>NC_044034.1:205149531-214253528 GCF_901765095.1 Microcaecilia unicolor
AAATTTTTTTTTTTTTTTTTTTTTTAACGGAGCCAGCGGGAGGGGGGAGAAAAGGAGGGACCTGGCGCCACCAGGTTTGCACTTGCTCAAGAAGAGCCCTCAACCCCAGGTACTCAACAAAACCTAAAAATTAGGCTTGGAGACCTAGCCAGAGCTGCTGCTGTGTGTGACCACCACCTGCTGAGATAGAGAACATACTGAGGAGTTTCCGGCAGCACATGACCACATATAGGGAGGCAAAAGGATTGCTCTCTATCTCCACCTGCTGGTAGATGGACACAACCCACCAGTCTATGGATTGATCAGCATGATGATATGGAATAACCAGTTAAACCACCAAAGGCAACTCCACTGTTCTTACAGGCTATATTCAATGAACACTAAAATTCAAGATGAGACGATTCACTGTTTGCATGATGAGATTTGCAACAGCAAAATCCTGTTCCCAGTTTTGCTGTTTCTTATGGTTTACTGAGAGAGAACATAAGGATATGGAGAAGTTATTTTGAACACAATTGTCACACTTGTATATATTGTTTGCCAGCAAGCACTACAAGACAGAATACTGGACCTGACATAATATATAAGATAAGTAACGCAAACATTTGCAATTGATAAAGTGATAATGAATAGAGACTGGTAATAACTTGAAGTAGCTTTGACAGTAAGGACTGGTAGGGTTCAGTGCTATGATGGTATAACAACTGTGGTGCTATAAGCTGGAACTGTTACAAATGGTTGGAAGTACTCCTGTAGCCAGGACCTGCCCACCAGGGGATGTACTATCCTCTCGCACTGAGGATGTCTCCAAGTGCTGCCCGGGAGGGAAAGGTTAGGACAGCTGTTGTAGTTGGTGATTCGATCATTAGGCATATAGATAGCTGGGTGGCTGGTGGACGTGAGGATCGCCTGGTGACTTGCCTGCCTGGTGCGAAGATGGCGGACCTCACGCGTCACCTAGATAGGATTTTAGATAGTGCTGGGGAGGAGTCCGCTGTCTTGGTACTTGTGGGTACCAATGACATAGGAAAATGTGGGAGAGAGGTTCTGGAAGCCAAATTTAGGCTCTTAGGTAGAAAGCTCAAATCCAGATCCTCTAGGGTAGCATTTTCTGAAATGCTACCTGTTCCACGTGCAGGGCCCAAGAGACAGGCAGAGCTCCAGAGTCTCAATGCATGGATGAGACGATGGTGCAGGGAGGGGGGTTTTAGATTTGTTAGGAACTGGGCAACATTCTGGAGAAGGGGGAGCCTATTCAGAAAGGCTGGGCTCCACCTTAACCAGGGTGGGACCAGGCTGCTGGCGTCGGCATTTAAAAAGGAGATAGAGCAGCTTTTAAACTAGAAATGGGGGGAAGGCCGACAGTCGCTCAAAAGCGCATGGTTCGGGAAAAGGTATCTTGCAAAGATACCTCACAAACAGGGAAGATAGGGTTTCTGGATAGTGAGGTTGTACAACAGACCGTGGTAGGCCAGGTGCCCTTAAATACAACTAAAGATCAGACAAAAGATGTCAAATCAATAGTGTCAGGTACTAAGCATCATGCAAATAAGAACAACAAACATACTCTGAAATGTCTATATGCAAATGCTAGGAGTCTAAGAAATAAGATGGGACAGTTGGAATATATTGCACTAAGTGAAAAATTGGATATAATAGGCATTTCTGAGACCTGGTGGAAGGAGGATAACCAGTGGGACACTGTCATACCGGGGTACAAAGTATATCGTAATGATAGGGTGGACCGGACTGGTGGAGGGGTAGCATTGTATATTAACGAGAGCCTTGACTCAGATAGATTACAAATTCAGCAGGACACAAATCACACCTTTGAATCACTGTGGGTTGAAATTCCATGTATAAAAGGGAAAAAAATGGTGATAGGAGTGTACTACCGTCCGCCTCGCCAGGATGAGCAGGTAGACACAGAAATGATAAAAGAAATCAGAGACGCGAACAAAATGGGCAATGTGATAATAATGGGTGACTTCAATTATCCAAATATAGACTGGGTAAATGTAACATCGGGACACGCTACAGAGATACAATTCCTTGATGAAATCAAGGACAGCTTTATGGAGCAACTGGTGCAGGAGCCAACGAGAGAAGGAAAAATTCTAGACTTGGTCCTTAGTGGAGCGCATGATCTGGTGAGGGACGTTATGGTACTGGGGCCGCTTGATAACAGTAACCATAATATGATCAGTTTTGACATCGACCTTGAAGTAACTGTACACAGAAAGTCAAATACGTTAGCGTTTAACTTTAAAAAAGGAGACTATGATAAAATGAGAAGAACGGTAAAAAAAAAAACTTAGGGGGGCAACTGAGAGAGTAAAAACTGTACAACAGGCGTGGATGCTGTTCAAAAATACCATCCTGGAGGCCCAGGCCATACATATTCCGCGAATTAGAAAAGAAAGATGGAAGTCCAAAACACAGCCGGCCTGGTTGAAAAGTGAGGTGAAGGAAGCTATTAGGGCTAAAAGAAACGCCTTCAGAAAATGGAAGAAGGAACCGTCTGAAAATAACAAGAAACAGCATAAGGAGTGTCAAAGCAAATGCAAGGCGCAGAATAAGAAGGCCAAGAGGGAGTATGAAAAAAAGATAGCATTAGAGGCAAAAAAACATAGTAAAAAAATTTTTCGGTATATTAAAAGCAGGAAGCCGGCAAAAGAATCGGTTGGGCCGCTGGATGACCGAGGGGTAAAAGGGGCGATCAAGGAAGACAAAGACGTAGCGGAGAGACTGAATGAATTCTTTGCTTCGGTCTTCACCGAGGAAGATTTGGGTGGGATATCGGTGTCGGAAATGGTATTTCAAGCGGACGAGTCGGAGAAACTTACTGACTTCACGGTAAACCTGGAGGATGTAATGGGGCAGTTCGGCAAACTGAAGAGTAGCAAATCTCCTGGACCGGATGGTATTCATCCTAGAGTACTGATAGAACTGAAAAATGAGCTTGCGGAGCTACTGCTATGCAACTTATCCTTAAAATCGAGCATGGTACCGGAAGATTGGAGGTGGCCAATGTAACGCCCATTTTTAAAAAAGGCTCCAGGGGAGATCCGGGAAATTATAGACCGGTGAGTCTGACGTCGGTGCCGGGGAAAATGGTAGAGGCTATTATTAAAAACAAAATTACAGAGCACATCCGAGGACATGGATTACTGAGACAGAGTCAGCATGGCTTTTGTGTGGGGAAATCTTGCCTGACCAATTTACTTCAATTCTTTGAAGGAGTGAACAAACCTGTGGACAAAGGGGAGTCGGTTGATATTGTGTATCTGGATTTTCAAAAGGCGTTTCACAAGGTGCCTCATGAAAGGCTACAGAGGAAATTGGAGGGTCATGGCATAGGAGGAAATGTCCTATTGTGGATTAAAAACTGGTTGAAGGATAGGAAACAGAGTGGAGTTAAATGGGCAGTATTCACAATGGAGAAGGGTAGTTAGTGGGGTTCCTCAGGGGTCCGTGCTAGGACCGCTGCTTTTTAATATATTTATAAATGATTTAGAGATGGGAGTAACTAGAGAGGTAATTAAATTTTCTTATGACACAAAGTTATTCAAAGTCGTTAAATCGCGACAGGATTGTGAAAAATTACAAGAGGACCTTACGAGACTGGGAGATTGGGCGGCTAAATGGCAGACAATGTTTAATGTGAGCAAGTGCAAGGTGATGCATGTGGGAAAAAAGAACCCGAATTATAGCTACGTCATGCAAGGTTCCACATTAGGAGTTACGGAGGGGGGCGTGTCAAGATGGCGGACGGACTGGTAGACGCTGAACACCGTCGCTGACTTTTCCTAAGGTGAAGACGATTACCGCAATAAATTTACCTAAAATGCCACACACCAAAAGGAAAGGGGTAGTAAGGGGTTTACCGGTGGCGAATTCCGAACCTGCCCCAGTGCAGACGACGATGAAGAAGTATGTAACCAGCACTCCACGACAGACCGGCTTGAGTCAATCTCCCGCTATGGGAGACGCGGGTGGAGCGTCTTTCCCACGGGGAGTGGAGACATCATTATCCTCGCCGGAGATTAATCCCCCGCCTTGTCCAGCAGGCCTCAGAAGCGGATTAGGCCTTCTAGAGGCGTCTGAAGACGGCGCAACAGATGACCTGTCCACCGGAATTCAAGACGAGGCGCTGGGAGAACAGAACAAAGTAGAGCCTAAGGCTCCCGAGGCGGCAACTTTGGACACTATTTGGGAGGCGATACAGACGCTGACTTCTGTTGTGACCCCAATTGTAAGTAAATTAGATTTGGTAACTTCAGCGTTGGATACTTTAAAAAAAGAATCTGAAAAAACTAATATAGCTGTTCAACAGGAATTATCGACTTTGAAAGAAAAATCTGATTTGCTTATAAAGGACAAAATGGTAATCCATCGAAAGATAGAACAGTTTGAAAATTATAACAGACGTTTAAACCTAAGGTTCTTGAACTTTCCAGTTACCTCTGAAATCAATGCGAAGGATTTGTTTAAAAAGTTTCTGATGGAAAACCTTCTATACTCCCCAGAATTGATTCCCCCAGTTAATAAAATATATTACTTACCAGATTTAAAAAGGGGAGAAAAATTGAAGGCTCCTGGAGATTTACAAAATTTAACTGTCTTCTTAGAACAATCAACAACTGAAATCCTAGTCAGGAAGACTTTGCTTGTTTCATTAGTCTTCGAACAGGATGTGAATGCCATATTGAAAATGTACTTTAAAAATGCAACTAAAATGTTTCTTGGAGATAAGATATGGATCTACCCAGATGTGGTGAAAACCACACAAGATAGAAGAAAGGCTTTTTTAGCCTATAGAGAAGAAACCAGATCGTTGGGGGCAAGATTTATTTTGTCTTATCCATGCAAATGTTTGATAAATTACTTAGATAAAAAATATGTGTTTTTTGAACCGGAACAGTTAAAAGTTTTCCTTGAAATGAAGAAAGTAACCAGATAGTTTCTGAACAATGAGAAAATCAGGATTAATATTATAGTAGCGTGAAGTTAACTAGGCCATCTATGATTAAAATTGTTTTTCCTGTTGTTTTTCCACCACTTATACCTAACCCCCCTTCTTTTTGTTTTTTGAATAGGTGGTCTAAGAAAGAGATTTAATTGTTATGTTTTCTTTACCTCTCTCAGAGTAAGAGGGGAAAGATTATGTTGTTTCCTAAAAGTATTACATATGCTCTGTTTTTCTGGAACAAGATTGAATGCTTGTATAATATGTTGAAATTATAAATAAATAAATAAATAAAAAAAGGAGTTACAGACCAAGAAAGGGATCTGGGTGTCGTCGTCGATAACACACAGAAACCTTCTGCTCAGTGTGCTGCTGCGGCTAAGAAAGCGAATAGAATGTTGGGTATTATTAGGAAAGGTATGGAAAACAGGTGTGAGGATGTTATAATGCCGTTGTATCGCTCCATGGTGCGACCGCACCTTGAGTATTGTGTTCAATTCTGGTCGCCGCATCTCAAGAAAGATATAGTAGAATTGAAAAAGGTGCAGCGAAGGGCGACTAAAATAATAGCAGGGATGGGACGACTTCCCTATGAAGAAAGACTAAGGAGGCTAGGGCTATACAGCTTGGAGAAGAGACGGCTGAGGGGAGACATGATAGAGGTATATAAAATAATGAGTGGAGTGGAACAGGTGGATATGAAGTGTCTGTTCACGCTTTCCAAAAATACTAGGACTAGGGGGCATGCGATGAAACTACAGTGTAGTAAATTTAAAACAAATCGGAGAAAACTTTTCTTCACCCAACGTGTAATTAATCTCTGGAATTCGTTGCCGGAGAAAGTGGTGAAGGCGGTTAGCTTAGCAGAGTTTAAAAAGGGGTTGGACGGTTTCCTAAAGGACAAGTCCATAAACCGCTACTAAACGGACTTGGAAAAATCCAAAATTCCAGGAATAACATGTATAGAATGTTTGTACATTTGGGAAGCTTGCCAGGTGCCCTTGGCCTGGATTGGCCGCTGTCGTGGACAGGATGCTGGGCTCGATGGACCCTTGGTCTTTTCCCACTATGGCATTACTTATGTACTTATGTGTCGCACTTCAATACACACTGAGCACTAAAAAAAATTTAAATTAAGAATTTGAAGAATACTAAAGAAAGTTTATAATAATGATTTAAGTATTGATCAACTGGTATGAATTAGTGTATGCATTTTATAAGTCACATACCAGATAGAATGAACTGAACTCTAAGAGAAGATATTAAATTTTAACTTCCAGACCCTTGACCATTCTTCTAACGTGTGGCGATCCCTTCTCATTGTTTCTACTCCCTCCAGGGTATCCACTCTATTGGCTATTTTTGTGTCATCCGCAAAAAGGCAAACCTTTCCTTCCAACCCTTCAGCAATATCTCCCACAACTCCACTGCTCACCTTCCTTTCCTCCGAGCGGATTCCATTTGGATGCAAAGTATTCCATTCTCGTATCTCCTGCAGTTTTTGTTACTGTCTGCATGCGATTTAATAACTTTGTGTCATTAGCAAGTTTGATTACCTCATCCCTCAATCTCATTTAGAGATCATTTTTAAATATGTTGAAAACCATTGGTCCCAGTATAAAACCCTGTGGCACTCCATTATTTACCCTCCTCTAGTAAGAGAGCTGTCTATTTAACATTACTCTCTGCTTTCTATATTTTAACCAGTTCCCACTCCATAACAGACCTATACCATAGCTTTTTTAATTTCCTCAGAAGTTTATCGTGTTTTCTGAAAATATACATACACTACATCAACTGGCTCACCTTTATACTGCTTAATAGAAGTTTGGAAAATACATTAAAAAATAAATGTATTCATGCCTTCAACAAAAATGTAGCAGATTGGTGAGGAAAGGCTTCCCTTGGCTAAATCCAAGCTGATTCTGTCCCATTATACCAGGGGTGTCCAACCTTGGTCCTCACCAGGTAGGGTTTCACCAATGAATATGCACAAGATTTATTTGCATACAATGGGGGCAGTGTATGTAAATAGATCTCATGCATATTTACTGGGGAAATCCTGAAAACCCAACTGGATATAGCCCTCAAGGACAGAGGTTGGACAACCCTGCATTACACCATGTTCATCAATGTGATCAATAATTTTGCTCTTTATAATAGTTTCTATCATATTGTCTGGTACTAACATCAAGCTCACTGGTCTGTAGATTCCTGAATCACCCCTGGAATCCCTTTTAAAAACTGGCATTACATGGGCCACTTTCCAATCTTCAGGTACCGTGGACAATATTAAGGATACAGTGATGTGAGAAAGTCCTCCCAACCCTCCGATTTCCCTTATTACAGCATATATGTCGCACTGAATGGTTTCTGATCTTTAAACAAAATATAATATTAGAGGAAACCTGAACAAACGCATAACATACTTTTCAAATTATTTGTCAATCTGGCTAATTATATCTGCAGATTCACTGAGATTTCTTTCTGTTTTTACAAATTGTTTCCCTGTAAATACCAGCTCCCTTACGTCCTCCTCATTAATGACTAAAGCATAGAATTAATTTAGTCTCTCTAATATGGCCTTGTCCTCTGAGTGCTCTTTTTACTCCCGCACAGGGTTTCTGCTTCTAATGTATTGGAAAAATTACTACTATGAATTGTTGCCTCTATAGCGAGATTCTTTTCTAGCCTTCCTGATCAGTGCTTTGCATCTTGCTAGTGCTTATGCTACCTCCTCTTTCCTTTATTCGGATCCTTTTTCCATTTTGAAAGATGTCCTTTTGGCTCTAATAGCCTCTTTCACTTCTACTTGCTTGCTGTTGTTTGGCCTTCCTTCCACCTTTTCAATATGTGGTATATATCTGGTCTGGGCTTCCAAGATGAGTTTTTTTAAACAACATTCATGCTCGATTTAAATTCCTAATGTATGCCACTGCTTCTCTTTTAAACCATTGTCCTCATTTAATCACAGTTGTCCATTCAATAGTTAAAAGTTGAAATAGTAGATTTCCTTCGTTTTTTCACCGCATATATATATTGCTGCCATGTAACTCTGTATGTGGCTATTTTATAGAACCACTGCCAACGCTCACACCACAACCAGCAAGGACAAAGTGTAGAGCAGTGTGCTGGTTCACTGACTATTTCAGTAGGGAAAATTGAAGGGGGAAGAACCAAAATTAGGTAAGAAAAAGAATTCTGAATTTCCTTCCCACTGAAGTGATACTTTAATTCTTCTCCCCCCCCCCCCCCCCCCCAGGTCTCTTACTTTTTACCCTCACTGCTAAAAGATGCTGTCTACATGAGAAAAAAAAGTTTCAATTGACATAAAACAGCTCAGGAGACAAACAGTAAAGGGCACAGCATGCTATGAGAGAACAATTTTTAAATCCACTTAGGTGCATAAATTGGCTGTCTGCACATTGTCCATGTTCAATTATGGTTAAAGAACATGTGATGGTCAACAGGGGCGTGTTTTCAGTGAAATCACAAGATAATGTGCATAGGTTGTATTTTCCAGTCAACGTACGTTTATTTTCTATAGAAATCTACACACAAAAACAAGGGTAAATGTCTACAGATACTTTGTACGCGTGGCAAGTTTTGAAGGGAAAGTGAATGTATATTTTACCCTTTGAAACTAAGTGCATAGTCCATGGGTAAAAGATGCTCACAGACTGTGTCACTAACTGGACATTTTGGTAACTGCCCCCTAAACAAGAGTTTGAGGAAAAGGGAATGGGGGAGGGAACGTTTCCACGATGCCTCCAATCTCATCTCTATTCCCCTCCTCCCCCCCTCCCCTTCTCGTGTGCCCTGTGGAATGCCCGCTCGGTCTGCAACAAACTTTCCTTCACCCATGATCTCTTCATCTCCCGCTCCCTTCAACTGCTCGCCCTAACTGAAACCTGGCTCACCCCTGATGACTCTGCCTCAGTCGCAGCCCTATGCCATGGAGGTTATCTTTTCTCCCATTCTCCCCGCCCAGCTGGCAGCAGTGGCGGCGTCAGGTTACTACTTTCGCCCTCCTGCAGTTTTCAACCTCTCCTCTTACCGCAGTCTCACTGCTTCTCATTCTTTGAAGTTCACTCCATCCGTCTATTCTACCCACTGCCCCTCAGAGTTGCGGTCATTTACCCCCCCCCCCCCCCCCCCCCGACAAGTCCCTCTCTTCCTTCCTTACCGACTTCGATGTCTGGCTCTCCGTTTTTCTTGAGCCCTCATTCCCATCCCTCATTCTTGGAGACTTTAACATACACACTGATAACCCATCCGACTCATACGCTTCTCAGTTCCTCACTCTAACCTCCTCCTTCAACCTCCAACTGAGCTCCACCACCCCCACTCACCAATCTGGCCACTGTCTTGACCTCGTCCTCTATCTGCTCACCCTCCAATTTCTGCGCCTCAGCTCTTCCTCTCTCTGACCATCACCTGATCACCTTCACACTTCATCACCCTCCCCCTCAGTCCCGCCCAACACTAACCACTACTTCCAGGAACCTCCAGGCTGCCGACCCTCCCACCTTATCCTCCTGTATCTCCAATCTCCTCCCATCCATCATGTCCTCCGAGTCTGTCGACAAGGCTGTCTCCACTTACAATGCCACTCTTTCCTCTGCTCTGGACACCCTTGCACCATCTATCTCCCGTCCCACAAGGCGTACTAATCCCCAGCCCTGGCTGACCCCTTGCACCTGATACCTTCGCTCCTGCGCCCGATCAGCTGAACGCCTCTGGCGGAAATCTCACACCCATACTGATTTCATTCATTACAAATTCATGCTATCCTCCTTCCAGTCCTCCCTATTCCTCGCCAAACAGGACTACTATACCCAATTGACTAATTCCCTCAGCTCTAACCCTCGTCATCTCTTCGCCACCCTTAACTCCCTCCTCAAAGTGCCCTCCACTCCCACTCCCCCCCCCCCCCCCCCACTCTCTCCTCAATCACTGGCTGACTACTTCTGCGACAAGGTGCAAAAGATCAACCTAGAATTCACCACCAAACCTTCTCCTCCTTTTCACCCTATATCCCACTCCCTCAACCAACCAACCCAGGCCTCCTTCTCCTCTTTTCCCGACATCACCGAAGAGGAAACTGACCATCTTCTTTCCTCCTCGAAATGCACCACCTGTTCCTCTGACCCCATCCCCACCAACTTACTTAACACCATCTCTCCTACTGTCACCCCCTCCATCTGTCATATCCTCAACCTCTCTATCTCCACTGCAACTGTCCCTGACACCTTCAAGCATGCTGTAGTCACACCACTCCTTAAAAAACCATCACTTGCCCCTGCTTGTCCCTCCAACTACCGCCCCATTTCCCTCCTACCCTTCCTCTCCAAGATACTTGAACGCGCCGTTCACAGCCATTGCCTTGACTTTCTCTACTCTCATGCCATCCTCGATCCACTTCAATCCGGCTTTCGCCCCCTACACTCGACAGAAACGGCACTATCTAAAGTCTGCAATGACCTGTTCCTTGCCAAATCCAAAGGTCACTACTCCATCCTCATCCTCCTCGATCTATCCGCCGCTTTTGACATTGTCAATCACAATTTACTTCTTGCCACACTGTCCTCATTTGGGTTCCAGGGCTCTGTCCTCTCCTGGTTCTCCTCTTATCTCTCCCACCGTACCTTCAGAGTACATTCTCATGGTTCTTCCTCCACCCCCATCCCGCTCTCTGTCGGAGTTCCTCAGGGATCTGTCCTTGGACACCTTCTCTTTTCAATCTACACCTCTTCCCTGGGCTCCCTGATCTCATCTCATGGTTTCCAATATCAACTTTATGCTGAAGACACCCAGCTTTATCTCTTCACACCAGACATCACTGCGGAAACCCAGGACAAAGTATCGGCCTGCTTATCCGACATTGCTGCCTGGATGTCCAACCGCCACCTGAAACTGAACATGGCCAAGACCGAGCTTATTGTCTTCCCACCCAAACCCACTTCTCCCCTCCCTCCACTCTCTATCTCAGTTGATAACACCCTCATCGCCCCCGTCTCATCTGCCCGCAACCTCGGAGTCATCTTCGACTCCTCCCTCTCCTTCTCTGCGCATATCCAGCAGATAGCCAAGACCTGTCGCTTCTTCCTCTATAACATTAGCAAGATTCGCCCTTTCCTCTCTGAGCACACCACCCGAACTCTCATCCACGCTCTCATTACCTCTCGCCTTGACTACTGCAACCTACTCCTCACTGGCCTCCCACTTAGCCACCTATCCCCCCTTCAGTCCGTTCAGAACTCTGCTGCATGTCTTATCTTCCACCTGGACCGATATACTCATATCACCCCTCTCCTCAAGTCACTTCACTGGCTTCTGATCAGGTACCACATACAGTTGAAGCTTCTCCTACTAACCTACAAATGCACTCAATCTACAGCCCCTCCTTACCTCTCTACCCTCAACTCCCCTTACGTTCCTACCTGTAACCTCCGCTCTCAAGACAGTACCCTTCACCACCGCCAATTCCAGGCTCCGCCCTTTCTGCCTCGCCTCACCCCATGCTTGGAATAAACTCCATGAGCCCATACGCCAGGCCCCCTTCCTTGCCCATCTTCAAATCCTTACTCAAAGCCCACCTTTTCAATGTCGCCTTCGGCACCTAACCACTATACCTCTCTTCAGGAAATCTAGACTGCCCCAACTTGACATTTCGTCCTTTAGATTGTAAGCTCATTGAGCAGGGACTGTCTTCTTTGTTAAACTGTACAGCGCTGCGTAACCCTTGTAGCGCTCTAGAAATGCTAAGTAGTAGTAGTAGGATTAAATCTTCTTAGAAATCTCAGATTTCTCCCTTATGGTGATCAGAACTCACCGGTTTGTGATTTCTGGGACACTGTCTTGGTTACTGAAGAGACGCCGTGTGGGTGTAGGTGGAACCCGTGCCAGTCGAGGCTCCTTTCCATCTTTATCCTGTATAAAGAAGAAATTTGAACCTGCTCAGGCTAGGGAGAAATAGTCTCATGGGAATGACAAATTAAGAGCCTAACTTTAAGATCGATGCTACCAAAAGAAAGGAGAACAAGATTTCTTCTTTCATGGAACTGCATCAATCCTGAAATGTTTTAAAGATCTGCCTGAAATTTAGAAGTCACCTCACAGAAATCATAAAAATCAAGTGGAAATCATGAGAAACTTGCAGAAAATAAACCCTGTTTTCACCCTTCCCCACAAAACAGCACTATTCCAGCTGCTGCAGTGAACCAAAACCACCACCCCTGCAAACTGCAGCACTACTCCACCTCTCCTTTGCCCTCTGCACAAGCCAAGGTATCATCTAACTTCACCCAATTCCTGCTCCAAGCCACAGCATCACCCCATTCTTTTCTGCTTCCCCACATAAAAGCAGTGGCACAATCCCACTGTGCTTTGCCTCCCCACAGCATCTGTCTCCTATACAAAACCATAGCACCATCTACCACTCTCCACTTCCTGCCTTGAGCCATGGCATTACCACCCCCCCCCCCCTTATTCTTCCTTACATACAGAACCATAACACCATCCTACTCCTCTTTCTCCTGTCCCAGGCTACAGAACCAGTCTACATTCCTCTACTACCCATTCAAGCCAGACCATGGCATCCTTTCCAAATATGAGAGACAGTGAGCTGTCCACAGAAGTGTCAGATCTACTAGAAGAAGCAATATATATTTATTTATTACATTTATTATATTTATACCCTACATTATCCCAAACTGGCTCAGATTCGATGTGGCTTACAAGCAATAAACAGCACTTACTAACAATAAAAGGCTAAGTTAACAGTAAGCATAGATTATTACCCCACGCCTCAAATCTGCGCCAGATCCAAGCATAAGCTGCGGAGATGGACCGCTTGCGGGCCTGCAAGAGAGTGGAGATGACCTTGTTAGAGTAGCCCTTGTCTCTCAATTGCACCCTCTCAATAGCCAGGCCGTAAGACCAAATCGTCAGGGATCCTCCATAGACACCGGACCCTGAACCAACAGGTTCGGCACCAGGAGAAAATGCACCGGAGCATCCACCAACATCCAGTGGAGATCCACATACCATGGACGCCTTGGCCAATCAGGAGCGATGAGAATCACCAGACCTCGGTGCTGTTGAATCCAAAGTAGGACTCGCCCTATCAGGGGCCAAGGAGGGAACACATACAGGAGCTCCAAGGGCCAAGGTTGAGCCAGAGCATCCAACCCCGCCGAGTGAGGATCTCTCCTTCTGCTGAAAAAGTGAGGTACTTTGGCGTTTGCACTTGATGCCATTAGATCCATTCCGGGAGTCCCCCATTTGGCACAAATCTGAAGGAAGACTTCTTCTGCTAGTTCCATTCCGCCGGGTCGATTTGATGCCTGCTAAGAAAATCGGCTTGCACGTTGCTCTGACCTGCTATGTGAGCTGCCGACAGAAGCTGCAGTTGGAGCTCGGCCCAGTGGCAAATCTGGGCGGCCTCCGCGGCCAGGGCCCTGCACTGAGTGCCTCCCTGACGATTTATGTATGCCACCGCTGTCGTGTTGTCTGACAGAACCCGGACAGCAAGCCCCTTCAGAATCTTTTGGAAGGCCATCAGAGCCTGAAATATCGCTGTCAGTTCCAAGCGATTGATGGACCCACCCCGCTTCCACGGGTGTCCACAGACCCTGAGCATAGCTTCCCTGGCAATGCGCTCCCCAGCCGACAAGGCTGGCATCTGTTATCACCAGGCACCAAGAAGGAAGCGCAAGAGGCATTCCTTGGCGCAGCATCCTGTCAGAGAGCCACCACTCCATACTGAGCCGGGCCGCAGGGAGCAACATTAGTCTGCGTTGATATTCCTGGGACATCAGAGACCATTGTTGAAGCAGGGCAATCTGCAGAGGCCTCATATGCACTCTCGCCCAAGGCACCACCTCCAAGGTGGCCGTCATCAACCCCAGCAGCTGGACAAAGTCCCAAGCTCGTGGGCGAGGCATCCGCAGGAGCAGACAGAACTGATTCTGAAGCTTGCACCGCCTTTGGTCGGGGAGAAAGACAAATCCGGATGCCGTGTCGAACCGGACCCCCAAATACTTGAGAGACTGCGAGGGGGTCAGGTGACTTTTGGGTATATTGACCACCCAGCCTAAAGCCTGCAGGACCGGCACCACTCTGGCTGTGGCAAGACGACTCTCGGTTGCCGAATCCGCTCTGATGAGCCAGTCGTCGAGATAAGGGTGAATTCTGATACCCTCTCGCCTGAGACAAGCAGCTACGACCACCATTACCTTGGAAAAGGTACGGGGAGCTGTGGCTAGGCCGAAAGCCAAGGCCTGAAACTGGAAATACTTTCCCAACACCACAAAGCAGAGGAATCGCTGGTGTGGAGGCCAGATAAGTATGTACAAATAAGTTTCTTTTAGGTCTAGAGACGTGAGGCACTCTCCTGGCTGTACTGCCGCAATGACGGAGCGCAGGGTTTCCATGCAAAAATGTCGTACTCTGAGAGCCTCGTTGACTCTTCGTAAGTCGCGGATCGGTCTGAAAGACCCGCCTTTTCGAGGTACGACAAATAAATGGAATAGCGGCCAAAGCCGCGTTCGGTGGGAGGCACCGGGATCACTGCTCCAAGGTGCAGCAAGACTTGTAAGGTCTCCTCTACCGCCGCCCATTTTACGGCAGTGCCGCATCGGGACTCTACAAACACGTCTCTCACTGAGGCATCGAATTCCAGTCGGTAACCTTCTCTGATCAGGTCCAGGCCCACTGATCTGAGGCAATCTTGGTCCACTCCTCTAGAAAGAGGGAAAGACGTCCTCCTATTGCAGGCAAGGAGGAGTAGACCAGCGTCCCATCATTGTGGAGGACGTCCCTGAACTCCTGGCCTTGAACCGGCCCCTGTGGAACCTTTGTCCGAGCAAAAGGAGTTCCTCTGCTAAAAACGGGCAAGTTGAGAAAACCCAACAGAGCGCCCCGGGCGATACCTGCGAGCTTCATGGAAGTGAGGTCTGGAAGAGGAGGGAAACACAGAACCCTTGGAAGAAGGCCTCGGCCTATCCTCAGGTAACCGCTGGGGTTTAGATTCCCCCAGGTCTTTCACAATCTTCTCCAAATAACAGGAGGCCCCGAAAGGGTAGCCTCACTAGTCTTTGCTTAGAAGCCATGTCAGCTGCCCAATGCTGCCGCCAAAGGCGGCGGCGGGCAGACACCGCCATAGATATCTGTTTAGCCGAAGCTCTGACCAGATCATAAAAGGCGTCAGCCAAAAATGACAGGGCCGACTCCATCCGCGGGGCAACCTCAGAAAGGGGACCCGCACCATCGGCGGACTGTTCCACCGCCTGCTGTAGCCAGGAAAGACATGTCCGGGCTGCATAGGAACTGCAAATAAACACCCTCAAGGCAAGGCCCGCAATTTCAAAGGACTGCCTCAGTGCGGACTCCACCCGCTGGTCCTGCATGTCTTTCAAAGCGACCCCTCCTTCTACTGGGAGAGTGGTCTTTTTTGTCACCGCCATGACCAATGCATCCACATTAGGTATACCCAAAGGGACCAAGTGCTCCTCACGCAGAGGGTAAAGCTGACTCATAGCCCTGGCCACTTTCAAAGGCCCATAGGGGTCAGACCATTGGATGGAGTCATGCACCGGAAAGGCCCGAGTAGGCTTCTTGGTACACGCCATCCTAAGATTAACAGAGGAGGCCTCGCTTTCAGCAGGATCATCAATCGAGAGGGCCTGCAAGGCGTCAGTAATGAGAGCTGGCAGCTCGTCACGGTGGAAACTCCGGACCGCATTGGGAACATCCAAATCCAGTGGCAAACAGGCACCCTCTTCTGGATCATCCGTCCTTGAGGGCCTGCCAGATCCCTCAGACTCTCCACAGCCCAACCACAGAGGGGGAAAAAGGATATGCGCCACTTTTAGACGGGGAATTTACCCGTCTATGTTTAGCGTGTTTCCAATGCTCAGGGAAGGAAATAACATCTGAAGCCATTCCCGGGGCCTTAGCACCCGGAGGGAAGCCAGGATGCAACGCAGTGTCAGACACCTGCGGCAGAGCTCTTTTCAGCATGAAAGCCTTATGCATTAAAAGCACGAACTCAGGGGAGAAAAACTCACCCTGACCCTCCGCCTCCGAATTAGGAGAAACGGGTGTAGGAGCTCCTCTGGCAGCCTCTACACGAGGCGTCCCCCTGCACTCAGACTCCTCCGCAACCACAAGGGTCAAGACACACGGCGCTTCCAAAATGGCGCCCGCTGCCAGCTCCATCGAGCAGGAAGAAACATCGCTCGCCATGCTCATACTAGCGTAAGCGTCTAAGGAGCACGTTTTACACAGCCCCGCTGCTGATCTGTGTTTACCACAACGGGAGCAGCGCTTAACTCCTTCACCAGCCATCGTCTGACAGGACGGGACTATAGAAATAAAATGGCGGTTTCGCACCAAAACTTACCCCGATCGGAACGGCATCCGTAGGACCTCCCCCGGAGGAGCTGGGCTCCACTCTCACCTCAGAGGACCGAGTCAATGAGCTCCGGTCAAGCTGCACAGAACTAGAATCACTGGAAATAGCCTCAGAAGAGCAACGCAGTAAAAGCACGTGTTTTTTTTTAACGCTGTGAGGAAAGTTAGAGGCAGGCAGCAACAGCGGGAGGCGGGGGGAATGGGTAAGGCAGGGAAAGGGCGAACCTATATGCCTTTAAAGTGGGCACCACCAGCCACAACACTCCTGCTCAACTGGCAAAGCACAGGAGCCACCCCAGGCAGTCTGAAATCCAGGAGCTGATCAAGTTACGTCCACACCTGCTGAGAGATAGAGAAATACTGAAGGCAGTTGGGGCTAGCCGTCCTAGAGGCACTATGGATTTTTAGTGTTCTCTATCTCCACCTGCTGGTAGGCGGATACAACCTATCAGTTAATGGATTCATCTGCTACTGATGACAAGGAAACTATTGATCCACGACTCACCATATAGTCTCCTCCAACAGTTTCATTCCCTCTTGAATTATATAGCCTACCTTCGCTGCCAAAAAGCCCCTTCAAACGACACTATCACCACAAAAAATCCCTTAACACTAGGATAGCACCAAACAAAACCCTCAACACAAGGACACTACCGACATAATAGAAAATGACCAACCCCAGAAACAACACAGATGCCTCAAAACCATCTTACTCTCTCTACTCCTCCTTTCCTATGCCTACAGCACACCAAACCTCTACACGAACAAAATCCACAGCATCCCAGTCATCTCTCAGTCACATCACAACAATATATCAAGATACACCAATATCCTCACACCCTCTCAACACCAGCTACAACCCTAACTCACAGAAACAAGAGAAAAACATAACAGAAAGATGAAACCGAACTCAATTAGCAACATAAACCTCATCAAAATTTGTCTCAACAATGAGTCATTCCCCAACTATATCCCAATACCGTTCGCATATACAAGTGCCAGATCAGTGGTGAACAAAGAAGAAATTATAAGGAATTGGACAGAGAATGAAAACCTAAGCGCACCTTTCATCACAGAAACCTGGATTCGATTCGAGAACGACCCCATCTTAAATGAGATATGCCCTCCAAGATACAATATTCTACACACTACAAGAAGCGAAATAAAAGGAGGCAGAATAGCAGTGATCTTCAAATCCTTCCTCAAAACAAAACTGATCTCCAAATTTAACTCCCCCTAACTTGAAATACTATCATGCTCAATACAAGCCGATACAATTCACGATCAACTGTGCTGCATCCTCTTCTATAGACCACCAGGAAAATGGCCAGAAACCCAGATGGAACTCACCAACTTTATATCCAACACATGTTATCATACTCAAAACATTCTGCTACTTGGTGATCTAAACTTACATCTAGAAAACACAAATGACGCAAGCACCAAAGACTGTCACAACTTCCTTCAACAATGAAACTTCCAGTACCCACTTCTTCAACCCACCCACAATAAAGGCCACACAATCAAATAGCCTAATACAATCAATCTAATAAACTCTCAGAAACACACCTCATGTCACACAACAGCATAAAATGGGAAGACACACCATGGTCTGACCAATACAAACTACTTGTGACCCTCAATTGTAAAGAGTCTAACCCCCAAATCAAAATCACTCCTACAACCCACGAATCTCAAGGCAAAATCAACAAAATCTTCTGGGCCAACATCTATTCAGATTCTTGGTCCCCCCCCCCCCAACACACACACACAATAACACACAATTCCTAATAACCTGGGAAGACAGATGCCTGACCATCCTCAACAATATAGCCCCTATTGAAAATGAAGAGAAGTACCAGAACCAAAATAAACCCATGGTACAATGAACTAAAGGAACACAAGAGAATGCAGAAAACTAAAAAGACTGTGGCTGAAACACAAAACAGAAGACAGAAAACAAAATGGAAATCAGAACTCAAATACAAATCAAAACTGAGGACAATCAAATTTAACTACTACAAACAGCTAAGCGGAAATGACTGCAAAAACACACAAAAAAAACTATACAGCATAATCAACACCCTTCAATCAACAGCCCATCAAACAGACAAAACAAAAAAACACACCCAAAGTCCAAGAACTAGCGAACTATTTCGAAGACAAAATAATATCGCTAAGAGCCTGTTTCCAAAATAACGACCCAAACCTTGAACTGTTTCTGAACAAACTCACAAGGCATGGCGAACCATTCGACACTGACAGATCTTGGTCATCATTCTTGCCACCAAATACAACCTTAGTCCATCAAATACTACTCAAAACTACCAAATCCCATTGCTCCCTAGACCCATGCCCAAGTTACCTACTAAAAGAACCCCCCACCCAATTCATTGAAAGCATTACACACTATATAACAGACCTATTTACCGCAGGAATCTTCCCCAAAGAAAAAGGTAACATAATTCTAACACCCAACTCTAAAAACCCCAAAGCAAGCAAAACTGATGTCAAAAACTACAGACCAGTAGTCTCAATTTCCCTCATAGCCAAACTTATGGAATGCATAGTCAACAAACAACTCACCAAATATCTGAACAACTTCTCCATACTCCATGGCTCTCAATCAAGCTTCAGATCACAACATAGTACTGAAACAATGCTAACTGCACTCATTGTCAACTTCAGAAGAGAAATCAGTCAAGACAAAAACATACTACTGCCATAATTTGACATGCCTTCGGCCTTTGACACGGTAGACCATGGCACCTTACTGCGAATACTTGACAAAATCGAATTAAGCAGTACAGTGCTCAAATGGTTTGAGCAATTCCTGACCAGGAGGTCATATCAGGTCAAATGAAAAATCTATTATACTCCCCCTGGAAAGCTCAATCAGAATTTCCACAAGGATCATCCATCTCTCCGATCCTATTCAATATCATGATGGTCCCGTTAGCCAAAACACTCACCAACCAAGGACTCAACCCATTTATCTACGCCGATGTGACCATCTATATCCCTTTTGAAAAAAATCACAGACATCTATCTCAGAGAAAATCATAAAAGACCTAAACACATTTGAAAACTGGGCCACGGCATTCAAGCTCAAACTTAACAGAGAAAAGACCCAGGTCCTGACAGTAACAGCACCCCACAAACAAACCACCACACCCAACAAAACTATAGATGGAACTGCATACCCCCTCACAAACAACCTAAAGCTACTGGGAGTAACCATAGATCTAAAACTGACACTCGAACCCCAAGTCACAAAGGTAATAAACTAATTCCGTGCAATGTGGAAATTGGGAAAAATTAGAAACAATTTTCCTACAAAAGTATTCCATCTCATAGTACAAGCCACAGTTCTTACACAACTCGACTACTGCAACGCAATCTACGTGGGATGCAAACAGCACGTTACCAAGAGACTACAAACAGCTCAAAACACAATCAAAGCCAGCATTACCTTTAAACTCTGCACCATGGTCTGGCTTATAACCCATGGTGAAGCACTGGCATACCTATCAGACACGATCATCTTACCCCTTCAAGAACACTCTAAGGGAGATGAGGAATTACCTTACCCTGCACTACCCCAGATGCCACAGGCTCATCTACAAGACCGTCCCACTCAGATTTCCCATACCAAAGCAACAAGCTGTTCAATGACCTTCCAAAACCACTAAGGTCCAAAACGCCCTACACCAACTTTCGAAAACACCTCGACTTACCTGTTCAAAATGTTTTTACCCACAGAAAACAAAAACAAAACCATTCGCGCCCTTACGATGATATGCAGATCACCCCCTCCATAATCCCTCTCCCCACCATAACCTCTCTCATCCCTATTCTCTATTCCCACCTTTTCTATCAAAAATGTAATTCTCTCCCCCCCTTCCAACTTGCTTTGTAAGCCACATCGAACCAAATATGTTTGAAGAATGTGGATATAAATGCTGCCATAAATAAAAAAATAAATAAATACATAAAATCTCCTTGCATCTGAGGTGACAAGAGGCAGAAGGCCACAATTCTTTTAGAAGCAAAACAACTATAAGTTGGATCTTCTTTGTTTATTCTGAGTACTACAATAAAGAAGATTTGCTTAAAAACTGAGAGTCTACTGGTGACGCTTCTGCTTGGGGTTGGTTTATGCTGCCTTTTTACGCTACACTATTCTTTGCCTACAACTGTACAACTGGAAACAGGATACTGGGCTGGATGGACCACTGGTCTTACCCAGTATTGCTATTCTTATGTTCTTATGTAAAAGAAAAAAAGATGATCTCTTTTCTTATTGGACTAACAATTGTGACTAGCTTTCACAGGTTTGAACCGGCTTCCTCAGGACAGGACAATATGAGCAGAACATGACAAATATCAGAATAGCGAATGATACATACTGGTAGCAGGTGTTCTCCGAGGACAGCAGGCTGATTGTTCTCACGACTGGGTTGACATCCACGGCAGCACCCACCAACCAGAACAAAACTTCGCGGGCGGTCCCGCACGCAGGGCACGCCCACCACGCATGCGTGGCCGTCTTCCCGCCTGTGCACGACCGTTCCCGCTCAGTTGAATGACAAGCAAAGGAATGAATAAAACGCAACTCCAAAGGGGAGGAGGGAGGGTAGGTGAGAACAATCAGCCTGCTGTCCTCGGAGAACACCTGCTACAGGTATGTATCATTTGCTTTCTCCGAGGACAAGCAGGCTGCTTGTTCTCACGACTGGGGTATCCCTAGCTCTCAGGCTCACTCAAAACAAGAACCCAGGTCAATTGAACCTCGCAACGGCGAGGGTATAACAGAAATTGACCTACAAAGAACAACTAACTGAGAGTGCAGCCTGACCAGAATAAATTCGGGTCCTGGAGGGTGGAGTTGGATTCAAACCCCAAACAGATTCTGCAGCACTGACTGCCCGAACCGACTGTCACGTCGGGTATCCTGCTGGAGGCAGTAATGTGATGTGAATGTGTGGACAGATGATCACGTCGCAGCCTTGCAAATCTCTTCAATAGTGGTTAACTTCAAGTGGGCCACTGACGCTGCCATGGCTCTAACACTATGAGCCGTGACAAGACCCTCGAGAGCCAGCCCAGCCTGGGCGTAAGTGAAGGAAATGCAATCTGCTAGCCAATTGGAGATGGTGCGTTTCCCGACAGCGACCCCTTTCCTATTGGGGTCGAAAGAAATAAACAATTGGGCGGACTGTCTGTGGGGCTGTGTCCGCTCCAGATAGAAGGCCAACGTTCGCTTGCAGTCCAATGTGTGCAACTGACGTTCAGCAGGGCGGGTATGTGGTCTGGGAAAGTATATTGGCAAGACAATTGACTGGTTAAGATGGAACTCCGACACCACCTTTGGCAGGAACGTAGGGTGGGTGCGGAGTACTACTCTGTTATGATGAAATTTGGTATAAGGAGCATGAGCTACCAGGGCTTGCAGCTCACTGACTCTACGAGCTGAAGTAACTGCCACCAAGAAAATGACCTTCCAGGTCAAGTACTTCAGATGGCAGGAATTCAGTGGCTCAAAAGGAGGTTTCATCAGCTGGGTGAGGACGACGTTGAGATCCCATGACACTGCAGGAGGCTTGACAGGAGACTTTGACAAAAGCAAGCCTCTCATGAATCGAACTAAAGGCTCTTCAGAGATGGCTTTACCCTCTACATGATGATGATAAGCACTAATCGCACTAAGGTGATTCCTTACTGAGTTGGTCTTGAGGCCAGACTCTGATAAGTGCAGAAGGTATTCAAGCAGGTTCTGTGCAGGACAAGAGCGAGGTTCTAGGGCCTTGCTCTCATACCAAATGACAAACCTCCTCCACTTAAAAAGTAACTCTTTTTAGTGGAATCCTTTCTAGAGGCAAGCAAGACGCGGGAGACACCCTCAGACAGACCCAACGAAGCAAAGTCTACGCCCTCAACATCCAGGCCGTGAGAGCCAGAGACTGAAGGTTGGGGTGCAGAAGCGCTCCGTCGTTCTGCGAAATGAAAGTCGGAAAACACTCCAATCTCCACGGTTCTTCGGAGGACAACTCCAGAAGTAGAGGGAACCAGATCTGACGGGGCCAAAAAGGCGCTATCAGAATCATGGTGCCGTGGTCTTGCTTGAGCTTCAGCAAGGTCTTCCCCACCAAAGGTATGGGAGGATAAGCATACAGGAGGCCGTTCCCCCAATGGAGGAGAAAGGCATCCGATGCCAGTCTGCCGTGTGCCTGCAGTCTGGAACAGAACAGAGGCAGCTTGTAGCTGGTCTGAGAGGCGAAAAGGTCCACCGAGGGAGTGCCCCACTCTCGGAAGATCTTGCGTACCACTCTGGAATGGAGCGACCACTCGTGCGGTTGCATGACTCTGCTCAGTCAGTCGGCCAGACTGTTGTTTACGCCTGCCAGGTATGTGGCTTGGAGAAGCATGCCGAACTGGCAAGCCCAACGTCACATCCCAATGGCTTCCTGACACAGGGGGCGAGATCCGGTGCCCCCCTGCTTATTGATGTAATACATTGCAACCTGATTGTCTGTCCGAATTTGGATGATTTGGTATGGTATTATTCATATCACCCCTCTCCTCAAGTCACTTCACTGGCTTCCGATCAGATACCGAATACAGTTCAAGCTTCTCCTACTCACCTACAAATGCACTCGATCTGCAGCCCCTCCTTACCTCTCTACCCTCATCTACCCTTACGTCCCTACCCGTAACCTCCGCTCTCAAGACAAATCCCTCCTTTCAGTACCCTTCTCCACCACCGCCAACTCTAGGCTTCGCCCTTTCTGCCTCGACTCACCCCATGCTTGGAACAAACTCCCTGAGCCCATACGCCGGGCCCCCTCCCTACCCATCTTCAAATCATTGCTCAAAGCCCACCTCTTCAATGTCGCCTTCGGCACCTAATCACTTCATCTCTTCTCAGGAAATCTCATCTACCCCAACTTGACATTTCGTCTTTTAGATTGTAAGCTCTTCTGAGCAGGGACAGTCCTTATTCGTTAATTTGTACAGCGCTGCGTAACCCTTGTAGCGCTCTAGAAATGTTAAGTAGTAGTAGTAGTGATTTGGTAGGACAGCCGATCTCTGAAGGCCTTCAGCGCGTTCCAGACCGCTCGTAGCTCCAGGAGGTTGATCTGAAGATCTTGTTCCTGGAGGGACCACAGACCCTGGGTGTGGAGTCCATCGACATGAACTCCCCACCCCAGGTGACATGCATCCGTCATCAGCACTTTCGTGGGCTGCGGAATTTGGAATGGACGTCCCAGGGTCAAATTGGTCCGAATGGTCCACCAGTGCAGCGAATTGCGGCAACTGATGGACAGACGGATGACATCCTCTAGATTCCCGGTAGCTTGACATCACTGGGAAGCTAGCGTCCATTGAGCAGGTCTCATGTGGAGGCGAGCCATGGGAGTCACATGAACCGTGGAGGCCATATGACCCAGGACTCTCAACATCTGCCGAGTTGTGACCTGCTGAGACGCTCTGTCTGAGAGGCAAGGGACAGAAGGTTCTGCGCCCTTGCTTCGGAAAGGAAGGCCTGAGCCGTCTGAGAATTCAGCAGCGCTCCTATGAATTCCAGAGATTGTACTGGCTGGAGATGGGACTTCGGGTAATTTATCACAAACCCCAGCAGCTCCAGAAGGTGGATAGTACACTGCATGGACCGAAGAGCTCCTGCCTCTGAGGTGCTCTTGACCAGCCAATCGTCAAGATATGGGAACACATGCACTCCCAGCATGTGTAGATACGCTGCAACCACCACGAGACACTTCGTGAACACCCGTGGTGCAGAGGCGAGCCCAAAGGGCAGCACACAATACTGAAAGTGCCGTGTCCCCAGACGGAATCGGAGATACTGTCTGTGAGCTGGCAGTATCGGGATGCGAGTGTAAGCGTCCTTTAAATCCAGGGAACATAGCCAATCGTCTTTCTGAATCATTGGTAGAAGGGTGCCTAAGGAAAGCATCCTGAACTTCTCTTTGACCAGGTATTTGTTCAGGCCTCTCAGGTCTAGGATGGGGTGCATCCCCCCTGTTTTCTTTTCCACAAGGAAGTACCTGGAATAGAATCCCTGCCCTTCCTGCCCGGGTGGCACGGGCTCGACCGCATTGGCGCTGAGAAGGGCGGAGAGTTCCTCTGCAAGTACCTGCTTGTGATGGGAGCTGAAGGATTGGACTCCCGGTGGGCACTTTGGTGGAGTGGAGGCCAAATTCAGGGTGTATCCGCACCGCACTATTTGGAGAACCCACTGGTCGGAGGTTATCAGAGGCCACCTTTGGTGAAAAACTTTCAACCTCCCCCCGACCGGCAGGTCGTCCGGTACGGACACTTTGATGGCGGCTATGTTCCCATGGATCCAGTCAAAAGCCCGTCCCCGGCTTTTGCTGTGGAGGCGCAAGGGGCTGCTTAGGCGCACGCTGTTGACGGGAACGAGCGCACTGGGGCTGTCCCTGTGCCTGAGGAGGCCTTCGGGCCGGCTGGGCGTAGGGCGCAGCCTGCCGGGCCCGGGAAAAACGTCCACCTGCAGAGGTGGATGCTGAAGGCGCCCGGTGGGAGAGCTTGTCGAGAGCGGTTTCCTGCTGGTGCAGTTGGTCCACTAACTGCTCGACCTTCTTGCCGAAAATGTTATCCCCCGGCAAGGGACATCCGCCAGTCGCTGCTAGGTGCGGTTGTCCAGGTCAGAGGCACGCAGCCAGGACAGCCTGCGCATCACTATACCTTGGGCCGCAGCTCGAGATGCCACATCACAGGTGTCATAGATACCCCTGGACAGGAACTTTCTGCACGCCTTCAGCTGCCTGACCACCTCCTGAAAAGGCCTGGACTGCTCCGGTGGGAGCTTATCGATCAGGTCCGCCAGTTGCCTCACATTGCTCCGCATGTGAATGCTCGTGTAGAGCTGGTATGACTGGATGCGGGTCACGAGCATGGAAGACTGGTAGGCCTTCCTCCCAAACGAGTCCAGAGTGCGAGGCTCCTGCCCCGGGGGCGCCGAGGCGGTATCCCTCGAACTCCGTGCTCTCTTGAGAGCAGAGTCCACGACCGCCGAGTCATGAGGCAATTGAGGCCGCATCAACTCTGGGTCAGAGTGGATCCTGTATTGGGACTCCGCTTTCTTGGGGATGGTGGGATTAGATAATGGCTTCAGCCAGTTCCGAAGCAGTGTCTCTTTGAGGACATTGTGCAACGGTACCGTGGAAGACTCTCTAGGTGGTGATGGATAGTCGAGGACGTCGAGCATCTCAGCCCTCGGCTCATCCACGGTGACCACGGGAAAGGGAATGCAAATAGAAATGTCCCTGACGAAGAACGCAAATGAGAGGCTCTCAGGGGGCGAGAGCTTCCTCTCTGGTGAAGGAGTGGGGTCGGAGGGAAGGCCCACAGACTCCTCTGAGGAGAAATATCTGGGGTCCTCCTCCTCCCCCCATGAGGCCTCTTCCTCGGTGTCGGACATGAGCTCTTGCAGCTCAGACCTCAACCGGGCCCGTCTCGACTGCGAGGAACCACGTCCTCGGTGATGGCGTCGAGCGGTGGACTCCCGCGCTGGCGGGGATGAAGCTCCCTCCATCGACGGGGACTCCACCTGCGTGGCGGTCAACACCGGTGCCGCAAGCGGCATCGGAGGCCTCGGCATCGGGCTAGAGCATACCGGCACCTCTATCAACGGCGCCGGGGGCACAAGCACCCCCGGTGCCGGCAGAGCTTGGCGCATCAGTCCTTCCAGAATCCCCGGAAGGATGGCTCGGAGGCACTCGTCCAGGCCCGCTGTCAGGAAAGGCAGGGGGGCCGGTGTGGGTGTCGGTTCCGGAAGCTGCTCGGGTCCAGGAGACGGTACCGAAGCACCCGCGGACTGACGCAGCAACACCTCTAACCGAGGGGGAACGCTCCTCTCGGCACTGCCGCTTCCTGGGCGTCGAGTCCTCCCTCGAGGTGCCGGAGCTGGCAGTCCCGTGAGCCGTGGGCGACCGATGACGGTGCTTCTTGGTTTTCTTTCAATGCCCGTCATCGGCGCTCGGCGGTAGAGACGAAGAGGAGGTAGAACCCCCCCGGCCTCGAGGAATCGGATCCGACAGGATTCGGTCCCGATGGCCCTGGGTAGAGGGAGTGGCCGGGGCCGACTGCCCGCACGGCCGCTCACCCCCGCCGTCACCGGCAGGTCGGCGGTACCTGTACTCCTGGGGTCGGTGCCAGAGTCGGCGCCGATTACGTCGACATTGGTACCGGTACCGAAGACCCAGCCGTCGACACAGATGCCGTCTACGTCGAGGGGCCAGCGCAAGTTCCGAAAAGACGGTCCCGAAGAACTTGCCTCGCCACCTGTGTCCGCTTCCATAAGCCGAGACACAAGGTGCACGTCTTGGTATTATGCTCCGGCCTGAGGCACTGGAGGCACCAAGCGTGGGTATCAGTTTGCGAGATCTGCCGACCGCACCGACCACACTTCTTGAATCCGCTCGGGACCTTCGAGAACATCGACAGAAAAATTGCGTCGGCGAAGTCAAAGTCGTCGATGGTGGCGGTGAAAAGCACACCCGAAAAAGAAAATGACAACGAAGCACCCTCGCGGCTAAAAACGACGAGGACACTTCCTTTTTTTTTTTTTAAACAATTGAAAAGAAAAGAAATACGAGAACGCGTACATAGAAGGAAAAATCGCGGCTAGGCCACGATCTGGTTTCCGGAGCTGACAGAGAGAGAGACGATAACACGTCTCTCTCCAGCGCGGAATAGAAAAAAACTGAGCGGGAATGGTCGCGCACGGGCGGGAAGACGGCCTCGCATGCGCGGTAGGCGTGCCCTGCGTGCGGGACCGCCCGCAAAGTTTTCTTCCGGTTGGTGGGGGCTGCCGTGGACGTCAACCCAGTCGTGAGAACAAGCAGCCTGCTTGTCCTCAGAGAAATATAAGTACAACAATAAAAGCATTTCAATGACGTCTTAAAGAGAAAGGTTGGGGGGGGGGGGGGTGAGAAACAAGAAAAGGTGGAGTTGAGTGATCAGAAGTATAATTTTATGGTTTATAATGCAATAGGAAACCCAGATCTCTGTTAAGTATTGCCTTATTGGTGTCAAAATATTTTATCATCTTAACTTCAAAGGTCTCACTTTCCTGAATTGTTTAAAATTTTCCTCTTACTATTACTACTTATCACTTCTATAGCGCTACAAGGCATACGCAGCGCTGTATACCATACATGAAAAGATAGTCCCTACTCAAAGAGCTCACAATCTAAACAGGACAGGCAAACAGACAGAACTAAGACGAGTGGAGGAGTGGCCTAGTGGTTAGGGTGGTGGACTTTGGTCCTGGGGAACTGAGGAACTGAGTTCGATTCCCGGCACAGGCAGCTCCTTGTGACTCTGGCCAAGTCACTTAACCCTCCATTGCCCCATGTAAGCCGCATTGAGCCTGCCATGAGTGGGAAAGCGTAGGGTACAAATGTAACAATCAGTAAGGGAATTAAAGAGGTGGGGATAAAAGGGTACAGGGCAAGTGAGTAGTGGTTAGGAGTCAAAAGCAGCGTTAAAGAGGTGGGCTTTTAGCCTGGATTTGAAAATGGCCAAAGACGTGGCTAGACGTACAGGCTCGGGAAGTCTATTCCAGGTGTGAGGTGCAGCAAGATAAAAGGAACGGAGTCTGGAATTAGCAGTAGAGGAGAAGGGATAAGAGAGATTTATCCACAGAACGGAGTACCCGAGGGGGGGGGGGGCGTAGGGAAAGACAAGAATGGAGAGGTACTGGGAAGTGGTAGAGTGAATGCACTTATAGGTCAGTAAAAGAAGTTTGAATTGAATGCAGAAACGGATAGGGAGCAAGTGAAGTGACTTGAGGAGACGGCTAATGTGGGCATAGCGACTCTGGTGGAAAATGATTCATGCAGCAGAGTTTTGGACTGATTGAAGAGGAGAAAGATGGCTAAGTGGGAGGCCAGTGAGAAGCAGGTTGCAATAATCAAGGCGAGAGGTGATAAGAGTGTGGATAAGGGTTCTGGTAGAGTGCTCAGAGAGGGACGGATTTTGCTGATGTTATAGAGAAAGAAAGGTTTTGGCAATCTGCTGAATGTGAGCAGAGAAGGAGAGAGAGGAGTCAAAGATGACCCCAAGGTTACGAGCTGATGAGACAGGGAGAATGAGAGTGCCATCCACAGAAATAGAGAAAGGGGAGAGAGGAGAGGTGGGTTTAGGGGGAAAGATGAGAAGCTCAGTTTTGGCCATGTTAAGTTTCAGATGACGTTGAGACATCCAGGCAGTGATATCAGATAGGCAGATATCAGATGCTAGTTGAGATTTCGGGGGTAGAGAGTTAGATCTGGCAGTCGTCAGCGTACAGATGGTATTGAAAGCCATGGGATGATATCAGAGAGCCAAGGGAAGAAGTGTAGATGGAGAACAGGAGAGGACCGAGAACAGAACCCTGAGGTACACTGATTGGTAGTGGGATAGAAGTGGATCCACCAGAGTGTACACTAAAGGTGCGAAGCGAGAAGAAGGAGGAGAACCAGGAAAGAACAGAGCCCTGGAATCCAAGTGAAGACAACGTATCAAGGAGTAAGCTGTGATCAACAGTGTCAAAAGCAGCGGATAGATCGAGAAGGATGAGGATAGAATAGAGACCTTTGGATTTGGCCAGTAACAGGTCGTTGGAAACTTTTGTAAGTGCATTTTCAGTTGAATGAAGAGGGCGAAAGCTAGATTGGAGTGGGTCAAGAACAGCTTGAGATGAAAGAAAGTCAAGACAGTGGCGGTGAACGGCACACATTCAAGTATCTTAGAGAGGAAGGGGAGGAGCGAGATGAGTCGATAGTTGGAAGGAGAGGTAGGGTCAAGTGAAGGCTTCTTAAGGAGTGGTGTGACCACGGCATGTTTGAAGGCATCAGGAACGGTCGCAGTGGAAAGTAAAAGATTGAGGATATGACAGATAAAAGGGGTTAGAGTAGGAGAGATGGTGTTAAGAAGGTGGGTAGGAATGGGATCCGAGGAACAGGTAGTTCATTTTGAGGAGGAGAGAAGATGTGTTGTTTCCTCATCAGTGATTTCGGGAAAGGAGGAAAAGGACGGAGGGGATGGGGAGTTAGGGGAACGAACAAGGGGAGGGAGAGGTGGGGATGGCTTGGTTGAGATTTCGAGGTTTATCTTCTGAACCTTGTCGTGAAAGAACTCAGCTAGGGTCTGAGGAGATAGTGAGGGGGGAGTAAGAGATGGAGGCACCTTGAGGAGAGAGTTCAGTGTGGCGAAGAGAAGTCGAGGGTTTGAGCTGAGAGAATTAGTCAGCTGGATGTAATAGTCCTGTTTGGCAAGCAAAAGAGCAGATTGGAAGGAGGTCAGCATGAACTTGAAGTTTATGAAGTCAGCAAGGGCTCGAGATTTCAGCCAGAGGCATTCGGCAGAGCGGGCACAGGAACGTAGGTAGCGGATTTTAGAGGTCAGCCAAGGTGAGCTGGTCCTTAAAAATGTTCTCCCACAAAGAGGTCACTTTGGTTTCCCTTGTGGTGTGTGGTGTGGTGCCTGTGTGAGTTGATTTTTGTCTTCAGCACCCAGCCTATTTCCACAATATAGCAACCTTATTCACATTTTCTGCACTGAACTGTATATATCTTTGCTGGAGAACTTACTCTAATAAGAAGACAGGGAAAGTCAAATTTGGTTTCACTAACGGACCTGGAGAGTGCAGCCAGTTCATGATGGCACTGAGTTTGAAGTTTAGAAGAGTCACAGTAAAACAAAAAGAAAAAAGGTGTGTTCTACATGTTTATATGCCAGGAATGTGGGCTTCCACAGAATTACTCCAGAAGAGAGACACTTACTTGAGCCTCTGATACGTCAGTGGTCAGCCTCGGGCTGGATGCAGATTTTGGAAGTCCAACCTCTTTCCCCTTTGAGTCTTCTGCTGCAGTAATAGCAGTACTGAGAGCTCCATAGCTACCTGTCTTGCGCAAAGATGTACGCCACGCTGAAGGGGCAGTATTTGGCTTTTCTTCCTCCTTGGATATGGGAACCTACAGTTCACATATTATAAAGGTTAAACTTTGATTTAATATTACCTAATCATTTTTAATTGCTGTCCCAGAAACTTTGCCCAAAGCAATTTACATAATTGAACAAAACAATGGGGAACCACATACAGAATCCACCTAGTGTAGTCTTCATTACTATACTACTACTAATAATCATTTCTATAGAGCTACTAGATGTATGTAGCACTGTACACATTATATGCAGGTACTTTCTCTGTCCCTAGAGGGGACAGAGAAATTAAATCTACAAGGATGCTAGGATGATTTCCCTCAAAGCTGCTATGGCCTACAACCCCAGTGCTACTCATTAATTTGACGCATCAGACCAAAATCAATGGATCAATAGGGAAAAAAAAATCAGAGACAGGCCAGGGAGTTTAGTAGGAAAGAGATCAGAGAGAAAAAACAAAGAACATGTAGTATGAAGGAAAAGATTTGTGATTTTTATTGCAGTTTATTTTACTGATGCTTAAGATAAGACAAACCTTTCTGTTGTACAAACAGTGAGAGAAACAGCACCTTTTTGCAACTTTTAGACAGCAGTCTGTTTTACTTTCGAGCCTATTGTCTCTCAGCAGCCCTGTTGGAAATATTTGTATCTTTTCTCCCAAGAAAGTAACTAAGGTGGTTTGACACAAATACAATCTAAGTAGAGCTTTCTTGACTTGAAGAAATACAAATGAAACCAGGAGGGTGGCTCGAAAAGCCACCTCATCCTGAGAATTCCCAAAAAGTGCTCTAACATTCAAGCTACCTGAGGATAACTCTGCAGCTACCAGGCCTTAAGTCTTTCTCTTCAAAGCAGAAGCAGCAGGCAGAAAGTAAAGTTTCTGTATTGTATAAGTGGCAGCCCAGTTTCTGGATATTTGAAAACCTTTAAAAATGTGTAAAATCTCTCTCAAGGGGAGCTAAGTTTAACAGATGGAAAATTTAAACGTCTTAAGTTCAAAGTTCTAGCTCCATTTCCAGGTTTTCCAATTTACGATGAACAATATTAGCTCCTTGCAGCAGTTTACATTTTCCCTTCTTTACTTGGGATAAAGAAATTTCACACCCTTTAAGTTGATGCTACTGGTGGGTCAGTCAAGACTGGACCATCTCAATCGATGAAGCATTAGCCACTGACTTGGTGACAAAGTAAGACAAATCTTATGCAGAGACTTCATAGCTGCCAATATGGACTCCAGCGTAACCTTTGGTGGCTGTAGAGCGTGTCAGGATCAGGTCAGCTACCTTCCAACTCTCCCACAGCCAAGTCAGGTGGTACCTCTTCCCTAGGCAGGCTCAATACAATGGCTTCCAAAGTACCTGGGCGACCCAGTTCTACAGAAGAACTCCCCCCAGCACGCCGGGAGGTTGCCCCTCCAAAACCGCTCCAAAAACACTACTACTACTTAGCATTTCTATAGCGCTGCCAGGGTTACGCAGTGCTGTACAAGTTTAAACATGGGGAAGGACGGCTCTAGCAGCTGTTCCTCCTGGCATATTCATCATGCCCAGAATCTGTGAAGGATTTCATGGCCTAAGCGATGTTTCGCCTTCCAAAACGGGACTCCTCTTCATACCAGCAACAGATATGCCCAAGCTGCTGGAGTAACGAATGCCCTCATCACAGCTTGGCAAAGTGCTGGAGATACAGAGGATAAGAAGGTTACTCCCCTGATTTTCCTCTCTCTCTTTGGCATTCAAAAAAGCAAGGAAAATGAGCATAAAACAAACAGGGTTCCAGAGCTCAGCAGAACGCCTCTACCAGATCAGCATCTTGGACACACCTCCTCACTTCTCTGGCCCACCCCTTCTGACACAACTTCCTGTTTCAGAAGAGCCCAGCTGGGTAAGAGGGAAAGGCCCATGCAGGCCGAAGGCAGCCTTTGAGCAAGGCTGCTGCTAGCTTACAGGACCGAACACTTCTGTTTAGAAAGTTATATCGGGGGGGGGGGGGGGGGGGGGGGGGGGATGCAGGGAGGGAGAGCCCACGAGCAGGTCCAGGGAGGGACAGCAAGGGCTGCGGGGGGGGGGGGGGGGAGATGTGCTGGGAGAGAGACCTAGGTCTGGAGGGTTGCGAGCATGGAGGAGCCAGGGGGCAAAGGCAGGTCTGGTGGGGGGGGGGGAGGGGGGGAAGGAGCAATGTCGGATCATGCACAGTGAGGAGGAGACACGGGAGACAGTCCAAAGGGAAGCAGCACGCATTAAATGAAGATACTTACCTGTAGCAGGTATTCTCCGAGGACAGCAGGCTGGACATCATCACGCATGGGTCATCGTCCGCGACGGCCCAGGAGCTCCGGAATTTAAAGAAAAAGTTTAAAAGCTTCTAGAAGCAGCGCAACGGGCGCGGGGACAATACACCTCGCATGCGCGAGTGACTTCCCACCTGCGACGCCCGCGCACTTCCCTCAGTTATATAACAAGCAAAGAAGAAAAGAACAACTCCAAAGGGGAGGAGGGAGGGTTGTGATGATGTCCAGCCTGCCAGAATCAGATGAGGTTCAAGAGCCGGTACCTGGCTGCCGGACGACTGACTAGTCGGCACCTCCTGAATGGAGGGTGAGCACTCCTCCCAGCGCCGACGCCGACGCTTCTCTGGTGCCGACTCCCTCGGCTCCCCGGAGCTCTCAGTACCATGACGGGAAGGAGATCGATGGCAATGCTTCTTAGCCTTCGCCCGACGCCCGTCATCGACACTCCTTGGTACCGATGAGGACGTGGAATCCTTACGCCTCCTTGGCGGTCCCGGGGGGCCTGCATAGCAGTAGGCCTTGAGACGGGTGGAGACCCACTCGATGCCTCACTGCTCCCAGCTATAACAGGGTCTTTCGCCAGCCATTACCTGATGCTGCTTCCCTCGACGCCGATGTCGATGCCGTCGACCTCAGTACCGACGTCGACGGACCAGACCGATCTGAAAAAAAGCTTCTCGCGCTGAGTCTCTCGAGCCTCCTGGGTCCCTTTTTTCGTCAGTTTGCAAAGCTTACACGAAGCTGGCAAATGGTCAGGCCCGAGGCACTGGAGACACCAAGAGTGAGGATCGACGAGATGGTCCGGTTGCAGCGGGAACAGCGTTTGAAGCCGCTGGGAGTCCTCGATGACATGGGAGGAAAAATAGCGGTCGAAAAATGAAACGACTCGATGGTGCCAACGAAAAGGCACAAAACAGGAAAAAGCCACGCGACTGGGCGACCTAAAAGCGGCTGCGACTGGAGGAGAAAGGAAACTTAGAAAAAACGTGAAAACTATTTTTTTTTAAATTTTGTTTTAAAACAATAAAGGAGAAGACAACACTCGGAGCGTGTAAACGCAACGAAAAAACGTCTCCTGGGCCACAAAAACGCGAGGAGCGGCAGAAAAACAACCCCTCTTCGCGAAGCGGAGAAAAGAAAACTGAGGGAAGCGCGCGGGCATCGCGGGCGGGAAGTCACTCGCACATGCGCGGTGCGTTGTCCCCGTGCCCTTTGCGCTGCTTGTAGAAGCTTTTAAAGTTTTTCTTTAAATTCCGGAGCTCCTGGGCCGTTGCGGACGACGACCCATGTGTGATGTCCAGCCTGCTTGTCCTCGGAGAAAAAACGGTACATCATGTGGGGGTATGGGTGGGGATTGAGAGATGCCGGATCAGAAGGGGGAGGGGAATTAAGAGAACCACGGGCACCATGCAGGGTGTGGGGAATTAAGAGGAAATCATAGGCACTATGCAGGGGGCAGGGGAATTGAGGAAGAACTGAGCGCACTGTGTAGGAGGGGGGGAACTGAGAAAGAACCGGGCGCACCGTGCAGGAGGGAGGGAATTAAGAACTGGGCACACCATGTGGGAGGGAGGGAATTGAGAGAGAACCGAGCGCACTGTGCAGGAAGGAGGGAGGGAAGGAGGGAATTGAGACAGAACCACAAAAACCATGGTTGGGGCAGGGGAACTGAGAGAGAACTGAGCGCACCATGTGGGAGGAGAGAGGAAATTGAGAGAGAATCAAGGGTGCCAGGAGTGAGGGAGGGAATTGAGAGAGAACCGCAGGCATTATACGGGAGAGAGGGAGGGAACAGAGAGAGAACCATAGGAACTGTGCGGGGGGAGGGGGAACAGACAGAGAACCTTAGGCACTGTGTGGGGGGAGGGGGAACAGAGAGAGAACCATGGGCACTGTGCAGGGGAGAACCATATGCAGAGCCAAAAGAGGAGGGGGATATGCTGGACTGTGTACAGCGGGCGGGGAGAAATACAGAGATGCCAAACTGAGGGAGTGGAGGGAGAGAGAGAGAGGGAGGATGTTGGATTCAGAGGAAGGGAGGGATGAGGTACAGATAGTGGACCTCGGGTGGAGGGAATGAAGAAAAGAGAGATGTTGGACGGGGGGGGGGGGGGGGGAGGAAAAAGAGAGAGAGATAATGGAACTGGGGGGGGGGGGGGAGAGATAATGGAACTGGGGGGGGAGAGAGATAATGGACCTGGGGGGGGGAGAGAGAGAGAGAGATAATGGACCTGGGGGGGGGAGAGAGAGAGAGAGAGATAATGGACCTGGGGGGGAGAGAGAGAAAGATAATGGAACTGGGGGGGGGAAGAGAGAGATAATGGAACTGGGGGGGGGGAAGAGAGAGATAATGGAACTGGGGGGGAGAGAGAGAGATAATGGAACTGGGGGGGAGAGAGAGAGATAATGGAACTGGGGGGGGGGGAGAGAGAGATAATGGACCTGGGGGTACAGTGGAGGGAGGGAGAAAGAGTTGGACCTGGAGACAGGAAAAAGGAAGATATTGAGCACTACCTGTTCAACGGCTAGTGAGGTAGCTGAAGCCTCACCAGCAGAAGAAATCAACTGCCTGAGTCACCCCCTTTTTCCTCTTACTGTCTCAGAAGCGAGGAAGTCAGTAGCATGCCTCTAGCCACCGATGCTTGCACTCCCCAGGCATACTCACTTCATGCATGAACTGAGCATGCTCGGGAAGTGCCAGCATTGGTAGCTGGAGGCACCCCACTGACGTCCTCGCTCCTGGGGCAGTACAAGGAGGAAGGGACAGCTTTGGCACTGAATTTCTTCTACTGGTGGGGTTTCGGCATCCTTCCCAGCAAAGGTACTATACCTAATATGGTGGGTGGGGGGGGGGGGGAAGGAGAGGAAATGCATGGCCCCCTGAGTCCCCCTGTTTACCCTCCATGGGCTGCTGGCTATGCCCCACCTTTCATCGCGTGATTAAAAATTGTACTCAAATTGCAGCCCTACTTTTAAACCAGTTATTAATCCACAAGAGGACACTGTCTCCTATCCTATGACTTTAATTTCCTCAGGAAATCATTATACATGATTTATATACAACAAATATGTATATGTTTTGAATGCGTATGAATGGTCTATAAAGTTGGGATAAAGGAGTTTCAGAGCTCACTCCACTTGTGCAGGTGTGTGGAAAATCTGGTGAACATGGCGTTAACTGCCTTTTGATCCTGTCTGTACCTATGATATGGAGCCACGGATAGAGATTAGAGGGACCAAGACCAAGAGTTGGGTATTGAAACTGAAGGTTAAGGGATTGGTTTGGAGCTGGGACAGACCAAGGGTCCATCGAACCCAGCACCCTGTCACCGACAGCGGCCAAAAGAACAAGCAATTGTCCCGCCCATCCTAGAAATACTGTATTATTCCCTTGTCCATTCAATAACATTCTATGGCTTTTTCCAACAGGAAAACGTCCAACCCTTTTTTGAAGTCCTTAACTGCCTTTTCTGGCAGCGAATTCCAGAGTTTAACTACGCGTTGAGTGAAGAAATAGTTCCTCTGATTCGTTTTAAATTTACCACACTGCAGCTTCATCGCTTGCCCCCTTGTCCTAGTATTTTTGGAAAGCGTAAACACACGCTCCACATCCGTTCCATTCCACTTATTACCTTATAGACCTCTATCATACCTCCCCCTCAGCTGCCTTGTCTCAAAGCTGAAGAGCCCCAGCCTCTTCAGCCTATCCTGATAGAGAAGTCGTCCCATCCCCTGTATCATCTTTTTCGCCCTTCTCTGCACCTTTTCCAATTCCACTATGTCTTTTTTGAGGTGCGGCGACCAGAATTGAACACAATACTTGAGGTGCGGTCGCACCATGGAGCGATACAATGGCAGAATAATATCCTTATTTTTGTTTTCAATCCCTTTCCTAATGATACCCAACATTCTATTTGCTTTCCTAGCCGCAGCAGCACATTAAGCAGAAGTTTTCAACATATCATCAACGACGACACCTAGATCCCTTTCTCGGGTCCGTGACTCTCAACGCTGAACCTTGCATGACGCAGTTATAGTTTGGGTTCCTCTTTCCCACATGTATCACTTTGCACTTGTTCACATTAAACATCATCTGCCATTTAGACGCCCAGTCTCCCAGTCTCATAAGGTCCTCTTGTAGTTTTTCACAATCTTCCCGCAATTTGACTACTTTGAATAACTTTGTGTCATCAGCAAATTTGATTACCTCACCAGTTACCCCCATCTCTAGGTCATTTATGAATATGTTAAAAAGCAGAGGTCCCAGCACCGATCCCTGAGGGACCCCGCTACCCTTCTCCATTGCGAATATTGACCTTTTAATCCTACTCTCTGTTTCATATCTTTCAACCAGTTTTTAATCCACAGTAAGACAGTACACCTCCGATCCCATGTCCCACTAATTTCCTCTGTAGTCTTTCATGAGGGACCATATCAAACGCCTTCTGAAAATCTAGATACACAATATCAACCGGCTCACCTTTGTCCACGTCTGTTTACCCCTTCAAAGAAATGCAGCAGATTGGTGAGGCAAGACTTCCCTTCACTAAATCCATGTTGACTTTGTCCCATTACTCCATGCTTTTGAATGTGCTCTGTAATTTTGTTCTTGATTATAGTCTCTACCATTTTGCCCGGCACTGACATCAGACTCACCAGTCTATAATTTCCTGGGACTCTTCTGGAACTTTTTTTAAATATCAGCATTACATTGGCCACCCTCCAATCTTCTGAGACCACGCTCAATTTTAAGGATAAATTACAAATCAATAACAGTAGCTCTGCCAGCTCATTTTTTAGTTCTACAGATATCCTAGGGTGAATACCATCCGGTCCAGTAGATTTGCTACTCTTCAGTTTGCAGAACTGCTCCATTATGTCTTCCAGATTTACAGATATTTCAATAAGTTTTTCCGACTCTTCAGCTACGAACACCCTGTCCAGCACCGGTATCCCACCCAAATCTTCCTCGGTGAAGACCGAAGCAAAGAACTCATTTAGTTTTTCTGCTATTTCTCTGTCTTCCTTGATCGCCCCTTTTACACCCCGGTCATCCAGCAGGCCACCAGATTCTTTTGCCTGTTTCCTGCTTTTAATGTATCTAAAAAAAAGTTTTACTATCAGTTTTTGTCTGTAACGCTATCTTTCTTTCAAAATCCCTCTTTGCCTTTCTTATCAGCGCTTTGCATCTGACTTGACATTCCTTATGCCGCTTCTTATTTTTCCTCATTCGGTTCCTTCTTCCATTTTCTGAAGGATTCCTTTTTAGCTCCAATAGCCTCCTTTACCTCACTTTTTAACCACGCCGGCTGTCATTTGGTTTTCCGTCCTCCTTTTCTGATACGTGGAATATGTTCGGTGTTTTTGAACAGCATTCACGCCTGTTTCTTACCCTCTCAGTCACTCCTCTAAGTTTTTTTTTTTTTTTTTTTTTTTACCGTTCTTCTCATTTTATCATAGCTTCCTTTTTAAAAGTTAAACACTAACATATTTGACTTCCTATGTTTACCTTTTTGAGAGCAAATTTCAAAGGCGATCATGTTACGATCACTGTTGTCAAGCAGCCCCCGGACTGCTACCTCCCGTACCAGATCATGCGCTCCACAAATGACTAAGTCTAGAATTTTTCCTTCTCTCGTCGGCTCCTGTACCAGCTGCTCCATAAAGCTGTCCTTTATTTCATCGAGGAAGTTTACCTCCCCAGCGTGCCCTGATGTTAAATTAACCCAGTCTATATGGGGGTAATTAAAAATCACCCGTTATTATTGCATTGCCTAATTTATTTGCCTCACTAATTTCCTTTAACATGACTGTGTCCTTGGAGATCACGTGGCGCCATGGTGGAGTGAAGACGCTGAAAAGCGGAGCTCCCACACTTCCTCCCTAGAATCTTGCTAAACTACGCTAAAACAGAGTGTTTTACATTAGAGTAATGCACTGGAATAGTCGTGAGTGGAGCTGCTTCAGGGAGAAATCGTGCAGTTCCCGAGTTCGTTGAGATGACCTCGAAATTGCAAAAAAAAAAAAAAATAGAAGGAGAACAGCAAGGGGACTAAATCCAAAATGGCGGATGCACTCGGACAGATAAGTACCTCGGTATGCTCCGCATGGAAGGCCGAAATCACAGCGGCGGTGGAGGCTGCCTTGGATAAGAAACTGCAGGCTTTGTATGATAGAGCCGAAACAGCGCATGAACGGCTCGATGGTTTTCATTTGGACCTAGATCACATGCAGCAGAGAATAAGCGATATAGAGGACCGCAGGATAGAGGCCGCGGGACCAACAGCGGCCATGCGTAACGAAGTGATTGAACTAGAACTAAAGCTAGACGATCTGGAAAACAGATCAAGACGCAACAATTTAAGGCTTATTGGTCTCCCGGCACACGCTAAGGACCCTGAGCTTGTGGAATACTTGGAGCGATGGCTCCGAAAAGCACTGCAGCTCAACAATCTGCAGGAACCTCTGAGGATCGAGAGAGCCCACCGGATAGGACCAAGAGCGGCAGGGGAGCGACTGAAAGCTGTGAAAGATATAGTAGAATTGGAAAAGGTGCAGCAAAGGGCGACTAAAATGATAGTGGGGATGGGACAACTTCCCTATGAAGAAAGACTAAGGAGGCTAGGGCTTTTCAGCTTGGAGAAGAGATGGCTGAGGGGAGACATGATAGAGGTATATAAAATCACGAGTGGAGTGGAACAGGTGGATGTGAAGCGTCTGTTCACACTTTCCAAAATACTAGGACTAGAGGGCATGCGATTGAAACTACAGTGTAATAAATTTAAAACAAATCTGAGAAACTTTTTCTTCACCCAACATGTAATTAAACTCTGGAATTCGTTGCCGGAGAACGTGGTGAAGGTGGTTAGCTTAGCAGAGTTTAAAAAGGGGTTAGATGGTTTCCTAAAGAACAAGTCCATAAACCACTACTAAATGGACTTGGGAAAAATCCACAATTCCAGGAATAACATGTATAGAATGTTGTACGTTTAGGAAGCTCACCAGGTGCCCTTGGCCTGGACTGGCCGCTGTCGTGGACAGGATGCTGGGCTCGATGGACCCTTGGTCTTTTCCCAGTGTGGCATTATGTACTTATGATCATGTGAATTCTGCAATATGGACATAAACAAGCGATTATGAGAGCGATCAGATCAGGACAGCAACTGCAGCATGAAGGCAAGCGAATATTATGCTTCCAAGATTATTCGATGAAAGTGGCAACGGCCAGGTGCGCTTTCGCGCCTATATGCATGGAACTTCATGTTCGGAAGCTTAAGTTTGCATTAATATACCCAGCTAAATTAAAATTTTTTCAAGATGGCGCTGAAAAAACATTGGAGACGGTAGAAGCAGCTAAAGATTTCATCAAAACTTTACCACCCAGAGCAGCAGAGTGATGAAATGACGAGAGAGTTGGACTATCATCATAACTAGCAACGGAGGGAAAAGTCTGATAAGATACTGGATGGGCCTGGGATTGGTGAATGATCGGCTGTGATGTTCCAGCTAGATACTGAGTAACTATCCATTTAATGCAACTACTGGAAAGAGCGAGCTGCATGGCAGGGATCTTAACGGGATTGGCGAGGAACTGAGAGACAGAGAGGTAACACGGTGGTATCTGTGCATATCTTCAGTCCGTGACCAGATAAGTTTGTCCAAACTGTTGAGACTTATACACCTCCGCGGATACAGTAACGAGGCATCTGGGCGGTGGTTAATGAGCTGGACTGCATGTTAAACAAGTTTATGTTGAGGTAATACCAAGGGTGGGTGGTCATAAAAATGTTTATGGTAATGGTGTGGTACTGTTATGTTAATGTTACTGTGCTGATTATCAAAAGACCATATACAGCAAAATAACTTACTCTGTAAAGTTTGACTGGATGTCTGAGCTAACATGGCTGCATATGGTGGAGGAAGGGTGTTGTAGAGCGTTGGCAATAATGCGTTCTTTATCATGCCACGTCATTTGGTAATGCAAGAGCCCTCGGCCTATTATGTTGGAAGATATGGATTGTAGAAATAATAAGGACAAGAGAAAGGAGATGTGTTTTATTGTATAAATGTATGGGGAAAGGGAGCTGGACTAATTTACTCTGTTTGACATATATTCTAATGGTTCATTGATGAGAGGAAGTGGGGTGCCTAAATGTGATGAGCTCGAATAGGAGTTGAATGGGGATAATGGAAGGAGGTACGGTAAGGGTAGATAAGGGAGGGCAGAGGGGGATGAGGGGGAATAGGGTTGGAGAGGGAGGGTGGGAGGCATTCCAGGTGGCTAGGCAGAGGGATATTCAAGGATACTGGGAGATGGGATGGATGTTCTGGAGGAGATTAAGGGGAGGGGTGAGCCCCCTCCGAAGGGACACCACCTTGTAGTGGTGGAGGGGCTTGTGTGTTTCAATGACTTAGAGGGCTATGCTGAAGGGTTACCCATATCAGACAGGCCTCTGAGGAGAAACCAGACAAAGACTGTCCCAAACTTGGAGAGTGGTAAGATGGTGACCTGAAGTTCGTATGCCCAACGGCCCAGCTGCCCTCTGAAGTTTCGTCTTCTTTACGTAAATTCCCTCTCTGCAATTGCAGTTACCTTAACTGAGAGGAAGGGGCCAGCGTTTTATCCCCTGAGCAGTAAGTGCGGGACCGCTGCGCAACGAATTGCCCACAGATGAAAGGGTTGGCGAGTCCTTTGATTAGCGCCGGTGAAGGAGCATTGACGCTCTTGGACCTGGAAAAAACAACTCAATCGCTCCCGAATTATTCAACCACCATGTCCAAAGGAGTGAAGGAGTGAGTTAGAGGTATATGCTGAAACGGAGGACGTTTACAGCAGAACCCAAATCGGCAGAACCACTCCTAAACACCTATGAGAAATCAACTTGGAGTTTTTGGCTCCCATGGAGGTTACATTGAATACCATCTGGAAGGCGCTTTGGGACCTAACGGTGGCAGTACATAATTTTGTTTCAGATATAATTTTATTAGAGAGTTACATGGATAATTCAACTGAACCATTGATAGTAAAAAATCGATATAACAAATGATTCTACATGAGCAACAAGTGGTTATGATTTTGAAAATGATAACAGACCAGAAATTTTGAATAATAAAATGATTATTATTATTATTATAGATGATTAATGTTGAGATTATTGTTTTTCCCAGAGTTCGGGGTATGACTCCTAAAGTTTTCCTCAGAAATATTTCCTCAAATTATTCCTTTAAAAGGAGTGAAGCCTGTGAAAACTGGGATTACTTTAATCAGTGGGATTTGAATTAGAGACTTAAGTATATGTATTGTTAAATAATGTCTGTATTATTTCTAACTAATATTGGACAACTAGTAAAAGAGGCCCGTTTCTGAGCAAATGAAATGGGCGCTAGGAAGGTTTTTGTGGCCAACACACCCCCCCCCCCTCCCTGCCCAACCCCTTCGTTGTTCTGCCATTGCTCCGCCCTCAACGTCATGACATTTGACGCGAGGGCGGGGCCCGGAGCGATTTACCAACACCCCCCCCCCACCTCCCTCCCTGTCAACCCCTTCGTTGTTCTGCCATCAAGGTTTTCATCGCCAACACCCCCCCTCCCGCCTCCCTCCGCTCCCTGCCAACCCCTTCATTGTTCTGCCATTGCTCCGCCCTCAACGTCATGACGTTTAACGCAAGGGCGGGGCCCGGAGTGATTTTCCAACACCCCCCCCCCGCCTCCCTCCCTGCCAACCCCTTCGTTGTTCTGCCATTGCTCCGCCCTCAAGGGCGGGGCCCGGAGCGATTTCGGTGGCTTCACCACCACGAACCTTCGAACCCTGTTTGAAGGAAGTCAGTGGCTTGGCTTCACTGACGTCACTGTCTTCAGAACGTTGAGGGTGAGTTTTATATATATAGATAAGTATGTTTTCAATGAAATGATTTGACTATACACCGTATTGGCCTTGAAGAAACCAACCAGATGATCAATGTGGAATAATGAATTAGACGAGTAATATCTGGGGATAATCAGGTTAATACCACTTTTTTTTTCTGTTTATTGTTTAATTGATCTCCTTATCTGGTTTCACTCTCCCTATTTAGTGGTCTAAGGAAGAGAATAGAATTACCTGACTGAAAATAATTCCTACATATTACTTTCTCTGTATTTCCAGCAAGTTGTTTTATCACTTGTAAAAATTTTAATGGTTATAAATAAAAAATTTAAAAAAAAAAAAGGGAGGGGTGAGCTGGGACACTCCCCCTAGGGGAAAACCTGAGTTACCTAGGCGATATAAAACGAAAAGAATGAAGCAATGGTATGGTTAAAATAATATCCTGGAACGTAGGAGGTATATCATCGCCAATTAAGCGAGCTAAGCTTTTGCAGGTATTAAATAGACAGAAAGCAAATATTGTTATGTTGCAAGAAACACACTTAAACGGGGCTGAACATCAGAAGTTCTGTAAATGGTGGGTGAGGGAACTGGTGGATAGTCCTGCACAAAATAAAAAGGCGGGAGTGGCTATACTGTTCCGAAAAGGGACACAATATGTGATGAATAGTAGAGTAATAGATCCCAAACGTAGATATATAATTCAGCATATTACCTTGAACAATAAGCCGTTACTGCTGGTAAACCTGTATGCGCCAAACCAGTATGATAAAAAGTTTTTCCAGGAAATTGTTAAACATATACATGCTTTCGAACAGATCCCAATGATAATAGGAGGGGATTTTAACTTGGTATCAGACCCCCTGATGGACAGTACTGGACCCATGAGGGTGAGCCCGGTGAATTTCACAAGAGGAATACCCTGGATGTGCTTAACTATGGAATCAGTGGACTCATGGTGCCTGTTGCATCCCAATGAACGAGACTTTACTCATCTATCCAGAGCACATGGCACGCAGTCACGTATAGATTATATATTATTGTCTGGAGATATCTCGTCTTGTTTAATGCAAGCAGAGATAGGCGCCACTGAAGTGTCGATCATGCCTTGATTTGGGTGGTACTAGACTGGTTGTAGAGAGGAGAGGGCCAGGGTTTCATTGGAAATTTCCCAGAGAGCTATATTATGATCCCAAATTTTCTTTGTTTATGCAGGCAAAATGGAGTGAATATGTGGAATTCAATCAAGGAAGTTATAGCAGTGATCTGGTCCTTTTTTGGGAAGCGGCAAAAGCGGTCTTGAGGGGACACATTATTTCATACTCGGTACATAAAAAGAGGGCGAAAGATGCAGAACTGGCTCGGCTAGAGCTACAAGTAAGGAAGGATAGAGCTACAAGTAAGGAAGGATAGATAGCTATACGGACGTATGCCGACAGTGGAGAATAAAAACAAACTTCTAGCCTCGCAAGTGGAGCTAAATCAAATGATTCAGGCAAGAACACAAAAATCAATGACATATTATCGCTACCAGCTTTATAAGTATGCTAATAAGCAGGGTAAGATTTTAGCAAGCTTGGTTAATCAAGTAGAAGGGAGGAGATGTGTAGCTAGGATTAAGAACGAACATGGAGCTTACTATCATACAAACTCGGATATTAATAAGGTTTTTCGAGATTTCTATGCTAAACTATATTCGTCGTCGGCAGACGATGGACTTGAAGCTGAATCATATCTGTCAGGTCAGGAGATCCCTCAGATAACGGAGACGCAGCAAGCAATGCTTAATGCAGAAGTTACTGAGGATGAAGTTCGGTGGTGTATAAGAGCTAGCCCCCTGAATAAGTCACCAGGGATAGATGGCTATACGTTGGAATTTTACAAAATGATGGTAAATGAAATAGCATCCTGTCTCACTGAAGTTTTTAATACCATTGTGCAGAGAGGGGAACTGCTGGCTTCATTAAAGAAAGCTCAGATAATTGTATTGTTAAAGCCAGGTAGAGATCCGGACAGAGCAGGATCGTATCGACCTATTTCCTTGCTACCATTCGAAGCAAAGCTGCTTGTTAAAATAATGGCAAACCGGTTGGCTAGAATTTTACCGTCCTTGATAGCAGCACCACAGGTAGGGTTTGTTCGAGAGCAGTCGCTAGCACAAAGTCTGTGAAAGATCTTGTTAACACTGGAAGAAATACATAAGAAATCTATACCCTCACTCCTGGTGAGCTTTGATGCTGAAAAAGCTTTTGACCACGTTAATTGGAACTTTATGTTTGCGACATTAGAAGCTTATGGGATAGAGGGATCTTTTAAGGAGGCCATAAAAGCTCTATATCGAGACCCAGTGGCGGAAGTAGCCGTTAATGGATTGATCTCGGACTCGTTTTCGATAGCAAGGGGCACGCGACAGGGCTGCTCTCTGTCACCTCTTCTATTTGCCTTGATAATGGATCCGCTGATTAGAGATATCATGTGCATGGAAGAGGTGAGAGGGGTGGTGGTGGGTCCGGAACACCTTAAAATAGCAGCCTTTGCGGACACCTATTAGTGATCTTGCAAGAACCTTGGACCTCCTTAGCAGCCTTACTGGAGATATTTGCAGAATTTGGGACTACTCAGGTTTCCGTATTAATTTAGATAAATCTGAAGTTCAGACTTTGCATATATCGGATGCAGAGTGGACCCAGATAAACTGTCCACCAAAAAAGCAAAGGGAACGTTCAAGTACCTTGGTATACAATTACCAGGAGATCCAAGGCAGCTATACACACTGAATATTGCCAAGTTGTTTTCGAATACCAAGCAGCTTTTAGAGAGATGGGCAGGGCTACTGGTGTCGCTGTTGGGTAGAATATTATTGTTTAATATGATTATTTTCCCCAAATGGCTTTATTGTTTTCAGACCTTGCCATTGTGCCTCACTAGAGGTGACTGGAAAAAGTTACTTGGATTACTTTCCAAATTCCTTTGGAACAAGAAACGGTCGCAGATCAGTATGGAAGGCATGTTAGATAGGTGGAACAGAGGGGGATTTGGCATCCTGAATCTGTGGTGGTATAATAGAGCTTGTCTATTCCGGCATCTGGGAGACTGGCTGCAGGGAACATCATGTTATACTCCTTTGAGGATGGAAGCAGATTGGGTAAGCCCTCTACATCTAAATTATGTTTTGCAAGCTGAAGCCTTAGATTTGCCTGTATATATTCATAAAAGCAATTTAGTGCTACCTCTGAGAGTGATATGGGGGGAGTTAGCCAAACTCTGGTCCTTTGATGCACATATCAGTATACTCCTGCCTATTACTGGAAATGCTGATTTCAAACAGGGAATGGAGAATAAGCAAATTCGAAGCTAGAGTGATAGGGGGCTTCATATGGTAGATGACTTTGTAGATCAAGCAGGACGCGTTAAGAAATTGGAATCCTTGGGTCTTGGCACTATCGAATGGGCAGATAGGTTTGCCTTTAAACAGGTATCTAATTACATTGCCATTCTGCCCTCTCCTCTACTGGAAGTTGATGTGACCTCCAAAATTAGAGAACTTTATGAGATGCCAACAACTGATCCAGCTTCGATATCAGTGTTACACAAAAGACTCTTACAAAGTTGTCCAGTGAAGAATCTGGACAGGCTGGCTTTGAGATGGACGGCCGACCTACAGAAAAGAGTTACTGTAAGAACGCTGATGTGTAGCCTGAGCCAAATAGCAACTAGAATCAGCTGTGCTGCATTGAGGGAATGCCAAGGACGAGGTATATATAGGGCATATACATCAAGACTGTATAAAATGGGTAGAGCAACATCGTCCACATGCTGCAGATGCGAAGATCCCAGCTACTCTTACTATCATGCAATATGGGCCTGCCCAGTGATCCAAGGATACTGGAGGCAGATAGCGACATTCATGGGGGGCATCCTGGGTAAGACTATAGTATTGACACTGGAGACAGCCCTATTGGGGGTTAACTTGCTGATGGGTACTGGTACTGTCTATCATAATTTATTACTATATAAAGCATGTGTAATGGGGAAGAAATGTATTTTGATAAACTGGACAAAGTCTGAAGCACCGTCGTTCTGGCAATGGTGCAACAGGTGGCATGCACTGTTGTTAGTGGAGCTGCGGTATTCTTACTTGAAACCCAAAACACAATGTAAATTTTATCTAGTGTGGGAGTCATACATTAATATACTAGCCCCTAGAGCCCCCAGCTCTATCATCAATCGGTTGGGCCTGGACTTGGGGACGTAATTGGGAGAGTTTGCACTTACTAGAGAGGTAGTATCCAATTCTGATAAAGGAGAAATCAGAAGCCGTCTGGAATGGAATGGGGGTAGACAGGAGGGAGGGAAGGGGGGGGGATAGGAGGGGTTGGGAAGGGGGGAAAGAGGGGGAATAGGGAGGCTTTAGTAGGGATTAGAGGGAGTGAGGATAGTGAAAGAATTCTGGATCTGATAAGGATAATATGTATGGTTAAGGGGGGGGGGTGGGTAAAATATAAAATATGATGACTGTCGGCCATGCAGTGTTTACAAGATGTTAATTTGTTGGTTGTAATATTATACTGATGTTATTGTGGTGATCCAGATGTATATCAATGACTTGTCATTAATAACAACGTTGAAACATAACATGACTGTGTCCGTCTGCTCATCCTGGTCGGGCGGATGGTAGTACACCCCTATTCACCGTCCTTTTCCCCTTTACACATGGAATTTCGATCCACAATGATTCCAACCTTTTGTTTCATGCAGAATTTTCCATCTATTTGATTCAAGCTTCTCGTTAACGTACAATGCTATTCCTCCTCCAATCCGGTCCACCCTATCACTACGATATAATTTGTACCCCGATATGACAGTGTCCCACTGGTTATCCTCCTTCCACCAGGTTTCAGAGATGCTTATTATGTCTATTTCTTCATTCAGTGCAATATATTCCAATTCTCCCATCTTATGTCTTAGGTTCCTAGCATTTGCATATAGACACTTCAAGCTAGACTTGTTATTCCTTATCACATCATGTTGATTACTTGACAGTACTATTTTACTATCTTTTGTCTGGTTATTATTATTTTTATTTAAGGACATTGAATCTACTACAGTATCTTTTGCAACCTCACTATCAAGAAACCCTATCGCCCAAACAGGGAAGACATCTTTGCAAGATACCTTATTCCGACCATATGCTTTTGTGCGACTGTCGGCCTTCCCCCCGTTCCTAGTTTTAAAAGCTGCTCTATCTCTTTTTTAAATGATGATGCCAGCTGCCCGGTCCCATCCCGGTTAAGGCGGAGTCTATCCTTTCGGAACAGGTTCCCCCTTTCCCAGAATGTTGCCCAGTTCCTGACAAAACTAAACCCCCCCTTCCTTGCACCATTGTCTCATCCATGCATTAAGACTCTGGAGCTCTGCCTGTCTCTTGGGCCCTGCACATGGAACGGGTAGTATTTCAGAAAACGCCACCCTAGAGGATCTGGATTTGAGCTTTCTTCCTAAGAGCCTAAATTTGGCTTCCAGAACCTCTCTCCCACATTTTCCTATGTCATTGGTACCCACATGTACCAAGACAGCCGGCTCCTCCCCAGCACTATCTAAAATCCAGTCTAGGTGACGCCACCTTCGCTCCAGGCAGGCAAGTCACTAGGCGATCTTCCCGTCCACCAGCCACCCAGCTATCTATATGTCTAATGATCGAATCACCAACTACAACAGCTGTCCTATCCATTCCCTTACGAGCAGCAACTGGAGACATATCCTCGGTGCGAGAGGATAGTAAATCCCCTGGTGTGCAAGTCCTGGCTACAGAAGTACTTCCTACTTCACCTTCTGGGAGACCTCCCTCCTCCAAGGCAGCACAGAGGCTACCTGACTGGAGGTGGGACTTCTCTAAACATCCCTTTAGGTCTTGTCTATCTATTTCTCTATCTCCCTCATTTCTACCAAGTCTGCTACTCTAGCCTCAAGAGAACAAACACGCTCTCTGAGGTCTAGGAGCTCTTTGCATCGAACACACACATATGACATCACACCAACTGGGAGATACTCATACATGTGGCACTCGGTGCAAAAGACTGGGTAGCACCCCTCTCGTTGCTGGACTGCTGACTCCATCTTAGTTTTTTCAAGTTTTTCAATCTTGTAGGAGTTGCTACAGTATTAAGAATGTTAGTCTGATATAAAGAGTCTTTTAGTTCATATAGGGTATTGTATGATCCTTGTAGTGTTTCCTCCTTAAATGGTAATGACTGGTAATGTAAGAAGCACTCCTAGCTTATTACCCTAATTACACTACTTGCTATAAATGTCGAGCTGTCCCTGGGGTGGGCGGGAAGACTAAACTAGATACTGCAGTGCCTACTAGAGCCTATCTGTTAATGCAGTTAATTGGATTACTTCCCTGGATAGAAAAACAGTTGCAACACTTTTAAACCAACTTAGGAATCACCAGCACAAAAATGTAACACAGTTGAAGAAGGACTACCAGCACAGAATCAAAACCAGCTATTTAGATTAGTTTATAAGAAAGAGAGAGGCTTAGAAAGAGAGAGACTTAGAAAGGAGTTAATAGAAAGAGAGAGGCTTAGAAAGTACAGCCAGTGAATGAAAGAACAGCGTTTTTTTTCCCTAACGTTTGTTTCAGGTGAGATATAGAGAAAGAAAGGTTCTTTTTTTTTTTTTTTCAGAACAAGGCAACACAGCCACCAATCAAACTAAACAGCTCTGATAAATCTCTCACAGGTCCAAGGCAGCAAAGCTCTGGATCTCTCACCCCTTTTCTCTTCTTATTTTTTCCTCAAAATACCCAGATGTACACTGCTTTGCCCCTCCTCCCCTCTCAGCACAAGTGCCTGCTAGAGCCTATCTGTTAATGCACTGCTCATTATCATGCAAAGGCAGATATTTGATAACATGCACTCCACTTTTGCGAATCATTTGAATTTTTTTTATCTATTTAACTAAAGTTCAAGGCAGATTACAACATCAGGCTAAACAACTATTACAAAGTGATGTTCTAATATCATTGCCAACATCCCCTTCCCCCTCCTTCCATCTGTTCTCTACTTTCCACCTCTTTATTCTCTGTCCTATTCTATTATGGCTTTCCTTTCTTATTCTTTGAATTTGTTTGTAACTGCTTTGTTAAGCTTAAAAGAAAGGTGGTATATCAAGTGAAACACCATAAACAACCAATATGACTTTACAAATAACAGAATGCTATAGAAAATTACAAAATGCAATTATCAGCTCAAGAAATAAACACATTTTTAAAAAAATCCATCAAATATTTATGAAATAATTAGGTACACAGTGCCTATTGAAAGGACAAGTGGAACAAAGCGGCTTTCAACAACAACAAAATTACACCAATATGCCTCAAAAAAACCAATTAAGTGAACAACAAATAGGATAATACACAGCAGTACTGCACAATATTAAAATTATTTGCTAAAACAGGGGTATCAAATCTATCAATATTGAATATCAAACTCTGCTAGAGAACTGCATCCACATTAAACATAATGCACTGCACATCCTACAAGTATATCCGAAGTCAACACAAAAAAAAACTTTCCCCTCATCTGAGGTTTTCAAAAATCCCATAAATCCTAGGTAATTTGTTTCCCAGTGCATGCACCTTGGAGGCTTGTTTAGGACAAGAAGTCTAAAAAGGAGAAATTAGGTCTTACCTAATAATTTTCTTGCCATAATTTCTTCCCGAAGGACCACGTGATCTGCTGAGAGTAGATGTACTCCTGTTCCTCTCCGGGGCTCCCACGTCTCATTGGCATATTTATGCACAACAATTGTACCTGAACTTTGCCTCCCAGTCATTCTTTGGTCCATTACTGCATGGAAAACTTTGTAAACCAAGGAGACAGCGCAATGCCTGGAAAATGTTCTAAAAAAGATCCGGAGAGGGTGCGAGGCAGTGGAGACTCCAAGATAGCCCAGCTAACAGAGGCTGTGGAGAGAGCCCTCAAACCAAGACTGGACTACCTCTCCAGCCAATTTGCAAATATGGAGTCCCTTCTCACAGATACCACACAGCGCATGGTGAACTTGAGCAGTGATTGTCAGCGATAGAAGATGTGGAGACGGGAGCAGCCACCACCACACAGGCCCTACACAAAACAGGTGCGAGAACATGCTGACAAACTTGAGCTAGAAAACAGGTCCCGGAGGGACAATTAAAGACTTGTTGGTTTGCTGGAGTCTGTGCCACATCGTTCGTTGTCTGCCCTTCTGGAGCAATGGTTAACGTCCGAATTTGCTTTGTCAGACAATACAGGCCCCTTATGTCTGGAACGAGTGTGTGGAGAGCGAGGTTAACATCCATGTTTGCTTTGTCAGACAATACAGGTCCCTTATGTCTGGAACAGGTGCATGGAGTGGGAAAGCAAGAGGGCAGCAATCGTCCCAGCGTGGTCCTAATCAAGGTACATAATTAAGTACACAAGGTGGAAATCTTGCGGGGATATTGACAGAAGAGAGATAATCTGATGTATGAAGGAACCCCTGTGAAAATCTTTCAAGACTATTCTGCTGCATTACAGAAAAGCAGATGCAAGTTCACACCTATTTGTTTGGCGTTGCAAGAGCTCCAAACTCGATTCATGTTGGTATATCCTGCAACATTAAAGATTTTTACCCAGGGCAAGCGGTGCTCCTTTGAAACCCTTCAAGCAGCTCGAGAATGCTTGCAATCGGTTCAGAACAGTTACTTTACATTTTGCATATTAGGAGCTCTCTTGTTTACCCTGATTAGATAACATTGTGCACTTTTGTGAATGTATTATTGTATGATCTTAGATATATGGTTGTGTATTTGGGTATTGAGGGAGGCACGTCTATGACTGTGCCAATGGGGTTCGGGACCCCTAACTCCTCCCTCTCCTTCTCTGCACATATCCAGCAGATAGCCAAGACCTGCCGCTTCTTTCTCTATAACATCAGCAAAATTCGCCCTTTACTCACTGACATAGGCGTAGTTTGACTGTTTCATTTGGGGGGGCAAAGGATGGGGCAGAGCATATTAGCATATTCATTTGCATATATACATATGCAAATGATATGCTGATATGGAGGAAGGAAGGAAGGAAGGGAAAAAGAGCTGGCTTTTTTTGGGAATAACCATAATGAATATGTATGAGATATCAAGCCAGCTCTTTCTCCTTTCCTTCCTTCTTTCCTCCTTACCCAGCACTCCCTCTTCCACTCCAGTAGTATTTCCCCACCCCCTTTCCCATACCATGCCAGTGTTGACCTTAGAAATGCATAAGCTCTATATGTACATCCTTCAAGAGGTAGTGTGTCATGATTTAGGCTCTACACCCTCTCTGATGTTTTGGTGCCACCTCAGTAAAGCCAACACACAATCTCTCCACTGCAAAACACTATACACAAACTTGTGCAAAAACACAGTCAGAACCTTACTAAACCATAACAGCACTAATTCCAAGGACAGGACGAGCTGCAACCTTATGCGTGAAAAGGCAGAACTGTAATTACACCAGGCTCTAAAACACCAATACACTACCTCGTGAAAAACACATGACACAAGGAACTAGAAAGCAAAAAATATGAAGGCAAAATACTGAACTGGAAAGTTAACTAAAGAAGTCAGACTCAGCATGCAGCAATACCAGAAAAATTGAAACTTACATGCAAAATTTCACAGATACACATTTCAAAAAGCTGACATATTCCAATTAATAAATTCTGAATAAAATACTTTTTTCTACCTTTCTTGTCTGATCATTTAGTTTTTCTATTCGCTTTGGTCCCAGTGTCTTCTGTTTTATGAAGTGTCTTCTTTCCATTTGATATTCCATTTAATAGATTCAAAATAAAATACTTTTTTGTACCTTTGTTGTCTGGACATTTTACTGTTCCATCATGCTGGTTCCAGTTTCCTCTTTTCCTGTCTTTCTGCTAATTCTCCTTCAACTGCTTGCTGTCCATTTGTATTTTCTCTTCTCTCCTGTCTTATTCCATTCCTTCACTACACCTACCTTTGACACATTATTTCTTTTTTAGCTGTTTCCTCTGTTTGTTTTTCTTTGCTGCCTCTCTGTTCACTTAAATTTCACCCTCGTCCTCATCCTTCTCCTTTTTAGTTTCAGCTATCAAATTCCATTTCCTTCTCTCACCCACTAGCTGCCCCATTCCTCTTCTCAGTCCTTCCTCCAACCTTCCATTTCCTTTCATCTTTAATCAACTCTCCATTACCACATTTCTGCCCCCCCCATCCCTATCATCCTCTCATTTGTTTCCTTCCCACCTCCCCTTTGGCCTCTCCCAAATAGTTCCACCATTTGCAGCATCTTCCTCCCTCCAACCTTCTAGCCCAGCACGCCTGCTCCCTTTCTCCCCTTGTAGCCTAATATCTCCCTGTCCCTTCCACACACACATCCACACCCCAGTATCTTCCAGCCCCCACCCCTCCCTGTGGTCCAGCATTTCTTCCTCTCTCTCTCCCCTCCCTCCAATTGTCCAGCATTTCTCCCTCACTCCCTTCTGTCCCTGGATCCACAATCTCCCTCTTTTTCTCTTTCCCCTCTAATGTATATCTATCCCTCCCTCTCATCCATCCCCATGTACAACCTCTCTTCCCTCCTTCTTCTCTCCCACTGCCCACATCACTCTCAGTATCTCCCTTCCTTGCACCCTGGGCCCAACATCTATCTTTTTCGTTCTCTTCCTTCCCCTTTTAGCATCTCCCATCCCCATACAGCATCTCTCTCTGTCTCCCTCCCTCCCACTTCCATGTGCCAACATTTCCCCTTTTCTCTTGCTGTCCCTCCCTCCTCCTCCACATCCAGCATTATTTCTCCCTCTCTCTCCCCCATGCATCTCCCCCCACCAACATTCCCCACCTCTCTCGCTCACCTCTACCTAGCATTACCCCATCACCCCAACAGTGCTCCTGTGACTGTCTCTCCCTGTCTCCCTGCCACCAGCCAGCATGCTGCCTCAGTCTTCCCCGCCGGTGCTGCCTCGGTCCCTGACTCCCTGCAGCATTTTTGTCTTCACCCGTCCTGTACCCGTCGCCGTCAGCGACCATAACAGCACTAATTCCAAGGACAGGACGAGCTACAACCTTATGCATGGAAAGGCAGAACTGTAATTACACCAGGCTCTAAAACACCAATACACTATCTTGTGAAAAAAAAAAGGGCTGCAAATACTACACGCTAGCAGGATACTGTACTTTGATTACACATGAAAAACACATGACACAACAAAGATGAAGGCAAAATACTGAATGGAAAGTTACCTCAAGAAGTCAGACTCAGCATGCAGCAATACTAGAAAAATTGAAACTTACATGCAAAATATCACAGATGCACATTTCTAAAAGCTAACATATTCCAATTAATAAATTCTGAATAAAATACTTTTTTTCTACCTTTGTTGTCTGATCATTTAGTTTTTCTATTCGCTTTGGTCCCAGTGTCTTCTGTTTTATGCAGTGTCTTCTTTCCGTTTGATATTTTTTTCTCTCACCATGTCCACCATCCTCCTGTGTCCTTATGTGTTCTGTCTACCATCTGTAGCCCCCCTGTCCCTATCCTTTCTCCAGTTTCAGCATCTGCCTTCAAAGTGTTCCGATCCAGCCCTTAAATTCAACAATTTGCCCTCCATCCACATTCCAGCATTTCTCCTCTCTCCCCTCCACTTCCAGCAACTTTCTCCTCTCCCTGGGCCCTGCCATCCCATCCAAGTCCATCCTTGGCCCTATCTGCCCTTCCCTCCTCCATCCACATGCAGCAATTCTCCCCTCTCCTCCATTTCCAGCAATTTCTCCTCTCCATGGGCCCTGCCATCCCATCCAAGTCCATCCTTGGCCCTCTCTGCCCCTTCCCTCTCCATCACATCCAGCAATTCTCCTCTCTCCCCTCCCCTCCATTTCCAGCAATTTCTCCTCTCTCTGGGTCCTGCCATCCCATCAAAATCCATCCTTGGCCCTCTCTGCCCTTCCCTCCTCCATCCACAACCAGTAATTCTCCCCTCTCCCTTCCCCTCCATTTCCAGCAATTTCTCCTCTCCCTGGGCCCTGCCCTCCCATCTGTTCCTCTCTCCCCTGCCCCCCTCCATTCACCCATGTATCCAGCAATTCCCCTCTCTCCCTGAGCCCTGCCATCCCATCCATGTCCCGCCTCTTTCCCTGCCGCCCTCTTCTCTCCCCCACGATCGATCCCTTTCCTTTTTTGCTTTTAAATTTACCTCCAGTCCGGCAGCGTCAGTGAAAGCGCTCCCAGTAAAAGCGCTTCTCTTCGCTGTGGTCCCGCCTTCTTCTGACGTCTCAAGTCACTTCACTGGCTCCGATCAGGTACCACATACAGTACAAGCTTCTCCTACAACCTACAAATGCACTCAATCTGCAGCCCCTAATTACCTTCTCTACCCTTATCTCCCCTTACGCTCCTACCCGAAACCTCCGCTCACAGGACAAATCCCTCCTCTCTGAACCCTTCTCCACCACCGCCAATTCCAGGGCTCCGCCCTTTCTGCCTCGCCTCTCCTATGCTTGGAATAAACTTCCTGAGCCCATACGTCAAGCCCCCTCCCGGCCCATCTTCAAATCCCTGCTCCAAAGCCCACCTCTTCAATGTCGCCTTCGGCACCTAACCATTATACCTCTATTCATGAAATCTAGACTGCCCCAATTTGTTTGACTGCACATTCTGTCCATAGATTGTAAGCTCCTTTGAGCAGGGACTGTCCTTCTTTGTTAAACTGTACAGCGCTGCGTAACCCTTGAAGCGCTTTAGAAGTGTTAAGTAGTAGTAGTAGTGGTTCCTCTTCCTGCCACATTTGGAGTGGTGGGACATTTTGGGGTTAATATTATGGATGGGTGGAGGGATGAGCAACTTAGGGGAAGTTATTGGGAGTGTTATTGGGACTGCAGTTACGGACCTCTGTTCAGGTCCCTGGGAGTAGCATGCTTGCTGTGAGTGACAGGTGAGTGTTTTCTGTGTGAATGTCCTTTTTATGTGGGTTGGAATGTATTTGGATAACGCCCATCAGTCAAGAGTTGAACCCTGGCGAGGCTGGGCACTGGGGTCTTGCTGTCTTTTGAGAACTTGCTGCCTTGTGCCCCAGATTGTCTGGCTCTCTGAGTAGAGTTACTTCTCGTTTTGTCACCTGCAATGTGGAAGGGATTATGTCCCCAGTGAAGCGCAGCAAGATCTTATCAGCCTTCAGGCACTATGACACAGATATAGTGTGCTTACAAGAAACATGTCTGATGGCCAATTAGCATCTCAAACTGAGGTGCTCCAGGGTTGGGTTTTTTCTGCGTGCTCAGAGTGACAACGGGATATTCTTATTTGCAAGGGTCTCCAATGTAAAGAGTAACTAGAGCCCCAAGGGGCCATTATGTCCTGATGAGGCTCCATGGTCATGGTGTTGGCAATTTATGGGCCTCTTAATTATGACCCTGTCTTTTACCGCTCTTTAGTGCAGCTTTGCCTTCCATATCAATCACAACTCTTGGTAATCTTGGGAGACTTTAATCTGGTGCTTGATGCTAAATTAGATTGTTCCTCATCTACTTCAACACACCATAGTGGATCTTGGGCAAAAATGCTCCTCTCTTTTATCCGTTCCCTTACCTTGGTGGATGCCTGGCGCTCCTTACATCCAGGGGAACGCGACTTTAGACATCTTTCTCGGGCTCATGGCTCTCACTCGTGTTTAGATTATGTATTTGTAGATCTGACTCTTTTTCCTTATATTGCCACAGCTGTAATTAGAGATCTCAGACCACGCATTAGTACGGATTGATGTGGAGGCTCCCAAATACCACCAATTTTTGTTGGGATGCCATTTTCCCTCTTATCTCTACAGAGATCCTGAGTTTCTGAAATGTCTTCATGACATAGTGGTCACAATCAGCCCCACCTAATGAAGCCCACACCACACAGACCTCCCTTTTTTGGTCAGCAGCAAAAGCAGTACTTCACGAGGACATTATCACATAAATATCAGCCTGCAAAAAACGCCTGGCCAAAGGAGTGCTTTTGTTGGAAGGACAATTCCATGTCAGGCAATGAGGGAGGAGCTACATGCCACTCAGGTTGCCCTGAATTCCCTCTTGCACAACTGAGCGAATCGCAGTACCTTGTTTCGAGTGTATCGCTTTGGGAATAAATCCATACTCCTTGCTTGGGTTGTTAAGTTTTGGGAAGGGACCCAAGTGATTATATCTTTACGAGATGACCAAGGAAAGATACATAACAAGTGTGATGAGATAGCTCAAATATACAAGGCTGAAAACCCTCCAGGTCCCATCGCGCTAAAAGCCTACAGGGAACGGGTGGATCTTCCCCACCTGATGGAGCAGAGCAGGAGTTTCAGCTCCTGAACGCACCTCCCTTGGCTAAGGAACTCCAGCAGGTCGTTCAAACATTGAAGTTGAACTCGGCCCCTAGTCTGGACAGGTTCTCAGGAGAATTTTACAAGATATTGCCGCCTCAATTTTTAAGCCCACTCTCTTCTTACTTCACAGATGTGGTAGCCAAGGGATGGTTTCCCCTACATGAAAACTTGGCCTTGGTGTCCTTGTTCCCAAAGCCTGGTCGGCCTGCTGATTGGGTGGAATCCTATAGGCCGATTTCACTCATTAATGTAGACAAAGATCCTAGCGAAAGTGTTAGCTGAATGTCTGGCTGGGGTTCTTCCCCGGCTGGTGGGGAATGAACAATAGGATTTGTACATCACAGTCAATCGGTTTCAAATGTTCGGCGCTTGTTATTGTCCATCGCTGATTGCCAACAGCAGCAGTTGCCCGCTCTGGTGATGAGTGTGGAAGCCGACAAGGCTTTTTACAGGGTGGGTTGACCATATTTATTTCAGGTTTTGAGATATCTGGGTTTGAGGGCTGGTTCTACCGTGCAGTCCAGGCTGTATATACAGGGCCTCGCACCTCTCTCTTGATAAACGGGGTGAGGACAGGTTCCTTTCCTGTTTCTCGGAGCACGTGGCAGGGGTGTATATTTTCCCTTTTGTTTTTGCTTTCTCTGGAGCCCCTGCTGCGTGTCCTGAAGTAGGATGGGGGTGCCACAGGCGTTCAGGTTCTAAATTACCACATTAAAACTCTAGCTTTTTTGGGGACTTCCGGTGGGGGCATGGAGCTGTGAAGACGTGTGGACGAGCAGCTCCAGGGCGCCAGCTGAAATCAGCATTAATAGCAGCCTAACCCCAATAAATAAGCATCACAGAACCCGAAAGAGAAACACCGTGAGTCGATTCTGCACCCCACAAAGTTTAAAACAGAGCGGATGGGAACAAAAACAGCTCGGAAAGAGCTCAAAGAAAAAACCCGTGCTGCGGACAAAATGGCCGACAAGACCGCGCCAGCGTCGCCATCGCCCAGTTCACTATGGGCGGCAGAGATCACCGAGGAGGTAAAGGCGGCGGTGGAGCAGGCAGTGGGAGTAAAGCTTCAACTCATATTGGACAAGCTGAAGGGCTGCCAGAGCAAAACACGCAAACTGATCAATGAAATGCAGGCGGTGCAGCTATGAGTAGGCAGGCGGAAAGAAGACATACTGAAATATCCGAGGAGCAGCCAAGAATTTTGGGCACGCCTAGCGGAGGTGGAGGCGAAACTCAACGACCTCGAGAATCGCTTGAGGAACAACCTTCGCCTCATGGACTGCCTGAGGCACTGCCTGAACGGAAAATTAAGCGCATTCCTAGAAAATGGCTTGCCGGAAGCGCTTGAGAATGAGGAGCTGGTGCCAGCGCTGAGGGTTTGAAGAGCGGCACAGGCTCGGCCAGAGAAGGGACGACGTGGGAAGGCCAGAGTGGTAATATTTAAGATTTTAAATTATGCCCATAAAACGCTTATTCTTCAAGAACTGCGCAATGGGAAACACCTTGAGTACAAAGGCAAAAAATATTATGCATTCAAGATTACTCTACAGCAGTATCTGCGGCGCGGAAAAGTTTTGCGCCACTGTGTATGAAGTTGTTTGGGCTGAAATATCGATTCAGCCTCCTGTATCCGGCCAAGCTCAAATTGATGGAAAACGGGCAGGCGGTTTGTACTTTGAGAAGGTTAGAGGAGGCGAACTCATACGTGGAGAGGATGCTTGCTACAGGCCACGAAGGTTGAGACCTAAGAGGACACCAATCGAAAGGAGCAAGAACTAATAGTGCTCTAATAACGGGGAACAGAGACTGTTACTTTGCAATGTTGGATTACAAGTTTAAAAGCCTCAACGGAGACGAACTGATACCGAGAGTGGAGAGCCCGGAGCCCCAGGGGCACACAGGCAGCTCCTTGGGACTCTGGGCAAGTCACTTAACCCTCCATTGCCCCATGTAAGCCGCATTGAGCCTGCCATGAGTTGGAAAGCGCGGGGTACAAAGTAACAAAAAAAAAAAAAGTCTCTAAAGAGGTTGTGCTTTATTGTTGTTGGACTAATGCAAGTTTGCAGCTGGACCAGTTGTTGGCTAGAGGTGAGCTCATTGGGTGCAGAATCTATATGCACCAACATACTCAGAATAAAGGACCCTTATGAAGGATGTAAAAAGAATGGACCTCTAAACTGGACTTAATTTTCAGCTAAAGTTCTGGTGAGCAAAGGGGAGTTGGGTAGAACATGGGGGAGTCGGAAACCAAGAGTTCTAGAGGTGCCCTAGCCTCGGTAAAGAAGGAAGTATGCCTAGAGGCATGTGTAGGTGGAGTGGGTATAGAGGGGGGGAGGGGGAGGACGGGATGGGGGGAGGAGGGGTGGGAGGGGAACTTCTGTATGCCTGGAGTGGTATGATGAGAAGGAGAAGGGACTTGAGGAGAGGCCGCATAAGGTTGAAAAGGGACTGAGCAGGGCTGAGATGGGGGGGCTAGGACACTCTCTTGGTGTTTATTGCAGGGAAGAAGGCATGAAGTGGAGCGGTGTAATACAGTGAAAGGTGGTGACATGAGAACATTACAGATATAACATGGAATGTAGGGGGTATATCCTCCCCGGTCAAAAGGACAGAAACTATTGAAAACACTGAATGATCACGAAAGTGTCCAGAGCATTTCTGCAAGGAACACATCTTACACGGGGGAAAGAGCACCATAAGTTGAAAACCTGGTGGGTGGGGGAACTATATGAAGCATCAGCGGTCAAAAAAAGGGAGGAGTAGTGATTTTAATTAGGAAAACCTCAACCGTGGAGGTTAAAAGAGTGGTGGCGGACCCAGGGGGGAGGTACTAGTCCTGGCTAAGTGGTTGGTTGGAGCAAATCCTTTCTTGCTGTGTAACATATACGCCCCAAATACCTATGACAAAAGTTTGTCACGCAGCTTATCCGCCAAAATACACGCAATGGGAGACGTACACTGGTGGTGGGAGGGGACCTGAATGATGTCATGGACCCATTGTGGGAAGGAGATGGCCAGAAGGGAGAGAGAGGTACCTCTAGATTATGTAGCACATTTAGAACTAGTAGATGTCTGGAGAATGTTACATACGATAGATAAAGATTTTACACACCTTTCCAGAGCCCATCACACATTGGTCTAGAATAGACTATATATTGCTCTCAAGGGAACTAATTGCGAAAAGTGGAGGCAGTCCAGATAGGCCCCAATCGAGGTCTCTGACCACACTTGGGTGAGAACAACAGATCCGGTTGGGAGGGGGGAAACCCGCATTGGGACCTGACGCTTTCCTGCATATCTGTACAGGGATGCTCAATCCTTGCCATTCCTAGTGGAGAAGTGGAGAGAGTATAGTTTACACAATGAACAAAACAGATCAGATCCAATTCTCTTCTGGGAGACGGCTAAGGTAGTCCTCAGGGGAGACATTATTTCTTACCTGCTTTTAAAAGGAAGACAAAACACAGGGAAGTGTATAGATTGGAAAGACAGGTGGTGGCATTGAGAAAGAAATACGGCCAGGGCCACGATTTGGGAATGCGAAGGCGGACTATTGGAGACACAACAGGACCCTAAATGAACTTCTGCAAGAAAGAACCCAGAAATCGAATATATATTATAACTACCAATTATACAGGTTCCCCAACAAAAGTGGGAGGTTCCTGGCCCGACTCGCTACTCAGAGTTTAGTGCTAAGAAAATTATCATAATGGAAGATAGCGAAAGAGTACAGGCAAATACAGATTGAGGGTATTTACAAAATATTGAATGCTGAGGTGAGACCCCTTGCTCACGGCGGTATTTAATGCAGCAGGGGCAGATGCCTCGGCCATCCTTAACAGAGCACAAATTAGCGTGCTACCAAAGGCAGGTAAACCAGCAGATAGACCGGACTCGTACAGGCCAATCTCATTGCTGAATGCAGAGTTAAATTCCTAGCAAAGATTTGGCAAATCGATTAGCGCAGTGCCTACCAAATTTGGTAATGGGACTCACAAGTGGGATTTACCTGTGGGAGGGTGATAGCCAAAAACATGAGGCGGATATGGGTCGCGCTAGGAGAGGGTTTAGAGTAGAACAGATCCCGGCTTTGCTCATAAGTTTCGACGCGGAGAAAGCTTTTGACAGAGTGGACTGGAACTAGCTGTTCGGAGTGCTGCGGGCTTATGGCATTACCGGAGCCTTGAGAAGGCGGTGAGAACACTGTATGCGGATCCTCAGGCACAGATAAATGCGAATGGCCTGCAGTCTTGACTGGTTCCAGATAGTGAGAGGTACGAGACAAGGGTGCCCACTGTCGCCGCTTCTCTTTATCCTAGCCCTGGAACCCTTTTGAGAGAGATCCAAAATAATGTAGATATTCGAGGGGTGGCGATTCGAGAGCATACCTTTAAGACGGCCGCGTTTGCGGATGATCTGTTGGTGCTAATACACAGATCCACAGCGCTCCCTGATATTTCTCATGGAAAGCTTAGAGGAATACGGGGACTTTTCGGGGTTCCGGCTGAATCTCTTGACGTCGGAGGCCCTGGCCAGCTCTGAGGAACTCCAGAGGGCATGGAGAGATGGGTTTTCCTTTGAGGTGGGCGCAGGGGTCTTTCAGATCCTGGGAATTCAACTCCCAATGGATACCAGGAAGATTTATGATCTTAATGTCGTCAAATTGTTACATGACACCCAAAGAGCAATTGGCAAGATAGTCACTACTCCACGTGTCGCTAACGGGACGAATACAGCTGTTCCGCATGATAGTATTCCGAGATGCTATACGTACTACAGGCTCTACCTCTGAGATTGGCAAGGCGGGAGCTGGGGGCACTCAGAAGGATAGTGACGAAGTTCTGTTGGGCCGACAGGAAACCTAAGATGAAGTGGCAACACCTACTAGGGAACTGGAAGGCGGGGGGGACTAGGCTTGCCAGATATGCGGGCGTACAACCAGGCATGCCTCCTGCGACATTGGCGGGATTGGCTTCTGGGCACAACCACATATACGGATTGTAGGAATGGAGAAGCGTATTTTCACCCATGGCATCTGAACAACTTGTTGCATGTTAAGCAGAAAGGGACAGTTGCCTGTTAGACTCAGAGAAAGTATGCTACTGGGGCCGCTGTGGCATATGTGGCGGGAGCTCTTGCAGAGGTGGGGGCAGGACCCGACTTCCAATATATTCCTTTCACTAGCTGGGAATGATGATTTCACACCACGCAAAGAAAATGCAGTGTTCCGCAAGTTGCAGGATCAGGGCATAGAGCTACTAGAGCACTTTCTCCAAGAGGATGGCACCTTGATCTCCCTGGCGGATTTCCAGCAAAGATGCTCAGGGGGACTGGCCGAGCACCTGGCATATCGTCAATTAACACACTATGTGAATAGCCTAGCAAAAGAAGGGCTGTCCCTCAGATTTGGGAGACAGCTCAGGGAATTTATGGAGGGCGAAGCATTGGGACAGGTTCCGTCTCATGGTTCCGTAGGGGAACTAGAAAAAGGGCAACCAGAACGGCAGGTAACAGAGGTGGCGGCGAGATGGAGTGCGGAAGCGCAGCACCAAATTTCCGAGAGTCACATAAAACAAGCACTGATGGGCATACCGAAGGTGGTTCACAGTGCAGAATTACAGGAATGCCAGTATAGAATCCTACATAGAGCGTACTTCTCTCCTGGACGGACTTACCACGCCCAAGTAGTGTTGTCGGATAGCTGCCTGAAATGTAAACAGAACAAGGCAACTTTGGCACATTGCTTGTAGCAGTGTAGACCACTTAAAGCCTTTTGGTGGAGAATGGGTAAATACCTGGGAGAGGTGTTAGGGTATCAGGTTGCTCTCACCTTTGCGAAAATGATGTTGGGCATCCCCTGGCAGTGCGGGGTTGGTACCCCAGGGGAGAAGGTGTTTATGAGTAAAGCGTGCATAGTGGGGAAAAAAAATGCATTCTCAACCACTGGGTGGCGGACGAGCCCCCCTCTCATTGGTACTGGAGGAACAGGCTGCATCAGCTTATGCTTTGGGAAGCAAGGGGGGCACGACTGACCCCGAAGCGACAGATGAGGTTCTTAAGCATCTGGGGAAAATATATCAATAAGATATCGCCCCGGGCGCGTAACCAAGTGCTCAATGGCCTACCTTGGGGTTCGGACGAACCTGGATGAGCTCATGTATTAGTCATGCACACAGGAAGGGGGAGGGTGGGGAAGGCTGGGAGGGGGATAGGAAACATAGGGGGGGCATAGGAAAAGGGATATCTTGTTACTGCGGAAAAGGGGGGAGGGTGGGGAGGGGGCATAATTATGGGGAAAATATTGGATGCTTACTTGTAATGTATAAACTGAGTGAGGTGCAACAGGTTGTACTATGCCTTTGGAACTACTGTGTTGATGATGTTTTGATTGTTGCTGTAGTTCTAATAAAAATGATTTAAATATAAAACTCTAGCTTTTGCAGATGATTGCTAGTGGTTTTGATTCCCTCCCTGTCCTCTTGCAGAATTTACAAAACTATGGCCCTCAGGGTTTACTCTGAATATACATAAATTGCAGGTCTTTCTAGCAAAGGCTAGTGTAAGACAAAACTGGGTGGGAGGTTTCCTTTGGAGTAGGTATTTGGGAGGCTACATTCCAATCTGATCTATACGAACTTATTCGTTGAATGTTGGTAGGCTGCTTGCTGATGTGCGTGAGAAATTCCAAGCTTGGTGGGGCCTTTCCTCTCTCCCTACTGGAGCAGATTGCATTATATAACATGCTTACCATACAGCACCGACTTTATGTATTTCAATTGTTGCCTTTATATTTGAAAATCTCTGATGAGAAATGTCTGAATTGCCTGCAGGTAGTTGCCATGCAAAAGCCGGAAGAATCTGGAGGATTAGGATTATTAAATTGTGATATCTCACTATAGCTAGTGGTATAAGGCACATCAATGACTTGTTCCAATCTACCTATGACTTCTCTGCCACTGGCTTGGAAATTCAGTTGACTGCTAATGTTCATTTTAGCTGTCTCCTACACACCTCTGGGAGTACAATCCCCCCCCCCCTCGATCCTACGAATGACATTTATACTTCCCACAGCCAAAGTGGTATGGCGATGGATTTGCTGCCATCACCACTTTTCCTCTAAAGTCACTCCCTTTTTGGCCATCTGTCACAATTCCGTTTTTCCTCCTGGGCACCTTCATCCGACCTTTCGTCAATTGAGTTGACTGGGAATTACTTATTTGCTTCAGGTGGTGACGGAAGAGGGGCGCACAGAGCCTTTTCCTGCTCTTCCTACCTGCTACAGACCTTTTCTCCTATTATCAATTATGACACTATGTAGAAAAGTTGCCATGGGAGGATCTCGCAGAGGACGTTCAGGAGGAGCTTGATACAGCTTATACACTAGGGTCACAACACAAGATTCCTCTTTCATTTCATCATCACCACATCAGATACATGTTGCCTGAGTTGAACTACGCTCGCTTGGCCACTTATAAGGAGTGCTAATCTTCTTACAAACTTGTCAGTAGCCCAGTATAAAGAACATGTTCTTTTGATCAGGCATCAAACAAAAGCTTCTGCTCATTGAGAACTCTTGTACAAATTTGCTTTTCAGTGCACGTGACACCGAGGCTTGATTCCACATGGGACTTTCTTCTACAGGTGCTTGCTTGAAATATGGCATTCCTGGAGTGATGCTGTCTCACATGTTTTGGATCTGTCCTGTGATAGTGGTATTTTGGCGGTAGCTTTTGCGTTGAGGCTGTTGTATTTGAACTTGTAGTTGACACTATGACCCCTGTATTGCTTTTTTGGCTGTGCCCAGCTGTCCCTACCTGTGCCACGGGGAATGAAGTCATTTGTGTACCGTTCTGTTCTCATGGCTTGGTGAACTGGCTCTCTCCCAAGGGCCCTACTTTATCTAAATGGCGGGCTCATATGATAATTTTGTTATGCATGGAGCACTTTGAGATTCAGGACATTTCATCACCACCCGGTGTACAGTTTCAACATGTTTGGACTAAGATTGAAACATAAGCCCTTCTCACTATTCCATAGGCCCACCCAAGGTTTCTGAGATGTTTAGTCAGTGGCAAAGTAATCAATGAATGTCACCTTGCATGGTGCTTCCTGCTATCTCTTGCTGTCTACAAGTTGTCCAGAGATGAGACTGGTTCATCCCTTTACTTGTCTAATTAGTGTACAGTTAGTGAGTTGTTTATGGTTGTTTATTCTGAGCCTCTCTTTCTCCATACTGCTTGTCTACGTAAATACCGAGGAGCTGGACTGGATGCCAAAAGAGATATGTCTCAGCTCAGTTTTCTATCTCCACCTGCTGGTTGATGGACACAACTATCCCACAGGTTCCGGAATAGTGGAAAGCTACATACTGGAAAGCTCTATTTCTTGTCCTTGTTAACCTCATGCAAGGGTTGACATTAAAGAGAACATCATCAATTCAAGTAATAAAGCATTGAAACAAGATTACAAACTACTACTAAACATTTCTAGAGCGCTACTAGGGTTACGCAGCACTGTACAGTTTAACAAAGAAGGACAGTCCCTGCTCAAAGGAGCTTACAATCTAAAGAACGAAATGTCAAGTTGGGGCAGTCTAGATTTCCTGAAGAGAGGTATAGTGGTTAGGTGCCGAAGGCGACATTGAAGAGGTAGGCTTTGAGCAAGGATTTGAAGATGGGCAGGGAGGGGGCTTGGCAAATGGGCTCAGGGAGTTTATTCCAAGCATGGGGTGAGGCGAGGCAGAAAGGGCGGAGCCTGGAATTGCCGGTGGTGGAGAAGGGTACTGAAAGGAGTGATTTGTCTTGAGAGCGGAGGTACGAGTAGGAACGTAAGGGGAGGTGAGGGTAGAGAGGTAAGGAGGGGCTGCAGATTGAGTGCATTTGTAGGTTAGCAGGAGAAGCTTGAACTGTATGCGGTACCTGATCGGAAGCCAGTGAAGTGACTTGAGGAGAAGGGTGATAGGAGCATATCGGTCCAGGCGGAAGATAAGACGCGCAGCAGAATTCTGAACGGATTGAAGGGGGGATGGTTAAGTGGGAGGCCAGTGAGGAGTAGGTTGCAGTAGTCAAGGCGAGAGGTAATGAGAGAGTGGATGAGAGTTCGGGGTGGTGTGCTCAGAGAGGAAAGGGCGAATTTTGCTGATGTTATAGAGGAAGAAACGACAGGTCTTGGCTATCTGCTGGATATGCGCAGAGAGGAGAGGGAAGAGTCGAAGATGACTCCGAGGTTGCGGGCAGATGAGACAGGGATGATGAGGGTGTTATCAACTGAGATAGAGAGTGGAGGGAGAGGAGAAGTGGGTTTGGGTGGGAAGACATAAGCTCAGTCTTGGCCATGTTCAGTTTCAGGTGGCGGGTGGACATCCAGGCAGCAATGTCGGATAAGCAGGCCGATACTTTGTCCTGGGTTTCCGCAGTGATGTCTGGTGTGGAGAGATAAAGCTGGGTGTCATCAGCATAAAGATATTGGAAACCATGGGATGAAATCAGGGAGCCCAGGGAAGAGGTGTAGATTGAAAAAGAAGGGGTCCAAGGACAGATCCCTGAGGAACTCCAACAGAGAGCCGGGATGGGGGTGGAGGAAGAACCATGAGAGTGTACTCTGAACGTACGGTGGGAGAGATAAGAGGAGAACCAGGAGAGGACAGAGCCCTGGAACCCAAATGAGGACAGTGTGGCAAGAAGTAAATTGTGATTGACAGTGTCAAAAGCGGCGGGATAGGTCGAGGAGGATGAGGATGGGAGTAATGGCCTTTGGATTTGGCAAGGAAGAGGTCATTGCAGACTTTAGATAGCGCCGTTTCTGTCGAGTGTAAAGGGGCGAAAGCCGGATTGAAGCGGATCGAGGATGGCATGAGAGGGAGAGAAAATCCAAAGCAACGGCTTGTGAACGGCACATTCAAGTAACTTGGAGAGGAAGGGTAGGAGGGAAATGGGGCTGGTAGGGTCAAGTGATGGTTTTTTGAGGAGTGGTGTGACTACAGCATGCTTGAAGGTGTCAGGGACAGTTGCAGTGGAGATGAGAGAGGGTTGAGGATATGACGGGGGTTGACAGTAGGAGAGATGGTGTTAAGTAAGTGGTGGGGATGGGGTCAGAGGAACAGGTGATGCATTTCGAGGAGGAAAGAAGATGGGCGGTTTTCCTCTTTGGTGATATCAGGAAACGAGAAGGAGGCGGCCTGGGTTGGTTGGTTGAGGGTTATAGGGTGAAGAGGCATGATTATAGGGGGGGAAAGAACAACACCTTCCTGATACTGGTGATGAAAGGAATCTTCACAATTTTATGCAGATGGAGAGCATGACAAAGGAGCACCAGAATGAGGGAAAATTGATAATTGTTAGGTGGACTTTATATCAAAGATCCATCCAATTGCTGGTCTGTACATTTTATTCAATTAAAAAAAAGTTTCTTTATTTTTTGTAATGAAATTTGCAAATTTTACAAAGCAATATATCACGTAAGAGGAACTCATAAAACAAAACCAAAGAAGAAACAATCCAGAAAATCCTAGTAAAATCACTTTTAATACAAGTCACAAAGAGAGCAAAAAGAAATCTTTTAAACCAAGAAAAATTCTACAGAGTGACACCTACGAATCTCCATAATTTCCCTAACTCCAAGTAAACCAAAAGTTGTATCCATTACTGGAATTGACCATCCAAAAATTGTTTAGATGAACCGAGTGAAAGCCATACTTATTCCCTTTAAAGAAAATATGCACAATGAAATCTTAAAAAGAAAAGAAAAATGCTTCCAGTGTCAAGTCTAGGCCTCAGTTGGAGAAAGCTCCTTCTACAGCCTAAGTAGCCTTAAAAACATCATGGAAAGATACAGCTTCTGACCACAAAATTTCTCATCTTTAAGAAAATATGTTTTCAAAACTAGTAATTTATCAGACTCCCGGGTGGGGGGGGGGGGGGGGGGGGCTGGGAACAACCTGTAAGGTGGCCTGAGAACAGATTACATCTGAAGAGGATTCCAAAAAAAGCTTCACTAGCTAGTCTGGAACTATCTCCTCTGGGACTTTTCACAATGGATTTCCAAATTTCAAATGTGAGGCAACATAATATAACAAATACTGTGTTCCCTGTCCTCTAAGTGCTCTAAATTTCACATACTGAACCACAGTTAATCAGTGCAGTTCTTTCAGTAGGAGGATTTGTTCTATTTTAACCTTTCCCCTACGTCCTCCAAGATTCTATACACTGCTGTATTTTGGACCACTTGCAGTTTTTGCAGCATTTTGTCTGTTAATACCACATATAGGGAACTACAGTAAAGCAAAGTTGCTTACCTGCAATAGGGATTATCCATAAAGAGGAAAACAAATCAGACAAACAAAAGAATGATATCTGATGGTACAAGGACAGATATGGACTAGCTATTTCAGAGTTGAGGAAAACCTAGTCTGAGTCCAGGATTTCTGGACCTTTTTAATCCCATCTGCAGCAAGTAAGCAATCCTGTCCTTAGGTTCCTCCACCTACAATTTATTTATTTGTTGCATTTGTACCCCAATTTTCCCACCTATTTGCAGGCTCAATGTGGCTTACATAGCGCCGTGGGGCAAAAGCCTCCTCCAGTCAATAAACAATAAATATAGAGCATGTAGTTACAAGAATAGTATGTACAGACACATTAGGAAACATAGAGAGGGAGGTATGTAAGGTTCACTAAGTTCAAAACAAGCTGGGTTACTTGAGTCGCTGGATTCAGGTGATTAAGTTGGATCATTAGGATATGCCTTTTCGAACAGATAAGTCTTTAGTGATTTCCGGAGTTGAGGTGGTCATATGTAATTTTCACAGAGCCTTTGGGAGTGCATTCCAGAGTTGTGTACTTATATATGAGAAGCTGGATCCATGAACTGATTTATATTTGAGACCTTTGCACTAGGTGGGCGGAGGTTTAAATAAGAGCGTGATGATTTAATTGAGTTTCTGGTTGGTAGGTCTATGAGGCCAGACATATATCCTAGGACATCGCCGTATATAATTTATTAGACCAGGGTACAAATTTTAAAAGTAATACGTCTCTCTGATTGGTAGCCAATGTAATTTTTCACGAAGGGGTTTGGGCCCTATCAAATCGCGGTCATCCCAAACACAGTCTGGCTGCCGTATTTGAGCAGTCTGAAGCTTATTATAAGATTTTCTTTGCATCCGGCATAAATTCCGTTAGAGTAGTCCGGCATGGCTAAGGACCATTGATTTTACCAGATTGCAAAATATTGCCCTCGGGAAGAACGGTTTTCACTCTTAAGTTTCCCACATTGAGTGGAACATTTTTCTTGATTATAGAATTAACTTGGGCTCTCAATGTAAGGTTCCTGTCAATTGATAACACCGAGGATTTTCAAATTATCTGAAATAGGAAGAGTATAGTCTTGGGTAATTAGGTTCGAGGGAATATTTGTGTTGTAGCGGGATGAGAGGATGAGGCAGTCAGTTTCTCTGCATTTAATTTGAGCTTTTGACACTGTCAATCATATTTACTCCTTGCCGCACTATCCTCATTTGGATTCCAGGGCTCTGTCCTCTCCTGGTTCTCCTCTTATCTCTCCCACCGTACCTTCAGAGTACATTTTTCATGGATCTTCCTCTACCCCCATCCCGCTCTCTATTGGAATTCCTCGTGGATCTGTCCTTGGACCCCTTCTTTTCTCAATCTACACCTCTTCCCTGGGCTCCCTGATCTCATCTCATGGTTTCCACTATCATCTTTTGCTGACGACACCCAGCTTTATCTCTCCACCCAGACATCACTGCGGAAACCCAGGCCTAAGTATCGGCCTGCTTATCCGACATTGCTGCCTGGATATCCAACCGCCACATGAAACTGAACATGGCCAAGACCGAGCTCATCAGTGATGTGCTGGAGCCGGCTCGCACCGGCTCGCAAGAGCCGCTTGTTAACTTTGCTAGGCTCTTGCGAGCCGGTTGTTGAAACCCGCGAGCCGGCTCTCCTCCCTCCCTCACATCACCGACCTGACGAATTCTTCGGGGCAGGCAGTCTTGCCTGCCCGCTGCAAGTGCTGACTCTCCCTCGCTGGCGCTGCAGGCTCGCGCTTTAAAAATGGCCGCCGAGACTTCATCCTTGTAAGTTTCGGCGGCCAGTTTGAAGCACGAACCGGCAGCGCCAGTGGGGGACTGAGTCAGTGCTTGCAGCGGGCAGGCAAGACTGCCTGCCCCGAAGAATTAGTCAGATTGGTGACGGGAGGGAGGGAGGAGAATTCTATTAACAACTCGGCAGGGGGTGGCAGGGGAGAGAACTAGGGAGTCACTGGGCATGGGTGGATCATGGAGGGGAGAGAAGGGTCATCGCTGGGTATGGGTGGATGGAGGGCAGGGGAAAGGAGGGTCACTGGGTATGGGTGCATGCAGGGCAGGGGGAGAGAAGGGTCACTGGACATGGTTGGATGGAGGGCAGGGGAGAGGAGGGTCGCTGGACATGGGTGGATGGAGGACAGGGGAGAGGAGGGGAGAGAGAAGAAATGCTGGACATGGATGGAGGGGAGGGAAGAGTGAGGAAGGAGATGAGATGAGGGAAAAGGAAGAGAGGAGAAAAACTGCATATGGATGAAGAAAATAGGCAGAAGTTGAGCACCAGAAATGAAGAAGAAAGGAAAGAAATAAATGGAAAGAAAGCCCTGGAAACGGGGTTAAGAGGACAGATAGCAGCAGAATCGGATACTGGGCCAGCATGATCAGAAAAACAGTCACCAGACAACAAAGGTAGAAAAAAAATCATTTTATTTTCATTATAGTGTTTGGAATATGTTCACTTTGAGAATCGGGTGCTCAACATTAAAAGTTTATATTTATTTACTTATTTATGGCATTTTATCCCACATTAAACATGAATTAGATTGGAACCTGGGATCATTTAATTTTTTTTTCCTGGAGAGAGTAATGCATTGCCGCCCCCCTCCCCCCGGCTATAGCCAGCTCAGCAATTTTGGGGCGGCGCAGAGGTGTACGGGGGGGGGGGGGGGGGGGGGGGGGGGGGGGGGGGGGGGGCGCAGAGGTGGACTGGGGAGAGAGCCTGTTAAAAATTTACCAGCACACCACTGGAGCTCATTGTCTTTCCACCCAAACCCACTTCTCCTCTCCCTCCACTCTCTATTTCAGTCGATAACACCCTCATCCTCCCTGTCTCATCTGCCCGCAACCTCTGAGTCATCTTCGACTCCTCCCTCTCCTCCTCTGCGCATATCCAGCAGACAGCCAAGACCTGTCACTTCTTTCTCTATAACATCAGCAAAATTCAGCCTTTCCTCTCTGAGCACACCACCCGAACTCTCATCCACTCTCTCATTACCTCTTGCCTTGACTACTGCAACCTACTCCTCACTGGCCTCCCACTTAACCACCTATCCCCCCTTCAATCCGTTCAGAACTCTGTGCGTGTCTTATCTTCCGCCTAGACCGATATGCTCATATCACCCCTCTCCTCAAGTCACTTCACTGGCTTCCGATCAGGTACCGCATACAGTTCAAGTTTCTCCTACTTACCTACAAATGCACTCAATCTGCAGCCCCTCATTACCTCTCTACCCTCATCTCCCCTTACGCTCCTACCCGTAACCTCCACTCACAGGACAAATCCCTCCTCTCAGTACCCTTCTCCACCACCGCCAACTCCAGGCTCTGCCTCGCCTCACCATATGCTTGGAATAAACTCCCTGAGCCCATACGCCAAGCCCCCTCCCTGCCCATCTTCAAATCCTTGCTCAAAGCCTACCTCTTCAATGTCGCCTTCGGCACCTAACCATTATACTTCTATTCAGAAAATCTAGACTGCCCCAATTTGATTGACTGCACTTTTTGTCCTTTAGATTGTAAGCTCCTTTGAGCAGGGACTGTCCTCTGTGTTAAACTGTACAGCGCTGCATAACCCTGGTAGCGCTTTAGAAATGTTAAGTAGTAGTAGTAGTAGAATGCATTTGCCCACAAGTTCATGGTATGCAAGCCGAGGTTAATTTCGTTGGTGATTTCTGACAAATCATGTTTGAAGGGGATGAATATTGTAACATCATCAGCATAGATGAAGGGGTTGAGGCCCTGGATGGATAAGGCCTTGGCAAGTGGACTCATCATTAGGTTGAAAAGGGTTGGAGATAATGGCGATCCTTGAGGTACTCCACAATCTGCTTTCCACGGGGGTGATAGATTTGAATTTGATTTCACTTGATAAGCTCTGGTGGTTAGGAAACCCTTGATCCAACTGAGTACATTACCACCAATCCCGAAGTAATCCAGAAGTCTTAGTAATATATTATGATCAACCATGTCAAATGCACTAGACATATCGAATTGGAGAAGAAGTACGTTGTAGTCAATTGCTATTTCCTGTCTGAATCTGGCCAGGAGGGTGATTAACACTGTTTCAGTGCTATGGCGGGGGCGAAATCCTGATTGTGATTCATGTAGTATTGAGAATTTGTATATGTAATCGGTAAGCTGTTTGGTTACCATACTTTCCATCAACTTAACTACTAGTGGAATAGATGCTACAGTTGGTGAGATCACTAGTTTTTTTTTTCTTGGTATCTTTTGGAATTGAAGTAAGTAGGATGTTGCCATTTTCCTCAGGGAAGAGACCTAGTTGGAGAATGAAATTCACGTAGGAAGTGAGATCTGCTGTGAAGCAATCAGGGGCGAATTTTAGTAGGTAACTGGGACAGGTGTCCAATGTCAGTAAAGAAGAAAAAAAAGGCTCTATTCTAAAGAGCTATATGGAGATCCTATGAAGTAATAATTTAAAATGTGTTTACTCAGGTTTCCTTTGTATACTATTTTGTTTAAAGATCAGAAACCATTCATTGCTAGGTTAACATTTCAAAAGACTAGGCTGGATCATGTAAAGTCTTTTATTGGGTGAATTACATTGGCTGCCTATGAAGTCAAGTTATTTTCAAGGCACTTTGTTAGTATTTAACTTTTTGGAAGATAGAATGCGGTTCTCAGTTGGTGACTGTGTTAAAATCTAGGATAGATACAGGGATCCAAAATGGCGTCATAGAGATTTCACTTACCCGACGCTCCCAAAATCTCTCTTCGTTTAAGCAGCCAAAATCCCTCTTATCCATTGTAAGATGGTGAAAAGAAGAGGAAAGGTTCAGGAATTGCCCTCAACCCCGGCCGGAATACAAACTCGACAGCAACCGACGCTGGAAAGATTCGGGGTAACGTTGGGACCTGCTGCAGCCTCTTCTCCGATCGGAGCCGAGCTATTAGTGTCGGCCGACAGTGGAGACGAGGTTTCCCTAAGCCCCGTCGAGCGAGCAGCTCCCCCACAGCCGGGAGCAGGGAACCAGGAAGTGGTGCCTGACGCTCAGCCGTCCGAAGAGGTCGAGAGGAGCAAGCAGAGAGGAAGCCCACACTTGGAGACAGAACTGGTTGAAAGTGTGTCGGTAGGAACTATTTCAAAAATTCTTAATAATATTATTACAACTTTGAACCAAACACTTAAGACCCCCCTCCCCCCGGTGGTCTCAGTGGGTCAGTTGAGTAAACCAGCCGTTGTGACATTGGAGTCACTTTGGGACTTAAACTACACTTTGCACTCATCTTTACAAGTAATGATTGTGAAAAATGTAGAGGGAATTAAGACTTTATCTGAAGCTGTCCTGATCCAGGATCAAATAAACACAGTTCAGATTTCCAAGGTACAGCGAAGGGCGACGAAAATGATAGTGGGGATGGGACGACTTTCCTATGAAGAGAGGCTGAGAAGGCTAGGGCTTTTCAGCTTGGAGAAGAGACGGCTGAGGGGAGATATGATAGAAGTGTATAAAATAATGAGTGGAATGGATCGGGTGGATGTGAAGCGACTGTTCACGCTATCCAAAAATACTAGGACTAGAGGGCATGAGTTGAAGCTACAGTGTGGTAAATTTAAAACGAATCGGAGAAAATTTTTCTTCACCCAACGTGTAATTAGACTCTGGAATTCATTGCCGGAGAACGTGGTGCGGGCGGTTAGCTTGACGGAGTTTAAAAAGGGGTTAGATAGATTCCTAAAGGACAAGTCCATAGACCGCTATTAAATGGACTGGAAAAATTCCTCATTTTTAGGTATAACTTGTCTGGAATGTTTTTTACGTTTGGGGAGCGTGCCAGGTGCCCTTGACCTGGATTGGCCACTGTCGGTGACAGGATGCTGGGCTAGATGGACCTTTGGTCTTTCCCAGTATGGCACTACTTATGTACTTATGTACTTATAAGGTGGAACGAATCGAGGAAAAATTGAGAAAAGTAGAGACTATGACTCAAACTTCAGCCAAAGAAAAGAGTTTTATATATAGGAAAATGGAATACATGGAAAATCAATTGAGAAGATGTAATTTGAGATTGACTAATTTTCCAAGATCGCCAGTGTTTAAAAAGAACGCAATGCTGCGTTCGGCACCTAACCCTTACCGTTCAGTGAATCCAGACTGCCCCTATCGGACCGACCGTTCACTTGTCTATTAGATTGTAAGCTCTTTGAGCAGGGACTGTCTCTCTTTCTTAAATTGTACAGCGCTGCGTAACCCTAGTAGCGCTCTAGAAATGTTAAGTAGTAGTAGTAGTAGTAGTATTTGGTTGAAGTGTTGGGCATGTCAAAGGATTTATTACCTCCATTAGTACGTGTTCAATATTTCCAGTCTACTTATGAAGTAGATAAACAGTGTGACAATTTGAATCTAACAACTTTCCTCGAATCATCCCTGGAAGTAATAACGCAAAGAACGTCAGCTGTGGTGACATTTGCCCTAGAAATAGATAGGAATGCTGTTTTGAGACTTTTTTTCAGGAATATCGACTCAATAGATCATGATTTTCATTTATGTCTCAGTATTTCTTATGTGGTTATTTTTTTTTTTATTACAATTGCCATATTAATTCTGTATGGAATAATATATAAATAAATAAAGATTTAAAAAAAAAAAATCTAAGATAACTTCCATGAAATGCAATTATGTTTTCTTAGCGGTTTGTTATGGGAACAACCTTCCACTTGAAGTATGTTTGATGAAGAATTATTTTTTGTTTTGTAAAGGCTTGTAATCTGTTTATTAGACTGGGGGGGGGGGTAACTTTCTTAGTTTTCTCATTTTTTAAATTTTATATTCTGAACATGTTTTCTTTTCTGATTATTTGTAACTTCCTGATGTTTTCTTGTCAATTTTTTGGCTTAAATTGATTGTAACTCGCCTTGAATCCATTATAGTGAGAGTTGGCGAGAGATAAATCTTCAATAACATAATACAGTGCATCACATATGCAATAAAAGGGAAAAATCGGGGGGGGGGGGGGGGGAGAAGAGCATTGACCTCTGATTGTTCAGGTGAAGGCTCTTTCCTTCACCAAATTATCATTGAAGGGGATCTTATAAAACAGATCAGAGTCTAAAGTGAGAGATGGAGCAGAAGAGGAACACAGACTAATAAAGTCAAGAACAAACTACATTTTTATCCTTTGCAAAGTCCTGGGTATGAAAAGAATTGGGAAATAGGCATAAAGGAGCCACAGTGTCCAACACCAGATTGTAGTCTCTTGGTCTATGAAGTAAAACAGCAGAAGTATTCAGGGCTGTGCCTAGGGTCTCTGGTGCCCCCCTGCAGACTATCAGTTGGCGCCCCTCTGCAGACTATCAGTTGGCGCCCCCCCCCCCCCTCCACCTTGTGGCACAAGATGCAAAGGAAATAGGAAATGAAAGATGGAGTGCATTTTTGTGGGATTGTTGAACAAATAGAGGGTTTACAACCACTTAGCTTTTCGTGCTTTCATGTTCACGAAATTAGTAATTAAATCTTTGATACCTAACTGGGCACATACTGTATATCATTCTCAATAGCAATCATGGCAAGGCTTACAAGCCTTTCTTACAAAATACTTGATCGCAAATACATTTTTATGATTTTTAACCGTGAAAATGATCGCTCACCACTTGCTACACTGACAGGAATTGTCAGCAATATTCTTAGAAACAAATTGCTATACATTGCAAAATAAGATAGCAGATGTAAATTCTCAAAGTGGACATATTCCAAACACTAAAATGAAAATAAAATGATTTTTTTCTACCTTTGTTGTCTGGTGACTTGATCATGCTGGCCCAGTACCTGATTCTGCTGCTATCTGTCCTCTTAACCCCGTTTCCAGTAAAAGCTGGGTCCTCTGCAGGCTGTCCAGTGGATCCAGCTTCTGCCTATTTTCTGCATCCATGTGCAGGTTTTCTCCCTTTTCCCTCATCTCATCTCCTTCATCTCTCTTCCCTCCCCTCCATCCATGCCCAGCATTTCTTCTCTCTCCCTTTCCCTCCATCCATGTCCATCTCTGCCCTTCCCTTCCCTCCATCGATATCCAGCAATTCTCCTCTCTCCCTTCCCCTCCATGTCCAGCAATTTCTCCTCTCTCCCTGGGCCCTGCCCTCCCATCCATGTCCCTCTTTGCCCTTCCCTCCTCCATCCATATCCAGCAATTCTCCTCTCTTCCCTCCCCTCCATTTCCAGCAATTTCTCCTCTCTCCCTGGGCCCTGCCCTCCCATCCATGTCCATCCTTGTCCCTCTCTGCCCTTCCCTCCTCCATACATATCCAACAATTCTCCTCTCACCCCTCCCCTCCATTTCCAGCAATTGCTCCATTATACTTCCAAGGCTTTTTCCTCTGTTGACTTGGTTAGTTCTGCTAAATATATCTGTATTACTGATATATAATGGGGTGATGGGATGATTTTATATTTATCTTTTGAATTTAGACCCTCACTCCTGGGCAGACTTATACGGTCTGTGCCAGATCCGGTGGTGGGAGGCGGGGATGGTGGTTGGGAGGCGGGGATGGTGCTGGGCAGACTTATACGGTCTGTGCCAGAGCCGGTGGTGGGAGGCGGGGCTGGTGGTTGGGAGGCGGGGATAGTGCTGGGCAGACTTATACGGTCTGTGCCAGAGCCGGTGGTTGGGAGGCGGGGATAGTGCTGGGCAGACTTATATGGTCTGTGCCAGAGCCGGTGGTTGGGAGGCGGGGATAGTGCTGGGCAGACTTATACGGTCTGTGCCCTGAAGAGCACAGGTACAAATCAAAGTAGGGTATACACAAAAAGTAGCACACAGGAGTTGTCTTGTTGGGCAGACTGGATGGACCGTGCAGGTCTTTTTTCTGCCGTCATCTACTATGTTACTATGTTGTTACTCATAAATCTTAGTGCTTCATAGCCCGGTGTTTATTGCCATTCTCCTAGCTCAGCTCCTGCATTGGATACTGATCTCTGCGGTTCAGAATGGCTTGCAGCATCCTCTGAAGATGTATATTACAAGTTTTCCCAAACCTGTCCTGATGATTCTGCAGTGAATATTAAGCATAGTGGAAACCCCAAGATGAGCAAGTGTTTCTCATACATATTTATTGTGAATATCTTGAAAATCAGCTGACACTAGAGTTACCAGGACAGGTTTGGGAAGCCCTGGTATAATGCCAAGTCATTCATTCTTAGCATCCTCTACAGACCAGTCCAGAACCTGTTGGATGGGACCTTCAACTAGTGGACGGAGACAGAAGGAAAAAAATAGTCCCGCTTGCTTTTTCCAGTGAAGTCATCATGCAGCCTTAGATGGTCAGTATATTTCTGTCTCCAGTGGATGGTAACAGACACTGCAGTTTCTAGACTGGTTATTGAAGCAGCTCCTGACCCAGTTGGAGCTGGGCATCAGTTGAGCAAAGGGATACCTCACTCGAGATTTTAAGTTCGAAAACAATGGACATTAGCAAATTAATTTGATCTGGAGCAGGGATGATACTCTGAGGAGTCCAAGTTCTTTTCTTTCCTCCCTCTCTCTGTTCACTACTGCTTTCTTCCTTCCCCTGAAAGGAGTTTAAATAATTAGATGGGAAGTAGCTTCCTCACCTCAAGTCATCAGAAGAACTCTGCAATGTTTATTCTAGGCTACACTAGTGATTAATTGACAAGTGAGTGTGCGCATCCGTATCGTGAGTAGGTACATTCTTTTTTCAGCTAGTCCTGATGGAGCTTGAGTTAGATGCCGTGTGTTCAGACTGGCAGTGGGAGCGATAGACTGAAGCAGTGGTGTTTCCTACCAGCTCTGGCTATGTCTTTGAGAGGATTTTTGGAGCATGTTACAAGAGGCAGGCCTTGGGAAGGGGATAATTCTGAGGAGTGTGATGTCATTTCCCCCTACTCCAAGCTAGTTTCTTTTCCTTCAGCCAGAGTCTCTAACATTTAAATCTAAAGGCAAGACAAGAGTCTTGAAGAAATCTGTGTTTTTTTGGTGTGTGGTTATAGGTAAGGTCTTCTACCACCAGCACCATGAGCAGCAGGGGGCTTCTTTTCATACAGTTGGCCCTAAGGAGCATGGGTTTGCAGTTGCCTTCCTTTGCCGGTAGATGCAGCATCCTGAACAAAATTTAGACCACATTCATGAGCTCGTTCGTTCCCTCAGTGTCCCGCCTTCTTCTGACGTCATTTCCTTGCGAGGGTGGGACACTGAGGGAACGAACGAGCGTGAAGGGAAGGCTGGAGAAGTCGGCAGCGCTTTCACTGATGCTGCTCAGCTGCTGCGACGTTGGAAGTAAATTTAAATAAAAGGGCTGCTGTCGGGGTCCGGGAGCTGAGGTAAGCGGCGAAGGTAAGCATGACGCGGCGGCGCCCTCCAGAGGTTGGCGCCCCCCTGCGGTGCTTACCCCGCTTACCATGTTGGCACGGCCCTGATGATAGAGAATGTTTATTCTGGCACTGTGTCTAACTCAGACCCAAGTTTCACCTATGACAGTTTCTTCAGCAGGATTCTGACAAGGCAGAAATGTACACACTGCAGCACCAGCCAGCAGGGTCCCACAGCAGGAGCACTGCTTAACTACCTCCTCAGGAGTCACCATTCACCCCGACTAGCACCAGTGCAGCACAACGTGTTCCAAGCGGTGTCAGGATCCCTCCCCTGAACCAAGTAAAACGTGCAGCCTTCCAAGCGGTTCTTAGTCAAATTTTAGTCGGACTTACCACTGCCAGCGGCTCCCCCCTCCCCCTCCCCCCCCCCAAAGCTCACAGTCTCCACAAATCTTAACCACAGATGAGAGACTCAGGACTGAAACTCTGTCCACTGTCTCCAGCAAACCTCTTTCCTTCTTCTTTCTTTTTTTTTTTAGGTTGTTGTGCTGGAAAAGGAAAGCTCTACAGGAAACAGGGAACAGATGAAGGGAGGGAAGAAGTACATTTGCAGGGCACCTGAAACAGGATCTGAAGGCCTTCAGATATGACTCTGCAGATTCAAGCCACCTGCAAAGCTCAACTGGGGACCAGCTGACCAACTGGGCCAGGGGCAAAGCACTCAGAACCAGAGACTGAAAAGTGTGTCCCATCCACCTGCTGGAGATAGAAATACTGAGGAGCAGGATTGGATGCCAAGAGGTATGTCTAAGCTCTGTTTTCAGTTCTCTATTTCTACCTGCTGGTTGATGGACACAACTATTCTACAGGTTCTGGAATAGTGAGAAGCCAAGTAATAGTACTACTACTATTACTACTATTTAAAATTTCTAAAGCGCTACCAGGGTTGTGCAGCGCTGTACAATTAACAAAGAAGGACAGTCCCTGCTCAAAGGAGCTTACAATCTAAAGGACAAAAAGTGCAGTCAATCAAGATTGAGGCAGTCTTGATTTCCTGGATAGAGGTACAATGGTTAGGTGCCGAAAGCCAAGTAACCCAGTTCCAGGATGAAGGTTTTGGAACAGTCCTGGATTTCTGAACACTCCCATCCTGGTGCATTATGGGACTTGCAGTACTGATGTCAATGGGCAGGATCAGGCACTATACAACTCAAAATGTTTTGGAATGTAAGTTCAAAACCAGGACTATCCCAACATCTCCAACCTGGAACCAGGTAAATTGGCATGTGTGTACTAAAATTAACATCAAGAACCTTGCAAACATAAAATCCAAAGTCACTTCTTTTTTTCCTGTCTTTAATTGAGCTTTGCTTCAACCACTGATACCACCAACAGCTCACATAATCCTTTAAATGCCTCTTCATCTTGTCAACCCAAAACTCCAGAAATCCATCAACCACACAGTCAGCACCCAAAACCTTCATCCTGAGAAGTCACCCCAAGAAGGTAAAATTATGTATCATACCTGATAATTTTCTTTCCATTAATCATAGCTGATCAATCCATAGACTGGTGGGTTGTGTCCATCTACCAGCAGGTGGAGATAGAGAGCAATCCTTTTGCCTCCCTATATGTGGTCATGTGCTGCCGGAAACTCCTCAGTATGTCGATATACAAGCTCCATCCGCAGAACTCAGCACTTAGAGAATTACACCCACAAAGGGACACTCTGCCCAGCTCACCACCGCCGAAACGGGGAGGGGAATTAACCCAGCTCATCCCCACACAAGTGGGGGAGGGGAATCCGTCCAGCTCATCCCCGCGGAGCGGGGGAGGGACACCACACCCGCCGATGCGGGGGGATCTGGCTTATCCTGCAACCGCAACCGCGGGAGGAGCTGACTGACCCTAACACCGCCGAAGCGGGAGGGGCACAAAGCTGCCCTACTGCCGCACGAAGCGGGAGGGAGCGCCGGCAGAATTTAAGTCTCAATCCAGCCCCGTAAAACGGAGGGGAGAGGAATGCAGCAGCTCACTGTAACACAAATTCGTCTCAACTCTTGAAGAATCCATTGAAAAACTTGAACACGAAGTCCTCCTGAACAGGAACTGAAGACTAAACTTGAACCTGAAATGCAACCAGAATATAAACAATACAGATATCTGGGAGGGGCTATGGATTGATCAGCTATGATTAATGGAAAGAAAATTATCAGGTATGATATATAATTTTACCTTCCATATCATCATGCTGATCAATCCATAGACTGGTGGGATGTACCGAAGCAGTACTCACCCAGGGCGGGACATAGAAATCCCTGACCGCAACACTGAAGCTCCAAACCGGGCCTCCGCCCGAGCAGCCACAGTCAAGCGGTAATGCCTGGAGAAGGTATGGGCCGATGCCCAAGTTGCCGCCTTGCAAATCTCTTCCAAGGAGACGGACCCGGCCTCTGCCATCGAGGCTGCCTGAGCTCTAGTGGAGTGAGCCTTCAGCTGGATAGGCGGCACCTTCCCCGCGGCCACATAAGCCGCTGCAATGGCTTCCTTGACCCATCTTGCCACTGTAGGCTTAGCAGCCTGCAGACCCTTACGAGGACCTGCAAACAGGACAAACAGATGATCCGATTTCCGGAAATCATTGGTCACTTCCAAGTATCTGATGATGACTCGTCTCACATCCAGATATTTGAGAGCAGAGTATTCCTCTGGGTAGTCCTCCCTACGAAAGGAAGGGAGACAGAGCTGCTGATTCACATGGAAGCGAGAAACAACCTTGGGCAGGAAGGAAGGCACTGTGCGAATAGACACTCCTGCCTCAGTGAACTGCAGAAAGGGCTCTCGACATGAGAGTGCCTGGAGATCGGAAACTCTTCTGGCTGAAGTGATAGCCACCAAAAAGACTGCTTTCAACGTCAGGTCTTTCAGAGATGCCCTTGACAAGGGTTCAAAAGGCGGCTTCTGCAAGGCTCTTAGCACCAGGTTGAGATTCCACGCAGGCACCACTGAGTGCAGAGGAGGGCGCAGGTGATTAACTCCCTTGAGAAAGCGCACCACATCTGGCTGCGAAGCCAGGGAAGCACCCTTCAGGCGGCCCTTGAAGCAAGCCAGAGCCGCTACCTGGACTTTAAGGGAACTGAGCGACAGGCCTTTCTCCAGACCTTCTTGCAGGAACGCCAACACTGAAGAAATTGGAGCAGTGAAGGGAGAAAGTGAGCCTGCTTCACACCATGCTGCAAAGTTACGCCAAACCCTGGCGTAAGCAGTAGAAGTAGAGCGCTTCCTCGCTCTTAGCATAGTGGCGATGACCTTGTCTGAGAAGCCCTTCTTTCTCAGACGCTGCCGCTCAATAGCCAGGCCGTAAGACCAAAGGGGGAGGGATCCTCTATCACCACGGGACCCTGATGCAACAGGCCCTGCTCCACTGGCAGCCGCAGAGGGTCGTCCACTGAGAGCCTGATCAAGTCCGCATACCAGGGACGACTGGGCCAGTCCGGACCCACCAGGATTATCCGGCCCGGATGCTTTGCCACCCGGTCTAGCACCCTGCCCAACATGGGCCAGGGCGGGAACACATAGAGAAGCTCCTGTGTCGGTCACTGTTGGAGAAGAGCATCTACTCCCAGGGATCGAGGGTCCCGTCCTCTGCTGAAAAAGCGCGGCACTTGGCAATTGGCCGAAGACGCCATCAGATCTAGGCTCGGCTAGCCCCAGCGCTTCGTGATGTCCTAGAACGCCTGAGCAGATAGCTGCCACTCTCCGGGATCCAAGGTATGGCAACTGAGAAAGTCCGCCTTGGTACCTCCCTGGCGGTTGACATAGGCCACAGCCGTGGCATTGTCCGACAGGACCCGTACTGGCTTCAACGCCAGTACCGGGAGGAACTCCAAAAGCGCCAACCGAATGGCTCTGAGTTCCAGGAGGTTGATAGACCACTTTGCCTCTGCAGGAGACCAGAGCCCCTGCGCTGTCCTTCCCAAGCAGTGGGCTCCCCAGCCCGTCAAAGAGGCGTCCGTCGTGACGACAATCCACTCCGGGGTCACAAGAGACATCCCTGCAGACAACTTGTCTGTCTGCAGCCACCAGCTCAGCGCCTTGCGCACTACTGGGTCCAAGGGAAGGCGCACAGCATAATCCTCCGACACCGGAGTCCAGCGCTGCAGCAGAGAGTGTTGTAGTGGTCTCATATGAGCCCTGGCCCAGGGCACTACTTCCATCGTGGCCGTCATAGAGCCCAACAGCTGCACATAGTCCCAAGCCCGGAGCGGAGAGGCTACTAGGAACTGGTCCACCTGAGCCTGAAGTTTGACAATCCGATTGTCCGGCAGGAACACTCTGCCTACTTGGGTGTCGAATCGAACTCCCAGATACTCCAGGGACTGAGTCGGGCGCAGCTGGCTTTTCTCCCAGTTGATGATCCACCCCAGGGAGCTCAAAAGAGCAATCACCCGGTCCACAGCTTTGCCGCACTCTGCATAAGAGAGGGCTCGGATCAAACAGTCGTCCAGATAAGGATGGACTTGTACTCCTTCCTTTCTCAGGAAGGCCGCGATGACCACCATTACTTTGGAGAAGGTCCGCGGAGCAGTAGCCAACCCGAACGGGAGGGCTCTGAACTGGAAGTGTCGGCCCAGGACTGCAAAACGCAGAAAGCGTTGATGAGGAGGCCAGATGGGAATATGCAAGTACGCTTCCTTGATGTCCAAGGATGCCAGGAACTCCCCTGCCTTCACTGCCGCTATAACAGAGCGGAGAGTCTCCATGCGAAAGTGCCAAACTTTCAAGGCCCGATTGACCCCTTTGAGGTCGAGATAGGCCGTACAGAACCTCCTTTCTTTGGTACCACAAAGTAAATGGAGTAACGTCCCTTGCCAAGCTGATTTTCTGGCACCGGAACGACCGCACCCAGGCGGATCAGATTGTCCAAGGTCTGCTGCACTGCCACAGCTTTGACCGGAGACTTGCAGGGAGAGAGTACAAACCCGTCTCTTAAGGGTCGGCAGAACTCTAGCTTGTAGCCGTCTCTGATGACTTCCAGCACCCAAGCGTCTGAAGTTACCCTGGTCCACTCGCCCAGAAACGAGGACAGGCGTCCTCCAATTTGCACTGGGCCATGGACCAGGACCCCGTCATTGGGTACGAGACCCTGGGGGAGGACCGGAGGGCGCACCTCCGGGACGGCGGTCTCTGCGAAAGGAATGCTGCTTGGGGAGAAGTTCCTCTTGAAGGAAGAGGGGGCAGAGGAGCCCGACTTGCCCGGGCGGTACCGACGGGCTTCCTGAAACCGTCCTCTGGAGATACCGGGGCGAGCACTGGCCCGAACCCTGACCTCTGGTAACCTCTTGCCCTTAGACGTGCCAAGATCGGTCACAATTTTGTCCAGCTCGACCCCAAAGAGCAGCTTGCCTTTAAAAGGCAACTTAGCCAGGCGGGACTTAGAGGCGTGGTCCGCAGACCAATGTTTCAGCCAAAGCCACCGCCGCGCAGAGACTGTCTGAGCCATACCTTTAGCCGAGGCTCTCAAGACATCATACAGCAAGTCTGCCAAATAAGCCAAGCCCGATTCCAGGGCCGGCCAATCAGCCCTCAAGGAAGGATCCGAGGGGGAAGCCCGCTGCACAATCGTCAGGCACGCCCTGGCCACGTAGGAGCCACAAACTGAGGCCTGCAAACTTAAGGCAGCCGCCTCAAAGGACGACCTTAAGGCCGCTTCCAATCTTCTGTCTTGGGCGTCCTTTAGGGCCGTGCCACCTTCCACCGGCAACGCCGTTTTCTTAGTCACCGCAGTGATTAAAGAATCCACGGTAGGCCAAAGAAAGGCCTCCCGTTCACTTTCAGGCAAAGGATAGAGGCGGGACATAGCCCTAGCCACTTTGAGGCTCACTTCCGGGACATCCCATTGAGCCGAAATTAAGGTGTGCATGGCATTATGTACGTGGAAGGTTCTAGGCGGGCGCTTTGTCCCCAGCATAATGGCGGAGCCAACAGGGGCTGAGGGAGAGATGTCCTCCGGAGAGGAAATCTTCAAAATGCTCATGGCCTGCACTAACAGGTTGGGCAAATCCTCTGAGCGAAAGATCCGCGCTGCAGAGGGGTCATCCGCTCCATCCGAGCGGGAATCCGTCTCCTCCAAGGAATCCCCAAAGGACCGTTGGGAGAACTCAGATACGCTGCCCTCATCTACATCAGAGGAAACAGAGTCCTCTAAGGCCTGGGAATCCACCCGAGGGCGTTTACTTCCGGGGGCCTCAACCCCTTTATCGGACAAGGGAGAAGGGGCAGCGTTTTGCATAATGAAGGCCTGATGCAGCAGCAAAATAAACTCGGGGGAGAAACCCCCCAGACTGTGCACTTCAGCAGCCTGGGCCACAGCCCTAGACGCACCCTCAACCGGCGCTCGCAAGAGCGGGGGAGAAACATGCTGCGCATCCAAGATGGCATCCGGCGCGACACTCCGCAAATGAGCCGCGCGGGAAGAACAGCGCTTAACTTTAGCCGCTTTAGCCGTCACCCAAATCAAGGGCGGCCATGGCATGAACGTCTCCCACCTCAAGGGCGGCCCAAGAAGAAGCCGTCCGAGCAGAGTGGCCGGCCAAGATGGCGGAGGCGAGCAGCAGGGGATGGGCGTTTATGGCGGGAAAAACCGCCACACCAGAGGAAGACCCGGGACACTGACCGGCCTCCGAACTGACACCCAACAAGGGCGAATCAGACTTTAATACCCCCGCATCCCCGCTAGGAGCGCACACGCGGTCCGGGGAGCGATTCTTCGCGCCCTCGCCCTCCGACGCCATAGGCCACGTGGAGATCGATCGGGGAACCCCCTGCCCGCTATAAAAAGGTAAAAATTACCTGCTTCTCGCTCCGAGCTGTAACGACCTGGTGTCCCAGTGAGTAGCTGCAATAAACGTTTAAATAAACGTCGAAATAAACGCCTTTAAGGACGTCCAAAATTTTTTTTTTTTTTTTAACGGAGCCAGCGGGAGGGGGGAGAAAAGGAGGGACCTGGCGCCACCAGGTTTGCACTTGCTCAAGAAGAGCCCTCAACCCCAGGGACTCAACAAAACCTAAAAATTAGGCTTGGAGGCCTAGCCAGAGCTGCTGCTGTGTGTGACCACCACCTGCTGAGATAGAGAACATACTGAGGAGTTTCCGGCAGCACATGACCACATATAGGGAGGCAAAAGGATTGCTCTCTATCTCCACCTGCTGGTAGATGGACACAACCCACCAGTCTATGGATTGATCAGTATGATGATATGGAACATCACTTTAAACAAAAGAGACAAGCAAGCATAAATGAAACCAAATCACTTCTTCCAAGCAAACTGCATTCAAAGATCATATTATAATGTTAGCAAGCTTCAAAGGTTCACACAATTTTAGCAATGCTATCCTGTCAAACAGAAAAAGGTGCAACTGGAAAACAGAAAGAATCCTAATCTCATTTCTATCAAACCAAATCCCATCTCTTCAGTGTCCTGCTAGTATTACTTCAGTCATAACTCAAACTGCTCTAAGCACATCCATCTACCAAAGAGCAAAACATTGTTAGCATTTCATTAGCAAAAATTTGAGAAGTGGCCTAATGGTTAGGGCAGCAGGCTTTGATCCCAGCATCCTGGAGTGGCCTAATGGTTAGTGCAGTGGGTTCGATTCCCACTGCAACTCCTTGTAACTCTGGGCAAGTCACTTAACCCTCCATTGCCTCAGGTACAAAAACTTGAGATTGTGAGCCCTCTAGGGATATAGTACCTGCTTATAATGTGAGATTGTTCTCCGCTCTGAACTTGATGGTTAAGCGGATTATAAATGCCAGAAATAAATTCGAGACATCAACAATCACACACAAATTACCATAATCTTACAAATAATCCTTTAAAAAGGAGGGACAACCAACTGGGTAACACCTGCAATGTATTTGTTTTCACAACAAGATAGTTGAATAAAGCAGGAAATAATATTACATATTTCTAAATGAAATACTTTAAGCAGACGTATGAAATCCCTTACCTTTCTATTGGAGGTTGGTACTGGTGTTGGTTGTGGAAATAGCAGAGACAGAAGTGCTGTTCAGTTTGTTGCTGATATTGTTAAGCCCTCCTCACGATTTTTTTACTTTCTCTGCAACAAGAAAATGTTGAGTGGGATTTTGCTTCTGTTCCCACCTCCTCCACACATTAAGCCTGAGGAATATTTTACTGTTCAGTGAATTACTATTCCCCAGCAATGGTGTATTCACATATCAAGTACATGATGCACAAGAGACCCCAGAATTCAGGTTATGATATACTAAAGGATGTGTTATCACTGATATCCCCACCACACTGAAGACTTCATAAAACACATAAAATAATGTAATCAAGAGTGTTATCTCATGGTATTCTGCAGGAATTCTCATTTTGTCTGGGTTGTATAACCAGAGAATTCTCAATAGATGTTGCAGACATGAGTGCACGGCTGAACGACAGACTAAATTTTCCGTTTACCCGATTCAGCCTCAGACTCTGATTCCGAAGCCTCCTCTTCTTCCTCAGAGCTTGAGCTGCTGGATTCCTCCTTCTTTGCCTCCTCCTCTTCATCATTCAACCGCTCCAAAGCCACAGGTTCCAGCGTCTCCAGTGTTTTCCGCTCTTTGTCATGAAGGGAGATTTTCTCTTTGCTGCTCATACGAGAAATAGAACTCCTAATTGAACAAGGGGATTGGCCGAGGTGCGTGGCGTTAGTGCAAGGCGTGAAGGGCCACAGGGCCAGCTGTCAGCTTTAAGTGTCAAACACAAGACAAATGCACACACATGTGTTCTGTAACTTAAGGAGCTTTAGAACTTCATTTGAGGAAACCACCCTTGCCATCTGCCCAACCAACAAGATACTGCAAGGATCAGTCACAATAATTCACATTTTTTTTATTGTACTAAGGTGGAATAAATGTTCAAAGAAAGATGAGTTTGTATTTTAAACAAAAACTCATCTGTATATTACTCCATGCGCACCTGATGATGAAGTCTAATAAGAACAGTAGACAAGCCATTTTATAAAGCATCTGAGATCTGCATCATATTGAAATAAGAGCCAGACAGCATGAGGAAGTGCAGTTGCTCCAATAAACTGAATACCTGTCACAGGTATTCAGTCACTTCAGGGCAGCAGCGACTAGGACAGGAGCATGAGCATCAGGAACAGCCAGGAAGAACAGTGAAAGACTAGGTCAAATCATATGTCTTTACAGTAGAAAACCCTACGACTGTATCATCAGGACATGGAAAATTTATTTATACGGATATTCTCAGAAATTAGCTGTTTTATATAAAGTGTATTTTAGCAGGGATGATTCAAAAATTAAACCATGCTAACTTTCTAAATTAGCTGCCATACCCTCCCTGGTGCCATTCTAATGATGGCAGGTACAAAAATTGTTTCCAAGACAAACTGAGCATCAGAAATAAAATGTCATTATAGTGACATTCTCTGACTGGCAACCTTAAAAAAAAAAATGTCAACATGAAAGAACCTCAACTTTCTAGAGTTGCAGGAATTCTTTTACCCTATAAAAATGGTAAAAATGGAGGGTCAAGATTCAGTTCTCTACACGTCAGCCAGGGATGTTAATTCTTAATCCCTTGGGAGAAGTCATTGCAAAACAGTGATTATCTGGTAGCTAGAATCTGTGCCCATAATCAAAGTGTTCCAGATGGAGCACTGATACGTAGCCCCAGGCTAAGGATCTTTACTATAATAAGTGGGCCGAGAAGGGAGGGAAAAAAATCTAAGTAGTTGCTCAGCTCAACAAAGGATAGTTGGATTGAGCTGGAAGCCTACAGGAGGAAGGGAAAACTGTTAGATCCCACCCCCCCCCCACCCCTACCCCCACACACAAAAAAAAAATACTTCAATAAAAATGAATAAACCAAACATCTAGTTTACTTTAGATTATTTGATTTACTGCTGTTCATCAAGCCAATGAGGCACCTAAAGGATCAAATTTAAGATTCTGGCACTGGTATACTGAGCACTGCATATGGATTGGCCAATATGCTTAGACTGCCCGTCCCATATCTCCCCAGAAGAAACCTTAGATCCTTACAAGCATCGCTGCTCAGTATTCTGTCCCCTGTCCACTTAAATACTTCCTATCATTCTGCTTTTGTTGTCTTGGCACCTTTACTTTAGAATTCCCTTTTTCTCAATTTATGGAAGGTAACCTCTTTTGCTAAATTCAAGAAAGGCCTAAAAACCTGGTCTTTCAAGCAGAGTGGGAACCTATGAATGAAGTCTGGGGAGTGTGTGTTTGTCCAGCTCGTCTCCATTTTTCTATTATGCATACAACGGGCATATTGGTTGTATTATTTTACTGCATACTATCTTGATGGGCTTTTTTTTTTTTTAGCGAATCTTTATAAATAAATAATACATGTTGAATCTTTATAAATAAATAATAAATGCTAATCAGAAATAAAAGGCAGGTATGGCACACAAATGAGACAAAAGTACCACAACAGTATGAGACCATCAAGCAGGGGTGTACAGGTTCAGTGCTTGAGAACCATCAACAGGTCAGGTTTTCAAAATATCCCTAATGACATCCATAAGATAGATTTGAATTTAATGGAGGTAGTACACATGCAGATTTCTCCCATGCATATTAATTAAGGAAATGCTGAAAACCTGTTTGCAGCCCTCAGAGACTGAACTCATACAGTCCTGTTATAGAGTCAACAGAAGAGAGGGACTACAGGTTATAATCTATTTGTGCACAGAGGACGTGCAATAAAGCAAAGATACTTACCTGTAGCAGGTATTTTCCGAGGCCAGCAGGCTTCTTATTCTCACGTGGGTAGATGCCGTCCCGCATTGCCCAGCCCGGCAAATATGCCATAGAAAAAACTAGAGCTGTAAGAAGCACGAGCCGCACTCCAGCGCGCAGGTGTGAGTGCTTTCCCACCCACTGTACAAACGGGCCTGCCTTAATTTAATACAAAAGCAAAAAGCCAAATAAAAACATGCAAATAGACAACTCCAAGTGGAAGTGGGCAGGATTGTGAGAATAAGAAGCCTGTGTCCTAGAAGAATACCTGCTTTCTTCAAGAACAAGTGGGGAATTCCTAGCAGCCAGGCTCACCCCAAAACAACAAACAATGGTCAAATGGCCTCACAGCGGAGTGGACTGAAAGCAGATTAACCTGAAACTATACATAAACCAAATGACAGTGCAGCCTGGAACAGAATAAAAAGGGCCTAGGAGGGTGGAGTTTGATTCTAGACTCCAAACAGATTCTGCAGCACAGACTGCCCAAACCGACTATGGCATTGGGTGTCCACCTCAAGGCAGAATTGAGATGTGAATGTGTGGACTGAAGACCACGTCGCAGCCTTGCAAATCTCTTCAATGGAGGCTGACTTCAAGTGAGCTACTGAAGCAACCATGACTCTAACATTATGACCTGTGACATGACTCTCCAAAGTCAGCCCAGCCTGGGCATAAGCGAAAGAAATGCAATCTTGCAGACAACTTGATATGATGCATTTCCCGATAGCGACCCACATCCTGTTGGGACCAAAAGAAACAAAAGCTGGGTGGACTGTCTGAAGGACTTCGTCCGCGACATGCAAAATGCCAACGCTCTCTTGCTCTCCAAGGTGTGAAAGATGCTTTCGCCAGAATGGAAAGAGGTTGTGGAAAGAATGCTGGCAAGATGATCGACTGGTTCAGATGGAACCCCGACACCTTCAGCAGGAATATAGGGTGTGTGCGGAGGACTATTCTGTTGTGATGAAACTTAGTATACGGTGAATCCACTACTCAGGCTTGAAGCTCACTGACCCTAATAGATGAAGTAACAGCCACCAAGAAAACAACCATCCAGGTCAAGTACTTCAGAAGGCAGGAATTCAGTGGCTCAAAAGGAGCTTTCATCAGCTGGGTGAGGACGACGTTGAGATCCCCTGACACTGGTGGAGGTCTGACAGGGGGCTTTGACAAAAGCAAACCTCTCATGAATCAAACAACTAAAGGCTGTCCAGAGATAAGCTTACCTTCTACATGCTGATAAGTACTAATTGCACTAAGGTGACCCCTTACGGAGTTGGTCTTGAGACCAGACTGTGATAAATGTAGAAGTTATTTAAGCAGGGTCTGTGTAGGAGAAGAAAGGGAATCTACGGCCCTGCTGTCTCAACACACGGCAAACCTCCTCCATTTAAAAGAATAACACCTCTTAGGGGAATCTTCCCTGGAAGCCAGCAAGACTCGGGAGATATCCTCCGAAAGACCCAAGGAAGCAAATTCTAAGCTCTCCACATCCAAGCTGTGAGAACTAGATTGGAGGTTGGGACGTAGAAGCGACCCTTCGTTCTGAGTGATGAGGATTGGAAAACACTCCACTCTCCATGGTTCTTCTAAGGATAATTCCAGAAGAAGAGGGAACCATATCTGCCATGGCCAGTAGGGCGTGATCAGAATCATGATTCCACAGTCTTGCTTGAGTTTCAACAAGTTTATCCCACTGGAGGTACTGGAGGATACGCATACAGAAGGCCTGGACCCCAAATGAGAAGAAAAGCATCTCGACAGTAGCCTACCATGGTCCTGAAGCCAGGAACAGAAACTGAGGGGACCTCGTGGTTGATCTGAGCGGCAAAAAGATCCACCAAGGGGGTGCCCCACACTTGGAAGATCTTGCCGGCTAATGCCCCTTATTTAGAGACCACTTATGTGGTTGCATTATCTTGCTAAGTCTGTCGGACAGGTCATTGATTACGCCCGCCAGATAAGTGCTTGGAGAAACCTACTGTGGTGCGAGCCAATGCCATATCTAGACGGCTTCCCGACACAGAGGGCGAGATCTGGCATCCACCCCTGCTTGTTGGTGTAATACATTGCAACCTTATTGTCTGTTAGAATTAGAATAATTTGATGGGACAGCCAATCTCTGAAAGCCTTTAGAGCATTCCAGATTGCTCGAAGCTCTAGGAGATTGATCTGAAGATTCATTTCCTGGAGGGACCAAGCTACTTGAGTGTGAAGCCATCTACATGAGCTCCCCATCCCAGGATAGATGCATCCATCATCAGCATTTTTTGCAGCTGATGAATTTGGAATGGAAGTCCCAAGGTCAAACTGGACCAAATTGTCCACCACTGAAGGAAGCGTACAAGCTCCGGGGACACTTGGATGACATCCTCTAGATTCCCCGTGGCTTGAAACCACTGAGAAGCTAGGGTCCATTGAGCAGATCTCATGTGCAGGCATACCAAGGGTGTAACGTACACTGTGGAAGCCATATGGCCCAACAATCTCAACATCTGCCGAGCTGCGACACCTGCTGCGATGCCCGAACCTTGGACGCTAGGGAAACAAGATTGAGCCTACCTCCCCGAGACATGTGTGGACATACAGTCCTTGTGTCGAGCTGGGCTCCTATGAACTTCAATTGTTGAACAGGTTGGAGATGGGACTTGGAAGTAGTTGATAATGAACCCTAGAAGTTCTAGCACCTGAATAGTCATGCGCATGGACTCTCACGCAACCTCCTCGGAGGTGCCCTTCACCAGCCAATTGTCGAGTTAAGGGAACACATGAACTCCCAGTCTGCGCAGCGACCCTGCGACTACCGCTAGGCACTTGGTAAAGACCCTGGGAGCTGAAGCAAGACCAAAAGGCAACACGCGGTACTAAAAGTGATGTATTCCTGGCCGAAATCGAAGATACTTCTGGTGGGCTGGAAGTATCTGGATGTGTGTGTATATGCATCCTTCAAGTCCAGAGAGCATAGTCAATTGTTTTCCTGAATCATGGGATGAAGGGTGACCAGGGAAACCATCCTGAACTTTTTGTGGACTAGGAATTTGTTCATGGCCCTTAGGTCTAGGATGGGACACATCCCCCGTTTTTTTCTGCACAAGGAAGTACCTGGAATAGAATCCCTGCTCTTCTTCCCCTGGTGGAACGGGTTTGACCGCATGGGCCTTGAGAAGGGCCTGCTTGTGCTGAAAGAATGGGCTCTTGGTGGACAATTTGGAGGTTTGAAAAGCAAATTGAGGGTGTATCCTAGCTGGACTATTTGAAGAACCCACCGGTCAGAGGTTATGAGAGATCACCTTTGGTGAAAAAACTTTAACCTCCCCCCAATCGGCAAGTTCTCCAGGACGAACACTTTGACCACAGCTATGCTCTGCTCGTCCCTTGCTTTTGCTGGGGAGCAGCAGGGGCCTTAGGCGCACGCTGAAGATGAGAACAAGCATGCTGGGGCTGAGCCTGAGCAGGCTGGCGAGCCGCAGAAGTGTACCTACACCTAGAATAGTAATAGGGAGCACTCTGCAACTTGCCAAAATGCCTCCTAGATGAGGAGGCAGATACAGAAGATGCCCGGCAGGAGAGAGAAGATATAGTTATCTGTATGTGTGTCAATTTGGTCAGCGACCTCCTCAACCTTTTCTCCAAAAAGGTTATCCCCCCCTCCGGGAACAGAATGTTCCAGGTCAGAGAAATGCAGACATGAGAGTCTGTGCATCGCTAAACCCTAGGAAGAGATCCTGGATGCCACGTCAAAAGTGTTATAAGTGCCCCTGACCAAGAACTTGCGACACACCTTCTGCTGCTTGACCAACTAGCGAAACAGCTCAGCCTGCTCCGGAGGGAGCGCATCAACCAAGTCTGACAGCTGCAGAGTTCCACAAGTACACGCTTGTGAAGATCTGGTAAGATTGAATAAGGGTGATGAGCATAGAGGCCTGATGTATCTTTCTCCCAAAAGAGTCCAGAGTTCTAGCTTCTTTACCTGAGGGAGCCGAGGCATAGTCCTTAGTACTCCTGGCTCTCCTGAGAGCGAAGTCCACCACCATGGAATCATGAGGTAACTGGGACCTCACATACCCAGTTTTACCTTGGATCCTATACTGGGTGTCAATTTTAGAAAGAGGGGACGCCAGTTCCTAACGAGGACTGACTTGAGTACCTCGCGGAGAGGAGTCATCAATGCCTCCTTAGGAGGGGAAGTGTAGTCCAGGACCTCAAGCATCTTGGCCCTGGGATCATCCTCCACTTCTACGGGGAACGGAATAGCATCAGGCATTTCCCATACAAAAGAGATGAAAGACAGGCTCTCAGGTGGAGGGGAGGGCTCAGAAGGAATCCCATAGGACTCGTTGGAGGAAAAGTACCTGGGATCCTCTTCTGATTCCCATAAGTGCTCTTCGGTGTTGGATAGCACTTCCTTAAAGGATGTCTGAGACCGGGCCCGCCTCAATGCCGAGGACCCATGTCCTTGACAGTGGTGACTGGGTGGCTGTTGACACTGGTGCTGCAAGCAGCACTGGCGTCGTGGGCCGGGCTGAGGGCCAGGTGGGGCCGCAGCGGGAGGTATGGTAGGCGCAAGCACCCCCGATACCGATGCACATTGCTGCATAAGGCCATCCAGAAGCTCAGGGAGCAAGGCCCGGATGCGCTCATCGAGGACCACCATTGGGAAAGAGTGTCGCATCGGCTGAGGAACAGGCTGCAGAATAGCTGGGGCTGGTGCAGGAGCAGGATCTCGGTTGCTCAGAGACACATGCGCCAGCACCTCCTGGATAGAGGGAGAGCAGTCCTCCCAGCATCGATGCTTCTCGGGTGCTGAATCCCTTGGCGCCCCAGAACCATGTATCGAGGGAGATTGGTGACGGGTGTTTCTTCGCCTTCGCCCGATGCACATCACCTATGCTCCTCGGTGCCGACGAGGACAACCTTGAATCTTCCTGCTGCCTTGGGGTCGGGTCCAACAATGAACAGCCCCAGGGGGCCTGCATAGCAGAAGGCCTCGAGACAGGTGGAGACCCACTCGATGCCTCACTGCTCCCAGTGTCACGGTATCTCAAAGCAGCCATCCCTACCAGGACTCCCGATGTCAGTGCGACGCTCGACGTCGATGCCTCCAATATTGATGCCAATGCCGACGTCTAGGAACTGGACCTGGTTAAATAAATCTTTGTGTGTTGAGCCTCTCCGAAAACCTGGGTCCTCTTTTTCATACGAAGGCAGAGGACACAGTTGGCAGGGCTATGGTCGGGCCCAAGGCACTGCAGTCACCAAGAATAGGTGTACTTCCCTGAGATGGTCCGGTTGCACAGAGTACAATACTTGAAGCCATTGGGAGTCTTCGTGGACATGGAAGAAAAAACTGCACTGGCCAAATCAAAAGAACCAATGGTGCCTGAAAAGGCACAAAAGAAGGAAACCCGATCGGGCAGACCTAAAAATTGGCCTATGTTGAAAAGGAAACAGATACGCGGGGCAAAAACTAAAAAATAAGGGACTTTTTTTTTTTTGACAAGGCAAAAGGGAGCGGGTAGGAAACTGCAAAAAGGCATTCAAAAACAAAGAAATGCTCTACCCGGGAGTGTGAGGAGCCACCACAAAAAGCAGCTGTTCCTCATGCGGAAAAAGCAAAACTAAGGCAGGAACATTTGCGCTCCTTAAAGCTCTAGTTTTTTCTATGGCAAATTTGCCGGGCTGGACGACACAGAACGGCGTCTACCCACTTGTGAGAATAAGCAAGCCTGCTTGTCCTCAGAGAATGGTTAGTATACTATATGCTGGCAAGACCAAGCTGGGTGATCGTTATCTGTAATAGAAAGAGTATAGCTGAACAGAAACTAAAACAAATCTGGAAGAGAGATACCACATTTAGGGCCTAATTTACTAAGGCTTATCTCCATTCTGTATCTATGGGGAAAAGCTTAGTGAATCAGACTCCTAATCCTTCTAACTGGGCATCAGTGTAGCAGTACCACAGTTTTGAATGTTAAAGTAGGCAATATTTATTTTGGGAGTAAGATTTTTCTTAGCATATTTACTTACTATTTGTTTAAAGACTGTAGACTTTTACATGTACAAATGATATCATCTTTAAGATTTTAGTGGGGGGGGGGGGGGGCATATGGCGAACATTGCAACTGAACTCTGGTCCTAAAGAACTACAGATCTGGTATCCAGAGCAACTGACTCCGTTGTCCCGGGCAGGATATCAGCCAGAAAATGGCTGGATATCGGCTGGGAACAGCCAAGAACGGGTCTTTCAGTCCCACACAGGCACAGAGGACAGTGGACCGACGGTTGGCTGCTGTCTGGTACAGGACCGACAGCCTCAAGTCGAGATTGGAGAAAGGAACGTTGCCGAGCCCAGGTCCTTCCATGAGTATCCTTGCCAGGAGGATCACCGCTGCCGAGTGCCGACCACACCTTCCTCTCTACCCAGAGCCGCAGCACTGCCCTGCCAGGGGTGTGGTCGTCACTGAGAGCCGTACCAGCCTCCGCTGGACATCGACAGAGGCACCGGCCGGCCGCCCCCCCCCCCCCCCGAGGCTGCTGTGAGGAGAGCAGGCAGAGAGCGCCGCACATGCGGCTACAAGACCAAGGAGAGCAGAAGAGAGGAGCAACCGCTGGCGCCGCACTCGAGGCGTGACGAGTGGGACCTGGGCAGCTCGCGACCGGTCCGAGCTGTTCAATGCTGCCCGCGCCAACCGCCATGATTGTGACAGTGATGGCGTCAGAAGGAGCAGGAGCAGCGCAGCGTGGACTTCCCGATGACAAACGCCAGAGGGACTGAGACAAAGCGGCAGCAGAGGCTACTACCGCTCCTCTGGCCTGTACCTCCAACCACTGGCAGAGCTTTCGGGACCACGGAGTCTCTGTGTCCTGGGAAGCGCATCTGGCCACCAAACTGTAAGTGGATGGTCTACTATATCTCAGGATGATGGGACTCCACAATTGACGGGGCTAGAGCGATCTGATAGCAAGGTACAGGGTAGAGACTAGTTGATTGCTTAAAGAGTTGGGGACGCCTTGGCGGGCCTCTGGGGGAACCTTCTGCATGTCACCGCTCAAGCCTGTGATGTGGGGCTGTGTGGAGAGCAGAATTGTGTGAGCTGATCAAACTGTAAAGAAAACTAATCTTGTAGCTTTGGCTGAGTCAGCCTGGACATTGGTCCGTCTGCACACAAACGAGCAATTGGCCAGAGAAGCATTATCCGAGACTGCTGAAGTGCATATACTTGAAAAGAAACCTGAGAAATGTAAAAGATCCCATAGAAGCCTAAACCAATGTTCAAGCACTAGCCTCCTCGCTCACCACATTCCAAAGAGAGTGAATGATACATACCTGTAGCAGGTGTTCTCCGAGGACAGCAGGCTGATTGTTCTCACGACTGGTTGACGTCCACGGCAGCCCCCACCAACTGGAACAAAACTTTGCGGGCGGTCCCGGACGCAGGGCATGCCCACCGTGCATGTGCAGCCGGCTTCCCGCCCGTGCGCGACCGTTCCCGCTCAGTTGAATGACAAGCAAAAATGAGTAAAAACGCAACTCCAAAGGGGAGGAGGGAGGGTTTGGTGAGAACAATCAGCCTGCTGTCCTCGGAGAAAGGGAATGATACATACCTGTAGCAGGTGTTCTCCGAGGACAGCAGGCTGCTTGTTCTCACGACTGGGGTATCCCTAGCTCTCAGGCTCACTCAAAACAAGAACTCAGGTCAATTGAACCTCGCAACGGCGAGGGTATAACAGAAATTGACCTACGAAGAACAACTAACTGAGAGTGCAGCCTGACCAGAATAAATTCGGGTCCTGGAGGGTGGAGTTGGATTTAAACCCCAAACAGATTCTGCAGCACTGACTGCCCGAACCGACTGTCGCGTCGGGTATCCTGCTGGAGGCAGTAATGCGATGTGAATGTGTGGACAGATGACCACGTCGCAGCCTTGCAGATCTCTTCAATAGTGGCTGACCAAGTGGGCCACCGACGCTGCCATGGCTCTGACACTATGAGCCGTGACATGACCCTCAAGAGTCAGCCCAGCCTGGGCGTAAGTGAAGGAAATGCAATCTGCTAGCCAATTGAAGATGGTGCGTTTCCCGACAGCGACCCCTTTCCTATTGGGGTCGAAAGAAACAAACAATTGGGCGGACTGTCTGTGGGGCTGTGTCCGCTCCAAATAGAAGGCCAACGCTCGCTTGCAGTCCAATGTGTGCAACTGACGTTCAGCAGGGCGGGTATGCGGTCTGGGAAAGAATGTTGGCAAGACAATTGACTGGTTAAGATGGAACTCCGACACCACCTTTGGCAGGAACTTAGGGTGAGTGCGGAGCACTACTCTGTTATGATGAAATTTAGTATACGGAGCATGAGCTACCAGGGCTTGAAGCTCACTGACCCTGCGAGCTGAAGTAACTGCCACCAAGAAAATGACCTTCCAGGTCAAGTACTTCAGATGGCATAAATTCAGTGGCTCAAAAGGAGGTTTCATCAGCTGGATGAGGACGACGTTGAGATCCCATGACACAGCAGGAGGCTTGACGGGGGGCTTTGACAAAAGCAAGCCTCTCATGAAACAAACGACTAAAGGCTCTCCAGAGATGGCTTTACCCTCTACACGAAGATGGTAAGCACTAATAGCACTAAGGTGATTCCTTACTGAGTTGGTCTTGAGGCCAGACTCTAATAAGTGCAGAAGGTATTCAAGCAGGTTCTGTGCAGGACAAGAACGAGGTTCTAGGGCCTTGCTCTCATACCAAACGACAAACCTCCTCCACTTGAAAAAGTAACTCTTTTTAGTGGAATCCTTTCTAGAGGCAAGCAAGACACGGGAGACACCCTCAGACAGACCCAACGAAGCGAAGTCTACGCCCTCAACATCCAGGCCGTAAGAGCCAGAGACTGAAGGTTGGGGTGCAGAAGCGCTCCGTCGTTCTGCGAAATGAGAGTCAGAAAACACTCCAATCTCCATGGTTCTTCGGAGGACAACTCCAGAAGAAGAGGGAACCAGATCTGACGGGGCCAAAAAGGCGCTATCAGAATCATGGTGCCGTGGGGTCTTGCTTGCACTTCAGTAAGGTCTTCCCCACCAAAGGTATGGGAGGATAAGCATACAGGAGGCCGGTACCCCAATGGAGGAGAAAGGCATCCGACGCTAGTCTGCCGTGTGCCTGGAGTCTGGAACAGAACAGAGGCAGCTTGTGGTTGGTCTGAGAGGCGAAAAGGTCCACCGAGGGAGTGCCCCGCTCTCGGAAGATCTTGCGTACCACTCTGGAATGGAGCAACCACTTGTGCGGTTGCATGACTCTGCTCAGTCTGTCGGCCAGACTGTTGTTTACACCTGCCAGGTATGTGGCTTGAAGAAGCATGCCGAACTGGCAGGCCCAACGCCACATCCCGACGGCTTCCCGACACAGGGGGCGAAATCCGGTGCCCCCCTGCTTGTTGATGTAATACATTGCAACCTGATTGTCTGTCCGAATTTGGATAATTTGGCAGGACAGCCGATCTCTGAAAGCCTTTAGTACGTTCCAGACCGCTCGGAGCTCCAGGAGGTTGATCTGAAGATCCTGTTCCTGGAGGGACCACAGTCCCTGGGTGTGAAGCCCATCGACATGAGCTCCCCACCCCAGGCGAGATGCATCCGTCGTCAGCACTTTCGTGGGCTGTGGAATTTGGAACGGGCATCCCAGGGTCAAATTGGTCCGAATGGTCCACCAGTGCAGTGAATTGCGGCAACTGATGGAGAGGCGGATGACATCTTCTAGATTCCCGGTGGCCTGGCACCACTGGGAAGCTAGGGTCCATTGAGCAGATCTCATGTGAAGACGAGCCATGGGAGTCACATGAACTGTGGAGGCCATATGACCTAGGAGTCTAAACATCTGCTGAACTGTGATCTGCTGAGACGCTCTGGTCTGGGAAGCGAGGGACAGGAGGTTGTGGGCCCTCGCTTCAGGAAGAAAGGCCTGAGCCATCTGTGAATTCAGCAGAGCTCCTATGAATTCCAGAGATTGGACTGGCTGGAGATGGGACTTTGGGTAATTTATCACAAACCCCAGCAGCTCCAGGAGTTGAATAGTGCACTGCATGGACCGGAGAGCTCCTGCCTCCGAGGTGTTCTTGACCAGCCAATCGTCGAGATATGGGAACATGTGCACTCCCAGCTTGCGTAGGTACGCCACGACCACCACGAGGCACTTCGTGAACACCCGTGGGGCAGAGGCGAGCCCAAAGGGCAGCACACAATACTGAAAGTGCCGTGTCCCCAGGCGGAATCTGAGATACTGTCTGTGAGCTGGCAGTATTGGGATGTGAGTGTATGCGTCCTTCAAATCCAGGGAACATAGCCAATCGTTTTTCTGAATCATTGGTAGAAGGGTGCCCAAGGAAAGCATCCTGAACTTCTCTTTGACCAGGTATTTGTTCAGGCCTCTCAGGTCTAGGATGGGGCGCATCCCCCCTGTTTTCTTTTCCACAAGGAAGTACCTGGAATAGAATCCCTGCCCTTCCTGCCCGGGTGGCACGGGCTCGACCGCATTGGCGCTGAGAAGGGCGGAGAGTTCCTCTGCAAGTACCTGCTTGTGATGGGAGCTGAAGGATTGGGCTCCCGTAGGACAATTTGGTGGAGGGGAGGCCAAATTCAGGGCGTATCCGCACCGCACTATTTGGAGAACCCACTGGTCGGAGGTTATTAGAGGCCACCTTTGGTGAAAAAGTTTTAACCTCCCCCCGACTGGCAGATCGTCCGGCACGGACACTTTGATGGCGGCTATGTTCCCATGGATCCAGTCAAAAACCCGTTCCCGGTTTTTGCTGTGGAGGCGCCGGGGGCTGCTTAGGCGCACGATGTTGACGGGAACGAGCGCGCTGGGACTGTCCCTGTGCCTGATGAGGTATTCGGGCCGGCTGGGAGTACCTACGCTTGTTGTAGGCGTAGGGCGCAGCCTGCCTGGCCTGGGAAAAACGTCCACCTGCTGAGGTGGATGCTGAAGGCGCCCGGTGGGAGAGCTTGTCGAGGGCGGTTTCCCGCTGATGTAGTTGGTCCACCAACTGCTCGACCTTCTCACCAAAAATATTATCCCCCTGGCAAGGGACATCGGCCAGCCGCTGCTGGGTGCGGTTGTCCAGGTTAGATGCACGCAGCCATGAGAGCCTACGCATCACTATACCTTGGGCCGCAGCACGAGATGCCACATCACAGGTGTCATATATACCCCTGGACAGGAACTTTCTGCACGCCTTCAGCTGCCTGACCACCTCCTGAAAAGGCCTGGACTGCTCGGGGGGGAGCTTGTCGACCAGGTCCGCCAGTTGCTTCACATTATTCCGCATGTGTATGCTCGTGTAGAGCTGGTAGGACTGGATGCGGGTCACGAGCATTGAAGATTGGTAGGCCTTCCTCCCAAAAGAGTCCAGAGTGCGAGACTCCCGCCCCGGGGGCGCCGAGGCGGTATCCCTTGAACTCCGTGCCCTCTTGAGAGCAGAGTCCACGACCGCCGAGTCATGAGACAATTGAGGCCGCATTAACTCTGGGTCTGAGTGGATCCTGTTTTGGGACTCCGCTTTCTTGGGGATGGTGGGATTAGATAAAGGTCTCAACCAGCTCCGAAGCAGTGTCTCTTTGAGGACATTGTGCAACGGTTCCGTGGAGGACTCTCCAGGTGGTGATGGACAGTTGAGGACCTCGAGCATCTCAGCCATCGGCTCATCCACAGAGACCACGGGGAAGGGAATGCAAATAGACATGTCCCTGACGAAGGAGGCAAAAGAGAGGCTCTCAGGTGGCGAGAGCTTCCTCTCTGGTGAAGGAGTGGGGTGAGAGGGAAGGCCCACAGACTCCTCTGAGGAGAAATATCTGGGGTCCTCCTCCTCCCCCCACGAGGCCTCTTCCTTGGTGTCGGACATGAGCTCCTGTAGCTCAGACCTCAACCAGGCCCGGCTCGACTTCGAGGCACCGAGTCCTCGGTGACGTCGTCGAGCTGTGAACTCCCGCGCCGGCGGGGATGAAGCTCCCTCCATCGACGTCGACTCCACCTGCGTGGCGGTCGAGACCGGCACCGCAAGCGGCGTCGGTGTCGAAGGCCTCGGCACCGGGCTACAGCACGCCGGCGCCTCCGTCAACGGCGCCGAGGGCGCAAGCACCCCCGGCGCCGGCACAGTCTGGCGCATCAGCCCTTCCAGGATCCCCGGAAGGATGGCTCGGAGACACTCGTCCAGGCCAGCTGTCGGGAAAGGCGAGGGGGCCGGTAGAGGTGTCGGTACCGGAAGCTGTTCGGGTCCAGGAGATGGCACCGCAGTGCTGGTACCCTGACGTAACGATACCTCTACCACCGAGGGGGAACGCTCCTCCCGGCGCTGCCGTTTCCTCGGCGTCGGATCATTTCTGGAGCCGGTAGCCACATGCGCCGTAGGCGACCGATGACGGTGCTTTTTTGTCTTTTTTCGATGCCTGTCATCGGCGCTCGGCGGTACTGAAGAGGAGGAGGTAGATCCCCCTCGGCCTCGAGGGATCGGGTCCGACAGGGTTCGGTCCCGAGGGCCCTGGGTAGAGGGAGTGACCGGGGCCGAGTGCCCACGCGGCCGCTCACCCCTGCCTTCTCCGGAAGACCGGCGGGCCAACGGGACCTGTGCTCCTGGGGTCGGTGCCGATTTCGTGGACATCGGTACCGGTACCGAAGATCCGGCCGTCGACACCGATGCTGTCGAAGTCGACGTCGAGGGGCCGACGCAAGTTCCAAAAAGACGGTCCCGCAGAACTTGCCTCACCACCAGTGTCCATTTCCGTAAACCGAGACACAAGGTGCACGTCTTGGTATCGTGCTCCGGCCCGAGGCACTGGAGGCACCAAGCGTGAGTGTCGGTCTGCGAGATATGCCGGCCGCACCGACCACACTTCTTAAATCCACTCGGGACCTTCGAGGACATCGACAGAAAAATCGCGTCGGCGAAGTCAAAGTCGTCGATGGTGGCGGTAAAATCACACCTCGAAAAATAAATCGACCGCGCGGCCACAAGGCCGCAACGAGACACCCCCCGCTAAAAGTACGAGGGGAAAACAAAGTTTTTCTCTTTCTTTTTTTTTTTTTTTTATAAACAAAATAAAACAGAGAAAACAACGAAGAAAAACAACGAAGAAGAAAAAACTCGCGGCAAAAGCGTGATCCGGGGCTGACAGAGAGAGAGACAAACACGGCTCTCTCCAGCGCGGAAAAGAAAAGACTGAGCGGGAACGGTCGCGCACGGGCAGGAAGACGGCCGCGCATGCACGGTGGGCGTGCCCTGCATGCGGGACCGCCCGCAAAGTTTTGTTCCGGTTGGTGGGGGCTGCCGTGGACGTCAACCAGTCGTGAGAACAAGCAGCCTGCTTGTCCTCGGAGAACAATTAAGTACCTTACTATTGTCTTTCTAGCACCATTCCTTGACCAAACCAAGAGCAACCTCCCCCCCCCCCCCCCCCCCCCCCCCAGCCAACTCGACAGCAATCCAAGACAGCCAGTTGTACACCTCCCTGTTAATCTACCTTGAAAGTGCTCTGAAACTCCCCCCCCTCCCTCTAGCCACAGCCAGAAACAGGAGCCTGAAGTCTCCCTGGGTAAGGTGGGTGGAAAGCAATTAGCTGCTAGGAGACAGATTACAGGAGGACCCAGACTCAGAGTTGCCCTCCCTCCTCCCAACCCCTTGCTCATTAACTTATCACTGAAACCGAGTCCAACACTAACCTCAACAACTGAAAGGCAAACCAAACTATCACACAAGACCAGAACTCCAGATTCCATACCAAAACACAAACCCCTATCACATACCTAACCTCCAGAACACGGTCTTATTAGTAGCCACAGGGACTAGAAATCAAAATGAATACCTTCAAACTACTTCTAATAATCTACTCCTTAACACTGATCCAACTAGCACTAACCACCTCACTTGCAGAAAGTAACATCATACCCATACTACACAACCATCAAAGATTGACCAGACACACCACACCTCATCAATCTGATAACTTAAACAAGAAAAGAACAATAACATGCGGACGACCACAACAGAAGGGCAAGAACGGCCCAAACAAACTCACCATAACAAGGAAACAGCAACTAATAAAAGTTCATACAGCACCTAACACAGAAGACCCATTCCAAACAACACAAGTGGGATACATCAATGCCAGATCCGCTGTAGATAAAACAGCAATAGTAACAGACTGGATCATGTCTGAAGACCTTGACCTACTCTTCATTAATGAAACCTAGATCCATGACCAAAAGAACCCTATAATCCTAGACCTATGCACTCCAGGATACAAAATCACACACTGGACCAGAACAAACAAAATAGGCGGAGGCATAGCACTAATCTACCAATCCCATTTCACCACTGAAATTACTGCCGAGTCCATAACACCTCAACTTGAAATTGCATCAATCAGAATCCACAACAAAGCCGTATGTGAACATTTGAATTGTGTCCTGTTTTACAGACCTCCAGGTAACTGGAACAAAGCCCAAACTAACTTCATGGACTTCATTTCAAACACATGTGTAACAAACTCCAATATACTAGTACTAGGAGACATCAATCTTCACTTGGAAGACCCAAACTCCATCAACGCTCAAGAATGCAATGAATTCCCTCTCCGAAGGGACACCACCTTGGAAGTGGTGGAGGGGTTTCCGTGTTTCAATGACTCAGAGGGCTATGCTGTAGGGTTACCCATATCAGACAAGCCTCTGAGGAGAAACCAGACAAAGACTGTCCCGACCTGGAGGATCCAAGATGGCATTGAGGGAGGACGTACGCTAGTTGAGTTCCCGTTTTACACCAGAATGCCTGAAGAAGAGGGCACGCTCCCCAGAGAATGAGGAAGAGAAAAGGCAAAGCCGTGGTGCTGTCCTCCTCGAACACGGCTGGGGTTCCCACCACTTCTCAGTCTATTTTGGAGAGATTCTGGGTCATAACGTCGGGAATATCGGTTCTTGCTTCGGGGAACAGCAAGGCTTTATTGCCAAATCTCAGTGGAGGGAGTGACTTTGAGTCCCCCTGTTGGCACGACCCTCCAAGACCCAGAAATAGTAATGCTTCGCTATGGAGGTCAATAATGGAAACGCCCAAAGTGGGTTAGGATTTTCATGTGACCCGAGGAGGTCCTGGCGCAGCATCGACTCGGATAATAAACCAACTGGGGGATTGGAGAGTGAGCTCTTCCCCCCCGAAGATATCTGGAGCGGTTTCTGTGGAGAAATTGGACTTGGTGAAGCCAATAATGTCATAATGGACGTACTATAGGAACTGCAGCAGAATGTGAATAACTCTCTTCTTCAGATGTTTAAAATTTTTCACTATCTGAGTTAAAGAATTTATATTAATACTTATCTAACAAAGTGGAAGTCCAAGATATAAAAATAGAGACTTTGTTTACGGAAATGGCTTCTCTATGAAAATCAGATAATTTGGTAATGAAGAATAGTTATCTTTCTTGTAAAAACTGGAATTTCTGGAGAACCAATTAAGGGAAAATAGGAGTGGCCTAGTGGTTAGGGTGGTGGACTTTGGTCCTGGGAAACTGAGGAACTGAGTTCGATTCCCGGCACAGGCAGCTCCTTGTGACTCTGGGCAAGTCACTTAACCCTCCATTGCCCGCTGCATTGAGCCTGCCATGAGTGGGAAAGCGCGGGGTACAAATGTAACAAAAATAAATAAATAAATATCCTATATATCAGCTACTGAATTCTTGAAGAAATATTTCTCTGATACTTTGCTAATAGCCACCTTCAGTCGCAGCCCTGTGCCATAGCGGTTATCTATTTTCACATACTCCTCGCCCTGCTGGCCGTGTTGGACTACTTCTCTCTCCCTCCTCCAGATTTCAACCCCTTCTTCCACCTCAATCTCACTGTTTTTCCTCCTTTGAAGTCCACTCTATCCGCCTTTTCTCTCCTCTGCCTCTTCGAATAGCGGTCATTTATCGTCCCCCTAATAAGTCCCTTTCATCCTTTCTCAGTGACTTTGACGCCTGGCTTGCCTTCTTCCATGATCCTTCCTCCCCCTCTCTCATCCTTGGTGACTTTAATATTCCTGCTAATGATCCTTCCAACTCTTATATTTCCAAGTTACTCGCTTTAACGTCGTCCTTTAATCTCCAACTATGCTCCACCTCCCCCACTCATCAAAATGGTCACTGTCTTGATCTCATCTTCTCCTTCAACTGTTCACCTTCTAGTTTCCTTGCCTCTGATCATCCATCCTCTGATCACCATCTTATAACTTTCACACTTAAATCTCCTCCCTCCCAGTCCCGTCCTATCCTATCTAATTTATCTAGGAATCTTCACGATATTGACCCTTCATCTCTATCCTCCCATGTTTCAAACCTCCTCTCTACTGTGGCACCATCCACGTCTGTCAACGAGGCTGTTTCTTCTTACAACAATACTCTATCCTCTGCCTTAGACACTCTTGCACCTTTGATGACCCGCCCTGTAAGGCGTACAAAACCCCAACCTTGGCTGACTTCTAATATCCGCTACCTACGTTCCTGTACCCGCTCCGCCGAACGCCTCTGGCAGAAATCTCGGGCCCTTGCTGATTTCTTACACTTTAAGTTCATGCTGACCTCCTTCCAATCTGCTCTTTTACGTGCCAAACAGGATTATTATATCCAACTGACCAACTCTCTTGGCTCTAATCCTCGACTTCTCTTCACTACATTGAACTCTCTCCTCAAGGTGCCCCCTCCCCCAACTCCCCCTTCATTATCTCCTCAGACCCTTGCTGAATTCTTTCACAACAAGGTTCAAAAGATAAACCTTGCTTTCTCTACCTCACCAGCTCTCCCTCCATTAGTCCGTTCCCCTCTCTCTCCTTCCCCTCATTCCCTTTCCTCCTTTCCTGAAGTTACTATTGAGGAAACTACACTTCTCCTTTCTTCCTCAAAATGTACCACCTGTTCCTCTGATCCCATTCCCACCCACCTTCTTAATGCCATCTCTCCTACTCTTATTCCTTTTATCTGTCACATTCTCAACCTCTCACTTTCCACTGCGACTGTCCCTGCTGCCTTTAAACATGCTGTGGTCACACCTCTCCTTAAGAAGCCTTCACTTGACCCTACTTGTCCCTCTAATTACCGACCCATCTCCCTCCTTCCTTTTCTCTCCAAATTACTTGAGCGTGCTGTTCACCGCCGATGCCTTGATTTTCTCTCCTCACATGCTATTCTTGACCCATTACAATCTGGTTTTCGCCCTCTCCACTCAACCGAAACTGCGCTTACTAAAGTCTCCAATGACCTATTACTGGCTAAATCCAGAGGTCAATATTCCATCCTCATTCTTCTTGATCTTTCCGCTGCTTTTGACACTGTCCATCACAGCATACTTCTCGATACCCTGTCCTCACTTGGATTCCAGGGCTCTGTCCTTTCCTGGTTCTCTTCCTACCTCTCCCTCCGCACCTTTAGTGTTCACTCTGGTGGATCCTCTTCTACTTCTATCCCTCTGCCTGTCGGCGTACCTCAGGGTTCTGTTCTTGGTCCCCTCCTCTTTTCTATCTACACTTCTTCCCTTGGTTCATTAATCTCATCCCATGGCTTTTCCTACCATCTCTATGCTGATGACTCCCAAATCTACCTTTCTACCCCTGATATCTCACCTTGCATCCAAACCAAAGTTTCAGCGTGCTTGTCTGACATTGCTGCCTGGATGTCTCAACGCCACCTGAAATTAAATATGACCAAAACCGAGCTTCTCATTTTCCCCCCAAACCCACCTCCCCGCTCCCCCCGTTTTCTATTTCTGTTGATGGCTCTCTCATTCTCTCTGTCTCCTCAGCTCGAAACCTTGGGGTCATCTTTGACTCTTCTCTCTCCTTCTCTGCTCATATCCAGCAGACCGCCAAAACCTGTCGTTTCTTTCTTTACAACATCCGTAAAATCCGCCCCTTTCTTTCCGAGCACTCTACCAAAACCCTCATCCACACCCTTGTCACCTCTCGTTTAGACTACTGCAATCTGCTTCTTGCTGGCCTCCCACTTAGTCACCTCTCCCCTCTCCAGTCGGTTCAAAACTCTGCTGCCCGTCTCATCTTCCGCCAGGGTCGCTTTACTCATACTACCCCTCTCCTCAAGACCCTTCACTGGCTCCCTATCCGTTTTCGCATCCTGTTCAAACTTCTTCTACTAACCTATAAATGTATTCACTCTGCTGCTCCCCAGTATCTCTCCACACTCGTCCTTCCCTACACCCCTTCCCGTGCACTCCGCTCCATGGATAAATCCTTCTTATCTGTTCCCTTCTCCACTACTGCCAACTCCAGACTTCGCGCCTTCTGTCTCGCTGCACCCTACGCCTGGAATAAACTTCCTGAGCCCCTACGTCTTGCCCCATCCTTGGCCACCTTTAAATCTAGACTGAAAGCCCACCTCTTTAACATTGCTTTTGACTCGTAACCACTTGTAACCACTCGCCTCCACCTACCCTCCTCTCTTCCTTCCCGTTCACATTAATTGATTTGATTTGCTTACTTTATTTATTTTTTGTCTATTAGATTGTAAGCTCTTTGAGCAGGGACTGTCTTTCTTCTATGTTTGTGCAGCGCTGCGTATGCCTTGTAGCGCTATAGAAATGCTAAATAGTAGTAGTAGTAGTAGTAGTAATATTTCCTTTAAAATCTTCTTTATCAGAGAAAAGAGATGTAAGTTTAACTGACATTTTGGAAAATTCAGAAGTTATAGATAGAGTTATTATCAGTGACTTTCGTCTTTGATTTAGATAGGAACAATGTTTTGAAATTGTATTTCCGATAGATGGTTGATAGTTTTTTTGGGTTCAAAGATGCATATATTTCCTGACACATCAAGGGAATCACAGATTGGGAGGTGTGAGGTCTTGGCTTTTAAGCCAGGAATCATTGCCCTAGTTGGGACCTTCCTAGCGCGATTCCCTTGTAAGTGTTTTATTTCCTTATTACTTATTTGTTTGAACCTAAGAAATTATAAGAGTTTGTGGAAACAGATGAAGAATCCTCTGCAGCAACTTCCTTCAGTTACCACTGTACCGGCTGCAATAACCGATTAACCTTCCTCCCTCAAAAAATGTGAAGTGTAAGATTAATCATTTTGAGTTTTTCTTATTTTCTTTAAGATTGGTTTCCTGATCTTGGATCTTCCAATTGTGGACAATTATGTAAATATATATTGTTGAGAGAAAATGTTTTCCTTTTTATACTAATTTCTGTATTTCCTTACATTTATGTGATAAATGTGAATGTAATTAAGTAAAATGATAAGAATGCAAGGAATTCCTCTGCTTATGGGATCTCAAATGGCCACAAATGCAAGCAACCCACATCAAAGGACACACACTCGATCTCATCTCACACAAACTTTCAACTAACCAGAACTTACAAATAACAGACATCAAATGGACAGAAACACCCTGGACCGATCACTACAAACTAAATTTCTCCCTACACTGGCGGAAGAAGGGTCTACAACAAACACACGAACACACATCCAGCACAAGAGGTCGTAGACACGAAAACTCTGGCAACTGATATACAATAACGAATGGACAGCACAGACTCCATATACTACCTCACAGAATGGGATAAAAGATGCAAAAGCATACTAGATGAAATTGCACCCCTACGAACAAGAACCCCACGCAAGAACAACTCAATACCATGGTTCAACGATAAACTGAAAAAGCTAAAAACGCATACCAGGAAACTCGAACGAGCTTGGAGAAAAACAAAAGATGTACACATACTCAACACATGGAAACAAATACAAAGAAAATACAAATACGCAATAAGACAGACAAAAAGATCATACTACAAAACTAAAATAGGGACAGATTACAAAGACGCAAAGAAATTATACGAACAAACTCCTAAACACCAACTTGGTTACCACAACGAATACAGACATCCCATCTGCAGATAAACTCGCTAAGTATTTCAATGAAAAAATTGTAAAACTACGCAGCTCACTACCTCAGGACAACACCAACATCGAAACCTTCCTTAATGAGTTGGACCCAACCACTGGAGAATATCCGGCTGACCGGACTTGGTTAAACTTTGCCCGCCTTATCGTCGAAACAGTTACCCAGGCGATTAACAGGTTCTCCAACACTCACTGCAAACTAGATACCTATCCCAGCTACCTAATGAAATCCACCCCCTACCACTTCATAGTAGACCTCACATCCCATCTAAATTACATGCTCCAACAGGGTCTCTTCCCCAAGGAAAATGGTAATATCCTACTCACCCCAATACAGCGAATGATATACCTGTCGCAGGTGTTCTCCAAGGACAGCAGGCTGATTGTTCTCACGACTGGGATGACGTCCACGGCAGCCCCCAGTAACCGGAACAAAACTTTGCGGGCGGTCCCGCACGCAGAGCACGCCCACCGCGCATGCGCAGCCATCTTCCTGCCTGTGCGCGACCGTTCCCGCTCAGTTGAATGACAAGCAAAGGAATGAGTAAAACGCAACTCCAAAGGGGAGGAGGGAGGGTAGGTGAGAACAATCAGCCTGCTGTCCTCGGAGAATACCTGCTACAGGTATGTATCATTCGCTTTCTCCGAGGACAAACAGGCTGCTTGTTCTCACGACTGGGGTATCCCTAGCTCTCAGGCTCACTCAAAACAAGAACCAAGGTCAATTGAACCTCGCAACGGCGAGGGCATAACAAAAATTGACCTACGAAGAACAACTAACTGAGAGTGCAGCCTGAACAGAACAAATCGGGTCCTGGAGGGTGGAGTTGGATTCAAACCCCAAACAGATTCTGCAGCACCGACTGCCCGAACCGACTGTCGCGTCGGGTATCCTGCTGGAGGCAGTAATGCGATGTGAATGTGTGGACCGATGACCACGTCGCAGCCTTGCAAACCTCTTCAATAGTGGCTGACTTCAAGTGGGCCACCGACGCTGCCATGGCTCTGACACTATGAGCCGTGACATGACCCTCAAGAGTCAGCCCAGCCTGGGCGTAAGTGAAGGAAATGCAATCCTTAGGCCAATTGGAGATGGTACGTTTCCCGAAAGCGACCCCCTTCCTACTGGGGTCAAAAGAAATAAACAATTGGGCGGACTGTCTGTGGGGCTGTGTCCGCTCCAGATAGAAGGCCAACGCTCGCTTGCAGTCCAATGTGTGCAACTGACGTTCAGCAGGGAGGGTATGCGGTCTGGGAAAGAATGTTGGCAAGACAATTGACTGGTTAAGATGGAACTCCGACACCACCTTTGGCAGAAACTTAGGGTGAGTGCGGAGTACTCCTCTGTTATGATGAAATTTGGTATAAGGAGCATGAGCTACCAGGGCTTGAAGCTCACTGACTCTACGAGCTGAAGTAACTGCCACCAAGAAAATGACCTTCCAGGTCAAGTACTTCAGATGGCAAGAATTCAGTGGCTCAAAAGGAGGCTTCATCAGCTGGGTGAGGACGACGTTGAGATCCCATGACACTGCAGGAGGCTTGACAGGGGGCCTTGACAAAAGCAAGCCTCTCATGAATCTAACGACTAAAGGCTCTCCAGAGATGGCTTTACCCTCTACACGATAATGGTAAGCATTAATCGCACTAAGGTGTTTCCTTACTGAGTTGGTCTTGAGACCAGACTCTGATAAGTGCAGAAGGTATTCAAGCAGATTCTGTGCAGGACAAAAACGAAGGTCTAGGGCCCTGCTCTCACACCAAACGACAAAGCTCCTCCACTTGAAAAAGTAACTCTTTTTAGTGGAATCCTTTCTAGAGGCAAGCAAGACACGGGAGACACCCTCAGACAAACCCAACGAAGCAAAATCTACGCCCTCAACATCCAGGCCGTGAGAGCCAGAGACTGAAGGTTGGGGTGCAGAAGCGCTCCGTCGTTCTGCGAAATGAGAGTCGGAAAACACTCCAATCGCCACGGTTCTTCGGAGGACAACTCCAGAAGTAGAGGGAACCAGATCTGATGGGGCCAAAAAGGCGCTATCAGAATCATGGTGCCGTGGGGTCTTGCTTGAGCTTCAGCAAGGTCTTCCCCACCAAAGGTATGGGAGGATAAGCATACAGGAGGCCGTTCCCCCAATGGAGGAGAAAGGCATCTGACGCCAGTCTGCCATGCGCCTGTAGTCTGGAACAGAACAGAGGCAGCTTGTGGTTGGTCTGAGAGGCAAAAAGGTCCACCGAGGGGGTGCCCCACTCTCGGAAGATCTTGCGTACCACTCTGGAATGGAGCGACCACTCGTGCAGTTGCATGACTCTGCTCAGCCTGTCGGCCAGACTGTTGTTTACGCCTGCCAGGTATGTGGCTTGGAGAAGCATGCCAAACTGGCAAGCCCAACGCCACATCCTGATGGCTTCCTGACACAGGGGGCGAGATCCAGTGCCCCCCTGCTTGTTGATGTAATACATTGCAACCTGATTGTCCGAATTTGGATGATTTGGTAGGACAGCTGATCCCTGAAGGCCTTCAGTGCGTTCCAGACCGCTCGGAGCTCCAGGAGGTTGATCTGAAGATCTTGTTCCTGGAGGGACCACAGTCCCTGGGTGTGGAGCCCATCGACATGAGCTCCCCACCCCAGGCGAGATGCATCCGTTGTCAGCACCTTCGTGGGCTGCGGAATTTGGAATGGATGTCCCAGGGTCAAATTGGTCTGAATCATAGTAAGATAGTAGATGACGGCAGAAAAAGACCTGCATGGTCCATCCAGTCTGCCCAACAAGATAAACTCATGTGTATACCTTACCTTGATTTGTACTTGCCTTTTTCAGGGCACAGACCGTACAAGTCTGCCCAGCAGTATTTCCCGCCTCCCAACCACCAATCCCGCCTCCCATCACCGGCTCTGGCACGGACCGTATAAGTCTGCCCTCCACTATCCTCGCCTCCCAACCACCAACCTCTCTTCCTCCACCTGCTCCGCCACCCAATTTCGGCTAAGCTTCTGAGGATCCATTCCTGCTGCACAGGATTCCTTTATGCACATCTCACGCATGTTTGAATTCCGTTACCGTTTTCATCTCCACCACCTCCCGTGGGAGGGCATTCCAAGCATCCACCACCCTCTCCGTGAAAAAATACTTCCTGACATCTTTTTTGAGTCTGCCCCCCTTCAATCTCATTTCATGTCCTCTCGTTCTACCGCCTTCCCATCTCCGGAAAAGATTTTTTTGCGGATTAATACCTTTCAAGTATTTGAACGTCTGTATCATATCACCCCTGTTCCTCCTTTCCTCCAGGGTATACATGTTCAGGTCAGCAAGTCTCTGCTCATACGTCTTGGAACGCAAATCCCATACCATTCTCGTAGCTTTTCTTTGCACCGCTTCCATTTTTTTAACATCCTTAGCAAGGTATGGCCTCCAAAACTGAACACAATACTCCAGGTGGGGCCTCACCAACATCTTATATAGGGGTATTAAAACCTCTTTTCTTCTGCTGGTCACACCTCTCTCTATACAGCCTAGCAACCTTCTCGCTACGGCCACCACCTTGTCACACTGTTTCGTCGCCTTCAGATCCTCGGATACTATCACCCCAAGATCCCTCTCCCCCTCAGTACATATCAGACTCTCACCACCTAACACATACGTCTCTCGTGGGTTTCTACTCCCTAAATGCATCACTTTGCATTTCTTCGCATTGAATTTTAATTGCCAAACCTTAGACCACTCTTTTAGCTTCCTCAGATCCCTTTTCATGCTTTCCACTCCCTCCCAGGTGTCCACTCCGTTGCAAATCTTAGTATCATCCGCAAATAGGCAAACTTTACCTTCTAACCCTTCGGCAATGTCACTCACAAATATATTGAACAGAATCGGCCCCAGAACCGATCCCTGAGGCACTCCGCTACTCACCTTTCCCTCCTCCGAGCGAACTCCATTTACCACCACCCTCTGTCGTCTGTCCGTCAACCAGTTCCTAATCCAGTTCACCACTTTGGGACCTATCTTCAGCCCATCTAGTTTATTTAAGAGCCTCCTGTGAGGAACCGTGTCAAAAGCTTTGCTAAAATCTAAGTAGATTACGTCTATAGCACGTCGATGATTCAATTCTCCAGTTACCCAATCAAAGAATTCAATGAGATTCGTTTGGCACGATTTCCCTCTGGTAAAACCATGTTGTCTCGGATCTTGCAGCTTGTTGGCTTCTAGGAAATTCACTATCCTTTCCTTCAGCATCGCTTCCATTACTTTTCCAATAACCGAAGTGAGGCTTACCGGCCTGTAGTTTCCAGCTTCTTCCCTATCCCCACTTTTGTGAAGAGGGACCACCTCCGCCGTTGTCCAATCCCCTGGAACCTCTCCCGTCTCCAAGGATTTATTAAACAAATCTTTAAGAGGACCCGCCAGGACCTCTCTGAGCTCCCTCAATATTCTGGGGTGGATCCCGTCCGGTCCCATGGCTTTGTCCACCTTTAGCTTTCCAAGTTGTTGATACACACTCTCTTCCATGAATGGTGCTATATCCATTCCATTCTCAGGTGTACTTTTGCCAGTCCCTCGCGGTCCTTCTCCAGGATTTTCTTCAGTGAAAACCGAACAAAAGTATCTATTTAGCAAATTGGCTTTTTCGTCATCATTATCTACATAGCGGTTCACTGTATCTTTTAGTCTCACAATTCCCTTTTTAGTCATTCTTCTTTCACTAATATACCTGAAGAAATTTTTGTCGACCCTCCACCAGTGCAGCGAATTGCGGCAACTGACGGACAGGCGGATGACATCTTCTAGATTCCCAGTGGCTTGGCACCACCAGGAAGCTAGGGTCCATTAAGCAGATCTCATGTGAAGGCAAGCCATGGGAGTCACATGAACCGTAGAGGCCATATGGCCCAGGAGTCTCAACATCTGCCGAGCTGTGACCTGCTGAGACGCTCTGGTCTGGGAAGCGAGGGACAGGAGATTCTGCGCCCTCGCTTCAGGAAGAAAGGCCTGAGCCGTCTGAGAATTCAGCAGAGCTCCTATGAATTCCAGAGATTGGACTGGCTGGAGATGGGACCTCGAGTAATTTATCACAAACCCCAGCAGCTCCAGAAGGTGAATAGTGCACTGCATGGACCGAAGAGCCCCTGCCTCTGAGGTGCTCTTGACCAGCCAATCGTCGAGATACGGGAACACGTGCACCCCCAGCTTGCGTAGATACGCCGCAACCACCACGAGACACTTCGTGAACACCCGTGGTGCAGAGGCGAGCCCAAAGGGCAGCACACAATACTAAAAGTGCCATGTCCCCAGACGGAATCGGAGATACTGTCTGTGAGCTGGCAGTATCGGGATGTGAGTGTAAGCGTCCTTTAAATCCAGGGAACATAGCCATTCGTCTTTCTGAATCATGGGTAGAAGGGTGCCCAAGGAAAGCATCCTGAACTTTTCTCGGACCAGATATTTGTTCAGGCCTCTCAGGTCTAGGATGGGGCGCATCCCCCCTGTTTTCTTTTCCACAAGGAAGTACCTGGAACAGAAACCCTGCCCTTCCTGCCCGGGTGGCATGGGCTCGACCACAATGGCGCTGAGAAGGGCGGAGAATTCCTCTGCAAGTACCTGCTTGTGATGGGAGCTGAAGGATTGGGCTCCCGGTGGGCAATTTGGCGGAGTGGAGACCAAATTCAGGGTGTATCCGCACCGCACTATTTGGAGAACCCACTGGTCGGAGGTTATAAGAGGCCACCTTTGGTGAAAAACTTTCAACCTCCCCCCGACTGGCAGGTCGTCCGGTACGGATACTTTGATGGCGGCTATGTTCCCATGGATCCAGTCAAAAGCCCAACCCCTGCTTTTGCTGTGGAGGCACAGGGGGCTGCTTAGGCGCACGCTGTTGACAGGAACGAGCACGCTGGGACTGTCCCTGTGCCCGAGGAGGCCTTCGGGCCGGCTGGGTGTACCTACGCTTGCTGTAGGCGTAGGGTGCAGCTTGCCGGACCCGGGAAAAACGTCCACCTGCAGAGGTAGATGCTTAAGGCGCCCGGTGGGAGAGCTTGTCAAGAGCAGTTTCCCGCTGGTGTAGTTGGTCCACCAACTGCTCGACCTTGCCGAAAATGTTATCCCCCCGGCAAGGGACATCCGCCAGCCGCTGCTGGGTGCGGTTGTCCAGGTCAGAGGCATGCAGCCATGAGAGTCTGCGCATCACTATACCTTGGGCCGCAGCTCAAGTTGCCACATCACAGGCGTCACAGATACCCCTGGACAGGAACTTTCTGCACACCAGCTGCCTGACCACCTCCTGAAAGGGCCTGGACTGCTCCGGGGGGAGCTTGTCGACCAGGTCCGCCAGTTGCCGCACATTGTTCCGCATGTGGATGCTCGTGTAGAGCTGGTATGATTGGATGTGGGTCACGAGCATGGAAGATTGGTAGGCCTTCCTCCCAAATGAGTCCAGAGTGCAAGACTCCCACCCAGGGGGCGCCGCGGCAGTATGCCTCCGTGCCCTCTTGAAAGCAGAGTCCACGACTGCATCAACTCTGGGTCTGATTGGATCCTGTATTGGGACTCCGCTTTCTTGGGGATGGTGGGATTAGATAGTGGCTTCAACCAGTTCCGAAGCAGTGTCTCCTTAAGGACATTGTGCAACAGCACCGTGGAAGGTATCTCTAGGTGGTGATGGATAGTCGAGGACTTCGAGCATCTCCGCCCTTGGCTCATCCACAGTAACCACGGGGAAGGGAATGCAGATGGACATATCCCTGACAAAAGAGGCAAAGGAGAGGCTCTCAGGAGGTGAGAGCTTCCTCTCCGGTGAAGGAGTGGGGTCGGAGGGACGGACCACAGACTCCTCTGAGGAGAAATATCAGGGGTCCTCCTCCTCCCCCCATGAGGCCTCCTCCTTGGTGTCGGACATGAGCTCTCTCAGCTCAGACCTCAACCGGGCCTGTCTCGACTGCGAGGAACCACGTCCTCGATGATGGCGTCGAGCGGTGGACTCCCGCGCCGGCGGGGACGAAGCTCCCTCCATCGATGGGACCGCCACCTGCGTGGCGGTCGACACCGGTGCCGCAAGCGGCGTCGGAGGCCTCAGCATTGGGCCAGAGCCCACCGGTGCCTCCATCAACGGCGCCGGGGGCACAAGCACCCCCGGTGCCAGCAGAGCCTGGCGCATCAGCCCTTCCAGGATCCCAGGAAGGATGGCTCAGAGGCACTCGTCAAGGCCCACTGTCGGGAAAGGCAGAGTGGCCGGTGCGGGTGCCGGTATCTGCTCGGGTCCAAATGACGGTACCGAGGTACCCGCGGACTGACACAGCGACACCTCTTCGACCAAGGTGGAACGCTCCTCCCGGCACTGCCGCTTCCTGGGCATCGAGTCGTCCCTCAAAGTACCGGAGCTGGCAGTCCCGTGTGCGACCGATGACGGTGCTTCTTGGCATTCTTTCGATGCCCGTCATCGGCGCTCGGCGGAAGAGACGAGCAGAAGGTGGAGCCCCCCCCCCCCCCCGAGGTATCGGATCCGACAGGGTTCGGTCCCGATGGCCCTGAGCAGAGGGAGTGGCCGGGGCAGACTTCCCGCGCGGCCGCTCACCCCCGCCGTCACCGGCAGGCCGGCGGACCAAAGGTACCTGTACTCCTGGGGTCGGCGCCGACTTCGTCGACATCGGTACCGGTACCAAAGACCCGGCCGTCGACACCGATGTTGTAGAGGTCGACGTCGAGTGGCCGGCGCAATTTCCAAAAAGACGGTCCCGCAGAACTTGCCTCGCCACCTGTGTCCGCTTCCTTAAGCCGAGACACAAGGTGCACGTCTTGGAATTATGCTCCGGGCCAAGGCACTGAAGACACCAATCGTGAGTATCGGTCTGCGAGATCTGCCGGCCGCACAGACCACACTTTTTGAATCCGCTTGGGACCTTCGAGGACATCGACGGAAAAATCACGTCGGCAAAGTCAAAATCGTCGAAGGTGGCGGTGAAAAGCACACCCGAAAAAGAAGAAACGACCGCGCGGCCACAAGGCTGCGACGACGCGCCCTCGCGGCTAAAAACGACGAGGAAACTCCTTTTTTTTTTTCTTTCTTCTAGAAAATAACACGCGAACGCGTACTCGAAAGAGAAAAATCGCGGCTAGGCCGCAATCCAGTTTCCGGGGTTGACTAAGAGAGAGACGGGAACACGTCTCTCTCCAGCGCAGAATAGAAAAAACTGAGCGGGAACGGTCACGCACAGGCGGGAATACGGCCGCGCATTCGCGGTGGGCGTGCCCTGCGTGCGGGACCGCCCGCATAGTTTTCTTCCGGTTGCTGGGGGCTGCCGTGGACATCAACCCAGTCGTGAGAACAAGCAGCCTGCTTGTCCTCGGAGAACAAAAGATACCAAGAAAAAAACAAATGAAATCACTAACTACCGTCCAAGTAGCATTGATCCCACACTGGTAGTCAAACTGAAGGAAAGCATGGTAACCAAACAACTAACAGACTATATAAACAAATTCTCAATATTACACGAATCACAGTCAGGTTTCCGCCCCCTCCACAGCACTGAAACAGTACTACTTACTCTTGCCAAATTCAAACAGGAAATAGCAATAGGTAAAAACATCCTTCTCCTCCAATTCAACATGTCTAGTGCATTCGACATGGTAAACCATAATATACTAATAAGACTACTAGATACATTCGGAATTCGTGGAAACATACTTAGCTGGACCAAGGGCTTCCTAACCACAAGAACGTATCAAGTAAAATCAAACTCCAGTATATCATTACCGTGGAAAGCAGACTGTGGAGAACACAAGGTTCACCGCTTTCACCAATCCTCTTCAACCTAATGATGACCCCATTAGCCAAGACCTTATCCAACAAGGCCTTAACCCTTTCATATACGCAGACGACGTCATAATATACATCCCCTACAAAACCAAACTGACAGAAATCACTAACGAGATCAACCTCAGCTTGAACATTATGGACTCATGGGCAAATGCATTTCAACTAAAACTCAATAAAGAAAAACACATTTACCTCATTCTCTCATCCCAACATAGCGCGGACAACCCCGCAAGAATCGACACACCAGACTACACCCTTCCTATCTCAGATAACCTGAAAATCCTTGGCGTAACAATGGACCGCAACCTAACACTAGAGAGCCAAGTGGCATCCACAACAAAGAAAATGTTTCACTCAATGTGGAAACTCAAACGTTTAAAACAATTCTTCCTGAGAGAAACATTTCGCACCCTGATACAATCTATGGTACTAAGCCACGCAGACCACTGCAATGGAATTTATGCGGGATGCAAAGAACAAACATTAAAGAAACTTCAGACCGCACAAAATACGGCAGCTAGGCTTATATTTGGAAAAACGCCATTTGAAAGCGCAAAACCCCTCCGCGAAAAGCTACACTGGCTACCAATCAAAGAACGCATTGCATTCAAACTCTGCATCCTGGTTCACAAAATCATCTACAGTGAAGCCCCGGGATACATGACAAACTTGATCAACTTACCAATCAGAAACATATCCGAATCAAAACAAACATTTCTAAATCTGCACTATCCAAGCCTGTCTTAAATACAAATCAACCCACACATCCAGTTTCTCCTAAATAAGCATGCAACTGTGGAATGCATTACCAAAAGCCTTGAAAATGACGTACGACCACCTAAACTTCCGGAAATCACTAAAGACTAACCTGTTTCAAAAGGCATACCCTACCGATCCAACTTAAATTGCCTGAACTCTGGAACACAACAAAACTAAAGTATGTAATGGACATAACTCAACTCTTTCGTTGTACGATTCTCTAATGTGGCTGTGCTACATGAACTTTATTTTACCACAACATCACTTTGTATTTGTTCACCGGAGTCTGCAAACACCTCTCCGGTACTATGTAAGCCACATTGAGCCTGCAAATAGGTGGGAAAATGTGGGATACAAATGCAACAAATAAAGAAATAATATTCTGAACACAGCCTTCACGGAGAATCCTTGCATTAGGTAATCTGATAACATTAACCCTATGCTTTCTTCACTGCCAAAGCCAAACTTCATCCCTTCTCATCTAACCACCCCCCCCCCCCCCCCCCACCCTATCACCACCACCACACACAGTTTTCACCCTTTACTTTAAAAAATAAACCTAAAATAAGAATAGCTTGCTGTAGTAAATACTGGGAGCTCGAGAAATCAAAACTATTTATTGAGGCCTATAACAATACCTAATTTGTTCAACATTAAAGGCACAATATGTTATGATACACTAGAATTGGAACATTTAGAATAATGTACATGAAGGAGTAAACCATGTGTGTCTTGAGTTTGTCATCAATGTGATAACATATGTGTGAGTTTTATTATTGTATACATGGCTTTGTAATCCACCTAGAAGTGAGGCAATAGTGCGGAATATAAATTTTTTAATAAATAAATAAAACTGAAGTATTTTTCTGTTTCTTCTTGATTTTTGTTGTGGCTGAACACGAACCTTGCTGACAGACAGATGGCAAGAGTATGAGTTTAGTACTCCAAAACCTATGAAAGTCTACTTGATATTGTCTGAATACAGAAAAGCCACTGGAGGTATAGATATCCTCCTCATAAAACCAGAGAATCAATTACAATAGACAAAGAGAATGAAAGTTCTAAAGCAGCTCAGGTGATCAAATCACTCCACCCAGAAGGGTATTACCCACCATGTTTCTTAAGACATGCTCGTTCCAAGCTGTGGTACACTTTCACTGGCTGGACTAGACTGTGGCATCTCCCATCTGAGCCCAGAAAATATTCATTTAGCCTCAAAAATCCACAAGAAAAGGGAAACTTCAGTGGAAAGATGTGGAACTATTTCCAGTAAATGATCCTCACTCCAATGAGGGAATAATTTTGGTTTCAAAACGCTTCCAAAGCATATGAGGAAGTGCAGGATTTTGGAAGACTGAAAATATCAATAGGCCACTGGAGTCTGGGAGTTCTCCAACCTAAGTCAAGCATCAAGTGAAAAATTTTTTTTAGAAGATGACTTTTTCTCAAGATCTAGCATCCAAATAGACAGCATCAACGCCTGCTGAGGGGTGAGGTGAGAAATTTGTAATTCAGATTTATAATGAAGTACTTTTGCATAAGATAACATTCAGCTCTGAAAGAATTACGACTAGGGAAAGAAAAGGAAGGGACAAGAGGCTAGCTGGAGGCAATCAGCTTATAGGTAGGGACCAAGACAGGTACATTAATTTCCACAATCTAGAGCAGCCAGTGGTCAACTAAACTCTTAAAAGGTAAAGAAACGGCCACAAACACACCGTTGAATTGTCTTCCACTCGTGAACATCTGCTTCTCTTCCACCACCACCTTTCTGAGCATGCGCGTGACTTGGAGACCAAAGCAAAGGTAGTCAACTGTGTTTGGTGAACATGCACATACACAACTGTCTGCCACACATACTGAGGCACTGAGCTTCTCAGTGCTAATCCACAAGGACAGAGTCCTGTCATAGCACATGCACAACCAGTCATAAAATAAGAAGTCATTCAAAAATAGAACATTTGTTTTTAATAGACTAATAATTAGAGAAACCCACTCTCAGCAGCATGCCTCCTGTATACATTCGAACACAGAAGAACTTTAGATGGCAGCATGTCATATCACTGTGATTACTACCCCTGTCAAATTCTACCTCCTTTCTAAGTTTTACCTGAAAATTTAGGATGTAGACAAGGATGAAAAATCAGTGAGCTCTCGAGATGGAGAACAAGAGAGGATAAAAAAAAACGTCTATAAAGCGAAGATACTTACCTGTAGCAGGTATTCACCGAGGACAGCAGGCTTCACATTCTTACAAGTGGGTCAACGATCCGCATCGCCCGGGATTCGGTAGATAGCCAGCAAAGTTTTTAAAAAAAACTATTCAGAAACTTCTGAGGTGTGCGACGCGTCTCACCACGCATGCACGGAGCGCCTTCCTGCCCAAAGCATCTCCACATCTCGTCAGTTTTAATACACTAGCATAAAAATAAAAAAAAATATGAAGAAACAACTCCAAGGGAAGGTGGGCGGGACTGTGAGAATGTGAAGCCTGCTGTCCTCGGAGAATATCTGATACAGGTAAGTATCTTCGCTTTCTCCGAGGACAAGCAGGCATACCATTCTCACAAGTGGGGAATCCTAGCATCCAGGCTAACTCAAAACAAACAACAACATTCAATTGAGCCTTGCAACAGCAAGGACACAACAAAGATTAACCTGAAATAAAATACAACTAGATGAGAGTGCAGCCTGGAACAGAATAAAACGGGTCTAGGAGGATGGAGTTGGATTCTAGACCCCAAACAGATTCTGCAACACTGCCCAAACCAACTGTCGCATTGGGTATCCTACTCAAGGCAGTACTGAGATGTGAATGTGTGGACTGAAGACCACTTGCAAATCTCTTCAACGAAGGATGAGTTTAAGTGGGACAATGACGCGGCCATGACCCTTTAATGTCAACCCAGCCTGGGCATAACTGAAGGAAATGCAATCTGCTAGCCAACTGGAAATGGTGCGTTTACCGATGGTGGCTCCCCTCCTGTTGGGATCAAAAGAAACAAACAACTGGGCAGACTGTCTGAAGGGCTTTGTCTGCTCCATGTAAAAGGCCAACACTCTCTTGCAGTCCAAGGTGTGCAAGCTGCTTTTGCCAGGGTGGGCATGTGGTCGGGGAAAAAATGTTAGCAAGACAATCAACTGGTTCAGATGGAACTCCAACACCACCTTCGGCAGGAACATAGGGTGCGTGTGGAGGACTACTCTGTTGCGATGAAACTTAGTATAAGGTGAATTCACTACTGAGGCTTGAAGTTCACTGACCCTACGAGCTGAAGTAAGAGCCACCAACAAAACAACCTTCCAGGTCAAGTACTTCAGATGGCAGAAATTCAGTGGCTCAAAAGGAGCTTTCATCAGCTGGGTAAGGATGATGTTGAGATCCTATGACACTGGTGGAGGTTTGACAGGGGGCTTTGACAAAAGCAAACTCTCATGAATCAAACAACTAAAGGCTGCCCAGAGATAGGCTTATCCTCTACACATGGATGATAAACACTAATTGCACTAAGGTGAACCCTTATGGAATTGGTCTTTAGACCAGACTCTGATGTGTAGAAGGTACTCAAGTAGAATCTGTGTAGGACAAGAAAGGGAATCTATGGCCTTGCTGTCACACCACACGGCAAACCTCCTCTATTTAAAAGAATAAAATCTCTTAGTGAAATCTTTCCTGGAAGCCAACAAGACCGAGAGACACCCTCCGAAAAGACCCAAGGAAGCAAATTCTAGGCTCTCAACATCCAGGTTGTGAGAGCCAGAGACTGGAGGTTGGGATGTAGAAGTGACTCCTCGTCCACCATTGGAGAGAATGCACAAGTTCCAGGGACACTCGGATGACAGACTTCCTGTGGCTCTTTACCACTGAGAAGTCAGGGTCCATTGAGCAGACCTCATGTGAAGACGTGTCATGAGTGTAACATATACTGTGGAAGCCATGTGGCCCAAGAATCTCAACATCTGCCGAGTTGTGACCTGCTGTGATGTTTGAATCTTGGACGCAAGGGACAGAAGGTTGTCTGCACGCATCTCCGGGAGATAAGCTCGGACATTCTTCATATCGAGCAGGGTTCCTATGAACTCCAATTGTTGAACTGGATGGCGATTTGACTTGGGGTGGTTTATTACGAACCCTAGTAGTTCCAGCACCTAAATAGTCATCTGCATTGACTCCTGAGCATCTTCCTTCGAGGTGCTCTTCAACAGCAAATCATTGAGATAAGGGAACACTTGTACTCCCAGCCTGTGTAGCGATGCAGCGACTACCGCTAAGCATTTCGAAAACCCCTGGGAGCTGACACGAGGCCAAAGGGCAACACGCGATACTGAAAGTGATGTATTCCAGGCTGAAATCCTGTGAGCTGGAAGTATTGGAATTTGTGCATATGCATCCTTCAAGTTCAGAGTATAGCCAATCATTTTCCTGAATCACGGGAAGAAGGGTGCCCAGGGAAACCATCCTGAACTTTTCTCAGACAAGGAATTTGATCAGGGCCCTTAGGTCTAGGATGGGATACATCCGCCCTGTCTTTTTCTGCACAAGGAAGTACCTGAAATAGAATCCCTGCCCTTCTTCCCCTGGTGGAATGGGTTCGACTGCATGGGCAGAGAGTTCCTCTGCAAGTACCTGCTTGTGATGAGAGCTGAATGAATGAGTTCTCGGTGGGCAATTTGGAGGTTTGGATAACAAATTGAGCGTGTATCCTAACTGGACTATTTGAAGAACCCACCAGTCGGAGGTTATAAGAGGCCACCTTTGGTGAAAACATTTTAAACTCCCACCAACCGGCATGGACACTTTGACTGCCGCTATACTCTGCTGGAGCCAGTCAAAAGCTCATCCCCTGCTTTTGCTGGGGAGCAGTAGGGGCCTTGGGCGAACACTGTTGAAGAGAACGAGCGCGCTGGGGCTGAGCCTGCTGGCGGGCCGCAGGAGCGTACCTGCGCCTCCTCGACCTTCTCTCCAAATAGATTATCCCCCCAGCAAGGGGCATCTGCCATTCTCTGCTGGACCGAATGGTCCAGGCCAGAAACATGCAGCCAGGAGAGTCTGTGCATTGCTATCTTGGGAAGATTCTGGATGCTGCATTAAAAGTGTCATAAGTGCCTCTGGCAAAGAACTTGCAACATGCTTTCTGCTGCTTGACCAGCTGACGAAAAGGCTCAGCCTGCTCCGGAGGGAGCGCATCAACCAAGTCGGACAGCTGTCTCACCGAGTTCCGCAAGTAGATGCCCGTAAGACTGAATACGGACGATGAGCATAGCGGCTTGATACATCTTTCTCCCAAAGGAGTTCAGGGTTCTAGCTTCTCTACTTGGGGGAGCCGAGGCATAGTCCCTAGTACTCCTGGCTTTTTTTGAGAGCGGCATCCACCACCATGGAGTTGTGGGGTAACTGAGACCTCACCAACCCAGATTCCCCATGGATCCGATATTGGGTATCAATCTTCTTGGGGTTCACAGGGACAGACAGAGGGGACTCCCAGTTCCGTACGAGGGTTGCCTTGAGTACCTCGTGGACAGGAGCTGTCACTGCCTCCTTAGGTGGAGAGGTGTACTCCAGGAACTCAAGCATCTTGGCCCTGGGCTCGTCTTCCACTTCTAGGGGGAATGGAAAGGCCTCTGCCATTTCCCATACAAAGGAGGTGAAGGAGAGACTCTCAGGTGGCGACAGTCTCCTCTCAGATAGCAGGGAAGGCTCAGAAGGGATCCTATTGGTCTCATCGGAGAAGTACCTGGGATCCTGATTCCCATGGGCGTTCCCTCTTCAGTATCTGACAGCACTTCCCTCAGGGATGTCCAAGACTGAGCCCACCTCCACTGGACAGTGTCAAGGAGTCGGATCCTGCCTCGACTCCAGCAAAGCTTCCTCCACCAACGTCGAAGGAGAGATGGTCTGGGTGATGATGGATACCGGTGCCACAAGCGGCGCCGGAGACCACACCACAGGCTGAGGGCCAGGTGGGACCACAGGCTGAGGGCCAGGTGGGGCCACAGCGAGAGGCATGGCAGGCGCAGGCACTCCCAATGCCGATGCACATCACTGCATCAATCCCTCCAAGAGTTCTGGGAGCAAGGCCTGGATACACTTATCGAGAGACACCATCGGTAAAGGCTGAGAGGCCGGTGCAGGGTCAGGCTGTTAAACCGCCTGGGGTGCCGGAGCAGGATCTCGGCTGCGGGGAGAAATATGCATCGGCACCTCCTGGATGGAGGGGGAGCGGTCCTCCTGAAGTCAATGCTTTTCAGGTGCTGATTACCTCTGTGTTCCAGAGCTCGGTGTCTGTGCTTCTTGGCCTTCGCTCAATGCACCTTATCCAAACACCTCAGCGCTGATGAGGACGACACTTAATCCTCACGTTGCCTCGGTGTCAGATCCGACAATGGTCAGTCCCGGGGGGCCTGCATAGCAGGAGGCCTCGAGACAGGTGGACACCCACTCGACAACTCAGTGCTCCCAGTGTCTCGGGGTCTTGCAGCTGACATCCCTAGCTCGACTCCTGACGCTTCCTTCGATGTCAACGCCAACGCCACAAACCTCGATGTTGATGCTGACGTCAAAGAACTGGACCAAGCTCCAAAAAGTTTCTCTCATTTAGCCTCTCAGGAAATTTGTGTCCTTTTCTTTATATGAAGGCAAAGGACACAATTTGCCGGGCTATGGTAAGGCCCAAGGCACTGAACACACCAAAAATGTGTATCAGTACCAGAGATGTCTGGTTGCACCAGGAGCAAATTTGAAGCCAGTGGGAATCTTCGATGGCATGGAAGGAAAATGGCTCCAGCAAAATCAGAAGTCACGCTTGTGCCTAAAAAACAGGAAAAGGCACAAAAAGAGGGTAACCCCGACCAAGCAGGCCTAAATGGGGGCCCGTGAAGAAAAAGAAAGAAAACTTGAACATGGGGCTAAACTTGACAAAATAAAATTAACTTTTCTTTTTGTTTCAATGAAAACAAAAACAAGAAAAAAAAGAACCGAAAACGCAGTAATGCTCTTCCCAGGTGTACGAGGAGCGACTTAAAACGCAGCCACTTACAGAAAGAAATAAACTGACGAGCCTCAGAGATGCTGTGGGCGGGAAGGCACTCTGCGTGCCTCAAAAGGCTCTGGAAAGTTTTTCTTTACTTTGCTGGCTATCTACCAATTCCCAGGTCACACAGATTTTCAACCCACTTGTGTGAATGGTAAGCCTGCTTGTCTTCGGAGAAAGTAGATTTCAAAACACATGAGCCTGGAAAGAGTTCTATGTTCTGCAGGCTCTGGACAGAGAAGATGGTGCAGCAGAAGAGGCGACTGTGAGGTAATCTCTGGGAACAAAGGATCGAAATAAAGGTAGAGGCAACAAGTGTTAAGACGTCATACAATGAGCCTGAATGGTGGAAAATGTGGATCCAAAAAGGAAGGGGGCAGGATGGTGAAAAGAGGTGATGCTAGAGTACACTCATCAAGAGAGTTAAGAAAAAGGCACAAGTCTCCATGAGAACGGTTAGGAAAAGTGAGAAGTTTAGAGGACAGAACAACAGAAGAAGTGCTAAGAGGCAGGCTTTGGGCAGAAAGAATGGGATAGTAGCAGAGGTGATAGCAGAAAAGGTAAAATTATGTATCATACCTGATAATTTTCTTTCCATTAATCATAGCTGATCAATCCATAGACTGGTGGGTTGTGTCCATCTACCAGCAGGTGGAGATAGAGAGCAATTCTTTTGCCTCCCTATATGTGGTCATGTGCTCCCGGAAACTCCTCAGTATGTCGATATCAAAGCTCCATCTGCAGGACTCAGCACTTAGAGAATTACACCCACAAAGGGACACTCTGCCCAGCTCACCACCGCTGAAACGGGGGAGGGGAATCAACCCAGCTCATCCCCACACAAGTGGGGGAGGGTAATCCATCCAGCTCATCCCCACACAAGTGGGGGAGAGACACCACACCCGCCGATGCGGGGGGATCTGGCTTATCCTGCGACCGCAACCGTGGGAGGAGCTGGCCGACCCTAACACCGCCGAAGCGGGAGGGATATAATGCTACCCTACTGCCGCACGAAGCGGGAGGGAGCGCCGGCAGAATTTATGTCTCAATCCAGCCCCGTAAAACGGAGGGGAGAGGAATGCAGCAGCTCACTGTAACACAAAATCGTCTCAACTCCAGAAGAATTCAATCGAAAAAACTTGAACACGAAGATCCTCCTGAACAGGAACTGAAGACTAAACTTGAACCTGAAATGCAACCAGAATATAAACAGTACAGATATCTGGGAGGGGCTATGGATTGATCAGCTATGATTAATGGAAAGAAAATTATCAGGTATGATACATAATTTTACCTTCCATATCATCATGCTGATCAATCCATAGACTGGTGGGATGTCCCGAAGCAGTACTCACCCAGGGCGGGATATAGAAATCCCTGACTGCAACACTGAAGCTCCAAACCGAGCCTCCGCCCGAGCAGCCACAGTCAACCGGTAATGACGAGAGAAGGTATGAGCCGATGCCCAAGTTGCCGCCTTACAAATCTCTTCCAAGGAGACAGACCCGGCCTCTGCCATCGAGGCCGCCTGTGCCCTAGTGGAGTGAGCCTTCAGCTGGATAGGCGGCAACTTCCCCGCTGCCACATAAGCCGCTGCAATGGCTTCCTTGACCTATCGTGCCACTGTAGGCTTGGATGCCTGCAGACCCTTATGAGGACCTGCGAACAGCACAACAGATGATCCGACTTCCGGAAATCATTGGTCACTTCCAAGTATCTGATGATGACTCGTCTCATATCTAGATATTTGAGAGCAGAGTACTCCTCTGGGTAGTCCTCCCTACGAAAGGAGGGTAGGCAGAGGTGCTGATTCACATGGAAACGAGAAACAATCTTGGGCAGGAAGGAAGGCACCGTGCAAATAGACACTCCTGCCTCAGAGAACTGCAGGAAGGGTTCCCGACATGATAGCGCCAGGAGCTCGGAAACTCTTCTGGCTGAAGTGATAGCCACCAAAAAGACAGCTTTCAACGTCAAGTCCTTCAGGGTTGCCTTTGACAAGGGTTCAGAAGGCGGCTTCTGCAAGGCTCTTAGCACTAGATTGAGATTCCATGCAGGCACCACCGAGTGCAGAGGAGGGCGTAGGTGATTAACTCCCTTGAGAAAGCGCACCACATCTGGCTGCGAGGCCAGGGAAGCACCCTTCAGGCGACCCCTGAAGCAAGCCAGAGCCGCTACCTGGACTTTAAGCGAACTGAGCGACAGGCCTTTCTCCAGACCTTCTTGCAGGAACGCCAACACTGAAGAAATTGCAGCAGTGAAGGGAGAAAGAGAGCCTGCCTCACACCACGATGCAAAGGTACGCCAAACCCTGGCATAAGCAGTAGAAGTAGAGCGCTTCCTCGCTCTCAGCATAGTGGCGATGACCTTGTCTGAGAAGCCTTCTTCCTCAGACGCTGCCGCTCAATAGCCAGGCCGTAAGACCAAAGGGGAAGGGATCCTCCATCACCACGGGACCCTGGTGCAACAGGCCCCGCACCGCTGGCAACCGCAGAGGGCCGTCCACCGAGAGCCTGATCAAGTCCGCATACCAGGGACATCTGGGCCAGTCCGGACCCACCAGGATTATCCAACCGGGATGCTTTGCCACCCGGTCTAGCACCCTGCCCAACATGGGCCAGGGCGGGAACACATAGAGAAGCTCCTGTGTCGGACACCATTGGAGAAGAGCATCTACTCCCAGAGAGCCAGGGTCCCGTCCTCTGCTGAAAAAGCGCGGCACTTGGCAATTGGCCGATAACGCCATCAGATCTATGCTCGGCTAGCCCCAGCGCTTCGTGATGTCCAAGAACGCCTGAGCCGATAGCTGCCACTCTCCGGGATCCAAGGTATGGCGACTGAGAAAGTCCGCCTTGACATTCATGACTCCGGCAATGTGGGCCGCCGACAGCTGTTCCAGGTTCGCTTCCGCCCACTGGCATAGCTTCATGGCCTCCTTGGCTAGAGGGGCGCTCTTGGTACCTCCCTGATGATTGACATAGGCCACAGCTGTGGCATTGTCCGACAGGACCCATACTGGCTTCACAGCCAGTACCGGGAGAAACTCCAAAAGCGCCAACCCAATGGCTCTGAGTTCCAGGAGGTTGATAGACCACTTTGCCTCTGCAGGAGACCAGAGCCCCTGCGCTGTCCTTCCCAAGCAGTGGGCTCCCCAGCCCGTCAAAGAGGCGTCCGTCGTGACGACAACCCATTCCGGGGTCAAAAGAGGCATTCCTGCGGACAGCTTGTCTGTCCTCAGCCACCAGCTCAGCGCCTTTCGCACCGCTGGATCCAAGGGAAGGCGCATAGCGCAATCCTCCGACACTGGAGTCCATCGCTGCAGCAAAGAGAGCTGTAGAGGTCTCATATGGGCCCTGGCCCAGGGCACTACTTCCATCGTGGCCGTCATAGAGCCCAACAGCTGCACATAGTCCCAAGCCCGAAGAGGAGAGGCTACTAGGAACTGGTCCACCTGAGCCTGAAGCTTGACAATCCGATTGTCTGGCAGGAACACTCTGCCCACTTGGGTGTCGAAACGAACACCCAGATACTCCAGGGACTGAGTCAGGCGCAGCTGGCTTTTCTCCCAGTTGATGATCCAACCCAGGGAGCTCAAAAGAGCAATCACCCGGTCTACAGCTCTGCCGCACTCTGCATAAGAGGGGGCTCGGATCAACCAGTCGTCCAGATAAGGATGGACTTGTACTTCCTTTCGTAGGAAGGCCGCGATGACCACCATTACTTTGGAGAAGGTCCGCGGAGCAGTAGCCAACCCGAACGGGAGGGCTCTGAACTGGAAGTGTCGGCCCAGGACTGCAAAACGCAGAAAGCGTTGATGAGGAGGCCAGATTGGAATATGCAAGTAAGCTTCCTTGATGTCCAAGGATGCCAGGAACTCCCCTGCCTTCACTGCCGCTATAACAGAGCGGAGAGTCTCCATTCGGAAGTGTCGAACTTTCAAGGCCCGATTGACCCCTTTGAGGTCGAGGATAGGCCGCACAGAACCTCCTTTCTTTGGTACCACAAAGTAAATGGAGTAACGTCCCTTACCAAGCTGATCTGGCACCGGAACGACCGCACCCAGGCGGATCAGATTGTCCAAAGTCTGCTGCACTGCCACAGCTTTGACCGGAGACTTGCAGGGAAATGCACAAACCCGTCTCTTAAGAGTCGGCAGAACTCTAGCTTGTAGACGTCTCTGATGACTTCCAGCACCCAAGCGTCTGAAGTTACCCTGGTCCACTCGCCCAGAAACGAGGATAGACATCCTCCAATCTGCTCTGGGCCATGGACCAGGGCCCCGTCATTGGGTACGAGACCCTGGGGGAGGACGCACCTCCGGGACGGCGGTCTCTGCGAAAGGAATGCTGCTTGGGGGAGAAGTTCCTTTTGAAGGAAGAGGGAGCAGAGGAGCCCGACTTGCCCGGGCGATACCGACGGGCTTCCTGAAACCGTCCTTTGGAGGAACTGGGGTGAGCACCACTGGCCCGAGCCCTGACCTCCGGTAACCTCTTGCCCTGGGACGTGCCGAGATCGGTCACAATCTTGTCCAGCTCGACCCCAAAGAGCAGCTTGCCTTTAAAAGGCAACTTAGCCAGGCGAGACTTAGAGGCGTGGTCAGCAGACCAATGCTTCAGCCAAAGCCAGCGCCGTGCAGAGACTGTCTGAGCCATACCTTTAGCCGAGGCTCTCAAGACATCATACAGCAAGTCTGCCAAGTAGGCCAAGCCCGATTCCAGGGCCGGCCAATCAGCCCTCAAGGAAGGATCCGAGGGGGAAGCCCGCTGCACAATCGTCAGGCACGCCCTGACCACATAGGAGCCGCAAACTGAGGCCTGCAAACTTAAAGCAGCCGCCTCGAAGGACGACTTTAAAGCCGCCTCCAATCTTCTGTCTTGGGCGTCCTTTAGGGCCGTGCCACCTTCCACCGGCAACGCCGTTTTCTTAGTCACCGCAGTGATTAAGGAATCCATGGTAGGCCAAAGAAAGGCCTCCCATTCACCTTCTGGCAGAGGATAGAGGCGGGACATAGCCCTAGCCACTTTAAGGCTCGCTTCTGGGAAATCCCATTGAGCCGAAATCAAGGTGTGCATGGCTTCATGCACGTGGAAGGTTCTAGGCGGGCGCTTCGTCCCCAGCATAATGGCAGAGCCAGCAGAGGCTGAGGGAGAGACGTCCTCCGGAGAAGAAATCTTCAAAATGCTCATGGCCTGCACTAACAGGTTGGGCAAATCCTCTGAGCGAAAGATCCGCGCTGCAGAGGGGTCATCCGCTCCATCCGAGCGGGAATCCGTCTCCTCCAAGCAATCCCCAAAGGACCGTTGGGAGAACTCAGATACGCTGCCCTCATCTACATCAGAGGAGACAGAGTCCTCTAGGGCCTGGAAATCCACCCAAGGGCGTTTGCTTCCGGAGGCCTCAACCCCTTTATCAGACAGGGGGGAGGAGCAGCGTTTTGCATAAGAAAAGCCCGATGCAGCAGCAAAATGAACTCAGGGGAGAAACCCCCCAGACTGTGCACTTCTGCAGCCTGGGCCACGGCCCTAGACGCACCTTCAACCGGCGCTCGCAAGAGCGGGGGAGAAACATGCTGCGCATCCAAAATGGCATCCGGCGCGAAAATCCGAGAAGGAGCCGCGCGGGAAGAACGGCGCTTAACTTTGGCCGCTTTCTTGCCATCGCCCGAATCAAGGGCGACCATAGCATTAACGTCTCCCACCTCGAGGGCAGCCCAAGAAGAAGCCGTCCGAGCAGAGTGGCCGGCCAAAATGGAGGGGGCGAGCAGCGGGGGATGGGTGCTTATGGCGGGGAAAACCGCCGCACCGGAGGAAGAACCGGGACACTGACCGGACTCCAAACTGATGCCCAAAAAGGGCGATTCAGGCTTTGAAACCCCCGCATCCCCACTAGACGCGCACACGCGGTCCGGGGTGCGATTCTTCGCGCCCTCGCCCTCCGACGTCATAAGCCACGTGGAGACCGATCGGGGAATCCCCTGCCCGCTACAAAAGGTAAAAATTACCTGCTTCTCGCTCCGAGCTGTAACGAACTGGTGTCCCAGTGAGCAGCTGCAATAAACGCTGATATAAACGTTGAAATAAACGCCCTTAAAGGACGTCCAAAATTTATTTTTTTATTTTTTTTACGGAGCCAGCGGGAGGGGGGAGAAAAGGAGGGACCTGGCACCACCAGGTTTGCACTTGCTCAAGAAAAGCCCTCAACCCCAGGTACTCAACAAAACCTAAGAATTAGGCCTGGAGACCTAGCCAGAGCTGCTGCTGTGTGTGACAACCACCTGCTGAGATAGAGAACATATTGAGGAGTTTCCGGCAGCACATGACCACACATAGGGAGGCAAAAGGATTGCTCTCTATCTCCACCTGCTGGTAGATGGACACAACCCACCAGTCTATGGATTGATCAGCATGATGATATGGAATTCTGTATAAGAGGACCGTTGTATAGGTGATGCTGAGAGACTTCAGGATGAACAGGTGGAATGAATGCATTGGCATTGTACTCTGGGACTGGGCATGGGGCAGCAGCAGAAACAGTGATGCATGATAGTACACAAAAAAAGCAGCAGCAAACTTTCTAAGACAGTATTTGGATGGATGACTGTCTTTCACTGAAACAGATGCTAGTCCTACCACAAGCTAAGAAACACACATTATCAATCCATCTATTTATTACATTTAGATCCCACATTATCCCAGCAATCTATCTGGAACGCAAGTACATTTGCGGAGATACAATGGAGTCTAATGTTCATTTCATTCATCTGAACACTCTTCCTTCCCTCTGTTCCTACCTTCTTGTCCTGCCTGCAGGGTTCTGAGATACAGCACTTGTCTCGATTAACATCAATGAGGGGTTCTTCTTCTGTTTTTCCTTCTCCAGCCGCAGCTGCTCCATAAAATGAAATTAGAAAGGAAGACAGAAAAGTAACAACAAAAATCAAGCCAGAAATTTCCAGAACCACAGCAGGAGAAAAAAAAAAAAAAGACACATGCCAAAAACTGTCACAATTAAAAAGAGAGGATGAGAAAGACAGATAAAAATCATCATCAGAATCAGTCCAGACACATTCAAGATTATAGCAAGAGAAGAAAAGCCATGCCACACACAGACTGACTTTCAGAATTAAAGGGTGTGCAATATAAATGACAAGTTTTAAAAAAGCTAAGCTCTATGCCAATGATAACTCCATGTCACCTTGAGAATTTCATCCACTCTTGGTTCATAACTTCCACCCCGATACAAAGTGCAGACATCACACTATAGACTGCACGCGGATGAGAGTTAAGAAACCAAGATCAGACTAATGTGATACAAGAAGATCACACAGATCCGGAATTAGGGAAAAAAATGAACAGACTGTCACCAGAGACAAAGCCAGGATGAAAATGTCAGAATGAAAACAAAAAGAAGCAGAAAGGCGGAACCCATCATCAGATACAATTCAGACACTTCCAGATGAGAAAGAATAGAAACATTCTTCATCAAAACAAGGTGTAACATATCTATGTTTACAGAGACTCACAGAAAGCAGCAGAAAGTAAAAGAAGCATCATCAGAGAAAGAGAGAGAAATTTTATACCTATATAGGAAAACCAGATGGTCCCAAGTCAAAAAGGACAGGCTGAGACAATGCTGGTTTTACTTCCACTGAATAATCAGCCTGTCCTCAATGACTTAGAGCCATCTAATGGATCCTAGACATATACAATGTCAGAATTTATAAGAATTAATATACCACACACAGGAAGTGAAGGTATCTGCAAGGGTATAAAAGACATAAAATAAATATTCATTAAAAATAAGATATGTACTATTTACATAGATGACAGACACGAAGAGTCAATGGCAAGGCAAAAAGGGGGGAAAGGTCAGGCATGATCCATTTGTATAGAAGAGCAGAGGAAGTCCTCAGTCTGTCCAGAGAAAACAGAGATGACCCATCGACAGGATAAAAGACTTATGAATGAGGGAACAGTAGAAATAGATTGCAGGGGGTGGCATGGACCAAAAACAGACAAGATTCTTTTCTCTCCCTCTCTATCTTACTTCACTCTGTTTCTTTTTCAGATCCTCCAGCAGAGACTCCAAGCTTTCATCCACCACATCAAAGGGAGTCTGTCCCTATAAGAGAGAAAGTAAAGAAGTGAGAATAAAAAAGAAAACAAAAGGAATGAAAATTAAAAAAAAAGCAAAAACCAGGGTAAAGAGCATTAGAAGATTATTATTAGGATTCACAGAGTGCTTCTTGTCCAGTTTCCCAATATGTTCTACAATAAGGATAATGGGATTTGATATACCACCTTTCTGTGGTACAATCAAAGCGGCTTACATTTATCATAAGCAAGTTATTTTCTCTGTCCCTAATGGGCTCACAATCTAAGTAAGGATTCTTCAGAAATGTAACACTCACATTTGGCCTGAAAATCCTTGTTACCAATTTTAGTTCTGGGTTTGCATGACATGTCAAAGAAAACAAATAAGAAATGACAATGAAAATGCTACTATTACCCAGTTAATAAAATAAGTTCCCCAAGGTCGCATGATATGTGGGACAAAATAGGAATGCTCTCGACTCCTAGTTCTCTGTTCTACCCTTATCACAAGAAAAAAAGAGAGATATAGAAAGGAAAAATATGAAGGGGGTAAAGTAGAAAGACTGACCAGCAAGAAGAGAGAAAGAAAAGGGGAAGCAAGAGAGAAAGAAACAGAACAAACTTGAAAAATACAAGAGATGTGTGGTGACATGAGTTGGAAAGCTATGAGAATCTAATTACAGTCCTATATTGAGGTATGGCATTGTTTGGGAGTGTAACTGAAAAATTAAAATGGATAGTGCCACGTTCTGCAATTCCATAATGATGATAGCCTGAAGTCTTCAGAAACAGTTGTGTGGCATGCTGAGTTTTAATCTCGGCGTACAGAGTTTTGAAGTGAGGCACGGAAAGGATAAGACATGGCTCGTTGTTACCCTTCTTCACCTTGCTCATTTTCAACCACTGAAAAACATCAAGGATGGGCAAAACACTTACCACTTTGTTGACAGCTTCCATGTTGCAAAGCTCTTCAACCAAGAGCCGACAAGCCTCTTGCTGTCCCCAGTGAGCTGCAGCATGTAGTGGCGTCCAGCCATCATTGTCACAGATGTTCACATCAAATCCAAGCTGGAGGAGAAGCCTGAAGCCAATAAAGCAAATGGCTCCAATATTTTATTTATTACATTTGTACCCCGCGCTTTCCCACACATGGCAGGCTCAATGCAGCTTACATAGTAACAATATAAATAATTACAAACTCGTAAGAAGAATATACAGTTTGTGGTAGACTCAAAACTAATGGGGTTAACGGAAAGTAAGTTAAACATAGGAGGAATTGGGTTCAAAAGGAAAAGAGCGTTGGGAGGAAGGCGTAGAAAGATGGAAAAGAATGGATATGGGGTAGCAGAAAGGATAATGGGGAACATGGTCAGAATATAACTATTGTCAATAAGAATCGTATGGGTAAGTTTTGGTTAGGCTGGATCGTTAGGGTAGGCTATCTTGAAGATATTGTGTCACTATTTCTCTAGCCTAGTGTTTTTCAATCAGTGTGCCACAGTTGATCCCCAGGTGTATCACAGGAGTAGGGCCAGCTTAATTTGTGCCAGTCTGGAGTAAGTTTTCTTGTTTCCAGCGGTCAGTGGCAAGGAGTAGCGATCCATACAGCTTGCTCGCACCAACCCTGAAGCCTTCTATCTAACGCTTCCCACCTATGTGGAAGCAGGAAGTTACATCAGAGAAGGCTCCGGCATTGGTGCAAGCAGGCTATATAAATCGCTGTCTCTGCCAAGGACTGCTAGAGAGAAGAAACTTTTAAAAGGTACACCCGGGGGGGGGGGGGGGGGTCAAGAGAGACAAGGGGAGATGCCTGGGTGCTAGCTGGAGAAGGGGACAGGAGGGAGAGATGCTGGGCTATTTTTGTGGGGGTGGGGGGAAGAGAAGGTAAATGCTGGATTCTTTGTGAGGGGGTGTGACTTGACAATTTTAGTGCCATATAAGTGTGCCGTGAGATGAAAAAAGTTGAAAATCTCTGCTCTAGCCTACAATATACGTCTCATGGACCAGTCCAACAGTCAAACCACAGACCCTGTTCAGTTTCCTTCATTATTTTATCAGAGCAATTTACTGTTAGGGCCTGAAAAGTTAGCATTCTGTACAGCCAAGTGGTAAACTCCTGGCACAGGCTTCAAGACAATGGGAGCTGCAAGTGGTACTGTGAATTTAATTATAAGAAATGTAGGAGGAAAAATTTAACTTCATAAGACACCTATATGCTGGCAGTATACTAAGCAGTATCTTAAAAGTACATAAAAACCTAACTGATACAAGGTGAGAATTACTACTTTGGGCACTTTTAAAATCTTCTAAGCATGTTTCTTTCAACTCCACTAGGATCAGCCATGTTAGAAAATGACTAAATGATTTCACTGTAAACTTGGAGGATGTAATGGGCCAGTTCTGCAAACTGAAAAGTAGTAAATCACCGGGACCTGATGGTATTCATCCCAGAGTATTAATAGAGCTGAAAAATAAACTTGTGGAGCTACTGTTAGTAATATGCAATGTATCCCTAAAAACAGGTGTGGTACCGGAAGATTGAAGGATGGCCAATGTAACGCCGATTTTTAAAAAGGGTTCCAGAGGTGATCCAGGAAATTATAGACCGGTGAGTCTGACGTCGGTGCCGGGAAAAATGATGGAGGCTATTATTAAGAATAAAATTACAGAGCACATACAAAAGCATGGGCTACTGAGACAAAGTCAGCACGGTTTTAGTGAAGGGAAGTCTTGCCTCACAAATCTACTGCATTTTTTCGAGGGAGTGAACAAACATGTGGACAAAGGGGAGCCGGTGAATATTGTATATCTAGATTTTCAGAAGGCATTTGACAAAGTGCCGCATGGAAGACTCCAAAGGAAACTGGAGAGTCATGGGATCGGAGGCAGTGTATTATTATGGATTAAGAGCTGGTTAAAGGATAGGAAGCCGAGAGTAGGGTTAAATGGCCATTATTCTCGATGGAGAAGGGTGGTTAGTGGGGTCCCTCAGGGGTCTGTGCTGGGACCGCTGCTTTTAACATATTTATAAATGACCTCGAGATGGGAGTAACTAGTGAGGTAATTAAATTCGCAGATGACACAAAATTATCCAGGGTCGTCTCGTCGCGGGAGGAGTGTGAAAAATTACAAGAAGACCTCGTGAAACTGGGGGATTGGGCTTCCAAATGGCAGATGAAGTTCAACGTTGACAAGTGCAAAGTGATGCATGTGGGAAGGAGGAACCCGAATTACAGCTATGTTACGCAAGGTTCCACGTTAGGAGTTACGGACCGAGAAAGGGATATGGGAGTCATCGTGGATAGGACGTTGAAATCTTCAGCTCAATGTGCTGCGGCGGCTAAGAAGGCGAACAGAATGTTGAGTATTATTAGAAAAGGGATGGAAAACAAGCATGAGAATGTTATAATGCCGTTATATCGCTCCATGGTGCGACCGCACCTGGAGTATTGTGTTCAGTTCTGGTCGCCTCATCTCAAAAAGATATAAAGGAATTGGAGAAGGTGCAGAGAAGGGCAACAAAATGATAAAAGGGATGGGACGACTACCCTATGAGGAGAGGTTAAGACGGCTAGGACTCTTTAGCCTGGAGAGAAGGCGGCTGAGAGGTGATATGATAGAGGTTTACAAAATAATGAGCGGGATACAGCGGACAGATGTGAAGCGTTTGTTTACACTTTCTAACAATAATAGAACCAGGGGACACAAGACGAAATTAGAATGTGGTAGGTTTAAAACAAATCAGAGAAAGTTTTTCTTTACTTAGCGCGTAGACTCTGGAACTCATTGCCGGAGAAGGTAGTGACGGCAGCTGGCCTTGCTGAGTTTAAAGGGGGTCTGGACAGATTTCTGAAAGAAAAGTCCATTAATCGTTATTAAATTTTGGGTTTTTTGCTAGGTTCTTGGGGCCTGGATTGGTCGCTGTCGGAGACAGAGTGCTGGGCTTGATGGACCTTTGGTCTTTTCCCAGCGTGGCAGTGCTTATGTGCTTATGATGAAAGAAATGCCTCTTGCTGAAGTTGAAAAGCTATGCTGTTTGAATATTTTTACTGCTGTAACTTTTGCTTACGTCTGACTTATGCTTGCAGTACACCACCTTAAGTGGATTCCTTCAAAAAGGTGGTAAATAAATCCTAATAAATAAATATATTAGAGATCTTAGCAAGCAAGGGCTCTGATACAAATAGGTGCTATCATCCATGCCTTTTTGCTGTCCTGTCTCAAGATGGGTAAAGCAAGAATCTAGAGTTAGAAAACTGGTAAGTCACAGGCAGTCTCACTCAAAAGCCAAAATGTACAGGGAAAGGGCAGGAATCAGATATATTTCAACATTTCAAAGAGGCATGAAAGGCAGCATTTTCCCCAGAGCAGGCATTACAGGGGAAGGTGATGGTATCAACCAAACAAAAAAACACACACACACAAAAAAAGAATTTTCCTCGTTTTAATAAACAAAGAGATGCAAGGCGGAAATGTCTTTCTAGGTCCCAGGTACTGGGATGAGAGGCCCTTTCCTTGGATATAAAGTTTTCATTATTGTACTTACTTCATTACTTCCACATAGCCTTTAGCTGCAGCTACATGCAGTGCCGTTGCTCCAGTCTTTGGGTGTCTAATGTCCTCTAGTTTCCTCTTGTTCACCCACTGTCGGGCATCCCTGAGCATCAGCTGTTCTTCTTCCTGACGAGCCACTTCCAAATCAATTCCTAAAACATAATATCACACTGAGTGCCGTGAACCAAACTGGACGTCAAGGAAAACCTACAACCCATCAGTAAGTCATCAAAAACCACAAAAGAGTCCAATATATTTCTCTTTTAGAATGAAGATAATGTTGATAGAAAAGGGTCATTTGGTCAACTGAAGTATCCACCTGACATTCCTGTATCAATGCACTATTTGATCTCTGGTCACTTCTTCTTACCACATCACCCTATCTGTCTCGAGTACGCATGAATTCTGTCATTGTTCTAGTTATTTCAGGTATCCAACACTCTCTTAATAAGGCAGTATTTCCTCTGAACCTGCCATTCTCTTTTCAATACCCTTACTCATTCTTTACCAAGAACTATTGCTTCTTACAACATCAAAGCATCAAGACAGTTTGTAATGTTCATGAATTTCAGTAGACTTGGAGCCATTTTGCTCATTTTTTGTTGAAATGTATTTATATAGTAATACAGTAGATAACAGCAGATAAAATCAGCATGGTTTATCCAGTCTGCCCAACAAGATAAACTCCAATACATAACAACGTATGCATACTTGAGCTGTTCTTACCATTTTCAGGGCACAGACTATAGAAGATGTGCGGCACTAGCTTAATTTTCAACTACTGGAGCTGCCGTTGAAGCCCACTCCAGCCTAACCATATCAGGACACAGATTGTTGAAGTCTGCCCAGTAATAACCTTACTTCCCAACTACTGGATCTGCCACTTAAGCACAGCTAAGTTGTTTTGATTCAATTCTCTTTCCATATAGGAATCCTATGTGTTTATCCAACACATTCTTGAATTATAAAAGACATAATTACATAAAAAGTCAGAGTGAGTTATTTAATTTATTTAACAAATCATTTACATCCTACCAATCAAAGTATTCTAGGTGTGTCACAAAAAAACACCTGAAATACTCGTATCAAAAAAATATAAAATGCATACAATCATAACCAAAAAAAATCACTTATTATTAGCTTCAGCAAATAAATCAGCTTTCATATCCTTTCTATATTCTAAGGTAATCAGAGAAGATACGCAAAAAAAAAAAAAAAAACAGAATAGTTATTCTATAATGTAGAACCCAAAATGGAAGAAATCCAAACACATATATGTATCAACATATTACCCTAATGATGAGGAACAATCAATGACAATGAATCCTGAGACCACAATACACACCTGCAAAAGCCCTATTAAAAACTGAGGGACCCTCAAACTTTATCATCTTAAAAAACACTGAAATTAATTTAAAATGTAGAAAATAAATTACTAGTAACCAACTAACTGTTCAAGTTTTGCCATTATATTTTAACATCAACATTCCAACAACCTGGCTGTAGCTGTAATGCCTTGGTATAGTCACTGGAAAGCCAAAATAACAGTGTTACAGTAATCTAAAACATCAGTGCTTGAAATACAGTATGAAAATTCTGACAACAAAGGCTTCAATGTTCACAACATCCAAATCCTTAAAAACAATGAAGATACATACCTGTAGCAGGTATTCTACTAGGGCAGCAGGCTGATTATAATCACAACTGGGTCGTCATCTGCGACGGCCCAGGAGACCAGCAACAACTGCAAAGCAAAAACTAACAGTCTTCTAGAACGCTGAGTCGCACGGGCCGAACACACCAAGCATGTGCAACGGCTTCCAGCCCGTGACGCTAGCATGCCCTCAAAGTTAAATAAAAAGCAAAATAGAAAAACTGGAACAACTCCTAAGGGGAGGAGGGAGGGTTTGAGAGAATAATCAGCCTGCAGTCCTCGGAAACTACCTGCTACAGGTATGTATCTTCATTTTCTCCGAGGACAAGCAGGCTGGATTATACTCACAACGGGGATATCCCTAGCCCCCAGACTCACTCAAAATAAAGAACATTGGTCAATTGGACATCGCAACAGCGAGGACATAGAGATTGACTTAAAAGAAACACAACTAAGTGAGAGTGCAGCCTGGAACAGAACATAAATGGGCCTAGGAGGGTGGAGTTGGATTCTAAACCCCGAACAGATTCTGCAGCACCGACTGCCCAAACCAACTGTCGCGTTGGGTATCCTGCTGAAGGCAGTAGTGAGATGTGAATGTGTGGACTGATGACCACGTTGCAGCATTGCAAATCTCTTCAATGGAGGCTAAGTGAGCCAACGACACAGCCATGGCTCTAACATTATGAGCCGTGACAAGGCCCTCCAGAGTCAGCACAGCTTGGGCATAAGTGAAGGAAATGCACTCTGCTAGCCAATTTGAGATTTTGCGTTTTCCAATGGCGACTCCCCTCTTGTTAGGGTCAGAAAAAACAAACAACTAGGCGGACTGTCTATAGGGCTTTGTCCGCTCCACGTAAAAGGCCAATGCTCTCTTACAGTCCAAGGTCTGCAACTTGTCCTCACCAGGGCGGGTGTGTGGACGGGGAAAAAATGATGACAAGACAATTGACTGGTTCAGATGGAACTCCAACACCACCTTCGGCAACAACTTAGGGTGAGTGTGAAGTACTACTCTGTTATGGTGAAACTTGATATAAGGAGCATGCACTACCAGGGATTGGAGCTCACTGACTCTATGAGCTGAAGTAACAGCCACCAAGAAAATGACCTTCCAGGTCAAGTACTTCAGATGGCAGGAATTCAGTGGCTCAAAAGGAGCTTTCATCAGCTGGGTGAAAATGAAGTTGAGATCCCATGACACTGGTGGAGGTTTGACAGGGGGCTTTGACAAAAGCAAACCTCTCATAAAACGAACTACTAAAGGCTGTCCAGAGATAGGCTTACCCTCTACACGTTGATGATACGCACTAATTGCACTAAGGTGAACCCTTACAGAGTTGGCCTTGAAACCAGACTCTGATAAATATAGAAGGTATTCAAGCAGGGTCCGTGTAGGACAAGAAAAAGGATCTAGGGCCTTGCTGTAACACCAGACGGCAAACCTCCTCCATTTGAAAGAATAACACTTTTTCATGGAATTTTTCCTGGAAGCAAGCAAGACTCGGGAAACACCCTCCGAAAGACCTAAGAAGGCAACTTCTAAGCTCTCAACATCCAGGCCGTGAGAGCCAGAGACTGGAGGTTGGGATGTAGAAGCGACCCCTTGTTCTGGGTGATGAGGGTCGGAAAACACTCCAATCTTCACGGTTCTTTGAAGGACAAATCCAGAAGAAGAGGGAACCAGATCTCATGGGGCCAAAAGGACGCAATCAGAATCATGGTTCCATAGTCTTGTTTGAGATTCACAAAGCCTTCCCCTACTAGAGGTATGGGAGGATAAGCATATAGAAGGCCTGTCCCCCAATGTAGGAAAAAGGCATCTGACGTTAGTCTGTCGTGGGCCTGAAGTCTGGAACAGAACTGAGGGACTTTGTGATTGATCTGAGTGGCAAAAAAGATCCACCAAGGGGTGCCCCACTCTCGAAGGATCTTGTGGACAACAGCCATGTTTAGCGACCACTCGTGAGGTTGCATGATCCTGCTCAACCTGTCGGCCAGACTGTTCTTTACGCCTGCCAGATATGTGGCCTGGAGAAACATGCCGTGATGGTGCGCCCAAAGCCACATCCGGACGGCTTCCTGACACAGTGGGCGAGATCCGGTGCCCCCTGCTTATTGGTGTAATACATAGCAACTGATTGTCTCTCTGAATTAGAATGATTTGATTAGACAGCCGACCTCTGAAAGCTTTGAGAGCGTTCCAGATCGCTCGTAATTCCAAGAGGTTGATCTGAAGATCCTTTTCCTTAAAGGAACAAGCTCCTTGAGTGTGAAGTCCATCTACATGAGCTCCCCACCCCAGGAGGGATGCATCCGTTGTCAGCACTTTTTGTGGCTGAGGAATTTGGAATAGACGTCCCAAGGTCAAATTGGATCGAACGGTCCACCACTGAAGGGAACTGCAAAAGTCAGTGGAGGGATGGATTACATCTCCTAGATATGGCCTGGCACCACTAGGAAAGTAAGGTCCATTGAGCTGATCTCATATGTAGGCATGCCATGGGAGTCACATGAACTGTGGAAGCCATGTGTCCTAGAAGTCTCAACATCTGCCGAGCTGTGAACTGTTGAGATGCTCGAGTTAAGGAGACCAGGGCCAAGAGATTGTCTACCCTTGCCTGGGGGAGATAAGCTCCAGACATCCGTGTGTCCAACAGAGCTCCAATGAATTCAAATTTCTGAACTGAAACAAGGTGGGGCTTGGGATAATTGATTACAAACCCCAGTAGCTCTAGCAGTCGAATAGTCATCTGCATAGACTGTAGAGCCCCTGCCTCTGAGGTGCTCTTCACCAGCCAATCGTCAAGATAAGGGAAGACATGCACTTCCAGTCTGGGTAGTAATGCTACGACAACTGCCAGGCACTTTGTGAAGACCCTGGGCGCAGATGTGAGGCCAAAGGGCAGTATACAGTACTGAAAGTGCCATAAGTACATAAGTATTGCCATACTGGGAAAGACCAAAGGTCCATCGAGCCCAGCATCCTGTTTCCAACAGTGGCCAATTCAGGTCACAAATACCCGGCAAGATCCCAAAAATGTACAAAACATTTTTTACTGCTTATCCCAGAAATAGTGGATTTTCCACAAGTCCATTTAATAACGGTCTATGGACTTTTCCTTTAGGAAGCCGTCCAAACCTTTTTAAAACTCAGCTAAGCTAACCGCCTTACCACATTATTCCAGAGTTTAATTACACATTGAGTGGAAGAAAAATTTTCTCCGATTCGTTTTAAATTAACTACATTGTAGCTTCATCGCATGACCCCCTAGTCCTAGTATTTTTGGAAAGCATATACAGACGCTTCACATCTACCTGAGTTCCCAACCGAAATCGAAGACACTTCCTGTGAGCTATCGAGATGTGAGTATAGGTATCCTTTAAGTCCAGAGAGAACAGCCAATCGTTTTCCTGAATCATGGGAAGCAGGGTGCCCAGGGAAACCATCCTGAACTTTTCTCAGACTAGGAATTTGTTCAGGGCCCTTAGGTCTAGGATGGACGCATCCCCTCTGTTTTCTTTTGCACAACAGCGCATGGTTTGGGATAAGGTATCTTGCAAGGATACCTCACAAACAGGGAAGATAGGGTTTCTGGATAGCGAGGTCGCACAACAGACCGTGGTAGGCTAGGTGCCCTTAAATACAACTAAAGATCAGACAAAAGATGGCAAATCAATAGTGTCAAGTACTAAGCATCATGTAAATAGGAACAGCAAACATACTCTGAAATGTCTATATGCAAATGCTAGGAGTCCAAGAAATAAGATGGGACAGTTGGAATATATTGCACTAAATGAAAAATTGGACATAATAGGCATTACTGAGACCTGGTTGAAGGAGGATAACCAGTGGGGACACTGTCATACCGGGGTACAAAGCATATCGTAGTGATAGGGTGGACCGGACTGGTGGAGGGGTAGCATTGTATATTAACGAGAGCCTTGACTCAGACAGATTACAAATTCAGCAGGACACAAATCACACCTTTGAATCATTGTGGGTTGAAATTCCATGGGGAAAAGGACGGTCATAGGACTGTACTACCGTCCGCCTTGCCAGGATGAGCAGCTAGATGCAGAAATGATAAAAGAAATCAGAGATGCAAACCAAATGGGCAATGTGATACTAATGGGTGGCTTCAATTATCCAAATATAGACTGGATAAATGTAACATCGGGGCACGCTAGAGAGGTACAATTCCTTAATGAAATCAAGGACAGCTTTATGGAGCAGCTGGTGCAGAAGCCGACGAGAGAAGGAAAAATTCTAGACTTGGTCCTTAGTGGAGCGTATGATCTGGTGAGGGACGTTATGGTACTGGGGCCACTTGATAACAGTGATCATAATATGATCAGTTTTGATATCAACTTGAAGTAACTATACATAGGAAGTCAAATACAGGAGTGGCCTAGTAGTTAGGGTGAAAGATCTGAACAAAAAACAAAGTCAGCCAGGAAGGGATCATGGATTCATCTGCTGTGACTAAAGGAAAGAAAATTACCAAGAACCTAATTTTCCCTTCCTTGTCATCAGCAGCAAATGAATCCATTAACTGATGGGATGTAAAAAAGCACTCCCTACTTAGGGTGGGAACAGGCCACTCCGCGAGCAAGCACTTGTGCTCCAAAAATCGCGTCCTACTTCGCTGCAACATCCAGCCTGTAATGACAGACAAATGAGAGCTGAGAAGCCCAAGTAGCCGCACCACAGATCTCTTGAAGAGAGAGTGCACCCGTTTCAGCCCAAGAAGAGGAAATCTCTCTCGTGGAATGCGCCTTAAACGCTTCAGGCAGAGACCGGCCTGAAAGCAGATACGCAGAAAAGATGACTTCCTTGAGCCAACGGGCTATAGTGGCCTTGGACGTCGTGGACCTGTCAACAATACAAAAAGGTGATAAGTCCTGAAGTCATTTGGCATCTGTAGATACTCCAACAGAGCCCTGCGGACATCCAAAAGATGTAATTGCCACAAGGAGTCCGGGAAATCTTCCCTAGAAAAGGAAGGAAGAAAAATGGGCCGGTTCAGGTGAAACGCTGAAACCACTTTAGGCAGAAAGGAAGGCACTGTACGTATCGTTACTCCAGACTCTTGAGAATTGTAGAAAACGGTTCCGATAGGACAGTGCCTGCAGCTCAGACACGCGTCTAGCCGATGTTATGGCCACCAAAAAGACTATCTTGAGAGTCACATCCTTCTCCAAAGCTCGCATAAGCGGCTCGAAAGGCGAACGCTGGAGAGCCTTCAACACCAGCCCCAAGTTCCAGGCCGGACAAGGCAACCGGACAGGAGGACGGAGCCGCAGCACCCTCTGAGAAATCGGGCAATGTCCGGATGAGCAGCAAAGGACAAGCCAGAGACTTTCCCTCAGAGCATGCCAATGCTGCCACTTGAACCCGCAGGGAATTGTAAGCTAGGCCTTTTTGTAAGCCATCCTCCAGCAACGGCACGACAGTAGCCCGCGTGGGAGTGATCACCTTTGAAACACACCACGCCTCAAACTTGCGCCAGAAACGAGCATAAGCTGCGGAGGTGGACTGCTTGCGGGCCTGCAAGAGAGTGGAAATGACCTTGTTAGAGTAGCCCTTATCTCTCAATTGCGCCCTCTCAAGAGCCAGGCCGTTAAGACCAAATCAGATCCTCCATAGACACCGGACCTTGAACCAACAGGTTCAGCACCAGAGGCAAATGAAATGGAGCCTCCACCATCATCCGTTGGAGATCCGCATACCACGGACGCCTTGGCCAATCCAGAGCGATAAGAATCACCAATCCACGGTGTAGTCGAATCCGAAGGAGGCCTCGCCCTATCAGGTGCCAAGGAGGGAACACATACAGGAGGCCCGAGGGGCCAGGATTGAGCCAGTGCATCCAACCCCGCTGAGTGAGGATCTCTCCTTCTGCTGAAAAGCGAGGGACTTTGGCGTTTGCACGACGCCATTAGATCCATTCCGGGAGTCCCCCATTTGGCACAAATCTGAAGGAAACTTCTTCTGCCAGTTCTCATTCCACCAGGTTGATTTGGTGCCTGCTGAGAAAATCGGCTTGCATGTTGCTCTGACCTATGTGAGCTGCTGACAGAAGCTGCAGGTGGAGCTCAGCCCAGTGGCAAATCTGAGCAGCCTCCACGGCCAGGGCCCTGCACTGAGTGCCGCCCTGACGATTTATGTAGGCCACCGCTGTCGTATTGTCTGACAGGACCCAGACCGCAAACCCCTTCAGAGTCTTTTGGAAGGCCATAAGAGCCTGGAATATCGGTCTCAGTTCCAAGCAGTTGATGGACCACCCCGCTTCCATAGGTGTCCACTGACACTGAGCATAGATTCCTTGGCAATGCACTCCACAGCCCGAAAGGCTGGCATCTATCATCACCAGGCACCAAGAAGGAAGCGCAAGCGACATTCCTTGGCGCAGCATCCTGGCTGAGAGCCACCACTCCATACTGAGCTGGGCCGCAGGAAGCCACATTAGTCTGCGTTGATATTCCTGGGAAATCGGAGACCATTGTTGAAGCAGGGCAATCATAAGATGCCTCATATGTGCTCTCGTCCATGGAACCACCTTGAAGGTGGCCATCATCGACCCCAGCAGCTGGACCACCTCCCAAACTCGCAGGCCAAGCATCCAGCAGGAGCAATCGGACCTGATTTTGAAGCTTGCACCGCCTTTGGTCTGGGAGAAAGACAAACCCCGAGGCCATGTCGAACCGGACCCTCAAATACTTGAGAGACAGAGGGGGTCAGGTGACTTTTGGGTATACTGACCACCCAGCCTAAAGCCTGCAGGACTGTAACCACTCTGGCTGTGGCAAGATGACTTTCCGCTGCCGAATCCGCTCTGATGAGCCAGTCGTTGAGATAATGGTGAACTCTGATACCCCGCTCGCCTGAGACAGGCAGCTACGACCACCATTACCTTGGAAAAGGTACGGGGAGCTGTGGCTAGGCCGAAAGGCAAGGCCCAAAACTGGAAATGTTATCCCAACACCGCAAACCGGAGAAACCGCCGATGCGGGGGCAAAATAGGAATGTACAAATACGCTTCTTTTAGGTCCAGAGACGTGAGAAACTCTCCTGCCTTACCGCCGCAATGACGGAGCGCAGGGTTTCCATGCGAAAGTGTCATACTCTTAGGGCCTTGTTGACTCTTTGTAAGTTGAGGATCGGTCTGAAAGACCAGCCTTTTCGAGGCACCTCGAAATGAATGGAAAAGCGGCCGCAGCCGCGTTCGGCGGGAGGCACCAGGATCACCGCTCCGAGGTGCAGCAAGACTTGTAAGGTCTCCTCTGCCACTGCCCATTTTACGGCAGTGCCGCTTCAGAACTCCACAACACGTCTCTCACCGGGTGCAGCAAGACTTGTAGGTCTCCTCTACCGCCGCCCATTTTACGGCAGTGCCGCATCGGAACTCCACAAACACGTCTCTCACCGGGGCACTGAATTCCAATCAGTAACCTTCTCTGATCAGGTCCAGGACCCACTGATCCCAGGTAATCTTGGTCCACTCCTCTAGAAAGAGGGGCAGCCGTCCTCGTACTGCAGGAATCGAGGAGTGGACCAGCGTCCCATCATTGTGGAGGACACCCCTGAATTCCAGGACGGGACCCGGCCGCTGCAGAGCGTTTGTCCGAGTGACAGGAGTTCCTCTGCTGAAAATGGGCACATTGAGAAAACCTAACAGAGCGCCACGGGCGATACCTATGAGCTTCACGGAAGCGAGGTCTAGAGGAGAAGGGAAACACAGAACCCTTGGAAGAAGGCCTCAGCCTATCCTCAGTTAACCGCTGGGGCTTAGAGTCCCCTAGGTCTTTAACAATCTTCTCCAACTCCTCTCCAAATAACAGGAGGCCCCGAAAGGGAAACCTCACCAGCCTTTGCTTAGAGGCCATGTCAGCCACCCAATGCCGTAGCCAAAGAAGGCGGCGGGCAGAAACCGCCACAGACATCTGTTTAGCCGAAGCTCTGACCAGATCATAAAGGGCGTCAGCCAAAAATGACAGGGCCGACTCCATCCGTGGGGCAACCTCAGAGAGGGACCCCGCACCATTCGCGGGCTGTTTCACCGCCTGTTGTAACCAGGAAAGAGATTCCCGGGCTGCATAGGAACTGCAAATAGACGCCCTTAAGACAAGGCCTGATATATCAAAGGACCCGCTTCAGCGCGGATTCCAGCCGCCAATCCTGCATGTCTTTCAAAGCGACCCCTCCCTCTACCGGAAGAGTGGTCTTTTTAGTCACCGCCGTGACCAATGCATCCCACTTTAGGCATCCCCAAAGGGGCCAAGTGCTCCTCACTCAGAGGGTAAAGCTGACCCATAGCCCTGGCCACTTTCCAAAGGCCCATCGGGGTCAGACCATTGAGTTGAAATAAGCTCTTGGATGGAGTCATGCACAGGAAAGGCCCAAGTAGGCTTCTTAGTACTCGCCATCCTAAGATCAACAGAGGAGGCATCGCCCTCGGCAGGATCATCAAGGCGTCAGTAATGAAAGCTGGCAGCTCGTCACAGTGGAAAATCCGAACCGCAATTGGGATCATCTGAATCCAGTGGCAAACAGGCACCCTCCATCTGGATCATCCGTCCATGAGGGCCTGCCAGATGTCCCTCAGACTCCCCACAGGCCTGACCACCGGGGGGGGGGGGGGGGGGAGGAGGAGGTGCGCCACTTTCAGACAGGGAATTTACCTGTCTACGTTTAGCGCCCTTCCAACGCTTGGGGGAAGAAATAACCTCTGTAGCCAGCCCCCGGCCATCAACACCCGGAGGGGATCCAGAATGCAACGCAGTGTCAGACATCTGCGGCAGAGCTCTTTCCAGCATGAAGGCTTTATGCATTAAAAGCACAAACTCAGGGGAGAAAAACTCACCCTGACCCTCTGCCTCTGAATTAAGAGAAATGGATGTTGGAGCTCTTCTGGCACCCTCTAAATGAGGCGTCTCCCGTACACTCAGACTCCTTCGCAACTGCGAGGGTCAAGACATGTGGTGCTTCCAAAATGGCGCCCGCTGCCAGCTCCATTGAGCGGGAAGAATCATCGCTGGGCATGCTCGTACTAGCGCGAGCATCTAAGGAGCACGTTTAGCACTGCCCCGCTGCTGATCTGCGCTTACCACAATGGGAGCAGCGCTTGACTCCCTCAGCAGCCATCGCCCAACTGGATGGAAATATAGCAATAAAATGGTGGCTTCGCGCCAAAACTTACCCCCCGTTCAGAATGGCGTCCGCGGAACCTCCCTGTAGGAGCTGGGCACCACTCTCACCTCAGAAGACCGAGTCAACGAGCTCCAGTCTAACTGCACAGAACCAGAAACTCTGGAAAAAGCCTCAAAAATAGCAACGCTGTACTAGCGCGCACTTTTTTTTTTTTTAACGCTGTGAGGAAAGTTGGAGGCAGGCAGCAACAGAGAAATACTGAAAGCAGTTGGGGCTAGCTGTCCAAGGGTCACTGTGGTTCTTCAGTATTCTCTATCTCCACCTGCTGGTAGGCGGATACGACCCATCAGTTAATGGATTCATCTGCTGCTGATGACAAGGAAATGATTTTAGATAGTGCTGGGAGGAGCCAGCTGTCTTGGTACATGCGAGTACCAATGACATAGGAAAAAAGTGGGAGAGAGGTTCAGGAAGCCAAATTTAGGCTCTTAGGTAGAAAGCTCAAATCCAGATCCTCTAGGGTAGTATTTTCTGAAATGCTACCCCCGTTCCACACGCAGTGCCCAAGAGACAAGCAGAGCTCCAGAGTCTCAATGTGTGGGTGACACGATGGTGCAGGGAGGAGGGTTTTAGATTTGTTAGGAACTGGGCAACATTCTGGGGAAGGGGGAGCCTATTCCGAAAGGATGGGCTCCACCTTAACCAAGGTGGGACAAGGCTGCTGGCATCGGCATTTAAAAAGGAGATAGAGCAGCTTTTAACTAGAAATGGGGGGGGAAGGTCGACAGTCGCTCAAAAGCGCATGCTTCGGAATAAGGTATCTTCAAATATATCACCAAAACAGGGAAGATAGGGTATCCTGATAGTGAGGTTGCAAAACAGACCATAGTAGATCAGGTGTCCTTAAATAAAAATAAAAAGCATACAAAAAATTGCAATTAATACTGTCAAGTACTAAGCATGATGTAAACAGGAACAAACATAGTTTGAAATGTCTATATGCGAATGCCAGGAGCCTAAGAAATAAGATGGGAGAGTTAGAATATATTGCACTAAATGAAAAATTAGATATAATAGGCATCTCTGAGACCTGGTGGAAGGAGGCTAACCAGTGGGACACTGTCCTACTAGGGTACAAATTATATCGAATTGGTGGAGGAGTAGCATTTTATATTAAGGAGAGCCTTGAATCAAATAGACTGAAAATTCTGCAGGAAACAAAACGCTTCTTGGAACTACTGTGGATTGAAATTCCATGTGTAAAGGGGAAAAGGATAGTGATAGGAGTGTACTACCGTCCGCCAGGCCAGGATGAACAGACGGATGCAGAAATGTTAATGATGCTTAGCCGAGATTGGGTGCCAGAGCCGGTGGTGGGAGGCGGGGATAGTGCTGGGCAGACTTATACGGTCTGTACCAGAGCCAGTGGTGGGAGGCGGGGCTGGTGGTTGGGAGGTGGAGATAGTGCTAGGCAGACTTATACGGTCTTTGCCCTGAAGAGGACAGGTACAAATCAAGGTATACACAAAAGTAGCACATATGAGTTATCTTGTTGGGGCAGACTGGATGGACCGTTACTATCTATATATATAAAACTCACCCTCAACGTTCTATTTGCACTGACGTCAATGAAGCCAGGTTCGTAAGTTCGAAGCTCTGAAGCCACACAAAATCACAGTCTGTGGGCCCCGCCCTCGCGTCAAACGTTATGACGTTGAGAGCGGAGCACATTCTCAGCTCCAACGTTGTACTTGTACTGCACTATAGCTCTCGCACAGAGGCTGCAGGGGGGCCGACAACACACGTTGACACAAAGGGACGGAGGGGAGCCTTGTTAGCGCCCGTTTCATTGTGATTTGAAACGGGCCTCCGTTACTAGTGAGGCATATTTTCAAAGCACTTAGACTTACAAAGTTAATGGTAACCTATGGAACCTTATAAGTCTACGTGCTTTGAAAATGAGCCCTTATGTATATTAGGGACACAAACAAATTGGGCAACACAATAATAATGGGCGATTTCAATTACCCCGATATTGACTGGGTAAATGTAACATCGGGGCACGCTAGGGATGTAAAATTCCTTGATGAAATCAAGGACAGCTTTATGGAGCAGCTGGTACAGGAGCCGACGAGAGAAGGAAAAATTCTAGACCTTGTCCTTAGTGGAGCACATGATGTGGTGCAGGAGGAGCCTGCTGGGGTCGCTTGATAACAGTGATCAGAATATGATTGGATTTGATATTAGCTTTGAAGCAAGTATACATAGGAAATCAAATACGTTATCGTTTAACTTTAAAAAAGGAGACTATGATAAAATGAGAAGAATGTTGAAAAAAAACCTTAGAAGAGCAGCTGTGAGGGTCAAAAATTTACATCCGGTGTGCATGCTGTTCAAAAACACCATCCAGGAAGCCCAGGCCAAATATATTCCATGTATTAAAAAAAGAGGATGGAAGACCAAATGTGAGGTGAAGGAAGCTATTAGAGCTAAAAGAAAATCCTTCAGAAAATGGAAGGAGGAACCGACTGAAAATAATAAGAAACAGCATAAGGAATGTCAAGTCAAATGCAAAGTGCTGGTAAGGAAGGCTAATAGGGAATTCGAAAAAAAGATTGTGTTGGAGGCAAAAACATATAGTAAAAAAATTTTCAGTATATTAAAAGCAGGAAGCCGGCAAAAGAATCGGTTGGACCGCTAGATGACCAAGCAGTAAAAGGGGCGATCAGGGAAGACAAAGCCGTAGCGGAGAGATTAAATGAATTCTTTGCTTCGGTCTTCACTGAGGAAAATGTGGGTGGGATACCGGTGCCAGAAATGGTATTCGAAGCTGACAAGTCGGAGAAACTTAATGAATTCTCTGTAAACCTGGAGGATGTAATGGGGCAGTTCTACAAACTGAAAAGTAGCAAATCTCCTGGACCGGATGGTATTCATCCCAGAGTACTGATAGAACTGAAAAATGAGCTTGCGGGGCTATTGTTAGTAATATGTAATTTATCCTTAAAATCGAGCGTGGTACCGGAAAATTGGAGGGTGGCCAATGTAACGCCGATTTTTTAAAAAGGTTCCAGAGGAGATCCGGGAAATTATAGACCGGTGAGTCTGGCGTCGGTGCCAGGCAAAATGGTAGAGACTATTATAAAGAACAAAATTACAGAGCATATTCAAAAGCATGGATTAATGAGACAAAGCCAACATGGATTTAGTGAAAGGAAATCTTGCCTCACCAATCTACTACATTTCTTTGAAGGGGTGAACAAACGTGGATAAAGGTGAGCCGGTTGATATTGTGCATCTGGATTTTCAGAAGGCGTCTGACAAAGTACCTCATGAAGGACTACAGAGTAAACTGGAGAGTCATGGGATAGGAGGTAGTGTTGTATTGTGGATTAAAAACTGGTTAAAAGATAGAAAACAGGGAGTAGGGTTAAATGGTCAGCATTCTCAATGGAGAAAGGTAGTTAGTGGGGTTCCCCAGGGGTCTGTGCTGGGACCGCTGCTTTTTAACATATTTATAAATGACCTAGAGATGGGAGTAACTAGTGAGGTAATTAAATTTGCTGATGACACAAAGTTTTTCAAAGTCGTTAAATCACGGGAGGATTGTGAAAAATAACAAGAGGACCTTACAAGACTGGGCGTCTAAATGGCAGATGACGTTTAATGTGAGCAAGTGCAAAGTGATGCATGTGGGAAAGAGGAACCTGAATTATAGCTACAGTGGGGGAAAAGTATTTGATCCCTTGCTGATTTTGTAAGTTTGCCCACTGACAAAGACATGAGCAGCCCATAATTGAAGGGTAGGTTATTGGTAACAGTGAGAGATAGCACATCACAAATTAAATCCGGAAAATCACATTGTGGAAAGTATATGAATTTATTTGCATTCTGCAGAGGGAAATAAGTATTTGATCCCCCACCAACCAGTAAGAGATCTGGCCCCTACAGACCAGGTAGATGCTCCAAATCAACTCGTTACCTGCATGACAGACAGCTGTCGGCAATGGTCACCTGTATGAAAGACACCTGTCCACAGACTCAGTGAATCAGTCAGACTCTAACCTCTACAAAATGGCCAAGAGCAAGGAGCTGTCTAAGGATGTCAGGGACAAGATCATACACCTGTACAAGGCTGGAATGGGCTACAAAACCATCAGTAAGACGCTGGGCGAGAAGGAGACAACTGTTGGTGCCATAGTAAGAAAATGGAAGAAGTACAAAATGACTGTCAATCGACAAAGATCTGGGGCTCCACGCAAAATCTCACCTCGTGGGGTATCCTTGATCATGAGGAAGGTTAGAAATCAGCCTACAACTACAAGGGGGGAACTTGTCAATGATCTCAAGGCAGCTGGGACCACTGTCACCACGAAAACCATTGGTAACACATTACGACATAACGGATTGCAATCCTGCAGTGCCCGCAAGGTCCCCCTGCTCCGGAAGGCACATGTGACGGCCCGTCTGAAGTTTGCCAGTGAACACCTGGATGATGCCGAGAGTGATTGGGAGAAGGTGCTGTGGTCAGATGAGACAAAAATTGAGCTCTTTGGCATGAACTCAACTCGCCGTGTTTGGAGGAAGAGAAATGCTGCCTATGACCCAAAGAACACCGTCCCCACTGTCAAGCATGGAGGTGGAAATGTTATGTTTTGGGGGTGTTTCTCTGCTAAGGGCACAGGACTACTTCACCGCATCAATGGGAGAATGGATGGGGCCATGTACCGTACAATTCTGAGTGACAACCTCCTTCCCTCCGCCAGGGCCTTAAAAATGGGTCGTGGCTGGGTCTTCCAGCACGACAATGACCCAAAACATACAGCCAAGGCAACAAAGGAGTGGCTCAGGAAGAAGCACATTAGGGTCATGGAGTGGCCTAGCCAGTCACCAGACCTTAATCCCATTGAAAACTTATGGAGGGAGCTGAAGCTGCGAGTTGCCAAGCGACAGCCCAGAACTCTTAATGATTTAGAGATGATCTGCAAAGAGGAGTGGACCAAAATTCCTCCTGACATGTGTGCAAACCTCATCATCAACTACAGAAGACGTCTGACCGCTGTGCTTGCCAACAAGGGTTTTGCCACCAAGTATTAGGTCTTGTTTGCCAGAGGGATCAAATACTTATTTCCCTCTGCAGAATGCAAATAAATTCATATACTTTCCACAATGTGATTTTCCGGATTTAATTTGTGATGTGCTATCTCTCACTGTTACCAATAACCTACCCTTCAATTATGGGCTGCTCATGTCTTTGTCAGTGGGCAAACTTACAAAATCAGCAAGGGATCAAATACTTATTTCCCCCACTGTACGTCATGCAAGGTACCATATTAGGAGTCACGGACCAAGAAAGGGATCTAGGTGTCATCGTTGATGATACGTTGAAACCTGCTCAGTGTGCTGCTGCGGCTAAGAAAGCAAATAGAATGTTAGGTATTATTAGGAAAGGAATGGAAAACAAAAATGAGGATGTTATAATGCCTTTATATTGCTCCATGGTGCAACCGCACCTCGAATATTGTGTTTAATTCTGGTCACCACATTTCAAAAAAGATATAGTGGAATTAGAAAAGGTATAGAGAAGGGCGACAAATGATAAAGGGGGTGGGATGACTTCCCTATGAGGAAAGGCTAAAGCAGCTAGGGCTCTTCAGCTTGGAGAAAAGGCAGCTGAGGGGAGATATGATAGAGGTCTATAAAATAATGAGTGGAGTTAAACGGTAGATGTGAAGCGACTGTTTACACTTTCCAAAAATACTAGAACTAGGGGGCATGCGATGAAGCTACGATCTAGTAAATTTAAATGAATCGGATAAAATATTTCTTCACTCAACGTGTAATTAAACTCTGCAATTCGTTGCCAGAGAATGTGGTAAAGGCGGTTAGCTTAGCGGAGTTTTAAAAAGGTTTGGACGGCTTCCTAAAGGAAAAGTCCACAGGTTACAGCAACGGAGGAGACAAGAGAACCGTCCCAGAGGAGGCCGCCAGGACATATCAGTGTTGTAGAGCACAATTTTCTCTTTCAGATGAAACTGTTCACAAGCTGATTCAGACAGACTCTTTTTTAATAATTGGCTTTGAACTTTGGTACATTTTACTATTTGCACTGACAGTGCCAACTTGAAGAGATCCTGCAGGGCGGTTATAGATGCTGGTTAGTTGCAAATCTGGCGGTATTATGTCCAACACAAGCATAATGCTTGTTCAAAATTTCAAGTCCGTATCTTTGTTTGCATGGAAGTTGTTGTGGTCTGAATATTGGTCCAAATATGTTCCGATGAGTCGCGACCGATTTTGATGCACACTTTGAGTCAACTTGTTTGACTGGATTTTGCATCCATAATGTTAAAATGTATTTCATCGGAATTAGCATCAAAAACTGTACAGGATTTGAATTTTTTAGCCATTCCAATAAATGTGTTTGGATTTTATTAGACCCCAAAAATGGCATTTTGGTAAATGTCATGCGCTCATGGACTGACAACCTTTCAGAAAAGGGGGTCTAGATCTGCAACTATTGCAGTTAGAGACCTCAAATTTTGGTAAACCGTTTAACACCTGGCTCACGCAACAGATAAAATTTGAACAAAATTGGAGACATGATGGTGGAAAGGTTTAGACCACTTGGCATGGAATGACCCTGTTACAAATGAACGCTTACGCACTACCACCTCATTCCTCTTGCCGAAATGTACTTCTATATTTGACTGACTGACTTATTCTATACTTTACTCTATTAGATAGGAACTTTAATGCACCACCACTCTGTATTTCTCATCCCGGAAATGGCGATCTCCATAATGGCATAATTGTAAGCCACATTGAGCCTGCAGATAGGTGGGAAAATGTGGGCTACAAATGCAACAAAATAAATAATCTAGCGGAAATCACCAACGAAATCAAACTAAGCTTAAACATCATGAACTCATGGGCAAATGCATCCCAACTAAAACTCAATACAGAAAAACACACTGTCTCATCATCTCATCCTAATACAATACATACAAACCCACAAACATTAACATCCCAGGATACACCCTCCCTGTCTCAGACAGTCTGAAAATTCTCGGCGTAACAATCGACCGTAACTTATCACTAGAGACCCAAGCAAAATCCACCATAAAGAAAATGTTTTTCTCAATGTGGAAACTCACAACGCGTAAAACCATTCTTCCCGAGGGAAATATTTCGTAACCTGGTACAGTCCATGGTATTAAGTCACGCAGATTACTGTAATGGAATCTATGCGGGATGCAAGGATCAAATCATAAAGAACCGTCAGACTGCCCAAAACACAGCAGCCAGGCTTATATTTGGAAAAACACGTTTTGACAGCACCAAACCACTCAGAGAAAAATTGCACTGGCTACCAATCAAAGAACGCATCACCTTCAAATCTGCACAACTGTTCATAAAATTATTTACAGCGAGGCACCGGAATACATGACAGACCTCATTGACCTGCCAACTAGAAACACCACAAAATCTGCACGATCATATCTAAACCTCCACTACCCAAGCAGCAAAGGACTCAAATGCAAAACCACCTATGCAACCAGCTTTTCCTACCTAAGCGCACAACTATGGAACGCATTGCCAAAAGCAGTAAAAACTACGCTCGACCACCTAAATTTTCGGAAAGCACTGACAGACCTGTTCAGAAGAGCATACCCCACTGACCCAACATAAAAATACCGGTCACTTGCGACACAATACAACCAAAGACCATAACGGACAATACCTGACTCTTCTTCCCCCTCTCCCTCTCTAATTTCCCCCCCAATTGTTTCCTACCATACATATACCTCATTATACCTCAATATCACTTTGTATTCATTCATACTATGTATTTGTTCAGACCATAATCGGCTAACGCCGCTAATGGTTATATGTAAGCCATATTGAGCCTGCAAAAGGTGGGGAAATGTGGAACACAAATATAATAAATAAATGGACTTGGGGAAAATCCACTGTTTCTGGGATAAGCAGTATAAAACGTTTTGTACTTTTTTGGGATTTTGCCAGGTATTTGTAACCTGGATTGGCCACTGTTGGAAACAGGATGCTGGGCTTGATGGACCTTTGGTCTTTCCCAGTATGGCAATACTTATGTACTTAAGTACCCAAGAAAACTTGAACAACAGTAAAACAAAAGGGGAGATAAAACTGGACCGCCAGACACTCTATACATAATGTGAACAGGGTCAGAAAAAGAACTGGCCCAGGACAATTTGTAGGTTTGCTGACACAAAGAGGACTGAACAAACCGAACCAAATGCAGCCCTCTGAAGATTGGCAAACCACAGAGCAGACATTGGATATTAACCACTGGTAATAATATAATTACATGAATTAAATAAAAATATATTACAGCAAAAATTATACAAAAGAAATGAAGAACCTTGTGTTTGAATGAAAACTCCAAACTATACATTTTAAGTAAAAGGACCATGTTTCATCACCACGACTGCATCAGGGGCACATATATTTACAACCATCAAAATACACACAAACAAATTTTTTATGTAACATTTCAGATGCCATATACCCACCCATATGTCCATCTATAATTGAGCTTACAATGAAAAGTAACCAGAAATCTATCCCTTTAAAAAATGAAAAAAAAGACATGTGTCTGATATATTTTTTTTAATTTGTTTTCAGAAATGCATGATATGATTAAATCAAATTTTACTCAAAGGAAACAGACTGAAAACTTAACTTTGGGGATCCAAAAGCTCAGAGTCAGGCAGATCATTTTAGATAACAGGGCTGACAAACAAATCCACAATCATCCATTTTAAAACAAAACAAAAAAAAACTTTTAAAGCTCCCAAAAAGAACCACAGAAACCAAGGTTAATAAGTGGGGTTTGCTTTACTTTTTAATAATGGCGTTCCTTTCTTTTATGTCATATTTTATTGAAAACTGCCCTGTGATGTGCTCAGGAAAGGCGGTATGTGAAATTTTTAATAAACCATAAAGCGAATGCTACATACCTGTAGAAGGTATTCTCCGAGGACAGCAGGCTGATTGTTCTCACTGATGGGTGACGTCCACGGCAGCCCCTCCAATCGGAAACTTCACTAGCAAAGTCCTTTGCTAGCCCTCGCGCGCCCGCGCGCACCGCGCATGCGCGGCCGTCTTCCCGCCCGAAACCGGCTCGAGCCGGCCAGTCCAGTATGTAGCAAGACAATACACTTCAAGGGAAGACACAACTCCAAAGGGGAGGCGGGCGGGTTTGTGAGAACAATCAGCCTGCTGTCCTCGGAGAATACCTTCTACAGGTATGTAGCATTCGCTTTCTCCGAGGACAAGCAGGCTGCTTGTTCTCACTGATGGGGTATCCCTAGCCCCCAGGCTCACTCAAAACAACAACATTGGTCAATTGGGCCTCGCAACGGCGAGGACATAACTGAGATTGACCTAAAAAATTTACCAACTAACTGAGAGTGTAGCCTGGAACAGAACAAACAGGGCCCTCGGGGGGTGGAGTTGGATCCTAAAGCCCAAACAGGTTCTGAAGAACTGACTGACCGAACCGACTGTCACGTCGGGTATCCTGCTGCAGGCAGTAATGAGATGTGAATGTGTGGACAGATGACCACGTCGCAGCTTTGCAAATTTCCTCCATGGTGGCTGACTTCAAGTGGGCTACCGACGCTGCCATGGCTCTAACATTATGAGCCGTGACATGACCCTCAAGAGCCAGCCCAGCCTGGGCGTAAGTGAAGGAAATGCAATCTGCTAGCCAATTGGATATGGTGCGTTTCCCTACAGCCACTCCCCTCTTGTTGGGATCAAAAGAAACAAACAATTGGGCGGACTGTCTGTGGGGCTGTGTCCGCTCCAGATAGAAGGCCAATGCTCTCTTGCAGTCCAATGTGTGCAGCTGACGTTCAGCAGGGCAGGAATGAGGACGGGGAAAGAATGTTGGCAAGACAATTGACTGGTTCAGATGGAACTCCGACACAACCTTTGGCAGAAACTTAGGGTGAGTGCGGAGGACTACTCTGTTGTGATGAAATTTGGTGTAAGGGGCCTGGGCTACCAGGGCCTGAAGCTCACTGACTCTACGAGCCGAGGTAACTGCCACCAAGAAAATGACCTTCCAGGTCAAGTACTTCGGATGGCAGGAATTCAGTGGCTCGAAAGGAGGTTTCATCAGCTGGGTGAGAACGACATTGAGATCCCATGACACTGTAGGAGGCTTGACAGGGGGCTTTGACAAAAGCAAACCTCTCATGAAGCGAACAACTAAAGGCTGTCCTGAGATCGGCTTACCTTCCACTCGGTAATGGTATGCACTGATTGCACTAAGGTGAACCCTTACGGAGTTGGTCTTCAGACCAGACTCAGACAAGTGGAGAAGGTATTCAAGCAGGGTCTGTGTAGGACAAGAGCGAGGATCTAGGGCCTTGCTGTCACACCAGACGGCAAACCTCCTCCAATGAAAGAAGTAACTTCTCTTAGTGGAGTCTTTCCTGGAAGCAAGCAAGATGCGGGAGACACCCTCTGGCAGACCCAAAGAGGCAAAGTCTACGCCCTCAACATCCAGGCCGTGAGAGCCAGGGACTGGAGGTTGGGATGCAGCAGAGCCCCTTCGTCCTGCGTGATGAGGGTCGGAAAACACTCCAATCTCCACGGTTCTTCGGAGGATAACTCCAGAAGAAGAGGGAACCAGATCTGACGCGGCCAAAAGGGAGCAATCAGAATCATGGTGCCTCGGTCTTGCTTGAGTTTCAACAAAGTCTTCCCCACCAGAGGAATGGGAGGATAAGCATACAGCAGACCTTCCCCCCAATCCAGGAGGAAGGCATCCGACGCCAGTCTGCCGTGGGCCTGAAGCCTGGAACAGAACTGAGGGACCTTGTGGTTCACTTGAGATGCGAAGAGATCCACCAGGGGGGTGCCCCACGCCTGGAAGATCTGTCGCACCACACGGGAATTGAGCGACCACTCGTGAGGTTGCATAATCCTGCTCAACCTGTCGGCCAGACTGTTGTTTACGCCTGCCAGATATGTGGCTTGGAGCACCATGCCTTGACGGCGAGCCCAGAGCCACATGCTGACGGCTTCCTGACACAGGGGGCGAGATCCGGTGCCCCCCTGCTTGTTGACATAGTACATGGCAACCTGATTGTCTGTCTGAATTTGGATAATTTGGTGGGACAGCCGATCTCTGAAAGCCTTCAGAGCGTTCCAGATCGCTCGCAACTCCAGAAGATTGATCTGTAGATCGCTTTCTTGGAGGGACCACCTTCCTTGGGTGTGAAGCCCATCGACATGAGCTCCCCATCCCAGGAGAGACGCATCCGTGGTCAGCACTTTTTGAGGCTGAGGAATTTGGAAGGGACGTCCCAGAGTCAAATTGGAGCAAATCGTCCACCAATACAGGGATTCGAGAAAACTCGTGGACAGGTGGATCACGTCCTCTAGACCCCCGGCGGCCTGATACCACTGGGAGGCTAGGGTCCATTGAGCAGATCTCATGTGAAGGCGGGCCATGGGAGTCACATGAACTGTGGAAGCCATGTGGCCCAGCAATCTCAACATCTGCCGAGCTGTGATCTGCTGGGACGCTCGCACCCGCGAGACGAGGGACAACAAGTTGTTGGCCCTCGCCTCTGGGAGATAGGCGCGAGCCGTCCGAGAATCCAGCAGGGCTCCGATGAATTCGAGTTTCTGCACTGGGAGAAGATGGGACTTTGGGTAATTTATCACAAACCCCAGTAGCTCCAGGAGGCGAATAGTCATCTGCATGGACTGCAGGGCTCCTGCCTCGGATGTGTTCTTCACCAGCCAATCGTCGAGATATGGGAACACGTGCACCCCCAGCCTGCGAAGCGCCGCTGCTACCACAGCTAGGCACTTTGTGAACACCCTGGGCGCAGAGGCGAGCCCAAAGGGTAGCACACAGTACTGGAAGTGGCGTGCGCCCAGCTGAAATCGCAGATACTGTCTGTGAGCTGGCAGTATCGGGATGTGTGTGTAGGCATCCTTCAAGTCCAGAGAGCATAGCCAATCGTTTTGCTGAATCATGGGGAGAAGGGTGCCCAGGGAAAGCATCCTGAACTTTTCTTTTACGAGATATTTGTTCAGGGCCCTTAGGTCTAGGATGGGACGCATCCCCCCTGTTTTCTTTTCCACAAGGAAGTACCTGGAATAGAACCCCAGCCCTTCTTGCCCGGATGGCACGGGCTCGACCGCATTGGCGCTGAGAAGGGCGGAGAGTTCCTCTGCAAGTACCTGCTTGTGCTGGAAGCTGTAGGACTGAGCTCCCGGTGGACAATTTGGAGGTTGAGAGGCCAAATTGAGGGTGTATCCTTGCCGGACTATTTGGAGAACCCACTGATCGGAGGTTATAAGAGGCCACCTTTGGTGAAAAGCTTTCAACCTCCCTCCGACAGGCAGGTCGCCCGGCACTGACACTTGGATGTCGGCTATGCTCTGCTGGAGCCAGTCAAAAGCTCGCCCCTTGCTTTTGCTGGGGAGCCGCGGGGCCTTGCTGATTCGCACGCTGCTGACGAGAGCGAGCGCGCTGGGGCTTAGCCTGGGCCGCAGGCTGTCGGGAAGGAGGATTGTACCTACGCTTGCCAGAAGTATAGGGAACAGTCTTCCTTCCCCCGAAAAATCGTCTACCTGTAGAGGTAGAAGCTGAAGGCTGCCGGCGGGCGAACTTGTCGAATGCGGTGTCCCGCTGGTGGAGAGACTCTACCACCTGCTCGACTTTTTCGCCAAAAATGTTATCCGCACGGCAAGGCAAGTCCGTAATCCGCTGCTGGACTCTATTCTCCAGGTCGGCGGCACGCAGCCATGAGAGCCTGCGCATCACCACACCTTGAGCAGCGGCCCTGGACGCAACATCAAAAGTGTCATAAACTCCTCTGGCCAGGAATTTTCTGCACGCCTTCAGCTGCCTGACCACCTCCTGAAAAGGCTTGGCTTGCTCAGGGGGAAGAGCATCAACCAAGCCCGCCAACTGCCGCACATTATTCCGCATGTGTATGCTCGTGTAGAGCTGGTAAGACTGGATCTTGGACACGAGCATAGAGGAATGGTAGGCCTTCCTCCCAAAGGAGTCTAAGGTTCTAGCGTCCTTGCCCGGGGGCGCCGAAGCATGTTCCCTAGAACTCTTAGCCTTCTTTAGGGCCAAATCCACAACTCCAGAGTCATGAGGCAACTGAGTGCGCATCAGCTCTGGGTCCCCATGGATCCGGTACTGGGACTCGATCTTCTTGGGAATGTGGGGGTTAGTTAATGGTTTGGTCCAGTTCGCAAGCAATGTCTTCTTCAGGACATGGTGCAAGGGAACAGTGGACGCTTCCTTAGGTGGAGAAGGATAGTCCAGGAGCTCAAACATTTCAGCCCTGGGCTCGTCCTCCACAACCACCGGGAAGGGGATGGCCGTAGACATCTCCCGGACAAAGGATGCAAAAGACAGACTCTCGGGAGGAGAAAGCTGTCTCTCAGGAGAGGGAGTGGGATCAGACGGAAGACCCCCAGACTCCTCGTCAGAGAAATATCTGGGATCTTCCTCTTCCTCCCACGAGGCCTCACCCTCGGTGTCAGACACAAGTTCACGGACCTGTGTCTGCAACCTCGCCCTGCTCGACTCCGTGGAACCCCGTCCACGATGGGGGCGTCGAGAGGTAGACTCCCTCGCCCGCATCGGCGAAGCTCCCTCCGCCGACGTAGTCGGGGAGCCTTCCTGGGAGGTGGCCGCGGTCGGTACCGCACGCGGTACCGACGTCGGGGACCTCAACCTGGGCGATGGGCCAGCCGGCGCCACGCTCGACGGTACCGGTGGCGCAAGCACCGCCGGTACCGGAGGGGTAGGGCGCAACAGCTCTCCCAGAATCTCTGGGAGAACGGCCCGGAGGCTCTCGTTTAGAGCGGCTGCAGAGAAAGGCTGAGAGGTCGATGCAGGCGTCGACGTCAGTACCTGTTCCGGGCGTGGAGGCTGTTCCGGGCTGTCCAGAGCGGAGCGCATCGACACCTCCTGAACAGAGGGTGAGCGGTCCTCTCGGTGCCGATGCCTGCTGGGTGCCGAATCCCTCGGCGACCCAGAGCTCTCGGTGCCGACACGGGGAGGAGACCGGTGTCGATGCTTCTTCGATTTCTTCCGAAGCATGTCACCGGAGCTCCCCGGCACCGACGAGGAGGACGTCGAATCCACCCGTCGCTTCCTCGGGGCCGAGACTGAAGAAGGTCGATCTCGGGGGGGCTGTACCGCAGGAGCCCTCAGGGTAGGCGGAGACCCACCCGAGGGCTCACCGCCACCAGCAGGGGAATGGACAGCCCTCACCTGCACTCCACCCGATGCACCACCGTCCGACGACATCAGCAGACGAGGTCCTGGTACCACCGACGTCGATGCAGCTATCCGATGTCTCGGCGCCGATGCAGAGGCCCGATGCCTCGATGCACTCGATGCAGGGGCGGCCGAGGAAGATGGTCTGGACGCTGACGACGTCGATGCACTCGAAGATCCCGGTGCCGATGCCGACGAAGAGCCCGAGAACAACACGTTCCACTGGGCTAGTCTCGCTACCTGAGTCCGCCTTTGAAGCAGGGAACACAGACTGCAGTTCTGAGGGCGGTGCTCGGCCCCCAGACACTGAAGACACGACGAGTGTCGATCAGTGAGCGAGATAACCCGGGCGCACTGGGTGCACTTCTTGAAGCCGCTGGAAGGCTTCGATGTCATGGGCGGAAAAATCACGCCGGCGAAATCAAAAGCCGAAATGGCGAAATTTGAAGCACCAAATTTAGAGGGAGAAAAAATCTCGACCGAGGCCGAAAAAAGGCCTACCCCGACGACGAAAGAAAACTTACCGGGGCAAAAAAGCTGGAAGTACGGGGAGGATTTACACGAAACCCGGCGGGGGGTTTCCGGAGCACTTCCCGACTAGGACAAAGCTTTCCCGAAGGAAAAAAACACGTTCAAACAAATTGGACGCGCGAGGTCGACTTTCCGGGGCTCGACACGGCGAAAACACGACCGTACCGAGTGCGGACAAAAGAAGACTGGCCGGCTCGAGCCGGTTTCGGGCGGGAAGACGGCCGCGCATGCGCGGTGCGCGCGGGCGCGCGAGGGCTAGCAAAGGACTTTGCTAGTGAAGTTTCCGATTGGAGGGGCTGCCGTGGACGTCACCCATCAGTGAGAACAAGCAGCCTGCTTGTCCTCGGAGAAAGATAAGATTACTTAAGCTCAGCTAAAGGACAAATGACAGACTGGCAGCTATGAGATTAAAGAGAGATCCTTAGGTGTTCTGCCCAAGGGCCCTATTTATTTTTTTTTGTTACATTTGTACCCCGCGCTTTCCCACTCATGGCAGGCTCAATGCGGCTTACATGGGGCAATGGAGGGTTAAGTGACTTGCCCAGAGCCACAAGGAGCTGCCTGTGCCTGAAGTGGGAATTGAACTCGCACCTTTTTCAAGGTGAGTTACATTCAGGTACACTGGATATTTCTCTGTCCCAGGAGGGCTCACAGTCTAAGGCCCTCATGATCAAAAGCCCCGCACTGTTCCAAACAGCGCCCTAAAAATAGCGCCAGGACAGCACAGGGCTTTTCTGCATCGATGATCAAAGATAATGCATGCAAATCTAAGCAGAGCATTATCTTTGATCATCATGTTTGAGTGCGGGAGAATTGCGCCTGAGCATGCGCTCAGCACAATCCTCCCGCACTTGTTTGACTGGTCTGGGCTGTCAAAAGCCCAAACCTGTCAAACAGCCTGCCGAGGCCCGAAGCTCCGGTGTGTCTCCAGCCCCCCCCCCCCCCAACCCCCAGAAAATGTCGTGGCCAAACCCTCTCCCACCCTCCCACCCAGCGATGGCGGGGGGGGGGGGGGGGGGCTGGCGGTCCGGTGGACCTCCGGTCCCCCCGACGATCCCACCCCCTCCATGTTCAGGGAAGGCTGGAGATCCGGTGGGTCTCCAGCCCCCCAAACCCCCAGAAACCGTTGAGTGGCCGCCTCCGGCCAAAGGTCGGTGGACCTCCAGCCCCCAACCCCCCCAGTCGATGGATGGGAGGGTGGGAGAACCTTTGGCCGGAGGCGGCCACTCAATGGTTTCTGGGGGTTTGGGGGGCTGGAGACCCACCGGACTTCCAGCCCCCCACCCCGTCGCTGGGTAGGAGGGTGGGAGAGCCTTTGGCCGGAGGTGGCCACTTCTCGATTTCTGGGGGTTTGGGGGGGGGGGCTTGAGACCCACCGGATCTCCAGCCCTCCCTGAACATGGAGGGGGTGGGATCGTCGGGGGGGGGGGGGGCAGGAGGTCCACGTTTGCTTTGGGGGGGAACGGAGGCCTGCCAGCATGCAACTGCATGCTGGACAGGGCTCACCATTCCTCCCCAATGATCCGCAAAATCTAACGCAGCTCAGAGCTGGAGTTGATTTTGCCGCGGCCACCAACCCAATCTTTGGCGCGCTGGACGCTGATCACTGGGGATGAATGCGTTAAGCGCTGATTAGCATGCATTTGCAAGCTAATTGCGCTAGAAGCCCTGTTTAGCATGCATTTGCATGCTACTTGCGCTAAGAGCCCTCGAGTGTGTTGTTTCAGGCGCTCGAGGGCTCTGATCATGGGTCGGCAGCAAACTCCGGCGCTAGTAAGGCGTTAACAGCATCTAGCGCCGGAGTTTGCTTTTGATCATGAGGGCCTAAGTTTGTACCTGAGGCAATGGAGGGTTAAGTGACTTGCCCAAGATCACAAGGAGCAGCAGTGGGATTTGAACCGGCCACCTCTGGATTGCAAGACCGGCGCTCTAACCACTAGGCCATTCCTCCACTAAGGTAAGTTCACTAAGCTAAGTTCACTACAAAGCCTAGTTTATTATTTTGATAGCATTAAGCTGCCACTTGGAAGTTTTTGCCGATGATGAAGTCCTGCTCCTGTAAGACAGTTTAGAAGTCTAGGAGCTTCTCGAGGCTTTTCCTCCAGTAACATTCTGTGTGTCTTATGTTTATTAAGAGTACCCCATATATTGATTGTGCAAGTTAGCAAACGTGGGTATCTCACCCCTGACACTATTTTCTAGGCACTGTTACCATTAGAGTGTGACCATTTTTAAAAATTAACGTGAGCACTTACCACCACCTATTTAGGAGGCGATAAGTGCTCCCAAGTTAATCGTGTGCTAACCAGTTAGTGTGCGGTAACGTAGATGTACTAACTGGTTGGCGCAGAAACACCCACTCTCTGCCACTGACACGCCCTTTCATAAAAAATATTTACTGTGCAGTTAGCTAATGCACATTGTTTTAGCGCATCCTGATTTAGGCGCTCATTAGCACCCAACACGGCTTAGTAAAAGAACCCGACCTCTTAAATGTTAAGTGTACCCATAACCACAAGCATTTAAAAAGGTTTTCCCACCATTTTTTTTTTTGTTCATTCAGGGGACTTTTTACTAAGCTGTGGGAAAAGGGGCCCTGTGGTAGCGGCAGAGGTCATTTTTCTCGCTCGCCAGGGTCCTTTTTACTGCAGTGGGTAAAAAGCCCTTTAAAAAATGGCCATGCAGTAAGATTACTCTTACTGAGTGGCCATGCAGTGAGGAGCACTTACTGCCTCCCATTCAGGTGGTGGTAACTGGGCAGCACTATGAAATTAAAAAAAAAAAATTTACAGTACGCCAGAAATGGCATACACTCGAGGCCGACAGTAGCTTCGGGTTAGCGTGCGGTAAGCCCGTGTTGGGCTTACCGACACTTTGTAATAGGGCCCCTCAGATTGAAAATTTGTAGGAAACAATTTTCACAACTAAAACTGTTGCATAAAGGCCTTTTTCAAAATAATTTTACAAAAGAGGTCTGCTTATGGGGCCCTTTTACTAATGTATGCCAAAAAAAATGGGCTGCGCGCTAGTGTAGGCACGCGCAGATCCATTTTTCAACGTGCCTGTAAAAAAGGCCTTTTTAAAAAATTTTGCTGAAAATGGACGTGTGACAAAATACAAATTGGCACGTGCCCATTTTGGGTCTGAGACCTTACCACCAGCCACTGACTTAGCGGTAAGGTCTCACATGTTAACTGTAATGCAATTGTCTATGCGCATAGAATGATGATTACCACCCAGCTTCTAATGATTTTCCGGCGCACGTCAAAAATGAAATTACCATAAGGGTCACATGGTAGACAGGCGGTAACTCAAAACTGACATGCATTGGGCACGCATAGGCGCCTACGCAGCTTAGTAAAAGGGCCTCAATATGATTTAGTAGGGAGCAAATTTTTACAACCGTTCTAGATAAATGAAGCCAAAATGAAGTTCTCTATGGAAACAACAATGAATAAAACCAGAAATAAAGATAATGATGACAACAATGGATAAAATTAATAAAAAATTAACACTCGGGATCAAAAAGCAAATAAAAACAGATAAGATAAAAACAAAAACCACATACCCTACAAGAATACTTGTAGATCTAACCTCTGATTCAATCCAGAAAGATGAACTGTGTTGAGATAAGAAATTAATTTAACAAAATTTCTTAACAAAAGCTTATTAATACCTATCCCAGAACAAAGAGTTAACAACACAAAACCCCGAAGATCATTGAAATACTATTGCTCTCTAACAATGAAGTCTCCGTTTTCCTTTTTTCTACTGCAACTTATGTTCAAGAATCTGGTACAAATCTTCCTCTTGGTTTTACCAATATACAGTAGATCACATGGACAGTGAATCACATAAGTTACACTGGATGAGCTACAATTGAAAAAAAAAACTTTCATAATAGGTTTTGAGTAGCCAGATTAATACTTGCTTAGTTTGGAGTGGAGGAGTAGCCTAATGGTTAGTGCAACGGCCTGAGAACCAGGGGAAATGGGTTCAATTCCCACTGCAGCTCCTTGTGACTCTCAGCAAGTCACTTAATCCTCCTGCCCCAGGTACAAAATAAGTACCTGTATTTAATCTGTAAACCACTTTGATTGTAACCACAGAAAGGCAGTATATTAAATCCCATCCCGTTTCCCTTCGAAAGCTTGGGAGATGTACTTAATGTTTACTGCAGGGAATGACCCAACCTTTTAGATATCAAAAACGTGGACACAAGGTTTAGAACCATGGGACCAAGATGATTCTTCCCCCCCACCACCACCACCACCTTGGTAGGCTACCTCTACATTTCTTTCATTGAAAAATATGTGATTTTTGACAACATACAATCTTTTTGATGGCCTGGGCAATACTGAAAAACCAAGAAAGGGGTGGAGCAATTTTATTAAAACACTCAACATAGGCAGTGTTTCAACAAATCACCTTCGTCAGTCATCAAAAAGCAAAGTGTTCCAACCAAAAAGAGTAACAATGTTCAGTAAATCCAACATGTAAACAACATCTGATCCAAAAATATGAATCTAAAAGAGAACTTGTTGACGCGGGTTTCTCTCACTCATTTGTTGGTAATACACATAACCACTAAGAAAAGACACTATGATTCAGTAAACAAGATGAATTTCCTAAATGTTCTGTAGCATAAAAAATTACACACAGTGAAACACAAACCAAGTGCTTCTCCCATAGAAATACATTGGGTCATTGACCCATTTTCAGTTTCAATGTTCCTTTTTACCTGTTTTTCTCACGTGCCAAATTTCATCCCATTCTATTAGATTTTGAGTTATTTTGTGCCCAGACAGACATTCTCAACCCCTTTTATATAATTCTTTCCAACACACTGGTTAGAAAAAATATAAAAGAAAGGACCAATTCATTGAGAGACACGGAGGTGATGACGAGAATAAAGGAGTGGGGGGAGGAGTGGCATCACCTGGCTGAATGGTGATAACTCTGAAGGTGGAAGGTGGGGGGGGGGGGGGGGGGGGGGGTCATCATGACATGCCCAAGAAATGGTCCAAGGGGGTTGGCCAAAGGACCAGGCACAGAATAGCCAAAAAGTTGTTTCCATCAATGCTAAGGGACTAAATTAATCTTTTTAAGAGGTAAGTTTTGATAAAAGGAGGAATCCTATCTGAAGCTAATCTGTCTAGTCTAAAAGATGAATTTATTGAAGAGGGAAGAAAGACTTATCCGGTCAACCAAGAAATGTATCAAATCACTAGCAGGCAGATGATCAAAGCCCCACGCTGTTCCAAACAGCGCTCTAAAAATAGCCATGGAACAGTGCGGGGCTTTACCGCATGGATGATCAGAGATAATGCATGCAAATTTAAGCAGCGCAATTATCTCTGATCATGGGGTAGAAGTGCAGGCGAATTGTGCCGAGCATGCGCTCAGCACAATCCTCTCGCACTTGTTTGACAGGTCTGGGCTGTCAAAAGCCCAAACCTGTCAAACACAGGGGCTGGAGGTCCATGGGACCACCAGACCCTGACTACCCCTGCCCCGAGTAAGGCAAAACGGGGGCTGGAGGTCCGGCGGACCTCCAGTCCCCCCGACGATCCCACCCCCAGGTTCAGGGAGGGCTGGAGATCCGGTGGGTCTCCAGCCCCCCCCAAACCCCCCCCCCCAAAATGGTCCCTGATGGTCAAGTGGCTGCCGCCCCCCCTCCCCAACCCAACCCCACCACCCACCCCCCAGCATTGGCAAGGGTCTCCTCTGCCATCTGATCCGACGCCCGCCCGCCCCCCTACTTTGGTTAGAGGAGGAACTCAACCTGCCTCCCTCCCCCTCCTTCGACGCCGCAAAATGGAGGCGCCCAGCCCTGCCCAGTGCATCCTGAGATGCGCTGGGCGGGGTTACACTCCATATAAGGGAGTTATATGGTGTGTAACCCCGCCCAGTGCATCCCAGGATGCACTGGGCAGGGCTGGGTGCCGCCATTTTGCGGCGTCGAAGGAAGAGGAGGGAGGCAGGCTGCCTCCCTCCTCCAACCAAGGTAGGGGGGGCGGGCACGGGGCAGGCAGAGAGGGAGGGTGGGCGTCGGATCAGATGGCAGAGCGGACCCTTGCCAATGCTGGGGGTTGGGTTGGGGGGGGGGGCGGCGGTGGCCACTGGACCACCAGGGATCATTTTCGGGGGGTTTTGGGGGGCTGGCGACCCACCGGATCCCCAGCCCTCCCTGAACCTGGCGAGGTGGAATCGTCGGGAGGGACCGGAGGTCCGCCAGACCTTCAGTCCCCTGTCGCTGGGGGGAATGGGGGGCCTGCCAACATACAAATGCATGCTGGACAGGGCTCACCATTCGTCCCCAATGATCTGCAAACCCTAACGCCAGCTCGGAGCTGGCATAGAGTTTGTCACGGCCAGCAACCCAATCTTTGGCGCGCTTGTCGCTGATTATTGGGGATGAATGCGTTAAGCCCCGGTTAGCATGCATTTGCATGCTACTTGCGGTAAGAGCCCTCGAGCACATTGTTTCACGTGCTCGAGGGCTCTGATCATGCGGGGTTAGCAAACACCGACGCTAGTATGACGCTAACAGCCTCTAGCGTCAGCGTTTGCTTTGATCATGAGGGTATAGGGCTGGGAGATGTTTGGACGTTGCTGCAGCCAACTGCTAGAGGCTATACACTTTTCTCCTTCACAGTCCATCCAGTCTGCCCAAGATAACTCATATGTGCTACTTTTTGTGTATAACCTACTTTGATTTGTACCTGTGTTCTTCAGGGCACAGACCGTATAAGTCTGCCCAGCACTATCCTCGCCTCCCAACCACCAGCCCCGCCTCCCGATCTGCTCAGGAGCTTAGTCAAGATCGGGAGGCGGGGCTGGTGGTTGGGAGGCGGGGATAGTGCTGGGCAAACTTATACAGTCTGTGCCAGAGCCGGTGGTGGGAAGCGGGACTGGTGGTTGGGAGGCAGGGATAGTGCTGGGCAGACTTATACGGTCTGTGCCAGAGCCGGTGGTGGGAGGCAGGGATAGTGTTGGGCAGACTTATATGGTCTGTGCCAGAGCCGGTGGTGGGAGGCGGGGCTGGTGGTTGGGAGGCGGGGATAGTGCTGGGCAGACTTATACGGTCTGTGCCAGAGCCGGTGGTTGGGAGGCGGGGATAGTGCTGGGCAGACTAATACGGTCTGTGCCCTGAAGAACACAGGTACAAATCAAAGTAGGGTATACACAAAAAGTAGCACATATGATTTATCTTGTTGGGCAGACTGGATGGACCGTGCATACTATGTATGTTACTAACTTGATCACCTGTTAATTGATTGCTCCCTGTGCTGCGTACGCCTTGTAGCGCTATAGAAATGCTAAATAGTAGTAGTAGTGCTCTAGGGTACTATGAATAGAAGCAGTACTGGAAGATAGGATATGGTCTAATCAAGCTAAATTATCCCCAAACAGTTCAGGGAACTAACTAGGGAGCTACAGTTATAGACTACATTAAACCACTCACTTGGGTGGACTGTAGAAGCGGCATGTAAAATGATGTTCTTGCCTAGATTTGAGTACCTCTTGTCAGACCTTAATACTGTCTATCCCCAAAAGGGAACTCGGGAATCTGTGTAGAAAAAGGTTGCTTTTATATGGGAAAAAGGTTGCTTTTATATGGGAAAAAGATCCCTCATGTGGCCTGTAGGGTTCTCCCATTAGAAAACAAAGGGAGGGTTGGGCATTCTGGATTATAAAGATACTATAAAGCCAGCGCCGGTCTTGGGCAGGGGCAACCACACAGGGCCTCTCGCTCACAGGGGCCCCACGGCTGGTCGCATTCACGGTATAAATTTTGCGCACAAACTCCTGCCCCGCTGCACCCCACTCCCAACTACAATGTCTGCATACCTGCCAGGATCCCCACAATGCACCCCAGCCAGCACAAACACTTACGGTCCTGACGCCCTCCTGGTCCGTTGATGCCAGTACTTCTGTCTGATGCAGCCCACCCCCTTATGATGTAACTTCCTTCTTCTTCAAGGGCAGGCCACAGCAGAGGGAAGTTCCAGGCAGCGTCATCGTCAGTAAAACAAGCCTAAGAAGAGAACGAAGAGTAAGTGCACGGCGGATTAGTGACTGTTTGGCTCGGTTCTCCTTCTGGGTTGTACTTTGGCAGCTGGCCTTCTAAATGCGACTCAGTTGCAGGCAGACCAGCACAAGTTGGTGATCGTGTCCAGGGGGGGGGGGGGTGGGGGGGGGGGAGGAGCACAGGGAAAGGCGGCAAGGCACTTTCTGTATACTTTTTTCTACCTTATATTGTATTGAAAAGAGAGAGTTCATTGATTGTACACATGACCTTCTGAATATCCAAGATGCTTACCATGAAAGAAACATTTGAAAGCTCTCAGGCCAGTGCTCTTAATAGGCTGGAAAAAGTGTCAGCTGATATTGATGTTTCCCAAATTTTACAAACTTCAATGGAGGTTGATGTTGTGCTTTCAACTTTGATTGTGGTATTTGCTTTAGCCAAGGACCAAGACTGCACATTAAAATACTTTTTTTGCAAGAGAGATGTCTTATTTTTAGGTTTGAAACCTTCTATTTTCCCTGATAGCTTTGAGATCTATAGTAGCTCTCCAGTGTGGTGCTCAGTTTTTTTTATGTTTCCCCTGTAAGTTTGGGGGGAATAGATATATATTTTTGGATATCTGAAGAAGTTTGTTTTCCTAAAAAAAAAAAAAAAAAAAAAAGTTACCTAAATCTGAACCTGTACTTGAGATGAGGTGTATCTCGCCATAATATTGCAATAATTATGCTGACTTCTCTCACCTGTCATTTTTCATTTCCTCTCAATTAAAATAAAAATTAAAAACTCTTGTCAATGGGGGCAAGGCTAGGATGGGGGCCCCACCAAACCAGTCTGCACAGGGACCCACACTTGCTAAGACCAGCCCTGTATAAAGCAGCATAGTTTGAGAGCAATGCTTGGGAGGGTTTCTCCACCATTCATCCAATAGGTGCAGACTGAGCAGGAGCTGGAGGGGAAGTGTCCATTGGAAGCTCTAATACAGCTCCCAGAAGAGAGGTTCATTAAAGCAAGAAATAGTACCCCATGTGTGGAATTAACATGTGGTATCTGGCAATGGCTCCATTACAGTCATAAGTACATAAGTAATGCCACACTGGGAAAAGACCAAGGGTCCATCGAGCCCAGCATCCTGTCCACAACAGTGGCCAATCCAGGCAAAGGGCACCTGGCAAGCTTCCCAAATGTACAAACATTCTATACATGTTATCCTGGAATTGTGGATTTTTCCCAAGTCCATTTAGTAGTGGTTTATGGACTTGTCCTTTAGGAAACCGTCTAACCCTTTTTTTAAACTCTGCTAAGCTAACCGCCTTCACTAAGTTCTCCGGCAACGAATTCGAGAGTTTAATTATGCGTTGGGTGAAGAAACATTTTCTCCGATTTGTTTTAAATTTACTACACTGTAGTTTCATCACATGCCCCCTAGTCCTAGTATTTTTGGAAAGCGTGAACAGACTCTTCACATCCACCTGTTCCACTTCACTCATTATTTTATATACCTCTATCATGTCTCCCCTCAGCCGTCTCTTCTCAAAGCTGAAAAGCCCTAGCCTCCTTGGTCATAGGAGAAAGGGGGTTAATCAAGACTAACAAACCTGCCAGTTTTGCCTCTCCTATCAAGTATAGATTGGACCAGAGTGAACAAATGAGGACAGTTAGGCCTGATTACGGATGGGCAACTTTTTGAAGGGAAAAAAAAAAATCAAGCATGTTTGCAACCATCTAAGAAACCTATAAGGTATCAAGTAAGAACTTAACACAGTGGCGTAGTAATGACAGCAGATAAAGACCTCCACAATCCATCCAGTCCGCCCAACAAGGCGACCAGAACCATACACCAATGTTGAAAACTGACGTCTAACTCGCTATCAACCTTAAGGTATTTTCCCCTCCTTGAGTTACACTCACAGTATATTACAGGAAATTGGAAGACTGGGTGTTCAAAATGCAGATGGCATTTAATGTGGACAAATGTAAGGTGATGCACACTGGAAAGAATAATCCGAATCACAGTTACCAGATGCTAGGGTTCACCTTGGGGGTCAGCGCTCAAGAAAAAGATCTGGGTGTCGTTGTAGATAATACGCTGAAATCTTCAACTCAGTGTGTGGCAGCAGCCAAAAAAGCAAACTGGATGCTAGGAATTATTAGGAAAGGGATAGTGAATAAGACTGAAAATACTATAATGCCTTTGAGTATTGCGTTCAATTCTGGTCACCGTATCTCAAAAAGATATAGCGGAATTAGAAAAGGCTCAAAAGTGAGCAACTAAAATTATAAAGGGAATGGAACTCCTCTCGTATGAGGAAAGGCTAAAGAGGTTAGGGCTCTTCAGCTTGGAAAAAGAGATGGATGAGGGGACATATGATTGAGGTCCACAAAATCCTGGGCGCTGTAGAACGAGTAGAAGGAAATCAATTTTTTAATTGTTCCAATAGTGCAAAGACTAGGGGACACTCGAGGAAGTTACATGAAAATACTTTTAAAACCATGGGCGTAGACTGGGGGGGGCGAGGGGGGGCTTTGCCCCCCAAAACGACGACGACCCGCAGCGGCGAACGGGTGGCCGGCAGTAGTAAAGGCAGCAAGTAGCAGACAGGCTCGACTCCGCTTTCCTGCTCTCTCTGCGTCTCGCCCGAAAGGAAATGACATCAGAGGAAGGCGGGACGCAGAGAGAGCAGGAAAGCGGAGTCGAGCCTGTCTGCTACTTGCTGCCTTTACTACTGCCGGCCGCCCGTTCGCCGCTTCAACTTCGGTACCAGGGGCTGTTGGTAGCGGCGCTGCAGCGATTACAACAGTCTGCCTCGGCCTGTTCCCTGCCACACGTCCCGCCTATGCGGAACAGGAAGTTGTACCAGAGGAGGCGGGACATGTAGCAGGGAAGGCCGAGGCAGACTGCTGTATTGCTGGCTGGCTGCAGTGCCGCTACCGGCATCGATCAATGCAAGTGAGTGAGGAGGAAGGAAAAAGGAGAGACGCTGGAACCGGGATGGGGGGGGTGAGAAAAGGAGAAAAATGAGGTACTGTTCAGCTGCACCTTAGGAGGAGCGAGGTGATGGAACCATGTGGGTAGGGGTGAATGGAGGGCAGAAGGAGGATCTACAGGATGGAGGGAGAGAGGTGCAGGTCTGCTGTGCTGGATATTTTTTTTTTTTTGGGGGGGGGATGATGAACAGAGAGGAAGAGGGGATGGATTGGGGGGGAGAAGGGATTGTTAGATGTGGATTTGCTGGTAGGAGGGAAGAAGGGAGAATGGATGGTAGGAGGAAGGGAAGAGAAAAGAGAGTGTCAGGGAGACAGAGAAGCGAGATTCTGGTCATTGAGGGAGCATAGAGACAGGGACACAAGGGACAATGCTGGACAGAGAGGGGATAAGGGCATACAGGGACAATGCTGGGAGGGAAAAAGGGATATTGGAAGATGATGGACATAGGGTGAGTAAGAAGACAGGGGAGATGCTGGAAATGGGGATGTAAGAAAATGATGGGTGTGTGTGCTAGACATTGTATGGGGATGGGGATATGCTGGACATAGGAGAATAATGATATAATGGAGAAGCTGACATGGAAGGAAGGGGACATGGAGGGATGCTGGATTGAAGTAAGGGAAGGAGGATATGCTGGACAGAAGAGGTGAGAGAAAGAGAATATACTGTCAGAGGAGTGAAAATAGGGAGAGAGGGTGCTGTATAGAAAGGAGGAAATAGAAAGAGAGGTGCTGGAAGAGGGGAGAATTAAACAAAAACACAGGAATAACAGGATGAAGGTGGGGTGAGGGACACGTTGAGGGCAGATACTGAAACTCGAGGAAGGGTAGAGACAGGGCTACTGCATAAAGAAAGCACTGCATAAAACAGAAGACACTGGGACCAAAGCGAATAGAAAAACTAAATGATGAGACAACAAAGGTAGAAAAAGTATTTTATTCAGAATTTATTAATTGGAATATGTCAGCTTTTGGAAATGTGCATCTGTGATAGTTTGCATGTAAGTTTCAATTTTTCTGGTATTGCTGCATGCTGAGTCTGTCCTTGGAATTAGTGCTGTTATGGTTTAGTAAGAATATGAGTGTGTTTTTGTACAAGTTTGTGTATAGCGTTTTGCAGTGGAGAGATTGTGTGTTGGCCTTACTGAGGTGGCACCAAAACATCAGAAAGGGTGTAGAGCCTAAATCACGACATACTACCTCTTGAAGGATCTACATATAGAGCCTATGCATTTCTAAGGTCAACACTGGTATGGTATGGGAAAGGGGGGCGGGAAATACTACTGGAGATGAAGAGGGAGTGCTGGGTAAGGAGGAAAGAAGGAAGGAAGGAAGGGAGGGAGAAAGAGCTGGCTTGATATCTCATACATATTCATTATGGTTATTCCCCCAAAAAAGCCAGCTCTTTTTCCCTTCCTTCCTCCATATTAGCATATTCATTTGCATATGTATATATGCAAATGAATATGCTAATATGCTCCGCCCCATCCCTTGCCCCCCCAAATAAAACAGTCAAACTACGCCTATGTTTAAAAACACATAAGAGGAAATATTTTTTCACTCAACGAATAGTTAAGCTTTGGAACTCTTTGCCGGAGGAGGTGGTAACAAGTGGTTAGTGTATCTGGGTTTAAAAAAGGTTCAAATTCCTGGAGGAAAAGTCCATAGTCTGCTATTGAGACAGACTGGGAAGCAACTGCTTGCCCTGGGATTTGTAGTATGGAGTGTACCATGATTGGGTTTCTGCCAGATATTTGTGACCTGGCTTGGCCACTGTTTGGAAAACAGGATACTGGGCTAGATGGACCAATGGTCTGACCCCTTATGGCTACTCATGTTCTTATGTAAAATATACACACTGGTTCTTGATCTGTCTTTGCTATTTTCAGGCAACACACTGTATAAGTCTGTCTGCACTGGCTTTACTTCTCAACAGCTGGACTGGCTTCGAACCCCACCTCCAGATCAAGATCTATCTTTCCATAATTGGGCCAAGACCGTAGACGATGCCATGTGCATTGTGGGACTGATATATCAGCACACTGCTTAAATTTTAATACTGTTTCTTCTCTATCTATACTAAATGGAGTCCCATCATCTACTTCGGTCTACTCTTATCTCTTCTATTCTCAATACTTGATTTTAACCTTTTATATTTCTTATGGAAACCGCTCTGAAGGCATCTGCCCAAGAGCAGTATATCAAAATTTTAATAAACCTGAGTCTGCCCTGTTTTGGCCATATTTGGACACAGACTGTATAAAGCTACCCAGCACTGACCTTATCTCCCAACTACTGGAGCTGCCATCTATCACCACTAAATTTTGTTTTGATGCTATCCTCTTTCCATATAGGGGCCCTTTGCATTTATCCCACTCATTTTTTAAATTCTACCATCATTTTTGACTCCACCAACTTCCCTGGGAGGGCATTCCAAGCATCCAACAAATGAGGACAGTTATGAAAAACTTTCTAATGGTATTGCTAAGTCGACCACCCTGCAACCTCAATTCATGTCCTATGGTTCTACTACCAATTCACTGTCTCTGGAAAAGGTTTGTTTGTATATTAATATCTTTCAAGTATTTAAGCATCTATATATCTCCCCTATTCCTCCTTTCCTCTAGAATATATATATATTCAGCTCATCAAGTCTCTTCTCATACGTCTTTTGGCATAAAGCCCATACCATATTTGTTACTCTTCTATGGACCACTTCAGTTCTTTTTATATCCTTAGCTAGATACAGCAGCCAGAAGGTAAAATTATGTATCATACCTGATAATTTTCTTTCCATTAATCATAGCTGATCAATCCATAGACTGGTGGGTTGTGTCCATCTACCAGCAGGTGGAGATAGAGAGCAATCCTTTTGCCTCCCTATATGTGGTCATGTGCTGCCGGAAACTCCTCAGTATGTCGATATCCAAGCTCCATCCGCAGGACTCAGCACTTAGAGAATTACACCCACAAAGGGACACTCTGCCCAGCTCACCACCGCCGAAACGGGGGAGGGGAATTAACCCAGCTCATCTCCACACAAGTGGGGGAGGGGAATCCGTCCAGCTCATCCCCGCGGAGCGGAGGAGGGACACCACCCCGCCGATGCGGGGGGATCTGGCTTATCCTGCAACCGCAACCGCGGGAGGAGCTGACTGACCCTAACACCGCCGAAGCGGGAGGGGTACAAAGCTGCCCTACAGCCGCACGAAGCGGGAGGAAGCGCCGGCACAATTTATGTCTCAATCCAGCCCCGTACAACGGAGGGGAGAGGAATGCAGCAGCTCACTGTAACACAAACTCGTCTCAACTCTTGAAGAATCCATTGAAAAAACTTGAACACGAAGTCCTCCTGAACAGGAACTAAAGACTAAACTTGAACCTGAAATGCAACCAGAATATAAACAGTACAGATATCTGGGAGGGGCTATGGATTGATCAGCTATGATTAATGGAAATAAAATTATCAGGTATGATACATAATTTTACCTTCCATATCATCATGCTGATCAATCCATAGACTGGTGGGATGTACCGAAGCAGTACTCACCCAGGGCGGGACATTGAAATCCCTGACCGCAACACTGAAGCTCCAAACCGGGCCTCCGCCCGAGCAGCCACAGTCAAGCGGTAATGCCTGGAGAAGGTATGGGCTGATGCCCAAGTTGCCGCCTTGCAAATCTCTTCCAAGGAGACGGACCCGGCCTCTGCCATCGAGGCCGCCTGAGCTCTAGTGGAGTGAGCCTTCAGGTGGATAGGCGGCACCTTCCCCGCGGCCACATAAGCCGCTGCAATGGCTTCCTTGACCCATCTTGCCACTGTAGGCTTAGCAGCCTGCAGACCCTTACGAGGACCTGCAAACAGGACAAACAGATGATCCGACTTCCAGAAACCATTGGTCACTTCCAAGCATCTGATGATGACTCGTCTCACATCCAGATATTTAAGAGTAGAGTATTCCTCTGGGTAGTCCTCCCTACGAAAGGAAGGGAGACAGAGCTGCTGATTCACATGGAAGCGAGAAACAATCTTGGGCAGGAAGGAAGGCACTGTGCGAATAGACACTCCTGCCTCAGTGAACTGCAGAAAAGGCTCTCGACATGAGAGTGCCTGGAGCTCGGAAACTCTTCTGGCTGAAGTGATAGCCACCAAAAAGCCTGCTTTCAACGTCAGGTCTTTCAGAGATGCCCTCGACAAGGGTTCAAACGGCGGCTTCTGCAAGGCTCTTAGCACCAGGTTGAGATTCCACGCAGGCACCACTAAGTGCAGAGGAGGGCGCAGGTGATTAACTCCCTTGAGAAAACACACCACATCTGGCTGCGAAGCCACGGAAGCACCCTTCAGGCGGCCCCTGAAGCAAGCCAGAGCCGCTACCTGGACTTTAAGGGAACTGAGCGACAGGCCTTTCTCCAGACCTTCTTGCAGGAACGTCAACACTGAAAAAATTGGAGCAGTGAAGGGAGAAAGTGAGCCTGCTTCACACCACGCTGCAAAGGTACGCCAAACCCTAGCGTAAGCAGTAGAAGTAGAGCGCTTCCTCGCTCTCAGCATAGTGGCGATGACCCTGTCTGAGAAGCCCTTCTTCCTCAGACGCTGCCGCTCAATAGCCAGGCCGTAAGACCAAAGGGGGAGGGATCCTCCATCACCACGGGACCCTGATGCAACAGGCCCTGCTCCACTGGCAGCCGCAGAGGATCGTCCACTGAGAGCCTGATGAAGTCCGCATACCAGGACGTCTGGGTCAGTCCGGACCCACCAGGATTATCCGGCCCCGATGCTTTGCCACCCGGTCTAGCACCCTGCCCAACATGGGCCAGGGCGGGAACACATAGAGAAGCTCCTGTGTCGGCCACTGTTGGAGAAGAGCATCTACTCCCAGGGATCGAGGGTCCCGTCCTCTGCTGAAAAAGTGCGGCACTTGGCAATTGGCCGAAGACGCCATCAGATCTAGGCTCGGCTGGCCCCAGCGCTTCGTGATGTCCAAGAACGCCTGAGCCGATAACTGCCACTCTCCGGGATCCAAGGTATGGCGACTGAGAAAGTCCGCCTTGATATTCATGACTCCGGCAATGTGGGCCGCTGACAGCTGTTCCAGGCTCGCTTCCGCCCACTGGCATAGATTCATGGCCTCCTTCACTAGAGGGGCGCTCTTGGTACCTCCCTGGCGGTTGACATAGGCCACAGCCGTGGCGTTGTCCGACAGGACCCGTACTGGCTTCAACGCCAGTACCGGGAGGAACTCCAAAAGCGCCAACCGAATGGCTCTGAGTTCCAGGAGGTTGAAAGACCACTTTGCCTCTGCAGGAGACCAGAGGCCCTGCGCTGTCCTTCCCAAACAGTGGGCTCCCCAGCCCGTCAAAGAGGCGTCCGTCGTGACGACAATCCACTCCGGGGTCACAAGAGGCATCCCTGCAGACAACTTGTCTGTCTTCAGCCACCAGCTCAGCGCCTTGCGCACTGCTGGGTCCAAGGGAAGGCGCACAGCATAATCCTCCGACACCGGAGTCCAGCGCTGCAGCAGAGAGTGTTGTAGTGGTCTCATATGAGCCCTGGCCCAGGGCACTACTTCCATCGTGGCCGTCATAGAGCCCAACAGCTGCACATAGTCCCAAGCCCGAAGAGGAGAGGCTACTAGGAACTGGTCCACCTGAGCCTGAAGTTTGACAATCCGATTGTCCGGCAGGAACACTCTGCCCACTTGGGTGTCGAATCGAACTCCCAGATACTCCAGGGACTGAGTCGGGCGCAGCTGGCTTTTCTCCCAGTTGATGATCCACCCCAGGGAGCTCAAAAGAGCAATCACCCGGTCCACAGCTTTGCCGCACTCTGCATAAGAGGGGCTCGGATCAACCAGTCGTCCAGATAAGGATGGACTTGTACTCTTTCCTTTCGCAGGAAGGCCGCGATGACCACCATTACTTTGGAGAAGGTCCGCGGAGCAGTAGCCAACCCGAACGGGAGGGCTCTGAACTGGAAGTGTCGGCCCAGGACTGCAAAACGCAGAAAGTGTTGATGAGGAGGCCAGATGGGAATATGCAAGTACGCTTCCTTGATGTCCAAGGATGCCAGGAACTCCCCTGCCTTCACTGCCGCTATAACAGAGCGGAGAGTCTCCATGCGAAAGTGCCGAACTTTCAAGGCCCGATTGACCCCTTTGAGGTCGAGGATAGGCCGTACAGAACCTCCTTTCTTTGGTACCACAAAGTAAATGGAGTAACGTCCCTTGCCAAGCTGATTTTCTGGCACCGGAACGACCGCACCCAGGCGGATCAGATTGTCCAAGGTCTGCTGCACTGCCACAGCTCTGACCGGAGACTTGCAGGGAGAGAGTACAAACCCGTCTCTTAAGGGTCGGCAGAACTCTAGCTTGTAGCCGTCTCTGATGACTTCCAGCAACCAAGCGTCTGAAGTTACCCTGGTCCACTCGCCCAGAAACGAGGACAGGCGTCCTCCAATCTGCACTGGGCCATGGACCAGGGCCCCGTCATTGGGTACAAGACCCTGGGGGAGGACCGGAGGGCGCACCTCCGGGACGGCGGTCTCTGCGAAAGGAATGCTGCTTGGGGGAAAAGTTCCTCTTGAAGGAAGAGGGGGCAGAGGAGCCCGACTTGCCCGTGCGGTACCGACGGGCTTCCTGAAACCGTCCTTTGGAGGAACCGGGGCGGGCACCACTGGCCCGAGCCCTGACCTCCGGTAACCTCTTGCCCTTAGACATGCCGAGATCGGTCACAATTTTGTCCAGCTCGACCCCAAAGAGCAGCTTGCCTTTAAAAGGCAACTTAGCCAGGCGAGACTGAGAGGCGTGGTCAGCAGACCAATGCTTCAGCCAAAGCCAGCGCCGTGCAGAGACTGTCTGAGCCATACCTTTAGCCGAGGCTCTCAAGACATCATACAGCAAGTCTGCCAAGTAGGCCAAGCCCGATTTCAGGGCCGGCCAATCAGCCCTCAAGGAAGGATCCGAGGGGGAAGCCCGCTGCACAATCGTCAGGCACGCCCTGGCCACATAGGAGCCGCAAACTGAGGCCTGCAAACTTAAAGCAGCCGCCTCGAAGGACGACTTTAAAGCCGCCTCCAATCTTCTGTCTTGGGCGTCCTTTAGGGCCGTGCCACCTTCCACCGGCAACGCCGTTTTCTTAGTCACCACAGTGATTAAAGAATCCACGGTAGGCCAAAGAAAGGCCTCCCGTTCACCTTCAGGCAGAGGATAGAGGCGGGACATAGCCCTAGCCACCTGTAAGGCTCGCTTCTGGGAAATCCCATTGAGTCGAAATCAAGGTGTGCATGGCTTCATGCACGTGGAAGGTTCTAGGCGGGCGCTTCGTCCCCAGCATAATGGCAGAGCCAGCAGAGGCTGAGGGAGAGACGTCCTCCGGAGAGGAAATCTTCAAAATGCTCATGGCCTGCACTAACAGGTTGGGCAAATCCTCTGAGCGAAAGATCCGCACTGCAGAGGGGTCATCCGCTCCATCTGAGCGGGAATCCGTCTCCTCCAAGGAATCCCCAAAGGACCGTTGGGAGAATTCAGATACGCTGCCCTCATCTACATCAGAGGAGACAGAGAGGCATATTTTCAAAGCACTTTGGGAGGCTAAGTTCCATAGGTTTCTATGGAACTTTGGGAGGCTAAGTGCTTTGAAAATATGCCTCAGAGTCCTCTAGGGCCTGGAAATGCACCTGAGGGCGTTTGCTTCCGGAGGCCTCAACCCCTTTATCAGACAGGGGAGCAGGGACAGCGTTTTGCATAAGAAAAGCCTGATGCAGCAGCAAAATGAACTCAAGGGAGAAACCCCCCAAACTGTGCACTTCTGCAGCCTGGGCCACGGCACTAGACGCACCCTCAACCGGGACTCGCAAGAGCGGGGGAGAAACATGCTGCGCATCCAAAATGGCGTCTGGCGCGAAACTCTGAGGAGCCGCGCGGGAAGAACGGCGCTTTCTTGTCGTCGCCCGAATCAAGGGTGACCATAGCATTAACGTCTCCCACCTCGAGGGCGGCCCAAGAAGAAGCCGTCCGAGCAGAGTGGCCGGCCAACATGGAGGGGCGAGCAGCGGGGGATGGGCGCTTATGGCGGGAAAAACCGCCGCACCGGAGGAAGAACCGGGACACTGACCGGACTCCAAACTGACGCCCAAAAAAAGGCGATTCAGGTTTTGAAACCCCCGCATCCCCGCTAGATGCGCCCACGCGGTCCAGGGAGCGATTCTTCGCGCCCTCGCCCTCCGACGCCATAAGCCACGTGGAGACCGATCGGGGAACCCCCTGCCCGCTACAAAAGATAAAAATTACCTGCTTCTCGCTCCGAGCTGTAACGAACTGGTGTCCCAGTGAGCAGCTGCAATAAACGCTGATATAAACGTTGAAATAAACGCCCTTAAAGGACGTTCAAATTTTTTTTTTTTTTAACGGAGCCAGCGGGAGGGGGGAGAAAGGAGGGACCTGGCGCCACCAGGTTTCCACTTGCTCAAGAAGAGCCCTCAACCCCAGGTACTCAACAAAACCTAAGAATTAGGCTTGGAGACCTAGCCAGAGCTGCTGCTGTGTGAGACCACCACCTGCTGAGATAGAGAACATACTGAGGAGTTTCCGGCAGCACATGACCACATATAGGGAGGCAAAAGGATTGCTCTCTATCTCCACCTGCTGGTAGATGGACATAACCCACCAGTCTATGGATTGATCAGCATGATGATATGGAAAAGCCTTTAAATCAAGCTCATGAATGCAAACATTGCAGCAATTTGTTCCATGCCTGCTAAGGCATGGAAGACTCAAGACCCAAGGTGACTGTTTAGATATCAGAGGCTATGGCAGCGGTTCCCAAACTTTTTCTGTTCACAGCATCCTTAAGTGTCCAAGCAATTTTTTGCGCCCCCGCCCCCACCCCGTCCACATAGGTCTCCACCCCTCCTCCACCACATAGGTCTCCCTTTCCCTGCAGCCCCCTCCTCTCACTTCAGCACACCTCTCCATTCCCTGCAGCCCCTCTCCTCCCAGATAGTCCAGAACACCACTCCATTGCCTAAAGACCCCCTCCTCCCAGGAAGTCCAGCACACCATTCCCTACAGCCCCTCTCCTCCCATAAGTCCAGCACACCTCTCCCTTCCCTGCAGCCTCCTCTTCCCAGAAAATCCAGCACATCATTCCCTGCAGCCCCTCTCCTCCCAGATAGTCTAGCACCTCTCTCCCTTCCCTGTGGCCCGCCTCCTCCCATAAGTCCAGTACACATCTGCCTTGCCCAAATCCAGCATCACTCACTACCTTCCTTCCCGCAGGTCCAGGATCGCTGTCGCTGTCTTCTCCTTCACCTGTTGCCGCGCTTGCAGCTTACATTTTCGGGCCGTCCGCATTCAGACAGGCACTCTGGGTCTTCCCTCTGCCGCATTCAGCCCTCTCTGATGCAACTTCCTGTTGTGAGGGCCAGATGTAGCAGAGGGAAGTCCCCACAGTGCCTGTGTGAATTGTGGATGGCCTGAAAATGTAACTGCAAGCACAGCAGCGGGGGAAGAAGGAGGAAGCAGCAGATTCCGGACCTGCGAAAGAGGATAGTAAGGAGCGATACTGGATTGTGAGTGGCAGGAGGGAGGTCTGGATTTGCCATGGCACCCCTGAGAGTTTGCTGCGGCGCACCAGTGTGCCGCGGCACACAGTCTGGGAACCACTGGGCTATGGAATGTCTACTTTCTGAGCAAGTTAACTACAGTGTGCCACAATAGACTGGAAAGTTTTCATTGGACCTAGGCGCTGTTTAAGGACTAGGAGCAAAAGAACTGTTCTACCACAAGCAATACTGTGTAACAAAAGAAATGTAATTAGTCTCGATAGGGAGACTAACTTTTTGGATTTGTGGTGGAGCAGAGTTAGGTATGGCATGGGAGAGAGGAGGAGTGGGGAGAGGGAGGTGGAAAGGAGAAGGTCACTGTTGTGTACTATACAGAATTGATAAAAACAATATTAAGCAAACTAGAATAAATAGTAACTTATCCAACTTGTGCTGATCTTGTAAATCTGCAATTAGCACATTTCAGCACGTTATATTCCTGCCCTAATTTAGCACTATTCTGGAATTCAATTTGGCACAGAGTCTCTAAAATACTTGACATATACTCCCAACTTAAGTTATAAGATAGCTATTTTTCGTTATTCTGCTCTTCAAAATCACCTCCTCTCTCCTGAAGAAAGTAAGGTGTTAGATGTCTTACTATTGCTTGCATTTAAAACTATAATGACTGAGAGGAAGGATAACTCTTAAGGTGTTTTTTAGTGGAATTCTATTTGCCTAATTTATAAATATGAGGCAAAACTAGCTGAGAAAAGTAACCGGGCTGGTAATTTTGCAAAAATTTGGGAACCCTCTATCCTGTTTCTGTTCATTTTTTGTATCATAAAGTGATCCAAAAGAGTTATCAGTATGTGTACGTCTCTAGTAATGCTATAGAAATGATAAGTAGTAGTATTCTGTGACTACTATTTTTGTCTACATCTGTGTTATAGTATTCCTCCATGTTTATCTCCATATTTGCAAGTGTGCTGTTATCTTTTTGTATCATTTGTAAAAGAAAAAGAAAATCAAAAAAGAAGATTTGAACTTAATAAAACGGGGGGGGGGGGGGGGGGGGTTAAGATATTTATTTTAAAACATTTGGTATACTCCTCACCTTGATAGAGTGGTTTAGAGAAGACAGAGACAAGCAGAAAAGTTTCAAACTTCACTGAGACCCAGTGTAAATCTGCAAGGAAGGGTGAATGAGGTGTGGGTTCATTTTAACATCTCTTTTCATGTGAACTCACCTATACCTACAATGAAAGTCAATAAAGGTGTCTTGTAAGTAGACACCTTTATTTGAGATATTTACTAATGACAATCTACGAACTGTTAGCAAGGTTTTCAGAGAAAAGATTAATGAGTAACAGGCAAACCTTTCTTCAAGACTTTTAGAGAACAAAAGCTGTTTTGTTTTTTATAAGGAAAATTAGGGTTTCCTTTGGATACCCTGTATGCAGCTTCTGTTAAGACAATAGAGAGCCGGAGAGAGAAAACTAAAGCTTTCTGCTGTACTCCAGCCCTCAGATTACAGCAACTGGTTTTCTATGCAGAGTCTATTTAAAGGTATTTTTCCCTCCATGGAGCACAGAGTTTTGCACAAAACAGCTTACATAAAACATTTTTTTTTAATTATGTTTCAATGTGACTGACTTTTGAGCTGCTTAGCTTGAAATACATTAGTTTCCCAATTTTTAACCTTTATTCTCCTCTCATTCTTTAGTACCGCATCTCTTTGTATGACGTATAATTGATTTGGTACAGTTTCATAATTTTGCCCTTTTTTTTTTTTGTCCTGGCAGCTTCTTACTCTCCTGCAACTCAAATGAGAACTAACCTCCACCAGGCTATGGAGCCAGAGTCTTCACTCAGAAAAACAGGAATTTCTTCCATTTTTAACCCCTTCTACTACCAACTAGTCCAGATATCAGTCTCAGCCATCAGTCAGGAGCCACAAACTGAAGCTCCCTCTGGAATACAGTATGTGTATACTCAAGCCTGACCATTAGGTGTCACCCGTGTGTAATGAATCTCTTTTACCCTGAAGCTGTGAGCCCCGTCTCCGCAGCACTCTAGCCCAGGATGGGCTGAGGAGCAGAAAGTAGGCTCAGAAATCAAATTTAGGCCATTCACATGCAGATTACAATCTAAAATACATGGAAAGGTGATATCCTGAGTATGTCAAAACCTTTTCCATTAGGATTAATTTTTAGCTGTCTGCATGCTATATGCATACTTTGGACATATACAAGTGACAACAGTGCAGATTTCTGGCAATGTACAATAAAAAAATATATTATAAAGCTAGTGTTGTATCTATAACAGAAGGCATGGCTAATAAAGAAAAGTATTCAAATATTCACCTATTTAACCTCAGGCAAATTATAAAAACACAAAGAGAAAAGGGTTTATGTTAATAAATGTCATTGTTCCATCTGGCAAGCAAATCATTAAAATTACCTGCTTGAAGGGGTTTCTTACAGAGAGACTACTGTATGTTCTGCAAACCCCTTCCCCCCATCCCACTCCTTCCCAACCAAAAATATGTATTTTTCCAGGGGCACTAAGTGTGCTTTGCATGTTATGATGGTTGCTAGTTAGAGTCTGAATGCTAATGTAAAGCACCTGTATTTGACAGTGAAACTGAAGGAAAAAATGTCTCCTATGTACTGAAGAGAACCAATCATAATGAAGGTGTATTATCTGACAGGTAAAGGTTTATAATAAAGTCCCAAGTTCAGCACAGACTCCAAATTCTGCGTTCTAAGCAACCAATGGAGACACTTCTCTAACCAAGTATGGTCCTAATTTACTAAGCCCTTCTGCCCCCTCCCCCTCCCCCACACACACAACTTTCCAAATGGGAAAAAGACCCTAATAACCCAAGTACTGTATTTGGTACTGAGCTTTAGAACTGTCATACAGGCTCAGAAAAAAAGTGACCAATCTAGATCAAACTTACCTGGCAGGATCCCAAAAAGTAGTTAGATTCCATGCTACTACCCAGGGATAAGCAGCTGCTTACCATTAAGGGCGCATTTAGCCAAACAAAGTTCAATTTGTGCTCATTTTTAAACTATTTTTTTTCTGACTTTCAGACATTTTTGGTGTCTGTTTCACCTATCTGTTCTTTATTCACGTACTCCATGTGAACTAAATTTTTTTAAAGTAAATTTACTGTATTCAAGTTAATTCATAGGCATACACATGTAAAAGTGATTCGTGAAGAACTTTAAAATTTTAGGCACCAAAATAAAATGAATGTATGCTCATAAATACACACCCTTATTTTCCACAGTGTATCCCCCAGCAATGAATTCCAGAGCTTTTTTTTTTTTTTTGCATTATGTGAAAAAGTATTCTCTCTAATCTGTTTTAAAATCCTACTTGGCCACTTCATGGAGCGCCCCCTAGTCTCTGTATTTTTTGAAAGACTAAACAGCTGACTTGAATCTAAGCTAAAATTAACCTCTTTAGCCTTTAAAGGGAAATCATTTCATCCCTCATCATTTTTGTTGTCATTTTCAGTAAATCACAGCTTTAGAAAGAAAGAGTAAAAAGAACACATTCTAATAAGTATTAGGACTGAGAATTAAATTGTAAACTGATCCAGTTCCATATTGGTTAAGATACAAGGACAAAAGGTCCATGAAGTCCAATATTCTTCTGATTTCCTAACAGTTTCACCAGTAATCGATACCTCCTCATATGGCAAATGGCAGCAGATAAAAACTTGTATGGTCCATCAAAATCTGCCCAACAAGGCAGCCAGAGTTGAACCTGCACCCTTCTATGCCCTGTTTAATATATGAAGGACATTTAAGGTTTGATTTTGATTGCAACCGCTTTCTATAGGGATCTTCTGTATTTATCCCATGTGTTTTTGAACTCCATCAATGTTTTTGTCCCCGCTTCCTCCACCAGGAGGGTATTCCAAGCATCTGCCAATTCTTTCCATAAAAAGTATTTCTGGCTGCTACCTAAGTCTACCACCCTGCAACCCCAAGTCATGTCCTCTAGTTCTACTGCTTCTTCATCTCAGAAAAAGGGTTTGTTTTTATATTAATACCCTATAAGTATTTAAATGTCTGTATCATATCTCCCCTCTCCTTTACTCTATAGAGTAAACTCTGGAATTCGATGCCGGAGAAAGTGGTGAAGGCGGTTAGCTTAGCAGAGTTTAAAAAGGGGTTGGACGGTTTCCTAAAGGACAAGTCCATAAACCGCTACTAAACGGACTTGGAAAACTCCAAAATTCCAGGAATAACATGTATAGAATGTTTGTACGTTTGGGAAGCTTGCCAGGTGCCCTTGGTCTGGATTGGCCGCTGACGTGGACAGGATGCTGGGCTCGATGGACCCTTGGTCTTTTCCCAGTATGGCATTACTTATGTACTTATGAGTATAATATTTAGTCTTCAAGTCTCTTCTCATACATCTTTTGATGCAAACACCAAATCATTTTTGTTGACTTCCTCTGAACCACTTCAAGTCTTCTTCCAAGTATGACAGCTGGCTTAAAATCACAGAAAATGAAGATACATACCTGTAGCAGGTATTCTCCGAGGACAGCAGGCTGAATATCATCACATATGGGTCGTTCTCCGCGACGGCCTCAGAAGACCAGAACTCTTTAGTAAAATCTAGAAGTTTCTAGAATGCTCCGTCACACTGACCCGAGCGCACCGCGCATGCGCGAACGGCTTCCCGCCGGCGACACAAGCGTGCCCCCATCAGTTAAATAAACAGCAAAAAGAGGAATGGAATAACTCCAAAGGGGAGGAGGGTGGTTTGTGATGATATTCAGCCTGCTGTCCTCGGAGAATACCAGCTACAGGTATGTATCTTCATTTTCTCCGAGGACAAGCAGGCTGAAATATCATCAACATATGGGGTATCCCTAGCCCCCAGGCTCACTCAAAACAACAAACATTGGTCAATTGGGCCCCGCAACGGTGAGGACATAACTGAGATTGACCTGAAAGAAACACAACTAAGTGAGAGTGCAGCCTGGAACAGAACATAAATGGGCCCAGGGGAGTAGAGTTGGATTTTAAACCCCGAACAGATTCTGCAGCACCGACAGCCCAAACCGACTGTCGCGTCGGGTATCCTGCTGAAGGCAGTTGTGAGATGTGAATGTGTGGACTGATGACCACGTCGCAGGCTTGCAAATCTCTTCAATAGTGGCTGACTTCAAGTGGGCCACCGACGCTTCCATGGCTCTAACACTATGAGCCGTGACATGACCCTCAAGAATCATCCCAGCTTGGGCATAAGTGAAGGAAATGCAATCTGCTAGCCAATTGGAGATAGTGCGTTTTCTGATGGCAACTCCCATCCTGTTGGGATTAAAAGAAACAAACAGCTGGGCGGACTGTCGATAGGGCTTTGTCCGCTCCACGTAAAAGGCCAATGCTCTCTTACAGTCCAAGGTGTGCAACTTGTCCTCACCAGGGCGGGTACGTGGACGGGGAAAAAATGTTGGCAAGACAATTGACTGGTTCAGATGGAATTCCGACACCACCTTCGACAAGAACTTAGGGTGAGTGTGAAGTACTACTCTGTTATGGTGAAACTTGATATAAGGAGCATGCACTACCAGGGCTTGGAGCTCACTGACTCTACGAGCTGAAGTAACAGCCACCAAGAAAATGACCTTCCAGGTCAAGTAATTCAGATGGCAGGAATTCAGTGGCTCAAAAGGAGCTTTCATCAGCTGGGTGAGAACAACGTTGAGATTCCATGACACTGGTGGAGGTTTGACTGGGGGCTTTGACAAAAGCAAACCTCTCATAAAACGAACTACTAAAGGCTGTCCAGAGGTAGGCTGACCTTCTACACGTTGATGGTAAGCACTAATTGCACTAAGGTGAAGTCTTAGGGAGTTGGTCTTGAGGCCAGACTCTGATAAGTGTAGAAGGTATTCAAGCAGAATCCGTGTAGGACAAGAAAAAGGATCTAGGGCCTTGCTATCACACCAGACAGCAAACCTCCTCCATTTAAAAGAATAACACTTTTTCGTAGAATCTTTCCTGGAAGCAAGCAAGACGCGGGAGATACCCTCCAAAAGGCCTAGAGAGGCCACTTCTAAGTTCTCAGCATCCAGGCCGTGAGAGCCAGAGACTGGAGGTTGGGCTGTAGAAGCAACCCCTCGTTCTGAGTAATGAGGGTCGGAAAACACTCCAATCTCCACGGTTCTTCGGCAGACAACTCCAGAAGAAAAGGAAACCAGATCTGACGGGGTCAGAAAGACGCAATGAGAATCATGGTTCCGCGGTATTACCTGAGTTTCAGCAGAGTTTTTCCTACTAGAGGTATGGGAGGATACGCATACAGAAGGCCTACCCCAATGTAGCAGAAAGGCATCTGATACTAGTCTGTCGTGGGCCTGGAGTCTGGATCAGAACTGAGGGACTTTGTGATTGATCTGAGTGGCAAAAAGATCCACCGAGGGGGTGCCTCACGCTCAGAAGATCCTGCGGACAACGTCCATGTTCAGTGACCACTCGTGAGGTTGCATTATCCTGCGCAGCCTGTCGGCCAGACTGTTCTTTACACCTGTCAGATAAGTGACATGGAGAAACATGCCGTAATGCCGAGCCCAAAGCCACATCTGGACAGCTTCCTGACACAGAGGGCGAGATCCGGTGCCCCCCTGCTTGTTGGTGTAATACATAGCAACCTGATTGTCTGTCTGAATTAGAATAATTTGATTGGACAGCCGATCTCTGAAAGCCTTGAGAGCATTCCAGATCGCTCGTAATTCCAGATTGATCTGAAAATCCTTCTCCTGAAAGGACCAAGTCCTTGAGTGTGAAGTCCATCTACATGAGCTCCCCACCCTAGGATGGATGCATCAGTCGTCAGCAATTTTTGTGGCTGAGGAATTTGGAATGGATGTGCCAAGGTCAGATTGGATCGAATGGTCCACCAATGAAGGGAAGTGCAAAAGTCAGTGAAGAGAAGGATAACATCCTCTAGATCCCCTGTGGCTTGGCACCACTGGGAAGCTAGGGTCCACTGAGCTTATCTCATATGTAGACGTGCCATGGGAGTCGCATGAACTGTGAAGGCCATGTGCCCTAGAAGTCTCAACATCTGCCGAGCTGTGATCTGTTGAGACGCCCAAGCCAAGGACACTAGGGTCAGAAGATTGTCTGCCCTTGCCTGGGAAAGATAAGCTTGAGACGTCTGTGTGTCCAACAGAGCTCCAATGAACTCCAATTTCTGCACTGGAACAAGGTGGGACTTGGGGTAATTGATTACACCCCAGTAGCTCCAGCAGCTGAACAGTCATCTGCATGGACCGTAGAGCTCCTGCCTCCGATGTGTTCTTCACCAGCCAATCGTCGAGATAAGGGAACACATGCACTCCCAGTCTACGTAGCGATGCTGCAACAACCGCCAAGCACTTTGGGAAGACCCTGGGCGCAGATGCAAGGCCAAAGGGCAGTACACAGTACTGAAAGTGCTGAGCTCCCAGCCAAAATCGAAGGTACTGCCTGTGAGCTGGGAGTACCAAGATGTGAGTATAGGCATCCTTTAAGTCCAGAGAGCATAGCCAATCGTTTTCCTGAATCATGGGAAGAAGGGTGCCCAGGGAAACCATCCTGAACTTTTCTCAGACAAGGAATACATCGAGAGTAATCCTGCGAAACTGGAGACCAACGGCTCAGAAGGGCTAGCTGTAGGGGATGAATGTGTGCCCCGGGCCCACGGAACCACTTCGTTTGCGGCAGCCATCGAACCTAGTAATTGCACATAGTTCCACACCAGAGGGCACAGATCCACAAGAGACTTCTCATCTGCGACATCAATTTGATCCTCCTTCCCTCGGGCATAAAAACCAGACCTTGGGCAGTATCGAACCGCACCCCCAGGTATTCCAGCGACTGAGAAGGTAGCAGATGACTCTTGGAGAAGTTGATCACCCAACCAAGGGACTGAAGAACTTCCACCACTTGCTGAGTAGCGAAGTGGCTCTCAGACTCCAACGACGCTCGAATGAGCCAGTCGTCCAGATAAGGATGAATTTGAAGAGAGGCTGCCACCACTACCATGACTTTGGAAAATGTGCGAGGAGCTGTGGCCAATCCGAAAGGCAAAGCTCGGAACTGAAAATGGAGCCCCAATACTGCAAACCGCAGGAACCTCTGATGGGGCGGCCAAATCAGAATATGAAGATAAGCCTCTTTCAGGTTCAGTGCTGTCAGGAACTCCTGGAGCTGTACTGTCGCAATCACCACCCGGAGCGTATCCATGCAAAAATGGCGAATTCTCAGGAAGCGATTTACCTTCTGGAGGTTAAGAACAGGTCGGAGTGACCCCCCCCTGCTTTCTTCGGGACCACGAAAAAAATGGAATAGCACCCTGTGCATTCTTCGAGCATCGGCACAGGCACGATGGCTCCAATGGACACTAGGTCTTGCAAAGAGAATTGCCTCCTGCTTGGAAGAAGTAGCGCACCGGGACTCCAAGAAAGAATCTCCGACCTGTGCAGCAAATTCTATTTTGTAGCCTTCCCTGATGACTTTGAGAATCCATTGGTCTGAGGTAATCTTGGTCCACTCTTGGAAATATAGTCAACCGACCCCCTATTTTTAAGTCCCAAGAGTGGGCCGGCGCCCCGTCATTGTGAAGGTCGACAGGCTGCTCCCTGCCGCGCTCCGGACCCTGCTCCTCCTTTTGTCTGCACGAAAGGAATTTCGTTACTGAAACCTAGGCCGCTGGAAGGCTGGAGAAGGTCTACCTGGTCGATATCATCTGGAATCTCTAAACCGAGGCCTAGAGGTTCCCAAGCGAGCCGAGGGGTTGGGCCTCTCTTCCAGAAGTCGTTGGGATTTGGAATCCTCCAAATCTTTAACAATCTTCTCCAGTTCCTCTCCAAAAAGAAGTTTACCCCGAAAGGGTAACTTAGTCAGGCGTTGCTTAGACGCCATGTCCGCGGCCCAATGTCGAAGCCATAGCAACCTACGAGTGGTGACAGTCAAAGCCACACTCTTGGCCGATGCTCTCGCCAAATCATATAATACGTCCGCTAGGTACGATAGAGCCACCTCCATCTTAGGAAGAACTGACATCTGGCAGGAAGCCCCGGGCTCCTGCTCTGCCAACAGCTGTAACCAATCAAGGTAAGCCCAAGCAGCGTAAGAAGCTTTAAGAGCCAAAGTCGAAACTTCAAATGCTCACTTCAGCATTGCTTCTAGCCTGCTATCCTGCATGTCTTTTAGCACCACCCCGCCTTCCACCAGAACGGTAGTTTTCTTGGTGACCGCCATCACCAAGGAGTCAACACAGGGCAGTTCAAATGACTCTGCCTGACTAGTCTGCACCGGACAAAGGTGAGCCATAGCTCTAGATACCCGCAAAGGGGCATCTGGCTCCGACCACTGCGCCGTGATGATCTCCTGGATCGCCTCATGCATGGGGAAGGCCTTGGACGGTCTCCTTGTGCTAGCCATGCGCACATTCACAGCAGCAGCAACTGACGCTTCAGGGTCCTCAATGTGCACTTCCAGGGCAGAAGAAATAAGTGAGGAAAGTCCTCCCTGTGAAAAATCCTTACCGTGGATGATCACCTGGTTCCTCCATGGTGATCTCCCCCTCCTCTAAATCCTCTGTGCCCGAGGCCCTCAGTGAAAATCCTGAACATCCAGGAAGAGAGGGGGTGACAGAAAAGCGGTCAATAGAACCCACGTCTGAGCCAGAATCTCTATGTCTGTGCTTGCGAGTCTGATCTAGCCCAAGAAGCATCAGACCTTCATCCGCACCCTCTAGAGACACAGCATGTCCCCCTAAACCAGCAGAGGGAGGAGGAGAGGGAGGAGGAGGAGGAGGAGGGGAGCGCTTCAGCAAAAAGCCTGATGCAATAAGAGGATGAATTCAGGAGGAAAAGCCTGCCTCCTGAATCAGCCACACTGCCCTCCAACGCAGCCATCATCCTAGAAGGGCCAGATCCCCTAGAGACGTCCTCAGGCTCCACCCCAGCAAAATCCCTGCATTTTGGGGTCGCAGGAGTCTGAGCAAGCATCAGAGAAGCGGGGGAAGAACACCATGGCGATTTTCAAAATGGCGCCCGCGTCAGCGCTCCCCACAAGGGAAACTGGCACTCCAGAAGAAAACGCCCCCAAATCTCCTCCGCTCGAGTCTGAACAGACCGCAGAGTAAATACCTGCAACGACCGCGCTTCCCACAACAGCACAGCACTTGACATTTTCTGCCGCCATAGCAACAGGCAGCGCGAAAGTAAGACGGAGGAAACAGAAAGAGAGAATTTAAAAGAGCTGCACTCACCCCAAGTTGAGCAGCCAGACAAAATTCCTCAATCTCAGAAAGCTGCCTCTGCAGCACAACAGCCTGTCTGTGCAGAGGAAAACTCCCAAACAACAAAGGAGCAGGAACAGATCACTGCTAGAATCGCTCTCTGTTTTTTCTTTTTTCCTTTTCTTTTTTTTTTTTTTTAAGTGAGGAAGATAGCAGAGAGAAGCCAAAGGCACAGTGAGAGAGGAATTTTCAGAGGGTGAAGCAGGGACAGGCAGACAAGCCAGTATGCTTCTAAAGGGGGTCAGAGACCACACAGTCACCCCTGGTCTCAACTGGCTACCAAGCCAGGAGACTACACAGGCCTGAAAATATCCAGGAGCTGGGATAGGTCCATCTTCCACCTGCTGGAGATAGAGATATACTAAAGAGCTTAGGGGCTGGCCAGCTGGTATAACTCCCTTGAGTTTGGTTCACTTATCTCCACCTGCTGGTAGGCGGACACAACCCACTGGTTTCTGGATTCATCTGACTGTTTCCTTGTCTGTGCTCACCTCACCCTCTGGTGGCCAGGCCTGATGGCTGCAATGGACTGTCTGTTTACTGTCACCCGTTCCAGACTTCAGCCCAGTTCAGTCCAGATCTTCCGGGCTGCCAGAATTGCTTTCCCTGTTTGTACCTGAACAGCACCCGTAGTTGCTTTGTGATTGCTGCAACTGTGCTTTAGCAGCTGATGGGCTTTATAATCACCTAGAAACTTCTGTGTTGCCTTTGCATTCGTCTAAGGTCCCTGGTATGTTGGGATGCGCTCGGCACTTCTGCCTAGTCCAGTTCTAGTCTGAGTTTCTTGCTTGATTCTAGTTAGTGTGTAGCTTAATTCTAGTTAGCTTGTGTGTAGCTTAGTTCTAGTTAGTCTGTGTGTAGCTAGTTTTGGTTCTATTGCTTATTTCCTAGTCTTGCCTCTGGTCTGTATTCCTGGCTTGGGTTTCTTTCTTAGTGGCAGCTTGGCAGCTTTCAGTATTGCTCTGCCCCTTGACTGTATTTCTAGCTACTGGAGCTTCAGCCATAGTCCTGTTCTCTGCCTGTATTTCTCAGCTACTGGAGCTTCAGCCATAGTCCTGTCCTCTGCCTGTATTTCTCAGCTACTGGAGCTTCAGCCATAGTCCTGTCCTCTGCCTGTATTTCTCAGCTACTGGAGCTCCAGCCATAGCCCTGCACCCGTCTGCCTTGCTTTTGTCTAGGTGCCTGCGGGCATTTCTGAATCCTGATTCCTGGTGTTCCTACCTGCTAGTTCCAGTACCAGTTTTTCTCCAAGTCCTGCCGGCTGCCTGCACCCTGGGGCTCAACCCCCGGGGAACGGTGGCTAGGTGTAGGTGAAGCCTAGGTCCAGTCCCATGTGATCCTGTCCAGTGTGTTCCAGTTCAGTGCGTACCAGTCCAGTGTGTTCCAGTCCAGTGTGTTCCAGTTCAGTACTCCAGTCCGGGGTTCCAGTCCTGTTTTGCCTTGTCTCTGGTTTGGAGGGTTATTTTGCCTGCCACTGCCGCTCCACGGCAGGGGTCCAAGGGCTCACCATCCAGTGCCTCCGGGAGAAGCCTGACATCATCTGCTGATGACGCTATGGAATGCTTGAATAGTGAATACTGCCAAAAAAAAAACCACAGGAGGCTGTTGGGCCCAGGAGGAAATGGAGGGCTGCAAGACAGTAAGTAATAGAATTGACTCTTGGGAGTACGGGTGGGGATGGCTCTTAGCAGGTATGGGTGGGGATAGGTGAAATTTTGGTCCCTGTGCAACTCTCTACTTTGAAGCCTGCAGTGTTAACATCAGTATTTAGCATATCTAACGTTGAACCTAGTATTCAAATAAAATATCCTATTTTTCTTAACTATATTCTCTTATTAAAATTTATCACCTTCATTCTTGTAAACTAAGATATTGCTGCATGATGCTATTTTGGTTTTAATAAGTTTTCAATTTTCTGTTTTTAAAGTTTCAGAAAGGCGACAAAAAAATAACTTTAAAGAAATTTGGGAAAATAGTAAAATGATGGTCACAAACATTTGTTAAACATGAACCCTTCTAGCCCTCACTGCACACAATAGTATCATTCAATCAATCTCCTCTGAACGCACAATTCTACATAATCTTGTCCTGCCGTGGAGTAGGTAAGGTGCTCTGCCAGGACCTCACCCTGCTGTCTGTGCCCTGTCTCACCTTGTTTCTTGATCTCGGCTTTTAACAGTTTCTCCATCGCATTCTCGTGCGCCACATCCAGGGGGAGCTCTCCCTCACTGTTAACAGCTGCAATCTTTGCTCCATGTTTGATAAGATACCTGCCCAGGAAGTAGGAGCAAAAAAATCAAAAAAGAAACTTGCTTTGTCCCTTACCCATTCTTTTTAAGTAGTGCCGTTAATGAATTGCTGTTAATGTCTTCAATTAAAATGCAAATTACAATCAGAATTATTCACGCTGTTAACACATCCACCCCCTACCAAAGAACCTCCCCCAGGCCTAGTTTAAGGATGCCATGGACTTGTGGACTGCCCACTCTACCACTACAGGTCACAACTGCCATTTTGAACCCAGAGCCAGCACAGGCAGGATCAACTGAGGACTGCTCCTGCCCATCCTACCCTAGAGCACCATGGAATCCTTAATGTAGGCCTAGGAAGGCAGATCAGCAAAACTATCCCCCTCATACCCAATATTCAATCCGCTACCTGGTTACCTAACCGGGTAGCGGGCTGAATACTGCCACTATCCAGTCAACGGGGATGTTTAGCAGTACTTCCAGGCAGCCATTAAAAAAGCAATAAACTGCAATCAAAATCTTTAATTTTGTAATTAATCATCATTTAATTATAGGATACGGAATTGAATATTAACAACACAGCACTGCTATCCCCAATCTGAATGTTATAGGAAGCATAAGTACTCTAAATTGTCAAAAAAAGAACTTTAATCCCTTTCCCGCAAAGGACACTTCTCACCATCACATCTCCTCTCCAGTGATGGGTGCCTCCCTATCCTCTCTCCTTCAGGTCACAAATCCCCCTTTTCATCATCAGGAGGTGGAATGGCATAACAGACTAGTCCCAGTGGTTCCCAAACCTGGTCCTGGAAGCACCCCGTCCAGTCAGATTTTCAGGATACTCACAATGAATATTCATGAGAGAGATTTACACAGCGTGAAGGTAGTGCATGCAAATCTCTCTCATGAATATTCATTGTGGGTATCTCCTGAAAATCTGACTGGCTTGGGTGCCTCCAGGACCAGGTTTGGGAACTACTGGACTAGTACTTGGAGCAGTGGGCTGAGAACCAAGATTCAGATCCCCTTTCACCCAACAGCACTCCCTGTGATGCTGGGCAAGTCATTTAACTCTCCACTGCCACAGGTATAAAACTTAGATTCTAAACTCACTAGAGAAAGGAAACATTTACTGTACATTTATGTAAGAGTCTGAGTTCACATTTAAGAAGGCAAGTAATTGCATCTAAAAATAAGTCACCCAACTCAACCCCATTTCTAATGCTATCCAGTACTTCAAGACTGTTATATTTATATCCTGGTATCTTCCTAATTATTTTCTGCTTGGAGCCACTTACTACTACTGAATACCACACAAACCCCATTGTGATTCTGTTTGAACTTTTTAAATCGGTGCTTATCAAACTTTCTGTGGCCCATTATCACAACCACAGAAAGCACAGGCCTACCTTTCCATCCTACATCCATCGCAGCCAACACCGTCATTATGCCCTGTCTTCTGTGGAGCACATGCAAGATTAATTATAGCATTGGCTCATCAGGAGGCATGGGTTAAATGATGGGGGGAGGGTTCCCTTTTTTGGGGGGGCCAACCCTACCTGGTGCAAATCTCAAATGTGGATTTTGCAACCCCACTTGGGGGTCATGACCCACAGTTTGGGAAGCCCTGTGCTAGATGCTTGCTTACAGTCATGAGATTAAACCAGACCCAACAATTTCATGTCTTTATTGAGCCACACACTACTCACGCTGCAATTTCCACAAATCCACAGGAAGCGGCTGCATGGAGAGGCGTCCAGCCCTCATTGTCCGGCTGGTTTACGTAGGCACCATTCTCTACCAGAAACTGCACCATGTCAAAATTCTCATCAATACAAGCCTGTGTGGGACAAAAGGAGAGAGAATGTCACTGCCCAGCTCAGGAAAAAGGAAATGTGAACAATTAATAAAAGAATGAACAAACAGCAGCTCACTGTGTGTAACAGATACTGTCACTCCCATCATTAGGGCTAGGTTCACTGCTGCAGCAGGTAAGAACACGCTTAACCTGGGATTCTTAGGAAACTGGAAGCTGAAGTTTGTCAAGATGTGAGAGAAATGTGTTAGAAGAAGGCAGTCCATGGAGTTAGGAGAGGAAGAGTGGGGGGAATATATGGAGAAAGGGATAGCGAAAAAAATTTATTTTGCTGAACTGTGAAGCAAATAGAGCAAAGCCAAAGGAATTAACTCATAAAATTTATGAAAGTAAAGGCAGTGGTGCCCTGGGCCAGACCATAAACCTGTCACAGCTTTTCCGACTGTACACAGACATTTATCTAACATCTGTCTGCCTAATTCTGAATAAAAGCATTTAGGACTATATTATCTCGGCCTAAGATAGTCCATAACCTATTTCTGAGTGTCGACAGGCAATGTAACCTGCACAAGATCAGTGAGAAACTGAGTCAGAAATCAAACCAGTCAAATCATAACCCAATGGCCCTGAGTGCTATACTATCAGAACTTCACCTGCTGTGTTCTCTGGACCAGAACAGACCACAAACTGGCTGCAAAACCCTGGGCCAAGGATTACAGAATATTCAAAATACATCAAGAAACACCACATCCTAAACCAAAATCACACTGGTTATAGTTTATTTGCTATACCACTCAAATTACAAGAGAACAAATAAAATAAAACAAATAAAAATGAGAAAAGAACTCCAATTAATAGACAAGAAAGCTTTTATTCATATAAAGCACACCCTACCCCAATCTAAAAACAAAATCCAACATATATATTGAAACCAAACTCTAGGATTTACGAAACACAAGAATCAACCATATTTTATAGTCCAATGGATAGTCAATCACAGATACATAAAAGCTGAAAAAGGTTGAAGAATAATGTTTTACCCAAAAGCAATTGCATAACCTGAGGAAGAGAGAAATTCAGAGCCCTGTCCACAGATAATGTCAGCCGATACTACAGTGAATGCAAGCTTGCATCCTAGAGGTTCTCCTGATTCATAACTGCAGGCTTTGCCACCTCTCTATTTGCTTCTATTATAATAAGAATCAGAATTTGGTTTCATAGCAAGTAAAGGAAAATCTACAGCTTACAGAAAGCCAAACACTCTGGAATGAGAAACTAACAAGATAACCTTAAGAGTGAGACGCTTTGTGCAGTGCACTTCATTTCAGCCCAACATGTAGACAACCATTGGCAACCCAAAGGACGTGATCAGATTGCAGAGAAAAATGAAGCAAACCAAATGATTTCATCCATTCTGAACGCCCAGCAATGTCTTAAGTTCAAATTCTGGGCCCCTATGCAAAATCTTATGGAAGGTCTTTGATAACAGCAGATGTCATCACTCTCTGATCTAGGAATCAGGGGAGAGGGAGGGCATGGAAGGCATGTAGTCAACTGCATGCAAATAAATAAAAACAAGACACATAACCCTCCACACATGCACAACTGCACAGTCTCAAAACACTCCAAATACACTACCAACAAAACATACAACCATACCACAGCAAACAGTCCAGGTCCAACATACACTCATAATCCCCCACCAGAAAGCCCTCCCACCCATACGCTCCTTACCCATTCAGAAACATACTCCACACATAATCAACCCTCCCAATTCAGTACTATATCCCTCATATACATTACACAGACACACCTTCTACAAATCTTGACCCTACCTGTCTCTCCAACTACCGCCCCATCTCCCTCCTACCCTTCCTCTCCAAACTTCTTGAGCGCGCCGTTCACAGCCGCTGCCTTGATTTCCTCTCCTCTCAGGCCATCCTCGATCCACTTCAATCCGGTTTTCGCCCTCTACACTCGACAGAAACAGCACTCTCTAAAGTCTGTAATGACCTGTTCCTTGCCAAATCGAGAGGCCACTACTCCATCCTTATCCTCCTTGATCTATCCGCCGCGTTTGACACTGTCAATCATGATTTACTTCTCGCCACACTGTCCTCATTTGGGTTCCAGGGCTCTGTCCTCTCCTGGTTCTCCTCCTATCTCTCTCACCGCACCTTCAGAGTACACTCTCATGGTTCTTCCTCCACCCCCATCCCGCTCTCTGTAGGAGTTCCCCAGGGATCTGTCCTTGGACCCCTTCTTTTTTCAATCTACACCTCTTCCCTGGGCTCACTGATCTCATCTCATGGTTTCCACTATCATCTTTATGCTGATGACACCCAGTTGTATCTCTCCACACCAGACATCACCGTGGAGACCCAGACCAAGGTATCGGCCTGCTTGTCCGACACTGCCGCATGGATGTCCAACCGCCACATGAAACTGAACATGTCCAAGACCGAGCTTATCATCTTTCCACCAAAGCCCACCTCTCCCCTTCCTCCTCTCTCGATCTCAGTTGATAACACCCTCATCCTCCCCGTCTCAGTTGCCCGCAACCTCGGAGTCATCTTCGACTCCTCCCTCTCATTCTCAGCGCATATCCAGCAGACAGCCAAGACCTGTCGCTTCTTCCTCTTTAACATCAGCAAAATTCGCCCTTTCCTCTCTGAGCACACCACCCGAACTGTCATCCACGCCCTCATTACCTCTCGCCTTGACTACTGCAACCTTCTCCTCACTGGCCTCCCACTTAGCCATTTATCCCCCCTTCAATCCATTCAGAACTCTGCTGCACGTCTTATATTCCGCCTGAACCGATATACTCATATCACCCCTCTCCTCAGGTCGCTTCACTGGCTTCCGATCAGATACCGCATACAGTTCAAGCTTCTCCTTCTCACCTACAAATGCACTCATTCTGCAGCCCCTCATTACCTCTCCACTCTCATCTCCCCTTACGTTCCTGCCCGAAACCTCCGCTCACAGGACAAATCCCTCCTCTCAGTACCCTTCTCCACCACCGCCAACTCCAGGCTCCGCCCATTCTGCCTCGCCTCACCCTATGCGTGGAATCAACTCCCTGAGGCCCTACGCCAAGCCCCCTCCCTACCCATCTTCAAATCCTTGCTCAAAGCCCACCTCTTCAATGTTGCCTTCGGCACCTAACCTGATACCTCTCAAGGAACCTAGACTGCCCCAATTTGACTGCCACTACTTGATTGTCTGTACATTTGTCCATTAGATTGTAAGCTCTCAGAGCAGGGACTGTCCTTCTATGTTATATTGTACAGCGCTGCGTAACCCTAGTAGCGCTTTAGAAATGTCAAATAGTAGTAGTAGTAAATCATCCTCCACAGACACAACTTCTACAAATCTAGCTTTGCCTTATTTGTTTTTCTTTTTGTTTGGCTGTGTTGAGCTGCTACTTGATGATAAGTAGCCAACATGTAAAGGATATTCCGAAGCAACGGAAAGTTCACAAATAAGCCAGGGAAACTGTCATTTATACTCTGCCAGCATGATCACATCTTTTCAAGGAGGAGGAAATTAAAAGTTAATTTTAATGAAATGGCAACAGAAAGCAGAGGTTAATGTCCTCTCAGATACCAAGGAGTCTATCAAACAAACAGCTGACAGGCTGACAGATTTTATGGCAGAGGATTAGATTTCTGAAGTTTTGAAAATAAAGTGGCCAGGCTGGCTGGGGCTGAACATCCAGATGCAGAAATAGTGATTTTAAGTTACAAGAGAGAATCATGTTCATGCCTCATCAGTCATACTTTATACCAAACACAGGGTACATTCTCAATAATTAGTCACAATGCATCAAATATCAATACTTCTTGACTAATACAATATTTTTGTCTTTTTCCTAGAAAAACCCCAAACTCATTACTACGTGTATTAAAATTTACAATCTTTGCCATGAAAACAATCTAGTCTAACAATAAAGCACTCTATCAGATACTCTCACAATATCCTACCCCTTCCACACAGCGCATTCTACAAATGTTCTTCTCCAGCGATAATAGTTGAAATCAGAACAGCTGTAGCTGTAAATATACCATGAATGCCAATCAAATATGGGTGCAAAATTTTGGGAGGCAGTTTTATTTAAAATCGATAACTGATTGTAACTCTAGAAATGTAGTTTACGGTATTTGCTGCCCATGCCAATTATGGTACATTGGAGAAACTACATGCAAAATAAAACTGTGAATAGTGCAGCACTTAAATAATATAAGATTACAATGGCAGGATACCCCTTTAGTTAACCATTGGCTATTATGTCATCATTCTATTTTGGATCTGAAGTTTGTAGTACTTTTTCAAATTGAGAGTGGGACGGGCAATGTAGAAAGACAACTAATACGGAAAGAACAAAAGCTGACATATAATTGGAACACAGTACAGCCCTGCGGATTAAATAAAGAACTTGGTTGGTCTCTTTTGGCTATATAAAGGAAGGGTGTAATCAGACACCCACATGCATTACAAGTAATGAGGTAAAAGTACCGGATGCTGTAGGGCTCCGCATGGTATGCCTGACAAGAGTTTAGAGGTGGGATAAGGTATGTGAATTAGGTTTGAATGTTTATTAGATTTTAATGTGAGGGTGTAGATATGGTTGTAACAGTGTGTATTATGTGTTGAATAAGGTCTCCTGATGAAGTTATAAAGGAAACACGGCCAGTGTTGGGACCAGAAGATTTTCAACATGAATTGATGGAATTGATGCCAAATATCCTACAGTTATTCCCTCAAGGACCAGCAGGTCCTCTTCAGAAGCTATCAGAAACTTATAAGAAATATATTGTTCAACAACGCTTAGTGTCCCTGATTTGAGGGAATGAGAACATTGGGAACAATATTGTGAAATGAGTCGTCATTTTGGAACTCTTGATGATTGTGTTATGGATGTTCTGATTTCAACTACTATCGCTGGAGAAGGACATTTGTAGAATGCGCTGTGTGGAGGGGGTAGGATATTGTGAGAGTATCTGATACAGAATGCTTTATTGTTAGGCTAGATTGTTTTCATAATAAAGATTGTAAATTTTAATACACATAGAGGCATATTTTCAAAGCACTTAGCCTCCCAAAGTTCCATAGAAACCTATGGAACTTAGCCTCCCAAAGTGCTTTGAAAATAAGCCTGATAGTAATGAGTTTGGAGTTTTTCTAGGAAAAAGACAAAAATATTGTATTGGTCAAGAAATATTGATATCAGTCATACTTTGAGGTCAACCAAAGCACTTTTGTTTCGGTTTCCAAATGGAATCTGTGGTCTGCCATACCCAAGCGGTGAACGAGGCAGGCAGAGCAAAAGGAGAGCATACCAACTGATTTAAAAGAAAGCCCATGAGACCTAGGCTTTACTCCCGTCACCTCACCCCCATCATAATAAGCAGCAAAGAGTGGGGATGACTATGAGTAGAACAGAGTACAACAGGTGTCTACTTACACCATCTCCCAGCAGGAGTATTGTATAGGAAGCACATCATCTCCTCCTGGCCACATGGATCCAAATGTTGCAATATGGTGCCAGACTGGGCACTGCAGTAGCATGAGTGATGCACTTCTAGGCACTTCTCTTGCTGCAGAACTCATAGGCTGAAGATTGGGTCAGGACTCAAGAGGCCGCATAGAAGAGGATCCAGGACATGTGTGGAGCCATGCTTTGCTATTGCATTTGAAGCATTACTAGTCACTGGACCCCTTCCTTACTACTGCTGCTGCCCCCCCTCCCACCCCCTATTCACAAGCTACTTGGGTAGCACTTATTCCACTGACTTCCAGCCTATTTCCTCAAGCCATCAGGTTTTCAGATTCTTTTTGTGATAATTTTCATTTTCAGCCAAACAACATATTAAAGTTACAGCGAGACTGTTAGTGGAGCAGTGCTATGATGGAAGATATCAAAACAGACCTCTTTCAGGTATCTCTAGCTCATCAATAAATTACTATTTAATCTCCACCACCTCCCAAGTGGAGGACTAGTTTGGTGATTAAGCAAGTTCAGCACCGGAGAAGCCAGGATTCAAATCCTACATTATCTACTAACACTTTGTGACCTTGGACAAAGACTTTACCCTCCACTGCCTCAGAACAACTTAGATTGTAAGCCTATTTGGACAGAAAAATAATTCATTTACCTGAAAATGTTACTTGCCTTGAGCTCAGATTTGGAAAAGGAGACTAATTAAAGAAAAAGAAATCCAAATATAACCTATGTAGCATTCTTGAATCCTTTCCAGCAAAAAAAAGGAACAGATAAGTATGTCCAATACAACAGCAAATCAGCCATATTACCAAGCCCCACAACTAGTCAAGAGTTCTTTTAATCTCTTTCCTTAAATCTAATCTTCTCTGTGACTGAGTTGAAAGCCCAAAGAAGCAGCAGAAAGGTAGCTGGTTAAAAAATGAAAATGAATACACAAAAAGCCAGCAATGCATCTGGTCAGGTTGGAGATATAACAGATACTTTTTACTGTTCTGTTTCAGATTCTCAGTGCAGTCAAATAAGGTTTTGTCATACTAGTGGAATAGGCCTGACAAAAATCCAAGGCCAAGATGTCCTTCCAACTTGGGCATAGAAGCATGGACTATACTCTGTCCCCCACTCCTAGTGGATATAGCCACCACTCTAGCTGTCCTCTAGCCACACTATGGACATGTGGTTCTGTCAGTGTACACAGACTGCTGCTATGTGCTGCCCACAGTAGGGAGCAACTGAAACAAACATGACACATACAAACAGCCTATATAGTATCTATGTTCATAGATACAAGCAATGCTGATTAGCATATACCACTGTATTCTGAAAATCTACCCCAAAATTCCATCCCCATTAAGCAGTGACCTGAGTGAGAAATAGAGGGGCCACCCCTAACCAGAGAGACTGAAAAGCATAACAGATGTGCAATGTGATAGCTTAGCAAGTGGAAAATGCTCATGGGATAACTGCATGTCATCGCAACAGAACACTGAGAAATCTAGCACACTACAAAATTCCACCTACAAAGGATCCACTCCCACTCTCATCTAGGTTTGGGACAGTCAGCTGAACCATTCTTAAAAGCTCAGGAGTAGGCTTCATGTACACAAAACTTTTTAGCAGCCATAAAAGGGGACACATTTAAGGTTCATACTGGTATTTACTTATTTGTTACATTTGTATCCCACATTTTCACACCTATTTGCAGACTCAATGTGGCTTACATAGTACTGGAGAGGCGTTCGCCGACTCCAGTATGAACAAATACAAAGTGATGCTGTGGTAAGACAAGATTCATGTGGAACAGACACATTAGGGAATCGTAGAGCGGAAAAGTTGTGTTATGACCATTACGTACTTTGGTTTCGTTGTGTTGCAGAATTCAGGCATTTAAGTTGGATCGGTAGGGTAGCCTTTTTAAACAGGTTGGTTTTTAGTGATTTCCGGAAGTTTAGGTGGTCATACGTTGTTTTCAAGGCTTTTGGTAATGCGTTCCACAGTTGTGTACTTATGTAGGAAAATCTGGATGCATAAGTTGATTTGTATTTAAGCCCTTTACAGCTTGGGTAGTGGAGATTTAGATATATTCGTGTTGATTCGGATGTGTTTCTGGTTGGTAGGTCTATGAGGTCTGTCATGTATCCCGGGGCTTTGCTGAAGATGATTTTATGAACCAGGGTGCAGATTTTGAAAGCAATATACCTTCTATAGCATGAATAATATTTAAAAGGCTAATGGACCCTTACACAATAAAGTCAGCCTGATAGCAGAAGATCTGGGTTCATCTTTGGCGCCCAGATTCTGCTCCAAATGTGGGACAAGTGCAAGGAGACTCAATTGTTCACAGAGCAGCATCTAGTAGCCAGGCTCAATGTGGTCCTTAGGCACATATTTGAGCAGGATTTCTCCACCCAGTCTGTTGGACTTGCCTAGCCAGTTAGGTTTTCAGAATGCCCATAATGAATATGTATGAAATAGATTTGCATACAATGGAGGCAGTCCATGCAAATGTATTTCACACATATTCATTGTGGCTATCTTGAAAACCAGACTGGATTGGTTTGTCCTAAGGTCTGGGCTGAGAACCCCTGTACTAGCAGGAATTATGACCTGGGCCAAGGATGGTCACAGGCATGATTAGGTTAGACTGAAGGGGTGGCGGGGAACAACTACATTTTCACTCATATGTACAGAAGACTGTGGTGAGGCCACATAAAATGGTGTGTGTGTGGGGGGGGGGGGGGGGGGTCATGGATTTCAAACACACTTATAACATATGTGTTAAATGTGTGAAAAAATGGTACTGTTTCCAAAAATAGTGTATGCTACTAATACTGCTCTCGAAAGAAAAACAGCGAACCAAAAAGCAACACCAAAAACAAATGTCTAGTTGGTAAAAACTGGTTGATTCATCAATGAACATCCTTGTCAAGGTGGCCACATTTCACCAGACAAGCTGCATCAGGGATCAAAAACTGTCCTTGGATATCATCTATATTGTTCAACAGTAATGAAATTCAAAAATGCGTGGGACAAAGGTATCCTGCATGGAAAGAATGGAACAAAAAGATCAGCAATGCTTGGATGGCAACTCCACTAACTGGGAAGCAGAGCCACTGCCAGACTACTGCAGTCTGTGTCCTCATCCTGGCCAAACAGATTTGGATGGACTGGAGCAGAACTTTGATGACAGCTTCAGTAGTTGGACAACAAGGCCAGTGTTGGGCAGACTTCTACAGTCTGTGCCCTGAAAATAGCAAGGAGAAATCAATATCAGTTTATCTTGTTGGGTAGACTGGATGAATGATACAAGTCTTTTTCTGCCGTCATCTACTATGTTACATTAAAAGCTGAAAACGCTTCTCAAGTAAGATTTTATTTGATTTATATTCCACCTAAAAAACTAAGCATACAATAAAACATACATCCTATATAATAATTCTGACCTCCAACGTTCTGACTTGCTGCCTGGGACCATGGCTCATTCCGAGTTGGTCTGCTAGGCTCCGTAGATCAGGCTGACATCACCGTAGCCATTATGATGTTAACTTCAGAACCCGGGGGGGGGGGAAAAAAAAAAAAAAACATGCCTCACAGCTGATCCATGTCCAGAGGAGGGTCGCTGGACAAGGATGGCTAGAGGGGGGGCAGGGGAGAGAGGGGGGTCGCTGGACATGGATGGCTGGAGGGGGGGCAGGGGAGAGAGGAGGGTCACTGGACATGGGTGGCTGGAGGGGGGCAGGGGAGAGAGGAGGGTCGCTGGATATGGGTGACTGCAGGGGGGCAGGGGAGAGAGGAGGTTCGCTGGACATGGGTGGCTGCAGTGGGCGCAGGGGGAGAGGAGGGTCACTGGACATGGGTGGCTGCAGGGGAGCCAAGGAAAACCTTGCTAGCGCCCGTTTCATTTGTGTCAGAAACGGGCCTTTTTTACTAGTAAATACATAAAAATAAAAACAAACCTCAAAAAGGAAGATACTTACCTGTAGCAGGTATTCTCTGAGGACAGCAGGCTTCATAATCTCACAAGTGGGTAGACGCCGATCCACATCGCCCGGTCTGGCATCCATGCCATAGAAAAAACAAGAGCTTTGAGGAGCGTGCACAGAGCCCCAACTGCGCATGCACGAGTGGCTTCCTGCCTGCCCCACGAACGTGATTCCCTCAGTTTAATACTAAAGCAAAAGCCCACATAAAAACATGAAAGGAGACAACTTCAAAGGGAGGTAGGCGGGATTGTGAGAATATGAAGCCTGCTGTCCTCGGAGAATACCTGTTACAGGTAAGTATCTTCGCTTTCTCAGAGGACAACCAGACTCCAATAATCTCACAAGTGGGGAATCCCTAGCATCCAGGCTCACCCAAGACAACATTGGTCAACTGGACCTCGCAAAGACAAGGACTTAATGCAGATTAACCTGAAACTATATACAAACTTGATAAAGAGTGCAGCCTGGAACAGAAGAAAATAGGTCTAGGAGGGTGGAGTTGGTTTCTAGAACCCAAACAGATTCTGCAACACTGACTACCCAAACCAAGTGTCGTGTCAGGTATCCTGGTCAAGGCAGTAGTGGGATATGAATGTGTGGAATGAAGACCACGTTGCAGCTTTGCAAATCTCTTCAATGGAGGCTGACCTTAATTGAGCCACCGACGCAGCTATGGCTCTAACATTATGAGCCGTGACATGGCCCACCAGAGTTGGCCCAGCTTGGGTAGAAGTGAAGGAAATGCAATCTGCTAGCCAATTAGAGATTGTGCGTTTTCCGATGGCGACTCCCCTTCTGTTGGGATCAAAAGCAACAAACAACTGGGCAGACTATCTGAAGGGTTTCATCTGCTCCACGTAAAAGGCCAATGCTCTCTTAAAGTTCAAGGTGTGCAAAACTGCTTTCGCCAGGGTGGGCATGAGGACGGGGAAAAAATGTTGGCAAGACAATCGACTGGTTCAGATGGAACTCCGACATCACCTTCGGCAGGAACTTAGGGTGTGTGTGGAGGACTACTCTGTGTGATGAAACCTAGTATAAGGTGCATCCACTACCAGGGCCTGAAGCTCACTGACCCTACAAGCCAAAGTAACAGCCACCAAGAAAATGACCTTCCAAGTCAGGTACATCCGATGACAGGAATTCAGTGGCTCGAAAGGAGCTTTCATCAGCTGGGTGAGAACGACATTGAGATCCCATGACACTGGCTGAGGTCTGACAGGGGGCTTTGACAAACCCTCTCATAAAGCGAACAACTAAAGGCTGTCCAGAGATAGGCTTAGCCTCTACACGCCGATGATAAGTGCACTGAAGTGAACCCTTATGGAGTTGGTCTTGAGACCAGACTCTGACAAGTATAGAAGGAATTCAAGCAGGGCCTGTGTAGGACAAGAAAGAAGATCTGGGGCCTTGCTGTCACATCAGAAGGCAAACCTCCTCCATTGTGGAATCTTTCCTGGAAGCAAGTAAGACTCGGGAGACACCCTCTGAAAGACCCATGGAGGCAAATTCTAAGTTCTCAATATCCAGGCCATGAAAGCCAGAGACTGGAGGCTAGGATGAAGAAGCGACGTCTCATCCTGAGTGATGAGGGTTGGAAAACACTCCAATCTCCGCGTTTTTGCCGAGGACAACTCCAGAAGAGGAAGGAATCAAATCTGATGTGGCCAGTAGGGTGCAATCAAGATCATGGTTCCCTGGTCTTGCTTGAGTTTCAGCAAAGTCTTCCCTACTAGAGGTATGGGAGGATACGCATACAGAACGCCTGCTCCCCAATGTAGGAGAAAAGCATCTGTCATGGGCCTGAAGCCTGGAACAGAACTGAGGGACCTTTTGATTGATTTGAGTGGCAAAAAGATCCACCAAGGGGGTGCCCCACGCTCAGAAGATCTTGCAGGCTGCACTAATATTTAGCAACCACTCGTGAGGTTGCATTACCCTGCTCAGCCTGTCGGCCAGACTGTTGTTTAGGCCTGCCACATAAGTGGCTTGGAGAAACATGTCGTGACGGCATGCCCGAAGCCACATCTAGACAGCTTCCTGACAAAGAGGGCGAGATCCACTGCCCCCCCTGCTTGTTGGTGTAGTACATCACAACCTAATTGTCTGTTTGAATCAAAATGATTTGGACTGTCCACCACTGAAGAGAATTCCGAAAGTCGGTTGGCAGTTGAATCACATCCTCTAGATTCCCTGCAGCGTGATACCACTGGGAAGCTAGGGTCCATTGAGCTAATCTCATATGTAGACGTGCCATGGGTGTTACATGAACTGTGGAGGCCATGTGCCCCAAAAGTCTCAACATCTTCCAAGCTGTGACCTGCTGAGATGCTCGAACTGTGGTCACCAGGGACAGGAGGTTGTTTGCCCTTGTCTCAGGGAGATAAGCCCGAGATGTCTTCGTGTCCAGTAGTGCTCCAATGAACTCCAATTTCTGAACAGGAGTGAGATAGGACTTGGAGTAATTTATTACGAACCCAGTAGTCATCCGCATGGACTCCAGTGCACCATCCTCCGAGGTGCTCTTTACCAGCCAATTATCGAGATAATGAAATACATGCACTCCCAGTCTGCGTAGCGACACTGCGACTCCTGCTAGACACTTGGTAAATATTCTGGGCGCAGACACCAGCCCAAAGGGCAGTACAACCAAAATCGAAGATACTTCCTGTGAGCTGGAAGTATCGAGATATGTGTGTAAGTCCAGAGAGCATAGCCAATTGTTCTCTTGAATCACGGGGAAAAGGGTGCCTAGGGAAACCATCCTGAACTTTTCTCGGACTAGGAATTTGTTCAGGGCCCTTAGGTCTAGGATAGGGCGCAGCCCCCCCCCCCCCCCCCCCAGTTTTCTTTTGCACAAGGAAGTACCTGGAACAGAATCCCAGCCCTTCTTCCACTGGTGGAACAGGTTCGTCCGCATGGGCCTTTAGAAGGACGGAGATTTCCTCTGCAATTACCTGCCTGTGCTGGGAGCTGTAAGAATGAGCTCCCGGTGGGCAATTTGGAGGTTTGGATTCCAGATTGAGGGTGTATCATAACAGGACTATTTGAAGAACCCACCAGTCGGAGATTACAAGACTGAAGGTGATGTGTTCCTAGTCAAAATCAAAGATACTTCCGGTGGGCTGGAAGTATCGGGATGTGAGTATATGCATTGTTCAAGTTCAGAGAGCATAGCCAATCGTTTTCCTAAATCATGGGAAGAAAGTTGCCTAGGGAAACCATCCTGAACTTTTCTCGTACTAGGAATTTGTTCAGGTCCCTTACGTCTACAATGGGACGCATCCTCCTTTCTCCTTTTCTGCATAAGGAAGTACCTGGAATAGAATCCCTCCCGTCTTCTCCTGGTGGAATGAGTTCAACCGCATGGGCCTTGAGAAAGGCGGAGAGTTCCTCTCCAAGTACCTGCCTGTGCTGAGAGCTGAAAGAATGGGCTCTCGGTGGGCAATTTGGAGGTTTGGACATCAAATTGAGGGTGTATAAGAGCCGGACTATTTGAAGAACCCACCTTTGGTGAAAAAGTTTTATCCTCCCCCAACTGGCAAGTCATCCAGAACAGACACTTTGAAAGCAGCTATGCTCTGCAGGGGCCAGTCAAAAGATCATTCCTTGCTTTTGCTGGGAGCAGAAGGGAACTTGGGCGCACGGTGTTCACGAGAACGACACACTGGGGCTGAACCTCAGCAAGCTGGCAAGCCGCAGGAGTGTACCTACGCCTGGAATAGGAATAGGCAGCACTCCACGACTTACCAAAAAACTTACCTGAGGAGGTAGCTGCAGAAGACGTCCAGCAGGAAAGACAAGACATAGTCTCAGTGTGCTTCTTAATCTGGTCAATGACCAGTGTCATAAGTGCCTCTGGCCAAGAACTTGCGACACACCTTCTGCTGCTTGACCAACTGGTGAAATGGCTTGGCCTGCTCAGGAGGGAGGGCACTGACCAAGTCTGACAGCTGCCTTACCGAGTTCCGCAAGTAAACACTCGTGAAGAACTGGTAAGATTGAATACAGTAGATGAGCATAGTGGCCTGATACATCTTTCTCCCAAAAGAATCCAGGGTTCTAGCTTCTCTGCCTGGGGGAGCCGAGGCATAGTCCCTAGAACTCCTGGCTCTTTTGAGAACAGCATCCACCACCATGGACTTGTGGGGTAACTGACACCTCACCAAACCAGGTTCCTTGTGGATCCCATACGGAGTATCAATTTTCTTGGGGACCACAGGGAAAGACAGAGAGGACGCCTACTTCCTAACAAGGACTGCCTTGAGCACCTCGTGTAAAGGAGCCATCACTGCAGAGGTGTAGTCCAGGATCTCGAGCATCTTAGCCCTGGGCTCATCCTCCACTTCTACGGGGAAGGGAATGGCCTCAGCCATTTCCCGCACAAAAGAGGTGGAGAGGCTCTCTGGTGGAGACAGTCTCCTTTCAGGGTGGAGGGGAAGGCTCAGAAGGGATCCCATAGGACATCAGAGAAGTACCTGGAATCCTCTTCCGATTCCCATGTGCGTTCCTCTTCAGTTTCAGACAGCACTCCCCTCAGGGATGTTCGAGACTGGGCCTGCCTCAACGTCGAGGACCCATGTCCTCAAGAATGGTGTCGAGGAGCCGGCACCCATCTTGACTCCAGCGAAGCTTCCTCCACTGGCGTCGAAGGAGTACCGGCCTGGGTGGCAATCAACACCGGGGCCGCAAGGGGCACCAGCGTCGGAGACTGAACCACAGGATGGGGGCCAGGCGGGGCCGGCAAGAGAAGGCATGGCAGGAGCAGGTACCCCCGATGCCGATGCACTTCACTGCATCAATCACTCCAAAAGCTCTGGGAGCAAGGCCCGGATACACTCCTCGAGAGCTGCCATCGGTAAAGACCGACAGGTCAGTTGGAGTTCAGGTTGCCGAATCGTCTGGGGTACACAGGAGCAGGATCTCGGCCGCTGGAAGTACGCATTGGCACCGCTTGAATGGAGGGGGCGTGATCCTCCCAGCATCAATGCTTTTCAGCTGCAGAGTCCCTCGGTGCCCAAGAGCTCCCGGCACCGTGTCGATGCAGATCGGCAACAGTGATTCTTGGCCTTCGCCCAATGCACCTCACCAAACTCCTCGGTGCCGATGTCGAATCCTCCCGTCGCCTCGGGGTCGGGTCCGACGGTCCATGGGGTCCTGCATAGCAGGAGGCCTTGAGGGAGGTGGAGACCCATTCGATGCCTCACTGATCCTAGTGTCTCAGGGTCTCACAGCAGTCATTCCTACCTCAACTCCTGATGTCGATGCCTCCCTCGATGTCAATACCGTCAACCTCGATGCCAAAGAACTGAAACGAGCTCCAAAATGTTTCTCACGCTGAGCGTCTCGAGAAATTTGGGTCCTTGTCTTCATACAAAGACAAAGAACACAATTTGCTTGACTATGGTCGGACCCAAGACACTGAATACACATAGTAACATAGTAGCATAGTAGATGACGGCAGAGAAAGACCTGCATGGTCCATCCAGTCTGCCAACAAGATAAACTCATATGTGCTACTTTTTGTATATACCTGACCTTGATTTGTATCTGCCATTTTCAGGGCACAGACCGTAGAAGTCTGCCCAGCACTAGCCCCGCCTCCCCCCACCAGCTCTGCCACCCAATCTCTGCTAAGCTTCTGAGGATCCATTCCTTCTGAACAGGATTCCTTTATGTTTATCCCACACATTTTTGAATTCCATTCCCATTTTCATCTCCACCACCTCCCGCGGGAGGGCGTTCCAAGCATCCACCACTCTCACCGTGAAAAAATACTTTGACATTTTTCTTCAGTCTGCCCCCCTTCAATCTCATTGCAAGTCCTCTCGTTCTACAGCCTTCCCATCTACGGAAAAGGTTTGTTTGCGGATTAATACCTTTCAAATATTTGAACTTCTGTATCATATCACCTCTGTTTCGCCTTTCCTCCAGGGTATACATGTTCAGGTCAGCAAGTCTCTCCTCATACGTCTTGTAACACAAATCCCATACCATTCTCGTAGTTTTTCTTTGCACCGCTTCAATTCTTTTTACATCCTTAGCAAGATACGGCCTCCAAAACTGAACACAATACTCCAGGTGGGGCCTCACCAACGACTTATACAGGGGCATCAACACCTCCTTTCTTCTGCTGGTCACACCTCTCTCTATACAGCCTAGCAACCTTCAAGCTACGGCCACCGCCTTGTCACACTGTTTCATCGCCTTCAGATCCTCAGATACTATCACCCCAAGATCCCTCTCCCCATCCGTATATATCAGACTCTCCACGCCTAACACATACGTCTCCCGTGAATTTCCTAAGTGCATCACTTTGCATTTCTTCGCATTGAATTTTAATTGCCAAACCTTAGACCATTCTTCTAGCTTCCTCAGATCCTTTTTCATGTTTTCCACTCCCTCCCGGGTGTCCACTCTGTTACAAATCTTAGTATCATCCGCAAAAAGGCAAACTTTACCTTCTAACCCTTCGGCAATGTCACTCACAAATATATATTGAGCAGAATAGGCCCCAGCACAGATCCCTGAGGCACTCCACTACTCACCTTTCCCTCATCTGAGCGAATTCCATTAATCACCACCCTCTGTCGTCTGTCCGTCAACCAGTTCCTAATCCAGTTCACCACGTCAGTTCCTATCTTCAGCCTGTCCAGTTTATTTAAGAGTCTCCTGCGGGGAACCGTGTCAAAAGCTTTGCTGAAATCTAAGTAGATTACGTCTATAGCACGTCCTTAATTCAATTCTCTGGTCACCCAGTCAAAGAATTCAATGAGATTCGTTTGGCACGATTTCCCTTTGGTAAAACCATGTTTTCTCGGATCTTGCAACTTATTGGCTTCCAGGAAATTCACTATCCTTTCCTTCAGCATCACTTCCATTACTTTTCCAATAACCGAAGTGAGGCTTACCGGCCTGTAGTTTCCAGCTTCTTCCCTATCACCACTTTTGTGAAGAGGGACCACCTCCGCCGTTCTCCGATCCCACTGAACCTCTCCCGTCTCCAAAGGATTTATTAAACAAATCTTTAAGAGGACCCCGCCAGAACCTCTCTGAGCTCCCTCAATATCCTGGGGTGGATCCCGTCCAGTCCCATGGCTTTGTCCACCCTTTAGGTTTCCTAGTTGTTCATACACACTCTTCTGTGAATGGTGCTATATCCACTCCACTCTCATATGTACTTTTGCCAGTCAATCGCGGTCCTTCTCCAGGATTTTCTTCTGTGAAAACCGAACAAAAGTATCTATTTAGCAAATTTGCTTTTTCTTCATCATTATCTACATAGCAGTTCGCAGCATCTTTCAGTCTCACAATTCCCAAGAATGATACACCAAAAATGTGTATCAGTACCGGAGATGGTCCAGTTGCACCGAGTACAATGCTTGAAGCTACTGGGAGTCTTCGATAACATGGAAAGAAAAATGGCTTCAGCAAAATAAAAGGTCGCAATTGTGCCTGAAAAAGAGGAAGAAGGCACAGAAAACCAAGAGACCAGTCCGAACAGGCCTAAAAGCAGTCCGCACTGAAAAACAAAGAAAACTTAGTGGGCCAAAAAGAACTAAGTAAGGGTTTGTTTGTTTTTTGTTTTTTTACTATAAAGGGAAAAAGAAAGAAAAAGAAAACTGAACAAGCAAAAATACCATGAAGGAACAAAGAAGTTCTTTTCCCAGGCGTATGAGGAGCAATGAGACGAGCCACCACTTCTCACACAGAAAAAATAAAAACCAAGAGACGCGGTCTCGTTGCGGGTGGTAAGACACTTCACACATGTGCAATGGAACACTGCTCGCGCTCCAGAAAGCTCTTGAATTTTTTCCTTGGTATTATACCGACCCGGGTGACATGGGATCGTCTACCCACTTGTAAGAATGTAAGCCTGCTTGTCTCAGAGAATGAAGAATTACATCAAAAATCAGAAGAAAAAGGAAGTATAAAAACCCTAAAATTTATCAAAAAAAAGCTCAAGTTTTCCACTTTCGTATCTGCAGACCGCAATGAGCGTGGCAGTTTGTACACTTTCAAAATCTGCTCAAAGTATCAAGGTGCTGTAGACACCTTGATGAATCCGCATCAGAATGACAATTGCAGAAACATTTAACATTGGAGCAAAACATTTGCCATCGCAAAATAATAACTGCAAATGCACTTAATGTAGCTGGAAAGGTATGACTTTACTATAGCTGAAGTCATGGGTTAAAAACACAGGCAGTTGCAAATGAAGGCTCAGTGTGTCCATACAGGCCAGCAGTGATTAAGCACATGATTTGCCTTACTGGTCTTGATAGACCTTTGGTTCGCCCAGTAGGACAAATCTTATGTTGTTATGAGCTGAAGCCACAAAGAAGCAGGAGAAAACTGGCCGATTCAACAAACAAAAATGAAAACGGAAAAAGCCAGCCAAGTGAAGGATAGAACAGCTAATGTCCACTCTTTGAATTGAGCCCGAATCTGACAGAATTTTAATCGGATAAGATTTTGTCATACTGGTACTAATGGAAAAAGCATCAAAAAGCACAGGCAGAGATGGTACACAAGTACATAAGTATTGCCATGTACTGGGACCAATGGTCAATCCAGGTCACATGTATGTGGTAAGATCCCAAAAAAGTATAATACATTATAAGTTGCTTATCCCAGAAATAAGCAGTGGATTTTCCCCTTTTTTAAACCCCGCTAAGCTAACTGTTTTTACTACATTCTCTAACAACGTATTCCAGAGTTTAACTACACATTGAGTGAAGAAAAATGTCATTCGATTCGTTTTAGGTTTACTAGTTTGTAGCTTCATTGTGTGCCCCTTAGTCCTAATATTTTTGAAAAGAGTAAAACAGCGATTCATGTCTACCCATTCCACTCTACTCATTATTTTATAGACCTCTATCATATCTCACCTCAGTCATCTTTTCTGCAAGCTGAAGAGCCCTAGCTGCTTTAGCCTTCCCTCATAGGGAAGTCGTCCAATCCCCTTTATCATTTGCCCTTCTCTGTACCTTTTCTAATTCCACTATATCTTTTTTAAGATGCAGTGACCAGAATTGAACACAATATTCAGGTGCAGTCACACCACGGAGTGATACAAAGACAACGTCCTTATTTTTGTTTTCCATTCCTTTCCTAATAATACCTAACATTCTATTTGCTTTCTTAGTTGCAGCTGCACATTGAGCAGAGGGTTTCAACGTATCATCAATGACGACACCTAGATCCCTTTCTTGGTCAGTGACTCCTAATGTGGAACCTTCCATTACATAGCTTCCATTACATAGCTATAATTTGGGTTCCTCTTTCCCACATGCGTCACTTTGCACTTGCTCATTTTAAACGTCATCCACCATTTAAATGCCCAGTCTCCGTCTCGTAAGGTCCTCTTGTAATTTTTCACAACCCTCTTGCAATTTAACAACTATGAATAACTTTGTGTCGTCAGCAAATTTAATTATTTAAATAGTTACTCCCATCTCTAGATCACTACTACTTAACATTTCTAGAGCGCTACTAGGGTTACGCAGCGCTGTAAAAATTAATAACTAAGGGCGGTCCCTGCTCAGAAGAGCTTACAATCTAAAGGACGACATGTCAAGTTGGGGTAGTCTAGATTTCCTGAGTAGAGGTGTGGTGATTAGGTGCCGAAAGCGACATTGAAGAGGTGGGCTTTGAGCAATGATTTGAAGATGGGTAGGGAGGGGGCCTGGCGTATGGGCTCAGGGAGTTTGTTCCAAGCATGGGGTGAGGCGAGGCAGAAAGGGCGGAGCCTAGAGTTGGCGGTGGTGGAGAAGGGTACTGAAAGGAGGGATTTGTCTTGAGAGCGGAGGTTACGGGTAGGGACGTAAGGGGAGATGAGGGTAGAGAGGTAAGGAGGGGCTGCAGATCGAGTGCATTTGAAGGTTAGTAGGAGAAGCTTGAACTGTATGCGGTATCTATCATTTATAAATATGTTAAAAAGCAGCAGTCCAAGCACAGACCCCTGGGGAACCCCACTATTTACCCTTCTCCATTGAGAATACTGACCATTGAACCCTACTCTCTTGTTTTCTATCTTTTAACTAGTTTTAAATCCACAATAGGACACTACCTCCTATCCCATGACTCTCCAGTTTCCTCTGGAGTCTTTCATGTGGTACTTTGTCAAACACCTTTTGAAAATCCAGATACACAATATCGACCGGCTCACCTTTATCCATGTTTGTTCACCCCTTCAAAGAAATGTAATAGACTGGTGAGGCAAGATTTCCCTTCACTAAATCCATGTTGGCTTTGTCTCACTAATCCATGCTTTTGAATAGCTCTGTAATTTTGCCTGGCACCAACATCAGGCTCACCGATCTATAATGTCCCGGATCTACTCTGGAACCCTTTCTAAAAATCGGCTGTCACGGTCTCAGGCTCTCGGACACTGGCACCACGTGAGCCCTTGGACCGCTGCCGACAAGCAGCGGCAGTAGGCAAGACCCTCAACCAGGACTGGGTAAACAAGCAAGGCAGGAGAAGCTGTAGACAGGCAAAGCAGGAACAACCAAACTGGAACCACAGGACTGGAACTACAGCAGTAGGCAGTCAGGGAATAAGCAGGACAGAGCAACCGGTCTTCACCTGCGCTTGACCACCATTCCCCAGGGGTTGAGCCCCCAGGTGCAGGCGGCCAGCAGGACTTACTGGACATAGCTTGCAGACAGACTAGATCAACAGGATACTAAACAAGCTTGACTAACACAGGGTTCGGGACTACTGAGAATTCCGGATTCTCAGACAGGGAATAGGATACAGAACAAGCTTGACAGAAACAGGGTTAGGGTTCAAAACAGGAGTGCCCACAGGCACCCAAACAAGAACAAGGCATACATGTAAGACACAAGACAAGGCAGAAGTGCTCCTAACAGCACCAAAAGGGGTAAGGAGGGAAGCTCAAAAGGGTAAAGCAGGGAAGCTCAAACACACAAGGCAGAAGTGCTCCTAACAGCACAGCAAGACAGAAGTGCTCCTATCAGCACCAAACACTAACCTGGACCTTTGGCGTTGCAAAGGCAAAGCAGAAAGTTTCCAGGTGGCTAATAAGCCCATCAGCAGCTGAGGCTCAACCTGCAGCAATCTTAAGGTAGTAGCTAAGGGTGAGGCTAGCTGCCAAACTTCCAAGCAAGACTGGAGGGCTACACTATCTGGACCGGACCGAAAAGAGAGTCTGGAAAGTCTATGGCAGCCACTGGTTCTGGCCACCAGAGGGCGAGAGGAGCACAAACCAAGAAAAAGTCACAAACGTGACATCAGCATTACATTAGCCATCCTCCAATCTTCCAGTACAATGCTTGATTTTAAAGATAAATTACATATTACTAATAGTTCTGCAAGTTCATTTTTCAATTCTATAAGTACTCTGGGGTGAATACCATCCAGTCTCAAGTGATTTGCTACTCTTTAATTTGTCAAATTGCGCCATTACATCCTCCGGGTTTATACAGATTTCATTCAGTTTCTCTGATTCGTCAGCTTTGAATACCATTTCTTGCACTGGTATCTCTCCCAAATCTTCCTCAGTTAAGTCAGAAGCAAAGAATTCATTTAATCTCTCCACTATGGCTTTGTCTTCTCCGAGTGCCCCTTTTACCCCTCGGTCATCTAGCGGTCCAAATGATTCTTTTGCTGGCTTCTTGCTTTTAATATACCTAAAAAAATTTTACTATGTGTTTTTCCCTCAAACACAATCTTTTATTCAGAGTACCTCTTTGTCTTCCTTATCAATGCTTTGCATTTTATTTGCCATTCCTTTTGCTGTTTCTTATTATTTTCAGTCGGTTCCTTCTTCCATTTTCTGAAGGATTTTCTGTTATCTCTAATAGCTTCCTTCACCTCACTTTTTAACCATGCCAGCTGGCAATTGGTCTTCGTTCTTCCTTTTTTAATACACAAATATATTTGGCCTGGGTTTCCAGGATGGTATTTTTGAACAGTATCCACATTAATGATGTAAAATGTTTTACCTTTGCAGCTGCTCCTCTAAGTTTTCTTTTCACCTTTCTTCTCATTTTATCATAGTCCCCTTTTTGAAAGTTAAATGCTAACTTATTGGATTTCCTGTGTGTACTTACACCAAAGCCGGTATCAAATCTGATCATATCATCATCACTGTAATTAGGTGGTACCAGCACCATTACCTCCTGCACCAGATAATACACTCCACTAAGGACTAGGTCTAGAATTTTTCCTTCTCTTGTTGGCTCCTGTACCAGCTGCTCCAGAAAGCAGTCCTTGATTTCGTCAAAGAATTTTACCTCCCTAGCATGCACTGATGTTACATTTATCCAGTCAATATCGGGGTAACTGAAATCACCCATTATTATTGTGTTGCCCAATTTGATAGCCTCCCTAATTTCTGATAACATTTCTACAGCCATCTGTTCATCCTGGCCAGGTGGACAGTAGTATACTCCTATCACTATCCTTTTCCCCTTTACACATGGAATTTCAATCTATTGACTTTAGCACAGAAGCCTGGACTATACCCTGTCCCCACTCTTAGAGATGCAGCCACCAGTGCTATAGCTCAGTGTTTCCCAACCACCGGTCCCAATCAAACCACCGCCGCTGCTGTGGATGGCTGCTGCTTCCAAAGACAAGCAGCAGCTGAAAAAGAACATAAGAGCCACAGGACCGCAGCCTGTATATGTGCAGCTGCCGGACATCACTTCCTGTTCCAGAAACCACTGGGCGAGAGCAGCAGAGTCGGCAGCTCCATGGCTGGTCCCAGAAAGCAAGGGTGGGGGAATCAGATGATGGGGGGGGGGGGGGGGGAGAGAAAAGGCGCTGACAGGGAGGAGAGGGTGTATGGATGGAAGTAGGGGGTAGAGAGGGGAAAGATGATGGATAGAAGGGGGAACAGAGATCATGAAAGGAGAAATTAGGTCTTAGCTGATAATTTTCTTTCCATTAGTTCTTCACACTATTCCAGGACGTGGGTAGTCATGTCCATCGACTAGCAGGTGGAGATAGAGAATACAGAAAGAAATGAGCACCACTACCTAGCCACGTGCTTGCAGCCCAGCTCCTCAGTATCGTTCTCAAGCTAAAGGAAAAACACGCCACAAGATGCATGAACATCAACCAGACAAAACTAACATTGGAAGAAATGTAACACCCCTGAAAGGCAGAATCTAGAACAGTGCAGAGAGCGACCAGAAACAACGTGGAATACGGGAGGGCTCCTAGAATAATGTGAAGAACTAACGGAAAGAAAGTTATCACTCAAGACCTAATTTCTCCTTCCAATACTTCCCACTATTCCAGGACATGGAATGTTCAAAAGCATTCCTTATAAGGATGGAACATCGGCCCTGCTGCCCGCAAGACTGACGCTCCAAAGGTCACCTCCAAACATGTGGCCACATCCACCCTATAATGCTCACTTATTATATGCAACGAAGACTACGCTGCTACCCTACAAATATCCACTGGAGAAGACAAGGATGTCTCCGCCCAAGACGCCACCACCCACCTGGTAGTGTGTGACTTCAGAACCAAAGGTGAAGTCTTCCCTGCCAGGACACAGGTGGCAGCCACCGCCTCCTTCAACCAGCGGGCAATGGAGGTCTTGGACTTCATGAGATCAAACCTTTGCTTATCAAACAGTACAAAGAGTCTATCTGAACGACGCAGGCCGTTAGTCACCTCCAGGTACTGCAGGAGAGCCCTCTGAACATCTAGAAGTCGTAAGGAGGTGTACTGGCTCCCACATCCTCCCGCCGAAAGGCAGTAAGCTCCACAGATTGATTGATGTGGAAGGTCGAGATGACCTTGGGTACATAAGTATTGCCAAACTGGGACAGATCAAAGGTCCATCAAGCCCAGCATCCTGTTTCCAACAGTGGCCAATCCAGGTCACAAGTACCTGGCAAGATCCCAAAAAAATACAAAACATTTTATGCTGCTTATCCCAGGAATAGGCAGTGGAGTTTCTCCAAGTCCATTTTAATAATGGTCTATGGACTTTTCCTTTAGGAAGCCGTCCAAACCTTTTTTAAACCCCGCTAAGTTAACGGCCTTTACAACATTATCTGGCAACAAATTCGAGATTAATTGCACGTTGAGTGAAAAAAAGTTTCTCCAATTCATTTTAAATTTGGGTCATTCCATGCCAAGTGGTCTAAAATTTAAAAAAAAGTTCCAACCATCATGTTCTCCAATTTAGTTCAAATTTTATCTGTTGCGCGAGTCAGGTGTTAAACGAAGTTTCCCAAAATTTGAGGTCTCTAACTGCAATAGTTGCAGATCTAGACTCCCTTTTCTGAAAGGTTGTCAGTCCATGAGGGCTCAACATTTATCAAAATGCCATTTTGGGGGTCTAATAAAATACAAACACATTTAAAAGAATGGCTAAAAAATTCAAATCCTGTACAGTTTTTGATGCTAATTCCAATGAAATACATTTTAACATTATGGATGCAAAATCCAGTCAAACAAGTTGACTCAAAGTGTGCATCAAAATTGGTCGCGACCCATCGGAACGTATTTGGACCAATATTCAGACCGCAACAACTTCCATGCAAACAAAGATACGGACTTGAAATTTTGAACAAGCATTATGCTTGTGCTGGACATAATACTGCCAGATTTGCAACTAACCAGCATCTATAACCGCCCTGCAGGATCTCTTCAAAGTTGGCACTGTCAGCGCAAATGGTAAAATGTACCAAAGTTCAAAGCCAATTATTAAAAAAGTGTCTGCCTGAATCAGCTTGTGAACAGTATCATCTGAAAGAGAAAATTGTGCTCTACAACACTGATATGTTTTTCTTTTGCAATGCCACCATTAAGTAGCCACTTACTCAGGTCAAAGTATGTTATATTTAATACGCTTGATGCGCTAATTTTTCTTCATTTCTAGGAAATTGAGTCTTAATAGTCGCTTAAAAGTATTGATATAATTATTTATTCATTCATATTTTATTCACTGATTGTCCAATCATTTATTTTGCGCTGTTATGGTGGATTGGAAACGTTTGTAAAACGTCAGTTGAACAGAAAGATGCTTTCATAAGCTTTATGCATCCTCATAGTCCCGCTACTTCATTTTATTGGCCGGTAAGACGCGATACTTGCTGGATCCCAGAACAACATCATTGCTGTTATTCCAGCTCCATCAGTGACATCATCTGGTCAGCAACATGGTTTCCCTGAAACCATTCTCTTGCAGATCAATGATGCTTTCAGAATGATGAAGTAACTGAAGAAGGCAGGCTTGGGAACCTGCAGTGAAGTAACTGAAGAAGGCAGGCTTGGGAACCTGCAGTAAAGAAACATACAGGCTTGGGATCCTGCAGTAAAGAAACCCACAATCAGGCTTGGGATCCTGCAGTAAAGATACCCACCCGTGGCTGTTACTGCATGGCTATCGGGCGTGGCCCCTATGGCGATGGGGATGCTGGTTTCAATGTGATAACCAGTAATGGCTCAGCCATCATGGACCAACGCAATACATCGCACACACAAAATATAACATACTTTGACCTGAGTAAATGGCTACTTAATGGTGGCATTGCAAAACAGCACAATTTTCTTTCAGATGATACTGTTCACAAGCTGATTCAGGCAGACTCTTTTTTAATAATTGGCTTTGAAATTTGGTACATTTTACCATTTGCGCTGACAGTGCCATCTTTGAAGAGATCCTGCAGGGCAGTTATAGATGCTGGTTACTTGCAAATCTGGCAGTATTAGGCCAGCACAAGCATAATGCTTGTTCAAAATTTCAAGTCCGTATCTTTGTTTGCATGGAAGTTGTTGCGGTCTGAATATTGGTCCAAATACATTCCGATGGGTCGCGACCAATTTTGATGCACACTTTGAGTCAACTTATTTGACTGGATTTTGCATCCATAATGTTAAAATGTATTTCATCGGAATTAGCATCAAAAACTGTACAGGATTTGAATTTTTTAGCCATTCTTATAAATGTGTTTGGATTTTATTAGACCCCAAAAATGGCATTTTGGTAAATGTTGCGCGCTCATGGACTAACAACCTTTCAGAAACGGGGGTCTAGATCTGCAACTATTGCAGTTAGAGACCTCAAATTTTGGGAAACTTCGTTTAACACCTGACTCGCGCAACAGATAAAATTTGAACAAAATTGGAGACATTATGGTGGGAAGGTTTAGACCACTTGGCATGGAATGACCCATTTACTACTCTGTAGCTTCATCGAAAGTCCCCTAGTCCTAGTATTTTTGGAAGGAGTAAACAGACGCTTTACGTTTACCCTTTCCACTACACTCATTATTTTATAGACCTCTATCATATCTCCCCTCAGCCGTCTTTTCTCCATGCTGAAGAGCCCTAGCCACTTTAGCCATTCCTCATAGGGAAGTCGTCCCATCCCCTTTATCATTTTTGTCACCCTTCTCTGCACCTTTTCTAAATCTACTATATCTTTCTTGAGATGCGTTGGCCAGAATTGAACACAAAACTTCGAGGTGCAGTCGCACCATGGAGCGATACAAAGGCATTATAACATCACTTTGCATTTGCTCACATTAAACGTCATCTGCAATTTAGACACCCAGTCTCATAAGGTCCTCTTGCAATTTTTCACAATCCTCTTGTGATTTCACAACTTTGAATAACTTTGTGTTGTCAGCAAATTTAATTACCTCACTCCCATGTCTAGATCATTTATAAACCTGTTAAAAAGCAGCATTCCCAGCACAGATCCATGGGGAACCCCACTAACTACCCTTCTCCATTGAGAATACTGACCATTTAACCCTACTCTCTGTTTTCTATCTTTTAACCAGTTTTTAATCCACAATAGGACAATACCTCCTATCCCATTGACTCTCCAATTTCCTCTGGAGTCTTTCATGGGGTACTTTGTCAAACGCCTTTTGAAAATCCAGATACACAATATCAACCGGCTCACCTACATCCACATGTTTATTCACCCCTTCAAAGAAATGTAATAGATTCGTGAGGGAAGATTTCCCTTCACTAAATCCAAGTTGGCTTTGTCTCATCAATTCATGCCCCTGAAAGAGGGAACTGTCCGCAAGGAACCCCCCCCCCCCCCCCCCCCCCAAGAAACAGAGAAAGGATTCCCTATAAGAAAGCACCTGAAGCTCTGAAACGCAACGGGCTGACGTAACGGCCATCAAGAATACAGTCTTCAGAGTAAGATCCTTCACGGTAGCCTTACGAAGAGGCTCAAATGGAGGATGCAGGAGTGATCGAAGAATCAGAGTGAGGTCCCATTCTGGGCAGGGTGCCCAGAAGGGCAGCTGAAGGTGACCCATGTCCTTCAGAAAATGCACCACATCAAGATGTGCCACCAAAGAGGAGTTCTGTAAACGCCCTTGGAAGCAAGCCAAAGCCTCCACCTGGACCTTCAAGGAACCCAGCACCAATCCTTTGTGCACTCCCTGCTGCAAGAAGGCCAGATTGTGCCCGACCGAAGAGACAAAGGGATCTAAACCTCTCTCCCCGCACCAGCCCTCAAAAACACGCCAGACCCCGGCATAGGCTGACAAAGTAGAGTGCTTCTGGGCTCGAAACAAGATCGCAACAACGGAATACGAATAGCCCTTTTTCCTCAACTGAGCACTCTCAAGGGCCAGGCCGTAAGACCAAAGGGGGAGGGATCCTCCATGGCCACCGGGCCCTGACGGAGAAGGCCTAAGGAAGACGAAGCGGCTGTCCATGCACGAGCCTGACGAGATCCGCATATCACGGGTGCCTGGGCCAGTCCAGGGCCAACAGGATCACCCTGCCCCAATGGGCTGCCACCCTTCTCAGCATATGGCCCAGCATTGGCCACAGCGGAAAGGCATACAGCAAGCCCCTTCTGGCCACGGTTGAAGCACGGCATCCAGACCCAAGGAGTCCTGCTCCCTGCGACGGCTGAAGAACTAGGGAACCTTTTCATTGGCCTTCATGGCCATGAGGTCCAGACATGGGAGACCCCAACAACTCACCAAAAGCTGGAATGCCCCTGCTGAAAGTTCCCACTTGCTGGGGTCCAGCGCATGGCAACTGAGAAAACTGGCCTCCATGTTGAAAGCCCCTGCGATGTGCGCAGCCGAGAGGCAAGGCAGATACCGATTTGTCCAGGCCATTAACAGGCTGCACTCCAGGGCCAGTTAACTGCTGCAGGCCCCCCCTTGCTTGTTGATATCTGCCACTGCCGTCGCATTGTCCGAGAAAACCAGAACTGGTGTCCCCTGTAACAGTGGGGCAAAGAACTGCGGAGCCTTCCAAACAGAGCTCCAGCCGCTTGATGGGCTAGCGAGCCTCCCTCGGAGACCAAGAGCCCTGAGTCAGGTGACCCCTTATAGTGGGCCCCCAAGCCCTTTAGGCTGGCATCTGTGGTCACCACCTCCCAAAGCAGAATCAGGAAGGGCATGCCCTGACAACGACTGAGGGAACAGCCACCACCGCATGCCAATGTCCAAGCAAGCTAGACGTGGTAGACCTCCAACACCTGAGACCAATGGCTGAGCAGGGACCGCTGGAGCAGACGCATGTGCACCCATGCCCAAGGGACCATCTCCATGGCTGCTGTCATGGAGTCCAGGACTTGCACATAAATTACAGGCCTGCGGCTGGGAAGCCGAGAGGAGTGACCGCACCTGACCCGCCAACTTCAAATGCCGCCCCTCTGGAAGAAAGACTCGAGAAAGCTGGGTATCGAAGAGGAGGCCCAAGTACTCCAGGCATTGCGATGGGGTCAGGCAGCTTTTGTTGAAATTGATCACCTACCCCAGTGACTGCAGGAGGTGGACTAGTGTGGAAGTCGCCTCCAAGCTATCCTGATTGGAAGAAGCACAAATCAGCCAGTCGTCTAGGTAAGGGTGAACCCGGATTCCCTGCTTCCGCAGAAAGGCCGCCACCACAACCATGACCTTGGAAAAGGTTCTCGGAGCTATGGCCAGGCCAAAGGGAAGGGCCCGAACCTGGAAGTGAAGGCCCCACACAGCAAAGCGAAGGAACTGCTGATGGCGTCCCAAATAGGGATTTGGAGGTACACTTCCTTGAGATCGACAGAGGTGAGAAACTCCCCCTGCTGCACAGAGGCAATTACAGACCGAAGGGTCTCCATACAAAAATGCGCAACCCACAGGCATTTGTTGACGCTTTTGAGGTCCAGTATGGGTCTTACAGTGCCCGCCTTCTTGGGAACCACGAAATAGATGGAGTACTGTCCCAGCTCGTGCTTGGCGGCAGGGACGGGAACAATGGCCCTGATCCATGCCTCGCGAGCGGCCCCTCGAAAGGGAGACTGTAAGGAGCGATCAGATGGGAGAATTCCAATCTGTATCCCTCGCGCAGAATGTCCAACACCCACTTGTCCGTGATGGTGGCCCACATGTCCTGGAATGCCTGAAGGCGTCCCCCGATTGGCCCGAAAGTGTGGGACCGCGCGCCATCATTGTGACTGATGAGAAGCAGCGACCGCCCGCCTGAACTTCCCTGAATTCTTCCTTTCCTCACAAAAGGAAGACTTGCGGGACTGGAACAGAGGCCGCTGGCCAAAGACTAGGCGATCCGGCCTATACTTCTTGCTGTCACAAAAACGAGCCCGAGCAGGACCCGGCTGCCGACCAGACGCTCGAGGTCTGTCCTTCGGCAGTCTGTCTAGCCTCCCCTAGGTCCTTATCCAGATTGCTAAGGTCCTCACCAATTTCCCCCTAAAGGGCAATTGGACATTAGGCCTTAAAGGCAGCATCCACCGACCCAGCCCGTAGCCACAGCTGGCGCCTCGCTGTGACTGCTAACAACATGCTCTTGGCCGAAGCCCAGAGCATGTTGTATACCGCATCCGCCAGATAAGCGAGACCTGCCTCCATCAGCCGCCTGAGAATCACTCCGGGCCCCCGACCTTTGTTGGGCAAAAAAGGAACTGCAAACAGCTGCCTGCAGAGCCAAGGTGGCCACCTTGAAGGTCTGTTTCAGAGCCTGCTCCAACTTCCTGTCCTAAAGGTCAACCGGCAAAGTGGTCTTCTAAGTAACTGCAGTCACCAATGAATCCAACTTAGGAAAGACCAATTTCTACTTCTCATCCAGTACCAAAGAGTAGAGACGGGCCATGGCGCTCCCCACCCTAAGGCCCAAATCAGGAGCATTCCTTTCTGCGGAAATCAGATCCTGGACATCCGGGTGCATGGGAATGCCTTGGACGGGCCCCGAAGCCCCCTCCTAAGTCTAGCCTTCTGGGTACCTGCAGAACCCCCGATGGGTTCGTGAATAGAGAGTACCACCAGTGATTCAGAAATAAAGGAACCCAACTCGTCCCTCTGGAAAAGCCATAGCACACGAGGATCACCCCCTCACCCAAGGGGAGCTCTCCCTCCTCCAAGGGCTCCGCAAGAGGGGCCCTCCGAGCACCCCACCTCCAACAGTGGAGAGACTTGAGATCAAGTCTCCGCAGGGTCATCCACCGGGGCAAAATGAGATCGTTTGGGGGGGAGGGGCCACTTCCACCCCTGCACTCCTCAGGGGAAACCGGGAGCTGTTGAGGAGAGACCCCCTGCTTCAACAAATAGGCTTGGTGGAGCAATAACACAAACTCGGGAGAAAACAGAATGCCCTGACCTGGCAAACCCCCCCCCCCCAAAGGGATCCCTACCTGCAACCGGCAGGGAAGTCTCAATGACCACCAAAGACAAAATGGCCAACACTCCAGCCTCCAACTGAGCTGAGGCGCCAAGCAGATGAACCGGGGAACTAGAGCAGGAGGCTGACTGTTGGGAACTAAAATCCGCCTCGGAAACATATCCGGAATCCCCACCTCCACACCATGCAGCAGCCTGAGGAGGAGCGCTGCCCTCCACACGAGGAGCAGCGCTTCACCTCTTCTGCGGGGGCCACCATGTTGAAGCACACTTGAAGAACTGGCGGCGCCAGTCCCAATGAAAAGCCCATCGAAACCGCTAAATAAAAATCAGAGCTCTGTTGGGTCTTTTTTTTGTTTTTGCCAAGCACCGTCCAAAAGAAAAACAAGTCGCACTACTTGTGAGCATGACACCCACAACCCAAAAAAGGGACTGGGAGACTCACCGCCTGGATCCTGCGTGGTAGCCCACAGCCACCCCTCCCCCAGGTCAAGGCCAACACCGCTGGTCTGACCCTCTCCCCTTACTGCCAACACAGCATGGCAGAGAGCACCTCAGCACACACTCTTCGTGTGTGTGTGTGTGTGTGTGTGTGTGTGTGTGTGTGTGTGTGTGTGTGTGTGTGTGTGTGTGTGTGTGTGTGTGTGTGTGGCTGTGTGTGGCTGTGTGTGGCTGTGTGTGGCTGTGTGTGGCTGTGTGTGGCTGTGTGTGGCTGTGTGTGGCTGTGTGTGTGTGTGGCTGTGTGTGTGTGTGGCTGTGTGTGGCTGAACAGGCACCACCAGAGAAGAGACCAGGGAGGTGCAGAAAGTACAAGGGAAAAGCTCTAGGTGGGAGACAAGACAGGGACCCAGCACCACCAGGTATGTCTAATATACAACCCTACACTCAACTGGGAGCCAGTTGACCAACTGAGTCAGGAGCCAAGGGCTCAGGTCCAGAAACAGAGGAAGTCTGTCCATCCACCTGCTGCAGACAGAAGATACTGAGGAACTGGGCTGCTAGCACGTGGCTAGGTAGTGGTGCTCAGTTCTGTATTCTCTATCTCCACCTGCTAGCTGATGGACATTACCCACTTGTTCTGGAATAGTGGGAAGTAACGTAATGGAAGCATTGTATGGAAGGATAGAGAGAAAGGAAATGCTGAATAGGAGAAGAGGGGGACACATTAGTGACTAGGTGGAAGGGGGACAATGGATGGAAGAGGATTGAGGAAAGAGGGGAGCAGACACTGGATGGAAGACAGAGAGAGAGAGGAGGGGGATGCTGGATGGGAGAGGACCGAGAGAGAGAGAGGAGGGGCGACGCTAGATGGGAGAGGACCGAGAGAGAGAGAGAGGAGGGGCGACGCTGGATGGGAGAGGACCAAGAGAGAGAGAGAAGGGGCGACGCTGGATGGGAGAGGACCGAGAGAGAGAGGAGGGGCGACGCTGGATGGGAGAGGACCGAGAGAGAGAGGAGGGGCGACACTGGATGGAAGAGGGCCCAGAGAGAGCGAGGAGGGGCGACGCTGGATGGAAGAGGGCCCAGAGAGAGCGAGGAGGGGCGACGCTGGATGGAAGAGGGCCCAGAGAGAGCGAGGAGGGGCGACGCTGGATGGAAGAGGGCCCAGAGAGAGAGAGAGAGAGGAGCGACAGTGGATAGAAGAGGGATGAGAGGAGGGGACACTGGATGGAAGAGGGATGAGAGAGAGGGGGATCGATGAATAGAAGTGGGACAAAAGAGAGAGGAGAGATGCTGGATGAAAACGGGAAGGGGGAGAAAGAAAGACATGCTGGATGGAAAGGAAAAGAAGATGGAGTCAGTGAAAGATTGGAGAATAAGAGGAAGGGAAAGAGAAAAAAAAGAGATGGAAAGCTGTAGGTAGACATAGTAAAATGAAGGAAACTGAAGGTTGTATAATAAGAATGAATGAAGAGGGAGCAAAATAAAGAACAGTGAGAGGATCCACTAAATGAATACAAAGGGAGGGCGAATCAAAAAGTAAAACATACATAATACGCTCAATCCTTCATTAAGTAGCAAGCACACTGAAAACTCTTCAAAACTATAATGAATGGGAGGAAAAAGCCTCAAAGAGGCTCCAAATAGAAAACTGTCTTAGGAGCTATTCAATCTTCATCACTGGCACACAAAAACCTTCCTTCACAGTTAATAAAGAAGTCAAAAATAGTCAAAACAAATTATTTAACTTCGGTGTATCATGCAGCCTTCTTCTCTCAGTGCCAGAAATCACAGTAAATTAAAGCCCACGAACACTGAGAGGAAACAACAACATAAGAAATGGATGTAGTAGAGGACGTGAGGGAGGAGAGAGAAAAATGACAAATGGACAAAAAAACCTGACATGAGAGTTAAGAGAAGGCAGAGGAAAGCAGAAAGGGTAAATTAGACCTTACCTGCTAATTTGCTTTCCTTTAGTCCCTCCAGACCGGCCCAGAATGTGACTGATGGGTTGTGCACGCCTTCCAGCAGGTGGAGACTGAGAGAAAAACTGTGACTCTAGCGAGCCAATAAGAGCCCCTTGCCAGCTAGAGAAAGGTGCAGTAATAAAGTACCAAAGCAGAAGTAAAGACACAGAAGAAATAAATGACCTGTGCACCCAAAATCCTGAGCAGTCACCGGCACATTGCCAACATAGGGTTAGTGCCTACAAACATATTATGCTCCTGTAAAATACTTTTTCTTTTTGAACACAGAAATAAACTACAAAACTAGCAACACAGCTCCAAACAAGGAAACCTTTCTTAACCTCTGAAAGAACACTGATATCTGAAGGGAGGGATCTGGGCCGCTCCGGAGGGACTAAAGGAAAGCAAATTAGCAGGTAAGGCCTAATTTACCCTTCCTTAGCGTGCCTCCGGACCGGCCCAGAATGTGACTGATGGGAAGCAACAAAGCAGTGAAATTATGGGAGGGACCCTAGTAGCCCCGCCGTCAAGACGTGCGCTCCGAAAGCAACCTGCCGATGACTGAGGATGTCCAAACGGTAGTGCTTAGAAAACGAATGCAAAGACGACCAACTCGCCACCCTACAAATGTATTCCTGAGGCACCAAACAACGCCCTGCCCAAGAGGCTGCCTGACCTTAACATGCTCTGGAACAGGTTTCCAGAAAGAAGGTAAGCTGAGGCAATCATTTCTTTAAGCCACCAAGAAATAGTGGGCTTAGAGGCCATGAACCCTTTGCACGAACCTCCGATCAGAATAAACAAACGATCAGATCGCAGAATGTCAACAGTAGATTTGATATAGTGTTTCAACACCTGTTTGACATCCAAACACTTCAAAAGCCGTTGCTCCTCTGAGCCGGAGAAAGAACCTAACACAGGCAATGCATGGGATACATGAAAACGAGTCACAACCATGGGAAGAAAGGAAGGAACTGGCATCGGAACAGAACTTCAAAAATGGCAATCTACACGACAACGCCTGCAACTCCGAAATTCGCCTAGCCGAAGTAACGGCCACCAAAAATACTGTTTTCAGAGTCAAGTCTTTCAGAGTACAGGACGACAAAGGCTCGAAGGGAGGCTTAGCAAGAACCGAAAGCACCAAATTCAGATCCCAATGAGGAAAAGAATGTTGAGACAGAGGACGAAGGAGATTAACCCCCCTCAAAAAACGCACTACATCTGGGATGACTAGCTAGAGATCTTAAATGGACGTGACCATGAAAACATGTCAAAGCCGCAATCTGCACTTTACGAGAGGCCAAAGCTAGACCTTTGTCATAGCCCCGCTGCAAAAAATCCAAAATTTGCGGAACAGAGGCACGGAAAGGAGATAGACTAAACTCCTTACACCACGCCTCAAAAATCCTCCAGGTACGTACATAATTCAAAGAGGTAGAACGACGATGAGAGTGAAGCATAGTAGCAATGACCTTAGTGGAAAAACCTCTCAGTCAGCTTAGCCCGCTCAAGAGCCAAGCCATAAGACAGAATCGATCCGGATTAACGACCGGACCCTGCGTCAACAGAAGGGAACATCTATCAGAAGACACTGTAGGTCAGAGTACCACGGTCTGCGAGGCCAATCCGGTGCTACTAAGATCAGACGCCCCCTATCAGAGGCCATGGAGGAAAAGCATACAGTAGACCGGTTGGCCAGGATTGAAGAAGATCGCCTATGCCCTGCGCTTTGGGATCCTTGCGACGATTGAAGAACAGAGGAAGTTTTGCATTGCCAGCGGAGGCAAACAGATCCATCCTGGGACACCCCCAACGATCGATCAACTGCTGAAACACCACTTCGCTTAGCGACCACTCTCCGGGATCGAGCAAGTGACTGAGAAAATCTGCTTGAACATTTAGGACCCATGCCACATGAGCCGCTGATAGAGCTACCAGATGGACCTCCGCCCACTGAAGCAGCAGCAACGCCTCTCGCTCCAATGGTAGACTCCTCGTCCCTCCTTGCTGATATATGCTACTGCGGTGGCATTGTCTGACATCACTAGGACTGCTCAGCCTCTCAAAAGATGAAGAAACCTCTGGAGCGCCAGACGAATTGCCCTGTTTCTAACAGGTTGATTGAAAAAAACGTCTCCTGATGAGACCAGAGACCCTGAGCAAACCGTTCCTGACCGTGAGCTCCCCAGCCATGGAGACTGGCATCTGTCGTCACCACAGTCCAGCTGGGCTGATCTAGAGGCATACCTTTGGTCAGATTGGCCTCTCGAAGCCACCATCAAAGACTGGTCTTCACTTGGAGCAAAAGTGGTAATCTTTGATGAAGAGAATCTGTCTGGGGCGACCATCTCGACAGAAGAGACCTCTGGAGAGGCCCTCATCTGAGCCCTGGCCCAGGGCACCGCCTCGATCGTTGCTGCCATGGATCCCAGAACTTGTAAATAGACCCTTGCCGAAGGCCTCGAATTCTGCAAGAACTGACAAATCTGAGACTGCAACTTGAGGACACGGGCCGGCAGAAGAAACACGTGACCCTGCTTTGTGTCGAACAGGACTCCCAGATACTCTATCGACTGAGAAGGCCGAAGATGGCTCTTCTGCATATTGACTACCCAACCTAGGGACTGTAAGAATTCTACCACCCGAGCTGTCACCTGAACACTCTCATGGTAAGACTTTGCCCGGATCAACCAATCGTCTAAGTAAGGATGGACCAAAATGCCTTCCGTTCTGAGAACCGCAGCTACAACTACCATGACCTTGGTAAACGTACGAGGAGCAGTCGCAAGCCCGAAGGGAAGAGCCCGAAACTGAAAATGGTGACCCAGCACTGCAAAATGCAGGAAACATTGATGTACAGGACGAATAGGAATATGGAAATTGGCTTCTGTAAAATAGAGAGATGTCAGAAACTCCCCGGAGCGTACCGCAACAATGACAGACCTCAAAGTCCCCATACAATACGAGAGCACCTTGAGGGCTCGATTGACCGCCTTGAGATCTAAAATCAGCAAGAAGGAACCCTCTTTCTTGGGTACTAGAAAGTAAATGGAGTAACGGCCCTGACGCTGTTCCGCCAAAGGAACTGGACAAATTGCTCGAAGGTCCAGAAGTCTGCGGAGAGTGTCTCTGATGGCTCCGGCCTTGATGCGAGAATGGCAAGGGGACTGTAGAAAAGCATCTGACAAAGGATAAGCAAACTCTAAGGCGTACCCATCTCGAATAACCTCTAGAACCCACTGGTCCGAAGTAATCAGGGCCCACCTCCCTTGAAACTGTGCCAACCGAGCACCTACTTGGACTACAGGCTGGGCCCGCAAACCTTCATTGTTGAGGACTGGAGGAGGACGAAAGGGAACTCCCTGCCTCTCAACCTCCTCTACGACCTCCTCGAAAGGACTGAGTCCTTTGGAAAAATCTGGAGCGTTGCACCGGAAAAACTCTGTCCGGCCGATACCGACGAAAATCACGGCCTCTACCACGACCTGAGAAATTGCCATGGCCAGAACCTCTGGCACAATCCTCCAGCAACCTTGGAACCTTAGCCTCACCCAGTCTATGTACCAACTTGTCTAATTCTTCACCAAACAGAAAAGAACCCCTAAAGGGAAAATTACTAAGCTTGGTCTTAGAAGCCGCATCCGCCGACCAACCACACAGCCAGAGAGTACAACGGGCCACAATGGATAGAGCCATAGACTTAGAAGAAGCCCACAATAAATTGTAAAGAGCACTTCAACATCAATAGTTGAAAGATCATCTGAAGAATGGTCCAATACCCTTTCTGACCAGCGGAAACAAGCTACAAGCTCTCGCTACTAAGGACCCACAAATTGCAGCCTGCACTGCCAGAGCAGACACAACACATCAAAGGAATTCTTCAGCAAAGACTCAAACCGGCGATCCTGGGTATCTCACAGCGCTGCTCCACCATCCAAGGGCACCGTATTTCACTTAGTAACTGCAGAAACTACCGCATCCACAACTGGGGGGGCGCAAAATATACTTTGCCCGAGTCAGGAACCGGATAAAGTCTGACCATAGATCTCGTAAGCCTAAAAGCAGAATCAGGAACTCCCACTGAGACTGAATAATATCCCTAATATCTTGATGCATAGGAAAAGACTTACCTGCTCTGCGAATACCCTTGACCAGCAAATCCACCTTTCTAGGCTTGGTCACCTGGATATCCTGGTCATCAAAACACAAAGTAGAAGAAACCTGAGAAATAAGCTACTGAAGGTCATTTTTATGAAAAATCCTTACCACCGAAGGATCCTCTCCCACAGGAAGAGATTCTTTTCAATCTGCTGCCTGTTCAAGCTCCTCAGAAAACTGTTCCTCAGGAAACTATGCCTCCTCTTCTAAGGATGGCATTTCCAGATCAGGGGAAAATCCTGTTCTGCCTCCTCAGGGTGTCTAACCCGTTTTTTAGCCAAAGAGGCACCCTCCAGAGATCTTTTTCCTGGAGGGTCCACCAGAGCAGCTTTGTGCAGCAGTAATGCTTGGTACATCTGTACCACGAATTCAGGAGGAAACCCTCCTTCACCCACTGCCGAAACGGAAGTTTGAATGGCAGGCATAGGCACAGCAGACAGAGGGGCCTGGGGTGCAGCAGACAACGAGACACGCGAAATGGCGGCGTTTCCTGTCGAAATAGGAACCGTAAGCGAGGGAGACGTAACCGCTGCTAAAAAGCCTGAATTGCCCCCCCCCCCCGACGGCGCAGACGATTTCCCGGCTCCTGCACCCTGCTCCACTAAATCCTCTGCAGCGGTGCAGTACTAACAGACACCACTCAAACCAAGACCCCGCCGCTGACAGACGGGACAGCGGCGGAGTTTTTTCGACATCGCTAAACAGCTGATCACAAAGCAGTAAGAAAAGGCGTGATTAGAACAAAGGAGCTGCCCTGCTTGTTTTACAACACAGACCTAAACACGGCTCTGTTAAGAAACAGCAGACCGGTTAGCACCCCTCAAAAAAAAAATTTTTAAGTAGCTGCCTCTCCTCACCTCCAAAGCTCCTCCCATGAAGATCTTGAGGAATTCTTTTTTTTTTTTTTTTAAATAAAGAATGCTAGCTATTAAATAAAGCAGGCAGCATGAGCAATCATCAGGGAGGGTATGGGGGGAGGAACTCAGCCTCCCGAGTGTAACACCCCCGAGGCACTAAGAGACCCCCCACGGGCCTCTGCCTCAGAAAACCAGGCTTGTTTGTTTTTTAAAGATACACAGGAATAAATCAAAGAACCTATACCACAAAGAAAAAAATTACAGAATAGAAAGAAAGGATTGAGACTGAAGAGCTCACCACCTTCCACCTGCTGGAGACTGAGATTACTGGATCTTTCTCTAGCTGGCAGGGGCTCTTATTAGCTTCCTAGAGTCACAGTTCTTTCTCAGTCTCCACCTGCTGGAAGGTGTGCACAACCCATCAGTCACATTCTGGGCCGGTCTGGAGGGACGCTAAGGAAGCAGAGATTGGGACCAACCTGATTAGAAAAATTAAATGGCTAGATAACAAAGGCAGAAAAATTTCATTTTTAAATTCTGGATAAACGTTGTGTAGTAGCCAAGCTATTCCACTCTAATTTTTCTTACAAAAATGGAAAATAAGCCAATTTTACTGGACTATTAAGTTTTGGTTTTTTTTTACTACCTTTCACAGGTCAGCACACATTAATAGCAGCAATACTGTCCTCATTTTAGGAAGGTGATTTTGAGCTCTGAATGCTAACTGAAAATTGTATTGCATTAGTCCAATAAAAAGGTATCACCTAATTTTCCACTTTTTGTTACTAAAAACTTGTTTAGTAAAACCTGCCCCGAAGTCCGCAATGCTCTTTAAACCCCTTTTTTTTCCCGTTTTGTTTGTTTTCCTGCTTTTTCCCTTCTGTCTACTACTACTTAACATTTCTAGAGCACTACTAGAGTTATGCAGCGCTGTACAGTTTAACAAAGAAGGACAGTCCCTGCTCAAAGAAGCTTACAATCTAAAGGACGAAATGTCAAGTTGGGGCAGTCTAGATTTCCTGAATAGAGGTATGGTGGTTAGGTGCTGAAGGCGACATTGAAGAGGTGGGCTTTGAGCAATGATTTGAAGATGGGTAGGGAGGGGGCCTGGCGAATGGGCTCAGGGAGTTTATTCCAAGCATGGGGTGAGGCGAGGCAGAAAGGGCGGAGCCTGGAGTTGGCGGTGGTGGAGAAGGGTACTGAAAGAAGGGATTTGTCTTGAGAGCGGAGGTTACGGGTAGGAACGTAGGGGGAGATGAGGGTAGAGAGGTAGGGAGGGGCTGCAGATCGAGTGCATTTGTAGGTTAGTAGGAGAAGCTTGAACTACTACTACTACTTAACATTTCTAGAGCGCTACTAGGGTTACGCAGCGCTGTACAATTTAACAAAGAGAGTCCCTGCTCAAAGAGCTTACAATCTAATAGACAAGTGAACGGTCGGTCCGATAGGGGCAGTCAAATTGGGGCATTCTGGATTCACTGAACGGTAAGGGTTAGGTGCCGAACGCAGCATTGAAGAGGTGGGCTTTAAGCAAAGACTTGAAGACGGGCAGGGAGGGGGCTTGGCGTAAGGGTTCAGGAAGGTTGTTCCAAGCGTAGGGTGAGGCGAGGCAGAATGAGCGGAGCCTGGAGTTGGCGGTGGTGGAGAAGGGTACTGAGAGGAGGGATTTATCCTGTGAACGGAGGTTACGGGCGGGAACGTAAGGGGAGATGAGGGTAGAGAGGTAGTGAGGGGCAGCAGACTGAGTGCATTTGTAGGTAAGAAGGAGAAGCTTGAATTGAATGCGGTATCTGATCGGAAGCCAGTGAAGTGACCTGAGGAGAGGGGTGATATGAGTATATCGGTTCTGGCGGAATATGAGACGTGCAGCAGAGTTCTGAACAGACTGAAGGGGGGATAGATGGCTAAGTGGGAGGCCGGTGAGGAGTAAGTTGCAGTAGTCCAGGCGAGAGGTAATGAGAGCGTGGACGAGAGTTCGGGTGGTGTGTTCAGAGAGGAAAGGGCGAATTTTGCTGATGTTAAAGAGGAAGAAGCGACAGGTCTTGGCTATCTGCTGGATATGCGCAGAGAAGGAGAGAGAGGAGTCAAAGATGACTCCGAGGTTGCGGGCAGATGAGACGGGGAGGATGAGGGTGTTATCAACTGAGATAGAAAGTGGAGGAAGAGGAGAAGTGGGTTTTGGTGGAAAGACGATAAGCTCGGTCTTGGACATGTTCAGTTTCAGGTGGCGGTTGGACATCCAGGCAGCAATGTCGGATAAGCAGGCCGATACCTTTGCCTGGGTCTCCGCGGTGATGTCTGGTGTGGAGAGATACAGTTGGGTGTCATCAGCATAGAGATGATACTGGAAACCATGAGATGAGATCAGGGAGCCCAGGGAAGAGGTGTAGATTGAGAAGAGAAGGGGTCCAAGGACCGATCCCTGGGGAACACCAACAGATAAGGGGATGGGGGTGGAGGAAGATCCATGAGAGTGAACTTTGAAGGTGCGGTGGGAGAGATAGGAGGAGAACCAGGAGAGGACAGAGCCCTGGAACCCAAATGAGGACAGTGTGGCAAGAAGTAAGTCATGATTGACAGTGTCAAAAGCGGCGGATAGATCCAGGAGGATGAGGATGGAGTAGTGGCCTCTGGATTTGGCAAGAAACAGGTCATTACAGACTTTAGAAAGTGCTGTTTCTGTCGAGTGAAGAGGGCGAAAACCGGATTGAAGCGGATCAAGGATGGCATGAGAGGAGAGAAAATCAAGGCAGCGGCTGTGGACTGCGCGCTCAAGTGTCTTGGAGAGGAAGGGTAGGAGGGAGATGGGGCGGTAGTTGGAGGGACAGGTAGGGTCTAGTGATGGTTTTTTGAGGAGGGGCGTGACTACAGCATGCTTGAAGGTGTCGGGGACAGTTGCAGTGGAGAGAGAGAGGTTGAGGATATGACAGATGGAGGGGGTGATAGTAGGAGAGATGGTGTTAAGTAAGTTGGTAGGGATGGGATCAGAGGAACAAGTGGTGCATTTTGAGGAGGAAAGAAGGCGGGCGGTTTCCTCCTCGGAGATATCAGGAAAGGAGGAGAAGGAGGTCTGGGTTGGTTGGTTGAGGGAGAGGGTTGAAGGGTGAAGAGGAGGAGGTGGCTTGGTAGTGAACTCAAGGTTGATCTTTTGCACCTTGTCGCGGAAGTAGTCAGCCAGTGATTGAGGAGAGAGTGACGGGGGGGTGGGAGCGGAGGGCACTTTGAGGAGGGAGTTAAGGGTGGCGAAGAGACGACGAGGGTTAGAGCTGAGAGAATTAGTCAATTGGGTGTAATAGTCCTGTTTGGCAAGGAATAGTGAGGACTGGAAGGAGGATAGCATGAATTTGTAGTGAAGGAAATCTGAATGGGTGCGAGATTTCCTCCAGAGGCGTATGCGGTACCTAATCGGAAGCCAGTGAAGTGACTTGAGGAGAGGGGTGTTATGAGTATATCGGTCCAGGCGGAAGATAAGACGTACAACAGAGTTCTGAATGGACTGAAGGGGGGATAGATGGCTAAGTGGGAGGCCAGTGAGGAGCAGGTTGCAGTAGTCAAGGCGAGAGGTAATGAGAGAGTGGATGAGAGTTCGGGTGGTGTGCTCAGAAAGGAAAGGGCGAATTTTGCTAATGTTATAGAGGAAGAAGAGACAGGTCTTGGCTATCTGCTGGATATGCGCAGAGAAGGAGAGGGAGGAGTCGAAGATGACTCCGAGGTTGCGGGCAGATGAGACGGGGACGATGAGGGTGTTACCAACTGAGATAGAGAGTGGAGGGAGAGGAGAAGTGGGTTTGGGTGGGAAGACAATAAGCTCGGTCTTGGCCATGTTCAGTTTCAGGTGGCGGTTGGACATCCAGGCAGCAATGTCGGATAAGCAGGCCGATACCTTGGCCTGGGTTTCCGCAGTGATGTCTGGTGTGGAGAGATAAAGCTGGGTGTCGTCGGCATAAAGATGATATTGGAAACTGGCTCCCTATCCGTTTTCGCATCCTGTTCAAACTTCTTCTACTAACCTATAAATGTACTCACTCTGCTGCTCCCCAGTATCTCTCCACACTCGTCCTTCACTACACCCCTTCCCGTGCACTCCACTCCATGGATAAATCCTTCTTATCTGTTCCCTTCTCCACTACTGCCAACTCCAGACTTCTCACCTTCTGTCTCGCTGCACCCTACGCCTGGAATAAACTTCCTGAGCCCCTACGTCTTGCCCCATCCTTGGCCACCTTTAAATCTAGACTGAAAGCCCACCTCTTTAACATTGCTTTTGACTCGTAACCACTTGAAACCACTCGCCTCCACCTACCCTCCTCTCTTCCTTCTCGTTCACATTAATTGATTTGATTTGCTTACTTTATTTATTTTTTTGTCTATTAGATTGTAAGCTCTTTGAGCAGGGACTGTCTTTCTTCTATGTTTGTGCAGCGCTGCGTACGCCTTGTAGCGCTATAGAAATGCTAAATAGTAGTAAATAGTACTAGTAGTAGGGAGCCCAGGGAAGAGGTGTAGATTGAAAAAAGAAGGGGATCAAGGACAGATCCCTGAGGAACTCCAACAGAGAGCGGGATGGGGGTGGAGGAAGAACCATGAGAACGTACTCTGAAGGTACGGTGGGAGAGATAAGAGGAGAACCAGGAGAGGACAGAGCCCTGGAACCCAAATGAGGATAGTGTGGCAAGAAGTAAATCGTGATTGACAGTGTCAAAAGCGGCGGATAGGTCAAGGATGAGGATGGAATAGTGGCCTTTGAATTTGGCAAGGAACAGGTCATTGCAGACTTTAGATAGTGCCGTTTCTGTCGAGTGTAGGGGGCGAAAGCCGGATTGAAGCGGATCGAGGATGGCATGAGAGGAGAGAAACTCAAGGCAGCGGCTTATGAACAGCGCGTTCAAGTATCTTGGAGAGGAAGGGTAGGAGGGAAATTGGACGGTAGTTGGAGGGACAGGTAGGGTCAAGTGATGGTTTTTTGAGGAGTGGTGTGACTACAGCATGCTTGAAGGTGTCAGGGAAAGTTGCAGTGGAGAGAGAGAGGTTGAGGATATGACAGATGGGGGGGGTGACAGTAAGAGAGATGGCGTTAAGTTGGTGGGGATGGGGTCAGAGAAACAGGTGGTGCATTTCGAGGAGGAGAGAAGATGGGCGGTTTCCTCTTCGGTGATATCAGGAAAAAGGAGGAGGAGGCCTGGGTTGGTTGGTTGAGGGAGTGGGTTAAAGGGTGAAGAGGAGGAGATGGTTTGGTGGTAAATTCTAGGTTGATCTTCTGCACTTTGTTGCGGAAGTAATCAGCCAGTGATTGAGGAGAGAGTGAGGGGGGGTGGGAGCGAAGGGCACATTGAGGAGGGAGTTAAGGGTGGCGAAGAGACGACGAGGGTTAGAGCTGAGGGAATTAGTCAATTGGGTGTAATAGTCTTGTTTGGCGAGGAATAGGGAGGACTGGAAGGAGGATAGCATGAATTTGTAATAAATTAAATCAGTATGGGTGCGAGATTTCCTTCAGCCGATCGAGCGCAGGAGCGAAGGTAACGGGTGCAAGGGGTCAGCCAAGGCTGGGGATTAGTACGCCTTGTGGGACGGGAGATGGATGGTGCAAGAGTGACCAGTGCAGAGGAGAAAGTGGCATTGTAAGTGGAGACAGCCTTGTCAACAGACTCGGAGGACATAATGGAGGGGAGGAGATTAGAGATATTAGAGGATAAGGTGGGAGGGTCGATAGCCTGGAGATTCCTGGAAGAAGTGGTTAGTGTTGGGCGGGACTGAGGAGGAGGGTGATGAAGTGTGAAGGTGATGGTCAGAGAGAGGAAGAGCTGAGGCACAGAAATTGGAGGGTGAGCAGGTAGAGGAGAGGACGAGGTCAAGACAGTGGCCAGATTGGTGAGTAGGGGTGGTGGAGCTCAGTTGGAGGTTAGAGTGAGGAACTGAGAAGCGCAAGAGTCGGATGGGTCATCAGTGTGTATGTTAAAGTCACCAAGAATGAGGGATGGGGATGAGGGCTCAAGAAAAACGGAGAGCCAGGCATCGAAGTCGGTAAAGAAGGAAGAGAGGGACTTATCAGGGGGGCGGTAAATGACTGCAACTTTGAGTGGCAGCGGGTAGAATAGACGGATGGAGTAAACTTCAAAGGATGAGAAGCAGTGAGACTGCGGTATGAGGAGAGGTTGAAAACTGCAGGAGGGCGAAAGTAGTAACCCAACGCCGCCACTGTGGCCAACTGGGCAGGGAGAATGGGAGAAGAGATAACCTCCATGGCATAGGGCCGCGACTGAGGCAGAGTCATCAGGGGTGAGCCAGGTTTCAGTTAGGGCGAGCAGTTGAAGGGAATGGGAGATGAAGAGATCATGGGTGAAGGAAAGTTTATTGCAGACCGAGCGGGCATTCCACAGGGCACACGAGAAGGGGAGGGAGGAGGGGGGGAGGAGGGGAATAGAGATGAGATTGGAGACATCGCAGAAACGTTTGCATGGATGAGACGAGGACAGGTGTGGGGGACCTGGGTTGGGATTGATGTCTCCCGCGGATAGCAGGAGAAGGAGCAAGAGAGTGCTGAGGAGGGTGGGGGAGGTAGGGCGACGAAGACGGGATGCGCTTAGGAGGAATGGGGAAGGGTTCATGGCAGGAAGGAGGTGTTGAAGGTTGAAAGCTAGGAAGGAGAAGGAAGATAGCAGAGATGGTGTGGTGGTGGAGGACGAGGGTGGGTAGGGTATTGCAGTAGTGAGCAAAACGGGAGAGGACATGGATGGGCAGTGAGTTAACATAGTAACATAGTAGATGACGGCATAAAAAGACCTGCACTGTCCATTCAGTCTGCCCAACAAGACAAACTCATATGTGTATACCTTACCTTGATTTGTACCTGCCTTATTCAGGGCACAGACCGTACAAGTCTGCCCAGCAGTATTTCCCGCCTCCCAACCACCAGTCCTGCCTCCCATCACCGGCTCTGGCACAGACCGTATAAGTCTGCCCTCCACTATCCTCGCCTCCCAACCACCAACCCCTCTTCCCCCCACCTGCTCTGCCACCCCATTTCGGCTAAGCTTCTGAGGATCCATTCCTTCTGCACAGGATTCCTTTATGCATATCCCACGTATGTTTGAATTCCGTTACCGATTTCATCTCCACCACCTCCCACGGGAGGGCATTCCAAGCATCCACCACCCTCTCTGTGAAAAAATACTTCCTGACATCTTTCCTGAGTCTGCCCCCCTTCAATCTCATTTCATGTCCTCTCGTTCTACCGCCTTCCCATCTCCGGAAAAGATTTGTTTGCGGATTAATACCTTTCAAATATTTGAACTTCTGTATCATATCACCCCTGTTCCTCCTTTCCTCCAGGGTATACATGTTCAGGTCAGCAAGTCTCTCTTCATACGTCTTGGAACGCAAATCCCGTACCATTCTCGTAGCTTTCCTTTGCACCGCTTCCATTTTTTTAACATCCTTCGCAAAGTACGGCCTCCAAAACTGAACACAATACTCCAGGTGGGGTCTCACCAACGACTTGTACAGGGGCATCAACACTTCCTTTCTTCTGCTGATCACACCTCTCTCTATACAACCTAGCAACCTCCTCGCTACGGCCACCGCCTTGTCACACTGTTTCATCGCCTTCAGATCCTCGGATACTATCACTCCAAGATCCCTCTCCCCCTCAGTACCTATCAGACTCTCACCGCCTAACACATACGTCTCTCGTGGGTTTCTACTCCCTAAGTGCATCACTTTGCATTTCTTGGCATTGAATTTTAATTGTCAATCACTAAATAGCCCCAGTCTTATTGAATACAAAATATCTTTATTAAACACGTGTGCTTCAAAACCTGCTCACGTGTATTTAAAACCTTTATTCACAAACAATATTCTCTTATATCTTTCATGCTCATTCACACCTTATAGTACCTGCATAGAAAATCTATAACAAGGAGGATTTATATATACATGACTTTCTTGAATATCATTACACACTGTGTCAAAGTTCATGATATCTCGTCTCTCAAAGAGGCATCACAGAATTAGAAATAAGACACCTTTGCATATGTCCATTCACTCTGTTCTTCCGGTTTCCGGTTTCACATGAAGTTTCATGAAAGTTCAAGACAAACCCCAACACACTTCTCTGGGGGTAAACAACTCCACTTGCAATAGATTTCAGGCACTACATTAGCAGGATGAGACTTTTCAATCTCATAACTGCTGTTACTCTAGTCCTTAAGCAAGCATCGGCTCCAGCAGCTCTATTGAGTCCCTAATTGTATAATATTATTGAATTTTAATTGCCAAACCTTAGACCATTCTTCTAGCTTCCTCAGATCCTTTTTCATGCTTTCCACTCCCTCCTGGGTGTCCACTCTGTTGCAAATCTTAGTATCATCCGCAAATAGGCAAACTTTACCTTCTAACCCTTCGGCAATGTCACTCACAAATATATTGAACAGAATCGGCCCCAGCACCGATCCCTGAGGCACTCCACTACGCACCTTTCCCTCCTCCGAGCGAACTCCATTTACCACCACCCTCTGTCGTCTGTCCGTCAACCAGTTCACCACTTCGGGACCTATCTTCAGCCCATCCAGTTTATTTAAGAGCCTCCTGTGGGGAATCGTGTCAAAAGCTTTGCTAAAATCTAAGTAGATTACGTCTATAGCATGTCGATGATTCAATTCTCCAGTTACCCAATCAAAGAATTCAATGAGATTCGTTTGGCACGATTTCCCTCTGGTAAAACCATGTTGTCTCGGATCTTGCAACTTATTGGCTTCCAGGAAATTCACTATCCTTTCCTTCAGCATCGCTTCCATTACTTTTCCAATAACCGAAGTGAGGCTTACCGGCCTGTAGTTTCCAGCTTCTTCCCTATCACCACTTTTGTGAAGAGGGACCACCTCCGCCGTTGTCCAATCCCCTGGAACCTCTCCCGTCTCCAAGGATTTATTAAACAAATCTTTAAGAGGACCCGCCAGAACCTCTCTGAGCTCCCTCAATATCCTGGGGTGGATCCCGTCCGGTCCCATGGCTTTGTCCACCTTTAGCTTTCCAAGTTGTTGATACACACTCTCTTCCGTGAACTGTGCTTTATCCACTCCATTTTAAGGTGTACTCGTGGTCCTTCTCCAGGATTTTCTTCAGTGAAAATAGAACAAAAGTATCTATTTAGCAAATTGGCTTTTTCTTTATCATTATCTACATAGCGTTTTACTGTATCTTTTAGTCTCACAATTCCCTTTTTAGTCATTCTCCTTTCACTAATATACCTGAAGAAATTTTTGTCTCCCCTCCTTACATTTCTAGCCATTTGTTCTGCTTGCGCCTTCGCCAGACGTACCTCTCTCTTAGCTTCTTTCAGTTTCATCCGGTATTCCTCCCCGTGTTCCTCTTCTTGAGATTTTCTATATTTCTGGACCGCTAACTCTTTAGCCTTTATTTTCTCAGCCACTTGCTTGGAGAACCATATCGGTTTCCTTTTTCTCTTGCTTTTATTTACTCTCCTTACATAAAGGTCTGTGGCCCTATTTATTACCTCTTTCAGCCTGGACTACTGTCCTTCCACTTCTTGTACGTCCTCCCAGCCCATCAGCTCCTTCCTCAGGTATTCCCCCATTTTACTAAAGTCAGCACGCTTGAAATCCAGGACTTTGAGTTTAGAGTGGCCGCCCTCCACTTCAGCCGTCATATCAAACCAAACCGTTTGATGGTCGCTGCTTCCCAGGTGTGCACCCACTCGGACATTTGACACACTATCCCCATTTGTGAGCACCAGATCCAGCGTCGTTCCCTCCCTCGTGGGTTCCGTCACAATTTGTCTGAACAGAGCACTTTGGAAAGCATCCACGATCTCTCTACTTCTTTCCGATTTTGCAGTCGGAATCTTCCAATCTACATCCGGCAGATTGAAATCTCCCATCAACAGAACCTCTTTTTTATTTCCTAATTTTTGAATATCTGCGATCAGATCTTTATCTAGTTCCTCTAATTGTGTTGGGGGTCTGTAGACAACACCCACGTGGACAGAGGTTCTATCGTCTCTTTTTAAGGTGATCCATATCGCTTCTTCCTTTCCCCAGGTCCCTGCCATTTCAGTTGCCATGATATCATTCTTTACTTACAGAGCTACTCCTCCACCTTTTCGACCCTCTCTATCCTTCCTAAATAGATTATAGCCTGGTATGTTTGCATCCCATTCATGGGAACCATTGAGCCACGTCTCCATGATTGCAACAACATCTAAGTCTGCCTCCAACATCAGGGCTTGAAGGTCATGAACTTTATTGCTTAGATTACGAGCATTTGTGGCCATCGCTTTCCAACTATATTTCCTGGTATGTTTCTCAACATTAGTGATTTGGGGGTATCTTTTCACTTTGGGTAGCTTCATATCTTTTTGTTCCAACTTTATTGCTTTTTCCTCTGCCTCAGTTTTATTTTTAGGAGCATCACAGTGTGTAATGTTTTATTTTCAGGAGCATCACAGTACTGTAATGGAGCAAAAGAATTCTTTAGTGGCAACACTTGTGCGGGTGGATGCTTCTGTGTCACAGTATACAGCGGTGGGGGGAGGGGGGAATAGATTAGGAAGGGACAGGGCAATGAAGAGAATGTGTAAGGGTGCCATAAGCAGTGACTGAGGTGTTTACGGGTGCATATGTAGTGATGGTGATTTGACAGGCAGATTGGCAGGCGGGTAGGTAGGTTGATGGGAGGCAAGCCCTTTTGTTGCTCCTGTATTCCCATCCGTATTCTCTTTTTCCGCTGCTTCTGTACTTATATTTGTCACTTTTCTGGAACAATTTTATCCTGTTGTATTATGTAATTTTCTAGTAACTTTGTTAGCCACATTGAGCCCGCATAAGCTGGGAAAATGTGGGATACAAGTGAACCAAATAAATAATTTTTATTTTTTCATTTGAAATGATTGTAGTATATCAGTTTTTGAAATTTTACACCTGCTATCTTTATATTTTGCACAATATAGTAGGCCATATGTCACTGGTTTTTCTTTCTCTGGTTTTGCATTGTACACAGAGCCTGGCTTCTTGGGGGTTCAGTTTAATTTCAGATGTTCTTAAAACCGTAATAGTTTATTTTTAAGAATATAGGTTGAAGAAAATGTGATGTTTGACACTTTATATTTGACTGTAAATCAGAGGCATGCCTAGTTATACTGCTGTAATTCACCTTGACCCTAAGCATCCGGGTGTTGGCAGCACAGGGAGATGTCACAGACTGCGGAGGTGGAGAACAGCGTTTTTGGTGCCATGGGGGGGGGGGGGTGTTCAGCTGGCAAGGCTTGGGATTCCTGCTGGCTCAGGATTTTTTGTTTTGTTATTTTTTAACTTGAGTAGGGAATGGACAGACAGGGGGGTGGGGGGGAGAAGAGGGAAAAGAACCCAAAATCTTCTGGGTTTTGTTTCACCTTCCTAGTCCACAAAGAGTTTGTCAGACAATCTGCAGGTCTGTGAGTGTGAAAAGGTTGGGAAACGCTGCTCAAGAGAGGACATGAAATGAGATTGAAGGGGGGCAGACTCAGGAAAGATGTCAGGAAGTATTTCTTTACGGAGAGGGTGGTGGATGCTTGGAATGCCCTCCCGTGGGAGGTGGTGGAGATGAAAACGGTAACGGAGTTCAAACATGCGTGGGATATGCATAGAGGAATCCTGTGCAGAAGGAATGGATCCTCAGAAGCTTAGCTGAAATTGGGTGGCGGAGCAGTTGGGGGGAAGAAGGGGTGGTGGTTGGGAGGCGAGGATAGGGGAGGGCAGACTTATACGGTCTGTAACAGAGCCGGTGATGGGAGGCGGGACTGGTGGTTGGGAGGCGGGAAATACTGCTGGGCAGACTTATATGGTCTGTTGGGAGGTGGGAAATACTGCTGGGCAGACTTATATGGTCTTTGCCCTGAAAAGGACAGGTACAAATTCAAGGTAAGGTATACACATATGAGTTTGTCATGGGCAGACTGGATGGACCATGCAGGTCTTTTTCTGCCGTCATCTACTATGTAACAGTGTGACAATGTGGTGGCCGTAGCTAGAAGGTTGCTAGGCTGTATAGAGAGAGGTTTGACCAGCCGAAGAAAGGAAGTGTTGATGCCCCTGTACAAGTTGTTGGTGAGGCCCCACCTGGAGTATTGTGTTCAGTTTTGGAGGCCGTATCTTGCTAAGGATGTAAAAAGAATCGAAGCGGTGCAAAGAAAAGTTACGAGAATGGTATGGAATTTGCACTACAAGACGTATGAGGAGAGACTTGCTGACCTGAACATGTATACCCTGGAGGAAAGGAGAAACAGGGTGATATGATACAGACGTTCAAATATTTGAAAGGTATTAATCCGCAAACGAACCTTTTCCGAAGATACGAAGGCGGTAGAACGAGAGGACATGAAATGAGATTGAAGGGGTGCAGACTCAAGAAAAATGTCAGGAAGTATTTTTTCACGGAGAGAGTGGTGGATGCTTGAATGCCCTCCCACGGGAGGTGATGGAGATGAAAACGGTAACTGAATTCAAACATGCGTTGGATAAACATAAAGGAATCCTGTTTTATAAGGAATGGATCCTCAGAAGCTTAGCCAAGATTGGGTGGTGGAGCCGGTGGTGGGAGGCAGGGCTGGTGGTTGGGAGGCGGGTCTAGTGCTGGGCAGACTTCTACAGTCTGTGCCCTGAAAATGACAGATACAAATCAAGGTAAGGTATACACAAAAAGTAGCACATATGAGTTTATCTTGTTGGGCAGACTGGATGGACCATGCAGGTCTTTTTCTGCCGTCATCTACTATGTTACTATGTCATCTACTATGTAAGATGTTCTCCAGCACTCTTCAGCTGCACTATGGAGGTGTTATTCTGGAGGTGCATGTAGTCTGCTACTAGGTGCTGCCTGCACATAGTGCTGTGTGTTATATGCCCACACACACAATATTATTCTCTTTGGGAGAAATTGTGTGCTACTCTGAGCAGGGATCAATGAGGTAGTGATGACTAACATTGTTGCTATCCATCCAGCACCCCCTCCAGGTGCTCTTCCTGCCTTTCTCTTCCATTCCCATTCCTCCCCACTCCCACCATAGCCCTGAATCATCCCAACCTTCTAACTAGCACTGAAGAGAAGGAGGAAAACCATAGGAGCCAACTCTTTCCTCAATTTCTGGTGTTCAGGGCTGAGCCAGGTGTACTGTGTGGGGGGTGCCTTGGGGCACGTGAAGGGGTAGAGAGAGCTAGAAGTCTGGGTGCCAGTGGGAAGCACCTAGGCAGGTGCTGCTAAGTGGAGAGGAAGAGAAAAGCTGGGGAGGTATATGAGAGGGGTAGTTACTGAAAAAGAGAGCTATGGTGAGTTGTGCACCTGGGGGTGAGGAGAAGAGAGATGGGAGTGTGCATGCTGGGGGGGGGGAGGGAGGAGAAGGGCAGTTTCAGAAAGCTATGGGGCATGTGTGCTGGAGTGAGATATAAGAAAGAGAACTATAGTTTTTTGCATGGGGGAGGGGAGGCTGAGAAAGAGCTATGGTAATGTAAGTTCATGGCAGGGTTTGAGAAAAAGAAACAGCGTGAGGATTGCTGGGAGATAGAGAAAGAAAGCTCTTTGCTGTGGCATAAGCTACCTGTGAATTTGTGCCTGGATACTGATACTTTTGGGTATAGGAAACAACCAAAAACATATCCTATTTTGCATATTTTTTAAAATTAGTGGGTAATAAAGTACATACTGTTGGGTGAGTTGTAGAACCAAGATAATGCTGGAATATAGCGAGGGCTGAACTCTTGTTTTTCTGTCATTTTTATTTACTAGGATTTATTCATTAGGATTTATTTACCGCCTTTTTGAAGGAATTCACTCGAGGCAGTGTACAGTAAGAATAGATCAAGCATGAGCAATAGAGAATTACAGCAGTAAAAATATTCAAAAACAATATAAAGTATGGCATGGTATACTATTTACAATGCCAACACAATACGTAATAGAACATTATAGGTGATAGCGAAGGGTAGTGCAAAGATGTAACATATAGAAGGGTAAGAAAGTAGGAAGAGTTAGAAATTAAGATGATTGATTTAAAGAAAGTTGCACATGAGGTCAGAGAAATGGTTAAATGTTATCTCAGCTAGAGTAGGAGTGGATAAACATGTCCTGCTGCAGTATATGCAGCCTGAGTACTTCTTGTGTGTGAGAGTGAGACTAGCAAGTTAATTACTTCTTCCAGTAAAGGCCTGGTTGAAGAGCCAAGCTTTCACCTGCTTCCTGAAGTAGAGATAGTCTTGTGTTAAGCGTAGCCTTTCAGGCAGTGCATTCCAGAGTGTGGGGGCTACTCCGGAGAAGGCTCGTTTGTAGGTATCACATCGTGTAATGTCTTTTGGAGAGGGTGTGGTTTGTGAAAGTCCTTGGGAGGACCTTAGTGTCCTTGGCGGTGTGTGGAGGCTCATCCTATTTTTCAGGTACTCAGGGCCGTTTCCTTTCAGGGCCTTGAAGATCAGACATAGAGTTTTAAATTTAGCCCTGTACTGTACTGGTAGCCAGTGAAGTTTTTGCAAAAATGGTGTGATATGGTCACGTCGCTTGCAACCTTCTATGAGTCTTGCTGCTGCATTCTGAATCAATTGAAGCTGGTGCAGGCCCTTTATAGTCAGACCATTGTATAGTATAGTGTATTGCAGTAATCCAGTCTTGAAGTTATCATGGCATGTACAATTGGGATAAGATTTACCTTCTTGATGTAAGGAGAGAGGCAGCGTAGCTGTCGCAAATAGTAGAAGCAGCTCTTGGATTTGGGGAATCCAGAGTTAAGTGTTGAATCTAACTATATTCCAAGGTTTCTGACTTGTGATTTGAGGGGTAGTTCATACTTCCCAAAAGGGATTTTGATGTCAGATATGAATCCACTTGTGTTAGGGACCCAGAGAAACTCGGTTTTACTTGGGTTCCGGCAAAGTTTGTTGTGTTTAGCCCATTCTTGAATTGATGTTAGACAGGTAATCAGTTTATTCAAGGCTGTAGGTAAGTCAGGTTCAATGGGTATGAGTAGCTGCACATCACCCGCATAGATGTAAAACGGAGTGTCCATTGACCGAATTAGCTCAGCTAGTGGTTTGAGGTAGATATTGAACAGAATAGGTGACAGTATCGATCCTTGTGGTACCCCGTAGGTCAGTGTCCATGGTGGTGATGAGTTGCTGCTAAACATTATGGATTGTTGCCTGTCTGATAGGTAGGATCTGAACCAAGCAAGTACTGTTCCATTGATACCTGTTTCTGTCAGTCGTGCTAGCTTGATATCATGATCCACGTGTCAAAAGCTGCAGAGAAATCAAGCAATACTAACATCGATGCGAATCCCTTGTCTCGGTTTCTGGGAAGATCATCTAGTAGGGATACAAGGACCGTTTCTGTACCATAACCAGGTCTGAATCCAGACTGACATGGATCTAGGTAGTTTCTCTTTTCTAACCAGTCATTAAATTGAACACAGACTGTTTTTTCTATGAGTTTCCCTAGAAACGGGATGTTGGATACTGGCCTGTAATTTTCAAGTTTGTCCTGATCAAGGTTGTTTTTCTTCAGCAGAGGGTGGACCACTGCCCTTTTTAATACTGTTGATAGCTGCCCGTTAGAAAGAGAGGTTTCACAATTTTTGTGGCGCCTTCTAAGAGGCCCATACTTGCCTGCTGCACTATTTTTGATGGGCAGGGATCGGGGGAGCAGCTAGTTGGTCAAAGGTCTCTAAGATTTTGTCAAGGCTCTCTTTTGTCATTGAGTTAAAAGTGTCCCATCTGTCTCTGTCAGGAGGGGGTGAATTTGTGTACCCCTGGTTGACTGGTTGGGGACTGGGTGAGATTGCCAGTGAATCCTGGCAGAGACTTTTAATTTTGTTGGCAAAGTATGCAGCAAAATCATTGCAATTCAGTTTAGACTGGGCAGGCCGGTTCTGTTGTGGGGGCTGCAGTAGGCTGTTTACTATACTGAACAACTGCTTGGTTGAATTGGCAGCCTGCACAATGCATTGCGAGAAATACTGTTTTTTGGTTGCTGTTAATGCTTGGTGGTACTTTGCCATGTGCTTCCTACAGTTTAGTCTGTCTTCATCTAGGCGAGATTTACCCCATCTCCTTTCCAGTTTTCGTCCTTCGCGTTTAAGGATCCGAAGTTCTGGATAAAACCAAGGTGAGCGTTTGTGAGTGGGGCATAAGACCTTTTTTAGTGATGCTGTTTTTATATTGTTTATGTTTTTATTGTAATCTGCCTAAGTGTTAAGCAGAATAAAATTTAGAAAAACAAACAAACTAAAGTTGGAGGATGTCTACCTTGAAGAAGGGTGTAGAGAGAATTGAACCTGCCAGGAGTCAGGGGAGGGGGGAAATCAAGCCAAAGGAGGCTGTTTAAGTTAGCTGAAAAGCAAAACTGCTGGGGGGGAGGGGTTGTCAAGCCTGAGCAAGGAGAAAAGAGCGGGGGGGGGGGGGGGGGGCTTAGGCCTCGAACACAGAAGCCATGCCTTTATGATGGTGAATTCCACACAAAAAAAAAATTACAAATATGGTGTGCAGAATTTTGATGAATTTTTAAAAACTGTGCACAGAACTTAAAATATTCTTATGCAGAATTTTTACTTTTTTGTCCATAGAATATCCTCAGGAGTAATGTGCAGTAGAAGCCACTGAAACAAACATGACACATACAAACAGCCTACATATGTAGAGCAGGGGGGTTCCCATACCTGCTCTGGGAAATCCCCAGCTAGTCAGATTTTGGGGATATCCACAATGAATATGCATGGATTAGATCTGCATACTAAAGACTAACCTGTTTGAAAAGGCATACCTTACCCATTCAACCTAATTGCCTGATCCCTGCAACACAACAAAAGTAAAGTACGTATTGGACATAATTCTTCCGCTGACTGTTCCATTTGAACTCTTTATTACCACAACATCACTTTGTATTTGTTCATACCGCAGTCTGCAAACGTCTCTTCGGTACTATGTAAGCCACATTGAGCCTGAAAATAGGTGGGGAAATGTGGGATACAAATGTAACAAATAAAAAAAAAAAAAAGAGGTTGTGTGCAAATCAATCTCATTAATATTTATTGTGCTGAAAACCTGACTGGTTGGGGTTCCCCCAGGACAGGTTTGGGAATCACTGATTGAGAAGAGAAGCAATGATTATTAGCATCTACCAACGTATTAGGAAGAGACACCATCTGATTAGCAAACCGAGACATAACGTATAAAGGCATAGCTTCCTATGTGTGTTCATAAATTTTGTACAACCATCAGCACACAAACAGGATTAGCAGTGACTTCAGTGAGCATCATCTCACTCCTGCCTGCATTCCTTTGCTTAACCTTCTACTGTACTTGCTATATTTGGTAGGCACGGGGCCCCTCCTCTCACTTCCTGAAGTACATTTTGCCAAAAAAACCATGTCTGCCCTGATCTATGTATTAGAAGCTTCCACCTAGAGGAATTCTTCATGTCTCCCCATCATGAAAGGGAGAGTGCAAGTTCAAAACTCAGCTCTGCCACTCCGCTCATCTGGTAGCCTCTTCCCCATCCAAATGTACACCCACTGCACGCCCACTTCTCATTCTCTCCCCTAAGCCTCAGAGTTTCCATAAATTCCAAGATGCAAAAGGAATCCCAAGCCTGTACTGCAGCGCACTGAGAGAGGACAGGATGCAGAATCCCTGGAGAAACAGAGATTTCTACCCCGGGTCATATTCTAGGGGAGGTCAGATCCTGGGAAAGGCCTTTCTGCTCTGGTGAAAGCAAATCCCAGGTCTCATATATTCTCACATCCCCTTTACATGCAGGATACTGCCTTGATAAATAACTATGGTTCTGCAGTCTAAGAGAAAAAGGTACATCATGCCTGAGAGAAGGAGCAAGGAGGATCTCAAAAGCTAGGGCTGTAAAGAGCACACACTCATGGCTTGGGTGTGCACTGTGCAGATAAACATGCTCGGGTATCAGCAAGGGGCATTTTTATTAGACTGGGGGGGGGGGGGGGGGTGCACATACAGATTCTAGATCTGAGTGTACAGAGGGTAGGTGTTCAATCCCAAAACTGCAGGAGAGAAGAATATTGTTATATGGGTTATATTCAAAAGAAGGTGTGTGCATGTGCAGAAGAGACCTATTACGGGAGACAATACCATAGAAATCTCACTCAGAGCAAGAGTTTTTACCACTGTGCGAGACCAGTAGCACTGCCTTGCAGACAGGATATGCACTTCAAGCACAGCAGCTGGAGAACAAAGGAGAAATGCAAGAAGCCAAAACAAAGTCCACACTGTTTGGAGCCTGCACAGTAGACAGACAGCCAAGTTCAGCTAACAAGGACAGCAGAAGGATCGCCCTTCTCCCCAAACTGGTGAGTGCCATTCTACCATCCTCCCACAGTGTCACATCAGAATCCATATTAAACAATAGCTCCTAAATCAGATACAGCACAAGACAAAGGCAAAGAGAAAGAAAATGTCCTGTGCTTAGCTCAGAGCTACTGCACAATGCCTCTCCTGACTCAATAAACGGGATCCTCATCCTACCTAATGGGCACAAGGTGGCTAACTGCAGGAGCTATCCTGCTGGTCAAGTGGTACCAGTGTTACTTTTGTTATCAGAGCAGTGAACTGTAGATGCTTTAAATCAGTAGTTTTCAACCCAGTCCTCAGAGACCACATGGTTTTCAGGATATCCACTATGAATACCCATGAGAGAGATTTGCATGCACTGCCTTCTTGGTATGCAAATTTCTCTTATGCATATTCAATGTGAATATCCTAACTGGCCAGGAAGTTTCTAGAGACCGGGTTGAAAACCATTGTTTTACATTACTTATTAAAGTTCAGTAAATGCCCAGAGTGAAATCACATGGAACACCAGGGAAGATACATCACCTTCTTAAGCTTTTTTTTTAGGTTTAATGTAAAGATTTTCAGAAGACAGTATCAGGCATCATAAACCTAGGACAGTGGCACATGATGATTAGGGTAATCATATATGATGTCAAGCTTGCCAAACACTGTGACACGGCAGCAGGGAGAGCTAGCAGGATGCATGACACACGGTGGTAATACATCTGTGCAAACCACTGAAACCTCTTACAGAGTACTATAGCCAACTGTTGAGAATACATCTCCAGAAACACAAAGAGTAAAGGCAAGTTATAGGACCATTACATTATTACAATGTTTGCACCACAGGTGATGAGACTTCAATAAAGATTCAAGTATCTTTAATGTATAGTGAAAAATGTCCATGTTACCAACATACCACTGGCAAACCAAAAATCACAGTCTGCACACTGCACCAAGCCTGACACACACCAATAACCAATAAGAACCCAGGAAGAGATGGGAGCAGAAGTACTTCTTAACTCCAAATATTCAACAGCCAGTTTCATACTGGGTGGCACAAAGCAGTAGAGAGCAGATAGGATGGCAAAGCAATGTGGAGGGGAGGAATGGGAGAAGAAATAAAGAGCAAAGGAAGTGAGAGGACCAGGAGCACAAGCAAACCAGAGGGGCAAGAGGATAAGATTGAAGAAAGGGAGAGATGATAATGGGGAAAAAAGAGTATAAAAGGGAAAATCTAGAAAAGGAAGGAAGAAGGGTATTGAGTTCACTACCAAGCCACCTCCTCCTCTTCACCCTTCAACCCTCTCCCTCAACCAACCAACCCAGACCTCCTTCTCCTCCTTTCCTGATATCTCCGAGGAGGAAACCGCCCGCCTTCTTTCCTCCTCAAAATGCACCACTTGTTCCTCTGATCCCATCCCCACCAACTTACTTAACACCATCTCTCCTACTATCACCCCCTCCATCTGTCATATCCTCAACCTCGCTCTCTCCACTGCAACTGTCCCCGACACCTTCAAGCATGCCGTACTCACGCCACTCCTCAAAAAACCATCACTAGACCCTACCTGTCCCTCCAACTACCGCCCCATCTCCCTCCTACCCTTCCTCTCCAAGATACTTGAGCGCGCAGTCCACAGCCGCTGCCTTGATTTTCTCTCCTCTCATGCCATCCTCGATCCACTTCAATCCGGTTTTCGCCCTCTTCACTCGACAGAAACAGCACTCTCTAAAGTCTGTAATAACCTGTTCCTTGCCAAATCCAGAGGCCACTACTCCATCCTCATCCTCCTGGACCTATCCGCCGCTTTTGACACTGTCAATCATGACTTACTTCTTGCCACACTGTCCTCATTTGGGTCCCAGGGCTCTGTCCTCTCCTGGTTCTCCTCCTATCTCTCCCACCGCACCTTCAAAGTTCACTCTCATGAATCTTCCTCCACCCCCATCCCCTTATCTGTTGGTGCTCCCCAGGGATCGGTCCTTGGACCCCTTCTCTTCTCAATCTACACCTCTTCCCTGGGCTCCCTGATCTCATCTCATGGTTTCCAGTATCATCTCTATGCTGATGACACCCAACTGTATCTCTCCACACCAGACATCACCGCGGAGACCCAGACAAAGGTATCAGCCTGCTTATCCGACACTGCTGCCTGGATGTCCAACCGCCACCTGAAACTGAACATGTCCAAGACCGAGCTTATCATATGTGTTAGGCGGTGAGAGTCTGATAGGTACTGAGGGGGAGAGGGATCTTGGGGTGATAGTATCCGAGGATCTGAAGGTGACGAAACAGTGTGACAAGGCTGTATAGAGAGAGCTGTGATCAGCAGAAGAAAGGAAGTGTTGATGCCCCTGTACAAGTCGTTGGTGAGGCCCCACCTGGAGTATTGTGCTCAGTTTTGGAGGCCGTACCTTGCGAAGGATGTTAAAAAAATGAAAGCGGTGCAAAGAAAAGCTACGAGAATGGTATGGGATTTGCGTTCCAAGACGTATGAGCAAAGACTTGCGGACCTGAACATGTATACCCTGGAGGAAAGGAGGAACAGGGGTGATATGATACAGACGTTCAAATACTTGAAAGGTATTAATCCGCAAAAAAATCTTTTACGGAGATGGGAAGGAGGTAGAACGAGAGGACATGAAATGAGATTGAAGGGGGGCAGACTCAAAAAAGGTGTCAGGAAGTATTTTTTCACGGAGAGGGTGGTGGATGCTTGGAATGCCCTCCCGCGGGAGGTGGTGGAGATAAAAACGGTAACGGAATTCAAACATGCGTGGGATATGCATAAAGGAATCCTGTGCAGCAGGAATGGATCCTCAGAAGTTTAGCTGAAATTGGGTGGCGGAGCAGGTGGGGGGAAGAGGGGTTGGTGGTTGGGAGGCTAGGATAGGGGAGGGCAGACTTATACGGTCTGTACCAGAGCCGGTGATGGGAGACGGGACTGGTGGTTGGGAGGCGGGAAATACTGCTGGGCAGACTTATACGGTCTGTGCCCTGAATAAAGACAGGTACAAATTCAAGATATGAGTTTATCTTGGGCAGACCAGATGGACCAAGCAGGTCTTTTTCTGCCGTCATCTACTATGTTTCCACCAAAACCCACTTCTCCTTTTCCTCCACTTTCTATCTCAGTTGATAACACCCTCATCCTCCCCGTCTCAGTTGCCCGCAACCTCGGAGTCATCTTTGACTCCTCTCTCTCCTTCTCTGCGCATATCCAGCAGATAGCGAAGACTTGTCGCTTCTTCCTCTTTAACATCAGCAAAATTCGCCCTTTCCTCTCTGAACACACCACCCGAACTCTCGTCCACGCTCTCATTACCTCTCGCCTGGACTACTGCAACTTACTCCTCACCGGCCTCCCGCTTAGCCATCTATCCCCCCTTCAATCTGTTCAGAACTCTGCTGCACGTCTCATATTCCGCCAGAACCGATATACTCATATCACCCCTCTCCTCAGGTCACTTCACTGGCTTCCGATCAGATACCGCATTCAATTCAAGCTTCTCCTTCTTACCTACAAATGCACTCAGTCTGCTGCCCCTCACTATCTTTCTACCCTCATCTCCCGTTACGTTCCCGCCTGTAACCTCCGTTCACAGGATAAATCCCTCCTCTCAGTACCCTTCTCCACCACCGCCAACTCCAGGCTCCGCTCATTCTGCCTCGCCTCACCCTATGCTTGGAACAACCTTCCTGAACCCTTACGCCAAGCCCCCTCCCTGCCCGTCTTCAAGTCTTTGCTTAAAGCCCACCTCTTCAATGCTGCGTTCGGCACCTAACCCTTACCGTTCAGTGAATCCAGACTGCCCCAATTTGACTGCCCCTATCGGACTGACCGTTCACTTGTCTATTAGATTGTAAGCTCTTTGAGCAGGGACTGTCTCTCTTTGTTAAATTGTACAGCGCTGCGTAACCCTAGTAGCGCTCTAGAAATGTTAAGTAGTAGTAGTAGTAGTATTACACAGCATTTTCTGAGACACACAGGCACGCCAGACATAAAACAGATGTACTAAAGGGTTTTTCTTATTCTCTATGTAGGCATCAGAGGTGTGTGCAGGTATCACTGGCATAGCGGTTCTCTTCCTAGTCCATAGTAACATACTAGACAATGGCAGATATGGACCTGCACAGTCCATCCAGTCTGCTCAACAGTCACATTAAGAGAAACCAACAATGAATGTGGTATAAAGTACATATACTTGATCCTGATCTTTCTTTGCCATTTTTGGGACACCAACTGTAGAAGTCCACCCGGCACTGTCCTTACGTCACAACTACTGGAGTTGCCATCTAAGCCTGCTCCAACCCATCCTAATCTTGCCAAATGGACCCCTTTCACCTTACCCGATTGATGGTACCTAAATACATGAAAGCACACTGGAACACATATGATAATGAATTTACCATAAAATGCTGACACAATTTGGTTGAGAGGTGTGAAATCAGTAACAAAGGAAGAATTTCCTCACCATATAGGTGCTAAATGCATTAAATAATAAAAGTTGTAAAGCAAAAAAAAAAAAGGTAACCAAATTCAAGAAAATATAGGTGAGCACAGAGAATCCTGAGTGATGAGGAAGTGAGGGTAAAGCAAGAACTGTGGTGTATTATGGAGGACAAACAGGCGGATCAAACAGTCTTGTGCTCTAACATACAATATATTCTTATGTATGCTGAGCCTGATGGACTTTTCACACATACTGAAAACCCTCTTCTGGGCAGCTTCTCTCTAGTTGTTTTTGTGGGTAGCACTACCTTTAGGACTTCACTTTTGTAAACTAATTCTCCACAACAGGTCAGATTTTGCAAGATCTTTTGCCAGGAAAAACTATTATGAATCTAGAGGCAACCATGCTTATGCCTCCTGAATTCTACACAGGATTCTGCTTACTGATGACAGCGGTAGCACCTTATTCCCTAGTCATGCTAAATAAACATGAGTGAAGTTACTGACTTTTTATTCCAGAAGCAGCACAAAAAAAAATTACTGTATGAAATGCTCAGAACAAAAACTTTCCATCTGTCTTCAACCCCCCTTCTCTCACCCGCCAGCGTTGCATAGAGACGATGGGAAAGGTCACAGAAAGAGATAAACAATAAAAAGTGTCTGGAGGGGAAAACCAAGCAAGGCTGGCATGGTAAGATGTGGCAATCAGGCTGTGCTCCTGAGGCCACAAATAGCCCTTAAACTCAAAGCACACTAGCTGGTCCACCTCAGGACTGGGCTGCCCCCAAACCTCTAAGACAAAGAAACTCGGAGAGCTGAAAGGAAATGTCTGCCACATTCCAGACAAGTTGCAAACTTCCCCTTCAGATCCACCTTACACATCCAACTTCGTTTTTCAAAAGAGGGTGGGAAAGGAATTAAACCCTTGTAAAGAATGAAGCGATTTCTATTTATAGGAACTAAAATGTTCCACTTACATTAATGTAATCTTAAACTTCAGGGAACCACTAAATCTCAGCACCTATAAATTCAATGACTGTATGGGTGCTGGAAAGCAGTAGTTCCCCAGTATTTTCAGAGGAGTAGTTTCTTTCCACTACTTCAGCAACATTATCCCAACTCCTACACTTAAAGAACCTCCTCCACCTGTAATGGGAAAGGAATTTCAATCCCTATATCCATTCTCCTACCACAAACCTGTCTTAGAAGAATGTCCAGACAGAACAAGAAATTTGGCTCATCCAGTCCTATCTCCAAGGGACCATGCATGCCATCTGGATGGGATTGGACTTTAGAATGGCACATAAATTTAACCAAGGGTTTCTCTATCACTTTTTCAACCCAACCTATACCTTTTTCCTGTATAAGAAGGAAAATAATATATTTATGTTCATTCTGTTTAGAACTTTGGGCATACATCTTGTGGTTTTCCCTGCCATCTCACATGAGATAGAAACACCATTCTTGTGTTTGTGTAATTCTCTCTCACATCACTTCATGCCATTCTAGGAGACCAGAGAAGCATGCTCAAAGTGCAAGAGACAAAGTGGAGGAGTACCCTAATGTTTAGTGTAGTGGCCTGAAAACCAGAGGAACCGAGTTCAATTCCCAATGCAGCTCTCTCCAATGCACCAAGTACAAAATAAGTACCTGTATATAACATGTAAACTGCTTTGACTGTAATCACAGAAAGATGGTATATCAAACCCTATCCTACAAAATCGAGGTGCACTCAGTCATCCTGGAAATCAACTCTCTTACTGGCTCTCTAGGACAGGAATTGCTCAACCCAGATTTAAGAGAAGTTCTTGCTATCCTAGATTCTCACCTTTATGACTAGCTTGAAATTTGTTCACAAAAGAATTGCATTTGGACAGGTCTGTGCTGCATTTGTATTGGCAAAAGTGTCTCTCACTGGCTCCACATAAAAAGCCGCAAGGCAGGCAGCCATGCCAGCCACAGGCAATTAAGTTACAGTGCACAATGCTTCCATACCCACCTGCGGATCATTCGAAAGAAGAGATGGTAGTACTGCTAACATGGAGGAACAGGTTCATCCACAAGTTTCAGATTGTAAGGAACATTTTTGTAACTTATCAGCTGTAAACAACACTTCAGATGAAAGACCTAGCTGTCCATGTATGACAAAGGTAATGGGTCATGGATCTGATATTTCACCTTTCTGTGGTACAACCAATATGGTTTACATCTATTATATGAAGGTACTTTCTCTGTCCCTAGTGGGCTCACACTCTAAGTTTTTGTACCTAGAACAATGGAGGGTTATTTCCCCCAGAGCTCATACTATTCCTGTGTAGTGCAAGACCTTGACTTAAGTTTTACATGTTAAGTCCTATCTTGCCACACAGCACAGAACACCTGACAAGGAGTCATTCACAAAGATGGGAGTCCAGCTAGCCCAAATTTAGATTTCAATCAGACACAAACATGCAGAGGGAATGGATGCCAGGGAATTAGCAAGGAAGTTGTTATTAACATACTTGAAGGCCAATGGAAACAAGAGCCTGTGATTCCTTAAGTATTACTAGCTGTTTTCTAAGGATGAATCCATTGCGTGTCCTAGTCTTTTCCTTTTATTTGCTGAAGCTTTAACCAAACCAGCAAAATTATGGAAACTGAAATGACATTAAATATCAGAAGTGGTTTGTGTGAAGAGACAGAACATGTGTAAGGAATGTCTGTTTGAAGAAAAAGCCAGGGACCCAGCGTAGAGAGACCCTATTTTTATACTATGCCAGGTCTCAGAGCCCCAAGACTCCTGGTTTAGACAGATTTAGATCCAACATGCACAGTACTCCCTCCTCCTCCATCTCAAGGCTCCTGAATTAGGTTTGACAGATTTAATATCCAAATATAGAGATGGGTGGATTGACGCAATAAAGACATTTTGTTTCCAACTTTATCTTTAAAAGATGCTTTTAGATGGATAATGCCATCAGCCACATTAAACTCAACCACTTCCACACACTGAAAAGAACAAACTACTGTAAGCCACTCAAAACACCAACACATCAGACCTCCTGCAGGACACAGTCAGAGCAAGGGTTCACAACTACCTGAGCATTGAGCATTACACACATTCAATAACGTGAGGGAATAACACTAGGCCATTACACACAATTCAGTACTACACTCTTTTCAGATGAGTATACAAAGTCCACAATGGGCATAAACGTTAATGACCTGTCACCTCAGAGTTACCTAGAATTGTCATTCGTTTTGGATGGCTTGTGTTTGAACTTTCTGCACAGAAAGCAAGAGAGGGAACGTACTCAATGCGTCGAACACTCCCAAAAGAAAGAAACATCAAATATCCACAAGAGAATTTAAGTGTCCAGTTCAGATCTGTCCAGCACATAAGCCACTAAAACAAAGTCATGCATCAACTGTATGAAAAGTCTAAATCTAATCTGTCAACTGTGTAACAAAGCTTCAACATACGATACAAAATACTGACCCCAGAAAGCCAGTCTCCTGCTTGTGATAAGGAGAAGTCACATGGACTGATCCAGGAAGATTACACATCACAATGGACCAAGAGGCAACAGCCAATCCCATTGGCAGATGTAATCACTGGATTAGCAAATGTAATACATAGTGAAATGTTGCCTCAGAGCTGTATCAATGTGTTATATTAAAAACAGGATTAAGTCAAATACAAACATATTTTCAAATATGACAATTTGTAGATCAAATAAAGTCTAGTCTCCAGTGACAGTGATGGCTTTGTCAGTAATGCTGCCTGCTACCACAAGGGAACCCCAGTTTGATGGAGCTGGTAAAAGCCACAGGAAGTAGAAGTATAGTGAACTGGGGCCCTGTTGCCCCCCCCCCCCCCCAACATTCCTTTACAAATTCAGAGCTGTGGATCCCTCCTACCCCCATTACAAACCCCAGCAATGCACAGCCCCACAGCTCTGTAAAGGAGTATGGGAGAGGGGAACAAGGCAGCTCCACAGCTTTGGGGTTTTAAAAAGAGTGTTAGGTGGGATCGACACATCTGACATTCTAAACTACATGTCCCCCCCCCCTTCCAATAATTACTAATCATGACATTAGCCAAAGAAATCACACAAAATGGTTTTAGATTCAGCTGGGAAGAATGCTATTTATACCCAGATTTTTCTGGCTCATTTGTGTTTTCCTCTGTTTAGGTTTCATTTGGGGGGGGAGGTTGATTTTACAAGTGACTTCAATGTGTACAACAGTGTTGCATGCAATCAAGTAAACACCCATAAAGCTGCCCCACTACATATGAATAAAAGGATGTGCTAGGAATACACAGCACTGACTTTTTCATGCTATATGTGTGGGATCAGTGCTAATATATGTATCTTATAAAAAGAATGGAGCCCAATAAAGCACTGGGCTGAGAACTAGGAAAGGCCAGTTTCAATAGCACTGTCATTCCTTGTGACCTTAGGCAAGTTGTTTATCCCTTCACTGCCTCAGGTACAAACTTACGCCTATGTTTACAAATATGCGCTATAGGCACATTAGCGTCAAATGCTAACGCACCTATAGGAATGTATTGGCGCATTAGCATTTAAAGTGCCTTAACTTTATAGGTGCGTTAAAAATGCTAATGCGCCTTAATAAACATACCCCTTAGATTTTAAGCCCTCCAAGGAAAACATACCAAGTGTACCAGAACGTAACTCTCGTGAGCCAAAAAATTAAAATCAATAAAATAAAAACACACACATAAGGGCCAAGTCTTACTGGTACATATACACACACACTCTTGCTTTGGAACAGGTGTAACTTTGTGCAGCACCATCCAGAACTGTCCTACAGGTCTCTTTTAAAAGGCACATATACACCTGTTTTGTAAACACATGCACCTATACACTTCTGTGCACAGACAGCCAAGGTGACCTACTATAAAACTACCCTTCCCATGCCTAAAAGTCATTTCATGAACTCTGACTTATTTGGTACTGTAATATCAACAAAAGACCAACATCAAATATATTAAGGAATAGTTCAAAATGACATATCCCAGTTCTCCATTTCTATGAATCATTAATGATACTCTGCAGACTGACAAAACATTAAGAAATAGAAATCATACCAGACCTCGTTTGCTTAAATTAATTCCCACTTAACAGAACACAACATGGTAACCATAAAACATCTTTAAAAGATTTTGAAACTATCTTGCTTCTGAAACAATTTCTCAAATCACAATTCAATACATCCTCAGCACTCACCTTTTTTTTTATCTTGCTCTGAAACTAAGCCACTCCTCACAAATCAAGTCTCACAGCCTTCACCCTGGGAAATGAATGTGAGCAATATTTTATGATGCTACCATTGCCCAATGCCTCACCTGTACTATGGCCTGACAGCACAGTGAAAGAATAGATTTTTACACAGCTTTGATAAAGACATTCTTACAAAAAAAAAAAAGTATAGACTACCTGTTCGCATTTTGTGACCAAGGGAAACCCCATTTTATTATATAAGACCTTTGGGCCAAGTGAAGACAAGAAAAAATTGTTATATGGAAATAGTCACGGAAAACAGATAAAGATCATCCATAATGACAGGTTGTTAGGATATCTCTGAAGAGAAAACATGTGTCATCAAATGTCAATGTACAAAAACTCTTTGGATAACAACTGGCTGACATGAAAACTACCACTTTCTAAAAGCCATCAGTCTTCTCTAAAACCAATAGGGCCACTGGAACTCACTACAAAAAAAAAAATGCCACAACGTCAAGGAAAAGGCAAAGTTGAAGTTTAGAGAATAGGGCTTTGTGCACAATCTGGAAAGGAATTCAACTGTCTGCTAAATCAAAAGCTCCGATATTACAAAGGAAAAGCTGCAGATTACAGTGTGGATTTAAGAACTGGCTCTTAGGATGGTAAGTGCTGAGAGACCGGGGTGGGTTTCAAATGACTTAGGAAACGGGAGTCAGAGAAATAAAGAGTTATGATTTAGAAGTCCCATACAGAGCTTGTAACGGAGAGTTTGGAAGCAGTTTGGAGTTCAGATGGAGGACAAAGAAAGAAGGTGATCAGATACTCTGTGCTACCGGCATTGGAACTAGTTTTGATATTTGGGGACTTCGGTAATTCTAATATTATCAGTCTTCGAGGAACCAGGATATTGCAGAGGGTGGTTCATACCCTGGGAATTCGGGTGATATAGTCACTTCAACGTGCAGAATTCCCAACACTAAAATATATTCGATGCTACATTCGGAGACCGATACAGAAAATACAGAAGCGTATCCTACAGCGATTCAGCACAGATCTTAGAAATAATCGGGTGGGGGGACATTCATACGTAAATATCGGGGTGGCAAAATCTTCGCGTTGGCTCTAAGGGTCAGCAAGAATTAAACGAAAAATTTTTTTCTTTCAGCAGCTGAAAGGGACAGAGTTCCTCACGGGCCCGACAGCAGGGAAGTTCTCTGCGGGCGGCAGCAGGTCTCGGTTCTTCTCCCGGGATACAGTGGAATACAGTTTCTCCCCGCAGCTTGCGGCAGTCGGTTCCAGCCCGGCCCCCTTACCTGGTGCAGTGCAGTCAGTCCGTCCACGTTGGTGCCGTTGATGTCGGCTCCGGCGGCCAGTAGCGTCCGCACCTCTGCTCGATCCCCGGCCGAGCAAGCGGCCATAAACACAGCTCCCTGTGCGAAACTGACCCGTGGCGGTCGGGCCGCCCCTGAACCCCGCAGCTCGGCCCGGTCCGTCTCCGAGCCGACCCAGCGGCTCAGCTGCTCCCGGCGCTTCTGCCGAGCGGAGTCCGAGCGGGACCGATCCTCCGCCGCCATCTTCCGAGTCTTTGCCCGGCCCGACCCGGCCCGGCAACAGGAGGCGAGAGCCCGGCAGAGAGAGGAGGGACCGGGGCCTGTAACCGCACCCCGACCGCGGAGGCGGAGGCAGGGCCGAGGCCCGGCCCCGACTACAGTCAGCTCCAACCCCCAAACTCTATGGTTACTGTAGAGCTTGGACTCGATACAACTCTATGATTAGCGTGGAGGACTTGACTTGTGCATCCATTAAAAAAAAAAACCCACTGTATGATATTATGGGACTCTCCCCTGGCCACCCGCTACAGCAAGCTCTGGCACTGGCTTGTCTGCACACTCACTCACTCTTCACTTCCGCAGTAGTGGTGGCACTATGTAATTATCCCTGTTGGGGCCTATCAACCTGATTGCCGTTCATTCACAACCTATTCTAGCGAATTGCAGGAGTCTATATTAATCGTACACGGTGTGGTTTTTTTTTTTTTTCTAGGAAAGAAGGTGCCGGTACTCAAATGGCAGGAGACCCATCAGGGGCGGGGTGATCACTAAGGGACTCATGCCACAGTAGCCAGGGCCCCTGCAACCAGTCACACAACCTACAACAATGCAGAATTGGTGTGTAGAGCCTGAGCTCTATCATTAAAACTTGAGGTCCATGGGTCAATTTTAGCAGACAATGGAAAAGGTGCCCCTACTCAGTACCCCCTCAAAAAAAGCCCTGATCATACATGGCAGGAGTGTCCTTTTGTCATCTTCATAATGTGTTTATGCACCTGGAAGAGGGGACTGGAGACACTTTGGCCATGCAATTACCTATGCGCTATGGCTTTTCCGTCATGTAGGTGTCATTACCAACCCCCTGTAATGTCCCTTTAATTCCGCAGTCATTCCTGTGCTGCGTGGGCCTTCTCCCATTCCCACCCTCAACTCAAGCGCCTGTGCATGTTGGTTGCTTATGAGAAATTGTTTCATCTTCATGCTTATATATTTCATACTTACACATTCAGCTCATAAGTATTGCCATACTGGGAAAGACCAAAGGTCCATCGAGCCCAGCATCCTGTTTCCAACAGTGGCCAATCCAGGTCACAAATACCTGGCAAGATCCCAAAAATGTACAAAACATTTTATACTGCTTATCCCAGAAAAAGTGGATTTTCCCCAGTCCATTTAATAACGGTCTATGGACTTTCCCTTTAGGAAGCCGTCCAAACCTTTTTTTAAAACTCCACTAAGCTAACCGCCTTTACCACATTCTCTGGCAAAAAATTCAAGAGTTTAATTACACATTGAGTGAAGAAAAATTTTCTCCAATTTGTTTTACATTCACTACATTGTAGCTTCATCACATGCCCCCTAGTCCTAGTATTTTTGGAAAGCGTGAACAGATGCTTCACATCTACCTGTTCAACTCTACTCATTATTTTATAGACCTCTATTATATCTCCCCTCAGCCACCTTTTCTCCAAGCTGAAGAGCCCTAGCCGCTTTAGCCTTTCCTCATAGGGAAGTCATCCCACTCCCTTTATCATTTTCATCGCCCTTCTCTGCACCTTTTCTAATTCCACTATATCTTTTTTGAGATGCAGCGACCAGAATTGAACACAATATTCGAGGTGCGGTCACACCATGGAGCGATACAAAGGCATTATAACTGTAATTGAACCCCCTTTGCGTCAGTGTAATCAGTGAATTACCCAAAACCTGTTGTTTTAGTCGTGGCCAGTTTTTGGCAACCCACTGCTGTGAGCCGGGGGCAATACAAGTTCACTAACCTCATCTCCCGTCCTCTAAGGGCGAGCGAGGAAAAGAAAAATAAGTTAGGATTTCTTCCCAAATTCTAGGAGGCAATAAGGCAAATTAGATGTTCTTCAACAATATAACAAGTTTATTGTGGAACATTCTTATACTACTACTACTACTATTTATTTTGCAGTATATAAAAAAAAAAGGTATTTCTCTTTATATCAGAACACCCAAATATTAACTATGTATCCTTTTAAACATGCCTAACCTATTTCCCCCTGAAAATCTCTCCACAGATACCCAAACTTCCCAGACTTAGGAGAAATTAACTTAAACCTCTCCCCAGTTACGCCTTCACTCTCACAACAATCACTTTACCCTACTGTCACTCAAATTAATTGAAATATATTTTCTTTCAACCTTAAATCATCCCTCTACCTCTCTCACTCTGCACAGCACATCCTCTCTCTTCAGTTGTCAGACTATTACCAAGCCAACAGAAGCTCAGCCCTCAGCAAATTCCAAGGACCTGCGCTGCTGGTCACCACGGAACTCTGGGACAACTTGGGTAATTTTATTTATTTTATTAACCCCTCGGGTTACATAACATCCTCATTTTTGTTTTCCATTCCTTTCCTAATAATACCTAACATTCTATTTGCGTTTTTAGCCACATCAGCACACTGAGCAGGTTTCAACGTATCATCAACGACGACACCTAAATCCCTTTCTTGGTCCGTGACTCCTAACGTGGAACCTTGCATGACGTAGCTATAATTCGGCCATTTAGACACCCAGTCTCCCAGTCTCGTAAGGTCCTCTTGTAATTTTCACAATCCTCCCGCGATTTAACGACTTTGAATAACTTTGTGTCATCAGCAAATTTAATTACCTCACTAGTTACTCCCATCTCTAGGTCATTTATAAATATGTTAAAAAGCAGCAGTCCCAGCACAGAGTCCTGGGGAACCCCACTAATTACCTTCTCCAATGAGAATACTGACCATTTAACCCTACTCTCTGTTTTCTATCTTTTAACCAGTTTTTAATCCACAATAAAACACTACCTCCTATCCCATGACTCTCCAATTTCTTCTGGAGTCTTTCATGAGGTACTTCGTCAAACGCCTTCTGAAAATCCAGATACACAATATCAACTGGCTCCCCTTTATCCACATGTTTGTTCACCCCTTCAAAGAAATGTAGTAGATTGGTGAGGCAAGATTCCCCTTCACTAAATCCATGTTGACTTTGTCTCATTAATCCATGCTTTTGAATATGCTCTGTAATTTTGTTCTTAATAATAGTCTCTACCATTTTGCCCGGCGCCGACGTCAGACTCACCGGTCTATAATTTCCCGGATCTCCTCTGGAACCTTTTTTAAAAATCGGTGTTACATTGACCATCCTCCAATCTTCCGGTACCACGCTTGATTTTAAGGATAAATTACATATTTCTAACAATAGCTCCGCAAGCTCATTTTTCAGTTCTATCAGTACTCTGGGATGAATACCATCCGGTCCAGGAGATTTGCTACTCTTCAGTTTGTAGAACTGCCCCATTACATCCTCTAGGTTTACAGAGAATTCATTAAGTTTCTCCGACTCGTCAGCTTCAAATACCATTTGCGGCACTGGTATCCCATCCAAATCTTCCTCAGTGAAGACCAAAGCAAAGAATTCATTTAATCTCTCCGCTACAGCTTTGTCTTCCCTGATCACCCCTTTTACTCCTCGGTCAGCTAGCGGTCCAACTGATTCTTTTGCCAGCTTCCTGCTTCTAATATACCTAAAAAAAAATTTAATATGTGTTTTTGCCTCCAACGCAATCTTTTTTTCAAAGTCCCTCTTAGCTTGTTTTTTTTTTTTTTTTATTTGTAGCCCAAGGTGAGTTACATTCAGGTGTTTTCCTCGCCCTGAAAGGTTTACAATCTAATTTTGTACCGGAGGAAATGGAGAGTTAGGTGACTTGTCAGAAGAAGCAGCAGCGGGATTTGAATTACTACTACTACTACTTATTTCTAAAGCGCGACTAGACGTACGCAGCGCTGTACACTTGAACATGAAGAGACAGTCCCTGCTCGACACAGCTTACAATCTAATTAGGACAGAGAAACAGGACAAACAAGAGAATTGGGCTTCCCAGATTATCAGCCCGTTGCGTTAACCACGAGGCTACTCTTCTCCCATCTCGCTAGTGGTGTATCAGGCAGTTTTCACCTAAATATGACCGCTGTTGGTAGTGGTACAGTGATGCTGGCTTATGAGCTAAAATTTCCAAAAAAAAGATTGGGGGTGCTACATTCTCCATAGAAAGTTGTTACTTTGCCCCCTCCCCCTTGGAGAAATTCCTGCCTACACTACCAACACAAATTAATCCTGGCTGGCGTAGTGAAGAAAAAGCATCTATGGGTAATATCATTCTGTTGGATATTCATGTGGACAGTTCTTTGGGAATTTGTGCCCTGCAGTTATTCTGTCCCACCGAACTGGATGGTTTTTCCTCAAGTTCAAGTTTATTAAAAGATTTCTATCCCACCCATCAAAAGTGTGTCTAGGTGGCTTACAAACTAATATGGGGAAGAAAAAAAAACATACAGACAGATACTGGCACAAAAGGAGTGGGGGAAGAACTACAATATCGATAGGAAAGAAAGGGGGAGCTCATAAACATTAAAAAAAAAGGTAAGTATTTAGGTCAGTCTTAAACTGAGTTAAAGTAGGAAGAATCTTCAAACTCTGTGGCAAATGATTCCAAAGCTGGGGGGGGGGGGGGGGGGGGGGGGGGGGGGGGGAGGGGGGGGGGGCTTGCACTGAAAAAATGGAACAATGTGCAGTAGCAGAGAGAATATCATGAAATGAAGAGACAACAAGGAGGTCCTGTTGAGAGGAATGCAGAAGACAAGATGGACAGTAAGGAATAAGAAGTGCTCAAAGAAAGAAAGGCTTCTCCATAACACAAATTTGATAGACCAAAAGAAGCAGCTTATACGTAATGTGGTAAGGGACTGGGAGCCAATGGGCATCTTTTAGAAGCAGTGTTAACATGATGATACTTCTTATGTTCCATAATGAGCTTAATAGCAGTGTTTTGAATTAGTTGTAATCTGAGTTCGCGCTGGGTAAGGCCCATATAAAGAGCACTGCAATAATCAAGTTGCGATATGAAAAAAGAGTGAATAAGTATAATTAACAGGAAGAAGAAATGCTCTAGTGGATCTAATATGTCTGAGCTGGAAAAAAATACATCACGCCACAGGTTACCTGAGGAATAATAGTCAGGGCACTATCAGTAGCAACATTTAGGGCCCTATTTACTAAGCCACACTGTAGGCGCACAAACATTTTAGCATGTGCTAAAAATTAGTGCACGCTAACGATAGAGACACCCAAACATATAAACGGCAAGTGACCGACTCACCTGCAAATGTGCAGTAGAGACTTCCCTCTCTGTCCCGCCTTCACGTCAAGACGTGATGACGTCAGAGGGCGGAACATAGAGGGAAATGGAGTCGCTGTTGGACGCTGCTGCCTGGAAACAAACATCGCGCGCACCAACCTCCACCCTCCCCCCATCCCCGCCGCCGCTCCCGCCCTCCTCCGCATCGGGCCCCCTGCACTGACCTGACAGCGCCTCTCACCTCTTTGTGGAAGCGCTGCAGGCAGCAGCAGAGCGATCTGCTGCTGCCTGCAGCACTTTCACACAGAGGTGAGAGGCGCTGTCAGGTAAGTGCAGGGGGCCCGGCACAGAGGGGGGAGGGAGCGGCGCCAAGGAGGGTAGCTGGAAATCTCGCCCGTTTTTACGGGCTTATCAGTTAGTAGGAATATAATGGGTGTCTTTATCATTAGCATGTGCTAAAAAGTTAACGCGCCTACAGCGTGGCTTAGTAAACAGGGCCCCTAGTATTTTAACACTATTAGCTAAAGAGATAGGAACAGCATTGAAGAGAATTTGGGTAACCATAACAGTAGCTGGCCTAGAAGAGAATAGAACAGCTTAGGATTTTTCTGGGTTAAGTAAGAGTTGATGCTGTGTAAACCAAGTACAAACTGAATCTAACATGATTAATTGTGGTTATCTGGGAACTGTCAGAGGGATTAATAGTACTGAGAACTTGAATATCATCTGCATGTACAAATGATACAAAACCTAATGACTGCAAAAGAAATAATGGGACTAAAAAAATGTTAAATAAAAGAGGGGACAGGATCAAACCTTGGGATACATCAGAGGCCAGGAATAAAGATTTGGACTGAGAATCCTGAAAAGAAACCATATAGGTACGATTGGCAAGATAAGAGGTGAACCATGAGAGAGCAGTGCCTTCCAAGCTGATTTGCGAGAGCCACCAAAGTAAAAGGAAATGATCAACAGTATTAAATACAGCAGTTAGGTCAATGGAAAGGAGTAGAACAGATTTGGCTTGGCTCAAATGAGTTGTAATATACATTTTTAGTCCTAAAAGGATAGTTTCCCTTTTATGGTATGGGCAAAAGCGAATCTGATTTGGGTGAAGTACATGAGTACGTGTAACAAAGTCAAGCAATTCAGTATAAACCAAAGATTCTACCAATTTAGTAGCAAAAGAAGATTGGCTGTCGGGCAATAGTTGTCATAGAGACTTGAGGGATTGGAAGGGCCCTTAAGTTTAGGTTACACAAGTGCCACCTTCCAAGCCTGAGGCATGCAGCCAACTAAAAGGAAAGATTCCTGAAAGAAGAAACTGGACCAGAGTGCTAGAACAGTTCTTAACAATCCATGAATAAATGGGATCCAGTATGGTAGTAGGTTTTAAAGCCTGAAGGGCCAGAATCAGGCCAGACTGAAAAGGACAAAAACAGAGTATGTCAAAATGTGCAAGTATCTGCACAATATTGTTACTCCCAGGGACTGTCCTCTTCCATTGCTGCCTATGTATGGCCTGTAACTGTGACCTGGGATTGTCTCATTAGCTCCGTAGGTGCTTGATCGTATAACTCTCCCTAGATCTGCACTCTGATGGTTATGGAAGTGTTAATCTTACAATGATATCTTCTTTACTTGCTTGTTTTAATTTTACCAAAAATGATAATGTGGCTCTCTTAAATACCCTCCATCAACAGGCAGTGTTTTTCTTGTTCTACTGTACTCTTTGTCCTGTTTGCAGGTGCATACACTTTATGATTCTTCCCCAGGAGTGGTGCTGGTACCTGAGGTTTATGATTATTCCCTGCAGGCATCTCTTTTCATTCTGCAGGTGTAGGCATACCTGCTAACTTAGGAAAATTCCAAATAGGGAGTTTTCTGCGTCTGTTCTATCCCCCCCCCCCCCCCCCCCCCCCAAAATCACCCTATTTGGATTTTTGTTCATGTATTTTTAGTAACACCCCTGGCTAGATTTTGTACAGAATTTCCCATACTTATCCACTTTTCTGTCTCACTTTTCATCTTGTTTCCCTCTTGTATTTTCTTGTGCCTTTCTATTCTCTTACTTATTACTTTATATTCCTCACTGACTTTTTTAAAATTATAAACTAACACCTGAGTTGCAGACTTCCTTGTTGATTTATTTATTGATCAATGTCGTCACACAAAATCTAATTTATAAATGTTTATATACAGAAAGGATCACCATTTATGCTCACTGCTATTCTGTGCCCTTATGGTGAGTGTCAAAACCAATTAGGAGACCTGGACTGGAAGTAAGATCATATTCCCTCAGATTCTACATAGTGTGCCTAGCATTCTGCGCCGAAATCCAAGTGTATTCTATAACAGGGTGTGAAACTTAATTGGCTTAATAAGCTAATCAGCATTGATAACAGCACTTAAGCAATAATGAGCACTAACTGGCAATAATTAGAATTTACATGCACAACTCGCTAAGTGTATTCTGTAACAAACTTCACCTAACTTCTAACGGGCACAGGCACAAAGGGGCATAGTTATGGGTAGGGTAGTTATAGAATATGGCCCAGTGCACCCAAATCTACATGCCGGGATTTACACCATGTTTTCATTGGTGTAAATGGACGCGCATAGTTTTATGCACTGGAATAACTAAGCATATTCTGTATACGAGGCCTAAAATCTAGGCACTGCTTATAGAATACACTTAGGCGGCAATGTTTTCTGGAAGAATTTTTTAGGCACCATATATAGAATCCCCCCCCCCCCCATTTTCTTTTGGGACTGTTGCTCCTGTTGTGCAAGTACTTGCACTCTGTCTAAACATGAGCAGTCTCTCTTCAGCATTTAAATAGTGCTCCAGTCTCCTTTTACAGGCAGAAGCTTCACCCAGGCAACAGTATTTGATATACCACCCTACAGCTGAGCCATCCAGGTAGTTTACAATACAACTAATCAATAGAAAAATCAAAAGGAAAGAGAAAAAGAAGAAATCTGTTCCGTTGCAGATTTGTCAAGGTATCTGAAGACGGCTTCACCCCTTGAATTTGTTTCACTATAGTCATCACTGAAATTAGAATACCTTCTTTGCATATCTGGAAAAATAGCTTTTTAATCATAAGAAAGATGGTTGTCAAGAAACTTGAAGAGTTATAAGGGTGGGCAGGAGGAGGAGGGAGCACGTATCACTGCTTATTCATTTCTCACCAGGGGTTCCATTCTTCCTTCAAATCATAAGATACCAAGATGCAAATCACGTAGTACCATGGGAGAGGGTAGACGCTGAAAAGCGGAGCTCCCACACTTCCTCGTTTATTTGGCGGTGAAATTAGCAAATCAGAAAAAATTACAGGACGATAGATCTCCCGCTGTGGATCGGAACGAAGAACGCATAAGACGAGAGCATTGCAGTGCTGATTAACAGCGAGATAGCCACGAAAACACTGAAAAAAGAAAAAAGTAAGGCCCCGGAAACTAAAATGGTGGACAGCCAGGCGCTGCAGAGCTCATCAGTTTGCTCCGCATGGACTGCGGAGATCACTGCCGAAGTCACAGCAGCAGTGGAGGCCGAGTTAGACAAAAAAATTGCAGGCATTGTACGATAGAGCTGAGGCCGCTCATGAATGATTAGATGGTTTTAATCTGGACTTAGACCACATGCAACAACGGGTCAGTGACATTGAGGACCCCATGCTAGAAACTGCGGGGCCATTGGAAGTGCTACAAAAGAAAGTGGTTGAATTAGAGCAAAAAGTAGATGACTTGGAAAATCGCTCACGTAGAAACAACTTACGTCTAAATAGGATTGCCGGAACAGCTGAAGGAAGCGGAGTTGGTGAGTTTCTTGGAGAAGGGCTCACAGAGTCACTGCATTTAAATAACTTGCAAGACCCTTTTACGAATTGAGCGGGCCCACAGGATAGGCCCGTGCCGTCAGACTAACGAAAAGCCTAGAGTGGTCATTATGAAGATCCTACGATATGGCCATAAACAAGCGATATTAAAAACAATCCGTGCTGGCCAAATCTTAAAATATGAAAGCCAAAACATTTTATGCTTCCAAGATTATTCGGTGACAGTGGCGGCAGCGAGGCGAGCTTTCGCTCCTGTGTGTGCGGAGCTGTATGAACACAATATTAAATTCTTTTTGCTATACCCAGCTAAATTGAGAATTCTCTATGATGGAGTGGAAAAGAATTTTGAGACAGCGACTCTGGCCGAGACTACCTCAACACGCTACCAGCTAACACTACAATATGAGAGCCTGGACAATACATATACTGCCTGGTAAGATATGTGATCTCACAGAAGAAGAGAGATGCAGAGAGAACTTTGTATTTTTGTGAAGCTGAGTAACCAGAGACTTAGACAACGGGTCAGAGAACAAGAGCTGATAACAGTTTGGTGAATAACCATGCACAAATCTATTTGGAATATAGAGAGAACAGATGATTTACATAAATGAGGAGACACAGATACGACACAACTGCTTGTGAGCAGTCCGTTGGAGAGGAGAGGAATATGGTACGTTAGTACTGCGAAGCACGTCAACATCAAAACACACAGAATGACACACTGAAGAATGCTGAAGAGATCTGTAGCTTGCAGATAATTCCAAGCCAAAGGACTCTCGAGGAACTGGAGAAAAAATGGTATTGAATTATATCTGGACTGATTATGAACTTGCTGTTTTGCTTTCTAGTCAGTTTACTTATTACTTCTCGATTACCAATTATACTTGTAAGTGTGAGACAACTTAATGTGACAATCTGATTGCTAAATGTGTTTGTGATAATTGAGCAATGAGAGGGAGGGGGGTACCTTTACGTGATGAGTTGTACTTTGAACTCTAAGGGGATAGAGGGGGGAGGCGGGGGGAGGGAATGGGTATACCATAAGATTCAAAAGGGTATACCCTGCGCTTTCCCACTCAAGGCAGGCTATACAAGGCAAGGTGGAGGGAGTGAACATCTGGGGGAGGGGTAGGCTGGGATGCCTCTCTCCTGCAAGAGTACATATCTGGAATGAGACAATAATACGCGAGGTTCCTTAAGGGAGAGTTATGGTTAAAATATTATCATGGAATGTGAGGGGGGGGGTAACTTCTCCAATTCAACGATCCAACATCCTACAGACACTGAATAGACATAAGGCACAAATAGCCATGTTACAGGAAACACACTTAGATGCGGTGGAACATAGAAAGCTATGCCGATGGTGGGGTGGGTGAGATGGTGGATAGCCCTACATCCAACAAAAAAAGCAGGAGTCATCATACTGTTCCGTAAAGGGCTGCAATGTGTATTGCATCGCAAGATTATTGACTCGCAAGGCTGCTATATAAAGCAACAGGTAACACTGAACAACAAACCGTTGCTGTTGGTTAATATATGCACCCCAAATCAATATGACAAAAATTTTTTTCAGACTATCATCCAACAAATACACAGCTTTTAACAAATACCCGTGATATTGGGTGGGGATTTTAATCTGGTCTTTGATCCTTTGTTGGACAGCACTGGCCCCTCTAGAGTCAGACCGGTGAATTATGCCAGGGGAGTGCCGTGGGTATGTTCTGCTTTGGACCTGGTAGACTCCTGGCGTTTGTTACACCCGGGAGACCGAGATTATACCCATTTATCTAGGGCCCATGGTACGCAGTCCCGTATAGACTACTTATTACCGTCTCAGAGTATTACGACTTTCTTGAACCAGGCGGAGATAGGCCTGACACAGGTGTCAGATCATGCTATGATATGGATCACACTGGAGTGGGATACAGATCCGAAACGCCCATTTTATTGGAGATTCCCAAGAATGCTGTATTACGAATTACAGTTCCATTCCTTTGTACGTGATAAATGGAGAGATTATGCAGAGATTAACAGGGACAGCTTTTCAGTCGGACCCCTTTTTTGGGAGGCGGCTAAAGCTGTGCTGAGGGGCCACATTATTTCATACTCCGTTCATAAAAAGAAAGCTTGAGAGGCTGAAATGCTGCGTTTAGAAACAAGAGTAGGGAGACTTAGGCAGATTTATGGTAGGACACACTCACTCGCCCATAAGAAGTTATATATGGCGGCGCAAGTAGAACTGAACCAACTGATACATTCTCGCACACAAAAATCTTTGGTATATTATAGATATCAGATGTATAAACATGCTAATAAACAGGGGAGGCTTTTGGCGAGATTGGTACACCGAGTAGGGGGGAGGAGATGGGTGTCACAGATTCGAGATGCTCAGGGAGTAAGTCATCATACGAATGCAGATAATAAGGTCTTCGAAACTTTTTATACCCAGTTATATTCCTCACCGGCTGATGAGGGGTTAGAGACGGCGTCATATTTAGAAGGGCAGGATCTCCCACAGCTTTCCAGAAATCAACAGGATAATGCAGATATTTCTGAGGATGAGGTTATTTGAAATATAAGAGATAGTCCCCTATATACAGTGGGGGAAATAAGTATTTGATCCCTTGCTGATTTTGTAAGTTTGCCCACTGACAAAGACATGAGCAGCCCATAATTGAAGGGTAGGTTATTGGTAACAGTGAGAGATAGCACATCACAAATTAAATCCGGAAAATCACATTGTGGAAAGTATATGAATTTATTTGCATTCTGCAGAGGGAAATAAGTATTTGATCCCTCTGGCAAACAAGACCTAATACTTGGTGGCAAAACCCTTGTTGGCAAGCACAGCGGTCAGACGTCTTCTGTAGTTGATGATGAGGTTTGCACACATGTCAGGAGGAATTTTGGTCCACTCCTCTTTGCAGATCATCTCTAAATCATTAAGAGTTCTGGGCTGTCGCTTGGCAACTCGCAGCTTCAGCTCCCTCCATAAGTTTTCAATGGGATTAAGGTCTGGTGACTGGCTAGGCCACTCCATGACCCTAATGTGCTTCTTCCTGAGCCACTCCTTTGTTGCCTTGGCTGTATGTTTTGGGTCATTGTCGTGCTGGAAGACCCAGCCACGACCCATTTTTAAGGCCCTGGCGGAGGGAAGGAGGTTGTCACTCAGAATTGTACGGTACATGGCCCCATCCATTCTCCCATTGATGCGGTGAAGTAGTCCTGTGCCCTTAGCAGAGAAACACCCCCAAAACATAACATTTCCACCTCCATGCTTGACAGTGGGGACGGTGTTCTTTGGGTCATAGGCAGCATTTCTCTTCCTCCAAACACGGCGAGTTGAGTTCATGCCAAAGAGCTCAATTTTTGTCTCATCTGACCACAGCACCTTCTCCCAATCACTCTCGGCATCATCCAGGTGTTCACTGGCAAACTTCAGACGGGCCGTCACATGTGCCTTCCGGAGCAGGGGGACCTTGCGGGCACTGCAGGATTGCAATCCGTTATGTCGTAATGTGTTACCAATGGTTTTCGTGGTGACAGTGGTCCCAGCTGCCTTGAGATCATTGACAAGTTCCCCCCTTGTAGTTGTAGGCTGATTTCTAACCTTCCTCATGATCAAGGATACCCCACGAGGTGAGATTTTGCGTGGAGCCCCAGATCTTTGTCGATTGACAGTCATTTTGTACTTCTTCCATTTTCTTACTATGGCACCAACAGTTGTCTCCTTCTCGCCCAGCGTCTTACTGATGGTTTTGTAGCCCATTCCAGCCTTGTGCAGGTGTATGATCTTGTCCCTGACATCCTTAGACAGCTCCTTGCTCTTGGCCATTTTGTAGAGGTTAGAGTCTGACTGATTCACTGAGTCTGTGGACAGGTGTCTTTCATACAGGTGACCATTGCCGACAGCTGTCTGTCATGCAGGTAACGAGTTGATTTGGAGCATCTACCTGGTCTGTAGGGGCCAGATCTCTTACTGGTTGGTGGGGGATCAAATACTTATTTCCCTCTGCAGAATGCAAATAAATTCATATACTTTCCACAATGTGATTTTCCGGATTTAATTTGTGATGTGCTATCTCTCACTGTTACCAATAACCTACCCTTCAATTATGGGCTGCTCATGTCTTTGTCAGTGGGCAAACTTACAAAATCAGCAAGGGATCAAATACTTATTTCCCCCACTGTAAATCTCCAGGAGTGGACGGGTTTTCATTGGAGTTGTATAAAATTCTAGTTGAGGAGATTGCACCATGTGTGGCTAAGGTATTAAATTTACATGTTGAAAGAGGGGAGCTGCCAAGCTCGTTATGAACAGCATAGATAATTGTATTATTAAAGCCAGGGAAGGATCCGACTCGAGCAGAATCATACTGACCTATATCTCTTATCTTTTGAAGCAAAATTATTTGCCAAGATTTTGGCCAATAGATTGGCGCGACTTCTGCCTCATTATTATTATTTATTATTATTTATTGCATTTTGCATCCCACATCTGGTGTTGGCTCCTCAGGTGGGATTTGTTCGGGCACGACCAGTGGCAAAGAACTTCAGAAAGATACTGCTGGCATTGGAACAGATACATAAAGAGCGTACCCCCTCTATACTAGTCAGTTTTGATGCGCATAAAGCTTTTGATAGAGTGCGGTGGGATTTAATGTTTGGGGTACTGGATGCCTATGACATATGTGAGTTTTTTAAGGCGGCTGTCAAAACACTATACCATTGCCCGGTAGCGGAGGTGTCAGTAAATTGAGTGATTTCCCGACAGTTTGAAATCGCCAGAGGTATGAGGCAGGGCTGCCCACTGTCACCACTTCTGTTTGTGTTGGTTTTGGACCCACTCATTAGGGATATCATGAGCTCAGCAGATATACAGGGAATCCTTCTAGGACCTGAACAGTTTAAAATATCTGCTTTTGCGGATGACCTTTTGGTCATTCTTCAAGAGCCAAAGACATCCTTGACAACATTGATGGAGACCTTTAGAGAATTTGGCGATTTCTCTGGGTTTAGCCTTAATGTAGATAAGTCCGAGGTTCAGCCACTGAATATGACGGAAGTGGAATGGGACCGATTAGCATGCCCCTTTAGGAGAACTGACAACTCGTTTACGTATCTTGGTATACAGTTGCCAGGAGACCCAGCACAATTATACCAGATGAATGTGACCAAGCTGTTCGACTTTACTAAACAGATCTTGGAGAGGTGGTCCAATTTACCTATATCACTGTCAGAAAGGATTTCCTTGTTTAATATGGTACTCTTCCCCAAGTGGTTATATTGCTTTCAGATCCTGCCGCTCTAGCTTACTAAAAAAGATTGGAGGCGATTAATGAGCTTGCTCTCAAAATGTTTTTGAAATAAGAAACGCCCCCAGATACGCTGGCAACGTTTGCTAGATTCTTGGGACAAGGGAGGATTTGGGGTTCTGGACCTTCAACAATATAACAAGGCATGTTTGTTGAGACACATAGGAGATTGGTTGATAGGTACCTCACACTATACCCCGAGAGAGGTAGAAAAGGCATGGGTTCGCCCGCTGAGACTACAATATGTGTTACAGGCAAATCAAACTGCGCTACTGGTGCATTTACGGAGAAATGTAGTATTTCGGCCCCTTCGACTGGTGTGGTGAGATTTAAGCCGTGATTGGAAGTTTGATGCACACCACAGTGGGCTGTTACCTATCACAGGGAATTGAGATTTTCTTCCAGGCATAGATAGCCTAAGATTTAAGCTCTGGCAGCAAAGGGGGATTACTCTTATAAAAGACTTGGTGGATTCTACGGGTACCCTTAAGAAATTGGAATCTTTGAGACTTGGAGAATGGACTTGGATGGATAACTTTGCATATCAGCAGATCTCCCATTATATTGCAGCTATCCCTCATCAATCTCTCGCCGTTGATGTGCCCGGCATCATAGAAAAATTTTTTGATATGCCTAATGAAGAAGCCATATCAATATCGTTGCTTCATAGACGGCTACTGCAGAGTACTATTAGTAGAGATCTGACACACCTCACGGTGAAGTGGTCTGCTGATTTGCACAAGGAGATATCATCACACACTCTGCTAAGAAGCATCAGACAAATCCCAAAAGGAACAGCTAACGCTGAAGTTAGGGAATGTTGAGACTTTACAAAATGGGAGGGGTGGATTCGCCTCAATGTGGTAAATGTGGGGATTCTGAGGGTACTTACTATCATGCTATGTGGGACTGCCCTGGGACAAATGCATTTTGGACAAAAATATGTAACTTTATGGGACGCATAATGAATATCCACATATCACTAGGGCCTGAGAACATTCTGTTAGGAGTGAGGGCTTTGGGGGGGGGGGGGGCTGGTGCTGTCCATTGGAACTCCCTATTATATAAAGCGTTTCTAATAGGTAAAAAATGCATTTTAGTTAATTGGGTCGCACAAGAAGTTCCTACATACTGGCAATGGCGTAATAGGCTGCATGCGTTATTATTACTAGAACTAAGAGATGTTCGTCTAACATTGAAGAGACAAAGAGAGTTCTACCTAACTTGGCAATACTATATACATGCCCTTGCACCACGTGTCCTTAGTACTATTCTCAATCAATTGGGTGACCCCCGTCTACATGTAGGAGAGAGGCAGATACCAAATGTAGGGGACAGTTGATTCCCTTTAATGAGGAGTGACTCTTATGGTGGGAGGGGGCGGGAGGTTAGGGAATGGGTGGGTAAGAGAAATTAGGTTTATGATATAGGTTTTAGATTAATAACAGCGGGGCAAGTTGGGGGCTCTAAGGGGGAAACGTCTGCTGATGCAGTGTTATCTTTTTATACCCTGGTGGACAGTTATATAGTTGAGTCAGGGGTATTTAATAAGGGAATATGTATTTCCTGACATGCCACCCATAAAACATTGTTGAAAGGTAACAGTGGTTGATATTGAACAGTTTGACCTTTTTATATGTTTACTAAGTTGAACCCGGTTCTTACTAAGGCTGCAAGCTGGGGGAGGGTCCACAAGAACAAGGGTTCCTTCTCCGATGTACCAATTTATACTAAGTTACAAGGTGCAGATGGATTGGTTGAGGTGCAGGGAGTCCAGGGGCTTAAACTTCTGAAAAAGGGCCTGTACACAATTAGGATACAAAGGACCTCTGATACTAAACTTCTCCACTTTGCACAGTTGGGGGGAAGAGTAATGGTCGGAGAGGGTTTTTTTTGGGGGGGGGGGGAGGGGGACAAATTAAAAATACTTGATGGTACATGTTCTCCTTTTGATTATTTTTGTGTATTTATGAATACTAGAGTATCTACTATTCTGTACAGGGTGGTTTTGGGTTATGTATTGTGAGTTGATCCAGCAATAAAAATTGTTGAAAATTAAGATACCAAAATGCAAGAAAACAAAACATTTGCTCTTTTTTGGAAGTGGAGTGAGAAGTTAATTATATCATAAATATTTCTAATAGAATTGTTGTGATCTGAATATAACTCCTGATAAGTCTGAAAAGTATATAAAAGCAAAGCAAATAGCACCAGATAAAGAGCAGCTGGTCTTACACAGCCTGTCAGTTATTTTTGTCCCTTCTGGTCCTTTATTATGGTGGGTATATGAGCACACACATTCCCATGCCCAAACCAACACCAGCAACCCCTGTCTCGCACCATCTATCCCAAGCTTGTCCAAACCCCACCTCTGCCCTTGTCATGTTCCTCTGCTAGCCACAAGAAAGATATACAGTCCAGCACCCAAATTTTGTAACAATCTGCACAGCCACCTAAACCTTTGAGGCTAATTGAAACCATTTTTAAATGGTAGTGTTAGGACTGTAGTGCACTAGGTAGTAATCGTACCTCTGAATTAATGTAATGTAATCTAATCTACTTGAGGCTTCCAGTGGCTAAAGCCTTTCCAACTGGTGCAAAAATTGGCAGCCAGAAATGTCTGGTCAGAGGAGTTTGATCAGATTTCACCCGTACTACTACAAGTACACTGATTGCCAATATCATGGCATATAAACATTTAAAATAAAATAGCTGTATTTATGGGTAATGGATTTGAGATATTACCTTTCTGTGGTACAGTCAAAGCCGTTTATATATATTATATGCAGATACTTTTTCCCTCCCTAGTAGGCTCACAATCTAAGATAATAAGAACGGCTATGTGGAGAATGATGAGGATAAAGCGAGCGTGCTAAACAATTACATATTTTCGGTGTTCACGAAAGAAAATCCTGGAGAAGGCCTGCAGTCAGCTGCTGAAGGAATATCTGGGAATGGAGTGGATACAGCGCAGTTTACAGAAGAAAGTTTATAAATAGCTTGAGAGCCTGAAGGTGGACAAAGCTATGGCGCCGGATGAGATACATCCCAGGATACTGAGGGAGCTCACAGAGGTCCTGGCAGGACCTCTTAAAGATTTATTTAATAGATCTTTAGAGACGCAAGAGGTTCCGTGAGATTAGAGACAAGCGGATGTAGTCCCTCTTCACAAAAGTGGAGACAGGTAAGAAGTGGGAAACTACAGACCGGTAAGTCTCACGTTGGTGGTAGGAAAAATAATGGAGTCACTGCTGAAAGAAAGGATAGTTAACTTTCTAGAAGCCAGTGGGTTACAGGACCCGAGGCAAAATGGCTTTACCAAAGGAAAATCCTTCCAAACAAATCTTATTGACTTCTTTGAGTGACCAAAGAACTGGATGAAGGGCATGCACTAGATGTAATCTACTTGGATTTCAGCAAAGCCTTTGATATAGTACCTCACAGAAGACTCGTGAATAAGCTGAGAGGGCTGAACGTAGGACCAAAAGTGGTGAACTGGATAGGAAACTAGTTGACCGACAGGTGGCAGAGGGTGGTGGCCAATGGAATCTGCTGGGAGGAAAGTGAGCAGTAGAGTTCCTCAGGGGTCAGTTCTGGGGCCGATTCTGTTTAATGTATTTGAGGGAGATACTGCTGAAGGGTTGAAAGTAAAGGTTTGCCTTTTTGTGCATGACACGAAGATAGCCAGTAGAGTGGATACCCTGGAGGGAGTAGAAACAATGAGGAAGAATCTCCAAACGTTAGAAGAATGGTCAAGGGTCTGGCAGTTAAAATTTAATTTCAAACTTAGAATCTGGGTTTAGGTTCTCTTTGGTTTCTTATAGCACACAACTACAGAAATGGAGAAACCTCTATACAAAAGTTATGTCATGTAAATATATGTAAATATGCTCCCAACAAATCTTTTGTTTTATTTTTTTTAAATGCAGTGTGCTCAGTGTATTACAATTGACCACAGCCAATATCTTAGTAATAGCACCCTTCCAACAGCCATTCATAGCAATTAATAAACAGTTGGGGACAAGAGACTATGACAGTATACTGATCCATGAAGCTTCATTTTTAAATGCACTGGGGAAGTGGTTTCACTAAGAAATTTGGTATTACATTGACCGGGGAAGTCAGCGTGAACATTCGGCGCAACTATCCCAGCATAGGAGCTTATCTACTGGTACCTACTAAGTTGTGTTTTTTTTTACATCTATTCCGCTGATTGTGAACAACTGTTTATTAATTACTATGAATGGCAGGTAGGAGGACTCCTGTGCAATGATGTTGGAACGGTGCTATCACTAAGATATTAGCCGTGGTCAATTGTAATACACTGAGCACATTGCATTTAAAAAAAAAAGATCTGTTGGGAGCATATTCACATGATATATTTTTTATATAGAGGTTTCTCCATTTCTGTAGTTAAAATTTAATGCCAAAAAGTGCAGAGTGATGCACTTGTGCAGAAACCCAAAAGAGAAATACCGAATAGGAGGGGAGAAATTAGTAAGCTTGACTCAGGAGAGAGACCTTGGGGTATTGGTGTCCAAGGAGCTGAAGGTGAAGAAACAATGTGACAAGGCGACGGCTGTGGCCAGAAGGATGCTAGGCTGCATAAAGAGGGGTATAACCAGCAGAACAGGAGGTGTTGATGCCCCTCTACATGTCATTGGTGAGGCCCCACTTGGAGTATTGTGTTCAGTTTTGGACGCTGTATTTTGCTACAGATGTAAAAAGACTGGAAGCGGTGCAAAGAAAGTCTACGAAAATGGTATGGGATTTGCATTGGAATCTGTACAAGGAGAGACTTGCCGACCTGAACATGTATACCTTGGAGGAAAGGAGAAACAGGGGTAACATGATACAGACGTTCAAATATTTGAAAGGTATTAATCCGCAAACAAGCCTTTTCCAGAGACAGGAAGGCGATAGAACTACGTTTCAAAATTTTTTTTATTGATGACAATAAAACATATCCAGCAATATAGGCAAACAGCAATTCAAATCAAATCATAAGCAACGACAGAATGATTAAAGCAGTCATCAATCTTTTAACATTTTTATCCCCCTACTCTTACCCTCACTATAGATCCAACGATTTAAGTTACCATAGTTAACTTTCAACAATTCCCCCCCCCCTCCCTTTATCAGCAACCAACCTGCAATGCATTTCCATAACGTTAAACCTTAGAAAGAATTTATTGACACAACATGTCTATTAACACACATTTGAAGTAGATTGCATTCAATTTTCTCCCCGTTTACCCTCTATCCTTCCCCAACCTACCCACCCCAACTCCCCCCTTCCCCACCCTAGTCTACCCCCCTTCCCCCCAATCCCAAAGCACTACTCAGTACTTTCTTACATATGCCTCATTTATCCCATGGAAGCCTATTCAGAATTTGACTCCTCACCCGTGGTGAAATAGTACTTATATAAGCCCCCCACACTTCAAGGAACCTCCGCTGCCTTCCTGGCGACAGACCCACCCCTCTAGATTCCCAGGTCAGCAACTCATGAAGCCTATTCCTCTAGTGCCAGAAGGAGGGTGGACAGTCCCGAGTCCAATAAAGGAGGATACATTTCTTCCCTAGTATACAAGCTTTCCCAAGGAACAATTTCTATCCCCTTGCAGCTCCCAGCCACAATCTCGGCGCACTAAATATGGCTCTCTCAAAAGTTAATATAATCTTTTGCCCCAACACCCTATCCAAGTACCTTCAAATCGCCAACCAAAACAGTGAGATCTTTCTACAATGCCAAATACCATGAAAAAATGTGGCCTCTAACCTCCTACACTTTCTACAACATTGTGCATCCGAGACCCCTGCACGATAGGCTTGTCTCTGAGAAAAGTACACATTATGTATAGTTTGAAAATGGCACTCATGCAATTCCGCACTATGCAGTATGCTCGTCCCACTCTGAAGAGCCGCTAACAACAATTGTGCTGAGATATTTTTACCAGCCTCTCTACTCCAGCTACTTGCGACTTTTGTCAAATCCCTAAGTTGTGACAGCCTACCTAAAGAGCCATAAAACCAAGGCACTGATATTTGTCCCGCTGCATCTCCTTCTAGCAATTCTCTTATCTGCCTCCCAAACCGCGGGTGCAAACTACCTTTTGGCAGGGATTATACATAGTGAAACAACTGTCTAAAAGCCAACCATGTGGATGCCCCCTGCCCACAACATGCAGAAAAATCTAGATACGATAGTAACGATCCATCTTCATTTATCAGACTCTCTAAATGAGTCACTCCTCTATCTACTAAAGAACAAAAGACTCATCTCCCAGCCTAAGTGATACATTCCCCCTCAATGGTAGCCACACACTACTGAGGTGGCTCTGACCCCAAAGTGGTAGAACCGTCTTCCACAAATGCCATAAAGGCTTTAACAACACACTCTCACGCACTCTCTCAGGCATGTCGCCCCTAGAAGTATGCAGTAAAGAAATCAAGTGCCAAGGATGGGAATAATCATATTCTAGCCCCACATCTGTTTAAGTAGTCGTACCCATCAGCCAGTCTCGGAAATGTCCTAACAGACACGCTTGATTATATTTCCTTATGTCCGGAAATCCCAATCCTCCCAACTTTTGTGCCCCTAACAGATATTTCCACCGCATTTTTTACTTCCCTCCCCCCCCCCCCCCCCAGCAAAACTTCACTACTATCTTCCGTAGCGTTTCCAGGTTTGTTTTTAGCAACCACAAAGGCAGAGTCTATAATACATATAACCAGCGTGGGAAGACCATCATTCTAAAAAGATGTAGACGGCCCAAAAAGGACAACGGCAATGTAGCCCAAATTGCCAGCTGCTCTCTTGTCTCCTTAAGCATCCTAAAGATATTAATCTCATATAGCCTTGAAGTATCCATAGTCAGCTGTATTCCTAAATATTTAAACGACTCCCTCGCCCATTGTAAGGGAAACCCATCCCCCCACGACTGTCTCAAGACTTCTGAGCTTACCAATGCTTCTGATTTTCAGAGGTTCAGCCGAAAACCAGAGAAGTCTCCAAACTCCCTCAAGCTTTCCATGAGATGAGGCAAAGAATACTTAGGCTCTGATATTAATACCAACAAATCATCTGCAAAAGCAGCAGTCTTAAAGATGACCTGGAACCTATCTGATGCCATTCCATTAGCATACACGTACGCATTCGGATCCGCATATAGCGTCCGCACCGCCTGATGGAACCAACCCTCTATCCCATATGCCTTTAACACCCCAAACATAAACCCCCAGTCCACCCTATCAAACGCTTTTTCTGCGTCAAAACTAATAAGTAGAGCTGGTGTTCCTAATCTAAGCGTCTCTAATGCTGCCAAGATCCGTCTCATATTTTTCGCTATCACCCTCCCTTGTGTAAACCCCACCTGTGGTTCTGACACTAAGGATGGCAGAATTCTCGCCAGCCTATTGGCCAAAATCTTGGCGAGGAATTTTACCTCGGTATTAAGCAGTGAAATAGGATAGGATTCCGGCTTATCCGCCGGCTTTCCTGGCTTCTGTAAAACTACTATTTGTGCGACATTCAAATGCTCTGGGAACTTCTCTTGTTGAACATAGCCCTGAAAAACGTCCGTCAGTACTGGGCTAATTTCCTCCTGTAATAATTTAAAGAACTCGTTCCGCAGCCCATCCGGGCCCGGTACCTTACCTAGAGCACTCTGTCTAATTACCCACTCAACCTCCTTTTTTCCTATGGGGGCACTCAACTGCAACAATGCTTCATCCATGACTTTTGGAAGATCCATACTATTCAAATAAATCTCACTGTCTACTAGCGGAGGGAACTGTGGCTCATAAATTTAGCAAAAAATTCACGGAACACCTTGTTTATTGTGTTATCCTAATTTACTCATACACCTCTAGCATCCACCAATGTGGATATCTTGAGTTGTCCTGAACTACCCCTTGCTAACCTTGCCAGAAGACTACTTCCCTTATTTGCAAACCTATAGAGCTGATACTTGTAAAATGCCCACAATTTCTTCGCCCCTTCATGTATCAATTTGTTTAAGGCTTGCTGCGTTTCCAGTAATTGTACCCTTACTTCCAATGAATGGTCTATGCCATACTGCTGCCTAAGAGAAATTACCTGCTTTTCTAAATGAAGAATCTCTTCTTCTCGCCTTCTTCTGAAAACTAACATAAGAGATCATTTCCCCTCGAAGAACCACTTTTGCCGTCTCCCAGAACAAAATGGGATCCGATCTATGCTGTTCATTGTCATCCTTGTATTGCCGCCACTTAGGTATCAAAAATGGCAAAAACCTGCTATCCCTTTAGAGATAAGAAGGGAACCTCCAGTTATTCCCAGAATGTCTAGGGCTCCCTCCCTGCAAGCTCATCAAGCTGATGGAAAATAGAGTGACTTCCCAACTCAACGAATTCACTCAAAAATTCTCTATTTTACATGAATCGCAATCGGGCTTCCGACCTGCACATAGCACAGAAACAGTACTACTCACCCTGGTATCCAGGTTCAAACAAGAAATTTCAATTGGCAACAAAATACTTCTGCAGTTCGACCTATCCAGTGCATTCGACATGGTAGACCATACTATTCTCACAAAATTACTGGACAAACTAGGGATCGGTGGAAACATCATTAAGTGGATATCAGGTCAAATCAACCTCATCAATATCGCCTGCGTGGTCATCAAAATGCGGAGTCCCCCAAGGCTCACCTCTATCCCCGATCCTCTTCAACCTTATGATGATTCCTCTGGCCAAATCCCTATCCAAATCCAACCTTAACCATTTCATATACGCTGATGACGTCACGATATTCATCCCTTTCCAATCCAACCTTACTGAAATCTCGGAGAAAATAACCTCTGCCATGAACATCCTATCATCCTGGGCCAACGCTTTCAAGATGAAAATGAACAAAGAAAAGACTCAATGCCTAATCATCTCATCACAACACGCTACTCTGCTACCAACCACCCTGATCACCCCTGACGTTACAATCCCAATATCTGACAATCTAAAAATCCTAGGAGTAACATTAGACAAACATCTAACTTTGGAAACTCATGCAAAAGCCGCGACAAAAAAGATGTTCAACATGATGTGGGTACTGAAGAGAGTAAAACCATTCCTCCCACAGAAAACTTTCCGCAACCTAGTACAATCCACAGTACTCACCCATGCAGACTACTGCAACAGTATATTCATCGGCTGCAAAGCCCAAATCATGAAAAAACTCCAAACCGCCCAAAACACAGCAGCCAGACTCATCTTTAGCAAACCACGATTTGAAAGTGCAACACCACTTCGTGTAAAACTTCACTGGCTTCCTATCAAGGAACGCATAAACTTCAAAGCCCACACAATGATCCACAAGATCCTCCATGGCGAATCTCCAAGCTACATGAACAACTTGATCGATCTTCCAGCCAGGAACGGGTCCAAATCTTCTCGTACCTATCTCAATCTCCATCTTCCCAATTGCAAAGGCCTCAAATAGAAAACCTACTATGCATCCAACTTCTCTGTTATAGGCAACCAACTCTGGAACGCAATACCTCGACACATCCGAACAACCAATGAACACCTACCCTTCCGAAAACTGCTTAAAACTTACCTTTCAGACAAGCTTACCCAAATAACCCAACTTAATTCTCGAACTCAAACCACACTACCTATACTCCAATCCTCTCCCACACATCCCCCCCTATTGTCCTACTCTTTCCAACTGGATCATCTCTGTGATACTTCATACCATACTCTGTGTTATCTCTGTGGTACTTTGTACCACACCTTGTACCTTACTTTGTGTTATCTCTATGATACTCTGTACCACATCCTGTAAGCCGCACTGAGCCTGCTATTGACCGGGAAAGAGCGGGGTATAAATGCCATAAATAAATCAATCTCCACCCACGCATGATCAGAAATCATGATCGGGCCTATCTTTACATTTTCTACTTGTGTGAAAAGTTCTCTCGAGATCAACAGGTAATCTATTCTTCACATTGTGGTGTGAACCCTTGACATATGAGTGAAGTCCTTCTCCAAAGGATTAAGAGTTCTCCATGCATCCACTAGACCCAAAGATGAGCCTAACAAATTCACCCCTCTCACTGTTTTAGCTATTTCCCTATCTGTTGGTTTAGATCTATCTAGCCTTGGATCTGCCACATCATTTAAATCCCCTCCCAACACTATCGGAGTATCACCCAAATCTAGTATCAATCTGATCACCTTTGCATAAAACTCCCAGTCAAATGTATTAGGAGCATAAAGATTGCATAGCAAAAGGGGGTGACGCTCAAGCACCACTGATGCCAGAACAAATCTTCCCTCCGGGTCTGCTATAACTTTCTTGATCTCCAAATGCAACCCCTTTTTGATCAGGATCACCACACCCCCCCCCCCTCCTGCCCACTGCCGGTGCTTCAATAATGTCTCCCACCCACCATATTTTAAGTTTGGCATGTTCTGTTGTTGAAAGATGAGATTCCTGCAGGAAGGCAATAGAGGCTTCCCTATCTCTTAATACTTTTAAAACCTTATGTCTCTTATTTGGTGAATTAAAACCACCCACATTCCAAGTAGTAAATGTTAATTTTGACATATTAACCTACCCCTGTTCGTAGCTTATAGCCCAGTCTCCCAATTACTATCAAACTACCCTTTTCATTTATGAGTGTCCCAGCCTCCACCCCCCCCCCCCCCAAATCCAAAGGTATTCTATTTATTCTCTTAGTCCTCAGTACCTTTCTGCTCTCATCTCTCCCTACACTCCTCCCCGTGAACTCTGTTCGCAGGGTAAATGTCTCCTGTCGTCCCCCTTCTCCCCCACTGCTAACTCCCGGCTCCGTCCCTTCTATCTCACTGCTCCCTATGCCTGGAATAGACTCCCTGAGCCAGTACGTCAGGCTCAGTCTCTGGCTGTCTTCAAGTCTAGGCTTAAAGCCCACCTCTTTGCTACTGCTTTCGACTCCTAACCATGACTCTCTTACTCAACACCCTCACTTATCACCCCTACCACTGCAATTTCCCCACCCCTAGCTGTCTGTTCGTCTGTCCAATTTAGATTGTAAGCTCTGTTGAGCAGGGACTGTCTTTTCATGTTAATTTGTACAGCGCTGCGTAAGTCTAGTAGCGCTATAGAAATGTTTAATAGTAGTAGTAGTCCCCTTTTCAAACTTATCATATGCATTGAGTAGTGCTTCCCACCCTCCCCCCCCCCCAACCCTTCCCTTATACGCACTCTTCCACATCTAGCCCCCAAACTCCTAAGCAAGATAATGGTGCACCTAGAGCTCCCTCTCATACAATCATCCATTCTCACTAATCCTCTCCTCACTCCACTCTGCAATAGCAAAGAAACAGGAAGACAAGAGTGAAGAAGAGAACAGAGAAAAAGAAAAAAAACATATTCTACAATAAGTCTGTATTTTTCAGCCATTCCAGTTCGAATGAGAGTCCCCTTGAATATGTGCCATTCATTGAACTCTATAGATCAATCTGCAGGCAATACTTTTGCTGCAACTCCTATCAGTTCATGCAGCCTAGGCCCGCTCCTGCTTTCAGAAGGTAAAAGGCTTCAAAAACCTCACCACAATCAAATCAGCTTTGTATATGTAAATGCATACGAACTGTATATCCTCAACACTGATCACATACTTATGGCAATTATAACAGTCTCCACTTTGATTCACCGTGCCTTCCACTGATATTCCTTCATGCTTGCTTCAATCTGGAGTCCACCATCTTGTCCACAAAATTCTTTGCCTCCTCCACCCGATCAAAGTAATGCACTTGTCCTCCATCCAAAACTCTCAACCTCGCTGGATACAAGAGGCTAAAACGGATCTTCATCTCAAATAATCTCGAGCATTCTGGCATGAAAGCCCTGCGGGCAGCTGATATTTTTGTAGAGTAATCCTGAAAACACAAAACGCGTTGTTTTTCATATTTTAGATGAATTCCCCCATGCAAAGCTTGCAGGATCCTCGTTTTATGGGCATAGTTGAGCATTCTAAAGATGGTAACTCTAAGGCAATCTCATCCCGCTGAGCGCTGCCCCAACCGATGCACTCTTTCCACCTTGAAATCTCCTGCTATTTCTGGCAATGCTGCGGCCTCCGGTAGCCAAGCCTCCAAAAACTTCTGTAAGTCTTTTTCTGGTAAGAGCTCTGGGAGTCAGACCAAGCGTAAATTATTCTGATGAGATCGGTTTTCCATGTCCTCAAGTTTCTCTTTGAGCTCCCTTATGCGCATGGAGAGCTTTGGTTGTTCTGCAGAGATTTTTTGCATCTCCTCGTCCACCTGTACCATCCGCTGCTGCACTGCCTGGACCTCCGCCACCATAGTCACATACCGCTCCTCCATTCCGTCTAATTTATCTAGAACTTTTTGGAGCTTGATTTCCATTGCTTGTTCCACTGCCACTCTCACTTCTGAAATTATCTCCGCGGCCCATTGTGAGCTCGGCGTTGGAGACGGTGGTAAACTTTTATCTGCCATCTTAGGTTCCGCGAGTCGCCCCTTCTCCCGACTCAACTTCTTCGCCGATTTTGCTGCCATCCACGCCAACTCAGTGTTCCTCACCACCTCTGTGTTACTCGGAGCCATCCCAAAATAATTATTTATCTATTTTAATAGGGTTTGGGTGCCGATATTCCTGCTGATTAAGCGGGCGATCCAGAGCAGCAACTCTTCCCCTCCTTAGTCCTCCGTAGCCCAACCGGAAGTCCTCCAAGGCGATAGAACTAGAGGACATGAATTGAGGTTGAAGGGGGGCAGACTCACTCAGGAATAATGTCAGGAAGTATTTTTCACGGAGAGGGTGGTGGAGATGAAATCAGTAATAGAATTCAAACATGCGTGGGATAAACACAAAGGAATCCAGTTTAGAAGGAATGGATCCATGGAATCTTAGCAGAGATTGGATGACAACAGCGGTGATTAGGAAGCAAAAGCAGTGCTGGGCAGACTTCTATGGTCTGATCGTAAGTGAATAGATATGGATGGTCTGGAGTGTGAATTTTAAGGGGCTTCAACATTAGCTTCAGAACTTTTAGTACTAGAACAGTGCTGGACAGAATACTATGGTCTGTGCCCTGAGAACGGCAAGGACGAATCAAACTTGGGTATACATATAAAGTATCACATACCATGTAAAATGAGTTTATCTTCTTGAGCAGACTGAATAGACCGTACAAGTCTTTATCTGCCGTCATTTACTATGTTACTTTTGGGCTCACTTTCGAAAGAGAAGGATGTCCAAAAGGCGACACAAAAGGCACATGGATGTCCTTGTGAAAGAAAGTCATCCAAATCCAGTAATCAAAACAGGGCCGTAAAGACGTCGTCAGCGCAAGGACATCCATCTATGGATGTCCTCACAAGGGGCGTGTTAGGGGCGTGTTTTGGGCGGTGTTACGAGATGGATGCCTCCAACGTATTACGGATAGCAAAATGGTTTCACATGAGCGGGAACATGGGCATCCTTAGTCATCCAAATCCAATAATCAAAACAGGGCCGTAAAGACGTCCTCAGCACAAGGACGTCCATCTATGGATGCCCCCACAGGGGGCGTGTTAGAGGCGTGTTTTGGGCGGAGTTACGAGATGGACGCCTCCAACGTATAACGGATAGCGAAATAGTTTCACATGGGCGTCCTTAGTTAGACCGGATATAAAAGCGTTCAGGGTAAGGGATAAGTTGTCTTTAGACCCATTAGTGATTTTCTGGAGTTGGAGAGTGGCGAAATCATTGTTTGGAGAGAAAGCTGAATTGTGTGGAGAGAAAGCAGAGAGTTGTTGAGTACCTGTTACCTTTGTGTGCCCTAGTCGAAACGTTTTCACCCTCACCTGCCTCTTTTGTGTTTTACCTTTTCAGCTTTCCCTACCCCTTCTAGCCCCCAACCCCAGACACTACTACTATGTCTCCCCCATCCCTCTCCATTCACTGTCCCCAAGTTCACATTTCATTCCCTTGTTTGTTGTCTCTGTTTGTCTCTTTGTCCTGTGTGCTGCTGCTGCATGTGTGTGTTTGTGGAAATTGTCGGTTGCTGCTTGGAGAGTGAGTGGCTAGAGGGTGTGGCAGGAAAGTGTGTAATGGGTCAGAGAGTGCTTGCAGTGTGGATGTGCTGTGTATGACTGCATTGTTTGTCGGTGGTGGGAGAGTGTCAGCTGCCTTTCTCTTGTGCTCTGTGGAATGCCCGCCCTGTCTGTAACAAACTTTCCTGCATCCATGACCTCTATCTCTCGTACTCTCCATCTGCTTGCCCTAACTGAAACTTGGCTTTACCCTGAAGACTCTGCTTCAGTTGTGTCCCTACGCCATGGGGTTATCTTTTATCCCATACTCCTTGCCCAGTTGGCCGCGGAGGTGGTGTTGGGCTACTACTTTCACCCTCTTGCAGATTTCAACTTCTTCTACCTCAGTCTCACTGTTTTTCTTCCTTCAAAGTCCACTCCATCCATCTATTTGCTCCTCTGCCTCTCCGAGTAGCAGTTATTTATCGACCCTCTGATAAGTCCCTTTCTTCCTTTCTCACTGACTTTGATGCTTGGCTTTCCCTCTTTCTTGAACCTTCATCTCCTTCCCTCATTCTTGGGGATTTTAACATTCATGCTAATGATCCCTCTGACTCTTATGCTTCGCAGTTTCTTGCTTTAACATCCTCTTTCAATCTTCATCTGTGCTCCACTGCCCCCACTCACCAGAACGGCCACTGTTTTGATCTTATCCTCTCCTCAAACTGCTCACTCTCCAGTTTCTGTGCCTCAACCCTTCCCCTCTCTGACCATCATCTGATAACTTTCACACTTAAACACCCTCCTCTCCAGTCCCGTCCAATCTTAACCAATACATTTAGGAATCTTCAGGCTATTGACCCTTCTACTCTGTCCTCCAATGTTTCAAATCTCTTCTCTACCACTATGCTATCCAAGTCTGTCAATGAGGCTGTCTCTTCCTATAATACTATTCTCTCCTCTGCTCTGGATACTCTTGCTCCTCTCATTCCCCATTCTGTAAAACGTACCAAACCCCAACCTTGGCTGACCTCTAGAATCCGCTACCTACGTTCCTGTGCCCGCTCTGCCGAACGCCTTTGACTGAAATCCCATACCCATGCTGACTTCATACATTTCAAATTCTTGCTGACTTCCTTCCAGTCTGCTCTTTTACTTGCCAAACAGGACTATTACATCCAGTTGACTAATTCTCTTGGCTCAAACCCTCATCGTCTCTTTGCCACACTGAACTCTCTCCTCAAAGTGCCTTCACCTCCAACCCCCCCTTCACTTTCCCCCCAGACTCGGTCAGAGTTCTTTCATGATAAGGTTCACAAGATTAAACTTGAATTCTCAACCAGGTCACCTCCACCTCTCCTTCCCTTAGTCCCTTCTCTCAACCCTCCAACCCCTGCCTCCTTTTCTTCCTTTTCTGAAATCAATGAAGAGGATACTACACATCTTCTTTCCTCCTCGAAACTACCTACCTGTTCCTCTGATCCTATTCCCACCCATCTACTTAACACTATCTCTCCTACTGTCATCCCATTTATCTGTCATATCCTCAACCTTTCACTGTCCACTGTGACTGTTCCTGATGCCTTCAAACATGCCATAGTCACACCACTCCTTAACAAACCTTCATTGGACCCTACCTGTCCTTCCAACTATCGCCCCATCTCCCTCCTCCCTTTCCTATCCAAGGTACTTGAACGTGCTATTCACTGCCGTTGTCTTGACTTTCTTTCATCTCAAGCTATTCTTGATCCACTTCAATCTGGCTTTCGCCCCTTTCATTCAACTGAAACAATGCTTGCTAAAGTCTCCAATGATCTGTTCCTAGCCAGATCCAAAGGTCTGTATTCTATCCTCATCCTTCTCGATCTATCTGCTGCTTTTGACACTGTTGATCACAGCCTACTCCTTGATACGCTGTCCTCACTTGGATTTCAGGGCTCTGTTCTTTCCTGGTTTTCTTCTTATCTCTCCCAGCGTACCTTTAGTGTATACTCTAGTGGATCCTCTTCTACTTCTATCCCATTGTCAGTTGGTATACCTCAGGGATCTGTCCTAGGACCTCTTCTCTTCTCCATCTATACTTCTTCTGATCTCATCCCATGGTTTTCAGTATCATCTTTACGCTGATGACTCCTAGAGCTACCTCTCCACACCAGAAATCTCAGCCGAAACCCAGGCCAAAATATCAGCCTGCCTGTCTGACATTGCTGCCTGGATGTCTCAGCGCCATCTGAAACTAAACATGACCAAGACTGAGCTTCTTATCTTTCCCCCTAAACCAACCTCTCCCCCTCCCCCCATTCTCTATTTCTGTGGATAACACTCTCATCCTTCCTGTCTCATCAGCTCGTAACCTTGGGGTCATCTTTGACTCCTCCCTCTCCTTCTCTGCACATATTCAACAGACTGCTAAAACCTGTCGTTTCTCTCTCTATAATATCAGCAAAATTCGCCCTTTCCTTTCCGAGCACACTACCAGAACCCTCATCCATGCTCTTATCACCTCTTGCTTAGACTATTGCAACTTGCTTCTCACAGGTCTCCCACTTAGCCATCTCTCTCCTCTTCAATCTGTTCAAAATTTTGCTGCACGACTAATATTCCGCCTGGGTCGTTATGCTCATATTAGCCCTCTCCTCAAGTCACTTAACTGGCTTCCTATCCATTTCCGCATACAGTTCAAACTCCTCTTATTGACCTATAAGTGCATTCACTCTGCAGCTCCTCAGTACCTCTCCACTCTCATCTCTCCCTACATTCCTCCCCGGGAACTCCGTTCACTGGGTAAATCTCTCTTATCTGCACCCTTCTCCTCCACCGCTAACTCCAGACTCCGTTCCTTTTATCTTGCTGCATCATATGCCTGGAATAGACTTCCTGAGCCGAGCCAATACGTCAAGCTCCATCTCTGGCCGTCTTCAAATCTAAGCTAAAAGCCCACCTTTTTGATGCTGCTTTTAATTCCTAAACCTTATTCACTTGTTCAGAACCCTTTTTTTTTATCATCCTCACCTTATCTCATTTGTCCTGTTTGTCTGTCCTAATTAGATTGTAAGCTTTGTTGAGCAGGGACTGTCTCTTCATGTTCAAGTGTACAGTGCTGCGTACGTCTAGTAGCGCTATAGAAATGATAAGTAGTAGTAGTAGTTGTGTTTGTTGCTGCTGTGTTTCACCAGGTTGGTAGGGTGAGGTGAGCACTGGTGTCACTGCATTGCACCTGTAGTGTGGGGAAATGGAGGCACTAAATGCACAGGTGGCTCACATGTTGGAGGAAGAGGGGAGGCACCGCAGGATGTACTCAGAGGTTTTTGGCCAGGTAGCAGTTTCCTAGACCTTACTTGACCTGCAGTGTCTCACTAGGTACTGCTTTGATAGGGCTGCCATTCAACACCGTTGTGACCAGCTCCAACCCCTCCTGCAGCCCAGGACCCGTAGGAACAATCCCATCCCTGTGCACCTAAAGATCACTGCTTCTCTATCTTTTCTGGCCACTGGGAGTTTCCAGTCTGTCCTATCTGTGAACACGGGTCTCACCCAGCCTTCCATTTCTAACTGCCTCACCCAGTTCCTTGATGACTTTCTTACCCACACCTCTGAGTACATCACCTTCCCCACCACCCCTCAGGCCCTGCAGAACAACATGGCTGACTTCTACGCTGTAGCTCGCTTCCCCTAGTTCATACAGGGCCGTGCTAACCCGGTAAGCGAGGTAAGCATGGCAGGGGGGCGCTTCCCTCTGGGGGGCGCCGCCGCACCATGCTCACCTCGCTCGCCCTCCCGCAGCATCCCTTTTCTTTTTTTTTCTTTTTAAATTTACCTCCGTGGTGGCGGTTCCGGCAGCGCAGCGTCAGGGAAGGAGGCGGCACTCCCAACGTCTAGCCTTCCCTTCGCTGTGTTCCGCCTTCTTCTGACGTCAAGGATGATGTCAGAAGAAGGCGGAACACAGCGAATGGAAGGCTAGACGTCGGGAGCGCCGCCTCCTTCCCTGACGCTGCGCTGCTGGAACCGCCACGGAGGTAAATTTAAAAAGAAAAAAAAAAGAAAAGGGATGTTGGGGGGAGAGAAGAGGGTGGGCAGTTGAACAATGGGAGCGGGAGGGCAGGGGAGAAATGACAGCATGGATGCAAAGGGGGGGCATGGATGCGAAGGGGGGGAGAAGAGGGCAGGCCAGGCTGGGACATGGGAGAGAGAGGAGCATGGATGCGAGGGGGGGTCATGGAAGGGAGAGAGGGGAATTGCTGGAAAAGGATGAATGGAGGGGGCAGGGGACAGAGGAGCATGGACGGGCATGGATTGGGAGAGCAAGGCTCAGGGAGAGAAGGGAATTGCTGGAAAAGGATGAATGGAGGGGGCAGGGGACAGAGGAGCATGGATGGGCATGGATTTGGAGGGCAGGGCTCAGGGAGAGAGGGGAATTGCTGGAAAAGGATAAATGGAGGGGGCAGGGGACAGAGGAGCATGGATGGGCATGGATTTGGAGGGCAGGGCTCAGGGAGAGAGGGGAATTGCTGGAAAAGGATAAATGGAGGGGGCAGGGGACAGAGGAGCATGGATGGGCATGGATTGGGAGGGCAGGGCTCAGGGAGAGAGGGGAATTGCTGGATAGGGATGAATGGAGGGGACAGATGGGCATGAATGGATATGGATTGCAGGACAGGGCTCAGGGAGAGAGGGGAATTGCTGGATAGGGATGAATGGAGGGGGCAGGTGACAGAGGAGCATGGATGGGCATGGATTGGGAGGGCAGGGCTCAGGGAGAGAGGGGAATTGCTGGAAAGGGATGAATGGAGGGGGCAGGGGACAGAGGAGCATGGATGGGCATGGATTGGGAGGGCAGGGCTCAGGGAGAGAGGGGGATTGCTCGAAAGGGATGAATGGAGGGGGCAGGGGACAGAGGAGCATGGATGGGCATGGATTGGGAGGGCAGGGCTCAGGGAGAGAGGGGAATTGCTGGATAGGGATGAATGGAGGGGACAGATGGGCATGGATGGATATGGATTGCAGGGCTCAGGGAGAGAGGGGAATTGCTGGAAATGGATGAATGGAGGGGGCAGGGGACAGAGGAGCATGGATGGGCATGGATTGGGAGGGCAGGGCTCAGGGAGAGAGGGGAATTGCTGGATAGGGATGAATGGAGGGGGCAGATGGGCATTGATGGATATGGATTGCAGGGCAGGGCTCAGGGAGAGAGGGGACTTGCTGGATAGGGATGAATGGAGGGGGCAGGGGACAGAGGAGCATGGATGGGCATGGATTGGGAGGGCAGGGCTCAGGGAGAGAGGAGAAATTGCTGGACATAGAGGGGAGGGAAGAGAGATGAAGGACATGAAATGAGGGAAAAGGAAGAGAGGAGAAAAACTGCACATGGATGAAGAAAATAGGCAGAAGCTGAGGACCAGAAATGAAGAAGAAAGGAGGAAAGGAAAGAAATAAATGGAAAGGAAGCCCTGGAAATGGAGTTAAGAGGACAGATAGCAGCAGAATCAGATACTGGGCCAGCATGATCAGAAAAAGAAAGTCACCAGACAACAAAGGTAGAAAAAAAAATCATTTTATTTTCATTTTAGTGTTTGGAATATGTCCACTTTGAGAATTTACATCTGCTATCCTATTTTGCAATGTATAGCAATTTCTTTCTAAGAATATTGCTGACAATTCCTGTCAGTGTGGCAAGTGGTGGGTGATCATTTTCCCGGGGGGGGGGGGGCGGGGGGCGCCGCCGCCGCCAACTGATAGTCTGCAGGGGGGGCGCCAACTGATAGGCTGCAGGGGGGCACCAGAGACCCTAGGCACGGCCCTGAGTTCATAGGCACCATTGACTGCACACGTCACACTCAGAGGCCCCCCCCCACCCCCCAGGCACGAGAGGCCCCCTATAGGAACAGGAAAGTATTCCACTCACTCAAAAGTTGTGTGTGATTCCCAGGGGGAGATTCTAGACGTGTGTGCCCGATATCCAGGTTCCACCCATGACGCTTATATATTGCAGCACTCAGGAATCTTCTGCAGGTTTGACTGAGAGGAGATCACTGGCGGACGGATCTGCCCAAACTATACCTCCTCCACCAGGCAACCCTCAGCACTGTCTCCCTCCAGCTCACTCCACAACCCACTATTCCCCCCCCCCCCCCCACCTCCACAAGGTACTCACTCCAAACAATACACACTCATCTTTCTAATCCTGTTTCTCCCCAAAGGTGACAGAGACTACCCACAGCGGAGTTGGCTCATGACCCCCATAGTGCACCCACAAACAAGGGCGGAGGAGAACTACAACAGCAGACATCAGACCACACGTGGCATCATCGAGCGCACCTTCGGACAACTTAAGAACAGATTCCGATGTCTTGATAGTTCTGGAGGGGAGCTCCTGTATAGGCCCCAAAAGGTGGCAAAGATCTTCATGGCCTACTGCATGCTACATAATTTGGCCCTGTGCAGAGGACAGGCCCTCCCAGAAGAGCCACAGCAACTACAGCAGCATGCCCCAGATGAAGAGGATGAGGAGCCCCCTCTACCTCCCGCTCACAGAGCAGAGTGCACACCAGCTGGGGCTCTGAGCAAGGCAAAGACTCATCGAGACAAGTTTTGTGTGAGAGTAAGTAGACATTTATTGCTATCACATACTAGTTACACACCACCATCACCCGCTCTGTGCATATTCCCCTCCCTCCAACCCTCACACTCCTTCCTCCCAGCACCCCTCACCCCTACCACCATACTCCCCCACCATGTCCTATCACATACACTCTTTTCTACTTTCCAGCTGTCGGTGCTACAGGGGAACTCTGTTGAGAGGCCTCCTCTGTGTCAAGGCAGCCTGCTGCCTCAGTTGCCCTCTGGAAGTCTGGCCACCTTGTGCTCTGTGTTTTGCCCTGCAACCTTAGCACAGGACCCAGAAGGGGAGCTGGTGTGGTGGCTGCTGGACCAGTGGTTGGGGGGGGGGGGGGCTGAGGATCTCAACCTCCTCCTCTTTGCCAGTGGTTGCTGTGCAGTGGTGGAAGGAGACGGCACTTGTTGCTGCATCAGGGCTGTACTCTGTGCTTGCAGGTCACGCCGTAGGCCCTCGATGCTCTGCTCCAGCCGTTGGAGCTGCTGTACTGCATCCCTTTGCAGCTCCAATTTCTGGCGCCGGTAATCCAGGTGCACATTGTGGCACAGCAATTGGGTTGCAAAGCACAGCTGCCTCCTCTGAATGGATAGCCTCTGCTGAGGATTTGCCTCCCCCCTTCTGCCTCTTCTTCCTCTGTGCCAACATCGGCAAAGGCTATGGGTGGGGGAGGGAGAGCCTCTGCTGTAGGTAGGGGAGGGAGAGCCTCTGCAGCTGCTGCTGCTGCTGCTGTGTCCTGTGGTTCCACCCCATGTGAGTGTTCCTGCGTGGTTTCTTGTGCAGGCACACCTCCAGGCCCACTGGTTTGCTGCTCTGTCTGCTCCAGTGTACTGGGTCTGGTGGCCACTAGGGCCAGCTTCTGCATAGCAAAAGGGGAGGAAGTGTGTTGGTCAAAATAACCCACTTTTGTTTTATTTAACTCTGTTTATTAGCAGAAAAGATAACATTGTATCAACATTGCAGTATAACCATCTGTAATCCCAGTGCTTTCAGCATTTCCAATAAGCGTATTATGTTCTGCTTTTTATTTGTCCCCTCTCTCTAATCTTCCCCCCCTCTCTCTTCCCTATCCCCAATCCCCCCTCCCATCCCTCCCCTTGCCCACCCCTCCCACAACACACACGTTCCTATTAACAATTACAGCTGTGATATGAACTCTAATAATCAGTTTAAAATTCGACTTCTCGCTAACGGTTGCAGTGTATCCCAGAAATTCGCCCATGTCCTCTGAAATCTCAGTCCTTCTCTGGAGGACAAATCCAATTGTCCACATCTCTCCAGCTTTAGGAGTTCTATCATTTGTATTCTCCAGGTTCCCAGAGCAGGGGCTCTGGTGTCTCGCCACTGTAGTAGGATGACTCTCTTTCCCATTAGTATTGCTCTCTGCAGGAATGACAAAAATCCAGGCAGTGCCGGCTTGATATAGTTATATTCACCAAACAACAGCATTGGATGTCTCTGTATTGTGCGCCCCCAGTATCTCTTAATTTCGCCCAGGATTTGGGTCCACAGTTGCAGTGTGTGTGGGCAAAACCAAAACATATGGCCAAGCGTGGCCCGGGTCTGTTTACACCAAGGACACGCATCTGAGTCACTGTACCCAGCCTTGTAAGCTCGTGTTGGTGATATGTATAATCGTAGTGCAAACTTATACTGCATCTCTATGTATTTGGTGAAGATGGAGGCTTTCCACATGGAGGCTACAAATTTACTCAATGCCTCTCCAGAAACTTCAATCAATAACTCTTCTGCCCAGTGCTGAGCTCTACTTCTAAAGTCTATATCCTCTGTGGAATCTTGCAGAGCTCTGTGGTGATATTTGAGTGGCACCGACTCCTGTGCCCCCAATGTCATGTCTGTGCTCAACATGTCTTGTACGTCTTCACTTAAGTTAGACCAGCCCAGCGCCACTATGTAGTGTTGCACCTGTAAATAAGAAAAGCGGTCTATCTCCCGCAATTTAAATTCCTGACACAATTCTTCAAACGTACGCGTTTTGCCCTCTTCAGACACTAAATGATATACATATTTTATACCTAATGTCCGCCAGCGGCTAAATGCCGCAGACGATGTACCCTCTGGAAAATCAGGGTTGTGGTACAATGGCAAAAAAGGTGTCACCCTCCAATCGAAATGGTGCCACCTACAAAGCCATCGCCACGCTGCTCTTGCCGAGACAACCAGGGGGTTCCTAGCCAAATCTCTACCTAATCTTCCTCCAGGCGCATGTAACACCCAGCCCAGGTGTGCAGTGGGGGACATGGCTAATTCTGTTGGAGTTACTGAAAAATCTTGGCTCCCCACTAGCCAGTCTCTTATGTGTCTCATGGCACAGGCTATTGTTAACTGTCTTATATTAAGCAGACCCATCCCCCCCTGTGGTCTCGGCTTCTGAATCACGTGTAAAGGGAGTCTGGGCTTTTTGTTATTCCAGAGGAAATTCTGTACTAGCCTGTTTAAAATCTTCTCTTCCTTTCGCCTCAGATATAGCGGCAACATCTGAAATTTGTAAAGCCATTTCGGGACTATTATCATATTTATAAGGCCTATCCGACCCATAAGTGAGAGTGGGCATGAGCTCCAGAGTTGCAGTAAGCATCTCGTGTTGTCTATGAGGGGTTGTATATTCCTATCATATAGGGCCCCCATGTCAGTTGGAATAGTGACTCCCAAATAGTTAAACTGGTGCTCTTCCCATTGCAGTGTAAGGGGACCCCTCCAAGTGTTTCTGATTATGGGATCTAAGGGTATCGCCAGTGATTTGGCTTTGTTGATTGTGTACCCAGACAACTTGCCATAAGCCCTTATTACTTCTAAAAGATTCTCCAAGGAGGCCTGAGGGTCCTCTAGTAGCAGCAGGACATCGTCAGCGTATGCCAACACCTTGTGCTCTTTCCCAAAAACCTTTATGCCTCTGATGTCTCGCCGCGTGCGGATCTCAACCAATAGGGGTTCTAGTGTTAGTAAGAAGAGTAGTGGAGAGAGGGGGCAGCCCTGTCGTGTGCCCCTTCCTATGTCAAATTCTGGTGTTAGGACTCCATTTACTCTAACTGCAGCTTTTGGTTGCGTATACAGGAGTGTTATCGCTTGCAGCGCCCATCCCTCCAATCCTATATCCTTTAAAAGACCGAACATGAAAGACCAATTTACTTGATCAAATGCCCGCTCTGCGTCTAGACTCACAATCATGCGGGGTACCTCGAGCTCTGCCCCGGATAGCATTGCCATAATGAGTTTCCTTACGTTTAAAACTGAATGACGGCCCCGGACAAACCCCACTTTTGTTTTAAAGCATTCATATACATAGCCCCACACGTGAAGACCCAGCAAACAGATGGTAAGGAATGGGATTGACAGGCAACCCACAGATGTCATTGTACATGGTACAGAGCTGGAGATGAGGAGCGCAATGTACTTCAGAGACTGATGTGCAAGAGAGCCACACAGGCAGGTGGTTAGACATAGAACTGTGGAAGGAGTGCAGAGGACACAGTGGCTACAGCATGGAGGTGTGGAAAGCAGATATGCACAGTTTGGTGATGGGAAAAGAGGGTGTGGGGAAGGCCCCCAAAGCTGTGAAACAGTGGTAACCTACACACACAGAGCTGGAAACCCTCCCCCTCCCACCCTCATGGTCTGTAATGAATAGTGATTTGTATTCCATGTGGTGTTCTTACCCCTTCCCCTACTTAGGAGCACCACACTGTCCCCCCCTTGTGGAAAACAGAGTGTAGTGCAGCACAACACAACAGATACCCCAGCTTCCTAATGGTAAACCTGCCTGAGCCCTCAAGCTCTGCTGTGTCCTGGGACCCAATGCCATGGATCCCTTCCTGGGGCAAGAGCCCATGAACAATGTGCTGTAGGGGGGGGGGGGTCAAGGTAGCAGTGTCATCTGCTGGGGGTTGGCACCAGCCTTCTGCCTCACATCATGCTTCAGCCGGCACCACTTGCGCCTGCAGTCTTCTACATCCCTGCCACAGTAGAAGACTGCGTTGACCCCTTTGTTGAAGCAGCCAGCCTCTGGCCCCTGGGAGCAAAGAGATGTATGTGCCTTTTTTGAATTTCTTGCACCAGCAGTTCGATTTCAGATCACTGAAATTACCCTTGCAGGTGGGTGCCTGTTTTGGGGCCATTCCGATAATAGGATCCCAAAATTAAAAAATACTGAGGACACTTAAATACTGTCCCAAGGGTGTCCATGTAAGAGCGGGATGGGAATCCCCAAGATAGGTGTCCTAATTTCGATTATGGGCAAAATCCCTAAACATCCACAACTGCTCTGCCAATTTGGATGTCCTAATTTCGCTTATGGGTGGGAACTATGGATGTCTCCAGCTGCTCTGTGTTTTGGATGCCCTAAGTTTGATTATGGGTGAAAATGAAAAACAGCCCCAGCTGCTCTTCCAGTTTGGAAGTTTGCATTCCCTTTATTGGCGCCTCTTTAAAACGTCTTTCTCTGTGCTTGCACTTTAGTGGTTTTTCTTTAGATTATAGGGTGGTATTTCTAAGCGTTTTAGCTTCAGTTACAGTAAACCTTGTTTTTGCCACTGTATGCTTTTGTACACCCGTTTTTGTTTTGGTTTGGTTTTTTTGGGGGGACGACACCTTTTGGACAATTCTTGAAGGATAACTGGTGTGTGGGCTATGTACTTTTCCTTTCAAAAAGTTTCTGACTGGGTGTTAGCTGGCAGCTTAGCATATACTCTGCATTTTCTACATCTGATCAACTCTCCATTCTCTACCCTCCAGGAACTGCTTACTGTGTGTGATGCACTCCCTCACTGCCCCCCCATTCTCTCTCCTTTATTGAGGCAGGCAGCCTACGGTCCCTTGGAGCCAGCAGATTCTTGCACCACAAGTTCAAGGTAAGCTCATACATATATAGTAACATAGTAGATGACGGCAGAAAAAGACCTGCATGGTCCATCCAGTCTGCCCAACAAGATAAACTCATGTGTGCTACTTTTTGTGTATACCTTACCTTGATTTGTATCTGTCCTTTTCAGGGCACAGACCGTGTAAGTCTGCCCAGCACTATCCCTGCCTTCCGCCACCGGCTCTGCCACCCAATCTCGGCTAAGCTCCTTAGGATCCATTCCTTCTGAACAGGATTCCTTTATGTTTATCCCACGCGTGCTTGAATTCTGTTACCGTTTTCATTTCCACCACCTCCCGCGGGAGGGCATTCCAAGCATCCACTACTCTCTCCGTGAAAAAATACTTCCTGACATTTTTCTTGAGTCTGCCTCCCTTCAATCTCATTTCATGTCCTCTCGGTTCTACCTCCTTTGCATCTCCGGAAAAGGTTCGTTTGCAGATTAATACTTTTCAGTTTCTCCTTTCTTCCAGAGTATACATGTTCAGGTCATCAAGTCTCTCCTCATATGTCCTGTAACGCAAATCCCTTACCATTCTCGTAGCTTTTCTTTGCACCGCTTCAATTCTTTTTACATCCTTCGCAAGGTACGGCCTCCAAAACTGAACACAATACTCTAGGTGGGGCCTCACCAACGACTTATACAGGGGCATCAACACCCCCTTTCTTCTGCTGGTCACACCTCTCTCTATACAGCCTAACAACCTTCTAGCTATGGCCACCGCCTTGTCACCTTCAGATCCTCAGATAAGTACATAAGTACATAAGTACATAAGTAGTGCCATACTGGGAAAGACCAAGGTCCATCTAGCCCAGCATCCTGTCACCGACAGTGGCCAATCCAGGTCAAGGGCACCTGGCACGCTCCCCAAACGTAAAAACATTCCAGACAAGTTATACCTAAAAATGCGGAATTTTTCCAAGTCCATTTAATAGCGGTCTATGGACTTGTCCTTTAGGAATCTATCTAACCCCTTTTTAAACTCCGTCAAGCTAACCGCCCGTACCACGTTCTCCGGCAATGAATTCCAGAGTCTAATTACACGTTGGGTGAAGAAAAATTTTCTCCGATTCGTTTTAAATTTACCACACTGTAGCTTCAACTCATGCCCTCTAGTCCTAGTATTTTTGGATAGCGTGAACAGTCGCTTCACATCCACCCGATCCATTCCACTCATTATTTTATACACTTCTATCATATCTCCCCTCAGCCGTCTCTTCTCCAAGCTGAAAAGCCCTAGCCTTCTCAGCCTCTCTTCATAGGAAAGTCGTCCCATCCCCACTATCATTTTCGTCGCCCTTCGCTGTACCTTTTCCAATTCTACTATATCTTTTTTGAGATACGGAGACCAGTACTGAACACACCCCAAGATCCCTCTCCCCGTCCATACCTATTAGACTCTCCCCGCCTAACACATACGACTCCCGTGGATTTCTATTCCCTAAGTGCATCACTTTGCATTTCTTCGCTTTGAAGTTTAATTGCCAAACCTTAGACCATTCTTCTAGCTTCCTCAGATCCTTTTTCATGTTTTCCACTCCCTCCCAGGTGTCCACTCTGTTACAGATCTTAGTATCAGCCACAAATAAGCAAACTTTACCTTCTAACCCTTCGGCAATGTCACTCACAAATATATTGAACAGAATCAGTCCCAGCACCGATCCTTGAGGCACACCACTACTCACCTTTTCCTCCTCCCTTTCTGCTATGTAGGTGCTAAACAAACACTTATTGCATCTTGCAGGACAGGTTACAGCACTGCAGCTGGTCAAGAGGATTGCAAGAGACAGCAGTGGACTGTAATACACTGGACTCTGAGAACCATGATTGTTTCTACCCAATTGTACAGATGTCTTGTTCTCTATTGGACACACTCAGTTGTGGCTGCCTGTGGGGTAGGGGTGAGGAAGAGGCCCTGAGAATGAATGTGTGCATCCCTTATGGTCAAGGGCTCCCCATTCTGTGCATGTTCTCTGAATTCAAATCTTACCTCTATTTTCACCAGATTCATGGGTGTCCACATCTGGTAGTTTTTCTCCCGCTTTGCACCTCATGTGTCTCCCCAGTAGGTTCCATCCTTCTTTATGAAGGATTCCATTTTATGAAATGCCCAACCATTCTGAAGGTTGCTGGGGGTGGGGAGGGGGGGGGAAGCATGTATGCACTGAATGTGTTTTCCACATTGTTGAACATAGTCCTACAATCCTCCATGGTTATGGAACAACAACCTTTCTAAATTCTATCCTACAAACCATTTTCTAGGTGGCCACAGGTGCGTGCCTACCACAGCCTTGAACCCTTAAGTCATGGTGATGGAGAGGGGTTCTCATTACAGTTCCTATTCTAAATTACCTGCAGGTGGCTACAGCCTGGTGCCTCTATAATTCCCCTAGCCTGTGCCTTTCTGTACCTGATGTATTATATTGCAATTGTGATGAAGTAAACATCCATCTAATGCTTTCACTGCATCTAATGCTGATACATTCAATGTGAAAAGATGACCCAGATGTTTGTAGCTCCTTCCTGGCCCTCACCAATATGGTTTGGTTGTGGGTAAGGTTGTCTGCTGAAGAGAGAGCAAACATAGTCTAGGTACTACCTATTGTTATCTGCAAAGTTGGTACTTGGCAGATTGCCAGTGCTAAACAACATACCTATTATTTAGACAACTCTGTGCTGTAGGGCTCTATGGTAAGGGGGGGGGGGGGGGGGGAGAGGCTGGGTGGGCATTTCTGTTCAGTTTGGAAGGAACAGGTGGCTTTCTATATGGTCACACTTATAACACATATGTACCAAAGTTTCTCTGTCACAGGAGACCTGTCATGCAACCCTGATTGCTGACTCCTCTCATATCAACCCCAGTATTTGATAATACCACATATGTAGTGCACAAAGTACAGACACAGACCCTGGTAGGTGAAAAGGTTTAACATTGTAATATATTTAGAAAAAAATAAACTATTTACAAAAACTTTTTGGGTCCCATCAATGAGGCCTCTCCTGTCCCTCCATGACCCTTCTTAACATTTTTTTTTTTAGTTACATTTGTACCCCACGTTTTCCCACTCATGGCAGGCTCAATGCGGCTTACATATACAGGTACTTATTTGTACCTGGGGCAATGGAGGGTTAAGTGACTTGCCCAGAGTCACAAGGAGCTGTGCCTGAAGTGGGAATCAAACTCAGTTCCTCAGTTCCCCAGGACCAGAGTTCACCACCCTAACCACTAGGCCACTCCTCAGGGCTTTTTTTGTAGAAAAAAAGGTGCCGGTACTCATTATGGGTGGGGTCACCACATATGGCTCCACCCCTATGATAGCCACACCCCCTATACCAGCCATGGCACATATAAACAGACATCATTGAAAATGTTACAGTACTATAGGAGAAAAAAATAACGTGATTTTTTTTCATTATAAATAATCTCTATAAGCTCTTACAGCTCCAGTATACCAGTGCAAAATAAGACAGCCAATGTAAATTCTCAAATTGGACATATTACAAACGCTAAAATGAAAATAAAATGATTTTTTTCTACCTTTGTCTGGTGACTGTTTTTCTTTCCATATTGGTCCCAGTCTGTGATTCTCCTTTCCTTTATTTTCGCTTAACTCTTCTGTGCCATTTGTCATTTTTGTCTCCTTTTTCTTTGCTTTCTTCAATATTTTTCAGGCTCTCTCTCTGTCCAGATTTAATTCATTCTTACTATCCATTCTTTAATTTCCTTCATCTACCTGTGGCTGTTCATCTTTTCCTCACCCTTGTTCTCCCCATGCCCCTTCCTCTTATTCTCCATTCTTTCTCTATTCCTCTTTTCCATCCAGCAGCTCTGCTTTCTCTCCCCATCCTTCCAGTGTCTCCCCTATTTCTTTCTGCATTCTTCCATCCAGCGTCTTCCCTCTTTCTCTCCCTATCCTTCCGTTTTCCCTCTCTCTCTCTCCCCCCATCCTTCCATCTGTTTTTCCCCCTCTCTCTCCCCATCCTTCCATCTGTTTTCCCTCTCTTTCCCCATCCTTCCATCTGTTTTTCCCTCTCTCCCCAATCCTTCCATCTGTGTTTTCCCCTCTCTCTCCCCATCCTTCCATCTGTTTTTCCCTCTCTCTCCCCATCCTTCTATCTGTTTTCCCCTCTTTCTCTCTCCCCAATCCTTCCCTCTGTTGTTTTCCCTCTCTCTCCCCAATCCTTCCCTCTGTTGTTTTCCCCCTCTCTCTCCCCAATCCTTCCCTCTGTTGGTTTCCCTCTTTCTCTCTCTCCCTAAGCCTTCCCTCTGTTGGTTTCCCTCTTTCTCTCTCCCCCCCATCCTTCCATCTGTTTTTCCCTCTCTCTCCCCATCCTTCCATCTGTTTTTCCCTCTCTCTCCCCATCCTTCCATCTGTTTTCCCCCTCTCTCCCCCCCCCAATCCTTCCCTCTGTTGGTTTCCCTCTTTCTCTCTCCCCAATCCTTCCCTCTGTTGTTTCCCCCCTCTCTCCCCAATCCTTTCCTCTTTCTCTCTCTCCCCAATCCTTCTCTCTGTTGGTTTCCCTCTTTCTCTCTCTCCCCAATCCTTCCCTCTGTTGGTTTCCCTCTTTCTCTCTCTCTCTCCCCCCCCCCCCAATCCTTCCCTCTGTTGGTTTCCCTCTTTCTCTCTCTCCCCAATCCTTCCCTCTGTTGGTTTCCCTCTTTCTCTCTCTCCCCAACCTTTTTTATTTTTTTATTTTATTTATTTATCACTTTTACAGTTTAAATCAAGTACAATCTTGAGTTCAGTAAAGATGACTATTAGTCATAACAATATACAGGAAATACAAAAAACAATCTAAATTCAATCACATCATGATCTATTGCTCATCTTTAGTCCACAATATGGAGGCAATACAAAACTATACCACAGGAAATTATCTTAATATTTGCTAAGGAAAAAGGTGGCAAAGCAGACGAGCCAAGTGTTAAACTTTTACGGCGTAGAAGTTATCACAGGTCTTGGTAGCGAAACGGATGAGCCAGCTAGCTTAGATTCCAAAAAAGAGGTCAGTTGTTTAGAATCAAAAAATATATATTTAACAGAATTTAATTTTATAACACATTTGCATGGAAAGTTTAGCCAAAACAACGCGCCCAGTTGCAATGCTTTGGGGCGAAGTTTAAGAAATTCTTGTCTTTTTTCCTGCGTTGCCTTCGAGACATCTGGGTACATTCTTATTTTATAACCTAGGAAATCCTGTTCTCTCCCCATCCTTCCATCTGTTTTTCCCCTCTCTCCCCAATCCTTCCATCTGTTTTTCCCTCTCTCTCCCCATCCTTCCATCTGTTTTTCCCTCTCTCCCCATCCTTCCATCTGTTTTCCCCTCTCTCTCCCCAATCCTCCCTCTGTTGTTTTCCCTCTTTCTCTCTCTCCCCAATCCTTCCCTCTGTTGTTTTCCCTCTTTCTTTCTGCCCCCAATCCTTCCCTCTGTTGTTTTCCCTCTTTCTCTCTCTCCCCAATCCTCCCCTCTGTTGTTTTCCCTCTCTCTCTCGCTCCCCAATCCTTCCCTCTGTTGGTTTCCTTCTTTCTCTCTGCCCCCAATCCTTCCCTCTGTTGATTTCCCTCTTTCTCTCTGCCCCCAATCCTTCCCTCTGTTGTTTTCCCTCTCTCTCTCTCTCTCCCCCCAATCCTTCCCTCTATTGTTTTCCCTCTTTCTCTCTCTCCCCAATCCTTCCCTCTGTTGTTTTCCCTCTCTCTCTCTCCCCATTCCTTCCCTCTGTTGGTTTCCCTCTTTCTCTCTCTCCCTAATCCTTCCCTCTGTTGGTTTCCCTCTCCCTGCCAAGTTTCCCATGAACGGCGCGAAGTCGCGACGCACGCGGCACCAGCCCCTATTTCCGGCCGCTGCTGCTTCTCCTGTTGAGCAGCAGCGGCCGCCACACAAAGAAAAAGAAGATTAAAAAAAAATTGAAACCTGGCTGTAACGCGGCACCCCGGCACTGTAGACAGCCATTAGGCATTGGCTGTTGCCCCGCAGCCGCTCCTCCTCTTGCCTTTACGTCACTGCCCCTGGAGGAAGACCCCAGAGGAGCGCAGTGACGTCGAGGCAAGAGGAGGAGCGGCTGCGGGGCAACAGCCAATGCCTAATGGCTGTCTACAGTGCTGGGGTGCCACGTTTCAGCCAGGTTTGAAGCTTTTTTTTAAAATCTTTTTCTTTGTGTAGCGGCCGCTGCTGCTCAACAGAAGAAGCAGCAGTGGCCGGAAATGGGGACTGGCACTGCGTGCGGGACATGGACTCACGGGGCGGGGGTAGCAAAAAAAAAAAAAAGGTGCCGGTACGCCGTACCGTTGCGTACCGGCACAAAAAAAGCACTGCCGCTCCTCCACATTTCTATTAGCAACAGCAGGAGATGGCTGTATGTTTCCTGCCGCTGCTGTACAGAGTGCCACAGTGCTACCACCTCCAGCAGCAACTGGTTTACTATAGCAACTAGTTGCTGCAGGAGTTGCAGTACTGCAGCACTGTTGTCCAGTGGTGCTGCTGGGGCTGATGGTCCTGGTGGGTGCTGCTGCTCCTCCTCCTCCCACTCCAGAGGAGGCATATCTGCCCATTGATCGGGCACCTCCCATTCCCCACCTTCCTCAACCACAACTTGTGGCTGTTGTTCCTCCTCCTTCTTCTCTGCCACCGGTACTGCCGCTGCCTTCTCCTCCTCCTCCTGCCGCCCTGTGTATGTAAAAGGATTATCCTTGAGATCAGCACATGCAACATGGCTTGCATAGTGCAGGAGCTGGCTGGCATGAGGCAGGGATGGGGAAAGGTGTGGTCAGTGGTGAGCCCTGGGCTATACACATGGGGTGTGAGATGCATGAGACAACATGACAGGGAACCCTGGAAGCTGGTCTGAAAAAGGAGTACACAAGATGTGTTGGCAGGGCCACTCATTCCTCAGCAGCATGTTAGCATTTTGAGTTGTGACTATGGATGGATGACCAGTTTTTTTGGGTGGGGGGAGAGGAGGGGGGAAGCACAATTTCTTTATATTACTTTAAAATCATGCTATGACATCCACTAAGAGTAGGACCTCTGGCTGGAATACCATGAAACAGTATCCACCCCAGAAAGGGAGATACAAAAGTGAGGCACCCTTCGCTGCCATAGCTGTTGCAATGTCAGCCATTCCTTTGCATGTCATCTCATTCATGTCAAAGGAGGTTAGTTGGAAGTTGCAGCCACACTCATGGGAGGGTAGCTGCAACCTCAGGCCTTGATCTGGGACAGAAGTGTTATGACTTACTTATTTGCCTATTAGCCACATGGAAACTGATATTGTACACAACATTTGCATTATTAAATTGTCACGTGCCTCACACCCCTCACCTGTGGCACGTTCTTCGCGGGTGAGTCGCTCCTTGGTCCCGCTTTCTGGTGTGGGAGTGTCGACCATGCTGTCTGGACCAACGTTCCGTTGTCTCGCTCCTCTCCCACTTGCTCTTGCCGGTGGTGCTGGCGCGTGCTCTTGCTCCCCACTGGTAATGGGAGCAGCGGCAATGTAAGAGCAGCACCAGCGTCTCGACATCGCCGTCACTTCCGGGTGCGGAGCCCAGGAATTCTTGCCAAGCCTCGGGGCTCCCGGATTGGCCGGTTGCGGCCTAACTCCGCCTCCATTCGCCAGCAGACCAATCCAAGTGAGCCCAGTCTATGACTCTGGACACTGGGACTCCACGTTTCCCTGCCTCTGCCAGCTGATTTTCGTTTCCCTAATTGGAGGGATATTTAAGGAGCAGGAATGTGTCCCTGAGTTGCTTCGGCTTCTACTTTGGGTAGAGTGTCCTGAGCTCCTGCGTGGCTTATCTTCTGCTGATCTACTGACCTGTCCTGATCTGACCTCGGCTGATTTCTGGACCTTTCTGCTTTGCTGCCAGCCCTGACCCTTGGACTGAACTTGACTACTCTCTGCTTTGCTGCCAGCCTTGACCCTCGGATTGAACTTGATTATTCTCTGCCTAGTTGCCTGCCCTGACCTGTGGATTGGGTCTGCTCTCCGCAGTTCTTCCTTCACCTGCCTGCCACGGCCGGTGGCCGCCTGACCCCGTCGGTATCCAGAAGTCCTGGTGGCCACCTGCACCTGGGTGCTCAACTCCCGGGGAACGGTGGTCGCTCCCAGGTGAAGCTAGGGGTTGTCCGGCTGCCTGACCGAGTGTGGCGATCCTCTTCTATCCACCGTGCTCTGTCAGGGCACAAGGGCTCACTACCGCAGTTCTAACATAAATAAATACATTTACAAAGGACTACAGGTGCCCTGTTTATAATACTTACGTCGAGCCCAGAGGTGCCATCGCCACGCTCCTGATTATGTCTGGGTTGTCCCGACGTATGGGGTGGAACATGCGCCTCAGGGACTCTAGGTCCCTCCGTATGCCAAAACGTCTGCAAGATACAAGTTTGTACACCAGGAGTCAGGGGATGGCCCTTCTTGCCGTCACAACACAAGTTCCTTTGGCAGCCAAATTGGAGAGACGCACAACACTGATTGGGGGGGGGGGGGCATTACATTGGTACAAGTGATGTCATTGAGGTGAACATGAGGACAGAGAGTACCGTTTCTGTGCAGTATTGCAGGGATGTGGGAATGGTTTCCTTTCTTGTACATTGATTCTATTAATGGATGTGCATGTGCACATATGACTGATTACACTTGAATGCAGACCACAGTTGGTGCTATAGGAGGGGGACCTGATAGCCCATGCCCAATGCTGTGTGTGTGTGGGGGGGGGGGGGGGCATTCCCAGTTACCTTTCCAGAGTGTTTCTTATTTGAGTCCATGCTCTAATGGATATGGTCCTCGTGGGCAGGTGGTGGTGGTGCATAAACAGCCACCTTCTGTGCCTCAGGCAAAGGTGCACTAGGCACATGTTTTCTTGCTCGCTGAAATTCGGGTTTGTTCTCAAAGACATGTTTCTCAGCGAATAACTGTTGTAAAATAATCGCCTTATATGGACATCGTTACATGCACAGCTCCATATATGGGCATCCACCCCATATATGGATGAGTCAGCACGTGGATGTTCTGGCCCATGTATGGCAGGTCAGCACATGGACGTCCATCATGTGCATGGACCGTCTTCACATGTGCGGGGCCTTATACGGATGATTACGTGTTCACACGTGCAGAGCCTTATGTGGATCATTATCAAGTGTGCGAACCTCTTCATATATACAATAAAATATGAATGCTCCTTATATTTCCCGTACCTGGATGTTCCGCAACTACATTCACTGTACTTGCTGAACATCCAGGTACATCAGAGACGTCCAAAGTATAGTAACAAGGATGTGTTTTTCGTAGAACCGCCGAAGGACGTTCATAAGACAAGTGTTAGCAAGTACATTTGGGAACGTCCTTCGGCGGTTCTGTAAGATGGACGTCCTTCGTCAGTTCTGCAAGACGTCCTTGTTACTATACTTTGGACATCTCTGATTTGGACGTTTCACGCTACGATTTTGGAATGTCTAAAGACATCCATACTATTTTTCGATTATACCTATCTGATTTTGGACGATTTTGTGAGGACGTCCAAATTCAGACTTGGACGACCTTTCGAAAATGTCCCTTTATGTATCTGAAGCAATGGAAGTGACTTGCTGAGGGTTACAGGGAGTTGCAGTAGGAATTTGAGCCCAGGTTCTCAGCTCACTACACTAATCATCAGGCTACTGCTCCACTCTAGTATTTAGTTCATGCTTTCTTGTAGTAGTTCCAGGTGAGTTAGTCAGGTACAGTGTGTATTTCCCTATCCCTAGAGGATACCTTTTACTATGCTGTGGTAAGCACTAATGTGTGCTTACGACAGCTTAAAAGGGCTTACTACAGTGCATGTTGAGGCCTCAAATGTGGGAAATGGGACTTGATATACCGCCTTTGAGGTTTTTGCAACTACATTCAAAGCGGTTTACATATATTCAGGTACTTATTTTGTGCCAGGGGCAATGGAGGGTTAAGTGACTTGCCCAGAGTCACAAGGAGCTGCAGTGGGAATTGAACTCAGTTCCCCAGGATCAAAGTCCACTGCACTAACCACTAGGCTACTCCTCCACTGGATCCCATAACACTCAGAACCTGCCACGTTATTAATAGCATGAACTTCCAAGACTCAAACAGCAATAACCCTTGCAAATGTTACCATGAGCTCTCAAATACTAACATACCTCGCCGATTCTAAAAACACATATCACAAGATAAAACAACAAAAATAACCAAAGTAAAACACTAAAGTCATTTGGAAAGCCTTCAAGAGCTAGGTCTTACTTATCCGCTAAACAATTTATATTGTTTGGCCGAGGGGACTGGGGCGCAGAAAGTGGGCTTTTCTGTACTAATCAGCGTATTGGTATTGCTGCATGTAGATTGGCACAGCTTTATCGCATGAGCCCTTAGCGCCTACAAAATAGGTGGCAGTAAGGGTTCACGCAAATTTTTGTTAATAGTTGCACTCTAATTGCAACATTAGCATGTGACCGTTAATTCAGAAAATGGAAAATCAGCCATGTTCTGGCTGCAGTAGAAATGACTTTCGTGTACAGGAAAGACCTGCATAAGGGCATCCTAAGGCCATTTTATACCGCAGCTTTGTTAAAGGACCCTTAAATTTGTATCTGAAGCAATGGTGACTTGCCGAAGCCACAAGGAGTGTTGGTGAGATTTGAACACTGCTCTCTCTGGTTCACTGGTGTAACCACTCGGCCATACCTCCACTTTCTTAGTGTTCCCTTTTAAATTTGCATTGTAAACATGTCATTATGCAGACTACACTCACCAGATAATCTTTATCTTAATGTTCCATCTCTAGGTGTAGTTCTGAAGACCAGTTCTAGGAACAGAATGATGTCCATAGCTGGGTGATCTTTGCAATGTGTTACCAATGGGATATACTGTTTAACACCTAGCTCTTGAAGGCTTTCCAAATGACTTTAGTGTTTTATTTTGTTGTTGTTTCATCTTGTGATATGTGTTTTTAGTCATGTATTTCGTTTGGCTTTATATATTTTATTCATATGATCTGTTGGAATTCACCCAGAATCACTAGAGATGGGAGCAGGGGTGTAGCTAGACACCCAATTTTGGGTGGGCCTGGGCCCAAGATGGGTGGGCAGAAGAACCCCGCCTCATCCCACAGATGATGTGGTCTCTCCTTTTCTCACCTGCATACCATATGGTCTGTCAAACATTCTCCCCCCTCCTCCTACATACCTTTTAAATAGCAGATTTTCACCTGCAACAGGCAGCAACTAATACACACTGCTGATGTTGGCTCCATACCCTTCCCTCCGATGCAACTTTCTGTTTCCGCCTAGGCAAGAATACATCAGAGTGAAGGCTATGGGGCCGGTGTGAGCAGTATGCATCAGTCACTGCTCACTGCAGGTGAAGATCTGCTATTTACAAGGTATGCAGGAGGGACAGTTGTTGGGAGTTTTCGGCTGGTGGGGCTTGGGGATCCCTGCCAGCCACATTATAGCTATGCTGGAACTGGGTGGGCCTGAGCCCAAAGTGGGTGGGCCTGGGCCCACCCAAGCCCACCCTTGGCTACGCCACTGGATGGGAGGGCTATCTATTGTAAATATGATGGAACTAGACTACTGTTGTTACAGTTGCGACGGTCAGCCTGTGCAGGTTACTCAAGTGCTATTAGAGTTGTAACCACTGCCGCTCCATGAAGCCATCCTATTTATCATGGAAGCCTGATGCAGACATAACAATTCTCTGTCCCACTTGCTTATACATTTCTTTGGTGGCCTTCTAGTTGCATATGACTAAGCAAACATGTAAGCTGCAGCCTTAATTTCTTATACCTGTTTCCTTTCAATTGCCCTTAACAATTTCAAGGTGGTACAAGGGTAGTAGACAGCCTTGCTGAATCTTGTAGACCCCACCATCACCACACGTACACTGCAGATTGACAGTTAAACTCAGTAATCATTATAACCACAAACACCTTCCAGAGGTCAGTACAAATGCAAACCAGATATCATATTTTTAAAAAATTAAGCTTTCAAAAGCCATTTACCTGGATAAACGAGCTATTTGACAACTGTATTTGAAAACCATAAAAAGAGGGCAAAATGAAGTACTCCACACAACACAATAGAAAATAACTTCACAAATAATTTTAAATGGAGGAAAAGCCTCAGAATCCCCAGGTACAAAACTCTCGATTGCCGCAATCAAATCATAGGCACAAAACCCCTCCAATTTTCAAAACCTTTTTTAAAAAACCCTCTTACCCCATTTACTAAGTCAAGCACTAATGCTGACACAGCCCATTCACTTTGAAGGGGCTGTGTCGGCACATCCGCGCAGCTTAGTAAAGGCGGGGGGGATAATGTTTATATTAATATGTATTAAACTGCAGTGTCCAAAATAGGACTATACCAAATATTTGTGTTCAATTTGATTCAGCCCTGGGGCTCTACTGTGCTAAATCCTACTGAAATAAACACTTGATCTTTGATTTCATGTTGCTTCTTTTATTATTTGTTATATTAAAGCTGAATGCTCATTATTTGGTATTCATATTCAACTAAATATTTTTCATTATTCTTATTTGGCAAATAGTAAAATATGCCAGTTGGTAACGCTCTAAAATAAATGAGAAAAACTTATCAAAAACAGTGAATTCCAAAGTCCAGTGTCGGCCAGCATTTCGGCATCTGCATCAGGGACTTCTGTAGCTGGTAACAAATATAAACAAATTAAACATATTTGTATATTGGCTTAATTAATTAATACTTCAATAACTTTAAGGGTACTAGGCTCACCCAGCTACTGTGACTGCTAAAGCAAACTTGGCAGTTTGCAATTTAAATATCCATCCATTTCCGACTCCACCAACGAATACTCTGAACAGAGGACCAATGCAGAAGAAAACTGGAGGAAAAATTATCTGTCAGTCAAAAACAAATCACATCATCAGAAAAAATAAACCCCAAATGTTTAAATTCTGGGATACTACTGTGTGTAAATGAAATATCTATCCTTGTTCATAGTTGTAGCAGTACATGTCTCTAATCACCACTCCTACTCAGGGGAGATATGTGGTCCAAAACAAAATGGAGCACAGAATATTCATGAGCTGCTTCCAAGCAATGTAGAGCTAAAGGTGCTTCTTCTTATTTTACCAGAGTGGAGGAGTAGCCTAGTGGTTAGTGAAGTGGACTTTGATCCTGGGGAACAGAGTTCGATTCCCATTGCAGCTCCTTGTGACTCTGGGCAAGTCACTTAACCCTCCATTGCCCCTGGTACAAAATAAGTACCTGAATATATGTAAACCGCTTTGAATGTAGTTGCAAAAACCTCAAAAAGGCGGTATATCAAGTCCCATTTCCCTTCCCTTTATAGTTCTACGATGCTCATTCATATGTACTCTAAAACATCACGTTTCTTGTGTGGACATATGATTCAATATACAACAATCAGTGGACAAGTAGTCAAAAATTGCAACTTGTACATATCTCATTAATGGGATTATTAAATTCTGTAAGTTTAAACATTATGTTTATTACAATTTGCTATACCGCCCTTTCTGAACAGACAGGTCACGGTGGTTTACAAAAGTACTAAAAGAAACAAATTAAAACACACAGAAAAGGAATTCCATTATTATAGGGTTTATTTTTTCTGATTAAACAACTTTTTCTGATGTAACAACTTTTTTTGATTGAAATAATTTTTGTACTCTTCCCACCGGTTTTTGTTTCCATTGGTATACTTTGGTGGAGTTTGAAATGGAGGCGTCTTTAAATTGCAAACTGCCATCTTTGTTTTAGCAGTTGTGGTAGTTGGGTGAGCTTAGTTCCCCTAAAGATTTTGAGGTATTGAGCCAATATACAAATATGCTTAATGTATTTATATTTTTGTTACTGCTGATTTTTTTCACACAAGAGTTTTGTGTTACTAGTCATTGAAGTCCCTGATGTAGATACCTAAACTTTGGCCGTTGGTGTCATGAAATGCCTAGCCACCCACCTGGGGTTACCCTATGGCCACATTGATGGTCTATCCCCAGCACAGCTCAGGTCCATCTGCACCTGCCACTCGTGTTTACAATTGCACCCTCCTCCCACCGACTGGGTCACAAATTCCTCTGGGCAAGTCTCTTGCTCTCAAATTATCCCCAGTGATTTCTAGATTACTGGAGACACATTCCTAGTGCTCCCACAGTTCCCAGAAATTAGTCACAGACCCAACACACAAACTACCAAGATTCTTTATCAGACCAGACAGGCAGAATGAACAAATAAATGTGTTTATTCTCAGAACTTGGAACAGTGGACAAAAAGTGTGCAAATAGCAAACAGTAACAAGTAACTGAAAAATTGATGAATTAGAAAACTAAAAAAATATCTATATACTGTCTAAACAGTACCTGGGAAGATCAGGACATATAATTCACCGAGCCTCAGCAGAGAGATCTCTCTTTCCTCCTGGGTTAAGACTGAACTCAAAACCAGTCAAGTCCAAATGAGATGAGCTCCTGGGCCAATCAGAGCCCAGTCAACAAGATTTAAATTATATACTACTTCTTGGTTCCTGTTTGTGTCAAACTAAAGAAAAAAAAAACACTCAGTTCTTTGTAATAGCTTTACAGCAAAGAAATAGCACCTGCTGACCAAATAGGAGAAATACACTGCAAGTTATCTCTGACAAAGCCTACAAGTTCTTCTAATCTCTTCCACATTTTAACTACATATTCAATTACAGGGGTGTCAGAGGTATCAACTTTCTCCTCCCACTGTTCTCTTATGTCCTTTCACCCTCTGACCATAAAGCAACTCAAATGGGGGAGACTCCCGAGGTACTTCTCTGAATGCAAACAGTAGGTAGGACAAGTATTTTTCCCTGTCATGGTCTCCTGTTTCTACGAAAGTCTTTAATTTGCTTTAACGTACCATTACATCTTTCCACCAACCGATTAGTTTCAAGGTGACATGGTGTGGTACATACAGATTTCACTCCACAGTGTGCACACAGATTCTGGATCAACTCAGACAAACTGTGTCCATTGGGCAGAGTATTTCTCGTGGATATCTTACCCAGGAAAATATTTCTAGCAGGGCAGTGGCTTTCTCTGATTCTATGGAGGATAACGCTACTGCTTCGGAATATCTGGTAGCAAAATCCACCACTGTCAATATATATCTTTTCCCAGTCCAACTAGGAACAGCTAGAAGCCCCACTATATCCACAGCTATTCTCTCAAAGGGCTCACTGATAATGGGTAAAGGTTTCAGGGGAGCACAGGTGTGATCTTGGGTCTTACCCACTTTTTGGCACTCATCACAGGTTTGACAATAGTCAGTTACAGCTCGAGATACTCCCGGATAATAGAAGTTTTGGGTTACTCTAATGAATGAGCATGTCACCCCTAATGTCCTGCAAGTGGAATATCATGTGCACTCTGTAAGAGTTGTTCTCTGTATGCCCTGGGCACTATAAGTTGCTTGCCTGCTGTCCAGGGCCTATTAGGATCAACAGGATCAGTCTCTATTAGGATCACTCTGTACAAGCCCCCCTTTCCATAGAATATGATCTTTTCCAGTCTCATTGCTTGGCTGACCAGCCTTCTGCCTCAGGGCTTCCAGGTCAGGGTCCTTCCTGAAAGGGTCTCTTCTGGTGAGTCTAATAAATCAGGTTCATCAGTCTGATCAATAGATGTGTCAGTTAAGTCAGGCAGTTCCATAATCATGGCCCCAGTCACTTCAGGTACTGGTGCTGCTGGAAGCACTGGAGCGCCGCCTCCTGTCACTTGGTCAGCTGGTCCCACACTGGCTGAGGATATGGAACTGGAGAAGTGATCTCTGCAGTTCCTGCTTGTTGGGCCGCCCTGGCCTGACTACAGGTCACTATAGTGGAAATACTGACTCCACTATCAAGGGTATTGATCATTGGACTCATGCCAGTCCTACACAGCATTGGTACTGGCATGTTATTCATTATTCCTACTTATTTGTATTCAGGCTTGGTACCCCAATCCAGGAACACTCGAGCAATGGGTACAGTCTCTCTGGATCCATTGGCTAACACTGCCTTTGCAGTGCACCCTGGCAGAATAGCATGGCACTAGCTCTGGTCATAACAAAGTCATGCTAGAGCCAGTGTCCACATGCCCAGCCACCTGGGTCTGATCGACAGTTACTGGGGTGCTGTAGTGTTGTGGAAACCCATCTGCTTCCTTGCTTGATGAATGGCCAGTAACTTTTGTGCTGCAGCAACTGTGTGGGTTTCCTTCATGGTACTGGAGCCACCAATGAAAGGCGCCAGCTTAGGTGCAGGAACTGGAATGCTCTTTAGTGTAGGCTTGGGATTATCTGGACAATCCGCTTTGAAATGTCCAGTACGCTCACACTGGTAATGTTCATGCCTAAAGTATTTAGGGTTTTGGGGCAAACTGGAGGGTTTGCTGAAAGTCTTTGAGGTTGCAGGGATATTTGGCTTAGGGCCCCGGCTGCCCTTAGATACTGGCTACTGCGGATATGGTTGGCTCTTCTTTGCCAACTAGGGGTGGTTAGCCATAAAGATGTCTCAGCTGCTCTCTCTGGAGTATGGGGCTGGTGATCTTAAACATGTTTCCTCACCTCTGAATAAAAACGCTGCAGAAACTGCTCCAGGACCAGCAGGTTTTGGCAGTCCTCTGGTGTTTTAACTTCAGCTCCACTGAGCCACTGCTGGTGCTGGTATTTTATCTAGATCACAAACTCGCTGTGAGTATCTGCCCCCTTTTGCAAAGTCTGGAAGCCTCGGGGATAATGGCATAATAGTTCAATAAAGCTTTGTGCACCTCCTCAAACTGGGAGCACGTCTCCATGGACAGTCCTTGGAATGCCTCAAGTGCTCTACCAGTGAGCCTTCCTCCTAGATAGCACACCCAGTCTTTCTAAAGAATCTCATTGAGGCGGCACATTTTTTTTCAAAGGCAATTAGATACTCATCTGTGTCACCTCTGGTATCATCAAACTGCGAAAACAAGTTGAGCCCGATCCAGGCTGCGGATCCTGCCTTGGTGCAGGTGTTGGGCTAGAGCTTTAGGTATGAACCAATTCCATCTCCAGCTTTAATTTCTGCAGCTGGAACTCCCACTCCTCACTCCACTATCACTCTTCCCGTTCCTCTCACCGCTGCTGGAATTCACACTGTTCATGCCGCCGTTGGTCTTCCTTTTCCTCTCGCCGCTGTCGCTAATCCTTGTAGATCTGCCGGATCTCAGCTGGTATGGCATCTGGCCCCTGCCAACACATGGGCCTCTGCCCATAAGGGGTCTGCTTCCCCATAGGAGGACTCTGCGCAGGTTGGTCCTGCAGCTTCTCCATGCCGAGGTCTCATCTGGTTGCTCTTGTGTTAGGACAGGCATATCCAGTGTCTGAGGGCTGCTACCAGTCGACATCAGCATACTGCTAATCTCCTAACACTACCAAAAAAAAATTAACAGGAAAGGAATCCTGTTACTGCTGCACTTGTTCTCTGTGGGTGAGGTTACAGATAAAAAAGACTCTGAACCACTCAGTAAATGGTGACCCTCACTCCACACACTGAGCCTGACAATCCCATCATGCTGACACCAAAAAAGAAGAATTAGAGGGTCTATCCCCAGCACAGCTCAAGTCCTCCTGCACCTGCCACTCATGCTGTACACTAGCACCCTCCTCCCACCGACTGGGTCACAACCGCCTCTGGGCAAGTCTCTCGCTCTCAAACTATCCCCAGTGATTTCTAGGTTACTGGAGCCACACTCTCAGTGGTCCCAAATTTCCCTGAAAGCAGTCACAGACCCAACACACAAACTACCAGGATTCTTTATCAGTCCAGACTGGCAGAACGAACAAATGTATTTTCAGAACTTGGAACAGTGGACAAAAAATGTGCAAATAGCACAGTAACAAGTAACTATCTATATACTGTCTGAACAGTACCTGGGAAGGTCAGCACATATAATTCATTGAGCCTCAGCAAAGAGATCTGTCTTTCCTCCCCAGCTAAGACTGAACTCAAAGCCAGTAAAGTCCAAATGAAATGAGCTCCTGGGCCAATCAGAGCCCAATCAACAAGATTTCAAATATATATTGCTTCTTACTTCCTGTTTGTGTCAAACTAATGAAAAAACACTCCGTTATCTTACATTAAAGAAATACCACCTGCTGGCCAAATAAAAGAAATACACTTCAGAACAATCAATGCAGGAAAATATTCAATACATTTTACAGGCTCAAAACACACTGTTTATTCACAGTTGGACTTTGGAATTTGCTGTCTGAGAAGTTTTTGTCATTTTTTTTTGGACATTGCATGCTTGCATGTTAACACAGGTTAGTATGGACATTAAAGGCCCTGTTTATAAAGGCGCACTAGTGTTTTTAGCACACGCTAAAAATTATCACACACTAACAGTATAGATGACCATAATATTCCAATGGGCATCTACACGGTTAGCATGCACTAATTTTTAGCGCACTTTTGTAAGCAGGGCCCTACGATTTTTTTTTAAGGTTTTGAAAATTGGAGGTTTTGTGCTTATGATCTGCACCAATCAGGGTTTTGTGTTTGGGTGTTCTGAGGCTTTTCCTCAATTTAAGATTGATTGTGAAGTTATTTTCTATTTCACAACTGACCACCCTCGCTGTGAGTTTGACATACAGGCCATGTATCATTTTAGTATATTTTTCAACGTATGGCCTCCAGCTCTGAACAGAATGCTCAAGGTGGAGACTCACAAGTGATTTATCCAAAGACAATATTACCTTTTTCTTCATGCTAAACCTTTTTAGGCACCCAAGAATACTATTTGCTTTCTCAGTTGTTTTATTTTATTATCAGCTCTCTTCTGGTGAAGCTGTCTTAAAGGATGAACTTACAGACATACCAAGTCACACGCATTTGGAATGTAAACACACACATTGAATCCCCGACCCCAGCTCACACACCAAAGCCCCCTTCTCTTACACATTGAGAGGAGGTGACTTTGGCGTCTGGTCAGGCAGCAGTGATCCCTAAATCGCTGCTTCCTGTGCCATCTCCTTGGTTTAAAAGGTGGCCATGAACTCTTGTGAGACATTTTAAACTGTGAAGCTGGTATGGGCTGCAGCGGCTGGGGATCGCTGCTGCTCAACATGTCACAGCTCCACTTGCCAGTAGGAAAGGTCCCACATGGGATATCTTGTTCCTGGAGCTTCGGTGGCGCATCTTCATGGTTTGGCCCAGCAACCTCAGCTGCCAGGGTAACTGGGGCATGCACATGGCTCGCACCCTTGGCTGCTAGGGCAACGAGGGAGGAGGGCCACAGGCACACTGCCATTGCTGAGGAGATACTGAGAGCGAAGGTATGTCACATGGACGCAAGCTTCACCTTGGAGGATTAGAATCTAGGGCAGGCTCAGGCTGAAGTGTGAGTCTCTCCTTGAAAAAGACTTATTTAAACACTACTATTAACTGAGTTTAAACAAAAAAAAATTCCCTTAAATTTTGACTAAGCAATCAGAGATTTATGAATATCTATGTAGAACAGATGGCATTTCCTAAATGAGCAAGGTTAATGGTTAAAGTCATTTAAAAAACAAAACTTCATTCACATACGGCATAAATATATTAGTGATTTTTTTAAGTAGGTGCAATATTTTTTTTCACTTCCTTTGTGAAGGGAAAAAAATAGGTAAAGTATAATTAACTACCCCCCCTCCCCCCTTTTACAAAGCCGTGTTAGTGGCTGCTGGTGCGGTAATGCCAATACAGTCCATTCAAAGTGAATGGTCTGTGTCAGCAGCCACTAGCGTGGCTTTGTAAAGGGGGGGGGGGGAAGTAGGCCTTTCTTCTATCTCCTTTTCGCTATTTGTAACCTAACTGATTTTGGAAATAAATAATATATACTATAAGGGATCAGTCTTGAATGTCTGGTACTAAAATAATTGTACAAAAATTTTGGAGTCAATATTCCGCATGATTTAGTATGTACTATGACCAGACAACAAAAGTAGAAAAAAATAAATTTTCTATTTATTGATTAGAATATGTCAATTTTTGGAATGTTCATCTGCCAGAACTAGTTTTAGAGACGGCTGGAGCCTGCAAGAAAAATCTCACTCATTTAGCCTTCAATCTCCAGCACTGCAGTGGTAAATCTGCAGCATTGGGATGGGCCACCCTTAGCGTCTCTGAAATCATGCTCGTTTGTCAATCAGATTTTCACCAGTAGCTCTTTATAGAACAAGAAGTAATAGTCTATTATAATCCCAGTAATTGTACATTTTGTCAGCTGTCTGCTAAAGGACTGTAAACCAGTGGAGTAGCCACGTGGGGGCCTCAGGAGCCCAGCCCTCCTCCCAGTTTAGGTTCACACCCCCTTCAAAAATTGCAGCACCAGATTTATGGCTAGTGGGAAGCTCAAACCCCACCAGCCAAAGAAGAATCACAGCCCAAGCCCCCACCCGTGCTGTCTGAGCAGATGGAAGCTCTAGTCACCAATTCCATCACTTCCGTGATATTTTTGCATACATAATATATCTCATGCATATTCATTCTGGATATCTTGAAAACCAGAATATCTTGGGGCAGCTCACTTGGAGGTAGGTGGCGGCTCCCCCGCACGTGCTCCGAGGCGAGGGAACGCCGGACAGCTGAGCAGCTGATAACCCGCTGAGACTGAGTGGAGTGGCGAAGGAGGAGCACCCGGAGTTGGGAGGCCGCCCCAGCGGCAACCCCAACTCGTGGCCGACCTGTGAGAGCCCACGCTGATCATGGCCCCAACCTGCCTCATGTCTGGTGCTGCCCTGCTCTGACCCGAACCCCACCTGCTCTGCAGACAGAGGTCCCCACCTGTGGCCGACGGATGCCGATGCTGAAAACAGTCTCCTCCAGCAGCGGCGGCAGCGCGGCACTGCACATTGGCGCCCTTCTCTGCCCTAACCTCCCGCATCATTAATCGGAAGAACTCCCTCCGCACACGATCTAGGACCGAGGAGCGCCCAACAGCTGATCACTTGCTGGAACTGCACGGAGCATCAGGGTCACACAACGGTGGGAGAAGCACAGGGGCGGACGCCCTGCTCGGCCGGCCCTAACCATCATCATCGATAGGTTTCCGCTGGCCAGAGAGACGCGCGCCAAAGTGTGCAGCGCACAGCGACAACAGAAATCTGAGGCTGTGGAGCCCCTACGCCTTAGTCGCAGACCCTGTTCACTCGCCTCCCTTATCCACATCATCCGAATCACTAGTGAATCACTCTGCCCTTCCCAAAGGATCCTCTCTGCCTCCTACCAGCAATACGGTGACAAGTGCTACAGAGTCTCTGCACCCAGGACATCACTCCCGAGCATCTGTGAATAATCTACCTATCTCCAAACTGACACCAAAATGAATACAGTCAAAATACTCCTAGCAATCTACTCCCTTTCACTGACCCACCTAACACTATCCATTCCACTTACAGAAAATAATATCATACCCATCTTACAAAATCACCAAAGACTGATCAGACACTCCACACATCACCAAACTGACAACCACCAAATTAAAAGAAGACTATCTAAATACGGTCAATACCAACAAAGAAAGATCACAACAAACACACACCACCCAAGGAACGACAACTAACAAAAATCCACACATCATCAAACTTAACAGCTCCATACCAAAATATCCAAGTGGGTTACATTAATGCTAGGTCCACAGTTAACAAAACAACAACTATATCAGATTGGATCAGAAAACCTCGATCTTATCTTCATCAATGAAACATGGGTTCACGATCAAAAGGACTCCATAATCCTTGAACTATGCCCTCCAGGATATAAAATAACTCACTGGACCAGAATGGAAAAGAGAGGCGGAAGCATAGCACTATCTATCGAGCCCAATTCACCACCAAAACCATTGCTGAGTCCATAACACCGCAACTTGAAATTGCCTCAATTAGAATCCAAAACAAATCCCTGACCGATCATCTGAACTGTGTCCTGTTTTACAGACCACCTGGTAACTGGAAAGAAAGCCAGCCTACCTTCACGGACTTCATATGAAATACTTGCGTAAACAACTCCAATTTACTAATACTAGGTGACATAAACCTTCACTTTGACGACCCCAATTCCACCAATGCACGTGAATGTAAAGACTTCCTACAGTCATGGGATCTTAAATGGCCTCACATGCAAGCTATCCACATCAAAGGACACATACTGGACCTCCTATCACACAAACTGTCCACAGATCATAACCTACTAATAACAGAAATCAAATGGACAGAAACACCTTGGACCGATCACTACAAACTGAACTTAACCCTAAACTGGCGGAAGAAGGGATTAAACCGTACGCTAGAACATACAACCTACACTACGAGAGGGCAAATAGACCCAAAAGTATTCTGGCAACTGATATATGACAACGGATGGACAGCATGAACAGATTCCATACACTATCTCACTCACTGGTATGATAGATGCAGAAGCGTACTAAACGAAATAGCGCCCTTAAAGACAAGAATATCTAGAAGACAAAACTCAATACCACGGTCCAATGACAAATTAAAAAAACTCAAAACACAATCCAGAAAACTTGAACGAGCATGGAGAAAAACAAAACAAAAGATGAACATACACTCAATGCATGGAAGCAATCACATAGAAAATACAAATATGCAATACAGACCAAAAGGTCCTACTACAAATCTAAAATAGGACCGGATCACAAAGATCTGAAGAAACTATTTCAACTTGTAAATAAGCTACTAGACACCACCCCTATCACCACAACCAACACAGATATCCCATCTGCAGACAAACTTGCTAATTATTTCAACGAAAAAATAATAAAATTACACAACTCGCTTCCTCAGCACAACACCGACATCGAAAATTTCATCAACGACCTGGATCTAAACCCTGGCGGATACCCAGCTGACCGTATCTGGTCTAAATTTACTCTCCTCACCACTGAATCAGTTACACAAGCGACTCATAGGTTCACCAACACCCACTGCAATCTGGATATCTGTCCCAGCCATTTACTTAAATCTGCCCCCGATCGCTTCATAGCAGACCTCACATCCCACCTAAACTTCATGCTACAACAAGGTCTCTTCCCTGAGGAATATGGCAACATTCTACTCACCCCAATGTCAAAAGGCACCAAGAAAAATACTAACGATCTCACCAATTACCGCCCAGTGGCATCTATCCCACTAGTAACCAAACAAATGGAGAGCTTGGTGACCAAACAGCTTACTGACTACATGGACAAGTTCTCAATACTATACGACTCACAATCAGGATTCCACCCCCACCACAGTACGGAAACTGTACTAGTCACTCTCCTGGCCAAATTCAAGCAGGAAATAGCTACAGGTAAAAGCATACTTCTCCAATTTGACATGTCGAGTGCATTCGACATGGTAAACCACAATATATTACTAAGACTCCTTGGCCACTTCGGGATTGTTGGAAATATACTTAACTGGATCAAAGGTTTTTTACCACCAGAACATGCCAAGTAAAATCAAACTCAACCATATCACCACCGTGGAAAGCAGCCTGTGGAGTACCTCAAGGATCACCATTATCACCAATACTCTTCAACGTAATGATGATCCCACTGGCAAAGTCCTTATCCAATCAAGGCCTCAACCCGTTCATCTATGCAGATGATGTAACAATCTATATCCCCTTCAGACATGATTTTGACAGAAATAACCAATGAAATCAAGGAAGGACTGAACATCATGGACTCTTGGGCAAACTCATTCCAACTGAAACTGAACACTGAAAAAACACACTGCCTCATCCTCTCATCTCAACATAACAAGTACAAACCCACAACCATAAACACTCCAGGACACACCCTCCCCACCTAGACAGCCTAAAAATACTCGGAGTCACAATCGACTGCAACCTTACTCTTGAGTAGAGAGTTGCACGGGGACAGAAATCTTACCCATCCCTGCCCATCCCAGCTGGAATCTTATCCATCCTCACCCGTCCCCGCAAAAATGTTACCCATCCCAACCTGTCCCCACCCTTCCCCGCAAGAATTTAACCCATCCCCACACATCACTGTAAGAATTTAATGGTACATAAAAGAAAATTCCAGTCAGCTCCCTCAGTCTCTCTCTGGATTTGAGCCACATCACTGTAGGCAAGGAAGGAATGGAAGCTGAAACTTGGAACACTCTGATGTGTACATGTAAGATTTGTCTCTGATTTACTGGCACTGTGTGCTGAGAGGTCACCACATGCAAGCGTGAGTAGGTCAGGTGACATCCAATGCTCATGCCTGTGTCAAAGCTGAGGTCTGCTCATCAGCCCGGTAGCAATTGTAACATAGTAAGTGACAGCAAATAAAGACCTGAATGGTCCATCCAGTATGCCCAATAGTCACACTCATTATCAATTCATGATTAAATCAACAAATGGATTATTATGGTGTTTCTTTTGTGTTTCTGGAACATAGACCATAGAAGTCTATCTGGCCATATCCTTATGTTCCAACTGCTGGCGTTGTCATTGAAGCCCACTCCAGTCTATGCGTCTTCTCATTTGTGGGACACAGATCATAAAAATCTGTCCAGAACTGTCCTTTTGTTCCAGCCACTGAAGTTGCTGTCTAAGCCCTTTCCAGCCCATCCTAAACCAGAATTCCATATATTAGACACAGACCATACAAGTCTGCCCGGTATTGGCCCTAGTTAATCACAGCCAGAGTCGCCATCTAAGCATTACTTCACACATCCACATACATGCAGCCATTTAAGGTTAGGTTTTTTATAACTTCCATTTTCAAATTAGAGATCCTCCTTGTTCATCCCATACTTTTTTGAATTCCATCATCATTTGTGTCTCTACCACCTCCTTAATGGAAGACTTTCCACATTTGTGCTGTTTAAGCAAGGAGGAAGAGGAGGAAGAGGAGGAGGAGACAGCACTCAAAGAACTTGGTACTCAGTAGATGAGAGGCTGGTGCAGGTGTAGCTTACACTTCCACGGGAACCCCGCAGAACTGCTTCCATCCCAGCGGGAACCCCACAGGAACTGCTTCCGTCCCCGCGGGAACCCCACAGAAACTGCTTCCGTCCCCGCGGGAACCCCACAGGAACTGCTTCTGTCCCTGCGGGAATCCCGCGGGTTCCGCGGGATTCCTGCAAACCCCGTTCCCGTGCAGCTCTCTACTCTTCAGAGCCAAGTAAACTCCGTAATAAAGAAAATGTTCTATTCAATGTGGAAACTTGGAGTGGAGGAGTGGCCTAGTGGTTAGGGTGGTGGACTTTGGTCCTGGGGAACTGAGTTCGATTCCCACTTCAGGCACAGGTAGCTCCTTGTGACTCTGGACAAGTCACTTAACCTTCCATTGCCCCATGTAAGCCGCATTGAGCCTGCCATGAGTGGGAAAGCGCGGGGTACAAATGTAACAAAAAAACAAAAAACAAAAAAAAAACTTAAACGCATAAAATCTTTCTTCCTGAGGGAAATTTTTCGAAACCTAATACAATCAATGGTCCTAAGCCATGCAAGCTATTGCAACGGAATCTATGCGGGATGTAAAGAACAACTAAAAAAAAACCTCCAGACCACCCAAAACACAGCAGCCAGGCTGATATTCGGCAAATCACGATTCGAAAGTGCTAAACCCCTCCAAGAAAAGCTGCATTGGCTCCCAATCAAAGAATGGATCATCTTCAAAATCTGCACCCTGATTCACAAAATTATCTACGGTGTAGTCCCAGGATACATGATAGACCTTATAGACCTACCAACCAGAAACAAAACCGGATCATCAAGAACATATCTAAACTTACATTACCAAAATTGCAAAGGACTCAAATACAAAACAACTTATGCATCTAACTTCTCCTACATAAGTGCACAACTATGGAACGCACTCCCAAAAACTATGAAAACAATCCATGACCACCTAAACTTCAGGAAATCACTAAAAACCAACCTCTTCAAAGAGGCTTACCCCACTGATCCAACGTAAACCCCCACACCAGGCAACACAGCAATACCAATGATCGTACTGAACAATATAAATATACAATTTCCACTCCCTTCGACCCACATGATGCCTGATACTCATCTACCTCATTCGACCACAACATAACCTTGTATTTGTTTCTCAACCGGACTTGGTGAATGCCTTTATAGTACTATGTAAACAACATTGAGCCTGAAAATAGGTGGGAAAATGTGGGGTACAAATGTAACAAATAAAGGGGGTGCTGCATTATTCCCTCCCAATTCTAGTGTGCGGCCTCAGCCCCCAAGCTTTCTGTTCCGCACCTTCCTCCAGCTACTGCTGTTTCTTCTCCTCCAGACTAGCAGCAGCAAAACAAGTTAAAGAAAGATATCATGATTGCGGGGCCTGCATTCTCTACCTACTGAATTTATTGATTTTCTATAGGGAAGGCTGTTACCAGTTTCATCTGACTCCTATCATTCACCTTTTGTTTTCTACTCAATACTCAATAACTATGGACCAGCCATGTCACTGAGTATGACAGAATATCACAAGGCAGAATGTTATGGTCTCTTAAGTCTGGTGATGTGCACTTCTCGCACCAGACCCCAAAAGACCACCAACAGGCAATATTTATTTATTGCACTTGTATCCCACATTTTCCCACCTATTTGCAGGCTCAATGTGGCTTACAAAGACCTGTCATGGCAGCGCCAGTTCTATTTAACCTTTTGTCATAGTCATACCAAATTTCAGACATTATTGGAAATTCCCTATAAATAAGAAATAGAGAGGATGAGAGACAGGTTCAGTTGTAGGATTTATTACTTACCAAAGCCAGGTTACATATGAAGCGTGGATTATAAGAATATAAGCAGATATTCTTATGGTGAGATCTTTGACAGGGTGACGCAGGTCTACCTCTAGTCTCTGACTCTCCCCCTACATGTCAGGTGTCAGCCATATTTATATTCTCCTCATTACATTAGGTTCTATGAAGTTCTAAAAAAAAAAAACTTTTTGCACAGATGGCTGGATGGCAGTTTTTTCTTAACACTAACCGCAGATTTTGATATTTTTACCCTTGAAAAATGTATTAGTCCAATTTTTCTTTTTGTTTTATTTCTATTTGTTAATTTGTAAAGATTGGTATTTGTCAATTTTTTCAAATTTACATCTGCTATCTTTATATTTATATATTGCACAGTACTAGGGCACATACATCACTGATTCTGTGGTGTTGCATTGTATGCAAAGTCTGGCTTCTTGGGGGTTCAGTTTAATTTTGGTCTACATATTTCTGTTTTTAGTTTGTGGTTACTTATTCTATACTAGGAGAGGGTGTATCTGTGTTGTGTGTGTGTGAAAGACATGGATTTCTGTTGGCACTGAGTGTGCAGGATCGATCTGTACTAATCTGGCATGTTTAGTTTTACAGTGAGTGTATTAATGTTCCAGTACTTACTGCAATGTTTAAGATAAGTACATATAAGTACATAAGTAATGCCACACTGGGAAAAGACCAAGGGTCCATCGAGCCCAGCATCCTGTCCACGACAGCGGCCAATCCAGGCCAAGGGCACCTGGCAAGCTTCCCAAACGTACAAACATTCTATACATCTTTTCGAAAAGATTTACGGAAAGAACCAAAACACAAAGTCCACACCTACTATTCACGAATGCATCACACATTCACCTCGGAACTCTCATTCCCGTAATATCACATCATTCATAACTTCAATCACAGAAAGACATATATCATATGTCTTCATGCCTTCTTATCGCCCTCTAAGCTCCCATTGTTTCCTCCCAATGTTTCAATGTTTGTGCTCCATTGTTACACCCCCAAGGACACTCCAATTGTTTCGCATAATTATACAAAATGTAATCCATAACCAATCTGTAACAAATTGTATTTCCAATATTTAACTCATATTGTAAGCCACACTGAACCCGCAAAAAGGTGGGAAAATGTGGGATACAAATGCAATAAATAAATAAAAAAATAAATACCTGTTATTCCTGGAATTGTGGATTTTTCCCAAGTCCATTTAGTAGTGGTTTGTGGACTTGTCCTTTAGGAAACCGTCTAACCCCTTTTTAAACTCTGCCAAGATAACCGCCTTCACCACGTTCCCCGGCAACGAATTCCAGAGTTTAATTATGTGTTGGGTGAAGAAACATTTTCTCTCATTTGTTTTAAATTTACTACACTGTAGTTTCATCGCATGCCCCCTAGTCCTAGTATTTTTGGAAAGCATGAACAGACGCTTCACATCCACCTGTTCAACTCCACTCATTATTTTATATACCTCTATCAGTCTCCCCTCAGCCATCTCTTCTCCAAGCTGAAAAGCCCTAGCCAGCCCTAGCCTCCTTAGTCTTTCTTCATAGGGAAGTCGTCCCATCCACGCTATCATTTTATTCGCCTTTCGCTGCACCTTTTCCAATTCTACTATATCTTTCTTGACATGCGGCGACCAGAATTGAACACAATACTCAACGTGCGGTCACACCATGGAGCGATACAACAGCATTATAACATCCTCACACCCGTTTTCCATACCTTTCCTAATAATACCCAACATTCTATTCACTTTCCTAGCCGCAGCAGCACACTGAGCAGAAGGTTTCAGTGTATTATCGACATCTACACCCAGATCCCTTTCTTGGTCCGTAACTCCTAACGTGGAACCTTGCATGACGTAGCTATAATTCGGGTTCTTTTTTCCCACATGTATCACCTTGCACTTGCTCACATTAAACGTCATCTGCCATTTAGCCGCCCAGTCTCCCAGTCTTGTAAGGTCCTTCTATAATTTTTCACAATCCTCTTGCGAGTTAAACTTTGAATAACTTTATGTCATCAGCAAATTTAATTACCTCGCTAGTTACTCCCAGCTCTAAATCATTTATAAATATATTAAAAAGCAGCAGTCCTAGCACAGACCCCTGACGAACCCCACTAACTACCCTTCTCCATTGTGAATACTGCCCATTTAACCCCACGCTCTGTTTCCTATCCTTCAACCAGTTTTTAATCCACAATAGGACATTTCTTCCTATCCCATGACCCTCCAATTTCCTCTGTAGCCTTTCACGAGGTACCTTGTCAAACGCCTTTTGAAAATCCAGATATACAATATCAACCGGCTCCCCTCTGTCCACATGTTTGTTTACTCCTTCAAAGAATAGAAGTACATTGGTCAGGCAAGATTTCCCCACACAAAAGCCATGCTGACTTAGTCTCAGTAATCCATGTCCTTGGATATGCTCTGTAATTTTGTTTTTGATAATAGCTTCTACCATTTTCCCCGGCACTGACGTCAGACTCACCGGTCTATAATTTCCTGGATCTCCCCTGGAACCTTTTTAAAAAATCGGCGTTACATTGGCCACCCTCCGGTACCACGCTCGATTTTAAGGATAAATTGCATATCACTAACAGTAGCTCCGCAAGCTCATTTTTCAGTTCTATCAGTACTCTAGGATGAATACCATCCGGTCCAAGAGATTTGCTACTCTTCAGTTTGCTGAACTGCCCCATTACGTCCTCCAGGTTTACCGTGAAGTCAGTAAGTTTCTCCGACTCGTCTGCTTGAAATACCATTTCAGACACCGGTATCCCACCCAAATCTTCCTCGGTGAAGACCGAAGCAAAGAATTCATTCAATCTCTCCGCTACGTCTTTATCTTCCTTGATCGCCCCTTTTATCCTCGGTCATTCAGCAGCCCAACTGATTCTTTTGCCAGCTTCCTGCTTTTAATATACCAAAAAAAAATTTTGCTATGTTTTTTTGCCTCTAATGCTATCTTTTTTTCGTAATCCCTCTTGGCCTTCTTTATCTACGCCTTGCATTTGCTTTGATGCTCCTTATGCTGCTTCTTGTTATTTTCAGACGGTTCCTTCTTCCATTTTCTTAAGGCGTTTCTTTTAGCCCTAATAGCTTCCTTCACCTCACTTTTCAACCACGCCAGCTGTCTTTTGGACTTCCGTCTTTCTTTTCTAATTCGCGGAATATGTTTGGCCTGGGCCTCCAGGATGGTATTTTTGAACAGTTTCCATGCCTGTTGTACAGTTTTTACCCTCTCAGTTGCCCCCTAGGTTTTTTTTAACCGTTCTTCTCATTTTATCATAGTCTCCTTTTTTAAAGTTAAACGCTAACGTATTGAATTTCCTGTGTATAGTTACTTCAAGGTTGATCATATTATGATCACTGTTCTCAAGCAGCCCCAGTACCATAACGTCCCTCACCAGATCATGCGCTCCACTCTGGACCGTCTAGAATTTTTCCTTCTCTCGTCGGCTCCTGCACCAGCTGCTCATAAAGCTGTCCTTGATTTCATCAAGGAATTGTACCTCTCTAGCGTGTCCCGATGTTACATTTACCCAGTCTATATTTGGATAATTGAAGTCACCCATTATCACATTGCCCATTTTGTTTGCGTCTCTGATTTCTTTTATCATTTCTGCGTCTACCTGCTCATCCTGGTGAGGTGGACTGTAGTACACTCCTATCACCATCCTTTTCCCTTTTATACATGAAATTTCAACCCACAATGATTCAAAGGTGTGATTTGTGTCCTGCTGAATTTGTAATCTCTGTGAGTCAAGGCTCTCGTTAATATACAATGCTACCCCTCCACCAGTCCGGTCCACCCTATCACTATGACATACTTTGTACCCCGGTATGACAGTGTCTCACTGGTTATCCTCCTTCCACCAGGTCTCAGTAATGCCTATTATATCCAATTTTTTTATTTAGTGCAATATATTCCAACTGTCCCATCTTATTTCTTAGACTCCTAGCATTTGCATACAGACATTTCAGAGTATGTTTGTTGTTCCTATTTGCATGGTGCTTAGTACTTGACACTATTGATTTGCCATCTTTTGTCTGATCTTCAGTTGTATTTAAGGGCACCTGGCCTACCACGGTCTGTTGTGCAACCTCACTATCCAGAAACCCTATCTTCCCTGTTTGTGAGGTATCCTTGCAAGATACCTTATCCCGAACCATGCGCTTTTGAGCGACTGTCGGCCTTCCCCCCATTTCTAGTTTAAAGATGCTGCCTTTTCTTTTTCTCAGAAGTTTAAATTCCTTAATCAGCAGCATAACTCTGACTTAGAAAAAAATAACTACTTTTGGACAAAAAGGTATTGAATATGGGTAAAGAGATTGAAAAAAAAACCTCAAAAGCGATACAAAACTGTCAACAGATACAAGCTAATCTTATTAAAAAAAAAAAAAAACTTTCCTCCAAAATAAAATTGAAATTCTTGAGAATTTTCAACGCTGAAACACCCTCAGACTAACAAAATTTCAAAATTTCCTAAGTAAATTTCAATCTCACCTTTCATAACAAAAAATATCTGAGATTTTGAAAATTCCTTAAGACTCATATCCTCCCATATCAAAAATATATTATATACAACATTTCTATAAAAAGCAACAAGAATTAGGGGAGAGATCTGATCAACCTGCAGAGAATTTAGATATGAACCTAACTCAAATATTGCAAGATGATAAAATTGGATTGACAACTGCTACACTTAAAGTTGTTTTTATCTTACAACCTGATAGAGACTGGGTACTTAAACAATACTTTCTTCATAAAGATCAACTTTTTTTGGATTAAGAGTTTACCCAGATATCTTGAGAATACAGAAAAGAAAAGAAAAGAAAAGACAAGAGTTTCTCAAATTGCGCCCGAAAGCTTTGCAATTGGGGGCTTTATTTTGGTTTAACTTTCCCTGCAAATGTGTTTTAAAATTAAACTCTGTTAAATACGTTTTCTTTGAATCAAAACAGTTAAATTCTTTTTTGGAAGCTAAACTGGCTGAACTACCTATGATACATGCAAGGATTGTAACAACTTCGACTCTGTAATAGTATATGCAACCCGGTAGCTCTTCTCAGCCATCTTTTTCTTTCTTAGAGTCAGATGTTATTAATCTACCCTAAGTTTTGATTTCCTTATGTATTGTGTAATGCCTCCAACTGTTGGACTAAAGATGAGCAATAGATCATTCCTTTGATTAAGAAATGTATAATTATTATTTTCAATGTATATATTTTGACTTAAAATCATCTTTTCAAATGTCAAGTGATATGTTGAAATTAAAATGAAAAATTTAATAAAAAAAGAAAAGATGCTGCCTTTTCCTAGGTACAGCCTTGTTGTGTGACTCCATTATTACTAAAGATAATTTTTTCATATAGACGAGGGGGTATTAAAAATGATCAACCCAGGTGACACGCTTGTGGTTCCCCAAGAGCTGGGTTGAGAAACCCTGCAAGCCCACATTTATACTGAAATTTCACCCAAGAGTTTGTAATAGAATAATTCTAACAGCTGATATTTATACATAATAGATGACACACAACCTTAACAACCCCCTTTCCACCACTCTGTAGTTCAATGTACTTAATGTTAGATTAGAACACAGTTTCTTAACTCAGTCACTCAGGTTTTTACAATAGCCACAATGAATATTCATGAGATAAATTCACATACAATGACGGCAGTACATGCAAGTCTATGTGGATATTCTGAAAACGTAGTGGCTGGTAACGAAAACCTTGGAGAAGAATGTCTACTTTCAAAGACCTTTTAACCATATACATTTTGTTTAGTACGCACTTTTCCCCAATACATCTCCTGTGTAAATATTACAATGCAGTCCTGTTACAATTAAAGAAGCTGAGCAACGATAAATTGATTTTATGAAACATCTAGGGGGTGCTTCTGAACCCTCTCTTGGAGGCACATCTAGCCAGTCAGGTTTTAGGATTATCAGAATTAATATGCATGGAAGAAAACTGCATACAAGACACCCATTATAAGCAAATTTGTCTCATGCATAGACATTGTGGTGGTCCCCAAAACTTGACTGGCTAGTTGTGGCTCCAGGAGGTTAAGCACTGCCCTAGGGAGAAAGGAGCCAGAGCTCAGAAAAACAACTTGGATGGCAGATAAACTCAATCCAAATAGGCAGTGAAAAAATCAAATCTAACAATAAAATATCAAAAACTGCTAATGCCATTGTTCATTTAACAAGACCTCAGCCTTGCAACTCAATGGATCAGACTCATACCATCAAGGATAAGTACCATCCTCTTCACTGGTTTTTTTAATGTCATTTTTTCATATATGTATACTGTAATTAATTGCTTATATGGTCTCCCAATTAAAAAAAATATTTATAAATAATATAGTATTTATCTTTGTCGGCTCAGGGGTAAATTGTCCGACATGAATCATGTTTTATGTGCGCTTTATCAAGGACAAACCCCCATTAAAAAAAACCATAAAAATTTGTATTTAACATTAGAGTGAGAAACCGTATCCTATACATTTTAAGGTTTAACAAATGGGCACCTCTTAAACTTTCTAAGGAACCCTTACCTCCTATTTAGCCAGACTCATCTTACAAACATATGTTATACTCTGTAAAAATGGCACTGGTGTCTAGCTCTCATTATTTAAATTGATTACATCAGCTGACTTGTCTTCCACCACTCAGCCCTGTCAGATTAAAGACACCCACTCTAGTTCTGCATTGAGTCCCTTCAGACGTACTGATTGCAATAAAATATTAAATGTTCTTTATAATTTAATATTTGTTTTTCATAGTGACCTCTCTCCCACCCTTCATTAAATTGATCCAGTACTTGCCATTTCATATCCTGGACCATGTGCTGTTTCTCTGTCCAGTGTGGAACAGAGCTTAGGTATTATTTATTACATTTGTATCCCACATTTTCACACCTATTTGCAGGCTCAATGTAGCTTACATAGAACCCGAGAGGTGTTAGTCAACTCCGGTATGAACAAATACAAAGTAGTGATGTGGTAGGATAAGGTTCATGTGGAAGACACATTAGTGAATTGTAGAGCGGAAGAGTTCTGTTATGTCCATTACGTGCTTTTGTTTCGTTCTGTTGCAGAGTTCAGGCATTTAAGTTGGATCGGTAGGGTATGCCTTTTTGAACAGGTTAGTTTTTAGTGATTTCCGGATGTTTAGGTGGTCATACATTGTTTTCACGGCTTTTGGTAATGCGTTCCACAGTTGTGTGCTTATGTAGGAAAAACTGGATGCATAAGTTGACTTGTATTTGAGTCCTTTGCAGCTTGCATAGTGGAGATTTAGATACGTTCATGTTGATCCGGATGTGTCTGTGGTTGGTTGGTAGGTCTTTGAGGTCTGTCATGTATCCCGGGGCTTCGCCAGAGATGATTTTATGAACCAGGGTGCAGATTTTGAAAGCAATACGTTCTTTGATTGGGAGCCAGTGCAGTTTTTCACAGAGTGATTTTGCGCTTTCAAATCACGTTTTTCCAAATATAAGCCTGGCTGCCGTGTTTTGAGCAGTCTGAAGTTTATGATTTGTTCTTTGCATCCCGCATAAATTCTGTTGCAGTAGTCTACATGGCTTAGTACCATTGATTGTATCAGGTTATTATTATTATTTGTTACATTTGTATCCCACATTTTCCCACCTTTTGCAGGCTCAATGTGGCTTATATATAACCGTTAACGGCGTTAGCCGATTACGGTCTGAACAAATACATGGTATGAATTAATACAAAGTGATATTGTAGTAGAATGAGGTACATGTATGGTAGTTACATGTATGGTAGGTTGCAAAATGTTTACCTTGGGAAGAATGGTTTCACGCGTTTCAGTTTCCACATTGAATGGAACATTTTCTTTGTTGTGGATTTCACTTGGCTCTCTAGTGTTATGGTCGAATGTAACACTGAGGATTTTCAGGCTGTCTGAGATAGGGAGGGTGTAATTTGGGGTGTTTCTATTTGTGGGGTTGTCTGCATTGTATTGGGATGAGAGGATGAGACAGTGTGCTTTTTCTGTATTGAGTTTTAGTTGAAATGCATTTGCCCATGAGTCCATGATGTTCAAGCTGAGCTTGATTTCGTTGGTGATTTCTGTCAGATCATGTTTGTAAGGAGTGTATATTGTGACATCGCATTGGGGTTTAGGCCTTGGTTGGATAAGGACGTGGCTAGTGGGGTCATCATTAGGTTGAAGAGGATCGGTGATAATGGTGATCCTTGGGGTACTCCGCAGTCTGCTTTCCACAGTGATGATATGTTTGAATTTGATTTCACTTGATATGTTCTAGTGGTTAGGAAACCCTTCATCCAACTAAGTATATTTCCACCAATCCCGAAGTAATCTAGTAGTTTTAGTAGTATATTATGGTTTACCATGTCGAATGCACTAGACATGTCGAATTGGAGGAGAAGTATGCTGTTACCTATTGCTATTTCTTGCTTGAATTTGGCTGGGAGAGTAATTAGTACTATATCAGTGCTATGGAGGGGGCGAAATCCTGATTGAGAATCATGTAATAGTGAGAATTTGTTTAAATAATCAATAAGTTGTTTGGTTACCATTCTTGCCATCAGTTTGACTACCAGTGGGATAGATACTACTGGCGGTAGTTAGTGATTTCGTTTGTGTTTTTCTTTTGGTATTGGGGTGAGTAGGATGTTGCCATTTTCCTTAGGGAAGAGGTCTTCCTGAGACATGTAGTTTAGGTGGGATGTGAGGTCTGCTATAAAGCGGTCAGGGGCGGATTTTATTAGGTAGCTGTCACACATATCCAGTTTACAGTGAGTGTTGGAGAACCTACTAATCGCCTGGGTGACTGTTTCAACGGTGAGGATAGCGAAATTTGACCAGGTTCGGTCAGCTGGGTATTCTCCAAAGGTTGGGTCCAAACCATTGATGAAGATTTCGATGTCGGTATTGTCCTGAGGTAGTGTGTTGCGTAGGTTTGCAATTTTTAACTGTACTAATTATGGATTTATGTTCGTTCAACCAATGATGCACTGGGCTGCTACTCCACCCTACATAAAGCGAAGATACTTACCTGTAGCAGGTATTCTCAGATGACAGTAGGCTGAATATTCTCATAAGTGGGTCGACGTCCGCGTCGGCCTGGGAACCGGCATTTTGCCATAGCAAAAAAAACTTTGCTAGAGCCTTCTGGCACATGTGCACTGTGCATGCACAGACTGACTTCCTGCCTGCCACGTGAGCACATACCTCAGTTAAGTCCAAAGCATAAAGAAAAAAAAACAAATAATCCAAGTGTAGGTAGGTGGGATTGTGAGAATATTCAACCTGCTGTCCTCAGAGAATACCTGCTACAGGTAAGTATCTTTGCTTTCTCCGAGGGCAAGCAGGCTGTAATATACTCACAAGTGGGGTATCCCTAGGATCCAGGCTCACCCAAAACAATAAACATTGGTCAATTGGGTCTCACAACGGCGAGGACATATCGTAGATTGACCTGAAATTATATACAGCTAACTGAGAGTGCAGCCTGGAACAGAATAAAACGGGCCTAGGTGGGTGGAGTTGGATTCTGAACCCCAAACAGATTCTGCAGCACCAACTGCCTGAATCGACTGTCGCGTCGGGTATCCTGCTCAAGGCAGTAGTGGGAAGTGAATGTGTGGACTGAAGACCACGTTGCAGCTTTGCAAAATCTCTTCAATGGAGGCTAAGTGAGCCACCAATGCAGCCATGGCTCTGACATTATGAGCCGTGACATGGCCCTCTAGAGAGTCAGCCCAGCAGGGCATAAGTGAAGGAAATGCAATCTACTAGCCAATGGAGATTGTGTGTTTTCCGATGGCAACTCTGCTCCTGTTGGGATTAAAAGCAACAAATAACTGGGCAGACTGTCTGAAGGGCTTCGTTCGCTCCATGTAAAAGGCCAATGCTCTCTTTCGCCAAGGTGGGCATGAGGACAGGGACAGAATGTTGGCAAGACAATTGACTAGTTCAGATGGAACTCCGACACCACCTTCGGCAGGAACTTAGGGTGAGTGCGGAGGACTACTCTGTTATGATGAAATTTAGTATAAGTAGCATGGGCTACCAAGGCTTAAAGCTCACTGACCCTACGAGCTGAAATAACAGCCACCAAGAAAACGACCTTTCAGGTCAAGTACTTCAGATGGCAAGAATTCAGTGGCTGAAAAGGAGCTTTCATCAGCTGGGTGAGAACGATGTTGAGATCCCATGACACTGGCTAAGGTTTGACAGGGGGCTTTGACAAAAGCAAACCTCTCAGGAAGCTAACTAAAGGCTGTCCAGAGATAGGCTTACCCCCTTCTACACTAATTGCACTGAGGTGAACCCTTATGGAGTTGGTCTTGAGACCAGACTCTGACAAGTGTGGAAGGTATTCAAGCAGGGCCTGTATAGGACAAGAGAGAGGATCTAGGGCCCTGCTGTCACACCAGACGGTAAACTTCCTCCATTTGAAAGAGTAATACGTCTTTGTGGAATCTTTCCTGGAAGCTAAGACTTGGGAGACACCCTCTGAAAGACCTATGGAGGCGAATTCTAAGTTCTCAACATCCAGGCCGTGAGAGCCAGAGACAGGAGGTTAGGATGAAGAAGCGACCTCTCATCCTGAGTGATGAGGGTTGGAAAACACTCCAATCTCCACGTTTCTGCCGAGGACAACTCCAGAAGAGGAAGTAACCAAATCTGATGCAGCCAGTAGGGTGCAATCAAGATCGTGGTTCCACGGTCTTACCTGAGTTTCAGCAAAGTCTTCCCTACTAGAGGTATGGGAGGATACGCAAACAGGAAGGAGAAAGGCATCTGATGCTAGTCTGTCGTGGTCCTGAAGCGTGGAACAGAACTGAGGGACCTTGTGATTGATGTGAGTGGTGAATAGATCCATTGAGGGGGTGTCCCACGCTCAGAAGATGTTCCAGACTACATCTATGTTGAGCGACCACTCGTGAGGTTGCATTATCTTGCTCTGCCTGTTGGCCAGACTGTTGTTTACACCTGCCAGATAAGTGGCTTGAAGAAACATGCCCCGACGGCATGCCCAAAGCCACATGTGGACGGCTTCCTGACACAGAGGGACAGATCTGGTGCTCCCATGCTTGTTGTAGTACATTGCAACCTGATTGTCTCTTTGAATCAAGATGATTTGGTTGGACAGCCAATCTCTGAAAGCCTTTAGAGTGTTCCAGATCACTCAAAGCTCCAGTAGGTTGATCTGAAGACCTGATTCCTGGAAGGACCAGGCTCCCTGAGTGTGAAGCCCATCTACATGAGCTCCCCACCCCAGGAGGGATGCATCCGTCGTCAGCACTTTTTGCAGCTTGATACCACTGGGAAGCTATGAGCTGATCTCATATGTAGATGTGCCATGGGTGTTATATGAACTGTGAAGGCCATTTGCCCCAAGAGTATCAACATCTGCCGAGCCGTGACCTGCTCAGACGCTTGAACTGTGGACACCAGGGACAGGAGGATGTTTGCCCGCGTGTTGGGGAGATAAGCTCGAGCTGTCTTCGTGTCCAGCAGTGCTCCAATGAACTCTAATTTTTGAACAGGAGGGAGATGGAACTTGGTGTAATTTATTACGAACCCTAGTAGCTCAAGCACCTGAATAGTCATCTGCATGGACTCCCGAGAACCGTCCTTCCATGTGCTCTTCACCAGCCAATTGTCGAGATAAGGGAACACATGCACTAGGCACTTTGTAAACACTCTGGGCGCAGACGCTAGGCCAAAGGGCAGTACATGGTACTGAAAGTGCTGTGTTCCCAGCCGAAATCGAAGTTACTTCCTGTGAGCTGGAAGTATTGAGATACGTGTGTAAGCATCCTTTGTCCAGAGAGCATAGCCAATTGTTTTCCTGAATCAGAGGAAGAAGGGTGCCCAGGGAAACCATCCTGAACTTTTCTCGGACTAAAACTTGGTTCAGGGCCCTTAGGTCTAGGATGGGACACATCCCTCATTTTCTTTTGCACAAGGAAGTACATGGAATAGAATCCCAGCCCTTCTTCCCCTGGTGGAACGTCTCCTCGGGGTCCGGTCTGACAATGGTCCCGGGGGGCCTGCACAGCAGGAGGCCTTGAGACAGGTGAAGACCCACTTGACACCTCACTACTCCCAGTTTGGGTTGGCCTCTCAGCAATCATTATCTCTGCTCCTGATGACGCTGACCTCGGTACCGATGTCGATGCCGACATCGAAGGACCGGACTGAGCCCCAAAACATTTCTCGCATTGGGCTTCTCAAGCTACTTGTGTCCACTTCTTCATATGAAGACACAGAGCACAAGTAGGCGGACTGTGGTCGGGCCCAAGGCACTGGATACATCAAGAATGGGTATTGATACCTGAGATGATCCAGTTGCACCGAGTACAACGTTTGAAGCTGCTGGGTGTCTTCGATGACATGGAAAGAAAAACGGCCTCGGCGAAATCAAAGTACTCGATTGTGTCAGTCAAAAAAGGCACAAAAAGGAGAAAACCGGCCGCGTCAAAAAATAAAGACAAATGAGAGAAAAAAAAGAACTAAGGATTTAAATTAAAAGGTAATCCTATGTTTTTTGTTTTTTTGAAAACAAAGTTAGACGAGACGCGAAAAATCGCTGAAAACAGAAACTCTTTCCCAGGCCAGAACGAGCACAGGAGGAACCTGCCGCACCTCATCGTGAAAAAAAGAAAACTGAGGTATGCGCTCGCGGAGCAGGCAGGAAGGCGGTGTGCGTTGCACATATGCCAGAAAGCTCTAGCAAAGTTTTTTTTTTTTGCTATGGCAAAATGCCGGTTCCCGGGCCGACGCAGACGTCGACCCACTTGTGAGTATATTACAGCCTGCTTGTCCTCGGAGAAATCAACTTACATACATTGGCAAGATGAGTTTGAGGGAGAATATACAATACTCTAACCTAAGATGATATTTGTCTCTTGAATGACATAATTGATGAGCTCTGATAAAGTTGAGTGGTAAAGGAAGAGAAAAATACGGCATTAAAAAGAGCGTGGAAAAAATGTTTGGAGTAGGTAAGAGGGGTAATAAAGTGCTTTTATTCATTTTTAAGGCACTTGGAATTAAATAGATCGGTGCTCAAAAGAAATCAAAATGAAAGGCAAACAAGGAAGAGCACAGGGAGTAGACAGGGAAACTACATGAATAAAGCATTAGAAATATCGTTAGTATCCTCAAAATTGAATATAAGCAAAAATTACGATTTTCAGAAAAAATGCTAGAGCAAAGATTGCTAATGTTTAAGTCTGCTCTTTATGCACACAGCCAATCACACAAGGTGCATTATTTGACTTTTTGCAAATATACATTCCAAATAAAATAGAATGAATTATTTTTGCTAGTATATATTGTATTTCCTCCCTCTAGCTTCCCAGCAAATTACTTTGTTGTCGGGTAAGTACTATGATGAAGGCACATAAGTGCTGCAATGCACTCATGGCTGGTGACTAAAACTTGACAGATGCTGGTTTGGCTGTGGAGAGGAGGAAAACAAAACAGAGTAAGCCAAGTGAAACTTAAGTATACTGATGTTTTAACTAGTCTGCTACATAGGAAACACTACATAATGTCTTACAGTAAAATGAAGATACATACCTGTAGCAGGTATTCTCTGAGGACAGCAAGCTCAATATTCTTATGTGTGGGTCGTCGTCCGTGACGGCTCAGACCACCGGAAAGAAAAAACTCCAAAAGCATAGGAATCCTTTCGAACGTTCCGTCACGCATGCACGAGCGGCTTCCAGCCTGCGACGTGAACGTGCAGTGCTCAGTTTAATAAAAAGCAATGACTAGAAGTATAACAACTCCAACGGGGAGGAGGCAGGGTTGTAAGAATATTGAGCCTGCTGTCATCGGAGAATATCTGCTACAGGTAGTTTCTTCATTTTCTCAGAGGACTAGTAGGCTCCATATTCTTACGTGTGGGGTATCCCTAGCCCCCAGGCTCACTCAAAACAAAGAACATTGGTCAATTGGGCCCCGCAATGGCGAGGACATAAGTTAGAGTGACCTTAAAAGAAACACAACTAACAGAGTGCAGCCTGGAACAGAACATAAATGGACCTAGGAGGGTGGAGTTGGATTCTAAACCCCAAACAGATTCTGCAGCACCGACTGCCCAAACCGACTGTCGTGTCAGGTATCCTGCTGAAGGCAGTAGTGAGATGTGAATGTGTGGACTGATAACCACATTGCAGCCTTGCAAATCTCTTCAATGGAGGCTGACTTTAAGTGAGCCACTGACGCAGCCATTGTGAGCCGTGACATGGCCCTCCAAAGTCAGCCCAGCTTGGGCATAAGTAAAGGAAATGCAATCTGCTAACCAACTGGAGATGGTGCGTTTTCCGATGGCGACTCCCCTCCTGTTAGGGTCAAAAGAAACAAACAATTGGGCAGACTGTCTGTAGGGCTTAGTCTGCTCCACGTAAAAGGCCAATGCTCTCTTCCAGTACAAGGTGTACAACTTGTCCTCAATAGGGCGGGTATGTGGACGGGGAAAAAAATGTTGGCAAGACAATTGACTGGTTCAGATGGAACTCTCCACCTTTGGCAAGAACTTAGGGTGAGTGCGGAGGACTACTCTGTTGAAATTTAATCTTCACTGCACAACAGGAGATAGATTGGCCTTGAAGGGGGAGACAAACCAATTGTGTTTGAAATTTTTCCAGGTTATTGGACCCCTGCACACTAAAGTAAATTCTGACTTTAAAATAAAGTCCAAACTTCTCAACTTTCAGGCTAGAGGTGAGATACCTGATTCTTCTCTTAAATTTAATGCTTATTGCTTAATTAATTAATTAATTAGCCCTGTGAAACCTTTTCTTTCTATCTTGTCCTGCCAAGCTCTGATTGATAGGAAGAGAGAGGAGAGGCTGTTAAAACATTGAATTCATTTGAGACTCAAAAGTAACATTTTACACAGCTGTAATTATTGGGAATATTTAGATTAAAAAGTTATAATTCTTAGACAATTTTAAAGGTTAATTCAATTGGAAATTCTTTGGTCCTGGTCCCACCCAGCTAGAGAATTCCCTTGATAAAACAGCAGTTAGCTGACACTTGGGGACTTATAATCCCAACCACCCTCCCCACAACCCACCCACCCCAGGGTGTTCCACTCATTTATAGCCAAACCAAACCTCATTAACTTTACTCCTCAATCATACACAGGCAGTCTTGCAGCCTGTTAACTCCAACATAGTACACCTGTTCAAACCCATTTCAACCAATCAGGATGACTTTTATTCTCTGCAATAATTGTGGTGCTTTAGTTTCAAGGCAAATCATCTGGAGACTGAAAGCGTGTCCTGTCTTCAGCTATCTACTTTAAAACAAGAGCTCTGTAAAGTAATGCAAGAATTAGATGCAATTAAAGCAACTTATAGGACTGTGCAGAATCATAACTTCTCACCACTGCCTCAAAGAATAAAACCACATAAGAACAGATGGTTCACAGTAGGCTCAGGCAGACTTCGTCATGTGACACAAAAGCATCCACCAGCACAAGTGTTGCCACTACAAAATTCTTTTGCTCCACTACAGCATTACGATGTTCCTGAAAATAAAACTGAGGCAGAACAAAAACCAAGGAAGGTGGAACAAAAAGATGATAAGGTACCCAAAGAGAAAAGACACCCCCAAATCACTAAAACCAAAACACATACTAGGAAATGTAGATGGAAAGCGATGACCACAAATGCTCATAGTCTAAGCAATAAAATTCATGACCTTCAAGCCCTGATGTTGGAGGCAGACTTGGACATAGTTGCAGTCACAGAGACATGGCTCAATGGTTTCCATGAATGGGATGTAAACATACCAGGCTATAATCTTTTTAGGAAGGACAGAGAGGGGCGTAAAGGTGGAGGAGTAGCTCTGTATGTGAGAAATGATATCGCAGCGACTGAAATGACAGGAAACTGGGGAAAGGAAGAAGCGATATGGATCACCTTAAAAAAAGAGGATGGAACCTCTGTCCACGTGGGCGTTGTCTACAGACCCCCGACACAATTGGAGGAACTAGATAAAGATCTGATCGCTGATATTCATAAGTTGGCGAAGAAAAGAGAGGTGCTGTTGTTGGGAGATTTTAATCTGCCAGATGTAGATTGGAAGGTTCCATCTGCCAAATCTGAAAGAAGTAGACAGATTGTGGATGCTTTCCAAAGTGCTCTGCTCAGACAAATGGTGACGGAACCCACGAGGGAGGGAGCAACGTTGTATCTGGTGCTCACAAATGGGAATAGTGTGTCAAATGTCAGAGTGGGTACACACCTGAAAAGCAGTGACCATCAAACGGTTTGGTTTGATATGACGGCTGAAGTGCAGGGCGGACACTCTAAACTCAAAGTCCTGGATTTCGAGCGTGCTGACTTTAGTAAAATGGGCGAATACCTGAGAAAGAAGCTGATGGGCTGGGAGGACGTACGAGAAGTGGAAGGACAGTGGTCCAGGCTGAAAGAAGTAATAAATAGGGCCACAGACCTTTATGTAAGGAGAGTAACTAAAAGAAAAAGGAAACCGATATGGTTCTCCAAGCAAGTGGCTGAGAAAATAAAAGTTAAAGAGTTGGCGTTCCAGAAATACAGAAAATCTCAAGAACAGGAACACGGGGAGGAATACCGGATGAAACTGAAAGAAGCCAAGAGAGAGGTACGTCTGACGAAGACGCAAGCGGAAGAACAAATGGCTAGAAATGTAAGAAGGGGAGACAAAAACTTCTTCAGGTATATTAGTGAAAGGAGACTAAAAACGGAATTGTGAGACTAAAAGATACAACAAAACGTTATGTAGAAAATGATGAAGAAAAAGCCAATTTGCTAAATAGATACTTTTGCTCTGTTTTCACAGAAGAAAATCCTGGAGAAGGACCGCTAGGGACTGGCAAAAGTACACCTGAGAATGGAGCGGATAGAGCACCGTTCACGGAAGAGAGTGTGTATCAACAACTTGGAAAGCTAAAGGTGGACAAAGCCATGGGACCGGACGGGATCCACCCCAAAATATTGAGGGAGCTCAGAGAGGTTCTGGCGGGTCCTCTTAAAGATTTGTTTAATAAATCCTTGGAGACGGGAGAGGTTCCGAGGGACTGGAGAACGGCGGAGGTGGTCCCTCTTCACAAAAGTGGTGATAGGGAAGAGGCTGGATACTACAGGCCGGTAAACCTCACTTCGGTTATTGGTAAAGTAATGGAAGCGATGCTGAAGGAAAGGATAGTGAATTTCCTGGAAGCAAATAAGTTGCAAGATCCGAGACAACATGGTTTCACCAAAGGGAAATCGTGCCAAACGAATCTCATTGAATTCTTTGACTGGGTGACGGGAGAATTAAATCAAGGACGTGCTATGGACGTAATCTATTTAGATTTCAGCAAAGCTTTCGACACGGTTCCCCACAGGAGGCTCTTGAATAAACTAGATGGGCTGAAGATAGGACCCAAAGTGGTGAACTGGATTAGGAACTGGTTGACGGGCAGACGCCAGAGGGTGGTGGTGAATGGAGTTTGCTCGGAGGAGGGAAAGGTGAGTAGTGGAGTGCCTCAGGGATCGGTGCTGGGGCCAATTCTGTTCAATATATTTGTGAGTGACATTACCGAAGGGTTACGAGGTAAAGTTTGCCTTTTTGCGGATGACACCAAGATTTGCAACAGAGTGGACACCCCGGAGGGAGTGGAAAACATGAAAAAAGATCTGAAGAAGCTAGAAGAATGGTCTAACGTTTGGCAATTAAAATTCAATGCGAAGAAATGCAAAGTGATGCACTTAGGGAGTAGAAATCCAAGGGAGACATATGTGTTAGGCGGGGAGAGTCTGATTGGCACGGACGGGGAGAGGGATCTTGGGGTGATAGTATCCGAGGACCTGAAGGCGACGAAACAGTGTGACAAGGCGGTGGCCGTAGCCTTCGACAGCATTGGCCTTTAGAAGGGCGGAGAGTTCCTCTGCAAGTACCTGCTTGTGCTGGGAGCTGAAGGATTGAGCTCCCGGTGGGCAATTTGGAGGCTTGGATACCAGATTGAGTGTGTATCCTAACCGGACTATTTGAAGAACCCACCTGTCAGTGGTTATAAGAGGCCACCTTTAGTGAAAAAACATCAACCTCCCCCCGACAGGCAAGCTGCCCAGTACGGACACTTTTACTGCAGCTATGCTGCACTGGAGCCAGTCAAAAGCCCGTCGTCCCTTGCTTTTGCTGGGGAGCCCTAGAGGCCTTAGGCGCATGGCGTTGACGAGAACGCACATGCTGGGGCTGAGCCTGAACCGGCTGCCGGGAAGCAGAAGTGTACCTATGCCTGTTATAGGAATAGGGAGCACTCCTCTTCCCTCCAAAAAACCTCCTTGAAGAGGAGGCAGTAGCAGAAGATGCCTGGCGGTAGAGAGAATCCATGGCGTCATGATGTCTTTTAATCTGATAGACCATGTCCTCTACTTTTTTGCCAAAAAGATTATCCCCCGGGCAAGGAACATCCGCTATTTGCTGCTGGGTCTTCTGATCCAGGTCAGAGACACGCAGCCATGAGAGTCTGCGCATCACTATACCTTGGGCAGCTACTCGGGATGCTACATCAAAAGTGTCGCAAGACCCCCTGGCCAGGAATTTGCAACATGCTTTCTGCTGCCTGACCACCTGCTGAAAAGGTTCAGCAAGCTCTGGAAGTGCTTCAAATAAACTGGACAGTTGCCTCACCGAGTTCTGTAAGTGAATGCTCGTGTAGAGCTGGTATGTTTGGATCTTGGCGGCGAGCATTGCAGCCTGATATGTTCTCCTCCCAAAAGAATCCAAGGTCCTAGACTCTCTGCCTGGGGGCGCTGAGGCATAGTCTCTAGAACTCTTGGCTCTTCTGAGAGCAGAGTCCACCACCCATGGAATCGTGAGGAAGTTGGGCCTTCACCATCACAGGCTCTCCATGGACTCTGTACTGGGACTTAGACTTCTTGGGGACCATTGGATTAGATAGAGGGCAAGACCAATTCCGCATCAACATTTTCCTGAGTGTATTGTGCAGGGGAGCCGTTGCAACCTCAGCAGGCGGAGAAGGATAATCTAGGACTTCGAGCAACTCCGCCCTGGGCTCATCCACAACCTCCATAGGAAATGGAATGTCCTTAGACATTTCCCGTACAAAGGATGAGAAAGTAAGACTCAGGTGGAGACATCCTAGTTTCAATAGGTGGAGCAAGATCAGAGGGGAGGCCACACGACTCTTCCTCCGAAAAGTGCCTGGGGTCCTCCTCCTCCTCCCATGAGCACTGTTCATCGGTGTCAGACAAAAACTCCTTAAGAGCTGCCCGAAACCGAGCCTGCCTCGACTTCGAGGATCGACAACCTCGTGGGGGATGTCGAGAAGTTGACGCCTGTCTCTACTCCGGAGAAGCTTCCTCCACCGACGTCGAAGGAAAATCGACCCGGGTGGCAGCCGACACCTGCACCGCAAGTGGTACCGAGGGAGGAGACCTCCTCACAGGTGATGGTCCAGATGCCGCCTCCACGGTTGGTACGGAAGGCGCAAGCACCCCCGACACCAAGGCAGTCTGGTGAAGCAACCCTTCCAGAAGCTCCAGAAGAAAGGCCCTGATGCGCTCGTCAAGAGCTTCCATCGAAAAAGGCTAGGGGGCCGGTGCAGGAGTTGGTGCCAGAATCTGAGGGGGCTCGAGAGCCAGTGCCAGGCTGCCAGATGACAGATGCATCGGCACTTCTTGTATGGAGGGTGAGCGTTCCTCCCGGTGCCGACGCTTCTTGGGTGCAGACTGTCTCAGCTCCCCGGAGCTCTTGGTACCGTGCATGGAAGAACAATGACAGTGCTTCTTAGCCTTCGCTCGACGCCCGTCATCGAGACTCCTCAGTACCGAAGAGGAGGACGTGGAATCCTCATGCCTCCTCGGGGCTGGGTCCAACGAAGGTCGGTCCCGGGGGGCCTGCATAGCAGTAGGCCTCGAGATGGGTAGAGACCCACTCGATGCCTCACTGCTCCCAGCTCGATGCGGTCTTTCGGCAGTCATTACCTGGTCTCTTGGTGCCGCTGCTTCCCTCGACACTGATGTCAATGCCGACGTCGAAGGACCGGACCGATCAGAAAAAAGTCTCTCGCGCTGAGCCTCTCAAGCAACCTGGATCCTTTTCTTCATCAACTTACACAGCTTACAGGCAGTTGAAAGATGATCGGGCACAAGACACTAAGGCACCACGTGTGGGGGTCGGTACCCGAGATGGTCCGGTTGCAGCGGGTACAGCGTTTGAAGCCGCTGGGAGTCTTCAATGACATGGATGGGAAAATAGCGTCCGCGAAATCAAACGGCTCGATTGTGCCAAATAAAAAGGCACAAAAAAAGGGAAAAAGTCACGGCCGAGCAGCCTAAAGGCGGCCGCAACGAAAAAGAACGGAAACTTTGAAAAAATGAGGAAAAAAGTAAAAAATATGGGGGAAAAACTATTTATTTATTTATTTTTATTTTGAAGGATACAAAAGTGAAACCTGGGGGGCGATAAACGCGAAACCGGTTCTCCTGAGCTGAAAAATAAGGGAGTAGTGGCGATCACAACTCTCCTCAGACGCGGATCAAGAAAACTGAGCACTGCACGTTCACGTCGCGGGCGGGAAGCCACCCGCGTGACGTAACGTTCGAGATGATTTCTATGCTTTTGGAAATTTTTCTTTCCTGTCTCCTGACACCTGACACCCGTCGCGGACGACGACCCACATGTAAGAATATGGAGCCTGCTTGTCCTCGGAGAACATGAATCCTCTGCCCAGTTTTCTAGATCCCAGATCCCCTAGTTAGCAATTGCTAATGATCCCCTTTTCTCTCACATTAGCTCTTAATGGTAAAGGGTCATGGATTTGATATACAGCATCACCTTTCTGTGGTACAACCAATGTGGTTTACATTTATTATATGCAGGTACTTTTAAACAGTAAAAAACTAAACAAAAAACTGCTAATATTCTTGGAATTTAAAAAAACAAATACAATTACTTTGTTCATTTAAGAAGATCTTAGCCATGCAACTTGATGGATCAGACTTGTACCATTAAGAATCAAGCACCATCATCTTCACTGGTCTTTTTCAATGTCATTTTTTTTCATATATGTATACTGTCATTAATTGCTTATATAGTCTCCCAATTTTTAAAAAATATTTATGAATATATTTGTATTTGTTGATTAGGGGTAAATGTGCCATATATCAGAGCAACGTGTATTCCTTTTCTGTGTTCTTACTAAAGCATTTAGATATGACTTTCCAAGTATGCTAAAAGTTCAAAAGAATACAGGGCTATAACCACTTTGGGAGAAATGGAATCAAGAAGTTGAAATGTTTCAGCTTTAAAAAGAACATCTGGGTACTTCCGGTGACGTCATGTCCGTGAGAGGGTAACAGCAGCGATCTCTCCGGCTCCGGTTCTCCCTCCTTAATAGAAACCAGACATACCCCGCGGAAAAAAAGTTTACCCATGGCGGCCTGAACACCCGGTGCAGTTGGTCCTTGCAAAATTGACCCCCCCCCCCGACGGTGCGATGGCGGCGAAAACCACGCACAGAGACAAGCTCCGTGGCAAAGGAGCGGAGGACAAAATGGCGCCGCCTGTAAGCCCGCCCGGACCGACGGTTTCATCAACCTGGATCGCGGAAATTACAGCGGAGATGTCCTCGGTGTTGGAGGACATGCTGGAGCGCCGACTAACGCCCATAAACTCTAACCTGGAAAAGGTGCAAGCCCAGCTTACAGATCTTTCCCGCGACTGCGCAACGTTTCAGTCGCGGGTGGGAGAAGTTGAAGACAGAGTGAAAGAGGTAGAAAGCGCACAGGACCAAACCAAGAAAAAGTTGCAGGCAATGGAGGACAAGATCGAGGACTTGGAAAACAGGTCCCGACGAAATAACATTCGGGTGGTGGGCTTACCGGAAACTATACCTGAGCGGGGTCTGGAGACTTTTCTAACGCATTGGTTTACAACGGAACTACAGTTCCCAGAAGCCTTGGGACCTTTGCAGATAGAACGAGCCCATCGTTTAGGGGTCAAAATGACTGGAACTAACAGACCTCGAGTGGTCATTATACGATTTCTGAACTATGCCCAGAAGCAGGAGGTGTTGTGGCTAAGTCGAGCGGGGACAACGCTGACATATGATGGGAACCCGGTTAGATGCTTCCAGGACTATTCAGCGGGAGTGGCGGCGAGACGACACCAGTTTTCAGAAGTCTGCTCCACTCTTTTCCAGAAAAAAATCAGATTTGCATTGCAATACCCCGCTAAACTGCGGATCACATACGAGGGCACCACCAGGATATATGAGACGGCGGGGGAAGCCAAGGACTTTTTAAAGCAGCTGGATACGACACCCCCAGAAGCACGTTGAATAGCCCTCGGGGGAGGGCCACGAGAGGGCCTTGAGGAGGCTTAAAGACACGGGTCAGAAGAGACTCGTAGTTAAAGGTTCAAGTTTATTGTTCAAGTTAAAATAACAGTGACCCTATATAAAAGAGACAGACCACTTGGACACAGAAGGACTGATTTGCTCGACAGCTGCGGTCAAGAAGTCAACATTGCTAATAGCTGAATGAATCTACCAGCGGTCCAATAATTGGATAAATCCACCCGCGGCGAGTGTGAATGAAACACCCCTGGTGAGGGGGGAATGATACTGTATAGATTGTCCTATTGGAAACAAAATATTTCGGGGGGTATTGTTTAAAGTTTACTGATGTGATAAGGAGGGAGGAGGGAGGGACGTAAGGAAGTAATGGTCCCAGTATGTGGGTCCGGGTGCAAAGGGCAGGGGGGGGATGGGAAGGGGGGAGGGCGGGTGGGCAGTGGGAGGGGGGAAAAGGGCAGAAGCAAGCAGAAGATGAGTCCTACAAAAAGGAATGATAAGGGAGGGCAGCGGGGATCTTTTTGGGGTTTCTTATCCCGGGTCCCCTCAGGAGGGAGGATTGTGGGTAGGAGGCAGGTCACGGAAAGAACGGGTCTAAAATCTAGAACTATGGTAGATAAGCGAGAAGCAAGAGGTTGGGGAGGACAGAGGCTGGGCTGTCCTCTCCCTCTACAGAAATGGACTCTCAGGGCATTAATCACTTACTTACATATTGTATAATGGTTAGAATTATTTCATGGAATGTAGGCGGAGTGAACTCGCCAATAAAGCGTTCTAAGATTTTGCAACAGCTAAATAGGCAGAAAACAGATATTGCACTACTACAGGAGACACATTTGGATAAGACAGAGCATGCCAAACTCAGTACATGGTGGGTAGGAAATTGCATAGCGGCAGATGCGCAAGGCAAAAAGGGAGGAGTAGCTATACTATTTAGAAAAGGTATAGCCTCAGAGATCAGCCCTCTTCTGATTGACACCGCAGGACGTTATGTCATTCTAGAAGCGGTGGTTGGAAGGCAGAGACTGCTAATTTGCAATGTTTACGCTCCTAACAGCTATGATCGGAGGTTTTTTCAAACTCTGATCAATTTCCTGTTAAAGCAACCGCATACAGCCATAGTGGTGGGAGGTGATTTTAACGCAGTCTGGGACCCCTCTTTGGACAGATCAGCCCCTGGGACAGCCTCTTCGTACTATAATAATAGAGGCCTCCTGCAGATGGGCCAGCTGTTAGATCTTATTGACGTCTGGCGGGTGCTGCACCCGGGCGAGAAAGATTACACTCACCTTTCACGGGCTCACTCGACTCAATCACGTATTGACTATGTTCTGACATCGCGTCAGATGTTTGGGGAGGTGACCATGGCGGAAATAGGGCCGTATGCAGTCTCCGATCACGCCTGGGTTAAGATAGAGTGGACCCCTAGGGGTAGCGCCCAGCGGGCGGGCAGATGGCAATTCCCCTTGGAGTTAAGCTCAGATCCAATACTTAAGGGCCGATTGCACGCTAGCTGGCCAGACTATAGTACCCATAATCAAGTACATCTAGACGACCCAGTTTTGTTTTGGGAGGCAGCTAAAGCGGTTCTTAAAGGCGAAATCATAAGTCATGCCCATTATGTGAAGAAGACAAGAGATAGAGAGATTTTACGCTTGAGCAAACAACTTTGTCAGGTGCGGAAGAGGTATGGGGACACACATGCGATAGCCGATAAGCAACAAGTGCTGGAGCTTCAGACAGCTTTGAACGAGCTCCTGCAGGGGAGGGCACATAAGTCACAGGTCTACTATCGCTATATGCTTTATAAACATGGTAATAAAACGGGTAAATTAATGTCGAAACTAATTACTCCCCGGGGTGGGACTAGAAACATTTTAGCGCTTCGGCAAAGACAGGGAGGTCTCCTCACAACTGACAGGGCAATTTGTGACACTTTTCGAGCTTTCTATAAGGAGCTGTACGCCCCCCCAGAGGATGAGGGCCTTTCTAATCAGATGTACCTAGACAATGTAGCACTGCCAAAACTAACGCCACAAGAGCTGGGGTGCCTTAATCAAATCATCACTGAAGATGAAGTTAGCGCGGCCATAGCTCGCAGTCCACGGATGAAGGCCCCGGGACCCGATGGGTTACGGGGGGAATTTTACAAATTAATGGAAGGCGATGTTATACCGGCCCTCGCTAGATTTTTGAATCAATTAATAGAGAGACAGGCGATGCCCTCAGACTTGAACAGAGCTCAAATAATAGTTCTGCTCAAACCTGGGAGGGACCCCTTGGAACCGACATCATATCGTCCTATCTCCTTACTGAACTATGACGCAAAGCTGTTGGCGAAAATCATGGCCAACAGGTTGGCGAGATTGCTTCCTAAATTGATACACGAGAGCCAGGTTGGCTTTGTGGGGGGTCGGGCGGTGAGTAAAAACCTAAGGGCGATTCTGACATCATTAGAACATAGCTCGCAGAGAAACATGGCGTCATTGATAATCAGTTTCGACGCAGAAAAGGCCTTCGATAGGGTCCACTGGGATTTCCTTTTTGCCACACTGGAGCGATATGGATTCTCCGGGAGGTTTGTTGAAGCACTTCATGTTCTCTATGCTAATCCTAGTGCAACACTGTGGGTAAATGGGCTTGAATCAGAGAGCTTCCCTATCAGGAGGGGCACGAGACAGGGATGCCCCTTATCCCCCCTTCTTTTTGTTTTGGTATTAGACCCCCTTATTAGAGAGATTATGGGGAATCCCATGATTCAGGGAGTCCGAGTGGGGTCCCATATATTCAAGATCGCTGCATTTGCAGACGATCTCTTGGTACACCTAGTGAATCCAAGAGAGTCGCTAGATACTTTATTGGAAATATTTCGCGAATATGGAGACTATGCAGGATTTAGGATAAACTTGAATAAATCCGAGGCTTTGGCCTCGCAGGCGGTGAATCGAGGGGACTGGGGGCCTGATTTCCCCTTGAGGTGGGCCACTGATTCTTTAAAATACCTAGGAATTCGGCTCACAATGAACACCTCGGACCTGTATCACTTAAATGTTGAGGTTTTACTAGACCATACTAGGGATAAATTAGACTCCTGGATGAACCTCCCCCTGTCATTAATGGGACGGGTGCACCTAATACAGATGTTAAAAATTATCACCCGCTGTAAAATGAACACCAGTTGATCTGATTCAGTTCTACTTAGAGAACCTCAATTTAGCATATATTGAGAGAATCTTTTTTTTTATTTTTTATTTAGTCATCAAAGATAACAAAATATTATTTACAGAAAAAGAAGAAAAAAAAATAATATCAATTATACATAGGTAAATTTACATCTTTTAGTCCACAACTTAAGGACAAGATACAAGGTAAAAATTTCTGAGTAAACTCACAGGAAAAAAAAGAGCAAACCAAAGGGCAGAGGCATGAGGAACACCCACAGCCATAGAGCTCAGCACTTTCACTCTCTATTGGGCATCCTGGGTTAATCTATCACTTTCTTTGGCTGATAATAATTCTCTCAACTTCTTGGGTTCCATAAATATGTAGTTAACAGACTCCAGGGATATTATACAACGACATGGAAATATTAACTTAAACGAGCCCCCTATAGCAAGGGTTCTAGCTTTTAAATTCAAAAACTCCCGCCGACAGGCTTGATTCTCCCTGGTTAAATCAGGAAATATACGCACAGTTTCCCCAAGAAATTTATCATTCAAATGATGAAAATATAATTTAAAAGTATTCATCTTATCCATTTCAAGTGCAAAGGAAACTATAAGAGTAGTTCTTCTCTGTTACCAGTTCTATAGAGTTTTCCAAAAACTCTGTTAAGTTCATCTCAGGTTGTTGTGGTGAAGGATTCAAAGGATTAGACTTTCTTCCAGTTATGTATTGAAGCCGAACAATAGGGGGGAATCCCTCTGGTGAAAATTCAAGTATTTCTGTATAATATTTACGTAGCATCTCCATAGCTGGAATTAGGGGCGACTTGGGAAAGTTAATAAACCGCAAATTATTCTTCCTCCCTTGATTTTTGAGAGATTATAGTTTCCTCACTAGAACCTCTCTATCTTTGACCACCGTCCCTGCAAAATTCTGAAGAGCAGAGAGTTCAATCTTTAAAGATTCCATATGACCTTCTTGGATTTGCATTTTCTCTGTAAACTGTTTCTGAACTTGTTTCACATTATCAAATTCTTGAGTAAAAGAATTGGTTACCTGGGAGAGTAGAGAATTCATACCCTGGATAACATCCCATATAGAGTCTAACGTTACCACTTCAGGTCTTTTCACCTCCCGAAATACCGGTGCAACTCCCATTGGAGTGGGGGTAGACGTGGACAAAACCCCCCCAATCGGGGAAAGACCACCAACTAGGCCTCCTGAAGGTAGAATCTTCTCCACTCTGGGCGTTCCATCCGTCTTCTCCGTCAGGGTCATAATGCTTCCGGGTCGTGGAGGAATGGTGTTCTCTGGCGGACTCAAAGAGATCGCCTCCGCGCTGTTTTCCACCAATGTCATCACGGAAAGCTCCGAAGCGGGCGCCCGCATAGCCAGCGGTTGAATCCCGAACTGCTCTAAGATTGCTTGGCGAGGAGGGGGGTACATTCCCAGGTACGGAGGCCAAGCCCCTGGGTTTTCCCTTCCGTTTCCCCATGACCAGCACAGGGTACGGATCCAACTTCTCGTTGCACAAACTAGTGAGTCGGGAGCTCCAACACGCACACCTGCTCTATTCAGCCATCTTGTCCCCTATTGAGAGAATCTTCACAGGTCTTGTGTGTGTGTGTGTCTGAAAGACTATGAAAGGACAATGTTCTTGTGAACTCAGTCATAAAAAAATATCTTTGCTTTCTTATCAGCTTACCGTAGAACAGATTTTTTTATTTACAGTTCTCTGGGGATCAAATAAAATGGTTCTTGAAAGTGAGATGTTAACAGGAGCACTTTGTGCAAATACTCTTAAAGCAAGAATTTTAAAAGTTGATTCCTTATTGTCTGCGCCAGGCCATTTCTGACGAGGTAATATGCCCTCCTACCAGCAGAGGGAGACTGAGAATTATTGAGTAGTGACACCTGTACAAGGGGCTGTGCAACCCAGACAGTAGTGACACCTGTATAAGGGGCTGTGCAACCCTGACAGTATTTCTGTCTCCCAGCAGATGTTGGTGAGTCTGTCCAGCCCTGCTCTTCCTTGGTTGGGTGTGCCATTTTTGGCCCCATTTAATAATAAAAGTTAGAATTGTATTTAAGGGATTGCTTCAGGGGTGTCCAGGAGCAGATTTTGCTGCTGGTTAAAAAAAAAAAAAAAAAAAAAAAAAAAGAGGCAAGAATCAGAATACACAGGCAGAAAAAAAAAGTCTCTCTCTGGCCTTGGGACCCTGTGCTTTTGGGGGTGTATACTCCGGTCTCTGGGTCACTGTCCCCTTTTCTCCCCCCCTCTTGTTCTCCTTTAGTGAGTAGTGTGCCTTGGCCTTTTCCACGTTTACCTGGGAGAAGTTGAGGTGGGCCCGTAGTTGGAACAGAGCACCGCTGGCATTTGAAAAAAAAAAAAAAAAAAAAGATGACACTCAGGGCCGGTTGCAGCACACTATCAGGTGGTGGGGGAGCATCTTTTGCGGTGGGAAGTTTGTGGCTGGACACTGCTCTGCTACAGTTTGGCATGGCCTCCCAGGCAGAGAAGGTACGTAGATGTGCGGCCTGTTCCACTTGGTGGGTGATCTCTGCCGTGTGTGAGAAGAAGCGGTGACAGGTGCTGACCCGCAATCGGGTGTCTCGGTGACGTGGAGTGCAGGGAAGGCGCCTCGGCAGAGTAAGGAAGCTTCTTTCAGGGAAACCGCTCCCAGCACCATTTTGGGTCCGAGTGCTGCAGGGCTAGAGGGACCACCACTTCTTACCAGCCATGATGCCTCTGCGATCCCCACTCATTTTCCCCCCGAATTTGTTCTATTACTTCATCAGGCTTATTGCCTGAAGAGAGGGACCCTTGTGGAGGCTATGGGAGATCCCCCCTGCGACCAGTGTCCCGGGTCGCTTGGGGCGCCTAGGGGGGGGGGGCCCTTGTTGCCAAGGCTTACATTGCAGCTGGGGAGGACCTGGAGGAGGTGCTTTCCCTTATATCAGAGCTCCCATTCTCTGAGGATGCGGATCATGGAGATCCCTGGGATGCAGAGAGCCTGGGGGAGCATCCCTCAGTTCGGATTTTTAGGCGACAGGAGTTGCCAATTTTGTTGGCAGAGGTCCTACGGGATCTCACATTGCCTTAAGACCCTCCTCAGGTGTCTCAGAAGAGCGACCCACTGTTAAAGGGGGTGCACCAACCACCCTAGACCTTTCCATATCAGGAGAATTTGTGGGAGTTGGTGGAGGGTGAGTGGCAGATGCCGGATTCGCCGCTGCACATTGGTCGGGCAATGGCTCGACTATCACCTCCCTGTATCAGACCTGGAGTCTTTCCAGGTCCCTAAGGTGGATGCTCTGGTGACGGCGGTCACCAAGAAGACAGCTATTCCTGTAGAGGGTGGGGCGACCCTTAAGGACCCTGAGGATCGTAGAATGGAGGCTCTACTGAAGCGTTCCTTTGAGGTTTTGGCCTTGGCGTTAGAGGTAATTTGCGGGGGTTATGTGGTGCAGGCCTGATTTCGGTGGGCTGAGCACTTCCCAGATACACAGTCAGCATCCTCCTCGCAGGCGCCTTTGGATGTCATTAATTTGGAGTTTGGCACGCCTTTCTCTCGGTTGTTCTCTATGACTTGGTCCGCGTGTCTGCAAAGAATCTGGCTCTGGTGCTAGTGGAAAGGCAATTTCTGTGGCTCTGGAATTGGTCGGCAGACATGGCCTCCAAGGTTCATGTAACTCAGCTTCCATTCGAGGGTAAATTGCTGTTTGGGGAGGAGCTGGAGAAGCTGGTGAAGAGCTTGGATGAATCCAAGGTTCCTCGGCACCTGGACTGGTCCTGCTCAGCTCCCTGTTTGGTGGGTTGGGCACGTCTGAGGGAGCTGCACAGGTATTGGCCAGGCCAAGGGACTGTTTTCTAGCGTAGTCGTTACTGGAGTAGCGGTCAGCCTTTTCAGTTCTTTCCTTCCTTTTGGGGCAACAGACGAGGAGGTTGTGATGGGGCCTCCGGAAGTTCTGGAGGTTCCAGAGCTTCACAGTGAGGGTGCGTGGGCCCAGCCTCCGGTAGTACTCATTGATGGCAGGTTGCAGTTCTTTTACCAGAGGTGGGCGCGTGTGACATCAGATCAATGGGTCCTGGACATTATCAAGGATTGGTATGCGCTGGAGTTTCATTGTCCTCTTCCAGATGCTTTCTTCATTTCACCCTGCAAGTCTCCAGTCAAGATGGCAGGTGTCCAGCAGACCCTGTAAACTTTTCGCCTTCAGGGCAGTAATTCCGATCCCTCCAGAAGAAAGAGGTTCTAGGAGGTATTCCATTTATTTTTGTGGTGCCCAAAGAGGATTCCTGGTGTCCTATCCTGGATCTCAAGGGGGTGAATCGGGCCTTGCGCGTTTCTTCCTTTCACACGGAGACCCTATGTTCAGTGATACTAGCGGTGCAGCAGGGAGAGTTTCTGACCTCCCTAGATCTGTCAGAAGTGTACCGTCATATTCTGGGATCATCAGCATTTTCTTTGGTGTGCAGTCTTGGGGGAACACTACCAGTTTCGGGCAGTGCCCTTCGGCTTGGCTACTGCACCACGGACCTTCTCCAAGGTGATGGTGGCGGCTCACCTCAAGCAGGAGGGCATTCTAGTTCACCCCTACTTGGGCGATTGGCTGATAAGAGCGAAGTCCATTGAGGATGGCATGGGTGGTCCAACTGCTTCAACATGTGGGTTGGATTGTCAATGTGGCCAAGAGTTCACTTTCCCCCAGTCAGTTGTTGGAATATCTGGGGGTTCATTTCAACACTGTGTGCCTCCTGGAAGCATTGATCCAGAAGGACGCAGATTCATCAGCTTCTCTAGGCACACGCAATTCTTCAAGTCCTCAGTTCCATGGTGGCAGCAGTCGAAGTGGTTCCATGGGTGAGGGCTCACATGAGGCCTCTTCAGTCTGCTTTCTTGACACGTTGGTCACCTTAGTTGGATGCGCTCTCTTGCAGAGTACGGCTTCCCAGGGCACCTCAGCCTTCAGTGGTGGCTGGATCTGTGGCATTTGAGTTGGGGCATGCCTCCGTCCGGACTAGGTGCTGGTGACTATGGATGCCATTCTCTCAGGGGGGGGGGGGGGGGGGAAGCCCATTGTCAGGGGCAATTGACCCAGGGCTGCTGGTTGGAAGAGGAGTCCCGCTGGTCGATGAACTGTCTGGAGAAGGGTGATACATCTTGTCCTGTTGGCCTTTCAATGGTTGATTCATCTCCGGAATGTTCGCGTGCTCTCAGACAATGTGACCATGGTAGCTTATGTCAATTGCTAGGGAGGTACCAAAAACACTATATTGGCGTGAGAAGCAGCCCTGATCATGGCCTGGGCATAGTAGAATCTACAGTTGCTGTCGTCGGCGCATGTGGTGAGCTCCGCCAATCTAGGAGTGGATTATCTCGGTCGCCATCATCTGGATCCGGGGGAGTGGAGTTTGGCTCCCTTTGCGTTTGAATTCATTACCTCAGCCGAGAATGCAAAGGCCCCAAGGTTCTTCAGTGACCAAAAGGAACCGTTGTCAGAGGGTTTGGATGCATTGGCTCAGCCCTGGAAAATCTCAGGGTCTGCTGTGTTCGGTCGAGTAGTTCTGGTGGTGCCCGACTGGCCCGCCAGCCGTGGTGTGCAAATCTGGTTTGATTGCAGGTGTGCAATCCAATTCATTTTCCCTTAGAGGGCGGTCTGCTGCAGCAGGGTCCCGTTCTCATACTAGATGTGGCTTGGTTATTGCTTACAGCTTGGCTATTGAGCAGGCGAGCTGGTTGAAGAAGGGGTATTCCTCTGGGGTGATTAATACCCTCTTGAATTCTAGGAAGCGTTCTACCTCTTTGACCTACATACGAGTTTGGCGTATTTTTGAGGCTTGCTGTGAAAAGCAAAAGTGCTTCCCTGCAGGCTTCGCTTGGAAACCTCTTGGAATTCCTTCAGTGTGGATTGGAGAAAGGGTTATCGTTGTCTTCCCTTTGGGTGCAACTGGCAGCTCTGGCTCGTTTTCGGGGCCTGATTCAGAGGAAGTTTTTGGCTCTCCATCTGGATGTTTTCCGTTTTTTCCAAGGGGTCAAACGGTTGAGACCACCGGTTCGCCCGGTCGTTTCTCCTTGGGATTTAAATTTGGTGCTGTTGGCCTTAGTTAAGGCACCTATTGAGCCACTTCAGCAAGTCTCCCTCAAGGATCGTTCTCTCGAGGTGGTTTTTGTGGCTATCACATCAGTGTATTTCGGAGTTGCAGGCTCTATCATGCCGGAAGCCTTTTCTGTAAAGAGGTTTCTGTGGCCAGTTCCATCTTTTTTTGTCCAAGGTAATTTCTCCTTTTCATGTTAGTCTATTTCTTTGCCATCCTTTTCGGGGAGGAGTCTCCTTCTTCCTTGTACAGGCTTGATGTTCATAGGGCACTGAAGTGTTATGTTTGTAAGTCAGATCATCTTTTTGTTTTGTTTAGCGGTCCATGGAAAGGGGAGGCATTGAAGGCCTCCATCGCTCTCTGGATTAAGGAGGCTGTTGCGTTTGTTTATCTATTGCAGGGTAAGGATGCGCCTGCTGTGTTGCGGGTGCATTCTACGCGAGCTCAGGTCTCCTCTTGGGCAGTGCATTCTCTTATTTCTCCGCAGGACTTTACCGGGTGGCAACTTGGTCCTCTCTTCATTTCTTTGTCAGGCATTACCGGTTGGATGTTCAATCCTGTCAGGACGCTTCTTTTGGGGCTTCTGAGTGGGTACGTGCAATTTCCCATCCTCAGTGAGTACTGCTTTGGTACTTCCCACTTGTCGGGAATGGTCTGGAGCAGATAAGGAGAAATTAGATCTTACCTGCTAATTTGCTTTCCTTGAGTCTCTCCAAACCATTCTCGAACCCCGCCCAGGAGTATGTCACCTTGGTGGGGTGCCCGATGCTTCTGGGGCTGCAAGCAGCTACTGCGATGTTGCAGTCTCGTTTGGTTGGATGTCTGGTGCTCTCTTCCTTCCAGGGGTTCCTGAAGGGAGTTTAATTATGTTTTCTGATTTGGTGTTTTAGTGATTCTTCTATGGTGCTTGGCTATTCAAAATACTGAGGTCAAGGTTGCACCTTATACAGGTGTCACTACTCAATAATTCTCAGTCTCCCTCTGCTGGTAGGAGGGCATATTACCCCACTCATCGGGAATGGTCTGGAGAGACTCAAGGAAAGCAAATTAGCAGGTTAACATCTAATTTCTCCATATTCATATATTGTACAGAAAATGTCTTAACATGAGCCATACAGACAGAATGTTCTTGTAACCAAGACTTTATGAGGAGAAAATGTTCTCTTAACATGTGCTATGTAACAAACTATTTGTGAGAAGTAATCTAGTTAGCTCTTAGAACAGCAGTATGAGCAGAAAGGCCCCACCACAGATGCCTTCTCAGTAAGGTCTATGGTAGCAGCTGGAGCCCTTCCTGGTTTTATTACATTGCATGCATGGGAATTTAGTTTTAAATTTCCTTATTAAGCTACCAGAAGGCTGTGCAGTGTCATGGATAGGCTAGTCTGGTTATGATTTTTTTTTCTGATTTGGACCACAAGATGAAAGTGCTGCCCCCATCTATCAGATCTGCTGTTTAGTTTATTTTTGTGTGTAATTTTTAACTTTGTCAAAATCAAAAGGAATAATTACTTATCTGGTAACTGCCTTTCCTTTTGTCCAGCCAGATCAATCCAAATGCATGGGCTATGCTTCCTTTTCAGTAGATGGAGGCAGAGAACATCAACGTGCCTATGCAACTCTAGCATTTCATTATTCCTGTCACAAAGTTAACCTCAATGAGACCAACTCTGAACACCCTCTTCTCCTGCCCAATTACTAGCCTACGGGGAAGTGAAGATGAAAAACTCATCCTTCTCACTGATGGCAAAAAGTCAAAAACCAACAAACTAATCAGCAGAAGACTTCACAACCCAGCAGTGTCCCAAACCAAAGGAGGGTCTTGGATTGGACTGGCTAGACAGGACAAGGCAATTACCAGGTAAGTAATTACTCCTTCCTCACCATCCTACCCAGAACTATTCCAGATGCAAGGGATATACCTAAGTTGCTCTAAAAGGCTGGGACCCTGCCAAGCCTACCATAAGACCACTTGCCCAAAGGCCAAATTTTGTTTGTCCTGCACATCCAAGGGATAATACTTAATATAGCACAAAAGTGGCTTCATAAAGATATGGAAAGATGACCAAGTGACTGCAATGCAAATCTTGCCAGAGACAATTGGCTCTCAATCCAGGCCACTGCCAGTGTTCTAGTCAAGTATACCCCAGGATAGAAAGCTTTGAATTCCTTGGGCCCCATATGCAAACCCAATAGTCTCCTTCAACCAGTGCACTATCAATGCATTAGAAGGCACCTGGCCCTTTCTTGAACCTGCCTAAAGGACAAATGATATGACTCCCTAAACCTTAAGATACTTCCACAACACCAGTACCACTATCCCACTGTGATCTGCTATTGTTATGACCTGGTGAATTTGAGCCCTTGTGCCCCGACTGAGCATGGCGAAGATGAAGTGGCACCGCACTCGATCAGGCAGCCAGACAACCCCTAGCTTCACCTGGGGAGCGACCCCTGGGAGTTGAGCCCCCAGGTGCAGGCGGCCACCAGGACTTCTGGAACCAGCGGGGTTGCACAACCGCTGACCAGGCTGGCAGGCAGGCAGACACAGTCCAGGAGCAAAGAGTCAGTGAAGTAGCAAAACAGAGAGCAATCTGAAAGTCTGGGCAGGCAGCAACACAATGCGTGGTCAGTAAACAATCCAAGGTCAGGAACACAGGAACAGATGAAGACCACAACCTCTAAGCGAATAGAAGCCGAAGCATGGAAGGACTGGAAACAGGGCTTTAAATAGAGCAGGAATTAGGCTCAACCATGAGCAGCTGTTCCAAGATGGCTGCCCCCATCAGCAGAGGTGCCTACATCCAAATATGGGCTTCCTTCCTGACCTCGTTACTCCAAGATGGCTGCCCCCTCCTGAGCTAGCCAAGATGGCTGCTGTCCATGATCCAACCCGGATGATGGCTGCTAGATTAGGAAACAGAAACCAACCCATCCTGGAGAAGTGTAGCAGAGCGTACCAGTACCCCCTCCGGAAAGATCTCCCCCTCACCGGTTCGGTCTGGGCTTAGCAGGATGATGAACGTGGAACTCCCGGATTAGATCTGGAGCATGCACATTGTCTGCCGGCTCCCAGGAGTTATCCTCTGGTCCAAAATGCTTCCAGGCGAGGAGATAGTACAACTTCCTTCCACGACGCTTGGAATCCAGGATGCGATCCACCTCATACTCTGGATCTGGATCACTCTCAGGCACGACCACCTTCTTGGGTTCAGGATGCCACTTTGACCTGCGGAAAGGTTTCAGGAGGGACACATGAAAAGCATTGTGCATCCGGAGTTGACCGGGTAAGTGTAGTCGGTAAGTCACTACTCCTATCCTGGATCGTACGGCAAAAGGTCCAATGAACTGGGGAGCAAACTTCAGAGATGGGAGCCGCAGTTTCAGGTATCGGGTGCTCAACCAAACCTTTTCTCCCGGCAGGAATGTGGGAGCCGCTTGTCTTCTACGGTCATAGGTCTCCTTGGCCTTGTCTGCGGTTCATCGTAACTGTTCCTGGACCTTCCTCCAAGCTTCCTGAAAGGAACAGACGGTGGACTGCACCTGAGGTGGAACTTCTGCAGGGGCAATTGGAGGAGGTAGACGCGGGTGGCGTCCATAGATGGTGCTGAAAGGTGTCATCTGGGAGGCCGAATGCAGACTGTTATTATAGGCAAACTCAGCCCAGGGTAGCAACGTAGACCAGTCATCCTGGCGCTGGTTAGAGTATGCCCGAAGGAACGCCTTCACCGTCTGGTTGACCTGCTCCACCATACATTGGTCTGGGGGTGATATGCAGACGAGAATAAAGTGGTAACCCCAAAAGCTGAACACAAAGCTTTCCAGAAGCGCGAGGTAAACTGCAAGCCTCGGTCACTAATGATCTTCTGAGGCAGTCCATGGAGCCGGAAGATGTGTGTGATAAAGTTTGCAGCCAGGGTAGCAGCAGTGGGTAAAGCCTTCATAGGAATAAAGTGGGCCATCTTGGAGAACCGGTCGATCACCACTCAAATGACCGTGTTACCCTGCGAGGGTGGCAGGTCGGTGATAAAATCCATGGACAGGTCCTCCCATGGCTGCTGTGGTACTGGCATGGGCTGCATCAGCCCCCACTGCTTTTGATGTGAAGATTTAGTTCGGGCGCACACTGGACAGGTAGATACGTATTGTAGAACATCCTGCGCCATCTGGGGCCACCAATACGATCGAGAGATCAGATGTAGGGTCTTGTGGAACCCGAAGTGTCCAGCAAATTCGGAAGCGTGCCCCCAGCACAGCACCTTCCTACGAAGCCTCACAGGAACGGCCTTCTGGCAGGTGGCACTGGCCCCGGGCATGGAAAGAATGCATGCCGGATTCAACATTGGGTAGGGCTCCTCCTGGTCCTTGGGAGCCTCAAAACTGTGGGACAGGGCATCCGCCTGGACATTCTTTTCCCCCGGTCTGAAGATCAGACGGAAGTCAAACCGGCCAAAGAACAGAGACCACCGGGCTTGGCGAGGATTCAGTCTGGTAGCATTTTGCAAATAGAGCAGGTTCTTGTGGTCGGTTATTACAGTTACTGGATGAGCTGCTCCCTCTAGTAAGTATCGCCATTCCTCAAAAGCTAGTTTGAGCGCCAGAAGCTCCTGATCCCCCACCGTGTAGTTTCGCTCCGCGGGGGTGAACTTCCGGGAGAAGCAGCAGCAGGGATGTTTTTTCCCGGATGCCGATGTCTGAGAGAGAACTGCCCCTACTCCCAGGGATGAGGCGTCCACTTCCACCAGGAAAGGCTGAGTAGGATCCAGACTGCGGAGTACCGGGGCAGAGAGGAAGGCCTTCTTCAATGTGGAGAATGCAAAGCCTCCGATGTCCAATTCTTTGCATTGGCCCCCTTCCTCGTGAGGGCCGTCAGAGGAGCCGTGATGAGAGAGTAATCCTGGATGAACTGCCGGTAGTAGTTCGCAAACCCCAGGAACCTCTGCAAAGCCAGCAGACCCTGAGGCACCGGCCAGTCTCGGATCGCTGTCAATTTACCGGGATCCATCTGTAACCCGATGGAGGAAATGATATATCCCAGGAAAGGCAAACTCTGTTGGTGGAATGAACATTTCTCCAACTTGGCATACAGCCGATGTTCCCGGAGGCACTGGAGCACGGTGCGGACGTGAGTAACATGTTGTGACAATGAAGCGGAAAAAATCAGGATGTCGTCCAGGTAGACGATCACTGAGGAGTAGAGCAAGTCCTGGAAAATGTAATTCACAAAGTTCTGAAATACTGCAGGGGCATTGCAGAGACCGAACGGCATCACCAGATATTCAAAGTGTCCTTCGTGGGTGTTGAAAGCCGTCTTCCACTCATCTCCCTCCCGGATCCGTACAAGATTGTAGGCCCCGCGCAGGTCCAGCTTGGTGAAGATCTTGGCCCCTTGAAGACGGTCAAACAGCTCCGAGATGAGTGGAAGCGGGTACTGGTTTTTAATGGTAATTTTATTCAATCCTCGGTAATCAATGCAGGGACGAAGTGACCCATCCCTTCTTCGAGACGAAGAAAAATCCGGCCCCTGCAGGGGATCGGATGAACTCCTTGCGAAGATTGACCTGGATATACTCCCTCATGGCTCGGGACTCCTCCCGGGACAAGGTGTAAAGGTGCCCCCTAGGCGGGTTGGATCCAGTCAGTAGGTCTATGGCGCAGTTGAAAGACCGATGGGGAGGCAGCGTGTCAGCCGCCCGAGCACTGAACACGTCACGGAATTCCTGGTAGTTCTCCGGCAGCATGGGCGAACCTTCCTGTGGGGTCTGCAGCTTAGCTGAGCAGCAAAGGTGGCTTGACCTGCTGGAGATAGTGCTCGACACATCGGGAACCCCATTTCCCAATCTCCCCAGTGGCCCAGTCGATAACAGGAGTGTGTAGTCGGAGCCAAGGCAGTCCAAGGATCACCGGGTGAATGGCTCGGGCAAGAACCAGGAACTGGATCTGCTCCTGATGTAACGCCCCCACCTGTAGACCCAGTGGCGAGGTGATCCGGGTGATGGTTCGAGGAAGACTATCCCCCTGGATGGAGGTGACCCTGAGCTCCGGTTGACAGGGCACCGTGGAGCCACCTAGCTGCGACAGGAATTCGGCATCGATGAAGTGCCCTCCGGCCCCGGAGTCTAGCAAGGCCCTAGTATGAGCCTGGAAACCCTCTCCTTGGAGCAGTATGGGAACAGAGAGCTAGTTGTCTGGAAGGGCAGACAGCCGGCCCAGAGCCACCCCCTTCATAGGGCTCGGGCCGGAGCGTTTCCCGATCTCCCAGGCTTGTTTGGACAGGAGCCCGTGAAGTGTCCGGCCTGCCCACAGTATAGGCATAACCGGTTCTGGAGACGATGGGCCCTCTCCTTCTTGGACAGGCGATGCCTCCCCAATACCATGGGTTCCTCCTTGGTTCCTTCTGAACCCTCTTCGAAGGACTGGGGCGTCTTGGGGCGACGGGGCAGGCCTCTGGATCCCTGCGCTGCCGGCTGCATGACCCTCTCTCCTGGGCTCGCTCCTGGAACCGGATATCGATTCTAGTGCAGAGTGCAATAAGGGCGTCCAAAGTAGCGGGAATCTCTCGGCCGGCCAATTCATCTTTTATCTGGCCATCCAGCCCCTGCCAAAAAATGGCTGTTAAGGCCTCCTGGTTCCACCTGAGTTCCGCAGCCAAGGTACAGAACCGGACAGCATATGCCCCGACCGACCCGGAGCCCTGCTGGATCCGCAGTAGCTCCCCAGAGGCAGAAGAAGGTCGGCCAGGAACGTCGAATACCATCCGGAACTGCCGCAAGAACTCCTCCAGGTTTGCCAGAACCGGACTCCGCTGTTCCCATAGCGGGGACGCCCAAGCCAACGCGGCACCAAAAAGCAGGGAGATGATGTAGGTCACCTTTATTTTGTCAGATGGGAAAGCCTCCTGTTGCAGCTCAAACAGGATCTGACACTGGTTCAGGAACCCCCGGCAAGCTGCGGGAGTACCGTCAAAGCGAGGCGGCTCTGGAAGTCGCAGACGTGCGGCAGAAGTCTCCGCTCTCGGGACTGGAGGAACCGCGGCCGCTTGCCGCTGGAGCCCTGGTAGCTGAATGCAGACCTCCTGCAAGGTACTGGACAGGCAGGTTAGCTGCTCCTGCAGCTTGTGGAGAACCTGAGCCAGGTGAGACAGCTCAGACCTGTCTGGCGAGCTCATGGCTTCGGCTTACTGTTGTGACCTGGTGAATGTCAGCCCTTGTGCCCCGACTGAGCACGGCGAAGATGAAGTGGCACTGCACTCGATCAGGCAGCCAGACAACCCCTAGCTTCACCTGAGGAGCGACCACCGTTCCCTGGGAGTTGAGCCCCCAGGTGCAGGCGGCCACCAGAACTTCTGGATCCGGCGGGGTTGCACAACCGCTGACCAGGCTGGCAGGCAGGCAGACAGTCCAGGAGCAAAGAGTCAGTGAAGCAGCAAAACAGAGAGCAATCCGAAAGTCTGGGCAGGCAGCAACACAACGCGTGGTCAGTAAACAATCCAAGGTCAGGAACACAGGAAAACACTAGAACAGATGAAGACCACAACTTCTAAGCGAATAGAAGCCGAAGCATGGAAGGACTGGAAACAGGGCTTTAAATAGAGCAGGAATTAGGCTCAACCATGAGCAGCTGTTCCAAGATGGCTGCCCCCATCAGCAGAGGTGCCTACATCCAAATATGGGCTTCCTTCCTGACCTCGTTACTCCAAGTTGGCTGCCCCCTCCTGAGCTAGCCAAGATGGCTGCTGTCCATGATCCAACCTGGATGACGGCTGCTAGGTTAGGAAACAGAAACCAACCCATCCTGGAGAAGTGTAGCAGAGCGTAACAGCTATCCTCTGCAGCATCCTCTCCACCAGAGACCATCGGGTAAAAAATAAGACTACAGAGGCCACCTTTGCACACCATCGTATCCAAGTCCTTAGACCCTGCCTCCTTTTAATGGCTGAAGAACTTCCTGGACTTGGCATCTGTTCCTGTTGCTATGAGATCCATGCCCATCTGGACCCACCTGTTTACTGTGCCCACTCTCCAAGATCCAGCATGCGATAACTGAGGATGTTCACCTGAAGGTTGTTGGTTCCCATGAGGTGGACTTTAAAAATCACCTCCTGGTGCTTTTCTTCAGCCACCTGCCAATTTGTGTCCTTAACCCCACCCACCGTATATACATGCCACTGCTGTTCTGAGCAGAGGGGCAAATACCTTAAAGGCCAACTGAATTGTGTGAATCTTCAGATAATTTAATTACTAAGCCTCCTCTCCTTGATGCACATACCCTGAGCTACCAGACCTTAACAGTGGACTCCAGCCTGCCAGACTCGCATTCAAAGTGACCACCACCCAAGTCGGGTGTTTTGAGAGGCATCCTTTCTCCAGTTTCTCAGATCACAGCCACCACTCCAGACTGACCTGGACTCTTGATCACAAAGACAGCCTCATCTGCAGTCTCTGGGGGCTGGAGAGACCACTAGATGAGCAGTGAGAACTGCAACAGACACATGCACACCCTTGTGAATAAAACCAGGATGAGAACTGCCACCATGGATCCCAGAATCTGGAGACAAATCCAGACCCAGGAAACCAGCAACCTCCTGAACTGACTTTGTAGCTTCACTATCCTGGCTGAATCAAAACTTCTCTGCCTCAAGCTGTGTCAAACTAAGGATTGAGAGGGAACAAGGTTGTTCTTGACAAAGGTGATGACCCAGCCAAACCAATGCAGCTCAGCCAATCCTAGCTGTCACAAGTTGACTCTTGGAAACCAATTTGACCCAAATCAAGCAATTGTGTAGGTAAGGATGCATTAGCACCCTTCTCCTTGCAAAATGCCCCACTACCATCACAATCACCTTAGAGATCTTAGTTGCAAGATTTGAGACAACATGGTTTTACCAAAGGGAAATTGTGCCAAACGAATCTCATTGAATTCTTTGATTGGGTGACAGGAGAATTGAATCAGGGACGAGCTATAGACGTAATCTTCTTAGATTTCAGCAAAGCTTTTGACACGGTTCCCTACAGGAGACTTTTAAATAAACTGGATGGGCTGAACATAGGACCCGAACTGGTGAACTGGATTAGGAACTGGTTGACAGACAGATGCCAGAAGGTGGTGGTTAATGGAATTCACTCGGAGGGAAAGGTGAGTAGTGGAGTGCCTCAAGGATCGGTGCAGGGGCCGATTCTGTTCAATATATTTGTGAGTGACATTGCCGAAGGGTTAGAAGGTAAAGTTTGCCTATTTGCGGATGATACTAAGATCTGTAACAGAGTGGACACCCCGGAGGGAGTGGAAAACATGGAAAAGGATCTGAGGAAGCTGGAAGAATGTGCTAAGGTTTGGCAATTAAAATTCAATGCGAAGAAATGCAAAGTGATGCACAGGGAATAGAAATCCACGGGAGACGTATGTGTTAGGCAGTGACAGTCTGATAGGTATGGATGGGGAGAGGGATCTTGGGGTGATAGTATCTGAGGATTTGAAGGCGAAGAAACAGTGTGACAAGGCAGTGGCTGTAGCTAGAAGGTTGTTAGGCTGTATAGAGAGAGGTGTGACCAGCAGAAGAAAGGGGGTGTTGATGCCCCTGTATAAGTCGTTGGTGAGGCCCCACCTAGAGTATTGTGTTCAGTTTTGGAGGCCGTACCTTGTGAAGGATGTAAAAACAATTGAAGCGGTGCAAAGAAAAGCTACGAGAATGGTATGGGATTTGCGATACAAGACGTATGAGGAGAGACTTGCTGACCTGAATATGTATACGCTGGAGGAAAGGAGAAACAGGGGTGATATGATACAGACGTTCAAATATTTGAAAGGTATTAATCCGCAAACGAACCTTTTCCAGATATGTGAAGGCGGTAGAACGAGAGGACATGAAATGAGATTGAAGGGGGGCAGGCTCAAGAAAAATGTCAGGAAGTATTTTTTCATGTAGTGGATGCTTGGAATGCCCTCCCGCGGAGGTGGTGGAGATGAAAACGGAAACGGAATTCAAACATGCGTGGGATAAACATAAAGGAATCCTGTTCAGAAGGAATGGATCCTCAGGAGCTTAGCCGAGATTGGGTGGCAGAGCTGGTAGTGGGAGGTGGGGATAGTGCTGGGCAGACTTATACGGTCTGTGCCAGAGCAGGTGGTGGTTGGGAGGCGAGGATAATGCTGGGCAGACTTATACGGTCTGTGCCAGAACCGGTGTTGGGAGGTGGGGCTGGTGGTTGGGGATAGTGCTGGGCAGACTGATACGGTCTGTGCCCTGAAAAAGACAGGTACAAATCAAGGTAAGGTATACACAAAAAGTGGCACATATGAGTTTATCTTGTTGGGCAGACTGGATGGACCGTGCAGGTCTTTTTCTGCTGTCATCATCTACTATGAGAAGAGCATCACCAAAAACTGGAAATATCTGCTGAAGACTGCAAATCAAAGAACACCCCCCCCCCCCAAAAAAAAAAAACCCATCACTGATAGCAAGGTTTCCATCTGGAAATATGATACCCATAAAGAACTGTCAACTCACGTTACCACAATGGTAAGAAAGGTCCCCTCTTTCTTGGGAGTCACAAAATTGATCAAATACTGTCCAGACCTCTCTTCCTCCATTGCCATAACTATAGAAGGCCATTAAATGTGGAATAAATCACATCACATCGGTCCTGAGATTGAACCAGTGATTCCGAGAAGATATCCGAGATAGGCTCTAATGATGTCCAAAACCCAGTGGGCCATCATGAGGTGATTTCATGCCTTATCAAGACAGACATCTGTCTTTTGTTCCCTCTGAGAAAGGGCCCCCCACATTTAATTGAAAGCTGTAGCCAGAGGCCAAGTCTCCTATGACATTCTTTTTACTACCTCAGCAGACCCCACAAAAGGTCTGCCGTCTGCCATAGGAACTAGTCCTCAGAAATTCCAAGCCCAAAGATTTTAAATTTGCATTCCTGAACCAAAGCCCAAGACAATTCAAGATGGAATCTTGCTTATCTGTGCCTTAAAGGTAGAATTTGTCATTCAACTATAAAACCTGAGGAACTGCCAGGTCACCACCACACAGGCTGTGCTTTGGCTAAAGCCTGAATAAAGGCCTCCCTGGCTTCCACATGCACCAACTGACAAATTAAGATTCTTCACAGGCTCCATCCCAATCCTCCTGTATCCACTAAAGAGAAGTCCTGGCCACATAGCTACTACAAACTGCTGCTTTCAGAGCCAGGCCTGTCACTTCGAGGCACTGCTTCAGAAGGGCTATACCTCCTTCCACAGGGATAGTCATCTCGCAGGTTTATAGTGCTGAACAAAACGTACACACTCAGAGCCGTCAATTACTCCCACTCCTCCGGCCAAGGATACAACTTCCCGTGGCCTTAGAAACTTCAGCTTGGAGTCAAGCTGACCACTCTGCTGAAATCAGCTCCTTGATGGCTGGGTGGAGGAGAAAGACCCTAGAAAGCTTCCAAGCCCTGATAAGGATTGTGTATCCTAAGAACAGTGTTCAAGCTAGCAGCAGATTTATTCAAACAGCCTCGAGATCCTGAATATGCACTGAGAGCTCCTCCTTGTGAAACAACCAGATTACTGTAGAGTTGACCTTCTCAGTCTAGTCCAACTCACTCTCTTCCAAATCACCAGAAGCCCAATCCCCTTCCAGGGCATCCTCCCTCTGTGAAGTCAGTGATGATGGCAGATTCTCAATGGTTAAGCTTGCTGCCACCCAGGCTACTATCCATCAAACCACTGGGCCACCATAGAAGCTGAAGGGGCATTATAAAGTGGGAGCAGGAACCTTCATCAAGACATAAGACCCCATCCCTTACACCAGATTAAAAACTTGGTGCATCCATAACACAAATGCCTGGGGAAATGGGCTACCAACCACCTACAGGGGCAGAATGACTGACCCACAGAGGCTCAAGACCTCCTTGAACCAGCAATATTCTCCACTGCCAGGGGCAACACAAGGGATCCCTCCACATGTCCACCCCAGGGTATATGTGGAGAAAACATGGCTGTTATTCTCTCCAAAAAACCCTCAACTTTGGCACTGGGAACACCAGAGTCCTACTCAGCCGCTTCTCTTGTGACCACAGCAAATACAGTGGAAGGTTCCCCAGAGAAATCTACGTCTGAATGCAGCTCCAGCAGGCTGCTCCCTCTGTGGCAAACCATGCATGGCCCAGAACTAGCATGCATGCTCCCATGGGCTGCACATCAACTTGGGCAGCCCCCCTCCAACACACATACACATCCTGCCACATTCAGTGGGTCACTTACCCAGAAGCAAAGTCCCTGTGAAAGACCTACCACCACTGTTTCTCCCCCCTCCAAATAACCTTTATGGTTTCCAAACTGCCCACACAAGCCTTGGAAAGCTAAAGCCTGTTTTTCACCCTGGACCTGAAAGGGGAAGTTTCAGAGACTGGCACCCTGAGGCTTTCCTGCTCACACCAGGGGCGTAGCCAAACAGCAGATTTTGGGTGGGCCTAGGCAAGAAGTGGGTGGGCACCAAATGTTCTCTCCCCCACCCCCACACCAAAAAAAATATCTCAGCTGGTAGGAAAATGCTTCTCTCCAGTCTCCACCTTGGTAGTCTGCAGCAGGCATGCGCTGAAAACTGAGCATGCGAAGGTGCCAGTATTGTGGAGAGCAGCATTTTCATTACCATGTGCTACTGTTGGATGGGCCTGAGCCCTAAGTGGGTGGGCCCTGGCCCACCTGTGGCTCACACTTGCGCTTGGAAACCAGGCCCTCACCAAACATTCAGAGCATGTGAACTGTTCTTCACATCTACTGACTTTCTGGGCAGTAGTCAATTTTGAATCCGATTGTAGGATGGTATATACTGAAAGAACTGTAGAATTGTTTTACAGTATTTTAGGGGTGTGGTCTGATATATATACATATCAGACCACACCCCTAAAATATTACCGGTATATTGATGACATTCTTATGATTTGGACTGAGGGGGAAAGAAACTCAAACAATTTTACAGTTCTTTCAGTACATACCATCCTACAATCAGATTCAAAACTGACTACTTCCCAGAAAAAGTCAATTTTTTGGACACCACAGTTTCAATCAGCAATGGCTACATACAAATATAGGAAACCCACAGACAAATGCAACTATCTCCACAACTCCAGCTTCCATCCTTCACATACAAAAAAGCGAAGATACATATCCGTATTGGGTATTCTCCGAGGACAGCAGGCTGACTGTTCTCATTGATGGGTCATCGTCCACGGCGGCCCAGGAACGGAAATTTTCCAGAGCAAAATAACAAAAACTTTGCCAAAGCCTTCCAGCGTGCAGCCATCTTCCCACCCGTCGTGCGAGAGTCCCGCTCAGTTATATCCAAAAGCAAGAATTAAAGGACAACTCCTCCAAAGGGGAGGTGGGCGGGTTTCTGAGAACAATCAGCCTGTTGCCCTTGGAGAATATCTGCTACAGGTATGTATCTTCACTTTCTTCGAGGACAAGCAGGCTGCTTGTTCTCACTGATGGGGTATCCCTAGCACCCAGGCTCACTCAAAATAACAAAAAAAGGTCAATTGGGCCTCACAACGGCGAGGACATAACTGAGATTGACCTAAAGCAGAAACATCTAACAGAGTGCAGCGTGGAACAGAATAAAAATGGGCCTAGGGGGGTGGAGTTGGATCCTAAAACCCGAACAGATTCTGCAGCACCGACTGCCCAAACCGACTGTTGCATTGGGTATCCTGCTGAAGGCAGTAGTGAGATGTGATGTGTGGATTGATGACGTCACAACCTTGCAAATCTCTTCTATAGTGGCTGACTTCAAGTGGGCCACCGACGCTGCCATGGCTCTAACACTATGTTCTCTTGCAGTTCAAGGTGTGCAACTGACATTCAGCAGGGCGGGTATGAGGACGGGGAAAAATGTTGGCAAGACAATTGACTGGTTCAGATGGAACTCCGACACCACCTTTGGCAAGAACTTAGGGTGAGTGCGGAGGACTACTCTGTTGTGATGAAACTTGAGATAAGGAGCATGCACTACCAAAGCTTGAAGCTCACTGACTCTACAAGCTGCAGTAACAGCCACCAAGAAAATGACCTTCCAGGTCAAGTACTTCAGATGGCAGGAACTCAGTGGCTCAAAAGGAAGCTTCATCAGCTGGGTGAGAACGACGTTGAGATCCCATGAAACTAGTGGAGGTTTGACAGGGGGCTCTGACAAAAGCAAACCTCTCATGAAGCGAACAACTAAATGCTGTCCAGAGATAGGCTTACCTTCTACATGTTGATAAGCACTAATCGCACTAAGATGAACTCTTACGGAGTTGATCTTGAGACTAGACTCTGACAAGTGTAGAAGGCATTCAAGCAGGGTCTGTGTAAAACAAGAGTGAGGATCTAGGGCCTTGCTATCACACCAGACAGCAAACCTCCTCCATTTGAAAAAGTAGCACCTCTTCGTGGAATCTTTCCTGGAAGCAAGCAAAACCCGGGAGACACCCTCAGAGAGACCCAAGGAAGCGAATTCTATGCTCTCAACATCCAGGCTGTGAGAGCCAGAGACCGGAGGTTGGGATGCAGAAGTGCCCCCTTGTCCTGAGTTATGAGGGTTGGAAAACAGTCCAATCTCCACATTTCTTTGGAGGACAACTCCAGAAGAAGAGGGAACCAAATCTGACATGGCCAGAAGGGAGCAATCAGAATCATGGTTCCGCGGTTTTGCTTCAGTTTCAGCAAAGTCTTTCCCACCAGAGGTATGGGAGGATATGCGTACAAAAGGCAGACTAGCATCCAATGAAGGAGAAAGGCATCATCCGATGCTAGTCTGTCGTGGGCCTGAAGTCTGGAACAGAACTGAGGGACTTTGTGATTGAACTGAGTGGCAAAAAAGATCCACCGAGGGGGTGCTCCACTCTCGGAAGATCTTGTGTACAACGCCCGAGTTGAGCGACCACTCGTGAGGTTGCATTATCCTGCTCAATCTGTCGGACAGACTGTTGTTTACGCCTGCCAGATAAGTGGCATGGAGAAACATGCCGTAACGCCGAGCCCAAAGCCACATCTGCACGGCTTCCCGACACAGGGGGCGATCCGGTGCCCCCCTGCTTGTTGATGTACTACATGGCAACCTAACTGCCTGTCTGAATTTGGATAATTTGATTGGTCAGCCAATCTCTGAAAGCCTTTAGAGCGTTCTAGACCGCTTGCAACTCCAAGAGATTGATTTGAAGACCTTTTTCCTGGAGGGACCAAGGTCCTTGAGTGTGAAGCCCATTTACATCAGCTCCTCACCCGAGGGATGCATCCGTTGTCAGCACTTTTTGTGGCTGAGGAATTTGAAAGGGACGTCCCAAGGTCAAATAGGATTGAACTGTCCACCACTGAAGAGAATTGTGAAAATCGATGGACAGCTGGATTGCATCCTCTAGATCCCCTGCAGCTTGATACCACTGAGAAGCTAGGGTCCATTGAGCTGATCTCATGTTAAGGCCGGGCATGGGTGTCACATGGACTGTGGAGGCCATGTGCCCCAGAAGTCTCAACATCTGCCGAGCTGTGATCCGCTGAGACGCCCTGCCCATGGAAACTAGAGACAGAAGATTGTCCGCTCTCGCTTCTGGAAGATAGGCACGAGCAGTCTGTGAGTCCAGCAGAGCTCCTATAAATTCCAGCTTCTGAACAGGGAAAAGATGGGACTTGGGGTAATTTATAACAAACCCGAGTAGCTCCAGCAGTTGAATAGTCATCTGCATGGACTGTAGAGCTCCTGCCTCTGAGGTGTTCTTTACCAGCCAATCGTCGAGATAAGGGAACACATGCACTCCCAGTCTGTGTAGCGACGCTGCAACTACTGCCAGGCATTTTGTAAAGACCCTGGGTGCAGACGCCAGACCAAAGGGCAGCACACAATACTGGAAGTGTTGCGCTCCCAGATGGAATCGAAGACACTTCCTGTGAGCTGGAAGTATCAGGATGTGTGTATAAGCATCCTTTAAGTCCAGAGAGCATAGCCAATAGTTTTCCTGAATCATGGGAAGCAGGGTGTCCAGGGAAACCATCTGAACTTTTGTGGGACTAGGAATTTATTTAGAGGCCTTAGGTCTAGGATGGGATGCATCCCCCCTGTGTTCTTTTGCACAAGGAAGTACCTGGAATAGAATCCCAGCCGTTCTTGCCCTGGTGGAACGGGCTCGACCGCATTGGCGCTGAGAAGGGTGGAGAGTTCCTCTGCAAGTACCTGCCTGTGCTGGAAGCTGAAGGATTGAGCTCCCGGCGGACAATTTGGAGGTCTGGACTTCAAATTGAGGGAGTATCCTAACTGGATTATTTGAAGAACCCAACGGTCGGAGATTATAAGAGGCCACCTTTGGTGAAAAAGTTTTAATCTCCCTCCGACCGGTAAGTCGTCCGGCATGGACACTTTTACATGCTCAACTGGAGCCAGTCAAACGCCCGTCCCTTGCTTTTGCTGAGGAGCCACAGGGGCCTGCCTTGGCGCATGCTGTTGACGAGAACGAGCGCGATAGGGATGAGCCTGGGAAGGCTGTCGAGAAGGAGGATTGTACCTACACTTGTTATAATCATAGAGAGCATCTTCCTTCCCCGGAAAAATCGTCTACCTGATGAGGTAGTTACAGGAGGTGCCCGGCCGGAGAGATTGTCCATAGCGGTTTCCCGCTGAGTGATCTGATCACTTTCTCGACTTTCTCACCAAAAATATTATCCCTCCGGCAAGGGACATCCGAAATCCGCTGCTGGACTCGATTGTCCAGGTCAGAGGCACACAGCCATGAGAGTCTGCACATCACTATACCTTGGGCAGCGGTTCTGGATGCAACATCAAAAGAATCGTAAGCACCCCTGGACAGGAATTTATGACACGCCTTCTGCTGCCTGACCATCTCCTGAAAAGGCTTGGCCTGCTCTGGAGGGAGCTTGTCAACCAAGTCTGCCAGTTGCTTCACCGTGTTCCTCAAGTGAATGCTTGTGTACAACTGGTAAGATTGAATTTTGGCCACGAGCATAGAGGCCTGATACACCTTTCTCCCAAAAGAGTCCAGGGTTCTAGATTCTCTCCTTGGGGGCACAGAGGCAAAGTCTCTAGAACTCCTGGCTCTCTTGAGAGCAGAATCCACAACCAGAGTCGTGAGGTAACTACGACTTCACCAACTTAGGTTCTCCGTGAATCTGATATTGGGACTCAGCTTTCTTGGGTATGGTGGGATTACTTAGTGGTTTCATCCAGTTCCGCATAAGTGTCTCCTTGAGCACATTATGCAAAGGAACCGTGGATGACTCCTTAGGTGGCGAAGGATAGCCAAGGACCTCAAGCATCTCAGTCCGGGGCTCATCCTCAGATACCACAGGGAAGGGAATAGCCACAGACATTTACTGGACAAATGAAGAGAAAGAAAGACTCTCCGGGGGAGAAAGCTTTCTTTGTCGTGAAGGAGTAGGATGAGAGGGAAGACCACCAGGGCTGGTCTTAGACCGAGGCGGCCGCATAGGGCCTCGCGCTTAAGGGGGCTCCGCGCGGCACGCCTTAGTCAGCCTGAGCCTCCTCCGCTCCCATCCCCGGCGCTTTAAATTTACCTTGCTCTGCCTCCGACATCTGCGCAGCGTCAGTGAAAGCGCTGCCTGTCTGACGTCTCTCCACCAGCCTTCCTTCCCTTCACTCGTTCGTTCCCTCTGTGTCCCGCCCTCAAGGAAATGACGTCAGAAGAAGGCAGGGCACTGAGGAAACGAACGAGCAAAGGGAAGGCTGGTCGAGAGACGTCAGACAGGCAGTGCTTTCACTGACGCTGCGCAGACGTCGGAGGCGGAGCGAGGTAAATTTAAATAGTTGAATTAGGAGAAGAGGGCGGGCAGGTGGACATGGGAGCGGGAGGGGTGGGGAGAGAGGAGCAGTGAAAAGGATGGACATGGATGGGAGGGCAGGGCCCAGAGAGAGAGGATTAATTGCTGGACATGGAGGGGAGGGAGGAGAATTGCTGGATATGGATAGATGGAGGTGGCAGGGGAGAGATGAGCATCGATGGACATGGATGGAGGGCAGGGCTCAGGGAGAGAGGAGAAATTGCTGGACATGGAGGGGAGGGCAGGGGAGAGAGGAGAATTGCTGGTTATGGATGGATGGAGGAAGGAAGGAAGGGGAGAGAGGAGCATCGATGGACAAGGATGGACATGGATGGGAGGACAGGGCCCAGGGAAAGAGGAGAAATTGCTGGACATGGAGGGGGGCAGGGGAGAGAGGAGAAATGTTGGGCAGGAATGGAGGGAAGGAAAGACAAAGGAAGGAGATGCACATGGATGGAGGAGAAGGGAGACAGAATGCTGGACATGGATAGTAACATAGTAGATGACGGCAGAAAAAGACCTGCACAGTCCATCCAGTCTGCTCAACAAGAAAAACTCATATGTGTATACCTTACCTTGATTTGTACCTGTCTTTTTCAGGGCACAGACCGTATAAGTCTGCCCAGCACTATTCCCTGCCTCCCAACCACCAGTCCCGCCTCTCACCACTGGCTCTGGCACAGACCGTACAAGTCTGCCCAGCACTATCCTCACCTCCCAACCACCAACCCCTCTTCCCCCCACCGGCTCTGCCACCCAATGTAGGGGAGAGGAAGAAAAAAAGTAGATGCACATGGATGGAGGGGAGTGAGAAATGATGGATATGGATGGAGGGAAATTGCTCAATTTAAGGGCTGGATCGGAACACTTTGAAGGCAGATGCTGAAACTTGAGAAAGGATAGGGACAGGGCTAGAGATGATAGACAGGACACAAAAGGACACAGGAGGATGGTGGACATGGTGAGAGAAAAAATATCAAATGGAAAGAAGACACTGCATACTACTACTACTTAACATTTCTAGAGCGCTACTAGGGTTACGCAGCGCTGTACAGAAGACACTGGGACCAAAGCGAATAGAAAAACAAAATGATATTTTGCATGTACAGTGGGGGAAATAAGTATTTGATCCCTTGCTGATTTTGTAAGTTTGCCCACTGACAAAGACATGAGCAGCCCATAATTGAAGGGTAGGTTATTGGTAACAGTGAGAGATAGCACATCACAAATTAAATCCGGAAAATCACATTGTGGAAAGTATATGAATTTATTTGCATTCTGCAGAGGGAAATAAGTATTTGATCCCCCACCAACCAGTAAGAGATCTGGCCCCTACAGACCAGGTAGATGCTCCAAATCAACTCGTTACCTGCATGACAGACAGCTGTCGGCAATGGTCACCTGTATGAAAGACACCTGTCCACAGACTCAGTGAATCAGTCAGACTCTAACCTCTACAAAATGGCCAAGAGCAAGGAGCTGTCTAAGGATGTCAGGGACAAGATCATACACCTGCACAAGGCTGGAATGGGCTACAAAACCATCAGTAAGACGCTGGGCGAGAAGGAGACAACTGTTGGTGCCATAGTAAGAAAATGGAAGAAGTACAAAATGACTGTCAATCGACAAAGATCTGGGGCTCCACGCAAAATCTCACCTCGTGGGGTATCCTTGATCATGAGGAAGGTTAGAAATCAGCCTACAACTACAAGGGGGGAACTTGTCAATGATCTCAAGGCAGCTGGGACCACTGTCACCACAAAAACCATTGGTAACACATTACGACATAACGGATTGCAATCCTGCAGTGCCCGCAAGGTCCCCCTGCTCCGGAAGGCACATGTGACGGCCCGTCTGAAGTTTGCCAGTGAACACCTGGATGATGCCGAGAGTGATTGGGAGAAGGTGCTGTGGTCAGATGAGACAAAAATTGAGCTCTTTGGCATGAACTCAACTCGCCGTGTTGGAGGAAGAGAAATGCTGCCTATGACCCAAAGAACACCGTCCCCACTGTCAAGCATGGAGGTGGAAATGTTATGTTTTGGGGGTGTTTCTCTGCTAAGGGCACAGGACTACTTCACCGCATCAATGGGAGAATGGATGGGGCCATGTACCGTACAATTCTGAGTGACAACCTCCTTCCCTCCGCCAGGGCCTTAAAAATGGGTCGTGGCTGGGTCTTCCAGCACGACAATGACCCAAAACATACAGCCAAGGCAACAAAGGAGTGGCTCAGGAAGAAGCACATTAGGGTCATGGAGTGGCCTAGCCAGTCACCAGACCTTAATCCCATTGAAAACTTATGGAGGGAGCTGAAGCTGCGAGTTGCCAAGCGACAGCCCAGAACTCTTAATGATTTAGAGATGATCTGCAAAGAGGAGTGGACCAAAATTCCTCCTGACATGTGTGCAAACCTCATCATCAACTACAGAAGACGTCTGACCGCTGTGCTTGCCAACAAGGGTTTTGCCACCAAGTATTAGGTCTTGTTTGCCAGAGGGATTAAATACTTATTTCCCTCTGCAGAATGCAAATAAATTCATATACTTTCCACAATGTGATTTTCCGGATTTAATTTGTGATGTGCTATCTCTCACTGTTACCAATAACCTACCCTTCAATTATGGGCTGCTCATGTCTTTGTCAGTGGGCAAACTTACAAAATCAGCAAGGGATCAAATACTTATTTCCCCCACTGTAAGTTTCAATTTTTCTAGTATTGCTGCATGCTGAGTCTGACTTCTTGAGGTAACTTTCCAGTTCAGTATTTTGCCTTCATATCTGTTGTGTCATGTGTTTTTCATGTGTGATCAAGGTGCAGTATCCTGATAGCGTGTAGTATTTGCAGCCCTTTTTTTTTCACGAGGTAGTGTATTGGTGTTTTAGAGCCTGGTGTAATTACAGTTCTGCCTTTCCACGCATAAGGTTGTAGCTCGTTTTGTCCTTGGAATTAGTGCTGTTATGGTTTGGTAAGGTTATGAGTGTGTTTTTGCACAAGTTTGTGTATAGTGTTTTGCAGTGGAGAGATTGTGTGTCTGCACCTCTGACCCCCCGGGGTTATGAGAATTGGAACTACTAATTGTAGTGGACTTGAACTGAATAATTTCTGGGGGGGGGGGGGGGGGTCATGATAGCATTGTGCTTATTATTTCAAATCAGTTTTTCTGTACAAGTTTAGCTTCATTTGTCTTTATTTGAAATTTCATAAATAAAAAATTTTCTAAAAATTGAATAATCTTATCAATGGGGTGGAGCTGGGGTGGGGGTAGGGCTAGGATGGGGCCCCACCAAATTGGTCTGCACAGGGCTCCGCACTTGCTAAGACCGGCCCTAAAGACCACAAGACTCCTCAAAAGAGAAATACCTGGGATCTTGCCCTTCATCCCACGAGGCATCCTCATCGGTATCGGACCAGAGTTCCTTAACTGCAGTCTGAAACTGGGCCCGTATTCAACACCGAGGGACCATGTCCTCGATGGCGATGTCGAGAAGTCGACTCCTTTGCCGGCGGTGATGAAGCTCCCTCCAGCTATGTTGATGGGGAGTCGACCTGGGTGGCAGCTGACGCCAATGTTGCAGGCGGCACCGGCGTCGGAGACCTCACCACAGGCATACAGCCAGCTGCTGCTTCCATAGACGGTACGGAGGGCGCAAGCACTCCCGGTACCGGAGCAGACTGATGCAGCAACCCCTCCAGAAGACCTGGAAGAATGGCTCGGATGCGCTTGTCTAGAGTCGCTGTCGAGCAAGGCTGCGGGGTCGGTGAAAGGATCAGCATCAGAAGGCGGTGGTAACAGGCTGCCCGAAGACAGACGCACCAACACCGTTTGAATGGAGGGTGAGAAGTCCTTCCTGCGTTGGTGCTTCACAGGTGCCGAATCCTTCAACGCCCCGGAGCACCTGGTACCGTGCTTGGAAGGAGACAGATGATGATGCTTCTTCGCCTTCGCTCGATGCACGTCATCGATACTCCTCGGTACCGACGAGAAGGACGTGGAATCCACACGCCTCCTCGGGGTCGGGTGCAAGAGAGGTTGGTCCCAGGGAGCCTGCACAACAGGAGACTTCAAGGCAGGTGGAGACCCACTTGATGGCTCACTGCTCTCAGCGTGTGCGGTCTTCAGACAGCCATTACCTGCGCTCCTGAAGTCAATGCCATCTTCAGTGCCAATATAGACGCCAACCTTGGTACCCGCTGTCGACGTTGAACCGAAGCACCAAAAAGATGGTCCTGAAGAGCTTTCCTCGATGCTTGTGTCCGCCGTTTAAGGCTAAGACACAACTTACATGCACCTGGGCGATGGTCGGACCCAAGGCACTGAAGATACCACGCGTGGGGATCGGTACCTGAGATCAACCGGTTGCACCGAGTACACTTCTTGAAGCCACTGGGAGTCCTTGATGACATGGACAGAAACATAGCGTCGGCGAAGTCAAAATTCTCGATTGTGCCAAAGGGCACAAAAATGAGAAAACGCTTACGCACAGCTTAAGAGGGCCGCAACAAAAACGAAAGGAAACTTAAAAGGGCCAAACTAAGAAAGAAGGGACTTTTTTTTTTTTTTAATTTCTAGACAGGATAAAGAAAAGAAGACTAAAGAGGGAGAAAAACTCCGAAAAGGCGTCCAAAAACGAAGGCTTCTTTCTCTGAGCTGAGGAGACCAACGAAGCAGCCACTCTCCACTGTGGAAAAGAAAAAAAATGAGCGGGACTTGCGATGGACGGGAAGATGACTGCGCGCGCCCCGCACGCTGGAAAGCTCTGGCAAAGTTTTTATTATTTTGCTCTGGAAAATTTCCATTCCTGGGCCACCGTGGACGCTGACCCATCAGTGAGAACAAGCAGTCTGCTTGTCCTGAGAGAAGGTAAAATTATGTATCATACCTGATAATTTTCTTTCCATTAATCATAGCTGATCAATCCATAGACTGGTGGGTTGTGTCCATCTACCAGCAGGTGGAGATAGAGAACAATCCTTTTGCCTCCCTATATGTGGTCATGTGCTGCCGGAAACTCCTCAGTATGTCGATATCAAAGCTCCATCCGCAGGACTCAGCACTTAGAGAATTACACCCACAAAGGAACACTCTGCCCAACTCACACCGCCGAAACGGGGGAGGGGAATTAACCCAGCTCATCCCCACACAAGTGGGGGAGGGGAATCCGTCCAGCTCATCCCCGCGGAGCGGGGGAGGGACACCACACCCGCCGATGCGGGGGGATCTGGCTTATCCTGCAACCGCAACCGCGGGAGGAGCTGACTGACCCTAACACCGCCGAAGCGGGAGGGGTACAAAGCTGCCCTACAGCCGCACAAAGCGGGAGGGAGCGCCGGCAAAATTTAGGTCTCAATCCAGCCCCGAAAAACGGAGGGGAGAGGAATGCAGCAGCTCACTGTAACACAAAATCGTCTCAACTCCTGAAGAATCCAATTGAAAAAACTTCAACACGAAGTCCTCCTGAACAGGAACTGAAGACTAAACAAATCTGAAATGCAACCAGAATATAAACAGTACAGATATCTGGGAGGGGTTATGGATTGATCAGCTATGATTAATGGAAAGAAAATTATCAGGTATGATACATAATTTTACCTTCCATATCATCATGCTGATCAATCCATAGACTGGTGGGATGTACCGAAGCAGTACTCACCCAGGGCGGGACATAGAAATCCCTGACCGCAACACTGAAGCTCCAAACCGGGCCTCCGCCCGAGCAGCCACAGTCAAGCGGTAATGACGGGAGAAGGTATGAGCCGATGCCCAAGTTGCTGCCTTGCAAATCTCCTCCATGGAGACAGACCCGGCCTCTGCCATCGAGGCCGCCTGCGCTCTAGTGGAGTGAGCCTTCAGCTGGATAGGTAGCATCTTCCCCGCGGCCACATAAGCTGCTGCAATGGTTTCCTTGACCCATCGTGCTACTGTAGGCTTGGCAGCCTGCAGACCCTTACGAGGACCTGCGGACAGCACAAACAGATGATCCGACTTCCGGAAATCATTGGTCACTTCCAAGTATCTGATGATGACTCGTCTCACATCTAGATATTTGAGAGCAGAGTACTCCTCTGGGTAGTCCTCCCTACGAAAGGAGGGTAGGCAGAGCTGCTGATTCACATGGAAGCGAGAAACAATCTTGGACAGGAAGGAAGGCACCGTGCGAATAGACACTCCTGCCTCAATGAACTGCAGGAAGGGTTCCCGACATGATAGCGCCTGGAGCTCAGAAACTCGTCTGGCTGAAGTGATAGCCACCAAAAAGACTGCTTTCAACGTCAGGTCTTTCAGAGATGCCCTCGACAAGGGTTCAAAAGGCGGCTTCTGCAAGGCTCTTAGCACCAAATTGAGATTCCACGCAAGCACCACCGAGCGCAAAGGAGGGCATAGATGATTAACTCCCTTGAGAAAGCGCACCACATCTGGCTGCGAGGCCAGGGAAGCACCCTTCAGGCGACCCCTGAAGCAAGCCAGAGCCGCTACCTGGACTTTAAGGGAACTGAGCGACAGGCCTTTCTCCAGACCTTCTTGCAGGAACGCCAGTACTGAAGAAATTGGAGCAGTGAAGGGAGAAAGGGAGCCTGCCTCACACCATGATGCAAAGGTACGCCAAACCCTGGTGTAAGCAGTAGAAGTAGAGCGCTTCCTTACTCTCAGCATAGTGGCGATGACCTTGTCTGAGAAGCCCTTCTTCCTCAGACGCTGCCGCTCAATAGCCAGGCCGTAAGACCAAAGGGGGAGGGATCCTCCATCACCACGGGACCCTGATGCAACAGGCCCGGCCCCGCTGGCAGCCGCAGAGGGCCGTCCACTGAGAGCCTGATCAAGTCCGCATACCAGGGACATCTGGGTCAATCCGGACCCACCAGGATTATCCGGCCCGGATGCTTTGCCACCCGGTCTAGCACCCTGCCCAACATGGGCCAGGGCGGGAACACATAGAGAAGCTCCTGTGTTGGCCACTGTTGGAGAAGAGCATCTACTCCCAGAGATCGAGGGTCCCGTCCTCTGCTGAAAAAGCGCGGCACTTGGCAATTGGCCGATGACGCCATCAGATCTAGGCTCGGCTGGCCCCAGCGCTTCGTGGTGTCCAAGAACGCCTGAGCCGATAACTGCCACTCTCCGGGATCCAAGGTATGGCGACTGAGAAAGTCCGCCTTGACATTCATGACTCCGGCAATGTGGGCCGCCGACAGCTGTTCCAGGTTCGCTTCCACCCACTGGCATAGATTCATGGCCTCCTTGGCTAGAGGGGTGCTCTTGGTACCTCCCTGGCGATTGACATAGGCCACAGCCGTGGCATTGTCAGACAGGACCCGTACTGGCTTCAACGCCAGTACCGGGAGAAACTCCAAAAGCGCCAACCGAATGGCTCTGAGTTCCAGGAGGTTGATAGACCACTTTGCCTCTGCAGGAGACCAAAGCCCCTGCGTTGTCCTCCCCAAGCAGTGGGCTCCCCAGCCCGTCAAAGAGGCGTCCGTCGTGACGACAACCCACTCCGGGGTCAAAAGAGGCATCCCTGTGGACAACTTGTCTGTGCTCAGGCACCAGCTCAGTGCCTTGCGCACCGCTGGGTCCAAGGGAAGGCGCACAGCGTAATCCTCCGACACCGGAGTCCAGCACTGCAGCAGAGAGTGTTGTAGTGGTCTCATATGAGCCCTGGCCCAGGGCACTACTTCCATCGTGGCCGCACAGAGCCCAACAGCTGCACATAGTCCCAAGCCCGAAGAGGAGAGGCTACTAGGAACTGGTCCACCTGAGCCCGAAGCTTGACAATCCGATTGTCCGGCAGGAATACTCTGCCCACTTGGGTGTCGAAACGAACTCCCAGATATTCCAGGGACTGAGTCGGGCGCAGCTGGCTTTTCTCCCAGTTGATGATCCACCCCAGGGAGCTCAAAAGAGCAATCACCCGGTCTACAGCTCTGCCGCACTCTGCATAAGAGGGGGCTCAGATCCACCAGTCGTCCAGATAAGGATGGACTTGTACTCCTTCCTTTCGTAGGAAGGCCGCGATGACCACCATTACTTTGGAGAAGGTCCGCGGAGCAGTAGCCAACCCGAACAGGAGGGCTCTGAACTGGAAGTGTCGGCCCAGGACTGCAAAACGCAGAAAGCGTTGATGAGGAGGCCAGATGGGAATATGCAAGTAAGCTTCCTTGACGTCCAAGGATGCCAGGAACTCCCCTGCCTTCACTGCCGCTATAACAGAGCGGAGAGTCTCCATTCAGAAGTGCCGAACTTTCAAGGCCCGATTGACCCCTTTGAGGTCGAGGATAGGCAGTACAGAACCTCCTTTCTTTGGTACCACAAAGTAAATGGAGTAACGTCCCTTGCCAAGCTGATCTTCTGGCACCAGAATGACCGCACCCAGGTGGATCAGATTGTCCAAAGTCTGCTGCATTGCCACAGCTTTGACCGGAGACTTGCAGGGAGAGAGCACAAACCCGTCTCTTAAGGGTCGGCAGAACTCTAGCTTGTAGCCATCACTGATGACTTCCAGCACCCAAGTGTCTGAAGTTACCCTGGTCCATTCGCCCAGAAACGAGGACAGGCGTCCTCCAATCTGCACTGGGCCATGGATCAGGGCCCCATCATTGGGTACGAGACCCTGGGGGAGGACCGGAGGACGCACCTCCGGGACGGTGGTCTCTGCGAAAGGAATGCTGCTTGGGGGAGAAGTTCCTCTTGAAGGAAGAGGGGGCAGAGGAGCCCGACTTGCCCGGGCGATACCGACGGGCTTCCTGAAACCGTCCTTTGGAGGAACCGGGGCGAGCACCACTGGCCCGAGCCCTGACCTCTGGTAACCTCTTGCCCTTAGACGTGCCGAGATCGGTCACAATTTTGTCCAGCTCGACCCCAAAGAGCAACTTGCCTTTAAAAGGCAACTTAGCCAGGCGAGACTTAGAGGCGTGGTCAGCAGACCAATGCTTCAGCCAAAGCCAACGCCGTGCAGAGACTGTCTGAGCCATACCTTTAGCCGAGGCTCTCAAGACATCATAGAGCAAGTCTGCCAAATAAGCCAAGCCCGATTCCAAGGCCGGCCAAACAGCCCTCAAGGAAGGATCCGAGGGGGAAGCCCGTTGCACAATCGTCAGGCACGCCCTGGCCACATAGGAGCCGCAAACTGAGGCCTGCAAACTTAAAGCAGCCGCCTCGAAAGACGACCTTAAGGCCGCCTCCAATTTTCTGTCTTGGGCGTCCTTTAGGGCTGTGCCACCTTCCACCGGCAACGCCGTTTTCTTAGTCACCGCAGTGATTAAAAAATCCACGGTAGGCCAAAGAAAGGCCTCCCGTTCACCTTCAGGCAGAGGATAGAGGCGGGACATAGCCCTAGCCACTTTCAGGCTCGCTTCTAGGACATCCCAGTGAGCCGAAATCAAGGTGTGCATGGCCTCATGCACGTGGAAGGTTCTAGGCGGGCGCTTCATCCCCAGCATAATGGCAGAGCCAACAGAGGCTGAGGGAGAGACGTCCTCAGGAGAGGAAATCTTCAAAATGCTCATGGCCTGCACTAACAGGTTGGGCAAATCATCTGAGCGAAAGATCCGCGCTGCAGAGGGGTCATCCGCTCCATCCGAGCGGGAATCCGTCTCCTCCAAGGAATCCCCAAAGGACCATTGGGAGAACTCAGATACGCTGCCCTCATCTACATCAGAGGAGACACAGTCCTCTAGGGCCTGGAAAACCACCCGAGGGCGTTTGCTTCCGGAGGCCTCAACCCCTTTATCGGACAAGGGAGCAGGGGCAGCGTTTTGTATAAGGAAAGCCTGATGCAGCAGCAAATTGAACTCAGGGGAGAAACCCCCCAGACTGTGCACTTCTGCAGCCTGGGCCACGGCCCTAGACGCACCCTCAACCGGCGCTCGCGAGAAACATGCTGCGCATCCAAAATGGCGTCCGGCGCGAAACTGCGAGGAGCCGCGCGGGAAGAACGGTGCTTAACTTTGGCCGCTTTTTTGCCGTCGTCCGAATCAAGGGTGACCATAGTATTAACGTCTCCCTCCTCAAGGGCGGCCCAAGAAAAAGCCGTCCGAGCAGAGTGCCGGCCAAAATGGGGGGGGGGGGGGGGGGAGCAGCGGGGGATGGGCTTTTATGGCAGGAAAAACCGCCGCACCGGAGGAAGAACCAGGACACTGACCGGCCTCCCAACTGACGCCCAAAAAAGGCGATTCAGGTTTTGAAACCCCCGCATCCCTGCTAGATGCGCACACGTGGTCCGGGGAGCGATTCTTCGCGCCCTCCGACGCCATAGGCCACATGGAGACCGATCAGGGAACCCCCGCCCGCAACAAAAGGTAAAAATTACCTGCTTCTCGCTCCAAGCTGTAACGAACTGGTGTCCCAGTGAGCAGCTGCAATAAACGCTGATATAAAAGTTGAAATAAACGCCCTTAAAGGACGTCCAAATTTTTTTTTTTAAACGGAGCCTGCGGGAGGGGGGAGAAAAGGAGGGACCTGGCACCACCAGGTTTGCACTTGCTCAAGAAGAGCCCTCAACCCCAGGTACTCAACAAAACCTAAAAATTAGGCTTGGAGACCTAGCCAGAGCTGCTGCTGTGTGTGACCACCACCTGCTGAGATAGAGAACATACTGAGGAGTTTCCGGCAGCACATGACCACATATAGGGAGGCAAAAGGATTGCTCTCTATCTCCACCTGCTGGTAGATGGACACAACCCACCAGTCTATGGATTGATCAGCATGATGATATGGAAAATCCATTATTCACAGCCAAGCCACAACATACCACCGTATCTGCTCTGACCCTGGGGACGGAAACAGGCACCTCCAGTGGTGTGCTGGTAAATGTTTAACAGGCTCTCTCCATGGTCCACCTCTGCGCCCCTCCCCCCCCCAATTGCAGAGCTGGCTATAGCCGGGGAGAGAGCCTGGGGGAGGGGGGGCAATACATTACTCCAGGAAAAAAACAATTAAATGATCCCAGGTTCCAATCTAATTCATGTTTAATGTGGGATAAAATACCATAAATAAGTAAAATAAATATAAACTTTTAATGTTGAGCACCTGATTCTCAAAGTGGACATATTCCAAACACTATAATGAAAATAAAATGATTTTTTTTTCTACCTTTGCTGTCTGGTGATTTTGTTTTTATAATCATGCTAGCCCAGTATCCGCTTCTGCTGCTATCTGTCCTCTTAACTCTGTTTCCAGGGCCTTTCCATCTATTTCTTTACTTTCCGCCTTTCTTCTTCATTTCTTGTCCTACATCCGTAAGTAAAAGCTGGGTCCTCCGCAGACTTGACTGTCCAATAAATCCAGCTTCTGCCCATTTTCTTCATCCATGTGCAGTTTTTCTGCTCTCTTCCTTTTCCCTCATCTCCTTCCTCACTCTTCCCTCCCCTCCATCCATGTCCAGCATTTCTTCTCTCTCCCCCACCCATGTCCATCAACCCTCCTCTCCCCCCTGCCCTCCCCTCCATGTCCAGCAACCCTCCTCTCCCCCCGCCCTCCCCTCCATCCAGCCATGTCCAGCAACCCTCTTCTCCCCCTGCCCTCCCCTAGGGTTACCATATGGCTCCAGAAAAAGGAGGATGGATTGAGCCAGCTGGGTTTTACTTCCATTGCTTTCAATGGAAGTAATTGAGCCAGTCGGGTTTTACTTCCATTGCTTTCAATGGAAGTAATTGAGCCAGCCAGGTTTTACTTCCATTGCTTTCAATGGAAAGCAATGGAAGTAAAACCCGGCTGGCTCAATCCGTCCTCCTTTTTCTGGAGCCATATGGTAACTCTACCCTCCCCTCCATCCAGCCAGCCATTTCCAGCAACTCTCCTCTCCTCTCCATCTAGCCATGTCCAGCAACTCTCCTCTCCCCTCCATGTCCAGCAACTCTCCTCCTCCTCTGCTCTCCCTCCATCCACCCATACCCAGCAACTCTCCTCCCCTGCCCCCTCCATCCACCCATACCCAGTGATTCGCTTCACTCCCCTGCCCCCCTCCAGCCATCCATACCCAGCGAGTCTCTTCTCTCCTGCCCCCCCTCCAGCCATCCACACCCAGCGATTCTCTTCTCTCCCCTGCCCCCCCCCCAAGCAATCCATATCCATACTCTCTCCCCCGATTACCTCAGTCGAAGCGGCCAAGTCATTGAAAGCCCTGCCCATCTCTAGCCTTCCCTTCGAGTTTGTTCCCTCAGTCCTGCCTTCGTGGAAATGACATCAGAAGGTGGGACTGAGTGAACAAACCCACGAAGGGAAGGCTAGAGATGGGCAGGACTTTCAGTGATGTGGCCATTTGACAGAGGTAATAAAAACCATTTAACCCCCCCCCCCCCCAGATCGGTGCAGGCAAACGAGGGCAGTGGTGGGAGATGAGGTAAATGGGGTAAGCATGGCTTGTGGCGCCCTCCTGCCATGGTTACCTCGTTTACCGGAGCCAGCTCGCCGTTCTGAACCGGCTCGCAAGATCTTAAAAAAATTAATAACCGGCTCTTGCAAGCCGGCTCCAGCACACCACTGGGCACCTCAAAATCCTGACTGCATCCTTCAAACTGAAAGGCTATAGCCCCAAAATAATCTCCTCCCTCAAAACACTCAGGGAAAATCTGCTACAGTACAAGGAAAAGAAAGCCATGGACAGAACCCCTCTTATAGTGACATACAACCCAGAAAAAACTGGAAAAACTAAGGAAAATCATAAAAGATCTGCGGCCACTACTCCAGGAGGATGATTACTGAAAGAGATATTCCCATCCCCACCATTGCTGGCCTTCTGACAGCCACCCAATTTAAAACCCAAGCTAGTGAGAAGCAAGCTCTCAACAGAGACCCATAAAGAAGTGAATGGCACACATCCTAGCAATATATCCAGCTACAAACTATGCCAAAACATTTCACAAGACCTCATAATCATTCACAAAGGAAAAATATTCAACACAAAGGAATCTTTCACATGCTGGTAGTATATGTCATCCAGTGTAAAAAATGTGACAAAGGGTGCTATATTGGAAAAACAAGCCAGATGCTGAAGAAAAGATTTAAATTACATAGACATATGAAAAATGCAAGTGCCAACCAGAATGTTACCTCTGTGGGACAGCACTTTACAAAACCAGAACACTGTACCAATGATTTTATGGTGAGAATACTGAAAGGAAACTTTAAAACAATACAGGAACGCAAGACCTTTGAAGTCCAAATGGTTAAATATTTTGACACCCATCAGACAGGACTTAACAAAGATATGGGTTTTTCTATAACATTATAAACCATGAAATTTCACTGCTTTGTCACCCTCTCATCACCATGCATATTTCCCTGTCCCTCGTCCTCTCTGTTTCTCACCTAGCCCACCCCTCCCTCATCCCTTCAGACTGTCACTGAAATATTTTGATGTTTCACTTATATATGCTGTTACTTATCAAAATTTGCTTATTTCTGATCTGACGAAGGGCTACCTTCGAAAGCTAATAAAAAAATGTATTAAGTTAGTCCAATAAAAAATGTATCATCTTATTTTATTTTCTCTGTTTTATTTTATTCTATTTCTATTGATTACATTTTAAAAATGGACTAACAAGGCTACCACATCTTGCTTAGTATGTAAAGCACTTTGATTGTAATCACAGAAAGGCAGTATATCAAGTCCCATTAAATTTTCAAACCTCTCCGCAATGGCGTAATAGTAAGGACCCTCTGAATTTCATTTTACCACCACAGATTCTGTTCTGCATGATATGTTATAACGTTGGGAAATGTAATAGTATCATAGTAACATAGTAGATGACGGCAGAAAAAGACCTACATGGTTCATCTAGTCTGCCCAACAATTTAAACTCATGTGGTACTTTATGTGTATACCTGACCTTGATTTGTTTCTGCCATTTTCAGGGCACAGACCATAGAAGTCTACCCAGAAACAAGGCCCACCTCCCAACCACCAGCCCCGCCTCCTCCCACCGGCTCTGCCACCCAATCTCGGCTAAGCTTCTCAGGATCCATTCCATGGATTTAGGTGGTGACAGAAGTGGATTAAGGGCGGGAAAAATGTGTTTCAGTCATGTTTGCAACAGTGCTAAGGACTTTTGAAATGCCTGTATTCACCAAACAGTTACCAAACAAATCATCCTCTTTGCCTTATCAAATTCAGCTAATTTAAAAACTAAGAAAACGTAAGCTTTGTCTGACTTTATCAACTTTCAGACTAACAGGAAAAAAAATGTGATTTTCACTCCTGAATCTGTATACCCTTCAGTGATGCCATAAGGTAGAGGGAAGTCCTAGATGCTAAACTTTGCCACAAATAAAACAATTCCAAACATTCCCACCTCTCAATTAACTGTTTCTACTTTATTTTATTTTTTTCAACACTTGCTATACCACAAGTGATCCCTGAGGTAACTATGCGGTTTACAATTTCTATTATAGGTACTTTGCACTGTCCCTAATGGGCTTACAATCTAAGTTACATATTGTATCTGGGGCAATGGAGGGCTAAGTGACTTACCCAGAGTCACATGAAGCTACAGAGGGAATTTAACCAGGGTTGCCAGGTGGAAAATTTTTTTCCCACCCAATCCCGCACAAGAAACAGCCCAAAACCCGCCCAAACACAAACCCCGCCCCTGACACCCCCACCCCCGCGTCATCACCCCCGCCGTCATCAACCCCGCCCCCGCCGTCACCGCCTCCCCCGTCACCGGCCCCACCTCCTCCGTCACCGGCCCCGCCTCCCACGTCATCGGCCCCGCCTCCCACGTCATCGGCCCCGCCCAAAACGTCACTAACCCCGCCCCCCGCGGCCGAAAAAAAAACCCGCCCTGAAGCCCAAAAACCAGCCCAAAAAACCGCAACCCGCCACGGGCAAAAATTTCCTGCGGCGGGTCGCGGAAAACCGCCCAATTGGGCGGTAAAACCGCCCACCTGGCAACACTGAATTTAACCTGGTTCCCCAGGATCACAACCCACTGCCGACTGTCAGGCAGCAGCAGGAATTGAACCCGGTTCCCCAGGTCCGCAATCCATTACACTAACCATTAGACCACTCCTCCACTCGTCATATTTACTGCTCCATCAAGCAACTCATTCGTAATTAGCCCAGCCTAATTTGTATGAGTGAGGAGCTGAAAAAGACAACAAGTATTTTTGCCACTGTTGTAGTGGTTCACAGAGTCTGCCAACACGCTTCTCAGATAAACTAACTACACAGCAAAATTTGAAGTGTTGAATGTTCTCGAGCAGGAGAGCAAAATCCCCGGTTGACTGCAATGGAGTAAAATAAGCTAGGCTTCCAAGTTCTCTGCAATATTTGCCAAAACATGTTGTAAGTTTTCTTACTTAAAACTGAACACAATACATTCAAACACAAAGGAAAGTTGCTTACCTGTAATGGAGTTTCTCCATAGACAGCAGGATAATGCAGAAATGCTATTGGTGAAGTCACCAACAACTCCTAGAACAAACAATGGAGTAGAAGATTAGCCTAATGGTTAGCGCAGTAGGCTGAGGAACTGGGTTCAAATCCCATTGTGGCTCCTTGTGACCCTGGGTAGGTCAACCATCTGTTGCCCAAGTACAAAAAAAACTTAGATTGTGAGCCCACTAGATACAGAGAAAAGTACCTGCATATAATAAATGTAATCTGCTTTAGTTGTACCATAGAAAGGCAGTATATCAAAATCCATGACCCTTTAAACCCCATCTCCATGCCCTTTTATATTTGCTCTTCCACAGCCCAGAAACTTTTGAAAGCATTTATTTGGCATCTGCAAAGTTTTTCGCATTGGTACACACAGTCTTTTCTTGCTTCCATCTGTTACAATGCTGGCTGATTTCTTTTAGAATTAAGGAATTCTTTTTTTGTTTTTTTTAGGGGAAGGTATGACTACTGATATACTCACTCCTGTCACACAAAATCCTATGACCTCCTGCATGTAAAACACTTGAATAGGAAAGCGAGAACAGGACATGTGTACCTTTCTTTAGTCACCTTATTTTCTAACTCTTCTTATCTATCTCTATGTTAACCATCTCTCTGACTTCATGTGCACCTTTCTTTAAATTAGTCACCTTACTTTCTATCTCTTCTTACTCTCTTACCTATCTACATGTTCCATCTTTGCTCATACCTGACATCAAAATCCCTTCTAGGAAGTATGAACTCCCCTTCAAATCACAAGTCAGGAACCTTGGAATACAGTTAGATTCAACACTTACTCTGATTCCCCAAAGCCAAGCAACCTTCAAGAGCTGCTTCTACTATTTGCAACAGCTAAGCTGCCTCTCCCCTTTCATCGAGAAGGTAAATCTTATCCCAGTTGTGCATGCCATGGTAACATCAAGACTGGATTACTGCAATGCACTATACAATGGTCTGACTACAAAGGGCCTGCACCAGCTCCAGTTGATTCAGAATGCAGCAGCAAGACTCATGACCACATCACACTATTTTTGCAAAAACTTCATTGGCTCCAGTACAATACAGGGCTAAATTTAAACCTCTATGTCTGATCTTCAAGAGCCTGAAAAGAAATGGCCCCGAATATCTGAAGAATAGGATGATCCTCCACACACCGCCAAGGACACTAAGATTCTCCCAAGGACTTTCACTAACTACACCCTCTCCAAAAGACATTACACGATGTGATACCCACAAGCAAGCCTTCTCCGGAGTAGCCCCCACACTCTGGAATGCATTGCCTGAAAGGCTGCGCTTAACACAAGACTATCTCTACTTCAGGAAGCAGGTGAAAGCTTGGCTCTTCAACCAAGCCTTTAACGGAAGAAGTAACTAAGTTGTTAGTCTCACTCACACACACAAGGATTGACTCGGGCTGCACATCCTGCAGCAGGACATGTTTATCCACTCCTACCCTAGCTAATATTTAACCATCTCTCTGACCTCACATGCAACTTTCTTCAAATCAATCACCTTACATTCTAATTCTTCCTACTCATCTATGTGTTACAACTTTGGCTTAACCTTCACTATCAATTATAATGTTCTAGTACATATTGTGTTGTCACTGCAAGTAGTATACCATGCCATACTTTGTATTGTTGTTCAAATATTTTTACTGTTCTAATTGCCTCCTGCTCATGTTTGATCTATTCTTACTATACACCACCTTGAGTTCCTTCAAAAAGGCGGTAAATAAATCCTAATAAAATAAATACCTACGCTGCCTATTAAAATGTTCTACTACATATTGTGTCGACATTGTAAGTAGTAACAATGTCATACTTTGTATTATAACTCATGTTTGATCTATTCTTACTGTATACCACCTTGAATGAATGCCTTCAAAAAGGCAGTAAATAAATCCTAGTAAATAAATAAAATTTATCTTTACTGAGGACCCAGATGGTACAAGGGCAGATCTAGTCTGCTACATCCACCAATGGTGAAGAGCGATCTCATCATCATATTGCTGAAGAAAGATGGTGTCAAAGAATACAAAGACAACACTGGACTATAATTTCAGACAGGGCTTTATTTTTTTAAAACTCGGAAATTAACAATCCATTTTTACGCACCATTTCTCCTCCTCTCTGCACTTAAATCACAGGGGCCTATGAATGCGGGGCCTTCAGTCCTGTGAAAGCACACTCCCTCAGGTCAAGCTGCATCACTAAATAGTTCCTGATAACATATCACACTTTTCCCTATGCACACATTCATCCCATCATCCGAAGACCATCAAAACCCTCTACAAAATGAAGGGAGGGGTTCAGAATCCAGAGTGAACACAAAATAAAATAAAATAAAAACAATGCATTTGACTACAGTGACAGAATGAACATCATTTAATAACACGATACTCCTCCCTAGCATCACTTGGACTAAGGGACAGCTATCACTCAGTATATGTTGACAGCTAACGTCACAGGCCCATGGCTGAAATCACTTCCTCTAATTAATCCAAGCTCATGGATGGCATCATAGACAGCCATGTTACTATCAAAAACCCCTAGTTTGTAGATTCCAATTTGGGATACCTCCTTTCCTACTCCTGGGTAGTCATCTTCCAGTTTTGGACCAGAACTGTTTACGAGATCCCCCACAATTACAAAGACTAAGAAACAGATGGGAAATATTCTGTTTTCCAACATGGCAGGTGTCATCAGGAGTTACTGAATATTTTATTAATGAATCCTAGTGAGTTCCTCCACAATCTTTATTAGGTCATCTACAGTTGCCTCTCTCTTCATTCCACTGCCATCGTCAATCTGGAATGCAAAAATAATAAATTGATAGGTGCCTGGGATATTTGTAAGATGATCCCTTCCCTTTACAATTAATGCTGTATGTTGGTCTTATAACAACCCAACTGTTTAACATGTCCACTCTCACCCTTATAGTTTCATATTCATTCTTTTATCGTTTAACCTCAGCTCCCAACACCCCCTACCGTCCTCTTTACCACTGTATCCCTTCCACTGTCCACAAAAGCTACTCGAACAAGCTTTACCTGTAAATTTGCTACCACCTCCTGCATTTTGGAGCGGTTAATGTCCAGGAAGCTCTCAATCAAATCACCATCAATGAACCCTGTAGCAGGTTCAGTCTTTCGCTCTGTATGAAATGATCTCCAGGTAAAACAAGTTAAGGAGAGAAAACTATGGTCTCACCATGCAGTAATGTCATGCCATTCCACTCCTTCCTTCATATCCAGATATAAGTGATTATCCCCTACCTCCCTCCCTCCTTCTCCTCCCTGCCGAGTTACAGGCCCCCCTCCCCTTCGAGTTGCAGCCCCCCTCCTTCCCAGTTCCACGCCCCCCCTCTGCTCTGAGATCCACGCCACCGCGCTTCCCTCCCTCTCTCTGTCTCCCCTCAGACTGCAAGCATGACCTGTCCTGCGGTAGCCCCTCGCCTTCCTGAGTGCCGGCTGTAATTTAAAAATTCTTACCTTGGGGTCCGGCGTCCGCAGTGAAGGCCAGCGGTGCTTCAGCCTGCCTTCCCATCTGTCTCAGCTCTGCTTCTGGTCCCGCCCTTCTGGAAACAGGAAATGAGGGTGGGACCAGAGGCAGAGGTGAGACAGATGGGAAGGCAGGCTGAAGCGCCGCTCACCTTCACTGCGGACACTGGACCCCGAGGTTAAAATTTTTACATTACAGCCGGCACGCAGGAAGGTGAGGGGCTGCCAGAAGACAGGTTGTGCTTGCAGTCGAAGGGGAGACAGAGAGAGGGAGGGAGGCGCGGGGGTCGTCGAACTCTGAGGGGGGGGGGGGCCCTGGAACTCGAAGGGCAGGGGGGACCCTGGAACTCGAAGGGCAGGGGGGGCCCTGGAACTCGAAGGGCAGGGGGGGGCCCTGGAACTCGAAGGGCAGGGGGGGCCCTGGAACTCGAAGGGCAGGGGGGGCCCTGGAACTCGAAGGGCAGGGGGGGCCCTGGAACTCGAAGGGCAGGGGGGGCCCTGGAACTCGAAGGGCAGGGGGGGCCCTGGAACTCGAAGGGCAGGGGGGGCCCTGGAACTCGAAGGGCAGGGGGGGCCCTGGAACTCGAAGGGCAGGGGGGGCCCTGGAACTCGAAGGGCAGGGGGGGCCCTGGAACTCGAAGGGCAGGGGGGGCCCTGGAACTCGAAGGGCAGGGGGGGCCCTGGAACTCGAAGGGCAGGGGGCCCTGCAACTCGAAGGGCGGGGGGGCCCTGGAACTCGAAGGGCAGGGGGGGGGCCCTGGAACTTGAAGGGCGGGGGGCCCCTGCAACTTGAAGGGCGGGGGGCCCCTGCAACTCGAAGGGGAGGGGGCCCTGCAACTCGAAGGGGAGGGGGCCCTGCAACTCGAAGGGGAGGGGGCCCTGCAACTCGAAGGGGAGGGGGCCCTGCAACTCGAAGGGGAGGGGGCAGGGGGTCCTGCAACTCGAAGGGGAGGGGGCAGGGGGTCCTGCAACTCGAAGGGGAGGGGTGCCTGGAACTCGGAGATGGAGGGAGGGAGGGAGGGAGGGATGAAGGGGGGCATGGAAGAGGGGAGGGGGGCTGGAACTTGGAGGAGAGAGAGGGAGAGGGGAAGGTAGGGAGGGGGGCATGGAACCTTGCTAGCGCCCGTTTCATTTCTCTATGAAATGGGCCTCTTTTACTAGTGTATACATATTGCATGCATTCCTCTCATAGCTCTGGTTGACATAGCTGCTCTGTAAAACTGAGCTGGCATTTTGTGTAACACTTGTAAGGTGTCTTTGAAGGATATAAAGAGTGTTCGATCTTGCCCACACTCTTGATGACTTTGTTAAGTCGGTTCTGCACATCTAACAATAGGTTGTACCAGCCCTCTGACAATGAGGTAACCAAACCTGGCAGAGAAAAGAAATGCAATTAGATATCAGTGTTAGGCAAAAGAGCTGGTTGTTAATATGTAATGCAATCAATGTTATGGAAATTACAAAAGCAGGTTCATTACTAATGTTCATGAATTTGAAGGAAATAAATTGAATTTTAGATCGATTCCTAAGCCAGGAAAGTGAGGCTTCTTGACTAACTGTACAATTACAACACAGTTCTTAGTTAAATTTCTTGCCAAGTAGGTTCAGAGACTGGTTTTATAACTTGAAAATGAATGGTCTTCAATTAAGCGAATGCTACATACCTGTAGAAGGTATTCTCCGAGGACAGCAGGCTGATTGTTCTCACTGATGGGTGACGTCCACGGCAGCCCCCTCCAATCGGAACACTTTCTAGCAAAGTCCTTTGCTAGTCCTCGCGCGCCGATGCGCACCGCACATGCGCGGCCGTCTTCCCGCCCGAACCGGCTCGTGCCGGCCAGTCTCATATGTAGCAAGACAAAGAGAAGGGAAGACACAACTCCAAAGGGGAGGCGGGCGGGTTTGTGAGAACAATCAGCCTGCTGTCCTCAGAGAATACCTTCCACAGGTATGTAGCATTCGCTTTCTCCGAGGACAAGCAGGCTGCTTGTTCTCACTGATGGGGTATCCCAAGCCCCCAGGCTCACTCAAAACAACAACCATGGTCAATTGGGCCTCGCAACGGCGAGGACATAACTGAGATTGACCTAAAAAATTTACCAACTAACTGAGAGTGCAGCCTGGAACAGAACAAACATGGGCCTAGGGGGGTGGAGTTGGATTCTAAACCCCGAACAGATTCTGAAGCACTGACTGCCCGAACCGACTGTCGCGTCGGGTATCCTGCTGCAGGCAGTAATGAGATGTGAATGTGTGGACAGATGACCACGTCGCAGCTTTGCAAATTTCTTCAATAGTGGCTGACTTCAAGTGGGCTACCGACGCTGCCATGGCTCTAACATTATGAGCCGTGACATGACCCTCAAGAGCCAGCCCAGCCTGGGCGTAAGTGAAGGAAATGCAATCTGCTAGCCAATTGGATATGGTGCGTTTTCCCACAGCCACTCCCCTCCTGTTGGGATCAAAAGAAACAAACAATTGGGCGGACTGTCTGTTGGGCTGTGTCCGCTCCAGATAGAAGGCCAATGCTCTCTTGCAGTCCAATGTGTGCAGCTGACGTTCAGCAGGGCAGGAATGAGGACGGGGAAAGAATGTTGGCAAGACAATTGACTGGTTCAGATGGAACTCCGACACAACCTTTGGCAAGAACTTAGGGTGAGTGCGGAGGACTACTCTGTTATGATGAAATTTGGTGTAAGGGGCCTGGGCTACCAGGGCCTGAAGCTCACTGACTCTACGAGCTGAAGTAACTGCCACCAAGAAAATGACCTTCCAGGTCAAGTACTTCAGATGGCAGGAATTCAGTGGCTCAAAAGGAGGTTTCATCAGCTGGGTGAAAACGACATTGAGATCCTATGACACTGTAGGAGGCTTGACAGGGGGCTTTGACAAAAGCAAACCTCTCATGAAGCGAACAACTAAAGGCTATCCTGAGATCGGCTTACCTTCTACACGGTAATGGTATGCACTGATTGCACTAAGGTGAACCCTTACAGAGTTGGTCTTGAGACCAGACTCAGACAAGTGCAGAAGGTATTCAAGCAGGGTCTATGTAGGACAAGAGCGAGGATCTAGGGCCTTGCTGTCACATCAGACGGCAAACCTCCTCCACAGAAAGAAGTAACTCCTCTTAGTGGAATCTTTCCTGGAAGCAAGCAAGATGCGGGAGACACCCTCTGACAGACCCAAAGAGGCAAAGTCTACGCTCTCAACATCCTGGCCGTGAGAGCCAGGGACCGGAGGTTGGGATGCAGAAGCGCCCTTTCGTCCTGTGTGATGAGGGTCGGAAAACACTCCAATCTCCACGGTTCTTCGGAGGACAACTCCAGAAGAAGAGGGAACCAGATCTGACGCGGCCAAAAAGGAGCAATCAGAATCATGGTGCCTCGGTCTTGCTTGAGTTTCAACAAAGTCTTCCCCACCAGAGGTATGGGAGGATAAGCATACAGCAGACCCTCCCCCCAGTCCAGGAGGAAGGCATCCGATGCCAGTCTGCCGTGGGCCTGAAGCCTGGAACAGAACTGATGGACTTTGTGGTTGGCTCGAGATGCGAAGAGATCTACCAAGGGGGTGCCCCACACCTGGAAGATCTGTCGCACTACACGGGAATTGAGCGACCACTCGTGAGGTTGCATAATCCTGCTCAACCTGTCGGCCAGACTGTTGTTTACGCCTGCCAGATATGTGGCTTGGAGCACCATGCCGTGACGGCGAGCCCAGAGCCACATGCTGACGGCTTCCTGACACAGGGGGCGAGATCCGGTGCCCCCCTGCTTGTTGACGTAATACATGGCAACCTGGTTGTCTGTCTGAATTTGGATAATTTGGTGGGACAGCCGATCTCTGAAAGCCTTCAGAGCGTTCCAGATCGCTCGTAACTCCAGAAGATTGATCTGCAGATCGCGTTCCTGGAGGGACTAGCTTCCTTGGGTGTGAAGCCCATCGACATGAGCTCCCCATCCCAGGAGAGACGCATCCGTGGTCAGCACTTTTTGTGGCTGAGGAATTTGGAAAGGACGTCCCAGAGTCAAATTGGACCAAATTGTCCACCAATACAGGGATTCGAGAAAACTCGTGGACAGGTGGATCACGTCTTCTAGATCCCCAGCAGCCTGAAACCACTGGGAAGCTAGGGTCCATTGAGCAGATCTCATGTGAAGGCGGGCCATGGGAGTCACATGAACTGTGGAGGCCATGTGGCCCAGCAATCTCAACATCTGCCGAGCTGTGATCTGCTGGGACGCTCGTACCCGCGAGACGAGGGACAACAAGTTGTTGGCTCTCGTCTCTGGGAGATAGGCGCGAGCCGTCCGAGAATCCAGCAGAGCTCCTATGAATTCAAGTTTCTGCACTGGGAGAAGGTGGGACTTTGGGTAATTTATCACAAACCCCAGTAGCTCCAGGAGACGAATAGTCATCTGCATGGACTGCAGGGCTCCTGCCTCGGATGTGTTCTTCACCAGCCAATCGTCGAGATATGGGAACACGTGTACCCCCAAGTCTGCGAAGTGCCGCTGCTACTACAGCCAAGCACTTCGTGAACACTCTGGGCGCAGAGGCGAGCCCAAAGGGTAGCACACAGTACTGGAAGTGACGTGTGCCCAGCTGAAATCGCAGATACTGTCTGTGAGCTGGCAGTATCGGGATGTGCGTGTAGGCGTCCTTCAAGTCCAGAGAGCATAGCCAATCGTTTTCCTGAATCATGGGGAGAAGGGTGCCCAGGGAAAGCATCCTGAACTTTTCCTTGACCAGATATTTGTTCAGGGCCCTTAGGTCTAGGATGGGACGCATCCCCCCTGTTTTCTTTTCCACAAGGAAGTACCTGGAATAGAATCCCAGCCCTTCTTGCCCGGATGGCACAGGCTCGACCGCATTGGCGCTGAGAAGGGCGGAGAGTTCCTCTGCAAGTACCTGCTTGTGCTGGAAGCTGTAAGACTGAGCTCCCGGTGGACAATTTGGAGGTTTTGAGGCCAAATTGAGGGTGTATCCTTGCCGGACTATTTGGAGAACCCACTGATCGGAGGTTATGAGAGGCCACCTTTGGTGAAAAACTTTCAACCTCCCTCCGACTGGCAGGTCGCCCGGCACTGACACTTGGATGGCGGCTATGCTCTGCTGGAGCCAGTCAAAAGCTCGTCCCTTGCTTTTGCTGGGGAGCCGAGGGGCCTTGCTGAGGCGCACGCTGCTGACGAGAGCGAGCGCGCTGGGGCTTAGCCTGGGCCGCAGGCTGTCGAGAAGGAGGATTGTACCTACGCTTGCCAGAAGAGTAGGGAACAGTCTTCCTTCCCCCGAAAAATCTTCTACCTGTAGAGGTAGAGGCTGAAGGCTGCCGGCGGGAGAACTTGTCGAATGCGGTGTCCCGCTGGTGGAGCTGCTCTACCACCTGCTCGACTTTTTCTCCAAAAATATTATCCGCACGGCAAGGCGAGTCCGCAATCCGCTGCTGGATTCTATTCTCCAGGTCGGAGGCACGCAGCCATGAGAGTCTGCGCATCACCACACCTTGAGCAGCAGCCCTGGACGCAACATCAAAGGTGTCATACACCCCTCTGGCCAGGCATTTTCTGCACACCTTCAGCTGCCTGACCACCTCCTGAAATGGCTTGGCTTGCTCAGGGGGGGATCGTGTCCACCAAGCCCGCCAACTGCCGCACATTGTTCCGCATGTGTATGCTCGTGTAGAGCTGGTAGGGCTGAATCTTGGCCACGAGCATAGAAGAATGGTAGGCCTTCCTCCCAAAGGAGTCCAAGGTTCTAGAGTCCTTGCCCGGGGGCGCCGAAGCATGTTCTCTGGAACTCTTGGCCTTCTTTAGGGCCAAATCCACAACTCCAGAGTCGTGAGGCAACTGAGTGCGCATCAGCTCTGGGTCCCCATGGATCCGGTACTGGGACTCGATCTTCTTGGGAATGTGGGGGTTAGTTAATGGCTTGGTCCAGTTCGCCAGCAATGTCTTTTTGAGGACTGCGTATGCCTTGTAGCGCTATAGAAATGCTAAATAGTAGTAGTAGACATGATGCATGGGTACTGTGGACGCTTCCTTAGGTGGAGAAGGATAGTCCAGGAGCTCAAACATTTCAGCCCTGGGCTCGTCCTCCACAACCACCGGGAAGGGGATGGCCGTAGACATCTCCCGGACAAAGGAAGCGAAAGACAGGCTCTCAGGAGGAGAAAGCTGTCTTTCAGGAGAGGGAGTGGGATCGGAAGGAAGACCCTCAGACTCCTCGTCAGAGAAATATCTGATGTCTTCTTCCTCTTCCCACGAGGCCTCACCATCGGTGTCAGACACAAGTTCACGGACCTGTGTCTGTAACCATGCCCGGCTCGACTCCGTGGAACCACGGCCACGGTGGGAGCGTCGAGAGGTAGACTCCCTCGCCTGCACCGGCGAAGCTCCCTCTGCCGACGTAGTCGGGGAGCCTCCCCGGGAGGCTACCGCACTCGGTACCGCAAGCGGCACCGATGTCGGAGACCTCACCCCGGACAATGGGCCGGCCGGCGCCTCGCTCGACGGTACCGGAGGCGCAAGCACCCCCGGTACCGGAGGGGAAGAGCGCAACAGCTCTCCCAGGATCTCTGGGAGAACGGCCCGGAGGCTCTCGTGCAGAGCGGCTGTGGAAAAAGACATAGAAGCCGATGCAGGAGTCGATGTCAGAACCTGTTCCGGGCGTGGAGGCTGTTCCGGGCTGTCCAAAGGGGAGCGCATCGACACCTCTTGAACAGAGGGCAAGCGGTCCTCTCGGTGCCGATGCTTACTGGGTGCCGACTCCCTCGGCAACCCAGAGCTCTCGGTGCCGACACAGGAAGGGGACCGGTGACGATGCTTCTTCGACTTTTTTGAACGAAGCACGTCACCGGAGCTTCCCGGCACCGACGAGGAGGACGCAGAATCCAGCCGTCTTCTTCCTCGGGGCCGAGGCCGAAGAGGGTCGGTCTCGGGGGGGCTGTACCGCAGGAGCCCTCAGGGTAGGGGGAGACCCACCCAAAGGCTCACCGCCACCAGCAGGGGAATGGACAGCCCTCACCTGCACTCCAGACGAAGCACCACCGTCCGACGACATCAGCAGACGAGGAGGTCTCGATACCACCGACACCGACGCAGCCCTCCGATGTCGCCCCGATGCAGAGGGCCGATGCCTCGATGCAATCGGGGGCGAGGATGAAGGTCCGGGCGCCGACGACGTCGAGGCAGTCGATACTCCCGGTGCCGATGCCGACGAAGAGCCCGAGAACAAAATGTTCCACTGGGCTAACCTCGCTACCTGAGTCCGCTTTTGTAAGAGGGAACACAGACTACAGGCCTGAGGGCGGTGCCCAGCCCCCAGACACTGAAGACACGACGCGTGCCTGTCAGTGAGTGAGATTACCCGGGCGCACTGGGTGCAATTCTTGAAGCCGCTGGAAGACTTCGATGTCATGGGCGGAAAAATCGCGCCGGCGAGATCAAAACTCAAAATGGCGAAAATGGCACCACAAAAATAGGGGGAAGAAAAACTTCAACCGAGGCCTAAATAGGGCCTACCCTGACGACGAAAGAAAACTTACCGGGGCAAAAAACTCAAAGTACGGGAAGGGAGAAAACCAAAAGGCCTCCTCCCGACACCTTTTTTCTTTTTTTTAAAGAACAAAGTCGAAGAACGACGCGCAAGGTCAACTTTGGGGCGCGAACGGCGAAACACGACCGTACCGAGCGCGGACAAAAGAAGACTGGCCGGCACGAGCCGGTTCGGGCGGGAAGACGGCCGCGCATGCGCGGTGCGCATCGGCGCGCGAGGACTAGCAAAGGACTTTGCTAGAAAGTGTTCCGATTGGAGGGGGCTGCCGTGGATGTCACCCATCAGTGAGAACAAGCAGCCTGCTTGTCCTCGGAGAATAATGAAATACACTTGACTGTACATTTGAAATCTGTTTAAAATGCACTGCAAGAAAGTTAAACAAAGTCTTATGTTAAGAAACGCCTAGCCACCCACCTGGGGCTAACCTTGTGGCCACCTGGAGGGTTGTACCCAGCACAGATCAGGTCCACCTGCACCTGCCGCTTGTGCTCTACACTAGCACCCTCCACCCCACCAACTGGGTTTCACTTGCCTCTGGGACAGTCTCCCACACTCTGATAATTCCCTGGTGAATTCTAGGCTATTGGGCCACATTCTCAGGGGTCCCAGTGTTCTCAGAAAGCACCCACAGATCAAAACACAAACCACCAGGATTCTTAGTCAGTCCAGGACTGCAGAGTCAATAAATAAATCAGGTTTACTGTCAGAGTAGAACAGTGAACCACTTAAACAGGTGGAAACGAACAGGCAATGACAGATAAATTACTTCATAGCTTAAGCTAACAGCTTTTGGCGGGAAGAAGAAACTGATAGTTTTGTAACAACTTTACAAACAAATAAGAGTCACCATCTGATGTCCAAACAAAGGAAATGCACATCATAAACAATAGCTATACAATTTACAAGGAGGACAATTTCCTGTTTCGCCACACCTCCCCCCTCTAAGAGAGACTCCGAACTGCAGCCTTCTCAGTGCGCTGGCCGGGTCTCAAGAGTCCAGTGTCAGGGCGGTTCAGGCTCATCCATTCTGGTGTGCTGCAAGGTATACCTTATGGCAGAAGCTTTTAACACACTCAGTACATGCCAATACTTTTAATCCTATATGCTTCATCTTGTGAATAGGGAGGAGCATCTTCTAACAGAAACTTTTACCAAACTCAGCACATGTGAATAGTTTCAGTCCTGTGTGGATTCTCTGGTGCTTCGTTAGCAGTGATTTATGAATAAAGCTTTTTCTATATTCGGTGTATGTACAATGTGTCTCTTTTATACACGTTTCCTGTATAGGCTTCACTATCCTGACACTCTTCTGGTGGGCTACACACAGCTACACCATGGCTGTGCGATCCGCATAGGCTATTAACATATTTACACGAGAGGTATACTGCTTTTTGTCTTGAAAGTCCATAGAAATAACAACTGCATGGGCCTCCTTTGTAGGACTGGTGCCACCCATGTAAGCCACCAGCTTTGGTGCAGGAACTGAAACGTTCTTTAGTACAGGCTTAGGATTATTTGGGCAATCTGCTTTGAAATGTCCTTTTACACCCACACTGGTAACAAGGATGTTCATGCTTAAAGTGTTTAGATTTTTGGGAAACACTGGAGGATTTGCTGACAGTCTCTGAGGTTACCGGGATATTTGGCTGCCCTTAGATCTTGGCTGCTGCAGTACAAACGGCTTTTCTTTATTTATTAGGATTTATTTACCACCTTTTTGAAGGAATTCACTCAAGGCGGTGTACAGTAAGAATAGATCAAACATGAGCAATAGGCAGTTACAGCAGTAAAAATATTCAACTAATACAAAGTACGGCATGGTATACTATTTGCAAAATCAACAATACATAACAGAACATTATAACTGATAGTGAAGGGTAAGGCAAAGTTGTAACATATAGATGGGTAAGAAAGTAGGAAGAGTTAGAAAGTAAGGTGTCTGATTTGAAGAAAGTTGCACATGAGGTCATAGAGATGGTTAAATATTATCTCAGCTAGAGTAGGAATGGATAAACATGTCCCGCTGTAGTATGTGCAGCCCGAGTCACTCCTTGTGTATGTGAGTGAGATTAACATGTTAGTTACTTCTTCCATTAAAGGCCTGATTGAACAGCCAAGCCTTCACCTGCTTCCTGAAGTAAAGATAGTCTTGTGTTAAGCGGAGCCTTTCAAGCAGTGCATTCCAGAGTGTGGGGGCTACTCCGGAGGTTCGCTTGCGGGTATCACATCGTGTAATGTCTTTTGGAGAGGGTGTGGTTAGTGAAAATCCTTGGGAGGACCTTAGTGTCCTTGGCGGTGTGTGGAGGATCATCCTATTCTTCAGACACTCAAGGCCATTTCCTTTCAGAGCCTTGAAGATCAGACATAGAGTTTTAAGTTTAACCCTGTATTGTACTGGCAGCCAATGACGTTTTTGCAAAAATGGTGTGATATGGTCACGTCGCTTGCAACCTTCTATGAGTCTTACTGCTGCATTCTGAATCAACTGGAGCTGGCGCAGGCCCTTTGTAGTCAGACCATTGTATAGTGCATTGCAGTAATCCAGTCTTGATGTTACCATGGCATGAACAACTGGGATAAGATTTACCTTCTCGATGTAAGGACAAAGGAAGTGTAGCCAACCAGGGATGGTTAGCACAAAAATGCCAGCTAACTCAGTCGCATTCTTTGGAGTACGGGGCTGGTGATCTTGGAATGCCTCAAATGCTACCAGTGAGCTTTCCTCTAAGATAGTGCATCCAGTCTTTCTGAGAAATCTCACTGAGGCAGTACATTTTTTCAAAGGCAGTATCAATGTCCCCTCAGGTATCATCAAACTGTGCAAACAAGTTGGGCCCGATCCGGGGGATGGGCTGGAGCTTTGGATAAGAGCCATTTTCATCTCCAACTTCATTTTCTGCAGCTGGAATTCACGCTCCTCTTGCTACTGTCCCTCTGCCAGATTTCAGCTGGTGTGTTATCTGGACCTGCCAACTCATGGGCCTCTGCTCATAAGAAGTCTAGTCTCTCCTTAAGAGAACTCTGCATAGGCAGGTCCTGCAGCTCCTCCTTGCTGAGGTCATCCAGTCGCTCTGGTGTTAGGACAGGTATATCCGGTATCTGACAGCCGCTGAGAGTCGCCATCAGTACGCTGCTAATTGCCTAACGCTACCAAAAAAAAAACCTGAATGGGGAAAGGACCCCTGTTATTGCTGCACTGGTTCACTGTGCTCTGTGTCTAGAGGTTACAGATTTAAAAAAAAAAAAAAAAAAAAAAAAAATCTGAATCACTCAGTGGATGGTGACCCTCACTCCACACAGTGAGCTTGACAATCCCACCACGCTGCCACAAAAAAGGACACCTAGCCACCCGTCTGTGGCTAACCCTCTGGCCACCTGGAGGGTCTGTCCCCAGCACAGCTCAGGTCTGCCTACACCTGCCGTTTGTGCTCTACACTAGCACCCTCCACCCCACCGACTGGGTCTCACTTGCCCACTCTCAGGTTATTTCCCGGTGATTTCTAGATTACTGGGGCCACATTCTCAGGGGTTCAACAGTTCCCAGAAAGCACCCACGGACCAAAACACAAACCACCAAGATTCTTAGTCAGTCCAGGACAGCAGAGTCTATAAACTAATCTGGTTTATTGTCAGAATAGAACATTGAACCATATAAACAGGTGGAAAAGAGCAGGCAATAACAGGTAACTGAATATGGATCAAATATAAAACTATCTAAACATTTATCTACTACCTAAATAGTACCTGGGGAGTTCAGAAACAAGATATAGCTGCTCAAAGGTTATGAAGTTTAATTGTTCACAGGGTCTCAGGAAAAGAGAACCTTCTCTTTCCACTCCCTTATCAGCAACTAAAAAAAATTACTTCACAGCTTAAACTAACAGCTTTTGGTGGGAAGAAGAAACTGATAGTTCTAACAACTTTACAAACAAATGACAGTCACCATCTGCTGGACAAACAAAGGAAATGCGCATTATAAACTAATATAATAATTCGCACCTCCAACGTTCTGATGCTGACTCCATGGCAGCATGGCAGTGAAGCCGTGTAGTGTTCGTAATCGCCCCACCCTTGAGGGAATGCTGTATAGTTGCCAGCCACTGTGCCTCCCTCCCTCTCTCTGCCCTCCAAGCACGACCTGTCTGGCAGCCCCTCGCCTTCCTAAGTGCTGGCTGTATTTTAAAAATTCTTACCTTGGGGTGCGGCGTCCACAGTGAAGGCGAGCAGCGCTTCACACTGCCTTCGCATGTGTCTCAGCTCTGCCTCTGGTCCCGCCCTTCCGGAAACAGGAAATGAGGGTGGGACCAGAGGCAGAGCTGAGACACATGCGAAGGCAGTGTGAAGCGCCGCTCACCTTCACTGTGGACGCCACACCCCAAGGTAAGAATTTTTAAAATACAGCCAGCACTTAGGAAGGCGAGGGGCTGCCGGAAGACAGGTCATGCTTGGAGGGCAGAGAGAGAGAGAGGGAGGGGGCGTCCTGGAACTCAAAGGGGAGGGAGGGAGGAGCGGGGGGGAGGGTGGAACTCGAACGGGGGGCATGGAACTCAAAGGGCAGAGAGAGAGAGAGAAGTAGGGAGGGGGCCTGGAACTCAGAGGGGAGAGAGATGGAGGGAGGAGGGCCCTGGATATGGGTGGATGGAGGAGAGGCCAGGGGAGAATGCAGAGTTGATGCACATGTAGGGTAGGGGGGCAAGGGACAGAGAAGAATTGCTGTACCACGATGGATGAAGGGGGCAGGGCACAGAGGACATTTGCTGCATATGGATGAATGCAGGGGAGAAAGCATAATTGGTGCACACGGGACACACACTTCCTCTCTCTCTCACACACACACTCTTCCTCTCTCTCTCACACACACACACTCTTACACTCTCTCTCACACACACACACACACACACACTCACTCCTAACAGTTCCCTTAAAAACATAATTGCCATTAGAGGACAACCTTGCTAGTGCCCGTTTCATTTCTTTCAGAAACGGGCTTTTTTTTTTTTTTTTTTTTACTGGTAGCTATATAATTTGCAAGCAGGAAAATTCCCCGTTTCGCCACACCTTAACCGTATAATATGTCAAGACATACACAGCTATCAAGTTGGCTCTAGGAGTGGGAATATGCAGTTTCTTTGACTCTGATCCAGACACAGAAGGTAGTGGCGGTGGACCCAGGAGATGAAGGGTGATTTCCCCTTCTGTCAGCTAAGCATTAAGAATATTATTTTTCTGAGGTGTGGGTTAGGTAAGAAAGGGAAAACTATTTGTACTGGCTGGAGGGATAGGAATAATCTTAAATTTCATTTTAACATGGAGCCCATGTGCTAATTTCAGCATTATGATTGGTGCACTTTTCATAGCATTAGTTTACTACACTGAAAAAGTTTGATAATTTTTAGAGAACAATTCTTATTGGCTACAATGTTCCTAGCTGTAAAGAGAAGTACATTATGATCACCACTACCACTCTATTATAACTGGGTGAACTAAAGCCCAGAGAGATGAAGAGACCTAAGGTTACAAGATCAGTAATAGGATGAGTTAGGAACTCATGAGTCCTTGCAACCTGCCTGACATATACAATCATTTTACACTGTATTTTGGTACACTTCTATCCTTATCCATAAAGGAGAGGCAAAAATTTACTGTTTTTGACCGAGCAGTTTCTTCCTGCTCCTTTCTACTTCCAGTTCAATCAGGTGTGCTAGCGCTTTTAGCACACGTTAAAAATCAGCTGGCACTAAATGCTAAAGGTAAAATTATGTATCATACCTGATAATTTTCTTTCCATTAATCATAGCTGATCAATCCATAGACTAGTGGGTTGTGTCCATCTACCAGCAGGTGGAGATAGAGAGCAATCCTTTTGCCTCCCTATATGTGGTCATGTGCTGCCGGAAACTCCTCAGTATGTCGATATCAAAGCTCCATCCGCAGGACTCAGCACTTAGAGAATTACACCCACAAAGGGACACTCTGCCCAGCTCACCACCGCCGAAACGGGGGAGGGGAATTAACCCAGCTCATCCCCACACAAGTGGGGGAGGGGAATCCGTCCAGCTCATCCCTGCGGAGCGGGGGAGGGACACCACACCTGCCGATGCGGGGGGGGGGGGGGGGGGATCTGGCTTAACCTTCAACCGCAACCGCGGCAGGAGCTGACTGACCCTAACACCGCCGAAGCGGGAGGGGTACAAAGCTGCTCTACTGCCGCACAAAGCGGGAGGGAGCGCCGGTAGAATTTAGGTCTCAATCCAGCCCCGTAAAACGGAGGGGAGAGGAATGCAGCAGCTCACTGTAACACAAAATCGTCTCAACTCCTGAAGAATCCAATTGAAAAAACTTGAACACGAAGTCCTCCTGAACAGGAACTGAAGACTAAACTTGAACCTGAAATGCAACCAGGATAAAAACAGTACAGATATCTGGGAGGGGCTATGGATTGATCAGCTATGATTAATGGAAAGAAAATTATCAGGTATGATACATAATTTTACCTTCCATATCATCATGCTGATCAATCCATAGACTGGTGGGATGTACCGAAGCAGTACTCACCCAGGGCGGGACATAGAAATCCCTGACCGCAACACTGAAGCTCCAAACCGGGCCTCCGCCCGAGCAGCCACAGTCAAATGGAAATGCCTGGAGAAGGTATGAGCCGATGCCCAAGTTGCCGCCTTGCAAATCTCTTCCAAGGAGACGGACCCGGCCTCCACCATCGAGGCCGCCTGAGCTCTAGTGGAGTGAGCCTTCAGCCGGATAGGCGGCACCTTCCCTGAGGCCACATAAGCCGCTGCAATGGCTTCCTTGACCCATCTTGCCACTGTAGGCTTAAGCAGCCTGCAGACCCTTACGAGGACCTGCAAACAGGACAAACAGATGATCCGACTTCTGGAAATCATTGGTCACTTCCAAGTATCTGATGATGACTCGTCTCACATCTAGATATTTGAGAGCAGAGTACTCCTCTGGGTAGTCCTCCCTACGAAAGGAGGGTAGGCAGAGCTGCTGATTCACATGGAAGCGAGAAACAATCTTGGACAGGAAGGAAGGAACTGTGCGAATAGACACTCCTGCCTCAGTGAACTACAGAAAGGGCTCTCGACATGATAGCGCCTGGATCTCGGAAACTCTTCTGGCTGAAGTGATAGCCACCAAAAAGACTGCTTTCAACGTCAGGTCTTTCAGAGATGCCCTTGACAAGGGTTCAAAAGGTGGTTTCTGCAAGGCTCTTAGCACCAGATTGAGATTCCAAGCAGGTACCACTGAGTGCAGAGGAGGGCGCAGGTGATTAACTCCCTTGAGAAAGCGCACCACATCTGGTTGCGAAGCCAGGGAAGCACCCTTCAGGCGGCCCCTGAAGCAAGCCAGAGCCGCTACCTGGACTTTAAGGGAACTGAGCGACAGGCCTTTCTCCAGACCTTCTTGCAGGAACGCCAACACTGAAGAAATTGGAGCAGTGAAGGGAGAAAGGGAGCCTGCCTCACACCACGATGCAAAGGTACGCCAAACCCTGGCGTAAGCAGTAGAAGTAGAGCGCTTCATCGCTTTCAGCATAGTGGCGATGACCCTGTCTGAGAAGCCCTTCTTCCTCAGACGCTGCCGCTCAATAGCCAGGCCGTAAGACCAAAGGGGGAGGGATCCTCCATCACCACGGGACCCTGATGCAACAGGCCCTGCTCCGCTGGCAGCCGCAGAGGGCCGTCCACTGAGAGCCTGATCAAGTCCGCATACCAGGGACGTCTGGGGTCAATCCGGACCCACCAGGATTATCCGGCCCGGATGCTTTGCCACCCGGTCTAGCACCCTGCCCAACATGGGCCAGGGCGGGAACACATAGAGAAGCTCCTGTGTCGGCCACTGTTGGAGAAGAGCATCTACTCCCAGAGATCAAGGGTCCCGTCCTCTGCTGAAAAAGCGCGGCACTTGGCAATTGGCCGATGACGCCATCAGATCTAGGCTCGGCTGGCCCCAGCGCTTCGTGATGTCCAAGAACGCCTGAGCCGATAACTGCCACTCTCCGGGATCCAAGGTATGGCGACTGAGAAAGTCCGCTTGACATTCATGACTCCGGCAATGTGGGCCGCCGACAGCTGTTCCAGGTTCGCTTCCGCCCACTGGCATAGATTCATGGTCTCCTTGGCTAGAGGGGCGCTCTTGGTACCTCCCTGGCGATTGACATAGGCCACAGCCGTGGCATTGTCCGATAGGACCCGTACTGGCTTCAACGCCAGTACCGGGAGAAACTCCAAAAGCGCCAACCGAATGGCTCTGAGTTCCAGGAGGTTGATAGACCACTTTGCCTCTGCAGGAGACCAGAGCCCCTGCGCTGTCCTTCCCAAGCAGTGGGCTCCCCAGCCCGTCAAAGAAGTGTCCGACATGACGACAACCCACTCCGGGGTCAAGAGGCATCCCTGTGGACAACTTGTCTGTCCTCAGCCACCAGCTCAGCGCCTTGCGCACTGCTGGCTCCAAGGGAAGGCGCACAGCGTAATCCTCCGACACTGGAGTCCAGCGCTGCAGCAGAGAGTGTTGTAGTGGTTTCATATGAGCCCTGGCCCAGGGCACTACTTCCAGCTGCACATAGTCCCAAGCCTGAAGAGGAGAGGCTACTAGGAACTGGTCCACCTGAGCCTGAAGCTTGACAATCCGATTGTCCGGCAGGAACACTCTGCCCACTTGGGTGTCGAAACGAACTCCCAGATACTCCAGGGACTGAGTCGGGCGCAGCTGGCTTTTCTCCCAGTTGATGATCCACCCCAGGGAGCTCAAAAGAGCAATCACCCGGTCTACAGCTTTGCCGCACTCTGCATAAGAGGGGGCTCGGATCAACCAGTCGTCCAGATAAGGATGGACTTGTACTCCTTCCTTTCGTAGGAAGGCCGCGATGACCACCATTACTTTGGAGAAGGTCCGCGGAGCAGTAGCCAACCCGAACGGGAGGGCTCTGAACTGGAAGTGTCGGCCCAGGACTGCAAAACGCAGAAAGCGTTGATGAGGAGGCCAGATGGGAATGTGCAAGTAAGCTTCCTTGATGTCCAAGGATGCCAGGAACTCCCCTGCCTTCACTGCCGCTATAACAGAGCGGAGAGTCTCCATTCGGAAGTGCCGAACTTTCAAGGCCCGATTGGCCCCTTTGAGGTCGAGGATAGGCCGTACAGAACCTCCTTTCTTTGGTACCACAAAGTAAATGGAGTAACGTCCCTTGCCAAGCTGATCTTCTGGCACCGGAACGACCGCACCCAGGCGGATCAGATTGTCCAAAGTCTGCTGCACTGCCACAGCTTTGACCGGAGACTTGCAGGGAGAGAGCACAAACCCGTCTCTTAAGGGTCGGCAGAACTCTAGCTTGTAGCCGTCTCTGATGACTTCCAGCACCCAAGCGTCTGAAGTTACCCTGGTCCACTCGCACAGAAACCATGACAGCCGTCCTCCAATCTGCACTGGGCCATGGACCAGGGCCCCGTCATTGGGTACGAGACCCTGGGGGAGGACCGGAGGATGCACCTCCGGGACGGCGGTCTCTGCGAAAGGAATGCTGCTTGGGGGAGAAGTTCCTCTTGAAGGAAGAGGGGGGCAGAGGAGCCCGACTTGCCAGGACGATATCGACGGGCTTCTTCCTGAAACCGTCCTTTGGAGGAACCGGGGCGAGCACCACTGGCCCGAGCCCTGAACTCTGGTAACCTCTTGCCCTTAGATGTGCCGAGATCGATCACAATTTTGTCCAGCTCAACCCCAAAGAGCAGCTTGCCTTTAAAAGGCAACTTAGCCAGGCGAGACTTAGAGGCGTGGTCAGCAGACCAATGCTTCAGCCAAAGCCAACACCGTGCAGAGACTGTCTGAGCCATACCTTTAGCCGAGGCTCTCAAGACATCATACAGCAAGTCTGCCAAATAAGCCAAGCCCGATTCCAGGGCCGGCCAATCAGCCATCAAGGAAGGATCCGAGGGGGAAGCCCGCTGTACAATCGTCAGGCACGCCCTGGCCACATAGGAGCTGCAAACTGAGGCCTGCAAACTTAAAGCAGCCGCCTAGAAGGACGACCTTAAGGCCGCCTCCAATCTTCTATCTTGGGCGTCCTTTAGGGCCGTGCCACCTTCCACCGGCAACGCCGTTTTCTTAGTCACCGCAGTGATTAAAGAATCCACGGTAGGCCAAAGAAAGGCCTCCCGTTCACTTTCAGGCAGGGGATAGAGGCAGGACATAGCCCTAGCCACTTTGAGGCTCGCTTCCGGGACATCCCATTAAGCCGAAATCAAGGTGTGCATGGCATCATGCACGTGGAAGGTTCTAGGCGGGTGCTTCGTCCCCAGCATAATGGCGGAGCCAACAGAGGCTGAGGGAGAGACGTCCTCCGGAGAGGAAATCTTCAAAATGCTCATGGCCTGCACAGGTTGGGCAAATCATCTGAGCGAAAGATCCGCGCTGCAGAAGGGTCATCCGCTCCATCCGAGCGGGAATCCGTCTCCTCCAAGGAATCCCCAAAGGACCGTTGGGAGAACTCAGATACGCTGCCCTCATCTACATCAGAGGAGACAGAGTCCTCTAGGGCCTGGAAATCCACCAGAGGGCGTTTGCTTCCGGAGGCCTCAACCCCCTTATCAGACAGGGGGGCAGGGGCAGCGTTTTGCATAAGAAAAGCCTGATGCAGCAGCAAAATGAATCAGGGGAGAAGCCCCCCGAACTGTGCACTTCTGCAGCTTGGGCCACGGCCCTAGACGCACCCTCAACCGGCGCTCGCAAGAGCGGGGGAGAAACGTGCTGCGCATCCAAAATGGCGTCCGTCACGAAACTCCGAGAAGGAGCAGCGCGGGAAGAACGGCGCTTAACTTTGGCCACTTTCTTACCGTCGCCCGAATCAAGGACGACCATAGTATTAACGTCTCCCAGCTCGAGGGCGGCCCAAGAAGAAGCCGTCCAAGCAGAGTGGTCGGCCAACATGGGCGAGCAGCGGGGGATGGGCGCTTATGGCGGGAAAAACCGCCACATCGGAGGAAGAACCGGACACTGACCGGACTCCAAACTGATGCTTAACAAAGGCGATTCAGGTTTTGAAATCCCCGCATCCCCGCTAGACGCACCCACGCGGTCTGGGGAGCAAATCCTCGCGCCCTCGCCGTCCGACGCCATAAGCCACGTGGAGACCAAACGGGGAACCCCCTGCCCGCTATAAAAAGGTAAAATTACCTGCTTCCCGCTCCGAGCTGTAACGAACTGGTGTCCCAGTGAGCAGCTGCAATAAACGTTGAAATAAACGCCCTTAAGGACGTCCAAAACTGTTTTTTTTTTTCCAACGGAGCCAGCGGGAGAGGGGAGAAAAGGAGAGACCTGGCACCACCAGGTTTGCACTTGCTCAAGAAGAGCCCTCAACCCCAGGTACTGAACAAAACCTAAAAATTAGGCTTGGAGACCTAGCCAGAGCTGCTGCTGTTTGTGACCACCACCTGCTGAGATAGAGAACATACTGGGGAGTTTCCGGCAGCACATGACCACATATAGGGAGGCAAAAGGATTGCTCTCTATCTCCACCTGCTGGTAGATGGACACAACCCACCAGTCTATGGGTTGATCAGCATGATGATATGGAAATGCCCATTATATTCCTATGGGCCTCTCAGTGTGTAGTCCCAGCTGATTTTTAGCGCGAGCTAAAAACGTTAGTGCACTTTAAGATCCCCATACATAGGCTGATCAATTGTGGCAACAGTCCTGGGCCACGGAACATGTGCTACCACTACAAATCATGGGTATCGAATCCATCTACCAGACAAAACTATCAATCTTAGGCCATGACTCTTCCCTCTCGCTCCTCCCCAGGGACTGTGTTGGTTTTGTACCATCACTGTCTTCCCTTAAGCATTAAGTCTCAGAGAAACTCCTATGCCAGTTGAAAGTATGAACCAAATTCTCACCAATCATTCCATTCACTGTTCCGAACAGCACTGAGCCCTGGGTGGGTGTAGAAGTTTCGCCCAGATTCTGCATGACAAGTGAACCATGACAGAATACATTCACAAACTCGCCCAGGTGAAACAGACCCACTTCCTGAAGGTGTTGTCGTTCCTCATCCGTCGTAGCTGCACTGCAAGGGGGAACAGGGATCAATTTAAAAAGTCTCTCTCTCACCTCACAGAATATATTACAGAGACATAAGGAATCACGGTACATTACAATCCAAAGCACTGACCAAGTGGCCTCCAGATGTAACCAATAATCTGATTACATATTTAATCTACAAATGTTTCACATCTGTACATCACACACGAGATGCCACCTGTTGCATATATCCAAAAATTTCACCTTTCTAGCTACAAAAAAAAACCAACAAAAAAACCCCCAACTTCTAATGACAGTTACATTTCTAACAATTTAAAAAAAAAAATCTGTTATGGTGCCTGCATTAGCTACCAGCAGCAAACACATTGCAGTTTGAGGTAATTTGTCTAGTTTAATTGGGCTTTTGTTTAGGAGTCAACCACTTTAGCCAACAGACCTTTGCCATATTTGCCAGTCTTCCATGAGAAATCTTTTTAGCTGTATGGCCCAATTTGGTGGAGTGTCCTCCCACAAGATCTCAAGGGGTCTAGTTACTTTCACTTCTGTCCACACCTTCGGAGTACAGCAGAACAAAATGAGGCAGTGATCTGCAAATGCTCAAGCAGTGCAGATAAAGGGCAGACCAAGTACACAAGAAGATTAAAGTAGTAGGCAATTTATTAAACAGTAGAGATTAAAAAAAAATATAAAAACCGTGCCCGACATGAGAGAAGCTGTGTGGAGTACTGCTGAAACTGCTGTGGCTATCTGCCATTACTGTTAGTTCTAGAGAAGTGCGTTTCAATCATTCCACCTAGTCATATGACCCTGACGCAGCCTTAAATAAGTAAAACGTCAGGCACTGTTTTTCACCACACCTTGAGGGAAGGAGTGGGAGATTTGCTTGTAAATTGCTGCTGGATGGTAGATAGGGAGGAGAATCAGCTAAAGGTTTTTCCAAATATGATTTTAATTAGTTGTATAGTTACATGTATTATTATTTTGGTTTCAATCTGCTTGATACATCTATAGCAGTATGTCAAGTAAATAAATCAAATCAATTTATTCTGGTTAGATGGAAGGCAGTGCTTGAAAGTACACAACATCAATAATAACAAATATTCTTTTCTATTATTTATCAGATATTTTCCACATACTGCCCCAGAATAACTATGCTGTTGCAGTACAACATGTGTGAAACAGACCAGTTATTATTACATTTATTTTCCATGTTCAAATCCCAGCCTGGAATATCTTTGAAGGGGTGCAAAGTGAGCAATGAACTACACAAACTGTTTTAAAGCAGATAACATTATTTTGATGATCTCCAAAAACATTCCCACAGAAAAGAGATTGAATCATATTCTAAGTCTTGTTTCCGTGTTTTTTCCAAACCTAGATTGCAAGACTAGAAGAACCAGTGTTGTTAATACTCCTGTTTTTAATCTACATGGATCAACTGTACTATGTTTCAATCAATATGGTGGCAGAAGGCACTTAAAAGCTTGGAAAGAGGCAAGTTGAATTTCTCAGCAATTTTCAAGTCAGACAAACTGTATACTTTCTTTCAATATCCTCCATACAACTCTCACACCAGAGATATTTGAACAGTATGAAGAGGATATACACAGCTGTACAAGGTCATTCCCACAGACAAGGTTTCTCCACGAAGACCCAAGCTCTAGAAACATTAAGGCCATTAATTTTTCACACACACGCACTATCACAATCAGGGCTAATGTAACACTGCAACTTCTGGGGGTAACATATACAAACGCAACTTATAACTTCTTCTTTCCTCACCTGTCCTTCTGACACACAAAGAGGTTAAAGGCATTTTCTGCTCCGAGAAAATTGTCATCATCAAGTATCTCCACAGCACTCATCCAGTTTGGGTTAAAATCCCGAGCAATCTTGTAAGTTTAAAAAGAAACGCAAACAATTACAACCAATATAAAAAATAAACATTGGGCCCTACATTCAAAGAATTTATGCTCCTAACTTTGGGGTCCTTTTACTAAGGTGCACTAATGGATTTAGTGTGTGACAATGATTAGGGTGAACTAAATGATTAGAAACCTATTACATTCCTATAGGTGTCATTATTTAGCATGCGCTAAATCTGTTAGTGCACCTTATTAAAAAGGACCCCTTTGACAGTTATGCTCCTGAGTTGGTCTCTCTGAAAATTTACTAGGGAAGAGTAACATAACATAGTAGATGACGGCAGAATAAGACCTACACGGTTCATCTAGTCTGCTCAACAATTTAAACTCATATGTGCTACTTTATGTGTATACCTGACCTTGATTTGTTTCTGCCATTTTCAGGGCACAGACCGTAGAAGTCTGCCCAGAAACAAGGCCCACCTCCCAACCACCAGCCCCGCCTCCCCCCACCGGCTCTGCCACACAATCTCGGCTAAGCTTCTGAGGATCCATTCCATGGATTTAGGTGGTGACAGAAGTGGATTAAGGGCGGGAAAAAAAACGTAGAAGCTTAACACTGATTTTCAGCATTAGACTCATGAAAGACTCCAGAGGAAATTGGGAAGTCATGGGATAGGAGGTAGTGTTCTATTGTGGATTAAAAACTGGTTAAAAGATAGAAAACAGAGAGTAGGGTTAAATGGTCAGTATTCTCAATAGAGAAGGGTAGTTAGTGGGGTTCCCCAGGGGTCTGTGCTGCAACCACTGCTTTTTAACATATTTATAAATGACCTAGAGATGGGAGTAACTAGTGAGGTAATTAAATTTGGTGATGACACAAAGTTGTTCAAAGTCGTCAAATCGTGAGAGGATTGTGAAAAATTACAAGAGGACCTTACGAGACTGGGTGTTTAAATGGCAGATGTTTAATGTGAGCAAGTGCAAAGTGATGCATGTGGGAAAGAGGAACCTAAATTTTAGCTATGTCATGCAAGGTTCCACGTTAGGAGTCACCGACCAAGAAAGGGATCTAGGTGTCGTCGTCGATGATACGTTGAAACCTTCTGATCAGTGTGCTGCTGCAGCTAAGAAACCAAATAGAATGTTAGGTATTATTAGGAAAGGAATGGAAAACAAAAATGAGGATGTTATAATGCCTTTGTATCGCTCCATGGTGTGACCGCACCTCGAATATTGTGTTCAATTCTAGTCGCCGCATCTCAAAAAAGGTATAGTGGAATTAGAAAAGGTACAGAGAAGGGCGACGAAAATGATAAAAGGGATGGGACGACTTCCCTATGAGGAAAGGCTAAAGTGGCTAGGGCTCTTCAGCTTGCAGAAAAGGCGGCTGAGGGGAGATATGATAGAGGTCTATAAAATAATGAGTGGAGTTGAACAGGTAGATGTGAAGCGTCTGTTTACGCTTTCCAAAAATACTAGGACTAGGGGGCATGCGATGAAGATACAATGTAGTAAATTTAAAACAAATCGGAGAAAGTTTTTCTTCACTCAACATGTAATTAAACTCAAATTCGTTGCCAGAGAATGTGGTAAAGGTGGTTAGCTTAGCGGAGTTTTAAAAAAAGGTATGGACGGCTTCCTAAAGGAAAAGTCCATAGACCATTATTAAATGGACTTGGGGAAAATCCACTATTTCTGAAATAAGCAGTATAAAATGTTTTGCACTTTTTTGGGATCTTGCCAGGTATTTGTGACCTGGATTGGCCACTGTTGGAAACAGGATGCTGGGCTTGATGGACCTTTGGTCTTTCCCACTATGGCAATACTTATGTACTTAGACTCATAAATTAGACTCAAATGTTGTCAAATACATGGCAGGTCTAAATTTATAAGCATCAGTTTTAAGCTCCTAAATTAAACTGTACCTTTTAACCACTGCTGAGGAAATTCAGGCCATCTGAAGGCAGTAGAGGCTTTACACACAGTTCTGCCAGTACATCTCAAGACTGACCTAGGAGTAGCCTAGTGGTTAGAGTACCAGTCTTGATATCCAGAGGTGCCCAGTTCAAATCCCACTGCTTCTCCTTGCAAATCTTTGGCAAGTCACTTAACCCTCCATTTCTTTCCAACTAAAACTTAATCCAGATAAAACACAATGTCTCATCCTCTCATCACAACACAACAAGTACAAACCCACCATTATAAGTACCCCAAACCTTTCCCTTCCTGTCTCAGACAATCTGAAAATCCTAGGAGTCACAATTGACCGAAATCTTACATTAGAAAACCATACGAAAAACACAACAAAGAAAATGTTTCATTCAATGTGGAAGCTTAAGAGAAAAAGGCCTTTCTTCCCTAGGGAAATATTCTGCAGACTGATACAATCAATTGTATTGAGCTAACTAGATTACTGCAATGCAATTTATGCCAGTTGCAAAGAACAAATTATTAAGAAACTCCAGACTGCACAAAACACGGCAGCCAGACTCATATTTGGCAAAACGAAATATGAAAATGCCAGACCCTTAAGAGAAAAACTACACTGGCTTCCACTAAGAGAGCGCATTACGTTCAAGGTCTGCTTTCTGGTTCATAAGATCATACACGGTGAAGTCCCGGGTTATATGTCAGACCTTATAGACCTACCTAAAAGGAACTCTACTAAATCATCACGCACGTTCCTGAACCTTCACTACCCCAGCTGTAAAGGAGTGAAGTATAAATTAACATATGCATCCAGTTTCTCCTATATAGGTACGCAAATATGGAACGAATTACCTAAATCAATAAAAACAACATACAACGTAAATAATTTCCGCAAATTATTGAAAGCTAACCTATTCAATAAAGCATACTATAATAATCCATCCTAAATACTAGTTATTTAAAATTTTACATCGAATCTTCACTTAAACATTGTTCTGTACTTCCCGATTGTCCATATTAATCAACAAGATCAAAGTTTAATTTTCCTGATTGTTCAAGTTAATCTACCACGATTGAAGTTAATCCAACACCTTTTATTTCTGATTATGAAAATGTACTTTCTTTAACTGTATACTTAATCCTCTCTGTTTCCTTTACCTTAAATATGTATTTCTCTTCCGGAATTGGTGATCACCATTACGGAAAATGTAAGCCACATTGAGCCTACAAATAGGTGGGAAAATGTGGGATACAAATACTACAAATAAAGTACAAAATTAGATTGTGAACCCTCCAGGGACAGGGAAATACCCAGTGTACCTGAATGTAACTCACCTTGAGTGAGGCAGGATAAAATTCTAAGATGCACTGAAGATTTTGATGGTGGGAGATATTTGTCCCATTGGATGTTATACTGTGCACTAGGGATCAAGGGCTGTTACATGAAGAAAGTCTGTTTTCAAAAGGGTCATAAGTACATAAGTAATGCCACACTGGGAAAAGACCAAGGGTCCATCGAGCACAGCATCCTGTCCATGACAGCGGCCAATCCAGGCCAAGGGCACCTGGCAAGCTTCCCAAACGTACATTCTATACATGTTATTCCTGGAATTGTGGATTTTTCCCAAATCCATTTAGTAGTGTTCTATGGACTAGTAGCGCTTTAGAAATGGTTGTTGTTGTTGTTGACTTGTCCTTTAGGAAACCGTCTAACCCCTTTTTAAATTTTGTCAAGCTAATCGCCTTCACCACGTTCTCCGGCAACGAATTCCAGAGTTTAACTATGCGTTGGGTGAAGAAACATTTTCCCCGATTTGTTTTAAATTTACTACACTGTAGTTTCAACGCATGCTCCCTAGTCCTAGTATTTTTGGAAAGCATGAACAGACGCTTCACATCCACCTGTTCCACTCCACTCATTATTTTATATACCTCTATCATGTCTCCCCTCAGCCGTCTCTTCTCCAAGCTGAAAAGCCCTAGCCTCCTTAGTCTTTCTTCATAGGAAAGTCGTCCCACCCCCGCTATCATTTTAGTCGCCCTTCGCTGCACCTTTTCCAATTCTGCTATATCTTTCTTGAGATGCGGCGACCAAAATTGAACACAATGCAGTTGCACCATGGAGCAATATAACAGCATTATGACATCCTCATACCTGTTTTCCATACCTTTCCTAATAATACCCAACATTCTATTCGCTTTCCTAGCCGCAGCAGCACACCGAGCAGAAGGTTTCAGTGTATTATTGACGACGACACCCAGATCCCTTTCTTGGTCCGTAACTCCTAACGTGGAACCTTGCATGATGTAGCTATAATTCGGGTTCTTTTTTCCCACATGCATCACATTGCACTTGCTCACATTAAACGTCATCTGCCATTTAGCCGCCCAGTCTCCCAGTCTCGTAAGGCCCTTCTGTAATTTTTCACAATCCTGTCGCAAGTTAACGACTTTGAATAACTTTGTATCACCAGCAAATTTAATTACCTCGCTAGTTACTCTCCTATGCTGGGACATCTATGTTTTTTGAATGTGCATATGCAAATTATTTTTTGTGATTTTTCTTCTAAATTTTGGGATTCGATTTGAAGTGCGGTTATATTATATTATTAGTTTTTGATATAGTCCTTGGTTTTAACCAGTTTTTTTTTTTTTAGTTTTTACACTGTTTTTCCAGTCTCAAGGAAGCCTATGATGAGAAGTCTATTGAAGGTGTCTAATTGTTTATATTTGCACCTTGGACCTATATCTTAATATGGCCTTACTCCAATCGAACCAGGGTTAACACATAGGTTAACTACGGTTTGAAATAGGTTTCTATACTGACTCCATACTGCTGTTTACAAACTCCTGAATACAGTTCAGAACACTACAGCTGGCTCTACTGAAAGCCAGCCTTTTCAAGATACACTTGCCTCTTCTCTTCCCTGCCCCAGGTTCCAACTCTTCCAGAGAAAGGGTGAGACAGAACACATACCTCCTCAAAGTTGCCCTCCATGGGTTTGTAGGCAAGCAGCAATACCGAGCGCATTAGGTCTCCCACCAGGATAAAATCTCCCTTTGTTTTCAGATATAAAGCCATGATGTTATTGTAATGGTTACATTCAGTGCGCAACTCCTTTTCTGCCGTCCACTCATACAATCGAACCTGAGAAAAGGAAAGACAGCTTATGTTAAACATACATCACTTGCTGTGGTCCCTTCTGGTACAGCTGTATATGAAAAGAAAGAGCAGAAGCTATACATACTTAGATCATCAATTTGAGACAGTCAAGCTCACCATTCCTTCTCCATTAGCTTTCATGTACAACATCGAGGAGAAAAAGGGAAAGGAGGAGACATACAGGAAGGAAAAGATGTACAATTTTCTTGCCATGTTATTGCCCTCTGCTCCCACTACAGCCCTCTTCGCTTGCTGCCCTTGGCTCTGCTTGCTTACCGTGCTGTTGATACTGGCCAGGAGCTTCCCATTAAATTCTACCATAGAATAAACAGCACCTTTCACTTCCTTCTCAGCAACTGTCTGGAGTTTCCCTGTGAGACAATAAACACCACATTAAGCAACTCCTGATACGTTTAGCACTTTTATGAACAAAGGCTCACAAACAGATGCACCCACAGATATGCCCATTACCTCACATGGCAAGAAAAAAAGCACCAAAGGCCCCAAGAGCTGGCGTGAAGGAACTAATTTTATTAGAAGACTGAACACAAGATGTTTCGGCAAATTGCCTGCATCAGGAGTCAGATTTATATATATTCCTGCACATATGAACTTAAACTCAGTCAAACAATGTGATCCAATATATACAGATGTGGCTCAATTCACTTGAAGCGTGAAAAAACCCCTGCAAGTGTGTAAAATAGTGCAGTAGACGCATCCAATGAAGTCGCAGCTTAAAAAACGACACTACAAATCTGGCACTTAAGGACTTTTTTTTAAATTATTTTTATTGGAGATCCAGTCTTGCCACCTTCTCAAGCAAAGAAATTTGACCGAGTGACTCCACTCTTAATCCAACATCAATGACTTCCTATCCAGTTCAGATTCCAGTTCAAAACCAAGATCTTGATTCTAACCCCAAAATTCTCTTTGCATCTGCTCCCATCTGTACTCTCTTATTACCCCATATTGTCCAGTATACTCACTGCGATCTGCCTTTGAAAGTCATCTATGCATCTTATCTGTTTATCGCTCCCAATTCGAATCAACAAGCCATTCTTTTTTCTTTACTGCTCCATCCTTATGGAACTCATTGCCACCTGACTTACCTAAGGTTTAGGTCTGTCTTAAAAACTTCTCTTCCAGAAAGCTTTTAGGACTCAACTTTCTGAACAGTGAGCCACAGTGTCCCCCCTCTTGCAGCAATGTTTCAATGACTTGATCTGTTTTTTTTCCTCCCTCTTTCTCTCTTTTTTCTTTCCTCCTTAAAGCATTCTTTTCCTATTTCAGATTTCAAACTGTAACTCACCTTGAGCGTCTCCTCATTTGGCAGTATATCAAGTAAATTACAAACAATAAACAAACGTAAACAATATATTGCAGATGGATCTCAGGGAGTACCAGGGGAATTGCTCAAGCTACCCAAGGTGTCTGATACAGAATCCAAGATTCACATCTGTACATCAGCTAGAGAGTACTACTGCTTAGCACACTTTGATCTTAGTGGGCAGTTTCACCCCTCTCCCATCCCATAAATGAAAACAATCTGCCAAAGGAAGAGCTTGCCTTTGCAATGGTGTTGTAGAATCTTGTACCCAACACAGAGTTAGAAATTATGATTTTAAGATAACAGAATCTGCCAGCTGCATTCAGTTGCACATACAAAAATTTGAACACGTGTTGGCAGACTCTTACCATCAGAATACTGAAAGACAACAATGCGGCCCTGCTTAGGCTCTGCCTCCTCTGGGTATACCATCGCTGTGCCCACAATGAAGTAAGTGTTGATATCTTTTCCAAGCTTGCAGGACACTAGGCTCAGTGCATACTCATTTTGCAGAAACTGATGGGCATGGAGCACTGAGGGGGAGGAATGAGAAAGAAGAGAAAAAAAGAATGAGAAAAGATGGGGAAAGGAAAAAAATAGAAAGGAGTAAAAAGGAGACAGAGAAAAATGTTACACTATTTTTACTTTCTGCTCTTTCACTACAACAAGCTTTAGTAAAAATTTTATCTGCCTTCCCTGAAATAAACAAACAAAATAATCATCTTGCCATTCTAACCCCTCCTCACCACCATCATCATCATAATATAATTTTGGTGGTACAGCAAATTCCAATAAACTAAACTTTTGTCTTCACTGTGCTCTGTCACTACTTCTTGTTGACACTTATTTTGTTAACTACAGGTTACATTTTCTGCTTTTATAGGAAACCTTTTCCAAATCATTTGCACAGAAGTATGGAAACCTCAATAAACTTGTACATTGACTGCCTGCTGAGAAGAGATTGATTTCTCCCCCTGGACAACAGTGATCAGTTTTGGAGAGAACTTGACTTCTCGCATGGGATTCATATTTTCTCCCCTTGACTCTCTTCCCACAATTTTTATGTTCCTCTTGGAAAATGAAAATTTGTCTTGCACATCAAAATTCTCAATCACTGTCATGGAGAGCTTCCTTACACCCATCTATTAAAGCACCTCATCTTTTCCCCCCCATCTCTCTTCAGGGGTTTGGCACAGTTGGGTACCTTCAAAGGTGTGTTGGTCTATAATGAGCAGGTTGTGAACCTCTACCTCCTCTCCAAAAGATGTCTCATGTGGGGACGTACTACTAGAGAACAGCTTACTGGAACTCACACTGCTGGAAAGAGCCTGAGGAACAGGGAGATATGTAAAAAGAAATTAGTTCTTACCTGCTAACTTTTTTCCCCCCGAGTCCTAGCAGACCAGTCCTGAACAAGTGGATTATGCTAGTTAACCAGCAGATGGAGAATGAGAACAAGAGACAGTGATCCCCCACCCTGTAAGGGCACCCTACGGCCTGAATTCCACAATATTTTGCTAAAAATACCCCAAAACAATGGTAATGCAGCATGGACATGAAAATAAATTAACTTCTCCTCCTTCCTTATATGGTCAAAAATCAATCGTAATTACCTGTACTCTTTTTTTTTTTTTGGTCTTTTTGGGGCATGGGGTGGGGTGGACAGAACTAGCAAGAAAGTAGCAATCTTAAAATAATAAACAACCAGTCTGAACCAGGAGGGTTTCTGGACTGGTCTGGTAAGACTCAAGGAAAGAAAATTAGCAGGTAAGAACTAATTTCTCCTTCCTTCTTTTCATCACCAGATTAGTCCAAAACATGTGGGATTTCTCAAGATGGAAAACTGAGCAACATCTCCCCCTCAGAACTTTGGCTGCAAATGCTATATCTTTCTCTGCAGCAATATCAATTCTGTAATACTCGACAAATGTATGAACAGAGGACCAAGTTGCCTCCCTAGATGCTGCATACAGTTCTGCCCAAGTTCTCGCGAAGTCCTTTGTAACATGTGCTATTAACACTTGAGTGATTTGCTTACCCGCTGGAATATAAGCGGAAGAAGTAATGTCAAGCCCATGGACAATAGAAGCTTTAGAAGCTGCCGGGTCCTTCCTCACTCCAGCAAACAGAACAAGCTCTCCAACCTCTGAAACTCATTGGTCATCTCCAAACAACATATAAACATCTGGAGAACATCTGAGAAATGCAAGGATTTACAATCTACATTGCAATCATCCCTCTTACAGGAAGGAAGATTGAGCGACTGAGTCAAACGAAGAGACAACCTTTAGAAGATGGGAAGGAATAATCCAAATAGAAAGCCCTGCCTCTGTAAAACAGAAATGGATCACTGCATGATAAAGCTTGCAACTCCGAAACTCGTCAACCTGACAAAATGGTGTCTTTAAAGTGAGATCTTTAGGAGACACAATCTTTAATGGTTCAAAAGGACTGAAAAGGAGGTCTAACCTGATGGTCCCTATCAAAAAATGAACTATATCATTACAAGCAGCTAAAGAAGTCTTCTCCAATCAACCTCAGAATGTCCTTCTTGAAGAAATCTGAGCAATGGAGAAAGGAATGCAAGGCCTTGCTAGAACACAATGTTTCAAATATTCACTAGACTCACATAGGCACTTGAGGTAGAATGTTTTTGGGCTTGGACTACAGTGGAGATAATATAGGAGTAACCATTATGCCTTAGGCATGCCTACTTAATGGCCAAGCTGTAAGACAAATTGGAGCTGGATCTTCCATCACCACTGGCCCTTGATGCAGAAGTCCCTTCTCCTGAGGAAGCCACAGAACAGCCAAACCAGATCCGCATATCAAAGGTCTTCTGGGCCAGACCAGAGTGACCAGAACCACTTGACTGGGATTAGCAGAAATCTTTTAAAGAACCCTGCCCAAAATGGCCATGAGGGAAAGACACAAAAGAGATCCTTCTGCAGCTAGGGTTAGACCCAAGTGTCCAGGCCTTCAGAACAGAGTTCCTCACATCAACTGAAGAATCAAGGCACATTCACTTTGGACTACGACATCATCAGATCCATGAGAGGCTTTTCATTGGCCACATCCACTCCCCTGGATCAATGGAGTGCCTGCTCAAGAAGTCCGCTTGAACATTCTGGACGATGGTGAGCAGCTGTTAGATCTAGAAGTTATATCTGTACCCGGTGCAAAAGCAGCACAGCCTCCTGAGCTATCGCTGTACTCCTTGTGCCTTCCCGTCCACAGATGTAGGCTACCACCGTTGTGTTATTGGAAAATACTTTTACCGCTCTGCCCCTCATCATTCCCACAAAGGACAGCAATGATCTCCAAACTACTCTAAGATCCAGACGATGATGGACCACAATGCCTAGATTGGAGACCACCTTTCCTGAGCTACATGATTTTGGCAATGGGTTCCCCATTCAAAAAGGCCAGCATTCGTTGTCAGTACCAACCAATCCCAAGGTTGCAGAGATGCTCCCTCTGAGCAAGCTACGCAAGAGAAGCCACCAACTCATGCTTTTCCTGGGCTTCGATGTCCAAGGGCATCTGAAAAAGGAATCCATTTCAAGTTTGGCAGCCTCCTGATCCATGAGGGACTAATCATCCGACACTCCGTCCAAAATCCACTCTGCCCAGCAAAAACAGGCCCTAGCAACCAAATCCCCACAAACAGCTGCTTGCACCCGCCAGCACTGCCACGTCAAAACTCTGCTTCAAAAGAGCTTCTATTGTGGCAGGCAGGGCCAGTCACAGTCTAAGGAGACCAGGAAACAAAAGGTTGGTCAGGCCAGGGGTGTGCTGGTAAATTTTTAACAACAGGCTCTTTCTCCGGACGTAGCCAGCTCTGCAGTTGGAAGGGCCAGAGGTGGCCGGGTGGGGGGGGGGGGGGGGGGAGCAACACTTGCCTCTCTCTCCTCCCTCCCTTCGTACGGGCACGCTAGGCATACCTTAGCTGGCAACCAATAAATGGACTGCCACCACTCCCAACGTCTTGCTCTGAGCAGCATGCTGAAACTTCTCACACATACTGGAGAAGTCCCAGCCTGCTGCTTAGAGCTGGAAACAAGGAGTGGGGAGCAGCAGCAGTCTATTTACTTGGCTGGCAAGGCTCAGCATCCCCATCAGTAAAGTAAAAGAGAATTCAGCAGGGGGCCCAAGCCCACATTTTGGGAGCCAGTTGTTAAAGTAGCCATGGAGGGCCCTACTTTAACAACCGGCTCCCAAAATTCTTAAAAACTTAACAACCAGCTCTTGCGAGCCTGTGAGAGCCTGCTCCAGCACACCACTGGGTCAGGCAGAGAAAGCACTGTAGTTTTTCCTATTCTCCAATAAAAGAAGGAAAAAGGGATAAAACTTTCTTTACTTGAGCAAATAAGCTGGCAGGTTGCTGGAACAGACAGAGGTCCTGGGAGAAGGAATGGGTAGGATGCAAAACGCAGGAAGCTGGCCAGGCACACAGCTTGGGGAACAGAGGAGGACTATGGGAATTATAGTCCCCTGAAAGTGAGCAGAGGATTCCTTGACTGCCCAGCAGGCAGTGTGAGAGGGACAGGCAGACTGGGAGCTGTAGTAACATAGTAGATGACAGCAGATAGAGACCTGTACGGTCCATCCAGTCTTCCCGAAGAGATAAACTCATTACACAAAGGTGATACAACATATGTGTACCTGAACTTGATTTGTCCATGCTATTTTCAGGGCAAAGACCGTGGAAGTCTGCTTGGCACTGTCCTCGTTCAAATACTTTTGACGTTGTTATCGAAGCCCTTGATAAGTTTCATTCTAGCCCATCCAAATCTATCCAGCCACGTACTGGCTTTGTTTGCCAATTACCAGTGTTACCACCTAGTCTCCACTAAGCTTCTCTGGATTGATTCCTTCTAAACAGGATTCCTACATGTTTATCCCACGCATTTTTGCATTCTGTTGTTGTTTTCATCTCCACAACCTACCGCAGTAGGGCATTCCAAGTATCCACCACCCTCTCCGTGAAAAAATACTTCCTGGCATTATTCCTGAGTTTTCCTCCCTTCAACCTCAATTCATGTCCTCTAGTTCTACCACCTTTCCCTTTCTGGAAAAGTTTTGTTTGCGGATTAATACCTGTCAAATATTTGAACATCTGTATCATATCACCTTTCCTCCAGGGTATAAATCTTCAGGTCATCAAGTCTCTCCTTGTACATCTTGCTATGCAAACTGCATACCATTTTTGTCACTTCTCTTTAAATTGCTTCCAGTCGTTTTACATCCATAGCAAGATACAGCCTCCAAAACTGAACACAATACTCCAAGTGAGGCCTCAACAACGACTTGTACAGAGCCATCAACACCTCCTTTATATCCCTCTCTATGCAGCCTAGCATCCTTCTGGCCGTAGCCACTGCCTTGTCACATTATTTCGTCGCCTTGAGATCCCCACACACCATCACTCCAAGGTCCCTCTCCTGAGCTGAGCTTACCATCTCTTCCTTCCTATCCAGTACATCTCTTTTGGATTTTTGCACCCCAAGTGCATCACGCTGCACTAATTTACATTACATTTTAACTGAGAGACCCTTGACCATTCTTCCAACCTTTGGAGATCCCTCCTCAAGATATCTACGCTATTGGCTATCTTCATGTCATCCACAAAAAGGCAAACCTTTACTTCTAACCCTCCAACAATGTCTAACACAAGTTTATTAAACAGAATTGGCCCCAGCACCGACATCTGAGGCACTTTACTGCTCACTTTACTTTCCTCCGAGCGGGTTCCATTTACCACCACCCTCTGTCACCTGTCGGTCAACCAGTTTCCAATCCATTTTACCACGTTAGGTCCCAAATACCAGGAGCTGTTCACTGCAGGGGAAGCAGTCAGTCATTAGCTACCTTCCATCTGAGGAGGAGGGTATGACTCTCTGGCTGCAGCAGGCAAGTAGTATATTAACAAGCTTTGCATGCAGAAAGGAGAGAAACTAGTCCTAGAGAGCCAGGTGCTGCCCCAGACAGCCAGGAAAGGGTTGGGGGAAATTAGGCTGTTCTTTAACAGGTGCTCTGTCTGAAGGAAGGGAGAAGAACTTGGTGTGAAGCTATCCTGGGAAGGGTGCTCAGAGGCACAGGATAAAGACAGCTGCAAATATAAGGTACAGCTGATAAAAGGACTGGGAGAGAATGGTTTAATGCTGCTCTGTTTGTACAGTGGGAGGCATGCTGAAGGTGAAGCCAACTCTGGGAAGGTGGACAGGGCCACTGAGAGGATGAAGGAAGAAAGGGATGTCAGCTACACTCTAGAAGTTTGCTATTAGGCCAGGTGAAAAGAAAGCCATAGGAATTTATTTATTACATTTGTACCCCGCGCTTTCCCGCTCATGGCAGGTTCAATGCGGCTTACATAGTAGATAGGGTTTCAGTGTATTGCAGAGAGAATTACAAGCTGTAGTAAAGCTGTAGTAGCGTACCATGATAGAAGTAGTTAGGTGATATAACAAGAGAAGGAGTAGTGGAGGTGGGAGAGTTAGGGAGGGGATGAGTTGTATTAGTCGGGAGATTTGGTGTGAGAGAGTAGGGGGAGGGAGGAGTTGTGGGAAGATTGGTGGGAGGGGGGTCTAGTTCATTGTCATTAACGCTTGGTTGGTTGTTGTGTGCATGGGTACGTAGGTTTAAGTTGGATCATTTGGGTAAGCTTGTATGAAAAGGTGGGTTTTCAGCAGTTTCCGAAAGGTTAGGTGGTTGATTGCTTGAATAGATCTTGGTAGGGCGTTCCAGAGTTGGCTGCCTATGACAGAGAAGTTGGATGCATAGTAGGTTTTGTACTTGAGTCCTTTGCAGTTGGGAAGGTGTAAGTTGAGATAGGTTCGCAAAGATTTTGATCCGTTTCTGGGTGGAAGGTCAATTAGTTTGTTCATGTAGCTTGGGGATTCTCTGTGGATAATCTTGTGAATCAGTGTGTGTACTTTGAAGTTTATTCGTTCTTTGATAGGGAGCCAGTGGAGCTTTTCGCGTAGAGGTGTTGCTTGCTCAAATCGTGACTTACCAAAAATGAGTTTGGCTGCCGTGTTTTGGACAGTCTGGAGTTTTTTTAGGACTTGGGCCTTACAACCAATGAAAATACGATTGCAGTAGTCAGCGTGGGTAAGTACTGTGGATTGTACCAAACTGCGGAATGTTTTAATGGGGAGGTAGACACGTTTCAGTACCCACATCATATTGAACATTTTCTTCGTGGATTTACCTGATAATTTTCTTTCCATTAATCGTTCCCACTATTCTAGGAGCTCACCCATAGTTCTGAGTGCTTTCAGCAATGTGAAGAGATGTGAAGTGTTGGTTGCATTTTAGTGGCTTTATTTCTACCTGGTGCACCCTCTCTACAAGAGGTCCAGAGGTCAGATCTTTTAGATGGAGTTGTTCTGTCAGTTTACATTCTATTTACTCATTTGTTAAGGTTGTTGTATTGTTATATGTTCTTCTGAATTGTTTCCATACTGCTTGTCTATGTAAATACTGATGACCTGGGGTAGCTGGCTAAGGATATGAGGCACAGCTCAGTTCTATGTTCTCTAGCTGCTTCTGCTGCCTGATGGACATAACTGTCCCCGCGTGTCCTGGAATAGTGGCAGGACTAATGGAAAGAAAATGATCAGATAAGCCCTAATTTCTTCTTCTACCACTTTGCTCCTAGTATTTAATAAAGATACACATGTACCTATGGGTGTCTAGAAAATAGGCTGGAAATAGGTGCCAATGTTTCTTTCTTTACAACATCCGTCCCTTTCTTTCCGAGCACTCTACCAAAACCCTCATCCACACCCTTGTCACCTCTCGTTTAGACTACTGCAATCTGCTTCTTGCTGGCCTCCCACTTAGTCACCTCCCCCCTCTCCAGTCGGTTCAAAACTCTGCTGCCCGTCTCATCTTCCGCCAGGGTTGCTTTACTCATACTACCCCTCTCCTCAAGACCCTTCACTGGCTCCCTATCCGTTTTCGCATCCTGTTCAAACTTCTTCTACTAACCTATAAATATATTCACTCTGCTGCTCCCCAGTATCTCTCCACACTCGTCCTTCCCTACACCCCTTCCCGTGCACTCCGCTCCATGGATAAATCCTTCTTATCTGTTCCCTTCTCCACTACTGCCAACTCCAGACTTCGCGCCTTCTGTCTCGCTGCACCCTACGCCTGGAATAAACTTCCTGAGCCCCTACGTCTTGCCCCATCCTTGGCCACCTTTAAATCTAGACTGAAAGCCCACCTCTTTAACATTGCTTTTGACTCGTAACCACTTGTAACCACTCGCCTCCACCTACCCTCCTCTCTTCCTTCCCGTCCACATTAATTGATTTGATTTGCTTACTTTATTTATTTTTTGTCTATTAGATTGTAAGCTCTTTGAGCAGGGACTGTCTTTCTTCTATGTTTGTGCAGCGCTGCGTATGCCTTGTAGCGCTATAGAAATGCTAAATAGTAGTAGTAGTAGTAGTAGTAATCTTGTGGTGACGAAGCTTTTTATCCATTTAATGATATTTCCGCCAATCCCTAGTTTATCCAGTAGTTTTGTCAGAATGTTATGATTTACCATGTCAAATGCACTGGATAGGTCGAATTGTAGAAGAAGGATGTTGTTTCCAAATGATATTTCTTGTTTGAACTTGGATACTAAGGTGAGTAGTACAGTTTCTGTGCTGTGGGCTGGACGGAAGCCTGATTGCGACTCATGTAGAATGGAGAAATTTTGTATAAATTCGTTAAGTTGAGAGGTCACTCTATTTTCCATCAGTTTGATTAGTAGTGGGATGGAGGCAACAGGGCGGTAGTTGGTGATGTCGTTTGCTGGTTTCTTGGGGTTTTTTGGTATTGGTGTAAGTAGAATGTTGCCATGTTTGGTTAGGAATGAGCCTTGTTAAAGCAGGAAGTTTAGGTGGGTGGTAAGGTCTATAATAAAGCGTGCGGGGGGCATTTTTCATTAGATAGTTAGGGCAGGGGTCTAGGATGCAATGTGGAGAGTTTGGTGCCTGTCATGGAAACTTCCTCGGTGGTAAGGGGGGGGGGGGGGGTGAAGTTTGTCCAGGAGCGGTCAGCCGGAACTTCGTCCATGTCGAGGTTCAGTTCGTCGGAAAAGTAACGATGCTAGTGCAATCTTGGGGAATAGTATTGCAAAGATTGATTACTTTGTCATTAAAGTATTTGGCCAGCTGGTCGGCAGATAGGTAGTTTGAGGGTGATGTAACTGGACTGGTGTTAAGAAGATTCTTTATAAGTTGGTATTGTTTTTTGATATCTGATCCGCAGGTTGTAATTTTTTCTGTATAGTATGTTCTTTTGTTTCGTTTAATGGCATTTTTGTAGTTTCTTTGTGCCTGTTTCCATGCATTGAGGGTGATAACGTTTTTTGATTTGCTCCAGGTTTTTTCTAGTTTCCTGGTTTGTGATTTTAGGTTTTTTAATAGTTCGTTAAACCATGGTGAAGGGTTGCGTTTACGTGGAGTTTTGGTGTGTAGTGGAGCAATTTCATCCAGAATAAGTTTGCACCTGTTGTTCCATTCTGTAAGGAAGTGAGTCGAGTTTGGATTTATTGTCCAGTTGTTGTCGTAGATTTGTTGCCAGAAAGTTTCCTTGTCTATCCATCCTCTAGTGATGATTGTTATGGGGTCATGTGTTTTAGGCTGTCCCTTTTTACGCCAGTGTATTGAAAAGGACGCTTTGCTATGATCAGAACAGGGGGAAACAGACCAGCAGATGTCGGATATGATGACGTTTTGGTCCGTGGAGAATTTCTGGGAGATGACGTCGAGTGAGTGGACTTTGACATGGGTTGGTAGAATTGTAGGGAGTTTGAAGTCACATAGGTGGAGGAAGTCTTTGTGTTCCTTGGTGTGGGCGGAATTTGAGTCCTCTAAGTGTAGGTTTATGTCACCAATTAATAATACATTGGAGTTGTTGACGCCAAGTGTTTGATATAAAGTCCATGTATGTGGACTGGTTGTGGTTCCAGTTGATGGGAGGTCTGTAAAATAGAATGCAGGTTAGGTGATCGCATAGTGAGGGGCAATGAAGTTTGATTGAGGCAATTTCGAGTTGTGGTGTAATGGACTCTTGAATAGGCTCAGGGGAGAAATTAGATCTGTAGATGAGCGCTATACTACCACCTCTTTTGTCATATCTAGTCCAGTGAGTGATTTTGTAGCCAGGGGGGCATAGATCAAGTACAACCGGATCTTTTGAGTCGCGGATCCAGGTTTCTGTGATGAAGAGTAGGTCGAGGTTGTCTGATGTGATCCAGTCTGTGAGGATTTCGGTTTTGTTAACTGCTGATCTGGCATTAATGTAGCCCACTCTGACGGGTTGGTATGGGTCAGCACTTGGAGATGATGGGTGAATATTTATAAGATGATTTGTTTTTCATGTTTTAGATTTGGTTGATTTTGTTTCGGTATTTGGAGGAGGCAGTTTGAGTGATGGTGAGTTTCTTTGGCTGGTGTCAGTTTTTTTGTAGTAGTTTAGAACTGGGATGATGTTGATTTCTGATGGAGGGGCATTGAGTGTGGCGTGGATGAGAGGGAGTGAGTGGGTTATGATGAGTATGTTTAAGAGAAACATTTTAGGGATTTGTTATTGGTTTGGTTGAGGGATAGGTGATATAGGGGAATGTGGACTTTGTTATTGCTTTGGTTGAGGGATAGGTGATATAGGGGAATGTGGATTTTAGTGGTTTTTCTTTAGTAGGTTTCTTTTATTTGCATTGCTGAGAACCCCAGGGGAAAGAATGCTGAGGGAGGGGCATGGAACCTATGGATTAAGTTCTATAGCTAGCTTGTTCATTGCTGGAGAAGTAAAAGTAAAACCTTACATATTGTAATTATCCTGCTGAGTGGAAAGGGGGAAGTTTGCAGATTGTAATTATCATTAAATGGAATAGTTAATAGCATGTGTGCAGTCTGGTTCTTTGCTACAGGGAAAAGAATCCATGCACTTGGTGGCTTAGGCTGAAGAGGGGAAAGAAGGCCCATTACTTGGAGGAAGAGGGCCAGGTATACAAACACCACTATGCTAGTTCCCAGAGGCAAACTCTGTTCAGGCGGGTGACTGAGACAGTCTGGCTAGAGAAAAGGTGGTCAAGCGAGCTTGTGGTGGGGAGTTTGGGAATTGACTGCCGTGGGGCCCGCATCCTCCCAACACCATGCAACGAACCTGAGGATCCTTCAACACTGTGCTGCCATCCACCAGAATGGCATTTTTCTTAGACACTGCAGAGAATACTACATCCACTACATTCTCTATCCTGGTATGGGATAGGGTAAAGATGGCTCATGGACTAGGAAAGACAAAAAGGAGTGTCTGGAGAGTTCCTCTGGGCCTGTATCATGTCCCAAATGACCTCATGAATGGGGAAGGACCTGGAAGACTTCCCGAAGCCCTTCAAAAGTGGAATCACCATCCGTGGTGCCTCTTCAGTGTTGAAATTTGAAGATTCTCCTAAAGAGACCTGAGAAATGAACTCCTGCAGCTCTTCTTGATGAAAAATATGCACCACTTAAGAATCCTTGCCCGGGGGCAAGTCTTCCATCCACACAGTGACCCCCCCCCCCCCCATAGCCTGCTCCGAGTCCAGATTCTTATCCTTGGCCCAATCTCAATCTTCTTCCAACTGTAGAGAGTCACACTCTGGAGCCCATCCTTCCACCAGTCTACACGCTGCCTTTTGGAAGGAAGAGGAGGGGAAGGACCCCCCCCCCCCCCCCCCTGCAACGCCCCCCTGCTGTGGCTGCACTGTCTTGACTGCCAGCCAGAACGTCCTATACATGGCCAGTATGAAATCTGGAAGAAAAATCCACCCCGGAGGGAGCAATGGGGTACCCTCCGGAAGCCCGATGGAAGATACAGGCTCTAACCACAGCAGTTGATCTGAGCCTGATGCGGCTTGTAGAAACCAGAGAACCACTATTAACTGCTGCTTAGATCTCTCAAGCACAGCAGAGTCCCCGCAAGAAAGGCACAGCTTCCGATTCTGAAATTCCTGTTCTTGCAGTCTCCTGGCCATCACAGAAAGATCAGTGGCCCGCCAAGTCTGACACAGAGCAGCGCTTCAGGCGCTGCAAACTCATCATACCTCTGCACTGCCTGAGAAGCCCCAAACAGGAAAACAGCCCCAGAGACAACGCAATACCCAACAAAAAACAGGCTACACATAAGAAACCCAGCGATGCTGCGAGAAGCAGGCTATTTTTTTATTTTCTTTCACGTAGATTTAGGTTCACAAGGCTCCCTTGTCTGCTGTTAGGCAAAGGAGGCTAGCTGAAGCACTGGTCGCAAAGGCAACCCCAAAAGGGAAGATTTGAGGATAGAGAATGGGGGAGGGACCCAGCCACCCGGGTGTGATACTCCTGGGGTATTTAGAGACCCCCATGGGCCTCAACACCTGTCCAGCAACAGAGAGAAATTCATAGAGAGGGGTTTTCTTTTCCCTTCTGGGTTTTTTCCCCTCCCCCACCCCCCATCCCATCTGCTGGTAGGCGTGCATAACCATCTGTGCCTGTCTATAGGGATGCTACAGAAATTACAGTTTGTACCCTGGCTGAAGACAGAGAAATACTGTGGAACATGGCTGCTGGGTGCTCTTATAGGGTATGAATCATAGTCTTTTGTTCTCTGCTGGTCAACAGGCATAACCCACATGTCCTTGACTGGTCTGGAGAAGACAATAAGGAAATACACAAATAGATATGAGAGAGAATGAAATTTATGACACAGAGAGCTCAATCCCTAATTCATTCTCCTGTAATTAGAACATGTTTTCCTCACCAATTTATTTCTATTAGGCAGTGACCATCACCATCCCAGTCTCCCCCCAAAACCCATATGTGACTTTATAACATCTGCTAGTCGTCTCAAAAAGATATAGAAAATCACCAAGATCACCATGCTATCGGGCAAAAGGACTGTCACTTTGACAAAAGAGATAACTGTACAAAGTGAGTGGAGAAAGTAGAGTTAATTACCTCTATTGGATGTTCTTTGTAGACAACAGAAAAATGCAGCTATGAAAGTTGGTGGCATTCCCTGGGTGGCAGCAGCATAGATACTCCATTATCAGATTTACATTCAAAATTCTTCTTTCACGTGCCTATAATGGCAGCTTCCCTTCAGTCTGTACCATAGCTAGGGACAGCGAATGATACATACCTGTAGCAGGTGTTCTCCGAGGACAGCAATTGTTCTCACGACTGGGTTGACATCCACGGCAGCCCCCATCAACCGGAAGAAGCTTCGCGGGCGGTCCCGCATGCAGGACATGCCCACCGCGCATGCGCGGCTGTCTTCCAGCCTGTGCGCGACCGTTCCCGCTCAGTTGAATGACAAGCAAAGGAATGAGTAAAAACGCAACTCCAAAGGGGAGGAGGGAGGGTAGGTGAGAACAATTAGCCTGCTGTCCTCGGAGAACACCTGCTACAGGTATATATCATTCGCTTTCTACGAGGACAAGCAGGCTGCTTGTTCTCACGACTGGGGTATCCCTAGCTCTCAGGCTCACTCAAAACAAGAACCCAGGTCAATTGAACTTCGCAACAGCGAGGGCATAACAGAAATTGACCTACGAAGAATAACTAACTGAGAGTGCAGCCTGAACAGAACAAAATTGGGTCCTGGAGGGTGGAGTTGGATTCAAACCCCAAACAGATTCTGCAGCACCGACAGTCGCGTCAGGTATCCTGCTGGAGGCAGTAATGTGATGTGAATGTGTGGACAGATGACCATGTCGCAGCCTTGCAAATCTCTTCAATAGTGGCTGACTTCAAGTGGGCCACTTACGCTGCCATGGCTCTAACACTATGAGCCGTGACATGACCCTCGAGAGCCAGCCCAGCCTGGGCGTAAGTGAAGGAAATGCAATCTGCTAGCCAACTGGAGATGGTGCGTTTCCCGACAGCGACCCCTTTCCTATTGGGGTCGAAAGAAATAAACAATTGGGCGGACTGTCTGTGGGGCTGTGTCCGCTCCAGATAGAAGGCCAACGCTCGCTTGCAGTCCAATGTGTGCAACTGACGTTCCGCAGGGCGGGTATGTGGTCTGGGAAAGTATGTTGGCAAGACAATTGACTGGTTAAGATGGAACTCCGACACCACCTTTGGCAGGAACTTAGGGTGAGTGCGGAGTACTACTCTGTTATGATGAAATTGTGTATAAGGAGCATGAGCTACCAGGGCTTGCAGCTCACTGACTCTACGAGCTGAAGTAACTGCCACCAAGAAAATGACCTTCCAGGTCAAGTACTTCAGATGGCAGGAATTCAGTGGCTCAAAAGGAGGTTTGATCAGCTGGGTGAGGACGACGTTGAGATCCCATGACACTGCAGGAGGCTTGATAGGGGGCCTTGACAAAAGCAAGTCTCTCATGAATCGAACGACTAAAGGCTCTCCAGAGATGGCTTTACCCTCTACACGATAATGGTAAGCACTAATCGCACTAAGGTGATTCCTTATTGAGTTGGTCTCGAGGCCAGACTGATAAGTGCAGAAGGTATTCAAAGCAGGTTCTGTGCAGGACAAGAGCGAGGTTCTAGGGCCTTGCTCTCACACCAAACGACAAACCTCCTCCACTTGAAAAAGTAACTCTTTTTAGTGGAATCCTTTCTAGAGGCAAGCAAGACGCTGGAGACACCCTCAGACAGACCCAACGAAGCAAAGTCTATGCCCTCAACATCCAGGCCGTGAGAGCCAGAGACTGAAGGTTGGGGTGCAGAAGCGCTCCGTCGTTCTGCGAAATGAGAGTCGGAAAACACTCCAATCTCCACGGTTCTTCGGAGGACAACTCCAGAAGTAGAGGGAACCAGATCTGACGGGGCCAAAAAGGCGCTATCAGAATCATGGTGCCGCGGTCTTGCTTGAGCTTCAGTAAGGTCTTCCCCACCAAAGGTATGGGAGGATAAGCATACAGGAGGCCGGTCCCCCAATGGAGGAGAAAGGCATCCGACGCTAGTCTGCCGTGTGCCTGGAGTCTGGAACAGAACAGAGGCAGCTTGTGGTTGGTCTGAGAGGCGAAAAGGTCCACCGAGGGAGTGCCCCACTCTCGGAAGATCTTGCGTACCACTTTGGAATGGAGCGACCACTCGTGCGGTTGCATGACTCTGCTCAGTCTGTCGGCCAGACTGTTTACGCCTGTCAGGTATGTGGCTTGGAGAAGCATGCCGAACTGGCAAGCCCAACGCCACATCCCGACGGCTTCCTGACACAGGGGGCGAGATCCGGTGCCCCCCCCTGCTTGTTGATGTAATACATTGCAACCTGATTGTCTGTCCGAATTTGGATGATTTGGTAGGACAGCCGATCTCTGAAGGCCTTCAGCGTGTTCCAGACCGCTCGGAGCTCCAGGAGGTTGATCTGAAGATCTTGTTCCTGGAGGGACCACAGACCCTGGGTGTGGAGTCCATTGACATGAGCTCCCCACCCCAGGCGAGATGCATCCGTCGTCAGCACTTTCGTGGGCTGCGGAATTTGGAATGGACGTCCCAGGGTCAAATTGGTCCGAATGGTCCACCAGTGCAGCGAATTGCGGCAACTGAAGGGCAGACGGATGACATCTTCTAGATTCCCGGTAGCTTGACACCACTGGGAAGCTAGGGTTCATTGAGCAGGTCTCATGTGAAGGCGAGCCATGGGAGTCACATGAACCGTGGAGGCCATATGACCCAGGAGTCTCAACATCTGCCGAGCTGTGACCTGCTGAGACGCTCTGGTCTGAGAGGCAAGGGATAGAAGGTTCTGCGCCCTTGCTTCGGGAAGGAAGGCCTGAGCCGTCTGAGAATTCAGCAGCGCTCCTATGAATTCCAGAGATTGGACTGGTTGGAGATGGGACTTCGGGTAATTTATCACAAACCCCAGCAGCTCCAGAAGGTGGATAGTACACTGCATGGACCGAAGAGCTCCTGCCTCTGAGGTGCTCTTGACCAGCCAATCGTCGAGATACGGGAACACATGCACTCCCAGCTTGCGTAGATACACCACAACCACCATGAGACACTTCGTGAATGCCCTTGGTGCAGAGGCGAGCCCAAAGGGCAGCACAAAATACTGAAAGTGCCGTGTCCCCAGACAGAATCGGAGATACTGTCTGTGAGCTGGCAGTATCGGGATGCGAGTGTAAGCGTCCTTTAAATCCAGGGAACACAGCCAATCGTCTTTCTGAACCATTGGTAGAAGGGTGCCCAAGGAAAGCATCCTGAACTTCTCTTTGACCAGGTATTTGTTCAGGCCTCTCAGGTCTAGGATGGGGGTACATCCCCCCTGTTTTCTTTTCCACAAGGAAGTACCTGGAATAGAATCCCTGCCCTTCCTGCCCGGGTGGCACGGGCTCGACCGCATTGGCGCTGAGAAGGGCGGAGAGTTCCTCTGCAAGTACCTGCCTGTGATGGGAGCTGAAGGATTGGGCTCCCGGTGGGCAATTTGGTGGGGTGGAGGCCAAATTCAGGGTGTATCCGCAACGCACTATTTGGAGAACCCACTGATCGGAGGTTATCAGAGGCCACCTTTGGTGAAAAAATTTCAACCTCCCCCCGACCGGCAGGTCGTCCGGTACGGACACTTTGATGGTGGCTATGTTCCCATGGATCCAGTCAAAAGCCCGTCCCCGGCTTTTGCTGTGGAGGCGCAGGGGGCTGCTTAGGCGCACGCTGTTGACGGGAACGAGCGCGCTGGGACTGTCCCTGTGCCTGAGGAGGCCTTCGGGCCAGCAGGGTGTACCTACGCTTGTTGTAGGCGTAGGGCGCAGCCTGCCTGGCCCGGGAAAAACGTCCACCTGCTGAGGTGGATGCTGAAGGCGCCCGGTGGGAGAGCTTGTCGAGAGCGGTTTCCCGCTGGTGTAGTTGGTCCACCAACTGCTCGATCTTCTCGCCAAAGATGTTATCCCCCCGGCAAGGGACATCCGTCAGTCGTTGCTGGGTGCGGTTGTCCAGGTCAGAGGCACACAGCCAGGAGAGCCTGCGCATCACTACACCTTGGGCCGCAGTTCGAGATGGCACATCACAGGTGTCATAGATACCCCTGGACAGGAACTTTCTGCACGCCTTCAGCTGCCTGACCACCTCCTGAAAGGGCCTGGACTGCTCCGGAGGAAGCTTGTCGACCAGGTCCGCCAGTTGCTTCACATTGTTCCACATGTGAATACTCATGTAGAGCTGGTATGACTGGATGCGGGTCACGAGCATGGAAGATTGGTAGGCCTTCCTCCCAAACGAGTCCAGAGTGCGGGGCGCCGAGGCGGTATCCCTCGAACTCCGTGCCCTCTTGAGAGCAGAGTCCATGACCGCCGAGTCATGAAGCAATTGGGGCCGCATCAACTTTGGGTCAGAGTGGATCCTGTATTGGGACTCCGCTTTCTTGGGGATGGTGGGGTTAGATAAGGGCTTCAGCCAGTTCCGAAGCAGTGTCTCTTTGAGGACATTGTGCAACGGCACCGTGGAAGACTCTCTAGGTGGTGATGGATAGTCGAGGACCTCGAGCATCTCGGCCCTCGGCTCATCCATAGAGACCACGGGAAAGGGAATGCAAATAGACATGTCCCTGACGAAGGAGGCAAAGGAGAGGCTCTCAGGGGGCGAGAGCTTCCTCTCCGGTGAAGGAGTGGGGTCAGAGGGAAGGCCCTGAGACTCCTCTAAGGAGAAATATCTGGGGTCCTCCTCCTCCCCCCCCCCCACGAGGCCTCTTCCTCGGTGTTGGACACGAGCTCTTGCAGCTCAGACCTAAACCGGGCCTGTCTCGACTGCGAGGAACCATGGCCTCGATGATGGCGTCGAGCGGTGGACTCCTGCGCCGGCGGGGATGAAGCTCCCTCCATCGACGTCGAGTCCACCTGCGTGGCGGTCGACACCGGTGCCGCAAGCGGCGTCGGTGTCAGAGGCCTCGGCATCGGGCTAGAGCACACCGGCACCTCCATCAACGGCGCTGGAGGCGCAAGCACCCCCGGTGGCGGCAAAGTCTGGCGCATCAGCCCTTCCAAAATCCCTGGAAGGATGGCTCGGAGGCACTCGTCAAGGCCCGCTGTCGGGAAAGGCAGGGGGGCCGGGGCCGGTGCGGGTGTCGGTGCCGGAAGCTGCTCGGGTCCAGGAGACGGTACCGAAGCACCCATGGACTGACGCAGCGACACCTCTTCAACCGAGGGGGGACGCTCCTCTCGGCACTGCCGCTTCCTCGGCGTCGAATCATCTCTGGAGGCGCCGAAGCTGGTAGTCCCGTGCGCCATGGGCGACCGATGACGGTGCTTTTTAGTTTTCTTTCGGTGCCCGTCATCGGCGCTCGGCAGCAGAGATGAAGAGGAGGTAGAACCCCCCCGGCCTCGAGGGATCGGGTCCGACAGGGTTCGGGTCCCAATGGCCCTAGGTAGAGGGAGTGGCCGGGGCCGATTGCCCGCGCGGCCACTCACCCCCGCCGTTGCCAGTAGGCCGGCGGGCCAACGGTACCTGTACTCCTGGGGTCGGTGCCGATTTCGTCGACATCGGTACCGAAGATCCGGCCGTCGACGTTGAGGGGCTGGCGCAAGTTCCAAAAAGACGGTCCCGAAGAACTTGCCTCGCCACCTGTGTCCGCTTCCGCAAGCCGAGACACAAGGTGCACGTCTTGGTATTATGCTCCGGCTGAAGGCACTGGAGGCACCAAGCGTGAGTATCGGTTTGCGAGATCTGCCGGCCGCACCGACCACACTTCTTGAATCCGCTCGGGACCTTCGAGGACATCGACGGAAAAATCGCGTTGGCGAAGTCAAAGTCGTCGATGGTGGCGGTGAAAAGCACACCCGAAAAAAGAAAACGACCGAGGCGCCCCCGCGGCTAAAGACGACGAGGGGACAAGCTTTTTTTTTTTTTTTTTAACAGAAGAAAAGAAAGAAGCACAACGCGTACGAAAAGAGAAAAACTTGCGGCTAGGCCACGATCCGGTTTCCAGGGCTGACAGATCTCTTTCAGGGAGAGAAAACTAACAACTTATAGCAGCAGCTTCAGAGAGCATTTTCCATCTCACAGATAGGCTGCAGAGAATACCTTCTCCTGCTTTAGACTTAGCCTGGCCTCAGAATGACATCCTATAGTATATCTCCTATCAAACTGAGCTCTCTTTTTCATCAAGCACTGCCATTTCCTCCCCTCACCCTCCCCACTGACAGTTTGAACTTCGTGGGTGTGGCTTGGATCTCTTTCAGGGAGAGAAAACTAACAACTTATAGCAGCAGCTTCAGAGAGCATTTTCCATCTCACAGATAGGCTGCAGAGAATACCTTCTCCTGCTTTAGACTTAGCCTGGCCTCAGAATGACATCCTATAGTATATCTCCTATCAAACTGAGCTCTCTTTTTCATCAAGCACTGCCATTTCCTCCCCTCACCCTCCCCACTGACAGTTTGAACTTCGTGGGTGTGGCTTGGATCTCTTTCAGGGAGAGAAAACTAACAACTTATAGCAGCAGCTTCAGAGAGCATTTTCCATCTCACAGATAGGCTGCAGAGAATACCTTCTCCTGCTTTAGACTTAGCCTGGCCTCAGAATGACATCCTATAGTATATCTCCTATCAAACTGAGCTCTCTTTTTCATCAAGCACTGCCATTTCCTCCCCTCACCCTCCCCACTGACAGTTTGAACTTCGTGGGTGTGGCTTGGATCTCTTTCAGGGAGAGAAAACTAACAACTTATAGCAGCAGCTTCAGAGAGCATTTTCCATCTCACAGATAGGCTGCAGAGAATACCTTCTCCTGCTTTAGACTTAATCCTACCCACCCTACCCCTCTACCCACCCACCCCTAGAGTGACATGTCTTATATAACCTCCCTATCAACCCACTCATTACTTTACCTCACCCATTTCTATTCTTCTATCACCTTCTCCCACTACTCCAACCAGAGTTACACCTAATCACACTGACCACCCTTCAACATCTTCTGTCCTTCTGTGACTGTTCTCTTGTGCTTGACTGCTTAAATATTTTAAATTTAAATGCTTTACTTTTTGTCTATTAGATTGTAAGCTCTTTGAGCAGGGACTGTCTTTCTTCTGTGTTTGTACAGCGCTGCGTACACTTTGTAGCGCTCTAGAAATGTTAAATAGTAGTAGTAGTAGTAGAGAGAGACGATAACACGTCTCTCTCCAGCGCGGAATCGAAAAAAAACTGAGCGGGAACGGTCACGCACGGGCGGGAAGACGGCCGCGCATGCGCGGTGGGCGTGCCCTGCGTGCGGGACCGCCCGCGAAGTTTTGTTCCGGTTGGTGGGGGCTGCCGTGGACGTCAACCCAGTCGTGAGAACAAGCAGCCTGCTTGTCCTCGGAGAAAAGAAATTACCCACTACCTGAATGTAACTCAACTTGAGCTATATCCAATAAATAAATAAAAATAAATAGCTAAAAGAACTGTATCAACCAGTGGAGATGGTGGGAGGGAAAGAATGGCTACATTTTCCTGTCTATGGAGAACATCGGTTACAGGTAAGCAACTCTATTTTCTCTGATAACAGCAGGCAAAATGCAGCCATAAAAGTTGATGATACCAAAGACAAGGGTTACTATAATGGCAACCTGACAAACTTGCAGCCTGGAAAATAAACTGAGTGGCTGGAATGGTCAACTAAGTGAAAAGGTTGCACAGAACTAATTATCCAAAAACATTATCAAGTCTTAGGGACTATCAAGGTAAGGGTGTGAATGACATGAGGAAGGACCTAGCAAAACTAGAGGAATGGACCGATATTTGGCAACTAAGATTTAATCCAAAAAAATGCAGGGTCATACATTTGGGTTGCAAGAATCCGAGGGAATGGTACAGTCAGGGGCGTAGCCAGACACCCAATTTTGGGTGGGCCTGGGCCCAAGATGGGTGGGCAAAAGAACTCTGCCTTGTCCCACAAGTGATTTGGTCTTTCCCTCTCTTGTCTGCATACCATATAGTCTCTCAAAGATCCCCCTCCTCCCCGCATACCTTTTAAATAGCAGATTTTCACCGGCAGCAAGCAGCAACTAATACACACTGCTCATGTTGGCCCCACAACATGTATCAGTCACTGCTTGCTGCAGGCGAAGATCTGCTATTTACAAGGTATGCAGGAGGGACAGTTGTTGGGAGTTTTCGGCTGGTGGGACTTGGGAAGAATCCCTACCAGCCACATCATAGGTGTGCTGCTACTGGGTGGGCCTGAGCCCAAAGTGGGTGGGCCTAGGCCCACCTGGGCCCACCCTTGGCTACGCCACTGGGTACAGTATAGGGGTTGAAGTGCTTCAGTGTATGAAGGAAGAGCGGGACTTGGGGGTGATTATATCTGATGACCTTAAAGCTTCCAAAAGCAACGGTCAAAGCCAGAATGATGCTTGGGTGCATAAAAAGAGGGCTAACCAGCAGGAAAAAGAAGGTGATAGTGCCATTGTATAAGTCTCTGGTGAGGCCCCATTTAGAGTACTGCGTGCAGTTCTGAAGACCGCACCTACGAAAAGATATGAACAGGATGGAGTCGGTCCAGAGGGTGGCTACAAAATTAGTAAGCGGTCTTGAACACAAAAAATAAAGGGCCAGGCTTATGAACCTCAACATGTATAAGCTGGAAGAAAAGAGGAAGAGAGGAGACATGAGAGAGACATTTAAATATCTCAAGGGCATTTATGTACAGGAAATGAGCCTTTTTCAACTGAAGGAGAGCTCTGGAATGAGGGGGCATACAATGAAGTTAAGAGGGAATAGGCTTAGGAGTAATCTAAGAAAGTATTATTTCACAATGGCCTCCCGGTGGAGGTTGTGGAGTCGAGGACTGTGTCAGAATTTAAAAAGGCATGGGATAAGCATGTGGGATACCTTAGAAAAAGGAAGAGTTAGGGGTTACAGAGGATGGGCAGACTGGATGAGCCATATGGCATTTACCTGCCATTATGTTTCTAACAGTGTTTAGTGAAAAGCATGTACTCACGATCATGTATCTGCTCGAAGCGTCCTGAATCAAAGATGCAGGTTGCAACAGTTGTGGCCTTTCTTTTGAATCAATGTATTCTGACTTCACCAAGAGATGGAAGTTATCTGAAATTCAGTTTTGAAAATGTGTGTTTGGTGGCAGGTAAGCCATGATTGCTGGGTTTAAAAGTCACAAACAACCGAGATGATTGTTTGATACAACAAATTGCTTGAAAATAGTATAACAAGGCTCTTTCACAGTCTAGATTGTGAAAAGGACGCCTCTTCTTCACTGGTATGTGGATTTGGGAGTTCAATGTAAATCTGATAATGTGGTGCCCACACAGCTGATGCCCAGGGAACAGCAACAATTTTCATGGCTGCATTTTGCAAGCTGTCATCGGTAAAAGACAGAAAGACAACTAGAGTTCTGAGTGAAATCTCATGGCACTTTTGCTCTGGACTAAACAAAAGCATACTTGAAATGGATAATGTAAAAGTTGTAAAAGGCTTAGCAAAAACCTCTGCCTCCTTACCTGAGTACTAGCACTAGGTCTCAAAGCAGTGGTTCCTCCACTTGCATCCTGCACTTCGATGCGACTTGAAAGCACCCCAAAACACTGAGACACCTCCTGGTAACAAATCTTCCTATTAAGAGGGACAAGAGAGAAGAAACCAGCAGTCAGGAGAGCTTGCAGATTATAGATGGTCCAAAGCTCATCATAGAATAGCATAAAGATTCTGGTTACAATGCCAGTTCCCTAGTACTCTCACGTTGATATGTCTGGCAGCACCTGCTCACCTGGGAGACTCATACAATGGGACAGTGCGAATGTGCAGTTTCTGGATCTCATCAATAGTGCCAATGGTCAGAGTGCTATTGTTAGCCAACGCCAGGCTATTAAAAATAGGAAAGCATCAGTGAGAAACAGCAGGAACAAGGAACCATGCAACAGAGAAATATCAGAGTCAAAAAGGTGAAATTAGATCTTACCTGCTAATTTTCTTTCCTCTAGACCCTCCAGACCGGTCAAGATGCGTGGGTTATGTACTCCTACCAGCAAAGGGAGACTGAGAAAACACTGGGCTTTGGATACTGTATGTATAACCTGTGCAGCACCCTCACTAACCAGTATACCACTAACGAAGCAGAGAAAACAAAACAACAACTATACAGAACCCTGTATGTGGTCACTGCAAAACCAAAAGATTTGTGCTTTCACAGGCGAGCCACAAACAAAGCCACACCTGTATCAGACCCATACCAGAAACAAAACCTGATACCAAGAGTCTGAAACTATTTGAACAACAATCATCAGCTGCCGAGAGATATCAAATAAACTCAAAGAACACCTCCTGGCCTAACGTATTTACAGGGCGGGCCCTTGACTGGTCTGGAGGGTCTAGAGCAGTGATGGGCAACCTTTTGAGCTTGGTGTGTCAAAATTCGCCAAAAAACCGAGCATAACTCGGGTGGTGTGTCACTTCGAGAAAAAAAACCATAATTTCGCGATATTTATAGTTTAAATAACAAAAATGTATAATTGTAATATAAAACTGTATTTAATAAACCAAAAACTAATTATTTAACTTACCTACTTAGTGACTTCTTTGTTCATCTGTCAGTTGGTTTCTTTTGTTGGTCTTGATATTATTTAACTTGTGTGGGGTGCCATGAACTAAGATAAGTGAGGGGGAGGGGGAATTCTTTAACTAATCTGCCTATTAGTGACTTTTTTGTTGCTGAATTTCATTGGCTAAATCTTCAATTGAAGGTTGGTATTTTGTACACTTCAAGCCCAAGCAAGCGCTACTAACTTCATCTGTCAATCTGTTTCTTTTGTTGGTTTTGATATTATTTAACGCTGAGAATAAGGTTTCACAAAAGTACGTAGAGGGAAAAATTGTGAGTAAAGCCATTGCTATATTTTTCAGGGTGCTAAAAGTGTCTGGTAATCGGATCCAGGCACTCCAAATTTCCTGGTAACTCAGATATTCTCTTAATAATTGCATCTTTATTCTGCATATCGTGAAATAGAACTGGTGCACATCTTAGGAGAGTTTCTTTAATAAATTCTCCCTCACTGAGTGCTTTTCCATGCTGAGCTATGGAGTGAGCAATGCTCAAACTTGCAGATGTTAAATTTGTAGAACCTTTTACAAATTTAAGGATGGACTTAGATTGGCTCTTATAAAAGTGTAGCTGCCTGGAAATGTATTCTTTCTGTTCATCCTCACTTTTTTTCAAGAGCTGGGAATGATTAGTTTCAAAATGTCTATTTATATTCCACGTTCTGCTTACTACAGTTTCAGTACATAGAACGCAAAATGATTTGCCATTTTTTTCTATAATGCCATACATCTCGGTCCATGTCTCTTGAAAGGGTCGGCTACTGCTACTACCACTTCCTTTACTTAACCTTGGTTTTTTATTTTTTGAGTTCTCCATCAGGGGGGCAGAGACAGAAGATAGAATTATAGATAGCCTGTTAGCCCTAACTAGCCTAACTGACCACCTTATGTAAATTAAGATGGCTGCCGCTATTTCTAATGGCGGGAAACGGCACCCATAGCACATGCCCTCGCCTCTCCCAGCCTCCCCCTCACCTATCTCAGTAATGGTGGTCAATTACAAATCCACGACACCCCAGAACAGTAGATTGGATGATGGTTGCTGGTAATGGTGATCACAGGGCCCTCAGAGATGCGTCCCCCACGGCATTCCGCTGCTCTCTGCTCCGCCGGCCGGAAGTGAGGAGCCAGGGCAGAGGGAGCAGCAGGGAGGGAGCCAATAGGAGCGCACACGGCACACCCCCAGCGGGTAAACATGCACCGGGTGATTTCGCCGGGGGGGGGGGGGGGGGGGGGGGGGGGTCGCGCTGCACCGGGGGGGAGGGGGGGCGCATCGGCGATCCGCCCCGGGTGTCAGCAAGGAACTCCGCTGCTTCTCTGTATGCGGCCACATGCGGCCGCGTGTCACTGAAAATGGCTACGCGTGTCAGTACTGACACGCGTGTCATAGGTTCGCCATCAGGGGTCTAGAGGAAAGAAAATTAGCAGGTAAGATCTAATTTCACCTTCCTCAGCGACCCTCCAGACCGGTTAAGATGCGTGGGACGTACCAAAGCAGTAATTATCTATGGGCGGGACCCGCGAAGGCCAGAGGTCAAAACAGCTGAACCAAAACTCGCCTCTTCCTTTGCATGAACATCAATCCTATAATGTTTAACAAATGAATGCAAAGAAGACCAAACAGCTGCCCAACAAATATCTAATAGAGGGATCATACTATTTTCCGCCCAGAAGGCCGCCTCTCCCCTAGTGGAATGAGCTGAAAAGACCTTAGGTACCTCACGACCCTTCAATAAATAAGCAGATGCAATCGCCTCCTTCAACCACCGGGCTATAGTTGCCTTGGAAGCAGCTGCCCCCTTTTTAGGACCCCCATGAAGAACGAACAAACGATCTGAGGATCTGAACTCCCGAGTTCTAGACAGAACACCACAAAACTCGCCGCACATCCAACTTTGCAAGACAACGCTGCTCTGAATCTCCCGCCAAATTCCCCAAAACTGGCAAAGAAATGATCTGATTCACATGAAAATCGGAAACCACCTTGGGCAAAAAGGAAGGCACTGGCCGCAAAGAAACCTTCTCCTTGGAAAAAGACAAAAAAGGCGCTCTACAAGACAAAGCATGAAGTTCCGAAACCCTCTGTGCTGACGTAATGGCCACCAAAAACACCGCCTTCAAGGAAAGATCCTTGCAAGAAGCCGAAAACCAAAGGTTCAAACGGAGGCTGGACCAAAGCATCCAAAACAAGATTCAAATCCCACGGAGGAACCAACCGACAGCGAGGAGGCCAAAGCAATTTAACGCCCTTCAAAAAATGGACATCAGGTGCAGAAGCTAAAGACTTACCCTGAACCTTTCCACGAAAACATGACAAGGCCGCCACTTCTACCTTCAAAGCTGACAAGGCCAGACCCCTGTCCAAACCATCCTGCAAAAATTCTAAAACCTCAGAAACCGAAGAATGAAAGGGTATAAAAGTCCGATCTTGACACCGTTGCTCAAACAGCCTCCAGACCCGAACGTACGCCAGAGAAGCGGATTATTTGCGGGAGCTTAACATTGTAGCAATAACTCTAGAAGAAAACCCTTTCTTCTTCAACTTGTGCCTCTCAAGAGCCAAGCCATAAGCAAGAACTGAGATGGGTCTGGCATAACGATCGGACCTTGACACAACAATACTGTCTCTGTCAACGGGATAGGCTCCGCTACCGCCAAATGCACCAGATCTCCGTACCACGTGGTCAATTCTGAGATATCAAAATCACCCGCCCCGAGTGACGTTCGATGCGCTGGACTACTCGTCCGACTAACGGCCATGGTGGAAAAACATACAGCACCCCCTGAGGCCAGGGCAGCAGAACAGCGTCGAGTCTCTCCGCCCGAGGATCCCTTCTGCGACTGAAAAACCGCTGGACTTGCGCATTACCATGAGATCCATCACTGGTAGACCCCATACTGATACAATGCGATTGAAAACCGACCGATGCAGAGCCCATTCCCCGGGATCTAGAGTATGCCCGCTCAGATAATCTGCATCCACGTTGCCCACCCCGGCTACATGCGCCGCCGAAAGAGCCTGAAGATGATTTCTGCCCATTGAAACAACTGTACCGCCTCCTCTGCGATGGCCCAGCTCTTTGTGCCGCCTTGCTGGTTGACATAAGCTACGGCCGTGGCGTTGTCGCAGAGCACTCTGACTGCCTTGCCGAGAAGCAGACTCTGGAAGAACTGAAGAGCCAAGCGAATGGCCCGAGTCTCCAACCGGTTGATGGACCACAGTGCTTCTTCCCGAGACTACCGGCCTTGAGCTACCTGACCGAGACAATGAGCTCCACAGCCTGTCAGACTGGCGTCTGTGACGAGAACTACCCACTGTGGAGATTCCAAAGGCATTCCATTTTCCAGGTTGCAGGTGTGGAGCCACCAGCAGAGGCTGAGACGAGGGATTGCAGCCAGCGGCAAACGCATCTCCACCTCCTGCGACTGAGGAGCCCACCAACTGAGAAGAGCTGACTGCAACTGTCACATGTGCGCCCTGGCCCAGGGAACTACCTCCATGGTCGCCGCCATCATCCCCAGTATTTGAAGGTAAGCACGCGCCGTCGGCAATGTCCCCGCCAGAAACTGACGAATCTGATCCTGCAACTTGAGAATCCGAAGGGACGGCAAAATCACCCGACCCTTTCTTGTATCGAAGAGGACCCCCAGATACTCCAGAGACTGTGACGTGAGAAGATGACTTGCTGAGATTCACTACCCAACCAAGGGACTCCAGAAAATGTACCACTCGAGCCATAGCCACTTCGCTCTCCGCCCTGGACTTGGCCCGAATCAGCCAATCGTCTAGATACAGGATGAACCAAAATACCCTGTCTCTGCAATGCCACTTGTACCACTACCATGACCTTGGAAAAGGTGCGGGGAACTGTTGCAAGACCGAAGGGCAGGGCACAAAACTGAAAATGTTTCCCTAAAACTGCAAAGCGAAGAAAACACTGATGCGATGCATAAATGGGAATGTGTAGATAAACCTCTGTCAAATCCAGGGAAGTTAGAAACTCCCCACTCCGAACAGCGACAATGACCGACCACGTCTCCATGCGAAAGGAGGGAACCTTTAGTGCCGCATTGACCCTTTTTAGATCTAAAATAGGTCAAAAGGAACCCTCCTTTTTTGGCACCACAAAATAGATCGAGTAACAACCTGAGCGTTGCTGACGGGGAGGAACAGAAACAACTGCTCCCAGATTGAGGAGACAAAGCAAAGTGTCTCGCACTGCCGCCCTTCTTGATCCGCGAACAAGGAAACTCCAGAAAAACTTTGGGAGGTGAACTTTCGAACTCCAGCGCATACCCGTCTCGAACCACCTCGAGAACCCACTGATCTGATGTGGGCCCAGCTCTGGTAAAACTGACTCAGCTGAGCCCCTACACGCACCAGAGGCTGGGCCTGCACATCTTCATTGGGGATTGTGTCCCGAAGACAGACCTCCCAAGAAAATGTAACGCCCTCCACGACGACCTCCTCGAAAGGACTGGGTGCGCTGGAAAAAAACAACCTCTAGAAGCCCCACAAGACCTACCCGGTCTATACCGTCGGGCTTCCCTAAACCGCCCGCGTAAGGACGTACCTCTGGACTCCGCTTTGGGACGAAATTCCGGAAGACGAGGAACTTTAGCATCACTAAGACCTCGGACCAATTTGTCCAAATCCTCCCCAAAGAGCATAGAGCCCTTAAAAGGAAGAGAACACAATTTAGCCTCAGAAGCCGCATCTGTGACCCAACCTCGCAACCATAGGGCCCTATGCACTCCAACTATCATAGCCATATTCTTGGCTGACGCCCGCAACAAATCATAAAGTGCATCCGACAGAAAGGATGAACCCATCTCCAATTTAGCTAACTCCTGGACCCCAGAAGTTCCGACATCCACTGAATCATCAAGAAGCTTCTCGGCCCAGCGAAAATAAGCTCGAGCTACCAAACCCCCACAAACCGAACCTGCAGGGCTAGAGCCGACAAATCAAAACTACGCTCGAGAAAAGATTCCAACCTCCTATCCTGGGGATCACGAAGTGCGGTCCTGCCATCTACAGGGATAGCCGTGGCCTTAGTAACCGCCGTCACCAATGCATCTACTGTGGGAGCCTTAAAGGACTCTCTATCCTCCTGTGGAAGAGGATAAAGCCTCGCCATTGCCATAGAGACCTTACATGGTGAATCCGGCGAAATCCACTCTTGAGAAATCATATCCCGGAGATCCTTGTTCATGGAAAAGGACCGTGCTTTATGCTGAATGCCCTTAACCAAAGGATCCACCTGCCTAGCCTCCCCCATGGGAGTCTCTGCCTGTTCAAACTTAAGGGTGGACGTCACCTGATCTATGAGCTCCGCAAGCTCATTCCTATGAAAAATTCTAACTACTGAGGGATCCTCACCAGGAACCAAGCAGTCTGGTTCCTGAGAACCCTCAAAACCCTCTGATTCACCAAAATCACTGCGAGGCCCGTCAGAACCCATAGGAGAGTAACAACCCTTGTCTTCTGTCCAGTCTAAACGTGGTCTTTTAGCCAGCATGGGACTAGCCCCTTCCTCAATTTGGGGAGGGGGGGAGGATCCCGATTCCCAGGCTTGATAAAGCATCAACACAAAATCCTGTTCCCTCAATAGGCACCTTCTGAGCCAAAAAGGGGAAACAGGCCCAAAAACAACCAGTTCTGCTGACCGAACCAGATTCAAAATGGCGGCCGTTCCCGCCGAAACTGAAGCTGCTGCTGCCGCCCCTGCCTCGAGCCCGAAGCTAAAGGGGCCGCAGACACCGCCGGAACTTCCGCCAACTCGGGGGGGAGCAGAGGACAGCTGTTTAGGCTCCCCGTAGAAGCTACACTGACCATCTGGCGTTCTACCGCCCGCCCGCCCCCCCCCCCCCCCCGCCCCGCCCCGCCGGGAGCACGCGCGGCAACAGAGGAGCTTTCCGGAGATAATCGGACTGAAGGGAAAAACAAACGCTGATCTGAAAAGGTGCCAATCTGCCCCCCACTAACAATAATAATCGCACTGCTCTCCCGTCTAGGCAAAGGAACTTGAACTCCTCATTCGTTCCGAATAAAATAATTATTCTTTTTAAAGAAACAGAGCACAAATCTGGCAGCTGCTGATTGTAAGGCACCCAAGGCTCCAGTACTGAGAAAGCAGCCGAGGCACAAAGCTGCCACTGACAGAGAGAGAGCAGCACAGGGGGAAGGACCAGACTAGCAGGTGTGTGTAACTTCCTAGGGGGAATACACGGCCCCAGCGGACCCAAGCCCCCGAAGAACTTTTTTTTTTAATTTTTAACACACGTACAGGGCACTGAAAGAACAGAGAATTCCAAATTTAAATCATTTCTTATTCGCAAAACTACCTCACCAGACTATTGAAGACTGCACAGGCTGTCCTTCTACCTCTGCTGAGACTGAGAAAATACTGGTTAGTGAGGGTGCTGCACAGGTTCTATATACAGTATCCAAAGCTCAGTGTTTTCTCAGTCTCCCTCTGCTGGTAGGAGTACATAACCCACGCGTCTTGACCGGTCTGGAGGGTCGCTGAGGAAAAAGGAAAGGAAGGAAGGATGGATGAAGGTGAGCTCTCTTTCCTGTTCACTAAGGTGAGAAGGAGGGCTGCTGATCTGTCGCAGGTTATTATCAATTTTTTTCATTTTGGCTAAAGTACTGCCTCATAAGAGGGAAACAAACATATTAAAGAGTATTTTGCTCACCTGTCAGGGTATCCATCTGAGTTAAGAGGGCACATATAGTTCACCTCCTTCAGATTGACATTTGAGAAGACCAGTTTGTGGTTACTGCTATAGATAACTGTGGGTCGATCCGAGCAGGCAAAGACATTAGTGGTGGACAGAGACCGAAAGGTCCTAAGGACAGTGGGCTGTGTGCCAAGTGTTACCTTTTTCCGATCACTTAGAATCCCTGAAGTAAAAGAGATGAGTATGAAACAGAATCATCATTGAGAACATGCTAAATTTCACCAGTTTCACCCCTTTCCTGTCTGTTCAAAACAGTATCAGCCTCATTCTTGCCCTTTCCCTCACCTGAGTCTACATTCAGTCCAAAGTAGAAGAGGGCTCCATCTCCCAGAGCACAGAGCAGGTAATGGCTGCTCTCAAATGTGGTCATCAGAATGGAGCGGGGGATAATCTCTGAGAAAGAAACACACAAAGGAAAGGGAACAGAAAAAGAAAAGGTCTCATTGTCAGTCAGTCCTGAAATACTTACAAAAACAAAGTGTAGGTTGGCTCTTACCTCCTCCCAGCATCTCCCTGTGTAACAACTCAAAAGATGGTAGCTTCAGGATTCGCGCAGAGATATCAGTCCAGAGGCCAATAGCACAGAGAGGGGACATCCCATTACTCTCCCCTAGAGGTGTGATATCCAGGCAGGCCACTTCGTGCTCCATTTCTGTGCAGCTGAGGAGGCATACCAGACAGATTATCAGAAAATTCTTAGACCACGACACATCAACAATAAAAGTGGGCTAAAATAGCACATTGCTATTGATTTTTCGTACATCTCAGTTTTAATCATCCTCTCTAGGTGCATTACAAATGTAACTAAGGAGAAAATCATTTTAATAAGACTGCATCTATTTAATCTTATCAAATAAACATTCTAATATTTTTTAAAAAGTGTGCGCACTACCCAACAGGAACCTGTAAGACAAAGAACCATTAAACTAAAAAGGCAAAGGAAATGGAAATAGATTCCACCCCATAATGATGTAACCAAAAGAGAAGGGAAGAACAAACATAATACATCTTCAAGCTGCAGACTGATGGACAGAAGATCAAACGCCCCGCGCTGTTCCAAGTAGTGCTCTAAAAATAGCGCTGGAACAGCACAGGGCTTTACTGCACCTATGATCAGAGATAATTGCATGCAAATTTAAGCACACAATTCTCTCTGAATTGTGCTCAGGCACAATCCTCCCGCACTTGTCTGACAGGTGTGGGCTGTCAAAAGCCCAGACCTGTCAAACACAGGGGCTGGAGGTCCATGGGACCACCAGACCCCAACTACCCCCGCCCCAAGCCAAGAAAAACAGGGAACAGGGGCTGGAGGTCTGCTGGACCTCCAGTCCCTCTGACACCCCCCCCCCCCCCCGACAAGTTCATTGGGGGGGGGGGGGGGGGGGAGGGGGGCTGGAGATCCGGGGGAGTTTCTCCCTTACATGGTGTGAAGCCCTGCCCAACACATTCCAGGATGCACTTGGCACGGTGCTGCCATTTTCAAGGCGGCACCGATGGAAGAGGAAGGAGGCCACCTCCCTCCTCCAACTGAAGGTAGGGGGGGTGGGGAAGGGCCGCTAGACCACCAGGTTGGGGTGGGGGGGGGGGGGGGGAATTGACCCGCTGCCCACTGGGACACCAGGTACATCTGAGCCCCCCCCCCCCCCCCCGGGGGGGGGGGCTGCTAGCATGCAAATGCATGCTGGACAGGGCTCACCATTCCTCCCCAATGGTCTGCAAAACCTAACGCCAGCTCCAAGCTTTGGTGTGCTGGTCGCTGATCATTGGGGATGAATGTATTTGCATGCTACTTGCGCTAAGAGCCCCGTTTTGCATGCATTTGCGTGCTAGTTGCATTCAGAGCCTGTGAGCACATTGTTTCATGCACTCGGGGGCTCTGATCATGGGGCAGTAGCAAACACAGGTGCTAGTATGGCGCTAATAGCCTCTAGCGCCTGCGTTTGCTTCTGATCATCGGTCCATGATAGCTTGGAGAAACAGATAATATATACATCACCTGATCTGTCTCAGCTCCTGGGGATGGATTTCCAGGTAGTAGAGAGCCCTTCCCACAGCCACCACCACCTGGTTACTGTTGCAAGAGGCCACACTGATGTTTTTGCCACTGGGTTCCTTCCACTCACTAACCAGAGACTTGGGCTCCTGACTAACCAGTCGAACAGACGCAGATGTAATCTAGAGACAGTGGAGAAGAGAGGTGTTTTGTAATGCTTTCAGGTTAAGAAGCCAAAGGCCTACACTAGCCACTGAAGAGACAGATGTGCCAAGCTCCCTGCCTCTCCCTCACCAGCAGCAAGACATGCTGTGTTTCATCTACTTTTGCTTCAGGTTCAATGATCCCCTTCTGATGGTAAAAATCAAAACTAAGACAAGAAAGTATCTGTGTTTCAATGAATCACTAAGTGAACAGAAACTGAAACAACAACAAAGTTAAATACATCATTCTGCAAATTTTAATGCTTAAATACTTATTTTAGTTTTCCACATATTCAAAATAAGGAAATAATGAATATGGCAAGTGCTAAAGTTTGAATACCCTACCCACTAGCACCCCAATTTAAATTTTACTATTTCAACAAAGCCATACACTCTATATACAACGTCTGCTTCCAGCTAACAAAAATCTATACACCCCCCTCCCACCCACCCTCCTACAGATAAAATTAATCCATTACACAATTTGCATAAATTACTAGATTGAACTGGACAGAGGAATGCACTCAAATGTCACTACATCATCTAACAACAGGTGCCCATCCTCTGGTATTGTACAGCTGTAAGTTTAGATATACAATAAATATTGCACAGACAGTTCACACCATCAACCCAAAAGGGAGGTTAATTTGTTTATCGCCAGGGTCACTTGTGGCTATGCAGCAATGTTATCATATGACTCTCTTCAAAAAAGAATAAGAGAAGCCATATTGGGTCAGACCACTGGTCCATCTAGCCCACTATACTGCTTCCAACAACGGCCAATCCAGGTCATAAATACCTGGCAAAAACCCAATTAATAGCAAAATTTCATGCTGCCAATCCCGGGGAAAGCAGTGGCTTCCCCCATATCCATCTCAGTAACAGACTATGGATGTTTCCTCCAGGAAATTGTCAAACCTTTTTCAAACGCAGATACACTAACCACTGTCAACACATCCTCCGGCAGTGAGCTCCAGACCTTAACTATTCTTTGAGTGAAAAAAAATATTTTCTCCCATTTATTTTAAAAGTATCTCCATATAATCTCATTGAGTGTCTCCATTTCTTTGAACTTTCTGAAAAAGTGAAAAATCAATTCACTTTTACCCATGTTTCAACACTCAGAATTTTATAGACCTCAATCATACCCTCCCACCTTCAGCGTCTTTTCCAAGCTGAAGAGCCCTAACTTCTTTAGCCTTTCCTCATGGGAGAAGTTCCACCCCTTTAACATTTTGGTTGCTCGTCTTTGAACCTTTTCTGATTCCGCTATATCCTTTTTGAGATACGGCAACTAGAATTGAATGCAATACTCATGGGGAGGTCTACAAAGACACCTAGATCTTTTTCTTGAATGTCAACTCCTAAGCTGGACCCTAGCATTAGGTTAATTATGAATAGGATTATTCTTCCCAATGTGCATCACTTTACATTTGTCCATATTAAATTTTATCTGTCATTTGGATGCCCAGTCTTTCCTAAGGTCGTCCTGTAATTTTTCACAAACTGCATGTGTTTTGACAACTTTGAATAGTTGTCATCTGCAAATTTAACCAGCTCACTCGTTGTTCCAATTTCCAGATCTTTTATAAATACGTTAAATAGCACCAGTCCTAGTACAGATCCCTGAGGCACTCCACTATTCACCCGCTTCCACTGAGAAAGCGAAGATACTTACCTTAGCAGATATTCTCTGAGGACAGCAGGCTGATTGTTCTCACATGTGGGTCGCCGTCTGTGGCGGCCCAGGAATCGGATATTTTGCAAGCAAAATAACAAAAGGTTTTTGCCAGAGTTCTAGTGCGCGAATCGAGCGCACTGCGCATGCGCGGACAACTTCCCACCCATCGCATGAGCGTGTACCCCAGTTCAACCAAAAAGCAAACAAATAAACTAACAACTCCAAAAGGGAGGTGGACAGGTTTGTGAGAACAATCAGCCTGCTGTCCTCGGAGAATACCTGCTACAGTTAAGTATCTTCGCTTTTTCCGAGGACAAGCAGGCTGCTTGTTCTCACATGTGGGGTATCCCTAGCACCCAGACTCACTCAAAACAATGAACATTGATCAATTGGGCCTCGCAACGGCGAGGACATAACATAGATTGACCTGAAACCATAAACAACTAACTGGGAAGTGTAATGAAAAATAAATAAATAAATAAATAAATAAATTAAAAACAACAACAGAGTGCGGCCTGGAACAGAACAAAAATGGGTCTAGGGGGGTGGAGTTGGATCCTAAACCCCAAACAGATTTTGCAGCACCGACTACCCAAACCAACTGTCGCGTCAGGTGTCCTGCTGAAGGCAGTAGTGAGATGTGAATGTGGGGACTGATGACTACGTTGTAGCCTTGCAAATCTTCTCAATGGAGGCTAAGTGAACCACTGACACAGCCATGGCTCTAACATTATGAGCCGTGACATGGCCCTCTAAAGACAGCCCAGCTTGGGCATAAGTGAAGGAAACGCAATCTGCTAGCCAATTGGAGATTGTGCGTTTTCCAATGGCGACTCCCCTCCTGTTGGGGTCGAAACAACTGGGCGGACTGTCTGAATGGCTTTGTCCGCTCCACGTAAAAGGCCAATGCTCTCTTACAGTCCAAGGTATGCAAACTGCTTTCGCTAGGGCGGGTATGAGGATGGGGAAAAAATGTTGGCAAGACAATTGACTGGTTCAGCTGGAACTCCGACACCACCTTTGGCAGGAACTTAGGGTGAGTGCGGAGGACTACTCTGTTGTGATGAAACTTAATATAAGGTGCATGCATTACTAAGGCCTGAACCTCATGACCCTACGAGCTGAAGTAACAGCCACCAAGAAAACGACCTTCCAGGTCAAGTACTTCAGATGGCAGGAATTCAGTGGTTCAAAAGGAGCTTTCATCAGCTGGGTGAGAATGATGTTGAGATCCCATGACACTGATGGAGGTTTGATTGGGGGCTTTGACAAAAGCAAACCTCTCATGAAGCGAACTACTAAAGGCTGTCCAGAGATAGGCTTACCCTCTACACGGCGATAAGCACTAATCACACTAAGGTGAACTCTTACGGAGTTGGTCTTGAGACCAGACTCTGATGTGTAGAAGGTATTCAAGCAGGGTCTGTGTAGAACAAGAAAGAGGATCTAGGGCCTTGCTGTCACATCAGACAGCAAACCTCCTCCATTTAAAAGAGATTCTTCGTGGAATCTTTTCTGGAAGCAAGCAAGACTCAGGAGACACCCTCAGAAAGACCCAAGGAGGCGAATTCTAAGTTCTCAACATCCAGGCCATGAGAGCCAGAGACTGGAGGTTGGGATGTAGAAGCGACCCTTCGTTCTGGGTGATGAGGGTTGGAGAACATTCCAATCGCCACAGTTCCTCGGAGGACAGAAGAAGAAGAAGAGGGAACCAAATCTGACGCGGCCAGAAGGGTGCAATCAAGATCATGGATCCGCAGTCTTGCTTGAGTTTCAGCAAGGTCTTCCCTACTAGAGGTATGGGAGGATACGCAGTGTCTCTCTCAGTCCGTTCCTGCACTCTCCTCAATTCCTGATTCCCGACAGGAAAGTGAATGATACATACCTGTAGCAGGTGTTCTCCGAGGACAGCAGGCTGATTGTTCTCACGACTGGGTGACGTCCGCGGCAGCCCCCACCAACCGGAAGAAGCTTCGCGGGCGGTCCGCACGCAGGGCACGCCCACCGCGCATGCGCGGCCGTCTTCCCGCCCGTGCGCGACCGTTCCCGCCAGTTGAATGACAAGCAAAAATGATGAAAACGCAACTCCAAAGGGGAGGAGGGAGGGTAGGTGAGAACAATCAGCCTGCTGTCCTCGGAGAACACCTGCTACAGGTATGTATCATTCACTTTCTCCGAGGACAAGCAGGCTGCTTGTTCTCACGACTGGGGTATCCCTAGCTCTCAGGCTCACTCAAAACAAGAACCCAGGTCAATTGAACCTCGCAACGGCGAGGATACAACGGAAAATTGACCTACGAAGAACAACTAACTGAGAGTGCAGCCTGACCAGAATAAATTCGGGTCCTGGAGGGTGGAGTTGGATTTACACCCCAAACAGATTCTGCAGCACCGACTGCCCGAACCGACTGTCACGTCGGGTATCCTGCTGGAGGCAGTAATGTGATGTGAATGTGTGGACAGATGACCACGTCGCAGCCTTGCAAATCTCTTCAATAGTGGCTGACTTCAAGTGAGCCACCGACGCTGCCATGGCTCTGACACTATGAGCCGTGACATGACCCTCAAGAGCCAGCCCAGCCTGGGCATAAGTGAAGGAAATGCAATCTGCTAGCCAATTGGAGATGGTGCGTTTCCAGACAGCGACCCCTAGCCTGTTAGGGTCGAAAGAAGCAATTGGGCGGACTGTCTGTGGGGCTGTGTCCGCTCCAAGTAGAAGGCCAATGCTCTCTTGCAGTCCAATGTGTGCAACTGACGTTCAGCAGGGCGGGTATGAGGCCTGGGAAAGAATGTTGGCAAGACAATTGACTGGTTAAGATGGAACTCCGACACCACCTTCGGCAGGAACTTTGGGTGGGTGCGGAGCACTACTCTGTTGTGATGAAATTTGGTATATGGAGCATGAGCTACCAGGGCTTGAAGCTCACTGACCCTACGAGCTGAAGTAACTGCCACCAAGAAAATGACCTTCAAGGTCAAGTACTTCAGATGGCAGGTATTCAGTGGCTCAAAAGGAGGTTTCATCAGCTGGGTGAGGACGACGTTGAGATCCCATGACACTGTAGGAGGCTTGATAGGGGGCTTTGACAAAAGCAAGCCTCTCATGAATCGAACGACTAAAGGCTCTCCAGAGATGGCTTTACCTTCCACACGATAATGGTAAGCACTAATCGCACTAAGGTGATTCCTTACTGAGTTGGTCTCGAGGCCAGACTCTGATAAGTGCAGAAGGTATTCAAGCAGGTTCTGTGCAGGACAAGAACGAGGTTCTAGGGCCTTGCTCTCACACCACACGACAAACTTCCTCCACTTGAAAAAGTAACTCTTTTTAGTGGAATCCTTCCTAGAGGCAAGCAAGACACGGGAGACACCCTCAGACAGACCCAACGCAGTGAAGTCTACGCCCTCAACATCCAGGCAGTGAGAGCCAGGGACTGAAGGTTGGGGTGCAGCAACGCTCCGTCGTTCTGCGAAATGAGAGTCGGAAAACACTCCAATCTTCACGGTTCTTCTGAGGACAACTCCAGAAGTAGAGGGAACCAGATCTGACGGGGCCAAAAGGGCGCTATCAGAATCATGGAGCCGCGGTCTTGCTTGAGCTTCAGTAAGGTCTTCCCCACCAAAGGTATGGGAGGATAAGCATACAGGAGGCTGGTCCCCCAATGAAGGAGAAAAGCATCCGACGTTACCCTGCTGTGTGCCTGAAGTCTGGAACAGAACAGAGGCAGCTTGTGGTTGGTCTGAGAGGCGAAAAGGTCCACCGAGGGGGTGCCCCACTCTCGGAAGATCTTGCGTACCACTCTGGAATGGAGCGACCACTCGTGCGGTTGCATGACTCTGCTCAGTCTGTCGGCCAGACTGTTGTTTACGCCTGTCAGGTATGTGGCTTGGAGAAGCATGCCGAACTGGCAGGCCCAACGCCACATCCCGACGGCTTCCTGACACAGGGGGCGAGATCCGGTGCCCCCCTGCTTGTTGGTGTAATACATTGCAACCTGATTGTCTGTCCGAATTTGGATAATTTGGCAGGACAGCCGATCTCTGAAAGCCTTCAGTGCGTTCCAGATCGCTCGGAGCTCCAGGAGGTTGATCTGCAGATCCTTTTCCTGGAGGGACCACAGACCCTGGGTGTGGAGCCCATCGACATGAGCTCCCCACCCCAGGCGAGATGCATCCATCGTCAGCACTTTCGTGGGCTGTGGAATTTGGAATGGACGTCCCAGGGTCAAATTGGTCTGAATGGTCCACCAGAGCAGTGAAGTGCGGCAACTGGTGGAGAGGCGGATGACATCCTCTAGATTCCCGGTGGCTTGGAACCACTGGGAAGCTAGGGTCCATTGAGCAGATCTCATGTGAAGACGAGCCATGGGAGTCACATGGACTGTGGAGGCCATATGACCCAGAAGTCTCAACATCTGCCGAGCTGTGACCTGCTGAGACGCTCTGGTCTGCGAAGCCAGGGACAGGAGGTTGTTGGCCCTCGCTTCGGGAAGGAAGGCCCGAGCCGTCTGGGTATTCAACAGAGCTCCAATGAATTCCAGAGACTGGGTTGGCCGGAGATGGGACTTTGGGTAATTTATCACAAACCCCAGCAGCTCCAGGAGTTGAATAGTGCACTGCATGGACCGGAGGGCTCCTGCCTCCGAGGTGTTCTTGACCAGCCAATCGTCGAGATATGGGAACACGTGCACTCCCAGCTTGCGTAGATACGCCGCCACCACCACAAGGCACTTTGTAAACACCCGTGGGGCAGAGGCGAGCCCAAAGGGCAGCACACAATACTGAAAGTGCCGTGCGCCCAGGCGGAATCTGAGATACTGTCTGTGAGCTGGCAGTATCGGGATGTGAGTGTATGCGTCCTTTAAATCCAGGGAACATAGCCAATCGTTTTTCTGAATTATTGGCAGAAGGGTGCCCAAGGAAAGCATCCTGAACTTTTCTTTGACCAGGAATTTGTTCAGGCCTCTCAGGTCTAGGATGGGACGCATCCCCCCTGTTTTCTTTTCCACAAGGAAGTACCTGGAATAGAATCCCTGCCCTTCCTGCCCGGGTGGTATGGGCTCGACCGCATTGGCGCTGAGAAGGGCGGAGAGTTCCTCTGCAAGTACCTGCTTGTGATGGGAGCTGAAGGATTGCGCTCCCGGAGGACAATTTGGTGGAAGGGAGGCCAAATTTAGGGCATATCTGCACCGCACTATTTGGAGAACCCACTGGTCGGAGGTTATGAGAGGCCACCTTTGGTGAAAAAATTTTAACCTCCTTCCGACCGGCAGATCGTCCGGCATGGACACTTTGAGGGCGGCTATGTTCCCGTGGATCCAGTCAAAAGCCCGTCCCCGGCTTTTGCTGTGGAGGTGCAGGGGGCTGCTTAGGCGCACGCTGTTGACGTGAACGAGCGCGCTGGGGCTGTCCCTGTGCCTGTCGAGGCCTTCGGGCCAGCTGGGTGTACCTACGCTTGGCAAAAGCATAGGGCGCAGCCTGCCGGGCCCGGGAAAAACGTCCACCTGCAGAGGTGGATGCTGAAGGCGCCCGGTGGGAGAGCTTGTCGAGGGCGGTTTCCCGCTGATGCAGTTGGTCCACCAGCTGCTCGACCTTCTCGCCAAAAATATTATCCCCCCGGCAAGGGACGTCGGCCAGTCTCTGCTGGGTGCGGTTGTCCAGGTCAGAGGCATGCAGCCATGAGAGCCTGCGCATCACTATACCTTGGGCCGCAGCACGAGATGCCACGTCACAGGTGTCATAGATACCCCTGGACAGGAATTTTCTGCACGCCTTCAGCTGCCTGACCACCTCCTAATAAGGCCTGGACTGCTCCGGCGGGAGCTTATCAACCAGGTCCGCCAGTTGCTTCACAGTGTTCCGCATGTGTATGCTCGTGTAGAGCTGGTAAGATTGGATGCGGGTCACGAGTATGGAAGATTGGTAGGCCTTCCTCCCAAACGAGTCCAGAGTGCGAGACTCCCGCCCCGGGGGCGCCGAGGCGGTATCCCTCTAACTCCGTGCCCTCTTGAGAGCAGAATCCACGACCGCCGAGTCATGGGGCAATTGGGGCCGCATTAACTCTGGGTCCGAGTGGATTCTGTACTGGGACTCTGCTTTCTTGGGAATGGTGGGATTAGATAATGGTCTCATCCAGTTCCGAAGCAGTGTCTCTTTGAGGACATTGTGCAACGGCACCGTGGAGGACTCTCTAGGTGGTGATGGATAGTCGAGGACCTCGAGCATCTCAGCCCTCGGCTCGTCCACAGAGACCACGGGGAAGGGAATGCATATAGACATATCCCTAACAAAGGAGGCAAAGGAGAGGCTCTCAGGTGAGAGCTTCCTCTCCGGTGAAGGCGTGGGGTCAGAGGGGAGACCCACAGACTCCTCTGAGGAGAAATATCTGGGGTCCTCCTCTTCCCCCCACAAGGCCTCTTCCTTGGTATCGGACATAAGCTCATGTAGCTGAGTCCTTAACCGGGCCCGGCTCGACGTCGAGGCACCGAGGCCTCGGTGTCATCGAGCGGTGGACTCTCGCGCCGGCGGGGATGAAGCTCCCTCCATCGACGTCGACTCCACCTGCGTGACGGTCGAGACCGGCGCCGCAAGCAGCGGCGGTGTCGAAGGCCTCGGCACCAGGCTAGAGCTCGCCGGCGCCACAGTCAACGACGCCGGGGGCGCAAGCACCCCCGGCGCCGGCACAGCCTGGTGCATCAGCCCTTCCAGGATCCCCGGAAGGATGGCGCGGAGGCACTCGTCCAGGCCCGCTGTCGGGAAAGACGGGGGGGCTGGTAGAGGCGTCGGTGCCGGAAGCTGCTCGGGTCCAGGAGACTGCACCGAAGTGCTGGGACCCTGACGCGTCGGTACCTCCACTACCGAGGGGGACCTCTCCTCTCGACGTGGACGCTTCGGCGTCGACTCCTCTCCGGCACCGAGGGCCGGGTGCACCGATGGGGACCGATGACGGTGCTTTTTCTGATTTTTGCGGTGCCCGTCATCGGCGCCCGGTGGAACGGAGGAGGAGGAGGTCGATCCCCCTCGGTCTCGAGGGGCCGGGTCAGACAGGGTTCGGTCCCGAGGGCCATGAGCAGAAGGAGTGACCGGGGCCGATTGCCCACGCGGCCTCTCACCCCTACCGTCACCGGAGGACTGGCGGGCCGACGGGACCTGTACTCCTGGGGTCGATGCCATCGGTGTCGATTTCGCGGACACCGATACCGGTACCAAAGAACCAGCCGTCGATACCGATGCCGTCGAGGTCGACGTCGAGGGGCCAGCGCAAGTTCCAAAAAGACGGTCCCGAAGAACTTGCCTCGCAACCTGAGTCCGTTTCCGGAGACCAAGACACAAAGAACACGACTTGATATTGTGCTCCGGCCCGAGGCACTGGAGGCACCAAGCGTGGGTGTCGGTCTGCGAGATAGGCCGGCCGCACCGACCACACTTCTTAAATCCACTCGGGACCTTCGAGGACATCGACGGAAAAATCGCGTCGGCGAAGTTAAAGTCGTCGATGGTGGCGGTAAATCACACCTCAAAAAATAATCGACCGCGCGGCCACAAGGCCGCAACGCGACGCCCCCGCTAGAAACGAGGGAAAAATAAAGCGCGTTCTCTCTTTTTTTTTTTTTTAAAGGAAAAAGAAAAATCTGGAGCGCGCGGCAACAGAAACAAAAAATAAACGAATTCGCGAACAACGCGACGGTTTTCCGGGGCTGACTAAGAGAGAGCGGCGACGCACGACTCTCTCCAGCGCGGAAAAGAAAAGACTGGCGGGAACGGTCGCGCATGCGCGGTGGGCGTGCCCTGCGTGCCTACCGCCCGCGAAGCTTCTTCTGGTTGGTGGGGGCTGCTGCGGACGTCACCCAGTCGTGAGAACAAGCAGCCTGCTTGTCCTCGGAGAAAGCCCTGTTTCGCCTGTCAGGAATTGGGAATTGAGGAGAGTGCAGGAAGAATTGAGGAGAGTGTAGGAACGGAATATAAGAGACACTGCACGGACCCAAGAAAATCACGTTGGTTTCACTATCCAAGCTAAGTAATGGCTTATGGCCAAAAAAGTGTTTGAAAGGGTGTTAGGACATATAAAGCATGAAAGAAATGTATGTGAAGTTTTTTTTGAGACTAATGATTAAGGAGGTCCCTCTCTATTTAAGGCGTGTCCTTTAAACAGAGGTGTGTCCGGTTTCACTGAGGTCTTTTTTCTCCACCAACTTTTATGTCTATGAACCTATTATCACCCTTGAACACTGGCAGATTGTAGAATTTTTGACAATAGTATTGATTGTATTCTACATATTCCGTATATTGCATTAATTGAAATCACCCATTATTATAATGTTTCCCAATTTGCCAGCTTTCCTAATTTCTGTAAACATTTGTCTGTTCATTCTGTCCTGGTGAATGGTAGTACAGCCCTACCAATACACTCTTTCCCTTCACGCATGGAATTTCTATCCACAAAGATTCCACACTGCTGTTTCATATAGAACATTTATTTTGACTCAATTCCATTTTAACATATAGCACAACCCCCTCCAATTGATCCACTCTATCATTGCAATATAATTTGTACCCTGATAACAGTGTCCTATTAATTGTCCTCCTTCCACCAGTTCTCTGAGATGTCTACAATATCTACCTTTTCGTTTAGTGCTATACACTCCAACTCTCCCATCTTATTTTTCAGGCATCTAGCATTTGTATATAGAATTGTGTTTTTTCCTTTCATCGACAAGCTGCTTTGAAGTTGATGGGAATAATTTGCATCCTTTGCTCTGTTCTCCCATTAAACACTCCTGGTTTTCTTTCACCATTATTGAAACCTCCATTGGGATTCCTTACAGATCCATGTTTCAATAGTATCCTTCAAGGATACTCCACATCGAACCATGCATTCCTGGGCGACTGTTGGGTCCTCCCCCCTCCATTTTAGTTGAAAAACTGCTCTTACCTCCAGCAGCCTGGTTCCAATTAAGGTAGAGCCCAGCCTTTCAGAACAAGCTCCGCCTTTCCCAGAATGTTTTGCAGTTCCTAACAAATCTAAATCCCTCATCCCTGCACCATCGTCTTAACCACGCATTGAGACTGCCTGTTGGGTCCTGCGCATGAAACAGGGAGCATTTCCAAAAATTCTACACCCTGGAGGATCTGGGTTTCATCTTTCTACCTAAGACTTAAATTTGGCTTCCAGAACCTCCCTCCCACATTTTCCTATGTCATTGGTGTTCACATATACCAAGACAGCTGGTTCCTCCTCAGCACTATCTAAAATCCTATCTAGGTGATGTGTGAGGTCCGTCACCTTCACACCAGGCAATCCTCATGCCCACCAGCCACCTAGCTATCTACATGCCTAATGATCAAATCACCAAATATAACAGCTGTCCTAACCCTTCCCTCCTGGGCAGAAGCTCCTGGAGACACACCTTCAGTGCAAGAGGATATTGCATCTCCTGGTGCTAAGGTCCTGGGCTACAGGATTACTTCCCACTTCACCAGGATGATGCTCTCCTTTCAGGAGGCCTCCTTCCTCCTGTAGGCCTCCTCCATGTATCTTTCTGTCTCCTTCAGCACCTCCAAGTCTGTTACTCTATCCACAAGAGAACAGACTCGTTCTCTGAGACCTAGAAGCTCTTTGGATCGAGCACACAAATATATCCTCTCGTCAACTGAGAGATAATCATACATGTAATACTCAATGCAAAGACTGGATACCACCCCTCTCACTGCTGGACTGCTGTTTGCACGTTAGTATTGTTGTGTTTAATTAAAACTTCTTAAAGGTACTAGTTATACAGCCAGTGGTGTGCTGATAAATGTTTAACAACAGGCTCTCTCCCTGGTCCACCTATGCCTCCCCCCAAATTGCAGAGCTGGCTATAGCCGGGGAGAGAGCCGGGGTGGGGGGCAATGCATTACTCTCTCCAGGAAAAAAAAATTAAATGATCCCAGGTTCCAATCTAATTCATGTTTAATGTGGGATAAAATGCCATAAATAAGTAAATAAATATAAACTTTTAATGTTGAGCACCTGATTCTCAAAGTGGACATATTCCAAACACTATAATGAAAATAAAATGATTTTTTTCTACCTTTGTTGTCTGGTGACTGTTTTTCTGATCATGCTGGCCCAGTATCTGATTCCCTCAGGGTTCACCACTCTCACCAATACTCTTCAACACAATGATGATTCCATTGGCTAATTCACTCTCTAAACTAGACTTAAATCAGTTTATTTATGCTGATGATGTCACAATCTATATTCCATTTAGAAAAGACTTGTCTGAAATCACCAGTTTAATCAGGATATGCCTGAGCACAATTGACGCCTGGGCTAACTCATTTCAATTGAAACTAAATACTGAAAAGACTCATTGTCTCATTCTATCCTCTCAGCATAACAAGTATAAACCTACAACTTTAAATATCCCCAACTACTCCCTCCCCATTTCGGATAGCTTAAAACTACTTGGCATCACAATTGATCAGAACCTAACCCTGGAAACCCAAGTAAATTGTACTAAAAAGAAAATGTTCTACAAGATGTGAAAACTTAAACGTATTAAACCTTTTTTCCCCAGAGATGTTTTCCGTAAATTAATTCTATCAATGGTATTGAGACATTTAGATTATTGCAACGGAATCTATGCAGGATATAGAGAACAGTTAATCAAGAGACTTCAGACTGCCCAGAACACAGCAGCGACACTGATTTTTGGTAAATCTAAATTCGAATCTACCAAACCCCTTCGAGAAAGTCTACACTGGCTCCCCATTAAGGAATGCATTGCCTTCAAGGTTTGCACCTTGATTCACAGGATTATTTATGGAGAAGTTCCTGGATACATGCTTAATCTAATTGACCTTCCACCCAGAAACAGTTCCAGTTCTTCCCGATCCTACCTAAAGTTACACTATCCAAACTGCAATGGCCTCAAATAAAAGTCTACCTACACATCCAGCTTCTCCTTCATAGGAACACAGTTATGGAATGCAGTACCTAAAATCTTAAAATAAACTCAGAACCACCTAAATTTCAGGAAATTACTTTAGACCACCCTGTTTAAGGCGGCTTACCTTCATGACTCAACTTAATTTACTCTCTTCCTGTTACAGCAAATTCCATGGACCCTTACCTTTATTATTCACTCTTATTATCTCTGTTCTTTACGACAACTATACGTTTACTATTTTTTTATTACTGTATAATTATGGTACATCCACACCCATCCACATACCTCAACCATGATCGATGAAAGAGAATTCAGAACCAACTGATACTTAATTTGTGATTTACTGTTGCTGTTTATGGACATTATAGATTCATATTTTGTTTTATTTTCAGTTTAGCAGTAATCCTGTCTATATATATATATTTCTGTTTATGTAATTTAAATTGAAGTTGATATTGCTCAGACACAGGGGTAACAACAAACCCTAATACTGGCTAAGATATCATAATGTAGGTGTAAACCCTGTTAGTATCAACCAGTTATGCAATTGTTTAACTTTGGTGTAGGCTTACTTAAGCTGCATGTCTTTCTGTAGGTTTGACTAAGCTCCAAGTGGGGTAACGGATATATAAAATGCTTCCCATACTTCCAGGTCATTATGCATATGTCAAGATCCATGCATGACCTTTGTTAATATAAATTTTCCTAGGATTGACCATTTTTGCTGTATGAGGCAACCTCATACTTGCTATCCACTTTTTAGTGCTCATGATTGGATGCCAATGATGAGTAATAGTAAGGTCCAGGAATTCCGACCTGTTTAAGGATTCTGAATACCTACAACCTAAAACAGCCTGCAATCAGAGTACTAACCATATATTTGTTGAGCCCATAACAATGCTTAATCAAAACCACTATTCCTTCCAAGGACCACTGAGACAGATACATTAGATTATCTCCCCATGCACTATGCTACAGATACAATAGAAGCCATAGAAAGACCTGAAACTGTTTATTAGTATGATTCACCTGAAATTGCTATTACCCACATACCTATACTTCATGGGATTTTGTAGATGAACTCATGGATTTGTCCCATTCATAAAACATTTCTCACTACAGGTTTGAGTAAGTCTCAAGAGAGGGGACATCATGATTAAGGCCCAAGGCATTGGGTAATATAAAGGGAATTCCATAAGCCCCAAATAATATATCACCTGAGAATGAAGTTTCCTATCTTGCACCATACCTTCTAGCAATTTGTAAGACGCCCTCTCGTTTGATAGCTTGCCACCTTCTGGAATGATGACAAGCTTGACGAGCTTTGTGTCACCCCCCCCAGATGGGGTGACAAGTGGGGAATGTATAATTATGGTACAGCCAGAGACCCCCCCCCCCCCACTGGAATAGTGGCGGGCCCAGTCATAGAGCTCAGGCTAATACAGACCTTGGCTGAGTCAGAAATCTGATGGCTGACATAACTGGGAGCTTACTGGAAAAGTATGGCCTAGTTTGTAGCCCGGATTGAGGCCTAAATAAGCTAAATTAGGAAAAGTTAGGTCAATAGATATGGAAACAAAATGGAGGATTTCAGCACAAAATGGAAGCCGTATCTGTTACAAAGTGGAATTTTCTCTAATGTAAGTTAGAAAAACAAGTTGAGAAATGAGACTTTCCTGTGAGCAGGATTGTGGTCAGCCATGGTGTGAGAAAGGAAAGGTGTAGCTGGATGCAGGGTCTTGCTTAAGATTTGTGGTCAAGCGAGCTAAAGACAAAACCATGATAGCAAGATAGAAGCTACTCATTAGCATGAGCCAATCAGTGACAACCATGACATTAGCATAGATCCAATCAGGTATATTTACTGTCATATTATCCATATCCTGAGGGCACCTATAAAAATCAGGGTATTTCCTGGTTTAAGTTAGAGAGAAAAGGGTTGCCACTCTCTCTCTCCAAGGGAAACCAATGTGTCCAGCAGAATTGACAAATTACCTAATTGCTTTCCCTTGTAAAACCTCTAATTGGTAAAAGAAATTATAAAAGATTAGGAACTAATTAACACCTGTTTGCAGCTGGATTATTATATTCCTATAACTAATTGATTGTACGTGCCTGTTGTCAATCACTGATTTGACTTGTACTTTGGCAAATAAACTCCTCATTCCAAATGATTTGTGGACTTCACTTTATGATCAGAGGCTGTAAGTATAAATGCTTTTGCTGTATCAGGCTGTCTTTCACTGCATTGTATAACCTGTGACATAAATCCAGTTTGTCATAAGGCTGGTATCTTTTCCTTAGACCTAACATCTCTCTTAGTGGCAATTCCTTTTAGAACTTCACAACTCCTTGATTACCCCAGTACTAGTGCTATTTAGAGATGGAGTCGGATTTAAGGTCACTCCAGCCTTCTTGGGGGGCTCTGGACCCCTCAATTCACAACATTACATTATTATGTTATTTTACTGAACTAAATCACATTGTTATGTTATTTAATTGAAATGTAGTTTGCCCTACGGTTTTGTAAGCCACATTGAACCTACTATTGGTGGGAAAATGTGGGGTATAAATGTAATAAATAAATAAAATTCTGCTGCTATCTGTCCTCTTAACTCCGGTTTCCAGGGCTTCCTTTCCATTTATTTCTTTACTTTCCACCTTTCTTTTTCATTTCTTGCCCTACATCTGTAAGTAAAAGCTGGGTCCTCCACAGACTTGACTGTCCAGTGGATCCAGCTTCTGCCTATTTTCTTTATCCATGTGCAGTTTTTCTCCTCTCTTTCTTTTTCCTCATCTCATCTCCTTCCTCACTCTTACCTCCCCACCATCCATGTCCAGCAACCCTCCTCCCCCGCCCTCCCCTCCATCCATGTCCAGCAACCCTCCTCTCCTGCCCCCCCTCCATCCACCCATGTCCAGCAACTCTCCCCCCTCCATCCACCCATGTCCGGCAACTCTCCTCCCCCCTCCATCCACCCATGTCCAGCAACTCTCCTCCCCCCTCCATCCACCCATGTCCAGCAACCCTCCTTTCCCCCCTGCCCTCCCCTCCATCCACTCATGTCCAGCAACTCTCCTCTCCTCCACCCACGTCCAGCAACTCCCCTCGCACCTCCATCCACCCATGTCCAGCAACTCTCCTCGCCCCTCCATCCACCCATGTCCAGCAACTCTCCCCTCCTCTCCTTCCACCTGTCCAACAACTCTCCTCTCCCCTGCCCTCCCTCCATCCACCCATACCCAGCAATTCTCCTCCCCTGCCCGCTCCATCCATCCCCAGTGATTCTCTTCTCTCCCCTGCCCCCCTCCAGCCATCCACACCCAGTGATTCTCTTCTCTCCTCTGCCCCCCTCCAGCCATCCATAACCAGCGATTCTCTCTCCCCTGCCCTCCCCCTCCAGCCATCCATACCCAGGGATTCTCCTCTCCCCCCTGCCCTCCCCTCTCGCTCCCATCCATATCCAGCGATTCTCCTTCGCCCCCATCCTCCCCTCCCATTCATATCCACCTACTCGCCCTCTTCTCCCCCCAACATCCCACTTGTTCTTCCTGCCACAGTTGGTTTAAATCTTTTTTTATTACCTCCGTTGAAGCGGCTGCGTCACTGAAAGCCCTGCCCGTCTCTAGCCTTCCCTTCGAGTTCGTTCCGTCAAAGTCCCGCCCTCGCGGAAAGAGGAAATAACGTCAGAAGGCAGGACTCTGAGGGAACGAAGGGAAGGCAAGAAACGGGCAGGGCTTTCAATGATGTGGCCGCTTCGACGGAGGTAATAAAAATGATTTAATAATATTTCTGCATTTTGATATATTCCCACCATGTGTGGATAAATGTTCACTTACTCCCACATTCTCTTCAACAATCAGCATTAGGGCACAACTTATGTAAGCACACAGGTTACATAAGTTTTCTTGTTGGTTCCCAATTTCCCTGATCTTACCATGTTTAAAAAGTTGTCCAATACATTGCAATTCCACTTGTTCCCTCTAGAAAAAAAGCCTCCGACTTAGGCCCAGGAAAAAACTCTGGACTCTGCCCAATCGGGCTAAACCTATAAAATTGCTTCCCAACAGGGAATCTCTGTTTCATTCCTCCCAGGTCTATTCTATAAATAGTATCCCACTTTGGGCATTCAGGATCTTCCCATTCTCCACATCCAATCCCTTACGGTACCATCTTCCAGAAGTCTGGTTTTATCTGCACCCACTCTTTAGAGAAGCTGCTTGCCACTCCTTTAAAGCTCTCAATTGTACAGCTACATAGTATGTTTTAAAATCTGGGACCACTAAACACCCCTCTCCCTCACTCTGAAACAGCACCTTCCTCTGTACTCTAGGGGGCGCCTTTGCTAGATAAAATCAAATATCTTCCTATCTTGCATTGACTATTTGGTATTCTTAGCACGTAGAACAAACAAAAGAACTTTGGCAGGACCATCATCTTGACCACTGCTATTCTTCCTAACCAGGACGTATAAAATTTTGACCAACATTCCAGATCTTTACGTTTAGTTTCTTTTTTTTTTATTTCTATTTATGCATATTTATAATTTTTACAAGCATTAACATCTTGATCATGAAAAACAAGATACATATATGTTTAGAAAATTGAAATTAAAGCAACAGAATTATATCTTATATTAGACCACCATATCGGGGAAGGGGAGGGGGAGATCATATAAACTCAGGAGATGAGATTTAAAGAAAAAAATATTCAATTAAGGCTTAACATGTTCCATTCACCCTCAACTTATTAATTATCTCTTTTCCTTAAATTATGACCTTACAGGTCCTACAAATCTTACATTTTCTTTTGAATCAATAAAGTATTTAACATTGCATTTACAGGGATAGTTTAAATTAAATGATATATTTTATTTAATGAAGGAATAGATTCAGGGGAAAATTTTAAATTTTCAATCAACGCTTAAATACTTCCTGTGGAGTGTATACAGGTAAACGAGGGAAATTCAGTAAACAGAGGTTTAACCTCTGATTATAATTTTCAAATTGTTCCATTTTTCAATGTAATACCACATTGTCTTTAATCAACATAGTTGAACTTTCCTTCACATTCTTAACTTCTGCTTTTAAGATGTCTATTTCATCCTTTACTTCAGCTTTCATAGTAGAAAAAGCTGTAGATAAATCCTTTATAGTACTCACAAGGGTTGTAGTTTGATTTGCTGAATCTGATACAGTCTGATCTAAACGCTGGAGTATACTCCAAATAGACTCCAGCGTTATCGCCGCTGAGTTGATTTCTGGTGTCTCACGCCAAGTCGAAGAAACAAAAATTCTCTGACCTCCCGCTGGTTCCGCATCCACTTGACCTCGAATCAATGAACTTCCAGTTTCCTCTCCAGGAACGGAAGGACTTGCTTGCGGATCGGGACCAGCAGGGTGCAGCAGTGGAATGAGAGACGGAGGTGAGAGTGTTATGTCTAATCCCAAGGTCTCGGCTTCTCCTTGCTCCGAGACAACCGCGGGAACCGCTTCGACATTCTGTGGGGTGAAGTTCCTCGTCGTGAACCTCTCGATACTCTGCTGTATAGGCAATGAAGTTCTGGTCGTCGGGGTAATGACCTTCACGGAGCCTTTCCGCTATGTGTGGGGCATAGCTTATTTAAAAAGGTAAGAAGAAAACCACGAAATATCCAGCATTTCACAGAGAGAGCTCAGGGCGATTCTACCGTGCCGCCATCTTACTCCCCCCCCCCCCCCAACCGCAGTTTTACTTTTAGTTTCAAGGAGAAAGAGAACAGAAAGATCATTCTGAATATCTAACATGGCCTTCTGCCCACCAGAAGAGAAACTGATGCCCTAAAAGACAACTTTCCTCCTCTCTAAATCTGTATTCAATACTTCTGATTTAGTCATGTACTTTAAACCTTGACACCTCCCCAAAATTCTTTAGCTCCTGTATCACTAAGGACAAGTACTAGGCAGGGTCTGCAATTGTCAATAGAACATTTCACAAGAAACATGGGCATTTTATATTTCTTTTCAATCCCTCTGATGCCACACTAGCTCCTCACCCACTACGCCAGTGACAGCATAAAAGCGGCACTAAACCAATTAGTGCTGCTGAAAATAACCAGTTAGCGCCAGAATGAAAACTGGCTAGTTTGGGGGCATGCTGGGGGCAGAGTCAGCACGGCTTGTTAAGTGCCAATATTCAGCACTTAACTAGCCAGGTTAACTGCATAAAAGTCAGTCCTATCTTTATGAGAAAACCCATAGCTGGTTAAGTGCTAAATATTGCACTTAACAGGCTATGTGTTAGCTGGCTCCGGAAACCTGGAAATTCAATGCCAGTGCATCCAAACTTTTGCACATGCCAAATTTACTTGTTTACTGTCAAATCTGTTAAAAATCAGCAAATAGATAGTAATTCTGCATTTAAAAAAAAAAAAACTGCTGAAATATTTCACATTTTAACTTTGTACTATGTAGAGGTTGTGTCAGTGTTAGCTCACTTAGGCATTCACTGAAACATGCAATTTTACCAGAGATGCCTCAACCTTTGCACATGAGCAGCTACTGCTTAGCCTTTTAGATGATCTAAAGAACTGTGTCTATAAAAGCAAAAATTACTAATTCTGCCCTTGGCTGGAAATAACATCCTTACATACTTGAATTAGCTGGCGATGGGCTACATTTCCACAAAAGAAGGTTTGCTGGTCATCTACAAAACCTGCTAGATCAGTTTCCTCCACTTCTTCACCATTCAACATTAGAACTCTGCAAGACAGAAATTCAGATCTTGATGGTCATCTCAGGAAAGAAGAGAAGGTGGAAAGAATGAGGAAAGGAAATAGATTTCAACCACCCAACATGAAAAATAATAGAGAATTTCTCCTGTGTTTGAAAGATGGGAATGGAAAATAAAGTATGATCTCATTTGAGCCTCTACCACCTTTTGGATCTAGGTCTACCTTATTATCTACAACTCAAACCATTATCTTAAATGGAGGGAGCTTAGGCAGGATTTACAAAAAATGAAAACACAAAAAACAATTTTAGAGGTCTAAGGGTTTAATTCTAAGCAATACATTATGCTTAATTCTTCCCTTTTGAACAAGCCCATAACTTTCTAGCTTGGGAGTGAGACTTCGAGAATGAGGCAGAAGGAAGGTGATTGGCTACCCACAATCTCTCTATTTCTGCTCTACTGGTGAAAATGGGTAGCCAGAACACATACAATTTCCCCTAATTTGTCTAATTCATGCTGACAATACATATGACATTACCGAGAGCTTTTTTTCAATGTGTGGGAACGCAAGGTAATTCAAATTTATCAGAGTGAGTTGACTGCTTTCATCAAACGGACCACAAAGACATTACTTCTAAAAACATCACACACTACTGGTTCTAAGACTCTAGAAAGTTTAAGAACTTACCCCCGGATTCTATATAGCATGACTGAGATTGCATGCTCAAATCCGGTTGTAGTCTGGATTTACATGCATAATTTATTTAACAAGCCAATCAGCGCAGATAATTGCTACTTAATTATTGATACTAATTGGAATTTCTGCACATAAATTTTAATATGCGCTGCCAAAAAGCAGGCATGGCCATAGGCGTGGAAAGGGCATTCTGTGGGCATTCCAAAAATCTACACACATGGTTATAGAATACACCTGCTCTGTGCCTAACTTAGGCGCTGGTATTTACACCAAGTTTACTTGGCATAAATGGAAGCGCCTAGAGTTAGGTGCAGGCATGGCTGTTAAGTATATTCTATAAACCACGCCTAGGTTTACAGGATAGGCCTAAGAAGAAGTATATTTGGCGCCGATTTTTCAGGTACCATATATAGAATCTAGTCCTTAATGTACTAAGGATGAATGTACAGAAAAGTGGCTGAACTATGAAAAAGTGGCTCTCCCTCTAATAATGTCAGAGAATTTTGAATGTTTATTTAGTGAGTAATTCTATAAAGCATTTTCTGCTAGTAAAGCATATTTTATATGTGGAAAAGGGGGCATATATGCATAAAATGTAGATGTACAGAAAGAGTGCACCTACTTTTACATGACCTGCGCACAGGTGTTCCTGAGAATGTAGTTTGGGTGAAGTTGTACATATGCATATTTTATAAAATATATGGATAAAAAAAATCAGAAAACATACACAAATTTACACCATCTTCAGAGAAGATGTAAATTTGTGCATGTGAATTTGGATGTTATTGGGGCTGGTTCTCAGTGCTTATTATTATTATTACATTTGTACCCCGTGCTTTCCCACTCAAATCAGGTTCAATGCGGCTTACATAATAGTATGGATTACAGAGTATTGCTAGAGAAAATATAAGTGGATATGACTCCTTTTGGACTTTACACATAGGTGCCCCATTATAAAATTATCCCCATAATGATTAAATTGTCTACAAGGAGGTGGTAAGTGGGCTCTTTTAGAGAAGGCTCAGCCTTACTGCAAGCGGACTGGCAAGGTTAAAATTGATCTCCTCTGATATTCTCTAATACTGGTTTTAGCAACCAGTTCACAATTCCAGTTCACAATTCAAACAGCAATGTTATGCTTTTTTTGGTGGTGGTAATGGTAGTGGTGGTGGTGGTGACGGTGATGTGGTTTTCTTCTTTTTGGTGCAAAATTAGATTGTGTTGTCTGTTTTGCTTTTATACACTATGATATTGTATATAAGACAAGGGCAGTTTTAGAACTAAAAATAGACAAAAACGCTGTGACTCAAGTACAAGTTGAAGCTCCCCTTCAGCCCTCCCTCCCTCAGGCTAGCACCTCTCTCTCTCCTTCCCTTCCATGTCTGGGTCCAGAATTGCTCCCTCTCTCTTCCTCCGCTAGCCCATAGGTTCAGAGTCTCAATCCTCAAACCCCCGCCCACCCCCCAGGTATACCTTCAAAAGTATCTTCTATAAAGCCACAGCAGTGCAACGATCCTCTTAGGCTGCCTGTGGCCTGCTCCAAAGCACACACTCTGATCCATCCCACCCCTCTCTGACTCAACTTCCTGTTTCTTTAGGGGCGGGATGGATCAGTGTGTGTGCTTTGGAGCAGGCCACAGGCAACCTAGGAGGATTGCTGTACTGCTGTGTGGCTCTATAGAAGATACTTTTGAAGGTACACAGTGAGGGGTGGAGATGGGGACTGAGACACTTGAACCTGCAGGCTGGTAGGGAAGAAATGCAGGACTGTACTGCCGACTGGGTTTGGGGGTGCTTAATTTTTTCAGCCTCATAAGACAACCCTGTTTTTTTTTTTTTTTGAAGGCATTGTTTAGTCAACATTTCTCAACGTATAGTTGAGCATACACAGTAATTAATCAAACAAATGACATGGGCCTAACAAAAGATAACACCCTGACCTAACTCTGAAGAATCTCTTCCATTCAAGATCAGAAGCAGCAGGCCACAAAAGAACATTCTTCCTCCACAAAGAACATGAAGGGTAAAGCAGCAAGTAAATATTAAAATAATATTGTTATCTCCTTAAATCCCTTAGATAGACATCTAGGTAACTATGGGTAATCTATGGTTTACCCCTGAAATACAGCTCCCAGTTTCAAGAAATGTCTAGTTTTTACCTAGTCTGCCCCACGAAGGACAATACCAGCATGTCATCGGTATCTCGTTGAGAGTCAGACCTTAGGGGCCATAAGCCTGGAGGGGAGAAAGAAAAGACAGCTAAGCATGGGAGAGATTGCTAGAAACAAAGTGTCTAAGAAAAGAAAGAACAAAAAGAGATAAAAGGCATACAGACAATGACAGGGAGGGAATGAAGAAAACAAAATCAGGAGGGTAACACCAAATTTGAAGAGCCAAATTTCTCTCATATTTTCTTCTGGTTATCGGACTGATTGAAATATTGTAAAAAGAAAATTCAGGCCCACCAAAAACCAGCCAATACGCATACAAATGCTCAGCCTTAGACTGTGATTACCCTCAGTAACACACTTCTCTTTTCCTCTACTAATACAGCCTTCCACTGGATTCACTTTACTGAAGGAGTTAAGAAAGCCTATACCAGAAACCTTGTGCTCAGGAATGCTTCCTGCTAGCCAGCAGCCATCTTCAACAAAAAGGGAGCGCCAGCAGCATGATAGCTCACCAGTTTAAGCCATGTAAATGCAGGTCCTTTGCTGTTCCACCAGCTCCAGTTTAGTCACTCAATATCTTTCATGCTATCTGCCAAACAAATATTTCCCTACTGATTTATTATGCTGGTTAAAATCAGACCAGCTACAAGTATTTTTGTGACCTGATCCAAGGAAATAGTTTGGGGCCACTAAGAAATTCACACCATGGATATGCAAACCTGCAAAAACCTCATATCATTATTGTAGCAAGTGAAGCTACACTAATGAAAACTTCAGCAAGTTATTCACCTGTAGCAAGTGTTCTCAGAGGCCAGCAGGATCAATATTCTCACACGTGGATGACATCATTCTAACGGAGCCTGCATGAGAACAATGCCATGCCTAATTTTTTGAAACTTTTGGGAGCACTGCACCATGCATGTGTCTCTCTTCCTGCCTGCCACCATCGAGCAAGATCTTGTAGGGTTTATTATACACAACTCCCAGGGGAGGCAGGCGGGTATGTAAGAATATTCAACCTGCTGTCCTCAAACAGCACCGGCTATAGGTAACTGCTTTCTCTGAGGACAAACAGGATGATGATATTCTTACATGTGGGAATCTCAAAATACCAGGATGCCTTAACAAAAAATAGGGAACAAGAAGGCCCACAACAAGCAGGCTAATGGGACCTAAACAAGAGCTACATAACTAAAACTCATTACTACTTTTCTTTTCTCCTAAGAAAAGAAAAATTGTAATGAGTTTTAGTTATCTAGTTCTTGGAACAGAAAGAAATGGGCTAGGTAGCCTGGGACAGAAAGAAATGGGCCTAGAGGGGTAGAGTTCTAGACCCCAAATAGATTCTGAAGGTCTCTCTGATCAAACTGACTGTAAAGTCAGTACTGTTCTAAAGAGTAAGATGATGTGAAATGTGTGGATGGAAGACCACATTACACAGCTCTGCATATTCCCCCTATGGAGACTGATCAAGTGGATTACTGATGCAATATGGCTCTGACATTATAAGTCATGACATGACCCTCAAGTGTCAGTCCGACTTGGACATAAGTAAAGGAAATGCAATCCACTAGCCAATTTGAAAGACTGTGCTTGCCACTGGCAGCCCCTATCCTTTCTGGGCAAAAGAAAAAGCTGGGTGGAGTTTGTATGGGCTTTAGTCCTCTCCAGATATAAGGCTAAGGCTCTCTTTCAGGTCAAAGTGTAATGTGTACTTTCCACCTTTCTGAGCATTAAGTTTTGGGAAAAATGTTGGTAGAACAACTCACTGGTTAAGATGGACTCCAAAACTACTTTAGGAAGGAACTTAGTATATGTGCACAAGATCACTCCATTGCTGAAAAACTCTGAGTAAGGCTTATCAACTACAAAGGCCTGAAGATCACTGATCCTGCAGGCTGAAGTAACCACCACCAAAAATAAGAACCTCCAAGTAAGAGAGCATTTTCCATCTCACAGATAGGCTGCAGAGAATACCTTCTCCTGCTTTAGACTTAGCCTGGCCTCAGAATGACATCCTATAGTATATCTCCTATCAAACTGAGCTCTCTTTTTCATCAAGCACTGCCATTTCCTCCCCCCCCCCCCCTCCCCACAGACAGTATGAACTTCGTGGGTGTGGCTTGGATCTCTTTCAGGGAGAGAAAACTAACAACTTATAGCAGCAGCTTCAGAGAGCATTTTCCATCTCACAGATAGGCTGCAGAGAATACCTTCTCCTGCTTTAGACTTAGTCCCACCCACCCTACCCCTCTACCCACCCACCCCTACAGTGACATGTCTTATATAACCTCCCTATCAACCCACTCATTACTTTTACCTCACCCATTTCTATTCTTCTATCACCTTCTCCCACTACTCCAACCAGAGTTACACCTAATCACACTGACCACCCTTCAACATCTTCAGTCCTTCTGTGACTGTTCTCTTGTGCTTGACTGCTTAAATATTTTAAATTTAAATGCTTTACTTTTTTGTCTATTAGATTGTAAGCTCTTTGAGCAGGGACTGTCTTTCTTCTGTGATTGTACAGCGCTGCGTACACTTTGTAGCGCTTTAGAAATGTTAAATAGTAGTAGTAGTAGTACTTCAGGTGACAGGTATCCAACAGCTCAAAAGGAGCTTTTGGCAGATGGGTTAACACGACTGAGATCCCATGACAAAGCAAGGGGCCTAATAGAAGACTTCAACAGAAGCAAGCCCCACATGAAACAAACTACTAAGTGCTGTGCAGTGATGGGTTTTCCTTCTATTTAATAATGGTAAGCGCCAATCGTACTAAGGTTAACTCCAACAGAGTTTGTCTTGAGACCTGACTCTGAAAGATATAGAAGGTACTTAAGCAGTTTTTGTATAAGACAGGAAAAAGGACCTAGGGCCTTGCCCTCACACCAGACAACAAACCTCTTCCACTTAAAAACCATTGGATCTCCTAGTGGAAAATTTTCTGGAAGCCAGCAGAACCTGAGACACACTCTCTGGCAAGTTCAAGGAATCTACTACTAACCTATCAACATCCAAGCCATGAGGGCCAGGAGCTAGAGACTGAGATGCAATAGGGATCCCATGTCCTGAGTGATGAGAACTGGGAAACACTCCAGTCTCCAATGATCTTTGGAGAGGAACTCCAGAAGAACAAGAAACATATCTGTTTTGGCCAGCGGGGCATGATCAGAATCCTGATTTCTCAATTCTGCTTGAGTTTCAGTAGAGTTTTTAAGAGAAATGTTAGGAGGATATGAGTACAGCCCCTTCCCTCAATAAAGCGAAGTTACTTACCTGTATCAGGTATTCTCCGAGGGCAGAAGGCTGATTGTACTCACATATGGGTCGGCGTCCACAGCGGCCCCAGGAACGGAGATTCTCCAGCAAAATCTTCAAAATCTTTGCGACAGCCAGTACAGCGTGGAATGGACACACTGCACATGCACGGCCATCTTCCTGCCTACGCGCGCGTCTGTTCCCGCCTCAGTTACGTGAAAAGCAAAAAAAGAATAAAACAACTCCAAAGGGGAGGTGGGCGGGTTGCTGAGAACAATCAGCCTGCTGTCCTCGGAGAATACCTGCTACAGGTAAGTAACTTCACTTTATTGAGGGAAGGGGCTGCATAAGGAGTGTCAAAGCAAATGCAAGGCGCAGATTAAGAAGGCCAAGAGGGAGTATGAAAAAAAGATAGCATTAGAGGCAAAAAAACATGGTAAAAATTTTTTTTCGGTATATTAAAAGCAGGAAGCCGGCAAAAGAATCGGTTGGGCCCCTGGATGACCGAGGGGTAAAAGGGGCGATCAAGGAAGACAAAGACGTAGCGGAGAGACTGAATGAATTCTTTGCTTCGGTCTTCACCGAGGAAGATTTGGGTGGGATACCGGTGTCGGAAATGGTATTTCAAGCGGACGAGTCGGAGAAACTTACTGACTTCACAGTAAACCTGGAGGACGTAATGGGGCAGTTCGGCAAACTGAAGAGTAGCAAATCTCCTGGACCGGATGGTATTCATCCTAGAGTACTGATAGAACTGAAAAACGAGCTTGCGGAGCTACTGCTAGTGATATGCAACTTATCCTTAAAATCGAGCGTGGTACCGGAAGATTGGAGGGTGGCCAATGTAACGCCCATTTTTAAAAAAGGCTCCAGGGGAGATCCGGGAAATTATAGACCGGTGAGTCTGACCTCGGTGCCGGGGAAAATGGTAGAGGCTATTATCAAAAACAAAATTACAGAGCACATCCGAGGACATGGATTACTGAGACCAAGTCAGCATGGCTTTTGTGTGGGGAAATCTTGCCTGACCAATTTACTTCAATTCTTTGAAGAGGTGAACAAACATGTGGACAAAGGGGAGTCGGTTGATATTGTGTATCTGGATTTTCAAAAGGCGTTTGACAAGGTACCTCATGAAAGGCTACAGAGGAAATTGGAGGGTCATGGGATAGGAGGAAATGTCCTATTGTGGATTAAAAACTGGTTGAAGGATAGGAAACAGAGAGTGGGGTTAAATGGGCAGTATTCACAATGGAGAAGGGTAGTTAGTGGGGTTCCTCAGGGGTCTGTGCTAGGACCGCTGCTTTTTAATATATTTATAAATTATTTAGAGATGGGAGTAACTAGCGAGGTAATTAAATTTGCTGATGACACAAAGTTATTCAAAGTCGTTAAATCGCGACAGGATTGTGAAAAATTACAAGAGGACCTTATGAGACTGGGAGACTGGGCGGCTAAATGGCAGATGACGTTTAATGTGAGCAAGTGCAAGGTGATGCATGTGGGAAAAAAGAACCCGAATTATAGCTACGTCATGCAAGGTTCCACGTTAGCAGTTACGAACCAAGAAAGGGATCTGGGTGTTGTCGTCGATAACACACTGAAACCTTCTGCTCAGTGTGCTGCTGCGGCTAAGAAAGCGAATAGAATGTTGGGTATTATCAGGAAAGGTATGGAAAACAGGTGTGAGGATGTTATAATGCCGTTGTATCGCTCCATGGTGCGACCGCACCTTGAGTATTGTGTTCAATTCTGGTCGCCGCATCTCAAGAAAGATATAGTAGAATTGGAAAAGGTGCAGCGAAGGGCGACTAAAATGATAGCGGGGATGGGACGACTTCCCTATGAAGAAAGACTAAGGAGGCTAGGGCTATACAGCTTGGAGAAGAGACGGCTGAGGGGAGACATGATAGAGGTATATAAAATAATGAGTGGAGTGGAACAGGTGGATGTGAAGCGTCTGTTCACGCTTTCCAAAAATACTAGGACTAGGGGGCATGCGATGAAACTACGGTGTAGTAAATTTAAAACCAATCGGAGAAAATTTTTCTTCACCCAACGTGTAATTAAACTCTGGAATTCGTTGCCGGAGAAAGTGGTGAAGGCGGTTAGCTTAGCAGAGTTTAAAAAGGGGTTGGACGGTTTCCTAAAGGACAAGTCCAAAAACCGCTACTAAACGGACTTGGAAAACTCCAAAATTCCAGGAATAACATGTATAGAATGTTTGTACGTTTGGGAAGCTTGCCAGGTGCCCTTGGCCTGGATTGGCCGCTGTCGTGGACAGGATGCTGGGCTCGATGAACCCTTGGTCTTTTCCCAGTATGGCATTACTTATGTACTTATGTTTCTCTGAGGACAAGCAGGCTGCTTGTTCTCACATGTGGGGTATCCCTAGCCCCCAGGCTCACTCAAAACAACAAAGAAAGGTCAATTGGGCCTCGCACCGGCGAGGAAATAACTGAGATTGACCTACGAAGTAACAGCTGAGAGTGCAGCCTGGAACAGAACAAAAATGGGCCTAGGAGGGTGGAATTGGATTCTAGACCCCCAACAGATTCTGCAGCACTGACTGCCCAAACCGACTGTCGTGTCGAGAATCCTGCTGAAGGCAGTAATGAGATATGAATGTATGGACTGATGACCACGTCGCAGCCTTGCAAATCTCCTCAATAGTGGCTGACTTCAAGTGGGCCACTGACGCTGCCATGGCTCTAACACTAGGAGCCGTGACATGACCCTCAAGAGTCAGCACAGCCTGAGCATTAGTGAAGGAGAAGCAATCTGCTAGCCAATTGGAAATGGTGCGTTTCCCGAAAGCGACTCCCTTCCTGTTGGGATCAAAAGAAACAAACATTTGGGCGGACTATCAGAATGGGCTTTTCCGCTCAACATAGAAGGTGGATGCTCTCTTGCAGTCCAATGTATGCAACTGACGTTCAGCATGGCGGGTATGAGGACGGGGAAAGAATGTTGGCAAGACAATTGACTGGTTCAGATGGAACTCAGACAACACCTTCGGCAGGAACTTAGGGTGAGTGCGGAGGACTACTCTGTTATGATGAAATTTAGTATAAGGAGCATGGGCTACCAAGGCTTAAAGCTCACTGACCCTACGAGCTGAAGTAACAGCTACCAAGAAAACGACCTTCCAGGTCAAGTACTTCAGATGGCAGGAATTCAGTGGTTCAAAAGGAGCTTTCATCAGCTGGGTGAGAACGATGTTGAGATCCCATGACATTGATGGAGGTTTGACTGGGGGCTTTGACAAAAGCAAACTTCTCATGAAGCGAACTACTAAAGGCTGTCCAGAGATAGACTTACCCTCTACACGGCGATAAGCACTAATCACACTAAGGTGAACTCTTACGGAGTTGGTCTTGAGACCAGACTCTGATGTGTAGAAGGTATTCAAGCAGGGTCTGTGTAGAACAAGAAAGAGGATCTAGGGCCTTGCTGTCACATCAGACAGCAAACCTCCTCCATTTAAAAGAGATTCTTCGTGGAATCCTTCCTGGAAGCAAGAAAGACTCAGGAGACACCCTCAGAAAGACCCAAAGAGGCGAAGTCTACACTCTCAACATCCAGGCCGTGAGAGCCAGAGACCGGAGGTTGGGAGCAGAAGCACCCCTTCGTTCTGAGTGATGAGGGTTGGAAAACACTCCAATTGCCACGGTTCTTCGGAGGACAACTCCAGAAGAAGAGGGAACCAAATATGACGCGGCCAAAAGGGCACAATCAGAATCATGGTTCCGCGGTCTTGCTGCAGTTTCAGTAAAGTCTTCCCCACCAGAGGTATGGGAGGATATGCATACAGAAGGCCTGTCCTCCAATGCAGGAGAAAAGCATCCAATGCTAGTCTGTCTTGAGCCTGAAGTCTGGAAGAAAACTGAGGGACCTTGTGATTGGACTGAGTGGCAAAAAGATCCACCGAGGGGGTGCCCCACTCTCGGAAGATCTTGTGTACCACGCCCAAGTTGAGCGACCACTCGTGAGGTTGCATTATCCTGCTCAATCTGTCGGCCAGACTGTTGTTGACGCCTGCAGATACGTGGCCTGGAGAAACATGCCGTGACAGCGAGCCCAAAGCCACATCTGGACGGCTTCCCGACACAGGGGGCGAGATCCGGTGCCCCCCTGCTTGTTGACGTAGCACATGGCAACCTGATTGTCTGTCTGAATTTGAATAATTTGATTGGACAGCCGATCTCTGAAAGCCTTCAGAGCGTTCCAGATCGCTCGCAGCTCCAGGAGATTGATCTGAAGACCTGATTCCTGGAGGGACCAAGCTCCCTGAGTGTGCAGCCCATCTACATGCGCTCCCCACCCCATGAGAGATGCATCCGTGGTAAGCACTTTTTGAGGCTGAGGAATCTGGAAGGGACGTCCCAGGGTCAAACTGTCCACCAGTGAAGGGAATTGTGAAAATCGGTGGACAGCTGGATCACATCCTTTAGATTCCCCGCAGCTTGATACCCACTGGGAAGCTAGGGTCCATTGAGCAGATCTCATGTGCAGGCGTGCCATGGGCGTCACATGAACTGTGGAGGCCATATGGCCAAGAAGTCTCAACATCTGCCGAGCTGTGATCTGCTGAGATGCCCTGGCCATGGAAACGAGACACAGAAGGTTGTCTGCTCTCATCTCGGGAATAGGCCCGAGCTGTCTGAGAATCCAGCAGAGCCCCTATGAATTCTAGTTATTGAACTGGAAGAAGGTGAGACTTTGGGTAATTGATGACAAACCCTAGTAACTCCAAGAGTCGAATAGTCATTTGCATGGACTGTAGAGCTCCTGCCTCTGAGGTGTTCACCAGCCAATCGCCGAGATAAAGGAACACATGCACTCCCAGTCTGCGTAGCAATGCTGCAACGACTGCCAGGCATTTTGTAAACACCCGGGGCACGGAGGCAAGCCCACAGGGCAGCACACAATATTGAAAGTGCTGTGTTCCCAGACGGAATGGCAGATACTTCCTGTGAGCTGGAAGTATCGGAATGTGAATGTAAACATCCTTTAAGTCCAGAGAGCACAGTCAATCGTTTTGCTGAATCATGGGAAGGGTGCCCAGGGAAACCATCCTGAACTTTTCTCGGACCAGATATTTGTTCAGGGGCCCTTAGGTCTAGGATGGGATGCATCCTCCCCCCCCCCCCCCCGTTTTCTTTTGCACAAGGAGGTACCTGGAATAGAATCCCAGCCCCGGTGGAACGAGCTCAACCGCATTGGCGCTGAGAAGGGCGGAGAGTTCCTCTGCAAGTACCTGCTTGTGCTGGAAGCTGTAAGACTGAGCTCCCGGTGGACCAATTTGGAGGTCTGGAGATCAAATTGAGGGAGTACCCCAACCGGACTATTTGAAGAACCCACCGGTCGGAGGTTATGAGAGGCCACCTTTGGTGAAAATATTTTAACCTCCCTCCCACCGGTAGACCGTCCAGCACAAGTACGTTTATGGCGGCTAGGCTCAGCTGGAGCCAGTCAAAAGCCCATCCCTTGCTTTTGCTGGGGAGCTGCAGGGGCCTGTCTGGGTGCACACTGTTGATGTGAACGAGCGCGCTGGGGCTGAGCCTGAGAAGGCTGTCAGGAAGGTGAATTGTACCCTATGCTTACTGTAAAAGCATAGGGATCATTCCCCCTGCCCCTGAAAAAACGTCTACCAGTTGAGGTAGATGCTGAAGGCGCCTGGTGGGAGAGCTTGTCGAGGGCGGTTTCCCGCTGGTGGAGCTGCTCTACCAACTGCTCGACCTTCTCACCAAAAATATTATCCCCCCCCCCCCCCCCCCGGCAAGGAACATCCGCAAGACGCTGCTGGGACCGATTGTCCAGGTCAGAGGCATGCAGCCATGAACAGCGGATCTGGATGCAACATCAAAAGTGTCATAAGCACCCCTGGACAGGAATTTATGACACGCCTTCAGCTGCCTGACCACCTCCTGAAAAGGCCTGGCATGCTCCGGAGGGAGCTTATCCACCAAGTCCGCCAGTTGCTTAACATTGTTCCGCATGTGGATGCTCGTGTAGAGCTGGTAGAACTGAATTTTGGACACGAGCATAGAGGACTGGTAGGCCTTCCTCCCAAAAGAGTCTAAAGTCCTAGCCTCTTGCCCCAGGGGCACCGAGGTGAAATCTCTAGTACTTCTGGCTCTCTTGAGCCCCACCCCAGGGGCTCCCAACAACATCTCCTGGGATATGGATTAATTTTCATATCCTGACTGCTTCCTGACACAGGCAGTATGATCCCATCCTTCCCTACTTGTTGATGTAGTACATTGCAACCTGATTATCTATTCGAATTAGAATGATCTGATTTGTCAACAGATCTCTGAAAGCCTTTAGCTCCAGAAGGTTTATCTGGTGAAGTTTCTCTTGAGTAGACCACAGACCCTGTGTGTGGAACCTAGCTATATGTGCCTCTCTTCCCACATTGGATGCATTTGTTGTCAAAGTCTTTTCAACTGAAGGAATTTGGAAGGGAATCCCTTTGGCAAGATTAGATTAACCATCCACCAGGACAGACTTCTTGAGGGGAGCCATAACAGATTTGTGCAGGTTCCCTCTGGCCTGCAACCATAGAGAAGACAAGGTCCACTGAGCAAACCTGTAATGGGAGGCGTGGGAGTTACATAGATAGTACAGGCTATGTGACCTAACATTCTGAACATCTGAAGAGCTAATTATCTGCTAACTCTATTGCACTTCTGTGATCACTGCAACCAGTGTGTCAATCCACTGCTGCAAAAGAAATGCACAAGCCTGTCACATCTAGCAGGCCTCCAATGAACTCCAATTCCTGTGAGGGCTAGGATGGGATTTGGGATAATTTATGATGAACTGTTGTAGCTCTAGCATACAAATTGTTATGCACATATCTTCTTCTGATGTGTGCTTGACCAGCCAATCATCTAAGCAGGGAAACAAATGCACCCCCCAGTCTGCATAGAGAGATGCTGCAATGACTGCTAAGCACTTTGTGAAAGCTTGTGGCGCTGATGCGACACCAAATGGCAGTATGTGATACTGGTATTGGTTTGTTTCCCTATTTGGAATCTTAGATGCTTCCTGTGACTTGTTTGTACCTAAATGTCGACATACACATCCTTTAATTTCAGAAAAGATAACCAATCTCCTTTTTGAATCATGGTAATGAGGATGCCCCATGGGGGCCCTCTTTTATTCAGGGACCCCATGTCTAGGATGAGATGGGATCCTCATCTTTCTTATAATCAGGAAGTACTTGGAATAAAAACCCTGCCCTCCTTCTCATTGTGGGATGGGATAGACTGAATTGGCCTGTACGAAGATTGAGATATCTTCTGTAAGCAATTCATGATGCTGAGAACTTAACTTTGATAATCTCAGTAGGCAATTTGGTGGGAGTCTTTTCCAACTGTAGACTGTAATCCATCTGGACTATTTTCAGAATCCACTGGTCTGAAATTATAAGGGGGCACTTTGCATGAAAGAAAAATAAAATTAGCCTCCTTCCTACTAGATCATCTGGGACAGTTATGGAGATTGAAGATATGCTCTCTTGGAGCCAGACAAAGCTTGTCCCTTGCTTTGACTGAGGAGCAAGCTAAGATTTCTGGGACCTCTGATGTCACTGGCGAAAGCAAGAGGTTCCTCAGCTGTCTGGGAGGAGCCAAGAGGAGGAAGGGTGCCTACACCTGTGAAGTCAGCAGGATCTCTGTTGCCCTCCCCTAAAATACCTCCTAAATGAGACCAGTGGGTACAAAGAGAGACTACATGGTGTCTGTGCTGCTTGATGAGATTAGCAGCCTCCTGCACCTTCTCAAAAAAAAAAAAAAAAAGGGGGTATGTCCACGGCATAGAATGTCCCCCAGCCTCTCTTTTACCGCTGGCTCGAAGTCTGAGGCCTGCAGGTAAGTCTGTCCCCATTGTGAAGGCCTGACACTGTATTGAAAATGTAACAGGTTACCTCGAGCATGCATTTTCCACACTCCCATTCTCTGGCTATCAGCTGATGGAGTCAATTGGCCTTCTCCAGAGGAAAAGCATCCACAAATTGACTGCCATACTGCACACAACATTCTGCAAGGGCATGCTCATTAAGAGCTGAAAAGAAGTTTTGAAGGAAGCACAACATTCTGAAACACCTTCTTTCTAAAAGATTCAAAAGTTCTCGCCTCCCTCCCTCTCTGGGGTGCACCAAGGAGTGAGTCACAGTAACACAGTAGATGATGGCAGATGACCTGTATGGTCCATCCAGTCTGCCCAACAAGATAAACTCATATGTGCTACTTTATATGTATACCTGACCTTATTTGTCCTAGCCATTTTCAGGGCACAGACCGTAGAAGTCTACCTAGCACTAGAATTGCTTCCCAATTACCGGTGTTGCCATCTAATCTCTGCTAATCTTCTGTGGATCCATTCCTTCTGAACAGGATTCCTTTCTGTTTATCCCACACATTTTTGAATTCCATTATCGTTTTCATCTCCACCACCTCCCGCAGGAGGGCATTCCAAGGATCCACCACTCTCTCCATGAAAAAATGCTTCTTGACATTTTTCCTGAGTCTGCCCCCCTTCAACCTCACTTCATGTCCTCTAGTTCTACCGCCTACCCGTTTCCGGAAAAGGTTTGTTTGCAGATTAATATCTTTCAAATATTTGAACATCTGTATCATATCACCCGTTTCTCTTGTCCTCCAGGGTATACATTGTTCAGGTCAGCAAGTCTCTCCTCATACATCTTGTAACGCAAATCTCATACCATTTTTGTCGCTTTTCTTTGAACCACTTCAAGTCTTTTTACATCCTTAGCAAGATACGGCCTCCAAAACTGAACACAATACTCCAGGTGGGGCCTCACCAATGACTTGTACAGGGTCATCAACACCTCCTTTCTTCTGCTGGTTACACCTCTCTCTATACAGCATAGCATCCTTCTGGCTACGGCAACCACCTTGTCACACAGTTTCATCACCTTCAGATCCTCAGATACTATCACCACAAGATCCCTCTCCCTGTCTGTGCATATCACACTCTCACCACCACATACGTCTCCCTTGAATTTCTACTCCCCAAGTTCATCACTTTGCACTTCTTTGCATTGAATTTTAATTGCCAAACATTAGATCATTCTTTTTGCTTCTGCAGATCCTTTTTCATGTTTTCCACCCCCTCCGGGGTGTTCACTCTGTTACAGATCTTGGTATCATTCACAAAAAGGTAAACTTTACCTTCTAACCCTTCGGCAATGTCACTCACAAATATATTGAACACAATCAGCCCCAGCACTGATCCTTCAGTCACTCCACTACTCACTTTTCCCTCCTCCAAGTGAATTCCATTAATCACTTTCTGGCGTCTGTCAGTCAACCAGGTCACCACGCTGGGTCCTACCTTTAGCCTGTCAAGTTTATTCAAGAGCCTCCTGTGAGGAATCGTCTGGTCACCCAGTCACAAATTCAGTGAGATTTTGTGAAGAGGGACCACATCCGCTCTTCTCCAATCTCACGGAATCGCCTGTCTCTTTAAGAGAACCCACTAGAACCTCTCCCTCAATATCCTGGGATGGATTCCGTCTGCTCCCATGGCTTTGTCCACCTTTACGTTTTCAAGTTGTTCATAAACACTCTTTTCTTTGAATGGTGCTATATCCGCTCCATTCTCATATGTATTTTTGCCAGTCAATCGTGGCCCTTCTCCAGGACTGTCTTCGTGAAAAAAGAATTATTTGTTTAGCACATTTGTTTTTTTCTTCATCATTTCCACATAGCGGTTCGTAACATCTTTCAGTCTCACAATTCCATTTTAAGTCTTCCTCCTTTCACTAATATACCTGAAGAAATTTTTATTGCCATTCCTTACATTTCTAGCCATTTGTTCTTCCGCTTGTGCTTTCGCCAGACATAACTCTTAGCTTCTTTCAGTTTCATCCGGTATTCCTCTCTGTATTCTTCTTGAGTTTTTCTGCATTTCATGAACACAAACTCTTTAGCCTCTCTCAGCCAGTTGCTTGGAGAACCATATCGGTTTCTCTTGCTTTTAAATTACTTTCCTTCCTTCCTCAGGTATTCCCCCCATTTTACTAAAGTCAGAATGCTTGAAATCCAGGACTTTGAGTTTTGAGTGCTTGCCCTCCACTTCGGTTGTTATATCAAACTAAACTGTTTGATGGTTACTGCTGCCCAGGTAGGCACCTACTCGGACATTTGACACACTTTCTCCATTTGTGAGAACCAGATCCAGCGTCGCTCCCTCCCTCGTGGGTTCCATCTCCATTTCTCTGAACACAGCACTTTGAAAAGCATCCACGATCTCAACACTTCTTTCCAATTCCACAGATGGAATTTTCCAATCCACATCCGGCTGATTGAAGTCTCCCAGCAACAGCACCTCTCTTTCCCAACTTTTTGATATCTGTAATCCGATCTTTATCTAGTGCCTCCGATTGTGTAGAAGGTATATAGACACCCATGTGGACAGAGGTTCCATCATCTCTTTTTAAGGTGAGCCATATCACTTCTTCCTTTCCCCAGGCCCCTGTCATTTCAGTTGCTGCGATATCGTTTCTCACATACAGAGCTAATCCTTCACCTTTAAGACCATCTCTATCCTTCCTAAATAGATTATAGCCTGGTATGTTTGCATCCCGTTCATGGGAATCACTGAGCCATGTCTCTAACATCAGGTCATGCAGATCATAACTTTTGTTGCTTAGACTGCATTGTGGTCATCACTTTCCATCTACAATTCAGTGGCATTTTTGTCTTTTTTTGTTTCGTCTCACTTCCTGCTGTATTGGAAAGAAGTAATTTGCTAAGATTGTTGTTTTCATTGCTTTCTTTTCTACTGTCACATCTTGTCTTTAGCTTTAGTGGGGGGTGACTACTTGAAGTGACCTGCCTCCATATGCCATCCCCGCATTCTAATTTAAATGCCTAGAAACTTAAATTTCTCCCCAACGATTTTTTTCCTGCCACAGTGAGATGCAGCCCATCGTTACAATATGGTCTTTTATTTTTCCATGTATTGCCTCATCCTCCTATGTACCTAAAACCTTCTTGGTGACATCAGCTTTGAGCCAGCTATTGAAATGTTCAGTACTTCACAATCTTTTCTCTCCCTTTGCAAAGGTAGGTAGTACGGCTTTTGTGTGGGGAAATCTTGCCTGACTAATTTACTTCAATTCTTTGAAGGAGTAAACAAACATGTGGACAAAGGGGAGCCGGTTGATATTGTGTATCTGGATTTTCAAAAGGCGTTTGACAAGGTACCTCATGAAAGGCTACAGAGGAAATTGGAGGGTCATGGGATAGGAGGAAATGTCCTATTGTGGATTAAAAACTGGTTGAAGGATAGGAAACAGAGAGTGGGGTTAAATGGGCAGTATTCACAATGGAGAAGGGTAGTTAGTGGGGTTCCTCAGGGGTCTGTGCTAGGACCGCTGCTTTTTAATATATTTATAAATGATTTAGAGATGGGAGTAACTAGCGAGGTAATTAAATTTGCTGATGACACAAAGTTATTCAAAGTCGTTAACTCGCGACAGGCTTGTGAAAAATTACAAGAGGACCTTACGAGACTGGGTGGCTAAATGGCAGATGACGTTTAATGTGAGCAAGTGCAAGGTGATGCATGTGGGAAAAAAAGAACCCGAATTATAGCTACGTCATGCAAGGTTCCACGTTAGGAGTTACGGACCAAGAAAGGGATCTGGGTGTTGTCGTCTATAACACACTGAAACCTTCTGCTCAGTGTGCTGCTGCGGCTAGGAAAGCGAATAGAATGTTGGGTATTATTAGGAAAGATATGGAAAACAGGTGTGAGGATGTCATAATGCTGTTATATTGCTCCATGGTGCAACCGCATTGTGTTCAATTTTGGTCGCCGCATCTCAAGAAAGATATAGTAGAATTGGAAAAGGTGCAGCGAAGGGCGACTAAAATGATAGCGGGGATGGGATGACTTCCCTATGAAGAAAGACTAAGGAGGCTAGGGCTATTCAGCTTGGAGAAGAGACGGCTAAGGGGAGACATGATAGAGATATAAAATAATGAGTGGAGTGGAACAGGTGGATGTGAAGCGTCTGTTCACGCTTTCCAAAAATACTAGGACTAGGGGGCATGCGATTAAACTACAGTGTAGTAAATTTAAAACAAATCGGAGAAACTTTTTCTTCACCCAACGTGTAATTAAACTCTGGAATTCATTGCCGGAAAATGTGGTGAAGGCGGTTAGCTTAGCAGAGTTTAAAAAGGGGTTGGACGGTTTCCTAAAGGACAAGTCCATAAACCGCTACTAAACGGACTTGGAAAAATCCAAAATCCCAGGAATAACATGTATAGAATGTTTGTACGTTTGGGAAGCTTGCCAGGTGCCCTTGGCCTGGATTGGCCGCTGTCGTGGACAAGATGCTGGGCTCGATGGACCCTTGGTCTTTTCCCAGTATGGCATTACTTATGTACTTCAGAAAAAAGCTATTGCTTGTACCAAAGGTTGTAACCCCTCCCCCAGCTCCTGAAAAGCTCTCTGCGATGCAAGTGGGGTATTACTGGACAGGTTATTTGCTCCCAGGTGAATAATAACATCAATGTTTGACTCCTTAGTTTCTTTTCCGATTACAGTCATTATTTGTTTGGCAGTCATTTTGAGAGCAGATTCGACCACCAGGGAATGGTGAGGAAGCTGCAGCTTCTTGAATCCCAGGCCTTCTACACTACACATAGAGATGACCTTCTTGCTGACTTGCTGTACGGGAAAGTGTGTGGGGTGGGGGTAGGTTAAACACATCTTCATCTGTTCTAGCTTCAGGATTCTGTGTAGAGCTTCCTTTGTGGGATCATCGAACTGGACGTTGTCTCTCTTCCCTGGGTTTATCCTCTATTTCTAAGTCAAATGGGACAGACTTAGCCATATCTTCTAAATTGCAAGGAAGATTCCAACCTTTGCAGAATACCATTACTAGGTTAATATTTTCTTTAGGCAAGTTCGTGAATGCCTTTCCACTGCTCGTCACATTGAACTGGCTTCTAGTTAATATGAGTTGAATTTTAAATTCTGAAAGTCTAACCCAAATTTTGTATTAACCCAGTAATTAGCTTACTTCAAGGAATACCCAGAAGTTAAACTATCCTGAAGTGAAAAATAACCAATATAAAAAATATTTTTAAATTATCTTTTCTTTTTTATGCTGTTAAAATTTGGAACAATCTTCGGTTACAGATTAGAGTGTTACCCTCCTATTATCTTTTCCGTAAATCTTTAAAAACATACTTGTTCTGACAGGTATGATGCTAATTGTGTTAAATAATTTTATCGCTGAATTTAGTAATTTTTTTTGTTAGATTCTCTTTACCACACAATCAAAGCAGTTTACATATTAAATTCAGATACTTTCACTATCCCTAGTAGGCAACCAATCTACTACTACTACTTCTACTTAACATTTCTAGAGCGCTACTAGGGTTACGCAGCGTTGTACAATTTAACAAAGACAGACAGTCCGTGCTCAAAGAGCTTACAATCTAATAGACAAGTGAACGGTCGGTCCGATAGGGGCAGTCAAATTGGGGCAGTCTGGATTCACTGAACGGTAAGGGTTAGGTGCCGAACGCAGCATTGAAGAGGTGGGCTTTAAGCAAAGACTTGAAGACGGGCAGGGAGGAGGCTTGGCGTAAGGGCTCAGGAAGGTTGTTCCAAGCATAGGGTGAGGCGAGGCAGAATGAGCGGAGCCTGGAGTTGGCGGTGGTGGAGAAGGGTACTGAGAGGAGGGATTTATCCTGTGAACGGAGGTTACGGGCGGGAACGTAAGGGGAGATGAGGGTAGAAAGATATTGAGGGGCAGCAGACAGTGCATTTGTAGGTAAGAAGGAGAAGCTTGAATTGAATGCGGTATCTGAGCGGAAGCCAGTGAAGTGACCTGAGGAGAGGGGTGATATATCGGTTCTGGCGGAATATGAGACGTGCAGCAGAGTTCTGAACAGAATGAAGGGGGGATAGATGGCTAAGTGGGAGGCCGGTGAGGAGTAAGTTGCAGTAGTCCAGGCGAGAGGTAATGAGAGCATGGACAAGAGTTCGGGTGGTGTGTTCAGAGAGGAAAGGGCGAATTTTGCTGATGTTAAAGAGGAAGAAACGACAGGTCTTGGCTATCTGCTGGATATGCGCAGAGAAGGAGAGAGAGGAGTCAAAGATGACTCAGAGGTTGCGGGCAGATGAGACGGGGAGGATGAGGGTGTTATCAACTGAGATAGAAAGTGGAGGAAGAGGAGAAGTGGGTTTTGGTGGAAAGACGATAAGCTCGGTCTTGGACATGTTCAGTTTCAGGTGGCGGTTGGACATCCAGGCAGCAATGTCGGATAAGCAGGCCGATACCTTTGCCTGGGTCTCCGCGGTGATGTCTGGTGTGGAGAGATACAGTGGGTGTCATCAGCATAGAGATGATACTGGAAACCATGAGATGAGATCAGGGAGCCCAGGGAAGAGGTGTAGATTGAGAAGAGAAGGGGTCCAAGGACAGATCCCTGGGGAACACCAACAGATAAGGGGATGGGGATGGAGGAAGATCCATGAGAGTGAACTTTGAAGGTGCGGTGGGAGAGATAGGAGGAGAACCAGGAGAGGACAGAGCCCTGGAACCCAAATGAGGACAGTGTGGCAATCTATTTTGTGCTTCGGCAATGAAGGGTTAAGTGACTTGCCCAGGGTCACAGGGAGCTGCAGTTAGAATCAAATCCAGTTCCCTAGGTCCTCAGCCCATTGCAATAACCATTAGGCTACTCCTCCACTCTCAATACGGTACTTTCCCTCGATTGTTGAGGTCTCTTTCAGTGTTAACTGCTTATTATTATTTTTTTGAAATAAGCAGAATGTAAGTCTGTATGTAGTATAGGTATAGTATCTCCCTTGCAAAACCCAAACAATGAGAGCTCCTCTGGGGGAGTTTTTCACCTAAGTGGCAGGGAGTGGTCTGAGGAAGACCACAGAAACCCTACTCTGAGAAGATCCCTGGTGCTTCCTTAGTAAAGCTCAAAATCCAACTAATAGTAGTACTCCCCTGGAGACATTCAAGATTCTGCCTGCCTCAAATGACTGACCTTGGCACAGTGCTTACCAATCCTGATAATTCTCAAGGCCTTGGTCTTGATGCACCACCTGAAGATAGAGTTTGGGCATCCAGAATGAGTTAAACCACTTCCAGCCTCATCCGCAATGCCAAAGCTTCTTGCCAAGAAACGTTCCATCTGTTCCTGGAACCAGCACATGAGCTGCTCCTCTAGGGCTGCCATCAACAAAGAATGGGACTCAGCTTGTGTGGTCGAATCCTTCAGAGACACCTGGGGTATATCTGGGGCTAGGTCTCAGCTCCTCATAAACTGGTGTGCCCCATCCAATACCAGGGAGGGCAAGCTAGCCTCACATTGAGGCGGCTTTGAGAATATTGGTAACCTTGGTGGATCAACGCTCAATGCTGTGCTTCAAAGGGGAGTGATGTCAATGATTCATGGCATCCACCCACCGCGCCATATCAGCATCCCATGGTATCAACAAGGATGAATCCTTCCTGCTCCTCATGGGGCGGAGGGTGGAGGATGTGCAATCCTGATGGTCTTTACCGAGGCTTGATGTCAAGGAAAGTAGAGGCCCCATCAATGTCAATGCATTCCCAGCATCTCATGCAGCTCCTGGGGTCAAGCAGACTATGCTCCTAATGGCCAATGGACTAGACTTCTCAATACCAAAAATTCTTTTGTGCTGCTTTTCACAACCTGATGCCTCTCCTTGACATCTGAAAAACAGTTTACAAGAAGCGGAATCATGATTGGGTCCCAGACACTGTAGGTACCAATTATGAGTGTCTGTGATGGACATGATTCTGTTTCTTAAAGCTGCTGGGAACTTTGTACTAGGACATATCTGAAAAAATAGCTACAGTGTAATCAAATAGTTTGACCTTGAAATAAATGTACTTGGAAGGGTGCCCAAGGGGGCCTAGTGGGCTGCAGACAATAAAGGAGGCTTAAAAAGTGCTAAAAACCCTGACTAAGGGAAAACTACTGAGTACTGAGGTCCATGCAGCAGCAGGACAAGAAGATACATGAATGTGCAGTGCAATGCTTCCAAAAGCTTTAAGAAGTAGCCTACGTAGTGTTCCTGTGTGAGCTCCATCAGGTTGATGTCACCTACATGAATATTATCATCCTGCTTAGTCCTTAGAAAAACAGAGATTCATGAAATAGGAACTTTGTCTAGTTGTCCTTACTGAAAAGAAAAAAAACAAAAAAAACCCACCAACAGAGAAGTGAATGTATCTCCTCCAACATGGTCTAGGATTTTTCTGCTAGCAATATTGGGAATACCCCAAAGAATATTTAATTTCTGCTTATAAGCTTCATCAGAAAACGTCAAACTGCAGCAAGCTTCTGGCTGATTTGTGCAGCTGTAAAAGACTGATCTACTGGGTAACATACAACCATGCTGATGCATAAAAACACCATACATGATGCTACCCACCTGATCTGAATGAAAAGCAGTGGTTCTCACTCTATCCTGGGAGATCCACAGCGAGTGAGATTTTCAGGATATCCACAATAAATATTCAGGAAATAGATGTGTATGCACTGCATCCATTGCATATAAATTTATCTCAGGCATATTCATGGTGTTTATCCTGAAAACCTGACTGGCTATAGGTAGCCCAGGGAGAAAAAAGAAAAACCTCTGCAGAAACACACAGCACAGACAGCAAATGTGACCCAGGGGAATGAGGAACAGATGAGAGTTCACTAAACCAGATTTTATTGGAGAGACCCAATTTGGCCACGTTTCAGCTTTGCCTTTGTCTGAGGTCACCAGATTCCTTGAAAGCAAATGCTGAAAGGTTCAGTAAAAACATCTTCAGCAAACACGGCATCATCTTCTTGGAGTAAATCTGAGGCTAGGTCTCGGCTCCTCATAGACTGGCATGCCCTATCCAATACCAGAGAGAGAGCGAGCTACCTTCACATCAAGGAGGCTTTGATGACATCAGTAACTTGATGGCTCAATGTTCTTAGCACTGTGCTTCAAAGGTGACGACGCAATAATCTGCTTAAAATGTGTTTTTAATGAACCTTTCAGCATTTGTTTTGAAGGAATCTGGTGACCCCCTGACAAAAGCAAGTCCAAAACTTGGCCAAGTTGGGTCCCTCCTCAATAAAATCTGGTTTGGTGAACTCCCAATCTGTTCCTCATTCTCTGATCACCTTTGCTATCTTTGTTGTCTACAGGTAGCCCAGGACAGGTTTGTAAACCACTTAGGATAATGGAGAAATTAGATCTTACCCGATAATTTTCTTTCCATTAGTCCAACCCACTATTCCAGAACCTGTGGGACAGATGTGTCCATCAAGGACCCAGCGTCACGGATGAGTTTCGTAACTCAGACAGACTGTTTGTGCTTGTTGGTAAACAAAGGCTTGGCCTCATGGCTTCCAAGCCCACAACTGCTAGATGGATGAAGATGACTAAGGCTTATTTGTTTGTGGGGAAGCAGGCTCCTCAGACCTTGCAGGCTCATTCTACAAGGCACACAGCAACATCCTGGGTGAAGACTACCTTACTGGCTCCAGTGGATAGTTGCAAAGCAGCAACATGGTCGATGCTACATACCTTTCACAAGCAGTACAGGGTGGATGCTATGGCAAGCTCAGAAGCTAGTTTTGGAGCTTCGGTCCTCAGGGCAGCAGGATCCCACCCAATCTAAGGGACATCCCACAAGTTCTGGAATAGTGGAAATCTACGTAATGGAAAGAGAAATTAGGTCTTACCTGATAAAGCACACTTACCTACCTGTAGCTGGTGTCTTCCAAGGACAGCAGGCTGGCTATTCTCACATAGAGAATAGAGACAGAATAGAGAGAGAGAGACCACTTGTCTGCAGCATTCCATGTGCTGGACCTGAACCAAATTACTGCTAAGTCAAATTCTGATTATTTTATTATAACTTCTCAACTTTTTGGCTATAGGTTTAGATACCTGATATTCTCTTTAATGCTTATTGCTTAATTAATTTGTCCTGTGAACCCTCTTTCCTTTCCAGCCTAACTCTGATAGAGGATAGGCTTTTCAAACTCCATTGTGGTTATAAAATTGCATTTTACATTGATGAAACTGCTATAATTATTGGGAATATTTAGATTTATTTACAAAAGGAAAGTTATATTCTAGGGGAATTTGAAAGTTAAATTCTAGGGGAATTTGAAAGTTAAATCAACTGAAAATTCTTTGATCAGACTGTACCATTTCTGATCACACCTAGAGAACATTCTTTGATACAGCACTTAGCTAACTCACTGGGACAATTTAAACTCATGTGCTACTTTATGTGTATACCTGACCTTGATTTGTTTCTGCCATTTTCAGGGCACAGACCGTAGAAGTCTACCCAGAAACAAGGCCCACGAAGGGATCCTCAGAAGCTCAGCCGAGATTGGGTGGCGGAGCTAGTGCTGGGCAGACTTCTACGGCCTGTGCCCTGAAAATGACAAATAGAAATCAAGGTAAGGTACACACAAAAAGTAGCACATATGAGTTTATCTTGTTGGGCAGACTGGATCGACCGTGCAGGTCTTTTTCGGCAGTCATCTACTATGTTACATGTGGGTGACATCATCCCAACGGAGCCCGGTGCAGACGCCGACTAGCTTACCGTGTAGAATTTTCTAGCACTGTCCCTCCGTAAACGAACTGGTGCCTTCTCGCCCAACTCATGAGCGTGGGTCCTCCAGTCAAGTTAAAAAGCAAATAACCTAGGGGAGATGGGAGGATATGATAACAGTCAGCCTGCTCTCCTCGTAGAACACCAGATACAGGTAAAGTATCTTTGCTTTCTCCGAGGACAAGCAGGTCTTCCTATTCTCACATGTGGAAACCCTAGCTACCAGACTCACCGAAAACAAGAAAGCTAGGATAACGGAGTCTTGAAATGTTGAGATGAAAACGTTAATCAACCTGAAACTATATAAATACTAGCTGTGGAGGTGCAGCTTGGAAAGGAAATAAAACAGGGCTTAGGAGGGTGGCGTTGGATTCTAGACATCGAACAGATTCTGCATAAGTGCCTATCCGAACCGACTCTCGGGTATCCTGATTCAGACAACAGTGGGATGTGAATGTGTGGATTGAAGACCACGTTGCAGCCTTGCAAAAATCTCTTCCATGGAGGTTAATCTTAAGTGGGCTACCAACGCTGCCATGGCTCTAACATTGTGAGCTGTGACATGTCCCTCAAAAGTCAGCCCAGCCTGGGTAGAAGCAAAGGAGATGCAGTCTTCTATCAATTTGAAAGTATGCAATTATTGCTGATGGCCACCCCCAACCTGTTGGGGTCAAAAGAAATGAAAAGCTGGGTGGATTGTCTATGGGCTTTAGTCCTCTCCTAATAGAAGGCTAATGTTTGCTTGCAGTCTAAGGTATTGTCACGAAACGCGTAGCCACCTACCTGGGGTTACCCCGCAGTCACTTAGAGGGTATATCCCAAGCACAGCTCAGGTCAGCCTGCACCTGCCGCTTGTGCTCTACCTAGCACCCTCCCTCCCACCGACTGGGTCACAACCGCCTCTGGGCAAATCTCTCGCTCTCAAATTATCCCCAGTGATTTCTAGGTTACTGAAGCCACATACCCAGTGGTCCCACAGTTCCCAGAAAGCACTCACAGACCCAACCCACAGGAATCTATCAGTCCAGACAGGCAGAACGAACAAACAATTGTGTTTATTCTCAGAACTTGGAACAGTAGACAAAAAAAATGTGCAAATAGAAAACAATAACAGGTAACTGAAATATGGATCAATTATAACACTAGACATTTGTATACTATCTAAGCAGTACTTGGGAAGGTCAGGACATATTTACCGAGCCCCAGCAAAGAGATCTGTCTCTCTTTCCTCCCTGGCTGAAACTCAACTCAAAACTAGTAAAGTACAAATGAGATGAGCACCTGGGTCAATCAGAGACCAATCAATAAAATTTCGAATACAAACTGCTTCTTGTGTCAAACTAAAGAAAAAAACACTCAGTTCTCTGTAACAGCTTTAAGCAGAAACATGCACCGTCTGCGGGCCAAAAAGGAGAAATACACTTCAGAACATAAACAATGCAGGAAAATATCCAATACATTTTACAGGCTTAAAACACTGTTTGTTCACAGGTATGAAGTACACTTTTGCAAGGATGGGCATGAGGTCTTGGGAAAAATGTTGGAAGAACAACTGACTGGTTAAGAAGGAACTCCAACACTACCTTAGGAAGGAACTTAAGGTGAGTGCAGAGGACTATTATGTTGTCATGGAATTTAATATACGGTGGATGAGCTACCAGGGGCTGGAGCTCACTGACCCTGCAAACTGAAGTGACCGCTACCAGAAATACGACTTTTCAGGTCAAAAAAATTCAGATGGCAGATATATAGAGGCTCAAAAGGAGACTTAATCAGCTGGGTGAGGACACTGAGATACCCATGACAGAACCGGAGGTTTGGTAGGGGGCTTTGTCAACAACAAACCTCTTATAAAGCGAACAAATAAAGGCTGTACAGAGCTGGACTCGCCTCCTACATGATAAGGGGATGGGAAGACTTCCCTATGAAGAAAGAATAAAGCGGCTAGGGCTCTTCAGACTGAAGAAGAGACGGCTGAGAGGAGATATGATAGAGGTTTATAAAATACTGAGTGAAAGAGTAGATGTGAATCACTTGTTTACTCTTTCCAAAAATAATAGGACTAAGGGCACAGAAGGAAGCTACTAGGCAGTAAATTTAAAACTAATCGGAAAATATATTTCTTCACTCAAAAAGTAATTAAATTCTGAATTTGCTGCCAGAAATGTGGTAAAAGCAGTTAACTTAGCAAAGTTTAAAAAACATTTGGATAATTTCCTAAAAGAAAAGTCCATAAGCCATTATTAAGATGGACTTGGGAAAATCAATTGCATATACTAGGATAAGCAGCATAAAATCAGTTTCAACGATGATGGGAGAGCATTCCAATAACGGGGACACTGGAAGCAAAATGAAGAGGCAAAGAGCAGCTTGTATTGCAGGTTCCTACAGGTAGGAAAATGGAGATTGAGGTAGGTGCAGGAGGACTGCACGGCATTCCTGGGTGGGAGGTCGACCAGGCTGTACATGTAGGCAGGAGCGTTCCCATATATAATCTTGTGTGTAAGGGCACAGACTTTGAACCCAATCCGCTCCTTGATTGGTAGCCAGTGGAGCTTCTCACAAAGGGGTGCTGCTGTCTCAAATCGAGATTTGCCAAATAGCAGCCTCGCTGCTGTGTTCTGTGCTGACTGGAGTTTTTTTAAGGGCATGCAATACCATTGCAATAGTCGAAATGGCTCAAGACGAGGGAGTGAATAAGTGACCTGAAGAGGGCAAATGGCAGGTACTGCTTGATACGCCTGAGGGTCCTCATGGACAGGAACATTCGCTTCGTAATGGACGAGACTTGTAGATCCAGAGTCAAGTGGGGGATCCAGAATGACTCCTAGGAGTTTCAAACTTGCAGCGATAGGAATGAGAATTTTGCGCAGTAACCGTGACCAGTATAGACTTCTTGAACTGTGAGGAGAGGATGAGGCACTGCGTTTTATCCTGATTGAGTTTAAACTTGAACGTGTTAGCCCAATTGACCATGATGGCGAGACTGTCCTGAATTTCCACTGAGATTTCGGCTATGGAAGACCGAAAGGGGATGTAGATGGTCACATCATCAGCATAAATGTAGGGATTCAGGCCACGGTTGTGAAGGGCCGTTGATAGAGGCGTCAGCATGATGTTGAACAGGGTAGGCGAGAGGGGTGAGCCTTGAGGAACCCCACAGCAAGATTTCCAGGAAGGTGAAAAAGAGGACTGGACTTTGACCCGATAGGATCGGCAAGACAGAAATTCCCAGAACCAATCCAAGACGGTACTACCAACATCATTTTCAGCTAGCAACATGAGGAGGAGATTGTGGTCAACCATGTCAAATGCACTTGACATATCGAACTGAAGAAGTAGGATGTTTTTTTCCAAAAGACAGTTCTTCCCTAAAGTTGGACAGGAGAGTAACTAGTACTGTCTCAGTACTGTGGTGAGGTCGAAATCCAGACTGGGAGGCATGAAGAATCGAAAATTTGTCCAAATAATCAGCAAGCTGAGAATTCACCAAGCTTTCCATAGTTTTGACGAGCAATGGTATAGTAGCGACTGGACGGTAGTTGTTAATACTAGGCTCACATTTCAGGTCCTTCGGGATAGGCGTCAGGAGAATATGGCCGTGATCAACGGGGAAGCGCCTGTGCTGGAGCATGTAGTTCAGATAGGATGTAAAGTCTTCAATAAAACACTCAGGCACTGCTTGCAGCAGGTAGTCAGGGCAGCAATCCAGCTTGCAGTGTGTACGAGAAAATTTGTGAAGGGCCAGAGAGACCCTCTCTGTGGCTCAAAGGTGGACCAGTGACGATCAGCTGAGCACGGGCCATGTGCAGGTGCAAGATTTTGAAGGAAGGCAGCAGCAGCACTGGATGAGCTGGAAGGGAAGCAGTTAGCTTAGCAGGGTTTAATAAAGGTTTGGGTGGCTTCCTAAAGGAAAAGTCCATAGCTCTTTTGGGCAGGGACTGTCTTCTTCATGTTCAATTGTGAAGCGCTGCATACGACTGGTAGCGCTGTAGAAATGATTTGTAGTAGTAACATACATAGTAGATGACGGCAGAAAAAGACCTACACGGTCCATCTAGTCTGCCCAACAATTTAAACTCATGTGCTCCTTTATGTGTATACCTGACCTTGATTTGTTTCTGCCATTTTCAGGGCACAGACCGTAGAAGTCTACCCAGAAACAAGGCCCAACTCCCAACCACCATCCCCGCCTCCCCCCACCGGCTCTGCCACCCAATCTCGGCTAAGCTTCTGAGGATCCATTCCATGGATTTAGGTGGTGACAGAAGTGGATTAAGGGCGGGAAAAATACGTGTTTCAGATATGTTTGCAACAGTACTAAGGACTTTTGAAATGCCTGTATTCACCAGTTACCAAACAAATCATCCTCTTTGCCTTATCAAATTCAGCTAATTTAAAAACTAAGAAAACGTAAGCTTTGTCTGACTTTATTAATTAACTTTCAGACTATCAGAAAAAAAAAATGTGATTTTCACTCCTGAATCTGTACACCCTTGTGAAGTTTTAATTGCTTCCTTCCGTGATGCCATAAGGTAGACCATTAATAAAGTGGACTTGGTGACAAAAGAAACGGATTAAGGCCACTTGGATTTCAGCAAAGCTTTTGATACGGTCCCCCACAGAAGACTCGTGAATAAGCTGAAAGGGCTGAACTTAAGAATGAAAGTGGTGAACTGGATAGAAAACTGGTTGACCGATAGGTGGCAGAGGGTGGTGGTAAATGGAATCCACTCTGAGGAAAGGATGGTGAGCAGTGGCATTCCTCAGGGGTCTGTGCTGGGGCCCATTTTGTTTAATATATTTGTGAGAGATATTGATGAAGGGCTGAAAGGAAAGGTTTGCCTTTTTGCGGATGACAAGAAGATAGCCAATAGAGTGGATACCCTGGAGGGAGTAGAAACGATGCGAAGGGATCTCCGAAAGTTAGAAGAATGGTCAAGGGTCTGGCAGTTAAAATTTAATAATCCACCGACAAGGGGATAATGCTAAACTACCAGAGTCTATACCACATAACCACACTCACAAAGACTCCAGAATATAAATTGTATCAAAACAATTTGCTTTTATTACAACAATGTGTCTATACTATACATATGACACATATAAACACGAACTACTCATTCATCACCATTCATACACCACTCACCCATTATTGCTAACTCCCAAGCATAATACAGCATATACAAACTTGCCTATATCATCTATAGGAAAGTGCATGTACTATTATAGTTGTAAATCCTCCAACATATAACAAAAAACTTCTAGCATGCTTATTATTGTCCAGTAATGTCTCTTTAAACAGATCTCATACGCTGCAACGGGAAATGAACAATGTCCAAGCGCTTATCTCCGTTGTTAAACCCGTTGCAGACTTCACTGGCGATGCAGCATTAGAAGTATTCAAACTGAATGCTATGTTTTATCCCAAACCGCACTGCTGGATAACCTCAGTCTTAAACAGCTTGCAAATACTGGGTGAGAAGGCGCACAAACCACCGTTCAGGCGGAAATAATTCTCATCTGCAACACGGTTCCCCAATGCTGGACTGCATTTCATTACACTTCCTCAGGAGGAACCACCCATTGATCTACAACATTAACAATATTGTCACTGTTATAGTAAAACTCTTAATTCAGTGTCAATACTTATTATCAACCACTTAATAAATCACCTACTGACAGGAACACCCTGTTGCACTATCAGAGCTTCCATCATGGAGCCCTGAAGTGGGGTGTTCCTATCAGCCAATTCTTACGGTTACAGCGTTTATGTTCCTCCACCATGGAATTTAAAAAGCAAGCAAGGCTTATGATAGATAGATTTTTAGCTCATAGTTACCCCATGAAGGTCCTCAGAAGTGCTTTTTTTATGTTTAATCATTTTTATTAAAGATCACACAAACGTTTATAGAACATAGTTACATCATCACTGCAGAAACTCCTAAACATTCCAGAGCACTAGCAACTGATGAATACAAACCATATTGAACTTTATCATTCCCCCCTTCCCTTTCCCAACCCCCCCACTCCTCCCCCCCTTCTTGATTCAACTTCCTTCACTGTGGTACTTTGATCTTTGAAACCCCCACTCCCCCCCTTTCCATCACCATACTCCCATTCCTCCCTTCCCCCACAGCCCTCCCACACAGGTGTATTCATTAATCTTACCCCACCTCTACCAGCACCAATCTATCGCGTAAGTGAGTTAACCAATAAGCTACGAGCTCTACCTGAGAGTGCCTGCACGTACGGTTCCCAAACCTCCCAGAAGCGTCGTCTACTTCTAGGACTACTGTGCACACTATGTGCCTCCATCGTCGCGAGGGAATGCAGCATATTTCTCCATATCCAGTATGAGGGCCCCACATCCTGGGTCCAATATTGCAGAATACATTGTTTCCCAATCATAATACCCTTATAGATGAATAATCTCTCCATGTGTCGCAAATCCCTCCCACTCCCACCCAATCCTAACATTATGCTTTGGGCGGCAAACTTATCTTCTTATGTATCAATGTCTCACAGAATCCCAGAATTTTACCCCAAAACTTCCTGATTCCAGGGCATTCCCACAACATATGATATAAGGAAGCTCTCTGAAAATTACATTTGATACATTTTGGCTCTTGTATATTGCCAGTATAGTATGCCTGTATGGGGGAGAAATAGCCTCTCAAGATTATTCTAAATTGTATCTCCTGATGTCGAGCACTAGTCACTTTATATGCAATCTCCTTCAGAAACTGGCCAATGTCACCACTGCTAACCTCCACCCTCATATCTGCAGACCACCTCCGAGCCACCGCTCCATAATCTCACTGCACAGATATCATACCCAACTGTTTATAAAGCATAGACACCGAGGTCTGTTCTCTGCCCTGAGGCAAAAATAAGTTCGACAATAAGGCATATATTCCTCTATCACACCTGCCTCTATGTAATTGCGATATATAGCTATGTAGCTGGAAATAGTCATACCAAGTCACATGCTCTGTTCCCACCATATCCACTAAGGCCTCCCGAGTAATAATCTCCCCCGATTCCTGCATCACATCCGCCACCAACACTACTCCTTCCTGTGCCCAATTAATTAACCTCTTTTGCTTCCCCCCTTGCCCAAATTCTGCATTCCCCGCTAGTGGAAGCATATCCGTACTATGTGGATTCTTATTCAAACGTTTTAAAATATACTGCCATGTACGTCTCATAGGCTGTAATAATATATGTTTACTCCATCCCTTAGGTAGCACTTCACTCTTAGCATGTAACATATAATATGGATGATAAGGCCAAAACAATTCTCTCTCACACCTCCATGCCGTATGCTCTTCCGTTTCTAATATCCAATCCGCTAGATGTCTCGACAAACAGGCCCAATTATATTGTTTGATGTCGGGCAATCCGAGGCCCCCCTCTACTCTTCTCCCATACAGATATTCCAGCTTAATTTTGGCCTTCTTCCCTCCCCAGCAGAACCGGGACACCATTCTACGGAGTTTCTTAAGATCTTTAGTGAGTAAGAGAATAGGCAGCTGTCGCAGGACATAGAGCCATTTCGGAAAAATCATCATGGCAAACAAGCCTACCCTACCACTCAACGATAAAGGCAATCCCTCCCATAAAGCCAACTGAATTTTTGTATAGTGTAACAGTTCATCCACATTCCGTCTATATAATCGGCTCAAATCCCCAGTTAGTGTGATTCCCAGGTATTTAAACTCCTTATCCGCCCACCTCAACGGGAACTCACCCCTCCATTGCTCCCTTACTTTATTGGAAGTGGGCAATCCCTCAGACTTTTGGGTGTTCAGTTTAAAGCCTGAAAATGCCCCGTATTTGGCGAAGACCTCCATCAACACCGGCAACGACTGCTCCGGTCTAGCCAGATGAACTAAAATATCGTCCGCAAAGGCCGAGATTTTAAATTCTCTGCTGCCCAGTTTTACTCCTTCAATCTCTGGGTTCCCTAAGATTTCCCGAATCAAGGGATCTAAAGTGATGGCAAAAAGTAAAGGGGACAGGGGGCATCCCTGTCTAGTTCCTCGGTTAATCAAAAAACTTCGACAGTACGACCCATTAACCAACACTCTTCGCTGCCGGATTCTTATATAATATTGAGATCGCTTGAGTGAAACATCCCTCAAATCCATACGCTCGCATTGAAGCAAACAGAAATTCCCACTCAACCCTATCGAATGCCTTTTCGGCATCGAAACTTATTAATAGTGAGTCCCCTCCTTCCCTACGAATCCGCTCCATCGTGGCTAAAATCATCCTAATATTTTTCACACTCTGTCTCCCCTGAACAAACCCGACTTGAGGGGACGCCATTATCCTAGGTAATACTCTAGCCAATCTCGATGCTAGCATCTTTGCCAATAGCTTAGCCTCGTAACTAATTAGTGATATTGGTCTATAGGAGTTAGGTAATGTCGGATCCTTCTCTGGTTTCAAAAAAAAAACATAACATCCGCAAGTCGCAAGGACTGCGGGAGCTCCCCCAATTCAACAGAGGTATTGAAAGCATTAACAAGAGGTTCTCCTATGTCCAGCATTAATATTTTATGTAGTTCGGCCCTAAAGCCATCCGGCCCCGCTGCCTTATGTAGTGCACTACCTCTGATTTCTCTAAGAACCTCATCCACTTCTATCGGTTTGTTTAGCTCCTTCCGCTGTTGCTCCGTGATCCTAGGCAAAGTAGCATTCTCGAGATACATATCAGGATCTAGATCATCAGTGTCACTCTTAGCATACAACCGAGCATAATAATCTTGAAACACTGTCTGAATCTCTGCATCAGTATGTACCAGTCCCCCCACCTGAGTCCGGATCGTCATCACTCTCCTCTGCCCCCTCGTTCTTCTCACTAATCTTGCCATCATTTTCCCTGGCTTATTGCCAAACTTATGTAATTGAAATTGTTAATAGTCAGCGGATTTACTTGCTCGTTGATGCAGCAACTCATTTAAGGACGCTTGTGTGGCCAAGAGTTGTTCCCGGACATGATCTGCAGAATGTTGCCCATACGCCCTCCTTAAGTGTACTAACTATTTCCCCAATCTAATGATCGCTTGATTCCTCTGTTTCTTCTTCCTGGCACTAAACGCTATTATCTCACCCCTTAAGACAGCCTTTCCAGCTTCCCAGTATAGTATCGGTGTGTTTACATGAGATGCATTATGAATTGTATATTCTTTCCATTTCCCCCTAATATGTGTCCAAAATTCTGGATCATAATAAAGATCCAAGGGGAATATCCATCTAAACTGTCTGCTCTGCGGATTCTGATCCCTATATTTGATATATATGGCCGCATGATCCGATATTATCGTAGGATCAATGTCGGCCTCCAATATCCCTGCAAAACTCTCTTCATCAATCAGTAAATATTGGGATGTAATAATCTCCACACATCTACCACCCCCAATGCTCCACATATCAGGTATATGCTTTTATTAGCTCCCACCATCATTCCCGCACTAGTATGGGATCTATCCATAATGGGATCCGCTACCACATTGAAGTCCCCCCCTATTACCTTATGCTGGATATTAAACTGCTGAATCTTACTTATGAGGGTCTGGTAAAATTGTTTACTGTAAACGTTAGGAGCATATACACTCCCTATTAGACATGAACAACCATTCACCTTTATCTGTGCCAATATGTATCTCCCGTCAACATCAAGACATAGTTTTTCGACCTCCACCTGAAGAGATTTATGAAATAGAATCATAACCCCTGCTTTTTTCCCCACCGCCAGGGCTTCTAGCATGGTCCCCACCCACCAGGTTCGAAGCTTTGCATGCTCCTAGGCCGTTAAATGTGTCTCTTGCAGAAGCGCTATATCGGCCCCTTTCTACTTGAGGCTATGAAGTATTTTCTCTCTTTTTGTAGGAGAAGATATACCCCCCACATTCCAGGAGTAAACTTTAAGTCCCATTACATTATACCTACTTGTGCTTGCATTGTCAAATATGCTACATCTAGTGACCAGCAGGCCTGGCGTCCCAGCTGCGCCACTCCCGCTGTTCTTCCCCACAGACACTCATTAATTCGCTCTCTCACATCCACCATTTTACACTGTATTGCCAGTTGAGATTCGACTACTCAAGTCCTGCACTTCCCTATCCCCCCTGCCCCTCACCCCTCCCATCTCCCCTTCCCCCCCTGCCCCTCCTGTTCCAAGAGCTAGTCACGATGTAACACCTACACTCTCCCATTCAAAATATCCCCTACCCATCCACTCCCATTCCTATCTCCAACATGTTATTCAGGCACATCTAATACAAATCAACAGCCATACCAGACTTTATCTGTCTGTCTCCCTCTCGGAAGACAGGAGACAATTTCTGGATCATAATTCTGTACATAACACCAACTAGGTAAAACAAAAACTTATAACTCAGAAACTTGTATGGTCCAATATGCTCTTTCAGACTCAGGCCTCCAGCTGAAGATCATTCATAACGTCCGCTATACAATCAGCGGGTTCCAATAAGTGCATAGAGTCTGCTGTCATGCCCGTGCTCACTCCGGAAGATATTCTCAGAATCTATCTTATCAGCCCAGCCTCTCCATCAGCTAATCTTTCAGTCTTTGGGTCTCTCTTTCAATTCACATTGCTATATGCACAACTAAAATATCTCAGCTACTATATCAGGCTTTATCTGTCTCCCCCTCAGAGGAGAAAAGGAATCCTCTGGATCAGAGTTCTATAAATATCACCAACTGTATAAATCAGAAAAGGAACTTTATAACTCAGAAACTTGCATTGTCCCATGTGCTCTTTCAGTCGCAGGCCTCCATCCGGAGATCAGTCAGACCGCCCGCAAAACGCACAGCGGATTCCAATATGCGCGTAGAGCCTACTATCTGGCCCATGTTCACTCTGGTGTGCCACTCAGCACGTAGTTTATCAGTCCATATCAACTCTATCAGCTAGTCTTTCAAACTTGAGGTCTCTCTTTCCAGCTCTCAATAACAGACATTCAACTCAAATACCAATCCCGTAATATCCAATTGTTTAGTCCGCACACCGCTGGAACCTGTGATTTTCTTCTCTTTCACGAAGTATCCGGCACAATCCCTTGGTGCTGCACATATTCTTTGGCTGCCTCCACTTTATCAAAAAATTTTGTAACTCCGTTAATGGAGATGCGCAGCTTTGCAGGGTATAGGAGCGCAAACTTTATCTTCTTCTGGAAAAGGTCCGTGCACAATGGCGTGAATGTTTTCCTCAGCGCTTGCACCTGTTGAGAGTAATCCTGAAAGCATAGGATTTTCTTACTTTGATAGGTAAGAGTGCCTCCGCCTCGAATCGCATCCACTATGGCTTGTTTATGTCGAAAATTGAGGGTTTTGAGTATCACCACTCGCGGCCTGGTCTCTGATTGATGCGGAGGCCCTACTCTATGGGCCCTCTCCACACAAAAATGATGTAGTTTGTCCTCTATGTGCAGGGGCTGTGGCAGCCACCCCTCTAAAAATGTAGGTAAGTCTTTGTCCATCAGCGTCTCTGGTAGACCTACTAACCTCAAATTATTTCGCCTACTGCGATTCTCCAACTCGTCAAGCTTGGCCTCCAGATTCTGCACACGCCTCTCCATTTTCACATTAATCTCCTTCTGTGCCTCTGCTGTCTATTCGATCTCCGATACTCGCTGCAACCCTTCATCCAGCTCCAAACTCATGCTATCGATACGCTCATGAGCTTCTTCCGTCCGATCATAGAGTTGCTGGAGTTTCTTATCTAATGCCGCCTCAACCGCCGCAGTAACCTCAGCTGTGATCTCCGTCATTCATTCGTATCCTACTGTCAGTTCTCCGAGATCACGCTGGTCGGCCATTTAGTTGTCAGCCTGTTTAAGTTTATCTCGCTCCATTCTGACCGATTTTGCCACCATCCTGCTTCCTCTCTCCTACTCTCCGATCGTGGGTCAGTTCCCCCAGCTTATGTGATCAAGACAGTCTCTTTCTTCTCCGTGGACTCACCAAGATAGCCGATTTTTGGGTAAGTGTGCACAGAGCTGAGCTTACCAGCGTCTGCCCTGCACCATGGCGTCACGTGACCTCTCAGAAGTGCTTTTTTTTTTTTTTTTTAATGTTTCAACAATTATGAAATTTCAACATAATACAATAAGAAATTCCGATATAGGGTATATACAACAGTTTACAACCTCAAGTATTCTGCTGTAAGACAAAGTCAGCAATTAATACCTTCTAATTGTTATTTACCCTTAATTATTCCATCAGTTTCCTATAAGTTCCTCCCTCCCCCCTTCTTACCCTATCCCCCCAGCTCTACCCCCCCTACCTCCCTATTCTCCAATTAACCCATAACACACTTATAACATTTCCATTATTATGCATTATGGTAAAATTATGTATCATACCTGATAATTTTCTTTCCATTAATCATAGCTGATCAATCCATAGCCCCTCCCAGATATCTGTACTGTTTATATTCTGGTTGCATTTCAGGTTCAAGTTTAGTCTTCAGTTACTTCAGGAGGACTTCGTGTTCAAGTTTTTTCACTTGGATTCTTCAAGAGTTGAGACGAGTTTGTGTTACAGTGAGCTGCTGCATTCCTCTCCCCTCCGTTTTACGGGGCTGGATTGAGACTTAAATTCTGCCGGCACTCCCTCCCGCTTCGTGCGGCTGTAGGGCAGCTTTGTACCCCTCCCACTTCGGCGGTGTTAGGGTCAGTCAGCTCCTCCCGCGGTTGCGGTTGCAGGATAAGCCAGATCCCCCCGCATCGGCGGGGTCGTGTCCCTCCCCCGCTCCGCGGGGATGAGCTGGACGGATTCCCCTCCCCCACTTGTGTGGGGATGAGCTGGGTTAATTTCCCTCCCCCGTTTCGGCGGTGGTGAGCTGGGCAGAGTGTCCCTTTGTGGGCGTAATTCTCTAAGTGCTGAGTCCTGCGGATGGAGCTTTGATATCGACATACTGAGGAGTTTCCGGCAGCACATGACCACATATAGGGAGGCAAAAGTTTGCTCTCTATCTCCACCTGTTGGTAGATGGACACAACCCACCAGTCTATGGATTGATCAGCATGATGATATGGAATCATTATTATACAATATCTTCTCATAAGGAATTAAGAATAAGACTACGGCCTTTCTGCGTCATTTTATCCAAATAGCATCCCCATATTTTAAGAAATCGGGCTTTCCTTTTACAGTATCCTTTAGCATCTTTCGCCTCCCAAACCAACAATTGATGCACCTGGTTATGGCAATGCCAAAATGTCGGCGGATTGGTCGTAGTCCAGTGTTGCATAATGCATTTTTTCGCTATCAGACATAGTTTCCTACACAGCAATGTTCTGTCAGCATTCAATCTCAATTGTGGATCTTTCACATCTAATATAAGTTGCAGTGGGTTCATGACTATTCTGCTAGATAATACACTTGACAGATAAGTGGTGATTTGCCTCCAATATCGTTGTATTAGTTTACAACCCCATAGCGCATGATAAATGGAGTTCTCATATTTATTACATTTCAAACAGAGTGCTGTCTCAATACCCCCTGATTTGTATAATTGAACTTGGGTAAAGTATGCCCTATGTATCATTCTATACGCACATTCTCTGTAAGTTGCTCCCCCTATCAGGTGTGGCATTGCTTTGATTTGCGCTACAATATCCCAAGAGGTTAGCTCTCTGCCCACATCTTTTTCCCATTTCTGTCGTAGTTGGGTCAGCTCTTTCCCAGGAGCCAAACTCCACAGCTTCTGATGAATTTGTGATATGGATGGAGCATTTTCTGCAATCTCAACAAAGAATGCTTTAATTTTGTTGCCTAATTTAAATTTAAGTGTTTCTATGTTTAACATTTGTATGTAGTGCTTAAGTTGGCGATACGCGAATTTATCCCTCCATCCCATTTCTCCTTGTGTGAGCAACTGTGACAGCGGCTTAATATCCCCATTTGCACTCAGGGCGTCTGCCAAAGTAATTACACCTAGTTGTTCCCAATTAGCAAAGGTTTTATTCTCCATTCTGGGTACAAATGCCGGGTTGCCTCTGAGACTTATAAATTCCAACATTCTCGGGTCTCCTCCCAGTAATGTCCCTATAAATTTCCACGCTGCTCTTAACGATTTGAGCAGAACATTATGTTGGAATCTATTAGGGATCTCCTTGTTCCGTACATGCATCAGTGTAAGTACTTGGTAAGGGCTAAATAGCGCATCCTCTATCTCAAGAGATGTGTGTTCAGTGGCATGAAAGATCCTGTCTCTCACTAGTCGTAATAGGCATGCCATATTGTAATATCTAATATTGGGAATTCCCAGTCCCCCGTCTCCAACCTCCCAACATATATTTTTGCTGCATTTTAGCTCGTTTTTTGTCCCAACAGAACCTAAATATTAGTCGATAGAAACACTTTATGTCTTTCTGCATCATCACTATGGGCAAAATCTGCAACATGTATAGCCATCTCGGCAGTACCACCATTTTAATAAGATTTATCCTACCCAACAGCGATAATGTCAAAGTACCCCAAGAATCTAATTGTTGCTTTGTCTGATCCAGTAATTTTGCTACATTTAATTTATATAGTTCTTTTGGTCTAGCCGGCAGCAAAATGCCCAATTATATAAAGGAGGTGTGAGACTGTCTCAAGGGGAATCCTTCCGGCCATAGTTTCTGTATGTCCACATTGAGCGCAAGAGCTTCAGACTTTTCTATATTTAGTTTGAATCCCGAATAATCTCCATATTCTTGGAAAATTTCTAAGAGATTCGTCAAAGTTGCTTTCGGTTTCGTGATTATCATTAGCAAATCATCAGCAAAAGCAGCCAGCTTGAATTCTTGCTGCTTAAGTTGTACCCCTGATATCGCTGCACAACCATATGTGTCTCTAATTAAAGGATCTAACTGAAGGGCAAAAAGCAAAGGTGACAGTGGACATCCCTGTCTGGTTCCCCTACTAATCTGAATTTCACCCGAAACATTGCAATTTACCATCACCTGTGCTCTTGGCAAGTGATACAGAGCTCTAATCGCCTGCACAAAGTTACTGTGAAATCCATATTTCTCTAGCACCGAGTACAGAAAGGGCCACTCCACTCTGTCAAACGCTTTTTCTGCATCAAAACTGTTCATTGGAGTGGCCCAATCCTTCCAAGGATGCCAGGATATTCCTCAGATTTTTTGTAACTGATCTCTCTTGTACAAATCCTACTTGCGCCAGATGTATAAGGTGAGGCAATATCTTTCCTAGCCTGTTTGCCAATATTTTGGCAAACAGTTTTGCCTCCAGATTGAGCAAAGAAATAGGAGGTAACCAACTGTTCATCTCTCTTGGGCTTAGGGAACACCACTATCCTCGCTAGGTTTAAATGTTCTGGGAGTTGACCCTTTGCTATCCACTCATTAAACACCTGGGCCAAGGTAGGGGTAACAGAATCCCCCATCAGCTTATAGAATTCCGCCTTGTAGCCGTCTGGGCCTGGTGCTTTACCTGTTTTACTTTGAGTTATAGCCCATCTTACTTCCTCCTCACTGATGCTAGCATTGAGGCGTATTCCATCCCCATTTTGCAGCTTCGGGAGTTGAATACCCTCCAAGTATAATGCCCCGGAAAGTCCTTCTTGTTTTGACGCCTTGTATAGTTCTTGGTAATATGTTTGAAAAGCTAGGCGAATCTCTTGATTGGAGTGTATGAAATCCCCTTTCCCATTTTTAATAGTTATGTTTCTGGAAGCAAATTTAGGTGCTACGAGACGGGCTAAATATTTGCCTCCTTTATTCCCATGTTTGTAAAGTTGAAAGCGATTAATAGGCCTGGGATTTCACTTCTCTCTCATGTATTAATGAGTTTAGGGCCGTTTGTATACCTATCACCTCTTGCCTAATTCTAGTACTAGGTGTCTGGCCGTATTGTCTATTCAACATACCTAGTTGCTTTTCAAGCTTCATTATTTCTCTGTCTCTGGCTCTTTTATAGTGCGTTACATAGCTTATTATTTCGCCTCTCAACACGGTTTTCGCCACCTCCCAAAAACTAGTGGTTTAAGGCTACCGAACCCTCATTGAAGTGTTTGTATTCAGCCCACTTAGTTTGTAGATATTCCCCAAATCTTGCATCTTTTATTAAATATGCCGGAAATGTCCAACTTTTCAGCAAGTCTTCATCCCCCCCTCCTTTCCATTTCATACGTACTATCGAGTGGTCCGATATAACGCAGGGATCTATATGTGCCTCAGTAATGTCTGTTAAATTACAGAATGCGAGCAAATAATCAATTTGAGACGACGACCCATGTGCTCTAGATTGATGTGTATATTCTTTGTCTAACGGGTGCAAGGTCCGCCAGACATCTATTAAATCAAGCGTTGTACATAAGTCCGGTAGACCCCTAGTATCTACCCGTCGGAGCTCCTTTGGAGGGTGTGATCTATCTAGAATTGGATCCCAGGTCATATTGAAATCACCTCCCAACAATAAGGGCTTATTATCTAATTGTGTAATTTGTTTAAGTAATTTCTTGTAAAATGTTAAGTCTAATACATTAGGAGCATATATGCTGCCCAGTATTATGGTTTGTCTATTGATTGTCACACTACATAATATGCTTCTACCCTCTGGATCTGATATTACTTTATGCGCCTTGACTGCTAGCCCTTTACGAAAGAGTATTGCCACTCTTCCTTTCCGGCCATCTGCCGCAGCTGCCACACAATCAGCTACCCACCATTTAGCCAACTTAGCATGCTCTACTGCTGATAGGTGTGTTTCCTGAAGCAATACAATATCTGCTTTTATACGTTTAAGATGTCGCAGTATTTTTGATCTTTTAATTGGGGAGTGTATGCCCCCTACATTCCAGGATACTACTTGAATCTGCTACTCTTCTGTAGTCGCCCTTCAAGCATCTGGTTATCTATGTTGTCTGAGAGTAGCCAGCCCAGCCTCCAGCCACTCAATTTCTGATATACCAGACTCTCATTACCTTGTGTGTTTGACTTCGCAATTTATAATGGGTTAACCTCGTCTCTCCCCTCATATATTGCTGTTCCCTATCTACCCATCCCCATAGCCCTCCCATCTTCCCCCCCAATATCCCCCTCACTCCCATAGGAATCAGATCACTTACGGCGCCTCCCCTCTTATCATCTCTATCAAACCCTTCTATCAAAACTTGCTTTAATTGTCTCTATCTCAAACATTTATTTTGTGCATGTACATTCCCTCAATAATCAAACCCCTAACAAACATAACCTTTATACTTACATTCCCCAATAGTTGTCAGCCAAGGAAAATAATTTCAACCTGAGAAAGTCCTATAATCCTCGAGATGGTCTATATTATTGTCTTCAAACATGTTCTTATCCAAATGCAAAAAATTATTTGTAGCTGCCCCTATGAGCCTGGTAATTATTAACAAAATGGACAGCAATACATTTAGTCATGATGTTCAAGTGGTCGGTCTTCCTTGACGGCTGACATACCAGGCCGCATCCCAGCTACCATCAGTGTCTATTATGTCGTGTGGCATAATTGTTCATCACGTTCACTCCACGTTTCATCACCAATAGATGAGCCATCTCAACACCTGATGGCCTGATCCATCCAATTTCCTTGTTGTCCATTTTATCTGTTCTATTTCTTTTTTCAGTTTTCATCTTGTAGTGAAGTTATCTCTGGACAGTCTGCCATATGAGCTATCCACTTTAATATCTTTGCGCTGCTCTTTGAGCCACAATTATTAGTTCCATGCCTGTCATAGCCGTTATTATATCGCTTGTTATGCATAGCAATCGTGTAAAGGTTCTCAGCGCCAGCCATTGTTGTTAATCGAGCGCAAGATTCTCCGTTGCGTTTTTTTTTTTTTTACATAGGGCAAATTGCAGGTGTATCATGTTATTGTCCAATATTCATTGCAGCCGCGTTCTTCTCAGATGTTACGGTCTCTCATCCAGCTGTTGTACAAAGAACCTAGCTTCCTCCACGGTAGTGAACACCTTCGTACCCGATTGATGTAGTATTCTCAATTTCGCAGGGTAAAGCAGCGCAAATGTAATTTTCCTGGTGACAAGTTCTGAGCACACTGGCAAGAATTTTTTCCTCTGTGCTGCCACCGCTGATGAATAATCTTGGAAGCACAATACGTTGCGATTTCCACTGTGTAGCTCTTTTCCATTTCTCAAGGCTTGCAAAATTGCGTTTTTGTGAGTAAAATTGAGAATTTTGCATATGACTACTCGTGGTCTTCCATCCGTCGTCTGTTTCAGTCCTAGGCGATGTGCTCTTTCAATTCTGAGCGGCCCTAGCATCTCCGGTAGTTCCAATTCCTCTGCCAACCACGTTTCTAAATATCTGCTCAGGTCTCGGTCTCCTTGTCCTTCGGCCAGCCCTACTATACGAAGATTGTTTCACCTGGACCTATTTTCTAAGTCTTCCAGTTTATCGTCATAAGAGGCGAGTGTTTTTTTTCAGCTGTTGCAGTTCCGTTTCTAAGGCATGGACTTGATCTTCTGTGTCACTGGCCCGCTGTTGGTATTGCATCATATCTAATTGTATTTGAGCTACATTGCTGTTTAGCGCTTCCAGCTTAGTGTCCAGCGAATTGTTTTTTATCCAAAATTGCTTCTAGCGCGTGTGTGACTTCCCCCACAATCTCGGCGGCCCAGGCGGATCCCACCGCTGATGTTCTCGGGCTTGCTGGTGCCGCCATTTTGTCATCTGCTGGCTGACTTTTTTCTCTCTCCTTTCTGGTGGTTTTAGTCGCCATAATCGCTTTATTATACGTTTAATCAGTCCGCTGCCGATTCGTTTATTTTCCCTCTCTAAAAGGACGGGTGTAAATCCCTTTTGTAGCAGCAATTTTGTAAGATTCTTGAGGGGGAGGCAGGAGCGATTCAGCTAGCGTCCGCTCCTGTTCATGGCGCCACGTGATCCTCCTCAGAAGTGCTTTTAAAAGCGCCCTTTATGTCCATCGCCTGTGGTTGTTCTTACCCCGCCAGAATTCTCCCCAGAAGACTATGGCTTGAGTCATTCCATATTCTCAGAAAGCAACAGGGATTTGTTCCATTGCACACAAGTACTGGCATGTTCTTTCTGTGCATCCCAAATTCAGCGAGCACCCAAAAGTGGCATATAAGCGACAAGCTAATATTGGGGAATTATTGAAAAGACCGAGAAAAGATATGGGTAACGGCAGGCACGCTCCATGTGGTAGATGCGTGTACTGCCGGTACTCCTATGACACCAAGATGGTTACCATTCCTCATACTAATAAGCAGTTCCTTTTGAAGAAAAACACCTCATGTACCAGTGAACGTGTGATATACTGCATCATATGCCCGTGTAAACTGTATTACATAGGGCATACAAAAAGACAATTAAAGAATAGGCTAGTAGAGCACATTAGCAACTTACGTCATAATAAACAAGAGAACCCTTTAGTAGTTCATTGGCAGGAACGTAACCATTCTATAGAGCAGCTTCGCTGCATGGTATTGATGCAGATCCCTCCTCCTAGCAGAGGGGGAGATATTAGTACTCGTTTGCTGGGTTTGGAACAGCGATTTATATTTACATGGGGAACGGTGGCACCCAGAGGCCTCAATTTAGAGGTTGAATGGGTATGATGGTGTGTGTCTTTAAATTGCCCAAGGTGGGGCTAGGGACGCCAGATATTTAAATGGGGTTATTCTTGCCCAGCCAGTAAACATTAGTGGAGCGGCCTTTAACCCGCGCCTGGGAGAACGTTAATCTGGCAGGCAGCCGCATATAATGGAAACAGTAAGTGATTTATTAAGTGACTTATAACAAGTATTGACATTGAATTAAGAGGTTTACTATAACAGTGACAATATTGTTAATGTTGTAGATCAATGGGTGGTTCCTCCTGAGGAAGTGTAACGAAATGCGGTCCAGCATTGGGGAACCGTGGTGCACATGAGATTTATTTCTGCCTGAACGGTGGTTTGTGCGCCTTCTCACCCAGTATTTGCAAACTGTTTAAGACTGACGTTATCCAGCAGTGCGGTTTGGGATAAAACACAGCATTCAGTTTGAATACTTCTAATGCTGCATCGTCAGTGAAGTCTGCAACAGGTTTAACAATGGAGATAAGCGCTTGGACATTGTTCATTTCCTGTTGCAGTGTATGAGATCTGTTTAAAGAGACATTACTGGACAATAATAAGCATGCTAGAAGTTTTTTGTTATATATTGGAGGATTTACAACTATAATAATCATGCACTTTCCTATAGATGATATAGGCAAGTTTGTATATGCTGTATTATGCTTGGGAGTTAGCAATAATGGGTTAGTGGTGTATGAATGGTGATGAATGAGTAGTTCAAGTGTTTATATGTGTCATATGTATAGTATAGACACATTGTTGTAATAAAAGCAAATTGTTTTGATACAATTTATATTCTGGAGTCTTTGTTGAGTGTAGTTAAAATTTAATGCCAAGAAGTGCAGTGATGCATTTGGGGTGTAGAAACCCAAGAGAGAGATACCGAATAGGAGGGGAGAGATTAGCAAGCTCGACTCAGGAGACAGACCTTGTGGTGTTGGTGTCGGACGATATGAAGGTGAAGAAACAATGTGACAAGACGACGGCCGTGGCTAGAAGGATGCTAGGCTGCATAGAGAGGGGTATAACCTGCAGAAGAAAGGAGGTGTTGATGCTCCTCTACAAGTCATTGATGAGGCCCCACTTGGAGTATTGTGTTCAGTTTTGGAGGCCGTATCTGGCTGAAGATGTAAAAAGACTGGAAGCGGTGCAAAGAAAAGCTACGAAAATGATATGGGATTTGCATTGCAAACCGTACGAGGAGAGACTTGTCGACCTGAACCTGTATACCTTGGAGGAGAGGAGAAACAGGAGACACAAGGGTTACATGATACAGACATTCAAATGTTTGAAAGGTATTAATCCACGTACGAACCTTTTCCGGAGACGGGAAGGTGGTAGAACTAGAGGACATGAATTGAGGTTGCGGGGGGGGGGGGGGGGGGGGGGGGGGGCAGACTCAGGAGTAATGTCAGGAAGGATTTTTTCACGGAAAGGGTGGTGGATATGTGAAATGTGGCGATGAAAACGGTAATGGAATTCAAACATGCGTGGGATAAACACAAAGGAATCCTGTTTAGAAGGAATGGATCTATGGAATCTTAGTGGACATTGGGTGGCGACGCCAGTATTTGGAGAATAAAACCGGTGCAGGGCGGACTTCTAGGGTCTGTGCCCTGAGAAAGGCAGGGACAAATCAAACTCGGATATACATATAAAGTATTACATACCATGTAAAATGAGTTTATCTTGTTGGGCAGACTGGATGGACCGTTCAGGTCTTTATCTGCTGTCATTTACTATGTTACTATGACTTGGGGAAAATTCACTGCTTATTTCTAGGATAAGCAGCATAAAATGTATTATACTTTTTTTGGATCTTGCCAGGTACGTGTGACCTGGATTGGCCACTGTTAGAAACAGGTTGCTGGGCCTTCAGTCTGCCCCAGTATGGCAGTACTAATGTACTTATATATGTACCAGTTCTTCAACAGTGTATCCTTAAGGATTGGGTGCAATGGCACAGCGACTCCTTCCATAGGGAGAGACCTTTAGCCCAGAACAGATAGCATCTCTGCCCTGGGCTCCTCCATCTCCAACTTAAATGGGACAGCCGCAGCCATCTTCCTCACAAAACTGATGAAAGAGAGCAACTCTGGAAGAGTTTTTTTTTTCTCTTGAGGAAATGAGGGTTCAGATGGGATTCCATATGACCCCTCCTCTGAGAAGTAACGTGGATCCTCATCTAATTCCCAAGAGTGGCCCCAATCAGACTCTTCCTCATATTGAGGATCAAGGGATTGACTCTGCAGTGGCCTTGACCTAGTGGAATGATGTTCCCTCAGACTCCAGGGAAACTTCCTCCCCCGAAGTAGGAAGGGGACCTGCATGCCCAGACTTCAACGCTGACACCTTGTGAAGCATCAGCGTCGAGGATCTGGGTGCTGGCATCGACAGAGCCTCGGAGAGGGCCTAGGGCTGTTCCACTGGGGGAACAAGCACCCTCGATACAAAAGTAGGAGATCCCTGCAGCAACTGCGCCAGCTCCTCTAGAAGAAGCATGCTCCTGGAACCACTCACCGAAGGCGGGCATTGGCAAAGGCATGGGAGCCAGAAAAGAGGCAGTCTGAGAAGGCATATGTGCCAAACAAGTGGCGGAGACCTAGTCGCTCGATGACAGGGGCATGGAACCACTTCCACAGAGGGGAAGCAGACCTCCCAATGCCAGAGCTTCTCGGGTATCAGAGAGCCTGATGCCTCGGTGCTCTCGGCATCGAGGATCGCAGAAGACCAATGCTTATGCTTCTTGGCTTCCCCCGATGCACAAAGCTTCAGTCCCCCAGTGCGAATGAGGACACCGCCAAATCCAAGCGTCTCCTCTGTTTCGGGTCCAATGTTGACCTGTCCTGGGGTCTGCTAACAGCGCCCTGTGTTGAGGATAGGTGGAGACTCACTCAATGCTGGTGCACTCCCAGTGGATGCCGATGTTGGAGCAGCAATGGAGGTCGATGCTGCCAGTGCCAAAGATGATGGTCTGGCCTTCAAAGAGCCAAAAAGATGCTCCATTTGAGCCAGTCACATCCTCTGGGTTCTCACAACCCAACAGAGATCACAAACAGAGGGATCATGATTTGGCCCAAGGCACCTGATGCACCAATTATGCTGGTCCGTGACAGAAATTGTGCACCTAAACTTGGCACACTACTTGAAGCCACTGGGGGTATTCTTGTACATTAAATAAAGAATCTCAGTTAAATTAAGCTCCTCAAGCTTGAACAGAGAAAAATGGGGAGTGTTCAATTTGATGACAGGGCTGCGGCCTAATCACACAGCCACTCATGAAGAAAGGAAACCTAAAAATGCCAAAAAAGAACTAAAAAAAGGTTCCAGGAAGATAAAACTGGAAACTTGAGAAAAAACCCACAAAAAGTACCTGCACAGGAAGACACTCACTGAAAACTACTGCACAACGTGAGAGAGAGAGAGAGAGAGAGAGAGAGAGAGAGAGAGAGAGAGAGAGAGAGAGAGAGAATACAAAGCGCATCTTCTCCAGTCCACAAAAAAATGAAGACAGGACAAGCGTGTCAGGCAGGAAGGCACCATTGCATGCCCAGTAGGACGCTGCTAGAAAATTCTACACTGTAAGCTAGTCAGCATCCATACCAGGCTCTATCGGGATGATGTCACCCACATGTGAGAATAGGAAGGCCTGCTTGTCCTTGGAGAATTTTCTTTCCATTAGTCCTTCCCATTGTTCCAGAGGCCCACCCGAGGTTTCTGAGATGTTTAGTCTGTGCAAATAACGACTGTCACCCTGCATGGTGCATCCTGCATATCTCTTGTTCTATACAAGTTGTCCAAAAATGAGAGAGGTCCACACACATTTACTCATCTGGGTAGTGTAGGTTAGTGAGTTGTTTAAGATTGTTGTGTCTATTCTGAGTTTCTCCTTACTGCTAGTCTATGTAAATACTGAGGAGCTGGATTGGATGCCAAGAGAGATAGAGAACAGAAAACTGAGCGATCTCCACCTGCTGGTTGATGGACACAACAATCCCACAAGTTCTAGAATAGTGGGAAGCTACGTAATGGAAGTCTGCTTTTACATACTACAAATTGCTGGAGTCCATTCAGTTTACTAGACACCCATGTCATGTCATGCCTTCAGACTTCAGCACTATCAGAGCAATATTTCTTTGATACTTCCAGACTCTACCACATCATAGTGATAATAGACGCTGGAAACAACTTCCACTGTTGACTATATACAGTTTTCTACCTTTAATCCCGGGCAGGTCAATGCTGGCATGTTCATGAATCCCGATACCATTCCGGATGATCCTCAGGGACCCCTCCTTATATGCACCTGAACAAGTGACCAACTGAAAACACAGTTCATGCACAAGTTACTGCTTACTGAAATAGGAATTTGATAATTACATAGCAATGAAAGCATAACGAGAAACTGCTTTTTCCTAAAACAAATTCTATGAATTGCACCACATCTGAAACATTTCTTTTCTTTCAAAGATAACCAAATGGCAGAATAAAACACTTGGGTATTTACTTCAGCATCAGTGTAGACACTTTTTCATTAAACTGCCTTCCCACTGGAATCCCACTGTCCAAAGATACTCAGGGTTATGGTGAGAAGAGATATTTGACAAGGTCTTGGAAACAGGAGTTTAGTAGCATGTGGGCCCAAGCAAACCCTTTCAATTGAGCACTGACCTTTACTGAAAAGCAGATTAAGGACCCATAAAAAAATGACAGGCAAAAACTACATATATACAGAGGCTTGTTCTCTAGACCTCATCTTCTCTTCTAACAACATACCACATCTTAGCTGCAGTTCAAATACACGCATGCTTTTCACAATGGGTACAATTACACGTGCTATTAAATGCATACCTTTACACACATAAAAGATGGTCAAAGTTCAAACACACTCTTTTTTGCCTCTGAACACCCCTGGTGGCTATAGACCCCTTTCTCCCTCCCTCCACCAGTTAAAATGCTTTTAAAAAGCTTGGGCAACCCAATCTCCTCCCTCCCTCCACTCTTTCAAATATTAAAAAATAATCCCTCTAATGGGAGGCTGCCTTGATCCAGGGTTTGAAAATAGGGACTGAGGAGGTTCGATGTATGACATTTGCCCATGACCTGCTGTTACTGTTAACTAATCCAAGAGAGTCACTGTTGAATGTTTTATCATGTATACAACATGGACATGTATCTGGCTTGTGTTTAAATTTAGATAAATCTGAACATATGCCTCTTGAAGGCTACAGTTATGAAGACTGGGCTGAGACCTTTCACCTTAAGAAGGTAGATCATAAGGGAGTTTATATGACTGCTTCTGTGGCAAGAGCCTATTCTGAAATGTCACTGTTTTATTGAATAAATCCCAGGATCTCCTTACATTACGGACTCCTTTGCCACTTACAGCGAATGCTACATACCTGTAGAAGGTATTCTCCGAGGACAGCAGGCTGATTGTTCTCACTGATGGGTGACGTTCACGGCAGCCCCTCCAATCGGAACACTTTCTAGCAAAGTCCTTTGCTAGTCCTCGCGCGCCGATGCGCATGCGCGGCCGTCTTCCCGCCCGAACCGGCTCGTGCTGGCCAGTCTCATATGTAGCAAGACAAAGAGAAGGGAAGACACAACTCCAAAGGGGAGGCGGGCGGGTTTGTGAGAACAATCAGCCTGCTGTCCTCAGAGAATACCTTCTACAGGTATGTAGCATTCACGTTCTCCGAGGACAAGCAGGCTGCTTGTTCTCACTGATGGGGTATCCCTAGCCCCCAGGCTCACTCAAAACAACAACCATAGTCAATTGGGCCTCGCAACGGCGAGGACATAACTGAGATTGACCTAAAAAATTTACCAACTAACTGAGAGTGCAGCCTGGAACAGAACAAACCTGGGCCTAGGGGGGTGGAGTTGGATTCTAAACCCCGAACAGATTCTGAAGCACTGACTGCCCGAACCGACTGTCGCGTCGGGTATCCTGCTGCAGGCAGTAATGAGATGTGAATGTGTGGACAGATGACCACGTCGCAGCTTTGCAAATCTCTTCAATAGTGGCTGACTTCAAGTGGGCTACCGACGCTGCCATGGCTCTAACATTATGAGCCGTGACATGACCCTCAAGAGCCAGCCCAGCCTGGGCGTAAGTGAAGGAAATGCAATCTGCTAGCCAATTGGATATGGTGCGTTTTCCCACAGCCACTCCCCTCCTGTTGGGATCAAAAGAAACAAACAATTGGGCGGACTGTCTGTTGGGCTGTGTCCGCTCCAGATAGAAGGCCAATGCTCTCTTGCAGTCCAATGTGTGCAGCTGACGTTCAGCAGGGCAGGAATGAGGACGGGGAAAGAATGTTGGCAAGACAATTGACTGGTTCAGATGGAACTCCGACACAACCTTTGGCAAGAACTTAGGGTGAGTGCGGAGGACTACTCTGTTATGATGAAATTTGGTGTAAGGGGCCTGGGCTACCAGGGCCTGAAGCTCACTGACTCTACGAGCTGAAGTAACTGCCACCAAGAAAATGACCTTCCAGGTCAAGTACTTCAGATGGCAGGAATTCAGTGGCTCAAAAGGAGGTTTCATCAGCTGGGTGAGAATGACATTGAGATCCCATGACACTGTAGAAGGCTTGACGGGGGGCTTTGACAAAAGCAAATGTCTCATGAAGCGAACAACTAAAGGCTGTCCTGAGATCGGCTTACCTTCCACACGGTAATGGTATGCACTGATTGCACTAAGGTGAACCCTTACAGAGTTGGTCTTGAGACCGGACTCAGACAAGTGCAGAAGGTATTCAAGCAGGGTCTGTGTAGGACAAGAGCGAGGATCTAGGGCCTTGCTGTCACACCAGACGGCAAACCTCCTCCACAGAAAGAACTCCTCTTAGTGGAATCTTTCCTGGAAGCAAGCAAGATGCGGGAGACACCCTCTGACAGACCCAAAGAGGCAAAGTCTACGCTCTCAACATCCAAGCCGTGAAAGCCAGGGACCGGAGGTTGGGATGCAGAAGCGCCCCTTCGTCCTGTGTGATGAGGGTCGGAAAACACTCCAATCTCCACGGTTCTTCGGAGGACAACTCCAGAAGAAGAGGGAACCAGATCTGACGCGGCCAAAAAGGAGCAATCAGAATCATGGTGCCTCGGTCTTGCTTGAGTTTCAACAAAGTTTTCCCCACCAGAGGTATGGGAGGATAAGCATACAGCAGACCCTCCCCCCAGTCCAGGAGGAAGGCATCCGATGCCAGTCTGCCGTGGGCCTGAAGCCTGGAACAGAACTGAGGGACTTTGTGGTTGGCTCGAGATGCGAAGAGATCTACCAAGGGGGTGCCCCACACCTGGAAGATCTGACGCACTACACGGGAATTGAGCGACCACTCGTGAGGTTGCATAATCCTGCTGAACCTGTCGGCCAGACTGTTGTTTACGCCTGCCAGATATGTGGCTTGGAGCACCATGCCGTGACGGCGAGCCCAGAGCCACATGCTGACGGCTTCCTGACACAGGGGGCGAGATCCGGTGCCCCCCTGCTTGTTGATGTAATACATGGCAACCTGGTTGTCTGTCTGAATTTGGATAATTTGGTGGGACAGCCGATCTCTGAAAGCCTTCAGAGCGTTCCAGATCACTCGTAACTCCAGAAGATTGATCTGCAGATCGCGTTCCTGGAGGGACCAGCTGCCTTGGGTGTGAAGCCCATCGATATGAGCTCCCCACCCCAGGAGAGACGCATCCGTGGTCAGCACTTTTTGTGGCTGAGGAATTTGGAAAGGACGTCCCAGAGTCAAATTGGACCAAATCGTCCACCAATACAGGGATTTGAGAAAACTCGTGGACAGGTGGATCACGTCTTCTAGATCCCCAGCAGCCTGAAACCACTGGGAAGCTAGGGTCCATTGAGCAGATCTCATGTGAAGGCGGGCCATGGGAGTCACATGAACTGTGGAGGCCATGTGGCCCAGCAATCTCAACATCTGCCAAGCTGTGATCTGCTGGGATGCTCGCACCCAAGAGACGAGGGACAACAAGTTGTTGGCTCTCGTCTCTGGGAGATAGGCGCGAGCCGTCCGAGAATCCAGCAGAGCTCCTATGAATTCGAGTTTCTGCACTGGGAGAAGATGGGACTTTGGATAATTTATCACAAACCCCAGTAGCTCCAGGAGGCGAATAGTCATCTGCATGGAATGCAGGGCTCCTGCCTCGGATGTGTTCTTCACCAGCCAATCGTCGAGATATGGGAACACGTGTACCCCCAGTCTGCGAAGTGCCGCTGCTACTACAGCCAAGCACTTTGTGAACACTCTGGGCGCAGAGGCGAGCCCAAAGGGTAGCACACAGTACTGGAAGTGACGTGTGCCCAGCTGAAATCGCAGATACTGTCTGTGAGCTGGCAGTATCGGGATGTGCGTGTAGGCGTCCTTCAAGTCCAGAGAGCACAGCCAATCGTTTTCCTGAATCATGGGGAGAAGGGTGCCCAGGGAAAGCATCCTGAACTTTTCTTTGACCAGATATTTGTTCAGGGCCCTTAGGTCTAGGATGGGACGCATCCCCCCTGTTTTCTTTTCCACAAGGAAGTACCTGGAATAGAATCCCAGCCCTTCTTGCCCGGATGGCACGGGCTCGACCGCATTGGCGCTGAGAAGGGCGGAGAGTTCCTCTGCAAGTACCTGCTTGTGTTGGAAGCTGTAAGACTGAGCTCCCGGTGGACAATTTGGAGGTTTTGAGGCCAAATTGAGGGTGTATCCTTGCCGGACTATTTGGAGAACCCACTGATTGGAGGTTATGAGAGGCCACCTTTGGTGAAAAGCTTTCAACCTCCCTCCGACTGGAAGGTCGCCCGGCACTGACACTTGGATGTCGGCTATGCTCTGCTGGAGCCAGTCAAAAGCTCGTCCCTTGCTTTTGCTGGGGAGCCGAGGGGCCTTGCTGAGGCGCACGCTGCTGACGAGAGCGAGCGCGCTGGGGCTTAGCCTGGGCCGCAGGCTGTCGAGAAGGAGGATTGTACCTACGCTTACCAGAAGAGTAGGGAACCGTCTTCCTTCCCCCAAAAAATCGTCTACCTGTAGAGGTAGAGGCTGAAGGCGGGAGAACTTGTCGAATGCGGTGTCCCGCTGGTGGAGCTGCTCTACCACCTGCTCGACTTTTTCTCCAAAAATATTATCCGCACGGCAAGGCGAGTCCGCAATCCGCTGCTAGATTCTATTCTCCAGGTCGGAGGCACGCAGCCATGAGAGTCTGCGCATCACCACACCTTGAGCAGCGGCCCTGGACGCTACATCAAAGGTGTCATACACACCTCTGGCCAGGAATTTTCTGCACGCCTTCAGCTGCCTGACCACCTCCTGAAATGGCTTGGCTTGCTCAGGGGGGAGCTTGTCCACCAAGCCCGCCAACTGCCGCACATTGTTCCGCATGTGTATGCTTGTGTAGAGCTGGTAAGACTGAATCTTGGCCACGAGCATAGAAGAATGGTAGGCCTTCCTCCCAAAGGAGTCCAAGGTTCTAGAGTCTTTGCCTGGGGGCGCCGAAGCATGCTCCCTAGAACTCTTGGCCTTCTTTAGGGCCAAATCCACAACTCCAGAGTCGTGAGGCAACTGAGTGCGCATCAGCTCTGGGTCCCCATGGATCCGGTACTGGGACTCGATCTTCTTGGGAATGTGGGGATTACTTAGAGGCTTGGTCCAGTTCGCCAGCAATGTCTTTTTGAGGACATGATGCATGGGTACTGTGGACGCTTCCTTAGGTGGAGAAGGATAGTCCAGGAGCTCAAACATTTCAGCCCTGGGCTCGTCCTCCACAACCACCGGGAAGGGGATGGCCGTAGACATCTCCCGGACAAAGGAAGCGAAAGACAGGCTCTCAGGAGGTGAAAGCTGTCTTTCAGGAGAGGGAGTGGGATCAGAAGGAAGACCCTCAGACTCCTCGTCAGAGAAATATCTGATGTCTTCTTCCTCTTCCCACGAGGCCTCACCATCGGTGTCAGACACAAGTTCACGGACCTGTGTCTGCAACCGTGCTCGACTCCGTGGAACCACGGCCACGGTGGGAGCGTCGAGAGGTAGACTCCCTCGCCCGCACCGGCGAAGCTCCCTCCGCCGACGTAGTCGGGGAGCCTTCCTGGGAGGCTACCGCACTCGGTACCGCAAGCGGCACCGATGTCGGAGACCTCACCCCGGACAATTGGCCAGCCGGCGCCTCGCTCGACGGTACCGGTGGCACAAGCACCCCCAGTACCGGAGGGGTAGGGCGCAACAGCTCTCCCAGGATCTCTGGGAGAACGGCCCGGAGGCTCTCGTGCAGAGCGGCTGTGGAAAAAGACATGGAAGCCGATGCAGGAGTCGATGTCAGAACCTGTTCCGGGCGTGGAGGCTGTTCTGGGCTGTCCAAAGGGGAGCGCATCGACACCTCTTGAACAGAGGGCGAGCGGTCCTCTCGGTGCCGATGCTTACTGGGTGCCGACTCCCTCGGCGACCCAGAGCTCTCGGTGCCGACACAGGAAGGGGACCGGTGACGATGCTTCTTCGATTTTTTGGAACAAAGCACGTCACCGGAGCTTTCTGGCACCGACGAGGAGGACGTAGAATCCAGCCGTCTCTTCCTCGGGGCCGAGGCCAAACAGGGTCGGTCTCGGGGGGGGCTGTACCGCAGGAGCCCTCAGGGTAGGGGGAGACCCACCCGAAGGCTCACCGCCACCAGCAGGGGAATGGACAGCCCTCACCTGCACTCCAGACGAAGCACCACCGTCCGACGACATCAGCAGACGAGGAGGTCTCGATACCACCGACGCCGACGCAGCCCTCCGATGTCGCCCCGATGCAGAGGGCCGATGCCTCGATGCACTCGATGCAATCGGGGGCGAGGATGAAGGTCCGGGCGCCGACGACGTCGAAGCAGTCGATACTCCCGGTGCCGATGCCAACGAAGAGCCCGAGAACAAAACGTTCCACTGGGCTAATCTCGCTACCTGAGTCCGCTTTTGCAAAAGGGAACACAGACTACAGGCCTGAGGGCGGTGCCCAGCCCCCAGACACTGAAGACACGACGCGTGCCTGTCAGTGAGCGAGATTACCCGGGCGCAGTGGGTGCACTTCTTGAAGCCGCTGGAAGACTTCGATGTCATGGGTGGAAAAATCGCGCCGGCGAGATCAAAACTCGAAATGGCGAAAATGGCACCACAAAAATAGGGGGAAGAAAAATTCGACCGAGGCCTAAATAGGGCCTACCCCGACGATGAAAGAAAACTTACCGGGGCAAAACTAGAAATACGGGAAGGGAGAAAACCATAAAGGTCTCCTTCCGATACCTTTTTTTTTTTTTTCCGAAAACGAAGTCGATAAACGACACGCGAGGTCAACTTTGGGGCGCGAACGGCGAAACACGACCGTACCGAGCGCGGACAAAAGAAGACTGGCCGGCACAAGCCGGTTCGGGCGGGAAGACGGCCACGCATGCGCGGTGCGCATCGGCGCGCGAGGACTAGCAAAGGACTTTGCTATAAAGTGTTCTGATTGGAGGGGCTGCCGTGGACGTCACCCATCAGTGAGAACAAGCAGCCTGCTTGTCCTCGGAGAATCTGCTATTTAAGGTGGTGCTGTCCCCTAAGTGGCCATGGGGCTTATTTTCAAAGCACTTAGCCTCCCAAAGTTCCATAGAAACGTATGGAACTTTGGGAGGCTAAGTGCTTTGAAAATATGCCTCCATATGTGCTACAGACTTTTCCAATGTATTTAACCACTAAGGATTACAATAAAATTTGTAAAGTATTACAGAAATTTCTTTAGAACAATCTGAAGCCTTGGGCTATTCTACAACTGTCTCTGCCTATGGGGCGTGGTGGCCTATCCCTCAAGGATCTTCGGTTTACAATGTAGTCTGTTTGATGAGACATTCAGTGGGTTGGATTAAAGGTACTTGTTTTACTCTGCTTTCTGTGGCGCAACATATATCTTTTATCCTATCTGCATATTAAGACACCTCATATGATTTTTCCTACTTGACAACATCCATTATTGAAGCCTATGCAGCAGGGATGGTATTGGCTTTGCCAGAAAATGAAGGTCTCGCCACGTACTAGCATTGTTGCCTTTGTGGGGCAACAGAGATCTTGATCGAGATGCCTCCAAGTTGTACTTGAAAAGATGGCATGGGCATGGACTTTGTTATGTAAAGATCTGATTACAGAATTCGGTACTGTTAAGGCATTTGCAGATTTGGAGGCAGACAGATTGATTCAACATTGGGATTGGTATGCTTATCGTCAAGTAAGGCATTATACTGATGCACTGGACAGTTCAGCTCTGGTGGACGATATGGCTGACCAAGTAACTGAGACTTGTTTTATCTCATCAAACTAAAGCCAGTTTTTCTTTTTATAAACAGAGTCCTTCAGGAACCATGGGATTGTGATGTATTGGCTTCTACCTGGAATGTGGAACTTTTACCCAATGAGTAAGTGACAGGGGCTGGTCTTCATCATTAAAGTGGTAACTAGATCACTGCCTCCTCAGGAGGAGCAATATAAGTTCTTACTGAGGATGTTTGTGGCTCTAGGATGGGCATTTAAAGCCGTTTTTTCTACTGCTGAATGTCCTCGGTGTCTATTCTCTCCAGCTAACTTAACTCACATGTTTTGGTCCTGTGCTAGTATACAATCTGTAGACTGTATTGAATAGATGCTTGCCACTGTGGGCAGATATACAGCTGTTCTTTAATTCTGTCTCTTAAGAGGCATAAAACCACCTACGCATCCACCTTTCCCTATGTTAGCGCTCACTCGTGGAATAGTTTACCAAAATCTTTAAAATCTATTCAAGATCATTTGGCCTTCAGAAAATCTCTAAAGACCCTATTATTTGGAAAAGCTTACGCTACAGACCCACCTAGCATCTTTAACTTCTGAACTGCTGCAGTCGTTAACGACATATTGAACTCTATTACTCTTTCTCATTTTCCTCTCCTTTGCTGTTACTCACTAATCGTTTTTGCAGACTGATGTAAGCCACATTGAGCCTGCCCATGGGTGGGAAAATGTGGGATATAAATGCTATAATAAATAAATCTAATAATTTATTGAAAAAAATCTTTTGTTCTGGTTCAGAAATGCATTCTGAGAAATTAGAGGCAATCACATCCATCAACGTTAACTGAATGGAGGAATGAAAAGGAAATGTATCATTTATTGAAACTAGAGAGACTGGATTCATGGAGGGGCTCTGCAAGACTTTAGAGGACTTTCAGCAGACTTGGCATCCTGTGTGAGAAGCCGTTCCTCACAGAGCTCATTGTTAAATCTGTGAAATTTGGTACTGGTGTGTCACACATATAATGCTTGGGCCGGGGGGGGGGGGGGGGGGGAGGATTGGGTATGGGATGGTTTCAGTTCAGGGTGAGGGGGTTGTTCTTGGAATAGGTCACCGTGAAGGATCTACATAGGTGACCACTATTTGTTGTGTACTGTTGCTTGTGGGGTTTAGAGGGTGAAAAGGGGGCAGGGGGGGTTAAATAAGAGGTGGGAGATTGCCACAAACAAATGTAAGCAGTGAAAACAATATTTGTTTTCATTATGATGGTGTTGGTATACTGGAGTCTGTTATACATTTCAATTACTGTTTGTGCTTTAATAAAAATAAAATAATGCCTTTACAGTGTGGTGACTTTTTTCATCCCTCTCTTGATGCAGTCAAAAAAATAACCACCTGTGGGTTTCCACCTTGTATAAAAATGCTACCAGTTGCCTTCAGTGAAATACAGGTCAAGGCAGGCTTAGAGCTGAGAACTAGGCCTCTAAAAATCAAAGATCATCTCTGACACAGAAAATGTCACTGTGACAAAAAGCTGAATTAAGCAACAGAGACAGAGGCGGAATCTGTTCTCAAAACAGTGGGTCAGAGAAAGTAAATAAGAACATTCAGGGGGGTTGAAGGGAAAACTTGGAAACATGTGAGATCATTGTTATCAAAGATGTTGATATCTAGAAAATACTAAGGATAAGATGCAAAGATTGCCGGTGGGAGAATGAAATGTTAATAAGAATCAATGATAGAAGAATAGTATAAAAAGGCTGGTAGTTAGGGCATTGGGGGCAGAAGGGAGAAGAAAGAAGAGGAGACAGGAGCAGGAAAGAATGCTGTAAACCAGTTGTGTGCCATAGAGCACTGCTCTTCCAGAATGAGATATGAATGCTTTTGGTAAGAGACAAACTTTGAATTACTTTCTCATATTCATTTGATCTCAGCGTCCTTCTGATTGTGGAGTCTGTCAGTACTCAGGCTGTGTAGAACAGCCTGGGGATGTACGAGGTCAGTGTAATTAAAATTCCAAACAACCTCCCTCTGATAAAAGGCAAGTAATGGGTTGAGGATTCTACTTCACACCCCCTCCCCCAATACATACATTTCACTACACATAAAAGTATAGCTGCTGTTTCACGGTGCACCTGTTTTTACCCATAAGAAAAAATGGCCAAGTTTAGAAGGGAAAGTATGTAAGGTGACTACAGTTTTCAAACAATCACAAATACTTTCCACTTGATCCCATGCAGGTGCAAAGTATGATGGCACTTTGTACCTATGCTGTACACACCTACCCTCATTTTCAAAATAAGGGTCAAATAAAATAGGATAGGTTACCTGGCCTTGCCCTTGTCTCTCCAGATCGACCACACACATGTCCACGATGGGGCCTAGATTAGTAAAAGTCTCCATGGCAACCACATAAGAGCCCTGCTCATTGCTGTCCACATTCAACTGTCATGACACAAAAATCAAAAGACAGACCTAATCACTCTACAAGGAAAAGATTTCTCAACTTTCCCCTCAACGAGAGAAAAGAAAAGAACACAGATGTGTCCAAAGATGATGGAAAGCAGAAATACTCCTTAAAAATCCTCTCAAGGTCTAACTTTAAAAGAGAGGAGGAAAACCTGTCATAGAGTGCCTCATACAGCAGAGTGGGGAATCCGGAGGGCTTCCATAATAGCATCCAATTTAAGGGCTGTATCCTACCTTTACAAGCTGTGAATCGCCAAGACGAGATCCAACAAAGACCACTCCATTATCCAGGTATGTCAGGCACTCTGCAATGGAAGTCTGCAAAATGATAAGAAAATTAGCACTAGAAAAAGGTCAGGAGGTTTAAAAAAATGTCAATAAGAGAGGAAGGGGAGTGTGAGTGGCCTGTTATCTGACATTCCAGAGGAAGAGCATAGGGGAGGGGACCCGGCCACCTGGGTGTGACACCCCACAGGGAATAAGAAGCCCCTTAGGACTTACACCCTGTAATAGAGATCCAAGTGTGGGTTCTCTAACATTTACAACCCAACCTAGAAAGCCCAAACGGGCCTACCAGACTGAGTACACTGCACAGGCTGCACACATCTACCCTCTGCTGAGACTGAGAAAATACTGGTTAGTAGAAGGTCTACACAGGCTACTTGTATAAGAAGTTTTAGTGTTCTCAGTCTCCCTCTGCTGGTAGGAGTGCATAACCCAAGTGTCTTGAACGGTCTGGAGGATTGCTGAGGAATCAAACTTTAACAGACAAGCACATCTCCATCATGCACGCCTCCAAGACCCTGGTCTCAAAAGACAAAGTTTGTCCAGGGTTATGCGTGGTTTTGAGATAATGTAAATACTGGTGGATAGAAGCGCAGAGGTACTTATGTGTGTGTTGCCATTATAAAATATGTTTTACATCTGTATGAGGAATCAGCACCCAGAATACACCTCCTTTCCAAACAAGTAAGTCTCTCAGTTTTGCACAATATGTTGTGCTCTTTATAAAAATGGTTGGTTGTGTGTATTTTTCTGGTTACACATGTAACCTTAGGGCATAAGTTTGTATCTGTATGCAATTTGTTGTACAGTGGGAGAGATAAATCGAGCATTCCCTAGAGCCATATGTGTAGATTCCTGAGCTATACTATAAAGCTGGTCCCCCAGGTCCCATCTTACTATTGTAAGAGGAGTAAACAGATGAAATATTTTCCCTATGCAAATAAGAAATGGTAAGAACATAACTGATATAGACAGACATGTCATCTAGAGAAACAGGTTATGAAGCACCAAGGCTATTGGAGCAAATTTTCACTGGTTTATCTAAATTCCTAAAAGGATGACTAGACAGCAGACAGTACCTCCCCAAGCAGCTCCACTCTCAGGTCCTTTAAGTTGACAATCCCATCCATCTGCTCTTCCTTCTCCAGCAGCAGCATAAAGAGACGCCCTTCCATGTCCCCCAACAGATAGCGAGAACCATTGGGATCTACTCGGTTGTGGCACACAATAGTACTTTGCTTAAAACAAAAAAAAAAAAAACAACAACAAAAAAGCACCAGTATATAAGTGGCATTTTTTGAGAAGACAACTATCCATCTTAACTATTTTTGGATGATTATTTTATGCTTTATTTATATATGTAATTGGTGTTAATCGTAAAATCAGTCTGGTTCTGTTTTGTAGTGTATAAGAATTATAAATAAATAAGATAAACTATAATTACAAAAAACTACTCACAAAAATTAACCTGCTAATTTTCTTTCCTTGAGTTGCTTCAGACCAGTCTAGACATGTGGTTTTATCCTACCTACCAGCAGATGAACTAAGAACCACTGGTTACATGACATCACCATGTGACAATCCTGTGTAGTTCACACCAAGCCATATTTCTTTAACAAAGCAAATAAAACCACAACTTACTCCTTAAAACCAGCCTCAAGAGTACATTGGAATAATTTTTATTACATTTGTACCCCGCGCTTTCCCACTCATGGCAGACTCAATGCGGCTTACATTTTGTATACAGGTACTTATTTGTACCTGGGGCAATGCAGGGTTAAGTGACTTGCCCAGAGTCACAAGGAGCTGCCTGTGCCTGAAGTGGGAATCAAACTCAGTTCCTCAGGACTAGAGTCCACCACCCTAACCACTAGGCCGCTCTGCATCCACCATAGAATAACATATCTGACCCATCTAAACATGAAAAAGTAACTAGCAAACTTTGAAAAGAAGCAGAATAAAAGATTTTAGACCATTTCTCCTTACACATGTACTACAACCATTCCAAGAAATGAGGAAGCAAAATATCTCAAGCCGGTAAGAGACTCAAGGAAAGAAAATTGGCAAAAAAAAAAAAAAAAAGCCCTAATTTCTCTCTCCTCATCACTCCTCTGCACAAGTTCAAATATATGGGAACTATCAAAGCCATAACTATCTAGGGTGGGACCCTAACAAGCCTGCTTTCAAGGGCCACACCCTATTTTGTGTGGACATCCAATCTATAATACCAAACAAAGGAGTGCAAGGACAACCAGGCTGTCACCCTACAAATGTCCTGAAGAGCAACCAGGCTATGCTTGACACAAGTAAAATGGGACTGAAAGCTCTAAGGAACCACACTTTTCATATATAAAGATCAACAGCCCTTTTTACATATTAGAATTTATTTACCACCTTTTCAAGGAATTCACTCAAGGTGGTGTACAGTAAGAATAGATCAAACATGAATAGGCAATTACATCAGTAAAAATATTCAAATAACAATACAAAGTATGGCATAGTATAATACTCACAATGTCAACACAATTTAATTCATAGTGATGGGTATAAGCAAAGATGGAACATATAGATAGGTAAAAGAATAAGAAGAGTTAGAAAGTAAGGTGACTAATTTACAGAAAGTTGCACATGAGGTCAGAGAGATGGATAAATATCTCAGCTAGGGTAGGAGTGGATAAACATGTCCTGCTGCAGTATGTGCAGCCTGTGTCACTCCTTGTGTGTGTGAGTGAGACTATTAAAGGCCTGGTTGAACAGCCAAGCTTTCACCTGCTTCCCGAACTACAGATATGTTCTGTATTAAGCGAAGCCTTTCAGGAAGTGAATTCCAGAGTGTGGGGGCTATTCCGGAGAAGGCTCAACTGCGAGCATCACATCGTGTAATGTCTTTTGGAGAGGGTGTGGTTAGTGATCGTCCTTGAGAGAACCTTAGTCTCCTTGGAGGTGTGTAGAGGGTCATCTTATTCTTCAGGAACTCAGGGCCATTTCCTTTCCGAGCCTTGAAGATCGGACAGAATTTTAAATTTAGCCCTGTACTGTACTGGTAGCCAATGACGTTTTTTGCAAAAATACTATGATGCGGTCACGTCGCTTGCAACCTTCTATGAGTCTTGCTGCTGCATTTTGAATCAACTGGAGCTGGTGCAGGCCCTTTGTAGTCAGACCGTTGTATAGTGAATTGCAGTAATCCAGTCTTGATTTTATCATGGCATGCACAACTGGGATAAGATTTACCTTCTCAATGTAAGGAGAACGGCAGCGTAGCTGTTGCAAATAGTAGAAGCAGCTCTTGAAGGTTGCTTGGATTTGGGGAACCAGAGTAAGTGTTGAATCTAACTGTATTTCAAAGGTTCCTGACTTGTGATTTGAGTGGAAGTTCGTACTTCCCAAAAGAGATTTTGATGTCAGGTATGCATCCACTTGTGTTAGGGACCCAGAGAAGCTCTGTTTTACTTGGGTTCAGGCAAAGTGTGTTGTGTTTAGCCCATTCTTGAATTGATTTTAGACCATTCTTGAATTATTTTAGACAGGTAATCAGTTTATTCAAGGCTGTAGGTTAGTCAGGTTCAATGGGTATCAGTAACTGCAAATCATCCGCGTTGATGTAGAACTGAGTGTCCATTGATCAAATCAGTTCACCTAGTGGCTTGAACAGAATAGGTGACAGTATCGATCCTTGTGGTACCCCACAGGTCAGTGCCCATGGTGGCGATGTCGCATGCAAACATTATGGATTGTTGCCTGTCTGATAAATAACCAGGCAAGTACTGTTCCATTGACACCTGTTTCTGTCAGTCATGATGGCATTACATCATGATCCAGTGTCAAAACCTGCTGAGAAATCTAGCAGTACAAACACAGAGGCGAAGCCCCAGTCTCAGTTTCTGGGAAGATCATCTAGTAGGAATACAAGGGTGGTTTCTGTTCCATAACTGGGTCCAAATCCAGACTGACATAGATCTTGCCAGTTTCTCTCTTCTAGCCAATTATTAAGTTGAACGCAGACTGTTTGTTCTATAAGTTTCCCTAGAAATGGGATGTTGGATACTGGCAGGTAACTTTCAAGTTTGTCCTGGTCAAGGTAGTTTTTTCTTTAGCAAAGAGTGAACCACTGCCCTTTTTAATGCTGTTGGTAGTTGCCAATTAGAATGAGAAGCATTCATAATTTTTGTGGCGCCTTATATAAGGCCTGTACTTGTCTGCTGCACTATCGTTGATGGGCAGGGGTCGAGGGAGCAGGTGGTTGGTCAAAGGTCTCTTAGGAGTTTGTCAAGGCTCTACTCTGTCATTGGGTTAAAAGTGTCCCATCTATCTTTGTCAGGAGGGGGCGAGTTTGTGCACTCCTGGTTAACTGATTGAAGACTGGGTGGGATTGCCTGTAAATCCTGACAGAGACTTAATTTTGTTGGCAAAGTATGCAGGAAAATCATTGCAATTCAGTTTAGACCGGGCAGGCTGGTTCTATTGTGGGGGTTGCAGTATGCTGTTTACTATACTGAACAACTGCTTGGTTGAACTGACAGCCTGTGCAATGCATTGAGAGAAATATTGTTTTTTTGGTTGCTGCTAAGGCTTGGCGGTACTTTGTCGTGTACTTCCTACAGTTTAGCCTGTCTTTTTGTCTCTGATCTCCTTCCAAACTCTGGGAGGTGCAATTTGTTTCAAGTGGTCACTTAAGGAAAATTTAATTAGAAAATGATCTGACCATGGATAGGGGTGTTATTTCAATACTGTTATCCCGAATTCTGGGATATCCACCCCTTTGTAGAATACCAGGTCTAGAATGTGACCCTTTTCGTAGGTTGGAGAACTGATCACTTGTGTAAATCCTAGTGCTATCATCGTGTCCAGAAAGGCAGCTGTGGTGGCATCTGGGGTTTCGATGTGTAGATTGAAATCTCCCACGATCACCAGCCTAGGGTAATTCAGGGTCACTTGAGTAATCAGGTCTAGGAGTTCTTGCACAGAGAATGTGTTGATACGAGGTGCTCCGTATACCATGAGCAGCCAGATTGGTTTCTCCAAGTTGGATTAAAAGAGATTCTGGATTCTGGATGCACAAACACTCAATGCATGGAAGCAAACTCAAAGAAAATACAAATACGCAATAAGACAAGCGAAAAGGCTATATTGCAAAACCAAAATAGGGCCTGAATACAAGGACACAAGAAAATTATACCAAATCGTGAACAAACTACTAGACACCACCGCGGTCACCACAACCAACGGCAGACTAACTTGCCAACTACTTCAAGGAAAAAATTGTAAATCTACGCAACACACTACCTCAGATCATCATTGACATCGAAAACTTCATCGAATGTATGGACCCAAACCCCGATGAATCCCCAGTGGACAGGCTCTGGACAAGATTCGCTCTCCTAACCACTGAAACAGTCAATCAAGCGACTAACAGGTTCTCCAAGACTAACTGTAAACTGGATAGCTGTCCTAGCTACCTAATAAAATCTGCCCCCCCCCCACCGCTTCACAGCAGACCTCACATCCCACATAAACTACATGCTTCAACATGGTCTCTTCCCTAAGGATAACAGTAACATCCTCCTCACCTCGATACCAAAAGATACCAAGAAAAAAAACAAACAAACGATATCACTAACTACCGCCCAGTAGCATCTATCCCACTGGTAGTCAAACTGATGGAAAGCATGGTAACCAAACAACTTACTGATTACATAGACAAATTCTCAATACTAAAGGAATCACAATCAGGATTTCGCGCCAACCACAGCACCAAAACAGTACTAATTACTCTCATAGCCAAATTCAAACAAGAATTTGCATTAGGCAACAATATACTTCTCCTACAATTCGACAAGTCTAGTGCATTCGACATGGTTAACCACAATATACTACTAAGCATCCTAGAATACTTTGGGATCAGCGGAAGAATACTCAGCTGGATCAAGGGTTTCCTAACCAATAGATCATATCAAGTGAAATCAAATTCAAACATATCATCACCATGGAAAGCAGATGTGGAGTACCCCAAGGATCATCACTATCGCCGCTCCTCTTTAACCTAATAATGACCCCACTAGCCAAGTCCTTATCCAACCAAGGCCTCAACCCCTTCATTTACGCAGACAACCTCACAATATACATCATCCCTTACAAACATGATCTAGCAGAAATCACCAATGAAATCAAACTCAGCCTAAACATCATGAATTCATGGGCAATGCATTCCAACTAAAACTTAACACAGAAAAAACACACTGTCTTATCCTCTCATCCTAATGCAATCGAACAAACCCACCAACATAATCACCACAGATCACAACCTCCCTATCTCAGACAGCCTAAAAATTCTCTGAGTTATTATTGACCGCAATCTCACACTGGAGAACCAAGCAAAAGCCACAACAAAGAAAAGGTTCCATTCAACGTGGAAACTCAAACGAGTACTACTACTACTACTTATCATTTCTAAAGCGCTACCAGACATACGCAGCGCTGTACACTTGAACATGAAGAGACAGTCCCTGCTCGACAGAGCTTACAATCTAATTATGACAAACAGGAAAAACAAGAGTAAAACCTCCCCCCCCCCCCCCCCCCCCGAGGGAAATATTTCACAACCTGGTACAAACCATGGTACTAAGTCATCTAGACTACTGCAATGGAATCTACGCGGGATGCAACGAACAAATCCTAAAGAAACTCCAAACTGTACAAAATACAGCAGCCAGGCTTATACATGGAACAACGAGATTCGAAAGCGCCACACCCCTACGAGAAAAACTACATTGGCTGCCAATCAAAGAACGTATTACATTCAAAGTCTGCACATTGGCCCATAAAATCATCTATGGAGATGTCCCAGGATGCATGATCAATCTCATTGACCTACCAAAGAGGAACGCTTCAAGATCAACTCGAACATACTTAAATCTCCACCACCCAAGCTGCAACTACTACTATTTGACATTTCTAAAGCGCTACTAGGGTTATGTTGAAATACAAATCAACCTACTCATCCAGCTTTTCCTATATAAGCACACAACTATGGAATACACCACCAAACGCCGTAAAGACAACAAACAACCACCCAAAATTCCGGAAATTACTGAAAACTTACCTGTTCAGAAAGGCATACCCAAACGATCCAACTTAAATGTCTTAACCATGCAATACAACAAAACCAAATTTCGTACTGGACTTAATTCTTCCCCCTTAAGATTCCCTAATGTGTCTAACACATGAACCATCTTCTATTACAACATCACTCTGTATTTGTTCATACCGATATTGGCGATCGCCTGTACGGTACTATGTAAGCCACATTGAGCCTGCAAATAGGTGGGAAAATGTGGATACAAATGTAACAAATAAATAAAAATGCAGCTGGGGGATAGATATTCTGCGAGGTCTTCATATCACAGCCTCTGCTGCCAATTTGGAGCTATGAGAATTATTCGACCCTGGTGCAATGTGATCCTTTTCAACATGCAGTCTACCATGGGCTACGGAGGGAAGACATGCAGTAGGTGTGTCTCCGGTGGCTGCAGTAGGGCATCAATCCCCATGGTACCCAATTCCTTCCAACAGCTGAAGAACTTGGGCAATTTGGCATTCCTTTTCATTACCATCAATTACAGAAGAGGAGAACTCCATCAGTCCACTATCAGCTGAAAACCCTGGATGGATAGTTTCCATTCTCCTGGGTCCATGGAGTGCTTACTGAGAAAGTCCGTCTCCACATTCAAGGACCTAGATATATGAACTGCCGACAAGCAGAGAAAATTTTGCACGGCTGCGGGTTCCACCTTGCTTGTTGATATAAGCCACTGTCATCGCATTGTCAGAGAAAACTTGGACTGGGGTCCCTGCCAGAAAGGCATATGGCATTCTATCCTGCCTTGAGCTTCAAGCGATTTATCGACCACCGAGACTCCTCTTCTATCCACATATCCCGTGCCAGATGAAACTTGTAATGAGCTCCCCAATATGGTTTGCTGGTGTCCATTGTTATCACCTCCCGTTGTGTTACTGGAAAGGAAGCTCTGATGGTCAAACTCTTGGGTGACAACCATCACTGCATATGCCGTCTAGCAACCAGCATCCAAGGAAGATGAAGGTTGTAGTTCTGTGACACCAGAGACCAGCAGCTGATTAAAGACTCCAGTAATGGCCGCATATGAGTCCTTGCCCGTGGCACCACTTCCATAGCTGCCGTCACTGACTTCAGAACCTGGACATAGCCCCTGATCCTAGGCCTGCCTTGACTAAGAGGAAGACTAAATCTGCCGAACCAGCTTCAACCTCCTGCACTCTGTGAGGAAGATCCTCTCCCTTGCTGTGTCGAATAAAATGCCCAGATATTCTAGCATCTGCAATGGAGTTAGTCTGCTCTTTTCAAAATTGATCCCAACCTAACGAATGCAGAAGACAGACAACTTTGTCCATCATCACCACACTGTCAAAACAGGATGATGCACAAATGAGCCAGTCAAGATACGGGTAAAACTCTGGTTCCCTGGTGCCGAAGGAAGGCTGGTGCCGTCGCTACCACCATAACCTCAGCAAACATTCTAGGTACCGTGGCAGGACCGAAGAGCAAAGTCCTGAACTAGATCTGACGACGCCCAAGACCACAAAACGTAGAAACCTCTGATGTGGGTATATGCAAGTACACCTCCTCAAGATCAAGGGAGGTGAGAAGTTTTCCCGCTTGACCCAAAGCTATGACTGCTCTTAGTATTTCCATGTAAAACTGGGACACTCAGAGGCAGCAGTTTAGACATTTGAGATCTAAGACCAGATGAAACGTGCCTTCCTTCTTTGGGACAATGAAGTAAATGGAGCATCTGCCTTGTCCCTGTTCAGTCTGTGGAACTAGAACAATGGCCTGGAGCACCAGCAAGGAATCTACAGTGGCCTGAACCACCTTGGTTCCCTTTCAACAAGGAGACTTCAAGAAGACATTAGCGACCAGGTGGGAGAACTCCAACTTGTAATCTGTCTGAAGTGAATTTTGGCCCATTCCTCCTGAAACTCCTGCACATGTCCTCCCACAGGAGAAAGAGAAGAGAGGACCAGCCTCGCATCATTGCAAAGCTCAGGAAGCACTGGGTGCTCTAGCTGAGAGGAGGACTTCCTGTCCACACGAAAGGAAGACTGACATGCCTGAAAGTGGGACTTCTGGGGCATCAGCAGTATGGTCAGATCAGTATCATCTGCTGTCTCGAAATAGAGAGCCCCCTGAAGACAGATGGCCACAGGCTTTCAGCTTAACCTCCAATCACTGTGGCTTAGTTTCCCCCCAGTTCTTTCACCAAGTTACTGAGATCTTCTCCAAATAGCCATGTGCCCCATTAAGGCAGTATAACTAGATGCGATTTTGATGTTGCATCTGCTGCCCAATGACGCAACCAGAATTCTCAACTTGCTGTGACAGTCAAAGATATTCTGCAAGCTGTAACAAGTCATAAATAGAATCCGCCAAGTAGGCCAACCCCACTTCCAAGCAGGGAGTTATGACACCAGTCTCATGTTGCTAACTCACTCCTGACGCTGAAGCAGAAGGCTCTTCAATGGAAAACAACACCACTGCCTCAGAAATAAGAGCACTGAGCTCCTCTTTATGAAACCACCTCAGTATTTTCGGATCACCCCCTCTTCCGGAAGGTGCACTCCCTCCTCTAACAGCTCCTACAGCGATGGCTCCGCTGAACAGACTAAGGCCACTTCAGTTAAAAGCAGAGAAAAGGCTATCTGCCCACTCCTGGAGGTCTAAACGAGAGGAGCTGGAGGGGTAGCGGGGCAAGAAACTGAAGCACCTTGCAGCAACTCTGACTATCCCTGCTTCAGTAAATCGGCCTGGTTTAAGAGCTCAGCGCATGATCAGACAGAGGCTGTTCCTCACTGCCAGTCGGCCCTTACAAAATAGCACCACACTGTCCTGTATCAAATTGCGCAGAGCCCTGCTGGAGAGTCCGAAGTCCCCGGCATATTCAGATGATGTGCCAAATCTGAACACGTGCTGCCACAGTTTCCTCCGCCCCACCCTCTTTCCAATGCTCTCCTTCTCCTACTAGAATTTATGTATTAGCATGTAAGCCACTCAGACATCCCTTGATGGGCAGAATAGTAAATTCTAAAATAAACTTGGAAAATTTAGTCAGACTTATCACTGCTGGCTGCTCCCCCCAAGCTCACAGTCGCCACAAGTCTTAGCCCAGGTGAGAAAGAGTATCAGTCCCGATTCTGTCTCAGTAACCTTTTTTCCTTCTCCTTTTTTTTTTTTTTTTTTTTTTAAAGATTGTTGTGATGGGAAAGGAGAGCAGGAAACAGGGGAGAGCTGAAGGAAGGGAAGAAGTAAATTCGTGGGGCACCACAGACAGGGATCTGAAGACCACAAGATATGATCCTGCAGATTCAAGGCACCCGGCAAACCTCAACTGGGGACCTGTTGACCAACTGGACCAAAAGCAAATCACTCAGAACCAGAGGCTGTAAAGTGTGTCCAGCCACCTGCTGGAGACAGAAAATACTGAGGAGCTAGATTGGATGCCAAGAGAGATATATCTCACCTCAGTTTTCAGTTCTCTATCTCAATCAGATTATTGATGGACATAGAACGCGTACACAAATATGGTTTAATGGAACAGAGTCAACATGGATTCAGCCAATGGAGGTCTTGCCTCACCAATTTGCTTCATTTCTCTGAAGGCATGAATAAACATGTCGATAAAGGTGAGCTGGTTGATGAATTTTCAGAAAGCTTTTGACAAAGTACCTCAAGAGAGACTCCTGAGAAAATTAAGGAGTCATGAGACAGGACGCACTGACTTTCTGTGGATTAAGAATTGATTATTGGACAGAAAACAGAGGATAAGTTTAAATAGCCATTTTTCTCAACAGAGGAGGGTAAACAGTGGAGTGCTGAAGGGATCTGTACTGGGACCGGTGCTATTTAACATATTTATAAATGATCTAGAAATCAGAACAAGGAGTGAGGTGATTAAATTTGCAGATGACACAAAACTATTCAAAGTTATCAAAACGCATGCGGATTGTGAAAAATTGCAGGAAGACCGTAGGAAACTGGAAGACTAGACATTCAAATGGCAGATGAAATTTAATGTAAACAAATGCAAAGCAATGCACATTGGGAAGAATAATCCAAATCATAGTTATCTGATGCTAGGGTCCATTTCAGGAGTCAGCACTCAAGAAAAAGACCTATGTGTCATTGTAGACAATACGCTGAAATCTTCTGCCTAGTGTGCAGCGGAAGCCAAAAAAGCAAATAGGATGCTAGGAATTATTAGAAGGATGCAAAATAAGACCAAGAATATTATAATGCCTCTGTATCGTTCCATGGTGCGACCTCACCTTGAGTATTGTGTTCAATTCTGGTCGCCAGATCACAAAAGAAATATAATGGAATTAGAAAAGGTTCAAAGAAGAGCGTCCAAATGACAGAGGGGATGGAAATGCTCCCATATGAGAAAAGGCTAACGAGGTTAGGGCTCTTCAGCTTGGAAAAGAGATGGCTGAGGAGGATATAACCGAGGTCTACAAAATCTTGTGTGGAGCGGGTGGCGGTATATCAATTTTTCACTCATTCAAAAAGTAGAAAGACCAGTGGACACTCAGTGAAATTGCATGGAAATACTTTTAAAACAAATAGGAGGAAATATTTTTTCACCGAAAGTATAGTTAAGCTCTAGAAATGTTGCCTGAGGATGTGGTAACAGCAGTTAGCGTATCTAGGTTTAAAAAGGGTTTGGACAAGTTCCTGGTGGAAATGTCCATAGTCTGCTAATGAGACATGATGAAGAAACTGCTTGCCATGGGATTTGTAGCATGGAATGTTGCCACAATTTGGGTTTCTGCCAGGTACTTGTAACCTGGCTTGGAAACAGGATACTGAGCTAGATGGTCCATTGGTCTGACCCAATATGGCTACTCTTATGTTCCAATAGTGGCCAATCCAGGTCACAAGTACCTGACAAAGTCCCAAATTATAGCAAGATTCCATGCTACCAATCCCAGGGCAAGCAGTGGCTTCCCCCATGTCTATCACAATAGCACGTTTCCTCCAGGAACTTATTCAATCCTTCAGAACTAGTCTATTTCAGGTAAGCGAAAAAATGTGGAACCTTGTTGCTAGCCCTTATTGCCCTGGGATCTAGAATGGACAGACTCAACAAACTGTTATGAATGCAAAGGCCAGGGGAGGCCTGAATCGAGATGCGTGCTGAAACAAATTCTGCTTGATTTTGTATTCTGGCTATAAGTGCAGCAGACAGAAAAAGAAAATGCTTCATCTACCTTCTTATCTGTTGTCTTAAGCCACTGCAGTAAGTTCTTAAAAAGAAAGTGCCCCCAGTGCTCTTCTGTGAAGAAAAGGAGGACGGCCTGTACCAGGAATCAAACTGTGAAAAGCTCCAGAGAGTTAAAGGACCAAGATACTGTGGACCGAGACCAAGATCCTTGTACCACCATATCCTGATAAGACAGCATCCCAGTCAACAGGCTAGTATCTGATGTTCTTATTATGTGAACTGGAGGCTTTGAGGATGACAGCTCAGAACATAAGGCTGAACCAAAGCTACCACACTATACTGTACCATGCTAGGAACTCTACGGGTAGACTACACTCATAGCTCTAGTCGTGTAGTAAACCAACTTGCCCTAGGAGACTAGCTGAAGAAAGGAAATCACACCTCCCTACTCGTAGTACGTGTACACGTACCTCAAGTGAGGTACCCCTCTGCTCAACTGACATCCAGTTCTCCAACTGGGTTAGGAGTTGCTTGAGCAGCTAGTCCAGAAGCTGCATGATCCGCCCTTCACTACCCACTGCAGACAGAAAAATACTAAGGATTCAAGGCTGCAGTGCTCTTATTGGGAAAACTTAACCAGTTTATGGTTAATGGGCACAACCCACAGATTCTGAACTGGTTTGGTGATTATGCTGAGGAAGGGCTTTTACAACAGGAAGCTACTTCCTGCACCAACCATGAATCTAAAAAAGGAAAGGGCTCCTTCCATCTAGCCCACTGTAACCCCCCCCCCCCTTTTCTTCAAAGGCAAACCAGACAGTTCCCCCGGAGTCCCCATCTGCAGATCCTGTGATTGAGGTCCAACAGCAGAAATGTGCTCTGGCCATAATATAGCAAAGGTTACTGCCAGTGCAAGAGCTCCAACTAGAGTGGAAATCACAGCCTCAATCACTGCTGACATGGAAGTGCCAGCCAATAAACCACTGACCATCACAATCAAGATGAAAGGAGTCAGCTGCACCACTTAAGCACCAGTTCCCATGCACATCTAGCTAGCCACCATATTCAGTCATCCCCCTATACTTACCACCACAGCTGCAGGATATCCCCTATCCACAGAGGTGGTAGAAGTCCCTGGGAACCCCCTCCTACCATTTCCCCATGTCTTTTTTTTTTTTAAATCTGTTTATTGGCACAACATTAGACATGCAAAAACATGAAAACCAAAGTACTGATTACAAAGCTTAACCATCCACTTTTCGGTGATAAAGAGTGCCAAACATACATTTTTAATTTTTAAACCCCTTCCCCATATCCTCCCCTCTCCCCAGTATTCCTCTCAAATTTCTGTTTTTATTGAAAATATTGTACAGATATCAAGTCATTATATAGCAACAGTGTATTAAACATCTCTCAAACTTAAATACTGAACAGTATAAAATAACATATAGAATATTCCCTCATTTCCCCCCTCCCCCCCATCTTGCCCTCAGCCATTAGAAAGCATTGAGGCTCGGTAGATAGACATCCAGAAGCATTCAAAGTCTTGGGACAATGAGCTCTGGGGCATCAAGGTCTATGTTAGATTTTAGTCTCCATGATCGATATCGTTCCCATAACCTATTAAACTTTGCTACATGTCCAGATCGTAAAGCTGTCATTTTAGACATTTGATATAGATAGTCCATCTTATATATTACTTTTATCACAGGCGGTGCTACTGAGCTTTTCCACTGTGCAGCCAATATAATTTTTCCCGCCACCAACCATATTGAAGTGAGCCGATGGTCTAAAAGACGTACCCCTGGGGGGCGGACATGTAGCAAGCAGACCTCCGGCTTTTGAGGATACCGCACTCCTGTCACTTGGATAAACACATCAATCAACTCTGCCCAATAAAGCTGTATTTTTGGACATGTCCACCAAATATGCAGCATGTCCCCCACTGCCACACAACCCCTCCAGCACTTGTCAGACCCCTGTCCATACATCTTTACCAATCGCTGAGGAGTGTAATACCATTGATATAATATTTTATAACTGTTTTCTATCATTGAACTAGATATAGAAACCCGCAACATATGTTCCATGGCTTTTTCCCATTGTGTGTATTCTATTGTTATTTGTAGGTTTTTCTCCCACCGCTGTAGATAGTGTAGTATAGGCTTCTTATCATAGAGCAATGCCTTATAGAGGCGAGAGATACATCCCCGGTGGCTGCCCACCCTTATTGCTTGTTCTATGGCCAATTCCTCTAAGGACAGTTCAATTTTTGCCCTTTTATTTATATAGTCTCTCATACGATTATAGTGAAATAGGTGGTACGCTGGCAAACCATATTCCTCTTGTAAATCTGTGAATGGTATCATCTGTCCCTCGTCCCATAGTTGCCCTAATGTGTTCAGTCCCTTCTTCTCCCAACTACTATAAAGTGGATTGGCCATCCCCAGAGGACAGCCGGGAGCGGTTTTTATGGCCATCTGTTGGAAATATAATCTGTTGGGGATATATCGCTGCCGTATAGCCAACCAAGTTTGTAGGGGATATTGTACAGCTAGTGGGGCTTTCCTAATGTATGCCTGAACCTGCTTCTTTGGCAGCCATATAATGGAGCGCATGTCAGCGAGCCCCATCCAATGCCGTTCCACCTGGAGCCATGGTTTTGCATTACCAATAGTCCACTCCGCTAACACTCGTAGTTGTGCTGCTTGGTGGTATAGGGCGAAGTTTGGTACTCCCATACCACCCTGTTTTTTAGATTGGTATAGGACGTTTGCTCTGACTCTTGGTGGTTTATGCTGCCAGATATAGGCAAAAACTTTTCGATTTAGTTGGCGAAAGAAACCCTTCGGCATTGGCAATGGTAACGCGAGAAATAAATATAACAGCTTGGGCAATATCATCATTTTTATAGCTGCCACCCTTCCCAACCAAGATAATTCTAAGCCCTCCCATTTATCTAGATCCCGAAAAAGTTCCTGAAGCTTTGGCGGGAAATTAGCCTGATGGAGATCCCCCAAGTTAGGTGTTAATTGAATACCCAGATATCTAAGAGTTCGGGTAACCCATTTGACCGGGAATTGCTGCCGTAACAAGCCCTCTTCCGTCTGTGGTATCCCAAGTCCTAAAACCTCTGATTTGGCCATATTCACACGAAACCCAGATAACTGACCGTAGTGATTCAATTCTTGTATTACCTGAGGTAACGATTCGCTAGGGGTTGTCACCGTTAAAAGGACATCATCCGCAAATAGCATGATTTTATGGGTTATGTGTCCTATCTTTAGACCATGTATGTAAGGATTTTGGCGTATGTGTTGTGCTAAAGGTTCCATGGTCAAGGCGAATAATAATGGTGATAACGCACAACCCTGCCGCATTCCCCGTTCTAATGTGATAGGGCGGGAACTAGACCCGTTGATCCGTAAGACCGCCAATGGCTGAGCATATAGTAGTCGAAGCCAAAGAAGAAATCGACCCGTAAAGCCCATATGTTCCAGGACTTCAAACATGAAGGCCCAATTAACCCGATCAAACGCCTTTTCTGCATCTAATGAAAGGAGCATCATGGGTTGTCGGGTGCTAACTGACTCATGGATCAAATGTAGTGCTCTCCTAACATTATCAAATGCTTGCCGTCCTACAATAAAGCCCGTTTGGTCCCCATGTACTAATTTCGGCATGAACTTTTGTAGCCTTTTAGCTAATATTTTGGTAAAGATTTTGTAGTCGGATCCCAAGAGTGATATTGGGCGATAGGAATTACACTGCTGCGGATCCTTCCCGGGTTTCTGCAGGACTATAACATTTGCCAATCTCCAGGTAGCCGGCAACTCGTGTTGGAGTTCAATTTCATTGAAGGCTCGGACCAATAATGGTATCAATTGCTTACTATAGCATTTATAAAATTTATTAGTATAGCCATCGGGCCCTGGCACTTTGCCATGTGGTAGGTCTCGTATCGCCCATACCACCTCATCTGATGTAATAGGGGCTGAGAGCATCTCCCCCTCTATTAGTGATAACTGAGGAAGCATGGCGTGGGTTAGATAACTTTGGGCCTGTTGTTGATCTAAGGTCCCCTCACATTGGTATAATGTTGTATAGAAGTGGGCGAATACCGCTCCAATGTCGTCTCGTGTGGTATGCATATTCCCGTCTATATCCCGAATCGAGGTGATATGTGTATTTGTAGACCATTTTTTCAATTTATGGGCAAGTAGCCGTGAGGCCTTATTCCCGAATTCAAAATAGGTCTGTCTTACTCGTTGCAATTGTTCAGTGATCTCTGCCAGTTGGAGCTCCCTAAGTTCCATCCTTAAATTATGCATCTGGTGTTGTATGTCCCCTGTCTCCCCCTGCTGGGTAGCTCGCTCACTAAGGGCCATCAATTCTGCATGTATCTGCTGTGTCCGTGCTCTCGCCTGTCGCTCAACATGTGCCTGGATGGAGATGACTTTTCCCCTGATCACGGCCTTGCAACCTTCCCAGAGTATTCCAGAAGACACCTCTCCATTATCATTGAGGTCAATGTATTCTTTGATATCTGCTTCTAGCCTAGTGACTATTGCCGGATCTGCTAGCAACGAGTCATTGAAGCGCCATTGTGGCTTCTCCAAGTTTCGTGTTTTCCTCCTTAGCTCCAGCACCACCGGAGCATGGTCTGACCATGTCCTAGGATGTATCTGGATATCTTCTACAGTGGAAAGTAAAGTCGGTGGCCCTAGCCATAGGTCTATGCGAGATTGAGATTTATGTACCGCCGAATAATATGTATACCCTCTCGTTTGCGGATTGATCTGCCTCCATATGTCCACTATCTGCCATTGTCTCATAAATTTGTGTAATTGGGCCCGGTCAGCTTGTGAGTATCGAATCCCCTGTGTGGTATTGTCTAACGTGGGATGTAGCGTAAGGTTAAAATCTCCGCCAATCAGTAGGGTACCCTCAATATATTTAGTAAGAAGTATCGACACGTCTAGATAGAAGGCCCCTTGTTGGTCGTTGGGCGCATAGATATTTAAAAGCGATAGTGTCTCCCCCTCCGTTTTCACTATCAACAATAGGTATCTACCCCTTTTGTCTCTGATCACACGCTGTATTTGCCAGGGGTATTTACGAGAGAGTACTATCAATACTCCATTCTTTTTTTTTTTCCAGGCAGTTAGATGCAAAAAATATTTGCTGATTTCTCTTTGCACAGCATAGCCGTTCAGCCGTCTGAACTAGGTGTGTTTCCTGAATGAATGCTATGTCTGCCTTTAGGCGTTGGATCTCTTTAAACATGAGCTGACGTTTTCCCGGTGAATTAAGCCCCTTTACATTAAGGGTCATACACGTTAGAGTACTCATCCCCCCCTTATTACTGTTATGTCTAGCTCATCGCATCGCCTCTGGTTCTGGACTGTACCTAATTGTAATTCTCTCTCCCCAACCCTCATTTTGATGATAATCTGAACTATTCCCCCCCAACTATTAACTCCCATACCCGCCCTACCCTCCATAAGACATCCCTGTGTTATACTCATAAGGATGTCAGAGAAGAAAGTGACCCCCCCCCCCCTCATTTATTATCAGTAAACAGCTTGATCCCCACTTCATCAGGCAATTGAGTATTATATCTTTGTCAGGTCATTCCTGCCTGTGTACATTGCCTTACACTATTTTTTTTTTTTTTTTTTTTAGCCAAATTCAAATCATCATTTGTAACATTATAGTCATCAGTTTAAGGTCTCTTATCTCGTTTCCCTGCAGCATGAATTGCGCTCTATGTTCGGGTTGTATTTTCAGTTCTTCTTAGCTGGGTACCCGAGTGCTGGCGCTGTAGCCGTCCCTTTCCTGCAGTAACTCGTTGCCAGCGTGGCTTGTCTCCTGCTGATAGTTTCTGTTTCGTTGATGTCGCGGTTTCTCCACTTGGTCCGTCTTCCGGAAAAATCTCCGCTACTTCTGCGATGTCCCGGACCTGATGTTGTTTCCCATCTTTATAAAATCTAAGCACAAATGGATGGCCCCATCTGTACTTGATGCCTTTATCAGCGAGGAATTTCGTAAAGGGTCGAAGCTCCGCTCTTCGTTTCAATGTAGTAGCAGCCAAATCCTGGTAACACTCTATATGATAGGAGTCCCATTGAAATCCTGGTGTGGTGCGCGAGGCCTGCATTATCTGCTCCTTTAGTTTAAAATCGCTAAAGCAGGCAATGATATCTTTTGGACGGTTTGAGTTCATGCTGCCCAAGGCTCTGTGTGCTCGTACCAGTTGAATTTCTGCGGGATCTTTAATAATCTGGCGTTCCTTAAGTAATGCGCTAGCAAGTTTTTGTATAGTCAGTTCGCAGTCTAGGTATTGTGGCGTGTCGGGAAGGCCCCGAAATCTCACATTGCATCGGCGACTGCGATTTTCTAGGTCCTCTACTTTGTCCCAGATCTGCTGAGTCTCCTGCTTGGCGTCCCGGAGTTGCGCGTCAAAAGTTTGGAGTAGTTCAGTATGTTCTTCCAATCGGTCTTCCGTTTCAGCTACTCTTATACCCAACGCGCCAATTTCTCCGCGAAGTTCCGCCCCCAGCATAGTAATGTCCGCTCGCACTGCTGCTATAATATCTGCTTTTATTTCCTGTAGCCACCCCCGAATCTCTTGCATGCGGTTTTCCTCTGGCAAGTGTCCCTCGCCCGTGGCGAATAACGGTGGGGAAAGTTGCGTTGGGCTGCCCCCTCGGGAGTCTGGCTGGTGCAGCTCAAGTGTTGGCGCGCTCATGTCCGCGGTTGGGCCCTTATATGCGAACGCTTGTAAACTGACTCTCGGGGCTCTCGGGGCTCTGGAACTATTCATATATCGCTTACCGCTGGTTTCAGATGCAATTCTCACGTACTTAGAGGTCGCGTTTGTGTAAGGTATTATCAGTGGGAGTCCTGGTAGCTTGGGGCTAGTCGGAGCTCGTGGCTCAGGCAGCCATTTCGGGTGGTGACGTCACTTCCTCCCATTTCCCCATGTCTGCTGACCAAAGGCTTTCCTGGCTCAAATTAGTACCAATTCACATCACCTCATTCAGTTTTTTTTTTTTTTTTTTACTGAATTCTTTGATGATCTTTACTTTTCAACATTTGTATTGTATTTCCAAGCTTTAAACATCCAACACATTACATTTACTTCTAGCTAACAACCAAAAGCTTCCCGCCGGAGTTATATAATAGTCTCGTCAACCAAGTTTTTAAGAAATTTTCCCCCTCCTCCCCCCCTTCCCTCATTCAGTTCTTTGTTAAAAAACAAAAAAAAAAACCTCTTTATCCTCACAGAGAGGCCCCCCTTTATCAGCAACAGTAAAATTCAAAACTGACACCCCACTGCTACCACTAGTCAGAGGGAGAAGAGATGGGGCAGGACCCCAACAGAGCAATTCAACCTGCCTGGCAGGTCCTCTGGGAACCTCTGGCAGGGACAGCCAACCACACCAGGGATGGGACCCACAGCTTGTGCCCTCAGGCAGGGGAAGCGTCCTGTAACTTTATCATGGGGTTCACAGACCAGCCCCTGAAAGCTCTAAGCAGCTTAATGAACTTGACCTGAGGGCCACAGGCCACAGAACGTGCCCTAGGAAAACAAGCCTGAGAACGAAAGAAATACCTGCTGAACCAAGTCACACTGCAACCATGAATTAGAGGAACAGAATACTGGCAAGTTTTAGGACTTTAGTATTCCTTATACTAGTGATGATGCCATTGAAAGCTCAGTGCCTCCACCTGCTGGTTGGGGAGCAAAACTCACTCATCTGGAGTGGTTTAATACAGATCATGAGGAAATTAAGAAGTACATTAAAACAGCCACAATAAACAAATTACTATGAACTACATTAGCAATAATTCAACACAAAAACCCCAAACATTTATCATACCCAAAATGCAGACGTAATATGTAATGCTTAATAGTTTTTAACATTCATTGGCATGACAGTGTTAGAATGAGTCCCTCTCCACAGACAGCATTAAAAAAAAGACCTATGCTGGTATAGCTAAACAACTCTAGCCTCAGTCAGTGGAGTAAATTCCACCCAAACATCCAACAGTACAATGGGCTGACTTTTAGCCCCTCCCTTATCTTCTGTGGAAGGTCCCCCTGCTCTGGGGACCCTTTCTGATATTTTGTTTGGAGGTTCTTAATTTAAACTTCTGCTACTAACCATAGCCATGACACGCTGCATATCTCACCTTGATAATGGGTGGAGCTATTGCCAGATATTTATCACCATTGTGATAAGTAATAGATTCTTGACCAATGATGATTGCACCTCCAAAAGGCTCAGGGACTGTAGAAGAAGAAAATTATAATAACTGGAAGTACTATTATCTAAAGACGGGGCAAGATCTTAAAAGTGAAAATGAAGAAAACAATGGCAGTCATAAAAAGAAAAACAAAAAACCCTAATGTTTCAGTTACTAGAAATAAGCATCCTATTATAAAATTAAACTTTATGTGAGAAGCCTAAAAAGGCACCTATTTTAAGACTAATTTATAAAAGAAACACAGGCACTTGTCATTTAAAAAAGAAATATTTACTGAGAAGTAACTGCCCTTTTTATTGTTTTGAACTTCAAACCAATATACATTTTGTCAACCACTTCGTAAGTATATATCTCCCTAAACAGTACCCCACCCCCAAACTTACCCTATCCTTAAAAACCACTTCCCCTTGGATCTATAAATACACAAAAGTTTCAGCATTCTGTTGCTTCTGCAGCCATTCCTCAAAAGGTGCCCAAATCTGCCAAGCATCACCCGCTGATTTTTTAAATGCAGTTATCTCACAAAGTCAGAATGATTGAATATTTTGACACCCAACAGACAGGACTTAACAAGGATCTGGGTTTTCTAACCCATTATAAACCATAAAATTGTATTTCTCTTGTTTATCACCCTCCTCTCACCTACCCACACCCATCCTGTTAGAATATCAATGAAATGCTTTGATGTCCCCATGCATACCTCCTACGCACCCCCACCCTCCCACCCTGTCAAAGTAATGCTTGGATGTCTCACTTATATATACTATCTGCTACCACATTTGCTTATTTCCGATTGGACGAAGAAGGGCAACCTTTGAAAGCTAATCAAGAAATGTATTAAGTTATGTCCAATAAAAAAGGTATCTTATTTTCTTTTCCATGTTTTATTTTGTTTGATTTCTATTGATAAATTTAAGTAAGGGAAAGGTAAAGGGAATGGGACTTGATATACCGCCTTTCTGTGGTTTTTGCAACTACATTCAAAGTGGTTTACATAGTATATACAGGTACTTATTTATACCTGGGGCAATGGAGGATTGAGTGACTTGGCCAGAGTCATAAGGAGCTGCAGTGGGAATTGAACCCAGTTCCCCAGGATCAAAGTCCTATGCACTAACCACTAGGCTACTCCTCCACTCTCTCTCTCTACTCAGGAGCTGCTGTTTCAAACATAAAACTATCTCTGCTCATGCAGAGATTATACATAGTAAGGTCAGTTTGCCGTGTGGACATTCATTTAAGATCTTTATACTAGTTTCAAGCCTGTCAATTCTTTAAACACATCAAGCATATACCTCTAAAACACCTACACGAGGCATCCCCTACTACATCCTATATAATAAAATGCACCTCCAATATTCTGAAGCTGACTGCGTGGCTGAGGCATTCCTGCTCTCTGTATCCATCTCCTGAATTGACATCATTTACTTCCGGGTTCGTCACAAGCAGAAGTGACCAACCACACGAGGTTTCTTGGCTTCAGAATGTTGGAGGTGCATTCTATTAAATGGGATTGGTCAGTTCCTTGAAGCACAGCCAGAGCTCAGCGTCCTGCAATACCTCTGCTTGACACCAGGATTCAAAAACCTTCCAGACTCTTACATAGGCCAGATACATTGACCACCCCTTAATGCTATCATTGCTGGAGAAAACCCCTTCCTACTCAAGCAACACCCCTGAGCCATAAGTGAGAACGGACTTGAAACCTCCATAACCACTGGCATCTGGTGCAAAGTCCTTCACATAGATATAGGTTCAATGAAATCCTACACAGGAGCTTCAGAAGACTGGCATACCACAACCACCTGGGCCAGGCCAGTGCTACAAGGATCACCACAGCTGTTTATTACTTCACTCGCTCTAACAAAAAGTCTCACCATTGGCCATGTTGGAAACAAAGCAAGGGCTCTTTACCTTTCTTGGTTTCCACATCCCTTTAACTGATCAATGAAAAACTCTTGCACCCCCTTCCTAAACCATATGTCCACTAGTGACTGACAGATGCATTTGTTGCTATTAGCCACTAACAGTGCTTACTTGTCGCTAAAATTACAGTAATATACAGTTATACTACCAATAACTGCCCCAATAACTGTCTTCACTCTTCTAGAAAGTTTCAGTAAAATGCCTCAGATTTCAAAACCCTCCTCTGTACCCCATTTGACCTCTTTCCGCTCCTCTTGGTGGAAGCGCACCATTGGTTAAGAACCCCTTACAAATAGGATCCCCTCTAGGGGCCATGGCTGAACCAAAGTGTCCATCCTACTGGAGTCTGGTTTCTTTCTAAATGATGAAGTACCTTTCTACCGTCTGCTTTCTGTCCACAATCATTCAAAAGTTCCTCATCATTCAGTTCCCATTTGCCTGGATCTAAAGTGTTTTGGCTGAGGAAGTCTGCCTGGCAGTTTTCTATGCCAGCTATAGGAGCTGCCAAGATGCTCCTAAGGTTGAACTTAGCCCAAATCATTAGGAGGTGTGCCTCCTTCACTATCTGAAGACTTGATCTTCCCTGCTTGCTGATATAGGCCACAGCTTTCGCACTGTCACACAGTTCTCAACACTAAGCTGTGATGCTTGGGAAGAAAAGTCAGCACAGCCAACCAAACTGCCCTTATCTCCAGTCTATAGACCACCCAGACTCCAACAGGAACCACATGCCCTGAGTCACTTGGCTCAGAATATGCCCCCCTTTCCCCAGCCCAATAGGCTGGTGTTGATAGTTATCACAGTAACATAACATAGTAGATGACGGCAGAAAAAGACCTGCACGGTCCACCCAGTCTGCCCAACAAGATAAACTCACATGTGCCATTTTTTGTGTATACCTTACCTTGATTTGTACCTGTCTTTTTCAGGGCAAAGACCGTATAAGTCTGCTCAGCACTATACCCACCTCCCTACCACCAGCCCCGCCTCCCACCACCGGCTCTGGCACAGACCGTATAAGTCTGCCCAACACTATCCCCACCTCCCAACCACCAGCCCTGCCTCCCACCACCGGCTAAGCTTCTGGGGATCCCTTCCTTCTGAGCAGGATTCCTTTATGTTTATCCCACGCATGTTTGAATTCCGTTACCATTTTCCTCTCCACCACCTCCCGCGGGAGGGCATTCCAAGCATCCACTACTCTCTCCGTGAAAAAATACTTCCTGACATTTTTCTTGAGCCTGCCCCCCTTCAATCTCATTTCATGTCCTCTAGTTCTACCACCTTCCCCTCTCCGGAAAAGGTTCGTTTGCAGATTAATACCTTTCAAATATTTGAACGTCTTCACCCGTTTCTCCTTTCCTCCAGGGTATACATGTTCAGGTCAACAAGTCTCTCCTCATACGTCTTGTAACGCAAATCCCATACCATTCTCGTAGCTTTTCTTTGCACTGCTTCCACTTTTTAAAACATCCTTCACAAGATACGGCCTCCAAAACTGAACACAATACTCCAGGTGGGGCCTCACCAACGTCTTATATAGGGGTATTAAAACCTCTTTTCTTCTGCTGGTCACACCTCTCTCTGTACAGCCTAGCAATCTTCTAGCTACGGCCACCGCCTTATCACATTGTTTCGTCGCCTTCAGGTCCTCAGATACTATCACCCCAAGATCCCTCTCCCCGTCCGTACCTATCAGACTCTCACCGCCTAACACATACGTCTCCCGTGGATTTCTACTCCCTAAGTGCATCACTTTGCATTTCTTCGCATTGAATTTTAATTGCCAAACGTTAGACCATTCTTCTAGCTTCCGCAGATCTTTTTTCATGCTTTCCACTTCCTCCGGGGTGTCCACTCTGTTGCAAATCTTGGTGTCATCCGCAAAAAGGCAAGCTTGACCCAGGTAATGCTCCAGATAGACTCCCTAGTAGAGATGCTCTCCAACCAACTACCAGGTCAGGCCACTGCAGACTTGCTGAAGAATCAGAAAGTAAATTCCAAACACCTCAGGTTTGAGTGACCACCTGGAAAAAAAAATACATTTTGAAGGAGTCTCATGGGCGCCCGAGTCCAAGGAACAAGGTCCAAAACACCTGTCATTGATCCCAGCACTTGCAGATACTCCCAGCGTGACGGGTGTAGGGAGGCCAGAAAGTTTCGAACCTGAGCCACAAGCTTGACTCTCCCTTGAGTCATATACAATTTGCCAGTTGCTATGTCGATTAAGGCTTGCAAGTACTCCAAAACTGTGACAGATTCAACCTGCTCCTACCATAGTTCACGACCATGTATAAGAACTCCAGAATAACTATCACTTGTACTGTCACCTACTGACTTTGTCTCCTATTTCACTGTGATCAGCCAGTCATCAATATATGGGTGGACCCTGATTCCTTCCTTCTAAAGCGCTGCACCACCATTACTTTGGAGAAGGTTCTAAGCACCATAGCTAGCTTAAAGTGGAGAGCCTGGAATTAACGTGCCTTCCTCACAAGCTCCTGGCAAATTGGAATGTGGAGATGTCCAGGGAAGTCAGAACTTCTCTTGACAAACCACAGCCATCACTGACTGCAAAGTTTCCAAGGGAAAGTGTGGAACTCTGAGGAATGCATTGACCATCTCCAAATCCAGGATTGATCAGAAAGTGCCTTCCTTTTTTGGAACTACAAAACAGATGACTATTAACCCCGGCCAATCTTGGCCTGTGGTACTGGAACAAATCACCTTTAGCAACAGATGCCTTTCCAGGGTAATCCATACCACCCATATTTGGCCTCTGAAATGCATAGGGATTCTAAAACGTTGTTGGGCACTTGGAAAGCCTCCAAGGCATACCCTGTTGAATCACCTCCAGTAACCAATGTTCTGAGGTTATCTAGGTCCACTCCTCATTAAAAAAAAAAAAAAAAAAAAGTTCTTCAAGAGGCTCCAGTATTTCATGGATTTTTATTTTTTTATTTTTCTTTATTGCAATTCAAACTATATCCAGGTACAGCCATCTCAGAATAAACAATAATCAATTACAGTGTTTGAGCTGCGTGACTTTTTTAAACATTTTCCCCCCAACTAAACCCCACCCTCCCTTCCCTCCCCTTCCCCCCCCCTCCCTACCCTCCCAACCTTAATTTAACAATTTAATATCTTGCTTCTTGCTACTGGAGTGAGAGAGTCCCAAAATGGAGACCAGATGTCACAAAACTGTTCACCTCACTTGGAGGCCAGGTCCCATATTCCTTTCTTCTCTAGCGCACAGGCTTGAATCATTGCTGACCTCCAGTGGGATAGGGTTGGGCGATCCGCGACCAACCACAATTGCAAGGTGACACGCTTTGCCATCAAGACTGCTCTCTTCAAAAATGCTTTAAATCCCACCGGGGCCGGCTGTTGTATCCCAAAGAGATCAAACAGTTGTCGTGGAGATGGCCTCCACAAATTGTTCCAAATCCGAGGTACATGTGTGCTCAACTCAATCCAAAAAGATTTTATTAATGCGCAACTCCAATACATATGTCCTAAATGCGCATTAGCACCATTGCACTTTGGGCAGGTATCAGTGTCTCGAAGAGTAGCTCTATATGCTCTGTGGGGAGATATGTGCAGACGGAGCAAAAATTTATACTGCATCTCCCACCAAGCTGCGTTCTCCGTCGTTTTGTACAAGGATTTGAGACACACCCCAATTTATTCTGCTTGGAGGTTAAGCCACAGTTCCGTGTTCCAGGCGAGCGCCACCACCCGATAATCAATTGGCTTTAATGAGTCTCTCAAATTGCGAAGGAAATAGCTCAATGGAACTCGCAACTGTGCATCTAGTCCAAGCAGTTCATTAAGCTTCTCCCAGGGGGCGGCATTCAGAGAGGCTGTGGGTAAGGAGTTTACATAGTGTCGCAGTTGTGTGTATGCTAGCCAATCGTTCGTACCCAACCCCCACTCCTCCCTTAACTCCTCAAATGATTTTATTGCCCCCCGTTCCGTGACCACGTGGAATATATACTTGACCCCTGCTGCGGCCCACCTCTGAAAGGAAACTGAAGAACTTCCCACAGGGAAGTGGCAATAATACTGAAACTTTGGTATCTATCTGGAGAAGCCTACATAGCCCTTTCCACGTGGCATGCAACGGAGAAAGGATATATTTATATGGTCCTAATTGTGGTAATTCCCTTGAGGGCGCATGGAGCCAGTATGAAAAATGCAATTTGCCCAGAACTGCTACTTCTGCCTCTGTGCAAGAAAAAAAAAAATTTGTAGAACGAAACCAGTCTGACAGGTGTCTCATGTTACTAGCCATAGAGAACAATTTTAGATCTAATAGACCCAATCCCCCCCTCTGAACGCGCCAGCATTACCCTTGATAGTGGCATCCGAGCTCTCCTTCCCTGCCACAGAAAATAATTTAATTTTTTTCGTAAACTTCCCTCACTGGGCTGCAGTAATAAAGGAAGCATCTGGAATACATAGGTCCACTTTGGGAATAGGACCACATTGTATAGTGCAATGCGACCCAGTAAGGTGATCGGGAGTGCTTGCCATCTTTGAAATGCTTCTATTGCCCGCTGCTTCAGGGGGGTCATGTTCAATGCATAGAGCTCTGATAGGTCTATGGGAATATAAACCCCCAGATATTTAATTTTAGATTGTGCCCACTGAAAGGGAAAATCACCTGCCCATTGCACCCGAATTTTCTGGCTGTATTGGGAGGGCCATTGATTTATGATAATTTAAAGAAAATCCCGTGAGAAAACTGAATTCATCCAGGGCTGCCATCAGATGCCGCACTGACGACATGGGGCTTGTCAGGGTCAAGAGTATGTCATCGGCGAACGCCAACACCTTAACCGCCAGCGATGGCATGGCGACCCCCACAATATCCTGGTCCCTAATGATCATGCGGAGAAGCGGTTCTATATATATAATAAATAAAAACAATAAGGGGGATAACGGACAACCTTGCCGTGTGCCCCTTTGTAACTGAAAAACTGCGAACTGTGTTCCATTCGTGACTACGCACGCTGTGGGACTCAAGTATAATACTGCAACCGCCTCCAAGTACCAACCCCCCAATCCGATATAATTTAGCACTTTAAACAGATAAGCCCACTGTACTTTGTCAAATGCTTTTTCAGCATCGAGGCGCAACAGTATCTGCTGTTCTTTTGTGGATTGGCTATGCGCTATAGACATAAGGACCTTGCGCACATTTACAGTGGCCTGACGGCCTCTAACAAAACCTACTTGGTGGTCGCCTATTAAAGTCGGTAAGTGTTGCGCCAATCTATCTGCCAATACTCTTGCTAGGATTTTTATATCCACGTTCAACAAGGATATTGGTCTGTAGGATTCTACTTGGTCCTGGGATTTACCTGGTTTTGGGATCAAGGTAATTAGGGCCTCGTTCTCACCCCGGGAAAAGAAGCCTCGCCCTACCACTGCATCATAGTACGAAATGAGGGGCCCCACTAAATCTTGGCCCAAGATTTTATAGTATTCACTAGAAAACCATCAGGGCCTGGAGCTGATCTTAATGGGAGGGACTTCAGGGCCATTTGGAGTTCCTGTGCTCTTATAGGGAGAGATAGTTGTTCCCGCACCCTCTGCTCCAGGCGTGGCATTCCCGCATCCTCCAGGTAGTCTTCTATCAGAGAATCCTGGTGTCCTTCTCCCTGGGCATATACCCCCTTAAAGTATTCTTTGAATGCATTTGCAATCTCTTCCGGTTGGAAGAGCCGAGACCCGGTTTGTGGGGTGATATAGGGAATAAATGTTTTTGCTGTTTGGGATCTGGCTACATGTGCTAACAATCTGCCGGACTTATTCCCAAAACGTTGGAAATTCAACCGTCTAGCATACAGGAGTCTCTGATATTTTTCATGGATCATCGTGTTCAAGGCCAAAAGGGCAGCTGCCATTTTTTCTTGATTTTCTTTATTTGGCTTAGCTATATGTAATCTCTTTGCAGCCCTGTTTGCCGATTCTAATCTAACTATGCCTGCCGCTAGGCGCTTGGCACGTGCGCTCATGAACGCAATTATCTCTCCGCGGAGGACTGCTTTAGAGGCTTCCCACAACAAAATTGGCGATGTACAGGACTGTGCGTTTGTGTCTACATAAAATTGCCAGTGAGATTTCACATGATCTATGAGTTGTTTATCCTGATAAAGATAAGAGGGGAAGCGCCAATGGGTATTAATTGTTCCTCTGACACTTAAATCCAAATCTATCCCAATTATGGCGTGGTCAGAGATCTCTGTAGGTCCTATGAATGCCTTCCCAACTCTGAAAAACCATGAGTGTGTCAATAATATGTAATCAATACGTGACCAAGATTGGTGCGCCTTAGACTGATGAGTGTAATCCCGGGTCTCAGGGTGGAGCAGGCGCCATGGGTCTACCAACTGGAGTGATTTACATAACGCGGGGAGACCCTTCCCTCCTCCCAGCGCTGCTATTGCCCTTGGGGAGGACTTATCCAAAGCGGGGTCCATTACTTGATTAAAATACCCCGCCCACACCCATGGGGCGTCTGTATATTGCGCTCCCAATGCAGCTAAAGATTGAAAAAATTTGGGGCAATAATTATTTGGACCGTATACTACGCACAAATAAAATTTGTGTCCCTGGAAATGTAAATTGGTCAACACCACCCTTCCTTCTGGATCTTTGTATACTAATTTGGATTGGCAGGGAAGACCTTTCTTCAGTAGCACAATCACATCACTTCTGCGATTCCCTGAGGAAGAGTAATGACACTCCCCCACCCACTGTTGAGATAATTTCGCATGCTCAATGTCCAAAAGTTTTGTCTCTGGTAGACAGGCAATATCAGCTCCGTGCGCCCTCAGTTGGGATAAAAATTTGTAGCGTTTAACTGGTGAATTAATCCCTGCTACATTCCATGACAATATCCTCAAGTGGTGTTTACCCTTCATCTATATTGGTATGAGTCCCTTTTCCCCTAATTCTCTTATCGTGAGCAAACCCCAGGAGCCCAGCCTCCCCCAGAAGTATCCGTCCCCAATCTGTGGCCTCCTGCGCTTCCTTCTCCCTTCTTTCCATCTTCTTAATTGCGCCAGCTCCATTCATACCCCCTCTCACTCCAAGCCTATCCACTACTCCCCCCTCCTCCCCCTTTATCCCCACCCTTTCCCTTCTTACTCCCCCCTCACTAACTCTGGCTTCCACCCCCATCAAGAGCGGGCCATGGGTCACTCCTAATGCTTTACGGGATCTACCCCCCCCCCCCCCTCGCTCTCCAGCTACAATAAGTATTCACATCTCTCCTTTAACATTAAACTGTTAACAAATTTGAACTTGCCATTTACATGTGGGTTTAGGGTCCATACTTTCAAGTCATATCACTCAGTCCATCCTGTGAGCTCGCCCAGGCTCGAAACTCCTCCGGAGAGCCAAAGGAATGCCACTTGTTATTAAACTGCAGCTTCAGTATAGCTGGGTATTGCACCAGAAACCGAACGTCCTTTCTTACCAGCTGCGAGCAGATTCCTGAGTAGGCTCTGCGTTTCAGAGTCAGCGCTGAGTAGTCTTGAAATATCCGGATCAATCGGCCTTCCAATTGTAGCTCCTCTGCTTGAGATTTAAATAAGCGCAGAATTTGCGCTTTTTGAGAAAAGCTGTGAAACTTCACTATCACAGTCCTTGGTCTGTCCGCTGATGCCCGAGCCAGCCCAATTCGGTGCGCCCTGTCCAGGCGAATCGGGACATGCTCTCCCACCGCTGGGAAATTTTCCAGCAGCCATTCCTCCAGCCATGTACGTAAATTGGCATCCTTTATTGTTTCTGGGAGTCCCACGAATCTCAGATTCTCCCTTCTGGTTCTATTTTCGAGGTCTTCAATTTTAGATTGCTGTGCTTCAGTGAGGGCTTTCAGTGCAGCAATGCTCTCTGTGTGCTCCTGTACCGTATCCTCCGCGTCAGAGACTCTACATTCGAGCTTGCCTGTCCGACGAGTTAGTTCCGTTGTTGTTTGGACCATCCCTGCGATTTGTTCTGACAACTGCGTGAATCGGGAGTCTAGGGCTTTCACTACAGCGTCTGTTAGTTCGGGGATAAAGTCCGGGAGCGCCGGCGATGCTGGGGGGGAAGCCGCCATTTTGTCCTCGTTCTGGCGTGAGCGATCTGGCCCCTTTCTCGGCGTTTTGGCAGGCATTTGCCGTTCCGTTTTGGCCACAAATTTGTCCATTCGTGTCCTCACCCCTTTAGCAACGGCAAGTTTCGTCGATATTGATTACAAAGGAGGTATTTGTAGTGGAGGGAGGGAGTCCCCTGAGCAGCTCTCTCTCTCTGCACGTCTTCTGCTGCTCACAGCATCACGTGACCCCTTCATGGATTTTTTTTAAAGCCCAAAAGGAGTGAAAGCCCAATGCTGAAGCTGAATAGAATCTATAGAGCTCAGCTGAGGAAAAATGTCTTTGCAGTCTGAACACCTATTGTACCTGAATGTAAATCACCTTGAGCTACTACTACTTAACATTTCTAGAGCGCTACTAGGGTTACGCAGCGCTGTACAAATTAACAAATAAGGACAGTTCCTGCTCAGGAGAGCTTACAATCTAAAGGACGAAATGTCAAGTTGGGGTAGTTTAGATTTCCTGAGAAAAGGTGTAGTGATTAGGTGCCGAAGGCGACATTGAAGAGGTGGGCTTTGAGCAATGATTTGAAGATGGGTAGGGAGGGGGCCCGGCGTATGGGCTCAGGGAGTTTGTTCCAAGCATGGGGTGAAGCGAGGCAGAAAGGGCGAAGCCTAGAGTTGGCGGTGGTGAAGGGTACTGAAAGGAGGGATTTGTCAAGAGAGCGGAGGTTACGGGTGGGGACATAAGGGGAGATGAGAGTAGAGAGATAAGGAGGGGCTGCAGATCGAGTGCATTTGTAGGTGAGTAGGAGAAGCTTGAACTGTACGCGGTATCTGATCGGAAGCCAGTGAAGTGACTTGAGGAGAGGGGTGATATGAATATATCGGTTGAGGCGGAAGATAAGTCGTGCGGCCGAGTTCTGGATGGACTGAAGGGGGGATAGATGACTAAGTGGGAGGCCAGTGAGGAGTAGGTTGCAGTAGTCAAGGCGAGAGGTAATGAGAGAGTGGATGAGAGTTCGAGTGGTGTGCTCGGAGAGGAGGGGGCGAATTTTGCTAATGTTATAGAGGAAGAAGCGACAGGTCTTGGCTATCTGCTGGATATGCGCAGAGAAGGAGAGGGAGGCGTCGAAGATGACACCAAGGTTGCGGGCAGATGAGACAGGGACGATGAGGGTGTTATCAATTGAGATAGAGAGTGAAGGGAGAGGAGAAGTGGGTTTGGGTGGGAACACAATAAGTTCCGTCTTGGCCATGTTCAGTTTCAGGTGACGGTTGGACATCCAGGCAGCAATGTCGGATAGGCAGGCCAGTACTTTGGCCTGGGTTTCCGCAGTGATTTCTGGTGTGGAGAGATAAAGCTGGGTGTCGTCAGCATAAAGATGATAGTGGAAACCATGAGAAGAGATTAGGGAGCCTAAGGAAGAGGTGTAGATTGAAAAAAGAAGGGGCCCAAGGACAGAAACCTGGGGAACTCCGACAGAGAGCGGGATAGGGGAGGAGGATGAGCCATGAGAGTGCACTCTGAAGGTACGATGGAAGAGATAAGAGGAGAACCAGGAGAGGACAGAGCCCTGGAACCCAAAGGAGGACAGTGTGTCGAGAAGTAGGTTGTGATTGACAGTGTCAAAAGCGGCGGATAGGTCGAGGAGGATGAGGATTGAATAGTGACCTTTAGATTTGGCGAGGAACAGGTCATTGCAGACTTTAGATAGTGCTGTTTCTGTCAAGTGTAGGGGGCGAAAGCCGGATTGAAGCGGATCGAGGATGGCATGAGAGAAGAGGAAATCAATGCAGCGGCTGTGAATGGCGCGTTCAAGTATCTTGGAGAGGAAGGGTAGGAGGGAAATGGGGCAGTAGTTGGAGGGACAGGTAGGGTCAAGTGATGGTTTTTTGAGGAGTGGTGTAACCACGGCATGCTTGAAGGTGTCTGGGACAGTTGCAGTGGAGAGAGAGAGGTTGAGGATATGACAGATGGTGGGGGTGATAGTAGGAGTGACGGTGTTAAGTAAGTTGGTGGGGATGGGGTCTGAGGAACAGGTGGTGCATTTTGAGGAGGAGAGGAGATGGGCGGTTTCCTCTTCGGTGATAGCAGGAAAAGAGGAGGAGGACGCCTGGGTAGGTTGGTTGAGAGAGTGGGTTATAGGAGGAGGAGAAGGTTTAGTGGTGAATTCAAGGTTGATCTTCTGGACCTTGTCACGGAAGTAGTCGGCCAGAGATTGCAGAGAGAGTGAGGGGGGAGTGGGAGCGGAGGGCACTTTGAGGAGGGAGTTGAGGGTGGCAAAGAGACGACGAGGGTTAGAGCTGAGGGAATTAGTCAATTGGGTGTAATAGTCCTGTTTAGCGAGGAATAGGGAGGATTGGAAGGAGGATAGCATGAATTTGAAATGAATGAAGTCATTGTGGGCGTGAGATTTCCTCCAGTGGCGTTCAGCCGAACGGGCGCAGGAGCGAAGGTATCGGGTGCAAGGGGTCAGCCAGGGCTGGGGATTGGTACGCCTTGTGGGACGGGAGATGGGCGGCGCAAGGGTGTCAAGAGCAGAGGAGAGAGTGGCATTGTAAATGGAGACAGCTTTGTCAACAGATTTGGAGGACAAGATGGAAGGGAGGAGGTCAGAGATACAAGAGGATAAGGTGGGGGGGGTCAACAGCCTGGAGATTTCTGGACGTAGTAATTAGTGTTGGGCGAGATTGAGGGGGAGGGTGCTGAAGTGTGAATGTGATTAGGTGATGGTCAGAGAGAGGAAGAGTTGAAACGCAGAAATTGGAGGGAGAGCAGGTGGAAGAGAGGACGAGATCAAGACAGAGGCCAGATTTATGAGTAGGGGTGGTGGGGCTCAGTTGGCGGTTGAAGGAGGAGGTAAGAGTGAGGAACTGAGAAACATACGAGTCGGATGGGTTATCAGTGTGAATATTGAAGTCACCAAGAATGAGGGATGGGGGTGAGCCAGGCATCGAAGTCAGTAAGGAAGGAATGGAGGGATTTATCGGGGGGGGGGGGGGGGGGGGGCGGTAAAAGCGAATGCTACATACCTGTAGAAGGTATTCTCCGAGGACAGCAGGCTGATTGTTCTCACTGATGGGTGACGTCCACGGCAGCCCCTCCAATCGGAAACTTCACTAGCAAAGTCCTTTGCTAGTCCTCGCGCGCATGCGCGGCCGTCTTCCCGCCCGAAACCGGCTCGAGCCGGCCAGTCCAGTATGTAGCAAGACAATACACTTCAAGGGAAGACACAACTCCAAAGGGGAGGCGGGCGGGTTTGTGAGGACAAGCAGGCTGCTTGTTCTCACTGATGGGGTATCCCTAGCCCCCAGGCTCACTCAAAACAACAACCATGGTCAATTGGGCCTCGCAACGGCGAGGACATAACTGAGATTGACCTAAAAAATTTACCAACTAACTGAGAGTGCAGCCTGGAACAGAACAAACAGGGCCCTCGGGGGGTGGAGTTGGATCCTAAAGCCCAAACAGGTTCTGAAGAACTGACTGCCCGAACCGACTGTCGCGTCGGGTATCCTGCTGCAGGCAGTAATGAGATGTGAATGTGTGGACAGATGACCACGTCGCAGCTTTGCAAATTTCTTCAATAGAGGCTGACTTCAAGTGGGCTACCGACGCAGCCATGGCTCTAACATTATGAGCCGTGACATGACCCTCAAGAGCCAGCCCCGCCTGGGCGTAAGTGAAGGAAATGCAATCTGCTAGCCAATTGGAAATGGTGCGTTTCCCTACAGCCACTCCCCTCCTATTGGGATCAAAAGAAACAAACAATTGGGCGGACTGTCTGTGGGGCTGTGTCCGCTCCAGATAGAAGGCCAATGCTCTTTTGCAGTCCAATGTGTGCAGCTGACGTTCAGCAGGGCAGGAATGAGGACGGGGAAAGAATGTTGGCAAGACAATTGACTGGTTCAGATGGAACTCCGACACAACCTTTGGCAGGAACTTAGGGTGAGTGCGGAGGACTACTCTGTTATGATGAAATTTGGTGTAAGGGGCCTGGGCTACCAGGGCCTGAAGCTCACTGACTCTACGAGCTGAAGTAACTGCCACCAAGAAAATGACCTTCCAGGTCAAGTACTTCAGATGGCAGGAGTCCAGTGGCTCAAAAGGAGGTTTCATCAGCTGGGTGAGAACGACATTGAGATCCCATGACACTGTAGGAGGCTTGACAGGGGGCTTTGACAAAAGCAAGCCTCTCATGAAGCGAACAACTAAAGGCTGTCCCGAGATCGGCTTACCTTCCACACGGTAATGGTATGCACTAATCGCACTAAGGTGAACCCTTACCGAGTTGGTCTTGAGACCAGACTCAGACAAGTGCAGAAGGTATTCAAGCAGGGTCTGTGTAGGACAAGAACGAGGATCTAGGGCCTTGCTGTCACACCAGACGGCAAACCTCCTCCATTGAAAGAAATAACTCCTCTTAGTGGAATCTTTCCTGGACGCAAGCAAGACGCGGGAGACACCCTCTGACAGACCCAAAGAGGCAAAGTCTACGCCCTCAACATCCAGGCCGTGAGAGCCAGAGACTGGAGGTTGGGATGCAGAAGTGCCCCTTCGTCCTGAGTGATGAGGGTCGGAAAACACTCCAATCTCCACGGTTCTTCGGAGGACAACTCCAGAAGAAGAGGGAACCAGATCTGACGCGGCCAAAAGGGAGCAATCAGAATCATGGTGCCTCGGTCTTGCCTGAGTTTCAACAAAGTCTTCCCCACCAGAGGTATGGGAGGATAAGCATACAGTAGACCCTCCCCCCAGTGCAGGAGGAAGGCATCCGATGCCAGTCTGCCGTGGGCCTGAAGCCTGGAACAGAACTGAGGGACTTTGTGGTTCACTCGAGTTGCGAAGAGATCCACTAAGGGGGTGCCCCACACCTGGAAGATCTGTCGCACCACGCGAGAATTGAGCGACCACTCGTGAGGTTGCATAATCCTGCTCAACCTGTCGGCCAGACTGTTGTTTACGCCTGCCAGGTATGTGGCTTGGAGCACCATGCCGTGACGGCGAGCCCAGAGCCACATGCTGACGGCTTCCTGACACAGGGGGCGAGATCCGGTGCCCCCCTGCTTGTTGACGTAATACATGGCAACCTGGTTGTCTGTCTGAATTTGGATAATTTGGTGGGACAGCCGATCTCTGAAAGCCTTCAGAGCGTTCCAGATCGCTCGCAACTCCAGAAGATTGATCTGCAGATCGCGTTCCTGGAGGGACCAACTTCCTTGGGTGTGAAGCCCATCCACATGAGCTCCCCACCCCAGGAGAGACGCATCCGTTGTCAGCACTTTTTGTGGCTGAGGGATTTGGAAAGGACGTCCCAGAGTCAAATTGGACCAGATTGTCCACCAATACAGGGATTCGAGAAAACTCGTGGACAGGTGGATCACGTCTTCTAGACCCCCAGCAGCCTGATACCACTGGGAGGCTAGGGTCCATTGAGCAGATCTCATGTGAAGGCGGGCCATGGGAGTCACATGAACTGTGGAGGCCATGTGGCCCAGCAATCTCAACATCTGCCGAGCTGTGATCTGCTGAGACACTCGCACCCGCGAGACGAGGGACAACAAGTTGTTGGCTCTCGTCTCTGGGAGGTAGGCGCGAGCCATCCGAGAATCCAGCAGAGCTCCTATGAATTCGAGTTTCTGCACTGGGAGAAGATGGGACTTTGGATAATTTATCACAAACCCCAGTAGCTCCAGGAGGCGAATAGTCATCTGCATGGACTGCAGGGCTCCTGCCTCGGATGTGTTCTTCACCAGCCAATCGTCGAGATATGGGAACACGTGCACCCCCAGCCTGCGAAGTGCCGCTGCTACCACAGCTAGGCACTTTGTGAACACCCTGGGCGCAGAGGCGAGCCCAAAGGGTAGCACACAGTACTGGAAGTGGCGTGTGCCCAACTGAAATCGCAGATACTGTCTGTGAGCTGGCAGTATCGGGATGTGTGTATAGGCATCCTTCAAGTCCAGAGAGCATAGCCAATCGTTTTGCTGAATCATGGGGAGAAGGGTGCCCAGGGAAAGCATCCTGAACTTTTCTTTTACGAGATATTTGTTCAGGGCCCTTAGGTCTAGGATGGGACGCATCCCCCCTGTTTTCTTTTCCACAAGGAAGTACCTGGAATAGAATCCCAGCCCTTCTTGCCCGGATGGCACGGGCTCGACCGCATTGGCGCTGAGAAGGGCGGAGAGTTCCTCTGCAAGTACCTGCCTGTGCTGGAAGCTGTAAGACTGAGCTCCCGGTGGACAATTTGGAGGTTTTGAGGCCAAATTGAGGGTGTATCCTTGCCGGACTATTTGAAGAACCCACTGGTCGGAGGTTATGAGAGGCCACCTCTGGTGAAAAGCTTTCAACCTCCCTCCGACTGGCAGGTCGCCCGGCACTGACACTTGGATGTCGGCTATGCTCTGCTGGAGCCTGTCAAAAGCTCGCCCCTTGCTTTTGCTGGGGAGCCGCGGGGCCTTGCTGAGGCGCACGCTGCTGACGAGAGCGAGCGCGCTGGGGCTTAGCCTGGGCCGCAGGCTGTCGAGAAGGAGGATTGTACCTACGCTTACCAGCAGCATAGGGAACAGTCTTCCTTCCCCCAAAAAATCTTCTACCTGTATAGGTAGATGCTGAAGGCTGCCGGCGGGAGAACTTGTCGAATGCGGTGTCCCGCTGGTGGAGATGCTCTACCACCTGTTCGACCTTCTCTCCAAAAATGTTATCCGCACGGCAAGGCGAGTCCGCAATCCGCTGCTGGAGTCTATTCTCCAGGTCGGCGGCACGCAGCCATGAGAGCCTGCGCATCACCACACCTTGAGCAGCGGCCCTGGACGCAACATCAAAGGTGTCATACACCCCTCTGGCCAGGAATTTTCTGCACGCCTTCAGCTGCCTGACCACCTCCTGAAAAGGCTTGGCCTGCTCAGGGGGAAGAGCATCAACCAAGCCCGCCAACTGCCGCACATTGTTCCGCATATGTATGCTCGTGTAGAGCTGGTACGACTGAATTTTGGCCACGAGCATAGAAGAATGGTAGGCCTTCCTCCCAAAGGAGTCTAAGGTTCTAGGGTCTTTGCCCGGGGGCGCCGAAGCATGCTCCCTAGAACTCTTAGCCTTCTTTAGGGCCAAATCCACAACTCCAGAGTCATGAGGCAACTGGGTGCGCATCAGTTCTGGGTCCCCATGGATCCGGTACTGGGACTCGATCTTCTTGGGAATGTGGGGATTACTTAATGGCTTTGTCCAGTTCGCAAGCAATGTCTTTTTGAGGACATGGTGCAAGGGAACAGTGGACGCTTCCTTAGGTGGAGAAGGATAGTCCAGGAGCTCAAACATTTCAGCCCTGGGCTCGTCCTCCACAACCACCGGGAAGGGGATGGCCGTAGACATCTCCCGGACAAAGGAAGCGAAAGACAGACTCTCAGGAGGAGAAAGCTGCCTTTCAGGAGAGGGAGTAGGATCAGAAGGAAGACCCTCAGACTCCTCGTCCGAGAAATATCTGGGGTCTTCCTCTTCCTCCCACGAGGCCTCACCCTCGGTGTCAGACACAAGTTCACGAACCTGTGTCTGCAACCTCGCCCGGCTCGACTCCGTGGAGCCACGTCCACGATGGGGGCGTCGAGAGGTAGACTCCCTCGCCCGCATCGGCGAAGCTCCCTCCGCCGACGTAGTCGGGGAGCCCTCCTGGGAGGTGGCCGCAGTCGGCACCGCACGCGGTACCGACGTCGGGGACCTCACCCCGGGCGATGGGCCAGCCGGCGCCACGCTCGACGGTACCGGAGGCGCAAGCACCGCCGGTACCGGAGGGGTAGGGCGCAACAGCTTTCCCAGAATCTCTGGGAGAACGGCCCGGAGGCTCTCGTTCAGAGCGGCTGCAGAGAAAGGCAAAGAGGTCGATGCAGGCGTCGACGTCAGAACCTGTTCCGGGCGAGGAGGCTGTTCCGGGCTGTCCAGAGTGGAGCGCATCGACACCTCCTGAACAGAGGGTGAGCGGTCCTCTCGGTGCCGATGCCTGCTGGGTGCCGACTCCCTCGGCGACCCAGAGCTCTCGGTGCCGACGCGGGGAGGCGACCGGTGTCGATGCTTCTTCGACTTCTTCCGAAGCATGTCACCGGAGCTCCCCGGCACCGACGAGGAGGACGTAGAATCCAGCCGTCGCTTCCTCGGGGCCGAGACCGAAGGAGGTCGGTCTCGGGGGGGCTGTACCGCAGGAGCCCTCAGGGTAGGAGGAGACCCACCCGAAGGCTCACCGCCACCAGCAGGGGAATGGACAGCCCTCACCTGCACTCCTGACGATGCACCACCGTCCGACGACATCAGCAGACGAGGTCCCGGTACCACCGACGTCGATGCAGTCGCCCGATACCTTGGCGCCGATGCAGAGGCCCGATGCCTCGATGCACTCGATGCAGTGGCGGCCGAGGAAGATGGTCTGGACGCTGACGACGTCGATGCACTCGAAGATCCCGGTGCCGATGCCGACGAAGAGCCCGAGAACAACACATTCCACTGGGCTAATCTCGCTACCTGAGTCCGCCTTTGAAGCAGGGAACACAGACTACAGTTCTGAGGGCGGTGCTCGGCCCCCAGACACTGAAGACACGACGAGTGTCTATCAGTGAGCGAGATTACCCGGGCGCACTGGGTGCACTTCTTGAAGCCGCTGGAAGGCTTCGATGTCATGGGCGGCAAAATCACGCCGGCGAAATCAAAATCCGAAATGACGGAAAAAGAGCACCAAAAATTTTTTAGGGAGAAAATCTCAACCGAGGCCGAAAAGAGGCCTACCCCGACGACGAAAGAAAACTTATCGGGGCAAAAAGCTGGAAGTACGGGAAGGGTTGGCCCGAAACCCGGGAGGGGGTTTCCGGAGCACTTCCCGACACTTTTAAAGACTTTTCCGAAGAAAAAGAACACGTCAAAATAAATTTGGACGCGCGAGGTCGACTTTCCGGGGCTCGACACGGCGAAACACGACTGTACCGAGTGCGGACAAAAGAAGACTAGCTGGCTCGAGCCGGTTTCGGGCGGGAAGACGGCCGCGCATGCGCGGTGCGCGCGGGCGTGCGAGGACTAGCAAAGGACTTTGCTAGAGAAGTTTCCGATTGGAGGGGCTGCCGTGGACGTCACCCATCAGTGAGAACAAGCAGCCTGCTTGTCCTCGGAGAATGACTGCAACTCTGAGTGGCAGTGGGTGGAATAGACGGATGGAGTGAACTTCAAAGGATGAGAAGCAGTGAGACTGAGGTAGGGGGAGAGGTTGAAAACTGCAGGAGGGCGAAAGTAGTAGCCCGACGCCGCCACCGCGGCCAGCAGGGCGGGGCGAATGGGAGAAAAGATATCCACCGTGGCATAGGGCTGCGATTGAGGCAGAATTGTCGGGGGTGAGCCAGGTTTCAGTTAGGGCAAGCAGTTGAAGGGAATGGGAGATGAAGAGATCGTGGGTAAAGGGAAGTTTGTTGCAGATGGAGTGGGCGTTCCACAGGGCGCACGAGAAGGGGAGGGAGGAGGGGGGAGGAGGGGGATAGAGATGAGATTGGAGCTATCGCGGGAACGGTTGCTTAGATGAGGTGAGGGCGAGGACAAGTGTGGGGGACCTGGGTTGGGATTGATGTCTCCTGCGGATAGCAGGAGAAGGAGCAAGACAGTGCGGAGAAGGGTGGGAGAGGAAGGTCAACGAAGGCGACGAAGACGGGATGCGCTTAGGAAGAAAGGGGAAGGGTTCATGGCAGGAAGGAGGTGTTGAAGGTTGAGAGCTAGGAAGGAGGAGGAAGACAGTAGGGATGGTGAGGTGGTGGGGGACAGGGGTAGGTAGGGTAGTGGAGTAGCGAGGAGGACAGGGATGGGTAGTGAGATCGTGTGGTAGATGGTGGTTGGAGGGGGAAAAGATTGGGGAGGGACAGGGCAAGGAATAGGATGTGGATGGGGGCCATGGGTAGTGACTGAGGTGTTCACAGGGCAGGTCGGTGGGCTGGGAGACAGGCAGGTGGTGAGGGTGATCAGTCGGGGAAGGGAGTGATGAGCTGGTGGGGAGATGGGCAGGGAGGTGGTATTCTGTCAGGTGAGTGGCTAGTAGGCAGGTTGAGTGGCAGGAGCAGGTGGACTGGGTATCAGGAAGAAAGGAGCAGGTGAGTGCGGACAGGTTACGGGGTGGATTGGGTAACAGGCGGTGAGTGGGGTAGAGGGCACGGCAGTAGTGCTGGAACAAGCTGGAATGGTTTGAAGCAGGAGCTGGCGGACTAGACAAGCTGAAACAGACTAGAACAGGCTAAACAATCTAGAATAAGCTGATGCAGATGGGCTGGAACATGCTGAATCAGGCAGTCTGGAGCAGGCTGGGTCAGGCAGTTGGGAGTAGGCTGAGTCAGGCAGTCTGGGGCAAGCTGGCTGGAGCAGGAGGTCAGGAGCAAGCAGGTAGGCTGGAGCAGGCGGACTGGAACATGGTGGAGCGTGATGACTGGAGCAATCAGGGAGAAGCTGGAACAGGCTGGGTCAGGCAGTCGGGAGCAGGCTGAGTCAGGCAGTCTGGAGCAAGCTGGCTGGAGCAGGAGGTCAGGAGCAAGCAGGGAGGCTGGATCAGGCGGACTGGAACAAGGTGGAGCAGGATGACTGGAGCAAGCAGGGAGAAGCTGGAACAAGGCGGACTGGAACAAGCTGGAAGAAGCTGGATCAGGCGGACTGGAGCAAGCAGGAAGAGGCTGGATCGGCGGACTGGAACAAGTTGGCTGGATCAGGCGAACTGGAGCAAGCAGGGAGAGCCGGATCGGGCAGACTGGAACAAGCTAAATCAGGCAGACTTTATAACTTCAGCTCTAATAAAGAAACAGTGAAAATGCTCTATACGAGGCTCACGCACACAACGGGTGCACGGCGTACCCCATTTATTCGCCTAAAATCGGCTAAACGGCTCTATCATCGCTCTGGGTAATATGCTACTATTAGAAAAAAAAAAAAAAAAGGTGAGAGCTAAATCTAAATGAATAAATAAATTTCAGGCATGAGCCACTGGTCCTGGCTGATTTATTTGCAATCCTCCAGGAGCCAATGGGGTTTGGTTTCCCCAGCTCCTTGACCAATTCTTTTCTATAATGAACACCGTTATTTCTTTTTACAGTTGCACAGTCTGCCTTAATATTGAGGAACCACATTTTTAATTTATCTCTAATGACATACGTGCACTCACCTCCGTGTTATAATCTGCCTTCGCTATGCTCCACTCTTGTCTCCTTTATCCATTTTTCCAGCACCATGCTGGCCTCTTCTTGTAGGCCTAATTTCCCCACAGCATGACAGCTCCAAGTCTACCATTTTGAGTATAGATATCATACTTGCTTTAACTGTGGTACGCCCAATTAAATCAGCACTCTATGTACCCTAAATTGTCATTGATGAGGGTGCTTTACTGCTTTTACTGCAGTCAGTGCTAGGTAGCCATTGTGCGAGTGACTTCCCAGATCTATCCTTAATAGTGTGCAAATGCTGGTAACCTGCTCCAAAGGTACAAATTTGAGCATGTGTATATATATTGCAACTTCACCTCCACTCAGCCCAAACTACATCCCCATGAATGCCTACACAAAGATCAGGGCAAAGGCAGCACACACTTTCCATGCGTATACAGTCACATAATTTTATAAAAGCTCTTTCCTGTACATAAAACAGGCTTTAAAGGTGGAAAAAGCTTTATAAAATTACCCTTGAAGACTAAATGCAAAAACTGAGAATAGAAGAAAAAGAAAGATATGTGTAAATGAGAAATGGAGAGAAACACAAACTTATGATTTAGAGGCAACCTAGAGGGAAGTGAGAAAGGTAATAAAACATACAATCAATAAATAGGTGGAGAGACAACAGAAATGAACGAACTAGGAATCAATTCAGAAGCAGACAAAACAGAATTTGAAATAATAAAATCTTTTTGACCTGCAATAACCATTGATGCCTCAGCCTCAACATTCTCCTGTTTCCACGGGCCTTTGTTAAACTCCTTCTCTCGCAGGGACACTTCATAAGTCTTCACATGGCGGCCCTGAGGATCCTGGGAGGACAGGAGACTGCCAAACATTATACAAAAATCAATGAAGGAGAGAGAAGTAGGAATGAAAGCTGTGGAAAGAAAGGATGGAATGAGTGGAATTGAGGAAAGGGTGGAATGAGAATGTGTGAGATGGACAAAAGAGTACCCCAAGGATATCAAGAAAAGAGATGTGTTGTAGACGTGTACAAAAGCAATGGGAAGGTACAGGTATAGAAGGGGGCAGGGCAAGTGTGTGTTTAGAACTGGGAGGATTCCAAGAATAAGAATGTGTGTGCAGCGAAGAGAGCTAGGATTAAGACTGTATCCATCACTTCACCTTTTTTTATTTAAAATACCAGCATTTTATAAGCAATAGGCAGAACATTCAGCTAGGCTGGCACCAGCACTTAATACATATATTTAACAGCACTACCCATTTTAGGTAGTGCCACTGAATATACGTACAAACGATTACCACGGGAAAATTAGGTTCTTACCTTGGTAATTTTCTTTCCTTTAGTCATAGCAGATGAATCCATTAACTGATGGGTTGTATCCGCCTACCAGCAGGTGGAGATAGAGAACACTGAAAAACCATAGTGCCTCTAGGACGACTAGCCCCAACTGCCTTCAGTATCTGAGATTTCCAAAGCAGAGTGAACCATAAAGGTATAACAACATAAACTTTCCTCACAGCGAACAAACGCCCCAGAACAGGAGCAATAACCATGCAAAGGAGGGACGATCTCAACCTCCAGTAGTAGATCATCATGTAGAAATTTTGAGAACTGGTATCCAACTTCTCCCAATGTGATTTATATCTGCATGAAAGATCTGAACAAAAAACAAAGTCAGGGAGGGATCATGGATTCATCTGCTGTGACTAAAGGAAAGAAAATTACCAAGATAAGACCCTAATTTTCCCTTCCTTGTCATCAGCAGCAGATGAATCCATTAACTGATGGGATGTACAAAAGCAATGCCTACTTAGGGTGGGAACAGGCCATACCACGAGCCAATACTTGAGCTCCAAAAATAGCGTCCCGCTTCGCTGCAACATCCAGCCTGTAATGCCGGGCAAAAGAGAGCTGAGAAGCCCAAGTAGCCGCACTACAGATCTCTTGAAGAGAGAGTGCACCCGTTTCAGCCCACAAGGAGGAAATGGCTCTCATGGAATGCGCCTTAAATGCTTCAGGCAGAGACCAACCTGAAAGCAGATACGCAGAAAAAATGACTTCCTTGAGCCAACGGGCTATAGTGGCCTTAGATGCCGGACCTCCATGCTGAGGACCTAACAACAAGACAAAAAGGTGATCAGAAGTCCTGAAGTCATTTGACATCTGAAGATACTGCAACAGCGCCCTGCGGACATCAAAAAGATGCAACTGCCCAAAGGAGTCCTGGAACTCTTCCCTAGAAAAGAAAGGAAGAAAAATGGGCTGGTTCAGGTGAAACGCTGAAACCACTTTGGGCAGGAAGGAAGGCACTGTATGTACAGTCACTCCGGACTCTGAGAACTGCAGAAAAGGGTCCCGACAGGACAGTGCCTGCAGCTCAGACACGCGTCTAGCCGATTTAATGGCCACCAAAAAGACTGTCTTGAGAGTCACATCCTTCTCCAAAGCTCGCTTAAGTGGCTAGAAGGGCGAACACTGGAGAGTCATCAACACCAGCCCCAGGTTCCAGGCTGGACAGGGCAATCGGACAGGAGGGCAGAGCCTAAGCACCCCTCTGAGAAATTGGGCAATGTCCGGATGAGCAGCAAGGGACAAGCCAGCGACTTTCCCTCGATAGCATGATAATGCTGCCACTTGCACCTGCAGGGAATTGTAAGCTAGGCCTTTTTGTAAGCCCTCCTGCAAAAAGTCCAGCACTGTCGAGAAAGTAGCCCGCGTGGGAGTGATCGCCTTTGAAACACCCACACCTCAAACTTGAGCCAGATCCAAGCATAAGCTGCGTAGGTGGACCGCTTACGGGCCTGCAAGAGAGTGAAGATGACCATGTTAGAGTAGCCCTTGTTTCTCAATTGCGCCCTCTCAAGAGCCTGGCCGTAAGACCAAATCGACAGGGATCCTCCATAGACACCGGACCCTGAACCAACAGGTTCCGCACCGGGGCAAATGCACTGGAGTGTCCACCAGCATCCGGCGGAGATCCGCATACCACGGAAGCCTTGGCCAATCAGGAGCGATGAGAATCACCAGACCTCGGTGCTGACGAATCCGCAGTAGGACTCGCCCTATCAAGGGCCAAGGAGGGAACACATACAGGAGGCCAGAGGGCCACGGTTGAGCCAGAGTATCCAACCCCCACCGAGTAAGGATCTCTCCTTCTGCTGAAAAAGCGAGGGACTTTGGCGATTGCACTTGACGCCATTAGATCCATTCCGGGAGTCCCCCATTTGGCACAAATCTGAAGAAAAACTTCTTCTACCAGTTCCCATTTAGCCGGGTCGATTTGATGCCTGCTGAGAAAATCGGCTTGCACGTTGCTCTGACCTGCTATTTGCGTTGCTGACAGAAGCTGCAGGTGTAGCTCGGCCCAGTGGCAAATCTAAGCGGCCTCTGCAGCCAGGGCCCTGCACTCAGTGCCTCCCTGACGATTTATGTATGCCACTGCTGTCGTGTTGTCTGACAGAGCCCAGACAGCAAGCCCCTTCAGAGTCTTTTGAAAGGCTATAAGAGCCTGGAATATCGCTCTCAGTTCCAAGCGATTGATGGACCACCTCGCTTCCACGGGTGTCCACATACCCTGAGCATAGCTTCCCTGGCAATGGGCTCCCCAGCCGACAAGGCTGGCATCTGTTATCACCAGGCACCAAGAAGGAAGCACAAGAGGCATTCCCTGGTGCAGCATCCTGTCTGAGAGCCACCACTCCATACTGAGTCGGGCCGCAGGGAGCAACATTAGTCTGGTTTGATATTACTGGGACATCGGAGACCATTGTTGAAGCAGAGCCATCTGCAGAAGCCTCATATGCGCTCTCGCCCAAGGAACCACTTCCAAGGTGGCCGTTATCGAGCCCAGCAGCTGGACAAAGTCCCAAGCTCACGGGCGAGGCATCCGCAGGAGCAGACGGACCTGATTCTGAAGCTTGCACCGCCTTTGGTCGGGGAGAAAGACAAACCCCGAGGCCGTGTCGAACCGGACCCCAAATACTCGAGAGACAGAGGGGGTCAGGTGACTTTTGGGTACATTGACCACCCAGCCTAGCGCCTGCAGGACTGTCACCACTCTGGCTGTGGCAAGACAACTTTTGATTGCCGAATCCGCTCTGATGAGCCAGTCGTCGAGATAAGGGTGAACTCTGATACCCTATCGCCCGACACAGGCAGCTACGACCACCATTACCTTGGAAAAAGTACAGGAGCTATGTTATAAGCTGTGGCTAGGCCGAAAGGCAAGGCGTGAAACTGGAAATGCTTTCCCAACACCACAAAGTGGAGGAACCGCTGGTGTGGAGGCCAGATAGGAATGTGCAAATAAGCTTCTTTTAGGTCCACAGACATGAGAAACTCTCCTGGCTGTACCGCCGCAGTGACGGAACGCAGGGTTTCCATGCAAAAATGTCGTTCTCTGAGAGCCAAGTTGACTTTTCGTAAGTCTAGGATCGATTCAGATCGATTCAGACCCGCCTTTTCGAGGCACAACAAAATAAATGGAATAGCGGCCGCAGCTGCATTCGGCGAGAGGCACCGGGATCACTGCTCCGAGGTGCAGCAAGACATAAGGTCTCCTCTACCGCCCATTTTACAGCTGTGCTGCATCGGGACTCCACAAACACGTCTCTCACCGGGGCACCGAATTCCAGTCGGTAACCTTCTCTGATCAGGTCCAGGACCCACTGATCCGAGGTAAGCTACCCCTCCCTCTACTGGAAGAGTGCTCTTTTTTGTCACCGCCGTGACCAATGCATCCACTTTAGGCATTCCCAAAGGGGCCAAGTGCTCCTCACGCAGAGGGTAAAGCTGACCCATAGCCCTGGCCACTTTCAACGGCCCATCAGGGTCAGACCAGTGAGAAGAAATAAGCTCTTGGATGGAGTCATGCACCGGAAAGGCCCAAGTAGGCTTCTTAGTACTTGCCATCCTAAGATTAACAGGGGAGGCCTCGCCTTCAGCAGGATAATCGCTGAAGGCGAGGCCTCCCCTGTGCTGGGGGGGGGGGGGGGGGGGGAGGAGGGAGGATAAGCGCCACTTTCAGATGGGGAATTTACTAGTCTATGTTTAGCGTGTTTCCAACGCTCGGGGGAGGAAATAACATCTCAAACCATCCCCGGGGCCTCAGCACCCGGAGGGAAGCCAGGAGGCAACGCAGTGTCACACCTGCGGCAGAGCTCTTTTCAGCATGAACGCCTTATGCATTAAAAGCACAAACTCAGGGGAGAAAAACTAACCCTGGCCCTCCGCCTCCGAATTAGGAGAAATGGATGTAGGAGCTCCTCTGGCAGCCTCTAAACGAGGCGTCCCCCTGCACTTAGACTCCTCTGCAACAGTGAGGGTCGAGACATGCGGCGCTTCCAAAATGGCGCCCGCTGCCAGCTCCATCGAGCGGGAAGAAACATCGCTCGGCATGCTCATACTAGCGTGAGTGTCTAAGGATCACGTTTTACACAGCCCCGCTGCTGATCTGCGTTTACCACAACGGGAGCAGCGCTTAACTCCTTCAGCAGCCATCGCCCGACTGGATGGAAATATGGCAATAAAATGGCGGCTTCGCGCCAAAACTTACCCCATTTGGAACGGCGTCTGCGGGACCTCCCCAGAGGAGCTGGGCACCACTCTCACCTCAGAAGACCGAGTCAACGAGCTTCAGTCAAGCTGCACAGAACCAGAATCTCTGGAAAAAGCTTCAGAACAGCCACGCTTTAAAAGGGAAAATTAGGTTCTTACCTTGGTAATTTTCTTTCCTTTAGTCATAGCAGATGAAGCCATTACGTATGGGTTATGTCCATCAACCAGCAGGGGAGATAGAGAGCACTCAAACTTTCACAGTGCCCTCTTGGCCAGCTAGCTCAACTTCCTCTTCAGTATTTGAAGCTTCCAAAGCAGTATGGCAAACCGCAATGGGAATCACAAGAGCTTTCCTCACAGCGAACGATGGCCCATCACAAGGGCATGAACTCATAAAGGAGGGAATGCACATGCTCCTGGAGGGAATAAACTCATCCTCCTTATTGTATAAGTGGAGGGGAACACACGCGCCTCCTGGAGGGAATCACACATCCTCCCAACACACTGGAGGGAATGAACTCATCCTCCTTTTTATAGAACTGGAGGGGAACACACGCGCCTCCTGGAGAGAATCAACATATCCTCAAAAAAAAAAAAAAACATGCTGGAGGGAATGAACACATCCTCCTAAATTTAAACTGAACATGAATCCTGAAGATTGTTTTCCAACTTTCTCCCAAGGAAGGAACTTCAGGAAATTAGAACAGAACCTGAAAAACAGATTCACAGCATACAGACAGACAATCATACAGGGAGGGCTCATGGCTTCATCTGCTATGACTAAAGGAAAGAAAATTACCAAGGTAAGAACCTAATTTTCCCTTCCTTGTCATCAAGCAGATGAAGCCATTACGTATGGGATGTAACAAAGCAATCCCTAGATAGGGTGGGAACAAGCCACACCACACGCTAGCACTTGTGCACCAAAACGCGCATCCCTCCTGGCAGCCACATCCAGCCTGTAATGTTGGGCAAAGGAGAGCTTAGAAGCCCATGTTGCTGCACTGCATATCTCTTGAAGAGAGAGTGCTCCAGTTTCAGCCCAAGAGGAAGAAATCGCTCTAGTAGAATGTGCCTTAAAGGCTACAGGCGGAACCCTGCCGGCGAGAAGATAAGCTGAAAAGATAGTTTCTTTGAGCCAGCGGGCAATAGTGGCTTTAGACGCTGGAGACCCTCTGCGAGAACCGGATAGCAAAACAAACAGATGATCAGAAGTCCTGAAAGAGTTAGTAACTCGCAGATACTGCAGCAGAGTCCTGCGCACATCCAAAAGGTGCAGCTGCCCAAAAGATTCTGGAAACTCTTCCTCTGAAAAAGAGGGCAAGAAAATAGGCTGGTTTAGGTGAAAGGCTGAAACCACCTTAGGCATAAAGGAAGGCATGGTCCGAACTGTGACTCCGGACTCTGAAAATTGCAGAAATGGGTCTCTACAGGACAGCGCCTGGAGCTCTGACACCCGTCTCGCCGAGGTAATGGCCACCAGAAAAACGGCCTTCAGTGTCAAATCTTTCTCCGATGCTCGCCGAAGCGGCTCAAAAGGAGATGCCTGCAGGGTTTTCAAAACTAGCCCCAGGTTCCAAGCTGGACAGGGTGCTCGCACTGGAGGTCGGAGCCGAAGCACCCCTCTAAGAAATCGTGCCACATCTGGGTGAGCAGCCAAAGACACGCCTTCCACCTTACCACAAAGGGAGGCCAACGCTGCCACCTGCACCCGCAGGGAATTATAGGCCAAGCCTTCTTGTACACCTTCCTGCAAAAAAGTCCAGAATCGGCGAGACAGGAGCCCGCATTGGAGCAATGGCTCCGGAAGCACACCAAGACTCAAACAGGCACCAAATCCTGGCATAAGCCACGGAAGTGGACCGCTTGCGGGCTTGCAGGAGAGTGGAAATAACTTTATTGGAATAACCTTTATCCCTCAATTGCGCCCTCTCAATAGCCATGCCGTAAGACCAAAGCGGCCGGCATCCTCCATGGCTACCGGTCCCTGAGTCAACAGGTTCGGTACCAGAGGTAACGGCAGAGGAGCCTCCAGGAGCATCTGTCGGAGGTCTGCATACCAAGGTCTCCTTGGCCAATCCGGGGCGATGAGGACCACTTCTCCTGGGTGCAGCCGAATCCGCAAGAGCAGGCGCCCTATCAAGGGCCATGGGGGAAACACATAAAGTAGACCCGGAGGCCAGGGTTGAGCCAAGGCATCCAACCCCGCCGAGCGAGGATCTCTCCATCTGCTGAAGAAGCACGGGACTTTGGTATTGGCACTTGTCGCCATTAGATCCATCACGGGCTTGCCCCATTTGGCACAGATCTGCAGGAAAACTTAGTCTGCCAGATTCCATTCTGCTGGATCGATCTGATGCCTGCTCAGATAATCGGCCTGCACATTGCTCTGACCTACAATATGAGCTGCCGACAGACACTGAAGATGCAGCTCGGCCCAGTGGCAAATCAGTTCGGCCTGCGCGGCTAGTGCTCTGCACCTTGTTCCGCCTTGTCGATTTATATAGGCCACCGTTGTCGTGTTGTCCGACATCACTCTGACAGCCAATCCTTCCAGGGTCACTTGAAAGGCCAGAAGCGCCTGAAACACCGCTTTCAACTCTAGGCGGTTGATGGACCACTCCGACTCCTCAGGTGTCCATAGACCCTGGGCATGCTTCCCCTTGCAGTGTGCGCCCCAGCCCTTCAGGCTGGCATCTGTTACCACCAGGCACCAAACGGGGAGCGTCAGCGGCATTCCTCGCCGCAGCATGCTGTCCGAGAGCCACCACTCCATGCTGAGTCGGGCCGCAGGGAGCCAAGTAAGTCTGCATTGGTAATCCTGAGAAATAGGAGACCATCTCCGGAGTAGGGAATACTGTAGAGGTCTCAGGTGCGCTCTCGCCCAGGGTACCACTTCCATCGTGGCTGTCATCGATCCCAGCCGCTGGACAATGTCCCAAGCTCGCGGGCGGGGCATCCTCAGGAGCAGACGGACCTGATTCTGAAGCTTGCACCGCCTTAGCTCGGGTAGGAACACATAGCCCGAGACTGTGTCGAACCTGGCCCCCAAAATCTCTAGAGATTGTGAAGGGGACAGGTGACTTTTGGCCATATTGACGACCCAGCCTAGAGATTGCAGTACTGAGACCACTCTGGCTGTAGCTTGTAAGCTCTCTGTTGCAGAGTCTGCTCTGATGAGCCAGCCGTCTAGGTACGGGTGAACCCTGATACCTTCTCGCCTGAGAAAAGCAGCTACTACCACCATTACCTTCGAAAAGGTTCGCGGAGCTGTGGCGAGGCCAAAAGGCAAGGCCCTGAACTGGAAATGTTTTCCCAACACCGCAAACCTCAGAAACCTCTGGTGCGGGGGCAAAATCGGTATGTGCAAGTACGCTTCTTTCAGGTCTAGAGACGTGAGAAACTCTCCTGGCTGTACTGCCGCAATGACGGAGCGCAGGGATTCCATGTGGAAATGCCGCACTCTCAGGGACTTGTTCACTTCTTTTAAGTCCAGAATAGGGCGAAAGGACCCACCTTTTCGCGGCACCACAAAGTAGATGGAGTATCGGCCGCAGCCTTGCTCGGCGGGAGGCACCGGGGTCACTGTCCCTAACTGAATCAGACCTTGTAAAGTCTCCTCCACCGCCGCCCGTTTGACGGCAGAACTGCATCGGGACTCCACAAACACGTCTCTTACTGGGGCGTTGAATTCTATTCTGTATCCATCTCTGATCAGGTCCAGAACCCACTGATCTGAGGAAATCTTGGCCCACTCCTCGACAAAGAGGTAAAGCCGTCCTCCGATGACCGGCGCACCATCATTGAGAGGGTCGCCCCTGAACTCCTGGTCTTGAGCCACCGGCTGCTGAACGCTTGTCCGAGCGAAAGGAGTTCCTCTGCTGACCACGGGCACGTGAAGTGAACCCAGCAGAACGCCCCGGGCGGTACCTTCTAGCTTCACGGAAGCGAGGTCTGTACGAGGAGTGGACCGCCTGGCCCTTAGAGGAAGGCCTCTGCCTATCTTCGGGCAAGCGCTGGGGTTTTGGATCACCCAGGCCATTCACAATTTTCTCCAACTCCTCACCAAATAGGAGAAGTCCTTGAAAAGGCAACTTCACCAACCTTTGCTTAGAGGCCATGTCCGCTGCCCAGTGTCGTAGCCACAGACGACGGCGAGCCGCCACTGCTACTGCCATTTGTTTAGCCGAAGCTCTGACAAGGTCATAAAGGGCATCAGCCAGAAAGGACAAGGCCACCTCCATCCGCGGAGCCACATCCAAAAAGGGCTCCGCTCCAACTCCGGGCTGAGCCACTGCCTGTTGCAGCCAAGCTAGGCAGGCTCTAACAGCATAACAGCTGCATGCAGACGCCCGAACAGTGAGACCTGCAATTTCAAAGGACCGTTTCAATACTGTTTCCAGCCTACGGTCTTGAACATCCTTCAGGGCAACACCTCCTTCAACAGGGAGGGTAGTTCTCTTTGTCACCGCAGTGACTAGGGCATCCACTGTAGGCATTTGAAAACGAGCCATATGTCCCTCACGCAGAGGGTATAACTGCCCCATAGCCCTGGAAACTCTCAAAGGTCCCTCGGGGTCAGCCCACTGAGCCAAAACAAGCTCTAGGATGGAGTCATGCAAAGGGAAGGCCCAAGCAGCTTTCTTGGTACTAGCCATCCTGGGATTACACGAGGAGGCCATGCCACTGTCAGGATCTTCAATCGAGAGGGCCTGCAGGGTATCTGAAATAAGCACTGGCAGCTCATCACGGTGGAAAATCCTCACCGCGGAGGGATCATCCAGATCCTGTGGTAAATCCGCACCTGACTCTGGTTCCTCAGACCAAGAACGTCTGTCAGAGTTCTCCGAATCCTCACACCCCGACCACGGGGGGGAAAAAGGTGCACCACAATCTGAAGGGGAATTAACCCTTCTGCGCTTATCTTTAGGCCAAGCATCCGGGAAAAAAGCCTCACTGGGCAGTCCCAGGCCAGAATCCATCGGGGGGGCAATCAGAGGAGCCTCAGGCGACCCTTGAGGAAGGGCTCTTTTCATCATGTATGCTTTATGCAGCAAAAGCACAAAATCCGGGGAGAAAATCTCACCCTGGGCACCCAAATCCTGTTCGGTGCTAGCCACTCCTGAAATAACCTCATCTCGAGGTGCCCCACCCGGCTCAGGTCTCTCCGTGTCCACGGAGGCCGCGCCATGTGGTGGAAGCAAAATGGCGCCCGCTGCCAGCTCAGAGCGGGAAGAAACATCGCTCGCCATGCTCGGGCCGGCTCCTACGCCAGTACAGCACGATTTACAGAGGCCTGCTGCTGATTTGCGCTTGCCACAAGTGGAACAGCGCTTTACATTGTCCGCAGCCATCGCCGAAAAACGGCGGTAAAATCCAAGATGGCGGTTTCGCGCCAAAATCGCCCCGATCGCGGGCCCACCCCGGAGGAGTTGGAAAACACTCTTACCTCAAAGGATCTAGTGTACAACTATGATCCTGCTGAAATTCAGGTCAAAAACCTCTGCTCCAGCGTCTCTGCGTTTAAAAATGCGACGCGACTTTTTTTTTTTTTTTTTAAGCTGTGAGGAAAGCAGAGGTATTGAAGACTCCGGAGGCTCAGATGAGTGGGAAAGGCAGGGAAAGGGCGAACCTATATGCCTGCATCCACTGTTGGTGGGTAAGGACAGGGAAAGCAAAACAATATGTCCACATCCACAGAGGTATGGGTAAGGCAGGGAAAGGGCTAACCTATGTGCCTTTAAAGTGAGGCTGCTATAGCCTCCAACACCCCGGTTAACAACTGGCAAGCCAGGAACCACCTCCCGGCAGATTTTTCTGGAGCTCGAACAAGCTGCAGCCACCCTGCTAGGGGAGATAGAGAATACTGGAGAGGCAGTGGAGCTAGCTGGCCAAGAGGGCACTGTGAAAGTTTGAGTGCTCTCTATCTCCCCTGCTGGTTGATGGACATAACCCATATGTAATGGCTTCATCTGCTTGATGACAAGGAAGTGCGCTTTTTTTTTTTTTTTAACACTGTGCGGAAAGTTGGAGGCAGGCAGCAACAGAGGGACTCCGGGAGGCGGGGGGAATGGGTAAGGCAGGGAAAGGGTGAACCTATATGCCTTCAAAGTGGGCACCACCAGCCACAACACCCCTGCTCAACTGGCAAAGCACAGGAGCCACCCCAGGCAGTCTGAAATCCAGGAGCTGATCAAGCTACGTCCACACCTGCTGGGAGATAGAGAAATACTGAAGGCAGTTGGGGCTAGCCGTCCAAGAGGCACTATGGTTTTTCAGTGTTCTGTATCTCCACTTGCTGGTAGGCGGATACAACCCATCAGTTAATGGATTCATCTGCTGCTGATGACAAGGAAACAGGCGATTATCCTTCTAAATCTAAGCACAACTTATCCATTTAGCAATTGAATATTGCCACTACTCAGCTGCTAAATATTAAGATATGCTTTTAGATTTAGATGCATTGTCAGAAAATGAATAACTGCTGGCTCCGCCTTTGCTCCTCCTGAATTCTCCTTATGAGTTGTATGAAACCTGGCCATTCAGTGAGTTAAACGGCCTGATTTTATCAGTATAACAGTTGAAAATATATGGATAAGTAAAGTATTCACCAGCCGACAGCTAATACTTAACTCATTTTGAATATCAGGCCAAACATTTTCACTTTTCAAGACTATTAAGAAAAAAATAAATATTGCGCTCTGGAAGAAGACCATATATGTTAGTTATTCTCAGAATCTATATGGTGCTCTACTCATGGCACTCTACAAGAAATAAACAAAGTACAAAAAAATTTTGATGAGAAGGGAATCCATGACAAAATGAGAAGCTTGAGATTCAGGCACTGGGATAAACCAACTGAAAAAGGTGAATTTTGAGTTTAGGGATGCAGTCCTAATATAGCATGCACCAGAGGAAGGGTGCAAGTCATGGAAAACAAAAACCCTCAGAAATGAGAGGTTACTTTTTTCACACGATACAAAAAAGTCTGCAACATTTAGAGTGCGGTGAACGTGGGTGACATAGTAACAAACTAGTCATAAAACATGCTTTCTGTAAAATATTAGTCACTGCACCACACATTCCTCTCCCAGCCTAGAGTCAGCAAGGCTTCTAGTAGACAAATGGGTACCTGGTAGACAAAACAGATGGTTGGGGCCTGGCAGCCATATAGGAACTTCACATCAATGACCTGCAGCTCTTCTAGTCGGATATTAAAGGCTTTTAACTCTTTGTTGTCCCGGTCAAGGGGGATGACCTTGAAAAGCCCATCATAGAGACGCAGTCCAATCATACGGCATTCTGGATCAATGATACCAATGATGCCTGTTTCTGAGGGGCGACCAATGCGATCCTAGAATAAGAGGGAGAGAGAATATGGCTCATGAAGGTGCACAGCCAACAGCCACTGCCTCCTATCTTCAAAATGTCAAAAGAAAAAGATTACTCATTAACAGGGCTACACTAACACAACAGATTTTTTTTCTATGTCATGGTGCAACCATTATATCTACTGGTTTTCATGGCTGTAGTTATAACTCTGCAGTAACATTTTCAAAAATGCTTATATCACTACACAACCTCTCTGTTGTACACTTTTGTGGGTGCCTAATTATTATCATCACAGCAACTTGGCATCTAAAGAGACTCTACTGTCTTGTCACTATGCCGCTGACAATTTGACTTAATCTTGGTGCACTGCACCTTTATGATACTTATACAGCTGAGCATGTTTGCATAATTTGGCTTGCTGGTTAACAGGACCCCTGACAAAGACCTGCATGCCGAAACATGGCCCGTGTTGGGTATTTCTTGTCAGTGCTTCCTGGATGCTGCATTTGAAGAATAAACATTTTTTGCTAGCCGTCTTTGAATTTGTTCGTGTCTTCCACTCTTGTGTTGGTTCTTTGACTTTTTGTGGAAGGTTTCTTTTCCTGTTTTTGCTCTTTGGGTGCAACAGAAGCACCACAATGAAAATATATGCTTTCCCCCAGCCTCAGCCTCCAGGGGATGACATGAACACTCTATTCCCTCTTCGGAAAACTTCTGAGAATGTACGATAGCTGGTACCCAGGGAAGTAAATCTTCATTCAGAACTAGGGACTGCAGGCTCTCTCCCCTGTTTCACCAGTTGTTCCTGGTAATCTATATTTGAAGGGTTTGGGTTTGAACGTTTCTATCTAAACATGATAATTACCACTATAGTAGTTTTCTTACTACCTGATATGAGACCAGAGACCACAGGTTACTTTACACGGAGGAGGCATCTAATGGTTAAGTTTATGGGCCAGAACAGCAAGACCCAAGTTCAAGTCCTATTTAGATCACTGTCCCTCACTATGACTTTGGGCAAGTTACTACAACCTCACTACCGAAGTTACTTACTTACGCTGCAAACTCTTCCAGGCAAGGAGCCACTATACTTGTAATTTGTTGCATGATACTTTAAGATCTCACATAAATGTCAATATAGGGAAAATAGACAATTTCTCTTTGAATCATTACAAATCTTTGAAAGGGTGGCTGTGTTGGTCTGATGTAACAAAATGAGAGAGGTAGGTAGCATTAACTTTCAAGGACCAGAATCCACTTTGTCCTTGAAAGCCCTTGCTTTAATAAACTGGATAGTCTATAAGGTACCACTTGTTGAATTTAAATAGCTTTCTTTGGAAACTGGCTCTTAGCTCCAAGATTATGAGGAGAAATCAAGAAGTACCCGACAGGAAGAATTTATTAACTAGCTCTGCGACACAGCTCTCTAGAAATCATTTCTGCTGGGAAGAACCTATTTTAAGAGGCTCAGGAAGAACATAATATACAGTCTTCTCTTTTCAAACAATGACCTGCAAACATTTCTCTCTTACCCCTCTGCTGGAATATTAAGGACAATTTGAACAGCACAAAGAGTTTGATTTATCTGATGTAATAGTTGATTTTAGTATTTGTTTGTTGGTTTTATGTTGCTTATTTTATGTATGCCTTATTGTAACCCACTTAGATTTTTTTTAGATAATGCAAACTATATTTTTACATAAATAAAATAATTTTAAGGCTTGTTTTGTCCATTTTATGTTTTTTTTTTTGTTACATTTGTACCCCGCGCTTTCCCACTCATGGCAGGCTCAATGCGGCTTACATGGGGCAATGGAGGGTTAAGTGACTTGCCCAGAGTCACAAGGAGCTGCCTGTGCCTGAAGTGGGAATCAAACCCAGTTCCTCAGTTCCCCAGGACCAAAGTCCACCACCCTAACCACTAGGCCACTCCTCCACTCCATGTCTATAAGAGAAAAAATGATTTCAGAAAATCAGGCCCAAAGACTCACTAGACTAGAATTAATGAAGACAGCTTTTAATATTGTAAACTGCCTTGAACCTCATATGCTGGGATCTGTGCGGTATACAAACTATAGATTAGAACTGACTATGCAGCCTTAGCCTCATATTTTCAAAGGCATAGATGATGGTACCACCACTTCACCTCTCTCAGAGAATTTGCCATATGCAGACTACTTAGTAACGTAGAAAGTTTTGCTGGGCATAGATCATGAAATTGTTCGCTCTCTCTCTACTGGGTTACTTCATCGTCCTCTCTGCATTCTTTTGCTGGCATAGCTGATGTGCCTATATATTCATATGAGCACAGGTTATGATGTCAAAGTTCCTTCTGCCTTGACTGGGTCATGATGTCAACAGGCAATGTCTATGGCATTTATCTATATACAGTGGTGGGCTATAGTCTGCTTACCCCATTTCTAGGGGTATAGATGTCACCCCACAGTTTATTTACTTTTTTTTTTTTTTTTAAATATGAGCATGGATTTTGCCACCATCCTACAGCCTGCTTACCTGTACATTTCCATGTGCACGGGTTATGATATCAATACTGTCCCCACTTTGTTTGTACTCCAGGATACAGGCATTGTACTTGGCAGTGAGAACAAACAGCAGGTCCTTGTTTTCCCCCTGAGGAGACAAAACCATAGCTGATACATGAACCTTAGAAGTCCAATGTGAAACCCCTAAAATAGAACCCTCTGCATACCTTTGGCCGGAAGAGCTCCATAACAGCAATCTTGCCATACATTCCCACCTCCTTAACTGGACGCAGGCCCTCTGCAGTAACCACGTAGATCTCAAGTCGTGTATTCTTCGCAATCAGCAAATTTAAGTCCTCAGCAGAGGTAAAATGTCCTGAAATGACGCAAGGCAAGAAGGAAAGCTTACCTAAAAGTCAAAACCCAGCACAAAGGGTAAAAGAAACCACAGTTCTATGGAGAATAAAATGTTTTGTCTTAACACACTCTGATTACTGACTTCTACTCTTCTCAAAAAGGTAGGTACAGCTTTAATTACTCTACAAAATACAAAGAAGCCCAATCATTATTTTTCTTATTATGTAGGGGTCAGAACCATTTAAGAGATACTGACCCACATTTAGGGCTGTTTACTAAGCAGCGCAGTAAAAATGCAAACTTTTTAGTGTGCGCTAACGCTAGAGACACCCATAAAAATATAATGGGTATCGCTATTGTTAGCGCCTACAGCGTGGCTTAGTAAACAGGGCCATTAGTGTTTCAACAATCATGGCATGTGCCATCAATTATTCCTAAGTGACCATTTCAGTGGATTCAGAATTTCCAGTGTGTGAACCAGAAATGAATGATTCAGTTTCAAAGAAAGCAATCCCACAAGGAAGACAACAGCTTTCTAAAGTCTGCTGAAAATTAGTCAATGTGATCAGCGCACGTTGGTATATTTTGCTTTGAAAATATTTTATATGGATTTTGTTTTGTGCATTTCTGAGTAACCCAAAAAATGGAATAAAGGTTATTTCACTTATTAATAAATACCACTATACATAAGTGAAGAGACCGCTGCGAATCTTGCCAGCAATGTGGTCACTTAATAGTACTCTCACACCTCTACCCTGCTACTCCTTCGTGCTACCCGGCTAGCAAAAATTTCTGGAAAGAACACTGATGAACCAGGACTGCATGTCACACAGCAGAAGTTATTATTTAACCTGTTGAATAAATCACATTAAAGACCCTTTTAATTTCAAGAGGCATATAATATGAACATCTGATAGAATGAAAAATTGTGTATGCAATTAAGTACTCTGCCTAGAACTGGAAAAACAGAGCAGAAAATACTGAAATAAAATAAATATGCCGTGCTAAACGTCAATAATCTGCAAGTGCTGTCAACTGGAGACTCAGTAAACCTGTGAAGAGGAAAACTGTGTAGTCTAGAAAGTTCATGGGCATATAACATCTTTTTTGCTCATCCTTTAAGACAGTGTTTCTCAAGTTATTTTAAAAGTACCATCTAGTCAGTATGGTTTTAAAAGGTACCACAGCCTACTAAGGCTTCTGCTCTTGGTTAAAGAATACTGTGTAGGATTTTACAATTATTCATCAAGCAAGCAGTGAAGAACACTATTCAAGCTCTAAAACATGAGCTGACCCCGCATTTCTTGCCACAAATTTAAAAGCAACTCTGACAAATTCCTAGCAGGAGTTGGCACAACATGTAGTAACTTCTCAGACAAAAAAAACTAATCCTCTCACTTTTCCATCAGAAGGAAAGAAATTCTATTCATTCCTCACATTTTCTGAATTCACTGCCCTTCTCTCTTGCCTTTCCTCTTCTGGATCAATGCTTCACCTAGATAGCGTATGTCATGTGATAAAAAGAGGGGTCCTAGAAATATCTATGTTCTCTTATGATTACTCTCTACTCTCATCTTATGTCCACTGTATCCTTCTCCTTCCTTTTAGATTTTCTTCCTCTTCCTTTTTTCCATTTTAGATTTTTCAACAAATTTACAACAACTAAAAGAAAGGAAAGTCAAAAGTCCATAAATCTAACAAGTAACCCTTCTTCTGTGTAATATTATTAGAGAGAGAGAGGGAGAGAGAGAGATTGAAGATTACATCAATTTTAGTTAAAAATGCAGCAACACAAAAATTGTTGAGAATTAACTGTATAACCCCTAATACCCTTCCCATCCCTGACATTTCAAAAATTGAACAAATTATCCTATATAATAAAACGCACCTCCAACATTCTGAAGCTGACTGCATGGCTGAGGTATTCCTGCTCTCTGTATCCATCTCCTGAATTGACATCACGTACTTCCAGGTACGTCACAAGCAGATGTGACCAACCACACGAGGTTTCTCTGCTTCAGAATGTTGGAGGTGCATTCTATTAAATAGGATTGGTCAGTTCCTTGAAGCACAGTCAGAGCTCAGTGTCCTGCACAGTAAAGAGTAGTTACTTACCTGTAACAGGTGTTCTCCGAAGACAGCAGGCTGCATATTCTCACAAGTGGGTGACGCCACGTCGGCCCCGGAGGATTTTAAAGCAAAATCTAAAAATATCTTCTACGGCGTTCCGTCGCGCGAGCGAACGCACTGCGCATGTGCGCACACCTCTTCCCGCTCGCCGTGCGGACACGCCCCTCAGTTAAATCCAAAAGATGGAGGAGACAACTCCAAAAGGGGAAGGTGGGAGGGTTTGTGAGAATATGCAGCCTGCTGTCTTCGGAGAACACCTGTTACAGGTAAGTAACTACTCTTTCTCCAAAGACAAGCAGGCTGATATTCTCACAAGTGGGGTATCCCTAGCTTCCAGGCTTACACAACACAACAAACAGTGGTCAATTGAGTCTCGCAACGGCGAGGCCAGAATAAAATTGACCTGAAAAGAAGAAATATCTAAATGAGTGTAGCCTGGAACAGAACAAAAATGGGCTTAGGAGGGTTGGAGTTGGATTCTAAACCCCAAAGAAGTTCTGCAGCCCCGACTGCCCAAACCGACTGACGAGTCGGCTATTGCTGAAGGCAGTAGTAAGATGAAAATGTGTGGACTGATGACCACGCCGCAGCTTTGCAGATCTCTTAAATAGTGACTGATCTTAGATGAGCCACCGACTCAGCCATGGCTCTAATTTTGTGAGCCGTGACATGGCCTTCTAGAGTCAGTCCAGCTTGGACAAAAATGAAGGAGATGCACTCTGCTAGCCAAGAAGAAATTATGCAGTTTCCGACAGCAACTGGCATTAAAAGAAATAAACAACTGGGCGGACCGTCCGAGGGAGCTCGTCTGCTCCACGCAAAAAGTGCGGAGCTTGCTTTCGCCAGGGCTTGTAAGATGAGGGAGAAAGAATATTGGCAAGACAACTGACTGGATCAGCTGGTACTCTGATACCAGCGCCAGTAAGAACTTTGTCTGCATGCAGAGAACTACTCTGTTAAGATGAGAAGTAAGGTAAGGCGCTTGAGCTACTAGAGACCGAAGCTCACCGACCTTACGAGTTGAAGGAACAGCCACTAAGGAAAATGACCTTCCAGGTCCAATACTTCAGATGGCAGGAATCCAGTGGCCCGAATTGAGCTTGCAGCAGCTGGATGAAAACGACATTGGGACCCCAAGATACTGGATAAGGAGTGATAGGAACTCTGACCGAAGCATAAGAGCCAACTGTCAAAATTATTGTGGGTGCTAAGCCCAACAGAAATAATCTCCCCTAGACACATACAAGGAATTCTCTCAATATTGGGGGAGAAATAAACCTCTCGTGAAGTGGACAGCTAAAGGCTGACCTTTCACACGTTGATGATAAGCTCTATTGCACAAAGATGAATACTGACAGAGTTGGTCTTGAGACCAGACTCAGACAGGTGTAGAAAGAACTCAAGCAAGGTCTGTATAAGACAAGATGCAGGATCTAGGGCCTTGCTGTCACACTAGACGGCAAACCTCTTCCATGAAAAAGAATAACACCTCTTTGTGAAATCTTTTCTGAAAGCAAGCAAGAGTCGGGAGACACTCTGGAAAACTCAACGAAACCCCACTCTCAACATCCAGACCGTGTGAGCCAGAGATTGGAGGTTGGGATGTAGAAGTGCCCCCTCGTTCTGCGTAATGAGAGCTGGAAAACATTCCAACTCCAGAAGAAGAGGGAATCCTATTTGACGCAGCTAGAAAAGAGCAATCAGAATCATGGCTCCACAATCTTGCTTGAGAAACAGCAAAATCTTTTCCACCAGATGTATGGGAGGATACGCATACAGAAAACCTGTCTCCCAAAGAAGGAGAAAGGCATCCGATGGTAGCCTGCCGTGAACCTGCAGCCTGGAACAGAACTGAGGGACTTTGCGATTGGACTAAGTAGCAAAAAGATCCACTGAGGGGTCTTTCGAACTATAGGCATGCTCAACTGTAGCATTATCCTGCTCAGCCTGTCGGCCAGACTGCTGTTTACGCCAATTAGATAAGTGGCTTGGAGAAAACATGCCGCATTGCGGGCCCACCGCTACATCTGCATGGCATCCTGACTCAGAGGGCAAGATCCAGTACTCCTTTGTTATCGAGTACATCACAACCCGATTGTTTGTTGAATTAAAATAATTTGGTTGGATAGCCAGGAGGGATGCAACCTTCGTCAGCAGCTTTTGACTGAGTAAGATGCCTCAGAATCAAAATAGAGAGAATTAACCACCTCTGAGGGGAATACCAAAGACTGGCGAACAGTTGGGTTACATCCTCTAGATACCCTAAACTTGATACCACTGGGAAGCTAGGATGCACTGAGCGGATGTCATGTGCAAAAGTGCCATGGGAGTTACATGAACTGTGGAAGCCATGTGTCTAGAAGTCTCAATATGTATTGTGCTGTAATCTGTTGAGACGGGCAATCATCGTGTTAAGGGAACACATGCACTCCCAGTCCATGAAGATACGCTGCAACAACAGCCAGGCACTAGGAAAAAAACATACTCTGGATGCAAAGAGAGTATAAGTATCCTGTAAATCCAGAGAGCATAACCAATCGTTTTCCTGAAGTATGGGAAGAAGGATGCCCAGGGAAAGCATCCTGAACCAAATCTGTTTAGGCCCCTTATGTCTATGATGGGACGCAACCCACAAGGAAAGACCTGGAATAGAATCTCAACCCTTCTTGCCCTGGTGGAACGGGCTCGACTGCATTGGCGCTGGGAAAAACAGAGAGTTCCTCTGCAAGTACTCACTTTTGATGGAAGCTAAAGGATTAAGCTTCCAATGAACAATGTGGAGGGTTTGATTCCAGATTGAGAATGTATCCTAACCGGACTAGTTGAAAAAACCCACCGGTTGGAGGATAAAAGAAGTCACCTTTGGTGGAGAAAATTTAAACTTCCCCCCGACAGGCAGATTGGCCGGTACGGACATTTTTTTTTTTTTTTTTTGTAGTGGCTATACTGAATTGGAGCCAGTCAAAAACCCCTCTGGTTCCTGGGGAATAGCTGCAGGGGCCTGATTAGGTGCACGCCGCTGACTAGAACGAGCGTGCTGAGGCATAGCCCGAACCGGCTGTCGAGAAGTAGGAGTATAGGTACGACCCCTTAAGGCACAAGGAAAACTACTCCTCTCTCTAAAGAACTTCCAAGATGAGGAAGTGTATGCACAGCATATCTACAGTTTTCTGCTGAGTCTCCTCCTCCAGGAGAGAGGCACACAGTCATGAGAGTCTGCGCATCACTGTACCTAGAGCAGAAATCTAGGTGTTACATTACAAGTGTCGAAAATGCCCTTGGACAGGAACCTGCGACACACCGTGTGCTACCTGACCACTTGGTGAAAAGGTCTAGCCTACTCCGGTGGGAATGCTCGTAAAGATCTGACAAGACTTGATTTGGGATGCGATCATGCCAGCCTGGTACGCCATTCTCCAAAAGAGGCTAAGGATGTATGCTCTGGCCCCGGGGGCGCCGAAGTAAGTTCTTAGAACTCCTATCTGTTCTGAGTGCAGAAGACTCAGGTGAAGATAGTAGTCCAGGACCTCTAGCATCTGGGCATTGGGATTCACAATCTCCACTGTAATGTCAGATGACCATCATTGAACTGAACTAACTACTCAAACAGAGCAGCTCAGATCCAAACACGTCCGATATGGAGGCTACTATGGGTCGAGAAGTTGCCCCAGTAGGGTGCGAACACCCATACCAGAGGCAGCATCGGTGAAGGAGACCAGGTGAAAAGCTAGATGCCGCAGGAGGCGGTAGCACCCATGGCATCCAATGGTACCCATGGTCCCGAAGCCAAGGACAAAGTCTGGAAATGCAAGAGAATCGAAAACAGACTGCTAGACCATGGCACCGACGGTACCGATGATACACATGGTACCGATGGACCCCGGTACCAATGGTACCCATGGTACTTGGTACCGATGATAGTCATGATATCTGGTATCGATGGTACCCATGATACCTGGTACCGATGGTAGCCATGACATGTGGTACCGATGGTACCCATGATATCCGGCACCAACAGCACCGACGGTACCGATGGTACACATGGCACCGACGGTGCTCATGACACCTGGTACCAATGGCACCGATGGTACCTGGTCATGATATCTGGTATCGATGGTACTCATGTGCCGACGGCATCCATAATACCTGATACCCATGTATCCACGGTACCGACGATACCTGATACTATGGTACCGATGGCACTCATGATACTCGGTACCGATGGGCGATGATACCTGGTACCGATAGTCGATGGTGCCCATGATACCTGGTGCCGATGGTGCCCATGATACCCGGTACCGACAGCACCCATGGCACCGATGACACTCGGCATCGACGGCACCCATGGTACCGATGATACCCGGTGCCGACGGGACCCATGGTACCGATGATACTCGGTACCGACGGGACCCATGACACCGACCATGGTACCAATGTTCTTGGTATCGATACTCCTCGGTACCGACGCACCGATGATATTCGGTACCGACAGTACCCATGGCACCGATGATACTCGGTACCGACGGCACCCATGGCACCGATGATACCCGGTACCGACAGCACCCATGGCACCGATGACACTCGGCATCGACGGCACCCATGGTACCGATGATACCCGGTGCCGACGGGACCCATGGTACCGATGATACCCGGTACCGACGGGACCCATGACACCGACCATGGTACCAATGTTCCTGGTATCGATACTCCTCGGTACCGACGGTACCCATGACACCTGGCACCGATGGTATCCACGGCACCGATGATATCTGGTACCGATGTACCGGTGCATCGACGTCCAATGCCAGGATACCTCCATAACAGAGGGAGCAACGCTCTCGGCACCGACTGATGTCTGAAGCCCGGATACCTCCATAACCGAGGGAGCAAAGCTCTGGGCATCTCCTTTGGCCATCCCTGGCAGAGTAGAATACGTCTCGTCTTTGAGACACTACTTGCGCTTCACAGGGAGATGATCCGGCCCAAGACACATCCGCCGATGCGCCCGAATGACCTGCCAAGCAGGAGACGCCGAGGCAGGTGGAGACCTATTCGATGCATAACTATACCCAGCGTGCATCGGTCTCTGTCGGACTCCAGAATGATCTCTTTTGGGCATCCCTGGCAGAGTAGAATACGTCTCGTCTTTGAGACACTACTTGCGCTTCACAGGGAGATGATCCGGCCCAAGACACATCCTCCGATGCGCCCGAATGACCTGCATAGCAGGAGGCGCAGAGGCGGGTGGAGACTCAATTCAAAGGTTACACCACTGATATTGTGTCACCGGGTTGCCCATTCAGTGGCTGACCAGGAATGCACCTGCTTAGGTTCCTGGTTTTTCCTGTGACATACACCTTCACCACTTGTGGGGCTTAAAGGCAGTGGTGTGCTGGAGCAGGCTCTCACAGCTCTGGAGAGCCATTTGTAAAGTTTTAATAAATGGATCCTAAAAATGTGGGCTTGTTTAGTTTGCTGGCGAGAGAGAGCCCACAGATAACAATATGCCAGCACTTTTATAAGAAAAAAGAAAAAGAACACCCAAAAAGGGTAAAATAAAAAAAGAGATTTTACTCCGAGGACCTGAAGAAAACACGAAGCACTAACGAACTCCGTGTCTCCTCAGACGCGGAAAAAGAAAAACTGAGGGGCGTGTCCGCACGGCGAGCGGGAAGAGGTGTGCGCACATGCGCAGTGCGTTCGCTCGCGCGACGGAACGCCGTAGAACAGATTTTTAGATTTTGCTTTAAAATCCTCCGGGGCCGACGTGGCGTCACCCACTTGTGAGAATATCAGCCTGCTTGTCTTTGGAGAACACTCAGACACCAGAGAGGGGGGGGGGGGGGGGCTGACACCAGAGGGGGGGGGAGGTATCTCTGTCACACACACACTCTCTCTCTCACTGTATCACATTCACTCTCTATGTGTCACAGTCACTCACACACACTCTCTTGGTCTCATACACTCAGTCTCACAGACAGTCTGTGTCTCACACACACTCTCTCTCTCGCACACACTGTCTCTCACAGACACACTCGCACCCAGACTCACTCTCTCTCATACACAGTCACTCTCACATACACTCTCTCAAACATACACACTCCGAGGAAGACCTTGCTAGCGTCCGTTTCATTTGTGTCAGAAATGGGCCTTTTTTACTAGTCCATCAATGTTTCTCTCCTGAAGGAAATGGTCCCAGCTCAGGCTGCCACAATGGAAGGGGACCACAGTACCATTGGTACCTCTATGATCCTAATCCACCAATCCGGATGTCTCCACTTCTAACAAGAATACTGGCAGGTCCTTCTGCTACACAGGACTATATAGGAGGGCAATCAGTTTACTGTTCCCTGGAGCTAGTGGGAAGGGCATAATGCATGCATATGAACTGGACTGTCAGAAATGACAGGAAATGGAAACTGAGCCAAAGGGATGGCAAAAGCATTCCTAGACTGAAAAGAACATAAGCGTTGCCATATTGGGTCAGATCACAGGTCCATCAAACTCAGTATCCTGTTTCCAACATTGGCCAATCCAGGTTACAAGTATTGGCAAGATCCCAAAACAATAAAACAGATTTTATGCTTTTTTTTTTTCCACTTTAAATATTTTTATTAATGAAGCAACTTGCAACATTCAAGACAGTACAGATAATGCAAAGTTGACCTAAAATATTGGACATCCATATAATATAACAGAAAAGAACAAAACAACAACCCAGTCACCCTTATGGTGAAAACTGAACTATCAACTCCCAATCACTATAAACAAGGGTCTACACCCTCAGCTCTGTCCTACCCCCTTAAATTTGTTCAAGCATATAATTGCCTCACTTCCCCCTCTAGCCCTCCTCTTCCGTTCCTCCCTTCCATACCACCCCCCTCCCTCCCTTCCTCCCCCCTCCCCAACTATCACCCGTTCCTATCAAAGTTTGATTGTCCCCACCCATTCTTGCAGTTGAGACCATCCTCTTCTGCGCCGTAGCTCCCCATCTCTACGGTATGCCGTTAAGCGTTCCATAGCTATAGTTGTTCTAATTTTGCTTTCCAATCCCCCAAGGAAGGAGGGCCAGTAACTCGCCACTTCCGAGCTATCAGGCATTTTGCTGCCGCCAGACCCCAACGTAACATTTTGCTCCGTTCCCATGAGTCACTGTCATTATACATCCCCAGCAAGCACACCATGGAATCTCCAAACATTCTTACCAATGCTTTCATCACTGCCTCCCAAAACGGTATCAACCAGGGGCAGGACCACCAAATGTGCAGAAATGAGCCCTTGTCTTTACCACATCTCCAGCACCGGTCAGAAGCATTAGGGTACATACCCCTAATTCTCTCAGGAGTGTAATACCACCTCGATAGCACCTTGTATGCATTCTCTTGCACTAGAGCGCACATGGAGGCCTTTTGAACCTCCCCACATATCCTCTCCCATTCCTGATCATTGAAACAGCAATTTAAGTCCGATTCCCATGCTCCCTTGAAGCGAAAGGGGGCAGGGTCACTGCCTCTCATAAATATGTATAGCACCGAGATGGATCTAGGCACCCTCCGTAATATACCCCATAAATTCTCCAAGCTCTCCTTATCCTGAGGGCTGCTCCCCCTCCATCCCATCGCTCCCATAAAATACTTAATCTGTAAGTAAGAAAAACGATCTCCTTCAGGGAGTCCATATTGTAACCTCAATTCCTCAAAGCTCTTAATCTGGGCCCCTTGGAGCACATCTTGAAAACTCGAAAGGCCCAAGTGATCCCATCGCACAAAAACCCGATTATCCTTCCCGCCCCGAACTTCGGCTCCCATCTTATCCCCGCCCTAGTGGAGACCCCATCTCCCTGTCCCCACTTCCTCCGAAACTCCTCCCATACAGTCAAAATGTGCCTAAGATATGGGTTATCCACGCCCATCAACACCCCCCCCCTCAATCCCTCAGTGGTCCATAGTAACGATTTTAAACCCCTATGTGGGAAGTACGATTGTTCCACTTGACCTGTTGGCTTAAGCCTGCCCCCTTCCCACTACAGCACCATCTTGACCTGAGCAGCCTGATAATACCACTCAAGCCGAGGCATTGCTCTACCCCCTCTTTCAATCTCTCCCCATATCACCCTTCCCGCTAACCAGGGATGTTTTCCGTCCCATACAAATTGCAATATCTGGCGTTGTAATTGCTGCATCTCCCGCTTGGGGACCGCCACCGGCAAACACAAACAGAAACAGCCTAGGCAAGACGTTCATCCTTATTACCGCCATCCTCCCCCACCACGACAGCCACAACCCTTTCCACCGTGATAATTCAATTCTAATGCACTCCACTATTTTGCCATAATTAAGTCCATAGACTCTACTCAGATCTCTAGGAATACAAACCCCCAGATACCTAATATGACTTCCGGCCCACTTAAAAGCAAACCTCTGCTTCAAACAGTTTTCTTCTTCCTGGGAGACTGAAATGCCTAATATTTCGCATTTCTCCATATTAATCCGCAACCACGCATACTGTTCAAATTCCCCCAGGATATCCACCACTACCCCCAACATTTTCCCTGGATCTGTCACATAAAGCAACAGATCATCCGCATACAGTGCCATGCGATGTTCCCTCTTCCCCACTGTGAAACCCCGAAACTCCGGATGGCCACGTAACCTCTCTGCCAAGAGCTCTCTCTATATATAGCAAACAATAGATACGACAGGGGGCAGCCCTGCCTGGTTCCACGTTCAATAGCAAAAAAGGAGGTATACTGGCCATTGATCTGTATACAGGCTTTCGGCGCCGCATACAAGGCTGCTATCCACCTGCAGAAATTATCCCCAAGACCCATACGCTGCATAACCTCTTTCAGAAACACCCAGTCAAAAAGGACAGGTTTATTCTGACCCCTAAATCCCATACTTCTCAAATTGACTGGCTTTAGATGAGAAACCTACCTGATATTGTCTTAAATTTTTAAGGCTTGTTGCTTAATCAATTTAATTAGCACTGGGAAACCTCTCTTTGTCTTTCTTTCTTTCTGTTCCTGCCAAGCTCTGATAGAGGGGAGGGGCATTTTTACATAGCTGAAACTGCTATAATTATCGGCAATATCTAGATTTATTTAAAAGGAAAGTTATTAATATCTAGGGCAGTTTTAAAAGTAAAATAAATTGTAAAGTCCTGGATCAGACACTACCATTTTGGTCCATTCAGCTAGAGAATTCCCTTGATAGCAGCACTTAGCTGACACATTGGGACTTATAATCCCACTCACCCCAGGGTTGTCCACTCATTTATAGACAAACCAAACCTCATTAACTTTACTCCTCAGTCATACACAGGCAGTCTTGCAGGCTGATAGTCCAACATAGTACACCTGTTCATACCCATTTCAACCAATCAGGATGACTTTTATTCTCTGCAATAATTGTGCTGCTTTAGTTTCAAGGCCAATCATCTGGAAACTTAAAGCTTGTCCTATCTGTCTTCAGCTATCTACTTTAAAACAAGAGCTCTATAAAGTAATGCAAGAATTAGATGCAATTAAAGCAACTTATAGGACTGTGCTGAATCATAACTTCTCACCACTGCCTCAGAGAATAAAACCACAAAGGAACAGATGGTTCACAGTAGGCTCAGGCAGAATTCGTCATGTGACACAGAAGCATCCGCCCGCACAAGTGTTGCCACTACAAATTCTTTTGCTCCACTACAGCACTGTGATGTTTCTGAAACTAAAATTGAAGCAGAAGAAAAAGAAAAAGCAAGGAAGAGGGAACAAAAAGAGGAGAAGGTACCCAAAGAGAAAAGACACTCACAAATCACTAAACCCAAAACACATACTAGGAAATGTAGTTGGAAAGCAATGACCACAAATGCTCACGGTCTAAGCAATAAAATTCATGACCTTCAAGCCCTGATGTTGGAGACTGACTTGGACATAGTTGCAGTCACAGAGACATGGCTCAATGGTTCCCATGAATGGGATGTAAACATACCAGGCTAAATCTTTTTAGGAAGGATAGAGAGGGACGTAAAGGTGGAGGAGTAGCTTCTGTATGTGAGAAATGATATCGCTGCAACTGAAATGACAGGGAAGTGGGGAAAGGAAGAAGCGATATGGATCACCTTAAAAAGAGAGGATAGAACCTTGGTCCACGTGGGTGTTGTCTACAGACCCCCGACACAATTGGAGGAACTGGATAAAGATCTGATCGCTGATATTCAAAAGTTGGGGAAGAAAAGAGAGGTGCTGTTGTTGGGAGATTTTAATCTGCCGGATGTAGATTGGAAGGTTCCTTCTGCGAAATCGGAAAGATGTAGAGAGATTGTGGATGCTTTCCAAAGTGCTCTGCTCAGACAAATGGTGACGGAACCCACAAGGGAGGGAGCGACGCTGGATCTGGTGCTCACGAATGGAGATAGTGTGTCAAATGTCCGAGTAGCTGCGCACCTGGGAAGCAGTGACCATCAAACGGTTTGTTTTGATATAACGGCTCATGTGGTTAGCGGCCACTCTAAACTCTAAGTCCTGGACTTCAAGCGAATTGACTTTAACAAAATGGGGGAATACCTGAGGAAGGAGCTGATGGGCTGCGAGAATGCACAACATGTGGAAGGACAGTGGTCCAAGCTGAAAGAAGTAATAAACAGGACCACAGACCTTTATGTAAGGAGAGTAAATAAAAGCAAGAGAAAAAGGAAACCGATATGGTTTTCAAAGCAAGTGGCTGAGAAAATAAAGGCTAAAGAGTTAGCATTCCAGGAATACAAAAAATCTCAAGTAGAGAAACACGGGGAGGAATACCAGATGAAACTGAAAGAAGCCAAGAGTGAGGTACGTCTGGCGAAGGCGCAAGCGGAAGAACAAATGGCTAGAAATGTACGGAGGGGAGACAAAAACTCCTTCAGGTATATTAGTGAAAGGAGAAAGACTAAAGAGGGGATTGTGAGACTAAAAGATACAGCAAAACGCTAAGTAGAAAATGATGAAGAAAAAGCCAATTTGCTAAATAGATACTTTTGTTCTGTTTTCACTGAAGAAAATCCTGGGGAAGGACAGAGAGGGACTGGCAAAAGTACACCTGAGAATGAAGTGGATAGAGCACCGCTCACGGAAGAGAGTGTGTATCAACAACTTGGAAAGCTAAAGGTGGACAAAGCCATGGGGCCGGACGGGATCCACCCCAGAATACTGAGGGAGCTCAGAGAGGTTCTGGCGGGTCCTCTTAAAGATTTGTTTAATAAATCCTTGGAGACGGGAGAGGTTCCGAGGGATTGGAGAACGGCGGAGGTGGTCCCTCTTCACAAAAGTGGTGATAGGGAAGAAGCTGGAAACTACAGGCCGGTAAGCTTCACTTCGGTTATTGGAAAAGTAATGGAAGCCATGCTGAAGGAAAGGACAGTGAATTTCCTGGAAGCCAATAAGTTGCAAGATCCGAGACAACATGGTTTCACCAAAGGGAAATCGTGCCAAACGAATCTCATTGAATTCTTTGACTGGGTGACAGGAGAATTAAATCAATGACGTGCTATGGACGTCATCTACTTAGATTTCAGCAAGGCTTTTGACACGTTCCCCACAGGAGGCTCTTGAATATACTAGACGGGCTGAAGATAGGACCCGAAGTGGTGAACTGGATTAGGAACTGGTTGAGGGGCAGACGCCAGAGGGTGGTGGTAAATGGAGTTCGCTCGGAGGAGGGAAAGGTGAGTAGTGGAGTGCCTCAGGGATCGGTGCTGGGGCCCATTCTGTTCAATATATTTGTGAGTGACATTGCCGAAGGGTTACAAGGTAAAGTTTGCCTTTTTGCGGATGACACCAAGATTTGCAACAGAGTGGACACCCCGGAGGGAGTAGAAAACATGAAAAAAGATCTGAAGAAGCTGGAAGAATGGTCTAACATTTGGCAATTAAAATTCAATGCGAAGAAATGCAAAGTGATGCACTTAGGGAGTAGAAATCCAAGGGAGGCGTATGTGTTAGGTGGGGAGAGCCTGATAGACACGGACGGGGAGAGGGATCTTGGGGTGATAGTATCTGAGGACCTGAAGGCGATGAAACAGTGCGACAAGGCGGTGGCCGTAGCGAGAAGGTTGCTAGGCTGTATAGAGAGAGGTGTTACCAGCAGAAGAAAGGAGGTTTTAATGCCCCTGTATAAGACGTTGGTGAGGCCCCACCTGGAGTATTGTGTTCAGTTTTGGAGGCCGTACCTTGCGAAGGATGATAAAAAAATGGAAGCGGTACAAAGAAAAGCTACGAGGATGGTATGGGAGTTGCGTTCCAAGACATATGAAGAGAGACTTGCTGACCTGAACATGTATACTCTGGAGGAAAGGAGGCACAGGGGTGATATGATACAGACGTTCAAATATTTGAAAGGTATTAATCCGCAAACGAATCTTTTCCGGAGATGGGAAGGCTGTAGAACGAGAGGACATGAAATGAGATTGAAGGGGGGCAGACTCAGGAAAGATGTCAGGAAGTATTTCTTCACAGAGAGGTGGTGAACGCTTGGAATGCCCTCCCGCGGGAGGTGGTGGAGATGAAAACGGTAACGGAATTCAAACATGCGTGGGATAGGCATAAAGGTCCTGTGCAGAAGGAATGGATCCACAGAAGCTTAGCTGAAATTGGGTGGCGGGGGGAAGAGGGGTTGGTGGTTGAGAGGCTAGGATAGGGGAGGGCAGACTTATACGGGGTCTGTGCCAGAGCCGGTGATGGGAGGCGGGACTGGTGGTTGGGAGGCGGGAAATACTGGACAGACTTATGCGGTCTGTGCCCTGAAAAAGACAGGTACAAATCAAGGTAAGGTATACACATATGAGTTTATCGTGGGCAGATTAGATGGACCGTGCAGGTCTTTTTCTGCCGTCATCTACTATGTTACTATGTTAACCCTGTCAAACGCTTTTTTGGCGTCTAGTGTTAACAGTATTGCCCCTGGGAGTCTCTTCTGTGCTTCCCATTGCAAGTGGAGGGTACAGCGAATGTTGTCACCCACCTGTCGACCCGGGATAAACCCCGACTGGTCATCCCCTATCAACTTTGGTAGGACCCGTCCCAACCTGTTGGCCCACACCTTGGCCAGTATCTTTACGTCAACATTTAAAAGTGAAATGGGTCTATAGGAGCCACATACAGTGGGATCCTTTCCTGGCTTAAGCAACAAAGAGATCCCTGCTTCCATCATTGAATTCGAGATCCCCCTTCCCTCCAATACTCCATTCCCTAGCCTGATAAGCTGGGGCCCCAACTCCTCCGCATAGCACTTAAAAAACCGAGCGGTGTAACCATCCAATCCCGGGGCCTTCCCATTCGGGAGGTTCTTAATTACCCCATATACTTCCCCCCATCTTATCGGTTCTCCCAATCGTACTCGCTCAGCTTCACTAAGACACGGGAGCTGTAGCTGATCTAAAAATTGTCCTATTTCCCCCTACTCATATCCTCCCCCTTCTTATACAATTCTTCATAGTATGTCCCAAAGCTTCTAGATATATCCACATCTGCATAATGCCAACCCCCCTTACCATCTCTCAGCCTTTGAATAAGTGTCTTCACTCGCCTCGCCCGAAAAGCGCTTGATTTATTAGCAAACTCAAAGGTCTGCTGTTTCAGCTTGGTTTGCATATATTCTCTATCATTTGCAATTGTGCCAATGCTCCCCTTACTGCTGTAAGCTCCTCCCCCAACTTTTTTGTGGGTTGCCTCTTATGTTGTTTTTCCAGTTGCACTAGGTGAGCTTGTAACTCCAAGGATTTCTGACGTCTTTCTCTTTTTCTCCGTGTACCCCATTTAATAAAAACTCCTCTAACCACTGCTTTCATAGTGTCCCATAAGGATCCATCATTAACCTCACCATTATCATTAAGTTGATAAAATTCCTGTATCGCCCTCCTGATGTCCTCCCTCACTGTTTCATCTCCCAATAGAGTCTCGTTGAGCCTCCATAGGCCCCCCCCCCTCTGCCTACCCCCCAGCCCCATAAACCTAATCCATATAGGAGCGTGATCAGAGACCTGACAAGTCTCTATTTCTGCTGCTTTTATCATATGCCAACTGTTACGGTGTACCCACAAGCTGTCTAACCTCGAATAAGACTGTGCTGCATGTGAATAATGGGTGTAATTTCTCTGTGTTCCATGTAATAATCTCCAGCAATCCACTACCTCACATACCTCACATTCCTTCAAAAAGTTCAACAATGCCTTACGACCGGTGCTTCCAACCCCCCTCCTTCCCATGGAATGATCCAAATCCGCGTCTGGGGCAATATTGAAATCTCCCCCCTATGATCACTTGGCCTTTAATAAAACCTTGGATTTCCTCCTACAGAGAATCAAAGAATTGCTTCTGACCTTCATTAGGTGCATAAATATTAATAAATGTGATCTCCTTACCTTGTAGAAGTCCCCTAATCCCCAAATATCGGCCACTCGAGTCCCGAAATTCTTCTTGTATGCTTAGCCCACAGGTGTGCCGCACCATTATAGCTACTCCCCCAACCTTTCTGGCCTCCCGTCCCTGATGTACCAGTACTTCTCTAAAGGGCCGGCGCCGCAATAAATGCGTGTCTCTCAGTCTCAGATGTGTCTCTTGCATCATCGTCACATCCCATTTTAACCTATTCAATTCCTTAAACACACGGCCCCGCTTCCCCTGATGGTGAAGCCCATTCACATTCCAGGACCCTACTGTTAGTGTTTCCCCAGATCCCTCCCGCCTCCCCCCGCCTTCCCTCATCTTCACCCCTCCCCTTTTCCCTCCTCCCCTCTCCTCCCCCCCTCCCTTTGCCGATCTCTGGTCCAGAAGATCAGCCATAGTAGGAAAAATAACGTACATTTCCAGAGGCTTTGATCATACAGTGGTGGAAATAAGTATTTGATCCCTTGCTGATTTTGTAAGTTTGCCCACTGACAAAGACATGAGCAGCCCATAATTGAAGGGTAGGTTATTGGTAACAGTGAGAGATAGCACATCACAAATTAAATCCGGAAAATCATATTGTGGAAAGTATATGAATTTATTTGCATTCTGCAGAGGGAAATAAGTATTTGATCCCCCACCAACCAGTAAGAGATCTGGCCCCTACAGACCAGGTAGATGCTCCAAATCAACTCGTTACCTGCATGACAGACAGCTGTCGGCAATGGTCACCTGTATGAAAGACACCTGTCCACAGACTCAGTGAATCAGTCAGACTCTAACCTCTACAAAATGGCCAAGAGCAAGGAGCTGTCTAAGGATGTCAGGGACAAGATCATACACCTGCACAAGGCTGGAATGGGCTACAAAACCATCAGTAAGACGCTGGGCGAGAAGGAGACAACTGTTGGTGCCATAGTAAGAAAATGGAAGAAGTACAAAATGACTGTCAATCGACAAAGATCTGGGGCTCCACGCAAAATCTCACCTCGTGGGGTATCCTTGATCATGAGGAAGGTTAGAAATCAGCCTACAACTACAAGGGGAGAACTTGTCAATGATCTCAAGGCAGCTGGGACCACTGTCACCACGAAAACCATTGGTAACACATTACGACATAACGGATTGCAATCCTGCAGTGCCCGCATGGTCCCCCTGCTCCGGAAGGCACATGTGACGGCCCGTCTGAAGTTTGCCAGTGAACACCTGGATGATGCCGAGAGTGATTGGGAGAAGGTGCTGTGGTCAGATGAGACAAAAATTGAGCTCTTTGGCATGAACTCAACTCGCCGTGTTTGGAGGAAGAGAAATGCTGCCTATGACCCAAAGAACACCGTCCCCACTGTCAAGCATGGAGGTGGAAATGTTATGTTTTGGGGGTGTTTCTCTGCTAAGGGCACAGGACTACTTCACCGCATCAATGGGAGAATGGATGGGGCCATGTACCGTACAATTCTGAGTGACAACCTCCTTCCCTCCGCCAGGGCCTTAAAAATGGGTCGTGGCTGGGTCTTCCAGCACGACAATGACCCAAAACATACAGCCAAGGCAACAAAGGAGTGGCTCAGGAAGAAGCACATTAGGGTCATGGAGTGGCCTAGCCAGTCACCAGACCTTAATCCCATTGAAAACTTATGGAGGGAGCTGAAGCTGCGAGTTGCCAAGCGACAGCCCAGAACTCTTAATGATTTAGAGATGATCTGCAAAGAGGAGTGGACCAAAATTCCTCCTGACATGTGTGCAAACCTCATCATCAACTACAGAAGACGTCTGACCGCTGTGCTTGCCAACAAGGGTTTTGCCACCAAGTATTAGGTCTTGTTTGCCAGAGGGATTAAATACTTATTTCCCTCTGCAGAATGCAAATAAATTCATATACTTTCCACAATGTGATTTTCCGGATTTAATTTGTGATGTGCTATCTCTCACTGTTACCAATAACCTACCCTTCAATTATGGGCTGCTCATGTCTTTGTCAGTGGGCAAACTTACAAAATCAGCAAGGGATCAAATACTTATTTCCACCACTGTATATATCAGTCAAACCCCCCTCCCCACTCCTCTTATAACCCTTAAACACAGGCTATCCCCCCCTACCCGTGCCTGTTCCTTACCCAACTCTAACCCTCTATTTCCTCCCCCCAAAAAACTCTCGTCTAACATCAAACTGTGCCAGCACAAGTCCTATGTGTGCTTTCTGAGCCACTCATACAGTCCGGATGTCTTCCTCTCCCAGAAACATCCCATCGTTCTGGCAAACCAGATCTTCCACTCTCTTCCTCTCCAGCCTCAGCAGTTCAGCTTGAAGTCAACACCACTATAAGGTATAACAGCCGCTCGTGACGCACTCCAATTTGGGTAGCACAGTTCCACCTGTTAAAGCGATTACTCTCAAAGCAACCAAGTGACTTGCCCCAAACTCCACATCAAGCATGCTAACCAGCTGTCCATTCGAGTCCAGGTTTGCTCTATTGTGCAGTGTAGCAAAGCAGTAACAACCCATGTGTCCGTAATGTCTCAGCAGCCCCCACTTTAGGAAGCCTGCTTGTCCCTCTTCTTTCCTCGCTCCACCACCACTTGCCACGCTGAATCTCTCCTAGGAGCCGCTTGAGTTCGCGATTCCTGATTCTGCACCGGTACATCTTGACATCCCATGGCCCGCAACGCCGACCACGCTTCCTCCGGCGTTGTAACCTTGCGGGATTTCCCGTCTACTGTAATCCAAACTGCAAAGGGGAACAACCATCTGTATCTGATCCCCTTAGTACGCATAAATCCAGTAACTTCTCTGAATGATCCACGCATCATCAGCGTTGTGCGTGCCAAATCCTGAAAGACCCCTATTTTGTAATTCTTCCAGGTAATTTCTTTGCTCAACCGGGGCTGTTTCAGGATTAGTTCTTTTATGGGGAAGTCTAGAAAGCAGACAACCATATCCCTCGGGTTTGAATCTCTGCGGGGTCCCTGTGCTCGATGCGCACGTTGAATGCGTATCTCCGGGGGGGGGGGGGGGGGGGTGTCCAACCCCGAGGCCAAAATATGCTGGCATAGTTCTTTTATAACAGCCTCAGAGTTGGAAAAAATATCTAGCTCAGGGATACCTTTAAATCTTAAATTGTTCTGCCGAGACCTATTCTCTAGGTCTTCAATTTGCTCCCTGAGCCGGTCCAACTCCTCCTGTTCCTCAGTTGCCTTCCTCCGCATAGAGTCCACCTCCGATTGAAGGGCCACCATCCCCCTTTCTACTTCGCCCACTCGGGACCCCAATTCATGCATTTCCGCTCTGATGTCTTTGAGGGCGTTTTGAACATCTAAATCGGATCCCCGCGAAGTCAGATTTTAAGTCGTGAAGCAGCCCTGCTACGTCCGATTGCAACATACTTGCAGCCTCTGCGGGTTCCTCGCTCCATACCGTGTGTTCCTGTGGGCGTGTGCAGTCGCCATCTTGGATCCTCACAGCTCCAGCCCCACTCTCCCTTCGTTCACTTTTTCGCGACACTCCGGTGTATATCGGAATCGCTCAAGGGTTTTTTTTGGTGGCATAGCCTGGAGGCGTACTCTCTGTCGTTCTCGATCCGTCTCTCACTGTATGAGCAAGTTTGTAGTGCCAACAACTATGAGCCCCGGCGGAGCTCCTCGTTCAGACCGCCACCTTGGATCGTGATGTCATTTCCTCCCAGCAATCCGTTTTTTAATCCAAACAAAATTATCCTGCAGATACCGGGTCAGGAGTTAGCTTCCAATGTCACATGTCACCACTCCGGCAACTCACTTTCTTCCTTAAACATGTATCACATGCTGCAGGCTAGCAGTTAATTATCACAGCGTGAGCTCAATCCCGGTACATAAATTGCTTTTATTCTCCAAGTCTGCCTGTTACAGCCCGGTGCAAAAGACCCTGTCAGTCAACCCTCCTCCACACAGTCACTTCATAGCAAAGAAGGGAGACACAATGTATGAAACTCACAGATCACAGGGCTCCTGAGATAACGAGAAATGCAGCCCTTCACATAACAGACTCCTGGGCAAATACTGTACTGGGCTCCCGACAGGCAGCTGCAGCTCTCTGTGTCCTCCACGATATTCTCCAAATGTGCTGAAATCTTCACACGAGCCCCCTGTTTCTCAGCAGCCCAGGAATCCCTCGTAACACAGATGTCCTGGCTCAGTGTTAGCTCACGCTGCTTCCCGCCTTTTCCTCAAGCAGAGCCTGTCCGACCCCCACCAGGTAGGAGAGAAGGAACTTTCATCTGCTGCTCTCTCCGCTCTCTATCCCTTCTTCACAGCTCATTTATCCTCAGCTGCACAATCTCACACCTTCTCACCCTTCAATCCACACCTAATAGCCTGTCAGTGCCTGGGGAATCGCTGGATACCACATAGCCCCAACGGAGCCTCTTGTTTAAGCCTCCATTTTTGATGGTAACGTCACTTCCTCCAGATTTTATGCTTCTTATCCTAGAAACAAGCAGTGGATTTTCCCAAGTTCATCTTAAGGAGAAATTAGATCTTACCTGCTAATTTGCTTTCCTTGAGTCTCTCCAGACCATTCCCAATGAGTGGGTAACATGTACTCCTAACAGCAGACAGAGACTGAGAATTATTTAGTGATACCTGTCTAAGGGTCTGTGCAACCCTGACCTGCTCAGTATTTCAAATAGCCAAGCACCATAGAAGAATTACAAAAACCCAGAAAACATAACTAAACTCCCTTCCGAAACCCCCGGAAGGGAGCACCAGACATCCAACCAAACGAGACTGTGACATCACAGTAGCCACTTGCAGCCCCAGAAGCATCAAGCAACCCCACCACCCCACCAAGGTAACACACTCCTCCTGGACGGGGTTCGGGAATGGTCTGGAGAGACTCAAGGAAAGCAAATCAGCAGGTAAGATATCATTTCTCTTTCCTTATCATCTGCTCCAGATCATTCCCGACGAGCAGGAAGTACCAAAGCAGTACTTACCGAGGGTAGGAAATTACCCAAACACAGATGCCCCAAAAGAAGGGTCCTGCTGGGATTGCACATCCAACTGGTAACGCCTGACAAGGAATGAAGAGAGACCCAAGTTGCTGCCCGGCAAATGTCCTGCAAAGGAATAAGAGAATGCTCCGCCCATGAGGCCTGAGCCCGCGCAGAATGTGCCCGCCACACGGCAGGTGCATCCTTACCCTGCAATAGATAAGCGGACACCACAGCTTCCTTAATCTTGCGAGCGATGGAGGCCTTCGACAATGCCTCCCCTTTCTGATCCAATTTACAAAACTCTGGCATCCAGCGAACACAAAGCTTGCAGTGCCCTATGGACATAAAGCCTGAAGGAGGAGACTCCTCCCGTGAAAAGAATGGCAAAGTAATAGACTACTTAACATGGAAAGGAGAAATTACCTTGAGCAAAAAGGATGGAACTGGCCGCAAAGACACCATCTCTTTACAGAAAACCAGAAACGGCTCCCAACACGATAGAGCCTGCAACTCCAAAATACACTGTGCTGACGTGATGGCCACCAAAACACCGCCTTGAGAGAGTCTTGCTGAAGAGGCTCGAAAGGAGCCTTAACCAAGGACAACAGCACCAAATTGAAATCCCAAGGAGGAACGACAGGCTGAAACGGTGGTCTCAACCGTTTGACCCCCTGGAAAAATTTCTGAATAGAGAGCCAAAGACTTCCCCTGAATCAAGCCCCGAAAACAAACCAGAGCTGTCAGTTGCACCCGAAGGGGAAATGACGACAGCCCTTTCTCCAATCCACACTGAAGGAATTCCAAAAGGTTTCCAAGCGCAGCATCTCTCGCTCTTCACATCAATCCCCCAAAATACACCAAACTCATACGCTAACCAAACAGGTGGAACACTTCCTAGAACTCAAGATAGTATGAATCATGCCGGAAGAATACTCCTTTTTCAACCACCTCAACCGCGCAACAGCCGAGCCGGAAGCGAGAACCGAGTCACATCGGGCATGAGAACGGGACCCTGCTGCAGCAGACCACCCTCTAAGGGATTCACCCAAGCTCTTCACCAGCTTCTCCAGCTCCTCCCCAAAGAACAACTTAACCTTGAACGGAAGCTGACAAACGGAGACCATGTCTGCCAACCAATTCAGGAGCCACAGAAATCGCTTTTCCACAACCACCAGAACCAGGTTCTTTGCAGACGCGGGGACCAAGCAACAGAGAGCGTCCAAGAGAAAGGCCGTGCCCAACTCCAAGTTAATGACATCCGAAGGCGCCTGCGAGGAGGATGCCTTGATGGTGAATCTGGGAGGCATTCAGCCCACCAAGATCAGGCCTGTGCCATGTAACCACCACAAATTTGCTGCCTGTAACACCAAGGTCTAACCTCAAAGGAGCGCTTCAGGGGAGCCTCCATTCTACAATCCTGAGGGTCCTTAAGGTCCGCCCCACACTCTACAGGAATAGCTGTCTTTTTTGTGACCGCTGGGACCCGGAAAGACTCCAGGTCCGACATAGGGAACTGATAAAGTCAAACCATTGCCCAACCAATGTGCAAAGGTGAATTCAGCGTCTGCCACTCATCATCCACCAACTCCCACAAATCCTCGTGATATGGAGAGGTCTGGGGCGGCCAGTGCACACCCCCTTTAACAGCGGGTCGCCCTTCCGAGACACCTGAGGGTCTTCAGACAATTTGAGAGCCCGTAGGACCTCCGCCAACAATCCGAACTGAGGGATCCTCCTGTATAGGCACCTGAGCAGACTCCCTCAGGCTCTCTGCGTCCCAGGGATCTCCCTGAACCGCATCCTCAGAGAATTGGAGCTCTGATCTGAGGGAAAGAACCTCCTCCAGGTCCTTCCCAGCCGCAACGCGGGCCTTTTTGGCCCCAAGGGCCCCCTAGGCGCCCCAAGCAACCCTTTCGGGGCTTTGGTCGCCGGGGATCTCCCACAGCCTCCACAGGGAGCCCTCTCTTCAGGAAATAAGCCTGAAGAAGTAACAGAACAAATCTGGGGGGAAAATGAGAGGGGACCATAGAGGCATCATGCCTGGTAAGAAGCCCCGCAGCACTCTGACCCAAAATAGCGGATGTTCCCACCAAAACAACTTTGGGAGAGCAGTTTCCCCGAGAGAAGCCTCCTTACTCTGCCAAGGGGCCTTTCCAGTACTCCCCGCCACTGGGGTGCCCGATTCAGGATCAGCGCCAGTCATCATCTCCATTTCTAGGCACACATGGCAGAAACTGCTGAGCACTGAGACCACTTGCCAAGCGGAACAGGCTGTGCACCTACATGCCTTCTCTGCCTGGAATGCCATGCCAAACTGTACCAGAGCAGTATCCGGCCATAAGCTTCCCACCAAAAAAGGTGCTCCCCTGCCTGATAGCATCCTGCAACCGGCCCCGAGTGTCTTTTTTTTTTTTTTTTTAATACTGGCAGTCCTCTGTTCCAACTACAGGCCATCCTCAAGGAAGTTCTCCCAGGTAAACAGGGGAGAAGGCCAAGGCACACCACTCACCAAAGGAGAGCAGGAGCGAGAGAAAGGGGGAAGGGACCCTCAAAAGCCCTGGGGCCCAAGCTGAAGGCCAGAGACTTTTTTTTCCTGCTGACTGTGTATTCTGTTTCTTGCCTCTCTCTCTCTCTTTTTGCTCCAGAACACCCCTGAAGCAATCCCTTAAATACTATTCTAACTTTTCTTACTAAATGGGAACAAAATTGGCACACCCAACCAAAGAACAGCAGGGATGCACAGATTCTCCTACCTCTGCTGGGAGACTGAGAAATACTGAGCAGGCCAGAGTTGCACAGATCCTTATACAAGTGTCACTACTCAATAATTCTCAGTCTCCCTCTGCTGGTAGGAGGGCATATTACCCACTCGTCTGGAATGGTCTGGAGCAGACGATAAGGAACAAAGCTTATGGACTTTTAGGAAATTATACAAACCTTTTTTAATCCCTGCTAAGCTACCTGCTGTTACCACATTCTCTGGCAATTAATTCCAGAGTTTAATTACACATTGAGTGAAGAAATATTTTCTCCAGTTTGTTTTAAATGTACTACTTAGTAGCTTCATTGTGTGTCCCCAAGTCCTAGTATTTTTGGAAAGGGTAAACAAACAATTCACCACTCTACTCAGTATTTTATAGACTTCAATCTTACCTCCCCTCAGCCGACTCTTCTTCAAGCTGAAAAGCTCTAGCCGCTTTAGTAGGAGGTCATCGAAAATATAGCCAAATGCCAGTATTTAGCTTCAGTATGCTTTTTTTTGGGCCTAACAAATTTTAATTCTGGACCACTGAATTTACTTATTTTACAATTTGTTTGTAGTTATTTTTGTGTTTACTTCTAAATTAACTATTGTCCTCACCCCCATTTGTTTCTTCCGCATACAGGTGGAGAACTCCTAGGCATCCTATGCCTAAAACTTGGCACCTAGCATTTGCCTGCCCCATAAGTTTCCACTTTAGCTAGGACTGAAAAAAGTTGCCATTATTTCAGGCCTTACTATACCTGGGGCTAAGAGGAGCCGTCACTGTGAGACAAGACTGAAAGCAGTGTGGACATCCTGCACAGTGCAACTCAAAATTACTGAGAACCACACGATGCAAACTGCAGAAGAGTGATTCCTTCAGCTGCTGCAGCAATAGCAGCAAGATGAAAGAGGTACATCAGACATACTGGTAGAGAGGGATAAGGGCTGGCTAGCTAGCTAAGGGGGTGCTTCAGAAGAGGAGGTTGAAGAGTGGTTGGCTACCTCAGAGGACCTGGGAGGTGAAAGGTGGCTGACTTAAGGAATCCGAAACTGGGTTAAGATAAGGTGTGGGAGCAAAAGAACAGGCAGCTGTGTGACGACAGGGTGTGTGTGTGTGGGGAGGGGGAAGAGATCCCCACTCTTTCCTGCCCGCTGCTACGGCACTAATCCTCTCGTCTCCATTTTTTAAAAATGGCTGCCGAAACTTTCACGGAAGTCTTGCGAGGTTACTGCTGGAAGTCTTGGCAGCCATTTTAAAAAAGCAGAGACAGCAAGGTGATCAGCGGCAGGAGGAAGGAAAGAGTAGGGATCTTTCCTGCTCCAAAAAGCCACACCACCACCAGGGTGCCTTGACATATGTGCCAGGGCACCCAGGACCGAGGGGGAGGTGAATGGATAAGAGTCAGGATGATAAAAAGCAGTCATCATCATACACTCAAAACAAAGCAAGCACACCTATGAGATGCTGCATCCACCTTGTCTTTTTTTTATTGTTGGTGGCATTTTTATTTGATCTCACTTATATTTTCAAACACAACAGTTTGAGCAGAACACTGATATACACAGAGGAAGTATAAAGCGAATGCTACATACCTATAGAAGGTATTCTCCGAGGACAGCAGGCTGATTGTTCTCACTGATGGGTGACGTCCACGGCAGCCCCCTCCAACCGGAAACTTCACTAGCAAAGGCCTTTGCTAGTCCTCGTGCGCCCATGCGCACCGCGCATGCGCGGCCGTCTTCCCACCCAAACTGGCTTGTGTTCGTTAGTCCCGTATGTAGCAAGACAAAGACAAGGGAAGACACAACTCCAAAGGGGAGGCGGGCGGGTTCGTGAGAACAATCAGCCTGCTGTCCTCGGAGAATACCTTCTACAGGTATGTAGCATTCGCTTTCTCCGAGGACAAGCAGGCTGCTTGTTCTCACTGATGGGGTATCCCTAGCCCCCAGGCTCACTCAAAACAACAAACATGGTCAATTGGGCCTCGCAACGGCAAGGACATAACCGAGATTGACCTAACAACTTATCCAACTAACTGAGAGTGTAGCCTGGAACAGAATAAAAAAATGGGCCTAGGGGGGTGGAGTTGGATTCTAAACCCCAAACAGATTCTGAAGCACCGACTGCCCGAACCGACTGTCGCGTCGGGTATCCTGTTGCAGGCAGTAATGAGATGTGAATGTGTGGACAGATGACCACGTCGCAGCCTTGTAGATCTCTTCAATAGTGGCTGACTTCAAGTGGGCCACTGACGCTGCCATGGCTCTAACATTGTGAGCCGTGACATGACCCTCAAGAGCCAGCCCAGCCTGGGCGTAAGTGAAGGAAATGCAGTCTGCTAGCCAATTTGATAAGGTGCGTTTCCCCACAGCCACTCCCCTCCTGTTGGGATCAAAAGAAACATTTGGGCGGACTGTCTCTTGGGCTGTGTCCGTTCCAGATAGAAGGCCAATGCTCTTTTGCAGTCCAATGTGTGCAGCTGACGTTCAGCAGGGCAGGAATGCGGACGGGGAAAGAATGTTGGCAAGACAATTGACTGGTTCAGATGGAACTCCGACACCACCTTCAGCAAGAACTTAGGGTGAGTGCGGAGGACTACTCTATTATGACGAAATTTGGTGTAAGGAGCATGGGCTACCAGGGCCTGAAGCTCACTGACTCTACGAGCTGAAGTTACTGCCACCAAGAAAATGACCTTCCAGGTCAAGTACTTCAGATGGCAGGAGTACAGTGGCTCAAAAGGAGGTTTCATCAGCTGGGTGAGAACAACATTGAGATCCCATGACACTGTAGGAGGTTTGATGGGGGGCTTTGACAAAAGCAAACCTCTCATAAAGCGAAGTAAAGGCTGTCCCGAGATTGGCTTACCTTCCACACGGTAATGGTATGCACTGATTGCGCTAAGGTGAACTCTTACAGAGTTGGTCTTGAGACCAGACTCAGACAAGTGCAGAAGGTAGTCAAGCAGGGTCTGTGTAGGACAAGAGCGAGGATCTAAGGCCTTGCTGTCACACCAGACGGTAAACCTCCATAAAAATAAGTAACTCCTCTTAGTGGAATCTTTCCTGGAAGCAAGCAAGATGCGGGAGACACCCTCTGACAGACCCAAAGAGGCAAAATCTACGCTCTCAACATCCAGGCCGTGAGAGCCAGAGACCGGAGGTTGGGATGCAGAAGCGCCCCTTCGTTCTGGGTGATGAGGGTCGGAAAACACTACAATCTCCACGGTTCTTTGGAGGACAACTCCAGAAGAAGAGGGAACCAGATCTGACGCGGCCAAAAAGGAGCAATCAGAATCATAGTGCCTCGGTCTTGCTTGAGTTTCAACAAAGTCTTCCCCACCAGAGGTATGGGAGGATAAGCATACAGCAGGTCTTCCCCCCAATCCAGGACGAAGGCATCCGATGCCAGTCGGCCGTGGGCCTGAAGTCTGGAACAGAACTGAGGGACCTGGTGGTTGGCTCGAGATGCGAAGAGATCTACCAAGGGGGTGCCCCACACTTGGAAGATCCGGCGCACTACTCTGGAGTTGAGCGACCACTCGTGAGGTTGCATAATCCTGCTCAACCTGTTGGCCAGACTGTTGTTTACGCCTGCCAGATAAGTGGCTTGGAGAAACATGCCGTAACGGCGAGCCGACAGCCACATGCTGACGGCTTCCTGACACAGGGGGCGAGATCCGGTGCCCCCCTGCTTGTTGATGTAATACATGGCAACCTGGTTGTCTGTCTGAATCTGGATAATTTGGTGGGACAGCCGATCTCTGAAAGCCTTCAGAGCGTTCCAGACCGCTCGTAACTCCAGGAGATTGATCTGTAGACCTTGTTCCTGGAGGGACCAGCTTACCTGGGTGTGAAGCCCATCGACATGAGCTCCCCACCCCAGGAGAGACGCATCCGTAGTCAGCACTTTTTGCGGCTGAGGAATTTGGAAATGGCGTCCCAGAGTCAAATTGGACCAAATCGTCCACCAGTGCAGGGATTTGAGAAAACTCGTGGACAGGTGGATCACGTCCTCTAGATCCCCAGCAGCCTGAAACCACTAGGAAGCTAGGGTCCATTGAGCAGATCGCATGCGAAGACGAGCCATGGGAATCACATGAACTGTGGAGGCCATGTGGCCTAGCAATCTCAACATCTGCCGAGCTGTGATCTGCTGGGACGCTCGCACCCGGGAGACGAGGGACAACAGATTGTTGGCCCTTGTCTCTGGAAGATAGGCACGAGCCGTCCGAGAATCCAGCAGAGCTCCTATGAATTTGAGTCTCTGTACTGGGAGAAGATGGGACTTTGGATAATTTATCACAAACCCCAGTAGCTCCAGGAGTCGAATAGTCATCTGCATGGACTGAAGAGCTCCTGCCTCGGATGTGTTCTTCACGAGCCAATCGTCGAGATAAGGGAACACGTGCACTCCAAGCCTGCGGAGCGCTGCTGCTACCACAGCCAGGCACTTCGTGAACACTCGGCACGGAGGCGAGCCCAAAGGGTAGCACACAGTACTGGAAGTGACGTGTTTCCAGACGGAATCGGAGATACTGTCTGTGAGCTGGCAGTATCGGAATATGCGTGTAAGCATCCTTTAAGTCCAGAGAGCATAGCCAATCTTTTTCCTGAATCATGGGAAGAAGGGTGCCCAGGGAAAGCATCCTGAACTTTTCCTTGACCAGATATATGTTCAGGGCCCTTAGGTCTAGGATGGGACGCATCCCCCCTGTTTTCTTTTTCACAAGGAAGTACCTGGAATAGAATCCCAGCCCCTCCTGCCCCGGTGGCACGGGCTTGACCGCACTGGCGCTGAGAAGGGCGGAGAGTTCCTCTGCAAGTACCTGCTTGTGCTGGAAGCTGAAAGACTGAGCTCTCGGTGGGCAATTTGGAGGCATGGAGGCCAAATTGAGGGCGTATCCCTTGCCGGACTATTTGAAGAACCCAACGGTCGGAGGTTATAAGAGGCCACCTTTGGTGAAAAACTTTCAACCTCCCCCCGACCGGCAGATCGTCCGGCACGGACACTTTGATATCGGCTATGCTCTTCTGGAGCCAGTCAAAAGCTCGCCCCCTGCTTTTGCTGGGGAGCTGTGGGGACTTGCTGAGGCGCACGCTGCTGACGAGAGCGAGCGCGCTGGGGCTTAGCCTGGGCCGCAGGCTGTCGAGAGGGAGGATTGTACCTACGCTTTCCAGAAGAGTAGGGAACAGTCCTCCTTCCCCCATAAAAACGTCTACCTGAAGAGGTAGATGCTGAAGGCTGCCGGCGGGAGAATTTGTCGAAAGCGTTATCCCGCTGGTGGAGCTGTTCTACCACCTGTTCGACCTTTTCCCCAAAAATGTTATACGCTCAGCAAGGGGAGTCCGCAATCCGCTGCTGGATCCTATTCTCCAGGTCGGAGGTACGCAGCCATGAGAGTCTGCGCATCACCACACCTTGAGCAGCGGCCCTGGATGCAACATCGAAGATATCATATACCCCTCTGGCCAGGAATTTCCTACATGCCTTCAGCTGCCTGACCACCTCCTGAAACGGCTTGGCTTGCTCAGAAGGGAGCTTGTCCACCAAGTCCGCCAGCTGCCACACATTGTTCCACATATGGATGCTCGTGTAGAGCTGGTATGATAGAATCTTGGCCACGAGCATGGAAGAATGATAGGCCTTCCTCCCAAAGGAGTCTAAGGTTCTGGGGTCTTTGCCCGGGGGCGCCGAAGCATGCTTCCTAGAACTCAGCCTTCTTCAGGGCCAGATCCACCACACCAGAGTCGTGAGGCAACTGAGTGCGCATCAGCTCTGGGTCCCCATGGATCCGATACTGGGATTCTATCTTCTTGGAAATGTGGGGATTAGTTAGTGGCTTGGTCCAGTTCGCCAGCAATGTCTTTTTTAGGACATGATGCATGGGTACTGTGGACGCTTCCTTAGGTGGAGAGGGATAGTCCAAGAGCTCAAACATCTCAGCCCTTGGCTCATCCTCCGCGACCACCGGGAAGGGGATGGCCATAGACATCTCCCGGACAAAGGCCGAGAAAGACAGACTCTCGGGAGGAGAAAGCTGCCTTTCAGGGGAGGGAGTGGGATCAGAAGGAAGACCATCAGACTCCTCGTCAGAGAAATATCTGATGTCCTCCTCCGCCTCTCACGAGGCCTCACCATCGGTATCAGACACAAGTTCACGAACCTGTGTCTGAAGCCGCGCTCGTTCTGACTCCGTGGAAACATGGCCATGGTGGGAGCATCGAGAGGTGGACTCCCTGGCCGGGATCGGCGAAGCTCCCTCCCCCGACGTCGTCGGGGAGTCCACCTGGGAGGCAGCCGAAGCCACCTCACCCCGGGCAAAGGGCCAGCCGATGCCTCACTCGACGGCACCAGTGGCACAGGCACCCCCGGTACCGGAGGGGAAGGGCGTAACAGCTCTTCCAGGATGCCTAGAAGAACGGCCCGGAGACTCTCGTGCAGAGCGGCTGTGGAGAAAGACTGAGAAGCCGGTGCAGGCGTCGAGGTCAGAATCTGTTCCGGGCACGGAGGCGGTACCTGGCTGTCCGGGGTAGAGCGCATCGACACCTCCTGGATGGAGAGTGAGCGGTCCTCCCGGTGCCGATGCCTGCTGGGTGCCGACTCCCTTGGCGACCTAGAGCTCCCGGTACGAAGTCGGGAAGGTGACCGGTGACGATGCTTCTTCGACTTCTTCGAGCGAAGCATATCACCGGAGCTCCCCGGTACCGATGAGGAGGACGTTGAATCCAGACGTCGCTTCCTCGGGGCCGGGTCCGAAGATGGTCGATCCCGGGGGGGCTGTACCGCAGGAGCCCTCAGGGCAGGAGGAGACCTACCCGAAGGCTCACCGCCACCAGCAGGGGAATGGACAGACCTCACCTGCACTCCAGACGAAGCACCACCGTCCGACGACATCAGCACCAGCGGGGATCCCGGTACCGCCGACGCACTCTTCCGAAGTCTCGGTACCTTCGACGCAGGAGGAATACGCCTCGATGCCGTCGACGCCGATGCACTCCCCGAAGACTTCGGTGCTGCCGACGTCGAGCCAACTGACCAACTCTCTTGGCTCTAATCCTCGACTTCTCTTCACCACATTGAACTCTCTCCTCAAGGTGCCCCCTCCCCCAACTCCCCCTTCATTATCTCCTCAGACCCTTGCTGAATTCTTTTACAACAAGGTTCAAAAGATAAACCTTGCTTTCTCTACCTCACCACCTCTCCCTCCACTAGTCCGTTCCCCTCTCTCTCCTTCCCCTCATTCCCTTTCCTCCTTTCCTGAAGTTACTATTGAGGAAACTACACTTCTCCTTTCTTCCTCAAAATGTACCACCTGTTCCTCTGATCCCATTCCCACCCACCTTCTTAATGCCATCTCTCCTACTCTTATTCCTTTTATCTGTCACATTCTCAACCTCTCACTTTCCACTGCGACTGTCCCTGCTGCCTTTAAACATGCTGTGGTCACACCTCTCCTTAAGAAGCCTTCACTTGACCCTACTTGTCCCTCTAATTACCGACCCATCTCCCTCCTTCCTTTTCTCTCTAAATTACTTGAGCGTGCTGTTCACCGCCGCTGCCTTGATTTTCTCTCCTCACATGCTATTCTTGACCCATTACAATCTGGTTTTCGCCCTCTCCACTCAACCGAAACTGCGCTTACTAAAGTCTCCAATGACCTATTACTGGCTAAATCCAGAGGTCAATATTCCATCCTCATTCTTCTTGATCTTTCCGCTGCTTTTGACACTGTCCATCACAGCATACTTCTCGATACCCTGTCCTCACTTGGATTCCAGGGCTCTGTCCTTTCCTGGTTCTCTTCCTACCTCTCCCTCCGCACCTTTAGTGTTCACTCTGGTGGATCCTCTTCTACTTCTATCCCTCTGCCTGTCGGCGTACCTCAGGCTTCTGTTCTTGGTCCCCTCCTCTTTTCTATCTACACTTCTTCCCTTGGTTCATTAATCTCATCCCATGGCTTTTCCTACCATCTCTATGCTGATGATTCCCAAATCTACCTTTCTACCCCTGATATCTCACCTTGCATCCAAACCAAAGTTTCAGTGTGCTTGTCTGACATTGCTGCCTGGATGTCTCAACGCCACCTGAAATTAAATATGACCAAAACCGAGCTTCTCATTTTCCCCCCCAAACCCACCTCCCCGCTCCCCCCGTTTTCTATTTCTGTTGATGGCTCTCTCATTCTCCCTGTCTCCTCAGCTCGAAACCTTGGGGTCATCTTTGACTCTTCTCTCTCCTTCTCTGCTCATATCCAGCAGACCGCCAAGACCTGTCGTTTCTTTCTTTACAACATCCGTAAAATCCGCCCCTTTCTTTCCGAGCACTCTACCAAAACCCTCATCCACACCCTTGTCACCTCTCGTCTAGACTACTGCAATCTGCTTCTTGCTGGCCTCCCACTTAGTCACCTCTCCAGTCGGTTCAAAACTCTACTGCCCGTCTCATCTTCCGCCAGGGTCGCTTTACTCATACTACCCCTCTCCTCAAGACCCTTCACTGGCTCCCTATCCGTTTTCGCATCCTGTTCAAACTTCTTCTACTAACCTATAAATGTACTCACTCTGCTGCTCCCCAGTATCTCTCCACACTCGTCCTTCCCTACACCCCTTCCCGTGCACTCCGCTCCATGGATAAATCCTTCTTATCTGTTCCCTTCTCCACTACTGCCAACTCCAGACTTCGCGCCTTCTGTCTCGCTGCACCCTACGCCTGGAATAAACTTCCTGAGCCCCTACGTCTTGCCCCATCCTTGGCCACCTTTAAATCTAGGCTGAAAGCCCACCTCTTTAACATTGCTTTTGACTCGTAACCACTTGTAACCACTCGCCTCCACCTACCCTCTTCTCTTCCTTCCCGTTCACATTAATTGATTTGATTTGCTTACTTTATTTATTTTTTGTCTATTAGATTGTAAGCTCTTTGAGCAGGGACTGTCTTTCTTCTATGTTTGTGCAGCGCTGCGTATGCCTTGTAGCGCTATACCCTGTTTCCCCGAAAGTAAGACATCCCCCAAAAATAAGACCTAGTAGAGGTTTTCCTGAATTGGTAGATATAAGGCCTCCCCCAAAAGTAAGACCTAGCAAATTTTTGTTTGAAAGCAGGGCTGCCGAGAGCCAGACAAGGCTGCCCCCGGGCCGCCCCCACCCCACCCGAGGTCGCCGAGCCCACCCTCCGTCGCTCCCGGAACTAACCTTAAACGCCTCCTTTCACCTTCGCAGCAGCAGGGCAGACTTCTCCTTCCTTCCATGCCCCGCCCTCGCGGATGTTACGTCAGGCGAGGGCGGGACATGGAAGGAAGGAGTGGCCTGCCCTGCTGCTGCGAAGGTGAAAGGAGGCGTTTAAGGTTAGTTCTGGGAGCGACGGCGGGCGGGTCAACCCTGATGTTTCCCCGAAAAATAAGACAGCCCCTGAAAATAAGACCTAGCGCATTTTGGGGGGCAAAAATTAATATAAGACAGTGTCTTATTTTTGGGGAAGCACGGTAGAAATGCTAAATAGTAGTAGTAGTAGTAGATGCACTCGACGAATCTCGAGATGCTGTTGCCGTCGAAGCACCGGAGAACAGAACATTCCACTGGGCTAATCTCGCTACCAGAGTCCTCTTCTGCAAAAGAGCACAAAGACTACAGGCCTGCGGGCGGTGCTCAGCCCCCAGACACTGAAGACACGAAGCGTGCCTATCAGTGAGCGAGATTATCCAGGCGCACTGGGTGCACTTCTTGAAGCCGCTGGAAGGCTTCGATGACATGGGCGGAAAAATCGTGCCGGCGAAATCAAAATTCGTGATGATAATAGGCACCGAAAAAAAAGGGAGAAAAACCCATACGGGCGGCCAACTAGGCCGCTCCCGAAAGCGAAAGGACACTTACGCTGGGAAAAAGCTAGAAACGCGAAAGACGCGCGAGGTCTTCTGAGGGGCAGAAAACTTCGGCAAAACATGACCGTCCCGAGCGCGGACAAAAGAAGACTAACGAACACGAGCTGGTTCGGGCGGGAAGACGGTCGCGCATGGGCGCGTGAGGGCTAGCAAATGTCTTAGCTAGTGAAGATTCCGATTGGAGGGGGTGCCGTGGACGTCACCCATCAGTGAGAACAAGCAGCCTGCTTGTCCTCGGAGAACAACAGAATAACTTTTCATAGAGTAGTAATTTGTTATAAATCGTAATCAGTGCATCAGACCCTGTTAGGCCATTTCTATAAGTTGGAAATTGTTTGGATGTCACAGAATTTTCTGGGGACACGGATTCCATGATTTTGATTCAGAATGCTCTGCTACCTGGAGAAGATCCTTCAGTAGGCAGATTCTGTATCTACTGCTTAAGCAGTTTCATTCTACCTATAATAGCTGTAGATGCATGACTATTCATGCTGTTGGTACATTTCAAGTGATTACAGTAAGATACACAAAAGATGTCATTCCATCCTCTGGAACATCCAATTCAATTTTCCCCTCCCACTAGACAAGCATTGATGTCAGTTTCTTAGACTTAGAACACAGAATGCCTCAAAAAAAAAAAAAAAAAAAAAAAAAAAAGGGGGCAATTCTGCACCTTGGTACATCAGTTTAGGGTGTGCTTGGTGCTCATTTCTAGCCAGGCCTATAGGCACATCTAAGTTAAAAGCTTACTAGTGCAAACCCACTCATGTGCCAAATCTTAAGACACAAAACGAAAGGTCATGGATTTGATATGCCTCCTTTCTTTGGGTACAAACCAGGGTGGTTGGCATCTCTTATATGCAGGTACCGTTTCTGCCCTTACTGGGATCTCAGTCTGAGTTTGTATCTGGGGCAGTGGGGAGCCTCACCCTGGTTTAAAGGGGATTGCAGTGGGGTTCTAGCCCAGTACCCCAGGTTCTGGGCTTACTGCACTAGCCATGTGTAAAACAGTTTTCCTTATATGTTCCAAGTGGCATGCTTCACTAACAGTATTCTATAAGTTACAGGCGTTTTCTCGGTGCCATGTCCATGGACTCCCCATGCTCCTCCCATACTTTGGTCCATCTTGGAATTTTTTTTGGAAAATGCCAGTTAAAAGACACCTCTGACACACATGCAAGTGGCATGCTCTAGGCATATGTCTATAGCACTCGGAAAGGCCCTAGTTAGCACTAATTTCATAACTGATATCACAGTTTCCCCTTGTTATGGATTTGCAATTCTTCTTCCTTCCTGCACGTCACTGACTATCAGAGCCCATTAGATTCTCCACCATCTTCATCTAAAACAGCCACGTGCCCTCTCCTATATAATGGTTAATCCAGTTAACCCTCCCTTCTCTCTACTCTTTGCTACGTTTAGTGAGTCCAGCTTTATTTTTCTCCACCCTGTTAGTTTGGGAAAGACAGAAGGTTATCAATAGAAATCAAACAAAATAAAACATGGAAAAGAAAATAAGATGATACCTTTTTTATTGGACATAACTTAATACATTTCTTGATTAGCTTTCGAAGGTTGCCCTTCTTCGTCAGATCGGAAATAAGCAAATGTGTTAGACAGAAGCAAAGCACCTTCGAGTTTGCAGGTCTGCTGCCAGATACTCTCCTAGAGTCTCCCTGTCAGTCACATCTCGAAGCGGAAGTAGTCAGGGCTATTTTATACAGGCCTCTCAACCTGCAAGCTGTTTGCACAGTACCTCTGGCTGATATTGGAACAGGACACTACTCTAGTTACTTTGCCGTTCCAAGGAAGGAAGGGTCCTCTAGGCCAGTTTAGTTCTCAAAGTGGGCAGCTGAGTACTCAAGATTTACTCTTCTTATGGAAACTCTTCATTCCAACATAGTCCTAAGGCGTTCAGGGGAGTTTCTAACACCTCTGGACTTAATGGAGGTCTCACTTCAAGTCCCAATTTGTCCATTTAATCAGCGGTTTCTTCTCGTTGCGGTTTTGCAAAAACATTATGTCTTGAGATTTGCCTTTCAGTCTCAATACAGTTCCTTGACCATTCACCAAGTTCATGGTTGTAGCTGCAGCGCTCAGGTTTGATGGTATTCTAGTTCACACTTGTCTGGATGATTGGTTGATTGACGCAAAGTCTCTCCAGAAGAGGCTGCAAGCTACATCGCCAGTTGTCCAGTTTCTTCAGTCCCTCGGTTCAGTAGTAAACCCCCGTTAAGAGTTGTTTGGAGCCCTCTCAGTACTTCCTTATCTCAGAGTCTCCTTCAATTCTCTTCCGTAAGACAGGAGTGTCATTCTTCAGGACCAGATTCATTCGCTGCTGCGTAGAACATTATTTTGGCCAATGGATTATCTTCAGATCTTTAGATTCCATGACAGCTACAACAGAGGTATTTGCGCTCAAGAGGCCTGTACAGATTTATTTTATTTATTTATTTACGTCAATTTATATACCGTATCTTATTGCTACTGCAAGACAGAACGGTTTACAATTTATAAAAAGAAGCAATACAATAAGTACAAATTGGACAAACATTAGAACTCCAATCATTACAGGAAAGCACAGCAAACCCACAAACTAGCTACATAAGATGAGAACAATATAACTCATGATTAGTACACAGGAGAACACCGCAAATACAAATACAGATATCCCACTGGTCTCCGCATACAGATCCACAGTGTGTCTAACTGCCTCGCCAACCTTTCGAAAGACTCAGTCGGTGCCTTCAGACCCCAATTCTGATCGGGGTATTCCTTTGCATCTGCCCCAATGGTTGAAGATAACACAGAGGCCAGTCTCAGGGGCTGCAGAACTCACTGTATGGGGCAGCTTCCTTAAGGTTGGTGGTTCCCCACGGAAGCCCGCTCTTCGATCTCTCTGTTGGAAACACGGACAATTTGTTGTGGTTTGTTTTACAGTCTCCAACGACTACAGGAATCCTATTCTGTGCAAAGGGGTCTCACACTACTCGACGAAGTGGCCTATGTCAATCGTTACAGAGGGACGAAGAGTCGTCCTTTACAACAGGAAGCAGCTTTTCTCATGGCCTGGGCACAACAGTATCTTTCGGAACTGTCGGTGTCTCATGTAGTGGGGACAACAAAGGTTCCTACAGTTTTCTCACTCGTCACAGTCTAGAACCAGGAGAGTAGTCTCTTGGAGCACATGAGTTTCAAGCAGTTCTCCATCGTTGGGTTCCAAATCGTTCTCATGGCACCAAATCTGAGTTGCAAGGTTCCATATTTCCTCAGTCACAGGAAGGGCCAGAAAGTGGGGGGCATAGATGCACTTCTTCTAAGTTCATTTCCTCTGTGGCCTCTTCTAGGTAGACTCATTCAACGGAGAGGCACACAACGGTCTTCTACTCTTGATAGCTTCAGTTTGGCCTTGCAGGACTTGGTATGCTGCTCTTGTGCGCCCTTCTGGTGGTCTCGCTGTTGTAGCTTCCGGACTCATCCGGTCTTCTTCTTCAGGGATCACTGGTTCCTCCAGTTCGGGCTCGAATTTGTCTTATGGCTTGGCTCTTGCAAGGGTACACTTGTTTAAGATGGGTTATTCTTCTAAAGTAACAGTCACAATGCTATATTTGGACAACGTATTTTTCCAGTCTAGGTGTGCCGAAAATCAAATTTCTCCTTTGCATGCTTCCGCAGGGCAGTTTCTTGCATTTTTTACAGGATGGCTTTCATAAAAGGCTTGCCGCTTGCTTATTTAAAGGTGCTTCTTGTTTCCATGTTCATATCAAGGGAAGGAATTTTGCTAGCCATCTGGAAGTTGTCCATTTCCTTCTGGGTGTTAATTTATTTCGTCCTCCTTCTAGGTCATTGGGATCTCAACTTGGTTCTCTCAGTTCTCATTAACCCATATTTTGTACCTTGGTAGGCCTGCTCTATAAAGGATTTGTCACTCAACACATTATTCTTGCGGGCTATTGCCTCTACTTCGCGTGTTCAGTGTGGCGGACCTCACACATCACATACGTAGGATTTTAGATAGTGATGGGGAGGAGCCGGCTGGTACATGTGGGTACCAATGACATAGGAAAATGTGGAAGAGACGTTCTGGAAGCCAAATTTAGGCTATTAGGTAGAGAGGTGTGGTAGACGTGTTAGTCCATTTTTAAAGGTAATCAATAGAAATCAAACAAAATAAAACATAGAACAGAAAATAAGATGATACCTTTTTTATTGGACATAACTTAATACATTTCTTGATTAGTTTTCGAAGATTGACCTTCTTCATCAGATCGGAAATAAGCAAATGTGGTAGATGACAGTATATATAAGTGAAACATCCAAGCATTTCACTGACAGTCTAACAGGGTGGGGGTGGGTAGGAGGTATGCATGGGAACATCAAAGCATTTCAGAGTTAGTCTAACAGGAGGTGGACAGGGGGTGGATAGGTGAGAGGAGGGCGATAAACAGAGCAATACAACTTTAGGTAGAAAGCTCAAATACAGAACATCTAGGGTAGCATTTTCCAAAGTGATACCTGTTTGAAGTGCAGGGCCCAAGAGATAGGCAGAGCTCCGTAGAGCTCCAGAGTCTCAAAGTGTGGATGAGAGGATAGTGCAGGGAGTGCAAGGAGGAGGCTTTTAGATTTGTAAGGAACTGGGCTCCAGCTTAACCAGGGTGGGACCAGGCTGCTGGCATCAGCATTTAAAAAGGGGATAGAGCAGCTTATAAACTAGAACCTGGGGGGAAGGCCAACAGTCGTTCAAAAACGCATGGTTCGGAACCAGGTATCTTTCAAAGATCTCACCAAAACAGGGAAGATGGGATATCCCGATAGCGAGGTTGCAAAAGAGACCATAGTAGATCAGGTGACCTTAAGTAAAAATCAGACAAAAGATTGCAAATTAACAATGTCAACTAATGAGTAAGATATAAATAGGAACAACAGTTCGAAACGTCTATATGCAAATGCCAGAATACTAAGAAATAAGAAGGGAGAGTTAGAATATATTGCACTAAATGAAAAATTAGATATAATAGGCATCTCTGAGACCTGGTGGAATGAGGATAACCAGCGGCACACTGTCATACCAGGGTACAAATTATATAGTAGTGACAGAGTGGATCAAATTGGTGGAGGGGTAGCTTTGTATGTTAAGGAGATCCTTGAAATACATTGAAATTTCTGTAGGAAAGAAAATATCTTGGAATCCTTATGGATTGAAATTCCATGTGTACAGGGGAAAATGACAGTGATAGGAATGTACTACCATCCACCTGGCCTGGATGAATAGAAGTAGAAATGTTATCAGTAATTAGGGAGGCTAACAAACCGGGCAACACAATAATGGGTGATTTCAATTACCCTGACAGTGATTGGGTAAATGTAACATCAGGGCATACTAGGGAGGTAAAATTCCTTGATGAAATCAAGGACTGCTTTATGGAGCAGCTAGTACAGGAGCCAATAACAGAAGGAAAAATTCTAGACCTAGTCCTTAGTGGAGCGCATGATCTGGTGCGGGAGGTAATGGTGCTGGGGCCGCTTGATAACAGTGATCATAATATGATCGGATTTGATATTAGCTTTGAAGTATACATAGGAAATCCAATACATTAGCGTTTAACTTTCAAAAAGGAGACTATAATAAAATGAGAAGAACAGTGAAAAAAGAAATTAGAGGAGCAGCTGCGAAGGTAAAAAATTTACATCTGGCTTTGGATGTTCAAAAATTCCATCCTGGAAGCCCAGGCCACATATATTCCGTGTGTAAAAAAGGAGGAAGGAAGACCAAACAACAGCTGGAATGGTTAAAAAGAGAGGTGAAGGAAGCTACTACAGCTAAAAGAAAATCCTTCAGGAAATGGAAGAAGGAAACGACTGAAAATAATAAGAAACAGCATAAGGAAAGGCAAGTTAAATGCAATGTGCTGATAAAGAAGGCAAAGAGAGACTTTGAAAAAAGGATTGCGTTGGAGTCAAACATACTAAGAAAGTTTTTTTTGGGTATATTATAAGCAAGAAGCCAGCAAAAGAATCAGTTTGACTGCTAAATGACCGAGGAGTAAAAGGGGCAATCATGGAAGACAAAGCCATAGCGGAGAAAAAATTAATTCTTTGCTTTGGTCTTCAATGAGGAAGATTTGAGAGAGATACTGGTGCCAGAAATGGTATTCGACGCCGACGAGTTGGAGAAACTGAGCAACATCTCTATAAACCTGGAGGATGTAATGGCGCAATTTGACAAATTGAAAAGTAGCACATCTCCTGGACCGGATGGTATTCATCCCCAAGTACTGACAGAATTGAAAAATGAACTTTCAGAACTATTGTTAGTAATATGTCATTTATCTTTAAAGTCCAGCATGGTTCCCGAAGATTGGAGGGTGGCAAATGTAATGCCAATTTTTAAAAAAGGTTCCAGAGTTGATCCAGGAAATTATAGACCGGTGAGAGCCTGACATCAGTTCTGGGCAAAATGGTAGAGACTATTATAAAGAACAAAATTACAGAGCATATTCAAAAGCATGGATTAATGAGGCAAAGGATTTAGTAAAAGGAAAATCTTGCCTCACCAATGTATTACATTTCTTTGAAGGGGTGAACGAACATGTGTATAAAGGTGAGCTGGTTGATATTGTGTATCTGGATTTTCAAAAGGCGTATGACAAAGTACCTCATGAAAGACTCCAGAGGAAATTGGAAAGTCATGGGATAGGAGGTAATGTCCTATTGTGGATTAAAAACTGGCTAAAAGATAGAAACAGAGAGTAGGGTTAAATGGTCAGTATTCTCAATGGTGGGGTTCCCCTGGGGTCTGTGCTGGGACCGCTGCTTTTTAATATATTTAGAAATGATCTAGAGATGGGAGTAACTAGTGAGGTAATTAAATTTGGTAACAACACAAAGTTATTCAAGTTGTTAAACCAAAAAAAGGATTTTAAAAAATTACAAGAGGACCTTACAAGACTGGAGACTGGGCATCTAAATGGCAGATGTTTAATGTGAGCAAGTGCAAAATGATGCGTGTGGGTAAGAGGAAACTGAATGCAAGGTTCCATTTTAGGAGTCACCGTTGATGATGCGTTGAAACCCTCTGTTCAGAAACTGTTTCTCAATCCGCTCGAGAAACCACTTCAATTATGACTAAAATGGTTTCCTTGACAGAATCACTGGAAAAGGTACGAATTGACACTTTGGAAAAAATATCACAGAATCATGAAGAAATAAAAACTATACAGAATACGACAAACTCTTTGGTAAAGGACAAACTTATGGTTCACAAAAAAATTGAACAAGTAGAAAACTATAATCGAAGATTAACATTGAGATTATTAAATTTTCCCATTGTACCAGGGATAGTTTCTAATGACTTATTTAAAAAGTACTTAATGGAGAATTTGAATATATCCCCTCAAGCTATACCGCCTTGCAATAGAGTTTACTTCTTAAAATTGCCTTCAAAGAAAAATATACCAGCACAAGAGGGAAATGAAATAGATTTTCAAAACTTAACTGCCATTTTGGAAGATTCAATTACTGAAGTGGAGACTCGCGGTACGTTAATTGTTTCCTTAGTATTTGAGCAAGATTTAAGCTCATTGATGAGACTATACTTTAAGAACTCTAAGAAATTATTTTATGGTCAAAAAATGTGGATCTACTCTGACGTTACTAGAATAACGCAAGAAAGAGGAAAGTTTTGTTGCTGAGGGAAAAAGTGAGAGGGATGGGGGCTACATTCCTACTCGCTTATCCCTGTAAATGCATAGTTAAATATTTGAGTAATAAGTATATTTTCTTTGAGCCAGAGCAGTTGCAGATTTTTGTTGACAGGAAAAGCTTAAACAAGGAATAATGGTAAATAGACAGACGGGTAAACATCAGAAGTTAAGCCACTTATTATATGTATATCATATATATGATGTTTTTCTTTTGTAACTTTTATTTATTACCTTTATCACCCTCCTCACCATCAATAGTAGTGGTCTGAGGAAGAGATAGAGTGTTTCATCGTTGGTTGAATCAATGCCATTCTAGGATTCAATTCACTTTAACCTGGTCAGAATCAAAGATCCATTTTTTGGACGTAGAGATTCACCTATTTGAGAAACAATTCACTACTAATGTATTTGTCAAGAGCACTGACCGCAACACTTTTTTGGAATATAGAAGCTGCCATCCTAAGGCATTAAGGCAAAGTCTTCCTTTTTCGCAATTTCTTCGATTCAAACGGATTTGCACTACAGAAGTTGATTATAAAGCACATTCAGAGACCTTCGGTGCCAAATTACTGCAGAGAAATTATCCACGTAAAATAATAAAGCGAGCATATACCAGGGCAAAGCACAACAGTAGAGATTGGTTGCTTCAACCTTTATCACGTACACAACACGATGAACAAATTATGACCTTTGTCACAAGATATACCCCTGGTGGGGAGGCCACTGCAGCCATCATTAGACGCCACTGGGACATTATCAAATCACATCCAGTGTTTTCAAACTTCAACATTAGGACTGCGTTTTCACGCTCTAAAAATCTTAAAGAAATCCTAAGTCCTGCTGTTTTACCAACTGTTCCAATCGACAATGTTGTCAGTCCAGGTCATTTCAAGTGTATGAAATCCCGGTGCAAAACATGCCCCATGACCATTGAGGGTTCAGATTTTTTCTGCAACGGCAGAACATATACATTGAAGCACAGAACCACATGTCGTTCTGTGGGCATTATTTATTACATCAAATGCCCTTGTGAGAAATATTACATTGGTAAATCGATTAGGTCCTTACATGAGAGACTTATTGAACACCGTTCACGGATTTTGGCCCAAAATCTTGGAGCACCCATGGTCCAACATTGGATGTCCGAAAAACACACTATTGAAGACCTGAGATGCATGGTAATTGAACAAGTAATCCCTTCTACGAGAGGAGGTGATTTAAACAGAAAGATCTTACAACGTGAAACATTTTGGATTTTTACATTGGACACAATAGAGCCGAAGGGTCTGAACACATACATTCAGTGGAGTTGTTTTTTCTAACAAAATAACTTTTTTCAATTTTTCAATTCTTTCTAATTAATAACATTTTTCCAATAAATTACGGATATACAGGCAAGGCTTTTGCCTAACACGTTCACAACATCTATAGATTCGTCATTGGCAATTGTTGGAGGTAAAAGTCCTTGCTGATGACTTTGATTTTGAAGTTTTGTCTTATGACGTTTTTCAATCAGCTGGCGTGGCTTCTCATTAATAACAAAAAGACGCCGACGCCATCTTGAGTCAGACAAAGCAATGCTACACATGCATTTGAGGCAGCTACCGGGTAAGCCACTAGCGATTTTAAATGAATGCAAGTAATAATTTAACCAATATGTGTTTTAGAGATTTTCTGAAAGTAATCACTAGTTTCATCTCTTTCTTGTACAATAGAATTGGTGACTCCCCCTTGACAAAGTCAGTACGAAACGGGGACCTGTCGGGGTTTAGAGCGCACCAACCTGCTCAAGTTAAGTACTGCATAAACTTTGTTGATTACGATTCGATAAAGAAAGATGTACTAATATAAGTTATTAGCAAGTCAATAGTAAAGGTTGGTGGAGGTCAAGTCAATGATTAGATCATATACACGTATGATACACTCAGTTACTGAGTGAGAAAATCACTACCTTCGTGTTATATATATGAGACTACTCCACTTTATATATAGAAAAAACAAAAAAAGTAAAAACATACTTGTATTCATGTTAGTTTGAATACTTTGCTATATTTCTAGAATAAGCAACATAAAATATATTGTGTTGTCTTGGGATCTTCCCAGGTACTTGTGACCTGGATTGGCCACTGTTGGAAATAGGATGCTGGGCTTGATGGCCCTTCGGCCTGTCCCAGTATGGCAATACTTATGTACTTTAGTTTTGCCAGTCTTGGGGTTTTTCCTCTGGATCACAAGTCCGGTGCCACCTAAGTAAGCTGAATGTTAAGACAGTCCTGAAACACTATTTGCAATCCACTGAGGAGTTTAGACGATCAGGTCATATTTCTTCTAATTGGGGGTGGGGGGAGGGTGTCCCTCGCAAAAAGATTGCAGTGTATAAATCCTCCATTTCTAGGTGGCTTAAAGAGAGGATGGTTTCGGCTTATCTTCTTCCAAGAATCTAGCTCCGGAGGGACTGAAAGTCCATTCTACCAGAGGGCAGGCAATGTCATGAGAACAGATTTTTTTTTTTTTTAATTTGGTTCTTCCTTCAGATTTTTGTCAGGCAGCCCCATAGTATTCCTTGCATTCTTTTTCAAAACATTTCAAGCTGGATGTAAAGCTTCATCAGGTTGCGATTTTTTTTTTTTTTTTTTTGGGGGGTGGGGGGGGGGGGGGGGGAACCACAGCTCTTCCAGCCAGGTTGCTACGGTCCCTCCCTTAAATGTACTGCTCTATTACGTCCCATCAGTCACATTCTGGGCTGGTCCGGAGGGACGCTAAGGAAGGAGAAATTAGATCTTACCTGCTAATTTGCTTTCCTTTAGTCCCTCCGGACCAGCCTTGATCCCTCCCTTACCAGTGCTTTAGGGAAGCGCTACTTTGTCTTTTTGACTCTGGTGGTGATTTAAAATAAATAAATCAGCCCAAAAAAGCAATTGACCATAAAGTGAAGGTCTACAGGTCTTTTCCTGTATGCACACAGTGGCTGTTTGAGTTCTTCGGTTGCACAAAAGCTTTTCTCCTTTCTATCCTGCTTTGTAAAGATAATACTGAATCTCACTCTAGCTGGCTAGGGCTCATTAGCTCTCACGAGAGAGTTCTCAGTCTCCAACTGCTGGAAGGAGTGCACAACCCATCAGTCACATTCTAGGCTGGTCCAGAGGGACTAAAGGAAAGCAAATTAGCAGGTAAAATCTAATTTCTATCCCGCTATTACGTCGCAGTTCTAAGCGGATTACAATGCACATGGCTTTGCTTTTTAAAACCAAAAGTGAATCCTAAGTGCGGTTGAACAATTATGTATAAACTGTGTTGTTTCCGACTTTACTTGTTTTGGTATTTGGACTGCTTTGGGTCCTGTGCATCTGCTTTCTTAGCAGAGTACGGAAGAAAATGATTTATGTTACGTTTACTAGTATTTTTACTGCTTATAGACTCTGGCTTTCTTGGGCGGGGGGGGGGCAAGGTGACTGCAGCTCTGCAAATGCTGGGTGGGCCGGAAGCTGGGATGGAGGAGATTACCTGTGGCAGGGATGAGCAAGGGTGGGTTAGATTCTCCACAGGGATGGATTAGATTTCTGTCCCAGTGCAACTCTCTAGTTGGGAGGATGAGAAAAAAAAATCTGAATGAATGAAACTGGAGAAAGCTACAGCAAGGTCCATACAGCTTCCAGACCTCTTCCCCATTTTGCTTAATGATCCTCAATTAAATTTAAACATTTGATCTGGAGAAGTAGCCTTGTGGTTAGTGCATCGGGCTTTGATCCTGGGGATCTGGGTTCGATTCCCACTGCATCTCCTTGTGACTCTGGGCAAGTCACTTAACCCTCCACTGCCCCAGGTACAAATAAGTACCTGAATATACAATGCAAACAGCTTTGAATGTAGTTGCAAAAGGCGGTATATCAAGTCCCATTCCCTTGGGTTGATCATAACTTCACTGAGACACTGATTTTCAGTTTTTACAGAACAAAAGGCCACACCGGTTTTCAGACTTTATAGAACCAAGGACTACACCAGTTTTCAGAATGTTCAGAACTGAGGGCCAGAGGCTCCAAAAATACCTACACTGCGCATTTAGGAGTAATTTTATAAAACATTTTTCACATGTAAAGCACGTTTTTACACATGAAAAGGGCTGTTTAGTGTTCAACAATTTTCACTAATTTTGGTGCTCATTTTCAAAGCACATAGACTTACAAAGTTACATGGAGGGGTATTTTCGATAGGATGTCTAAGTCTGAGATTGACACCATATTCCTTAGCAATAGATGCTTGACTTTGTTTTCTAATTTTTAAAGAACTTCTATTCATTCAGCCATTGTTAAAGCCTCACAGTTGCGCAATGACCACTCCAGTATACACTCTAACAACATTCTTTCGCTTATTCTGCCTGTGGCAGTTAAAAGTGTGGTAAATTTGAAATCTCGTTGGTTGTCACACGCCAATCTGCTTCCATATTCCGTGTGAGCGCTTATGCGGAGTCTTTCCTGCAGAGGAGCGGTCTTAAACCATGCATATAAGCGAATCTTGCACTTATCAGTGGTGCACTAAACCGAAGTTTGTCCCCATAAAAATTGATGGCGCCAAAAACGGGACCGAAGTACGGCATGCAGTTAAACAGCGCATGCACTTATCCGATGTGCACTGTACGTATATATACATACACAGTGCATTTAAGTGCGCTTATCCGACGTGCACTTAAATGGAATGCACCGTATTATACAGTGCACTCCATTTAAGTGCACGTCGGATAAGCGCATGCTCTCTAACTGAATAGGGAAGAAGGTCATTTTCAAAAAAGAAAAACGTTTATCTTTTGTTTTTGAAAATACTGTTTTGAACAAGGTTTTGTGATTTGGACGTTTTGGTTGTTGGTCCATTTTCAAACAAAAAACTCTCAAGTGCAAAATGCACAAAATCAAGCCACTGGGATGTAGGAGGAGTCACTACTGCCTTTGGCTCCTAACCGCTACTCATTTGCCCTCCTCCTCCCCTGTTCCTCTTTACCCTGTAATTCCCTTGCCCTTAATGTCTTGTCTGTTTTATCTAGATTGTAAGCTCTTTGAGCAAGAACTGTCTATGTCAGGTGTTCAGCGCTGCGTGCGTCCGGTAGCGCTATATAAATGCTATTAGTAGTTGTAGTAGTAGAGTCAGCATTTTTAGTAGACTGGTCCCCAGACATTCCAGAAAAGTAATAGGGCACCCTAGGTTACAGTGAGTTTCTGTTGGGTTTTGGAGGGCTCACAGTTTCCTCCACAAGTGTAACAGGTAGGGAGAGGTATGGGCCTGGGCCTGGGTCCTCCTGTCTGCAGTGCACTGCACCCACCACTAGACTATTCTAGGGACCTGCATGCTGTTCTAATGGTCCTAACATCTGAGGTTGGCATAGAGGCTGGCAAGTAATGTTTTTAATCACATTTTTGGGGGTGGGAGGGAGTTAGTGACCACTGGGAGAGTAAGGGAAGTCACCCCTGATTCCCTCCAATGGTCATCTGGTCATTTAGAGCACCTTTTTGTGCCTTATTCATTACGGAAACAGGTCTAGCTCAAAACGTCTTAGATTTGTTCTGTTCCATTATGGCTGAAAAACGTCTAAGTGTTAGGAAGGTCCAAATCCCACCCTTAACATGCCCCTGACCATAGGCGCCCAGTATAAGAGGCAGCCACAAGTGCAGCAAGGGCGGGGCAGACTGCCCCAGGTGTAGCTCGTGAGGGGGTGCTGCCTTGAACATCTCCCTCCCTCCCCCCTGACTGGTGCGTGCGGACCGTGCAATGCTGCTGTCTTTACCACCCCCCCTCCCCCGGTGCGGGGCTGTCCTTCCCCCGACTAGTGCGGTATCGCTCTCCCCCTCCGCTCCTGCCACGTCTTTCAACTTCAAGGCTTCTGGTTGCAGCAGCAGCAATGTAAGCGCTGCTTTCAGTCTACCCCGGAAGCCTTCTCTGGACAGCGTCCCTCCTAAGCAGGAAGCCGTACAGAGAGTGCTTCCGGGGCAGGCTGAAAGCAGCGCTTACATCATTGCTGCTGCTACCAGAAGCCTCGAAGTTGAAAGACGTGACAGGAGCGGAGGGGAAGAGCGATACCGCACTAGTCCGGGGGGGGGGGGGGGGGGTGGAAGCGATGCCAGCCAGCTGCCAGATCAAAGGGAAAGGGGGGTGGAGAGAGGAGGATGTGATGCCACATCTAAGGGGAAGAGGGAGGAAGGAAAGCAATGGCAGGAAATGGGAAAAGGGGGGGGTGGAGAAAGGAGTGAGAGTAATGGTAGTCTAGATCTAAGGGAAGCAAGAAGGGGAGGGAAGAGAAAGGACACTGGAGATGCATGAGGACACTGGAGGAGAGAGAAAGTGGAAAAGTGCAAGGGAGAGCCAGGGACATGCAAAAGAGCAGGGGAGAGCCAGAGAGAGATGGGGAGAGAAAGAGGAGACATGGAAGAGAGCAGGGGAGAGCCAGAGAGAGATGGGGAGAGAGCAGGGGAGAGCCAGAGAGAGATAGGGAGAGAAAAAGGGGACATGGAAGAGAGCAGGGGAAAGCCAGGGACATGGAAAAGAGCAGGGAAGAGCCAGAGAGAGATGGGGAGAGAAAGAGGGGCCATGGAAAAGAGCAGGGGAGAGCCAGAGAGATGATGCTGGATGGAAGAGGGGTACAGAGAGAGAGAAAGATTAGTGGAAAGATGGGGAGAGAAAGAGGGGACATGGGCAGGAGAGAGAGAAGCTGCTGAGGAGAAACTGAAGAAGACCCTAGCTGTCAGATGGAGAAATGCTGAATGAAAGGAGGGAGAAAGAAGGAAAATGCTGGAAGGAGGGGGCAGAAAGAAGGAAGACACTGGACGTAAGAGTAGGGAGGGAAAGAGGAAAGACACGAAGGATGGGGATAGAGAGGACATGCTGAATGGAAAGGGGTCGAGAGAAAGAACTGTTTAGAAGGAAGGGGAGATAGAGGGAGACAATGGATGGAAGGAGAGAGAGACAATAGACGGAAGGATTGGGAGAGGGTAATGGGTAGAAGGATGGAGGGCAGAAAGAGGAATGACACTGGATGGAAGGGTAGAAGAGAAAGATGGAAGGTGCTGGACATGGATGGATGAAGGAGGGGGAAGAGAGGAGAAATCTGGGCATGGATGGAGTGGAGGGCAGGGAAGAGAGGAGAAATATTGGACAAGGATAGAGGGAAGGAAAGACAAAGGAAAGAGATGCAAACGGATGGAGTGGGAGAGAGGAGAAATGCTGGGCATGGATGGAGGGGAGGGAAGACAGAGGAAGTACATGCACATGGATGGAGGGGAGAAATGCTGGATATGGATGGAGGGAAAATTGCTGAATTTAAGGGCTGGATTGGAACACTTTGAGGGCAGATGATGAAACTGGAAAAAGGATAGGGACAGGGCTACAGATGGTAGACAGGACGCAAAAGGACACAGGAGGATGGTGGACATGTTGAGAGAAAAAATATCAAATGGAAAGAAGACACTGGGACCAAAGCGAATTGAAAAACTAAATGATCAGACAACAAAGGTAGAAAAAGGTATTTTATTCAGAATTTATTAACTGGAATGTGTCAGCTTTTGGAAATGTGCATCTGTGATATTTTGCATGTAAGTTTCACTTTTTCTAGTATTGCTGCATGCTGAGTCTGACTTCTTGAGGTAACTTTCCAGTTTTGCCTTCATATCTGTTGTGTCACGTGTTTTTCATGGGTAATCAAGGTGCAGTATTCTACTAGTGTGTAGTATTTACAGCCCTTTTGGGTTTTTTTTTTTGTTTGTTTCACTAGGTTGAGTACTGGCGTTTTAGAGCCTGGTGTAATTACAGTGCTGCCTTTCCACGCATAAGGTTGTAGCTCGTCCTGTCCTTGGAATTAGTGCTGTTATGGTTTGCTAAGGTTATGAGTGTGTTTTTACACAAGGTTGGGTATAGTAGGTTGGGTATAGTGTTTTGCAGTGTAGAAATGGGAAAATTAGGTTATTACCCTGATAATTTTCTTTCCTTTAGTCATAGCAGATGCAGCCATTATAGATGGGTTGTGTCCATCAACCAGCAAAGGGAGATAGAGAGCACACTTTTTTCAGTGCCTCATACCAGCTTGCTCCACTGCCTCTCTTCAGTATTTGAAGCTTCCAAAGCAGTATGGCAAACCGCAATGGGAATAACATGAGCTTCCCTCACAGCGAACGATGGCCCTACAACAAAGGGCATTAACTCAGAATGGAGGGAATGAAACATCCTCCCGGAGGGCATAAACTCATCCTCCACTGAGACATAACTGGAGGGAATAAACTCATCCTCCAAAACATGAAACTGGAGGGAATTAAGTCATCCTCCTTTAATTGAACAAGAATCCTGAAGACTGTTTTCAGACTTTCTCCCAAGGACGGAATCTCCAGGTAACACGAACAGAACCTGAAATAGATTTACAGCAGATAGCATCAGACAGGGAGGGATCATGGCTGCATCTGCTATGACTAAAGGAAAGAAAATTATCACGGTAAGAACCTAATTTTCCCTTCCTTGTCATCAAGCAGATGCAGCCATTACAGATGGGATGTATCAAAGCAATCCCTAGATAGGGTGGGAACAAGCCACACCACGCGCCAGCACTTGCGCTCCAAAATGTGCGTCCCTCCTGGCAGCCACATCCAGCCTGTAATGTCGGGCAAAGGAAGCCCATGTTGCTGCACTACAAATCTCTTGAAGAGAGAGTGCTCCAGTTTCAGCCCAAGAAGAGGAAATTCCTCTAGTGGAATGCGCCTTAAAGGCATCAGGCGGAGGCCGGCCGGCAAGCAAATAAGCTGAAAAGATAGATTCTTTAAGCCAGCGGGCAATAGTGGCTTTAGACGCTGGAGACCCTCTGCGAGGACCTGATAGCAAAACAAACAGATGATCAGATGTCCTGAAAGAGTTAGTAACTCGCAGCTACTGCAGCAGAGTCCTGCGCACGTCCAACAGGTGCAATTGCCCAAAAGATTCTGGAAACTCCTCCTCGACAAAGGAGGGCAAGAAAATAGGTTGGTTTAGGTGAAACGCTGAATCCACCTTAGGCAAGAAGGAAGGCACGGTCCGAACCGTGACCCCGGACTCTGAAAACTGCAGAAAAGGGTCTCTACAGGACAGCGCCTGGAGCTCTGACACCCGTCTCGCCGAAGTAATGGCCACTAACAAGACGGCCTTCAGTGTCAAATCTTTCTCTGAAGCACGCCGAAGCGGTTCAAAGGGAGCACCCTGAAGGGCCTTCAGCACTAGCCCCAGGTTCCAAGCTGGACAGGGTGCTCGCACGGAAGGCCGGAGCCGAAGCACCCCTCTAAGGAACTGTGCCACATCCGGATGAGCAGCTAAAGACACGCCTTCAACCTTGCCACGCAGGGAGGCCAACGCTGCCACTTGCACCCGCAGGGAATTATAGGCCAAGCCTTTTTGTACACCATCCTGCAAAAAGTCCAGAATCGGCGAGACAGGAGCCCACAGGGGTGTGATCTCTCTGGAAGCACATCAGACTTCAAACTGGCGCCACGGAAGTGGAACGCTTGCAGGCTTGGAAAGTGGTAATTACTTTATTGGAATAGCCTCTGCCTCTCAATTGCGCCCTCTCAATCGCCAGGCCATAAGACCAAATCGGCCGGCGTCCTCCATGGTCACCGGACCCTGTGACAACAGGTTGGGAACCAGAGGTAACTGAAGGGGATCCTCTACGAGCATCTGTCGGAGGTCCGCATACCAAGGCCTCCTGGGCCAATCCGGGGCGAAGAGAACCACTTCTCCTGGATGCAGCCGAATCCGCAGGAGCACTTGCCCTATCAAGGGCCACAGAGGGAACACATACAGTAGGTCTGGAGGCCAGGGTTGAGCCAAGGCATCCAACCCCGCCGCGCGAGGATCTCTCCGTCTGCTGAAGAAGCACGGGAGTTTGGCATTGGTGCTTGTCGCCATTAGATCCAACACGGGCTTGCCCCACTTGGCACATATCTGCAGGAACACTTCGTCTGCAAGTTCCCACTCCGCTGGATCGATCTGATGCCTGCTTAGAAAATCGGCTTGCACATTGCTCTGACCTGCAATGTGAGCTGCCGACAGAAACTGTAGATGCAGCTCGGCCCAGTGGCAAATTTGTTTGGCCTACGCTGCTAGAGCTCTGCACCGAGTGCCACCTTGTCGATTTATGTACGCCACTGCTGTCGTGTTGTCTGACATCACTCTGACAGCCAATCCTTCCAGGGTCACTTGAAAGGCCAGAAGCGCCTGAAACACTGCTTTCAACTCCAGGTGGTTGATGGACCACTCCGACTCCTTGGGTGTCCATAGACCCTGGGCATGCTTCCCCTTGCAATGTACGCCCCAGCCTTTCAGACTGGCATCTGTCACCACTAGGCACCAATCGGGGAGCGCCAGCGGCATTCCTCGCCGCAGCATGCTGTCTGAGAGCCACCACTCCATGCTGAGTCGGGCCGCAGGGAGCCAAGAGAGTCTCCATTGGTAATCCTGAGATACTGGAGACCATCTTTGGAGTAGAGCATACTGTAGAGGTCTCAGGTGCGCTCTCGCCCAGGGCACCAGTTCCATGGTGGCCGTCATCGATCCAAGCAGCTGGACAATGTCCCAAGCTCGCGGGCGGGGCATCCTCAGGAGCAGACGAACCTGATTCTGAAGCTTGTACCGCCTTTGCTCGGGTAGGTACACATACCCAGAGGCTGTGTCGAACCTGGCTCCCAAATATTCCAGAGACTGCGAGGGGGTCAGGTGACTTTTGGCCAAATTGACGACCCAGCCCAGAGATTGAAGTACTGAGACCACTCTGGCTGTTACATGCTGACTCTCTGCAGCAGAGTTTGCTCGAATGAGCCAGTCGTCCAGGTACGGGTGAACCCGAATACCCTCTCGCTTTAGAAAGGCAGCTACCACCACCATAACCTTCGAAAAGGTGCGGGGAGCTGTGGCGAGGCCAAAAGGCAAGGTCCGGAACTGGAAATGCTTTCCCATCACCGCAAACCTCAGAAACTTCTGGTGCGGGGGCCAAATTGGAATGTGCAAGTAAGCTTCTTTCAGGTCCAGAGACGTGAGAAACTCTCCTGACTGTACCGCCTCAATGACTGTCGCAGGGTTTCCATGTGAAAATGCCGCACTCAGGGACTTGTTTAATTCTTTTAAGTCCAGAATAGGGTGAAAAGACCCTCCTTTTCGTGGCACCACAAAGTAGATGGAGTAGCGGCCGCAGCCGTGTTCGGTGGGAGGTACCGGGGACACAGCCCCTATCTGAATCAGACCTTGTAAAGTCTCCTCTACCGCCGCCCGTTTGGCGGCAGAACCGCATCGGGACTCCACAAACACGTCTCTTACAGGGGAGTCGAATTCTATTCTGTAACCGTCTCTGATCAGGTCCAAGACCCACTGATCTGAGGAAATGTTGGCCCACTCCTCGGCAAAGAGGGAAAGACGTCCTCCGATGACAGGACTCGAGGAGAGGGCCGGCGCACCATCATTGAGAGGGTCGCCCCTGAACTCCAGGCCTTGAGCCAGTGGCTGTGGAACGTTTGTCCGAGCGAAAGGAGTTCTTCTGCTGAAAACGGACACGAGAAGTGAACCCAGCAGAACGCCCCGGGCGGTACCTTCGAGCTTCACGGAAGCGAGGTCTGCAAGAGGAGTGGACCACCGCATCCTTAGAGGAAGGCCGAGGCCTATCTTCGGGCAAGCGCTGGGGTTTAGCCTCACCCAGGCCCTTCACAATTTTCTCCAACTCCTCACCAAACAGGAGAAGGCCTTGAAAGGGCAACTTCACCAACCTTTGCGTAGAGGCCATGTCCGCGGCCCAATGCCGTAGCCAAAGAAGAAGGCAAGCCGCCACTGCTACTGCCATGTGTTTAGCTGAAGTTCTGAGAATATCATAAAGGGCGTCAGCAAGAAAAGGACAAGGCCGACTCCATCCGCAAAGCCACATCTGAAAAGGGCTCCGCTCCATCACCGGGCTGTTCCACTGCCTGTTGCAACCAAGCCAGGCAGGCTCTAGCAGCATAACAACTGCATGCAGACGCCCGCATAGTGAGACCTGCAATTTCAAATGACTGTTTAAGTGCTGATTCCAGTCTACGGTCTTGAATATCCTTCAGGGCAACACCTCCTTCAACAGGGAGGGTAGTTCTCTTTGTCACAGCTGTGACTAGGGCATCCACTTTAGGCATAGCAAAGCAAGCCATATGCTCCTCACTCAGAGGGTATAATTGCCCCATAACCCTGGAAACTTTCAGAAGTCCCTCGGGGTCAGCCCATTGAGCTGAAATAAGCTCTTGGATGGAGTCATGCAAAGGAAAGGCTCGAGCAGGCTTTTTGGTACTAGCCATCCTAGGATTCACAGAGGAGGCTGTGCCACTGGCAGGGTCCTCAATAGAGAGAGCCTGCAGGGCATCAGAAATAAGCGTTGGCAGCTCATCACGGTGGAAAATCCTCACCGCGGAGGGATCATCCAGATCCTGAGTCACTTCTGCACCAGACTCTGGCTCCTCAGACCATGAAGGCCTGCCAGAGTCCTCCGAATCCTCGCAGCCCGACCACGGGGGGGGGGGGGGGGGGGGGGGGGGGGGAATGGAGGTGCAGCACTCTCTGAAGGGGAATGAGCCCTTCTGCGCTTCACATTCTGCCAATTATCAGGGAATAACGCCTCAGAGGGCATACCCAGGCTAGAATCCACCGGGGGGGTGGGGGGCATTAGAAGAGGCCCATGCCGGGCTTTGTGGGAGAGCTCTTTTAAGCATGTATGCTTTATACATTAATAAGACAAAATCAGGGGAGAAAAACTCACCCTGGGCACCCGGATCTCTGCCGGGGCTAGTAGCTCCCATATCAGCCTCACTCCGAGGCCTCCCCCTGGGCTCAGGACTCTCCGTCTCAGCGGAGGTCGCGCCATGTGGTAAATTCAAAATGGCGCCCGCTGCCAGCTCAGAGCGCGAAGAATCGTTGTTCGCCGTGCTCGGGCCGGCTCTAACGTCTGTACAGCACGATTTACAGAGCCCCGCTGCTGATCTGCGCTTGCCACACTTGGAACAGCGCTTTACTGTCTCCGCAGCCATCGCTGAAAACGGCGGCAAAATTCAAAATGGCGGATCGCGTCAAAATCGCCCCGATCGCGGGCCCACCCCGGAGGATTCAGAAAACATTCTTACCTCACTGGACCGAGTATCACAGCTCCGGTCCCACAGAAAAAGGCAAGGAAAAACGTCTGTTCCAGCGTCTAAGCACTTTTTTTTTTACGCTGTGAGGAAAGCAGAGGTAAATAGAACTCCGGAGGCTCAGGTGAGTGTGAAAGGGCGAACCTATGTGCCTGCATCCACTGTTGGTGGGGAAGGACAGGGAAAGCTAAGCAATGTGTCCACATCCACGGAGGTATGGGTAAGGCAGGGAAAGGGCGAACCTATGTGCCTTTAAAGTGAAGCTGCTATAGCCTCCAACACAACTGCTAACAACTGGCAAAAGCGCAGGAGCAACCTCCAGGCAGATTTTAGATGGAGCTCGAAGAAGCTGCAGCCACTCTGCTAGGGGAGATAGAGAATACTGAAGAGAGACAGTGGAGCAAGCTGGTATGAGGCACTGAAAAAAGTGTGCTCTCTATCTCCCTCTGCTGGTTGATGGACACAACCCAACTGTAATGGCTGCATCTGCTTGATGACAAGGAATGTGTATTGGCCTTACTGAGGTGGCACCAAAACATCAGAAAGGGTTTTAGAGCCTAAATCATGACACACTACTTCTTGAAGGATCTACATATAGTCGTTAATAAAAGGAGCTCACTGTGAACACTATCCACCCTAAAAGGGTGTTTTGTGGCTCTACATGAGAATTGTGATATTATGATCCCTTGTTTCATATTGTTGACGGTCCGCATTTTCCATATGGGTGGTATATTGGTGTATTAGGGTCTGCCTAGTGTTATGGTACAGTAAGGTTCTGAGTGTGTTTTTGCACAAATTTGTGCATAGTATTTTACAGTTGAACGATTGTGGTTAGTATATATGCTTTGAGCAACCACTTTATTCTTTGACATATGATACATATCTAATATCTAAATTTAATAAAAGGTATTGTGACTTATTTTTACTTATTTTTTTCTGTGTTAATTGTGGCTATAAGCTCCGCCCCTGGCTCCACCCCAACCCCGCCCCCTTTAGCCTCCCCAAACAGATGGGCCACTGACCGCCTATGCCACCGACACACACGCCCTTGTGATTTGAACGCACTTCTGACAGACTTAATAGAAAAACATCTAAAAATTGGTTACGTTTTTGTGAGAAAAACATCCAAATGCAGATTTATGCCACTTTTTGGAAGTTTTTCTCTTTTGAAAATGAGCCCGATAGTAGCCTCTGTAACTTTATAAGTCTATGTGCTTTGAAAATGAGCCTTCAGGTACAATGGCCACATATGGTTAAGTAACAACAGCTCAAAAATATATCAATTACAGCTGCAAATTAAATGTAACATAACTCCCTCCCATCCTCCCAAAACAGAGGCCCATGGGCTGCAGCACACAGCTGATGAGCAGTCTATGCATTCGTTATGGGCCACAAGATACAGAAAGGGGTTTAGTGTCAAAATTAACTCATGTGCACAGCATACTACAATGTAAACAGGCTATTATTAGTTAATCCACAGCAATGCAAAGAAACTAATAGCCTGTGCACCGATACCTGTTGTGCGAAAAATTGTATGAGGCAGCATACAAGGTTTATGGGGAGCCCCCAACCTGAACCCCCTGCCCCCAGTAGCTTTCTATATTGTTCCCTGGTAGTCCAATGCCCCCTCCCTTCACCCCTGAACCAATCTGATCCTTTCCGACCCACTAAACATAACCACAAAAACCCGTCTAGTGTATCTTCCCTCCCATCCGCCATCCTGCCAACATTACACATACCTGGTAGTCTAGGGGCCCCCTTTTTTCCTCCTGACTTGAGCCGACCCCTGTCCCGAATTCAGAAAAAGATAAATCCCATCCGACCCATCCCCTGACCCCCCAAAACCACAGCTCAAAAGAAGGAGCGATGCCCATTTGCTCCTGCCTCCAGCACTGCCATCTTGAAAAATGGCAGGGCCTAGCCCCGCGCAGTACATCCTGGGATCCCTTATATGGTAGGCTGATCCCGCCCAGTGCATCCCAGAATACAATATGGAAAGCCAGGTACAATTTTCAAAATGGTGGCACCGGAGGCAGGAACACATGGGCATTGCGCCTGCCTCTTTCAAGGTACGGGTCTGGAAGGCTTTGGGTGCCGTTAGACACCAGAGATTTCGTTTTTTCTAAATCGGAGACAGAGGGTTGGGTCAGGAGGGCCACCAGATTACCAGGGATGTGTAATGTTGAGAGGGCAGGGGAGTGGGATTTCTTTTTTTTTCTAAGTCAGGGACAGGGGGGCTGGGAGAAAGGAAGGAGGGAACACTAGACTACAATGGATGTAATATATTGCAGGGGGGGGGGAGGTGCCACCAAGCTACCAGCACTTTTGTTTAAATTTAAAAGCAACAGGTCACGTGACGCTATGGTGGAGAGAGTCGTGTGTGATCTGCTCTCCATAGCCTGCCTGTTAATCTCTTTATCTGCAAGTCAACCGATCTCCCCAAAATTGAACCCGACGCTAGAACAAGACTCCGTGATGGTACCTGGTAATCTGGGACTAGCAGAGATCCTATCACGGCAGCAAAATCAGCCCAAAAGGACCGGCAGCGGGGGAAACTGGTTGAAGACAAGATGGCGGCACCCCCTCCCGAAATGGCCCCCTCGCTATCATCCGCATGGGTGGCGGAGATTACATCCGAACTAACAGTGGCGATGGAGACACTGTTGGATCGCCGGCTGGCCCCGCTGGATCAAAAACTTAATACTAATCTGGAAAAGCTAAACACTAAATTAGAGGATTTAACTAAAGAATGAATCGCGTTTCAAACCAGAATTAGCGAGGTGGAAACAAGGCTGGAGGGAGTGGAGGCCGTTCAACAAATCCTACAAAAAAAATTGTCTGATCTGGACGCTAAAATTGAAGACTTGGAGAACCGCTCCAGGCGGAATAATACCCGCCTGGTGGGTCTCCCTGAAACGCTGGGTGGAAGGCAGCTGGAGAGACTTCTGGAACAATGGCTGACAAAAAGCGTTGAATTTCCAGCAGACCTTGGTCCCTTGCGAATTGAAAGAGCGCACCAGCTGGGAGTTCGCCGGATGGACAGTGTAAAGCCACGCGTGGTCATATGCAAGATACTCAATTTTGCGCACAAACTCTATATCCTACAAGCAGCAAGATCTAATCAATCTTTGATTTATGAAAATAACAGGGTCCTCTGCTTCCAGGATTATTAGGCAGGGATTGCTGCTAAAAGAAGGTAAAATTATGTATCATACCTGATAATTTTCTTTCCATTAGTCTGTATAGATCAATCCATAGACAAGTCCATCCTCCAGCAGGGGAGACAGAGAGCAAACTTTTGGCTCCCTATATATGGTCACGTGCAGTCACCAATTCCTCAGTATGTCGATACCAAAGCCCATGGACCTTGAGAAATTCTCCTGTGACTGACAACTCATTAATCCTACAAACGCCGCAGCGGGAGGAACTAAATTGATTGGCCCTGCCACCGCAAAAGCGGGAAAAAACTCAAACAGCTCACTGAAACAGATTCGCCCCAACTCCAGGCAAATCAGGAAACTCAAACTTGTTGAAGTTGAACTTGACTTGAACTAGAAACTGAACTTGAATGAGAAGTTGAAGTTGCCTCTGAAAAACCACAAACACAAATAAACAAATACACCACCGTTTCCTGATTGATCTATACAGACTAATGGAAAGAAAATTATCAGGTATGATACATAATTTTACCTTCTATAGCGTCTGATAGATCAATCCATAGACAAGTGGGATGTACCCAAGCAGTACTTACCCAGGGTGGGACTCAAATGCCAAACCGCAAAACCGAGGCGCCGAACGCCACATTAGCCCCTTGCGGCCACAACCAGGCGATAGTGTTTGAAACAAGTATGAAATGACGATCAAGTCGCCGATCTACAAATGTACTCCAGAGAGATCGATCTCAATTCTGTCATAGAAGATGCCGAAGCTCTCATAGAATGAGACTTCAGATGCCCCGGCGGCAATTCCCAGAAAAAAGCTTGCTGAATCCATAGCTTCCTTGACCCCATGAGCCACTGAAGATTTGGATGCCTTGTGACCTTTGTGAGGTCCAGCAGACAACACAAAAAAGATGATCCGGATACCGGAAATCATTTGTCACCTATAAGTATCTGATGAGTACTTTGCAAACATCCAGGCACTGAAGGATGAAAACTCCTTCGGATCATCCTCCACTCGGCACGAAGAGAGGCAGAGATGTTGATTCACATGAAAACGAGAAACACCTTTAGCAAAAAGGAAGGTACTGTGCATAAAGAGACACCCGCTGCCGCGAAATGCAGGAAGGATCCGCAAACGAATCTTTTCCGGAGAGGGGAAGGCGGTAGAACGAGAGGACATGAAATGAGATTGAAGGGGGGCAGACTCAGGAAAGATGTCAGGAAGTATTTCTTCACGGAGAGGGTGGTGAACGCTTGGAATGCCCTCCCGCGGGAGGTGGTGGAGATGAAAACGGTAACGGAATTCAAGCATGCGTGGGACAGGCATAAAGGAATCCTGTGCAGAAGGAATGGATCCACAGAAGCTTAGCTGAAATTGGGTGGCGGGGGGAAGAGGGGTTGGTGGTTGAGAGGCTAGGATGGGGGAGGGCAGACTTATACGGGGTCTGTGCCGGAGCCGGTGATGGGAGGCGGGACTGGTGGTTGGGAGGCGGGAAATACTGCTGCACAGACTTATACGGTCTGTGCCCTGAAAAAGACAGGTACAAATCAAGGTAAGGTATACACATGAGTTTATCGTGGGCAGACTAGATGGACCGTGCAGGTCTTTTTCTGCCGTCATCTACTATGTTACTATGTTACAAGACAAGGCTTCAAGTTCTGACCCTCGCCGAATAGATAGCAACCAGAAACACAGACTTCAGCGTCAAACCTTCAGAGAAATTCGAGAAAGAGGCTCAAAAGGAGGCTTCTGTACTGCTCGCAGGACCAAGATAAAATTACACGAAGAGATGATTGAGCTCAGAGGAGGTGCCAGTTGGTTAACTCCTCTTAAGAAGCGCACAACAACATGAACGAGAGAGAAAACCTCACACACATCCTCTAATGCAGGCCAAGGCCGCTACCTGAACTCTAAGAGAACTCAGAGACAGTCCCTTTCGGAGACCCTCTTGAAGGAAGGTCAAAATGGAGGCTACTGACGCCGAAGCGGGAGAATGGATCCCGCTGCAAACGAAGACTCCAAGGTGTGCCAAACTCTGGCGTAAGCTGTTGGTGCGGAGCGTCACCTCGCTCTCCCCACATAGTGGCTATGACTCAGACCGGAAAACCCTTATACTTCAGTCAAGTCCTACCAATAGCCAGGCCGTAAGACCACATGGGAGTGGGCCCTGAATTGCAACTGGATCCTGGCGCAAAGGTCCTCGACGTGAGGAAGACGCAAAGGCTCACTGAACGAGAGCCGCATCGGTCCACATACCACAGGCTTCTGGCCCAGTCTGGGGCCCCAGCATAACTCGCCCCGGGTGCAGGTCCACCCGTCCCAGACTCCTGCGCAACATGGGCCAAGGGGGAAACACATATAGAAGCTCTACCACAGGCCAGAGCTGAAGGAAGGCATTGATTCCCAGAGTCTGAGGGACCAGGCCTCAGCTGAAGACCCACGGAGCTTTGGGGTAGGCAGGGGTTGCCAGCAAAACCATGGTCGGCAGACCCCAACGGCTCGTGATTGACAAGAACGCCTGGTCTGAGAGCTGCCACTCTCCAGGACCCAACACGTTGACTGAAAAAGTCTTCTTCGACATTCAGATATCCTGCAATGTGCGCTGCCGACAGTTGCTCCAAATGCTGTTCCGCACAAAGGCACAAGCGCCTCGCTTCCCTGGCCAAGGGAGCGGTCCTAGTTCCTCCCTGCCTATTGACCTAAACCACCGCCGTGGCCTTGTCGGACAGGATCTGCACTGACTTCTGGAAGAACAGCTGCAGAATGTCCTGGAGGGCCAGACGAATCGTCCTGAACTCCCAGAGATTGATGGGCCACTGCGCTCCAGCGGGAACTAAATTCCTTGTGCCAACCGTCCCTGGCAGTGATCCCCCGAACCTGACAAACTGGCATCCACGGTAACAATCCACGCGGGCGTCGTCCGGGGTATGCCCAGACAGAGAGAGAGACATACCGCAATCCTCCGACACTGGGGACCAACGGCTGAGCAGAGAATGCTGTACCGGCCTCCCAGGTTCGCCGTGCTGACTTGGGCAACAAGTTGTAGACCTGAGCCAGCAGCTTCTACTTCCCCGCCTCTGGAAGAAAGACTCTGCCTACCTGAGAGTCGAAGATCACTCTACTCCAGAGAGAGTGAAGGAATTAGCCGACTCTTCTCCAGATTGATAATCCAACCCAAGGATCGCAGTAGGGCGAGAACCCTGTCCGAGGCTCGCCCACCTTCCTCAAAAGATGGTACCCGGACCAGCCAGTCAACTAGGTAAGGGAGCACTGCCTTGTCTTGCTGATAAAAACCGCCATGATGACCATCACCTCGGAAAAGGTCCAAGACGCTGTTCCAGCGGGAAAGGGAGGCCCTGGAACGGAAACAGGCGGGTCAGGACTGCAAGCGGAGACAATGCTGAAAAGGGGGCCAAATTGCAATGTGCAAACGGGCCTCTGTTATGTCCAGAGCTGACAGAAATTCTCCCTTCCTTACAGTGGCAACGACCGACCGGAGGTACTCCATCCCGAAATGACTCACTCTCAAGGCCTCGTTGATTCCTGAAATCGAGAAAAGGCCGAGAGGAACCGCCTTCCTTTGGTACCACAAAGTAAATGGAGTAGCGTCCTGTGCCACATGTTCCACCAGAACGGGCACAAGAGCCGAAAGAATTAAACTGTCCAGAGACAGCTTGACTGCCGCGAAGTTTGCAGCGACTTGTAAGGAGAGACCAAGAATAAATTCTTCAGTTTGTAGCCGTCTCGATAACTCCCAGGAGCCATTCGTCTGTCATTCCCCTGGCCCACTCACCCAGGAAGTAGGACAGCCGTCTTCCTATCCAATCCGAGCCAATCCGAGCCAATCCGGACAGAAAGGCATCACTTCACTACTGGAGGAGATTCCTAGTACATGCTGTGAAGGGGTAAACTCCCGATTGGAGAAATGAGGGAGCCTTTAAAAAGAAGAAGGCTGAACTGTTCATTGTTTATGATGTTCTTTAGTTCTGGATATTATTATTATTATGTTTAGCGTACTGAAAATATCAGGGGAGAGTTTCGATTGAGGGATAAGAAAAGATCCTTAAAGCTTGGAGTAAGTTAGACTGTTAACACGGGGTGAAAAGTACTTAATGGGGAGTTTGGATAATTCAAGGTATATGGTGAGAAGAATGGGTGGGTAAGCATTATAACGTGATGGCTTCCTACAAGGAAGTACATGAAAGGAGGGGAGGGCTAGGATGGGGGGGGGGGGAGGTTTTGGGAAGGGGGGGTTCGATTCGGGGAAGTCCAAAGCCGGAAAGTGAAGATACGGAGGGATAAATGTGTGATTGCAGAGGTTAGATGTGTATGGTGTACCATGATATATATTGTACTCAGACAAGCAGCGCTGATAACATGTACGCAGAAGAGAAGCCATAGGCTGGGATGGCTTCTCCTGTATAACAGATTCTTTCAATTATGGATAATGTGTACATAAGTACATAAGTAATGCCATACTGGGAAAAGACCAAGGGTCCATCGAGCCCAGCATCTTGTCCACGACAGCAGCCAATCCAGGCCAAGGGCACCTGGCAAGCTTCCCAAACGTACAAACATTCTATACATGTTACTCCTGGGATTTTGGATTTTTCCAAGTCCGTTTAGTAGCGGTTTATGGACTTGTCCTTTAGGAAACCGTCCAACCCCTTTTTAAACTCTGCTAAGCTAACCGCCTTCACCACATTTTCCAGCAATGAATTCCAGAGTTTAATTACACGTTGGGTGAAGAAAAATTCTCTCTGATTTGTTTTAAATTTACTACACTGTAGTTTAATCGCATACCCCCTAGTCCTAGTATTTTTGGAAAGCGTGAACAGACGCTTCACATCCACCTGTTCCACTCCACTCATTATTTTATATACCTCTATCGTGTCTCCCCTCAGCCATCTCTTCTCCAAGCTGAATAGCCCTAGCCTCCTTAGTCTTTCTTCATAGGGAAGTCGTCCCATCCTCGCTATCATTTTAGTCGCCCTTCGCTGCACCTTTTCCAATTCTACTATATCTTTCTTGACATGCGGCGACCAGAATTGAACACAATACTCAACGTGCGGTCGCACCATGGAGCAATACAACGGCATTATAACATCCTCACACCTGTTTTCCATACCTCTCCTAATAATACCCAACATTCTATTTGCTTTCCTATCCGCAGCAGCAGCACACTGAGCAGAAGGTTTCAGCGTGTTATTGACGACGACACCCAGATCCCTTTCTTGGTCCGTAACTCCTAACGTGGAACCTTGCATGACGTAGCTATAATTCGGGTTCTTTTTTCCCACATGCATCACCTTGCACTTGCTCACATTAAACGTCATCTGCCATTTAGCCGCCCAGTCTCCCAGTCTCGTAAGGTCCTCTTGTAATTTTTCACAATCCTGTGGGTTTTAATACTGTACGATGATTAAGATAATTACTTGGAACGTGGGAGGCATACACTCCCTTATTAAACGATCGAAAATATTACCACATCTTCAAGGAATAGGAGCTGATATAGCTCTCTTGCAAGAAACCCATCTATCGGATGGAGAACATGCTAAGCTGGTCAAGCGGTGGGTGGGCGACTGTATAGCCTCCCCTGCAGTGGGTAACAAAGGGGGAGTGGCTATCCTTGTTCGGAAGGGGGTGATCTCTCAAATACACAATTTGCATAAAGACCCGGGGGGTGTTTTATTCTATGTACGGTCACTACTGCTAGGAGGCAACTAGTGCTGGGCAGTGTATACGCCCCAAACACGCTAGATCTTAACTTTTACAAAGAAGTAACTGTGGCCCTCGCTAAACTGGAAGCACTCCCGGTGATGCTGGGTGGCGATTTTAATACTCCATGGACCCCACAAATTGATAAATCTCATCCACCTCTGCACCAAGAGAAGTCCAGTACTAGAGGCCTCCCGGATATGTGCACTACCTTAGATTTGATGTCTGGCATACATTACACCCAACGGCACGCGAATATACTCACCAATCCAGAGCCCATCAGACCCACTCACGCATAGATTATCTGCTTATTTCGCGTGAGGTTTTTACACACATTAATGAAGCGGAAATAGGTCCCTGTGTGATTTCAGACCACGCTATAGTGTCAATGACTTGGCAGGGGGGAGATGATAGATCTCAAGGTGCAGGGGGATGGACATTTCCTAGCTTCCTATATCGGAATGAAAAATTCAGGGAATATCTAATTGCTAAATGGGAGGAATATAAACATTTCAATGAAGGATCGGTGCGGGAGACACTGACGTATTGGGAAGCAGCAAAGGTGGTCCTCCGAGGGGACGTTATTAGTTACGTTAGTCACTATAAAAAAACAACGAGATCGGGAACTACTGCGGTTGGAAAAACAACTCGCACGATTAAAAACTCAGTATGGGCGTAATCCGACTCCCAAGGGTCGCAAAGAACTAATTTAGATCCAGACTGCTGTAAATTTGATATTACATGAACTGGCAGTAAAGTCACACGTCTACTACCGATTTCAGCTATATAAACATGGAAACAAGGGTGGGAAATTTTTGCCTAAAATGCTAGCTCCACAATATGTCTCCAGACATATAACAGCTATTAAGGGTAGGGGCGGGAAGTTATTTCATAAGGATAAAGAAATAAGAGACACTTTTCAGGAATATTATCAACAACTATATAGAGCGGGGGACAACCAGGGTTTACCGAGTGAACTCTACCTGCAGAATATTGAGACCCCACGGTTGAATCAAATAGAGTTACAACACCTGAGCGACCCTGTAAGTTGCGATGAAGTTATTTGGGCAACAGGCCAAAGTAAATTGGGAAAATCACCGGGGTCCGATGGGCTTAAAACTGAATCTTATAAATTACTGGGAAATCATATTGCTCCCACATTGACTAAAGTGTTCAACGAGTGGGTGGTAAAGGGGATGCTCCCGGAAAACCTTAATTTAGCCCAGATAGTAGTGCTGCCCAAGCCGAAGAGAGATGGACAACTCGTATCCTCTTATAGACATATCTCTCTATTAAATTATGAGGTAAAATTGTCTAAAATATTAGCTAATAGATTGGGGAGAGTTCTTCCCCATCTTGTCCATGAGGCACAGGTGGGGTTCGTCCAGGGTCGTTCTGTCACTAAGAACTTGCGCAGCATCTTGCTGTCCTTGGAGACTCTCAGGGCGTCCTCAGAACAAGCATTAGTGGTAAGCTTCGATGCCGAAAAGGCTTTTGATCAGGTGGAGTGGCCATTCTTGTTTTCTGTTTTGGACAAATATGGATTTTCAGGTTGGTTTGTACAAGGAATTAAAGCCTTATATACTTTGCCTCGAGCAAGGGTCTTGATAAATGGAAAGGGGTCTGAGAGTTTTGAGCTCTATATGGGGACTCGACAGGGTTGTCCAATGTCACCGTTGCTCTTTGCCCTATATCTGGACCCTTTGCTCCGAGATATAATTTCAGTTCGACCTATCCGGGGGGTACAGGTGGAAACGCTGGAATTTAAAATTGCGGCGTTCGCCAATGACTTATTAGTGATTCTTACTAATCCTAGAGTGTCCTAAAAAATCTTTTGGAAGTATTTGAGGAGTTCGGAGAATACTCCGGATTCAAATTAAATCTTGATAAGTCGGAGGCATTGGCAATTCCGTTGACTATTAGATCCCTCTGGAATGATGATTTCCCCCTGAGATGGACAGACGGTTCTTTTAGATACCTGGGGGTCCTTCTTACATCTCAGATGGAGGACATCTATAGGCTAAATGTCAACCGGTTAATTAGCCAAAAAGAAAAACAGCTAGAAGCATGGAGGCTGCTACCGGTGCCGTTGATCGGTCGAATCTGTCTTATACGAATGGTGATTCTGCTCAGGTGGCTGTATGTCTTGCAGGTTCTGCCGCTGAGATTACTTCAGAGGGACATCAAGCGTTTCTGCTGGGCAAGGAAAAAAGCTAAGCTTACAGTTTTTACTGGGGTCTTGGCGACAGGGTGGTTTAGGCCTACCTATCTTACAATACTATAACCTAGCTAGTTTATTGAGGTTGGTAAGAGATTGGATTTTCTCTTCTAATACACACTCCCCTATGGACTTGGAGAAAACTTATTTTAGACCTTATAACTTAACTACTTTGCTGCATATCAATAACACCTTGCTGTCAGGGTCTCTTAAAAACAGTATTCTCTTAATTCCGTTACAGGAGGCCTGGAAAACTTTGGGGACGAAATTGGGGGGCAAGCCGAATACGTCAGAATTGTTGACCATTAGAGGAAATCCGATGTTCACCCCCGGAATGGAAAATCTAGTTTCACAGCAGTGGGCAGGAAGGTGTTTCACAAGTATGAAGACAATTTTAGATGCTGAAGGAAAAGTTAAACCTCTAAGAGAACTCATACCTGTTGAAGAGGCGAAGTGGGGAGATATATATGGGTATGGTCAGATAAAGAATTATGTACAATCCTTAGACGCTGAGGCGCTTAAGTTTCACCTTGGGGACAAAATCAAAAAATGTTTTGCTGAACTATCAGACGAGGCCCCAACAATATCACAACTCCACAGGAAACTGTGGACCTTGACAGTGAGAGCGGACTGGTCTTCGCTAAGACAACGATGGGGGGGCAGACACGGGGGCAGATTTAACTAATTGGGATATTGAAACCTACATTCGGAACATTCCCCAACTGATTAGTGGAGCAAATTATAGAGAATGCGCATTCCAGGTGGTTCACAGAGCATATTGTACACAACTTCAACTTTTTAAAATGGGAGGGATTAATACACCAACCTGTCTGAAATGCAACCTGATGGAGAATTCTTTTTATCATGCATTCTGGGAGTGTGCAAAGGTGCAGCTGTTTTGGAAAAGGATAGTGACTTTTTTAAACTCAGTAACATCACGAAAAATAGTGGGCACCCCCTTACAATTGCTATTAGATTACCCGGGGGCATTCCAAGGACTGCCTGCACATGAGACCTTGTTATGCCGTAAGCTCTGCCTAGTAGCAAAAAAATGCATTTTACTATCTTGGACGTCAGATATACCCCCTGACTATTGGCACTGGCGCAATCAAGTACACTTTTTAATGACATGGGAAGCAAGAGAAACGAAAGGGTACTGCCGCTGAAAACAATGTTTTCTAAAAACATGGGGCCCTATGTTAGACACATTATCTCAGAGATGCCGGAGCCTAATTCTTAACACACTATGATGCGATTGTTAAGTTCTGGTACACATGTAGGGTTCAATAATTACACAGATGCAGTCAAAGGGATTTCGTGGTAATCGGGGGGGGGGGGGGGGGGGCGGAGATACTGATAAGGGAAAGGAAGATAGGAATTTGGCTGACAGGGAAGGTCAATTCAAAACCTTATAAAGTTTCAATGAACAGTGACCTAAAAGGGAAGCTATTAGATCTATGTCATGACTGGGGGGTAATATAACGTTGATATACTGCCTATGTGCTCCCGTAGTTAGCACTTATACCAGAAAATCTTGGAATCTATCTATGGGGGGAGGGGGGAAATGTTAAAAGAATGATGAAGGAAAGTAGCAAATTGATGGTTTTAAGAGCTTTTTTCACTCTTGACTTAGAGGCAGATGCACTAAAGCTTAAGGTAAAATTATGTATCATACCTGATAATTTTCTTTCCATTAATCATAGCTGATCAATCCATAGACTGGTGGGTTGTGTCCATCTACCAGCAGGTGGAGATAGAGAGCAAACTTTTGCCTCCCTATATGTGGTCATGTGCTGCCGGAAACTCCTCAGTATGTCGATATCAAAGCTCCATCCGCAGGACTCAGCACTTAGAGAATTACACCCACAAAGGGACACTCTGCCCAGCTCACCACCGCCGAAACGGGGGAGGGGAATTAACCCAGCTCATCCCCACACAAGTGGGGGAGGAGAATCCGTCCAGCTCATCCCCGCGGAGCAAGGGAGGGACACCACCCCGCCGATGCGGGGGGATCTGGCTTATCCTGCAACCGCGGGAGGAGCTGACTGACCCTAACACCGCCGAAGCGGGAGGGGTACAAAGCTGCCCTACAGCCGCACGAAGCGGGAGGGAGTGCCGGCAGAATTTTAAGTCTCAATCCAGCCCCGTAAAACGGAGGGGAGAGGAATGCAGCAGCTCACTGTAACACAAACTCGTCTCAACTCTTGAAGAATCCAATTGAAAAAACTTGAACACGAAGTCTTCCTGAAGTAACTGAAGACTAAACTTGAACCTGAAATGCAACCAGAATATAAACAGTACAGATATCTGGGAGGGGCTATGGATAGTAAATGGCATGAATGGCCATATGGTCTTTATCTGCTTTCATTTTTTTATGTTTCTATGTAACTTTGCCATGCACCGGGGGAGGGGGGGGGGGGGGTAAGTAGGTACAGTGCTAACTACACATGTGGTCTACATGTGTATCTGGTACAAATGGTGACAGATACATGTGGATAGCACCATAGGCCTGTCATCTCTTTTCCACATATAGATAGCCACCTTGCTAGGATCTGTGTGTCCTCATCTTCCAGTGGCTCGCATGTGTTACTATATGGATTGATCAGCTATGATTAATGGAAAGAAAATTATCAGGTATGATACATAATTTTACCTTCCATATAATCATGCTGATCAATCCATAGACTGGTGGGATGTACCGAAGCAGTACTCACCCAGGGCGGGACATTGAAATCCCTGACCTCAACACTGAAGCTCCAAACCGGGCCTCTGCCCGTGCCGCCACAGTCAAGCGGTAATGCTTGGAGAATGTATGGGCCGATGCCCAAGTTGCCGCCTTGCATATTTCTTCCAAGGAGACGGACCCGGCCTCTGCCATCGAGGCCGCCTGAGCTCTAGTGGAGTGAGCCTTCAGCTGGATAGGCGGCACCTTCCCTGCGGCCACATAAGCCGCTGCAATGGCTTCCTTGACCCATCTTGCCACTGTAGGCTTAGCAGCCTGCAGACCCTTACGAGGACCTGCAAACAGGACAAACAGATGATCCGATTTCCGGAAATCATTGGTCACTTCCAAGTATCTGATGATGACTCGTCTCACATCCAGATATTTAAGAGTAGAGTATTCCTCTGGGTAGTCCTCCCTACGAAAGGAAGGGAGACAGAGCTGCTGATTCACATGGAAGCGAGAAACAATCTTGGGCAGGAAGGAAGGCACTGTGCAAATAGTCACTCCTGCCTCAGTGAACTGCAGAAAAGGCTCTCGACATGAGAGTGCCTGGAGCTCGGAAACTCTTCTGGCTGAAGTGATAGCCACCAAAAAGACTGCTTTCAACGTCAGGTCTTTCAGAGATGCCCTCGACAAGGGTTCAAAAGGCGGCTTCTGCAATGCTCTTAGCACCAGGTTGAGATTCCACGCAGGCACCACTGAGTGCAGAGGAGGGCGCAGGTGATTAACTCCCTTGAGAAAACGCACCACATCTGGCTGCGAAGCCAGGGAAGCACCCTTCAGGCGGCCCTTGAAGCAAGCCAGGGCCGCTACCTGGACTTTAAGGGAACTGAGCGACAGGCCTTTCTCCAGACCTTCTTGCAGGAATGCCAACACTGAAGAAATTGGAGCAGTGAATGGAGAAAATGAGCCTGCTTCACACCACGCTGCAAAGGTACGCCAAACCCTGGCGTAAGCAGTAGAAGTAGAGCGCTTCCTCGCTCTCAGCATAGTGGCGATGACCTTGTCTGAGAAGCCCTTCTTCCTCAGATGCTGCCGCTCAATAGCCAGGCCGTAAGACCAAAGGGGGAGGGATCCTCCATCACCACGGGACCCTGATGTAACAGACCCTGCTCCACTGGCAGCCGCAGAGGATCGTCGACTGAGAGCCTGATCAAGTCCGCATACCAGGGACGTCTGGGCCAATCCGGACCCACCAGGATTATCCGGCCCGGATGCTTTGCCACCCGGTCTAGCACCCTGCCCAACATGGGCCAGGACGGGAACACATAGAGAAGCTCTTGTGTCGGCCACTGTTGGAGAAGAGCATCTACTCCCAGGGTTCGAGGGTCCCGTCCTCTGCTGAAAAAGCGCGGCACTTGGCAATTGGCCGATGACGCCATCAGATCTAGGCTCGGCTGGCCCCAGCGCTTCGTGATGCCCAAGAACGCCTGAGCAGATAGCTGCCACTCTCCGGGCTCCAAGGTATGGCGACTGAGAAAGTCCGCCTTGACATTCATGACCGGCAATGTGGGCCGCTGACAGCTGTTCCAGGTTCGCTTCCGCCCACTGGCATAGAATCATGGCCTCCTTGGCTAGAGGGGCGCTCTTGGTACCTCCCTGGCGGCTGACAAAGGCCACAGCCGTGGCATTGTCCGACAGGACCCGTACTGGCTTCAACGCCAGTACCGGGATGAACTCCAAAAGCGCCAACCGAATGGCTCTGAGATCCAGGAGGTTGACAGACCACTTTGCCTCTGCAGGAGACCAGAGCCCCTGCGCTGTCCTTCCCAAGCAGTGGGCTCCCCAGCCCGACAAAGAGGCGTCCGTCGTGACGACAATCCACTCCGGGGTCACCAGAGGCATTCCTGCAGACAACTTGTCTGTCTGCGTCCACCAGCTCAGCGCCTTGCGCACTGCTGGGTCCAAGGGAAGGCGCACAGCATAATCCTCCGACATCGGAGTCCAGCGCTGCAGCAGAGAGTGTTGTAGTGGTCTCATATGAGCCCTGGCCCAGGGCACTACTTCCATCGTGGCCGTCATAGAGCCCAACAGCTGCACATAGTCCCAAGCCTGAAGAGGAGAGGCTACTAGGAACTGGTCCACCTGAGCCTGAAGCTTGACAATCCGATTGTCTGGCAGGAACACTCTGCCCACTTGGGTGTCGAATCGAACTCCCAGATACTCCAGGGACTGAGTCGGGCGCAGCTGGCTTTTCTCCCAGTTGATGATCCACCCCAGGGAGCTCAAAAGAGCAACCACCCGGTTCACAGCTTTGCCGCACTCTGCACAAGAGGGGGCTCGGATCAACCAGTCGTCCAGATAAAGATGGACTTGTACTCCTTCCTTCCTCAGGAAGGCCGCGATGACCACCATTACTTTGGAGAAGGTCCGCGGAGCAGTAGCCAACCCGAACGGGAGGGCTCTGAACTGGAAGTGTCGGCCCAGTACTGCAAAACGCAGAAAGCGTTGATGAGGAGGCCAGATGGGAATATGCAAGTACGCTTCCTTGATGTCCAAGGATGCCAGGAACTCTCCTGCCTTCACTGCCGCTATAACAGAGAGGAGGGTCTCCATGCGAAAGTGCCGAACTTTCAAGGCCCGATTGACCCCTTTGAGGTCGAGGATAGGCCGTACAGAACCTCCTTTCTTTGGTACCACAAAGTAAATGGAGTAACGTCCCTTGCCAAGCTGATTTTCTGGCACCTGAACGACCGCACCCAGGCGGATCAGATTGTCCAAGGTCTGCTGCACTGCCACAGCTTTGACCGGAGACTTGCAGGGAGAGAGTACAAACCCGTCTTTTAAGGGTCGGCAGAACTCTAGCTTGTAGCCGTCTCTGATGACTTCTAGCACCCAAGCGTCTGAAGTTACTCTGGTCCACTCGCCCAGAAACGAGGACAGGCGTCCTCCAATCTGCACTGGGCCATGGACCAAGACCCCGTCATTGGGTACGAGACCCTGGGGGAGGACCGGAGGGTGTACCTCCAGGACGGCGGTCTCTGCGAAAGGAATGCTGCTTGGGGGAGAAGTTCCTTTTGAAGGAAGAGAGGGCAGAGGAGCCCGACTTGCCCGGGCGGTACCGACGGGCTTCCTGAAACCGTCCTCTGGAGATACCTGGGCAAGCACTGGCCCGAGCCCTGACCTCTGGTAACCTCTTGCCCTTAGACGTGCCGAGAACGGTCACGATTTTGTCCAGCTCGACCCCAAAGAGCAGCTTGCCTTTAAAAGGCAACTTAGCCAGGCGGGACTTAGAGGCGTGGTCCGCAGACCAATGTTTCAGCCAAAGCCAGCGCCGCGCAGAGACTGTCTGAGCCATGCCTTTAGCCGAGGCTCTCAAGACATCATACAGTAAGTCTGCCAAATAAGCCAAGCCCGATTCCAGGGCCGGCCAGTCAGCCCTCAAGGAAGGATCCGAGGGGGAAGCCCGCTGCACAATCGTCAGGCACGCCCTGGCCACAAACTGAGGCCTGCAAACTTAAGGCAGTCGCCTCGAAGGACGACCTTAAGGCCGCCTCCAATCTTCTGTCTTGGGCGTCCTTTAGGGCCGTGCCACCTTCCACCGGCAACGCCGTTTTCTTAGTCACCGCAGTGATTAAAGAATCCACGGTAGGCCAAAGAAAGGCCTCACGTTCACCTTCAGGCAAAGGATAGAGGCGGGACATAGCCCTAGCCACTTTGAGGCTCGCTTCCGGGACATCCCATTGAGCCGAAATTAAGGTGTGCATGGCATCATGCACGAGGAAGGTTCTAGGCGGGCGCTTCGTCCCCAGCATAATGGCGGAGCCAACAGGGGCTGAGGGAGAGACGTCCTCCGGAGAGGAAATCTTTAAAATGCTCATGGCCTGCATTAACAGGTTGGGCAAATCCTCTGAGCGAAAGATCCGTGCTGCAGAGGGGTCATCCGCTCCATCCGAGCGGGAATCCGTCTCCTCCAAGGAATCCCCAAAGGACCGTTGGGAGAACTCAGATACGCTGCCCTCATCTACATCAGAGGAAACAGCGTCCTCTAAGGCCTGGAAATCCACCCGAGGACATTTACTTCCGGGGGCCTCAACCCCTTTATCGGATAAAGGAGAAGGGGCAGCGTTCTGCATAAGGAAGGCCTGATGCAGCAGCAAAATAAACTCGGGAGAGAAACCCCCCAGACTGTGCCCCTCAGCAGTCTGGGCCACAGCCCCAGACGCACTCTCAACCGGCGCTTGCAAGAGCGGGGGAGAAACATGCTGCGCATCCAAGATGGCGTCCGGCGCGACACTCCGCGAAGGAGCCGCGCGGGAAGAACGGCGCTTAACTTTAGCCGCTTTTTTGCCGTCGCCCAAATCAAGGGCGTCCATGGCATGAACGTCTCCCGGCTCAAGGGCGGCCCAAGAAGAAGCCGTCCGAGCAGAGTGGCCGGCCAAGATGGCGGAGGCGAGGAGCGGGGGATGGGCATTTATGGCGGGAAAAACCGCCGCACCGGAGGAAAACCTGGGACACTGACCGGCCTCCGAACTGACACCCAACAAGGGCGAATCAGACTTTAATACCCCCGCATCCCCGCTAGTAGCGCACACGCGGTCCGGGGAGCGATTCTTCGCGCCCTCGCCCTCCGACGCCATAGGCCACGTGGAGATCAATCGGGGAACCCCCTGCCCGCTATAAAAAAGGTAAAAATTACCTGCTTCACGCTCCGAGCTGTAACGACCTGGTGTCCCAGTGAGTAGCTGCAATAAACGTTTAAATAAACGTCGAAATAAACGCCTTTAAGGATGTCCAAAATTTTTTTTTTTTTTTTTTTAACGGAGCCAGCGGGAGGGGGGAGAAAAGGAGGGACCTGGCGCCACCAGGTTTGCACTTGCTCAAGAAGAGCCCTCAACCCCAGGCACCCAACAAAACCTAAAAATTAGGCTTGGAGGCCTAGCCAGAGCTGCTGCTGTGTGTGACCACCACCTGCTGAGATGGAGAACATACTGAGGAGTTTCCGGCAGCACATGACCACATATAGGGAGGCAAAAGTTTGCTCTCTATCTCCACCTGCTGGTAGATGGACACAACCCACCAGTCTATGGATTGATCAGCATGATGATATGGAATGAGCTTTTAATGACCCTCCAACGAGGAAAATTTGATCCGTTGCATGCATCAAAGGGCTTTTACCGAGGAAGCTAGCAGCTAACGAAAACGGAATGGAGATGAGCAATTAGTGTGAAAACCCCATTGAAACGAGATGCACTAACCTTTTCCGATTGCCTTTACGCAGGAAAAAGGCAGGAAATCTAACGAGAGGTCTGGACCTCTCGTTAGGACAGCTCTGTGCCAGGAAAAATTGTAAAGTGAAAAAACAAACTGTGAGCCAATCCCAGCGCATTAGCAGAGCTAATAGCGCTGTGATTGGTCAAAAGGAAACTGAAAGGCACAATCCATAAACAGAAGCAGATGAAGTTCAATGTTGACAAGTGCAAAGTGATGCATGTGGGTAAGAGGAACCCGAATTATAGCTACGTCTTGCAAGGTTCCGCGTTAGGAGTTACGGATCAAGAAAGGGATCTGGGTGTCGTCGTCGATGATACGCTGAAACCTTCTGCTCAGTGTGCTGCTGCGGCTAGGAAAGCGAATAGAATGTTGGGTGTTATTAGGAAGGGTATGGAGTCCAGGTGTGCGGATGTTATAATGCCGTTGTATCGCTCCATGGTGCGACCGCACCTGGAGTATTGTGTTCAGTACTGGTCTCCGTATCTCAAAAAAGATATAGTAGAATTGGAAAAGGTACAGCGAAGGGCGACGAAAATGATAGTGGGGATGGGACGACTTTCCTATGAAGAGAGGCTGAGAAGGCTAGGGCTTTTCAGCTTGGAGAAGAGACGGCTGAGGGGAGATATGATAGAAGTGTATAAAATAATGAGTGGAATGGATCGGGTGGATGTGAAGCGACTGTTCACGCTATCCAAAAATACTAGGACTAGAGGGCATGAGTTGAAGCTACAGTGTGGTAAATTTAAAACGAATCGGAGAAAATTTTTCTTCACCCAACGTGTAATTAGACTCTGGAATTCGTTGCCGGAGAACGTGGTACGGGCGGTTAGCTTGACGGAGTTTAAAAAGGGGTTAGATAGATTCCTAAAGGACAAGTCCATAGACCGCTATTAAATGGACTGGAAAAATTCCGCATTTTTAGGTATAACTTGTCTGGAATGTTTTTACGTTTGGGGAGCGTGCCAGGTGCCCTTGACCTGGATTGGCCACTGTCGGTGACAGGATGCTGGGCTAGATGGACCTTTGGTCTTTCCCAGTATGGCACTACTTATGTACTTATGTACTTAAGCCTCTACAAGAAGGCAATGGACAGGAATTCCTTTTCTCTGGTCACCTGTGGTCTTTTTGTATGAGAAAACCCCAAAGCAAATTTAAGGAAAGATTACGAAAGGGACCCAGCTAGTCCTTACAGCGTTTCACTCAGCTTGCTTTCATTGTAAATACGACTAATGTGCTCTCCCCCCCTCCCTTTGTCTACCTCTCCTGAATGTTTGCACCGCTAGCAAGTCAATATGCTTTAGGGATTATGTATTCACAAGAGAACAAATACAGTTTATCCGACTAGATTGAAAGCTGATTTGTAGTACTAACCGGTCTCTAATCACAAAACGTGTGTACTGTCGGATGAAAAAAAAAATGCTTGTCAGCAAAGATCCCCACACAGGGAGGAAATTCAGGACGCTTCAGTAGCGCGTCTCTCTCCTCCTGGGCCCGCCCCTGTCTGACGTCGGTAACCTACGTAGGTTACCGACGTCAGACAGGGGCGGGCCCAGGAGGAGAGAGACGCATGAGAAGCTGGGCGAAGGCAGGCATCAGCTTTCTTCTTGCCCGTGCAGCGCCTTCGGACAGAGGCGCTGCACCGGCCCAGTAACAGGGAGGGGGGCCCGATGGAGGAGGGGAATGGCGGCGACGACCCCAAGAGGGGGCAGGGCACAGGGCGGAGGATGTCGGGAGGCAGAGCTGAGGGGAGACAGAGTAGTGAGGAAGGGAGGGGGCCGGGGCTGCTAAAGGTATGTTTGCTTTTTAATTTAGAATGCAGGGGGAAGTGGGGGAGGGGGGAACGGCGACCTCGGGTGGGGGGGGGGGCAAGGACGGCCATACAGGACGCTCCTGACGAGCGCCTTTGCCCCCTCCCGACCCTTTTTTTTTTGTTTTGATTTGGGAGCCATGTGCTTGTGTTTTGACTGTTTGTGGCATGCGCAGAGCAGCTAACATAACGCTTGGCTGCTCTGCGCATGATTTGGGGGCCGATTACCGATGTGTATTGTGATTCTTTGATACATTGTACGTTTCAATACCGATCTCAGTATGTGTGACTTTTTTTTTGGTGCATTCTTCGTTTTTTAAAAATCGTTAGGGACTTTAACGATTTAGATTTTTTTACGTTTGGTTGCTGCATCTCCCTCTTACTGTACATTTTGATTGTTCAATGTGTTTCTCTGAAAGTTCATCAATAAAAATGTTGGAAAAAAATAAAAGTAACAATATTGGGTAGGGGGAAAGGGGAGATTGAAGTCTAGTATAGACCCCAAGTGACTTTATTTTTACTTATTTTAAATGTCACCCTTCCTGTCAGTGCCTGAGCCAACCACTTGTGGCACTGACAAGAAGGGTGACATTTTGCAATGAGCTGCGGAAACATAGCAGCAATTTGCACGTTCATTGCATATAGCATACCAGTAGGATTTTCTTACATTCATTTGCAGTAGAATCAATGCACTCAGCTGGCTCTTTCTGCAGGGGCCCCACAATGAAAGGGCAAACTCATGGCCTGAGTAATAAACACAGCTAGGTTGGACCTCTTGTGTATAACAGGATAGGATATTATAAGAAACAACATCCCCCCCACACCCACCGACCCCAACTGTAACACTTGCCAGGATAGGGTTAATATTCCTTCTATCTATATTCTCGCCTAGTTTACAACTTGTTCATAATTAAGCTTCTCACTACCAGAAAGACTGCATCTATGGTTCCCATTAAAGGCAGTGGTTCCCAAACCTGGTCCCAGAGATACTCCAGTCAGCCAGGTTTTCAGGCTATCCACAATGAATATGAATATTCATGAGAGAGATTTGGATGCAGTGGCGGCAGTGCATGCAAATCTCTCATGAATATTCATTGTGAATTGCCTGAAAACCTGACTGATTAGGGTGCATCCAGGGCCAGGTTCAGGAATCACTGGTTTAGGGGAAGGAAGGGACTGTTTAAAATAGTGTAGATGAACATACATGAATAAGTACACATAGGCATTCCCAGGGTGGAGTCAGTGTAGAACTGCAATGCATGCACATTTTTTTTTACAGAATGCATGTGTCCACACATAGAATACATACATGCACATTTATATAGAAACAGAGAGAACAGCAGCACATAAAGACCATATGGTCTATCTATGCGGTCTGCCCCTCCATACCACCTACTAACCCTTCATTTTCAGCACCTTCTTCAGGAAAAGTGTAAATTTGTGCATGAGATTTTGTGCCCTGCTAGGACAGGTTCTGGCAGTCTATTTTATAAAGACACATAGACATCCATATTTGTACAAACAGGTGTTTTGTTTTGTTGTTGTTTTAGGGTTGTTGGGGGTTTGACATTCCACAAAGTCATCTTTTTTTAAAGCTTCCCCTTTAAAGGAGGAAAGCCACACATCCTGATGCATAGAAGAGTCTAACATAGAAATACAGTCCCCAAAAAACCTACATGACAATCCTGCTTTTCTGTTTCTGGTCACATCCATCTTTTGAAATATGTACGTAAAGAATAGCATTCCCGCACATGTGCATAAGTTACGATATAATTTTTTTCTCGTACGCAAACATAGCTGCTGCTAGCGCAGACCCATGTGTACATATTTCAGGTGTGCTTTGTCATTGCCTATATACATTCCATTTGGTTAATGCACTGAAGAACAATCTTTCATTTAAACTTGTGTTGAGCTTCGTCTTCAAGCACACGGCTCTAGCAAAAGGTTACTGCATCTACATCGACCATTTTGTCTTTTGGTAAATCTGCTTCTGAACACGCGAGCAGTCTTGACAAGGTCGCAATCCTGATGATGTAATAGACCATGCTCTCTACCACGTTTCTATGACATAGGATAACCTGGTACTGTAAATATCGTAGACGCCAACAGCTAATGTTCATTTACTGCTGCTACTCTTACAAACACAGGCCTCTCTAGACAGTGTGGCAAAGCATTGTAAATAAAAGAAAAACGGTGGTTCAGGTAAAAGAGTATTTTCTAATCGACGTAGGACCTATTTATTTTCAATCCGACGGTGCCAAACTGCCACACGTAAAATTTGAATTTTTTTCACTCGCTCCCCGGGCCCCAACTATCTCCCTCCCTCCGGGCCCTGGTCTCGGTACCTGTGACGCAACCATTCACGGCAGTGGGTTTCTGCGCCGTCACCACGTAGTTGTAAGACATATCTGCGCGTGTCGGGAGCCACAGAAGAGCAAAGTCCTGATAATTTCAACAACGAGGACTCCGCGTGCCACAGGCTGTGCCTAAACATAGAGACGTTCACAACAACCGCGAGACAGACAGTCACCCGACAGTACGCACTGGTGGCGCACGGTCATATGGAGGACGCGCGCTGGCTAAGAGGCTGGGGTGTTCGGGAAGGCAAGAGGGTACGCTCACGCTGAATAGTGGGCATCGCAGTGCCCTCTGGGAACGTGGAGGTTCTCAACTATTGATATGACGTTTCGACAAATTTCGAGAGCCTTTGCTTCCTCTAATACAGGTATGTCTTTGGTCTCCTGTAGGTCCCGGAAAAGCTATAAGCTTTCTAGGCTGTCTGGCTGTGATACCTTTTCTAAGCCCCCCCCCCCCCCCCAATGAGGTTTCCATATTTTTGCATATCACGTGTTTTTACTTGTAGGTCCTTTAAAACCAGTATTCTTCATACAAGGGCACGCAGTTGTGGAATGCACTACCACGTCACTTAAAAACAATTTACGAACTAACTTTCGTAAATCTCTGAAGACATATCTCTTCAACATAACGATCATTAATTGTAATTACAACACATCAGGGACGGTGTAAAAGCCGGATACAGCGGGATCCTCAGGATCTTCCCGGATTCGATCGCCAACATTTTAAAACGTCATTTTTCTTTTGGTAGTCGTATAGATATGAACATGTCCCACATCAGGGACGGTGTAAAAGCCGGATACAGCGGGATCCTCAGGATCTTCCCGGATTCGATCGCCAACATTTTAAAACGTCATTTTTCTTTTGGTAGTCGCACATCAGGGACGGTGTAAAAGCCGGATACAGCGGGATCCCCAGGGACGGTACATCACCACCTAACCTTTTACTCTGATTAGTGTCTTTCTATGCCTGTCTGCTTAATTTGAATTTTATCATGCCATCCTATTCTCTATGTAACACCAACTTAACGTGTACTCTGGAATGGTGAATACCATAACAGAACATTGTAAGCCACATTGAGCTTACAATGGGATACAAATGCAACAAATAAAAATAATAAATAGGAGGGGTGAAGAAAAAAAGATGGATGGAGAATGGGGGTTGGAAAAAGGTGGATGAGGTGTGCACCATGGGAACTGGGTAGAGATCTGCATGAAAGTACATGAAAAACTGCCCGGGGGGGGGGGGGGGGGGGTAATATTTCATGTATGGGGGAGCTGCCAGCCCTTAGAGGAATTCAGCACAAAAAGAGTTACAAATAAAAGTGTTCAGAATTTCGCAGAATTTCCCTTGGAGTAACAATAGAAATCAAACAAAATAAAACATGGAAACTAAAATAAGATACCTTTTTTATTGAACATAACTTAATACATTTCTTGATTAGCTTTCGAAGGTTGCCCTTCTTCGTCAGATCGGAAAATCTTGGAGTAACAGAAATCTAGTAGTTGCAGTGTAACCCAACTGCATGACCCCTGTAAGTAATGTTTGAATACTCTTAAAAAGTTATTGTTCAACTACAAAAGAGAAGCCTCTGAAGGACTTTGAATTCGCATAGGGTCGGGAATAGCAATTCAATTATCATCAGCCCTGATTGTTACGCACGTGTTAGTTTGTATTTCAGTCCTTTACAGCTGGGGAAGTGTAGGTTAAAGAATGTGCGGGCCGATCTTTTAGCATTCCTGGGTGGTAGGTCAACAAGGTCTAACGTGTAGGCTGGGGCATCTCCGTGAATGATTTTATGAACTAATGTGCAGATCTTGAACGCAATACGTTCTTTAAGTGGTAGCCAGTGTAGCGTCTCTCTTAGTGGTTTTGCACTTTCGTATTTTGTTTTTCCAAATATGAGTCTAGCTGCAGTGTTCTGGGCTGTTTGAAGTTTCTTGATGATTTGCTCTTTGCAGCCAGCATAGAGTGCATTGCAGTAGTCAAGGTGACTCAGCACCATTGACTGTACCAGGTTACGAAAAATGGCTCTTGGGAAGAAAGGTTTTACTCTTTTAATTTTCCACATTGAGTGGAACATCTTCTTAGTTGTATTCTTCGCATAACTTTCAAGTGTAAGATTTCAGTCGATGGTAACTCCAAGAATTTTTAGGATGTCTGACATGGGTAGGGAAAAGTTTGCTGTGGTTATAGTGGTGAATGTAGTTGTGTTATGTTGTGAAGTGAGTATAAGACATTATGTTTTTTCTGCATTAAGTTTCAACTGGGATGCATCCGCCCATGAACGCATGATTTGGAAGCTTTTGTTGATGTCATCGGTGATTTCCTTTAGATCATGTTTGAACGGGATGTAGATCGTGACGTCATCCGCGTATATGTATGGATTTAGGTTCTGATTGGATAGTAACTTGGCCAAGGGTGTCATCATTAGGTTAAAGAGGGTCGGCGAGAGGGGAGATCCTTGAGGGACTCCACATTCAGGTATCCATGGGGCTGATATAATCGAGTTAGATATGACTTGGTATGATCGCGTGGTCAGGAAGCCTCTGAACCAATTAAGAACATTGCCTCCCAACTCCAAAGTATTCTAGGATGTGTAGTAATATTTCATGGTTGACCATGTCGAAAGCACTGGACATGTCAAATTGTAAGAGAAGTATGTTGTTGCCAGTTGCAATTGCTTATTAAATTTAGTCAGGAGAGTAACTAGTACTGTTTCAGTGCTGTGGTTAGCCCGAATCCTGATTGAGAGTCGTGGAGAATTGAGAATTTGTTTAGGTAGTTGTTGAGCTGCTTGGTAACCATGCCTTCAGTTATTTTGGTTATCAGCGGGATTGACGCTACTGGGCGATAGTTGGTTAAGTCACTTGCACTTTTCTTTGCATCTTTAGGTATAAGGGTAAGTAGAATATTTCCTTTGTCCTTTGGAAAGAGTCCGTTTTGTAACATATAGTTCAGATGCATTGTGAGATCTGCTGTGAATTGTTGAGGGGCAAATTGTATAAGGTTATTAGGGCATATGTGTAGTTTGCAGTGGGACTTGGCGTATCTTCCGAGCACTTAGGAAATGATATCATCCGAGAGTGTGTCGAAGTTGGTCCATGTTTGGTCAGCTGGATGTTCACCAGAGATTGGGCCTAAGCAGTCAAGGAGTTTTGCGTAGTTGGTGGTATTGATAGTCCCACACTCCAGCCACCTTTTTTTCCAGTCCTGCTCCCTGCACCCACATTCCAGCCACCTTTTTTTCCAAGCCCCCCTCCCTGCACCCACTTTCCATCCATCCTTTTTCCAGGACCCTCCCCCAACACACACTTCATCCATATTTTTCCAGCACACACACACCATTCATACATTTCCAGCCCCCTCCCTGCACCCACATTCCACATTTTTCTAGAGCCCCCCTCCTCCTGCACACTCACCGGTCCAGCGCTGAAGGAGGAGCTGCAGGTCAAGCTGCTTTCTGCTCCTGTATGGTCCTAAGCCCGACTGTTACTTTGAGCCACACGGCTTAAAGGAGCCAACAGAGAAGCAAGGCAGCAGAGGAGGTTAAAGGAACTGTCATAGCAGAGAGCAGGAAGCAGTCCAACTTGTGGCTGTGCAGTTCCTCCTCTGGACTGGAGAGTGTGGAGGGAGGGAGTCACGGAATCACTTTTCCGGTTGCCAGTAGCTGTGCTGCTGTGCCTGCAAAGGTAGACGGTACAGAATTGTGCATGAGCAGAATTCTGCACAGTCTGCAGAGGGAGGGGAATTCTATGCAAATTCTGCATTGCACTGTAGTGCAGAATTCACCCAGGAGTAATGTGTATCCTGTTCTGCTAGAAAAGAAGCAAGCATTTCAATCAGTGAAGGGGGTTGGGGCAGGGTCTGGGGGCTTGTCTTCTGAATTGTCCCCATATAAAATTATAGTAATGCATTCCTAAAATATACATTAAAACAAATTCTTTGTTACCACAATTTGGACCCAAGGTTGGTGGCTATGTCATAACGTATAAGAATAGCTATACTGGGTGAGACCAATGGTCCATATAGCCCAGTATCCTGCTTCCAACAGTGGCCAACAGTCCTTCCATTAGTAGCAACATTCCATGTGACCAATCCCAGGGCAAGCAGTGACTTCCCCATGTCCATCTCAATAACAAACTACTACTATACTACTATTTATCATTTCTATAGTGCTACTAGATGTACGTAGCGCTGTACACTTGAGCATGAAGAGACAGTCCCTCCTCGACAGAGCTTACAATTTAACTAGGACAAACAAACAGGACAGATAAGAGAGAAGGGAATTACTAAGGTGTGGATGATAAAATAAGGGTACTGAACAAGTGAGTAAGGGTTAGGAGTTAAAAGCAGCTTCCATATCATCATGCTGATCAATCCATAGACTAGTGGGTTGTGTCCATCTACCAGCAGGTGGAGATAGAGAGCAATCCTTTTGCCTCCCTATATGTGGTCATGTGCTACCAGAAACTCCTCAGTATGTTCTCTTATCTCAGCAGGTGGTGGTCACACTTGGACATCACGAAGCGCTGGGGCCAGCTGAGCATAGATCTGATGGCGTCATTGGCCAATTGCCAAGTGCCGTGCTTTTTCAGCAGAGGACGGGACCCTCGATCTCTGGGAGTAGATGCTCTTCTCCAACGGCGGCCGACACGGGAGCTTCTCTATGTGTTCCCTGCGCTCGGTGGTGCCTGCGTGGAATCTCAATCTAGTGCTAAGAGCCTTGCAGAAGCCGCCGTTTGAACCCTTGTCGAGGGCATCTCTGAAAGACCTGACGTTGAAAGCAGTCTTTTTGGTGGCTATCACTTCAGCCAGAAGAGTTTCCGAGCTCCAGGCGCTATCATGTCGGGAACCCTTCCTGCAGTTCACTAAGGCAGGAGTGTCTATTCGCACGGTGCCTTCCTTCCTGCCCAAGATTGTTTCTCGTTTCCATGTGAATCAGCAGCTCTGCCTACCCTCCTTCCACAGGGAGGATTACCCAGAGGAGTATTCTGCTCTCAAATACCTAGATGTGAGACGAATCATCATCAGATACTTGGAAGTGACCAATGATTTCCGAAAGTCGGATCATCTGTTTGTGCTGTTCACAGGTCCTCGTAAGGGTCTGCAGGCGTCCAAGCCTACAGTGGCACGATGGGTCAAGGAAACCATTGCAGCGGCTTATGTGGCCGCGGGGAAGTTGCCGCCTATCCAGCTGAAGGGTCACTCCACTAGAGCACAGGTGGCCTCGATGGCAGAGGCTGGGTCTGTCTCCTTGGAAGAGATTTGTAAGGCGGCAACTTGGGCATCGGCTCATACTTTCTCCCGTCATTACCGCTTGACTGTGGCTGCTCGGGCGGAGGCCTGGTTTGGAGCTTCAGTGTTGCGGTCAGGGATTTCTATGTCCCGCCCTGGGTGAGTACTGCTTCAGTACATCCCACTAGTCTATGGATTGATCAGCATGATGATATGGAAGGTAAAATTATGTATCATACCTGATCATTTTCTTTCCATTAATCATAGCTGATCAATCCATAGCCCCTCCCAGATATCTGTACTGTTTATATTCTGGTTGCATTTCAGGTTCAAGTTTAGTCTTCAGTTCCTGTTCAGGAGGATCTTCGTGTTCAAGTTTTTTCGATGGAATTCTTCTGGAGTTGAGATGATTTTGTGTTACAGTGAGCCATAGGCGCCGACTCCGTGGGTGCTGTGGGTGCTCAAGCACCCCCAATAATTTGGCAGTGGCACGTGGGCATAAAGTCCCTCCAGGTCCTGCTCCCTGCACCATCCCGAGCCGAGACTCCCGACTCCCTGCCCTGCACCGCTATCTGACTGTCGCTGTGCTGTCCGACGTCCGTCTGCTCCTACCTCCACTCCTTCAATCATGTTCCGGACCGGGACAGCCGATGCCATCAGTGCAGCAGCCAGTAAGCACAGCACACTGTCTTTTTCGATGGCTGGAACTTAAGCTTTCCCTCTGACTGGCTCGCTTTGTTACAGACAGTTTCCTGTCCCGCATAGGCGGGATGACGATCATGCTGCCTGCAACAGACAGAGCCAGAGGAGCTTCCGGAGTCGCTATTGGCCTGCCTCTCTGGCCGGACGGTCCCGAGCCTTCCTCCAGCAGCCTCCAGCCCAGTCAAGCTGTCACCACCACTGCTACTGCTTCTCATCCAGCAGACGGACAGTGGTAGCGGTAAGCAAACGCTGGAAGATTGCACGGTCTCTAAGCTACCCGTGCCGATCCCGCCCCTTTGATTTCACTTCCAGTTCTGGAACAGAGTTGGCAGCCATGAGTAGGTAAGGCCCCCCGATTTGGTTATTATTTTTTCTTCTGGTATTTTGAAGCGGGAGCGCCGGGAGGAAAAGCAGCAGCATTTGGGGGGGGGGGGGGGGGCAATGGATCTGGAAACGATAGAGAGGGCAGACAGTGGATTGAAGACAGGGCAGAGAGAGGGAGGGCAGATGGTGGATGGAAGGGGGCCCAGGAGCAGAGAAAGAGAGGTAGAGAGGGAAGACCCTGGATGGAAGGGAGAGAAAGGACAGATGGTCGATGAATGGAAGGAAGAAGAGGGAGAGCAGACCCTGGATGGATGGGAGAGAAAGGGCACATGGTAGATGGAAGGGGCAGAGATAGAAAGGGCACATCCTGGATGGAAGGGAGAGGAAGGGCAGATGGTGGATGGAAGGGGCAGAGATAGAAAGGGCACATCCTGGATGGAAGGGAGAGGAAGGGCAGATGGTGGATGGAAGGGGCAGAGACAGAGAGAGGACAGATCCTGGATGGAAGGGAGAGGGCGGGATGGCAGACCATGGATGGATCAGAGAGAGAAAGGGCAGATAGTGGATGGATTGGGGCAGAGAGAGAAAGGGCAGACCCTGTATGGAAGGGAGAGAAATGGCAGAGGATGGAAGGGCAGAGACAAAGAGGGCAGATCCAGGATGGAAGCAAGAGAGAGCATACAATGGTTGGAAGGGGGAGAGAGAGGACAGACGGGCATATGGTGGATGGAATGGGCAGAGACAGAGAGAGCAGACACTGGATGGAAGGGAAAGAGGCAGCAGATAGTGGTTGGAAGGGGCAGACACTGGATGGAAGGGAAAGAGGTGCAGACGCTGGATGGAGGGGGCAGAAAGAGAGAGGGCAGACACTGGATTGCAGGGGCAGGGATAGAGAGAAGGCAGACACTGGATGGAAAGGGCAGATGGTGGATAGAAGGGAGAGAGTGAATAGAAGATGAGGAAAGCAGAAACTAGTGACAGCAAAGGTAGATAAAATATTTTTTTATTTTTTTCTGCTTTAGGTTAAAGTACTATTGTAGCTGTGTTAATACATGTTTATAAATAGGAAATGGAAATAAGGTACGTTTTTATTGGACTAATTTTAATACATTTTGACTAATGTTCAGAGACCAAAACTCCCTTCCTCAGGTCTGGACAGGATACTGTAATAGCTGTGTTGACCTGAGGAAGGAGGTTTTGGCCTGTGAAAGCTAATGTATTAGTCCAATAAAATGGTATTGTCTTGTTTTCCTTATTTGTTTTATTTCTATTTGTTAATTTGTAAAGTGGGGATTGGTATTTGCTAGTTTTTTTCAAATTTACATCTGCTATCTTTATATTTTGCACAGTAGTAGGGGACATACATCACTATCACTGTTTCTATGGTGTTGCATTGTATTCAGACTCTGGCTTCTTGGGGGTTCAGTTTAATTTTGTCTAAATATTTCTATTGTTAGTTTATAGTTTATTTAAAATTTGCTATACTGCTAATGCTCACTAGCAGGTCTCAGTGTTCACAATGATTAAAACCAGTTTGTGGTTTCTTATTCTATAGTGGATTAGGGTGTATCTGTGTCTGTGAAAACGACATGGTTTTCTGTTGGCATTGACTATGCAGGATCCACGATCTGTACTATTCTGGCTGGTTTAGTTTTACAATAGACGTTTGATGTTCAACTGCTCACTGCATTCAGGGAACACTTGGTGGAGCAGGGCCTCTTGGCCTCGCTATGCCACTTCCTTAATAATGCTCTTTTGCTCATCAAGAAATTGATTCTGTCCTATTGGGTGGCAGAAGATTCACCACCACCACTATCTGCAGCTATGGTTAGTCAATATGAGGGAAATGACCTGTTTTGAACTTAGGACCTATCATCACAGCTGGCAGTCTCACTGTCTGCCACAGCTGATGATAAGAATTGCTGTGACACAAATGTTTACACTTGTACCATGCTACTACTTAAACAGTAGACTAATTTTGCACACCATTCATTGCTCCTTTGTTAATTGTTTTATCTGAATGTTGCAGTAAAATATATTTAAAAAAAACAAAACAAAAGATGAATGTAGTCTAAGACTATTTTTGGTGGTGGCAAGTGGAGGGAGAAAGAGAATATTTGGTTGCGTTCATTCAGCACCCCCAATCATTTTGAAAAGTTGGCTCTTATGCAGTGAGCTGCTGCATTCCTCTCCCCTCCGTTTTACGGGGCTGGATTGAGACCTAAATTCTGCCGGCGCTCCCTCCCGCTTCGTGCGGCAGTAGGGTAGCATTATATCCCTCCCGCTTCGGCGGTGTTAGGGTCAGCCAGCTCCTCCTGCGGTTGCGGTCGCAGGATAAGCCAGATCCCCCCACATCGGCAGGTGTGGTGTCCCTCCCCCGCTCCGCGGGGATGAGCTGGACGGATTCCCCTCCCCCACTTGTGTGGGGATGAGCTGGGTTGATTCCCCTCCCCCACTTCAGCGGTGGTGAGCTGGGCAGAGTGTCCCTTTCTGGGTGTAATTCTCTAAGTGCTGAGTCCTGCGGATGGAGCTTTGATATCGACATACTGAGGAGTTTCCGGAAGCACATGACCACATATAGGGAGGCAAAAGGATTTCTCTCTATCTCCACCTGCTGGTAGATGGACAAAACCCACTAGTCAATGGATTGATCAGCTATGATTAATGGAAAGAAAATTATCAGGTATGATACATAATTTTACCATCAAAAAGGTGGGCATTAAGCCTAGATTTGAAGACGGCTAGAGATGGAGCTTGACGTACCGCCTCAGGAAGTCTATTCCAGGCATATGGTGCAGCAAGATAAAAGGAACGGAGTCTGGAGTTAGCGGTGGAGGAGAAGGGTGCAGATAAGAGAGATTTACCCAGTGAACGGAGTTCCCGGGGAGGAGTGTAGGTAGAGATGAGAGTGGAGAGATACTGAGGAGCTGCAGAGTGAATGCACTTATAAGTTAATAAGAGGAGTTTGACCTGTATGCGGAAATGGATAGGGAGCCAGTGAAGTGACTTGAGGAGAGGGCTAATATGAGCATAGCGACACTGGCGGAATATAAGTCGTGCAGCAGAATTTTGAACAGATTGAAGAGGAGAGAGATGGTTAAGTGGGAGACCTGTGAGAAGCAATTTGCAATAGTCTAAGCTAGAGGTGATAAGAGTGTGGATAAGGGTTCTGGTAGTGTGCTCAGAAAGGAAAGGGTGAATTTTACTGATATTATAGAGAAAGAAACGACAGGTTTTAGCAGTCTGGTGAATATGTGCAGCGAAGGAGAGAGAGGAGTCGAAGATGACTTTTCCTCCAGGAGCTTCTCCAAAACCTTTTTAAACCCAGATAAGCTAACTGCTGTTACCACATCCTCTGGCAGCGAGTTCCAGAGCTTAACTATTTTTTTTAGTGAAAATATATTTCCTCCTGTTTGTTTTAAAAATATTTCCATGTAATTTCATTGAGTGTCTGTCTCCTGATCTTTGTACTTTTTGAAAGAGTGAAAAATCAATTGACTTCTACCCATGCCACACTACTCAGGATTTTGTAGACCTCAACCATATCCCCCCTCAGCCATCTCTTTTCCAAACTGAAGATCCTTAACTCTTTAGTCTTTCCTCATATGAGAGCAGTTCCATCCCCTTTATCATTTTGGTCACTCTTCACGTTTTCTAATTCGCTATATCTTTTTTGAGATACGGCAACCAGAAATGAACACTACTCAAGGTGAGGTCACACCATGGAGCGATACAGAGGCATTATAATCTTGATCTTATTTTGCATCCCATTCCTGATAATTCCTAGCATCCTGTTCGCTTTTTTTGGCTGTCGCCACACACTAGGCAGAAGATTTCAGTATATTGTCTACAATGACACAGATCTTTTTCTTGAGTGCTGACTCCTAAGGTTGACCCTAGCATCAGGTAACTATGATTTGGATTATTCTTCCCATTGTACATCACTTTGCATTTGTCCACATTAAATGTATCTGCAATTACGAAGAACACTTGCATTGCAGGAAATGTCCTGCAATTAAGAAGAACACTTATTTATTAACAGCTAAATTGTTGGCTAATTTGATTTTTTTTTCTTTTTACTGCTTAACATATAAATTCTGTGTGAGAGACATGCTCAGATCAGGATTTTGAACCGAGTCCTAGGATCTTTTATACTGCATAGTGTAAAATGATTGGTTTCTTATTTTGTTTCTCTCTACTATCCTCCTTTTATCCTTTTCAGATCTCTCTCCCTTTATTTTCTTCTTCAGAGTGTACATTTTAATTCTCTCTTTTTGCTGTCTTTTGTTCTTTCATATTCTGCCTGCTCTCCTTTACACATTCCTTATCTTTGCTCTGTACTTACATCTATGCCATCTCCTTACTACTACTACTACTTAACATTTCTAGAGCGCTGCTAGGGTTACGCAGCGCTGTATAGTTTAACAAAGAAGGACAGTCCCTGCTCGAAGGAGCTTACAAGCTAAAGGACGAAATGTCAAGTTGGGGCAGTCAAGATTTCCTGAATAGAGGTGTAGTGGTTAGGTGCCGAAGGCGACATTGAAGAGGTGGGCTTTGAGCAAGGATTTGAAGATGGGCAGGGAGGGGGCCTGGCGTATGGGCTCAGGGAGTTTATTCCAAGCATGGGGTGAGGCGAGGCAGAAAGGGCGGAGCCCGGAGTTGGCGGTGGTGGAGAAGGGTACTGAGAGGAGGGATTTGTCTTGAGAGCGGAGGTTAAGGGTAGGAACGTAAGGGGAGATGAGGGTAGAGAGATAAGGAGGGGGCTGCAGATCGAGTGCATTTGTAGGTTAGTAGGAGAAGCTTGAACTGTATGTGGTACCTGATCGGAAGCCAGTGAAGTGACTTGAGGAGGGGGGTGATATGAGTATATCGGTCCAGGCGGAAGATAAGACATGCAGCCGAGTTCTGAACGGACTGAAGGGGGGATAGATGGCTAAGTGGGAGGCCAGTGAGGAGTAGGTTGCAGTAGTCAAGGCGAGAGGTAATGAGAGAGTGGATGAGAGTTCGGGTGGTGTGCTCAGAGAGGAAAGGGCGGATTTTGCTAATGTTATAGAGGAAGAAGCGACAGGTCTTGGCTATCTGCTGGATATGCGCAGAGAAGGAGAGGAACGAGTCGAAGATGACTCCGAGGTTGCGGGCAGATGAGACGGGGACGATGAGGGTGTTATCAGCTGAGAGAGTGGAGGGAGAGGAGAAGTGGGTTTGGGTGGGAAGACAATAAGCTCGGTCTTGGCCATGTTCAGTTTCAGGTGGCGGTTGGACATCCAGGCAGCAATGTCGGATAAGCAGGCCGATACTTTGTCCTGGGTTTCCGCAGTGATGTCTGGTGTGGAGAGATAAAGCTGGGTGTTGTCACCATAAAGATGATTTTGGAAACCATGAGATGAGATCAGGGAGCCCAGGGAAGAGGTGTAGATTGAAAAAAGAAGGGGTCCAAGGACAGATCCCTGAGGAACTCCAACAGAGAGCAGGATGGGGGTGGAGGAAGAACCATGAGAGTGTACTCTGAAGGTGCGGTGGGAGAGATAAGAGGAGAACCAGGAGAGGACAGAGCCCTGGAACCCAAATGAGGACAGTGTGGCAAGAAGTAAATTGTGATTGACAGTGTCAAAAGCGGCAGATAGGTCGGGGAGGATGAGGATGGAATAGTGACCTTTGGATTTGGCAAGGAACGGGTCATTGCAGACATTAGATAGTGCCGTTTCTGTCGAGTATAAGGGGCGAAAGCCGGATTGAAGCGGATCGAGGATGGCATGAGAGGAGAGAAAATCAAGGCAACGGCTATGAACGGCGCATTCAAGTATCTTGGAGAGGAAGGGTAGGAGGGAAATGGGGCGGTAGTTGGAAGGACACGTAGGGTCAAATGATGGTTTTTTTGATGAGTGGTGTGACTACAGCATTCTTGAAGGTGTCAGGGACAGTTGCAGTGGAAAGAGAAAGGTTGAGGATATGACAGATGAGGGGGGTGACGGTAGGAGAGATGGTGTTAAGTAAGTTGGTGGGGATGGGGTCAGAGGAACAGGTGGTGCATTTTGAGGAGGAAAGAAGATGGGCGGTTTCCTCTTCGGTGATATCAGGAAAAGAGGAGAAGGAGGCCTGGGTTGGTTGGTTGAGGGAGTGGGTTATAGGGTGAAGAGGAGGAGATGGTTTGATGGTGAATTCGAGGTTGATCTTCTGCACCTTGTCGCAAAAGTAGTCAGCCAGTGATTGAGGAGAGAGTGAGGGGGGGTGGGAGCGGAGGGCACTTTGAGGAGGGAGTTAAGGGTGGCGAAGAGACGACGAGGGTTAGAGCTGAGGGAATTAGTCAATTGGGTGTAATAGTCCTGTTTGGCGAGGAATAGGGAGGACTGGAAGGAGGATAGCATGAATTTGTAATGGATGAAATCAGTATGGGTGCGAGATTTGCTCCAGAGGCATTCAGCTGATCGGGCGCAGGAGCGAAGGTATCGGGTGCAAGGGGTCAGCCAGGGCTGGGGATTAAAAAAGGAGACTATGATAAAATGAGAAGAACGGTAAAAAAAAAACTTAGGGGGGCAACTGAGAGAGTAAAAACTGTACAACAGGCGTGGACGCTGTTCAAAAATACCATCCTGGAGGCCCAGGCCATACATATTCCGCGAATTAGAAAAAAAAGACGGAACTCCAAAAGACAGCCGGCCTGGTTGAAAAGTGAGGTGAAGGAAGCTATTAGGGCTAAAAGAAACGCCTTCAGAAAATGGAAGAAGGAACCGTCTGAAAATAACAAGAAGCAGCATAAGGAGTGTCAAAGCAAATGCAAGGCGCAGATAAAGAAGGCCAAGAGGGATTACGAAAAAAAGATAGCATTAGAGGCAAAAAAACATAGTAAAAATTTTTTTCGGTATATTAAAAGCAGGAAGCCGTCAAAAGAATCGGTTGGGCCGCTGGATGACCGAGGGGTAAAAGGGGCGATCAAGGAAGACAAAGACGTAGCGGAGAGACTGAATTAATTCTTTGCTTCGGTCTTCACCGAGGAAGATTTGGGTGGGATACCGGTGTCGGAAATGGTATTTCAAGCGGATGAGTCGGAGAAACTTACTGACTTCACGGTAAACCTGGAGGACGTAATGGGGCAGTTCGGCAAACTGAAGAGTAGCAAATCTCCTGGAACGGATGGTGTTCATCCTAGAGTACTGATGGAACTGAAAAATGAGCTTGCGGAGCTACTGCTAGTGATATGCAACTTATCCTTAAAATCGAGCGTGGTACCGGAAGATTGGAGGGTGACCAATGTAACGCCCATTTTTTAAAAAGGCTCCGGGGAGAACCGGGAAATTATAGACCGGTGAGTCTGACGTCGGTGCCGGGGAAAATGGTAGAGGCTATTATTAAAAACAAAATTACAGAGCACATCCGAGGACATGGATTACTGAGACCGAGTCAGCACTGCTTTTGTGTGTGGAAATCTTGCCTGACCAATTTACTTCAATTCTTTGAAGGAGTAAACAAACATGTGGACAAAGGGGAGCCGGTTGATATTGTGTATCTGGATTTTCAAAAGGAGTTTGACAAGATACCTCATGAAAGGCTACAGAGGAAATTGGAGGGTCATGGGTTAGGAGGAAATGTCCTATTGTGGATTAAAAACTGGTTGAAGGATAGGAAACAGAGAGTGGGGTTAAATGGGCAGTATTCACAATGGAGAAGGGTAGTTAGTGGGGTTCCTCAGGGGTCTGTGCTAGGACTGCTGCTTTTTAATATATTTATAAATGATTTAGAGATGGGAGTAACTAGCGAGGTAATTAAATTTGCTGATGACACAAAGTTATTCAAAGTCGTTAACTCGCGACAGGATTGTGAAAAATTGCAAGAGGACCTTGGGAGACTGGGCGGCTAAATGGCAGATGACGTTTAATGTGAGCAAGTGCAAGGTGATGCATGTGGGAAAAAAGAACCCGAATTATAGCTACGTCATGCAAGGTTCCACATTAGGAGTTACGGACCAAGAAAGGGATCTGGGTGTTGTTGTCGATAACACACTGAAACCTTCTGCTCAGTGTGCTGCTGCGGCTAGGAAAGCGAATAGAATGTTGGGTATTATTAGGAAAGGTATGGAAAACAGGTGTGAAGATGTTATAATGCCGTTGTATCGCTCCATGGTGCGACCGCACCTTGAGTATTATGTTCAATTCTGGTCGCCGCATCTCAAGAAAGATATAGTAGAATTGGAAAAGGTGCAGCGAAGGGCGACTAAAATGATAGCGGGGATGGGACGACTTCCCTATGAAGAAAGACTAAAGAGGCTAGGGCTTTTCAGCTTGGAGAAGAGATGGCTGAGGGGAGACACGATAGAGGTATATAAAATAATGAGTGGAGTGGAACAGGTGGATGTGAAGCGTCTGTTCACGCTTTCCAAAAATACTAGGACTAGAGGGCATGCGATTAAACTACAGTGTAGTAAATTTAAAACAAATCGGAGAAAAGTTTTCTTCACCCAACGTGTAATTAAACTCTGGAATTCATTGCTGGAAAATGTGGTGAAGGCGGTTAGCTTAGCAGAGTTTAAAAAGGGGTTAGACGGTTTCCTAAAGGGCAAGTCCATAAACTGCTACTAAACGGACTTGGAAAAATCCAAAATCCCAGGAATAACATGTATAGAATGTTTGTACGTTTGGGAAGCTTGCCAGGTGCCCTTGGCCTGGATTGGCCGCTGTCGTGGACAAGATGCTGGGCTCGATGGACCCTTGGTCTTTTCCCAGTATGGCATTACTTATGTAGTATGCCTTATGGGAAGGGAGATGGATGGTGCAAGGGTGTCCAGTGCAGAGGAGAGAGTGGCATTGTAAGTGGAGACAGCCTTGTCGACAGATTTGGAGGACATGATGGAAGGGAGGAGATTAGAGATACTAGAGGATAAGGTGGGAGGGTCGACAGCCTGGAGATTCCTGGAAGTAGTGGTTAGTGTTGGGCGGGACTGTGGGGGAGAGTGATGAAGTGTGAAGGTGATCAGGTGATGGTCAGAGAGGAAAAGCTGAGGCGCAGAAATTGGAGGGTGAGCAGGTAGAGGAGAGGACGAGGTCAAGACAGTGGCCAGATTGGTGAGTAGGGGTGGTTGAGCTCAGTTAGAGGTTGAAGGAGGAGGTTAGAGTGAGGAACTGAGACGTGTATGAGTCGGATGGGTTATCAGTGTGTATGTTAAAGTCTTCAAGAATGAGGGATGAGGGCTCAAGAAAAACGGAGAGCCAGGCATCGAAGTCGGTAAGGAGGGAAGATAGAGACTTATCAGGGGGGCGGTAAATGACTGCAACTCTGAGTGGCAGCGTGTAGAATAGACGGATGAAGTGAACTTCAAAGGATGAGAAGCAGTGAGACTGCGGTAGGAGGAGAGGTTGAAACCTGCAGGAGGGCGAAAGTAGTAACCCGACGCCGCCACCGCGGCTCAAGAGTTAGAGTTGCCCGCTGTCCCCTCTATTATTTGCACTGTCGTGTCCCTTGGCGCAGAGAAAAAGAATTAGTCAGGTACAAATTAATCTTTAACTTGGCCCTAAGGTCCCTATATATGGCCCAGAGAACTCTCAAAAAGCGGGTCCAAAATTTAAGACCTCCAATATGACAAATAGAAAAGACCACTCCACCCTGTCAAAGGCCTTTTCTGCATCTAGCGTTAATAACATTGTTGGGCGATGGAAATCCTCCTCCACCCACTGTTTCACATTAAAAACACAGCAAACATTATCTGATGCATTCCTCCCCATTATGAATCCTGTCTGATCTTTATGTACAATCCTGCCTATTACCCTGTTTAGACAGGTGGCCATCACTTTTGTGAGAAGCTTGACATCTACGTTTAGCAGGGATATGGGTCGATATGAGCGACATGAAGTTTTATCCTTCCCTGATTTATACAGTATCGTAATATTGGCCTGACAAAAGTCTGGGATCACATCCTCCAGAGGAAGGTTAAGTACCTTCAACAGTGGTCCCACAATAATGTGCCAAAATGTTTTATAAAATTCTATGGGTAACATCTGGTTCCGCTGCCTTACCCAGAGGTGAAGATTTAATTGCTTTCCAAAGCTCTTTCCCTTGAATGGGAGCATCAGGTTCCGCCTTGAGATCTTCCCCAAGCTTTTTATGTTCTAAGAGGTACAGAAAAAACTCTTGAGTGCTGCCCTATGCCCGACACCTCAGAAACGTACAGCTTAGTATAATAATAAAGCAGCTGGCAATCCCCCCCCCCCCCCCCCGTCCCGTCCCGATGAGATGTGCTGTGCTCATCTATAATTTCCTGAATGGTACCTTGTGTGTTACATTTCTTAAGCTGTGAAGCTAACAATTTATCTTGTTCCTGAGCAATCTCTCCTCAGTTCCGCTACTCTGTTCAGATCTCAGATGGAGCGCATTTATGCTGACGCTCTGCCTCCCTCACTCCATTAATGCCTCCTCCCAACTACCAAGCTTTTCCCTTTTCAATCTTGTCCCTAGTTCAGTATATTTTCCTCTAAATACAACCTTTATCGCATCCCATAGGACACCATGAGGTACTTCCACATTGTTTAAAGAGAAGTAATCTCTTAGACATCCCTCTAGATCCTTAACATACTCCTGATTACTTAAGAGTTCATCCTTCATGAAATGTCACCCCCTCTCCCCTATCCCGCCTAGAGAGTGTCAGCTGAAGAGGAGCACGATCGGAACTAACTATACTTCCAGTGGAGCATGATCGCACAAAGGAGTGTACCTGATGGTCCACTAGGGACAAGTCTATATGAAAATAAGAGTTATGACTCGCTGAATAGTAGGTGTAGTCCTGATCATACGAATGCAAGTCTTTCCAAATGTCAAGGAGGTCAAATGCCTGACAGATATCCTGCAGAGACTACGAAGAGGATCTGGGAGCCGCCTGAGGCACAGACCGATCAAGACGGTCATTCATAACCCAATTCAGATCTCCGCCTAGAAGGATAGGCAGTCTAGTCCAGCTCCTCAACGCTGTAAGTGTACTCTGTATAAATTGCAATTGTCCCTTGTTGGGGGGCATGTATATTAACCAAGCAGATCAAAACACCTCCCAGAAATAATTCTAATGCTATTGCTCTCCCTTCCCAATCTTCTACTACTGCTTAACATTTCTATAGCTCTCCCACCTTGTCCTTCAGGAGTAAAATTGCCACCCCTGCACTATTAGATAACCCCCCAGATTGAAAAGCCTCACCCACCCAAGGTGCTTTAAGTTTCCGAATATCACCTCTCCCCAGGTGAGTTTCTTGAAGGAGATACACATCAGCATGCAGCCTTTCAAGTTCAAGCAACATTTTCTTACGTTTGGAAGGGGTTTGCAAACCCCGTATATTATATGAAATAACTTGAAGGGTCATCTTCCATCTGAGTTAAACAAATCATCGTTCAGCATAGTATAAATTTGAAAATAAAAATAACATCTCACCCCCAGTGCCATTTCTCTTACTTTTCCCCCCTCAGCATGGCTCCCATATTCAACCATTCCCACTCCTGCAAACATACAAACTATTAAAAATGGAACAACCAAACAAAGGACACTGCACCTCAGCCCCACCTCACAAATTGGATCCATCATTTAGGATCCCAGAGGAAGCACTTCTTAAGTATTTAGCACTCAAGCTCTAAGAGGCTCTCGCATCCATCCTCTCTGATGAGGTTATCTCCATGTGTGAGGTGAGAGCCCTCAAAAATAGTCTACCAAACATCCCAGCTGTTAGGGGATAGCTAGTTACGACCCCATTGCAACTGCTTCACCTCCCGTGGAGTATAAGATATTGATCCGAAGCTGAGTATATTAAAAAAGGGAGGGAAAATATGTGTGTGTGTATATATGTATATATATATATATATGTAATGTGTATATATATATATATACACACACACACATATATATACACATATATATATGTATGTATGTATATGTGTATATATGTATATATATACAGTGAAATCCGCTTAAGTGCAAGGGTTTGGGGCCAAAGGAATACATGCAGTTAACCGGAGCGTGCACTTAACCATTGTGACCCAAAGAAGCTTGACATCTGATAAACATATGTACAGTACTGTATATTATGTGTACGGTATACAGTCTTCATTAACTGACGTTATATAGTCTCTGTTAACTGACATTAGGCTTACTTGAAGTAATCAGTAATAGTCCTCTGTACACTATTGTGTCTGTGAGTTCCATAGACTACGTCTGCCAGACAGTAAAAACTGTGATAGCACTGACATCCAGTGGCCTCCAGATAGGACTCTCCAGCGCTCTTACAAAAGTGACAGGAGGAGGTTGTTGAATTTCATCAGCATGTGCCTCGCTGCTCATTTCATCATCTGTTTCATCATCAGCCATTGTTGCCTGCATGTAGGCGCATATCTGGACATCAGTGCTATCGTCAGCTGTTTGTAGATCGTAATCAACAGCTATGTAGTGATGAAACTCTTCAGTAACACCGGCTGGGATGTCAATAGCCTGTTCATCTGACGCATTTGCAATAGCTGCATCTGTTTCGTCCCTCTTCACATCCTTAACAAAGCTTGCCCGCTTGTAGCAGTTCACAATGGTTGCCTGTGTAACATGATTCCAGGCTTCTTTCTGCATATGTAGGGAATCCAACAGTGATAGATTACGAGCCAGTTCAACAGCATGTTTATCCTTGCCAGTCTGGTCATCCATAATGCTCATCAGACAACGTAGCACAAGAGCCCAATAATGTTGTTTGAAATTGGCTATTATGCCCTGATCCAGAGGTTGGATCAGAGAGGTAGTGTTTGGTGGCAGGAAGACCACCTTGACATTAGACAGCCTGACATCATCACTGTGTGCAGCACAATTATCACAAAGCAACAAAATCTGACGCTTTTGTGCCCGCAATCTAGTGTCTAACTTCTTTAGCCACTGCTTCCAAATTTCCCCAGTCATCCATGAATTTGCATTAGCCTCGTATGACACAGGAAGTCGCTTAACATTCTTAAAGCAACGGGGCTGTTTGTTCTTTCCAGTGACGAGTGGGTCCAACTTCTCACTCCCATCCATATTGCAGCAAAGGAGAATCGTCAGTCGGTCCTTCGACGTTTTACTTCCTGTAGTTTTGGCTTGTTTGAATGCAAGTGTTCCATCAGGAATCACTTGCCAGTAGAGACCGTTTTCGTCAGCATTGAAAAATAAATATAAATCAATAAAACACAAAAACATAACCAACAATAAAAATAATAATCACTACATTCATCAATTAACTAAAAAAATACCCCTCATTCTTCCAATAAAAGCCTTCAAAAATAGTAAGTCTTCAAAAATCGTTTGAATTGGGAGTCACGTGACAGCCGGCTGAAAGCAGATGTGCTTCTCCTGCGGAGCTCTCTAATACTGCTTATAAACTGAATATCCAAAGCTGTATTAGTGTCTCTAAAGCTACGAGTGGGGGTTCCAGATGCGGAGAGATACCCAGAGATTCACAAGAGCGACTCAGCAATTGCCTAAATCTCAGAAATCGACCAGGCAACAGACTATGACAGAGTGCATGCAGTCGCAAGATGGTGGTGCGGCGCGTGCAGGACATCTTCCCCATCTAGCTCGAGTGTGTCGGTGGGCTCGGTTTGTACCTCTCCGAAAACTCCAGACAGCATTGCAGTGCCACAACCCTCAACCGATACAGAGGTGATTTTAGCCATAAACAAAGAAGGTACCCGGATACAAACAGACTTGGGTGGCGAGCAGTTGGAGCTTAGGGATCCGGTGGAACATGTGAAGCACTCTGAGCAGTGCATTTCCTCAGCTGAGAAGACCTGCAGTTTTTAAGACAGGAAACCGGCACGCACAATCTTAATATTCAAAAATTGCCCACCAAAATCGATGATCTTGAAAACAGGTCCAGACGGTCAAATCTGAGAGTATTGGGAATCCTCGAAGGGCAGGATGGGAATAATACAGTGGAATTCGTTCAGAAACTTTTGCAGGACCTATTCGCCTCCCCGGCCCTCCAGAGGGACATCGTAGTGGAATGTGCACATAGAGTACCTAGGTAGCTGCCACTGCCAAGGGCCAGGCCAAGACCTTTGCTGCTCAACCTGCTCAATTTCAGACACAAGGCGCTAATACTGCAGCAGGCTCAAAAGAAGGGCCCTTTAAAATATATAGACACTCCTATTTGTCTTTCAAGATTACACTGTGGAGTTGGACAAGAAGCGTATGATGTTTCGAGAAGTGAAACACCGTTTACATTCACATGAAATACAAATGGCACTGCTGTATCCAGCCGTCTTAAGATCTGGTGGAAGAGAGAACAAATCACTTTTTCTGACATAAAGGAAGCTCAGTGCTTTTTACAGTTACATTTACTAGATGATCCGCCATTTGACTCTTAAGAGACCAGACCATCAGTGGGAGACTTTCAGGCTTATTTTCGAAAGAGAAGGGCGCCCATCTTTCGACACAAATCGCAAGATGGAAGTCCTTCTCACAGGGTCACCCAAACCAGCATAATCCAAATACGATTTTGGGCACCCTCAACTGCTTTCCGTCACGGGGATGACCAAAGTTCCCGGGGATGTGTTGGAAGCATAGCGAAGGCAGGACTGGGGCGTGCTTAATACATGGGCGTCCTCGGCCGATAATGGAAAAAAGAAGGGCGCTTGGACAACTTCACTTGGTCCATTTTTTCTTGCAACCAAGCCTCAAAAAGATGCATGAACTGACCAGATGACCACCAGAGGGAATCGGGGTTGACCTCCCCTTACTCCTCCAGTGGTCACTAACCTCCTCCCACCCTAAAAAAAGACTTTAAAAATATTTTTTTGCCAGCCTCAAATGTTATACCCAGCTCCCTGACAGCAGTATGCAGGTCCCTGGAGCAGTTTTAGTGGGTACTGCAGTGCACTTCAGGCAGGCGGACCCAGGCCCATCCCCCCTACCTGTTACACTTGTGGTGGTAAATGTGAACCCTCCAAAACCCACCACAAACCCACTGTACCCACATCTAGGTGCCCCCCTTCACAGGGCTATGGTAGTGTTGTTCAGTTATGGGGAGTGGGTTTTGGGGGGGCTCAGCACCCAAGGTAAGGGAACTATGCACCTGGGAGCAATTTCTGAAGTCCACTGCAGTGCCTGGTTGGTGTGTGAGGGGGACCAGTGCACTACGAATGCTGGCTCCTCCCACAACCAAAGGGCTTGGATTTGGTCGTTTCTGAGATGGGCGTCCTCAGTTTCCGGGGATGACCATCTCTAAGGTCGACCTAAATGTTGAGATTTGGGCATCCCCGACCATATTATCGAAACAAAACGTGGATGCCCATCTTGTTTCGATAATACGGGTTTCCCAGCCCCTTTGCGTGGACGTCCTGCGACGCCCCTCCCCCCAAGAAAACTTGAGTGCCCCGTTCGATTATGCCCCTTCATGCATTCCAAAGGTATCGGCAAAAAGCATGACTCTGAAACCAAATCTTGACACCTTATAACATCTACTGCAGGGGGCACTGACCTATCTGCTACTGGATGAAACTATAGAGATCACTGTATGAATACGACTTTCGGAGGACATTAGAAGTGGGCACAGCTCTTGTGGCATCTTTATACTGATTATGTGTATATAACCTATATAATAAATTTGCACCTTCAATGTTCCATGTCTGGCTGCCTGGGTTCGTAACATCTCCTGACGTCAACCAGCCTCCAGCGTTCCATTCCCCCTTATTGTCCTGCCCTCGCGTCAAGACGTAATGACGTCAGAGGGCGGAACAGTGAGAGGGAAGGGAACGCTGCAGGCGAGCTGACGTCAGGAGGGATGTTACGAACGGAACAGATGACAGTAACTACTGGGGGATTAAGGAGGGGTCATGCCTTAAACCCTCTAGAGGTCAGCTACTCAGTTAGGGCACCTTTTTATACCCTGGACATGATTGAAGCAGGTCTGACTTAGGATGCCCTTCTTTTTTGGTTTGGACGTTTCGTCCCATTCAATTATCACCGTTGAATGTCCTAAATTTGGGCCCTCCTTAGTCCCACTGTAACTTGGCCCCTTTGCTATTTGGTAAATTGCAGTGCAGGATGACCAAATTCTTCCTTTTGAGAATCAAGAAATGGATATTTTTGGCAGATGGACTTTTTTGGGGACATTTTGAGATGTCAGTCTCCTTTTGAAAATGAGCGCCTTAATGAAGAATCAAAAATTAGTAAGTGAGAAAGGAGAGAAAGAAAAGCTAGTTTTAAATCAAGAGATTTATTATTTGAGGACTCCATATGAATATCCAGGGGCAATGAGTCCCAAGAGAGGGGGCCAGAAACAAGGCAGAATAGACTCTAGTCTAAGCTTCAGTGGAGGTGGAATCACAAATCACCAGAACGTTTGCTTGAGAAGAGCTTTAGGTACGGCCAGGACAATAGGGAAACAAATAAGAATTTAAATAAATAGGAAGGCTTATATAGAAGGCTCAAAGGGTGAGCATCACAATGTTGAATTTAATTTTTCTGTTCATAGGAAACCAATGTTGTTCAGCTAATAAAGGCGTCATGTTATCTGTATGTCTCATGTTTGTTTTAAATTTATCAGAGTTACAGTAATCTAAATTATTCAGGGGTCGATATTTGGCATGGTTTAAGGAGGCAGGAGAGGTTGAACCAACCATCAATATTCAGCAGCTTTTAACCAGGCTCTACTACTGAATATCAGCATGAACCATCCATGTCAAACTCAGGCAGGAGAGGAGTTGTCTGGGGGCAGAGTCGGGGAGGTACTGAGAGTTATACAGGAACGATTGGTATTCAGTGCTGGTACCTGCATAGCTAAGCACCCTGATAGAATCACATAAAAGTCTGGCCTATCTTTAAGCACTTAACTTTGCGGGTGCCGGCACTGAATGTTGTTTGGTACCCGCATAACTTCCAGATACCAGCCTGATGATCATAGCTGTTGTTCCCTCCCAGCCAACCCTCCTTCCGAAGCCCCCTCCCCCCAACGGGAAAAGGGTCCATCTGGTCCTTGCTCCAAGTGAAGCCCCCTTCCCACATCCCAGCAGGTTCATCCCCAGGCCTACTTTTAAATCCATGGTGGTATAGTGAGTCATCAGGGCAGGAACAAACTGGGGGGAGGGGGCTTCCTCTCAGGGTAATGGTGGAAGTTGAAAGGGGTTTGCATCATGTTAGGGGGGCTGCCCTTGTTGGTGGGGGTTAGGAGGAAGTTGCATTTTGTGGGGATGAGTTGAACCTTGTTGGGGGGGGGAGTGAATCAGAATTGAGAGGGGGGGAATAAAAGATTAGGTCCCAGCTGATATTCAACTGAGACCCGCAGAAGTGTATTATGTGGGACCCGCATAAACTCTGACAGCCAGTCATTCATGGATATTCAGTGCTGGTCCCTGGACATGGCCCGGCATAGAATATCTGGGTCTAATTTAGTCGGTGATGGTCAGTGTTAAAAAAAAAAAAACATTGACTGCCGCCGGCTGAATATTACCAATAAGTATTAAAGCACAAATAAAGATTCGAAGTCCTTTGGATTAGAAATGGCTTAAACAATAAAATTTCTCTGAAGGGAAACAAAGGACTTTTTTATTTTACAAGTGAAGAAATATGGGCGGTCAAAGAAAGTTTCTTATCAATGAGAACCCCAATGGGAAGGCTTGTATCCTTTATTGGAATTTGGAGCCCAGGATACAGAGCTGCACTCTTAATTGAGGACTTCCTGAGACCCAATGGGGCTCATTTTGAAAGCACTTACAAAGTTCCATAGGTTATTATGGAACTTTATAAGTCTAAGTGCTTTGAAAATACTCTTCACTGTGATTCAAACCAATCAGCAATTGTTGCTAGTCAGGAATCACGTTGATGCTGCAATTGAATGTCTCATTGATTACAAGTGATAAAAAATCTGGATGTCATCTGCATAAAAGGTTACACTCATCCGCAAGCTTTGTATCCAGGTGGCCAGTGGGATGACAAAGATGTTAGAGTAGGAGCCATGATTATGTTCTGTGGGATGCTGCAGGTCAAAGGATATACTGTAAAAAACTGATGACCAGACTTGATAACAAAGGTGTGAGAGGAAAAGTAAGAATGGAACCACAGAGAGGCCAGTTTGTTCGAGATGTTCCAAAATCAGGGAATGGTTAACTAGATTGAAGGCATCTCTTCCCATTCCAGGATGCCATTAGTGTGGTGCAAACAGGGTAGTTTCCCAGGTCTTTCATGCTGCAGGTCTCTATTTTTGCTCTGTACCTTCCTTCCCCATGGACATAGGAGCCAGCTCTATGGGTGCTTGAGCACCTCTAATATTTAACATATTCCTTCACTGTGTCCAGGGAGAGGTAATTTCCATTGGGTTTAGCACCACCAACAATTTTGAAAAGTTGGCTCCTGTGCCCATGGATATTCTGTAATTCTCCCCCCCCCCCCCCCCAAAAAAAAAAAAAAAAAATACAGCAAGGTCTCCCTCTGTATCTTCCTCCACTGTGGATATTCTGGCTCATCTTTCAGTATCTCTTCCCCACGCTGTATGATCTGTGTCTTCCCTCTGTATTTATTCTTTGTATTGCTCTTCTCTGTATAGTCTATATTGAAGCCTATGCAGCAAGGTCTGTATTGTCCCTCTATTTGCCTTACCATCTGTGTTCTCCTTCTGTATCTTTCTTCTTAACACAGCAGGATTCTTTCTATCTGACTTCCCCACATTTGATCTGTATCTTTACTCTCTGTATCTCTTTTCCCCATGCAGTCTGTATTGTCCCTCTGCATTGCTCTTCCCCTCGCAGCACAATCTGTATTCTCCCACTCTGTTTTTTTCTCCTATGCATAGCCTAACTCATCCCTCTGTATCTCTCTCTCACATTCAGTCTGCTGATTCTCCTTATGCTCTGCCCTTTGCTTACTCTTGCAGGAAAGAATTTGGACTTGGCGTAAAGTCCTTTCTGTCTGTACAGTTCCTCGCAGTAAGTCTACATTATTCTACTCTCTCTATTCCTGCATTCTGATGGCTGCTGCAGCTTCATTCACATGTCTGACTCCCTAACACAACATGTCATTTTTGCATCAGAAGCAGTGGGTTTGGGATTGGAGATCACTATGGAGCCTTACTGCACACTTCTTTCATGTTTGGTGTACATACTGCTGCTGTTATGTGTTATATAATTGCTTCTTCTTGTTCTTCCAGTCATCCTCTTCTCTTGGCCATTTTTTGATCAACTCTAGCATTATAGACAGTGCCTGAGCTCCTGTCTTTCCAGTTGGTTTCCAAGGTCTGCCCAGGGCTGTGAACACTGAATTGTGTCTGCTGTTTGCTTCTTACTCTGTTTGCAGCCATGCAGGTAAGTGCAGCCTGCCAACTGGGTGTGGTTAATCCCTATCCTGGGACTTTATTTTTGCCTAGTATTTGTTATTTGCAGAATAATGATTGCTTGTTCTATAGTTTTGCTTCCATTCTGTATATTGCTGTCTCAACGTCAGGTCAGGTCTTTTAATGGATCAGTATCTCCAAGGGTTTATTTTATACATCCACAGTTACAATTTATAGGAAATGGATTTGAAGAAAAAAAATTATATTTTAAAATAATGCTTACCTTATTACAGTTCAAACCAGCGCAGGAGCCAGCAGGATGGGTGCAACACATAGGAGACGCAAACAAAATAGGCAATGTGATAATAATGGGTGACTTCAATTATCCAAATATAGACTGGGTAAATGTAACATCGGGACACGCTAGAGAGGTACAATTCCTTGATGAAATCAAGGACAGCTTTATGGAGCAACTGGTGCAGGAGCCGACGAGAGAAGGAAAAATTCTAGACTTGGTCCTTAGTGGAGTGCATGATCTGGTGAGGGACGTTATGGTACTGGGGCCGCTTGATAACAGTGATCATAATATGATCAGTTTTGATATCGACCTTGAAGTAACTATACACAGGAAGTCAAATATATTAGCGTTTAACTTTAAAAAAGGAGACTATGATAAAATGAGAAGAACAGTGGGAAAAAAACTTAGGGGGACAACTGAGAGGGTAAATACTGTACAACAGGCATGGACGCTGTTCAAAAATACCATCCTGGAGGCCCAGGCCAAACATATTCCACAAATTAGAAAAGAAAGATGGAAGTCCAAAAGACAGCCGGCCTGGTTGAAAAGTGAGGTGAAGGAAGCTATTAGGGCTAAAAGAAATGCCTTCAGAAAATGGAAGAAGGAACCGTCTGAAAATAGTGTCAAAGCAAATGCAAGGCGCAGATAAAGAAGGCCAAGAGGGATTACGAAAAAAAGATAGCATTAGAGGCAAAAAAGCATAGTAAAAAAATTTTTCCGGTATATTAACAGCAGGAAGCTGGCAAAAGAATTGGTTGGACCGCTGGATGACCGAGGGGTAAAAGGGGCGATCAAGGAAGACAAAGACGTAGCGGAGAGATTGAACGAATTCTTTGCTTCGGTCTTCACCGAGGAAGATTTGGGTGGGATATCGGTGTCGGAAATGATATTTCAAGCGGACGAGTTGGAGAAACTTACTGACTTCACGGTAAACCTGGAGGACGTAATGGGGCAGTTCAGCAAACTGAAGAGTAGCATATCTCCTGGACCGGATGGTATTCATCCTAGAGTACTGATAGAACTGAAAAATGAGCTTGCGGAGCTACTGCTAGTGATATGCAATTTATCCTTAAAATCGAGCGTGGTACCGGAAGATTGGAAGGTGGCCAATGTACGCCGATTTTTAAAAAAGGTTCCAGGGGAGATCCGGGAAATTATAGACCGGTGAGTCTGACGTCGGTGCCAGGGAAAATGGTAGAGGCTATTATTAAAAACAAAATTACAGAGCACATCCGAGGACATGGATTACTGAGACCGAGTCAGCACGACTTTTGTGTGGGGAAATCTTGCCTGACCAATTTACTTCAATTCTTTGAAGGAGTAAACAAACATGTGGACATAGGGGAGCCGGTTGATATTGTGTATCTGGATTTTCAAAAGGCGTTTGACAAGGTACCTCATGAAAGGCTACAGAGGAAATTGGAGGGTCGTGGGATAGGAGGAAAAGTCCTATTGTGGATTAAAAACTGGTTGAAGGATAGGAAACAGAGAGTGGGGTTAAATGGGCAGTATTCACAATGGAGAAGGGTAGTTAGTGGGGTTCCTCAGGGGTCTGTGCTAGGACCGCTGCTTTTTAATATATTTATAAATGATTTAGAGATGGGAGTAACTAGCGAGGTAATTAAATTTGCTGATGACACAAAGTTATTCAAAGTTTAACTCGCAACAGGATTGTGAAAAATTACAGAAGGACCTTACGAGACTGGGAGACTGGGCAGCTAAATGGCAGATGACGTTTAATGTGAGCAAGTGCAAGGTGATGCATGTGGGAAAAAAGAACCCGAATTATAGCTACGTCATGCAAGGTTCCACGTTAGGAGTTACGGACCAAGAAAGGGATCTGGGTGTCTTCGTCGATAATACACTGAAACCTTCTGCTCAGTGTGCTGCTGCGGCTCGGAAAGCGAATAGAATGTTGGGTGTTATTAGGAAAGGTATGGAAAACAGGTGTGAGGATGTTATAATGCCATTATATCGCTCCATGGTGCGACCGCACATTGAGTATTGTGTTCAATTCTGGTCGCCGCATCTCAAGAAAGATATAGTGGAATTGGAAAAGGTGCAGCGAAGGGTGACTAAAATGATAGCAGGGATGGGACGACTTCCCTATGAAGAAAGACTAAGGTGGCTCTTCTCAGCTTGGAGAAGAGACGGCTGAGAGGAGACATGATAGAGGTATATAAAATAATGAGTGGAGTGGAACAGGTGGATGTGAAGCATCTGTCACGCTTTCCAAAAATACTAGGACTAGGGGGCATGCGATGAAACTACAGTGTAGTAAATTTAAAACAAATCGGAGAAAATCTTTCTTCACCCAACGCGTAATTAAACTCTGGAATTCGTTGCCGGAGAACGTGGTGAAGGCGGTTAGCTTGGCAGAGTTTAAAAGGGGGTTAGACGGTTTCCTAAAGGACACATCCATGAACCGCTACTAAATGGACTTGGGAAAAATCCACAATTCCGGGAATAACATGTATAGAATGTATGTACGTTTGGGAAGCTTGCCAGGTGCCCTTGGCCTGGATTGGCCGCTTTCGTGGACAGGATGCTGGGCTCGATGGACCCTTGGTCTTTTCCCAGTGTGGCATTACTTATGTACTTATGTACTGGTTAAATAAAACTCACTTCAAAACCATCAAAGTTGTCCTCTCACAACCAAGTGGGTTCAAGTTGATCTCATAGCAGCATCATACATAATATAACATTAGAACATAAGTGTTGCCATACTGGGACAGACCGATGGTCCATCTAGCTCAGTATTCTGTTTCCAACAGTGGCCGATCCAGGTTACAAGTACCTGGCAAAATCCCAAAACAGTAAAATAGATTTTTTTGCTGCTTATCCTAGAAATAAGCAGTGGATTTTCCCTAAGTCCCTCTTAATAATGGCTTATGGACTTTTCTTTTAGGAAGCTAGCCAAACCTTTTTTTAAACCTTGCTAAGCTAACAGCTTTTACCACATTCTCTAGCAATGAATTCCAAAGTGAAGAACTATTTTCTCAGTTTGTTTTAAATTTACTACCTAATAATTTCATTGCGTGCCCCAGAGTAAACAAGCAATTCACATCCACCCATTCCATTATAGACCTCTATCATATCGCTCCTCAGCTGTCTCTTCTCCAAACTGAAGAACCCTAGCTGCTTTAGCCTTTCCTCATAGGGAAGTCCTATGTCACCCTTCTTTGTACCTTTTCTAATTCCACTATATCTTTTTTGAGATGCGGTGACCAGAATTTCACAGTTTGACATGTTTCATCGTTAAACCTGTATCAGGAGCTACAAGTGCACCAACATAATCTGTACTACTGGTGTACCACAAGCAACCAACCTATGAGAGACAAAGGACAAAAAGAACAAACACCAAAAAAAAATATATATATGTATCTTATTAAAATTGTACTGCCACCTCCTGTGAAATCACCAAACCGTCTACTTACCACCCCCCCCCCCCCCGGCCAAAGTGAACATAGAACATACCCCCTCCCCAGCCAGTGTGAACACGGAACAAACCATATATAAATGAGACAAATGAAAACAACAAACAAAAGGCATATTTCAAAGCACTTATCAACTCCATTACTTCTTAAAACCACCACTATCCATCAGATCCACTAGCAGTACTTTCTATTGAATCAAAGAGTGCTGTGAACAAAGACAAAATATGTTATCATCGCCCAAACCAATCAGGATCATCAAAACACTGCAATTAAATTCCAAGGACCTAACAATACTGTTTGCTAATACTGACCCACCACAACAACCAGAACATCACTCATAACCTAAAAATAAGAGGTCTAAGAAGAAGATCTAGACCATGATTCTCAACCCAGTCCTCAGGACACACCAAGCCAGTCAGGTTTTCACGTTATTCACAATGAATATGCATGAGATAAATTTGAATATACTGCCTCCGTTGTATGCAGATCTATCTCATGCATATTCATTGTGGATATTCTGAAAACATGACTGGCTTTGTGTGTCCTGAGTATTGGGTTGAGAGCCCCTGAATGTAGACTAATCTAATTAAAAATAAAATTGCACTAGAAATACAATGTCGCACTAGAAATACCACTGTCTTACCTCCTCAAGGATGCCACAGGAGCTTACATAAGAACATAAGAGTAGCCATGCTGGGTCATACCAATGGTCCATCTAGCCCAGTATCCTGTTTTCCAAACAGTGGCCAAGCCAGGTCACAAATACCTGGCCAGTACCCAAATTGTGGCAACACTCCATAATAGAAAATCCCAGAGCAAGCAGTTTCTGCCTCAATAGCAGACTATGGATTTTTCCTCCAGGAATTTGTCCAAACCTTTTTAAACCCAGATACGCTAACCGCTGATACCGCTTAACTATTCGCTGAGTGAAAAAATATTTCCTCCTATTTGTTTTAAAAGTATTTTCATGTAACTTCCTCGAGTATCCCTAGTCTTTGTACTTTTGGAACAAGTAAAAATCGATTTACTTCGTTCTACACCACTCAGGATTTTGTAGATCTCAATCATATCTCCCCTCAGCCGTCTTTCTCCACGCTGAAGAGCCCTAGCCGCTTCAGCCTTTCCTCATAGGGAAGTCTTCCCATCCCCTTTATCATTTTCATCACCCTTCTCTGTACCTTTTCTAATTCTACTATATCTTTTTTGAGATGCGGCGACTAGAATAGAACACAATATTCAAGGTGCGGTCGCACCATGGACGATACAAAGGCATTATAATGTCCTCACTTTTATTTTCCATTCCTTTCCTAATAATACCTAGCATTCTATTTGCTTTCTTAGCCGCTGCAGCACACTGAGCAGAGGGTTTTCAACGTATCATCGATGACACCGAGATCTCTTTCTTGGTCGGTGACTCCTAACATGGAACCTTGCATTACATAGCTATAGTTCGGGTTCTTGTTCCCAACATGCATCACTTTGCACTTGCTCACATCCTATATAATAATTCTCACCTCCCTACATTCTATGCGTCTGGCTGCCTGTGTCCATGACTTTCTTCAGAGTTGGTCTGCTAGGCTCCGAAGCCCTGGCTGACGTCACCGTTGCCATTGTGGCCACACCCCTGGGGGTGGGGCTGACCTGGGAGGGGGTGGAGCGCGTGACGCGGATCACGGCACCGCCAGGAAGGCGATGGAAAAAAGCAGGGCGGCCAGCAGCAGCCAGGCCGTGGCGATCAGGAGCAGGAGCCCCCCCCCCCCCTTCGGCGCATCAACCCCCCCCCCCCCCCCCGGCTATCCCAGCGCTGCCCAATATCCCGATTATGGAGGCTAACACGGAGGGAGGGAACGACCCTGAAAACACGGAGGGAGGAGGGGACGACCCTGAAACACGGAGGGTCATCTGAGTATGAGACACTAACGGCTGGACATCAAAAACCTCCAACAGGGATTGGACTGTACACTACAGCCACTTTACGTCACTTTATCGACTGGGACCCCAGCAAGACGAACTTCACCTCATGACCACAACAATCCCTCCATAAGATAAGTAGAGAGTTCATTCTAAGTTTAAATCAACAGTGTTTCCTTATCTATATAAAGGATAAATCGGGAGGGGACGACCCTGAAACAAAGGAGGGAGGGAGGGGATGACCCTGGAAATCGGAGGGAGGGGAGGACCCTGGAACTCGGAGGGAGGGAGGGAGGGGACGACCCTGGAACTCGGAGGGGAGAAGGGAGGGAGGGGACGACCCTGGAACTCGGAGGGAGGGAACGACCCTGGCACTTGGAGAGAGGGGACGACCCTGGCACTCGAAAGAGAGGGAGGGAGGGGACGACCCTGGCACTTGAAGAGAGGGAGGGAGAGAGGGGACGGACGACCCTGGAACTGGGAGGGAGGGAGGGGACAACCCTGGAACTGGGAGAGAGGGGGGGGCCTGGCACACACTCTCATTCTCACACACACACACTCACTCTCTCACAGACACACTCTCACCCAGTCTCACTCACTCTCTGTCACACACACACACTCGCACATTCACTCTCTCTACCTCACACAGTCACTCTCACACACACTCTCTCAAACATACACACTCTGAGGAAAACCTTGCTAGCGCCCGTTTCATTTGTGTCAGAAACGGGCCTTTTTTACTAGTTAAACATAATCTGCCATTTAGACGCCCAGTCTCCCATTCTCGTAAGGTCCTCTTGTAATTTTCACAATCTCCTGTGATTTAACAACTTTGAATAACTTTGTGTCGTCAGCAAATTTAATTACCTTGCTAGTTACTCCCATGTCTAGATCATTTATAAATATGTTAAAAAGCAGCGGTCCCAGCACAGACACCAGGGGAACCCCACTACTTACCCTTCTCCATTGAGAATACTGACCATTTATACCTCCTCTCTGTTTTCTATCCTTTAACCAGTTTTTAATCCACAGGACACTACCTCCTATCCCATGACTCTCCAGTTTCTTCTGGCGTCTTTCATGAGGTACTTTGTCAAATGTCTTTTGAAAATCCGTGTGTCCAGTTTGTTTCCCCGGCATAAGTTTCCTTTCGCTTTCGGGGTAGGCCTGTTTTGTGGCCTCGGTACGGGGTTTTTTTCTCTCTCCCTTAATTTTGGTGCCTTCGTCGCCATCACAAATTTTGATTTCGCCGGCGTGATTTTTCCGCCCATGTCATCGAAGTCTCCCAGCGGCTTCAAGAAGTGCACCCAGTGCGCCCGGGTAATATCGCTCACTGATAGGCACGCTTCGTGTCTTCAGTGTCTGTGGGCTGGGCACCGCCCGCAGGCCTGTAGTCTTTGTGCTCTTTTACAGAAGAGGACTCAGGTGGCGAGATTGGCCCAGTGGAACGTGTTGTTCTCGGGCTCTTCGTCGACAACAGCACCGGAGGCATCGAGTGCATCGGCGTCGACAGCATCGAAGTCTTCGACCTCGGCATCGACAGCATCGAGGTTTTGACCCTCTGCATCATTGGTACCGAGACATCGGAAGACTGTGTCGGCGTCGGTGGTACTGGGACCTCCGCTGTTGCTGATGTCGTCGGACGGTGGTGCTTCGACTGGAGTGCAGGTGAGGGCTGTCCATTCCCCTGCTGGTGGCGGTGAGCCTTCGGGTGGGTCTCCTCCTGCCCCAAGGGCTCCTGCGGTACAGCCCCCCCGAGACCGGCCTTCTTCGGCCTCGGCCCCGAGGAAGCGACGGCTGGATTCTACGTCCTCCTCGTCGGTACCGGGAAGCTCCGGTAACATGCTTCTTTTGAAGAAATCAAAGAAGCATCAACACCGGTCTCCTTCCCGCGTCGGTACCGAAAGCTCTGGGTCGCCGAGGGAGTCGGCACCCAGTAGGCATCGGCACCAAGAGGATCGCTCACCCTCTGTTCAGGAGGTGTTGATGCGCTCCACCTTGGACAGCCCGGAACCGCCTCCACGCCCAGAACAGACTCTGACCTCGACGCCTGCATCGGCTTTCATGTCTTTCTCCACAGCCGCTCTGCACAAGAGTCTCTGGGCCGTTCTCCCAGAGATCCTGGGAGACCTGTTGCGCCCTTCCCCTCCGGTACCGGGGGTGCTTGCGCCACTGGTACCATCGAGCGAGGCGCCGGCTGGCCCTTTGCCCGGGGTGAGGTCTCCGACATCCGCCGCCTCCCAGGAAGACTCCCCGACGACGTCGATGGAGGAGCTTCGCCGGTGCTGGCGAGGGAGTCTACCTCTCGACGCTCCCACCGTGGCCGTGTTTCCACGGAAGTCGAGTCGGGCACGGCTTCAGAACACAGGTTCACGAACTTGTGTCTGATACCGATAGTGAGGCCTCGTGGGAGGAGGAGGAGGACATCAGATATTTCTCTGACGAGGAGTCTGATGGCCTTCCTTCTGATCCCCACTCCCTCCCCTGAAAGGCAGCTTTCTCCTCCCGAGAGTCTGTCTTTCGCGGCCTTTGTCCGGGAGATGTCTACGGCCATCCCTTCCCGGTGGTTGTGGAAGATGAGCCCAGGGCTGAAATGTTTGAGCTCTTGGACTATCCTTCTCCACCTAAGGAAGCGTCCACAGTACCCATGCATCGTGTCCTAAAAAAGACATTGCTGGCGAACTAGACCAAGCCTTTAACTAATCCCCACATTCCCAAGAAGATCGAGTCCCAGTACCGGATCCATGGGGACCCAGAGCTGATGCGCACTCAGTTGCCTCACGACTCTGGTGTGGTGGATCTGGCCCTAAAGAAGGCTAAGAGTTCTAGGGAGCATGCTTCGGCGCCCCCGGGCAAGGACTCTAGAACCTTAGACTCCTTTGGGAGGAAGGCCTACCATTCTCAATGCTCGTGGCCAAAATTCAGTCCTGCCAGCTCTACACGAGCATCCACATGCGGAACAATGTGCGTCAGTTGGCGGGAAGCCAAGCCGTTTCAGGAGGTGGTCAGGCAGCTGAAGGCGTGCAGAAAATTCCTGGCCAGAGGGGTATATGATACCTTTGATGTTGCGTCCAGGGCCGCTGCTCAAGGTGTGGTGATGTGCAGACTCTCATAGCTGCGTGCCTCCGACCTGGAGAATAGAATCCAGCAGCGGATTGCGAACTCCCCTTGCCGATGCGGACAACATTTTGGAGAAAAAGTCGAACATATGGTAGAGCAGCTCCACCAGCGGGATAACGCTTTCGACAAATTCTCCCGCCGGCAGCCTTCAGCATCTACCTCTTCAGGTAGACGTTTTTATGGGGGAAGGAGGACTGTTCCCTACTCTTCTGGTAAGCGTAGGTACAATCCTCCCTCTCGACAGCCTGCGGCCCAGGCTAAGCCCCAGCGCGCTCGCTCTCGTCAGCAGCGTGCGCCTCAGCAAGGCCCCACAGCTCCCCAGCAAAAGCAGGGGGCGAGCTTTTGACTGGCTCCAGAAGAGCATAGCCGATGTCAAAGTGTCTGTGCCGGGCGATCTGCCAGTCGGGGGAGGTTTGAAAGTTTTTCAACAAAGGTGGCCTCTCATAACCTCCGACCAGTGGGTCCTCCAAATAGTCCGGCAAGGATACACCCTCAGTTTGGCCTCGAAACCTCCAAATGTCCACCGGAGCCTCAATCCTTCAGCTTCCAGCACAAGCAGGTACTTGCAGAGGAACTCTCTGCCCTTCTCAGCGCCAATGCGGTCGAGCCCGTGCCATCCGGGCAAGAAGGGCTGGGATTCTATTCCAGGTACTTCCTTGTGGAAAAGAAAACAGGGGGGATGTGTCCCATCCTAGACCTAAGGGCCCTGAACAAATATCTGGTCAAGGAAAAGTTCAGGATGCTTTCCCTGGGCACCCTTCTTCCCATGATTCAGCAAAAACGATTGGCTATGCTCTCTGGACTTAAAGGATGCTTATACACACATCCAATACTGCCAGCTCACAGGACAGTATCTTCGATTTCGTCTGGGATCACATCACTTCCCGTACTGTGTGCTACCCTTTGGGCTCGCCTCTGCGCCCAGAGTGTTCACGAAGTGCCAGCTCGGCAGATGATGAGATTGCTTGGCCACATGGCCTCCACAGTCCATGTGACTCCCATGGCACGCCTTCACATGCGATCTGCTCAATGGACCCCTAGCTTCCCAGTGGTTTCAGGCTGCTTGGGGATCTAGAGGACAGTGATCCACCTGTCCACGAGTTTTCTCGAATCCCTGTATTGGTGGACAATTTGGACCAATTTGACTCTGGGACGCCCCTTCCAAATTCTCAGCCACAAAAGGTGCTGACTACGGATGCGTCTCTCCTGGGGTGGGGAGCTCATGTCGATGGACTTCACACCCAAGGAAGCTGGTCCCTCCAGGAACGCGATCTGCAGATCAATCTCCTGGAGTTATGAGCGATCTGGAACGCTCTGAAGGCTTTCAGAGATCGGCTGTCCCATCAAATTATCCAAATTCAGACAGACAACCAGGTTGCCATGTATTACATCAACAAGCAGGGGGGCACTGGATCTCGCCCCCTGTGTCAGGAAGCCGTCAGCATGTGGCTCTGGGCTCGCCGTTACGGCTTGTGGCTCCAAGCCACATATCTGGCAGGCGTAAACAACAGTCTGGCCGACAGTTGAAGCAGGATTATGCAACCTCACGAGTGGTCGCTCAACTCCAGAGTGGTGCGCCAGATTTTCCAAGTGTGGGGCACCCCCTTGATAGATCTCTTCGCATCTCGAGCCAACCACAAGGTCCCTCAGTTCTGTTCCAGACTTCAGGCCCACGGTCGACTGCATCGGATGCCTTCCTCCTGGACTGGGGGGAAGGTCTGCTGTATGCTTATCCTCCCATACCTCTGGTGGGAAGACTTTGTTGAAACTCAAGCAAGACCGGGGCACCATGATTCTGATTGCTCCCTTTTGGCCGCGTCAGATCTGGTTCCCTCTTCTTCTGGAGTTGTCCTCCGAAGAACCCTGGAGATTGGAGTGTTTTTCCGACCCTCATAACACAGGACGAAGGGTGCGCTTCTGCATCCCAACCTCTGGCTCTCACGTCCTGGATGTTGAGAGCGTAGACTTTGCCTCTTTGGGTCTGTCGGAGGGTGTCTCCCGTGTCTTGCTTGCTTCCAGGAAAGATTCCACTAAGAGGAGTTACTTCTTTTTATGGAGGAGGTTTACCGTCTGGTGTGACAGCAAGGCCTTAGATCCTCGCTCCTGTCCTACACAGACCCTGCTTGAATACCTTCTGCACTTGTCTGAGTCTGGTCTCAAGACCAACTCTGTAAGGGTTCCCCTTAGCGCAATCAGTGCATACCATTACCGTGTGGAAGGTAAGCCGATCTCAGGGACAGCCTTTAGTTGTTCGCTTCATGAGAGGTTTGCTTTTGTCACAGCCCCCCGTCAAACCTCCACAGTGTCATGGGATCTCAATGTCGTTCTCACCCAGCTGATGAAACCTCCTTTTGAGCCACTGAACTCCTGTCATCTGAAGTACTGACCTGGAAGGTCATTTTCTTGGTGGCAGTTACTTCAGCTCATAGAGTCAGTGAGCTTCAGGGCCCTGGTAGCCCAGGCCCCTTACACCAAATTTCATCATAACAGAGTAGTCCTCCGCGCTCACCCTAAGTTTTTTGCCGAAGGTAGTGTTGGAGTTCCATCTGAACCAGTCAATTGTCTTGCCAACATTCTTTCCCCGTCCTCATTCCTGCCCTGCTGAACGTCAGCTGCACACATTGGACTGCAAAAGAGCATTGGCCTTCTATCTGGAGCGGACACAGCCCAACAGACAGTCTGCCCAATTGTTTGTTTCTTTTGATTTCCAACAGGAGGGGAGTGGCTGTGGGGAAACGCACCATATCCAATTGGCTAGCAGATTGCATTTCCTTCATTTACCGCCCAGGCTGGCTGGCTCTTGAGGGTCATGTCACGGCTCAGAATGTCAGAGCCATGGCTGCGTCAGTGGCCCACTTGAAGTCAGCCACTATTGAAGAGATCTGCCAAGCTGCGACGTGGTCATCTGTCCACACATTCACATCTCATTACTGCCTGCAGAGGATACCCGACGCGACAGTCGGTTCAGGCAGTCAGTGCTTCAGAATCTGTTCGGGGTTTAGAATCCAACTCCACCCCCCTAGGCCCATGTTTTATTCTGTTCCAGGCTACACTCTCTGTTAGTTGGATAAGTTTTTTGGTCAATCTCAGTTATGTCCCTCGCCGTTGCGAGGCCCAATTGACCATGTTTGTTGTTTTGAGTGAGCCTGGGGGCTAGGGATACCCCATCAGTGAGAACAAGCAGCCTGCTTGTCCTCGGAGAAAGCGAATGCTACATACCTGTAGAAGGTATTCTCCGAGGACAGCAGGCTGATTGTTCTCACAAACCCGCCCGCCTCTCCTTTGGAGTTGTGGTCTTCCCTTGTCTTTGTCTTGCTACATATGGGACTGACGAACACGAGCCGGTTCGGGCGGGAAGACGGCCGCGCATGCGCGGTGCGCATGGGCGCACGAGGACTAGCAAAGGCCTTTGCTAGTGAAGTTTCCGGTTGGAGGGGGCTGCCGTGGACGTCACCCATCAGTGAGAACAATCAGCCTGCTGTCCTCAGAGAATACCTTCGACAGGTATGTAGCATTCGCTTTATAAACATAATAGTAATATAGCAAGAGAACATAATAAAACAGTTTTGGTTACATGTGGGAGAGTTCACATGTGTGATCTTTGTGGTATGGAATAGTTCCGCCAGTCATTTTTCAATTCTGTCAGTACTCTGGGATGAATACCATCCGGTCCAGGAGATTTGCTACTGTTCAATTTGTCAAATTGCCCCATTACATCCTCTAGGTTTATAGAGATTTCATTCAGTTTCTTCAACTCATACAAGAGGAATTCCATCCCCTTATCATTTTTGGTCGCTCTTCTTTAACCTTTTCTAATTCTGCTATATCTTTTTTGAGGTTACGGCGACCAGAACTGAATGCAATACTCAAGGTGCGGACGCACCATGGAGTGATACAAAGGCATTATAGTGTTTTTAGTCTTATTCACTATCCCTTTTCTATAATTCCTAGCATCCTATTTGCATTTTTGGCCACCACCACATACTGAACAAAGATTTCAGTGTATTATCGAAAATGACACCCAGATCTTTTCTTGAGCGCTGACCCCTAAGGTGGACCCTAGCATCAGGTAACTATGATTTGGATTATTCTTTCCAATGTGCATCACCTTGCATTTGTCCACGTTTAAGTTTCATCTGCAGTTTGGATGCCCAGTCTTCCAAGTTCCTAAGGTCTTCCTGCAATATTTCATAGTCCGCACAATGTTTTAACAACCTTGAATAGTTTTGTATCATCTGCAAATTTGATCACCTAACTCATTGTTCCGATTTCCATATCTAATATAATAATTCTCACCTCCAACGTTCTGAAGCTGACTCCATGGCAGCGTGGGCAGTGAAGCCGTGTTACTGTTCGTAATCGCCCCGCCCTCGAGGGAACTCTGTATAATTGCCAGGGAAAGAAAACGCAACGTCAGAAGGAGAAGGGAACGAACCACAGGCCTCGCACTCACTCTCCAGTGCCCTGCCCTCGGAGAGAAGGGAAGGCTGCATATAATATTCACCCACCAGAAGTTCGTTCCCTCCGAATTTCAGGGTCGTCGTCCATCCCCCCTCCCTCCCAGTTCCAGTGTCCCTCCCTCCCTCCGAATTTTAAAAGTCATCCTGATTTACCTCGCACGGTAAAAAGCGTGCAGGCCGGCACTTCAGTTTTCCCTTCTCTGTCTCTCAGCTCTGGTCCCGCCTTGCGGAAACAGGAATGAAGGGCGGGACCAGAGCTGAGAGACAGAGAAGGAAAACTGAAGTAGTGCCGAACCTGCACGCTTTTTACCGCTGCTGCCGTAACACCGACGGGTGATCAGGATGACTTTTAAATATCGGAGGGAGGGGGCCTGGAACTGGAAGGGAGGGAGGAGGGACAACGACCTGGAACCGGAGGGAGGGACGACGACCCTGGAACTGGGAAGAAGGAGGACCTGGAATTGGGAGGGAGGGGGGACCTGGAAATTGGGAGGGAGGGGGGACGCTGCAACCTCCCTTAAAAACATTAATGGCAGAAGGTGATACCTTGCTAGCACCTGTTTCATTTCAATTACATACTATACTACTATTTAGCATTTCTATAGCGCTACAAGGCGTACGCAGCGCTGCACAAACATAGAAGAAAGACAGTCCCTGCTCAAAGTGCTTACAATCTAATAGACAAAAAATAAAGTAATCAAATCAATTAATGTGAACAGGAAGAAGGAGAGGAGTGTAGGTGGAGGCGAGTGGTTACAAGTGGTTACGAGTCAAAAGCAATGTTAAAGAGGTGGGCTTTCAGTCTAGATTTAAAGGTGGCCAAGGATGGGGCAAGACGTAGGGGCTCAGGAAGTTTATTCCAGGAGTAGGGTGTAGCGAGACAGAAGGCGCGAAGTCTGGAGTTGGCGGTAATGGAGAAGGGAACAGATAAGGAAGGATTTATCCATGGAGCGGAGTGCACGGGAAGGGGTGTAGGGAAGGACTGAGTGTGGAGAGATACAGGGAGCAGCAGAGTGAGTACATTTATAGGTTAGTAGAAGAAGTTTGAACAGGATACGAAATCGGATAGGGAGCCAGTGAAGCGACTTGAGGAGAGGGTAGTATGAGTAAAGCGACCCTGGCGGAAGACGAGACGGGCTGCAGAGTTTGAACGATTGGAGAGGGAGAGGTGACGAAGTGGGAGGCCAGCAAGAAGCAGATTGCAGTAGTCTAAACGAGAGATGACAAGGGTGTGGATGAGGGTTTGGTAGAGGAGACAGGAAGAATGAGAGAGCCATCAACAGAATAGATAACGGGGGGAGTGGGAAGGTGGGTTTGGGGGCTTTTTTTACTAGTTCATTTATAAATATGTTAAGTAGTTCTGGTCCCAAAACTTACAGAAGAAATTAAGAAATGTAGGGCCTTTTTTAAGAATTGGGCTATTTTTATCACTTAAGTTTTATTGTTGGTGTTCGTGATCCTATCCCGATCGGGCTCAAGCTGTTGATCAGTTGAGCAGAAAGGTCAGCATTTCAAGCAGAAGCAGAGCTGCAGATACATTTTAGAAGTTGTTAGCTGTTCTGAAGCTCCTTGTCACCATTGAGCAGGTTGGCGGCTTCTTTTTATTTGAAGTTTCCATGTTGTGCAATTTGATTGGATTTCAAAACAATAATGTTTGTTTTTTTCAAAACCAGATGAAGGGGAGAAATTTTTGCTTGAGAAGAAAGCTGGTCATTGCTGAGCTTTGAGATTTTGGGGGTATAAATATCTAAATATTGATTTGACACACACTTGGTTTGGTGAACCCTTTATGTATATACATATAAATATTTTTTTGTATTCTCCTCTTCTCTCTTATATTGGAACTTTTGGATTGGACTTATTTATTTATTTATTTATTCTTGTATCCCACAATTATCCAAAACAAGTTTTGGTTCAATGTGGCTACAGTTAACAGGACAATTACAGTAATGTTTTACCAATAGAAAGCAGTGTAGAGCATCAGTAATACATATAATTAACCATAAAATTTATTGAAAAGGTAGGTTTTTAATTCTTTTTGAAGATAGTTGTAATGCTTCTTTTGTCCTTGGGAATTTAAGTACACCATGTAGAACCCAGAAAAGTAATCCAGCCATATAGATGGATTTGTAAATTATGTTTCTGCAGTTGGGTAATGAAGTAATAGTTGGATTTGCAAATTATGTTTCTGCAATTGGGTAAATGAAGCAATAAGTAACCTCTGGTTCCTGGTCTGACTTGCATTTCTTGGTGATAGTTCATTCAAGTCTAGCATGTAATCAGGAGACATACCAAACCATATTTTGAAAATAAGAGTGCTAGTTTAAATAAATAATTTGGCCTTAATTTGTATTCATAAGTGTTGGCTTCTATCCTAGTTGAGCTTATATAGACTTGGGTTTTATCTTTGAGTTTCTTTTTGTAGAAACAAATTCAAAATAAATAATTTTTGAAAAGTGATCCTCTTCCTTACTTACCCCCCTGTTTTACTAAGCCTTGCGGCAATGCTGACACAGCCCATTCAAAGTGAATAGACTTTGTCGGCATTTAGCGTGCTATTTAGTAACAGGGGGGGGGTGGGGGGGGTTAGAGTACTAACTTTATAGGAGCCCACCTTCTGACTCGCTAAGACAGGGCTTTTCCTTCAGAAGGCAGATATATGCAATAGTTTATTGTTATCAAATCTGCACAGCCAAGCTGACAAAATTGTCAGAGTTCTGGGTTACATTTCAGCTGCAATTTATGTGGTTCCATTACAAGTTACACAAGAGACCTTTGTAATGCACTTTATATTGAGAGTGGTTGGTGATGTTGATTCCTCTGAATTTGAGTTGCCATTGGCTATAAGGTGCTTTCTTCTCTGATGGCAGCTCCTCTTTAATCTACAAAGAGTTCATACATTCCAGAAGCCTCAGCACCATATCTACTTGCCACTTATGCATCCATGTCCAGTTGGAAGCACACCGTCTTCAACCTATATAGCAAGAAATATACTACACATGAATCAGCTAGAACTTCAAGCAGTCTTCCCATTACATAGCTTTTCCACTATACCAGAACCTGTGGGATAGTTGTGTTCATCAATCAGCAGGTGGAGAATAAAGAACTGAAACTGAACTGGCATCCAGCCCAGCTCCTCAGTATTTTCTAACTCCAACAGGTGGATAGACACAGTTTTCAGCATCTGTTTCAGAGTGCTTTGCTCCTGGTCCAGTGGTCAGCTGGTCCCCAGTTGAACTTTGCAAGTGCTTGAGTCTGCATAATCATTATTGGAGGTCTTAAGATCGCTATCTCTGGTACCGCGTGAATTTACTTCTTCCTTCCTTCACCTCTTCCCTGTTCCTGTGGAGCTCTCCTTTTCCAGCCCAACAACCTAAGAGAAAAAAGAAGAGAAAGAGATTTGCTGCAGAGTATGGGACAGACCTGAGCCTTTCTCAGGAGACTGTGAGCTTGTGGGGAGCAGCTGACATTGGTAAGTCCAACTAGACTCGGAACCACTTGGAGGGCTTCAAGTTCTACTCTGTGCAGGGGAAGGATCCTGACTCACTGCTTGGGACAACATTGTACTGCACTTGTGACAGTCGGGGTGAATAGTGACTCCCACAGTGGTACCCACTAGTCAGCATTAGGGCATTGTAGTGTGTGCAGTTGGTAATCCTACGGGACACAGAGGAAATGTCAGCGGCAGCACATCTTCAGATTTGGTGCAGCATACCGAATATGCCGGGGTCTTCAGGCTCTCCTGCAAGGCCGGTGTGCAGTTTGATGCAGGAGAGTGTGGGGAATGGTCACCATTTTGTTGGGTCCAGTTAGCAGTGAGGAACAGCATTTGTCTGATCACGAGCAGAGCACAAGACCACAATTTAACAGCCTCAGCGTCTGACAGAGCATTCAGATGCATCGGGATCTTTTCTCCTGAGTTTATATTACTCTTACACCAGGCCTGTTTTACTGAAGCAGGGACAGTCAGAGTTGCTGCAGGTGTTTAATTTTCTTGCCCCCATGCCCCTCATGCTTCTAAGAGATCTCATTTAGTCCTCCAGGAGTGAGCAGAATGAGGCTGTATCTGCTTCTCCTCCTTATCTGATTTGGTCTATTCAGAGGAGCCATAGTTGAAGGAGCAGTTAGAGGAGGGAGAGCACCCGCCTTAAGAGGGGGATGATCTGAAAGTACTGAGGTTGTTTCATAAAGAGGGAGCTCAGTACTCTTATTTCTGAGGCACTGGTGGTGCTTTCCATTGAGGAGCCTTCTGCTTCAGCATCAGGATTGCCGTCTTCGTCAATCGTGAGGGGCTTAGAGGCTCCTCCTAAAGCCTTCCTGATGCATTCAGATATCAGGACCTGATTAGAGCAGAATGGGTCTCATTGGACACGGGGCTGAGAGTGGGAAGAGCCATGGCCTACCTTAATAGCAGGGCTATTGAAATCCCGAAAGATACCGAGACGTAGTCGGCCAGTTCAGCTGCAGGATTCCGAAGACACTTGAAGATCGGTAAGGTTTGATTTTTCTGTTGTTTTATTGAAATTGTTTGTTTACTGCCTGAGCGAGTACAGTCAGAAAAATAATCTAGTCCAATGTACTGCCCAATTCCTTCCCTTCCTGCCTCTTTGAACATACAATTTGAAATACTGAATAAAGGACCTTGTTGGTTTACAGATGCGTTCTTGCCAAAATGGCAAGACCGGTTTTGCGGCAGTACATTATCCGGAAGATGAAACTATAGTGGAAGTTGTCCAGTGCTCATTACCTGATTCTTTATACAGCCCAAACCACAGAATTAGCTTCGGTGCTCTTTGTCTACTGTCTGACTTTATAAAGCTCTACAGGAAGATGTTTCTATTGTCACTGATTCAAGTTATATGTTCTCATGCTTGCACTCCACATAAAGAAATGGAACCAGAGGGATTAATATCTCTACCGGTCATACCATTAAATCACATTTCATTATGGCATCAGGTATTTGAGGCTTTACATGCCACCACTGTAACAATCTGCGCACCTGCCATTAAATGGATAAAAGCCTACCAAGAAACTGTGTTTTCATTTGAAAATTTTTTAAATTTATTTATTATCTCATTATACCCCACATTTTTCCCCCCAACTGTGTCAGGCCCAATGTGGCTTACATCACACTGCAAAGGCGACGCCAATGCAGTAAATTACGCTAATACATCATGTAACCTACATAAGAAATAAAGGAGGAGAATGGGGAAGAAAACGAAGGAACAGGCGAAATCAGGGGAGAGAAGGGAAGGGTGGATGCTGTCCAAATTGTCATTATATGTTATGAATCAAGTAGTGGAGACACATGTTGAGTCCTCGGGGTAAGCTTTTTCCAATAACAAAGTCTTTAGAGATTTTCTGAAATTTAGATGATTGTGAATGGTTTTATAGCTTTTGGCAAGGAATTCCATAATTGTGAGCTGACGAAGGAGAAGGATGAAGCCCATTGCAGGATGGATAATGAAGGTTAAGTATGAACGGGATAGTCTTAATGCATTCCTCGGTGGCAGGCTGATTAGGTAATCATGTAGTTAGGGACTTCACCATAGAGCATTTTGTGTACTAGGGAGCAGATGATTAACAGTATATCAACTGTCAATAAACCTAAAGTCATATAATAGTTTATTCTACTTTTCAAACCCCCACGAGGAGGAAATCCTTCAGTTCGAGTTCAACCTGCACCATCTGCTGGAGGCAAAGAAATGCTGGAAGTTCTAGTGCTGCAACACGGGTGGATGGCGTTGCTGACACGTCAGGTTCCCTGCCTCCATTTGCTGGTCAGGTACATAACCCACTCTGCTTCTGACAGTGCTTGGAGAAATCATGGAGGATAAGCCCTGCTTCAGCTTGGTTGCATTACTGTTCCCTTACTCACATAAACTAAAACAGGTTAGCAATTGACTAAAAGCAAGTCATCTATCTGCGGTCCTCTCACTTGAGTTAGCAACAGCGCAAACCTCACCATCCCTTGGGAGAAGGGACTGGAACAGAGAGACCATGGTACATTAGTACTTACCAGTAATTCTCATCAACGGCAGAGGGAGGCCTTGAGTGTGACATGACATGCATGCCTCATCTTGGAATAACCTCCCTCTCATGTTCTCCAGGCTGCAAAATTTCTACATTGTTTTTTATACTTATTCCTGTCTTTTCTGTGAAGATATGGAGGAACAAAGGAAGGGTTAAATTTTCTCTAACTGCAGCACTGAGAGGCCAGGCCTGTCCTCCCTGATTACTTGATGAATAAGGTCCTGTGTAATGAGGTGGAAAATGAGGGGCAAGAGAGGATTTGGTTGCTGTAATAATCTTGCTGATATGCTGTCCAGAGGACCACCGAATCATTTGACACAGTGGAAAAGATAGCTCCTTGTATAACACCTCCAGTATAAATGATGCTTCCCCTACTGTTTACAGCACTGCAGGAGCAAGCTACCAACTCTGAACTTGAAAAATGGAAACAGGCTGGGTGCTCCCATCATCACAAATGTTGTGGACACACTCAGGGGGCAACTCTGCATCTCCTATAACAAATTGGTTGTTCTTTTGCATTCCATGCATTACCCCCTTCACATTAATGCATCTACCTTGTATGACCAATTAAGATCTAAAGTATGGGCCCAGATTTACTGCAACATTGCCATATGATCGTACAGAATTGTTATAATTGTTTCATAAATATACCAAAACGAGTGTAAACTTGTGTCCCCAGGCACCTGCCCATCAGTACAGGCCCTGTATTCAATGGTATTGTGACATTACTGATATGCAAATGCCAGTCCAGAGAAAAGATTTTTACTGGTCTGTGTAGAACGCATTTTCATAATGGATAGAGGCTATAACGTGCAGTAAGAGACTGGCATGGTAATAGCCCAGGTGATATGCAATGATTTAATTCCTAGATTCGGCATCCCCTTCAAAATTGTCACCGATAATGGTTCTCATTTTGTAACGAAACTTGTTTCAACTCTTACCTCTAAATTAAACATCACTCATAGGACGGTGAGTGGTTACTATCCTACTAGCAATGGTCTCGTTGAACGCTGCAATGGTCTTCTGAAAACCAAATTAAGACAACTAATTAATAATGGCATGAAAGATTGGCTTGTAGCTCTTCCTTTGGCTCTACTTAGCCTTCAAACAACATCTTTTGAAAGCATTGAATTTAACACCTTTCCAGTTATGTACTGGGCAGCGCATGCAGTTGTTCCCTGGCAACCCAGAACGTCATCTACCAGATCCATATTCTGTATATTGAGATCAATTACAGAACATGATAACGTCATTGTCTTACCTTTCAGACACCCTGTCAGTCCAGAATAGTGTCATGAGAAATCCAGTGGTAGTGGGGGATTTGGTACATTGCAAATATTATACCCACAAGACGTGAAAGGATCCTATATATGTTGGACCTTTCTGAGTTGAAGCATTATCAGCTACATGGCGAAATTACAAGATCATTCTGCCTGGGTACATCTCAAAGACATACGTGCTTACTCCAATAAGGATTCCAGTGCCTCCAACCTTACCATCCAACCTTACCAACACAGAACAATCAGAGGTTTGATTGGTGGCTTACAGTCATTGGACTTTTATTCACTTGTACATTTGTATTAGCTATTATTTTGCTTTTGCTGGAAAGATTTAGAATTATCTTTTGAAATGGGTATGTAGGGTGGTTATATATATATTTTGTAAGAGGCCAATTCCTACCTATGTACTCGCTTATGTCTAGGGGGCGTGGCCTCTGCCCAACCTTAGCTGCATGGAAAATAACGGACAGACCAATGGAATATATTAGTTTATTTATACAGCGTTATATACAAAAATATAGAAAACTCTTATCAGCCTATAGCATCAGCAATTCCTGATTGCATGCACAATGATACCAAAATATAGAGAATAACTATGATTATCCTATGGGCTAAAATCTGTAATAACAGATAAACACAATACCAAGATCCTAATGATTACCACACAAATCTTATACTAGGCTAACAGCAACTAGATCATAAATCCTGACGTCACACATCTGATGGGTCCGAGCACAGACTAATTATCTAACCCAGCCTGAAGGAAGTAAACTATGATCTCACCGTCCCGGTCACCAGATCAGATTCCTTCCGATTCCTCAGCCGAATGTCTCAGCGAGGTCCCACAAGCTCAGGTGATGCACTTGTCTTGATCAGCCACAGATGATACAGACGCAGTATAGATCCTGTAGACAGCTGTAACCTGGGGAAAAGCTTTGCCAGGTATTATCAGATAAGTCTCTCAGGTAAATCAGGTGCTTGCAGAAATGCAAGTGTTCTCCTCTTCTGTTCGGTTCTTCAGCAACTAACTTTTTCTGTTCCCCGCTTCTCAGACCAATCAGTTTTCTGGGAGCCAATCAGAAATAATCCCACCATGTACTCCCAGCATCTGTATGAAGCTTCCTTTGTCCGTCTTATCTCGTAAGCTCTCTCTCTCTCTCTCCCTCAGGGACATGCATTCTCCCCCGATACAGAGTGACCTTGAAGGTGGTGCAGGCTTCAGTAAATCTATTACAAGCTGAAATGCTGACTTCTGCACAGTTGGTAGTCAGACATATAGGTGAAAGGTTGCAGCGTCCATGTTGGCTGTAAAGGTGCTCTCATATGCACACAGGGTGGGTGAGATCACAGCAAATACTCCTACAGGTATAATGATTGTAATATATATCTTGCTGCTTGCCAGCCCTTTCATATCTCAGAGGCGCTCCTATTTTTAGACCATGGTAATTTAATCTTTGGTCTTCTATAAAATACTACTAAGACTCCTAAATTACTTTGTGATTGGCGGACACATACTTAGTTGAATCAAAGGTTTCCAAACCACTAGAACATATCAAGTGAAATCAAGCTCAAACATATCACCACCGTGGAAAGCAGAATGCGGAGTACCTCAAGGATCACCACTATCACCGATCCTTTTCAACCTAATGATGACCCCACTAGCTAAATCCTTATCTAATCAAGGCCTTAACCCTTTCATCTATGCAGACGATGTCACAATATACATTCCTTACAAACGTGATCTGACAGAAATCACCAACAAAATCAAGCTCAGCTTGAATATCATGGACTCATGGGCAAACGCATTTCAACTAAACTCAACACAGAAAAACACACTGTCTCATCCTCTCATCCTAATACAATATGAACAAACCCACAAACATAAACACCCCAGATTACACCCTCCCTATCTCAGACAGCCTGAAAATTCTGGGTGTTGCAATCGACCGTAACCTCACACTAGAGAACCAAGTGAAATCTACAACAAACAAAATGTTCCACTCAACGTGGAAACTCAAATGCGTGAACCATTCTTCCCGAAGGAAACATTTCGCAACTTGATACAACCAATGGTACTAAGCCATGTAGACTACTGCAACGGAATTTATGCAGGAGCAAAGAACAAATTATAAAGAAACTTCAGACCACTCAAAACACGGCACTTAGGCTTATATTTGGAAAAACGCGATTCGAAAGCACCAAACCCGTCCGTGAAAAACTGCACTGGCTCCCAATCAGAGAACGTATTGCTTTCAAAATAGCACCCTGGTTCATAAATTATCTACGACGAAGCCCCGGGATACATGACAGACCTCATAGACCTACCAACCAGAAACACAACAGGATCAACATGAACATACCTAAATCTCCACTACCCAAGCTGCAAAGGACTCAAATACAAATCAACCTATGCATCCAGCTTTTCCTACATAAGCACACAGCTATGGAACGCATTACCAAAAGCCATGAAGACAACTTATGATCACCTAAACTTCCAGAAATCATTAAAAACTAACCTGTTCCAAAAAGGCATACCCTACCGACCCAACTTAAATGCCTGTACCCTGCACACAACAAAACCAAAGCTCATAATGGACATATAATAACTCTTCCTCTCTACGATTCCCTAATGTGTCTGTACACACAAACCTTATTCTACCACAACATTACTGTATTTGTTCATACCGGAATTGGCGAACGCCTTTACGGTACTATGTAAGCTACATTGAGCCTGCAAATAGATGGGAAAATGTGGGATACAAATGTAACAAACAAACAAATAAATAATACTTAATTATACTCAAACATTAAATATTACCGATTGTATTGTATGTGCTCCTATTCCAATCTCTATTCTACATGCACCTGGTAAAGTAGTTCCTGTCTCCTGTGAATTCCAAGTGTTTCCAAATACCATCTGTAATGGTTCCTTATATGATCCCTATATAAATAATACTTGGCCTAACACTTCTTTCCCCAAGTATTACGCAGACTATCCTGTAGTCCCTTCATTTCTTTGTTTATCCAAATCTAATTTCTCTTTCCGGTCAACTGTAATTACACTTTAGTGAATAACACAAACTGGAATATTGCTTAAGATGCATTGTTCATTAATTCTAATTACTCTTTATCTTATACTTTAGATTCCTGTATCCACTCTTCTGTCAGTTTTAATACAATTGGTCTATGCTCTGCCCAGTATAATACTAACCTACCTTACTGCTCCATTACTATTAATAGTAATTCCCCAATTCCCGTATACAATGCTGTCTTCTCTAATTTGTCTACTCCTAGACTGGGCGAATATTGGTTATGTGATAATGGTTATACACTGTTTTACCTTTGCAATATAGTTTCCTTTGTGTTAGTACATTTGCAGACTGTCTCTTTTATTCATCCTCTCAATATGTCTAATAATCAGTCCTCATCCCGGAAGAAACATGATTTGTCCGTACCATCAGCAGTTCCGGAGGACGAGGCCCTGGAACATGCACTGGAATACATTAACTCTACCTATCCTATGACTAAAACTCGATTGGATTTTCTTTCCTGGCACTGCATGGTTGCCATTTTGTCAAGCACCTGCTTCAGTTGCGGAACTTGGGATGTCTATTCCACGTCTCCAATCTGTACTTCATGTTATGACTCATGAAGTAAACATAGCCATTCAAGCTTTACAAGATCAGATTAATGAATTGAACACATTTTCTAGCTATAATCATATGGGACTTGATTATTTGCTTGCTAGCCAAGGTGGACTATGTACAATTCTAAATTCATCTGAATGTTGTACTGTTGTAACTAATTGTACTCATATTGTAAAAAATGCAATGCAGAAAATACTCAATCTGGCAAGATTAAAAGTTGAAGATTATCGAGGGGGAATAGTAATAGGAAACTGGTGGGATACTTTTACCTTATGGTTTAGTAAGTTGACTGGATGGATGAAGGGGATGTTGGGATTTGCGGGTGGATTTATCCTGATACTTATACTGGTCTATATATGCTTGCCTGTATATTGCCTCTGGTACACTCATGCCTTTCTCAGTGTGCCCAGAGTTGTTACACATATCCAGATGGTACAGGTTCAACAGACTAAAGGTCAGTCACTATTGTAGGCCTATTGCTCCCTTCCGGAATGGATGGACCAATGCAAAGGCAATGAAAGTGAAGACCTTTATCAAAAAAATCTTCAAGAGGGGGGATATGTAGAAAAACACTCATCAGAGGGCACACGAGGGACAGTCAAAAGCAGTGGCGTAGCTAGGTGCGGCGCAGGGGGAGCAGTCGCTCACCTAAATCGATTTCTCAAAAAAACTGGTGCCTATGGACATGCAAACAGCCTCACCTTCCCGCTTGCATGCGGTGTCGCTCTGGTGGTGCCGCACCTCCTATGCGCAAGCACTGTCTGTCATCTTCCGTATGCACGCGATCGCGATGCCGCCTATGCGCATGTGCCGCCAACTTCCCGCTTGCACGCGTGCCAGTGTGCCACTATCAGTTCCAGAACAGGATCATCATCGTTGCCTGCCTGCAAGTGCATCAAAAGTGAAGAATAACAGACAGCTGCTGTGAGCATTCTCTCTCCCCGTCTCCGTCCCCACACTGTGCAGCCTACAGAAGTGCTGCCTTGAAGCCAGGAGAAAGAGATCATCATCCAGAGAGCTGTTCAGCTGGAGCCGCAGCAGCAGTTGTGAGCTGCCTCGACAACATTCTTCTCCTCCTCCTGGCTTCAAGCAGTGCAGGCAGGCAGCAATGTGGGGTGCGCGGGGCCCAGCCGTGGTCCTCTTCAGCGAATGGTCCGCATCGCCCGGTGTGTGGTCGATGCAGGGCAGGCTGCAGTGCTGCAGCCCAACTGTTTGGCGATGGTGCTTGGCCTTGGCGTGTGAGGCTGATGGATGTGAGCTGTTCTTCTTTGGACGGCTGGCTTAGCTGTTGGGGTAAGGTAAGAAAGGTCCAGGGACCATTCTGTGGCACGTGCTGTGTGTGCTAAAGCAATAACAAAAGATTATTAAAAATAAATGTGTGGTCCATCTGTAAAAAGTCTCAGGCTATTCCAGTTGGATAAGCATTAGGCAGTGCCTTCAAAGGTGGAGGACAAAAGATTTTGTTTTCTTTTTACTTATTTGACAGCTTTTTAATTTATTTGAAAGCTTCCCATATCTAGATTTAAATACCATGAAATAAAAATAGAACATCACTAAAACAGCTTTTAGATTTGCTTGCTTTGTTTAATAGTAGTAGTAGTAATGTACTAGATGATGGCTGCGCGGGGAAGGGGGAAACATAGACTAACTTAATTGGCTTCAACTTTTTGATGTCATCATCCCATCTCCTGTTTTCTTCAACCTTCTTGATGTCAGACTTCATGGGATTGGAGGAGGGAAACAAGGAGGAGATACCAGACCTTTGGAGGGGGGGTGGGGGGCAAGGGGAGGAATTAGGAGATGCTGGATCTGGGCAGAGGGAAGGAGCAGAAGATGGATGGGACTGGGAGAGGTTGGGGCAGAGGGAAGGAGCAGGAGATGGATGGGACTGGGAAGGGTGGTGAACAGAGGGAAGGAGCAGTAGATGGATGAGACTAGGTGAGGTGGGGCAAAGGGAAGGAGAAGGAGATGGATGGGACTGGGGGGTGAGAGAGGGGAAGAAGCAGGATGTGAAAATAGGGATATGAGAAGAAGGGTGGGAAAGGTTGAGAATTATGTGAATGACCTGGAAGACAGGAAAGAGGATAAGAATCATTGAAAATGGATTGGGGTTCTGGTGAGGGGTATAGGAGAAGGGGATGAGTTTCTGAAGGGAGTTGAGTTAGGTAGAAAGAGGATAAAAAGATGGTGAAAGAGAAACTATTGGGCATGGGTATAGGGTAACAGACAGAAGAGTGGCCTTGAAGGCAAGGGAGGGAAGGAGACGTGGATGGAGCTGGGACCGATAGGGTGATGAGATGCAGAGGAGGGTATATGAGGGCAAAGAGAGTGAGTACAGAGGATGGAATTGGGGACTAATGAAGTGGGTGAAAGGTGGGAGAGGAATTTAGGAGACTAGGTAAGGGAGAGATAGAGGGGGGAATGGGAGTGCTGGAAAGGGAATGAGAGGGAGATGGTCAAAGCCAGTAGGTAGAACGGACACTAAGGACTAAAGAGTGAGAGAAAGTGTGGGAAAAAAACATAAAATGAAAGATCAGTGCCAGACAGATGTGCCTGCTTTGTAAAATGTACATGTTTTTTTCGTATTGTTGTATTTTGCAGAGTACAGGAGAAAATATATTTCTGTTTCTCTTTTACCAGTATTTGCACTGCTTACAGAGTCTGGCTTTCCTTGAAGAGGTCTATATTTCAGTTTTTGTGGGCATGTTTTTTGTTGGTTCCTTATTGTATCACATGAGGGTCTGTCCGTGTTCTGCATATGTGACTGAGGGTGACAGATATGCTAGCATGTAGTGTTTTGTGTAGGAATGTTCCATTTTCCAGTAACAGGTATATTGGTGCTCTAAGGTCCAGTGTCTTTTCATAGGTGGGTTAGGGCTCTTGTTTGTTAAGTTTTCTGTATAGATTTTGAGTGTCTTTTTGTAGGGTTTTGTGTTTTTTTCATAAAGTGTCTGGCCCTATTGTTTTTGATATGCTGGCTTCATATTCAGCATTTTAGTCTGGTGCGTGTGTGTGTTTGTTGTTGTTTTTTTTAAAAATAGCCTTAATGAATATGTTTGAGATGTACATATGCAAATGTGCCAAGCCACACCCTTTGCCCCCCAAAATGAAACAGTCAAACTATGCCCATATCTGGCGCCTATTTTACAAAAGTCTGCTCCCCCAGACATCAAAACCTAGCTTTGCCTCTGGTCAAAAGACAGGGCTGAGAAAGCTAACACAGGAAAAGGAGTTAGGCATAGAGCATTGTATGCAGAACCCAGATGAATAACAGGATAAAGAACAAGGAATAAGATTAGTGGTCTAAGGGGAAACAGATGGTGGGAACATGATTGTTTGACAATCTCATTGTAGCATAATATACGACCTCCAAAAAGGGGTATAAAGGTAGAGAGGGAAAACTAAGAAATTGAGACAGTTTCAGATAGTACTTATGTATAGCAGAGCTGTTCTCCAACGAGAAAAGATATATTCTGAATTGTACTCACTTGTGGTAAGTAAATAAAAAAGATTTGAATTTTCTCATACGTAGCCTGTCTTATATCACTCTAAATTAAGGGTGTCTGTTACATATTAATTTGGGGTGGTGGTAAAAAGACAAAAACAATAGTAACATAGTAAACCTGTACGGTTCATCCAGTCTGATCAACAAGGTAAACTCATTCCGTGGATCCATTCCTTCTAAACAGGATTCCTTTGGTTTATCCCACGTATGTTTGAATTCCATTACCATTTTCATCTCCACCACCTTCCGCGGGAAGGCATTCCATGTATCAGCCACCCTCTCTGTGAAAAAATACTTCCTGACTTTACTCCTGAGTCTGCCCCCCTTCAACCTCAGTTCATGTCCTCTAGTTCTACCAGCTTCCCGTCTCTGGAAAAGGTTTGTTTGCAGATTAATACCTTTCAAATATTTGAATGTCTGTATCATGTCACCCCTGTTTCTCCTTTCCTTCAAGGTATATATGTTCAGGTCGGCAAGTCTCTCCTCGTACAGTTTGCAACACAAATCCCATACCATTTTTGTTTCTTTTCTTTGTACCTCTTCGTCTTTTTACATCTTTAGCAAGATACAGCCGCCAAACCTGAACACAGTACTCCAAGTGGGGCCTCACCAACAACTTGTAGAGGAGCATCATCACCTCCTTTCTTCTGCTGGTTATATCCTGTCTATGCAGCCTAGCATCCTTCTGGCCATGGCCGTTGCCTGGTCATTGTTTCTTCACCTTCAGATCCTCTGTCACAAACACCCCAAGGTCTCTCTCTCCTGAGTCGAGCTTGCTAATCTCTCCCCTCCTATTTGGTATCTCTCTTTTAGGTTTCTGCACCCTAAGTGCCAAGTACTTCTTGGCATTAAATTTTAACTATACAATTTGTCACAGGTCCTTAAACATCACATACATGCTATTAATGTTTTAAATAATGTATAGTTATTAAAAGAACAAGGAGTTATATATTGCTACTAATGTTAATATCATGCTAATTGATTATTATGACAAACAAAAATTGCATCATACAAATATTGTTCCTTTTTCACATACAATCCTACATAACATCAAAAAATGATCACTAAACTAAAAATCAGCATGACCAGTAAACACAGTCACATTTGTTCATAAGTACATAAGTACATAAGTAGTGCCATACTGGGAAAGACCAAAGGTCCATCTAGCCCAGCATCCTGTCACCGACAGTGGCCAATCCAGGTCAAGGGCACCTGGCACGCTCCCCAAACGTAAAAACATTCCAGACAAGTTATACCTAAAAATGCGGAATTTTTCCAAGTCCATTTAATAGCGGTCTATGGACTTGTCCTTTAGGAATCTATCTAACCCCTTTTTAAACTCCGTCAAGCTAACCGCCCGTACCACGTTCTCCGGCAACGAATTCCAGAGTCTAATTACACGTTGGGTGAAGAAAAATTTTCTCCGATTCGTTTTAAATTTACCACACTGTAGCTTCAACTCATGTCCTCTAGTCCTAGTATTTTTGGATAGCGTGAACAGTCGCTTCACATCCACGCCGATCCATTCCACTCATTATTTTATACACTTCTATCATATCTCCCCTCAGCCGTCTCTTCTCCAAGCTAAAAAGCCCTAGCCTTCTCAGCTTCTCTTCATAGGAAAGTCGTCCCATCCCCACTATCATTTTCGTCGCCCTTCGCTGTACCTTTTCCAATTCTACTATATCTTTTTTGAGATACGGAGACCAGTACTGAACACAATACTCCAGGTGCGGTCGCACCATGGAGCGATACAACGGCATTATAACATCCGCACACCTGGACTCCATACCCTTCTTAATAACACCCAACATTCTATTCGCTTTCCTAGCCGCAGCAGCACACTGAGCAGAAGGTTTCAGCGTATCATCGACGACGACACCCAGATCCCTTTCTTGATCCGTAACTCCTAACGCGGAACCTTGCAAGACGTAGCTATAATTCGGGTTCCTCTTACCCACATGCATCACTTTGCACTTGTCAACATTGAACTTCATCTGCCACTTGCACGCCCAATCTCCCAGTCTCGCAAGGTCCTCCTGTAATCGTTCACATTCCTCCTGCGACTTGACGACCCTGAATAATTTTGTGTCATCGGCGAATTTAATTACCTCACTAGTTATTCCCATCTCTAGGTCATTTATAAATACATTAAAAAGCAACGGACCCAGCACAGACCCCTGCGGGACCCCACTAACTACCCTCCTCCACTGAGAATACTGGCCACGCAATCCTACTCTCTGCTTCCTATCTTTCAACCAGTTCTTAATCCATAATAATACCCTACCTCCGATTCCATGACTCTGCAATTTCTTCAGGAGTCTTTCGTGCGCCACTTTGTCAAACGCCTTCTGAAAATCCAGATATACAATATCAACCAGCTCCCCATTGTCCACATGTTTGCTTACCCCCTCAAAAAAATGCATTAGATTGGTGAGGCAAGACTTCCCTTCACTAAATCCGTGCTGACTTTGTCTCATCAGTCCATGTTTTTGTATATGCTCTGCAATTTTATTCTTAATAATAGCCTCCACCATCTTGCCCGGCACCGACGTCAGACTCACCGGTCTATAATTTCCCGGATCTCCTCTGGAACCCTTCTTAAAAATCGGAGTAACATTGGCTACCCTCCAGTCTTCCGGTACTACACTCGATTTTAGGGACAGATTGCATATTTCTAACAGTAGCTCCGCAAGTTCATTTTTTAGTTCTATTAATACTCTGGGATGAATACCATCAGGTCCCGGTGATTTACTACTCTTCAGCTTGCTGAACTGACCCATTACATCCTCCAAGGTTACAGAGAATTCGTTTAGTTTCTCCGACTCCCCCGCTTCAAATATTCTTTCCGGCACCGGTGTCCCCCCCAAATCCTCCTCGGTGAAGACCGAAGCAAAGAATTCATTTAATTTCTCCGCTACGGCTTTGTCCTCCCTGATCGCCCCTTTAACACCATTTTCGTCCAGCGGCCCAACCGACTCTTTGGCCGGTTTCCTGCTTTTAATGTATCTAAAAAAATTTTTACTGTGTATTTTTGCTTCCAACGCTAATTTCTTCTCAAAGTCCTTTTTTGCCCTCCTTATCTCCGCTTTGCATTTGGCTTGGCATTCCTTATGATCTATCCTGTTACTTTCAGTTGGTTCTCTTCTCCACTTTCTGAAGGATTGTTTTTTGGCTCTAATGACTTCCTTTATCTTACTGTTTAGCCCCAACCCCACATCGAGGGGAACATTCCGATTGAAATTCATATCAATACACACTGTGATATATGTTAATCCAAGGGGTATGTGGATGATATTAGTTTCCAACCGGCACTTGCTCCTCCTTTCTTATTTGCATAGCATCAGCTTGATTTCTATACCAGATCATCCCATACTTCTGTGTGAGCAGCATATTTCCATTGATGATTGCTACTCTTAAGCTGAATGAAGCACAATAAGATTCATGTGTTGTATCCTGGTCAATCAAACATTATACTCATTTGTTCCTCCTTATGAGTTGATCATCCACTTTTGATGCAAAAAAAACCTTCAATACTGCGTGTCCTGTCTCTGGCCAAGTTTTGTTACAATGCTTTCTCAAAAGGCACACTGCTTCTTCGCCTATAAGCATGTATAAACAAATCACTATACATAGTCCCGTAATTCTTACCCCAGCCTCAGTACCCAACCATCGTTTTCAAAATAGCAAAAACCACTTACTTTATATTTTTTAATGATATGCATATTTCGGCAAACATTGAGCCCAGGTGGGACTCCAACCCAGAATGCACCTCAGCTCTCGACAATGCGTAATGGTGTCATCGAGAGAAGAGAATTTGTACGCTCTAAAACATTAATAGCGTGTATGTGATGTTTGAGAACCTGTGACAAATTGTACAGATTTTATAGCACAGGATGTTATAAATTAGTCTCTCCAGTTCATTAAATTTTAACTGCCAGACCCTCGACCATTCTTCTAACGTTTGGAGATCCTTTTTCATTTTTTCTACTCTCGCCAGGGTATTCATTCTATCAGCTATCCGCAAAAAGACAAACCTTTCCTTCCAACCCTTCAGCAGTATCTCCCACAAGTATATTAAACACATAATAAGAATAAGATGATAATATGACATGTTAAGGCCCATAGTATGTATTTGGCCCACAGTATGTCTTTGGCTGTCATGGCATGTCTGCAACTCTGGTTGCAGCATTGGCCAGTGGATGTAGCGTCAAGTCTACTACTACTACTACTATTTAGCATTTCTATAGCGCTACAAGGCGTAAGCAGCGCTGCACAAACATAGAAGAAAGACAGTCCCTGCTCAAAGAGCTTACAATCTAATAGACAAAAAAATAAATAAAGTAATCAAATCAATTAATGTGAACGGGAAGGAAGAGAGGAGGGTAGGTGGAGGCGAGTGGTTACAAGTGGTTACGAGTCAAAAGCAATGTTAAAGAGGTGGGCTTTCAGTCTAGATTTAAAGGTGGCCAAGGATGGGGCAAGACGTAGGGGCTCAGGAAGTTTATTCCAGGCGTAGGGTGCAGCGAGACAGAAGGCGCAAAGTCTGGAGTTGGCAGTAGTGGAGAAGGGAACAGATAAGAAGGATTTATCCATGGAGCGGAGTGCACGGGAAGGGGTTTAGGGAAGGATGAGTGTGGAGAGATACTGGGGAGCAGCAGAGTGCGTACATTTATACGTTAGTAGAAGAAGTTTGAACAGGATGCGAAAATGGATAGGGAGCCGGTGAAGGGTCTTGAGGAGAGGGGTAGTATGAGTAAAGCGACCCTGGCAGAAGACGAGACGGGCAGCAGAGGTTTGAACCGACTGGAGAGGGGAGAGGTGACTAAGTGGGAGGCCAGCAAGAAGCAGATTGCAGTAGTCTCAACGAGAGGTGACAAGGGTGTGGATGAGGGTTTTGGTAGAGTGCTCGGAAAGAAAGGGGCGGATTTTACGGATGTTGTAAAGAAAGAAACGACAGGTCTTGGCAATCTGCTGGATATGAGCAGAGAAGGAGAGAGAAGAGTCAAAGATGACCCCAAGGTTTCGAGCTGAGGAGACAGGGAGAATGAGAGAGCCATCAACAGAAATAGAAAACGGGGGGAGCGGGGAGGTGGGTTTGGGGGGGAAAATGAGAAGCTCGGTTTTGGTCATATTTAATTTCAGGTAGCGTTGAGACATCCAGACAGCAATGTCAGACAAGCACGCTGAAACTTTGGTTTGGATGCAAGGTGAGATATCAGGGGTAGAAAGGCAGATTTGGGAGTCATCAGCATAGAGATGGTAGGAAAAGCCATGGGATGAGATTAATGAACCAAGGGAAGAAGTGTAGATAGAAAAGAGGAGGGGACCAAGAACAGAACTCTGAGGTACGCCGACAGGCAGAGGGATAGAAGTAGAAGAGGATCCACCAGAGTGAACACTGAAGGTGCAGAGGGAGAGGTAGGAAGAGAACCAGGAAAGGACAGAGCCCTGGAATCCAAGTGAGGACAGGGTATTGAGAAGTATGCTGTGATCGACAGTGTCAAAAGCAGCGGAAAGATCAAGAAGAATGAGGATGGAATATTGACCTCTGGATTTAGCCAGTAATAGGTCATTGGAGACTTTAGTAAGCGCAGTTTCGGTTGAGTGGAGAGGGCGAAAACCAGATTGTATTGGGTCAAGAATAGCATGTGAGGAGAGAAAATCAAGGTAGAGGTGGTGAACAGCACGCTCAAGTAATTTGGAGAGAAAAGGAAGGAGGGAGATGGGTCGGTAATTAGAGGGACAAGTAGGGTCAAGTGAAGGCTTCTTAAGAAGAGGTGTGACCACAGCATGTTTAAAGGCAGCAGGGACAGTCGCAGTGGAAAGTGAGAGGTTGAGAATGTGACAGATAAAAGGAATAAGAGCAGGAGAGATGGCATTAAGAAGGTGGGTGGGAATGGGATCAGAGGAACAGGTGGTACATTTTGAGGAAGAAAGGAGAAGTGTAGTTTCCTCAATAGTAACTTCAGGAAAGGAGGAAAGGGAATGAGGGGAAGGAGAGAGAGGGGAACGGACTAGTGGAGGGAGAGGTGGTGAGGTAGAGAAAGCAAGGTTTATTTTTTGAACCTTGTGAAAGAATTCAGCAAGGGTCTGAGAAGATAATGAAGGGGGAGTTGGGGGAGGGGGCACCTTGAGGAGAGAGTTCAGTGTGGTGAAGAGAAGTCGAGGATTAGAGCCAAGAGAGTTGGTCAGTTGGATATAATAATCCTGTTTGGCACGTAAAAGAGCAGATTGGAAGGAGGTCAGCATGAACTTAAAGTGTAGGAAATCAGCAAGGGCCAGAGATTTCCGCCAGAGGCGTTCGGCGGAGCGGGTACAGGAACGTAGGTAGCGGATATTAGAAGTCAGCCAAGGTTGGGGTTTTGTACGCCTTACAGGGCGGGTCATCAAAGGTGCAAGAGTGTCTAAGGCAGAGGATAGAGTATTGTTGTAAGAAGAAACAGCCTCGTTGACAGACGTGGATGGTGCCACAGTAGAGAGGAGGTTTGAAACATGGGAGGATAGAGATGAAGGGTCAATATCGTGAAGATTCCTAGATAAATTAGATAAGATAGGACGGGACTGGGAGGGAGGAGATTTAAGTGTGAAAGTTATAAGATGGTGATCAGAGGAGGGAAGATCAGAGGCAAGGAAACTAGAGGGTGAACAGTTGGAGGACAAGATGAGATCAAGACAGTGACCATTTTGATGAGTGGGGGAGGTGGAGCATAGTTGGAGATTAAAGGAGGACGTTAAAGCGAGTAACTTGGAAATATAAGAGTTGGAAGGATCATTAGCTGGAATATTAAAGTCACCAAGGATGAGAGAGGGGGAGGAAGGATCATGGAAGAAGGCAAGCCAGGCGTCAAAGTCACTGAGAAAGGATGAAAGGGACTTATCAGGGGAAGATAAATGACCGCTATTCGAAGAGGCAGAGGAGAGAAAAGGCGGATAGAGGGGACTTCAAAGGAGGAAAAACAGTGAGATTGAGGTGGAAGAAGGGGTTGAAATCTGGAGGAGGGAGAGAGAAGTAGTAACACCGCCCCACGGCCAGCAGGGCGAGGAGTATGTGAAAATAGATAACCGCCATGGCACAGGGCTGCGACTGAAGCAGAGTCATCAGGGCAGAGCCAGGTTTCTGTTATGGCGAGCAGATGGAGGTGACGCGAGATAAAGAGGTCCTGGATATAGGCGAGTTTGTTACAGATAGAGCGGGCATTCCATAGGGCGCAAGAGAAGGGCAGAGAAGAGGAGGGGAGTAGAGAAATAGAGATGAGGTTAGAGAGGTCGCGGTGAGATCTGTAGAGTTGGGATAATAGTTGGTGAGGGGGGCCAGGATTGGGATTGATGTCACCGGCTGAGAGTAAGAGAAGGAGTAAAAGAGAGCGGAGGAGAGTAGGAGAGGTGTGGCCACGAAGGCGTCGAAGGCGAGAGGTATTTAGGTGGAATGGGGAAGGCAAAATGGACGGAAGAAAGAGGCGGAGATTAAAAGCCAAGAGGGAGGAAGAGGGTAGGAGAGAAGGTGAGGTGATGAAGTCGATGGATGGGCAGTGAATTCCTGTAGCGGAGAGAGGTAGGGGGTGAGGGAAAAGATTAGGAAGGGACAGGGCTAGGAAGAGAATGTGAATAGGGGCCATAAATGACTGAGGTACTTTAGCAACTGGGAAGAAGATTAGATGTAAAGAGAAAAATGCCCCTGGCACCTAGGGCGGAGGCCCTGAGCGGATCGGAGTGGACCTGGGTGTCACTCCGGAGAAGGCTGTAAGGATATGCAGATGAGCTGCAAGTCCTCCACAGCACCTGAAAGGCAGCCGGTGGTAGAGCTGGGCATCCTAGCTAAAAAGCACCTGGAAACTCTGTGCACTTGGAGCGAGGGCCCTGGGAAGCTCAGGGTGGACCTGGAGTCACCCCGGATACAGCTGTGAGGAAATGCAGAGGGGCTGCAAGTCCTCCACAGCACCTGGTGGGAGTGCTGGGCACCTAGAGCGGAGGCCCTGGGTGGATTGGAGTGGACCTGGGTACTACCCCGGAGAAGGCTGTAAGGATATGCAGATGAGCTGCAAGTCCTCCACAGCACCTGAAAGGCAGCCGGTGGTAGAGCTGGGCGCCTCTCAGCTGAGGAAAGGCTTACCAGGGGTTAGGCCGAAGCCAGCATTCCTCCCCTTTTGGGGCAGGTGGCTATATGGAGAAGATCTCAGTAACTTGGTGAAAGAACTGGGGAAAACTAAGCCACAGCAGTTTCCAGAAGATAAGCTGAAAGCCTCTGGTCATCCGTCTTCAGGGGACTGACTCTCTATCTTGATTTCAAGACAGCAGACAGTACCGACCTGGTCATAAGCAATATTGTCAGAAGACCTGCTTTCAGACACGCCAATCCTTTTGTGCAGACAGGAAGTCCTCCTCTCAGTCTGCTTCCAGAGCTTTGCAATAATGCAAGGCTGGTCCACTCTTCTCTTCCTCTAATGGGAGAAAGTGTTCAGGAGTTTTGAGAGGAGTTAGCCAAAATCATGTCAGACCAGTGGGTTCTGGATATTCTTACAGAAGGTTACAAATTCTGGGTTCTATGAAAGCATTGATGGAAGTGGTGCCATGAGTAAGGGCTCATATACAACCATTAGAAGAATCTCTTCTCAGCCTCTGGTTGCCAGACAAACTATGTAGTCATGGTTGTTGTCCAGGAATTTGACCATCGGAAGTCCCTTTCTGATAACCCAATGGGAGATGGTGACAATGGAAGCCCACAAGTCGAGTTGAGGAGCTCATTACAACTTCCATCTGGCACAGGGCACCTGGACAGGATAGGAGCCTCAGTGGTCAATAAATCACTTAGCGCTCAGAGCAGTGCAGAATACCTTATGCGACTTTGCTCTGTTATGATTGGGGTCTGAACCCCTCTCAAACTTACCTCTTTCCTGGGGGTCAGCTTCTTAGCTGGCTTCTGTTTCTTTTCTCTTTCCTTTCTGAGCTGGCTCTGTCTCTCTGTGCTGGCAGCTTCCAGCAGCATGGGGTTAATTGTCTCACTTCACTACAGCTGTGTGTGTGTTGCCTGAGTTGCTCTAACTCTCTTTGGGTGTACTGGCTTCAAGTGTTTCACGGTTTTGCATTGGTGTGGGTTGGGCCTCTCTGGGTCAGTGTGCTTTTGCCTAGGTCTAGGGAGTGTGACATCATCAGGGAGGGCCTTGATAAGGAAGTGGTGTTGTTTCCTTCAGGGCCTTTGCAACAGTGGTGTTTGCTGTAGGTAGGGTGGTGCAGTGTGCACTTCTGACTTCGTGTCTAGTTTCCCTGCTTGCTTTTGCTAAGGTCCAGGTTAGTGTTAGTGCAGTGTGCACTGGTGTTTGTGTGTTTGGTCCCCCTGCTTTTCCCTCTTGGTTTTGGAAGCATTGCTGTGTGTAGGGCTTTGGAAGCTCTGTTGTTGATAGAAGTACTTCAGGGTTTGGTGTTGTTAGGAACACTGCAGAGTTTGCTGTTAGAAGTACTTCTGGGATTGTGCTATTGGGAGCATTGCAGTCTTTGCTGTTGGTGTTTGGTGATTTAGAATCACTTTTGGCTTATGTGTTAGCTTCCCTTCTTTTTCCTTGTGGCTCCCCTGTCTTCCCTTTTAGTGCTAGGAGCTCTTCTGGTTGCTTGCCAGAGTAGTGCTTGGGAAGCACCTTGTTAGTTGTATCTAGCTTGCTAGAGCAGTGCTTAGGTAGCTGGTTAGTTCTGTGTTCAGCTTATTAGTGTAAAGCTCTGCTTGTAGCTTGGTGCTTAGTAGCACCTGTGTTAGCTTTGCGTTTAGTTCCCTGCTCTGTTAGTTTAGGGCTTAGGAAGTTCCTTTCTTGAGCAGGGATTAGGAGCTCCTGTTTAGTATAGGGCTTAGGAAGTCCTTTTGTCAGTTTACTGTTAGGAACACTCCTGCTGGTTTAGGGCTTGGGAGCAAGTAGATCAGTTTAGGTTTAGGAGCACTTCTGTTTCCAGTCCTGGTCCCTATGTCATCCGGTATCCAGTAAGTCCTGTCGGCTACTCGAACCCAGGAGCTCAACTTCTGGGGGGCTTAGTAGCTAAGTGCAGGTGAAGCTGTGTGGACCAGTCCAGTGTGCTCCAGTCCCATGTTCCAGTCCTGTGTCCTCCAGTCCGGGGGACCAGTCCAGTGTGTTCCGGTCCGGTGTGTGTTCCAGTCTGGTGTGCTCCAGTCCAGTGTGTTCCGGTCCGGTGTGTGTTCCAGTCCGAGGGATTGCAGTCCAGTGTTCCAGTCCTGTGTCCTCCAGTCCGGGGGATTCCAGTCCAGGTGTTCCGGTTCGCTGGGCAGTGCCTGCAGTCCCTGCTGGTGTGCTTACCCAGTGTTGGTTGGTGGGTTTTGCCTGCTGCTGTCGCTCCTCGGCAGCAGCCCAAGGGCTCACGTTTGCTCCAGAGCCCGGCCCCGCGGGCTCTGAACCTGAGAACCTGACATGCTCCCTTTCTGTCAGGGGCCCCAGTCCGAGTTTTCTCCAACAATGTGATGGTGGTGGCTTATATGAACAAGCAAGGTGGGACCCACAGTTGTCCGATGGTGGTGGAGGCGGCACCTCTCATGAGTTGGGCAGAGAAAAATCTTTTCTGCCTGTCAGCAGCTTGCATCACGGAGGCCTTGAAAGTGGAGGCAGACTTTCATAGCAGGCACTCCTTGGACCCAGGAGAATGGGAACTATCTAGCCAGGGGTTTCAGCTGATAGTAGATCGATGGGGGTTCTCTGCATCTGGACTTGATGGTGACAAAAAGGAATGCCAAAGTGCCCTTCAGCAAGTGGAAAGAACCGGGCTTGATGGGGATCGATGCCCTACTGCAGCCCTGGCCGGAGACACATTTACTGTATGTCTTTCCTCCTTGACCCATGGTAGGCCACATGCTGAAAAGAATCGCTTTGCACTGGGGTTGAATAATTCGCAGAGGCCATGGTACGTGGACCTGATTTAACTGCTAGATGGGGTTCTTTCTGTCTTCCACAGGTACATGGCCTACTGAAGCAAGGTCCAGTGCTCATGGAGAATCTGTGCCCCTTATGGCTTGGCCATTGGAAGGGCTCAGTTAAGGCAAAAGGACTATTCTGATTTGTTCATTGCTACCTAGCTTCTGCCTTGGAAACGCTCCGCATCCATGATATATGCAACAGTGTGGAGCACGTTCCAGGGCTGGTGTTCTGAGAGCAGACTATCTCCTTTTTCTCAGATCGCGCACATCCTAATGTTTCTCCATGCGGGTCTTTAGAAAGGATTGGTGTTGGGTTCTCTAAAAGTTCAGGTTGCGGCTTTGGCCTGTTTCAGGGGCCGACTACACCTTGAGTATTGTGTTCAATTCTGGTCACCGCATCTCAAGAAAGATATAGTGGAATTGGAAAAGGTGCAGCGAAGGGCGACTAAAATGATAGCGGAGATGGGACGACTTCCTTATGAAGAAAGACTAAGGAGGCTAGGGCTTTTCAGCTTGGAGAAGAGACAGCTGAGGGGAGACATGATAGAGGTATATAAAATAATGAGTGGAGTGGAACAGGTGGATGTGAAGCGTCTGTTCACGCTTTCCAAAAATACTAGGACTAGGGGGCATGCGATGAAACTACAATGTAGTAAATTTAAAACAAATCAGAGAAAGTTTTTCTTCACCCAACACATAATTAAACTCTGGAATTCGTTGCCGGAGAACGTGGTGAAGGTGATTAGCTTGGCAGAGTTTAAAAAGGGGTTAGACGGTTTCCTAAAGGACAAGTCCATAGACTGCTACTAAATGGACTTGGGAAAAATGCCCCCAGTCCTAGTATTTTTGGAAAGCGTTGAACAGACGCTTCACATCCACCTGTTCCAATCCACTCATTATTTTATATACCTCTATCATGTCTCCCCTCAGCCGTCTCTTCTCCAAGCTGAAAAGCCCTAGCCTCCTTAGTCTTTCTTCATAAGGAAGTCGTCCCATCTCCGCTATCATTTTAGTCACCCTTCGCTGCACCTTTTCCAATTCCACTATATCTTTCTTGAGATGCGGCGACCAGAATTGAACACAATACTCAAGGTGCGGTCGCACCATGGAGCGATATAACAGCATTATAACATCCTCACACCTGTTTTCTATACCTTTCCTAATAATACCCAATATTCTATTTGCTTTTCGAGCCGCAGCAGCACACTGAGCAGAAGGTTTCAGTGTATTATCAACGATGACACTCAGATCCCTTTCTTGGTCCGTAACTCCTAACGTGGAACCTTGCATGACGTAGCTATAATTCGGGTTCTTTTTTCCCACATGCATCACCTTGCACTTGCTCACATTAAACGTCATCTGCCATTTAGCCGCCCAGTCTCCCAGTCTTGTAAGGTCCTTCTGTAATTTTTCACAATCCTGTCGTGAGTTAACGACTTTGAATAACTTTGAGGCATATTTTCAAAGCACTTAGCCTTCCAAAGTTCCATAGAAACCTATGGAACTTTGGAAGGCTAAGTGCTTTGAAAATATGCCTCTTTGTGTCATCAGCAAATGTAATTACCTCGCTAGTTACTCCCATCTCTAAATCATTTATAAATATATTAAACAGCAGCGGTCCTAGCACAGACCCCTTGCACAGAACCTCTTCACTGTGAGCCGGGCAGCAGAGATCGAGGCGGAAGTAGTATTGGATCACAGCATGGTATGGCTGGAGTGTAACCTAGGTGGGGGTAGGGGTAAAGCGAGTTGGAGAATGAATCCTACTTTATACCGGGAAGCAGAATTTAGGGAGTTCCTTCAACAAGAGATTACCTAACAGATAATGCATCCTCAGTAGATGATCCAATTATGTTATGGGAAGTGGGGAAAGCAGTGATGAGGGGCAAAATCATAGAGTATACGGCGAGAATTCGGAAAAAGAGAGATGGGGAGCTGCTAGAGCAGCTGAGGCTGCTTCAGGACAGTAGGACTAGGATGACACGAGGGGATGCAAAGATTCAGAAAACTTTTAGAGAGATGAAAAGTAAGATTAACAGTATCTTGAACAAAAGGGCGGCGAGGGACATTCAGGTATATAAATACAAGCTCCATAGGTGGGGAAATAAAACAGGCAGCTTATTGGCGGCCATGATGCAAAACAATCCGGCAAAACAATTGGTAACCCGTATTAAAACTCCAACGGGGCAAGTGTTTAATAGGGAAGAGGTGATACAAGGGGTGTTTGTAGATATTTATAAATCCCTTTATGATAAAGGGAGCTGTGATGGGAACAAGCGGGAGATACTTTTCCAGAGTCTTAGGCTTCCCTCTTTGACGCAGGAGCAGAGAGCAACCTTGAATATGGGCGTTAAGGGACCTGAAATCCAAGAAGCAATAAAGAAGCTCAAACTAGCAAAGGCTCTGGGGCCCAAATTTTACAAGATTCTGGGAGGGCAGTTAGCAGGGCCTTTTAGTGAACTGTGCGCCACACTGTGCACAGATGGGCAAGCCACTGGAGCTCTAACACACGCATACATAAGAGTGTTACCTAAGCCGGGACGCGATAGAGTTATTGGAATCCTATCAGCCCATATCCCTACTGAATCAGGATATAAAACTGTTTGCTAGCATCATGGCTGCCCGACTGAGAAAAGTCCTGCCAACTTTGGTGCATCCAGATCAAACTGGCTTTGTGCCGGGAAGGTATGCCTCTACTAACATTCTTAGAGTCCTAAGCGCTATGCAGGCAAAGGGGAATAAGCGGGGTGATAACATTATTGCCAGCCTAGACGCGGAAAAAGCGTTTGATAAAATTCTATGGGATTACCTCTTTTGGGTTCTGCCGCAATTTGGCATATATAGGGAATTCCTACATGGGATAAGGGCAAGAATCCCACAGCGCAAATTATGATCAATAATGCACTGTCCCCTTCATTCACGCTACAGAGGGGCACACGACAAGGGTGCCCATTATCGCCTATGCTTTTTGTCTTGGCTTTGGAACCACTGGCAAGTAAAATTCGGCAGTCCTGGGAGCTACAGGGAATCAGGTTGGGGAAAGAAGAATACAAAATTAACCTTTTTGCAGATGATATGTTAATATTTCTTGGAGAGGTAAAAAAAGGGGATCCCTATTCTGATCGATCTTATCCAACAATTTGGATCTTTCTCGGGTCTAAGAATTAACTTTGACAAATCGGAGTCAATGGCGCTGTCTAATAATTGTGCAAGCAATAGCTGTCCAGATTTCCCTCTGGCCTGAACACAGGGCCTCATGAAATATCTGGGAGTGTTCCTGCACTTAGATTTTAAGATAATGTATAAGAAGAATGTCAGTGACAAGCTGGGAGCGGTTAAACGCTTATGTGGGCAGTGGAAGGAGTTGCCAGTATCATTTTTGGCCAGGATTGCGCTGGTTAAAATGGTGCTTTTCCCAAAAATCCTGTATGCCTTGCAAATGATGCCTTTGTGGGTGCATAGGAAGGATGAGGGGGTATACAGAGGAGCAATATTATCTTTCATCTGGGAAGGTAAGAGAGCTAGGATAGGGTATAACAAGTTAACGTGGGGAGTTAACTTACCAGACCTTAGGCTCTATAATGTTGCTGCGATAGTAAGATGGATTCATGAAATACACACAGGCCACTTTGTTTTTGCACCATTGGGAGTGTGGGAGTGTGCCACCCAGCCTTGTTCAGTGCTGAATGCCTTGCAGGTTAGGAGTTCCCAAGTCCGGCTCACCCCTCTCATGAAACCACTTTGGATGGCATGTGAGTGGTGGCGCCGCAGGATAGGAGTTGTAGAAGGCCCCTCACCATTCTTAGAATTTCAGGATAACCCAGGCTTTCCGGCAGGAGAGGGGAATACACATATTAAGGAATGGGCAAAGAGAAGATGCAGATACGTAGGGCAAGTGGTAGCAGAGGGGGGAGCACAGATACTCTCCTTTGCAGAATGCCAGGAACAATGGCACATCCCACAAAAATTGTTTTTCTCATACTTACAAATTAGACATTACGTACTTTCGTTGAGAAGCAAAGTTAATAGGCTCCCCATTTTTAATGCACTAGACGTGGTGTTTAAACTGGTACTGGCGGGGAGTAACAAGCTATCACAATGGTACTATTTGGGGAAAACTTGGAGGCCTACAAAATTTATGGATGAACTGGCGGAGAAGTGGTGCAAAATGGTAGGAATGGAGGTCTCGAGTAAGGAACTTCAACAGTGCTTTGACTTAGCCGACAAAATAACTCCTAGCTTAAGTTGTCTTGAAACTCAACTTAAGATTCTACATCAGGCGTATATTACGCGGAGTAGGGGTAAAGCAATGGGGTTATGGGACTCAGAGGAATGTGAGAAATATGTGAATCAAAAGGGTACTTTAGAACATCACTTTGTGGAGTGCAGGGCACTGCAAGGGTTTTGGGGAGGAGTGATGAAGCATTTGGAGGATGTGGTAGAGCAGCCCATAGAGTGGAACTATAGGATATTACTAATGGGATTAGATTCAGATTTGAGTACACGGGTTAAACATGTACCAATGTCGGTTCGTCCTACTAGCCTTAGTGCTGGCAAAAAAAGTTATCTTACAGCACTGGAGAGACAAGAGCCCTCCTCCTCTTACCAAATGGTACATTAGCATAAAACAGATGGCGGGTTGGGAGGGGGGAGGTCAGTTTGAATATGAATGGAGCAGGCTGCCGCTAGGCCGACTCGTATGGCAAAGCAGTTACCATCGATTAACACAGCTCCCATGAGAAGGGCACCACAAGTTGAGCAGGGGCGCTCGGGGGGCGCAGCGAAACTGCCTCAGGAAAGAGGGGGGTAGGGAGAGAGGATAGGGAGGGAAGAGCGGAGGGGGGTAGGATGGGTGGGGAGGGAAGGGGGGGGGGATAAATAGAAATTCAAGAGAGCGGACATGAGTGGGATGAAATGTGTGGAGAGGGTAGATCATCGCACCAGCAAAGTGGTTGTAGTTCAGAAGGATCTGGGGTATGAAGGATTGCTACAAGAATATTGGGTGCTAAACAGTTGGTGTTAAACATTCTGTGTTATGTATGCAATGTAATGTACTGGTAATGTAATTGGAAATGTAGTAGATGCCCTTTCAATATTAGCAGTGTAACGGTGAGCAGGAAAATTGGTTGTTTGGATATTTTGTCTGTTGCTCTTGTTAATAAAAACATTATTAAAAAAAAATTCTTCCTGTCTGTCTTCGGAGCTCTGCCAAGCTATAGAACTTCTTTTGCATGAAAAAGGCCAATAGTCCCAACAAAGAAGGTGTAAAAGCAGAGAGTCAAAGAGAGAAAGTGGAGGGGAGAAAATGAGCAAAAAAAAAAAGGGGCCAAAATACACAAAAACACTTAAGGATATACTTCAGCCCTGACCACCCCAGGCTGGCTATCAGCCAATAGGGAAATCCATCACCATGTAGGGAAGAACTGGTTTCTGGCTGAGGCTTCTTTAATTACCTGGGGAAAACTGGTCTCTGGCTGAAGCCTCTCTCCTTATCAGATGGGAAGAAATGTGAGAAATTTGACTTTTACTCTAACCTTGCTCAGAATGCAGTTCAGGTTTTAGCAAAAAGTATGCCTTCTACTAATATTAGCTAAAATAATGTAATACATAGGAATACAAAGCTATGCCTAGGCAGCTGCTTGGGCACCATCAAAACTAGGTTATTTATTTATTTATTGCACTTGTATCCCACATTTTCCCACCTATTTGCAGGCTCAATATGTCTTACAAAATGAACAGAAATACATTTGGTGGTACAAAGATATAGTAATAACAAGGCTAGCATTCAATCTACTCAAGCAGTTACAGAAAGAAGACGGTCTAAGTGAGGGAGGGGTGTTGATGATTTATAGTCAGTTATGGAGTCTCGTGATAAGCTTTGGTGAATAGATAGGTTTTCAACGATTTGCGAAAGTTTGTTATTTCGTTAATAGCTTTCAAGTGGTTTTGGAGAGCATTCCACATTTGCGTGCTTTTGTAAGAAAAGCTGGACGCATGTGTTAGTTTGTATTTTAATCCTTTGCAGCTGGGGAAATGTAGATTAAGGTAAGTACAGGCAGATCTTTTGGCATTTCTGGGTGGGAGGTCCACGAGGTCAAGCATGTAAGACGGGGCTTCTCCGTGAATTATTTTGTGAACAATCGTGCAGATTTTGAACGTGATCCGTTCTTTAAGTGGAAGCCAATGTAATTTCTCTCTTAGGGGTTTTGCACTTTCGTATTTTGTCCTTCCAAATATAAGTCTGGCTGTGGTATTTTGGGCAGTTTGAAGTTTCTTAATAATCTGTTCTTTACAGCCAGCGTAAAGTGCATTACAGTAGTCCAGCCTGCTTATTTTCGAAAGAGAAAAACGCATATAGTGCGACCTAAATCGGAAGATAGACGTTTATCTCACAAAAACGATTAAATCAGTATAATGGAAACAAAACTTTCAGTGCGTCCATTTCACTCGTACGCTCAGATACAAACGCCCAAATAAGGGGCGTGTCGGGGGTGTGTTAAGGCCGGTGTTACGAGGTGGTCGTCTACAACGTATAACGGATAGCGAAATGATTTTGGGTGGGCGGGAACATGGGCATCATTGCTTAGACCTGAAATAAAAGCGACCAGAGCAAGGGGGAAATCGTCTTTAGACCCATTAGCGATTGTGTGGAGTTGGAGAGTGGCGAGATCGGTGTTGGGAGAGCTGAATTGTTGGTTGCAGAGAAAGCTGAGTGTGTGGAGTACCTGTTACGTTCGTCTGTCTGCCCTAGTCGGAACGTTGTCACCCTCACCTGCCTCTTTTGTGTCTTACCTTTTGACCTTTCCCTACTCCTCCTCCTTGCTCTACTGGTCCCTTCCCCTCCCCCTATCCCTCTCCATTCACTGTTCCCACGTGTATATTGTATTGCCTGACCTCCGTTTGTCTCTGTGTTCCCTGTACTGTTTGGCGAGTGACTGGCCAGAGGGTGTGTTCGGAGTGAGATTCTGTGTGCTGCTGTTGTTTCAGTACTACTACTAATACTTGCACTGGTGGGGAAATGGATGCACTAAATTCACTGGCGGCTTCCATGTTAGAGGAACAGGCCACACACCGCAGGAGGTATTCACGGCCCTGAGTGTTCAGACCCCGCACCACCTTCCTACAACTCACTGACCAGCAGTGTCTGACAAGGTTCAGGTTTGATAAGGCGACCATTGTGCAGCTTTGTGAGCAGCTGAAACCCCTCCTTCAGCCCCAGACCCATAGGAATAGCCCCATCCCTGTCCACCTCAAAATCACTGCCTGTCTCTCTGTCCTGGCCATTGGGAGTTTTCAATCTGTAATAGCTGCTAACACAGGGCTCACCCAGGCTTCTATTTCACACTGTCTCACCCAGTTCCTGGATGCCTTTCTAACTCACACCTCTCACTACATCACTTTCCCCACCACCACCCAGGCCTTGCACAACAACATGGCCGCCTTCTATGCTGTTGCTAGATTCCCCTCGGTCATAGGTGTGATTGACTGCACACACGTCCCACTCAGACCCCCCCGGCCACACGAAGCCACCTACAGAAACAGGAAAGCATTTCATTCGATGAACATGCAAGTTGTGTGTGATGCCCAGGGGGAGACATTAGATGTGTGTGCCAGGTACCCCGGTTCCACCCACAATGCCTACATCCTACAGCACTCGGGCATCTTCCGCAGGTTTGAGCGAGGGGAGTTCACTGGTGGATGGCTACTAGGTAAGTGCATCATGGATGTACCCATACTATACCTCCTCCACTGGGCAACCCTCCGCCCTGGCTTCCTCCACCTCACTCCACAACCCACTATCCTAATCCCCCCCCCCCCCCCCCCCGTACCTGCTCCAAGCAATACACACTCATCTATCTCATTCTGCTTCTCTCCAAAGGTGACCGAGAGTACCCGCAGAGGACGTGGCTCATGACCCCCATGGTGCATCCACAACCAGGGGCAGAAGAAACCTACAACAGGAGGCATCGGAGCACCCGGGGGATCATTGAGCGGACCTTTGGCTTCTTGAAAAACCGGTTCCGCTGTCTGGACCGGTCTGGAGGAGAGCTGCTCTACAGTCCAGAAAAGGTGGCCAAGATCTTCGTGGCGTGCTGCATGCTGCACAATTTGGCCCAGCGCAGAGGACAGGCCCTCCCAGAAGAGCCACAGCCACCAGAGGAGGCCCCAGATGAGCAGGAAGAGGAGCCCCCTCCACCCCCAGCCCACAGAGCAGAGCTCACTGCTTACCAGCTTGGCGTCAGAGCCAGACAGACTCATAGAAACAAGTTTTCTGTGAAAGTAAGTGCACATTTATTTGTAATACTCACATAAGTGTTACCATCACACTCACCACCACCACCACCACCCACCAACCCTCACCCTCCAGCATGTGTCATCACTTTCCCCGTCCCCTCCCCCGTCCCCTCTTACCCCTCCCACGGACTTCCTTTGCAGCTGGTGCTGCAGGGGAAGTCTGTTCAGACTCTTCCGATGGGCTACTCCCACTGTCCTCCTCCGTATCCATATAGCAGCCTGCGGCTTCGGCTGCGCTGTGGAAATCCGGCCACCTTGTTGGCTGTAGCCTGGCCACAGGACCCAGAATGGGAGCTGGTTTGGTGGGTGCTGCACTAGTGGCTGCGGAGGCACCCGATCTCAAGGCCCACCTCTTAGCTGGTGGTGGTTGCTGCCCACTGGAGGAGGAAGTGGATGGCAGGTCTTGCTGCACCACCACCACTGGAGTAGGTGCTGTGACCTGAGGGCGCAGGCCTTCAATGCTGTGCTGCAGCTGTTGGAGTTGCTGGAGCACCTCCTGGTGGGCTTGGCGCTGCGCCTGGAGCAGTTCCTGGTGGGCTTGATGCTGCCCTGCAGTGCTTCCCGCTGCAGCTCTAATTTTTGCTGCCAGTACTCCTCCAAGCGCACAATGTGCCGCAGCAAATCAGTGGCCAGCCGCAGGAGTTGCCTCCTTTGGCTGGAGGGCCTCTGGCGAGGAGCTGGCCCCCTATATGCATCCTCCGCATCAGAAAACTCAACCGGTGGTGGAGGTTCCGCCTCTGCCGGTGGTGCTGGTGGAGGTTGGGCCTCTAGTGCTGGTTCTGCTGCTGCAGGTGGTGGAGGTAGAGGCTGGACTGGTGCAGGTGGTGGTGTTAGAGGCTGGACTGCTGCTGCAGGTGGTGGCGGTAGAGGGTGCACTGGTGCAGGTGGTGGAGGTAGAGGCTGCACTGGTGCAGGTGGTGGTGGTGGTAGAGGCTGGACTGCTGCTGCAGGCGGTGGAGGTTGAGGCTGTCCTGCTGGTGTAGGCCTTTGTTGTGATTGGAGGCCACTAGGGCCAGCCTCATCAGAGTCATCACCTGTATAGCACAAGGGTGAGGAAGTGTGTTGGTGAAAATAACCCACTTTTGTCTTTCAGCATTCATCTACATAGCCCCACACTTGATGACACTGCAAAGAGATGGTGAGGAGGATTGGGTTTGAGACCCATGTGAATGACAGCCCCACAGGCAGCTGGGTACAGCTGGTGGACGGACAGCCAAGACAAGGACACCGCTCACAACTTTGTGGACCCGGACAAGCTGTTTGTTGTATATTAGTTAAAGTGAAGGACATTTGAGCATGTCTTGTGTTACTACTGACTTGGTACACTGCCTAGAACTGCTTTATGACCCCGATTACAGGCTCCTTAAGTTGCATGCATGTGGCCCACACTAACTAGAGCACAAAGGTGACAGAAGGCAATAGGCACAGTTTGGTGATGATGGGAAAATAGGAGGGAGTAGGAAAGGAAGAGCCCCAAAGTTGTGCCACAGTATTAACCTACACACACCCATAGGATAGGAGCCAAGTGTAAAGTATTATTGGGGGTGCTAAGCCCAGTGCAAATAACCCCTCCCTGGACACCTACATGATATTTCCTCAATATTGGGGGTGCTCAAATACCCACTGAGTCTGCTCCTATGACCCTCTTTTATACTACCACTACTCAGAGACCTTATACTGTAATTAAGCTGCACACACAGGACAAGTAAGAGGGAAGCCAATGACTACGGTAGGAATAGAGAGTAAGGGTACAGAGCAAGTGAGTAGGGGGTAGGAGGTGAGGACACCATCATAAAGGTGGGCGTTTATTCCACATATGAAGACAGCCTGAGACACACCATGGTGAAACTCCTCCCCCACCTCCCTCCTCCCCCTGGCCCCAACTTGTATAACACAGTGTAGTGCAGCACAACAGATATCCCAACATCATAATGGACAACCTACCTGAGCCCTCAGGCTGGGCCGAGGTGTCAAGGGAACCGATCCCGTGGATGCCCTCCTGGGGTAGCAGGGCATGGACCATCAGCTCCATGGGGGTGAGGTTGGCTGTGTCATGTGCTGCGGGATTGGCCCCAGCCTTCCTCCTCACATCCCTCCTCAGCTTGCGCCACTTGCGCTTGCAGTCCTCCACGTCCCTTGCACAGTGGAAGACTGCATTCACCCTGTCACGTACCGCCTTCCATTCCCGCTGCTTGGTGGTCGCAGCCAGTCTCTGCCCTGTGGGAGCAAACAGGTTGGTGTGCTGTTGCTCTATCTCCTGCACCAGGAGCTCCACCTTGGCATCAGAAAAATTACCCTTCCGGGTTGGGGGCTGGCATGGCGGCATTGTACCAATGGGGTTTCGAAAATATGGAGTGGGCGTTTATATCGTTGCCAGGAACGCCCATTTTGGACGGGGGAGAGGCGTGTCTGATATGGGCGCTTTAATTTCGATTATACACACAATTCCTAAATGTGCCCAGCTGAGATAGCGATTTGGAGCTCCTGATTTCGATTATGGGTAGATAACTATGGGCGTCTCCACCTGCCTTCCCCTTCTTGATTGCCATTTAAACCGCCATTTTATGCGCTGGGACTTTGGCAGTTTTGATTCACGTGAGTTCTCACGTGTTACCCACATTTATATTAAGGTTTGTGTTTGGCAAGGTATGCTTCGGTACACCTGTGTATTTTGGGGGGTTGTTATTTGTGGTAGCCCTCAGCCCACAACGCTTCCGTTTCCATCCTTTGGGCCTCTTCCTGTCTCCCATTCTCTCTGCATGGTTGTAGCAGGCAGTCTGTGGGAGCTAAGAAATTGCTACAATCGCACCAAATCAAGCACCCCTCGGTAAGGGTCATTTCACTGAGGCAGATGTCCAGCTAATGTTCCAGAAGATAGAAGGCGCACTACACATTCTTGAAACAGACGTTCATGGTAAGCTCTTATTTCTCTGCCACCTCTTCTCTTTCTGCTCATCATCAAGGAGTGTGCATTCACTGTATGTAGTCTGCAGTCATGTCTTAGCTCTCTTTTCACCAGGTTCCTGTGTACTGGTTGGAGGCCATCAGCCCCGTACTGTGTGGTTCTGCCAGGTCCTCAATGCTGTGGGCCAGCTGTTGCAGCTGCTGTATTGGTTCCTGGTAGGTTCAATCCTTTGTTTGTGTGCTGAACCCCAGTCCCCATTTATGAAATGGCCACCCATTCTCACTTTTGATAGGAGGGGGAGGGGGAACAATATAGGCAAATCATGTTTTTAGCACAGTATTGAACACAGTCCTACAATCCTCCATAGTTCTGGAACAACAACATTTCTAACATGTAGGCTGCAAACTAGTTTCAAGGTGGCCACAGGTACTGCCTACTGAGCCCTTAAGACATGGTGAGGGAGAGAGTTTGTGGTTACAGGTCCAAACCCAAATTACCTGCAGGTAGCTACAACCTGGTGGCTGCCGTGGCCTAGTGGTTAGATCACCAGCCTTGTAATCAGAAGGTTGCTGGTTCAATTCCCACTCCTGCTCCTTGTGATCTAGAGCGAGCCACTTAACCCTCCATTGCCTCAGGTACAAACTTACAGTCCTCCTTGGACAGGGAAAGACCTGGAGTGTAGGTCACCTTGACCTCCTACTGAAAAAGGTGTGAGCAAACACCAAATAATGAACACCATATTTATTTGTGCCCTTCTGTAACTCTTGTATTATATTGCAACTGTGATGCAGTAAGCCTCCATCTAATGGTTTTCCCATTGTTTTCCCTTTTCTCCTCAGCACTCTATACCATTGCAGATGGCGACCTGACCGGACGGACGGGAAACGGGAGCTCCACAAAGATCGCTGGGATCTGCCGAAGATCGCGATCTGAGCGGCCCCGTTGAATGCGAGGAGGTGGATTATCTCCTTGTTACGGGATTATACTCCCCGAGAACGTCCCGGAAAAAAAAAAAAAAAAAACGAGCGAAGATCACCGGGGGAAGTGCCGAGGCCGTGACTTGCTGGGATCCGAGATCGCGAACAAAGCGAGGAGGTGGAATATCTCCTTGTTACGGGATTATGCGCCCCGAGAACGTCCCGGAATAAAGACGAGCGAAGATCACCAGGGGAAGTACCGAGACCGTGCCTCGCTGGGATCCGAGATCACAAACAAAGCCTCTCCCACGAGGCCACCACATGGGCCGAGCAAGGGATCGATCTTGCCCAAGCCTACCCGGCACCAATCCCATCCTTGAATCACTCCAACCAGCACGCACCGCGAAGTAAGATAAAACTGATGCTGAATCGGCACTCCAGTCTAACAGTCATAAATAAACATTATTGAAGACGCGAACCACATCCCAACGATCAACAGAGGCGCAGATACGCTGCAGACCAACCAGCACCCTGACCCCATCCTGCCACCTGACCGCTGGAAGGAGGAGAGCAACCGAGGGACGACGAGCGGAACGATCGTAAGGCAGCAGAGAACCTGCTCGCTCCCATAGTGATCCCCACATCTCATGCCAAATAGGTAAAGGGAGGTGGAGAGTAAGGAGCACGAGGCCTGCTGGGGTCAGATCAGACCCGGCAGCGACCTCGTGGAGGGGACAGAGCGCAGCAAAACGGAAACCCGCAATAGCTAAATAACTGCTTGCCTCACTTGCTTTACTCTACTTTGCTTTGCTGCATACACTGCTTCCAGCACGATTTAAAAGTATATGCCCTGCATTGCCTGATCGAATACACCCGCAATAGCCAAAATAACTGCTTGCTTCACCTGCTTTGCTTTGCACTGGCTACATACACTGCTCCCAGTTCGAATTAAAAGTATATGCCCTGCATTGCCTGACTGAATAGATCTGCAATAACCAAAATAACTGCTTTGCTTTGCTTTGCTCTGGCTGCATATACAGATTTGCTGCTTCCAGCGTGATTTAAAAATGTATGCCCTGCACTGCCTGCTTGAACAGAAGGCATTAATTGCTCTGCTCGGCATGGGAGTTTGGACTGCTTACTTGAAGGGAAGGCTTTAATTTAATTTAATTTAATCTAATTTAATTGCTCAGCTCAATTTGAATGTTTATGCTCTGTATTGCTTGTTTGTTCGAATAGCTAGCTCTGATTGCTCTTAGCTCGATCTGAGAGTTTATACTCTGCATGGCCCACTCTAAACAAAAGGCCTTAATTGAACGCACCGCTTTCAACTTGAATTTAAAAGTTAAACTATGCTTTAATTACTTGAATGACAACCAGCTAAATATTTGCTACAGGGCCCATACACAAATATGAATTTAAGTAGAACACTCCTAACCATTCTTTGTCTTACCCTGCATCTACATGCAAATACAACCCACAACCCAGAATACAACAACCCCATAATTTACAAATCATACAGCACTCACATACACAAAATGCCCACCTTAAAGAACATCCATAACTACCTACCCACAACACACCAACCCTACGCACAACCTACCAACAACTTACCAAACCAAAGACACAACAACAACAACCAACCAAATGGAAACATCTCCGAACACAATCACCACCAACTAATAGAGGAAAACAATAACAACAACAAATTCAACCACAGACAACTAATAAAAATAAACACATCGAACCCTCCCACAGACCCACGCCGCTCAATCCAACTAGGATACATCAATGCACGATCAGCAGTAAGAAACTCAGTAGACATACTAGACTGGATCACCACAGAGAATCTAGACCTTCTATTTATCACAGAAACCTGGTTCCATAGCCCCACAGACCCTGCCATCCTAGAAACATGCCCACCAGAATACAAAGTCACTCACTGGGCAAGGAGTGGAAAAAGAGGGGGCGGCATAGCCATAATCTACAAATCCGAATTCACCATCACAACCACGGGTGAATCTACCTCACCACAACTTGAAATCGCATCGACAAGAATTAACCACCCAAACCTCATAGGACACCTTAATGCAATCCTATTCTACAGACCACCAGGTAAATGGCAAGACTCCCAAACACAACTCATGGACTTCATCTCGAATACATGTGTATCTGCCACAAACGTCCTTATAATAGGAGACATCAACCTACACCTCGAAGATGACACCTCAACAGGAATACGAGAATGCAAAGAATTCCTAAAACTATGGGACCTGCACGCACCCAGCACGCAACCAACACACGAAAAAGGACACACACTGGACATCATAACATACAAATTTGACCAGGATTCAACTATCACACTCACTGAAACAAGATGGACACCTACATTATGGTCAGACCACCATAAAGCAAATGTCTCTCTATACTGGCAGAAAACACACATACACACAATAAACAAACATAAGCGAATAACATACACCACGAGAGGAAAAATCAATCCCACAACATTTTGGCAACAGATCTACAAGGAAGAATGGTCAACCAATGCTGATACCATCCAATTCCTCCAAGAATGGGACGATCTATGCACAACAACACTAGACAAAATCGCCCCAATCCAAACCAGAACATCACACAGAAAAAAATCAAACCCATGGTTCACCGAAGAGCTGAAAAAGCTTAAAACACGTCAGGAAACTAGAGCGTGCATGGATAAAAAAAAGAGATGAACATACACTAAATGCCTGGAAACTACTACGGAGGAAATACAAATACACCATTAAACAGACTAAAAGACTACACTACAAAACAATAACAGGACCAAACTACAAAGACACACATAAACTCTTCCACCTTGTGCACAAACTGCTAGACACTACACCAGTTACCAACAATAGCAAAGATATGCCAGACGTAGACAACCTTGCAAAATATTTCAAGGAGAAAATTATACAATTACGACTCAGAATACCTGCCAGCCATAGCGAATACACCACAATCCTAGAATGCCTAGACCCCGAAGACGGAATATACCCAGCAGACAGAACCTGGACTGAATTTGAACCACTATCAGAAGACCTCATCTCTGAAACACTTAAAAAATATGCCAAATCCCACTGCAAATTAGACGTATGCCCAAACAACCTCATGAAATCAGCTCCTCAACAATTCATAACAGACCTAACGAATCACACAAACTTCATGCTACAGAACGGACTGTTCCCAAAAGAAAAAGGAAAAATTTTACTCACGCCTATACCCAAAGACACAAATAAAAGCGCAAGAGAAATAACCAACTACAGACCAGTAGCATCCATACCACTAACAACCAAAATAACGGAAGGAATGGTAACTAAACAACTTACCAACTATTTAAACAAACACTCAATATTGCATGATGCCCAATCAGGTTTCCGATCAAACCACAGCACAGAAACAGTATTAATTACCCTCATGACTAAATTTAAACAAATGATTGCAACTGGTAACAATATACTCCTCCTACAATTTGACATGTCGAGTGCCTTCGACATGGTTGACCACGGAGTCCTATTACACATACTTGAATACTTTGGCATTGGAGGAAATGTCCTAAACTGGTTCAAAGGATTCCTAACCAAGCGTTCATACCAAGTCACATCAAATTCAACCACGTCTGCCGCATGGACATCTGAATGTGGAGTACCGCAAGGATCACCTCTCTCACCAACCATCTTCAACTTAATGATGATCCCCTTGGCAAAAATCCTATCAAACCATAACCTCAACCCACATATATACGCCGATGATGTAACAATATACATCCCTTTCAAACAAGACATCAAGGAAATCTTCAACGAAATTAACCAAAGCCTATACATCATGAACACCTGGGCAGACGCATTTCGTCTGAAACTGAATGTAGAAAAGACTCAATGCCTGATACTCACTTCCCAGTACAACACGAAGGAATTTACCGCTATAAATACACCAAAACTAAACCTCCCAATCTCAGAAACGTTAAAAATCCTTGGAGTTACTATCGATCGCCACCTAACACTCGAAACCCACGCAAACAACACAACCAAAAAAATGTTCTACGGCATGTGGAAACTGAAAAGATTAAGATCATTCTTCCCAAGATCCGTTTTTCGCAGCCTAGTGCAATCCCTCGTACTCAGTCATCTGGATTACTGCAACTCGCTGTACGCAGGCTGCAAAGAGCAAATCCTGAGGAAACTTCAGACAGCCCAGAATACAGCAGCCAGACTCATCTTTGGAAAACCAAAATACGAAAGTGCAAAACCCTTACGAGAGAAGTTACACTGGCTCCCACTTAAGGAACGCATCACTTTTAAAGTATGCACATTAGTCCACAAAATTATCCACGGCGAAGCCCCAGCATACATGACTGAGTTAATTGACTTACCACCCAGAAATGCCAAAAGATCATCACGAACCTTCCTCAACCTACACTTCCCTAACTGCAAGGGCCTGAAATACAAGACGCTACACGCATCAACCTTTTCCTACATGAGCACGCAATACTGGAACACACTTCCGCGCAACCTGAAAACGATTCACGAACAAACCAACTTCCGCAAATTACTGAAAACACATCTTTTTGATAAAATCTACGGAAAGAACCAAAACATATAAAATCCACACTCACTGCTCCGTTCTACATCAACACATCCACCTAAGAATTCTCAATCCTGAAATCACACCACACTCATACCTTTAACCAAAGAAGATGTATACCATAGGCTATCCGTTGTTTATATGCTATATATTGTCCTCAGAATCTCTAGTTTTTCGTTGTTCTCCTTTCAATGTTTCTATATTCTTTTCCATTGATATATTCCTTAACGATACTTTGATTTGATTTGACTTGTTTTGTATAACTCTTCACAATGTAATCCATAACCGAATTGGAACAAAATGCAATTTCCATTATTCATAATGTATTGTAAGCCACTTTGAGCCCGCAAAAAGGTGGGAAAATGTGGGATACAAATGCAATAAATAAATAAATAAAATGAGGCAGCTGTTTGTAGGTCCTTGGTGGGCCCCCCCACCAATTTGGTATGGTTGTGGGTAAGGGTGTCTGGTGATCACACTGAGAAAACATCATGTATGTGCTACCTAGGGTTATGTGCAAGAGTGTACTTGGCAGATCACAAGTGCTAGACAACAAATCTATTATTAATGCCACTCTGTGCTGTGGGGCTGTATGGTAAGAGGGAGGGAGAGAGGCTGGATGGCCATTTGTGTCCCTCAACAGTAAATAGCCATCCAGCCTCCGCGGCCCACCCCCCTGCACATAGGGCCATGGAGGTTGGAATGAACAGGTGGGTTTCTGTATGGGCACCATTATCACAGACATGCATCAACTTTCTCATTCACACTTCACATTTCATGCAATGAATATTGCTGCCACCTCTCACATCAACAGCACCATTTGGTTATATGTAATGCACAACGCACACACTGTTAGTTTAAATGTGAAAAATATTATTTATGTGCAAACCCCAACATATTCCCCCCCCCACACCCACCACTACAAATTCCCCCCCACACACACAAAAATTCCCCAACACCCCTACATATCCCCCCAACCCCCCTCCAACATTTCCTTCCCCCACAACATACAAACAACCCACCCAACAACCCCCCTCACAAAATACAAACTGTCACCCGCCCTCCCCGTCTAGGACGGGTGGCCACGGCCTCTAATCAAGGCCCTCTGTAGCAAGGTAATGAGCAGCCCAGGACCACCCTAAGTGGGCCCTGCAGCTGCTCGTTACCCTGCCTAATGATTCGTAGCTCCTGCAGCACCTGGTTGTGGCCATCTACCAGGTGCTGCAGGAGGCGCAGAACAGCCGCTGGGCCAAGGGCTGGAGGTGGCCCAGGGGACCCAGATGATGGCCCAGGGGATGGAGCTGCCTCAGGCGATGGAGCTGCCTCAGGGGATGGAGGTGGCCCAGGCGATGGAGCTGTCTCAGGGGATGGAGATGGCCGAGGGGAGGGAGATGGCTCAGACGGAGCTGCAGGTGGGGAGGGGTCCTCCAGAATGTCCTCATCAATGATGAGGACCCCCTCCTCCGAGTCCTCCTCCTCCTCCTCCAGGTGCCCCTCCTGGCCTGGCTCCTCCTCCTCCAGGTGGCCCTCCTCATCTGCCTGCTCCTCCTGCTGGTGCTGGAGCCCTGTGTATGTAAACAAGAGTATGGATGAGATGAGCACATGCAACATGGCTTGCATAGTGCAGTAACTGGGTGGCCTGAGCCAGGGGATGGGGGGAAGGTGTGAGGAGGCGTGGCCTTTACCCATGGGGAACTGAGATGCATCAGATGACATGACAGGGAACCCTGGAAGCTGCACTAACACAAAACACACAGGACATGTTGGCAGACCACAATCATTGGTGACCAGCATGTTTGCATTGTGAGATGCGACGAGGGTTTGGTGACCTGTTGTTGTTGTTTTTAATGGGGGGGGGGGCGGTGGGAAGGGTGTTTAGCACATTACTTTTATGTGAGGGAGGCCATGACATGCAGTAAAAGTAGGGCCTCAGGCAGGTCTACCAGGACACACTATCCACCCACCCCAGAAAGGGGGAGCGTAAAGTGAGGCATGTCATCTCATTCATCTCGGGGGGGGGGGGGGGGGGGAGGGTCGTTGGAAGTTGCAGCCACAGTCATGGGAGGGCACCTGCAACCTGCATCCTTGATCTGGGACCAATAAATATGTTATTACTTAGTAGTTGGCTATTAGCCACATATTGTACAGGACATTTGCATTATTCAATAAATATATTTACAAATCAGTACAGGTGTCCCGAGCCCTGAGGTGCCGTCGCACTGCCTGGACGAGCTCGGGCCTCTCCCGCCTCACATGGCGGAACCTCCTCCTCAGGGACTCGATGTCCCGGTGAACCCCGAAGTGTCTGTAAGATATAAGTTTGTAGAGCAGGAGTCAGGGGATGGTCCTTCTTGCCCTCTGCACACACATTCATTTGTTATTCAAATAGCAGAGAGAGGGTCAACACTGTTGGGGGGGGGGGACCACCTCCATTGGTACAGATTCATAGGAGCCACCTTTTTAAAATTTTTGGGGGTGCTACCCCCAGTGGAGATCACCCCTCCCTGTATACATACAAGGCATTTATTCTATATTGGGGGTGCTCAAGCACCCACAGCAGCCACCGAGTTGGCTCCTATGCAGATGATGCCATAGAGGTGGCCATGAGGCCAGAAAGTACCGTTTGTATGCATTATAATTTATGCTTGTAAAACTACTTTATATGTGTTATCATTACCATGTTATCAAGTATGCTATACGTTTAATTGGTATAATGTTTCCACTATTCCGATGTGTTGTAAGCCACATAGAGGGGTGGGAAAATGTGGGGTTCACAGGCAGGAAATAATTAAATAACGAAATACATTATTGTAGGGATGTGGGAATGGTCATCCTTTCAAGAACATACATTTTATTAGTGATTGTGCAAGTACCCATATTACTCATTATCCTTGCATGCACACTCCAGTTACTGGTTACATTGATGACAGAGCTGTTATATGTGTAGGTACAGGGGGGGGGGGGGTGTGGGCCAAACACTTACCTTTCAAGCCTGTCCCTAATGTGGGACCAGGCTCTCGTGGCCTGGAGCCTGGGGGGCAGGTGGTGGTGCTGAATAAACAGCCGATGGCGGTGCCTTAGGCACAGCCGCACCAGCAGCAGGCTCTCCTCATGCCCGAAGTTTGGCTCACGTCGGTGCGCCATTTTTTCAGGTGTTGGAAAACAAGTACCTTATATAGACGTCCTTGCGTGACGGATGTTGTTTCGTGCACAGCTCCATATATGGATGACCATCCCATATATGGCCCTATCAGCACGTGGACGCCGTCGTAAGCATAGACGTCTTTGACGTGCATGCCTGGTTGTTATGCGTGCAGAACTTGCCTTATATAGATGAGTATGAAGCACCCGACCCTTTTCACATATACACAATATGCATATAGCTGCATGTTCAGTAGGTGTACAGTGCATGCAGTTCTGGACATCCAGATAGGGCACATATGAGGAATATATCGGTGGAACAGCATGATCTTTCTGTAGTTGACTCATATAAACGTTCCTCATATTTTCCCGTATGGACCTGTATGTCCAGAACAGCATGTACTGTACGTGCAGTACACCTATGTACATTCTTTTACACACTTTCTGATTTGGTCGTTTGCACCTGCGATAATCAAACGCCCAATTTAGTCATGCTTATGCGCTCCTCATTTGGTCATTTTGCTACAGGGATAATCGATTATCGAAAAACGCCCATACTATTTTTCGATTATACATGCCTGAATTTGGACGTTTTTGTAAGGACGTCCTAATGCGTACTTGGACAACCTTTCGATTATGCCCCTCCAGGTGACTTAGTACCATTGATTGTACCAGGTTTCGGAAAATGGCTCTTGGGAAAAAAGGTTTTACTCTTTTGAGTTTCCACATGGAGTGGAACATTTTCTTAGTTGTATTCTTCACGTGGTTTTCAAGTATGAGATTTCGATCGATGGTAACTCCAAGAATTTTCAGAGTGTTGGAGACGGGAAGGGAGAGGTTTGGGGTGGTTATGGTGGAGAATGTACTTGTGTTGTGTTGTGAGGTAAGTATAAGGCATTGTGTTTTATCTGCGTTGAGTTTTAACTGAAATGCATCCGCCCAGGAGTGCATGATCTGGAAGCTTTGGTTGATCTCGTTGGTGATTTCTTTTAGATCACGTTTGAACGGGATGTAGATAGTGACGTCATCTGCATATATGTATGGATTGAGGTTTTGATTGTCCAGGAGTTTGGCTAGAGGTATCATCATTAGATTAAAGAGGGTTGGTGAGAGGGGGGATCCTTGGGGAACTCCCCATTCAGGTGTCCATGGGGCTGATGTCGCTGCTTTAGTTGTTACTACTACTACTACTACTTAACATTTCTAGAGCGCTACTAGGGTTACGCAGCGCTATACAAATTAACAATAAGGACGGTCCCTGCTCAGAAGAGCTTACAATCTAAAGGACGAAATGTCAAGTTGGGGTAGATAAGTTTTCTGAGAAGAGGTGTAGTGATTAGGTGCCGAAGGCGACATTGAAGAGATGGGCTTTGAGCATTGATTTGAAGATGGGTAGGGAGGGGGCACGGCGTATGGGCTCAGGGAGTTTGTTCCAGGCATGGGGTGAGGCGAGACAGAAGGGACGGAGCCTGGAGTTGGAGGTGGTGGAGAAGGGTACTGAAAGGAGGGATTTGTCTTGAGAGCGGAGGTTACGGGTAGGGACGTAAGGGGAGATGAGGGTAGAGAGGTACGGAGGGGCCGCAGATCGAGTGCATTTGTAGGTGAGTAAGAGAAGCTTGAACTGTATGCGGTATCTGATTGGGAGCCAGTGAAGTGACTTGAGGAGAGGGGTGATATGAGTGTATCGGTTAAGGCGGAAGATAAGACGTGCGGCAGAGTTCTGGATGGACTGAAGGGGGAGTAGATGGCTACGTGGGAGGCCGGTCAGGAGTAGGTTGCAGTAGTCAAGGCGAGAGGTAATGAGAGAGTGGATGAGAGTTCGGGTGGTGTGCTCGGAGAGGAAGGGGCGAATTTTGCTGATGTTATAGAGGAAGAAGCGACAGGTCTTGGCTATCTGCTGGATGTGCGCAGAAAAGGAGAGGGAGGAGTCGAAGATAACACCGAGGTTGCGGGCAGATGAGACGGGGACGATGAGGGTGTTCTCAACTGAGATAGAAAGTGAAGGGAGAGGGGAAGTGGGTTTGGGTGGGAAGACAATAAGTTCAGTCTTAGACATATTCAGTTTCAGGTGGCGGTTGGACATCCAGGCAGCAATGTCGGATAAGCAGGCCGAGACTTTGGCCTGGGTATCCGCAGTGATTTCTGGTGTGGAGAGATAAAGCTGGGTGTCGTCGGCATAAAGTGGAAACCATGAGAAGAAATCAGGGAGCCTAAGGAAGAGGTGTAGATTGAAAAAAGAAGGGGCCCAAGGACAGATCCCTGAGGAACTCCAACAGAGAGCGGGATAGGGGAGGAGGACGAACCATGAGAGTATACTCTGAAGGTACGATGGGAGAGATAAGATGAGAACCAGGAGAGGACAGAGCCCCGGAACCCAAGGGAGGACAGTGTGTCAAGAAGTAGGTTGTGATTGACAGTGTCAAAAGCGGCGGAGAGGTCGAGGAGGATGAGGATGGAGTAGTGACCTTTGGATTTGGCGAGGAATAGGTCATTGCAGACTTTAGATAGTGCCGTTTCTGTTGAGTGTAGGGGGCGAAAGCCGGATTGGAGCGGATCGAGGATGGCATGAGAGGAGAGAAAATCAATACAGCGGCTGTGAACGGCGCGTTCAAGTATCTTGGAGAGGAAGGGTAGGAGGGAAATGGGGCGGTAGTTGGAGGGACAGGTAGGGTCAAGTGATGGTTTTTTGAGGAGTGGAGTGACCACAGCATGTTTGAAGGTGTCCGGGACAGATGCAGTGGAGAGAGAGAGGTTAAGTATATGACAGATGGTGGGGGTGATGGTAGGTGTGATGGTGTTAAGTAGGTTGGTGGGGATGGGGTCAGAGGAACAGGTGGTGGCTTTTGAGGAGGAGAGGAGATGGGCGATTTCCTCTTCGGTGATAGCAGGAAAGGAGAAGAAGGAGGGCTGGGTAGGTTGGATGAGAGCGTGAGATATAGGCTGAAGAGGAGGAGAGGGAGTAGTGGTGAATTCGAGGTTGATCTTCTGGACCTTGTCACGGAAGTAGTGGGCCAGAGATTGAGGAGAGAGTGAAGGGGGGGTGGGAGCAGAGGGCACTTTGAGGAGGGAGTTGAGGGTGGCGAATAGACAACGAGGGTTAGAGCTAAGGGAATTGGTCAATTGGATGTAATAGTCCTGCTTAGCGAGGAATAGGGAGGATTGGAAGGAGGATAGCATGAATTTGAAGTGAATGAAGTCAGTAAGGGTGCGAGATTTCCTCCAGAGGCGTTCAGCCGAACGGGCACAGGAGCGAAGGTATCGGGTGCAAGGGGTCAGCCAGGGCTGGGGATTGGTACGTCTTGTGGGCCGGGAGGTGGACGGTGCAAGGGTGTCTAGAGCAGAGGAAAGAGTAGCATTGTAAGTGGAGACAGCTTTGTCAACGGATGTGGAGGACAAGATGGAAGGGAGGAGATCAGAGATAGTAGAGGATAAGGTGGAGGGGTCAACAGCCTGGAGATTTCTGGACGTAGTAGTTAGTGTTGGGCGAGAGTGAGGGGGAGGGTGCTGAAGTGTGAATGTGATAAGGTGGTGGTCGGAGAGAGGAAGAGGTGAAACGCAGAAAGTGGAGGGTGAGCAAGAAGAAGAGAGGACGAGATCAAGACAGTGGCCAGATTTGTGAGTAGGGGTGGTGGGGCTCAGTTGGAGGTTGAAGGAGGAGGTAAGAGTGAGGAACTGAGCAACATATGAATCGGAAGGGTTATCAGTGTGGATGTTGAAGTCACCGAGAATGAGGGATGGGGATGAGGGCTCAAGAAAGACGGAGAGCCAGGCATCGAAGTCGGTAAGGAAGGATGGGAGGGATTTATCAGGGGGGCGGTAAATGACTGCAACTCTGAGTGGCAGTGGGTGGAATAGACGGATGGAGTGAACTTCAAAGGATGAGAAGCTGTGAGACTGAGGTAGGTGGAGAGGTTGGAAGCTGCAGGCGGGCGAAAGTAGTAGTCCGACGACGCCACCGCGGCCGACTGGGCGGGGCGAATGGGAGAAAAGATAACCTCCGTGGCATAGGGCTGCGATTGAGGCAGAGTTGTCCGGGGTGAGCCAGGTTTCAGTTAGGGCGAGCAGATGAAGGGAATGGGAGATGAAGAGATCGTGGGTGAAGGGGAGTTTGTTGCAGATTGAGTGGGCGTTCCACAGGGCACACGAGAAGGGGAGGGAGGAGGGGGGGAGGAGGGGAATAGGGATGAAATTGGAGATATCGCGGGATCGTTTGCATAGATGAGATGAGGACGAGGACAGGTGTGGGGGACCTGGGTTGGGATTGATGTCACCCGCGGATAGCAGGAGAAGGAGCAAGAGAGTGCGGAGAAGGGTGGGTGAGGAAGGGCGACGAAGGCGACGAAGACGGGATGCGCTTAGGAGGAAAGGGGAAGGGTTCATGGCAGGAAGGAGGTGTTGAAGGTTGAGAGCTAGGAAGGAGGAGGAAGACAGTAGGGATGGAGAGGTGGTGGGGGACAGGGGTAGGTAGGGGAGGGCGGAAGAGGACAGGGATGGGTAGTGAGATTGTGTGGAAGACAGCGGTGAGAGGGAGAAAAGATTAGGGAGGGACAGGGCAAGGAATAGGATGTGAATGGGGGCCATGGGTAGTGACTGAGGTGTTCAAAGGGAAGGTAGGTGGGCTGGGAGACAGGCAGGTGAGGGTAAGCAGTCGGGCAGGAGAGTGATGAGCTGGTAGGAGGATGGGCTGGGAGGCAGGCGGGTTTCAGGGTGGGTGGTAGACAGTCAGGTGATTGGTGGTAAGTCAATGATTGGCTAGTAGTCAGGTTGAGTGGCAGGCTGGAGTGGTTGAAGCAGGAGCTGGCGGACTAGGACAAGCTGATGCAGACAGACTGGAACAGGCTGGGACAAGCTGAAGCAGACGGACTGGAACAGGCTGTATCAGGCAGACTGGAGTAAGCTGGCTGGAGGAGAGGGCCTGGAGTAAGGGAGTCGCTGGAGCAGGCAGGCTGTAACACGCTGGATCAAGTAGACTGGAACAGGTTGAGGCAGATGGACTGGAGCAGGCATGGAGAGCAGGATCAGGCGGACTGGAACAGCTGGATCAGGCAGATGGACTGGAGCAAGCAGGGAGAGCAGGATCGGCAGGTGAACTGGAACGAGCAAGCAGGAAGCTGGATCAGGCGGACTGGAGCAGACAGGAGGAAGCTGGATCAGGCGAACTGGAGTAGGCAGTCAGGAAGCTGGAGCAGGCGGACTGGAGCTGGCAGGAAGAAGCTGGATCAGGCGAACTGGAGTAGGCAGTCAGGAAACTAGAGCAGGCGGACTGGAGCTGGCAGGAAGAAGCTGTACCAGGTGGACTGGAGCGGGCAGGAAGAAACTGGATCAGGCGGATTGGAGCAGGCAGGAAGAAGCTGAACCTGGCGGACTGGAGCAGGCAGGGGGAAGCTGCGTCAGGCGGACTGGAGCAGGCAGGAGGAAGCTGCATCAGGCGGACTGGAGCAGGCAGGAAGACGCAGGATCAGGCAGACTGGAGCAGGCAGGAAGAAGCTGTATCAGGCGGACTGGAGCAAGCAGGAAGAAGCTGGATCAAGCAGACTGGAGCAGGCAGGAAGAAGCTGGTTCAGGCGGACTGGAGCAGGCAGGAAGAAGCTGTATCAGGCGGACTGGAGCAAGCAGGAAGAAGCTGGATCAAGCAGACTGGAGCAGGCAGGAAGAAGCTGGTTCAGGCGGACTGGAGCAGGCAGGAAGAAGCTGGATCAGGCGGACTGGAGCATGCAGGAAGAATCTGCGTCACGCAGGGAGAAGCCGGATCAGGCGGATTGGAAGACGCAGGGTGAAGCCGGATCAGGCGGACTGGAACACGCAGGGTGAAGCCGGGTCAGGGGGACTGGAACACTCCGAACAGATGTACCAGAACAGGCAGGTGGGTTGGAACAGGCCAATGGATCAGAGCAGGCAGGGAAAAGTTGGGTCTGCAGACTGGAACAAGCTGGGGCCAGTGGACATTGCTTCTGTTGGCCCGACGCAAAGGGCGCTGGACGCAGCGAGACGCAGGCCGGGGCTGATGGACTCTGCCTCCCACTGTTCCTGGTCGCGCCCTGAAGCCACCGCGTGGTCAGCAACTGCAATTCGCGCCCAGGCCGTTCCGGCCGGGGAGCACGGCGGCAGTGCACGGGACCACAGGTGCGACCAGTGCGGCAGACTACGGCCCGCCCAGCCCCTCCGCGCAGAGACCCTGAGCCCGGGCTCCCCCGGAGTGCACGGGGCAAGGCAGAGAGGCCGCGGGAGCCGGACGACAGTGGGGGAAGGCCGCAGCCACGCGGCAGGCAGGCGGCAGATAGCCGCAGTCAACTCGGGCTGCACGCCCACGTCGGAGACTAAGGAAGCCGCCGCAGATCTCGCCCGACGGCTCCCCCGATGTCCGCTCCCCTCCTCTTCCCCCCTGATCGATCCGGGAGGGTCTAGGACAGCACGGGTAAGTCCTAATCCCTAGGGTCCCCGGAGCTCGTCACGGAGCTTCCTACCTGGTGGCCATCTTGGAACGCAGTTACTTGGTATGATCTTGTTGTCAGGAATCCTTAAACCAGTTAAGCACGTTTCCTCCAATTCCGAAGTATTCCAGGATGTGTACTGGACTAATAACATTACAAACTAGGATACATGTGTATATCTGTCTATATACAGGTAAAAAAAACAGGTAATTTGGTATTACTTAGGCAATTGCCTAACTTCCACATAGTTTGATTTTTTTTGCGGTTTCCATCATAAGGTTTGCCTCTTTGCGGATGGTACCAAAATTTGTAATAAGGTAGACATGAAGGACATAGTGAAGCTAGAGGAATGGTCTGGAATTTGGCAGCTTAGATTTAATGCTAAAAAATGCAGTCATGTATTTGAGCTGCAAAAGTTTGAGAGAACAGTACAGTTTAGGGGGGTGAAGATCTTTTGTGCATGAAAGAGGAGTGAGATTTGGGTTCGATTCCCACTGCAGGCACAGGCAGCTCCTTGTGACTCTGGGCAAGTCATTTAACCCTCCATTGCCCCAGGTACAAATAAGTACCTGTATATAATGTGTAAGCCGCATTGAACCTGCCATGAGTGGGAAAGCGCGGGGTACAAATGTAATAAAAAATAAAAATAACTTAGCCAAACAGGTAGAAAAAGCCATAGTGAAAGCTAGAAGGATGCTTGGGTGCACAGGAAGAGGAATGGCCAATAAGAAAAAGGAGGTGATGATGCCCCTGTATAAGACTCTGGTACTACTACTACTAATCATTTCTATAGCACTACTAGACATACACAGTGCTTTACACATTATGGGGTCCTTTTACAAAGCTGTAGGAAAAAGGGCCTAGTGCTAGCAGTGGGGACTGTTTGTCCCGCAGCCGGTAAAAGCCCCCCCCCCCAATAAAATGGCCACATGGTGAGATAACTCTTACCGCTTGGCCATGCGGCGGGGAGCCCTTACTGCCACTCATTGAAGTGGCGATATGGGCTCCTATATGCAGGTACTTTTTCTTTTTTTTAATCTTAATTCTTTATTCAATTTAAACATATTATACAAGAAAAACATCTTGATGGAAAAGCATCATAAAAATAAGGATAATCATATTACAGAAAATGTAAATACATTTTTCCTTTAAATAGGCAATGATACTCAAGTCCATAATTTAGGATCCAAGATTTAGGAATTCAGGGAGTAAATCATGTAAAAATACAAAAGGAAAAATATATAACTAAGGAATCACATTATTCTTACTAAGTGGAGTTAATATAATTATAGTTTAACGCTTATCCCTAGTCAACGATGCTATCAGGGCTGTCAGATGTGAAGGTTCTGTAAAGACATATTTCTTCTCAACAAGTCTTATTATGCACTTGCAGGGGTATCTTAAAAAAAAGGTGCCCCCCAAGCGCAGTACTTCAGACTTAAGGAGCAAAAATTGTTTCCTTCGTCTACGTGTCTCCTTAGAGACATCAGGAAATAATAATACTTTAAAACCCAAAAAGGGTTTATCTTTATTTCGGAAAAATAGACGAAAGATCCAACCTTTATCGGGTAATAATGCAGTGGTTGCGACCAAAGTCGCCGCCACTGCTAATTCTGTGTCAGAAGTCTCAAGCAAACGGGATACGTCTAATGGGTTTTCCAAATTTTGATTCGGTTCCTTTCCTGGTATATAATATGCTAAGGTAAATGGGGGCAAATTATGTTCTGGTATATTCAGGATTTCTCGCATATATCGTTTTAACATGTCAAGAGGAGTAACAGTCATAATCCTAGGAAAGTTAACAAATCTTAGATTATGATTTTTGGTATAATTGTCAAACATTTCAGTTTTTCTCCTAAGATTTGTTAAATCATTTGTCATCAACATTTGTACTGATTCCAGTTTCATAACTCTTTGTTCCATTTTCTCTCCTTTATCTTCAATAAGTTTAGTCTTTTCCTCTATCTCTTGTATAGCAGTTTCCAATAAATTTACTTTAGGTACAGTCTCATTAATTTGCTTCAAAAAAGTCTGTCCCAGATTAGAAACCAAATCCCATAAAGCGTCGAGTGTAACCTCTTTTGGCTTGACTACTAACTCAACTGGAATCGCAAACCTTTCAGAAGACTTTACAGGTGGCTTATCCTGACCCTCGGTTCCTGCCTCCTCAGTTCGTGGCGGTCTCACAGGCTCAAGGCCCTCCATTCCTCTCTCTGTTAGAAACGAACCTTCAACTCGGCGTTCTTCCGATGCAGGTACTTTTTCTGTCCCTAGAGGGCTCACAATCTAAGTCTTAGTACCTGGAGCAAACGAGACCTCATTTAGAATATTGTGTACAGTTCTGCAGACCACACCTTCAAAGAGATATAAACAGGATGCAGTCGGTCCAGAGGGTTAGTGGTCTTCGTCATAAAGCGTATAGAGACAGACTTAAAGATCTCAATATGTATTCTTTGGAAGAAAAGCAGAAGAAGGGAGATATAATAGAGACATTTAGATACCTATGCTGCATAAATGCACAGGAGTCAAGTCTCTTTCTTTTGAAAGGAAGCTCTGGAATGAGGGAGCATAGGATGAAGGAGAAAGGGAATAGACTCAGAAGTAACCTGGCCTTCCGGTGGAAGTGGTAGAGATGAAAACAGTATTTCAATTCAAGAGAACTTGGGACAAGTACACAGGATCTCTAAGGGAGTGATAGGGAGAGTAGATGGCATGGATGGGCAGTCTGGATAGCCCATATGGTCTTCGCCTATATTTTTCTGTTTCTATGGGCCCTGGAGTTCTGCTACAGTTGGCAGGGATTCTGTGGAGAGTTAGTCAATAGAAATAGAATAAAACATAGAAAATAAAATAAAATGATACCTGTTTTATTGGGCTAACTTAATACATTTTTTGATTAGCTTTCGAAGGTAGCCCTTCTTCGTCAGATCAGAAATAAGCAAATTTTGATAAGTAACAGCATATGTAAGTGAAACATCAAAGTGTTTCAGTGACAGTCTGAAAGGATGAGGGAGGGGTGAGCTAGGTGAGAAACAGAGAGGGCTGGGAGGATGGGGGACAGGGAGCTATGCATGGTGATCAGAGGGTGTCAAAGCAGTGAAATTTCATGGTTTATAATGGGCTAGAAAACCCAGATCGTTAAGTCCTGTCTGGTGGGTGTCAAAATATTTAATCATTTTGACTTCAAAGGTCTTGCGTTCCTGTATTGTTTTAAAGTTTCCTTTAAGTATTCTCACTATGAAATCATTAGTACAGTGTTCTGGTTTTGTAAAGTGCTGTCCCACAGAGGTAACATCCTGTTTTGCACTGGCATTTTTCATATGTCTATGTAAATTAAATCTCTTCTTCAGCATCTGGCTTGTTTCTCCAATATAGCACCCTTCGTCACATTTTTTACACTGGATGACATATACTACATTGGAAGATGAGCATGTGAAGGATTCCTTTGTGTTGAATATTTTTCCTTTGTGAATGACTGTGGGGTCTTGTGAAATGTTTTGGCATAGTTTGCAGCTGGATATATTGCAAGGATGTGTACCATTCTCTTCTTTTTGGGTCTCTGTTGAGAGCTGGCTTCTCACTAGCTTGTGTTTTAAATTGGGTGGCTGTCGGAAGGCCAGCACTGGTGGGGATGGGAATATCTCTTTCAGTAATTCATCCTCCTGGAGTAGTGGCTGTGGAAAGTTATAATCTCTATTATTTATCCTGGGTGTTTCAAGATAGCCTTTACACTATGCTTGGAAAATGGGGTGAATTTTCACTGTCCATTTTCTTTTTTTTTTGTCCCTGACCTCAGGTCTACAAGAAACTTGTGAATTCTGTGCCGCACTGTGTGGATGATGCACTTAGTGGGATAGTGTCCTGCCATCCCTCTGTCCGGATTCTGCAGGGACATCGGGTGGTTCTGAGAGCAGACTTGGACCAGATCAAAGGAAAAGTAGCTCTTCTCTCTGGAGGGGGCTCTGGACATGAACCTGCACATGCAGGTAAATCTGAAAAATGGCAATGAACACCCAAGAGGTGGGTGTCAAAGGCAACACTGCTGGAAGTGAATGAAAAGGAGTTCTTTTTCTTTGGTAAAGCCTAGTTACTAGCTCATACATCTGGAATTTTTCCTGATTCTCCCATCTTTTCCCTCTCGCTTTGTCTCTGAAGGTTATGTCGGGAAGGGAATGCTTACAGGGGCAATAGCTGGAGCAGTCTTTACTTCTCCTCCAGTGGGCAGTATTTTGGCAGCAGTTCGTACAGTGGCCCAAGCAGGTTCAGGTATGCATGCACATCCTTCTCCATATAGCAGATTTTACATCTGTGGAGTTGTCTTCTGATACAGTAATTCTCCATTTACTATCTCCTGCAGTTGGAACCCTCCTGATTGTGAAGAACTACACAGGGGACCGGCTGAACTTTGGCCTGGCTCTGGAGAGGGCCAGGGCAGAGGGGTTAGATGTGCAGATGGTGACTGTTGCTGATGACTGCGCTTTTGCAGCACAGAAGAAAGCTGGAAGAAGAGGATTATGTGGCACTGTGCTTATCCATAAAGTAAGCAACATTCTTGATGTGGATACTTGTATCAGACATTTAATCACATTTAAGCTAGATAATGGGCCATGCTCAAGCCTACTGGTATTGCTTAGGACCTACCCTTGCTTTCTGCTTAGGGATCAGTGAAGAACAAAGCCTTTGCTTTCTGGGAGGATTGATTCCTGGATCTGTAGATGCTGGAGTTACAACCTTTTATTGTATTTTCCCTTTTATAGCTCACTTTTCCAAATATGCTTAAAGCAGTAAAAAAGAAAGGATGAGGCTATTCTTTATTCATTGCCTTGTTGTTCAGTCAAAGGGCATTTAATGAAATTAATAAACATTAAATTATGAGTTTACTTTATAAGGAGACACCTAGTTAAAGCACCATTTAGGGTGTCTATATGATGCCTACAGTATTTTATAAAGACAAATAGGCGCCTACTTTTCCTTTGTAAAACACTAACGTAAGTGGTAGTTGCAGACAGTTACACCCGCTCTCAATCTGGTGTAGATGTCTGCGCCAATATTTGTCAAGTATGTGTGTGAATTATTCTATAATTTACATGCATACTTGTGCGCTGTGCCAAACTGTACTCCTATGCATGTTCACCCACAAAGTATATGCTACCATTTAAAACCTTTTTTTTTTTTTTGCACTGGTGAGTGAGTATTTTGTAAGAGGACATTTATGCTGGCCCCAACCTAGAACCTTTTCTTTTAGAAAATTATTACTTCCTCAGCAACCCTCCAGACCGGTCAAGACGCATGGGTTATGTACTCCTACCAGCAGAGGGAGACTGAGAAAACACTGAACTTTGAACACTGCCTATATAACCTGTGCAGTCCTTCCACTAACTAGTATTTTCTCAGTCTCAGCAGAGGTAGCAGTACATCCTGTGCAGTCTGCAATGGTCTGGTGAGGTAGTTTATTGATAGAGACAGGATTTGGTCCGTTTGAGGACAAGGAGAGGGTTCCTGCTCTTCCTTTATTATTTCAGTTCCCTGTACGTGTGTTAAAAAAAAAAAAAAAGTTTTGTGCTTCGGGGCTCTGGGTCCGGTGGGGCTCACTATTCCCCTTGGGGTGTCACACCTGCTAGTCGGGTCCCTCCCCCGGTGCTGCTCTCTCCCTCTCTGAGGCTGGCAGCCTTGTGCCTCGGCTGCTTTCTGAGTACTGCAGCCTTGAGTGCCCTACAATCAGCAGCTGCCATATTGTGCTCTATATCCATCAGGATAGTTGATATTTTGGTTCTACTTACCTGTGCTGAGAGGGAGAGCAGCGCGATCTTTGTGTTTATTGGTTTTAAGGAAGCAGGTCGTCGTTGGCGCAGCGCTGTGTTTTTCGTGGCTTTTCGAGGGCACTATGGCGGGCAAGCTTCTCCGTTGCCGTGCGTGTTCCCGACACGGCATAGAGACACCGGGAGGGCCGTGCCGTCTCTGCGGTGAGCCGAAACAGCTGTCCGCGGCTCCTCCGGTGTTGTCAGCGGAAGGGGCAGTGTGCGCTGCTTCTCCTCTGCCTGCGGTTTCGCAAGAGGGAGCGTCGGCGGGAACGAGCGCCATGATGGCTCCGGCGCGGGCTACAGAAGCGGCGGTTTCGGCGGGAACGGCCACCATTTTGACTCCGGCGCGTTCAGCGGAGGCGGCGGTTTTTGGGCCTGTTTCCCCTATGTTGGTTCAAAAGGGGCCGTCTGAAAGCACAGGAGGAGTTGGTTTTCCCCCTGATTTTGTGTGGACGCTGTATCAAGCATGGAAATCGGGCCCCCCCCCCCAGTTGGAGGACAGGGGTAGCTCCATGCCCGCTAAAAAATTCCGTGTAGAGTGGGTTGATGAGGGGGATTGTTTTTCTCTCAGGGATTCTGAAGGGCACCTCAGTGATTTTGGAGAATCTGAGGGCTTCGAGGGTGCTCAGGAGCCGGAATGTTCCGTTTCTGGTGAGAATCCCTTTGTGGTCAGAATTTTTCATAGGGATGAGCTTACGGAGCTCATTGATCAGGTGACTTCCACTCTGAGGTTTGAACAGACAGAAGCCCCCTTGGGAGAGGCAGGTCAGGTGGACCCTTTAGTGAAAGGTATTCAACGCAAAGCGCGGTCCTTCCCCATGAATAAGGATCTCAGGGAGATGATTTCTCAGGAGTGGAGTGCCCCAGACGCTCCTTGTAGGGTGTCTAAGGCAATGGCGAGGCTCTATCCTCTGCCGCAGGAGGATAGAGACTCCTTTAAGGCTCCCACGGTGGATACAGTGGTTACGGCATTCACCAAGGCTACGGCTATCCCGGTGGATGGCGGGACCGCGCTCCGAGATCCCCAGGACAGGAGGTTGGAATCTTTCCTTAAGCGTAGCTTTGATTTGTCGGCCCTAGCCCTCCAGGCTTCGGTCTGTGGGGGTTTAGTGGCTCGAGCCTGCTTTCGCTGGGCCAAGAAGCTCCTCGACGATTCAGTAGAAGTCGGTTCTTCAGGGGTTCAGGAATTGGCTAAGTTAGAGATGGGCTCGTCCTTCCTGTCTGATGCCCTGTACGATTTGTTTAGGGCTTCAGCCAAGAATATGGCCCTGGTGGTAGGAGCGCGTAGGGCCCTTTGGTTGCGAGGATGGGTCGCAGATGCGGCCTCTAAGGCCAAATTGTGTTCTCTTCCATTTAAGGGTTCTATGCTCTTTGGAGAAGACTTGGATAAGTTGGTGCGGGGCCTTACTGATGCTAAGGTTCCTCGTCTTCCGGAGTTTCGTCTCAAAGCCAGTTCCAGAGGTATCTCCGCACGTGGTCTGTTTAAAGAAGCTCAGCAGTATAGGCCGGGAAGGATTAGTGGAACTTCTAGAGGTCGTTTTTTCCAGCGCACCCAGTCCTTTCGAGGAGGTCGCCGTGGAGGCCGTGACTTCTCGGGGGGATCAGGTGCGGCCCGTAATTCCCAATGAAGGTGTGCGGGTTCAGTCTCTGGTACGTGTGGGGGCTCGGCTGAGCCAGTTTTACCAGAGCTGGACCAAGATCACGTCAGACCAGTGGGTGCTCGAAGTGGTGAGAGAGGGTTATGCGCTAGAGTTCGAAAGTGCAGTACCCGAAGTTTTTATAGAGTCCCCTTGTCATTCGCGGGCCAAGCGGGCGGCAGTGCAGGAGACTTTGCGGTGTCTCCTCAGTCTGGGAGCAGTAGTGTCGGTTCCTCCCCCTCAGCAACGTTCGGGCTGTTATTCGATCTATTTTGTTTTAAAGAAAATGGAAGGTTCCTTTTGACCTATTTTAGATCTCAAGAGGGTCAATGCGGCACTAAAGGTTCCGTCCTTTCGCATGGAGACTCTGCGGTCAGTCATTGTGGCGGTTCGGCAGGGCGAGTTCCTGACTTCCCTGGATTTGACAGAGGCTTACCTTCACATTCCCATTCGTCCGTCGCATCAGCGTTTTCTTCGATTTGCTGTGTTAGGGAAGCATTTTCAGTTTTGTGCGCTGCCCTTCGGTCTCGCGACAGCCCCTCGCACCTTTTCCAAAGTCATGGTGGTGGTAGCGTCGGCGCTGCGTCAGCAGGGGATTCTAGTGCATCCGTATTTAGATGCTGGCTGATTCGGGCCAAGTCGAGAGCGGAGAGCGTAGCGGCTACTGCTCGAGTGGTGGAGGTGCTGGAATCTCTTGGTTGGGTAGTGAACCGCAGCAAGAGCCATCTAGTTCCGGCTCAGTCTCTGGAATATCTGGGGGTGCGTTTCGAGACAGGCGACGGTCGAGTGTTTTTGCCTTCTCTTCGGATTCGCAACCTGCAGGATCGCATTCGTCTTTTTCTTGCGGAATCTCTTCCGACGGCGCTGGATTATCTGCAGGTGCTGGGAATGAGGGTGGCGACAATAGAGGTGGTGCCCTGGGCCAGGGCTCACATGCGGCTGTTGCAGACAGCTCTGCTCAGTCGGTGGTCTCCGCAATCGCAGGATTTAGAGGTGCGCTTGCCCCTGAGTGCAACCCCCCGTCTCAGTCTCTGCTGGTGGCTCAACACGCGCAACCTGGAAAAGGGCATGCCTTTTGAACCCCCAGAGTGAGTAGTCCTCACCACAGACGCCAGCCTGTCAGGATAGGGGGCTCACTGTCTCGGCCAAGTAGCGCAAGGCCGCTGGTCCTCGGAGGAAGCTCAGTGGTCCATCAACCGGTTGGAGACCCGGGCCATTCGATTGGCGCTTCAGTCCTTCCAGTCTCTGCTCCTAGCCAGGGCGGTCAGGGTGCTATGCGACAATGCCACAGCCGTAGCGTACGTCAACCGACAGGGAGGCACAAAGAGTCGCGCGGTCGCGGAGGAAGCGGCTCAGTTGTGCCAATGGGCGGAAGTCCATCTTAAGGCTCTGTCGGCGACCCACGTAGCAGGGGTGGACAACGTGGACGCGGATTTTCTGAGCAGAAATACCCTAGATCCCGGCGAATGGTCTCTTCATCGATCGGTCTTGTTAATATATGGCCTAGCTTTGGATCTACCACTGGAATAGTGAGGGCCAAAGCTATGAAGCCTACAATAAATGAAGAAGTACCGACTAGGCCAAATAACAAGTACATGATTTAATATTTCAGAATCTGTAAAAAGCAGGTCTGAACAATGAGTCCTGACACAAACTGGTACAACTGTCACTTTAAATCAGATGAACAAAATGGAGTCTATTAGTTTTGTATAGAAGGCTACAGAGGTTATACAGAGTTCTTAAGATGGTGTGAAAAGTATTGCGACACAGACAGATGTGGAACTGTTATCTCAACGCTTCCCAAAACATGCTGATAAGACTGTGTGGGAAAGTATCATCTCAGAAATTGAGAGCTAGGTACCTCACCATAGACTTCTATGGAGAGGTTTGTGTATAAAAGAGGGGACAAATTGCCATAGCTTTGGAATTTTCCCCAACGCTTCTGTCAGACGGCAGGGCTCTGTCCGGTCGTACCCAGAATCTGTCTGCTGATTGTACCTGATTAAAGTCTGATGTCTGTATTTGTACCAACTTGAAGACTTGTCCTTGGGTAAGAAATAAAATGTATCTATCTATTTAAACCTATCTCTGTCTTTATTCTATCTTCTCTTTACCTTACATTTAGCTTACAAGGCACATCACATACACTCAGTCTCTGGAGAAACTTAGACAGATTTTTATTAGGCATTATCTGGGAACATAAATGGCCCAGAGTATACCTAGATCCAGGAAGACTGAAAGCAGTAGTTATGGGAATTAGAATTCGATTACAGCCCCTAATGCAAACCCAGAGTAGACCTCCTGAGATTGGGTGACAATGGAGGTTGGAGAAACCATACAGAACCTGTTATGTGAAATAGGTATCTTTAGTCCCCCGTGTGATCTGGAGTCAGAAAGAGGTCCAAGAGGGGGAAATTAAAACAGTGGTGACCAGCCGTACGCTGACCGTTCACTCTATCCTCCTTTCTCTTCTTTTGAACGCAAGAGGGGATACTTATATTGTGCGTTCAAATGTTCTATGTTATCTTTCTATCACTTTTTTCTCTTTTTCTTTCACCCTTCAGGGGTATTGGGCACCAATGTTCTGTCTGTCCTCACCCCTACTTTAAATACTCTTTTATTCTTCTGTCTTTTTACTTCCTTCCCTGAATGTCTTCATGCCTTGCACTGACCTAACACACCTGCTTCTCTGCCCTTGTCTACGCTGATCTCTATTTGTGGTCAAACCTTCATTTCTGTCTTTCTATATTCTGTTCTGTTTTTTCTCACCTTTTTTTTTCCATGAATTCTCATGTAATAACAGTCTTCAATCGCATTGTGGCGGTATGGGGTCTGCCAGTGATGGATCTCATGGCGACAGCGGGAAATGCGTGAGTACAGCGGTTCTACAGTCGCAGACGGGATCCTTGGTCAGAAGGAATAGACGCCCTTCTGCTGCCATGGCCGCAGGGGCTTCTGTATGTCTTTCCTCCGTGGCCGTTAGTCGGAAGGATAGTTCAGCGCATCGAACGTCACTCGGGGCGGGTGATTCTGATAGCTCCAAATTGGCCCCGTCGTCCGTGGTTCGGAGATCTGGTGTGTCTGGCGGTAGCAGAACCTCTTCCGCTAACAGAGACTGTATTGTTGTGTCAAGGCCCGATTGTGCTGCCGGACCCGTCTCCATTCTCTCTTATGGCCTGGCTCTTGAAAGGCACAGGTTGAAGAAGAAGGGTTTTTCTTCTCGGGTCATTGCTACAATGTTAAGTTCCCACAAACAGTCCACATCCCTGGCGTTTGTTCAGGTCTGGAGACTTTTTGAGCACTGGTGTCGAGATCGGGAGGTGAGGCCACTGCGTTCCTCGGTCCTGGAGGTGTTGGAATTTTTGCAGGATGGTTTGGACAGGGGTTTGGCTTTGTCTACTCTGAAGGTGCAGGTAGCGGCTTTATCTTCTTTTCGTGGAAGGATTCAGGGAAAGTCTTTAGCTTCTGCACCGGACGTAGTACGTTTTCTGAAGGGTGTTAAGTTGCTTCAGCCTCCCTGTCGTCGGTTGGTTCCTCCGTGGGATTTGAATCTTGTTTTAGAAGCTTTGGTCAGGCCTCCATTCGAGCCTCTGGTCTCGGCTACGGTCAAAGATTTGTCCTTGAAAACGGTGTTCTTGGTAGCTATTACATCAGCGCGTAGGGTGTCTGAACTTCATGCTCTGTCTTGTAGGGCTCCTTTCTTATCCTTTTCCAAGGAGAGGGTTACCTTGAGGCCAGTGCCCTCCTTTTTGCCCAAGGTAGTTTCGGAATTTCATGTGAATCAGACCATTTCTTTGCTTGTTTTAGGGAGTTTGGCGGGGGACTTGGAGCAGCAGCGGCTTGCTAAGTTAGATGTGAAGCGAGCTTTGTGGTGTTATCTGTCTAGAACTCGGGAGTTCAGAGCCTCGGATCGGCTGTTCGTTCTTTATGGCGGTCCAAAGAAGGGGGCTGCGGCTTCAAAGGCCACCATAGCCAGGTGGTTGAAGGAGGCGATTTCGTCTGCTTACGTCTTGAAGGGACGGTCAGTACCTAAGGTCTTTTCAGCTCATTCCACCAGGGGAGTAGCGGCCTCTTAGGCGGAAAGTAGCATGATCCCTCCGCTAGATATTTGTCGGGTGGCGGTCTGGTCCTCTTTGCATTCGTTTGTCAAGCATTATAGGATTGATGTTCATGCAAAGGAAGAAGCGAGTTTCGGGGCAGCTGTTTTGTCCTCTGGCCTCCGAGGTTCCCGCCCGTAAGTGGTTACTGCTTTGGTACGTCCCAAGCGTCTTGACCGGTCTGGAGGGTTGCTGAGGAAGGTGAAATTAGATCTTACCTGCTAATTTTCTTTCCTCTAGACCCTCCAGACCGGTCAAGGGCCCACCCAGTATGTTCTTTCGGCCAGAAGGGATTCTTTCAATATAGGGTTGCGTCTGGCAGCTGATGACTGTTGTTCAAGTAATTTCAGATGCCTTGATCCAGCTTCTGTTCTGGTTTGGCTCTGTTCCAGGTTTGGCTTGTTCTGTGGCCTGCCTGTGGAAGCACATGTAAGATGTGGGAATTATTATTATTTTTTTTTTTTAAATATTTTTTATTAGCAAGAGAAACGTACAAACATCCGAAAGTTCTCCACATAGCAATGACACATATTATCACTCGAGTGCTTTACATTTAAAAATAATAATAATAGTGATATGTTACATCGCAAACCAATAGTGGCACAAACAATCAAATGACATGTTCTATCTCATCGCTGTGTGCACATCCCTCTCTAATTTTCATCTTTTCTCCCCCCCCTTCCACCCATGCCCCCCCTCCCTCCCCTACAGAACCAAGACCTGAGTGTCTAAGGTACAGAACGTTCCTGTCACCATGATTGGTTGTACCGAATGAGTTATGTTGTTGTGCAGTGGTTCCCTTGAACCTTTATTCCTTTGAATATCAATCATTAAACATTAACCCCTAGAGGCTTTCCCAGGGGGCAGCTGTGTCAGTTTCGCAAAGCTGTTTCTCCAAAGAGAGCGGCCCTGTGGAGGCCTATCCCATGGGAATTCAAACTGGCCTCCCCCTTCCCAGCCTGCCATTTGCTTCATGCTACGGTGCCACTGCGTAAGAGGAGGAGGGATTTCGTTCGCCCAATACTGTAGGATGATTTTTTTCGCTAGGATCAGCGCCAGTAAAACAAAACGGCATTGATACAGGTTCAGTTCCTGTGTGACCAAATCTGAATCCAAGCCCATTAATAGGACTCTATAATTCCATTCTATAGGTTGTGCTAGCACATCGTCCAGATGCCCCAACACACCGTTCCAGAACGTCCGCAATGCCGAACACTCTAGAAATTGGTGCGTCAGGGTACCTTTGTGGTTTACACATCTATTACAGTCGTCTGATGCCCATAGTCCCATGGCCTTTCCCCTACTCCTAGTAAGATACACCCGGTGCAGGATCTTCAACTGAGTTTCGTGACAGCTCACATTGGGGGTTACTTTGTAGGCCAATTCAAAGCATCTCTTAATCTCCCTTGCCGACACCGCGCTGCCCACCCCTGAGCTCCACCTGGCGGCCAACGTGTCCACATAATTGGTTGGCCTCCATGTTTTACCCACTTGGTACCAGACTGAAAGCTTATTGCGTTCCGGGGGCAGTTGCTTGAACACTACATCTAGTGCGGTAAAGGATGGGAGTTTATTACTCTTCTTTTTCAAGGATGACACATAGTGCCTGATTTGTAAATAAGAAAAAAATAAATGTTGTGGGATATTCCATTTAGCCTGACACTCTGCGAAAGATAGAATGTGGGATCCCCCTTCTTCTAGCACCTGCCCTACATATCTACAACCTTTCTGCTCCCATTCCTTAAAATATCGAGATCCCCTCCCTGCGGGAAAGTCAGGATTATCTAGAAATTCTATGAATGGAGAGGGACCTACTGCTTCCCCCACCCTCTGTCGCCACCAATCCCATGCCATGCGTAATGGCAATAAAAGAGGAGAGATCTGTATCTGTGATCTCCTACCATGTAAGGTGTTAAATACCGACCAAGGGTGGGCTGCGAATTTCCACACCCGTGGCGGTGCATATTTGAAGCAACCCGTGTGTATTTCGTGAATCCATCTAAGGAGCGCTGCAACATTGTAAAGACGGAGATCCGGTAAGTTGACTCCCCCTTCCTTTCTGTCCCGGACCAGCTTGCCATAACCTATCCTAGCCCTTCGCCCCCCCCAAATGAAGGAGGTTATAGCTCCCCGGTATACCCTCTCATCCTTACTGTGAACCCATATTGGCAGCATCTGTAAGCAGTACAGTATCTTAGGGATAAGTACCATTTTGACAAGTGCCACTCGTCCCAAGAATGATACTGGTAGGTCTTTCCATTGATGGCACAATTTTCTTATCCCGTCCACCTTCTCGGCTACATTCTTTTTATACATGACCTTGTGATCTACGTGAAGGAAGACTCCCAAGTACTTCATCGGCCCCTTTGCCCAAGTTAACGGAAAGTCTGGACAGCATTGGCACTTACAGTTTTTGGATAGCGCCATAGCCTCTGATTTGTCAAAATTGATCCTGAGGCCGGAGAAGGAGCCAAACCGTTGGATCATGTCTATGAGGGTGGGGATACCACAAGTCGCCTCCCCTAAAAAGATTAACATATCGTCCGCAAAAAGATTTATTTTATATTCCTCCTTCCCTATCCGAATTCCTGTTAGTTCTTGGGACTGCCGAATTTTACTCGCCAGGGGTTCCAAGGCCAGTACAAATAGCATTGGAGATAAAGGGCATCCCTGGCGCGTGCCCCGGAGCAGTGGGAACGACTGCGACAAGGCGTTGTTTATCAAGATCTGTGCCGTCGGATTCCTGTATAGCGCTCTCGTCCCCCGCAGAAATTCCCCGTAGATGCCGAATTGGGGAAGCACCCAGAAAAGATATTCCCACAGTATCTTGTCAAAAGCTTTTTCTGCGTCTAGGCTGACAATAATATTATCTCCCGTCTTGCCTCCCTTATCCTGCAAGGCACTAATCGCTCTGAGGATGTTTGTGGACGCATATCTCCCCGGCACAAATCCCGTTTGGTCTCCATGTACCAAATGGGGAAGCACCTTCCCTAGCCTGGCGGCCATGATGCTGGCAAACAGCTTAATGTCTTGGTTTAGTAAAGATATAGGACGATAAGATCCCAGCACTTCTTTATCGCGCCCCGGCTTCGGCAGCACTATGATGGTGGCATGTGTCAAAGTCCCCGTGGGTTGCCCTTCCGTGCACAATGCCTCACATAGATCACTAAACGGCCCTGCTATCTTTCCTCCTAAAATCTTGTAAAATTCTGGCCCTATCCCATCAGGACCCGGCGCTTTGGCTAGTTTTAGCTTTTTGATGGCTGCTTGAATTTCCTCACCCGAGACTCTCTCATTCAACGCTTCTCTTTGGTCTTGAGAAAGTGTCGGGAGCTGAAGATTCTGGAAAAAGGCCTCCCTTTTACCCTCATCACAAGTCCCCTTATCATACAATGATTTGTAAAAATCCACAAACGCTGCCTGTATTTCTTCCTCCCTTTCTAGTTTTTGTCCCCCTCTATTTTTAATTTTAGTGATAAAATGTTTTGCAGATCTACTGCGTACCATGGATGCTAATAGACTCCCCGTTTTATTCCCCCACCTATGTAATTTATATTTGTATATTTGTATATCCCGCATTGCCCTTTTGTTCAACGTCTCGTTGATCTGGACTTTTGTTTCCTTAAAAGTGTCCTTTGCCCTCTCATCTCCTCTCATCATCGCTGCCCTAGCGTTCTGCAGTTTTGTGAGCTGGTCAAGGAGCACCCCCTCTCTTATCTTCCTAGTCCTAGCAGAATATTCAATGATTTTGCCCCTCAATACAGCCTTCCCTGCCTCCCATAGTACGACCGGATCATTTACAGAGTTTTTGTTATCCTCTAGAAAAAACTGCCATTCCTGTTGCAGATAGTCTCTAAATTCTTGCTCCTGGTACAGTGTTGGGTTCATTCGCCATCCCGCTTTACTCCTAGCCCCACCCAAGGCCACATCCACCCATACCAGGCTGTGATCTGATACCACGGCTATTTCAATCCCCGCCGCCTTGCTCACAGAAAAAAGGCCCTGTGTTAATAGGATACAATCCAGCCTTGCCTGACACCCGTGGACAGTGGAAAGGAAAGTATATTCTCTCTCGTCCGGGTGCAATACCCTCCACACATCCACAAGTCCCAGGTCCCTCTGTAGCAACCCTACGCCTCTGTCTTCTGCATCCTTAGGCCTCATCTTTGGTGGATTACAGTCAACTAGGGGATCTGCTGTGATGTTAAAGTCCCCTCCCACGATCAGTTTATATTCTTGTAGTGGAACCAGGGCTGCTATAAGTTTGAGAAAAAATTTTTGGGAGTAGATGTGGGAATTATGATATGCCCACGTACAGGGTTCTGGTTAGTTTTCTTTGTTTTCTGCTTTGTTTGAATTATACTGGTTAGTGGAAGGACTGCACAGGTTATATAGGCAGTGTTCAAAGTTCAGTGTTTTCTCAGTCTCCCTCTGCTGGTAGGAGTACATAACCCAAGCGTTGACCGGTCTGGAGGGTCTAGAGGAAAGAAAATTAGCAGGTAAGATCTAATTTCACCTTTCTTATCATCCTGCTAGACTAGTCCAGACAAGTGGGTTGTGCTCCCCAACCAGTAGATGGAGGTAGAGAACACTGACTTTCAGTGATGTCATCATTAGCATAAGGATTGGTGCATTCCTCAAACTTGTCAGTATTTTCTGTCTCCAGGAGATGGTTGCAGTCTGGATTGGTATAGCAGGATTTTTTGTGTCCTGACTCCCATTGGCACAGGCCGAAGCCCCTGTCACAGGCTCTTAGGGATTGGTCTACAGACCTTTGCCCCCCTAATAGAGCTGGTGGGGGAAAGGTCTCTCAAAAGTGATTATATTTATGGAGAAGGCGCATCTGCTATCAAAACATGCTGTCACTTTGAGAGTTCTTTTTTTTTTTTTTTTTTTTGAGAGTTCTTTTGTTCCACATGTTTTATGATTCTGTGAAGTTGACTGACTTGAACTAATTCAACCCCTGAGGTAAGCTCTTCATCTGAAACACGGCCCTTGTAGGGTTTTCTTCTTTGAGTCAGGTTTACCACTGGTGAATAAACTTTTGGACACTCTTTAACCATGGTTTGCCTTGGTTATTTGGTACAGTCCCACTTCCACCTTTGCTTTGTTTTTTGCAGCAGGACAGGCATTGGTTGACAGCCTCAATGCACTGAGTGGTGAATTGGGGCTAGGAAGTGCTGGATCTGAGTTCTTCATTGTTGCTATGGCTTTCCTGCCAGCTGAAACTGCAGTCATATTGTCTGCCAGCCATATGTCTCCTGCGTGTCTTTGTTGTGTTTAGGTATCTGCACTTATGCCAGTTTTGTGGCTGGTGTAACTGTGGGTGCCTAAATGTTAGGTGCACTGATACCAGGTTACGCCAGTATTGTATAATGAAGCTTAATTAACTAGGAACTGTTCTAGGATAGGATCCTACTGCACATCCTTGAGGTTCCTACATAGAGGCACCCAGTTGTAGAATTGCCTGTTACATATTTGTTTTATCAGATTGTAAGATGTGAGAGGAAGGGATTATATACTATGGGTGTGTCTGTGAAGCGCTGTGTACACCTGGCAGCACTAGGAAAATAAAAATATTACAGAAATTAAATTAACTATATTTCACTGGACAACATCACTGATTTTCTAATTCACTTAGCGATGAGCTGAATGATGACTCTCCTGTTATTGATGTAGATAGCAGGAGCACTGGCTGAGGCTGGAAAATCTCTGGACGAAATAGTGCGCAAAGTTACAGCCACTTTGGGAGTAATTGGTGAGTTCAAATTTCTCTGTTGAATCCCTGCTCATGGAAGTGGTCAGAGACCAGAAAGTTGGGCTCTGTGATAAGGATAAGACTAATGCATCACTTTTCATACAAGTACTAAGAGATCAGCCAGTGGTGGTGCTGAAACTGTACTGTTCAAATTCCTGAGGCCGGCTGTCTGGCTCTTGTAAAATGATTCCACAGAATGGGAGCAAGTGAGACCTCTGTGTGTCTCCCTTTCTGCAAGTACTCCGAGGAACATTGTGTGTATCTACTGGTGTTCCCTGCTTGTATTCAGATGATATTGGGAGGGTAGGGGGGCAGTGTGTGTATGTGACTACTGGTGTTACCTCTCCATATGCAAGTACTATGGGGTTAAACATGTCTTTCCATAACTGCAATTCAGAGAGGTCCTGGCGCTTGGGTTATGTACGCCTACCAGCAAATGAAGATTGTGAACAACTGACTTTGAAACTGTGCAGTTCCTGTCAGCCAGTATGTTCTCAGTCTCCAGCAGCTGGTGAACATGTAGCCTGGTCTGGTAGTCACAGGAGGAGGGAATTTCCAGATCAAGAAATAGAAGTACACTGGGAAGACTTGCCTAGCACTTAAAAAATAAAAAAACAGACAGAGAGAGACACACACACACATTTACCCTTTGGATGACTCTTGGCAGTGATTCTGGGCTGTTGGAGTGTTAGTCTCTTTGGGCCACATAGATCCCTGGGGTGTTACACTCAGATGGCCAGGTTTCTCCCCCCCCCCCCCCCCCCCACCTCCAGAAGGACTGTTTGTGTGTGGGCTTCGGAGGGGGGGGGGCCCTGTGGAGCCTTGAGCACCCATTTTCTTTTTGAATAGCCGACAGGTACACACACATGCACAACCTTCAGAGAACAGCTTTATTCCACTGTCAAGACATTTGTTGGGGAGCAGTTTGGTCCTCATTGCAGTCGATTGTGAGGCATTATCACCCTTTGGGGCTGGGGTGTTGAATTCCAGTCTCCAGGGGTTCCTGCCCTTAACTGGTACTGCTTTGGTACTTCTCAAGCATCTAGACCAGTCTGGAGTGCTGCTATGGAAGGAGAAATTAGGTCTTACCTGCTAATTTTCTTTCCTTTAGGCACTCCAGACCAGTCCAGAACCCTCCCTGTGAAGCTACAAAGTGGCTCATAATGCCTCATAAGGCAGTTAAGAAGGATTCTGTTGGTATATCTGGTTGTTATGTACATAGGTCTTCTGTTTTTTGGCATCTGTGGTTGTTCCCCTCCTCTCCCCCCCCCCCCCAAAAAAAGAGGAATATAGTGCCTGATAAATCAAGAGAACAGCAATTTGGGAGTTCCAAGGGTTATCTACTTTACTATTCAACATACTAGCTGGCAAGGAACTGCACAGGGATCTTATTCAGTTTCAAAGTTAGGTGTTCCCAGTCTCCATCTGCTGGTAGGTGTGCATAACCCAAGTATCTAGACTGGTCTGGAGTACCTAAACGAAAGCAGTTAAGCTCTAATTTCTCCTTACCCATAATGTCAGCATAGTAGATATGTTGGGGCTGGTGTGAGGTTTTCATGTATTTTTTGTTTGATAGTAATAAAGGGTTAAACTGAAAGAGGTCAGGAATTAGGGAAAGTGTTTGTAACCAGGAAATGTTAAAGGTTTTATTAAAGAGGGTGGGAACGGGAAGGTTTTGAATGGTGATATCATTTGTGAACCACTTTGATCATTTTCATTAACATGTAGGTGCTATATAAAAACTTGTATGTATGTATGTAGAAATAAATAAATAAATAAATAAATATATATATATATATAAAACATTTCTATTCCTGTATGCAGATACTATGCAAATCAACATGTGTGTGTGTGTGTGTGTGTCTCCCTCTCCCCCTGTCTATTAAGCATTCCTTTCCTCTCTGTAGATACTGAGGAGGTCAGTGTTTCTGTGTCTGTCCCTATATGCGAATAATATGGGGGTCAGTATGTGTGCTTGTCTATGCCTACCTACTAGTGTTCCCATCCTGTATGTAGGGGTTAATATGTGTGTATTTATGTGTCTTTCTGTCTCTCTTTGTATGAAAGTATCAGGGGATAAGTATGCATGTCGGTCTCACTGGTCTTTCATCCTCGTATGCAATACTGTGGAGATAAATATGTCTGTTCCTTTATGGTAACAAACAAAAATAGGAAAACTCCGCTTTACTTATAGAAATACAGCAGCAAAATCAGCGGATTCGCATGCTCCATTTTTGAGCTGACGGCAGGACCGGCAAGCAGACGTTACCACTTGCCATTTGAGCAGTGCTTTATGACAGGGCGTCCTTCCCCTGACGAAGCCACATTGGCGAAATGGGTCCGTTGGGGAGGCCCAAGTTTGATGCTGCTACGTTAAGTAGTTTTTTTGCACGGTATGCCCTTAATGGTTGGATGTAGCATTTTGTATCAAAAAATTATTTATAAAAATATACACTGGGAGGAGGTTGGGTAAGGACCAATGATTGAATCACGGTGACCGTTTTATGAGTAATCCCATTAATTTGGCTGATTGTCACCTGTCTGAGGTCTTTCTCCCCCCTTCCATTAATTTTTTGCTATCTTGCAATCTGTTTGATCAGATCCGCTGATTTTGCTGCTCTCTGTTCCTTTATACAAATACTGTGGGGGAGTCAGTGTGTGTGTTCTTTTTTTGTCTGGGTCTATCTACTAGTGTTCCCTTCCAGTGTGTAGGGGTCAGTATGTGTTTTTCTGTCTCTCCTCGTATGGAAGTACTAGGGAATCAATGTGCATGTCCCTCACTGGTGTGCCCTCTTTGTCTGTAGGTACCATGGGCGTGAGTCTGTCTCCCTGCAGTGTTCCTGGGTCTGGACCAACCTTTCATTTATCTTCAGATGAGCTGGAGCTGGGGCTGGGTGAGCAAGGGTTTCAGGATCCTAATCTTTGTGCATTTTGTCTGTCTGTGTCCCTCAATCAACAGTGCCTAATTTCTTTCAAGGCAGTCCTCAAAGCACTTCTGCAGATAACAGCTGCTGACTGGGATGGTGCCTCTGAATATCCTTACAAACTCTCTCCATTATCCCCCTGATTCTATAATCTTGCACTTAGAGGCAGATGCAGCAACCAAACGTAAAAAAATCTAAATCGTTAAAGTCCCTAACGATTTTAAAATAACGAAAAATGCACCAAAAAAAAAAGTCACACATGCTGAGATCGCTATTGAAACGTACAATGTATCAAAGAATCACAATACACATCGTTAATCGGCCCCCAAATCATGCGCAGAGCAGCCAAGCGTTATGTTAGCTGCTCTGCGCATGCCACAAACAGTCAAAACACAGTCAAATCACAAGCACATGGCTCCCAAATCAAAACAAAAATAAAAAAAAAGGGTCGGGAGGGGGCAAGGGCGCTCATCAGGAGCGTCCTGTACGGACGGCCTTGCCCCCCCCCCCCTGCTCCCCACTTTCCGCCGCTCCCCCCACCCCGAAAAAGCAAAATTCAAGCAGCCCTGCTCCCCACTTTCCGCCGCTCCCCCCACCCCGAAAAAGCAAAATTCGAGCAGCCCCTGCCCCCCTCCCTTCCTCACTACTCTCTCACCTCAGCTCCGCCTCCCGACATCCTCCGTCCTGTGCCCCGCCCCTTTTGGGGTCTTCGCCGCCATTCCCCTCCTCTATCGGGCCCCCCTCCCTCTTACCGGGCCCGTGCAGCGCCTCTCTCCTCTGTCCGAAGGCGCTGCACGGGCAAGAAGAAAGCCTGATGCCTGCCTTCGCCCAGCTTCGATGGCGTGTCTTTCTTCTGCTGGGCCCGCCCCTGTCTGACGTCGGTAACCTACGTAGGGGCGGGCCCAGCAGGAGAAAGACGCGCTATCGAAGCTGGGCGAAGGCAGGCATCAGGCTTTCTTCTTGCCCGTGCAGCGCCTTCGGACAGAGGAGAGAGGCGCTGCACGGGCCCGGTAAGAGGGAGGGGGGCCCGATGGAGGAGGGGAATGGCGGCGAAGACCCCAAAAGGGGGCGGGGCACAGGACGGAGGATGTCGGGAGGCGGAGCTGAGGTGAGAGAGTAGTGAGGAAGGGAGGGGGGCAGGGGCTGCTCGAATTTTGCTTTTTCGGGGTGGGGGGAGCGGCGGAAAGTGGGGAGCAGTGGGGGGGGGGGCAAGGCCGTCCGTACAGGACGCTCCTGATGAGCGCCCTTGCCCCCTCCCGATCCTTTTTTTATTTTTATTTATTTATGTTTTTCTGACGTCCTTTGGACCAATCACAGCGCTTTTAGCTCTGCTAATGCGCTGGGATTGGCTCAAAGTTTGTTTATTTTTTTACTTAATGATTTTTCCTGGCACAGAGCTGTCCTAACGAGTGGTCCAGACCTCTCGTTAGTTTTCCTGCTTTTTTCCTGCGTAAAGGCAATCGGAAAAGGTTAGTGCATGTCGTTTCAATGGGGTTTTCACACTAATTGCTCATCTCCATTCCGTTTTTGTTAGCTGCTGGCTTCCTCGGTAAAAGCCCTTTGATGCATGCAACGGATCAAATGTTCCTCGTTGGAGAGTCATTAAAGGCTCATTTAGCTTTAGTGCATCTGCCTCTTAGTGTGCAGAATTGTGCACACAGGTTATAGAATACTGCCAGTTACATGTGTAACTTAAGGTGCTAATTGGTGTTACTAAGCAATAATTGGAGTTAATTGGTACAGTGGCATACCTTGCTTGCGTGTCTCCCACCCCCGAGGCATGCCACACACCCCTTCCCCCAAAGCACATCATCCCCACCACCCTTCCTCCTAGTAAGGGAGTCCACAGAACAGTTGCGTGGCTGTCGACTCTGCCGGTCCCCTGCCCTGGAACAGGAAGTAACGTCAGAGGGGGCAGGGGACTGACAGCCGCACAACTGCTCCGTGCACCCCCTTGTTGACTGCACCCAGGGCAGACCGCCCCCACTGCCCCACCCTTGGTACGCTACTGAATTGTCACTAATTTGCAGTTACACACATAGCTGCACTTAATTGATATTCTCTAGCCTTGTTTCTAATTCCTTTTGTGCACAACTGCTGGGGTGTGTGGCTATGGAAGGGGCATGGGTGAGGTGTGGCTGTGGGAGGGGCATGGGCAGGGGTGTGCCTAGGTTATAGAACGCGTTCAGTTACATGCATAATTGTCAGCATTTAGGTGCAAGCATTTATACCAGCCATTAAGCTAGTGTAAATGCTTGCAACTGAGATTAGACGTGTAACTGAGGACTTATGTTCGTATTCTATAACAGCTGTTTTATACATAATTGCCATTATAGATTTGATGCTTAGGTCACACACTTTAGGTGATCTTTTGAGAATTACCCCTATATTGAGCATGGACAGAGCCAGGGAGGTCTTGCAATTTATTCAGATAGTGGCAATATTCAGTGAGCTTTCTGGACAATTTAGGACAGACAGAAGGCAATCCTAAATTATCCAGATAGTAGACTGAATATTGCCAGCATCCAGATAAGTTCTGTCACTGACGGCCTTACCTGTAAAGTTGTGTTTGGAGCATCTTATCCTGGTGTTTGGACTGATCTCTTGGACTTGGTTCTTTTCCACTCTGTGTTGTTATTTAGATGGTGGCACTGAATTTCCAGATAATTTTTGACTGCCACAGCTGATATTTAAAAAGAACACTAAAATGGTAGCTGAATACTGACCCATCTATTTCTTGAATTAATTAATGTATGCCTTTATTTTATGCATGTGTTTACAAGGGAGGGATCGTGGAATCTTCTACATTAAGTATTGGGTTTTGGGGGAGGGGATTTTCTTTTAACTAATGTCTGTTTATAATGGAGAAAAATTCATGAAAACTTAGTAATAATTCTTTATTATTCATAAAAAAAGATTTTATAATAAATACATTTTATGCATGTGTATGTTCATTTAGGCCTTCACCTTATTTTCTCCCTTGTGTTGTTTGTAGGGGTAGTGTATCTGCATCCTGCAGAGTGCCTTTCTTTTGTTTTTTCCTTTGGCATGTTCTAGTTGGAGTGTGTGTTGGTTTGCATACTTTATTTCAGTCTGAGTATTAATCAGCTGTTAATCATCTGTCTGTCTGTCTGTCTGTCTCTCTCTCTCTCTCTTGAGTTGTCTTTTGATTGACTCCACCATGTCTCTCCCTTTCTCTTGTTCCATTTGCTATTCAGCTTGCTGTAATTTGCATTAGTAATTACTATGCATATTGTGCATTTATTCTAGGAATTCATGGAGAAGCTGGAATTAGACGGATGAAGGTAGGTTGGGCTAGTATTGATGCTGATGTTTTGTGCTGGATATATTGAGAATAACTTTGTATAGAGCATCTAGGTTGGAAAATGGACATTTAGATTTGTGTGTTAAGAACATCCCTAGTATTTTAGAAAAAGCTCACTGAACACATAGCTTTTTACAAAATATTACGGGTACCAAAAATAAATGTGTATTTTGTGGCATGCACAAATCAGGAGAAGCCTTTTTATGAAAGAACATGTTAAGACAAGCAGCATCCCTCAGACATTTATAAATAAATGTAAGTAGTGATTTTAGAAAAAGTGCTACATATATATGGAAGCAGCAACACACAGAAATTTTAAGGGGGTGTGTTCTGGGCATGGTTTACTTCAAGGCTGCTGAGAGAGGGGGGTGGGGTGGCAAGATTCCCTGGGTCCGGCCTCAAGGGGGGCCTGGCGCTGGCAAGGCTTCCGGAGGCAAGCAGAAGGTTCTGCTCCTTTGATCTGTCTTTCTCCTGCTCCTTTGTGTCAGGACCCGGGTGATTGGAGCCCGGCTCTGTCTCTCGGCAGCCCTGGTTTAGGTGGACCTTTAGATTATATATGTATTTTTGTATTTTACACCAGCAATACACATGTATATGTCAATGTGAAAATTTTCCAAAGCATACCTGCTTCAAGTCATGCATAACACCTGGTTAAGTGTTCGTTTAAACCTGGGATTTGGAGGGCTGCTTAAAGGGGGAGGATTGCTACTCCAAAGCAGACCAAGCCATTTCACCAGTTGGTCAAGCAGCAGAAGGCGTGTCACAAGTTCTTGGCCAGGGGCACTTACCACACTTTTGACGTGGCATCCAGAATCTCTGCACAAGGTATAGCAATGTGCAGACTGTCATGGTTGCGTGTTTCTGACCTGGACCATTCTGTCCAACAGAGGATGGCAGATGCCCCTTGCCGGGGGGGATAATTTTTTCAGAGAGAAAGTAGAGGAGGTCGCTGATCAAATTAAGAAGCACACTGATGCATGTCTTCTCTCTCCCGCCAGGCATCTGCCTCCTCATCCAAGAGGTATTTTGGTAGGTTGCTAAGTGCTCCCTATTCCTACTCTAGGCATAGGTACGCTCCTGTGGCTCACTAGCCTGCTCAGGCTCAGCTCCAGCACCCTCGTTCTTGTCAACAGTGTGCGCCCAAGGCCTCGGCTGCCCCCCAGCAAAAGCAAGGGACGAGTTTTTGACTGGCTCCAGCAGAGTATAGCCACAATCAAGGTGTCCATCCCAGACGACTTGCCGTTTGGGGGGAGGTTAATGTTTTTTCACCAATGGTGGCCTCTCATAACCGCCGACCAGTGGGTTCTTCAAATAGTCTGGCTCAGGTACACCCTCAATTTGCTTTCCAAACCTCCAAATTGTCCTCCGAGAGCCCATTCTTTCAGCTCTCAGCCAAACATGTACTTGCAGAGGAATTCTCCACCCTTCTCAAGACCCATGTGGTCGAACCCATTCCACCAGGGGAAGAAGGGCAGGGATTCTATTCCACATACTTCCTTGTGCAGAAAATGACTGGAGGGATGCGTCCAATCCTAGACCTAAGGGCCCTGAACAAATTCCTAGTCCGAGAAAAGTTTAGGATGGTTTCCCTGGGCACTCTGCTTTCCATGATTCAGGAAAATGATTGGCTATGTTCTCTGGACTTGAAGGATGTATAAATGCACATCCCGATACTTCCAGCCCACTGGAAGTATCTTCGATTTTGGCTAGGAACACATCACTTTCAGTACTGCGTGTTGCCTTTTGGCCTCGCATCAGCTCCCAGGGTCTTTACCAAGTGCTTAGCGGTAGTCACAGTGTCGCTACGCAGACTGTGAGTTCTTATGTTCCCTTATCTCGACAATTGGCTGGTAAAGAGCACCTCCGAGGAGGGTGCTCGGGAGTCCATGCGGATGACTATTGGGGTTCTAGAACAGGGTGCTTGGGAGTCCATGCGGATGACTGTTCAGGTGCTAGAACTACTAGGGTTTGTTATCAACTACCCCGAGTCCCATCTCCATCCAGTTCAGCAATTGGAGTTCATAGGAGCCCTGCTTGATATGAAGAATATCCGAGCCTACCTCCCAGAAGTGCATGCGGGCAATCTTCTTTTGCTGGCGTCCAAAGTTCGGACATTGCAGCAGGTCACAGCTCGGCAGATGTTGAGATTGCTGGGCCACATGGCTTCCACAGTGTACATTACACCCATGGCACGCCTACACCTGCTCAATGGTCCCTAGCTTCTCAGTGGTATCAAGCCATGGGAAGCCTAGAAGATGTCATCCAGGTGTCCCCAGAGCTTATCCGCTCTCTTCAGTGGTGGACAATTTGGTCCAGTTTGACCAGGGGACTTCCATTCCAAATGCCTCAGCCACAAAAGGAGCTGACGACTGATGCATCCCTCCTTGGTTGGGGAGCTCATGTAGATGGGCTTCATACTCAAGGAGCTTGGTCCCCCCAGGAAACAAATCTTCAGATCAACCTCCTGGAGCTCCGAGCAACCTGGAATGCTCTAAAGGCAAGATGTCATCCAGGTGTCCCCAGAGCTTATCCGCTCTCTTCAGTGGTGGACAATTTGGTCCAGTTTGACCAGGGGACTTCCATTCCAAATGCCTCAGCCACAAAAGGAGCTGACGACTGATGCATCCCTCCTTGGTTGGGGAGCTCATGTAGATGGGCTTCATACTCAAGGAGCTTGGTCCCCCCAGGAAACAAATCTTCAGATCAACCTCCTGGAGCTCCGAGCAACCTGGAATGCTCTAAAGGCTTTCAGAGACCAGCTGTCCCATCAGATTGTTGTAATTCAAACAGACAGTCAGGTTGCAATGTATTATACCAGGGGTAGGCAACTCCGGTCCTCGAGAGCCGCAGGCAGGTCAGGTTTTCAGGATATCCACAATGAATATGCAGGAGATAGATTTGTAAGCACTGCCTCCATGGTATGCAAATCTATCTCCTGCATATTCATTGTGGATATCCTAGAAACTGACCTGCCTGCGGCTGTCGAGGACCGGAGTTGCCTACTCCTGTATTATACCAACAAGCAGGGGGGCACCGGATCTCACCCTCTTTGTCAAGAAGCTGTCCAGATGTGGCATTGGGCACACGAACATGGCATGTTTCTTCAAGCCACTTATCTGACGGATGTAAATAACGACCTGGCCGACAAGCTGAGCAGGATAATGCAACCTCACGAGTGGTCTCTCAATATGGGTGTAGCCCGTAAGATCTTCTGAGTGTGGGGCACCCCATCGGTGGATCTTTTTGCCACTCAACCACAAGGTCCCTCAGTTTTGTTCCATGCCTTCCTTCTTCATTGGGGGCGAGGCCTTCTGTATGCATATCCTCCGATGCCTCTAATGGGAAAGACTTTGTTGAAACTCAAGCAAGACCGCGGAACCATGATTCTGATCGCACCCTACTGGCCGCAACAGAGTTGGTTCCCTCTTCTTCTGGAATTGTGCTCTGAAGAACTGTTGAGATTGGACTGTTTTCCAACCTTCATCACTCAGAACAGAAGGTCATTTCTGCTTCCCAACCTCAAGTCTCTGGCTCTCATGGCCTGGATGTTGAGAGCCTAGAATGTGCTTCCTTGGTTCTTTCGGAGGGTGTCTCCCGGGTCTTGCTGGCTTCCAGGAAGCATTCCACTAAGAGGTGTTATTCTTTTAAATGGAGGAGGTTTGCCGTCTGGTGTGACAGCAAGGCCATAAATCCCCTTTCTTGTCCTACACAGACTCTACTTGAATACCTTCTACACTTATTGGTCTCAAGACCAACTCTGTAAGGGTTCTCCTTAGTGCAATTAGTGTTTATCATCTGGCTATTCTTTAGTTGTTCGCTTCATGAGAGGTTTGCTTTTGTCAAAGCCCCCTGTCAAGCCTCCACCTGTGTCATGGGATCTCAACGTCTTTCTCACCTAACTGATGAAAGATCCTTTTGAGCCACTGAATTCCTGCCATCTGAAGTACTTGACCTGGAAGGTTGTTTTCTTGGTGGTTGTTATTTCAGCTGATAGGGTCAGTGAGCTTAGGCCTTAGTAGTGGATGCACCTTATACTAAGTTTCATCACAACAGAGTAGTCCTCCGCACGCACCCTAAGTTCCTGCCAAAGTTGGTGCCGGAGTTCCATCTGAACCAGTCAATGACTTGCCAACATTCTTTTCCCGACCTCATGCAAGAGAGTGTTGGCCTTTTACTTGAAACGGACAAAGCTCCACAGACAGTCTTCCCAGTTGTTTGTTTATTTTGACCCCAATAGGATGGGGGTCGCTGTCGGGAAACGCACCATATTCATTTGGCTAGCAGATTGCATCTCCTTCGCTTATGCCCAGGCTGGGCTGACTCTGGAGGGTCATGTCATGGCTCATACTGTTAGAGCCATGGTTGCGTCGGTAACCCACTTGAAGTCAGCCTCCACTGAAGAGATTTGCAAGGCTGCGACATAGTCTTCAGTCCACACATACTCAGTACTGCCTTGAGCAAGATGCCTGATGTGACAGTTGGTTTGGGCAGTCATTGTTGCAGAATCTGTTTGGGGTCTAAAATCCAACTTCACAATCCTAGGCCTGTTTTGTTCTTTTCCAGGCTTCACCCTCATCTAGTTGTATATAGTTTCAGGTTAATTTGCGTTAAGTCCTTGCCATTGCGAGGCCCAATTGACCAATGTGGATGCTAGGGATTCCCCACTTTTGAGAATGGTAAGCCTGCTTATCCTGGGAGAAAGCGAAGATACTTACCTGTAGCAGTTATTCTCTGAGGACAGCAGGCTTCACATTCTCACAATCCCACCCACATCCCCTGAAAGGCGCGGTCGAGCAGCGGGCAGGAAGGCACTCACTCATGTGCATTGGAGCACTGCTCGCGCTCCAGAAAGCTCTCGTTAATCTGTCTGGTATTTTGTCAGCCCGGGCGATGCGGGGTTCGTCTACTACTACTACTACTACTTAGCATTTCTAAAGCGCTACAAGGGTTACGCAGCGCTGTACAAGTTAAAACATGGGGAAGGACGGTCCCTGCTCTAGAGAGCTTACAATCTAAAGGTAACAAGCTATGTAGTCAGTGTAGGTATCATGAATGGGGAAGGTCGGTTAAGCGCCAAAAGCAAGGGAAAAGAGATGGGCTTTGAGTAAGGATTTGAAGATGGGCAGGGAGGGCGCATGGCGTATGGGCTCGGGGAGTCTGTTCCAGGCATAAGGTGATGCGAGGCAGAAGGGGCGGAGTCTGGAGTTAGCGGTGGTGGAGAAGGGTACAGATAGGAGTGATTTATCCTGAGAGCGGAGGTTACGGGTGGGGACATAGGGGGAGAGGAGGGAAGAGAGGTAATGGGGGGCTGCAGATTGAGTGCATTTGAAGGTCATTAGGAGAAGCTTGAACTGTATACGGTAGCGGAACGGGAGCCAGTGAAGCGACTTGAGGAGAGGGGTGATATGGGAGTATCGGTTCACGCGGTAGATAAGACGTGCGGCGGAATTTTGGACAGATTGAAGGGGGGATAGGTGGCTAAGCGGGAGACCAGCGAGGAGAAGGTTGCAATAATCAAGACGAGAGGTAACGAGTGAGTGGACGAGGGTTCGGGTGGTCTGTACAGAGAGGAATGGGCGGATTTTGCTAATATTATAGAGGAAGAAGCGACAGGTCTTAGTTGTCTGCTGGATGTGGACAGAGAAGGAGAGGGAGGAGTCGAAAATGACTCCAAGATTGCGGGCTGACGAGACGGGGAGGATGAGGGCGTTGTCAACAGAGACGGAGAGTGGGGGAAGAGGAGAGGAGGGTTTGGGTCTACCCACTTGTGAGAATGTGAAGCCTGCTGTCCTTGGAGAATACCTGCTACAGGTAAGTATCTTCGCTTTAGCTGCTCTCCCTGAGCATTCCAAGAACCCAGAGCATTTAATAAAACAAATCCTGGGGTCCAAAGGAATACTCTGATGAAGCACAATTTCTAGAAGCCCTTGAACACTTCTCCAAAAAAGCTGAATGGTGGGACAGACCCAAAAAGCATGAAAATAATAATTATTCCCAGCAGTGCATTTAAGACAAATTGGATACTCTAAAAATAACTGGGATTGAGTAAGGTACACTCTATGGATCACTGTATACTGACATTCCCTAAGATCTGCATTATGAGCTAACTTAGGTATGGCTGCCAAAGTTTTACCAATGTCCCACCCTTTCAGGGACATACCCAAGTCCGCTTTTCATCTTAATTTCAACCCTGAATAGTCCTGAGGACCAATCAGGAGTCACAAGGACTTACTAGCACCAGATATTGTGATCCTTATCACTAGGAGTTGACTCAAAAAAGGCCCACAATTTAGTTCCCAATTGGCCACCCAAACCTGTACCATGAAGCAACTAAATGTAATGTTTCACTTGGCAGTAAGCAAATCCATCCCCCTCCCCCGTCAAATAGGCATATGTTCCTGCAAATTGTTGTAAGATAGTAAAGTGCTGATCACTGCCAATAGATGTTCTAGAAGCATCAAGCCCTGTTCTGCCCATCCCACAGACTTTATTTTCTAAATCTGGTAGAAAGGCTCCATTGCCAGTAATCTGTAAGAGATCAATAACTAAAGGATCACCTCCCAACAATTTGACTACCATTTTAAAGAAATCCCTCATAACCTGGAGTAATATACTACTACTACTACTACTACTACTTATCATTTCTATAGCGCTACTAGACGTACGCAGCGCTGTGTTTAAGATATAGTAGCAATTGCGTTTGGGAAGAATGCAGTAAAAAATTTAAATGCCAAAGAGTCAAAAACTCCTGTTTGGCTAATGGAGAGTCAAGATTATACAATCATGCAAGTGGCATAAGAGTCAAGCTTGATGATAAAGTTTTATATCGTGAAGTCCCAAACTTCCTTGCTTCCAGTTAACCCTATAACAAAGACACCTGCATCCTTGATTTTCTCCCTCCCCAGCAAAATTTCATGTATAGAGGCTGTAAGCCTTTCAAGTCTTTTCTTAATAAGTGGATAGGAAACATCTGCAGCACGTAGAGCCATTTTGGAAAAAGCACCATTGGGATTGAATGTATCCTACTTAACAATGTCAGGTAGAGATTGCCATGTCATCAAATGCTGTTTTGTATTTGTCATGAGCTTATCCACATTTAAAGCATAAAGGCTCCGAGTATAAGCTGCAAGATGTATCCCTAGATATCTGAAGGACTATGAGACCCATTGTAAAGGGGAAACCCTTCACCCCAAGTAGCTTTTATATTAGAATCAGTGGGGCAGTGCCTTTGACTTAGCCCATTTAAAGGCATAGCTTAAGCAATATCCATATTCTGTTAAATTGTCCATAAGAACCAACAGTGAAGACCTAGGGTTTGTGATGTGAAATTGCTGATAGCAGCTCATTGGATGGATAGTGTTTTCAAAAAACTTGTCTTTATTTGTTTAATGTCCAATTGACAGCAATGAAGAATAGACATATACAACTCTCTCACAAAATATGGGACATTTATTTGCAATGGAGAGATCAACATAAGACGACATAGACTGATTGACTATATATAATGTATACAAAGTGTCCATGGGTTTCTTGCATTCAGTCTGTTTCTGTCTTTCTGTTGGAGGAGAAAGGGGGAGTTGGGTGGGGATACTAGTCTTAAAATTCTACTATTGGATATTTGTTTACCTCTGTTTGAAACACTGTAATATATTTGGTGAATTGTATTGTTACTTTAAAAAAAATTGGCGCATGCCAGCTGCATTCAGCGATTTATATCGTTCTACAGATTTCTGCTTATCTCTGCAATCTGGCAATCCGTGGCAGCGATGTCTAGGCAACGTCTGAGTGAAATAAAAATTTCCATATCATCATGCTGATCAATCCATAGACTGGTGGGTTGTGTCCATCTACCAGCAGGTGGAGATAGAGAGCAATCCTTTTGCCTCCCTATATGTGGTCATGTGCTGCCGGAAACTCCTCAGTATGTTCTCTATCTCAGCAGGTGGTTGTCACACACAGCAGCAGCTCTGGCTAGGACTCCAAGCCTAATTTTTAGGTTTTGTTGAGTACCTGGGGTTGAGGGCTCTTCTTGAGCAAGTGCAAACCTGGTGGTGCCAGGTCCCTCCTTTTCTCCCCCCTCCCGCTGGCTCCGTTTAAAAAAAAAAAAAAATTTTTTTTGGACGTCCTTAAGGGCGTTTATTTCAACGTTTATTTAAACGTTTATTGCAGCTACTCACTGGGACACCAGTTTGTTACAGCTCGGAGCGAGAAGCAGGTAATTTTTACCTTTTTATAGCGGGCGGGGGTTCCCCGATCGGTCTCCACGTAGCCTATGGCGTCGGAGGGCGAGGGCGCAAAGATTCGCTCCCCGGACCGCGTGTGCGCTTCTAGCGGGGATGCGGGGGTCTTTTTTTTTTTTTTTTTTTTAATCTTTTATTTATCAATTTCAAAATACAATATAGGATTAGCTCCTAATCGAGAAACACAGAAAGCAACAATTTTGAAAATCAAACAGAATATTTCAACATTTAACCTGTTGCAAATTTCTAATACAAATAATCATCTCCTTATGCTTCCTTCCCTTCCCCCCTCCCTTCCCCACCCCATCCCTGTGGTGGCTAGTCCAAGTCTTTTGACTGTTCATAGAGTGTCCAAATTTTTGTGAAGGCCATCATAGAGCCTCTCCGCAATGCCGTGAGCTTCGACATTTGATATAGATACTCCACCTTTCGTAGCACCATGCCAATCCCCGGTATTTCCACTTGTTTCCAGGCCCGGGCCAAAACCAGCTTTGCTGCTACAAAATATTGAATGGCCAACCTGTGTTGCCAGCTAGGTATTATTGGAGGCTTAAAGTGGAGGAGGCAGCTTTCCGCTTCACAAGTATAGGTCTTTTGAGTCACTTTATTAACCTCCTCTATCACTTTTGCCCAATAAGCTTTTACTTTTTCACAGTCCCACCAGACATGTAAAAACGTGCCCGCTTGGCCACACTCCCGCCAGCATTGCCCCGATATCCCTGGATACATTTTCTGCAACCTGATGGGAGTGTAGTACCACCAGTATAACATTTTAAATCCATTTTCGCTCGCAGATTGTGCTGGGGATGGCTTGAGTAAGTACTTATAATTTCGTTTCCACATTATCTGAGGATATGTGCGCTGCAATGCCGTTTCCCATCTTGCCTGGTAGAACACCTGAGGATCAGTGCGTCCCAGCAGAGCTAAATATATACGTGTTATACTACCCTTACCTCCCCCTTTACGCATCGCTATTTCCAGTGCTGTTTCCTCCAGCTCCAGCTCATCCTGCGCTCGCCTCTTAATGAAATTGCGAAGACCACAATAGTATACCAAGTCCCTCTCTACCAACCCGTATTCTGCTTGAAGTTCCGCAAAGCCCACCACTTCTCCCTCTCCCCATAATTGACCTAGAGTGCGTAGTCCCACCTGTGCCCAAATTTGGAAGGCCTTTTCAGATTTACCCGAAGGAAATCCTCTCGCCCACCTAATTGCTGTTTGCCTATAATAATTGCGTTCTGGGAACAACGTCCTCCTAATCTGATACCAGGTCGATAAGATATGTTTCACTCCCAATGGAACCCTCCTAATTATTGGCGTCAACTCTTCCCCTGGGATCCATAGGATGTCCTCTATTTCTTTCCGGCCCAACCATGCCCGTTCCCAATGCAACCATTTCTTTGTTGCCCCTGGGACCCAATCTGCTAAAATTCTTAACTGTGCTGCTTGATAATATAAGTAAAAGTTGGGGACTCCCATACCTCCCTTCTCATGAGGTTGATACATCATAGTCCGTTTTACACGCGGAGGGCGTTTCTTCCAGATATATGTAAAAACGTTTCGCCTGAGTTTAACAAACAAAGTGTTAGGAATTGGGACAGGAAGCGCCATAAAGAGATATAGTAGCTTGGGAAGTATCATCATCTTAACCGCAGAGATACGTCCCTTCCATGAGATATTAAGCCCTTCCCATCTATCGAGTTCCCTAAAAAGTTCATCTATTTTTAGGGGGAAATTAGTATGAAAGAGATCCTCTATTCTTGGTGTTATCTGTACTCCCAAATATCTGATCGAACTCTTAGCCCACACAAATGGAAATGCTGCCTGAAGGTCCGGTAGGTCGCTAGGGGGTACTGTTAGATTTAAGAAAACTGATTTTGTCAAGTTAGGCTTGAATCCTGATAGCTGCCCATAGTGCGTCAAATGTTCTATTATCCGGTTCACTGACTGTTCCGGCTGGGAAAGAGTGAGTAATATGTCATCTGCAAATAACATAATTTTATGTTCCCTCATACCCCTCACTATCCCCTTTACTATTGTATCCCTTCTAATCTTACAGGCCAGTGGCTCCAAAGATAGAGCAAACAGGAGGGGGGATAGTGCACATCCCTGTCTAGTGCCCCGCCATAGATTAAACGTTCTCGTGTAAGACCCATTGATTTTTATTGTAGCTAATGGGGCCTGGTATAGTAACCGTAACCATTTGAGATATCTCCCTTTTATCCCTACTCGCCTAAACACTGCGAACATGAAGGTCCAATCCACCCGATCAAATGCCTTCTCGGCATCTATCGAAAGCAATACTGCGGGCGTTGGTTCATCCTCCACTTGCTGTATAATGTGTAATAAGCAACGGATATTATCGAATGTCTGGCGACCTGTTATAAATCCCGCCTGATCCCCATGTATCACACCAGGCAATTTTTCTTGTAATCTGCGAGCCAAAATTTTTGTAAATATCTTATAATCTACATTCAGTAGAGAAATTGGCCTATAGGAGCCACAAAGCTGAGGATCTTTCCCTGGTTTTAATAACAGGGTAATCGCAGCTAGTCTCCACGAGTAAGGCAGCTCACGCGCATCTTCTAGGGAGTTAAATAATTTCAACAATAGTGGCGCCAGATGTTTGATAAATAGCTTATAAAATCTTACAGTAAACCCATCTGGGCCTGGGGCCTTGCCATTTGCCATGTCCCCTATCGCCCATTTGATACCTTCCAGCGTTATAGGAGACGAGAGAAACTCTGACTCTCCTTCTTGCAGCTGGGGGACATCAATCTGTCCCAGATATTGCTCGCTTGCGGCGTCCTCAGCTGAGTGTTCCGGTTCATACAATGTAGTATAGTAATTTAAGAAAGTCTCCTGTACCTCTTCTGTTTGCGTGACAAGTTCCCCAGTTGGGGTTTGAATACCCCCAATATAATTGCGTTGAACCAATTTTTTAAGTTTACATGCCAACAGCCTACTCGCCTTGTCCCCAAATTCAAAGTGTTCTTGCTGTGCACATTGCAGTTGGGCCGCTATATCTGCAATTTGGAGTTCATTAAGTTTTGATCTCAACTGCTGCATCTTTTCTAGTTCAGCTACCTCCGTAGGGTTTTCTTTATGTTTGCGCTCTAAGTTGAGGAGTTCAGTTCTAATACCATTCTCCTCTTCTGCGCGGGTTTTATTTATATGTGTCTTCAGTGCAATCAATTTCCCTCTGATCACTACTTTAAGCCCCTCCCATACGCTGGCTGGGTGTACCTCTCCTGTATCATTAAATTCAATGTATTCTGAAATGTATTGTTCTATTGTTGGGATATTCTTCATCTCATGTAGGAGCATCTCATCCAGCCGCCAGTATCGTGTGCCCACTCGTTTAACTCCTAATCTCAATGTCATGGTCACCGGGGAGTGGTCGGACCACGTGCGGGGTTCAATGTCTATCTCCTGAACTTTATTAGCTACTGTCACCTCCCCCAGCCAGGTATCTATTCTTGAGTAAGATTTATATTGGGAGGAGTAATATGTATAATCTTTTTCGGAGCCATGGTGTGACCGCCAGAGGTCCACCAGTCCCCACCTGGCCATAAAACCTTTGAATAATTTCCTATCGGCTTTTGCATAAGTTGCCTGTCCCGTGGAGTTATCCAGGGGAGGATGAATAGTGAGGTTCAGGTCACCCCCTATTAATAGGTGTCCCTGCTGATAATCTTGTAGTAGTCGCTCTAAACGCTCAAGGAATGGGCCTTGTCCTTGATTGGGTGCATATACATTAAGAATAGTATATTGGATATTATATAGGGAGGCCACTATCAGGAGGAATCTACCTTCCTTATCAGGGACAGTTTTGTGGATCTGCCACGGGTGCCTGCCTGAGAACGCTGTTAGGACCCCCCTCTTTTTGGAATTCCCACTACAGGAGGAAAACAATATCATGGGAAAACGTTTATGACAAACTAACTTTTCATAACTTTTTTTAAGATGTGTCTCCTGGAGCAAGACCAGGTCTGCTTGTAGGCGCAACATTTCTTTAAAGGTTAACTTACGCTTCATGGGGGAGTTGAGGCCCCTCACATTTAATGTTACACATTTGAACACCCTATCAGCCATGCATTCTCATATTGCAGGTTATATGACCACCACCTTATACCCTCCCTCTTCCCTCCCTCCCTTATCCCCCCTCCCCCCTTCCCCACAAACCATATGTGACATGTCCCTGTCCCCGACTGGGACATGACTTTTAGAGAAGTGACTTAGCTTCCCGATTCCAGCCTCAGCTCTCTAAATGAGTCTGTTTCTTGTTTTGCTGTCAACATTACCACCATCAAACTTTCTTGTTTTATGACCTCCTGTGGCAACGATATACCGCTTGTAATCCAGCATGTATTGGTTGTTCATGATTTCTTATTTGTTGTAGCCGTGAGCCCCGACGTCTGCCGTCTCAGGCGCCCTCGTCCTTGAGACACCCGCTGCCATTTCGACTTAGATCTCTGAGGGGCCTCGGCCGGTGCTCGTGCCTGTGTCGGATCGCTTGTTGTGTCTTGTCCCAGATAATCTTGGGCATCTTCTAATGTCACCACTCGACGCTGTTTTCCCGCCTGAGAGAAGACTAACGCAAAAGGATATTGCCATTTATATTTAACACCTTCTGCTCGGAGTCGCTCAGTCAGTGGCCGCAGTGCACCTCTTCGTTTCAAGGTTGTAGCTGATAGGTCCTGAAAAATCTCTATGGGAAACGTTTCCCAGGTTATCGGGCTGCTCAATCTCGCCTTATGCATGATGTCTTCTTTCATTTTAAACTCGGAGAAACACGCCACTATGTCTTTGGGTACGTTGGCCCTTCGCTGACCCGTAGCCCTGTGTGCTCTCTCCAGCCTGATGGTATTAGGCGCGATTGTCTGTTCTGGTGTAGATAGGAGGTGGGCGGCTATTTTTTGTACTACCAGCTCGCAGTTGACAAATTCCGGCATCTCAGGCAGGCCCCGAATTCTTATGTTGGAGCGCCGACTCCTGTTCTCAAGGTCTTCCACCTTATCGGTAAGGAATCTTAGCTCAGTTTGTTGCTCGGATAGACGGTTCTCCACTACATTAAGGGAGTCTGCCTGCTCTTCTAGGCCTGCTTCAGCTTCGCTAACTCTGGTGCCCAGTTCTGAGATCTCTCCACGGAGATCTGCACCTAGCTGTGCGAAGTCGCGACGCATCTCCTTAATTTCCGATTTAATATCTTGAAACCAGATTTGGAGTTGTTCCCACTTGTCTGGTGGCATCTCATTTCCCCCCTTATCTCCATTGACCTCTGCGTTCATCGGCGCACGCGGCCGCGTAGCGTCTTCACCAGCATTCTGTTCTCCGGCCTGTGTGTTTTTTGCCGCCTCCCGCTGACGATAGGAGAAAGCAGTCAAATCTGTAGTTTTCGGACCCGGAGTTGACATTATTGGGGTCGCGTTCGGTTCTCGTTCCACTATCGCTGATTTAGATACGCTACCAGAACAGCTTGCTCTCCTAATATGCTCTTTGTGCGGCTGAAGTTCGGGAGCTTCTGTTTTTTTAGTCCGCCATTGCAGAGCGTGACGTCACTTCTGTGATGCGGGGGTCTTAAAGTCTGATTGGCCCCTGTTGGGTGTCAGTTTGGAGGCCGGTCAGTGTCCCGGTTCTTCCTCCGGTGCGGCGGTTTTTCCCGCCATAAACGCCCATCCCCCGCTGCTCGCCTCCGCCATCTTGGCCGACCACTCTGCTCGGACGGCTTCTTCTTGGGCCGCCCTTGAGGTGGGAGACGTTAATGCTATGGCCGCCCTTGATTTGGGCGACGGCAAAAAAGCGGCCAAAGTTAAGCGCCGTTCTTCCCGCGCGGCTCCTTCGCGGAGTGTCGCACCGGACGCCATTTTGGATGTGCAGCATGTTTCTCCCCTGCTCTTGCGAGTGCCGGTTGAGGGTGCATCTAGGGCTGTGGCCCAGGCTGCTGAAGTGCACAGTCTGGGGGGTTTCTCCCCCGAGTTCATTTTGCTGCTGCATCAGGCCTTCCTTATGCAAAACGCTGCCCATGCTCCTTTGTCCGATAAAAGGGTTGAGGCCCCCGGAAGTAAACGCCCTCGGGTGGATTTCCAGGCCTTAGAGGACTCTGTCTCCTCTGATGTAGATGAGGGCAGCGTATCTGAGTTCTCCCAACGGTCCTTTGGGGATTCCTTGGAGGAGACGGATTCCCGCTCGGATGGAGCGGATGACCCCTCTGCAGCGCGGATCTTTCGCTCAGAGGACTTGCCCAACCTGTTAGTGCAGGCCATGAGCATTTTGAAGATTTCCTCTCCGGAGGACGTCTCTCCCTCAGCCCCTGTTGGCTCCGCCATTATGCTGGGGACGAAGCGCCCGCCTAGTACCTTCCACGTGCATGATGCCATGCACACCTTGATTTCGGCTCAATGGGATGTCCCGGAAGCGAGCCTCAAAGTGGCTAGGGCTATGTCCTGCCTCTATCCTCTGCCTGAAAGTGAACGGGAGGCCTTTCTTTGGCCTACCGTGGATTCTTTAATCACTGCGGTGACTAAGAAAACGGCGTTGCCTGTGGAAGGTGGCACGGCCCTAAAGGACGCCCAAGACAGAAGATTGGAGGCGGCCTTAAGGTTGTCCTTCGAGGCAGCTGCTTTAAGTTTGCAGGCCTCAGTTTGCGGCTCCTATGTGGCCAGGGCGTGCCTGACGATTGTGCAGCGGGCTTCCCCCTCGGATCCTTCCTTGAGGGCTGATTGGCCAGCCCTGGAATCGGGCTTGGCTTATTTGGCAGACTTGCTGTATGATGTCTTGAGAGCCTCGGCTAAAGGCATGGCTCAGACAGTCTTTGCGCGGCGGTGACTTTGGCTGAAGCATTGGTCTGCTGACCACGCCTCTAAGTCCCGCCTGGCTAAGTTGCCTTTTAAAGGCAAGCTGCTCTTTGGGGTCGAGCTGGACAAAATTGTGACCGATCTCGGCACGTCTAAGGGCAAGAGGTTACCAGAGGTCAGGGCTCGGGCCAGTGCTCGCCCCGGTAACTCCAGAGGACGGTTTCAGGAAGCCCGTCGGTACCGCCCGGGCAAGTCGGGCTCCTCTGCCCTCTCTTCCTTCAAAGGGAACTTCTCCCCCAAGCAGCATTCCTTTCGCAGAGACCGCCATCCCGGAGGTGCGCCCTCCGGTCCTCCCCCAGGGTCTCGTACCCAATGACGGGGGCCTGGTCCATGGCCCAGTGCAGATTGGAGGACGCCTGTCCTCGTTTCTGGGCGAGTGGACCAAAGTAACTTCAGACGCTTGGGTGCTGGAAGTCATCAGAGACGGCTACAAGCTAGAGTTCTGCCGACCCTTAAGAGACGGGTTTGTACTCTCTCCCTGCAAGTCTCCGGTCAAAGCTGTGGCAGTACAGCAGACTTTGGACAATCTGATCCGCCTGGGTGCGGTCGTTCCGGTGCCAGAAAATCAGCTTGGCAAGGGACGTTACTCTAGTTACTTTGTGGTACCAAAGAAAGGAGGTTCTGTACGGCCTATCCTCGACCTCAAAGGGGTCAATCGGGCCTTGAAAGTTCGACACTTTCGCATGGAGACTCTCCGCTCTGTTTTAGCGGCAGTGAAGGCAGGGGAGTTCCTGGCATCCTTGGACATCAAGGAAGCGTACTTGCATATTCCCATCTGGCCTCCGCATCAACGCTTTCTGCGTTTTGCAGTCCTGGGCCGACACTTCCAGTTCAGAGCCCTCCCGTTCGGGTTGGCTACTGCTCCGTGGACCTTCTCCAAAGTAATGGTGGTCATCGCGGCCTTCCTGCGAAAGGAAGGAGTACAAGTCCATCCTTATCTGGACGACTGGTTGATCCGAGCCCCCTCTTATGCAGAGTGCGGCAAAGCTGTGGACCGGGTGATTGCTCTTTTGAGCTCCCTGGGGTGGATCATCAACTGGGAGAAAAGCCAGCTGCGCCCGACTCAGTCCCTGGAGTATCTGGGAGTTCGATTCGACACCCAAGTGGGCAGAGTGTTCCTGCCAGACAATCGGATTGTCAAGCTTCAGGCTCAGGTGGACCAGTTCCTAGTAGCCTCTCCTCTTCAGGCTTGGGACTATGTGCAGCTGTTGGGCTCTATGACGGCCACAATGGAAGTAGTGCCCTGGGCCAGGGCTCATATGAGACCACTACAACACTCTCTGCTGCAGCGCTGGACTCCGGTGTCAGAGGATTATGCTGTGTGCCTTCCCTTGGACCCAGCAGTGCGCAAGACGCTGAGCTGGTGGCTGAAGACAGACAAGTTGTCTGCAGGAATGCCTCTTGTGACCCCGGAGTGGATTGTCGTCACGACGGACGCCTCTTTGACGGGCTGGGGAGCCCACTGCTTGGGAAGGACAGCGCAGGGGCTCTGGTCTCCTGCAGAGGCAAAGTGGTCTATCAACCTCCTGGAACTCAGAGCCATTCGGTTGGCGCTTTTGGAGTTCCTCCTGGTACTGGCGTTGAAGCCAGTACGGGTCCTGTCGGACAATGCCACGGCTGTGGCCTATGTCAACCGCCAGGGAGGAACCAAGAGCGCCCCTCTAGCCAAGGAGGCCATGAATCTATGCCAGTGGGCGGAAGCGAACCTGGAACAGCTGTCGGCGGCCCACATTGCGGGAGTCATGAATGTCAAGGCAGACTTTCTCAGTCGCCATACCTTCGATCCCGGAGAGTGGCAGTTATCGGCTCAGGCGTTCTTGGAAATCACGAAGCGCTGGGGCCAGCCGAGCCTAGATCTGATGGCGTCATCGGCCAATTGCCAAGTGCCGCGCTTTTTCAGCAGAGGACGGGACCCTCGATCTCTGGGAGTAGATGCTCTTCTCCAACAGTGGCCGACACAGGAGCTTCTCTATGTGTTCCCACCCTGGCCCATGTTGGGCAGGGTACTAGACCGGGTGGCAAAGCATCCGGGCCGGATAATTCTGGTGGGTCCGGACTGGCCCAGACGTCCCTGGTATGCGGACTTGATCAGGCTCTCAGTGGACGACCCTCTGCAACTGCCAGTGGAGCAGGGCCTGTTGCATCAGGGTCCCGTGGTGATGGAGGATCACTCCCCCTTTGGTCTTACGGCCTGGCTATTGAGCGGCAGCGTCTGAGGAAGAAGGGCTTCTCAGACAAGGTCATCGCCACTATGCTGAGAGCGAGGAAGCGCTCTACTTCTACTGCTTACGCCAGGGTTTGGCGTACCTTTGCAGCGTGGTGTGAAGCAGGCTCACTTTCTCCCTTCACTGCTCCAATTTCTTCAGTGTTGGCGTTCCTGCAAGAAGGTCTGGAGAAAGACCTGTCGTTCAGTTCCCTTAAAGTCCAGGTAGCGGCTCTGGCTTGCTTCAGGGGCCGCCTGAAGGGTGCTTCCGTGGCTTCGCAGCCAGATGTGGTGCGTTTTCTCAAGGGAGTTAATCACCTGTGCCCTCCTCTGCACTCAGTGGTGCCTGCGTGGAATTTCAAGCTGGTGCTAAGAGCCTTGCAGAAGCCGCCGTTTGAACTCTTGTCGAGGGCATCTCTAAAAGACCTGACGTTGAAAGCAGTCTTTTTGGTGGCTATCACTTCAGCCAGAGGAGTTTCCGAGCTCCAGGCGCTCTCATGTCGAGAGCCTTTTCTGCAGTTCACTGAGGCAGGAGTGTCTATTCGCACAGTGCCTTCCTTCCTGCCCAAGATTGTTTCTCGCTTCCATGTGAATCAGCAGCTCTGTCTCCCATCCTTTTGTAGGGAGGACTACCCAGAGGAGTACTCTGCTCTCAAATATCTAGAAATATAATATATAAATATATAATATATAAAGAAATATATTTTAAAATGTAAAACAGTTACTAGTGAATAATTTGTAATATAATGTGTAACCAATTATAGAGTTGAGACCTAGATTGTAATTGTGAAATATCTAGATGTGAGACGAGTCATCATCAGATACTTGGAAGTGACCAATGATTTCCGGAAGTCGGATCATCTGTTTGTCTTGTTTGCAGGTCATCGTAAGGGTCTGCAGGCTGCTAAGCCTACAGTGGCAAGATGGGTCAAGGAAGCCATTGCAGCGGCTTATGTGGCGGCGGGGAAGGTGCCACCTATACAGCTGAAGGCTCACTCCACTAGAGCTCAGGCGGCCTCGATGGCAGAGGCCGGGTCCGTCGCCTTGGAAGAGATTTGCAAGGCGGCAACTTGGGCATCGGCCCATACCTTCTCCAGGCATTACCGCTTGACTGTGGCTGCTCGGGCGGTCAGGGATTTCAATGTCCCGCCCTGGGTGAGTACTGCTTCGGTACATCCCACCAGTCTATGGATTGATCAGCATGATGATATGGAAGGTAAAATTATGTATCATACCTGATAATTTTCTTTCCATTAATCATAGCTGATCAATCCATAGCCCCTCCCAGATATCTGTACTGTTTATATTTTGGTTGCATTTCAGGTTCAAGTTTAGTCTTCAGTTCCTGTTCAGGAGGACTTCGTGTTCAAGTTTTTTCAATTGGATTCTTCAAGAGTTGAGACGAGTTTGTGTTACAGTGAGCTGCTGCATTCCTCTCCCCTCCGTTTTACGGGGCTGGATTGAGACCCAAATTCTGCCGGCGCTCCCTCCCGCTTCGTGCGGCTGTAGGGCAGCTTTGTACCCCTCCCGTTTCGGCGGTGTTAGGGTCAGTCAGCTCCTCCCGCGGTTGCGGTTGCAGGATAAGCCAGATCCCCCCGCATCGGCGGGGTGGTGTCCCTCCCCCGCTCCGCGGGGATGACCTGGACGGATTCCCCTCCCCCACTTGTGTGGGGATGAGCTGGGTTAATTCCCCTCCCCCGTTTCGGCGGTGGTGAGCTGGGCAGAGTGTCCCTTTGTGGGTGTAATTCTCTAAGTGCTGAGTCCTGCGGATGGAGCTTTGATATCGACATACTGAGGAGTTTCCGGCAGCACATGACCACATATAGGGAGGCAAAAGGATTGCTCTCTATCTCCACCTGCTGGTAGATGGACACAACCCACCAGTCTATGGATTGATCAGCTATGATTAATGGAAAGAAAATTATCAGGTATGATACATAATTTTACCATTTTGCCACGCAGCCACGTGAGGAGCATGGCGGAACTGTCGTGAGGCCTAATCCATTCACTCCATTAATGGAGGAGGGCGACTCACCTTCCCCTAAGATGGAACCACTGATTTTGGACCCGGGAGAGTCGGCTACCCCACTTACCAAGCAGGACTTAAGGCAGATGCTGCTGGAGTTGAAGGAGGTCCTACGGGCAGATACCACAGCCCACACAGATGAACTGAAGGCTCTGATCCAGGACCTGCGAGAAGGACTTTGTGCATGGAGAAAGTGGAGAACACCATAGAGGCTCATATTACCCAACTTTCAGCATTCTCTACGCATATCAGTTCTAAAGCTGCGCAGTAAACTAATCTACTGGACAAACTCGATGACCTGGAAAATAGAGTCCAGCGCTCAAATCTTATTTTCAGGGGCTCCCGAGCCCCCAGGGGAGAAAAATTGCATGGAATGGTTATTAAATTTTGATGGATGACCCGAATTTCGCCTCGCTCTTTCAGGCATAGATGATATAATCGTGGAAGGGGTGCACAGAACCTTGGCTCTCCTAAAAATAAACCTAAGGATGTTGTGACTTGTTTTCAATTGTATGCTTACTGGACAGAATTTTCAGAGCAGCATACAAAAAAAGCCCCAGTCTCCTGTCATGGGGTGGAAATTGTGCTCTTCCAGGATCTCTCCACTCTCAGTTTGCAGAAGCAAAGGGATTTCCAGTCTGTCACTCATATTTTACAACGAGAATGCATCCACTACCGCTGGTTATTCCCTCTTGGGAGAAGCACAGGGCTGTCTCCGGCATGCAGACTTACTGAAAGCCGTGGAATCCCCTTCTCCTCCTGCGTCTCCATTGACAGCGGTGCCACAGAGCTGGAGGAGTGTATCCATCCGCAATGCCCATTCTAAATTCAACAATCTGCAAATGCGAGCCGTTTGAACGCTGCCTCTTGACTGTGAAATATTTTCCTTTGAGTTCTCATCATCACTTTCCTCTCCAGTGAGGATGCCTGTTTGTATATTTCCTGACAGTCTGGGAGACATGATGATCATATTTGATTCCTTCTATATTTCAAATTGTTGGGGGGTGGAAGGGGAGGAGGAGGAGGTGGGCAGGGACATATAGATGCGGGTGTTCCTTTTTCAGATCTCAAGCTAATTCACATGTTGATAGACATTGATGGGGGGATTGTGTACATTGTTGTGGCATATAACACCCTGGTCCTGCGATGATGATGGACCTATATTGTCGTAAACTGTAATGGCAGGAAGTGAGCTCTTGTGCCAAACAGTGTTTGGCGGCTGAACAACCCCAGTCTTACCTGAAGTAGAGAAGCAGAGCAGAGAACCCAGGCAGGAGTCCAGTCTAAATAAGTCTCTAGACAGGCAGCAAACAGAAGCAGTGGTCAGGTCTAGGCAAAAGTCTCTAGGCAGGCGGCAAACAGAAGCAGTGGTCAGGTCCAGGCAAAAGGTCAAAACGGAATCAAGCAGCAAAGGAACACAGCAAGAGTCCAAAATGCCCAGGAGTCTACACGAGTAGAAGCCGAAGCAGCGAGTGTCGCAAAGTGCTGCTCTAAAATAGCCCTCCCCATCAGGAGGGCAGGGAACAGCTGTTAGGAGGTGGAGCAACCCAGTCAATTACCAAAGAGCCCCGAATTGGCCGGCCAGTAGAAGGAGGTGGCGTCAGCCGCTAGTGGCCAATCCGGGCGTCGGAAGGAGAGTCCTCCATGTTCTTGGGCTCCGCGCCCGGAAAAGATCCCTTTCTTCGGGAACGCCGGCACTGCCTACATGGCCGGCGCTCCCCAGCCGCAACCGCCGCAAAACGAAGAGCCAGAGCAGCCCAGACGGCCGACAGAACGCCCCTGGAGCGATGGCAACGAGCAGCGTCAGACCAATTCTCTTGACCAGCGCCCCCTCCAGCAGAGTCGCAGGTGAGGAACGCGACAAATATCCTATCCTGGAATATATGTGGGGTAAATTCCCCCCATCAAACGAAAGAACATTTTGACAACCTTGCATCACCATGACTCATTTGACTGATGTGAAACACCAAAAATTTAGGAGGGAGTGGGTGGTTCATTGTTTCTACTCCACCACTACTGTATCACATCGGGCAGGAGTGCCCATTTTGATCAATAAGACAATACCTTTTGAGAAGTACAAATATTATAAAGATGAACAGGGGCAATGGGTTGTTTTACACTGCTCTTTATATGGGACCACTTATATCTTGGTTTCTTTCTGTGCACCCACTCTCTGTGATAGCTTTCTCTTCCCAAAGTTATTGAGGTTATTGCTGACATTGCTGCAATGCCCTCATGGTTATGGACTGTGTCCAGGAGCAAAGTTTAGATGCTGTGTTGGTAAATATTGATATTGGAAAAGCGTTTGATCATGTTTCGTGGCCATGTATTTGGGAAATGTTAACACTTTTTGGCTTTTGTGGAACAATTTTGACAATGATCTGTGTGACAGAACAGTGGATTTTTAAGCCTGTAAAACTACCTTAATTAATGCAGTAGCTGATCCAGTATGGGATAGGAAATCTGCTGCTCTGGGCAAGATGTGCCCTCTCAATGGTGGGGGGGGGGGGGGGGGGGGGTTACTTGCTCTCCCAAACTTAGACCTAATAGATATCTGGCGGACACTTCCCAGGAGAATGCACATTTACACATCTCCTGTGCCCACCTCTTGGAAAATAGATTACATTACATTCTATTATCTGCTACAGCGTTCCCGTAGGTGAATGTGGCTGATATTGCCCAAGTGGGCATCACTGATCATGCTGTGGTTCAGTTGACTCTCCAGATCCCGAGAAAAGAGCCTTGTCCCTTGTGGCATATATCTCACTATTTGAAAAGTGATCCAGATTTTATCAAATTCATTGCCTCCCACAGTGCTACTCTGGGATTATTTTGGGAAGTGGGGAAGGCAATTATTAGAGTGGAAATTATATTGTATTTAGCCTCGTGTTGGAAGTGTTTAAATGGACAAATATTATTGCTGCAGAGTCAGCTTTGTCGGGCACAAGGTGATTTAGCTAGTAATCTGACCCCTGAAACCAGGAAGATGTTCCATCAAATCGAGCTACCCTGAATACTTTACTCCATAAGCGAATTCTAAATATTCTACATCCTACCTGCCATCATTTTTTTTGTTATGGGAATCAAATGGGTACTTGTCTGGCTATCTGATCTGTATGGTGATGGAGCCTCGTTCTGTCTCCATGTTGAAGGACCTGGCAAGACAACAATTAAAGGATAATTATGTGATCAATCACCTTTTTAAAAAGTTTTATCATACGCTGTATATAGCTCCCTCTGATCTGGGCTCCTTAGATTTTCAATTTTTAGACAACTTGCCTTTTTCGAAGCTGACCTTGGAGGATTTAGAGGTTTTGAATGCACCTTTTCATTTGTGGGAGGCACAGTATGCAATAAAAATGTCCCCCTTCCAAAAGACCCCAGGCTCAGATGGGTTACCATTGGAATTTTTCAAACTTTTGGGCCCCTCACTTTCGCTTCTCTTGCTTTCTATCTTTAATGAGGACTTACGGAAAGGGCACTTTCCCAAGACTATGAGGGGAGTGATGATTCTCCCCATCCTGAAATCTGAGTGGGACCCCCCAACTTTCTAGCTCTTATAGGCCCATTTCCCTTTTAAATGTTGATGTCAAGTTTTATTCAAACATTTTGACTAATCGCCTGCTCCATATATTACCTAAGTTGGTAGTTCACTATCAGGTGGGTCGTAATGCAGTGTTCAATATTTGTAAGCTCCTCGGGGCCATGGACTATGTCCAGGAGCAAAGTTTAGATGCTCTGTTGGTAAATTTTGATATTGAAAAAACGTTTAATCTTGTTTCATGGCCATATATTTGGGAAGTGTTAGCGCTTTTTGGCTTTTGTGGACCAATTTTGACAATGATCTGTGTGACGAAACAGTGGGTTTTTAAGCCTCTAAAACTGCCTTAATTAATTCTTGAAGTGTATTTCTGCTATTAGCCAGCAGGTGGTGTTGCCTTACTTTAAAGCTGTTACAGAGTAATGACTGACTGTTTTTTCTTTAGTCTGGCACAGATAGGAAGTAAGATGCATGTTGTTCTGAGCTCTGATTGGCCCAGGAGCTCAGTTCATCTAGGATGTACTGTTTTTTTCCCTCCAGTTTTAGCCAGGAAGAAAAGAGAGAAAGATCTCTTTCCTGAGGCTCTGTGAACAGTTATATTTGATAACCTGTGAGCAGCTGTATGTCCTCATCTCCCCAGGTATTATTTAGATAGTAAACAAATGTTTAGTTAGTTTTATAATTGGTCCATATTCAGTTACTTGTTACTGGTTGCTGATTGCACCTTTTCTGTTCATTGATCTAATTTTTCATGACAATAAACATTTTTAGTTTTTTTGTGGGAGACTCGCCCAAAGGCGGTTGGGACCCAGTTGATGGGAGGAGGGTGCTAGTGTAGAGCACAAGCAGCAGGTGCAGGTGGACCTGAGCTGTTCTGGGGATAGACCCTCTAAGTGGCCGCAGGGTAGCCCCAGGCGGGTGGCTAGGCATTTCATGACAGACGTCTTCTTTTTTGGTGGCAGAGTGGTGGGATTGTCAGGCTTAGTGCATGGAGTTAGTCACCATTCACTGAGTTGTTCACAGTTTTTAACCTGTAACCTCAAGACACAGAGCACAGTAAACAAGTGCAGCAGTAACAGGGTCCCTTCCCAGTTCAGTTTTTTTTTTTTTTAGTAGTGTTTGCAGATTAGCAGCATGCTGATGGCAGCTGGTAGCAACACTGGATATGCCTGACCTAACGCAAGAGCAACTAGATAACCTCAGCGAGGAGGAGTTGCAGGACCGGCCTGTGCAGAGTTCTCCTGGGGTGAGAGCGGACCCTTTGTGGGATTTGGCAAGGCTGGGTGCCACAGCAGCTGAAATCCAGCAGATCTACATGCTACAGTGACAGCAGCTAGACCAGCTGCAGCAAGAGGAACGGGAAGAGTGACAGCAACATGAGGAGTGGGAGTTCCAGCTGCAGAAATTAAAGATTGAGATGGAAATGGCTTCTGTCCAAAGCTCCAGCCCAACCCCTACACCAAGAACAGAGATAGGGTCCAGAGCCCGGATTGGGCTCAACTTGTTTGCGCCATTTGATGATACCAGATGGATATCTAACTGCCTTTGAAAAAATTTGCCACCTCAATGAGAGATCTCAGAAAGACTGGGTGCACTATCTGGGAGGAAAGCTCACTGGTAGAGCACTCAAGGCGTTCCAAGGACTGTCCATAGAGATGTGCTTGCTCCCAGTTCGAAGAGATGCTCAAAGTTTTGTAGACCCATTATGCCATTACCCCCGCGACCATAGACTAAAGTTCCGGACTTTTCAAAAAGGGGACGGATGATACTCACAGCAAGTCTGTGATTCAGCTACATTACCAGCATAAGCGGTGGCTCAGTGGAGCTGAGGGTAAAACCCTGGAGGACTGCCAAAACCTATTAATCCTGGAGCAGTTTCTTTAGCATTTTCATCCAGGGGTGAGGGAACATGTTCAAGATCACCAGCCCCATACTCCAGAGAAGGCGGCTGAGTTGGCTGACTATGGCTAACCATACCTGGTTGGCAAAGAGAAGCCATCCTTATCCGCAGCAACCGGGATCTAAGGGCAGCCAGGGCCCTAAGCCAAATATTCCTGTAACCTCAGACTGTCAGCAAACCCTCCAGTGTTCCTCAAAAACCTAAAGACTTTAGGCATGATGGTCCTTGTTACCAGTGTGGGTGTACGGGACATTTCAAAGCAGATTGCCCAGATAATCCCAAGCCTGCACTACAGAGCATTACAATTCTTGCACCAAAGCTGGCAGTATTTGTGGGTGGCTCCAGTCCCGCAAAGGAGGCCCACGTAGTTGATACAGCACAGAAAGTTACTGGTCATTCATCAAGCAAGGAAGCAGATGGGTTTCCACAACACTACAACACCCTAGTAACTGTGAATCAGACCCAGGTAGCTGAGCTTATGGACACTGGCTCTAGTATGACTTTATTACGACCAGAGCTGGTGCCAGAAGAAACAATTCTTCCTGGGCACCCTGCTGAAGTAGTGTTTAGCTAATGGATCCATAGAGCCTGTACTCATGGCTCGAGTATTCCTGGATTGGGGTACCAAGCTTGGATACAGAGAAGTAGGAATAATGAAATACTTGCCAGTACCGATGCTGTGTGGGACTGACACGGGACCAATGAACATTACCCTTGATAGCACTATGGTGACCCGTAGTCAGGCCAGGGCGGCCGAACAAGCAGGAGGACCAGAGATCACCTCTCCAGTTCCAGATCCTGAGCCAGTCCAGGTGGAACCAGCTGACCAAGCAGCAGGAGGAGGTGCTCCAGTGCTTCCAGCAGCATCAGTTCCAGAGGTGACCGGGGCCATGAGTATGGAACAGCCTGATTTAACTGACACACCTATTGATCAGACTGTTGACCCTGATTTGTCAGAGTCACCAGCAGAGACCCTTCCAGATATGGATACTGATACAGGACAGAGACATGCTTTTCAGGAAGCACAACACTCTGACCCTGACCTGGAAGCCCTGAGGCAGAGAGCTGGTCAGTGAACCAGTGAGACTTGCAAAGATTGTATCCTATGGAAAGGGGGCTTGTTGTACAGAGAGACTGATCATGTTGATCCTAATGGGCCCTGGACAGCAGGCATGCAGCTTATAGTACCCAGGGCATACAGAGAACAATTTCAACAGATTGCACACGACATTCCACTAGTAGGGCATCAGGGAGTGACACGCATACATACTATATTGACATATAACTTCTATTGCCGGGAGTATTTCAAGCCATAGCTGACTATTGTCGAACCTGTGATGTGAGCCAAAAAGTGGGTAAGACCCCAAATCAGCCCCTGAAACCTTTGCCCATTATCAGTTATCCCTTTGAGAGGATAGCTGTGGATATAACAGGGCCTCTAGCTGTCCCTAGCTGAACTGGGAAAAGATATATATTGACTGTGGTGGACTTTGCTACCAGATATCCTGAAGCGGTAGCCTTATCCTCAATAGAAGCAGAGAAAATTGCCACTGCCCTGCTAGAAATATTTTCCCAGGTAGGGTGTACACGAGAAATACTCTCAGACCAAAGGACACAGTTTGTCTGAGCTGATCCAAAATCTATGTGCACACTGTGGAGTGAAATCTGTACATACCACACCATATCACCCTGAAACTAATGGGTTGGTGGAGAGATTTAATGGGACATTAAAGCATATGTTAAACATTTTCATAGAAACAGGAGACTGGGACTGGGAGAAATACTTGTCCTACCAACTATTTGCATACAGAGAAGTACCCCAGGAGTCTACTAGGTTCTCCCAATTTGAACTGCTTTATGGCCAGAAGGTGAGACGGCCCCTTGACCTAATAAGAGAACATTGGGAGAGGAAAGTTGACTCCTCTGACACCCCTGGATACATTCAGAGAAGTACCCCAGGAGTCTACAGTAGAGAATGACACGGACAAAGTTTGTCCCCGTCCCATCTCTGTGGGTTCTGTCTCCGTCCCCATCTCATCCCCGCAAGTTCTGTCTCCGTCCTCGCCCCATCCCCACAGGTTCTCCCCATCCCTGCTCCATCCCCATGGGCTCTGTCCATCTGCAGAAGCCTCAAACAATTATGATTTTATATTTAAATCTTTTTATTAAAGTATAAAAAGGAACAATATGATGTGCAACTATTGTGTATGAATTATAAGTAGAAAACAATAGCAGCAAGCAGTTATAATAACCCTCCTCGTCACCACCCCTCTACCCATCCAACCCCAACAATAGCTGATTTTGAATATAATTAGGTCTGCCACCTCTGTTTGGGCAGCGGAAGCCATGGGCTTTCTACTATCCTGGGAAGAATTGGATATCCCCTGTAAATACTTAATTACCCCAACCTTGTATCTGCTCATGACAGTTTTACACAGAGCAGCAGCAGGCTCCTTAATTAGAAAGAAACCCAGTATTCGGTGGGTATAATAGTATAGACTAGGCACTGACAAGCTCCATATTCAGAAGGACTCACTGGGATATAAGAAGATAGTTTATTACAATCTCACCAATAGCAGTACAGGCAAATCAGGCATTCACATAGTGGAACAGCTCTTCACGACAGGTCCTCTCTCCCCAGCCTTCTGGAGTCTTCTGCCTTCCGCAGCCTTCCGATCTAATACCCTCTAGGCTGCCCTTTTTATACCATCCTGACCCTATTCATTTCAATGGACCCTAGCTTTCTCACCAGAGCTCTTGGCCCTTATCAGTTGATCAGAATGACTTCACATGTTCCCAAACTCTAAGTATAAACAAATTATATTTAGGACAACATCTGCGAAGAAATAACGTCATAGGTCATTTTGCCCTCGTCAGCTCCCCCTCTCTCTATTTGCACCTGACCCACTACTCACTTGCATTAGCCAAAACATCTCAGCTCATGACTTCTCGCAGGTGCCAGTCCCAGGATTGTTGACAAGAGCAAATGCCCCCTCCCTTGCCAGCTCTCTTGGAACTCACTTCAGCTTGAGCTGCAGTGAAATATATTTTGTATCAGAGATTATTTCTGATTTTAAGAGGCCTAGCTCTTAGCCTGAGCCATTGGCCTGTATTTTATTGAGAGCAAGTGACAGTATATTTCTACAATTTCTACTACCCCAAGGAATCGTAATCCACCCTGTTAAAATGTCCAGGGGTACAAAATACAACCCGTTCTGTATGCCTTAGAGGGGAGAAATATGCCCCATGAAGCACTGTTATGATTTTTTAATCTGTGGATGAAGAAGTCATCAACAATCTTAGGATTCAGTCTAGCTGTCCTGTCTTCCACAGTCCTTCCTGCAATAGAAGATGTCTTCTTAGAAGATGTGCTGGTAGCAGGATGTACAGGAATCCCTCATGCAAATTTTGCTAGCTGTAGCCAGCATGTTAGCTTGTTTTTCCAAAAAATCAAAATATCGTTGTCTGCATCACTCAAACATAAGTAACAGTCCAGTTCATTAACAGGCTTCAAAGTAGAAAATGACAGGGGGCAATTCTATCCCCATTCACGCCCCGTCCCCATCCCCGCGGTTACTGCGGGTCCCCGTCCCTAGTCTACAGGGTTCTTGCCATTTGAGCTGCTTTATGGCCGGAGGGTGAGAGGGCCCATTGACCTAATAAGAGAACTTTGGGAGGGGAAAGTTGGCACCTCAGACACCCCTGTAATTGAATATGTAGTTAATATGCGACAGAGGTTAGAAGACCTTGTGGGCTTTGTCAGAGATAAATTACAGGCAGCCCAGACTAATAAAAAGACCTGATATGATCATAAGGCCTGAAATAGAGAGTTTTATGAGAGCCAGCAGGTACTTGTTTTAGTTCCAGTACGTCAGAATAAACTTCAGGCTAATTGGGTGGGACCTTACAGGTGCCTAAATGATTCAAATTATGTTATATCTATGGACTCTCAAGACACAAAGCAGCACACCTTTCATGTAAATATGTTAAAGGCCTTTGCAAATCACACAGCCATGGTGTAGAATGAGTACTACTATAAATCACTTCTATAGCGCTACCAGTTGTACGCAGCGCTTTACAATTGAACATGAAGAAGACAGTCCCTGCTCAAAAGAGCTTACAATCTAAATCAGGAAAAACAGACAGGACCAAGAAGGAGAAGGGAAGGACAGGCAGAAGGACACATAAGGATAAGATGAAAGTTACAAGTCAGGAGTCGAAAGCAGCATCAAACAGGTAGGCCTTTAGCCCGGATTTGAAGGCAGCCAGGGATGGAGCTAGACGTAATGGCTCAGGAAGCCTATTCCAGGCATAAGGTGCGGTGATATAGAAGGAGCGGAGTCTGGAGTTAGCGATGGAGGAGAAGGGTGCAATTAGGAGAGATTTGCCTAGTGAACGGAGTTCTAGGGAAGGAGTGTAGGGAGAGATGAGGGTGAAGAGGTAATGAGGGGCTGCAGAGTGAATGCACTTATAGGTCAACAAGAGGAGCTTGAATTGTGTACAGAAATGGATAGGGAGCCAGTGAAGTGATTTCAGGAGACGGCTGATATGGGCACAACGACTTTGGCGAAATATTAGTCATGCGGCAGAATTTTGAACAGATTGAAGAGATGGCTGAGTGGAAGACCTGAGAGAAGCGAGTAGAAGTAAATCGATTTTTTACTTGTTCCAAAAGTACCAAGACTAGGGGACACTCAAGGAAGTTACGTAGAAATACTTTTAAAACTAATAGGAGGAAATATTTTTTCAGTCAAGGAATATTTTCTCTGGAACTTTTTGCCAAAGGATGTGGTAACAGCGGTTAGCGTATCTGGGTTAAAAAAAGGTTTGGACAAATTCCTGGAGGAAAAGTCCATAGTCTGCTATTGAGACAGACATGGGAATCAACTGCTTGCCCTGGGATTCGTAGTATGGAGTGTTGCCACGATTGGAATTTCTGCCAGGTACTTGTGACCTGACTTGGCCACTGTTTGGAAAACAGGATACTGGGCTAGATGGGCTATTGGTCTGACCCAGTATGGCTACTCTTATGTTCTTGTGTATCTGTGTGTAGCCCTCCGGAAGAGTGTTAGGATAGTGAACCCATACCTGACCTCCTAGCAGAGACATTACTAGAGGGATCTGACACTGAAGAGAGACTATCTAAATGTACAGATTGTGGAGAAACCTTTAGTCAAAAGAGAACTACAAAGACAACTGGAAACACGTATAAAAGAGACACATTTTACATACTCTAAGAAAGATTTCAGTATGAAGAAAGAACTGTCACGTCTGTGGTCGTGACCCCTCTCAGACTTACCTTATTTTTGGGGGTCAGCTTCTGAGCTGGCTTCTGTCTGTCCTTTCTGGGTTAGTTCTGTCTCTTTGTGCTGGCTGTTTCCAGCATGGCTGTAATTACTCCACTATACTGCACCTGTGTGTGTTGCCTGAGTTAGCTCTGCCTCTGTCTCTGTGTGCTGGCTGCTTCCAGCATGGCTCTGATTGCTCCTCTGTGCTGCACCTGGGTATTCTGAGTCTCTCTATGCTTCAGTATGCTTTCTGCCCACTTCTTGCTTTGTGCACCTCTCGCCCTCTGGTGGCCAGAACCGGTGGCTGCCATAGACTGTCTTGCTGTCCCTACCCGTTCCAGACTTTAGGCCAGCCCGATCCGGTTCTTCCAGGCTGCCAGACTTGTCTCTCTTGTTTGTGCCTGGACAGCACCCGTAGCTGCCTAGAGATTGCTGCAGCTGAGCCTCAGGTGTTGATGGGCTTTATTAATCACCTAGAGATTTCTGTGTTTGCCTTTGCATCGTCTAAGGTCCCTGGTATGTTGGGGTGCGCTGTGCCCTTCTGCCTAGTCCAGTTCTAGTCTGAGTTTCTTGCTTGATTCTAGTTAGCTTGTGTGTAGCTTAATTCTAGTTAGTCTGTGTGTAGCTAGTTTTGGTTATATTGCTTATTTCCTAGTCTTGCCTCTGGTCTGTATTCCTGGCTTGGGTTTTTTCTTAGTGACAGCTTGGCAGCTTTCAGTATTGCTCTTCTCCCTGCCTGTATTTCTAGCTACTGGAGCTTCAGCCATAGTCCTGTTCTCTGCCTGTATTTCTAGCTACTGGAGCTTCAGCCATAGTCCTGTTCTCTGCCTGTATTTCTCAGCTAGTGGAGCTCCAGCCATAACCCTGCTCCCTGCTGGTATTTCTAGCTACTGGAGCTTCAGCTATAGTCCTGTTCTCTGCCTGTATTTATCAGCTACTGGAGCTCCAGCCATAGCCCTGCTCCCTGCCTGTATTTCTAGCTACTGGAGCTTCAGCCAGAGTCCTGTCCTCTGCCTGTATTTCTCAGCTACTGGAGTTCCAGCCATAGCCCTGCTCCCTGCCTGAATTTCTAGCTACTGGAGCTTCAGCCATAGTCCTGTCCTCTGCCTGTATTTCTCAGCTACTGGAGCTCCAGCCATAGCCCTGCACCCCTGTCTGCCTTGCTTTTGTCTAGGTGCCTGTGGGCACTTCTGAATCCTGATTCCTGGTGTTCCTGCCTGCTAGTTCCAGTACCAGTTTTCCTCCAAGCCCTGCCGGCTGCCTGCACCCGGGGGCTCAACCTCCAGGGAACGGCGGCTAAGTGTAGGTGAAGCCTAGGTCCAGTCCAGTGTGTTCCGGTCCAGTGTGTACCAGTCCAGTGAGTGGGTTCCAGTCCATGTTCCATCTCATGTTCCATCAAAGTCTATCATTTTATTCCCTTATTATATTGGCAGTTAGTGCCTGTCATGCACATAAGCATAAGTTTTCATTTGATATAGGTTGACCTATGTCCTTGATATGCACAGTCATCATTCTAGCCCCCTCCACCCTAGGACTATAGTTTTACCCACACCCACTTACTTCTCCTTCTGATTGTTTGTTTATCTGGATACAGCAGGCGTCCTTAGTCATAGGAGTCTCTGGCTCTTAGTTTCTGACCAGCAACTTATCACAAGTTAGCATAGGTCAAATATCAGACCACAGCCTTAAAAAGATATTTTTCAGAAAATGCACATTTATTTTTTTTTTTTGGTTACATTTATACCCCGTGCTTTCCCACTCATGGCAGGCTCAATGCAGCTTACATGGGGCAATGGAGGGTTAAGTGACTTGCCCAGAGCCACAATTTATAATTCTCTTGCAACTCTTAAGTCTGCTCCCAGCTCAAGAAAAGCAAACTAGCAAGATTAGAAATATGTCTGGTTTGCACCTTTTCATGGCCTTTATGTTATACACTAAGAGATGTACCTGGTGCTGTAATATGGTTTTCCGGGCTACTAGGCATAATTTGCAACATAGGAGGCTAGCATATCTAGACAGGGGACAAAAAGCTTTAGTTTATCAATTATGAACTGGTCCAGAGTCCCTGAAATTGTGCAGCCCAACAATCTAATTAGAAATCCACGATGGAGAAGGTGGTGGATAATGTGGAATGCCCTCCCGCGGGAGGTGGTGGAGATGAAAACAGTAATGGAATTCAAACATGCATGGGATAAACACAAAAGAATCCTGTTTTGAAGGAATGGATCTGCGAAATCTTAGTGGAGATTAGGTGGCGACACCGGTAATTGGGAAACAAAACCGGTGCTGGGCAGACTTCTATGGTCTACGCCCTGATCGTGACTGAATAGATAGGGATGGGCTGGAGTGTAAATTTTAAGGGACTTCAACGTTAGCTTCAGAACGTAGTACAAGAAGAGTGTTGGGCAGACTTCTACGGTCTGTGCCCTGAGAATGGTAAGGACAAATCAAACTCGGGTATACATATAAAGTATCACATACCATGTAAAATTAGTTTATCTTGTTGGGCAGACTGGATGGGCCACACAGGTCTTTATCTGCCATCATTTACCATGTTATTATGTAAATCTCCTAATTTGCGCCCAAAAGTGCCTAATTTGGGGGCAGGACCAGAAGGCATGTTGGAACGAGTGGGGCACCTGACCACATTTGGAGCAGTCCGAATCCCCAAATCCCTCCACATGGGCCAATTGGGCTTTAGTCATGTATGCCCATAATATCAGCCTGTAGCCACATTCTCTCAATCTCTCATCCATCGTTAAGGCTGCCTTAATGTAGCTGCCACATCCCAGTCCTCCAAGGGGACACCTGCTTCCTATTCCCACTTCTCCTTCAGAGATACATAGTCTTTGGGGGGATCCCGTTTAACAAGAACCCTGTCAAGTCCCGACACCAAAAGCTCTCCACCCAAGATTTCCTGAAAAAAAGCACGGACATGGGCTCCCAAATGGACTCTCAAAAACGACTTAACCAGGGATTTGACATAGTGTTTAATTTGGGCATATGCAAATCGATTCTCCCATGTGGTCCCCACACGAGTTTGTAATTCTTCAAAAGAGATTAGATCTCCCTCCCCAGTTAATAAATTCTCTAAGTGGGTGATACCTTTCTGTTCCCATGCAATAAAAGTAGAATTATCCATCCCAGCTTCAAAGACTACATTCCCTCATATAGTTAGTAAATCCAAAACACCCAGGTCCACCCCCCCCCCCCCCCCCCAGCTTCTTCCATCACCCTCACCTCACACACAGGATTAAACAGCACGCTGTCTCTGAGGTGTCTAGGTATTTGTCTGAACGTAAGGTGTAATAGGGAGAAAAAGTTATATGGAGCAAAGTACATCTGCTCTAACTCTGTTGGCGTGTATATCTGAGAGTGGCTAAACCAATCTCCCAAATGTCATAAGAGACATGCCTGGTTGTATAGACGCAAATTCGGGAAGCCTATGCTACCCTGATTCCGACTACCCATGATTCCAGTCTGATTAATCTTTGTTTTTTTACGGGCCCAACAAAAATGACTAAGAGGGGCATAATCGAACGTCGCCGGCGAAATAGATCGCCGACGATCTATTTTTGCGGCAGCGCAACAGCTGGCCGGAACCGTATTATCAAAAAAAATGGCCGGCCATCTTTTTTTTCGATAATATGGTTTAGCCCGGCCAAATGCCAGAGTTCGCCGGGTTTGAGATCGCCGGTTTTGTTTTTCAGCGATAATGGAAAAAAATGGCGGCCATCTCAAACCCGGCGAAATCCAAGGCATTTGGTCGTGGGAGGAGCCAGCATTTTTAGTGCACTGGTCCCCCTCACATGCCAGGGCACCCTAGGGGGCACTTCTACAAATGTTTAAAAAATACAAAAAAAGCTCCCAGGTGCATAGTTCCCTTACCTTGGGTGCTGAGCCCCCAAATCCTCCCCAAACCCACTCCCCACACCACTACTCCATTACCATAGCCCTTATGGGTGAAGGGGGGCACTTACATGTGGGTACAGTGGGATTTTGGGGGGGGGGGTTTGGAGGGCTCAACACTTAGCACCACAAGTGTAACAGGTAGGGAGGGGGGGGGGGGGGTGGACCTGGGTCTGCCTGCCTGAAGTGCACTGCACCCATTAAAAACTGCTCCAGGGACTTGCATACTGCTGTCAGGGAGCTGGGTATGACATTTGAGGCTGGCATACAGACTGGCAAAAAAGTGCTTTATTTTTATTTTTTTCGTGTGGGAGGGGGTTGGTGACCACTGGGGGAGTACAGGGAGGTCATCCCCCATTCCTTCCAGTGGTCATCTGGTCAGTTGGGGCACCTTTTTGAGGCTTGGTCGTGAAAATAAAAGGACCAAGTAAACCCGGCGAAATACTGCTTAACGCCGCTTTTTTTTTTCCATTATCCGCGAAAGCCGGCCATCTGGTAGCCACGCCCATGCCCGCCCATGTCCCTCCTTCGCTTCGCCAGCGACACGCCCCTTTGAACTTTCGCCAGCGAGGCAACGGGAAAGCGGCAATGCTGTCAAAAAAGCAGCTTACGATTATACCGATTTCGCTGCTTTTCAGAGATCGCCAGCCATCTCCTGATTTATGTCGGAAGATGGCTGGCGATCACTTTCGAAAATAAGCTGGTAAATAACCTATTTGCCACTTTTAGGTCCCATTGCAATATTCTTATGGGTATGCGTTTGCATGACATATAACCACCGAGGAAACAGTACCATATTTATTAGATTTACCTTACCCATCAATGATATAGGAAGATCCATCCAACTTCCCAACTGTCTCCTAATGTCTTCCAACAAGATTGACATATTAAGACGGTACAAAGACAAGACATCCATAGTAAACCAAATACCCAGATATTTTAACAAACTGTCTGCCCACTGTAAAGGAAAGCCCAGACCCCAAGTAATTTGTAACTGTTGGGACGAAGGCAGTGCTTCCAACTTGGCTACATTTAAACAGAACCCTGCATAATCCCCATACTCTCGAAAGGTCTTGAGCAGTGTCTGAAGAGATTCTTGTGGGTTCGTGAGGTTCACCAACAGATCATCAGTGAATGCTGCAACCTTAAAGCAAAGAGAATCAATCTGAACTCCCCGAATCAAAGGGTTGGAGGCAATATCTCGAATGAGAGAATCCAATGTTAACACAAAAAGAAGGGGCGAGAGAGGACATCCCTGCCTCGTCCCTTGTAGTATAGGAAAGGTCTCGGACTCCAATCCATTGACCAGTATGTTAGCACTAGGATTGGAGTATAACGCTCTTAACAGCCGAGATAAAGCGCCTCGAGAACCCATATGCCTCCAAGGAAGCAAAAAGAAAATCCCAGTGGACCCGATCAAAGGCCTTCTGAGCATCGAAGCTAATAAGCAAAGACTGTAAATTACGCTGACGACCATATTTCAGCGTTGCCAAGATTCTTCTTAGACTTTTGGCCATTGATCTGCCTCCAACAAAACCCACTTGAGGCTCATGAAGCAGGCCAGGCAGGAAGTGAGCCAATCTATTAGCCATTACCTTCGCTAACAATTTAGCCTCATAGTTCAAAAGAGATATGGGACGATAAGATGCAGGTTCTAATGGGTCCTTACCCGGTTTAAGTAAAACAATGATTTGTGCCAAGGCAAGTGTAGATGGCAAGGTTTCCAAGTCCGCAATTTTATTCAGAACGTTAGTAATTGAGGGTATAACTGCTGTACTAATTAATTTATAGAATTCGGCCTGGAAGCCATCAGGTCCCGGAGCCTTTAGTAAGGGACTACGGGTTATCACCAAAGCAACTACGTCCTTGTATCGGAGCATTTATGCAATCTAACACCGATTGCTTAAGAGAGGGCAATGACAAATTATCTAGGTACATCTGACCAGGAAGTCCCTGAGTTGGAGGCGAGGTGTAAAGTTATCTATAATAGTCGTGAAATGTTTGACAAATGTCTTCATCCGAATGTGAGTGAGTCCCTCTGCCATCCCGAATTGTTAACATTTTACGAGAGCCCCCCCCCCCCCCCAGGTCGAATTAACCTAGCCATAAGTCTACCCGCCTTGTTACCTTGTCTGTATAACATATAACGATAATACATCTGCCGATGGAGCAGTTCATCCAAGGCCATCAGCGAATCAAGCACCCGTTGCTTATGGGCCTCTGTATGTGGAGGAGTGGCCTAGTGGTTAGGGTGGTGGACTTTGGTCCTGGGGAACTGAGTTCGATTCCCACTTCAGGCACAGGCAGCTCCTTGTGACTCTGGGCAAGTCACTTAACCCTCCATTGCCCCAGGTACAAATAAGTACCTGTATATAATATGTAAGCCGCATTGAGCCTGCCATGAGTGGGAAAGCGCGGGGTACGAATGTAACAAAATAAATGTGTCCACCCAAACTGCTGTTGAGCATGACAAAGCTGCGATCCTAACCACAAAATCTCCTTGTCCCTGGCAACTTTAACAAAATGAGGATAACTTATTATTTCCCCCCTCATCACCGCCTTTGCAGCTTCCCAATACAGTGCTCTGCATTTTGGGATTCATAAAACTTCCAAGAACTTAAAATCTTTTCTCGGAGCCTTGAATCTTTGTACAACTCAAGGGGGAACATCCAACGTCTACGACGTCCACCAGTAACAGTAGGCGCCCAATCCATCCATACCCAAGCATGATCCGAAATGACGTAAGGCCCTATCTCTGTCTGGGACACTGCCCCAAATAACTGTCCCAAGACTAACAAATAATCTATTCAGGACTGAGTAGAATGTGCTCTCGAGAGATGTGTATAGTCTCTGTCAGAGGGATGCAGGACTCGCCATAAGTCCACTAAATCCAATAAGTGACTCATATGAAGCAATCCCTTGTTAAGATGATACGAAGCGACATTCCCTGAAAACGTTCGGTCCATTTGGGGATCCCAAACTGCATTAAAATCCCCTCCCACGACTAGGTCTGCATGTTGATACTGTATAAGAAGGTTAATCAGTGTTTGATAAAACTTTTTATCATAATGATTGGGCGCATACAAATTACAGATGAGCAGTTTTCGGTAATTAATTACTGCCTCTACAAGAACATATCCACCCGCAGGGTCTATTGAGAGGGGCTTAACTACTTCCGCTATCCCTTTTTTGAACAAAATTGCAACCCCTCCTTTTTTTCCCCTGGGCCAAAGCTGCCACACATTCCCCCCACCCACCTTGTTTTCAGTTTAGCATGCGCTGATTCATTAAGATGTGTCTCCTGAATCAATGCAATGTCTACTCTGTGTCTATGCAGATGCTGCAAGATTTTAGTTCTCTTTATCGGCAAGTTAATCCCCCCTACATTCCATATTACTAGTTTTACTATCACCCAGTGTCAAAATGGATGTACACAATCATTAAACATACATGCAAGTACCAGGAGGGATGTCCCAGCCAACATCCCCTCCCAGTAAGCCATTCCTCAAGATTCCCATAGCCCCAAAAGATCTGACTTTTCCAGCCCTTCCATACCTCTACTCTATCTTGATCTACAAGAGAACCAAACAGTTGAAAAACCCAAAACTCCCTCTTTACCTCTTCACCCATCTTCCCAATCCCCAACCCATCCCCCCCACAACCCCATAACCTATTAGTAGAGTTCCCCCTATGGTAACTAGCACGTTCAACACCTCCCCCGTTCCCCCGTGTACCCCCTTGACACAACATCATACAAGTACAAAATATATCAGACCCCACTTTAAAAAAAACCTGACAATAAAAACTTAAATTGGAAGGTCCACAAATCGTACATCTGTCAACCTGCCAAGGCTCTTGTCTTGAAGAATCCAAGTCCCGTGCAATGACACAACTATCAAACAACTGACTAAGCTGCAGCACACAAGAATCTGAAATTCCTCTTTCCAACTCCGGACACTTATTCTTGTTATCACCTTAATGCTCTCCCAGGGAGTACCAACTCTGTCCCAGTGCAAAGCAATCCAGTCATGTACTCCAGAAGTTACACACTGATATCGGGTAGCGAGGCAGTCAGCATGCCTCCGTTGCAGAGCTCGCAGCTTTCTCACCCTCAATCTTCGATAAGTACTCCTGCGCCACCTCCACCGAGTCAAAGATTCTGGAAACTCTATTGTGGGTAATCTTCAAGTTGGCAGGATATAACAGGGCAAATCTTATTTTTAATTAAAAGAGCTGTGAGCATAGTGGAGTAAATGCCCTTCGCTTTGCAGCCACACCCACAGAATAATCCTGGAAACACCTGATTGGCTGATTCTCGTAAGTCAAACCTTTGCTGGACCTAGTTGCTTGCAATATTGCTTGCTTATGAGCATAGTTTAACACAGAAAGGATAATCACACGAGGTTTGGCCAAGTTAATTTGGCGAGGTCCCACACGATGAGCACGCTTTACTCGCAGTAAACCAGTGCATTCAGGGAGATGTAGTTCTGTGGGAAGCCACCACTCCAAAAAGCCCACTAGCTCCTTATCCGGTATAGATTCTGATAATCCCACCAGATGCAGATTATTCCGTCTACACCTGTTTTCGAGGTCTTCTACCTTGGCCTCCAAAATGCTCAGTTGTTTCTGTAATGAATCCTGAGTCTCCTCCATAGCAGTGACCCTGTCCTCCACTTCACTCGTGTGCATTTGGAAAGCAGCACAGTCCCGAGATAGCTCCTCCATTTGAATTTGCAAACTTTCTAGCTTCGAATCAGTAGGAGCAAGCCGATGCTCTAGTAAATTTTCCAAAACAGAAGACATTTCCGTTGTAATCTCCGGAACCCACGCCAATGAAACAGTAGAACCGTCCGGACTCGCTGGAGCCGCCATCTTTTTTTCCGCGTATTTGTGTGAGCTCGCCTCCATCGCACAGTGATCAAACTTACAAGCCAAGCACAGGAATGGTTCCCCAAAGTATACTCCAAAAAAAAAAAGTTTTTGTAGGTCTGAATGAGTTAAATCGTTCGGGGGAACAACAGGGGGCCGGAGAAGCTCACCTCAGCGGCTGTCCTTGGTCATGGCATCACGTGACTTCCTGTTTTACTATTTTAAATGATCTAGATGTTTAGTATAGTTGGCTCTGCTTCCTTCTGGGGGGGGGGGGGGGGGGGGGGAGTGTTTGGGGATAAATGCATGTTAGTAGCTGGCTGAGTGTTTTTTCTTTACTAGGTGATGGCTGAGTGTTTATCTTTACCAGGTTCTGACTACTGTTGTTTCTGTTTTTACAGTCAATATGTGTAATAGTAGAATCTGTTCATAAAATCAGTAAAGATATTCAAACATAAAAATATATACATAGGTACAAACTCCTTCTCAGCTATTTTTGAATCTCACTCCCTCTATCCCTGTCCATCCCCACCCCCACCCTTATTCAGGTAAAGTCATGTAAAGTGTCTACATGTGTAACGTTACGCGCATATCAGACTCATAGTTTTGTAAGTGCTTATTTCATCTACATGATTTTTAAATGTCTCTCTCTGTAACTCCACAGATGATGTCAGCTGATGCAGTTGTGAAATTGATGATTGATCACATGACAGACCCTTCCAATGAATCTCATTTGACTTTCAGTCCTGGTGAGTTACACTTCTGTTCTCCCCAACCATACAGGCATATGTGTCTGCTTCTTCTTCCTGATGCACTCCAAGCCTCACTGATCCACAGTCCTTTCTTTCAGGAGTCCACTTGGTTCTAGTAGTAAACAATCTGGGAGGACTGTCCTTCTTGGAAATGGAAGTTGTGGCAAATTCTGTTGTGCAATATCTTGGTGAGATAATTGACTATTATGCTTTTTATTTATGAGGATCTCCTCAAAATCAGGAAGTTGATTTCTTTTTCCTGCCTCTCCCTCTTAAAAAAAGTGCTTGAATATTTTCCTTTAAAGTCTAGAAAGACCATGAGAATGGCATCTCTAGATTTGTCTGTATCTTAGTACAGTGGTTTTCAAACTTGAGATCATGTCATATTGGATTGTGGCATGCCAGTGAGAAAGGACAGCTTGTGTTGCTGATTTCTGGCTCTGCATAGCTCTCAAGAAGTTTGAACAATATGGTTCCCATATTCTCAGCGCTGTTCACATGATGAGGGTTAAATGAAAGAATACAGGTATAATTCAACTCATAAAGGTCAGTTTTAGAACTAGGTGCTTCCATCTAGGCACCCTAATGCTGTCTGGTAAAAACCTATTCTATAATGGCATTTGGGCATTCTAGAATACCGTCATAACCCGGAATCGGCGCACCGTATGTTTGCATGCCTGCAGTTACACCAGCCAAAGACCTGATGTCACTGTAGTCACATAAATGCGGCAGGGATACACGTAACTTGTATATGCTTAAGCAAGATCCCCACTCATTCCTTGCCTTTGTGTACATCCCCCCTTGTATTTACGTGCTAAGCCACTTGCACGTGCCTTGACTGAGTAGTGCTTAAGTGTACACTTAACCTGTGAAAGTGCTAGCAGGGTGCCTAACACGCATAAGTGCTAGAATTCTGTAAATTTTCACATGCAACGGGCACATAAATGCAGATGCCCAGTTATAGAATTGCCCTTGCAGTGACTAAGCTGAACAGAGCTGCAGGAATGTCAGAGACAAGAAGATGGCCGACAGGTATGGAGCTCAGCAAACGAGCTCCAGAGGCCCCGAGTGAACAGACTCACCTGGGCCATCCCTAACCGGACTGGAACGGACCGGAAAGGAACTAAAACGTAGCTGGATTCTTGCTGAATTAATTGATCCAATCGGATCCCAGAGATCTAGAAGGCAAATGGCAAGTATCGGACGAACGTTTCCGCACCACCACGCGGCCCATCTACCCGCTGATGACCGAGGCCTAGAGAGAACAAACTCACCTGGGCCCTCCAGGCACCAGCAGACATCCCTGTCTGGACCGAAACGGATCGGACAGGAGTTAATTCAAAGCCGGATTGCTGCTGAATCAGCCGATCCAAATGAGTCTAACAATCCAGGAAGCAAACGGCGAGTTCAGATGAACGTGTCCATACCACTACGCGGCCCATCTGCTCACTGACTGCCGAGGCCTACATTCCAACGAGCCGCTAAAAAGGGAAGCCGTCGATCGTGTGACGAGAAGACAGGAGAACAGCACAGATAGAAGTGCAAAGGACTGCACAATCGTAGGCACGCTGACGACTTCAACAAAGAGGCATATTTTCAAAGCACTTTGGAAGGCTAAGTTCCATAGGTTTCTATGGAACTTTGGGAGGCTAAGTGCTTTGAAAATGAGCCCGAAAGTCTCTTACGTGCTGTTGGGAAGCCACTAGGGAACATCACCTAGCTACACCCACGAGTCCACGACCAGGTGAGTGGACGCCCTTTATTTGCCTCGAGAGTGAGTGCTGACCACTGAAACCGGACGGGAGCCGAGGGGTAAGAAATTGAGGGCCCGCTGCACAACGTGGCTCGAATCCCAAGGAAATATGAACTAGGCACACGCCGGTCACGGCCGCACACTAGCCCGCTGGAAGTCGAAAACCGGCGGGACCGAGGCAAGAGGCATGAGATTTACTCACCGCTACGGGACCAGCCTTCTACTCCGGATGCTTAAATAAAGAAGGCTCAGGCCACAACTTACGGAGTTCACGATCCACAATAACAAAACAGTGGACCAGATCAACCGAACGATCCTGCACCCATCCAGTGAAGCACATGCCTACAGAACCGGGCTGACGTGCCGACTGCGCGAACGACCATCGCTGCACCAGAATCGGCGGCAGGACTCCCCGAAGTGATACTGTCGGGTCTGTTAATCATCAAAGAAGAACTGTGCTACAGGCCCATCTACCCATCGATCCGACACCGCAGGCCGAGAATAATACCCAGCATGAGATCAGGACGAGGGGAGCGATGATCAACTGCTAGCAGCTGGAGATACTCTGTAGCATACCCCTCAACCTCGCCCAACTATAACCACTGCCTTCAGGAATCTCCAAGCTGTCGACCCCCCTACCCTATCCTCTCACATCTTCACATCTCCACTCTCTTCCCTTCCATCTCGTCTTCTGAATCTGTCGACACGGCTGTTTCTACCTACAATGAAATTCTCTCCACTGCTCTGGATACCCTAGCACCATCTGTCTCTCGCCCCACTAAGCGCATTAATCCTCAGCCCTGGTTAACCCCTTGCATCCGTTACCTTCGCTCCTGCACCCGCTCTGCTGAACGACTCTGGAGGAAATCTCGCACCCTGTCAGACTTCACCCATTTCAAATTCATGCTATCCTCCTTCCAGTCCTCCCTATTCCTTGCCAAACAGGAATATTATTCTCAATTAACCAATTCTCTTGGCTCCAACCCTCGTCGCCTCTTCGCCACCCTCAACTCCCTACTTAAAGTACCCTCCGCTCCACCCCCCCCCCCCTCTCTCCTCAAACACTAGCTGACTACTTCCGCGATAAAGTGCAGAAGATAAACCTTGAATTCACTTCCAAGCCTTCTCCTCCCTGTGACTTCTTAACCCACTCCCTCAACCAACCTAACCTGGCCTCCTCCTCCTCCTTCCCTGAGATCACCGAAGAGGAAACTGCTCGCCTTCTTTCTTCCTCTGTGCACCACCTGTTCCACTGATCCCATTCCCACCAATCTGCTTACCAACATCTCTCCTACAGTTAACCCCTCAATCTGTCACATCCTCAACCTCTCTCTCTCCACTGCCACTGTCCCTGACATCTTCAAGCACGCTGTAGTCACAGCACTTCTCAAAAAACCATCACTTGACCCCACCTGTCCCTCCAACTACAGCCCCATCTCTCTTCTACCCTTCCTCTCCAAATTACTTGAACGTGCTGTCCACAGCCGCTGCCTTGACTTCCTCTCCTCTCAGGCCGTCCTCGACCCGCTTCAATCCGGCTTTCGCCCACTACACTCAACAGAAACAGCACTCTCTAAAGTCTGCAATGACCTGTTCCTTGCCAAATCCAAAGGTCACTATTCCATCCTCATCCTCCTCGACCTATCTGCCGCCTTTGACACCGTCAATCATAATTTACATCTTGACACACTGTCCTCATTTGGGTTCCAGGGCTCCGTCCTTTCCTGGTTCTCCTTGTATCTTTCCCAACGCACCTTTAAAGTATTTTCTAATGGCTCTTCTTCCACCCCCGTCCCGCTCTCTGTTGGGGTCCCTCAAGGATCTGTCCTTGGACCGCTTCTTTTCTCGATATACACCTCTTCCCTGGGCTCGTTGATCTCATCACATGGTTTCCAGTACCATCTCTATGCTGATGATACCCAGCTTTACCTCTCCACTCCCGACATCACAGTTGAAACCCAGGCCAAAGTTTCGGCCTGCCTTTCAGACATCGCTGCCTGGATGTCCAACCGGCATCTGAAACTGAACATGGCAAAGACTGAGCTCCTTGTCTTTCCACCCAAACCCTCTTCTCCTCTTCCCCCACTTTCTGTCTCTGTTGACAATGCCCTCATCCTCCCCGTCTCTTCAGCCCGCAATCTCGGAGTCATTTTTGACTCCTCCCTCTCCTTCTCTGCCCATATCCAGCAGACAGCTAAGACCTGTCGCTTCTTCCTCTATAATATTAGCAAAATTCGCCCATTCCTCTCTGAACAGACCACCCGAACCCTCGTCCAGTCGCTCGTTACCTCTCAACTTGACTATTGCAACCTTCTCCTCGCTGGCCTCCCGCTTAGCCACCTATACCCCCTTCAATCTGTCCAAAATTCCGCCGCACGTCTTATCTACCGCGTGAACCGATACTCTCATATCACCCCTCTCCTCAAGTCGCTTCACTGGCTCCCGATCCGCTACCATATACAGTTCAAGCTTCTCCTATTGACCTTCAAGTGCACTCAATCTGCAGCCCCCCATTACCTCTCTACCCTCCTCTCCCCATATGTTCCCACCCGTAACCTCCGCTCTCAGGACAAATCACTCCTTTCTGTACCCTTCTCCACCACCGCTAACTCCAGACTCCGCCCCTTCTGCCTCGCATCACCTTATGCCTGGAACAGACTTACTGAGCCCATATGCCATGCGCCCTCCCTGCCCATTTTCAAGTCCTTACTCAAGGCCCATCTCTTCTCCCTTGCTTTTGGCGCCTAACCACCTTCCCATTCCTGATACCTACACTGACTACATAGTTTTTACCTTTAGATTGTAAGCTCTCTTGAGCAGGGACTGTCCTTCCCCATGTTTAAACTTGTACAGCGCTGCGTAACCCTGGCAGCGCTATAGAAATGCTAAGTAGTAGTAGTAGTAGCATGCTTTAAGACCTTCTTTAAATGCTTTAATAGCTTCCACTATACGTTTCAAATGCTTAATATGCTCTGCACCATGTTGAAAGACTTGCTTAAATACTTAAATGCTTTACAGACTTTAAAAGCTTAATATATGCCTTGCAACATGTTAAAAGATTTCCTTTAAATGCTTAAATGCTGGACTTCCGGTGGAGCGGCGAGCCAAGATGGCCGCAGTAAGGTGAGCTCCTGCAGGCAACGACCAGGGATCATACTGATTAAAACAGCCCAAGCCCCCAGAACAAGACAGAGAAGACGGGTTAGTGCGGAGGAGAGTCCCAGGCTCGTAATTGGGAACAGCGAAGCCGCTTGGTGAAGACGGAGCGGCGAAAAACGGCGATCGCGCACCCGACTGCAACCACGTGGAGCCGGGGCCGGAGGAGGCCGGCGAGACGCGGGGAGCGGAACACCTAGCTCGACGCGGGCGGGAGACCTGGAGGCTCAAAGACAGAAAGGTCTCGCCGATGTTGCTGATGTGCTCGGGAGCGGGCGATTGAGACCGCAGCTAAGAGCAGCCAGATGAGAGCACGGCGGAGGACGGACAAGAACGTGGGGCAAAAGGAGCATAAGGTACCGTGCTATCAGGAGAAGATGGCGGAGAGATAGTGGGAAGAGAAGCGTGGGGAAACAAGAGCAAGGAATACAGCACCAATCCCTGTAAATGGACATGTGGCAATTGAAAAATAAAGAGACAGAGGAATACTTAGCATAGAGACCAAGAATAATAAAACAGTATCCAGCACAAATAACAAGCCGAGTTAACTCACTGCAGCTGAGAAACGGGGACAAAAACAGTATTAAATCAGTGGAATAGACTGTAGTTGCCCCGTGCATTGCTGTATGGCTACCAGAAGCTCCAGGAGAGAGCCGGAGAAGAATAAGAACGGGGGTACAAAGATGGCGGACAAAAATTCCCCACCGTCACCAACAGTGAGCTCTGTTTGGGCCACGGAAATTGTCACGGAGGTAAAAATGGCGGTGGAGGAAACCATGAACAATAAATTGCAGCAAATAATTGACAAGCTTGAAGGAATGGACCAAAGAATCACCACGTTTACCAACGAGTTCCAGGAGGTTCAACAGCGACTGGGAGAAGTGGAAACCTCCACGCAGGAGGCATCAAAATCCATCGAGCATTTACAAGCAATGGTGACAACCTTGGAAGACAAAGTGGACGACCTGGAGAATCGATCTCGAAGGAATAATCTTCGGCTGGTAGGCATACCAGAATCAATACCAGAGGCGGAACTGAGAGGTTTTTTGGAGCCATGGCTCACCAAGCTTTTGACTAACCAGAGTACCGCGGGACCAATTAAGATAGAACGAGCACACCGGTTGGGTCCAAGAAGAGAGAATAATACACGGCCAAGAGTGGTCATATTGCGAATGCTACACTATCAACATAAGATGGATGTGTTGATAGCTATACGGAAAGGAGGGAAGCTGGAGGTGGACGGACATAAGATACTGTGTTTTCAGGACTATTCTACCAAAGTGTCCCTCCAGCGCAAGCAATATTCGCAAATATGTGGGAGACTGCACAAAATGCAGATAAGGTTCAGTCTACTATATCCAGCAAAATTGAGAATCCAGCACAATGGTTCAGTCAGATTTTGTGACACGGTGGAAGCCGCTCAAGCATTCGTGGACCGGCTGGAGGAAGAAAGGCCTGGAACGTCGAGTAAAACCTGAGTAGTGCGGTGACAAGAAAAGAGAGACTGGTACAATAGTAAGAGGAAGAGCAGAAGTGGTGAGGAAACCAGAGACTATTTGATGTAGAGTTACAAAGTTTTGAAGATGTTGATACTGTTTGTAAAGTTAATAAGGTAAACTGAGGGGGGAGGGGATAAATGACACATAAGTAAGGATTGGTCTAGAGGGATCCCTGGTCGGAAGCACGGAAGTACAGCACTATAGGTGCCAATAAGAATATGGGGGAGATGGGTAGTAGGGGGGAGGGTGGGGGAGGGAGGGGGAGAGGGTTAATGTGGAACAAAATCTTCATAGTAACAGAAGAACAGGGGAATACAGGCAATATAGTAGGGGACACACGAGTTGAACATCCATGTAGGAACAGGATCAACTACAGGGGGTGGGGGTATAGGCTGGGATGCCCTCCCCACTTAATCAGAGAAAGAATCAAGGTAGTAATACAGCAAACTTACGATATCACTTAATGGCCCTTAAAGTAGTGACATGGAATGTGGGAGGTATTTCTTCGCCGATAAAAAGGCAGAAGATACTCCGGGCACTCCACAGGCAAAAGGTGTCAATAGCATTACTTCAAGAAACACATTTAAATGCCAAGGAACATGAGAAACTATGCCGTTGGTGGGTGGGCTCATATTATGAATCCCCAGCGCAAGCAAAAAAAGCGGGAGTCATAATTCTAATCAAGAAAGGGGTACAAATAACTACACACAAAGTAATAGCTGATGATGCGGGAAGATTTGTAATTGTACATTTAACTGTAGAACGTCAACCAGTGGTTCTGTGTAATGTATATGCTCCTAACACGTATAACAAAGCTTTCTACAAACAACTTTTACGTCAGTTAACAAGTTTTGAAGGAACACCCATGCTAGTTGGGGGAGATTTCAATGCAGTAGTGGATCCCACACTGGATAGATCACAGGGGGGAAGAAGAGGAGCAGGGATGGAATCAAGAGGACTGGAGGTGTTAAGTGAGGTCCTGGACCTGGTGGATGTGTGGCGAACACTGCATCCCGTAGAGCGGGACTATACTCACTTGTCTCGCGCACATGCCACCATGTCGAGGATTGATTACATATTTATATCTCGATCAATATTTACTAAAATATGTAGTGCAGAAATAGGCCCCATTAAAATATCAGATCATGCAATGGTAATGACCGTATGGGAGCCTATGGAGAGAGAGATTAGACAGTTCCAGTGGAAGTTCCCTATTTGGTTATACAAAGATCAGGGATTCCGAGATTTTATAATTAAAAAATATAAGCAGTTCCAAGACACCAATCAGGCACATACAACAACTCCTATACTTTATTGGGACACGGCAAAGGCTGTGCTTAGGGGAGAGATAATCGCATATACTAGCCATCAAAAAAAGGCAAGGGAGAAGGAACAGATTTGGCTAGAGAAGGAAATAACAAGGGTAAGACGGGAGTATGGACGCCAACATACTGTTACACTAAAAGCCCAACTCTTGGAACTGCAGCAGACCCTTAATGAGAGACTTCATAGAAAGGCCCAACACAACTATGGCTCTTATAAATATAAATTATATAAATATGCTAACAGAGGGGGAAAGATGTTGGCTAGGTTAGCAAATCCAAGGCAAGGACCTCCAAAAATTAACGCATTATATTCGGCCAATGGAACTTTAGAAAACAAAGATACCCAAATAAACAGAATTTTGCAAGGTTATTACAGGCAGCTGTATGATGTCCCTGATCCACCCCCGATGGATAGTGAAATGTATCTGGAGGGACAAAATCTTCCGAGAATAGATATAGAGAGCCAAGAAATGTTAAATGCCCCCATAATGGAAGATGAAGTAGCATGGGCAATACAGCAGGGGCCTTTGGGGAAAGCCCCGGGTCCAGATGGGTATAGAGGAGAATTCTATAAAATGATGAGGGATGAAGTGGTGGTACCCATCACATTGATGTTTAATGCCATAGTGAAAGAAAAACAAATGCCTATCTCCTTGAGAACAGCTCAGATCATTGTGCTCCCAAAACCAGGAAGGGACACACAGAAACCAGAATCTTATAGGCCAATTTCGCTACTTAATTATGAGGCTAAACTATTTGCCAAGGTTTTGGCAAATCGTTTATCGCGAATTCTGCCAGATATTATTGAAGATTCACAGGTGGGATTTGTACAGGGGCGAAATATCACAAAAAATGTGAGAAAGATATTGGTAACTTTGGAGGCGGTAGCGGAGCGGGCCACGCCGTCGGTGCTGGTCAGCTTCGATGCTGAAAAGGCATTCGATAGAGTAGTATGGGACTTTATGTTTGGAATATTGGATGTGTATGGAATAACAGGGTTCTTTCAGGAGGCAATTAGAGCATTATACTATCTTCCACAAGCCCAGGTGTGGGCGAATGGAATATTGTCCCCTCCCTTTCCCATTTGTCGGGGAACAAGGCAGGGATGCCCACTATCACCTTTACTATTTGTATTAACTTTAGACCCATTGATTAGGAATATCCAACAAACACCCGATGTAAGGGGAGTTAGGATGGGCACGGAAACTTTTAAAATAGCAGCATTTGCTGATGATTTATTAGCACATGTGACTCAGCCAGAGGAATCACTACCAGCCCTCATCGAGTGTATGGCAGAGTATGGCGACTTCTCAGGCTTTAAGCTCAATCTAGAGAAGTCTGAAGCTATGCAGAGGGAGGGAGCCCAAGTTAGAGACTGGCAAAGACAATTACCATTAAAATGGGCGGCGGAATCGTTCAGATATTTGGGAGTGCGCTTAACTATGGATATAACTAATCTATATAAGATCAACATAGAAAAGTTGTTACAAGACACCAGCAGCTCTTTAGAGAGTTGGAATCATTTGCCTCTGTCATTAATAGGAAGAATCAATATGTTCAAAATGATTATATTCCCAAGGTGGCTCTACATACTGCAGGTATTGCCATTGCATATCCTGGGTAAAGACATTAGAAAGTTAAATAGAATAATCCGAAAGTTCCTTTGGGGGGGGAAGAAATCAAAAGTTCGCTTTGAATATTTGTATGATGGATGGACACAGGGGGGAGTGGGATTACCCTGTATAAAACAATACAATCAAGCATGCCTGTTGAGACATCTTAGGGATTGGCTGCTCAATACCAACCAGTATACCCCGACTAGCTGGGAGAGAACACTATTTGAGCCCTGGCACTTGAATTTTATATTGCAGGCCAAAACAAAAAACTTACCATTAAACCTCCGAAAAAGTATATTGTTAAGGCCAATGAGAAGCATATGGCGATTGCTCATGCAGATATGGAAGCAAAACCCCAATGTTAGCGATCAGCTACCAATCAAAGGAAATGGGGACTTTCCACCCGGTCTGGAGAAAGGTATATTTGACAGGTGGTCAAGGGCGGGGATTACCTTACTCGAACATCTAGTTAATGAGGAGGGAGGGCTGTATGGCTTTCAAGATCTGCAGCAAAGAATGTCTTTAGCAAACCAGGATCATTACTCATACAGACAACTACATCATTATTGGGGCAGTATGGACCAAGAAGCAATAGGCGCGAGGCTTGGTTGTAGACTTCGTGAATTCTTAAAGGGAGATGCACACGGGCAGGTATCAATATCGAGTTTACATAGAGCTTTAGTAGCCTTGAGTCCCCCCCGTACCTATGAGATACTTAAAGAGGCATGGAGTAAGGATTTGGGATACGAATTGAAAGGAATAAATTTTGCAAAACTGATAAAAGATATACCACATCAAGTAGGTGGGGCAGAGTTACAGGAGAGTCAATATAGGGTAATACACAGGGGATACATAACACAAAACCAAGCAGCAAGAGCGGGTTGGATAGGCGAAGCTCAATGCTCCAAATGTAATAGAGAAAATAATACCTTTTTGCATGCAGTCTGGAAATGTGCTCGAATAAAAATATTCTGGAGAGCTATACAGAAGTATATCGAGCAGATCATAGGGCAAAGATTACTCCCCTCCTGGAGAGGAGTGTTGTTGAACAAAAGGGATGCATATGGGATAACAGACAGCTATATAGGGCTATTTTTATGCAAGGCATATGCAGTGGGGAAAAAATGCATACTTAAACACTGGTTGCAGGAAGATCCACCTTCCTTTTGGTACTGGAGAAATAGGATGCATGAATTAATGCTTTGGGAGGCTAGGACGGCCTTTGGTAACTCAAAGAAAAGAAAGGAGTTTATTAAAATATGGAGTAAGTACTTGCAAAACATATCCCATAAAGCACGAAGTGCGGTACTAAATAGACTTGGAACGCCTTAGCCAGTGGGGTGTTTGGGAGATTAGCATTTCAGGATGTAAATGGGTATAGTCCTGTAATAGATATTGAAAAAATTAGGTGCTATGAAGTTAAAAACGATCACTGTAAAGATGTCACCCCCCCGGGGGGGGGGGGGGGAGGGGAGAAAAAAGGGGGGGGGGGAGGGGGGGGGAGAAAATGATGATGGAAAATATTGATGAAGCAGTTATGATGTATGTATGCAACAGTGACCTGTTCTTAGGTTAATGAGCTGTTTGAATTTATGAACCATGTTTATAATGTTTATTGTCATCAATAAAAACTGTTGAAACATAAATGCTTAAATGCTTTATTGGCTTAACTATTTAATGTTGATACCAATCGATGTTAACATTGCCTAATGGTGCTATAGCTTAATGCTGACACTACTTGATGCTGATACTGTTTGACGTTGACACTGCATAATGGTGACACCGCTTGATGATAAGACTGCTTAGCATGGACACCACCTGAAACTACACTTACTCAATGTTCAATGTTTACGCTGCTTGATGCTGACAATGTCTAATGCTGACACTGCTTGATGTACGTACCAATTTTCACTTACTAATACCCTTACGCACATACAAATACCACGAACCATAACCAACATGAACACCAACAAATTGCTCATGATAATCTACTTCCTTCCCCTAATCCATCACACATGGACCACTCCCAACATAAACAACAATCTACCCACAGCACACAAACCCTATAGACAACCCATTCATAACTCACCAGACCATAGGAACAACAACCAACTAAAAGAAAAAACAAATACAGACGGAAATAACCAACAGAAAGGGAAGAAGGGTCACAACAAATCCAGATACCAAGAAAACAGGCAATTAATAAAAATTAACATATTAACGTCCCACACCAAACCTTACCATTCAATCCAAATGGGATACTTAAACGCCAGATCAGTAGTAAATAAAACAGAGATTATAACAGATTGGATCACCACAGACAATCTTGACCTCCTATTCATCACTGAAACCTGGATCCATGACCAAAAAGACCCCATAATCTTAGATTTATGCCCACCAGGATACAAAATTACCCACTGGACAAGAAATGGAAAAAGAGGAGGAGGAATAGCCATAATATACAGATCCGAATTCACCATCACAACCACAGCTGAATCCATTTTGCCACAACTTGAAACCCAACCAAAGATTCTGCTCCACTATCACTACTTATGAAAACTTGCAGACGACCCACAATCCAGGCTTAGCTACGGCCTGCAAGTATTTGATCACTTCTCAACTCTTTGATCACTTTGTAACTCTTTAAATAATGTTCATACTGCTTGTTGCTGCTATTACTATATTTTCCACCGCTTAATGTTCATGCAGCCTGTTGCTGATACTGACTAGATTTGACACTGCTTGATATTATATTTAATCACTGCCTAATACTTGTTGCTGCTATTACTATATTTTCCACCGCTTAATGTTCATGCAGCCTGTTGGGAGGCCTGCCTGCTGCCCGTTGCCCCCCTTCTGTGTCCTGAGCGTGACGACCGACATCCATTCACCACTCACGGGGAGGTGGAATACCTCCTCCGGAAGGAGCGGTGACTGAGACACCATCGAAACGGTAAGCCACGTGGGAGGCTTGCCTGTTGCCCGTTGCCCCCTTCTGTGTCCTGAGAGTGGAACACCTCCTCTAGAAGGAGCAGCGTTCCATACACCGATCGCACCGTGGCCCGTGCGGAGTCTCCTCATCCGCGAACTGGTCCACTCACAGTCAAGGAGGTGGAATATCTCCTTCTTTATCGGAGGAACACTTACTGAGACGTGCCTAGCACCACGGAATCTCCACTGATGAGTCCCCTACAACCCGGTTTCCATCACACTGAGTCGAAACTGCCTGGCATTAACTCTTGCTATTACCAGTCTCCCCTGCAACGTTTTGATCCCACTCTACCTGCTTATATTACTGCCGCCATTCCACCAAGGCTATACCCTTTACTGCTACTCTGTAGCACCCTGGAAACTTACATTAGACTGTTTGAACTCCTTAATTCTATATGTTTCATTGACTCAAGTCGCTACCTAAAATCCTACTGCTCTGTATCATGCTGAAATTCTACCTAATTGCTGTTTTAAATTCTACAATATTGTATCATACTGAAATTCTACCTAACTGCTGTTTTAAATTCAATGGATGACGGTATCTCATTTATTAGATTTTGAGCAGACTTCCATTCCATTTTTCGGAGTGGCCTGCGGTTTCGGCATTATTGCCCACCTATGAGTTACCTGTATAGATGAGCGCGGGGTTAATAAAGAGACGTCTAACGACTTTCGTTGCGATTGTGTACAGGTTGACTCGGGTATTTAAAATTGTTTAGAAATGGTTAGTTGTATACGCGGGAGAGCCTAACCTATAAAATTTTTATTTCACTGCGTGCGTTGTAGCCACTTAAGGTTCATTGGGGTGATTACGTTGTAGCTAATCAGCGGGACCCGTTGGACCGCTGCTCCTCGACTCAGAGGACCTTATTCGCAGGTTTTTTGAGTTCATTTTGGGAGTGATTGCAATGTCCCTTTTTGGGGGCTCTATCATGGTGTTGGAGCCCATGGCCACTAATTACCAGTGTAGTTTTTGGCAGGCATGTTGTAGCTGTCTTTAGAAGCACACTCTGGGGAGTAGTATTTGTTAATTTGGGATAGAGTAGTATAAATATATAATAGCTGACATTGACCTCCTTCTGCTCTATTTTCTTCTCACTTTTGTGGCTTTCAATTGTCCGTTTATTTAACCTGCGGCAAAAGCATAGGGCTTTCCGCCAATTAGTAATTTCTATTCTAGGTTCCGTTGCTGGGACGCTCTTGAAGACGCGTGAGTATAAAGGACTTTTATAGATTTGCCAATACTATTTGACACAACCCTGATATCGGTGTTCTACCATACCAGAGTTCTGGCACCCAATTCATTATGCTGCCTCTTGAGAGAGTGATAAATCACTTCCCAGGAGACCACATAAATCTTATAAAGTTTTGCCAAATATGGCATTCCTGGAATAAGTTTCAGCCTGGACTCTCGTGGCCCCGTAAGGGCACCTTCAATACCAAAACTAAGTAGTAGTAGTAGTAGTGGTTAGAATCAATCACCCAAATTTGCAAGAACACCTCAACGCAATCCTACTCTATAGACCGCCAGGCAACTGGCAAGAAGCCCAAACACACTTTATGGACTTCATCTTGAACACTTGTGTCTCTACCTCAAACCTTATCATAATCGGAGATATCAACCTTCACCTTGAAGATCTTACCTCAACAAGCACCCAAGAATGCACAGAGTTCCTACAACTGTGGGATCTTCTTGGACCAAACACGCAACCAACTCACACTAAAGGACACACACTAGACATTATCTCACACAGATTCGACCCTGACTCCAACCTTACTCTAACAGACACAAAATGGACCCCCACACCATGGTCAGATCACTATAAAGCACCCATCACCCTCTAATGGCGAACGAAAGACTCACTTAATAAACAAGAATGAAAAACATATTCCACGAGAGGAAAAATAGACCCGGTAACATTCTGGCAACAGATCTACCACAGCGGATGGTCAGTAAAGGCAGACACAAACCAATTCCTCCGAGAATGGGACAATAGATGCAGATCAATATTAGACAATATTGCCTCAACTCAAACCAGAACCTCACACAGAAAGAGATCAACACCATGGTTCAACGAAGAACTGAAAAAACTCAAAACACAAGTTAGAAGATTAGAACGAGCGTGGAATAAAAAGAAAGATGACCCCACACTTAATGCCCACACTTAATGCCTGGAAACAACTTCAAAGAAAATATAAATATACCATAAGACAAACCAAAAGATTATACTACAAAACTGAAATTGGATCGAACTACAAGGACACACATAAACTCTTCCAACTAGTGAATAAACTGCTAGACATCACACCAGTCACAACCAACAACAAAGATACACCAGGAGCAGACAATCTCACGAAATACTTCAAGGAGAAAATCGTACAACTTAAAATACCTGTCTGCACCATCGGCTACGCCGTACTCCTTGACTGTCTAGACCCAGACCCTGGTGTATATCAAGCAGACAGAATCTGGACTAACTTCGAAATATTATTGGAAGATTTCATCACCCAATACTTCTAGGAGAAAATCGTACAACTACAACTTAAAATACCTGTCAGCACCATCGGCTATGCCGTACTCCTTGACTGTCTAGACCCAGACCCTGGTGTATATCCAGCAGACAGAATCTGGACTAACTTCGAGATATTATCGGAAGATTTCATCACCCAAACGCTCAAAAGATTAGCCAAATCTCATTGCAAATTAGACATTTTCCAAAACAACCTTATGACATTTGCCCCTCAACAATTTATAACAGACCTAATGACCCACTTGAACTATTTGTTACAAAATGGACTCTTCCCGACAGAGAAAGGAAACATTCTACACACCCCCATACCCAAAGACGCAAAGAAAAGTGCTAGTGAACTAACTAACTATAGACCAGTAGCATCCATTCCCTTAATAACCAAACTAACGGAAGGGATGTTGACCAAACAACTCACAAACTATTTAAACAAATTCTCAATACTACACGATTCCAAGTCAGGATTTCGGTCTAACCACAGTACTGAAACAATACTAGTTACAATTATGACAAAATTCAAACAAATGATTGCAACTGGCAAGAACATATTACTTCTACAATTTGGCATGTCCAGCACCTTCGACATGGTTGATCATGGAATACTACTACATATCCTCGAGTACTTCGGAATTGGAGGCAACGTTCTCAATTGGTTCAAGGGGTTCCTAACCACACAATCATACCAAGTGACATCTAATTCGACTACATCAGCCACATGGACACCCGAATGCGGAGTTCCACAGGGATCCCCCCTCTCACCAACTTTATTCAAATTAATGATGACACCCTTGGCCAAACTACTATCAAACCAAAACCTTAATCCATACATATACGCAGATGACGTAACGATCTACATCCCATTCAAACAAGATTTAAAGGAAATCGCCAACGATATCAACCAAAGTCTACAAATCATGCATTCATGGGCGGATGCATTTCAGTTGAAACTCAACGCAGAAAAAACCCAATGCCTAATACTCACCTCTCAACATAACACGAACAAATTCACCACCATCAACACACCAAAACTGAATCTTCCAATCTCAGACACCCTAAAAATTCTTGGAGTCAACATTGACCGACACTTAACACTCGAAAATCACGTGAGTGGAGGAGTGGCCTAGTGGTTAGGGTGGTGGACTTTGGTCCTGGGGAACTGAGGAACTGAGTTCAATTCCGGCACAGGCAGCTCCTTGTGACTCTGGGCAAGTCACTTAACCCTCCATTGCCCCATGTAAGCCGCATTGAGCCTGCCATGAGTGGGAAAGCGCGGGGTATAAATGTAACAAAAAAAACCAAGAAGATGTTCCACTCAGTGTGGAAATTAAAAAAGAGTAAGACCTTTCTTCCCAAGAACTGTCTTCCGAAATCTGGTACAATCAATGGTACTCAGTCATCTAGACTACTGCAATACACTATACACTGGCTGCAAAGAGCAAATAATCAAGAAACTTCAAACAGCCCAGAACACTGCAGCTAGACTCATATTCGGCAAAACAAAATTTGAAAGTGCTAAACCCCTACGAGAAAAGTTACACTGGCTCCCACTTAAAGAACGCATCACGTTCAAAATATGCACCCTAGCTCACAAAATCATTCATGGAGATGCCCCAGCCTACATGTCAGACCTGATAGACTTACCACCCAGAAATGCTAAAAAAGCATCCCGTACGTTCCTCAATCTTCACTTCCCCAACTGTAAAGGTCTTAAATACAAACTAACGCATGTGTCAACCTTTTCCGACTTGAGCACACAATTCTGGAATGCGCTGCCGCGAAATTTAAAAACGATCTATGAACTAACTAACTTCCGCAAATTACTGAAGACCCATCTCTTTAACAAGGCATACCAAAAAGATCAACAAATGTGAAATCCTCCACACATACCTAGAATTGCCTTATAATATTTGCTTTATCACTTTCATGTTACCCAAGATCCTTCTGTAATACTAAATGTCTATTTCCTTATGCATTTCCACTATTCATAATGTATTGTAAGCCACATTGAGCTTGCAAAGAGGTGGGAAAATGTGGGATACAAATGCAATAAAATAAATAAATAAATAAAATATTGTGGCAGGAGACAGCATGAGCCTGTCTGGCCCATTCTGCAGGCTGGGCGGAGCTTGCCACCACATTGAGTGACCCCAAACATTCGCAGATGCTTGTGAGGTTTATGACAGCCTATGTGTGTGGGTTTTTTTAATTTGACAGTTTGTTTTTTATTTTATTTGAAAGGTTCCCATATATAGATATGTATCATGAAATAAAATTGGAAATCACTAAAACAGCATAAAAGATTATTGTTACTGGTAGAAGAAAGAGCACTAATTCTCTATATTGTATTCGCATTTTTCTTCACTGTTCTATTTCAGTGAGGATATCCTGTTTCCTGATGGGTTTTCTTTACCTCTGGGGGCGTCCTGGGGGGTGAGCCACTGTCCCACTGTGGGTACGGTTGCTCCGGCATGGCAGACTTGCTTTTGTAGCCGCGGGACTCCTTATAACTCTGCTCGGACAGAACCGGGGTCTTTCTTAAAGCTGCCCCTTTCAAAAATTGAGCCTCCTATGGCTCCAAAAACAAGTCTGGCATTCTGGGGCGCTCCCACCCGTAGCTTACACCTATTGGTACCAATGGGCATCTCCTCACCTCCCATGACCCCTCCCCCCCCCCCCCCCCCCCCGAAGTTTAAAAAATAAATTTAACCTTGGATTACACTCCTGACGGTTCCTTAGTGTACACCCGTATGCTGATAGTTTGTTTAGGTTACACCAATATGGCAGCTGCGCAGGAGAGATGGCTTCAACCTTTTGACATCATGCTGTCTCCTGTCATAAAACCTTATTGGTCAGAGACAGTGAGTAATGGGGTCAGATGCGTGAGCAGTAGAAGCCAGAGGAAAGGGAAAGGCTTGTTGAGAGTGCACAGCAAGGGCTAGGGAAGAGAGAATAAGCAATATTGGCAGGTGTGTGTGAGAATGAGCAATAGGGTCTGAGAAATGTAGGGTATGGGGGGTGAGAGTTTCTTCTTTCACTGGAGCCCGTGGAAGAAAAGTCTGAAAACCATTGTAGTTTCCCACCATTCCTTCTTTTAAAAAAAAAATCTTTTTCAATGTTCTTCTCTTTTTCTCTCCATCTCTCCCTGCCCCTTCCTACCATTCTTAGTCTCGTACTGTCTCCCTCAGTTCTGGCTGCATTATCTTCTTGTTCTCTTTCAGAGGACCAAGGGGCTGTGATTGAACGAGTCATGGTGGGTCCCTTCATGACAGCATTAGAAATGGCTGGAGTTTCACTCACTCTCATGCAGGTGGATGAGGAGTTGTTAAAGCTGTTTGGTAAGGACTGAAAAAGGACATTAACTCCTTTGGGATTTTTCAGAGAGAGTTTCATGCTGAATGTGGCCCCTCTCTCAAGTCTGTTCCTGGGGTTATTTGAGGCTGGGCTCCAAAAAATGCACATTTCTGTCTTCTCTGTGATACTCATTCTGCTGTAATTAAATCCTAGATGCTGAGACCACAGCAGCTACTTGGCCCAACATAGCTAGCGTCAGAGTCACTGGCCAGAGCCGAAGCATCTCTGCACCTGAAGAGAAACCTGAAGTTGAAAATTCCCAAGGGACTGAAGGTATAACCTACACCCAGTAATATACAGTTCTGATTAGTGATATCTACCAACAGTATGCCCAGAGTAAATATTTATCAGATAGATTTGCATGCATTTAATCTTTTTTTTTAATCCAATAACCTGAATATTTTTGAAAATCCTAAAGTTCACCAGCCAATTGGCAGGAAGTGAAATGCAGATTCTGCTTCCAGCAACAACAACATTGGTAGTGGCTTGTTAATCCAGCAGCATAACGGGACTGATCTAATGCCAGTGATTACTCTTGCAGAAGTTGGTTTATTGAAGGCCCAAAAAATGCAAATTTTAATAGCTTTACCAGCTTGTTTTCTATCAGAACTTGGCCAATTTCAATAAAACTTGGGATGTATCATCCTGAATAAATTTGCAATAAGTCTACGCTCATACAGGCCACCTTATCTAAACGATGTCACTACTACCTAGCAATGATTATCATAATTTGTAAATAAATAAATGTTTGATACACCACAGACCACATTAAAAATGCAGCAAAGCGGTTGAAAAAGAATAAAAAGGTCTTTAAAAAGGGCCAAGGTGAAAGGAGAAGAGAAAAAGACAGTGGGGAAGGAAAGGTCTATAAAGTATATAAAATGCACAGACACCATTTTGCTTTAAACATACAGTTACCTTGTTTTTCAGTCAGGAGGATCTTATCCTTATTTAAAAAATTTGGATCTGGAGAAAGATTATGGTTCTTATAAACTGGTGCAAGAGTTTCCAGAAAAGAGGTGAAAACAGGTTAAGCATATAATATTGTGGCAAAATGGTAAATTTTCCAGCATAAGAATTATAAGAATATTTCATTAAGGGGGTCTTTTACTAAAGATTAGCTAGAGTTATCTGCGGTAGGGCCCATAGGAATAAAATGGGCCCTGCTGCAGATAACTCAAGCTAATCTTTAGTAAAAGACCCACTAAGGGGTAAAAAGTGTCCCTAGGCACGTGTATTGGGTGCGCGCTGGGCCAGTTTTTACCGCATCTACAAAAAAATGGGTTTTTTTTAATGGGATGGGAACAGGGCCTGTGGTAAAAATGAAATCAGCACATGCCAAAAACCAGCCTGAGCCCTTAACGCCATCCATTGATGTAGCAGTAAAGGCTCATGCGCTATATGCACGGAGACCGGTTGGCGTGCGCCAACTGCCGATTACTGCCGGAACGAGCGCGCGTAGGAGGAAATAAATCATCCAGGCGTTATGGGCACGCGCCAAATCTGAAATTACTGCCAGGAGGGCTTCTGGCCTGACGGTAGTTTCATTTTGGCATGTGCTGCATGCAAGTACAGCCTACTGCAGATTAGTAAAAGTGTTTTTCTCTAGTTTGGCTAACAGGTTGTGCATGTTTATATTTAAAGTTCTTACAGAAAAATGACTGTTCCTTCTTTAGTTTAACACTGAGAGGAAGTAACCTGCAGTGATGTGGTCAGCTACTTTAAAAAAATGTTGTTCTTGACTCTGGTCAAGGAGTTCAAATCCATTTCTGGAAATACTGGATTTTTCTCCAGTCTCAGCCAAGGAGAGGAGAGAGAAAGATCTCTTCACAGAGACCCTATGAGCAGTTATATTCTGTGAGCAGCTATATTTTCTGTACTCTCCAGGCACTATCCAGGTAATGACTAACGCTCCAGTTTACTAAGCAGCGTTAGCAGCTGTCCATGCACTATGCTGACATGGCCCATTCACTTTGAATGGGCCGTGTCAGCACTTGCACATGGACAGCTGCTAGTGCTGCTTCATAAACAGACCCCTAAATGTTTAGATAATTTTAATATTGATAAATATTCAGTTAACTGTTATTGTGTACTGTTTTTGTTTTTATGGTTCACTGTTCAATATTTTTATGACAATAAACCTTTTTTAGTTTATTGACTCTGCTTGTCAGGACTAAGAATCGCGGTGGTTTGTGTTTTGGGTCTGTGAGTGCTTTCTAGGAACTCCACTGGGAGTGTGGCCCCTGTAACCTATAAATCACCAGGAATAACTTGAGAGCGGGAGACTAGCCCAAGGCAGTTGGGACCCAGTCAGTGGAAGGAGGGTGCTAGTGTTGAGCACATTACCAGGTGCAGGTGGACCTGCACAGTGCTGAGGGCAGACCCCTGTTGTGAATAGAGGGGTCCCGGGCCCCCCCCAAGAAGGCTAGAGTGACCTTAATCTGGCTCCATCTCTAAATAACACTAGTACTGGGGTAATCAAGGAGTTATTGCCTCTAAGGGAGACGTTAGGTCTAAAGAAAAGATACCAGCCTTATGACAAACTGGATTTAGACTACAGGTTATACAATGCAGCGAATGATAGCCTGATGTAGCAAAAGCATTTATACTTACAGCCTTTCATCATTAAGTGAAGCCCACAAATCATCATTTGGAATGAAGAGTTTATTTGCAAATCAGACTTTAATCAGATACATTCATCAGACAGGTTCTGGGTTCAATTGCACAGCTTCTGCCCTCCGAGAAGAGTTGGGGACCGTTCCAATGATCTGCCAAAATCTCATCTCTTTTATAGGCGCAGATCTCAATACAAGTCAATGGCAAGACCCTGTTTTTTTTCTCAATATTGCCCAACCTCTGAATCATTTCCGGCAGGTGTCCATCTGTACCCTCACTTTTCCGTTCTAACTATTGCAAGTTATTGTGCAATTTCCCTTTTTGTCAACATCTCCCTAGATACGGACATCCAAACATCCAAACATGGCTATTGTGTAATTTCCTTTTTTGTAAACACTTTGTTCTTATGAAGATATCTAAATATAGATATATCAATTTCATAACATCTTGTGATCTGGGTGCCAACTTATTAAAGACAGACTCCGTGTTATGAACCAAACTTCTTATCATTTCTGTCTTTAATTTCTACATCATGTGTGTTACACTCAATTTGGAAGTTGCACCAGGTTTCATTAGAACTCACCAAGCAGTCCTTGCTCTTGCAGGCTCTCTGCTATAAGGCCATCATCTTGTTATCAGGCCTAGTCAGTGCTTTTCAGCTGTTTAAAGCTATGTAGCTTGGCCCACCACTATTCCAGTGGATAGGTCTTAAGCTAGAACACATATTAACTTGCAGGAAAAGCAAGTCCTTGCTCAGCCAGTCATAGATTTTTAAACCTAGCTGGTATTTTTACAGCCTGAGTCCTAAAATCTGGCCTTCCACCCTTCCGGTGGGCATCCAGTGAGGGCCTCTTGCTGTACTATAATTATACATTCCCCACTTGTCACCCCCTCTGAGGAGGGGTGACACAAAGCTCGTCAAGCTTGTCATCATCCATTCCAGAAGGTGGCAAGCTATCAAACTAGAGGGGGAGTTTTGGTCTTAAAAATTGCTGGAAGGTATGGTGCAAGACAGGAAACTTCATTCTTAGATGCTATATTTTTGGGCATATGGAATTCCCTTTATATTACCCCACCCCTTGGGCTTAATCCTGATGTCATCTCTCTTGAGGTTTTATGAATGGGACAAATCCATGAGTTCATCTACAAAATCCCATGAAATATAGGTATGCGGGTACTAGCAATTTCAGGTGGATCATACTAATAAACACTTTCAGGTCTTTCTATGGCGTCTATTATATCTGTTGCATAGCGCATGGAGAGATAATCTAATGTATCTATCTCAGTGGTCCTCGGAAGGAATAGTGGTTTTGATTAAGCATTGTTATGGTGGCTCAACAAATATATGGTTAGTACTCAGATTGCAGGCTGTTTTAGGTTGTAGGTATTCAGAATCCTTAAACAGGTCGGAATTCCTGGACCTTACTATTACTCATCATTGGCATCCAATCATGAGCACTAAAAAGTGGATAGCAAGTATGAGGTTGCCTTATACTGCAAAAATGGTCAATCCTAGGAATATTTATATTAACAAAGGTCATGCATGGAGCTTGACATATGCATAATGACCTGGAAGTATGGGAAGCATTTTATATATCCGCTACCCCACTTGGAGCTCAGTCAAACCTACAGAAAGACATGCAGCTTAAGTAAGCCTACACCAAAGTTAAACAATTACATAACTGGTTGATACTAACAGGGTTTACACCTACATTATGATATCATAGCCAGTATTAGGGTTTGATGTTACCCTTGTATCTGAGCAATATCAACTTCAATTTAAATTACATAAACAGAAATAACGGGGAAACTCTTAGAAAAACATTTAGAACAATAAAGGAAATAATAGGAAAATAAAAATAAAACCTTTTCAATATATAGACAGGATTACTGCTAAACTAAAAATAAAACAAAATATGAATCTATAATGTCCTTAAACAGCAACAGTAAATCTCAAGTGAAGTATCAGTTCTTAATCCTCTTTCATCGATCATGGTTGAGGCGGTGGAAGCGCAGAAGAATCTGGACGGAGATCTGGAAGATCTAACAGGGCTGGATTTTCACAGCAACTTGGGCAAGGAATCAGTAGAAGTGACAGTCTTAATACTAGGAATTGGGATTTGCAGAATGTATCCCCACTTCTGGCTTGCATAATATGCAAGACAGATTGGTAATTATTACGAAGAGGTGATCAAATAACAATGGTAAAGTATATGGAACAAAAGAAAAGAGTACAAATAAACTAACAATAAAAATTGATTGTTCGAGTTATTGATGTATGGAGGGTCAAAAATATGGTGAACAAAAATAGTCTAAAGGCACGGATAATGCGTTGCAATCTATGGCCAGTAGGTATGGAATCTTCACCTGCGATGACTAACATTCACCAAGGGTTGAGCCCTCAGCTGCAGGAGGCCAGCAGGACTTACGAGTTAGATGATTCAGAAAGAAGGGTAGCTTAGGAAATAGTCATAATCAGAGCAGAAGTCTAATGTGCAGGAATTTAAAACTCATAACTACTCCAGGTGATGGAAGTATCTTCTGGAATCACGGTCGCTGTCTGTTGTAATAGAGAGCTCATACGTAAAGTGACATGTATGTTCTGGAAAAGATGAGCCTGTAAAAATATTTAATACAGCAGAATATTTAAGAGCATAACCAAGAAAGTCTAAGTTAATGACATCATCTGGACAAAAGAAATTTCTCATTGGAGAAGGTAGCGCTTCTTTTTCTTGTCAGAGGTCAGTTGTAGCAGAAGTACCAAACTGGAATAAAGGCGGTAGGTCAGGAATTGGATTAGCAGTCTTCACTCAACCTACAGGACTTAATAAATAGAGCTAATATAAGAAGTAATATCAAGTGGTCAAATCTCAGCACAGGACCATTAGAAAGAAAAAATCAAAGAATGCATTGTTAGTTCCTTGGGGCACCAATAGGTGGAGCATAGTTTCAATATATAAAATCATAAGTTACAAGTAGAAAACAATTTTTCTCTGCAGATTAGATTTTGCTAGCACAGGAAGTCAGCAGAGTCTGAGGAAACATTGTGGTCAGAGTCTGCTCCAGGAAAATGCAGCTTTTAATATGATATTTAGAGAGATAGAGAAAAGCCAATATCAGAAAAGAAAGATGTAAAAACTATATATTTCTATGAGGCCTCCTCACGTGACCTTTACAAGGTTTAAATAGGTCAAATGAAAAGGACAATAACCTATAGTCCTCTGTAATAGTTCACAGCCAATTTGGAAAATAAAAATTATATTAAATTTTAAACTGATCCTTTCTATGCTTCCACAATTTGGGCCCTAAATCATGACAGCATATCAAGATTCACATTCAGAGGGATAGCTAAAAACAAGCTTATATATTCCCAAGAATCAATTTACAATTTAGAGTACATTTTAAATACAGAGGAGGAGCCGCTTTATAAGCAGGAGACAAGTTGGAGCATTCCTTAAAACATTTTAGTGAAATTCAAAAATTCAAGGATATAATAACAATTTTTATTAATGCAATAAATGCACAAATTGACCAGTAGGATATGTTCATATGATAAATGGAACAGCTTGTAAGCTTACATTGTAAATTGAATTCTAAACAAAGAGTAGCAAGGATAACACAGAATCATAGAAAAACCCATCTAGTTATTAAAAATCTGAAACACGTAATGAATTCCTGTATCATATACTGAGTTCAAAGCTTTTGTAAAAATGAACCTAAGAGAAAATAAGAACTACAAGGGTTAATCTCTGTCATTCGGTCCTAAGGAAATCACGAAATAACGGTGTTTCCTGTGTCAAATTTGAGTTTACTGCTCACTGCAAGCATTGGACATTATGGTGACTGAAAATAGGACTATACATCAGACAAAAACGGTAAGTTGAAGTTTTTATATTAAAACTTCATGCTGGTGTAATTAGTCTTCATAGAATTAATACTTCAGGAGAGGAAAAGAGGAGAAGGTTATTACTTTATCTGCTACCAGAGGTACGGTTTTCAATAAAAAGGAAGGTGGCAATTGTAGCTAGTCTTATCTGAACATAGCTCTAAAATAATAGCAACCTAAATTTCTTTAGTTCGGATTTACCAGGTAGTTATGTTATGCAAGAGTTAATCTCTAAGTGTACTTCAGCACTTGTTATTTTAAACAACGTCACAAATAAACAGTGTTTTAGATGGCATATAATATAGAACCTTTCATAGGAAATATCTGAAATAATTATGCAATTTTCAAAGAACACACACCTATATCATTAAAACTAAAAAGTGCTTGCATTTCTAGTGAAAGCAATTTACCAGAAATCAAAAACAATCAGGTATTTAACATCTCGTCACAAATCAAACAAACTTTGCTTAAATGAAATAATATACAATCCTGAAAAAAACAAAAACACTCCTTTGAGATTTACTACCACTGCAGTTGATAGGCAATCTCGCAGAGTAACCTTAAAGCACTAATTTAAAAATAAAAAAAATGATTCCCTAATAACTAGCTGGTTTAATTTATGCTATTCACCACAGGACACACAGGAACATGTAGACATAAAATTAAAACAGTAACCTAATCCTGATACGTAGAAAACTTAAAGTTCAGAAGAGGAAGCAAGATATTTCTAAGTGTAGTTCAAAACCTAGCATTGGAATTTTGCACGGTTAAGGAGTTGTTTAGGGTTTCAAAACAAAAAACATAAAAATAAATATTCCAGTAGCCAATCACAAGTCACAGCACACAGACAGAAAAGGAAAACCACACTCATACACAGACACAGTTATTGTCCCACATACAGAGGTGTCCCTGTGTATTGAGGACAAAATCTTAATCCTAAATTTGGTAAAAAATAAAACATTTAAATTAGAGCTAATCCAATGGGCCATGAAAGTATACAAAGTCAAGCTCAATAGCAACACATACAATAAATGAAAATATACTCACGATTCGTGCAATGTAATCTCCAGCGCAGAAAATCAATTGAGAAAGAGAACAGTTGGCGGGATCACTATGCCCTTCCGAACTCTCGGTGGCATAGGGAGGTCAACCGCAAAATAGAAAGGTTTGTTTCGGACGGAAAGTCCTTACCAGAGATCTGAATAGATGTCAGATCACCAGTATCTGGTGTTGGGTGCGGATAGGAAGATATGATATAATGGGTAGTGAACAACATCACCCAATATGTATAATAACGGGACCTAGTGAGCAAGTGGTCTACAAATAAGTTCCAGACCTATAATTTGCTATAGAAAAAATGAACTAGATTAATAATAATATATATTGACCAGTCCAAGGTCAGTGGTTGAAAAGCAGCTTCACAGATTGCAGGGAGACCTAGAAATGATAATGTGCTAACAGTTTACAAAAACATGCAATGATTATCCTGATAGTAGAACATGCAGAGACATAACACAATCATACTCACGCATCTGCTAATGTACTCCAACATAGAGACCCAAAATAAAAATTACCAATTAGCGGAAAGCTCAATGCTTTAACCGCAAGTGACATTAGGAGAAAGCAAGACAAAAACTGCAAACAGAAATGCAACTAAAGAGTGGGTGTATAAGTGAATAAATACCTAGTGTCAGCTTACGTATGTATCCTACTCTAAAATAAAGAAAACTGTTTCCCCAGGGTAGGCTTCTACAACTAGGATTCTGCTCTACTAGCCGCCAAGATTCAGCTCCATTGGCCATGATTCACTCCAATGGTAGAACCCTCAAAAGAGGGGAGGCTACTACCCCTGAAAGGGTCCAGGAAGCTGCGAAACTAGTTCCCTGAACTCGGAGAACAGATACCCTATGGTTTTTCGCTGGTTAAGAAGATTCTGCTCTATTCAAATGAAGATTCCGCTCAATTCAACTAACCTCCATAGGATATTTTAATATACACCTAAAAATTTTGAACGAAGGTTCGCTCAATTCAACCGAAGATTCCACTCTATTCAACAAACCAAAATACACGTAAGAATTTAGAATCGCCCGAGTCAACCTGTACACAATCACAACGAAAGGCGTTAGACGTCTCTTTATTGCCCCCGCGCTCATCTGTACTAGGTAACTTATATGTGGGCAATAATGCCGAATCCGCAGGCCACTCCGAAAATGGAATGGAAGTCTGCTCCTACTAATTGAGATACCGTCATCCATTGAAGGATCACCTCCAATGGGTGTAAGCCCCAGGCATCGATATCAAAGCCAATGGTTATAGCGTGACACTGGTATATAAGAAAATAAAAATAAAAAAATAAAATAATAATATAGCATATCCCAGGGAAGAGCCCCTGAAACAAACTGCAAAAGTGGTAAAAATAAAGTAGATGTAATAATAAAAAAAAGGAAATTGAAAGAAAGATTTGTAACTCTGAACACATGTAAGCTCTTGGGGGATGGTACCATAAAAGAGTCACTAGACAATAGATTTTCTATTAAATAATTCATAAGAAGGGAACTCAAAAGGCATTAAAATAAAACAGCCGACAGTAAGGAAGCCTGCAAAACCAGGACAATATGATACAAAATAAAATCATTCACACTGTTGTGCTGCCTAAACATGCATTAAAGTCAAAAACAAGAGTGACACACGTAAAATAGGGAAGTAGGAGGGACTTGATGGACAGGCAGAGCAAACCAATGAACAAACGACTTAGTATGTTCCCCATATCAGAGGAAGAATAGCTGTACAACAAAATTGGAATATCAAGTAAATGAACGAAAAAAAAAAACCTGGACAAACAGACTGTAAATCATTATTATGGAACTTGCAATATTACACTGCAGAAACAAAGGCCATTCTAGACAAGCAACAATCCAGCGCTGCCACCGCAAAAATGAAACCGAAAGCATTCAAAACACTGCTATTCGTGGGAGAGGGCACATACAAAGAAGCTAGAGAACCGGCAACTGAATTATCAAAAGATAAGTGATTTAAAAGAAATATGTACCATTACATAGAAATATCATTATGCATGCTGAGAAAATGTGCCATAAAACAAGGTTAAACTTGCAGAAAACTGAATATATGATTGAACTGAAAACATTGTCGCACACCATTAATTTATAGAACTCGAACATAGTCTTGCAACCTTAACTAAAAATGAAAACCCAAGCTTTTCACCGCAGAGGTAATCAGTAGTTTAAAGTCTAACTTGCATCCTGAAAAGTTACGGGCAAGCAGTTCTACAGGAAATAAGTGCATATTAATCATGCCGTGCAGAAACAATGGCATAAACTATGTCCCGGAGCCCAAAATACCTCACTAATAAGGGCTAAGTCATATTATCATGAAACTACATTGCGGACCGTCACTTCCATTACCCCTTCAAGGCAAAACAAATGCTGCATATGTGTGTCCACATTTAAAAACGGACTCACACAATTACAGTTCCCAATATCACATAGCAAAGTATCAATTCTAAATATAATGACAGTAATCTATAGAGGGTCATACATATAAATGCTACTACTTTTGATACATTCCATTAATTACCCTTTAAGGTGCAAGAGTCGGTAGAGCATCAGAGAAGAAGGCAGGGAGATGTATAAAGGACCCTTATCAGGAGGTGTAGAGTATCACCAGAATAAAGGAACCTTATCAGCCGGATAAGGGAGGGAAGGGGAGAAAGAACAGTGTCAGAAATAGATGTGACTAAAAAAAAATATATTTAAAAGACAAATTTGAGAGACACAGAAAGTTTGTTGAAGACCGACTATGGCAGAAAAGGGGGAGCAGGGACAACGCCCAAAAAGCCAGAGCAGAGCAGAGAAAAGGGGAAGTGGGGCAACGCCCTAAGAGGCTGACCGTCACAGAGATTAGAAAAACAAAGTAATGTAAGTAAAAATTGAGAAGGCAAAGATACAGCAACATGAGAGGATTAGCGTAGGACTTTTGGGACTTCTAGGAAAGACAAAATACAAATGTAGAAGACTTAGAGCGTAGTAACAGTTTCATATATAGAGTGAGTATGACAGAAAGGTGCCGAAACTGGCAGAGACAGGGGATGAACGCAGCGAAATTTAAACCCGGTAGTGGCTACGGGGAACAGAGACGGAATACAGACCGGGACTTATAAATTGGAGATTTGTAATATCATGAAAGTTTCAGACGGGGGTTTCCAAAGCAGGCAGGCATGGATAAAAGTGTGGTTTAATGCTGTATGACAGGAAGGAATAAGGAAGCAAGACTTACTACGCAGTTTTAAATGTGAAGCAGGAAATGGCAACGTGCAACTAGAAAGTTGGCAAAGAATTGTAAGATTTAAACTATAAAGCTTTCACAAAGACACATCAGGACAGTTTCTAACAGGGATGGGGAGAAATCAATATTGGCCAGAAACAGAATCAGAGAGCATGTAGGGTAGAGGTTAAGTACCTCTCGGAGGTTTAAGTACAGCACAGAGGAAATGAGCCCAGATCTCTTGGAGGGCAGGGAAGGGACACTCCCTCCATCCGAGATCTAGAAGCAGAAGTGTATAGGCAGGAAAGGAGGTTGGGGCTCTGTGGGCTGTCAGTTTAACCAAAATGATTTTAAAGGAGAGATATAGGATTTCAGGGAACTGCAGTGAATAGGAGCTCAGACAAAAGTAAGAACACATGATCTACAGGTAGGGATGGTGGGAAACATAACGGGGATCAACTTCAACATACACTGAATAGCCTAAAAAGACAGGAGAAGCTTCGCTCAAGGGAGGACGGAGACTTAAGACACGAAATGTCAAGGCGTTAGGCTAAGAATAGCCAACATGAGACCGCTAATGACAATCGTGGCGAAACGAGAAAAAACAGCCAGCATCTGCTAGGCATGGTCTCCCAGCCTAGAACCTAGATGCCACTCGTACCCTTGCACACACCAAGCGCTCGAAAGGGACAGGGTATAGGTGATGAATAAAAGAAAAGATATAAGGGCACTTATCACATAATAATCGTTAGACAGACTCACAAAAGGACAGGAACAGAAAAACAAATGCGCCAGCCAAGCGCAGAAGGAGAAAGCGATAAGGGAACAGAGGAAGAAAGCAGAAAAACAGAATAGTACCAGAGGAAGGGGTTAGAAAAGGAGCGGACTGAATACCAGTTCCCAGTACCCCTCAAGTGGGCACTTTTCACCAGGGTATATGCCAGTCCAGTGAAATAAAGGCAGAAGAATAGCGTTAGTAGACATACATAAGAGTAATGATACAGTACTCTGTTACCTGATTGTGCATGTATCCACAATCCTGGTGACGGGTGAGAGAAGACAATGATTTATGAAAGACCACACATGCTCCAGAAGTTAGGCGTATAGCCCGCATTAAGACCTTGCTGGTGCCATGTGGACGAACTCTGAGCGTACCAATCCCCGAAAAGGTTTGGAAGTTTTAGGAGGTAAGAAAGACCGGCACCAAGGTACCTTAGGAGAACATGATATAAAAAGTAACAGATAAGAATAGAGACAGATATAACATCACCAGCAGTGGACCATACCGTACCAAAGCACTAGAAATCAGTGACACGCTGGGACAGCTGCATTCAAAGGGAAAACAAAAACATAAGTTAATAACAACCGGCTGAAAAGGGACAGAGGTGGCAGGGACCATGTAAAAGCTGCGGCTTAAAGAAAAAAAAACCCCACAGGAAGGTGTGGCGACAGACTACCAAGAATGAAGAGGGAAGGGAAGAAATTATTTCACATAAGTGTGTTTTTGAAAAAACCAACTACGGGGAGAATTAACATGTCAGCAAGGGGAAAGAGACCGGGAAAATAGCAGTGCTAAGAAGGGGAGATAGGAATCAGAGAGAAGAAATAAAGCGCAGTCTTGGACGCAACTAAGAGGGGGAAAGAAAGCACAAGGCTTACATATTATCACTGACTGCGATAGGGAAGAATAACGGAAGTGGCTTAACCACAGGAAAGAGTGAAAGCTTAGAGAGAGAACAGCAGACTGCTATAATAAGGGACATGAGACATCGGGGAGGAAATTCTTGATCTTTAAATATTGAAAGACAAAAACGAGGGTTTGGACGCACAGAATATATCCCCACTGCGTCCATAAATAAGAAGGAGAAGGACAGGAAAGGGTGGAACAGGGAATACCGAGCAGCGTACGGGAGTCACCAATGTTGTGAATAGAGGGGTCCCGGGCCCCCCCAAGAAGGCTAGAGTGACCTTAATCTGGCTCCATCTCTAAATAACACTAGTACTGGGGTAATCAAGGAGTTATTGCCTCTAAGGGAGACGTTAGGTCTAAAGAAAAGATACCAGCCTTATGACAAACTGGATTTAGACTACAGGTTATACAATGCAGCGAATGATAGCCTGATGTAGCAAAAGCATTTATACTTACAGCCTTTCATCATTAAGTGAAGCCCACAAATCATCATTTGGAATGAAGAGTTTATTTGCAAATCAGACTTTAATCAGATACATTCATCAGACAGGTTCTGGGTTCAATTGCACAGCTTCTGCCCTCCGAGAAGAGTTGGGGACCGTTCCAATGATCTGCCAAAATCTCATCTCTTTTATAGGCGCAGATCTCAATACAAGTCAATGGCAAGACCCTGTTTTTTTTCTCAATATTGCCCAACCTCTGAATCATTTCCGGCAGGTGTCCATCTGTACCCTCACTTTTCCGTTCTAACTATTGCAAGTTATTGTGCAATTTCCCTTTTTGTCAACATCTCCCTAGATACGGACATCCAAACATCCAAACATGGCTATTGTGTAATTTCCTTTTTTGTAAACACTTTGTTCTTATGAAGATATCTAAATAATATCTATCATAATAATATCAATTTCATAACATCTTGTGATCTGGGTGCCAACTTATTAAAGACAGACTCCGTGTTATGAACCAAACTTCTTATCATTTCTGTCTTTAATTTCTACATCATGTGTGTTACACTCAATTTGGAAGTTGCACCAGGTTTCATTAGAACTCACCAAGCAGTCCTTGCTCTTGCAGGCTCTCTGCTATAAGGCCATCATCTTGTTATCAGGCCTAGTCAGTGCTTTTCAGCTGTTTAAAGCTATGTAGCTTGGCCCACCACTATTCCAGTGGATAGGTCTTAAGCTAGAACACATATTAACTTGCAGGAAAAGCAAGTCCTTGCTCAGCCAGTCATAGATTTTTAAACCTAGCTGGTATTTTTACAGCCTGAGTCCTAAAATCTGGCCTTCCACCCTTCCGGTGGGCATCCAGTGAGGGCCTCTTGCTGTACTATAATTATACACCCCCTAAGTGGCCACAGGGATAACCCTAAGTGGGTGATAGGCATTACATGACAGGAGTGCTGACCTAACACAAGAGCAACCAAGTGACCTCAGTGAGGAGGAGCTGCAAGACCGGCCTGTGCAGAGCTCTCCTGGGAGGGCACCAGACTCCTTGTGGGCAGAGACCCGTGCGTTAGCAGGGCCGGATGCCACACCAGCTGAAATCTAGCAGATCCACATGGTAGAACTACAGTGGCTAGACAAACAGCAGCGAGAGGAACGAGAATGGAAAGACCAACTGTGGCGTGAAGAGTGTGAACGTGAATTCCAGCAGCAGTGTGAGAAGCGGGAATTGCAGCTACAGAAAATAAAGATGGAAATAGAAATGGCTCGTATCCAAAGTTACAGCCCAACCTCTGCGCCAAGGCCAGAGGCAGGATCAACAGCCTGGATTGGGCCTAACCTGTTTGTGCAGTTTGATGATACCTGAGGCGACTGACTGATATCTAACTGCCTATGAAAAATTTGCCGCTTCAGTGAGATTCCTTAGAAAGACTGGGTGCACTCTCTGGAAGGGACACTCACTGGTAGTGCACTTGAAGCATTCCAAGGACTGTCCATGGAGACATGCTCCCAGTTTGAGGAGGCGCGCAAAGCTTTGTTGAACCATTATTCTCTTACCCTTGAGACCTTCAGACTAAAGTTCCTGTCTTTGCAAAATCGGATGGATGATACAGCGAGTTTGTGATTCAGCTAAGATACCAGCGTCAGCAGTGGCTCAGTGGAGCTGAGGTTAAGACCCTGGAGGACTGCCAAAACCTGATGGTCCTGGAGCAGTTTCTTCAGCGTTGTCATCCAGGGTAGGGAGTTGCACTTGGACAGAAATCTTACCCATCCTTACCTGCCCCTGCTGGAATCTTACCCATTCCCGCAAGAATTTAACCTTTCCCAACCCATCCCCACCCATTCCTGCAAGAATATAATGATATATAAAAGAAAATTCCGGTCAGTCTCTCTCTGGATTTGAGCCACAGCACTGCAGGCAAGGAAGGAACGGAACTTGGAACACTGTGGTGCACACATGTAAGATTTGTCTCTGATTCATTGGCACTGTGTGCTGAGAGGTCGCCACATGCACGCGCCAGTAGGTTAGGTGACATCTGATGCTCGTGCCTGTGTCAGAGCTGAGGTCTGTGCATCAGCCCGGGAGCAAAGAGGATTAATAGTAACATAGTAAGTGACAGCAAATAAAGACCTGAACGGTCCATCCAGTCTGCCCAGTAGTTGCACTCATTATCAATTCATGATTAAATCAACGAGTGTGATATTATATACTTGATTATGGTCTTTCTTTGGTGTTTCTGGGACATAGACCATGGAAATCTATCCGGCCCTATCCTTATGTTCCAAGTGTTGGAGTTGCCATCGAAGCCCACCAGTATTCGTCTTCTCATTTGTGGGACACGGACCACAAGTCTGTCCAGCACTGTCTTTATGTTCCAGCCACTGAAGTTGCTGTCTAAGCCCTTTCCAGCCCATCCTAAACCAGATTGCCATATATGAGACACAGACCATACAAGTCTGCCCAGTATGAGCCCTAGTTCATCACAACCAGAGTCGCCATCTAAGCGACACTCAATACATCCACACACATGCAGCCATTTAAGGTTAGATTTTTTGTAACTTTCATTTTCTAATTAGAGATCCTCTGTGTTCATCCCACACCTTTTTGAATTCCGTCAGCATTAGTGTCTCTATCACCTCCTTAATGGAAGACGTTCCGCATTTGTGCTGTTAAAGCAAGGAGGAGGACGAGGAGACAGCACTCAAAGAACTTGGTACTTGGTTAGTGAGAGGCTGGCGTAGGTGCAGCTTACACTTCCACAGCAACCCCACAGGAATTGTTTCCATCCCCATGGGAATCCCGCAGGAACTGCTTCCTTTCCTTCCCTGCAGGAACCCCGCAGAACTGCTTCCTTTCCTGCAGGAACTCCGCAGAACTGCTTCCTTCCCTGTGGAAACCCAACAGAACTGCTTCCTTCCCCGCAGGAACCCAAACCCCATTCTCATGCAGGTCTCTAGTCCAGAGGTGAGGGGACATGTTCAAGATCACCAGCCCCATACTCCAGAGAACGCAGCCGAGTTGGCTGACATCTTTATGACTAACCATACCTGGTTGGCAAATAGAAGCCGTCCAAATCTGCGGCACCCGGAATCTAAGGGCAGCCAGGGCCCTAAGCCAAATATTCCTGCAACCTCAGAAACTGTTAGCAAACCCTCCAGTGTTCCCCAAAAACCTAAAGACTTTAGGCATGAGCGCCCTTGTTATCAATGTGGGCATACAGGACATTTCAAAACAATGGGTACAGTCTCTCTGGATCCATTGGCTAGCTGAACCTCCGCAGTGCGCCCTGGAAGAATAGTATCCTTCGGCACTAGCTCTAATAAAGTCATGCTAGAGCCAATGTCCGCTCGGGTCTGATTCACAGTTACTGGGGTGCTGTAGTGTTGTGGAAACCCATCAGCGGATTGCCCAGATAACCCCAAGCCTGCACTAAAAGGCATTCCAGTTCCTGCACCAAGGCTAGCTGCTCTTACATGCAAGGCTCCAGCCCCACAGGCAAGGCCCACGCAGTTTCTGTAGCACAGAAAGTTACTGGTCAGTAATCAAGCAAGGAAGCAGATGGGTTTCCACAACACTACAGCACCCCAGTAACTGTGAATCAGACTCCAGTGGACACTGACTCTAGTATGACTTTATTACAACCAGAGCTGGTGCCAAAGGATGCTATTCTTCCAGGGCGCACTGCGGAGGTAGAGTTAGCCAATGGATCCAGAGAGACTGTACCCATTGCTCACGTATTCCTAGATTTGGGTACCAAACCTGGATACAAAGATGTAGGAATAATGAAAAGCATGCCGGTACTGATGCTGTGTGGGACCAACATGGTTCAATGAATATTGCCCTTGATAGCGGAGTCAGCATTTCCGCTATGGTGACCCGTAGTCAGGCCTGGGTGGCCCAACAAGCAGAAGCAGCAGAGATCACCTCTCTAGTTCCAGATCATGAGCCAGTCCAGGTGGAACCAGCTGACCCAGCAGCAGTAGGAGGCGCTCCAGTGCTTCCAACAGCACCAGTTCCTGAGGTGCCTGGGGCCATGAGTATGGAACAATCTGACTTAACTGACACTCCTATTGATCAGACTGTTGATCCTAACTTGTCAGAGTCGCCAGCAGAGACCCTTCCAGATATGGATACTGATTTAGTACAGAGACATGCTTTTCAGGAAGCACAGCGCTCAGACCCTGACCTGGAAGCCCTGAGGCAGAGGGCTGGTCAACCAACCAATGAGACTTGTAAAGAATGTATCCTATGGAAAGGGGGCTTGCAATACAGAGAGACTGATCCTGTTGATCCTAACAGACCCTGAACAGCAGGCAAACAGCTTATAGTGCCCAAAGCATACAGAGACCAACTCCTACAGATTGCACATGAAATTCCACTAGCAGGACATCAGGGGGGTGACATGCACATGTACTATATTGACACAAAACATTTATTGGCCGGGAGTATCTTGAGCCATAGCTGACTATTGTTGAACCTGTGATGCGGGCCAAAGAGTGGGTAAGACCCAAGATCACCCCCGAGCACCCCTGAAACCTTTACCCATTATCAGTGAGCCATTTGAGAGGATACCTGTGGATATAGTGGGGCTTCTAGCTATCCCTAGCCAGACTGGGAAAAGATATATATTGACTGTGGAGGACTTTGCTACCAGATATCCTGAAGCGGTAACCTTATCCTCAGTAGAAGCAGAGAAAATTGTCACTGCTTCTAGAAATATTTTCCCAGTTAGAGTATCCATGAAAGATACTCTCAGATCAAGGGACACAGTTTCTGTCTGAGCTGATCCAGAACCTGTGGGCACACTGGACTGAAATCTGTACGTACTACCCCCATATCACCCTGAAACTAATGGGTTGGTGGATAGATTTAATGGGACATTAAAGCATATGTTAGACTTTTGTGGAGTCGGGTGACTGACTGGGAAAAGTACTTGCCCTACTTACTATTTGCATACAGAGAAGTAACCCAGGAATCTATTGAGTTCTCCCAATTTGAACTGCTTTATGGCCGGAGGGTGAGAGGGCCCCTTGACCTAACAAGAGAACATTGGGAGGGGAAAGTTGACTCCTCTGACACCCCTGGAATTGAATATGTAGTTAATGTGTGGCAGAAATTAGAAGACCTTGTGGACTTTGTCAGAGATAACTTGCAGGCAGCCCAAACTAAGCAAAAGACCTGGTTTGAACGTAAAGCCCAAAATAGAGAGTTTCAGTCCCAGTACGTCAAATTAAACTTCAGGCTAACTGACTTACAGGATCATAATGATACAAATTTTGTTATATCTATGGACTCTCAAGACACAAAGCAACATACCTTTCATGTAAATATATTAAAGGCCTATGCAAATCGCACAGCCATGGTACTAGCTGTGTGTAGCCCACCAGAAGAGTGTCAGGATAGTGAACCCATACCTGACCTCTTAGCAGAGACAGAGAGGGATCTGACATTGAAGAGAGAATTTCTAAGTGTACAGACTGTGGAAAAACCTTCAGTCAAAAGGGAAAACTACAAGGACAACACAAAACATGTGTAAAAGAGACATATTTTATATACACTGAATGTAGAAAAGGTTTTATTCATAAATTACAGCTAACAAAGCACCAGAGAATCCACACAGGAGTAAAGCCATTCACGTGTGCTGAATGTGATAAAAGCTTCTGTCAGGAGATATTCCTCACTATTTACAAAATGAAGCATACAGGATTAAAACCATTAGCATGTACCGAGTGTGGTAAAAGCTTCTGTTATAAACACTGGAAGGGCAGTGAACATCATAATGCTGATGGACTCTCCAGAAAGGGCCAGAACCATCCTGACACTGGACTGTCGTGACACAACCAGCAGTCTGTAGAGGCCGCAGTCCAGGGTCTCTCTCTTAAGGGGTGGGAAGTGTGGCGAAATGGTAAATTTTCCAGCATGAGAATTATAAGAATATTTCATTAAGTGTTTTTCTCAAGTTTGGCCAACAGGTGGTGCATGTAAAGCTGTTACAGAAAAAATGACTGTTCCTTCTTTAGTTTAACACTGAGAAGGAAGTAACCTGCAGCGATGTGGCTAGCTACTTTTAAAAATGTTGTTCTGGGCTCTGATTAGCCCAGGAGTTCAGCCAAGGAGAGTAGAGAGAAAGATCTCTTCACTGAGACCCTGTGAGCTGTTATATTCTTTAAAAGCTATATTTCCTGTACTCCTCAGACGCTATCCATATTGACTAAATGTTTAGATAGTTTTAATATTGATCATATTCAGTTACCTGTTATTGTGTGCTGTTTTTGTTCCATCTGTTTTTATGGTTCACTGTTCAATATTTTTACAATAATCTTTTTTAGTTTGTTGACTCTGCTTGTCTGGACTGACTAAGAATCCAGGTGGTTTCTTTGTTGGGTCTATGAGTGCTTTCTACGAACTGTGAGACCACTGGGAGTGTGACTCCAGTAACCTAGAAATCACCGGGGATAACTTGAGAGCAGGAGACTTACCCAGAGGTGGTTGGGATCCAGTTGGTGGGAGTTGGGTGCTAGTGTAGTGCACATGTCCAGGTGCAGGGCAGACCTGAGCACTGCTGAGTTCAGGCCCCCCCCCCCCCCCCCCAAGTGGCCGCAGGGTTAGCCCCAGGCGGGTGGCTAGGCGTATCATGACCATTATGTTTTGAAGAAATCACCAGTCAGGAAGTGGCAGGCACTGAAGAAAACAGGTAGTTATTTACCTCATGTAGGTAAGGTGGCTGGCATGAGTTTAGGCTGAAGAGAAGACTAGACGAATTTCATATTTAATATAACAGTTTATTTACAATTCTACTGATTACCCTTAATTGGGATAGTCAGGAAGCATTTCTGTACTCAAATCATATCTACACAAGCAATATACAGCAAAGATATTAGCATGCTTAAAGCTAAGGAGTCAGAATGAATGCTTAAAAACAAAGCAATGTACAGCAGAGAGAGAAATCAGAGTGCTTAAAGCAATGCTATAGACAGACAAAGAGAAATTCAAAATGCTTACTTATTTCTTTGTTCCCTCTAGTTTTATACCGGGCCTCTGACTAATTCTCTCATACAACATTCCTGTGCAAGTCTCTGAATACCACAAACTGTTAATCATGTGCAGAACATCTGCTTTCTATTACCCCCCTATTTAGCCCACAGACTTTCTGGAGCCTGCCTTTGGCTGATGGATGTGGGCCCCATCATGTCCCAGGAGATTTAGTGTTGAACCAGCTAGCTCTGCTGTTCTTTGAAGCATTCCACTTCAATTTTTAATACTTTTATTCAACATTTTTATGCTTTTGTTCAACAAATCCTCCCTTTTGAGGACTAATTGTTTCAGGCCTCAAACATCTGTTTCAGCTCCAGTCTGTTGTTTCCTTACCTCCCTTCTAAATCTCCTCCCCCCTTGTTTGTGGCATTCAGTTTCTGCACGCTTTTTCAATATTTTTGGCTGACATATTAAAGTTCTATTCATTCTTTTTCAGTTATCATTTTAAAAGCATCCTGGCACATTTTTGCAAACATGCTAATACATGTTATACAACATTAAACAGATTCAATTGTACTAGGGTACATATTTCTTGAGGTATATAATTTATAGGACAGTGAGCTTCATCAAAGGGAAGTACACTGTCATTCATTCTTACTTTTCATTAGCTGATGTGGCATTAAAAATTACACAAATTAAAAGCATAACATTCATTAACAGTTGTTACAACATTCTGCGTGTAAGTGCACTTTATCGGGGGAATGTGTTCAGTTGTCATACTATTAATCAGACACCAACATGATGTCTGTGGGTACTTGTCCATAAGCAAGGCTTGCTTATAAATAGTCTCATTTGTCCAATGAAGGTTTTCATCATCTCTTACACAGGTATTATTGGGATCACAGTCATGGTTTTATCATTGTAGTCCCATATATCATAGTTGGCAAGGACAAGGATATGGGCACATATGATACAATCAGTCAAATTCAACATCTTGGCCACTGTAACAAGTCTATTATCATATGTGTTCATTGTCCATTAACAAACAACAACATCCCAATACCATCATGTTTCGGGACATGTTTGTTTATTCTTTGTCCATTTCAATATTATTAGTTCGTCGAATATCTGATAAGTGTATCCAAGAAGTATGACCTTCCAGACGGGCAGAGGTCTGAGTAAGGGCCGTGATAGCAAAAGGCCCTACATACACAGGATCCTTCCATGTTTTATGTGTAAAGTTCTTTCGCAGTACTAGGTCACCTACTTTAAAAGCACAAACATCATTATTCCCTACCTGATGTGATACATTTGTACGAATCATGTCACTGGTCAAATTTAGCATTGGTTGTAATTTTTGCCAGTACTGAGTTGTATTATCAGTACTTGCTGTCTGCATCGGGAAGAAATGACGTCCTGTCTGAATTTGGAATGGGGTCAATTTAGTACGCCCATTAGGTTGGGCCCTTATAACCATCAAAGCTAATGGTAACAAATCAAGCCAGGTATATAATTTTCCCACCATTTCTTTATTGAGAGATTTTAGTAAGACTCTCAATTTTGTTTTTAAAATGCCATTGTAGCGTTCCACCAAACCATTGGAGGTGGGGCGATACACTGATACCTTTCTGTGTGTTAAACCCATAATCGTTGCCATTTCTTTCAAAACACTGTTATTAAAATGTGTCCCGTTATCAGAAATTATTCTAGATGGACACCCATGTCTTGGCATAATATGAGTTACCAGGCATTGTACCACTTCATGTGCTCTCTCCCTTTTACATGGAAATGCTTCTACCCACCTTGAAAAAGCATCCACCCAAACTAACAAATACCTTTTTCCCTGCACTGGAATAATCATATCAGTGAAGTCAATATACCATTCTTTTGCTGGGCCTTCTGGTATTGGAAGTGTCCCAGGTGATATTTTAGGACCTCGTTTAGGTATGTTAATATTACATACCATGCAATTCTGCACAACCTGTTGAATCAAGTTATCAATTTTTAAAGTCCAAAATCTTTGCTCAAACTGTTGTTTCATTGTATCTTTATTCCAATGCATGGTTGCATGCCACTCAGCCAATACCTTAATCGCCTGGCTCATTGGCATGCAAGGTAATCCTTCTTCCTCATTAAACCATTCACTTCCCAACTTCATACATCCTCTCTTCAACCATTTTTCACTTTCCTGTCCCTCTGGCTGCCACATTTCAATCTTATCTACATTCGTAAGTGGCCCTTCCTGTGTCTGTCTAGTATTATACAAAATCTTTTCACTTTGCTTAACCACCTCCGTTGCTGCTGCATCAGCCATTGCATTACCTAGTGCCTCAAAAGTTGGCTTTTCAGTGTGGGCCGGGGTCCACACAACTGCAGTTTTTCTACCTTCACGTTCCCTTCTTGCCAAAATTTCAAACAGCAATTTCCAATATGTGTAATGTTGTAAATTTTTACCTGCACTGGTTATCATCCCCCTACGCTGCCATTTTAATATATGATACTGTAGTGAACTTGCAATGTAACCACTATCAGTATATATAGTGACATTTTGAGTCATATCAGTGTGTTGTAAGGCCGTAATAACGGCTAAAAGTTCAGCATGCTGTGCAGTATGATCAGGAGGGGTTTTATATTGTACTTGCATTATCTTTCTTAGATTCTCATCTACCTGCACGCAGGCAAAGCCTGCAACAGTCCTTTCACAAGCTCCATCTGTAAACCATATTAATCCATCAGATAAGGGTTCAAAAGTAAGACAGTGAAATGTAGGAATTTCTATAGTATCAATCTCACCCTCCAAATTGACAGGAAAAAGCAGATCTATTTTATTTCTCTGTTCTTTAGTTAATGGTATTATTCTTATATCTTGTCCTAAAAGTACTGCTTGATATTTTCCAAATCTAGTGGCTGTCAATGCCGTCTGGCTAGGGCTCAACAGCGTTTTAATCGTGTGGTTGGTATGTATTACAATAGGAACAAAAGGCATTTGTGCTCTCCATTTACCTACTGCAGCCACTATAGCTGTCAGTAACTTTGGTACCTCTTTCATTCCCTTTTCCACATGATTAAAAGAGCCTGACAAAAAAGCTACTGGTGCATTTACTTCATTATTTTGATTAATCATAGCTGCCCAACTGTTTCCCATGTCTTTTACCCATAGATGCACAGGTGATTGGATATCTATTACTGCTAACGGTCCTGGGGATAATAAATCCCTCACAATCTTAGCCAATACCATCTTATCCTGTTCTTCCAATACAATTAGTGTATTCTTTGGTGTGGCTGCGGGCAGTTTCAAATGTTTATAAAGTCTCATTACTTTTTGTGTATAATTTGGTATCCATTGTCTGCAGTAATTTAACATTCCCAAAACAGCACGTAACTGGGTAACTGTTTGCGGTACCGGAGTCTCATTTAAAATAGATATAACTTCCGGTATAATGACCTTATGTTCTGCTGAAACATTTTGTCCTAAAAAGGTGACAGTAGACTGAGCTACAATACATTTCTCCTTGTTACATTTATATCCTAGCTCTCCTAATAACAAAAATAATTTTCTAGTCCATTCTAGGCATTCTGCTTCAGTCTCAGCAGACAGTAGAATATCATCTACATAGACAAACAATGACACCGTGTCAGGCAATTGACTCCTGAAATCCTTTAAATCCATCATTAGTTGTTTTAAGAATACCGATGGACTATCAGTAAAGCCTTGAGGCATCCTAGTCCACCTGTATGCCTCATTCTGTACTATAAATGACGTCAAATCCCTAGACTCTGGGTGAAGAGGTATTGAAAAGAATGCATTAGACAAGTCAATAACAGTGTTATATGCATATATATTCTGGGTGTGCAAAAGTGTAGCAGGATTTGCACAAATCGGAAATTGATTTTTTGTAACCTCATTTAGCTCTCTTAAATCATGTACTATCCTTACATTGTTTTCCCCTTTTGGGACTGGAAACAATGGGGTATTATACGGGGATACTGAAGGTTCAATAATACCACATTTCAATAATTTATCAATGTGCTCCAGGGTTTTGGATACTAATTTAGGTCGTATGGGGTAAGGGTCTTGCTTCGGCCCCTTTGCCCCTTCTATTAATTCTATCTTATGGGGTTTTGCATTTACAGCTAGTCCATATGGTGAATCACTTGTACTCCAAATATGTTGTGGTAATTCTTCCATAACCCTTACTTTATTTTCATTATTCAACTGTTGAACCATGGTGAGCAAACTTGGTATTTCTTTATTTCCAAAATCTAAACACAATCCTAATTGAGACAATAAGTCTCTACCACACAAATTTACTGGGCAATCAGGTGCCACTAAGAAGGGTACCACAGCCTCCCTTGAACCGTGCGGTTGGCATTCCAAGCGCACCAGAATCGGTTCTGTTAGCCTTTTTCTTTGTTCTATCCCCGTAAATCCCACTGTTGTTCTATACTGATTTGAAAGCTTAACTCCTAGTGGTTTTACACACAACACAGAAGTACTCGCCCCTGTATCTATCAAAAATCTCACAGGAGTTCCATATTTGCCAATTGTCAATGTAATAAAGGGTTCCCTTGTGTCTAATCTGAAAATCATTCCCTCTTCCTGACACTGGTCTGCTTCCAGTCAATAGCATTGATCTGGAATATTCTGCCAAGTTGGAAAAGCATTTACAGTACCCTGTCTCTGTACTGCCGCTCTTGGTCCCTGTGATTGCGTCGCTGGCTGCTGTATTGCAGTCTGCGGGGCACTCACAGGCATCCCTATTACTTGTGGCATCAATCCTTGCTGTGTCTGCATTTGTACTTGGGGCATTCCTGCATTCTGATAACATTCTGAAGCATAGTGACCAAATTGCTGACATCCCCAACATTGTACATGTGCCCTTCTATTAGGTGATAGTCCTGATCCTTGCATCCCTCGACCTCTACCCCTGCCTCTAACCATACCTCGTCCCCTTGGTTGGTACGGCCGGCTATATCCCGGTTGTACATAGTAAATGACCTGTGGAGGTGAGGCAGAGGGTGTTACAATTGTTTCTTGTTTTTTATTTCTATCCTGTTCCTTGCTTTCCAAATCCTTTAACTGCATAGTCATTAACTTAGAAGTTAATTTAGCCTGTTCTTTCTGTGGGGTCTCTATCAGTTTACGATGCACATTACTAAAATGCATCAATGTCTCTCTTATTTCTGGCCACGGCTTTGAGGACAGGGCAATAACAGCATCTAAATTCTTACGCATATTATCAGGCAGTGTGGACATAAATAGGTGTAAAAATACTGCTACATTATGATCCACATCTGCATCTTGCCCTGTTTGAGCCTTATACAAATTTATACATTTTGTCAAATGTGCCGAAAAATCAGTTTTAGGGTCCCACTTATTTGCCGTTATGGCTGAAAAATCAATCGGGGTTGGATACATTACATGCAGAGCTGCAGAAAGAGCAGCCTTAACATTCCCTGCATATACATCCCCATCTGCAGTATGTAACAGCAGACGCTGATATCCACACTGCACTGCCAGTTGAGAAATACTGATACCCGATGCTGCACATAAAGCTTTAAAATCTCCAATAGTCAATTGAGTCCCTGCAGTTGCCTGTTCTATCCCATCTAACCACATACGAGCTCCTTTCACTATACTGGGAATTTTTGCAACTAAAGTTGTAACATCTACGGGGGTGTATGGTTTGTAATGTTGTATTCGATTGCCAGCTGCGTCCAAGCGCGTCATAACTGGCATGTGTAAAGCACTACTATCTAAAGCACTGCAAATCTCCTGTTTACCTTCCTCTTCCACCTCTTCTTCAGCCTGTTTCATTTTGTAAAACCAATCGTCCCAGTACTCCAGCCCTGCTTTAATAAAGCCCAGGCTTCCCGCCTTGGGGCAATATTTATTTATTACTTTTGTCAAACTCTGTACGTCCTCATGTGAGGTAGGTCCTCCCTTATCACAGGGGAAAAGGAGATCTTTAACTTCCAACAGGTTCTTAGTAACTCCCCACCATTCTGCCCCATATTTAGTTTTATCCAATCTCACAAGTTCTGCAGCTACATGGGTTTCCTTAAAAATTGCCTTTGACGGTCTGGGTGTCAATTTGGGCGGTGTTTCCCTGATTTTAAACGTGGGTGTCTGAGGATCTACTCTAAGGGAAGGTTCAGGGGGTGACTCGGTACATAGCCGAAGCCGTCCCTCAATTTCAAATTGTGTTGCCAGATCATATTGTTCTGATGTAATTAGAGTTTTCAAATCAGGGTAAGTGCCTGATTCTGCACTAGATTTTCCTTTTTCTTTCTGTCTCACCCGTTTTTTTTCCTTTTTCTGTTCCCTAGTCCCCACATCACTGTCCTCATTATCCCCTCCCTTTTCACTTTCTGACTCACTGGGGGGGTCATCAAGAGCCGAATACCCAGCGCATGGCACAGAGCGCTTTGACTTTAATTCCTTCATTTTATCAGTCGCCCTTAGGGGGCACAACGTGTCCCTGCTAGATTCATATGACGGGGGATTATTTCTTTCTGCCTCTTTTTGTATCCTATCTACATCAGCATGAAAGAGATCTGCTGCTACAGAAAATAAATTCCAAATTGTAAGATGCTTCTCTAAGCTTTTCTTCTGCCTAGTTTTATTTTTATTTTCTTGTAAATAGCTCAGGAGAGATAATAATTTTGGACGATCAAATGATCCATCCTGAGACCAGCTCAAAACAGAATCTTTTCCTTCATATTTAACCCATTTCTCATGTATTTTTTCAATCTGTTTTTTTTCTAATGGGAATAATTCTATGACATGCTGCAAAGGGGTGCATTTTTTTGAACTATCTAAATCTAAATACATAGCATATACAGGAGGCTTTTCTTTCTTATCTGCCCCTTTTCCTTTCATTTTATTCTGACTATTACAATTTCTCCTATAAAGCCACAACCTACAAAAATATACTACTGCACCTAAACCAAGAAAATATACAAAACAGAAAACTACAAAGCTAAACAAATATACTACTAATAAGTCCACAATGTAAGCTTACTTACGCGTCTTCTTATTTCTCTTTTTAGCAAGCCCAGGAGTTGTCACCTGTATGTCCACGTCAGTAGTTTGATCAATCCCACATCAGTGGAGCACAGTAATCAGGCGTAAACAACGCTTGCTCTCTCAAAATCCTGTAAAAAACTTCGTTAACAACAAACACTTAATTTGTTATTCGTCTCGCCTTCTCTTTTCCGTGTGCGGCCTAATTGTACTCCTGGCTGGCTCGCCACTTTGAAGAGAAGACTAGACGAATTTCATATTTAATATAACAGTTTATTTACAATTCTACTGATTACCCTTAATTGGGATAGTCAGGAAGCATTTCTGTACTCAAATCATATCTACACAAGCAATATACAGCAAAGATATTAGCATGCTTAAAGCTAAGGAGTCAGAATGAATGCTTAAAAACAAAGCAATGTACAGCAGAGAGAGAAATCAGAGTGCTTAAAGCAATGCTATAGACAGACAAAGAGAAATTCAAAATGCTTACTTATTTCTTTGTTCCCTCTAGTTTTATACCGGGCCTCTGACTAATTCTCTCATACAACATTCCTGTGCAAGTCTCTGAATACCACAAACTGTTAATCATGTGCAGAACATCTGCTTTCTATTACCCCCCTATTTAGCCCACAGACTTTCTGGAGCCTGCCTTTGGCTGATGGATGTGGGCCCCATCATGTCCCAGGAGATTTAGTGTTGAACCAGCTAGCTCTGCTGTTCTTTGAAGCATTCCACTTCAATTTTTAATACTTTTATTCAACATTTTTATGCTTTTGTTCAACAAGGCTTATTACAAATTTATTCAGCATGGTATATCCCAAATGTTATTGAAACTGGTCAAGTTTTGACAGAGATATACGTAGAACAAGGTTTGTATAGTTTTGTTTTTTAAACAATGTATAATCTGTATAATGTGCATGTTATATCTGCGTATGGCGGATGGGAAATTGGGAGGTTTCAAGCTTTGCATATGTATATTTTGCCTGTTTCTAAGGTAATAAGCGGGTAATTAACTGTCTGGACAGGGGTTCCGTTTCTAAGCTCCCAAGCATTGAAACGAGTATTGGAACAGGTGTGCAGCACTCTGCTTAGCCTACAGGAGGAACTCAATGAACTGGACCGAGCAGCAGGAGATGGAGACTGTGGGAGCACCCACACCAGAGCTGCTGAGGGTGAGTGAATAGATGCACTTCTTCTTTTATGAGAATCCAAGTTAGGATCCCAGAACAGTAAAACAAATTTTATGCTGCTTATCCTCGGATAAGCAACATAAAATCTGTTTTATTGTTCTGGGAACTTGCCAAGTACTTGTAACCTGGATTGGCCACTGTTGGAAACAGGATACTGGGCTTGATGGACCTTCAGTCTGTCCAAGTATGATAATGCTTATGTTCTTACCAGTGGACTTGTTTCCCCTCACTTTCAATAACCTTTAGTCCAGCTTTTCATAGAGAAGATAGAAGTGGATAGAATGAGATAGAAGAGATAATAGTCCATCCAGATGACATTGAGCCAGTTGGAAACCTTAAATTCAGGCCTAATTCATCTCAGAACAGTGTGCTCCGAGATTTAACCAGTAGTATTCCCCATAAGCACAAGTAGTGGACACAAAGTCAGAAAATAGAGTTGCACCCATACAGGCAATGAATTTTCTAACCCTAACCATCTGCTCCTGACTCCTTTTGGGGAAGTGAATGGACTCACATTTGAAGAGAATGTTGTCCCGTAAACATTTGGAAACAAGTTGAAGACAATTTGGGCTGGAGTCAGCAGCAGAGATATGGATTGAAACAATGATAAACCTTGGGCTGGAGTCAGTAGGGAGTTAGGAGCAGAGGCATGGATTGAAACTATGAAAAACCTTGGGCTGCAAGCAGCAGGGAGTTAAGAGCAGAGGTATGGTTTGAAACAATGAAAACTTTGGGCTAGAGGCAGCAGGAAGTGAGGAACTGAGGTATGCCTATCTACTTGCAATAGTAGAGGATTCAAGAGGGGAAGAGAGCAATAGCTAGTATGAAAAGGAAAGAGGTTTTTACAGGCAGTCCTGAATGACTGACAACTGGGAGATATCCTTAACTCAATAAGTTAAGGATAGTTGCTATCAATGTAGACAAACAGACAAAATGAATGGATTAATTGGTCCTTACTAGTGATGTCTACTAATTATTTGTGGTATGCTGATTAGATACTAAAACCTTTTATAGAAAGTCAGCTATATTGGGAACCCTCGAAAGCGGTGGTGCGTGGGGATATTATATCGTACATTTGTGCGCGCGCTAAACAGATCTCACAGGGGATTATACAGTTGGAGCAGAAATATAAAAAAGCCAAGAGGGCTCAGTTGGCCGTCCCGTCCGCGCAGAACCGGGAACGGATGTTATCAACTCTAGCTGCTTTGAACTCCATGATCCATGAACGCACAAAGAAATATCTCTTTCATCACGCCTTTTCTTTCCATCGGTTTGGCAATAGATCGGGTAAGCTGTTGGCGAGGATTGCTAAAACTTGGGGGGGTCATAGATTCATCTCATCTCTGGTAGCGCCTGATGGTCAACGTATTACTCAGACGTCGGGGGTAGCGCAGATCTTACATGATTACTATGCAGCATTGTATGCCTCACCCGGTTCACGCGAGGGGCCCTCGGTGGTGGATTACCTTGAGGGTTCGGGTATTCCCCGTCTCTCGGCGGTGGCTCTTAAACAACTGAATGCCCCTTTGGGTGGGAAGGAGATACAGCGGGTGGTCAAATCACTTAAGAGGGGCATGGCGCCTGGCCAAGATGGTTTTGCGACAGGGTACTATCAGAATATGCTCCCACAGATCCTGGGTCCGTTGTTGAAATTCTTTGAGTCGTCGCTCTCCCAGGGGTCCTTTCCCAGGTATTCGAATGAAGCTGTGATCACTTTACTACCTAAGCTGGGTAAGCCAGTAGATTCTCCTGGGTCTTATCGGCCGATCTCCTTGATAAATGTCGTTTTGAAAATTTTAGCCCGTGTGTATTGGCAGATCGATTAGCGCCACACATAGCATCTTTGGTGGGAGAAGAGCAGGTGGGCTTTGTCCGGGGCGGCATTCCTTTGTGAATGTGCGGAAGGTATGTTTAGCAATTGCACAGACAAGCTCATTTTCAAAGCACTTAGCCTCCCAAAGTTCCATAGAAACCTATGGAACTTAGCCTCCCAAAGTGCTTTGAAAATATGCCTCAGAGTCATGTTTGTAACGATCCGTTGCTTTTGGTCAGCCTAGACGTGGAGAAGGCGTTTGACCGGGTGCGGTGGGATTATTTATTTTCAGTTTTGGAATTTGTAGGGATTTCGGGTTGGTATCTGCGAGCAGTGGCGGCGTTGTATGCCCAACCTACAGTGTCTTTGGTGGTTAATGGACTGCGTACAGCTTCGTTTCCGGTGGCTTGTGGTACTTGGCAGGGATGTCCTCTGTCCCCCTTGCTATTCCTTCTTTATCTTGAACCTCTGTTGCGCTCTATCCAACGGAATCCGGAGATTTCGGGTGTGGTATTTTCCTCATTTTTGATGAAAACCTTAGCATTCGCTGATGATGTTTTAGTAACTCTGACAAGGCCTCAACAGTCGGTCTCCCCTCTTCTTGAGGAAATAGAGGAGTTTAGTTATTTTTCGGGCTTCTCATTAAACTTACAGAAGTCAGTGGCATTTTCGATTCAGGAACACATAAGGGGACGATGAGAGGGTGAGTTTCCTTTGTCTTGGACATCAGGCCCGTTAAAATATTTGGGGGTGTGGATCCCGTCGGACTTATCACAGCTTTATGAGGTTAATCTAGAGCCCTTAAGAGCATGTACGAGATCTACGCTTCAGGTGTGGCAGATATTGCCGTTGTCGGCTATGGGTAGGGTTGCGCTCTATAACATGGTGATGGTGCCGAAGTGGACCTATATTTTACAAATGTTGCCCATATTGCTTAGCCGGAACGATGAGCGATTGGTAACGTGTATGGTGATGCGTTGCATTTGGCAGGGGAAGAAAGCTCGAGTAGCGGCTTCTCAGCTTTATTTACCTCAGAAACAGGGTGGATGGGGATTATTGAGTGTTAAATTGTTGTCCGTAGCGGCCAATATGAGACATATCTCGGACTGGTTCCATGACACGAGTCATTTTTCCTGTAGGGTGGAGGAGAAGTTGTTGTTGGGATCCACACACGTTAGTTTTTGGTTACATGGCCCTGTGTGTAAGTCTTGCTTACCTGGTATTTATGCAGTAATCTTTCAGCCGTTGAGGCGAACGTGGAGATGGGTGTGTCGTTTCTTTGGGCTCTCATCGACTTCTTCCCCTCTATTGCCGCTGCAGGGCAATCCTGAGTTCCCACCTGGATCGTCATCGGCCCAATTTGTGGCATGGGCGGCGAGAGGGGCACATTATCTCCATCAGTTGTATATGGAGGACGGATCCTTAAAGTCGCTGGAGGCTTGGCGGGCGGAGTTTGGGGCTGTAGCAGGGGATTTTTTTGCATGGTTTCAGTTGAGGCACTACACTGGGTCGCTTCCAGCTGTTTCTTTGACCCCAGGGGTGTGGGAGAAGCTGCTTAATATCTTTGCTCTGGATGCGCAACTGGCAGTCCCCCTAAAATATTTTCACCTGTGTTTCAGGGAGCAATTGGGGGAGGTGGACTATGCAAAGATGGCAGAGATGTGGAATAGGGAGCTGTCAATTGGCCTTCAGGGTGAGACCCTGAAGACATACATCTTGAATATTCCTAGGATAACCGAGAATGTGACGCTGAGAGAAACTCTTTATAAGTTTGTAATGAGAATGTATATTTCACCACATAGGGCCATGAAGGCGACTATGCGAGAAGATGATATCTGTGTCAAGTGTGGTCACTCCCCGGCAGACCTTGGCCATATGTTCTGGCTTTGCCCGTTTGTCTTTCAGTTCTGGAGGCGGATGTGTGGCCATGTATTGGCTCTCTGGGGAGTTACCTGGATGCCCAATGCTTCGCTATTATTTGATCAATTTAGACTCTCTGTACGGGGGGTAAACTGTTTAAAGCCATTTTTGAAGCAGGCAGTTCTAATGGGGAAAAAAGTATTTCTTCAGCACTGGATAGGAGGAGAGATGCCCACTTTTCAGCAGTGGTGGTCCAGGATGATACATTTGTGTACGTTGGAACGCAGAGGGGTGGGAGATCTTGCTTCGAAGAAAGGGGATGCATACTGTCAGAGGTGGTCACCATTTTGGGACTCTTTGACCCCCAATAGCACACAGTAGAATACTAAATTCCTAAAGTGTCTATCATGGAGTTCAAAAGGGGGGGGAGGGAGGGGGGTAAGGATGTAGAGGGGGGGGGGTTGGTTCTATGCGAGTGGGGTGGGTATTCGGTGTGTTATTAGATTATTGGATGCTTTATAAATCTCAGAACCTACCATTGTGTTCGCAGTGGAGTGGCAATGTAGAGAATCTTGTATTTAGCACTTCATGGGGAGCTGCGGGTGTTATTGTAATCGCCAGTACTGCCGGGGGCCATAAGAGTCCAGGCCTCTGGTGCCATGTTTTGTTGTTATGCAGGTTGACTTCTGTAGTATGTATCTAAGCTTTTTGTTGTTGCTGTGTGCTATGTATATGTAACATATTGGAAAACCCTCAATAAACAGATTTAAACATAAACAAGCATGATGAGTTTTGCAGAGAAGCTGAGAGATCAACCCTGACATTCATTTTTCTGTTAGTTTACCTGAAAAATACAAAGCCTCAAAAAGCCAAATACTCAGTAGTAATAGCTTCTGAGATCCAATACAACCTACTCTGTGTTACTTTGCCTATAGGAGGAAACAGAAAAGCAAAATTGACACAGGGCAATTTTCAAAAGCTTATTTGCCTGGGTAAATTGCTTGTTTGAAAATTGATCATCCTCAAGGCGGGTAAGTGTACACATGCTCTACAGTTCCTGGGACTGGCTTACACAGTCATTTTTTTGTAGGAAAAAAGGTACTGGTACTCATTATGGGTGGGGTCACCACCTATGGCTGCCCCTATGATAGCCTCACCCATGTTAGCCACACTCCTTATACCAACCATGGCGCATATAAACAGGCATCGTTGAAAATATTATACCAGTAAAGAAAAAAAAATAACTTGAGTTTTTTCATTATAAATAATTTCTGTAACATGTTACTGCTCCAGTATACCCAGTGCAAAATAAGATAGCAGATATAAATTCTCAAATTGGACCTATTCCAAACACTGAAATGAAAATAAAATGATTTTTTTCTAGCTTTGTTGTCTGGTGACTTTGTTTTTCTGATCATGTCGGTCCCAGTCTCTGATTCTGCTGCTCTCTATCTGTTCCCTTAACTCGGTTTTCAGGGATTCCTTTCCCTTTATTTCTTTACTTTCCTCCTTTCTTCTTCATTTCTTGCTCTACATCCATAAGTACAAGCTGGGTTCTCCGCAGACTTGACTGGAGGACGTATAGAGTGGATCCAGTTTTTGCCTATTTTCTCCATCCATGTGCAGTTTTTCTCCTCTTTTTCCTTTCCCTCATCTCCATCAGTATGCATCTCTTTCCTATTCTTCCCTCCCCTCCATCCATATGCATCTCCTGTCCTTCCTCTCTCTTCCCTCTCATCCATCCATGTCCAGCATTTCTCCTCTCTCTTTCCCTCCATCCATGTTCATCTCACTTCCTCTCTCTTCCCTCCCCTCCATCCATGTCCAGCATTTCTCCTCTCCCCCTCCCCTCCATCCATGATCATCTCACTTCCTCTCTCTTTCCTCCTCTCCATCCATGTCCAACATTTCAACTGTCTCCCCTCCCCTCCATCCATGTGCATCTCCTTCTTCTGTCTTCCCTCTCCTCCATCCATGTCCAGCATTTCTCCTCTCTCCCTTCCCCTCCATCAGCATGCATCTCCTTTCTCTGTCTTTCCTTCCCTCCAACATTTCTCTTCCCTGCCCTCCACTCCATCCATGTCCAGCATTTCTCCTTTCTCCCCTTCATCCATGTGCATCTCCTTCCTGTCTTCCCTCTCCTCCATCCATGTCCATCATTTCTCCTGCCCTCTCCTCCATCCATGTCCATCATTTCTCCTGCTCTCCCCTCTATCCATCCATGTCCAGCAACTCTCCTCTCTCCCCTGCTTTCCCATACCATTCAATTCCAGCGATTCTCTTCTGGCCTCCCCTCCCATCCATGTCCAGCGATTCTCCTCTCTCTCCTCCCCTCCCATCCATGTCCAGCGATTCTCCTCTCTCTCCTCCCCTCCCATCCATGTCCAGCGATTCTCCTCTCTCTCCTCCCCTCCCATCCATGTCCAGCGATTCTCCTCTCTCTCCTCCCCTCCCATCCATGTCCAGCAATTCTCCTCTCTCCCCTTTCCTCCCATCCATGTCCAGCAATTCTCCTCTCTCCCCTTCCCTCCCCTCCCATCCATGTCCAGCAATTCTCCTCTCTCCCCTACCTTCCCTCCCTTCCTATCCATGTCCAGCAATTCTCCTTTGCCCCTATCCTTCCCTTCCATCCATGTCCAGTGACTCTCCTCTCTCCCCTGCCCTCCCATCCTATCCATGCCCAGCATTTCTCCTCTCTCCCCTCCATCCATGTGCATCTCCTTCCTGTCTTTCCTCTCCTCAATCCATGTCCAGCATTTCTCTTGCCCTCCCCTCCATCCATCCATGTCCAGCAACTCTCCTCTCACTCCTGCCCTCCCATCCCATCCATGTCCAGCGATTCTCCTCTGCCCTCCCCTCCCATCCATGTTCAGTGATTCTCCTTTGCCCGTACCCTGCCCGCCCATCCATATCCAGCAATTCTCCTTATCCCCCTATCCTTCTCCTCCCTTCCATGTCCAGTTACTTGCCCCAGCCTCCACCTGCCCCTGAGATTGTTCCAACCCCAGCCCCACCTGCCCTCCCTCAGCTCCCTGACTTTGTTCGTGCCCCCTGCGCTGAAATCTTCTATTGACCCGAAGTCGCAGCAGCGAACCGGCAGTGAAAGCAGCAAGCAGGCAGGCTCGCCACCTCATCGCTTCCCTTCCCTCTCATGAAAGGAAATTACATCATAGGAAGGCGGGACGCTGAGAGGGCAGGGAAGTGGCGAGGAGGCGAGCCTGCCTGCTTGCTGCTTTCACTGCCGGTTCGCCGCTGTGACTTTGGGTAAATAGAAGATTTCAACTTGGGGGCAGAATGGAAAGTCGGGGAGCTGAGGGCTGGCAGGTGACCCGGCCCTTGGAAAAAAGGTGCTGGTACGCCGTACTGGTGCGTACCGGAACAAAAAAAAGCACTGGGCTTACGCATATTTTCCCCAAGGAAAAAGTATACTCATACATTTCCTTTAGAACTGATGCAAAGTTTGCAGATAAAAATACCTGTGGATTTTACAGGCATGTGAGCAGTTTTGATAATTGCTTCCTTAATTAGAAATCTGTATCTGGTATATATAGTGGCCCCAAGCTGTTATTGTTATAGTAAAAAAAAAACGTCTGCTGTTAATAAAATGTAGCCCTCTAAAAGCAAACAGAATGCTAGGAATTATTAGGAAAGGGACAGAAAATAAGATAGAATATTATGATGTTTCTGTATCTCTTCATGGTGTACTTCACCTTAAGCACTGTGGGCAATTCTGGTCACTATATCTCAAAAAAAGATAAAGTGAAATTAGAAAAGGTTCAATGAAGAGTGATCAAAATGATAAAGGGGATGGAACTCCTCTCATGTGTGGAAAGGCTAAAGAGGTTAGAGCTCTTCTTCTTGGGAAAAAGACAGTTGAGGGGAGATATGATTGAAGTCTACAAATTCCAGAGTGGAATAGAATGGGTAAATGTCAATCGACTGTTTAGTCTTTCAAAAACTACAAAGACCAGGGGATACTCCATAAAGTTACATGGTAATAATTTTAAAACAAATAGAAGAAAATATTTTTTCACTCAATGAATAGTTAAACTCTGGAACTCATTGCTGGAGGATGTGGTAACTGCAGTTAGTGAATCTGGACTTTAAAAAGGTTTGATCAAATTCCTGGAGGAAAAGTCCATTATCTGCTATAAAGATAGACATGGGGAAGCTACTGTTTGCCCCGGAATTGGTAACATTGAATGTTGCTACTAATTGAGTTTCTGCCAGGTACTTGTTACCTAGATTGGCCACAGTTGGAAGCATGGGAGAGGCATAAGTAGGTTAGGGGTGTGTGGCAGTTGCATGCGTGGGTTATAGAATATCTGCATTTACGTGCCTAACAGCGTAAAATTTGGCACAAGCATTTACACCAGCCATTTGGTTAACATAAGTGCTCATGTCTAAAGTTACACATGTAAATGTGAACTTAGTATTCTATAATGGCAGTTGTGCACGCTGACCACGCAGCATCCCAGTGTCCAACTTTAGGCAACCTTTTAAGAGTCACCCCCTAAATGAGTAAGATTTTTTCCCCCTTCCTGACTTTCTGGAACATTAAAATGGGCATGAATTGATTAAACGTGTGTAGGCACTGGGGATGCAATGACCAGAAACTCCACAGTCACAAGGTCATACCCAAGGGCTGTGCGGGCAGTGCAACCACACAGGGAACCAGCGAGGTGGGAGCCAAAACTGTTCGCCCCATTTACTGACTTCAGTTGTTGGTCGGGCAGGAGTACCAGGAGGAGTGTCGCACGCGATTCCATCTCAGTATGGTCCTGCACAGTGAATCATGTCCTAGAAATTCTGTTCTTTGTGGCTGTAGAACTGGAGGATGAACACTGTACTGGTATTCTCAGCCTCTGCAGTTCCTGAAAGAGGCACCAAGGAAGGAACTAACTAACCTTGCATATTTTTCACACTTTTTCTTTAGCTATTCAAGAGTGGATTAGAGGAAGACACCTGCCTGCACAACCTGCCCAGTTCCTAACAGCTCTAGCTAAGATTCTTTTGGAGAGGATGGGGGGCTCATCAGGGGCGGTGAGTGCTGCAGAGGAAAGCTATCCATAGAGAGGACTTTATAGAGTGACTTGTTAGGACAGCACAGTAATTTGCTGGTGATTGCTCTGCAAGTTCTTGATATCAGGGTGACAAGAGGCTAGTATCCTGCTTTTGTTGACTAACTTCTTAGCAAGGAGAACATGTCATTGGTAGTGAGAGCCCAGAGTGGGTAAAGATGTTACAAAAACGTCAGGGGAAGGATTTATTAAACAAAGAAGATTTACCTGCTTTAGATGTTTCATTCATTTTAATTCCAGCTTTACAGCCTTTTTCTGACTGCAGCTGCACAGCCCCTGCAGTCTCACAATGACCCTATGGCCTGGGCTACTGCAATGGATGCTGGGATCGAAGCTATGAAGAGGTAAATTGGTCTCACCATAGTTTATTTATCTTTAACTTTGGTTTCCCCATCCTGCCTGGCTGTGCTAGAGCATGACCCCTCTGTCTTTCTGGGCCACTGACCAGTTATTCTTCTCTTTGCCTGTGGAGCTTACAAATATCACTGGTCTTATTTCTCTCAATGTGGTCTCTCTAATTTCTTGCCTGTAGTTCTACTTGAGTGAGTTTCAGATTGCTTCAGATGGGCCCTCAGTTGATTTGGAGTTTTAGATTTGATTGCTGACCTTTTTCCAAATCCAAATTAGTTGCAGGTCATAGAAGTAGAAATTGAGACGTGCAGGTCAGTGCATCTCAAGTTTCACCAGTATTTTAGAACGGAATCTGCCAACATAGAGCCTGTTCTAAAATCCAGGAGAAATGGAGTTTTAGTGACTGAGTGTTGCAGCATAAACATAAATGTATGTGTATGTATATATATACATACTCATATATATATATATATATATATATATATATATATATATATATATATATATTAAAAGGGGAATTCAAAGCCCAGCCAAAACTGGTAATGTTGTGCAATGGCAACATAACCGCTTATCTTTGCAATCTTAGAAACATAACTGGTTATTATCCCAATGCTGTTTTCTTGCCAATTTGGGGGGAGGGAGATAAAAAAATACTGGGGGATTAAGAGGGCAACCCCCCTCTTATCCCTCGAGTGCTACTCAATAGCAGCTGGTTACTAAATCCTAAATTTGCTTGGTAGCAGGTGTAACTTTTATATTTAAATATATTTATTAATTTCAAATATCATAAACACCATATTTGAAAAACAAAAAGTACATTCCTCAATAAAGTTACTAAGGAAGAAATTTAAACACATTAATATTAATTGAGTTAGTACTTCCAGTCCACAAATGGGATCCAAGATTAACAGTTAAGGAGAATTAACAAGAATTTTTTACAAGAAATTATAAATCGGTTTTTATGGTTCTCATATACATTCAAAGCTTTACCGTTGAGAACTTCTGGCTACTATAAATTCGGAAAGCTGCAAGGAATAAAAAAAAACATATTTAGCTGACTGATAATATACAATACATTTGCAAGGATATAGTAAGAGAAAAGTGGCTCCCATATGGAGAACCTCTGGTTTTAACAGAAGAAATTGTCTGCGTCTTTTTTACATCCGGGAATATTCGTACTTTGAAACCCAGGAATTCAATGTCTCTGCTTCTGAAAATTTTTTTCATTATTAAAGCTTTATCCAAAGAGAGAGCTAAATTAACTAACAGGGTTAAAGCAGTTACTAAGTCCTCTGTTGGGGTTTCTAACAGTGCAGAGACATCATGGAGTTGCTCAGGTTGTTGTAAAGAGGTATCCACCATTTTAGTTGGTAAGTAGTAAGATTGTACAATAGGAGGTAAAGTATTATCTGAGAATCCTAATATTTCTTTTAAATATCTATTTAGCATTTCTCTTGAAGTAGTTGTTATAGTTCTCGGAAAATTTAAAAATCTTAAATTGTTAGATCTCTGAGCATTCTCCAAGTTTTCAATCTTTCTTCTCATATTTGTTACATCTTTAATAGTGAGTATTTGCAAATCTTGAGCTTTCTCAAGTTTCTCAGATAGGGATTTAGTCTTACAAATCACGTCCTTCCTTTCTGACTCTGCAGCCACAACAGTGTCTTCTAATTGTTTAACCCGAGTTTCAGTGTGCTGTATTTGTGGGCATAATACTTTCCCCAAATTTGCAATTAAAGCCCAAAGGCTTTCTAAGGTAATATCAGTAGGTTTTTCTTCAAGAAAATTCAAATTCAAAGTACCTTGAACTCGTGTATCGTTAGATTGAATTCCTTCTGCTCCCGAGTTCACAGTTGCCTTTGTTCCTCCCACTAGCTGAGATGAAGACTCCTGAGCGGGCAAAGGGGGAATCCCACCTTGTATTCTTCCACTCTCCAGGGTCGAAATTCCAGCTCCCGTCAAATCCCTCGTAGCACTTTCCAGAAGCTGCGGGGAAGACGCCATCAATGGAGGGGGAACGCTCAGGGGCTGCGGGGGCGGAGTTCGCTGGTCAGGGCTGAGTGTTACATCTAGCAGGGGCAGCGTCTCGGGCTCTCCAGCTACCCCGGGCGCTGCCAATCCGCCGCTCACCGACCCTTCAGGAACCTGGAATCCCCGTAAAAAGGTATCAATAGGGCCACTTATCGCTGAGGTACGCCGGTCCGGGGGAGCTGTGGCCGCCGCTTTCCCTCGACGCTTCGGCATTGCGGAATTGAAACAGAGCGAGGAATCTCATAACCGATTCAGTCGGCCATCTTGGATCCGAATCGCTCCAGGTGTAACTTTTAAATAGAGAGTTGCACGGGGACAGAAATCTTACCCATCCCTACCCATCCCTGCTGGAATCTTACCCGTCCCCACCCGTCCCCACTAGAATCTTACCCATCCCCATCCATCCCTGCAAAAATGTAACCCATTCCATCCCATCCCCACCCGTCCCCGCAAGAATTTAACCCATCCCCACCCATCACTGTAAGAATTTAATGATACATAAAAGAAAATTTCAGTCAGCTCCTTCAGTCTCTCTCTGGATTTGAGCCACAGCACTGTAGGCAAGGAAGGAATGGAAGCTGAAACTTGGAACACTCTGGTGTGCACATGTAAGATTTATCTCTGATTTACTTGCACTGTGTGCTGAGAGGTCACCACATGCACGCGCCAGTAGGTAAGGTGACATCTGATGCTCATGCCTATGTCAGAGCTGAGGTCTGCTCATCAGCCCGGGAGCAAAGAGGATTAATTGTAACATAGTAAGTGACAGCAAGTAAAGACCTGAATGGTCCATCCAGTCTGCCCAATAGTCACACTCATTATCAATTCATGACTAAATCAACGAGTGTGATATTATATACTTGATTATGGTCTTTCTTTTGTGTTTCTGGAACATATCTGGCCCTATCCTTTTGTTCCAACTGCTGGAGTTGTCGTTGAAGCCCACTCCAATCTATGCATCTTCTCATTTGTGGGACACAGATCGTGAAAATCTGTCCAGAACTGTCCTTATGTTCCAGCCACTGAAGTTGCTGTCTAAGCCCTTTCCAGCCCATCCTAAACCAGACTGCCATATATTAGACACAGACCATACAAGTCTGCCCGGTATCGGCCCTAGTTAATCACAGCCAGTCACCATCTAAGCATTACTTCACACATCCACACACACATGCAGCCATTTAAGGTTAGGTTTTTTTATAACTTCCATTTTCTAATTAGAGATCCTCTGTGTTCATCCCATGCCTTTTTGAATTCCATCATCATTTTTGTCTCTATCTCTACCACCTCCTTAATAGACTTTCCACATTTGTGCTGTTAAAGCAAGGAGGAAGAGGAGGAGGAGACAGCACTCAAAGAACTTGGTACTCGGTAGATGAGAGGCTGGTGCAGGTGTAGCTTACACTTCCACGAGAACCCCGCAGAACTGCTTCCATCCCCACGGGAACCCCACAGGAACTGCTTCCATCCCCATGGGAACCCTGCAGAACTGCTTCCGTCCCCATGGGAACCCTGCAGAACTGCTTCCGTCCCTGCGGGAATCCCGCGGGTTCCGCAGGATTCCCACAAACCCCGTTCCCGTGCAGCTCTCTACTTTTAAACTCAGTGGGTGTGACCAGTGTGTCTGCTGGGAGAAAGCAAATTAACCTTTGAACAAGCAGATCACAGAGAATCTCCTCTTCTGGAGATTGGCAGCAAACTATCCTGCCATCCTGCTTTAGGCTCTGCCTATTTGCAGTGGTATCTGCTGTTCTCAGCACTATATTAGGGTGTAGACCCTCCCACCCTACCCCTCTACCCAGCCACCCCTAGAGTGACACTTCTTATATAGCCTCCCTAACACCTCAATTTATTCACTACCGACCTCACCTAATTACAGCTGTTTGCTAATTGTTGAATATTTTTATTCAGATCTCATAGTAGCTATCTTATATTATAATTAGCTTAATTATCAATAGACAGTCTTGCTAATTATCATCCTCATTCCCTAACATTAGTAAATCCTCTCTCCATCAAAATGAATCTTCTTAACTTTCTTATCACCATTCTTTCATTTGCTCTTATCCTTGCAACCTCCAAAGCCCTCCCACCTGATCTTAGATTCATACCAATTCTCCATCACCATAAAAGACCAATCAAACTAATTACATCCCCATGTAATATTCACAACCACAGAAATCCATTTCAACCTCACCAACTATCATTGGTAGAAGATAGTTTAACTAAGCCCATATCACCAAAAATGTCTAAAGCAATTAACAACAAAGCACAAACTACAAGACAAATTATAAATATTCCCTTATCATCTCACAACACCAAGTCTCATCTTACCCTACGTCTCGGCTAAATCAATGCCAGGTCCATTGTCAATAAAACTGAAATCATCACAGATTGGATTGAATCGGACAACCTTGACTTGCTTTTTATAACAGAAACCAGGATCCAAGACTTGAAAGACCCTATCATACTGGATCTTTGCCCTCCTGGCTATAAAATCTTACATTGGCCTGGGAAAGAGAAAATGGGAGGAGGAATCGCCTTAATCTTCAGATCAAACTTCTTCGCTGAAACCATATTAGAAAGCATTACCCCGCAGTTGGAAATTGCTTCAATCAAATTACACAGCCCTTCGCTATGCAATAACTTAACTTGTATTCTATTTTATAGACCCCCACGCAATTGGAATCACAGCCATAACACCTTTACTGACTTTATTACTAACACATGCATTAAGAACCCCAATGTAATAATTTTAGGAGATCTAAACTTACATCTAGATGACTCCAAATCTGTCCACACCCGCGAATGCATAGATCTTCTCCATCTATGTGACCTCATCCTCCCTCCACCTCTACCCACTCATATCAAGGGTCACTCACTTGATATTATCTCTTATAAATTTCCCGCTGACCATAATTTCATTATATCTGATATTGAGTGGTCTCCTACTCCTTGGTCCGATCACTACAAAGCATCCTTCACCATTCAATGGTGCCGAAAAGGTCAATCCAAACCTCATGACCCTAAAATATTCCTCACCAGAAGTCGAATTGATAGCGAAAGATTCCGGAAATGCATCTATGCAAACAATTGGTCTAATCAACCAAATTCTGATCTCTTCCTCACTTTATGGGATAACAGATGCAAGATGGTTCTTGATGAAATAGCACCACTACGCTCCAAGACTCCGCGTAAACACAAATCATCACCTTGGTTTAACAATTCTCTGAAAGACCTAAAATCTCTAACCAGGAAACTTAAAAAAGCTTGGAGAAAGACTAAAAATAGCCTTACCTTTAACTCCTGGAAGCGAGAGAGTCACGTGATGCGCTGTGAGTGAAAGGTGCATTGCAGCATCGCTCCGAGGCCCCTGCTCTGCATATCGATAATTGTGACCGTTTACCAGCTGCATCGGCGGGATTTTTACCGGTGATACGCTGTGGGAGCAGTGTATGGAACAATATCTGATCTCGATGCCGGCAGGGAGCTCCAAAAAGACTGCGAAAGCAGAGAAAGAAAAGGTGACACCGACCATCAGCGAATCCAAGATGGCGGGCGGAGCGCCGGGCGCGGATGAAGAATTCTCCGCCAAACAAATGAATCAGATCACAGCTGCGATGGGAGCGGCACTGGAACCCAAATTTGTTGAATTGAATGTGCGGTTTGAAAAGCTAGATGCCTTACTGCTGGATTCCAATAAGCGGCTGACAGAGGCAGAGCGGAGAGTCTCAGACATGGAAGACACGTGCAACCGCGTGGCGCCAGAGCTCGACCAACTAAAAGAGACCGTGCGAGCACAACAAGACAAGATTGAAGATCTAGAGAACCGGGCACGAAGGAGTAACCTACGCATTGTGGGCCTGCCAGAAAAGCTGCCAGAAAAGAACTTAAGCTTCCTGCTCGAGCAGTGGTTTAATACGGAATTTGCCTTGTCTGACAGTTATGGCCCCCTGTGCATTGAACGGGCTCACAGGCTGGGCCGGATGAAACTTGAGAACCAAAAGCCACGGGTTGTCATCATTAAAATACATAACTATTCCCACAAAGAAGAAATATTGCTTGGGTACCGCGCAAAGAGAGACACACTAAAGTATGATGGTGAGCAGATCCGGATCTTTCAGGACTACTCTGCGGGGGTGCAGGAGAGGAGACGCCGTTTTCACCCGCTCTGCACATCCCTAGTAGAAAAGAAAATAAGATTCATGCTATTGTACCCTGCCACGTTGAAGGTGTTGCAGGAAGGAAAGTGGTCTTCATTTGATTCGGTACAAGTGGCAACGGAGTTCCTGAACCGTAATGGAAAGGTGGCGACCATAACAGATAAGTGAGACAGAAGATCGTTACAGAGGATTTGCTGTTTTGTGCAGATGAGGGGGAGCGTATTGACTGCATTAAGTTTAACTGTTGAATATTGGGTACCGGCTGGAGAACAGAGTGATGGACGGTGGAGTGGGGGCCTCAGCATTAAGTGACTACTTGTGAGATGGAAGAAGTTCCACTCAAGTCAAGGGTAACAGCAGGGGAAAGCGGGGGGGAGGGGGGTGGAAGGGAGGAAGGGTGGGTGGGAGGGGGGAGGGGGGAATTTGGGGTGGGTAATAATGGTATTCTGATATTGAAGAAGCGGGGGATGGATATGAGGGGTTGGGGGGAGGGGGGAGAATCATGTGTGTATTATGCTTTTCAAGACGATGTTACATGTGTAAATTATGGTGGCAGCTTCGGTAGGCAGATGTGCTACATGTGGGATCCGGGGGGAGGCTGGGCCCCTGGATTCATAGCAGCGGGAAACCTTGGTTTGCGACACACTTTGGGATGGGACCCCTAATTGCAGATTAGTAACTTGGAATGTGGGGGGAATCACCTCCCCGATCAAAAGAACGAAAATCTTGGCTCACCTGAGGCGCCTTAAGGCAGATGTAGCATGTCTGCAGGAGACACGATTGTCAGAGGAAGAGCATGCAAAGCTGTGCAAATCCTGGGTGGGTCAGGTTCACTCGGTATCATCGGGAGGGAGAAGGAGCGGAGTGGCTGTTCTGCTTCATAAGAGGCTGGTGGTCACTTCCGAGGTACTCTTAAAGGACCCCTTAGGCAGATACATACTGATTAAGATGTGGCTTCAAGGTAGAGAGGTATATCTACTAGCAGTATACGCCCCTACGCCCTATGATAAGAAATTTTTCCCTGAGCTGCTAAGGGCTTTGGTGCCATACCAAGGTAAAAACTTTATTCTTGCAGGTGACATGAACCTCTTAATAGATCCTGAGATGGACTGTACAGGCTCCCGTAGCGATGGGAACACAGGAAGAGTAGCGCAGGGGGTGTTGGAGGAGTTTGCAGTCTCACTGGATTTGATAGATGCCTGGAGGGTATTACACCCTGGGGAGCAAGACTTCTCTCATAGGTCCCGGGCCCATGGATCCTGGTCCAGACTAGATTATATATTTGTGTCATCAGTGCTTTTCCCCTGGGTGTTAGCATCCCATATAGAGGAGGTGGTGGTCACGGACCATGCACCTGTTTGGGTAGAGTTGGAACCGCCGGGGAGCTGTAGTCCTGTCTTGACCTGGAGATTCCCAGGATACTTAATTAAGAATAAAGATTTTCAGGAATTTTTGAGGGGACGATGGGAGGAATACGTATCTCACAATGAGCAGCATCAAGCTAACCCCCAATTGTTTTGGTGCGCTGCGAAGGCTGTACTGAGAGGGGAGATAATATCGTACACGGCGGCTCGTCGAAAGAAGACGGCCGCGAGCCTTGTGAATTTACAACGACAACTGAGAAAGGCCAAATTCTTGAGTCTTCACTCCCCGACCCAAGCTAATAAGGATGCATATGTAGCACTGCAGGTGTCCATTAATACCATACTGCACGAGCACACACAACGTAGGTGGTTATTTCAAAAGTTCCGCTTTCATAGATTTGGGAACCGCACAGGCGGGCTATTAGCTCGTCTAGTTAAGAGTAAACGGGGCACGCGGACCATTATGGCTTTGAAAGACAGAACAGGAGCGGTGGTAAACCGACCGGAGCGTCTACTGCAGATATTGCAAGACCACTTCCAGACAGTGTATAGAGGGGGAGACCCGGCAGATAGGAATTCAATGAACGACCTTTTAAACCGGGCGGATATGCCCAGATTGTCAGACCAAGCGGTGAGGGAGTTGGACATGCCGCTACAGATGAGAGAGTTACAGAAAGCAATTAAGGGATTGCGGCCGTTAACGGCACCAGGTGAAGATGGTTTTTCAGGAGAGTTCTTTAAATTGATGCAGGCTCCAATGGGGGGAGCATTGCTTGAATACCTGCAGGCCATCATACAGGAGGGCACAATTCCGGGTAGGGAAAATACAGCCCTCATTTCACTCATACTAAAGCCGGGTAGGCCGTCTGAAGATCCGGCATCGTATAGGCCCATCTCTTTGATTAATGTGGACATTAAACTCCTTGCAAAGGTAATGGCCAATAGATTAGCCGCCCGGATTGCAGAGTTAGTGGATGTGGCACAGGTGGGCTTTATTCCTCGCAGACAATCAGTATTGCATGTTCGCAGAATCTTACTGGCTATGGCACAGAGCAAGTATTCACAGACACCGTTACTTGTGGCCAGCTTAGATGCTGCTAGGGCTTTTGACCAGGTGGACTGGAGATATTTGTTTCATGTATTGGAATGGGTGGGGCTCCCTGAAGGGTTTTTGAGAACAGTCAAAGCGCTCTACTCAGGCATGATGGCGCAGATTGTAGCGAATGGGAGCAGGTCAGCACCATTTGAAGTACAACGCGGTACGAGGCAGGGTTGCCCGCTATCCCCGCTCCTATTTGACCTTTCTTTAGAACCCTTGCTGCGGATACTTAACAAGACTAGTAAGATACAGGGCATTAAGGTGGGGGGGAGGAGCTTCGTGCGCTGGCGTATGCAGATGACATCATGCTTTTGCTCGCGGACCCCCAAGCCTCTCTAGAATACGTGTTACAGGTAGTGGAACAGTACGGTGCGGTGTCAGGGTTTTCCCTTAATCTTCAGAAGTCATGTGCGATGGCACCGGATGATGACACGTTTCGTGAATGGAGAGGTCAATTCCCCCTGCGTCAGGAAGGGGTAGCACTAAAATACTTGGGGATCCTAATACCTAGAGATTTAGCACTCCTATATGAGCAAAATGTCAGAGTACTCATGGAGATGACGAGGCAACAGTTGCTGCTCTGGCAGGCCCTTCCCTTGTCTCTGTGGGGAAGGATAGCGCTGTTTAACATGCTGATAGTGCTGAAATGGGTATACGTTTTTCAGCAGCTCCCGCTATTTCTAAAAAAAAAGGATGAGAATAAACTGGGGAAAATGTTGCAAACATATTTATGGAAAGGGAAACGCCCTAGACTAAGGCTCTCAATGATCTGGACACCCAGGGAGTATGGGGGTATGGGAATGCTGAACCTTCGATCGTTGACGGTAGCATGCTCTATGCGCCACATCAGTGATTGGTTCCGAGGATCCTCGGACTTCTCCTTGACGGCTATAGAGACCGCGGTTTTCCCGGAGATTCAATTTAGTCACTTGTTACATACTGGGGGTAACTTACCGCAGGCGGCGCTGAAACGCCATCCATTACTGGGACCCTTGCGAGCGACTTGGAGGTGGCTTTGCCATCGTCATCAGCTCTCCGCCAAAGTAACGCCATACCTCTCAATTTGCAATAATCCGGATTTCCCACCAGGTCAGGGAAATAGTGTGTTTCAACAATGGGAAAAGAAGGGCATAATATATTTGGTGCATATCATAGATGAGGAAGGGAAGATACGGCCCTTTGCCACCTTGCAACAGCAATATGGTATTTCAGGGAGGCATTTCTTTGCATATCTCCAATTAAGACACTATGTACAGACTTTACCCTGGACGGACTTGACGGAGGATGTGACCGACATTCTCTCAGAGGCATATACGTTGGGTGCTCAGCAGTGTGTGCCATTAAGATTTCATCACCAACAGCTGAAGGACACGACTGTAGAGTTGCAATATGCATCCTTGGCATCAGACTGGTCCAAAGATTTAAATTGTGAGGTGACGGAGGAGATGTGCAAAGCATACTAAAACAATTATATGCGCGGCGTTTGTCAGTGCTACAGCGCGAAAAACTATATAGATTCTTGTTAAGACTGCACATCTCTCCCCTGCGGGCATTCAGGGCAAAAATTTCTAATACGGGGGTCTGTCCAAGGTGTGGGGCGGTTATGGCCTCCTTAGGTCATATGTTCTGGCTCTGCCCGGAGGTACAGCGCTTTTGGGGGGCAGTACTAGCGATTATAGATCTGTGGTGGGGGTGTACTCTCACTTGTGACCCCCTGCTGCTATTTAATAGCTTCAAATTTACAGCACAACCCCCGGCGGGGTTCAAGAGATTTGTACAATTCGCAATTTTTTGCGGCATACATGCCATCTTGACAGCCTGGATGATGCCGCAGGGCCCCCAAATCTGGAGGTGGAGATCACAGTTAATTCACCAAATGAGAATAGATAGGTGTGGGGTGCAAAGCATAGATAGTGTCCCGGGCGCCAGGTTTAGAGAAATGTGGGAGCCAGTATGGAACGCCCTGCCACCTAAAGGGAGAAGTTACATCCTAAACATCTAGCCATCTTAAATATTTACTTATCACACATGGAGGGAGGGTGGGTAGGGAGGGAGGGAGTTGGGTGGGAGGGGACAGAGGGAAGGGGTTCCTGCGCTGCACCAATCAGTGGCACGAGGGAGGAGATGAATGGGACTGATGCTGGGGGAGTATACACCTGGCTCGACCATTGTGAAGGTATCATCCCCACGCTAAGAGGCTGGGGTAGTGGGCTGGAGGCTATAAGAATCAAGGCCTCTGGTCTACGTGCGAACACTAGTCATTGACCCACAAGTGTAAATGGTTTTCTAAAAGTTCATGTTTAGTTGCCTGGTTGCTGGCGCAAGGGAGGGGGGGGAGGGAGGAACGGGGGACTGCAAATTTGTTGTAATCCTTAAGCACGTGACATTTTAAATCACATATGTTGTATTGGTGTTGTGATATGTACCTGAAATATATGTACTGGATTACTAATAAAAAGATTTAAACATTAACTCCTGGAAGCAATCTCAAAGAACCTATAAATATGCCATTAAACGTGCTAAAAAAGACTATTACACACAAAAAATTACTTCATTTGGCACTGATATTAAAAAACAATTCCAATTATAAAAAATCTTTTAAACACAGATCCAGTGACAACCTCACCATCAAACCGTCCTTCGGCTGACCAATTAGCAAAATACTTTAGTGACAAAATCACTAATCTTCGCAAATCAATTTCTCAAGGCAACATCACTGCAGACTCATTTCTTGACGAACTTCATCCCAGTATAGATGAAATACCAGCTGACTGATTTTGGTCTAACTTCACCCTCCTGACCACCGAAGAATTCACCAAAACCATCTCCATACTCTCCAAGTCACAATGCCATCTAGACCCATGTCCAAATTACCTTTTAAGAGATACCCCAACATGCTTCATCTTGGATCTCACCACTCACATAAACTTCCTGCTTCAACGAGGTTCCTTCCCTACCAATCATGGTAATATTTTATTAACACCAAAAACCAAAAAAATCCAAAGGAAATCTTCAAACGACGTTACCAACTACCGTCCAATTGCCTCAATTCCTCTAATCACTAAACTAATGGAGAATATAGTGACCTCACAACTAAATGAATATATTCAGAAATTTTCTATCCTTCACGAGTCACAATCAGGCTTCCGATCTGCCCACAGCACAGAAACAGTCCTCCTTACTCTAATAACTAAATTCAAATAGGAAATCACAACTGGAAACAAAATCCTCCTTTTGCAATTTGATTTGTCAAGCGCTTTTGACATGGTAGATCATAACATTCTTGCTAAACTTTTGGACAAACTTGGAATTGGAGGTAATATTACCAATTGGTTAAGAGACTTCATCACAACCAGGTCTTATCAAGTTAAAGCAACCACAAATATATCATCCCCATGGTCGTCTGAATGCGGAGTACCACAGGGATCTCCTCTCTCCCCAATACTCTTCAATATCATGATGATCCCCTTGGCCAGATTATTAGCCAAACATGGCCTTAATCCCTTTATATATGCTGATGACGTCACCATTTTTATTCCCTTTAAATCAAATTTATCCGAAATCTCTGATAAAATCACTACTGGTATGTCCACCTTGATCTCATGGGCCAATGCCTTTAAGATGAAATTAAATAAAGAAAAAACTCAATGCCTAGTCCTCTCGTCTCAATACTCCCCATCTCTCCTGGCCACCCTCAATACCCCAGATGTAATCATCCCCATCTCCAGTAGTTTAAAGATCCTTGGAGTTACAATAGATAGTCATCTATCCTTCGATAACCACACTAAGCTGATCACAAAGAAAATGTTTAATATGATGTGGATCCTGAAGCGAGTGAAATCCTATCTTCCATTGAACACTTTCTGGAACCTGGTTCAATCCACAGTCATCACTCAGGTTGATTATTGCAACAGTGTTTTCCTTGGCTGTAAATTCCAAGTCCTGAAAAGTCTCCAGACTGCCCAGAACACGGCAGCCAGACTTATATTTGGAAAGTCAAGATTTGAAAGCGCCTCACCCCTTCGAGAAAGGCTTCACTGGCTCCCCATCAAAGAGAGAATATACTTCAAGATCCATACAATTATCCATAAGATCATATCAGGAGAATCCCCCAGTTATATGAACAACCTGATTGACCTCCCAGTTAGAAATAGAACAATGTCATCGCGAACATACCTCAATCTACACCTCCCAAACTGCAAAGGTGTCAAGTACAAAACATACTATGCATCCAGTTTCTCCTTTCTGGGTAGTCAACTTTGGAATGCTCTCCCAAGACCCATCCAAGCTATTAATAACTATTTACCTTTCAGGAAAATGTTAAAGTCCCATTTTTTCAAGCAAATTTACCCTAATGGACCAGCTTCATTCCACCAGATCACCTACGATACTCCTGCTAAGACGTCGACGCTTACTCTGACCCCAATGTTATACTCAATCCCTCATCTTCTTCCCGCCATCCTTTACCATTTCCCTCCCATTCTCCTTCCCTTTCACCTATCATATCCTTGTCTACCTTCCCTATTCTAGTTCATTACGTTCTTTTCACATGTTCTTTGTAATGCCTTTCATAATGCAAGTAGTTATGATCATCACAATTCATAATACTGTTCCTACATTTCCTTGTTTTTACTGTATTCTTTACCATGTAAGATGCTTTCTTTTACTATGTAAGCCGCACTGGACCTGCTGTATGTGGGAAAGGGCGGGGTACAAATGTAATAAATAAATAAATAAATTTATGACTTAAGACGTTTATTCCCCATTTCAGAAGGGTACTAAACATCTATGAACTTACAACACCCTTGTCTCACCAGACCATGCCTCTTTGCTATTTTCACACACTTGGGGGAGGGGGTCCCTTTTATTAAAGCTTAGTGCACGCTAACAGACATGAATGCACGCTAAATGCTAAGCATCCTATTTTATACCTAATGGCCACGTGGTGCCTAGCACATGCTGTTGTCCGTTAGCCTGTGCTAAGGTTTAGTAAAAGGGCCCCTGGGTTTGATATTTGCATATCTTGGCATGGGGACTTAGAAATTTATGCAAAATAACCCCCCTGTTTACTAGCCATGAATGGGCTGTGTTAGCATTAGCACATGGCAGTCACTAGCGCAGCTTAGTAAACAGGGGAGAGGGGGGATGTTTTAAGTGCCGGCTTATATACGCATCAAACGCGAATAGGGCTTGTAAAATGAAGGCCATTGTCTATACCAAATGAGGAGTTTTCTGCCATATAAATCTGTTAGATGGCAATAAAATAAAAACTAGGTTTCTAGGATTTAACAAAACTGATGAACAAATGAGGCAACAAAACTGGAATGCTACAACAGTGCTGCTATAAAGCAGATGCTTCACAGAAGTCAAACTGTATTCATTTGAAGTTTGGTGTTTGGCAGGTACGGAGGAGCTGATACTGGGGATAGGACCATGGTGAGTTTGAATTCCGTTATCCAGCTATAGCATCTTCAGGTCCTCAATCCTAAGGTAAGAGTGAGTACTCTACATTCTTGCCAAGACTAGAAATATAACTTGGCAATGAAGTGCAAAATAGAACACACATATGCGCAATGCACTTCAGTACTGCAAAGATATCCAATTCTGAGGTGCTAGGCCAAGTGCATAGGATTAACCCTTTGGTGGGCCCTAGGCAAGCAAGGACATTGGGTCTCTCATCATAATACAGATATATATTTCAAAAGTTCCACAATGGGACCTTGTGTGGTTCTGACTGCAGAGGAGGAAGCAGCAGGTAAGAGCACCAATGGCAGAGTCCTTCTGTAGACTGGAGGACAATGCCAGGAAATGGGGAGGATAAACAGATCTCTGCAGGCAGTGGTGGCTCTGTTTTCTCCCCACCCCCACCCCAATACATGCTCACTGTCTTCTTTCTGTCAGCAGCTAGCTTTTCAGGGCAGAAATCTGCCTTGGAAACCATTGAGTTAGTACAATTGAAAGGGCCCCTATTTTTCCCTGAAAATAGAACTGAGGCGGAAGAAAAAGAAAAATCAATGAAGGTGGAACAAAAAGATATGAAGGTTTCCAAAGAGAAAAGACACCCCCAAATCACTAAAATTGAAACACATACTAGGAAATGTAGATGGAAAGCGATGACCACAAATGCTTGCAGTCTAAGCAATAAAGTTCATGACCTTCAAGCCCTGATGTTGGAGGCAAACTTAGACATAGTTGCAGTCACGGAGACATGGCTCAATGGTTCCCATGAATGGGATGCAAACATACCAGGCTATAATCTTTTTAGGAAGGATAGAGATGTTCGTAAAGGTGGAGGAGTAGCTCTGTATGTGAGAAATGATATCACAGCAACTGAAATGACAGGGAACTGGGGAAAGGAAGAAGCAATATGGATCACCTTAAAAAGAGATGATAGAACCTCTGTCCACGTGGGTGTTGTCTACAGACCCCTGACACAATTGGAGGAACTAGATAAAGATATGATCGCAGATATTCAAAAGTTGGGGAAGAAGAGAGAGGTGCTGTTGCTGGGAGATTTCAATCTGCCGGATGTAGATTGGAAGGTTCCATCTGCGGAATCGGAAAGAAGTAGAGAGATCGTGGATGCTTTTCAAAGTGCTCTGCTTAGACAAATGGTGATGGAACCCACAAGGGAGGGAGCGACGCTGGATCTGGTACTCACAAAAGGGGATAGTGTGTCAAATGTCCAAGTGGGTGCCCACCTGGGCAGCAGTGACCATCAAACGGTTTGGTTTGATATGAGGGCTGAAGTTGGAGGGTGGCCACTCAAAACTCTCAAAGTCCTGGATTTCAAGCATGCTGACTTCAGTAAAATGGGGGAATACCTGAGGAAGGAGCTGATGGGCTGGGAGGACGTACGAGAAGTGGAAGGGCAGTGGTCCAGGCTGAAAGAAACTATAAATAGGGCCACAAACCTTTATGTAAGGAGAGTAAATAAAAGCAAGATAAAAAGGAAACCGATATGGTTCTCCAAGCAAGTGGCTGAGAAAATAAAGGCTAAAGAGTTGGCGTTCCAGAAATACAGAAAAACTCAAGAAGAGGAGCACGGAGAGGTGGAGCCGGTGGGGAGATGAGGGGTTGGTGGTGGGAAGGCGAAGATAGTGGTGGGCACACTTATATGGTCTGTGCCAGATCCGGTGGTGGGAGGCAGGACTGGTGGTTGGGAGGCGGGGAATAGTGCTGGGCAGACTTATACGGTCTGTGCCAGAGCCGGTGGTGGGAGGCGGGGCTGGTGGTTGGGAGGAGGGGATAGTGCCCTGAAAAAGACAGGTACAAATCAAGGTAAGGTATACACATGAGTTTATCTTGTTGGGCAGACTGGATGGACCGTGCGGGTCTTTTTCTGCCGTCATCTACTATGTTACTGGATGAAACTGAAGGCAGCCAAGAGAGAGATACGTCTGGCAAAGGCACAAGCGGAAGAACAAATGGCTAGAAAGGTAAGGAGGGGTGACAAAAATATCTTTAGGTATATTAGTGAAAGGAAAATGACTAAAAAGGGAATTGTGAGACTGAAAGATGCTGCGAACCGCTATGTAGAAAATGATGAAGAAAAGGCAAATTTGCTAAATAGATACTTTTGTTCTGTTTTCACAGAAGAAAATCCTGGAGAAGGACCACGATGGACTGGCAAAAGTACATCTGAGAAAGGAGTGGATATAGTACCGTTCAAAGAAGAGTGTGTGTATGAACAACTTGAAAAGCTAAAGGTGGACAAAGCCATGGGACCGGACGGGATCCATCCCAGGATATTGATGGAGCTCAGAGAGGTTCTGGCAGGTCCTCTTAAAGATTTGTTTAATAAATCCTTGGAGACAGGAGAGGTTACGTGTGATTGGAGAACAGCGGAGGTGGTCCCTCTTCACAAAAGTGGTGATAGGGAAGAAGCTGGAAACTACAGGTCGGTAAGCCTCACTTCGGTTATTGGAAAAGTAATGGAAGCGATGCTGAATGACAGGATAGTGAATTTCCTGGAAGCCAATAAGTTGCAAGATCCGAAACAACATGGTTTTACCAAAGGGAAATCGTGTCAAATGAATCTCATTGAATTCTTTGACTGGGTAACTAGAGAATTGAATCAAGGACGTGCTATAGACATAATCTACTTAGATTTCAGTAAAGCTTTTGACATGGTTCCCCACAGGAGGCTCTTGAATAAACTGGACAGGCTGAAGATAGGACCTGAAGTGGTTAACTGGATTAGGAACTGGTTGACGGACAGAAGCCAGAGGGTGGTGGTTAATGGAATTCGCTCGGAGGAGGGAAAGGTGAGTAGTGGAGTGCCTCAGGGATCGGTGCTGGGGCCGATTCTGTTCAATATATTTGTGAGTGACATTGCCGAAGGGTTAGAAGGTAAAGTTTGCCTTTTTGCGGACGATACTAAGATTTGTAACAGAGTGGACACCAGGGAGGAAGTGGAAAACATGAAAAAGGATCTGCAGAAGCTAGAAGAATGGTCTAATGTTTGGCATTAAAATTCAATGCGAAGAAATGCAAAGTGATGCACTTAGGGAGTAGAAATCCACGGGAGACGTATGTGTTAGGCGGGGAGAGTCTGATAGGTACGGACGAGGAGAGGGATCTTGGGGTGATAGTATCTGAGGATCTGAAGGCGAAAAAACTGTGTGACAAGGCGGTGGCCGTAGCCAGAAGGTTGCTAGGCTGTATAGAGAGAGGTGTGACCAGCAGAAGAAAAGAGGTTTTAATGCCCCTGTATAAGTCGTTGGTGAGGCCCCACCTGGAGTATTGTGTTCAGTTTTGGAGGCCATACCTTGCTAAGGATGTAAAAAGAATTGAAGTGGTGCAAAGAAAAGCTACGAGAATGGTATGGGATTTGCGTTACAAGACGTATGAGGAGAGACTTGCTGACCTGAACATGTATACCCTGGAGGAAAGGAGAAACAGGGATGATATGATACAGACATTCAAATATTTGAAAGGTATTAATCCGCAAACGAACCTTTTCCGTAGATGGGAAGGCGGCAGACTTAAGAAAAATGTCAGGAAGTATTTTTTCACGGAGAGAGTAGTAGATACTTGGAATGCCCTCCTGCAGGAGGTGGTGGAGATGAAAACGGTAGCGGAATTCAAACATGCGTGGGATAAACATAAAGGAATCCTGTTCAGAAGGAATAGACCCTCAGAAGCTTAGCCGAGATTGGGAGACGGGGCTGGTGTTTGGGAGGCGGGGCTAGTGCTGGGCAAGACTTCTACGGTCTGTGCCCTGAAAATGGCAGATACTAATCAAGGTAAGGTATACACAAGAAGTAGCACATATGAGTTTATCTTGTTGGGCAGACTAGATGGACTGTGCTATGTTAAACATTTTTGGCACATGCCTAGTTTCCCTAAGCCTTAGTCTTGCCCTGACATAGCCTAAAAGCTTTTGGGGGGCAAGGAATTAGACACAGTGAAACTGCAGTCCAATAGCTATAACCTCCTTTTCAAATGACCTTGAAATCACCTTCTTTCTTTTGGCCCGAGTATACTCAATTGTAACTAGAAGTGAACCATATTTGTTCACTTTTTCAGTTCCCTTTGAAGGTACTCTACAGCTAAGGCATCAAACTTGGCAGCAGACATTTGCACCTCACAAGTTAACACTACATGTTTCTGGGAAAGCCCACTGGGATTCTGTTTTGGAAGAAGTATTATCTGACTTTTGATTCTTCTTATAGTGAATAGTGTCGCCAACTGGCTTCAGATTTTCAGAATTGGTAGATATACCATGGTTTAGTCATTTGCATCCAGGGACTCCCTCTTTATTGTTGTTATTATTATTATTATTATTATGATTATTATTATTATTATCATAGTAAAAAAGCAGTGCAAATAAGCCCAGGATGGGATCAGCCTGTTTTGAGATTCTGGGAACAATTGGCAACCCTATTAGTGGATCCTATATTCCGGGACTTCCCAAGTCTGTCCTGGTGGGTCCACTGCCCAGTTGAGTTTTCAAGGTATGCATTACATAAAATGTGTACATCTTGGGGATACTGTATATGCAGATGTGTTTCATACATGTTTGTCATGGATATCCTGAATACCCAGTAGGTTGTGGAGTGATCAGGGCAGATTTGGGAAGCCCTGCTATGCTTATACAGGAATTCATGTTTAATGCACTGCTAAAGGTTTTATGGTGATAAAAGGGACTACATGTTCCTTCCTATCAGTCATCATGTATTTTTAATACAGGTCTTTATTAAACCACACAATACCAAAGTAGGCACTAAAAATAAAACAATATAATGTGGCAATTTTTCAAAGTTTCACCCCTCCCCCCACCCCCTTCCCAATCAAGAAAATACAGAACAATCAGACTGGACCACATAGTCATGTTGTTTTATCCAGAGACTGGCCAATATTCAAAACAATTTAACCAGCCAGAAACAGCCGCTGACCATTTAAATAGCTTATTAGTGCCTAACTTCGAATATTCAGTGGGATTTTACTGGTTATTTTTGCTGAATATTTGTGGTTAGTGCTTACCACATTACCCATGAAATTGGGGGGGGGGGGGCTTATCCAGTTAGGCACTGGTATTCAGCACCTAACTGGAAAAGTTTAGCACTTAAGTCTGTTTGCATAAATAGCAGTCCTGTCTTTAACTGCTAACAACTTAACAGGTTAACTTTATAGCAGCCCCCCCCCCCCCCCAAAAAAAAAAAGATTTTCATTGCCAGTGGCTGGATATGACCTGGCATTGAATATCCAGGTTTAACGCCTGCAGCAGACAGCAAAAGCCCTGCCCACCACAGCTAAATATCAGCCGGGGGTGGAGGAACACATAATGTTTTAACAATTTGCATTGAGTGCCACTGTTATGCTTACTGAAGGAATTCATTCCCATCCTATCAGAGTGTGTGGTAAGGTGTCGTGAACAGGAAGTCTTTCTCTCAGGTTTTTAATCTAATGTTGAGGGTTAGCTAATTGATTACAGCTGATGAAACCATTGGTCACCATCTTGAGGTAGAATGACTAATGTTATTTGTTTGTAAACCTAAATATCTCCTTTCTTTGGTCTGATTCTGTAAGCTGGACGCTCTCTGTGCTGCAGCCCAAGAACTCCATGCCCTCCGGTCACCAGGAGCAGATACAGTGCAAGTGCTAGAGCGGGCTGTAGAGGTAAGTGCCTGCTCATTAGAGATCCTCTAAAGATTCCCACATCTGAATAGTGCCAGGAGACATGGGGAGGACAGAAGAGCTCAGATGTCAGGCTGAAGTGTCAGTTAGTGGCAGAGGATAAGGTGCTACATAAAACAGAGAAAATGGAAGATAGCAAGTTCTGAGTGATAATGGATAAGGAGGTAGTCTGGCTTGGGTGTTATGGCAGGAAAGGACATGACACTGAGGCATATTTTCAAAGCACTTAGCCTTCCAAGTTCCATAGGTTTCTAATAGTGAAGAGGAAGGCTGGCTGCCCCCCCCCCCCCCCCCCCCATACCAATTAATAAGCTCTACTAGCCTCTCTTCTCCCTTAGAGATCCTTTGTGCTTGTCCCATGCTTTCTTCAATTTAGATAGTTGTAGTCTCCACCACCTCCACTTTCACCTTCATCCTGTGCCTTTTTATTCCAGACCATCATTTCAGTTGAAAGAGTCTTGCCTCCTGTGAATTAATGCCACAGAGATATTTAAATGTCTGTATCATATCTCCCCTCTCTCATCTTTCTTCCATATGCTTTATGATGAAAACCACTGATCATTTGTTTTGTGACAATATCTTTATATTTCAACAATTTTATTGATGATTTAGCAATGAAAGCATCCATAAAGTTCAATATACACTGAATTAGAAACAATAAACATCAAACTGAGCATAAGCAGGTATTAACCTCATCATTGAACTTTTAATTTTTCTCCCTACCTAACCCAATCCCCCTCCCCTCCACCGATAAACTATATATTCCAACATTCTATTGATGGTACATCAAAGCACAATGTCAGTAAACTCAGAACCCTGCCTGTTAAATATGCCAACATAATAAAGAAAGACCATTTGTCCACCATCACCAGTTATCCTATCCAACCCCCCACCCTCCTGTTCTCTCCCAATCCTAATAGTGAGCAATCTCCAACCCACCCCCTCCCCCTTTAACCTGCCCGCTTACTGATAACTACCCTCCAAAAGCACATAACTCCCATATCTCGAAGGAACCTGACTCTTGTGTCCCTTCCAATGTACAACCGAAGTCTTTATCGTTAACCCATGCTACTGCAAAGCGACAAAGATGACGTTATTAATGCCTTGTATCCAAATTCCCCCTCCCCTCCCCCCTCCCTACCCACCCCTCCCATCTCCTAATCCAACTACCGACTCGGAAGGTTTGTGAGGAGACTGCGGCCATGCGGACTCAACTGCTGCAAGTAGGGATTCCAAAGCTTCAAAAAAAAACTTGTTTGCGTTTGTGGAACCCACGTTCTTCCCTAGTCTCCCAGGTGGTCAGAAGATGAACCTGATTCCGCTAATGCCAATAAGCTGTGAATTCTGGCAATGTCCAATATTGCAAGATTACTTTTTTAGCAACCAAGACAAGCTTCTGACATAGCAGAGTGTTATATTTACCCATAGGATGAAATGCCCCAGGCTTGTGTAGTAAAAATTGTTCTGCTGTCCCATGAAGGCGGCAACCCAACATTTGCATTAAAAAGCCCTTAACCTTCCCCCAAAAGAGTTTGATCTCAGGGCAAAGCCAAAAGGCGTGAAAATACGTATGTCTCTGATGATTGCATTTAGGGCAGTCATAAGCGATATTCACTTTAGTCCAATAGGCGTGCATAATTACCCTAAATCCACATTCTCGAAGCCTCGCCTCTGTAGTGAGCGATAGGATCCCCCGCAATGTGGCAGCGACATCCCAATCCCCCAATGGCTCTCCCAAAGCCTCTTCCCACCGCGTCCTTAACCAGGTAAAGTCTCTTTCTGGAGTGTCCCTCAACAAGCTCTTCCGAAGACTCGACACCGACAAGCCTCTACGCTCAATCCCCTGAAAGTACTCTCGGAGTTTAGCGCCTAACTGCAGTGTCAACTGTGTCTTATCTAAGGATGAGACGTAGTGTTTGAGTTGCCCATAGGCGAATCGATTACCCCATTGAGATCCCACCCGTTCCTGCAGCCTTTCAAAGGGAATCAACCCTCCTTCTCTCTCCAGTTTTTGAATTCCCCTCCTTTCCCACTCCGCGAAGATCGGATTATCCATGTCCGGTTGAAAAAACTCATTACCCCTAAGAGTGAGTACATCCAACACCGCCGGATTAGCTCTCAATTGCTCCACTAGGAAGCACCACATCTGCTGCAACGGTCGTAGTAACAAACTGCCTATCAAATGAAGAGGCATCTGTTTCTTAGACAGGTGGAGCAGTGAAAGAAATTTGTATGGTGCAAAATATTCACTTTCTAGTTCTGTGGGTGTAAAAGTCTGTGTCTGTCCACACCAATCTCCCAAATGACGTAGTAAACAAGCCTGATTGTATTGTTGCAAATTAGGCAGACCCATGCCCCCCTGCTCCATTCCCCCATTAGGACTGAAAGGCGCAACTTTGTTTTTTTCCCCCTTCAACAAAAACTACTAAAGAGCCGATACAAGCCCCTCATATCTCTTTTTGTGATCTTAATCGGTAGTGATTGAAGAACATATAGCCAACGCGGGAATTGAACCATCTTTATGAGATTCACTCGCCCTAACAGGGATAGAGGAAGATCTTTCCACGCCTCTAAGCATCTTTTGGTGTTGTCCATGAGCATTCCCATATTGAGCCAGTATTGGGATGCCACATCCATCGCCTGGCGAAGACCTAAATACCTGAAGGAGTTCTCCGCCCTCTTTAAAGGGAACTCTCCCTCCCAATCCCTCTGCAGGTGCAGCAAGGAAGGTAAAGCTTCTGATTTGTCAACATTAATACGAAATCCAGTATAGTCCCCATACTCTTGGAAGGACTCCATCAATGCGGCTAGAGACCCCTTCAGCTCTGCTAGATGAACCAAGAGGTCATCCGCAAACGCTGCCACTTTGAAAAAGCAAGAACCCACCTGAATGCCCCTAATCTCAGGATTCGCCATAATGTCCCTAATAAAAGGATCCAATGTCAACACAAACAGGCGAGGTGACAAGGGACACCCCTGTCTAGTGCCCCTGCTCACCTCAAATTCTTGGGAGATACGTCCATTCACTAATACACATGCCTTAGGCGACGAGTACAATGCCTTTATTACTGAGATGAACTGTCCGGTAAACCCATAGGTTTGCAACGATGCAAAGATAAAATCCCAGTGCACCCTATCGAAAGCTTTTTCTGCATCAAAACTAACAAGGATGGAGTGCATCTCTTTCTGGCGCCTATATTCCAATGTCGTAAGTATTTTACGAATACTCTTGGCCACTGAACGCCCCTGCACAAAACCCACCTGCGCGTCATGAATAATCCTGGGCAAAACTCGCGCCAATCGATTTGCCATGATTTTTGCCAATAACTTGGCTTCATAATTCAGAAGTGAGATTGGACGATACGATTCCAGAAGCGTAGGGTCCCGACCAGGCTTGGACAAGACAATGATATTAGCTATATCTAAGGATGGTGGTAAGGCTTCTACCTCTACGATCTTATTGAACAAACGGGTGAGGGGGGTACTACTTTCTTCCCCATAAGCTTATAAAACTCTGCCCTGTAACCATCTGGCCCAGGGGCCTTAGCAGAGGGCTATGAACAATAGCTAAAGCCACCTCATCCTCCTGCACAGGCTCGTTTAACATCTCTAGAGTAATTGAAGGCAGAGTCAAACTTTCTAAATATAAAGATCCGGGAAGTCTCTCCTCTTGTGGCGACACGTAAAGTCGCTGAAAGTAATTATAAAAAATGTCCCTTATAGCCAGTGGTGTGCTGGTAAATGTTTAACAACAGGCTCTCTCCCCGGTCCACCTCTGCGCCCCTCGTCCACCTCTGTGCCTCCCCGTCCACCTCTGCGCTCCCCCCCCCAAATTGCAGAGCTGGCTATAGCCGGGGAGAGAGCCTGGGGGGGGGGGGGGGCATTGCATTACTCCAGGAAATAAGAAATTAATTGATCCCAGGTTTCAATCTATTTCATGTTTAATGTGGGATAAAATGCCATAAATAAGTAAATAAATATAAACTTTTAATGTTGAGCACCTGATTCTCAAAGTGGACATATTCCAAACACTATAATGAAAATAAAATGATTTTTTCTGCCTTTGTTGTCTGGTGACTTTGTTTTTCTGATCATGCTGGCCCAGTATCCGATTCTGCTGCTATCTGTCCTCTTAACTCCGTTTCCAGGGCTTCCTTTCCATTTATTTCTTTACTTTCCGCTTTTCTTCTTCATTTCTTGCCCTACATCCGTAAGTACAAGCTGGGTCCTCCGCAGACTTGACTGTCCAGTGGATCCAGCTTCTGCCTATTTTCTTCATCCATGTGTAATCTTTCTCCTCTCCTCCCTCATCTCATCTCCTTCCTCACTCTTCCCTCTCCTCCATCCATGTCCAGCATTTCTTCTCTCTCCCTTCCCTCTCCTCCATCCATGTCCAGCAACCCTCCTCTCCCCTGCCCTCCCCTCCATCCACCCATGTCCAGCAACCCTCCTCTCCCCCTGCCCTCCCCTCCCCTCTATCCACCCATGTCCAGCAACCCTCCTCTCCCCCTGCCCTCCCCTCCATCCACCCATGTCCAGCAACTCTCCTCTCCCCTGCCCTCCCCTCCATCCACGCATGTCCAGCAACTCTGCTCTTCCCTGCCCTCCCTCCAGCCACCGATACCCAGCGATTCTCTTCTCTCCCCTGCCCCCCTCCAGCCATCCATACCCAGAGATTCTCTTCTCTCCCTGCCCCCCCCCCCACCCATACCCAGCGATTCTCTTCTCTCCCCTGCTCCCCCTCCAGCTACCCATACCCAGCGATTCTCGTCTCTCCCCTGCCCCCCCTCCAGCCACCCATACCCAGCGATTCTCTTCTCTCCCCTGCCCCCCTCCAGCCTCCCATACCCAGCGATTCTCCTCTCTCCCCTGATTACCTCCATCGAAGCGGCCTTGTTATTGAAAGTCCTGCCCGTCTCTAGCCTTCCCTTTGAGTTCGTTCCCTCAGAGTCCCGCCCTCGCGGAAAGAGGAAATGACATCAGAAGGCGGGACTCTGAGAGAACGAACTCAAAGGGAAGGCTAGAGACGGGCAGGGCTTTCAATGGCGTGGCCGTTTCAACGGAGGTAATCAGGGGAGAGAGGAGAATTGCTGGGTGGCGCAGGCAAACGAGGGCGGTGCAGGCAAATGAAGGCAGTGGTGGGAGGTGAGGTAAACGTGGTAAGCATGGCTTGTGGTGCCCTCTTGCCATGCTTACCTCGTTTACCGAAGCCGGCTTGCCGTGCTGAACAACTGGCTCGCAAGATCTTTAAAAAATTAACAACCGGCTCTTGCGAGCCGGCTCCAGCACACCACTGCTTATAGCTCATCCGCATGGACTCTACTCCCCACTTCTCCCCGAAGGGACAAGACCTTTTGGACCCCCCCCCCATCGGGTGAACCAATTGGGCCAGCAATCTCCCTGTTTTATTTCAGTGGCGATATAACATATATTTGTAATACACCTGTGATTTCAGAGCTCTCAGGTGGACAAGAGAATTCAAAGCTGTTTACAGATCGAGGAGTTGCTGCCGCCGTTCCCGTGATGGATGTGCCCCCATTGCCGCTTAGCCCTACAAATTTGTGAACTAAGCCTCAAAAGTTCCCTGTCTCTCATCTTCCGCACATGTTGAGAGTAACTTATAATCTCTCCTCTCAAAACCGTCTTTGCTGCCTCCCAATATAATATCGGATCTGCCTCATGGAGTGCATTGTGGGTTTTGTTCTTAAGTAACATAGTAACATAGTAGATGACTGCAGAAAAAGACCTGCACGGTCCATCCAGTCTGCCCAACAAGACAACTCATGTGTGCTACTTTTTGTGTATACCCTACTTTGATTTGTACCTATGCTCTTCAGGGCACAGACCGTATAAGTCTGCCCAGCACTATCCCCGCCTCCCAACCACCAGCTCCGCCTCCCAACCACCGGCTCTGGCACAGACCATATAAGTCTGCCCAGCACTATCCCCGCCTCCCAACCACCAACCCCGCCTCCCAACCACCGGCTCTGGCACAGACCGTATAAGTGTGCCCCGCACTATCCCCGCCTCCCAACCTCCAGCCCTGCCTCCCTCTACCGGCTCTGCTATCCAATCTCAATTAAGCTCCTGAGGATCCATTCCTTCTGAACAGTATTAAGTATTGCCATACTGGGAAAGACCAAAGGTCCATCAAGCCCAGCATCCTGTTTCCAACAGAGGCCAATCCAGATCACAAATACCTGGCAAGATCCCAAAAAAGTACAAAGCCATTTTATACTGCTTATCCCAGAAATAGTGGATTTTCCCCAAGTCCATTTAATAACGATCTATGGACTTTTCCTTTAGGAAGCCGTCCAAACCTTTTTAAAACTCCGCTAAGTTAACCGCCTTTACCACATTCTCTGGCAACGAATTCCAGAGTTTAATTACACATTGAGTGACAAAACATTTTCTCCTATTCGTTTTAAATTTACTACATTGTAGCTTCATCGCATGCCCCCTAGTCCTAGTATTTTTGGAAAGCGTGAAGAACAGACGCTTCACATCTACCCATTCAACTCCACTCATTATTTTATAGACCTCTTATCATATCTCCCATCAGCCGCCTTTTCTCCAAGCTGAAAAGCCCTAGCCGCTTTAGCCTTTCTTCATAGGGAAGTCATCCCATCCCCTTTATCATTTTCTTCGCCCTTCTCTGCACCTTTTCTAATTCCACTATATCTTTTTTGAGATACGGCGACCAGAATTGAAAACATTTTTGTTTTCCATTCCTTTCCTAATAATACCTAACATTCTATTTGCTTTCTTAGCTGCAGCAGCACACTGAGCAGAAGGTTTCAATGTATCATTCAATGTAATACTAAATGTTTATTTACTGACATTCTTCCACCACTCATGATGTATTGTAAGCCACTTTGAGCTTGCAAAGAGGTGGGATACAAATGCAATAAATAATAATAACAACGATGACACCGAGATTCCTTTCTTGGTCCGTGACTCCTAGCGTGGAACCTTGCATGACGTAGCTATAATTCGGGTTCCTCTTTCCCACATGCATCACTTTGCACTTGCTCACATTAAACGTGCTTCCCATAGCTTGAGCTCATGCAATTTGTTCCTCCAGTACCAATAGGATGGGGCTTTGTCACTGACCCAATAGTTAAGAATGCATTTTTTCCCCAGGATGCTGGATTTACTCAAATATAATTTCTCTTCCCTAGTCCCTTTATCCCACACTCCCACCGCGCTAAATAAGTCCTTTTCAAAAGACGGATCAACCCCCCAGAACCCCTGACAGGAAACGGGAGAGAGCCGACCAGAACACCCGGATGGGCCTACAGTTCCACAGCCCATGTGCTAGTGTTGTGTTCCCCACTCTGCACTTCTGACATTTCTCTGAGACTATGACTCCAGCATGCCAAGCCTGTTTACCTGAAAAGTATGCTCTATGTATGGTCCTGAAATGGCTCTCCTGTAATTCCACACTGTGTACCACCCTCACAATTCCTTTAAGAGCTATCATAATTCTCCCCTCTGTTACTCGCCCTCCTCCTTCCTTATTCCATCTATCGGCAACCTCCTTAACATCCCGCACCGGTCGATATTTCCCTAGTACTTTATGAAGCCAAGATACGGAAGCCTGTCCCGCTACGTCTCCCGCTAGAAATTCCCTGATCTTCCTCCCAAACTCCAATGATAGACTAGGCCTGGGTAGTCCCTGAATATAATGAGTTAACTGGAGATAGGCCAACTGTGTTAAGGGTCCCCCCGCACATCGCTGCTGAAACTCCAATAATGATAACTCCGTTCCATCATTCTGGAGAAAATGTTCTAGGTGCGTTACCCCCTGTCTTTCCAAATCTCTAAAGATTCTGTTCTCGCAACCCGCCGGAAATTCTGCATTCCCAGTGATTGGCAACAGAACACTGCTCTCTGGATTCTGATCCTAGAATTTGAGTATGATCCGCCAGAGCTGTCACATAGATTTTAAAAGCACACTGTCCTTCAGGGGCGGCGGGATGTTGCTCGTCTTAGTATGTAACAAATAATTTATGGCCCAGGGATAAAAATGTGCTTTTTCCCATCTAGTGTCTGTGTAAGCTGACATATCTAGAATCCAGTACCTCAGATGTCTTAAGTAAACACTCCCCTTACCCTCATCACCTCACCTTCTCTCCTTTCCTCTTCCTTCTCCTTAGCCCTCAACCTTCAACATTTCCTTCCTGCTGTAGACCCATCTCCATTCCTCCTATGCACATCCCGCCTTCGTCGCCCTACATCCCCTACCCTTCTTCGTATTCTCTTACGCCTTCTCCTGCTATCCGCAGGGGACATCAATCCCAATCCGGGTCCCCCACACCAATCCTCATCCTATCTATACAGACCACTCCGGAATGTCTCCAACCTCATTTCTATTCCCCCCCTCCCCCTCTTCCCTCCCCTTATCGTGCGCCCTATGGAATGCCCGATCTGTCTGCAACAAACTCTCCTTTACCCATGACCTCTTCATCTCCTGTTCTCTCCAGCTCGTCGCCCTAACTGAAACCTGGCTCCCACCTGATGACTCTACCTCAGTCGCTGCCCTATGCCATGGAGACTACCTCTTTTCCCACACTCCTCGCCCGGTTGGCCGCGGAGGCGGCGTTGGGTTCCTACTTTCACCCTCTTGCAGATTTCAGCCCCTTCTCATACCTCAGTCTCACTCCTTCTCATCCTTTGAAGTCCATTCCATCCGCTTATTTAACCCGATTCCACTCCGAGTTGCAGTTATTTACTGACCCCCCGATAAGTCCCTTTCTTCTTTCCTCACTGACTTCGATGCCTAGCTCTCTACGTTTTTCTCGAACCTTTATCTCCATCCCTCATTCTTGGTCACTTCAACATCCACGCTGATGATTCCTCTAATTCTTCTGCTTCCCAATTCCTTGCCTTAACATCCTCCTTCAATCTTCAACTGTGCTCCACCGCCCCACTCACCAGAATGGCCACTGTCTTGATCTCGTACTCTTCTCCAACTGCTCACCATCCAATTTCCTTGCCTCAACTCTCCCCCTTTCTGACCATCATCTTATAACTTTCACACTTCAACACCCTCCTCCCCAGTCCCGTCCTATTCTAACCAACACATTTAGGAATCTACAGGCTATTAACCCTTCTACCCTGTCCTCCAACATCTCAAATTTCTTCTCTACTGCTATGTCAACCAAGTCAACCAATGAGGCTGTCTCTTCCTATAATACTATTCTGTCATCTGCTCTGGACACTCTCGCTCCTCCCGTGTCTCGTCCTGTTAAACGTACCAAACCTCAACCTTGTTGACCTCTTCAATCCGTCACCTACGCTCTTGTGCCTGCTCTGCTGAACGCCTCTGGCTTAAATCTCGTGCCCATGCTGACTTCATACACTTCAAGTTCTTGCTGACCTCCTTCCAGTCTGCTCTCCAACTTGCCAAGCAGGACTACTACATCCAATTGACTAACTATTGGTTCAAACCCTAAACATCTCTTTGCCACGCTTAACTCTCTCCTCAAAGCGCCTTCTCCTCCACCTCCCCCTTCACTTTCTCCCCAGACTTTGGCTGATTACTTTCACGATAAGGTTCACAAGATAAAACTTGAATTCACAACCAGCTCTCCTCCACCCCTTCTTCCCTTAGTCCACTCTCCCAACCCTCTTACCCCTGCCTCCTTTTCTTCCTTTTCCGAAATCACTGAAGAAGAAACTTTACTTCTTCATCAATCCTCAAAACTAACCACCTGCTCCTCTGACCCTATTCCCACTCACCTACTCAACACTATCTCTCCTGCTGTCACCCCTTTCATCTGTCTTATCCTCAATCTGTCACTTTCCACTGTGACTGTCCCTGATGCCTTTAAGCATGCCGTAGTTACCCCACTCCTCAAAAAACCTTCTCTGGATCCTACCTCTCCTTCCAACTATCGCCCCATCTCCCTCCTCCCTTTCTTATCCAAGTTACTAGAACGTGCTGTCCACTGTCGCTGCCTCGACTTTCTTCTCATCCTATTCTTGATCCACTCCAATCTGGCTTTCGTCCCCTTCATTCAACTGAAACAGCACTCTATCAAAAGCCTTTTCGGCATCAAAGCTTATTAACATAGCCCGCGTATTCTCCATTTGCACTCTCTCTAAGGCCACAAGTATCTTTCTCATATTTTTTGCTATTTTCCTGTTTTTAACAAATCCCACCTGTGAGTTTTCTATCAGGGATGGGAGGTATCTGGCCAATCTATTTGCCAATATCTTGGCTACAAATTTTGTTTCTGAGTTCAGCAATGAAATGGGCCGATAAGACTCCGGGCGGTGAGCTGCTGTACCAGGTTTCAGCATAACTGTTATGTGTGCTTGGTTTAAATGTGCTGGCATCTGCCCCCTTGTAATGATTGAATTAAACACCTCTGTCAACTTCGTGCCAATCTCAGGCCCAAGCAGCTTATAAAATGTGTTACTTAAACCATCGGGACTCGGTGTTTTACTCAGGGGGCTTTGCTTTAATACCCAGCCTACTTCATCTTCTAGTATGTTTGCGTTCAATAACTGTTGTTCCCTGTCTGTCAGTTTTGGAAGGTCTATACTTTCCAAATATGCCTCGCTAGGTGTTATAATCTCATTTTGTAGCTTATACAGCTCTGCAAAAAAAATCCTTAAAAATAGTACAGATATTGCTATTGCTATGCTCTAGTGTTCCCTGCCTATTGGCTAGTGTGATTATTTTGCGGGAACCCACTCTTTTGTGTATGAGCTTTGCCAGAAAACCCCCTCCCTTATTCGCGAACTTATACAGATGATATTTGTAGTATATCATTGATTTCTGCGCTATTTGATGCAGAAGCTCATTAAGGGCTTGCTGTGCCTCTAGCAGCTGTACTCTGACTCCCTGCGACTGATCCAGCCCATATTGCTTCCTCAAAAAGGTCATTCTCTTTTCCAACCGGGATATTTCCCTTTGTCTCGCCCGTTTCCTAAAACTTGTATAGGCTATTATCTCTCCTCTTAACACTGCTTTAGCGGCTTCCCAAAAAAGTATTGGATCACTACGATGGGCCTCATTATTCTTTTTGAAATCCTGCCATTTAGTTAGTATGTGAGGTAGGAATTGATGATCTCTATATAGATATGCTGGAAAACGCCAGGTGAGTTCACGCTGCTGATCCCCTTCTAGGCGTAATCCCATGGCCACCCAGGCGTGATCTGACACTGCTATGGGGCCTATCTTGGCTTCCGTTACTTGTGTCAACAAAGCCCGTGCTACAAATATGTAATCAATACGAGATAAAGTGGAATGCGCCCGGGACAGGTGGGTGTAGTCTCTGTCCACTGGGTGGAGTGTTCTCCAGACATCTACCACATCCAGCGCTTCTTCTAATGCCCCTATGCCCTTTTGTTTCCTGGCCAGCTCTCTCTCCGTTGGCCTAGATCTGTCTAGATTGGGATCCACTACCTCATTTAGGTCTCCCCTCAGAATGACAGGGCCTGTATCCTGCGGATGAGCTGCGTGTAGAAGTGCCTTTTATATCTATTGGGGGCATAGATATTACATAGTTTCACAAGCCGTCTATCCAATTCCAATGACACCAATACATATCTCCCCCTATTGTCCCTAATGATTTTCTTTACCTTCACAGTATTCCCTTCCGAATCAGTATTATCACCCCTCCTTTCCCTTCCACTGCTGGGGATTCCATGATGTCACCCACCCACCACCGTTTCAATTTTTCATGTTCTACCCTTGTTAAATGTGTTTCTTGCAAGAAAGCTACTGACATTCTCTGATCATTTAGGACTTTTAGTATTTTCTGTCTCTTAATGGGGGAGTGAATGTCCCCCACATTCCACGTCACAAACTGCAAAGATGTCATACCCACTTCTGTACATTGCTATCATTTTCTGGCATAACCCTATCGTCCCAGGAGTGTCCCAGCCACCACCCCCCGGACCGTGTGTTGTGGCCACCCTCTTCTCCTGCCCTAGAGCATTGCCTCATTCCATGCACCCCACATTCATACCCATCTTGCAACCACAGTCGTACCCCCTCCCTCCCTCCCCCAAACTTCCCTCCCTGAGCCCTCCCTCCCATGCCCCCCTCCCCCCAACCCCCTTACATTACCCCTCTCCTGCCTTGTGGCATGGAACTCCCTTATTCAAGGATTGGGACATTTACCCCAGTCACATTGGGCTCACGCCCTTTCAATGTCCTTCTCACTTTTCACAGCGCTCACCCTGCAGTTACTTCTTATGTTCCTAGCACACTTAGTTGTTAGTTAGTTCCAAGGGGTGCTTGATCTATTAGCGGCCCATTGAAGTGTAGTGTCTCTCATCATATCATGTGGCTCTCTGCAGTAATCCTACTCCCAAACTGGCAAACCGTCTTCATCCATTGTTGTGCCCGCAGTCACCGTGTGCCTCCTTTGTAAGTTTGTCCACATACTCCCTCGCTTCCTGGACTTTTTCAAAAAACAGTACTTGCCCATTATGCACCACCTTCAATCTAGCTGGGTATAAAAGGCTGAATTTGTATTTCAAGCCAAACAATTTTGAGCGCAGAGGTGCAAATTCCTTCCCTGCCGCTGATACTTTAAAGGAATAGTCTTGAAAGCACAGGACTTTACCTCCTTGGTACTCCAAATGCTTCCCTGCTCTTAAACTTTGCAGCACTTCCATTTTATGGGCGTAGTTCAAGATATTTAGTATCACAACTCGCAGCCGGTCAACATTGTCTCTTTGTGGGCCCAACCGATGGGCCCACTCTACTTTCAGCCAGTCTACTAAGCCTGGATGTGCCAATGCTCCTGGCAGCCATTTTTCCAGGAACAGGCAGAGATTTTTCTCAGGTAAATTCTCGGGGAGCCCCACGAGCCTGAGGTTGTTTCTACGTGAACGATTTTCCAAGTCCTCTACTTTCATTTCCAGTTCCGATAGTCGGGTCTCCAGTTTGGGCTGCTCCTCCGCTATCTTCCTTATCTCTTCTTCCGCCTGTCCCAGCCTCTGCTGAGCCTCGTGCAGATCCGTCACCAGCGCAGCCTGTCGCTTTTCCATCCCGTCTAATTTGTCTAGGATGAGATGAAGTTTCTTCCCTACCGCCTGCTCCACGGCCGCCTTAAACTCCTCCGTTATCTCGGCGGCCCACATCGAGCTAGGCGTGGAAGAATTGGGCGCTGCTTTGTCGGCCATTTTGGCTTCAAACGGCCGCGCTCTCTCTTTAGTTTCTTTGCGTGTTGTTTTCGTCGCCATCCGCCTCCTCACCGCCACTCTCCATGGTGAGATTGGATTTACTGTACATATAATTCTATTCTTTCGCAGCTGTTTCACATGAAGGACGCTGATAATGAGTGCAGGTTGTTTGGATGTCCCGGAGTAGCTGTGCCTCGTGGCTCGCTACTCCATTCCTCAACCGGAAGTCCTCCTCCCGCGATTTAACGACTTTGAATAACTTTGTGTCATCAGCAAATTTAATTACCTCACTAGTTACTCCCATCTCTAGGTCATGTATAAATATGTTAAAAAGCAGCGGTCCCAGCACAGACCCCTGGGGAACCCCACTAACTACCCTTCTCCATTGAGAATAATGACCATTTAACCCTACTCTCTATTTTCTATCTTTTAACCAGTTTTTAATCCACAATAGAACACTACCTCCTATCCCGTGACTCTCCAATTTCCTCTGGAGTCTTTCATGAGGTACTTTGTTAAACGCTTTCTGAAAATCCAGATACACAATATCAACCGGCTCACCTTTATCCACATGTTTGTTCACCCCTTCAAAGAAACGTAGTAGATTGGTGAGGCAAGATTTCCCTTCACTAAATCCATGTTGGCTTTGTCTCATTAATCCATGCTTTTGCGTATGCTCAGTAATTTTGTTCTTAATAATAGTCTCTACCATTTTGCCTGGTTCCGACGTCAGACTCACCAGTCTATATTCTCCCGAATCTCCTCTGGAACCTTTTTTAAAAATCGGCGTTACATTGGCCACCCTCGATTTTAAGAATAAATTACATATTTCTAACAATAGCTCTGCAAGCTCATTTTTCAGTTCTATCAGTACTCTGGGATGAATACCATCCGGTCCAGGAGATTTGCTACTCTTCAGTTTGTAGAACTGCCCCATTACATCCTCCAGGTTTACAGAGAATTCATTAAGTTTCTCCGACTTGTCAGCTTCAAATACCATTTCCAGCACCGGTATCACTCCCAAATCTTCCTTGGTGAAGACCAAAGCAAAGAATTCATTTAATCTCTCCTCTACGGCTTTGTCTTCCCTGATTACCCCTTTTACTCCTCGGTCATCTAGCAGTCCAAGCGATTCTTTTGATGGCTTCCTGCTTTTAATATACCCGTAAAAATTTTTTACTATGTGTTTTTGCCTCCAATGCAATCTTTTTTTTGAAGTCCCTTTTAGCCTTCCTTATCAGCGCTTTGCATTTGACTTGACATTCCTTATGCCATTTCTTATTATTTTCAGTTCCTTCTTCCATTTTCTGAAGGATTTTCTTTTAGCTCTAATAGCTTCCTTCACCTCACTTTTTAACCATGCCATGCCGGCTGTCGTTTAGTCTTCCGTCCTCCTTTTTTAATACGCGGAATATATTTGGCCTGGGCTTCCAGGATGGTGTTTTTGAACAGCATCCACGCCTGATATAAATTTTTGACCCTTGCAGTCACTCCTCTAAGTTTTCTTTTCACCGTTCTTCTCATTTTATCATAGTCTCCTTTTTTTAAAGTTAAACGCTAACGTATTTGATTTCCTATGTATACTTCCAAGCTAATATCAAATCCGATCATATTATGATCACTGTTATCAAGCGGCCCCAGCACCATTACCTCCTGCACCAGATCATGCGCTCCACTAAGGACTAGGTCTAGAATTTTTCCTTTTCTCGTCGGCTCCTGTACCAGCTGCTCCATAAAGCTGTCCTTGATTTCATCAAGGAATTTTACCTCCCTAGCGTGTCCCGATGTTACATCTACCCAGTCAATATCGGGGTAATTGAAATCACCCATTATTATTGTGTTGCCCAGTTTGTTTGCGTCCCTAATTTCCTTTAACATTTTTGCATCCGTCTGTTCATCCTGGCCAGGCGAACGGTAGCATACACCTATCACTATCCTTTTCCCCTTTACACATGGAATTTCAGTCCACAGTGATTCCAAGATGTGTTTTGTTTCCTGCAGAATTTTCAAACTATTTGATTCAAGGCTTTCCTTAATATACAATGCTACCCCTCCACCAATTTGATCCACCCTATCACTACGATATAATTTGTACCCCTGTATGACAGTGTCCCACTGGTTATCCTCCTTCCACCAGGTCTCAGAGATGCCTATTATATCTAATTTTTCATTTAGAGGCAGATGCACTAAAGCTTAATGAGCCTTTAATGACCTCCAACGAGGAAAATTTGATCCATTGCATGCATCAAAGGGCTTTTACCGAGGAAGCCAGCAGCTAACGAAAACGGAATGGAGATGAGCAATTAGTGTGAAAACCCCATTGAAACGAGATGCACTAACCTTTTCCGATTGCCTTTACGCAGGAAAAAGGCAGGAATCTAACGAGAGGTCTGGACCTCTCATTAGGACAGCTCTGTGCCAGGAAAAAATAGTAAAGTGAAAAAACAAACAAACTGTGAGCCAATCCCAGCGCATTAGCAGAGCTAATAGCACTGTGATTGGTCAAAAGGAAACTGAAAGGCACAATCCATAAACAGAAGCCTCTACAAGCCCCAAGGAGTTCAAAAATATTTTTTTTCTAGGCATGCATCCCCGTCCTCAGACTGCAAACAAAACACAAGCACATGGCTCCCAAATCAAAAAAAAAAAAAGGGTCAGGAGGGGGCAAAGGCGCTCGTCAGGAGCGTCCTGTATGGCCGTCCTTGCCCCCCCCCACCTGTGGTCGCCGTTCCCCCTGCCCCATTTCCCCCTGCATTCTAAATTAAAAAGCAAGAAGAAAAGCAAACGTACCTTTAGCAGCCCCGGCCCCCCTCCCTTCCTCACTACTCTGTCTCCCCTCAGCTCCGCCTCCCGTCATCCTCCGCCCTGTGCCCCGCCCCCTCTTGGGGTCGTCGCCGCCATTCCTCTCCTCCATCAGGCCCCCCTCCCTCTTACCGGGACCGTGCAGCGCCTCTCTTCTCTGTCCGAAGGCGCTGCACGGGCAAGAAGAAAGCTGATGCCTGTCTTCGCACAGCTTCGGTCGCGCGTCTCTCTCCTCCTGCGCCCGCCCCTGTCTGACGTCAGTAACCTATGTAGGTTACCGACGTCAGACAGGGGCGGGCCCAGGAGAAGAGAGATGCGCCACAGAAGCTGAGCGAAGGCAGGCATCAGCTTTCTTCTTGCCCGTGCAGCGCCTTCGGACAGAGGAGAGACGCGCTGCACGGTCCCGGTAAGAGGGAGGGGGGCCCGATGGAGGAGGGGAATGGCGGCGACGACCCCAAGAGGGGGCGGGGCACAGGGCGGAGGATGACGGAGGCGGAGCTGAGGGGAGACAGAGTAGTGAGGAAGGGAGGGGGGCCGGGGCTGCTAAAGGTACGTTGCTTTTCTTCTTGCTTTTTAATTTAGAATGCAGGGGGAAGTGGGGCAGGGGGTAACGGCGACCACGGGTGGGGGGGCAAGGACGGCCATACAGGATGCTCCTGACGAGCGCCTTTGCCCCCTCCCGACCCTTTTTTTTTTTTTGATTTGGGAGCCATGTGCTTGTGTTTTGACTGTTTGTGGCATGCGCAGAGCAGCTAACATAACGCTTGGCTGCTCTGCGCATGATTTGGGGGCCGATTAACGATGTGTATTGTGATTCTTTGATACATTGTACGTTTCAATACCGATCTCAGCATGTGTGACTTTTTTTTTGGTGCATTCTTCGTTATTTTAAAATCGTTAGGGACTTTAACGATTTAGATTTTTTTACGTTTGGTTGCTGCATCTGCCTCTTAGTGTAATATATTCTAACTCTCCCATATTATTTCTTAGGCTGCTGGCATTTGCATATAGACATTTCAAACTATGTTTGTTGTTCCTATTTACATCATGCTCAGTACTTGACAGTATTGATTTGCATCTTTTGTCTGATTTTTATTTAAGGACACCTGATCTACTACAGTCTCTTTTGCAACCTCACTATCAGGATACCCTATCTTCCCTGTTTTGGTGAGCGACTGTCGGCCATCCCCCCATTTCTAGTTTAAAAGCTGCTCTATCTGCTTTTTAAATGCCGATGCCAGCAGCCTGGTCCCACCCTGGTTAAGCGCCCATCCTTTCGGAATAGGCTCCCCCTTCCCCAGAATGTTGCCCAGTTCCTAACAAATCTAAAACCCTCCTCCCTGCACCATCGTCTCATCCACGCATTGAGACTCCGGATCTCTGCCTGTCTCTTGGGCCCTGCACGTGGAACGTGTAGCATTTCTTTTTTTTTTTGTTTTATTTTTATAAACACAGTACATCAGTGTGTGCTCGCAGGCACTTTAAACTTACAAATTGCAATTATACTTGAAAACACAGAAACCGCAAGCTGAACCTTCCATGCCAACTAAACAATGTTTACCCGCATGGCTCACACCACACACTGTATTTTCCATTTTCCCCCCTTTTCCTATCCTGATCCCCCAGAGTCATCCTCCATTCTCACCATCCTATCCCATTCCATTGCCCAACAGTCACACCCCATTCACCCCCCTCCCACCCTCCGTACACCATTCAAGGCAAACAGCCTCTCCACGTGGTATAAAATCTTACTTATAAATGGGCCCGTAGGGGGGATGGAGAGATTGACGGACCAGTGGAATAAAGAGTTGAATATGAACTATACCACAAAACAATTCAGTAAGCTCTTCCCCACTATTTATGACATGGTAAAGGTAGCGGATCTGCAGGAAACGCAATACAAGATACTGCAACGGGCATACATTACTAAGGCTAGGGGAGTGGTCATGGGGTTGTGGGGGGAAGGCCAATGTACTAAATGCAAGCAGGGATGGGGGAGTCTCACACATTCTTTTCTAGAATGCCCGTCTCTCTCTGTGTGGAACCGGGCATTTCAGGTAATCAGAGAAGTCACAAAAAGGCAGATTGAATGGGATTATGCATCTTTATTATTGGGGGATCAAACTATACTCATAGCCCAGGGCCTTTCCAAATCATGCAGAATGCTACCCTAGAGGATCTGGATTTGAGCTTTCTACCTAAGAGCCTAAATTTGGCTTCCAGAACCTCTTTCCCACATTTTCCTATGTAATTGGTACCCACATGTACCAAGACAGCTGACTCCTCCCCAGCACTATCTAAAATCCTATCTAGGTGACACGTGAGGTCTGCCACCTTCGCACCAGGCTGGCAAGTCACCAGGCGATCCTCACATCCACCAGCCACCCAGCTATCTATATGCCTAATGATCGAATCACCAACTACAACAGCTGTCCTAACCTTTCCCTCCCGGGCAGCACTTGGAGACATATCCTCGGTGCGAGAGGATAGTACATTCCCTGGTGGGCAGGTCCTGGCTACAGGAGTACTTCCTACTTCACCAGGGTGATGCTGTCCTTCTAGGAGACCTTCCTCCTCCAGGTAGCACAAAAGCTACCAGACTGGCGGTGGGACTTGTCTACAACATCCTTGTAGGTCTCCTCTATGTACCTCTCTGTCTCCCTCAGCTCCACCAAGTCTGCTACTCTAGCCTCAAGAGAACAGACACATTCTCCGAGAGCTAGGAGCTCTTTGCATCGGGCACACACATATGACATCTCACCAACTGGAAGATAATCATACATGTGACAGCGCAAAAGACATAGCACCCCTCTTGCTGCTGGACTGCTGACTCCATCTTAGTGTTTTTGAGTTTTTCAATAATTTAAAACTTGCTACAGTATTAAGGATATTAGCCTAATATAAAAGTGTCTTTTAGATTATATAGTACTAGTAAAAAAGGCCTGTTTCTGACACAATTGAAACGGGCGCTAGCAAGGTTTTCCTCGGAGTGTGTATATTTGAGAGAGTGTGTGTGAGAGTGACTCTTTGAGAGTGAATGTGCGAGTGTGTGTGTGTGACAGAGAGAGAGTGAGACTGGGTGCGAGTGTGTCTGTGAGAGAGAGAGAGAGTGTGTGTGTGAGAATGAGTGTGTGCCAGGGGCCCCCTCCTTCCGAGTTCCAGGGTCGTCCCCCTCCCTCTGAGTTCCAGGGTCATCTCCCCCCTCCCTCCCTCCCTCCGAGTTTCAGGGTTCTTCCCTCCCTCCCTCCGAGTTTCAGGGTCCTTCCCTCCCTCCAAGTTTCAAGGTCGTCCCCTCCCTTCCTCCGAGTTTCAGGGTCCCTCCCTCGCTTCCTCCCTCCAAGTTTCAGGGTCCCTCCTTCCCTCTGAGTGTTCTTCCCACTGCGCTACGGGCGCCTGATGAGCCGGCGGCGGGTGTGGCTCCTGATCGCCGCGGCCTGGGTGCTGCTGCCCGCCCTGCTCTTTCCCATCGCCATCCCCGGCGGCGCCGTGAACCGCATCTATTTCTCCCTACTCGCTGCTGCTGACAGCGCTCATCTTCTTCCCTTGCTCGTCCATCGTTACCGTGACCAATGGGTGCCTTTTTTCGCGGTGACATCAGCCTGTGCTACGGAGCCTAGCAGACCAACTCCGAAGAAGTCACGAACACAGGCAGCAAGACGCATAGAACGTTGGAGGTGAGAATTATTATAAAGGATATTGTATGATTTATTTAGTGTTTCCTTCTTAGATAGTAATGAAATGTATTTAAAACTCTGTAAGAGCACTCCTTGCTTATTACCCTAATTACAATAACTATAAATGAAGAGTTGTCCTAGGGGTGGGCGAGTGTTGGGGAGGGAGGGAGAGTGGGTGGGAAGACTAAACTGGATCCTGCAGTTGTATGCCTTCCAACTTGTTAATAGGCGGTCCTGAAATCCTGGGTCCTTGTACAATTCCAACGGGAACCTCCATTGACCCCCCTGGGGCAATGAGCCTCCTACTGACCACTCCAGCTTCACCCAGGCATGATCTGAGATGACATAAGGGCCTATTTCTGCCTGTCTCTTACTGTTCCGAAATCCCCCGTGGACATTAAAATGTAATCAGTCTGGGCTTGAGTTGAATGTGCCCATGAAAATTGGGTCTAATCTCGCTCCATAGGATGTAGCTCCCGCCATACATCAACCAGATCAAACACTCTACTGAGAAGGAGCAGACCCTTATTAAGATGGTAAGACGACGATGCCCCCGGGGAGGATCTATCCATCACAGGATCCCAAACAGCATTAAAATCTCCCCCCATCACCCATGATCTATGTTTATACTGCATTAAAAGATTAACGAGGGAGCTATAGAATTTCCTATCATATTGATTCGGGGCATAGAGATTACATATCAGCTAGGTCTGACGTTGAATAGTTATTTCTGTTAGTACATACCTCCCAGCTGGATCTACTGCTAAAGTCTGTACTTTATCCACTACCCCTTTCCTAAGCAATATAGCCACCCCTCCTTTTTTTCCCTTGGGATGCTGCTGCCATACAGGAGCCCACCCACCACGTTTGCAGTTTACTATGTTCTTGAGCATTCAAGTGTGTTTCTTGTAGTAAGGCTATATGAATTCTGTGTTTTTGTAAATGGTGCAAAATGTTTGATCTTTTTATGGGCAAGTTGATACCCCCCACATTCCATGATACCAAGTTCACCATGGGGCTCATTTTCAAAGCACTTAGCCTTCCAAAGTTCCATAGGTTTCTATGGAACTTTGGAAGGCTAAGTGCTTTGAAAATATGCCTCCATGTTCCCCCGATTATCATGGTTTTACCCTTATGATAGTTACTAAACACCAAACCAGAGGGGACGTCCCAGCCCGTCCCCTCTGCTCGAAAGACCTTCAACTCTACACCCCTCCAAGTTGGTAACTCTCCCAAAATCATCCACAGAAATCTCTTTGAATCCCCTATCTGGTTCTCGTTACCTCTCCTTTTCACTCTCTGCCCTCTTTCCCCCCCTCTCCCCCCGACCCCTCCCTCTCCCCCCATCCCCTCTCCCCATTACCTTGTTTCTCCCCCTGCCCTTACCTTAGAGCGGTCACTCCCCACACCTCCCCCCTCGTCTCCCCCATGCAGCTTCCTTAGTAAAACCCCCTTTCCCAATACTTACCCCACAAGCATCCAGATCTACCCTCTCAGCCGCTTGAGCTTATAGCTGGAGGAGATACAAAAAGAAAAAGATAGTATATGATAATGATAGAGGGCGAGGTCCCCCCCCCCCCCCCCCCCCCCCCCCGCCCTCTCCAACGTTTTTCTTTGTGACTCACATTTAATCTTACACTAACACCAAGTTCACAGTTTGAGCCTCATCAGTACTTCTTCCCTCCTGTTCGTAACGGCAGTCCTTTAGCTCCTTACTCCTGGTAATAAAAGCTCCTCTGGGCAATTTGTGATTAGTACTTCACCTCACTCGCCAGCGATCGCGCTTACACAAACAAAAGAAGTTCCCCAGTCCATTTTGTCTTGCTATTAGAGCCTCTGTGTCCCGAAATGATGGCCCTCATTTTCACTGGGTGATTCCTTCTCCCTCTCGTTCACCCAGCCTTGCCAAAAAGTCCTGTGCTTTCTCCACCACATTAAATGTTTGTACTGCTCCCTTGTATGTAACTCGGAGGATGGCTGGGTATATTAAAGCAAATTTTATCTTCTCCTCAAACAGCTTTGTACACACTGGAGCAAAAGCTCTTCTTTGCATTGCCACCCCAGCCAAGTAATCTTGGAAGCATAAGATTTTAGCATTATCGTATGTAAGGGACTTCCCAGCACGTAGTGCTTGTAAAATCGCCTGCTTATGCTGAAAATTCAAGAGCCTGAGAATCACTACTCAGGGTTTAAATCTATCATGTCGATTTTGTCCAGCACCGATTCTGTGAGCTCGCTCCACTCGAATAGGCCCAAAGTTAGTTCCCAGCTGTAATTCTTTAGTGATCCAGGTCTCTAGGAAGCTCACCAGGTCTTTGTCCGGAATATTTTCTTGCAACCCCACCAATCGCAGGTTGTTTTTTCGCGACCTGTTTTCAAGATCTTCTACTTTAGTTTCTAATGCGGTGATCTTTTTAAGCATGGATTCCTGCTTGGATTCTATCGTGGTAACCCGGTCCTCCACATCGCTGGTACATTGTTGATAGGACACACAGTCTTTAGCTAGCTCTGTTAGCTGCGATTGCATCCGCTCTAGTTTTGAGTCCAGCGAGGCAAAGCGGCGTTCCAATAGCTCCTCCATCACCGACATTTCTCATGTGATCTCCGCCACCCACGTCGAAGAGACAGAGGTGCTCGCAGGACTCGAGGGCGCCGCCATCTTTTCTTCCACCGCCTTCCCTCTAGCCTTGTCTTTATGCGCTGTTCTTGCCGCCATCAATACAGGTTTCACTCTTCCAACGGGCTGCCTGCTGTTCTTGTTAATTTTTATAACTTTGTGTTGCACGAGGTCTATTTATTTCTGCAAAAGTTCTCAGGGAAACATCCGAGGGCCCAGAGATCTTCGGTCTAGCGTCTATTCTCCAGCATGGCATCACGTGACCCCCTTGTGACAATATCTTTATTGAATCAAGGAATCAATAACATCAGAGACGTAAAATATCGCTCCAATTGCAATACAATACAATATTCAGGATTACACACACAAATTAAACGATGGAGTGAAACTATGGAAACTGATTCCAGACCCCAAATGTTTCTTTTTGAAACAGTACTAAAACCATGTGATCAACTCCATCCAGGTTATATCTTTTTGAAGATGCTGTCTCTAGAATTTTTTCAACTGAGATCTCACTAGAGACTTGTCAGAGGCACTATCACCTCCTTTTGCCTGCTGGCCATTCCTCTTCCTCCCCCTATACACTCAAGCATCCTTCTGGCTTTTGCCAGCACCTTTTTTAACATTTTTTATTTATTTGTTACATTTGTATCCCACATTTTCCCACCTTTTTGCAGGCTCAATGTGGCTTACATATAACTGTTAACGGCGTTAGCCGATTCCGGTCTGAACAAATACATGGTATGAATGAATACAAAGTGATATTGTGGTAGAATGAGGTACATGTATGGTAGGTACAGTTGGGGGGAACTTAGAGAGGGAAAGGGGGAAGAAGAGTCAGGTAATGTCCGTTGCGGTCTTTGGTTACATTGTGTCGCAAGTGACCAGGTATTTTTATGTTGGGTCGGTAGGGTATGCTCTTCAGAACAGGTCTGTCTTTAGTGCTTTCTGAAAATTTAGGTGGTCGAGGGTAGTTTTTACTGCTTTTGGCAATGCGTTCCATAGTTGTGCGCTTAGGTAGGAAAAGCTGGTACATAGGTGGATTTGTATTTGTGTTTGGCCACCTTAACATCATTAGAAACAATCATGGGCGTAGTTTGAGGGGGAAAATACGCTCAATGTATGGGAAACAAATACACAGAAAATACAAATATGCAATTAGACAAACCAAAAGGTCCTACTATAAGACTAAACTTGGACCGGATAACACAGATCTTAAGAAACTATTTCAACTCGTAAATAAGTTACTGGACACCACCCCGGTCACTACATCCAACACAGACATCCCATCCACAGACGAACTGGCTGCCTACTTCAAGGACAAAATAACAAAACTACGCAGTACTTTTCCTCGTCACAACACTGACATCGAAAACTTTGACGATCTAGACTTAATCCCAGGTGGATACCCAGCTGACTGTATCTGGTCTGCATTCAATCTACTCACCATTGAATCAGTTACACAAGCGACTCACAGATTCGCCAACACCCACTGCAAATTGGACACATGTCCCAGTCATCTACTCAAATTTGCCCCTAGTCGATTCATAGAAGACCTCACACTCCACCTAAATTTCATGCTACATCAAGGTCTCTTCCCCGAGGAATATGGTAACACTAGTAAAAGAGGCCCGTTTCAGATCAAATGAAACGGGCGCTAGCAAGGTGTTCGTCGCCAACACCCCCCCCTCCCTCCCTGGCCAACCCCTTCATTATTCTTCCATTGCTCCGCCCCCAACGTCATGACGTTTGACGCGAGGGCAGGGCCCGGAGCGATTTCACGCCCCTCCCTGCCTCCCTCCCTGCCAACCCCTTCATTGTTCTGCGATTGCTCCGCCCTCGAGGGCGGGGCCCGGAGCGATTTCCCACCCCCCACGCCTCCCTGCCTGCCAACCCCTTCATTGTTCTGCCATTGGAGCGATTTTGGTGGCTTCACCACCACGAACCTTCGAACCTTTTTGCAGGAAGTCAGGGCTTTGCTTCACTGACGTCAGTGTCCTCAGAACGTTGAGGGTGAGTTTTATTATAGTAGATTTTACTTACCCCAATACCAAAAGACACTAAGAAAAAGACAAACAACCTCACCAACTACCGCCCAGTTGCGTCCATCCCTCTAGTAGTAAAATTGATGGAGAGTTTGGTTACCAAACAACTTACGGAATACCTGGCAAGCACTCAATACTGATGTATAAAGTACCACTTTATTCACAGACTCGACACAGTACCGTGTCGAGTCTGTGAATAAAGTGGTACTTTATACATCAGTATCCCGTCTCCCTGGAGTCATTGGTCCACTTCCCACTTCCTTTTAACTATTGTTTTCTCATGGGAGTTAGTGTTCATCCACCTCGGTGGATCACCTCCTCCTCAAGCACGCAATCCTACATGACTCACAATCAGGATTCCGCTCCCACCATAGTACCGAAACTGTCCTAGTCACTCTCCTGGCCAGATTCAAACAGGAAATAGCCATAGGTAAAAGCATACTCCTCCTTCAATTCGACGTGGTTAACCATAATATACTATTAAGACTCCTCGACCACTTCGGGATTATTGGAAACGTACACGATTGGATCAAGGGCTTTTTAACCACCAGAACATACGAAGTAAAATCAAATTCAAACATATCACCACTGAGGAAAGCAGCCTGTGGAGTATCCCAAGGATCACCATTATCAACAATACTCTTCAACATGATAATGATCCCATTGGCAAAGTCCTTATCCAAACGAGGTTACATTCATCTATGCAGATGATGTCACAATCTACATTCCCTTCAGACATGACCTGATTGAAATAAACGATGGCCTGAACATTATGAACTCCTGGGCACTCATTCCAACTGAAACTGAACACTTAAAAAACTCACTGCCTTATCTTCTCATCTCAACATAGCAACTTCAAACCCGCAGCCTTACACACCCCAGGACACACACGCCCTATTTCAGATAGCCTAAAAATACTTGGAGTAACTATCGACCGCAATCTCACTCTCGAGAGCCAAGAAAATGTTTTTACTCAATGTGGAAACTTAAACGAATAAAACCTTTCTTCCCGATGGATACCTTTCATAAACTAATACAATCAATGGTCCTAAGCCATGCAGATTACTGCAACGGAATCTATGCGGGATGCAAAGAACAACTCACAAAAAAACTCCAGGCCACCCAAAATACAGCAGCCAGACTGATATATGGTAAAACACGATTCAAAAGCGCCAAACCCCTTCGAGAAAAGCTGCACTGGCTCCCAATCAAAGAACGAGTCATCTTCAAAATCTGCACTTTAGTCCACAAAATCATTCACGGCATAGTCCCATGATACAAGACGGACCTCATTGATCTACCAACCAGAAACAGACTCGGATCAGTACGATCATACCTAAACCTACATTACCCAAACTGTAAAGGGCTAAAATACAAAACAACTCACGCATCTAACTTCTCCTACATAAGCGCACAACTGTCGAATGGACTCCCGTTTGTAGTGAAAACAGTACATGACCACCTAAACTTCAGGAAATCATTGAAAACCCACCTCTTCAAAAAAGCTTATCCCACCGATCCAACATAAATCCCCACACCCAGCAACACAACATAATCAAAGATCATACTGGACAATTTACTTCCTCGACCCCATGACGCCTGATATACTTCTATGATATACTTCTATCTCATGGACCACAACATAATCTTGTATTTGTTACCAACCGTAATGGCAAACGCCTTTATGATACTTTGTAAGCCACATTGAGTCTACAAATAGGTGGGAAAATGTGGGGTATAAATGTAACAAATAAATAAAATGGGGAGCAATATCCCCCAGTGCTTTAGGCCAAAAGGATCACTCCCTGTTGTGGTATCTTCCTTATTCCTCCCCCCCCCCCCCCCCCCCGCCCCCAGGTCCAGCAGTTCCCTTCAAATCTTCTTCTTTGGCACATCTCCTTCACATTGGCAGCCAGCGGCAGCTACCTGCAGCACTTAGAGGACCAGTAATGCATGCCACAGACCCTTTCCCCCTGATATTCAGCCGGTGGCAGGTAGCATGAGTTAGCTGCCCGCGCTGACCCCAGATATTCAATGCCAGGCTGTTTCCGGTGACTGACATTGAATATCCAAGGGTTTTTTGGCTGGCTCTATCTTAATGGCTATGTGAATATTCAGTGCTGGCCAATTAAGTTAATAGTGGGCAAAGATAGGTCTGCTATTTAGGTGGTCTGATTTGCCCGCTAAACTTAGCTAGCCAGTGCTTGAATATTCACAGATAGCCGGCTATATTGTGTGATACAGCTGATTAGTGGTTATGAGCTAAGTGCTAATATTCAGCAGAGAAAACGGGCTATCCCACGCTGAATATTAGCACTTAGCTAGCCAGTAAATATTGAGCCCTGTGTGACCATGTGCTGTTGGAGGCTCTCCACATCCCACCCCCTCTGATGCACATTTCCTGTTGCCATGGGGGTGAGACAGACAGGTTCCTACAGCACATGGTTACGAAGGATCAAGGATACATGTTAGTTAATGATCCTCTTACTGCTGCTGTAGCTGCATATGCCCCATAATATGAAGAAGCTATGCCAAGGGAAAAGGTTTGAAGAGAGGTGGTAGATCGCTGGGAAGGGGAGATGCTGGGGCTGGGAGAAGAAAGTTAGGAACTGATGCAGCTTCTGTTTGGGAGAATGGGGATGACGCAAGTGCTATGTCTGGGAAAAGGGGGCTGATACTGGAGGACTGAGAAGAACAGATACTGCAGGAAAGAAGCAAAAGCATATGGGGGATAGAGGGGAAGATGCAGGGGGTAAGGAGGTGTAAAGGCAGGGTAAATAAATCTTGGAGAAGGAGGTTGGTGGATAGATGCTGGGGAGAGGGATAAAGAAGTATGGGAGAAGAGGCAGGGGTATGGATGCTGAGTATTGAGTAGAAGCTGGGACAGTGGATGCTGGAGAAAGACGCAGAAGGCTATGAAGAGAGAGAGAGAGACAAAAGGACAAGTCTTTGAAGGAGGTGAAAGATGGTATAAAATGGGGAATGGGGGTCCAGATAATGGGGTAAGATTTAAGAAAAGGACTGGAGGTGGAGAGAGTATAAGTCACAGGAACAGAACTAGAGTTGGTGAGGGGATGAGAGGATGAGTACATAGAATGGAAATGGAATATTAGAAAGGAAAGAGAGTGTGCCTGGGAAGAAGGGAAAGGGTAGATGGAACAGTGTTGGGGGGGGGGGGGGTTAAGAGAGAGAGATTTCTAGGAGAGAGAGGGAGAGGGATGACAAAAGCAGCATCTGAAATGGTAGGGCAGACAGAGTGAACGTGCCAGGAGGAGAGAAAAAAGATGAGAGAGTGTCCAGAAGGGGTGGGAAGGTGAGAGAGAGTGCTGGGAAAGGATGGAGAGGGAGAGAATGTTCACAATATATTTTAAAAATTGTACCATTCATACTGTATAATTTCATTCAAGCTCACTGATTCATATTAATTTTAACATATTCCTAAAAAGGGAGGTAGTTCAGGTGAGCTCAAACCCAAACAGCCAGGCAGTTACAGCAGTATGTTCTCATCTCAATATTATTCAGGACAACAGCCAGAACTGCAACAGTCTTATAAAAGCCCTCAAGTGCAGTATCACAGCAGACCTTGAATTTCTCAAAGGTTGAAAAAAAAATTGTATCCATATCTATACCTAACCAATCTCCCAGATATTTCAAAACTTGCTCCTCACTATATTTCCATTGGTGCTTCAATTTTTCTTTTAGGAATATGTTACATTTAATATGAACTAGTGAGGTTGATTGAAAATGGTTAGTAAGATTAACAGACAATGATTTGGGAGAGGAAAAGAGAACCTTCAAAGAGGTGACTGGAAAGATAATGAGAAAATAATATATATTGTTTACAAAATAGAGAAGATCACAAAAAGAGGAACACAAAAAAAATAATGCCACATAGAGTTGAGAGAGATGAAGAAAAATCAGAAAAGCAAACGTACAGGCAGAAGAAAATATGGTAAAAGATGACAAGACTTCGTTCAGGTATGTTAGCAAAAGGAAGAAAACCAGAGGTGGAATTATGAGACTCAGATTTTGATGGTCAATGTATAGGTAGCGATTAAGGAAGAGTGGAATTACTCAACAATTTCTTCTGTTTGGTAACAGAGAAGAAAACCTGGTAAGGTCCACAGATGTTTGACAAAGCCATCTGAATGTGGACAAAGCCATGGGGTTGGATGAGGTACATCTCAAGACACTGAGAAAACTGAAGTTTTGGTGTGCCCTCTAAAGGATTTGTTTAATAGATCCTTGAAGTACCTCAGGATTGGAGAAATACTGAGGAAAGCTCACCAGTCTGTAGTTTCCCACCTCTTCACCAAGAGACCGAGAGGTGGGAAACTACAGACTGCTGAGCTTTAACTTGGTGATGGGAAAGGTAATGGAGATGCTGCTGAAGGATAGAATAGTCAACTTTCTACAATCAAATGAGTTACAAGATCTGAGGCAACATGGTTTACCAAAGGCAAATCATGTCAAATTAATGTGATTGACTTCTTTGACATTGTGACTGTCTTCCATGAAATCTGTCCACTTCTGCCTATAAAGGAGGCCTATATATCACACCGTAAATAGATGTTCCATTCCCTCTTTCCCAATTAACGCACGTCGCCTTCTCCTTGCCTCATAAACCTACAATTCTGTTGCTTTAATTTATTTATTTAAAATTTTTATATTCTGCCAATCCAAAACTAAGTGGAGTAGAACAATAACATACACAACTGAAATATACAACAATAAAAACAAACCACCTGATATTCAAAGCGATTTAAGCGGACAAGAGATGTTCCTGCCCACTTACAATATCGCTCTATGGGCTGGCCACTGATATTCAGTGGCACTTACTGGGCAGTGCTCTTGAATATTGGCACTAATAGTCCATTTACAGTGTAGGCTGGAGAGGAGCATTCTGAGCAAGGAGTTGGGGAGGAGCTGGCAGCTATTTGGGTGCTAGCAATATTCAGTAGCTAAGCGACTAGGATTAACTTTGGTTGCTTAGCAAAGAGGATGCCAGCACCCACATAAGTTCCACATAGCAGCTGATGTTGTTGGATGTTCTCCCTTCCATTCTGACCCCCCCCCCCCCCCCGAACCTTTCTCAAGAGATCAGCTCTCCACCCAAGAGCCTACCTAGATCCCTGGTGGTCCAGTGGAGGTATTCTGGGCAGGAGCGATCTCCATTCACTCCTGCCCCTAGTGGCTCCATGTGCTAAAATGGCTCCCGTGAGCCCTTATAGTATTACCGCTAGAGATCAGCCTTCCAGACAAAATTAATAAAAGAGATCATTAAAAAAAACAAATAACACCACTTCTTCCTTTCTTCCTAACCTCTCTCCTTCCTGAATAGGTTGTAGCCCAGCCAATGCCAGCATGGTTCTCTGTGAATCCCATCTATCTCTACCACTAAATCCAGGTCAACCTCTTCCATTACAAGAACCTTATTTCTTGTACTATGGGCATTAGTATACACAGCTTTCTAGATGTTTCCCTTTTCCCCCCTCTCTATGCAGGTAATTAATGTTTTACTCAACTGAGGGCTTTGTTCATTCATCCTTGTTGACCCAAGTATAAACCCCTCTTTATTAGGTCAACCAGTCTGTTGCGGAAAACACTTCACCACTTCTTTAATAGATGGACACCACCTCTGCTCAGCAGTCCTTGGAAAATCTATGAAGTCAAGCACTGATCTCCAGAATGCAAGCCTCTTTTCCTCAGCTTTTGCCTTCTGTAGGGAGGATTTAAGAGAACACTACCTATGTATCTACTTGCTTCACCCTCTCCCACAGCCATGAAGCCATTTTTGATATGTTAGAAAAAACTGCCTTAGGGTCCTGTAGGCACACAGAGCAGAAAGTCAGGTAGTCTGAAAGAGATTGTCACGAGATTCATGAGACTGAGAAAGACTTGCAGGAAACCCCCCAACTTGTGATAAAGACTTCCTTAGAAAGGAAGAGAGAACCATAAGACCTCCAAGCCTGAGAGATTACTAATTTCATGGAGTGGAAGGGCAGCTCTGGAAAATAGCTTATAATCATTTAAATCTTGGCTTGTCCTAGCTTATTGGAGAGGAAGAGGACATTATATAGTAAAGAGCTTAGTTTATTAAAATGTATAGCCCACTGTATCAAATGATCACATCAAGTTACAACCAAACATACAGAATAAATGTACAGTATCACAAACTTTATGAACAAAACAATAATGTGTTAATATATTATCTTTTTGTTTGCATTTGTACATACACCTCATCCTAAGTGCTGGGATAAGCAAGTGAGAACAGATAAGTTTTAAGCTTCTTCCTAAATTCTACTGTATTAAGTCAATCACAAGTTTACAGGTAGTGCATTCCAGAGTACTGGTCTCTGTACAGAAAAACTATGTACACAAGTCTCACAGAGATATTGATTCATTGACCTCAAATCTTGATATGGTTTATGTATTCTTAATGGTATTAATCAGGGATTCTTCATTATTAAGTACTTTATCCAGTCACAATTGGAAGCCAGTGTAACATTTGCAATAGTGGTGATGCAGATTCAGAACAAATTTTCTGTCTTGGGAGACAGCCTTGCCCAAGTTATTGTAGGACGAGAGAAGACAGTGATGTGGTGAAGGGGAGACAGGCAGTTTGAAGTTATTGTGGTAGGACATAACATATAACATATATATAGTAGATGATGGCAGAAAAAGACCTGCACGGTCCATCCAGTCTGCCCAACAAGATAACTCATATGTGCTAATTTTTGTGTATACCCTACTTTGATTTGCACCAGCTCCACCTCCCAACCACCGCTCTGGCACAGACCGTAAAAGTCTGCCCAGCACTATCCCTGCCTCCCAACCACCAGCCCCACCTTCCACCACCGGCTCTGGCACAGACCGTATAAGTGTGCCCAGCACTATCCCTGCCTCCCACCACCGGCTCTGGCACAGACCGTGTAAGTCTGCCCAGCACTATCCCTGCCTCCCAACCACAAGTCCCGCTTCCCACCACCGGCTCTGGCACCGACCATATAAGTCTGTCCAGCACTATCCCCGTCTCCCAACCACCAGCCCCGCCTCCCGATCTTGACTAAGCTCCTGAGGGTCCATTCCTTCTGCACAGGATTCCTTTATGCTTATCCCACGCATGTTTGAATTCCGTTACCGTTTTCATTTCCAACACCTCCTGCGGGAGAGCATTCCAAGCATCCACTACTCTCTCCGTGAATAAATACTTCCTAACATTTTTCTTGAGTCTGCCCCCCTTCAATCTCATTTCATGTCCTCTCGTTCTACCACCTTCCCATCTCCGGAAAAGGTTCGTTTGTGGATTAATACCTTTCAAATATTTGAACGTCTGTATCATATCACCCCTGCTTCTCCTTTCTTCCAGAGTATACATGTTTAGTTCAGAAAGTCTCTCCTCATACGTCTTGTAACCGCTTCAATTCTTTTTACATCCTTAACAAGATACGGCCTCCAAAACTGAACAAAATACTCCAGGTGGGGCCTCACCAACGACTTATACAGGGGCATCAACACCCCCTTTCTTCTGCTGGTCACACCTCTCTCTATACAGCCTAACAACCTTCTAGCTACGGCCACCGCCTTGTCACACTGTTTCGTCGCCTTCAAATCCTCAGATACTATCACCCCAAAATCCCTCTCTCCGTCCATACCTATCAGACTCTCCCCGCCTAACACATACATCTCTAGTGGATTTCTATTCCCTAAGTGCATCACTTTGCATTTCTTCGCATTGAATTTTAATTGCCAAACCTTAGACCATTCTTCTAGCTTCCTCAGATCCTTTTTCATGTTTTCCACTCCCTCCCGGGTGTCCACTCTGTTACAGATCTTAGTATCATCCGCAAATAGGCAAACTTTACCTTCTAACTCTTTGGCAATGTCACTCACAAATATATTGAACAGAATCAGCCCCAGCACCGATCCCTGAGGCACTCCACTTGCTCACCTTTCCCTCCTCCGAGTGAATTCCATTCACCACCACCCTCTAGCGTCTGTCCGTCAACCAGTTCCTAATCCAGTTCACCACTTCGGGTCCTATCTTCAGCCCATCCAGTTTATTTAAGAGCCTCCTGTGGGGAACTTGTGAAAAGCTTTGCTGAAATCTAAGTAGATTACGTCCATAGCTCATCCCTGATTCAATTCTCCTGTCACCCAATCAAAGAACTCAATGAGTTTCGTTTGGCACAATTTCCCTTTGGTAAAACCATGTTGTCTCGGATCTTGCAACTTATTGGCTTCCAGGAAATTCACTATCCTTTCCTTCAGCATCGCTTCCATTACTTTTCCAATAACCGAAGTGAGGCTTACCGGCCTGTAGTTTCCAGCTTCTTCCCTATCACCACTTTTGTGAAGAGGGACCACCTCTGCCGTTCTCCAATCCCTCGGAACCTCTCCCGTCTGCAAGGATATATTAAACAAATCTTTAAGAGGACCCGCCAGAACCTCTCTGAGCTCCCTCAATATCCTGGGGTGGATCCCGTCCGGTCCCATGGCTTTGTCCACCTTTAGCTTTTCATGATAGAGTGGAGAGGGAGACAATGTGCACTGGGCTATTGTGAAGGGAGAGTGTGCTGCTATTTAGGTATTGAACTGATGGAGGATGATCCTGGTCACAGTTTCCCAGTCAGGCTTTCATGTTTATTCTTTCTGACAGAAGGCAGAAGCAGGAGCTGAATCCACCAAGTACATGACAGCCAGAGCTGGTAGAGCCAGTTATATCAGCTCTGCATTGCTCAATCGCCCTGATCCTGGAGCTGTGGCAGCAGCTGCTATCCTCCGAGCCATCCTGCAGGGACTACAGCTGAAGAATGTGTAATTTGTATAGCAAAACTGTAAATTTCTAGCCTATTAAAGGGTACCTTGGTCTGTTCCCACGCATCAGGAATCTACCCCACTACCTCTCCCACTCTACTTCTTGTCCTATTTGTTTGTTTTTAAATCTGGACCAAATTAACCCTGCCATTATCAGTTATGTGTTAATCATTCTAATTTCTTTAATAGGCATTTCTGTTAAACCCTATATGTCACTAGCAACAGGTGCTAATATGAATCATAGTTTCACTGGTTAACTAAAACATTCTTTTACACTAGACATTTTCGTCAGAACACACCTCCTTTTTTTTTTTTAATACTGGCATTGATGACCAGGTTCGAGGAGTAAGTTTAGTGTTTTCTAAAATAACTTTGTTTATTTTAATTACACCTTCATTATTGAATATTATATATTGGTCTGATCTCATTATGTTATGCTTTATCTACTTATCTACTTCTAATCCTACATGATATTTTTTATGAACCTTATTTGTAACAGTTCTGAAATTCTTATTCCGTTATTATGATTGCCGTGATATTCTTATGCACCGTATTTGTAACAATACTCTGAAATTCTAATTCGATTAATGTGATTATTGTTTAACATATTGTAAGCCACATTGAGCCTGCAAATAGGTGGGAAAATGTGGGATACAAATGCAGCAAATAAATAATAAACTTCACCAGCAGGTTTTCCCTTCTTTTGCACTATACACTGTTTCTCACCACAATCTTATTTCTGCATCAGTTTCCTGTTGGGCTTTGGTATTAATATTTACTTTCACTCATCTGATTTTATTTCCTTTCATAACTTTTTTTTTTATTATTTTATCCAGTAGCTTATCACCCCCTGCTACAGTCTTGACAGGGTGTATTTGTGGATTAGATTATATTTTAGTCTTTCTGACTCACCTGATTAGTTTCTGATTCTTTCTGCTGTTTACCTACCAGCTGCTTTATTTATGCATGATTTGCAACCTTGCAGGAGCTCTCACTGTGACTTGAGACATACATTTTTCATTGGAGAAAATGGGTTTGTTTAACCTGAAAAAAAGAAGACCAAGGATGATCAGTTTTCTGATACATAAAAAGGAGGGGTAGGAGGAGATCATGTGACACCATGGCCACAGGAGGCTGCTGAAGAGCGCTCCTCTGGTTTCTCTCCCGAAAACCCCAAAATGTCTTGCAGCATTGCTCCCCCCAGCTAGGGTAGTGATCATGTGAGCTGAAGCAGTCCACCCTGGAACAATAATTGTGGTCTTGGAAGGCGCCATGATGGCGAAATTTGCTGCTAAAGGACAACTTCACAGCAGAGCAAGTGACAAGAAGATGGCGGTGCTGGCTAGCCCGCAGACACACTCAGTATCATTGGCCTTGGTGGCAGAGGTAATGACAGGGATGGCATCGGCATTGGAGGAGATGTTGGAAAGAAGGTTGAGCCCAATTGTATCTACGTTGGAGTGGGTGCAGGCACAACTGAAAGAGCTCGCAAAAGACTATGCCGGCTTTCAGGCATGAACGGGTGCATTGGAAGATAGGGAGTGACCTCCAGTCACAATTACAACAATGGGTAACAACGTTGGAAGAGAGGGTGGAAGATCTAGAGAATAGATCCAGACAAAATAATTTGCGGCTGGTTGGGCTGCCTGAATTAATAGCGGATAAAGAATTGATTGGGTTCCTTGAATTGTGGCTCCAACGTGAATTGCAACTCCCAGATTGCTATGGGCCCCTGAGAGTGGAGAGAGTGCACAGAGTGGGCCCTAAGCAGCAGGGCCACCGAGAGACTAGGCCAGGCCCAGGGCAAGGCCGCTCCACCTCCCTACCCCCCCCCCCCCGCCTCTGCCCCCTCGCCACTGCCGCCCCCCGTCACTCCCCCCGCTGCTGCAGTCCGTGGTCTCACCTGCCTGCCTCCATGGCTCCGGGCCCCCTTCATTCAAAGCGGCAGTCGCAGATCGCATCTCTTCTGGCCTTCCCTCCCTGTGTCCCGCCCTTGTCTGATGTAACTACCGGTTTACTTGAGGGCAAGACACAGGGAGGGAAGGCCAGAAGAGACGCGATCTGCGACTGCCGCTTTGAATGAAGGGGGCCCGGAGCAGTGGAGGCAGGCAGGTGAGACCGGGGACTGCAGCGCCAGCGGCCTGACCCCGGCGCCAGGCCCAGGAAATTTTGCCCCCCCCCCCTTTCGGCAGCCCTGCTAAGCAGCCTACTGCTACTAGACCGAGAGTGGTTATTCTAAAGGTATATAACTTAGCTCACAAAAATGCCATCATGCAAGCAGTGGGATAGGGGAAAGCCTTGACATATGAAAATAAGCATATTCTATACTTTCAAGATTACTCGGTCAAAGTGGTGGCGCAATGGAAGTCCTTTGCCCCAATCTGCTCCCGCCTGTTCACAGCTAGGATCCGCTTTGCTCTTATGTACCCAGCTACCCTGCTAGTGACCCACAATGTTATCAATCATGTTTATCACAAAGGCCCAGGAGTTTCTGGCTTGTATTGAAGGAGAAGGTCCATCTCAGATGGTGACCGGGTGAATGCTGGCGGGAGGTTTCCTTTAACCTTAACTTTTCAATTGGATATCATACCTTGGATCACAAAGTTGAGTTTGGTAAACAACTGAGTCTCATGGACCTCATGGAATCAGAGTTGATGAATGAAGTGAAGATCCTACTTAAGGGGAGACTTGGTGGCTAGAAGACATCGGACTGCGTTGGAATTGACAGCAGCTGGAACCAACACATTACTGGCATTTGGAGTCAGGGCCACGGCTGCATACTAGGGTCTCAATTTGGCACAGCAGTGATAAGAATTCCTAGGGGCTGTATAGAGAAAGGTGTGACCAGTAGAAGAAAAGAGGTTTTAATGCCCTGTATAAGTCGTTGGTGAGGCCCCACCTGGAGTATTGTGTTCAGTTTTGGAGGCCGTATCTTGCTAAAGATGTAAAAAGAATTGAAGTGGTACAAAGAAAAGCTACGAGAATGGTATGGGATTTGCGTTACAAGACATATGAGGAGAGACTTGTTGACCTGAACATGTATACCCTGGAGGAAAGGAGAAACAGGGGTGATATGATACAGACGTTCAAATATTTGAAAGGTATTAATCCGCAAACGAACCTTTTCCGTAGAAGGGAAGGTAGAACTAGAGGACATGAAATGAGATTGAAGGGGGGCAGACACAAGAAAAATGTCAGGAAATGGAATGCCCTCCCGCAGGAGGTGGTGGAGATGAAAATGGTAACGGAATTCAAACATGCCTGGGATAAACATAAAAGAATCCTGTTCAGAAGGAATGGATCCTCAGAAGCTTAGCCAAGATTGGGTGGCAGAGCCGGTGGTGGGAGTCAGGGCTAGTGCTGGGCAGACTTCTACGGTCTGTGCCCTGAAAATGACAGATACAAATCAAAGTCAGGTATACACATAAAGTAGCACATATGAATTTATCTTGTTGGGCAGACTGGATGGACCGTGTAGGTCTTTTTCTGTCGTCATCTACTATGTTACTATCCAGCTTATTTTCAAAGGAGATCGCCGGCCATCTTCCGACACAAATCGGGAGATGGCCGGCGATCTCCTGAACCCGGCCAAATCGGTATAATCAAAAGCCGATTTTGGCCGGCGCCAACTGGTTTTTGTTGCGGAACCGGCCAAACTTCAAGGGGGCGTGTTGGTAGGGTAGCGAAGGCGGGACGGGGGCGTGGTCACGAGATGGCCAGCTTCACCCGATAATGGAAAAAAGAAAGCCGGCCTTGACGAGCATTTCGCCGGCTTCACTTGGTCCCTTTTTTTTCAGGACCAAGCTTCAAAAAGGTGCCCCAACTGACCAAATGACCACAGGAGGGAATCAGGGATTACCTACCCTTACTCCCCCCCCAGTGGTCACCAACACCCTCCTACCCAAAAAAAAAAAAATATATCTTTTTTTGCCAGCCTGTCATACCCAGCTTCCTCACAGTAGTATGCAGGTCCATGGAGCAGTTTTTTGTGGGTGCAGTGCACTTCAGGCAGGTGGACCCAGGCCCATTCCCCCTACCTTTTACACTTGTTGTGGTAAATGGGAGCCCTCCAAACCCCCCCCCCCCAAACCCACTGTACCCACATGTAGGTGCCCCTCTTCACCCATAAGGGCTATGGTAATGGTGTAGATTTGTGGGGAGTGGGATTTGGGGGGGCTCAGCACACAAAGTAAGGGAGGTATGCACCTGGGAGCAATTTGTGAAGTCCACTGCAGTGCCCCTTAGGGTGCCCCCGGTTGGTGTCCTGGCATGTCAGGGGGACCAGTGCACTACAAATGCTGGCCCCTCCCACAACCAAATGCCTTGGATTTGGCTGGGTTTGAGATGACTGGCATCGGTTTCCATTATTGGCGAAAACCGATGCCAGCCATCTCTGACATTTGTCCGGCCCGAACCGTATTATCGAAACGAAAGGTGGCCGGCCATCTTTTTTGATAATATAGTTTGGGACTGCTCTTTGCGGCGCCGGCCATAGAGATGGCTGCCCATATAGATGGCTGGCACCGTTCGATTATGCCCCTCCACGTTACACCATATAGTTTAATATAAGGGCGAAGGCACAGTGTGGACGCACAAAGCTAAAAGTACTGGATTTCAGACGTACTGATTTTGATAAAATGGGGGAATACCTGAAAAAGGAGCTGTTGAAGTGGGAAGGCATAGGAGAAGTGGAACACATCAGTGGTCAAAGCTGAAGGCTGCTATAAATATGGCGACTGATCTTTGGAGTGGAAGAGTAGCCTAGTGGTTAGTGCAGTGGACTTTGATCCTGGGGAACTGAGTTCTATTCCCACTGCAGCTCCTTGTGATTCTGGGCAAGTCACTTAATCCTCCATTGCCCCTGGTACAAAATAAGTACCTAAATATATGTAAACTGCTTTGAATGTAGTTGCAAAAACCTCAGAAATGCGGTATATCAAGTCCCCTTTCCCTTTACGCGAGGAAAGTAAACAAAACCAAGAGAAACAGGAAGCCTATATGGTTTTCCAACCAAGTAGCTGAAAAAATAAGAGCAAAAGAGGCTTTGTTCAAGAAATACAAAAGAACGCAATGAGAGGATCCCGGAAAAGATTATCGGATTAAACTCAAAGAAGCGAAGAGGGAAATACGGCTAGCAAAAGTGCAAGTGGAAGAAAAAAATGGCTAAAGATGTAAAGAGGTGACAAGACCTTTTTCAGATATATTGGAGAAAGGAAAAAAGATAGGAATGGAATTGCGAAAGATAATGAGAATGGTTATATGGAAAGTGAGGAGGATAAGACAAATGTGCTAAACAATTCTCTTCGGTGTTCACGGAGGAAAATCCTGGTGAAGAACCGCGGTTGGCTGCTGAAGGAATATTTGGGAATGGAGTGGATACTGCGCCGTTTACGGAAGAAAGAGATTATAAACAGCTGGAGAATTGTCACGTTTTCAAAGCTGGAAACTGGGTTTGTGAGCCCTTGGGCCACTGCCGAGGAGCGGCAGTGGCAGGCAAAACCACCCCACACTAGATACAGGGCAGATCTCTGACAAACAGTTAGGCTTCACCTGCACCTGGCCACTTTTCACCAAGAGTTGAGCTCCAGGCTTCAGGTGGCCGGCAGGACTTACTGGACAGAGCAGGACTGGATAACAGCTAGGCAGCACAGGGACTGCAAGGCAGGGAAAGGATAGGCTAAAGGACAGGACTGAAAGCTGCGAGCAGCCACTGAAACAGGGAACAAACACAGCTAGACAAGAGACTGAACTGAAAGCTGCAAGCAGCCACTGAAGCAGGGAACAAACACAGATAAACCCAGAACTAGACAAAGACATACAAACAAGACACAAGACTGGGAAACAAGTAATACAGTTAGCAAGCAATACCCTAAACTAAACATAGATTAACTAGAACAGGCAAGACTTCAGGCAAGAACAAGAGCAAGGAAACAAACTCAGGCTGAAGTGCAGCAAGCACCAACATACCAGGACCTTAGACGCAATGCAAAGGCAGAGAGGTTCCAAATGGCTAATAAGCCCAGCAGCAGCTGAGCTTCAGCTGCAGCAATCATCAGGCAGCTACGGGTGTAGTGCAGGGTCAAACAAAACAGACAAGTCTGGCAGCCTGGAAGATCCGGACTGGACTGGGCTAAAGTCTGGAACGGGTGATAGTCCATAGCAGCCACGGTTCTGGCCACCAGAGGGCGAGAGGAGCACAGACATAACAGTATCTGAAGGTGGATAAATCTATGGGGCCAGATGGTATACATCCCAGGATACTGAGGGAGCTCAGGGAGGTTCTGGCGGGACCTCTTAAAGATTTATGTAATAGATCTTTAGAGACTGGAGAGGTTCCGTGAGATTGGAGACAAGAGGATGTGGTTCCTCTTCACAAAAGTGGAGACAGAGAAGAAGTGGGAAACTACAGACCGGTAAGTCTCACGTCGGTGGTAGGAAAAGTAATGGAGTCGCTGCTGAAAGAAAGAATAGTTAACTTTCTAAAAGACTTTCTAAAAGGTTACAGGACCTGAGGCAACATGGCTTTACCAAAGGAAAATCTTGTCAAACGAATCTCATTGACTTCTTTGACTGGGTGACAAAAGAAGTGGATGAAGGCCGTGCGCTAGATGTAATCTACTTGGATTTCAGCAAAGCCTTTGATACAGCCCCCCACAGAAGACTCATGAATAAGCTGAAAGGGCTGAACTTAGGACCGAAAGTGGTGAACTGGATAGAAAACTGGTTGACCGACAGGTGGCAGAGGGTGGTAGTAAATGGAATCCGCTCGGAGGAAAGGATGGTGAGCAGTGGGGTTCCTCAGGAGTCGGTGCTGGGGCCCATTTTGTTTAATATATTTGTGAGAGATATTTCTGAAGGGTTGGAAGGAAAGGTTTGCCTTTTTGCGGATGACACAAAGATAGCCAATAGAGTGGATACCCTGAAGGGAGTAGAAACGATGAGAAGGGATCTCCGAAAGTTAGAAGAATGGTTGAGGGTCTGGCAGTTAAAATTTAATTCACTCAAGCTCTAAAAATTACTAGAAACTCAACCACAGCCTCACACCTACTGTGCATATATATATAAATAAGAGAAAAAGCTATCACCCCCGTTGTAACGATTCACTATGCTTTGTAGTGGAGAAAAAAGCCTCAGTAACGCCACCCAGCCAGCCCAAGAATTCCAGACTATAAGGCGTGGGCCCGGCGTACTATCTGGCTCAAAAAAAACTCCACAATGGCTTAGTGTCTCGGGGTCTGTATGACAAGCAAGTTCATGTATTACGTAGATCACAGAATGTCACTATTCTAAACTGTCATAATCATCAGTCCCGGTGGTTACAGCTACATATCACTTAGCTTAAATCCAATCGCTGCTGTGTCCCGCTGTCAACAACAAACACCGGCTACAACCCAACAGGGAATTCCCATTTCGCTTCTGCTGCTTCAGGGGTTCATCACTCTCTTGTGGATTTCAATCCTGTGTCTCGTCTGCTGCACTCCAAAAGGTTGAGGCGATGGTTGGGGCCTCCCCAATATGTGTAGAGTCTTAGACCTTGTTGATGTTTGGAGGGTGCTTTATCCTACAGAGCAGGATTATATACGCATGTCAAGGGTTCATTCCACACAGTCCCACATAGAGTACCTATTGACCTCAAGGTGGTTATTTAGCACTGTAACTAGAATGGAGATAGGCCCATGCTTAGGTGTGGATGGATTGGTCTGTTCCAGGGGGGAAGGTCCAGCGGGATTAGAAATGAATGTTTCCTTTGGTACTTTATAACGATGTAGTTTTCATGTAGTTTTCAAGGATAGATTGCTTAAATGTTGGAAGGAGTACAAAAGTCACAATGTTAATCATGAAACCAGTTCTGTCATTTATTGGGAAGCTGCAAAACCTGTGTTATGTGGTGGAATTATCAGCTATTGCCATTATACCCAGAGGGCATGAGAGAGATCCTGTGTCTAGGCGCCAGTTTGAGGCAGGCACACCAACTTTTGGGGATTTTGCACGATGGGGAACATAAACAGCAGGTACAGCAAATACAGACGGCACTCAATGAACTGATTCACCAATGAGCATCTAAATCACAACTTTATTATAGATATGTGCTGTATCACTGTGGAAACAAAACCGGAAAGTTGTTAGCTCATTTGGGTTTCACAAAGAAGGGGCCACCATAAAATCTTAACTTTAAGTGATAGAAAAGGAGGCCTAGTCACAAGTGACAAGAGTATATGTGACAGATTTTAGGCCTACTACCAACAGCTTTATGCGGCCCCGGAGGAGACAGAGTTATTGAGCAACTTAGATTTGGATAATTTGAATTTTCCAGTTCTGACACAATCTGACAGGGAGTTCCTCAATGAAGAAATACAAGAGGGTGAGGTTCATTGGCCTGTTCAATGTAGCCCCCGCTTGAAGGCCCCTGATGCAGATGGTCTTCGAGCTGAGTTTTATTAGTTGCTGGGGGAAGAGATAGTGTTGCCTGTTACCAAAGTGTTTAACCAGTTTGTCTCATCAAAATCTCTTCCGTCACCATTGAATTTAGCACAGATCATTGTGCTCCCCAAACAGGGGCACGATCCTGTTCTACCTGAATCATATCAGCCAATATCTTTATTAAATTATGAGGTGAAATTACTTGCAAAGATAATGGCGAATCGACTAGCTAGAGTACTGCTGGCTATTATTCATGCGTCTCAGTGGTCTTTTTCCGTTGTCGGTCCATGGCTAAGAATTTGAGGAAAATCGTAGCAACATTGGAAAAGAGAAGGCAGACGGAGGTGAAATCGCTTTTAATAAGTTTTGATACGGAAAAGGCACTTGACCGCGTCCACTGGGAATTTCTTTATATGGTGCTAGACTGCTATGGGTACTCTGGTCGATTCCTTGCAGTCCTCAGAACTCTATACTCCAGCCCACTTGCCAGGTTGATGGTTAATAGGATAGAATCATCATCTTTCAGAATCTTTCGAGGACACGACAAGGCTGTCCCCTTTCCCCACTCCTGTTCGTTTTGACGCTGGATCCTGTGCTTTGAGATATTATGTCCAATTCAGTGATACATGCAGTGGGGGTTGGACCACACTGCTTTAAGGAGGTGGCGTTTGCCAATGATCTATTAATACACATTATGCAACCTAGGGACTCCTTGACGGCAATGTTGGAAACATCAGAGAATACGGAGATTATGCAGGTTTTTGCCTGAACCTTGATAAATCGGAGGCTCATCTTTCATCCAGATGGGCGCGGCAAGATTGGGGTACAGATTTCCCTCTACATTGTGCAGACGGCTCCTTCAAGTATTTAGGAATCCAACTCACTATGAATGTTTCACAGATTTATCAGCTCAGTATTGGGACATTGATGGTGGCCACCAAAGGGCAGTTAGAGATGTGGAGAGACCATTGGCGTTATTGGGCTGAATCAGCCTGGTGAAAATGGTGGTATTCCCACAATGTCTATATCTTTTACAGACTTTGCCTTTACGCCTATTACAGAAAGATTTGAGGGGCTTGATCAATTAATATTGAAGCTCTGGGCCCATAAAAAGCCCAAAATTCGATTTTCACTCTTGATGGGGGGATGGAGACAAGGGGGATTGGGACTACCTTGTGTAGAACTATATAATCAAGCTTGCTTGCTATGACATTTAGAGGATTGATTCGAGCATACCTCTGACTATACCTCCCTGGAATTTGAGAGATCGTTCTACACGCCTTATAATTTTTATTCATTATTACATCATCCGTCCGTTTATATCCCCCAAGGCTTTAAACATAGTTTATTAATGGGACCAGTGCGGGCTGTGTGGAAGACCCTTATAAAGCTGCTGGGGGGGAAACCCCGATAATTGCAGACCAGCTTTCCATAAGGGGTAATGTGAGGTTTGAGCCGGGGATGGGGACGACTCGCTTTTTTTCACTTTGGGAACAGAGATGTGTTATCCTTTTGGAGCACATGTTGGGTGAGGAGAGGGCCCTAATCCCATTTGAGGCGCTGCAGGCACGTATTGGGGTGACCTGGGGGAATAGGTTTGCTTATGTCCAAGTGAAACGTTATATAGCCTCGCTGGGTTCGGAATTAACTGCTAACCAGATAGGGAACAAGATGCATGGATTTTTTTTAATGACATAACAGAGGAGAAACTGTCAATTTCAGGAATTCATTAAGCTTTGCTCAGAAGGGAGCCCCGAAAAGATTCTAGATAATTTGTGACAAAGATGATGGGGGGTTGGCTAGGGAAGGTCCTTAGCAATGTGGGACATTTTGGAGAGTTTGGCTAGCACTCTGAGACCCACGCCATGTGCTAGGCTGTGGGAATGATATTTTAGAGTAATACACTGTGCTTATTTTGCTCAGATTCAATTATACTATGTGTGTGTTTGGGGGGGATACAGACTAATAGTTGTGTAAAATGCGGAGGTCAAACTAGCTCTTTTTTTCACTTATTATGGAGTTGTCCCCAAGTACAGGGTTGTGGGGAAGTGATTACAAGATACATGAACTCACTGGTAGGAGGAGGGGTGGCAGGTACGGTGGAGCAGTTTTTATTGGATAAAAAAGGGGCTTATGGGAATAGGTCTAAGGGTAAAACTATGCGAGCTTAGTAGCGTGTGAATGCTTATTGCAGTACTGGATATCAGCTGAGCCTCTGAATTTTTGGCATTGGAGGAACCAGCTACACCTCTTGGTGTCCTGGGAGGCCAGAGGCGCGAAAGGATTCCCCAAGAGACAGAAGTGATTTCTCCAGGTGTGGGAGCTGTACCTTCAATCTCTGCATCACAAAGGCCGTGGTGTGCTCATTAATACCTTATAACATTTTTCTGGGGGGAAGGGATTTTGAAGGACTGCACATGTCTGGAATATTGAGTGGTCTATCAGGATATAAGGGACTGGGGGGATCTTTAGGGATGGGGGAGTAAGATGGGGATAAGTTGATAAGTTCTTTAGAGGCCGAAGGTCATAAGAGTACAGACATTCGGAGCTGTCCTGGATTGGTGGGGGGAGGGGGAGAGGGGTAAGGGAAGAGCTGAAATGTTTAATACGAAGATGCTATTCCTGTATAACAAAATACTGATATGTTGTTGATAAGCATTCCATTGGTTTCTAAATAAAATTGTTTAAACTCCCTCTCTATCAGAAAAGTAATGAGCTTTTTATATATAACTAGGAAAAAAGGCACGTTTCTAAGAGAAATGAAACAGGCGCTAGCAAGGTTTTCCTTGGAGTGTGCGTGTTTTACAGCATGTGTGTGAGAGTGAGTGTGTGATACAGAAAGTGAATGTGTGAGTGTGTGTGACAGAGAGTGAGTGTGTGTGACAGAGAGAGTGAGACTGTGTGCGTGTGTGTGAGAATGAGAGTGTGTGCCAGGGGCCCCCTCCCTCCCAGTGTCAGGGTCCGCCCCCCCTGCAAGGTCCAGTGTCTGCTCTCCCTCCCACCCACCCAGTTCCAGGGTTGTCCCCCCCCCCCCTCTCCCCAAGTTTCAGGGCCCCCCTCCCTCCCTGCATCCCAGTTTCTGGGTCCGCCTGGCCCCCCTCCAAGTTCCAGGGTTGGCCCCCCTCCAAGTTCCAGGGTCCTCCCCCCTTCCAAGTTCCAGTGTCCGCTGCCCCTCCCACCCACCCACCCTGTTCCAGGGTCGTTCCCCCCTCCCCCTCCCAGTTTCTGGGTTCCCCCCTCCATCCAAAGGAAAAATCTCCGGATATGAACACCACCAACAAAAAGAAGAAAACAACAACAACAACAAACTCAACCACCGAAGAAACAGACAACTAATAAAAATAAACACATCGAACCCCCCCACAGAACCATACCACTCAATCCAACTAGGATACATCAATGCAAGATCAGCAGTAAGCAACTCAGTAGACATACAAGACTGGATCACTACAGATAACCTAGACCTTCTATTTATCACAGAAACCTGGTTCCATAGCCCCACAGACCCCACCATCCTACAAACATGCCCACCAGAATACAAAATCATCCACTGGACAAGAAATGGAAAAAGAGGAGGCGGAATAGCCATAATTTACAAACCCGAATTCACCATCACAATTACGGGTGAATCCACCTCACCACAACTTGAAATTGCATCGACAAGGATTAATCACCCAAACCTAATAGGACACCTGAACACAATCCTATTCTACAGACCACCAAGAAAATGGCAAGACTCCCAAACGCAACTTATGGACTTCATCTCGAACTCCTGTGTATCCGCCTCAAACATCCTTATAATAGGAGACATCAACCTACACCTAGAAGATGATACCTCACCAAGCACACGAGAATGCAAAGAATTCTTAAAACTCTGGGATCTGCAAGCACCCAACAAGCAACCAACACACAAAAAAGGACACACACTAGATATCATAACAAGCAAATTCGAACCGGACTCAACGATCACACTCACCAACACAAGATGGACACCTACATTATGGTCAGACCACCATAAAGCAAATGTCTCTCTCTGCTGGCGAAAAACACACATAAACACAATCAATAAACATGAACGAACAACATACACAGCAAGAGGAAAAATAGACCCCACAATATTCTGGCAACAGATCTACCAGAACGAATGGTCAACAATTGCTGACACCATCCAATTCCTCCAAGAATGGGACGATGTATGCACAACAACACTTGACAAAATTGCCCCAATCCAAACCAGAACATCGCACAGGAAAAAATCAAATCCGTGGTTCACCGAAGAGCTGAAAAAACTTAAAACACAAGTCAGAAAACTAGAACGCGCATGGAACAAAAAGAGAGACGAACAAACACTAAACGCCTGGAAATTGCTTCGGAGAAAATACAAATATACCATAAAACAGACTAAAAGACTACATTACAAAACAATAATAGGACCAAACTACAAAGACACACATAAACTCTTCAACCTTGTGAACAAACTGTTAGACACCACACCAGTCACAAACAACGGCAAAGACATACCAGATGTAGACAACCTTGCAAAATACTTCGAGGAGAAAATTATACAATTACGACTCAAAATACCCGCTAGCCCTATTGAATACGCCACAATTCTAGATTGTCTAGATCCAGAAGAAGGAACGTACCCAGCAGACAGAACCTGGACCGAATTCGAACTACTATCAGAAGACCTCATCTCTGAAACACTTAAAAGATTTGCCAAATCCCACTGCAAACTAGACATTTGCCCAAATAACCTCATGAAATCTGCTCCTCAACAATTCATAATAGACCTAACGAGACACGTAAACTTCATGCTACAAAACGGACTTTTCCCAAAAGAAAAAGGAAAAATCTTACTCACCCCAATTCCTAAAGACACAAAGAAAAGCACGAGCGAAATAACCAATTACAGACCAGTAGCATCCATACCACTAATAACCAAAATAACTGAAGGAATGGTAACAAAACAACTCACAAACTACCTAAACAAACAATACTGCATGATGCCCAATCAGGATTCCGATCAAATCATAGCACAGAAACGGTCCTAGTCACCCTCATGACCAAATTTAAACAAACAATAGCAACCGGAAACAATATACTCCTCCTACAATTTGACATGTCAAGTGCCTTCGATATGGTTGACCACGGAATCCTATTACACATACTTGAATATTTTGGCATTGGAGGAAATGTCCTGAACTGGTTCAAGGGGTTCCTAACACAGCGTTCGTATCAAGTTACATCAAATTCAACCACATCTAATGCATGGACACCTGAATGTGGAGTACCACAAGGATCACCCCTCTCACCAACCATTTTCAACCTAATGATGATCCCTTTGGCAAAACTCCTATCAAACCATAACCTCAACCCATATATATACGCCGATGATGTAGCAATATACATCCCTTTCAAACAGGACATCAAAGAAATCTATAACGAAATCAATCAAAGTCTACACATCATGAACACATGGGCAAATGCATTTCGTCTGAAATTAAATGCAGAAAAAACTCAATCCCTGATACTCACCTCCCAATACAACACGAATGAATTTACCGCCATAAACATACCAAAATTAAACCTTCCAATCTCAGAAACGCTAAAAATCCTTGGAGTCACTATCGACCGCCACTTAACACTCGAAACTCATGCAAACAATACAACCAAAAAGATGTTCTACTGCATGTGGAAACTGAAAAGAATAAGACCATTCTTCCCAAGATCCGTCTTTCGCTGCCTAGTGCAATCCCTCGTATTAAGCCATCTGGATTACTGCAACTCAATATACGCAGGTTGCAAAGAGCAAATACTGAGGAAACTTCAAACAGCCCAGAATACAGCAGCCAGACTCATCTTCGGAAAACCAAAATATGAAAGTGCAAAACCCTTACGAGAGAAGCTACACTGGCTTCCACTCAAGGAACGCATTACTTTTAAAGTATGCACGTTAATCCACAAAATCATTCACGGCGAAGCTCCAGCCTACATGTCTGAGTTAATAGACCTACCACCCAGAAACGCCAAAAGATCATCCCGAACCTTCCTCAACCTCCACTTCCCTAATTGCAAGGGCGTAAAATACAAGACGCTACACGCGTCAACCTTTTCTCACATGGGCACGCAGTACTGGAATGCACTGCCGCGCAACCTGAGAACGATCCACGAGCAAACCTCCTTCCGCAAACTATTGAAGACCCATCTTTTTGAAAAAAATCTACGGAAAGAAGCAAAACACATAAAGCTCACACTCACTGTTCACTAATGCATCAATACATCCACTTCTGAACTCTCATCCCCCGTATTCTCACCTCACTCATACCCTTACTCACAGAAATATGTATACCATACATAATGCCCTTTTAACCTCCCGCTGTCTCCTTCCAATGTTTCAAGGTTTGGTTCCAGTGTTTATATTCCTTAACAACACTTCGATTGTCTTGTATAACTCTTCACAATGTAATCTATAACCAAGTTGTAACAAATTGTATTTCCATCATTCATATCGTATTGTAAGCCACACTGAGCCCGCAAAGAGGTGGGAAAATGTGGGATACAAATGCAATAAATAAATAAATAAATAATCCCAGTTTCTGTGTCCGTCTGGCCCCCCTCCAAGTTAGTTCCAGCGTTGTTGCCCCCCCCCCTCTCTCCCTCCCTACCTGTTCCAGGGTAGTTGCCCCCTCTCTTTCCATCCCCTCCAGCCCCCCACCTGCAACGTGGTGAAGCTGACTCCATGGCTGAAGTGAAGGGGATTTTTTTCTTCATGTTCGTCGCTCTGTCACCATCTCTGTCAGCCCCGCCCTCGTGCCTCTGATAGGTTCACCGCCCTCGATGTCAAAATGTGATGACGAGGGCGGCGGACCTATCAGAGGCGCGAGGGTGGGGCCGACAGAGATGGTGACAGAGCGACGAACCTAACAATCCTAACGAACCCTTCACTTGAAGCCACGGAGTCAGCTTCAGAACGTTGAAGGTGTCTTTTATTATAGTAGAGATTTATCCAGAAAGCCACAGTACAAGCATGTACACAATTAAAACAATGATACAATTATTTGTTGTTTTTTTATGTTATCATTGTTCCCCTCCCCCAATAGGATCCCTTCCCCCTCCCTAATCCAACTTGAATAACAATGCAAGAGCTTCAAACATGGTGACTCAGTAAGAAATAACTGTTATAGTAACAAAAACCTTCACGCACAGATATCTTGCCATTGCATATAGGATGTCCATATTTTTGAGAACTGTAAAAGTAGCTGTGAGCTTAGACATAAGACAATAATCCATTTTGCTGAAAATCTGAGCTACTGAGGGTACTGTAGGTTGTTTCCAATGTTTTGCAACCAAGATCCGAGCTGCTTTGTAAACTTGAGATAAGAATTGGTGAAGCTCCTTCGTGGTACCCGGTTGCTGCACATTCAGAAGGCAGGTATCCGATTTAATGTCAGGAAGCCCTGGAGTACATTGCAGGAGATAGAGAAAATTAGTCCAAAAGTTATGAATGATAGGACATGACCACCATATATGTGAAAAGGTACCTGGACCCCCCCCCCCCCCCCCCCCCCAGCACACACACATATTGACGCCAACAAGCTGTTGATCCCGTCTTAGGTTTGTGACAATCTATGTGGGGTGAAGTACCACTGATAAAACATCTTATAACCATTTTCCACAAAAGGAGTGGCAACAGAAAATCTCAGCAAATGTTTAAGTATCTTTGTCCATTGTGATGGTTCATAGGTAGTTGATAACATCGATTCCCATTTTTATTTGATAGGGGAGTAGCGGTTGATATCAATAGAGCTTGATATATGCTAGAGATCCCTCCTCTGCCAGTACCTGATTGCAATGCACATTCAAGTTCAGTTTCTACCAGCATTAATTCTGATTTGGTTCTACGATGAATAAAGTCTTTTATTTGCATGTAATGGAAGTAATCTCTTTCTAACAAACCATATTCATCTTTTAATACTTCAAAAGTAATGCATTCCCCCTCCTCCCATAGTTGGCCCAGCTCACGGAGGGAGAATTCTGCCCATCTTTGGTATGTAGGGTCAGATATACCCAGGGGAAGCATACATGATGGGGGTCGTTAGTGATATTGGCGATTAGAAAACATTTGGGTTCTACATTGCACCCAGGCCTCCAGTACCACCCCTGTCTGACCTCCCATCCATGACAATATGCCTCGTAGTGTTGGCAAAGGGAGCCAGGGAGTGGCCCAAGGGGGATATTCCCCAACAAATGTTGATCAATATATGTCCAAGGTTTAGAGACTCCCTTCTGCCATATTGCCACAGTTTGGAGTAAGGCTGCTCTATAATAGAGTGCAAAATTGGGAACCCCCATTCCACCATCTTTCCTAGATTGACAGAGGATATTCTGATTTACCCATGGGGGTCTCATACGCCAAATAAACATGAAAACATTTCTATTCAGGGATCTAAAGAATGAGTGTGGTATATTAATTGGCAGAGCCATAAAGAGATACGACAGTTTGGGCAATATTGTCATCTTCACCACCGCTATCCTTTGCACCCATGACAAGCTTAAACCTCCCCATCTCTCCAATTCCAGAAATTGTTCTTTTAGTTTGGGGGGGAAATTCTCTCTAAATATGTCAATTACCTTTGGAGTTAAATTAACACTCAAGTATCTAATATAGTGCTGGGCCCATTGAAATGGAAAGTCCATTTTTAGTGACAGCTGCAACTCTGGGGGCAGTTTAATAGGTAGTATTTCCAATTTCTGTACATTGATTTTGAACCCTGAAAACTTACTATACATTGTTAAGATATCCATTACTGCGGGAAGTGAGGCTTGTGGCTCAGCTAATGTGAGAAGCACATCATCAGCAAACAACATGATTGTAGTATAGAAAAGTAATGAGCTTTAATTTTAGCGGAGGAGTTTTAGCTTTGATAGTAAGAAAATGTTTCTGGGTTGGCCCACTGGATAAGTAGCAGTAGAGGTGAGGAACTGAAGACTGTGTATGGCTTTAAGAGGAAGACATCATCTTCATCTGAGCAGGATCTACTTTCATAGCCTTTTAGGTGGGCTACGTTCTGTGTGCTTCCAGGGCACCATCCTTTTGCAGTACTCATGCTCACCTGTATAAGAAGGCATTTCCTAATATTGTTGCATCTTAAATTCACTGTCCTTCACCATCTTGTTATTTTAAACATCTTGCTCTATTTTGTCTGTGTATTAGCTACTTTTGTACAGTAGCCTAATTTAAACCACTATGTCTAAATTGTAAATTGAGAATAAGACAAGCAGATCAACGATAGGTCCAAAACATTCTTTATTCAAGAGTCTTGATCAGATAAAATGCCCGACACAGGCCGTGTTTCGCCCATAAGGGCTGCATCAGGAGCCAGCAATTCTAGCACTAGCACAAGAGCACACAATACTTCTTCTGAAGAGCTCCTTGTACCTTGCAATAGATTTTGTGCTGGGGTTTACCTCTTTGATAATACAGTCCATATATTCTCAACTGTATTTGGTCGTCATCACCACATACACCTCTCTCATCTCTCCCTACATTCCTCCCCATAAACTCCACTTGCTGGACAAATCTCTCTTGTTGTCCCCCTTCTCTTCCACTGCTAATTCCAGGCTTCGCTCCTTTTCCCTCGTGGCACCTTATACCTGGAATGGACTTCCTGAGCCTGTACACCTAGCTCCATCTCTACCTGTTTTCAAATCTATGCTGAAACCCCACCTTTTCACCACTGCTTTTGGCTCCTAATCACTACTCAATTTCCCTCTCTTGTTCCTTCTCACTCAGTACTTTCCTTACCCTTAATTGTCTTGTCTGTCTGTATTTTTAGATTGTATGCTCTATCGAGCAGGGACTGTCTCTCTGTGTCAGGTGTTCAGCGCTGCGTGCGTCTGGTAGCGCTATACAAATGATAATAATAATAATTGCTTGTTGGTTGTGGATTAGTATATAGCCCCTGATGAAGCCCTTGTGGGCAAAACACAGCCTATGTCAGTCCGTTTATCTGATCATGACTCTTCAATAAAGAATGATTTGGACCTATTGTTGATCTGCTTGTCTTATTCCCACGTTGGAGTTCGCGGATCACTTGCCTTGTTGTTTTTTGGGACCTAAATTGTGCTTTCTTTAATTCACGCCTTTGCGATACTATGTAAGCCACATTGAGCCTGCAAATAGGTGGGAAAATGTAGGATACAAATGTAACAAATAAATAAATAAATCTTTGACCTCATGTGCTACTTTCTTTAAATTACTCACCTTATTTTCTAATTCCTCTTGCCTATCTATATGTTAACCATCTCTCTGGCCTCGTGTACCTTTCTTTAAATTTGTCACCTTATTTTCTATCTGCTCTTACTCTCTTACCTATCTATATGTTAACTATGTCTCTGACCTCATATGCAACTTTCTTTAAATTAGTCACCTTACTTTCTGACTCCTCTTACCTATCTATGTGTTCCATCTTTGCTTATACCCTACACTGTCAATTAAAATGTTATATTATGTATTGTGTTGGCATTGTTAGTATACTATGAACTACTTTGAGGAGCATAATCAAAAGGTCATCCAAGTATGAATTAGGACGCCCTCGCAAAGTCTGCCAAAATCAGGTAGGTATAATTGAAAAATAGTATGGACGTCCTTAGACATTCGATTATCGCAGTTGAAAACGGCCAAATGAGGGCCACACAAAGGTTAGTAAAATGGGCGCCCTTAGACATTTGATTATCGCAGTTGAAAACGGCCAAATCTGGGCCGCACAAAGTATAGTAAAAAGAATGTACCTAGTTGTTCCGCAAGTACAGTGCATGCAGTTCCGGACATCCAGGTACGGGAAATATGAGGAACATTCATAAGCGTAAAATACAGGAATCAAGGACATGTTCCTCACAGAACTGCCGAAGGATCATGCAGGCCCACCGAATGTTCCTCATATTTCCCGTATCTGGATGTCCAGAATTACATGCACTGTACTTACAGAACATGCAGCTATATGCATAGTGTACATCTGAAGTGGTTCGCGTTCTTCATACTGATCTATATAAGGAAAGCTCCGCACGCATCATTCAAATAAGGGCCTGCACGCATGACAACCATTCATGCACATCAGGGACATCTATGCTTACAGCGTCCACGTGCTGACTCGTCCATATATGGGATGGTAATCCATTTATGGACCTGTGCACGAAAGCACGTCCGTCATGCATGGCCGTCCATATAAGGCGATGCCATGTTTTCCATCGGTTATTCACTGAGAAACATGGAGCTCCGTAGGGAGTCGAACTATATTGAGGCCGACAGCCTGCTGCTCGTGCAGCTGTGCCTGAGGCACCGCCACAGGCTCTTCCTGCACCACCCCCACCATCTGCCCCCCAGGATTGACTCTATTAGAGCCTGGTCTCACATCAGGGACAGGCTGGAAAGGTAAGTGTTTGCTCTCCCCCCCCCCCCCCCCCCCCCCCCAATGGCTATCAGGTCCCCATCCTGTAGCTACACATATAAGAGCTCCGTCATGAATATAAGCACAAACTTGAGTCTGCATTCAAGGATAATGAGTAATATGTGTACATGCACAATCATTAATAAAATGTATGTACTAGAAAGGAAAACCATTCCCACATCTATAATGGCAACCTCAATGACCACCTGTACCAATGTAATGTGTCCCCCCCCCCCCCCCTCAATCAGTGTTGTGCGTCTCTGCTATTTGATTTCCAAATGAATTTATGTGCTGAAGGCAAGAAGGGCCATCCCCTGACTTCTGCTGTACAAACTTATATCTTGTAGAAGATTCGCCATTCACAGGGACCTGGAGTCCCTCCGGAGGAGGTTCCGGCGTGTGAGGCGGGAAAGCCCTGACATAATCAGGGCAGTGCGACGGCGCCTGAGGGCTCAACGTATTAAAAACAGGACATCTGTACTCATTTGTAAATGTATTTATTTGATAATGCAAATGTCCTGTACAATATCAGTTTCCATGTGGCTAATAGCCAACTAGTAAGTCATAACACCTCTGTCCCAGATCAAGGCCTGAGGTTGCAGCTGCCCTCCCATCAGTGTGGCTGCAACTTCCAACTAAGATGAATGAGATGACATGCTTCACTTCTGTATCCCCCTTTCTGGGGTGGGTGGATACTGTTTCTTGGTAGTCCTGCCTGAGGTCCTACTCTTAGTGGATGTCATTGCCTCATATTAAAGTTATGTGCTAACCCCCCTCCCCCCAAAAAAACAATACAAAGAACAAAAACAGGTCCGCCAACCCTAGTCACAAATCATAATGCAAACATGCTGGTGACCAATGAGTGTGGTCTGCCAACATATCCTGTGTGTTCTGTGTCAGACCAGCTTCCAGGGTTCCCTGTCATGTCATCTCATGCATCTCATACCCCATGGGTATAGCCCAGGGCTCACCACACCTTTCCCCATCCCCCGCCTCAGGCCAGCCAGCGCCTGCACTATGCAAGCCATGTTGGATGTGCTGATCTCAACCACAATCCTTTTACATACACAGGGCGCCAGCAGCAGAAGGAGAGGGTGGCTGAGGAGGCTGAGGTGGAGGAGGCCCCACCACCTGCAGCCCCATCCCCTGCCCCAACCCTGCGCCTCCTGCAGCAGCTGGTAGATGGGCAGAACCAGTTGCAGCAGGAGGTCGCAGCCATAAGGCAGGGTAATGAGTAGCTCCACAGGCCACTGAGGGTGCTTTTGGTGCTGCTCATTACCGTGCTACAAAGAGCATTGCAAAGAGGGCGTGGCCGCCCTTGAAAGACTTTGGGGGTGGGGTGGGAGGGGGGGGAATTTGTACACAGTTTTGGTTAAATATAAGTTTTATATATTTCATACAATAGGGTGTGTGTGTCTCTACCTTGTGCATTACATATTATCAAATGCTGGTGTTGATGTGAGAGGAGGCAGCAATATGGATTGCATGAAATGTGAACTGTGAAAGAGAAAATTTGGTACATATCTGTGATAAGTGTGGCCATACAGAAGGCCACTTGGTCATTCCAACCTGCATGGCTGTATGTGCGGGGGAGGGGAGGCTGGGTGCCCATGTCTGTTGAACAGAAATGGCCAGCCAGCCTCTCTCCCCCCTTACCATAGAGCCTCACTTGCAGATAACCCTAGGTAGCGCATAGACGATGTTTGCTCTCTGATCACCAGACACCCTTATCCACAACCACACCACATTGGTGGAGGCCATGAAGGAGCTACAAACAGCTGGGTCATCTTTTCACATTCAGTGCATCAGCAATGATATATAGTGCTTAGGAGAAAAGGGAAAACAATGGTAAAAGCATTAGATGGATGGTTACTTCAGCACAATTGCAATATAATACAACAGGTACAGAAGGGCACAGGCTAGGGGACATAAATATGTTTTTAATTATTTTGATTACGCTCACACCTTTTTCAGTAGTAGCTCAAGGTGAGTTACATTCAGGTATTCTGGATATTTCTCGGTCCCAGGAGGGCTCTAAGTTTGTACCTGAGGCAATAGAGGGTTAAGTGACTTGCCCAAGATCACAAGGAGCAGCAGTGGGATTTGAACCGGCAACCTTTGGATTGCAAGAGTGGTGCTCTAACCACTAGGCCTCTGCAGCCACCAGGCTGTAGCCACCTGCAGGTAATTTGGGTTAGGACCTGTAACCACAAACCCTCTCCCTCACCATGACTTAAGGGCTCAGTAGGCAGTACCTGTGGCCATCTTGAAACTAATTTGCAGGCTCGATTTTAGAAATGTTGTTCCATAACTATGGAGAATTGTAGGACTGTGTTCAATAATGTGGTAAAGACATTCATTGCATATATTATTCCCCCCTCCCCCTCCCAGCAACCTTGAGAATGGGTGGGCACTTCATAAATGGGGACTGGGGCTCACCATATAAAGAAGGATGGAACCTACCGGGAAGCGGTACAGCAGCTCCAACGGCTGGAGCACAGCATTGAGGACCTACGGCAAAACCACACAGTACAGCCCTGATGGTCTCCAACCATCACTGCTCCAACCACTGCACAGCAACCAGCAGCCTGGTGAAAATAGAGGTAAGAGTTGAATGCAGAGTACATTCAGTGAATGGAGAGTCCTTGATCATGAGCAGAAAGAGAAGAGGTGGCTGAGAAGTATGAGCTTACCTTGAACTTGTGTTTCAAGAATGTGTACATGATTGATGTGTCTTCTATCTCCTGGACCAGTAGCTCGATTTCCGGATCAGTGAAATGACCCTTACCGGTGGGTGCTTGCTTTGGTGCCATTGTACCAATCTCTTCGCTCCCACAGACTGGCTGCTACAACCAGGCAGAGAGAATGGGAGACAGTAAGGGAGTGGCTCAAGGGATGTGGAAGACTGCAAATGGAAGTGGTGCCGGCTGAGGGCAACCAAAAATAACCCCAAAAATAAACAGGTGTACAAAAGCATACAGTGGCAAAAACAAAGGTTACTATAAGTGAAGCTAAAACGCTTTGAAATACCACCCCATAATGTAAATAAAAACCGCAAAGGTACAAGCACAGAGAATGCCGTTTTAAAGGGCCATCAATTAAGGGAATGCAGCTGGGGATGCCCATAGTTCTCCATATTTTCGAATTGCATTGGTACGATGGCACCAGGGCAGCCCCTGACCCGCAAGGGTAATTTCAGTGATCCGGAAATCGAGCTACTGGTGCAGGAGATTGAGAGAAGACACAGCAATCTCTTCGCTCCCACAGGCCAGAGGCTGGCTGCTACTACAAAACAGAGAGAATGGGAGGCGGTAAGGGACCGGGTGAATGCAGTCTTCCATTGTGGGAGAGACGTGGAAGACTGCAAATGCAAGTGGCGCAAGCTGAGGCGTGATGTGAGGAGGAAGGCTGGTGCCAACCCCCAGCAGATGACACCGCTAACCTCACCCCCTTGGAGCGCATGATTCATGGCTTCTTACCCCAGGAGGGGATCGGGTCCCTTGACACCTCAACACAGCCTGAGGGCTCAGGTAGGTTGATCATTATGAAGCTGGGGTATCTGTTGTGCTGCACTACACTCTGTGTTACACAAGTGGGGGACAGGAGGAAGGAGGTGGGGGGAGGAGTTTCAGCAATGTGTGTCTCTGTCTTCAAATGTAGACTAAAAGCCCACTTTTATGATGCTGCCTTTAACTCCTAACCACTACTTACTTGCTCAGTACCCTTACTCACTATCCCCACCTTAGTAAGTCCCTTACCTCTTACTTGACCTGTCTGTCTGTCTTAATTAGATTGTAAGCTCTATTTGGTTAGTAGTAGTAGTGTGTGTAGGTTACCACTGTTTCACAGCTTTGGGGCCCTTCCCCACTCCCTCCTCTTTTCCCATCACCAAACTCTGCATATTTCCTTCCCACACCTCTGTGCTGTAGCCACTGTGGGCCACATGCATTAAAGCAAAGGAGCCAGCAACCTGGTTCATAAAGCAGTTCTAGGCAGTCTAGCAAGTCAATAGTAAAACAAGACATGCACAAATGTCCTTCACTTAAACAAATATACAATAAAAAGCTTGTCCAGAATTTGTGAGCGGTGTCCTTCTCTTGGCTCTCCGTCCACCACCTCTACCCAGCTGCCTGTGTGGCTCTCTTTCACATTGGTGCCAATCCCATTCCTCCTCACCATCTCTTTGCTGGGTCATCAAGTGTGGGGCAATGTATATGAATGCTGAAAAATAAAAGTGGGTTATTTTCACTAACACACTTCCTCCCCTTTTGCTATACAGGTGATGACTCTGATGAGGCTGGCCCTAGTGGGCTCCAGTCCCAGCAAAGCAGTACAGCAGCAGTAGAGGCTCTACCTCCACCACCCACAGCAGCAGAGGCTCTACCTCCACCACCTGCAGCAGCAGAAGCAGCAGTAGAGGCTCTACCTCCACCACCTGCAGCAGCAGCAGTAGTACAGGTTGTACCTCCACCACCTATAGCCTTTGCTGATGAAGAAGATCCAGAAAGGAGGGCACCTCCTTGCCAGAGGCCATCCAGCCAGAGGAGGCAACTACTGCACATGGCCACTCAATTGCTGCGCCACAATGTGCAGATGGAGGAGTACCGGCGCCAGAAATTACAGCTGCAGCAGGAAGCACACCAGAAAGTGGTACAGACCCAACATGATATGGTCCAGCAACTCCAACGGCTGGAGCATAGCATCGAGGGCCTGCGCCATGACCTCACACCACCTACTACAGCCCTGATGCAGCACCAAGAACTGGCGTCCACTTCCTCCACTGCACAGCATCCACCGGCTAAGAGGAGGACCTTGAGATCGTCCGCCTCCCCAGCCACTGGTGCTGCACCCACCACATCAGCTCCCCTTCTGGGTCCTGTGCCCAGGTTGCAGCCCACAAGGTGGCCAGACTTCCACAGGGCAGCCGAGGCAGCAGGCTGCCGTGTGGATACAGAGGAGGACAGTGGGAGCAGCCCATCAGAGGAGTCTGAACAGACTTCCCCTGAAGCACCAGCTGCAAAGGAACACGGTAGGAGGGAAGGGGACGGGGAAAGTGATGGGACATGTTGGAGGGTGAGGGTTGGTGGGAGGGAGAGGGGCGGGGGTGGTGGTGGTGGTGTTATGTAAATACTTATGTGATTGATAGAAATAAATGTCAACTTACTCTCACAGAAAACTTGTCTCGATGAGTCTTTGCCTCGCTCTGACCCCCAGCTGGTGAGCAGTGAGCTCTGCTCTCTGGGCAGGAGGTGGAGGGGGCTCCTCATCATGGTCATCTGGGGCCTGCTCCTCTGGTGGCTGTGGCTCTTCTGGGAAGGCCTGTCCTCTGCACACGGCCAAATTGTGTAGCATGCAGCAGGCCATGAAAATGTTTGCCTCCTTTTGGGGGCTGTACAGGAGCTCCCCTCCAGAACGGTCCAGGCATCAGAACCTGTTCTTCAGTAGTCCAAAGGTGCGCTCAATGATGCCACGGGTGCAACGATGTCTGGTGTTGTAGGTCTCTTCTGGCCCTGGTTGTGGGTGCACCACGGGGGTCATGAGCCAAGCCCTCTGTGGGTAGCCTCTGTCACCTTTGGGGAGAAGCAGAATGAGAAAAATGAGTGTGTATTGTTTGGAGCAGGTACCTTGTGTGGGGGGGGGGGTTATAGTGGGTTGTGCAGGAGGTACAGTTTGGCCAGATCCATGCTGCACTTACCTAGTAGCCATCCACCGGTGATCTCCCCTTGCTCAAATCTCTGGAAGATGCCTGTTGCGGTACATAGGCATCATGGGTGGAACCTGGGTATCAGGCACACACGTCTATAATCTCCCCCTGGGCGTCACACACAACTTGCATATTCATCGAGTGAAATGCTTTTCGATTTCTGTAAGTGGCCTCTCGTGCCCGGGAGGGGGGTCTCAGTGCGACATGTGTGCAGTCAATGACACCTATGACTGAGGGGAAGTGAACTACAGCGTAGAAAGCAGCCATGTTGTTCTGCAGGGCCTCGGGGGTGCTGGGGAAGGTGATGTATTGAGAGGTGTGGGTAAGGAAGGCATCAAGGAACTGGGTGAGACAGTTTGAAATTGAAGCCTGGGTGAGACCTGTGTTAACAGCTAGTACAGACTGGAAACTCCCATTGGCCAGAACAGAGAGAGATGCAGTGATTTTGAGGTGGACAGGGATGGGGTTGTTTCTACGGGTCCTGGGCTGAAGGAGGGGTTGGAGCTGCTCACAAAGCTGCTGAATGGTAGCCCTATTGAAACGGTACTTTGTAAGACACTGCTGGTCAGTGAGGTGTAGGAAAGTGGTTCAGGCCCTGAACACTCTGGGCCGTGAGTACCTCCTGCGGTGTCTGGCCTCTTCCTCCAACATGCAAGCCACCAGTGAATTTAGTGCCTCCATTTCCCCACCAGTGCTCACCTCTCCCTACCGACTTCACGTGAAACAACAGCAACAAACAGAACCTCACTCCCACCAGTGACAAACACGCTGCAATTGCAAGCACTCTCACTGACCCCTTATAAACTCTCTGGCCACTCACTCGCCAAACAGGAAATGACTGTGTTCACACACACAGCTGCAGCAGTACAGAGGTAATGCAATTATGAACTTGGGAACAGTGAATGGTGAGGGGAAGGGGCCGATAGAGGAACGAGTAGTGGTATCTGGGTTTGGGGGCTAGAAGGGGTAGGGAAAGGTGAAAAGGTAAAACACAAAAGAGGCAGGTGATTTAATTAAGAAAGGGGCATATAAGAAGAAGCTGAAGGTGGAGCGGGAGCTAGAAGTCCGGAAGCAGTTAACGAGACTGGAAGCATTACATCAACAGGGAGGGGGACGCCAACATGTAGAAGAGCTGAAAAAATGGAGAGCGGAACTACAGCTGATCCAGATGAAAACCATGGAATTTCATAGACAATTAATGCAGCAGAGGTTTTTTGAGTTCAGTAATAAAGCGGGGAAATTACTAGCTAAGGGGTTGCGGGACAGAAGGGTTCAGAGCACAATCACTAAAGTCAAAGGGCAAGCAGATAAGATATTTCATACTGATGAGGAGATTAGGGATCAGTTCACGAAGTTTTATACAGCCTTATACAAAAAAGAATCCAAGGCCACTGTAGAGGGCATCAGAGACTATATAAAGGGACTAGGTCTACAGAGGGTGACGGATCAACAGAGAGGGGAACTTGAGGCCGAAATCACGCTGAAAGAAGTGTTGGGGGTTATCAGAGGCTTAAAGGGAGGGAAATCCCCGGGGTTCGACGGGTTCACCGCCAAATATTATAAAATTTTTCAACAAGAATTGGGACCTCTCCTAGTAAGGGTGGGTAATGCCTGTTTTCTGGGGAAGGGATTTCCGATAAGTATGCAAGAAGCAGGGATATCGGTCTTGGTGAAACCTGGGAGGGACCCCACATTATGTGGGTCGTATAGACCGATCTCCCTGTTGAACACAGATATTAAGATCCTAGCTAAAGTAATGGCTGACAGACTGAAGGGAATCCTACCATCACTCATACATGAAGATCAATCTGGCTTCATTAAGCACAGGCAGGTAGCAGATAACATTAGAAGAACTTTAAATCTGATGTGGGGTGCACAGAGGAGGGGAGATTCCATGACGCTACTTACAGTAGACGCAGAAAAAGCATTTGATAGGGTGGAGTGGCTGTATTTGTGGGAAGTGATGCTAGAAATGGGGATGGAAAACCATTTCGTAGACTGGGTGAAAAGGCTGTATGAACACCCGATGGCAAGGATTAAAGTTAATGGGGGATGGTCGAGCCCATTTAATATACAACGGGGGACCAGACAGGGGTGTCCCTTATCTCCATTGTTGTTTGCCATCTCCATTGAGCCTCTGGCTCAGCGAATAAGGTTACTGAGGGAAATAAAAGGGGTTCGACTAGGGGGGATGGATCACAAAATAGCATTATTTGCAGATGATATCCTATTCTTTATCGGATCCCCCATAGACACACTACCGGTGATTATAAAAGAATTGAACTCATTTGGGAAGCTCTCAGGATTTCGGGTAAACTTTGATAAATCTGAACTTATGGGGGTCACGGTAATGGACCAGGAAATAGAACAGTTAGGGAGGAAATTCGGCTTTCGCTGGACGGGCGAAAGTTTTCGCTACTTGGGCATACACATATCACGAGATCTTACTAACCTATACCAACTGAATTATACGCCACTTATTTCGGCCATCCGGAGAGACAATAAAATGGAAGGAGGGCTGGCTCTCGTGGTGGGGCCGCATAGCGGCGGTCAAGATGAATATACTTCCCAGGCTGTTATTTTTATTCCAAACGCTACCCATCGCGGTACCTAAAGGAGAATTGCAGAGAATACAGGCCGAATTAGGGGGATTCATATGGGGAGGACATCCGGCTAGACTGTCAAGGAAAATAATGTGGAGAGCGGTAGAACTAGGAGGGAGGGGAATCCCTAACATTACTTGGTATTATTGGGCAGCACAATTGAGACAAATTGGAGTATGGAGCAGAGTAGATCTCTCACAGGTTACACGGTTGGAACAGATATTTGTACAAGCAGGAAGACTGGATGCACTACTTTGGGGTTCTTTCCCAGAATCGTCCTATAAAACATTGACTCTAAACCCTTTCATTTCACATCTGTTTACACTGTGGGGTAGACTCAAACAGAGATTAAGGGGAGTGCAAAGTAGATCCTCTTATGCTTGGCTTACCCAAGAGCCGGGCTTTCCGGGGGGACAAGAGAATAAAATAATGATCTCATGGTTTGACAGAGGTTTAATTAGATTCCGGGAGTTCACGTCATAGGGTACCCTTAAAACCTTTGAAGAGCTTAGAAGGGAATACGATCTCCCTGAGACTGATCACTATGCTTACCTCCAAGTCAAAAATTACTTGATGACAGCAAAATGGCATAAGGGAAATTGGGTGGAGAATGAACAATTCGAAAACTTGTGGGGGATCATAAGTGTGGGAGGGAAAGGGATTTCTAAATTGTATGAGCATATTAGAGGTACTGACTTCGAAAAGCTACCATATATGAAAGCTTGGGAACAAGATCTCAAACAGGAATTTAGCTGGAAAGAGTGGAAGAAGATATGTGTGGAGATTAAAAAGGCATCCATATGTGTGCTGGTCAAGGAGAATGCATATAAAATTATGAGTCGCTGGTACTATACACCAGATAGGATAAAAAAGATGTACTCCACCGTCTCAGATATATGTTGGAGGTGTGAACAGGAGAAAGGGACATATTTTCATATATGGTGGGAATGCTTGATAATTCAGGATTTCTGGGAGATGGTTACGGGACTCATCACACAAGCGATAGGAGTACAGTTCCCCTGTGAGCCTAAATGTTGTCTATTGGGTTACGGGAATACGGGAGGGAAGGTATGGCAAACTAGAATAAAGCGTATGAGCTTGGCAGCAGCTAAAACAACAATAGCATTGAAATGGAAGCAAAGAACAGGCCCAACGAAACAAGATTGGGCAGATAAATTATATCTCCTGATGGGAATGGAGAAATTGACAGATAAACGTAAGGGAAAATATAAGTCTGGTGCAGAAGAGTGGTCACAACTGGAAGGGATATTGAAGAAGAAGGAGAACGAGAAATAAGGACTTAGGATGGAAATGGAGAAGGAGACCAGGGTGGGTAAGGTGGGGGGGCAATAGGGGGGGGGAGGGAAGGATAAAAGGGGAGAGGGAAAATGGCTGTTAACAAAGCTTGAATGTTACTGTTTTCTTTTCCTTTATTTTTGTATTCTGAAGAAGAATTGTTCTGTATGACTTTGTAATTTTTGAAGCATTAATAAAAAATTTTACAAATTTAAAAAAAAAAAAAAAAAGAGGCAGGTGAGGGTGAAAACGTTCCGACTAGGGCACGGTCTCTGTCCTCTCATCCGGACGTTGCCCGATTTCTAAGAGGGGCACTCTGGCTCCGCCCGCCAGTGTGGCTTCTGTCTCCAGCTTGGAACCTGGGGCTGGTGTTGAAGGCTCTCCAGTGTTCGCCCTTCGAGCCACTGAGGCGTTTCACCTCCCTAGCATGTACCGATGTTACATTAACCCAGTCTATATGTGGATAATTGAAATCACCCATTAATATTACATTGCCCAATTTATTCGCTTCCCTGATTTCCTTTGACATTGCTGCGTCCGTCCGCTCGTCCTGGCCAGGCGGACGGTAGTACACTCCTTATCACCGTCCTTTTCCCCTTTTCACGTGGAATTTCAATCCACAAAGATTCCAATAGGGGTTTTGTCTCCTGCAATATTTGCAGCCTGAGTCAAGGTTCTTATTTATGTACAGTGCTACCCCTCCTCCTATCCTATCCACCCTATTGCTACGATATAATTTGTAGCCCAGTATGACTGTGTCCCATTGGCTATCTTCCTTCCACCAGGTCTCAGAGATGCCAATATCTAATTTTCATTGTGTGCAATGTACTCTAGCTCTCCCATCTTATGTCTCGGGCTCCTGGCATTTGCGTAGAGACATTTCAATGCATGCTTGTTCCGTTTTATATTACGTTTAATACATGGCATTATTAATATGTTATCTTCTGTCTGGTCATTATTAGTTTTATTTAAGGCCATCTGATCTACTACGATTTCTTTGACAGCCTTACTTACAAGTAACCTTTTCTTCCCTGTCTGGGTGATATCCTCAAAAGATACCTTATCCTGAACCATGTGCTTTTGAGCGACTGTTGGCCTTCCCCCCATTTCTAGTTTAAAAGCTGCTCTTATTTCCTTTTTATAAATTGATGCCAGCAGCCTGGTCCAACCCTGGTTAAGGTGAAGCCCATCAGATCGAAATAGGCTCTCCTTTCCCCAGAATGCTGGCCAGTTCCTGACAAATCCAAAACCCTCTTCCCCACACCACTGTCTCATCCACGCATTGAGACTCCAGATCTCTGCCTGGCGCTTGGGCCCTGCGCGTGGAACAGGTAGTATTTCAGAAAATGCTACCCTAGAGGATATGGATTTGAGCTTCCTTCCTAAAAGCCTATCAATAGAAATCAAACAAAATAAAACATGGAAAAGAAAATAATATGATACCTTTTTTATTGGACATAATACATTCCTAAATTTAGCTTCCAGAACCTCTCTCCCACATTTTCCTACGTCATTGGTACCCACGTGTACCAAGACGGCCAGCTCCTCCTCAGCACTATCTAAAATCTGGTCTAGGTGCCTCATAAGGTCCGCCACCAGGCAGGCACCAGGCGATCCTCACGTCCACCAGCCACCCAGCTATCTACATACCTAATGATTGAGTCACCAACTACAATAGCATTCCTATCTTTTCCCCTGTGGGCTGTAATCGGAGACATATCCTTGGTGCGAGAGGATAATACATCCTCTGGTGGGCAGGTCCTGGCTACAGGAGCACTTCCTACTTCACCAGGGGAATGCTCTCCTTCCAGGAGACCTCTCTCCTCCGAAGTAGCACAGGGGCTACCTGACTGGAGGTGGGACCTCTCTACAACCTCCCTGTAGGTCTCATCTATGTACTGCTCTATGTCCCTCATCTCTACCAAGTCTTGAACTCTATCCTCGAGAGAACGGACCTGTTCTCTTAGAGCTAAGAGTTCTTTGTACCGGGCACACACATATGACTTCACACTAACTGGGAGATAATCATACATGTGGCACTCAATGCAATGCACTTGATATATTCTTGTGGTTAGAAAACCCTTAATCCAATTGAAAGTGCCACCATTGATTCCGAAGTATTCTAGAAGTCTTAGCAATATGTTATGGTTAACCATGTCGAATGCACTTGACATGTCAAATTGGAGGAGGAAAATGCTCTTGCCTATTGCTATTTCTTGCTTGAATTTGGTTAGGAGAGTAATACTGTTTCAGTGCTGAGACTCATGTAGTATAGTGAATTTGTTTATGTAGTCATTGAGTTGTTTGGTCATCAGTCCTTCCATTAGTTTGACTACTAATGGGATAGATGCTACTGGGCGTTAGTTGGTAATGCTGTTTTTTTCTTGGCGTCTATTAGGGTGAGCAGGATGTTGCCTTTTTCTTGAGGGTAGATACCCTGTTGGAGCCTTTTTCTTGAGGGTAGATACCCTATTGGAGCATGAAGTTGAAGTGGGATGTGAGGTTTATTATGAAGCGGTGGGGGGCAGATTGTATTATGTAGCTGGGGCATGTGTCCAGTTGACAATGGCTGTTTGAGTATTGTTTAATCGCCTGGGTAACTGTGTCGGCGCTGAGTAGAGCAAAATTTGATCATATTCACCGAGGGTTGGGTCTAGACCATTAATGAAGTTTTCTATGTTCAAACTCAAACTCTGAATACTGACAAAACCCACTGCCTACTATTATCTTCTCAACACAGCAAGTATAGGCCTCCCACTTTAATTACCTCCACCTTATGCCTCCCCATATTAGATAGCCTCAAAATTTTAGGAGTCACCCTTGACCGCTCACTATCACTCGAGCAACACGTTAATGCCACCACAAAGAAGATGTTTTTCTCGCTGTGGAAACTAAAAAGAATAAAACTGTTCTTCCCTCGAGAAGTCTTCCGGAGCCTCATACATTCCATCGTACTATGCCACCTGGATTATTGTAACGGGGTGTATGCTGGATGTAAACAGCAACTGCTTAAGAAGCTGCAGACTGCCCAAAACACAGCGGCAAGATTGGTTTGTGGTAAGTCCAAGTTTGAGTCTGCCACTCCCCTTCGAAAGAAGTTACATTGGCTCCCTGTCACAGAACGCATCACCTTTACTCTCTAGTCCACCATATCCTTTACGGTGGATGTACCTGGCTATATGATAGATCTCATCTCCCTACCGCTCCAGAATGCGTCCCGGCTCTCCCACTCGTATCTTACCCTTCACTATCCGAACTGCAATGGAGTCAAGTACAAGACTGTGTACGCTACCTCCTTCTCTTTCATTGGGACTCAGTTTTGGAACTCTTTGCCGAGGTCCATCAAAACCACAACAGATCATCTAACTTTCCAGAAATCACTGAAGACCATGTTATTCAGAAGTGCCTTCCCTGCGGGCTCTCCCAGTGACTCCACTGCTGGAAACACACCGACCTAAGGACATTTGGACATCTCCCCCTTCCCTCACAGTTTGCCCTCTATCTCCATCCATTCCTATTCTTCCCCATTATCTCTTGTAGGTTTGCTGTATTAGTTTCATTTTACTACATTGGTGCCTGCCTCTGTGGTGCATTGTAAGCCACATTGAGCCTGACATTGATGGGAAACTGTGGGGTACAAATGAGATAATTAATAAATAAATAAATGTTGTTCTGAGGTAGGTTTTGCGTAAGTTTATGATTTTTTCATTAAAATATTTACGCAAGGTTGTCTGCAGATGGGATGTCAGTGTTGGTTGTGGTGACCAGTGTGTCCAGTAGTTTGTTCACGAGATGATATTTTCTCTTCGTGTTTTTGTAGTCTGGCCCAATTTTAGTTTTGTAGTACGACTTTTTGGTCTGTTTTATTGTGTATTTGTATTTCCTTTGTAGTTGTTTCCATGCGGAGTGTGTGTTTGTTTTTATTTTTTTTCTATGCGCGTTCCGGTTTCCTAGATTGTGTTTTTAGTTTTTTCAGTTCTTCATTGAACCACGGCATCAAGTTGTGTCTACGTGAAGTTCTTATTTGTAAGGGTGCTATTTCATCTAGTATGTGTCTGCATCTTTTGTCCCATTCTGAGAGGTAACATATGGATTCCGTTTGTGATGTCCAATTGTTGTTATATATCTGTTGCCAGAAAGTATCCGGGTCTATTTGGCTTCTCGTGCTAGTGCCACATAATACATCGCAAGACACTGAGTAATATATATATATTTTTTTTTTGTTACATTTGTACCCCGCGCTTTCCCACTCATGGCAGGCTCAATGCGGCTTACATGGGGCAATGGAGGGTTAAGTGACTTGCCCAGAGTCACAAGGAGCTGCCTGTGCTTGAAGTGAGAGCTGAACTCAGTTCCTCAGTTCCCCAGGACCAAGGTCCACCACCCTAACCACTAGGCCACTCCTCCACATAAGAAAACAAATTGAATTAACACACAAGCAAAGAACACCAGACCCAATCCAAATAAGAAAAGCCTAGTCAAGCATCCAATCATCAGAACACAGTCTTCTAAGTAGTCCACGGTAAATAGGAATCAAAATGAATACCTTCAACTTACTCCTAATAATCTACTCCTTAACACGGATCCACTTTGCATTAACCACCCCACTCACAGAACATAATACTATACGCATACTGCACAACCACCACAGACTGATCAGACACACCACATCTCATCAAGCTGACAATGAATCAAACAAAGGAACAACATCAACGTGCGGTCAACCACCACAGAATGCAAAAAGAGTCCAAATAAATCCACCATAACAAAGAAACGGCAACTAATAAAACGTAGAAGACCCATGCCAAACAATCCAAGTAGGTTACATCAACGCCAGATCCGCAGTAAACAAAACAGCATTACTAACAGACTGGATTACGACAGAAAACCTGGACCTTTCTCTTCATCAACGAAAACTGGATCCACGACGAAAAGGACCCCATAATCCTAGACCTGTGCTCTCCTGGATACAAAAATCACACACTGGACCAGAAACAGAAAGAGAGGCGGAGGCATAGAACCAATTTATAGATATCACTTTACCACCGAAACCAACGCAGAGGCCATGACACCTCAGCTTGAAATAGCCTCAATCAGAAACCACAGTAAAATCCTGCGCAACCATTTGAATTGTGTCTTGTTTTATAGACCTCCAGGTAACTGGAACGAAGCTCAGACAAATTTAACGGATTTCATTTCGAATACATGTGTAGCCGACTCCAATGTACTAGTATTAGGAGACATCAACCTTCACTTAGAAGACCCAACCTCAATCAACGCACATGAATGTAAGGAATTCCTCCACCTATGGGATCAACTGGCCACAAATGCAAGCAACCCACGTCAAAGGGCACACACTAGATCTCATCCTATATAATAATTCTCACCTCCAACGTTCTAATCGTCTTGCTGACAGACCGTGGCTCCTTGGTCTGCTAGGCTCCGTAGATCAGGCTGATGTCAGAGCCGGAGGAGGGGTGAAAGGGGCAGGGCACAGGGGCGGAGGCAGAGCTTCAACAACAACACAGTCCAAGGCAGGCTGGAATCAGCAGGCAAGGGAGATACAGATTGGCCAGCTAGCCGGAGCAGGTGGAGCCAGGATGCAAGTGGCCAAACCGGGGCATTGGAGGCGTGGCAAGAGTTCCCGGGCCCCAAGCCCGGAAGAGAAGCGCTATCCTTGGAGCGCTGGCGCTGCCAAAATGGCTGGTGCTCCAAACTGCAACAGTGGCAAGAGCGCCGCACCAGCGCCGCCAAGATGGCCGGTATAGCAATCAGGGTGAGGAGTCTTGACCTTGGAATTAGTGCTGTTATGGTTTGGTAAGGTTATGAGTGTGTTGTGTTTTGCAGTGGAGAGATTGTGTGTTGGCCTTACTGAGGTGGCACCAAAACATCAGAAAGGGTGTAGAGCCTAAATCATGACACACTACCTCTTGAAGGCTCTACATATAAAGCTTATGCATTTCTAAGGTCTACACTGGCATGGTATGAGAAAGGGAGTGGGAAAGAGGGAATTCTGGATAAGGAGGAAAGAAGGAAGGAAGGAAGGGAGAAAGAGCTGGCTTTTTGGGAATAAATATAATGAATATGTACGAGATCTCATACATATTCATTATGGTTATTCACAAAAAAGCCAGCTCTTTCTTCCTTCATAATAGCATATTCGTGTGTATATATATATATATATATATATATATATATATATATATATATATATATATATATATATACACACACAAATGAATATGGTAATATGCCCCGCCCCATCCTTTGCCCCCCCCCCCCACCAAATGAAACAGTCAAACAACGCCCACGCCTCTTGTTCACTAACAATATAAACCCTCCATCCAAATAATATGCAACATTTAAAAAGGAGAAATTAGACCTTACCTGCTAATTTGCTTTCCTTTAGTTCCTCTGGACCAGCCCAAAATGTGACTGATGGGTTGTGCACGCCTTCCAGCAGGTGGAGACTGAGAAAAAAATGTGACTCGAGAGCGCCAATAAGAGCCCTTGGCAACAAGAGAAAGATCCAGTAACAAAGTACCAAAGCAGAAGGAAGTAAAACAATAAATGGTCTGTGCGTACGAAAGCCTGAGCAACCACTGACACTTTGCCAACACAGGGTGTGTGCCACCAACAATAATGTGACCAATGACATGCCCCTGCATATCATGCACAAAAGGTTACATACTGAACCATAGAATTTGTCTGGGGGGGGGGGGGGGGATTAACAATGAAACCAGAAACCAGCAACACAGCTCCAACAAAACAATATCACTTAACTCTTGCAGACACAGCCGGTCCGGAGGGACTAAAAGAAAGCAAATTTGCAGGTAAGATCTGATTTCTCCTTCCTTAGCATCCCTCCAGACCGGCCCAGAATGTGACTGATGAGAAGCAGTAAGAATTATGGGAGGGACCCTAACAGCCCCGCTGTCAAAACGTGTGCCCTGAAAACAACTTGCTGATGACTCAGGAGGTCCAATCGATAGTGCTTAGAAAAGGAATGCAAAGAAGACCAAGTCGCCGCCATACAAATGTCTTCCGGAAGCACCAGACAACACTCTGCCCAAGAAGTAGCCTGACGTCTGGTAGAGTGAGCCTTAACTCCTTCCGGAACAGCTTTCCCAGAAAGAAGGTAAGCTGATGCAATCATTTCCTTAAGGCAACGAGAAATAGTGGGCTTAGAAGCCATAAGCCCTTTGCATGAACCTCCGATGAGAATAAACAAACAATCGGACCAACAAATCTCCTTCGTAGACTTGACATAATGCTTCAGAACTCTTTTGACATCCAAACGCTTCAAGAGACGCTGCTCCTCCGACCCGGAAAAATAACCTAGAACAGGCAACACCACCGGTTGAAATGAATGAAAACGAATCAATACCTTGGGCAGAAAAGAAGGACTGGTCTTAAAATCATTTGATCCAAGCTGAATTCCAAAAACGGAGACCTACACGAAAGAGCCTGCAACTCCAAAACTCTCCTAGCTGAGGCAATAGCCACTAAAAACAATGCCTTCAGGGTTAAGACCTTCAAAGTACAAGAAGATAAAGGCTGAAAGGGAGGCTTAGTAAGAACCGAGAGTACCAAATTAAGATTTCAGCGGGGAAAAGAACAGCGAGAAGGAGGACAAAGGAGATTAACCCCTCTTTTTAAAAAAACGGAACACATCCGGTGGCTAGTCAGCTATCTTCCTTGAACACGACCTCGAAAACACGACAGAGCTGCAATCTGCACTTTAAGAGAAGCCAAAACAAGGCCTTTGTCGAAACCATGCTGCAGAAAATCCAAAATTTGCAAGACGGACGCGTGGAAGGGAGCTATCCCGAGCTCCTCACACCAGGCCTCAAAAATCCTCCAGGTCCGAACATAATTCAAAGAGGTAGAACGCCGATGAGAGCGAAGCATAGTAGCAATTACGTTAGCAGAGTATCCCTTCTTGTCAGTCTTGCCCGCTCAAGAGCCAGGCTATAAGAACAGAATCGACCCAGATCCGGATGAAACACCGGGCCCTGAGCTAAAAGATCCTGCCTGACCGGAAGGTTGAACGAATCCTCAACTAGAAGCCGCTGAAGATCGGCGTACCACAGACTGCGAGGCCAATCCAGCGCCACCAAGATCAGATGGCCCCTGTGCATCTCGACTTTCTGAAGTAGACACCCTATCAATGGCCAGGGAGGAAATGCATAAAGAAGACCGGTCGGCCAGGGAGCAAACAGGTCCATCTTGGGGAACCCTCAACGGTTCACCACAGCCCGATACGCCACATCGCTTAGAGCCCACTCCCCGGGATCTAGCATGTTTTGACTGAGAAAGTCTTGCCTGAACATTCTGAACTCCTCCCACATGAGCCGCTGACAGCACCACCAGATGCACCTCCGACCACTGTAACAGTGGTGATGCTTCTTGCTCCAACTACCGACTCCTCGTTCCTCCTTGCTGATTGATGTAAGCCACCACGGTGGCATTTTCTGACATCATATGGACTGCCTCGCCCCTCAACAGATGGGCAAAGGTCTGGATTGCTAGTCTAACTGCCCTGGTTTCTAATAGATTTATTGAGCAAGATCTCTCCTGAGGAGACCACAGGCCTTGAGCATACTGTCCCTGACAGTGAGCTCCCCATCCCTGGAGACTAGCATCTGTTGTAACCACCCTCCAGTTGGGCTGATCCAGGGGAATTCCCTTGGTCATACTGGCATCTCACAGCCACCAATGTAGACTGCTCTTCACCTGAGCCAGAAATGACAATTTCTGATGTTGAGAGTCCTTCTGTGACAACCACCGAGAAAGAAGCAACCTCTGAAGCGGCTTTATGTGAGCCCTGGCCCAGGGCAGTACCTCAGTCGCCGCCACCATGGAACCCAGGACCTGAAGATAATCCTTGGCTGCTGGCCTCGGTGACTGCAATAAGTGACGAATCTGAGACTGCAGTTTGAGGACACGAGCCAGCGGAAAAAAAAACACAGCCCTGCAATGTGTCAAAACAGATTCCCAGGTACTCCAACAACTGAGATGGCTGCAGACGGATCTTTTGTGCACTGACTACCCAACCTAGGGACTTCAAGAAGTCTACTACTCGAGCTGTCACTTGAACGCTGTCCTGGTAAGACTTTGCTCTGATCAACCAATCGTCTAAATAAGGATGGACTAGAATGCCTTCCATTCTGAGTGCTGCGGCTACTAAGACCATAACTTTGGTAAACGTCTGAGCAGTCACAAGCCTGAAGGGAAGAGCCCGAAAATGAAAATGCTGGCCGAGCACCACAAACCGAAGGAAACGTTGTTGGTGTGCCGGTCGAATAGGGATATGCAAGTAGGTTTCTGTGAGGTCGAGCAATGTCACAAACTCCCCGGTCTGCACTGCCACAATGACCGACCGCAAACTCGACTGATCGCCTGGAGATCTAAAATTGGCCTGAAGGAACCCTCTTGCTTGGGAACCAGAAAGTATATGTAGTAATGTCCTAGACGCTGCTGTCAGGTTTTCTCTGTCAGGTTCTCAGGTTCAGAGCCCGCAGGGACGGGCTCTGGAGCAAATGTGAGCCCTTGGGCTGCTGAAGAGGAGTGACAGCAGCAGGCAAAACCCACCAACCAACACTGGGCTAGCACACCGGCACAAGCAAGGACTGCAGGCACCGCCCAGCGAGCCGGAACACATGGAGTGGAACCCCCTGGACTGGAGGACACCAGACTGGTCTGCACTGGACTGGAACGACTGGAACACACTGGACCGCAACACACTGGACTGGAGTACACCGGACTGGTCTGTACTGGACTGGAACCCACCGGACTGGTCCGCACAGCTTCACCTGCACTTAGCCACTGACCCCCCCCCCCCCCCCCCAGGAGTTGAGCTCCTGAGTTCGAGCGGCCGGCAGGACTTACCAGATACAGGATAACACAGGGACCAGGATACTAGAACAAGCTTGAAACAGGAGTGCTCCTAGGTACTGCACTAACAGAAGTGCTCCTAACAGTAACCCACCGGAAGTGCTCCTAAAAGTAACCCACCGGAAGTGCTCCTAACAGTAACCCACTAGAAGTGCTCCTAACAGTAACCCACCAGAAGTGCTCCTAAGCACTAAACTAACAGGAGTGCTCCTAAGCACTAAACTAACAGGAGTGCTCCTAAACACAGCACACCTATGCACTGAACTACAGCAGTGCCCCACAGCACGAAACTAACCAAGGGGAAACAGGGGAGCCACAAGGAGAAAGCACGGAAGCTAAACACATAAGCTAACACAGGTGCTCCTGAGCACCAAGCTACAGCAGTGCTCCACAGCACTAAACTACCAAAGGTGCTCCTAAGCACCAAAAGGGAAAGCAGGGGAGCCACAAGGGAAAAGCAGGAAAGCTAAACACAAGTCAAAAGTACACACTGCACCCACACTAACCTGGACCTTTAGCAAATGCAAGCAGGGAAGCTAGACACAAAGTCAGAAGTGCACACTGCACCACCCTACCTAAAGCAAAACGCAAACGTTGCAAAGACCCTGAAGGGAAGAACACCACTTCCTTATCAAGGCCGTGCCTGATGATGTCACAACTACCAGACACAGGCAGCCAGCACACTGAACCCCAGGGAGGCTTAACCCACACAGCTGCCGAATAGTGAAGCAATTAGAGCTATGCTGGGAGCAGCCAGCATACAGAGACAGAGCTAACTCAGGCAACACACCCAGATCAGGTGCAGTATAGTGAAGCAATTAGAGCCATGCTGCTGGAAGCAGCCAGCACACAGAGACAGAGCTAGCTCAGAAAGGACAGACAGAATAAACAGAAGCCAGCACAGAAGCTGACCCCCAGAAATAAGGTAAATCTGGGGGGGGGGGGGAGTCATGGCTACAATCATGATAGCTGCTCTGCCAAAGGAACTGGACAAATAGCCTGAAGGTCAAGAAGTCTGTGTAGAGTGTCCCTGACAGCCCTAGTTTTGAGCACAGAATGGCAGGGAGACTCCACGAAAGCACCCGACAAAGGACAAGCAAACTAAGGTGAACCCCATTGCAAATAACCTCTAGAACCCACTGGTCTGAAGTAATTTGGGCCCACCTCCCATAAAACTACTCCAACCGTGCTCCTACCTGAACTGGAGGCTGGGCCCGCAAACCTTCATTGCTGAGAACGGGAGGAAGACGAGAAAGAATTTCCCGTTTCCCAACCGCCTCTACGACCACCCCAAAGAACAGACTATCAAAAAACTCCAAACAGCCCAGAATACTGCCGCCAGACTCATATTTGGAAAAACTAAATATGAAAGTGCAAAACCTCTAAGAGAGAAGCTTCACTGGCTCCCACTCAAGGAACGCATTGCGTTCAAGATCTGCACGATTGTATACAAAATCATTCATGCAGACGCCCCAATCTACATGCTAAACCTCGTGGACCTGCCTCCCAGAAATGCCATAAGATCAGGCCGCAAATTTCTCAATCTGCACTTCCCCAGCTGTAAAGGACTAAAATACAAGCTGATAACATGCCACCACCTTCTCTTACATGAGCACACAGTTGTGGAATGCATTACCTACAGCCCTGAGAACCATTGACAAAATAACTAACTTTCACAAATCTTTGAAGACACATCTCTTCAATAAGGCCTACAAAAAGAACCCATAGCCTTACAAAACTACCTCACCAACCCACCCAGTTATTAAAATCCACCATCTATACTATCCTGCCCAACACCTTCCTTCTCTCTTTCCTTTCTTAATCTCTGTATATTACTATTTGTATCTGATATCCTGGAATGACTATGTCATAACAAAACTCTGTAAGCCACATTGAGCCTGCAACTAGGTGGGAAAATATGGGATACAAATGCAATAAATACATAAATAAATAAAAGGAGAGGGTCCTCTGAAAAAAACTTGGATCATTGAAACGGAACTACTCTGCCTGGTCTATACCAAAAATCACAGCCCCTACCACGGCCGGAAAAAACACCACATCCAGGCCCCCTGGGACGATCCTTAGGAAGCCTCGGAACTTTAGCCTCACCCAGACTACGGAGCAGCTTATCCAACTCATTGCAAAAGAAGAACCCTTAAAAGGAAATTTACTAAGCTTGGACATAGAGCCCGCATCTGCAGACCAGCCACGAAGCCAAAGAGAACGACGGGCTGCCACGCAAAGAGCCATAGACTTAGAAGAGGCCCGAAGTAAGTTGTAAAGAGCATCCACCAAAAAGGCTGAACCCATTTCCAACTTTGCCACTTCGGCATCTATTGCTGAAAAATCATCAGAAGAACGGTCCAAGACCTTTTCAGACCAATGAAAACAGGCTCTCGCTGGTCCGGTGCTGGGTGCGGAAGTGCGGGGATCGGGTCCCCACGATGCGGTGCATGGGTGTGGCCGCTGGATGGCTCCTTCCCAACGCTGTTTTGAAGAGGGATTTGAACCAGCTCTCCTTCTGCTTTCACGCGTTTGGCATTGCGTGCGCTCAGCTGTTCGGCCGAGCGATGCAACCCTCCGGTTCCTCTTCTACTCTCTGGACCGCTTACTGCTGCTGCCACATTTTGGTTGCGGGCTCTTCCTCTCTGGCCGGACTGTTGGAGTTGCAGTGGTGGAGGTCCCTGGCTGGAGTGCCCCGACGGTTGAAGCTGCGGAGGACGACCGTTGTTCCGCCATCTTGTTTCCTGCTCTGCTGTCTCTGTCGCTGTGGATGCCTGTCTTCAGCTTCATTTGTTCCACCTGGACCCTGTTGCCATCCCGAATGGGGATCATCTTGCTGGTCCTATCTGTGTCAGCCTGGATTTTCCCCTTGGCCCGCCAGGATTTTCGCCGTTCATCTCTGTCTCCCTTTGCCTCCATTCCTTTTCCTGCTTTCCCACTCTAATTATTAAAATGTAACTGTAATGTATTTATTTTAATTGGTTCATTGTAAGCTGCTTTGGGGCTGCATCACTGTGGCAAAAGGTGGGGTACAAATGTACTGAAATAAAGAAAGAAAGAACCACAGATAAGCAGCCTGTACTGCTAAAGCAGAAACATCAAAACTATTCTTTAACAAGGATTATATACGGCGATCCTGGACATCCCTCAAAGCTGTCCCGCCATCCACGGGAACGGTATTTCATTTAGTGACTGCGGACACTATGGCATCCACCACTGGAGGGCATAAAAGATCCTTGTGTGAATCCGGAACAGGATAAAACCTGAGCATGGATCTGGCAAGATGAAAGGCAGAATCCAGCACCTCCCACTGTGCCTGAATAATGTCCCTAATATCATGATGCATTGGAAAAGTCTTACCTGGCCTTTGAACAGGGGCGTGCTGGGAAATTTTTAACAATGGTCTCTCTCTCTCTCTCTGGGCAAAGCCAGCCCTGCAATTTGGGGGGGGGGCATGGGGGGACAACGCATGCCCCTCTCTCTCCACCTCATATAGGCATGCTATGGACTGCCACCACACCCCACTGCTTGTTTCTGGCTCTGAGCAGCAGGCTGGGACTTCTCCTGCATGTGCAAGAAATGCAGGAGAAGTTCCAGCACGCCCCTGGCAACAGCTGGAAATAAGGAGCGGGGAGCAGCAGCAGTCTATTCACTTGGCTGGCGAAGCTCAGCATCCCTACCAGCAAAGTAAAAGAGAATTGAGGTGGGGGCCCGAGCCCACATTTTGGAAGCCAGTGGTTAAAGTAGCCATGGAGGGCCTACTTTAACAACCGGCTCCCCAAATTCTTCAAAATTTAACAAACGGCTCTCGCGAGCCCATGAGAGCCTGCTCCAGCACACCACTGCCTATGAATACCTTTCACCAGTAAATCCACCTTTCTGGACTCTGCCACTGGAGTCTCCTGCTCCTCAAATCGCAAGGTAGGAGAAACCTGAGAAATAAGCTCCTGCAGGTCATCTTTATGAAAAATTCTCCACTGAAGGATCCTCCCCCGCAGGGAGAGGCTCTGCACCATCTTCCAGCTGACTGAGGTCCTCAGGAAAATGACCTTCCAGAAACACCTATGTCTCCTCCAAGGACAGCATTTCCTGGTCCAAATCAGAAGAAAAATCCTCTTCTAAATCCCAAAACTGCCTGGGCTGCTTAGCAGCCACTGCTTGGCACTCCTGAGACCTCTTCACTGAAGCTCTCCTGTAGCAGCTTTGTGCAATAAAGAAAGCTTAGTACATTTGTACCACAAAGTCAGGCGGGAAGCCACCTTCACCCGCTGAAGAAACGACAGGAATCTGAGGCAGAGCCGGTAGTCAGGCCAGTAAAGCAGGCAGGTATGCAGCATTTCAAAATCAGCACTGCCAGCGAGGCTGACCCGACCGCACTTAAAACTGCCGAATCGGACCCCCCCCCCCCCCCCACTGCCGACATTTTTACAGCCCCTGCTCCGACGAAGCATCTACCATGGTGCAAAACTTACAAGCACCGCTTGAAGTGACTCCCTGCTGCTGACAGACTGAACAGTGGCGGAGCTTCTCTGCCATTGCGTCTGCCTAAGCCAACTGTGAACCAAAACAGGAGCCAGAAAAACCAACAGCAAACCGTCACAGAGAGAAAACAAAATCTGTCTTGCTCGTTTAAAGAGAAAGTAAAGGGAAGAACCAAAATCAAAGCTCGTCTTTTTTTTTTTCTCATGGCTGCCTCTCCCCGCCTCAAAAGCTCTTCCCCTGAAGAGCTTGAGGAAACTGCCTTTTTGTGCCAAGATTTCCTTTTTTTTTTTTTTTTTTACTCAAGCACAACTTAAAAGAATACCAGGGAGGACATCCGAGTTTGACACCCCCAAGGCGCTAAGAGACCCCCACGGGCCTCTGGCTTTTTTTTTCTAATATATCCGAATGCACAGAAGAAATAAATTCACCCAAACCAAGTTATTAAAACCAACTAAAAGAATTACAGCAAGAAATAGAATGAGACTGAAGGGCTCACCACCTTCCACCTGCTGGAGACTGAGATTACTGGATCTTTCTCTTGTTGCCAAGGGCTCTTATTGGTTCTAGAGTCCAGTTTTTTTTTCTCAGTCTCCACCTGCTGGAAGGCGTGCACAACCCATTAGTCACATTCTGGGCCGGTCCAGAGGGATGCTAAGGAAGTGATGCTTAATTATTTAAATAATACTGAGTGACTGGTGGTAAACTAATAAATACAGCAGTGTGGCACTTATGTTTAGCTCCCCAAGTCCCGACGGACATCCGTTTTGCCGTCGCTTTATCAAGGGACTGGAGCCTAGGACCTAAAAAGAATTTTTATAAAATGTCACTCCTCAAAACAGTGAGCATCCAGTAGCTTAAAATTTCAGTTTAAATTTAAACTATAATGAAAACCTGTCTCACAGTGACCTCACAACTTGCTGCTGTTGCCGCCTGACTGAAAAAGATGGTGGCGGCGTCCTTTTGATAATATCGGAAGTTGGAACTACAGACATCTGCTGGCAGGAACTTGCGTCAGGATGCTGATCATCTTACAAGAACTGATTTACATAAAACAGCCCCATTGTAAGTTTAGTGTTACGACCTGATGGTTTGAGGGAGCACAAATGAAAAATCTAATACAGCTCCCTCTGAAGCAAGATTCTATTGATGTCACCTCTATGTTAAGATGGAAAAATGCAATCAATCAATCAAAAATCATTTTAAATCTGCAAAAAACTGTGTGCTTAGGTCATGCAATGTTTGACAACAGGAGCTTCCAGACGTTGCTTCAATAAACAAGATCTGAGCTCATTGACCTGTACATGCAAGGTTCTATTAGTTTTGCCGACATAGATCTTATCACACACACATTTTCACACAGAGATGACACAAGAAGAACGGCAAGAAGTGTGATGTTTCAAATAATACAATTTGTCTACAGGGTTACAAAAACTAATCAATCTGTTCTGTAATGTCACAAGTTTTACAGCCAGAGGCTCCACATTTGAAGTGACCTGTCGGTGGTGTGATTGAGCCACTGTCTTTAGGTAACTGGGTGGGACTCAATGATTCCTTCAGATTTTTGGAGTGTTTTTCATTATAGTTTAAATTTAAACTGAAATTTTAAACTACTGATGTTCACTGTTTTGAGGCGTGACATTTTATAAAAACATTTTAGGTCCTAGGCTCCAATCCCTTAATAAAGCAACGGTGAATAAGTGCCACACTGCTTTATTAGTTTACCGCCAGTCACTCAATTTAAATAATTCATTAAGCATCACTGTCACTTGTTATTTGGATGGAGGGTTTTTGACATTGATTACACCGATCACTGAAGGGTTTTGAACAAGACTCCTTAAAATTGAACAAGAGGAGTGTTGACCCGGTGACTTATGAGACTTTTCCCCCATTTTTCTTCCATGTTTATTTATTTGCACGCTGAACCATTGGTCCACAATGGCAGCTGCCAGATGACATCATCAAATCTAAACGGGACAGCAACCTTTGGGGGGGGGGTTTCAGTTATAACTGGAAATCCCAAGCTTCCAATCAGGATTTTTTTTTTTTTATCAGTGTTTTCTAGTTATAACTGAAAAAAAAATCAGTTCTAATTATCACCTGCTACAAAGATGACATTGGTAAAGCCCAGGTACACTCAGAAGCAGACTGCACATTATCTGAAAACAGACTGAGGCCTAGATGCACTAAACTTAACGAGCCATTAACGTGGGTTTTAAACTGGTTCTAGCCAGTTTTTTGTTTTTTTTGTTCTAGCCAGTTTCACGTGCAAGTAGTAAACCAGGACATACCCTAAAGGGCATTTTCCTATCACGGTAGCAGCTAACAAAAATGGAATGCAGATGAGCAAATTAGTATTATAATGTGTATAAATCATATTGTAATGAGATGCACTACCATTTTCCGATTCCCTTACCGTGGAAACCCTAATGGGAGGTCTGCACCTCTCATTGGGGCTGCTGTGAGGGAATCGGAAGGGGAAAAAAAAGTGCTTGTCAGGGACATCCTTCTAAAGTGCCTAACATAGACGTCCTTCACTCCCAAAAACAAAAAAGGACGTCCCTGACGAGCACTTGGACGTTTGCAGCTTAAGTGAAGGGCTACTACTCTGCCTTCTCTCTCCAAAACACTCACGGGAAGCAGCAATCAGACGGGGCTACGAGGATGCTCTCTCTTCCTGGGCTGCTTGTCTTGTCCCCTGGAAATCTGGGTAGTTTGGAGGGTTTGTGTGCCTCGGATTCTGCTGTTCCCATACATGGTGGTGCTGCGAGGGAATCGGAAGGAAAAAAAAAACACATCCAAGTGCTCGTCAGGGACGTCTAACACGAACTGGACGTCTTTCTGCAGCTTTTGTGATGGGCGTCCTTCTTGGACGTGTTTTTCTTTCCTGCAATTAGGAAGGACTTCTCTGAAAAAAAAAAAAAGGACGTCCCTCTTTTCTTACCTACCTGAACTGACCACAACCACAGTTCTCTCAACAGTCCCCTCCAAGATTGTTTTCAGCTTGCCCCCCCCCCCCCAGACAGGATCGGGACGTGTGAGGACGTCCAAATCAAAACATTTTGGATGTCTCTCCCTCCAAGTCTCTCTCTCAGCCAATCTCAGCGCGTTTCGTCCTTTAGATTGTAAGCTCCTTCGAGCAGGGACTGCCCTTCTTTGTCAAACTGTACAGTGCTGCGTAACCCTAGTACCGCTCTAGAAATGTTAAGTAGTAGTAGTTTAGTGCAGGGATTGGCTGAGAGAGACCTGGAGGGAGGGATATCCAAAAAGTTTTGATTTGGACGACCTCACACGTCCCGATCCTGTGTGGGGGGGGGGGGGGACGCAAGCTGAAGGTTTCAGGCTGCTGACAAGTTTCCTGCTCGTCAGGGACGTCCTTTTTTTTTTTTAGAGTGAAGGACGTCCATAAAGGACGTCCTTGGCATGCGCAGAACAGCCAGCATAACGCTTGGCTGCTCTGTGCATGCTCGACCGGCCGACTGGCTTCCGAGGGAATAGAGAATGCAAGTGAGCTACAACGAACAGCTCATTTGCATTCCATTTCCTTGATGCATGGTCGTTCCCTACCGATTCGCTATGGAATCAGTAAGGGAAGGGCTCTTCCGAGGACCTCAGTGCATCTACCCCAGAGCCAGGCGTTTGTTTCCACTTGATATGCTGCTTATCCTGAAATTCCCCGATTGTTCAATATGTGCTGTCATAAGCTGGTAACATTTATAAAAGATATGAAGGACCCACTGAGCAGTACTTAAATAAAACCATCCTACAGCCTTGAGCCCAATGTTTTACACATCACTAACAGGTGGGAAGGATCAGTGCAACAGAACACATTGGGGGGGGGGGGGTATTTGAGTGCGACAGAAGTGTTCACATTTCCTTTGAAATAAAATAAACCACAATTTAAAAAAATGAGAACAGCTATGATGAGTCAAGGTCTATCGAGCCCAGCATCTTGTCTCTAACAGTGGCCAGTCCAAGTCACAAGTACCCCAGCAGATCCCATCATAGTTCATTTCCAGAGATGAACAATCCTTTCCAAGTCTACCTGGTTAATCATGTTTTATGGACTTTTCCTCCAGGAACTTAGCCAAACTCTTCTGAATCCTGCTATGATGGTTGGATTGACCACACTATCCAAGAAAAGATTCCACGGCTTAATTATGCGCTATATGAAAACTGTCTATGATTTGTCTTCAGTCTACTGGTCATTAGTTTCATTGAGAGCTCTCTTATTTTTGTTTTATTTTGACAGGTTACTGTTCCATCCCACTCGGGGCCACCGAATGGGGGGGGGGGGGGGGGCAAGATTCCCCAGGCCTGGCCTCCAAGGGGGGGGGAGCCAGCACCGGCAAGGTTTTGAGGGAGCAGAACCTTCTTCCTGCCTGCTTCTGGGTCTGTCCTGCTCCTGGATGCCAGGACATGGGTGATTGCGTTAATGCAGTAACACGGGTCCTGGTGCACAGGAGCAGGAAGAGAGAGACCGGAGGGAGGTGCAGACATAGGAAATTAAGGGGGCGAGGTAGCAGCCTGAGTACGTCGGGGGGGGGGGGGGGCAGTCCTTCCCCAGACCTGGCTGTGTCTCTCAGCAGCCTGATCCCACTCAGTTTTATAAAGTTCTGCCACATCCCCTCTCAGACACTTTTCCCAGCTGAAAAGCCCTAACCTATTTAGCCTCTCTTCGTAAAGGTGCTCCATCCCCTTCATCATTTTTGTCACCCTCCTCTGAACCTTTTCTAGTTGTGCTATATCCTTTTTGAGATGGGGTGACCACAGCTTCATTCAGCACTCAAGGTGCACATCAGGGGCTATGTGGAGGCATAATGATCTTCTGTTTTGATGCATAGCTCAGAATCTAGCTTTTTTTTTTTTTAATTAGGATTTAACCACCATCTTTATGAAGAGATTCACCCAAGGCAGTGTACAGTTTTGTAACTTTAACAAGGAACCAGGGGCGTAGCCAGACAACAAATTTTGGGTGGGCCTAGGCAAGAAGTGGGTGGGCACCAAGTGTTCTCCCCCCTCCCAACCACCACCAAAAAAAAAATATTTCAGCTGGTGGGAAAATGCTTCTTTCCACCTTGGCAGTATGCAGCAGCCATGCGCTGAAAACGGAGTGTGTGCAGGTGCTAGTATCGTGGAGAGTAGCATTTTTGTTACCATCAGGGGGAAGTCTTCAGCTGGCCAAGCTTGAGATCCCCATCAGCTACTGCTAAATGTTTGCTACTGTTGGGTGGGCCTGAGCACTAAATAGGTGGGCCCTGGCCCACCCAGGCCCACCTGTGGCTACGCCACTGCAAGGAACCAACCTGGAAACAATAGATAGGCCTGCTGCTTTAGAAATTTTCAGTTCAGACATTTCTACCCAAAATTTGAATAAATCCAGTTGTGCCCCAACTTACCACTTCCATAGAGTACTATGAGTCCCGTAATCATGCACACTGGATGCCAGTTAAACAGCTCCGAGCCCTGCAAAGCAAAGCCTCCGCGCCACTGCCGAACCCAGTACCCAGTCAATACCACACAAAAGAATCCAAGGAGCAACACCAGGAGGTAAAGCAGGCAGAAGAGGGAAGATAATTTCATCGTACCTAGGAAGAGGAAAGAAAGAAGTGAAAAGCCAGAGGCTTCCAGGACCATAAGACTTGGCATGAGGAGCATTGAGGGAGACATACACTTTAAACTGGCAGTACCTGTACTAGGCAGGAAAGAGACCTGGGCAATTAGCTGATAAGCCAGACAAAACAGCCAAAACTGGAGTGTAACTATGCATGCCTTAAAGGGGAAATACTATAGCATAGGCACTAACATTTACAGAATACTAGTTCCAGGCCCACCTCCCTCCCAGTTCCAGTCCCTCTGAGTTCCAGGCCCTCCTCCCTCCCTCCCCTCTCTTTCCATCCCTCCGAGTTCCAGGGCCGTCCCCTCCCCCCTGTTCCAGGGTCGTCCCTCCCCCCTTCCTGTTGCAGGCCCCCTCCCTCCGTTTTTGAAAAGTCATCTTCACTTACCCCGTCGGGGTTACGGCGGCCGGCAGCAGCGGTACAACGCGTGCAGGCTCAGCCCTTCTGTCTCTCTCAGCTCTGGTTCCGCCCTTGCTAAACTCCGGGATTCTATATAATTGCACCGAGATTTCCGCACAGAAATTGAAACATATTCCATAACAATGCACATAAGCGAATAGGCTAACAAGCTAATCAGCATTGATAATTGGATGTTAACCAATTATCAGCACTAATTAGAATTTACACACAAAATTGTAAGCATATTCTGTAATGTGGTGCGCACAAATTCTAAGTCGCATAGTTGAAAAGTGGGTGTGGCCGTGGGCATGGAATGGGTGGATCATGGCTTTTTAAAAATCTAGTGCGCTGTTATAGAATACACCCGGTCCACATATAATTTAGGTGTCTTTACACCAAGTTTTATTTGGCGTAATTTCCCACAACTAAATTTAGTTGCGCGAAGCAGCGCTCTGTGTATTCTATATACCACATGGAAATTTAGGCTTATTCTATAAAGTATGCCTAAATTAAGGCGTACTTTATAGAATACACTTAGGAATTTCATTTAGGTACCTGTTGGTTTTTTTTTTTTAGGCATGATATAAAGAATTTAGTCCAAAATGGGCTTCTTGGCATTCAGTGTGTGCTAAGGTTTAATAATAGGGCAATAATGTTTTATGAGAAGTAGATTTTTTTATTTAATAAGAATGTATAAAATTTTATGTACAACAACATACACCCAAGCATTCAGCTGCAAATGGGAAACTAAGACTCATGTTATTGTACTCTTATGTTCTTATTTTACCATATTTTAATACACTATAAAACACATTTGTCAGATTAATACAATAAGGAGGCAATGTGCCCTTGAGAAATAAAGCATGCTTGTCAAAAAAACACCTAGCCACCCACCTGGGGTTGTCCTGTGGCCACTTAGAGGGTCTATCCCCAGAACAGCTCAGGTCCGCTGCACCTGTGCTCTATACTAGCATCCTCTCCCACCGACTGGGTCACAACTGCCTCTGGGCGAGTTTCCCACTCTCAAATTATCCCCGGTGATTTCTAGGGTATTTACTGGAGCCACACTCCCAATGGTCCCACAGTTCCCAGAAAGTACTCACAGACCCAACACACAAACCACCAGGATTCTTTTTCAGTCCAGACAAACAGGGCAAACAAATATGTTTATTCTCTTAAAAAATATTGAACAGTGGAACAAAATAGTGCAATTGGCAAACAGGTAACTGAAATATGGATCAATTATAACACTAACTAAACACTTGCATACTTCCTAGAAAGTACTTGGGGAGATCAGGGCATATATCTGTTCACAGAGCTTCAGCAAAAGAGATCCCGCTCTCCTTCTCCCAGGTTGAAACTGAAGGAACAGCTAGCATCTGCTGGATAATTTCAAAACTCCATGCCAATGAGAGGCCAGAACAGTCAAGTTTGAAATAAAAACTGATTACATCGCTACTGGCACTTCCTATTATCTGTGTGCCAAATAAAAGAAAGAGAAAACAGCTTTAAGCATAAACATGCACCATCTGCTGGCCAAAACAGGAGAAATACAGTTCAGACATATTGAAGACAGAAAAATATCGAATACATTTTACAGGCTTAAACACACACTATTTCTTCACAGTGCTTCTGTCTGTTCTTGCTGATTTCCATCCATGTATATTTCCAGCTTAATATTTATGTATTTATTAGGATTTCTCTACCACCCTTTTGAAGGAATTCACCCAAGCCAGAGTACAAGAATAAGTCAAACATAGGCAATAGACAATTACAGCAGTAAAAATATTTAGATACAACGTATACAGTATGGCATAATATGCTACTTAAATTGTCAAACACAATACACAATAACATTTAAATGGACAGTATAGGGTGGAACTCGTTGCCAAAGGATTTGATAAACGCAGTATCGAAGCCAAGTTCAAAAAAGGTTTGGAACAATTCCTGGAGAAAGTTAACAGACCACTATCAAAGTGGACCTGGGGAAAGTCACTGCTTATCCCTGGGAGATACACTCATGTGTATAACCCCCCTTGAAGTTAGGTGCTGGGGCACCGAGACACTACCTTATGGTGCCTTTGATGTGACTAAGTGGCTCTACCTTAAGGTGTCACTTTATAGAACTGTCCCCTTAGCATGCTTGTACATGTAAAACATTAGTATACAAATAACTGCATGCACATTAGCATCATTATTTTTTTCCAGTAACTGGAGTGAATACCAAATGCCTAGCAACATCTCTCATGTTTAAAAAAAAAAAAAAGTACAGAAAGATCTGTGCAAATGCAGGATATCTCACAAGTCAAAACAGTCAAGTTGCACACACAAGTTCCACAACAGAGTTCCTCATCAAAAGAAATTGTACAATGTGATACCCGCCAGCGAGCCTTCTCATGAGTAGCCCCCCCCCCTCCCACACACACACACAGACACACACACTGGAATTTACTCCCAGAGGGGCTATTTATAACTCTCGACTACCTCTACCTAAAGCCTGGTGAAAACCTGGCTCTTCTCCCAAGCCTTTAATACATAGGATTGACTATACACCCATTCTGCACCTGGACTAGCTTGCTACACATACTGTAACTTAGATCAGTTCCTTAACTATACAAAAAACTTGCCTTGAAAGCCATGCACATAAGTTGAAAAGACATGATGGTAACTGGTGTTGATAAAGTATTCTCTAGCACTTCTTCTAAAGATAGCCTTTTTCCAAACAACCTGTAAGCCCATAAACACATTTACATATTGAGATTGTTCTGCTGTTGTGTTTGACAGTTCAGTGCACTTAGTGGTAGAAATTACATCTCCACCCAGCTTCTGTTCTGCTACACTGATCTTGGCAGAGTTGCTGTTAGGAAAACAAGCTACAGGAGCTGTAGTTGAAGAACCAGACAGAAACCATGGACTGGACTTCAAGAAAGACCATCTCCTGGAGCCCACATCTCCCCAGGACACCTGTCAGAGTGTACATGTTTAATGTATGATATCACACACAAACACAATGCCTCTCTCACACATCATTCCACATGCAAACACTAATAATACTTAAGAGTACAATCTTGTATTGATTCTACTTAGATCAACACATGCTTTTCTTGACACATTCTAATTGCTTCTCAGCCTCACTACACTGCTTTCTTCAGACAGGTGCCTTCTCTCTCTCTCCCCCTCCCCCCTCCAGGTCCTACACTTATTGCTGGTCTACCTGTGAAGGCTCTGTTTCCTCTGGTTTCTGCTTCAGCTCCCAGCTCTGACTATAAAATAGAAATGAGAGGAGTCCCTGGGTCCTCCTTTCTCGGCCCCCCAGCTGCTACAACCACTGTACTGAGCTTGCCTAAGTGACCCACAGTCACCTGCTAAAAGGGAGGAGACACTGTGAAAGTGAAGGAATAAGACAAGAGGAACTGATTTCTCCCACATGCTGAACACAGAGAAACTTTTTAAGAGGTCTGGGCCTTTCATGTCAAGGAACAAATTCCCTGTTTATGTGAAGTGAACAGGGATTTAATTTTTTTTTTCTGTCTAAAACTGCAGTTCATCTCTACCTGAATACCTTGGAGGAGAACACTCACAAACTGGTATCAGAACATCTCACATGACAGAGAAAAGAATCAACCAGATCATAAGAACATAAGCATTGCCATACTGGGACAGACCGAAGGTTCATCAAGCCCAGTATCCTGTCTCCAGCAGTGGCCAATCCAGGTCACAAGTACCTGGCAAGATCCCAGAACAGCAAAACAGATTTTATACTGCTTATCCTAGAATATGCAGTGGATTTTCCCAAGTCCATCTTAATAATGGCTTGTGGACTTTTCTTATAGGAAATTATCTAAACCTTTTTTAAACCTTGCTAACCTAACTGCTTTTACCACATTCTGTGGCAACAAATTCCAGAGTTTAATTTTTTATTATTGCATTTGTATCCCACATTTTCCCACCGTTTTGCAGGCTCAAAGTGGCTTACTATACATCATGGATAGTGGAAATGAGAGGGGAGTAAACATTTGGTGTTAGAGAAAGAGTTTGGGTTGCATGGTAATGGAATACATGATAGTAGTATAACAGAAGGCATTATTAGCATTTCTGGATAAATGCGGGAGTTTCACATGTTTTGGTCTTTGTGGTTAATTACTCGTTGAGTGCATATGGAAGAATTATGTTCTTACTTGATAATTTTCTTTCCTTTAATCATACCAGACCAGCACAGACTAATGGGTTGTAGCCATCTACCAGCGGAAGAAGACAGAGGAAATAGTTCCAAGTAAACCGCCCCTTAAGGGTATCGTGCAACCTGGAATGTTCAGTATTTCAAATAGCCAAGCAATGGTGCTCTGAAGTCTAGAAGAAAACACAGTTAATACCAAACAGGCAAACTATTGGAACCAATATGCAGAACCTCACTGTTCCTGCTTGGCCAAAGGCAACTGCAACCTCCCCTCACAGTAAAGTAAGCAGGAGGGAGTGGTCCATACTGAGCTTGTGCTGAGCTTGCCCAAGCACATAGAGATCTACTCCTGAATCCAGGGAAAGAACTCCCGTGATCCCAAGTAACAGGAGTCATACAGAGCTGGCACAACAACAAGTGGCATGAGATAGAATAGAGACGATGAAGCAAGCAGTGCTATAGGACATCCCACCGTATTGAAGAGTCATGGAACAGCCAAGGATACTTAAAGTGAGTGGAGGAGTGGCCTAGTGGTTAAGGTGGTGGACTTTGGTCCTGAGGAACTGAGTTCAATTCCCACTTCAGGCACAAGCAGCTCCTTGTGACTCTGGGCAAGTCACTTAACCCTCCATTGCCCCATGTAAGCTGCATTGAGCCTGCCACAATTGGGAAAAGCGCAGGGTACAAATGTAACTAAAATAAATAAAAAATAAAGGAAACAAAACTCTGACAGACTTTAGCCAGGGAGGGCATCTGGACTGGTCTGGTATGATTAAAGGAAAGAAAATTATCAGGTAAGAACATAATTTTTCCTTCCTTGTCATCTATACCAGACCAGTCCAGTCCAGACTAATGGGATGTAGCAAAGCAGTTTCCCAAAGATGGGGGGGGGGGGGGGGGGGGAGAAGAAGGCAGAAGGTTGAAAAATCAATAAAGATATACACACAACAACAAAATGATCAGCAGAAAAGGATTCGAATATCCAAACCACCAGGTTACCAAAATGGAACAGAGTTAGACACTAGAAAAGGCACTGAAGCCTTAGGACGTAAAACAAACATCCTGAGCAAAAGTAAAATTACGTACCCCTGTCCCGAGAGTAGCAAAAGAAGCAGCAAAAGATACCCATGCCAAAGGACCTCCCCTTGGAAGGAAGGCAACAGTCGTGTCCGAGCAACAAGGAGAAGAACTGTCTCTCCTAGACCAGGATCCACTTCTCTGAACTCTGGAAGGCCAAAGACTAACTCCCAAACCTGCCAGTCTGCTTTGAGTCCAAGATGGTAGAATGAAGCAACCCTAACAAGTACTAGGAGTACGCAACCCCAAACAGTGTGCCACACTTCATAGAAGAAAGGAAGCAAGGCCCAGGAACCACCAAGACCCGTGCCTAGTGAGAGAATGAAACTCCACAGAACAAGAAGAGACTCCAGAGTCGAGCGAATCAATTGTGGAGGAGTGGCCTAGTGGTTAGGGTGATGGACTTTGGTCCTGGGGAACTGAGGAACTGAGTTCGATTCCCACTTCAAGCACAGGCAGCTCCTTGTGACTCTGGGCAAGTCACTTAACCCTCCATTGCCCCATGTAAGCCGCATTGAGCTTGCCATGAGTGGGAAAGCGTGGGGTACAAATGTAACAAAAACAAACAAAAAAAAACCTAACTGGAGCACTAGTCTCTCCAGGAGAACCATGAAGAAAAGGGCAGCAGCATACCAGGGTACAACTGTAGAAAGACAATATTCCTCAACCAGCTCGCTCTGGATGAAAGAACAGAGCCAAGAGAACAAGAGGAGACAAAAAGAAAGAGTTGAGGGCCACACTGTGGGGAAAAGACCCCCAAGGTGCCAAGTAGCCACAAAAGGAGCAGAGACAAATTCAAACTTAAGCAATGGAGAAGCTTCTCACCAGCCACCAAGAGGCTATGGCAAGAAAAGGTGCCACAGGAATGGTAGCTAACAGGAGACAAGACAGCCTTGTCTAGCAGTCTAAACTGCGGTATGCCACAGCTGCCGAGAAGTTACTGTATCCAACCCGCAGAAAAGAGCTGGGGTTGACCAACAAGGTGAAACAGTGCCCAACAGGCAAAGGTGAAAATATGCTCAACAAAGACTGAACTGTGCTCAAGGGACAGAAACGAAGGTGTGCTCATCACACAGAGTAGGATCCGCGCTCAACGAGAAGGGAAAATTAGGTTCTTACCATGATAATTTTCTTTCCTTTAGTCATAGCAGATTAAGCCATTACGAATGGGTTGTGTCCATCAACCAGCAGGGGGAGATAGAGAGCACTCAACTTTTCTTAGTGCCTCATGGCCAGCTAGCTCCACTGCCTCTTCAGTATTTGAAGCTTCCAAAGCAGTATGGCAAACCGCAATGGGAATAACATGAACTTTCCTCACAGCGAACGATGGCCCCTTAACAAGGGCATGAACTCAACAAAGGAGGGAATGAACTCATCCTCTTGGAGGGAATAAACTCGTCCTCCACTTTGTATAAACGGAGGGAATACTTGCATCCTCCTGGAGGGAATAAACTCATCCTCCCAAAACATGAACTGGAGGGAATGAACTCATCCTCCTATAACTGTAACAAGAATCCTGAAGACTGTTTTCCGACTCCCCAAGGAAGGAATATAACTTCAGGAAACAAGAACAGCATCTAAAATCAGAATCACTGCAATACAGACAATCATACAGGGAGGGCTCATGGCTTCATCTGCTATGACTAAAAGAAAATTATCATGGTAAGAACCTAATTTTCCCTTCCTTGTCATCAAGCAGATGACGCCATTACGTATGGGATGTAACAAAGCAATCCCTAAATAGGGTGTGAACAAGCCACACCACGCGCTAGCACCTGTGCTCCAAAACGCGCATCCCTCCTGGCAGCCACATCCAGCCTGTAATGTTGGGTGAAAAAGAGCTTAGAAGCCCATGTTGCAGCACTGCAAATCTCATTAAGAGATAGTGCTCCAGTTTCCGCTCAGGAAGAGGAAATCGCTCTTGTGGAATGTGCCTTAAAGGCTTCAGGCGGAGCCCGGCCAGACAGCAAATATGCTAAAAAGATAGCTTCTTTGAGCCAATGGGCAATAGTGGCTTTAGACGCTGAAGACCCTCTGCGAGGACCTGCAAACAGCACAAAAAGATGATCAGAGGTCCTGAAAGAATTTGTAATTCGCAGATACTGCAACAGAGTCCTGCGCACATCCAAAAGGTGCAACTGCCCAAATGAACCTGGAAACTCCTCCTCAACAAAGGAGGGAAGAAAAACAGGCTGGTTTAGGTGAAACGCTGAAACCACCTTAGGCATGAAAGAAGGCACGGTCCGAACCGTGACCCCTGGCTCTGAGAATTGCAGAAAAGGGTCTCTACAGGACAGCGTCTGGAGCTCTGACACCCGTCTCGCCAAGGTAATGGCCACTAAAAAGACAGCCTTCAGTGTCAATCCTTCTCTGAAGCACGCCGAAGCGGTTCAAAGGGAGCCCCCTGAAGGGCCTTCAATACTAACCCCAGGTTCCAAGCGGGACAAGGTGCCCACACGGGAGGATGGAGCCGAAGCACCCCTCTAAGAAACCGTGCCACATCTGGATGAGCAGCTAAGGACACGCCTTCAACCTTGCCACGCAGGGAGGTCAATGCTGCCACTTGCACCCACAGGGAATTATAGGCTAAGCCTTTGTGTACACCATCCTGCAAAAAGTCCAGAATCGGCGAGACAGGAACCTGCAACGGAGAAAGCGCTCTTGAAACACACCAGACTTCAAACTGGCGCCAAATCCTGGCATATGCCACGGAAGTGGAGCTCTTACAGGCCTGCAGGGGAGTGGAAATTACCTTATTTGAGTAGCCTTTATCTCTCAATTGTGCCCTCTCAATCGCCATGCCATAAGACCAAAGTGGCAGGCGTCCTCCATGGCCACCGGACCCTGTGACAACAGGTGCGGAACCAAAGGTAACGGAAAGGGAGCCTCCAACAGCATCTGTCGGAGGTCTGCATACCAAGGCCTCCTGGGCCAATCCGGGGCGATGAGCACCACTTCTCCTGGATGCAGCCGAATCCGCAGGAGCACTCGCCCTATCAAGGGCCACAGAGGGAAGACATACAGCAAGCCCAGGGGCCAGGGTTGAGCCAAGGCATCCAACCCGGCAGAACAAGGATCCCTCCGTCTGCTGAAGAAGCATGGGACTTTGGCATTGGATCTGGTCGCCATAAGATCCATCACTGGCTTGGCCCATTTGGCACATATCTGCAGGAATACATCGTCTGCTAGGTCCCACTCCGCTGGATCGATCTGATGCCTGCTTAGATAGTCGGCTTGCACGTTGCTCTGACCTGCAATGTGAGCTGCTGACAGGGACTGTAGATGCAGCTCGGCCCAGTGGCAAATTTGTTCAGCCTGCGCGGCTAGAGCTCTGCACTGAGTGCCGCCTTGTCTATTTATGTAGGCCACTGCTGTCGTGTTGTCCGACATCACTCAGACAGCCAATCCTTCCAGGGTCACTTGAAAAGCCAGAAGAGCCAGAAACACCGCTTTCAACTCCAGGCGGTTGATAGACCACTCCGATTCGTCGGGTGTCCACAGACCCTGGGCATGCTTCCCCTGGCAATGTGCGCCCCAGCCCTTCAGGCTGGCATCTGTCACCACTAGGCACCAATCGGGGAGCGCCAGCAGCATTCCCCGCCGCAACATGCTGTCCGAGAGCCACCACTCCATACTGAGGCGGGCCGCAGGGAGCCAAGAAAGTCTGTAATGATAATCCTGAGATACTGGAGACCATCGTTGAAGTAGAGAATACTGTAGAGGTCTCAGGTGCGCTCTCGCCCATGGCACCACTTCCAAGGTGACCATCATCGATCCCAACAGCTGGACAATGTCCCAAGCTCGCGGGCGGGGCATCCTCAGGAGCAGACGGACCTGATTCTGAAGCTTGCACCGCCTTTGTTCGGGAAGAAACACATAGCCCGAGGCTGTGTCGAACCTGGCCCCCAAATATTCTAGAGATTGCGAGGGGGTCAGGTAACTTTTGGCCATATTGACGACCCAGCCCAGAGATTGAAGGACTGAAACCACTCTAGCTAGATGACTCTTTTTCTGAGTCTGCTCTGATGAGCCAGTCATCTAGGTATGGGGAACCCGGACACCCTCTCACCTGAGCAAGGCAGCTACTACCACCATTACCTTGGAGAAGGTTCAGGGAGCTGTGGCGAGGCCAAAAGGCAAGGCCCGAAACTGGAAATGTTTTCCCAACACCGCAAACCGCAGAAACTTCTGGTGTGGGGGCCAAATTGGTATGTGCAAGTAAGCTTCTTTCAGGTCCAGAGACGTGAGAAACTCTCCTGGCTGTACCACCAAAATGACGGAGCGCAGGGTTTCCATGTGAAAATGCCGCACTCTTAAGGGCTTGTTAGCTCTTTTAAGTCCAGGATCGGGCGAAAAGACCCACCTTTTCGTGGCACCACAAAGTAAATGGAGTAGCGGCCTAGACCTTGTTCGGCGGGAGGCACCGGGGTCACAGCCCCTATCTGGCACAGACTGTGCAGAGTCTCCTCTACCGCCGCCCGTTTGGCGGCAGAACCGCATCGGGACTCCACAAACACGTCTCTTACCAGGGCATCGAATTCTACTCGGTATCCGTCTCTGATCAGGTCCAAGACCCACTGATCTGTGGAGATTTTGGCCCACTCCTCGAAAAAGAGGGAAAGTTTTCCTCCGATTACAGGAAACGAGGAGAGGGCCAGCGCACCATCATTGAGAGGGTCGCCCCTGAACTCCAGGCCTTGAATTGGCAGCTGCGGAATGATTGTCCGAGCGAAAGGAGTTTCTCTGCTGAAAGCGGGCATGCGAAGTGAACCCAGCAGCACGCCCCGGGCGGTACCTTCTAGCTTCACGGAAGCGAGGTCTGTAAGAAGAGCGGACCGCCTGACCCTTAGAGGAAGGCTTCGGCCTATCTTCGGGCAAGCGCTGAGGTTTGGAATCCCCCAGGCCTTTAACAATGTTTTCTAGCTCCTCACCAAACAGGAGAAGGCCTTGAAAGGGCAACTTCACCAACCTTTGCTTAGAGGCCATGTCCACCGCCCAATGTCGTAGCCAAACAGTGTGGCAAGCCGCCACTGCTACAGCCATTTGCTTAGCCGAAGCTCTGACCATATCATAAAGGGCGTCAGCCAAAAAGGACAAGGCCGACTCCATCTGCGGAGCCACTTCAGATAAGGTCTCCGCTCCATCATCGGGCTGTTCCACTGCCTGCTGTAACCAAGCCAGGCAGGCTCTAGCAGCATAACAACTGCATGCAGACGCCCGAACAGTGAGACCTGCCAAATCAAAGGACCGCTTCAGAGCTGAATCAAGCCTGTGGTCTTGAATATCCTTCAGGGCAACACCTCCTTCAACAGGGAGGGTAGTTCTCTTTGTCACAGCCGTGACTAGGGCATCCACTTTAGGCACTGCAAAGCGAGCGAAATGTTCCTCACTCAGAGGGTATAATTGCCCCATAGCCCTGGCAACCTTCAAAGGTCCCTCGGGGTCAGCCCATTGAGCCGAAATAAGCTCTTGGATGGAGTCATGCAAAGGAAAGGCTCGAGCAGGCTTTCTGGTACTAGCCATCCTTGGATTAACCGAGGAGGCTGTGCCACTCCCAGGATCTTCAATCGAGAGGGCTTGTAAGGCATCTGAAATAAGCGCTGGCAGCTCCTTGTGGTGGAAAATCCTCACCGCAGACGGATCATCAATCTCCTGTGGCAATTCTGCACCCAAATCTGGCTCCTCAGCCCAAGAAGTTCTGCCAGACCCCTCAGAATCCTCATAGCCTGACCACGGGGGGGGGGGGGGGGGGGGCGAGGGGAAGGGGGGCGCCACACTCAGAAGGGGAATTAGCCCTTTTGCGTTTATCAGGAGGATAAGAAACAGGCAAAGCCAACTCCAAAAGGCCAGGACCCACCAGGGGGGTGGGGGGAGGCAGAGGGTCCGAAGATCCCTGTGGAAGAGCTCTTTTAAGCATGTATGCCCTATGCAGCACTAAAACAAAATCAGGGGATAAAACCGCTCCCTGACCGCCCGGATCCTGCCCAAGGCTGTCAGCTCTATTATTAGAGCTCAGAGGACCCCCCCCCCCCCCGGATTCAGGGCTCTCCGTCGCAACAGAGGCTGCGCCATGTGGAAAATCCAAAATGGCATCCGCTGCCAGCTCAGAGCACGAAAGATCGCCGCTCGCCATGCTCGGGCCGGCTCTACCGTCTGTACAGCACAAATTACAGAGCCCCGCTGCTATTTTGCACTTGCCACATTTAGAACAGTGCTTTACAGTGTCCGCAGCCATCGCCGAAAACGGCAATAAAATTCAAAAATGGCGGTTCACGCCAAACACATCACGATCGTGGGCCCACCCCCCGGAGGAGTCAGAAAACACTCTTACCTCACTAGACCGAGTATCACAGCTCCGGTCCTGCAGAAGAATCTCAAGAAAAAAACCCTCTTTTCCAAGATCGCTGCGCTAAAGCACGACGTGACTTTATTTATTTATTTATTTATGTATTTATTTTTAACGCTGTGAGGAAAGCAGAGGCAAAAGAGGTAAATAAAAACACTCCGGAGGCTCAGATAAGTGGGAAAGGCAGGGAAAGGCGAACCAATGTGCCTGCATCTACTGAGTGGGAAAGGACAGGGAAAAGCAAGCTAATATGTCCACATCCACGGAGGCATGGGTAAGGCAGGGAAAGGGCTGACCTATGTGCCTTCAAAGTGAAGCTGCTATAGCCTCTAACACCCCGGCTAACAACTGGCAAGCCAGGAGCCACCCCCAGGCAGATTTTGATGGAGCTCGAAGAAGCTGCAGCCACCCTGCTTGGGGAGATAGAGAATACTGAAGAGGCAGTGGAGCTAGCTGGCCATGAGGCACTGAGAAAAGTTGAGTGCTCTCTATCTCCCCCTGCTGGTTGATGGACACAACCCATACGTAATGGCTTCATCTGCTTGATGACAAGGAACAAACGGATTTGCACTCAAAGCACACAAACTGAGCCATGCACCACGGGCAGAGAAAGAATTGCACACCTCTGCAAAGATAGAAATGCACTGAACAAGCAGAGAAGAAGCTGAGAGTAACAGACAGAGGATGAGCAGTGCCCCACTGAAAGAGCTGGATGTTAGAGGTACCTGAGGAACTGAAGCTGCGGTAGGCCAGCAAGGAGCTATGCTTCCTACGCAGACATGAAGCTGTGTAGCACCTGAACTCACAGAGCTGTGCTCCACATATCACCCTGAAACTTAGCCCAATTTGCCGACACGGAGCTGCGTGCCACACTGAGACCTGCAGAGAAAGAACTACACTCAACATGTGACAATGGAGCTGCATTCAACATGCCATGATAGAGCTGTCCTCAACATACAGCGATGGAGCTAAAGCCAACCTGGAACAGTGCCCAACATGGAACGATGGAACTGCATGGAATAATGGAGCTGCGCTCAACATGCAAAATGCATAGATGGAGCCCCAGGGAACAGCCAGTGAAGAAGGTGCTGCCAGGAGGCCAACAGGAAAGGAGCACAACTTGTGGAAATGCAGACCTGGCGCTGCACTCCCCTGGCCCAGAGGGACTAAAACTACAAGAGAAGGCCCCATGCCCCAAGAGACACTCTCGGCCCCCAACTGGTCTCTGAGCCACAATGACCGCCCTCCTAGGCAACTGATACGGAGCAGCAGTCAACGTAGAGAAAGAACTCCAGCCAAGAGGGAGGTAAGCATCACAGATCTGGAATCCTCAGACCATAGGAAGTAAAATGCAGCCATAAGGCAGTGAGGAAGAAACAACTCTCGCCAGGCCAGGAACAAAGAGGAAGTTGGCCACTAACACCAAACTGAGGAAAAACCAGCTAAGGGAGAATCAAACTCCACACCTAGAACAGAGCCACTTCCCTGCAGAAAAGTAGAGAAAAGCACAGAGCTAAGAGGCAATAATCCAGATGCACAACAATAAATCTGCTCAGCAGGAAAGAACTGAGCCCCTTACAGAAAAAGGATGGCATGCCAAATATGCCAGGAGAGAGGCGCCTGAAACTAGAAAAGGCAAAATCCGCCTGTGCCAGGCTAAAACTCCCACCCGAATGCAAGGAAGAGCTGTGGCAAACTAATCCTAAAAAGGCACATTCCCATAAAGAGACACTGATCTGAGTCCAAGCAGAAGACTGGCAAGAATGGCGCTCCCGAGGGTACTCAGAAGAGGGATTTAAGCTAGCAGTTGCACACCAAGGGCAACTCGGACCCGTGCCAGAAGGAAAGTACCCTGCAGACAAAGCAGAGCAGACAGTAGGGATCCATGGGGACGAGAGAACCAGAACCTCCCTAAGGAAGGGAGGAAAAACCGCTGCCAAAACAATAATCAAATAGCAGGGGCGTGTCAAGCAAGATGCCTGAAGCAACAGAGACCGGACGGTCTGAAAAAGAACGGACCAACAGCCGCGTAAGGCTGAGAGGAAAGAAAAAAAATAGCCCTGGACTAAAAAGACCAAGCCTGCAGCCAAACGGAGCCAGCGAGAGACTTCCCCCACTTTGGAAATTTTAGACTAAGACCTCCAAACCGCAAAGGTACAAGTTCCAGCAAAAGGGCCGCCGTCTAGGACTGAGAAGAGGAGAAAAACAACTGAGTTTCGTGATCCAGACACAAGCCATGCCCCACAAAAAAAAAAAAAAGAAAAGAAAAAATCAAAGCAACTGGTACCAGCTTGGAAGGGTCCAAGATCAGAATCAGACGCCGGCCAGCGAAATTCAAAGAAACTTCGCAAGTGGCCCCCTAGAATACATTGCCAAAGGCGGGAAAATAAATCAGGTAACAGGAAAGAGAAAGAAGGAAAAACACAGTTTCTTTTTTTAAACAACCTTTTTCACTAATGACAGGAATTAATAAAGGTTTACCTCAGAGGCAGAAAAGGAGGGGAAAAAACAAAGTTTCCTTTTTTTTTTAAACAACCTTCACTAGTGACAGGAATAAATAAAGGCTTACCTCAGAGGCAGAAATTCAAATATACCTACCACCACAGAAGAGAAGAACCCCACAGGGGAGACAAGTTACTCCATGCCACAATCAACCATCACCCTGCTAGCAAGACAGCCAGGGGAGGGAGGGGAGGGGAGGGGAGGGAACCAGGGTCACTGGATATCACCCTAGCTGGCAAATGAGGAACTCAGGACCACTGAGTATCATCTAAAACTAGCCCGAACACGGCTACCAGCACACCCCTGGCTCCACTGTCACCAGAAGAATCTTGGACAGGAGCTATCAGCCAGCAATCCAGAGCAGCTGCATGATCTGACCACCATCCGCTAGGAGACAGAGAAAATACTGAACATTCCAGGCTGCACAATACCCTTAAAGGGTGGTTTATTACTTGAAACTATTTTCTCTGTTTCCTTCCGCTGGTAGATGGACACAACCCATTAGTCTGGATTGGTCTGATGTAGATGACAAGGAAACAAGTTAACAAACAAGCTACAGGAGCTGTAATTGAAGAATCAGACAGAAATCATGGACTGGATTTGATCAAGAAAGGCCATCTCCTGGAGCCCACATCTTCCCAGGACGCCTGTCAGACTGTGTACATGTTCAGTGTATGATATCACACACAAACACAATGCCTCTCACACATCATTCCTTCGAGTCTAGCAACACACACTACTATTGCTGCCACCAGCTGTCACTCCCACCTCCTCCTGAGGGTGCAAATACCCAGTACTCATCACCGTTAACCCACTGGCTGAAAACAGCACAAATATTAGAGATCACGGGCTAGATGGAGTTATGCAAGAAGGATACAGCAGTTATGATGCAAGCTTGTTAGCAGCACTTTGTGCACAAGGGACAGGGTAAGCCAAACCTGGCACTGGACCCAATCAGATTTACAAACTTGCAATTTTTCTGAGAATATACAGACTACAAGTTATTGGATGTAATGAGGTAAAACCAGAACTGTTAGGTTTGTAAGTGATTATTATTATTATTATTAGCATTTGTATAGCGCTAACAGACGCACGCAGCACTGAACACCTGACATAGAGAGACAGTCCCTGCTCAATAGAGCTTACAATCTAAAAATAATACAGACAGACAAGACAAGGGTGAGGGAAGTACTGGGTGAGAAGGAGCAAGGGGACGCAACTGAGTAGTAGCTAGGAGCCAAAAGCAGTGGTGAAAAGGTGGGTTTTCAGTATAGATTTGAAAACAGGTAGAGATGGAGCTAGACGTATAGGCTCAGGAAGTCTATTCCAGGCATAAGGTGCCGCGAGGGAAAAGGAACAAAGCCTGGAATTAGAAGCGGAGGAGAAGGGGGACGACAAGAGAGATTTGTCCAGTGAGCGGATGACAAGTAGCTTACAGTCAACATTATATGTAACATAAGTGAGCTCAAAACTACATCAATAGAAGTACCAGACTGCCAGCCTTATAGCACATAGATATTATGAGTGAGATTTAGAGAGACAGAACATCAGAATCCTGGCGGAGAGATGCCCAGTTGCCAGTTAGATATGTAAAGATAATATGCTGTGAGGTGAGCTGCATGCTGTATATAAAAAGAGAGAGTAATGATGGGGCAGATTGGTGCCCAACTGCCAATCATAAGCCAGATCAGCAATGTTAGGAGGCAAACGTTATATTCCCACATCATCATACCCCAGCAATCAAAGGGCATGGAGAACAAACGAAGTCTCCTACTGCCTCCATACCACACCTTCAGTATAGTGTGCAGCTCTGGTCACCCTATCTCAAAAGATACAGCAGAACTAGAAAAAAAAAAAGTACTGTATAATTATAGTACAGCAAGAGGCCGTCACTGGATGCCCACCGGAAGGGTGGAAGGCCAGATTTTAGGACTCAGGCTGTAAAAATACCAGCTAGGTTTAAAAATCTATGACTGGCTGAGCAAGGACTTGCTTTTCCTGCAAGTTAATATGTGTCCCCGCTTGGGATCCATCCACTGGAATAGTGGTGGGTCAATTTACATACCTTAAACAGCCTAAACTGCTAAAAAGCACTGACTAGGCCTCATTAGAATTTGGTGTGACATTCAAAAGCAGTGCAAAAGCCAAGATCAAGGAATCGATGGCTAAAATCCTAACCCAGATCACAAAAAGATATTAACCTAATATATCCAAATTTAGATATCTTCATAAAAAAGTTGTTTTGTTCATGTTTGCATGTCCGTATCTAGGGAGATGTTCATGTTTTGATGTTTGGATGTCCGTATCTAAGGAAGTGTTGACAAAAGGGGAAGTTGCACAACAGGTTGCAATACTAAAACGGAAGAGCACCTGGCCGGAGGGCATGACTCATAGATTAAGCAATATTAGAGCTCTCCATAGACTTGTATAGTGACCAAATTGTATAAAAGCAGGGTGCATGCAAGCCCTCGGCAGTACTTTTCTCCAACGCCTCGGAAGCAGCAGAGCTCCGGTCAGCTGAATCCAGAATTTGTCTGATGAATGTACCTGATTAAAGTCTGATATGCGAATAAACTCTTCATTCTAAATGATGGTTTGTGGGCTTCACTTAATGATGAAAGGCTGTAAGTACAAATGCTTTTGTTGCATCCAGCAGCTATCTTTCACTACATTGTATAACTTGTAATCTGATTCCAGTTTGTCATAAGGCTGGTACCCTTTCCTTAGACCTAGCGTCCCTCTCAGTGGCAATTTCTCTTAGAACTTCACAACCCCCTGATTACCCCAGTACTAGTGCAATTTAGAGATGGAGTCAGATTAAGGTCACTCTAGCCTTCTTGGGAGGGGGCTTGGGACCCCTCTATTCTAAACAGTACAAAAAAAGGTAATAAAATTGATGAAGGGGATGGGACATCTCTCTTATGAAGAAAGGGTTAGGTCTCTTCAGCTTAAAGAAGAGACAATGGGGTCCTTTTACAAAGGCGTGGTAGTGTTTTTAGTGAACACTAATGATTAGTGCGTGCTAAACGCTAGAGATGTCCATAGGAATATATGGGCATTTCTAGAGTTAATGCACGCTAAAAACACTAGTGCACCTTTGTAAAAGGACCACAATATAAATCACAAGTGGGGTGGCACACATAAAAGGAGGAAAATTATTTACATTTTAAAAAAGGCACTAGGACTGGAGGGAACACCTACAGGTAACATATTTATAACAATTCAAAAACACTTTTTTTTTTCATTCAGCGCCCAGTGAAGCTATGGAATTTGTTGATTTGGACAAGTTACTAAGGGAAATATCCATATATTATTATCAGGTAGACTTGGGAAAACCACCAATTATTCGTGGGAGAATACTTTTTGGAACCAGAGCACTGCCATCAGTGATCTTCTAATAAAGGCAGTCAAAGGAAAATTTAAAACACACATTCAGGAATGGAAGACTTTTGAAATTAAAATGGTCAGACATTTCAGAAGTGCCAAGAAATCCAAATTTGTATTCAGTTGTAACTTTTTGTGCGCCACACTACCACAAAACAAATATACTCTTTTCTATGAATTGCTAAAAATACTTTTAACACCTCAATGTACAAATGAAGTGTAATAAAAAAAATCTTTAAAAGGGAAAAAGCCTCAGCTCCTGCTCCTCCACCCTTACTTTTTAATATAAGAGGCGACAGGATCTTCAGCGAGTTAAACTCTTCACAGGCATTAAAAAAAAACGCTTTTCAGAAAAGATTGAAGTCAAATGGAGTTTTACCAATCACAGGTACAGAACATGTGACTTAAAAAAAAATCATGCTCAAAAGCAAACTTATCTTTAGTGAGGAGGTGCTCTTCAACTTATAAACAATCAATCACATAGACTGTGGCTGGAGTTTTGCCATAACCACTGTATCAAGACGCGATGAAAAATTCTTAGCATTGAGTACACCTATTTCTCGGCGTTTTGTGGTAGTGATTTACTGCAGAACTTTTCATTATTTTAATTGGATACTTTTTATGTGACATACAAGTCTACCGCCTGTCACTTTGTGATTACCCTTCCCCCATCTCCCCCTTCACCTTATTACAGAGTAACATATGTATTGCCATACTGCGACAGCAAAGGTCCATCAAGCCCAGCATCCTGTTTCCAAAAGTGGCCAATCCAGGTCACAAGCACCTGGCAAGATCCCAAAACAGTACAATAAATTTGATGCTGTTCATACTAGAAATAAGTAGTAGTTTTTCCCGTCCATTTTAATAATGGTGTATGGACTTTTCCTTTAGGAAGTCATCCAAAACTTTTTAAAACCCCGCTAACCTAACTGCTTTTACTACATTCTCTGGCAACAAATTCCAGAGTTTAATTACACATTGAGTGAAGAAATATTTTCTCCAATTCATTTTAAAATTAATACTCTGTAGCTTCATTGCATGCCCCCTAGTCGTAGCTGCTTTAGCCTTTCCTCATAGGGAAGTCATCCCATCCCCTTTATTATTTGTCGCCCTTCTCTGTACCTTTTCTAAACTATATCTTTTTTGAGATGTGGTGACCGGAATTGAACACAATATTCGAGGTGCGATTGCACCGTAGATCAATACAAAGGCATTATAATGTCCTCATTTTTGTTTTCCATTCCTTTCCTAATAATATCTAACATTCTATTTGCTTTCTTAGCTGCCACCGCTGCACACTGAGCAGAGGGTTTCAACATCATCATTTTTATTTTTTATTTGTAGCATTTGTATCCCACATTTTCCCACCAATTTGCAGGCTCAATGTGGCTTACATTTGCAGTAATGGCAGTTGCCATTTCCGGGTAACAGAATTACAAATGGTATTGCGTTAAGGTGCATACATACATGGTAGCAACATGGAACATAACATATATGCAACGGATCATGGTATATATATATATATACAACATGTGCATACATATATGGTAAAGAAGAATAAATTATGGTAGTACATGAAGGTTCCTGAGTAGTAAATTGGATAGTAACATATTAGGTTATCGACTAAAGAGAGACCCTATTCAGCATACGGTTTAAAGTGGTATTGCTTTATCATTAATATCAGAGAGGTTAATCAGTCATGTGATAAGAGTTTGGTTTTGTATAGGTTGTGTATAGTTTTGTTATTTAGTATTAAGATGGATGCTTATGGTATGCCTTCTTGAAAAGATCTGTTTTCAGTAGACTTCGGAAGATGGTTAGGTCTTGCGTAGTTTTTATGGCCTTTGGTAGTGCGTTCCATAGCTGCGTGCAGACGTATGAGAAGCTGGTCGCGTATGTGGATTTATATTTTAGTCCTTTGCAGTTAGGATAATGGAGATTGAGGAATGTGCGTGATGATCTTTTTGCATTCCTAATAGGCAAGTCTATATAAGGTCTGACATGTAGGTTGGAGCTTCTCCGTGAACAATTTTGTGGACCAGGGTGCAAACTTTGAATGCAATACGTTCTTTTAGTGGGAGCCAGTGTAGTTTTTCTCTTAGTGGTTTGGTGGTTTCGTATTTCACTTTCCCAAATATTAGTCTGGCTGCTGTGTTTTGAGCGGTTTGAAGTTTCTTAATGAAAAAAGAAGAAAAAGGAATGAAGGTGGAACAAAAAGATAGGAAGGTACCCAAAGGGTTAAGACACCCCCAAATCACTAAAACACATACCAGGAAATGTAGATGGAATGCAATGACCGCAAATGCTCACAATCTAAGCAATAAAGTTCATGACGTTCAAGCCCTGATGGTGGAGGCAGACTTAGACATTGTTGCAATCACGGAGACGTGGCTAAATGGTTCCCATGAATGGGATGCAAACATACCAGGCTATAATCTATTTAGGAAGGATAGAGAGGATCGTAAAGGTGGAGGAGTAGCTCTGTATGTGAGAAATGATATCACGGCGACTGAAATGACAGGGACCTGGGGAAAAGAAGAAGCGATATGGATCACCTTAAAAAGAGATGATAGAACCTCAGTCCATGTGGGTGTTGTCTACAGACCCCCGACACAACTGGAAGAACTAGATAGGGATCTGATCGCGGATATTCAAAAGTTAGGAAAGAAGAGGGAGGTGCTGTTGCTGGGAGATTTCAATCTGCCGGATGTAGATTGGAAGGTTCCGTCGGCGAAATCGGAGAGAAGTAGACAGATCGTGGATGCTTTCCAAAGTGTTTTGCTCAGACAAATGGTGACGGAACCCACGAGGGAGGGAGCGATGCTGGATCTGGTGCTCACAAATGGGGATAGTGTGTCAAATGTCCGAGTGGGTGCCCACCTGGGCGGCAGTGACCATCAAACGGTTTGGTTTGATATGACTGCTGTAGTGGAGGGCAGCCACTCAAAACTCAAAGTCCTGGATTTCAAGCGTGCTGACTTTACTAAAATGGGGGAATACCTGAGGAAGGAGCTGATGGGCTGGGAGGAAGTACAAGAAGTGGAAGGACAGTGGTCCAGGCTGAAAGAAGCTATAAATAGGGCTACAAACCTTTATGTAAGGAAAGTAAATAAAAGCAAGAGAAAAAGGAAACCGATATGGTTCTCCAAGCAAGTGGCTGAGAAAATAAAGGCTAAAGAGTTGGCGTTCCAGAAATACACAAAAACTCAAGAACAGGAACACGGGAAGGAATACCGGAGGAAACTGAAAGAAGCCAAGAGAAGATACGTCTGGCAAAAGCGCAAGCGGAAGAACAAATGGCTAGAAATGTAAGGAGGGGTGACAAAAGTTTCTTCAGGTATATTAGTGAAAGGAGAATGACTAAAAAGGGAATTGTGAGACTAAAAGATACTGCGAACCGCTATGTAGATAGTGATGAAGGAAAAGCAAATTTGCTAAATAGATACTTTTGTTCTGTTTTCACAGAAGAAAATCCTGGAGCAGGACCGCGATGGACTGGAAAAAGTACAAATGATAGTGGAGTGGATACAGCATCATTTACAGAAGAGAGTGTGTATGAACAACTTGTAAAGCTAAAGGTGGACAAAGCCATGGGACCGGACGGGATCCACCCCAGGATATTAAGGGAGCTCAGAGAGTTCCTGGCGGGTCCTCTTAAAGATTTGTTTAATAAATCCTTGGAGATGGGAGATGTTCCGAGGGATTGGAGAACGGCGGAGGTGGTCCACAAAAGTGGTGATAGGGAAGTAGCTGGAAACTACAGGCCGGTAAGCCTCACTTCGGTTATTGGAAAAGTAATGGAAGCGATGCTGAAGGAAAGGATAGTGAATTTCCTGGAAGCCAATAAGTTGCAAGATCCGAGACAACATGGTTTTACCAAAGGGAAATCGTGCCAAACGAATCTCATTGAGTTTTTTGATTGGGTGACAGGAGAATTGAATCAGGGACGAGCTATGGACGTAATCTACTTAGATTTCAGCAAAGCTTTTGACACAGTTCCCCACAGGAGGCTTTTAAATAAACTGGATGGGCTGAAGATAGGACCTAAAGTGGTGAACTGGATTAGGAACTGGTTGACGGACAGACGCCAGAGGGTGGTGGTGAATGGAGTTAGCTCGGAGGAGGGAAAGGTGAGTAGTGGAGTGCCTCAAGGATCGGTGCTGGGGCCGATTCTGTTCAATATATTTGTGAGTGACATTGCCGAAGGGTTAGAAGGTAAAGTTTGCCTATTTGCGGATGATAATAAGATCTGTAACAGAGTGGACACCCCGGAGGGAGTGGAAAACATGAAAAAGGATTTGAAGAAGCTAGAACAATGGTCTAAGGTCTGGCAATTAAAATTCAATGCGAAGAAATGCAAAGTGATGCACTTAGGGAATAGAAATCCACGGGAGACGTATGGGTTAGGTGGCGAGAGTCTGATAGGTTCAGACGGGGAGAGGGACCTTGGGGTGATAGTATTTGAGGATTTGAAGGTGACGAAACAGTGTGACAAGGCGGTGGCTGTATCTAGAAGGTTGTTGGGCTGTATAGAGAGAGGTGTGACCAGCAGAAGAAAGGGGGTGTTGATGCCTCTGTATAAGTCGTTGGTGAGGCCCCATCTAGAGTATTGTGTTCAGTTTTGGAGGCCGTATCTTGCTAAGGATGTAAAAAGAATCGAAGCGGTGCAAAGAAAAGCTACGAGAATGGTATGGGATTTGCGTAACAAGACGTATGAGGAGAGACTTGCTGACCTGAACATGTATACCCTGGAGGAAAGGAGAAACAGGGGTGATATGATACAGACGTTCAAATATTTGAAAGGTATTAATCCGCAAACGAACCTTTTCCGGAGATACGAAGGCGGTAGAACGAGAGGACATGAAATGAGATTGAAGGGGGGCAGACTCAAGAAAAATGTCAGGAAGTATTTCTTCACGGAGAGAGTGGTGGATGCTTGGAATGCCCTCCCGCGGGAGGTGGTGGAGAGAAAAACGGTAACGGAATTCAAACATGTGTGGGATAAACATAAAGGAATCCTGTTCAGAAGGAAAGGATCCTCAGGAGCTTAACCGAGATTGGATAGCAGAGCCGGTAGTGGGAGGCGGGGCTGGAGGTTGGGAGGCGGGGATAGTGCGGGGCAGACTTATACGGTCTGTGCCAGAGCCAGTGGTGGGAGGCGGGACTGGAGGTTGGGAGGCAGGGATAGCGCTGGGCAGACTTATACGGTCTGTGCCAGAGCCGGTGGTGGGAGGCGGGGATAGTGCTGGGCAGACTTATACGGTCTATGCCAGAGCCGGTGGTTGGGAGGCGGGGCTAGTGCTGGGCAGACTTATACGGTCTGTGCCCTGAAGAGCACAGGTACAAATCAAAGTAGGGTATACACAAAAGTAGCACACATGAGTTGTCTTGTTGGGCAGACTGGATGGACCGTGCAGGTCTTTTTCTGCCGTCATCTACTATGTTAGTATGTTACTATTTGTTCTTTGCATCCGGCATAAATGGCATTGCAGTAGTCTAGGTGACTGAGCACCATTGATTGTACTAGGCTACGGAATACTTCCCTTGGGAAGAAAGGTTTGATTCTTTTGAGTTTCCACATTGAGTAGAACATTTTCTTTGCTGTGTTTTTCGCATGGTCTTCGATTGTGAGATTTTGGTCAATTGTGACTCCCAGAATTTTCAGGCTGTCTGAGATCGGGAGGGTGTAGTCTGGGGTGTTTATGGTATTTGGTTTGTTTGTGTTGTATTGTGAGGACAGGATGAGACATTGTGTTTTTTTCTGTGTTTAGATTTAGTTGGAATGCGTCCGCCCATGAGTTAATTATTTGGAGGCTGTGTGTGATTTCATTTGTGATTTCAGCTATGTCTTGTTTGAACGGGATGTATATCGTGACATCGTCTGTGTAGATGTACGGGCTGCCCCGTCACCCTTCCGCACCCCACAGCAGCAAATACCTTCCAATCAACGATGACACCTAGATCCCCTTTCCTGGTCGGTGACTCCTAATGTGGAACCTTGCATTACATAACTATAATTTGAGTTCCTCTTTCCTACATGCATCACTTTGCATTTGCTCACATTAAACATCATCTGCCATGTAGACGCCCAGTCTCCCAGTTTTGTAAGGTCCTCTTGTAATTTTTCACAATCCCCTTGCGATTTAACAACTTTGAATAACTGTGTTGTCAGCAAATTTTAATTACCTATAGTTACTCCCATTTCTAGATCATTTATAAATATGTTAAAAAGCAGCGGTCCCAGCACAGACCCCTGGGGATCCCAACTATCTACCCTTCTCCATTAAGAATACTGACCATTTAACCCTACTCTCTTTTTATCTTTTAACCAGTTTTTAATCCACAATAGAACACTACTTCCTATCCCATGACTTTCCAATTTCCTCTGGAGTCTTTCATGAGGTACTTTGTCAAACACCTTTTGAAAATCCAGATACACAATATCAACCGGCTCACCTTTATCCACATGTTTGTTCACCCCTTCAAAGAAATGTAATAGATTGGTGAGGCAAGATTTCCCTTCACTAAGTCCATGTTGGCTTTGTCTCATTAATCCATGCTTTTGAATATGCTCTGTACTTTTGTTCTTTATAATAGTCTCTATCATTTTGGAAAGCACCAACATCAGGCTCACCAGTCTACCATTTCCCGGATCTCCTCTGGAACCTTTTTAAAAAATTGGTGTTACACACTGGCCACCCTCCAATCTTCCGGTACCACCAATGGTGTAGCTAGGTGGGGCCATGGGAGCCTGGGCTCCCCAAATTTCATCTGGGCCCCTAGATTTGCAGGTGGGGGTCCCCAACACCCACCAGCTGAAGCCTTCCTTAGTTTCCTGCGCCACTGCGCTCCCTACCCTTTCTTCCTCTTCACCTCCTGAATGCTCGTTTAAGTGAAACTGAGCATGCTCAGTTTCACTTAAATGAGCGTGCAGGATGTGACGATGAAGACAGAGGAGGGCAGGGACTGTGGCGGTGCCGGAGACTGGAACTGAAGGTGTCAACTGGCAGGGGTTGGGGACCCCCGCCAGCAAAGGTATTTGCTGCTGTGGGGTGCGGAAGGGTGACGGGGCAGCAGACTAAAATGTGCCCTCCCCCCAACCTCGGGCTCTGGCCCCTTCCCACCACGAGGTCTGGCTACGCCCCTAGGTACCACATTCGATTTTAAAGATAAAATTACATATTATTAACAATAGTTCCGCAAGTTCAATTCTATCAGTTTTTCAATTCTATCAGTACTCTGGGATGAATACCATCCGGTCCAGGAGATTTGCTACTCTTCAATTTGTCAAATTGTACCATTACATCTTCCAGGATTATCGAGATTTCATTCAGTTTCTCAGCTTTGAATACCATTTCTGGCACCAGCATCTCTCCCAAATCTTCCTTGGTGAAGGCCGAAGCAAAGAATAAAAAATTAATTTAATCTCTTCACTATGGCTTTGTCTTCCCTGAGTGCCCCTTTTACCCCTCAGTCATCTAGCAGTCCAACTGATTCTTTTGCCAGCTTCTTGCTTTTAATATACCTAAAATAATTTTTTTACTGTGTTTTTGCCTCCAACACAATCTTTTTTCAAAGTCCCTCTTTGCCTTCCTTATCAGCACTCTGCATTTGACTTGCCATTCCTTATGCTGTTTCTTATTAATTTTCAGTCGGTTCCTTCTTCCATTTTCTAAAGGATTTTCTTTTAGCTCTAATAGCTTCCTTTACCTCACTTTTTAACAATGCTGGCTGTTTGGTCTTCCTTCCTCCTTTTTTAATACATGGAACATATTTGGCCTGGGCTTCCAGGATGGAATTTTTGAACAGCATCCACACTTGATGTAAATTTTTGACCTTCAAAGCTGCCCCTCTAAGTTTTTTTTTCACCGTTCTACTCATTTTATCATAGTCTCCTTTTTGAAAGTTAAACGCTAACGTATTAGATTTCCTGTATGTACTTACTTCAAAGACGATATCAAATCTGATTATACAGTATTATGATGGTGGAGTCCCGTGATGCATTGAGAGGAACAGACGTGTTTTGGTTCCTCTCCGAGGCAGCCCCGAACCTAAGCGCCCGAAATCACCTTGAAACAAAAAACGGAGCACCCAGACCGAGAAGTAACAGCAAGTCCAGTGTATGGACCCCTTCGTTATCAGGGGAAACGCCGAGATGCCCGGAAAAGCGGGGAAAAAAGAAAATGACAAAACGCAAGCAGCGGGCGAATCCAAGATGGCGCGTGGCCCGGGATCAGGACAACTATTACAACCGCCATTCACCGCCTTGCAGCTTCAGCAAATCACAGAGGCGGTAAAAGGGGCTATGGAACCCCAAATAAAACAGCTTTCGGACCAAATCGCGGGGCTCGAGGAGCGATTGACAGACACAGTTCGTCGCACCGGCGAATTGGAGAAACGGATGTCTGATAGTGAAGATGGAGTGGCGGAGAGACAGAAGACAATGGAGGAGCTGCAGAAACAAGTCCGCCTGCAGGATTATAAAATCGATGACCTGGAAAACAGGTCAAGGAGATCGAACATCCGCATTGTAGGGATCCCAGAAACAATCACTGACTCATTGCTGCCTACCATCCTGGAAAGATGGCTGAAAACGGAGTTCGCCCTCTCAGACAGCGTGGGCCCGCTGTGTTTGGAGAGGTCCCACAGGATGGGCCGCAAACAAGAAGGAATGTTGCGGCCACGAGTGGTCATAGCGAAAATTCATAATTTTATTCATAAAATGGAGATTATGAGAGGAGCCAGGCAGAAACGAGAAACATTGCAGTATGTGGGAATCCCGGTAAAGGTCTTTAAGGACTACTCCCCAGCGCTTCAGGAAAAGAGGAAGCAGTTTACTCCTTTATGTAAAGAGCTCTTTGAGACTAACAATAGATTCATGCTTATCTATCCTGCACTATTAAAAATACAGCATAAAGGAGCCTGGAAAACATTTGAAATGCCAGAAGCAGCAAAGAAGTTCATGGCAACTATGGAGAGGAACATGAAAGACCAAACTTGAAAACCAAGATGGATGCAGATCAGGGAGAGATTCCAATTTTCAATGGCGCGGTGAGACAATGCTATGCCAGGGCGGAGACTGCAATTTAGAAAGGACTTTAAAACTCTCAGTTATATTGATGTTATGCAGAATGTTTAAAAAAGTTAAAAGAGGTTAACAATGTTTACAATAGGGCAAGAACTGAATGACTTAGCAGAGGAATGGTAGAAGGGAAAGGAGATTTTAAAAATATAAACTCGGAATGGAAGGAACATAAGGGTCAGGTTAAAATGCATAAGGAAAGGTCGGGCCGGGGGGAGGGGTTGCCAACATCACACAAGACTTCTTCTTCTTAATAGGGAAGAGATGGGGATATATGGGGAGTTACAAAGGGCAGCAGAAGAAGGGAGGGAGGGAATGAAGGGGAGGGGGGACAAACAGAGGGTAGGGGAGAGGGGTTTAGATGACATAAAGTATGGTACAAGGTTGATGAAGACGAACATAATATGTGACATCAGTAAGACCAATTATAGGAAAAGGCGGCCACCGCTAAAGGGGCAGGGGGAAAAAAGAGAGACTATCGGGCGAGGCTGGGCGCCTGATGGTCAGGAACACAAGAATACACAGGATAGGAATAGGCCTAAAGGAGATCATGGGTAGGGGAACCCGGATTATCACCTGGAATGTGGGAGGAATTACATCACCAATAAAAAGGGCAAAAATATTAGCATCATTAAAACGGCACAAAGCAGATATCGCGTGCCTCCAGGAAACACGGTTAACCATAGAAGAGCATAAGAAACTACAAAGGAGTTGGGTGGGGGAAGTACATGCAGCAACATAGGAAGGCAGAAAAGGAGGAGTGGCAATCTTGCTTAGAAAAGGGTTACAGGCAAGGTCCGAGCTGATCAGTGCAGACCCCCAAGGTCGATATGTGCTAATACATTTGTGGTTACAAAATAGGGAAATCTTGTTATTAGCGCTATACGCACCGAATAATTATGATAAAGATTTTTTCAAAGAAATAATTCACAAATGCATACCACACCAAACCTTAAAATTACTAATAATGGGAGATTTTAATCTGGTGGGAGATCCGCAGATGGATTGTTCCTCTCCAAAGGGGGCACACCATGGGGGTCCTAGATCCAGAGCTCTTTCAGATCTTAAACACCAATTAAATCTGGTGGATTCTTGGAGGGCTCTACATCCGGGGGAGCGTGATTACACGCATCTCTCAAGGGCACACGGCACATACTCAAGAATAGATTACATACTAGTAGATCAAGGACTATTCCCGTGGGTGCTGGAAGCTAGTACAGGCCCGGAAGAAATTTCCGACCACGCGATGGTTTGGATAGACCTGGAAGCACCACCGTATTACCAAGGGGCGAGGGGATGGAGATTTCCGACATATTTGTATAAGCAGAAGGAGTTTGTCAAATATCTTCATCAGAAATGGGAGGAATTTGAAACCTTTAATCAGCAACATTCAGAAAACCCGATATTATATTGGTCCACAGCAAAAGCAGTGCTTCGGGGAGAGGTAATTGCCTATGTGAGCACCCGAAATAAGAAAATTGCTAGAGCTATAGTACAGTTAGAGAAGGAGCTAAGCATAGCTAAAAAGCGCTTGGTCAGGGACCCTACTAGAAGCAATAAGGAGACACATCATGCAGCACAGGTAGCCCTTAATACACTGTTGCATGAGAGGGCAACAAGAACCTTACACTATCAAAAATACAAATTTCAAAAATATGGAGCTAGGGTAGGCCCACTGCTGGCTCGCATAACAAAAACATGGGGGCCCTCCCGAGTTATCACAACCATAAGGGATCAACAAGGGAAAGCTCAGAACAATTCAGAAAAAATAGCAGAGATATTGAGAACGCATTTTTCTAAGTTATACACATCCCCAGGCCAGCTAGATCAACAACAACTAGAAGAACATTTGACAGCGTTGGGGTTACCACAAGTGGGGCAGCAGGGGATAGCCCAATTAAATGAACCTATATCCGGGAAGGAACTACAAAAGGTATTAAAAACGTTAAAGCACTTTAAAGCGCCTGGGCCCGACGGACTCGCTGGGGAATTCTATAAATTATTACAGATGCAGATCACAGGGCCCTTAACAGCTTACTATGACCAAGTGGTGGCCCAAGGTGCATTCCCAGATCATGCCAATGAGGCACAAATAATCTTGTTGTTAAAACCCGGGAAATTAGCAGATAAGGCAGATTCATTCAGACCAATCTCCCTGCTGAATGTTGAAGTAAAGATACTGGCAAGAATACTAGCAGACAGACTGGCCCGTATTTTACCTGAGTTGATCGGCCAGGAACAGGTGGGATTTGTTCAAAATAGACAAATAGTTAAAAATATGAGAAAATTGTTAATAGCCATAGCACACTGCCAACAGCGGGAAACACCAGCTTTGGCGGTTAGCCTCGACGCCGAAAAGGCTTTTGATAAAGTAAATTGGCAATATATGTTTGGGGTGTTGGGTCACATGGGATTTCGAGGCTGGTTCCTGCAGGCGATTAAGACACTATATACAGATCCCAAAGCATTAATAAGTATCAATGGAGTGAAAACAGAAGTGTTTCCAGTGAGCAGAGGTACCAGACAGGGGTGCCCCCTCTCCCCATTACTATTTATACTAACAATAGAGCCTATTATCCAGACTATTCAGAGGGGAAGAGAGGTGGAAGGGATAGAAGTGGGTGGAGAGTTGGTAAAAGTGTTGGCATTTGCGGACGACCTTCTGGTGGTAATGCAAAATCCTAGAAGCTCCTTGCCGAATTTGCTTTCTATCATAGAAGGTTTTGGGGTGCTATCAGGTTTTACCCTTAATGTTCAGAAAACACAGGTGCTCGACATAATGGGAGAAGATAAAACATCTTGGAAAAATCAATTCCCCTTAACATGGGAGGGGGACTCTCTTAAGTACTTAGGAGTCAGAATCCCAAAAGATCTTTCCAGGCTGTATGAAGTCAATGTAACAAAATTAATGACAGACACAAGAGCAGCATTACACACCTGGTCTACACATCCAATATCACTATTAGGCCGGATAGCGCTATTTAATATGATCATTATACCCAGATGGTTATATACTTTTCAGGTTTTACCATTATATTTAAAAAGTAAAGATGAAAAACAGTTGAATCGAATCACACAAACATTCTTGTGGAAGGGCAAAAAACCAAGAGCCCCTATAGCTATATTGCAGATCCCGGCAGAATACGGGGGTCTGGGTTTAATCAGTTTGAGGCACATTACGGTAGCAGGAGGGATGAGACATATTACAGATTGGTACAGAGACACGCAACACTAAACAGCAACAACCATGGAGTTACAACTGACTGGAGAAACTCATTTTAGCCATATGTTGCATTCAGGAGCAAGTGCTAACTCAGAGGTTCTTGAATTGACAGGGATTATGCCCACCGCACGAGCGGTGTGGCGCTGGGTGTGCAGGTTGCATCAGTTTAAACACACAGTCACACCATTTCTGGCGCTCTGTGGGAACCCCTCATTCCCACCAGGAAACCTGTACCCTAGATTTGTAGTGTGGAAAACTAAAGGGATCACTTACCTGTATCATGTACTGACTGTAGAAGGGAAGCTTAAAACATTTCCCGATTTGCAGAAGGAATTCTCCTTACCGGACACCGACATATTTCATTATTATCAACTGCGACACTATGTGAACAGTTTGGAATGGGAGAACTTAACGGAGGACGTCCAAGAAGAATTAGCAGATGCCTTTTCACTCCTTGCACAACAGAAGATGCCGCTATCCTTCCACCACAGGCACATCAGAGATACAGCATCAGAAATACAATATAATGTTATAGCCCAAGCATGGAATATGGACTTGGGTCTAACACTACCTGAAGAATTATACAGAACACACATTTTATCCATGAGAAGGTCAATGTGGGCACAGTCGCACTGGGAGTTGCAATATAAAATTGTACTACGCTGGTATATCCCGCCCAGAAGAGCTTTCCATATGGGAATATCACCAGATGGCGCCTGCCCTAAGTGCGGGGGGGAAGGTGCAACTTTAGGACACATGTTTTGGAAATGCCCACATATCATACGTTTTTGGACACAAGTTACACAGCAAGTGAGTAGATGGTGGGCGACAAGTTGGCAACTGGACGCCAAACTGTTGTTTGGCCAACCGGCTTTGGGAAAACCAACACCAAAAGGTTTGAGAGACTTTGCTGTGCTGACTACTGTTATGGCAAAAAAGGTTATCCTTATAAATTGGTTGTCTGCAACTGAACCAAGTGTCCAACAATGGCGAACACAAATGATAACATTGCTGCGCCTGGAGAGAGTTGGAGTGGGAGACATTTCATCAGCAGCAGGAAAGAAATTTAAAACACGATGGGCTCCGTTTTGGATGACTTTGCCCCCGGCGGCAAGAAGCCGCCTGTTGAACATTTGAACATTTTATTGATCTTAACAATGATAAACAGGTCTGTGGCAACCTTGAACTGAAAAACAATAGGGAAGGGGGGAGGGGAGATAGAGGGGAGTGTAGGGTGAAAAGGGGGGGTAAGGGAGGGGAGGGGAAAAAGAGGGAAATAATAATATGATGTTCTAGTTACGTGAGTTCTGTTTATGTATAACTAAGTGATACCTTAATTGAGGATAAAACAGAAATGTTATGATTGTTTGGAAAGTTGAACATCAATAAAAATGATAGAACCATACAGTATTATGATCACCATTATCAACCGGCCCCATCACCATTACCTCCTGCACCAGATCATGTGCTCCACTAAGGACTAGGTCTAGAATTTTTCCTTCTCTTATTGGCTGCTGTACCAGCTGCTCCATAAAGCAGTCCTTGATTTCGTCAAGGAATTTTAGTTCCCTAGCATGCCCTGATGTTACATTTACCCAGTCAATATCGGGGTAATTGAAAATCGCCCATTATTATAGTGTTGCCCAGCTTGTTAGCGTCCCTAATTTCCTTTAACATTTTTATATCTGTCAGTTCATCCTGGCCAGGAGGACGGTAGTACACTCCTATCACTATCCTTTTCCCCTTTACACATGGAATTTCAATCCATAGGGATTCCAAGATGTGTTTTGTTTCCTACAGAATTTTCAATCCATTTGGTTCAAGGCCCTCCTTAACATACAAAGCTACACCTCCACCAATTCGATCCACCCTATCACTATGAAATAATTTGTATCCTGGTATGACAGTGTCCCACTGGTTATCCTCCTTCCACCAGGTCTCAGAGATGCCTATTATATCTAAATTTTAATTTAGTGCAATAAATTCTAACTCTTCCATCTTATTTCTTAGGCTTCTGGCATTCGCATATAGACATTTCAAACTATGTTTGTTGTTCCTATTTGCAAATTAACACTGTCAACTAATGAACAAGATGTAATCTTTTGACGGATTTTTATTTGACACCTGAAAAGTGATGCACTTAGGGAGTAGAAATCCAAGGGAGGCGTATGTGTTAGGTGGGGAGAGCCTGATAGACACGGACGGGGAGAGGGATCTTGGTGTGATAGTATCTGAGGACCTGAAGGCGATGAAACAGTGCGACAAGGCGGTGGCCTTAGCGAGAAGGTTGCTAGGCTGTATAGAGAGAGGTGTGACCAGCAGAAAAAAGGAGGTTTTAATGCCCCTGTATAAGACGTTGGTGAGGCCCCACCTGGAGTATTGTGTTCAGTTTTGGAGGCCATACCTTGCGAAGGATGTTAAAAAAATGGAAGCGGTGCAAAGAAAAGCTACGAGGATGGTATGGGAGTTGCGTTCCAAGACGTATGAAGAGAGACTTGCTGACCTGAACATGTATACTCTGGAGGAAAGGAGGAACAGGGGTGATATGATACAGACATTCAAATATTTGAAAGGTATTAATCCGCAAACGAATCTTTTCCGGAGATGGGAAGGCGGTAGAACGAGAGGACATGAAATGAGATTGAAGGGGGGCAGACTCAGGAAAGATGTCAGGAAGTATTTCTTCACGGAGAGGGTGGTGAACGCTTGGAATGCCCTCCCGCGGGAGGTGGTGGAGATGAAAACGGTAACGGAATTCAAACATGCGTGGGACAGGCATAAAGGAATCCTGTGCAGAAGGAATGGATTCACAGAAGCTTAGCTGAAATTGGGTGGCGGGGGGAAGAGGGGTTGGTGGTTGAGAGGCTAGGATGGGGGAGGGCAGACTTATACGGGGTCTGTGCCGGAGCCGGTGATGGGAGGCGGGACTGGTGGTTGGGAGGCGGGAAATACTGCTGGACAGACTTATACGGTCTGTGCCCTGAAAAAGACAGGTACAAATCAAGGTAAGGTATACACATATGAGTTTATCGTGGGCAGACTAGATGGACCGTTCAGGTCTTTTTCTGCCGTCATCTACTATGTTACTATGTTACTATGGTCTCTTTTGCAACCTCACTATCAGAATAATGTATCTTCCCTGTTTTGGTGATATCTTTGAAACATACCTTAATCCGAACCATGCGCTTTTGAGCGACTGTCAGCCTTCCCTCCATTTCTAGTTTAAAAACTGCTCTATCTCCTTTTTAAATGTCGATGCCAGCAGCCTGGTCCCACCCTTGTTAAGGTGGAGCTCATCCTTCCGGAATAGGCTCCCCCTTCCCCAGAATGTCAACCAATTCCTTACAAATCTAAAACCCTCCTCCCTGCACCACCATCTCATCCACGCATTGAGACTCCGGAGCTCGGCCTGTCTCTTGTGCCCTGCATGTGGAATGGGTAGCACTTTGGAAAATTAGACCCTAGAGGTTCTGGATCGAAGCTTTCTATCCAAGAGCCTAAATTTGGCTTCCAAAACATCTCTCCCACATTTTCCTATGTAATTGGTACCCACATGTACCAAGACAGCCGGCTCCTCCCCAGCACTTACAATCCTATCTAGGTGATGTGTGAGATCTGCCACCTTCGCACCAGGCAGGCAAGTCACCAAGCAATCATCATGTCCACCAGCCACCCACCTATCTACAAGCCTAATAATTGAATCACCAATTACAACAGCTGTCCTAACCCTTCCAAGGCAGTAGCTCCTGGGGACACATCCTTGGTGCGAGAGGAGATGTGCTGGTCCTGACTACAGGATTACTTCCAGCTCACCAGGGTGATGCTTTCCTTTTAGAAGACCTCCCTCCTCCCAGGCAGCACAGGGGCTGCCAAATTGGAGGTGGGACTTCTCTACAACATCCTTTTCAGTCCTTTTATCAATCTCTTTATACACCGGATATTTCTCCAACCTTGCAGGTATTGAAAGCTTTTTGTCTTCTTGCTTCCTTCCATCTCTTTCAGTGGATCAGCATGAGATCCTTGAGGGTCCGGATTCGTTTGAGGAGGTTAGGAATGTGATTAAAGCACTCCCGGTGGGGAAGTCGCCTGGTCTTGATGGGTTACCTAATGATTTCTATAAAACATTCCGGGGGGAACTGGTGCCCTTGTTGACTGAGGTTCTGAATGGGGTGTTGGAGAAGTATGAATTCCCTGTGTCTATGATGGAAGCCTGGATTGCGGTGATTCCAAAACTGGGTAAGGATGTGACACAATGTGGTTCGTATCGTCCCATTTCGATTTTAAATTCAGATGTTAAAATTCTGGCAAAGGTTTTAGCTAATAGGTTGGCCAGGGTTTTGCCAGAGTTGATTCATCCGGATCAGATGGGTTTTGTTCCCCATAATCAGGCCAAGGATAATGTGCGTCGTATGATTAACTTGTTGCACGTGGCTAAGAAGGGTAAAATTCCGGTTTATTAGGATTGGATGCTGAAAAGGCTTTTGACAGAGTTCATTGGCCTTTCATGTATCAGGTACTAGGTCGTTTTGGTATTGGACCAGGATTCTATCGATGGATACAGGCCCTTTATACGTCTCCTATGGCGTGCATTTGTGTGAAGGGGGGTAATTCCCAGATGTTCTCTTTGTATCGGGGTACGCAACAGGGATGTCCTCTTTCGCTGATGCTTTTTGCATTGGTTATGGAACCTTTGGCGATTTCAATTCGTGCAGATCCTAACATAACTGGTATTTCTGTAGGGGATGGGGACTATAAGTTGGCACTATTTACTGATGATGTGCTCTTTTCTTTGACGAAGCCAATATTATCTCTTCCCAATCTGATGAGGCGTTTGGAGGCTTATGCATTGGTATCTGGGTTTAAATTGAATATGAAAAAATCTGAGACTTTGGTGGTTGGTGTTTCATGTACGGTCCTGGAGTTGCTTCAATAATCATTCCCCTTTAAGTGGGTAACGGGTGGTATAACTTATTTGGGGATTACTATTACACCCAATCCGGCCGATTTGTTTTCAGCCAATTATCCGCCTCTTCTGAGGGGGATCTATAGAGATCTTGAGAGGTGGGATTTTTTTGATTTGTCATGGTTGGGTAGAATTGCTGTTTTAAAAATGAACGTATTGCCTCGGTTGATGTACTCGTTTCAGGTTCTTCCCATTAAAGTTTCCAGAAGTTTTCTGGCTAATGCTCAGAATAGATTGGTGCGTTTTGTTTGGGCTAATAAGCGTCCTCAGCTGCCTAGGTCTTTATTATATGGGGATCGTCGGGTAGGGGGGTTGGGTGTCCCGAATGTTTTGTCGTATTATAAAGCTGCTCAAGCAAGGGATGCGATCGAGTGGTTCCATGCTATGCCTCACAAACTATGGGTTCATATGGAGCAAGCAGAAGTGGGGTCTTGCCTGTTTCGCTTTTTGATGTGGCTTCCCAATAAACATAGGATTTTGCAAAGGGACTTGTGTCCTGCAATTAGCTCCACTTTCTATTATTGGGATGGGCTTTTCGCAAAACCTGACCTGTTATTTTCTCGGTTATCTCCGATAACCCATAATCCTTTGTTCCCGCCGGGTACTTCGAGGGGGCCTTTTAATTGCTAGGTTTCGGTGAGTCTGGAGACATCGTGCCCGCTCGCTGCCTAAGTGGGAGGTGATTTGGGCGCCCTTCTTGAGAAATTGCTCCTGTTAAGTAGGGGGGGGGGGGTTGGTGGATGGGGGAAGGGGGGTTGGGGTGAGGAGTTGCTTTGGTTGTTGATTGGTAAGGGGGGTTAGGGAGGGAAGGGGGGTGTCACGTAAAATCTAAAAAGTTGTCACTTTGTCTGCATTTTTGCGCATTACAAATTAATGTGATGCTCTGGGGTGCTATTACTGTGGTTGGGGTCTTTAATCTGTACCCTGATTTGTCTGCTTCTTTGTTTCAATGTTCAATAAAGACCACTTAAATAAAAAAAAAAGACTAACACTGGCTGAACGAATAGAAGTTCTTACAAAATTAGAAAACAAACAAAGTCAGGCATCTATTGCTAAAGAATATGGTGTCAATCCCAGTCAAATTTCACATACCTTGAAGCAGAAAGACCAGCTTCTGGAAGACTGGCAAAACAATACAAATCCACACCGGAAACATAAACGGGCGGGAAAAGCTGAGGATGTAGAAGATGCTCTTCTTCGGTGGTTTTCTGAAGTCAGAAGCAGACAGTTTCCTGTCAGTGGGTCACTGCTTATGGAGAAAGCTAATCAGCTAGCGGAAAGTCTTGGACTATATGAATTCAAAGCCACTGTTGGATGGTTGGAAAGATGGAAGGAGTGGCCTAGTGGTTAGAGTGGTGGACTTTGGTCCTGGAGAACTGGGTTCAATTCCCACTGCAGGCACAGGCAGCTCCTTGTGACTCTGTGCAAGTCACTTAACCCTCCATTGCCCCAGGTACAAATAAGTACCTGTATATAATATGTAAGCCGCATTGAACCTGCTATAAGTGGGAAAGTGCGGGGTACAAATGTAAGAAAAAAAATTAAAGCAATATATTTAGTTCAGATGTATTTCAAACCATTTATATACCATGTGTGTGTGTGTTTGTGTGTGTGTGAGAGAGAGAGAGAGAGAGAGAGAGAGAGACAGAGTGTGTGTGTGTGTGTGTGTTTGTGTGAGAGAGAGAGAGTGTGTGACAGAGAGATAGAGTGTGATAGACAGAGTGTGTCAGAGAGAGTGTATATGAGCATTGGAGCCGACTCTGTGGGTGCTGTGGGTGCTTGAGCACCCCCAATTTTTGAGAAAATTCCTTGTATGTGTCCAGGGAGGGGTAATTTCCATTGGGCTTAGCACCCCCAATAATTTTGAAAAGTTGGCTCCTATGTATGTGAGAGACAGAGAGTGAGTGAGTTTGTGCCCCCACCCCCCCCTCTCACGGCTGCCCCACCCCCTACCCCCCTTTATGGTCTGAGGACCCCCTTCCACCTCCATCTCTCTGGTCTGAGGTACCCCCCTCACCCCCTCCCTCTCCCCTGCTCCCTCCCTCTCCCCTGGCTCCCCCTCCAGCCCCCTCTGTTCTCTGATCTCGCTGTTAGATGTGCCCCCTTCACCACAGCTGGGAGTTCAAACGTGCCTTCTCCGGAGGCAATTCCAGAAGAGTTCCAGCAACAAGTCCTGTCCCTGGAGCACTTTTAGTGGGTACTGCAGTGCAATTCAGGCAGGCAGACCCAGGCCCATCCATCCCCACCCGTAACACTTGTGGTGGTAAATGGGAGGCCTCTAAAACCCACTGTACCCACATGTAGTTGCCCCCTTCACCCCTAAGAGCTATGGTAGTGTTGTACATTTGTCCCTCCCACAACCAAATGGCTTGGATTGGGACGTTTCTGAGCTGGGCGTTTTTAGTTTCCATTATCGTATTTAGTTTAAAAAAAAAACAAAAAAACGCCCATCTCAGAAGGGACCAAATACGGTTCCAGCCAGCTGTTGCGCCACCGCCAAAATAGATCGCTGGCGATGTATTTCGCCAACGACGTTCAATTATGCCCCTCCACATTATTCTCATTTCTAAGGACTATCATTGCTGCAGTTCTCACTCTGCAAAGATACATGAGCAAGGCATTGTGTGTAATATAGTTCACAGGCAATGCAGCCACACTTGTCTGTCTGTATGGTTGTGAGGCTGCCCAGACCTTCTCTCTCTCTCAGCCAAGCTTGGCCCCTTTGTCTATCTGCTATCATTTCCTGGTCATTCTTACTATCTCTGTCCTGAGAGGTCAGCCAGGTATGACCTTTCCTTCCAATTGAGGGCCGTCTTCTAGCACCTCCCTTGCCACCCAGTGGCAGGCTGTGTCCCTATTGGTCCTTACCTGCTCCTCCCTGAGCCTGTATGAGGCTTTTTGATCTCCTTGTCTCTTTCGCCATGAGGCATTCACCATCTTGCTCCAGATAGCACTGTCCTGCTGAAACTCCCTGCAACGAACTTGGTTTTTTACCTTGACAATATCTCCTCCCTAATGAGATATCGCACACTCCAGTCACCCAGCTTTGAGCCATTTCTATCTGCTCAACTATCTCTCACCTCTGTAATAAAAGCTAACTCTCTTCAGATCTCCACCTCCAACCATTGAAACAGCTCTCAGGATTATGGAGTCTCTGTGCCCTGGGGCAATACTTCTGAACGTCTGACTGTGAGTAAATTACCTGTGTTTATGCAATAAAAGAAGCTTCAGAAAATAATAGAGACTTCAGGGGTGTCTGGTGTGCCAAGGTTATACTCCAAGTTATCATAGACTTTACAGTAACAAGTCTATGAGAGGCTTGAACAGACACCTAGATCTTCTTCTTGGGTAGTGATGCCTAATGTGGAACCTAGCATCAAGTAACTATGATTTGGATTGTTCTTCTGAATGCACATCACTTTGCACTTATCCACATTAGATTTCATCTTGCATTTAGATGGCCACTCTTCCAATTTCCTAAAGTTCTCTTGCAACTTCTCACAGTCTGTAACAGCTCTGAATAATCACCTCACTTGTTGTTTATGTGAACCACAGGACTGTAAGGAGGCTCAAGGGATTCACATAAACAGTCAGATCTAGGACCGCAGAGGAGGAAGTGACCCAATACGTAGTGGTTCACGTCCTCCTCCTCATGCTGCACAATCCCTGTGGGGGAGGAAGAGAGAGAAGCTGAAAGTGGGCAGAGCTAAGCAAGTGTGAGATGGGGAGGGTGAGAGGGGGGCAGAGCTAAGTAAGTGTGAGATGGAGTGGGCCAAGCTACGTTAGTGTGCCATGGGGAGGGTGGAAGGGAAGGTGGAGCAAGGTGAGTGTGCCATGGGGAGGGTGGAAGGGGGGCAGAGCAAGGTGAGTTTGCCACATAGAAGGTGGAGGGAGCAAAGGAAGGTGAATGTGCATCATGGAGAGGATGGAAAGAGGAGCAGAGCGAGCTGTGGGGATAACGAGTGAGGCAGGGCAAGGTGTGTGCCATTGAGGGGGAGGGTACAGCAAAGTAAGGATGCCACGGAGGGGGTACAACAAGGTGAGTATGCCATGGAGGGGTGAGGGAGTAGAGCAGGAAGGTGAGTGTGCCATGGAGAAGAGGATGGGAGAACAAGGTGAGTGCCATGGGGAAGAGAGGGGCAGAGTAAGGTGACAGTATGCCATACGGAGGGTGGGGGCAGAAAAAGGTGACAGTATGCCATGGGGATTAGGAGGCAAAGCAAGATAAGTGCATCATGGGGATTGGGGTAGAACAAGATGAAAGTATGCTATAGGGATTGGGGTTAGAGCAGGGCAAGATGAGAGAGTGCTATAGGGAGGAGCAGAGAAAGGTGAGTGCGCCCTGGTGATTTGGGGAGGGGACAGGCAGAGCAAGGTAAGTGTGCAACGTGGGGAGGGTGAAGGGGCAAAGCAAGGTATGACTGTGCCATGGGGATGAGAGGGGGTTGGGGACGAAGTGTGAGTATACCATGGGGATGCTGGGAAGGTTCGTGAAAGTTGAGATTGTGCCACAGAGGTGGGGGTAGAACAAGCTGATAGTGTGCCACTGGTGTGGGGAGAGATCATGCTTGAGGTTGTACCATGGGGAGGGTGAGAGAGAGATACAATGATAGCTGGGGAGGGGAATGGAGGAAGAATAAGAGGTAAGGAGTGTGCTGGAGGGACGGAGAATGAGAAGTGGAGATACTGCATGCGGGAGAAGACTTTGGGGGCAGACAGAATTAGGGATGTTGCTAGTTGAGGGAGCGAGAACTGCAGTTGGAGTGAGAGATTGAATTGGTGAGGCTGCAGCCTGGGGAGGGAAAAAGCAGTAGAGAATTTCAAGCCTTATGATGGGGTAATTCTGTGCAAAAACACTACACATAAACATTGTAGAATCTGTAAATATTGTGCACAAAATGTTTAAATAATTTGCACAGAATTCTCCCAGGAGTAAGGCTAGAGTTAGTGAAAGACTGAGGAATAAAAGGAAGGGGAATAGAAGAATCAGGGTGAGGGAAACAAACAGATGTAAAGCTGTAGGTAGGGTAATTGAAGACTGGATAGTGAGAATGAATTAAATCTGGACAGAGAGACAGAAAAATAAATTCAAGAAAGCAGAAAGGAAAAGATGGAGAGGGACAAATGGCATGGACAGGCAAGAGAGTTAAGAGAAGATAAAGGAAAGCAGAAACCAGAGACTATGACCAACACTATGTAGTAGCCTTGTTAGTAACAGTTAATAAATATAAATAAAACAACAAATGGAAAATAAGGTGATACCTTTTTATAGGACTAATCTTAATAAATTTGGACCAACTTTCAAAGATCAAAACCTCCTTTCTCTGGTCAGGACAGGAAACTATAACAGTGTACTGTCGTGATCTCAGAAAGGAGGTTTTAGCCTCTAAAAGCTAATAAAAAATGTATTAAGTTAGTCGAATAAAAAGATGTGGAGGGGCATTTTCGAAAGGGACGTCCAAGCTGCAATTTGGACGTCCTTTCAAAACCGGCAAAATCCATGGGCAGGGAAACCAGTATTTTCAAAAAAAGATGGACGTCCATCTTTCGTTTCGAAAATACCGTCAGAGACATCCAAAGCCTTATATTTGGCTGTCCCTAGACATGAACGTTTCTGACTTTTGGTGATTTTCGAAACCAAAAATGTCCATGTCAAAAACGGCCAAATGCAAGCCATTTGGTCATGGGATGAGCCAGCATTTGTAGTGCACTGGTCCCCCTGACATGCCAGGACACCAACCGGGCACCCTAGGGGGCACTGCAGTGGACTTCATAAAATGCTCCCAGGTAGCTCACTTACCTTGTGTGCTGAGCCCCCCAAAACCCACCACCTCCAACTATACACCACTACCATAGCCCTTATGGGTGAAGGGGGGCACCTAGATATGGGTACAGAGGGTTTCTGTGGGGTTTTGGAGGGCTCGCTGTTTCCTCCACAAACGTAAAATGTGTGTGGGGGGGGGGGATGGGTCTGGGTCCATCTGTCTGAAGTGTACTGCACCCACTAAAACTGCTCCAGGGACCTGACATCTGAGGCTGTCATAGAGGCTGGCAAGACATATTTTTAAAGATGTTTTTTGAGGGTGGGAGGGGGTTAGTGACCACTGGGGGAGTAACGGGAGGTCATCCCCAATTCCCTGCGGTGGTCATCTGGTCATTTTGGGCACCTTTTTGTGCCTTAGTCGTAATAAAAACACTTCCGGGTGAAAATGTCCAAGTGTTTGTCAGGGACGTCCTTGGTTTTTTTATTATGGGTCAAGGCGTCCAAGTGTTAGGCACGCCCAAGTCCCGCCTTTGCTACACCTCCGACACGCCCCCTTGAACTTTGACCGTCCTTACAACGGACTGCAGTTGGAGACGTCCAAAATTGGGTTTCGATTATACCGATTTGGACGTCCCTGGGAGAAGGACATCCATCTTCTGATTTATGTCGAAAGATGGATGTCCTTCTCTTTCGTAAATGAGCCCAATAATCTAATTTTCCATTTTGAGTGTAAACAGTTTTTATTGAACATGCAACCATGAAACAGAGATGGAGTTCCATTTAAATAGGAAAATTTCCATCCAATACTCTCCATCCCCCATTGCTCCACCACATTTTTGCATATTTAATGCAACTCAGATTTAATGCTAAAAAATGCACACTCATGTCAACAATGATAATAACAACAACATCAACAACCCTGCCCCCTCCAACTCCCATCCCCCATCCTACTCTCCCCTGCTCACCAACACATCAGTAGTCTACACTACTAGGAGGCTGTAGGCTGTACTTTTATACCTCCCAGTGGCAGAATTACATCCCAATACTCACTACAGATACAGGGTATTTAACACCAAACTTTGTGACTTGTGATACAGCATTTTGAACATAATCATTCCAAATGGAGAGAAACAGGTTTTGTCTTTAGAGAGAATGGTTAGCATCTCTTGACTCCAACAACATCAAATGATGCAATTGGAGTCACCATTGCCAAAAGGATGGAGGGTCTTGACCAATCTTATATTCCATTTTATGTTTTATGTCACGTCCTTGGCCGTGCCTACTTGTGTCCTGGTTCTTCTTGGCATCGGGGTCATGTTCTGAGGCCTCTTGCTGCTCCTTCACTGAAGCCTACCAGCACTGCTGCTTCTAGTACGGCCGGGCCTGCCACAGCTTGAGCACCCTCGCCTCTTGGCCATCACCGGTGCTTTGAAGTGCACATGTGCAAACGTGGGGACTGCTCTTAAGGGCCATTGACAGCAATATCCGGGGACACCTCCTGATGACGTCTTGGATTAGGGCCCAAATAGGGAGCTGGAGGACATTTGCCCTTTGCCTTCACAGCAGGTCTCTTCGTGTGACTTGGTAGAAGCTCCAATGCTCTAGTCCAGCCTTGTCTCCAGCTCATCTCCAGTCCAGCCTTGTCTTCAGTTTGTCTCCAGTCCAGCCTTGTCTTCAATTTGCCACCAATCTATCCTTGTCTTCAGCCCTCTCACCAGCTCATCTTCAACCCAGTACAATATTCAGCTCCAACGTCTCCACTGTTCTGTTGGTCAGGGGGTCCCTGCTGGCGTGTCTTCAGCCCACCAGATCTTGCCTCATTCAGACTGTGTAGTTTCTAGCTTAGAGTGACTCACCTGACGTTGGCCAGAGCCTAACTAATCCTGGGGTTGGCAAGGCAGTATCAATCTGGCCGTGGCCTAAGGGCTCCCCTCTCTAGTGATGTGACATTGTATTAATTTGTAATGTACAGCCCGATACTCAAAATTCCGGCACTGTTCAGAACAACGCCAGAAAATTACCACCAGATCAGCATGTCTGAACTACTCCCTAATGCTCAACGCTAATGAGATGCAAATACAGGCACGCTCATAGCACTGAGTATTAAGGAGTTCGACATGAGAGTTGTGCTTGGTGCATGCGCTCATGAATTGTGCATCAAGCACGGCTCTTGAGCACATACCCAGAATGCCAGAATGGGGAGAAGTTAAGGAGGAGAGAAAGGTGCTGGTTGCAAGTTACGAGACTGGGAGACTGGGCATCTAAATGGCAGATGTCATTTAATGTGAGCATGTGCAAAGTGATGCATGTGGGAAAGAGGAACTCAGATTATAAGTAATGCAAGGTTCCACGTTAGGAGTAACTGACCAAGAAAGGAATCTAGGCGTCATCGTTGATGGTACATTGAAACCCTTTGCTCAGTGTGCTGCGGCGGCTAAGAAAACAAATAGAATGTTAGGTATTATTAGGAAAGGAATGGAAAACAAAAATGAGGGCATTATAATGCCCTTGTATCACTCCATGGTGTGACCGCACCTCAAATATTGTGTTCAATTCTGATCATTGTATTTAAAAAAAATATAGAGAGGGGCATAATCGAATGGGGTGCCCAAGTTTTCCTGAGGATGTCCTCGCAGGACGTCCCTGCGAAGGGGCGTGGAAACCCGTATTATCGAAACAAGATGGACGTCCATCTTTTATTTCGATAATACGATCGGGGACGCCCAAATCTCAACATTTAGGTCAACCTTAGAGATGGCCGTCCTTAGAGATGGTCGTCCCCGATTTTCGGCGATAATGGAAACCGAGGACACCCATCTCAGAAACGACCAAATCCAAGTCATTTGGTTGTGGGAGGAGCCAGCATTCATAGTGCACTGGTCCCCCTCACATGCCAGGACACCAACTGGGCACCCTAGGGGGCACTGCAGTGGACTTTAGAAAAAGCTCCCAGGTGCATAGCTCCCTTACCTTGTGTGCTGAGCCCCCCCAAAAACCACTCCCCACAACTGTACACCACTACCACAGCCCTTAGGAATGAAGGGGGGCACCTAGATGTGGGTACAGTGGGTTTGTGGAGGGTTTTGGAGGGCTCACATTTACCACCTCAAGTGTAACAGGCGGGGGGGGGGGGATGGGCCTGGGTCCGCTTGCCTGAAGTGCACTGCAATACCCACTAAAACTGCTCCAGGGACCTGCATACTGCTGTCATGGAGCTGGGTATGATATTTGAGGCTGGCATAGAGGCTGGAAAAAATATTTAATTTTTTTTAGGGTGGGAGGGGGTTAGTGACCACTGGGGGAGTAAGGGGAGGTCATCCATGATTCCCTCCGGTGGTCATCTGGTCATTTAGGGCACATTTTTGTGGCTTGGTCATTAAAAAAAAGGACCAAGTAAAGTCGTGCAAGTGTTCGTCAGGGACGCCCTTCTTTTTTCCATTATTGGCCAAGGACGCCCATGTTTTAAGCACGCCCCAGTCCCTCCTTCGCTATGCTTCCGACATGCCCCCATGAACTTTGGTCGTCCCCGCTGCATTACTTCCTCCCATTTCTTAGCCCTCACAGGAAGGGGGGAAGCAAAGGAAAATAATAATAAGAAAGAGAACTTAGACTCCATTAGGCATAGCCAATCATTACCTTTATTAGCATCTCACAGAGCCAAAACTACAAAATAGTTCTCTCCCTGGAGCAGGTTGCCAATCAACAGTGCACATCCTGAAAGACAAGGTCTGCTCAGCTAATACTGCCCCGGACATCACATATATACTGTTACAAGTTACATTTTCCCAGAAATCATGTGATTTCCCATAAACCAGAACCATTAGGTAGCCTTATACCATATATGGATTGGTCATGTATTCTATCAGTCTCTCCTGATGTGTTTGCACGTGAACAGTCGGTGGCCATTGGTTAATTCTTATGAGTTCTATGTCAGTTCTGCCTGCCCAGCCAGAACAATACCCTTGTGTCCTCTCTCTGTCTATCTCCCTTAGCCCTCACACTGTGTCCTCAGCCTGTCAGCAACTGCCAAGGTTACATCCACCTTATATGAAAAACATACTCAGCTGCAAATTAAATATTATGAAGTGTCAGTTCTCAGCTCATGAGAAAGCAATGATTGTTACACAAGATGCTGAGTTAGTAGGCTAACATGTGAGAACCAAACTGAGCAAAGTACAGGCCTTAGGCCTAGCCCTTAGGAACAGTTCAAGCACAGAAAGGCATATACATTTCCCTCTTGAAAGGCTGAATAGCGAGTAGCACGAAGCCTTTCACACACTCGGAGCACACACAGAGGTGATAATTAGGACTGGGTTCTTCAGAGCCAGTATCACAGAGAGAAAAGGGCACAAGAGATGATTGTGCTAAAAAACTAATGATTAAAACAATATTATATTTAAGGACAAAAATGGGGTGCAGGAGAGTATGATATGTCAAAGGGAAACATAAAGCAATGGTATGGTGTCATGAGTAAAAGTGGACCATTAACAATTAAAACTATGGTGGCATATGTCTTACACAAGGACAGAAACCTGAAAAACAATCATCAACAGAAAAAAAATAACAGGATGAGCAGATATACACTAAATTAATAAATTGCAATGTGTAATATCAACTTTTCTAAAGCCACTTAGCATAAGTAGTGGCCTGCAAACTAGCAGTGAAAAAGAAACTGCAGCAAGATCAGTGTTAGAAAATAAACAAAATTCAACAGAAATAGAAAATCAAGCGGGCATAGAAAATCAAGTGGGCAAGTGTTCAGATATCAGAAGTAGTCCCAGGAACACATAGGTATAAGTATGTGGAACAGTGTCAGAAAAGATCCATAAAAGGAAAAACAGGACAAATAGAATTAAAATGAATAGTTAACATGCATAGCAGCATCAGAAACCATATGAAACCAAGCAGACAGATTAAAAGGAGAAACAAAGGGTGAGGAGTGAGCAACAAGAATAGGAGAAAAACAAAGAGTTGGAAGAATAAAAAAAACAAAGTCATCATTATGTCAAATACTTCATTATGGCAAAAGTCCAAAATGCAAAGTCCTTATAAAGTTCCAGACAAAACAGTAGGTGAAGGGTGAAGATCAGATAAATGGTTCCAGGAAGAATCTCCTCCAAGGAAAGATGATGTTGGGGCAAGAGTCCAAATGCAAAAGTGTCCAGAATAGACAGGAGCAGTGTCATGTGGATTAGATGGTAAGGCCTCCATTTCAACACTAAATTCTTGCTTGGGTTGTTATTTTCTTCACCGGGTTTGAGATGAGGGCTCCTGTTGAAGCACCTCCCCTTTGCAGCTGGGCTTACCCTTGTAAAAAGTTGGTCTACTCTGGTTGCTTAATCTCAGCTGCAACCTCTACAACCTTATTGCAGTGTGATAAGTATACTGGAGTACTTGATATGGACCTTCCCAGCGAGGTGAAGCTCAATTTTCCCTCTTGATAACCTTGATTAGGACCCAGTCTCCTGCTGGACCTTGCCGAGCTCAGTAGGTTCAGGGTCTGTGAACACTAGTGACCAACAACAGAAAATGAAAAACAATTAGGATGGAGGTGGTAAAGGGATGGCCCCCCAGTGGGTTTGCGTGTGAACAATTTCAATCAGCACAAAACTATCTCCCCTTTGCCTAAAGAAGAACCAAGGGCACCACTGTCTATCTAGGATCTTATATGAGATCAGCCAAAAGTGTACCAATTCTCCAAAGTTAGATCTAGGTAATGGTATGCTTCCCCGTTCAAGTTTAAGTAGACCAATCCCATAGAGGTCAATTGTTTCTAAAATAAGAGTCCCTGGGCCTGTGGTCCAAGTGTCAAGTAAAGGTTCATACAATATAGAAAACCTGAGGTAAGGACTCCAGGCAGCGTGATCATCTTGACCAGGATCCTAACTCAAAACAGACATGAGAAGGTTAAAATGTTATAGCAATTCTTTCACAAATAGTGGAGTAATACAAAATGTAAATTCTCTTTTTATCAACAAAACTGTTGTTACCAAGGCAGTGAGAATAATGACAAAAAATGAAATACATGAAAACTCTAGAACCATAAGTCCCCAATCATACAGTATGAAGTATGGCTGAGTCAAGTTTTGTAGCAGACTTCAGATATCTGAATCAGGAAGTATGATTTTGCAGCTTAACAGCAGGGACTGACAAGTGTGTGTAGGATCTTTAAGCTGATCTGGAATGACATTAGACAGAGAAACAGGTTTGTGAGTTAACGTTTTCTTCAGATATGTTGCCAGTGATTTCTACATACTACCTGACAAACAGAAATTTACAGTATTGGGAAAACTCGTATGCTGTGAATATTCTTGTTACCATCCCTCTTGTGGAGTGCCTGATCCAGGAAGGGTACTTCTTTATCTATCTGTAAAAGACTATCATGTAAAGGGACAGTTAGTGTATCTAGTATGGGCTGCAGACTCACAAATAGCTGATCTGCCCAGAAGGAAGATAGCAGCCAGTGGGTGAATGATAAGAGGGCATATACAGAAAAAGATAAACAAAAGCATTTGGCTATGAAATGGACAGAATCATTTTCTCTACACAAAACACTGCTTATTGTGTGACCAAAAACATTATGAAACATTAATCAAACCATAAACATATGCTTGTACATCTAATACCTAATAAGCAGACAAAAAGCATTATAACTAAAAATGGAACAGAAATTACATCAAAGCAAAAATCCTGCAATCAGAACAATAGTGTAATCACTGAGGTAGAATTCAACAGTTCACTCAGTAAATGGAGCAGGTCTTTAATCACACAAATGAGTCCAAAAATTCTCCTTCCAGTAATGCAGCTGTAGTTGTCACTGTTTTCAGACTAGTCTCGCAGCATGCTTCAAAAGGATGCCAACTCAGTGTAAATGACCCCACCTCTAACATGGCACCCAGCTTTCTCTCCTGGAACACTGGATCTACCACAGAGGGTAGCAAAGCCCCTACTGTACCCAAAGAAACCCTCAAAAGGGGCTGGTTACAGATAAATGCTGAGGGGCAAAAGCCACATCAACCAGTGAATGAGGAGAAAAAGGAGTACGAAATCAGGGCACAAAACAATTCCCCTGAATCAGGAGAGGTTGGTACAAAGCCTGAAGGCGTCCCCATAGCAGAGGCAAAGCCACCAATACAGCCGACAGCCAGAAAGCGGGAGCTGCATCCGGATGTGCCAAAAGAAAATGGTGCATGCATTCAACGCCTCAGAGTTGGAACAAAGCGGGAGTCCCGCTCAGGAGAAAGAAGTCCCTGGTGCCTACCTGTGCCTCTGTGCACCCAGCAACACCCGTCCCCGCTGCCGCCAACACATGCTCATAACACGAGCCTCCTACGGTGGCCTCTGCCACCAATACTGCGTGTCCCCCAATGGCAAAAAAAATGCACTTACCAGAGACACGCAGCCAGACTTCCTGCCGACAGTGGAACCTCCCAGGCAAGCCTGCCGCCAAACTGGCTCAGTAGGCTACACACAGTAGTACATATACACAGCAACTTCAGAGACACTGAAGTGAAGTAAGCCATTTCATTTGCATAACAGATAGAGGAGGAGGGGTGATTAGTGTATATCCAGGTGGTAAGTGAGGGAGCTTCACTTACCTTGAACCTGTGGGATTCTTAGAGCTGGTTTGGTTTAGCAGCAGAGTCTGCCTGTGTTCTAAAACTTTTCTTACTAAACTGTTTGAGGGACTGAGGCTGTTAGAGTCCTAAAACTTTTCTTCTATAACTGTTTTGACTATATATCTTATCTAAAACTTTAAGAGAGAACCCCCCCCCCCCCCACACACACACACACACACTGTTCTTTCTTTTCTTGTGGATCTATCCTATTCCTTAATCTAAAATTGCTAGTTTTACAACTTTGGGCTAGATGGTTTTACTTTAAATTGTATTAAATTGCTGTGCTGGTGATTTCCTATTCTTTGTGTTGAAATTGTGTGTGTGTGTGGGGGGGGGGGGGGGGGGTGCTCTCTGGGGCTGTGCTTTTCTCTACCCAGTGAAGTAAGCCATTTCATTTGCATTAACAGATAGAGTCTAGCGGGCACTGCAGGATCTGGTTTTCATAAACAAATTCACAATACTACATGAGTCACAATCAGGATTTCGACCCCTACGCAGCACTGAAACAGTATTACTCACTCTCCTAACCGAATTCAAGCAGGAAATAGCAATAGGCAAGAGCATTCTCCTCCTCCAATTTGACCTGTCAAGTGCATTCGACATGGTTAACCATAACATATTGCTAAGACTTCTAGAATACTTCGGAATCAATGGTGGCACTTTCAATTGGATTAAGGGTTTTCTAACCACAAGAACATATCAAGTGCATTGCATTGAGTGCCACATGTATGATTATCTCCCAGTTGGTTTGAAGTCATATGTGTGTGCCCGGTGCAAAGAGCTCCTAGCTCTCAGAGAACAGGTCCATTCTCTCGAGGCTAGAGTTCAAGACTTGGTAGAGATGAGGGAGATAGAGCAGTACATAGATGAGACCTACAGGGATGTTGTAGAGAGGTCCCACCTCCAGTCAGGTAGCCCCTATGCTACTTCGGAGGAGAGAGGTCTCCTGGAAGGAGAGCATTCCCCTGTTGAAGTAGGAAGTACTCCTGTAGCCAGGACCTGCCCACCAGAGGATATATTATCCTCTTGCACCTAGGATATGTCTCTGATTACGGCCCACAGGGGAAAAGATAGGACCGCTGTTGTAGTTGGCGACTCAATCATTAGGCATGAAGATAGCTGGGTGGCTGGTGGACGTGAGGATCGCCTGGTGACTTGCCTGCCTGGTGGCGGACCTTACGAGACACCTAGACAAGATTTTAGATAGTGCTGGGGAGGAGCCGGCCGTCTTGGTACACGTGGGTACCAATGATGTAGGAAAATGTGGGAGAGAGGTTCTGGAAGCTAAATTTAGGCTTTTAGGAAGGAAGCTCAAATCCATATCCTCTAGGGTAGCATTTTCTGAAATACTACCTGTTCCACGCGCAGGGCCCAAGCGACAGAGTCTCAACAAATGGATGAGACGATGGTGTGGGGAAGAGGGTTTTGGATTTGTCAGGAACTGGTCAGCATTCTGGGGAAGGGAGAGCCTATTTCGATCTGATGGGCTTCACCTTAACCAGGGTGGGACCAAGCTGCTGGCATCAACTTTTAAAAAGGAAATAGAGCAGCTTTTAAACTAGAAACGGGGGGAAGGCTGACAGTCGCTCAAAAGCGCATGGTTCAGGATAAGGTATCTTTTGAGGATATCACCCAGACAGAGAAGAAAAGGTTACTTGTAAGTAAGGATGTCAAAGAAATTGTAGTAGATCAGATGGCCTTAAATAAAATTAATAATGACCAGACAGAAGATAACACATTAATAATGCCATGTATTAAACGTAATATAAAATGGAACAACAAGCATGCACTGAAATGTCTATATGCAAATGCCAGGAGTCTGAGAGCTGGAGTACATTGCACACAATGAAAAATTGGATATTATTGGCATCTCTGAGACCTGGTGGAAGGAAGATTTTTATATATTTATTTATTTACATCAATTTATATACTGTATCTTATTGCAACTGCAAAACAGAACGGTTTACAATTTGTAAAAAATAAAACATTACATTATATGTACAATAAAACAGACAATGGAACGCCAATCGTGACAGGAAAGCACAGCAAACCAGAGTTAACTACATAGTATAAAACAATACAGGTTATGCTTCAATATACGGACAGCACCGCATGACAAAATTAACTTAAAAAAAAAAATGAATGAAACCATGTTTCCCTTATTCTAAATTCTGTTCTACATAGGTGATAAAGTAAAAGGTTTTAAGAAGTTTCTGAAAATGAATGTAAGATTTCTCTAGTCTGATCTCTTTTGGAAGGCTATTTCCGAGTAGATTCCCACCTGGCTCTAGCAAGAGGAGGAATGACTAGCCTGTTATCAGTTAGAGATCTAAGGGTTCGCCTAGCGGTGTAAGGAATTGTTAAATTTGACAGATAATCCGGGTTTAGTGTATGAAAGGCCTTATGAGTTAAAACTAAGGCTTTAAACTTGACTCTTGCTTCAACCGGAAGCCAATGCAGTTGATGCAGTAAAGGTGTTACTCTGTCATCCCTCCGGGCCCTACATATCATACGCGCCGCTGTATTCTGTATTCTTTGTAATCGTTTCAAGTTTGCTTGAGTGATCCCTGCATATATAATATTACAATAGTCTAACCGTGAGGTAAGATAACTAATGGGACACAGTCATACCGGGCTACAAATTATATCCTAGTAATAGGGTGGATAGGATAGGAGGAGGGGTAGGACCTGTTCAGAAGGAATGGATCCTCAGGAGCTTAGCCGAGATTGGGTGGCAAGAGCCGGTAGTGGGAAGCGAGGATAGTGCTGGGCAGACTTATATGGTCTGTGCCAGAGCCGGTGGTGGGAGACACGACTGGTGGTTGGGAGGCAGGGATAGTGCTGGGCAGACTATACGGTCTGTGCCAGAGCCGGTAGTGGGAGGCGGGGCTGGTGGTTGGTGGGGCGGGGATAGTGCTGGGCAGACTTATATGGTCTGTGCCCTGAAAAAGACAGGTACAAATCAAGGTAAGGTATACACAAAATGTGGCACATATGAGTTATCTTGTTGGGCAGACTGGATGAACCGTGCAGGTCTTTTTCTGCCGTCATCTACTATGTTACTATGTATGTAAATGAGAACCTTGACTCGGATAGGCTGCAAATATTGCAGGAGACAAAACCCCTATTGGAATCTTTGTGGATTGAAATTCCACGTGAAAAGGGGAAAAGGACGGTGATAGGAGTGTACTACTGTCCGCCTGGCCAGGACGAGCGGACGGACGCAGCAATGTCAAAGGAAATAAGGGAAGCGAATAAATTGGGCAATGTAATATTAATGGGTGATTTCAATTATCCACATATAGACTGGGTTAATGTAACATCGGTACACGCTACGGAGGTGAAATTTCTTGATGAAATCAAGGACGGTTTCATGGAACATCTGGTTCAGGAGCCCACAAGAGAAGGAAAAATACTAGACTTAGTCATTACTGGAGCTCATGATCTGGTGCGGGGGGTAACGGTGCGAGGGCCGCTTGATAACAGTGATCATAATATGATCAGTTTTGATATTGGCATTGAAGTAAGTGAACTTAGGAAATCAAATACACTAGAGTTTAACTTTAGAAAAGGTGATTACGACAAAATGAGAAAAACAGTGAAAAAAAGACTGAAAGGTGCAGCTCGCAGGGTAAAAAACTTGCCTCAGGCGTGGATGCTGTTTAAAAACACCATCCTGGAGGTACAGGCAGTGGTGTGCTGGAGCAGGCTCTCAAGAGCCGGTTGTTGTTTTTAAGAATTTTGGGAGCCGGTTGTTAAAGTAGGGCCCTCCATGGCTACTTTAACAACTGGATCCCAAAATGTTGGCTTGGGCCCCCTGCTGAATTATCTTTTACTTTGCTGGTGGGGATGCTGAGCCCTGCCAGCCAAGTAAATAGACTACTGCTGCTCCCCGCTCCTTGTTTCCAGCTCTGGACAGCAGGCTAGGATTTCTCGCGCATGTGAGAGAAGTTCCAGCATGCTGCTCAGAGCAAGACTTTGGGAGTGGTGGCAGTCCATTTATTGGCTGCCAGCAAAGGTATGCCTAGCGTGCCCGCACGAAGGGAGGGAGGAGAGAGAGGAAAGTGTTGCTCCCCTCCCCCCGGCTACCCCTGGCCCTTCCAACTGCAGAGCTGGCTACGTCCGGAGAAAGAGCCTGTTGTTAAAAATTTGCCAGCACACCCCTGGGTACAGGACAAATATATTCCGCATATTAGAAAAAGGGGAAAAAAGACCAAACGTCAGCTGGCGTGGCTAAACAGTAAGGTAAAGGAAGTCATTAGAACCAAAAAACAATCCTTCAGAAAGTGGAGAAGAGAACCGACTAAAAGTAACAAGATGAAACATAAGGAATGCCAAGCCAAATGCAAAGTGGAGATAAGGAGGGCAAAAAAATACTTTGAAAAAAAGTTTGCGTTAGAAGCGAAAATACATAGTAAAATGTTTTTTAGATACATTAAAAACAGGAAGCCGGCTAAAGAATCGGTTGGGCCGCTGGACGAAAATGGTGTTAAAGGGGCGATTAGGGAAGACCGAGCCGTAGTGGAGAAATTAAATGAATTCTTTGCTTTGGTCTTCACCGAAGAGGATTTGGGAGGGACACCGGTGCCGGAAAACATATTTGAAGCGGGCGAGTCGGAGAAACTAAACGAATTCTCTGTACACTTGGAAGATGTAATGGGTCAGTTCTGCAAACTGAAGAGTAGTAAATCGACAGGACCTGATGGTATTCATCCCAGAGTATTAATAGAACTGAAAAATGAACTTGTAGAGCTACTGTTAGTAATATGCAATCTATCCCTAAAATAGAGTGTGGTACCGGAAGACTGGAGGGTAGCCAATGTTACACCGATTTTTAAAAAAGGTTCCAGAAGAGATCCAGGAAATTATAGACCGGTGAGTCTGACGTCGGTACCGGGCAAAATGGTAGAGGCTATTATCAAGAATAAAATTACAGAGCACGTACAAAAACATGGGCTGATGAGACAAAGTCAGCACGGATTTAGTGAAGGGAAGTCTTGCCTCACCAATCTACTGCATTTTTTTGAGGGGGTGAACAAACATGTGGACAAAGGGGAGCCGTTGGATATTGTGTATCTGGATTTTCAAAAGGTGTTTGACAAAGTGCCTCATGAAAGACTCCTGAGGAAACTGGAGAGTCATGGGATCGGAGGTAGGGTATTACTATGGATTAAGAGCTAGTTGAAAGATAGGAAGCAAAGAGTAGGGTTGAATGGTCAGTATTCTCAGTGGAGAAGGGTAGTTAGTGGGGTCCCGCAGGGGTTTGTGTTGGGACCGCTGCTTTTTAACATATTTATAAATGACCTAGAGATGGGAGTAACTAGTGAGGTAATTACATTTGCAGATGACACAAAATTATTTAGGGTCGTCAAGTCGCAGGAGGAGTGTGAAAGATTATAGGAGGACCTCGCAAGACTGGGGGATTGGGCGTCCAAGTGGCAGATGAAATTCAATGTTGACAAGTGCAAAGTGATGCACAAGTGGGTAAGAGGAACCCGAATTACAGCTACGTCATGCAAGGTTCCGTGTTAGGAGTTACGGACCTAGAAAGGGATCTGGGAGTCATCGTTGATAAGACGTTAAAAACGTCTGCCCAGTGTGCTGCCACGGCTAAGAAAGCACACAGTATGTTGAATATTATTAGGAAAGGGATGGAAAACAAACACGAGGATGTTATAATGCCGTTGTATCGCTCCATGGTGCGACCGCACCTTGAGTATTGTGTCCAATTCTGGTCGCCGCATCTCAAAAAAGATATAAAGGAATTAGAAAAGGGGGTTTGGACAGATTCCTGAGGGAAAAGTCCATTGAACATTATAAATTTTTTTTTTTTTTTTTTTTGGGGGGGGGGGGGGGGGGGGGTTGCCGGGTTCTTGAAGCCTGGATTGGCCGCTGTCGGAGACAGGATGCTGGGCTTGATGGACCGTTGGTCTTTTCCCAGTGCTTATGTACTGCCCCCAAGACTCCTCTTACTACTACTACTAATAGCATTTATATAGTGCTACCAGACGCACGCAGCGCTGAACATTTGACATAGAGAGCCTGTGTCCCGAATTGTTTTTTGTTTTTTTTACAGCTGATGACAGCAGCAAACACAGGTCTGTTGTGGACTAGAAGTTTTTTGTTTGTTTTTTTCTTTGTGAGGAAGGCTACAGTCCAAACTGTGGGAGGAAAGAGACCACATGGTGAGGCAGGGACCCAGGCCACTAGGTATGCCCCTAAAGTTGGCACAGAGCCCAAACACCCCCTAAGCTCAACTGGCCAAAAGGCCCAGGAGCAGGCCCAAGAGACGAATCCAGGAGCTGCAGAGACCTGCTAGAGATCGAGATATACTGAATTGAAGGAGGAGCTGACCATCTGGTATCACTGCCTTCAGCTTTGTAATCTCTATCTCCACCTACTGGTAGATGGATATAACCCAGCAGTTCCTGGATTCATCTGCTGCATACGCTAAGGAAAGAGGTGATAGTGTCCTTGTATAAGTCTCTGGTGAGGTCCCATTTAAAATACTGTGTGCAATTCTGGAGACCACACCTACAAAGATATATAAACAGTATGGAGTCGGTCCAGATAGTGGCTACAAAATTGGTCAGTGGTCTCTTTCATACAGTGGCGTAGCAAGGGTGGGGCGGTGGGGGCGGTCCGCCCCGGGTGTCAGCAGGTGGGGGGGTGCTCCGCTCCCACCCTACCTTTGAAAACAAATCTGTGATTGAAGCAGTGTGGCAGGCAGCGCCTCACGTCTGCCTTGCTTGTAAAAGAAGCAGATCTCCTTGTCGTCATCGGGCCTTCCCTCACTGGGTCCCGCCCTCCTCTGAGGTAACTTCCTATTTCCGTGAGGGCGGGACCCAGTGAGGGAAGGCCCGACGACGATGAGGAGATCTGCTTCTTTTGCAAGCAGGGCAGTTTAGATCCCCGGAGGTTGAGGAGCAAGAGATATTCAAGTTTGTTTATCAGGCTTCTTCGCTTGCCTGTATTTTATTTTGTGCTGCCCTTTTCTGGATAGCATCTTACAGTTTTCTTGCTTACAAAACTTCGTAGAATGTGTATCAGAGCTAGTCGGTCTGCTCTGAGGCTGTGAGAAACTAAGATTCTAGCCTTGAAGCAAAAAATTCCAGATGAATACTGCAAGTAGTGGACTTAAGTCCTCAGTTTTTGTGCAAGTTTTATGAAACATTTATTGGTTACAAAGAAGACTTAGAGGTCTGCTTATGGTGTACTTATAAGAGTACCAAACCTATGACATTGGGGTGGAACTACTGAAGTTTCATATAGATTTTGCTTGACTTGAGCCTTTTATGGATGTGCAGTTTACTGTATTGATTTTGTTACTCCAATATTACTTTAATAATATCAGAAATATGCCTATTTTGTTTTTTATTCTGTAGGGTTAAGGGGAGCACTATATTTGTACTAAGTTAAACTGATGGCTGTTGCATGTTGCCCTGAGAATTTTTTTTTTTTTGCCTAGATGCAGCCACATTTTTTGAAAGCAGTTGACTGTTTATTAATGTGTTAATTTTGCATAGTAGTTCTTTACAAATTCAAAAATCTATGAAGCTTTTTTGTAATGATCATTTCAAGGTTAAATGTGTTCTGTGCTGGTGAAGTCAATAGAAATTCTTCACATCAGCATCCAAGCCCATTATGTGGAGCAGGTCATAGAAAATGTAAAAAAAAAAAAAAAAAAAAAACCAAAATCAAAAATTAACTGATACAGGAGGTGTTAACCCATTTTCTAAAATCCTAGCTATCCGGTTGATATGTTCCATAGGCATAATAGAGTTATTGAGTATTCCATAAACTTTCTCAGTTATGCATGCCACTTTTGTTTTCCATTTTGTGTTGTAATACTGTCAACATATGCGGCACTCACAGGATGCTATCACAGCAGTGCTAGAAAAGAAAAACCTATCTGTGCAGCACAATTATACATATATTTTAATTGTTTTATGAATTAGAACTTATCAGATACCTGTATTTACAAGGTAAATGCTGTTTCACAAGGAAAACGAAAGGGAGAGAGAGAGAGAGAATAGGAACTTTATTTTAACAAGGAAAATCATTTGTAGGAATGCTTAAGAAACTTAAAAATTCTGTGTCAAAAATTGAAACTAAAAGAGTCATTATGCCTGTTCTATATCAGATATGCATATCTAGGGATGGAACAAAAATGATGTAGGATTATGTAATCTATTTTAAGAAAACAACCCCATTTTTTCATGTGACATTGTGTTATCAAAAAGTGATTTATAGCTTGGATAATCGATTCCTTGTCCTGGACTGTTGTTTTCAATGTACTTTAAGGTCAGCCTCCCAATGAAGGCAAAACAGTAGCAGACTTCATGAAAAGTATGGGACAAGCATAGAAGATCTTTAACTATGGGGAATGGAGGTTAGGCAGAGTCTAAAATATTTTGAAAGGAAGAGAAAATGAGTGGACCACATACATCTTGTGGAATTCACTTGGCTACCATATTATATGAAAAGGAATTAGTGAATTGCAGAAGTTTATGATTACTTATTCTATAGTGGATTAGGGTGTATCTGTGTTTGTGAAAAAGACATGGCTTTCAGTTGGCATTGACTGTGCAGGATCGACGATCTGTACTATTCTGTCTGGTTTCGTTTTACAATAGGTGAATTGATGTTCTAGTGCTCACTGTAGTGTTTAAGATGCTTTCCTTTTCCTTGTGTGATTTGTAGAAATGACTGCTTATGGTATGGTAGAATTGTTCTATAGGTCCTGAGTGTTTTGTATTCTCGGCATGCCTAGTACTAGATTTTGGAGGGGGGTGTTAAAAAATGACCGGCCCCGGGTGTCAACTACCCTAGCTACACCACTGCTTTCATAAAACATATGGGGACAGACTTAAGGCTCTCAATATGTATAACTTTGGAAGAATGTCAGGAGAGAGGGGATATGATAGAGACATTTAAATACCTCTATGGCATGAAGGAAAACTTTGGAATGACAGGGCATAGGATGAAGTTAAGAGGTTATAGGCTCAGGAGTAATCTAAGGAAATACTTTTTCACGGAAAGGGTGGTGGAGTGTGGAATCGCCTCCTGGTGGAGACATGTCTGAATTTAAGAAAGCATGGGACAGGCATGTAGGATCTCTTAAGGAAAGGAAGAGATAGTGGTTGCTGTGGATGGGCAGACTGGATGGGCCATTTGGCTCTTATCTGCCGTCGTGTTTCTGTGTTTCTAGATATAGATATTGTGAGCTGGTCACCCTTCCAGGCTCTGGCCAGGGCTGACCCTGCTTAGCTTCCTTCACACACACAGTCACGGTTGGGCTCCACACTTCTAGGTAATTCCCCAGTACTCTGCCTCAAACACAGGGGAGTTCTCTGCCTCCTCTTCACCTTCCACAAATGTTCACCAACACCAGGCTTCTTATAACTAAAGGTTTTATTAGTTGCCATTTAACATAATCTTCATGGCTTATTCCTTCATTAACTTAAACATTTCTTCTTCAATTCAAACATTTAAGGCAGTTCCTCAAACTTTCACAGTTCAAACAGCCAAACAAAAGCATTTACTTTTCTTTCTCAGAGGGCAGTGCAGCTGTCACCATTTCAGCAGAGAGCTTCAAAAGTCCACAGAGTTCAGCCGGTACCTTCAAGGGGATCTTCTTCCTCCAGCTGCCAGGTCTCCAGCTCCTCTCTTCTTTTTCACCCCACAGGCAGGTATAGGGTGGTTAATTAGCTTCTCCACCCATTTAGGCTCTTCTCCCTAATTCCAGGCAGGACCCAGCCCACAACCACCTACACCTGTTTCCAGCCCAGGATTCTCCTTGGTCCTAGCAACCTCCACCTGGACATTCCCCTCATGGCTCCCTCTAGTGACTCATCCTGGACACTTCCCCCCATTTCTATGGGAACAGCGCCACCTAGTGGCCTACCCAGGATAAGACAGCCCCTTATTCTTCACAATATAAGGTAAAGTCTCGATTATCTGACATAAATGGGACCAACCCACTGTTAGGTAAGTAAAAAGTCAGATAATACAGAAAACAATGGTAACCCCTCAAACAATGTGTAAACAAAGGCTGTAAAAGCTGGGTTCTGGGTCACAATGGTGCTGTTTTGCTGTAAAAGTAGGGTACCAGGTCTGAAACAAATTGTCTGAGGTGCGAAACTTCCCTCCATGCTACACCACCGGGAAATGGAAAGAGACATGACGACGTCACTGGTGGGTCTGTCAGATATTTATTTATTGGCACCCAGTCATAACAGCCCTGACAAAAGAACCCCGACAAAAAAGTCCTGACAAAACAGCCTTGTAACAAAATAACCCTTGACATTTCACACCGTAACAAAATAGCCCTTGACAAAAGGGCTCCTCCCACAAAACAACCCTTGACAAAATAGCCTCTACACAAAACAGCCCCCTAAGAAAAAAATAACTATCAATGAAGATTTCAGTTGTAGTTTATTATATTCAATTGCATTCAATTGCATAAAGCATATATAAATAAACAAAATTCTATAGCTACAAACTGGTATTCATGATCTGTTCTGCTGTTTAAAGAAACTATTCTTCCATCAACATGCTAATAAAAAAAACAAAAAAAAAACAATATTGTCATCATTTTCATAGTCTTACCAACCTTATCCTGATTGGCACGGTAAGATTATTAGGAAAAAAATGCAGTCCCATATTCTTGGCAGCCTGATTGGGCCCTTTTGTCGGAGGGCTAACTTATCAAGGGTTATATTGTGGGCAGGCCGTTTTGACAGTGGCTGTTATGTCAGGGACTATTATGTCGGGAGCTTTTTTTGTTGGAGCTTTTTTGTCGGGGTTATTTTGACCGGGTACCTTATTTATTAGGATTTACTTACTGCCTTACAGTCACATAAATTAACATGGGTTCAGTAAGCTTTCCCTAGGCCTGACAACAGCACCTTCCCTTTTTCTCCTCCAAAGCCTAGCTCTTTCTCCCTTCCTTCCTTCCTCCCTCCTTCCACCAATGCGGGCCATAGAAATACACATGTAGATGATCAACAAGTGGTTTCATACCTCCAAAGTAATGTCTTCAGATGGGTTAGTTCTGTGTATTCCAGACCCTTGCCTCATACAAAACAGGGGAGCACAAAAAAAAAAAAAATGAAATGGAGACCCCCCTTCCCCTCCACCCAAGAAATCTAGACTTTATAAGCAGTGCAATTTTAGTAAAAGAAACTGAAATGCATTTTCTCCTGTACTCTGCTAAATACAAAAATAAATAAGATCTACATTTCTTAAAATGAACATATTCCAATCCTTAAAAAGAATTAAATAACAATAATTTTTTTCTACCTTTCTTCTCTGGGCACTTTTCTAATTGAGTCAGTCTTCTCCTAAATTCTTTTCCAGGTCAACATTTCTATTTCTTCTCTCTCCCCTTGCCTTTCTTCCCTCCCTTCCTTCTCTATATCCCTCTGGCACTGATCGTTCTTTTTTATGTTTATTTTCTCACTTTTCTCTTATCTGCCTCTATATCCACATATATATGACTTTAACCCCTTATTATCCCTTTCTCTCACCTAGTTTCCATTTCACCTCTCATCTACCTACCAGCTTTTCACATTTTTCTTCATCCCCTCTCCAGCAATCCTGTCACCACCTCTCTTTGTCTTTCTTTTTCTCATTTTCTGTTTCTCTCTTCAGTTCTCCATTTCCATCTTTTGTACTCATTAGTCTCCATTGCCTCTCATTCACTCACCAGCCATAGCTCCATCCCTGTCTCTCCTTTCTCCCCTTATCTCCAGCCTATTCTATCTTTTACCTAATATATACCATCTCCTATTGCCTCTCCATCTTTTTAAACCCTTTTCCGCCCCCATTCAGAGACCCATCTCCTTCCTTTCTCATACCCTTCCACGCCACCCTCATCCTTTTTCAATACATTTCATCTGCTCTCCAGACTGTCAGGTTATTCATATCCATGCTGCAACCTCTTCCCACACTTCATTCCTTCTCTTATCCCATTTCACACCCTCACTCATACTCCCAGTCCATCTAACCACCCCTCTCCCATTTAAACTTCATATAATAATATTGTCCACCATTTATACTTCATATGAATAATATCGTCCACCAGGAAACTGGTATGATGCACATGATGATTTCACTGATTTTATATCACATATGTGCACCAACTTTTCCAACACCATACTAATTGGAGTTATAAACCTACACCTGGCCAATGTTCATGACATTAAATCAAATTTCCTAACCTCCTGGCCTTTTTCAATGCTGCTTGGTAATTCCTCCCGTACAAGAGGTCACCTGCTCGACTTAGTAGCTTTTATTTTTGGAAACCCAGATGTTCATAACATTAGTAACTGCTTATAGATGACTATCCTATGGTCTGACCATTATAAACTTACCTTTACACTTAATTGGAAATAAAAAGTTTCCAAAAAGCCTCAAAACACTCCATAACCTACATATCAAGAAGAAAAAATAGATCTACTATCATTTGGTCGCAATTTAATAGCAGTTCTGATACTGTATTTAATAATCTCTTTGACTTCATTACACACTGGGATGCCTTGAGTAAAACTATTCATGACAAGATTGACCCTGAGAGGACAAAAATCAAACTCAATGATAGAAAATCCCCGTGGTTTAACACTATAATACTCTTAGCCAAAAGAATATGCAGATGACCGGAAAGAAAACGGTGTCAAAACTAAATAGAAGAGAACAAGAAACTATGGAGGGAAGCAGTTAAAAACTATAAATGCGAAATTAACAAAGCAAAATCTAGCTATTACAAATCATATATAGGTGAAGATCAAATATCTATAAAAAGATTATATAACCTAGTTAATAATCTAATAAATACAAAAGAATTACAAATATCAAATGAAACAACTGCATCAGCTTAAAATCTTGCCTACCTTTTCGAAAAGATCATTAATATTAGAAAAAGACTGCCTATATCCAAATCAAATATTGTAGACTACATTGGAAATGAGAATTCCGCTTATGAAGGAGCGAAGACTAACAGAATATGGTCTAATTTCACCCTACCATCAACACCAGAGATCTCATCACACTGCACACTGGACATATTCTCTAGTTATATTCTATGTTTAAATCTTTTTTTATTGAAGTTGACATACAATCCCAAATACAATTCTCAAAACGAGACACAAATACAAAATGCCTCATACAAACTAAACTCGTCATATAACATTTTTCTTATTTTCTCCCCCCCCCTCAAACCTCATATTCCCCTCACATTGTACAATCTTCCCCCCTGTCCCTCCTAACCCCCCCTTCCTCTCACTCCAACCCCCCATTCCTACCCCCCTCTCCCTTCCTATCCCTCCCTCCTTTTACCTAGATTTGTATCCTTATGATCCAGTGAAAAGCCCCCCCCCCCCCCCCCCCAGGGATGTCTCTTATATAACTAGTATGCAACTTAGGAAGCCCACAGATTACTCTAAGATCTGCTTGCTATTTCTAATTGAGGAGCAAACTATGTCCTCTGGTACTCAACACTCTCAAATAGGGGTCCCAGATCTGTGTGAAACGTGTGAACTGTTTCGGGGAACCCTTTGCCGCCTTCGCCTCCCATCTCGCCAGCAGATGTATCTGGTTCCTCCAATGCCAGTATGCAGGTGACTCCGACACCATCCAGTACTGCAATATAGTACCACTAAACTCAACTTACGGCATAGAAGGCGGCACTTTTAGATTGAGTACGAAAAGCCCTTTGCGTGTCTAGGACATACTGATCCCAAGTTCCAGTCATTGGTGTCCCCATCAATTGAACCATAAATCTCCTTATTCTCTCCCAGAAAGCTCTCACTCCTGGACAGGCCCATAAGGCATGAAAAAGTGAGTGGGGAGATTGGCCACATTTAACACAGGTGGCCCCCTGCATCAGGCCTATATGGGCCAACTGCTGTCCTGACATATAGGCATGCATGACCACTCTATACCCACATTCCCGTAACCTCTCATCTGATACGAGGGCTGGAATACCTTGTAGTGTAGACCCAACATCCCATCCTGCCAAAGAAATCCCTGATTCCTGTTCCCATCTATGTTTGACAGCCAGATAGCTTTTTGGAGGACTTCGTCTAACCAATAAATTGTGGAATGCTGACACCGACAATCCTGTGGCCTCCGTTTCCTGAAAAAATTCTCTTATTCTCCTTCCCAGTCGTACCCTCAACATTATTGGATCCAATGAGGTAACATAATGTTTAACTTGTATGTACGCAAACCTGTTCCCCCAGGCTGTCCCGATCTTAGATTGTAACTCCTCATAACCTATTAAATCTCCATCCTCCCCCAGTAAATGTTCGATCCTCATGAATCCGAGTCGTTCCCATCTGAGGAACACTGGGTTATCTTGCCCTGGCCCGAAAGCTGGATTACCCCTAATAGCTAATAAATCAGACACCATGGAACTCCCTCCCAATCTCTTCACCAGCCCCTTCCAGGCCTCCCGTAATGGGTTAAGTAGCGTACAATGTTTAAATTGTTTTGGAATTTCTCCCCGAGACTGGTGTAATAGTGATAAGAAATCAAAGGGGGCAAAGTACTCCCATTCCATGTCTATTGGGGTATATACACTGGTCTGGCAGAACCAGTCGCTCAGGTGACGTAACAGGCTTGGTTATACATGTTTAAGTCAGGGAGTCCAAAGCCCCCATGCTTCCAGTTCCCTATCATGTATGATAATCGTAACTTAGGTTTCCTCCTTGCCCAGCAGAACTTGCTGAGGGCCCCATAAATACTTTTCAGATCTTTCTGCGTCAAACGAAGTGGCAACGTCTGCAACACATATAACCAGCGAGGGAATATAATCATCTGTACCAGATTCACCCTACCCCGCAGCGATAATGGAATGTCTCCCCATTTCTCCAACTGTTTCCTTGTTTCTTCCATAAGAGTCTTAACATTAAGGGTATACATCGATTCCAAATCAATAGTTAGCCGAATGCCCAAGTATTTAAATGAGCCATCCGCCCAACTCAAAGGGAAGTCCGGGCCACACAGCTATTGCACGCCCAAGGAGGATGACAATGCCTCCGATTTAGCTAGGTTTAAACACAGTCCTGCATAATCACCATATTCCCTTAAAATATCCATTAGCGCTAAAAAGGACTCTCGTGGCTCCGTCAATAGCACCAGTAGATCATCAGCAAAAGCTATCTTAAAATGCAATCGTCCAATCTGCATACCTTTTACAGAGGAACAATCTATAACATCTCGTATAAGAGGTTCTAAAGATAATACAAATAGCAACGGTGACAGCGGACATCCCTGCCTCGTCCCCCGCAATATGGGGAAGATCCCTGATTCTACTCCATTCACCAGAACCCTAGCCTGAGAAGAATGGTACAGAGCCCGAACTGCAGAAATAAAGCGCCCCGTAAACCCATATTTCTCTAGAGTAGTAAACAAAAAGTCCCATCTAACTTTATCAAATGCCTTTTCAGCATCAAAGCTTATAAGCATTGCCGAGGTCTCCCTCCTTTTCCGAGCCTCCAGCACTGTCAGGATTTTCCTAAGATTCTTTGCTACCTTTCTCCCCTCTACAAACCCTACTTGCGCCTCATGTATGAGGCCCAGCAAGACTCCCGCAATACAACTGGCCATAGTTTTAGCCAATAACTTCGCCTCCACGTTCAATAATGATGTAGGGCGATACGACTCCAGCCTAGTTGGATCTTTCCCTGGCTTTGACAAGACAACTATTTGTGCCACAGATAGGCTAGGTGACAGCTTCTCTACATCTACCAATCTATTAAAATATCTAGTCACCAAAACTAAACCTTCCAATCTCAGAAACTTTAAAAATCCTTGGAGTCACTATCGACCGCCATCTAACACTCGAAACCCATGCAAACAACACAACCAAAAAGATGTTCTATTGCATGTGGAAACTGAAAAGAATAAGACAATACTTCCCAAGATCCGTCTTCCACAACCTAGTGCAATCCCTCGTCCTCAGCCATCTGGATTACTGCAATTCACTATACGCAGGTTGTAAAGAGCAAATACTAAAAAGACTTCAAACAGCCCAGAACACTGCAGCCAGACTCGTCTTCGGAAAACCAAAATACGAAAGTGCTAAACCCTTACGAGAGAAGCTGCACTGGCTCCCACTCAAGGAATGCATTACCTTTAAGATATGCACATTAGTCCACAAAATTATCCACGGTGAAGCTCCAGCCTACATGTCCGACTTAATAGACCTACCACCCAGGAACGCTAAAAGATCATCTTGAACTTTTCTTAACCTCCACTTCCCAAACTGCAAAGGCATAAAATACAAGACGCTGCACGCATCAACCTTTTCTTATTTAAGCACGCAATTCTGGAATATACTACCACGCAACTTGAAAACAATCCACGAACTTACCAACTTCCACAAACTACTGAAGACTCATCTCTTCAATAAAATTTACTGCAAGGAGCAATACACATGAAGTCCACACTCACGATTCCAGAAATACACCAATACATTCTTTTCTGAACTCTTATCCCCCGTAATCTCATCACACTTACACCTTCACTCACAGAAAATGTTATACCGAATGTTCTTTTGCTAAGGTTTTATCACCCTACCGATTTCCAGTTGTTTCTTTCCATTGTTCTTTTCCTTGACCTATTCCCTAACGACACCTTGACTTTGTCTCGCTTAACTTCTCACAATGGAATCCATAACTGATTGTAACTAACTGCATTTCCATTATTTACAATGTATTGTAAGCCACACTGAACCCGCAAATAGGTGGGAAAATGTGGGATACAAATGCAATAAATAAATAAATAAATATAATCTCTTCTCCCATTACTTTATAGAATTCCATTCAGAATCCATCTGGGCCTGGGGCCTTAAACAAAGAGCCTCTCGATATCACCACAGCCACCTCTTCTTCCTGTATTGGCTTATTTAATTTATCTATATCTTTCTGCTTCAGAGAAGGTAAATCAAGATTGTTTAAATAAAGGGTCCCCGACAGCCCCTGCTCAGGAGGTGAATTGTATAACTGACTGTAAAATTGATAAAGGCCTCACAAATGGCCTCTTCCATGCGCACCAAGACCCCTTGTCCATCTTTTATCTGTAATATCCTTCCCCTTCTCCCTCTAGGTCTCGCCAAACGAGCTAGTAAGCGCCCCGCTTTATTTCCATATTTATAAAGCTTGTATTTATAATAAGCTTAAGATCTAGAGGCTCGTTGTTGCAGTAGTTCATTTAATGCTGCCTGCAGCTCCATTAAATGATTTCTGTGAGCTTCATTATGCGTCCTCCCCAAAAGTTCTTGGGCCTTGCACACTTGCGAGCTTAATCTCAGTATCTCCCTATTCCGAGCTATTTTCGCATAATGCGAATAGCTAATAATTTCACCCTGGAGCACTGCTTTCGCTGCGTCCCAGTAAAGAATCGGGTTTTCCGCATGCCCCCTGTTCTGCATCACATAGTCTCGCCAGCACACCACAATCTTTTCTTTAGAAGTCGGATCCTTATACAGCTCAATCGGGAACCTCCAACAATTGCCTCTCGAGTTTTTGGGGCCTACAGCCCAGTCCATGTATACCCATGCATGATCTGAAATTGCATAAGGTCCAATTTCAACTTTATCCACCTTACCCAACAATTCTTTAGATGTAAGGATATAATCTATTTGCGCCTTGATAGAGTGTGCCCGTGAAAGGTGCGTGCATCTCTTTCTGTGGGGTGTAACACTCGCCAAATGTCAATTAAATCCAGCAAGCGCCCCAGCTATTGTAGCCCTCTATTCGATGCTCCCCACTCCCTTCTGTTACCTTTCGAACTATCTACTTGGGGATCCCAAACTGTATTAAAATCTCCTCCCAGCACCAAGGGAACCCCAGTACAGCCAAGTAGGTAACCTATCAGTGTGTTGTAAATTTTTTTGTCATATTGATTGGGCGCATATATATTACATATTAAGATTTTTTGGCCCTGAAAGTCCACTTCCACCAATAGATATCTACCCCCTTGGTCTATGATAATAGGCTGGACTGCGGCCGCTACCCCCTTATGAATTAACACTGCCACTCCTCCCTTTTTTCCCCTAGCCGCAGCTGCCATGCATTCCCCAACCCACCACGTTTTCAACTTAGCATGTTCAACTTGACTAAATGTGTCTCCTGTAAAAGTGCTATATCAATTTTATGTCTCTGTAATTGCTGTAATATTTTGGTTCTTTTTGTTGGGGAGTTAATGCCCCCAACATTCCAGGTTACCAGCTTTACCATGAGACCCCCAGCTTGACCATGCAAAATTCAAAAATTCTCCAAAATCTGTGTCCAGGGAGGCGTCCCAGCCATCGCCTCCCTAGATTTAACCATACATCAGCATTCATCTTCCTCACATGTATCTGCTCCCTCTCCATATGCGCGCCCACAGAATACTCCTTTGAATTCAGTACCATCCCCCCAGCTATCCCATAACCCTCCCAATTTCCCCTCCCCTTCCTTCTATACTTCCCCTCCCCCTTCTCCCCCTTCCCAACCCTGTCCCTCCCACCCTCCTTCCATTCCAAACCCCGTTGAACAAACGTTCTCCTAGAGGAAACTATCACATCTTAACACCTCCCTGTTCACTTCCCCTATTTAACCATTACCTCATATTTCTTTATACCAATCTAAACTTCCTCATACCCATATCTGAGGATTTTTCACCAAGAGAAAAGAAGAAGAAAAGAAAGAGAGAAAAAAAAAGCAAACAAATACAACCTGCACGTAACAGTACCCAACTTATGTCTAATATCGACTTACCAAACATCCACCCCCTTAGTAAACCTATACCAAATATTGTGTAGACCTCCTTCCCAGACTCCTACACTCCCCCCCTGAGAGAATCCATTTTTGTACATCAATGTCCTTTAGTAAGGCAGAAAAATCTTCCCTCCTTCTCTCCCTGTCCAAACAGATCTCCTTTGAGTCAGCAAAACTCAATTTCACCTAGTTCCACATATACTCTTTTCCAGAGGCCCCCCACATAAAGTGGGAAGTAATGCTGCCCTCACGTCAATGGCGCTACTCCTCATCCCGCTCCTGTAGTGATTTCTTCCTCCATTAGGGCCACATATTCTTGCGCCTCCTCCACTGATTAAAATGAACGAGCTTCTCCCTTATGTGTGATCTTCAGCACCGCTGGATACAATAGGGCAAATTGTACCTTCCATGAAAACAGCTTGGTGCAGAGCGGCGAGAAGGCCCGCCGTCTTCCTGCCACCCCCGCCGAGTAATCCTGAAAACACAAAATCTTCTTGTTTTCAAACAACAAGGCTTTGTCCAAACGTGAGGCGCGTAAGATGATCTGCTTATGTGCAAAATTTAGCACCTGTAGTATGACCACTCTAGGCTTGCTTAAATTAGCATGGCTTGGCCCTATCCTGTGGGCTCTTTCCACTCGCAATGGTTCCATAGCTGCCGGGAAATCAATCGCCTCTACCAGCCAGCGTTCAATTGTGTCCGCTAGATTTTTGTCGCTCAGATTCTCCAGATCTTCCACCTTCTGCTCCATTATCTCCAACCTCTTTTTTAGATCTTTCTATGCGTCTTCTACCTCCATCACTCTATCTTCCACTGCACTGGTTCTTATTTGAAAAGTCACACATTCGCGTGTTAAATCCTCCATATGAGTTTGCAGCTGTTCCAGCTTTGTATCGATAGGCGTCAGACGGTGCTCCAGGAGCTCCTCTAAAACTGCCGTCATTTCGGTTGTTATCTCCGCCACCCAGGTTGACGAAACTGACGGGCCTGCGGGACTTGAGGGAGACACCATTTTAGTTTCCGCGGGTTTACTTCGGAGCTTGTCCTTGTGGCCGGATTTTGCTGCCATCTCCTCACCCCCAAGCGCCAAAACAAAGCCCACGTTGTTCCTCTTCTTTTCTGGCTTCAGAATTTTGTTATTGTGGGATCCAATTTACCGCTCGAGATTCCGGGGGAGCGAAAGGGGACCGGAGAGTTGTTCACCTGCAACTGCTCTCCTTCAGTTCCCCTCTGGTTACATTCTAAAAGAAGCTCCAATCTCTTTTATTAATCTGCTCCATAATTATTTAACTTACATGTTAACACGTGGTAAATTCCCAAAGGAAAAAGGTAACATCAGGCTCACTCCCACCCCAAAAAGACCTCAGCAAAAAGAAGTGATGTGTCAAATTACAGACCTGTGGCCTCTATCCCTCTACTATTAAAGGTAATGGAAGGTCTGGTGGCCCAACAACTCATGACCTATCTTCGAGGCTGGTGTTAAGACATTCAGGGACCCAGGGCAGAAACTGGGGAGGAGGCCCCAAAGCTGGTCTTCAGCCTATGCCTTCTTCAGCTTGAGGCAGGTTTAGGGCCTCCTGTAGTAAGGGGGCCCAGGTCAAGATGCCTAGCTATATATCTCTTCCTTGGTCTCCTAACTGCAGTGTTTCATAGGGCTCCCCTATTTCACCCACCCTATTCAACATTATGCTTGAACAACTAGGAAGAAAACTAGAAGACATGGGTTTTAAGTCATTCATATATGCCAACAATGTCACCATCTATATCCCATTTAATAATCAAATTAATAATATTTTATACATTATTAAACAAGATCTAAATTAAATGGAAGAATGGGCCTCCACTTTAAGTACCAAATAAATATAAAACTAAATTCTTGATCTTATCGAATCCTTTCAACCTGTATTACAAACCAGCTTCACAATTAACCAGACTACTTATTGAAACCAACTTGAAGATTCTAGGAGTTATAATCGATCAATACTTAACTCTAGAAGCACAGGAAACACAGTAACTGCAAAGATTTTCAGATCATTGTGGAAATGAGAGGATAAGAACAATTTTCCTTACTGAAAACTTTAGATCCCTGATTCAAACACTTTCACAAAATGCCTAGCCACCCACCTGGGGTTACCCCACGGCCACTTAGATGGTTTATCCCCAGCACAGGTCAGGTCCACCTGCCGCTTGTGCTCTACACTAGCGCCCTCTTCCCACCGACTGGGTCCGAACCGCCTCAAGGCGAGTCTCACGCTCTCAAATTATCCCCAGTAATTTCTAGGTTACTGGGGCCACACTCCCAGTGGCCCCCTAGTTCCCAGAAACCACTCACAGACCCAACACACAAACCACCAGGATTCTTTATCAGTCCAAAGAGTCAATAAACCAAATATTTATTGTCTTAAAAATGAAACAATGAACAAAAAAAATGGGCATCAGTAAACAATAACAGGTAACTGAAATATGGATCAATTATTACACTAACTAAACATTTGTTTACTTTCTAAAAAGTACCTGGGAAGATCAGGACATATAACTTTGTTTACTGAGACTCAGCAATGAGATCCTCCTGCTCTCTTTTCTTCCTGGCTAAGACTGGAGCAAAAGCCAGTATTCTCCAAATGAAAATGAGTTCCTGGGCCAATCAGAGTCCAGAACAAGAAAATTTAAAAAATACACTTCTTCTTGCTTCCTGTTCGTGTGCTTAAAACTAAAGAAAAGAACATTAATTTTTCTGTATCAGCTTTACAGCAAAGACACACCACCTGCTGGCCAAATAAAAGAAATACACCTCAGGACATAATTAATGCAGGAAAATATCCAATACATTTTACAGGCTTAAACACACTGTTTCTTCACAGGCCCTGTTTACCAAGTCACACTGTAGGCGTGCTAAAAATTAGTGTGTGATAACGATAGAGACACCCATATATTCCTATGGGTGTCTCTAGCATTAGCGTGTGGAAAAAACGCTAGTGCAGCTTAGTATTCAAAGCCCTAATTCTCTCACAAATCAATTACTGCAATGCAATTTATGCTCGCAGCAAAGAATTGTTAATGAAGAAACTTAGAATACATCTGCACAGCTGATTTATAAAGCTGCTAAATTTGAACAGGCATCTCCACTATTGATAAGATTGCACTGGCTTCTGATAAACGCCAGAACTGTTTTTAGAATTTGTATTTTGTATTCAAAATATTATATGGGTTAACATCAGACTACATGCTTAATTTGATAGACCTTCCTATAAGAAATGCCATACTAGGCACTAGAGAGTTTCTCGTTCTCCATTTCCCCAGTTGCAAGTATATCATATACAAATCAACTCTAACTAGCAGTTTCCCTTACCTAGCCACAAAATGGTAGAATGATATTTATTTCTGTAAATCTTTAAAAGCCTTTTTATTCAAAAAGTTCCTATGATATTATGCCAATAACTCTCTAAAAATGAAACACAGTTCTTATAATAATATATCTGTTATAAAATGCTCTAAATGCATTTAAATAACTGTTCACTTTTTTTCCTGATTCTATGTTTATTTGTAATGTAACGTTTTATAAATGTAAGCCACATTGAACTGATACTACTTTTCGGCAAATGTGAGATATAAATACCAATAAATAAAATCAGCTCCAACTTCCCATTGGTCTCACCATTCCCTAACACCTACCCCTCCAAATTTCCATTCTGTCTCTCCTCTCTCCCATACATAATTCCCTGCTCTGATCCCCAACACTCTCCCACTTGTCACATAGTCCCATCTAGCTTCTGCTCCCCTTCTCCCAAGTCCCATCTAGCTTTTCTCCTCCCCCCCCAATTCAATCCAGCTTCTGCTTCCCTTCCTCCTGTATATCCATCCAGCTTTTTTTTTGTTACATTTGTACCCCGCACTTTCCCACTCATGGCAGGCTCAATGTGGCTTACATGGGGCAATGGAGGGTTAAGTGACTTGCCCAGAGTCACAAGGCGCTGCCTGTGCCTGAAGTGGGCTTCTGCTTCCCCTCCCCCCAATTCAATCCAGCTTCTGCTCCCCTTCCTCCTGGATATCCATCCAGCTTCTGCTCCGCTTCTCCCCCCCCTCCCCAAGTTTATCCAGCTTCTGCTCCCCTCCCCCCCCCCTAAATTCCATCCAGGTTCTACTCTTCTTCCCCACTTGCCTGTCACTTGCCCTCCAGCATCTCCTTGACTCATCTCGCATACCTCCCCAGTCCCCCTGGTGGTCAAGTATTACTCCTTCTCTCTTGCTTCCCTCCCTTCGGGTCCAGCTCCAATATCTCTCTCGACCTCCCCCTCCCACCTTCTTGGCATCTCACTCTGTTTACCGATCCAACTTCTCTGTCAACCACCACATCCCCCGCTAGCTGTCTTAGACTACCGCTCGCTAGAAACAAAAACAAGTCTTTGTCTAAGCCAGCCAGCTCGTGGTGGTTAAGAGAAATGAGAAATTGCCAGCCCAGCACCTCCCTTCAACGCAATCAAGACAGTTGTTTGTTCCCTCCCCCCCTCCAACACGCCCGTCGGTCTCCAGGAAGTGACGTTTAACGCTGTTGCCGCCGATTTCCATGGAGACAGAAGATGGCGCTTCGAGGTGAGTGTAGTGTAGTGTTGTTGGAGGTCTGGAGTTTCTGCCGCTGGCTTGGAGACGGTTATAAGGCAATATTTTATTGAATTTTTAAGTATGCGGGGTGTTCTGTAAGGGGCTCCAAATTTAATTCACTCTTATTTCCCAAGCAAGCGCGTGTGCTGCTGGGCATGTCTATGGAGCCACGAGGGCCTGGGAACTAGGTTTGGGAACTGAACAAGGTATGCAGGGATCCTCACACACTTTTGCTCTCTTACAGGGAAGCGCAGAGCGGTCGTATCCTTCCCATTGTTGCATCACATTTTGTGTCCCAGATGTGTGGTACATGGTTTGGGGAAACAGGTAACTTGCCTTAAAGGAGTAGGTTCTTTCCCCTTCTAATTTTAGACTGGGGAATGAGGGTAGTGACTAGGTGATATCCTCCCTCTATACTGGTGGCGCACGAGGCGCAAACATTCAGTACAGTTCTGGCTCAAGGGGTAATAGCTCGGGACTGAGCAGAGGAGGAGTAGTAGGCTCAGCATCATATATGCGGTGGAAGGTATCCGAGCCTTTGCAGCAAGAAGATGATAAGGCCCACGATTATGGCTGCGATAAAGAGAGGCCAAAAACGCAGTGGGTCCAGAAACTGAGTTCCTGTTGCTGGGCAGGCATGAGTCTGGTGGTTCACGTCTTTCTTAGAGTCAGCCGTAATGGAGCGTCAGGATGTTGGTGCGCAGTCCAACGCTTCAGGGAGCCGCTAGTGGGAGCAGCAGGCTCAATCGGGTCCAATGTATCACACTGGGCTTCCTGCAATTTAACAGCGGTGGAGGTCGTTAGGAGAACAAGGGAGGGCCCCTTCCATTTTGGCTTTAGGCAGTCAGATTCATCCCACTCTTTTACCCATACCTCGTCTCCCACCCTGAACCTGTGCGTCGGATTGGTGAGGACCAAGGGAGCTACTCTTTCAGTGTACTGCTGGATGTCTTGCACTACCTGGTGTAAGGCTCTCATCTGTTTTACTAAGGAACTCTCACCCTGTATCTGCAAGGAGTCGGGAAAGGAGGCCAGTGGTGGTGGCCTAGCGTACATCATCTCGTAAGGAGTAAGGCCTGTAGCCTTGGGGGTACACCTAAGATGCAGCAAGGCCATGGGGGAGCAGGTCGGGCCACTTGGCTTTTGCTTCTTGGCATAGCTTGGCAAGCTGGTTCTTCAGGGATCGGTTAGCCCTCTCTACTACTCCACTGCTTTGGGGTCTCCAGGCACAATGCAACTTCCAATCGAGGCCCAGTCTGGTACTGAGCTGTTGTGTTACTTCACTGGCGAAGGCGGGGGCCGTTGTCAGAATTTATTTGCTTGGGGAGGCCGTTCTGGGTAGGATTTGATGAAGCAGTAGGGAGGTAACTTCTTTAGCCATTTCCGTTCTAGTAGGCTGGGCTTCAATCCATCCGGTGTAGGTACACACGGCGACGAGGATAGCTTTGTAGCCGCGCGCCGGGGGCATGTGTGTGAAGTCAATCTGGCAACAGTGGAAAGGGCTGGTGCCTCGGAGAACATGTCCTGGCATAGGGCCGGGCCCCGTTCGAGGGTTGTTCGGGCACAAGTCGCGCATCGGCTGGAAGCCGTTTTTGGTCCACAGGATAGTTTGTGATGTAGTAGGTCTTCTCAAGGTAAGCGCCCCAGGGCGTCCCTTCCCAGGTGGGTGCGGTCGTGAGCCTCCTTGGCCACCGTCCAGGCCAAGGCTTCGGGTATCCATATGCGCCCATCCTGTAGTATCCACCAGCCATTGCGTGACTGTAGACCCTCTTGTTGGGCCCATTCCGTTTCTTGGGGGGTGTAAATAGGGGTCTCCGTAGGGAGCTGGACGACGAGTACGGGGTCAGGAGGGTGAGAGGAGTAGGGGAGCTGACTTGCCCTTTTTGCAGCGTCGTCTGCCCGCTGATTTCCCCGGGCGATAGGGTCCGTTCTTCCCGTGTGGGCCCTGCAATGCATCACAGCCACCTTCTTCGGCTTCCATACCGATTCGAGTAATTGGCAGATCTCAGCGGCATTTGCAAGTCCTTTCCCTTCTGCTGTCAAAAATCCCCTCTCCTTATACAAGGCTCCGTGCACCTGGAGGGTGAGGAAAGCGTATTTGGAGTCGGTGTAAATGTTAACAACTTTTCCTTCAGCCCACAGGAGGGCTCTGGTGAGGGCGATTAGCTCCGCTTTCTGGGCTGATGTTCCGGGTGTCAGAGCCATAGCCTCGATCACATGGTCCTCAGATACCACCGCATAGCCAGCTCTTCGAATTCCCTCTATCACCTGGCTGCTTCCATCGATTAAAAAGGGTGATGCCCCCTTGCCAGGGTTGATCCTTCAGGTCAGGTCTGCTCGAGTGCACAGTGGCCATTACCTCTTCGCAGTCGTGGAGTGGTGGTTCAGGGCCGGAAGGAGGGTGGCAGGATTGAGGTTGGTCGTGTCCAGGATCCGCACTCCGGATTCTCGCACAGGAGGGCTTGGTATTTGACCAATCGGGAGTTGGTCATCCATCTGGGTCCGTGGCTCTCGAGTATGGCCTGCGGATGGTGTGGGTGTGGTCACAAAAAGTGTTGGCCGAATGTGAGTTTATTGGCCTCGTGTATCAGGAGACAGGCCGCTGCAATGCTTCGGAGACAGCCCGGCCATCCTCGTGCACGTTGTCCATGCTCTTGGAGAGGTATGCTACAGGGCGTTGCCAGGTGCCGACCAGTTGGGTGAGGACTCCAAGTGCCAATCCCTTCTTTTCGTCGATGAACAAGTGGAACGGCTTAGTCACATCTGGCAGTCCGAGCGCTGGTGGGGCCGCAAGGGCATCCTTAAGGTCCTGAAGGCTTTCAGTTCGTGTTTCTCCCACTCGAGATTTTGGCCCTCCGAGTTCAGGTCTTTCAGTTTGGCGTACAACTGTGGGTCAGGATGGCAAAATGATAATCCAAATGCGGCAATATCCAGCGGCTCCCGAGGAGTGCCCGTAGTTCCTTCTTATTTGCAGGAGTGGGTTGGTTGCGGATGGCTTGGGTTCGGGGATACCGAGCCTTCGGGTTCCTTCTCGGAGGCGAAACCCCAGATACTCGACTTCGATCTCGCATATCTGCGCCTTCTTGCGACTGGCCCGGTACCCTGGGCTTCCAGGGTTTTCAAGAGGTAAAGGGTGGCTTCTGCACAGTCCGTGTACGTCCTCACGGGCCACCAACAGGTCATCCACGTATTGGACGACCGGCCCGTACTCGTCTTGGTACGTTTTCAGGTCCTGGGCAAGCTGGTCACCAAAGAGGGTGGGGGAGTTCTTGAACCCCTGGGGAAGCCGGGTCCATGTATATTGCTGCTTGGTTCCCGTCTGCAAGTCTTCCCACGTAAAGGCAAACAACTTTTGGCTGTCAACAGCAAGAGGGATGGAGAAGAAGGCGTCCTTCAAATCAATGACACTGTACCACTTGGTCTGAGATGGCACTTGGGCCAGGATGGAGTATGGGTTCGGTACGAGGGCAACGATGTCGGCTACCTGGTTGTTGACTTTCCTCAGGTCCTGGACGGGTCTGTACTCGGATGTTCCTGGCTTCTTAACGGGCAACAATGGGGTGTTCCATGCGGATCTGATTGGTTTAAGGACTCCCTGTTTGAAGGAGTTTCTGTAGATGTATGTGCATACTATGCCGGGCTGCATAGGGGATGTGGTATTGTCCTTGGTTAACAACTTGAGCATTCGGTTTGAGCTCAATCCAGATGGGGATAGCGTTTACGGCCAGTCCGCCGGGGTTCAATTCTGCCCATACATCAGGCACTTCATCCATTATGGCCCGCCTCTGCTGGGCGAAAGGGGTGTTCTGGTCGTAACGGCAGTCGCCGGATCCCGCAGTGGGGGAACATGTAGTCTCCATTCTTCTCTTACTGGACAGATAAGTGTTACTGGCCGATCTTCAAAGCGAGCTTCCACTTCACCCGTAGTCTTGAACTTCAAGGTGGCCTGGAGCTTACAGAGTAGGTCTCGACCAATCAAGGGGACCGGGCATCCAGGGATGTGTATGAAATGATGGACACCATCGTCCCTCGATCTGGACTTGGCGCTCTTTGAGGAGGGGGGCCGCAAGGGATTTCCCGGAGGCTCCCACAATTGTAGTATAGTTTCTTTCGTGGCTGGGGCTATGGCAGTGGTGATAACAGATAGCTGGGCCCCTGTGTCTAGTAAGGCCTTCATAGATTCTGTCCCCACTCGAATTTCCACCAGAGGGTCAGTGGGGACTCTGCCCTCCCGGTTTTCTTCATGCTGAGCCGTCTCGGGTAGCGTCCACAGCCATCTGCCATTCCCTCCGGTCATCCCGTCCTCTCTCTCTTCGGCCCCTCCCACGGCCTCGCCTAGGGGCCCCCGTACGGTCGCCGGTCTCCTCCTCTCTCTGCCGGTCCCATGATTCCTCTTCTCTCGGGTTGTCCCGTATCTCCTCTGGACAATCAGCCACCAGTGTCCTTCTTGTCGGCAATTTGCACACTGGTTACGCCCTATGGGGGACCCGCGTTCCTCTTGTTCTCCTGCCCCTCCCCTTTGGTCTAGACCTCATTCGTTCTTCCAGCACCGTAGCCAACACATCTGCCTTCTCCCGCATCCGTCTGGTCGATTCCTTCCGGGCCTCCACCTTCTCCTCCTGGTCGCGATATCCGAATACGCGATCAGCTATAGCTTTCAGTTGGCTTAGGCTCATCCCTTCGAACCCCTCCGTTCTCTGTAGCTTTCTTCGTATATCCGGTGCTGACTGGCTAACAAAACTCATAACCACGGTTGGGAGGTTCTTAGGGTCTTCGGGATTTATCGGGCTGTGCCTTCTGAATGCTTCCATAAGTCGTTCAAGGAAGTCCCCTGGACTCTCGTCCTTTTGTTGGACCACATTGTGGATTTTCCCCATGTTGGTAACCTTCTGCTTCCCCTTCTTAAGGCGGCCAGGTACGCCTGTTGGTATCGGCGGATAAAGGTTTGGCCTTCGGCGGTTCGGTAATCCCACGTGGGGGCAGCGATGGGCGCCTCCGTTTCTAGTAGGTTCTGTAAATTGGCATGGGCCGGATTCGCATCCCGGACGGCTTGCTCCATATTTTGTTGTAAAGGCGGCGTTCTTCAGAGGTCAGGATGTGGGCGCTCAACTGCCTAAGGTCGGCCCAAGTTGGATTGTAGCTGTATATAATGCCTTCCACCAGCTCTATCAGCTGCTCGGGTTTCTGGTCGTAGGACGGCCCATGGAATTTCCAGTTATACAAATCGGCACTTGAGAAGGGAACGTGACTATAGACTGTTGATTCGATGGGCTGGCCCCCCCCCCTCTGCCGGGTTAGGGTATAGGTGGTGGACTGTCGGACTGGGAATAAGTGGGAGGTTCCCCTTTCCGGCTGGACGGAAGGGCCTGTTGCGGACTCGATTGGGGGAACCGAGTAATGTTCTTCACAACCCGTGTACTCTTCCGTGTGGTTGCGAGGCCAGGTGACTCAGGTGAGGCTGGGTGGGACGTCTCCCCGGCATCCGACTCTGACCCGGAAGTCTCGGCGTCAGCGGGGCCTTCTGCTAGGCCCGTAAGGTCAGGGTACATAGGAGCATAGGGCGGCGGCGCGATGTCGTCTTCGTATGCTTCCGCCGTAGCAAGTATCGGGGCTTTTGGAGGCTTCTTCTCGGCCAAACCCTGAACTTTCCCTGCGGTCTTCTTTGGGGGTTTTTTTCTAGAAAGTGTGTTGGTAGTACTGGGCGTAGTTCCTGCCTTAACTCTGGTAGCAGGGGGCGTGGTCTCAGTGGCTTCAGTGCTAGGGGCGGTAGGCCGTATGGGGGCGGTCCCTGCGGCCTTCGGGACGGCAGCGGTTGCCGAGCTTTGAAGAGCGAAGGCATGGGTCGGCAGGGTTCTAAGCTTGGTTTTCCGGCCTTTTCTCTGCTTTACCAACATAAGGGCGGCCTTTTCTACCTTCCGTTGGGCCCAAGCTGGCGGATCCCGGACTACATCCAACCACGCTTCTATGTATGGAATGTCCTCAGGACAGCCTGGGTTTCCCTCAATTATAACAATATTCATGACCGCCGCCACCTTTTCATACTCGAATGACCCTTCCGGGGGCCATCCAGCAATTCCTAGCCCTGGCCACATAAATTGACATCTCTGTATCATCCCGGCCCTGCTACATTTATCTAGGTCGAACACTTCGCTAAAGTGTTCCGTCATTAAATCTAACGGTGAAGACCCACCCCCGCCCATCCTAACCTGAGTGCCAAAGGACAGGTGACGGACAAAGGGGGAAAGGGGAGGTGGAGGAGTAAGGGGTCTCGTTCCACCAGACACAGAAGGGTCAACACTCGGCCTGACCAGGACGCGGTCGCCCGGCCTGGAACTGCAAGCCCACTCACACACTTTCACACGCCACAAGAAACCCCCCCGTTCGTTCGCCGCTCGGTTTCGTCGCCGGAGCCTAGTGAGTTTCGGGACCTAGTCGGATACCAATAGTCCGTATTAGTCACTGGCTAAAAGAGGGTGATCACGCCTCTTCTTCGGTCCTTACTGGGCCGGTCACTACGTAGAGTATACTCGCCTGTCCGCCGGGGTCGCAGGCCGCGCCGTCGTGCGCTTCTCCCTGAAATGGAAAAAGGTGCCTTGTCGGAGCCACACAACCCCCTCTACAGTCAGGCGGAGTGGATCGGCCCTCCTCCGGGAGATGGACGCTGAAATCAGCGGTGGCCACTCACCACCTCCTCGGGTGGGAATCGATGACCCGATCCGACTGCAGTGGGGGAGGGGAAGAATATAATCCGATTCCCCTTTCTACTTCTGTCCCATCTGGGTCGCCAATGAAACAGGTGGGAAATCAGGAGACGAAAGGCAAATTTTGGTTCCAAACAAGGCAACTTTATTGCTAGCAAGTGAACAGCACCGAGTAGCCTCGGGACACTGTGTGTCATAAATCATCTGACGCTTACATTTATACTTCCCTACTGGGCCTGCGCATTTGGCCCCTTACACGTCATACCTGTCATGCGCAGTAAACATTTGTAGTTCTTACAGTACAAAATTGTAGTCCCAGTACGTACACACGTCATAACACTGAAATGATACTGGCAAGAAAAACGAAACTTAGCAGCTTGTTCTGTACACACACAATGCTCCTTTCTAGCACAGGAGATAAGGTGCGGCTCAGGAATGCAGGGGGGGTGTCAGCACCCTCCAAGGTCGCCTATTCAGATGGCGTTGCTACGTGCAAGCTGGTCTTGTATAGGCCTTGCAAACTACTGTTACAAGCTATATATATATATATCTAATAGCCCGCATTCTGTCTGTACATTAGTAACAGCAAACTTGTCTTGTTAGTAAACAGTAAAACTGGATAAGGCACAAATGTCCAGTGCAGTAATAAGGTGTGGCCAAACAGCCAAAAGCAGAGGTAGAGTGCATAAGTAAAAGTCCATCAGTAGGCACAAAACATGAGGTTGTCCTGTTGCTCAGTAGTATTCAGGTAGTACCGGCGTTCCACTCCTTCATTTTGACCTAGTAATCATAAAGTTATTTTAAATATCCCCAACGTGTCAGCAATAGAGGACATGAACAGGGCTTAGCCACAGGTTTTTTTTTTTTTTTTGGGGGGGGGGGTGGTACTTGGAAGGGCACAGGCCCCACCAATGGGATTTAACTCGTAGTCAACTTCAAGGAGGTCGTAGCCTCAGGGCAAAAGTAGAGGCAGTTTTAGTGTTGGTCTTTTTTTTTTTTTTTTTTGTACTTAGATCCTTGCCTGTTACTTCACCAGAACGCCTCCCTGGGGCTAGAGGATTTCAAATGCAGTTATTATACAAAGTCCTATAAATGTGCAAGGTTAGAAAGAGAATAAAAGCCAGTGAACTTGGACGAGATTGCTGCAGGGCCAATTTTCACTATTTTATTTAACTTATAATTTGGTGACCAAGAAAAATGACATAGTTACAGGCTTTGCTTGCAACTGGAGATATGGGGTTGCCCAGGTTATACAGAATGGATTCCTAATATATTTTTCCCCAAAACACTGTCCATTGTTTTAATTCCAAGCATAACACCTTCCAAGAGTGCCAACAGTGATTATGACTGACAATACTAGGCTTTCTGATACAGACACATCAAGGATGGATGTTGCTGGACTGGTGGTTGGAATAACTTGTGTACATCTTGTAGTGCTATAGAAATGATTATTAGTAGGATGTGAATTGCAAAGGTTAATTATGAGGTGAGGGTAGGTGTAGAGAAGTGATTGTATAACTTTATACTAATACAGCTATATGGTTTGGCTTCAAGATATGACACACTATTTGGATCTGCAGAGCTGAAATGTTGCTGCCAAACAGGATTTGATTTTTTTTTTTTTCTTTAACTAGGGACATAGCTAGAACAGATTTTTACGGGGAGAGTACAAGGTTAAGCTGAGGGGACACTAGGCATATTGGTCTGAACTGTGCTAGTTTATAATTTTTATCAACAAATAATGCTTTCAAGTGCAGCTGACAGTGGATTTCTAAATAGTCTGCATCAACTGTCATGTATATATTTAAAACTTGTTTATTTCAAGCAGTTACCAACACTTTTTGCCAGGGTCAACCCTACCTTTTTTGCTGCCCTGCCCAAATGATTGTGCTTAGTGTGCTGCACCGTATTCCCCTCCCCCTCCAATGGAATATTCTGGAGCCCTTCAGAAGGTTCTCTTTTGTCCCAACAATAATCAGACACAACTTTAACTTTACACATGTAGGATTGGAAATAAGGGTACCACATTTTTACATGATTACCCTCCTGTGCCAACTGCTACGTATATTATGAAGCAATACAGAACCCTGCAAGAATACCATTCAGAGCTTATAACAAACTTGCCATATCATAACATACTGCCAGAGCTTAAACAGCACTTATCCAGCCTATGAAAACTCTTTATATAGGGCTCAAGTACAATAATATACCTCCTGTTGGAAAAACAGAGCAAGCAGGATGGCTGCAGATGTCTACACAGCAAGTAAATGAAGCAGAATATAGTACCTAAGTCTTATAGGTAAAACACATACCAAATACAGAACAAGCAACCACAAATTAGAAATACAATTTTCTGACAAAACTTTTACTGAAAACTGTCAGTTAGAGGCTCTGCATGCAATACAACACTGGAGAATTAGAAACAGAAATGCAGATTTCCCAAAGCTGACATACGCCAGTCTAGTAAATTTGAAATAAAATACTTTTTCTTCTTTTGTCTGGGCATTTAATTTTTCCAATCATGTTGGTCCCAGTCTGTTTTTACTCCTAATTCTTTCCAGGGTCTGCTGTCCATTTTGCTATTTTTCCTCTTTCCTGACTTTTCCCATTCTCCCATACATCTGCCTTTTGACATTGATCTGTCCCATTTTTCTTCCCTGCTTATTCACTCCTTGCCAAGTCACCGTTCCCATGTGCTTTCATCATGACCAGTATCTCCTCACTGTCTCTCTCCATTAACCCCACTAACCAGTGTCTTGCCTCTCTCCTTTCCCCTTACCAATATTCCAGTTTCTCTCTTCCCCCACCTGTAGCTAAGCTTCTCTCATCTCCCCACACCAACAGTTGGACTTCTTCCCTGTTCTCCCCAACCAAGAGTCAAGCTTTTCCCCTCTCCCCTCCCCAGTGCTCTCTCCAGAAGTTTTTACCAGTCAGGTGACATGAAGTAGTAGTCAGGTGAGGGCAGGGAAGTACTGTGCAGTATTATACAATTTTCTGTTAAGTTAGCCAGATGATCAGAATATCCTGGGTGGAAAGCACTGCCTCCTCTATCTCCTAACAGTTGAGTTCCTCCTTCCCACACATCCCCCCCCCTCCCCATCAACAGTCCAGCATTTCTCCTGGCCTTTTTGGCAGGAGGAATAGCAGCAGTAGCCCCAGCATTTTTCAGTATTATATTCCAGCTGTGTTCCTTCAAGACTTGCTGCATCTCAACAAAGTGAAATCATAAGAGCTACTACTACTTATTTCTATAGCTCTACTAAACGTATACAGCGCTGTACACTGGGCATAAAGAGACAGGCCCTGCTCAACAGAGCTTACAATCTAATTAGGACAGACAAACAGGACAAATAAGAGATAAGGGAATTAATGAGGTGGGAATGATAAAACATGGGTACTGAACAAGTGAGTAAGGTTTAGGAGTTAAAAGCAGCATCAAAATGGTGGGCTTATAGCCTGGATTTGAAGACTGCTAGAGATGGAGCTTTACATACTGGCTCAGGAAGTCTATTCCAGGCATATGGTTCAGCAAGATAAAAGGAACGGAGTCTGGAGCTGGCAGTGGAGGAGAAGGGTGCAGATAAGAGAGATTTACCCAGTGAACCGAGTTCCCGGGGAGGAGTTTAGGGAGAGATAAGAGTGGAGAGGAACTGAGGAGCTGCAGAGTGAATGCACTTGTAAGTCAATAAGAGGAGTTTGAACTGTATGTGGAAACGGATAGGAAGCCAATGAAGTGACTTGAGGAGAGGGCTAATATGAGCATAGCGACACTGGCAGAATATAAGTTGTGCAGCAGAATTTTGAACAGATTTAAGAGGAGAGAGATGGCTAAGTGGGAGACCTATGAGATGCAAGTTGCAATAGTCTAAGCAAGAGGTGATAAGAGTGTGGGTAAGGGTTCTGGTACTGTACTCAGAAAGGAAAGGATGAATTTTGGTGATCTTATAGAGAAAGAAACGTCGGGTTTTAGCAGTCTGTTGAATATGTGCAGAGAAGGAGAGAGAGGAGTTGAAGATGACCCCAAGGTTATGAGCTGATGAGACAGGGAGGATGAGAGTGTTATCCACAGAGATAGAGAATGGGGGAAGAAGAGAGGTTGGTTTATGGGGAAAGATAAGAAGCTCAGTCTTGGTCATGTTTAGTTTCATATGGCGGTGAGACATCCAGGCAGCAATATCAGGCAGGCAGGCAGGCTAATATTTTGGCCTGGATTCCTGATGAGATTTTTGGTGTGGAGAGGTAGATCTGGGAGTCACCAACGTAAAGATGATACTGAAAATCATGGGATGAGATCAGAGTACCAAGGGAAGAAGTATAGATGGAGAAAAGAAGAGGTCCCAGGACAGATCCCTGAGGTACACCAACTGATAGTGGGGTAGAAGTGGAGGAGGATCCACCAGAATATACACTAAAAGTACGATGGGAGAGAGAAGAAGAAAACCAGGAAAAACAGAGCCCTGAAATCCAAGTGAGGACAGTGTATCAAGGAGTAGGCGGTGATCATGTGGCTGTACCACATGAACTTTATCTTATCTCAACATCACTATGTATTTGTTTACACCGGAGTCTGCAAACGCATCTCTGGTACTATGTAAGCCACATTGAGCCTGCAAATAGGTGGGAAAATGTGGGATACAAATGTAACAAATAAATAAAAATAAATAAATCAACAGTGTCAAAAGCAGCAGATAGATCGAGAAGGATGAGTATAGAATAGAGACTTTTGGATGTGGCCAGGAACAGGTCATTGGAGACTTTAGCAAGCGCTGTTTCAGTTGAACGAAGAGGGCGAAAGCCAGATTGAAGTGGAACAAGAATAGCTTGAGATGAAAGAAAGTCAAGACAATGGCAGTGAACAGCACATTCAACTATCTTGGATAGGAAAGGGAGGAGGGAGATGGAGCGATAGTTGGACAGATAGGGTCCAATGAAGGTTTTTTAAGGAGTGGTGTGACTATGGCATGTTTGAAGGCAGCAGGAACAGTCGCAGTGGAAAGTGAAAGATTGAGGATATGTCGGATAAAAGGGATGACAGTAGGAGAGAGAGTGCTAAGTAGATGGGTGAGAATAGGATCAGAGGAACAGGTAGTTGTGAGGAGGAAAGAAAATGTGCAGTTTCCTCTTCAGTGATTTCAGAAAAGAAGGCAGGGGTTGAAGGAGAGTGGAGAGAATGGACTAAGAGAAGGAGAGGTGGAGGTGACTCGGTTGAGAATTCAAGTTTAATCTTGTGAACCTTATCATGAAAGTACTCAGCCAGTCTGGGGAGAAGGTGAAGGCACTTTGAGGAAAGAGTTCAGTGTGGCAAAGAGACAAGGGATTGAGCCAAGAGATTTTGTCAGCTGGATATAGTAGTCCTGTTTGGCAAGTAAAAGAGCAGACTGGAAGGAGGTCAGCAACAATTTGAAATGTATGAAGTTTTCATGGGCACGGGATTTCAGCCAAAGGCATTCGGCAGAGCGGGCGCAAGAATGTAGGTAGTGAATTCTAGAGGTCAGCCAAGGCTGGGGTTTGGTACGCCTTACAGAACGGGGAATGGGAGGAGTGAGAGTATCCAGAGCAGAGGAGAGAGTAGTAGTATAGGAAGAGACAGCCTCATTAACAGACTTGGGTAACATAGTGGTTGAGAACAGATTTGAAACACTGGAGGACAGAGGGTAAATAGCCTGAAGATTCCTAAATGTATTGGTTGAGATTGGACGGGACTGGGGGGGGGGGTGTTTAAGTGTGAAAGTTATCAGATGATGATCAGAGAGGCGACGAGCTGAGGCACAGAAACTGGAGAGTGAGCAGTTTGAGAAGAAGATAAGATCAAGATAGTGGAGCACAGTTGAAGATTGAAAGAGGATGTTAAGGCGAGAAACTGAGAAGCATAAGAGTCAGGGGGATCATTAGCATGAATGTTAAAATCCCCAAGTATGAGGCAAGGAGATGAAGGTTCAAGAAAGAAGGAAAGCCAGGCATCAAAGTCAATGAGAAAGGAAGAAGAAAGGGAGTTATCAGGGAGTCGATAAATGACTGCTACTCGGAGAAGCAGATGAGTGAATAGACGAATGGAGTGGACTTCAAAGGAAGAAAAGCAGTGAGACTGAGGTGGAAAAAGAGTTTGAAATGTACAAGAGGGTGAAAGTAGTAGTCCGACACCACCTCCATGGCTAACCGGGTGAGGAGTATGGGAGAAGAGGTAACCTCCAAGACACAGGGTCGTGGCTAAAGCAGAGTCTTCAGGGTAAAGCCAAGTTTCAGTTACAGCAAACAGATGGAGAGTATGAGAGATAGAGGTCGTGGATATAGGAAAGTTTGTTGTAGACAGAGCGGGCATTCCACAGAGCGCATGGGAAAGGCAGGGAAGAAGGGGGGAGGAGAGGAACAGAAATTAGATTGGAGACGATCACGGTGTGACCTGCATGAATAGGATGAGAGCTGATGGGGAGGACCAGGATTGGGATTGATGTTCCCAGCGGAGAACAGGAGAAGGAGCAAGATAGTACGGAGAAGAGTAGGAGAGGCATGACGACAGCGATGAAAGCGAGATGTACTCAGAATGGAGATGGTTGAATGGAAGGAAGGAAATGTTGAAGGTTGAGAGCTGAAAAAAAGGAAGAAGACAAATGACATGGTGAGATGATGAAAGCAAAAGGTGGGCAATGTGTTCCTGCAGTATATGGAGAAAGAGATTAGGAAGGACCAGTACCAAGAAGAGAAAGTGTACTGGAGCCATAAGTAGTAACTGGTATAGAGAAAAATGCGATGACACAAAACACATGGAGCGAAGGCCCTGGGAGGATGAGGGTGGACGTGGGAGTCACCCCAGAGAAGGCTGTGAGGATATGCAAATGAGCTGCAAGTCCTCCACAGCACCTGGAAGGCAGCTGGTGGGAGCGCTGGGCACCTTGAGCAAAAGCCCTGAGTGAATCAGAGTGGACCTGGGAGTCACCCCAGAGAAGGCTGTGAGGATATGCAGATGAGCTGGAAGTCCTCCACAAGACCTGGAAGGCAGCTGGAGGGAGAGCCGGGCACCTCCCAGCCAAGAAAAGGCTTACCAGGGGTTAGGCCGAAGCCAGCATTCCTCCCCCCAAGGGTCACCTGATCTGCTGCTGCTGCTGCAGCCTGGTGAAGGAGCACAGTTTGGATCTAATCTCAAATTTATTTTCTGTGATTGTTCTACTTTGCTGTTGAATATGTATATTTCTGATGCTACATCATGTTACTCCCATTTCTTAGATTCAGTTTGCCATCTCCAAGTTTGTTATTAAGAGAATGGGACTTATATACTGCCTTTCTGTGGTTTTTCCAACAACATTCCAAGCGGTTTACATATTATATACAGGTATTTATTTGTATCTGGGACAATGGAGGGTTAAGTGACTTGCCCAGAGTCACAAGGAGCTGCAGTGGGACTTGAACCCAGTTCCCTAGGATCAGAGTCTGCTGCACTAACCACTAGTTAGTGCAATTGTATATTATTATATTTCATAATTTTACTATTATGATGTTTAACAAAATTGTACATTTTCCCCCGGATTCTATATATCATGTGGATATTGAAGCATATTCTATAACAATGCACACAACCTAATTGGTTAACAAGCCAGTCAGTGTTGATAATTGCCGATTAACAAGCAATTATTGACACTAATTGGCATTAATTAGAATTTACACATAGAACTAAGTGTATTCTATAACATGCTGTGTGTAAATTGTAAGGTGCATAATTGAAAGGGGGTGTGGCCACAGGTATGGAATGGGCGGGTCATGGGCATTTCTAAAATCTATGCGTGTTGTTATAGAATACACCCGGTCTACGTGTACTTTAGGCATCTGCATTTACACCAGGTTTTACTTGGCGTAACTGCCTGCGATTAAATTTAGTCATGCAGACCTGGTGGACTGAACTGTGTGGAAATTTAGGCTTATTCTATAACGTATGCCTAAATTAAGGCATGCTTTATAGAATGTGCTTAGGCGAATTTCATTTTGGCGCTGAATTTTTAGGTGTGATATATAGAATCTAGTCCTTAATGCCAAGCTATACCTGTTGTTTCCATATCATCAAGCTGATCAATCCATAGACTGGTGGGTTGTGTCCATCTACCAGCAGGTGGAGATAGAGAGCAAACTTTTGCCTCCCTATATGTGGTCATGTGCTGCCGGAAACTCCTCAGTATGTTCTCTATCTCAGCAGGTGGTGGTCACACACAGCAGCAGCTCTGGCTAGGCCTCCAAGCCTAATCCTTAGGTTTTGTTGAGGCCTGGGGTTGAGGGCTCTTTTGAGCAAGTGCAAACCTGGTGGTGCCAGGTCCCTCCTTTTCTCCCCCTCCCGCTGGCTCCGTTTAAAAAAAAAAAAAAATTTTAAACGTCTTTAAAGGCGTTTAATTCGACGTTTCTTTAAACGTTCATTGCAGCTACTCACTGGGACACCAGTTCGTTACAGCTCGGAGCGGCAAGCAGGTAATTTTACCTTTTTATAGAGGGCAGGGGGTTCCCCGATTCTTCTCCTCGTGGCATATGGCGTCGGAGGGCGAGGGCGCAAAGGGTCGCTCCCCGGATCGCTGGAGCGCTTCTAGAGGGGATGCGGGGGTTTTACAACCTGATTCGCCCTTGATGGGTGACAGTTTAGTGACCGATGAATGTCCCGGTCGTTCCTCCGGCGTGGCGGTTTTTTCCCGCCATAAACGCCCATCCCCCGCTCCTCGCCTCCGCCATCTTGGCCGGCCACGCGGCTCGGACGGCTTCTTCGTGGGCCGCCCTTGAGGTTGGAGACATTAATGCCATGAACGCCCTTAATTTGGGCGACGGCACAAGCGGCTAAAGTTAAGCGCCGTTCTTCCCGCGCGGCTCCTTTGCGGAGTTTCGCGCCGGACGCCATTTTGGATGCGCAGCATGTCTCTCCCCCGCTATTGCGAGCGCCGGTTGAGAGTGCGTCTAGGGCTGTTGCCCAGGCTGCGGAAGTGCACAGTCTGGGGGGTTTCTCCCCCGAGTTTGTTTTGCTGCTGCATCAGGCTTTCCTCATGCAAACGCTGCCCCTGCTCCCTCTTCTGATAAAGAGGTTGAGGTTCCCAGAGGTAAACGCCTTCGGGTTGATTTCCAGGCCTTGGAGGACTTTGTCTCCTCCGATGTAGATGAGGGCAGCGTGTCTGAGGTCTCCCAACGGTCCTTTGCGGATTCCTTGGAGGAGATAGATCCCCGCTCGGATGGAGCGGATGACCCCTCTGCAGCGCGGCTTTGCCCAACCTGTTTTTACAGGCCATGGACACTTTGAAGATTTCCTCTCCGGAGGACGTCTCTCCCTCAGCCCCTGTTGGCTCTGCCATTATGCTGGGGACGAAGCGCCCGCCTAGATCCTTCCACGTGCATGATGCCATGCACACCTTAATTGCGGCTCAATGGGATGTCCCGGAAACGAGCCTTAAAGTGGCTAGGGCTATGTCCCGCCTCTATCCTTTGGCTGTGAGTGAACGTGAGGCCTATCTGTGGCCTACCGTGGATTCTTTAATCACTGCGGTGACTAAGAAAACGGCGTTGCTGGTGGAAGGTGGCACGGCCCTAAAGGACGCCCAAGACAGAAGATTGGAGGCGGCCTTAAGGTCGTCCTTTGAGGCAGCTGCTTTAAGTTTGCAGGCCTCAGTTTGCGGCTCCTATGTGGCCAGGGCGTGCCTGACTATGGTGCAGCGGGCTTCCCCCTCGGATCTTTCCTTGAGGGCTGATTGGCCGGCCCTGGAATCGGGCTTAGCCTATTTGGCAGACTTGCTGTATGATGTCTTGAGAGCCTCAGCTAAAGGCATGGCTCAGACAGTCTCTGCGCGGCGGTGGCTTTGGCTGAAACATTGGTCTGCTGACCACGCCTCTAAATCCCGCCTGGCTAGATTGCCTTTTAAAGGCAAGCTGCTCTTTGGGATCGAGCTGGACAAAATCGTGACCGATCTCGGCACGTCTAAGGGCAAGAAATTACCAGAGGTCAGGGCTCGGGCTAGTACTCGTCCCGGTACCTCCAGAGGACGGTTGCTGGAAGCCCGTCGGTACCGCCCGGGCAAGTCGGGTTCCTCTGCCCCCTCTTCCTTCAAGAGGAATTTCTCCCCCAAGCAGCATTCCTTTCGCAGAGACCGCCGTCCCGGAGGTGCTCCCTCCGGTCCTCCCCTAGGGTCTCGTACCCAATGACGGGGCCTTGGTCCACGCCCCAGTGCAGATTGGAGGACGGCTGTCCTCGTTTCTGGGCGAGTGGACCACTATAACTTCAGACGCGTGGGTGCTGGAAGTCATCAGAGACGGCTACAAGCTAGAGTTCTGCCAACCCTTAAGAGACGGGTTTGTACTCTCTCCCTGCAAGTCTCCGGTCAAGCTGTGGCAGTGCAGCAGACCTTGGACAACCTGATCCGCCTGGGTGCGGTCGTTCCGGTGCCAAAAATCAGATTGGCAAGGGACGTTACTCCATTTACTTTGTGGTTCCAAAGAAAGGAGGTTCTGTCCGGCCTATCCTCGACCACAAAGGGGTCAATCGGGCCTGGAAAGTGAGGCACTTTCGCATGGAGACTCTCCGCTCTGTTATAGCGGCAGTGAAGGCAGGAGAGTTCTTGGCTTCCTTGGACATCAAGGAAGCGTACCTGCATATTCCCATCTGGCCTCCTCTCCAACGCTTTCTGCGTTTTACAGTCCTGAGACGACACTTCCAGTGCAGAGCCCTCCCTTTCGGGTTGGCTACTGCTCCGCGGACCTTTTCCAAAGTAATGGGGGTCATAGCGGCCTTCCTGCTAAAGGAAGGAGTACATCCTTATCTGGACGACTGGTTGATCCGAGCCCCCTCTTATGCAGAGTGCGGCAAAGCTATGGACCGGGTAGTTGCTCTTGTGAGCTCCCTGGGATGGATCATCAACTGGAAGAAGAGCCAGCTGCGCCCGGCTCAGTCCCTGGAGTATCTGGGAGTTCGATTCGACACCCAAGTGGGCAGAGTGTTCCTGCCAGACAATCGGATTGTCAAGCTTCAGGCTCAGGTGGACTAGTTCCTAGTAGCCTCTCCTATTCGGGCTTGGGACTACGTGCAGCTGTTGGGCTCTATGACGGCCACGATGGAAGTAGTGCCCTGGGCCAGGGCTCATATGAGACCACTACAGCTATCTCTGCTGCTGCGCTGGACTCCGATGTCGGAGGGTTATGCTGTGCGCCTTCCCGTGGACCCAGCAGTGCGCAAGGCGCTGAGCTGGTGGACGCAGACAGACAAGTTGTCTGCAGGATTGCCTCTGGTGACCCCGGAGTGGATTGTCGTCACGACAGACGCCTCTTTGATGGGCTGGGGAGCCCACTGCTTGGGAAGGACAGCGCAGGGGCTCTAGTCTCCTGCAGAGGCAAGTGGTCTATCAACCTCCTGGAACTCAGAGCCATTCGGTTGGTGTTATTGGAGTTCATCCCGGTACTGGTGTTGTAGCCTGTACGGGTCCTGTCGGACAATGCCACGGCTGTGGCCTATATCAACTGCCAGGGAGGTACCAAGAGCGCCCCTCTAGCCAAGGAGGCTATGAGTCTTTGCCAGTGGGCGGAAGCGAACCTGGAGCAGCTTTCAGCGGCCCACATTGCCGGAGTCATGAATGTCAAGGCGGACTTTCTCAGTCGCCATACCTTGGAGCCCGGAGAGTGGCAACTATCTGCTCAGGCGTTCTTGGACATCACGAAGCGCTGGGGCCAGCCGAGCCTAGATCTGATGGCGTCATCGGCCAATTGCCAAGTGCCGCGCTTTTTCAGCAGAGGACGGGACCCTCGATCCCTGGGAGTAGATGCTCTTCTCCAACAGTGGCCGACACAAGAGCTCCTCTATGTGTTCCCGCCCTGGCCCATGTTGGGCAGGGTGCTAGACCGGGTGGCAAAGCATCCCGGCAGGGTAATCCTGGTGGGTCCGGATTGGCCCAGACGTCCCTGGTATGCGGACTTGATCAGGCTCTCAGTCGACGATCCTCTGCGGCTGTCAGTGGAGCAGGGCCGGTTACATCAGGGTCCCGTGGTGATGGAGGATCCCTCTCCCTTTGGTCTTACGGCCTGGCTATTGAGCGGCAGCGTCTGAGGAAGAAGGGCTTCTCAGACAAGGTCATCGCCACTATGCTGAGAGCGAGGAAACGCTCTACTTCTACTGCTTACGCCAGGGTTTGGCGTATCTTTGCAGCATGGTGTGAAGCAGGCTCACTTTCTCCCTTCACTGCTCCAATTTCTTCAGTGTTGGCGTTCCTGCAAGAAGGTCTGGAGAAAGGCCTGTCGCTCAGTTCCCTTAAAGTCCAGGTAGCGGCTCTGGCTTGCTTCAGGGGCCGCCTGAAGGGTGCTTCCCTGGCTTCGCAGCCAGATGTGGTGCGCTTTCTCAAGGGAGTTAATCACCTGCGCCCTCCTCTGCACTCAGTGGTGCCTGCGTGGAATCTCAACCTGGTGCTAAGAGCATTGCAGAAGCCGCCTTTTGAACCTTGTCGAGGGCATCTCTGAAAGACCTGACGTTGAAAGCAGTCTTTTTGGTGGCTATCACTTCAGCCAGAAGAGTTTCCGAGCTCCAGGCGCTCTCATGTCGAGAGCCTTTTCTGCAGTTCACTGAGGCAGGAGTGACTATTCGCACAGTGCCTTCCTTCCTGCCCAAGATTGTTTCTCGCTTCCATGTGAATCAGCAGCTCTGTCTCCCTTCCTTTCGTAGGGAGGACTACCCAGAGGAGTACTCTGCTCTTAAATATCTGGATCTGAGACGAGTCATCTTCAGATACTTGGAAGTGACCAATGATTTCCGGAAATCGGATCATCTGTTTGTCCTGTTTGCAGGTCCTCGTAAGGGTCTGCAGGCTGCTAAGCCTACAGTGGCAAGATGGGTCAAGGAAGCCATTGCAGCGGCTTATGTGGCCGCGGGGAAGGTGCCGCCTATCCAGCTGAAGGCTCACTCCACGAGAGCTCAGGCGGCCTCGATGGCAGAGGCCGGATCCGTCTCCTTGGAAGAGATATGCAAGGCGGCAACTTGGGCTTCGGCTCATACATTCTCCAAGCATTACCGTTTGACTGTGGCTGCACGGGCGGAGGCCCGGTTTGGAGCTTCAGTGTTGAGGTCAGGGATTTCAATGTCCCGCCCTGGGTGAGTACTGCTTCGGTACATCCCACCAGTCTATGGATTGATCAGCTTGATGATATGGAAGGTAAAATTATGTATAATCATACCTGATAATTTTATTTCCATTAATCATAGCTGATCAATCCATAGCCCCTCCCAGATATCTGTTCTGTTTTTATTCTGGTTGCATTTCAGGTTCAAGTTTAGTCTTCAGTTATTTCAGAAAGACTTCGTGTCAAGTTCTTTCACTTGGATTCTTCAAGAGTTGAGACGAGTTGTGTTACAGTGAGCTGCTGCATTCCTCTCCCCTCCGTTTTACGGGGCTGGATTGAGACATAAATTCTGCCGGCACTCCCTCCCGCTTCGTGCGGCTGTAGGGCAGCTTTGTACCCCTCCCGCTTCGGCGGTGTTTAGGGTCAGTCAGCTCCTCCCGCGGTTGCGGTTTGCAGGATAAGCCAGATCCCCCCGCATCGGCGGGTGTGGTGTCCCTCCCCCGCTCCGTGGGATGAGCTGGACGGATTCCCCTCCCCCACTTGTGTGGGGATGAGCTGGGTTAATTCCCCTCCCCCGTTTCGGCGGTGGTGAGCTGGGCAGAGTGTCCCTTCGTGGGTGTAATTCTCTAAGTGCTGAGTCCTGCGGATGGAGCTTTGATATCGACATACTGAGGAGTTTCCGGCAGCACATGACCACATATAGGGAGGCAAAAGTTTGCTCTCTATCTCCACCTGCTGGTAGATGGACACAACCCACCAGTCTATGGATTGATCAGCTATGATTAATGGAAAGAAAATTATCAGGTATGATTATACATAATTTACCATATAGCCTTGGGTGAATTTCTTCTAAAGGTGGTTAATAAATCCTAAAAAATCAATAAATAGAGAAAAAGCTGGGGGTAGCACTACCAGTTCTCCTGCTGCTGGGCTTTCCTTCTTCAGCTGTGTCTCTTGCTATTTTATTTTTTTATTTTAGTTACATTTGTACCCCGCGCTTTCCCACTCATGGCAGGCTCAATGCGGCTTACATATACAGGTACTTATTTGTACCTGGGGCAATGGAGGGTTAAGTGACTTGCCCAGAGTCACAAGGAGCTGTGCCTGAGGTGGGAATCGAACTCAGTTTCCCCAGGACCAGAGTCCACCACCCTAACCCACTAGACCACTCCTCCACTATTGCTGCCCTCTTGGGAAACCAGTGAGCTGTGTCACATTAGAGGGGTCTGTGCCCCTCCTGCTCTCTCCCCTGTGCCTTGTGTCCTTGTAGCCAAGTAAGTATCTTTGCAAAACTGACCTCACAGTGTCTTAAAACTGAGGGATAATTTAAGAGCTACAGGAAGACTGAATCCTGGCTTCAGAGTTGTTTAATTTATTTCATTTGATGATATATTGCATTTAGAGTAACATTGCATCCAATTGCTCACACTGCCTCCTTTTTATACAGGCATTTGCAAATTGATAAGCACTTATTTAAAAACTACCTCAGATTTATGTTCAGGGTAGTCATTTTCAAAATATCTGAACTGTAAACTTTTAGGACTGTCTTCTACGTCTCTTTTTTGTACTTTTTGAGGCAATTTGGGGATTAGAGTGTAAATACTGGACACTAGAAAATAAGATGTTGTGTATGCATTTTTCAACACTAAAAGATGAAAGGTCGTTGAAATAGTGTGAGCTGCATGTGTCAGAAAGCTACTACTGTGATCATGTGAGAAATATGAATCCCTGTTTTTCTTTGAGCTCGCACTAGATTCATTATAAATAGTAGTGCTACAATGGTGCTTTTGAACTTTGGCTTTAGAGCCAAACATAATACAGAAGCTTTATTGATTTTTATGCTAGATGAAATAAGGTCTGGTTTTGAAAAAAAAGAGAGTTTTTTTCCTGATTTTATTTGATGTGGCTGCAGCGTTTGATACTGTTAATCATGTTTTACTAATTGAACATTTATGATCTTTTGGTGTTTCATGTAATATGTTAGCGTGGTTTAGACCTTTTTGATAGGCCAAAGTTTTCAGGTTTTCAGGTCTGATTGGATGTCTGTGAAGTAAAAAGTTCAACAAGGCTCTTCATTATCTGCCCTTTAATTTGTTTATGGTTCCAGTATGTAGACTGTTGATGAAGCTGGGCATTAGTTATCCTTAATCCAATGACGTTTCCTGTCACATCGCAAATTGGGGAAGGAGTCAAATTATCTTAGAGTGATTATTGATTTGGATGAATACCAACTCGCTATCTTTAAATATTGGAAAGACTCAAATTTTGTGGTTATCCTGTTCTGGTGAAAAATGCCTGTTTTCAATTTTTCAGTTTGACAACATATGTCTTCCTATATTATTTCAGTGAAAGCCTAGGAGTGATTTTGGATTCTGCTTTGTCATTTAAGCAAACAGATTCTGCTGTTATTAAGTTTGTATTTTTGTAAATACAGTTGGTTGCGAGACTTAAAGATTTGCTTTCTGTGGAAAAGTTTTGGTGTGTAATGCAGGGTTATGTTCTGCTCCATTTAGACTACTGCAATACTCTCTTTTGTGCTCTTCCACAAAAATCTTTGAGGGAATTGCAGGTAGCCCAAAACTCCATTGCTCAGTTAATTGGGGGTATGAATACAGTTAGGAATAGTGTTGAACATTTGAATCCCCAGTTGCAAAAGCTTCACTGGTTGTCTGTTGTTTGTTGCATTAAGCTTAAAATTTTGTTGATAGCTTTTAAAGCCCAAGAGAGTGAAGCTCCTTTAATTTTGGCTCAGAGCCTTAAGGTTTATCAGCCTTCAAGGGAATTGAGATCTTAGGGTTGTCATCTTTTGGATGTGCCTTCTGTTCATCAGGTCCATCTTGCTGAAAGTTGTGCTTGTACATTTCGGGTAGCAGGACCGGTTATATGGAATTCACTTCCATCAGAAATGTGTCAAATTGTTTCATTACTGATGTTTAAGAAACAAAGACTTTCTTGTTTTGTGAGGCATTTTGCTGATTATTATACTGTATTTTGTTGCCAATTTTGGGGATGTATGTTTTCTGCTGTCTGTTTTATTGTATGTTTTAGTTTAGTTTTATGTTTTATTTTTATGAGTGTATGTTGTAATTCACTTAGATTTATTGGATAGGCGGGAAATAAATTTGATAAGTTAAATAAATGCCCAGTTTTCTCCTTGAGGAAAACAGGATGTTATAACCCCTGCTGGTTCTATACATTTCTTCACAGTTCCTGGAATAGCTCTGTTCAAAGGAGTTTTGAAAATATGAATTTACAAATCCTAAAGTTCTGCCACCAACTATGCCATCTCCTTACTAATCATGCTGTCCTTCCAGTTTCTGAACTACGGGTTCTCCATTGTGGAAGTATAGCTCCACCTCTCTACTCTAACCACTTCCCTGAAAAACAGCCCAATCTTATTTCCACTGTAGGCCAAGATATCATGTGAGGATGGGTGCCTTGTTCTTTTCAGAAATAATATTGCTTCCCTTTCTGTCTGCTTAGGGAAGATGAGAACGATCTATTCGTTGGCATCTAGACACTGAGTCCAAGGGAGAAAGATGCTGCAGTCCAGTAATTACAGCCTGGTGCTGTCACTGCAGTTCTTACTGCTGATCTACGACCTTTTTGTCAACTCTTTCTCTGAGCTGCTGCGTATGGCTCCCGTCATTCAACTCGTCCTCTTCATGTAAGTGTAGTGCTTCCTGTATGTAGATATTTATCACTGATACTTACCCCTTCCTACCTAAAAACCCACTTTGTACATTGTTCATTATTCCCATTAGCTCTTCATTTCATGCATCATGTATGTGTTCAATGGTTTTAAGTCTTCCATACCTGGTCAATACTGAATGCATCCCTGTTCAAAACAAAAGTTGGAGGTAGTAGTAAAATCTGGGTATTGTCATATGCCACATACGTGTCATTCATTTGTGTCTGTATGTAATAATTTAACTGAAATGTGTTTCTCTTTGCATTCTGTTTTTGAAGCCAGCTAGATTCTTAGGGCTATTCTTACAATCTGAAGCAACCTTAAGGTCTTGACAAGATTAGTGTCTCACACAGCATAATTAAATAGTGAAGCTTACATCTGAGTGTGAAAGATTCATAGAAGAGGCAGGTGACAAAGTCAAAGTGGGATTATCAGAATTGCTCTTTTTGTGCAGAAATTCTGATGGACTGTTCTACTCTTTTCTCTCATCGTTCTCTGTTTTTCCTTTTATTCCTCTTTCATGCAAATAATTTTGTTGGCATCTTGGGTTTGTCTCTACAGTATTCAAGACATCGCAATTCTCTTCAATGTCATCATCCTCTTCCTTATGTTTTTCAACACCTTCGTGTTCCAGGCTGGCCTGGTCAGTCTTCTGTTCCATAAGTTCAAAGGCACCATCATCCTATCAGCTGTCTACCTGGCTCTGAGCATTGCTTTCCACATCTGGGTCATGGTAGGGAATCTGGGCAAAGGGATTTATGCTGTTTATTTTGTCATTTATAATATATAGCTATCTAAGCCAGGGCACTGTGCAATAAATTTCATACAGAAGCAGTGAATCTCTTCCCACAAGAGCTTACAATCTAAATGGGTGTCTAAATCAGTAAGTGGGAAATGACTTGCCCAAGGTCACAGTAGTTGTCAGTGAAGAAACGTGATTTGAGCTCTGGTTTCCTGGGTCCTTAGCTCGTTGTTCTAATCACCAGGATGCAGCTGTGGCCAGGTTTGAGCAAAGTAGGTTGAAGCCTGTATTCTTTAAGTTGAAGGGGCCACTGTAATTTGGCAAGACTACAAAGAACAGTTATGCCCCTTACATTAAGTTGAACAGTAAACCAAAAAGAGGCAGTGCACACAGAGTATGAAATACAGAGAGCAATGGGAATCATTATCTAATCATAGACTTAACATTCAGTAAGGTTCATCTTCCTTTAAATACCAAGCAACATAGAATCTTTTTTATATTCAACTCTCTTAGAAAAAAAGGAGGAAACAAGACCTCAGAAAACTTTTCAACAGATCAAGAATTATGTCTGTCCTCATTGGTTCCAAATCTCATTCATTGGTCTTCAAAAAACCTCCAACTTGCTTTTATTTAGTGTTGCTGTGTGCAAAAATTGTGGTAAGTGACTGACCTAAAAACGTCACACATCAAACTCTATTGAAAGCTGAAAGAATCGTGAAAGTGCATGTATCTTTTCATAACCTAACAGGGCACCTGTTTCATCTTATTCAATGTCTTCCTAAGGGGTATTTGTGCTTTTTAGCTCTGTTTATCTGCATAATGAGAATTTTAATTAGAACATCTCTGTAGAAGTTACCACAACATCTATATAAATAATTCTCACTTCCAACGTTCTGAAGCTCACTCTGTGGCAGGGAAACACTTGAAGCCCTGTACTGTTGGTAGTCTAGGCTGTCAGCACCACTCACTCTCACTAATAGACCCGTCCTCAGCCACGCCCCATCCAGACATAATTCACAACCCCCAACGTTCTAATGAAGCCTCCAACATTTCAAACGTTCATAAATTTGGTAGTGGTGTAGATCCCATGAGTGCTTCCCCGCCCTCACGTTTTAAACGTGATGATGTTAGGGTGGAGCACAGACACTCAACGAATCAAGGAAGCCCATTGGGTAATCTCTGTTTTCACTCCCCAATGCAGGTGTCATTCCCATACACTCAAATCAAACAAAATCGCCGCTGCACCCCGTCCCCCAGCCCACAGTCCCCTCACCCACCCTCCCGCTGCCGCTCGCTCACCGTTCCGCCGCAACCCTCCTCTCCGACTCTGGCCATGCAGCAGGCAGATTACTACACACGAGTGGAAGTGACCCAATCAACTACACTGTAAGCAAGGAAGCCATTGGTTTAATCTCTGTTTCTACTCCCCCAACACAGCCGTCATTCCATACACTCAACAACCAAGCACCACCTAGGAGCTGCTGATCACATTGTCGTCTTTTTTTTTTTTTCTTCTTACATCTGAACACTTCTAAAGCTGTTTCTACTGGATAACTGCGCCTTACAGGTAAATGACAAAGGTTTTTGTTTTGTTTTCTACTGCACACCTTTTTAATTTATTTTGACAAGCGACCCATCTGTAACATAGAAAAAGACCTGCATGGTCCATCCAGTCTGCCCACAAGATAAACTCATATGTGCTACTTTTTGTGTATACCCTACCTTTGATTTGTACCTGTCCTCGTCAGGGCACAGACCGTTTTAAGTCTGCCCAGCACTATCCCCGCCTCTCACCACCGGCTCTGCCACCCAATCTCGGCTAAGCTCCTGAGGATCCATTCCTTCTGAACAGGATTCCTTTATGTTTATCCCACGCATGCACATATGAATATCATGAAATCTAAATTAAATATCACTATTTTCACATCATTTGTCAACAATACAAAATTTATCCAGGGTGCCCGTGGCTGCGTCAGCCCCACCATTGCCTGTCAATATGTGTCACTGAAATAGTATGAGGGACCTCCAGCTGCCTGTGGGTCACGACAGGCCTTAGCTGCTGGACGCCAGAAGCAGTGTCTCCTTAGGTTGACAGCAAATAGCAACCCCCCCCCCCCCCCCCACCAAGCACCTCGGAGGGAGGGAGGAAGGTAGGGGACAGGACCGTGGAACTGGGAGGGAGGGGGAGCGACCTTGGAACTGGGAGGGAGGGAGGGAAGGTGACCCTGGAACTGGGAGGATGGGGACCCTGAAACTCTGAGGGAGGGTGGGGGGGGACCCTGAAACTGGAAGGGGGATGACCCTGGAACTCGGAGGGAGGGAGGGGGGGGGACCCTGGAACTCGGAGGGAGGGATGGAGGGGGGACCCTGGAACTGGGACGGAGCAGGGAGGGGCCCCTGGCACACACTCTGATTCTCTCACACACACACTCTCTCTCACGGACACACTCACACCCAGTCTCACTCTCTCTCTGTCACACACACATACACTCTCTCACACAGTCAATCTCACACTCTCTCAAACACACACTCCAAGGAAAACCTTGCTAGCGCCCGTTTCATTTCTGTCAGAAACGGGCCTTTTTCACTAGTGATAAATAAATTCATGTTCATCTTACTAAAACATGGAGCTAAAATGGCGCTAGTATTTATAAAATGTCAACAACTTCCTGTTGCTAACACCAACTGCTGACATCACTCAGAAGGGTACTAAAGCAGTAACAATCATTATTATAGTCTTTTGGATGTGAAAATACAAGGCAGACGAGACAGTCAATATTGATTGAAAAATACACTCCAGTCTGTTGAACTGTTCAGCCTATAGGTCCAATGAGTTAATTGTGAATATCCAATAAAATTCTTGCTGTGTAATCTGTTCATGCAGTTGCCACCTCTGTTGTAAACGACTGAACATCAGAGTGAAACATTTCAGACTATCACATTCATGAGTGAGCATCACAATGCTTAACTAGCGGCTCATTGGTCCTATGTCTCTTCAGATTGGATTTATATTCTTCCATCCTAGTTCTTAAGCATCTCGACTGTTCCAATATGAGGGATTTTAAGGATCAAGCTAAGAATTTGATTATCAATGTCAGCGGAAGAGGTTATCCTGATAACGTACTAAAGAAGTCATATAGATGGGCAAAATACACCAACCAGGATTTACTGTTATCTACGGGCAATATCATGAGATGAAAAGACACAGATCTGTGTCTTGAGTGTTACAAGAAGAGGAGCTCTGAGTGGCCTTTTCCAGAGAAAAATGTAAAGGACGTTTTGAGTCCAGCTAATGTTTGTGTGAAAAAGAGAGCATTTAATCAGATTTTACCATCAGGATGTTTCAAATGCACTGATGCAATATTTGTGACATTACTCTGAAGACAAAGTTTTAAAATTCGTGGATGGAAAACATAAACTTCAAAGAATTTTACAAAGAAGGACAAGATGGCATCCTAGATCTAAGATGCTGTAACCGCTCCAACATCTCCAACAGTGCCCAAGAAACACTGTGTGAAAGTTGAGTCCTGGTTCCTCTTGGGTCTTTCCTCTACACCTAAGCTCTCTCTTACCGCTAAGTCAATAGGTGGCGGTAAGATTCTCAGGCCCAAATGACGCAAGCCAATTTTCATTTTGCCGCACGTCCATCTTGGCCTAAAAAAAAAAGCCTTTTTTGTAGGCAACTGATAAATGGACCTGCGGCGCATCCAATACATGCGTCTACAACAGTGCAGGCCATTTTTTAGCACCCTTAATAAAAGGACCCTTCAGTAAAAATCTATGGAGACTTTGTAGTTTCATTAGTTAAGGGCTAAAACAGGGAGAATAATGTGAAAACATGGAGGACCATTGTCAGTAGAAGGATCTTTGTTGATAAATTTCCCTTGGATACCAAGTATTTCTGCTCAAGAAATGTTTGTGTTGGAAATTTTTAAAATTCATTCTCCACATTTACCTTCAGTTCCCAGAATTTTCTGTTTGCCTACTTTAAGAAAAAAAATCTGGTGGTGAAGGGGCAGATGTTTTATCTCCTTCAGTTTGGATATGGCTGGTTTTCAGATAGGTAGTTCCACATTTTTCGCTTTATGAATTCAGGGTTTTCATGATGTAGCAAAAGCCACACAAGCGTCAACAACAGTTTTTGTTAATGATGCCTAGGGTTTTAGCCGTGGGAGGTTTGTTCTTCTTGATATGTGGACTAGATTCTATATTGGTGCCTGAAAAAACCAGTACCAAAAATATTTCCACCTAGGCATATGCATAGGTTTAGGAGCAGGTATACAATATGCCTAGCGGCCATGCTGCACCAACTCTAGGCGCATCCATTTATGCCAAGTAAAACTCGGTGCAAGTTAGGCGCGGAGCAAGTGCATTCTATAGCCTTGCATGTAGATTTTTGGAACACTCACAGCCCACCCATTCCATACCCATGGCCATGCCCCCTTTTGGCAGTGTGCATTAGACTTTATGCGCACCACTTACAGAATATGCTTAGCAAGTTGTGTGCATAAATTGTGCAGCAAATTCAGTCACGTTATATAGAATTGGGGGGGGGGGGGTTAATATCAGTATCAAATGTATATCTTCTTTGATCCCTATCAGTTGACTTGGTTTTTGGACTAATTAAATTTGTGCTTATCGGTCAGAGCTCCCCTATCCATTTAGAGGAGCCCCAGCCACAGGAGCAGTTCCCCCTCATATGAAAAATTATTTTGTCTAATGCTAGGTAATTTCTTTAGTGAAATGCATAAAATTTCCTATTAATAATTTGTTCTTACCTTCTCCATTATTGAAGACTTGGAACAGATACCAGGAAATATTTCTTATATTGTTAAGTGATAGGTTATTATTAATTTCTGTAGGTATTCTGTTATTCTATCAAGGGCTTGTTACTTGGAATTATATTTGAAAAATTTTCAATAAAGATAAAGTTGAAGAATTGTACAGACTGTAAAACTGAATACATCATTGTGTTGTCAGATGCCCATGTTCAAAAACTGTATGTGGGATTAATGTTGCAGTGCTTAAAACATAGGATGGCTGAACATAAATACAATTTTGATGAGGCGTAGGACCAATGAGCCGCTAGTTGCGCATTGTGATGTTCAAGCGCATAAATTTGATAGTCTGAAATGTTCACTATTGATGCTGAGCCAGTTCACAGCAAAGGTGGCGTGGCTTGGGCGGTATGAAAAGATTACAGCAGCAGAGAGTTATATTGTATATACAATGTTAAACTCATTGGAACCCTATGGATTGAACAGTTGAACAGATTGGAGTGTATTTTTCTAATCAGTATAGACTCTGCCTTTGTATTTTCACATCCATTAGGATATATAGTAATATACAAAAAGGGAGATATGATAGAGGTCTATAAATATGAGTGGAGTGGAATGGGTAGACATGAACGTTTCTTTACCTCTTTCCAAAAATACTAGGACTAGGTGGCATGCGATGAAGCTACAAAGTAGTAAATTTAAAACAAATGGGAGAAAACTTTCTTCATTCACGTGTAATTAAACTCTGGATGTGTGGTCAAGATGGCCGACTGTAAGGAGCTCCGGGATTGAGGTCCGGAGGAGTGAGCCCACCTGGTCCATGCTGCACCATCCCAACCGGACCGGAATGGTCCGGAGCTGAACCGCAGCCAAGTGGGTGTCACGGGATCGCGGCGACCCCGCTGAGGGCCCGCACTGGCAGGCGAGCTCGAGGCCGATCGCGGTGGTCTGCCTGCCTCGTGGCCACGGCGCATCCCAGCTGAACCAGTCCGCCGGACCGTCAGTGGATGCGGGATCAGTCTGGATCGTCCAGAGTCGGACTGAGATCGGATTGAAGTGACACGGAGACATCGGGCGGCTCCCTGGCCAGGCCGACCTTGCAGCATCCCCGAGTTGATCGCGGTCACCTACAGGCCACATCCCCGACCGGGCTGAGACGACCCGAGCCAGGATCGACTGACCTCGTCGACCGCCAGCCTCGTGGCTGATGGCGCCCTAAGGGCGAGTGGCGTTGCACAGCTCAACAAAGCAGAGACCGATGCGGGTCGGGCAGCATCCCCCTCCAGATCCAGATTGGACCCGAGTCGGACCTGCCGATTGGGCCTGCCACCAGCGTCAACCGGCGAGGGAGGGATCGGCATCGCATGGTCAATTGCCGATCAGTAAACCAGGAGGCCCACCGACTTCGGAAGTCCTACCTGACAGAACCGAGCCCCGACTAACAACACCAACAGGCATCACAGAGAGGAACAAGCTCTGTTCCGGGAGGAGCCGGCCTATGCTCCAGCTCTCTGGTCTCAACCTGGTCCACCCGAGCCATCCTCTCTTCTGAGACCTGCCCAGCAGCTCCAGCACTGTTGCTCGGAAAGCGGCCCACCCGCTCCAGCTCTCCCTGGTCCACCCGAGCCATCTTCTCTTCTCTCTGCTTGCTTGCTCCAGTCCAGCAGTTCCAGCCTGTTCCAGTCCGCCGATCCTTGCTTGTTCCAGCCCAGCTTGCGCCATTCCGCCGATCCAGCTTCCCCCTGCCTATTCCAGTTCATCTGCTGCGGCCCGCTTGTTCCAGCCCTGCTTATTCAGTACGGCAGTTCCAGCTTATCCCAGTCCGCCGATCCAGCTTCCCCTGCCTGCTCTGATCCATCGGCCTGTTCCAGCCCGCTTGCTACCTGCTCCAGCAGTCCGTCGGAGCCAGCTTCTCCCTCCTTGTCCCAACTTGTCCCAATCCGCCGATCCAGCTCTCCCTGCCTTCTCTGATCCATCGGCCTGTTCCAGCCCGCCTGCTACCTGCTCCAGCTTGCCGCAGTCCGTCGGATCCAGCTGCTCCCTGTTTGTTCCAGCTACCTGCTCTTGCTCTCCCTGCTTGTTCTAGCTACCTGCTCCAGCTTGCCGCTGTCCGTCGGATCCAGCTTCTCCCTGCTTGTTCCAGCTGCAGTCCGTCAGATCCAGCTTCCCCTGCTTGTTCTAGCTGCAGTCCGTCGGATCCAGCTTCTGTTTGCTCCAGCGTTCCAGTCCGACTGTTCCAGCTTCTCCCTGCTTGTTCCAGCCCATCTGCTTCAGCCTACTTGCTCCGGTACACCTGCTCCAGCCTACCTACTCCAGTACATCTGCTCCAGCGTGTTCCAGTCCGCCTGAACCAGCTTCTCCCTGCTCGTTCCAGCCCATCTACTCCAGCCTACTTGCTCAGATACACCTGCTCCAGCCTACCAGCTCCAGTTCATCTGCTCCAGCGTATTCCAATCCGCCTGATCAGCTTCTCCCTGATTATTCCAGTACACCTGCTCCAGTCTGCCTGAACCTGCTTCTCCCTGCTTATTCCAGTACCTGCTGCAGCCTGCCTACTCCAACTCATCTGCTCAGCGTGTTCCAATCCACCTGAACCAGCTTCTCCCTGCCTGTCTCAGTCCATCTGCTCCAGACTGCCTGCTCCAGCTTCTCCCTGCTCGTTCCTATTCATTGGCACCAGCTTGTTCCAGCCCACCTGCTAGCTTGTCAGCCAGTACCTGCTCCAGCCTGCCTGCTCCAGCTTACTTGCCTACTGGCTTACTAGCCCGCTAACTCACCAGCCATTGACATACCTGCTCTCCAGTTTCTCCCTGCTCGCTCCTGTCCCCCTGCATCAGTATGCTCCAGCCCGCCTGCTAACTTGTCAGCCCTTGACTTACCTGCTCTCCAGCGTCTCCCTGCTCATTCCTGTCCATCGGCTCCAGCATGCCCCAACCCGCCTGCTAGCTGACTTACCCACTCTCCAGTCCATCAATCCCTCCAATTCCAAGCCTCCGGCTCTTCGCTCTGTCACTACACTTACACTTTCACACTGCAATCACTACTTATGGCCCCTGTCCACATCCTCTTCCTTGCCCTGTCCCTTCCTAATCTTTTTCCCCTCCCCTTACCGCTGTCTACCGCTGGAACCCATTGCCCACCTGTGTTCCCTCCCGTCCTGCCCGCTACGGCAATACCCTATTCACCCTCATTCCTCACCACCTCACCATCTCTCTTGTCCCCCTCCTCCTTCCTAGCCCTTAATCTCCAACACCTCCTTCCTACCATTAACCCTTCACCATTCCTCCTAAGTGCACCCCGTCTTCGTCGCCTTCGTCGCCCGACCTCCCCCACCCTCCTCCGCACTCTCTTGCTCCTCCTCCTGCTATCCGCGGGAGACATTAATCCTAATCCAGGCCCCCCCCCCCTCTCCTCCTCCTTCCCCATGCAAACGATTCCGTGATGTCTCCAACCTCGTCTCTATTCCCTCCTCCCCCCCTCTTCCCTCCCCTTCTCAGTGCCCTTGTGGAATGCCCACATCGATCTGCAACAAACTGCCCTTCACCCACGATCTCTTCATCTCTCGTTCCCTCCAACTGCTCGCCCTAACTGGAAACCTGGCTCTCCCCCTGACGACTCTGCCTCCACTCGCGGCCCTCTGTCATGGAGGCTATCTCTTCTCACACACTCCCCGCCCAGAGGGCCGCAGTGTAGGCGTCGGGCTACTTCTCTCACGCTCCTGTAGTTTCCAACCCCTCCTCCTACCGCAGTCGCACGGCTTCTCGTCCTTCGAAAGCTCACTCCATCCGGCTATTCTACCCATTACCACTCAGAGTTGCAGTCATCTACCGCCCCCCTGACAAGCCCCTCTCTTCATTCCTTACTGACTTCGACGCTTGGCTCACCGTCTTTCTTGATCCCTCATCTCCATCCCTCATTCTTGGTGATTTTAACATTCACGTTGACAACCCATCCAATTCCTACACTTCTAAATTCCTCACTCTGATATCCTCCTTTAACCTCCGACTATGCTCTACCACCCCTACTCACCGTGATGGCCATTGTCTCGACCTCGTTCTCTTCTCTTCCTGCTCACCTTCCAATTTCTGCACCTCAGTCCTTCCTATCTCAGATCATCACCTAATCACCCTCACACTTCATCACCCTCCCCCTCAACCTCGCCCAACTATAACCACAGCCTTCAGGAATCTCCAAGCTGTCGACCTCCCACATCTCCAATCTCTTCCCTTCCATCTCGTCTTCTGAATCTGTCGACACGGCTGTCTCTACCTACAATGAAACTCTCTCCACTGCTTTGGATATCCTAGCACCATCTGTCTCTCGCCCCACTAAGCGCACTAATCCTCAGCCCTGGTTAACCCCTTGCATCCGTTACCTTCGCTCCTGCACCCGATCTGCTGAACGACTCTGGAGGAAATCTCGCACCCTATCAGACTTCACCCATTACAAATTCATGCTATCCTCCTTCCAGTCCTCCCTATTCCTTGCCAAACAGGAATATTATTCTCAATTAACCAATTCTCTTGGCTCCAACCCTCGTCGCCTCTTCGCCACCCTCAACTCCCTACTTAATGTACCCTCCACTCCCACCCACCCCTCACTCTCTCCTCAAACACTAGCTGACCACTTCCGCGATAAAGTGCAGAAGATTAACCTTGAATTCACTTCCAAGCCTTCTCCTCCCTGTGACTTCTTAACCCACTCCTCAACCAACCTAACCCGGCTTCCTTTTCCTCCTTCCCTGAGATCACCGAAGAGGAAACTGCTAGCCTTCTTTCTTCCTCTAAGTGCACCACCTGTTCCTCGGATCCCATTCCCACCAATCTGCTTACCAACATCTCTCCTACAGTTAACCCCTCAATCTGTCACATCCTCAACCTCTCTCTCTCCACCGCTACTGTCCCTGACTCCTTCAAGCACGCAGTAGTCACACCACTTCTCAAAAAACCATCACTTGACCCCACCTGTCCCTCCAACTACAGCCCCATCTCTCTTCTACCCTTCCTCTCCAAATTACTTGAACATGCTGTCCACAGCCGTTGCCTTGACTTCCTCTCCTCTCAGGCTGTCTCGACCCGCTTCAATCTGGCTTTCGCCCACTACACTCGACAGAAACAGCACTCTCTAAAGTCTGCAATGACCTGTTCCTCGCCAAATCCAAAGGCCATTATTCCATCCTCATCCTCCTCAACCTATCCGCCGCCTTTGATACCGTCAATCATAATTTACTTCTTGACACACTGTCCTCATTTGGGTTCCAGGGCTCCGTCCTCTCCTGGTTCTCCTCGTATCTTTCCCAACGCACCTCCAGAGTATCTTCTAATGGCTCCTCTTCCACCCCTGTCCCGCTCTCTGTTGGGGTTCCTCAAGGATCTGTCCTTGGACCACTTCTCTTCTCGATATACACCTCTTCCCTAGGCTCGTTGATCTCATCACATGGTTTCCAGTACCATCTCTATGCCGATGACACCCAGCTTTACCTCTCCACTCCCGACATCACGGTCGAAACCCAGGCCAAAGTTTCAGCCTGCCTTTCCGACATCGCTGCCTGGATGTCCAACCGGCATCTGAAATTGAACATGGCAAAGACTGAGCTCCTTATCTTTCCACCCAAACCCTCTTCTCCTCTTTCCCCCACTTTCCGTCTCTGTTGACAACACCCTCATCCTCCCCGTCTCTTCAGCACGCAATCTCGGAGTCATCTTCGATTCCTCCCTCTCCTTCTCTGCCCATATCCAGCAGATAGCTAAGACCTGTCGCTTCTTCCTCTATAATATTAGCAAAATTCGCCCATTCCTCTCTGAACAGACCACCCGAACCCTCGTCCACCTCGCTCGTTACCTCTCGTCTTGACTATTGCAACCTTCTCCTTGCTGGCCCTCCCGCTTGGCCACCTAATCCCCCCTTCAATCTGTCCAAAATTCCGCCGCACGTCTTATCTACCGCGTGAACCGATACTCTCATATCACCCCTCTCCTCAAGTCACTTCACTGGCTTCCAATCCATACCGTATACAGTTCAAGCTTCTCCTATTGACCTTCAAGTGCACTCAATCTGCTGCCCCCCATTACCTCTCTACCCTCCTCTCCCCGTATGTTCCCACCCGTAACCTCCGCTCTCAGGACAAATCACTCCTATCTGTACCCTTCTCCACCACCACTAACTCCAGACTCCGCCCCTTCTGCCCTCGCAGCACCTTATGCCTGGAACAGACTTCCTGAGCCCATACGCCATGCGCCCTCCCTGCCCATCTTCAGTCCTTACTCAAGGCCCATCTCTTCTCCATTGCTTTTGGGCGCCTAACCACCTTCCCCATTCCTGTTACCTACACTGACTACATAGTATGTTACCGTTAGATTGTAAGCTCTCTTGAGCAGGGACTGTCCCTCCCCGTGTTTAAACTTGTACAGCGCTGCGTAACCCTGGCAGCGCTATAGAAATGCTAAGTAGTAGTAGTAGTAGTAGTAAATTCGTTGCCAGAGAATGTGGTAAAGGCGGTTAGCTTAGCGGGCTTAAAAAAGGTTTAGACAGCTTGCTAAAGGAAAAGTCCATAGGCCATTATTAAAATGACTTGGGAAAATCCACTGCTTATTTCTGGGATAAGCAGCATAAAATGTATTGAACTTTTTTGGGATCTTGCTAGGTATTGTGACCTGGATTGGCCACTGTTAGAAACAGGATGCTGGGCTTGATGGAACTTTGGTCTGTCCAGTGTGGCATTACTTATGTTCTAATGCTTTATGGAGATTCCTAATTACCCTTTTGGGTGATGACAGCAGTTGTCTTCAGCAACAGAAAGTTGTTGACGGTGGTTGTGCATGTGCTCTGGAATCATTTATAAGTGCCAGCGCCATTTTAGCTATCAGTATGTCTGTGACTAAAAGTGACTTCATATGATATTAAGTTGCACGTGAATTTACTTATCAAGTCGTGATGATTCTGCAGAGATGTTCTAATATAAAATTCTGATGCAGATAATAGAGCTAAGCAGCATGATTATCCCTTAGAAAGCCATTGAGGATGTAATTTTTATTTCCTTGTCATCAGCAGCAGATGAATCCATTAACTGATGGGTTGTTTCTGCCTACCAGCAGGTGGAGATAGAGAACATTGAAAAACCATAGTGCCTCTTGGACGGCTAGCCCCAACTGCCGTCAGTATGTCTCTATCTTCCAGAAGGTGTGGACGTAGCTTGATCAGCTCCTGGATTTCAGACTGCCTGGGGTGGCTCCTGTGCTTTGCCAGTTGAGCAGGGGTGGTGTGGCTGGTGGTGGTCACTTTGAAGGCATATAGGTTCGCCCTTTCCCTGCCTTACCCATTCCCCCCGCCTCCTGGAGTCCCTCTGTTGCTGCCCTGCCTCCACTTTCCTCACAGCGTTAAAAAAAAAAAAAAAAAGCGTGCTTTTACTGCGTGGCTGTTCTGAGGCTTTTCCAGAGATTCTGGTTCTGTGCAGCTTGACCAGAGCTCGTTGACTCGGTCTTCTGAGGTGAGAGTGGTGCCCAGCTCCTCCTGGGAGGTCCCACGGACACTGTTCCGAACGGGGTGAGTTTTGGTGCGAAGCCGCCATTTTATCGCCTTATTCCTGTCCAGTCGGGCGATGGCTGCTGAGGGAGTTAAGCGTGCTCCGTTGTGGTAAGTGCAGATCAGCAGCGGGGCTGTGTAACGTGCTCATTAGACGCTCACGCTAGTATGAGCATGGCGAGTGATGTTTTCTTCCCGCTCGATGGAGCTGGCAGCGGGCGCCATTTTGGAAGCGCCGCATGTCTCGACCCTCGCGGTTGTGGAGGACTCTGAGTGCAGGGGGAGCCTCGTTTAGAGACTGCCAGAGGAGCTCCTACATCCATTTCTCCTAGTTCGGAGGCGGAGGGCCAGGGTGAGTTTTTCTCCCCTGAGTTTGTGCTTTTAATGCATAAGGCGTTCATGCTGAAAAGAGCTCTGCCGCAGGTGTCTGACACCTGCGTTGCATCCTGGCTTCCTGCGGGTGCTGAGGCCCCGGGATGGCTTCAGATGTTATTTCCTCCCTCGAGTGTTGGAGACACGCTAAACATAGACGGGTAAATTCCCCGTCTGAAAGTGGTGCATATCCTTCCCCCCCCCCACCCCCCCCCCCCCCCCCCCCCCCCCGTGGTCGGGCTGTGGGGAGTCTGAGGGGTCTGGCAAGCCCTCCGGGATGGATGATCCAGAGGAAGGTGTCTGTTTGCCACTGGATTTGGATGATCCCAATGCGGTCTGGATTTTCCACAGCGACGAGCTGCCAGCTCTTATTTCTGATGCCTTGCAGGCCCTCTCGATTGATGATCCTGCTGAAGACGAGGCCTCCTCTGTTAATCTTAGGATGGCAAGTACTAAGAAGCCTACTTGGGCCTTTCCGGTGCATGACTCCATCCAAGAGCTTATTTCTGCTCAATAGTCTGACCCTGATGGGCCATTGAAAGTGGCCAGGGCTATTGGTCAGCTTTACCCTCTGCGTGGATGCATTGGTCATGGTGGTGACAAAAAAGACCACTCTCCCAGTAGAGGGAGGGGTCGCTTTGAAAAACATGCAGGACCGGTGGCTGGAGTCTGCGCTGAAGCGGTCCTTTGAAATTGCGGGTCTTGCCTTGAGGGCGTCTATTTGCAGTTCCTATGCAGCCCAGGCATGTCTTTCCTGGCTACAGCAAGCGGTGGAACAGCCCGCCAATGGTGCGGGTCCACTTTCTGAGGTTGCCCCACGGATGGAGTCGGCCCTGTCATTTTTGGCTGATGCCCTTTATGATCTGATCAGAGCTTCGGCTAAACAGATGTCTGTGGCGGTTTCTGCCCGCCGCCTTTTTTGGCTGCGGCATTGGGCGGCTGACATGGCTTCTAAGCAAAGGCTGGTGAGGCTACCCTTTCAGGGCCTCCTGTTATTTGGAGAGGAACTAGAGAAGATAGTGAAAGGACCTGGGGGACTCTAAACCCCAGCGGTACCTGAGGATAGGCCGAGGCCGTCTTCCAAAGGTTCTGTGTTTCCCTCCTCTTCCAGACCTCACTTCCGTGAAACTCGCAGGTATCGCCCTGGGCGCTCTGCTGGGTTTTCTCAATGTGCCCGTTTTCAGCAGAGGAACTCCTTTCGCTCGGACAAACGTTCCACAGGGGCCGGTTCAAGGCCAGGAGTTCAGGGGCTTCCTCCACAATGATGGGACGCCGGTCCACTCCTCCATGCCTGCAATAGGAGGACGTCTTTCCCTCTTTCTAGAGGAGTGGACCAAGATTACCTCGGATCAGTGGGTCCTGGACCTGATTAGAGAAGGTTACCGACTGGAATTCGGTGCCTCGGTGAGAGATGTTTTATGGAGTCCCAATGTGGCACTGCCGTAAAACGGGCAGCGGTAGAGGAGACCTTATAAGTCTGCTGCACCTCGGAGTGGTGGTCCCGATGCCTCCCGCCGAACGCGGCTGCGGCCGCGATTCCATTAATTTTTGTTGTGCCTCAAAAAGGCGGGTCTTTCAGACCGATCCTCGACTTACGAAGAGTCAACGAGGCCCTCAGAGTACGACATTTTCGCATGGAAACCCTAAGCTCCGTCATTGCTGCGGTTCAGGCCAGTAGAGTTTCTCATGTCTCTGGACCTAAAGAAGCATATTTGCACATTCCTATCTGGCCTCCACACCAGTGGTTCTTCCGCTTTGCGGTGTTGGGAAAACATTTCCAGTTTCGGGCTTTGCTTTCGGCCTAGCCACAGCTCCCCGTACCTTTTCCAAGGTAATGGTGGTCGTAGCTGCCTGCCTCAGGCGAGAGGGTATCAGAGTTCACCCTTATCTCAACCGAGAGTTGTCTTGCCACAGCCCAGAGCGGTGGCAGTCCTGCAGGCGCTAGGCTGGGTGGTCAATATACCCAAAGTCACCTGACTCCCTCTCAGTCTCTCGAGTATTTGGGGGGTCCGGTTCAACACGGCATCAGGGTTTGTCTTTCTCCCCGACCAAAGGCGGTGCAAGCTTCAGAATCAGGTCCGTCTGCTCCTGCGGATGCCTCGCCCGCGAGCTTGGGACGTGGTCCAGCTGCTGGGGTCGATGACGGCCACCTTGGAAGTGGTGCCTTGGGCGAGAGCACATATGAGGCCTCTGCAGATTGCCCTGCTTCAACAATGGTCTCCGATGTCCCAGGAATATCAACGCAGACAGGAATATCAACGCAGACTAACGTTGCTTCCTGCGGCCCGGCTTAGTATGGAGTGGTGGCTCTCCGACAGGATGCTGCACCAAGGAATGCCTCTTGCGCTTTCTTCTTGGTGCCTAGTGATAACAGATGCCAGCCTTCTGGGCTGGGGAATGCATTGCCAGGGAAGCTAAGCTCAGGGTCTGTGGACACCCGTGGAAGCGGGGTGGTCCATCAATTGCTTGGAACTGAGAGCGATATTCCAGGCTCTTATGGTCTTTCAAAAGACTCTGAAGGGGCTTGCTGTCCGGGTTCTGTCAGACAACACGACAGCGGTGGCATACAGAAATCGTCAGGGAGGCACTCAGTGCAGGGCCCTGGCCGCGGAGGCCGCTCAGATTTGCCACTGGGCCGAGCTACACCTGCAACTTCTGTCGGCAGCTCACATAGCAGGTCAGAGCAACGTGCAAGCTGATTTTCTCAGCAGGCATCAAATTGACCCGGCAGAATGGGAACTGGCAGAAGAAGTTTTTTTCAGATTTGTGCCAAATGGGGGACTCCCGGAATGGATCTAATGGCGTCAAGTGCAAACGCCAAAGTACCTCGCTTTTTCAGCAGAAGGAGAGATCCTCACTCGGCGGGGTTGGATGCTGTGGCTCAACCCTGGCCCTCTGGCCTCCTGTATGTGTTCCCTCCTTGGCCCTTGATAGGACGAGTCCTACTGTGAATTCAACAGCACCGAGGTCTGGTGATTCTCATCGCTCCAGATTGGCCAAGGCGTCCGTGGTATGCGGATCTCCGCCGGATGCTGGTGGACGATCCTGTTCATTTGCCCCTGGTGCTGAACCTGTTGGTTCAGGGTCCAGTGTCTATGGAGAATCCCTGCCGATTTGGTCTTACGGCCTGGCTATTGAGAGGGCGCAATTGAGAGACAAAGGCTACTTTAACAAGGTTATCTCCACTCTACTACTACTACTTGACATTTCTAGAGCGCTACTAGGGTTACGCAGCGCTGTACAGTTTAACAAAAAGGACAGTCCCTGCTCAACGGAGCTTACAGGCCCGCAAGCGGTCCACCTCCGCAGCTTATGCTCGGATCGGGCGCATGTTTGAGGCGTGGGGTGTTTCAAAGGCGATCACTCCCTCGCGGGCTACTGGACTTTTTGCAGGAGGGCTTACAAAAAGGCCTAGCTATACAATTCCCTGCGGGTGCAAGTGGCAGCATTATCATGCTATCGAGGGAAAGTCGCTGGCTTGTCCCTTGCTGCTCATCCGGACATTGCCCGATTTCTCAGAGGGGTGCTTAGGCTCCGGCCTCCCGTCCGGTTGCCCTGTCCGGCCTGGAACCTGGGGATGGTTTTGAAGGCTCTCCAGTGTTTGCCCTTCGAGCCGCTTAAGCGAGCTTCGGAGAAGGATGCGACTCTCAAGACTGTCTTTTTGATGGCCATTACATCAGCTAGACACGTGTCTGAGCTGCAGGCGCTGTCCTGTCGGGACCCTTTTCTGCAATTCTCGGAGTCCGGAGTAACGGTACGTAAAGTGCGTTCCTTATTGCCTAAGGTGGTTTCAGCGTTTCACCTGAACCAGCCCATTTTTCTTCCTTCCTTTTCTAGGGAAGAGTTCCCGGACTCCTTTGGGCAGTTACATCTTTTGGATGTCCGCAGGGCGCTGTTTCAGTATCTACAGATGTCAAGTGATTTCAGGATGTCTGATTGCTTTTTAGTCTTGTTGTCAGGTCCTCGGCATGGAGGCCCGGCGTCTAAGGCCATTATAGCACGTTGGGTCAAGGAAGTCATTTTTCCTGCTTATCTGCTTCAGGTCGGTCTCCGCCTGAAGCGTTTAAGGCGCATTCCACGAGAGCGATTTCCTCCTCGTGAGCTGAAACGGGTGCACTCTCTCTTCAAGAGATCTGTAGTGCGGCTACTTAGGCTTCTCAGCTCTCTTTTGTCCGGCATTACAGGCTAGATATTGCAGCGAAGCAGGACGTGATTTTTGGAGCACAAGTGCTTGCTCGCGGTGTGGCCTGTTCCCACCTTAAGTAGGGATTGCTTTTGTACATCCCATCAGTTAATGGATTCATCTGCTGCTGATGACAAGGAAGGGAAAATTAGGTTCTTACCTTGGTAATTTTCTTTCCTTTAGTCACAGCAGATGAATCCATGATCCCTCCCTGTCTGACTTGTTTTTTGTTCAGATCTTTCATGCAGATATATATCTCATTGGGAGAAGTTGGATACCAGTTCTCAAAATTTCTACATGATGTTCTTCTACAGGAGGTTGAGTTCATCCCTCCTTTGTATGGTTATTGCTCCTGTTCTGGGGCGTTTGTTCGCTGTGATGAAAGTTTATGTTATTATACCTTTATGGTTCACTCTGCTTTGGAAATCTCAAATACTGAAGGCAGTTGGGGCTAGCCATCCAAGAGGCACTGTTTTTTCAGTGTTCTCTATCTACACCTGCTGGTAGGCGGATACAACCCATCAGTTAATGGATTCATCTGCTGTGACTAAAGGAAAGAAAATTACCAAGGTAAGAACCTAATTTTCCCTTCCTTTTTATGACATATATTGTGAGCCACATTGAACTAAAGTGATTTGGAAAATGTGAGATACAAATTTTAATAAATGACTAAGGTTTTCTGCCACAGCACACTAAATCTAAAAACCTCCAACTTGCTTTTAAGACTGTTGATGAAATTTGAAGCCAGTTAAGGACAGACATACTTCTTGGTCTGTGGAAAAGGTTTCCAAGGTCTTTGTTTCTTACTTTTTTCTAAGTGAGTCGGATGTAAAAATATTCTCTGTCACTTAGGGGTCCTTTCACAAAGCTGTACTAGTGGTTTTGGCGCAGTAAATGCGATGAAGCCTATTCAATTCCCGTGGGCTTCGTCGGATTTACCGTGCAAGAATCGCTAGCATGACTTTATAAAAGAAGTTGTAAAACTGGGCCTTATTAAATGTTAAGTGTGAGACTTTTTGTGGTCTGTCTACATCTCAGAGTTTGTGAGACAGTTATCTAATCCCCAAATAAGATATGTAACTTAACACTACAACATCCAATGTATAAAATAAAATGCATAATAAAAAAATAATAATAAAAAGGTAATTCAAATGATTAGGTAAAATACTTTTATCTAAGGAGAAGCTAAGTAAAGTCTCACAACACAAGTGATGTCTCTAATGGAGCCCACAAGGGAAGCTTTTCCAGCTTAGAATACGCTTAAAGCTTTTGAGTTGGTCCACTGTACCTGTGCACTACATCTCATGGGACCACCTCAGACTTTCTTTCTACGAAGCCTTTCAAGGGCATGTCACTGGGGCTTGCCTCCATTTTTTTTCCCATTAACATCTTAGTTACGCTTTTGAGGTGCTTTCAAAGTTTCCCTTTTAAAACACAAGCTAATCAGAAGTAAACTTCCATCACAGACTGAAAAGGAACAGAAGGGCACACTTCCCTGTAATTTATCCAGTTGCAAACTATGCCAAAATATTTCACAGGACCCCAAAGTCATCCACAAAGGAAAGATATTCAACATAAAGGGATCTTTCACTTGCTCATCTTCCAATGTGGTATATATCATTCAGTGTAAAAAATGTAACGAAGGATGCTATATTGGAGAAACAGGCCAGATGCTTAAGACAAGATTCAATTTACATAGACATCATATGAACAATACTGGTGCCAGCAGGGTTCCCACGCCTGTTGGTCAACATTTTACAGGACCAGGACACTGTACCAGTGACTTCACAGTGAGAATCCTGAAAGGTAACTTTAAAACCATACAAGAACGTAAGACCTTTGAAGTCAGAATGATTGAATATTTTAACACCCAACAGAAAGGACTTAACAAGGATCTGGGGTTCCTAGCCCATTATAAACCATAAAGCTGTATGTCTCTGTTGATCACCCTCCCCTCACCTATCCACACCCATCCTGTTAGAATATCAATGATATGATTTGATGTTCCCATGCATACTTCCTACCCACCCCACTCCTCCCACCCTGTCAGACTGTCATAGTAATGCTTGAATGTTTTCACTTATATACACTGTCAGCTAGCACATTTGCTTATTTCCGATCTGAGGAAGAAGGGCAACCTTCGAAAGCTAATCAAGAAATGTATTAAGTTATGTCCAATAAAAAAGGTATCATCTTATTTTCTTTTCCATGTTTTATTTTGTTTGATTTCTATTGATAACCTTAAGAGTGGACTAACACGGCTACCACACTCCTCTACTAAAAAGATGGGGAGATTCTGTTTTATGTTAGACCTTAGACCTAAGGACCCTGAACAAGTTCCTAGTAAGAGGGAAGGGAAGGAAATTTAGCTCATACCTTTTTCAATTGTAGCTCAAGGTGAGTTACATTCAGGTACAGTAGGTATTTTCCTGTCCCCAGAGGGCTTACAGTCTGAGTATACTAGAGGCATTGGAGGGCTAAGTGACATGCCCAAGATCACAAGGAGCCACGGTGGAATTTGAACCAAGCTTCCCTGTTCTCAGCTGTTTTCTTCAAAATGGAGAGTGGTTTTGTTTTCTGGATTTAAAGGAGTGTTACATTCATATTGAGAAATATCCCAATTACAAACAGTATCTCAAACATCATAGGAAAATATCACCACCAGTATCAGGTACTGCTATATGTCCTCATGTTGACTCCTTGAGTATTCACAAAATGTTTTGTGATTCTAGCAGTGTATCTTTGTAGACTGGGGGTGCACATGTTTCTCCGAGGATAAGCAGGCTTACAATTCTCACAAGCAGGTAGATGCATCCCGCATTGCCCGGGTTCGGCAATATGCCAAAGAAAAAACAAGAGCTTTCTGGAATGCGAGCAGCACTCCACTGCGCATGCGCTAGTGCCTTCCTGTCCCTCTTCGCAACCGTGCCGGCTTAGTTTAGCTTTTTCCGTGTGAGGAGCAGCTGCTTTTTACGGTGGCTCCTCACGTATCCAGTCAGAGTGTTTTGTGCTTTTTCAAGTGCCTTCGGCAGTTTTTTTGCTACCCCGCTCTTTTGTTCTTCTTTTGTTTAAAAAAAAAAAAGTTTTCCTTTATTTTTTAGTTTCCTTTATTTTTCGACGCGGGCCACTTTTAGGCCTACCCAGTTGGGCTGTTTTGTGCTTTTCCCCTCTTTTTCAGGCACCATTGTGTCTTTTAATTTGGTATCTGTGGTTTTTCCTTCCATGTCCATGAAGACTCCCAGTAGCTTCAAGCGTCTCGGGAAAAGACACCCATTCTTGGTGTCTCTAGTGCCTGGGGCCTGACCATAGCCCAGCCAACTGTGCCTTCATATGAAAAAGAGGACTTGGGTTTCCTGAGAGGCTTAGTGTGCCAAGAGACAGGCAGAGCTCCGGAGTCTCAATGCGTGCATGAGACGATGGTGCAGGAGGGAGGATTTTAGATTTGTTAGGAACTGGGCAACATTCTGAGGAATTTATGTATTTTAAATTTTCCGATAATTCCAGAAATAAGTGCTACAGAATTATTTAAGAAATATTTGATTGATATCCTGCAATACTCTCCTAATCTTATTCCTCCATTAAATAAAATATACTACTTACCTATACCTCAGAAACAAGGAGAGCATGAAAAGGAATCACAAGCACAATTTCTAACTCAACCAAGAGAACCAGGTTTTCAAGATCTTACAGCATTTCTAGAACAGTCAACTATTGAGGCAACAAATCGTCAGACTCTTATTAGTTTCCCTGGTTTTTGAACAGGACTTAAACTCTATCTTGAAATTATACTTTAAAAATTAATTAACAATTTTTCATGGGGATAGAATTTGGATATGCCCCAATGTAGTCAAATCTACACAACAGAGAAGAAGAGCCTTTTTGGCATTAAGAGAAGAAACAAAAGCTTTGGGAGTGAGATTTCTACTTGCATACCCATGTAAATGTGTAATACGCTATATGGATAACAAATACTTTTTTTTTTAACCTGAACAACTTAGAACTTTTTTTGATTTAAAAAAACTGACCAAATAGACTTTAGACTATGAAGATGATCTGTGATTAATCAATATATAGGAATAAGCGTGGAATCACCAGGCCTTTTGCGTGTTTAATTTACCTATAATATTCTCCTTTATAATGTTCGTCCCCCAAGTAACATAATATTGGTGGTCTAAGAAAGAGCTGAAGTGCTTAATTGAAAAAGTTTTTGCTTTATTCCTTTTTTTCATTGTTGGTCTCTGAATTTCTGTATACAAGATTTAAGCTTGTAAATGATTATAAAAATTTATATAACAAAAAAAGAATACACAAGGCTGGCCATACAGGACTCAAAGATAAAGGGAAGCCACTCGTAAGAATATATAAGGCTGTGCCACACAGCACTCAAGGGTAAAGGGAAGCCAATCATAAGTGTCATGTCCCCTACCTCAACGCAAGCGGCGTCCGCGGGCTGCATGAGGTCCCGTAGATGCACACACTTGACTGGCACTGCCTGAGCCATGTGTGTGTAGTCCTCTCTGGGTTTGTTCAGAGAGTGGTGGTTGCAGGCTCCTTAATTGCTTTGCTTCCATGCACCTGTTTCTGCTCTCTCTCTGCCTGGCTTCCAGGCTCCTTGATTGCTTTGCTTCCACCCACCTAGGAATGCTCTTCCTCTGCCTGGCTTCCCTTCCTTCTCTCATATTGGTCTTCCGGTTGCTCCTTCCCCTGCTCTTGTCCTGTGACTGTGCCCCTTCTCCCTGCTGATGTCAGATGCCAGCACTTTATCAGCTGAGCTCTCCCTGGACTCCATGCTTCGGCTTCTACTTTTGTACATAAGTACATAAGTAATGCCATACTGGGAAAAGACCAAAGGCCCATCAAGCCCAGCATCCTGTCCCCGACAGCGGCCAATCCAGGTCAAGGGCACCTGGCAGCTTCCCAAACGTACAAACATTCTATACATGTTATTCCCGAAATTGTGGATTTTTCCAAGTCCATTTAGTAGCAGTCTATGGACTTATCCTTTAGGAAACCGTCCAAACCCTTTTAAAACTCTGCCAAGCTAACCGCCTTCACCACATTCTCCGGCAACGAATTCCAGAGTTTAATTACGCGCTGGGTGAAGAAACATTTTCTCCTGTTTGTTTTAAATGGTACTACACTGTAGTTTCATCGCATGTCCCCTAGTCCTACTATTTTTGGAAAGCATGAACAGACACTTGACATCCACCTGTTCCACTCCACTCATTATTTTATATACATCTATCATGTCTCCCCTCAGCTGTCTCTTCTCCAAGCTGAAAAGCCCTAGCCTCCTTAGTCTTTCTTCATAGGGAAGTCATCCCATCCCCGCTATCATTTTCGTTGCCCTTCGCTGCACCTTTTCCAATTCCACTATATCTTTCTTGAGATGCGGCGACCAGAATTGGACACAATGGAACGATACAACAGCATTATAATATCCTCACACCTGTTTTCTATACCTTTCCTAATAATACCCAACATTCTATTCGCTTTCCCAGCCGCAGCAGCACACTGAGCAGAAGGTTTCAGTGCGACGACACCCAGATCCCTTTCTTGGTCCGTAACTCCTAACGTGGAACCTTGCATGACGTAGCTATAATTCGGGTTCTTTTTTCCCACATGCATCACCTTACACTTGCTCACATTAAACGTCATCTGCCATTTAGCTGCCCAGTCTCCCAGTCTCGTAAGGTCCTTCTCTAATTTTTCACAATCCTCTCGCGAATTAACGACTTTGAATAAGTTTGTGTCATCAGCAAATTTAATTACCTCGCTAATTACTCCCATCTCGAAATCATTTATAAATATATTAAAGAGCAGCGGTCCTAGCACAGACCCCTGAGGAACCCCACTAACTACCCTTCTCCATTGTGAATACTGCCCATTTAATCCCACTCTCTGTTTCCTATCCTTCAACCAGTTTTAATCCACAATAGGACATTACCTCCTATCCCATGACCCTCCAATTTTCTCTGTAGCCTTTCATGAGGCACCTTGTCAAACGCCTTTTGAAAATCCAGATACACAATATCAACTGGCTCCCCTTTGTCCACGTTTGTTTACTCCTTCAGAGAATTGAAGTAAAATGGTCAGGCAAGATTTCCCCACACTAAAGCTGTACTGACTTGGTCTCAGTAATCCATGTCCTCGGATGTGCTCTGTAATTTTGTTTTTAATAATAGCCTCTACCATTTTCCCTGGCACAGACGTCAGACTCACCGGTCTATAATTTCCCGAATCTCCCCTGGAACCTTTTTTAAAAATTGGCGTTACATTGGCCACCCTCCAATCTTCCGGTACCACGCTCGATTTTAAGGATAAATTGCATTTCACTAACAGTAGCTCCGCAAGTTCATTTTTCAGTTCTATCAGTACTCTAGGATGAATACCATCCGATCCAGGTGATTTGCTACTCTTCAGTTTGCCGAACTGCCCCATTACATCCTCCAGGCTTACTGTGAATTCAGTAAGTTTCTCTGACTCGTCTGCTTGAAATACCATTTCCGACACTGGTATCCCACCCAAATCTTCCTCGGTGAAGACCGAAGCAAAGAATTCATTTAATCTTCATTTAATGTCTTCCTTGAGCGCCCCTATTACCCCTTGGTCATCCAGCGGCCCAACCGATTCTTTTGCTGGCTTCCTGCTTTTAATATACCGGAAAAATGTTTTTACTTTGTTTTTTTGCCTCTACTGCTATCTTTTTTTCGTAATCCCTCTTGGCCTTCTTTATCTGCGCCTTGCATTTGCTTTGACACTCCTTATGCTGCTTTTTGTTATTTTCAGACGGTTCCTTCTTCCATTTTCTGAAGGCGTTCCTTTTAGCCCTAATAGCTTCCTTCACCTCACTTTTTAACCACGCCGGCTGTCTTTTGGACTTCCGTCTTCCTTTTCTAATTCGCGGAATATGTTTGGCCTGGGCCTCCAGGATGGTATTTTTGAATAGCATCCACGCCTGTTGTACAGTTTTTACCCTCTCAGTTGCCCCTCTAAGTTTTTTTCTTTACCGTTCTTCTCATTTTATCATAGTCTCCTTTTTTTAAAGTTAAACGCTAGTGTATTTGACTTCCTATGTATAGTTACTTCAAGATTGATATCAAAACTGATCATATTATGATCACTGTTATCAAGCAGCCCCAGTACCATAACGTTCCCCACCAGATTATGCGCTCCACTAAGGACCAAGTCTAGAATTTTTCCTTCTCTCGTCGGCTCCTGCACCAGCTGCTCCATAAAACTGTCCTTGATTTCATCAAGGAATTGTACCTCTCTAGTGTGTCCCGATGTCACATTTGCCCAGTCTATATTTGAGTAAATTGAAGTCACCCATTATTATCGCATTGCCCATTTTGTTTGCGTCTCTGATTCCTTTTATCATTTCTGCGTCTATCTGCTCATCCTGGCGAGGCGCACGGTAGTACACTCCTATCACTGTCCTTTTCCTTTTTCTACATGGAATTTCAACCCACAATGATTCAAAGGTGTGATTTGTGTCCTGCTGAATTTGTAATCTATCTGAGTCAAGGCTCTCATTAATATACAATGCTACCCCTCCACCAGTCCGGTCCACCCTATCACTACGATATACTTTGTACCCCTGTATGACAGTGTCCCACTGGTTATCCTCCTTCCACCAGGTCTCAGTAATGCCTATTATATCCAATTTTTCATTTAGTGCAATATATTCCAACTCTCTCATCTTATTTCTTAGACTCCTAGCATTTGCATATAGACATTTCAGAGTATGTTTGTTGTTCCTATTTGCATGATGCTTAGTGCTTGACACTATTGATTTCCCATCTTTTGTTTCTAACTCTGTAGTCTGCTTCTTATCTACTGGTCCCTCGTTGCTGACTTTGCCTGTACCTGGATTACCCTTCTGTCTGCCGCCTGCCTACTGACTTTCGCCTGTACTTGGATTACTCTCTTGCCTGCTGCCTGCCTACTGATGTTCGCCTGTACCTGGATTACTCCCTTGCCTGCCGCCTGCCTACTGACTTTCACCTGCATCTGGATTACTCTCTTGCCTGCCTACTGACTGCCGCTTGTACCTGGATTACTCTCTTGACCTGCTGCCTGCCTGGCCGATACATTCATCGCCCCGCTTTCAGCTCCGTCCCATAAGTCCTGCAAGCTGCCTGCACCTAGGGGCTCAACCTCTGGGGAACGGCGGTCAGCGCAGGTGAAACCCGGGGTTGTCTAGCCACCAAGCAGAACCTGGTCCAAGTTTTGGGCTCAGCAGCGCTCTATTTGGTACAAGAACTCACAAGTCTGACATAAGAATACACAAAGCTGTGCCACAGAGTCAAACAACAGACACTAGACACAAAGGGAAAAGCAAACAGACAGGGAAAGCTGCCTTTACGTACACAAATCAGGTAAGAAGCAATGCTCACAAGGATCAGGAGACAAGCACAGCAGACAAAGAGTTAAAGCAAGCTAAATGGAAAGGTTGCTTCTAAAACACAAATCAGCAAGAAGCAGGGCTTACACTGCAGTCAGAGGTTTAAAGCAAACAAAGGGAAAAGCAAACAATGTTCTTACCAGAACTCAGCCAGGAAGGGAAAGGCAGGCAGAGACAGAGCACACCCAGCTGCATGGGAGCAAAGTAATCAAGGAAAGCAGCTGGGCTGGCAGCAATGGGCTCTCTGAACAGTGAAAGGTAACAAGGGAAACCATTTGATTGTAAGCTCCTTTGAGCAGGGACCGTCTTTCTTTGTTAAACTGTACAGCGCTGCGTAACCCTAGTAGCGCTTTAGAAATGTTAAGTAGTAGTAGTAAACCACACAAGGAAACAGAACAGGCTTATGCTGGAGAGCCTAGACAACAAGGAAGGAATCTATTCAGGTTCAAACCAAAACCACACATAGAGAAACAGAACAGGGCTTTGCTTGTGGAAGCAAAGTTAACAGGCGGGTAATCCATACAGGTTTAAAGCAGAACAACACACACAGAGAAACAGAAGAGGGCTTTGCTTGAGAGCAAACCTAATGCAAACCTAATAGGGAAGTAATCCATACAGATTCAAACCAAAACCACTCACACAGGGCTCAGGGCTGTGCCCAAAGACACAGCATAACAAGAAGACCAGTTTCCTCAGAATCAAACAACAGTACAACAAGAAAAAGGAAAGTAGACCTGTTGCAAAGGCAACGCAGGAAAGCTCCCTGGGTCCTTATAAATGATGTCACAAGTAGGAAATGAAGCAGGGAGACCAAAGCGAGGCTTGGCTTCAGGGACACCAAAGCAAGGGTTGGCCAGCAAGAAGAACAACAACAGGAAAAAAGGCAGACTGGAGAGGTCACAGAGTTAGATACAGAGAAACAGTAGGTCTGGACATAAGGACACGGCCACAACCATGACAGAATTCGTTGAAACTCAAGCAAGACTGCGGAACTTTGATTCTGATCGTGCCCTACTGGCCGCGACAGGTTTGGTTCTCTCTTTTTCTGGAGTCCTCCGAAGAACCGTGGAGATTGGATTGCTTTCTGACCCTCATCACTCAGAACAAGATGTTGCTTCTACATCTCAACCTCCAGTCTCTGGCTCTTACGGCCTGGATGTTGAGAGCCTAGAATTCGCTTCCTTGGGTTTTTCGGAGGGTGTCTCCTGGGTCTTGCTGGCTTCCAGGAAAGATTCCACTAAGAGGGGTTATTCTTTTAAATGGAGGAGGTTTGCCATCTGGTGTGACATCATGGCCATAGATCCTCTTTCTTGTCCTGCTTGAATACCTTCTACACTTATCAGAGTCTGGTCTCAAGACCAACTCCGTAAGGGTTCACCTTAGTGTAGTTAGTGCTTATCAAAGGTTTATACAGAACAGAAACAAAGTTTCTTGTGCGGTTAAGTTATTGGAGGTAACAATCCAAACAATATGAAATGATACTTCCTAAGTCTGCAAACGGCAGTTTAGGCGAAAATTTCTTAACCGCACAAGAAACTTTGTTTCTGTTCTGTATAAACCTTTGGAACACTTTTAAGGCTCCTGAAGCAGGCGCATAGACGCCGAAACATGGCTGCTGTGTCGAGCCGCTTGATGTTCCTTAGTAAAGACTTTGCAGTGTTATACGTCTCCCTGGTTGATTGAAAGGGCCAGATCATCCTTCTCCTCCTTTTCTTGCAGTACTTTGATGTAGGAAATGGGGGTTCCTCCACTTTCTGTGGATGCTCCTCGTTTTCTGTTTTATTCTGTTCCAGGCTGCACTCTCATCTAGTTGTATAGAGTTTCAGGTTAATCTGCGTTATGTTCTCGACGTTGCAAGGCCTATTTGACCAATGTTTGTTGTTTTGGGTGAGCCTGGATGCTAGGGATTCTCCACTTGTGAGATTATTGGAGCCTGCTTGTCCTCGGAGAAAGCGAAGATACTTACCTGTAGCAGTTATTCTCCGAGGACAGCAGGCTTCTTATTCTCATAATCTCACCCACCTCCCCTTGGAGTTGTCTTTTGGTTTTTGTTTTATCTAGTATTTTGCTTTTGTATTAAACTAAGCCGGCGCGGTCATGCTGTGGGTGAGAAGGCACTGGCGCATGTGCTGTGGAGCGCTGCTCGTGCTTCTGAAAGCTCTTGTTTTTTTTCTTTGGCATATTGCCAAACCTGGGCAATGTGGGATGTGTCTACCCATTTGTGAGAATATGGCAGATCCTTGATTTGTGGCTTAAGGCGGCAGATGCTGCCTAAAAAAGGATTAAATCCATTCTGGCATCTGAGTCCCCTGATCCACCACCATACTAATAATGGTAATACTGGTGGATCTGTCCGCTGCATGTAGCCTCAGGAGGATCCAAGAAAGGATTGGATGGAATAACTGAGGGCGTCGGAATAGGTATAGGTGCAACAACAGGTGCAGGGACAAGCTGAGAAGGAGGCTGATACGATGGCGCGGTTGTTACCCCTATAGCTGCACTTCTCAAAGGCGACCTGTCTTTGACCCATCTGAAAGACCTCCGACCCTGCCCTTCAGACCACTTTCCGATGCTCCGTGCTGATTGTGTTCCCACACCTCTGCTACCTGACGTCTCCCTGGACTCTACCACACCTGCCTAATTGTTATTTGGACTTTGACATTTGTATTGCTTTCCACAGCATCCTTATTTGGACATTTTGGACTTTACTTTGAATATGAAACCTGCTACAGGTAAGTATCTTTGCTTTTCCCTGTTTGGATGTTTAGCCAGTAAAATGCACATCTCGAAAAGAGGCAGAAAGATCCGTATAAACTACCCCAAGTCCCAATTAAGCCTGTCACAACAATTGGAATTCATTGGAGCTCTGCTAGTCATGACTTGGTCAAAAACCTTTTTACAGTAGCGGAGGATCACCAATCTAGTAGTCATAGTGGTAGAGCTCCAAAAGAATTGGCAAGCATCAGCATGGAACATGTTGAGAGTATTGGGGCACATGGCCTTAATGGTGCATATAATTCTCCTGACTTGAGTCAAAATGCCTGCAGTGGATTCAAGCCGCTCAAAGGCTGTGGGACATTATATCTGTCTAAAGGCCTTTTTGAGATTCTCTGTCCTGGTGGATGGTGCAGTCCAATTTGGCAAGAGGCATTCCCTTCCAAATACTTTAGGTTTGTAGTTACACCAAGAAACCCCATAAGATAAATTTCCTGGAATTGAGAGTAATACGGAACATTCTAAAGGTTTCTAGAGATTTGTTGGCCAACAAAATTATTTTGATACAAAAGGACAATCAAGTATATTACATTAACAAGCAGTGAGCAACAGGACCATACCTCCTGTGCAGGGAAGCCGTCAGGATGTGTAATTGGACCATTTCTTACAGCTTGACCCTCAGAGCTAGCTACCTGGCAGAAAAGGACAACTCCCTGACGAACAGGCTGAGTCATGTCATAAGACCACATGAGAATGGTCCTTGGACAAGGATGTAGTTCAAATAATAATTTGAGAGTGTTGCACTCTCTCAATAGATCTTTTGACCACTTCTTAGAAGAAGATCAAATTTCAAGTTTTATTCATATTTACTATCCCTCCCATCAAAACATATCTGGGCGGCCTACAATCTAAAAATAGAGTAAAGGGAGAGGAAAATTAGAGGAAGGGGTGGGGAAGAACTACAGTTTTCGATAGGACAGAGAAGAAGGTGATAGAGAAGGGAGAGATTTTCTGGTCTGTTCGGTCTGACAAGCTCATCCCTATGGACGACAACAGGGGAATTGGGATTAGTGTCACAGATTCAGGTATGCTGTGCCCTTGGACCACAGCCGATGCTGTGGCAGACAAGTCACCTGGGCTGGCACAGGGCAAGAGTCGGAACAAATCAGGACTAGGCAAGACTTGGCTAGGCTAGACAGGACTTAAAGCAAGGCAGAGGTAAAAAGGTACAATTAACAAGACAAGGACCGGATCCAGATGAGGCAAGGAAAGCAAGGCAAAGGGGCTAGAACTGGAATCCAGACAGGACAAGGCAAGACTCTACTAGATTAAAACTGGGACTGGGACCCAGGCAATACAAGGCAAGACATAGAACTAGATTAAAACTGGGTCCAGAAAAGGGCAAAACAAGGACAAGGCAAGGACTGGACGGAATGAGACAATGCAAGGCTAGGTACAAAGCACAACAGACAAAGCAGGGCAGGAGCTAGGCAACAAGAATAAACAGAAGCAAGACTATAAACAAGGCAGGAACATGAACCAGGAACAAACACAGGAACCAGGAACAGATTTGGCTTGGCAGGCTCAGGAATCAGGAACAGACTTGGCTTGGCAGGATCAGGAATCAGAACAGACTTGGCTTTGCAGGAACAGGAAGCAGGAACAGACTGCTTGGCAACAGGAATAGACTTAGGAATCAGGAACAGGCTTGGCAGGATCAGGAACAGACTTGGCTTGGCAACAGGAGCACGCTTGGCAGGAACAGGAATCAGGAACATACTTGGCTTGGCAACAGGAATCTGAATCGGGAACTGACTTGGCTTGGCAACAGGAACAGGAATTGGGAACAGATTTGGCTTGGCAACAGGAACACACTTGGCTTGGCAAGAACAAGGTAAAGGGGATCCACACAAAGAAGCAAAGCAAGGCTGGGCCAAACGGCCACTGAAAAAGGGAAGCCACATAGAGAAGCAAGGCGGTGCAGCACAGCCACTCAGATTCAAACAGATACAGCAAGCACAGGGTAAAGGGGAACCACACAAAGAGGCAGGGTTTTCAGGTGCAAGACTCAGAAACACAGGAACAAGCATTCAGGGACAAGACTCACAAGAACAAAGCCGGGCAGGAATCAAGGCATACAAGAAAGGCATTTAGGGACAAGGTTTGCAAAAGCAAGGCTTTCAAGAACATGATTCAGAAACAAGGCTTTCAGGTACAAGACTCAGAAACACAAGAACAAGCATTCAGGGACAAGACTCACAGGAACAAAGCCAGGCAGGAATCAAGGCATGGGAATAAAGCCAAGCAGGACTTGGATCCAAACAGGGAACACGAAGACAAGGTTAAAAGACCTGTTGCAAAGGCACAAGGCATGAGAGTTCCAAGGTGCTTTATAAAGGACTTTGCTGATGATATCACAACTTGGAATGAGGCTTGGATAGCAGGAACACCAGATAGCAGATGCATCAATGCAGGGACAAGGCAGTCCGGAGAAGCCACAGAGCCAGATCACTGGAAAAAAGGTGTCTGGGCACGGCCACAGCCAGCCGTGACAATTAGGAGTAGGCATCAGAGAAGAGAAACGTTTTTAGGTCTGTTTTAAAATTGTCGAGAGATGTGTGGTGTTGGAAGTGTTGTGGTAATTTGTTCCAGTGTTCTGGACCTTGAATCAAGAAAATTGCATTTCTGGTATGTTGTTGAATTATTTCTCTGCAGGATGGTACAACCAAAAGGTTTTGTAAGGATGATCATAGATTTCTTGAGGTCCAGTAGGGAGTTAGTAGATGGGAGAGAGATGGTGGTTCCCCTGACTGACTGTAGTAAACCAATTTTGTAATCATCCTACCAATATTCTTTCCAAGGTTTTTCCTTAAGGAGCTTTAAGAAGAGGGTGAGATTTCTGTGGGTAAAGAATCTGGCCCCACAGTAGTCAGGCACTTTCACAGAAAGGAGCTCTGATTACCAAGTCCCTAGAAGTGTTTAGTATTTCTCCTTCAACAGTTCAGGAACCCTCTTCTATAGGGGATCCCATTCCAGAGGAGATTAGAGAGTCCTCTAAGGTTTCCCTGTGGAGTGGAGGGAATAGTCTTATGGATAGTGCAGCAGAGAGACCAGGGTTCAAATCCCATTGATGCTACTTATGGCCTTGGACGAGTCACTTTACTTTCCATTGCCTCAGGTACAAACTTAGATTGTAGGTCCTCTGGAGACAAGGGCATACATTTAGGTAAAGTAGGTAACTCGCCTTGAACTATCACTAGAAAGGCATGAGCTATTTAAAAAATAAAAAAGCCATTCAATCTCTCATAGGAGTCTCCCTAAGGCAAGGCTCTGTGTTGGTCAGGCTGTGACCAAACTCTATCCTCCAGTGCCTTAGAGGCAAATTGAGGAGCTAGAGAACTTATTTATTTATTATCTCATTTATACCCCACATTTTCCCAACTGTGTCAGGCCCAATGTGGCCGCAAAGGCGGCCGCCAATACAGTAAATTAAGCTAATACATCATTAAACCTGCTTTTAGTGAAGTCCGCTGAAGTTTAAGCTTTGTTATGGACTTGATTACCCCCGCTGCTAAGGTGAAACCATCTCCTGAAAAGGTGCAGGTTGGAAAGGTGGGGAGGTTCTACCACTCAACAATAAGGAGACTACTGAGGGAGATACTGAATTTAATGTTCCGACAGAGGAGCCACCGCCTTTTACATGATAGTCCATAGGATCTCTTAGTGGTGTGTTGGCTGTACCACCTTGACCTCCATTTTGCTTCCCTATATGGATCGAGCAGCAGTCCCTACTCCTTCCTCCTCAGATGGCTCCAAAGGGGCTTGGTCACGCTCCTTCAGGCACGTGGCTTTGTTCTGCGGCAGGACAGAGTTCTTATAGGCGTCAAAAGGACCAGCAGTTGATATCACTCATAGCTCTTCTGCCCATGGGAGTGCCTGCAACCAGGATCGCATATTTCCTCTGAGAAGTAGATGTCGGCCCCCACCCCCTATTATTTTCTTTATGATCATTTCTTATCCTCAGAACTGACTGAATGACTGTCAGAGCATGAGCTCATATTTGAAATTAAGTCCCCTGATTCAGGCCATGCTGAAAAACCTGATGATCTTGTAGACATATACAATTGAACATAATGTGTTTGAGGCTATGTTGGTGCTATTCTGTTTTATGTTTGTAGTATATGTACTTTGTGGTGTGTTGTATGGTGTGATATGCTTTTGAAGATTTGTATTTAATAAAAGATTTTATCTAATCATTTTAGCTAGCATTTAAACATTTTTTTTTTAATTTTGCATTTTATTTAATTAGATGTTGTCTTATTTAGATGTTTATCTTATTTGGGGATTAGATAATTATCCCCATTGCTCTCTATGTATTTTCACTTTATTTTGGATGGGGCAGAATAAGAAGTGTTTGTAGATCAGCTTAAAAAGTATACTACTTTTGTAATAAAACCTAGGGATTATGTTCTGTAAGGTGAATGTGTCTGGCTGATGAGATCAGGCTGTCAGTATTTAGTGGTTGTTCAGTGTGGGATAGTAAGTGTGTGCCTGCTGTTTTGCATGGGATGAGATTGATAAAGAGCAATTCTATAACCTGGGTGCCCATATTTATGCACCCTTGGGCACGTAAATATACATTTACCCAGCACAGTGCCGAAGTGCTATTCTGCAACAGCATACACATACCTAGTCAGAGCTCGAGTGGGGCTCCCAAAAAATGTATATATCTTACACATCCCTGTCATATTTCTGTGCCCACACTTTGCCAGATGTAAATGTTAGGCAAGCCCATATGGGGTTATGCTATTATCCTATAATGGAACCTGGGCTTCCAGATGCTGTTCCAGAATAGGCTTCCACCGGGCATACTTGGGGCACCTAAATGGAGGTGCGTGCACAGTTGTAGAATTGGCCCCATAATATCTGTCTGTTGTAGATGGGACAGGGCTGGAAGTGTCTTGCTGTTGCCCAGGAAAGGATGTGATAAGAGGTGTCCATCACTCTTTTGTGGGTGTATTAGAAGATATTCTTTGAAGTGTATGCAACGCACAGAATTCTTCATGTTCTTCATGAAAGCTGCTTATCTGATTAACCTTTCTGTGTTCTTTTAATCCCTTCCCTACCCTAATGCTCATCCTTGCCTTCCCTTTTCAGAACCTGCGTTGGAAAAGCAACAGTCTCTTCATCTGGACTGATGGGCTTCTGACTCTTTTTGTGTTCCAAAGACTGGGTAAGGACTTAATGGGATTATTCTTTATGCGCCTAAGTATGTCAACAGTAAGATTTGTACTAACCTAGTCAGTTTATAGTGTAGTTTCTGTAACCTCCAGTTGGGAGTGGAAAACTATATTTACAAAAATTTAGCTTGTGCTAAAGTTTTAAGGAGCTGAAAAAGACATTTTTAGGGATATTTTTTGCTCTTCCCTTCCGTCTACCTTTGCCTCCTGCTATTTACCTCCAGCCTGTCTTTCTCTGTAGCCCAGTAGAAGCGGCTGTATAACTCCAGTCTCAGTCTTTCTGTGTGGGCCTAGAGACAGGCACTGAATCTTGAGTGCTCAGGCATGTTCTAGCTCCGTTTCCATTCACCAGTTTTATTTCCAGGTGCAACTTTGTTTGGTGTACTCACAGCTTCCTTAAACTTACCATACCTAAACTTTTGCTCCACTCTGTACTTAAGGTTTCTGATTCTATGGTCTTATTTTGAAGGCAACTAAGAGCTTTTTCAGTTCTGATCCAGTGCTGATCCAGGGGCATTCCAACGATGCCATCGGAGTAAAAAGGGATGAACACTCAAGGGAGTGTTCATTCCCTTTTACTCCGATGGCATCGTTGGAATGCCCCTGGACAGACCATTTGTAGGGGTGGGGGTGGTCCATAGACCATTATTAAATTGACTTGGGGAAAATCCACTGCTTATTTCTGGGATAAGCAGCATAAAATGTATTGAACTTTTTCATGATCTTGCCAGGTATTTGTGACCTGGATTGGCCACTGTTGGAAACAGGATGCTGGGCTTGATGGACCTTTGGTCTGTCCCAGTGTGGCAATACTTATATACTTATGAGATTCGGTTTTATCCAGAACCTCAAAATACACAACAACGTGTTTTATTGTAGTTTTCTGGTTATAACCAAGAATCAGAAGCCCTGCGGGCCAGTTTGGGTGAAAGAATCTCCAGGTAGGTGAAAAAGAGGGTCGGGATTGCTGTAACTATAACAAGTAGAGTGTTGTATTGTTTTTTTTCTGTTTTGCCAGCAGCTGTACTGTATTATGTATTGTAATACAAGAGTGCATACTGCAGAAGACACAGGAGTGCCATGAAATTTTGGGCAGACACAGAGCTGAGTGTTCTGATGTTTTGATTCCTTTCTTGCTTTCCAGTGGCTGTGTTATACTATTACTTCTACAAGAGGACAGCAGTGTGCCTTGGAGACCCACGGTTTTATGAAGATTCACTATGGCTGCGCAAAGAGTTTTCTCGTGTTCGTAGCTGACCACCCTTGTGGCTCATACAGTGACACAGGATCCTGATAATGTCACCAGCTCTGCCAGTACAGCCTGGTCAAGTCTTTTAAACACCTACTCTGAATGGATTTTAAAGTTTTTGATGAACCATGGAACCACACAGGCACTATAAAAGATTGTATACATCTCATCCAGTGATTTCTCTTGTTTATAGTTGAGAATCTTGAGCGTAAAGAACTTTGTAAAGTTGATGAGTATGCATGTAGAGTGTAATAATGCACATGTAATTTTAATGTAATGTGTAATAGCATAAAAATATTGAAATTGTGTACACAAATTACAGAAATGGAGAATAAATGCATTTCTGTTTATAAATACAGTCATCTTTATTTCAGTGATGGATGATTTATTTCATTGCCAAATCAAAGATATTGATTTCTTTTTAGCTTCCTCCCTAGTCCATCTGTCCTCAAGTTGAGAAGACTGCACATTCTGCTTTTAGGCCATTATTTTTTTTTATCATCCATGCCATGCCAGACCAGTTGAAACAGAAAAGAACTGGGTTAGGTCCCTGTGCCAGCAGGAACGCTAGAGAAAAACAGCTGAGCTGACTTCACTCCTGTTATTGAGGACTGGTGCTGCCTTCAGCTCATCAATATTTCTCTGGTTTCAGCAGATGGTACGTACATGTGACCTAGTGCAGCAACTATGTGTAGGCCATGCCTAGGAAGGCTGTAGGCCCAGATTCCTGGTGGAGCATAGACTTCAGGGGATACTGTAGGAAACAGTCCTTTGTGGCTGATTTCCCTTCCTCCCTTGGAAACAGACTCAGCAGGAGACTGAGTTCCCACACCAGTGGGTCCAGTACCAGGCGGTGTTTTTTCACCCATAGTGGGTCTGATACCAGGATCTACTGATAGTCCAGCCTCTTCCCAGACTGTCTCCCATTCTTCTATAATGATGTGTTAGATCTGAAGTGATTGAACTCTCTCTCTCTGTTGCCCTCTCTCCCTTCCCGTTTCCAGTTCTATTCTGTTAAAACAAAAAAAAACACAACACTTGTTATAGCAGTTCAGTGTTTCAGCTGGTGTTTTTGGCCTGGTCAGGGAGCAGGCAAACAAGCAGGCACCAGCTGGGTGAATGCAATCTGCTCTCCCTGCATGCACTTCCAGTATTTCTGGAATACAAAAAGGAGGTAATGCACTGCAGGTAAATTATAGCAGATCAGCATGTCAGCCAGTGTATTTGGCTTGGCTTGAGAGCATGCAGACAAGCCGGCACTTGGTGGATAGGTACAATCTGTAGAGGTTTAACACACAGTCAAGGGATTCCCCAGATTGAGCTATGCCCTATGCAGAGCACATGGAAAGATCTGGTCAATGCCCCTGTATTAGTAGGCTCAGCAGGCATTTTGCTACTGTTTTTCACCAAAAATACACGTGAAGCATGCTGGGCTATTTCTCTCCCTTTTCTGTGGAAGTTCATGAAGGCTACAAATCTACCCTCAAGGTATGACAGAGCCTATGTAGCTCCAGTTCACTAATGAGTTAGTATTTCAGCAGATGACCTCGCATGCATAATAGAGCTCCTCTCTTCTTTCCCCTCTCACAGCTAGAGGGAGCAATAATAGGAACAGCCTGCAGAACTAGCTCTTTGCCCCTTCACAAAAGTGAAAGTCCCCTAGTCCCTTTAAGGACAGATTAGGCTTGTGTTCCATGAAAAATTGCTGCAATCTGAGGGGGAAAATTCCTTCGTGATAATGCTTTGGCAGCTCATTCAAGTGCTACTTTGAGCCCTTCGTAGCCCTCATATATGCCTCTGCATGGATGGAACCACAGGTTACCTTTAAAAATATTTGGGATAGTAGAGCATTCCAGTGACTGGGGCAAGAAGAAGAGGAGCTAGCTGGTTTGGCAGACACAGATTGCCTCCTCAGAAGGGGATAATGCCTAAGTGGGGAGGCTGAGAGAAAAAAAACTGGTGACTCTTATTTTCTAAGGCTTGATCTCTGAGTAGCTCTCCGATGGGCCATGAGAAATAGTAAACTGTTGGGGGACCCTATTTCCTGGGTAGTTGTAGACTTCCCCTCCCAAGTGCTTCCTGCACCCCCAAGATTACTTAGATCACTGCATGACCGATGTCTTCATATTCCTTCGCCTTCTTGTGCAAGGCTAGACTCCACAAGACAATCGGCCTTTTACTGAGTGGTCCAACAAATTGGAACTCACTACTGTCTTTATTGTGTCTCTAGCTCTCATTCCCTAGACTTAAGACAGTCCTTAAAACTTATCTATTTAAGGCTGCTTTTGGAGACACTTACTGAGCCTGTTTGCTGGTATCTGTGACCGTCTGTGTTTCCTGAATGTGACATGGTTATTTTTCTCTCTTTATCTTACCTTGAGTGACACTTCCTTTCTTCTTTTTAACTTCTCTTCCTTATCATATTCTCCAGACCGTTCCTTATCATCTTGTCCAGACTGTTCCCAATGAGTGGGTAATATGCACTCCTACCAGCAGAGGGAGACTGAGAATTATTGAGAAGTGCTTCTGTATAAGAGACTGTACAACCCTGCTTGGTGTTTCTGGATGCGCTGGTTTTGGCCTCTTCTTAGTGTTAGGTTCTGGCGTTCCCTTGCGGGTATCATGATGGTTTGGGATCTTTCTTTTCTTTAAAAACAAAACAAAAAGCCATCTTTGTCTTCGGGAGAGGAGCAGCTGCTTTTGGTCTCAGGCCCTGGCCCCTGCGCCTGTTGGGGGTGCACACTCCAGGATCCGGGTCCCTCCTTTCCTCCCTTCCGCTTCTCTGTGCCCCTGAGCAGTGTGCCTTGACCTTCTCCCCCTCCTCACTAGGAGAAGTTCCTAAAGGTGGTGCCATGGAGGGAATAGAGTACCATACAATATTAAAAAGAAAAAAAAAAAAAGAACTGCAGATGCTGCTGTTTCTGTGTGCCAGAGCCACGTTTCTTTGTTGGTTGCAGATGCAGTCTTAGAGCCGGCAGAAAGAAAAAAAAAGTTTGGGGGCTGCTCACCGCGAGGGCAGCTCTTTCCTTCCCTTCATGGCGATGCAGGCAGAGAAGGTGCGCCTTTGTGTGGCCGGCCTGTTCAGCGCACTGCGTGGTTTCACTTACTACAGGCCTCTGCCGGGTATGTGAGGAGGCAGAGTCCAGACGCAGTGAGGAGCCGGAATCGGGTCTGCCGGCGGGGGCGGCCAAGACTCCCTGCCTGGTTGCAGAGGGTAATTTTGCGGATCCGATCATGCCTCTCTGTGTTGCGCTGGATGCGGTTTTGATGTGAATGTCCGCCATGTTGCCCCCTCATGCTCCGGTCCTTGCCTTGACAGAGGAGCTGTCGGTTCTCTCTTGGCATGATGCCTCCATGGGCCTAGCTCCTCCTTTTTCTGCAGAATTTGCCCTTTTAGTACATCAGGCTTATTGCCTGAAATGGGGGGGTCCGCCAGCTCCTCCAGCACAGGACGGGCCCTTGGTGCCTTCGGTCAGGGTCTTTGGGACCAAGAGACCTCGTTTGGCCATGATGGAGGACCTCGGGGGTGCTCTTTCCTTTGGATCAGAGCCTTCTGTGGAGGCGGATAGTGGGGAGCTTTGGGACTCAGGGTCCCTGGACGAGCCTGCTGTGGTTCCTCTGGGTGAAGACCCTTCGGTGGTGCGTATTTTTAGGTGTCAGGAATTGCCCTTGCTGTAGGCTGACGTCTCCAGGTACTGAAGTTGTTGGAGAATCCTCAGGTGTCACGAAAAGGGGATCCGCTGCTCAAGGGGGTTTGCAGACCTTTCCATATCATGAAGATTTGAAGGAGCTGGTGGAGGTGGAATGGTTAGTTCTGGATTCTCCTTTATGAATTGGTCGAGCCATGGCGCGCCTTTATCAGCTCCCCCAAGCGGATCTGGAGACCTTTTGGGTCCCTAAGGTGTACGCGCTGGTAATGGTGGTTACCAAAAAGATGGCCATTCCTGTTGAGGGTAGGGCGGCTCTTAGGGATCTGCAGGACTGCCAGTTGGAGGCTTTACTGAAGCGCTCCTTTGAGGTCTCCACCTTGGCCTTGCAGGCGGCCATTTGCGGGAGTTACATTGCCCTGGCTCATTTTCATTAGGCTGAGCGTCTTCCCGACACCCCGGCCAATTCCTTATTCTTCTTCTAATGTCATTAATTTGGAGATAGGCACCGCCTTTCTTGCGGATGCCATGTATAACTTAGTTTGGGCCTCTGCAAAGAACCTGGCACTGGTCATTGCAGAGTGTCGCTTCTTATGTCTCCGGAACTGGGCGGCAGAAGTAGCGTCCAAGGTGCATCTGAGTCGGCTCCCTTTCCGGGGTAAGCTCCTTTTTGGCGATGAGTTGGAAAAACTGGTTAAGAGTTTGGGCGAGTTCAAGGTGGCTCAGTTTCCGGAAGATAGGTCCCATTCGGACTCCTGGTCTGCGACCCATGGACACCTCCGAGAAGTGCGCAGAGCAGGATCCTAGCGTGCTCGGTTCTGGAATAGAGGCCAGACTTTTCAGCCCTTTTCGGGTAATCGAAGGGGTGGTCACGACAGAGGATCCAGGGGCACTGGCGGTTCCTGAGCTTCCCAATGAAGTTGCGGGGACCCAGTCGCCGGCTCTGCCCATAGGCGGTAGATTGCAGCTGTGTTATCAGAGCTGGGTCCGGGTAACTTTGGACCAGTGGATCCTGGATATAGTCAAGAATGGTTATGCCCTGGAATTTCGCCATCCTCTTCCCAACGCCTTTGTCATTTCTCCTTGCAAGTCCCCTGTCAAGGCCAGGGCCATGCGTCAAACCCTAGTCCGACTTTTGGCTGTGCGAGCCGAGGTTCCCGTTCCTCCGTGCAAGAGGGGTTCTGGAAGATACTCCATTTACTTTGTTGTGCCCAAGAAAGAGGGCGCCTGGTGTCCGATTCTAGACCTCAAAAGGGAGAATCGGGCCTTGCGGAGTTACCCTTCAGGATGGAGACTCTCTGGTCAGTCATTGTGGCAGTACAGCCAGGGGAGTTCCTCATGTCCTTGGATCTGACGGAGATGTACCTTCATATCCCTATTCTTCTGGATCATCAGAAGTTTCTCCATTTTGCAGTCTTGGGAGATCACTTCCAGTTTCAGGCGATGCCCTTCGGCCTCACTATGGCACCAAGAACCTTCTCCAAGGTGATGGTTGTAGTGGCGGCCCAATTACATCAGGAGGGGATCTTGGTGCAACCCTATCTGAATGACTGGTTAATCCAGGCAGTCTGCGGAGGAAAGCAGGAGAGCCACGGGTCGAGTCGTTCTCCTGCTCCAGCAGTTGGGCTGGATTGTCAATGCATCCAAGAGCTCTCTTGTTCCTGCACAGTCCTTGGAGTTTCTGGGGGTGCGTTTCAATACACAGGAGGGCTTGGTGCACCTTCTGGCAGAGCGCATCCTGAAGGTCCAGTCCCAGGCTCATTGCTCCATCCGCATGGGACATTCTGCAGGTTCTTGGGTCCATGGCGGTGACCATCGAGGTGGTACCCTGGGTGAGGGCACATATGAGGGCGCTTCAGTCGGCACTCCTGGCTCGCTGGCCTCCCCAGGTGGATTCTCTCTCTTGCAGAGTTTCTCTCCGGTGCCCAGTAAGCCTCAGCCTTCAGTGGTGGCTGGATTTTCAACATCTGAGCTGCTGCATGCCCCTGGACCCTCCTGCCTGGTTGCTAGTGACAACAGATGCCAGCCTGACTGGGTGGGGTGCCCATTGTCAGGGGCAGGTGGCTCAGGGCTCTTGGTCGGTGGAGTCCCATTGGTCCATCAATTGGATGGAGACCCGGGCAATTCGTCTTGCTCTTTTGGCATTTCAGCCATTGCTTCTCTTCTGAGATATCCGAGTCCTCTCCGACAGTGTGACAGTGGTCAATCATCAGGGGGGTACCAAGAGTCCTCTCTTGGCAATGGAAGCGGCGTTGCTCATAGCCTGGGCGGAACAGAATGGCTGGATTCTCTCAGCGGCGCATGTTGCAGGCGCAATCTTCAGGCAGATTATCTAAGTCATCATCGTCTGGACGCAGGGGAGTGGGTTTTCGCCCTGTTTGCCTTCCAGTTTATCGTCGATCGCTGGGGTCCTCTGATAAAGGATCTCATGGCCACGACAGAGAATGCCAAGGCTCCATGTTTTTTCAGCTGCAGGAGGGAGCCGTTTTCGGAGGGTTTTGATGCGTTGGTGCAGCCCTGGCCTCCTTGGACTCATTTGTGTTTCCCCCGTGGCTGCTCATTGGTTGGGTTCTTCAGCACATTCAGGGCCACGTTGGTCGCGTGATTCTGGTGGCTGCTTACTAGCTGTGTCGACTGTAGTATGCAGATCTCATGCTGTTACAAGTGGACACGTCGCTTCCACTTCCCTCGGAGGACGGCCTGTTGAGTCAAGGACCCATTCGAATGCCCGATGTGGAGCGATTCTCGCTTACGGCTTGGCTGTTGAGTTTACGCAATTGCTGAACAAGAGTTACTTGGCTGCAGTGGTTCATACCCTTTTGAGTTCCAGGGAGCAGGCCACTTCCTTGGCCTATGTATGGGTTTGGCATGTTTTTGAGGCTTGGTGTGATGAGAGGGAGTTGCAGCCTTTAAGGGTCTCAGTCATCTGCTGGATTTTCTGCAAGGTGGTCTAGAGAAGGGTTTGTCCCTGTCCTCCCTTCGGGTGCAGTTAGCGGCCCTCGCTTGTTTTCGGGGTCCATTCTCATAACTGTTGAGACTTCCTGTGGCAGTCTCGGAAGCCATTTTCTGGGCCACTTATACACAGAAGCGAGTGGTGATGCTCCTGTGCAGGGTCGTAGGTACGGGTGGGCCTGTCTTTTGTGACCCTTTTTATCCACCTGCCATGCAGCAGAAGATCCCTCCTGTTGCACCTTGCTAATAAACAAACAAGGCAGAGGCGCATGACCACCTCTCTCTGTCTGCTGCTACTGTTTCCTGTACCGGCCCGGAAGTTTACCTTAGAAGAGGCAGGACTGCTGGGCTGAACTTGCTAGAAGTGCACCCTCGGCTTCTGGTAAGAATTGTTGCTGCCCTTCCCGCGCTGCTCCATCCGTTGAACTTTTTGTCCGCTTTCAGTTTCCCTGTCGCATCCGCTGCTCCCTCCCTCCACCTCGTCTCCCCCCCCCCCCCCCCCCCCCGCAGTCCTCTGGACCGAACCGTTACCATCGTACCTGCAGGCAGTGGTTTGGAGAGGATGCCGGCATCCGGGTGTCGAGGTCCTTCTGCTGCCTGCCACGTCCCGCCTACTCTGATTCAACTTGCTGTTTCCGCGTAGGCAGGACGCAGCAGTCAAAGGATGTCTGTGACCGTCGGGAGACTCGGGAGTCGGGACCAAGCGGTTTGAAGTGATCTAATTCACGGTAAACAAGGAAGCCAATTTGGTTAATCTCTGTTTTCACTCCCCCGCATAGCTGTCATCTGAGATATCCTCTAGTACACTCAAACCAAAGGAAGCAAACCTATGAGATGATCCACGTTGTCGTTCTTTACTGTTTGTCCATCTGTAATGTAACAAGTCTAAAGCTGTTTCAATTGGATAGGTAGTGCCTTAAAAGGTAGAGGTCAAAAGTTTTTTTTTTTTTTTTTTACTTATTGGATAGCTTTTTAATTTATTTGAAAGCTTCCCATATAGGTATAAATATCATGAAATAACAATTGAATATCACTAAAACATCTTTAAAATTATTATAGCTGGTAGAAACTGCAATTTTAAACTCTGTATTTTGTGTTCATTTTTGTACACTAAAAAATAAAATAAATAAATAAATACACTGTAGATAATACAGATGGTCAAATTTCAGTGAGGATATCCTGTTTCCTGATGGGTTCATCTTAACTGTTGTTGTAATCTACCTTGGGAAGCCTGGTGTTATAAAGATGATGGAATATATCAGGGCTTTTTTTGAGGGAGTACTTGGGGGTACTGAGTACCGGCACCTTTTTCATTGTCTGCTAAAATTGACCCATGATCCCCAAGTTTTAATGAAAGAGCTCAGGCTCTACACACCAATTCTGCCTTGTCATAGGTTCTGTGACTGGTTGCAGGGGGCCTGGCTATTGTGGGGTGGGTCCCTCAGTGATCACCTCACCCCTGAAGGGTGGCCTGGCATTTGAGTACCGGCACCTATTTTGCTAGAAAAAATGCAGGGTTAGATGGTGGGGAAGGGAAGGATAGAGCTGATGCTGGGCTATGAGGATGGATGGGGGGAAAAAAGAAGGGAAGGGTAGGGCTGATGCTGGGCTATGGGGATGGATTGGGGGGTAGGGAAGGGCAGAGAAGGGCTGATGCCATGCTACAGGACAATTTTTAATTTTTGGTCCTCTTTTCTGTAATTGATGAGGGTTGGTATGTGTTCTGCATGTGACTGAGGTGAGAGATTCTGCTGGCATGTGGTTTGTGTGGTATGAATCTGACGTCTGAATTTTCCAATGGAATGTGTATTGCTGCTATGTATATTCACCTGTCTTTATAAAAGTACTGTTGTTGGTAAACATGTTCAGAATTGGTGTTAAGGAGCTTCTTTGCAGCCTTTAGTGTTACTTCACAAAGTACCTGGCAGTGAAGGGATTTTGTATTGCTATTATTGAGGTGCCACCAGAATTTGAATACATTTCTTCTATGTAATTATATTGCAGGATCCTGCAGTGTGTGTTGAGAAGTTTGCTGTTGTAGTAGACTTATGCATGGTCAATTTTAAGATATGGGATAATGTAATCATATTTAAAAATATCAATTTTCCCATTAAATATGTATGTGGTTATGTTGATTTAGGGCAGCTGTTGGACAGACTACTTAGAAATCCATTATCAAGGGAATTCTAAGGCATTATTTTGTTGTATCACAAGAAATACTACTATACACACAGTGCCCACCCATATTAGCTCTGGGCCCACCCAAAATCTCAGGTCTGGCTACGCCACTGCTCCTGTGCCCACTAAACACCAATGAAAAGATAATCCTGGGAGGGGGCTGCCAAGGGAGCAGCTCGAGGTGGTGAGCAGCTTTGTTTTCTGCCAAAATGCCAAGATCCTGGTTTCAACTGGGCTCTACTCGCTGTTCACTGAGTAATCACTTGGGACCAACGCCTCTATAAACAATGCAGGTTTGGTGTTTTTCTCTTTTACCACTATTATCTGTTTTTCTTGCATCTAGCCTTTTATCTCTTCCCTCATCTGTCCATTCCCTAATGGACTATTTCTTAGCATCTCTCTGGACTGGCCCAGCAAGTGACTGATGGATTGTGCACGCCTTCTAGCAGGTGGAGACTGAGAATTCTGACTCATCAGAGAGAGCCAATAAGAGCCCTTACTAGGTTAAGAAAGATCCAGTATTCTCAGTCTCCAGCAGGTGGAAGGTGATGAGCCCTGTCAGACTCTCTCTTCTTTCTGTATTTGGTTTTAAGAAAAAAAAAAGAAAATTGTATCTGGCTTTCTGTGAACCTGCAGCTGGGAACCTAGGTTTGGAGGCAGAGGTCCGAGGGGGTCTCTAATTGCCTCGGGGGTGTTACACCCGGGAAGCCGGGTCTCTCCCCCCCCCCCCCCCCCCCCCAAGTCCTCCCTACAATATTGTAGCTCACTGTGGGTTTTTAAGATTCTCAGTCTCTTCAAGGGAAGAGTTTCAGAGGCAGGGAAAGGCAGCCGCGTTTGCCCTTGTCAGGCTAAAAATAAAAAAACAAAACATAACCCACATGGGAAAGGGCAGTGGACAGGCAAAGTGGCTCTCCTGTTTACCACTTGGTTTCTTTGGCTCTAGGTTTTCCTCTCAAGCTGGTTCGCTGGCGGTGTTAAAAAAGAGTGAAAGCTGCATTGCAGCTGTCCTGCTGGCACGGCAGAGAAGCTCCAACACAGCGCGGTTTGCCAGTGCCACAGTGTTGGAGGCAGTGGACGCTGTAAGCATTGCACCACTATCGGGTCCCTCTTTTTTTTTTTAAATTTTGTTTATTGTTCTCAATACATAATGCACGTACAAGAAAAAGTAATACAACAATATATTCAGCACTCCAACATTGGTACATAACTTTCAATAACAAGTTTGTAAGTGTAGCGCATTACATGTTGAGTTTTCTTTTAACCCCCATTATCCAGACACATTCTATCATCTCTTCACTGCTAGACATCCCATCCCATCATTCACACACCTTGCACCCATCTACCCTTACCCCCTCCTACCCCCCTTCCCTCCCCCTACTGAGGCCTTATCCAATTATATTTAAACAAGAGGCCCACAGGTAAGCGTATTGTCGGTTGGCCAATTTAGAGGATCCCCGATGAATCTGGGTCTCATATTTGCCCACCTCCCTCATCCTTGCTTCCCCCGGCACATGCTCAGAGGAGATCCAAACGTGCAGTATAGTTTTCCTGACCAGCAGCAGGGAGACATACACAAATCTGCGGTGTGGGTACCTAAGTCCCTGGGCCACCAGTAGTGACTGGTCCCCCAGCAATAAGGTCGCATAGTCCCACTCCAAGTTCCGCTGCAACACAGCGCTTAATATCAAACGCCTCATTCCACAGAATCAGAGCCGAGCATTCCAAAAAGGAGTGAATGAGAGTGCCCCCCATGTTTTTACATTTACTACATCTATCATCTGTCCACAAGCCTATAGTTGCCCCCCCCTTGTCCTGGAAATATGCGCTTTATGTAATATCTTGTATTGCGTGTCTTGTAGGTCTGCTGCCTTAACCATCCTGTATAATGTGGTAAAGACTTTTCCAAATTCTTGCCCTGTATACACAGTTCCTCGTTCCATCGGGCTACCAACTTTTCCATATCCCCCATTTGCCCATTCATCGTCAGAATCTTATACCAGGTAGATAAACTGTTAGCCTTGATGGGGAGGCACAGAAGAACTTTGTCCAAGGGGCCCCATAACCATTTATCCCCATGTTGTTCCTTAATGGATGACCAGTAATGCCGAACCTGCAGGTATTGTAATAGGTGTTTATTCGGGATGTCCCACTGTTCCTTCACTTGCTCAAAGGTTATAAAAACACCCGTCCCTTCATCAAGGAGTTGGCTCAGTATCCTGCAACCTAAGTCCCCCCATTTGGAGAAAATGGAATATCCCATGCCCGCCTGGAATGCTGCATTACCCATCATACTCAGATATGGCGAGGCATCCGGAGAACGCTGCTGCTGCTGCCCTCTCCACCACATCCATGCTCTCCTCATAGGTTTTAAGAACTCCAATTTACTAGAGAGTCTAGGGTCATTACCAGAGCCCATGTGAAGCAAGTTAAGGAAGGTCCATGGGTGACTCCATTCCTCCAATCCTTCTATGGGCAGAAAACGAGAACTACGTCCCATTCCCTCATATATGAAGCGCATCAGCGCTGCTACATTATAGCGGCGGAGGTCCGGTAACCCTAGTCCTCCCCTATCCTTGTGGTGGGATAATTTAGAAAACCGAATCCGTGCTCCCTTCCCATTCCAAATGAATTGCCGGATGGTAGAGCGAAACAAACGTTCCTCCCGCCTAAGGACCCATATCGGCGCTGCCTGCAACAGGTATAAGATCTTGGGTAATAACATCATTTTAACTAGAGTTATCCTACCTATTAGGGAAAGGGGCAAATCCTTCCATCTATTGCACAATCTCTTAATTTTGTCCAGGGCATCTATCACATTCCGCCTATAGAAGGTGAAACTGCTAGTACTTAAGAAAATGCCCAAATACCTCATTGCCTCTCCCGCCGGCTTGATAGGAAGTCCTGCCATCCCTTGGTCATCCTGCCTTCCCGAGAGGGGCAATAACTCCGATTTAGAATAATTAACTTTTAGTCCTGATACTTCCCCGTACTCCCTGACTATGGAAAGTACCCTTGGTAGGTCTCTGGGCGCATTAGCCACATAGAGTAGGATGTCATCAGCAAAGAGGTTCAAGTGGAGTTCCCTTCCCCCCACTCTTAAGCCCCTTATCACGTCGCTACTTCGAAGTTTTATGGCCAGTGGCTCAATAGCTAGCAAGAAAAGTAGAGGTGAGAGGGGGCAACCCTGTCTTGTCCCCCTATATATTAAGAAGCTCTCAGTGAGCCTTCCATTAATCAGCAATTTGGCTAAGGGATATGTGTATAAAGCCTTTATCCAGTCTATGTAGGCCTCAGAGATGCCGAACCTGCCCAGGACCCCAAATAGATATTGCCATGAGATACTGTCGAAGGCCTTTTCCATGTCTAAGCCTATGATGGCCTCCAGGCCTCCTTTCCCCTTTCATTCATGTATGGCCATCAAGGCTTGCATAATATTCATAGACGCATGTCTCCCGGGCACAAAGCCCACCTGATCTTCGTGTATTAAAGTGGGGATTACCTGATTCAGGCGTCTGGCTAATATAGTGGCCAGGATCTTAATATCCTGATTCAATAATGATATGGGGCGGTAGGATCCCACCTTGGTTGAATCTTTTCCCGGTTTTGGTAATAGCACTACATGTGCCATATTATGCTGTATGGGCTCGCCTGCTTCAACTAGCTCATTAAACCAGGCCTGCATTGGGGGGCCACCAGATCAGCCATTAGGCGGTAATATTCCAGCCCGAAGACATCGGGCCCTGGGGCCTTGGTCAGCTTCAGAGCCCCGATACCCAACCTGACCTCCTGAGATAGGTGCATTCAATTGGCTCAGTTGTTCCCCCGTAAGGTGTGGGATTTGCAGTGTCTGAAAAAAGCCCTCATATTTATTTAGGTCGAAATCTCTAGCCTGGTACAGGGAGCTATAAAAATTCACAAATTGTCTAATTTCTCACTCTGTAGTGTATAACTGCCCCTTCTCATCCCTAATAGTAGTAGTGATCTGCCTCTTTCGTAAGGGCCTTACTAAATTAGCTAGCAGCTTACCCGCTTTGTTTCCCCATTTGAAAAGCCTAAACCGCTGAAAGTAGATGTCCCTTTCTGCCTGCTTATTCAGTATCTCATCTATCTGCACCTTAACCTGCTTCAAAGCTATCTTATGCGCATCAGTCATGTGATGAATATGCGCCCTGCGTAGCTGATGGTATTCCTGTGAAAGGCGTAAGAGATCAGCCTCTATCTTTTTTTTTCCTGCCGTATATGCTATAATATGGCCTCTCGTGACCGCCTTAGAGGCTTCCCAATACGTTCCCAAATTCACATCTGGCGTCTGATTATGCTGTTGATATTCCAGCCATTTGGCCCTAATATACTCATGGAATTCCTTGTCACTGCTTAACAAGGGGGAAAATCTCCACACTCGTTCACTCGACTCTGTAGACCACGAAATGGTCATCTCCACTGCCTGATGGTCACTTAGTGTATGGCTTACTATATGCACCCTGGAAGTCCTAGTGATTAAAGAAGGGGGCACCAAGAGATAGTCCAGTCTGGAGTAAACCCCATGTGGGTGAGAATAAAATGTGAATTCCTCCTCCTGTGGGTTAAGGATTCTCCATATATCCACCAGCCCCAGCTGAGTGGTCACAAAATTAACCCCTCTGTGTTCCCAGTTCCCCACCTTGCATTTTGCTGGTTTGCAATCAATTGACGGGTCTGCTACAACATTGAAGTCCCCTCCCACAATTGGCTGATAGCCCGAGTAGGATACCACCCTCGCCACCAATTCTGAGAAAAATTTATGGGAATACACATTCGGTCAATACACATTGCACAATAAAATATGTTGCCCCCATAGTTCTCCCATTACCAATATATAGCGTCCCTCTTTATCTTGAACCGTCTTGTGAATATTAAAGGGGAGTTTTTTATGTATCAGAATGGCCACCCCTCTCTGCCTCGCGTTGTAATAGGAGTATCCCAGCTCCCTCACCCACCCCCGTCTTAATTTTTGATGTTCTGTTGCTGACAAGTGTGTCTCCTGTAAGTAGGCTATGTCAGCCCCCTCTTTAGCCAGACATGAAAGTGACTTAGCACATTTTATAGGGGAGTGGACACCATCAACATTGAGCGTGATTATTTTCAAATTAACCATGATCTAAACATTCACATTCACTAGCACTCAACACTGTATGATAGTTTTCGCCAGCTTCCCAGCACAGCCCGCGAGAACAATTATTCCAAACATCTGATCGCCTCGCATTCATTATCAGACATATATTTTTTCTGCCTACCTGCCACAACATAGCACGCTTTGTAGACCTCATGCTCTGCCCATCTCTCTGGGTCCACCCACCCACCCTCCCCTTCCCGTCCCCTTTCATCCCTCAAGCTCACTACCTTAACATCTTGTCCTCGCTTAGCATTCCATCCATTCATACTCGCACATTCCCTCTCCCCAAGTTCCCCCCTCCCCACCCACTCCACCCTCCTCTCATGTTCCCTCCTCCACCTATTTCCTCCCTTCTATATCCTTCCAAATTCCACTGTCCCAGAACTCCTCCCCCTTGTCCAACTATGTATTAACCAACAAAGAAGAATGTAATTCTGTAATTCCCATGTTTAACATCATATATACTATACCAACGATGCAGTCCTTAGAACTGGCAGTTATTCAGTTTCTGAAACTGGAGTCAGGTCTCCTGCAACTTAGGGGCCCCGTCTCCTGAGAGCAGGTGCCAGCTTACTATTCCAATCTCCAGCCAACTCCATTTAGAAAATTCTGCAAACTGCAAAAACATTACCCTTCCCCCCAACTTCCCATGTCTTTCGGGAGTCCAAAATGTCTTTGAAACTTCGTACTCATCAGTACCCCCAAATATATACAAGCGCTCCCCTCAAAAATAAAGTCCCGGGTGCGTTCTTTAACTTTTTACAGGTGTTTCGGCCCGTGCCCTTCAGCCTGGTCCAGCGAAGCAGAATCCCCGAGGTTGTCTCACGGTAGGCAATTTACAAAGGAGTCTAGCTCTTTGGGATCTGTAAAAAAACAGGGTTTTATTATCGTGTAGGATCCTCACCTTCGCCGGGAATAAGAGGGCAAACCGCACTCCCTTTTCAAAAAGTCTCTTGCATTGAAGTCCCATCTTCTCTGATCCGTGACCTGCACTGAAAAGTCTTGAAATAGCAGGAGCCGTTGTCCTTCATACTCTATGTTTCTTTTACTTTGATAAGCCTGCATTAACCGTTCCTTTTCAGCGTAGTTGAGAATGCGGGCCACCACCGGTCGCGGGCGTTGATCTCTCTCACGTTGTATTCCACTCTGTGCACTCTTTCTACTACCAGCTTCTCTTCTGCTGTGTGTTGTGAAAATGATGAGGCTACTGTAATGATGATGAAGCTCCCACCTCAGGATCCCAGGTCCCTCTTTCGCTCAGGGTGAGCTGGTTCTCAATATGTAGATTTTATGCAAATTAATCTACTACCCTTTTCTACTCAGGGTGACCTGCTTCTCAAAAGGCAAACATAGTCAGGTCTCACCAATCAGGCTATTTTCATACACATCTTTATTCCAGCCTCTGGGGCACACTTCTTTTAGCTTAAAACACTTTCACAAGCTTAACCAGTTCTTCCAGCTTAACCATTTCTTCTTTTAGCTTAAAACACTTTCACAAGCTTAAACAGTTCTTCCAGCTTAACCATTTCATTTCTTCCTACTCAGTGCAATCTTCCCTTTTAAACATTTCTTCTTGCACAGTTCAATATCCATAGATTTCTTCCCCCTGAGCCCTCTCATACAGGCATTTGGGCTCAGTACTAACTCAGTCCCTGGACACACAGTCCCTCCTTGTAGCACCCAGCTCTAGACACACAGTCTTTTCATCTGGGACACACAGTACCTCTTCACTGTTCTAGACACAGTCTTTTCATCTGGGACACACAGTACCTCTTCCCTGTTCTAGACACAGTCTTTTCACCACCAGGCCATAGGGCTCAGCCAGTACTTCTCATGGGGATCCCTCTGCTTCAGTTACCAGCCCTCTTCCTCCGCTGCCAGCTCTCCTTTCCCCCTCAACCTCTCTGGTGGGGTATTAAGTGGTTAATGGCCAAACAGGACCCAGCCCATAACCTGCTGCACCTGTTTCCACCCCCAGGACTCTCCCCGGTCCTAGCGACCTCCAGCTATACCTCCCCTTACTGGCTCCCTTCAGCAACTCACCCAGCCCTTCTCCCTGGACATTTTAGGGGGTCCGCGCCCTCTAGGGGCCCAACCAGGGTAGGACAGCCTCTTCCTTATCACAGTGTGTTCCCAGCTGGCCGGGTAGCCATTTTTCTACTAAGTTTCGCAGCTCAGCATCTTTAACTGACTCCGGTAGGCCTATAATTCTAACGTTATTTCGTCTACTGTGGTTTTCCTGATCATCAATCTGTTGACTTAATTGTGCATGGCACGTTTCCAAAGCTGCCACCCGTGCCTACATCTCCTCGGCCTTGTCCTCCTGACGGGAAATTCTTTCCTCCGCCTGCTGCAGACGAGCGCTTTGATGCTCCAGTGAGTCTTTGATAGAGTCCACTGAAGTCTGTAATTTGGTCAGTTTCTTGTCCAAGATCGCCGTGATTTGCTGGGTAATTTCCTGTATCACCCCGTTCGGCAAAATTACAGTCCCCGCGGCTTCTTGTTTCTCCGCCATCTTGGGGCTCGCACTGACCACATGCTGTTTGGCCTGCCACTGTGTCTTCACGGGCATACCACCGCCCTCCCGCATAGCCAGGGCTTACTCAACTCTCTTAGCGTTGCCTGTAAGAAGTGGGTGCCGCTCAGCTGTTCATAAAGCAGAATCGGGGGGGGGGGGGGTTCGTGGCAAAAAGCAGAGGGTTTAAGGCATTAGGAGCAGAGCTCGGTCATGAGGCGTCTGCTTAGCCCAGAAGCATCACGTGGCCCCCGGATCCAGGTCCCTCTAACTCGGGTTTACCGGCTTCTGGGGGTGTTGACTCGGCGGTTCACAGTGAGACTCCGGTGGTTCTTGTTTTGATGGGAACGGCTGCCATTTTGGCTTCTTCAGCAGAATGGTCCCCTCCTCCTGGGCGGGTTCAGACTAGTGGCCTTTCTCTTCTCCCTGCCAACTCTGAGGGAGGGTTTCCCCCACAGTTTGTCATGCAGATGTACAAAGTTTTCTTATTGCAGACGTCAAGTCCTCATTCCAAAGCTGGAGGGAACCTGGTATAAGGTCAGGTGGTGGCATCTAAAAGGCCAAAGAGGTCCTGGGATCTGGAGGAAGAATTAGAGTCAGACCCAGATCAGGACATGCCCTCTCTTGAGAACCCAGAATTTTTTCAAGGTGATCCCTTAGATGAGGACTCTGGTCAATTAGATTTGAAATTGGATTCCCTTATACCCAGAGAGAATCCTTCTGTACTTAGAATTTTCCACAAGGAAGACCTTCAGGAATTAATTTCCTTCTTATCTTTCAATTTACATTTCGAGGAGGAAGAGCCTTCAGTTTCTGAGCCTTGCAATGTGGACCTCCTGTTAAAGGGAGTCCGCAGACCAGGGAAGACCTTTTCCATGCATCAGGATATCAGGGATGTAATTCCGGCTCAGTGGGATGCCCCAGATTCGGCTTTCAGACTTGCAAAATCAATGGTTCATCTTTGTCAGGTCCCGGAAGTTGACAAGATTCTTTTAAAGGCCCCTGTAGTAGATGCAGTAGTCTCGGCAGTCACCAAGCGCAATACAATGCCCGTGGATGGAGGCATGGCGCTTAAGGATGTACACGATCATTGGCTGGAGGTGTTGCTCAAAAGTAGCTTTGATGTTTCAGCCTTGGCTGTTCAGGCAGCCATTTGTGGATCCTTGGTGGCTAGAGCTTGCTTTTGGTGGTCTGAGAAGGTTCTTGACAGGCCTTTGGATGCTCTACCACCGGCTGCCTTTCCGGTGCTGTGGAGGACTTGCAGCTCATCTGCATATCCTTACAGCCTTCTCCGGGGTGACACCCAGGTCCACTCCGATCCACTCAGGGCCTCCGCTCTAGGTGCCGCGCGCCAGGGCATTTTTCTCTTTACATCTAATCTTCTTCCCAGTTGCTAAAGTACCTCAGTCATTTATGGCCCCTATTCACATTCTCTTCCTAGCCGTGTCCCTTCCTAATCTTTTCCCTCACCCCCTACCTCTCTCCGCTACAGGAACTCACTGCCCATCCATCGACTTCATCACCTCACCTTCTCTCCTACCCTCTTCCTCCCTCTTGGCTTTTAATCTGTAACAAACTCGCCTATATCCAGGACCTCTTTATCTCGCGTCACCTCCATCTGCTCGCCATAACAGAAACCTGGCTCTGCCCTGATGACTCTGCTTCAGTCGCAGCCCTGTGCCATATCGGTTATCTATTTTCACATACTCTTCGCCCTGCTGGCCGTGGGGGCGGTGTTGGACTACTTCTCTCTCCCTCCTCCAGATTTCAACCCCTTCTTCCACCTCAATCTCACTGTTTTTCCTCCTTTGAAGTCCACTCTATCCGCCTTTTCTCTCCTCTGCCTCTTCGAATAGCGGTCATTTATCGTCCCCCTGATAAGTCCCTTTCATCCTTTCTCAGTGACTTTGACGCCTGGCTTGCCTTCTTCCATGATCCTTCCTCCCCCTCTCTCATCCTTGGTGACTTTAATATTCCTGCTAATGATCCTTCCAACTCTTATATTTCCAAGTTACTCGCTTTAACGTCCTCCTTTAATCTCCAACTATGCTCCACCTCCCCCACTCATCAAAATGGTCACTGTCTTGATCTCATCTTCTCCTCCAACTGTTCACCCTCTAGTTTCCTTGCCTCTGATCTTCCCTCCTCTGATCACCATCTTCTAACTTTCACACTTAAATCTCCTCCCTCCCAGTCCCGTCCTATCTTATCTAATTTATCTAGGAATCTTCACGATATTGACCCTTCATCTCTATCCTCCCATGTTTCAAACCTCCTCTCTACTGTGGCACCATCCACGTCTGTCAACGAGGCTGTTTCTTCTTACAACAATACTCTATCCTCTGCCTTAAAAGAGGTAATGAATAATGAGGGAAGAGCTACCTTCAAGCAGAATTTCTGTCCTGAGTTTGTCTAAATGTGCCAACATTTCCCAGTTCCATTGCATATATTTATTTCTTCTTAAAGTGTATTTGGATGTAAATGGCATATAGCTGAGTCCTGGGAATAATGATGGCTAAGGGAAAGCAGCAGTAGAAGAGTTTGAGCTGAATGACATTTATATTTTGCAAATGGTGATCCATAGCTTGATGGGATCTCCTTGTTGTCAGAACAGAATAAATTATTTCTTAGTTTCTTGTTTAAAACCAGCCAAGGAGGAACAAATCTGGTGGAGGGGAAATGAATCACCATGAGTTCAGCAAAGATAATCTTGCCTTAATTTTAGCTGGTTGATATTCAGCAGAAGTTAACCGACTTCAGATTTCCTAATATAATTTGATGGTAGCATTTACTCAGTAATTACCCAAATCCAAACACAATTATAATGCAAATTATATAACCGTGTCTGAATCTGATAGTTGTTAGGCTAACCCATTCATATAATAATATCAGTTTGCAATTTAGTAGTTGTCACAAGAAAAATGCTTGTGCATAATGATTTGCAAGATATTATCCGAGGTAATTGCCTGCCTCTGGAAACTGTGCCCATTTTAACTGTATCAAGCAATTACATAGCCAAAGTAACACCCTCAGCATCAGTCCTTAACAATTCTGTCAGTAGACAGTCTCATTGATCCTGATGAAAGTGCAATACCAGACCATGAATACACTTATATCCCAAGACCTGTACATGTCTTTTATGCGCGCGCTGGGAAAAAAAGCCATATTTTTAATGGGCTGGGAAATGGGCCTGCACTAATATTAAAACTAGCCTGTGCCTATTTACGGCCTGAGCCCTTACCACCACCTACTGACCTAGCGGTAAGGGCGTACATGCTACCCACACGGTAACCATGCAGCGTGTGCCAACTTGGGTGTGCTGCTGGTTACCACCGGGAATGCCTCCTGTGGTAGAAAATTTTTTTCTACTGTGGGATTTGGCACGCGCCAAACTCAGAATTATTGCCAGGCACATGTGCTACCCTGACGGTAGTGCCGATTGGGCACTCGCTACCCGTGTGTTAGCCCTCCCCTGCCTTTGTAAAAGGGCTCCTCAAAACAATAGGAAACTCTACTGAAAACAATAGCAAAAGATTATTAGAAATAACAGACTGCCTCTGCGTGGGCCATCTATAAAAAGTCTAAAGCTGTTCCAGTTAGATAAGCCATGCCTTAAAAGATGGGGGATAAAGGATTTTTTAAAAATTTATTTGAAAGATTCCTATATCTAGATATATATCCATAGGCGCCCGGTATAAGAGGCTTGGAGAGGCTAAGCCTCCCCTGCTGTGCTCTGAGGGGTTTAAATTGTTGATTTACCTCCATCCTCACAGCAGGAGCTGCAGTGAAAGCCCTCTAGCCTTGTGTATCCAGTTGTAGAAATTGGTTTATGGTTTGTTTACCTTACTGCTGGGAGAGCAGGGGGGTGGCTGGAGGTGTCCTGGGTTGCCAGGGAAATATTTAACGAGGATGACTTCCTGACCTGCACTGAGGATAGATAGCAGCAGAATCGGATACTGGGCCAGCATGATCAGAAAAAGTCACCAGACAACAAAGGTAGAAAAGATCATTTTATTTTCATTATAGTGTTTGGAATATGTCCACTTTGAGAATCAGGTGCTCAACATTAAAAGTTTATATTTATTTACTTATTTATGGCATTTTATCCCACATTAAACATGAATTAGGGTGTTTTGTGGCTCTACATGAGAATTGTGATGATATGATCCCTTGTTTCATATTGTTGACGGTCTGCATTTTCCGTATGGGTGGTATATTGGTGTATTAGGTTCTGCCCAGTGAAATATTTATGGTACAGTAAGGTTCTGAGTGTGTTTTTGCACAACGTTGTGCATAGTGTTTTGCAGTTGAGCGATTGTGCTTAGAATATGCTTTGAGCAACCACTTTATTATTTATTTATTTATTATTATTTAAACAATATACAAGTTACAATAACAACACACTTGTGAAAACACAGAGATCATTAAAGGAAAATAAACATCTAGACCCTCAGGTCTCAACAAATGATTTTTTTTTTAACAAATCATATCTCTTTCTCAGACCTCAATCTTCGGGGGGGGGGGGGGGGGGGGAAAGGTGGTGAAAATCATATAGGAGAGATTAATAAAAGGAAAACTTATCTATTTGTTAGTGGCATTACTTCTGATGTTTTCTTGCTATTTCTTATAATTATTCACAATTCAAGCTTTTCCTATCTACGAAACTCTGTAATTGTTCAGGATCATAAAAAATATACTTGTTATTCAAATATTTGACAATACATTTACAGGGGTAGGCGAGTAGAAATGAAGCTCCCATCTCTCTCACTCTGTCCCTCCGTAACAGAAATTTTCTACGTCTTTCCTGAGTTACTCTAGTAACGTCAGGGTAGATCCATATTCTCTGACCATAAAACGGTTTCTGAAGATTCTTAAAGTACAATCTCATCAGTGAACTTAAATCTTGCTCAAATATTAAGGAAATAATTAAAGTACCACGAGTTGTCACTTCAGTTATAGATTCTTCCAATATGGCCGTTAAATTCTGGAGATCTATGTCATTACCCTCCTGTCCAGGTTCATTCTTCTTTGCTGGCGTTTTTAAATAGTAGATTTTATTACAAGGAGGGATAACTTGAGATGGTAAGTTCAGGTTCTCAATTAAGTATTTTTTAAATAAATCATTTGAAGATATCCCAGGTATTATGGGGAAATTTATAGCTCTGAGAGTCAGTCTTCGATTGAAGTTTTCTAGCTGTTCCATTTTTCTATGAAGCAACAGTTTATCTTTTACCAATAAATCAGCCGTAGTCTTTATAGTTTTTATTTCCTCACAATTCTGGGATATTTTTTCCATTGTCTCTGAACGTACCTTATCCAAGGATTCCGTTAACTGAGTCATTTTTGTCCCAATTGAAGTGGTTTCTTGAATGGACTTGGAAACAACTTGTTTTAGATCTTGAAGTGCTTTCCAAATTAAAGTTAGCGTTATTTCTACAGGATCTGCTTCTTCCAAGCTTTCTTCCGTTGCAAACTCAGGAGAGGCACTGCCGGACTGAGTGTTACCGTCAACGACTTCCGTTGCTTCAAACACACCTTGCTCTCTCCTTTGTGTTGCCGGGCATGGAGGTGGAATAATCCCCGGGGGCGAGAGAGATGTCCAAACCCTGGGGCGCCGGCGCTCCTACGACGGCGTCCATAGCGGGTCTCACCTCACCCGCTTCGCGAGGCTGATTGACCACGAAGCGCTCCAATGTTTGCTGCCTTGGGGACGAAGTCCTGACCGCCGGCAGTTGTCCCCTGGTTGTCCCCTTTCTTTTAGTGTGGGGCATCGTAAGTAACAAGAATTCTTTTAGAAAATATAATTCAAGGCAGCAGGAGCGTCTCGTGTGTGCGTTAGATCGCCATCTTGCCACCGAAAGTTCCCCCCTTGAGCAACCACTTTATTTTTTGACATATGATACATATCTAATATCTAAATTTAATAAAAGGTATTGTGACTTTTATTTTTATTTTCTGTATGTTATCAGACAATTATGGATTTAAGCTCCACCCCTGGCCTCACCCCTAACCCCGCCCCTTTAGCCTCCCCAAACAGTTGGGCCACCGACCGCCTATGTATATATCTAATATAATAAAACGCACCGTGAACATTCTGAGGACAAAGATTCTGAAGTCACAGCACACGATAAAGGGTTCATGGTTTCATGGTGGTGAAGCCATCCGACATAACACGGACCTATCAGAAGGGACCTATCAGAAGGGGCTTGCCCACTAACAAAGCAGAACTGTTACCAGGCAACGGAATGCGACATAGAACTCACCTATCAGAAGAAAAAAAACAGAAGAAGGGAGGAGCATTCAGCTGTAGAATGCCTCATTGTCTGAGCAGCACAGAGAGCAGACGAACGCTGCTGGAAACAGAGAATATCCCAGCACTGGGTATGTACACAAATATTGTTGTTGGACCCGGGCAAACAGGAGTACAGCGTGCCCCTCGCCATCTGCAACGTGCGCCGCCACCTGCAAAAATTAAACCCGACCTAGCCTGCATCACAGACTGACCCAGCCTAGGATTCGGTAGAGACTGGCTGGCAAACTGCTTGAATATACAAAACCGCTAACTCCTTCAATATACAAAACCGGAGGCAACAAAGAAAAAAAAAAAGAAGCGTGCCCCTCGCCATCTGCGACGTGTGCCGCCACCTGCAAAAATTAAACCCGACCTAGCCTGCATCACAGACTGACCCAGGCAGGGGGAGGAGTAGGGAAACTTCCCTACTCCTCCCCAGCCTAGGATTCGGTAGAGACTAGCTGGCAAACTGCTTGAATATACAAAACCGCTAATTCCTTCAATATACAAAACCGGAGGCAACAAAGAAAAAAAAAAGAAGCGTGCCCCTCGCCATCTGCGACGTGTGCCGCCACCTGCAAAAATTAAACCCGACCTAGCCTGCATCACAGACTGACCCAGGCGGGGGGAGGAGTAGGAAAACACGCGGAGCGTGTTTCCCTACTCCTCCCCAGCCTAGGATTCGGTACAGACTGGCTGGCAAACTGCTTGAATATACAAAAACGCTAACTCCTTCAATATACAAAACCGGAGGCAACAAAGAAAAAAAAAACATTATCACGCACATGCACATAACTGGAACACCTCCCCCCCTTCACCTTCTCACGAACCAAGCAACCCAGGACGTGCAAAACCATCCCCCGCCTCAAAAAACCCGTCACCCACCTCGAGGATGCACACACCGTGCTGCTTCCCGCTGCGCATTCATCCTGCATTCCTCCTGCATCGTTCCTACGCTGCTGCCCTATAACGAACCGAAAGAGTGGCGTACTCTCCCTTCCGCAAACCACACCACCCAAAACAAGACGTCGCTGCTTGCCACAAGGACCAAAAATACCGTTAAAACCAACGGCCCCAGACAGTGCTGCTCTCCCGCCAACCAACAAAAAACATCCCCGGCATAAGGCAACCCCTAACCCACCTCAAGGATTCCCCAACCTCAATCACCCTGGGAAAAGACAGTGCCGCTTCATACAGTGCTTTTCTCTTCAAAGGAATCAAACAAAATAAAACATGGAAAAGAAAATAAGATGATACCTTTTTTATTGGACATAACTTAATACATTTCTTGATTAGCTTTCGAAGGTTGCCCTTCTTCCTCAGATCGGAAATAAGCAAATGTGCTGGCTGACAGTGTATATAAGTGAAAACATTCAAGCATTACTATGAGTCTGACAGGGTGGGAGGAGGGGGGTGGGTAGGAAGTATGCATGGGGACATCAAAGCATATCATTGATATTCTAACAGGGTGGGTGTGGATAGGTGAGGGGAGGGTGATCAACAGAGACATACAGCTTTATGGTTTATAATGGGCTAGCTGTATGTCTCTGTTGATCACCCTCCCCTCATCTATCCACACCCACCCTGTTAGAATATCAATGATATGCTTTGATGTCCCCATGCATACTTCCTACCCACCCCCCTCCTCCCACCCTGTCAGACTCATAGTAATGCTTGACTGTTTTCACTTATATACACTGTCAGCCAGCACATTTGCTTATTTCCGATCTGAGGAAGAAGGGCAACCTTCGAAAGCTAATCAAGAAATGTATTAAGTTATGTCCAATAAAAAAGGTATCATCTTATTTTCTTTTCCATGTTTTATTTTGTTTGATTTCTATTGATAACCTTAAGAGTGGACTAACACGGCTACCACACTCCTCTACTCTTCAAAGGAAAAACTACAGGAGAAAAAAAAAAACTACATGCTAGCGCCCGTTTCATTTGTTTCGGAAACGGGCCTTTTTTACTAGTCATTAAATAAAATTCAATATCACTAAAACAGCTTAAAAATCATTGTAGCTGGTAGAAACAGCAGGAAACAGGCTATCCTCACTGAGGAGCCCTTTTACAAAGACGCACCAAAAAGTGGCCTGTGGTAGTGTTCGCACATGTATTGGACGCACCTTGGACCATTTCTCCACAGCATCTGGAAAAGGGTTTTTTGGGGGGCATGGAAATGGATGTGCGGCAAAATTAAAACCAGCGCGTGTCTATTTACGGCCTGAGCCTTTAACGCCACCCATTGACTTAGCGGTAAGGGCTCACGTGTTACCCACGCGGTAACCGCCCAGCACATGCCAACTGCCGATTACCACCGGGAACGCCCCTGCGGTAGAAAATAGAAAATTATTTTCTACCGCAGGTTTTCGGCACGTGCCAAACTTAGAATTACCACCAGGCGCATGCGCTAGCTGGGCTGTAATGCTGATTTGATGTGCGCTGCATGTGCCTTTGTAAAAGGGCCCCTGAAATTTAGCCATCTGTACTGTATAGAACAGTGTAGAAAAATGAGCACAAAATACAGAGTTTATAACTGCTTTTGTTACCAGCTACAATAATGTTTAAGTTGTTTTAGTGATATTCAATTTTTATTTCATGATATCTGTATCTAGATATAGGAAGCTTTCAAATAAATTAAATAGCTGTCAAATAAGTAAAAAAACAAACAAAGTTTTGTTCTCCACCTTTTAAGGCACTGCCTATCCAACTGAAACAGGTTTAAGGTCCTGTTTACTAAGCTGCACTATAGGTGCACTAGTGTTTCTCCGAGGACAAGCAGGCTGCTTGTTTTCACATATGGGTGAAGTCCACGGCAGCCCCAGGTCTGGAAAATCTTCCTAGTAACAAAGGTTGCTAAAGCCTTCGAGCGCGTGGCCATCTTCCCCGCCCGTTGCGTGAGAGTCCCGTTTCAGTCTTCTTTTTTCCGCGGTCAAGAGCGGCTGTTTACGGCGGTTCTGTGCCCCAGAAAAGAAGAGCCTTCGTTTTAGTCGGCTTTTCACCGGTTTTTTCTTCTCCGTCGTGCTCGTGCACGAGCTGTTTTGTTTTTCTCTGAAAAAAAAACGTTTTTTCCCCTTAGTTTCTTTAGTTTTGCCCTCAAGTTTCTTTTCATCGTCGTGTGCAGCCATTTTGGCCGCCCGTATGGGTTTTCTCCCCTTTTTGTGCCCTTCCTTTAGCACCATCGCGAATTTTGATTTCGCCGCCGCTATTTTTCCATCGATGACATTGAGGCTCACCAGCGGCTTCAAGAAGTGCACTCGGTGCAACCGGGCAATCTCAGGCACCGACCCTCATGCCCCATGGGCCCGACCATCGCCCAGACGCATGTAAGTTGTGTCTTAGCCTTAAAAAGTGGACACAAGCGTCGAGACAAGCTCAACGGGAATGCCTGTTGGGAGCTTTGCCCGGTACTTCGACGTCAACAGCGGTACCGAGGTCGGCGGCGGTGGTGTCGATGTTGGCACCAGAGAGTGCATTGACCTCGGGAGCGTAGGTAATGGCTGTCCAGAGACCATCACATGCTGGCAGCAGTGAACCATCGAGTGGGTCTCCACCTGCCTCAAGGGCTCCTGCGGTACAGGCCCATCGGGACCGACCCCTTTCAGACCCGACCCCGAGGAGGCGTGTGGATTCCACGTCCTCCTCGTCGGTACCGGTGATGTGCCTCGAGCGAAGGCAAAGAAGCACCGTCATCGGTCCCCTTCTCGTCACAGTAACGAGAGCTCCTGGGCGTCGAGGGAATCGGCACCCGTGAAGCGTCAACGCCGGGAGGACCACTCACCCTCCATACAAGAGGTGTCGATGTGCCGGTCTCCGGACAGCCCGGTACCACCTCCTCCTCCTCGGCAGATTCTAGCCTCGACTCCTGTACCGACGCTACAGCTTTTCTCGACAGACACTCTTGACGAGCACCTCCACGCCATTCTTCCAGGGATCCTGGAAAGGCTGCTGCGACCGTCTGTTCCGGTACCAGAGGTGCTTGCGCCAACGGTACCGTCGATAGATGCAGCGGCTGGCTCCCTGCCTGTGAGGCCCTCGATGTCGGTGCCGCCTGCAGCATCGGCTGCCCCCCCGAGTTGACTCTCTGTCGACGTCGATGGAGGGAGCTTCATCGCCGCTGGCACGGGAGTCGACTTCTCGGCATCGCCATCGAGGACATAGCTCCTCGGCGTCGAGACGGGTTCGGCTTCGGACTGCAGTCAGAGAACTCCTGTCCGATAACAAAGGAGAGACCTCGTGGGAGACAGAGGAAGACCCTCTCACCAACCTTATTCAACTTAATGATGATACCCTTGGCCAAACTACTATCAAACCAAAACCTCAACCCATACATATATACAGACGACGTAACGATCTACATCCAATTTAAACAAGATTTAAAGGAAATTTCCAATGACATCAACCAGAGTCTACATATCATGCATTCATGGGCAGATGCATTCCAGCTGAAACTCAATGCAGAAAAAACCCAATGCCTAATACTCACCTCTCAACACAACACGAACAAATTCACAACCATCAACACACCAAAACTGAATCTCCCAATTTCGGACACCCTAAAAATTCTGGGAGTTACCATTGATCGTCACCTAACACTTGAGAATCACGTGAGAAACACAACCAAGAAGATGTTCCACTCAATGTGGAAACTAAAAAGAGTAAGACCTTTCTTCCCAAGGGCCGTCTTCCGTACAACGCGCAGCGACGTCAGACTCCGAACCTGGATAGCAGCTCTTTGAATGAACAGCACGCCACGGAGGACGAAGAAGAACAGAAGACCCCGCCAGCTGAAGGAATATTTTTAAAGGCAGCAGGAAGCGGACGTCGGCTGGCGGGGGGTTGGGGTCCCCCGCCAGCAAAGGTAGGGAGGGTCCAGGGTGAAATCTGCGGGGGCCCAGACCCCTGTGGCCCCACGCAGATACGCCCCTGATTCCAGCCTTCTTGGGTGAGCCTATCTAGTCCATTATAGTCCATTATATGGGCTGAAGCCAGTAGGCGGAGGTTGCTGGCATTAGAAATAATGGATTGCTTATGAGTGGTCTATCTGTAAAAAGTCTAAACCTGTTCCAGTTAGATAGGCATTGCCTTAAAAGGTGGAGGACAAAATATATTTATTTATTTCTTTTTTTACTTATTTGATAGCATTTTAATTTATTTGAAAGCTTCTCATATGTAGATATAAATATCATGAAATAAAAATTGAATATCATTCTGTTCACGCTTTCCAAAAATACTAGGACTAGGGGGCATGTGATGAAACTACAGTGTAGTAAATTTAAAACAAATCGGAGAAACTTTTTCTTCACCCAACGTGTAATTAAACTCTGGAATTCGTTGCCGGAGAAAGTGGTGAAGGCGGTTAGCTTAGCAGAGTTTAAAAAGGGGTTGGACGGTTTCCTAAAGGACAAGTCCATAAACCGCTACTAAATGGACTTGGAAAAATCCAAAATTCCAGGAATAACATGTATAGAATGTTTGTACGTTTGGGAAGCTTGCCAGGTGCCCTTGGCCTGGATTGGCCGCTGTCGTGGACAGGATGCTGGGCTCGATGGACCCTTGGTCTTTTCCCAGTATGGCATTACTTATGTACTTATCATTAAAACAGCTTAAAATTATTGTAGCTGGTAGAAACAGCAAGTTATAAATGTTGTATTTTGTGCTCATTTTTCTACACTGTTATATACGATACAGATGGCCAAATTTCAGTGAAGGTATCCTGTTTCCTGATGGGTTCATCTTAACTGTTGTTGTAATCTGCCTTGGGAAGCCTGTACCAGCTGCTTTATGGAGCTGCTTTATGGAGCAGCTGGTATAGGAGCCGACAAGAGAAGGAAAAATTCTAGACCTAGTCCTTAGTGGAGCGCATGATCTGGTGTGGAAGGTAAAGGTAATGGTGATGGGGGCCGCTTGATAAAAGTGATCATAATACGATCATATTTGATATTAGCTTTGGAGTAAGTATACACAGGAAATCCAATATGTTAGCTTTTAACTTTCAAAAAGGAAACTATGATAAAACGAGAAGCACGGTGTTATGATTCTACTGAGACAGGCAGGGGAATGACTGGGACTCGCTTCTGATTGGCCTGTCAGGGATTGAGCTGACGTCTGAAGCAGCAGATGTCAGAAGTCAGACCTTATTTAAACTTACCTGTCCCTACAGTGGACGCTCTAGCATTAATTTCTGTCAGCTAAGCTCTGGTTCTCTTACTCTGTCTGTGCTCGTGGCACAGCGTGTATTTTGAGGAGTTTCGCTTGTTCTCCTTTTGTTTGTGGTCTCCATCTGTGTGTGTATGTATGTGTGTGCTGGTTGTAACCAGTGTGTCCTTGATTGCTTCTCTGCAGTGCAGCTGGCTCTGTCTTCTGCCTCGTTTCTCCCTGCCTCTGTTAGGCAGCCTTTCTGTCCGTGGTAAGCTCGTTCCTGCTTTGTTTAAGTTTCCCTTTCCTCAGTGTTAACCCTTTATGTGCAGAGCTTGATATTTGCCTTCTGTGAGTCCTGCTTCTGTTAGGCAGCCTCATTCCTGCTTTATTTGTTTAAGTTTCCCTTTACTCAGTGTTAACCCTTTATGTGCAGTTCTTGGTATTTGCCTTCGGTGAGCTCTGCCTCTGTTAGGCAGCCTCATTCCTGCTTTATTTGTTTAAGTTTCCCTTTACTCAGTGTTAACCCTTTATGTGCAGTTCTTGGTATTTGCCTTCGGTGAGCTCTGCCTCTGTTAGGCAGCCTTTCTCTGGTATCTGCCTTATCCCTTTCTGTACTCTTATGTGCTTGCTTCTTTCCTGTCCTTATTTGAAAGCAGCCTTTTCCTTCTGTCTGTTTTTCCCTGTTTAGCCATTCCTGTGGAGATTCGCTCTTGTAGATTCCCTGTCTATAGTGTCCCATTCTGTCCCCGGCTTTCCCTTTTTCCCTGTGGGCTTTGCCCTCCGCTATCCTGAGTTTCTGTGTAGCCTTTGTATTCTCTCCCTCTGGTCGTAGTCTGTATCCGTCAATTTTGTCTGTCACCCTTCCTTTTGTGTCACTGGCTGGTGCTGTGTGCGTTGCTTGAGCTCCAGTCCCTTCGAGGACCCCTCGTTGTACTTTTCCTTTCCCTAGTGTATGATTCAGTTCCAGTTCGGCCGTGAGGCCCATACGTTTGGACTCTGTATGAGTGGGTTCCGGATCAGCCTTGCCTGAGTGGTCTATCTCCCTTTTCTGGTGGTACTTGTTGATTGTCCTGAGTGTGTGGGGCTTTGTGGCCCATAGTATTGCTTAGCGCCTGTTTGGTCTATCCTAGTCCTTGGCCAAGGTCCTTCCTAAGCCTCGGCCTAGGCACAAGGGCTCACGATCAGATTAACACACAGTGAAAAAAAAAAAACTTAGAGGCGCAGCTGCGAGGGTCAAAAATTTACATCAGCTGTGGATGCTGTTCAAAAATACCATCCTAGAAGCCCAGGCCAAATATATTCAGTGTATTAAAAAAGGAGGAAGGAAGACCAAACAACAGCCGGCATGGTTAACAAGTGAGGTTAAGGAAGCTATTAGAGCTAAAAGAAAATCCTTCAGAAAATGGAAGAAGGAACCGACTGAAAATAATAAGAAACAGCATAAGGAACGTCAAGCCAAACACAAAGCACTGATAAGGAAGGCAAAGAGGGACTTTGAAAAAAAGATTGCGTTGGAGGCAAAAACACATAATAAATTTTTTAAATGTATATTAAAAGCAAGAAGTCGGCAAAAGAATCGGCTGGACCGCTAGATGACCGATGGTTAAAAGGGGCAATCAGGGAAGACAAAGCCATAGCGGAGAGATTAAATTAATTCTTTGATTAGGTCTTCACCGAGGAAGATTTGGGAGTGATACCAGTGCCAGAAATGGTATTTGAAGCTGACGAGCCAGAGAAACTGAATGAAATCTCTATAAACCTGGAGGATGTAATGGGGCAATTTAACAAATTGAAGAGTAGCAAATCTCCTGGACCAGATGGTATTCCTCCAAGAGTACTGATAGAATTGAAAAATTAACTTGCAGAACTATTGTTAGTAATATGTAATTTATCTTTAAAATTGAGCAGGTACTGGAAGATTGGAGGGTGGCCAATGTAACACCGATTTTAAAAAAAAGTTTATATTTATTTATTTATTGCATTTGTATCCCACATTTTCCCACCTCTTTGCAGGCTCAATGTGGCTTACAATACATCATGAATGATGGACATATATTAGAAAATAGACATTTAGTAATACAGAGGATCTTGGGTAACATGATAATGATAAAACATTATAGTAGTATAACAAGCACTATTATAAGACAGTTCTGAATATATGTGGAGGAGTTGTGTATATTCACATTGGTTGATCTTTGTGGTATGCCTTGTTAAAGAGCTGGGTCTTCAGTAGTTTGCAGAAGTTCATTAATTCGTAAATTGTTTTTATGTTGCGCGGCAGCGCATTCCATAACTGTGTGCTCAAGTAAGTAAAGTTTGACGCGTGCATTAGTTTGTATTTTAGACCTTTGCAGTTAGGGAAGTGTAGATTCAGGAATGTGCGGGATGATCTTTTGACATTCCTGGGTCTATCAGGTCTGACATGTAGGCTGGTGCATCTCCGTGTATGATTTTGTGAACTAGGGAGCATATTTTGAACGTGATGTGTTCTTTAAGTGGGTTCCAGAGGAGATCCAGGAAATTATAGACCAGTGAGCCTGACATCGGTGCTGGGCAAAATGGTAGAGACTATTATAAAGAACAAAATTACAGAGCATATTCAAAAGCATGGATTAATGAGACAAAGCCAACATGGATTTAGTGAAGGGAAATCTTGCCTTACCAATCTACTACATTTCTTTGAAGGGGTGAACAAACACGTGGCTAAAGGTAAGCCAGCTGATATTGTGTATCTGGATTTTCAAAAGGCATTTGACAAAGTACCTCATGAAAGACTCCAAAGGAAATTGGAGAGTCATGGGATAGGAGGTAGTGTCCTATTGTGGATTAAAAATTGGTTAACTACTACTACTACTTATCATTTCTATAGCGCTACTAGACGTACGCAGTACTGTACAATTGAACATGAAGAGACAGTCCCTGCTCGACAATTTGGACAGACAAACAGAACAAACAAGAGATAAGGGAATATTAAAGTATAGATGGAGAAAAGAAGAGGTCCCAGGACAGATCCCTGAGGTACACCAACTGACATTGGGATAGAAGTAGAGGAGGATCCACTAGAGTATACACTAAAGGTACACTGAGAGAGATAAGAAGAAAACCGGGAAAGAACAGAGCCCTGAAATCCAAGTGAGGACAGCGTATCAAGGAGTAGGCTATGATCAACAGTGTCAAAAGCAGCAGATAGATCGAGAAGGATGAGGATAGAATACAGACCGTTGGATCCGGCCAGGAACAGATCATTGGAGCAAGCGCTGTTTCAGTTGAATGAAGGGGGTGAAAGCCAGATTGAAGTGGTTCAAGAATAGCTTGAGATGAAAGAAAGTCGAGGCAGCGACAGTGGACAGCACATTCTAGTATCTTGTATAAAAAAGGGAGGAGGGAGATGGGGCGATAGTTGGAAGGACCGGTAGGGTCCAATGAAGGTTTTTTAAGGAGTGGTGTGACTACGGCATGTTTGAAGGCATCAGGAACAGTCGCAGTGGAAAGTGAAAGATTGAGGATATGACAGATAAAAGGGATGACAGTAGGAGAGATAGTGTTAAATAGATGGGTGGGAATAGGATCAGAGGAACAGGTAGTTAGTTTCGAGGAGGAAAGAAGATGTGTAGTTTCCTTTTCAGTGATTTCAGAAAAGGAAGAAAATGAGGCAGGGGTTGGAGGGTTGAGAGAATGAACTAAGGGAAGGAGAGGTGGAGGTGACCTTGAGAATTCAAGCTTAATCTTGTGAACCTTATCATGAAAGTACTCAGCCAGAGTCTGGGGAGAAAGTGAAGGGGGATTTGGAGGTGAAGGCACTTTGAGGAGAGAGTTCAATGTGGCAAAGAGACGTCGAGGGTTTGAGCCAAGAGAATTTGTCAATTGGATGTAATAGTCCTGTTTGGCAAGTAAAAGAGCAGACTGGAAAGAGGTCAGCAAGAATTTGAAATGTATGAAGTCAGCATGGGCACGGGATTTCAGCCAACGGCGTTCGGCAGAGCGGGCACAGGAACGTAGGTAGTTGATTCTAGAGGTCAGCCAAGGCTGGGGCTTGGTATGTTTTACAGAACGGGGAATGGGAGGAGCAAGAGTATCCAGAGCAAAGGAGAGAATAGTATTATAGGAAGAGGCAGCCTCATTGACAAACTTGGATAACATAGTGGTAGAGAAGAGATTTGAAACATTGGAGGACAGAGTAGAAGGGTCAATAGCCTGGAGATTCCTAAATGTATTGGTTAAGATTGAGCGGGACTGGGGAGGAGGGTGTTTAAGTGTGAAAGTTATCAGATGATGGAAAGAGAGGGGAAGAGTTGAAGCACAGAAACTGGAGAGTGAGCAGTTTGAGAAGAGGATAAGATCAAGACAGTGGCCATTCTGGTGAGTGGGGGCAGTGGAGCACAGTTGAAGATTGAAAGAGGATGTTAAAGCAAGAAACTGAGAAGCATAAGAGTCAGAGGGATCATTAGCATGAATGTTAAAATCCCCAAGAATGAGGGAAGGAGATGAAGGTTCAAGAAAGAAGGAAAGCCAGGCATCAAAGTCAGTGAGAAAGGAAGAAAGGGAGTTATCAGGGGGTCGATAAATTACTGCTACTCGGAGAGGCAGAGGAGCAAATAGACGGATGGAGTGGACTTCGAAGGTAGAAAAACAGTGAGACTGAGGTGGAAAAAGAGGTTGAAATCTACTAGAGGGTGAAAGTAGTAGCCTAGCCTGACACCACCTCCGTGGCCAACTGGGCGAGGAGTATGGAAGAAAAGACAACCTCCATAGCATAGGGCCGCGACTGAAGCAGAGTCTTCAGGGTAAAGCCATGTTTCAGTTAGGGCAAGCAGATGGAGAGTACGAGAGATAAAGAGGTCATGGATGTAGGAAAGTTTGTTACAGACAGAACGGGCATTCCACAGAGCACAAGAGAAAGGCAGGGAAGAAGTGGGGAGGAGAGGAACAGAAATTAGATTGGAGATATAGGATTAGAGCTGATGTGGAGGACCAGGATTGGGATTAATGTCCCCAGTGAGGAGAAGGAGCAAGAGAGTATAGAGAAGAGTAGGAGAGGTATGACGACAGCGATGGAGGCGAGATATACTCAGACAGAAAGGAGATGGTTAAAAGATAGAAAACAGATAATAGGGTTTAATGGTCAGTATTCTCAATGGAGAAGGGTATATAGTAGGGTTCCCCAGGGGGTCTGTGCTGGTACCGCTGCTTTTTAACATATTTATAAATGATCTAGAGATGGGAGTAACTAGTGAGGTAATTAAAGTTGCTGACGACACAAAGTTATTCAAAGTTGTTAAATCATGAGAGGATTGTGAAAAATTGCAAGAGGACCTTACAAGACTGGGAGACTTGGCATCTAAATGGCAGATGACGTTTAATGTGAGCAAGTGCAAAGTGATGCATGTGGGAAAGAGGAACACGAATTATAGATTGTAATGCAAGGTTTCACATTAGGAGTCACTGACCAAGAAAGGGATCTAGGTGTCTTCGTTGATGATATGTTGAAACCCTCTGCTCAGTGTGCTGCAGTGTCTAAGAAAGCAAATAGGTATTATTAGGAAAGGAATGGAAAACAAAAACAAGGATGTTATAATGCCCTTGTATCGCTCCATGGTGCAACTGCACCTCGAATATTGTGTTCAATTCTGGTCACCGCATCTCAAAAAAAAATATAGAGGGGCATAATCGAAGGGGATGCCCAAGTTTTGCTGAGGACGTCCTCGCAAAACGTCCCGGTGGAGGGTCGGGGAAACCCGTATTATCGAAGCAGGATGGACGTCCGTCTTTCGTTTCGATAATATGGTCGGGGATGCCCAAATCTTGAAATTTAGGTTGTCCCTAGACTTGGTCGTTTCTGATTTTCAGCGATAATGGAAGCTAAGGACGCCTATCTCAGAAACGACCAAATGCAAGCCCTTTGGTCGTGGGCGGAGACAGCATTCATGGTGCACTGGTCCCCCTGACATGCCAAGACACCAACTGGGCACCCTAGGGGGCACTGCAGTGGACTTCAGAAATTGCTCACAGGTACATAGCTCCCTTACCTTGTGTGCTGAACCCCCCCAACCCCCCCCCCAAAACCCACTACCCACCACTGTACACCACTACCATAGCCCTTTCGGGTGAAGAGGGGGAACCTAGATGTGGGTACAGTGGGTTTCTGGTGGGTTTTGGAGGGCTCACGTTTACCACCACAAGTGTAACAGGTAGGGGGGAGATGGTCCTGGGTCCGCCTGCCTGACGTGCACTGCACCCACTAAAACTGCTCCAGGGGCCTGCATACTGCTGTGATGGAGCTGGGTATGACATTTGAGGCTGGCACAAAAGATTTTTAAAGATGTTTTTTTGGGGGGTGGGAGTAAGGGGAAGTGATCCCCGATTCTCTCCGGTGGTCATCTGGTCAGTTCAGGCACCTTTTTGTGGCTTGGTTGTAAGAAAAACAGGACCAGGTAAATTTGTTCAAGTGCTCGTCAGGGATGCCCTTTGTTTTCCATTATGGGTCGAGGACGCCCATGTGTTAGGCACGCCCAAGTCCTGCCTTCGACATGCCCTCGTGAACTTTGGTCGTCCCTGCGACGGAGTGCAGTTGGGAACACCCAAAATCGGCTTTTGATTATGCCGATTTGGGCGACCCTGTGAGGACGCCCATCTTCCGGTTTGTGTCGAAAGATGGGTGTCCTCTTTCGAAAATAAGCCTGATAGTGTAATTAGAAAAGGTACAGAGAAGGGCAAAGAAAATGATAAAGGGGATGGGATGACTTCCCTATGAGGAAAGGCTGAAGCGGCTAGTGCTCTTCAACTTGGAGAAAAGACGGCTGAGGGGAGATATGATAGAGGTCTATAAAATAATGAGTTGAGTGGAACGGGTAGACATGAAACGTCTGTTTACTCTTTTCAAAAGTACTAGGACTAGGGGGCATGGAATGAAGCTACAAAACAAATCATAGAAAATTTTTCTTCACTCAACGTGTAATTAAACTCTGGAATTCGTTGCCAGAGAATGTGATAAAAGCAGCTAGCAAAGCAGAGCTTTAAAAAGGTCTGAACGGCTTCCTAAAAGAAAAGTCCATAGACTATAATTAAAATCCACTGCTTATTTCTGGAATAAGCAGCATAAAATGTATTGTACTTTTTGGGGATCTTGCCAGGTATTTGTGACCTGGATTGGCCACTATTGGAAACAGGATGCTGGGCTTGATGGACCTTTGGTTTGTCCCAGTATGGCAATACTTATGTACTTATGTAAAGAAGGAATATATTGAAATTAAATGGAAGTAAAATTAAACTCTCCATTTATTGGGGCACATGGAATCACATCTGTTATATAGATGTTTACATTTTAGATACACAAATGGATTATTCTATTTTTTGCATGTTTCAGGGAGAAGTGGTTTTATAAGTGAAAATAAAAATAAATATTTTGTTTCATGGAGATCTCTTTTGTTTAAACATAACTAAATGGGCTATAAGCTCCTAATGCAATCCATTGGTTGTCTTATATTTTGTTCTTGTGATGACATACTGTGCCAAAACTGAAACATTTTATTTCTTCTATTTGGTCGCTAATAAAAGGAGCTCATTGTGAACACTATCCACCCCAAAAGGTTGTTTTCTGGCTGTATATGAGGAATTGTGATATTGAATAAATAATTTTGTGTTTGTGTGCATAGTCATGCATCCAAAGGTTATATAATCCTTTCAAGATAGCCAGTTAATCATTTAACGTATTAGTGGAACAAAATCACAAAAGCATGGTATGGTCGCATTTTCAATATGATAATACTAGGGCCATGTTCTGGCCTGGTTTTACAGCCTGCCTCACTGACACAGACTACTCAGTAATTACTGTGGATTCTTTTGGATTTGTATTAGGTAAATGAGACTTTTATTAGAGGTTCTATAATATACAATGATTAAGCTATATAACTGAAAACAAACAATACCAATCTGTAGTACAATCTAAGAAACAATCATTACATCACTGGTCCCTACATCCAGGCAATTGTAGGAGTTTCTAGACCAGGAAAAGAAGCAATAATACACTATAATATACATCCATCCATCCATCACTGATCATTACATCAACCAGGCTCTTATCATCAGCTGGGGGTGGGGGGCCTGTTCACAGCGAAAGCCAGGAGTTTCTTTGACCAGGAAATATGGTTCTCTGCACAGTACGTATGTTACTCACAGACAAACTCCCTTTTTTATTAGGCTTAGAACTCACATTCAGAACTAGGAAAATTACAGAATGCTTGAGAATTTCTCTATTTAGGTAAACAAGCCATACCGTGAGAATGTGGTCACATGTTTCTCAGTCCAGGTGGCCAGTCTGAACTTGAAACAGGCTCCACCTCTCCCTTCACATACCAAATTAATAAGAGCTGTGTCTTATCTTTCACACAAACAGAATTACTTCTAATCAAAAAAACAGACCCCGAGTGCACTTGTCGGTCAAGGCAGAGTTGAAAAACAATCTTTAAAATTCACTTTTATTACAGGTCCAGCTAAGGAACAGGTTATTCTTAGTCTTCAGTGGACCAAACTTGCTTTCATTGTGCCATCACCATCCAGCTGGATAGGCACTGTCTTAAAAGGTAGACGATAAAGGAATTTTTTTCTTATATTTTGTCCCAAATTACCCGAAGCAAACTCGGGTTAATACAGTGAGACAGTATAATAGAATTCAGTTATATCATAGGAGCAAGTACATGGATATGTCTGAAACATTTAACAAAGATTAGATTACCATATATATCCAGCTGGGCATTTAAAAGTCTGGCCTTTAATGATGCCGCATATTCAGAAATCATAGCCATAAATATAGACAGTTATTCAAATACTAGTAAAAAAGGCCCATTTCTGAGTCTGACACAAATGAAACGGGCGCTAGCAAGGTTTTCCTCAGTGTGTATGTTTGAGAGAGAGAGAGAGAGAGAGAGAGTGAGAGTGAGTGTGTGTGAGAGATGGAGTGTGTGTGTCAGAGAGAATGAGAGAGAGACAGAGACAGCATGTGTGTGTGTGTTTGTGTGAGAGAGAGAGTGTGTGACAGAGTGTCTGTGTGTGAGACTGTGTGTGTGTGAGACAGAGAGATAGAGTGTGATAGACAGGGAGTGTGTCAGTGTATGTGAGAGACAGTGAGTGAGTGTAAGCCCCCACCCCCCTCTCGCAGGGCCCCCCTCCCCACCTCTTTGGTCTCAGGACCCCCTGCCCACCTCCCTTTCCCCTGCCCCCCCTCCAGCCATCCATGTCCAGCGACCCTCCTCTCCCCCTGCAGCTACCCATTTCCAGTGACCCTTCTCCCCCCCCCCCCATGTCCAGCAACCCTCCCCTTTCCCCCGGCACATCAAACCCCCTCTCCACCCGCAGCTGCAAGTGGTAACGCTGACCGGCCGCTGCTGCTTCTCCTATTGAGCAGCAGCGGCCGCTTCAAAAAGAAAAGAAGCGATAAATGTTTTTAAACCCAGCCCAAACCATTCGGAAATGCCCGAGTCTTAAAACGCAGTCTCTGCATCCGCTCCTCCTCTCGCCTCCATGTCACTGCCCCTGGAGGAAGACCCCACCCGGAGGAGCGCAGTGACGTGACAGGCGAGAGGAGGAGTGGCTGCAGAGACTGCGTTTTAAGACTCGGGCATTTGCGAATAATTTGGGCTGTGTTTAAAAACATTTTTCGCTTCTTTTCTTTTTGTAGCGGGCGCTGCTACTCAATAGGAGAAGCAGCAGGGGCCGGACAGCGTTACTACTGGCATCTGCGGGTGGCGAGGGGGTTTGATGCGCTGGGGGGTGTTGATGTGCTTCGGGTGGGGGAAGGGGGTGTTTGATGTGCTTCGGGGGGGGAGGGGGTGTTTGATGTGCCGGGGATGGCTTGGGTGATGCGCCGAGGGGGGGGGGGTTTCTGTGGTGCCGCGCTTGGAGGAGTAGGGAAACACGTTGGTTGGTTGCCTGCCTTGCCTCTCACTGTTCCGCCCTCAACGTCATCACGTTTTCACGCGAGGGCGGGAAAGAGAGAGATGGTGACAGACTGACAAACCTTACGAACCCTTCACTTCAGTGAAGCCACGGAGTCAGCTTCAGAACATTGGCGGTGGAAATTATTATAGTAGATTATCATATGCATACACCAGAGAACAGGCATCCTTACACACATTGCAAAAGTAAACAAAAACTTCTACAGAGTACATCCAAATTTTATTTTTCATTTTCTCATTTCCATCTTCCAAAATTCTGGACAGTAGATGTACAGATCAGCAGGACCCAAAGCAGTCCAAAACAAGTAAGGTAAAAAAAAAAAAAAAAAGCCAAAAACAAACCAAAAACACAGTTTATACTTAATTGTTCAACCACCCTTGGGATTTACCTTTGGGTTTTTAAAACGCAAAACTATGTGCACATAAGGGTTAGCTAAACAAATTTAAAAAGTTTACAGCAAATGCCCTTAAATGTAATACTTGGTATCAATAATGAAACAGTAATGGAATATTTACATAGCAAGCAGCCTGAGCCAACAGAGTTTTTTTCCACTGAACATAGTTAACTTTGTATTAACTTTTTGGATAATAGTGTGCTGGACTGGACAATGTTGGCACATTTAGACAGCCTCTGGACAGAGCTTCTACATGAAGAAAGCACCTACCTCATTATTCAGTACATATTTGTGAAATAGTATTAATAAAAAATTTTAAAAAACATCCTGCATTTTTATAATATACCACTGCATTTCACAAAACAAAAAAGGAGCAAGTTCCCACATATGGCGCATGCATCTACTGGGATAGTATCAGTAGGCAAGTATACAAATACATTTATGTTAATTGTTTACACTTCTTTGAACCCGATGTATATCAGGTTTAATCTCGCTGACAGGGTTCATGAATCAGTTCGGGTAGTATTAGTAAGTAACATTTTAGATATAAACATACTTTTTTGTCGATTTCTATTAACGAATTTAGCTACAAATTGTGTTTTAATAACGCATTACAAGTTCCTCTTTTATATACATGTACATATTTTTTACATTTATTCAACTGGGGTGTCACCCTTACAGAAAACGTTTATTATAAAATTCTTCAACTTGCAATGCCTCCATTTTTTACATATATATTTTTAAGCTTTTTATCTCCTGCTAACATTTTTTGAATATCACTCCTTGAAAATAGGTAGATCTTAAAACGTTTCAGACGTTTATCTTTGCGGATGCCGATCCTTGCCAGTAGTTAGTGCAATTGGCACAAATGCTTGTGGTCACTATTTATTTAGTTTGCCTTTATGGACATAATATGTATTATCGTCAGGATGAATTACGTTCACACATTTGTGGATGTCATGTTATTTACTAAATACGGTGGTTAACATATTTCTTTCATACATTTGCATATGCATATTCATTTTTTGTATATATGTCTTTATTTAGATCTATCCGAATTTGAATGAATATTTGGATATATATATGAATATTTATATAAGCCAATTTATAGGTATGTCATCATTTTATATTTCAATTTCTTTTATGAAAATATTTATGTAAATTGTTTTCGTATGCATTATTATTATTCATCATCATTTATTGTATATGTTTTCTGTTACATTATCATTTGTTTTTGTTTAAGACACTTTTATGCATTTATGGTCTAGATTTCTACCATTATAGTAATATGCTTATGGTTCACACTCTGACCATTATAGCAATATGTCATCTTTGCGGTTTATCATTAACATTTCAATACTTTTTCTGAATTTATATGCGTGTATTTTAACTTCAAATTCATATTTCATGATATATTGAATGTTTTGTTCTTGTTTTTAGACCCCTGAGGAAGGCCTGGTTGGCCGAAACACGGACCGTGTTGGGTCTTGTGTAATAAATTTGGCTTTTTATTTATTTTTTGAGCCTGGTTCTTTTGAGTTCTCCCGTTCTCTTTTTGTTTCTTTTTTTGCAAGTTCCCACATGCCATCTTTTTCTTTTGATGCAGGCACAGGAAAACAAAATGTTAAATGCTCCCAGTTTCAACCTAATTTTTTAAAAATTTACTTTTAATTGTAATATCCCTGGTGATTACCGCCCAAAACGTTCTTTGTCCTGCGCTGTGAGCATGCCTTGCAGTCTCCAGGAAGTGACGTGTAACGCTGTTTCTCTTTTCCATGGAGACAGAAGATGGCGCTTCGAGGCGAGTGAAACGTTGTTTGGGGCCTTGAGCTGCGGGAAGGAGATGGTTGTCGCTGGGCAGTGGCTTATTTGAATTTTAAGTATGGGGGGTGTTCTGCAAGGAGCTCTAAATTTTAGTTTTCCCCGTTTTGCGCAGCAAGCACGTGTGCTTGGTATGTCTATACAGGGATCCGCCGAGCAGACTAAACTAAACAGGAGAGGGGTCGGGACCGGGTTTGGGGACTGAGCAAAGTTTGCAGCGATCATCACGCTCTTTTTCTCTTTTACAGGGAAGCGCAGAGCAGTTGTATCCTTCCCATTGTTTCCTCTGTTTTTATGTTGTGGTACCTTAAAACATTTTCTACAATAGGGGTCGGGGAGGTGAAAAAGATTTGATTCAAAGTGACATCAGGGAATATAGCAATTTGCCGGTAGGAGGATTTATGTTTTCTTAAAGTAGCGCTATAGCAATGATAGGTACGGTAGTAGTAGTAGTAAAGTGAGGAATAAGAAAAAAGGTTATAGAAATGAATGATAAGTAGTAGTATAGAATGAAAAGATACGAGGAATATAAAGGCGAAAAATAACTTTCACATTGTTGCTCTTCTCTCATATGATATTTAGTAATTGACCTCCGAATCTGAATTCTGACAGAGCTTTGTGTGTGTGTAGTCAGTGTCACAATAGGCAGTGCTAGCTAGTATGATGCTGTCATGAGATGAGATCACAATAAGGTGGAAGAAATTATCTGAATCTCTTACATATAGGATGTGGACAGTGGTGGATACAGTGTTCTCTAATTGTTGCCGGCCCATGTGTACATGAAAAATATATTGTTCACCAGTTTTCAGCCTCAGCTTCATGTGTGTGGTATAGCCTATATTCACAATAAAGCCAGCAAAAAGTTTGTGTGTGCAGTTGCTAGCCATGTGCGCACTCACAGCTTAGAGGAATATACCTACAAGTGGTGGTCACGGTTTGAAAATAAATTAAAATCTGTTGAAGCATAATTTTAAAATATTGATTTACTGTATCATGATCCTTCTATATAGATTTTCCCTTTGATCTCTTTATGGAACTGCTTAGATATTGTCCAAAGTTCTCTAATGTCTACTACTTGGCTAAACAGAAACTGGACCAGTAGGTGGATTGATTGTGGAAAGCTGGAACATATTTAAAAGATTCAAAGGGGCCCACTGAAATTCATTGCTCTTAATACATCCTATCATAAGAGATTTTTGGTTATAACTAATTTTTAATGATATTTTACTCATGTTAATGGTGTATACTGTATATTTGTTTTTGTTACATTTGTACCTCGCGCTTTCCCACTCATGGCAGGCTCAATGCGGCTTACATGGGGCAATGGAGGGTTAAGTGACTTGGCCAGAGTCACAAGGAGCTGCCTGTGCTTGAAGTGGGAATCAAACTCAGTTCCCCAGGACCAAAGTCCACCACCCTAACCACTAGGCCACTCCTCCATTGGTATAGGGGTAATTTTACTTCCATATCATCATGCTGATCAATCCTTAGACTGGTGGGTTGTGTCCATCTACCAGCAGGTGGAGATAGAGAGCAATCCTTTTGCCTCCCTATATGTGGTCATGTGCTGCCGGAAACTCCTCAGTATGTTCTCTATCTCAGCAGGTGGTGGTCACACACAGCAGCAGCTCTGGCTAGGTCTCCAAGCCTAATTTTTAGGTTTTGTTGAGTACCTGGGGTTGAGGGCTCTTCTTGAGCAAGTGCAAACCTGGTGGCGCCAGGTCCCTCCTTTTCTCCCCCCTCCCGCTGGCTCCGTTAAAAAAAAAAAATTTTGGGACGCCCTTAAAGGCGTTTATTTCGACGTTTATTTAAACGTTTATTGCAGCTACTCACTGGGACACCAGGTCGTTACAGCTCGGAGCGAGAAGCAGGTAATTTTTACCTTTTTATAGCGGGCAGGGGGTTCCCCGATCGATCTCCACGTGGCCTATGGCGTCAGAGGGCGAGGGCGAGAAGAATTGCTCCCTGGACCGCGTGTGCGCTTCTAGCGGGGATGCGGGGGTCTTAAAGTCTGACTCGCCCTTGTTGGGTGTCAGTTCGGAGGCCGGTCAGTGTCCCGGGTCTTCCTCCAGTGCTGCGGTTTTTCCCGCCATAAACGCCCATCCCCCGCTGCTCGCCTCCGCCATCTTGGCCGGCCACGCTGCTCGGACGGCTTCTTCTTGGGCCGCCCTTGAGCTGGGAGACGTTAATGCCATGGCCGCCCTTGATTTGGGCGACGGCAAAAAAGCGGCTAAAGTTAAGCGCCGTTCTTCCCGCGCGGCTCCTTTGCGGAGTGTCGCGCCGGACGCCATCTTGGATGCGCAGCATGTTTCTCCCCCGCTCTTGCGAGCGCCGGTTGAGGGTGCGTCTAGGGCTGTGGCCCAGGCAGCTGAAGTGCACAGTCTGGGGGGTTTCTCCCCCGAGTTTATTTTGCTGCTGCATCAGGCCTTCCTTATGCAGAACGCTGTCCCTTCTCCCTTGTCCGATAAAGGGGTTGAGGCCCCCGGAAGTAAACGCCCTCGGGTGGATTCCCAGGCCTTAGAGGACTTTGTCTCCTCTGATGTAGATGAGGGCAGCGTATCTGAGTTCTCCCAACGGTCCTTTGCGGATTCCTTGGAGGAGACGGATTCCCGCTCGGATGGAGCGGATGACCCCTCTGCAGCACGGATCTTTCGCTCAGAGGATTTGCCCAACCTGTTAGTGCAGGCCATGAGCATTTTGAAGATTTCCTCTCCAGAGGACGTCTCTCCCTCAGCCCCTGTTGACTCCGCCATTATGCTGGGGACGAAGCGCCCACCTAGAACCTTCCACGTGCATGATGCCATGCACACCTTAATTTCGGCTCAATGGGATGTCCCGGAAGCGAGCCTCAAAGTGGCTAGGGCTATGACCCGCCTCTATCCTTTGCCTGAAAGTGAACGGGAAGCCTTTCTTTGGCCTACCGTGGATTCTTTAATCACTGCGGTGACTAAGAAAACGGCGTTGCCGGTGGAAGGTGGCACGGCCCTAAAGGACGCCCAAGACAGAAGATTGGAGGCGGCCTTAAGGTCGTCCTTCGAGGCGGCTGCTTTAAGTTTGCAGGCCTCAGTTTGCGGCTCCTATGTGGCCAGGGCGTGCCTGACGATTGTGCAGCGGGCTTCCCCCTCGGATCCTTCCTTGAGGGCTGATTGGCCGGCCCTGGAATCGGGCTTGGCTTATTTGGCAGACTTACTGTATGATGTCTTGAGAGCCTCGGCTAAAGGTATGGCTCAGACAGTCTCTGCGCGGCGGTGGCTTTGGCTGAAGCATTGGTCTGCTGACCACGCCTCTAAGTCCCGCCTGGCTAAGTTGCCTTTTAAAGGCAAGCTGCTCTTTGGGGTCGAGCTGGACAAAATTGTGACCGATCTTGGCACGTCTAAGGGCAAGAGGTTACCAGAGGTCAGGGCTCGGGCCAGTGCTCGCCCCGGTATCTCCAGAGGACGGTTTCAGGAAGCCCGTCAGTACCGCCCGGGCAAGTTGGGCTCCTCTGCCCCCTCTTCCTTCAAGAGGAATTTCTCCCCCAAGCAGCATTCCTTTCGCAGAGACCGCCGTCCCGGAGGTGCGCCCTCCGGTCCTCCCCCAGGGTCTCGTACCCAATGACGGGGTCCTGGTCCATGGCCCAGTGCAGATTGGAGGACGCCTGTCCTCGTTTCTGGGCGAGTGGACCAGGGTAACTTCAGACGCTTGGGTGCTGGAAGTCATCAGAGACGGCTACAAGCTAGAGTTCTGCCGACCCTTAAGAGACGGGTTTGTACTCTCTCCCTGCAAGTCTCCGGTCAAAGCTGTGGCAGTGCACAGACCTTGGACAATCTGATCCGCCTGGGTGCGGTCGTTCCGGTGCCAGAAAATCAGCTTGGCAAGGGACGTTACTCCATTTACTTTGTGGTACCAAAGAAAGGAGGTTCTGTCCGGCCTATCCTCGACCTCAAAGGGGTCAATCGGGCCTTGAAAGTTCGGCACTTTCGCATGGAGACTCTCCGCTCTGTTATAGCGGCAGTGAAGGCAGGGGAGTTCCTGGCATCCTTGGACATCAAGGAAGCGTACTTGCATATTCCCATCTGGCCTCCTCATCAACGCTTTCTGCGTTTTGCAGTCCTGGTCCGACACTTCCAGTTCAGAGCCCTCCCGTTCGGGTTGGCTACTGCTCCGCGGACCTTCTCCAAAGTAATGGTGGTCATCGCAGCCTTCCTGTGAAAGGAAGGAGTACAAGTCCATCCTTATCTGGACGACTGGTTGATCCGAGCCCCCTCTTATGCAGAGTGCGGCAAAGCTGTGGACCGGGTGATTGCTCTTTTGAGCTCCCTGGGGTGGATCATCAACTGGGAGAAAAGCCAGCTGCGCCCGACTCAGTCCCTGGAGTATCTGGGAGTTCGATTCGACACCCAAGTGGGCAGAGTGTTCCTGCCGGACAATCGGATTGTCAAACTTCAGGCTCAGGTGGACCAGTTCCTAGTAGCCTCTCCGCTTCAGGCTTGGGACTATGTGCAGCTGTTGGGCTCTATGACGGCCACGATGGAAGTAGTGTCCTGGGCCAGGGCTCATATGAGACCACTACAACACTCTCTGCTGCAGCGCTGGACTCCTGTGTCGGAGGATTATGCTGTGTGCCTTCCCTTGGACCCAGCAGTGCGCAAGGCGCTGAGCTGGTGGCTGAAGACAGACAAGTTGTCTGCAGGGATGCCTCTTGTGACCCCGGAGTGGATTGTCGTCATGACGGACGCCTCTTTGACGGGCTGGGGAGCCCACTGCTTGGGAAGGACAGCGCAGGGGCTCTGGTCTCCTGCAGAGGCAAGGTGGTCTATCAACCTCCTGGAACTCAGAGCCATTCGGTTGGCGCTTTTGGAGTTCCTCCCGGTCCTGGCGTTGAAGCCAGTACGGGTCCTGTCGGACAGTGCCATGGCTGTGGCCTATGTCAACTGCCAGGGAGGTACCAAGAGCGCCCCTCTAGCCAAGGAAGCCATGAATCTATGCCAGTGGGCGGAAGCGAACCTGGAACAGCTGTCAGCTGCCCACATTGCCGGAGTCATGAATGTCAAGGCGGACTTTCTCAGTCGCCATACCTTGGATCCCGGAGAGTGGCAGTTATCGGCTCAGGCGTTCTTGGACATCACGAAGCGCTGGGGCCAGCCGAGCCTAGATCTGATGGCGTCATCGGCCAATTGCCAAGTGCCGCGCTTTTTCAGCAGAGGACGGGACCCTCGATCTCTGGGAGTAGATGCTCTTCTCCAACAGTGGCCGACACAAGAGCTTCTCTATGTGTTCCCGCCCTGGCCCATGTTGGGCAGGGTACTAGACCGGGTGGCAAAGCATCCGAGCCGGATAATCCTGGTGGGTCCGGACTGGCCCAGACGTCCCTGGTATGCGGACTTGATCAGGCTCTCAGTGGACGACCCTCTGCGGTTGCCAGTGGAGCAGGGCCTGTTGCATCAGGGTCCCGTGGTATTGGAGGATCCCTCCCCCTTTGGTCTTACGGCCTGGCTATTGAGCGGCAGCGTCTGAGGAAGAAGGGCTTCTCAGACAAGGTCATTGCCACTATGCTGAGAGCGAGGAAGCACTCTACTTCTACTGCTTATGCCAGGGTTTGGCGTACCTTTGCAGCGTGGTGTGAAGCAGGCTCACTTTCTCCCTTCACTGCTCCAATTTTTTCAGTGCTGGCGTTCCTGCAAGAAGGTCTGGAGAAAGGCCTGTCGCTTAGTTCCCTTAAAGTCCAGGTAGCGGCTCTGGCTTGCTTCAGGGGCCGCCTGAAGGGTGCTTCCCTGGCTTCGCAGCCAGATGTGGTACGTTTTCTCAAGGGAGTTAATCACCTGCGCCCTCCTCTGCACTCAGTGGTGCCTGCGTGGAATCTCAACCTGGTGCTAAGAGCCTTGCAGAAGCCGCCTTTTGAACCCTTGTCGAGGGCATCTCTGAAAGACCTGACGTTGAAAGCAGTCTTTTTGGTGGCTATCACTTCAGCCAGAAGAGTTTCCGAGCTCCAGGCACTCTCATGTCGAGAGCCTTTTCTGCAGTTCACTGAGGCAGGAGTGACTATTCGCACAGTGCCTTCCTTCCTGCCCAAGATTGTTTCTCGCTTCCATGTGAATCAGCAGCTCTGTCTCCCTTCCTTTCGTAGGGAGGACTACCCAGAGGAATACTCTGCTCTCAAATATCTGGATGTGAGACGAGTCATCAGATACTTGGAAGTGACCAATGATTTCCGGAAGTCGGATCATCTGTTTGTCCTGTTTGCAGGTCCTCGTAAGGGTCTGCAGGCTGCTAAGCCTACAGTGGCAAGATGGGTCAAGGAAGCCATTGCAGCGGCTTATGTGGCCGCGGGGAAGGTGCCGCCTATCCAGCTGAAGGCTCACTCTACTACTCTACTAGAGCTCAGGCGGCCTCGATGGCAGAGGCCGGGTCCGTCTCCTTGGAAGAGATTTGCAAGGCGGCAACTTGGGCATCGGCCCATACCTTCTCCAGGCATTACCGCTTGACTGTGGCTGCTCGGGCGGAGGCCCTGTTTGGAGCTTGTGTTGCGGTCAGGGATTTCAATGTCCCGCCCTGGGTGAGTACTGCTTCGGTACATCCCACCAGTCTATGGATTGATCAGCATGATGATATGGAAGGTAAAATTATGTTTCATACCTGATAATTTTCTTTCCATTAATCATAGCTGATCAATCCATAGCCCCTCCCAGATATCTGTACTGTTTATATTCTGGTTGCATTTCAGATTCAAGTTTAGTTTTCAGTTCCTGTTCAGGAGGACTTCGTGTTCCAGTTTTTTCAATTGGATTCTTCAAGAGTTGAGACGAATTTGTGTTACAGTGAGCTGCTGCATTCCTCTCCCCTCTGTTTTACGGGTCTGGATTGAGACATAAATTCTGCCGGCGCTCCCTCCCGCTTCGTGCGGCTGTAGGGCAGCTTTGTACCCCTCCCGCTTCGGCGGTGTTAGGGTCAGTCAGCTCCTCCCGCGGTTGCGGTTGCAGGATAAGCCAGATCCCCCCGCATCGGCGGGGTGGTGTCCCTCCCCCGCTCCGCGGGGATGAGCTGGACGGATTCCCCTCCCCCACTTGTGTGGGGATGAGCTGGGTTAATTCCCCTCCCCCGTTTCGGCGGTGGTGAGCTGGGCAGAGTGTCCCTTTGTGGGTGTAATTCTCTTAAGTGCTGAGTCCTGCGGATGGAGCTTGGATATCGACATACTGAGGAGTTTCCGGCAGCACATGACCACATATAGGGAGGCAAAAGGATTGCTCTCTATCTCCACCTGCTGGTAGATGGACACAACCCACCAGTCTATGGATTGATCAGCTATGATTAATGGAAAGAAAATTATCAGGTATGAAACATAATTTTACCTTGTAGTGAATTGTTTTCAGTCTATCATTTAGGAATGTAGTTTAAAAGTATAATAGGTAGTTGTTACCAAGGTAGTGCATGCATAATTTTGGTTGTAGCAGTGAAATAGCAAACACTGTTTATAACAAACTAGCCGTTGAGCCCGTAAAAACGGGCTAGTAAAGGAAGGGGGGGGGGTTTGAAAGGCCCCCCCGGATAGGTCGCCGCCACCCCTCCCCCCCGGAGTCCCCTCCGCCACCCCTCCACCCGGGCCGGGTACCTGGCTTCACTATTCAAACCGCCGGAACGCAGCACTCAGCTCATCTGAGCTGCCGTCGGCCTTCCTTCTTCTCTGCGTTTGTTCCGCCCTCGTGTGACGTAACGTCGGCGAGGGCGGGACACAGGCAGGTAAGGAAGGCCAACGGCAGCTCAGATGAGCTGTGTGCTATGTTCCGGTGGTTTGAATAGTGAAGCCAGGTACCCGGGCCAGGTGGAGGGTGGGTGGCGTGGCGGCGGCGACTCCAGGTGGGTGGGGAGAGTGGTAGCGGCAACCCTAGGGGGGGGGGGGGGTGGGGGGGGAGCGGTGGCGACGGCAGTTCCCTCACTCGCAGGTGCACAGGTTCCCTCTCTATCACGCCCCCGTCATCACGTATTGACGCGGGGGCGGGACAGAGATGGTCTTTACTGCGCATTTGTGAGTACGCCTCTTGCCATTTATATGTTTGATGTTGACTCTTACCTCATTTGCTGTAATGAGGAACTTCTTTAGTTTTGTATAGCACCATTGAGTGCCAGTAAGGTGAATTGTTCTGAGCTCCTAACAACAATTAGTTACAGAATTCTGCAGGGATACTCCGTTATTCTTTGACTCTGGGCTCATTGACAAGTTTCATACCGTCTTGTGTCATTGTAGAGACTCCCTTGCAGCTCCATGCAGAGATTTTGTAATAGAACAGTGTAAGGGTTTTTCCCTTTCCTCTCACTTGCCTACCATATGTGTTCCTTACCAAGATCTGTCAGCTCTCTTCCACTCCACTGGAAATCCTTCTGTTCCTGAATGGATGGTATTATGCTACTTACTTTCTGTTGGAGATCCTTATCTTTGTCTACAAAGGTAAGATATTTATTTATTTGTTACATTTGTATCCCACATTTTCCCACCTATTTGCAGGCTCAATGTGACTTACATAGTACCGTAAAGGTGTTCGCCAATTCCGGTATGAACAAATACATTAATGTTGTGGTAGAATAAGGTTCGTGTGTACAGACACATTAGGGAATCGTAGAGAGGAAGAGTTATTATATGTCCATTACGAGCTTTGGTTTTGTTGTGTTGCAGGGTACATGCATTTAAGTTGGGTCGGTAGGGTATGCTGTCTTTTGTACATTTCAGAAAATATATTACAATAGAAAATAGTCTTCTGTTGCACTCCCCAGGAACCATTTCTGTTTGCTGGTTATCACAAGCCCTTTCTTTTTCATTTTCTTTTGGTTTTGGTGGTTTTGGTTTTCACTCTGTTTACTTTCCTCCTCATAGGGCTGATTTTGCCATATCCCACAGCCAATCTGACACTGGATATTGTAATGCTGTTTCTCTATCTTGGCATCGAAGTCATTAGAATATTTTATGGTGAGTAAAGTAAAAATGATTATCTATTTAGATTTGTCAAGTCCTCCCTATCCACCATTAGGAGTACCTTATGCATGGTGTAATGTTGCTACTGTGCACAATGGTACAGTTAGGAGAAAAACCTTGATATTCTACTTAGTGGGACTGTGGGAAGGAGAGACCTAGCCACAGTGTGAGACATCTTGGACAAGAATTCCAGCTCTTTTCACCCATCCACCTTGCAACACTGCATATAGTTGGACACCTCAAAGAGGCCCAGTTCCTACTACTGTGTACCTGTGATAACCATGATGAAGGAACCTGTTCCTGAAATTATGCCTAACTCTTGATTTTTCCATGTTTATAACTTGAAGTTTAAACTTAAACTGCATATAGTTTTTACCTAGAAAAATCCAAAATATTTGAATTTAGAGGAGCAATAGTGAAGAAGTTGATCATGGAATAGTAGTGAATGCCAGAAGCTGTGTGAAAAGAAAATAAACTTTGTTTTAAAAAGTAAGATGCTCTTCTTTTTAGGTAGCATGCACTATTTTTATGTTTCCAAGGTATCCACACAATTACAGATGCAAAAAATGTAGAAAAATACAGAAAGCCTCAATTCTACTGACAAACCCTGTTGAATGGTTGGAGTAGTATCAACAACTTTCTGATAACTTTCTCTTGCTCAGGCTCCAAGGGCAATCTGTTGCAACGGAAGATGCCTCTTACCATTAGCTTAGGCTTGATGATTCCAGCTGCTGTGATGGCAGTATACTACCTGCTGCTGCAGACATATGTACTGCGCCTTGAAGCCATTGTGAATATCATCCTGCTCGTGTTTTATGCACTTGAGCTGCTGCTTTCCATTGTGGCATTGATGTCATTTTCCAGGTAACAAAGTCAATTTGTGTGCAGTGAGAGAGAATACAGGGTGTGTATATATATATATACATACATACATACATACATACATACATACATACACACACACACACGGCTAGTATTGTGGGGATTACAGCAGTTACTACAGGGGGGACTCCAAGATGGAACAAGAACTCAGACTAATTCACTAGCAACATTAAGAAGTTCGGGGACAGGAAAATGATTATTTCTAGCAATGATGATTAGTGCCAGCATGCATAGACATTGGAGAAAGCTTCATTTCTATCTGTTGACCAGAAATGGAGCATGCATAGTGTTAAACTGACATTTTAGGAAGCGTGCAAGTAGAACAAGATTAAATAAAAACAAAAAAAAATGTTTGGCAGATATTCTTAGCTGTTATAGCCTGTTCTAATTTGACTGTGATCTGGAACTAGGGGAGGGAATTATAATTATGCATTCTAATCTTATCAGAGTTTGTTGGGAGGAGGAATATGTAAGTAGAATGAACCACAGTTGTGGGATTCCAAAAGTCAAAGCATCGCTGCCTAAAATGGAAATCTTTGCCTTGCTGTGTGTGTTCTGCCCTGTGGTTCCCAACTCATTTGTGAGATCACTGGTTAAAATCACTTAGTTAACATCATTAGTTTTTGATACGAGTAATATATACTGAGCTTTATATTTAATTTTCTCTATACATATAAAAAGATAAATTTTTAACCCTTAACTAATTTAGATTTGAGTTGGAATTAGAAATACATGCCATTATATCAGGTCGAATCTACCAGAATTGCATCTATGGACTTGTTTAGTGTGTTAGATATGTATTAATCCAATATAAAGGTATTGTCTATAGGTGTTTTTTGCCGACCTTTGCATTTATGCGGAGGGACATTTTCGATATGACGTCTAAGTCTGAATTTGGATGTTTTACAAAAACGTCCAAATTCAGAACAGGAAAGTAGATAATTTTCAACAACAACAAAAAAAACATCTGTCTTTCCCTTTTGAAAATACTGTTTGGAAAAACATTTTGTTATTTGGACATTTTATTTTTTGGTCCATTTTCAAACAAAAAACGTAGAGGAGGAGGAGTGGCTTAATGGTTAGTGCAGTGGACTTTGATCCTAGCAACATGGGTTCAATTCCCACTGCAGCTCCTTGTGACCTTGGGCAAGTCAAGTGCACAAGGGGCACTTTTGGATATGATGTCTAAGTCTGAATTTGGACATTTTTGTAAAACATCCACGATCAAAACAGGAAAGAAGGTCATTTTCTACCAAAAAATGTCTATCTTTTCCTTTTGAAAATGCTGTTTTGAAAAACATTTTGTGATTTGGACATTTTTATTTTTTGGTCCATTTTCAAACAAAAAATGTTCAAATGCAAAACGTACAAAATACACAAGAAAATCCACAATAGAGTGAAACTACTCACATGTTCTAAGTGTGGTAAAAGCTTTGGTTGTAATGTAATTCTCAAAGTGCATCAAAGAGTCCACACAGGAGAGAAATCATTTGCATGTATACAGTGTGGTAAAAGGTTTTGTCAGAAGGTAAACCTCACAATGCACCAGAGAATATGCACGGGAGTGAAACCATTTACATGTCCTGAGTGTGATAAAAGCTTTGATTTGAAAGAAAGCTTCAAACGGCATCAAAGAATCCACATAGGGATGAAACCATTTACATGCACTGAGGAGGTAAAAGCTTCAGTTGCATTGGGACAGATAATTAGGGAATGTACACTCTTGCTATGAAGTATGGAACAATAGCACTCTGGTATTTAAATATATGTAATGAAACCTCCTTTTTATCTATAGATCTGAATTCAAAGCTCAAATCTACTGATAAACAATAGACACAAGGCTCAGATGTTATAAAAAAAAAAAGATAGAAATCTTGGCATTACATAGAATAGTGGAAAAGTGACATCCCAGGAAAGCAATAGGGCATCCTTGGGGGCACTGCAGTGGACTTTATAAACTGCTCCCAGTTACACGTCTCAATTGCTCCCTTACCTTGTCTGCTGAGCGACACAAAACCCACTACCCTCAACTGTAAACCACTACCATAGCCCTTACAGGTGAAGGGAGCACCAATATGTGGGTACAGTGGGTTTCTGGTGGGTTTTGGAGGACGCACATTTTCCTCCACAAGTGTAACAAGTAGGGGGAGGTAGAAGCCTGGGTTCACCTGTCTGCAGTGCAGTGCACTGCACCACACCACTACTAGACTACTCCAGGGACCTGCATGCTATTTTAATGGACCTGAGTATAACATCTGAGGTTGGTATAGAGGCTGGCAAGTAATATTTTTAATCACATTTTTTTGGGGGTGGGAGGGGGGATAGTGACCACTGGGGGAGTAAGGGGAGGTGATCCCTGATTCTCTCCAGTGGTCATTTGGGACACTTTTTGTGTGGAGTGGAGGAGTAGCCTAGTGGTTAGTGCAGTGGACTTTGATCCTGGGGATGTGGGTCCAATTCCCACAGCAGCTATTTGTTATTAAAAAACAGGTCTTGCTCAAAACATCTAAGTTTTAGTCTTGGACGTTTTTGTTTTGTTCCATTATGGCTGAAAAACGTCCTAGGAACGCCCAAGTTCCACCCTGAATATGCCTCTGGCATGCCCCCTTGAGATTTGGACGTACTTCTGATGGACTTAGAGAAAAACATCTAAAAATAGGTTTTGAAAATACTGATTTGGACTTTTTTGTGAGAAAATGTCCAAATGCAGACATGTCATTTTTGTACGTTTTTCTCTTTTGAAAATGAGCCTCAAATTCACATAGACTAACATAACAACCATAGTGTATTATGTGGAGAACTTGGAAATACAAGCCCATAGATGTAACAATATTTAAACTGTTTTTATTGAACCAAAAACAAAGATACAAATATGCAAACAAAGACATTTACGATTCAGTTTTTTTTAATTATAAACAACTCCACCCTTCTGCCCATCCCTGTCCAGCTCCCCACTATATTAAGTCTTGCCAAAAGTGCAATAAAAACCACAAAGAAAAAATATACATGACAAGGATATCAATAAGAGAGAAGAATATAAGATACAACAATAGAAATACTAATACAATCCCAATCTTTCCTGTATGACATGGTACATACTGGAGGTTTCACAGCAGTTTACCCAATTATGTCAAAAGATGTCATGTTCTATAAAATATGCAGGGGGTTTCCCAAACATATCCTGGGGACTCCATGGCCAATTGAGTTTTCAGGATATCCACAATGAATATGCATGAAAGAGAACTGTATACATATGAACCGATTTTCTTGCGTTAGAATTCTAATGTGGTTAAATCTGTTTCATTCATATTCATTGTGGATATCCTGAGCACATGACTGGCTGTGGGATCCCAAGGAAAGGTTTGGAAAGCCACAGTAGTGATTATTAGATGAGTGCTGTTTTACCTGCACTGCATACAGAAAGTTTGTTTTCATTTGGAGTTCCCCCTCACCTCTCTTCTTTCAGAGTGGAAACTTATTGAAGTTGCTGTCTTCCCATTGCTGAGAACAGGAAGATCAAGACACTCAGGTCAGCATCTTCTGAAGACCTAGATTCCTGTTGTACACAACCGTGTTTCTAGAAACAAACATCACTCCATCAGTGTGTACCACTTCTTCATGTATAGGAGTATGCTGAAGGGCAACCTTGTCACTGTTGCATCTATTAAGATGGAGTAGACCAGTTTGTGTGTTTGTCAGTATTGCTCTAGCAGGCATGGTTGGGTTTTCAAGTGTCATGTTGAGTGTGTTTGGCACTTAACAGTTATGCAACAAAGCAAGTGATATGGACTTTCCTTACTTCTGTGGTTCAAAGGATACAAGTTAAGTTTGCCATTTGGCTGTGATGGAGCTTTCTAACTGTGGAGGAAAGATTCTTATCTTCTGTCTAAAATGCTGCTGTGAGGCCTTCCCAGAAATGTTGTGCAGGGTTGTATATGCATGTAGTGTATATTGTCTGTATTGTGCATATACATGCTATGTGAGTGCCATGTGATGCTGTTTGGACTGTGTATTTCAGGTCATACATACCTGCTCTGGACTTCTTGCTGGTTTCATCCCTTTGTGTTTTTTTATTTTGACACAAGCTTGCAACAGATGTTCTGTCCATGCATGCTGCTGTGGCAGCATGTTCAGAACAGTGGCGTACCAAGGTGGGGGCGGTCCGCCCTAGGTGCACGCCGCTGGGGGGTGCCGCAGCGCGCGCCTGTCTGCTCCCAGTTCGCTACGCTCGCTAAATTCTCTCGTTCGCTGCAGCTCCCTCCCTCTGCCCCGGAACAGGAAGTAACCTGTTCTGGGGCAGAAGGAGGGAGCTGCAGCGAACGAGAGAATTTAGCGAGCGTAGCGAACTGGGAGCAGACAGGCGCGCGCTGCGGCACCCCCCCCCCCCAGCGGCGTGCACCCGGGGGGGGTGTCATTTCGTGGGGGGGGCGCTGCACCCAGGGGGGGGGCGCATCGGCGATCCGCCCCGGGTGCCGTCGAGGCTAGGAACGCCACTGGTTCAGAAACCTTGCAATAAGCACAGAATATCCCAGGATGCTCATGGTCAGAGCAGCAGATTAAATGACTATGGGAGACACAAGTTGTCTTTCTCTCACATTTTTAATCTAGCTAAATACCTCATGGAGTTGGGTTAGTTCATTATGTGATGTTTCTGTGACAATCCATAAATCAATAAATATAAATTTAAATCTATACAGTACATTCTGCTGTCTAAAAAATACCATTCAATCTAGGACTTTAATTCAATGATCTGTACAACATACTCTATACTTTCAATGTGAAAGAACAATCAGAAAAATACTCAGGGTAAGAATAAGAAACCAAAATGTCTTGTTTACATACATCTTCCTACTGTTTGTCATAGCAAACCCCAAAGTGACCTTAACAAGGCCTATGACAGGCACTGCGTACCAATGTTTATGTGGCCATGACTCCATGTTAGCAGCCAAATAAAATTGTGTGACCCCTAGGAAATACATAATAATGATTCACCTATAAAAAAAAAGCCCACCCAGATGGTGACCTCAAATGTGAGTTTTGAGGCCCCAAACAATATTATTTTATTTATTTATTAATTTGTTACATTTGTATCCCACATTTTCCCACTTATTTGTAGGCTCAATGTGGCTTACGTATGAACAAATACAAGGTGATAGTGTGGGAAGCTCTTTTAAATAGTGCTCAACCATACTTAATTACAGTACTCAAATACTGTTGGATGAAGTGAATTTGAAACAAAGGTCTAAAGATGCCCAATATGAAGCTATTGAAAAAACTCTTTGAGATCAAGTTATCCAAAAGTACAAATCTGAATAACTCTTCGAGCACTATCAAGTCCATCACTAAAGTAGAAGTGGTTTGTCCTCACTGAGACACTGCCATGGGTTAAGGAATTTGCTGAGGAAGGTCACTTAAGTATGTTGACTGCATAATATTTAAAGATTTCTCCTCAAACATGGCTGCTGTGGGAGTGTGGTAAAAAGAAAGCCCCTACTAAAAAAAAAAAAAAAGTGCCATATAACATTTGTAAAGAAGCAAGCATAAACCAAATGTAGCACATCATCCAGCTAACATGGTCCCTATAGTAAAGCATGGTGGTGGCAGTTTTATTCTGTGGCAATGCTTTTGCAGCAGCAGGGTCAAGGAAGCTAGATCAAGGGAAAGAAGGATGTACAAATACAGGCAGATCCCAAAGGACATCCTGTTATAGTCCGTCAGAGACCTTGATCTGAAGTGAAGGCTCACCATTCAGCAGGACTATGATCCTAAGCAAAAGCAACAATGGAGTGGTTCAGCAAGAACAAAGTGAATATCCTCAAGTGGCCCAGTCTGAGTCCCGACTTGAATCTAATAGAAAATTTGTCTTTCTGCTTTCTTTAAATCTTTCCGTGGCTTTCGATCTAGTGTACCACAATCATCATCTTGCTATATTACATGATACAGGCACCACTGATAAAGCTATCAAATGGTTCAGTTCTTATCTGTTTGACAGTACACTGTCTGCTGGCATGATGCACTATTGCTGCCATTCTCTCTACCCTGCAGTGCCCCCTCCTTGTTCAGCATCTTCATGTCCCCCTTACTTGCTCCGATACAATCTGTAGATCTGACTGCCTTTGTCTATACAGATCCTCTGTCTAAATAACTGGCTCAAATCGTAACATGTTTTTTTCAATCAAACTTTAACTTAACCCAGACAAATCTAAGGGACTTCTAGCACCTCCAGTTCTCCTGGCTGGCACACCAGTTACCTTTACCCACTCCTCTCAAGATACTGGGAGTAACTCTGGATTGGCAACATATATCAAATGTTGTCAAGAATTGTGTTTTTAAGCTGAAACAAATATATTCAGTTTTACACTTCTTCACCAAACCTGCCATTCATATCCACTGTTTTATAATGAGCAAATTGGACTATTGTAATTTCCTCCTCCAAGAGATAAGAACCCATGACATTTACTGTCTCCATGTACAGAATTCCACTGTCTGGCTACTTACTGATCCATGAAATAAAATCATCTTACTTCACTACTGTGTGATGAACACTGGTTCCCAATCGCACAACAAATCTCCTATAAAATACTGCTAATGACCTGCAAGGTTCATTTTCAGGGTTCCCCACCATACTTGTCCAGACTCTTCCTCTATAATAATTCTCATCTCCAACGTTCTAATGTGCCTGGTACCGTGGCTCCCTTGGAGGTGGTCTGCTAGGCAGTTTAGAATGCACTGACGTCAGTGATGTCACTGACAGCTGATTCCAAGACAAAGGGAGGAGTAGGGAAACACGCTCCGCGTGTTTCCTTACTCCTCCCCCTGCCTGGGAAACAGCTGTCAGTGCCCCCCCTCGGCGCAACACCCAAGCCCCTGCCCTGCAAAACCGTGAGCCAGGCAGGGGGAGGAGTAGGGAAACTTACTCCTCCCCCTGCCTACCAATCAGCTCTCAGTGCCCCCCCCCCCCTCAGCGCAACACCCAAGACCCTCCACCCCGGCGCAGCACCCAAGCCCCTACCCCCCTCAACGCATCACCCAAGCCCCTCCCCAAAGCCCCTACCCCCCCCCCCCCCTCTCAGGCACATCAACTCCCTTGCCACCCGCAGCTGCCAATACTAACGCTGTCCGGCCACTGCTGCTTCTTCTGTGGAGCAGCAGCGGCCGGTACAAAAAGCAAAAAGCCAAAAAAAGATTTTTAACCTGAAACGCGGCTCCGTAGACAGCCATCTGGCATTGGCTGTCATCACTGCAGCCGCTCCTCCTCTCCCCTCCACGTCACTGCCCCTGCAGGAAGACCCCGGAGGAGCACAGCGACGTCAGAGGGGAGCGGAGGAACGGCTGCAGAGATGACAGCCAGTGCCAGATGGCTGTCTACGGAGCCGTGTTTCAGGTTTAAAATCTTTTTTTGGCTTTTTTCTTTTTGTACCAGCCGCTGCTGCTCAACAGGAGACGCAGCAGTGGCCGGACAGTGTTAGTATTGGCGGCTGTGGGTGGCGAGAGGGTTGATGTGCCCGAGGGGGGGTAGGGGCTTGGGTGATGCGCTGGGGGGGTAGGGGTTTGGGTGATGCGCCGAGGGGGGAGGGAAGGGTCGCAGGACATGGGTGGCTGCAGGGGGAGAGGAGGGTCGCTGGACATGGATGGCTGCAGGGTGGGGCAGGGAAGAGGGAGGTGGGGAGGGGGTCCTGAGACCAGCTGGGTGGCTGCAGGGGAGACAGAAGGGATGCTGCAGGGGGGGGCAGGGGGAGAGGAGGGTCACTGGACATGGGTGGCTGCAGGGGGGCAGGGGAGAGAGGTGGGTCGCTGAGCATGGGTGGCTACAGGGGGGGAAAGGAGAGGAGGGTCGTTGGACATAGGTGGCTGCAAGGGGGCAGGGGGAGAGGAGAGTCGCTGGACATGGGTGGCTGCAGGGGAGAGAGGAGGGCCGCTGCACATGCGTGGCTGCAGGGGCAGAGGAGGGTTGGTGGGGAGGGGGCCCTGAGACCAGATGGGTGGCTGCAAGGGGGGCAGTGGAGACAGGAAGGACGCTGCAGGGGGGGGGGATTACCTTAATAGTGCCCGTTTCATTGCCTACCGAAACGGGCCTTTTATACTAGTAATACCATATTTACCTACTAGGAATCTCTGCTCTTCACAGCATAACTGCCCTGTTATACCTCTTTTACACCATATCTGATTTGATACTGTTCAGACTAGGATTTTTAGCATTGTTGGACCCTCCCAATGGAATGTTCTCCCTAAACCTCCATTTGGAAAAATCACTGGATAAATTCAAGCCAGGTCTAAAGACCTTCTTTCTCGATGCTTTTGACCATTGATACCTTACTGACCATCACTGTCTCCTGGGTGGCTCAGATACTGCTGTGTTGAATGTATAACATTGCCCTCCTTTTTCTTCTATTCCTCTGCTCTCTGTTGCGCTTCCTCTTTCCTATATGATTTTTTTAGTTCTTTTCACATTCTTTGCAATATAGTATTATAAGATTTGTCAACCACCTGGATGGCATTCTCTTAGGCAGTATATTTACTAATAAACCTGAAAACTGCAGTCACCTGGAAAGAGCCTGAACTATTCTGCTAAGGATGCAAGGTTGGTAGACACTTACTGTAAATGACTCGTGGCTGTTTTTGTTGCAGAAGAGGATTCTACCAACTATTTGAGTTAAAGGGTGTGAAGACTTATGCAAGACTTAAAAAATGTCTTATTCTCAATTGCTTTTAGGATATTTCTATAATTACTCTTTCAGGTTGAAAGTGCAGAGCATATTGTATAGATTAGCGAAACAAATGCCTCCTATAATGCATTTTGAAAAGAGTAGGTTGTACAAAATATGCAATGGTGTGAAGAGTTTTACAGGCACTGTAATTGGATTATAGCACATACACACTCTACTGGTGCTTTATCTTTGACAGCTGCATCAGGATACTGGAATGTTGAACCGTATTGGTAACTATATCACTTTTTTCACCTGCTTACAGTTCACGGATCCAGTATTATACAATAAATCTTTATTTTCTATTATAGTTGTTGAAGTCATTTATTCCTCAAATGTCATAATACAATGTATATGTATATAATATGAGATCTTTTGTTCTCCTGATAAATTTTATTGTGGTAATGGAATATGGAAAATCAGAGATTTAAGTATTTTCTTCACAGGCCTCTCCTAGAGCTGGGGTAGTTCAACATATGATGTTTTTTGCTATCATCCTTATATAAGTTTATGATTCAGCTTCATTTCTTATTGATAGCCAACTTTGTCTGTGTTCTTGAAATCTCACAGTTCCACTCCTTGGATCTGGTGTTATAAATATATAGGTTAAATCTGAGAAGGTGCAGTTAGAGGCTCTCTGTTTTCCAATACCATTTCTTCACAAGCTTTCCTTCTGTTCTTCAGGGATGGGTAGGAAGCGAGTGATACAGTTGGGTCAAGAAGGTTCAGCACAGATACCTTCTGAAGTACAGAGTTAAGGGAAATATTTCTTGTGGGAGCAGGAGAGACTGAAGAGAGAGCAAAACCAACCTCTAGGGTGAAATTTGTGTAATGTGGTTAGTGATTTATACATAACTATGTCTTGAAAAAATGTAAAGAAGAAAACAAAAGGATATGGTTGCCACGTCTACCTAAATAAATCAAGGATAACAACAAGAACCTGCTTAGTATAGGTAACATCTGACTAGTGCACAGAAGTCATTGTTAAGTATTGAGCCCTCCCTTCATTTCTCAGGATCCCCTTTCCACACAGAGAAACAACATCTTCCAATGTTATAGGAGAGTTCTTGTACTACAAAGAATTCTTATCTTCCATTTTAAATTTCAAATGCTTTGATAGGTTTCTGATCTTTTATGAATGAAAAATATAAATTGAAAAAAACAACATAGCAGGAAAGCAGTCATCTTAGTTTGCAAGAACTTTCAATTCTCATGATGCTTTGCAGGTGACATCACAATATAATAGTTAAAGGAGACATCCATGTTGAATGTTTAGGATGTAGAAAGCACTGGAAAACAATTATTTTAATGTAGTAACTGGTATAGAAAAGGGTACAATTTTGGAAATAGATGCCTAAAAATGTTTGCTGTCCAGAAAAGTGCCACTGATTGGGACTATCTGGCAATTTTCAAAAGCAGTATCTGGATAGGGCTGTGATTACTGATCACCTTAGTACTATCCAGAGAGTGCCGAGGCGGTGTGTGGGAGGATCATGGGCAGTTTTCTGGTTAGTAGCAACCTTCAAACCGCTAACCAGATAACTATCTGAATAAAGTTAGGACAGAAAAAGTACTGTACTAAATTTTATTTTGTTACCTATCTGGACAGTGGTTTGAATATCACTGCTATCTGGATAGCGCAGCTGCTCACCCCTCTTTCCAGATATGCAGGGCTGGCTGCAATCTGGTTAGCGGAGCTGAATATCTGGATTTTTTTTTACTGCCATGACCAGTGTTTTAAGAAACCTACATAACATAAGTATTGCCATACTGGGACAGAACGAAGGTCCATCAAGCCCAGCATCTTGTTTCTAACAGTGGCCAATCCAGGTTACAAGTACCTGGCAAGATCCCAAAAAAGTACAATACATTTTATGCTGCTTATCCTAGAAATAAGCAGTAAATTTCCCCCAAGTCCATTTTAATAATGGTCTATGGACTTTTCCTTTAAGAAGCCATCCAAACCTTTTTTTAAAACCCCGCTAAGCTAACTGCTTTTACTACATTCTTTGGTAACGAATTCCAGAGTTTAATTACACGTTGAGTGAAGAAAAAGTTTTCTCCGGTTTGTTTTAAATTTTCTACTTTGTAGCTTCATTGCGTGCCCCCTAGTCCTAGTATTTTTGGAAAGAGTAAACAAGTGATTCACGTCTACCCGTTCCACTCGACTCATTATTTTATAGATCTCTATCATATCTCCTCTCAGCCGTCTTTTCTCCAAGCTGAAAAGCCCTAGTCGCTTCAGCCTTTCCTAATAGAGAAATTTCCCCATCCCCGTCATCATTTTATCGCCCTTCTCTGTACCTTTTCTAATTCCACTTTCCATATCATCAAGCTGATCAATCCATAGACTGGTGGGTTGTGTCCATCTACCAGCAGGTGGAGATAGAGAGCAAACTTTTGCCTCCCTATATGTGGTCATGTGCTGCCGGAAACTCCTCAGTATGTTCTCTATCTCAGCAGGTGGTGGTCACACACAGCAGCAGCTCTGGCTAGGCCTCCAAGCCTAATTTTTAGGTTTTGTTGAGTGCCTGGGGTTGAGGGCTCTTTTGAGCAAGTGCAAACCTGGTGGTGCCAGGTCCCTCCTTTTCTCCCCCCTCCCGCTGGCTCCGTTAAAAAAAAAAAAAAGTTTTGAACGTCCTTAAAGGCGTTTATTTCGACGTTTATTTAAGCGTCTATTGCAGCTACTCACTGGGACACCAGGTCGTTACAACTCGGAGCGGACAGCAGGTAATTTTTACCTTTTTATAGCGGGCAGGGGGTTCCCCGATTCTTCTCCTCGTGGCATATGGCGTCGGAGGGCGAGGGCGCAAAGGGTCGCTCCCCGGGTCGCTTGAGCGCTTCTAGAGGGGATGCGGGGGTCTTAAAGCCTGATTCGCCCTTGTTGGGTGACAGTTTCGTGACCGATGAATGTCCCGGTCCTTCCTCCGGCGTGGCGGTTTTTCCCGCCATAAACGCCCATCCCCCGCTCCTCGCCTCCGCCATCTTGGCCGGCCACGCGGCTCGGACGGCTTCTTCTTGGGCCGCCCTTGAGGTTGGAGACATTAATGCCATGAACGCCCTTAATTTGGGCGACGGCACAGAAGCGGCTAAAGTTAAGAGCCGTTCTTCCCGCGCGGCTCCTTCGTGGAGTTTCGCGCCGGACGCCATTTTGGATGCGCAGCATGTCTCTCCCCCGCTATTGCGAGCGCCGGTTGAGGGTGCGTCTAGGGCTGTTGCCCAGGCTGCGGAAGTGCACAGTCTGGGGGGTTTCTCCCCCGAGTTTGTTTTGCTGCTGCATCAGGCCTTCCTCATGCACAACGCTGCCCCTGCTCCCTCGTCTGGTAAAGAGGTTGAGGTTCCCAGAGGTAAACGCCCTCGGGTTGATTCCCAGGCCTTGGAGGAATTTGTCTCCTCCGATGTAGATGAGGGCAGCGTGTCTGAGGTCTCCCAACGGTCCTTTGCGGATTCCTTGGAGGAGACGGATCCCCGCTCGGATGGAGCGGATGACCCCTCTGCAGCGCGGCTTTTTAGCCCAGAGGATTTGCCCAACCTGTTGTTACAGGCCATGGACACTTTGAAGATTTCCTCTCCAGAGGACGTCTCTCCCTCAGCCCCTGTTGGCTCTGCCATTATGCTGGGGACGAAGCGCCCGCCTAAAACCTTCCACGTGCATGATGCCATGCACACCTTAATTTCGGCTCAATGGGATGTCCCAGAAGCGAGCCTTAAAGTGGCTAGGGCTATGTCCCGCCTCTATCCTTTGGCTGTGAGTGAACGTGAGGCCTATCTGTGGCCTACCGTGGATTCTTTAATCACTGCGGTGACTAAGAAAACGGCGTTGCCGGTGGAAGGTGGCACGGCCCTAAAGGATGCCCAAGACAGAAGATTGGAGGCGGCCTTAAGGTCGTCCTTTGAGGCGGCTGCTTTAAGTTTGCAGGCCTCAGTTTGCGGCTCCTATGTGGCCAGGGCGTGCCTGACTATGGTGCAGCGGGCTTCCCCCTCGGATCATTCCTTGAGGGCTGATTGGCCGGCCCTGGAATCGGGCTTAGCCTATTTGGCAGACTTGCTGTATGATGTCTTGAGGGCCTCAGCGAAAGGCATGGCTCAGACAATCTCTGCGCGGCGGTGGCTTTGGCTGAAACATTGGTCTGCTGACCACGCCTCTAAATCCTGCCTGGCTAGGTTGCCTTTTAAAGGCAAGCTGCTCTTTGGGGTCGAGCTGGACAAAATCGTGACCGATCTCGGCACGTCTAAGGGCAAGAAATTACCAGAGGTCAGGGCTCGGGCTAGTACTCGTCCCGGTACCTCCAGAGGACGGTTGCAGGAAGCCCGTCGGTACCGCCCGGGCAAGTCGGGTTCCTCTGCCCCCTCTTCCTTCAAGAGGAATTTCTCCCCCAAGCAGCATTCCTTTCGCAGAGACCGCCGTCCCGGAGGTGCTCCCTCCGGTCCTCCCCCAGGGTCTCGTACCCAATGACGGGGTCTTGGTCCACGCCCCAGTGCAGATTGGAGGACGGCTGTCCTCGTTTCTGGGCGAGTGGACCACAATAACTTCAGACGCGTGGGTGCTGGAAGTCATCAGAGACGGCTACAAACTAGAGTTCTGCCGACCCTTAAAAGACGGGTTTGTACTCTCTCCCTGCAAGTCTCCGGTCAAAGCTGTGGCAGTGCAGCAGACTTTGGACAATCTGATCCGCCTGGGCGCGGTCGTTCCGGTGCCAGAAAGTCAGCTTGGCAAGGGGCGTTACTCCATTTACTTTGTGGTACCAAAGAAAGGAGGTTCTGTCCGGCCTATCCTCGACCTCAAAGGGGTCAATCGGGCCTTGAAAGTGCGGCACTTTCGCATGGAGACTCTCCGCTCTGTTATAGCGGCAGTGAAGGCAGGAGAGTTCCTGGCATCCTTGGACATCAAGGAAGCGTACCTGCATATTCCCATCTGGCCTCCTCATCAACGCTTTCTGCGTTTTGCAGTCCTGGGACGACACTTCCAGTTCAGAGCCCTCCCTTTCGGGTTGGCTACTGCTCCGCGGACCTTTTCCAAAGTAATGGTGGTCATCGCGGCCTTCCTACGAAAGGAAGGGGTACAAGTCCATCCTTATCTGGACGACTGGTTGATCCGAGCCCCCTCTTATGCAGAGTGCGGCAAAGCTGTGGACCGGGTAGTTGCTCTTTTGAGCTCCCTGGGATGGATCATCAACTGGGAGAAGAGCCAGCTGCGCCCGACTCAGTCCCTGGAGTACCTGGGAGTTCGATTCGACACCCAAGTGGGCAGAGTGTTCCTGCCAGACAATCGGATTGTCAAACTTCAGGCTCAGGTGGACCAGTTCCTAGTAGCCTCTCCCCTTCGGGCTTGGGACTATGTGCAGCTGTTGGGCTCTATGACGGCCACGATGGAAGTTGTGCCCTGGGCCAGGGCTCATATGAGACCACTTCAACACTCTTTGCTGCAGCGCTGGACTCCGATGTCGGAGGATTATGCTGTGCGCCTTCCCTTGGACCCAGCAGTGCGCAAGGCGCTGAGCTGGTGGATGCAGACAGACAAGTTGTCTGCGGGAATGCCTCTGGTGACCCCAGAGTGGATTGTCGTCACGACGGACGCCTCGTTGTCGGGCTGGGGAGCCCACTGCTTGGGAAGGACAGCGCAGGGGCTCTGGTCTCCTGCAGAGGCAAAGTGGTCTATCAACCTCCTGGAACTCAGAGCCATTCGGTTGGCGCTTTTGGAGTTCATCCCGGTACTGGTGTTGAACCCTGTACGGGTCCTGTCGGACAATGCCACGGCTGTGGCCTATGTCAACCGCCAGGGAGGTACCAAGAGCGCCCCTCTAGCCAAGGAGGCTATGAATCTTTGCCAGTGGGCGGAAGCGAACCTGGAGCAGCTTTCAGCGGCCCACATTGCCGGAGTCATGAATGTCAAGGCGGACTTTCTCAGTCGCCATACCTTGGAGCCCGGAGAGTGGCAGCTATCTGCTCAGGCGTTCTTGGACATCATGAAGCGCTGGGGCCAGCCGAGCCTAGATCTGATGGCGTCATCGGCCAATTGCCAAGTGCCGCGCTTTTTCAGCAGAGGACGGGACCCTCGATCCCTGGGAGTAGATGCTCTTCTCCAACAGTGGCCGACACAAGAGCTTCTCTATGTGTTCCCGCCCTGGCCCATGTTGGGCAGGGTGCTAGACCGGGTGGCAAAGCATCCCGGCAGGGTAATCCTGGTGGGTCCGGATTGGCCCAGGCGTCCCTGGTATGCGGACTTGATCAGGCTCTCAGTCGACGATCCTCTGCGGCTGCCAGTGGAGCAGGGCCTGTTACATCAGGGTCCCGTGGTGATGGAGGATCCCTCCCCCTTTGGTCTTACGGCCTGGCTATTGAGCGGCAGCGTCTGAGGAAGAAGGGCTTCTCAGACAAGGTCATCGCCACTATGCTGAGAGCGAGGAAGCGCTCTACTTCTACTGCTTACGCCAGGGTTTGGCGTATCTTTGCAGCGTGGTGTGAAGCAGGCTCACTTTCTCCCTTCACTGCTCCAATTTCTTCAGTGTTGGCGTTCCTGCAAGAAGGTCTGGAGAAAGGCCTGTCGCTCAGTTCCCTTAAAGTCCAGGTAGCGGCTCTGGCTTGCTTCAGGGGCCGCCTGAAGGGTGCTTCCCTGGCTTCGCAGCCAGATGTGGTGCGCTTTCTCAAGGGAGTTAATCACCTGCGCCCTCCTCTGCACTCAGTGGTGCCTGCGTGGAATCTCAACCTGGTACTAAGAGCATTGCAGAAGCCGCCTTTTGAACCCTTGTCGAGGGCATCTCTGAAAGACCTGACGTTGAAAGCAGTCTTTTTGGTGGCTATCACTTCAGCCAGAAGAGTTTCCGAGCTCCAGGCGCTCTCATGTCGAGAGCCTTTTCTGCAGTTCACTGAGGCAGGAGTGACTATTCGCACAGTGCCTTCCTTCCTGCCCAAGATTGTTTCTCGCTTCCATGTGAATCAGCAGCTCTGTCTCCCTTCCTTTCGTAGGGAGGACTACCCAGAGGAGTACTCTGCTCTTAAATATCTGGATGTGAGACGAGTCATCATCAGATACTTGGAAGTGGCCAATGATTTCCGGAAATCGGATCATCTGTTTGTCCTGTTTGCAGGTCCTCGTAAGGGTCTGCAGGCTGCTAAGCCTACAGTGGCAAGATGGGTCAAGGAAGCCATTGCAGCGGCTTATGTGGCCGCGGGGAAGGTGCCGCCTATCCAGCTGAAGGCTCACTCCACGAGAGCTCAGGCGGCCTCGATGGCAGAGGCCGGATCCGTCTCCTTGGAAGAGATATGCAAGGCGGCAACTTGGGCTTCGGCTCATACATTCTCCAAGCATTACCGTTTGACTGTGGCTGCACGGGCGGAGGCCCGGTTTGGAGCTTCAGTGTTGAGGTCAGGGATTTCAATGTCCCGCCCTGGGTGAGTACTGCTTCGGTACATCCCACCAGTCTATGGATTGATCAGCTTGATGATATGGAAGGTAAAATTATGTATAATCATACCTGATAATTTTCTTTCCATTAATCATAGCTGATCAATCCATAGCCCCTCCCAGATATCTGTACTGTTTTTATTCTGGTTGCATTTCAGGTTCAAGTTTAGTCTTCAGTTACTTCAGAAAGACTTCGTGTTCAAGTTTTTTTTTTCACTTGGATTCTTCAAGAGTTAAGACAAGTTTGTGTTACAGTGAGCTGCTGCATTCCTCTCCCCTCCGTTTTACGGGGCTGGATTGAGACTTAAAATTCTGCCGGCACTCCCTCCCGCTTCGTGCGGCTGTAGGGCAGCTTTGTACCCCTCCTGCTTCGGCGGTGTTAGGGTCAGTCAGCTCCTCCCGCGGTTGCGGTTGCAGGATAAGCCAGATCCCCCCGCATCGGCGGGTGTGGTGTCCCTCCCCCGCTCCGCGGGGATGAGCTGGACGGATTCCCCTCCCCCACTTGTGTGGGGATGAGCTGGGTTATTTCCCCTCCCCCGTTTCGGCGGTGGTGAGCTGGGCAGAGTGTCCCTTCGTGGGTGTAATTCTCTAAGTGCTGAGTCCTGCGGATGGAGCTTTGATATCGACATACTGAGGAGTTTCCGGCAGCACATGACCACATATAGGGAGGCAAAAGTTTGCTCTCTATCTCCACCTGCTGGTAGATGGACACAACCCACCAGTCTATGGATTGATCAGCTATGATTAATGGAAAGAAAATTATCAGGTATGATTATACATAATTTTACCATCCTGCTTATAATCGAACGAGAAAAACGCCCAAGTTCCGACCTAAATCGGGAGATGGACGTTTATCTCACAAAAACGAATAACGCGGTATAGTCGAAAGCTGAACTTGGACGTTTTCAACTGCACTCCATCGCGGAAACGTACAAAGTTCACGGGGGCGTGTCGGAGGTGTGGTGAAGGTGGGACTGGGGCATGGTAATCACCTGAACAGAGATGGGTGCCTTTCGCCGATAATGGAAAAAAAGTATGCATTTTTAGCTAGAATTTAGGGCACTTTTCCTGGACCCTGTTTTGTCACAAATAAGGCCCCAAAAAGTGCCCTAAATGACCAGATTACCACCAGAGGGAATCGGGGATGACCTCCCCTGACTCCCCCGGTGGTCACTAACCGCCTCCCACCACAAAAAATGATGTTTCACAACTTTTATTTTCACCCTCAAATGTCATACCTCCCTGGCAGCAGTATGCAGGTCCCTGGAGCAGTTGTTAGGGGGTGCAGTGGACTTCAGGCAGGTGGACCCAGGCCCATCCCCCCCCTACCTGTTATAATTGTGCTGCTTCATGCTTAGTCGTCCAACCCCCCCCAAACCCACTGTACCCACATGTAGGTGCCCCCCTTCACCCCTTAGGGCTATAGTAATGGTGTAGACTTGTGGGCAGTGGGTTTTGAGGGGGATTTGGGGGGCTCAACACACAAGGGAAGGGTGCTATGCACCTGGGAGCTCTTTTACCTTTTTTTTGTTTTTGTAAAAGTGCCCCCTAGGGTGCCCGGTTGGTGTCCTGGCATGTGAGGGGGACCAGTGCACTATGAATCCTGGCCCCTCCCACGAACAAATGCCTTGGATTTATTCGTTTTTGAGCTGGGCGCTTTCATTTTCCATTATCGCTGAAAAACAAAAACGCCCAGCTCACAAATTGTCGAATAAAACATGGACGTCTATTTTTTTTGGAAAATACGGTTCGGTCCACCCCTTCACGGACCCGTTCTCGGAGATAAACGCCCATGGAGATAGACGTTTTTGTTCGATTATGCCCCTCCACATCTTTCTTGAGATGCGGCGACCATAATTGAACACAATATTCGAGGTGCAGTCGCACCATGGAACGATACAAAGGCATTATAACATACTAATTTTTGTTTTCCATTCCTTTTCTAATAATATCTATTTGCCTTCTATTTGTTTTCTTAGGCACTGCGCACACTGAGCAGAGGGTTTCAACTTGTCATCAACGATGACGCCGAGATCCCTTTCCTGGTCGGTGACCTTTCCCACATGCATCACTTTGTACTTGTTCACATTAAACGTCATCTGACATTTAGATGCCCAGTCTCCCAGTCTCGTAAGGTCCTCTTAATTTTTCACAATCCTCTCGCAATTTTTACAACTTTGAATAACTGTGTCATCAGCAAATTTAATTACCTCACTAGTTACTCCCATCTCTAGATCATTTATAAATATATTAAAAAGTAGCGGTCCCAGCACAGACCCCTGGGGAACCCCACTATCCACCCTTTCTCCATTAAGAATACTGACCGTTTAACCCTACTCTCTGTTTTCTATCCTTTAACCAGTTTTTAATCTACAATAGGACACTACTTCCTGTCCCATGACTTTCCAATTTCCTCTGGAGTCTTTCATGAGGTACTTTGTCAAACACCTTTTGAAATTCCAGATACACAATATCAACCGGCTCACCTTTATCCACATATTAGTTCACCCCTTCAAAGAAATGTAATAGATTGGTGAGGCAAGATTTCCCTTCACTAAATCCATGTTGGCTTTATCTCATTAATCCATGCTTTTGTATATGCTCTGTAATTTTGTTCTTTATAATAGTCTCTACCAGTTTGCTCGGGACTGACGTCAGTCTCACCAGTCTATAATTTCCCAGAGATCCTCTGGAACCTTTTTAAAAAATTGGCGTTACATTGGCCACCCTCCAATCTGTTGGGAAAACACTCAGTTTTAAAGATAAATTACATATTACTAACAATAATTCTGCAAGTTCATTTTTCTATTCTATCAGTACTCTGGGATGAATACCATCCAGTTCAGGAGATTTGCTACTCTTCAATTTGTTAAATTGCCCCGTTACATCCTTCAGGTTTATATAGATTTAATTTAGTTTCTCCGTCTGCTTTGAGTACCATTTCTGGCACCAGTATCTCTCCCAAATCTTCCTTGGTGAATACCGGAGCTAAGAATTAATTTAATCTCTCTGCTATGGCTTTGTCTTCCCTGATTGCCCCTTTTAACCATGGGTCATCTAGCGGTCCAACAGATTCTTTTGCTGGCTTCCTGCTTTTAATATACCTAAAAAAAATAATGTGTTTTTGCCTCAAACACAATCTTTTTTTCAAAGTCCCTCTTTGCCTTTATCAGCACTTTGCCATTCCTTATGCTGTTTCTTATTATTTTCAGTCGGTTCCTTCTTCCATTTTCTGAAGGATTTTCTTTTAGCGCTAATAGCTTCCTTCACCTCATTTTTTAACCATGCCGGCTGTTTGCTCTTCCTTTTTCCTTTTTTACTAAATGGAATATATTTGGCCTGGGCATCCAGGATGGTGTTTTTGAACAGCATCCATGCCTCATGTAAAGTTTTGACCTTCACAGCCACTCCAATTTTTTTTAATTTTTATTTTTTACCGTTCTAATTTTATCTTAGTCTCCTTTTTGAAAGTTAAACGCTAACGTATTGGATTTCCTTTGTGTACTTACTCCAAAGCTAACATCAAATCTGATCATATTATGATCACTGTTATCAAGCGGCTCCAGCACCAATTATCTCCCTGTTGATCATTGCAGCTGAATATTAGTGTGTATGCTTTTATGTTGCTGCTGGTACTGACTGGGCCATGAATGCTTCTGTCTGCTATAAAACAATACTCCTTGTGCACGAAGCAATCAAAGGCAGTTACCATCCATGAGGAGAGGAACTGCACATGCATTATTTAGATGATAATTTTAAAAATGAACAAAATGTGCAAATGTCACGGAAAACTATAATCAGGGCTATTTCAAATGCTCCCACCCTATGCAAAATTAAAAAAAAAAATTTGCAAAGCTTTTAGGGCTATATTTACTAAAAAATGCTATTGTGTTATTGTGTGCTAACATGCATTATTTTCCTCAGGTCCTGTTTTATGCATTATAACCTATAATGTATGTCAATGATGTTAGTATGCCCTAACCCTAGCACATTTTAGTAAATCTCTAGGCTATTCCTTTGAAAATCTGTTTTTTTTTTTTGTTTTTTTAGTTTGATAAGCTGGGCATAACTGGGAGGATCTTACATAATTTCAGAGGCAAGATTTACAGATTTTATGACAAAAGTTCTAGAAATCACCAAACTACAAATCTAACACTTACACTCCACTGGTTTAATCTTGGTCCTTCTAGAAAGTTCCTATTATCTATTCCCTTTCAATGTTTTATCCAGCCCAAGGATACAGTAGGAGCACCTGGAGGGGGCAGACTTAAGATAGATGGAGGTTGTGTCAAGCGTAAAATACCTGCAGAGCCTGTCGGGTGGAAATAGAGATGTGCTTTCGGGGTGAAGAGCTGCCCCATCTTAGTGGGCATGAAAACAGCAGGAAGGCAAATTTCTTCTAAAACAAAACAAAAACAGTTGAGAACATTTTATTAAGACATAAAAAAAAATGTCTCTGTTTCTTCATCTCACCAGCCTCAGTGTGAACTGAAGACTTCTATCTTAGAAGAAAGGATTTACTTATCGCCCCACCAGACCAGTCCAGATGCTTGGGTTTGCCTTCTCCTACTAGCAGATGGAGCGTGAGCCTGACTAAACTAGTGACATCACTCTTAAGTGTCCTGTGCAGTCACTTACTACTTATTTCTCAGTCTATAGCAGATGGTAGGTGAGGCATCCTGTGTAGGTGATGACTAGTTTAGTAGGCTGGGTCTGGTAGGGTTCATGTTAGGTAAGCATAATTTGGATCTTTTTTTTCCAGAATATTAAAAAAAGAAAAAGATGGCGCTTATAAAAATATCTGTGTTTGGTCCAGCTTAGTCACTTCTTTCAGCCCAAGGATGTTACACTCAGTGGTACCGAGTCCCTTGGCCTTTCCCCTCCCAACACCACCATAGACATTTTTTTCAGGGTGTATGGCCACCTGTTCCTCAGTCTTCCTCCCATGCCTACAGGAGGGAGTCCTTGAGTGCCCCCCTCCTCCCCGGAATGATTGACAATTGTTTAAAAAAGAAAAAAACAAAAACCAAGGCTGGGTATACTTTTCAACCAGTGAGGCCTAAAGTATTTTAGAGGTGGCAGAATGGGAAGTGTACCTTACAGCCATGGGTGACTATTTTGTTAGGTTGTGATTGTGAGTCAGTAGAACACTACCCCCCCCCCCCCCCCCCCCCCAAAATTTTTTTTTTTAAATGAGGCAGCATACCAAACATACTTTTGTTGTGCCGCCTCCCTATGGATTTTTCCAATACAAGTAGTCTCTCATATTATGAAACTTTGGCCGAACAGCAGGAGGCGCTTCTCAGCTGCTGGAAAGAGAGCACTTTATTAGAAAAAGCCAGAGGGAGGTGGTGCGGTGCATTATCTTTGAAAGTAAATCATGTTTGCTTTACCTCTGCTGCTGCACTGCAGCTTGCTGGGCCCCCACCACATTGCGGGGGCTGCTTGGGTGGAATTAATTCCATTCACTGAGAATTTGTGTTATCCTAGATTTGCCATGTCGATGCTGGTGAGGGATGAACCATCCAGTTCATACAGTTGATAATAGAAGGCTTCTTCACAGAGGGGTAAGATGGTGTTTTTCAAGAGGTAAAAACATCAAGGTACAAATCTTGGTACATATTTTGCTTCTGGATGCTGAGGGGGTCCTGGAAAAAAGGATTATGGCCTTGGTCTTCACTCCCAAGTTCAGTTTTCAGGAAATCCCTAATGAGTATGCCCGAGAGAGATCTGCATGCCAACAACCCCATTGTATGCAAATCTCTCATGCATATTAGGGATATCCTGAGACCACCTGACATTGGTGGCTTTTGAGGATTGAGAGTGAAAAACAGTGGAATAGGGTGGTGTTTATTATTTGAAAACCCTTTTGACAACTTGGGACTTTCAAGAGTCAGCTTTTTTTTTTTTTTTTACACATTTAGATTGTTTAATTTATGTTTCATGTGTTTTATTGTCTTGTCTTACATTGAGATCTGATGTCACTTACCATTCCAGCATGTTGCTGGGTATGTGTGACTTAAGATTGTTTACAGAGGTAGCATTGTCCATATATTTCTCTGTCCAATGTTAGTAGGGTCATTTTACCCAGAATCCCCATAGTTTGGCACAAGAGTACCTTTATATTTGGTGCCTGACTCCGTTGGTGCCTGTAGCCTTTTCTGACTCATCAGCTGCCTCTCCAAGTTCCCACTGGTCTCTGCACGCAGTTTCTCCACTGTGTTCCTTTTATTCTTCTGCATTGCCTCCTCCAGTTGTCTCATCCTTTCCCAGACCTAAAGTTAGAATGAGGAATCACAACATATGTGTACACCAGGGATTCTTGTGACTTGTTAAAGTAAGGGGGAGAGGAGTGGGAGACAGTTCTCCCAGTATTGTAAGTTTCTTGAACTTTGCTGAAGTAAAATTTATACTGTTTACTTTAATTGCAAGGGCAGCACCCAAGCTTGTTTCTTTCCGTAAAAGTTTGGAAGCATCCTTTAAAGAGGTAAAGGATCGGTGACTTAACAGTGGTCAGTTTATATACTACTACTACTACTACTACTTATCATTTCTAAAGCGCTACTAGACATACGCAGCGCTGTACACTTGAACATGAAGAGACAGTCCCTGCTCGACGGAGCTTACAATCTAATTAGGACAGACAAACAGGACAAACGAGATAAGGGAATATTAAAGTGAGGATGATAAAATAAGGGTTCTGAACAGGAGTTAAAAGCAGCATCAAAAAGGTGGGCTTTTAGCTTAGATTTGAAGACGGCCAGAGATGAAGTCTATTCCAGGCATATGGTGCAGCAAGATAAAAGGAACAGAGTCTGGAGTTAGCAGTGGAGGAGAAGGGTGCAGATAAGAGAGATTTACCCAGTGAATGGAGTTCCAGGGGAGGAATGTAGGGAGAGATGAGGGTGGAGAGGTACTGAGGAGCTACAGAGTGAATGCACTTATAGGTCAATAAGAGGAGTTTGAAATGCATGCGGCAATGGATAGGGGGAGAGATGAGGGTGGAGAGGTACTGAGGAGCTGCAGAGTGAATGCACTTATAGGTCAATAAGAGGAGTTTGAAATGTATGCGGCAACGGATAGGAAGCCAGTGAAGTGACTTGAGGAGAGGGCTAATATGAGCATAACGACACTGGTGGAATATTAGTCATGCAGCAGAATTTTGAACAGATTGAAGAGGAGAGAGATGGCTAAGTGGGAGACCTGTGAGAAGCAAGTTGCAAAAGTCTAGGCGGGAGGTGATAAGAGTGTGGATGAGGGTTCTGGTAGTGTGCTCAGAAAGGAAAGGGCGAACATCACAAAGAGAAAAGTCAAAACACTGCTCTCTCAACTAACGTCATATGTCTTTCCTATGCGAGTAGCTTTCTCCAAGTAAAATAGATTGGGCAATAAAATCAAATACAAATCCATGACCATGGAAAGTAACATGACATTCATTGCAAAATCAGGCTGCACACTGTATTTGGTTAGAGGTATAAATTGTAGCTGTGAAAAGGGTAAGTTTCATATGATTCTTTACAGTTGTGCTTCTTTGGTTTTGTTAGTCATGTAGGACTGGCTTCTATATATAGTGCTGAAAAAAATAAGCACTAAGCGCTATTCCATAAACAGCACTCCAAGTTGGGCGCCATTTATAGAAACTATGCCTAACTTTTAGACATGAGGATTTTCACCAAATGAAACCAGGTGTAAAACCCCTGTGCCTAAATTAGACGCAGATCAGGTATATTCTGTAACAATGTGTGCAAATTTTGGGAATGCCTTTTCCATGGCCACTCCCCCTTTTCAGTTTCGTCCACTAGAAATTATGCATGCATCTTTATAGAATACACCTAGGAAGGTGCTTGTGTAAATTCTAATTGTTGCCAATTAGCGTTGATAATTATTAGCACCCAATTATTGGTGCTAATTAGTTTGTTCAATTAAATTGCACGCATGCAAATTGAGCAAGTGCCCAAATTTGCACATACAATTTAAAGTGCCATTTGTAGAATCCAGGGAGTAGTGCCTTGTCACTATGGGACTCTATCAAAAATTGATTCAACTCTGAGGAAGAACAGACCAGCCTTTTATCTCAGGGCTTCCCAAACCCGTCCTGGTGACCCCACAGCTAATCAGCTGTAAAGGGCTATTTATTTCATGTAAACATTTTTTAAATTGTCTTCTTGTGATGCATCCAAGGAGGTATAGAAGATAATACGTACATGATGAAATGATGTGAGATAAATGTGCATGCACTAGGGACCCAGAAGCACATTTATCTCACATATCTTAATTTCTATATTTATATTTCTATATCTATATTTCATCAAATGCAAGCTCTAAACAGCTGTGAAAGCTCAGAATTAAAATGGAATCATTCTGCTATTATAACCTCTGATTCTCTGTAGATTACTGTAATGCATTGTTGATGGGAGGATCTGGTAAGCTTATTGGCTCCATTTGCTTCAAATAACTGCTGCAAGGGTGATTTCAGGTAGATCCCTTATTATGTGTGCTACATGGTCTCCCTTTGGTGACAAGTGCTGCTGTTCATTTTTCATGCACTGTGGGAGGATCAACTTGAAGTATTTGGCAGATGATATTCTGGTTCTACTTTGAGTTCAGTGGAGGATTGTTTGTTGGTGGTGCTTACTGTTAAATAAGTTCAGGAATTTGTGTTCTTGGTTGTTGTACCAGTATGGGGGAATAGCACATAATAGCACATGCCTCAGGAGGCATGGCTGGAATTGAAGGGAGATAACATTTCTAGATGTAATAAACGACTGCTTCATGTAGCAACTGGTCCATGAACAGATAAGAGGGGGAACCATTTTGCATCTGGTCCTTGTGCCTTGCAGGGTATAGTGCAAGAGGTGGTGGTGTTGGGTCCCCTGGGAAACAGTGATCATAACATGGTCAAGTTTGAGCTACTATCTGGGATGAACCTGCAAAGGAAATCTACTGTAGTAGCATTTAATTTTCAAAAGGGTGACTATAATAAAATGAGGAACAAAAAGAACCTAAAAGAATTGGCTACTAAGGTTAGGACACTAAATCAGGTGTGGACATATTATGTTTAAATCTTTTTTATTAAATGTTCACATATACAATATTCATTATGAAAACATCCAGTTACTCCTAACACATAAGATCTGTTACAGGTCAAAGTATTTCTGATCATAACTATGAACTCTCTTGTTTATATTGAAACTTTCTCTCTGCCTTAATCTTTTATGCCTTTTTCCACCTAATCCTGGGCTCTGCTTTGACTACATTCTTTCAGGTATAAACTTGTCTGAGCCCAGGTTTTATGTTAGATATCGCTATGGTTCTTGCTTCCTCTCTATTATCAATTTTCTTAATTTATTTAACCCATTAACATCAACGTGAACAACTTAACCTTCATTAACGTTTCTTTTCGTAATTGCACTCAACTTTTAAATTTGTATACATTATGTTTCGAATCTTAATTTTCTATTTCTTTTCCCCCCCTCCTCCCCCCTCCCCTTCTCTTCCCCCCTTTCCCCTCATTGTTCTCTGTCTTTCTTCTTGTCTATTGGGTTTGTTTAATCTTTACCCAAAGAGTTCAGTTCTTCTGTCCAAACTCTCCATCTCTGTCTGTTCATGCTCCCTGTTCCACCATCTTCCTCCTCTTCGTTTAGAAGTTTATCAGGTAACTGCGAGCTGCATGCGGGAGCGTGCTTAAAAGGGGACTCCAGCACGCTTCAAATTTCTTCCCTTCTATCGATTCCCAGTTCTTCACACCCATCCGTTCTACCCTCATCAACATCAACATTCGTGTCCTCCACTGCTGTCTGAATGGTGGCCTGTGCGAGAGCCATTCGGCCAGAATAACTTGCTTAGCAATTATAACCATCTTTGAAGCAAATTCTGTATACCCTCTCCTTGTTGGTTTGCTTAGTCTGAAATGACCAAAGAGGATCGCCACATCATAAGTCCAAGGTGCATTCCACAATTGTGACACATAAGTGAGCAGTCCTTTCCAAAATTCCACCACTGCTGAGCAGTTCCATATCATATGACCCAAAGTTGCTCCAGCACCATCGCATCTGGGGCAGGATCCCCAGGGTGACACACCCATGTGAAAGGCTTGTCTGGGCGCTATATACGTCCGCATAACCAGTCTGTACTGTTGTTCCCAGTGTATTGCGGCAGCCGTGGAGTGCCTCATTCTCAAGATATGTGCTTTTATCTGCGCCTCTGTTACTGTCTGCATCAGATCTGCACTCCACTGCTGCGCTAGCTTTTTGTAATCCAATTCTGCGGCCGTATCTCTGATATACCTGTGATGAAATGCAAGTGGTACTTCTGCTGCGCTGCCAGGGAGAATGCCTCTGAGATTTCTATTTGCACGTCTTCCGCTAGATCTTCCCACGGTAAAGAATGCACATAATGTTTTAGCTGCTGGTAATGAAATCTGTCTTGATCTGGCAAACCATATTCTCTTTGTAATTCCGCAAAGTTCTTAATTTTGCCTTCTGTGGTTAGTACTTGGAGAAGATACATCACCCCTCGTCGCTTCCACTTCTGAAATGTCCCATATAGCTGTCCCGGTGCAAAGTCCATATTGCCGCATATTGATCGGAAGGGCGTGGCTTTGGCGGAAAATTTATGCAGCTTACATATCCATCTCCACACTGCTTTCGCAGTGGGCATTATCAATGCATATTTCAAGATTTCTGGAATTACTGTCCCTCCTACATGTAGGTAATTTGTGAAATGCCACCCTGGTTCCAGCTGTAATTCCAGATCTGTATTAGAGAACTCTGTCGTCCCTCTGAACCAGTCATTGATGTGCCGCATTCCACTGGCCACCGTCAATTGCCTCACACTTAACAATCCCAATCCCCCATATTCAACTGGGATGGCCAATGTAGTTACTGGTAGGCGCGGTTTCCTCCCCCGCCACAGGAAACGTTGCACTAGCTGGTTTAGTTTCTGCTCATCTTGTCTCTTCAGGAACAGTGGTAATAACTGAAAAACGTACAACCACTTCGGGGTTATACACATATTGTATAAGGCTATCCGCCCTAATAATGAGATAGGCAGGGATCCCCACATGCCCAGTCTGTCTTCTGTCTCTTTTAGCAGTTTGATTACATTTATTTTATATAATTGTCTGAGATCTGCCGGTATCTTTACCCCTAGGTATGTTATGGGTTCTTCCGTCCACTGTAATGCTTGTGTGCCTGTCCACCTCTCCACCCCCTCTGCGCCCACCGGTAGAACACAAGATTTCATAATGTTTAGTTTAAACCCCGAGATTTCCCCAAACCTCTTCACTTCCTGCAATAAACAGCCCAGAGAGTTTGTTGGGTCAGTTAATATCAATAACAGGTCATCTGCGTAGGCCAGCACTTTTATTTGTCGGCCCGCCACTGTAACTCCCTGTATTTCTTGATTGGTCACGATAGTTCTTAATAGTGGTTCTAGTGCCAGCACAAAAAGGAGTGGGGAGAGCGGACAACCCTGTCTAGTTCCTTTGCTAATCCGAAATTCTTGGCCCTTCCCCCCGTTAACAATTACACTGGCTCTCGGGTTATTATATAATGTTTTTAATACCTCCCTAAACCATCCCATGATTCCCATTCTTGTCATTACTTGCTCCAAGTATTCCCAATTGACGTGATCAAACGCCTTTTCGGCGTCTAAACTTAATACCCAAACCGGTACTTTTTTTGTCTTGCATACCGACAAGGCTACCAGTAGTTTCCGAACATTATGCACTGCCCGCCTTCCCCGGACAAACCCAACTTGGTCTGGGCTCGCCAGATCAGGCAAGCACTGCGCCAAACGCTCTGCCATTATTTTTGCTAGTATTTTGACTTCTACGTTCAGCAACGAGATGGGCCTGTAGGACCCTGGTCCCTCTGGTGACTTGCCCGCCTTTGGAATCAGTGTTATATATGCTACATTGGCATAAGCAGGTAGCTCTCCCATCTCAATCACTTCTTCATAATAAGCTAGTAGATGAGCTTGGGCCTGTGGTGGAATTAGTTTATAATACTCCCCTGATAGCCCATCTGGACCTGGGGCTGATCTTAATTTTAACTCTTTTATTGCCTTCTGTAATTCTATTAATGTTAATGGCATATTTAAGCCTTCCTGCTGTTGCTGAGTAATCTGTGGTATTTTAATATTTCCCAAATAATCGTTTAAAGCTGTTTCTGATAATTGTACTTGGTTGGTGTACAAAGTCTGGAAATACTCAGTGAAGACTTGGGTAATTTCTTTAGGGTTACTGGTTAGTCTACCCTGACTATTCCGTATTGTGGCCACTGTCCTAGAGCCCCCCCATCCTTTAATTACTCCTGCCAACAAGCGTCCCGATTTATTCCCAAACCTATGAAGTCTATATTTATAGTATAGAGCCGATCTATTTTCAATTTCATGTAGTTTAGTATTTAAGGCAATTTGCAATGACTTCACTGTGTCTAGGTTTATCTTGGTTGAATTCTGGGTATATATCTTCTGAGCTTTTTTCAATCTGGATTCTAATAACAAGATTCCGGCTACTCTACTTTTATTCTTTTTGCTGCAATATGCCAGGATTTCCCCCCTCATAACCGCCTTAGACGCTTCCCAGAAAAGGACTGATTGCGTCTGAACGTGTTGTCTATTATTCTGGGCGTAGTCTTCCCATTTCGCATGTAGATATTTGATAAATTTCTCATCCGTGTGTAAGTATACCGGGAATCTCCACCCTCTCCCACTTTGGTTATCTGTTTGCAGCTCTAAGTCTATCCATACGGCCGCATGATCTGATATTTCTTCCGGGCCAATGGTTGCTCTTATTAAATGCGGTAGTGTTAAGCTGTCTATCAAAATATAATCCAACCTACTTAACGTATCGTGGGCTCTAGACCTATGAGAATATTCTCTTTCAGTCGGGTGTAGTGTTCTCCATGCGTCAACCAAGTTAAGTGTTTTTGAAAACGACTTTAATTCCCTAGCCCTTGTACCTATGTGATGGGAAGAGTCTCTGCTTGAGCAATCCATTTGAGGATTAAACACTAGGTTAAAATCCCCTACTACCACCAATCTTTTGTTATTATATTTAGCACATTTGGCCATCAAGGATCTCAGGAATGAAGGGTCATGCACGTTCGGCCCATAGACTGTTACCAAAATAAGTTCCATACCGGGTAGCCATATTTTTATTATTAAATATCTCCCATCTTCCCCAGACTCTTCCTGGGTTGCCTTATATGTTAATCCTTTCCTAAATAAAATTGCAATCCCTCCCTTCTTCCCGAGGGCCTCTATGGAAAACACCTCCCCCACCCAGCTCCTTTTCAACTTGGCATGTTCTAGGTCTGATAGATGTGTTTCTTGCAGACACGCTATGTCGCGTTAGGACGCTTAGGGCCGTTAGGATTTTAGCTCTTTTGATCGGGGAGTTAATCCCCCCGACGTTCCAGGTTGTTAATCTAACCGGCATTGTGATTTCTTGTGGCTGGCATACCTGTTAATTCTGTTACCCGCTTTCCCCCCTCGTTTGTTCTATTTGGGAGTTTGCTTTCCCCTATCTTTTTCCCTTTGTCTATCTTTATTATTCCTTTCCCCCCCATTTCCTCTATTCTCCTTATCCCTCCCCCACCCCCCTCCCGTTTCATTCCCCCCCTCTCTATTAACCCTCCCTTCTCTCGCTCCAGGTCTAGCCTGTCTGTAGAGAAGTGACCCCCTAGGCACATGAGGCCCCCTGCCCACTCTGTCCAATGTACCTTTTCTGGTGCCCTGTTCAATCACGTTACCACTAGATGTTTTCTAGTAAGCCTTCTTCCAGCGCTGCTTTCTTTGCTTCTGTCACCGTTTTAAATGATTTCCACTGACCCTGGATTAACATCCGCAGAGTTGCTGGGAATTGGAGGGAAAACCTTATGCCCTTATTCACAAGTGCAGAGCATAACGGATGATACTGTCGCCTCCGCTGTTGCACCTCGGTCGAGAAATCTTGAAAAATTAGTACTTTGCGCCCATCATGTGTCAAAGAGTCCCTCCGCATCCTGAATCCCTGTAAAATCTCCATCCGATGCCTGTACTTTAATATCTTGGCTATAATTACTCGTGGGCGCGTTTGTTCTTCAGCCTTGCGTCCCACGCGGTGAGCTCTTTCTATTACGAACGGCCCCATGGTGTCTGTTAGCGCTAGTTCTTTTGCTAGCCATGTTTCAAGCCAGGTGGTTAAATTCTTTTCAGGTATTGTCTCTGGTATCCCCACCAACCGTATATTGCTCCTCCTGGAGCGATTTTCTAAATCCTCTAATTTGTTGTGGTATTCTTGGAGCTGTTTTGTGAGGGTGGCTATGTCTGGGCCGTATCCGTGCCCTTCATCTTCTAGGGCCGACACTCGGGTTTCGAGGTCCCCCATTCGAATGCCCACTCCATCCAGCCTTGTATTAAGTTCTTCCAACTTGTGTTCTACCGCCGCCCATTTCGGGTCCCATGCCTTCGCTACTGCCATCGTGATTTGCTGGAGTTGTGCTTCCGAAAAGCCTTCCGTTTGCGGAGCGGGTATTTCCGCCATCTTGGTCTCCTGCGCTGTCGTTTTTATTTTCTCTTTTTTCGCCGATTTTTGTGCCATCGCTAATGGAGACCTGTTGAGGTATTTGTCCATAAATTACCTCCACCTTCCGCAAGATCTGACTTTGGCACCTTCTGATTAGTTTAATATTTTTTTTGGCAGGGGTCTCAGAGCTCGAGCCACACGCTGCTGCTCAGCTCATGTCCCGACCGGAAGTCTCAGGTGTGGACATATTAAAAAATACCATCTTGGAAGCCCAGAACGTATGCATTCCACTTATTTGCAAAGGTGGAAAGAAGAGAAAATGACAGCCAGCATGGTTAAGAGGTGAAGTAAAAGAGGCTATTACAGCCAAAAGATTATAAGAACATAAACATAAGAACATAAGAGTAGCCATACTGGTTCAGACCAATGGTCCCTCTAGCCCAGCATCCAGTTTCCAACAATGGCCCCTTTTGCTCTTCAAAGAATGGAAAAAGGACCCAAATGAAGAAAATAAGAAGCAACATAAGCACTGGCAAGTCAGATGCAAAGCATTAATAAAGAAGGCTAAAAGAGAATATGAAGAGAAACTCGCCACAGCGGCTAAAACTCAAAGTAACAACTTTTTCAGGTACATCAGAAACAGAAAGCCTATGAGGGAATCCGTGGGACCGTTAGATCACAAGCAAAAGGGGCACTCAGGTAGGACAGGGCCATAACAGAGAAACCTTTGCTTCAGTCTTTATGGAAGAAGATGTAAGAGATCTGCCTGTACCAGAAATGGTTTTCAAGGGTGCTGATGTGGAGGAACTGAAAGAAATCTCGGTGAACCTGGAAGATGTACTGATCCAAATTGACAAATTAAAGAGTAGTACATCACCTGGACCGGATGGTATACATCCAAGGGTACTCAAAGAAATCAAGAATGAAATTGGTAAACTTCTGTTGTTAAAATTGTCCATAGTACGTGAAGATTGGAGCGTGGTCAATGTGACACATTTTTTAAAAGGGTTCCAGGGGTGAGCCAGGAAATTATAGACTGGTAAATCTGATGTCAGGGCTGGGCAAAATAGTGGAAACTACTATAAAGAATAAAATTACAGAACACACAGACAAATGTGGTTTAATGGGACAGAGTCAGCATGGGTTCAGCCAAGGGAAGTCTTGCATCACCAATTTGCTTCATTTCTTTGAAGGCATGAATAAACATGTAGATAAGGGTGAGCATGTTGATGTAGTGTATCTAGATTTTCAGAAAGCTTTTGATAAAGTTCCTCATGAAACTCCTGAGAAATTAAAGAGTCATGGGATAGGAGGCAAAGCTAAGTGTACATATAGAACTGTTTAACCTGGCTGTTGTATTCGTATATTTCATTATTGATTACATTTTTTTCTTCTTTTTTAGACCCTTGATATAGTTTTTTTTGGGTCATATTTAGGATTTGATGAGTATTTGAACTTGAGATTCATTAAATTGATTTTCCCATATGCCTAAGCACTGCAGATTTTTCTCTCATGATTAGATGTAAGTAGGAGAGTTTTTCTCTGCAGTGCAAGGTAGGTGGTGGTAGCCGATGATGAATGTCAGTCAGTGGTGTCCTAATTTATATAAAGGTACCCTGGACGTATGAGGCTATATATTATTAAATGCTAATATAGTAGTTCATTGTCTCATCTATATCCTGTTGATTTGGAGCAATTTGAGTGAGTTTAAGTTCAGTTCTGGGTGCCATATCTCAAAAAAGATATAACAGAATTAGAAAAGGTTCAAAGAAGACTGACCAAAATGATAAAGGGGATGGATCTCCTCTCTTATGAGGAAAGGCTAAAGAAGTTAGGGCTCTTCAGCTTGGAAAAGAGGCAGATGAGGGGAAATGTAATTGAGGTCTACAAAATCCTGAGTGGTGTAGAACAAATAGAAGTAAATCGATTTTTTACTCATTCTAAAAGTACAAAGACTAGGGGGCACGCAAGGAAGTTACATTAAAATAACTTTTAAAACAAAGAAGAGGAAATATTTTTTTAACAGCGATTAGCATATCTGGGTTTAGAAAAGCTTTGGACAAATTCCTGGAGGAAAAGTCCATAGCCTACTATTGAGATAGACATGGGGAAACAATTACTTGCCCTGGGATTTGTAGTATGGAATGTTGCCACGATTTGGTTTTCTGCCAGGTACTTGTGACCTGGCTTGGCCACTCTTGGAAAGGACCGTCTTTTCTCCAAGCTGAAGAGCCCTAGCCACTTTAGCCTTTCCTCATAGGGAAGTCGTTCCATCCCCTTTATCATTTTTGTCGCCCTTCTCTGCACCTTTTCTAATTCCACTATATCTTATGTTATTTACTTTTTTGAGATTATGGAAAAAGTAATGTCTTTATTAGTCTAAAATTGCTGGGGGGGGGGGGGGGGGGGGTGGTGGAGAATGTGCAGATTTGATTGGGTCAGTAGTAATGTTATGAGAGCCTTGTGCATGTTTTGAACTCTTTGTATGTTTATATGTTTGTTTGTTTTAACTGATGTTTATACTGCATATTTGGCTTAGGAATCAGCCCATTCAATGTGGTTTTCAAAAGAAATAAATGTTCTTCACATTATAGTTCACAAGTTATTGTGGTAAAATGAAAGGGGAATCCAAAAAATAAAAAAATAAACTGGAGCTCAGCAAATGAAATACAAATTAAAGGAAAGCCAAGCAGATAAGCAATGAAAAAAAAAGGCACAAAGCCCAGTTTCTATCTTGCCGAAATGCAAACACAGACAAGATCCACAACATGGGATACCTCCACAGAATCTATTTCTACTTGCTCTAGGGACAGCTTCAGAGGACACCTTGAAGACCACCTGAAAATATTTCATTTTAGCAATTCTACAGGTGGGTAGGACAGAACTTTAATTCCTTTAATTAGTTTTAAGTCTCACATTGTTTTTAATTTTTTCATAAGTTGTTGAAGACTCATTTGTTCTCTGATTATTTTATGAAGTAGTTGAGTTTGATTTGTGTGTGTGTGTGTGTGTATATCTTGATAAACTATCAGTATTTCTCTTTGATCCCGCTTGAATCTCAATTGAAGGAATTGGGTTATAAACCCATTACAACATAAAAGCTTTTAGAAAAATTCAATAACTTCAAATTCAGATGTCTAGATTGATTCTCCAGATTTTCTAATTTTTTATTCTGGTGTGACCAACATTGACTCCTTGCAGAGTTGAAAATGTAGAGTTCAATTCAGATATTTCTTTAACAAGCTGCTCCACTTCAAGCCCCTATTGATTTTATTTAGGCATTGGGTGCCATTGACTGACTTGGGAAGCCTAAGTGCTTGGAAAGTTTTCCTTCTTTGGCTGCCAGAGCATCAGAGGTTGTAATAGCTGATTTTGGTGCAAACCATCTCAGTACCCGATTTAAAGAATTAGCTCCACCCCTGGACCATACTGCATCCCAGGTAAGTGTTGCTTTTGGTGCCTCCCCTCCCTTTCTAGGTCATGTGCTCACAGACTTAGACTGACTTCTTGTTCACCCCTTTCATGACTATATCTGGTTGGCCAACAGTAGACCTAAAGTTAATCAGACAACTGTGTTTGGTTACCTTTAGACCAGATATTCATATTTGTATAAAGTTAACAGGACAAAAGTTATCTGGTTAACTGAATATCAACCTTGGAATGAAAAGAGGAGATATTAATGATTTTATGGGTTTTAAATGGCAACTGAATCATTTCACACTGTCTAGTAATACTGTTGCCTTAATATGTCACTTTTTCTTAATTTATAATTTTTGGTTCACGTTTTTCATCATTTTTTCTTGCTATGTCTTTAAACATTTCCATTTCATTTGATAGCCCACCGTTTAAATCAAAAGACTGCTCAAAGCAGCTTACAGTGAATCCACAATTAAATACACACAATATATCATTATAATAAATTTAAGATACACAATCAAAAAAATAACTAATAATGGAAATTTAAAAATGCATAAATGGCCACATAATGGCCTTGGTGAGGTTGTACCCTTTAGCTGAAGGGAGGAGGTATGTCTCCAACAGTGGGCCTCACCTTCATATTCCCACAGCCTGAGCACATCACTTTGACACCCAAACAGCCAAGACTGATATCGTCATACTCCACATACCTTAGCTTAGCAGTGAGGCTCATTACTATCATGGCATGTGTTTTTGTTTTGTATTTTGATTGATGGGCAAAATAAAACTAGCTCATTTTGAAGATACTACCCAGAGAAACCCAAATCGCAGTTCCCTGTGCTGTGGAACCTACTGCTTTTGCTAATCCTGTGTTGGCCAGGTAGAGTAGTACTATCTCATAATCTACAGAATCTTGATGCTGATCCTACAGATTAGCACATGTGAAACAGTGATGAAACCCACACAAAGCTTACATCAGTGGGAAGAGATCTCTGAAGCAGAAGTGCCCGGCTGATGTCCTTTCTCTGTATTTGTTGTCCAGATACAGCAGACCTAAAGTTAGAATAAACAGACATTCAAAATATAACTTATCTTTATTACACAATCCCTGTGTATTGAAATTCTGCAGATAGGCATTGCCAGAGTAGGGAACGTAACATGCATAGTTTTGGTAGTTTCAAAACTAAAATGTTTTGAAGGGAAAGGCAAATCATTGAAGGTGCTTTTTCCCTAGGCAGTTTTCAAAGGAAAAGTATGCATGTACTTGGTGCAAAGTTGGCATGGGAAACTACCCGTTGCTGCATAGTTCTGAAAAACTGTTCCCATTATGCCCACTGTAGAAAGAGTGATGACTTTCTATAATTGGTCTATTTGTCTCAATAAGTTTATTAGCAGTCCCAAAAGGAGCAGCTATTTGTAAGATCCATATGTGAGCAAAAGGTTTCTCAGTTCAGGGTCTACAGTGGTGGAGATCTTTATTCCTTGTGATAAGCAAGGAACATGGCGTTTTAAAATATATTAAGCCGTAAAGCCCGTTAAAATGGGCGACATATTTGTTGTGAAAAATGTAATGAAATATGTGTGTGCATCTGTCTGAAAGTTTCTCCCTTATATGGTGTGTAGCCCCGCCCAGCGCATCCCAGGATGCACTGGGCAGGGCTGGGCGCCGCCATTTGCGGCGTCGAAGGAAGAGGAGGGAGGCAGGCTGTGTCCCTCCTCCAACCAAGGTAGGGGGGCGGGCAGCGGATGGAGTGACACCATCACACAGGGACCCTTGCCAATGCTGGGGGTTGGGGAGGGGGGACCGGCGGTCCAGCAGACCTCCAGCCCCATCGCTGGGGGGGGGGGCTTGGTTGGGGCCCACTGGACAACCAGGGACCCATTTGCTGGGGGGTGGTTTGGGGGGGCTAGAGACCCACCGGATCTCTCCAGCCCTCCCTGAACCTGGGGGGGTGAGATCGGCGGGGGGGACCGGAGATCCACTGGACCTCCAGTCCCCTGTTGCTGGAGGGCAGGGCCGTGCTAACCCACTCAGCAGGGTAAGCATGGCAGGGGGGCGCCTGCCTTTCAGGGGCGCCGCCGCCGGCCGAGTCAATTAAAAAATATAAATGTAAACCTCACCTCTCTCGCGGTAGTCGCGTTTGGCGCCTATATGCGCATGCGCCGCTGCTGGCTCTGGTTGCTGCCTTCCCGTGCGCAGCGCTGCCTCGTTCCATTGGTGACTGTTAGCACCGCCCACCCAGCTCTTCAACGCTTGCGCTTGGAGCCTCGCAGGCAGTCCACTCTGGAGGACTTTGGGGGGGGGCATAGGCGCCCCGTATAAGAGGCTTGGGGAGGCTAGCCCGCCACTGCCCCCGCCCCCACCGCCGCCCTCCGTACCTTTAAAATATTATATTTTTGCTGAAGTCGCGGGCAGCACCGGCATTGAAGGCATCAGCAGGCTCATCGCGCTTCCAGCAGCCTTCCCTCGCAAGTCGGATGATGGCTCCGCCCTCATAGAAACAGGAAATACGTCAGAAGGGGGCGGAGCCATCATCCGACTTGCGAAGGAAGGCTGCTGGAAGCGCGATGAGCCTGCTGATGCCTTCAATGCCGGTGCTGCCCGCGACTTCAGCAAAAATATAATATTTAAAGGTACGACGGCGACGGCGGCGTGGGGGGGGGGGTGCAGGAAGGAAACAAGGGCAGACGGGAGAGGAGAGGAGGGTTGCTGGACATGGGGAGAGGAGGGGTGCTGCACATGGTGGATGAAGGGGAAAGGAGAGGGCAGGGGAGAGGAGGGTTGCTGGACATGGGAGAGGAGGGTTGCTGGACATGGGGAGAGGAGGGTTGCTGCACATGGTGGATGAAGGGGAGAGGAGAGAGCAGGGGAGAGGAGGGTTGCTGGACATGGGTAGATGGAGGGAAGGGGAGAGGAGGGTTGCTGGGCATGGGAGAGGAGGGTTGCTGGACATGGGGAGAGGAGGGTTGCTGCACATGGTGGATGAAGGGGAAAGGAGAGGGCAGGGGAGAGGAGGGTTGCTGGACATGGGAGAGGAGGGTTGCTGCACATGGTGGATGAAGGGGAGAGGAGAGAGCAGGGGAGAGGAGGGTTGCTGGACATGGGTAGATGGAGGGAAGGGGAGAGGAGGGTTGCTGGGCATGGGAGAGGAGGGTTGCTGGACATGGGGAGAGGAGGGTTGCTGCACATGGTGGAAGAAGGGGAGAGGGCAGGGGAGAGGAGGGTTGCTGGACATGGGAGAGGAGGGTTGCTGGACATGGGTGGATGGAGGGGAGAGGAGAGGGCAGGGGAGAAGAGAGTTGCTGGACATGGGTGGAGTGAGGAAGGAGATGAGATGATGGAAAAGGAAGAGAGTAGAAAAACTGCACATGGATGAAGAAAATAGGCAAAAGCTGGATCCACTGGACAGTCAAGTTTGCAGAGGACAAGAAATGAAGAAGAAAGGCGGAAAGTAAACAAATAAGGAAGCCCTGGAAACGGAGTTAAGAGGACAGATAGCAGCAGAATCGGATACTGGGCCAGCACAATCAGAAAAACAAAGTCACCAGACAACAAAGGTAGAAAAGATCATTTTATTTTCATTATAGTGTTTGGAATATGTCCACTTGAGAATTATGTGTTCAACATTAAAAGTTTATTTACTTATTTATGACATTTTATCCCACATTAAACATGAATTAGGATGTTTTGTGGCTCTACATGAGAATTGTGATATTATGATCCCTTGTTTCAATATTGTTGACGGTCTGCATTTTCCGTATGGGTGGTATATTGGTGTATTAGTTTCTGCCCAGTGTAATATTTATGGTACAGTAAGGTTCAGAGTGTGTTTTTTGCACAAAGTTGTGCATAGTGTTTTGCAGTTGAGCGATTGTGGTTAGTATATGCTTTGAGCAACCACTTTATTCTTTGACATATGATACATAACTAATATCTAAATTAATAAAAGGTATTAATTGTGACATTTATTTATTTTTTTCTGTGTGTGATCAGACAATTATGGATTTAAGCTCCACCCCAGCCCCACTCCTAACCCGCCCCTTTAGCCTCCCCAAACAGTTGGGCCACCGACCGCCTATGGGGGGGAGGGGTGTTGCCGAAGCCGAGTGCCGACGCCACGTTAGTGCTGCCCTACAGGAGAGAGGATAGGCGAGCCGGCACCGCGCTGCTTGGATCCGCTGCTGTTCTGTGGCAGTGGCGTGGACTGGACATCATTGGTAAGGTTTTGCCTGCCCTTGTTGTTGTACTTTTCATTATAATGGCTGCTGGCTGGCGTGGCGTGGTGGGCCTACTTTAAGTACATTTGAGGCTGCAGGTTGGGTGGGGGAACTGGAACCACCAGGCCGGCTGGGGAAGAAGAAAAGAAAGACAAGGCAGGCAAGGAAATTTCTGTGGGGGTGGGGGGGTGGAGAACAAGCTAGAATCAGGGAGGAATGAAGGAGGGGAGAGTAAGGGCAGGAAAGGAAAATAAGAACTGATGGAACAGAAAGGCAAAGAGAAAGATTGGAAAAACAAGGAGGAAATTTCTGTGGGGGGGGGGGGGGGGGGAGAGGAGGAGGGGAGACAAGGCAGGAGGAAAGGACAAGGAAGATAAGCTGATGAGTAATAAAATGGATTTTAAATGATAAGCAGTAGTCATCTGCTATAGAGAGATTCTATTCGACATGAGGTTTGAAGTGGTAGTGCTTAAATATAGGTAGCAAGGAGGGTAATCAATCATGTGATAGGCTTTCGGTTTGTATAGTACTACTACTATTAACATTTCTAAAGCGCTACTATGTTATGCAGCGCTGTACAAGTTAACAAAGAAGGACAGTCCCTGCTCAAAAGAGCTTACAATCTTAAGGGACAAGAATGCAGTCAATCAAATTGGGGCAATCTGGGTTCCTGGTTAGTCAATGGTTAGGTGCCGAAAAGCAACATTGAAGAGGTGGGCTTTAAGCAAGGATTTGAGATGGGGAGGTGATAGATCCTGTGTAGTGTTATTATTTAGTGTTTAGATGGATGATTACGGTATGCCTTCTTGAAAAGATCTGCACTCCATCTTTCAGCTCCTATTTCCTTTGCATCTTGTGCCAAACTGGTGGGGGGGGGGGGGGGGGGCGCCAACTGATAGTCTGCAGGGGGGCACCAGAGACCCTTGGCACGGCCCTGCTGGAGGGGGGGGGGGGGGTTGCATCATTGGGGGGAATGGGGGCCTGCTAGCATGCAAATGCAGTTGAGGACGTTCAAAATTTGGATGTTTCTGTGACGGGGAAGTAGAGGACGTCCAGATTTTGGACGCTTCTGCAATGGGCAGTTAAGGACAACCAAAATTGGATGTTTCTATGAGAAAGACATCTTTCTCATAGAAACATCCACTTTTGGACGTCCTTAACTGCCCGTTGCAGAAGCGTCCAAAATTTGCGGAGGCAGCGCCATTTTCTTCCTCTGATTCTTCCTGACTTTCTGCAATGGGTGCTGCGGGTGGCTTCAATGCAGGGGCGGCTTTGAGTGCTGTATCTGATGTTTCTGTCAGGGTTCCTCCCTATTGGTTGAGTTCAAGTGCTCCTGCTACTGGCCTCCCTCCCTCCCTAGAGCCTCCCTTATGACTGCGACGCTGTTGTTCATGACAGCTGATTCCCACGCCCCCTCCCTCCCCCTCCTATTTCCATGCCCCCTTCCTCCCTCCCCCTCCGATTCACACGTCCCGCCCTTCCCTCCACCCTCCCTCCCCTTCCAAGTTCCATGTGTGTGAGAGACAGAATGTTTGCATTACGTTCGGGCTATTTTCTGTACTCTCCGCCCCTCGCCCCGCCTCTGACTCCTCCTCCTTTCTGGAGCTGGTGGAGGCGGGGCTTGGACTTTTGCTCTCTCAACGTTCAGGCTCTACTGTGCATTTGTGGGTGAGTCGGTCCAAGCTCATTTATATAGACTGATTAGCAAAAATCCATTTATTTAGGCATACGATTACTAGTAGTTTCTTTTGTTTATATATTATTGAATTGCAAACTACCCAGGAGTGTGACTGTGGGCGAATATAAATATAATAAATACATTTTATTCCCATTATGGCCCTTCACTACATGACTCTCTCTGTTATTCTGATAAACAGCTGTTGCATTTGAGCTGATAATACTGCTATGGCAGTAAAACTAGCCCAGAATAGGATCTCAAATCCCCATCTGTAACCAAGGTGTTTACTGGTGTATAGAGTCTCTCTAAGCAGAGTTAGACTTGGCTAGGACTTTGATGGGAGACCACTAGGGAATACCAGGTGTCAAACCCAGTATATGCTAAAACAAGCAAGCAAACCTTCACTTCCCATAAAAAAACAAAGAAACAACGCTGATGGTCAGGATGTATTTGACCATGTTAGGATTCCTAAAATAACAGAAAACCTGGGAAAATGGTAAAGTCCCCATAAAAGGGGTGCTTAAATCGCTGGTAGACAGAGCTGGTGCAAGGATATTGGGAGCCCTATGCAAGCCTTATGCCCCTTTTCAATTATCCTTCAAGCCTCTATTCTACCCCTCCCCAGAAGACATCATGCCCTAAAATGGTGTGCGTGTGCGCCGCCTTCCAAATAAAAATATACACTGATGGTTCTTTGAATTTGTGTAGTTGTCAGTTTGCTTTGAATGCAGCTGCTCTGTGCTGCCTCCTCCTCCCCAGAAGCTATTACCCTAGGTGACTGCCTAGTCTGTTTAATGGTTGGCCCAGCCCTGTTGGTAGAACCACAACTGCACAAATCAAATCTGTGGTGTAATATATAATAATAATACTTGTATTTAGGTTTTGTTTTACTTTTTGTTTTGCAGTTTCAACAATAAAGATAAAGCACAGTGAGCGCAGAAAATAAGAGTACATCACAGGAATTTAAGATGTCATCATAAGCGTTGTAGCTAGGTGGGGTGTAAGGGGAGTGGCTGCTCCCCCAAACGAATTTTGAATAAAATGGCGCCTATGGAGATCAGACCTTCTGCTTCACACTGACACCTATTTTACAAAAGGTATACTCACCCTGACATCAAAACCTGGCTATGCTTGTGGTCATCATGCATCATAATTACAAAACACTTGTTGCTAGGAAACTGGACTGAATCTGTATTTACTATCAAACCTACAGCCTTTTGCTGGCTGAGGGAACCTTCTAGACTAGAAATAAGTAGCTGCCCTCCATGGCACAAGTTCTGGGGAATGGTGTGACGTTAGAGACGACACTATAATAGGAACAGGCACCCAGAAAATTTTTGTTTGTAATTTCTTTTAGTTTCCAACACATGTCTAGTGCACCCTCTGTGTGTCTTCTTTTTGACCGCATCCTTTTATTGGAACTCTCTTCTGAAACGTATTAGAAGTAAGTTATACGAAAAATTTAAAGCAGCCTTGAAGACTTGGCTTTTTACGGTAGCTTTTGGTACTACTTGATCCTTTTTTTTTTTCTTTTGGATTATTTCATTTCCAGGAGTACCTTACCCTACCCTTCTTTTTCCCTCCCTCTCACCCCTCTTTCCCCTGTTTTGGTCCTGTCCTCCCCCCCCCCCCCTTTGATTTTAGCTTGTATGATTGGCTTTTATCTTTTCTATATGAACTAGCCGTTAAGCCCGTTAAAACGGGCAAGATTTGTGTTTTGCAAAATGTAATAATTCTCACCTCCATCCATCCATGTCCAGCAAACCTCCTCTCTTCCCTGCCTTCCCCTCCCCTGAGCCATGTCCAGCAACGCTGCTCTCTCCCATGCCCCCCCATGTCCAGCAGCCCTCCTGTATCCCCTGGCCTCCCCCGTCCACCAACCATCCTCTCTCCCCTGCCTTCCCCCCATATCCAGCAACCCTCCTCTTTCCCTTGCCCTACCCCCATGTCCAGCAACACTCCTCTCTCCCCTGCCCTTCCCCCATGTCCAGCAGTGCTCCTGTCTCCCCTGGCCTCACCCCGTCCACCGACCCTCCTCTTTCCCTTGGCCTCCCCCCGCCCTCCCCCCATGTCCAGCAACCCTCCTCTCTCCCCCCTGCCCCATGTCCAGCTACCCTCCTCGCCACCGCCGCTCCCTCCCCCCTCCGTGCCGGGCCCCCTGCACTGACATGAGAGCGCCTCTCACCTCCGTGTGAAAGCACTGCAGGCAGCAGCAGATCGCTCTGCTGCTGCCTGCAGCGCTTCCACACGGAGGTGAGAGGTGCTGTCATGTCAGTGCAGGGGGCCCGATACGGAGGGGAGCGGCGGCAGCGATGATGTCAGGGATGGGGGGGTGGAGGTTGGTGCACCGGTGATGTTTGCTTCGTCTCCAGGCTCCAGTGGGCAGCTTCCGTTTCCCTCTCTGTTCTGCCCTCTGACGTCAGCGCGTCTTGACGCGAGGGCAGGACAAGAGGGAAGTCTCTACTGCGCATTTGCGGGTGAGTCGGTCACTTGTCATTTATATGTTGATACTGTAGTTCCTTTCAGTTTCCTTGAATTTTTAGTCTGTGTAAATTGCTTATATGCCAGTTGCAAAGGTGGTATAGCAAGCACAACTAAAATCAACTAACTCTTCATAGAGAGAGTGTGCACTATAATGCACATAGCAGTGGCGTAGCTAGACCGCAATTTTGGGTGGGCCCAGAGTTAATATGGGTGGCACTATGGCCTAATAGTCAGACCGCAGGAGCTAGCTGAGCTGGATATTTAACCTTAGTGTCCAATGTTCCCATCATCTGTTCCCATATGGCTTATTACGGGAACATTGAACACTAAAGGGTTAATGTCAGGCCATTGCCGGTGACTGGTACTGAATATCTGGTTTATTTTTGGCCACTTTAAACATAACTGGCCATGCCGATATTCAGTTAAGTTTAAACTGACCAAAGATATTCCTGCTTTTTGGTGGCCTAATTTGCCCACAAAACTTAGCCACCAATGCACTGAACAATTAGCAGATAGCAGGTTGTATCGTGCAATATAACTAAGTAATCTGCTAAGCACTAACCGCCAATAACTAGCGATCTCCCATTGAATATTGCCAGATAGCCGGTTAAATGCCATTTAACCTGACAGGAGCCATTCCTGGCTGATTAAATGGTTTTAAATATTGGGTAGACTGAGCACAAAAGCTCTACAAAACATCTAGGAAATGGTCATTCTCCAAACCAAAAAGTTTTTCTGGTTTGAAAATCTCTATGTTCCATTGAGTTTTGGATGTTTTCAGCAAAACATCCAAAGATGGATTTAGACATCATATCAAAAATGCCCCTCCAAATGTATCAAAGGCGGCACATGGGTCTATTAGAACTATATGGCATTTCCAACAATCATCTCCAACAAAACAGTTTCTGTACTATGGAACTTCCTAAAACCAGATTGAAACTCGGAAAGAACCCCCTGCTTCTCAACAAAATCAAGCAGTTGTGTTAAAACCACCTTTTCTAACACTTTAAATAAAAATGGCAAATTGGACATCAGTCTAAAATTACTCGGCAGATCTGTCACAGTCCACAGCTAAGATGTTTCCTCTTACAGTTTTCCATAGAAAAAATGTACTAAACTTCTGGTAGGACCTCTGTAATAGCAACATAAAATCCCTTCATTGTCAGATTCTTTGTGAAGTAACACTAAATCTTATGAAGAAGCTTTCCAGAGCCTATGTAGCAAACCTTAACACCAAATTTGAACACACAAATACCAATAACTGTGAATATACACAACAGCACTTGTCCCACTGGAAAAGACAGACTAGTCAGACTCATATAGATCCCCACACAAACCACATGCCAGCAGAATCTCTCACCTTGGGTTGCATGCAGAACACAGACAAACCCTCACCAATTTCAGAATAAAGGATCAAAAATTAGAAATTGTCCTGTAGTCCAGCATCAGCCTTGCCCTTCCCTACCTTCCCCCACCCCTCCTGTAGCCTGGCATCAGCCTGCCCTTCCTACCCCCCCATAGCCCAGCATCAACCCTTCCCTCCCCCCTCCCCTCCCCCCCTCATATTCTGGCAACAGCCTACCCTTTCCTCCCTCCCCCCCTCCCTTCCCCATAGTCTGACATCTCCCCTACCTTCCCAATCATCCACCTCCACCAGCATGAAATATAAAACATTTTCTTTTTTAACTGGACATTGCAGAGCCCACCAGCATTAAATACAAAACTTTTTTTTCAACCTGAGCACAGTACAGTGAAGTTTCCAGTGCAGCAATTCCAGAGAAGTCTACTGACCTTGATCAGTGTGCACGTGGAGGTGCAGTGCTGGAGATTGGCCACAGGGGAATAGGCTTCACGTCAGTGCCACTACAGAGGCTACTGACACACTCCTGGGTCTGAGGCAGGAATATTATATAGTGCCCGGATATCCCCAGCTACACAGGACGGGGCCAGCCAAGACGCCTAAGTTAAAGGCAGCACTAGCTGGTGGGGCTCCCGACTTTGCCACAGGTTCAGTTCACCCCAGTCATGCAGAATCGTTGTGCTGAGTGCTCTCACCACCCATGCTGCAGGGGCAGACAAGTTACATTGAGTAGAGAGGCTAGAGGAGCTGCCTGTAATTAACATAGCAGGCAGCAGCTGCAGGGAACAGACGCAGAACAGCAGCCCTAAGAGCACGAAGTGGATCCCTCCCCCCAATGCCGGACTCCCGAGCAGTAGCAAACAAGGCAGGAGGAGGGTTGATAGTTTGCTTGCTGGAGGCCTGTAACACTGATAAATTAAAAAAATATAAAATATAGCACCGGAGCTGCAGGGCTTAGCTCGGGGGTACTTCTCTGCTTCCTACATATGGCTGAGCTAATGTGATTGGAGTACTATGGCTGAGTAGTAGTGTGCAGCTAGCTGGCAACTGATTGGTGGATCACTGAGACTGGGTGGGCCTGATCCAAAAATGGGTGGGCCTGGGCCCATCCAGGCCCACCTGTAGCTACGCCCCTGGCACATAGGACCAGATTCAGTAAATGGCACCCAAAGTTAGGCGCCATTATGATCCATGCTAAGATAGTAAAGAGTGCTTGGCACGGAATACGAGCTTGGCTCGTGCCAAAAGTCAGGCGCAATAAGTGCACATTTATACCTGCCAAACGTTGGTGTAAATGCCAGGCCTTGCAAGGGAAGTCACCAGGAGAAATGACCAGGAGGCTGGTGAAAGTATGGAACAAGAGATGCAGAACAGAAAGCGAGTACAGCTCTTCTAGAAATCACAAGCTGTTGCTGTGGGTGTTTCTTACTGTTCAAGATGGGCAGTGTGTGCAGGTTTGGTGGTGAAGACTACTAGAACAAACCTTTTACAAAGCCACATGGCATAGCTTTGTTAAAAGGGGGGGGGGGGGGGGGGGGGGTTAAATAGCCCACAGAAATGAAGAGGAGAAGACTATATCTATGTTGGTATCTATATCTGTCTACACAGACACGCAGAGTTGTGCATTAAACTCATTTACATAGCGTTCACAAAGAATATACTATGATCAACAGGTAAATTGACCCTCTAGCCCAATAAGCACTCTATTTAGGTACCTTATTGGGCTAGAGGGTCAATTTACCTGTTGAATTTATACTGTTTGATATCCCTATAGGGGTGGGTGTGGTGAGAAAAGACCAGAAAGTGCTAATTTGTAAATTAACAGTGCTGGACAAAAAAATGTATATTATGTTCATGGTCAAGTCCAGATCTGCCATCCTATTGGAGCTGGAGAGTCCGTGTTCATACCCTGGCTTTGTGGGAAGCAAAGTCAGAATACTTACCAGTGGTTAATGTTTATTGGATCATGACAGGGTTGTTAAAATACTTCAAAATCAGGGAAGAAATATGAATTATTTTCTAGTTATATCCAGGGCTGTGGAAAGTTAAATGTTCAGATGAATCAGGAGAATGTCAGCTGCCTTGGTCACCCATTAATCATAATCAGCTAATAAAGTTTAAAGTGCCACAAGCCGGTCAGGCTGTTTCATGTCAGAGGAAGCAGGAAAATGAAAGGAACTAGACATTTGAGAATATTCAGAAAGAAAAGAGGATTAAGTGTACAATCCTACACTGTATAATAGGAAGTATTTTCTCCACCAGCACACTGGTGTGGGAGTTCTACCAGCCTTAAACTGTGCTCATGTGAAGTATGCTTTATGGAGAACCCAGAACAAACATTCTCAAAGCTCAGCAATTTGAATCAATTTAGGTATTCGCTTAAAGGAAGAGGACACATCCTAACCCATCAGTGACTTTCCCAAATCCAGTTCCAATTAAGCTTTCAATACAGAAATCCAGGCAGGAGAATTGAAGAGGAAAGGAGAACACATAAGGAGAAGGAAACGAGGTAAGTTGAATAGAGAATGCCATTCAAACTATTCTTAGAACATCCACTACTTCCGCTCCTGTTTTTCATTCTCATGGACCACTGTACTTCCTCCCATCAAATCCTCCAGGAAACTGATGTTACAACCATAGTATCCTCCAAGATGACTAGTGAATGCATTACCTGACCCTGCGTCCATTGCACCTGCTTGGTTCCAAATCAGGTACCTCAAGTTGCTGCTTTAAGCAGGACTCCTCAGTCTGACGATTGTTTCCTATGGCATCATCTGCTAAAGGACACAGAATGTTACTATGGGATGGAAATTTGATCACAAGACAGGTACAATCCTGCAAGATAGTGAATAAAGACAGTCTTACCCATGAATTTCCTAAACATGTAGATATTTGTGAAGTTAGTGTGGAATGAAGGGGAGATAGAGAAAGGAATGAATTACCTATCAAAGTGAGGTCCTCAGCAGAGTGGGGGAAAACGTCCAGGAGCATCTCAGTTTGTCCCCTGTCATACAGAGCAAGTGAATGAAAACCAGGACAAGAAAACAAGGGAAGGGGTTGAACACACTGAAAACAATGGAGGGCAAAACAGATATCTTAGAATCGTTACCAAATCAATCCAATTCATGACCTTTCTGCTGAGTCATACACTACTGTGCACTATGTCCAATAGGACAAGCTAGTTCACAATACTCCATGAACTGGAATGGGGGATGAATTCCTATGATAGAGTCACTCACTTGGGCATTTCTTGCAGTGATGTTACTTCCTGTCCAATCCCTGTATTAGCTTTTGACTCTGCAAACATAAGAAGAACCATAATAAGTGATTATTCACCTATAAACCTACTTTCCTTACCAGGGCCAAAACAATGAGTATAACCCATGCATTTGGACAGGGTGGTAACTTCTAGGGAGAGAGTGTCATAGAGGGATCAACAATTTCCCAGGCCATGCCAGCTGAAGAAGAAAAGGTCGAACTGGCAGTCAGATCTGCAAGGCCAACATAGTTCCCTAAGCTCTACCAGCTGAAGAAGTATAGGAGGAGTTGGTAACTGTACCAGCTGAAAAACTGAGAGGATGTGGTGGTGACTGCAATATCAGGGCTAGTGGGTTCTTCAAGCCGCAATGAATATTTATGAATTAGATTTGCATGCAAATCTAACTCATGAATATTCATTATGGATATCCTGAAAACTTGACTGGCTGGGGTTCTCCAGGGCAGGTTTGGGAACCACTGACCTAGGTTACAGAATTGCCCTCACATACTTATACTAGGGTGACAATTCTATAAACTGGCATCAAGATTTAGGTGCCTCGCTGCCATGCATTGAGTACCAAGATGCCATTATAGACTACTAGCATGTCAGCATCAGTGCACTTAAAGGGGGGCACCAACAATTGGCACAACTGTAATGGCAGTCATAACTGTTGGCGCCTAAGTGTGCCCTGAAGTGTTATAGAATGGTGCCCCAGCACTTTCACATGCAAATGCCAATTAATGGAAAATTTAAGGTTTTACAAGTAGTGCAGGCTCACAAGGCTTCTCTCTGGATTTCCTTCTAAAATAACTGGAGACAGATGTCGCTGGTGGAGAGAATTTTCAGTGGAAAATTTCCAGAAAAATTTGACATGCACTCACCCTGCCTATACATCACTGTGGCTTACAGACAGATAAAATACCAAAGATATGGCAATGACACAAAACAAGAACAGTGGAGAGATGGTGTCAGCAGCAGCGGTAGGTAGAACCAGTACATGATGGGGAAACTTCTTCTCCATCAGACTGTGCAACTCCACATGTCTGTGCATTATAATAGTTCATAGGCACACCTCCAGAAAAAGTTAGATGGAATGCTAACAAGCCATTGAATGCCTCTGTTAAGCAAGGCTTATGAAGTAAGCTTGCTGTCCTCAGGCTGGGTGTAAGGGATCAGTGGTCATTGTACAGTAAGGAGATCTTACATTCAGGACTCACCCTTGATGCGTCTCCCTGTTCCAAACTGCACAGAGGGAAAGGAGAGGTGCTCCTGTTCTGATACTGGGGCTGTATGGCAGTGAAGGATAGTGGTGATGTAGTGGCCTCCAGCTGGTCTGGTGCTGGCTCCAGAAGCTTCTTCAGCTCCTCTCTGCTTATATACCGTAGGTCAATTCCTAAAAGGAGGATATGAGAAGGAGTGGGGCTTTTTTCACCAAGTCCTCTCTAGCAGCCTTGATAGAATTAGTCATGGTTTTGTGAGGCTGATATTGTTGTGTTTGGGGGGGGGGGGGGCAGTGTTTGGACTCAATGACTAGGGTGTAAAGAACTTTTGTTAATTTTGATCATGTTGTTATGGATGCTGGACCACAAAGTGGAGGCAGGGGAGAGGAAAAATTAGATACTGGGACCTGTGGGAGAAGAAGGAAGAGGGATAGATGCCGGACTTGCAAGGAGGGTGGGAAGGAAGAGAGAGGGGAGATATTTTGGTCCTGGGGGCAGGAGGAAAAGAAAAGAGATGGGGGGGGGGGGGGGGTGCAGTACAGTATGGTGTAGGAGGAAGGGAAGAGTGAAGGGATTATGGATAATTAGTTTGTACTCTCTGTGCCTGAAGGAATTACAAGTTTTTAAAAGAAACTGGAAACGTTATTCAATTAATCTTGTGATTAAACATTTAGGGCCTCTTTTATTAAGCCACATTAGTGGTTTCCACGCGGCAGTGCCAACAGAGCCCATTCAAAGTGAATGGGCTTTGTTGGCATTACCACACGGGGAGGCACTAGCACGACTTGATAAAAGAGGCTCTTAATCAGGATTAATCGAGCAATTAAAATGTATAAAATCTATCAGCTGCTAAATGTGATACAGATAATTCTCCGAGGACAAGCAGGCTGCTTGTTCTCACATGTGGGAGACATCCAACGGCAGCCCCAGGACCAGAGAATCTCCCTAGCAACAAAAGTTTGCTAGCCTCGCGATTCCGTGCGCACTGTGCATGCGCGACCGTCTTCCCGCTCAAACACGAGCGTGCTCGTCAGTCTTGTTTTTTCCGTGGCTCAGGACGCTGCTTTGCTGCTTCTCTGCCCCAGAGACCTCCTCACTGCAGATTTTTCCGTGTTTTCGCCAGTTTCAGCGCTTTTTTCTGAGTCTACTCGGTTTTCTTTTCAAAAAAAGTTTTGTTTGTTTTTCATTAGCGGCCATTTTGGGCCGCCCGTGCGGGTCTTTTCCCCTTTTTTCTTGGTGTTCCTTTTTCAGGCACCATCGCGTTCGACCTCGCTGGTGTGAGTTTTCCGCCCATGTCCGTGAAGCCTACCAGCGGCTTAAAAAAGTGCACTCAGTGCAGCCGGACAATTTCGCTCACTGACAGACACGTCTCGTGTCTTCAGTGTTTGGGAGCTGATCATCGCCCCAACGCCTGTACGCTGTGCCTCCAGTTAAAGAAGAGGACCCAGGTGGCGAGACTAGCTCAGTGGAACGTTCTGTTCGGAGCTAGGTCCTGTTTTTCGGTATCGACGGAGCCAGTGGTACCGAGGTCGTCGCAGGTATCGTTGTCGGTATCGGAGAGTTCATCGACATCTGGAGCGCAGGTAATGACTGTCCAGAGATCCCATGCTGGTAGCAGTGAACCATCGAGTGGGTCTCCACCTGCCTCAAGGGCTCCTGTTCTGCAGGCCCCCCGGGATCGACCTGCTTCGGACCCGGCCCCGAGGAGGAGTGTGAATTCCACGTCTTCCTCTTCGGTACCGGAGGGTACCGTTGGCATACTTCAAGCAAAAGCTAAGAAGCATCGTCATCGGTCACCCTCCCGACATGGTACCAAGAGCTCTGGGACGCCGAAGGATTCGGCTCCCGAGAAGCGCTGACGCCGGGAGGATCGCTCGCCCTCCATTCAGGAGGTGTCAGTGCGCTCTTCTCCGGACAGCCCGGTACCGCCTCACCCCAGGCAGGTTCTAGCATCGTCGCCTGTACTGGCTCCTTTGCCTTTCTCTACAGCCACTCTGAACGAGAGCCTCAGAGCCATTCTACCAGAAATTCTGGGAGAGCTGTTGCACCAATCTCCGTTACCCTCAGTGCTTGCGCCGTCAGTACCGTCTGTTTCGGTACCGCAGGTGCTTGTGCCGTCGGTACCGTCGAGAGAGGCGACGGTAGGCTCATCGTCCGTGGTGCGGTCTCCGACGCGGTACCGGTATCGGCTGCCACCTAGGTTGACTCCCCACCGGCGTCGTTGGAGGAAGCTTCATCGCCTGCGGCACGGGAGTCTTCCTCTCGACACCGTCATGGAGGAGATCGTTCCTCGACGTCAAGGCGGGCCCAGCTTCAGACTGAAGTTCATGAACTTATGTCTGATTCCGAAGGAGAGGACTCTTGGGAAGCAGAGGCAGACACCAGATATTTCTCTGACGAGGAATCCTGTGGTCTTCCCTCTGATCCTACTCCCTCATCTCAGAGAAAGCTTTCTCCCCCGGAGAGTCTTTCCTTCTCTTTTATTCGGGAAATGTCTACGGCCATTCCCTTCCCTGTGGAGACTGTGGATGAGCCCAGGGCTAAGATGTTCGAGGTCCTGGACTATCCATCACCTCCTCAGGAATCGTCCACTGTTCCTCTTCATAATGTCTTCAAACAGACATTGATGACGAACTGGGTGAAGCCACTAACTAATCCCCACATTCCCAAAAAGATTGACTCCCAGTATCGAGTCCACAGGGATCCAGAGTTGATGAGGACCCAATTGCCTCATGTCTCTGGTGTGGTGGATTTGGCCCTTAAGAAAGCCAAGAGTTCTAGGGATTACGCCTCGGCGCCCCCTGGGCGTGAGTCTAGAACTATGGATTCTTTTGGGTGGAAGGCCTATCATTCTGCTATGCTCGTGTCCAAAATTCAGTCTTACCAGCTCTACACGAGCATTCACATGCGGAACAATGTGCGACAGTTGGCGGACTTGGTTGACAAGCTCCTGTCGGAGCAGGCCAAGCTGTTTCAGGAGGTGGTCAGGCAGCTGAAGGCGTGCCGTAAATTCCTGACCAGGGGTGCTTACGATACTTTTGATGTTGCATCTAGGGCCGCTGCTCAAGGTATAGTGATGTGCAGACTGTCATGGCTGCGTGCCACTGACCTGGATAGTAGAGTCCAGCAGCGTGTGGCGGATGCCCCTTGCCGGGGGGGGGGGGGGGGGGAGGGGGATAATGGTTTTGGTGAGAAAGCCAAGCAGTTGGTGGAGCATCTCCACCAGAGAGACACTGGAGTGGAGGAGTGGCCTAGTGGTTAGGGTGGTGGACTTTGGTCCTGAAGAACTGAGTTCAATTCCCACTTCAGGCACAGGCAGCTCCTTGTGACTCTGGGCAAGTCACTTAACCCTCCATTGTCCCATGTAAGCCGCATTGAGTCTGCCATGAGTGGGAAAGCATAGGGTATAAAATGTAACAAAAAAAAAAAAAACCTCTCCCACCGGGCGCCTTCAGCATCTACCTCAACTGGTAGAAAGAGGAATGCTCCCTATGCTTTTAATAAGCGTAGGTACAATCCACCTTCCTGACAGTCTGTTCAGGCTAAGCCCCAGTGCGCTCGTTCTCGTCAACAGCGTACGCCTCAACAGGTCCCTGCAGCTCCCCAGCAAAAGCAAGGGACAGGCTTTTGACTGGCTCCAGTGCAGCATAGCCGAGATCAAAGTGTCTGTGCCGGATGTTCTGCCGGTTGGAGGGAGGCTAACATTTTTTCACCAAAGGTGGCCTCTCATAACCTCAGATCAGTGGGTTCTTCAAATAGTCCGGTTAGGATACTCCCTCAATTTGATATCAAAACCGCCAAATTGCCCACCGGGAGCTCAGTCCTTCAGCTCCCACCACAAGCAGGTACTTGCAGAGGAACTCTCCGCCCTTCTCAGCGCCAATGCGGTCGAGCCCGTGCCACCGGGGCAGGAAGGGCAGGGATTCTATTCCAGGTACTTCCTTATGGAAAAGAAAACAGGTGGATGCGTCCCATCCTAGACCTAAGGGCCCTGAACAAATATCTAGTCCGAGAAAAGTTCAGGATGCTTTCCCTGGGCACCCTTCTTCCCATGATTCAGGAAAACGATTGGCTATGCTCTCTGGACTTAAAGGATGCATATACTCATATCCCGATACTGCCAGCTCACAGGCAGTATCATCGATTCCGTCTGGAAACACGGCATTTTCAGTACTGTGTGCTACCCTTTGATCTCGCCTCTGCACCCAGGGTGCCCATGAAATGCCTGGCGGTAGTGGCGGCGTCTCTATGCAGGCTGGGAGTGCATGTGTTCCCTTATCTCGACGATTGGCTGGTGAAGAACACTTCAGAGGCAGGAGCTCTACAGTCAATGCAGATGACTATTCAACTCCTGGAGCTACTCGGGTTTGTGATAAATTACCCAAAGTCCCACTAGAATTCATTGGAGCTCTGCTGGATTCACGGACGGCTCGTGCCTACCTTCCAGAGCAGAGGGCCGACAATCTCCTGGCTCTCATCTCTTGGGTACGAGCCTCTCAGCAGATCACAGCTTGGCAGATGTTGAGATTGCTCAGCCACATGGCCTCCACAGTTCATGTGACTCCCATGGCTCGTCTTCACATGAGATCAGCTCAATGGACCCTAGCTTCCCAGTGGTACCAAGCTGTGGGAAGTCTAGAGGACGTCATCCGATTGTCCACGAGTTTTCTCAAATCCCTGCATTGGTGGACAATTCGATCCAATTTGACTGGGACGTCCCTTTCAAATTCCTCAGCCACAAAAAGTGCTGTCAACGGATGCGTCTCTCCTGGGGTAGGGAGCTCATGTCGATGGGCTTCACACCCAGGGGAGTTGGTCCCTCCAGGAAAAACGATTTCAAATCAATCTTCTGGAGTTGCGAGCGGTCTGGAACGCTCTAAAGGCTTTCAGAGATCGGCTGTCCCATCAAATTATTCAAATTCAGACAGACAATCAGGTTGCCATGTATTACATCAACAAGCAGGGGGACACCGGATCTCGCCCCCTGTGTCAGGAAGCCGTCAGAATGTGGCTTTGGGCTCGCCAACATGGCATGTTTCTCCAAGCCACGTATCTGGCAGGCGTAAACAACAGTCTGGCCGACAGGTTGAGCAGGATAATGCAACCTCACAAGTGGTCACTCAATTCCAGAGTAGTGCACCAGATCTTCAAAGCGTGGGGCACCCCCTTGGTGGACCTCTTTGCCACTCAAGTCAACCACAAGGTCCCTCAGTTCTGTTCCAGACTTCAGGCCCACGGCAGGCTAGCGTCGGATGCCTTTCTCCTTCATTGGGGAGAGGGCCTCCTGTATTCTTATCCTCCCATACCTTTGGTGGGGAAGACTTTGCTGAAACTCAAGCAAGATCACGGAACCATGATTCTGATTGCGCCTTTTTGGCCCCGTCAGATCTGGTTCCCTCTTCTGCTGGAGTTGTCCTTCGAAGAACCATGGAGATTGGAGTGTTTTCCAACTCTCATCACTCAGAACAAGGGGGCGCTTCTGCATCCCAACCTCCAGTCTCTGGCCCTCATGGCCTGGATGTTGAGAGCGTAGACTTCGCCTCCTTGGGTCTGTATCTTGCTTGCTTCCAGAAAAGATTCCACTAGGAAGAGTTACTTCTTTTTGTGGAGGAGGTTTGCTGTTTGGTGTGACAGCAAGGCCCTAGATCCTCATTCTTGTCCTACACATGAGTCTGGTCTCAAGACCAACTCTGTAAGGGTTCATCTTGGAACGTTTTAAGAAATATTTAATTTGGGGAAATTGCTCCAGAGCATTTGCTAATATTTATATTTTAAGAGCAGGTGCTGTATTATAAGTTTTAGGATATATATATTTTGTTTATTTCTCCACCAATTACCTATACGGTAATAAGATTCACAATTGCAATGAATTAAATATTATATTTTGTGTTTTACATTAACCTGCACTGCACAAGATTTAGGAACTTGTGCTCAAAGCATGGCACTAAGCTTTTAAAGCGACCATACTACCCGAACATAAAAAGAGAGAGACCATATAATTAGCTCTAGAAAGGTTTATTTACAATACAGGTTTCAGTAATTGCAGCGAGAGGTAGTCTTTTAAGAATCTTTTAAAAGGCTCTTGGAACAGAGGATTTGTGCTTTAAAATAAAGCAAGGTAACAGGTTTAAATATGAATTATTAACTTACAAAAGTCCTTTGTTGTTGTTCAGCTGGTTGATGAGCAGCATGATATAAGATGAGCCCAGGAGTTCTACAGTCAGTGATGAAGAGAAGTACAGCTGCAGCAGAGGAGAGGAAAATCTTGCAGAGAAGTCCTTGGTTGCAGAGGAGAGAAAGTCTGTAGCAGCAGCAGCAGAGGAGAAGGATTCTGTCTTGTAGTCTGTCTGGAGATTAGCTGAGATATGAGCACATGGTTGCAGGAGGAGGGAGAGTCTCTGTGGTCAGGGCTGCAGCAGAGAAGAAAATCTGCCTGCTAGGGAAACAGCTTCTGCTTTTTATAGCAGAGAAACATGATTCTCCAAAGACAAGCAGGCTGATATTCTCACAAGTGGGTGACGCCACGTCGGCCCCGGAGGATTTTAAAGCAAAATCTCAAAATCTCTTTACGGCGTTCCGTCGCGCGAGCGATCGTACTGCGCATGTGCGCACACCTCTTCCCGCTCGCCGTGCGGACACGCCCCTCAGTTTTTCTTTTTCCGCGTCTGAGGAGACACGGAGTTCGTTAGGGCTTCGTGTTTTCTTCAGGTCTTCGGAGTTAAATCTCTTTTTTATTTTTTCATTTGTACTTTTTATGGCAGGCTCATTGTGGCTTATATATACAGGTATTTTTTTGTACCTGAGGCAAGAAAAAAATTTAAGTAATTGCCAGAGTCACAAGGGGCTGTGCCTGAACAAAGCATTTAAGCTTCTCTTTTCTTTTTTCTTGAAAGTGCTGGTATATTGTTATCTGTGGGCTCTCTCTAGCCAGCAAACTAAACAAGCCCACATTTTTATGATCCATTTATTAAAACTTTTCAAATGGCTCTCTAGAGCTGTGACAGCCTGCTCCAGCACACCACTGTATTTAAGCCCCACAAGTGATAAAAGGTATATGTCACAGGAAAAACCAGGAACCTAAGCAGGTGCATCCCTGGTCAGCCACTGAATGGGCAACCTGGTGACACAATATCAGTGGTGTAACCTTTGAAGTGAGTCTCCACCTGCCTCGGCGCCTCCTGCTCTGCAGGTCATTCGGGCGCGTCGGAGGATGTGTCTTGGGCTGGATCATCTCCCTGTGAAGCGCAAGTAGTGTCTCAAAGAAACGAGACGTATTCTACTCTGCCAGGGATGCCCAAAGGAGATCATTCTGGAGTCCGACAGAGACCGATGCACGCTGGGTATAGTTATGCATCGAATAGGTCTCCACCTGCCTCGGCGCCTCCTGCTTGGCAGGTCATTCGGGCGCATCGGCGGATGTGTCTTGGGCCGGATCATCTCCCTGTGAAGCGCAAGTAGTGTCTCAAAGTAACGAGACGTATTCTACTCTGCCAGGGATGCCCAAAGGAGATGCCCAGAGCTTTGCTCCCTCGGTTATGGAGGTATCCGGGCTTCAGACATCAGTCGGTGCCGAGAGCGTTGCTCCCTCTGTTATGCACCGGTACGTCGGTACCAGGTATCATCGGTACCATGGGTCCCGTCGGCACCGGGTATCATCGGTACCATGGGTCCCGTCGGCACCGGGTATCATCGGTACCATGGGTGCCGTCGATGCCGAGTGTCATCAGTGCCATGGGTGCTGTCGGTACCGGGTATCATCGGTGCCATGAGTGCCGTCGGTACCGAGTATCATCGGTGCCATGGGTACTGTCGGTACCGAATATCATCGCTACATTGGTACCATGGTCGGTGTCATGGGTCCCGTCGGTACCGGGTATCATCGGTACCATGGGTGCCGTCGGCACCGGGTATCATCGGTACCATGGGTGCCGTCGATGCCGAGTGTCATCGGTGCCATGGGTGCTGTCGGTACCGGGTATCATCGGTGCCATGAGTGCCGTCGGTACCGAGTATCATCGGTGCCATGGGTACTGTCGGTACCGAATATCATCGGTGCGTCGGTACCGAGGAGTATCGATGCCAACTACATTGGTACCATGGTCGGTGTCATGGGTCCCGTCGGTACCGGGTATCATCGGTACCATGGGTCCCGTCGGCACCGGGTATCATCGGTACCATGGGTGCCGAGTGTCATCGGTGCCATGGGTGCTGTCGGTACCGGGAATCATGGGCACCATCGGCACCAGGTATCATGGGCACCATCGACTATCGGTACCAAGTATCATCGCCCATCGGTACCGAGTATCATGACTGCCATCGGTACCATACTATCAGGTATCGTCGGTACCGTGGATACATGGGTATCAGGTATCATGGATGCCGTCGGCACATGAGTACCATCGATACCAGATATCATGACCAGGTACCATCGGTGCCATGGGTGCCATTGGTACCGGGTGTCATGGTCACCGTCGGTACCATGTGTACCATCGGTACCGTCGGTGCTGTTGGTGCCGGATATCAGGGGTACCATTGGTACCACATGTCATGGTTACCATCGGTACCAGGTATCATGGGTACCATCGATACCGGATACCATGACTATCATCGGTACCAAGTACCATGGGTACCATTGGTACCGGGGTCCATCGGTACCATGTGTATCATCGGTACCGTCGGTGCCATGGTCTAGCTGTCTGGTTTCGATTCCCTTGCATTTCCAGACTTTGTCCTTGGCTTCGGGACCATGGGGACCATTGGATGCCATGGGTGCTACCGCCTCCTGCGGCATCTGGCTTTTCACCTGGTCTCCTTCACCGATGCTGCCTCTGGTATGGGTGTTCGCACCCTACTGGGGCAACTTCTCGACCCATAGTAGCCTCCATATCGGACGTGTTTGGATCTGAGCTGCTCTGTTTGAGTAGTTAGTTCAGTTCAATGATGGTCATTTGACATTACAGTGGAGATTGTGAATCCCAATGCCCAGATGCTAGAGGTCCTGGACTACTATCTTCACCTGAGTCTTCTGCACTCAGAACAGATAGGAGTTCTAAGAACTTACTTGGCGCCCCCAGGGCCAGAGCATACATCCTTAGCCTCTTTTGGAGAATGGCGTACCAGGCTGGCATGATCGCATCCCAAATCAAGTCTTGTCAGATCTTTACGAGCATTCCCACCGGAATAGGCTAGACCTTTTCACCAAGTGGTCAGGTAGCACACGGTGTATCGCAGGTTCCTGTCCAAGGGCATTTTCGACACTTGTAATGTAACACCTAGATTTCTGCTCTAGGTACAGTGATGCGCAGACTCTCATGACTGTGTGCCTCTCTCCTGGAGGAGGAGACTCAGCAGAAAACTATAGATATGCTGTACATACACTTCCTCATCTTGGAAGTTCTTTAGAGAGAGGAGTAGTTTTCCTTGTGCCTTAAGGGGTCGTACCTATACTCCTACTTCTCGACAGCCGGTTCGGGCTATGCCTCAGCACGCTCGTTCTAGTCAGCGGCGTGCACCTAATCAGGCCTCTGCAACTATTCCCCAGGAAACAGAGGGGTTTTTGACTGGCTCCAATTCAGTATAGCCACTAAAAAAAAAAAAAAAAAAATGTCCGTACCGGCCATTCTGCCTGTCGGGGGGGAAGTTTACATTTTCTCCACCAAAGGTGACTTCTTTATCCTCCAACCGGTGGGGTTTTTCAACTAGTCCGGTTAGGATACATTCTCAATCTGGAATCAAACCTTCCACATTGTTCATTGGAAGCTTAAACCTTTAGCTTCCATCAAAAGTGAGTACTTGCAGAGGAACTCTCTGCTTTTCTCAGCGCCAATGCAGTCGAGCCCGTTCCACCAGGGCAAGAAGGGTTAAGATTCTATTCCAGGTCTTTCTTTGTGGGTTGCGTCCCATCATAGACATAAGGGGCCTAAACGGATTTGGTTCAGGATGCTTTCCCTGGGCATCTTTCTTCCCATACTTCAGGAAAACGATTGGTTATGCTCTCTGGATTTACAGGATACTTATACTCTCTTTGCATCCAGAGCATGTTTTTTTCCTAGTGCCTGGCTGTTGTTGCAGCGTATCTTCATGGACTGGGAGTGCATGTGTTCCCTTAACACGATGATTGCCCGTCTCAACAGATTACAGCACAGTACATATTGAGACTTCTAGACACATGGCTTCCACAGTTCATGTAACTCCCATGGCACTTTTGCACATGACATCCGCTCAGTGCATCCTAGCTTCCCAGTGGTATCAAGTTTAGGGTATCTAGAGGATGTAACCCGACTGTTCGCCAGTCTTCGGTATTCCCCTCAGAGGTGGTTAATTCTCTCTATTTTGATTCTGAGGCATCTTACTCAGTCAAAAGCTGCTGACGAAGGTTGCATCCCTCCTGGCTATCCAACCAAATTATTTTAATTCAACCAAACAATCGGGTTGTGATGTACTCGATAACAAAGGAGTACTGGATCTTGCCCTCTGAGTTAGGATGCCATGCAGATGTAGCGGTGGGCCCGCAATGCGGCAGTTTTTCTCCAAGCCACTTATCTAATTGGCGTAAACAGCAGTCTGGCCGACAGGCTGAGCAGGATAATGCTACAGTTGAGCATGCCTATAGTTCGAAAGACCCCTCAGTGGATCTTTTTGCTACTTAGTCCAATCGCAAAGTCCCTCAGTTCTGTTCCAGGCTGCACGTTCACGGCAGGCTACCATCGGATGCCTTTCTCCTTCTTTGAGAGACAGGTTTCCGTATGCGTATCCTCCCATACATCTGGTGGAAAAGACTTTGCTGTTTCTCAAGCAAAATTGTGGAGCCATGATTCTGATTGCTCTTTTCTAGCTGCGTCAGATAGGATTCCCTCTTCTTCTGGAGTTGGAATGTTTTCCAGCTCTCATTATGCAGAACGAGGGGGCACTTCTACATCCCAACCTCAAATCTCTGGCTCACACGGTCTGGATGTTGAGAGTGGGGTTTCGTTGAGTTTTCCAGAGTGTCTCCCGACTCTTGCTTGCTTTCAGAAAAGATTTCACAAAGAGGTGTTATTCTTTTTCATGGAAGAGGTTTGCCGTCTAGTGTGACAGCAAGGCCCTAGATCCTGCATCTTGTCTTATACAGACCTTGCTTGAGTTCTTTCTACTCCTGTCTGAGTCTGGTCTCAAGACCAACTCTGTCAGTATTCATCTTTGTGCAATAGAGCTTATCATCAACATGTGAAAGGTCAGCCTTTAGCTGTCCACTTCACGAGAGGTTTATCTCTCCCCCAATATTGAGAGAATTCCTTGTATGTGTCTAGGGGAGATTATTTCTGTTGGGCTTACCACCCACAATAATTTTGACAGTTGACTCTTATGCTTCGGTCAGAGTTCCTATCACTCCTTATCCAGTATCTTGGGGTCCCAATGTCGTTTTTCATCCAGCTGCTGCAAGCTCAATTCGGGCCACTGGATTCCTGCCATCTGAAGTATTGGACCTGGAAGGTCGTTTTCCTTAGTGGCTGTTCCTTCAACTCGTAAGGTCGGTGAGCTTCGGTCTCTAGTAGCTCAAGCGCCTTACCTTACTTCTCATCTTAACAGAGTAGTTCTCTGCATGCAGACAAAGTTCTTACTGGCGCTGGTATCAGAGTACCAGCTGACCCAGTCAGTTGTCTTGCCAACATTCTTTCTCCCTCATCTTACAAGCCCTGGCGAAAGCAAGCTCCGCACTTTTTTGCGTGGAGCAGACGAGCTCCCTCGGACGGTCCGCCCAGTTGTTTATTTCTTTTAATGCCAGTTGCTGTCGGAAACTGCATAATTTCTTCTTGGATAGCAGAGTGCATCTCCTTCATTTTTGTCCAAGCTGGACTGACTCTAGAAGGCCATGTCACGGCTCACAAAATTAGAGCCATGGCTAAGTCGAGTGGCTCTTCTAAGATCAGTCACTATTGAAGAGATCTGCAAAGCTGCGGTGTGGTCATCAGTCCACACATTTTCATCTTACTACTGCCTTCAGCAATAGCCGACTCGTCAGTCGGTTTGGGCAGTCGGGGCTGCAGAACTTCTTTGGGGTTTAGAATCCAACTCCAACCCTCCTAAGCCCATTTTTGTTCTGTTCCAGGCTACACTCATTTAGATATTTCTTCTTTTCAGGTCAATTTTATTCTGGCCTCGCCGTTGCGAGACTCAATTGACCACTGTTTGTTGTGTAAGCCTGGAAGCTAGGGATACCCCACTTGTGAGAATATCAGCCTGCTTGTCTTTGGAGAAAGAGTAGTTACTTACCTGTAACAGGTGTTCTCCGAAGACAGCAGGCTGCATATTCTCACAAACCCTCCCACCTTCCCCTTTTGGAGTTGTCTCCTCCATCTTTTGGATTTAACTGAGGGGCGTGTCCGCACGGCGAGCGGGAAGAGGTGTGCGCACATGCGCAGTACGATCGCTCGCGCGACGGAACGCCGTAAAGAGATTTTGAGATTTTGCTTTAAAATCCTCCGGGGCCGACGTGGCGTCACCCACTTGTGAGAATATGCAGCCTGCTGTCTTCGGAGAACACCTGTTACAGGTAAGTAACTACTCTTTACATGTCCTGGATCATTTGCTTCCTGGTTTGCACTGGACCCTGGGTAATTGCAAAGCATTATGGTACCTGGTCTCATGTTTTATGACATCATAAGACTTCCTGTTTGGACCTCTCTGACAAATGGTCTATTGAAGCAAAAGGCTGCCTGTTTGAATCTCTGTGGCAGATACACATCTGATAAGATTTGTCTGAGGCAGCCAGCAGGTGGTTTCCTGTTTCCTTTTGTCTTCAATAGCTGAATTCACACCTTTCCAGCCTCTCTGACTGCAGTTTTCTTTTGATCTTTTGTTCTGTTGACCAGCCAGGCTTTTGATCACAGGAAGAGAGTAAATTTAAAACTTTGAAGCAGTCTCTTACTTGTTTGTATTTGAATAGCCCTTTTGTTAAGTGTTTGTAATTGAACAGATAGTCTTGCTATCAGAAGTTTCCCAGGAAAAGGGAGGGGGGAAAGAGGGACTTGACATGAAAGCCAGACCAGTTTATAATGATTCTGTCCCAATAAGTCTTTAAAAGCTGCATTTTTATATTGGTATCTGATTCAGCACAACATCATGCTACATAATTCATATCATAACATTCCCTCTCTTGGTTCTGAGCGACAATATTAACATAATATGGGAACAAAGAACCATAAAATAAACTATAAAAGCTAAAACCTCTAACCTAATACAGTAGCATAATTTCAAAAAGAACAATAGCAAAGATGTTGGACTATTTACATTGGTGTGTATATTGGGAGAAGTGAATCTTTTAATAGTGGATATTGAACAGACTGGATGGACCGTGCAGGTCTTTTCCTGCCGTCATCTACTATGTCACGTCACTATGAATCTTGGAATATGTCACCTAGTAGGAATTATGACTATTATTATAAGCAAATGATTCATCATTATTACTTTTGTTCGCTCCTGCTCATGTCTTACATCGTGTCTGACTCCAGCTCTCGGCGATTCAAAATGGCCGCTGAGAGCCGGAATCCCACACGATGCAACAAGGCACCTACCAGCACCGCTACGGGCAGGAAAGAGGGGGTCTTTCTTTCCTGCCCCGACCGAACAGGTACCTCTAGACCACCAGGGACACAACCGTAAGGGGAGGGGAAGGGAGTCCGGTGCCGGCTAGGGCCCGTTTCATCAAAGGCAGAAACGGGCCTTTTTTACTAGTTTTATTATAATTCATTTTGTTACATCCTAGATTTATTTTGTTCTAGCTTCTTACTTGTAACCCGATATGAACTATGTTATTGGTATTAGCAGGCTATAAATGAACTATAACTGTAATTGATGTGTGCCCTAGTTTTAGCAGAAACCAACCTGGCTAGGGTTAGTTTCTGATAGAACTAGGGCTGCATGTGTGCTTACTGCAGCAAAAATGGTGTACGATGAGGCATCTAGCATGGATGAGTGGCCTAGTGGTTAGGGTGGTGGACTTTGGTCCTGAGGAACTGAGTTCGATACCTGGCACAGGCAGCTCCTTGTGACCCTGAGCAAGTCACTTAACCCTCCATTGCCCGCCGCATTGAGCCTGCCATGAGTGGGAAAGCGCAGGGTACAAATGTAACAAAAAAAAAAATTTTGCCATGTGTGTGCATTACACATGTGCTAAAAAATAACATTGAGGGTCACATGATGGTACTAGCCTGAGCGGATGCTCAATGGCTCGGCTCGGCTCCCCTCCCTTCATTCTATAAGTTTCATTTAACTGACAAAATCTTCTTGGATTACCTTTGTAATCAGTGGTAGGAGATTCCTGCACGCAAGTGGTGATTGCTGGTGCGGTACCTGGGCTCCTGCGGGGCTTCCATGGGATGCCGGTGAAAACTCAGAGGCTGGGGAAAGAGAAAGGCAGTGCTACGCCGAAAAAAATGGCGTCACCAAACTCGTCCCAACAACAACAACAAGCTTCACTGCCAACGGCTCTAGAAGATGACACAGTGCAGGTGTCCATGAGGCACCTGTCACAGCTTCTCAATGACGAACTAGCCAAACTAAATGCCTGCATGGATGAAATTAAGGACAGTATTGCTGGACATGCTGCAAGGATTCAGCATGCGGAGGAATGTATCTCCGCCCAAGAGGACCCCATAGTTACAGCGGAGGGCCGAGTTGGGGAGCTAGAGGCCCGGGTACAATCTCTTATGGACAGAGTGGAGGATCAGGAGAATTGCGGCCCTGGAATAACCTTCAGATTATTGGAATTCCTGAAGCCATTTCTGATGTAGAGCTGAGAAATTTGGCAGAGCAATGGCTTCTGAGGCAGTTGGGATTTCCCTCGGAGGCAGGCTTGGTTCAAGTGGAGCGGGTGCACCAGGTCAGGCCACGGAGGGAAGATACCAGGAAACCACGTCCAGTCATAGCGCGGTTTTTAAAATATGCTATCAAGGCAAAATTACTTGAACTATACAAGAAGCATCGTCTGGTGGAATATAATGGATCCTGGCTGATGGTGTTCCAGGACTTTTCTATTAGAGTCATGGAGCAGAGAAGGCTCCTGGCTCCTTACTGCTCCCAACTGTTTGAGAAAGGAATTAAATTTGCCTTCCAGTACCTGACTAGGGTGCAGGTCACCTATGATAATCGCACACTGGTTATGACAACAGCGGACGAGCTGAAAATCTTCTTGGAGAAGGTTCCATCTGGCTAGGAGGAGTCGCGCTGCAACTGTGGCCTGGGCTGTGCTGTGCTGAGGATCTCCATATGTGGTCATAATGCAGCGGGTCAGATTGCAGCCCATGGCCCGGTTATGAGTGTACATTGTTTGTAGCTTACTGACAGGATACAACTTTGCAAGAGTTTGAAGAATTGCACCTACTGTTCTTAACATTTGCTGGACATTTCGTTTGTGCAGCTCATGATGGGCTGTGTGCTATGACATCGGTGCCAGGATACAAGGGTGTCTCATTGGTGGACCATTGAATAATTGTGTTCGAGTACTGATCTTAGGTATGTCAGACCTGCGTGTTGAGAGTGTGAGCGGATATATATTTACAACTCCTCTGAAGATGCTTCTCTTTTCTGCAGAGGGGGGGGGGGGGGCGTTCTTTCCAACTGGTGCTGTGGACCGCTCACAACAGACATTATTTGATGCTTTTATTTTTATTATTTGCATAACTCATGGGTGTTTGCTTGTTGATTCGTGTGGTTGAATTATCTTACTCTTTCGAGTGAAGGGGGAGGGGGTGGACGCTTGTGTTCTTGGGAATTTTTGAGGGTTGGGCGGGGGAGTGTGGGGAATAGAAGAGTAGAGCTGGGGTGTGGGGTGGTGGGGGGGAGAAATGAATGCTGGATTTTGGATGATGTTATCATGGCTCGAGATGTTTGGGCAGTATGATTGGATAGAAGATGAAGCAGGGAGGAGGGGTCTGGGAAAGCTCACCTGTTGGGGTGGGGAATTGTCACAGCAGTGAAGGGGAGGGAAGGGGTGTTCTTGGTTGGGAATGGTGGGTGAAGAGGCTAAGAGGTTTTGTGCTGGTATCTGCATTTCTGTTGCTCTGTGTACAACTGCAGGTTAGCTCTTCTCTCTCACGGGGCGGTCTTGCTGGGACACCGCTCTGGAGAGGTATTTTACCACACTGGTCAGATAAAGGCTCTGCATATGGGTGGTGAGATGGGTAGCTTAAGGGTGGCCACTCTTAATGTAGATGACATCCACTCCCCAATCAAACGCAAGAAAATTTTAAACTATAGCAAGCATTTGAAAGTGGATGTTCTTATGGTCCAGGAAACCCATCTCACTCCATCAGAACACATCAAGCTGAAACATGGCTGGGTTGGAGAGCTTGCCTCCGCTTCTTATAACAATAGACAGAGAGGAGTGGCTATCCTTTTGCATAAACTGTTAGACAGCACTTGCCATAAGATTGTCCAAGACCCTGAGGGAAGATTTGTCATTTGGTAATAGTACAAGGTTTTAGGGTAGCTCTTTGTTCTGTATACGCCCCGAATATATACTCCCAAAGATTCTTCTCCCTGTTGTTAGCTGCATTGACACTATTACAAGACTATCATTTGGTTCTGGTGGGGGAGGGGGGAACTTTAATATCATGGCCGACCCACTTATTGACTGTAACCCTCCAAAAACGAGGCCTAGGGGGATAGGGCTATTACAGAAAGAATTAGGGTTGGTAGATATTTGGTGGGCGCTTCACCCAGATAATAGAGAATATACCTTTTATTCCCATGTCCATAATGTTCAGGCCAGGTTAGACTATAAACTGATGTCCTCGTTCCTCTTTTCAGTGGCTTGTTCTGCAGCAATTGATGCAGGAGTAGTTTCGGATCACAGTATGGTCTGGGCGGATATGAGTCTCTCGATGAGAAAGAACAAAGCAGGATGGTGCATGAACCCTACATTATACTTTGAGCCCGAATTTCAGGTATTCCTGGCAGAGGAATGGGGGCACTATCTTACTGATAATGACCCTAGTGACACATACCCGGTCACCTTCTGGGAGGCTGGGAAGACGGTGATGAAAGGGAAAATTATAGAATATACGACTTGGACACATAAACAGCGGGATGGGGTACTCCTTGCCCAACTTCAGCGGCTCCAGGATGTTTGGGTACTAGTCGCGTGTGGGGTTTCTGGGGCTAGGGACACTTTTAGAGAATTGAAAAGCAAGATCAACGATAGTTTAAACAAACTGGCTTTCAGGGATATTCAACTATACAAGTACAATCTTCATAAATGGGGGAATAAAGCAGGTAGGCTATTAGCCACCTTAGTTCGTAATTGGCCTGCAAGGCAAGTGGTAACTGGTATTAAATCCCCCATGGAGCAGAGGTTAACTCAGGATGAGGAGATTCAATCAGTGTACGTGAACTTTTATAAATCTTTATATGACTTGGGCCACTGTGATCAGAAGCAACGTAAAGTATTTTTTCAGGTGCTCCGGCTTCCCTCTCTGTCCCAGGGGCAGTTAGACACAAACGCACCCATTCAAGGGATTGAAATTCAAGCTGCTATTAAGAAGCTCAAGCTAGCAAAAGCCCTGGGCCAGACGGTCTGGAGCCTGAGTTTTACAAACTATTGGGGACCCAAATAGTGGGGCCATTTTGCGATTTGTGCCGGGCCTTGTGTACCCCAGATGGCGTATTTTCAAAGCGCTTAGATTTAGGTTACACAGTAACCTATGGAACTTTGTAAGTCTAAGTGCTTTGAAAATGAGCCCCCAGGCCAGTCAACGGGAGCCCTGATGCACACTTCTATAATAGTTTTGCCTAAGTCTGGTTGCGATAAGGAGCAACTAGGCTCATACCATCCTATTAAAGCAGGACATAAAATTGTTCGCTAGCATCATGGCTGCCCGATTAAGTAAGGCACTTCCCTTTCTAGTGCATGGGGATCAATCTGGTTTTGTGGCTGGGAGATATGCCTCTACAAACATACTGCGTGCCTTGAGTGCCATTCAAGCTAAAGGAGGGCACCTGGGAGATGATATAATTGTTAGTCTTGATGCGGAAAAAGTGTTTGATAAAATTCTATGGGATTACCTCTTTTGGGTCCTGCCACAGTTTAGAATTTTTGGAGAATTCTTGACCAGGATTTGAGCCCTTTACAGTAGCCCCAAATATTGATTAATTGAGGTTTGACTCCTTCATTTGCCTTGGAGCGGTGCACGAGACAGGGATGCCCCCTGTCTCCTATGTTGTTTGTTCTTGCTATAGAGCCCCTGGCTAGTAAGATTACACAGTCATTGGAGGTTCAAGGTATAGTTGTAGGCAGTCATAAATATAAAATCAACCTCTTTGCAGATGACATGCTAATAGTTCTGGGACAGGCATCTTGGGGGATCCCTATCTCGTTCAAAAATTTGGATCATTTTCGGGCCTAAAGATTAATTTTGAGAAGTCGGAGGCTTTGGCACTGTCCACTAATTGTGATTGTAAGATCTGGCTCAACTTTCCACTGACATGGACTGCAGGCCCAATGAAATACTTAGGGGTTTATCTTCATCTCTACTTTACCACTATGTATAAGAAAAATATTTGTGAAAAACTAGATACAATCCGAGCTCATTGTCAGCATTGGAAAGATTTTCCCATCTCATTCCTAAGCCGAGTGGCCCTAGTCAAAATGGTTCTGTTTCCCATGATTTTATATCCCCTCCAGATGATACCGCTGTGGGTTCATAGCAAAGAGGAAAGATTGTACAAGGGGGTGATCTCTTCTTTTATCTGGGGAGCTCGGCGTGCTAGAATTGGGTACAGTACAATAAACTTATTTGTGATAAAAGTGAAGGGGGAGTCAATTTACTGGATCTCAGGCTTTATAACGTTTCAGCGATTATTTGGTGACTTCATGAACTACATACGAGAAACTTTGTTTTTGCACCTGCTTGTGTTTGGGATAGTGCTGCCTCCTCCTTTTCTAATGCTTTGCACGCTTGAGGATCTTGAGTTAAACTGTCTCCTCTTTTGAGACCACTTCAGCTGGCATGGGACTGCTGGCGGCATCAGCTGGGGGGAGTGTCCGGTCCACTGCCTTTCCTAGAACTCCAGGATAACCCGGGGTTCCCTGCAGGTCAGGGCACAACTTCTTTCACAGCATGGGCACATAACGGTTGCAGATATGTAGGACAGGTGATCGAGACTGGGAGACTGGGCGTCTAAATGGCAGATGACGTTTAATGTGTGCAAATGCAAATTATAGCTACGTCATGCAAGGTTCCACGTTAGGAGTCACAGACCAAGAAAGGGATCTAGGTGTCATCGTTGATGATAGTTGAAACCTTCTGCTCAGTGTCCTGCTGCGGCTAAGAAAGCAAATAGAATGTTAGGTATTATTAGAAAAGGAATGGAAAACAAAAATGAGGATGTTATAATGCCTTCATATCTCTCCACGGTGCGACGACCTTGAATACTTTGTTAAATTCTGGTTGCCGCATCTCAAAAAAGATATAGTGGAATTAGAAAAGGTGCAGAGAAGGGCGATGAAAATGATAAAGGGGATGGGACGACTTCCCTATGAGGAAAAGCTAAAGCGCCTAGGGCTCTTCAGCTTGGAGAAAAGGCAGCTGAGAGGAGTTGAATGGGTAGATGTGAAGTGTCTGTTTATGTTTTCCAAAAATACTTGGACTAGGGGGCATGCGATGAAGCTACAATGTAGTAAATTTAAAACGAATTGGAGAAAAATTTTCTTTACTCAACGTTTAATTAAACTCTGGAATTCGTTGCCGGAGAATGTGGTAAAGGTAGTTAGCTTAACAGAGTTTTAGAAAGGTTTGGATGGCATGCTAAAGGAAAAGTCCATAGACCATTATTGAATGGACTTGGGGAAAATCCACTATTTCTGGGATAAGCAGCATAAAATGTTTTGTACATTTTTGGGATCTTGCCAGGTATTTGTGACCTGGATTGGTCACTGTTGGAAACAGATGCTGGGCTTGATGGACATTTGGTCTTTCCCAGTACGGCAATACTTATATACTTATGAAGCTAGAGGAGGTGATAGTATGAAGGTGAAAGGGGATAGACTCCAGAGTAATCTAAGGAAATATTTCTTTTTGGAAAGAGGTTGTGGATATGAGGAACAGCCTCCCAGCAGAGATGATGGATATGAGAACAGTATCTGAATTCAAGATAGCATGGGGACAAGCACAGAGAATCTCTATGGGAGATGAAATGATTATAGTGCTTATTAGTTGGTATGGATGGGCACACTGGATAGGTGATATGGAGAGGCATAATTGAACGAAAACGTCTATCTCCATGGGCGTTTATCTCCGAGAACGGGTCCGTGAAGTGGTGGACCGAACCGTATTTTCGAAAAAAATAGACGTCCATGTTTTATTTGACAATTTGTGAGCTGGGCGTTTTTGTTTTTCAGTGATAATGGAAAATGAAAGCGCCCAGCTCAAAAACGAATAAATCCAAGGCATTTGTTCGTGGGAGGGGCCAGGAGTCATAGTGCACTGGTCCCCCTCACATGCCAGGACACCAACCGGGCACCCTAGGGGGCACTTTTACAAAAACAAAAAAAAGGTAAAAGAGCTCCCAGGTGCATCCCTTCCCTTGTGTGTTGAGCCCCCCCAAATCCCCCTCAAAACCCACTGCCCACAAGTCTACACCATTACTATAGCCCTAAGAGGTGAAGGGGGGCACCTACATGTGGGTACAGTGGGTTTGGGGGGGTTGGACGACTAAGCATTAAGCAGCACAATTATAACAGGTAGGGGGGGATGGGCCTGGGTCCACCTGCCTGAAGTCCACTGCACCCCCTAACAACTGCTCCAGGGACCTGCATACTGCTGCCAGGGAGGTGGGTATGACATTTGAGGGTGAAAATAAAAAGTTGTGAAACATCATGTTTTGTGGTGGGAAGGGGTTAGTGACCACTGGGGGAGTCAGGGGAGGTCATCCCCGATTCCCTCTGGTGGTAATCTGGTCATTTAGGGCACTTTTTGGGGCCTTATTCGTGAAAAAACAGGGTCCAGGAAAAGTGCCCTAAATTCTAGCTACAAACGCATACTTTTTTTCCATTATCGGCGAAAGGCGCCCATCTCTCCTCAGCCGATAACCACGCCCCAGTTCCACCTTCGCCACGCCTCCGACATGCCCCCGTCAACTTTGTACGCTTCCGCGATGGAGTGCAGTTGAAAACGTCCAAAATCGGCTTTCCATTATACCGATTTATTCGTTTTTGTGAGATAAACGTCTATCTCCCGATTTGGGTCGAAATCTAGGCGTTTTTCTCTTTCAATTGTAAGGTGGATGGTCTTTATCTGCTGTCATTTTCTATGTTTATCTGGCTTGTACATGCAAAAGATAACATCTACCTGTAGCTTCCATCACAATGTCTTCCAGACTCCAAGCTTGAGTAGTACAATCCATTTGGAGAGGGACAGTCTCCTCCTGGGTATGCAGACTGAGGAAGAGTGAGATCTGGGGAGACAGCAGTGGCTTCTTTCTTTGTGATGTGGACTGTCCCGGATGAAGAGAAACCTTAAAAGTCTGAACTTCACAGAGATCCTTAATGAAAGGAGAGAAATTATTTTAGCTGATAAACTTCAGATGTACACCAGTTAACTAACTATCCCAAGATACAGGACTTCTTCAAAGCAAATTATATCTATTTACGCAGAGATCCATTTTTTTTTTTTTTTTTTTTTTAGAGATGGTGAGGTTGTTAAGCACAGAAATCTTTAAAGAGATAATGGAGAGCCTTCATCAAGTTCAAAGATAATAAAATAGGTTAATTCTTTCCAGTGCTTTTTTTTTGTAGGAAAAAAGGTGCCAGTGCTCATACAATGCCAACCTTAAGGGTGGAGGTCACTATTTATGGCTCCACTCCTACAGTAGCCACACCTGGAGCATATAAAAAGGTATCATTGAAAATAGTACATAAGTCCCTAGGCCCAACAAAAGAACTCTTAAGACTGACTATAAACTAATAAAATATGTAGATAAAAAAAAATCAGCTGAAACCCCCCCAAAACCAGACTATGGCATGCAGGATAACACCAGAAAAACAAAAATATTTTCCCCTTGCTATAAAAATAGTAGACATAAATTTCAAATACTCCATTCACTATAATTCAAATTAACAAATACAAATAAAACAAAAAAATTAGCACAGCTACCACACTACTTTATCTTAAAATAAAAATAAAATTATTTTTCTACCTTTGTTGTTTGGCCATGTACTTCTTTTCATTTGTGTTTGTCCCAGTCTCTGGTTTCTACTTTTCTCGTCTTCTCTTAACTCTATTGCCAGGATTTCCTGTTCATCATTTTCTCTCCTCTTTTTCCTTTCAGGTTTCTTAGATTTTATTTTCTGCCTTTATCCACGTTATAGTTCTTTCTTACTATCCAATCTTCCAGCATTTCTCCCCTTGCCCTCTCTTCTCCATCCAGTATTTCTCTCCTTGTTTTCTCTCTCCCCATCCAACATTTCTCCCATTAACCCCTCTCTCCTCATCCAGTATTTCTTCCCTTGTCCCCTCTCTCTCCATCCAGTATTTCTCCTTGCCCCCTTTCTCCCCATCTAGTACTTCTCCCCTTTGTCCCCTCTTTCCCCATCCAGTATTCCTCCCCTGTCCCCTCTTTCCCCATCCAGCATTTCTCCCATTGCCCTCTCCATCCAGCATCTCTCTACTTGCCCCTTCTCTCCCCAACAGCATTTCTCTCTTTGCCCCCTCTCTCCTCATCTAGTATTTCTCCCCTTGTCCCCTCTCCTCCACATTCAGTATATCTCCCCTTGTCTTCTCTCCTCTCCATCCAGTATATCTCCCCTTGTCTTCTCTCCTCTCCATCCAGTATTTCTCTCCTTGTCCCCTCTCCACCTCATCCAGTATTTCTCCCCCTGCCGCCTCTCACTCCTTCCAGCAACTCCATCAGCAGCGGAGGGAAAATCAAGAAAAAGGCGCGACTGTGTGAGGCTACAGTGTTGAGACACGCGCTGTCGGCTCTGCCAATCCTCTGCCCTTCTGATATCAGCTTCCTGTTCCGGGACAGGGGATCGGCAGAGACAACAGCGCGTGTCCTAGCACTGGAGCCTGCTACAATGTTGTGTCTGCGGCTCTGCTGCTCATAGGAAAGGCAGCTGTGTGACCGCGGGAGATGGGGCAGATGAGTGGGGAAGGGGAAAAAAAAAGTACCGCCACAAAAAAAGCACTGATTTTTGCTCTGCTCCTATCTTTCATCTTATATGTTTCTCAAGTACTTGTGAAATGTTAAAACTCTTACTAATTGTAAGAGAAAAATTCTGGTGCATATGGGAATGATGTTAGTAAATACTGACAGAAAATGCAGGCACTGCCAGTCTTCCTGCGATAATGTCACCTTTGTAGTAACATAGTAAGTGACAGCAGATAAAGACCTGAATGGTCCATCCAGTCTGCTCATCACTCTTATTCATTCTCAATTCAAGATTAAAATAAAAAATGATCGTGATGATATATACTTGATCATGGTCTTCCCTTGTTGTTTTAGGGACATAGACTGTAGAAGTCTGCCTGGCTCTGTCCTTATGTTCCAACTACTGGATTGCTGTCAAAGCCCACTCCAGCCTATTCAAATCCATCTTGTCTTTGCAGGATACAGACTGTAAAAGTCTGCCCGGCAATGTCCTCGTGTTCCTAATTACTGGAGTTTCCGTCAAAGCTCTCTACAGCCCATTCTAAGCCTGATAGCTATATGTGGGACTCAGACTATATAAGCCAGCCCAGCACCGGTCCTAGATGATACCGCCAGAGTTGCCATCTAAGCACCACTTGACATGCAAACACATATGCAACCCTTTAGGTTTTGTTTTTTATAGCATTCATTTTCTAATTACAGATCCTCTATGTTCATCCCATGCCACCTTGAATTATTCCACAGTTCTATTCTCCACCACCTCCCTTGGGAGAGCATTCCAGGCATCAACCGCCCTCTTCTTGAAAAACAATTTTCTGACATTACTTCTAAGTCTACCACTTAGTGTATAGTGTATAGTGTATTCATCCATATGACGAATGGGCATCCTTCTTCATGGGTCTACCATATAATTCAGTCTCCATGATAAGTTTACAAATATTGGACTCCTCCATATACTTCACTCTACCAATGACCCTAGCCCTATCTCAGAGACATTATATTTTTTCTGGAGTTATAGAGAGGTTGCATCATTCTGTTTGTTTAGTTCTAGGCTGTCTGCTTGACATGTTGCTTGGGTATTGTACCTGAGAAATGCTGAGCTCCCCCACTGCAATCACGCCCTCTGTCTCACGATACAGGAGCACTTCCAATGTGTTAGCCTCTCCTAGACCTGCACATCCTGCAAGTTCAAACTTCACTTCCTCAGCACTGGGTTCAAGAGAAAGAAAATATGTCCATAGCATGCTTTCAAGAATTCAATAACTGAGCAATGCTTATGCTTGGCCTTAGGATTACCATAGACAAAATCCGACCTGCACATCCTAGCCTAAGGGATAAAGCTCTGAAGAATATTACACCCATAGGACACAGAAGCCAATAATGGAGGCCATTAAGGGGGGAAGTTATGAATCAGCATCAAGGCTTTATAGGGTTACCATATTTTGTCCCCCCAAAAAGAGGACACATGCCCCGCCCCCTTTCACGCCCTCGCTCTGCCTCCTGTCACATTGTCGTCGTCCCCGTCACACACCCTGTCACTTCCCCTCCCCGTCACCCCCTCCCCTTACCTTACTACTGCCTTGGTGGTCTAGTGACCTCTTCGGGGCAGGAAAGAGCCCCCTCTTTCCTGCCCGGAGTGCTGCCCTGCATGTATCCTTCCTGTTCGTGATCTTGGTGCCAATTCAAAATGGCCACCGAGAGTTGAAGTCTCACGAGGTCACGTCCACTCTTGGCGGCCATTTTGAATCAGGGCGCCGAGATCACGAACAGGAAGGATGCATGCAGGGCAGCGCTCCGGGCAGGAAAGAGGGGGCTCTTTCCTGCCCCAAAGGCGGAAGAGATCACTAGACCACCAGGGCAGTAGTAAGTAAGGGGAGGGGAGACTAGCAATCTGCCCGTTTGCCCAGAAATTCAGACAAACGGGCAGATTGGCAAAACCCGCCCGGTTGCCCAGACATGTTCTCAAAAAGAGGACATGTCCGGGTAAATCTGGACATATTGTAACCCTTAGGCTTTATATCATGTAGTTTTCTGCTTAACATGACTTAAAAGGCACTAACACATCTTGTCTAAAACTAACTTGGTAATATTTAGGACACCACAGGTTACATAGTAATGCATTTTGTTAAAAACATAATGTGACTTGTGGTGACACACTACAAGCCACATTATGGGCAAACAATTACAGCAAAATAACCCCAACCAGAACCTGGGGTTATTTTACCATGCAGGGGCATCAGGCCTCTAAGCTGTGACTCTATGCTCCCAGGCAACAGCATAGAGAAACCAGTACCATCTCTCCCCCATGATCACATCCCCCAAATCAAGTCCCCCCCAAGCACATTTCTTTAGACCCCCACCCCCTGATCACATCCCCTTGATCAAGGCCCCCCCCCCCCAACACATACTTCACTTCTTGATCCAGTCTCCCACCCGCCCGATCAAAAGCCCTTACCCCCAAAGGATCCCCTCTCCCAATCCTGTGCCCTTCCTACAAAATAGATGTTGGTAAGTACTCACTTGGTAATGGTCACGTGCCAATGGGAAAATTAGCACATGGCCATTATTGCAGAAATAGGAAAATCGGCCATTTACTGGCAGCACTAAAAGTTGCCTTAGTGCACAGGAAAGACCCCTGCTGGGGATAGCACGAGCCACCTTTTAGTGCTGCTTAGTAAAAGGGCCCCTATGTTTTGTGGACAGTCATTCAATTTATTCACTACCCTTCATGTGAAAAATATTTCCTGATGTTTCTTCTGAGTCTACTTTCTTGAAGCCTCATATTTTGACCCTTTGTTCTAGAACCTTCTTTTCCACTAAAAAAGTTTACTTCTTATACATCATTCATACCTTTAATGCTTCTTTCACATCTCCCTGTCTCTTCTTTCCTCTAGGCTACAAATATTCAAGGTCCTTTAGACTCATCTCGTAAGGCCTATGGTACAGCCCCTGTACCATTTACTAACTCGTCTCTGGACTGCCTCCATGTTGTCTATATGGTATGGCCTCCAGAACTGATCACAGTACTACAAATGAGGTCTCATTAATGACCTGTACAATGGTATAATTGGAGCTTCGATTCTTAGGTGTTTATAGAATTAGTATTTGTGTTGTGTTTTGTTTTGTTGATATATGATTCTTGTTTTTTGTTTATTTATGTGAATTGTAACCTGCCTAGTTATTAGGCAGGCTAGACATGAGCAAAAAATAAATACATATAAAAATAGGTGTTTATTTTCCTGTTAATTAGGGTGCTTTGGGAGCATGAAAAATCAGTGTTTGTGTTTTTGCGGGATAGATACTATTTCTGGATATTTTTTCCATGGAGAGAGGAGCCAGGCAGCCACCGGAAGAGACGTCAGGCCGCAAGGCACACAGGGTGCTGCAGGGGAAGGAAGGCTGAGCAGTCGTCGGTCAAGGTGGGTGGGACTCGGTGGGAGAGAGAAGGAGGAAATGCACGCAGCGAGCAGCAGAGATGTTAGGCGTGCGCCGGTGCAAAGGCAGGCTGAACTGACGACAGAGCAGAGGTTAGAACACCCTCCCAATTGGTTTGCGCCCGGGGTGGTCCGCCCCCACCGCCCTGCCCTCGGTATGCCACTGGCCATGCCAAATTCAGCCTACATTTGATCAAGTAATTTTGTGATATCAGATTGGATTAATGGAATGTGTCACTGTTCAGCTTGCCAAAAAATAGGCTAAGGAGATTATAAATTGTACAAATTCAGCTGCATACTTATTGTCAGGTGTAGACTCAGAAACATACTCCCCTCCCAGCTTTCGTTTGGTATACATGTGGTGTTTCTTTTTCTCCCTACCTGTCCTATTGAATATTGGAGTTCCTTTTCTTTCTCTTTTGTTAGTTGTATTTTATCAGTATGTAAACCACTTTGTTCTGGGCGCCAGCTAAAGCAGTAAGTGTAAATAAAGAATAAAACTGTTACATTTGACACTCAAGTCACTGCAAGAGATGAACCTATTTATCTTTTAAAGCTTAGGGTGTCTTTTACTAAGGTGTGCTAGCACTAGAAATCAGCTGCCTATTATCTGCTGGATTCTATATATCGCACCTAGTGTTCCATGCCTAAATCTAAGCATATGCGTGTAACTTAATTGGCTTAACAAGCCAATCAGCATCATTATCAGCATTTAGCAAGCAATAATCAGCACTAATTAGCAATAACAATTTATGCACATAACTTGCTAAGCATAGGCTGTAACTCACTGTGCCTAAATTCTAATGTGCACATTCAAAAAGGGGTGTGGTTACAGGTGGGGAAATGGGTGTTTCATGGATGTTCCCAAATTTACGCACGTTGTTATAGAATATGGCCCAGTCTGGGTAACTGTACATGGTGTAAATGAATGCACGTCATTTTAGGTGCTGGGATATCAACAAAGCGTATTCTATATACTGTGCTGAAATCTTATAGAATACGCTTAGGCAAAAATGATTTCTACACATATTTTCCAGGTGTCATATATAGAATCTCCCCCTATATTCCCATGGGCATCTCAGCGCTTAGTGGCTGCTGATTTCTAGCTAAAAACGCTATCGCACTTTAGTAAAAGACCCCCTTAGTAAGTATGTATATTATTACTGTATTTATTTGTATTCTCATTCTAAACAGGATTCTATTTTTTGTTGTAACTACTTTTTAGTAATTAATATATACATTGAAGTTAGTTATGTACCTTTGCATCTATCTGGCTCTACTGTTTCATTATCTTAACATTATAAGTAGTAAATTTAAAAGAAGCTGGAGAAAATACTTCTTCACTCAATGTACCATGTATGTAAGCACCTTAACGCAATACCATTTGTAACTCTGCTACCCGGAAATGGCAATCACCATTACGGCAAAGGTAAGCCACATTGAGCCTGCAAATTGGTGGTAAAATGTGGGATATAAATGCTACAAATAAATAAATGTGCAATTAAACTCTGGATTTCATTGCCACAGAATGTGGTAAAAGCAGTTAGCTTAGCAGGGTTTAAAAAAAGGTTTGGATAATGTCCTAAAAGAAAGGTTCATAAGCCATTATTAAGATGGACTTGGGAAAATCTATATGACTAACAATGGCTATAGACTTGCTAAATGAAAATATGAAATCCAAAGAAAGTGCAAGTTGTATATTGCATTTAAACACCAAGGGCTCCTTTTACTAAGTGGCGGTAAGCCCAACATGAGCTTCTGAAGTCTGTTCCTTCTTTTCATCTTATCAGTCAATCAGATTTGTCTAATAAAATTTCCGTCAAGTGAAACATGCTACCTCAAATTCTGCAGCTATGGGAATTCAAGATGCTTCACTATCCTTTCCTTCTGAAGAGTGTCTATTAATTCTCCCACCACTGAAGTCAAATTAACTGGCCCGTAAGTTCCAACTTTGCTTTTATAAAGAGGAACACTTTTCCACTCCTGTGGAAACACTGCCCATCTCCAAACATGTGTCGAACAGGTTTCCTGAGTAAACGTGCCAGAAGCTCACTGGCTTTCCTTAATATCTTGGGTGTATCTCATTCTGCCCCATGTCTGCCCATTTTAAGTTTTTCTAGTTCCACACAAACCCTTTCTTTTATAAATGATGCAGCATGAACCCCACTATCATATTTACATTTACCAAAAATCAGAAGTCCTGCTCCAATTCTACTAAGTAAAATAATTTGTTTATAATTTCTGCTTTTCCTGGTCTCCCTCCAAACATTTCTCCTTTTCTCCTCTTAGTCTTAAAATCTCACCTTTGCCCATCTTAAGCGCTGCGTACGACTGGTAGCGCTATAGAAATGATTTGTAGTAGTAGTAGTACTGAGATAGCCAGAAATGGTTTTGGCATATAATGTAGATTGGCAGTCCCTATAGCATGACTGGCTTGCAATCAGTGGAACAGGATAATCCTTCTAGTCCATCTGAAACTCCAAAGAAACTGTGTCCTTACCCTGAAAGGCCTGAAGCAGTTTCTGCCTCCATGAAGGCTTTGTGGCTGGGGGTGTGAGGACATTTCCTTAGGACTCCAGAAGAGTTGTTATTCAAAATACTGACTGGGCAAGTTAGACCTAAACAAAGAGAGGAGAGCCTGAGATCAATAAGGGTTTTATCCTGTCAATCTGCTCAGGAAGAAATTCTACAGTATATTTGAACAACCTCTGGTCAACATTTAATTTGTGTATTAAAGTCTGACCCTCTAGGGCCAAAACTATCATTATATTTCCCCAAACACTATTCATGCAGTGGGCTTGAGAACCAGTGAGATAAATTCTGTCCAGGAAGAGTTACATTCTGCATCCTGGGGGAATTCTGCACAAAATCTACAATGCACAGTTGTGCCAGATTTTTCTAGAAGTAACTCATTGGAAGGACAAAATACTTAACCAATGTACCTGAAATAGTACCTGCAGATTGGAGGGTGGCCATGTGATGCCGATTTTCAAAAAGGGTTCTAGGGTTGATCCAGGAAATTAGAGACCAGTAAGCCTGACGTTGGTGCCGGGCAAAATAGTGGAAACTATTATAAAGAATAAAATTATAGAACATGTAAATAAACATGGTTTAATGGGATAGAGTCAGCATGGGTTCAGCTGAGGGAAATCTTGCCTCACCAACTTGTTTCATTTCTTTGAAGGTGTGAATAAACATGTGGCTAAAGGTGAGCCGGTTGATGTAGTGTATCTGGATTTTCAGAAAGCTTTTGATAAAGTTCCTCATGAGAGACTCCTGAGAAAAATAAAGTCATGGGATAGGAGGCAAGGTTCTGGTTATTGGACAGAAAACAGAGAGTAGGGTTAAATGGTCATTTCTCTCAATGGAGCAGAATGAACAGTGGAGTACCACAGGGATCTGTACTATAATGTCCTTGTATCTCTCCATGGTGCATCTGTACCTTGAGTATTGCGTTCAGTTCTGGTCACTGTATCTCAAAAAAGATATACCAGAAAAGGTCAAAGAAGAGCGACTAAAATGATAAAGGGGATGGAACTCCTTCCGTATGAGGAGAGGCTAAAGAGGTTAGGGCTCTTCAGCTTGGAAAAGAGATGGATGAAAGGAGATATGGTTGAGGTCTACAAAATCCTGAGTGGTGTAGAATGAGTAGAAGTAAATCCATATTTTGCTCATTCCAAAAGTACAAAGACTAGGGTCGCTCAAGGAAGTTACATGGAAATACTTTTAAAACAAACAGGAGGAAATATTTTTTCACTCAATGAATAGTTAAGCTCTGGAACTCTTTGCCGGAGGAGGTGGTAACAGCGGTTAGCATATCTGGGTTTATAAAAAGGTTTGGACAAATTCCTGGAGGAAAAGTCCATAGTCTGCTATTGAGACAGATATGGGAAGCAACTGCTTGCCCTGGGATTTGTAGTATGGAGTGTTGCCATAATTTGGTTTTCTGAAAGGTACTCGTGACCTGGCTTGGTCACTGTTTGGAAAACAGGATACTGGGCTAGATGGACCATTGGTCTGACCCAGTATGGCTACTCTTATGTTCTTGGTGAATTGTAAACAATTGATAAAAGTTACATTTACTGTGAGTGATATCCATAACCAAAATTACAACAGTCGCCTTTGAGGCTCTTCCTTTAGTTCTTCTCCTGTGAAATCTTCTGATTTCCAGCACCAGAATGAGATTTTTCTAGCTCCACTGATTTCCTCTCCAAAGATTTCCTTCAACAAATAACTTGAGAAGAAATTCTTGCTTCCACCCTGTTGGATGTAGATCCTCTTCAACTGTAGAGACACACTTCATTGAGATTTTCCTGCTTCTAAGTGTATTTATTCATTTACAAAAGTTTGTGTATCTCTCCTTGACAATACCCAGTCAAGATGGTGAACAAGTGTAAAATAAAAGAGGCATTAAATCATCAGTACAAGCATGTAACACATAGCAGAAGGGGAATAGATTACACAGTAGCCAAAGTAAAGGGATATGAAATACAGCAGCAGGAAGAAAGAGAACTATCGGATGTGTTCACTCTTGTTAGAGCAGAACACGACACAGTAATGTACAGCTCACTAGAGCATAGCAAGAAACTTATTTCTATCTTAATATCTTACAACAGAGGGAGCAGAAATTATTTAAAGCCTTTGCTGAACTGCAGAAGAGGAGTGGAGAGTAGCCTAGTGGCTAGAACACTAGTCTTGATATCCAAATCCCACTTCTGCTGCTTGTGATCTTGCCTGAGGGACAAACTTAGATTGTGAGCCCTCCAGGAACAGGGAGATACCCAGTATACCTTAATGTATCTCATCTTGAGCTACTAATGAGAAGGTGTGAGCAAGATCCAAATGAGAAGAACGGTTAAAAAAATCTTAGGGGGGCAACTGAGAGGGTAAAAACTGTACAACAGGCATGGACGCTGTTCAAAATTACCATCCTGGAGGCCCAGGCCTAACATGTTCCGCGAATTAGAAAAGAAAGATGGAAGTCCAAAAGACAGCCGGCATGGTTGAAAAGTGAGGTGAAGGAAGCTATTAGGGCTAAAAGAAACGCCTTCAGAAAATGGAAGAAGGAACCATCTGAAAATAACAAGAAGCAGCATAAGGAGTGTCAAAGCAAATGCAAGGCGCAGATAAAGAAAGCCAAGAGGGATTACGAAAAAAGAAAGCATTAGAGGCAAAAAAACATAGCAAAAATTTTTTTTGGTATATTAAAAGCAGGAAGCCGGCAAAAGAATCAGTTGGGCCGCTGGATGACCGAGGGGTAAAAGGGGCGATCAAGGAAGATAAAGACGTAGCGGAGAGATTGAATGAGTTCTTTACTTCTGTCTTCACCGAGGAAGATTTGGGTGGGATACCGGTGTCGGAAATGGTATTTCAAGCGGACGAGTCAGAGAAACTTACTGACTTCATGGTAAACCTGGAAGACGTAATGGGGCAGTTCAGCAAACTGAAGAGTTGCAAATTTCCTGGACCGGATGGTATTCATCCTAGAGTACTGATAGAATTGAAAAATGAGCTTGCGGAGCTACTGTTAGTGATATGCAATTTATCCTTAAAATCGAGTGTGGTACCGGAAGATTGGAGGGTGGCCAATGTAACGCCGATTTTTAAAAAAGGTTCCGGGGGAGATCCGGGAAATTACAGACCGGTGAGTCTGACATCAGTGCCGGGGAAAATAGTAGAGGCTATTATCAAAAATAAAATTACAGAGCACATCCAAGGACATGGATTACTGAGACCAAGTCAGCACGGCTTTTGTGTGGGGAAATCTTGCCTGACCAATTTACTTCAATTCTTTGAAGGAGTAAACAAACATGTGGAGAAAGGGGAGCCAGTTGATATTGTGTATCTGGATTTTCAAAAGGCGTTTGACAAGGTACCTCATGAAAGGATACAGAGGAAATTGGAGGGTCATGGGATAGGAGGAAATGTCCTATTGTGGATTAAAAATGGGTTGAAGGATAGGAAACAGAGAGTGGGGTTAAATGTGCAGTACTCACAATGGAGAAGGGTAGTTAGTGGGGTTCCTCAGGGGTCTGTGCTAGGACTGCTGCTTTTTAATATATTTATAAATGATTTAGAGATAGGAGTAACTAGCGAGGTAATTACATTTGCTGATGACACAAAGTTATTCAAAGTCGTTAACTTGGGACAGGATTGTGAAAAATTACAGAAGGACCTTATGAGACTGGGAGACTGGGCGGCTAAATGGCAGATGACATTTAATGTGAGCAAGTGCAAGGTGATGCATGTGGGAAATAAGAACCCGAATTATAGCTACATCATGCAAGGTTCCACGTTAGGAGTTACGGACCAAGAAAGGGATCTGGGTGTCGTTGTCGATAATACACTGAAATCTTCTGCTCGGTGTGCTGCTGCGGCTAGGAAAGCGAATAGAATGTTGGGTATTATTAAGAAAGATATGGAAAACAGGTGTGAGGATATTATAATGCCGTTGTATCGCTCCATGGTGCGACCGCACCTTGAGTATTGTGTTCAATTCTGGTCGCCGCATCTCAAGAAAGATATAGTAGAATTGGAAAAGGTGCAGCGAAGGGCGACTAAAATGATAGCGGGGATGGGATGACTTCCCTATGAAGAAAGACTAAAGAGGCTAGGGCTTTTCAGCTTGGAGAAGAGATGGCTGAGGGGAGACACGATAGAGGTATATAAAATAATGAGTGGAGTGGAACAGGTGGATGTGAAGCGTCTGTTCACGCTTTCCAAAAATACTAGGACTAGGAGGCATGCGATGAAACTACAGTGTAGTAAATTTAAAACAAATCGGAGAAAATCTTTCTTCACCCAACGCATAATTAAACTCTGGAATTCGTTGCCGGAGAACGTGGTGAAGGCGGTTAGCTTGGCAGAGTTTAAAAAGGGGTTAGACGGTTTCCTAAAGGACAAGTCCATAAATCACTACTAAATGGACTTGGGAAAAATCCACAATTCCAGGAATAACATGTATAGAATGTTTGTACGTTTGGGAAGCTTGCCAGGTGCCCTTGGCCTGGATCGGCCGCTGTCGTGGACAGGATGCTGGGCTCGATGGACCCTTGGTCTTTTCCCAGTGTGACATTACTTATGTACTTATGTAATAAATAAATAAGATTCTTCCTGTGAATTATCAGGTAGCTTATACCATCCTTCCACTGCATTTATCTATGCTTCATACCTCATTATTTCTTTCCCCAGGACCATCAGCAAGATTTTTTGCAAGGACTGTAGATTTCTCCTAGGCACAGAGGTGCCACCTGTGTTTGAGTTTGAAAACTGTTAATATTGATTTAAAAATAATCCTTTATTATTTTTAAACAGCTGATGTAGCTAATCCAGTAAGGGAAGGCATTGCTTCTTCTTGGGCTCTAGTTAAAAATCTGTCGATTGCATTTTGTGCAACCTGTAATCTTCTCGGTAAGATACAAGGAAAGTCACAATAAAGGGCATTGCAGTAGTCCAGTGAGCTAAGAATTACTGTTTGAAAAGCCTCTTTTTGTAAATATGGGCACAGTTTCCTGTCATTTCAAATATACTTGACAAAGTACCATAGAGATATACTTTTGGCCAATTCTGCCCTCCTCCAGAATACCTTTCAGTATTTTAAGGGAGTCAACATGTGGATAAACAGTACTTCCAACCGCCACTTGAATCCCTAGGGTTTTCCACTCAAAATACCCAAAACAAAGCACTGCTACAGAAAATTGATTGGGTGACTCCAGTGGTGTGCTGGTAAATTTTTAACAACAGGTTCTCTTCCCGGTCCACCTCTGCGCCCCCCCCCCCCCGTCCTCCTCCGCACCCCCATCACCTCTGTGCCCACTCCCCAAATTGCAGAGCTGGCTATACCTAGGGAGAGAGCCTGGGGGGGCATTGCATTACTTTCTCTGGGAAAAAATTGTTTTTTAAATGCTCCCAGGTTCCAATCTAATCCATGTGGGATAAAATGCCATAAACAGTAAATAAATAGATAGAAACTCTGAACGTTGAGCACCTGATTCCCATAACATGATGTCTGTTTTAGAAGCCCTTTACCAGGAGAAAAATAAATCTCTGCACCAATAGCAGGGTTAGGTGTCCCTTTAACCAGCCCCTCCAAATGACACACTGATTACGATTTATAACAAATTACTACTCTATGAAAAGTTATTCCCTTATTATACTTCCTCTGTGTACATCCCTATGCACAAGACGGTGGAATTTTTAAGAATTTAACTTTTTTTTTTTTTTTTACAGTATCTTCCCCACCTACCTATTACAGACCTCCTCCCCAATCCCCAGAGCCGAAGGGTCCCACTCCCAGCACATACCTGAAGGCAGTGTCCCTGGTGGTCTAGTGGATTCTTCGGGGCAGGAAAGATCCCCAGTCTTTCCTGCCCGCTGCCGGCACTGACCCTCCTCCTGCCACATCTTCTTTAAAATGGCTGTTGAGACTTACAAGGGTGGCCTCGCAAGACATCTCCATTCTCTTTCTTCCCTCCCCTCCATCCATATGTATCTCCTTCCTCTCTCTTCCATCCATCCATGTCCAGCTTTTTTCCTGTCCCCCATCCATGATCCATGCCCAGCATTTCTCCTCTCTCTTCCTCTCCATCCATGTTCATTTCACTTCCTCTCTCTTCCCTCCCCTCCATCCATGTCCAGCATGTCAACTCTCTCCACTCCCCTCCATCCATATGCATCTCCTCCTCTGTCTTCCCTCCCCTCCATCCATGTCCAGCATTTCTCCACCCTCCCTTCCCCTCCATCCATGTGCATCTCCTTCCTCTGTCTTTCCTCCTCTCCAACATTTCTCTCCTCTTCCCTTCCCTACACTCCATCCACGTCCAGCATTTCTCATCTCTTCCTTCCCCTCCATCCATGTGCATCTCCTTCCTGTCTTCTCTCTCCTCCATCCAGGTTCAGCATTTCTCCTGCCCTCCCCTCCCATCCATGTCCAGTGATTCTCCTCTGCCTTCCCCTCCCATCCATGTCCAGCGATTCTCCTTTGCCCCTATCCTCCCCTCCCATCCATGTCCAGTGATTCTCCTCTGCCTTCCCCTCCCATCCATGTCCAGCGATTCTCCTTTGCCCCTATCCTCTCCTCCCATCCATGTCCAGTGATTCTCCTCTGCCTTCCCCTCCCATCCATGTCCAGTGATTCTCCTTTGCCCCTATCCTCCCCTCCCATCCATGTCCAGCGATTCTCCTTTGCCCCTATCCTCCCCTCCCATCCATGTCCAGCAATTCTCCTGTCTCCCCTGCCTTCTCCCACCCATGTCCAGCAATTCTCCTGTCTCCCCTACCCTCTTCTCCCACCCATGTCCAGTGATTCTCCTCTCTCCCCTGCCCTCTTCTCCCATCCATGTCCAGCAATTCTCCTCTGCCCTCCCCTAACCATCCATGTCCAGCGATTTCTCCCCTCCATGTCCAGTGATTCTCCTCTGCCCTCCCCTCCATGTCCAGTGATTCTCCTTTGCCCCTATCCTCCCCTCCTATCCGTGCGCAGTGACTCACCCCAGCCTCCACCTGCCCTCCTTTTCAGCCCCCCAAGTTCTAGTTCCAAACCCATTGCCAGCTCACCTGCCCGCCCTCAGATCCCCGATAGCCCTCTTTTCCTTCCTGCTGCCGCCCTGCATTTAAATATTTAATTTACCTTGAGTTGCAGTGGTGGCAGCACTGAAAACAGCAGGTTTGGATTGCCTCCAGCCTTCTCTTCCTTTCCCTCTCAGTATCCCACCCTTGTGGAAACAGGAAATAGAAGAAGGCAGGACACTGAGAGGGAAGGGAAGGGAAGGCTGGAGGCGAGCCGAGCCTGCTGCTTTCAGTGCTGCTGCGGTGACTTGAGGTAAAATAAAATATTTAATCGCAGGGCGGCGGCAGGAAGGAAAGGAGGGCTATCGGGAAGCTGAGGGCAGCCAGGAGAGTTGGCACTGGGAGTCTGTGATCCTGCAGCTTGCGGGTGGGGGAGAGGGGAGGAGAGGCAAGCCGGCTTGTACTACCACAACAACTGGCTCGCAAGATGCCAAAAAATTTAACAACTGGCTCTTCCGAGCCACTGCGAGCCAGCTCCAGCACACCACTGGGTGTTTCTCACCAGGCCAAGATATCTGGGATTGTCTTTCCCTTTAAAGGAAGATTCCCTCACATCGGCTCTGTGCTCCATGCCATCTCTTGTTACTCCTTGGTCTCTGGCCTTGAGTCCCAGATGACCTCAGAAGAGAGGGCCCAAACCAGAAACCTCTGCACTTTAAATTTTAATACTCACATCCAACCTCAGGCACCTCCCACTAAACCAGTGGCGTAGCTACGTGGGGCCACGGAGGCCTAGCCCCCCCAACTTTCTTCTGGGCCCCTGGTTTTGTAGGCAGGGGTCCCCAACCCCCGCCAGCTGAAGCCTTCATCCAGTGCTGGTCTCAGCGCCGCCGTATTGCCTGTCTTGCCCGCTCTTCCCCTCACATCTGGCACGCTCCTTTTAGTGAAACTAAGCATGCTCAATTTCACTAAAAGAAGCAGGACATGAGGGGAAGAGTGAGCAGGGCAGGCAACGTGGTGGCGCTGAGACCAGCGCTAGATGAAGGCTTCAGCAGGTGGGGGTTGGGGACCCCCGCCAGCCAAGGTATTTGTGGCAAGGTGGCGGGCAAACTAAAATGTGCCACCCCCACCTCGGGTTCTGGCCCCATCCCACTGTGAGGTCTGGCTACGCCCCTGCATTGAACACTACTAACAATCTCCTTTCTGATCTCACTGTGGAGATTCATATAATAATATATAATATCACATTCATTGTTGATTTAATCTAGAATTGAGAATGAATTTTACTGTTGGGCAGATTGGATGGACCATTCAAATGTTTATCTGCCGTCACTTACTATGTTATGAATGGGATGGAAGATCCACTGCCACTAAATCATCCCATTCCCATGTAAGAGATTTCAGTTGTCTTACCTTTCTCCTCTACACTGATCCAGGTCCCCTTTTCCAGGTGCATGGAACACTGTTGGCTGTTTGTTATAGTTAATTTAATCTGACGTCTCTTTTCCTTAAAGGTGAGAAAGCAAAAGAGACCCTTCCCAGAAACTCCCTGGAGTCCAGATACCGATGCACAGAGATACCTGGTATGATATACCAAAACAAGGACACAGAATCAGGGATCAAAAACATGTTGCTACCACCATCATCATTATCATCATTCGTTTAGTGAGAATGACAGCCTGTAGACCATTCCTCACCCTCAATATCAGACCGAGAGAAACTGAATTATCAAGAGCTCAGGGGAGAGTGAGGTTCCCTGTACAAAATACACCCTTGCCAGCAATTTCAGGAGAAGAGACAATTTTACCACTGAATTCAGGAGATGTGATGCCCCTATATTCCTACTATAGAAAGAGAAGGGTCTACCAGAGAGCCTGGAGGGGTAAGAGCCTAGGGGAGAGGGAGTACTAATACAGAAGTACCTAGGCAGAGTTCTTAAATAACCTCTCCCTCGCCATCAAGTCAAAAAGGAATGTATCAGGACCTATTGGTGAGACCTGGGTAGTCAAAATACCAACAGTCCAAGCCAGGCTCAGGAAGGAGTAGTCTCAGGAGACAGGCCAGAAGCCCTCCCCATGAGCCCATAATCACATGAACAGAAATCCTTTTACAGGCTCACCTCTGAGTCAGTGGATCCCCTGTCCAGGTTTCTTTGTCTTGTGTCTCCTTGTCAGCCTGCACACCAGTCTCCATTGTCTCAATGAAGAGGGGGGTGCCATCACCCTGTGCCGAGAGCTATCAGCAGGAAGAAAGTGGGTGAGAGAGGGCAGAGAGAGAAAGACAAGACTGAATATTATCTTTTGCTCAGCAGAGATTCTCCTTGCTCTAAAGCAAACTGGTACTTGATTTGATTTAATAATTTGATATACTGCCTTACACACAAGTTTTAAAGTGGTTTACAATAACAAATAAAAGCATATCATAATTAACAGATAAGACAACTGAAATTAAATCCCACTCATCAATAGTCATAATAAAACCTTAAAAGAGGATGCAATTAAAAATTATCAAAAGTATTTTGAAACATTCAAGCTTTCAAGGCTTTTTGAAAACTGAAGTAGCCACTTAAACTGCTAACCGCATCAGACAGAGAATTCCATACGGATGGACCCACATAACTAAAGGCCTGGTTCCTAGTCAATGACAATCTGACTGTCTTTAAAAATGGAAGCTGCAACAAAAAATGCTGTGAAGATTGTAAAGATCTTGAGGAGCCAATTTTTCAGAGATGTTATTTTTTGGACTTTGCTCACACCTTTTTCAGTAGTAGCTCAAGGTGAGTCACGTGCAGGTATGCAGGATATTTCTCTGTCCCAGAAGGGCTCACAACCTAAGTTTGTACCTGAGGCAATGGAGGGTTATGTGACTTGCCCAAGATCACAAGGAGCAGCAGTGGGATTTGAATCAGCCACCTCTGGATTGCAAGACCGGTGCTCTAACCACTAGGCCACTCCTCCACTCTGTACTGTAGTACACCCATACAAAAAGCCTTAAAAACCAGGGGTAAAATTTGAAAACTATCCTAGCAGAGACCGGAAGCCAGTGTAGTTCTTTCAGTATAGGTCAAATTTCTTGCCATTGACTATCAATTGTGCAGCCGTATTCTGAATTAGCTGCAGTCTCTTGAGACTTATTTTTGTCAAACCATTAAACAGCAAATTGCAACAGTCAAGTCTGCTAGTTCAAATGCATGAACAATTTTGACCAGATTGGACTGAGTCACAAAAGATTTCAGTTGATGAATCAGCCATAATTGGAAATAGCACTTTTGCAAATATTATGGAAAAAAATGCTGGCCTTTTTTTCTAGATCAGATTTCAGCAGTGATCTCAGCACCTTCCATGTTGTCATCTGTCAAATCTAAAATCAACAATGCATGTTCAAACAAAAAGGCAACTGTCTGTGACGGACAGATGATCAAAAATGCTGCGCTGTTCCAAACTGCGCTGGAACAGTGCAGAGCTTTACCGCATCTATGATCAGAGATAATTGCATGCAAATTTAAGCACGCAATTCTCTCTGATCATGGGGTAGAAGTGCAGGAGGATTGTGCCTGAGCATGCACTCGGGCACAATCTTCCTGCACTTGTTTGACAGGTCTGGGCTGTCAAAAAGCCCAGACCTGTGACACGGCTGGAGGTCCATGGGACTACCAGACCCCCAACTACCCCTGCCCTGAGCAAGATGAAATGGGGGCTGGAGATCCAGCGGACCTCTGGTCCCCCAACCCCCTCGGACTCAGGTTCAGGGGGTGCTGGAGATCTGGTGGGTCTCTGGCCCCCCTAACCCCCCCAGTGGGCTACGGTCAATCCCCCCACCCCCCTACCTTAAGTTGGAGGAGGGAGGTGGCCTCCCTCCTCTTCCTTCGGTGCCGCCTGCAAAATGGCAGCACCCAGCCCTGCCCAGTGTATCCTGGGATGTGCTGGGTGGGGCTTCACACCATATAAGGGAGTCCCTATTTCCAATTATGGCTGATTTATCAACTGAAATCTTTTCTGACTCAGTCCAATCTGGTCAAAATTGTTCATGCATTTGAACCTGTGTTGGGGGGGTTGGGGGACCGGAGGTCCGCCAGACCTCCAGCCCCCTATCGCTGGGAGGTCATCGGTCGGGTCGTCGGTTCCTGCAGGGGGTTGCTGCATTGGTGGGAACGGGGGCCTGTTAGCATGCAAATGCATGCTGGACAGGGCTCACCATTCCTCCCCAATAGTCTACAAACCCTAACGCCAGCTCTGAGGTGGCATAGGGTTTGCTGCGGCCAGCGAACAAATCTTTGGCACACTGGTCACTGATCATTGGGGATGAATAGGTTTAGCATGCATTTGCATGCTACTTGCGCTATGAGCCCTATTTTGCATGCACTGCGTGCTAGTTGCGTTCAGAGCACGCCAGCTGGGGGCTCAGCACCTACCTCTTCAACAGATATGTTTTCTTCTTCCTCCTCCTCTTCCTCACTTCCTCCTGTTGTTTCATACAGTGGCTGAGAGCTCTCTGTACACGGTGTGAGATCATCTCTGTAAAGACAGAGATCAGTGACAGTAGTGAGGAATTGCATTAGGAAACGATATGGTGATGTTCAATCTCTTCCAGGAAGATGCCAAGTTGCTCCATGCAGAGCTGTACCCTTACCCAGAGCCAGCTTTCCTCCTAAGAGATTCTATGCGGTACTTCCAGCGTCTGCCCACACTCTGAGTACTCTGTGGATACAGACAGACAGATGTCAGTAGTAGTTATCCTCCCGATTCGATATGGCGTGACTTAAGTTACGAATGCAAATCCAGTCATACTCTGGACTTGCGCATGCAACTTAATTACTTAAGCCAATCAGCATAATTGCCACTTAAGCAATTATTGACACTAATTGACATTAATTAGAATTTATGTGCAGAACTGTCTAAGCATATTCTATAATGTGATACGCATAAATTCTAAGTCACATAGTTGAAAAGGGGCATGGCCATGGGTGTGGAATGTGTGAGTCATGGGCATTTCTAAAATCTATGTGCATTGTTACAGAAAGCACTCAGTCTGCGTGTAATTTACTTGGCGTAACTGCCCACGACTAAATTTAGTTGCACAGACAGGCGCTCGGCATATTCTATAAACTGTGTGGAAATTTAGGCTTATTCTATAAAGTATGCCTAAATTTAGGCATACTTTATAGTATACACCTAGGCATATTTTGTTTCAGAGTCAGTTTTTTAGACGTGATATACAGTATCTAGTCCTATAGGGCTAAGATCAGTAAATGATGCCTACATAATCGGCACCAGAAAACCTTGCTTAAGCGGTATTCTATAAGCTGCACCTAAAGTTTGGTGTGGTTTATAGAATAGAGCTTAAGCGTTATGGTTGCACCTAAATTTAGGCGTGACCATTTGCACCAATGAAAATGTGGTGCAAATGCCCGTACAGAGCACCCTTATTCAATAATTATGCATGTAACTCTAAACCACACCCCACTTCCACCCTGAAATGCCCATGACCCTCCCATTTCCATGCCGCCCTTTTTGAGCCACGTGTATATTTTAGGCGCGTAACACCCAATTAACTCTAATTAGTGCCAATAATTAGTTGTTAAAAAGCCAATTAGCATTAATCGGCTTGTTATTCAATTAAATTGTGTGAGCAAATTGGGATTGCACCTAAATTTGCACACACAATTTTTGGCGACCTTTATAGAATCTGGGGGATAGTGCATAGCTGCAAGGGGGGCATCATATGGGTGAAGCATGGACAGGCCATGGGTGTGATGCCAAACACTGTGCACAACTTATAGCAGTGTTTCCCAAGCCCGGTCCTGGAGTACCCCTTGCCAGTCAGGTTTTCAAGATATCCACAATGAATATGCATGAAAGAGATTTGCATATAATGGAGGCAGTGTATGCAAATCAAGTTCATGCATATTCATTGTGGTTATCCTGAAAACCTGACTGGCAAGGGGGTACTCCAGGACTGGACTTAGTATTCTAAAAGTCAGTGTTGACCATCAGTTGCTTGCGTTGATTGGTGCACCTAGACTCATCCACTTACACCAGCCATTGATTGCGCCTAACTTTTGGTTTGCCAAAGCAGGTTTGCACTAGTCTTCTATAGTGACTAAGTAACACATGACACCCAGTTATAGAATTGCCCAAGCTTCAAGCATACTGTACACGTATAGGGCCTCTGGATTGCAAGATGTCTCTATTTTAGAATGAGAATCACTTTTCTTGGGCCAAAACAAAAGTATGTTTTCATTTCTTCCATCTGCAAGGTTTATGCAGTCTAAGTGCAGGGATAATAATTTCAGATTTATCTAGCACTTTTTACCAAACGAGGGTCCTAAGGTGCTTTGTAGCGTAACGTTTCAGAAACAGGCATGTGGTCACCTTATAGCCCCATAGATCTGGCACTCAGACTGCAAGAAGCTTCCAAAGAGGAGGACGAAGAAAGAACATTGTGATTGTAGCTAGCATTAGGTTTGTGGTTCTGCTTAAACCTCTAGAATACGCTGCCAACCCAAATATGACAAGAGAGAGGAGGTATGAAGTATGCTGTCTACAGATCTAAGCAAACCAAAAAGTGGGAGAAGGAAGCAGGCTGAGCAGACAATGGGATAAACACTCAAGTTTATTAGTGTAGTATGTGAGACTCGACACGGCACCGTGTTTCGGCACAGAAGTGCTTCCTCAGGAGTCTACAAAAAAAAAATAATAATAATGAATAACACACTGACATACAAATATAAAATTCCACAATTAAAAAAAATGGTATGTAAAAAAAGTGTTGGTACATAATGAGAAAAGAAAAATGAACCAGTGCATCTATTAATAGTGAACTAAGAATACAATTGAATGTATATGATTGAAGAATTAACATAATGACATAATATGTTAATATGAAAGAATCAATAACATTTACATAATGTAAAAGTGTGAATACACTGTTAAAAATGTCAAAAGGGAAAAGGATAATAAATAAAAGGTGTGCAAAACAAAAAGTATACAAAATATCAATAATTGGAACGGAAGAAAAAAAAAGGACAATCGACCTTGTGCTAAGGTTCCTTGTGGAACGAATGACCTTTGCAGTTGAGCAGATAAATGTAAGGTGGTCTGAATCAGGGTGGAAGCAAAAGCACAAAAAAATGTTTTGTATAAACATTAAATATAATAATAGCAAGGTATCATTGGCATACTAAAAAGGAATAAAAAGAAATTTAAAAAAGACATACCTTTAAAAAGACCGTGTTTTATAAAAAGTTGCACTCCTCAAAGGGGATAGACGTTCTGCTGTAGGGATGTGAGAAAGGAAAGAGACAATGGAACTGTTTGTGTGCAATACAAATTAAAAATAGTTTTAATGCCAATAAAACTAATATGACTGCTATGGGGTCAAGGGTAGCCATAACAAGGTAGTGAACAATAACTCAGAATGGCATGACAGAGTAATTTGATAATCTGCTGAAAAGGTACGGCAGCAAAAAGGAAAATAGAAAATAAAATTAAAAATGTAAGGAAACAGATGATGGAGCTGGAAAGTTCACTACCTTGTTGTGGCTACTCTTTTAAATGTATTTTTATTCCTTTTTAGTATGCTAGTGATACCTTGCTTCCACTCTGATTCAGACCACCTTATATTTGTCTGCTCAACTGCAAAGATCGTTCATTCCACAAGGAGTACCTGAATGTAACTCACCTTGAGCTACTACTTAAAAAGGTGTGAGCAAAATCTAAATTAAAAAAAAAGGAACCTTAACACAAGGTCGGTTGTCCTTCTTTTTCTTCCATTCCAATGTTTGATATTTTGTATACTTTTTGTTCTATTTTACACACCTTTTGTTTATTATCCTTTTCCCTTTTGACATTTTTAACAGTGTATTCACGTTTTTACATTATGTATATGTTATTGATCTTTCATATTAACATTATGTAATTATGTTAATTCTTCAATAACATACATTCAATTGTATTCTTTGTTCACTATTACTAGATGCACTGGTTTATTTTTCATTTCTAATTATGTACCAACACTTTTTTTATATACCATTTTTTGTGGAATTTTATATTTGTATGTCAGTGTGTTATTTGTTATTATTTTTTTGTAGATTCCTGTTGCTGGCACTTCTATGTCAAAACACGGTGCCATGTCGAGTCTCACATACTACACTAATAAACTTGAGTGTTTATCCCATTGTCTGCTCAGCCTTCTTCCTTCTCCCACTTTTTGGTTTGCTTTGTTTATCCCATGGGTTTTTTTTGTTCAGTTACCTTTTGGATTATTGAGCCATTCACCTGCTGTGCTGCGATAACACAGCATTGACGAACATGAGTGTCTCAACTGCGGAATCTTAATTGCAGTGGAGGAACATATGCACTACTGTACCTGAATGTAGCCTGACATGAGCTACCAACAAAAAGGCACAAGGTAAATCTAAGATCATCAATAAATGATAGCAAGGACCTCCTGGTGGGAAGGGCTGTCCTGGGAAAACTGAGGAACTGCTCTTCACTACAGATTGTTCTCTGCAGGTCCCAAGGGCGACATTTACCATCAGTCTCACAAACAGTTTCTCCCAGTTTCCGATTGTCTGAAGCTGAGCGATCTGTTGGAACTGAAAATAAAAAGTGCAGCCACCATTACTCATGAAACTGTTCCTAGTCTGCAAAGAACTGAGCCCAACAGCCTACTGATATACAACACAACTGAGAAATCCATACCACCTCTGGATATTGGGAAGCAATCAATGTACGATATATATGTATGAATTTCTAGTGATCTCTGTATGGCTAAGGCCAGAAGGTAGTACCCAAACTCTTCTGTTAATTCCAGACTCTGGAGTCAATGCAGTGAGCTTGTGTTAGGATCAGGAGTTCTCAATTCAGTCTTCAGATTGCACCTAGCCAGTCAGATTTTCAGGATATTCATAATAAATATGCATGAGATAAATTTGAATGCACTACCTCTATTGTATGCAAAATTACCTCATGCATATTCACTGTGCACTGATAGCTAAGGGCACAGCTCTCTGGTACAAGTGTCATACCAAATTTTTGCTTGCTGATGGAGTAAACTTGTATGCAAACAGGATCTGTGCACTAACCTTCAAGAGGACAGCAGCTGCCTGTGTACATGGTTCTGTGCTAATGGCAGCTAGAGCTGTGCACATGTACAAGCACGAAAAAACTGAACTAGCACCTGGAATTGCATGAACTCACACCTGTACAGGCACTGGAATGCTATACTGTACATAAAAACTTTTGTTAATACCAATACTTATGCACAGAACAGCATTCTAGCACATGCACAGATGTGTACATATGCAACTCTAAGTATCAAAGCAATATTTTGTGCTTAAACCTGTGTGCAGCTGTAGCTGCTCTTAGTGCAGAACTGTGCACTCTTCCAGCGCTCTTCCCTTAGATTCTCTTATCTTTGTGGTAAACCTGTGGCAGTACAAAGAAGAAAGAGGCATGAAATCCCCATTAATTTAATGGCAGAATGAGTGAACCGTTTAAGCCTCTCCAGACTTGGTGTTAAAGCCACAGCATTGTGCTTAGTCTTTTGTAAACTTTTACGCATCTGCACAGAATAGTTAATACTAGTGATTTAAATATGCTGTGTACTGGTGTTTAACTTAAGGCGCTGCGCAGGGTTGGCTCTTGTGCAAAACCCTTTTTTGTGCCTGTATTTTCACAAAATTCTGTGCTAAAATCATGTGCACCCTGCGCTAGCCCTGTGCTCTTTATTGCATCGCTGTGGACTTTCTATTTTAAATTCTGCACTGAAGTCATGCTCATCCTGTGCTAGCCCTGCCAACTTATATGCAGCTTGTAGATGCAAGGAAAAAAGACAATTTAAAGTGCTGGAAGCCTAAAAACAATAAGCATATATAGCACTAAATGAAGAGTGTGAGGAAACAGTGGGTTTCTGAGCCTGAAAACTGTATTAATTATTTCATGAAGTGGTCTCTGATTGGCACTGGATTTAAAATCTAGCCTGAAGGTACTGGGTTTTCCATAGTCTCAGCCAGGGAGTGGAGAGAGAAAGATCTCTTTACTGAGATCCTGTGAGCAGCTATATGATATAACCTGTGAGCAACTATATTTACTGACCTCCCCAGGTACTACCCAGATAGTAAACACATGTTTAGATAGTTTTATAATTGATCCATATTCAGTTACCTGATATTGTTTGCTGATTTCACCTTTTTCTGTTCACTGTTCAAGTTCTGTGGCAATAAACCTTATTTAATTTATTGACTTTGCTGTTCTAGACTGACTAAGAATCCTGGTTTGTGTTTTGGGGTCTGTGGGTGCTTTCTGGGAACTGTGGGACCCCTGGAGTGTGGCCCCAGTGTCCTAGAAATCACCAGGAAATAACTAGCCCAGAGGCAAGTGGGACCCAGTCAGTGGGAGGAGGGTGCTAGTATAGAGCATGTGCTCACGTGCAGGCAGGCCTGAGCAGCTAGGGTTAGAGCCTCCAGGTGGCTGCAGGGTTAATGCCAGGTGGATGCTAGGCATTTTGTGACAAAGAGGCAGATATAATAGGCATCTCAGAGACCTGGTGGAAGGAGGACAATCAATGAGCTACTGTGTTTTCAGGGTACAAATTATATCACGATGATAGAGTGGTTCAAATTGAAAGGGGTTGCACTATATGTTAAAGAGGGAATTGAGAAAAACAAAATAAACATTCTACATAAACAGATAGCAACATGGAATCCTTGTGGATAGTAATTCCATGTGTGAAGGGAAGGAGCATACTGGTAGGACTGTACTACTGTCCACCAGGACAGAATGAACAAAAGGATGAAGACATGTTTGAAAGTAGGAAAGCTGGCTAATTGGACAACAGTATAATAATGGGTGATTTCAATTACCCAAATATTGATTGGATAAATTGTACTTCAGAGAGTGCTAGGGAAGTAAAATTCCTACACATAATAAATGACTGCTTCTTGGAGCAACTGGTGCAAGAACTGACAAGAGGGGGAGCTATTTTAGATCTAGTCCTTAGTGGAATGCAGGGCATGGTATGAGAGGTAGTGTTGTTGGGGCTGCTGGGAAACAGTGATCATAACATGATCAAATTTGAGCTGATATCTGGAGTGAAGTCACTAAGGAAATCTACTGTAGCAGCAATTAATTTTTGATTGGGTGACTATGATAAAATGAGGAAAATGGTTTTAAAAAAGCTAAAAGGATTGCCCTCAAAGATCAGAACTTTAAATCGGACATGGACATTGTTTAAAAATACCATCATGGAAGCTCAGAACAAATGTATTCCACATATTGATAAAGGTGGAAAGAAGAGCAAATGACAGCCAGCACGGTTAAAAGATGAAGTGAAAGAGGCTATTAGAGCCAAAAGAACATCCTTCAAAGAATGTAAAAAGGATCTGAATGAAGAAAACAAGAAGCAACATAAGCAATGTCAAGCTACAGTAGATGCAAAGCTTTGATAAAGAAGGCTAAAAGAGAATAAGAAGTGAAACTTGCCACAGAAGCAAGAAAAACTCATAGTAACAACTTTTTCAGGTATATCAGCAGAAGCAGAAAGCATGTGATGGAATCTGTGAGAATGTTAGACCATGAAGGAGCAAAAGGGGAACTCAGGGAGGACAAGACCATAGCAGAGAGACTGAATGAATTCTTTGCTTCAGTCTTTATGGAAGAAGATGTAAGAGATTGGAAGGTTCTGTCTGCGGATTCGGAAAGAAGTAGAGGGATCGTGGATGCTTTCCAAAGTGTTTTGCTCAGACAAATGGTGATGGAACCCACGAGGGAGGGAGCGGCGCTGGATCTGGTGCTCACAAATGGGGATAACGTGTCAATTATCCTAGTGGGTGCCCACCTGGGCAGCAGTGACCATCAAACAGTTTGGTTTGATATAACAGCTAAAGTGGAGAGCAGCCACTCAAAACTCAAAGTCCTGGATTTCAAGCGTGCTGACTTTAGTAAAATGGGGGAATACCTGAGGAAGGAGATGATGGGCTGGGAGGAAGTACGAGAAGTGGAAGGACAGTGGTCCAGGCTGAAAGAAGCTATAAATAGGGCCACGAACCTTTATGTAAGGAAAGTAAATAAAAGCAAGAGAAAAAGGAAACTGATATGGTTCTCCAAGCAAGTGGTTGAGAAAATAAAGGCTAAAGAGTTGGCGTTCCAGAAATACAGAAAAGAAAAGGAACACGGGGAGGAATACCGGATGAAACTGAAAGAAGCCAAAAGAGAGATACGTCTGGCGAAAGCGCAAGCGGAAGAACAAATGGCTAGAAATGTAAGGAGGGGTGACAACAATTTCTTCAGGTATATTAGTGAAAGGAGAATGACTAACAAGGGAATTGTGAGACTAAAAGATACTGCGAACCGCTATAAGGAAAATGATGAAGAAAAAGCAAATTTGCTAAATAGATACTTTTGTTCTGTTTTCACAGAAGAAAATCCTGGAGAAGGACTGCGATGGACTGGAAAAAGTACAAATGAGAATGAAGTGGATAGAGCACCGTTCACAGAAGAGAGTGTGTATCAACAACTTGAAAAGCTAAAGGTGGACAAAGCCATGGGACCGGACGGGATCCACCTCAGGATATTGAGGGAGCTCAGAGAGGTTTTGGCGGGTCCTCTTAAAGATTTGTTTAATATATCCTTGCAGACGGGAGAGGTTCCGAGGGATTGGAGAATGGCGGATGTGGTCCCTCTTCACAAGAGTGGTGTTAGGGAAGAAGCTGGAAACTACAGGCCAGTAAGCCTCACTTCGGTTATTGGAAAAGTAATGGAAGTGATGCTGAAGAAAAGGATAGTGAATTTCCTGGAAGCCAATAAGTTGCAAGATCCGAGACAACATGGTTTTACCAAAGGGAAATCGTGCCAAACGAATCTCATTGAGTTCTTTGATTGGGTGACAGGAGAATTGAATCAGGGACGAGCTATGGACGTAATCTACTTAGATTTCAGCAAAGCTTTTGACATGGTTCCCCACAGGAGGCTCTTAAATAAACTGGATGGGCTGAAGATAGGACCCGAAGTGGTGAACTGGATTAGGAACTGGTTGACGGACAGAGGGTGGTGGTGAATGGAATTCGCTCGAAGGAGGGAAAGGTGAGTAGTGGAGTGTCTCAGGGATCGGTGCTGGGGTCGATTCTGTTCAATATATTTGTGAGTGACATTGCCGAAGAATTAGAAGGTAAAGTTTGCCTATTTGTGGATGATACTAAGATCTGTAACAGAGTGGACACCCGGGAGGGAGTGGAAAACATGAAGAAGGATCTGAGGAAGCTAGAAGAATGGTCTAAGGTTTGGCAATTAAAATTCAATGTGAAGAAATGCAAAGTGATGCACTTAGGGAATAGAAATCCACGGGAGACGTATGTGTTAGGCGGGGAGTGTCTGATAGGTACGGACGGGGAGAGGGATCTTGGGGTGATAGTATCTGAAGATTTCAAGGCGACGAAACAGTGTGACAAGGCGGTGACTGTAGGTAGAAGGTTGTTAGGCTGTATAGAGAGAGGTGTGACCAGCAGAAGAAAGGGGGTGTTGATGCCCCTGTATAAGTCGTTGGTGAGGCCCCACCTGGAGTATTGTGTTCAGTTTTGAAGGCCGTATCTTGCGAAGGATGTAAAAAGAATTGAAGCGGTGCAAAGAAAAGCTACGAGAATGGTATGGGATTTGCGTTACAAGACGTATGAGGAGAGACTTGCTGAACTAAACATGTATACTCTGGAGGAAAGGAGAAACAGGGGTGATATGATACAGACGTTCAAATATTTGAAAGGTATTAATCCGCAAACAAACCTTTTCCGGAGATGCGAAGGCGGTAGAACGAGAGGACACAAAATGAGATTGAAGGGGGGCAGACTCAGAAAAATGTCAGGAAGTATTTTTTCACGGAGAGAGTAGTTGATGCTTGGAATGCCCTCCCGCGAGAGGTGGTGGAAATGAAAACGGTAACGGAATTCAAACATGCGTGGGATAAGCATATAGGAATCCTGTGCAGAAGGAATGGATCCTCAGGAGCTTAGTCGAGATCGGGTGGCAGAGCCAGTGGTGGGAGGCGGGGCTGGTGGTTGGGAGGTGGGGATAGTGCTGGGCAGACTTATACGGTCTGTGCCAGAGCCGGTGGTTTGGAGGCAGGGATAGTGCTGGGCAGACGTCTGTGCCAGAGCCGGTGGTGGGAGGCGGGGCTGGTGGTTGGGAGGCGGGGATAGTGCTGGGCAGACTTATACGGTCTGTGCCCTGAAGAGCACAGGTAGAAATCAAAGTAGGGTATACACAAAATGTAGCACATATGAGTTATCTTGTTGGGCAGACTGGATGGACCATGCAGGTCTTTTTCTGCCGTCATCTACTATGTTACTATCAGGCTCATTTTCAAAGCACTTAGCCTCCCAAAGTTACATAGAAACCTATGGAACTTAGCCTCCCAAAGTGCTTTGAAAATATGCCTCTATGTTACCTGTACTAGGAATGGTTTTCAAGGGTGACGATGCGGAAGAACTGAAAGAAATCTCGGTGAACCTGGAAGAATTACTGAGCCAAATTGACAAGTTAAAGAGTGATAAATCACCTGGACCAGATGGTATATACCCCAGGGTGTTGAAAGAACTCAAACATGAAATTGCTGATTTCCTCTTAGTGACTTGTAACCTGTCATTAAAATCGTCTGTAGTACCTGAAGATTGGAGGGTGGCCAATGTAATGCCAATTTTTAAATAGGATTTTAGGAATGATCCGGGAATTTACAGTCTGATAAGCCTGACTTCAGTGCCAGGCAAAATAGTGCAAACTATTATAAAGAATAGAATTATGGAACGCATAGACAAGCATGGTTTAATCAGACAGAGTCAGTATGGGTTAAAGGTGGTTAAAGGTGAGCCAGTTGAGGTAGTATATCTAGATTTTCAGAAAGCGTTTGACAAAGTGCCTTATGAGAAACTCCTGAGAAAATTAGTCATGGGATAGGAGGAAATATTCTTTTGTGGATTAGGAATTGGTTATAGGACACAAAACAAAGAGTATGATTAAATGCCCATTTTTCTCAATGGAGGAGGTGAATAGTGGAGTGCCATAGGGATCTGTATTGGGACTGGTGCTATTTAACATGTTTATCAATGATCTGGATTTTGGAATGACAAGTAAGGTAATTAAATTTGCAGATGATACAAAAGTATTCAAAGTTGTCAAAACAGATGTGGACTTTGTTTTGCATGAAGACCTTAGAAAATTGGAGACCGGTCATCCAAATGGCAGATGAAATTTAATGAGGACAAATGCAAAGTGATGTACATTGGGAAGAATAATCCAAATCTTAGTTAATTGATGCTAGGGTCCACCTTAGGAGTCAGCACCCAAGATCTAGGTGTCATTGCAGACAATACGCTGAAGTCCTTTGTTGAGTGTGCGGTGGGATGCTAGGAATTATTAGAAAAGGGATGCTAAATAAGACCAAGAATATTATAATTACTCTATATTGCTCCATGGTGCGACCTCACCATGAACACTGCATTCAATTTTGGTCGCTATCTCTCAAAAAAGTTATAGTGGAATAAGAAAAGGTTCAAAGAAGAGTGACCAAAATGATAAAGGAGATGGAACTCCTCTCATATGAGGAAAAACTAGAGAGGATAGGGCTCTTCAGCTTGGAAAAGAGGGGGAATATGATTGAGGTTTACAAAATCCTGAGTGGTGTAGAATGCGTAAAAGTGAATCATTTTTTCACTCTTTCAAAAAGAACAAAAATCTGGGGACAGTCAATGAAATTACATGGAAATACTTTTAAAACAGATAGGAGGAAATATTTTTTTTTCACTCAAAGAATAGTTAATCTCTGGAACTTTTTGCCAGAGGATGTGGTAACAGTGGTTAGCATATCTTGGTTTGGAAAAGTTCCTGGAGGAAAAGTCTGCTATTGAGATAGACATGGAGGAAGCCACTGCTCATCCCTGGGATCAGTAGCATGGAATCTTTCTACTATTTGGGATTCTGTCAGGTACTTGTGACCTGAATTGGCTACTGTTGGAAGCAGGACACTGGGCTAGATGGAGCAATGGTCAGACCCAGTATGGCTATTCTTTTGTTCTATTTTAAATTCTGCACTGAAGTCATGCTCACCCTGCTCTAGCCCTGAACACTTTATTGCATCACTGTGGGCTTTCTATTTTTTGTACCCTGTGTCTGGGATTTTGCATCTTACTGCATCTCTGGCTGTATTCTACTACTACTACTACTATTTAGCATTTCTATAGCGCTACAAGGCGTACGCAGCGCTGCACAAACATAGAAGAAAGACAGTCCCTGCTCAAAGAGCTTACAATCTAATAGACAAAAAATAAAGTAAGCAAATCAAATCAATTAATGTGTACAGGAAGGAGGAGAGGAGGGTAGGTGGAGGCGAGTGGTTACAAGTGGTTACGAGTCAAAAGCAATGTTAAAGAGGTGGGATTTCAGTCTAGATTTAAAGGTGGCCAAGGATGGGGCAAGACGTAGGGGCTCAGGAAGTTTATTCCAGGCGTAGGGTGCAGCGAGACAGAAGGCGCGAAGTCTGGAGTTGGCAGTAGTGGAGAAGGGAACAGATAAGAAGGATTTATCCATGGAGCGGAGTGCACGGGAAGGGGTGTAGGGAAGGATGAGTGTGGAGAGATACTGGGGAGCAGCAGAGTGAATACATTTATAGGTTAGTAGAAGAAGTTTGAACAGGATGCAAAAACGGATAGGGAGCCAGTGAAGCGACTTGAGGAGAGGGGTAGTATGAGTAAAGCGACCCTGGCGGAAGACGAGACGGGCAGCAGAGTTTTGAACTGACTGGAGAGGGGAGAGGTGACTAAGTGGGAGGCCAGCAAGAAGCAGATTGCAGTAGTCTAAACGAGAGGTGACAAGGGTATGGATGAGGGTTTTGGTAGAGTGCTTGGAAAGAAAGGGGCGGATTTTACGGATGTTGTAAAGAAAAAAACGACAGGTCTTGGCGATCTGCTGGATATGAGCAGAGAAGGAGAGAGAAGAGTCAAAGATGACCCCAAGGTTTCGAGCTGAGGAGACAGGGAGAATGAGAGAGCCATCAACAGAAATAGAAAACGGGGGGAGTGGGGAGGTGGGTTTGGGGGGAAAAATGAGAAGTTCGGTTTTGGTCATGTTTAATTTCAGGTGGCGTTGAGACATCCAGACAGCAATGTCAGACAAGCACGCTGAAACTTTGGTTTGGATGCAAGGTGAGATATCAGGGGTAGAAAGGTAGATTTGGGAGTCATCAGCATAGAGATGGTAGGAAAAGCCATGGGATGAGATTAATGAACCAAGGGAAGAAGTGTAGATAGAAAAGAGGATGGGACCAAGAACAGAACCCTGAGGTACGCGACAGGCAGAGGGATAGAAGTAGAAGAAGATCAACCAGAGTGAACACTGAAGGAGAGGTAGGAAGAGAACCAGGAAAGGAATCAAGAAGACCCACCTGTTTGAGATTGCTTTTGAACCCAAAACCCCAGTGTGGTTCACATGTGAGTTTAAATATTAAGGGCATGATATTCAAAGTATTTATGCTCCCAACTTTAAGAGTTATGCTCATAAACTAAAAATTTACTAGGGCCAAATGTATACAATAGATTTTTACTCAAAATTTCACTAGCAGCGAGATGATTAGAAGCCCCGTGCTGTTCCACACAGCACTCTAAAAATAGCACCAGAACAGCGTGGGGCTATAACACCCCTATCAGAGTTAATAGCATGCAAATTTAGGCACACTATTACTTCTGATCATAGGGGTAAAAGTGCAAGAGGATTCCGCACTCGTTTGACAGGTCTGGGTTGTCAAAAGCCCAGACCTGTCAAATGCAGGAGATGGAGATCTGTGGGACCCCCAAGCTTCTGCCATTGCTTTGGCCCTGGTGGCTTTGTGCCACCCCAAGCTCCTCCCGGACAGCGACACGGGGGCTTTGGGTCCGGCAGACTTCCAGTCCCCCCAACCCCCCTGACACAAGGGCAAGGAGGGCTGGAGATCCAGTGGATCTCTAGCCATCTTAACCCCCCCAACACCCAAAACAAAATTCCCTGGTGGCCCAGTGGGCCACAACCCCCCCCCCCCCCCCCCACCTGATGGTCTAGCAGCCTCCTCCCCCACCCTTCCATACCTCCCTGATGGAGGAGAGAGTAGCACACTCTGTCCTCTTCTAGTGTGCCTTCAAACTAGTAGCGCCCTGCCTGCCTAGTGCATCCTGGGATGTGCTGAATGGAGCTTCACTAATATATGGTTGGGGGGGCTCTTGTCGGGGTCAGGTCTTCTGATGGGGGGGCCTGCTGGCATGCAGATGCATGCTGGACAGGGCTCCCCATTCCTCCTCAATGCTCTGTAAACCCTAATGCCAGCTCCAAGTTTGCTAGTTTGGCATGCTGCTTCTGAGCATTGGAGAGGAATACTAATGTCCCTGTTTGGCATGCATTTGCATGCTATTAGAATTCAGAGCCAGCAAGTGTGTTGTTACATGCACTCGCCGGCTCTGATCCTGGGACGCAAGCAAACGTGGGCACTAGTCTGGCACTAATGGTCTATAATGCCCGCATTTGCTTTTGATCATCTGGGCCTAAACTCTTAAATTTAGGAGCATAAAAGGTGTGTGGATTCAGGGCTGGCAGGCCTAAATATATGAGCTTAACTTTTAAGCTCCTAAAGTAAGATGAATTTTCAGCTGAGAAATTCTGCTTCTAAGTTTGTCTGAAAATAGGACACAAATTTAGGAGATCAGAATTTTCTGAATTGTCGGGATCTAAGTTTTTCTTGGTGGTACTCTGCAAACAGAACTTTATTGCTTTTATGATTTCTGCCAGTGACTCATTGGCAATGAGCATCTGACAGCTCCAATTACATACAAAAGTGGATATTATTCTGACAGCCTATATAAAGAGTGCTTTGCTAGCAGACCCCTGTGAGATTTATCTTTGAAGTTTTATGTTGAAATGTTCTGGACCCTTGATGCAGGCACTGAGTCAAAATATGGCCAAGTTCAGTTTTTAATTTGGGGATGGGACGACTTTCCTATGAAGAGAGGCTGAGAAGGCTAGGGCTTTTCAGCTTGGAGAAGAGACGGCTGAGGGGAGATATGATAGAAGTGTATAAAATAATGAGTGGAATGGATCGGGTGGATGTGAAGCGACTGTTCACGCTATCCAAAAATACTAGGACTAGAGGGCATGAGTTGAAGCTACAGTGTGGTAAATTTAAAACGAATCGGAGAAAATTTTTCTTCACCCAACGTGTAATTAGACTCTGGAATTCGTTGCCGGAGAATGTGGTACGGGCGGTTAGCTTGACGGAGTTTAAAAAGGGGTTAGATAGATTCCTAAAGGACAAGTCCATAGACCGCTATTAAATGGACTTGGAAAAATTCCGCATTTTTAGGTATAACTTGTCTGGAATGTTTTTACGTTTGGGGAGCGTGCCAGGTGCCCTTGACCTGGATTGGCCACTGTCGGTGACAGGATGCTGGGCTAGATGGACCTTTGGTCTTTCCCAGTATGGCACTACTTATGTACTTATGGTTTGGTGTTTATGTATTTTTTAATCTGTTCAATAAATGTGGTATTTTTTTATAAAATGATCTATTTTATACTAGAAGCACTATATCCCCATATCTCCTCTCTCCTTTTAAGGCTCTTAATTATGACTCCCTCCATCCATCTCCTCTTTCCTTTCTTTGTCATTTGGTCTCAAGTAGTGGCGGCAGACAGCACAGACTCCTCCCCTCCTCCTAAACCCTGAAGTTTCCTCTTCTTACTCACCCGACCTTCCAAAAGCTGAAGTCGTCTAATTGCCACTGAAAGCTGATTCTTTTTCCTTAAAATAAAAAGTGCATCTTATTGTTATTAAGACAAAATTCAACCCACTTTTATCAATCACTTCTAACAGCCTGCTCACTTGCTCATCATTCTATCACCTTCTCTCACATTTGCACACCCAAGCCCTTGACCCATTACCTCAGAACCCCAGCCCCAACCCTCCCTTCTATTCTCTTATCACTCTTCTGCACTCTGATGTTTCCATCCTGCCCAGATGGCAACCCCGTTCAGCCAAGTTAGACTGGTCAGGGTGATAGAAAGCACTGAGTTCAGTCTTCCTCTGATAAACAGTTTTTACAAGATGATTCCAAAAAGGTGAAAAAATGAATGTATTTTCTATTGGTTTTGCCACAGTGAAAAAAAAACGTATTTCCTGTTAGAGCAAAGGGCTGTCAACCAGGAAAGTTAAGATTTGAATCACATTCCTGATGCCAATACTCCTTGTGATCTTGGGCAATCACTTTATCTACTATTGCCTCAGGTACTCGGAAAGTAAGCTCTTTAGGGAAGAGACATGGAGGGGCATAATCGAACGCGAACGCCCAACTCCATGGGCGTCTATGTCCGAGAACGGGTACTTGAAGGGGTGGGACAGACCGTATTTTCGAAAAAAAATGGGCATCCATCTTTCGTTTCGAAAATACGGTTTGTATGGACCAAAATGCCATGGATTTAGTCGTTTGTGAGCTGGGCGTTTGTTTTTTTTTAGCAATAATGGAAAATAAAAACGCCCAGCTCAGAAACGTCCTAATCCAAGCCATTTGGTCATGGGAGGGGCCAGGATTCGTAGTACACTCGCCCCCCTGACATGCCAGGACACCAACTGGACACCCTAGAGGTCAGTGCAGTGGACTTCAGAAAACGCTCCCACATGCATAGCTCCCTTACCACAGGTGCTGAGCCCCCAACCCCCTCCCCCAAAACCCACTACCCACAAATGTACAACACTACCATAGCTCTTTTTTTCTTTTTCTTTTTTTTTCTTCTTCTTCCTGTTTTTTCTCTTTTCATTTTCTTTTTATATGTTCATATATATGTACGTTGTTCATTTCTTTCAATAGCTATGGTTAAAGTGTTTTTTTCCCAAAAGGCAGAATATGGCACGCAAAGGTATAGGCATAACCATGGTTATATTTACATACTAGAAGACACCATGTCTCTCCGTTTTTCTTTGTGTATATCATTTCTTCTTTTTTACACATCAGCTTTATATGGCATCCTACCTGTTTTTTTCATACATATGTTCTCTATGATGGTGGTTTTATGCTTTACCTTTTTTGAATTCATATATATTTTAGTATAAATATGGTTTCATGTAGTGTCCTATAATTTTTCAGTGTTAATCTTTATATATGGAAGAAATTTTAAGAGTATGATTTACTTTTATATGTTTTGAATGTTTAATCACTTTTATCATTACTATTCATCTACATGTTTATTTCATTCATCGTTATTGTGATATTTTAATACTGCATATACGCACACTCTGTTTACGTTATTAACAAGATTTTATGTCTATTATTATTTTTTTATTTTTTTAATTATCATTTCTTTTGCTGTATTTCATCATATGTTGTCATAATTCTTTCTTATTATTTGTTTAAATGATTAATTTTAATATGTATGTTTTTATAGACTCCTGTGTGTCGAGTCTTTTCATCAATAAAGAAGCTTTTAAGATATTTGTCTCCAGGGTTTGTATTTCCGTGGTCAAACATCCCACTTTTACCTGTATTTGTGAATGGGGCACCTACATGTGGGTACATTGGGTTTTGGAGGCCTCCCATTTACCAGCACAAGTGTTACAGATAGGGGGGATGGGCCTGGGTCCGCCTGGCTGACGTGCACTGCGGTACCCACTAAAAGTGCTCCAGGGACCTGCATACACGCAGGCCTCTAGGACTTGTTGCTGCTATATAACCTTGGCACACCAGTTGACACCTGAAGATTAATCTCTGTGAAAAAGTCCTTTATTTGAATAAGCACATTTACTCACAGTTAACTGCAGATCAGATGTTGTGCCCCACTGGCAAAGAGTCTTCCTGGTACTGAGATTAGCAGTAGGTCAGAGCTGGCAGAATGCTGTACAATGCCCTCTTTCAGCAACATTCAAGGGAAGAACTAAGTGCTGTAACGTGGCTAACACATGAAAGGGATCTAAAACTGTGTTACAAAAATGGCCACTACCTCATGGGCTACCAGAAACAAAACAGGGCACACTCTGACCCAGTAAGCAGGGGGAAAAGCACCACGGGAATACAGCCTACCAACTACCAACATCGTGAGCATTTAACACAAGCTACTGGAATCACAGAGCCTAATACCCTACACCCACCACAATGCATTGCTGATGTGACTCTGCAGTGCGCATAACAGAAAAGGTGTCGCACTCACCCGAAAGCCACATCAGAACCAGGGAAAGGCTGTCACAGGATAGAACACATTCTGCTGTCATGGAGGTGGGTACGGCATTTGAGGCTGGCATACAGGCTGGAAAACAAAGTTTTTAAAGTAGGGTTTTTTTAGTGGGAGGGGGTTAGTGACCACTGGGGAGTCAGGGGAGGTGATCCCCGATTCCCTCCGCTGGTCATCTGGTCAGTTGGGGCACTTTTTTGGGACTTGGACCTGAAAAAAAAGGGTCCAAATAAATCGGACCAAATTCTCGTCAAAAACGCCCTTCTTGTTTCGATTATCAGCTAAAGACGCCCATCTCTCCTCGGCCGATAACCGCGCCCCAGTCCCGCCTTTGCCATGCCTCCGACACGCCCCCGTCAACTTTGTTCGTTCCTGCAACGGAATGCAGTTGAAGACGACCAAAATCGGCTTTCGATTATACTGATTTGGTCGCACACGGGAGAAAGACGCCCATCTCCCGATTTGGGTCGAAATATGGGCGTCTTTCTCTTTCGAAAATAAGCTGGATAATGTTCTTGAATACTTATCACCACTGTACAGGACTGTGTCCAGTGGTGCTATAAAAATGATAAGCATTATTAAATATTTATTTTATTAATTTGGATTTAGCTCACACCTTTTTCAGTTGTAGCTCAAAGATACAATAAGTATTTCCCTGTCCCTGGATGGCTCACAATTTAGTTTTTAGTTTTTTTTTTTGTACCCAAGGCAATGGAGAGTTAAGCAACTTGACCAAGATCACAAGCAGCAGAAGTGGGATTTGAACTGGATACCCCTGGATGTCAAGACCAGTTCATTTGGCTTAGAATTGCTGGATTAGCACGTTTCTCTCAGGGGCAATTTCTCCAATGAACCTCACTCCTAAACCAGGGTATCTCAGTCTCTCAAACTTACTGCTAGTGCTGTATGATCACTCTCACTGATATAGAAGAAATCAAATCTTAAATAGATATTCCAACCTGATGACTTCCAAATGAGAGCACATTTGCCATTTTAAAGAAATTAAGTAACATTTCAGTGCTCTATTGGAATAATTTAATAATGGTGATAACTGTAGAGCCAAATGATTTGAGAAAGTGGGTGACTTCCTTATATTCAGACTTCAGAGTGGTGGAGGAGTAGCCTAGTGGTTAGTGCAGGGTACTTTGATCCTGGGGAACTGAGGTCAATTCCCACTGCAGCTCCTTGTGTCTCTGGGCAAGTCACTTAACCCTCCATTGCCCCTGGTACAAAATAAGTACCTGAATATATGTAAACCACTTTGAATGTAGTTGCAAAAACCTCAGAAAGGTGGTATATCAAGTCCCATTTCCCTTGCCCCCTTTCCTTATATTTAGACTGTCATGCTTAAGAAAGGGGTAAGTTTTAGAAGAGACTGACAAAGATCACAATCCTGAGACAACATGAAACAAGACCGATCTCTGTCTAAGTGGGAAGTGTACAGAAATACTGCTTCAGATCTGTGCCCAAGAATCTGAATACAGAGTATAGGCAGTCACTGAACAGCCCAGGATCTCTTTCCCCTCCTCCCCTTTCTTGAATTCTCAGCACCTCTCATAGTTTGAATGCAGCTTGGCTAGGATCTCCTTCTTCTTCTCCCAAGGAGTGGAATACAGCTGCACCAGCCTCACCAGCTCCATACTGAGGACAGACAGGTCAGACACTCTGTAGGAAAGAGCAGCAAAACAGACTGAGTGAGGATTCAGTAACCCAACATCAAACCCAAATCATTGCATTTCAATAAAGAAACAATCTTGAGCCTCCCCTGAAAATCTCTCTCCTGTGACTAAGACTGACACTAAACCACCCTGATATGAGAAACAGGATCTAGGATCAGGAAGAGAAATGATCAAACCAGCAGAAATGGGTGCCTTGAAAACTGTATCTATACAAAACACACTTTGGGAGTGGAATAGAAAATACTTCAACCAATCAGTCACTGAAATACTCCACTTAATAATTTTCATAATCCTATATAATAATTCTCATCTCCAACGTTCTGACGTCTGGGACCGTGGCTCATTCCGAGTTGGTCTGCTAGGCTCCATAGATCAGGCTGACATCACCCTAGTCATTATGATGTCAACTTCAGAACCTGGGGGGAAAAAAACATGCCTCACAGCTGATCCATGTCCAGAGGAGGGTCGCTGGACATGGGTGGCTGGAGGGGGGGCAGGGGAAAGAGGAGGGTCGCTGGACATGGGTGGCTGCAGGGGGGGCAGGGGAGAGAGAAGGGTTGCTGGACATGGGTGGCTGCAGGGGGGGCAGGGGAGAGAGGAGGGTCGCTGGACATGGGTGGCAGGAGGGGGGGCAGGGGAGAGAGGAGGTTCGCTGGACATGGGTGGCTGCAGTGGGCACAGGGGAGAGGAGGGTCGCTGGACATGGGTGGCTGCAGGGGAGCCGAGGAAAACCTTGCTTGTGCCCGTTTCATTTGTGTCGGAAACGGGCCTTTTTTTTTACTAGTATTTAAATAATTCTATTCTATTGTTCTTTGAAGACCAATGACAGTGTACCACAAGAGAAAGTGGCTTCTGATTGGTTCATCTGGTACCGGTATTTATTTTAGCTGGGCCACCATTTTTTACCTTGTTACAATATGGTTTAAATTCATGGGAGACATGGAGGGGCATTTTCGATATGACATCTAAATCTGATTTTGGATGTTTTGGGAAATATATCCAAAAATCCAGTAGCAGACATGGCTGGTTTTTTTTTTTGTTTCAAAAATGGCCATTTGGTAGATGTTTTTGTGCTCAGTTGCTCAGTGCATCTATCTTTTAGGACCATTTTGGGGGAAAAAAAAGGTCCAAGGGAAAAACACACAAAAACAAGACATTGGAATGTATGGGGGGAGGGGCAGCATTCTTAGTAGACTGACCACACAGACAACCCAGCAGAGCAGTTGGGCACCCTAGGTGGCACTGCAGTAGACTTCACATGAAAAGTCCCAGGAACACATCTCACCGTTATCCCCTTATATTAAAGCCACAAAAAACCTACTGTACCCAACTGTGCAAACCACTACAACAGCCCCCTTAAGCCTGCAGGTGTCACCTATATGTAGATACAGTAGGTTTTTGGAGGGCTCACACATTCCACCACAAGTGTACCAGTTTGAGTGGGATGTAGGCCTGAGTCCCCTTCCACTGCACCAACCACTCCAGGGACCTGCTTGCTGCTGTAATAGGACTGGCTATAACATCTGACGTTGTCATAGAGGCTGGTATGTACTGTTTCTTTTACATCTTTTGGGGGTGGGTGGGAGGGGTCAGTGACCAATGGAGGAGTAAGGGTCCATCATGTTCAAATGTAAACAACTCTTAGGGCCCTGTTTACTAAGCCACGATGTAGGTGTGCAAATGTTTTAGCACACGCTAACGCTAGAGACACCCATAGGAATATAATGGATGTCTCTATTGTTAGCGCACGCTAAAATGTTAGCACACCTACAGCGCAGCTTAGTAAACAGGACCCTTAGTGAGCTAGGAATTTCAGGAAATGTATTACAGTGGTTTAGTGTTTTTTGTCCTGTAGATCCCATAATGTGAAGGTACAGAATGTAGAGTCAGATCATTGGAATTCTGTTTGTGGAGTCCCTCAGGGCTCACCACTGTCACCCTCATTGTTTAATGTGTTTTGCAGATGATATTACTGTACTCCGAATTAGTTCACAAAATTTGGATATTTCAAATAGAATTGCAGAGCGTATTCGTTTATTAGAAAAATGCATTTCTTCTCACTTCCTAAAGCTAAACAAGGATAAAACAAAATTCCTTTTGATTTGCCAATCTTCTGGCATAAGAAATGATTATATTTTAAAGGTGGTTAATCCACATTTTAAATTGAATTCTAATTTGAAATTATTATAAGTAATCCTAACGAATACTTTAAGTCCAGACTTACAGATTCAAGCTTTGATTAAAAAGAGTTTTTATAAGATGAAAAAGCTGAGAAGGGTAAGAACAAATTTTGATTTTGATGCAAATTTAAACTAATTGTACAGAGTTAGATATTAGGCCAGATAAATTATTGTAATAGTGTCTACCTGAGATGTACTAAGACTTTGTTGAAGAAGATTCAGATGATACAGAATACAACTGCTTGTCTTATACTTTCAGCTCAAAAATTTGATAGGGTTTCACCATTGTTAATTGAGTTGCATTGGCTGCTGGTGGAGGCTCGTTTGTATTTTAAATTGTGTACTATTATTTTTAAGATTCTTTATGGCAAGGTCCCAATATACATGAAGGATTTGGGTTGAAAAGCACTTTTTCAAGGAATCCATTGCTTTTACAGTTTCCTAATCCATGAGCAATGCGTTATGAGCAGATTATTTCTATTACCTTTCAATGTATAAGCAGCTCAAGTTTGGAATTCTCTTCCAGTTGAGTTCCTTATTATTTCAGATTATTTGTTTTTTAGAAAAACTTTTAAAACATATCTTTTTAAGAAACATCCTTTATCTGTTTAGAATTATTTTTATACAATTATGTGACGTTAATAAGGTATCTTTTTTTAGAACTGTTTACTGATTCTTCAGGTTTTATCTGAACTCTTAATTAAATGTGATCCACACTGAACTGCAAGGTTGTAGCGGAATACAAGAATGTATCAGTTTCAGATATTTGACTAGACCACAACATCTAAGTTTTAGCCCTGAACATTGGCAGAAAAACATCCAAGTTTTGGGAACACCCCAATCCTGCCCCCAACACACCCTCCACACCCCCTCTAGATCTTCACACACTGCAGAGAAAAACTTCTCAAAACCAAGTTTCGAAAATTGTGATTTGGACATTTTTTGGAGAAAAATGTCCAAATGCCACTTTGAGATGTTTTTCTCTTTTGAAAATGAACCCCTAAATGAGTTGGGTGGATTAGTGCACTAATAGGAAATATTATAGATATGTTCAGAAGGAATGGATCCTAAGGAGCTTAGCCGAGATTGGGTGGCAGAGCCGGTGGCGGGAGGTGGGGATGGTGCTGGCCAGACTTATAAGGTCTGTGCCAGAGCCGGTGATGGGAGGCGGGTCTGGTGGTTGGGAGGCGGGGATGGTGCTGGGCAGACTTATGCGGTCTGTGCCAGAACCGGTGGTGGGAGGCGGGGCTGATGGTTGGGAGGCAGGGATAGTGCTGGGCAGACTTATACGGTCTGTGCCCTGAAAAGGACAGGTAGAAATCAAGGTAAGGTATACACAAAAAGTAGCACATCTGAGTTTATCTTGTTGGGCAGACTGGATGGACAGTGCAGGTCTTTTTCTGCCATCATCTACTACGTTACTATGTTTTTTTGTTGTTTGTTTCTACAAGGTTGTTCATGGTCCGGGTTACTCCTTGAAGCAACAATCACAAAACACTGGCCATTGTTGGAGCAGGACCGAAGAATTGCAAGTTAAATTAAATTATTTTTGATTGTCCAAAAGTTTAAAGTGAATTTGTTGATAAACAGAATGTGAAGAATAAGTATTTTAAAAAACATTTTTTTTGCTCATGATAGAGGGTATTGAGCATTGCAAAAATTAGAGTGCTTTCTGAGGCTTTTATCCTTCCATGTATGAATATTAAAGAACAATAAAAAAGAACTATTTAAATATTGTGACAAGCATTAAGTAGAGTATTTCAGGGCTCCTTTTACTAAGCGGCAGTAAGGGCTTACTGCTTGCTATACAGGAAGTATCGTCGGGCTACCGCAGCAGCCTGGCGGTACTTCCCACCCCTAGCCTACTGCCCGGTTACTGCCAGGTTAACGTGGGAGCCCTTACCGTCACCTTAATGGGTGGCGGGAAGGACTCCCCTCTGAAATGGCTGTGTGGCAAGTGCTTTACTTGCCGCATGGCCATTTCCTGTAAGAAAGTGAGACTTCCCTTTTATCAGCTGTGGTAAAAGGGGACCTCAGTGCGTGTGTAAAACGTGTGCCAATGGCAGCGCCGGCCCCCTTTTGCCGCAGTTTGGTAAAAGGGGACCTCAGTGACTGATTATTTGAAGTACTGTTTTGAAAACTCTCAATGCTGGTAAGAGGATGCATGTTGTCCACATATATACACATGTTACATAGGCATTCCTGGAGGTGGGATTAGGTCAGGGGATGCAACAACATGGGCAGCTTTGCATCTTCAAAATTATGCACATTGTCTACACAGTAAAATCAGGAGCAGGTTCAAATCTTTGAAGGTATTTTTTCTTGCAGCTATAATCACAACAACAATATATATATATAGTGCATTCCATTTAAGTGCATGTCGGATAAGCGCATGCTCTGTTTAACTGCATGCCGTACTTCAGTCCCGTTTTTGGCGCCATCAATTTCTATGGGGACAAACTTCGGTTTAGCGCACCACTGATAAGTGCAAGATTCGCTTATATGCATGGTTTAAGACCGCTCCTCTGCAGGAAAGGCTCCGCATAAGCACGCACATGGAATATGGAAGCCGATTGGTGGGTGACAACCAATGAGATTTCAAATTTACTGCCCCTTTAACTGCCACAGGCAGAATAAGTGAAAGAATGTTGTTAGAGTGTACACTGGGGTCGTCGTCGCAGCGGAACTGTAAGACTTTAACACTGGCTGAACGACTAGAAGTTCTTAAAAAATTAGAAAACAAACAAAGTCAAGCATCTATTGCTAAAGAATATGGTGTCAATCCCAGTCCAATTTCACATGTCTTGAAGCAGAAAGACCAGCTTCTGGAAGACTGGCAAAACAAAACAAATCCACACCAGAAATGAAAACGGGTGGGAAAAGCTGAGGATGTAGAAGATGCTCTTTTTCGGTGGTTTTCTTGAGTCAGGAGCAGACAGTTTCCTGTCAGTGGTCCACTGCTTATGGAGAAAGCTAACCAGCTAGCTGAAAGTCTTGGACTAACTGAATTCAAAGCCACTGTTGGATGGTTGGAAAGATGGAAGGAGAGGAACAACATAAAATTCAAGAAACAGCATGGTGAGAAACAGGACGCTGATGACTTTGGTGCTGAAAATTGGGTTGTTTCAGTTCTTCATACCATCTTGAATGAGTTTGCACCTCATGACATTTTCAATGCTGATGAAAATGGTCTCTACTGGCGAGCGATTCCTGATGGAACACTTGCATTCAAACATGCCGAAACTACTGGAGGTAAAACGTTGAAGGACCGACTGACGATCCTCCTTTGCTGCAATATGGATAGGAGTGAGAAGTTGGAACCCCTCGTCATTGGAAAGAGCAAAAAGCCCTGTTGCTTCAAGAAAGTTAAGCGACTTCCTGTGTCATACGAGGCTAACGCAAATTCATGGATGACTGGGGAAATTTGGAAGCAGTGGCTAAAGAAGTTAGACACTAGAATGCGGGCACAAAAGCGTCAGATTTTGTTGCTTTGTGATAATTGTGCTGCACACAGGGATGATGTCAGGCTGTCTAACGTCAAGGTGCCACCAAACACTACCTCTCTGATCCAACCTCTGGATCAGGGCATAATAGCCAATTTCAAACAACAAGACTGGGAAGGATAAACGTGCTGTTGAACTGGCTCGTAATCTATCACTGTTGGATCCCCTACATATGCAGAAAGAAGCCTGGAATCATGTTACACAGGCAACCATTGTGAACTGCTACAAGCGGGCAAGCTTTGTTAAGGATGTGGAGAGGGATGAAACAGGTGCAGCTGTTGCAAACGCGTCAGATGAAGAGGTTATTGACATCCCAGCCGGTTTTACTGAAGAGGAGTTCCATTGCTACGTAGCTGTTGATTACGATCTACAAACAGCTGAAGACAGCACTGACGTTGAGATATGCTCCTACATGCAGGCAACAACGGCTGATGATGAAACAGATGATGAAATGAGCAGCGAGGCACATGCTGATGAAATTCAACAACCTCCTCCTGTCACTTTTGCAAGAGCGCTGGAGAGTCTCAACACCGTGCGGGCCTATCTGGAGGCCACTGGATGTCAGTGCTATCACAGTTTTTACCATCTGGCAGACGTAGTCTATGGAACTCACAGACCCAATAGTGTACAGAGGACTATAACTGATTACTTCAAGTAAGCCTAGCATCAGTTAACGGAGACTGTATACTGTACGTATAATAATAAACAGTACTGTACATTTGTTTATCAGATGTCAAGCTTCTTTGGGTCACAACGGTTAAGTGCACACTCCGGTTAACTGCATGCATTTCTTTGGACTCAGACCCTTGCACTTAAGCGGATTGCACTGTATATAGTTTTGCATTCACTATTGGTGCAATTGTCATGGATAAAATGCACCAAAATGCCCAGTTTCATTACTGTCCCCTGTTAGGGTAATTTTATAACATGTCACCTATGAGAAAAGTCCACCTGTTATAAGCCTATTTTACAAAGGGAATAGAGATGCCTTCATACCTTTACAACATAGTCTCCTAGAACCAGCCCACAAAGAGTACACATTCACACCTATTCGAAAGATAGTGTATGTGTGTGCATGTACTCTATGTGTGTACCCACATCTTTCATAAACTATGCTTGTACATTGCAGCTCTGCTTCCATTCCACCCAAACTATACCTCTGAGAAAACCTATGTGTAGTCTATGTAAAAGTACACTCAAGCTTTTGGTGGATGTATTTTTTGTGTGCATATACACCACCAAAATTATATAAGAGCCCCTTTTTGTATGCAAAACAAGCTTTTTAATAAAGTATTTTTCACTCCAAATTTAGAACAGACCAGGGATGCTGGTAAGCAAAACTGTACCCTTTCAAACTGCATAAAACACTCCTTTTTAAACAGGCATGGAGAAGTTTTCAGGTCAATGTCACTGTGCGTTGTCCTGCCTTTCCCCTTTTTCCTAACCTCCTTTGTTCCCGGTTTGATTGCTCCACCTCCTTTCCTATCAAATCCGATGTAGTTTCTTTCCTTTCCTTACTGTTTTTGCTTTAATTTTTAGTTTGTAAACTGCTCAGTTCTGAGAGTCAGCTTGGGTGGTATAGCAAGTTTTAATAAACTATAAAAATGGGTCATAGGATCATACCTTAAGATTATTACAGGAAATTTTGCTTTTGGGATTAACCTAGCCTGCTTATGCTCCATTCCTGTACAAAGGAGCCAAATTTTCAAAATTATTGGGGCTGCTAGGCTCAATGGAAATAACCTCTCCCTGGACACATACATACATACAAGGAAGTTTCTCAATATTGGGGGTACTCTAGCACCCAGAGCACCCACAGAGTCAGCTTCTATGTCCCTGTATGTGAGCTGCAATCCACCCCCCAGGATATCCTTAGGCAATACACTCCTGAAATTTGATATGTGCTTCTCCTACCATATACATGTACTGGCTGTATTCTTTCTGTTTCTGTGCATTTACCAGCTCACACCATGCACTAGGGTGGGCACATACCTGCGGAAGAGCCGCCCTGAAGTGATGGCAAGTTGAGCCTGAAGACTGCTAGGAAGCATGTGAGACATGATCTCATCTTTCACATCCAGCATCTGGAGACCAAAGACAGCAGCTCAGAAGAAAGGTGTGTGGTGGGCTGAAACTTGCACTCAGTAAGGCCATTTACCAGTGCAGAGATATTGGGCCTTAGAAGGCTGCACATGTTTTTCAATCCCCATAAAACATCCATAACACTTTCCTCTACTTAGAGGAGGAATTAGAGTGTGTTCTCTATCTGAGGATTCCCAGCTGAACCCACCACCCTGGGAGTGGGGTTTCTGCTTCCAGCCTGTATCCTACCTCTGAGAGGCTGGTTTGAAGAAGAGATAGTGCTGATAACAGACGATCACATAGTGGCTCAAACATTTTCTCATCATCTACCTCTTCTTCCATTTCTGCCTTCTCAGGCTGACCTGCTTCATCCTGAAGAAGACACAAAATTACAAGACAGACCCACCTTCCAATGTTAGAAAAGCAAAGAGAGATTCCCACCGCTCCCAAAGCTGGTTCCAGAGGTACCAGTCTCTGCACAGTGGCAAAAGTCATTGTATACAGCTTTATGCTTTTGTAACAGGCAGTATATCAAATTAATAAGTGAAATAAGAATATTATATTGCTAGAGATAACTCAGGAAAAAAATAAACAGAAGGTAAGATGAATAATTTAAATATGTCAACCAGGGCCAACGTTCACAGTGAGGTAGTGATATCAGGGTTGCTGATTAGAAGGGGGCCTCAAATCCACCAACAGGATGTATCTTTTTCAGATTTAGGAATCTTTGCACTCCCTCCCCCCAATGACAGTCCTGAGTGGTACTGTGATTTCAGTGAAAGCTGTATCACACCAGAAAGCACTTAGCACTGTGAAATTCCCTAAAACTGTACCCCTTGGAGCCAGTTCTGAATTTACTTGTACAATATTTAATAATGTTCCACTTAGTGACACACTACCTGCTCACCCATGCTGTCCTTCATCCTCTTTCCACTGCCTACTTTCCTAGCGTGCCACCAGACACCTGAAGGATTTCTGATCCTGAGGAAATACAAATGATGCAGGTAAGCATCACCACACATATCACAAACTCATAGGAAGGAGGGAGAGAAAGAGCAGAAAATAAGGACAGTGCCAGAAATAAAAAGGGAGCAGAAGCTTACAGAAACCAGGTGCTGTCAGAACCTAGAAAGCAGGAGCTCACAGGAACAAGACACTGTCTCCAGAACCTATAGGGAGCAGGAACTCACAAAATCCAGGCTGTGTACCAGAACCTAAGAGAGCAGGAGTTCACAGGAACCAGGTGCTGCCCCCTCATGTAAAGAAAGCTGGAGCTCACAGAAACCAGGTGCTGTCCCAGAACCTAGAAAGCAGGAGCGCAAAAGCTAAGTAACATTATTTATTTATTTAAACGATTGCCTAATATCACGTCTAGAGGATTCATTCAACTTTATATAGAACCCCTTACTACACACAAGTGGAGTTTTCTAGATCAGTGATGATAACGGAGTCAACATACACGCTGGCATTGAGTGTAATCTTCATGCTGCTGCCAAGCGGTGACTACTGAGGTCGTTTCTCCACTTTAAATAAGAAAAAGAAGAAAAAAGAAAAAAAAAGAAAAGAAAAACAGTGTATTCATTCACTCAATATTATGTAATTTGAAGAGGATTGAGCTTATTGTTAGTAGTATAAAAATCACCAATGATATATCAAATTTTTAATTTGTTAACAGTAATAAGTATCAAAACAACAGTTTGGCATTCAAGAGGCAGTGAACTATCTCATTTCATGAACATAGGACACTTTTGCATGCAGGCAATGAGGGGCTCATAACTGCAATATGTAGAGAAGCTATAAATTACATTTATTAAATATACATTTTATAATTCTGTATCGCCTTCCTGGCTTATAATGACCTACAGTGGTTTACAACATTTAAAAATTAATAACATGAAGATGGCGGCCTGACTGCTTTGACTCATTTGGAGGAAGTTTGTGGAGCTCTGATTTTCTTGTCTAAACTACTCTTTTCTGACTCAATGCCGCATACTAAGAGAAAAGGGACGGTAAAGGGTCAAATGCCGCTGACCAGAACTTCGTCCCTGATCCAACAAACTCTCCATCGATACACAACAAGTCTTTCAACAGAAGCCGGTTTGTTGAGCCCTGCTGTTAGAGCCAACGGAGGAGCGTCGGCACTACTGAGGATTGAAACATCTTTATCTCCTCCGGATCTTAATCTACCACCATGTCCTGCGGGGAACCTGAGGAATTTAGAGGAAGGCCTAGTCAAATCAGAAGTCGGTATCGTCGAAGCCTTGAGCAGCACTACTCTACCCCAGGCTGCAGATGAAGTGATCGTGGAGCATAAAACTCCCTTGGTGCCAACTTTAGAAACTATTTGGGGAGCGATACAAGAATTATCCACAATAGTTACAAAAACTGCCCAAGACACATCTCTTCTCGTAAGAAAAGTTGAAGCTTTAACTTTATCTATTGATAATGTAAAACAAGAATCACTTAACCAAATTCCTCAATTGCAATCTAAGGTTTTAAATATAAGAACTACTACTGAACTTTTGGTTAAGGATAAACTTTTGACATCACGTAAAATAGAACAAATAGAAAATTTTAATCGACGGTTAAATTTGAGACTTCTGAATTTTCCGATGTCGGAAGGAATGAATGTGTCGGATTTCTTTAAAAAATACCTAACAGAAATTCTTCGATTCCCTTCCAAGGCTATTCCTCCATTAAACAAAGTCTATTACCTTCCTCAAAAACCTCGACCTGGAGCAGGACTTGAAATTCCAGAATGTCCCGGAGCGGGACTCGAAATTCCAAAACATTTGCCTTTAGAAAATGCTTCTGAATTAGGAGTTCATGATATTACTGCCTTTACTTGAACAATCACTATCAGAAGTCAAACTACGATGAACCTTAATTGCATCATTCGTATTTGAGCAAGACTTAAATGCAGTATTAAAGCTGTATTTTAAGAATTCGACAAACATTTTCTGTGGTTCTAGAATATGGATATATCCAGATGTTACAAAGATAACACAAGATAGAAGGAAAAAATTTCTAACTTTCAGAGAAGAGACTAAAGGCACTTGGAGCAACATTTCTATTGGCCTACCCATGTAAATGCCTTATAAGATACTTGGGTAATAAATATGTATTTTATGAACCAGAACAACTTCGAACTTTTTTGGAAATGAAAAGAATAACCAACTAGACTCTAAGTTTGAATGATAACTGATTAAGAATTTGAATAGGATGGAATATTCAGGCTAGACATTTTTCCTTTTATATTTTCTTTATAATTAATGATCTCATCTGTAATACTCCCCCCTCCTTTTTTCTTTTTCTTTTATTAGTGGTCTAAGAAAGAGAGCGTATATAATAATCTATGATGGATATTTTCTTATATTTTGATTTTCTCTGTATTGCAGTTTGCAAGTTAATCTTGTAATGTTAAAATAAATATTAATAAAATAAAATTTAAAAAAACTTACAAGCTATAATATGGTGAGCTATGGGTTGTTATATATAAGGGACAAGCTTTTCTTGGGGTCACATTTTATATTTCATAACATACGGAAGGCCAAGACACACGTGTGTGTACACACACTCACTCTCTTTCTCTTTCATGTACTCCCCAGCCTTCACCTAGACTCTTTCTCTCTTTCATATGCACCCCCCAGCCTTCACAATTTCTCTTTAATATGTATCCCCAGTCTTCACAGCTCTATTTCATATGTACTCCCCAACCTTCACAGTCTCTCTCTCTCTTTCATGTGCTCCCTCCCTCCAGTCTTCACTCAGTTTCTATCTCACCTGGCTGGCTGCATCGACCCCTACATAATTTAGGCTTCCCTGCTGTGGCTCCAGCGCTCTTCAAGCTTGAACTGCATGGTACAGGAAGTTCAGGTTGGTCATGAGGTTTCAAATCTCGTCAGACTTGAAACTGTGACAGCTCCAGAACTTCCTGCAATGTGCAGCTCAGGCTTTCAGAGCTTGAACTGTGTGGTTCAGGAAGTTTGGGCTGGTCCTGTGATTTCAAGCTCGTAAGACTTGAAACCATGAGAGCTTCCAAGCTTGAAGAGAGCGGGAGTCGCACTGGGAAGCCAAACGTGTGTATGTGTGTGTGGTGGTGGGGGGTTGATGCAGCTGAAGCCAGCCAGGGTGGGCCGAATAGCAGCACTTCAAGGGCCAAGTTGTCGTGGGCCATAGGTTGGACAAGCCTGTTGTAGAGATTCCAGTTAAGAGGAATGTGTATTCCTCATACTTCCTGTCACCCTGTCCACCCACCCCACAGAAGGCAGATCCAGTTTGGTGTTACTCCATTACAGCAATGATGTATGAACTAGAAAAGGCAGGTTCTCTATTCTAATGGTCAACTCACTGCTTTTCTGTTAAATGCTCTCTTGTGGCACACCCTCTTGTGTTCCAGGAGACCCTGATAAAGGTGTTTATGTGAGGAACAAGCCCAGTAAACTTATGTCACTGTCTAGTAGCAGCAAAATATGAAATTGCACTGACCTGAAAAAGACCTGGAGCACTGGGGAAAGATGGATACAGAGAATATTGAAAGTAGATTTGATGGAAAACCTTGTGGCAATGAATAGAAAGCTGGTGTGAAAAAGAGGTTAATCCTGTCTAAATTGTTAAAGGTTTATTTATTTTATTTATTTATTTGGATTTTGCTCACACCTTTTTCAGTAGTAGCTCAAGGTGAGTCACATTCAGGCACTCTGGATATTTCTCTGTCGCAGGAGGGATCACAATCTAAGTTTGTACCTGAGGCAATGGAGGGTTAAGTGACTTGCCCAAGATCACAAGGAGCAGCAGTGGGATTTGAACCGGCCACCTCTGGATTTCAAGACCAGTGCTAATCACTAGGCCACTCCTTTATGACAGTGGCGTAGCCACAGGTGGGCCTGGGTGGGCCAGGGCCCACCTATTTAGTGCTCAGGCCCACCCAACAGTAGCAACCATTTAGCAGTAGCTGATGGGGATCTCAAGCTTGGCCAGCTGAAGACTTCCCCCTGATGGTAACAAAAATGCTACTCTCCATGATACTAGCACCTGCACACACTCCGTTTTCAGCGCATGGCTGCTGCATACTGCCAAGGTGGAAAGAAGCATTTTCCCACCAGCTGAAATATTTTTTTTTTGGTGGTGGTTGGGAGGGGGGAGAACACTTGGTGCCCACCCACTTCTTGCCTAGGCCCACCCAAAATTTGTTGTCTGGCTACGCCCCTGCTTTATGAAACCATAGAATATCTTCAAAATGAAGAAATAGAAAGGATATAACAAAACATAAACAAGACCAAATGGTTTTGAGCTATATAAAGATTTATTTAGATAGCATAGGGATGGATAGAATGGAGGAAAAATAGCTAAAGAGAAAAAGAGGACAGTTTGTGGATGGGTAATGTTATGAATGACCAAAGAAAAGGAGAGGGGAGAACCAGCACAGTTGTAATTAACACACCAAAAGAAGTGTAGTCAGCCACAAGAAGGGAGTAGGAGAAGCAAATTTTACTGAGACACCTGACATGGCTCGATTGCGGTGGGGCCATCAAAAGATATCACTGTTGGTATGCTTCCCAGAACAGTAGCAGCGATATCAATCCAAAGTTAAAAAGCAGAAAACACATCTACAAACACTGCAGTGACACTAAGAAATGTGTAATTATAATTGGCATATGTTTAGTATTTTAAAGAAATTATAAATGTAAAAAAGAAGAAAACTGAGTTTTGCAGAAAAATAGTAACATAGTAAGTAGAAGAAGATAACGGCTGAAATGGCCTGTCTGGTCTGTCCAGAAAGGTGTTTAGGGTTGTCACTGCCCTTCTGTGCAGGTTACCAGCCCTAACCCCACCCATGCCTTTTTGGAAGCAGACCTAAAGTAAACCACTATACATAGAGGGGCAAATTCTATACTGGTGACAAAGAACAGGGCACTAAGCTAGTAGTCTATAACGGCGGAGTCGTATGCCAAATCTGTTATAAAATGCTTGTGTAAGTCTGCACTTATGAGCCAAACTTTAGGCCTGACCATATCTATAGCTGGAGTAAACAGTAGCACCCAGGAGTGGCAACTTTAGGGTTGACCTGAATCCAAAGAGGGTGGGGCCTGAAAACTTCTCTCTTTTCCGCCCTCTTTGGCCTCCCTCTGATGTTCTCCCCACTCTCCTCAGTCCCCTCCGGTGCTCTCCCTCCCCCCCATCAAACCAAAGAAATACCTGAGCACACACAGAGCTGTCTCCTATGATCCAGACAGCTGACAGGTTGAATGCTTCCAATAATGGCACCTACACTTTCATTCCCAGCTTCTGGATATTCATGAGCAGATTTCTGTCCAGTTTATCTGTTTGAGTTGGAGATCTATAGATGACTCTTTTGTGGACGGAAGTTCTATCTTCTCTTTCCGAGATTATCCATTTTGCTTCCTTCTTTTCCCAAGCCCTTGTATTTCATTTGCTTTAATGCTGGTGTTTGCATAAAGAGTTACTCGTATCCCCTTCATGGTAGGACTTATTGAACCATGTCTCCATAACAGCAACAATCTCTAACTCTGCTTCGACTGTTAGTGTTTGCAGATCCAGAACACTGATGCATAGACTCGAGAATTTGTGCCCCCCCCCCCCCCCCAAATTCTATAACAGGTCACCTAAAGTAAGGCACTAACTGTGCACTTAAGTAATAGAATACGACAGTTTATTTAATTTGTTATACTGCTTTACAAAGCAGATTACATTCTTCAAAATCTAAAAGAACAGGAAAAATGGAACTACAATAATGATAGGAAAGTCCATACATAGCAGAGCATTCATCACACCATCACTCAATATGATCTTTAATAAAAAGAAACACCCCATATCAATTAAGTCCTCAAATCAGCTCTGGGAAATGCCAGAGCAAAAATATAAGCCTTCAATAAATGTTTAAAAAATGGGGTAATATTCTTTCCCCTCTCAAAGTAACCGGTAACATATTCTGTTCCAGAGTTCTGGTCCTACTACATAGAATGCCCATCTCCTAGTTTTACTTAAATGTGCCTCTCTCAATCCTGGTACTTCTAAACAGGTGTCCCTGGAATGCAAATTTCTCCTAGGAGCATAAGATCTAATCAATGCCACAAGCATCGCAGGAAACTGCGCTAATACACCGTATGCACTAACACTAAAATCTTAAATTTAACTCAATACTCAATTGGCAACCAGTAATACTGAATGTAAAGTGAGGTAATATGATCCACCCTCCCAAATCTACTGTATTTTGCATAATCTGTCAGAGCTATGTGCGTAAGTACAAGTGTGCGCTCTGCAGTATTCTGTAACACAGATGTGCAACCCAGTTGCAGGGTAATTCTCTATAGGGCACCAAACTTTTGGCATGGCAACAGGAGTTAATGGATGATAGGTGCCAAAATGGGGCTGAAAAGGCAGTTAGGCATTACAATGCTCTTAGGTGCCATTCGTGTAACCGCAAAGGGCGCATTCTCATGGGAGGAGCAAGCCCAGGTCATGAGTGCTACAACTATTAAAGTAGCTGTGTTTATGCATCCAATTGCTGATTTTAGGCGTCAACATTTACACCATAGAAATGCTGGAAGCGGTCGCACCTAAGGTTTGGTGTGTAACTGTGGACTTACTCTGGTGTTCTTGCTCCAAACTCTGCCCAGATTTTTGGTATCTAACTTCCCCTTAGGGGTTACATGTGGGCAGGGCTTGGGTGGGTCCCATGTTTATGCACACATCTTACTGTAAGTTGTGCAGTAAAGTGCCATATTTCTGTGTATGTTGTATTAAGACATGCTTAAAAAAAAATTTTTTTAACCACTAATTTGTGCTATTTTAGGCCAGGTTCCATTTTATGGTGCCTATGACAGGAGTTACTGAAGAGCAATCTACTAATATAGATAGGAAACACAGACCTGAATCCCTGTCCAATATAAGGTGGGAGCACAAATGAAAACATAAGACTTCGCCTGTAAAACCAGGTTAATCCATTTACAAATGTAGAGGAAGCAGTTCAAACTATGGCGCATTAAATTTTATTTTGGTCAGAGCTTGTAATTGCATGTGAAAGCAATGCATACTGTCTAGAAAAGAAAAAGAAAGTATCTTACTGTACACTCATATTTAACCACAAGATCAGAATTTACTTATTATACTGGCCTACAAACAAGTTTGAGCCTCAATTTTCTCTGTTCAACCATCACATCTTTGGAACCTTCCACTCACTTCTCTGCTGCTTCAGATTTCTTTATCAGTTTTGAAGACTGAACTTAAGAATGGAAAAGTGGCCTAGTGGTTAGAGCAATTCTTAACATCCAGGCAGTGATGTGCTGGTAAATGTTTAACAACTGGCTCTCTCCCCGGTCCCCCTCTGCGCCCCCTGTCCCCCTCTGCGTCGTCCCCCCAAATTGTAGAGATGGCTATAGCCGGGGAGAGAGCCTGGGGGGGGGGGGGGGGGCAATGCATTACTCCAGGGAAAAAACATTAAATGATCCCAGGTTCCAATCTAATTCATGTTTAATGTGCGATAAAATGCCATAAATAAGTAAATAAATATAAACTTTTAATGTTGAGCACCTGATTCTCAAAGTGAACATATTCCAAACACTATAATGAAAATAAAATGATTTTTTTCTACCTTTGTTGTCTGGTGACTTTGTTTTTCTGATCATGCTGGCCCAGTATCTGATTCTGCTGCTAACTGTCCTCTTAACTCCGTTTCCAGGGCTTCCTTTCCATTTATTTCTTTCCTTTCCTCCTTTCTTCTTCATTTCTGGTCCTCCGCAGACTTGACTGTCCAGTGGATCCAGCTTTTGCCTATTTTCTTCATCCATGTGCAATTTTTCTCCTCTCTTCTTTTTCCCTCATCTCATCTACTACTACTACTACTTATCATTTCTATAGCGCTACTAGATGTACGCAGCGCTGTACACTTGAACAATCTCCTTCCTCACTCTTCCCTCCCTTCCATCCATGTCCAGCATTTCTTCTCTCTCCCCTGCCCTCCCCTCTTCCCTGCCTTCCCCTCCATCCACCCTTGTCCAGTGATATTCCTCTCCCCCTTCCCTGCCCTCTATCCACCCATGTCCAGTGACCCTCCTCTCTCCCCTGCCCCCCTCCAGCCACCCATGCCCAGCGACTCCCTTCTCTCCCCTGCCCCCTCCAGCCACCCATGCCCAGTGACTCCCTTCTCTCCCCTGCCCCTCCTCCTCCAGCCACCCATGCCCAGCGACTCCCTTCTCTCCCCTGCCCCCCTCCTCCAGCCACCCATGCCCAGCGACTCCCTTCTCTCCCCTGTCCCCCTCTTCCAGCCACCCATGTCCAGCGACTCCCTTCTCTCCCCTGCCCCCCTCCTCCAGCCACCCATGCCCAGTGACTCCCTTCTCTCCCCTGCCCCCCTTCAGCCACCCATGCCCAGCGACTCCCTTCTCTCCCCTGCCCCCCTCCTCCAGCCACCCATGTCCAGCGACTCCCTCCTCTCCCCTGCCTCCCCTCCAGCCACCCATGTCCAGCGACTCCCTTCCCCTACCCCCCTCCTCCAGCCACCCATGCCCAGCGACTCCCTTCCCTCCCTTGCCCCCTCCTCCAGCTACCCATGCCCAGCGACTCCCTTCTCTCCCCTGCTCCCCCTCCAGCCACCCATGACCAGCGACTCCCTTCTCTCCCCTGCCCCCCTCCAGCCACCCATGCCCAGCGACTACCTTCTCTCCCCTGCCACCCTCCTCCAGCCACCCATGTCCAGCGACTCCCTTCTCTCCCCTGCCCCCCCTCCAGCCACCCATGTCCAGCGACTCCCTTCTCTCCCCTGCCCCCCCTCCAGCCACCCATGTCCAGCGACTCCCTTCTCTCCCCTGCCACCCCCTCCAGCCACCGAGCTTGTCCAGCGGATGCTTCGGGGCAGGCATGAAAATTCCTAGTCTTTCCTGTCCGCTGCCGGCACTGACTCTCCCCCGCTGCTGGATCGTTCTTCAAAATGGCTGCTGAGACTTACACGGGCGGCCTCCAAGGCTTCAGCAGAAGTCTCGCGAGGCTGCCGCTGGAAGTCTTGGTGGCCATTTTTAAAGAGTGATCCGGCAGCAGGGGAGGGTCAGTGCCGGCAGCGGGCAGGCAAGACTGCCTGCCCCGAAGAATTCGCTGGACAAGGGAGGTGAAGGACCGGGCCCTGTAGGAGGGAGGGAGGAAGGAAGGAGAGCCGACTTGCCCTGAGGAACAACCGACTCGCAAGTCGGTAAAACATTTAACAACTTGCTCTTGCAAGCTGGTGCGAGCCGGCTCCAGCACACCACTGCATCCAGGTGACTGGTTTAAATCCCACAGCTGCTCCTTGTGATCTTGGGCAAGTCACTTAACCCTCTATTGCCTCAGGTACAAACTTAGGACCCTGTTTACAAAGGCCTGCACACTAACCATATAGATGTCCATAATATTTCTATGTCTACATGGTTAGTGCACACTAATTTTTAGCATGCCTTTGTAAACAGGGCCCTTAGATTGTGAGCCCTCCAGGGATAGGGAAATACCCAGTATACCTGAATGTAACTTACCTTGAGATACTACTGAAAATTTCAAGATGCATTTAGACTCCTCATTTATAGAATGCCATTTTACAATCCCTGATTACTCAAGAGCATCCCTATTGTTTGTTCCACTCCATCTTTTTCTTAATTATATGGGGTTCTTCCCTCCCTTCCTCACTATCTGTTGAAGCTACAATGTAGTAAATTTAAAACGAATCAGAGAAAATGTTTCTTCACTCAACGGGTAATTAAACTCTGGAATTCGTTGCCAGAGAATGTGGTAAAGGCGGTTAGCTTAGCGGAGTTTAAAAAAGGTTTGGACGGCTTCCTAAAGGAAAAGTCCATACACCATTATTAAATGGACTTGGGGAAAATCCACTATTTCTGGGATAAGCAGTATAAAATGTTTTGTACATTTTGGGATCTTGCCGGGTATTTGTGACCTGGATTGGCCACTTTTGGAAACAGGATGCTGGGCTTGATGGACCTTTGGTCTTTCCCAGTATGGCAATACTTATGCACTTATTTACTTAAGTACTTATGTTGTCTGTGTATACACACTATTATTTTTTTCTTTTTTAATTATGTTATTAGTGCAATTGTAAACCATTCTCAAGACTCTAGACAGCTGCAGTTCCAACTCTGGCCCTGTATCACTTATTCAAAGCAGTTGTTTAAAGTAACCAGTTGGAAGTAGTTATGCACTGTGGAACACAGGGCTCTGTTGGGTTTCAGGTAGTTCTAAACTGGACCAATCTGAACCAAACTCAGCATTCTCACACAAATATGAGCGAACAACCACTTTAATGATTTTCATGTATATCAGCACAGTGATTCCACAGCTGCAGCATGCATGTGTGTATATGGATAGACGGATGGACAGACAGACCAATCATTGACAACAGGCAGGTTGTAGTGAATGTACCCAAAATCAAAAATACACACATGTTGGGTCAGTAGGCATGTTGTGCATGCCTGGTTTAGGTGCTAGAACAGTAAATCATGCAAACATCTTCATGACTATCTTTTACAACATATATGCAATTTGTGTATTACTGCTTTCTGATGGGACGGATCTTTCTTTTCTACAAAATATAATAATAATAATAATAATACTAATAGAGCGATAGATAGCTAGATAGACATACAGAAATCTTTGCTATTCGAGGATCCTTTAAATTTTTTTTTGTTTTTTTTGTTACCTTGCTGTGCTTCTTGTCTCCCTGGGTCCGGCTTTGGTTAAGTTTCCTGCTTCTCAGTCTGGACAGTTTGTATCTGCCTTTCCTCTGGTTGCTGGGAGACAGGGGCTGAGGCAATAAGAAGAACAGCAGTGCACCCTACTGGAGATCCCTGGATATTCACCCCCTCAATGATTTTCAAACATTTTTGCTTGGGACCCAGCAGAAGAAAAACACTTAGCCCTCAGGGCCCAAACAATAATATCATCTGAACTCACTTTTTATAAAATGAAAATGAAGAAGAATAATTGGTAGCCTTAACCATGTCAAGTCATAAATAAAATTAGACACTGATGTTGTAAAGAGGAATCCAAGGACTGTTTAAGGTCAATTACTCTTCTCTGTCACACAAATATGTGTCCTACTCAGCTCAGTACTTGTAACTATAATACAAACAGCAAACAAAAGAAATTGACAATTCTATAACATGAGAGCTACACTGTGGCCTCTCGCATGCTCTAAACTGTCCCTTACTGCTGCACAACTGACTATGGAAGAATGACAGCTTGAAAGAGGAACCCTACCTGATAATAGCGAGTCATAGCTCATAAAGTGGGGAGGTGTGGATGTGCTGTTGTAGCAGACTCCAAAATGATGCTATGACTCGCGCTAAACCGGATTAACTTAAATTAGCTCCAAAAGCTATCACCATGAAGTGGCTCACATGGATTTGCTTAGCCCTTTTGAGCACATCGAGTGGCAACCTACCAGTTAACTTAGTGCCTACCCCTGTTCCTGTAATCTAATCTATAATCCATCTAGAAAACACTATACTAAGAAACACCCTAACCGTAATGTCAGATATCTGCTAGACAATGCCAATATATACCATCAGAACACTACTATGGTTTCAGATCAGAACCAGATGGCTAACATTCAACGGACTAAAAAAACTTGTTACCTTTTGAAATTACCCAAACAAGTCTCCCCTTTGGAACATAAGTCTCAACTCACTCCTGTCCCCGTCATTTATATCACTGCCAGGTCTGTGAGGAACAAGGTTCTCTTACTCAGGGATCTGCTAGAATCTTCAGATCTGGACTCTCTGTTTATCTCAGAAATATGGCTCACAGAAGCTGATATTGCCTCACACCTATCCATCCGGCTATGGTATTCTTCACTCTCCAAGAAAGGGTAAAAAAGGCGGCAGACTTGCTCTTAAATTTAAGAGTTTTTTCCACGTGTCTTTAGTTAGTTCTGGGGTTTTCCCTGAACTGGAATATATGCTGTGCAAATTCTGCAATGATTCAAAAGAGAGACAAATCAAATTGACCTACTCCTCTTTACCATCCTCCGGGAGCTTGGCCCAAGGCAGAACCTCAACTTGTAGAGATTACTTCCTCTGCCATGTCCCAATTTTCTAGGATTATCTTCCTGGGAGACTTAAACCTACGCTTGGAAAACGATGCGGACACCAATGTCCACAACTTCAAATTATTTCTGAAGAACTGCGAACTAACTACATTCTCTGAGGGCGCAACTCATGAAAAAGACCATCCAGCTTATAATCGAAAGACAAAAACACCTATATTGCGACCTAAATCGGGAGATAGGCGTTTATCTCCCAAAAACGAATAACGCGGTATAATCAAAAGCCGAACTTGGATGTTTTCAACTGCACTCCATCGCGGAAGCTTACAAAGTTGACGGGGGCGTGGTGAAGGCAGGACTGGGGCGTGGTTATCACCCGAACAGAGATGGGCGCTTTTGCCGATAATTGAAAAAAGTATGCGTTTGTAGCTAGAATTTAGGGCACTTTTCCTGGACCCTGTTTTGTCACAAATAAGGCCCCAAAAAGTGCCCTAAATGACCAGATTACCACCAGAGGGAATCGGGGATGACCTCCCCTGACTCCCCCAGTGGTCACTAACCCCCTCCCACCACAAAACATGATGTTAAACAACTTTTTATTTTCACCCTCAAATGTCATACCCACCTCCCTGGCAACAGTATGCATGTCCCTGGAGCAGTTGTTAGGGGGTGCAGTGGACTTCAGGCAGGTGGACCCAGGCCCATTCCCCCCCCCCCCCCACCTGTTACAATTGTGCTACTTAATGCTTAGTCGTCCAACCCCCCCAAACCCACTGTATCCACATGTAGGTGCCCCCCTTCACCCCTTAGGGCTATAGTAATGGTGTAGACTTGTGGGCAGTGGGTTTTGAGGGGGATTTGGGGGGCTCAACACACAAGGGAAGGGTGCTATGCACCTGGGAGCTCTTTTACCTTTTTTTTGTTTTTGTAAAAGTGCCCCCTAGGGTGCCCGGTTGGTATCCTGGCATGTGAGGGGGACCAGTGAACTACGAATCCTGGCCCCTCCCACGAACAAATGCCTTGGATTTATTCGTTTTTGAGCTGGGCGCTTTCATTTTCCATTATCACTGAAAAACAAAAACGCCCAGCTCACAAATTGTCGAATAAAACATGGACGTCTATTTTTTTCGAAAATACGGTTCGGTCCGCCCCTTCATGGACCTGTTCTCGGAGATAAACGCCCATGGAGATAGACGTTTTTATTCGATTATGCCCCTCTACATGTTAGACTTCATGACTTACTACCCTAATAGCTTGATCAGTTCATTCAAATGGAAGCCAGTAGCTTGGTCTGACCACTTCCAACTGGATTTCACTATTGATATCTATATGCCAAACTTAACCAGGCACAAGTCCTCCAAACTCAACTGCACCAGAGCTAAAATCAACGAGGTCACTTTCTGGTCTGAGCAAACAGATTCCCTCACTACCTCATCTCTTACACATGGTTCGATCAAATCCCGCTGGGAAACCAAGGTGAAAGCCATACTAGACAAACTGCTCCATTTACTGCTAAAAAGGTGAATATGCCCAGAAATTCACCATGGTTTACAGAGGAACTATCCATCCTAACATCACACTTTGAAAAGCAATGGAGAAAGAACAAAGATACTATTGATAAATCCAAATGGAAGTCAGCCTTCTGATACTACAAAAAGAAGGTAGCTAATTCAAAACGTCAGTACTATAGCAGCCTAATAGGTCAAGATGATCTTGACAACAAAAAACTTTTCTCCTTAGTTAAAAAAACTATCTTCCACTAATGATGATGAACATTCACAGAAAACATGTCCCACAGCCCAAGACCTAGCTGATCATTTTGCCAATAAGATCCTCCAAATTAGGTCTGAACTATCTAAAGCTACTCCAACAGAGGAAAATAGTCCAACCCATAGTTCATCCTCAATCGCCAGAGATCCTAGAATCCAAGAACTCAAAACTGACAAAAACTGGGAATCTTTTCAACCACTGTTGAGGATGTAAGGTCACTGCTGTTGAAATGCTCTGGAGCAAACTGCTCCCTGGATCAATGCCCAAAATATCTACTTAAATCCATCCCTATGGAAGCAGTAAACTGGTTACTCGATGATCTCAATGAGCTGTTAAAAAACTGACTCTCTTCCTCCTGATATGGGCAAAATTGTTCTCACTCAGCTGTTGAAAGGATCTGGGCTAGATGTAACATTGCCTGCAAACTATCGTCCAGTGGCAAGCATACCCATTTTTACTAAAGTATTAGAAACCTACATCAGTAAACAACTCTCTTTATATCTGGAAAAATGTTCTATATTACACTGGTCACAATTTGGCTTCAGATCATCACATTGTATGGAATCATTGCTGCTAGTTCTAACTACATATGTCAAACAATACCTAGGCAAAGGTGACCAAGTAATTCTTCTTCAATTCAATATATTGGCGGTGTTCGATGTGATTGAACAAACATTGCTACTCGAACACCTGGATCAGATAGGAATAACAGGAACTGTGATCAAATGGTTCAGTGAATTCCTTTCAAATCAAACCTATTTTATCAAGTAACAACTACTGGTCTCCTAACTGCGGGGTCCCGCAGGGATCTCCCCTCTCACATATCCTGTTCAATCTATGTCATCCCTTGCCTCAATAACCTGGGTCTTAATGACTACTATTATCCTATGTGGATGACATCCTGCTTCTCTTACCAGTGACAGCATCAAACAAAGATACAACTCAATCTGTAACGAATGGCATGACTGCTGTTAGAACCAGTGTTGCCAGGTGGGCGGTTTTACCGCCCAATTGGGCGGTTTTCCGCAACCCGCCGCGGGAAATTTTTGCCCGCGGCGGGTTGCGGTTTTTTGGGCTGGTTTTTGTGCTTCGGGCGGTTTTTTCGGCCGCGGGGGGGCGGGGTTAGTGACGTTTTGGGTGGGATTAATGACGTTTTGGGCGGGGTTAGTGACGTGGGAGGCGGGGCCGATGACGTAGGAGGCGGGGCCGATGACGGGGAGGCGGGGCCGATGACGGGGAGGCGGGGCCGATGACGTGAGAGGCGGGGCCGATGACGGGGAGGCGGGGCCGGTGACGTGGGAGGCGGGGCCGGTGATGGCGGGGGCGGGGTTTATGACGGCGGGGGCGGGGGTGATGACGCGGGGGTGGGGGTGTCAGGGGCGGGGTTTGTGTTTGGGCGGTTTTTGGGCTGTTTTTTGGGCTCCAGTGGGCTGGAAAAAAATTTTCCACCTGGCAACCCTGGTTAGAACCTGGGCTCTGACCAATAAAGTGAAATTGAAAGCGCAAAAAATCAAGGTCCTGTGTTCTGAAATCAGGGAGTTGAGGTCCCCATCAATATCTTTGTCCAATGATCACTGGACTCACTCTGTATTTGTGTCTTTTGACTCTACCTGTGATTCAGATGTGCATCTTCTCTCTAAAGGGGAATCTTTAGCACTTTCTGTCTCTCTGCTGGGTGTTCTTGGTTTAGCCCTTCACACCCATCTTACTGTCCTCAAGCTAGCCTGTTCATTGGCAAAAATTATTAACACAACTTCCACATTAATTTCTGCTCTTGCAGAAGAAACACATAGCCTTTGCAAAGCAGTTGTGCAAAATTGTTTAGTGATAAATTACCTTCTATTACAGGCTAATCATGGTTGTGAGGAAATTGAAGGAATGTGCTGCTTTAATTTAACTGATAATGGTCTGCTTATAGAAAAGAAATTACATGACCCACATAAATTAGCACATGCTGTTACAGGAGATGCTTTTGTTTCCAAATTTATGAATATGCTTTCTTCTTGGTGGGCTTCTCTGGGTTCTGGATTTAAAACATTGTTACTCTCTCTTTTGAGTTTTTGCCTTATTGCTATGTATTTTTGTTGTTCTGCTTCTTGCCTTATTACCTTTTCTAAGTGCAACATGCTATCAATTAGTAAAGTTATGGTGGTCCATGCTCCCTCTATGTCATCTTCTAAACCTCTGATGTAGATTCAACCTTTGCCCTTTGTTGCTTTGCATGCCCACTCTGAATAAGATGCCACTCGAGAAGAACCTCGCTGTGTTGTGGTCCCTCTGCACTATCGTTTCAAGGGCCCACAATAAGAAGATGTCTAATATAGAGCTGTCTGGTTTTACAGATCAGCCAGCTTTGTATATGTAACTTATTCCCATATCTATGATCTACAGCTAGCCTTCAGGGACGAGTTAACAGACAGGCTTGCTTGGCCCAAGTAATGGGCCATAAACTTTAAGAAGCCTCTGTTTGTTTCAAACAAGCTCTGGATATGATACAGAGAAGCACTTTCAGTGAAGGACAAATATGAGTAGTAAATACTCAGGGAAGAGGTTACAAAGGGCAAATGATAGAAAATACCAAAGAAGCAGAGTTATGTTAAGGTGACCTTAGAGGGCAGGGTTGAAGAATACCAGATAAGTAAGAGAAAAAATATAAAAGGCATTAAGAAATTAGACACAGGGAAGCTTCAGTAGTCTGGCTAAGCACATGTTGTAACAGTCAGATTCTGACAGCTTCCAAAGGAAACACACAGAGAGATTTTATTTTGCTTATGTTGAAATTTAGACTGATATAAATAAGAATTCCATTTTCTGTAATACTGAGAAAAAAAGAATTTTTATTGTAATCATTTATTTACTCTAATAGCATTATTATAAAGGAGAAAAAGTACATACTCTGGTGTGTGTTTCCTTTGCCAGAAGGACTTTCAGACTCTTTTGAAGTGTTTAACTCCCCTTAGAGGCAAGGGGGGGGGGGGGGGGGAGGGCTTTATAGTACCAATCAGGGTTGCCCTCTTTCCCTTTATTGTTTGTTCTTTCTCTGGAGCCCCTTGATGCTAAAATACAATAGGATGATACTCTAAATGGTGTCACTATCGGCCCACACAAGTATCGAATTAATGTGTTTGCGGATGATATGCACCTATTTATCGATCAGGCTACTGTAATCATGAATCTCATTTGGAAGTTCTGGACCTTTGCAGGATTGAAAATAAACTTTGATAAGTCAGAGGCCTTACCTATATCTCATCCCTACGTCTGCACTATTATGTAGAACTTTCCCCTTACTTGGGCTGGTGCAGGAGTCAAAATATGTAGGTGCTTTCTTAGTGCAAATTTTGATTGGCTCTACAGGAAAAATGTGATTAACATATTAAAAGCCATATGGCAACTTTGTAACAAATGAAAGAATTTGCCTTTAAATTTTTTGGGCAGGTTAGCATTCACCAAAATGGTCTTTCTCCCAAATTTGCCCTACCCATAAGAACATAAGAGTAGCCATACTGGGTCAGACCAATGGTCCATCTAGCCTAGTATCCTGTTTCCAAACAGTGGCCAAGCCAGGTCACAAGTACCTGGCATAAACCCAATTATTAGCAACATTCCATGCTACCAATCCTGGGAGAAGCAGCTGCCTCCCCATGTCTGTCTCAATAGCAAACTATGGACTTTCCTCCAGGAACTTGTCCAAACCTTTTTTAAACCTAGATACGCTAATTGCTCTTAACACATCCTCTGACAAAGAGTTCCAGAGCTTAACTATTTGTTGAGTGAAAAAATATTTCCTCCTATTTATTTTAAAAGTATTTCCATGTAACTTCCTTGAGTGTGCCCTAGTCTTTATACTTTTGGAATGAGTAAAAAATCAATTTACTTCTACTCGTTCTACACCACTCATGATTTTGTAGACCTCAATCATATCTCCCCTCATCTGTCTCTTTTCCAAGCTGAAGAGCCCTAACCTCTTTAGCCTTTCTTCATATGAGAGGAGTTCCATCCCATTTATCATTTTGGTTGCTCTTCTTTGAAGCTTTTCTAATTCTGCTAATCTTTCTTGAGATACAGCGTCCAGAGCTGAACATAATACTCAAGCGCAGTCACACCATGGAGTGATACATCCTGTTTGGGTGAGCCCCAGGGGCGGACAAACTCTATAGAATACTTCGGTATCAGAGGGCCAGTTCTCAAATGGTTCGAAGGATTCCTCACCACCAGATCCTACCAAGTAACAACAAATACTGACAGATCACCACCTTGGATACCGGAATGTGGAGTTCCTCAAGGATCCCCCCTTTCACCAACCATTTTCAACCTAATGATGAAACCACTAGCCAGACTTCTAGCTAATCAAAACCTTAACCCCTACATATATGCTGATGATGTTATGATCCACATCCCGTTCAAAAGTAACTTAAACGAAATAACCAACGAGATCAACCAGAGCCTCCAAATTATGCACTCCTGGGTGGACTCTTTCCAGTTAAAACTTAACACAGAAAAAACTCAATGTCTAGTTCTCACTTCCCAATACAATATGAACAACTACCCCACTATAACCACACCATACTGCACACTTCCTATTTCAGAAAATTTGAAAATTCTTGGAGTCACTATTGATCGAAACCTTAAACTCGATACTCACGTGAAGACTACAATGAAAAAAATGTTCTACTCGATGTGGAAACTCAAAAGAATAAAACCTTTTTTCCCAAGAAACATCTTCCGCACTCTAGTACAGTCATTAGTGATAAGTCACTTGGACTACTGTAACACTCTGTACGCAGGCTGTAAAGAACAGACCATAAAAAAACTCCAAACAGCCCAGAACACCGCAGCCAGACTCATTTTTAGTAAAGCTAAATACGAAAGTGTGAAGCCCCTAAGAGAGAAACTGCACTGGCTCCCGCTCAAGGAATGAATTGAGTTCAAGATCTGCACAACCGTTCACAAACCGTTCACAAAATCATCCACGCAGACGCCCCACTCTATATGTTAAATCTAGTGGACTTACCGCCCAGAAACGCCAAAAGATCGGCCCGCAAATTCCTCAACCTGAACTTCCCCAGTTGTAAAGGAATTAAATACAAACAGTCATATGCCACTACTTTTGCATACAAAAGCACACAGATATGGAACGCATTACCCATGGCCCTGAAAACCAACTTTTGCAAATCTTTGAAGACACATCTCTTCAACAAAGCCTAGAAAAGTAATCCTCAATGAAACTAATCATTCCTTAAACCACTTATGTGCATCAAAAAACACCTCTCACACTACCTTACCTAACACCTTTCCATCCTTATCCCTATTCACCTTTAGCCTATTATCGATTATATTTAAGATCTTGTAATGACTACTTAATAATAACACTCTGTAAGCCACATTGAGCCTGTAAAAAAGGTGGGATAATGTGGGGTACAAATGCAATAAATAATAATAATAATATAGATCAATCATTAGCACCTTTATCTGGTACTCTAAGAGATCATGCATAGGTTTTTCTATCTAGGTAGAGGGTTGAAGGTAGTCCACCTTCTGGACCTGCATTTGTATGGTGAAGATATATACCTGTAGCAGGTATTCTCCGAGGACAGCAGGCTGATTGTTCTCATGAAGAAAGGTCAATTGGGCCTCGCAACAGCGAGGACATAAGAAAGATTGACCTACGAACAAGAACACTAACTGAGAGTGCAGCCTGGAACAGAATAAAAATGGGCCTTGGGGGGGGGGGGGGGGGTGGAGTTGGATTCTAAATCCCCAACAGATTCTGCAGCACCGACTGCCCAAACCGACTGTCGCATTGTTTATCCTGCTGAAGGCAGTAGTGAGATGTGAATGTGTGGATTGATGACCACGTTACAGCCTTGCAAATCTTTGCTATAGTGGCTGACTTCAAATGGGCCACCGACGCAGCCATGGCTCTAACATTATGAGCCGTGACATGACCCTCAAGAGTCAGCCCAGCTTGGGCATAAGTGAAGGAAATGTAATCTGCTAGCCAATTGGAAATGGTGCGTTTCCCGACTGCGACTCCCCTTCTGTTGGGATCAAAAGAAACAAACATTTGGGCAGACTGTCTGAAGGGGCTTGTCTGCTCCACGTAAAAGGCCAAAGCTCTAACGTTCAGCAGGGCGGGTATGAGGATGGGGAAAAAATGTTGGCAAGACAATTGACTTGTTCAGATGGAACTCCGACACCACCTTCGGCAAGAACTTAGGGTGCTTGTGGAGGACTACTCTGTTGTGATGAAACTTGAGATAAGGAGCATGCACTACCAAGGCTTGAAGCTCACTCTATGAGCTGAAGTAACAGCCACCAAGAAAATGACCTTCCAGGTCAAGTACTTCAGATGGCAGGAATTCAGTGGCTCAAAAGGAGGCTTCATCAGCTGGGTGAGAATGACATTGAGATCCCATGACACTGTAGGAGGTTTGACAGGGGGATTTGGCAAAAGCAAACCTCTCATGAAGCGAACAACTAAAGGCTGTCCAGAGATAGGCTTACCCTCTACACGTTGATGATAAGCACTAATTGCACTGAGGTGAACTCTTACGGAGTTGGTCTTGAGACCAGACTCTGAAAATGTAGAAGATATTCAAGCAGGGTCTGTGTAGGAAGAGAGCGAGGATCTAGGGCCTTGCTATCACACCAGACAACAAACTTCCTCCATTTGAAAAAGTAACACCTCTTTGTGGAATCTTTCTTGGAAGCAAGCAAAACCCGGGAGACACCCTGAGACAGACCCAAGAAAGCAAATTCTACGCTCTTAACATCCAGGCCGTGAGAGCCAGAGACTGGAGGTTAGGATGCAGAAGCGCCCCCTCATTCTGAGATATGAGGGTTGGAAAACAGTCCAATCTCCACGGTTCTTCGGAGGACAACTCCAGAAGAAGAGGGAACCAAATCTGACGCGGCCAGAAAGGAGCAATCAGAATCATGGTTCTGCGGTCCTGCTTGAGTTTCAGCAAAGTCTTCCCCACCAGAGGTACGGGAGGATATGCGTACAGAAGGCCCTTCCCCCAATGAAGGAGAAAGGCATCCGACGCTAGTCTGTCGTGGGCCTGAAGTCTTGAACAAAATTGAGGGACTTTGTGATTGACCTGAGTGGCAAAAGATCCACCGAGGGGGTGCCCCACTCTTGGAGGATCTTGCGAACGACACCCGCATTGAGTGACCACTCGTGAGGTTGCATTATCCTGCTCAATCTGTTGGCCAGACTGTTGTTTACGCCTGCCAGATAAGTGGCTTGGAGAAGCATGCTGTAATGGCGAGCCCAAAGCCACATCCTGAAGGCTTCCCGACACAGGGGCGAGATCCAGTGCCCCCCTGCCTGTTGATGTAATACATGGAAACCTGATTGTCTGTCTGAATTTGGATAATTTGGTTGGACAGCCTATTTCTGAAAGCCTTTAGAGCGTTCCAGACCGCTTGCAACTCCAGGAGATTGATCTGAAGACCCTTTTCCTGGAGGGACCAAAGTCCTTGAGTGTGAAGCCCATCGACATGAGCTCCCCACCCCAGGAGGGATGCATCCGTTGTCAACACTTTTTGTGGCTGAGGAATTTGAAAGGGACGTCCCAAGGTCAAATTGGATCGAATTGTCCACCACTGAAGGGAATTTTGAAAATCGGCGGACAGCTGGATTGCATCCTCTAGATCCCCTACAGCTTGATACCACTGGAAAGCTAGGGTCCATTGAACTGATCTCATGTGAAGACGGGCCAAGGGTGTCACATGGACTGTGGAAGCCATATGGCCTAGAAGTCTCAACATTTGCCGAGCTGTGATCTGCTGAGACGCCCTGGCCCTGGAAACTACAGACAGAAGATTGTCTGCTCTCACTTTTGGAAGATAGGCACGAGCCATCTGTGAGTCCAGCAGAGCTCCTATAAATTCCAGTTTCTGAACAGGGAAAAGATGGGACTTGGGATAATTTATTACAAACCCGAGTAGCTCCAGCAGTTGAATAGTTATCTGCATGGACTGCAGAGCTCCTGCCTCTGAGGTGTTCTTCACCAGCCAATCGTCGAGATAAGGGAAAACATGCACCCCCAGTCTGCGTAGCAACGCTGCAACTACTGCCAGGCATTTTGTAAAGACTCTGGGCACAGATGCCAGACCAAAGGGCAGCACACAATACTGGAAGTGCTGCGCTCCAAGACAGAATTGAAGATACAGTGGTGGAAATAAGTATTTGATCCCTTGCTGATTTTGTAAGTTTGCCCACTGACAAAGACATGAGCAGCCCATAATTGAAGGGTAGGTTATTGGTAACAGTGAGAGATAGCACATCACAAATTAAATCCGGAAAATCACATTGTGGAAAGTATATGAATTTATTTGCATTCTGCAGAGGGAAATAAGTATTTAATCCCTCTGGCAAACAAGACCTAATACTTGGTGGCAAAACCCTTGTTGGCAAGCACAGCGGTCAGACGTCTTCTGTAGTTGATGATGAGGTTTGCACACATGTCAGGAGGAATTTTGGTCCACTCATCTTTGCAGATCATCTCTAAATCATTAAGAGTTCTGGGCTGTCGCTTGGCAACTCGCAGCTTCAGCTCCCTCCATAAGTTTTCAATGGGATTAAGGTCTGGTGACTGGCTAGGCCACTCCATGACCCTAATGTGCTTCTTCCTGAGCCACTCCTTTGTTGCCTTGGCTGTATGTTTTGGGTCATTGTCGTGCTGGAAGACCCAGCCACGACCCATTTTTAAGGCCCTGGCGGAGGGAAGGAGGTTGTCACTCAGAATTGTACGGTACATGGCCCCATCCATTCTCCCATTGATGCGGTGAAGTAGTCCTGTGCCCTTAGCAGAGAAACACCCCCAAAACATAACATTTCCACCTCCATGCTTGACAGTGGGGACGGTGTTCTTTGGGTCATAGGCAGCATTTCTCTTCCTCCAAACACGGCGAGTTGAGTTCATGCCAAAGAGCTCAATTTTTGTCTCATCTGACCACAGCACCTTCTCCCAATCACTCTCGGCATCATCCAGGTGTTCACTGGCAAACTTCAGACGGGCCGTCACATGTGCCTTCCGGAGCAGGGGGACCTTGCGGGCACTGCAGGATTGCAATCCGTTATGTCGTAATGTGTTACCAATGGTTTTCGTGGTGACAGTGGTCCCAGCTGCCTTGAGATCATTGACAAGTTCCCCCCTTGTAGTTGTAGGCTGATTTCTAACCTTCCTCATGATCAAGGATACCCCACGAGGTGAGATTTTGCGTGGAGCCCCAGATCTTTGTCGATTGACAGTCATTTTGTACTTCTTCCATTTTCTTACTATGGCACCAACAGTTGTCTCCTTCTCGCCCAGCGTCTTACTGATGGTTTTGTAGCCCATTCCAGCCTTGTGCAGGTGTATGATCTTGTCCCTGACATCCTTAGACAGCTCCTTGCTCTTGGCCATTTTGTAGAGGTTAGAGTCTGACTGATTCACTGAGTCTGTGGACAGGTGTCTTTCATACAGGTGACCATTGCCGACAGCTGTCTGTCATGCAGGTAACGAGTTGATTTGGAGCATCTACCTGGTCTGTAGGGGCCAGATCTCTTACTGGTTGGTGGGGGATCAAATACTTATTTCCCTCTGCAGAATGCAAATAAATTCATATACTTTCCACAATGTGATTTTCTGGATTTAATTTGTGATGTGCTATCTCTCACTGTTACCAATAACCTACCCTTCAATTATGGGCTGCTCATGTCTTTGTCAGTGGGCAAACTTACAAAATCAGCAAGGGATCAAATACTTATTTCCACCACTGTACCTCCTGTGAACTGGAAGTATCGGGATGTGTGTATAAACATCCTTTAAATCCAGAGAGCATAGCCAATCATGGGAAGAAGGGTGCCCAGGGAAACCATCCTGAACTTTTCTCGGACTAGGAATTTGTTCAGGGCCCTTAGGTCTAGGATGGGACGCATCCCCCCTGTTTTCTTTTGCACAAGGGAGTACCTGGAATAGAAGCCCAGCCCTTCTTGCCCTGGTGGAATGGGCTGAACTGCATTGGCGCTGAGAAGGACAGAGAGTTCCTCTGTGCTGTGACTGTGCTGGAAGCTGAAGGACTGAACTCCTGGTGGGCAATTTGGAGGTTTGGATATCAAATTGAGAGAGTATCCTAACCAGACTATTTGAAGAACCCACCAGTAGGATGTTATGAGAGGCCACCTTTGGTGAAAAAATTTTAACCTCCCTCTGACAGGCAAGCTGTCCGGCACGGATACTTTTACAGCGGCTATGCTCAACTGGAGCCAGTCAAAAAGCCTGTCCCTTGCTTTTGCTGGGGAGCTGCAGGGGCCTGCCTTGGCGCATGCTGTTGACGAGAACGAGCACGCTGGGGATAAGCCTGAGAAGGCTGTTGAGAAGGAGCATTGTACCTACACTTGTTATAAGCATAGGGAGCATTCTTCCTTCCCTGGAAAAATCGTCTACCCGATGAGGTAGTAGCAGAAGACGCCCGGCAGGAGAGATTGTCCATAGCGGTTTCCCGCTGAGTGATCTGATCAACCACTTGTTCGACTTTCTCACCAAAAATATTATCCCCCTGGCGAGGAACATCCGCAATCCGCTACTGGACTCGATTGTCCAGGTCAGAGGCATGCAGCCATGAGAATCTGCGCATCACTCTACCTTGGGCAGTGGTCCTGGATGCAACATCAAAAGAATCGTAAGCACCCCTGGACAGGAATTTACGACATGCCTTCTGCTGCCTGATCACCTCCTGAAAAGGTTTGGCCTGCTCCGGAGGGAGCTTATCAACCAAGTCCGACAGTTGCTTCACCGTGTTCCTCAAGTGAATGCTCATGTAGAGTTGGTAAAACTGAATTTTGGCCACAAGCACAGAGGCCTGATACCCCTTTCTCCCAAAAGAGTCCAGGCAAAGTCTCTAGAACTCCTGGCTCTCTTGAGAGTGGAATCCACAACCATAGAGTCGTGAAGTAACTGCGACTTAATCAGCTCAGGTTTTCCGTGAATCCAATATTGGGACTCAGCTTTCTTGGGAATGGTGGGATTACTTAGTGGTTTCATCCAGTTCCGCATAAGAGTCTCCTTGAGCACATTATGCAAAGAAACCGCGGATGACTCCTTAGGTGACAAAGGATTGTCAAGGACCTTGATCATCTCAGTCCTGGGCTCATCCTCAGATACCACAGGGAAGGAAATAGCCACAGACATTTCTCGGAAAAATGAAGCAAAAGAAAGACTCTCCGGGGGAGAAAGCTTTCTTTCTGGAGAAGGAGTAGGATCAGAGGGAAGACCACAAGACTCCTCGGAAGAGAAATACTTGGGATCTTGCCCTTCAACCCACGAGGCATCCTCATTGGTATCGGACAAGAGTTCCTTAACTGCAGTCCGAAACCGGGCCCGTCTCGACGCTGAGGAACCATGTCCTCGATGGCGATGTCGAGAAGTCGACTCCCATACTTGCGGCGATGAAGCTCCCTCCAGTGATGTTGACGGGGAGTCGACCTGGGTGGTAGCTGAGGCCGATGCCACAGGCGGCACCAGCGTCGGAGACCTCACCACAGGTGGAGAGCCAGCTGCCGCTTCCATCAACTGTACAGAGGGTGCAAGCACCCCTGGTACCGGAGCAGACTGACACAGCAACCCTTCCAGAAGACCTGGAAAATGACTCGGATGCGCTCATCCAGAGTCGCTGTCGAGTAAGGCTGCGGGGTCGGTGCAGGAATCGGTGGCAGAACCTGTGGAGGTTGAGGAGGCAGTACCGGGCTGCCTGAAGACCGACGCACTGACACCTCTTGAATGGAGGGTGAGTGTTTCTCCCGGTGTCGACGCTTCATGGGTGCCGAATCCTTCGACACACCGGAGCTCCCGGTACCATGCTTGGAAGGAGACCGATGACGATGTTTCTTCGCCTTCGTTCGATGCACGTCATCGATACTCCTCGGTACTGATGAGGAGGATGTGGAATCCACACCCCTCCTTGGGGTCGGGTCCGAGAGTGGTCGGTCCCAGTGGGCCTGCACAGCAGGAGTCTTCGAGACAGGTGGAGACCCACTCGATGGCTCACTGCTCCCAGTGTGTGGTGGTCTCCGGACAGCCATTACCTGCACTCCTGAAGTCGATGCCATCCCCGGTGCCGATATTGACGCCGCCGACCTTGGTACCGATGTCAACGTCGACGCCGAGGAACCGGATAAAGCTCCAAAAAGTTGGTCCCGAAGAGCTTGTCTCGACGCCTGTGTCCACTTTTTCAAGCTAAGACACAACTTACATGTGTCTGGGCGATGGTCGGGCCAAAGGCACTGAAGACACCATGCGTGGGGGTCGGTACCCGAGATCATCCGGCTGGGAGTCCTCAATGACATGGACGGAAAAAATAGCGGTGGCGAGATCAAAATTCGCGATAGCGCCAAAAAGGAGAGCACAAAAAAGAGAAGCCGCGGCGGAAGCGAAAGGAAACTTTTAGAGGGCAAAAAATAAGAAAATAAAGGATTCTACTTTTTTTTTTTTTTAAACTTTAACAAGGCAAGGTAAGAAGAAACCCAAAGAAAACCAGAGAAAAACTCCAGAAAAAACGGCAGAAGGCTCTCTGTAGTGGGACAGAAGAGACGCAAATTGCTGCCTTTCTTCACCGTGGAAAAAAAAGCAACTGAGTGGATCTCTTGCGTGATGGGCGGGAAGACGGCCCTGCGCGCCAGAAGGTTTTCTCAAAGCTCTGAAGACTTTTGCTTTGAAAAGTTCCGTTGTGGGGCTGCCGTAGATGCCGACCCAGTCATGAGAACAAGCAGCCTGCTTGTCCTCAGAGAAAATGTTGACTCATTAATGCAGTGGATACATGAGTTGCGTACAATGCAAGGTTTCTTTGCTCCAGTTGAGTTTTGGGATAGCTGGTGCACATCCCCTGCAGTTTTGAATGTTCTGGTATGCAGAGATAGGAAGAGATTGGAGGTGGGGGGCAGGAGTAAATGTCTATGTGAAAGCTCATAGTAAAGCTTGGTCCTGGTGAAGGTGCATTCTGGGTGGCATGAGTAGTGAAGATCCCTTCTTAACCTTGGAGGACAATGCAGATTTCTCAGCAGGGCAAGGCTCTTCCCTTTAAGGTATTGGCAACTTAAAGGTTGTAAGTACTTGAGAGATTTTCACACACTGGGTGGTGGTCATTTTCCATTCTTTGATCAGAGCAGTTAGGCCTGGGCCATCCCTAACCACCGCTCATTTGCCTATCTACAAGTCTGCCATTACTACTCCTCCATAGTAAACAAAAGCAAACATAAGATTGCTTTCACTAATCTGATCGGGTGTTCCTACAGCTCTCACCAAACTCAAACAAACTCTCTCAATGGTACCAGATACTTAGGGATAACAGAGGGGCCCCATGTTTGGATCAGCTTGCACAGGTTTGGGAGTCACACATGGTCAAAAAGGTAACAGTCATACAGCCACAACACGTGTTCGGGGAAATTCTAGGGACCAGGCTATTTAAGATTCTACATTGTGTCTATGTTACTGGGCAGAGAAGGGCACATGGGGTTGTGGGAGGATTCTACTTGTCAGAGATGCAGGATTGGTGCTGGTACCTTTTTGCACTCTTTTTGGAATGTCCTGAACTGCATAATTTGTGGTCTAGGGCCTTGGGGACCATGGAGAAAGTGTTTCAGCTGCAAGTTGATTGGTCCTACAGGACGGTTATTGATGGGAGAATGATATGCCTCTACAACAGGGGCTAACTGATGCCCAATGTAAGTTTGCTCAGTTGACAGTGCTCTTGGTCAAGAAGTGCATCTTACAATCATGGACTGCACCGGTTGCACCATCCCATCCTGCTGGGCTCAACTTAATGCGAGAAATGTCTTGGGTGATCAACCAATTTCAGAAGCAATCCTCTCAAGGCTGGCGCCAATATCAAGAACTTTGAAAATTACTGAACTGAATTCAGACTAGTATTTGGGGTCACTTATGTCTTGTTTTTTGAAGGTGCACTAGGTAGAGAGAGGGGGAGGGAGGGGTTATAATAATAGAAAAAAACAATTGCAGCTTTCTTATATTATAGTTGCTTAGCACTGTTCACAGTACAGCTGCAGTTGACAATGCTGTTATGCTGTTGGTTATGTACTTCTTTTTGCAGTGCTGCTATTATCTTTGTGAGTGCTCATGTTTTCATACTGCTTTTGGTCTCAATAAAGATAATTAAAAAAAAAAAAAAAGAGACGTTAAGAGGACATTTCCCCCCCCCCCCCAACAGTCATTTAAGGGATTTACACCCACAAGTAAGTAACCCTGACTTAAGCAACAGATTAGTCTTTCTACAGGTCAGTGATAAACTAGCATAAAATACATTAAATATATTTAAGGGACATAAGTGATGCTGAGATAGACCAAGGTCCATGAAATACAGGTCATAATTACAGAGCATATCCCAAAACGTAGATCTATTTCTCATGTCAAGGGATAAGCAATGGCTTACCCAAGTCTACCCAGCTAATAATTTTTTTTATGGACACTTCCTCCAGGAATTTATCAAAACTTCTTAAAAAACCCTATGTTAATTGCTTTAACCATGTCTTGCAGCAAGCTTAATTCTGCGTTGTGTGAAAAAAATGCTTTCCAGTTTGGTTTACTGATAAACTTACTTGACTCCTTTTTGAAAATAAAATAACAAAGCAGTTTACAATATTAAAGTTAAGGCTAGAACCAGGGAATATTAAAGGGTGGGAAAGGAAAATAGCAAAAGCAAGAGAAACAGACAAATTCCTATAGAAAGAACAGAAACAGACACAGACAAAGACAGTGCTCAGACACCAGTCACCTGAACATCACCTAGATTCATCTTCATAGATGACCTTCAAAATCCTGCTAATAATAATAAAAATATTTCAAGATTTGTTGTAAGCTTAACAAAGTATTATAGTCAATGATGGTAGACAGAGACTTGCACAGTCCATTCAGTCTGCCTGTGCAGGTTACACCCTTCCATGATTAAAGGCTGGCAGTTGGTAATTCACCACAATGCCAGTAATTTTGTATTTTGTCCATTCATTCATTGTCAACACCTGATTATACCCACACTCAACAATGTTGCTATCTACATTTTATTTGCTCATTTTTATCCTTAAGATATCATCCCCCTCCCTTATTGAGATACTCAACACCCACACTTGTAGCATATGATATAAATGTGACACAAAATATACATACATGATCTTGATTTGTCTTTTCCATTTTCAGGACATAGACCATAATAGTCTGTCAGGCACTGGCCTTACTTTCCAACTATTAGAGTGCCATCGTAAGCACTGCTTAATTTTGTTCTGATTTCATCCTCTATCTACATAGGAATCATCTGTGTTTATCCCATGTATTTGTTAAAATTCTGTCACTATTTCTGTCTCCACACCTCCACTGGGAAGGCAATCAAGACTTCCATCATTCCCTCTGTGAAAATGTACTTTCTGAATTACTTACATGTACCATCTTGCCACCTCAATGCATGTCCTCTGGTTCTACCACTTCACTCTCTAGAAAAGATTTGTTTGTGTATTAATACCTTTCAAGTATTTAAATATCTGTATCATATTTCCCTATCCATCCTTTCCTCTTGGGTATATGTATCAGGTCAACAAGTCTGTTCTCACAAATCTTTTGGCAAAAATCCCTTACCAGTTTTGTTGCCTTCCTCTAACGTCTTAAAATCTTTCAGTTCCTTAGCAAGATACGAACTCCAAAACTGAACACAATATTCCAAGTGGGGCCTCACCAATGACTTATACAGGGGAACTGACATTGCCTTTCTTTTGCTGGTTATGCCTCTCTCTATGCAGTCTAGCATCCTTCTGGCTACAGCTATGGCATGGTCACATTATTTCACTGCCTTGATATCTTCAGGTATTATCACCCTAAGGTCATCTCCATCTCATCGGCCCCTTCTCTCATACATCTTCTTTGGATTTCTACAGCCCAAATGCATCACTCTGCACTTCTTCACATTAAAGTTTAACTGGCAGACCTTAAACCATTCTTCTAGTTTTTGTAATCACTTTTCATGTTGTTTACTCCCTTCGGGGTGTCACTTTTTTTTGCAAATCTTCATCATCTGCAAAAAGGCAATCTTTTTCTTTAAATCCTTCGGCAAAGTCACTCACAATATATTAAATAAAATTGGCCCCTTTACCAATCTTTGAGGGACTCCATTATTCACCTTTTTTTCTTCTGAGTGGATTCCATTTACCTGTCATTTCTCAGTCAACCAGTTTCCAATTCACTTTGGGTTCTAACTTCAGCCCACTCAACTTATTCATTAGCCTCATGGGAGGAACCGTATCAAAGGCTTTTCTAAAATCGAAGTATACTACATCTAGTGCATGAACTCAATCCAGTTCTCTAGCATGAAGCCAATCAAATTTATTTGGCATGATTTTCCTTTGGTACAACCATGTTGTCTTCAATCTTGCAATCTGTTGGATTCTGGGAAGTTCAATATTCTTTTCTTAGAAAGCATCACCATTATTTTTCCTTCCACTGAAGTGAGGCTTACTAGCCTGTAGTTTCTCACTTCTTCTCTGTCACCATTTTTGTGAAGAGGGATCACATTCACTTCTCTCCAATCTTGCTGAACCACTCTCATCTCCCTCAAAATCTGTCATGTATCTCATCTGGTCACATGGCTTTGTCAACTTTCAGTTTTTCAAATAGTTCATAAACATTTTCCTCTGTGAATGGTGCAATATCTACTCCATTCCCATATATACCTTTGCCATCAAACTCTGGTCCTTACATAAGTGTTGCCATACTGGGACAGACTGAAGGTCCATCAAACCCAGTATCCTGTTTCCAACAGTTGACAATCCAGGTCACAAGTACCTGGCAAGATCCCAAAACAGTACAATACATTTTATGCTGCTTATCCAAGAAATAAGCAGTGGATTTTCCCAAGTCCATTTTAATAATGGCTTATGGACTTTTCTTTTAGGAAGCTAGCCAAACTTCTTTTTAAACTCTGCTAAGCTGCTTTTACCACATTTTCTGGCAACAAATTCCAGAGTTTAATTACACATTGAGTAAAGAAATATTTTCTCCGATTAATTTTAAATTTACTACTTTGTAGCTTTATTGCGTGACCCCTAGTCCTTGCATTTTTGGAAAGAGTGAACAAGCGATTCACGTCTACCCATTCTACTCCACTCAATATTTTATATATCTCTATCATATCTCCCCTCAGCCATTTTTTCTCCAAGCTGAAGAGCCCTAGCTGTTTCAGCCTTTCCTCATAGGGAAGTCATCCCATCCCCTTTATCATTTTTGTCACCCGTCTGTGCCTTTTCTAATTCCATTATATCTTTTTTTGAGTTGCGGTGACCAGAATCGCATCATGGAGCAATACAAACACATTATAACATCCTCAGTTTTTTTTCCCCATTCCTTTCCTAATAATACCTAACATTCTATTTGCTTTCTTAGCCACAGCAGCACACTGAGCAAACAGTTTCAAAGTATCATCAACGATGACTCTTAGATCCTTTTCCTGGTCCGTGACTCCTAATGCGGAACCTTGCATCACGTAGCTATAGTTTGGGTTCCTCTGTCCCACATGCATCACTTTGTACTTGCTCACATTAAACATCATCTGCCATTTGAATGCCCAGTCTCCCAGTTTCATAAGGTTATCTTGCAATTTTTCACAATCTTCTTGCGATTTAACAATTTTGAATAACTTTGTGTCATTGGCAAATTTAATTACCTCACTAGTTATTCCCCTATCTAGATCAATTATAAATATGTTAAAAAGCAGCGGTCCCAACACAGACCCCTGCGTAACCCCCCTAATCTACCCTTCTCCAATGAGAATACTGACCATTTAACCTTATTCTCTGTTTTCTATCCTTTAACCAGTTTTTAATCCATAATAGGACATGTCCTCCTATCCCATGACTTTCCAATTTCCTCTGGAGTCTTTCATGAGGTACTTTGTCAAATGCCTTATGAATATCCAGATACACAATATCAACCGGCTCACCTTTTTCCACATGTTCGTTCACCACTTCAAAGAAATGTAGTAGATTGGTAAGGCAAGATTCCCCTTCACTAAATCCATCTTGGCTTTGTCTCATTAATCCTTGCTTTTGAATATGCTCTGTAATTGTGTTCATTATAATAATCTCTACCATTTTGCCTGGCACCGATGTCAGGCTCACTGGTCTGTAATATTCCGGATCACCTTTGGAACCCTTTTAAAAAATCAGCATTACATAGACCACCCTCCAATCTTCTGGTACCATGCTTGACTTTTATATATTACCAACACTAGTTCTTCAAGTTCAATTTTCAATTCTTTCAATACTCTGGTCTGTATACCATCCGGTCCTGGCAATTTGCTACTCTTCAATTTGTGAAATTGCCCATTACATTTCCCAGGTTTACAGAGATTTGATTCATTTCTCCCACTCATCAGCATTGAATATCATTTCTGGCACCAGAATCTCTCCCACAACTTCCTCAGGGAAGACAAAAGCAAAAAATTCATTTAATCTCTCTGCTATGGCCTTGTCTTCCCTGAGTGTCCCTTTTAGCCCTCAGTCATCTAGCGGTCCAACTGATTCTTCTACCAACTTTTTGCTTTGAATATTTGTTTAGCATGTCCTCATTTTTTTCTCATCATGCTCCATATAGCGGGTGTAAAAAAACTTTGTCTTACAATTCCTTTTCTAGCCTTTCCCCATCAAATCTGAAAAAAAAGTCTTGTTGCCTATTTTTACATTTCTAGCCATTTTTCCTTCTCCCTTTACTTTTGCTGGCTGTATTTCACTCTTTGCTTATTTGAGTTTTAGCTGGCAATCTTTTCTATGTTCATCATCTTGTGTTTTTCTGTTTTTCTTGAAAGCTATTTCTTTTGCTCGGTCCTAAGACCAGGTGAGAAAGAATTATACAGCGAGGGTAGTTAGTGGGGTTCCACAGGGGTCTGTGCTGGGACCACTGTTATTTAACATATTTATAAATGACCTAGAGATGGGAGTACCTAGTGAGGTAATTAAATTTGCTGATGACACAAAGTTATTCAAAGTCGTTAAATCATGGGAGGATTGTGAAAAATTACAAGAGGACCTTATGAGACTGGGCGTCTAAATGGAAGATGACGTTTAATGTGAGCAAGTGCAAAGTGATGCATGTGGGAAAGAGGAACCCGAATTATAGCTATGTCATGCAAGGTTCCACGATAGGAGTCAGACTAAGAAAGGGATCTAGGTGTCGTCGTTGATGATACGTTGAAACCTTCTGCTCAGTGTGCTGCTGTGGCTAAGAAAGCAAATAGAATGTCAGGTATTATTAGGAAAGGAATGGAAAACAAAAATGATGATGTTATAATGCCTTTGTATCATTCCATGGTATGACCGCACCTCGAATAGTGTGTTCAATTCTAGTCGCCGCATCTCAAAAAAGATATAGTGGAATTAGAAAAGGTGCAGAAAAGGGCAACGAAAATGGTAAAGGGGATGGGACGACTTCCCTATGAGGAAAAGCTAAAGCAGTTAGGGCTCTTCAGCTTGGAGAAAAGGCGGCTGAGGGGAGGTATGACAGAGGTCTATAAAATAATGAGTGGAGGTGATCGGGTAGACTTGAAGCGTCTGTTTACGCTTTCCAAAAATACTAGGACTAGGGGTAATGTGATGAAGCTACAATGTAGTAAATTTAAAACGAATCAGAGAAAGGTTTTCTTCACTCAATGTGTAATTAAACTCTGGAATTCGTTGCCAGAGAATGTGGCAAAGGCAGTTAGCTTAGCGGAGTTTTAAAAAGGTTTGGACGGCTTCCTAAAGGAAAAGTCCATAGACCCATTATTAAATGGACTTGGGGAAAATCCACTATTTCTTGGATAAGCAGTTGAATAATATTACTATTGGGTCCCAGGCCTGACTTTGGTTCAGGATTTAAAATGAGATAAAAACTTATAGGCCTGTGTCTCTGACTTGAACTTCAGTGTTGCTCAAAGGCATATAAGCTATTGGGACACTGCAGAACAAACAGAAAACCACAAGGGTGGGGGTCTAACTGACAGAGTTGCATGGATGTAGCAATATGGTGGTAACAGATGTTTTTGAAAAACAAAACAAAGATGGCTTTATAGGAAGACGACCAGGTGGTGTTTTGAGGAAGATATGGTCAAAAAATGTAGAAATGAGGGGTCTTGCAAGAACATGAGTCTTCCAGTAAGGAGTGGTCTTTTGCTAGCTTTTCCAGTAAACACTCATTACCATAGCCAATCAGTGTTAACTATGACATTAACATAGATCCAATCAGGTGTGCTTACTGTCATATTATCCATATCCTGAGTAGACATATAAAAATGAGTGTACTTCCTACTTCAAGCTAGGGACAGCTAAGCTGCTCTCTCCTGCAAGAAACCAATGATCAGTATTTGAATTGGCAAAGTAATCCAATTGCTTTCTCACAGGTAGCATTGAGTCTTTTATATTTACTAATAATTGGCTTTGAGTAGTGAAATATAACATTAAAGACTCAGGGCCAGAAAACACCTATGTGTAGCTGGGTACTATATTCCCATAACCAATTGAGTTGTATTTCTCATCACAAATGGTGTTCTGTAAATTGTACTTATAGAGCAATGGCTAATTGTAATTATACTTGGTGGATAAGAAATAAGAATATTATACTTCTATTTGGTCTGTGTTTTTGGTTACTTCACAGCTATTGCACAGCTCTGGTGTTCAGATAAACGAGGTAAATATACCATAAGCAGCCTTGTGTGAGATTTACTCTTTCACAGACTGTAGTGGCTTTTCCTCTACACTGGAAGGAGTGAATAACACACTAAAAATATACACAGTATAGAATGTTTTGTACTTCTTTGGGATCTTGCCAGGTATTTGTGACCTGGATTTGCCACTGTTGGAAACAGGATGCTGGGCTTGATGGACCTTTGGTCTTTCCCAGTATGGCAATACTTATGTACTTATTTAGGAACAGAAAAGTAGTTTCATGAGTCTTCTCCACCTGTATTGAAGAAAAAGAAGTAACAGACAGCAAATTGTCTGCTTGTGACCTAACAAAGCACTGATAATAGCTAACCAAACAAAATCTGAAGGAGGAACATTTTGAGTTTAATGTGGAATGCAACTGGCAGCCACTGTTGCTCAGTGAGAAAAGGGGTTTTCACATGGCTCTGGCTTTTAGCTCCATTTTCAATCCCTACTGGCATATGAGGCTTTACAGAGTCTCTGTACATCATCCATAGACCACTCCTGGTGACATGATCAAATTTACATGTGTGATACAGCAAATCAGCAATATTTTGAAACTTGTGGAGACATCTAAATGAGGAGAGCACACCACTATTGAGAGTGAATTGTAATAATATATTCGATTAGCATTCAATGCATGGATTAACACAAAATAGCCCAAATGTGAGAAAACATCCTAGTAACAGAAGACATCTGATTTTCAAAGAGAAGTTTAGAGTCCAAGTTGATTGGACTTGAAATTGGATTAAGCATTCTCACTGTCAAAGAGCTTTAAATAACTTTTAACTACTCAACAGCAATCATGCTCCATATCTACTCTACCTTGATGAACCCACTAATTTATCAGATGATCAAAAGCTTGTACATAGAACCAATTTTGTATTTCTGATTTAGACTTGTTGAAGGATGATTCAGAGCTAAGATCAATAGGAGAGCATTCCAGAGTATTGGGGTCATATATGCCTGAGTGGCAAGTGCATTCCAGGTAAATTTTGAAGAGGGGATGAGGAAGTAAGATTGCCTTGGGAAGAGTGAAGATATCTGAAAGCCCAAGTCATAAAGTGGAATATCCTGCATGAAGTTCACAATGGCTAGTTATGAGTAACTTGAATTTAATTCTAAAAGTAACCAGTAGCCAATGCTGACCTGCTAACAGAGGAATGAGATGGTTAAATCCCCAGGCATCTAATGGTGGTTTAACAGAAATGTTTTATATTAGTTACAAACATTTAAAAGAGCAGTCTGGGAGGCCACTATAAAATGTGCTGCACTACTCTACAACTGATCGTCAGCACATAAAAGACAACTTTCAGATCTTGTGCTTCCAGAAATAAACTAAAATTACCTCATGGATCAAATTTTCCTTTGCTCATAAAATGCTTTGATTACTCCTGAAATTTGTGTATGAAAAGATAGGCCTGAATTGATATGGAGTGCTAAGAAAAAGCTAGCTGTCATGGTAACATGCGGATTCCAATGACAGAGAAAGTTAAAATAGGGGGGTTCTGGAAGCCACATTTGGTCTCCTAGGTAAAAAGCAACCTCCCTCCAGAACAGCACTCTCAGAAATGTTTCCATTTGCACACCAGGACCCCAGAGTTCTGGAGTCTCAGTGCCTGGATAGGACAATGATATGAGGGTTTTAGAACTCTTAGGAACTGAACCCCCACCTTAGTTTAGAACCTGGTTTTTGGAGCTAACATTTAAACAAACAAAAAAAGACAGAGAAGCTTTTAAACTTGTTCATGGAGGAAAGCCAACACTCACTTTGGAGCACATGGCTCAGACTGAAGTACCTTCAAAGGATATTAGAAAAATCCTGATAGAAAGATTGCCATAAAGGCTCAAGTAGCCCAGGTGCGATTGGCCAGTTTTTCAACCTTCTAGTTGCAGCTTTCAATTTTCACACAGAAGCTCCAACTAGTGCTTTGGAAAGGGATTTTAATTTTTCCTGGATATGGGACTTAACACGTTGACAAACCTACATATAGAGCCTACCACACCTACTCTTCATATATCAATCTTCTCTTTCCTCCACAGACCACTTGAAAATGAAACTATTTCCAGAGTCAGGTCACTTAATTTTGCATCATATCTTCTAGTTCTGGTGCATATTCCTTCTAGGTATTTTTGCCCTTCAAGGAATTTGAACAACCTTGATTTTAATGTATTTTAAGCAGTTTGTGAAAGTCTTAGTGCAGTGGACTTTGATCCTGGGGAACTGAGTTCGATTCCCACTGCAGCTCCTTGTGACTCTGGGCAAGTCACTTAACCCTCCATTGCCCCGGTACAAAATAAGTACCTGAATATATGTAAACTGCTTTGAATGTAGTTGCAAAAACCTCAGAAAGGCAGTATATCAAGCCCTATTTCCCTTTCCAAGGCACAGGATGGAATTCAGTACTTCAGAGGGCTTTAGACATGGCTGCTTCATTGAGGAATTATATAGCTAAAGATAACATACCTAGTTCTTATCATTCAGGTTTGAAGCTAATGGAACAAAAACTATGCTATGCATAAAGGACATGGCACAAAAGCAAGTCTCAGCAGAGTAAGAGCAGGGGAATAAGGCAAGTGCTAACATCAGCATGAGTTTGAAAGTCACAACTTTATTACAATCAAATCAATCTTCAAAAAGGTTCAGTACGAACATTTCCATAAGAAGTCTTTCAAATGTTCAACATCTCGATGACAAGCTTACATCAGGGGCTCTTACAAGTCTGTAAAAATCTGTAACAACCCACTGGAAACAGGTGGATAGTGATGGGCATTTATCAAAAAAAGAGAAATACATAGAAACAAAGGGGAGGGAGGGAGGGAGAGAACAAAAATAAGCAACTATAAAAGGTACAAGAGAAAAAGGAAATAAAAACAAGAATGCAAAAGTTACCCCTAAGGGGTATATCTAACTCCTTTTATGTCAGCTATGAGGGTGTAAATCTTAAAACAAGAATGCACTGGTGGGACATAAATGACTTTTAGGTGGTGCCTTTAGAGCTAAGAAAACTACAAAAAGGGGAATGTTTTTATTATTTAGACTTGAACATATATAATATCCTTACCAAAACTGTTGGAAAGCTTTTTTATAGGGTGTCCCAGCATTCAAATGATTAATAGCACTAAATTAAAAGTAAAATCAAATTAAACATTTTTTTAAAAAGGAGAGAAATAAATGGTGTTCAGTACATTGGCTGCCACCTCAATGTTCTTAAGCTTCCATATATCCTCGATATCTATAAACCTCTCCAAAAGCTCCTCACTAATAAAAACAAAAGCTCAATTAGTTATGAATAAATACAAAAATAAACCCACAGCAGTTCTTACCTTTAACAGTGTATTAAGCCTATTCTGCAGCTCCAAACTGTCAAAAACAGCTGAGCTAGTCTTTTAAAGTCAATTCTTCCTGCATTAGGGAATCTAGGGCAAGGGGAGGAAAAAAAAACTCTGAGGGGCCCTGGAGAAAGGGGAAGAGCAGGAGAGGTCAAAGATGGGCGAGTCCAAAGATTTGAAGTTTATGTAGTCTTTGACACATTACAGATTAATGAGTGCTGAAAATTTCAACAAAACACATAAAAGCACAGAACAAAAATGAATCTTTGGAAATGGTAACTAATGTGTCACAATCTGACAGCACAAAGGCTACATGGTCCAAATGGTTTTCCTATTTTCTCTACAACCTGTAAAAACAAACTTTACTGGATCAACTGTAGCTGTGCTTTCCCACCAGTAATGATCTTGCTTTCCCATGCCTGTACACAGCATCAAGTCATGCTTTCTTAAATTTTGTTACTATCTATGCCCCATAGACCCCATGGAGACTTTTCCATTCATCCACCCATATTGCTGTGAAAGAAATATTTTTGTTTTTCCTGAAGCTACTCTCTACCCAACTCATGGTGTTTTGGCCTAGAACAGTCAAAAGATGTGTCTGGTTTTTATATGCAAATAATATCGCAGTGAACTACCTGAAAACCAAAAGCTGTTTGCAGTCTTGAAAAACCAGAGCTGGTGGAGTCTCAGCTTATGGTTGGTCAAAATCCCACACACTGGGTACAACTTATTTAAACATAAATTTTCTCCTTTTGTCTTTATGCACTGTTAAGTACACTGGACTTAAATGTCATTAAATGTATATTATTATTATTGATGCACTACTGGTTGACACCTATATTTTAAATGACTGCTATAGAATTGGCCCACGGGTATGTCACCCATATCCCTTTCCTTATCCCCAACCCCCCCCCCCCCCCCCCCCGTAGTTTCCAGCATCTCTCTCCTTCCCTACTCCCCCCCTCCCAGTGCTCAGCATCTCCCCTTCCCTTCCTTATCCCCTCCAGGACAGCACAGATGTAGTAGTCAGAATTCCTATGGATGATACAGTGGTTGGTATGGGGCCTTGAGCACCTGCACCTGCTCAAGCCCCACCAGACCCGACCCCTTCCAAAACAGGAAGTTCAGAGAGAATGGGACCTGGTGAATCTTGAGTATGTGCAGATGCTCAAGGCCTCGTACCAGCACCATGTCTCCCATAGGTATTAATTGATGCACTGGCACCATCCCAATCTGTACCTCCCTAGGCAGATAACTAGTCTGCCCAGTGGTTGGACCATCTCTGAACTGCTGCTGTAACATTTGCATATATTTCTTAAAATGATGGCATCATATGTTTAAATGTATTGCAAAATCAACCAAAGCAAGGTGTGATTAAACTGTTGTGCCTTTGTACACAGCTGAGCAGAACTGGTTGTTTAAGACTTTTAAAACCGAATCTAGTATAAACTTGACAACCACTGCAGATTTCTACCTGCTGCTGCATAAGAGCAAAAGAATAGCTGTAAGCTGGCCCTGCCTGAGCAGATCCACTTAATACAAACTCCATCAAACAGCTCATACCCCATTTAATATTTAAAATAGTTTGTTACAAAAAGGAAAGAAATACAATGCGTTATAAAATATTGACAATGTCATCAAGTTTATTACACACAATTGCAACCTATGAGAAGATGGAACACAAATCAAGTCGATGATAACAGCTACAATGGGGGGGGGGGGGGGGGGGGGGGGGGCTCTCTTATTTCAAACTATGTCAAGTTAAACTAAAAATCATGTCATTAAGTAAAAAAAAACATATACCTCCAGTCAAAGGGGGTCTCTTATACATGAAGTTACCTCTTATGTTTAAATAAAAACATTCAGAAAAGGAGTTAATTGTCTATATCATCCTTAGAGGTAAAGCTTACCATTCAGAACAACAGAGTATCCCCTTTAAGTAACAAAACAGTTGTAAGGAACAACCTCTTGCTCCCCCCCAAAAAATAAACAACCTGGAAAAGAGGTCCTCTTCCAGGGAAGACAAAGTGAAATTTATTGACTTACTGTGAGGGGAGAAACTACAGGAGAAACTGGTCCCTACTTGTTACTGCAAGTGGCCTAGTGGCCCTGTGTCTCATGCCATTGATACTGCAGAACCAGCCCTACCCCTTGGGGTTCATGGCACATGGGACTGCAGAGCCAGCTCAATGACATATGCAACAGCACATCTAATGCTCCCTGCACATTTGATGCAAGGACTGCAGAATTTGCCACACTCTCAGTGGAGAGTACAGGCACCAGCAAAAATAGCTGTACTAATGACTGTATATTGGTGTTAGCACTACAATGTAAACCACAAGTGTCACTGCTCATGGAAAAAAAAAATGCAGCAGAACAGAGTATGTTCTTTACTGCATGAGGAGCAGATGCCAGGCAACGGATACAGAGGGCACATGCAAGAGCTGGGGGATTCCTTATGTCCCACTGTCATGGTAACACTATAAAAAGGCCTTAAATGGAGAGACTAAAAGGATTCTCAAGGAGGTATAACATTTTGGAAATGCAGCACAAACATGAATCAGAATGACAGACAGGGAAGGCCAGGGAGAGGGTGGACAATGTCTAGGGATGTACACAGAGACAGTGCGGCTGACAGTCAAACCCTGTGCCCTCTTCATTGCTGAATGCAAGGAAATTTAGAGGATAAGGTCAACCAATGGCAAGTGTTGCACATTGCTTTGCAGAGCACCTGGGTTTGATTGCTGGGCCAAAATTCTGTGCCCCAGCTAGGTGTTATAGATGCTGCAGAGGAAGCATTTCACAGCCTCAGGGATGACAAAGTTCCAGACATAATGCAGTGGAAACTGGACAGACTTTGGGTTCACAATGGCAATGGTCTGGGAGGAGCCCTGGTGAATGGCCTCTGGCTATAGACCATGGCTGCAGTGACTGGGTGAAGTGAGCTTGAAGGGGAAACATTTCCAGTAGCCCAGCCCACTTCCTACTGAGCTGGAAACCCAGAGGAGGAGAAACATGTTGGTCCAAAACCCCCCTCAAATCTTAGGGTCAGGGGGAGGAGGAAGAAGTAATTTTCAAGATTTATGCGTATGATACAAAGTGTGTTAATCTCACCAGGGGTGTGGTATAAACTGTAGGTTATTTTATTCTGGTTGTCAGCCTCCTTATCTTGAGGAATACACAAGTACACATAAAATGAAGGCAGAGTAGCAAGTGGTTGGGGTAACAATCCACTGCCATAAGAACATTTTCTTTTTAGTAGCATTAAGGAACTTCAGCATTGTTCACTATCTGTTTTCCTCAGACACTCAAACCAAAGTTAAGACCTTAACCTGTTCTCTGAGCCCAATATCCAGTTACCACTGCATCCATAACACAAAGTACCCCCATGCCACCTTATTTTTAGTAGAAAAAATGGTCTTCAATACAATTCCAATCAGTCACAAGTTGGTTCTCACTTCTGTCTTGTCTCTTCATGTGCCCTATTTTCACTCAAAATGACATGGAGAAACTTCCTGCCAACATTCCACTCCTTTGAAGAGGTAAAATCGTAACAGGAGCTGACAATGCGCTGTGAGTTAGAAAGCACCAACACCACTGCGGAGGGCACACACAGGGCTACAAAACGATGTAAGTTGTGTTCTGTGGTAGAAAGATGGGTATCCCTGGCGAAAGAAGTTGATGTACAATCAAAGCTCAAGGCTTGGCTCCTAGAGATTTGGGAGGGTCACTGCATCCTTCAGTCCTAACATGGTGACAAAATGCAAGCCCGTTCAAATAAACAAAAAAATAAAAAAAACATAAAAATAAAAAAAAAATAAAGACATCCATCTGAAGACCTGCAAGAGAGGAAAAGAAGCAGTTAGAAATCTAGAGATGTACACCCTAGAAAAGCAGTGCAACAGAGACGGGAAACATATCTAAAAGGTGGTAATAAAAAATACACATAAATCAAAAATGACTGTCTCTGGGAAAAGGTGACTAAAGTAGTAGATTTGAAATGTTGACAATGGCCAATTTTTCATGTCATGAGTCCATAAAGCAGCAGGGTGGAGCTTAAAGAATAGAAAAAAAAATAAATATGTTGAGTTTCAAAGCACTTACCTCCTAGAACTGTTTATTTGAGGTAAGCATATTGGTTCACAACGGCTCATATTCAAAAATATCTTATGCGGATTGTGGAATTACTACTATTTGATACCTTCATAATATCAGTGCTGTTGAGCTACCAGTAATTGCTTAGATATACACTGTGTGACAAGCAATATATAAAGTACCGAATAAACCACAAATGCTCAGAAATGTAACTGATGTTTTGCCAGAAATCTCTTCATATATACAAATTATGGGGTAAAAAGTTCATTTTTACAAACTTAAAAAATAAGCTCCACCCTAATAATAAGCAGTCTGAGAAAGTTACATGTTTGAACTTCTGTAACTTTTTCATTTTTTTTCACATAAAAGGCTGGGGTTTGGACTGTTGTATTACAAATTGTTGGCCCTAACAGAATTCAATAAAATCTCATTTTTTTTGTTTCTAGTGACTTTAGTCATCTTTTCCCCAGAGATGGTCACAAATTGATTCTAAGGGAAAAGACATTCTATAACAAAAAAAAGGGCGATGGATATATGGAAGATCCTTCTGGGGTAGGTGGTGGCAGCAGCTAAAAGAGTAACGAATTATAAGGCAGCACAGGCTAACTAGATTTGCTAAAAGTGAAGAGGGCTGAAAATATGACCTAATGACCCATATTCACTTGTTTATATTGCTTAGATTTTCATATTGGCGGGACATAAATATAATAAATGAAATGAAATATAAGTGCTCATAGGACCATGCTCTTCTCCAAAGTGGTTAATTGTTAGAAGTCCTTGCAATACCACAAGGTTGCCCGACAAGCTGTGATGGTAGAATATACTAACAGATGGGTCTGTTTGGCATACTTATTTGATAATAACAAAAAGTCCTATTGGAAATACAGACACTAGAATAGCTGGACCTGGTAGCTAGTTAGGTCATATTGTAACAAGAGAATCAAACTAGCATCTGGGTTTGTCTGGTAGCTTGCAAATTCTCCAATACCTCTTGTGGAAATACAGGTGCAAATGTAGCTGGGTCTGTCTGGCAGGCTATGCAATGGGAACTAGGAGGATGAATGGCTGGACAACAGCCAAGCTAATATTGCTGGCAATTTAGATTATTAAGGAGAAATTAAAGTATGTCTTACTTGATAGTCTTCTTTCCTTTAGTCCTTCAGACTATTCCAGAAAAGCGGGTGTTATGACCATCAGCCATCAAGAAGAGGTAAAGGGGGTTGATATTCAGACCGCAGGAGTTAGCCTGGCTAACTCCCACTGTCTGTGGTGATGCCAGATATTTAATGCTGGGCCGTTTCCGGTGACCAACACTGAATATCTGGTTTATTTAAGGCTGCTAAACTTAGTTGGCGATACACTGAAAATTGGAGGATAGCCAGTTATATTGTGCAATACAGCGAAGATACTTACCTGTAGTAGGTATTCTCTGAGGACAGCAGGTTGATTATTCTCACATGTGGGTCGACGTCTGCGGCGGCCCGGGAATTGGCATTTTGCAAAAGCAAAAAAGTTTTGCCAGAGTCTTCTGGTGCGCGTGCAGCGCGGATCAACTTCCCGTTCACTGCGCGAGCGAGTACCTCAGTTAAATTAAAGAGCAAAACAATAACAACTCCAAAGGGGAAGTGGGAGGGATTGTGACAATAATCAGCCTGCTTTCTCCGAGGACAAGCAGGCTGCTTATTCTGACATGTGGGGTATTCCTAGCATTCAGGCGCACTCAAAACTATGAAGATTGGTCAACTGGGCCTCGCAACGGCAAGGACATAACACAGGTTAACCTGAAACTATATACAGCTAGCTGAGAGTGTAGCCTGGAACACAATAAAACGGGCCTAGGAGGGTAGAGTTGGATTCTAAACCCCAAACAGATTCTGCAGCACTGACTGCCCATACCGACTGTCACGTCGGGTATCCTGCTGAAGGTAGTAGTGAGATGTGAATGTGTGGGACTGATGACCATGTTGCAGCCTTGCAAATCTCTTCAATGGAGGCTGACTTTAAATGAGCCACCGACGCAGCCATGGCTCTAACATTATGAGCCGTGACATGACCCTCCAGAGTCAGCCCAGCTTGGGCATAAGTGAAGGATATGGAATCTGCTAGCCAATTGGAGATTGTGCATTTTCCGATGGCGACTCCCCTCATGTTGGGATCGAAAGAAACAAACAACTGGGCAGACTGTCTGAAGGGCTTGTCTGCTCCACGTAAAAGGCCAATGCTCTCTTGCAGTCCAAGGTGTGCAAGCTGCTCTCGCCAGGGTGGGCATGAGGTCGGGGAAAAAATGCTAGCAAGACAATTGACTGGTTTAGATGGCACTCCGACACCACCTTCGGCAGGAACTTAGGATGCGTGCAGAGGACTACTCTGTTGTGATGAAACTTAGTATAAGGCGCATGTACTACTAAGGCCTGAAGCTCACTGACTCTACGAGTTGAAGTAACAGCCACAAAGTAAATGACCTTCCAGGTCAAGTATCTCAGATGGCAGGAATTCAGTGGCTCAAAAAGAGCTTTCATCAGCTGGGTGAGAACGACGTTGAGATCCCATGACACTGGCAGAGGTTTGACAGGGGGATTTGACAAAAGCAAACCTCTCATGAAGTGAACAATTAAAGGCTGTCCAGAGATCGGCTTACCCTCTACACGCTTATGATAAGCGCTAATTGCACTGAGGTGAACCCTTACGGAGTTGGTCTTGAGACCAGACTCTGACAAGTGTAGAAGGTATTCAAGCAGGATTTGTGTAGGATAAGAGAGAGAATCTAGGCCTTGCTGTCACACCAGATGGCAAACCTCCTCCATTTGAAAGAGTAACACCTCTTTGTGGAGTCTTTCCTGGAAGCAAGCAAGACTCGGGAGACACCCTCTGAAAGACACAAGGAGGCAAATTCTAAGGTCTCAACATCCAGGCCGTGAAAGCCAGAAACTGGAGGTTAGGATGTAGAAGCGACCCCTCGTTCTGAGTGATGAGAGTTGGAAAACACTCCAATCTCCACGGTTCTTCGGAGGACAACTCCAGAAGAAGAGGAAACCAAATTTGACGTGGCCAGAAGGGTGTAATCAGGATCATGGTTCCACAGACTTGCTTGAGTTTCAGCAAAGTCTTCCTTACTAAAGGAATGGGAGGATACGGATACAGAAGGCCTGTTCCCCAATGTAGGAGAAAGGCATCTGACACTAGTCTGTCGTGGGCCTGAAGTCTGGAACAGAACTGAGGGACCTTGTGATTGATCTGAGTGGCAAAAAGATCCACCGAGGGGGTGCCCCACACTCGGAAGATCTTGCGGGCTACGCCCATGTTCAGTGACCACTCGTGAGGTTGCATTACCCTGCTCAATCTGTCGGACAGACTGTTGTTTACACCTGCCAGATAAGTGGCCTGGAGAAACATGCTCTGACGGCGTGCCCAAAGCCACATCTGAACAGCTTCCTGACACAGAGGGCGAGATCCGGTGCCCCCCTGCTTGTTGGTGTAATACATCGCAACCTGATTGTCTGAATCAAGATGATTTGGTGGATAGCCCATCTCTGAAAGCCTTTAGAGCGTTCCAGATCACTCATAATTCCAGGAGGTTGATCTGAAGACCTGTTTCCCGGAAGGACCAGGCTCCTTGAGTGTGAAACCCATCTACATAAGCACTCCACCCTAGGAGGGATGCATCCGTCATCAGCAATTTTTGTAGCTGAGGAATTTGGAATGGTCGTCCCATGGTCAAATTGGACTGGACTGTCCACCACTGAAGAGAATTTTGAAAATCGGTGGACAGTTGGATCACATCCTCCAGATCCCCCGCAGCTTGACACCACTGGGAAGCTAGGGTCCACTGAGCTGACCTCATATGTAGATGTGCCATGGGAGTTACATGAACTGTAAAGGCCATGTGGCCCAGAAGCCTCAACATCTGCCGAGCTGTGATTTGCTGAGATGCTCGAACTGTGGACACCAAGAACAGGAGGTTGTCTGCCCTTGTCTTGGGAAGATAGGCCCGAGCTGTCTTCGTGTCCAGCAGTGCTCCAATGAATTCCAATTTTTTGACAGGAGTGTGATGGGACTTGGAGTAATTTATTACGAACCCCAGTAGCTCTAGCACCCGAATAGTCATTCCCATGGACTCCAGAGCACCTTCCTCCGAGGTGCGCTTCATCAGCCAATCGTCGAGATAATGATACACATGCACCCCCAGTCTGCGTAGCGATGCTACGACTACAGCTAGACACTTTGTAAACACTGGTCACAGACGCAAGGCCAAAGGGCAGTACACAGTACTGAAAGTGCTGTGTTCCCAGCTGAAACCAAAGATACTTCCTGTGAGCTGGAAGTATTGGGATGCGAGTGTAGGCATCCTTTAAGTCCAGAGAGCATAACCAATTGTTCTCCTGAATCATGGGAAGAAGGGTGCCTAGGGAAACCATCCTGAACTTTTCTCGGACTAGGAATTTGTTTAGGGCCCTTAGGTCTACTAGGATGGGACGCATCCCCCCTGTTTTCTTTTGCACAAGGAAGTACCTAGAATAGAATCCCAGCCCTTCTTCCCCTGGTGGAATGGGTTCAACCGCATGGGCCTTTAGAAGGGCGGAGAGTTCCTCTGCAAGTATCTGCTTGTGCTGGGAGCTGTAAGAATGAGCTCCTGGTGGACAATTTGAAGGTTTGGATTCCAGATTGAGGGTGTATCCTAACCGGACTATTTGAAGAACCCACCGGTCAGAGATTATAAGAGGCTACCTTTGGTGAAAAAAACATTAACCTCCCCCCAACTGGCAAGTCGCCCAGTACAGACACTGTCACAGTGGCTATGCTGAGCTGGAGCCAGTCAAAAGCCTGTCCCTTGCTTTTGCTGGGGAGAAGCAGGGGCCTTAGGTGCACGCTATTGACGAGAACGAGCGTGCTGGGGCTGAGCCTGACTAGGCTGCCGAGAAGCAGGAGTGTACCTACGCCTAGCATAGGAATAGGGAGCACTCCTCTTCCCCCAAAAAAACCTCCTAGATGAAAGCACCCGGCGGGAGAGAGAATCTATAGCATCATTATGCTTCTTGATCTGGCCAACAAGATCCTCTACTTTTTCACCAAAACGTTTGTCAAAAGGTTGTCCCCCTGGCAAGGTACAACCGCCCTCCGCTGCTGGACCAAATGATCCAGTTCAGAGATACGCAGCCATGAGAGTCTGCGCATCACTATACTTTGAGCAGCGATTCTGGATGCCACATCAAAAGAGTCATAAGCGACCCTGGCCAGGAATTTACGACATGCCTTCTGCTGCCTGACCACCTGGCGAAAAGGCTCAACCTGCTCCGGAGGGAGGGCATCAACCAAGCTAGACAGCTGTCTCACAGAGTTCCACAAGTGGATGCTCATGAAGAGCTGGTAAGACTGGATTCGGGAAGCGAACATAGCGGCCTGATATGTCTTCCTCCCGAAAGAATCCAAGGTCCTAGTTTCTCTGCCTGGGGCGCTGAGGCATAGTCTCTAGTACTCTTGGCTCTTTTGAGGGTGGAGTCCACCACCATGGAATTGTGGGGTAACTGAGACCTCATCAATCCAGGTTCACCCAGGATCAGATACTGGGAATCAGCTTTCCTCGGGATCATGGGGCCAGACAGAGGGAACGACCGGTTCCGCATAAGGAGGAGCCATCACTGGCTCCTTAGGTGGAGAAGGATAGTTCAGGACCTCGAGCATCTCAGCTCTGGGCTCATCCTCAACCTCCATAGGGAATGGAATAGCCGTAGCCATTTCCGGAACAAAAGAAGGACAGACTTTCCAGAGGAGATAGTCTCCTTTCAGGTGGAGGGGAAGGTTCAGAGGGAATCCCATACGACTCATCAGAAGAAAAGTATCTGGGACTTCCCTCTGACTTCCATGAACGCTCCTCTTCAGTATCAGATAATACCTCTCTCAGGGAACTCTGAGCCTGCCTCGACGCAGAGGATCGACATCCTCAATGGCGATGTTGAGAGGCCGATGCCCGCATAGACTGCGGCAAAGCTTCCTCCACCGACATCGAAGGGGAGTCGACCTGAGGTGGCAAGCGGCACCGAGGATGGGGACCTCACCACAGGTGAAGGGCCAGACGCCGCTGCAGCAGACGGTATGGAAGGTGCAATCACCTCCGACACCGCAGCAGACCGACGCAGCAGTCTTTCCAGAAGCTCTGGAAGCAGGGCCCAGATGCGTTCATGAGTCGCCATCGGAAAAGGCTGCGGGGTTGGTGGAACAGCCGGTGGCAGAACCTGCTGAGGTTCAGGAGCAGGTACCGGGCTGTTAGGAGACCAACGAATCAGCAACTCCTGTATAGAGGGGGAGCGGTCCTCTCGGCACCAACGCTTCTCAGGTGCCGAATCCCTCGACGCCCCGGAGCTCCCGGCACTGCGTGTAGAAGATCGATGACAGTGCTTCTTTACCTTCGCTCAATGCCAGTCATCAAGACTCCTCGGTACCGACGAGGACGACGTGGAATCCTCACATATCCTTGGGGTCACCGCCATATTGGGAAAAGACCAAGGGTCCATCAAGCCCAGCATCCTGTCTCCGACAGTGGCCAATCCAGGCTTCAAGAATCCGGCAAACTCCTCCCCCCCCCCAAAAAAAATTAATAATGTTCAATAGACTTTTCCCTCAGGAATCTGTCCAAACCCCCTTTAAATTCCGTAATGCCAGCTGCTGTCACTACGTTCTCCAGCAACGAGTTCCAGAGTCTAACTACACGCTGAGTAAAGAAAAACCTTCTCCTATTTGTTTTAAATCTACCATATTCTAGCTTCATCTTGTGTCCCCTGGTTTTGTTGTTGTTTGAAAGTGTAAACAAACGCTTCACATCTGTCCGCTCTACTCCGCTCATTATCTTGTAGACTTCTATCATATCACCCCTCAGCTGCCTTTTCTATTAGATTGTAAGCTCTTTGAGCAGGGACTGTCTTTCTTCTATGTTTGTGCAGCGCTGCGTACGCCTTGTAGCGCTATAGAAATGCTAAATAGTAGTAGTAGTAGTTTCTCCAAGCTGAAGAGCCCTAACCTGACAATGGTCGGTCCCGGGGAACCTGCATAGCAGGAGGTCTCAAGACAGGTGGAGACCCACTCGATGCCTCACTGCTCCCAGCGCGACTTGGTCTCTCAGCAGTCATTGCTCCTGACATCGATGCCTCCCTCGATGTCGATGCAGACGCCCTCAGTACCAATGTCGATGCTGACGTTGAAGGACCGGACTGAGCCCCAAAAAGTTTCTCTTGCTGGGCTTCTCGAGCCACTTGAGTCCATTTCTTCATATGACACAGACTACAAGCAGGTGGGCTGTGCTTGGGCCCAAGGTACTAGATACACCAGGAATGGGTATGGTCCTGTTGCACAGAGTACAACGTTTGAAGCCGATGGGTGTCTTCGATGACATGGAAGGAAAAATGCTCTTGGAGAAATCAAAAGACACGATTGTGCCAAAATGAAAGGGCACAAAAAGGGAAAAACCCGACCACGCGGCCTAAAAATCGGCTGCGTCGAAAAAGAAAGAAAACTTTAACTGTGAAAAAAGAATTAAGGATAAATAAAAGTTTTTTTTTTAAACAAAGAAGAAAACCCTACGCGTAAACGCGAAAAACAGTTCAAAAAAGGAGGACTCTTCCCCGGACAAACGAGGAGCACAGAAAAATCTCTGCCACACCTCGTCGTGGAAAATAGAGAACTGAGGTACTCACTCGTGCAGTGAGCGGGAAGTTGGTCCATGCATGCACGCTGTGCACTGCACGTGCGCCAGAAGACTCTGGCAAAACTGTTTTTTGCTTTTGCAAAATGCTGATTCCCGGGCCGACGCAGACGTCGACCCACATGTGAGAATAAGCAGCCTGCTTGTCCTCGGAGAAAATCTGCTATCCACAAAGCGCTAACTGGGGATAATTCAGCGGGAGACAGCCAACTATCTCCCGCTTAATATTGGCAGATAGCCGGTTAAGTACCATTTAACCAGCCAGTACCATTCCTGGCCAGTTAAATGGTTTTCAATATCGACCGAATAGAGTACACCGAAGTTCTGCATTCTCCAAGTTCAGTCTGTAGCTTCCACACTTCAATATTTTGACAAGCAAACAGTAGACAGAAATCAGATTCAAATAAGAAGAATCACCGTGCTATGACTTGCACAAAAGGAAACACAAAAGTCCACCTACAACTATAATAACGCAAAATGAGGAAGAACCAAACATGAAGAACCGGTAATAGTGGAACGAATGCAGAAAGACTCTTCCTGAGGATAGGTTCTAGAATAGTCTGAAGACTAAGGAAAGAAAATTATCTGGTACACATTTTCTCCTTCCTTACCGGCTTAGACTACTCTCCTCACCACTGAATCAGTCATAAAAAACGACTCATAGGTTTGCCAACACCCACTGTAAACTGGACATATGTCCCAGTCACTACTCAAATCCACCCCTGACCGCTTCATAGCAGACCTCACATCCCACCTAAACTTCATGCTACAACAAGGTCTCTTCCCCAAGGAACATGGCAACAGCCTACTCACCCCAATACCAAAAGACGCCAAGAAAAACACAAACGACCTAACCAATTACCGCCCAGTTGCGTCTATACCACTAGTAGTCAAACTGATGGAGAGCTTGGTGACCAAACAGCTTATGGAATACATGGACAAGTTCTCAATACTACACGACTCACAGTCAGGGTTCCGCCCCCACCACAGTACTGAAACTGTCCTAGTCACACTCCTGGCCAAATTCAAGCAAGAAATGGCCACAGGTAAAAGTATACTTCTCCTCCAATTCGACATGTCGAGCGCATTTGACATGGTAAACCACAATATACTCCTAAGACTCCTTGGCCATTTCGGGATTGATGGGAACGTACTTAACTGGATAAAGGGTTTTCTAACCACCAGAACTTACCGAGTAATATCAAACTCAAACATATCATCACCGTAGAAAGCTACCTGTAGAGTACCTCAAGGATCACCACTATCACCAATACTCCAACATGATGATGATCCCACTGGCAAAGTCCCTAAACTTCCGAGGCCGCAACCCATTCATCTATGCAGACGTCACAATCTACATTCCCTTCAGTCATGACTTGACAGAAATAACCAATGAAATCAATGATGGCCTGAACATCATGAACTCCTGGGCAAACTCATTCCAACGAAAAACTGAACACTGAAAAAACACACTGCCTCATCCTCTCATCTCAACATAACAAATACAAACCCACAACCGTAAACACCCTAGAACACACCCTCCCTACCTCGGACAGCCTAAAAATACTTGGTGTCACAATTGACCACAACCTTACCCTTGAGAGCCAAGTAAACTCTGTAATAAAGAAAATGTTCTAATCAATGTGGAAACTTAAACGAATAAAACCTTTCTTCCTAAGGGAAATCCTTCGAAACCTAATACAATCAATGGTCCTAAGCCATGCAGATTACTGCAACGCAATCTATGCAGGATGTAAAGAACAACTCGCAAAAAAAAACTCCAGAACCGCCCAAAACACAGCTGCCAGGCAGATATTTAGTAAATCCACTTCGAAAGTGCTAACCCCTCCGAGAAATGCTGCATTGGCTCCCAATCAAAGAACGCATCATCTTCAAAATCTGCACCTTTGTCCACAAAATTATCTACGGAATAGTCCCAGGATACATGACAGATCTCATAGATCTACCAACCAAAAACAGAATCAGATCATCACGATCATACCTAAACTTACATTACCCAAATTGCAAAGGACTTAAATACAAAACAACTTATGCATCCAGCTTCTCCTACGTAAGTGCACAACTATACAATGGACTCCCAAAAGCTGTAAAAACAATCCATGACCATCTAAACTTCAGAAAATCACTAAAAACCAGCCTCTTCAAAAAGGCTTAACCCACCGATCCAACGTAAATCCCCACACCCAGCAACACAGCACAACCAATGATCGTACTGGACAATATACATTCCCTTCGAACTTCACAGTGCTGACACACACCTACCTCATTTGACCACAATTCAACCTTGTATTTGTTATCAACTGACTGGTGAACGCCTTAATGGTACCATGTAAGCCACATTCAGCCTGCAAATAGGTGGAAAATGTGGGGTACAAATGTAACAAATAAATAAATTCACTGCTTTGAGTGAATTTTTCAAAAGGCCGTAAATAAATACAATAAACAGTCTCACGGAAGAAAATGAGTACCATAAGTCTTCTCTGCAAAAGGATGAGAATCTATTGACTAGTTAACAAAAACACAAGAAATAACTTTTGGAAGAAAGGAAGAGACTGTGTGGAGTGAAACCCCAGCTTCCATAAAACGGAGAAAGGAATCACAGCATGAGAGTGCATGGAGCTCTAAAATTCTTCAACAAGAAGAAACAGCCACCAGGAATATTGTCTTTAAGGTCAAATCCTTCAAGTAGACTTCTTAAGTGGCACAAAAGCAAACTTCTAAAGTACTCACAGAACAAATTGAGATTCTACGCCAGACGAATGGACCAAACAGGAGGGCAAAGGTGATTGGCACCCTTAAAAAGCTCACTACTTCTGGACGAGAAGCAGATAAGAGGAACCCTTAGGTGATCCCCTGAAACAAGCCAATGCAGCTATTTGAACGTGCAAAGAATAAAGAACTAATCCCTTTTCAAGGTGTGATTAGAGAAAGACCAATATATGGGGGCTACTGAAGATGGAAGCAGGGAGATCTTCTGTGAGAACACCGACCTTCAAAAGGTCCGCCATACTCTAGAATATGCTGCAGAAGCAGACAGTTTTCTGATTTGAAGAAGGGTGGCAATCACTTTTAAAATAATACCCCTTGCGTCTCAGCCTTGCACTTGAAGAGTCAGGTCGCAAGACCAAAAGGGGGAAGGGATCCTCCAGTACGCTTGGACATCAATGTAAAACACCCCTGCTCTGAAGAAGTTTGAGGGGCTAATCCTGCAACAGGTGAATTAGATCTGTGTACCACAGTCATCTCTGCCAATCCAGAGCTAGCAGGACCACCCAAGTCTGTGTGGGTCACAATGTGCTGTAGAAGGCAGTACAACAGGGACCAAGGAAGAAAAGACATATAGGAGACTGCTGCAAGGCCACGGTTGAACTATTGTGTCCAGATCCAAGAACTCAGCTCGTTCCGATGCCTGAAAAGAACTTTGAATGTTGACATTTGTCCTGGTGGCCATTAAGTCCATGATTGGCCATCTGCATCAGTTTACTATTAGATAAAAGCAGCACTGGACAATGCCTGTTCTCCTGGGTCCAGAGTGTGTCGGTGAGGAAATCTGTTTGCAAGCTCACAGTTCCCACTGTGGTGTGCAGCTGACTGCTGAAAGACTCCCCAAGATGCCTCTCCGCCATCTGAATAGAATGCAGACTCTAGAGCTAGATGGAGAATGTGAGTCCCTCCTTGCCTGTTCACATAAGCAACTGCCACCGCACTGTCCAAGAAAACTTGGACTGAGTGACTGGAGAGAAGAGGAGCAAACTCTAGGAGAGCCTTCTGAATTGTTTCTCAGCTCTAAGTGGTTGATGGCCACGAAGCTTCCGACTTGGACCATTGTGCCTGAGCTACATGAGACTGGAAGGGAGTCCCCCACCTGACAAGCTGGCATCATGGTGACAATTTGCCAACTGGAACCAACAAAAAGATTCCCTTGAGTAGGTTGGCAGATTGAAGCCACCATTACGTAACGAGCCTGGCTGATTTCCATCCATAACAACTGGCAAGTGTACTCTTGGAAGAACGGGGAACCAACGACTGAGTAGCGATGCCTGCAGAAGCCCTGTGAGCTCTCACCCATGGATCCACTTCCAAGGTCGCTGCTACTGAGCCCAGACCTGTCAATCAAGTGCGGGAGGATTGTGCTGAGCGCATGCTCAGGTGCAATCCTCCCGCACTTCTACCCCATGATCAGAGATAAGAGAGATAATTGAGTGCTTAAATTTGCATGTCATTATCTCTGTTCCAGCGCTATTTTTAGAGCGCTGTTTCGACAGCGCAGGGTTTTTGATCATCTGCCTTTAGTTACCTATATTGCAGCCAGTGAACACATTAAAAAAAGATGATCAGAATGGTTACTTCCTTGTACAGGACAAGAATTCTGCATACATCCAGACAGCAAAGAGAACGAAATTACATAAGTACTACTACTACTACTTAACATTTCTAAAGCACTACTAGGGTTACACAGCGCTGTACAATTTCACAAAGAAGGACAGTCCCTGCTCAAAGGAGCTTACAATCTAAAGGACAAAATGTGCAGTCGATCAGTTTGGGGCAGTCTAGATTTCTTGAATAGGGGTATAATGGTTAGGTGCCGAACGCGACATTGAAGAGGTGGGCTTTGAGTAAGGATTTGAAGATGGGCAGGGAGGGGGCTTGGCGTATGGGCTCAGGAAGTTTATTCCAAGCATAGGGTGAGGCGAGGCAGAAAGGGCGGAGCATAAGTACATAAGTAATGCCATACTGGGAAAGACCAAGGGTCCAATCGAGCCCAGCATCTTGTCCACGACAGCGGCACAATCCAGGCCAAGGCACCTGGTCAAGCTTCCCAAACGTACAAACATTCTATCATGTTATTCCTGGAATTTGATTTTTCCAAGTCCATTTAGTAGTGGTTTATGGACTTGTCCTTTAGGGGAAACCGTCCAACCCCTTTTAAACTCTGCTAAGCTAACCGCCTTCACCACATTTTCGGCAATGCATTCCAGATTTTAATTACACGTTGGGTGAAGAAAAATTTTCTCCGATTTGTTTTAAATTTACTACACTGTAGTTAATCGCATGCCCCCTAGTCCTAGTATTTTTGGAAAGCGTGAACAACGCTTCACATCCACCTGTTCCACTCCACTCATTATTTTATATACCTCTATCATGTCTCCCCTCAGCCGTCTCTTCTCCAAGCTGTATAGCCCTAGCCTCCTTAGTCTTTCTTCATAGGGAAGTCGTCCCATCCCCGCTATCATTTTAGTCGCCCTTCGCTGCACCTTTTCCAATTCTACTATATCTTTCTTGAGATGCGGTGACCAGAATTGAACACAATACTCAAGGTGCGGTCGCACCATGGAGCGATACAACGGCATTATAACATCCTCACACCTGTTTTCCATACCTTTCCTAGTAATACCCAACATTCTATGCGCTTTCCTAGCCACAGCAGCACACTGAGCAGAAGGTTTCAGCGTGTTATCGACGACGACACCCAGATCCCTTTCTTGGTCCGTAACTCCTAACGTGGAACCTTGCATGACGTAGCTATAATTCGGGTTCTTTTTTCCCACATGCATCACCTTGCACTTGCTCACATTAAACGTCATCTGCCATTTAGCCGCCCAGTCTCGTAAGGTCCTCTTGTAATTTTTCACAATCCTGTCGCGAGTTAACGACTTTGAATAACTTTGTGTCATCAGCAAATTTAATTACCTCGCTAGTTACTCCCATCTCTAAATCATTTATAAATATATTAAAAAGCAGCAGTCCTAGCACAGACCCCTGAGGAACCCCACTAACTACCCTTCTCCATTGTGAATACTGCCCATTTAACCCCACTCTCTGTTTCCTATCCTTCAACCAGTTTTTAATCCACAATAGGACATTTCCTCCTATCCCATGACCCTCCAATTTCCTCTGTAGCCTTTCATGAGGTACCTTGTCAAACGCCTTTTGAAAATCCAGATACACAATATCAACCGGCTCCCCTTTGTCCACGTTTGTTTACTCCTTCAAAGAATTGAAGTAAATTGGTCAGGCAAGATTTCCCCACACTAAAGCCGTGCTGACTCGGTCTCAGTAATCCATGTCCTCGGATGTGCTCTGTAATTTTGTTTTTAATAATAGCCTCTACCATTTTCCCCGGCACCGACGTCAGACTCACCGGTCTATAATTTCCCGGATCTCCCCTGGAGCCTTTTTTAAAAATGGGCGTTACATTGGCTACGATGTGTAGCGATCAAGGAAGGGAATAGGGAAGAAGGAAGAGAGTGATTAGGGTAGTTAAGGATGGTAGGCTTTCATAATTGAGTGAGTTAGTGAGGTGACTTAGTGAGCTATAGGTTCTTATTGTAGGCCTTGTTGAAGAAGAATGTTTTCAGAGATTTTCGAAAGATAGTGGTTTCGTTGATTGCTCCTGTGGGTAATGCATTCCATAAATGCGTGCTCATGTATGAGAAGGTAGTGGCATGCATCTGTTTGTACTTCAGTCCTTTGCAGCTTGGGTAGTGCAAGTCGAGAAATTTGCGGGATGATCTTGTGGCGTTTCTGGGAGGTAGGTTTTGCTGGACACGAGGTTTTGCATGTAGATTGGGGCGTCTGCATGAATGATTTTGTGTACAATTGTGCAGATCTTGAACGCGATGCGTTCCTTAAGTGGGAGCCAGTGTAGTTTCTTTCTTAGTGGTTTTGCACTTTCATATTTAGTTTTTCCAAATGAGTCTGGCGGCCGTATTTCGTGTGGTTTGGAGTTTTTTGTTTGTCTGTTCTTTGCTTCCGGCGTACAGTGCATTGCAGTAGTCCAGATGACTTATTACCATTGACTGTGCTAGGGTACGGAAGATGTATCTCGGGAAGAAAGGTTTTACTCTTTTAAGTTTCCACATGGTGTAGAACATCTTTTTCTTCATGTTTTTCATGTGGGTGTCAAGAGTGAGGTTTCGATCAATGGTGACTCCAAGAATTTTCAAATTTTGTGAGACCGGAAGGGAACAGTATGGTGTGATTATGGTGTTGAAGTTTTTTGTGTTATGTTGTGAGGTGAGTACAAGGCATTGTGTTTTTTCTGTGTTAAGTTTCAGTTGGAATGCATCTGCCCATGTGTGCATTGTTTGGAGGCTTTGGTTGATCTTGTTGGTGATTTCATTTAGATCATATTTGAATGGGATGTAGATTGTGACATCTGCATAAATGTAGGGGTTGAGATTTTGATCGGCTAGTAGCTTGGCTAGATGTATCATCATTAGGTTGAATAGTGTTGGTGAGAGAGGGGATCCCTGGGGGACTCCACACTCAGGTATCCAAGGTGGTGATCTGTCTGCGTTTGTTGTTACTTGGTATGATCTTGTGGTCAGGAATCCTTTGAACCATTTGAGAACAGTGCCTCCTACTCCGAAGTATTCTAGTATATGTATTAGTATATCATGGTTAACCATGTCAAAAGCGCTGGACATGTCAAATTGCAGGAGGAGGATGTTGTTACCAGTCGCAATTGCTTGTTTGAATGAGATCATTGCTGCCACTAGTACAGTTTCGGTACTGTGATTCGTCTGAAATCCTGATTGGGACTCGTGCAGAATTGAGTGTTTATTTAGGTATTCAGTAAGTTGTTTGGTCACTATGCCATTCCTCTCCCCTCCGTTTTAAGGGGCTGGATTGAGACTTAAATTCTGCCGGCGCTCCCTCCCGCTTCGTGCGGCAGTAGGGCAGTTTTGTACCCCTCCCGCTTCGGCGGTGTTAGGGTCAGTCAGCTCCTCCCGCGGTTGCAGGATAAGCCAGATCCCCCCGCATCGGTGGGTGTGGTGTCCCTCCCCTGCTCCGCGGGGATGAGCTGGACGGATTCCCCTCCCCCACTTGTGTGGGGATGAGCTGGGTTAATTCCCCTCCCCCGTTTCGGCGGTGGTGAGCTGGGCAGAGTGTCCCTTCGTGGGTGTAATTCTCTAAGTGCTGAGTCCTGCGGATGGAGCTTGGATATCGACATGCTGGGGAGTTTCCGGTGGCACATGACCACGTGTGGGGAGGCGGGGGGATTGCTCTCTGTCTCCACCTGCTGGTGGATGGACGCGGCCCACCAGTCTATGGATTGATCAGCTATGATTAATGGAAAGAAAATTATCAGGTATGATACATAATTTTACCATAAGGAGTGTCAAAGCAAATGCAAGGCGCAAATTAAGAAGGCCAAGAGGGAGTATGAAAAAAAGATAGCATTAGAGGCAAAAAAACATAGTAAAAATTTTTTTTCGGTATATTAAAAGCAGGAAGCCGGCAAAAGAATCGGTTGGGGCGCTGGATGACCGAGGGGTAAAAGGGGCGATCAAGGAAGACAAAGACGTAGCGGAGAGACTGAATGAATTCTTTGCTTCGGTCTTCACCGAGGAAGATTTGGGTGGGATACCGGTGTCGGAAATGGTATTTCAAGCGGACGAGTCGGAGAAACTTACTGACTTCACGGTAAACCTGGAGGACGTAATGGGGCAGTTCGGCAAACTGAAGAGTAGCAAATCTCCTGGACCGGATGGTATTCATCCTAGAGTACTGATAGAACTGAAAAACGAGCTTGCGGAGCTACTGCTAGTGATATGCAACTTATCCTTAAAATCGAGCGTGGTACCGGAAGATTGGAGGGTGGCCAATGTAACGCCCATTTTTAAAAAAGGCTCCAGGGGAGATCCGGGAAATTATAGACCGGTGAGTCTGACGTCGGTGCCTGGGAAAATGGTAGAGGCTATTATTAAAAACAAAATTACAGAGCACATCCGAGGACATGGATTACTGAGACCGAGTCAGCATGGCTTTTGTGTGGGGAAATCTTGCCTGACCAATTTACTTCAATTCTTTGAAGGAGTGAACAAACATGTGGACAAAGGGGAGTCGGTTGATATTGTGTATCTGGATTTTCAAAAGGCGTTTGACAAGGTACCTCATGAAAGGCTACAGAGGAAATTGGAGGGTCATGGGATAGGAGGAAATGTCCTATTGTGGATTAAAAACTGGCTGAAGGATAGGAAACAGAGAGTGGGGTTAAATGGGCAGTATTCACAATGGAGAAGGGTAGTTAGTGGGGTTCCTCAGGGGTCCGTGCTAGGACCGCTGCTTTTTAATATATTTATAAATGATTTAGAGATGGGAGTAACTAGCGAGGTAATTAAATTTGCTGATGACACAAAGTTATTCAAAGTCGTTAAATCGCGACAGGATTGTGAAAAATTACAAGAGGACCTTACGAGACTGGGAGACTGGGCGGCTAAATGGCAGATGATGTTTAATGTGAGCAAGTGCAAGGTGATGCATGTGGGAAAAAAGAACACGAATTATAGCTACGTCATGCAAGGTTCCACGTTAGGAGTTACGGACCAAGAAAGGGATCTGGGTGTCGTCGTCGATAACACGCTGAAACCTTCTGCTCAGTGTGCTGCTGCGGCTAAGAAAGCGAATAGAATGTTGGGTATTATTAGGAAAGGTATGGAAAACAGGTGTGAGGATGTTATAATGCCGTTGTATCGCTCCATGGTGCGACCGCACCTTGAGTATTGTGTTCAACTCTGGTCACCGCATCTCAAGAAAGATATAGTAGAATTGGAAAAGTTGCAGCGAAGGGCGACTAAAATGATAGTGGGGATGGGACGACTTCCCTATGAAGAAAGACTAAGGAGGCTAGGGCTATACAGCTTGGAGAAGAGACGGCTGAGGGGAGACATGATAGAGGTATATAAAATAATGAGTGGAGTGGAACAGGTGGATGTGAAGCTTCTGTTCACGCTTTCCAAAAATACCAGGACTAGGGGGCATGCGATGAAACTACAGTGTAGTAAATTTAAAACAAATCGGAGAAAATTTTTCTTCACCCAACGTGTAATTAAACTCTGGAATTCGTTGCCGGGAGAAAGTGGTGAAGGCGGTTAGCTTAGCAGAGTTTAAAAAGGGGTTGGACGGTTTCCTAAAGGACAAGTCCATAAACCGCTACTAAATGGACTTGGAAAAATCCAAAATTCCAGGAATAACATGTATAGAATGTTTGTACGTTTGGGAAGCTTGCCAGGTGCCCTTGGCCTGGATTGGCCGCTGTCGTGGACAGGATGCTGGGCTCGATGGACCCTTGGTCTTTTCCCCAGTATGGCATTACTTATGTACTTATACCTTCCATGAGTTTGGTCATGAGTGGAATAGATGCTACTGCTCGATAGTTGGTTAAGTCTATTGTGCTTTTTTTAGCTTCTTTCGGTAAAGGAGTGAGTAGGATGTTTCCTTTATCCGTAGGAAAGAGTCCATTTTGAAGCCTGTAATTTATGTGGTTCTTGAGATCTGTTTTGAATTGTTTGGGTGCGGATCTTATTAGACTGTTAGGGCAGATGTCTAATTTGCATTGCGATTTGGCGTATTTTTCTAGCCAATTTGAGATTTCTTTTGATGACAGCGTGTCAAAGTCGGTCCATGATCGATCTGCTGGGTATTCTCCGGGATTTGGGTCTAGACATTCAAGGATATAGCGAATGCTACATACCTGTAGAAGGTATTCTCCGAGGACAGCAGGCTGATTGTTCTCACTGATGGGTGACGTCCACGGCAGCCTCTCCAATCGGAATCTTCACTAGCAAAAGCCTTTGCTAGCCCTCGCGCGCCGATGCACACCGCGCATGTGCGGCCGTCTTCCCGCCCGAACCGGCTCGTGTTCGTCAGTCCCATATGTAGCAAGACAAAACAAGGGAAGACACAACTCCAAAGGGGAGGCGGCCGGGTTTGTGAGAACAATCAGCCTGCTGTCCTCGGAGAATACCTTCTACAGGTATGTAGCATTCGCTTTCTCCGAGGACAAGCAGGCTGCTTGTTCTCACTGATGGGGTATCCCTAGCCCCCAGGCTCACTCAAAACAACCACCATGGTCAATTGGGCCTTGCAACGGCGAGGACATAACTGAGATTGACCTAAAAAATGACCAACTAACTGAGAGTGCAGCCTGGAACAGAACAAACAGGGCCCACGGGGGGTGGAGTTGGATCCTAAAGCCCGAACAGGTTGTGAAGCACTGACTGCCCGAACCGACTGTCGCGTCGGGTATCCTGCTGCAGGCAGTAATGAGATGTGAATGTGTGGACAGATGACCACGTCGCAGCTTTGCAAATCTCTTCAATAGTGGCTGACTTCAAGTGGGCTACCGACGCAGCCATGGCTCTAACATTATGAGCCGTGACATGACCCTCAAGAGCCAGCCCAGCCTGGGCGTAAGTGAAGGAAATGCAATCTGCTAGCCAATTGGATATGGTGCGTTTCCCCATAGCCACTCCCCTTCTGTTGGGATCAAAAGAAACAAACAATTGGGCGGACTGTCTGTTGGGCTGTGTCCGCTCCAGATAGAAGGCCAATGCTCTCTTGCAGTCCAATGTGTGCAGCTGACGTTCAGCAGGGCAGGAATGAGGACGGGGAAAGAATGTTGGCAAGACAATTGACTGGTTCAGATGAAACTCCGACACAACCTTTGGCAAGAACTTAGGGTGAGTGCGGAGGACTACTCTGTTATGATGAAATTTGGTGTAAGGGGCCTGGGCTACCAGGGCCTGAAGCTCACTGACTCTATGAGCTGAAGTAACTGCCACAAGAAAATGACCTTCCAGGTCAAGTACTTCAGATGGCAGGAATTCAGTGGCTCAAAAGGAGGTTTCATCAGCTGGGTGAGAACGACATTGAGATCCCATGACACTGTAGGAGGCTTGACAGGGGGCTTTGACAAAAGCAAACCTCTCATGAAGCGAACAACTAAAGGCTGTCCTGAGATCGGCTTACCTTCCACACGGTAATGGTATGCACTGATTGCACTAAGGTGAACCCTTACAGAGTTGGTCTTGAGACCAGACTCAGACAGGTGCAGAAGGTATTCAAGCAGGGTCTGTGTAGGACAAGAGCGAGGATCTAGGGCCTTGCTGTCACACCAGACGGCAAACCTCCTCCACAGAAAGAAGTAACTCCTCTTAGTGGAATCTTTCCTGGAAGCAAGCAAGATGCGGGAGACACCCTCCGACAGACCCAAAGAGGCAAAGTCTACGCTCTCAACATCCAGGCCGTGAGAGCCAGGGACCGGAGGCTGGGATGCAGAAGTGCCCCTTCGTCCTGCGTGATGAGGGTCGGAAAACACTCCAATCTCCACGGTTCTTCGGAGGACAACTCCAGAAGAAGAGGGAACCAGATCTGACGCGGCCAAAAAGGAGCAATCAGAATCATGGTGCCTCGGTCTTGCTTGAGTTTCAACAAAGTCTTCCCCACCAGAGGTATGGGAGGATAAGCATACAGTAGACCCTCCCCCCAGTCCAGGAGGAAGGCATCCGATGCCAGTCTGCCGTGGGCCTGAAGCCTGGAACAGAACTGAGGGACTTTGTGGTTGGCTCGAGATGCGAAGAGATCTACCAAGGGGGTGCCCCACACCTGGAAGATCTGCTGCACTACACGGGAATTGAGCGACCACTCGTGAGGTTGCATAATCCTGCTCAACCTGTCGGCCAGACTGTTGTTTACGCCTGCCAGATATGTGGCTTGGAGCACCATGCCATGACGGCGAGCCCAGAGCCACATGCTGACGGCTTCCTGACACAGGGGGCGAGATCCGGTGCCCCCTGCTTGTTGACGTAATACATGGCAACCTGGTTGTCTGTCTGATTTGGATATGTTGGTGGGACAAGCCGATCTCTGAAAGCCTTCAGATCGTTCCAGATCGCTCGTAACTCCAGAAGATTGATCTGGCAGATCGCGTTCCTGGAGGGACCAGCTTCCTTGGGTGCGAAGTCCATCGACATGAGCTCCCCATCCCAGGAGAGACGCATCCGTGGTCAGCACTTTTGGTGGCTGAGGAATTTGGAAAGACGTCCCAGAGTCAGATTGGACCAAATCGTCCACCAATACAGGGATTTGAGAAAACTTGTGGACAGGTGGATCACGTCTTCTAGATCCCCAGCAGCCTGAAACCACTGAGAAGCTAGGGTCCATGAGCAGATCTCATGTGAGGCGGGCCATGGGAGTCACATGGACTGTGGAGGCCATGTGGCCCAGCAATCTCAACATCTGCCGAGCTGTGATCTGCTGTGATGCTCGCACCCGCGAGACGAGGGACAACAAGTTGTTGGCTCTCGACTCTGGGAGATAGGCGGCGAGCAGTCCGAGAATCCAGCAGAGCTCCTATGAATTCGAGTTTCTGCACTGGGAGAAGATGGGACTTTGGATAATTTATCACAAACCCCAGTAGCTCCAGGAGGCGAATAGTCATCTGCATGGACTGCAGGGCTCCTGCCTCGGATGTGTTCTTCACCAGCCAATCGTCGAGATATGGGAACACGTGCACCCCCAGCCTGCGAAGTGCCGCTGCTACTAAAGCCAAGCACTTTGTGAACACTCTGGGTGCAGAGGCGAGCCCAAAGGGTAGCACACAGTACTGGAAGTGACGTGTGCCCAGCTGAAATCGCAAGATACTGTCTGTGAGCTGGCAGTATCGGGATGTGAGTGTAGGCGTCCTTCAAGTCCAGAGAGCATAGCCAATCGTTTTCCTGAATCATGGAAGAAGGGTGCCCAGGGAAAGCATCCTGAACTTTTCTTTGACCAGATGTTTGTTCAGGGCCCTTAGGTCTAGGATGGGACGCATCCCCCCTGTTTTCTTTTCCACAAGGAAGTACCTGGAATAGAATCCCAGCCCTTCTTGCCCGGATGGCACGGCTCGACCGCATTGGCGCTGAGAAGGGCGGAGAGTTCCTCTGCAAGTACCTGCTTGTGCTGGAAGCTGTAAGACTGAGCTCCCGGTGGACAATTTGGAGGTTTTGAGGCCAAATTGAGGGTGTTATCCTTGCCGGGCTATTTGGAGAACCCACTGATCGGAGGTTATGAGAGGCCACCTTGGTGAAAAGCTTTCAACCTCCCTCCGACTGGCAGGTCGCCCGGCACTGACACTTGGATGTCGGCTATGCTCTGCTGGAGCCAGTCAAAAGCTCGTCCCTGCTTTTGCTGGGGAGCCGAGGGGCCTTGCTGAGTCGCACGCTGCTGACGAGAGCGAGCGCGCTGGGGCTTAGCCTGGGCCGCAGGCTGTCGAGAAGGAGGATTGTACCTACGCTTACCAGAAGAGTAGGGAACAGTCTTCCTTCCCCGAAAAAACCTTCTACCTGTAGAGGTAGAGGCTGAAGGCTGCCGACGGGAGAACTTGTCGAATGCGGTGTCCCGCTGTGGGAGCTGCTCTACCACCTGCTCGACTTTTTCTCCAAAAATGTTATCCGCACGGCAAGGCGAGTCCGCAATCCGCTGCTGGATTCTATTCTCCAGGTCGGAGGCACGCAGTCATGAGAGTCTGCGCATCACCACACCTTGAGCAGCGGCCCTGGACGCAACATCAAAGGTGTCATACACCCCTCTGGCCAGGAATTTTCTGCACGCCTTCAGCTGCCTGACCACCTCCTGAAATGGCTTGGCTTGCTCAGGGGGGAGCGCATCCACCAAGCCCGCCAACTGCCGCACATTGTTCCGCATGTGTATGCTCGTGTAGAGCTGGTAAGACTGAATTTTGGCCACGAGCATAGAAGATGGTAGGCCTTCCTCCCAAAGGAGTCCAAGGTTCTAGAGTCCTTGCCCGGGGGCGCCGAAGCATGCTCCCTAGAACTCTTGGCCTTCTTTAGGGCCAAATCCACAACTCCAGAGTCGTGAGGCAACTGAGTGCGCATCAGCTCTGGGTCCCCATGGATCCGGTACTGGGACTCGATCTTCTTGGGAATGTGGGGGTTAGTTAGAGGCTTGGTCCAGTTCGCCAGCAATGTCTTTTTAGGACATGATGCATGGGTACTGTGGACGCTTCCTTAGGTGGAGAAGGATAGTCCAGGAGCTCAAACATTTCAGCCCTGGGCTCGTCCTCCACAACCACCGGGAAGGGGATGGCCGTAGACATCTCCCGGACAAAGGAAGCGAAAGACAGACTCTCGGGAGGAGAAAGCTGTCTTTCAGGAGAGGGAGTGGGATCGGAAGGAAGACCCCTCAGACTCCTCGTCAGAGAAATATCTGATGTCTCCTTCGTCTTCCCACGAGGCCTCACCCTCGGTGTCAGACACAAGTTCACGGACCTGTGTCTGCAACCGTGCCCAACTCGACTCCGTGGAGCCACGTCCATGATGGGAGCGTCGAGAGGTAGACTCTCTCGCCCGCATCGGCGAAGCTCCCTCCGCCGACGTAGTCGGGGAGCCTTCCTGGGAGGCGCAGTCGGTGCCGCACGTGGTACCGATGCGGAGGGCCTCACCTCGGGCATGGGACCAGCCGGCGCCTCGCTCGACTGGTACCGGTGGCGCAAAGCACCCCCGGTACGGAGGGGTAGGGCGCAACAGCTCCCCCAGGATCTCTGGGAGAACGGCCCGGAGGCTCTCGTGCAGAGCGGCTGTGGAGAAAGACATCGATGTCGATGCAGGAGTCGATGTCAAAACCTGTTCCGGGCGTGGAGGCTGATCTGGGCTGTCCAGAGTGGAGCGCATCGACACCTCCTGAACAGAGGGTGAGCGGTCCTCTCGGTGCCGATGCCTACTGGGTGCCGACTCCCTCGGCGACCCAGAGCTCTCGGTGCCGACACGGGAAGGAGACAGTAACGATGCTTCTTCGATTTCTTGGAGCGAAGCATGTCACCGGAGCTTCCCGGCACCGACGAGGAGGACGTCGAATCCAGCCGTCGCTTCCTCGGGGCCGAGGCCGAAGGAGGTTGGTCTCGGGGGGCTGTACCGCGGGAGCCATCAGGGCAGGGACCCACCCGAAGGCTCACCGCCACCAGCAGGGGAATGGACAGCCCTCACCTGCGCTCCAGACGAAGCACCACCGTCTGACGACATCAGCAAAAGAGGAGGTCTCGATGTCACCGACGCCGACCTCCGATGTCGCCCCAATGCAGAGGGTCGATGCCTCGATGCAGTCAGGGGCGAAGATGAAGGTCCGGGCGCTGACGACGTCGATGCACTGGATCCTCCCGGTGCTGATGCCGACGAACAGCCCAAGAACAAAACGTTCCACTGGGCCCAATCTCGCTACCTGAGTCCGCTTTTGTAAAAGGGAACACAGGACTACAGGCCTGCGGGCGGTGCCCAGCCCCTAAGCACTGAAGACACGACGCGTGCCTATCAGTGAGCGAGATGACCCGGGCGCACTGGGTGCACTTCTTGAAGCCGCTGGGAGACTTCGATGTCATGGGCGGAAAAATCACGCCGGCGAGATCAAAAGTCGAAATGGAGGAAAGGCACCACAAAAACAAGGGGAAGAAAACTTCGACCCGAGGCCTAAAAGCGGCCTACCCGACGACGAAAGAAACTTACCGGGGCGAAAAACTGGAAATATGGGAAGGAAAAAGACCGGAGTCTCCTTCCACACAGAGGTTTTTTTTTTTTAAACACGAAGTAAGAACGACGCGCGAGGTCGACTTTCCGGGGCGCGACACGGCGAAAACACGACCGTACCGAGCGCGGACAAAAGAAGACTGACGAACACGAGCCGGTTCGGGCGGGAAGACGGCCGCGCATGCGCGGTGCGCATGGGCGCGCAAGACTAGCAAAGGCCTTTGCTAGTGAAGTTTCCGATTGGAGGGGCTGCCGTGGACGTCACCCATCAGTGAGAACAAGCAGCCTGCTTGTCCTCGGAGAAAGCTCAACGCAGAAAAAACACAATGCCTTATACTTACATCACAATATAACTCAAATAACTTCCCCACCATATCTACCCCAAACTTTTCCCTCCCCGTCGCTAACACTCTGAAAATTCTTGGAGTTACCATAGATTGACATCTCACACTTGAAAGCCACGTGAAGAATACAACTAAGAAAACGTTCCACTCCATGTGGAAACTCAAAAGAGTAAAACCTTTCTTCCCAAGGGCCATTTTCCGAAATCTGGTACAATCGATTGTACTAAGTCACCTGGACTACTGCAGTGCACTTTATGCTGGATGTAAAGAACAGATTATCAAGAAACTTCAAACCGCCCAAAACACCGCAGCCAGACTCATATTTGGAAAAACAAAATATGAAAGTGCAAAACCCTTAAGAGAGAAGTTACATTGGCTCCCTCTTAAAGAATGTATCACGTTCAAGATTTGCACAATAGTTCATAAAATCATTTACGGAGACGCCCCATCATACATGCACGACCTAGTGGACCTCCCACCCAGAAATACCAAAAGATCTGCCCATACTTTTCTTCATTTACACTTCCCCAGTTGCAAGGGATTAAAATATAAACTAATACATGCGTCCAGCTTTTCTTACATTAACTCGCAGTTGTGGAATACACTACCAAAATACTTAAAAACAATTAATGAAATAACCACTTTCGCAATCGTTAAAAACCTCTCTCTCACTAAAGCTTACCACGAGAATCCATAACTAACCACAACATACCACCACGACTCCTTGACTATGACTGTATCCTTTCTATAACTGTTTGATTATATTGACATGTGAACCTTGTTATTCTTAACATCTTTGTAACACCAACTGTATTTTGTACCTTGAAATGGCAATGCCATTACAGGTATTTGTAAGCCACATTGAGCCTGCAAACAGGTGGGAAAATGTGGGATACAAGTGCAATAAATAATAATAATAATACTAACATTATCCCACAAACAAACTACCATACCCAATGTAACCATAGACGGGACCACATACCCCCTTATCAACACCCCTAAAACTGCTGGGAATGATCAGCGATCAAAATTAACCTTCAAACCACAGATCACAAAGGTAGTAACGAGTATTTTACACAATGTGGAAACTAAGGAGTATCAGAAATAAACTTCCCTACAAAAGTATTCCAACTTATAGTATGATCCTTAGTACTCACACTACTGCAACGCTATCTACTCAGGCTGCAAAGAGCAAATCATAAAGAGACTTCAAACTGCCCAAAATAAAGCAGCCAGACTCATCCTCAGGAAGATTCAAAAGGGCCATCCCACTACTACAAGCACTCCACTGGCTACTCATCAAGGTCCAGATTAATTTAAAGGTTATCTGGACCTTGATGAGTAGCCAGTGGAGTGCTTGTAGTAGTGGGATGGCCCTTTTGAATCTTCCTGAGGATGAGTCTGGCTGCTTTATTTTGGGCAGTTTGAAGTCTCTTTATGATTTGCTCTTTGCAGCCTGAGTAGATAGCGTTGCAGTAGTGTGAGTACTAAGGATCATACTATAAGTTGGAATACTTTGTAGGGAAGTTTATTTCTGATACTCCTTAGTTTCCACATTGTGTAAAATACTCGTTACTACCTTTGTGATCTGTGGTTTGAAGGTTAATTTTTGATCGTGATCATTCCCAGCTTATAGTTCACAGTGAAGCACCTGCATACCTCTCAAACATGGTCACCTACCCCTCAAGAACACCTTGAAAGAAACAAGGAACTACCTAACCCTCTACTATCACGTGTCACAAGGTAATCTACAAGTACATTCACTCAGTGAACTTCACTTACCAAAGCTCCAAGTTGTGGAATGTCCTTCCCAAGTCATTAAGATCCTTGACACCGTACATCAACTTTGGGAAAACACCTTAAGATCCACCTATTCAAAACGTTCCTACCCACATACAACAAAAACAAACACCATAGTTGATCCACTCAACCTCTCCATAAATCAACCATCCAAACTTACCTCTCCCTACATCAACCACTATCCCCATTTCAATAACCAGACCCTCCCTCTCGACCCCCTATGACCATCTCCCTAACCAAATCCTCCCTCTCGACCTTTTATGACAGGGATTTTCAACCTTTTTTACGCTCACGGCACGCTTTCACGGTGATAAAATTGTCAAGGCACACCCCTACAACATGGTTCTAGCATTTTATTTTCTAACCCAACCACACCCATGGTCCAACATTTTACTTCTTTCCCTCCCACCCCACACATAGTTCAGTATTTTACCTTCTCTCCCCCCCCACCAGTTCAGCATTTACCTTCTCTTTCTCCATCCTCATAATAGTATAGCATTACCTTCTCTTCCCCCCACCCTCACAAGTAGTCCAGCATTACCTTCTCTTCCCCCAACCTCAGAAATAGTCCAGCACTTACATTCTCTTCTCTCCACCCCACCAAATAGTCCAATACTTTTCCCTCCTTCCCCTCTCCAGCCAGCAACCAGGCAACTCCCCTTGTCTTTCTTGACCCCCCCCCCCCACCCCAGTATACCTTTTAAAAGTTTTCTTGTTTCTAATGGTCGGTGGCAGGGAGCAGTGATTCATATAGCCTGAAGGCTCCAAGGTTGACGCAAGTAGGCTGTATGAATCACTGCTTACTGCCGCTGACCATTAGAAACAAGAAAACTTTTAAAAGGTATACGGGGGGGGGGGGGGGGGGGGTCAAGAAAGACAAGGGGAGTTGCCTGGTTGCTGGCTGGAGAGGGGAAGGAGGGAAAAGTATTGGACTATTTTGGTGGGGTGGAGAGAAGAGAATGTAAATGCTGGACTATTTCTGAGGTTGGGGGGAAGAGAAGGTAAATGCTGGACTACTTGTGAGGGTGGGGGGGGACAAGGAAGCTTACTCTATTCTGGCACAAAGTAAGCTGGCCCATGGCACACCTGGGATCAGCCTTGGCACATTCACTGGTTGAAAAACGCTGCTCTATGACCTAACCACTCTCTTATTATGCACCTCTCTAAAATCTCTCTTAAAATGTAACTTCTCCCCTGTCTGATATCCTAAATTGTAACTCCCTACCCCACTAACTGTATTTGTAAGCCACATTGAACCACACATAAGAGGAAAATGTGGGTCATAAATACATACATACATATATATATATATATATATATATATATATATATATATATATATATATATAGATATAGATATATATATAGATATAGATATATATATAGATAGATATAATTCTCACCTCCAACATACTGAAGCTCACTCTGTGGCAGGGAAACACTGAAGCCCTGCACTGTTGGTAGGGTAGGCTGTCAGCACCACTCACTGTCACTCATAGACCCGCCCTCAGCCACGCCCCTTCCACACATAATTCGCAACCCCAACGTTCTAAATGAAGCCTCAACCGGAAGTGTGAGGCGTCGAGATATCCTTTCTGCCCATGACTGTGTGTACCGCCCTCGCGTCACAACGTGATGACGACAAGGGCGGAGCACTGACACTCCACGAAGTGCGATCTCCCCCTGTCCCATGGCAGCCATTTTACATATGGACCTTGCATCACGGAAAGGACAGGTGCCTGGAGGGGGGCTGGGGGACAGCTGGGTCGCTTACGATGGTTGCCTGCAGGGGGGCCCGGGAGACAGGATCGCTGCACACCGAAAACCTTGCTAGCGCCCGTTTCATCTCTCACGGAAACGGGCCTTTTTTTACTAGTGTATATATATATATATATATATATATATATATATATATATATATATATATATATATATAAATAAAAAATAAATAAATTCCAAGAAAAAAATTGGAGGCGCAAATTCTAATTTGTAACTGTCTCAAATAATATTGAGGACCCACTGGTCCGATGCTATGCAGGCCCACTCCTAGAAAAACAGGGACAGTCATCCGCCAATGGCAGCTGAGTAACCTGGCGCCCCATCACTGAGTGGGGTGAACGGAGGACCAGGAGGAGAACTGTTGGGCCAATGCTGCTGCTGGCCGTCTGTCTGAATGAAAAGACTACCGAGGCTGAAAATGAGCTCGGCTGGAGGTACTTGACCATCCAGATCTATATCGACCAGTACCCCTGAAACGAGGTAGCGACGATCCCGCCTTAGACTGAAGTTTGACCCTATCTTCCAGCAGCCGCTGTGACTTTGAATCGCCAAGGTCTTTCACCAATTTCTCCAAGTCCTATCCAAAAAGAGAGAGGTCCTTATACCGCAATCTTGCCAGACGCTGTTTAGAAGCCGCATCTGCCGCCCAATGGCGCAATCACAGGAAACGTCGAGCTGTGACCACCAAAGACATCTGCTTCGCGGATGCCCGAATCAAGTCATACAAAGAATCAGCTAAATATGCTAGCCCAGTCTCTATGTCTGGCAGCTCCGGCCTCGACTCCTGGGGCTGTATCTATAATCTGTTGAACCAAACCAAGACAAGTTCGAGCTGCATATGAACTGCAAACCACCACTTGCAAGGAGAGAGCCAAGACCTCGAACAAAAGCTTGAGGGAGGCCTCAAGCCGTCTATCCTGAACATCTTTTAAAGCCACGCCACCCTCCAAAGGTAAGGTGGTCTTTTTGGTGACTGGTGCTACCAATGCATCAACCTTAGGCAGATGAAACTTATCCGGCTCAGACTGTGCAAGTGGATACAGCCAAGACATGGCCTTGGCTACTCTTAGTGGTGCATCTGGAGTAGTCCATTGCGTGGAAATCATTTCATGCATGGCCGCATGGATCAGAAAGGTGCGAGATGGATGCTGAGTACTAGCCGTTTTGGGATTATCAGTAGCCGGATTGGTGACCTGCGACTCTGCAATATTTAGAACCTGAAGGGCCTTAGTAATAAAGGTTGGAAACTCCTCCTTATGAAAGACCCGAACTGCCACCGGCTCATCCGCCTCTTCATGCAAGATCTCACCCTCTTCCAGGTCCTGTGCCCAAGATGCCCCAGAAGGGCCTGCAATAGCCCCCTCCGAATTGGGGTGGTGGTGGAGACAATGGAACCACAGACCTCGCGTTCGAAACCGAATCTGCGTGGCATCTCTTGGTGGCAGGGACTTCAACCTGCTGCACTGGTAAATTCAAATTCTGGCTCCCCATCTGCCCTGTCATGTTTTAAGAGGTAGGCGCAATGTAATAAGAGGACAAATTCGGGGGAGAATGGTTCCAACCCACTGCCCCCTGCCTGAGATGCCGAAGAATCCACACTCGCTGGAGAGAAGTCCGCCTGAGCAGAAACTGCAGCCGAATGCAAAGCAGGCCCATCAGAGCTAAGCACATCAGACTCGCGCTGTATAATGACCGCCCCTGCACCGCTCTGAGAAGGAAGAAGGGCATGTGCACGTGCTGCATGGGAAAAACTCGTGGCCTCAGAGGACCCGACCCCCTCCGCTACCGGGGAAGCGGAACAGCCGCGCCCCTCCCCTCCGGACACTGACCAGCTCTACACTTGTTACAACACGAGCAGCGTTTCACCAGTTCTGCTGCCATCGCGGGAATAGAGATCCGTTCTGAGCACCCCAACATGCTGCCGATGCCTAGCACACTCACCCACCGAGGAGCGCTGAAGGAGTCCGAGGTCTGAGAAGCTGCAAGTAAAAGACACAACTCTTATTCTCAGAGGAATATCTCCAGCGCTACTGGAAGCCTAGCCAAAGTTCACAAACAAGTGAGCAGACCAGTGCGCTTTTATTTTTTAAAGAAAGAATGGAGGCAGCCAGAGAGAGTGGCACCGGGTGGGGGAGAGATCTGGGGTGATCAGGTGTGCCTTCAAAGGCGTCGCCGCTTAGATGCACATCCCAAAGCAACCCTGAAACCAAAGGCCAAGGAGTTAGCAGCACAGGAAGCCAGGAGCCAGTGGAGAGACTGTCCACCTGCCTACGGGAGATAGAGAATACTGATTAGCCAGGAGCTATCCATCCCATGAGGCACTTCAGTTCAGTGTTCTCTATCTCCACCTGCTGGTAGATGGTCACAATCCACTAGTTGCTGGTTTCATCTGCTACTGGCGCTAAGGAATTACCAATCGCTGACCTTTTAGTCTCCATGGCTGAATTACCCCTGCAGGAGTCCTCCAATGCTTCTTCCCAAAAGTTTCACTCCTTTTGTCTTTTTTTTCCCTTAAAGAATGGTGGTAGCAATACAGTGAGAGAAGGAGAGGGCAGTGACCTAGACTCTTAGATTGTAAGCTCTTTGAGCAGGGACCGTCCCTCTATGTTAAATTGTACAGCGCTGCGTACCCCTAGTAGCGCTTTAGAAATGTTAAGTAGTAGTATCTTTAGGTGTGACCTAGCAGAGGTTCGAATGACCCCCTTAGCTCGACTGGGAGCCAGTTGACCAACTGGACCAGGAGCATCTCAGAATGGACCAGGAGCTGCAGAGCACACAATGTCCACCAACTAGAGACAGAAAAATACTGACGTGTGGAAGCTACACACTGAACTTATAGAGTACATCACAGTTCTACATTCTCTATGTCCACCTGCTGGCCAACAGTCATAACATTCACTTTTCTGGAACAGTTTAAGAATGGTAAGGGAAGAGTTTTGTGATTAGGTTAGGGAAATGTGCATGTCTGAAGGAGCAAAGTGGAGATATTGTATGCTTCTCTACCCAAGATGGCTGAATATAAAGGAGGAAGTCTGTCAGGATACAGAGAAATCTTGTAGGTGGTCACACTGACTTGCAGCTGGGGATGTATCCCTTACTGTTCAGTAGGAGAAATGGGAGACTGGATGGGCCAAATGGTGTTTCTATTTCTGTTATCTTTCACTATGTTACTGTACCAGAGAAAAGGGTGAGGAAAAGGAAAAGCGAAGTTCCCAGAATGTAATCTATAGAAGATATTAGAGATGGAAGTGCAAGGATAAAATCTCGGAATTCAAGGAGGAATAGGGTGAAAAAGTGGGAGGGTCTGTGGCATGATGGGAAAGGTTGTATATACTTGTGTAGAGGGGTTTTCCCAAGATTCAGATCTGCATGGGAAATTGAGAAATCATATACACTCATGATGAAGAGAATACTGACGCATTACCTTTGTCAGCGATGTCTGTCCCTTTCTCTGTCCCTCTCTCGGTGTCTTTCATAATAATCTTCTGGACGATCCTCACTATATAATATGTCCCGATGCCTCCTGCCTTCCCGTGATCGGCTAGGTGACTTCTCACGAGAACGATGACGCTTCCTAAAAAAAACATAGGATTTCTGCTTTCAAGCTGCTCTCGTATGGAAAACATTTAACTTTTGTCTGCTGTTGCTCTCACGTGTCAAGACAGCCTGTTCTCAATAGACCAGTGTACAAAGGAAGGATAGACGAAAGGGGAGAGGAAGGGTAGGATAGAAAAGAGAAAGGGACGAGGAGGAGCAGGGAGTCAATGTTAGGACACACTAAGTACTGTGAAATTATATGTCCACACAAACCCATACAATATTATAGAAGTGAAGTCCGGCCAAATCAAAACTTAACTTTTTCACAGTCTTCTATAATAATATGACTATAAAATGCAATGCCAGCCTTGGAAAAAAGGTACAATGAAGTAGGGTGATAGAAGATTCAAGGGAATGCAATGATTTACCTGCTGGAAGAGGAGCCGCTGCCACTGTATGACTTGATCTCAATGCCATGCAAGCAATCCTTGAGCGAGGTGAGAAGGACTCTGCAACGCTCATCGTTCGACACTTTTGATTGTTTTATTACAGCAATAGCTGTAAGCAGTGTTTCTATTGCAGAGCCATAATTCCCTAGGGAAAAAGTGTGACAGAGAAAAAGAGGTCTGAAACAGAGATATAGGAAAATGAAAGAAGATGGGGCAGAAGCATTAGAAAAGATGAGAAATAGCAAAATGTTGGAAGGAAGAGGCAAGGAAAAGAGAAGAAAGATATTCTATGAAGCAAAGCATCTCCTTTAAACACTGGAAAGCACAAGAGGGAATGGCAAAGACTGCCAGGAAAACAAAGAAAAGGGTTCATGAGAGCACCATCAAAGATCCATCAGAATTCAGAGAATTAATGCACCAAAGAAAATGTAAAGCATATGAGAGAGAAAGACAAGCAGCCTGCAATAGGGAGGAGACCAACAAGTGAACAGTGGCAAACAAAGGCCATGAGAATTACCTGAACTTGCTCCTGCAACTGCTTTAGAAATTGCGCTACTAGAAATTGCCCGGTTTCTGTTCATTATCTCTTCAAATTCAACTTCATTCATTGGTGGAACAGGTGGCTCCATTTCCCTGCTAGTGACAGTTAACACAAGAACAAGAAGGGTTCATTCTTGGTCATTATTCTGGCAGTTATGTTGATAGCCCTTCTGGTGAAGGAATTCTACCTATCACAACAGCAACAGCTATTAGCTAGTTCAACAAAATATGTACCAAATTCTGAAGAGAACCACAGTTCAAGCCTCTCAGAAAGAGGACATAAAAACAGAAAAACATATAGGCAGATCAAGACCATATGGCCTATCCAGACTGACCATCATACCATCTACCATACCTTCCTCTCTCCTAGAGAGCCAATGAACCTGACCCAAGCTTTCTTGAATTCAGTACTGTCATTATTAGATTTGTACTAGACTAGATCAGGGGTGTAGCTACTGGTGGGCCTGGATGGGCCCAGGCCCGCCCAGTTTTTAATCAGGTCCACCCAGATGTCACCATGTCTCCTCACCCTCTCCCACCCCGCCGTAGCGCTTGTCTTCTAGGCTATCGGCGCTGCCTCCTCTACCTCACAGTCTCCGTCCGAGTCCGTCCCCCACTCCCGTGGCAGCTTGCGATTTGCTACCGACACTGCCTGACAGCTGACAGACGTGGCGCAACGTCCTGCTCCGGGGGCGGGGCCTTCCCTCTGCCGCGCTGATTCAACTTCCTGTTTACGCAGGGCAGAAGAACGCATGCGGCAGAGGGAAGGTCCTGGAGCAGGTTGTCGGCTCCGCGTCTGTGATGTCAGGCAGCGCTGGTAGCAAATTGTAAGCGCTGCCACAGGGGGAGGGGGGGAGACGGAGACTGTGAGGTGGAGGAGGCAGCGCCGATAGCGTCGAATACAAGCGCTGCGGCGGGGGTGGGAAAGGGTGAGGAAGACAGTGGTCTGCTCGCCCTGCAAGGGGAGGGGAATAAAGGGAAGGGAGAGGTTCTGGACGTGTGTGGGGGAAGGGAGAGATTCTGGACGTGTGGGGGGAGGTAAGGAAAACAAAGGGGAGTGGGCTGAAGGGAAGGGAGAGGTTCTGGAAGTGTGTATGGGCATCAGGGAAGGAGTGGGGGAAATCCTGGCCACACAGGAGAGGGGGGGGGGGCAAGATGAAAGAGAGAAGTGCAGGAAGATGCTGGGAGGGGGTGAAGGTGGGGAGAAGAGAGGGAGCAGATGCTGGGCTAGAAGGGTGGAGGGAGAGAGACACTGGGAAAGGTGGAACCATGTGGGAGAGGCCAAGGGGTGGCAAGGAAATAAACGCAAGGAAGATGGTGATTACAGGGGAAAGAAATATGGTAATGGGGAATAGATTGAAGATGGAAGGGAATGGATGGCTGGGGAAGTAGAGAGATGGGGAATAGGAGAACTAGTGTGTGGAAAGGAAATGGAAATCTGACAGATATCTGAAAAGTAAACAAAGAAAAAGGGGTTAGGATAAAATTTGGGTGGACAGAGAAAAGAAAAAAAAAAAAAAAAAAAAGAGGAAAGAGCTAAAATGGAAAGGTCAATATCTCAGAGGCAAGTGAAGTGAGGGAATGGAACAAGAGAGGAGAAAAAGACAAATGGACAGCAGCTGCTTGAAGGAGAAATAGCAGAAAGATTGGAAAGTTCAAAAGAGAACCTGGATCAACATGATGGAAAAAGAAAATGACCAGACAACAAAGGTAGAAAAGGCATTTTATTTTATTTTGAATGTTAACTGAAATATGATAGCTTGAGAAATGTGCATAGCGGATGTCACTTTCCTCATGAGCTAAAGTGTTTCTGTTTCTATTTTGAGTTGGGAGGTGCTGGGGAGAGGTAGAGAATAGGAGGAAGGGGCAGGGCAGAGAGAAAATTTTGTGCCCACCCACTTTGGGCTGAGGCCCACCCAAAATTGGCTGTCTGGCTACGCCACTGGACTAGATGTGTAAGAATAATGTGGGGGGGGGGGGGGGGGGGGCGGGGGGGGGGGGGGAGGGGCGGGGGGGAGGGGAATCCCACATAGCTATGAATAAAGGATCATGTGCCACAGCCCAAGCAAGGAGACATGCCAACTGAGTCTGAAGCCCAGATGAAAATGGGGTCGAAAAGAAAGAACTTGTCTTTTTTTTTTTCATTTGGTTTCAAGGTATCCATGTTCCTGCAATCTGTTTCTCAGTGTGGCTGTTTCCAACATTTGTTTATATTTTCAGGCTCTTCCAGTTTCAGAAAATGTACAGGATGCATTAGTCTCCACTCACTTGATTTCATTTGTAATGCATCTGGTCAGGATATCCTGAGAACCTCTCAGTGAGAAAAGAATCAGGGATCACCACTAAATGTATAGGTTTGGGGGAGGCAGTGGACTAGAAGGGAGGGGAATTTTTTTTTTAAATTTATGTGAAGTCTTAATTGTTCAAGCTTATATGACAACAGATATAGTCAGCAAAAAATACAACAGTATGATCCCAACCAAAATATACACACAAGAACTACTACTTAACATTTCTAAAGCGCTACAAGGGTTACGCAGCGCTGTAAAATTTAAACATAGAGGGACGGTCCCTGCTCAAAGAGCTTACAATCTAAGAGACAAGTGAACGGTCAGTCCGATCGGGGCGGTCAAATTGGGGCAGTCTGGATTTACTGAACGGTAAGAGTTAGGTGCCGAATGCAGCATTGAAGAGGTGGGTTTTAAGCAAAGACTTGAAGATGGGCAGGGAGGGGGCTTGGTGTAAGGAAGGTTGTTCCAAGCATAGAGTGAGGCGAGGCAGAATGAGCGGAGCCTGGAGTTGGCGGTGGTGGAGAAGGGTACAGAGAGGAGGGATTTGTCCTGTGAACGGAGGTTACGGGCGGGAACGTAAGGGGAGATGAGGGTAGAAAGGTAGTGAGGGGCAGCAGACTGAGTGCATTTGTAGGTAAGAAGGAGAAGCTTGAATTGAATGCGGTATCTGATTGGAAGCCAGTGAAGTGACCCGAGGAGAGGGGTGATATGAGTATATCGGTTCTGGCGGAATATGAGACGTGCAGCAGAGTTGTGAACAGATTGGGGATAGATGGCTAAGTGGGAGGCCGGTGAGGAGTAAGTTGCAGTAGTCAAGGCGAGAGGTAATGAGAGCGTGGACGAGAGTTCGGGTGGTGTGTTCAAAGAGGAAAGGGCGAATTTTGCTGATGTTAAAGAGGAAGAAGCGGCAGGTCTTGGCTATCTGCTGGATATGCGCAGAGAAGGAGAGGGAGGAGTCAAAGATGACTCCGAGGTTGCGGGCAGATGAGATGGGGAGGATGAGGGTGTTATCAACTGAGATAGAAAGTGGAGGAAGAGGAGACATGGGTTTTGGTCGAAAGACGATGAGCTCGGTCTTGGACATGTTCAGTTTCAGGTGGCGGTTGGACAAGAACAATACCAGGCAAGAAGAGAGTGTCATCCTGCTCCAACCCATTAAAAGTATCCATATGAGCTTCAAACCTTTTCAGAAAAAATTTGATAACAGTGATCATAATATGATCGGTTTTGATAATGGCTGCGAAGTAAGTGAACTCAGGAAATCAAATACACTAGCGTTTAACTTTAGAAAAGGAGATTACGATAAAATGAGAAGAACGGTAAAAAAAAGACTGAAGGGAGCAGCTGAAAGGGTAAAAAACTTGAATCAGGCGTGGATGCTGTTCAAAAACACCATCCTAGAAGTACAGGACAAATATATTCCGCGTATTAGAAAAAGAGGAAAAAAAAGACCAAACGTCAGCAGGCGTGGCTAAATGGTAAGCTATTAGAGCCAAAAAAAACAATCCTTCAGAAAATGGAGAAGGGAACAGACTGAAGACAATAAGATAAAACATAAGGAATGTCAAACCGAATGCAAAAAGGAGATAAGGAGGGCTAAGAAGGACTTTGAAAAAAAGTTAGAGTTAGAAGAAAAAACACATAGCAAAAATTTTTTTTTAGGTATATTAAAAGCAGGAAGCTGGCTAAAGAATCGGTAGGGCCGCTGGACGACTGTGGTGTTAAAGGGGCGATCAGGGAAGACAAAGCCATAGCAGAGAAATTGAATGAATTCTTTGCTTCGGTCTTCACCGAGGAGGATTTGGGAGGGATACCGGTGCCGGAAAAGGTATTTGAAGCGGATGAATCAGAAAGACTAAATGATTTCACTGTAAACTTGGAGGATGTAATGGGGCAGTTCTGCAAACTGAAAAGTAGTAAATCACTGGCACCAGATGGTATTCATCCCAGAGTATTAATAGAGCTGAAAAATGAACTTGTGGAGCTACTGTTAGAAATATGCAATTTATCCCTAAAAACAGGTGTGGTACCAGAAGATTGGAGGGAGGTCAATGTAATGCTGATTTTTTAAAAGGGTTCCAGAGGCGATCCGGGAAATTAAAGACCGGTGAGTCTGACGTCGGTGCCGGGAAAAATGGTAGAGGCTATTATTAAAAAACAAAATTACAGAGCACATCCGAGGACATGGATTACTGAGACCAAGTCAGCACGGTTTTAGTGAAGGGAAGTCTTGCCTCACAAATCTACTGCATTTTTTCGAGAGGATGAACAAACATGTGGACAAAGGGGAGCCGGTGGATATTGTATATCTAGATTTTCAGAAGGCGTTTGACAAAGTGCCGCATGAAAGACTCCAAAGGAAACTGGAGAGTCATGGGATCGGAGGCAGTGTATTATTATGGATTAAGAGCTGGTTAAAGGATAGGAAGCAGAGAGTAGGGTTAAATGGCCATTATTCTCAATGGAGAAGGGTGGTTAGTGGAGTCCCTCAGGGACTGCTGATTTTTAACATATTTATAAATGACCTCGAGATGGGAGTAACTAGTGAGGTAATTAAATTCGCAGATGACACAAAATTATCCAGGGTCGTCTCGTCGCAGGAGGAGTGTGAAAAATTACAAGAAGACCTCGTGAGACTGGGGGATTGGGCATCCAAATGGCAGATGAAGTTCAACGTTGACAAGTGCAAAGTGATGCATGTGGTAAGGAGGAACCCGAATTACAGCTATGTTATGCAAGGTTCCGCGTTAGGAGTTACGGACCGAGAAAGGGATCTGGGAGTCATCGTGGATAGGACGTTGAAATCTTCAGCTCAATCTGCTGCAGCGGCTAAGAAGGCGAACAGAATGTTGAGTATTATTAGAAAAGGGATGGAAAACAAGCATGAGGATGTTATAATGCCGTTATATCGCTCCATGGTGCGACCGCACCTGGAGTATTGTGTTCAGTTCTGGTCGCCTCATCTCAAAAAAGATATAAAGGAATTGGAGAAGGTGCAGAGACGGGCAACAAAAATGATATAAGGGATGGGACAACTACCCTCTGAGGAGAGGTTAAGACGGCTAGGACTCTTTAGCCTGGAGAGAAGGCGGCTGAGAGGTGATATGATAGAGGTTTACAAAATAATGAGCGGGATAGAGCGGACAGATGTGAAGCGTTTGTTTACGCTTTCTAACAATAATAGAACCAGGGGACATAAGATGAAATTAGAATGTGGTAGGTTTAAAACAAATCGGAGAAAGTTTTTCTTTAGTCAGCGCGTAGTTAGACTCTGGAACTCATTGCTGGAGAAGGTAGTGATGGCAGCTGGCCTTGCTGAGTTTAAAGGGGGTCTGGACAGATTTCTGAAGGAAAAGTCCATTGATCGTTATTAAATTTTGGTTTTTTTGCCAGGTTCTTGGGGCCTGGATTGGCCGCTGTCAGAGACAGAGTGCTGGGCTTGATGGACCTTTGGTCTTTTCCCAGTGTGGCAGTGCTTATGTGCTCCCCCCACCCCAACAGCGAAAAATGACCCCCCCCCCACCAACTCCCTCCTAATCCCCCACCTCATCACTAATCAGAGGATACAGAATCCACCTCAACCCACTTAAGAGTCCAACACGGTCCAGCAGAACAATGAGAAGTAAAAGGCTCCCAAATGACCTCCCATTTGTGAAATTGATGCCTACGTTCTGCAATTAATCGTTCCATTTCACAAATGTACCATAGATTATTAAGCCACTTCACCAATGAAGGAACAGTTGGTTGTTTCCAGTGCGCTGCTACCAGCACTCGAGCTGCACACATTGCATTTCGCACCAAAATGGCTTGAGGAAGTTTTAGTCCTGGAACCTTTTTAGGAAAAAGAATACTGGTGACCATGGAATGGAGTTTCCCAGTCACCTCTGCAGTCTGTATTGAATTGCTTTCCAAAAAGCACAGATTGTAACACATGACCACCAGATATGACCCATTGTACCAAGTTCCCCACAGCCCCTCCAACTCTCACCCGAAAGGCCAGGGTAGATGCGCCGAAGACTGGCCGGTGTTAGGTACCACCTAAACAAAACTTTTACAGCATTTTCCTTGAAAGGTACATAAAAAGACACCTTCACCAATGCTCTTTCCAGCACCCCCCACCCATCCTCCCCCAACTCCAGACCCAACTCGTGCTGCCAGTTTCTTCTATGCAAAGTGTAAATTGGAGATTGTGAGCACAAATGTTTATACAAACAGGTGATCAACCCTCTGGAGGTCTTGGAGTCCTCACACAAGTCCTCCAAAAAGGAGTCATCCCTTAAAATTGCAGAGCAAATGCGGGATGCAGAAAGAAAGTGGGATATCTGTAGGTAAGCATAACTGTCTCTTGATGTAAAAGGAAATTCCTCCACTAAGGAAGGAAAAGTTCGGAAAGAATCTGCATCGAAAAGTTGACCCCATGTCCTGAGGCCCTCAGCTTCATCAGGAGGAAAAAGAGGGTTGAAAGCTATGGGTGAAAGATGCAATGATGCAATCTTGTTCCGGGAAAAAACTATCCCAGTAATAAAAGATAGTGTAAATCGAGGGGCACAACCCCTCCCCCCAAGGTGCAGATGTTTATTTGGAAGCCACATAAGAGCCCTCAACGGCCTTGAACCCAGAGAAAATTGTTCCAAATGCACCCAGAGTTTATGAGGGTGAGCCTGACACCACTCTAAAGCTGCACACGCTTGAGCTGCCCTATAATACCAGAAAATATTAGGAACCCCCAATCCCCCCCTCCCTTTGTCCTGGTACAGAAAAGAACGAGGCAAACGTGGGCGCCTGCCAGCCCAAATAAAACGCGTAAGGCGATCTTGTAGCTTAGATAGAAACCCCCTAGACATCTGCAAGGGAAGGACCTGAAACAGATAAAGCAAACAGAGGAGAATATTCATCTTAACCGTGGCTATACGACCGAACCAAGAAAGAGCAAGATCCTTCTAGCGATCTAAATCAGCAGTGACAGCCCTAAGTATCCCCGAATAGTTTGCTAAAAATAAATCAGAGAAACGAGGGGTCAGAAATACCCCCAAATAACAAATGCCCCTCGTGGCCCAACGAAAAGGAGGCCTGCAATGAGGCCAGTAGCTGTGCGGGCAGTATGACGCTCAAGGCTTCCGATTTAGTCATGTTAATTTTAAAACCAGAGACAGAGAATATTCACCAATGGCCTGCAAAACATTAGGAAGAGAAATTAGAGGTCGAGTAATAAAACAGCATTATGTTGTAATTTGTGTTCGTTTGCCACGTGAATACCCGAAATATCAGGGTTCAGGCGCAACTTTGCTGCAAAAGGCTCCATAACCATCGCAAAAAGCATTGGAGATAGGGGGCACCCCTGATGGGTACCCCTAAACAGAGAAAAGAAAGAACAGTTCCCCCCATTGAACCTAACACAGGCTGTAGGAGAATTATAAAAGGCTTGAAACCAGCCACAGAAGGAGGGGCCCAGACCAAAATGTTCCAGGACCCAATACATAAAAGGCCAATGCACTCTGTCAAAAGCCTTCTCTGCATCGAGACCGAGGAGGCACATAGGAATCTGGTCTCTCTTGGACAGGTATAACAAATCCACGACTCGTCTAATGTTATCCATAGCTTTACGATGGGCCACAAACACCACCTGGTCGGGGTGTATTAGAGAAGGTAAGACAATGGCAAGGCGATTAGCCAGGACCTTTGCTAAGATCTTAATATCTGCATTTAAAATGGAAATGGGGTGATATGAAGCACATTTGGTGCGATCTTTATCTGGCTTTGGTATTACTGCAATCCAGGCCTCCATCATAGATGAAGGTAAAGTTGCCCCGGTTCGAACCTCATTGAGTAAATCAGCAAGAAGAGGGGCCAGTTCCGGGGCAAAGGTCCTGTAGAATTCACATGGAAAGCCATCCAGCCCAGCAGCTTTCTTAGAAGGGAGACCTTTGATAACCTTTTGAATCTCCAACGGGGAAACCGGCCTATCCAGTTCGGCTTGCTGCACTGGGGTCAGCGAAGGCAGATTGCAAGAAGTATTCTGATATAGCCTCTGGGCTGGGCTGGATCTCCTGTGAATATAAAGATTGGTAGAAGATCTGAAAACGCCAGCGAATCTGAGAGGATGTATTCAGAGTTCCACCCCTACCATACCGGAGACGTAAACTTGGACGGTCAACCATTTGTTTACGCAATCTAAGAATAAGGATGCGGCCCGCTTTATTAGTAAATTCATAAGAACTTACTTGGTGACGCGCTTGCAACAAACGTAACTGTTCAGAGTAGATAACGTCAAGTTGAAGCCTAAGTGATCTTAATTCTTGCAGTGTCTCGGGAGGACCCCCAGCCTTATGAATGGACTCCAGATGTTGAATTTTGTTAAGACAGCTAGCAATTCGAGCCCTCTGGAGACGGGCACGCCTACTAGCCAATTGTAGAAAGTACCCCCAAGACACCGCCTTCAAAGCATCCCACACTACACTCTGAGTGGGGCCAGATTCAACATTATGTTCTAAGTAATCTTTCAGAACCGTTCTATAGCCTCCCACCACCTCTGTCTCCTGCAACAAACAAGTGTTTAGAGTCCATCGCCTATCCTTGATTTCTTCCTTAAAGAAAGGTAATGAGACCCACACCGGGGTGTGATCTGAAATAGTAATATTGCCAACACCAGCCTCCGGCCCTCTTTCAACCAGTCTAGTATCAAGAAAAACGTAGTCAATACGTGTATAGGAGTCATGAACAAGAGAATAGTAAGAGTAATTGCGATCTCGCGGATGGGAAAGATGATACACATCCAAAGATCCTAAGTGTATACGCTCAGAGCCAAGGATAATTTAGTATCTACGCTAGGAGACCCACGGGAACGATCAAGGTCAGGATTCATAGTAGCATTGAAATCACCGCCCATTACCAACGTACCTCAGATAAATGGAACAAGTGCCTCTCGCACCTGGGCATAAAAACCCGCCTGACGATCATTAGGGGCATATATAGATGCCAGGGTGACATCTACCCTCATCAACAGTAATGTGTAAAAGTAGGAAATGCCCAGCCAGATCCCATTTGATCTTGACAACCTGAACTGGCAGCGAAGAGTGTATCAATATAGCCACCCCACACTTTCTAGGTGAGTCAACAGCCGAAGCAAAGTAAATAGTAGGGTAGGAAGGATGGGAGAGATGCCTCTCATGAAACCAACAAAGGTGTATCTCTTGCAAAAATATTATATGTGGTTTAATCCGAAGCAATTCTCTAAACAGCTTTTGACGTTTCTGAGGCATATTCAGCCCTTTAACATTATACGATAAGCGTTTTAAATCAGCACTCATCCTAGAAATCTAAGTATAAATAAAATGGTAAAGGATACAACCCACAGAACTCCCAATACCATGTTGGATCTCATAACTCTGTAATGTATTACAAAACTTAAGAAACCCCCCCATCTATCCAGAACCCAACCTGTAACCCACATCCCACCCTTCCCTTAACCTACTAACTACACCAGACAGAAAGTATATACCTCCTGAATGGTAATTCGAGGACGTAATCTCAGGCAAACCCACTCACACACACACCCCCACCCCCATACACCACTCCCTATACTACCACTTAATAACATCACCACGCCGCTCCTCCTGCACATTACCACACCATACATCCCCATACAAGAAGCCATACATGCACCCAGCAAAGCATAAAAGACCCCTCCCCCAAACAGACAAAAGCACCATCATAAGCTTGCTCCTTCTTCTGCTTCATGATGAGCCAACCATACAGCCATATACACTCCAACTCAGGCATACACCCGGAGAGAGAAAAAAAAAAAAAGAGGGGGGGGGGGGGGTGGGTAGGAATGGTCTGTTTGCGTTTTGCACGTAATGACACATGCAACTAACAAAGCATATAAGGGATAACTCCCCCCACCCCCCCCAGAATCCAGTCAATTATAGTATGCATATAAAATCGCGAACTGCAGATATAGTCCAAATCAAGCCTCCACCGTCGGAACTATGCTGTTTCCTCTGCCATCTCTGCAGTTTAGCTTTTGTTGTGGGGGCCAGCATGGCTGGATGAGCAGCAGACGCGACTAAACCTGCAGCATGTAAAAGCTTCCAAGCACCTGCCAATGACTGCACCCGATGCTGTTTGCCCTGCAAGGCAAAGTTAAGGGAAAAAAGGAAACCCTCATCTTTATAATATCTGTTCCTTAGTTAAGACATCCATGGCTGGTTTCATCAACCTCCGTTGCTGCAGCGTAAATTGCGAAAGATCCTCAAAAACAGTAATCCTGGACGTATTGTACTCCAGATTGGGTGTCTGCCTAGCACGTCTTAAAATAAGTTCCTTATCAGCATATTTGACAAAGCGTGCAATTATATCTCTTGGTTTGTTATCCACATGCTGACCCAAGGATCGGTGGGCTCTTTCCAACTCAATCGGGGCCGCGCCAGGTTCACACCCCAACAGACTAGCACAAAGGAAATGAACTATAGCTGAGACATCCTCAGTTTGCCCACTTTCCGGTACCCCTTGAAACCGGAGATTTTTCCGATGACCCGTTTTCCAGGTCGTCCAGTTTAAAGAACAGATCTACAAATTGCTTCCCTATCTCCTGTATGCTAGCAGAGTGAGCAGAAATCGAGTCCGCGTGTTCTTCTAATTTCAGTTCAAGGTCTTCCACCCTTCCCCCCATCACGTGGAGGTCCGCGTCGAGCGTGGTTATACGGTCCAGAATTTCCTCTTTGGAAGTTCTAATGTCCGCTTGTATCCTAGACAGTAACTGCCACAGCTCACTGGAAATGCCCCTTCTTGAGGGAGGGAGACACGACTCTGCTAGGGATAGTGCAGAATCCGAATTGGATGGGGAAAGCCACGCCGGCGACACATGGCGCCCTGAGACCTTACCTCCTGCTCGACCTGGCGGGCGATCTGCCACTCGCTTCTGAGAGGAATAAGATTTGCTCATGGTCCTTAAATGTCCGCAGGCCAATTCGTCCTAATAATTCAAGGGAGAGCCTGATGGCAGTAGATATAACGCTATGTTAGTGTGCCCAGGCAGGACCGAAGGAGCTAGGCTGCCATTTTGTGCGATGACATCACTTCCTCCGGGAAGGGAAATGATTTAAATAAAATCTGTGAAGCTCCCCCTCTGCTTTTCCTATTCCTCTTAAACATCTGAATATTCAAGTCAACCTTCATTAAGGTACTGAACCTTAAGCCTGACAGATAACAAGAAGCAGCATAAGGAGTATCAAAGCAAATGCAAGGCGCAGATAAAGAAGGACAAGAGGGATTACGAAAAAAAGATAGCAGTAGAGGAAAAAAAACATAGTAAAACATTTTTTCGGTATATTAAAAGCAGGAAGCCGGCAAAAGAATCGGTTGGGCCGCTGGATGACCGAGGGGTAAAAGAAGCGATCGAGGAAGAAAAAGACGTAGTGGAGAGATTAAATGAATTCTTTGCTTCGGTCTTCACCGAGAAAGATTTGGGTGGGATACTGGTGTCGGAAATGGTATTTCAAGCGGACGAGTTGGAGAAACTTACTCCTCCATGGTAAACCTGGAGGACGTAATGGGGCAGTTCGGCAAACTGAAGAGTAGCAAATCTCCTGGACCGGATGGTATTCATCCTAGAGTACTGATAGAACTGAAAAACGAGCTTGCGGAGCTACTGCTAGTGATATGCAACTTATCCTTAAAATCGAGCGTGGTACCGGAAGATTGGAGGGTGGCCAATGTAACGCCGATTTTTAAAAAAGGTTCCAGGGGAGATCCTGGAAATTATAGACCGGTGAGTCTACGTCGGTGGCGGGGAAAATGGTAGAGGCTATTATTAAAAAACAAAATTACAGAGCACATCCGAGGACATGGATTACTGAGACCAAGTCAGCACGGCTTTAGTGTGGGGAAATCTTGCCTGACCAATTTACTTCAATTCTTTGAAGGAGTAAACAAACGTGTGGCAAAGGGGAGCAGGTTGATATTGTGTATCTGGATTTTCAAAAGGCGTTTGACAAGGTGCCTCATGAAAGGCTACAGAGGAAATTGGAGGGTCATGGGATAGGAGGTAATGTCCTACTGTGGATTAAAAACTGGTTGAAGGATAGGAAACAGAGAGTGGGGTTAAATGGGCAGTATTTACAATGGAGAAGGGTAGTTAGTGGGGTTCCTCAGGGGTCAGTGCTAGGACCGCTGCTCTTTAATATATTTATAAATGATTTAGAAATGGGAGTAACTAGCGAGGTAATTACCGTATTTTTCGGACCATAAGACGCACCGGACCATAAGACGCACCTAGGTTTTAGAGGAGGGAAATAGGAAAAAAAAAATTTTCCTCTTTCCCTCCTCTAAAACCTAGGTGCTCCGGTGCGTCTTGTCCGGGTTTTGGACCTCCGTTCTGTACTTACAGGATTCCATGTTCCCTGGTGTTCCCTCGGCGGCCATTTTGAATCTCGCCGAGACCGTCAGAAAGCATTGAGAAGCACGGAGAGCAGCGCGATGGGCAGGAAAGAGGGGGCTCTTTCCTGCCCCGACGTCACTAGACCACCAGGGAACATGGAATCCTGTAAGTACAGAACGGAGGTCCAAAAACGCTACCTTCGGACTATAAGACGCACCCCCCATTTTCCTCCCAAATTTTGGGGGAAAAAAGTGCGTCTTATAGTCCGAAAAATACGGTAAATTTGCTGATGACACAAAGTTATTCAAAGTCGTTAATTCGTGACAGGATTGTGAAAAATTACAGAAGGACCTTACGAGACTGGGAGGCTAAATGGCAGATGATGTTTAATGTCAGCAAGTGTAAGGTGATGCATATGGGGAAAAAAAGAACCCGAATTATAGCTACGTCATGCAAGGTTCCACGTTAGGAGTTACTGACCAATAAAGGGATCTGGGTGTCGTCGTTGATAATACACTGAAACCTTCATTCAATCTCTCCGCTCCGTCTTTATCTTCCTTGAGCGCCCCTTTTACCCCTCGGTCATCCAGCGGCCCAACCGATTCTTTTGCCGGCTTCCTGCTTTTAATATACCGAAAAATTTTTTTACTATGTTTTTTTTCCTCTACTGCTATCTTTTTTTCGTAATCCCTCTTGTCCTTCTTTACCTGCGCCTTGCATTTGCTTTGATACTCCTTATGCTGCTTCTTGTTATCTGTCAGGCTTAAGGTTCAGTACATTAATGAAGGTTGACTTGAATATTCAGATGTTTAAGAGGAATAGGAAAAGCAGAGGGGGAGCTTCACAGATTTTATTTAAATCATTTCCCTTCCCGGAGGAAGTGATGTCATCGCACAAAATGGCAGCCCAGCTCCTTCGGTCCTGCCTGGGCACACTAACATAGCGTTATATCTACTGCCATCAGGCTCTCCCTTGAATTATTAGGACGAATTGGCCTGCGGACATTTAAGGACCATGAGCAAATCTTATTCCTCTCAGAAGCGAGTGGCAGATCGCCCGCCAGGTTTTTTTGCCTCTAATGCTATCTTTTTTTTCGTAATCCCTCTTGGCCTTCTTTAGCTGCGCCTTGCATTTGCTTTGACACTCCTTACGCTGCTTCTTGTTATTTTCAGATGGTTCCTTCTTCCATTTTCTGAAGGCGTTTCTTTTAGCCCTAATAGCTTCCTTCACCTCACTTTTCAACCACTCCGGCTGTCTTTTGGACTTCCGTCTTTCTTTTCTAATTCGCGGAATATGTTTAGCCTGGGCCTCCAGGATGGTATTTTTGAATAGTGTCCATGCCTGTTGTACAGTTTTTACCCTCTCAGTTGCCCCCCTAAATTTCTTTTTAACCGTTCTTCTCATTTTATCATATAGTGGAATTGGAAAAGGTCAGCGAAAGCGGGGATGGGACAACTTCCCCATAGACCACTACTAAATGGACTTGGAAAAATCCACAATTTCGGGAATAACATGTATAGAATGTTTGTACGTTTGGGAAGCTGCCAGGTGCCCTTGACCTGGATTGGTCGCTGTCGGGGACAGGATGCTGGGCTTGATGGGCCTTTGGTCTTTTCCCAGTATGGCATTAAATATGTACTTATGTAGATTTCTTTTTCTTAATTTGAACAAATACTAGTCTTTCTGTGGCACATTATTGCATGCTGAAGTGTGCAAGGGTCACAAAGAAACATATTACTACATCATATGCTGATGCTTTCAAAGTTGGCTGGATTAGTGAACGATTCGGCAAGAAAACTAACCACTGAATTGATGAGCTCAACAAAATGGATATAGAAACCAGTCTGTAACTGTAAACAAACCGGGTGAACCTGGTGAAACAAATGTTGCTAAAATCATCCAAAAACCTGGAAGGTTTTGCTGTTCTATCCCTATTTGGGGATAGAACAGCAGGCATGAAACTAAAAGGAATGAACAAATATGGTTTGTATTGCTCTGTGCTCTGAATAAAGTTAAATGAAATGACGTCAGCTCCAGGAATGGTGGCTCGGTGCTGAAGCTCCGGACAAGCTGCATTAAAAATCAAAGTATTTCCTTGTTGGGAACGATCGGGAGCTTCAGAGGGTCCGGGTCGCATTCCTGCAGGCATCGGAGCTTGTTGGCCGAGGCTGCGTGAGTTACGAAGGAGCAGGCTGGACGGAGTCAATGATTGTGGCTGCACGGCACCTGGGGAGAGCACGTGGCTTTTTAGAAGGCCGCGGTGAAGGCTCGGGGCGGCGGCAACAGGTGGCGGGCAAGGAGCCGTGCCCTCCGCTTCGGAGGTCGTCCCTGGAGCGTTGTGTGACTGTGATCCCTGCCAGACCTACTCGGACCACAGGGAGGCGGCCTGCTCTTTCCCGAGGGCTTCCTTAAAACAGAGGAGAGTTTGGAGTGCTATCGAGCGTACCCCAGCCCGTGTGCCGTCAGGAGCAGTGGTAACAGCATTGCAGCCTTTACCTCTGGGCTTACTAGTGGAAGTGGTGGTGTATTTCTACTTTGGCTGCTGCTCTGGGTTGCCGAGCGGCGGCTCTAGGGATTCCCCCGGCCTTGGTGACCACGACGACCACGGTTGCATTCTTCTCCTCGAGGCCTGCGACGGAGTGTGCGGCAAAGGAGAGGGAATGTGTGGAAGAGGACGAGTGGGGCCGGGCCAAGGAGTGGCTGAAAGGGCCCCCGCGTGCGATTGGGGATACTTTGCTCGCGCTCCGCCGTTATCATCCGCTGCGGGCAGGGGGGGCCCACGGCAGCGGCTGGTAGAGCCCCAGGCCTGGACAGTGTGTCTGGATCAGATTTAATCTGACTGATAAGAATTTAGGAAAATATGAAAGAAATGAAGTCACGGACCGAGATGGCAGCTTAAAGGCGGAGCTCCATTGGGGCAAGGTTTAGAGTGAGCGAATCCCATAGAATTAAGCGGCATCCCAAAGTGTGAATCGAAGGGGAAAGGTCCCTGAGGAATGCCACCAAAGAAGGGACTGGAGCGATTCCATTTTTCAACGGAGCAAGGCAAAAAAACCCGTTGGCGTTGTTGGCGGGGCCAGAGCGGAGTGGAGCAAAGATGGCAGCGAGTCCAGCGGTGGCCAGGGAGGAGCACACTAAGGAGGGCCTTGAGACTGGCGAAATCGCGAAAACGGAAGTGGTGGCTTGGTTTCAAGATCTGAAGGCCGATCTGGCAGGGGTCCGAAAGGATATACAAACTGCCCTGAGAGAAATTAGGGCTGAAATTCGCGATTTGGGAATGCGTGTCGGGGAAATGGAGACTTTCAAGCAGGACATAGGGAAACTGCATAAAGTGGTGAATGTGGACATGCGGGAACTACAACAACTCAGGGAGCAGGTGGAGGACCTGGAGAATAGGTCGCACCGCAATAACCTGCGATTTAAGGGAATCCTTGAATTGGACATATTTAGTAATTGCGAAGCAGTAATTCGAGAACTGTGTGGGTTCATTTTGAATGCTGAGGATGGAGGAAAATTGCTGGACCTTCGCATTCAGAGAGCACACAGAGTGGTTGGCCCACAGCGGGAAACTCGCCAGAGGGACATTTTGGTGTGTTTCGCCGAATTCTCCATGAAGGAGAAAATATTGAGCAAAGCAAGGCAGCAGAGAGGGGATTCAAGATGGCGGCCGAGTAGGAAGCACGGAAGATAGCTCCGCTGTTACCCGCTCTTACTCTTGATTTTTTTGCCTTTGAGTTACTTAAACGATGCCTAAAAGGAGAGGTAAATCGCGAGGTCCCGCTACTCCCCTTTTACCTGGAGCTGGAACAATGGATCGCTTCCTTTTACCGGGCACACCGACGGGGACTGGTTCGCTGCTGGAGGGATTAGGGAGAGGTCTGCCGTTCCCCCAGCTTGAACAGGAGACATCTTTTAGTCCCGAGATGAGGATTCCTCCTCCCATGCCGGCTATGGCGCTGAACTCGGACCAGAGACCCCTTGATGCGCAGGACGCGACGGGGTTTCCTGGCGCGGGTGCTGAGTCGACGCCTGAGATGCCGGTGAACCCTGCTGTGGATACAGCAGAAGTGAGCGGAGGAGAAGCTGTTCCTGTGGAAGAACGCGGAACAGTGGGAGGTCAACCAGCTTTAACTTCAACCCCTACAACGGATACACTAAGTAAGTCGTTTTTGCCTGAAGAGCCTCAACAAATAACGTTGGATAACAGTTGGGAAGCACTTGTAGGTTTAGAAGCCTCATTTACTCAAAAGTTTACTCAGTTAAATAAGAAATTCATATCTGATAATGAAAAAATTGTGGAAATGGACATGAGATTAAAGTCTTTGGGCAAACATGTGGAAACTAACTCTTCAGTAATCAAAAATTCTCAACAAATACAAGTTAATTTAATTAAGGAAAATTTACATCTTCAAAATAGAATTGAAATATTAGAGAATTACCAACGTTCAAATGCCCTCAGACTGATAAACTTTCCTAAGCAGGTCGCCATTTCTCCATTGATAACCTTCAAGCAGTATTTAACAGAGGTTCTAAAAATCCCATAAAAATCACATCCACCAATTTCAAAGATTTTCTATATAGAACCATCTCGGAAGAAAGATCTAGTACAAAGAGAGGAAGTAAATGCCCAATCTTTGGATTTAAATTTGACTCAAATTATTGAAGGAGACAATGTGGGTCTAACAACTGCTACACTTAAAGTGATTTTCATACTTCAACCGGACAGAGACTGGATACTCAAACAATTTTTTCTAAATAAAAGACCAGATTTCCTAGAGTGTAATATTAGAATGTATCCGGACGTCTCAAGAATTACGCAAAAGAAAAGAAAAGAATTTCTCAAACTGAGACCAAAGGTAATGCAACTTGGAGCATTATTCTGGCTGAACTTTCCTTGCAAGTGTGTGATAAAATTAAATTCAATTAAGTATGTATTTTTTGAGGCAAACCAACTGAACTCTTTTTTAGAAGCAAAGCTGAGAGACTCACAGCTTCCATTACCAGCTTCAATCCCATAAATAGTTTATATTGCCTGGAATGCTTATACTAGCCACCATGTTTTGATTTAGAAGTTGGTTTCTAAAAAATCTTATTTGATTTCCTGAAAATTGTGATAATCCCCTATTATTGTGGACTATAGACGAGTAATGGTTTCTTTGTTAATTATACTTATTTCTATAATGTTTATATTCTTAAAAAAATTTTTTTTTTAAGATACTAAATCGTCTTTATCTGTATTCAAGATATAATACTTGATGTAATTGAAAAATTAAAAAAAAAAAAAAAAAAAAAAAAAAGCAAGGCAGCAAAAAGAAATTATTTGGAAAAACTGCAAGATTGGAGTGTTTCAGGATCTGGCCTGTACTACACTGCAAAAGCGTCTATCCTTCCAAGAAGCCATGATACTTATGAGGTCAAAGGGGATCCGGTATAAGTGGCTCTTCCCGTTTGGGATGTTGCTAACAGTGGACGGTAAATCGCGTAAAGTCAAGACCCCGGATGAGGCATGGTCATCACTGTACTCTTTGGGGTGCAGAGATGTTCCCGTTCAGAAGGAGTTAAGAGAGACCGCCAGGGAACCCAGAGCGGATTCGGCGTGGCAGAAGGTGGTGGATCAGGGGAAGACTTCTAACAAGCAAGCTTCCTGAAGGAGCACAGATTTGTGTGGACTTGTGGTGAATTGCTTGAATCAGTGGGGAGGTTGGGTGGAGGAGTGTGGGATGCATGAATGTAATGGATGTGGGTGTAAGTAGGGTGATGTGAGGGACAGAGATTAGCTTTGGAGAGGTTAAAGCCCCGGGAGTGTGCGTTGATTCCTCGTAGGATGGCTGATTTACTGACAGAGAGATAAGCTACTGACAGAGAGATAAGCTACAGGGTAGGGGAGGGTGGGGGAGGGATTAGGATAAGTTGGAGCAGAGGAGTGTGGGTTTGGAGCAGGGGGGAGGGCAGAGATCGCCTTTGGGGGAGGAGAGGGGACAAGGGGAGGGTAGAGACCTTATTGGTGGGTACATGGAATGTAAATGGGCTAAATACTTAGGGGAAACGAAGTAGAATACTTAAGGAGTTGGGTAGGCTGAGGGACACTCACTTGCTGCGTTGTAGGCCTTTTTGGGAAGTGGTGGTACATCAGGGAATAGGGCCAAAAAAGATGGGGAGAGTGGCTATTTTGATCAGACAAACTTGATTAAAGAGGTGTTTCGAGATACTAGTGGGCGTTGTGTGGGCCTCAGAGGGTGCTTGCAGGGGAAGGAGCTGACATTGATTAACATTTATGCTCCGAATGTGGGGTAGAGGGAATTTTTTCAAACATTTAAAGAAGAAATCTCGGGATGTGTAGGAGAGCAGGTTGTGTTAGGAGAGGATTTTACTATTGCCCCGGATGCAAGGTTAGATCATTCAACAGGAGGAGGGCAGCAGAGTGGCCCTGGGAGGAAGGCATTGTTACAATTTTTGAAGGGGTTGGAGGTGGTGGATTGTTGGAGGTTGTTACATGAGGTACAGTGGGACTACACCTTTTACTCGCATGCAGGACAGATGTATTCCCGGATAGATGGGCTATGGGTGCATTGCAATAGATGGCATATGGTGGGGGCTGTGGAGATAGAGACCATTTGTGTTTCTGATCACGCGCCAATGTGGATTAAATTAACTGGGTTGGGCCAATGCAGGAGACAAGGAGTCTGGAGTCAATGAATCACTGCTTGGGTATGAGAAAGTGCGGGAGGATATTCAGCTTACTATTCTAGAATTCTGACGCTTTAATGACAATGGGGAAGTAACAGATGGGGTGTTATGGGATGAGATGAAGGTAGTGGTGAGGGGTGTTTTGATTAAATGGGGGTCGTGCAAGAAAAGGGAAAAAGGGCAGAACTCGCTGATTTTGCAGAAGAGGTTATTGCATTTAGAACAGCTGCACAAAAGAAACCCTAAACCGCAGGTATGGGAAGAACTTAAGCAAGTGAGAGGGAAACAGCACAACTGCAGATGGCAGAGGTGGATTTTATGAGAACTAAGCTCAAGCAACAATATTTTGAGTTTGCTAACAAATCCAGTGCAATGTTGGGCCGTTATTTGCGGGCGCGGAGAGGGCGTTCCCTTATTCAGAGGTTGAAGGATGAGAGGGGAGGATGGCACTATGCTGACTCAGGCATTGGAAATTGTTTTGTGAAATATTATCAAGAACTTTATAGTGCTTCTGAGAAACCACAGACGGTACATATGGCTCGGTTTTTGGATCGGATCTCTTTACCATGCTTGGATGAATCTGAAAGGGCTCAGGCTTGGGGAACCCATTAGACTAGGGGAGGTACAGGGTGTGATAAAACGGCTACCTAATAGTAAAGCACCAGGTTTAGATGGATACTCGGTGAAGTTTTATAAATGCTTTGTGGAGGAGTTGGGAGACCTCTTGGTGAGGGTGAGAAATGGAGCGTTGGAGGGTAGTGGGCTACCGGTATCTACATCTGAGGCTGGGATAACGGTTCTGCCTAAGCCAGGAAAAGATCCTGTGGTTTGTGGTGCCTATAGGCCTATTTCACTTCTGAATGTGGATGCAAAGATAGTAGCCAAGGTCCCGGCTAATAGGTTGGCTAGGGTGTTGTCATAATTGATCCATATAGATCAATCTGGGTTTATCCCGAAGAGGCAGGTAGGGGATAACATAAGGCGTTTTCTCCATTTAATATGGGAGGCACAAAGATCCCGGTCCAGTATAGCTTTGTTGGCTATAGACACAGAGAAGGCCTTTGAATGGGTAAGCTGGGGGTTTTTGCGAGAAGTAATGAATCACATGGGCCTGGGTGACAATTTTGGGGCTTGGCTGGCAGCTTTGTATACAGCTCCGAAGGCATGCCTTAATATTAATGGGGGATATACTTCCTTTTTCCCAATAGGTAGAGGGACTAGGCAGGGATGTCCTTTGTCGCCCCTCCTCTTTGCCCTGTACACAGAGCCGTTGGCGGTACTGATACGCCAGCATCCAGATTTTCGGGGTATTAGGGTTGGGGGGATGGAACATCGTATTGTTTTGTTTGCGGATGATGTGCTACTTTATGTGGTGGATCCTGAGCAGAAACTACCTGTGGTGTTGGAGATTTTTAGGGAATTTGAATGATATGCTGGCCTAAGGGTGAACATGGATAAAAGTGAGCTAATGGGGATTTCTTTGAAACAGGGGGAAAAAAGTAGATTGAGAGCATTGTTTGCGTTTAAGTGGGCCAAGCATCACATTTGGTATCTGGGGATTCAGATTCCTAGGGACTTGGGTAGGGTGTATAGTCTCAATTATGGGAAGATAACAGACCAAATTCAGGGGGAGCTGTCCCGGTGGAAGGGTTTGTGGCTCTCGTGGTGGGGGCGTATGGCAGTGGTGAAGATGAACGTGCTGCCTAGATTGTTATTTTTGTTTCAGGCGCTGCCAGTGGCGGTTCCAAAATGGACATTTAAACAACTGCAGGGGTTGGTGTCACAGTTTATATGGGGGTGGGGTAGGCATCCCCGTTTAGCTGGACAAGCGTTATGGGGTGTCCCTGAGGGGGGGGGGGGGGGGTAGAGCAGTGTCTAATATTGAATGGTATTATGTTGCTGCCCAATTGAGGACGATTATGGACTGGGAGAGGGGGATAACTAAGCCTGCTAGCCAGTTGGAGCAATCGTATAGCCTGCACAGGCCGATGAGCTCTTATTTATGGACTACTGAAGGAGTGGAGGTGATCTTGGCGGGGATACAGAATCCATGTGTGAGGCATTTGGTGGAATTGTGGGGAGAAGTGCGGAGGAAATGGGAACAATCTGATAGGCAGTGGCGTTCCTGGCGTTCGGTGCTGCCCCCCCCCCCCCCCCCCCGCTAAATGAGTTTGCTAAACTTCGCTTCGCTGCAGCTCCCTCTGCCCTGGAACAGGAAATAACCTGTTCCGGGTCAGAGGGAGCTGCAGCGAACGAGCGACGAAGTTTAGCGAATTCGGAGCAGGCGTGCGCCGCAGCCCCCCCCCCCCCCCAGCGGCGTGCACCCGGGGGCGGACCGCCCCCCCCCCTTGGTACGCCACTGCTGATAGGGTGTCGACACTGGCGCCTTTGAGATGGAAGCCACAATTTGGGCAGGGAGAGAAAATGCTATTTTTGTGTGGTGGGAGCAAGCAGGCATTGTGAATTTCAGGGCTGTGCTGCGGGGGGGGGGGGGGGGGGGGGGGGGGGGGGGGGGGGGGGGGGAAATAATTTTCCCTATATACAGATTTGGTGCAGGAAAATGCATATAAAGTTTTATCCAGATGGTATTACACACCTGAGAGATTGGAGGCGGATGTACCCCGGTTGGATGTTGGAGGTGTAATTCACAAAGGAGTTCATTTATACACATATAGTGGGCATGCTCCAGGGTGGTGCCCTTTTGGCACGCTGTTATGAAAGCGTTAGAAAAGTTGATTGGATCGTCTTTGGGGTGCAGCCCTTTGGTGTGCCTCTTGGGCTTATATAATGAGAGGGACTCTTGGGAGGAGCGGAAATGGTTGCGCTGGGGGTTGGCAGCAGCTAAGTGCCTCATAGCACAGCATTGGAAGAGGGCAGACCTCCCGACATTTGGTGACAGGAAATGTAAATTGGGTCAGTTAATACAAATGAAGTGACTAACGGCATACCGCAGGGAGGGGGCACTGTAACATAAGGGTGGATGGTCTCGATTACAACAGTGACTGACATGGATTTAGGATCGTGAAGTATTACAGGAGGGGGCGGGTTGGGGGGATGGGAGGGGGAGAGAGAGAGGCATATTTTCAAAGCACTTAGCCTTCCAAAGTTCCATAGAAACCTATGGAACTTTGGAAGGCTAAGCGCTTTGAAAATATGCCTGAGTGTCCCAAAGAACCAGGGGGCGCTTTTAAGTTGAGTGGGGTTGGAGATGGTTAGAGGGGTGGGGAAGGGGATGTTGTATATTAGGGTTGCACGGTTTAGTTGAGAAGTGGATACTGTTTATGGGACTATTTTGATACCATGAGTTTTGGAGCAGTATACATAGTGGATAAGTTAGTTCCAGAGGTTCAGTATTTATGAGCCCCTGCATGGGCAAATGTGAGCAGGTTGTGCTCTTTGCGAAACTGAATGCTGCAGAGTTATTATAATAATAAAAATTTAAAGTGGAAGAAAAAAAGTAAATGAAAGGAAAAAAAAAGCACAAAGATGGGATTATAGCATCTAAATGTTCAATTATTTTACCACCCCCTATAACTTTAAGTGATTGTATCTAAACAGCATTGCTGTACAAGTTTATACTCTCCAGTGAAAGAAGCAGAGAAAAGCATCATAATCGTATCAGCAATATACATGCCCATGTAGCCAGTAACAGTTTCATATTTCCCATCCCAGAAATTGGTACACACTGTATATTTCACTGGTGTGTGATTGACAGATCAATTGCCCAGTTAAATTGTTTCGCAGATTCTTAAAGTCACTGTACCCTTGGAGTTACATTTATGGCTAGATAAAGGATGATAACACGTAACATATACTGTATTTGGTATCTTTAAACAAGTTCCCTAGAGCATGCTATAAGGTTCGCAAGATAGTCTTACCTGGCTCGCAAATAAGGGTTGCGTGACATCTTGCCAAAATTGTCAGGCATTGCCTTGTTGTAAAGATCCACAGGTGGTGCTACTGCAGTATTTGGTGGCGGGAAGAAGGCAGGGTTGAGGTGCAGGGCAGGTGGAACTGCCCCCGGTGGTGGTACCGTCATGTGGGGTGGAAGTCCCGGGGGAGGGGGCATCAGGTGTGGATAGTGGAGTCGTGGAGGAGGAGGTGGGACGTTGAATCCTGTGGAAAGAACTGGAGGTGGAAGAGGCAAGTGGGGACGGGGAAGGCCTATGACAGAGGGTCGGTTAAAGAACGGTAAAACAGGTGGTTTCTCGATGCGTGGAATCGCTACTGCATTCTCGGTGGGTGTGCCACGCCCATCAGCAGACTCCGTGGAATCTCGGGAGTGAGCTCTTGGTGGAATTCCTACAGAGAGAGAAGCAACCATGTGAATGGCTAGATGGCAAAAGCTACAGTAAAACCTCTTTCTAAAGGACACAGAAATTACTGCAGTGGCATTCTCCACTTGGCATGCTAGTGACTATACAACTGCAAAACCGAAGTAATGTTTCCTGCAGGAGCTATTAGTTAGTGACAGTAATAATGCAGTGCCCCTATAGAAGATATTAGCATGTAACAGGCTAACTGCAGAGTTGGAGTAGTTTACCAGTTTGCCCAGTACTTACTGCTAATTAAGGTGAAAATATTCATACCTGTTAATTTTTTTTCCCTTGAATCCTACTAGACCACTCCAGACCAATGAAATGTTCCCCTACCAGTAGATGGATGTAAAGATACTGAACTATTCCAGTGATGTCAATATGAAGGCTGGTGCAGCTTGAACTTCTCCAGCATGTCAATGCTAAGTAGCAATAGGTTCACCTTTTTACCCACCATTTTAGAGCCCCATTCAATTTTTGCAACATTTCAAATCAACTTCGGTACATCGAGAGATAGAGAGATAGAGAGAGATAGAGAGAGATAGAGAGAGATAGAGAGAGATAGAGAGAGAGAGAGAGAGATAGAGAGAGAGAGAGATAGAGAGATAGAGAGAGAGAGAGAGAGAGAGAGATAGAGAGATAGAGAGATAGAGAGAGAGAGAGAGAGAGAGAGAGAGAGAGAGAGAAAATGAGCAGGCTAAGCCCAAGTAGTCTTCTTGAATCCACCTGCTGTAGTCTTCTTGGGCAGGTCCTGAACTAGTTTAGCAGGATTCAAGGAAAGAAAATTAACAGGTATGAATAATCTCACCTTGCTTTTCATCCTGCTAGACCAGTCCAAACTAAACCCATTTGGTCTGGACTGTGTAAAAGTACCTTACTGGGCGAGGGAAGAAAAGGCTCTCTGAATCACCGCTATGCCAAAGGCCTCACTGCTTCTGGCTTGAAAATCAGTCTTGTTGTGTTTCACAAAAGAATGCAGCAATGACCAAGTCATTGCCTTGCAGATATCTTCAGGTGCAAGCCCTTTGTTACCCTACCCAAGATGCTGCCTGGGTTTGAATTAAGTGAGCCTTGAGGCCCAGTAGAACTATTTTCCCAGAAATGATGTAAGCTGCCTCAATGGTCACTTTGATTTACCACCCTATGGAATACTTAGAGGATGCCTGGCCCCTGCTGGGACCCTGAAACAGCACAGAGTCAGTCTGAAAGGCAAAAAGGGAAGGGAAGGGAAATGGGACTTGATAGATCGCCTATCTGAGGTTTTTGCAACTACATTCAAAGCAGTTTACTTATATTCAGGTACTTATTTTGTACCAGGGGCAATGGAGGGTTAAGTGACTTGCCCAGAGTCAGAAGCAGCTGCAGCAGGAATCGAACTCAGTTCCCCAGGATCAAAGTCCACTGCATTTGAGAGGAATCCAAATTACCTCTGCGAAGAAACAGTGTGTTTTAAGCTTGTAAAATGTATTTAATATTTTCCTGCATTAATCAAAGTGTATTTCTCCTATTTGGCAGCAGGTGGTGATTCTTTGGTGTAAAGCTTTTACAGGGAACTAAGGGGGTCCTTTTACTCAGGTGCTAGGCTTTCTTCCAGCACTCTCTGCAAGAAATCCAGAATCTCTTATGTGCCAAGCCAAGATCCTATGCTCAAATATTTGCCATACCTCGAAGTATATCAACAGTCCTTCCTGAGAATGGAAATGGCTTCCAGACAACTGATGGGCCATGAAGACTCCAGAAAGGGCCACTGTCCTTATGCCACCTGCCCCCCGATGGTGGGCTCGCATTGTTGGGAAGCTCTAGGTGAATCCCCTTGAACAGATTGCTGGTCAAGTCCCACCCAAGTCAGGCTTTGATGCACCCTCTAGTTGAATCAAATGCAACATGAAGTCCTGGGACAGAGGTGCCCAGTGGGATAGCAATTTCTGCTGCAGTGGATGCAAAAGCATTCTTGACCATCTACTGCAATGGGATACAAAAGCACTCTGGCGCGTAAAACCCAGGCCTGTGGAATCCTTTGGATGCAAAGGTCCCTTTTCTGATCCTGCAACTTGAGTAAGCACTACTGGAGAAGAAACACAGTCCCCCATTTGATATTGAAATTACTTAAGTATTCTAGCTCTTGAGAAGATGTTAAATGACTTTTGGCATGATTCACCAAATTTCAAGTTTGTTTCTTACTTAATATACTGCCCATAAAAAAACCATCAGAGTGGTGTACAATTCATAAATAACTGGAAAGAGAAAGGACAAGTATTACAATATTTCAAAAAGAAAAGACAGAGTCACCCAGCCCAGATGTTCCAATAGCAGGAATACCTCGGATGTGGTCTTCTTGGGATGGTTAGCCAAGTCTGCTTGTATCAACCAGCCATCCAGATAGGGATGCACTTAGATTCCGTTTGTGCAGATGGTCAATACTACTAACTATCATCTTGGTGAATGTCCAGGGAGCTGTTGCCAGTCTGAAAGAATGGACCTTGAACTGCAGTGTCTGCTCAACATACAGAAATGGAGGAACCGTCTGTGAGGTTCTTGAATAGAGATGTGTAAATAGTCTTATGTTAGATCTGGAGAAGTCAAGACTTGCCCAGCTGAACTGAAGCGATTTCCATGTGGAAATGAGTTATGTTCTTCAGAGCTCTTTATTAGCACCTTTATTAGTCAATATCTTAATTGTTCCAATGCCACTACTGATCTAACCCATGGGCTGTAGCCATACTGTTATGTGAATGACATTTAAATACGTTACACCACCTTACTTCAGATAATCACACCCTGCAGCAAACTTGTCTCAATGCAGTTACCAATTGGCTTGCTGAACATTGGCTTTTTCTGAATTCCTCCAAATGTGAGGCCATAAATTTCCCTTGCCCGAGGTCAGATGGCCCTTCTTCCCTTATTTTTTTTTTATTTGGTAGCTTGTGATCTTTAAAAAATATTTTAGGTTGCTTATTTTATTTTGATGTATGGTTGATGCTTTTGCTATCAATTTGTAAACTGCATTGGACCCTTATCTGGGGGATATATTGGTTAATAAGAATCCTGTTGCTACTGATATTGACATTTTGTTGCCTTTTTGTTGCATTCTAGGAGTCATCTTTGGATTAAAAGCTTTCATTTCATTAGTTCAGCATGCTTTGCTTTACATTGAATTTGTTCTGAAAGAGCCTTCATTGACTCAGCCAGTCTTAAAACATTACTTCTTACACTAGTTATTTCTTACATGGATTACTATAGTGTGCTCTATAGTGAACTGAAACTCGTACTTTGCAGGGTACAACTGGTACAGTCTACAACAGTTAAACTCATCCATAAAAACTATTCGTTATAACCAGTCACTGCTACTATTTCAAGAACACTGTATTGATTACATTCAGGATAAACTATAAGATTCTGATCTTAGTATGCCAGGCACTTTTTTTTTTTGTATTACTGATAACCCATTATACTTAGCAGATCTGTTGTATTTTTACTCCCCTTCTCATTCCCTGAGATCTTCTCAAGTGGTTTGGCTTTCACTGTCTCCCTCCATTAAGTTTACGACTAGATATATCAAGAGACGCAGAGATTTTCTTTTTTAACACCCAAGTCCACAAGTCTGAACACCCTATTTCTTGAACTTCGTATTGAATCATTAAAGGTAAAATTCAAAAAGATGCTCAAAACATGGCTATTCAAATCAAGTGTTTGAACTATCCGTCTACTGACATCACCCATTTAGGTGGGGCACCACTGCCTTTCCTCTAATTATCCCAACCTATACAGCATCCCTCTATTGTCCCATCTGTGAACGTCCTCTCCTTATTTTGCATCTTCTCAATTATAAGCACATTAGTATTGCCATACTGGGAAAGACCAAAGGTCCATCGAGCCCAGCATCCTGTTTCCAACAGTGGCCAATACAGGTCACAAATACCCGGCAAGATCCCAAAAATGTACAAAACATTTTATACTGCTTATCACAGAAATAGTGGATTTTCCCCAAGTCCATTTAATAATGGTCTATGGACTTTTCCATAGCTAACCGCCTTTACCACATTCTCTGGCAACGAATTCCAGAGTTTAATTACATGTTGAGTGAAGAAAAATTTTCTCCAATTCGTTTTAAATTTACTACATTGTAGCTTCATCGCATGCCTCCTAGTCCTAGTATTTTTGGAAAGCTTGAACAGACGCTTCACAGCTACCCGTTCCACTCCACTCATTATTTTATAGACCTCTATCATATCTCCCCTCAGCCGCCTTTTCTCCAAGCTGAAGAGCCCTAGCCACTTTAGCCTTTCCTCATAGGGAAGTCGTCCCATCCCCTTTATCATTTTCGTCACCCTTCTCTGCACCGTTTCTAATTCCACTATATCTTTTTTGAGATGTGGCGACCAGAATTGAACACAATATTCGAGGTGCGGTCACATCATGGAGCAATACAACGGCATTATAACATCCTCATTTTTGTTTTCCATTCCTTTCCTAATAATACCTAATATTCTATTTGGTTTCTTAGCCGCAGCAGCACACTGAGCAGAAGGTTTCAACGTATCATCAATGACGACACCTAGATCCCTTTCTTGGGTTGTGACTCCTAACCTGTCTTGTTCCCTACCTTTTCCTAGGCCTCTCTCACCTTTATCCCTCTCATAACTGTAGTATTGTAAACCACTCAGATACGCTACTGGCATTTTAGCGATATATTAAGAAATTATAATAACGGCAGGAGGCGTTGACCCGATTGTGATTCAAGCTCGGCCTGTGGGAACTGCCCTTCTTGGGTATTAAGAAGTAGATGGAGTAGCACCCTCAGGCTTCTTCCTGATGGGACACTGTTCAAACTGGGAGTTGTGGAGCCAAGTGCTGGAGAGTAGACTCAACCACCTCTCTTACCTGTGGAACTGCAAAGTGATGATATAAAAGTGTCAGAAATAGGTTCTGCGTATTCTAGGACATACCCTGGTTCACCACCTCCAAAACTCCCTGGTTGGAAGTGATGCTGGTCCTCTTGTGAGAGAAGAGATAGATCTTGTTGCCCAACTGAATCACTAAGGAATTCAGTTGATCTTCACTGGAACTCTCTACCAGAAGCTGCAGAGGGTGAGGGGTCAGTCTCCCTTGCCCTCCAAAAGGGAACTCTCTTTCGTGTCTTGGATGCAATCACAAAAACCTGAAGGGTGCCGCTCAAAGTGGAAGCATCCACCATCCTTTGTCCTGAGCCTGGCCCCCATGGTCAGCCTTCTGGAAGATACTGCAGCTTTGTCTTGCCCAGGTTCTTCACCAGCTTTTCTAAATCCTCACTGAAGAACAGGCGACCTCTAAAAGGCAGCTTGCTGAGTTGCGCTATGGAGGCAAAGTCATAGCCACTGGTGAACTACTACCTCCGAAGCCACTGAGAGGGAGGAGATGTGGATGAGGCCATACAGGGTGCCTGTCAGAAAAGACACCACTGACTCCAAGAACATAGCTTCCAGGGGCTCTAGGAACTGTTTAACCCAATGCAGGAGGGCATGTGTTATGTGGCCTCCACATACAGTGGCCCTGGACTTCCAGCACTAATGAGATTAAGGCCTGCTTCAGTAGCTTTTTTACGTTCCTGTAATGGGACTCCTTCAGCGCTGAATTCCCTTCGACTAGGATTGTCATCTTTTTGATCACCAGTAAATCCATCTTTGGGGGTAGGGAGGCTGCAACATCCTATCCAATTCTTTTTGAGGCAAACAGTAGAGTCTGCCCAAAAGCCTGATACTCTGGAACATATCGTCCATTACTTCCCACTTGAAGAGAGTCCTGTGAAGAGAATAGAACTTTGTGGGGCCTGCGAAAACCCTTCAGAACAGGGTAACCATCTGAGGGGGCCTCCAGGAAGGGTGCTGGGATGCAGAGGACCTCAGTCATGGAATCAATGAGCTGCCTGTGCTCTTCCTTCTTAAACAACCGCGCCCCTCTTGACCCTATGCTGTCATTAAAAAAAAAATATCTGAATCACTTTATCCTTATATCCAGCCTATGATCGCTGCAAGCTTAGAATAAGGCTACCTCCCACCTTCCTGGAGGCAAGCCACTATTTGACCAAAGGTCAAGCATCAATCAAAACCAACTCAAGCCTGTAGCAAATACCGTCCAATTGCCAATCTTTTTTTTTTTGTTTTGTTACATTTGTACCCCGCACTTTCCCACTCATGGCAGGCTCAATGCAGCTTACATGGAACAATGGAGGCTTAAGTGACTTGCCCAGAGTCACAAGGAGCTGCCTGTGCCGGGAATCGAACTCAGTTCCTCAGGACCAAAGTCCACCACCCTAACCACTAGGCGCAGAACCCACTATCCATTCCCAACTTCTCAAGTTCCTTGACAAAACATTAGCTCGCCACCCCAAACAGGTTTTTGTCTTCATCACAGCACTGAAACATCCCTCCTTGGCTTTACTACATACATACGTTACCATTTAGATCAGACCACCTTGGTTTTTCTGCTCTCTCTTGATTTATCTGCAGCATTCAATCTCATCAATCACACTATTCTTCTCAATAACTTCATCAGTTAGGATGATACTGCTCTTCAATGGTTTACCTCCTACCTGTCCAACTGTTTGTACACAGTACAAACTATCAGCGCTACATGAAACGTTTCCTCACTTCTATTCGGGGTTCCACAGGGGTCAGTTTTAGCCCCTCCTCTCTTCAACTTCTTTCATTTCATTTATTAATATTTATATACAGCCCTTATCCACAGCGGTACACAGATAAACATACATAAGAAAACATCACAAAAAAAAACCTCAATACTTCAAAATAGACATGCTTGCACTATGCTGTGTCTTTCAGCTATCAAAAAGTTATTGTTTAACCTGCAACAGCAGATGCTGTTTCAGTAGTTTCTTAAACAATCCTTAATTCTTTTGAATCCTAAGGGTTCCAGGAGGTTTATTCTACGCTGTCGGGCCTGCTATAGAAAAAGCTCTTCTCCTTGTATCGTCCAAATAAAAAACTGGAAAATGGGGGATCTCCAGCAGGCAAGTATTTTCTGACCGGTGTTCGCTTTGGACAGTACACATGAATACAATCCAATAGGTATTGGGAGGAGTCATGATGCACACAATAATGAACCATCATCAACAGCTTGAATGCTATTCTATCCTGCATGGATAACCAATTCAGTTTCTGAAAGCATGGGGGTAATATGATCATATTTCAACATTCCAGGCAGTCCAATATAACAAATACTACTGTAATCCAAACCTGATAGAATCAAATAGAATCAAACATTGTAGCACCTGCTGAAAATCACTCAGTGGAATGAGCTATAATTTACTAAGTAAATGCAATAATAATAAAAAAAAAAGTTCTTCACCACAGAACAAATCTGTGATGAGAACGACATCACAGTATCAAATATTAACATCTCAGACGGAAAAGACACTGTAGAGTCAGTTGTCACCAACAAAATATCTGTTTTAGACATATTTCTCCTCAGCCTATGGAGCTATACTAAGTCCTGTTTTACATTTTCATGTACCTGCCATATTTTTTGATGGATATGCATCTGGCCTTTTCTTAAGGCCATCAATCTCGACATCAGATGTAAATAATCAACTCTAGCCAACACTTCCTTAGTGGTGGGTGTTGCTACTTTTTTCCAGGCATTTGCCAATGCCATCTTTGCTGCCACCCAGAATTGTATTGCCAACTTATGACTATATTTCTTGCTTTTCCGGAGCCTTGAATGTAATAAGCATATTTCTGTTTGACGTGGGTATTCCACCTGCACTACTTTCCTCACCAGTTCAGTTATCTGGGTCCAGTACGCTTGTACTTTTGGGCACTCCCACCATATATGTAAGAAGGTTCCACATCCTCCACATTCCCTCTAACATAAGCATAAGTACATAAGCACTGCCACGCTGGGAAAAGACCAAAGGTCCATCAAGCCCAGCACTCCGTCTCCGACAGCAGCCAATCCAGGCCCCAAGAACCTGGCAAAAACCCAAAATTTAATAACGATCAATGGACTTTTCCTTCAGGAATCTGTCTAGACCCCCTTTAAACTCAGCAAGGCCAGCTGCCGTCACTACCTTCTCCGGCAATGAGTTCCAGAGTCTAACCACGCGTTGAGTAAAGAAAAACTCTCTCCAATTTGTTTTAAACCTACCACATTCTAATTTCATCTTGTGTCCCCTAGTTCTATTATTGTTAGAAAGCATAAACAAATGCTTCACATCTGTCCGCTTTACCCCACTCATTATTTTGTAGACCTCTATCATATCACCCCTCAGCCGCCTTTTCTCCAGGCTAAAGAGTCCTAGCCTTCTTAACCTCTCCTCATAAGGTAGTCGTCCCATCCCTTTTATAATTTTCGTCGCCCTTCTCTGCATCTTCTCCAATTCCTTTATACCTTTTTTGAGATGAGGCGACCAGAACTGAACACAATACTCCAGGTGCGGTCGCACCATGGAGCGATATAACGGCATTATAACATCCTCATGCTTGTTTTCCATCCCTTTTCTAATAATACTCAACGTTCTGTTCGCCTTCTTAGCCGCCGCAGCACACTGAGCGGAAGATTTCAACGTCCTATCCATGATGACTCCCAGATCCCTTTCTCGGTCCGTAACTCCTAAAGCGGAACCTTGCATGACATAGCCGTAATTCGGGTTTCTCCTTCCCACGTGCATCACTTTGCACTTGTCAACGTTGAACTTCATCTGCCATTTGGACGCCCAATCCCCCAGTCTCACGAGGTCCTCTTGTAATCTTTCACACTCCTCCCGTGACGAGACGACCCTGGATAACTTTGTGTCATCTGTGAATTTAATTACCTCACTATTTACTCCCATCTCAAGGTCATTTATAAATATGTTAAAAAGCAGCGGTCCCAGCACAGACCCTTGAGGGACCCCACTAACTACCCTTCTCCATCGAGAATAATGACCATTCAACCCTACTCTCTGCTTCCTATCTTTTAACCAGCTCTTAATCCATAATAATACACTGCCTCCATGACTCTCCAGTTTCCTTTGGAGTCTTTCATGAGGCACTTTGTCAAACGCCTTCTGAAAATCTAGATATACAATATCCACTGGCTCCCCTTTGTCCTCATGTTTGTTCACCCCCTTGAAAAAATGCAGTAGATTTGTGAGGCAAGACTTCCCTTCACTAAATCCGTGCTGACTTTGTCTCAGTAGCCCATGCTTTTGTATGTGCTCTGTAATTTTATTCTTAATAATAGCCTCCACCATTTTCCCCGGCACTGACGTCAGACTCACCGGTCTATAATTTCCCGGATCTCCTCTGGAACCCTTTTTAAAAATCGGCATTACATTGGCCACCCTCCAATCTTCCGGTACGACACCTGATTTTAGGGATAAATTGCATATTACTAACAGTAGCTCCACAAGTTCATTTTTCAGCTCTATTAATACTCTGGGATGAATACCATCCGGTCCCGGCGAATTACTACTTTTTAGTTTGCAGAACTGCCCCATTACATCCTCCAAGTTTAAAGAGAAATCATTTAGTCTTTCTGACTCGTCCGCTTCAAATACCTTTTCTGGCACCGGTATCCCTCCCAAATCTTCCTTGGTGAAGACCAAATCAAAGAATTCATTTAATTTCTCCGCTACAGCTTTGTCTTCCCTGATCGCCCCTTTAACACCACCGTCGTCCAGCGGCCCTACTGATTCTTTAGCCGGTTTTCTGCGGGGACCTGGGGGTAAATTTTATGTAGCCTCTCGGGTGCGTAATACCACCAATATAGTATTTTATATCCATTTTCGATTGAGGCTTGGGCGATGGAGGGTTTTAGCAGATATCTATAACTACCCGCCCACCATTCCGGGGAGAATCTAGTCTGTAGTGCCTTCTCCCATCTCTCAGTATAAAAATCCTGCGGCGTTGAGAGGAGCAGCAAGGCTTTATAAAGCTGAGTAACACTGCCTCTTCTTCCTCCCCCCTCAGCGCCCTTTCGAGCCACGTTTCTGCAAGTTCTAACTCTTCCCTTGCCCTTCTCAGAATATAATTCCTCAGACAGTGGTAGAACACTAAGTCTCTATTTTCCAATCCATATTCTTCTTGTAACTCTCCAAAATCCCTTATCTCCCCCTTAGCCCACATCTGATCTAGTTTATATAATCCTTTAAACGCCCATTGTTGGTAAGTTTTTTCTGTCTCTCCTAGCGGGAAATCCGGCGCTCCTCTAATCGCCATTTGGAGGAAATATTTCCTTTCTGGGAAAACCTTTTTTTGTATTTGCAACCATGTATGAAGCAAGTGTCCTATCCCTGTGGGTATCCGATGTATTGTGTCTAGTATTTCTCTCTCTGATTTCCACAGAATATCCCCCAAGAAATGTGTTCCCATCCACGCCCTTTCCCAGTTTAACCATTTCTTAGTAATCATTGGATCCCAATCTGCCATTATTCATAGCTGAGCTGCCTGGTAGTATAGATCAAAATTGGGAACTCCCATCCCTCCCTTAGCTGGTGTTTGGAACATCATTGTCCTGCGCACCCTAGGTGGCCGTTTGTTCCAAATGTATGCAAATAGTTTTCTGTTCAATTGCAGGAAGAAGGTTCGAGGGATTGGTACTGGCAGTGCCATAAACAGATATAGGAGTTTGGGCAATAACATCATTTTTATAGCGTGTATTCTTCCAATCCATGATACTGTTAGACCCTCCCACCTAACCAATTCCATAAATAGCTTTTTTACTTTCTGAGGGTAATTTGCTTGGTATAGCTGTTCTAATTTAGGGGTAATCGTCACTCCCAAATATCTGATCCCTTTAGATGCCCATTTAAAGGGGAACTCCCTCTGTAGCCGCAGAATTTCTTGCGGGGGCACTGTAAGATTGAGCATTTCTGATTTAGAGGCATTGATTTTAAAGCCCGATTTTGAACCATACTGTGTTAATAGTTGCATTACACAGGGTAGCGATTGTTGGGGTTGTGCCAGGGTCAACAGAATGTCATCAGCAAACAGCATGATCTTATGCTCCCTCATGCCCCTGACTACACCCCTTATATCCCCTTGTTCTCTAATACGTTTAGCTAATGGTTCAATTGTTAATGCAAATAATAGGGGTGACATCGCACAACCTTGTCTGGTTCCCCAACCTAGCTTCAGCGGCCCAGAGTGAGCCCCATTCACCTTCAGTATCGCCATTGGATTAGTATACAACAATTGAAGCCATCCAGGCCTATCAATACCTCAAAAAGGAAGGACCATTCCACTCAGTCAAATGCCTTTTCGGCATCGACCGAAAACAATAGTACTGAGGAAGATGGGTCCTCTCCAGAGTATTGAGTCACATGTACCAGACTTCTGACATTGTTGAAGGTCTGTCTGCCTGCAGTAAATCCAGCCTGGTCCTCATACACCAGGCGAGGCAGAAGCCCCTGGATCCTACGTGCCAAAATTTTTGTAAAGATTTTATAATCTATATTCAAAAGCAAAATTGGTCTATATGACCCGCAATGTGAGGCATCTTTACCCGGTTTCAGAATAAGTATTATTTCCGCCACTCTCCAGGAATATGGCAGCTCTTGCTGAGTCTCAAAGGAATTTACGGCCTTTAACAATATCAGGGCTAGCCACTTATTATATAATTTGTAGAAACGCGCAGGGAACACATCTAGTCCTGGTGCTTTATTATTAGGGAGGTCTTCTATTGTTTCTGTGATCGCTTCTAAAGTTATAGCTTGAGTTAGCACCTCCAATTCTTCCCCTGTGAGTTTTGGCAATGCTGTCCCCTGCACATAGTTTTCTACGTCCTGCTGAGATGCGGTCTGCTCTGATATAACTGCTCATAAAAGTCACTAAAGATTTCCTGGATTTTTTCTGTTTGTGTAAAACGATTTCCTGCCTGGTTGACAATACTGGTAATCCAGTTGTGCTGTGCTTATTTCTTAAGCTTATATGCTAAGAGCCTACTTGTCCTATTCCCAAATTCATAGTACTCCTGTTGTGCTTGTTGAAGTTGTATAGTAATATCTGCCAGTTGCGTTTCATTCAGTTGTAGTCTAGCCTATTGTAGTTCTTGTCTCACATTGCTATTCGTTGGATCTATTTTGTGCTTTCTCTCTAATCTGTCTAGCGTTTTTCGGAGTGCAGACTCTGGCTCTATTTTTTTTCTTACGTAGGTGGGCTTGTAATGCTATTAATTGTCCTCTCACAACCACCTTTAATCCTTCCCAGAGACTAGTGGGTCTGACCTCCTCTGTGTCATTGATTTTTATGCAATCTATTATATACTGCTCTATCTGCGTTACATTTTGGGGACCTAGCAGCATGGCTTCATTTAATCTCCAACATCTACGGGTTTTTTTTTCCTCAGACCACTTCAGAGTCATGGTCATCAGCGAGTGATCTGACCAGCTACATGGCAGTATGGCCACCGTTTTCAAATTTCCTCTAACTTCTCCATCGCCCAGCCTTGAATATGAGTTATATTTTGGCGCATAAAATGTGTAATCTTTTACAGTTTCATGTTGCACCCGACAGAGGTCTATCATTCCCCATCTCGCCATCCATGCCTTTAATGCCATCCTATCTCCTTTAGCATAGCCCACCTCCCCACCAGAATTGTCTACTCGAGGGTCTACGGTTAAGTTGAGGACTCCCCCCACTATTAGTTGGCCTTTTGCGTGTTTTTGAATTATCTTTTCCAGTTCCCCCCAAAATACCCTTTGTCCTTCGTTTGGGGCATAGATGCACACCATAGTATAATATTTATTCTGCAGTGAAGCTACTAGCAATATATATCTAACTGCTGCATCTTTCACCGTGTGATGTATCATCCAGGGAAAGTTACCTGAGAGGGCTATAAGTACTCCTCTCTTTTTTTTGCCATCTGTACTGGAGGCACAGTGGATCAGTGGGTATCATCTATGCCTCACCAAGTGCTCATGATTTCGTTTCAGATGTGTCTCCTGGAGGAATACGACATCCACCTTTAGACGTAGCATTTCCCCAAATATCTGTTTTCGTTTCTGTGGGGTATTAAGGCCTCTTACATTTACAGTTATATATTTGCATTCTATCTATTCAATTTATATTTACTCCTCTCTCTCTTCGTCTCCATCTACTGAGAATATCCCTTATCCCCCCCCCCCATCTATCCGCCCCTGTACCCTACTAACCATCATATGTCTTGCTTGATACTCCAGCCACAGCTGAGCCATGGGGCACTCCAGAAGTCACTTTCTGCACTTTAGATAATTCACTTCCTACCTGCAGCGGGATACTCCTATCAGACAAGACTCAAACCAAGACAGTACAGATCCCACAATGCCACAGGCTGCCAAACGCTTCAGCAGTATTGGATGGTTGAGGGTATCAACTGCGGCGGACAAATCAAGTAAGACCATAGTATAGCTTACATGTTTATCCAATCCCTTATGTACCTCGCCCAATGTACTGTGTGCACTGCAAAATCCATACTGAAATGGATCAAGACATGTTCCTTCAGTTGCTCTGTAGTCTTAGCTAGCATAAGTAATGAAGCAACTGGACAAAAATTGCTAACCCCAGTAACCCCTAAGATAGGGTTGTTATGAGATACAACAGTCGAGACTTGGTACATACCCTATATGCCCAAGCCCATGTGTAATCCTTAGGACAGCATGATTTCACCAAGGCAACATCAGATGTTTCAAGCCAAGATTCAGTTACAGCAAGCACATCAAGTTTATTTTGGCTCAAAAGATCAAAAATTATCATAGTCTTATTTCGTACAGACCTTGCATTTACCAACCCCTGACTCAACAAAATGGAGTAAAATGTTATCAGCCTGACAAGAAGCAGTACAAAAATTAAGTTATCCCAACTTCTTTCAGCCTGCAGAGGTCGACAATTTGGTATACCCCCATATTGTCCATTACCCAAAACAGCTGAATTGATCTTCCAACCAGAAACGGCTCTAAATCTTTTCGAACTTATCTCAATTTACATCTTCCCAATTGCAAAGGTCTTAAGTACAAAACATATTACGCATCCAACTTTTCCGTCATAGGCAGCCAACTCTGGAATGCCTTACCTAGATCCATTCGAATAGTCAATGACCTTCTGCCCTTACGGAAGCTGTTAAAAACCTACCTCTTCAAGCAAGCCTACACAAATGATCTGATTTAATCTATACGTTACCCGGATTAGACTATGATGACAGAACCTTGAATATGCTCCCCTATTTAATCCTTTCCAAGCACATCCTTCTTCCAACCCCTCCCTACACATTCTCCCATACTAAACAACTTGATAATCCCATTACACACCTGCCTCCCACTCCCCTACTTCTACCATCTTCCTCCCTTGCCCTTCTCACCTACCCACTTCCAAATGACCACCTCTTCATTCATTATATTACAACTGTATCCATTCTATTTATTTATTTTATTGCATTTGTACCCCACATTTTCCCACCTTTTTGCAGGCTCAATGTGGCTTACAGAGTAAGGTTATGATAAAGTCAATACATGATTTAAATACAGTTGATCATAAGCCGAGGTAAAAGAGGATTTAGAAGGACGGGAGTTGGGTAGGTTGTGTGATAAGTGTTTTAGATGTGCTTGAGTGGTTTAAGGGATGATTTGTATCATTGAGGGTGACTTTTGTAAGCTTTGTCAAAGAGGTATGTTTTCAGAGCTTTGCGGAACCTGGTTAGATTGTTCATGGTTTTCAGGGTCTTGGGTAGCGCATTCCAAAACTGTGTGCTTTTGTATGCAAAGGTCGTAGCATAAGCCTGTTTGTATTTCACTCCTTTACAGCTGGGAAAATTCAGATTGAGGAATTTGCGGGCCCATCTTTTGGCGTTTCTTGGCGGTAGGTCCACTAGGTTTAGCATATAGAGTGGGGCATCTGCGTGAATGATTTTGTGCACGGTTGTGCAGATCTTGAACTGAATTTGTTCCTTGAGCGGAAGCCAGTGGAGTTTCTCTGTTAGGGGCTTCGCACTTTCATATTTAGGTTTTCCAAAGATGAGTCTGGCTGCGTGTTCTCGGTTGTTTGGAGTTTTTTAATGGTCTGTTCTTTACAGCCTGCGTACAGAGCGTTACAGTAGTCCAAGTGGCTTTGTAAACTTGTTGTACTATGTAAGCTGCATTGAACCTGCTAGCGAGTGGGAAAGTGCGGGGTATAAGTGTTACAAATAAATAAATAATACACATACTGCAGAACTTACTAACAGATCAGGAATAAACTCCCATGTCCCAACATGCCCAAAGGAGCAATAGAGGCCTCTGGCATAATCCCTCCTGGTCTTCACCCCGCGCGCCTGTCACTGGGGGCGGTGCCAGCTGTGGAACGGCAGGGGAGCTAGCAATAATGCAGAGAAAGCAGGAAACAGCTTCAAAATGGCTCAGCTCAGCAGAAACCAGCCTCAAACTGCTCCAGCACAGCGCTGGAAGAAGCCAACATCTTACTCCCTCTAGAGTGATCCTCCTGGTCTTCACCCCGTGCTCCTGATGACCTTACTGGGGGTGGGGCCAGCTGTGGAACTGCAGAAGAGCCAGCGAAAATGTAGAGAAAGCAGGAAACAGCCCCTCCTACAATCTTTGGACTTCACTCCCTATGTCTATGATGATAATATACAGATCTTTTGCACTCTTGATCCAACTGACTACTACTACTACTATTTAACATTTCTAGAGCGCTACAAAACTGACCCTATACATATACTCAACGAGTAGTTAAACTATGGAATTCGCTGCCCGAAAAGGTGGTTAAGGCGGTTAACTTAGCGGACTTCAAAAAGGGTTGGCTTCCTGGAGGAAAAAGCCATAGAATATTATTGGATAGACGAGGGAATAATACAGTATTTCTAGGATGGGCGGGACAAATTGCTTGTTCTTTTGGTCGCGGTCGTTGACAGGGTGCTGGGCTCGATGGACCCTTGGTCTGTCCCAGCATGGCAATGCTTATGTACTAGACTGATTAATGTAACTGACTGACTCATTGAGCATAAACTCATGCTAAATCCTAACAAATCTAAAATCCTTCTTTTTATCAATCTACCTGCTTTGACATTGGCACTACCTATTCAACTTTTGTTCCATTCCAGTTCCTCCTTGTTCAAAATGCCAAAATACTGGGGGTTATCATCGTCTCAGCACTTTCTTTTGTCCCACAGATATCCACTGTGGTTAAATGTTCATTTTTCAAACTACGCACCATTCGTTCTATTAAAACACTCTTACATCGCCCAGCAATCAATATTCTCATACATTCCCTGGTAATTAGTCAGCTTGACTATTGTAATGCATTATATCAAGGACTTTGTGTTAAGGATCTCCAACGATTTCAATTAGTGCAAAATACAGCGAATAGACTAAACACAGGCCATAATAAATTTGATCATGTCACTCGGTTAATAAAAGCAGTTCACTGACTTCCACTGACCCACCATATAACCTTCAAATTACTATTACTCATTTGTAAAATTCATACCTGGCGAACCACTCTATTTCGTTTTCTAACCTCTTACTGTCCCTCCCGTACACTCAGATTCGCCCACCAGAATCAACTTGCAGTCCCATCCTTTTGAGAAATCAGATCTGATACTACATGACACTCTACTTTTTTCTGTTCAAGGTCCTGAACTTTGGAATAAACTGCTGGCTCATTCTCCCTACCTAAGTTTAAAACCGACCTAAAAACCTTTCTATTCACAAATGCATACAGTTGAATCTTCTCCCATCTTCTCCACATTGCTGAAGCGGCAGCATCCTGGACATCACAATTCTCTCCTCCTTTTTGTGCCCCCCCACCCTCAAGCTTTCCCTATCACCATTGTAGTTCCTTCCCTTTTCTCTCACAGTCAGTAGTTATTAAACGCCTCTCATTTAAACTGCTCAGATATTATTTGATGGGCAGGGTAAACTTGATAAATATGGGAGACAGGACCTCCAGAGATGGGGAGCCTATCTTGTGTTGAGAGTCCTCTTTGTCCCACTGCTTGGGGTCCCAGGGTACCCCAAAATGGAATTGGTCCAATGCATGCCAAAATCTCCAGTCTTGCGCTGCTGTTGTTTTGTGAAGATCCCAGGGGCCTCTTGCTGCGGGTGGGCTGCACGGCCAGAGGGTAAATTCCTCTGCAGTGGGAAGCCTTCTCACCAGGGACTGTCAATCCCTCTCCACAATTAATTGGAGCCAATTGGCCTCCTAGCCTCCTCTGCTGGGGCAGCCCCGGATCCCAGCTGTGGATCTGCGAGCACCACTAAGGTTTTATTCTCCACTGGGCACAGTAAAGCTGGCTCCCTCAGATTTTCCAAACACTAATGGGATAGTGGTAAAATGGCTGCTGTTCCTGCTAAAGTGTACACTCATCTGCAACATGACTGAGTCTGAGAGACCATTAGGACCACTGTGCTCTCTTTGGAGCTGGCCCAGGAAGCATCCCATCATACTCTAGGCAGCGGTGCTGAACATCTGGCTCCCTGAAGTTCCACATTATCAGCCACCGGACATGGCCTCACCAATGGCTCAATGCCAGTCCCCCCCCCACCTTCTGCACCCAGATTCTGAACCAATGTTTCCCAAAGGCTTCCGAGCTTGCCTGCTGAGCTCCTCTGGTGCTCCCCAGAGCTCACACAAGGTTCACTTTCACTTTGCCTTGCATTGTTCACTCTCCCCTATTTATTTTTGTTAGTGAAGAACTTCATTCCCCTTTAAGCCAAGAAGAAAAAAGTTAACTGGCTAATTTTTATACTTTTTTGTTTTTCCTGGGGGGGGGGGGGGGGGGGTGTCAAAGTTATTCCAAGCTCATCTGGGGTAAGAATCGTGACCTCAACCCAAGGAGCAAACCAGCCCAAAGATTTGACCTCAGAGACACAGGCAGTGGGCTGTATCCTGGATAGCCAGGCCTAATCATAGTAGCATAGTAGATGACGGCAGAAAAAGACCTACACGGTCCATCCAGTCTGCCCAACAAGATAACTCATATTTGCTGCTTTTTGTGTATACCCTACTTTGATTTGTACCTGTGCTCTTCAGGGCACAGACCGTATAAGTCTGCCCCGCACTATCCCCGCCTCCCAACCACCAGTCCCGCTTCCCACCACCAGCTCTGGCACAGACCGTATAAGTCTGCCCAGTCCTATCCCCGCCTCCCAACCACCAGCCCCGCCTCCCGATCTTGACTAAGCTCCTGAGGATCCATTCCTTCGGCACAGGATTCCTTTATGCTTATCCCACGCATGTTTGAATTCCGTTACCGTTTTCATTTTCACCACCTCCCACGGGAGGGCATTCCAAGCATCCACTACTCTCTCCGTGAAAAAATACTTCCTGACATTTTTCTTGAGTCTGAACAACCAACCTAAACCATTTGCTGGAGAATGCAAAACCCTAGAGAATTCTAGGCTATTACCACTCCTTATACAAGAGATGTCATTGGAATAGTTCAGTATTTCTACTTTCATCTGCTGGTAGAGAGACAAAACCCATTAGTCTGGACTGGTCTAGAAAATGAGAAAAAGTATATTTTATTCAAGAAGGGGGAAGGGGATGGGATTTGATATATCATCTTTCTGTGGTTACAATCAGAGTGAATATTATATACGGGTAATTATTTTGTACCTGGGGCAAGGTAAAATTATGTATAATCATACCTGATAATTTTCTTTCCATTAATCATAGCTTATCAATCCATAGACTGGTGGGTTGTGTCCATCTACCAGCAGGTGGAGATAGAGAGCAAACTTTTGCCTCCCTATATGTGGTCATGTGCTGCCGGAAACTCCTCAGTATGTCGATATCAAAGCTCCATCCGCAGGACTCAGCACTTAGAGAATTACCCCCACGAAGGGACACTCTGCCCAGCTCACCACCGCCGAAACGGGGGAGGGGAATTAACCCAGCTCATCCCCACACAAGTGGGGGAGGGGAATCCGTCCAGCTCATCCCCGCGGAGCGGGGGAGGGACACCACACCCGCCGATGCGGGGGGATCTGGCTTATCCTGCAACCGCAACCGCGGGAGGAGCTGACTGACCCTAACACCGCCGAAGCGGGAGGGGTACAAAACTGCCCTACAGCCGCACGAAGCGGGAGGGAGTGCCGGCAGAATTTTAAGTCTCAATCCAGCCCCGTAAAACGGAGGGGAGAGGAATGCAGCAGCTCACTGTAACACAAACTCGTCTTAACTCTTGAAGAATCCAAGTGAAAAAACTTGAACACGAAGTCTTTCTGAAGTAACTGAAGACTGAACTTGAACCTGAAATGCAACCAGAATAAAAACAGTACAGATATCTGGGAGGGGCTATGGATTGATCAGCTATGATTAATGGAAAGAAAATTATCAGGTATGATTATACATAATTTTACCTTCCATATCATCAAGCTGATCAATCCATAGACTGGTGGGATGTACCGAAGCAGTACTCACCCAGGGCGGGACATAGAAATCCCTGACCGCAACACTGAAGCTCCAAACCGGGCCTCCGCCCGAGCAGCCACAGTCAAGCGGTAATGCTTGGAGAATGTATGGGCCGAAGCCCAAGTTGCCGCCTTGCATATCTCTTCCAAGGAGACGGAACCGGCCTCTGCCATCGAGGCCGCCTGAGCTCTTGTGGAGTGAGCCTTCAGCTGGATAGGCGGCACCTTCCCCGCGGCCACATAAGCCGCTGCAATGGCTTCCTTGACCCATCTTGCCACTGTAGGCTTAGCAGCCTGCAGACCCCTACGAGGACCTGCATACAGGACAAACAGATGATCCGATTTCCGGAAATCATTGGTCACTTCCAAGTATCTGATGATGACTCGTCTCACATCCAGATATTTAAGAGCAGAGTACTCCTCTGGGTAGTCCTCCCTACGAAAGGAAGGGAGACAGAGCTGCTGATTCACATGGAAGCGAGAAACAATCTTGGGCAGAAAGGAAGGCACTGTGCGAATAGTCACTCCTGCCTCAGTGAACTGCAGAAAAGGCTCTCGACATGAGAGCGCCTGGAGCTCGGAAACTCTTCTGGCTGAAGTGATAGCCACCAAAAAGACTGCTTTCAACGTCAGGTCTTTCAGAGATGCCCTTGACAGAGGGTTCAAACGGCGGCTTCTGCAATGCTCTTAGCACCAGGTTGAGATTCCACGCAGGCACCACTGAGTGCAGAGGAGGGCGCAGGTGATTAACTCCCTTGAGAAAGCGCACCACATCTGGCTGCGAAGCCAGGGAAGCACCCTTCAGGCGGCCCCTGAAGCAAGCCAGAGCCGCTACCTGGACTTTAAGGGAACTGAGCGACAGGCCTTTGTCCAGACCTTCTTGCAGGAACGCCAACACTGAAGAAATTGGAGCAGTGAAAGGAGAAAGTGAGCCTGCTTCACACCACGCTGCAAAGATACGCCAAACCCTGGCGTAAGCAGTAGAAGTAGAGCGCTTCCTCGCTCTCAGCATAGTGGCGATGACCTTGTCTGAGAAGCCCTTCTTCCTCAGACGCTGCCGCTCAATAGCCAGGCCGTAAGACCAAAGGGGGAGGGATCCTCCATCACCACGGGACCCTGATGTAACAGGCCCTGCTCCACTGGCAGCCGCAGAGGATCGTCGACTGAGAGCCTGATCAAGTCCGCATACCAGGGACGTCTGGGCCAATCCGGACCCACCAGGATTACCCTGCCGGGATGCTTTGCCACCCGGTCTAGCACCCTGCCCAACATGGGCCAGGGCGGGAACACATAGAGAAGCTCTTGTGTCGGCCACTGTTGGAGAAGAGCATCTACTCCCAGGGATCGAGGGTCCCGTCCTCTGCTGAAAAAGCGCGGCACTTGGCAATTGGCCGATGACGCCATCAGATCTAGGCTCGGCTGGCCCCAGCGCTTCGTGATGTCCAAGAACGCCTGAGCAGATAGCTGCCACTCTCCGGGCTCCAAGGTATGGCGACTGAGAAAGTCCGCCTTGACATTCATGACTCCGGCAATGTGGGCCGCTGACAGCTGTTCCAGGTTCGCTTCTGCCCACTGGCATAGACTCATAGCCTCCTTGGCTAGAGGGGCGCTCTTGGTACCTCCCTGGCGGTTGACATAGGCCACAGCCGTGGCATTGTCTGACAGGACCCGTACAGGCTTCAACACCAGTACCGGGATGAACTCCAAAAGCGCCAACCGAATGGCTCTGAGTTCCAGGAGGTTGATAGACCACTTTGCCTCTGCAGGAGACCAGAGCCCCTGCGCTGTCCTTCCCAAACAGTGGGCTCCCCAGCCCGACAAAGAGGCGTCCGTCGTGACGACAATCCACTCTGGGGTCACCAGAGGCATTCCCGCAGACAACTTGTCTGTCTGCATCCACCAGCTCAGCGCCTTGCGCACTGCTGGATCCAAGGGAAGGCGCACAGCATAATCCTCCGACATCGGAGTCCAGCGCTGCAGCAGAGAGTGTTGAAGTGGTCTCATATGAGCCCTGGCCCAGGGCACTACTTCCATCGTGGCCGTCATAGAGCCCAACAGCTGCACATAGTCCCAAGCCCGAAGGGGAGAGGCTACTAGGAACTGGTCCACCTGAGCCTGAAGTTTGACAATCCGATTGTCTGGCAGGAACACTCTGCCCACTTGGGTGTCGAATCGAACTCCCAGGTACTCCAGGGACTGAGTCGGGCGCAGCTGGCTCTTCTCCCAGTTGATGATCCATCCCAGGGAGCTCAAAAGAGCAACTACCCGGTCCACAGCTTTGCCGCACTCTGCATAAGAGGGGGCTCGGATCAACCAGTCGTCCAGATAAGGATGGACTTGTACTCCTTCCTTTCGCAGGAAGGCCGCTATGACCACCATTACTTTGGAAAAGGTCCGCGGAGCAGTAGCCAACCCGAAAGGGAGGGCTCTGAACTGGAAGTGTCGGCCCAGGACTGCAAAACGCAGAAAGCGTTGATGAGGAGGCCAGATGGGAATATGCAAGTATGCTTCCTTGATGTCCAAGGATGCCAGGTACTCCCCTGCCTTCACTGCCGCTATAACAGAGCGGAGAGTCTCCATGCGAAAGTGCCGCACTTTCAAGGCCCGATTGACCCCTTTGAGGTCGAGGATAGGCCGGACAGAACCTCCTTTCTTTGGTACCACAAAGTAAATGGAGTAACGCCCCTTGCCAAGCTGACTTTCTGGCACCGGAACGACCGCACCCAGGCGGATCAGATTGTCCAAAGTCTGCTGCACTGCCACAGCTTTGACCGGAGACTTGCAGGGAGAGAGTACAAACCCGTCTCTTAAGGGTCGGCAGAACTCTAGCTTGTAGCCGTCTCTGATGACTTCCAGCACCCAAGCGTCTGAAGTTATTGTGGTCCACTCGCCCAGAAACGAGGACAGCCGTCCTCCAATCTGCACTGGGGCGTGGACCAAGACCCCGTCATTGGGTACGAGACCCTGGGGGAGGACCGGAGGGAGCACCTCCGGGACGGCGGTCTCTGCGAAAGGAATGCTGCTTGGGGGAGAAATTCCTCTTAAAGGAAGAGGGGGCAGAAGAACCCGACCTGCCCGGGCGGTACCGACGGGCTTCCTGAAACCGTCCTCTGGAGGTACCGGGACGAGCACTAGCCCGAGCCCTGACCTCTGGTAACTTCTTGCCCTTAGACGTGCCGAGATCGGTCACGATTTTGTCCAGCTCGAACCCAAAGAGCAGCTTGCCTTTAAAAGGCAATCTAGCCAGGCGGGATTTAGAGGCGTGGTCAGCAGACCAATGTTTCAGCCAAAGCCACCGCCGCGCAGAGACTGTCTGAGCCATGCCTTTAGCTGAGGCTCTCAAGACATCATACAGCAAGTCTGCCAAATAGGCTAAGCCCGATTCCAGGGCCGGCCAATCAGCCCTCAAGGAATGATCCGAGGGGGAAGCCCGCTGCACCATAGTCAGGCACGCCCTGGCCACATAGGAGCCGCAAACTGAGGCCTGCAAACTTAAAGCAGCCGCCTCAAAGGACGACCTTAAGGCCGCCTCCAATCTTCTGTCTTGGGCGTCCTTTAGGGCCGTGCCACCTTCCACCGGCAACGCCGTTTTCTTAGTCACCGCAGTGATTAAAGAATCCACGGTAGGCCACAGATAGGCCTCACGCTCACTCACAGCCAAAGGATAGAGGCGGGACATAGCCCTAGCCACTTTAAGGCTCGCTTCTGGGGCATCCCATTGAGCCGAAATTAAGGTGTGCATGGCATCATGCACGTGGAAGGTTCTAGGCGGGCGCTTCGTCCCCAGCATAATGGCAGAGCCAACAGGGGCTGAGGGAGAGACGTCCTCCGGAGAGGAAATCTTCAAAGTGTCCATGGCCTGTAACAACAGGTTGGGCAAATCCTCTGGGCTAAAAAGCCGCGCTGCAGAGGGGTCATCCGCTCCAACCGAGCGGGGATCCGTCTCCTCCAAGGAATCCGCAAAGGACCGTTGGGAGACCTCAGACATGCTGCCCTCATCTACATCGGAGGAGACAAATTCCTCCAAGGCCTGGGAATCAACCCGAGGGCGTTTGCCTCTGGGAACCTCAACCTCTTTACCAGACGAGGGAGCAGGGGCAGCGTTGTGCATGAGGAAGGCCTGATGCAGCAGCAAAACAAACTCGGGGGAGAAACCCCCCAGACTGTGCACTTCCGCAGCCTGGGCAACAGCCCTAGACGCACTCTCAACCGGCGCTCGAAATAGCGGGGGAGAGACATGCTGCGCATCCAAAATGGCGTCCGGCGCGAAACTCCGCGAAGGAGCCGCACGGGAAGAACGGCTCTTAACATTAGCCGGTTTTGTGCCGTCGCCCAAATTAAGGGCGTTCATGGCATTAATGTCTCCAACCTCAAGGGCGGCCCCCGAAGAAGCCGTCCGAGCCGCGTGGCCGGCCAAGATGGCGGAGGCGAGGAGCGGGGGATGGGCGTTTATGGCGGGAAAAACCGCCATGCCGGAGGAAGGACCGGGACATTCATCGGTCACTAAACTGTCACCCATCAAGGGCGAATCAGGCTGTAAAACCCCCGCATCCCCTCTAGAAGCGCTCCAGTGATCCGGGGAGCGACCCTTTGCGCCCTCGCCCTCCGACGCCATATGCCACGAGGAGAAGAATCGGGGAACCCCCTGCCCGCTATAAAAAGGTAAAATTACCTGCTTGCCGCTCCGAGCTGTAACGAACTGGTGTCCCAGTGAGTAGCTGCAATGAACGTTTAAATAAACGTCAAAATAAACGCCTTTAAAGACGTTTAAAATTTTTTTTTTTTTTTTTTTTTTTAAACGGAGCCAGCGGGAGGGGGGAGAAAAGGAGGGACCTGGCACCACCAGGTTTGCACTTGCTCAAAAGAGCCCTCAACCCCAGGCCTCAACAAAACCTAAGGATTAGGCTTGGAGGCCTAGCCAGAGCTGCTGCTGTGTGTGACCACCACCTGCTGAGATAGAGAACATACTGGGGAGTTTCCGGCAGCACATGACCACATATAGGGAGGCAAAAGTTTGCTCTCTATCTCCACCTGCTGGTAGATGGACACAACCCACCAGTCTATGGATTGATCAGCTTGATGATATGGAATGGAGTGTTAAGTGATTTGCCCAGAGTCACAATGAGCGGCAGTGGGAATCAAACCCAGTTTACCAGGATCAAAGCCTGCTGCACTAACCACTAGACTATTTCTCTACTCCTCTGAAGGTATTAACGTTTCCAATTCTACAACCTCTCACTTACTTACATAGCCTAGTTTTCACTTGTTCCATTTTTATTAAAACAGGAGTATCTTAAAATAAAAATCTGGCGCCTAATATTAAAACTGAAAATTGGATAGCTAAAATAGTCCTGAATTTTGTAAAGTTAAACTATGTTCCCTGCAAAGGTTGTCAGTGAGTGGCAGGGTTACTGTAGCAAAACTGTCAAAGTGAAGCACTCGCAAATCAGATCTAATAGATCATTTTTCTATCAGAGACCATATCTAGCTCTGGTCTGCAAGAAAGTATCATTCTAGTACCATCTACATTTTAAATGCATATAAAAAACTAAAATTAAAAGATTTTCTGCATAAACATTATCATTTAGAACCTATGACTGAAATTCAGAGCAAGTTCAGTGTTGCCTTTACGAGGTTCCTTGTCTTACTCTCTTTGTGCACATTTAGTTTATGATGAGGCATTTCTTAGAATTACTGTAGAAACATTCTTTGGGGGAGGTGTCAGCAGCTACTGGGAAATTTCCTGCAGGGGCATTATTTAATGGAAGGACTACTGCACAGGAGCAGGCCCATCTCTTGTATTCTATCATGCTACCTTAATCTGTTCCATTAGCAAAGGCCAAGCCATGCTGGCCAGACCCTAAGATCTTTCCCGTCTTTCTCATGCAGCAAGTCACTGCAGTGCAGCACTCACGTTTTCGAGCCACAGCTTCAAACTGTGTCAAGTTCTGGTGAGTTGCCAGGCGTACGTCCAGCTTCTCCCCATTAAGTTTCTTCTTTGGTAGTCGCTCCAAGAGTTTGTGAACTGAATTTTCAGAAGCAACCACCACTTCTGCGTAACTAATAAGAAAATTGGAATCAGTTAGTTCTTCCTAGTCATCCTGGAACTCATTACTGAAGTAGTAAAAGCAGTTAGTGTAGCTAGTTTAAAAACGTTTTGGACAAATTCCTGGAGAAAAAAATCCATAAGCTGTTATTAAAGAAGACCTGAGGAAAATCACTGCTTATCCCGTGGGGTAAGAATCATGAACTCTTGCTACTGCTGGGACTCTACCAGGTACTTGAGACCTGGAATGGCCACTGTTAGAAACAGGACACCGGGAAAAAGTGGATCCTTGGTCTAATCCAGTACGACATAAACAAACTGTTAATGTTCTTATCCAAGTTCCAGTTCTTCCTTTCAGATTCCCTTGCCAGCCCACCCTAAGCATTGTGCTTAGCAAGAATGGAAAATTAAATGCACGCAAAGTTCAGAAACAAGAAAACTGTACGCTTAGACATTAAACTACATATACAAAACTCCTGAGCTTTTGCCATAGTTTCCCATGTAGAGCTCAATACAGTTTCAGTAGGACTGGCAAAGATATCTGAAATAGATCATATACTGACAATGGTACAACAATTTATAAACAACAAAATCAATTGTCTCATGAAAAGTGCAACTTGGTTGCACTAAAACTGACTAAAGTCTCCAAATTCCAACTTTGCAGAAAGAGAGGAAAAGTAGGTATCACACAACAGCATTGATATGAACTATTAAAGGACTAGTAAAAAAGCCCCGTTTCTGATGCAAATGAAACGGGGGCTAGCAATGTTTTCTTCTGTGTGCATGTGGGAGTGGGAGTGTGTGTGTCCCTGCCCTCTAGCCTCTCTCCCCTCCCCCCTCTGAGTCCTTCACTGTTACAGAGCCAGCGATTTGATTTCATGCTCTGCTGTTTTCCTTCACTGACTGTGTTACAGAGAGGGCGGGGCAGACACTCATAGGGAAACCGGATATCTCGCCCCCTTCACACTTCCGGTTGGAGGCTTCATAGAACGTTGGTGTTGCTTTTTATATAGAGAGATGGTTGAAATGTCATAATTGAGCTGAACTAAAGCAAGAAAGTGCAACTTGAAAAGGAGCACAAGCAGCAACCCTAAGATGGAGCTGCTTTGTGTGGCACTCCATAGCTACTGTATGTTTTAGACAACTGTGGTCTCTTGGGTAAAGCCAGTACAACAAAAACACCACAATTAGACTGCTGCAGGACTCTTACAGCATAATCTCATTATGTGGTGTTTTTAAGGTTAGATGACTGTTTTGAAAAAATAACAGTAAACAGACAAACTTTAGCATATAAATCTCTGAGATTTCAGTAGAACTATGAGAAACCCCTGAGGCTACAGACTTCTCTATTTATCAAGGTTCACCGACTGGCAATCAACTGGTCTTCTGTGAGAGGGAATGGTGGGAATATAAAATCAATAAAAATCAGTGTCATCATTTTAAGAGTCATGTTCTACTAGATCACAGGTATGTTTCCAAGGATCCAATGAGCTTCCCTTGAGGCGGAGGGGGAAATAGCATTGGTAATTCTTGTCAGTTGGATTTCTTTAATATGGTGTCATTATCTAGGATGTGACAGTTGATAGGGTCCTTAAAGGACTCCTCCTGCTGATTGGATATTATTCCCTCAGCATTTTACAATGTTAGATCTGAATCACAGCTATGTTGGTTTGCGGATATGGTAAATGACTCACTTAAAATGGGCGGTGGCGACATCTATGCCTAAGAAGGAAGGGGTGGATCGCTCCATTCTGGAGAATTTAGGCCCATTTCCAATTTACCTACTATGGTGAAACTGATTGAGAAAGGAGCAGCATTTCAAATATCTGACTATTTGGAAGGTAACTTGCTGATGGATAAATCACAAGGCGGTTTTAGGCCAGGCAGTAACCAAAACTTTGCTCTTGGTAATTTTAGATTGGGTGTATTACTATCTGGATAAGATTTCTGTGCTGTTATTGTTAGTGGATTTTTCTTCAGCTTTTGATTTAATTGACCCTTCAGTACTGTTAAATCGCTGGGGCATTCAGGGGACAGTTCTGCAGTATCAATCCTTTTTTGTGAAGGTAGTGGAGGTTCACTCCAAAGCACATTCTCGGCAATGGGGTGCTCCTCAAGGCTCTCCTCTGTTGCTATTGTTTAACATCTGTCTTCCTTCCTTGGCACGCATTACTCGGAGAGGTATAGTTGGTTGGTATTTACTTATGCCGAAGTTATTCAAATGTTGGTGCCCTTGGTTAGGGACAGAAGTGCAACCAATGGCTGGTTGAAAGTGGATTACCGATAAATGTGCCCATCCCATGGGTTTCAGATGTATGGTGCTTGGGTGTCTTATTGGGGCAATACGGTATTGGTCAGGAACAAGTAACATTACCAAGGGTGCTATGTTTAAACTGAAGTTGGTACAGTTAATTTGATAATGCACATACAGTGGTACAAGCCCTGTTTATGGGTGTTTTGGATTATTTAATGTCCTTTATGTTAGGGCTTTAGAATGGCTTGTAAATGAGTTGCAACTTCTTCAGAACCTGGCTGTTCATCTGATGTTTAGATTGACAAGATGAAATAGCATTTCTGATTATATTGCACAGTCACACTGGCTGCCAGTGAAAATGCTGGTAATTTAAATTACTGATGATTAGGTATAAATTAATTGATATATGTGACATATGTCCACCAGGACAGCTCCTAAAAAGCAAAACTAGCAAGTATATCAAGTGTGCCTTTTTTATAGAAATGTGTATTTGTTAAGTACCAGTGTAGTATATTTCTATACTTGCTTTTTTGGATCAGAGTTTTCCTTGTTAGATGGCAAAGATGTTAGATCTTTAGCAGTTATGGAGTGAAATTCCCTGTTGTAATTATTGTTCTTATTAAATATTTTGGAAGTAGGAGCTCAAGACATGACAAACCAGATGAATTGGAGGGGAGGGGGCATCATAGGCATGATCAGCTATCTGACATCTAACGTTTGGGTGTGGTGTTAGCATTATCAGATGGATTGAGTCACTTGGGATGGAGAGGGGGGGATATGTGTTGTATTTTTTTGAACTCTCTCCTCAAGGTGCCCCCTCCCCCAACTCCCCCTTCATTATCTCCTCAGACCCTTGCTGAATTCTTTCACGACAAGGTTCAAAAGATAAACCTTGCATTCTATACCTTGCCACCTCTCCCTCCACTAGTTCGTTCCCCTCTCTCTCCTCCCCCTCATTCCCTTTCCTCCTTTCCTAAAGTTACTATTGAGGAAACTACACTTCTCCTTTCTTCCTCAAAATGTACCACCTGTTCCTCTGATCCCATTCCCACCCACCTTCTTAATGCCATCTCTCCTGCTCTTATTCCTTTTATCTGTCACATTCTCAACCTCTCACTTTCCACTGCGACTGTCCCTGCTGCCTTTAAACATGCTGCGGTCACACCTCTCCTTAAGAAGTCTTCACTCGACCCTACTTGTCCCTCTAATTACCGACCCATCTCCCTCCTTCCCTTTCTCTCCAAATTATTTGAGCGTAATTTGGGTTTTCGCCCTCTCCACTCAACCGAAACTGCGCTTACTAAAGTCTGCAATGACCTATTACTGGCTAAATCCAGAGGTCTCTATTCCATCCTCATTCTTCTTGATCTTTCCGCTGCTTTGGACACTGTCGATCACAGCTTACTCCTCGATACCCTGTCCTCACTTGGATTCCAGGGCTCTGTCCTTTCCCGGTTCTCTTCCTACCTCTCCCTCCGCACCTTCAGTGTTCACTCTGGTGGATCCTCTTCTACTTCTATCCCTCTGCCTGTCGGCATACCTCAGGGTTCTGTTCTTGGCCCCCTCCTCTTTTCTATCTACACTTCTTCCCTTGGTTCATTAATCTCATCCCATGGCTTTTCCTACCATCTCTATGCTTATGACTCCCAAATTTACCTTTCTACCCCTGATATCTCACCTTGCATCCAAACCAAAGTTTCAGCTTGCTTGTCTGACATTGCTGTCTGGATGTCTCAACGCCACCTGAAATTAAACATGACCAAAACCGAGCTTCTCATTTTCCCCCCCCCAAACCCACCTCCCCACTCCCCCCGTTTTCTATTTCTGTTGATGGCTCTCTCATTCTCCCTGTCTCCTCAGCGCGAAACCTTGGGGTCATCTTTGACTCTTCTCTCTCCTTCTCTGCTCATATCCAGCAGATCGCCAAGACCTGTTGTTTCTTTCTTTACAACATCCGTAAAATCCACCCCTTTCTTTCCGAGCACTCTACCAAAACCCCCCTCATCCACACCCTTGTCACCTCTCGTTTAGACTACTGCAATCTGCTTCTTGCTGGCCTCCCACTTAGTCACCTCTCCCCTCTCCAATCGGTTCAAAACTCTGCTGCCCGTCTTGTCTTCCGCCAGGGTCACTTTACTCATACTACCCCTCTCCTGAAGGCGCTTCACTGGTTCCCTATCTGTTTTTGAATCCTGTTCAAACGTCTTCTACTAACCTATAAATGTACTCACTCTGCTGCTCCTCAGTATCTCTCCACACCCCTTCCCGTGCACTCCGCTCCATGGATAAATCCTTCTTATCTGTTCCCTTCTCCACTACTGCCAACTCCAGACTTCGTGCCTTCTGTCTCGCTGCACCCTACGCCTGGAATAAACTTCCTGAGTCCCTACGTCTTGCCCCATCCTTGGCCACCTTTAAATCTAGACTGAAAGCCCACCTCTTTGACATTGCTTTTGACTCGTAACCACTTGTAACCAACTCGCCTCCACCTACCCTCCTCTCCTCCTTCCTGTACACATTAATTGATCTGATTTGCTTACTTTATTGTTTGTCTATTAGATTGTAAGCTCTTTGAGCAGGGACTGTCTTTCTTCTATGTTTGTGCAGCGCTACGTACGCCTTGTAGTGCTATAAAAATGCTAAATAGTAGTAGTAGTAGTAGTAAGTGTGCGTGTATGGCTCAGTGCTATCATATGGGAATTGTGTACGTGATGGACAGGACTAAGCTCAGGAGGTGGGGCTGGGCACCCTGGGAGCTATTAATATGTGATGCTAGGATGACCTTCTTCCACCCTGTTGGAGACACATGACAGGTAGACCAGGTACATCAGTGAGGGTGGTCTCTTGGAATGTGTCAGGCATAACCTCACCATAATGCAGATATTGCATGTCTGCAGGAGATGAAGCTAAACCCAGCAGAGAATAAGAAACTTGCTTGAGGTTGGGTTGGGGGGGGGGGGGGGTATATTTTTCCTCTTCACGGGAGTTGCAAGATGAATTTGGGCGTATGTGCTGTTGAGGGTTACCCTGCCCAGCTCCAAATTTTCTCTATTAAAATGGTGTATGGCCCCAATCAATATGAGCATGCTTTCTTTCAAAAATAGGTCCATATAGGGTTTTAGACCCTACCATTCCTTTGATGATGGTGGGTGACTTTAATCAAGTCTTGGACCTGCAGTTGGACTGCTCAATAAGAACTCGTATGGACATCTCTTGACCAGACAGGGGTCTACCTTATCTTTGTAGTGCTTTGGGGGTACGACATGTGAGGAGATTGTTAAATCCAAGCGAGAGAGATTACATTCATGTTTCGAAAGCGCATGGTACTCTCTCACATATTGAATACATTTTGCTTTCCACCCCACTTTTTGAGTGGGTGAATAAGGCAGAGATAGATCGCACCATGGTGACAGACCACACTTGGGTGGACTTGGCGGTGGGCATGGGTAGTCGTAGTGGAACAACTTGGTGTTTCCCCTCTTACCTTAGTACAGATTTTTATTTGTTTATTTTTTTGTTACATTTGTACCCCGCGCTTTCCCACTCATGGCAGGCTCAATGCGGCGGGCAATGGAGGGTTAAGTAACTTGCCCAGAGTCACAAGGAGCTGCCTGTGCCGGGAATCGAACTCAGTTCCTCAGTTCCCCAGGACCAATGTCCACCACCCTAACCACTAGGCCACTCCTCCACTCAACATTTTTGGGAATATCTACGTGAGAAATGGAAAATGTTTGCATAGTGTAATGTGACCCATGCGGATTCACCAGCCCTCTTCTTGGAGACAGCGAAAGTAGATTTAAGGGGTGATATCTCCTATGTGATATCCCCCACGTTCCTTATTGCACAATAGTACATCTTGAGAGAAAATGGCAGAAAGCAAAACAATCGTATGTACAATTGCCCACATTAATGTTGAAAGTACTACTTATGGCTACACAAACAGTCTTGAATGTTTTGATACATGAGAGTACAAAAAAAGTTGTTGTTATATAGAAAATATCGCTTTAACAGATATGGAAATTGATCTGGGGAATTATTGGCTCATATTACTAAACATCGGTCTGGCTTTCACTATATCACAGGTCTGCGAGACTCGCAAGGGCTCTTACTTCTTCAGATATTGTAGATATTTTTACTAAATATTTTCAAGAATTTTATTCCCAAAGATAATCCACTCCAAGGCCAGATGTAACTGATTATTTGTCTGATGCGGGCTTTCCGCGCATATCGCAAGCCAAAAAGGCACTTAACGCACCCATACTAGTTGAAGAATTTCAGAGAGCATTGTGAGGCCTGAGAAATAACACGGCCCTAGGGCCAGATGACTATACCCCAGAATTTTACAAGGCATTCCAAATTGAACTTGTAGGCCATCTGCTAGCGTACTATAATTCTGCGGTGACAGTGGGATTCTTTCCAGTGAAAGCCAATGAAGCTTTGATTACCCTGATCCCTAAACCTGGCAAACGGGGAGGATGTCCCATAGTCATTCTGCCTAACTTGATTTGTGGAACCCAAGTAGGTTTTGTCAAAGGATGCCAGTCTGTGTTGAATGTCAGGAAAGTGCTATTAGCTATGGCACATGTCCAGTCTACTGGTATGTCAGCCACGTCAGTAAGCTTGGAGGTTAAAAAAGCATTTGACCAGGTGGACTGGACATTCCTATTTTGCGTCCTTGAATATATTTTATTTATTTATTGCACTTGTATCCCACATTTTCCCACCTATTTGCAGGCTCAATATGGGAATAGAGAGCTGGTATTTATGAGCTCTTCAAGCTGTTTATGCAGACCCTTCTGCAGTATTGTTGGTTAATGGGGTCCACTCTTCCTCTTTCCTGATAGAGCGGGGCAGAAGACAGGGTTGTCTGTCCACTTTTCTTTTTCCATTTCCGCATACAGTTCAAACTCCTCTTATTGACTTGCAAGTCCATTCACTCTGCAGTTCCTCAGTACTTCTCCACTCTTATCTCTCCCTATACTCCTCCCTGGGAACTCGGTACACTAGGTAAATCTCTCTAATCTGCACTCTTCTCCTCCAATGCTAACTCCAGACTCTGTTCTTTTTATCTTGCTGCATCATATGCCTGGAATAGACTAGAGAGTTGCACAGGGACAGAAGTCTTACCCATCCCCGTTGGAATCTTACCCATCCGCGTAAGAATTTAACTCGTCCTTACCTGTCCCCGCAAGAATTTAACATGCTCTTACCTGTCCCTGAAAGAATTTAACCAGTACCCACTCAGTCCCACAAGAATCTAATGGTACATTAAAAAAATCCCAGTAGGCTCTCTCAGTCTCTCTCTGGATTTGAGTCGCAGCACTGCAGGCAAGGAAGGAATGGAAGTTGGAACACTCTGGTGCGAACATGTAAGACTTGTCTCTGATTCAGTGGCACTGTATGCTGAGAGGTCGCCACATACACACGCCAGTAGGTCAGGTAACAGTAGATGACGGCAGAAAAAGACCTGCATGGTCCATTCTTTTTACATCCTTCGCAAGGTACGGCCTCCAAAACTGAACACAATACTCTAGGTGGGGCCTCACCAACGACTTATACAGGGGCATCAACACCCCCTTTCTTCTGCTGGTCACATCTCTCTCTATACAGCCTAACAACCTTCTAGTTACGGCCACCGCCTTGTCACACTGTTTCGTCGCCTTCAGATCCTCAGATACTATCACCCCAAGATCCCTCTCCCCGTCCGTACCTAACAGATTTTCCCTGCCTAATATATACGTCTCCCGAGGATTTCTATTCCCTAAGTGCATCACTTTGCATTTCTTCGCATTGAATTTTAATTGCCATACATTAGACCATTCTTCTAGCTTCCTCAGATCCTTTTTCATGTTTTCCACTCCCTCCCGGGTGTCCACTCTGTTACAGATCTTAGTATCATCCGCAAATAGGCGAACTTTACCTTCTAACCCTTCGGCAATGTCACTCACAAATATATTGAACAGAATCGGTGCCAGCACCGATCCTTGAGGCACTCCACTACTCACCTTCCCCTCCTCCGAGCGAATTCCATTCACCACCACCCTCTGGCTTCTGTCCGTCAACCAGTTCCTAATCCAGTTCACCACTTCGGGTCTTATCTTCAGCCCATCCAGTTTATTTAAGAGCCTCCTGTGGGGAACCGTGTCAAAAGCTTTGCTGAAATCTAAGTAGATTACGTCTATAGCTCGTCCCTGATTCAATTCTCGTCACCCAATCAAAGAATTCAATGAGATTCGTTTGGCATGATTTCCCTTTGGTAAAACCATGTTGTCTCGGATCTTGCAACTTATTGGCTTCCAGAAAATTCACTATCCTTTCCTTCAGCATCGCTTCCATTACTTTTCCAATAATCGAAGTGAGGCTTACTGGCCTGTAGTTTCCAGCTTCTTCCCTATCACCACTCTTGTGAAGAGGGACCACCTCCGCCGTTCTCCAATCCCTCGGAACCTCTCCCGTCTGCAAGGATATATTAAACAAATCTTTAAGAGGACCCGCCAGAACCTCTCTGAGCTCCCTCAATATCCTGGGGTGGATCCCATCCGGTCCCATGGCTTTGTCCACCTTTAGCTTTTCAAGCTGTTCATACACACTCTCTTCCGTGAACGGTGCTCTATCCACTTCAATCTCATTTGTACTTTTTGCAGTCCATCACGGTCCTTCTCCAGGATTTTCTTCTGTGAAAACAGAACAAAAGTATCTATTTAGCAAATTTGCTTTTTCTGCATCATTATCTACATAGTGGTTCGCAGTATCTTTTAGTCTTACAATTCCCTTTTTAGTCATTCTCCTTTCACTTATATACCTGAAGAAATTTTTGTCACCCCTCCTTACATTTCTAGCCATTTGTTCTTCCGCTTTCGTCAGACGTCTCTCTCTCTTGGCTTCTTTCAGTTTCATCCGGTATTCCTCCTCGTGTTCCTTTTCTTGAGTTTTTCTGTATTTGTGGAACGCCAACTCTTTAGCCTTTTGCTTGGAGAACCATATCGATTTCCTTTTTCTCTTGCTTTTATTTACTTTCCTTACATAAAGGTGACACCTGATGCTTGTGCCTGTGTGAGAGCTGAGGTCTGCGCAACAGCCCGGGAGCAGAGAGGATTAACAGTAACATAGTAAGTGAAAGCAGATAAAAACCTGAACGGTTCATCCAGTCTGCCCAATAGTCACACTCATTATCAATTCATAATTAAACAAACAATGAATGTGATATTATATACTTGATTATGGTCTCTCTTTGGCGTTTCTGGGACATAGACCATAGGAGTCTGCCCGGCCCTATGCTTATGTTCCAACTGCTGGAGTTGCCATCTAAACCTACTCCAGCCTATTTGTCGTCTCATTTGTGGGACACAGACTGTAAAAGTCTGTCCAGCACTGTCCTCATGTTCCAGCCACTAAAGTTGCTAAGCCCTTTCCAGCCCAACCTAAACCAGATTGCCAAATATGAGAGACAGACCACGTAAGTCTGCCCGGTATCGGCCCTAGTTTATCACAGCCGGAGTCACCATCTAAGCGTTACTCGACACATCCAAACACATGCAGCCATTTAAGTTTAGGTTTTTTATAACTTCCATTTTCTAATTAGAGATTCTCTTGTGTTCATCCCACCTTTTTGAATTCTGTCACCATTTGTGCCTCTATCACCTCCTTATTGGAGACTTTCCGAATTTGAACTGTTAAAGCAAGGAGGAGGAAGAGACAGAGCTCAAAGAACTTGGTACTTGGTAGGTGAGAGGCTGGCGCAAGTGCAGCCTACGCTTCCACGGGATTCCCACAGGAACTGCTTCCATCCCCACGGGATCCCCGCAGGAACTGCGTCAAGCTCCATCGCTGGCTGTCTTCAAATCTATACTAAAAGCCCATCTTTTTTATGGTGCTTTTAACCCTCACTCACTTGTTCAGAACCCATGTTTTATCATTCCCACCTTAGTAATTCCCTTATCTGTCCTGTTTGTCTGTCCTAATTAGATTGTAAGCTCTGTCGAGCAGGGACAGTCTCTTCATGTTCAACTGTACAGCGCTGTGTACATCTAGTAGCGCTACAGAAATGATAAGTAGTAGTAGTTCTATTATATTTAGAACCTCTGCTACGTACAATCCAGAGAACACGATCTACAAGGCATTTTGGTAGGCAAACATGAGATAAGAGTTTTAGCCTTTACTGATGACATACTTTTGACCTTATCTCAGCCCCCAAACTCCTTGAAATGTTTGTTAGAAGAGATTGATGAATTTTCCTTTTATTTGGGATTTCAGCTTATCCTCTCTGAATCTGTAGTATTGTCCATACAGGACTCAATTCGAACGGAGTGGGACAGGGAGTTTCCTTTACAATGGGCGGACACAAGTATAAAATATTTAGGAGTCACTATCCCCAGAAAGCTGGATAAGCTAATTTTCTTAAAATTTACAAACCCTATTGGCCACAACTAAAACTATGCTTAACAACTGGCGGACTTATCCGCTATCATTGATGGGCAGGGTGGCCCTACAGAACATGATGCTATTGTCATGTTGGCTACATATTTGTCAAATGCTCCCGCTAGTGATTACGCAGAACCAGGATAAAGCTTTGAGTAAACTACTAAATGCATACCTGTGGAATGGAAAGCGAGCCAGAATGTCGATAGCACAGGCATATCTGCCCAGAGAACAAGGAGGCTTAGGATTGCTCTCCATCTGATTGTTTTCTTTAGCCTGCAACATAAATGACTGGTACAGAGGAGTGTCTCATTTTTCATACATGCCCCTGGAAACCGACTTAACCCACCCGTATCATTTTAGTTATGTGCTTCATGCGATAGCCTCGTGATTGGGCAATTTTCTGAATACTTACTCCATTTTTTCACCTTTGCAGACCACTTGGAAGTGGGTATGCAAAGCGCTGGGTAGACCCTGGGAGATCTCCCCTTTTTTTATCCCTACATGGCAGTGGAGATTTTTTGCTGGGCATGACTATGGCTCACTTCTGCTCTTGGCATCATAAAGGTATTCGTTATTTATTTCATGTGGTGGGCGATGATGGGAAAATTAAGCCATTTGCCTCATTGCAGGAGGAGTTATCAACTTGAAATAGGAGATAATGTTTCCATATTAGTAAGTGCAACACTATATTCGCTCCCTGTTGCAATCAGCATTGAATAATAAAAAACACGAAGAAACTGCAGAACTCTCAATTGTGGGTCCCCTTGCATTCTCATTACCAGGGATTGTGGGACCTTCCCCTACGACTTTGCAGCCTTGGCACAGAAGTGGTCGGAGGAACTTCATACCATAATTCATCCCTCAACATTGATGACCAGCTAGAGATCTTATGGTACGGCTATCAAGGAAATATAGCTTTGGAAACATCAGTATAAATTAGTCATGTGTCTATATATCTTGCTGTATCGGTCCTAAACAGCATACTTTGGAACGTCTGTGTCCTGCTTAGAATGTGCTGCCACAACAGCGCTTCTTGGACACCAGCTTTGGACTTGCTCGAAAATCATTGTTTTTTGGACTCGCCTGGGAAGCCATGTTTCTACAATGTGGGTGGTGTGATGGACCCCCAGGCCACTATCCCTGTTTGCCAAATTTGACTTATCTCGGCCTTTGTCGAAGGGATTTTTAGCCTTTCTGAAGCGAGTCATGTTGTTGGGGGTGAAATGTATTTTGCAGAAATGGCTCACTGGTGACCCCCCCCCCCCCCTTGATATCCCAATGAAGATCCCTGATGATACAGCAAGTGTCAGTAGAATGATATGCTGTGCAAAATCTAGACACTGAACAGGGGCACCGTTTTTGTCAAACTTGGGAGCCTTTTTGGACCATCTTGACACCAATGGCACATAGTCGAATACTGAATTTTTGACCCTTCCAATACTAGGATTAGCAGGGTGGCGAGGAGTGGCTAAGCAGTTGACTTGTCCACTGGAGAAAATGGGCTTTTAGAAATACTGATCAAGAAGGGTAGAATCACCTTACTCAGAACTTGAGAGATCAATCCACATTATTTTCCTTTAGAATACTGAAGACATGATTTGTTCAGGCCTATGGGGCCCAGTACTGATGTTTCTGTTTTTACTGATTTTATATCTTCTTTTAATCTTTTAATGTTATTTTCTTTTATTTCTAAAGCATTTTGAATGGAATTTTTGCAATAACATTGGCATAAACATTTTATAGATAAGAAAATACACATAGTGTTCACCCTGATGCAGGAAGGACATGACCATATCAGATTTTTAGAAAATAACTGGTTTTAAAGTTCTCTTCGTTTTCTGGCATGTTTCACTTAAGCGACGGTGCCTATTGGGGAGGATCCATTCTTCAGTTTATCTGCCTGCTTCTCCGTATAGAAACATAGAAAAATGTAGGCAGTTAAGGACCATATGGCCTATCCAGTCTGCCCATCTATTCTCCCTTAGAGATGCAATTAGTTTGTTTTATGAGTCAACAAACAAGATACATATGACTTCATTATACCTCCCAGAGCAGTGGCATGAAGGGCAAGTGGGAGTCTCCAGGTCCCACTGGTAGGAAAAGAAGTGTGGCCTGCAGTGAGAGAAGGGAGGGGGCGGGGTTAGAAGGAAAGAAGAGGGGAGGAACATCAGGGAAGTGGTGGGCTTCGAGGAGGAACAAAAAGCTTGCAAGAAAGAAAAATGGAAGGGAGGGATGGAAAGGAAAGAGTGCAAAGCTGGATTACAGAAGGAGGGGAGGGAAAGTGCAAGAGAGGGTACTGAAGGGTAAATGGGTCAACAGTGCAAGAGGGTGGGAAGGCCAGGGAATGAGTACAGACAGGAAAAAGCGCAAGGGAGAAGGGAAAATTAGGTTCTTACCTTGGTAATTTTCTTTCCTTTAGTCATAGCAGATGAATCCATTACGAGTGGGTTGTGTCCATTAACCAGCAGGGGGAGAGAGAGAGCACTGAAAAACCATAGTGCCTCATGGCCAGCTAGCTCCATCTGCCTCTTCAGTATTTGAAGCTTCCAAAGCAGTGTTACACCGCAAAGCATAATAACATGAACTTTCCTCACAGCGGATGAACGCCCCAGAACAGGAGCAACAATTCAAAGGAGGGACGAACTCAACCTCCTATAACAGAACAGAAATCCTGAAGACTGTTTTCCAACTTCTCCCAATGAGGAAACATATCTACAGGAAAAACTGACTATAAAATAAACATTAATCACATAATGAACCACTGAGGGAGGGCTCATGGATTCATCTGCTATGACTAAAGGAAAGAAAATTACCAAGGTAAGAACCTAATTTTCCCTTCCTTGTCATCAAGCAGATGAATCCATTACGAGTGGGATGTATCAAAGCAATCCCTAGATAGGGTGGGAACAAGCCACACCACGCGCCAGCACTTGTGCTCCAAAATGAGCGTCTCTCCTGGCAGCCACATCCAGCCTGTAATGTCGGGCAAAAGAGAGCTTAGAAGCCCATGTCGCTGCACATCTCTTGAAGAGAGAGTGCTCCAGTTTCAGCCCAGGAAGAATCTACAACCTTTGCTCCAGGAGGATGAATTACTGATGGAATATTCCCATCCCCACCAGTACTGGCCTTCCGACAGCCACCCAACTTAAAACACAAGCTTATCAGAAGTAAACTGCCAACACAGACTGAACGTGAACAGAAAGGCACACGTCCTTGTAATATATCTAGCTGCAAACTATGCCAAAACATTTCACAGGACCCCACAGTCATGCACAAAGGAAAGATATTCAACATAAAGGAATCTTTCACATGTTCATCTTCCAATGTGGTATATATCATTCAGTGTAAAAAATGCAACGAAGGTTGTTATATTGGAGAAACAGGCCAGATGCTTAAGACAAGATTCAATATACATAGACATCACATGAACAATACTGCCAGTAGGGCCTCAACCCCGGTGAGACAGCACTTTACAGAACCAGGACACTGTACCAGTGATTTCACAGTGAGAATACTGAAAGGTAACTTTAAAACAATTCAGGAACGTAAAACCTTTGAAATCAGAATGATTGAATATTTTGACACCCAACGGACAGGACTTAACAAGGATCTGGGTTTTCTAGCCCACTATAAACCATAAGTTGTATTTCACTGCTTATCACCCTCTCCTCCCCTCCCCACAAACATCCTGCTAGACTATGGAATGCTTTGAAGTCCCCATACACATCTCCTACCCACCCTGCTAGACCATCTATGAGGGACTGATATATACACTGTCAGCTAACACATTTGCTTATTTCTGATCTGATGAAGAAGGGCAACCTTCGAAAGCTAATCAAGAAATGTATTAAGTTATGTCCAATAAAAAAGGTATCATCTTATTTTCTTTTCCATGTTTTAATTTTGTATGATTTCTATTGATTAGCCCAGGAAGAGGAAATCGCTCTTGTGGAATGTGCCTTAAAGGCTTCAGGCGGAGGCCGGCCAGATAGCCAATATGCTGAAAAAAATAGCTTCTTTGAGCCAACGGGCTATAATGGCCTTTGACGCTGGAGACCCTCTGTGCGGACCTGACAATAGAACAAAAAGATGGTCAGAGGTCCCTGAAGGCATTTGACATGCGCAGATATTGCAACAGAGCCCTTCGCACATCCAGAAGGTGCAACTGCCCAAATGATTCTGAAAATTCCTCTTTAGAAAAGGCAGGCAGGAAAATAGGCTGGTTTAGGTGAAACGCTGAAACCACCTTAGGCATGAAGGAAGGCACCGTACGTACCATAACTCTGGACTCTAAGAATTGCAGAAATAGGTCTCAACAGGACAGCGCCTGGAGCTCAGATATCAGTCTCGCCGATGTAATGGCCACCGAAAAGACCGCTTTTAAGGTCACATCCTTCTCCGAAGCTCGCCTAAGCGGCTCGAAGGGTGAACACTGAAGGGCCTTTAAAACTAACCCCAGGTTCCAGGCCGGACAGGGAGCCCGCACAGGAGGACAGAGCCGAAGCACTCCTCTGAGAAACCGTGCCACATCCGGGCAAGCAGCCAGAGAGAGGCCAGCGACCTTCCCTTGAAAACATGCTAAGGCTGCCACTTGAACACGCAGGGAATTATAGGCCAAGCCTTTTTGAAAACCATCCTGCAAAAAGTCAAGTATCGGCAAGACAGAACCCCGCACGGGTGTGATCGCTTTAGAAGCACAACAAGCCTCAAATTGGCGCCAAATCCTGGCATAAGCCACGGAAGTGGAACATTTGCAGGCCTGTAGGAGAGTGGAAATGACTTTACTGGAATAGCCCTTGTCTCTCAATTGCGTCCTCTCAATAGCCATGCCGTAAGACCAAAGCGGCAGGCGTCCTCCATGGTTACCGGTCCCCGTGACAACAGATTCGGTACCAGAGGTAACGGCCAGGGAGCCTCCACCAGCATCCGCCGGAGGTCCGCATACCAAGGCCTCCTGGGCCAATCCGGGGCGTTGAGAACCACCTCTCCTTGATGTAGCCGAATCCGCAGGAGAAGCCCTATCAAGGGCCACGGAGGGAACACATACAGGAGGCCCTGAGGCCAGGGTTGAGCCAAGGCATCCAACCCCGCCGAGTGAGGATCTCTCAGTCTGCTGTAAAAACACGGGACTTTGGCATTTGCACTTGAGGCCATAAGATCCGCTACGGGCGTCCTCCATTTGGCACAGATCTGCAGGAATACTTCATCTGCAAGTTCCCACTCCGCTGGGTCGATTTGATTCCTGCTTAGATAATCGGCTTGCACGTTGCTCTGACCTGCAATGTGAGCTGCTGACAGAAACTGCAGATGTAGCTCGGCCCAGTGGCATATTTGAGCGGTCTCTGCGGCCAGTGCTTGACACTGAGTGCCGCCTTGTCGATTTATATAGGCCACTGCTGTCGTGTTGTCTGACAGAACTCTGACAGCCAATCCTTCCAGGGTCAATTGAAAGGCCAGAAGCGCCTGAAATATCGCTTTCAACTCCAAGCGACTGATGGACCACACCGACTCCTCGGGTGTCCAGAGACCCTGGGCATACCTTCCCCGGCAATGTGCACCCCTGCCCTTCAGGCTGGCATCTGTTACCACCAGGCACCAATCAGGGAGCGCTAGCGGCATTCCTCGCCGCAGCATGCTGAGAGCCACCACTCCATACTGAGCCGGGCCGCAGGGAGCCACATGAGTCTGCATTGGAAATCCTGAGATATTGGAGACCATCGTTGAAGCAGGGAACACTGCAGAGGTCTCAGGTGCGCTCTCGCCCATGGCACCACTTCTAAGGTGGCCGTCATCGACCCCAACAGCTGGACAATGTCCCAAGCTTGCGGGCGAGGCATCCTCAGGAGCAGACGGACCTGGTTCTGAAGCTTGCACCGCCTTTGCTCGGGTAGGTATACATACCCCGAGGCTGTGTCGAACTGGACCCCCAAATATTCTAGAGATTGAGAGGGGGTCAGGTGACTTTTGGCTGTATTGACGACCCAGCCCAGAGATTTTTTTTTGTTACATTTGTACCCCGTGCTTTCCCACTCATGGCAGGCTCAATGCGGCTTACATGGGGCAATGGAGGGTTAAGTGACTTGCCCAGAGTCACAAGGAGCTGCCTGTGCCTGAAGTGGGAATTGAACTCAGTTCCTCAGTTCCCCAGGACCAAAGTCCACCACCCTAACCACTAGGCCACTCCTCCTCTCCAGTACTCTAAAGTACTGAGACCACTCTGGCTGTGACATGATGACTCTCTTCTGCAGCGTCCGCTCTGATGATCCAGTCGTCTAGGTATGGGTGAACCCGAATACCCCCTCGCCTGAGAAAGGCAGCTACTACCACCATTACCTTGGAAAAGATTCGGGGACCTGTGGCGAGGACAAAAGGCAAGGCCCGAAACTGGAAATGTTTTCCCAACACCGCAAACCGGAGAAATCGTTGGTGCGGGGGCCATATAGGAATTTGCAAGTAAGCTTCTTTCAGGTCCAGAGACGTGAGAAACTCTCCTGGCTGTACCGCCGCAATGACGGAGCGCAGGGTTTTCAAGTGAAAATGCCGCACTCTCAGAGACTTGTTGACTTCTTTTAAGACTAGGATTGGCCGAAAAGACCCTCCTTTTCGCGGCACCACAAAATAAATGGAGTAACGGCCAGAGCCGAGCTCGGCGAGAGGCACTGGGCACACCGCCCCTAGGTGAATCAAGCCTTGTAAGGTCTCCTCTACCGCCGCCCATTTGGCGGTAGAACCGCATCGGGACTCCACAAACACGTCTCTTATCGTGGCATTGAATTCTATTCTGTAGCCATCTCTGATCAGGTCCAGGACCCACTGATCTGAGGAAATCTTGGCCCACTCCTCGTGAAAGAGGGAAAGTCATCCTCCTACAACAGGAAGCGAGGAGAGGGCCGGCGCACCATCATTGAGAGGGTTGCCCTTGAACTCCAGGCCTTGAGCCAGCTGCTGAGGAACGCTTGTCTGAGCGAAAGGAGTTCCTCTGCTGAAAACGGGCACAAGAAGTGAACCCAGCAGAACGCCCCGGGCGGTACCTTCGAGCTTCTTTGAAGCGAGGTCTGTAAGAGGAGGGAACCGCCTGACCTTTGGAGGAAGGCCGCGGCCTGTCCTCGGGTAAGCGGTGGGGTTTAGCATCCCCAAGGCCTTTAACAATGATCTCCAACTCCTCACCAAATAGGAGAAGGCCTCAAAAGGGCAACTTCACCAACCTTTGCTTAGAGGCCATGTCAGCCGCCCAATGCCGTAGCCACAACAGGCGGCGAGCTGCCACAGCCATCTGTTTAGCCGAAGCTCTGACCAGATCATAAAGGGCGTCAGCCAAGAAAGACAAGGCCGACTCCATCCGTGGTGCCACCTCCGCAAGAGGCTCCGCTCCATCTCCGGGCTGTTCCACTGCCTGTTGTAACCAAGCAAGGCAGGCTTGGGCAGCGTAACAGCTGCATGCAGACACCCGTAAGGATAGGCCTGAAATCTCAAAGGACCACTTTATAGCTGATTCAAGGCTTCGGTCCTGCATGTCCTTCAGGGCAACTCCTCCTTCAACCGGGAAGGTAGCTCTCTTTGTCACAGCAGTGACTAGGGCATCCACTTTAGGCACAGCTAGGCACGCCAAATTCTCCTCACTTAGAGGGTATAATTGCCCCATAGCCCTGGCAACTTTCAAAGGCCCCTCGGGGTCAGCCCATTGAGCTGAAATAAGCTCTTGGATGGAGTCATACAAAGGAAAGGCTCGAGCAGGCTTCTTAGTACTTGTCATCCTTGGATTAGCAGAGGAGAGCTCAGCACTCGCAGGATCTTCGATAGAGAGGGCCTGCAGTGCATTAGAAATCAGCGCTGGCAGCTCATCGCGGTGGAAAATCCTCACCACGGAACGATCATCTGGTTCCAGTGGCAATCCTGCACCTTCCTCTGGCTCTCCAGACCACGAGGGCCTGCCAGACCCCTCAGACTCCTCACATCCCAACCACGGGGGGAGGGGGGGGGGAACGGGGATGCACCACTCTCTGAAGGGGAATCCACCCTTCTGCGCTTGTCCTGCGGCCATCTGTCAGGGGAAAATGCACCCGACGGTAATTCAAGGCCGGGCTCTACTGGAGGGGACACAGGCAGCCGGGCCGATTGAGACCCCTGCGGGAGAGCTCTTTTTAACAAATGCTTTATGTAGCAGCAAAACAAATTCGGGGGAGAATGGCTCACCCTGGCCTCCCGGTTCCAGTCCGGGGGAAATGGCTCTCATATTAGCCTCCATTCGAGGCTCCCCTCCAGGCTCACATCCCTCCACCTCAGCGGGGGTCGTGCCATGCTGTTCCAAAATGGCGCCCGCTGCCAGCTCCACAGAGCGGAAAGAAACCTCGCTCGCCATGCTTAGGCCGGCTCTGATGTCAGAAGAGAACGATTTACAGAGCCCTGCTGCTGATCTGCGCTTGCCACAATGGGAACAGCGCTTTACAACTTCCGCAGCCATCGCCGAAAACGGCGGAAAATTCAAAATGGCGGATTCGCGCCAAAATCACCCCGAACGCGGGCCCACCCCGGAGAAGCTCCAAAATGCTCTTACCTCTCCAGATCGAGTCGACAGAGCTCCGATCTGCTGCACAAACTGAAGGAAAGCCTCTTTTCTTGGATCGCAGCGCTACAGCGCGAAGCAACTTCTTTTTTTTTTTTGTTGACGCTTTGAGAAAAGTTAGAGGCAACAGCGCAAGAGGCAACTTTTTCCACTCCGGAGGATCAGTAGCGTGGGAAAGGCAGTGAAAGGGCGAACCTATGTGCCTGCATCCACAGCGTGGGCAAAGACAGGGATAGGGCTTGCCTATGTGTCTACATCCACATCAGGGGCCGGTTAAGGCAGGGAAAGGGCGTACCTATGTGTCTTTAAAGTGGGCACCATCAGCCACAACACCCCTGCTACATCTGGCAACAGCAGAGGAGCCACCCCAGGCAGATTTCTGAAGGAGCTTGAACAAGCTGTGTCCACCCTGCTGGGGAGATACAGAATACTGAAGAGGCAGATGGAGCTAGCTGGCCATGAGGCACTATGGTTTTTCAGTGCTCTCTATCTCCCCCTGCTGGTTGATGGACACAACCCACTCGTAATGGATTCATCTGCTTGATGACAAGGAAAGAAGCCTACATATCTACAGCCATGCATACCCTTAGAAACACCCCCCCCCCCCACACACACACACACTGTCCCGACTCATACTGCCAACACACACACGCCTTGCCCTGACACTCACATACACAGCCATGATACTTATCTCCCACACTCTTTGATTTCCACAAACAGCTAAAGTCTCCCTGTGGAAATAGATGTTCCAACCATACCACTAAGTTACACACACATACACAGTACCTCACATACACCAGCATTCACTATGCACACATGCACACCATACACCCATTCACACATCCCGTTACTCTAGTGAGACCCTTTTTATCATGGCTGTTTCTACTGATTCTCCTATAGACTTTCCATGGAGGAAAGTGGAAACATGTCAATGTGTCACTTGGCCAGTGTGCATTTTTCAACTTGCTTCTTATTGTGGCTGACAATATTGAGAATCAATTTTACATGATTCCCCTCCCCCGACCAAAAAACCCCCCCCAACCAAACAAAAAAAAAACCAAACCCAAACTGCTGCCCTTCTGTCAGGGCTTGGTTATTACTAGTACACAAACCAATGCAACAGATCCTAAGGGAGCTTAACATAAGAGTTTGAGAACAGAACTGAACCTGCAATAAGAAATGGAGACATTCAGCACCAAAGAGCCACAGTAATTCTTCTTACCCTTTAGACTGGCCATTAGCTCGATTCTCTGCGAACTTTAGCTCTAGCACATCGCTAACTCCTACTGACTGAATGACTTCTGCTAGCTCATGGTCTGTTGTCCACTAGTTGCCAGAAAAGAAACAAACAATGCAGTTAGAAAGGGTTGAGGCCCGTCACATATTCTAATACCAGTGACAGATCAAACTGCTGAAGAACATTCTCCAGCAGACTCATTCTAGGAATGGAGGAGAAGCCTAATGGTTAGAGCAGGCTCAGAACCACAGAAATCTGGTTCAAATCCCAGTGTGGTTTCTTGTGATCTTGGGCAAGTAACTTAACCCTACACTGCCTCAGGTACAAACAGACTGTAAGTCCTTGGGTATAAGTAAATACCTGTTGCATCTGTATGAACTCTCCCTAACCTACAACTAACAAAGGCATGAGCTAAATCCAAAATGTTTCCTTTCCTCTTAAAAGGCCTGATGAAAGAAAAAAACGACTTGAACCGTATATTCATTTTTAGTTCACATTTTATTTTACTCACAAGTTAAAGTGCATTAATATCTAATGCAATAAAATAATATGCTAATACACTGGGTGTTAATAAAATATGCTACAACTAAATGAGTGCTAGGTTTAGCAAACATTTTACATAAGGTGGTATGTTAAAAATGATAATAGGTAAAAGTGTAGTAACTTTACTGCTGTTTTTATATTCAAACTGGCGGCTCTCTGGCCCAACCTGGGATCCCTGACTTAGAGAGTCTTCATGCCTATGAACTAACCACCCACTAACCTGGCCCAACTGCTCACTTATCTAACTACCCATCATTCTCATTTGAGTGCCTCCTCCTACTCTTCATGAGTACTGACCACAATTTTAAAAATGGTGCTGGTTCAGCTTTGTTTACATATCGACAGAAGTAATCAATAAAAGAGGAGGAGGAAGTAGCACTTAAATGGACAGGGAAATACACTGGCCATCAAAGGGGACTGGTGGAGTAGGTGGAATGTGGGTTAATGAGTACAGGGGTAGGTAGGGTTATTACATCTATGGTCCCAAGACAAAGTTTCTCTGGCTTGGGAGTCACCTCTTAACTTTATGTATGTTAGCTGGAAACTGCAATGAGTAGGCTGGTCCTCTGTATGTGCAGTACCTAAATTTGTCAGATAAATCAATCCACATTTTAGTAGACTGGGGCCCTAAAGCAAATTTTTTAGCGTATATTTCTTCAGCATTAACAAATCAAAAATGCATCTAAAACTAAGTAATAATTTCACACTAAAGCTGGCATGCTTTATTACACCAGGCTCATAGAGGACTCTTAGTGGAGGGTTCCTTAGCTTTTCCAATGGTATAGAGTGAATAAAATTCTCACAATGTAGCTGTTTAAACATCAGTTTTACAGAGAGTTTAATTACTCGAACAGATAAGAAGCCATAAGGAGAAATTAGGTCTTACCTGAAAAATTTCTTTCCGTTAGTCCTTCTCACTATTACAGAACCTGTGGGACAGTTGTGTCCATCAACCAGCAGGTAGAGATAGAGAACTGAAAACTGAGCTGAAAAATCTCTCGGCATCCAGTCCAGCTCCTCAATATTTATGTAGACAAGCAGTAAGGAGAAACTGAGGATATACACAACCATCTCAAAACAACTTGCTAACCTAATACTAACCAGATGAGCAAACATGTGTGGAGCTCTCTCATATCTGGACAACTTGTAGAGAACAAATATGCAAGAAGCATCATGTAAGGTGATAGCTGTACTTCGCACTGACTAAAAATCTCAGAAGCCTGGGGTGGGCCTCTGGAATAGTGGGAAGGAAAAAAATATATCAGGTAAGGCCTAATTTCTCCCTCCATTACATAGCTTCTCACTATTCCAGAACCTGTGGGATGTTCAAAAGAAATCCCTTGAGTGGGAGGGATCTTGGCGCTGCTGCCTGAGGACCAAAGTCCCAAAGCTAGCTTCTGAACACGCTGCAGCATCCACCCTGTAGTGTTTGGCAAAGGTATGCAGTGTCAACCATGTCGCTGGAGGTAGTAAGGTAGTCTCCATCCAGGATGCTGCTGTACACCTCGTAGAATAAGCCCAGGCTGAAGTAGAGCATCGATCCCCATCGAGCCTGTTTTTTTCCAATGGCTGAAGAATTTGGACACTCTGGCATTCCTTTTCGTCATCATCAAGTCCAGAAGTGGAGAACCCCATCGATCCACTATCAGCTGAAACCTCTGGCTGGATAGTTCCCATTTTCCCAGGTCCAAGGAGTGCCTGCTGAGAAAGTCTGCCTCCACATTCAAAGACCCAGTGATGCGAGCTACTGACATGAAGAGAAGATTTTTCTCTGCCCACCTTGTGAAATAGGTTGCCTCCAACATCATCAGATGACTGTGGGTCCCCATCTTGCTTGTTGATATAAGCCACCGCCTTCCCCGTTGTCAGAGAAAACTTGGACTGAGGTCCCTGCCAAAAAATGAGTGAAGCCGCGTAAGGCATTCTGCTGTGCTTGAGCACCAAGCGATTTATCAACCACTGAAACTCCTACTCCGTCCAGGTGCTTTGTGCCAGATGGAACTTGTAATAAGCTCCCCAACCCAACTTGCTGGCGTCCACTGTCAACACCTCCCATTGTGTTATTGGCAAGGGAGCTCAGACGGTCAAATTCCTGGTCAACAATCACCACTGCATACACTGTCTGGCAAGCAGAGCCCAAGGAAGATGGTCGCATTTTTGTGACACTGGAGACTGGCGGCTGAGAAGAGATTCCTATAATGGCCGCATATGAGCCCTTGCCCATGGTACCACTTTCATCGCTGCCGTCACTGACCAATAAACTGTACATAGTCCCAGACCCTGGGTCTTCCTTGACTGAGAAGATAAATCTGCTGAACCAGCTTCGACATCCTGTGCTCTGTGAGGAAGATCCTCTCTTGTGCTTTGTCAAATAGAACACCCAGATACTCCAGTGTCTGTGAAAGAGTTAGTCTACTCTTCTCAAAATTAACCATCCAATCCAACGACTGCAGAAGACGGACGCTGCCTGAATATGACGCACTAATGAGCCAGTTGTTGAGATATGCATGAACTCCCGATTCCCTGGCACTGAAGGAAGGTTGCCGCCACCACCACCACGACCACCATAACCTTGTATTCTTGGAGCTGTGGTGTGACCGAAGGGCAAAGTCCTGAACTGGAAATGACAGCCCAACACTACAAACATAGAAACCTCCGATGCAGCAGCCATATGGGTATATGTAAGTATGCCTCCTTGAGATTAAGGGCAGTAAGAAATTCTCCAGCTTGAACCAAGGCTATGACTGCTCTTAGTGTCTCTATGCGAAAGTGGGACACTCTGAGGCAGTGGTTTCGACCTTTGAGAGCTAAAACCAGATGAAAGGTGCATTCCTTCTTTGGTACAATGAAGTAGACAGTTCAAAACCATTACGAGAGAAACTACACTGGCTTCCACTCAAGGAACGCGTCACTTTTAAAGTATGCACATTAGTCCACAAAATCATTCACGGTGAAGCCCCAGCCTACATGTCTGAGTTAATAGACCTACCACCCAGAAACGCCAAAAGATCATCCCGAACTTTCCTCAACCTCCACTTCCCTAATTGCAAGGGCCTGAAATACAAGACGCTACAAGCATCAACCTTTTCTCACATGAGCACGCAGTTTTGGAATACACTGCCGCGCAACTTAAGAACGATCCACGAGCAAGCTTCCTTCCGCAAATTACTAAAGACCCATCTTTTTGAAAAAAATTACGGAAAGAGCCAAAACACAAAGTCCACACTCACTGTTCATTAATGCTTCATACACCCACTTCTGAACTCTCATCCCCCGTAATCCCACATCACTCATACCTCTACTCACAGAAATAAGTATACCATACGTCTTCGTGCCTTAATATTGCCCTTTAAACTCCCCACTGTCTCCTTCCAATGTTTCAATGTTTTGTTCCATTATTATATTTCTTAACGCTACGTCGATTGTCTCGCATAACTCTGCACAATGTAATCCATAACCAAGTTGTAACAAATTGTATTTCCATTATTCATATCATATTGTAAGCCACACTGAGCCCGCAAAGAGGTGGGAAAATGTGGGATACAAAAGCAATAAAATAAATAAATAAATAAATAAATAAATATCTGCCTTGTCCGACCTAGGGATCTGGAACAATGGCTCTCAGGTGGCGCCCTTCTTGTACTGACTGCTGATGCCACTTCAGGCATGCTCTTGCCACGAAGGAGCTGCACACTGCCACTTGAAAGCCCAAAGAGGCCACTTTGAAGGCATGTTTCAGTGAGCCTTCTAGCTTCCTATCCTGTAGGTCTTTTAGGGTGATGCCCACTTCCACTGGCAAAGTGGTCTTCTTAGTCACCTCCATAATCACGGAGTCCACCCTGGAAAGCTGCAATGTATCTTTCTACTCCACAACTAACGGGTATAGGCAAGCCATGGCTCTTCCCATTCTCAGCCAAACATCCAGTGAGTCCCATTCTGCTGTAATCAGGTTCTGAACGTCTGGCTGCATTGGGAAGGCCTTAGAAGGACCTCTCTGATCCTTCATGATTGACAAAGATGGAACTCCTGACGCCAAAGCAGAAGGCTCCTTAATGGAAAGCACTGGAAAGTGCCTTGAGTACTAATGAAACCACCTTAGTACTTTTGGGCCCTCTCCCTCGTCTAACAGCTCTTAACGATGGCTCCTCTGAATAGACCGAGGTCACATCAGGTTAAGTAGGGGGAAGCAGAGATAGTCTCATCTGCCCACTCCTGGAGGTCTAAACAAGATCTTAGGAGCCGGAGGGGCAGCGGGGCAAGAAAGTTAAGCACCTTGCAGCAACTCTGACTTCAGTAAAAAGGCCTGGTGTAAGAGCAATAAAAACTCAGAAGAAAACAAAGATCCCAATGCTGCTGAATGTTCTGTTTGGGCCCTGAGGCTTTAAAATGGTGGCTGTGCTCCGTGCATGATCAGACAGAGGGTGCCCCTCAGTGTCAGTTAGCCTTGACAAAATGGCACCCGTTCCCGCACTCTCCTACATCAAACTGATACAGACGTTCAAATATTTGAAAGGTATTAATCCGCAAACGAATCTTTTCCGGAGATGGGAAGGCGGTAGAACGAGAGGACATGAAATGAGATTGAAGGGGGGCAGACTCAGGAAAGATGTCAGGAAGTATTTTTTCACGGAGAGGGTGGTGGACACTTGGAATGCCCTCCCGCGGGAGGTGGTGGAGATGAAAACGGTAACGGAGTTCAAACATGCGTGGGATATGCATAAAAGAATCCTGTGCAGAAGGAATGGATTCTCAGAAGCTTAGCTGAAATTGGGTGGCGGAGCAGATGGGGGGAAGAGGGGTTGGTGGTTGGGAGGCTAGGGGAGGGCAGACTTATACGGTCTGTACCAGAGCCGATGATGGGAGGCGGGACTGGTGGTTGGGAGGCGGGAAATACTGCTGGGCAGACTTATACGGTCTGTGCCCTGAAAAGGACAGGTACAAATTCAAGGTAAGGTATACACATATGAGTTTGTCTTGGGCAGACTGGATGGACCATGCAGGTCTTTTTCTGCCGTCATCTACTATGTATAAGTTACTATGTAAACTGCGCATTGGTTCTGCCGGAGAGCCCGAAGACCCTGGCATATTTGGATGCTGCACCAAATGCAAAGGTGTGTTGACGCCATCCATTTCCTCGTCACACAGGATTCCTGGCTTGCACACACAGTAATGCCATGACGCCAGCCAGCTGGTCCCACAGTGGGAACACTGCTTAATTGCCTTCCGCAGGTGTCGCAATTCACCCCGTCACAAGCGCAGCATGTATCCCATGCGGTGAGTCAGGATCTCTCCCCTGCACCAAGTAGAACTTGCAGCCCTCCAAGCGTTTCTGAGTCAAACTTTCTTCAGACTAACCACAGCCAGCTGCTTCTCTCAAGCTCAGTCTCCACAAGTTTTCCCACAGATGAGAAAGGCTCAGGACTGATACTCTGTCCCACGCTCTCCAGCAAACCTCTTTCCTTCTTTCTTTTCTTTTTTTTTTTTTTAAAGGTTGTTGTGCTGGAAAAGAATTCCTCCACAGAGAAAAGGTGACAGGAGGGAGGAAGTAAATTTGTGGGGCACTATATGTAGACCTGCAGATATGACTCTGCGGACTCAAGCCATCCATAAAGCTCAACTAGGGACCAGGAGCAAATCAATCAGAACCAGAGGCTGAAAAGTGTGCCCATCCAACCACTGTAGAAAATACTAAGTTGCATTGGATGCCAAGCGAGATATGCCTCAGCTCAGTTTTCAGTTCTCTATCTCCACCTGCTGGTTGGACAACTATCCCACAGGTTATGGAATAGTGGAAAGCTACTGAAAAAATATCATTCTATGAAGACAAAAGTAAAAGCGGAAATGATGGAATAAAATATGTTCCAGCCACCACTATAACGAGAACTTCAAAAAGATGGATGCTAATGCCTGGACTTACCCAGAAGAAATTGCCCACATAGACTGCTGCTCGCTTATTCCGTAGCCCGCTGTATGTGTAGAGGATGGCAGGGGATTTGCTGTTTGGTTTTGGTGATGCTTCCAACAGGTTAGTAGATTTGGTCTCAGTTGTGGTGCGCCTATTATTCGTCTGGGCACTCACAGCTAGAACATCGTCATAGAGGTCCACTTGTTCAGCATTCCCAAACTCCGCATCCTACAAGAAAAGTAAACAACAGAGCACAGAGATCAGATGTTATTTGTAAACTAGAGACATTCTGCCATTTGTACAAGTGGGCTAGGAGCCATCAACTCTGAATCTTTGTTAGAGCGGAGAGGGTAATAGAAGTATAGCAATATGGTCACTTATGGAAGTGGTGAAATTCTGATAGAAGAATTTTAGTATTAAGGCAAAAGGCTTTAGATGGGAGTCAGGTGCTGATCTGAGGGGGAGAGTGGATTGCAATGGGTGGATTCAATAACCTCACAGATCCCCCTATGCTGGCCCTGGCTGATTATTGGATGGAACCCACATAAGTTCTGATGGCCATGACATGTCTGGTCTTAACAGGATATTCAATGCCAATGTCTGGATATGGCCCAGCATTTAATATCCAGGTCTAATTTAGCTGGTGACGGTCATCTCTAAATAAATAAATAACATAAAAAAATGCTGAATATTGACTAGTAAAATCTCTCTTCTGAAATGTAAGAAAGCATAGATTTGAATTCCACTTATGCTCTTTCTGACCTTGGGCAAAAAGGTCACTCTCCACTGCTTCAGCTAAAAACTAAATCCTTTAAGTCAATTGTCCACTAATTTGTAACTCTCGGTGAACTCAGTCTCAAAAAGGAAAGTAATAAAATCTAAATTCCAAATCCAATTACCCAAATATGGATTGGGTGATTGTCGTCAGCGTGCATTAGGGCAGTAAAGTTGCTAGATCTCAACACGACTGCATGATGGGACAGCTAGTCCTACAGCAGATGAAAGGGGAAGTTACTTTACATGTAGTTCTCAGGACATGGTACAAAGGATAATGGTAGTGAACCATGTAGCAAAAGTGTTCATAATGTGAGACAAATCGCTGGAGGGAGAATGAAAACTGAGTAGCATTTATCTTGAAAAAGACGGCTACAATAAAACAGGGAATAAACATAGAAATATAGCACATAAAGGCAGCAAAATACCAGATGACCTATCAACTCTGTTCATCCAACTGCCTAGTCTCCACAATTCCTTCCTCAGAAATCATCTGTGCTTGTCCCATGCTTATTTTTTTTAAACTTTATTTTTATTAAATGGTATTCTCTACACACAGGGTGGGAACAAGTGCTCATTAACATATATACTAAATTACAAGCAGCAATGCCATCCACTGAGCTGGTGACAGTCACCGCTGTAATGTATATTCAGTGCCACTTGCTATCCAGATAGATGCACTAAATATACGGGATAAATTTAAATGCCATGGTTATTGCTGAAAAAAACATGTTGTCCAGGGAATTGGAATACTGACCCAATAGGTTCCACACATTTATATATTTACAGAACAGGAATAGGAAACATGTTAATATTATGTCTCTGTATGGATTTAGGGTTTGACCACAGAGTACTGTGCACTGGTTGCTCTACCTCAGGAAAGACCTAGCAGAACCATACAAGGTTCAAACAATGGCAACAAAAATAATAATAATGATGATTAAACAGCTCTCTTAGGGCCATGTTTACTAAGCCGTGCTGCAGGTGCACTAACTTTTTAGTGTGTGCTAACGATAGAGACACCCATTATATTCCAATGGGTGTCTCTAGAGTAAGAGCGCACTAATTTTTAACACGCGCTAAAATGTTTGTGTGCTTACAATGTGGCTTAGTAAACAGGACCCTTAGCACAACTTCACATAAAGATATGTGTAAATGTAAGAGGAGCCTGAGTTCCGCAATCCAACATTAGAGTGGTCTAGCAGAGTTGGACAGTCACCTGTGTCAAAGGTGGTGCTACCTCTTCACCAACAGCAGCTAATCTAGGTTACCTGGGAGTGGTACCTAGCACATCACTTCCAAAGTGAGAGGTAGCAATCTCCAAATACATGTAAATATTATGTCTTACCTGATAATTTTCTTTCCTTTACTCCAGGCCAATGGGTTATGTCCATCTACTGGTAGTAGGAGACAGAGAAAACAGCAGTTCCAAGTAATTCGCCCTTCAAGGGTATTATGCAGCATAGAATGTTCAGTATTTCGAATAGCCAAGCAATGGTGCTCCTAACCCCACAACAGAGGCGTAAACCAGGGACCACCCTCTTTCATCCCAGGTCCAACCAGCAGCAGCCGGTCTGAATGGCAAAACAATAAACCAGCCACTCTTTTTTTTTTTTTTAATTCTTTATTTATAATTTTCATATTTACATCTCTTGACATAAATCAGGAAATATCAGTAATGCTCAAATAACAACAACTTTAGTTACTTATTACCTATATAGGTTCTAAGTCAAGATTAACAAATTAATATTAGTCCACAATAATTTGAGACAGGATACTAGGAAAAAAAAATAAACCAGCCACTCTTAAGTGTCAATGTTTAGCAGACAGCCAGTCACAGATTGCACCAACCTCCATGGATCACACTCCCTCCAGACCTCCTCCCTCCACTGGTGTTGTGGTATGCATCTGGCCACCCGAGGGCTTACAGCGATGATGTATTTCTTAGAAGCAGCACGGGACCTCACAACCATGTTGTGCTGACTGCTCTGAAGCAAGGAGGTTGGATGTCTGCAGTGTCCCATCCTCACAGAAACAGGAAGTCTGTGTCTTAGAGAAAGATTGTGCAGAGACGTCAGCATGATACGGCTGGGAGGTCTCTGCCTTTTAAGAATTACCTTGTCTGGTAAGGGGGCTGCAGGGGATGGAGCTGCCACAGGAAGACTTTGAAGAGAGTGCCAGGTAACAAGAAGGGGGAATAAGGACACCTGGGGGATATAGGGAAGGAATGCTGGACATGAGAGAAAGAATGGGGATGGGACGGATTCTGGACACAGGGAGGAACAGGACATAGATAGGGAATGCTGGAAGATTTTGAATACCCAGAAAGACTGCTCACAGGGCTTGCCGGATAAGGGAAGGAATTGGGGGAAATTCTAGATGCAGGGAGGGACAGGACATGGCATGCTGGTGATGAAGGAATGGGGGAAAGGATGGATGCAGGGAAGGACTGGACACAGGGAGGGAATGATGGACATGAGGGAAGGATCACAAAGGTGAGGTGCAGGATGGGGGGGAGGACAAGCACAAGGACACAGAGGGAGGATAAGGACAGGGACACAGAAGGGAGATGGATGATGGACATGGAGAGAAGAAATGTCAAGTGGACAGGAAATATTGGGAAAAAAAAGTTAAGAGAAGACAGAAGAATACAGAAACCAGGGACTGGGACAATGCGATTAGAAAAATAAAAATTACCAGGCAACAAAAGTAGAAAAAATTTTATTTTCTATTTAGTGATTGGAATATGCCATTTTTTAGAATGTACAAAGCTGACTGAGCCTGACCCAAAGAAATCTGGGAGTGGACCCCTACCCTCTCTAGCCTGAAGGCAGAGAGCAATTGCTCTGGTACCAACTCTCCCTTCCCCTCCCCTAAAAATGCTGACCCTGACATTTGCTATGTTTACACCAGTACAAGGGGAATTTCTGGTGGTGTTCTGCATTCATGAGTCTGTTTTTTGAGGGTTTCAGTTGAATTTTGTCTATGTCTTTCAATTTATGGTCATCTAATTTGTATTTGATGAGGGTCTGTCTGTATTTGGTATGAGTGACTGAAGCCAGTATACAGTTTCTGTGTAAAGGTCTGCGGTAATCTTGCTTGTTCAATTTTCCCAAAAGGTGTACTGATGTTTTAGGGCTCACTGCATACTTATGGTGCTGCCTTTCCCTAGGTATTGGTCTTTGTTATGTGAATTTTGGAAGTTATGCCAGAATGGTATATTTGTTTATTTATTTAGAGCACTTGACATACCGCAATTGATCCCTGGGGCGACTATGGAGTTTACAAATTTCTATTACAGGTACTTTGCACTACTTGCCATCAGGTCCATATGGAGCAGTAATGCATGGAGAGCTGCGTCATTGACTGAATGCTTGAAGTCCGTTGCAAGAGGAAGTTGCTTTTGCTAAAGATTTCTACAAAGCTAAATGTGCTTTTGACTTTTTGATATAAGTATTTACCGTCACGATTTGGGTTTGTGGATGGGCGCACTTTGATTATTTTTGGACATTGAGCTAAAGGAGGTTTTTCTGACTGATGATTACTTTATTAGCTGCATGTAGTTACAAGAATATTAAGGTTCATGTAGCCAAGCAGACATTGCACCAGTTTGATGAGATCTTTTCCTCCTATTTTTTTTTTTTAAGTAGATAATCTAGGTCTTTCAATACCTTTTTTGGAGTTTTTCAAGTTTCCCAATATGCACCATCCACTAGGAGACAGAGAAAAATACTGAACATTCTATGTTGCACAATACCCTTGATGAGCGAACTATGGTGATTATTACAGTTTAACTTAGGAGGAATTACTTGGAACTACTTTTTTTCTTTATCTCCTTCTGCTGATGGTCTGAACTGGACTTCTCTGGTAATATGACAAGGAATGGGCCAATAAAGCGAAGGTACTTACCTGTAGCAGGTATTCTCAGAGGTCAGCAGACTTCACATTCTCACAAGTGGGTAGATGAACCTGCGTTGCCCAGGTCAGCATAATACCAAGCAAAAAATTTGCAAGAGTTTTATGGAGCATGAGCAGCGCTTCAACACACATGCGTGAAGTACCTTCCCACCCACAGCGCGACTGCGCCTCTCAGTTTAATATAAAGCATAAAAATGAAATAAAAAGTTAAAACATCTCCAAGGGGAGGTGGGCGGGATTGTGAGAATGTGAAGCCTGCTGTCTTCACAGAATACCTGCTACAGGTAAGTAGCTTCGGGTTTTCCAAGGACAAGCAGGCTTACATTCTCACAAGTGGGGAATCCCTAGTATCCAGGCTTACCCAAAACAACAAACAGTGGTCAATTGGGCCTCACAAGGGCGAGGACATAACGCAGATTAACCTGAAACTATATACAACTAGATAAGGGTGCAGCCTGGAACAAAATAAAATGGGCCTATAAGGGTGGAGTTGGATTCTAGACCCCAAACAGATTCTGTAACACTGACTGCCCAAAATGACTGTCGCGTTGGGTATCCTGCTCAAGGCAGTAGTGAGATGTGAATATGTGAACTGAAGACCACATCACAGCATTGCAATTTCTTCAACGGAGGCTGACTTCAAGTGGGCTACCGACACAGTCATGGCTCTAACATTATAAGCCATAACATGACCCTCCAAAGTCAGCCCAGCTTGGGCATAAGCGAAAGAAATGCAATCTGTTAGCCAACTGGAAATGGTGTGTTTACCGATGGCGACTCCCCTCCGGTTGGGATCAAAAGAAACAAACTGGGCAGACTGTCTGAAGGGTTTCATCCGTGGCGACTCCCCTCCGGTTGGGATCAAAAGAAACAAACTGGGCAAACTGTCTGAAGGGATTCGTCCACTCCATGTAAAAGGCCAATGCTCTCTTGCTGCTTTCGCCAGGATGGGCATGAGGATGGGGAAAGAAAGTTAACAAGACAATCGACTGGTTCAGATGGAACTCAGCCACCACCTTCGGCAGGAACTTGGAGTGTATGTGGACTACTCTGTTGTGATGAAACTTAGTATAAGGTGCATCTACTACTAAGGCCTGAAGCTCACTGACCCTACGAGCTGAAGTAACAGCCACCAAAAAAATGACTTTCCAGGTCAAGTACTTCAGATGGCAGGAATTCAGTGGCTCAAAAGGACCTTTCATCAGCTGGGTGAAAATGACGTTGAGATTCCATGACACTGGAGGAGGTTTGATATGGGGTTTTGACAAAAGCAAACCTCTCATGAAGCGAACAATTAAAGGCTGTCCAGAGAGGCTTACCTTCTACACGCTGATGATAAGCACTATTTGCACTAAGGTGAATCCTTATAGAGTTGGTCTTAAGACCAGACTCTGATAAGTGTAGAGGGTATTCAGGCAGGGTCTGTGTAGGACAAGAAAGGGGATCTATGGCCTTGTTGTCACACCAGATGGCAAACCTCCTCCATTTAAAAGAATAACACCTCTTAGTGGAATCTTTCCTGGAAGCCAGCAAGACTCGGGAGACACCCTCCGAAAGACCCGGGGAAGCAAATTCTAGGCTCTCAACATCCAGGCCATGAGAGCCAGAGACTGAAGGTTGGGATGTAGAAGCGACCCCTCGTTCTGTGTGATGAGGGTCAGAAAACCTCCAATCTCCACGGTTCTTCAGAGGACAATTCTAGAAGAAGGGGGAACTAAATCTGACATGGCTAGTAGGGTGCAATCAGAATCATGGTTCCGTGGTCTTGCTTGAGTTTCAAGTTTTTCCCACTAGAGGTATGTGAGGATATGCCTACAGAAGGCCTGTCCCCAAATGAAAAAGGAAGGCATCTGACTCTAGTCTGTCGTGGGCCTGAAGCCTGAAACAGAACTGAGGGACCTTGTGGTTGAGTTCAGTGGCAAAAACATCCACTGAGGGGGTGCCCTACACTCGGAAGATCCTGCGGGCTACACCCATATTTACAGACCACTCATGAGGTTGCATTATCCTTCTCAGTCTGTTGGCCAGACCATTGTTTACGCCCGCCAGATAAATGGCTTGGAGAAACATGCCGTGATGGCGTGCCCAAAGCCAAATCTGAACAGCTTCCTGACACAGAGGGCGAGATCCGGTGCCCCCCCCCCCCCCCCCCCCCCCCGTTTGTTGGTGTAATACATCGCAACTGATATCTGAAAGCCTTTAGAGCAATCCAGATTGCTCGGAGCTCCAGAAGATTGATCTGGAGATTCGTTTGCTGGAGGGACCAAGCTCCTTGGGTGTGAAGCCCATCTACGTGAGCTCCCCACCCCAGGAAAGATGCTTCCGTCGTCAGCACTTTTTGCGGCTGAGGAATTTGGAAAGGTAGTCCCAAGGTCAGATTGGACCGAACTGTCCATCACTGAAGAGAGCAAACAAGCTTCAGGGACACTTGGATGACATCCTCCAGACTTCCCGTGGCTTGATACCACTGAGAAGCCAGGGTCCGTTGAGCAGATCTCATGTGAAGACGTGTCCTGGGTGTAACATACACTGTGGAAACCATGTGGCCCAACAATCTCAACATCTGCTGAGCTGTGACCTGCTGCGATATCCAAACCTTGGACGCAAGGGAGAGAAGTTTGTCTGCACGTATCTCCAGGAGGTAGCAGTCTTTGTATCGAGCAGGGCTTCTATGAATTCTAATTATTGAGCCAGTTGGAGACGGGACTTGATGCTGCAACTACCGCTAGACATTTTGTAAAAACCCTGGGAACAGACATGAGGCCAAAAGGCAACATGCAGTACTGAAAGTGCTGTGTTCCCACCCGAAATCGAAGATACTTCCTGTGGGCTGGAAGTATCAGGATGTGAGTATATGCATCCTTTAAGTCCAGAGAGCATAGCCAATCGTTTTCCTGAATTATGGGAAGAAGGGTGCCCAGGGAAACCACCCTGAACTTTTCTCAGACCAGGAATTTGTTCAGGGCCCTTAGGTCTAGGATGGGACGCAGCCCCCGTCTTTTTCTGCACAAGGAAATACCTGGAATAGAATCCATGCCCTTTCTCCCCTTGTGGAACAGGTTTGACCGCATGGGACTTGAGAAGGGCAGAGAGTTCCTCTGCAAGTACCTTCTTGTGCTGAGAGCTGAAAGAATGAGCTCTCGGTGGACAATTTGGAGGTTTGAAAAGCAAATTGTGGGTGTATCCAAGATCTATTTGAAGAACATTGTAAACGACAGCAGATAAAGACCTGTACGGTCCATCCAGTCTGCCCAACAAGATAAACTCATTTTACATGGTATGTGATACTTTATATATATATAACCGAGTTTGATTTGTCCAACACACCAATTGGAGGTTATGAGAGGCCACCTTTGGTAAAAAAAACTTTAGCTTCCCCTTGACCGGCAAGTCATCCGGAACGGATACTCTGATCGCAGCTATGACCTGCTGGAGTCAGTCAAAAGCTCGTCCCTTGCTTTTGCTGGGGAGCAGCAGGGGCCTTGGGTGCATGCTGTTGACGAGAATGAGCAGGCTGGCGAGCCACAGGGGTGTACCTATGCCTAGAATAGGAATAGGTGGCACTCCGCGACCTACCAAAATACCTCCTGGATGAGTAGGCAGAAGCAGAAGACGTCCGGCGGGAGAGAGAAGACACAGCCTCAGTGTGGTTCCTGATCTGGTCAGCGACGTCTTTGACCCTCTCTCCGAAAAGATTATCCCCTCGGCAAGGGGCATCTGCCATCCTCTGCTGGACTGAATGGTACAGGTCAGAAACACACAGCCATGAGAGTCTGTGCATTGCTATACCTGGAGCAGAGATTCTGGATGCCATGTCAAAGGTGTCTTAAGTGCCCCTGGCCAAGAACTGCTGTTTGACCAACTGGCGAAACGGCTTGGCCTGCTCCGGAGGGAGTGCACTGACCAAGTCTGACAGCTGCCTCACCGAGTTCCTCAAGTAAACGCTTACGAAGAGCTGGTAAGATTGAATACCGGAGCAGCCTGATACATCTTTCTCCCAAAAGAGTCCAGGGTTCTAGCTTCTCTGCCTGGGAGAGCCGAGGCATAGTCCCTAGTACTCCTGGATTTTTGAGAATGGCATCCACCACCATGGAGTCGTGGGGTAACTGAGACCTCACCAACCCTGGCTCCCTGTGGATCTGATATTGGGTATCAATCTTCTTAGGGACCACAGGGACAGACAGGGGGGGGACGCCCAGTTCCTAACAAGGACTGCCTTGAGTACCTCATAGAGAGGGGCCATCACTGCCTCCTTAGGTGGAGAGGTGTAGTCCAGGACCTCGAGCATCTTGGCCCTGGGCTCATCCTTCACTTCTACGGGGAATTGAATGGCCTCAGTCATTTCTCGTACAAAGGAGGTGAAAGAGAGGCTCTCTGGTGGAGACAGTCTCCTCTCAGGTGGAGGGGAAGGCTCAGAAGGGATCCCATAGGACTCATCGAAGAAGTACCTGGGATCCTCCTCAGATTTCCATGAGTGTTCCTCTTCGGTATCGGACAGCACTTCCCTCAGGAATGTCCCGAGACCGGGCCCGCCTCGATGTCGAGGACCCATGCCCTCAAAAACCGTATAGAGGAGCTGGCTCCCGCCTCGACTCTGGCAAACCTTCCTCCACCGATGTCGGACTACCGGCCTGGGAGGCAAATGACAACAGGGCCACAAGTGGCGCTGGTGTCAGAGACTACACTGTGAGCTGGGGACCAGGCGGGGCTACAGCAGAAGGAATGGCAGGCGCAGGCACCCCCAATGCACATCACTACATCAATCCCTCCAAAAGCTCTGGGAGCAAGGCCCAGATATGCTCATCGAGAGCCGCCATGAGCCGGTTGGAGCTCAGGATGTCAAATCACCTGGGATGCGGGAGCAGGATCTTGGCTGCTGGGAGAAGTACGCATCGGCACCTCTTGAATGGAGGGGGAGCGATCTTCTTGGCGTCAACGCTTTTTGGGTGCCGAGTCCCTCGGTGACCCGGAGCTCCTGGCACCGTGGTCGAAGAAGATCGTGACGGAGCTTATTGGACTTCACATGATGTACCTCACCCAAGCTCCTTGGTGCCGACGAGGACAACGTCAAATCCTCTCGTCGGGTCGGGTCCGACGATGGACGGTCCGGTGGGGGGGTGGGGGGGGGCTGCATAGCAGCAGGCCTCGAGGCAGGTGGGGACCCACTCGATGCCTCACTGCTCCCAGTGTTTCGGGGTCTCTCAGCAGCCATTCCTACCCCTACTCCCGATGCCTCTGTTGATGTTGACGCAGACGCTACTGACCTCGATGTCGATGCCGACGTTGAAGAACCAGATCGTGCTCCAAAACGTTTCTTGTGCTGAGCTTCTCAGGAAGGGAGTCCTTTTCTTCATACGAAGACAAAGGACACAATTTGCTGGGCTATGGTCGGGCCTGAGGAACTGAATACACCAAGAATTTGTATCAGTACCCGATGCACCAGGTACAACATTTGAAGCCACTGGGAGTCAATGACATGGAAGGGAAAATGGCTTCGGCAAAATCAAAAGTCGCGACTGTGCCTGAAAAAAATGGGAAAAGGCACAAAAAAGAAGAGACCTGTCTGAGCAGGCCTAAAAGCGGCCCACGCCGAAAAAGAAAAGAAACTTAAACGTGGGCCAAAGCTAAAGACTGTAAGGGAATTTTTTTTCTAAAATAATAATAAGAATGGGAAAATAAAGAGAGCGGGAACAAAAAACACCGCTGAAAGGCACGACAATAAGCTCTCGCCTGGGCGTGTGAGGAGCAATGAAAAGTACCACCGCTTCTCATGCATAGCAGGAAGGCACTTCGCACATGCGTGTTGGAGTGCTGCTTGTGCTCCAGAAAGCTCTCGCTTGGTATTATGCCGACCTGGATGATGCGGGATTGTCTACTCACTTATGAGAATGTAAGCCTGCTTGTCCTCGGATAATTAATAGCTCTATTATCTTGTCCATTTAAATCCAACTGTAACTCCACAGCTTCATTGTGCACCGAATGAAAATATATATTTCACCTAAACAGTATTGCCTGGAATAACAGAAAGATTTTGCTTTGAGATTTGGAGGAACACTATTTTAATAATAATAAAAAAATACCTTCGGACCTCGGGAAAATATATAACAATATAAGTCGACTGATCAAGGGAACTGAATTGCGGCTTAAGGCTTGGGCGTCGCTGCCACTTTCACTGGGAGGAAGAATAGCGTAATATGACAATAATCCCTAGGTGGCTATGAGGCATATTTTCAAAGCACTTAGCCTTCCAAAGTTCCATAGAAACCTATGGAACTTTGGAAGGCTAAGTGCTTTGAAAATATGCCTTTATATGTATCACAGACGATACCAGTATACCTGAGCAGGACAGATGAGAAAAAATTAAATTCAATGTTGCAGCATTTCCTATGGCAGGGAAAAAGGGCCCGCCTCCCAATAAACACATTACAGATCCCGGCGGAGTATGGGGGACTAGGACTCCTTAGCGTTAGATATTTCAATGTGGTATGAGACATATTAACAATTGGTTCAGATCCACACAGGAATAATTGAACTAGAATTACAACAAACGCAGGGGGTGCACTTCAGTAACTATTTACATGGAACAGGGGTCCACATCCCAGAAACATTAAGAAAAACTAACATTATGCCAACAGCTAGGGCAGCATGGAGATGGATTTGTCGCATGAATAAGTTTGCCCCTAAGACAACCCCATTTCTTCCCATATGTGATAATGCAGCATTTGTCCCGGGGCAGCTATACTCAGTCTTTCGTAAATGGGAAAGAAGGGGAATAAAATATGTACTGCACGTAGTCACCGAGGAAGGACGAATGAAACCTTTTTCGGGTTTGCAAGAAGAGTTTGCACTGTCAGACACAGAGAAATTTTTCTATGTACAGTTAAAACACTACGTGCAATCAATGCCTTGTGAGGCCCTGGCGGAGGACGTCCAGGAAGAACTGTCGGCAGCCTTTTCATTGGAGTCGCAACAAAAAGTGCCCTTGGCCTATTATCATAGGCACATCAGAGACACAATGCCAGAACCTAACTATAGAACATTGGAGACGGCCTGGCAACAGGACCTGAGTGCTACCATCTCGACGGAACTGCTAAAGACGTATATCTTGTCCATACGGAAGCGCTCAGTTTGAGTGGCTCATTGGGAACAACAATATAAATTTGTTTTCCGCCTCTACCTCCTCGGAGAGCATTTCACCTGGGACTCTCGCCTTGGGGGGAGTGCCCGAAGTGTGGGACGGACGGTGCGACCCTGGGCCATATGTTTTGGTCCTGCGCAGGAATATACACCTTTTGGAAAAGATTGACACAATATATATCTAAGTTATGGAAAAATAAGTGGGAGTGTGAACCGACATTGCTATTTGGACAATTGACACTGAGACATCCAATCCCGAAAGGATGTAAAAACTTCATTAATAAAGCTACAGTTGTAGCAAGGCAGGTCATATTGAGAGAATGGTTGACGCACAAATACCCCACTGTGGCACAGTGGCGAACACTGATGATACAGTTGATGTGGTTGGAAAGACATGGAGTCCAAGATATGGACACTAGTGCAGGGGAAGAGCTGCAGCAGGCCTGGTCACCTTTTTGGAACACTTTGTCACCTCCAGCCAGGAGCTATCTATTGAATGTGTAAAGACATAAGAGATAATTGAACTCAGCTGGGGTGGAAGGGGGGGCTGAGGAGGTAGGTAAGGGGAAGGAGGGAGGCAGGTATTGTTAGAGGAGGGGGGGGGGGGAATTTGAAAACAGTTGGTACAACCTTAGTTTTCTATCAATATACAAAAGTGATGTTATAACTGAAATACATTTATTGTGCTTGTATATATTATGGTTCATGTAGTGTTTTCTCAATAAAAAGTATTGAAAAAAAGATAATAATAATAAAAAATGTATAGCCTGCAACATCTATTATTCTGGGCACATTAAAAAACCCCAGATATAACAGAAAAACAAAACCATTACGTTGTGCCAAGATTCTAAATCAGTGGTTCCCAAATCTGTCCTGGAGGAACCTCAGCCTAGCAGGTTTTCAAGATATCCACAATGAATATTCATAAAACAGATCTGCATACCTTGCTTCCTTAGTATGCAAATGTCTCATGCATATTTATTGTGGATATCCTGAAAACATGACTGGCTGGGGCTCCTCCAGGACAGGTCTGAGAAACCTAAATACTCACAGGAAGAGTAATTTTATAACAGGTTACTTAAGCTGGAAAGCCAAGGCACCAATTTTAAGACTATCTTATAAAGACACATAGATGGCTATTTTAAAAAAAATAATATACAGCTTTGTAAAACCTGCAAAAACACAGCTAAAATGCACCTGTGCACTTACACTTGCTCAGGTGTAAACAGAGGTGGGTGATGCAGCCACATAGGTATTTTAGAAATTAAGTGCGTACTATGCGACTCCAACTGTGTTCCGCCCAAACACTCGTGGATTGCATAGAAGTATGTGACTTCTTGTCATTGTGTGTACTTTTATGCACATAACTCATGGAATAATTCTCTAAGCAGCTGTTGGGAAAAAGTTTATAAAATTATCCACAAAATGTACACCCTCTTTAGAGCCTAATAAAAAGGAAAATCAAGATACTGCTATCACAAGTACTGTTAAAAATCATAGTCAAGCGACAGTATGCACTGATAAAAGAAATAAACAATAAAAATAAATAAGCATGAAAACAATAATTATAGTACATCAAATAAAACAAACAAGTCAGCTAAACAATCAATTAATAAATCCAATTATAAAATGACAAACTGGCACCTGTGATGGATAATCACATATGCAATGCCATCAAAAGCAAACCAATCAGTTCTATTATCAGAGGTGAGCCCTTAGGAAGCCCCATTAAAAGCTTCATTAATATATAAAGCTTTAAGCTCTTCTCTAAAAGAAGAAGATACCTTAACCTCTATGCTCAGTTCATCAAGAAAAGCATTTAGAGCCAGACCAGCAAATGCAAATGATTGGCTTTGTGAGTACATCAAACAGAAGTTTGATGGACTGAACGTGCACTAGATTAAGTTCTATAGAGTGTAACATTTGAAGTGGTCTCTAGAGTCTAAGCACTATGCATTGACAATATAGGACATCATTACCAACTACCTTATGAATCAACATCAAAACTTTAAGATCGAGATGAGAATTGAGCTGCTGACTTACAGAAAGGAAAGGTGACAGAGAGGGTGATTCACATGTAGGGAGTCCCTTTTTGGAGGAGTGTTCGAGGAACATCCTGATCTGAGTTCCTCCCCTTCCAAAGCTTGGTGATCACCACGAGAGGATCAGATAAGTGGTCCTTCTCTGAAGCTAGGCGTTTCCCTTAGGACTGGTGGTAGAACCCCTCTCTCTCCTTAGAAGTTCTAAGATGGGTGAATCTTCCTCAGAGGTTGTGAAAGGAGGTGTATGAGCTCCTTCTGAACCTTCATTTTTTATTCTCTCCCAGTAGTCTTCAATTTAGTAGACTTCTTGCTCAGTTGAGGTCTTCCTATGTTGGGTGGTTTTTCCACCCTTTGGTTTTGAGACCAAACCAGTAAATTATTAAGATACTTCTTTGATTAATATTTGGAGGATTCCGAGTAGAACAGAGACTATGGAGCAGAGATTTAATGCCAATTATGTTCTTCATGGAGACTGGATGAACTTGACAGAGAAGAAAATCAGAAGAATGGAATCATAGCTGACTAGTCTGAACTCTCAAGTGCCTTCCCTGAAGAATGCGGGGTTTTTCATATCAAGGACAGCTGTTATTAATCACTAGATTGAGGTCTTAGAGAATGTTACTAAAGCCAAGAATCTTTGGTTTCTTCATTTCTCCAAGATACCATTGCTGTCTTCCCTTGGAGTTTTCAAAATGTACTTACAAGATGTTTTGTACTATTCTGTAGTGGAAATAACAGGTATCTCTAAAACAATTTGCCAAGAATGAGATGGAGGGTGGCCTCAATGTGGTATTTTCACCAGTCTTGTGCTATCTGCTTTTTCAGAAGAATCGCTGGTTGAAACACAAGCTTATGCCATCTTCTTAAACACTTTCACCAAATATTGGTTTTGATATGTCTTTCCAGATGTGGCTGACTCACAGCTTTATACAAAAAAATTCCTTCAGTTAAAGCCTCAGTTTTGACAATAGATGCTTTTTTTTAAAGTTTCCTTGTAAATGTGTGATCGTACATCAGAGAAACAGATGTCTTCCCTGACCCAATTCATTTGGAGAATTTCTTGTGAGATAAAAATCTGGTTTGATGGATTTGAGATTTCTCTCACTGTTTTCTTTATAGGGGTGGTATCTGATCTGTTCATTATAATTTCTGTTTGGGCACTGTTTAACAAATGCTGCTTTTCTTGTATTTATTCCTTTCTTAATATTTTTCTTAGCTGTAATGTGGGCTTGATATGGAACAGATGCTACTCTATTTCTAATCCCTTTATTTTCTTTTTGTTAGAATTGTTTCTGTTGAACTGGTTCTGTATTTTCGTCTGATTTACTTTTTGGGTAGGTAAATATAAGAACAAACAAACAAAACCCCCCAAACTTTAATATCAGTGGTGAGATAAGATACATGAAGGAAGTCCATAACTGGCTCTTCTCTAATAAGGGAATGTAATATTTCATACACAAATGTGTTTATCAATCTAACACAGCCGAAAGTGATAAAATTCCCATAATACACCATAATATGAGGTAAAGCGGGTTGCATAGTAATGAGATGCAAACCATGAAAACACATGTAAACAGTTCATTACTATGCAAATTGAACAACAGCGGCTTGTAGAGAACACTGCAAGTTGCATTATTCCTGGGAAAATACTGGTAGCAAAAAGCTGAACATACTCTTCTGTCCTGAGAAAGCCACAGCCTGGTGCTCTCAAGAGGCACATTCGAGGGGCCTTAGCAGACTTCTGGTTCCTCCTTCCCACCGAGGCCCCCCTCTGCAAACATGACTCCCCCTCCTCTGGCAGAGCTTCCCCCCCCCCCCCCCCCGAGCATTGCTTCCCTGATGTACCCCCTCCCTCTCAAGCAGACCACCCTCTAAACTCCTATCTCTCTGTAGCCCCTTTCCCCAGGCCTAACTTAAGGGTTTCCAGGGGGCCTAGTTGATCCAGGGCAGAAGCAATTTGAAGTTACACCTGCCTGTTGCCGGTGCTGGATTCTAAATGGTGCTGGCAAACCCCAGCGGTAGTCCATTACTAGACCCCACAGAACCCTTAAGAGGGGCTTGGGTGTGTTTAATCACAGGAGGTGAACTTCTTGGATGGGTTTGCTCATGAGAGGGGGAAGTCATATTGAGGGGGAAGTTCAGCTGTATTTTCTTTAGTGGCCTTCCATATGACAGGTTTGATCACGTTGTGATCCCTGTTGCCATACAGCCCTTTCACAGTTACCTGTTGCACAAGCAACTGATTTCTGTTGACCCCAGTTTTCCCTTCTTGTCAGTTCTGGGACCACCGGTTCCACGCAGCAGTCATTTTCTTTCTTTGCACGTCCTGATGAGACAGTTACGTGGTCAGTATTGGGGTAATTGAAATCGTCCATTATTGTGCTACCAAATTTGTTAGCCTTCCTAATTTTTACTGGCTTGTCACAGGTTCTCTTCATCCTGTCCAGGTTCATGTTAGTATATCCTCACCATTATACTCTTCCCCATCATTCATGAAGTGCCTGTCCATAAAGATTCTGTGCTGCATTTTTTTCCCCTGCAGAACATCCACCCTATCTTTTTGATATAATACCCTACTGTCACAGTGTTCAATTGATTGCCTCGTTTCCTCTAGGTCTCAGAGATGCCTTTATGTCTACATCTTTATTTAGGGGGGTAGTTATTAAGGTGCAGTAAAAGTTGAGCTTTAACTGCACTTTAATTTACCGCAGGTTGCTGACTCCCATAGTACATGAGGAACACAACTTACAATAAAACTGCAAACTGCTTTCCCAGGAGGCACCTTAAAGTAGCCTTAGCACACCCTTGGTTTCTCTTTCCCTCCCCCCTCCCCCACATTAAACAAGAACGAGAGAAGATATGTTTTCAAAGGTGTCAAAACCCTAGAACAGGAATACTAAAAGATGTAGGCCTAGCTGGAGGACCTTGAGAATTGGTCACCAAATACTTGCTCCTCAATGTGTCCAGAATGCTGCTGTTTAATTCTTCATCCAGATGGAAAAGATACAACATGACTTCAACCCTCACTACATCACTGGCTCCTTGCTTCTCTTGAAATCCAATTGACACCTGCCCTTATTCAAAAATCCTCTTGAATTTTTTCCTACCTCGTTTACTGTGGGTTCAATATTCAATGTGGTCTAAGTGGACAGCAGAAGCTCCTGTCCCTTAAACCACGCTGAGCGGGCAAGGAACCAATATTCAGGGGTGCTTAAGCAGACAGTATCACTGAATAGCGGCTCTGCCCACCACAGCACTCTCTGGTCAGTGCTGGGGTGGAGTGGGAATTCTGCAGGCACTAGTGATATTCAATGATGGTGTCACATAGCTAACTGGGCAAGTTGGACTGCACAAAACTTGCTGGTTAGCTATGTGGGTACAGCACTGAATACTGACCGTACCTGCAACTTCTGGGCACTGCTGATTACCCAGATATTCAGTGCCAATGCCTGGACATGGCCTGGCACTGAATATCCAGATCTAATTTAGCCAGCTGCAGTCAGTGCTTAAAGAAACACTGACCACCACTGGCTAAAAACTGACCCATGTATTTCTATCTTTCATGCTTCCCTAACTTCACTTCTCTATCCAACTTGGCTAAATCGCAACCAGCTATACCTCTGCTCAGAAATACGTGACCAAGGGGGCTGTTTTCGAAGCACTTTGACTTACAAAATTCCATAGATTACTATTAGGCTCATTTTCAAAGCACTTAGCCTCCCAAAGTTCCATAGAAACCTATGGAACTTAGCCTCCCAAAGTGCTTTGAAAATATGCCTCTATGTAACTTTGTAAGTCTTAGAGCTTTGAAAATATGCCTCTATGTAACTTTGTAAGTCTTAGAGCTTTGAAAATACAACTCTAAACAGAGAATTAAAGATGAAAAATCGCTCTGGCTATCTTTCTCCCTTCATGCAAATCATACCACAGACAAAGCAGTAAATATAGCTCTCAATGAAAACAGGTAGCTAGCTACATTTAGCCTACTCAGTGGGAGGAACATTTTTCTGAATGTCAGAGGTGCCTGCCTATTTCAATGTCACTACTGAAAAGTATAAGACATCTAGATGGTCCTGCTTTTGATATCTTTGGAGGGAGTAGACAACTATTGTTCATGTTATCTTCAGAAGACAAACCAACAGCTGATCTAGTTGAATTTTACACTATAGAATTTTGGCCCGGCAGTCTCCTAGGATTTGCAATGGGCTTTCAAGTTTCTTGTCTGGTCCAGTGGTTCTAAATCTTTCTTCTGTTATGACACACCTGGCAGACCTTCATGTAAGTGATACACTGAACATTACAATCTGTGGCTGAACAGAAAAAGAGCCCAAGTATTATTTATTCAAATTAAAAATTAAGAAAAGGAAATGAAACACACAATTCTTAAAGATGATTTTGTGTGTCAATTTAGAAAATTCCATAAATAATAAGAGTGTGTTTCAAAGCAGCTCAGACAATGCCAGAAAATTCATTATAATGGTGATGAGGTTTTGGGGAATTTTTCATTGGTTACTGTATGAATGCCCCTTCTGCAAATCTGTTGCATACTTTAGTACATCAGCCTCTAGATGACTTGTCCAAGGTCACAGTCGGGGCATTTCAGGTGTTCAGCGCTGCGTGCATCTGGTAGCGCTATACAAATGCTAACAATAATAATTTTTGAAAGAGAAGGGCATCCATCTTCCGACACAAATCGGGAGATGGGCGTCCTTCTCTCAGGGTCGCCCAAATCGGCATAATCGAAAGCCGATTTTGGGTGCCCTCAACAGCAGTCCATCGCGGGGATGACCAAAGTTCATGGAGGCGCATCGGAGGCGTAGCGAAGGCGGGACGGGGCGTGTTTAAGAGAGGGGCGTCCTCGGCCGATAATGGAAAAAAGAAGGGCATCCCTGACAAGCATTTGGTTGACTTTACTTGGTCCATTAATTTTCACGACCAAGCTTCAAAAAGGTGCCCAAACTGACCAGATGACCACTGGAGGGAATCGGGGATGACCTCCCCTTACTCCCCCAATGGTTACCAACCCCACCTCCCACCCTAAAAAAAAAAAAATTAAATTTTTTTTTGCCAGCCTCAAATGTCATACCCAGCTCCATGACAGTAGTATGCAGGTCCCAGGAGCAGTTTTAGTGGGTGCAGTGCACTTCAGGCAGGCGGACCCAAGCCCATCCCCACCCTACCTGTTACACTTGTGCTGGTAAACGTGATCCCTTCAAAACCCACTGTACTCATATGTAGGTGCCCCCCTTCACCCCTTAGGGCTATGGTAGTGGTGTACAGTTGTGGGGAGTGGGTTTGGGGGGGGGGGGGTTGGGGGGCTCAGCACCCAAGGTAATGGAGCTATGCACCTGGGAGCAATTTGTGAAGTCAACTGCAGTGCCCCCTAGGGTGCCTGGTTGGTGTCCTGGCATGTGAGGGGGACCAGTGCACTACGAATGCTGGCTCCTCCCACGACCAAATGCCTTGGATTTGGTCATTTTTGAGATGGGTGCCCTCGGTTTCCATTATCGCCGAAAACAGGGGACGACCATCTCTAAGGTCGACCTAAATGTTGAGATTTGGGCATCCCCGACCGTATTATCGAAACCAAAGATGGACGTCTATCTTGTTTCAATAATACGGGTTTCCCCACCCCTTCGGCGGGATGTCCTTAGAGATGGTTCGATTCTGCCCCTCAGTGTGTCGGGGTGAAGGAGAAATTTGAGCTCTTACAATAAGTTTTCAGCCCCCAAGCTAAGTTATTCCCTCTCCCTAAAATGTCTTTTTAGCTTAGATTTTGAACTTATGTGGACTTGGCTTATTGTCTTCCACATATAATTATGTATGATGGAAGCAGTGGGGAGAAGAGGTTGCCAACTGACTCCAAATTTGCTCAAAAGGGTTGATCAGGTCCTGGGTTTACCCCACTGAATGCAGGAACCAGTAGTCTTACTTTTCTTAAGGAACATTACTGTGAAATCAGAGCAATTAAGTAACTGCATACAATGGGCTAAAGGATCAACTGTGTCAGGTGAATCTAGAGGCAGCTGGTAACCCAAAGAGAGCAAGATATTGGCCAAAACTTAGAAATCAAAGATCTTCATTAGTAGTTACATGTTTCTGTATACATACAATGGAGGTAGTACATGTACTTTCAATCCCCTACATATTCACAGCAGCTAGCATAAATCAAGGCTTTCCAAACTGATTCTGTTGATTCCAAAGTCAGTAGTGGTTTCAAGATGCCCACACTTTGTATACCATAGGCTTCTGATTCATTGACCATATCCTGAATACCCTACTGACTGTGGGATCCCTCAGAAAAGATCTGAGAGGCACTGGCCTAAAATCTGAACAAGGACTGGTCTAGGAACCATTAACACAGTGATATTCAGTCCACATTACTTATTTAGCATTATTATACAACAAATGTTTTGGAGCAGTACAAAAATAGATATTAGTTATTTCAAAGAATATTTGTGTTTGTCCCACAGATAAGTTTTTGTATGCTTAATTCTTTGCAACCCTATTAATGCTTTTAGACTACTTACCTGATTGAACTCTTCATCTGCATAAATGTCAATTAAATCCACTCCTTCAGACATCTTTCCGCAGAGGATCTAGACTGGCAATGTGGGAAATGGGATCAAAGCAAAACAGATCCCCTGGCAATGTTAAGATGATCAGGATCTTTTCTATCACACTCAAAACTGGAACTCTATACATGTATTAGTCCCATTACTCATTCAGAATTCAACCTTCACTTTGCAAAAAGGGGTCTTGCCTTTCAAGATCTAAAATACATTTTATGCGTGATTAAATAAAAACTTTCACTTGGTATCTATGTGTGCTATAAGGAGCCCGCATACAGCTGCTTTTTATAGACAATTCATATTTCTACCTAATCATTACAGGTGAAACTAGATGACAATAATTCTCTTTATCCAGATTGCACTTTGGTGAATACGGGTCTTCCGCCCTCCCGCTCTGTGAAGGACCCCGCACACTAATTACTGTCCATGTGGACGAAAGCTCCTTGACACGATCGCAATGGATTATGAACACTGCCCTCTGAACACCAGCTTCGCACCTTGGTATCTCTCCCTGGTGACAAAGATTACCACTCTGAGCTGCTTTCCCGCTTCCCTGCAGGTAAGTCCCTCTTCCACTGGCCAGCCCCTCCTCCCTCTCCCCGGGATCTGCGGCCCTTTCCGTGGGCTTCGACTTTTCTTAGGCCTTTCCCGTCAGCTCTCTCCTGCTTTCTCGCCCGCCCCGAGACACCGTATGCAGGGTCCGTCTTCTGACGGTGTACGACCCGCGAGGCCCCACAGGAAGCCCTGGTACCAAGACAGGCCCACAAAGCTCACGACAGCGATCACACACCGCGAGGCTCTCGCGCCACACCGGAACTTCCGGTCCTTCCTCCTCCCCATAGTCAACAGCACCAGAAGAGGTGTCACAGAGAAAACCATCCCCCAGGATATAGGGAGGCCGGGCCGCCGGAAGTATGGTACGGCGGCTCAGACGGTCCTTAAAGGACATTGGCGAAAAGTTCAAGTTGTGAGATTGTTGTGGACGGTGGTCACTATGTCGATGGTTGCAGCGCTGCTCCGCTGTAGGGTGAGTTGACTTCTGGAAGGCCAGAGTTCAGTCTCGGATCTTTGGGTACCGGCTGCTTTTGTTTTGCTTATCTGGAGCAACTTTTATTAGTAAAAAATATCACATTTCTCTTGTATGTGAGTTAGTGGGCGTTCTCTCTCTCTTTTTTTCCAACTATGTATGTAATACTTTATTTAAATTAAGGGATACATATTTATTCATGATCACTGATCTATCCGCGTTTAAAAACCCCGTTTTTCTAGTTGTCTTGATTGTTTATATATATACAGATCATTAAGTTTTATTTAAACAAAATCATTTAAAATATTTATCGCTAAGGGCCATGTTTACTAAGTTGCAGTATAGACGCGCTAGAGTTTTTAGTGCATGCTAACGCTAAAGGCACTCTAGGTTTAGAGCACGCAAATTTTTAGCTCCTGCTAAAAACAATAGTGCACCTTACTAAACAGGGCCCTAAATCTCTTAAATGATTTGCCAGCAATGGAATTCTGCATGTAGGCATTTTTGAGATTAGGAACTATTTCATTATCTGTGCTGTTCTGTAGCTTTGGCGCTGCATCTCAATCAGCGTTGCCAGATGGTGAAAAGTTTCAAGCCCAACTAACCCTCTAAAGTAGCTCAAAAATAGCAATGTGGCCGGGGGAGGTGGTGTCCTTCCGGCCTGCTCACCTATGTGCTCTGCCTCCTTGTGCTCCTCCTCTTCCAGGTGCTCAAGCTCTGCTGGGCTGGACCCATGCTGAATCATAAATGACCTCATCACTCAGACACCCAACTCACCCCCTGTTGGTATATTTCAAACTTCATGCTTGCTCCAAATTTGACCAAAAGGAAGACGAGCAGAGGCAGAGCTGGAACCAACCCATGTGGGCCACCCACAAAAAAACGGTAGCCCAAAAAGTCGCAACCAGTGACAGTGAAAACTGCCCGCAGGCTTCTTAAAAAACCCACCCAATGCTGCAGTGTTGACAACTCTGATCTCAATACATGGTACTGGAATTGTTATTCTTTGTCAAACAACAAGAAAGTGAGGAGGATGTCCATGGAATCTTTAATTCTGACAAGCATAAAAACGTCCTGTCCAATGAGTCTTAAAATCTGGGAGGCATAAAAACGACCCGACACAGCCGTGTTTTGGCACCGAGGCCTGCTTCAGGGGTCAATATTTCTAAATAAAAGTAACACAAAGGATATATATAATAAAATATGATAAAATATAAACACAAATCCAAAGGTTATACATTGATACATTATAACCTATGGTAAAAACTTAAAAACATCTACATAGTATGCATAAATAAAGTGACAATCCAAAATCAGAAGGTAATAATCGTATAAATGAATGCCAAAAAAGTATAAAAACAGAAGTAAATGTAAAACTTGTTAAATGTATGAATTTCACTAAACATATATTGAAAGACAGTGAATAATAATGGGTGAAAACATATGTGATTGAGAACATTAAATGATGCTCATACAATCAAAATGAAAAGTACCTCTTATATTCTTAACGATAAATCTAATAAGAGAGGGAGAGCAAGGTCCTCGCTGTGGAAGCGCTGTGTAGTCTAGGTGGAAACATCAAATAGCTGAAAATGCAATATATTAACTAGATTAAAAATGAAGGATGATGTTGTAGAAATAGGGATAATAAATAAGTGCTTAATTGGTTAGTGGTGATTGATGCTGTTTTACAAAGGAGCAACAGTGATGCCAAAAGTATATGCCGTTATGTTCAATAATACTAAAAAGCTAATGTACAATTGTGTGCTGCCATCTATATATGACACTGCAAGAAATTGTGATTACCGTTGTATTCAGTAAAGTCAAGAAGCTATTTCACAGTTATTTGCTGCTATTTATGTGTGAAAAGTACTACAAGAAATTATGGTAGCGTGTAAAACATGACGGCTGTGTCGGGTCATTTTTATGCTTGTCAGAATTAAAGATTCCTTGGACATCCTCTTTGAGTTCTCACTTTCTTGTTCTTTGCTCACATTCACATGAGGGACTTCTCCCCCTCCTTTGTTTTGTCTATTAATTCTTTGTCGCTATAAGCCCCATCTTACCTTCAGATACTAGTTCTGTTTTGCAGGGCTTTTCGGTCAACAGTATTTTGCCTTGCCTAATAGCATCAGCAACTAGAGAACTTGGGCAGGGCCAGAGATTAGTTTGTTTGGTCCCTCCCACCAAAATGACATAAGGATGTTTTGCTGCCCCTGTAAAAGAAAAGGTAAAGTTAGTTCCCTGTATGCAATTACCAAGTTGCAAAAGATGTGGGCTGCCGCTTGTGTGACTGTTTCTTGGTGGTTTGCCATTGCCTTCCTCAATCATCTTTACCCCCTGTCCCCACCCCGACCCCAGCCAATGCTGGGTACTCATTTACTGACAAAAGCGGATGGATTGCCGAGTTGACCAGAGACCAACTACCCGACAGAAATCTCAGTGCAGGATTCAAAGCTGGGGTATAGACACAGTGGCAGGTGACCTACTGATTGCATTATGAGGTCTCATTCCATCAGCTTAATAGTGGGTAATTTTAACATCTTAAAGCTAAAAATGTCAAAGATTTTAAATTAATTCACTTGCAGATATTGCTCTCTTGCTGGTATTTTATAGTGTCTGAAAACAAGATTTTGTATGTCTGGAATATAACTGATCTGTTTCTTGGTTTGTTATTCCTAGTAGCTTTCCATAGGACAAGTTTTGTTCTGTCCCTCCCTTGTTAGACGCGCTTACCGTGGTGATGCTCCTGAAGACTCTGGGAAGGATTTAATTGAAATCCCATTACCTCCTTGGGAGGAACGTCAAAATGAATCGCTGAAGGCAAAGAGAGCGCGCTTGGTGTATGAAAGCAGGAAGAGAGGAATGCTTGAGAACTGCATTCTCCTCAGGTGATTATCTACTCCCTTGTCTCACTCAAGACCTTTTCTGTGACAGTCTGGCAAAAATTCAACATTGACCACAAAGGCCGGATTTTACCGTTGATGTCTGTAATTAGGTAACCAGATGGTTCAAGGTTCAACTTTATTTAATACACCACAAATCACAAATATCTAAGCAGTTTACAAAGAGTAAAATAGAGAGATATACAAATGATAGAAAGAATAATGGAGTGACACATTAGGTAGCTAGGTTATGCATCTTCTTTTTTTTTTTTTTTTTTTACTTTGTTTATTGATTTTCCAACACCCAAGAGAATACAGAACCAAACTAACATTCAATGGGGATACAATACATTGCTCAACTTTCATCAAAAAACTGCCTCCAAATCCAAGGTCTGCATAATCCCCACCAGCTGGAACAATAATGAAGTACAATAAGGAAATATAATGAGTAAAAAGAAGAAAGGGAAAAATAAATAACTAAAAGACAATAGAATATAACATATTCCACTCACCCCCACAGCTAACTATACATTACTAGTAAAAAAAGGCCCGTTTCTGGAACGAATGAAATGGGCGCTAGCAAGGTTTTCCTGGGAGTGTGTATGTTTGAGAGAGAGAGAGCCAGAATGAATGTGCGGGTGTGTGACAGAGTGAGACTGTCTGTGTGACAGTGTGTGTGTGAGAATGAGAGTGTGTGACAGGGCCCCCTCCCCTGTTCCTAATGTCCCTCACCCCGTTCCCTCCCCTCCTTTTCCTCCTCCTTCCCACACTTTGGGTTCCTTAAGGCTTTCAAAAGTCTATGTACTCCCGTGGCCCTAACGCCCAGTATCCGGATACCCTACCGCTTTCCTCCTCACCCCTCCCCCAAGATGTAATACTTTCACGTCCTTCATTTAAAAAAAAAGTGTCCTATCTACCCTGTGTACAAATGCCGGGCATTCAGATTGTGTTCCTCTCATAAATTTTCATTTCTTTCATTCATTCAGAACTTGCCCCCCGCCTCCCCCCCCCCCCCCCCCCCCCCCCCCCCCCTTGAACACTTTTGGTTCCTTCAGTCTTTTAAAACTCTCCTATGTACCCTGTGTGCTAATGGCCAGCATTGAGATTGTTTTCCTGTCCCAAATTTGCATGTCTTTCAGTCATTCACAACTCCCCCCTCCCCCCATTTAACACTTTCGGTTCCTTCAGTCTTTTAAAACTCTCCTATCAACCCTGTGTCCTAATGGCCAGCACTCAGATTGTTTTGCTTTGCCAAATTGTCTGTCACTGAGGTCAGTGTGTGCCTGCCTAGCAGACCACTTCCGGCAGGCACGGTCCCAAGCACATCCTGTTGGAGGTGAGAATTATTATATAGGATGGGAATTACTGAGACTAATCTTCAGAATTAAAGATTACTTCATAACATACTCTATGGTTAACCAAGATGCAAATATCCTATTGTCCTCTACTATCAAGATATATGCATCAGTCCTTCATTTCACAGTAGCTGAGTAATTCAGTTTAGCAATCCTTTGAGGTTGTGGATTCGTACCATGTGAGAAAGGGTGCCCAGATTCTCTGAAATGTGGCCCTCTTCTCTGTGCTGTCAACTTACTAAGATTGCTTCTGAGATGGGAGGGCTGGTGACTTCCAGCATTTAGCCACCTCTCTCCTAAAGATTGCAGTGCACGGGAGAAGAATCTTCTTCACCTCAGGAGCCATACCTAAGGGAATTACTTGCAACAAGAACAAGGCAGGGTCCACCATTATCAGAACAGAAATCATTTTAGAGAACCCTTGCCCATTCAGTCCCAAAAGATTTAATACTAGAACATTTCCACCAAATATGAAAATAAGTTCCCTCCTCCCCACAACCCCTCCAGCAAGTCCTTGAGCTATTAGGAACAAATTGAGCTACCTCTGGTGCCCTATACCATCTGTACAGTAACTTTACACCATTTTCCTGCAACTTTTCTAAAATAGAAATATGAGACACATTCAAATATATGGCATCCCACTCTTGCGATGAGAGAGAGCGCCCCAGGTCAGCCTCCCACTTACGCATATAATGGGGGACTCGCTGAGTATTTGGATAAAGCAATAGATCATACATTACGGAAATCGTTTTAGGTTGACGAAGGCCTCTCCCAAGAAATTCCTCAAACGTGGTGGGATCCCGTAACCCCTCCGTAAATGGTGTACTGTGAAGTAAATGCCTAACCTGCAGGTACGTAAAAAGAAATCTTTCATATCAATGTGGAACAAGTGTTGCAATTCCACAAATGGCCTTAGAAAACCCCCTTCCTGCAGAATCTGACCTACTGTAACCAAGCCCCTCGTTTCCCAATGCCAGAATGTATGTGAGGGCCAGCCTTTGATAAGTGGAACCAAGACAGAGAGTGGCGGGCACCACAATATTCTGTGTCCCTTAAACAGCATGTATGCTCCCTGCAACCACAGGGATAAGGAGTTCTGGATTATAGGATTCAGGATTTTATTTATTTATTTTATTGCATTTGTATCCCACATTTTCCCACCTTTTTGCGGGCTCAGTGTGGCTTACAATAAGTTGTGAGTGATAGAAATACAATTTGTTACTACTCGGTTATGGATTACATTGTGAGGAGTTATGCGAGACAAACTCAGAGTATCATTAAGGAATATAACAATGGAAAAGAGCAGTGAAACATTAGGGAAACTAAAAGGGGCAGTACATAACAACAAGAAAGCATATGGTATACATTTTCTGGGAGTAGAAGTATGAGTGTGGTGAGATTACAGGGGATGAGAATTCAGAGTGGCTGTATTGAAGCATTATTGAACCGTGGGTGTGGGCTTTATGTATTTTGGTTCTTTCCATAAGTATTCTCAAAAAGATGGGTCTTCAATAGTTTGCAGAAGGTGGCTTGCTCTTAGGTCGTTTTCAGGTTGCGTGGCAGTGAATTCCAGAATTGCGTGCTCATGTAAGAAAAGGTTGACGCTTGCAGCGCCTTGTATTTCAAGCCTTTGCAATTAGGGAAGTGGAGGTTGAGGAAAGTTCGGGATGATCTTTTAGCATTTCTGGGTGGTATATCTATTAGATCAGACATGTAGGCTGGGGCTTCACCGTGAATGATTTTGTGGACTAATGTGCATGCTTTAAAAGTAATGCGTTCCTTAAGTGGGAGCCAGTGTAGCTTCTCTCGTAAAGGTTTTGCACTTTCATACTTTGGTTTTCCGAAGATGAGTCTGGCTGCTGTGTTCTGGCCTGTTTGGAGTTTCCTCAGTATTTGCTCTTTGCAACCTGCGTATAGTGAGTTGCAGTAATCCAGATGGCTGAGTACGAGGGATTGCACTAGGCTGCGAAAGACGGATCTTGGGAAGAATGGTCTTATTCTTTTCAATTTCCACATGCAGTAGAACATCTTTTTGGTTGTGTTGTTTGCATGAGTTTCGAGTGTTAGGTGGCGGTCGATAGTGACTCCAAGGATTTTTAACGTTTCTGAGATTGGAGGGTTTAGTTTTGGTGTGTTTATAGCGGTGAATTCATTCGTGTTGTACTGGGAAGTGAGTATCAGGCATTGAGTTTTTTCTGCATTTAGTTTCAAGCGAAATGCATCTGCCCAGGTGTTCATGATGTGTAGACTTTGGTTAATTTCATTGAGGATCTCTTTAATGTCTTCTTTGAAAGGGATGTATATTGTTACATCATCGGCGTATATATATATATTATATATTATGCGCCTCCTACTAGGTGCCTCTAAAGGTAGAAGACTCAGTTGGGAACAACTTTCCCTCTATGTGTACCCAGGGCATCCCCGTCTCCTGCCTCCAAGCCATTATTGCACACAGCTGTGCTGCCCAATAATATTGGACCCTCAGGCCACCCATCTGTCTACATCTCATCCGGACCCATTTAGCCACCCTCGGAGGCCTTTTCTTCCAAATGAATTGGAACATTGTACGTTGTAACTTCCCCCAGCACCTGCAAGGGTACCTGGACAGAAAGAGTTTGGCACAGGTACAAAAACCTTGGTAATAACATTATTTTACATACTGCCACTCTTCCCAACCAAGTGTGAGTGAGGCCATGCCATCGATCTAAAGCCTGGGAGAGCTCCTGAACTACCCCTCAGTAGTTGTACTTATAAAGATTAGAAAAATCTGGGCAGATGTTTACTCCCATGTAGCGGATATACTGCTTAGCCTACCCAAAAGGTAGGGAGTCCCTCAGTGGGCGCACCCTATTCTGATCTAAACTGACATTCAAGATCTCCGACTTGGTGGCATTCATCTTAAAACCAGATAAAGCCCCATATTCAGTTAATGTCTGGGTAATGGTGGGCAGTGATAACTCTGGCTCTGTAATGGAGAGTGAGATCAGCAAATAATGAGATTTTATACTCCTCCTCACCTATCCGCATGCCATGAATCCCCGGGGTTTGACGAATACGAGCAGCTAGTGGCTCCACCATCAAGGCAAACAATAGGGGGAACAAAGGACAGCCCTATCTGGTTTCCTATGTATTCTAGCCGTAGGTGCAACATATAATGCAGATATCTAAGACTTAAAATGGCATCCAAAACCCATGGTATCTAAAACCGCATGCATAAATGACCATTCTACCTGATCAAAAGCTTTTTCCACATCAATAGCAAGGAGTACGATGGGTATCCCTTGGTATTGTGCATACCAGTTTAGCTGAATAGCCCTACAAACGTTGTCCCCTGTTGTGCGCTGGGGAATAAATCCACATTGATCCTCATGTATAAGGCTAGAAATATGGCTGTTTAGTCACTTTGCAAGGACACTGGCTAGTAGTTTAATATCCAGGTTGAGGAGGGAAATCGGGTGATAAGATCCACATTCTTTAGGGTCTTTCCCTGGCTTAGATAATATTGTGATACCTGCTTCATCATAGATGGAGGCAATCCATCACCTTCCAGTACCCAATTAAAGACTTGGGTCAACAGTGGCGCCACTATCCCCCTAAATTTTTTATAAAATTTAGCAGTAAGACCGTCCAGACCAGGCAACTTCCCTGGTTTCAACAGATGGATGTCCATATCTACCTCCTCAACCTGTATCTCCTGCTCTAGACTCTCTTGTTGGTCCCCTGCCAGTCGGGCCAACTCCACTGTGTCCAAATACCCTTTTACGACACCCGGGGAAACTTGTGTCTCGGACGTTAACTGTGAGTAGAAACGTGAGAAACAGGCTCTTAACCTTTCAGGTTGAAAATATTCTGTACCATCAACATCGCAGAGAGACGCAACTTGTGTCTGCATCTGCTGCCTCTTCAACTGAGAGGCCAATAATTTAGTGGCCCGGTTACCCTCTTCAAAGTACATCTGCCATGGTTTGTTAAGAGTAAATACTACCTCGTCCGTCCACAAGGTCTTCAAAGATTTACGGAGATCCTGAATTCGCCTTATCAAGTCAGGTGTAGGATGGTTAATACACTGACTCTGCAGCCTTAACAGTTGCTGTCTAATGTTTCTGCCCCGACTCTCCCTTTCCTTCTTCAGCTTAGTAGGCCACGTTATACAATGACCTCGTACAAAAGCTTTTAAGCTATCCCAAATAATACCCAGGGATACTTCTGATTCCATATTGTCTTGGAGAAAAAAGGGCATTTCCCTAAGTAGATCCTGCATCACACAATCCTCATCTAACCTCCAGAAACATAGTCTCCAATCTACATATGGTCTTTTATATTTGACCCAAATGGGAGCATGGTCTGACCACACTATGGCGTCTATTTTCACTTGTTCCATATTAGCAAGAAAATTTTTATCCAAAAAAAGTCGACCAAGATGGTGGCGCTAACGGTCGTGTGAGCGCTGAGTTCCTGAGTTCAAGGAGAGTTGTGGGGCCAACAGAAGCTCTTACTCAGTCTCTTTTTAATCGAGATGGGGAAGAGAAAGGGGAAAACTCAGGCTCTTACCTCCAAAGCCTCGACGTCAACCCCAGTCTCGCGGCAGGCACCTCTTGAAAGCTTCGGAATCAGCACTCTGGGCGCTCAGATTTCTACCTCGACGGGCTCGACCCCGCAGGGGCACAGCGCTGAGGGAGCGACGTTGAGTCCTCCCGATTTCACCCCTCCTCCACAGCCCGGAAATAAGTTGACGCTGGCGATACCACAGCAGCTCGAGTGTGTGTCTCCTGTGGATGGAGGATCTCTCAGCGTTACTATCCCGGTGAACGGAGCAACTATGCAGGGTCAGTTTCAGGCCGCTGCACCTATTTCCCGAGGACTACCTCCTGGAGAGAGTGGAGATTTGGTAAGACCAATGCGGGTGATAATGGAAGCATTGTGGGACGCAATCCAGCAGGTGAACAAAACGTTACTATAGATGAATGTTTCTATGACTGGCGAAATTAAGGAATTAAAGCAGACTTCCCAAAATTTGTCTACAGAAGTTCAGGAACATAAACAAAAACTTGGGGGTATTGAAGAAGAAGTTAAACAATTGAAGGACTTAACAGTGACTATGATAAAGGATAAAGAAATTCAAGAGAGAAAAATAGAATATTTGGAGAATAACGGAAGGAGGAATAATCTCAGGTTTTTGAGGTTTCCTAGATCTCCCTTAATCTCAGCTACTGATATGTTAAAAAAATATTTTAATGAGATATTGGGGATACCTATGGAGGCTTGCCCTCCTATTACGAGGACTCAATACGTTTCGGGAACTGAGGGGAAAATCAACTACAGAATCCTCCTGATTTAAATCCCACTGAGTTTCTGGAAACCTCTCTGGAGATAGTCACAGAGAGAACTACGCTGATTGTGTCCTTCGCTCTTGAACTGGATAGAAATAACATTTTAAGACTTTACTTTCGCCATTTAAATGATGCATTTTTGGGGCAAAAAATTCAAATTTTTCCAGATTTGGCAAGAAGCACTCAAAGAAGAAGGAAGGAATTTCTATCCTATAAAACCAGAGTGATTAATTTGGGTGCAACTTTCCTGCTAAAGTTTTCTTGTAAATGCTTCATAACGTATGAAGCAATTATATATTTTTTTCCCCTTTAAAATTATTACAATTCATATCATCTAAGGAAACAGATCACCTGTTGCTTTGCCTCCCTAATTTAAGCGCTGTTAAGTTGGCTGTAGATATTCGAGCTGCCCCCTCCGTTAATTATTAATTCTTCTGTTTGTTGATTGTAATATTTCCTAGTATCTTGATCCTATTATTGGGGACAAATGTAAATTTAGTGTGTTATACTTTAACCATCTGGTTGTAACTATTGGTTTTTTCTTTTTTTTGCCTTTAATGTCAATTCTGTTATTTCTAAGTCTATGTATATGGATGTATGACTTTATTATTAATAAAAAAAAAAAAAATAGTTTATACGTGAAAAGGAGGTGTGTGTCGCAGAGTAATAAGTAAAAGAGTCGGTTGGGCCGCTGGACGAAAATGGTGTTAAAGGGGCGATCAAGGAGGACAAAGCCGTAGCGGAGAAATTAAATGAATTCTTTGCTTCGGTCTTCACCGAGGAGGATTTGGGGGGGACACCGGTGCCGGAAAGAATATTTGAAGCGGGGGAGTCGGAGAAACTAAACAAATTCTCTGTAACCTTGGAGGATGTAATGGGTCAGTTCAGCAAGCTGAAGAGTAGTAAATCACCGGGACCTGATGGTATTCATCCCAGAGTATTAATAGAACTAAAAAATGAACTTGCGGAGCTACTGTTAGAAATATGCAATCTGTCCCTAAAATCGAGTGTAGTACCGGAAGACTGGAGGGTAGCCAATGTTACTCCGATTTTTAAGAAGGGTTCCAGAGGAGATCCGGGAAATTATAGACCGGTGAGTCTGACGTCGGTGCCGGGCAAGATGGTGGAGGCTATTATTAAGAATAAAATTGCAGAGCATATACAAAAACATGGACTGATGAGACAAAGTCAGCACGGATTTAGTGAAGGGAAGTCTTGCCTCACCAATCTAATGCATTTTTTTGAGGGGGTAAGCAAACATGTGGACAATGGGGAGCCGGTTGATATTGTATATCTGGATTTTCAGAAGGCGTTTGACAAAGTGCCGCACGAAAGACTCCTGAAGAAATTGCAGAGTCATGGAATCGGAGGTAGGGTATTATTATGGATTAAGAACTGGTTGAAAGATAGGAAGCAGAGAGTAGGATTGCTTGGCCAGTATTCTCAGTGGAGGAGGGTAGTTAGTGGGGTCCCACAGGGGTCTGTGCTGGGTCCGTTGCTTTTTAATGTATTTATAAATGACCTAGAGATGGGAATAACTAGTGAGGTAATTAAATTCGCCGATGACACAAAATTATTCAGGGTCGTCAAGTCGCAGGAGGAATGTGAACAATTACAGGAGGACCTTGCGAGACTGGGAGAATGGGCGTGCAAGTGGCAGATGAAGTTCAATGTTGACAAGTGCAAAGTGATGCATGTGGGTAAGAGGAACCCGAATTATAGCTACGTCTTGCAAGGTTCCACGTTAGGAGTTACGGATCAAGAAAGGGATCTGGGTGTCGTCGTCGATGATACGCTGAAACCTTCTGCTCAGTGTGCTGCTGCGGCTAGGAAAGCGAATAGAATGTTGGGTGTTATTAGGAAGGGTATGGAGTCCAGGTGTGCGGATGTTATAATGCCGTTGTATCGCTCCATGGTGCGACCGCACCTGGAGTATTGTGTTCAGTACTGGTCTCCGTATCTCAAAAAAGATATAGTAGAATTGGAAAAGGTACAGCGAAGGGCGACGAAAATGATAGTGGGGATGGGACGACTTTCCTATGAAGAGAGGCTGAGAAGGCTAGGGCTTTTCAGCTTGGAGAAGAGACGGCTGAGGGGAGATATGATAGAAGTGTATAAAATAATGAGTGGAATGGATCGGGTGGATGTGAAGCGACTGTTCACGCTATCCAAAATACTAGGACTAGAGGGCATGAGTTGAAGCTACAGTGTGGTAAATTTAAAACGAATCGGAGAAAATTTTTCTTCACCCAACGTGTAATTAGACTCTGGAATTCGTTGCCGGAGAACGTGGTACGGGTGGTTAGCTTGACGGAGTTTAAAAAGGGGTTAGATAGATTCCTAAAGGACAAGTCCATAGACCGCTATTAAATGGACTTGGAAAAATTCCGCATTTTTAGGTATAACTTGTCTGGAATGTTTTTACGTTTGGGGAGCGTGCCAGGTGCCCTTGACCTGGATTGGCCACTGTCGGTGACAGGATGCTGGGCTAGATGGACCTTTGGTCTTTCCCAGTATGGCACTACTTATGTACTTATGTAAAGTTCTAGATTTATAAAAGTAACGCCATGCGTCAACAAGACCCATGCACTTCACCATTGCCTGCAAGGCTTTTCTGTCTGACTGCTAATACAGCAGTTGAGCTGACAAGTCTAATTTGTGAATCAAGGTCACATTAAAATTGCCTCCCAAAATACACATCCCATTTGGCCATTGCATCAGAGTCTGCTCCAGTCTCACATAAAAGGATGAATGTGTTTCATTTGGAGCATAAACAGAGACTGGATTATAAGTGGTCCCCTAAATGGCCATCTGCACAGCCAAAAATTGGCCCCGAGCATCACTTTGAATCTGTTGTATTACTGGGTGGAGTGAACTACACATTAGAATACGCACCCCCATTTTTTCAATGAGGGATGGGAGGCAAAAAATAGCAGCGGGTACCCCCTATGGCGCAACATAAACACATAAGCACTGCCACGCTGGGAAAAGACCAAAGGTCCATCAAGCCCAGCAGTCTGTCTCCGACAGCGGCCAATCCAGGCCTCAAGAACCTGGCAAAAGCCCCAAAATGTAATAACGATCAATGGACTTTTCCTTCAGAAATCTGTCCAGACCCCCTTTAAACTCAGCAAGGCCAGCTTCCGTCACTACCTTCTCCGGCAATGAGTTCCAGAGTAACTACGCGCTGAGTAAAGAAAAACTTTCTCCGATTTGTTTTAAACCTACCACATTATAATTTCATCTTGTGTCCCCTGGTTCTATTATTGTTAGAAAGCGTAAACAAACGCTTCACATCTGTCCGCTCTATCCCGCTCATTATTTTGTAAACCTCTATCATATCACCTCTCAGCCGCCTTCTCTCCAGGCTAAAGAGTCCTAGCTGTCTTAACCTCTCCTCATAGGGTAGTCCCATCCCTTTTATCATTTTTGTCGCCCGTCTCTGCACCTTCTCCAATTCCTTTATATCTTTTTTGAGATGAGGTGACCAGAACTGAACACAATACTCCAGGTGCGGTCGCACCATGGAGCGATATAACAGCATTATAACATCTTCATGCTTGGTTTCCATCCCTTTTCTAATAATACTCAACATTCTGTTCGCCTTCTTAGCTGCCGCAGCACATTGAGCTGAAGATTTCAACGTCCTATCCATGATGACTCCCACATCCCTTTCTCGGTCTGTAACTCCAAACGCGGAACCTTGCATAACATAGCTGTAATTCGGGTTCCTCCTTCCCACATGCATCACTTTGTACTTGTCATCGTTGAGCTTCATCTGCCATTTGGATGCCCAATCCCCCAGTCTCACGAGGTCTTCTTGTAATTTTTCACACTCCTCCCGCGACGAGACGACCCTGGATAATTTTGTGTCATCTGCGAATTTAATTACCTCACTAGTTACTCCCATCTCGAGGTCATTTATAAATATGTTAAAAAGCAGCGGTCCCAGCACAGACTCCCGAGGGACCCCACTAACCACCCTTCTCCATCGAGAATAATGGCCATTTAACCCTACTCTCTGCTTCCTATTCTTTAACCAGCTCTTAATCCATAATAATACAATGCCTCTGATCCCATGACTCTCCAGTTTCCTTTGGAGTCTTTCATGCGACACTTTGTCAAACGCCTTCTGAAAATCTAGATATACAATATCCACCGGCTCCCCTTTGTCCACATGTTTGTTCACCCCCTCAAAAAATGCAGTAGATTTGTGAGGCAAGACTTCCCTTCACTAAAACCGTGCTGACTTTGTCTCAGTAGCCCATGCTTTGGTATGTGCTCTGTAATTTTATTCTTAATAATAGCCTCCACCATTTTTCCCGGCAACAATGTCAGACTCACCGGTCTATAATTTCCCGGATCGCCTCTGGAACCCTTTTTAAAAATCGGCGTTACATTGGCCACCCTCCAATCTTCCGGTACCACACCTGTTTTTAGGGATAAATTGCATATTACTAACAGTAGCTCCACAAGTTCATTTTTCAGCTCTATTAATACTCTGGGATGAATACCATCCGGACCCGGCGATTTACTACTTTTTAGTTTGCAGAACTGCCCCATTACATCCTCCAGGTTTACAGTCAAATCATTTAGTCTTTCTGACTCGTCCGCTTCAAATACCTTTTCCGGCACCGGTATCCCTCCCAAATCCTCCTCGGTGAAGACCGAAGCAAAGAATTCATTCAATTTCTCCGCTACAGCTTTGTCTTCCCTGATCGCCCCTTTAACACCACAGTCGTCCAGCGGCCCTACCGATTCTTTAGCCGGCTTCCTGCTTTTAATATACCTAAAAAAAATTTTGCTATGTGTTTTTGCTTCTAATGCTAACTTTTTTTCAAAGTCCTTCTTAGCCCTCCTTATCTCCTTTTTGCATTCGGTTTGACATTCCTTATGTTTTATCTTATTGTCTTCAGTCTGTTCCCTTCTCCATTTTCTGAAGGATTGTTTTTTTGGCTCTAATAGCTTCCTTTACCTTACTGTTTAGCCACGCCGGCTGACGTTTGGTCTTTTTTCCTCTTTTTCTAATACGCGGAATATATTTGTCCTGTACTTCTAGGATGGTGTTTTTGAACAGCATCCACGCCTGATTCAAGTTTTTTACCCTTTCAGCTGCTCCCTTCAGTCTTTTTTTTCACCGTTCTTCTCATTTTATCGTAATCTCCTTTTCTAAAGTTAAACGCTAGTGTATTTGATTTCCTGAGTTCACTTACTTCGCAGCCAATATCAAAACCGATCATATTATGATCAATGTTATCAAGCGGCCCTCGCACCGTTACCCCCTGCACCAGATCATGAGCTCCACTAATGATTAAGTCTAGTATTTTTCCTTCTCTTGTCGGCTCCTGAACCAGCTGTTCTATGAAGCCGTCCTTGATTTCATCAAGAAATTTCACCTCCCTTGCATGTACCGATGTTTGTTTCATTCACCCAGTCTATATCCGGATAATTGAAGTCACCCATTAATATTACATTTCCCTTTTTATTCGCTTCCGTAATTTCCCTTGTCATTGCTGCGTCCGTCTGCTCGTCTTGGCCAGGTGGACGGTAGTACACTCCTATCACCGTCCTTTTCCCCTTTTCACGTGGAATTTCAATCCACAAGGATTCCAATATTTGCAGCCTATCTGAGTCAAGGTTCTCATTTACATACAGTGTTACCCCTCCTCCAATCCTATCCACCCTATCGCTATGATATAATTTGTAGCCCTGTATGACTGAGTCCCATTGGTTATCTTCCTTCCACCAGGTCTCAGAGATGCCTATAATATCCAGTTTTTCATTGTGTGCAATGTACTCCAGATCTCCGATCTTATGCGTCAGGCTCCTGGCATTTGTGTATAGACATTTCAATGTATGCGTGTTGTTCTGTATTTTATTACGTTTAATACATGGCATTATTAATATGTTGTCTTCTGTCTGGTCATTATTAATTTTATTTAAGGCTATCTGATCCTCTATGATTTCTTTGTTATTCTTACTCACAAGTAACCCTATTTTCCCTATCTGGGTGATATCCTCAGAAGATACCTTCTCCCGAACCATGAGCTTTTGAGCGACTGTCGGCCTTCCCCCCGTTTTTAGTTTAAAAGCTGCTCTATTTCCTTTTTAAAAGTTGACTCCAGCAGCCTGGTCCCACCCTGGTTAAGGTGAAGCCCATCAGATCGGAATAGGCTCTCCCTTCCCCAGAATGCTGACCAGTTCCTGATAAATCCAAAACCCTCCTCCCCACACCATCGTCTCATCCACGCATTGAGACTCTGGATCTCTGCCTGTCGCTTGGGCCCTGCGCGTGGAACAGGTTGTATTTCAGAAAATGCTACCCTAGAGGATCTGGATTTGAGCTTCCTTCCTAAAAGCCTAAATTTAGCTTCCAGAACCTCTCTCCCATATTTTCCTACGTCGGTGGTACCCATGTGTACCAAGACGGCTGGCTCCTCCCCAGCACTATCTAAGATCTTGTCTAGGTGCCGCGTAAGGTCCGCCACCTTCGCACCAGGCAGGCAAGTCACCAGGCGATCGTCACGTCCACCAGCCACCCAGCTATTTACATGCCTAATGATTGAGTCGCCAACTACAATAGCAGGTGCTGATGACGCTTCAATAGATAAGCCTCTTGCAACAGACAGTTAAGAGGCTGACAATCTCGACAGCTCTTTAAAAAGAGATTGCCTCTTGTAAAGTGAGTTTAGCCCCTGAACATTCAGGGACACTATTTTTAGGTCACCCATACAGCCAACAGTTGTTCAAAAGCTGAGCACAACCCTCCACAAGAGTATGGTATCTCATATCCCCCTTCTTGATACCCTGCATACATAATTCCCTAGACATTTCTCCCTTCAAACTTCCCAAATCTACCCTCCCCAGCTGTACCCCCTCTGTCCCCTTGCATTACCCTCATACCCTCTCCTCCTCTCCTAATGGGCATATTAAAAAACCTGTGAGAGGAAGCGACGACACCCCACCCTGCCCCTCCTACCGCCATAACTCACAGGCAAGCATGCCCTTCCTACACACATAATCAGTTCATGCAGAACTTCACAGTTCAATTCACACACCCTCCCAAACTTCGCTGGCATTGCTCCATCTTAATAGCCTAGGGTAATGCATCATAATGCAATACAGTGCACGGTCATCACCATTGTCTCTCAAATACTGAGTACTGGGGGGAATTGAATATAAATGTACATCAAAAATTCCACTTCTGAGGAAGTGACATCACCGCATAGAATGGACGCTTGAGAGCGGAGCTCCCGCTTCCCCTCTATGAATATTAGCGCTTAAACCAAATCAAAGGTTAATGAGAAATAGTGCACCAGATAGACAGCTTCCCGACTCACTTAAGATCGGAAGATTTATGAGACAGAAAACCTCGGGAGCGGATTTAGTGTGCTTTGCCTACTCGAAGAGAGCGGAGCCTCGAGTGGTCAAAATGGCGGAATCAGGGAAACCGCCGACATCATTTCGCCCAAAGGGCAGTGATTTTGAGCAAAACGAGGAAGTGGCGTTAATGACAAATCTCCTCGGAACTGAAAAATTGGCTCCAGGAAATCAGCTTGAATTTACAATTGCTGCGGTCTGAAGTAGCGACGCTGGGGGCTGATCTCGGGAGCGAAATCCGCGAGCTGGGCACGAGGTTAGAAGAGATGGAAACACAACTGGAGAGCCATAGCGAGGCCCTGGGTGCGGTGGACCATCAATTGGTGGAGATGCGAGCAGTGCAACAGCAACAGATAGAAAAGCTGGAAGACCTGGAAAATAGAGGCCGCCGGAACAACCTGAGGTTCTGGGGCCTCCCAGAGACATCTACCTACCAGAACTGTGAAGCGGTAGTTCAGAAGATGGTGGCGGAGCTACTTGGAGCGGGCAGAATGCCGGTAAAAGAGGAGGAAGTCCAACTGGAAAGAGCACACAGGGCGCTGGGCCCAGTACGGAACAACGCATCGAAGGATATTATAGCATGCTTCTCCAGCTATAAGCTCAAAAGAGCAGGTGCTAAAAGCATTGCGCCAATCTCAAGAATTTACACGGGACTCGTGTAAGATCGAGATCTACCAGGATCTGGCAGCGGCTACCTTAAAGAGAAGAAGTGAACTAAGACCCTTCACAAGATTGCTGCGAGAGCTAAACATTCAATATCGCTGGCGACATCCGTTTGCTCTGGTCTTTTATAAAGAGGGTAAGCTGCACCAGGTGAAATCACTGGAAGAGGCGCGGGTGGCCTGCCCAGAAGCCGAGATGGATAAAGAAATAGCAGACCTGAACAGCACCCAGCGGAATGTGGCATACAGTGCCCCCCCCCCCCCCCCACGAAGTGGAGGCGAGTGGGTAAGGGGGCAAAACGCTTACAGCGGCAACAATCAGCGACGAGAGTTACCTGAGCAAGCAAGAGAATCCTCCATTGCCCCATGTAAGCCGCATTGAGCCTGCCATGAATGGGAAAGCGCGGGGTACAAATGTAACAAAAATAAATAAATAAAATTCGGTGCTTGGGGGACCGAGCATGTGGACACCTGTGACAACACAGTGGCCAAATGTACTTTTGAGACTGGCAAAATGGTTTGGTTATGTATGTTGACAATTAATCCTTGGGGTATGCGGTAAGCGACCTATTTTTCACTTTCTTTCTCACTTGGGGCCTAGTGGTACACCACTAGACACCATAATGATAAGGGGTTATTTGGGGAGGGGGGGAAGGGATGTCATGTGGAGGTACGGGAGGAGAAAGGCATAGGGGGAGGGGGGTATTCTTCGGGTTAGACGCAAAGATGGAAGGGGTACACTATGGGGAAGGCATATGGGGCAGAGGAGAGGCTGATATAAAATGGATGACACTTAATGTCAAAGGGTTAAACATACCTAGGAAGAGGCAACTGTTATTCCGGGAACTGTGCCGCCTACAGGTGACCATAGCATTGATTCAAGAGATCCACCTTGAACGGTTGTGCTTCCATAAAAACTATCCAGCTATATACTTTGCCTCGAACTTTGAGGGAACCAAGAGCAAGGGAGTGTTAATAGCCCTACGAAATTCTAGGCCATGGGAAATTAAGAAGATAGTTAGGGATAAAGAGGGAAGGTACCTGCTACTGATTTTATCGTTGGCAGGGAAATCCTATACAGTGGTCAACATATATGGGCCCAATACAAACTAAAGGGAATTTTACCAAGAAGTGGACAGACAACTTACCGAACATGTGGAGGGATCCCTCATAATAGGGGGGGAATTTAATGTTACATTGCAGCCACACATAGACAACTCCTCCACTGGAGTGAAGTATGCCAAACAAAATAGGCGTCAATTGCAGGATGTGATAGAGCGCTGGCAATTAATAGATCTCTGGCGTAGGGATCATCCCATACAGCGCCAGTATACTCACTACTCAGTGGTCCACCAGACATCCTCGAGAATAGACGTGGTTGGGGGATGGGACGATTTTAGGGCTAATAGAATCGCATGAGATTCTCCCATGCACCTGGTCAGACCACTCTTCAGTGCTCCTCCACCTGAAAAGCTGGGGGTCCGCAAAAGTAAAACGCCCCTGGCGCCTAGATGATGCTTTGCTGTCTGACCCAGAAAATGTAACCAAGATAGAAAAGCATATTAAGGAATATATTCAGTTCAACGATAATGGAGAGGTTTCACTGGTGGTTCTCGGGGAGGGCTTCAAGGCTGTCATACGAGGCCACCTCATAGCTCTGAGCTCATACTGCTGGAAACAGCGTTCTGCAGCGGAAACCAAACTAAGGGCGGAGCTACAAAAATTGGAGCAAAAGGGGCGGGGGGGGGGGGGGGAACTCAGGCATTGGCAGAGATAGTAGCTCAGACACGGGGACTCCGGGACCGGATACGGGAGCTGGAACTGGCAGATATTTCTGAACAGATGCAAAGGGTGCGCCAATCCCACTTTGAGTTTGGGAACAAATCTAGCCGGTTATTAGCATATAAATTGAAACAGCATGCTACACGAAATGGGGTGAGGGGCCTAAGGGATGAAAAAGAAGTAAGATCGGATGAGCAATATGTACAGTTGGCCTTTAGAAAGTTTTATGAGACGTATTCACTGGAAGCCCACACAGGCCCAGGAGCCCATAACGCACTATCTAGAAGAGGTGGACCTCCCCCAGATATCAAGAAATGCCCAACAAGCACTTTCAGAGCTCATAACATTGGAAGAAATAGAGCAGTCAATAAAGGAGTTAACCCCAGGCAAGTCCCCAGGGCCATATGGATATACCAACAAGTTCTATAAAGTGTGTGGCAAACTGGTGGCTCCCCTGTTGTTGAGGGTTTTTAACTTGGAGGCAGAAGCGGGTTACCCACCAACGTGGAATCTTGCCACCATAGCAATAATACCAAAGCTGGGGAAAGACCCACAGTTATGTAACTCATACAGACCTATCTCCCTATTGGGAGTAGACTACAAGATCTTTACTAAGATATTAGCGACCAGAGTTGGTCCATGAAGATCAGGTGGGCTTCATAAGGAACAGACAGACTTGATAATATAAGAAGGGCTTTATACATGATGGAAAATGCACAGCTGGGCGAGACACAATTATGCATCCTGTCACTAGATGCCGAGAAAGCTTTCGACCAGGTGAACTGGTCCTTTCTTTTTGAAGTCACCGAGCGAATGGGTATTGTGGGGCGCTTTGGTGAATGGCTCAGATTGATTGGTATATAAAGATCCGCAAGCCTCGGTACGGGTAAATGGGCAACTTTCTCAGCCATTTAGGCTACATAGAGGCACGCGACAGGGATGTGCTTTGTCTCCCCTGCTTTTTGCCTTAGTGATGGAGCCCCTAGCAGAGATTAGAGGGTTAAAATGGAAAGGGCTGGAAACGAAAATCCTCCTTTTCGTGGATGACATTTTGCTAGTACTGAGGGAACCTCTAGTGGCTTTCCCGAGACTGGGAGAGGTGATCCAGAGATATGGGGAGGTGTCGGGATTTAAAATAAATTTTGATAAGTCTGAGGCTTTGGATATAAATATTCCCGAAGGGCAGTTACAGCAGTTGCAGGCGCAGTTCCCCTATAGATGGACAAAAAAATATATTAGATATCTAGGGATAAACTTCCCACGCAAGTTAGATGAGCTCTTCATAACTAATTTCCCAGATAAGACGCAAGAATTGTTTAGTGAACTGGCGAGATGGGAGGGACTCGCCCTGTCTTGGATGGGGTGGATAAACGCAGTGAAAATGATGCTTCTCCCAAAACTTATACCTGTTCATGGCTCTACCCTTAGCACTCCCTGAGGAATATGTGCAGGGCCTGCAGAGGAAGGTGCTCGCATTTATATGGAGGAAAAGACCGCCTTGGGTGCGGAGAGAAGTAATGTATCAACCTAGAGAGAGAGGTGGGATGGGAGTACCATGTTTGCAGGCATACCACCAGGCCGCATATCTGAGGATTCTGACAATGTGGCTGCAAAAGGAGGGAAAACTAGGTAATGCACTGGAGCAAGGATGGTGGGGACCGGTCCCCTTGAAGGCAGCACCGTGGCTCCCAAAATAGAAGTTGGGGAAACTAATCAAGATAAGTCCTCCTTTACTGTGCTGGCCCCTGGAGGTATGGAGTATGCACATATTATACCCATATGTATCTCAGGTTTGCGCCTAAATTCGGACCTGGGTCAGCCGATAAGGCATATATAGAATGGGAAAAAATGGGACTATGCGAACTAGACCAGATGTATGAGCAAGGGCAAGTGGTCTCCTACACAGAGCTGTGCCAGGTGCATTGGCTTTCTCCTTTGCAGGCATTCCGATATCTTCAAGTGAAAGATTTTATTAAGCGTAGAGCAGAGGAAGAGTTAAGTCTAACTGAAACACGCCTAGAACAAGGAATGATGGGGGGAGGGGGCCGAGGGGGGATCTCCAGACTGTATAAGGCTTTATTACTATATGACATCCCAGTGGAATCTACACAGCCAAATGAGAGGCCGCAATGGGGGTGACCTACAAGTTTGAGCACTGGGGCCGGGTGTTTAGGTCTCTGTTACAGGTCTCAACCTCCAGTACCTTAATGGAAAATGGGCATAAGATCCTGTACTATTGGTACTACATGCCTAGTCGTCTGGTACAAATGTACAAAACAGGGTCTGGGTTATGTTGGAGACAATGTGGAGCCCAGGGGGACATGGTTCATATATGGTGGGTGTGTGCTTGCGCACAGCAGTTCTGGACAGAAATAGTGTCTTTTCTGAATAAAATAGCAGCTGTGACATATCCAGTAAAAATGGACTGCTGTTTATTACATTTCAAGCCAAAAGGAATTAAGCGTGATATTCACCAATTTGCGACCCACCTGTTTGTGGCCAGCAAGCTGATTATTGCGGCAGCATGGAAAAAGCTGAATATCCCGGGGTTGCAGAGAGTGTTGGAAAGACTGGACAATGTAAGACTGTTGTCAAAACTGACAGCCATCAGAAGAGGCACTCTTGCCCAATATCACAAAGTGTGGGACATTTATGAAAAAGAGCGACCATCACCATAGTGACTCTTCTTCTTTTTTGTTTTTAGCTTACCTGAGAACCTTAGAAGGACAAGGGGGAGTGGGGGGGGGATAGGAGGGAGGGAGGGCTTAGGGCTTAGGACCGGGTAAGGGAAAGCATCTGGATGTATGCTTTTGCTTGTTAAAGATGTTGAAAATATAATGTTTAGTGTTGTAAAGAGAGCTAGACATGTCAACATGACTTGCTTATGTACCTTATGAAAAAATCCACTTCTTACACCCCACACGTACTCTGGGAACATCTCCGAAATCAGCTGTAAAAGCAACCAGACCACCATGATTCAGCGTGATGTGGCCTCCAGCAGTCCAGGTTGCGAATTCTGGCGCTGCAAGTGGCAGCTTTTACTGGTCTAGTAGCGCTATAGAAATGATAGCAACTCTTTGCCATCTAGGGCACAGCTGGAACTTTTCCCAGCATGGTATCTGCTCCTTCACCAACTGGTTATCTGCCTGCAGGCAGAGCTTCAGCGCCTCTTCCTTAGATCGAATTCTATGAAGTTGACCAGCGCAAAGGGAAATTGCCATCTGTACCTCACCAATGCGCAGCTTTTCTGTTAGGAAGCGCAGTTCCCGTCGCCGCCTCAGGGTTGCACTTGCAATATCCTGGTATACCGATAAATTATAAGTGTCCTACACACAGGCATCCTTCTTGCGTGCAGCCTTTAAAACAGCTTCTTTCACTTTAAAACTTCGAAAACAGTATCTCTCGTTTGATTGTTTCTAGCCTTTCCCAGGGACCGATGTGCCTGCACTATTTCAATGCGTTCCTCATGGATTTTTTTCTCCACCTTCTGAGAGCAGGGAACTGGCTAAACTACAACTACTACTACTATTTAGCATTTCTATAGCGCTACAAGGCATACGCAGCGCTGCACAAACATAGAAGAAAGACAGTCCCTGCTCAAAGAGCTTACAATCTAATAGACAAAAAATAAATAAGCAAATCAAATCAATTAACGTGAACGGGAAGGAAGAGAGGAGGGTAGGTGGAGGCGAGTGGTTACAAGTAGTTACGAGTCAAAAGCAATGTTAAAGAGGTGGGCTTTCAGTCTAGATTTAAAGGTGGCCAAGGATGGGGCAAAATGTACAGGCTCAGGAAGTTTATTCCAGGCGTAGGGTGCAGCGAGACAGAAGGCGCGAAGTCTGGAGTTGGCAGTAGTGGAGAAGGGAACAGATAAGAAGGATTTATCCATGGAGCGGAGTGCACGGGAAGGGGTGTAGGGAAGGACGAGTGTGGAGAGATACTGGGGAGCAGCAGAGTGAGTACATTTATAGGTTAGTAGAAGAAGTTTGAACAGGATGCGAAAACGGATAGGGAGCCAGTGAAGGATCTTGAGGAGAGGGGTAGTATGAGTAAAGCGACCCTGGCGTAAGATGAGACGGGCAGCAGAGTTTTGAACCGACTGGAGAGGGGAGAGGTGACTAAGTGGGAGGCCAGCAAAGAGCAGATTGCAGTAGTCTAAACGAGAGGTGACAAGGGTGTGGATGAGGGTTTTGGTAGAGTGCTCGGAAAGAAAGGGGCGGATTTTACGGATGTTGTAAAGAAAGAAATGACAGATACTCTGCATCATCGCTTCACAGTTCAGATATTCTGGGGTCTCTTATTCTTATGTTACATCTTTGAGACCTATTTTCTAGGTCCTCTGATTTCAGAGGGACAGATCATTATTAGTGGTCATTAAATCCTCAATACGTTTATTTAGAGTAGTGAGAGTCTTGGAGTGTTCTTCCAGAATGTGCTCTGACACCTCTATTCGTTTGCCCAACTCAGCAATATCACTCCTGAGGTCACTCCCCAGAGTCACAAGGGCTTCATGCACTGCTTTAATATCAGCTTTAATCTCCTACAGCCACTTCCGAATCCCACCAAGAAGACCTCTCCTGGGATTGGCCCCGAGATCGCTGATGTTCCCTCAGTCTCTATTGTAATTGCGTCCCCCACGTGGTGCTGATCCACCATCTTGCCCTGCTCTTCCTGCAACGCCGCTGAGTAAGAGAAACGGGTGAAATCCACGCTTCTTAGACACCATCACAATCAAGGCTGTAAGTGCTGAGAGACCCCTTTCCCCACAGGAACATGCTTTTGTAATTTGGATTACCATGATTCTGGCGATTTGGTCTCAGGGAGAGGGAAAGGGAATGGGGCTTCATATACCGCCTTTCTGTGTTTTTTTTTTGTTACTACATTCAAAGCAGTTTACATAGTATATACAGGTACTTATTCGTACCTGGGGCAATGGAAGGTTAAGTGGCTTGCCCAGAATCACAAGGAGCTGCAGTGGGAATCAAACCCAGTTCCCCAGGATCAGAGTCCGCTGGAAGCAGTGCTCTCAGGCTGCCATCTCTGGTGGTGACGTCACTTCCTCCGCTAGGTTATACATCTTAGTACATAAGTATTGCCATACTGGGACAGACTGAAGGTCCATCAAGTCCAGCATCCTGTTTCCAACAGTGGCCAATCCACTAGTACCTGGCAAGATCCCAAAAAAGTACAATACATTTTATGCTGCTTATCCTAGAAATAAGCAGTGGATTTTCCCCTAAGTCTATTTAATAATGGTCTATGGACTTTTTTTTAGGAAGCCATCCAAACCTTTTTTAAACCCTGCTAAGCTAACAGCTTTTACTACATTCTCTGGCAACGAATTCCAGAGTAATTACACTTTGAGTGAAGAAAAATTTTCTCAGATTCGTTTTAAATTTACTACTTTGTAGCTTCATTGCGTGCCCCCTAGTCCTAGTATTTTTGGAAAGAGTAAACAAGCGATTCACATGTACCCGTTCCATTCCACTCATTATTTTATAGATCTCTATCATATCTCCCCTCAGCCATCTTTTCTCCAAGCTGAAGTGCCCTAGTTGCTTCAGCCTTTCCTCATAGGGAAATCTTCCTATCTCCTTTATCATTTTCGTTGCCCTTCTCTGTACCTTTTCTAATTCCACTATATCTTTTTTGACATGCGGCGACCAGAATTGAACACACTATTCGAGGTGCGGTCGCATCATGGAGCAATACAAAGGCATTATCTTCATTTTTGTTTTCCATTTCTTTTCTAATAGTACTTAACGTTCTGTTTGCTTTCTTAGTCACCGCCACACACTGAAAAGAGGGTTCAAACATATCAACGATGATGCCTAGATTTGTTTCCTGGTCGGTGACTCCTAACATGGAACCTTGCATTTCATAGCTGTAATTTGGGTTCCTCTTTCCCACATGCATCACTTTGCACTTGCTCACATTAAACGTCATCTGCCATTTAGATGCCCAGTCTCGTAAGGTCCTCTTGCACAATCCTGTCGCGATTTAATAACTTTGAATAAATTTGTGTTGTCAGCAAATTTAATTACCTCACTAGTTATTTCCATGTCTAGATCATTTTATAAATATATTAAAAAGCAGTGGTCCCAGTACAGACCCCTAGGGATCCCCACTTTCTACCCTTCTCCATTGAGAATACTGACCTTTTAACCCTACTCTCTGTTTTCTATCTTTTAACTAGTTTTTCCACAATAGGCACTACCTCCTATCCCATGACTTTCCTATTTCCTCTGGAGTCTTTCATGAAGTATTTTGTCAAACACCTTTTGCAAATCCAGATACACAATATTGATTAGCTCACCTTTATCCACATGTTTGTTTTCCCCTTCAAAGAAATGTGATAGATTGGTGAGGCAAGATTTCCCTTTACTAAATCCACGTTGGCTTTGTCTCATTAATTCATGCTTTTGAATATGCTTAGTAATTTTGTTCTTTATAATAATCTCTACCATTTTGCCCGGCACCAACATCAAGCTCAGTGGTCTAATTTCCTGAATCTCCTCTGGAACCTTTTTTAAAAATCGACGTTAGATTGGCCACCCTCCAGTCTTCTGGTACCACGCTCGATTTTAAAAATAAATTACATATTACTGACAGTGGTTCCGTTAGTTCATTTTTCAATTCTGGTACCACGCTCGATTTTAAAGATAAATTACATATTGTAAAAGGTCTCTCCGTCTGGCCCAGTCCGGGAAGGCCTTACCACACCACCGGCCCAGAGCTTGCGTTTCCTCCTTTACTTTTCTTTATTCAGCAGGCCTTTTTGGGTTTTCAAACAAAACACCCTTCAATATTCAGGCTGTTCCAGACACAGTATAATTACTGCCCAGCTTGACTCAGCACCGTTCCATATAGCCAGGCTGTACTAAATCCAGTCCAATTACAGTCAGGCTTTTCTCCCCTCAGTTTATTATATCCAGGCTGTTCAAAACACAGTCCCCATTTACAGCCAGGCTTTTCTCAACTCAATTCAATATAGCCTGGCTGTGCTAAACACAGTCCAAAATACAGCCAGGCTTTTCTCCACTCAGTTCAATATAGCCAGGCTGTTCAAAACACAGTCCCAATTACAGCCAGGCTTTTCTCAACTCCTTTCAATATAGCCAGGCTGTGTTATACACAGTCCAAAATACAGCCAGGCTTTTCTCCACTCAGTTCAATATAGCCAGGCTGTTCAAAACACAGTCCCAATTACAGCCAGGCTTTTCTCAACTCAGTTCAATATAGCCAGGCTGTGTTATACACAGTCCAAAACACAGCCAGACTTTTCTCCACTCAGTTCAATATAGCCAGGCTGTTCAAAACACAGGCCCAATTATAGCCAGGCTTTTCTCCACTCAGTTCAATATAGCCAGGCTGTGTTATACACAGTCCAAAATACAGCCAGGCGTTGTGCGGGCTCAAAGCCTCGGGTCCCCCCCTCTTGGTCAGCCTTACTCTCCTGACCTCCTCCCGCTTGACCCGGGCATTCCCACTATACCTCCTGCTCGGGCTGCCTCAGAGCCAAGAGTTCCATCGGTTCTTCTGAGACATTCTCTGGCTCCTCTTGCTCCATGGCCTCCTCTTCCTCCTCCTCCTCTCTCTCTGGAGCCCAGTCCATTTTCTCCTCCCCCCACCCTTTTTCCAGCTGATCTCTCTTTTCCTCATTAACCGGGCTAGGCTCTTTTTTCTTCCCCCCCACCCGGTTCAGCCACCTCCTCCACCAGGGTGGTGACTCAGCTTTTCCCCTTTTCTGGCAGCCCTCTTCTGGAGCTTCTTGGTTTTGCACCCTATTTCTCCTTACCCGGGGTTCTCCTGGGGCTTTCTGGGAGTTGTAGTTTCTTATCGGTATGTCCCTCTTAGGCAAAACAGGAGCCCCCCTAGGGTCTTTCCTCCTACCCTCCAGCTCTCTTTTCCCCTGTAGGAAGCTGGGGTTCCTCTCCACCCTTTTCCTTCCTTCATACTCTTTACAATATGTCTTATCTCCTTAAACAGGAATCAGTATGTATTCTTTGACCCGGATAAATTGAGACAATTAATTACTGCTAAAGAAAGCGGTGGTGTTGGTGCTTTGAGTACACCAGTGGGGAGCTAAAACCGCTGGCAGAGACTTAGATTCTACCCTCTCAATTAATGGTTTAAGAGATTAAGCTCTTTATTTACCTTATAATTATTGCCTTGTATCTTGACTATAACTAGTGGACTAAGTACATATTACTAACAGTAGTTCCGTTAGTTCATTTTTCAATTCTGGTACCATGCTCGATTTTAAAGATAAATTACATATTACTAACAGTAATTCCGTAAGTTCATTTTTCAGTTTTATCAGTACTCTGGGATGAATACCATCTGGTCCAGGAGATTTGCTACTCTTCAATTTGTCAAATTGCCCCATTACATCCTCCAGGAAAGGGGATAAGAGGTAGGAACAAATTGACTGTAAATGAAACAAGAGGAGGGGAAGGAATAGGGAGAAAATGACTGGACAAGATGACAAACACATTATATCATAGGACCTACGAGAGACCGGGAATCTGAACTGTGTCACAGGGTCTCCAAATCCATGTTATGTAATACTGAAAGCCTTTTTGAAAAGGTATGTTTTCAGAGCTGCCTTAAAATTTAAAAAGGAGAGCTGAACACAAAGATGCAGGGTTATGAGGTTCCACTGAGCAGGAGCAACCATTGAAAAACTGGTAGATCTGGCACTGTGCGAATGGATCTATAAGTAAGAAGGAATAATAATTAGATGTTGGTTGGAAGAACACAAAGAGTGAAGACATAGGGAATAGGCGATCTAAACAGAAACTGTGGAACTCCGGAATGGAGAATTTGATGTGTTAAAGCTGGAACCTTAAATTTGTTACGTAATGGATGGGAAGCTAATGTTTAGACTTCAGAAGGGGAGTAACACTATCATATTTCTTAGCCCCATGAATGAGCTTAACTGTGGTATTTTGGGTTAATTGTAGATGATGTAATTGGTAAAGTGGAAGACCGTGAAAAAGAGAGTTACAGTAGTCGAGAGTATGCTAGAGTATGTACTAGCAAGCAAAGAGACTGTAGATCAAAGAAGGAACAGGACAGCCCTGATCTGCCTCAAAGTAAAAAATGACCTTTGCACAACAGTAGAGAGATGTTGAGAAAAAGATGATTATCGACTACCACCCCAAGGACTTTGACAGAATCTTTCAGTGGAATAGGCAAACCGCAGAGTAATGGAGAATATGGGAGACTGAATGGTCTAACTAAAGGAAAAAATACTGAAATAATTTTTGAGATATTTAGTTTTAACTTACTGGAATTAACCAATAGCAACCTTGGAGAGCTTCAGAGTAATTACATCAATATTTGAAATTGAACGATCTTCTAGTGAAAAAAGTAGTTGAACGTCATCTGCATAAATGTAAAAAGTAATGCGCAACAATCGCAAAAGATGAGTGAGTGGAGAGGGAAATATAAAAATACGTTCAAGAAAAGATCCTTGTGCTACACCAAGAGAGAGAGAGAAATGGGTTCGTTCAGGGATTTTTGTCACTGTACCCGAAATGTTAGTGAGTTTGAGGGATTTCTACCACTAAATTCACAAGCCCTTTACATTTCCCCTCATAAACTCATACATATCTCTTTTCTCACCTCATTCCATCACCCATGTTGTTTTAAATCTTCATTCCAATTGTTCTTTGATTTTATTTAGCCTGTTTGCAAAAGAATACCTGAACACCATGTCAGCGAAGCAGCTGTCCTTATATGACCGTCTGATCAACGAGCCTAGTAATGACTGGGACATTTACAACTGGGCAACAGGTATGGGGTCATTCAGCCTTATCTCAGCAGTGAGGATGGGTGACTTGCTGCTGGGTACCAGACACCGGACTGTATGGGTTTAGAGTGCAACTGCAGAACTAGCAACAAAAAGTGAGGTTGCAAGAAAAAAGTTTGTAGATGTTCTAGTGCTGGTTCCTACTAATTGGAACAAGATCAATAAGTTCCTGACCATTCCTTCAGAAGGTGGCCAGCTTCAGTAGCTTAAGCGTGAGTTAGGAGCTATATAGATTATTATTAAAATTCTGGTCAGTATTAACAGCATTGTACATAGTAATTCCTGTGGTAAAACATTCTGATTACATTTGGATACTGTCGCTCATGAAAACTATGGAGGCAGTATTCAATACTAGTTAACCGGGTAGGAGAGGCTCCCTTCCTAAATAGCTTATAGTCTAAATTTATGTACAGGCAGTGTGCTTATGGTCAGGCAGTGATCAGTTGATAATGAAACAGAATTAGTCTGCAGGTTCACAGCTTTGTGCTGAAGTATTGTACTGCATGGACCGAATTTTGATTCACAAAATAGTGGTTTGCTTTCGTCACCATACAAGTTTAGTAGGGTCAAAAAGTGATTTAGATGAAATGCATGAGCCCTTAGTTTGACCATGAACAAATACAGGGCCCCTTTTACCAAGCTTCAGAGGTCCCTTTTTACCACAGCTGGTAAAAGGGAAGTCTCACTTTCCTACAGGAAATAGCTGGGTGGCAGGTAAAGCACTTGCCGCGTGGCCATTTCAGGTGGCGGTAAGGGATCCCACGTTAACCCAGCAGTAACCGGGCAGCATGTGGGACTGCCTGATTACCGCTGGATACACTCCGGTGCTACAAAAAGTTTTATAGCACTGGAAATGACAGCGCTATAGGAGTGGGAAGTACTGCTGGGCTGCTGTGGTAGCCCGGTGGTACTTCCTGTATAGCGAGCGGTAAGCCTGCGTTGGGCTTATTGCTGCTTGGTAAAAGGAGCCCACAGTTAGTAGTGGAAAAAGATACTTCATTTAACTTTACCTGTTGGAGGTGAAGAACAACAATTCCTTAGCTTCAGCAGCAGATGAATCCAGGAACTGGTGGGTTATATCCATCTACCAGCAGGTGGAGATAGAGAACACTAAAAGAAGGCAGTGAGTGACCCAGAGAACCCAAGTCCTTCCCTCTTCAGTTTAACTCTATCTCCAGCAGGTGTTAGACGGATCTTCGCAGCTCCTGGATTTTCTGTGGAAGAATTAGGCTCCTGGTTTTTCCAGTTGAGCTTGGGGTGTGTGGCTGCTGCAGCCCGCTTTAAAGGCATACCCTCTGGTAGTCCCCGCCTTACCCTCTCACTTTCCTTGGCTGCTGCATGTTTCTCTGTTTGAGCTGTGGGCTGGAAGTTCCTCACAGTAAATAAAAAAAAAAAAAAAAAAAAAAAACGCACAGCACGATTCCATACCCGAGCTCCCTGGACCAGGTAGTGGACCTTCATTGGCGAGTTCACCTTTCCTGAGAGGTCGGTGGTCAGCTGAGAGCAGGGGCGGTGAGTCCCGACTTTATTCTTCTCAGTGCTAGCGCTTCTCGTGCTGTAATGGTGGCAGAAGCCGTTAAGCGCTGCTTACTCTGTGGCAAGTGCCGGAATTCAGCGGGGCTTTGTTCCTCGGCTTGCCTCGGCGGCTTGGGGTCCATGAGTGCAACGGCGGCGGCAGAGGCTGAGTTTTCCCGCTCTCCCGCGTTGGCGAGCGCCATCTTGGATTTGCCGGATTTCACCGCGAGCGCAGTCCAGTCGACGGAGTTTGCAGAGAAAACAGCGATTCCAGTGTCTGAGGTGGTATGTTTACCGAGGGACCCTCAGGGGGCGATTTCTGCCACTTCAGCTAGTGTGGGGGAGCAAGGGGCTATGTTTTCCTCTGAATTTATCCGTTTGATGCACCAAGCCTTTTTAATGAGGCAGGTGTCCCCTTTGGTTAGTTTGCCAACTGTGCAGCCTGCCGTGCCTGCAGCTATAAGCTGTCATCCTGAGGAGGAGGCCCTTTCTTCCATGGGGAGGGGGGGTGAGTCCCCGCGTCAAAAGAGGAGGTGGCTGCCCTTCGTGTCAGCGTCAAGATTCCGTTCGGGTCCGGTCGCCTTCCTGCTCCCTGGTTGGGGGTGCGGCGAGCTCCTCCAGACACACGGGTGGAGGATCTCGAGGAAGGAGAGCTGGGACAAGATGATCAAGATGATAAATCTGCGGTTCGTATTTTTCGTAGAGAAGAGCTTCCTTCTCTTATCACAGAGGCCTTACAGGCTCTGAATATAGAAGCCCCGGCAGGGGGGTTCCCACTTCTGTGAATGTTAAGATGGCCAGTACTAAGAGGCCTTCCAGGGCTTTTCCTGTACATGAGGCTATTCAGGACCTCATTTCAGCGCAGTGGACAGAGCCGGAGGCGGCTCTGAAGGTCTCGCGGGCCATGGCTCGTCTTTACCCAGTGGTGGAGCCTCATGCAATGTTGTTTGGCTTTCCTCGGGTAGATGCGTTAGTGACGGCTGTCACCAAGAAGATCACGCTTCCGGTGGAAGGAGGGGTGGCCCTGAAGGACATACATGACTGTCGTTTAGAGGCTACCCTGAAGCGCTCTTTCGAGGTCTCAGCGCTCGCCTTGCAGGCCTCTATCTGTAGCTCTTACGCGGCCAGGGCGACTTTGGCCTGGCTGCAGCAGGCAGTTCCGTCTCCTTTGGATGCCGCGGACGCCTTGGCTGAGGTGGCGCCTTGCATGGAGTCTGGTTTGACCTTCTTAGCTGATGCTCTCTATGATTTGGTAAGGACCTCCGCCAAGCAGATGTCTTTGGCGGTTTCTGCTACATGCTTGCTATGGTTGTGCCATTGGGCTGTGGATATGGCTTCTAAGCAGTGGTTGACGAGGCTACCATTTAAGGGGAAGACTTGGAGCAGCTGGTTAAAGATTTCGGAGATTCCAAGTCTCAGAGACTTTCCAAAGATCGGGCACGTATTTCTTTCAGGAATGTCTCAGCTGCTGCGAAGCCTCGGTTTTGAGACTCGCGTAGGTACCGGCCTGGCCATACCTAGAGTTCTTTCCAACGCTCCAGATTTCAGCAGCGTTCTTCCTTTCGTTCTGACAAAAGGTCCTCTGTTGCTATCCAGAAGCAAGGAGGTCCAGGTCGCACTTCGCAATGATGATGTGCAGGTTCAGTCTTCGGGGCCAGCAATAGGAGGCCATTTGGCTCTTTTCTTCGAGGAGTGGACCAAAATCACCACGGATCAGTGGGTCCTCGACGTGGTCAGAGTAGGCTACAAGTTTCAGTTGGCAACGCATTTGTGGAATCCCGTTGCGGCACGGCAGCCAAGCAAGCTGCAGTGCGAGAAACATCAACTCTAAGGCGCTTGGAGGCTGTAGTGCCTGTCCCAGAGGCCGAGCGGGGCAGCGGGTGCTACGCCATTTATTTTGTGGTGCCTCGGAAAGGAGGTTCGTTCAGACCGGTGCTGGACTTGCGCAAGGTCAGCGAGAGCTTGTCAGTGAGGCACTTCCGTATGGAGAGACTGAGTTCGATTATCTTGGCGGTGCAACCGGGGGAGTTTCTGACTTCTCTAGACCTCAAAGAAGCATATTTGCATATTCCAATTTGGCAGCCTCATCAACAGTTTCTTTGCTTTGCTGTTCTGGATCAACATGGGGCAACATTGGCAATTTCAGGTGCTACCGTTTGGTCTGCCCACGGCACCGCGCACCTTTTCAAAGGTGGTGGTGGTGGTGGCGTTTCTCCGCAAACGGGATCAGAGTTCATCCTTATTTGGACGATTGGCTAATCAGGGCAGAGTCGGAGTCCAGCAGCCGACGGGACACGGAATGGGTAATTCGTCTTCTGCAGTCCCTCGGTTGGTTTGTCAACTTCGCCAAGAGTCGACTCGACCCCTCGCAGTCTCTCGACTATTTAGGAGTATCTTTCGACATGGGGAGGGACTGAGTTTTTCTGCCCGAAGACAGACGCAGCAAGTTGCAACTTCACATTCAACATTTACTTGGGCTTCCGCGCCCTTGGGCGTGGGATTACGTTCAGGTGCTCGGGTTGATGGCAGCCACCTTGGAAGTTGTTCCTTGGGCGAGGTTTTACATGAGGCCCTTGCAACATTCTCTGCTCAGCTGGTGGTCACAGATATCTCAGGATTATCAGAGGTGTGTCACCTGGATGAGACAGGCCAGAAGCAGCATGATGTGGTAGTTATCTCAAGCCAGTCTTCGGAGGGGGCAGTTGTTGGCTACCCCACAATGGATTCTGGTGACCACTGATGCCAGTATTTCAGGCTGGGGGGCATATTGCCTTCAACATTCGGCTCAAGGCCTTTGTACGACGCTGGAGGCCTCTTGGTCCATCAACCGCTTGAAAGTGAGAGCGGTTCGCCGAGCCTTTCTAGCGTTTCAGTCATTCCTGGAGGGTTGTGCAGTTCGGGTACTATCCGACAACACGACGACAGTGGCTTATCTCAACCAGCAGGGCGGCACTCGTTCTGTGCTTTTGGATGCGGAAGTGGCCATTCTGGCCTGGGTGGAGCGACATCTCCTGTGCGTATCAGCAGCGCACATAGCAGGAGTCAGCAACGTGCAAGCCGATTTTCTCAGCCGACACTCGATCCGGCAGAGTGGGAATTGGCGGCGGAGGTGTTTCAGCAGATTTGTCTCTGCTGGGGCACTCTTCGGATCGACCTCATGGCGTCCAGCAAGAATGCCAAAGTGACTTCTTCAGCAGATGATGGGAGCCCAGATCGCTAGGATTGGATGCCCTAGCGCAGCGTGGCCGATGTGTTCCCTTCTCTATGTGTTTCCTCAGTGGCGCTTGATAGGCAGAGTGCTTCATTGGGTTCAGAAGCATCCAGGGAAAGTAATTTTGATTGCGCCAGATTGGCCACATCGTCCGTGGTATGCGGATCTGATTCAGTTGTTGCTGGAGGCTCCCTTTCGACTTCCACTCCTACCGAATCGCCTCCATCAAGGTCCGGTGCTTATGGAAGATCCTTGCCGCTTTGGTCTTACGGCCTGGCTCTTGAAAGGTCACGATTGAGAAGGAAAGGTTATTCTGAGGAGGTTATTGCTACGTTGCTGCAGGCTCGGAAGCAGTCAACGACTTCGGCGTATGCGAGAGTCTGGAGGACTTTTGAAGTGTGGTGTGCAGAGCATGCTTGGTCTGCGGTTAAGGCGTCTGTGGCTCAGATGTTGGCATTCTTACAGGACGGTTTGAAGAAAGGCCTTTCTTACAATTCCCTGCGGGTACAAGTCGCAGCTCTGGCGTGTTTTAGAGAGCATGTAGCTGGGACGCCCTTGTCAGCTCATCCGGACATTTCCCGGTTTTTGCGAGGAGCTTTGCATCTTTGTTCTCTATTACGCAATCCGTGTCCTTCCTGGAGTTTGCGTCTTGTGTTGAAAGCCTTGCAAACTCCAGGAAGGACACATAGTAACATTTACTATGTTACTATCCAGCTTATAATCGAAAGACAAAAACGCCTATATTGCGACCTAAATCGGGAGATAGGCGTTTATCTCCCAAAAACGAATAACGCGGTATAATCGAAAGCCGAACTTGGACGTTTTCAACTGCACTCCATCGCGGAAGCGTACAAAGTTGACGGGGGCGTGTCGAAGGCGGGACTGGGGCGTGGTTATCACCCGAACAGAGATGGGCGCCTTTCGCCAATAATGGAAAAAAAGTATGCGTTTGTAGCTAGAATTTAGGGCACTTTTCCTGGACCCTGTTTTTTCACGAATAAGGCCCCAAAAAGTGCCCTAAATGACCAGATTACCACCAGAGGGAATCGGGGATGACCTCCTCTGACTCCCCCAGTGGTCACTAACCCCCACCCACCACAAAAAATGATGTTTCACAACTTTTTATTTTCACCCTCAAATGTCATACCCACCTCCCTGGCAGCAGTATGCAGGTCCCTGGAGCAGTTGTTAGGGGGTGCAGTGGACTTCATGCAGGTGGACCCAGGCCCATCCCCTTCCCCTACCTGTTACAATTGTGCTGCTTAATGCTTAGTCGTCCAACCCCCCCAAACCCACTGTACCCACATGTAGGTGCCCCCTTTCACCCCTTAGGGCTATAGTAATGGTGTAGACTTGTGGGCAGTGGGTTTTGAGGGGGATTTGGGGGGCTCAACACACAAGGGAAGGGTGCTATGCACCTGGGAGCTCTTTTTAACCTTTTTTTTTTGTTTTTGTAAAAGTGCCCCCTAGGGAGCCCGGTTGGTGTCCTGGCATGTGAGGGGGACCAGTGCACTACGACTCCTGGCCCCTCCCACGAACAAATGCCTTGGATTTATTCGTTTTTGAGCTGGGCGCTTTCATTTTCCATTATCACTGAAAAACAAAAACGCCCAGCTCACAAATTGTCGAATAAAACATGGACGTCTATTTTTTTCGAAAATACGGTTCGGTCCGCCCCTTCACGGACCCGTTCTCGGAGATAAACGCCCATGGAGATGTTTTCGTTCAATTATGCCCCTCCACGTGTCCTTCCTGGAGTTTGCGTCTTGTGTTGAAAGCCTTGCAGGGGACGCCGTTTGAGCCGATTTGGCTTGCTTCTCCGAAGGATATTACTCTGAAGGCGGTGTTTTTGGTCGCTTTAGCGTCTGCCTGACGAGTGTCGGAGCTTGAGGCCTTGTCTTGTCGGGACCCTTTTTTTTTTTTTTTTACAGTTTTCGGAGTCTGAGGTCACCATTAGGACTGTTCCGTCGTTTTTGCCTAAGGTGGTTTCGGCATTTCATCTCATTCAACCTCTGTTTCTGCCGGCTTTTCGGAGGCAGGATATCCAGAGTCCTTTCGGATTCTTCATGCTTTGGATGTTCGGCGAGTTCTTTTGCAGTATTTGCAGATGTCTAATGAATTTCGGTTGTCGGATCACCTTTTTGTTCTCTACATAGGACCGCATAAAGGCCTGTCTGCATCTAAGGCCACTATTGCTCGCTGGATTAAGGAGGCTATTGTTTCTACTTATACCTTGGCAGGGAGATCCCCTCCGGAAGGCTTGAAGGCGCATTCTACTCGGGCGCAGGCCACTTCCTGGGCGGAGACTTCTCTGTTTTTCATCCGGGAGATTTGTCGAGTGGCTACTTGGGCTTCTCACATGTCGTTTGCCAAACATTACAGGCTCGATATTGCGGTCCGAGACGATTCTGTTTTTGGGGTGGCCGTCCTCTCACGAGGCACTGAGGTTTCCCACCCTGTTTAGGGATTGCTTGGGTACATCCCACCAGTTCCTGGATTCATCTGTGCTGTGTGTTGTTTAAAAAGTTGCGGCAGTACCGAGTTACAAGTTATCAGTTAAAGTTCTGTGGTTCAACGATTGTTTTGCTGTGAGTAACTTCTCAGGCTATGTGCTCTTTTTGCTTTGGAATAAGTCTTAAACTAAAGAGGGAAGGACCTGGGTTCTCTGGGTCACTGCCTTCTTTTTGTGTTCTCTATCTCCACCTGCTGGTAGATGGATACAACCCACCAGTTCCTGGATTCATCTGCTGCGCTTAAAGGAAAGAAAATTATCAGTTAAGTCCTAATTTTTCCATCTATGCCCATTCATTTCTAATATTGTTTAGGCTGGGAGACAGTTGGAGAAACTGAGTCTGCATAACCAGTAGCATCCTAAACAGGAATTAGGGTAAATATTATCTGTTCAGCTATTGCTGAGATGGAGGAGGTATGTAGAATGTGGGAGGCAGATAGGACTGTTGAAGATCTAGGTAATTAAAAACATTAGACACTTCAGTGAAGTCCCAGCTGTTAAGGACCTGAGCCTAGTTTTTAATGGGCAGTATTTTTGTTTTTTTAGGTACAAAGCCAGCACCTGAAATTTTTGACAATGAAGTCTTGGACATGCTCAAAGAATTTGCTAAGAACAAAAACATGGAGAAAAGATTGTGGCAACCAGACTTGGAATACTTATTTGAGAAGAAAAGCTGGAGAAATGAGGATATCCCATGAGTCCTCTCATAGGCTCTTCTCATATTCTCACCCCCTCCCAACTCCGCCATCTCCTTGCCTCCTGTTCTTACACACAGATTTTCCTCAATCCTCCAAACAAAATTTCATGTCCAGTGTCCTCATCTCTTAATTAAGACACATATACCACCTTCACCCTAAGGCCATCTCCTTACTCTCCCCTTCTGAACTTTAATTGCCATAAGGGTGAAAGACAGAGATCACCATCTTCTTGCTCACGTTCTTGTGCTTTGTGTATACTGTACCAACAGGCACACCCTTTCACATGCAATTACAATAATCGCAGTGATGTGTGTAGATTCTTTAGCCTTTGGGAATATAAATGAAAGAATCTTCATGTTTGTGATATTTGGAGTGGACTGGAGTGCACTTATAGTTTTTATATTGGCTTATGAGCTTTAGAAGTGAGCACTGAACCCATGAAGCCACATGTTCCACCATAATGCTAATTCATACAAAAATGGCCTTGGAATGCATTGTATAGCCATATCTAGAATTTTGTTGATTTCTTCTCTCCCAACCAATATTCTTTTCCAAAGGCATGAAATAGCATAATTCCAAAGTTGGAGTAAATATGTGCATGAATACACTTCATGAGTAATCATTTTAGGTGTCTTTTATACATTTTAGTTCTTCAAGAGTAAAACTATTAGGTGGCTTATGGTTTCTGTAATTTTAATACCCATGCTTTAAAGCCCTCAAAGGATTATTGTGTGTAGAAATATAATAATAATGGGGTGGGGGGCGATATTCAGCCAGCAGCAGTCAACATTTCATTAAATATGGCAGACACCAGCTGAATTACACCCAGATGTTCAGCGCTGGCCCCTATCTGGCTACCAGCACTGAATATTCAGGTCAAGGGCAGTTGCTGGGAGTTACCTGGGTGCCTGCTGATATTCAGTGGTGGTACCAGATAGCTGCCTGGTTCACTTAGGACAGCCTTTTTGCTGTTCTAAGCTAACTGGATAGTTATCTAGGTGCCACTGTAAATTTTGGTGGTGCCTGTATGGCTCCCAGGTCTGCCTTGACTTTGCCATCTGGACTACCTTGGCACTAACTGGATAGTGCCATAGTGGTCAAACAAGATATGCGGTGGCAGATATCTAATGATGTGTCGCCAAATATGCTGTTGGGTCCCTGATGGTGTTAGTTAAGTGTTCTCCTGTTTTCAAAACTCCTTGGTTCACTCTGTACTATTATTTAAAGTAGAATGTTTCTTCCATTTTGAAAAAAAGCTTTATATAAATAAAATAACCCCCTGTGATGCTTACGTTTACAGGCCGAGAATGTACAGAAGTGCTAGTTTTGCACTAAACGGTATTCTATATTCCTTAGCGTATGCAGCAGATGAATCCAAGAACTGGTGGGTTGTGTCCATCTACCAGCAGGTGGAGATACAGATTACAAAGCTGAAGGCAGTGATACCAGACAGCCAGCTCCTCCTCCACCTCAGTACATCTGTATCTCCAGACTCCAGCAGGTGGTGGACAGCTCTTCAGCAGCTCCTGGATTTGTCTGTTGGGGATACTCCTGCTGAGTTTAGGAGTGTCTGGCTGGTGGTGCCGACTTTGGGAGCATATCTTCTGGGTCCCTGCTTCACTCTTTCCCCCCTGGTCTCCTGGTCTTCAGGGCTCTAGCCTTCCTCACCAGTAAAAAAACAAAACAAAACAAAAAACAAGAGAGCTCCTTTGCCTTCATTCGGTGTTAAAGAACAACAAAAACAGAAGATTTCTGACAGGACTGGGCAGTACAGGGTTTCCCTGTCTTAGTGCTGTGCTTTCAGTCTGTGTACAAACAAAAAAAGCAATACTGGGCCTTCAAGACTGGGACAACAGGCGTATTTTATTGACAAACGTCCCGACACGGGCCGTGTTTCAGCGTAGATTAACGCCTGCCTCGGGGGTCCGGTTTTAGTTGCAAAAAAATATATATATATGCATCCAATGCCTCTAAGAATGAATAGAGGAAGTCTTCCTTTCGAAGCAGACAGCCACGGTATAGAAGGTAAACGCCTGTATTACTCTTGTCTTTGAACAAAAACAAATTAGAAAATCTATCTGAATCACAGTAACATATTAGTTTTGGATTACTATTGGCTGAAATCTTTAATTTACAATCAATGGTACCCTTTAAATACCTTACCATCCTTTTAACTGCAGTCCAATCTGATTTGGTAGGTGAGCTGACCCTTCTGCTCAAAATTCCTACTGCATTTGCTATATCAGCCCTGTATGTGGTAGCTAGATATAAAAGCTTACCTATGGCTGATCTATATTGGATGTTATCTGGTAAAGGTTCTCTTACTGTTTCATCCTTCAGAAAATCAGTGATCATGGGAGTGCTTACAACTTGGGCATCTTGCATACCTAAACTTTCAATAAGCTCATTTATTTTCTGCTTCTGGCTTAGAAGATAAGAACCATCATTTTGTTTCTCAATTTCTATACCAAGATAGTATGACACATTACCAAGTTCTTTTATCTCAACATTGTGGTTTAAACACTTTACAATGTCCTTGTACTCTTGCTCACTTTTGCTTAAATCCCAAATTTGTCAATATTTCATGCAATTTATCATTCCAACATTTTGCACTTTGCTTTAATCCATAAAGACCTTTGTTTAATTTACACACTAGCTGTCTTTGTTTTGTATTTATGAAACCTGTTGGTTGTTCCATGTACAAGTCTTCAGTTATATCTCCATGAAGAAACGCTGTTTTCACATCAATGTGTTTGACTTGCATGCCTTTTGAGACTGCCATGCTCAGAAGTGTTCTGATTGTCGTGTGTTTCACTACAGGTGCAAACACTTCATCAAAATCTTCTCCATATTTTTGAAGATATCCCTTTGCCACTAATCTGGCTTTATACCTTTCCACTTTTCCTTGTGCATTCCCTTTTAACTTGAATACCCATTTGCATCCTATAGCTTTCTTGCCAGGAGGTAATTTTGTAAGAATCCAAGTATTATTTTTATCCAATGCATCAATTTCTTCTTGTGCAGCTTTATGCCATTCAGCAGCTTCTTCTGCTGGCATTTTCTCAATCTCATCCCATGTTAAGGGCTCTTGAGCTTCTGCTGACTTTGTTAGGTAAGACAGTCTTGGGGGTGGAACACCTTTGTTTTCCCTGGATGAGCGTCTGACAACAGGTTGGTCTGACCTTTCCGCATCCTCTAAATCTGAGAGTCCTTCTCCAATTGATTCCCCTTCTCCAACTGTACTGTCTTCTTCAATGATCCTTTCTGTGTCTGCTTCCTCTGCCTGTTCCTCGTTAGATACAGATGAGTTGCTTTCAGACATCTGCCTTGGTATGGCATTTATATACACTGGCATGTCTATTATGGTTCTAGTTTCATATTCTGGATGATAAGGCTCATCTGGGATAATCCAGCCTTTATCAACCCTTTTGTTTTCATCAAAATATGTAACATGTCTTATGCCAACAATGCCAGTTTTCAGATTCAAAATTCTATATCCTTTGTGTCCTGGAGCATAGCCAACTAAAATGCCCCTTTCTGTTGTGGAATCCAGCTTATGCCTTCTTTGCTTTGGTACATGAGCATATGCTGTACTTCCAAATGTTCTTATGTGTGACAGGTTTGGCTTCCTACCATGCCATGTCTCATGTGGTGTGCGCTCAGCGCCTTTAGTTGGCATTCTGTTTTGTAGGTACACTGCTGTGAGAATGGCTTCCCCCCATAGTCTTTTAGGGAGATTGCTATCTGACAGCATACACCTGGTCATTTCCACAAGTGACCTAAATTTTCTCTCTGCAACAGAATTTTGCTCTGGTGTATAAGCTACTGTTGTGATATGCTGAATGCCTTCTTGTTCTAGAAATGTGCGCATGCTTTGTGAAGTGAACTCACCACCATTGTCAGTCTGAAGAACCTTTGGTTTTCTTTCAAATTTATTTCTCACCATGGCTACGTATTTCTTCAGCATGTCTGTGACTTGACTTTTTTCTTTCAGCAAATAGGCCACACAATATCTAGAGAAATCATCCAAGAATATTAGCACAAATCTGTTATTTCCCAATGATGGGATATTAAACGGTCCACATAAGTCACTGTGTATTAAGTCCAGTACTTTATTACTCCTATTTCCTGTGTATGCAGGAAATGAGGGTCTCACACCTTTTTGAGTAACACAGTCTATGCATTTCTCCATTTTACCAGCATCTGCACTTATCTGAATGCCGGTGGCCTGTTGCTTACTGTGAAGATCCTGGATCACCTTAGAATCACGATGTCCCAGGCGGCGGTGCCAGATTTCCAGACTACATTTACCATCATTCTTCCTTACTTGCGCCATATGTGAGGCTTCACCTGAAATGTTCAGCTTATAAACATCATTATGCATAAAAGCTTCAGCATACACTTCATCATTTTTAGAGATTGTGCACTTACTGTTTTCAAAATGAATCACAAATCCCTTCTTATCTAATGTAGATACACTAAGCATATTACAAACTGCTTGGGGAATATACAAGACATCACTTACAGGAATTTCTGTAACTTCATTAGACACTTTGCATTTTAAGAATCCAATACCTTTTGCTTGGATCTTAGCAGTCCCTGCGTTTGCAGTTTTAAGAATACCTTCCTCTGGACACATTTCCTGAAAGAAATCCTTACAATTGGTTAAATGGCATGTGCTCCCTGAATCCAAAATCCAAGTACTTTCATTTGAATTATTATTTACCATAGTCAAAGATTTTTCTGCCATTAGAAAGCCCTTGTGTTTATCTTTGTCCTTCATACATTTCCTGGTTTGAAAATTCTTTAGTTCCATTGGCTTAGGTGAGCTAGAGGGAGTGTTTTGTGTTTCCTTACACCATTTAGATACATGTCCCTCCTTTCCACATGAGTAGCAAATCAGCTTGCCCTTGGGTGGAGTTTTCCCATAGCTCCGCCTTCCTCTGTTCTTTGCCAAGAAATTTGTTTCATTTCTCTCTGACTTGCTTTGAGAACACATCTCCTCAGAATCATTTATTATGCATTCCTGCCTTAGTTTTGATGTTGTCTGTTCAAAAGATTGCCCTTCAATGGCCTCATTTACAGACCTAAAAACATCAAACTTCTTTGATAGTGAGGTAAAAAGAAATGCTCTTTTCAATGCATCACACATGGGAATTCCAGAAAGTTCTAGCTTTTGAAATGAAGACATAAGATGCATAATGTGATCATTACATTTACTTTTATCCCTTAATTTGGTTTCATTCAACTCTGCTAACCAAATTGGTTGCTGCTTTGCATATGTAGTTGCATACATAGTTCTCAGTTTATATAAAATGTCCTTTGGTGTATCTTTTCCCTCCACTAATATGGCTTGTTTCTCTGAGAGAGCTTCCAAAAGCATGCACTTCACATAATAGTTTGCATTGTCCCATTCAGCCATATTTTCAGCTGTTCTGTCTTGGTCTAAGCATATATCTAATCTTTTTGCTCGAAGGAAACATATGAATCTTAATTCCCACTGCTGATAATTAAACTCAGTTAATTTAGGCACCTTGAGAGAATAGAACAATGGTGAATTTCTTCCCTCAGCCATTTTCTTAGCCTTCTGTCTGCTGTGTGGGGGGAGAGAGAGACAGACTGAATCTTTCCTTTAAAACTTAAGAGAAAAATGTGGCCTTTTTTTCTGCCTGGTAATATTTCTCTTCTTTTTCAATTCCTGGACCCTTAACCCTTTTGTTGGATTATTTGTAGTAAATAATTAGCAGATTTTAGTACACACAGCTTCAGCTTTAGAAATGTTAATTTCTTTCTTCATCTCTCTCTCATTCACCCCAGAATAATTCACTGCTGAGTCACTTTAAAGTTGAAGTAACAAAACATCTGTTTACTCACAGTTTGTAGTTAGATTATAATCAGACAGGCTTATATATACATATTATTATACATTTGTATTATCAGCTCCTTCCATGTGCTTAGATGGTAATGGATGCTCACACCACCATAGATCCTCTCAGGTTAGGAGAGATCATGAGCTCCATGTGCTCCATGTGCTGCATGTGCTGCATCTAAACCCCCACAGGAAGTTGCATAGCTATGTGACCTCTCTAAGTAATTCACATCAGAGGTCACAGAGTAATCACAGAGAAATAATAGGTGACAGTCAATGCATGTAAAATACAATTACATTCCAACATATATATATATATATATATATATATATATATATATATATATATATATATATATATATATAATATACACACACATTTTTTGCAACTAAAATCAGACCGCTGAGGCAGGCGTTATTCTACGCTGAAACATGGCCCGTGTTGGATCATTTGTCAGAATACTCCTGTTGTCCCAGTCTTGAAGGCCCATTGTTGCTTTTTTTGTTTGTATACCCTCTCTTTTTATTCTGTACTTTCAGTCTGTGTGCCAGTTAGGCAGCAGGCTGCTGCATCGGTGGGACTCTGTTTCTCCTCCGGAGACACCTGCTGTTTGGTGAGTCCCTGCCTTTCTCTTTTCGGCGTGGGGATGCTGGCGTTTGAAAGCTGTTCCCGCTGCGGTAGCAGATACTCTGCAGCGGGCCTCTGTGTGGTGGTGTGTTTGAACGCTGGGGAGGGAAGCGCTGAAGTTCCCCTTCCCTGAGCAGCCTTTTCCAGCGCTAAAATGACGGGAATACGCGCCTTTTTGCCAGTGCGGCCCCCTCTTCTCTCCTGATATAGGCTCTGATCCTTTCCCGCTCTGCGGCCTTGATGTCTGCATGGGCGGAGGGGGCGGCTTCTCCTAAAGGACCTTGTGTTCCATTAGAGACTGCTGGTACAGGGGATTCCCTGTTATTTTCTCCAGCCTTTGGTTTCCTTTACCAGAATCACTGTTGAGTAAGAAACTGTTTGCATGTAGCTGGGGCAGTGGCACAAATTCTTCTCAAACTGCCACCACTATGCAAGGGGATACAAGGGAAGAACAGAACTACTTTAAGCCATTTATATATCTTCTGAGCAGGATCTCCTCTGCTCTGGGACCCTTAATTTGAACCTTTCTTCTTAAGAGAGCTTGGCATCAGTAGCCCTTTTTGTGATTGGGGGAGTTTTTATGCCCATCTCGGGCAGATGGGTTCTAGATGGCTAAATTTTCCAGAAGGAATCTGATGCGCCTTGTTTTTTTTTTTTTTTTTTCAGGATGCACATTTTTATAAATAGCTCCCAGATAACCTGAGAACCTATACAAAAAGAACTTACAAAAGCAAATTGGTGAAACAAGTCTTAATTAATTTATTATTTCAAAAATACACTCTTACAAGAATGGGTGTCTCTGAGAGCAAGCAGGCACACCGTTCCTTCATTTTTACAGTTTATATATTCTTTCTCTGGTTACATTAGGTGTCTGCCCCTAAGTTTCTCATTGGATATTGATCACATTTACCCCCTATTTACATCAGCGCTGGTTATCGTTTGACAGTCCCTTCTGAAAATTTTCCATAGACAGAGCCTCTATTCATTATTAGTTCTGCTCGGTTTACATTTTCTTCGAACCTTTATGTGAAAACTCTGCATTAGTAGTTTCATACATGGTATGCTTCACCTCCCCCCCCCCCCCCCCCCCCCCCCGCTTTTCTTCTGTTCCCTTTGTTCATAGTTTCATGGTCTCATGCCTGGCTACATTTTTACTTCAGCTCAAAGGCCTGTCTTTGAAATTTTCATACATCTCTGTCTCGGCAGTTTGGGCTTCTTTCTCCCCCCCCTCTCTCCTCCTGGTTGCACAGGGCTCTTTAAACTAACACGGTTCCTTTGTTAGTAATTTAGAAAGCCATAATGTAGTGATCTCTGTTAGAAAGGGCCTACACAAATATAGTTATACCCTTACCCCTAAATAGTGCCTTTTTACCAGAGCATAAGCTATATATTCTGGCTTTGCAGTTATGTTAAGTGAAAAGGCAAGCCTTTCTGGGGCAGGGGGCTTCTGACCTCCCCCCTCCCCCAAGCTCATTCTGCTGCTCTGTATGCCTATATGTTGCAGAAGTCTGGTAGGGGAACTGACAGTTCCTTTTTAGTTCAGCCTTTGGAGTTTTCTGGCTTGTAGTCTCTTCTGATGGACCCTGCCCCAAAGGGGATGTTTTCTCTCCAGCTCAGCAGTAGGGTACATTGCTCCCCTGTCGTCCTCTTTTCTGATGGAGTATTTTTAGGGCAGTCTCTTTCTGCACAAAGGCAGCAAGTATCACATGAACTGGAAAGCCATGTTTGCCTAAGTGGGCACATTGATAGCAATAGGCATCACTGTCTGTGGTGAGTTTAGATTTTGTTATAGTTCCTGTGTTGGCTAAGGCTGTTCCTGGTGTGGGAAACAGTGAAGAGCATCGGAGCAGGGCTCCTTGTATGTTGGACCTTTGAAAAGGCCTATTTAGTATTTTTATTTACAGACTTTTCTGTCCCCTCAGTTTTTCTCTGAGGGTAGTTGCTTGAACAGCTTGGAAGTTTCCCTCCTTCCTTTGTGAAACTTTTTATACTGGCAGTACAGGCTTTTTGCCTACAGGGCCGTGCCTAGGGTCTCCGGCGCCCCCCCTGCAGTTGGCCCTGCCCTCCCCCGAAAACGATCGCTACACTACCCGCCCTCTTCTCCCCAGATCCTTTCCCTTTTTTTTTGTTTAAATTTACCTCTGTCCGGCGGCAGCGTAGCGTTAGTGAGGAGGCGGCGCTCCCCTGCCCCGACATGTCAGTCTTCCCTTCGCTCAGTTCCGCCTTCGAGAAGAAGGCGGAACTGAGCGAAGGGAAGACTGACACGTTGGGGCGGGGGAGCGCCGCCTTCTCACTAACGCTACGCTGCCGCCGGACAGAGGTAAATTTAAACAAAAGGAAAAGGATCTGGGGAGAAGAGGGCGAGGTAAGCATGGTGCGGCGGCTCCTGCCATGCTTACCTCGCTTACCGTGTTGGCACGGCCCTGTTTGCCTATGAGCAACCACCCTGAGTGTGCCTGATCTCTGATCTTGGAAGCTTAGCAGGGTTGGGCCTGGCTGGTTTCTACTTGGATGGGAGCTGCTTGGGAATACCAGGTGCTGTAGGTTTTCTTTTTTTTCTGTACCTTACAAGAAGTTTCTAGGCTTAGTGGCGTTGGCTCCAGTTTGTGTGTGAAATGTTACATATTGTTATTTTCTGGGGCTAGTGCTCTGGTCTCCATGGTAACCATGGAACCTCAGTGCTACCATGGGGACTTTATCTCCAGGTGCAGTAGTTTCAGCAAAATAATTTTATTTTTCTGGAAGATGGTTGGCTTTCAGCCTGAAGGTCACAGGTTTAAGGCTGGTTTGTGCATCATATTGGAAGCTGTGGCCCTCAGCACCTTTTCTATGGGCATATTTTACTGCCCTGTCTCAAATTGCTTGCCTTGACATGCAGTTCTTTGCATAGCTGGGACAGTTTACACTATACTACAGCTCTGCTCTTCTAGTCTCGCTCTTTGATCAAACTATTGCATACTAGCTCCAGCATCCACTGTATCTGTGGCACCTCTAGCTAGCCGTTTGTTGCAGTGTCTCTAAGGCTTTTGTTGCACTTTTGCACTTTTTCTTTATATTGGACATCAAGCTGTATTTAGAGCTACTTCAATTTAGCATTCTTCCCTGCACTTCTCCCTTAGGAAGCGTTTCTTCTCTTTCCTGTTTGGCCCCCTCATCTGTGGTTTATCTGTTTGGCTATTCTGGGCCCTTATTTTCAATTCCAGACTTTGCCTTTCGGCATGGCTGTGGCTGCTTTCACCTTTTCCTAGGTTTGGGAGTTTTGCGGCATTCTCCACAAGGACAGTATCAGAGTGCTCCTCGCTCTAGATGAGATCCGACAGTCTGTCTTACTGGGTCTTCTCGGAATCCTTGGGCTGGGTGGTCACCCTTCAAATGAGCCACCTCATCCCATTCCAGACAGCTCTGGTACAATTTTTTTCTTGACCGAGGACTGAAGGATCTAGGGTGCGCAGTCTGCTCAGGGCGCTGAGTCCTCGGGCCTAGTTATGCATTTATGCATTCATGTCTTGGGCTCTGTGGCAGACACTTTGGAGGTAGTGCCGTGAGTGGTGCTTATAGATGACTTGTACAGCTCTTGCTTCTCGACGGGTGGTCTCCTGTGTTCTAGGAGTGTCAGCAGTATCTTCCGTAGCTGTTGGTTCGGCTGCGCATGAAATGGTGGCTCCGCAATTCCTCCCTGTGGAAGGGATGCCTTGGCACCTCCGCAGTGGATGGTGGTGGTCACGGATGCGAGTCTCTCGGACTGGAGAGCCCTTGGCCTCCTTCCATCTTCGAGGCAGTGGATGGCACAGGGGACGGTGTAGTGGATCTCCTGCCTGGACCTACTTTTTGGTGCTGTTTGTCTTCTAGCCTTTCAGGACATGTTGCAGGCCAGGCGGTGCTTATGCCGTCTCCCCCGCATGGACCTGCTTTTGGTGCTGTTCGTCTTCTAGCATTTCAGGACACATTTCATGCTAGGCGGTGTCTGCTTCTTCAACAGAGTGTGACTCGGAGTCAGACTGTGGCCATCAGGGTGTGTTGCCCCCATGGAGTGGGCAGAGGACCTCGTGTTCCGTTTCTACGTGGCCCACTTTGCGGGCTTTTCCTACAGTGAGTTCTCTTTTCTGCCATCTTCTGGTCTCGGCTGAATGGTTATTCTGCACCAGTGCTTCTCCAGCTTGGCCTCAGGTAGAGAGCTCCGGAGGTAGATCTGATGGCGTCCTGACTGGACGCCCAGATGCCTTCTGTCATCGGAGAGAGGGCGATTCAGCAGGGCTGGTTGTTCAATTGCTTCCTTAGCCGGAGGACATTCTTCGATAGTGTTTCCTCCGTGGCCTCTCTGCAGCCGAGTTTATTTTGGATTGCTCGCTACTAGGGTTGAGTCATTCTGGTAGCTCTGGATTAACCATGGCGCCCTTGGTATGTGGATATGGTGCGGCTCCTGGTGGCACCTTTGTTTTGGATCCTGCTTGACTCTGGGCTTTTCCTTCTGGATCCGTTCCTGAGTGGATGATCCCTCTCACTTTGGTCTTACGGCCTGGTTTTTTGAGAGGCAGACTCTGAGGAACAGAGTTCTTTGGACACAGTGGTTACTGTTCTGTTGTGATCTTGAATGTGGTCCACGGTCCACTTCAATCGCGTATTCTCGGGTGTTGAGGATTTTTTGAGGCTGGTTGCGGCCCATGCTTGGTCTTCATTGCTGTTGTCTGTTCCTCAGCGATTGAGTTCTTTCTGCAGGATGGGTTGCAGAAGGGCCTGGTCTGGCCTTGCTCTCGGAGGTGGTGCATTTCTTGCAGAGTGCTTTGCTCCTCCACTGCTGCAACCTTGTTCACCCTTAAACCTCGTTCGTATTCTCAGAGTCTAGCTTGGGGCTCCTTGTCTACTGAGCATTGCTTCGGACTCCTTTTATTCCTTTGCAGAATGCTTCACTTAGGAACTTACAAGCAGTGTTCTTGGTCGTCAGTTCTTCGGCACGCAGAGTGTCTGAATTTTTAGCACAGCCATGCCGAGCTGTTTTTTTTTCTGCAATTTGCTGAGTCTGGAGTGACCTTGCTTTTAGTTCCTTCTTTCCTTTCCAGCCGTGGTTTGGCTTTTCTTTTTCAGCCTCTCTTTCTTCCCTCCTTTTGGGAGGGGGATTTTCACGCGGAGTACACAGCGCTTCGTCTTCTGGATGTTCAGAGGGTTCTCTGGTATTTGCAGATGTTGCTTGTTTTTCAGCGTTCAGATCTTCTCTTTGTCTTTGTTGCTGGTTCTTGCCATGGGATGGCAGCCTCTGATTTTTTTTTCTTGTTGGATTGCAGATACTTTGTGGATTTTTTGGAAAGGTTGCGTCCCGCCGGTGGCATTGCAGGCTTGTTTCACGAGATTGCTATCTACCTCTTGGGCGGAACGGGTGTGCTTTCACTATTCAGATGCTGCCTTTGCAGCGGCGGTTCTATCTCGGGGAGCAATGACTTCCCACGCTTTGGTACATCCCACCAGTTCTTGGATTCATCTGCTGCATACGATAAGGAAGGTAAAATTATGCCTTACCTGCTGATAATTTTTTTTCCTTTAGTAGCAGCAGATGAATCCAGAATCCCTCCCTTTGTCAGCCGTGCTTATTTTGCCTGTCTGTTCTTGTCCTGGACTTTAGTTTCCAAAAAAAAAAAAATGGAGAAGAGGAAAGAGAATAGAAACCACTGAAGAGGACTCCATCGCAGTCGTGGTTTCTCTTAAGTCAGACTGACGAGTTTCTGTTTTGTATGGTTGGTGAGGAAGGCTTCCTGGTTTTTTGTCTGATTCTGCTTGGTGATGAGACATGTACTGAGGTGAAGGAGGAGCTGGCTGTCTGGTATCACTGCCTTCAGCTTTGTAATCTCTATCTCCACCTGCTGGTAGATGGACACAACCCACCAGTTCATCTGCTGCTACTAAAGGAAAGAAAATTATCAGCAGGTAAGGCATAATTTTACCATTTTAGCATTCAACTTGCTTAGTATGTAAATGGAAGGGGGAATGCACAGGGGGAAGCGCATAGGTGTTGATTGCATCCCAGAAGAGACTAGTTCCACTTTGATATGGTATGAACATATTATAAAGAATTGAGTGACTGGGGTAAAAGACTGTTATGCATGTACTATATGTGACAGGTGCATACAATGGAAACAGGAAAACCAAAAGACCAAAAAACATAATTGATAATAAGATAAACTAAGGCAGTAATATGTCTAGATATTAGAGAAACCAGTAGTTAAAAGATTGCAGTATATATGCCTTTTTAAGAATCCACTTTCCCCTTCCTTTTTAAAAAATAATTTATATTTCAGAATATCTTGAGAGATTTAATTATAAGGTAATGATATAGTGTACAAAAAGTACTTGTGTGTAAGACATGATGAGGCCAAGGATGGAGCCATGCAGTGAATGTATAATTTTTGAAATGCCTAATATAACATCACTGAGTATATATGTATGATTTTATTTTATTCATTGGAATATGTAGAAAAAAGGGTAACAATAAAATAAGCAATACATTCTCAGTTTATTCCATGACTTTGATATATTGAATCCAATAAAATCACAACCAGAGAAAACTCAAATTCTCACTCATTCTCTCTACAGAACAGAAAGTGTGGGAATACAGAGCTATCTAAAGCTAGGCGTGAACTCTTTGAAAGAGGGGAAGGAAAAGAAGGAGGGAAAGGCCACATGCATCAGCCCTCTACCTTTTCCTTCCACTTGCCATACATGTCCCATGTTTTAGTGACGTTCAAGTCTTATTTCACTGCATTGCTGTGAGCTTGGTCATTAGGTTATAGTTAGGCTCCTGTTTACAAAGCCGCATGGCAATTCCGACACAGCCCATTAAAAGTGTCGACAGTGCCACAGCAGGTATGATTTCAAAAGTCTAACATTGGATCCTTTTCACTAAGGTGTAATCTGGGCTTAACACGTTCTAAGATGGGACGTTCCCTCACACTATGCCCAGATTGACTGACAGATTTTTATTTATGCAATTTAAAATTTACAAATCAAGCAAAATTTAGACAGGGAAAGAGAAAAAAAGTAAGGGGGGACAGAACAGTGAAGGAGACAATCACAGAACCTGTTCTAGTGGCAACTCAGGAAAGCCATTTCAAAGAGGTTCCGTGATTGTCTCCCTTACTGTTCTATCCCCTTAGCCTTTTTCTCTTTCCATTCACCCAGTCTACTCTCTTCTCCCTCTTTCTACTCTCTAACTTAACTGGGTATGAATGTTTTACTGTCCTCTCAGCTGAATTGTAGTTCCTTTCCTAGTCTTTCTGGACTTAGCCTGTAAACCGCTTAGTTCCTCTTGTTGGGTAAAGTGGTATAGCAAATCTGAATAAAGTAAAGAATACTTGTACAGAAAATAGAAATACAGCCACTCATTTACATTACACATTTAATGGAAATTACACTACTGAATCTCTAATTAGTCCTCAAAACTGGAGAGATCACAAAGGGAGAAAAGGAAAACAAACATATCAAAAGAAGAAAATAGGGCCTTATACTCTGAGTAACTTAACGTTAAGTCATAATTTTAAGAGAGATTATTTAAACAACTATCACATTGTCAGATACACTTGCCTTTTGGTGTGCAAGAAATGCTGGTTCCAATCACAAAATGGCTGCCAGGACCTCCCGCGGCAGTCTCACCAGCCATTGCAAATAGACTAGCGGTATGGGGTAAAAACCAGTGGGATTCGTTCCTGCTCCCAAAGACTCCACTAGACCACCAGGCCTTACTAAGGTAGGCCTGGGGAGGACCTATGGATAGGGAAGTGATTGCGATAGAGGGGAAGGAGTTTCAGGTTTCAGTCGGGCATTTTTGGCTGAAATCTGAAACAGGATTTCAGTCCTGTTTTGTTGTCAAAACCAGGTCGACCTCTAGCCCTGTCCCCACTGTTATTTGCCTTAGCAATGAAACCTTTAGCACAGATGGTACACCAACAGCAGGACATTAAGGGTATTATCTGCAGGGGAGTGTAGTACAACATATCATTTGCACTGACATATTTGCCATTACAGACCCACATGACTCCCTGGTGGATGTGATAGAGGCTTTAAGTGACTATGGGGCAGTATCAGAATTTCATACTAACATGTCAAAATTAGAAATTGTAATATTTCTATCAGCTTAGAGGATGGAGATACTATAAAAAAAAACAGTATCCCTTTGGTTGAGTACCTAAAAGTTTACTCTTTTTAGGAGTACAACTAATGGTGAACACAGGTCCCTTTACAGTATTACTTATATGCCTTTACCGAAGACACTATAGAATGAACTGGAGCAATTTGACAGCGTCATGGATGGAGAGGATAGATACGATTAAGATAGTAGTCCTGCCTGTTACCTCATCTATTTGTGGCCCTGCAGTGACGCTGCTGCATTTTTACTAAATCTCAGCAATATAGAGTTTAGACTTTCAAACCTGTACAGCTGCTTCTAATCCTACATTTTGGGCACAGATTGCCTACATTCGGGTGAAACAAAACCGCTTGAGGTTTCTCTTTTGTCAGTCGAGTTCTCCTGAAATTTTAATCACAGTCTACAACTGCAGTCAATTCTTGTTGAAGGCTGAAAAGCCAAAACATGGCCTGTGTTGAGTGAGTCTGTCTGGGTCTATGTCTCTATACTCAATTTTGGTCAAGCATGTGAACTGTATTATTTCATGAAGTGCATTTCCATGTTTGGCCAGCAGATGGTGACTATCATTTTTTTTTTTTTTTTTTGTTTTTTTTGGAAGTCTGTTACCAGTGTTGCCAGGTGGGCGGTTTTACCGCCCAATTGGGCGGTTTTCCGCGACCCGCCGCGGGAAATTTTTGCCCGCGGCGGGTTGCGGTTTTTTGGGCTGGTTTTTGTGCTTCGGGCGGTTTTTTTAGGTGGCTTTTTCGGCCGCGGTGGGCGGGGTTAGTGACGTTTTTGGGTGGGGTTAGTGACGGGGAAGGCGGGGTTAGTGACGGGGAAGGCGGGGTTGATGACGGCGGGGGCGGGGGTGATGACGCGGGGGCGGGGGTGTCAGGGGCGGGGTTTGAGTTTGGGCGGGTTTTGGGCTGGATTTTGGGCTCCTTTAGGCTGGAAAAATATTTTCCACCTGGCAACCCTGTCTGTTACAGAAGTGACAGTTTTTTTTCCAGGTAGCTGTGAGATAGGGAGAGGAGAGAAAAAGATCTCTTCAGTGAGGCTCTGTGAACAGCTATATTTTCTGAACTCAGGTACTACACAAATGTTTAGTTAGTTTTAATGTTGATACCTGTTTGATTTACTTCTAGTGCTACTAGATGTACGCAGTGCTGTACACATTATATGCAGGTACTTTCTCTGTCCCTAGAGGGCTCACAGTCTGTTTTGTACCTGGGGCAATGGAGGGTTAAATGACTTGCCCAAGGTCACAAGAATCAGCAGTGGGATTTGAACTGGGCACTGCTGGGTGACAAGACCAGTGCTCTAACCACTAGGCCACTCCTCCACAGATTTACCTGTTATTGTTGCTATATTTTCACCATTCATCTTACCGTTCACTGTTCAATTTTTTGGTCTGTGGATGCTTTCTGGGAACTGTGGGACCCCCTGGGATTTCGGCCCCAATCTCCTTCGAAACCAGCAGGGAAATAATTTGTGAGTGGGAGACTCACCCAGAGGCAGTAAAGACCCTGGCAAGTGGGTTGGAAGGGTATGCCAGTGGACAGCACATGTGCAGGTAATAATGGACCTGAGCAGTGCTGGAAAACAACAGAGCAGATCAGTGGAAAATCAACATGAATTTTATTTAAAAAAACATTAAAAAGCCCGACACAGGCCGTGTTTCGCCCAATAGGGCTGCATCAGGGACTACAAGGAAACAAATAAAGCACATAAATAAACTGATAAAATAAAAGTTAAAAACCCAGCTGAGAACATATTTACACCATGACAGGACCTGCTGTTACGAATTTAGAATGTATAAGTGCATGCCACAAATATATACAATATACAATAATATTAATAATAATTGTGTTTTCCCAATCCCTTAGCCCCCACAGGAAGGGGAAACACTTCAGCCTCATAGGCTGAAAAATAAGAGGTAAAATCAGACTTAACTGTAGGTACACCAGTAAAAAAAGGTTTATTAGTATAATCACTAAGCCAAAAATATACAAGGTAATTGTTCCCTCTGGAGCACACAGCCAAAGCAAGACACAAATCCTGAATAACAAAGAGTGCTCAGCTAACACTGTCCCAGCTATTACATATATACTGTTGCAAGTTTCGTTTTTTCCAAAATCATGTGATTTCCTATAAACTAGAATCATTAGGTTGCCTATACCATATATGGATATTCCTGTATTATATCACTCTCTCCTGATGTGGGTTCGGTGACCATTGGCTAATTAGCTATCAGTTCTGCGTGCACAGCGTGTAGTTAGTCACAGGGCACAGAACAATACCCTTGTGTCCTCTCTCTGTCTCTCACCCCACAAATGAAACATTTCTGGACATCTTAGGCTCACTATCCAGCTTATAATCGAAAGAGAAAAACGCCTATATTTCGACCCAAATCGGGAGATGGGCGTTTTTCTCGCAAAGGCGCCCAAATCGGTATAATCGAAAGCTGATTTTGGGCGTTTCCAACTGCACTCCGTCGTGGAAACAAATAAAGTTGACCGGGGCGTGTCGAAGGCGGGACTGGGGCGTGGTTATCAGCCGAGGAGAGATGGGTGTCTGTAGCTGATAATCGAAAAAAAAAGGCGTTTTTACCGGGATTTTGGGTCACTTTTTTTGGACCCTTTTTTTCACGAACAAGTCCCAAAAATGTGCCCCAATGACGTCCCCGGACTCCCCCAGTGGTCACTAACCCCCTCCCACCAAACCCCCCCCCCCCCCACTTTCAAAACTTTTTTCCCAGCCTGTATGCCAGCCTCAAAAGCCGTACCCACCTCCATGACAGCAGAATGTGTTCGATCCTCTCACAGCCTTTCCCTGGGTCAGAGTGGCTCTCGGGTGCACTACAGGGTCACATCAGCATTGCATTGTTGTGGTGGGTGTAGGGTATTGGGCTCTGTGATTTCATTAGCTTGTGTTACAGTGTCACGATGTTGGTAGTTGGTAGGATCTTCTCCCATGGTGCTTTTCCCCCTGCCTACAGGGTCAGAGTGTGCCCTGTTGTGTTTCCTGTTGTAGTCCATGCGGTAGTGGCCATTTTTGTAAGCCAGTTTTAGTTCCCTTTCCTGTGTTAGCCATGTTAGACAACTTAGTTCTTACCTTGAATGTGGCTGAAAGAGGGCATTGTACAGCATTCTGCCAGCTCTGACCTACTGCTAATCTCAGTACCAGGGAGACTCGTTGCCAGTGGGGCACAACCTCTGCAGTTAACTGTGAGTAAACGTGCTTATTCCAATAAAGGACGTTTTCGGAGAGATTAGTCTTCAGGTGTCAACTGGTGTACCAATGTTATACAGCAGCAACAAGTCCTAGAGGCCTGCGTGTATGCAGGTCCCTGGAGCACTTTTAGTGGGTACCGCAGTGCACTTCAGGCAGGTGGACCCAGGCCCATCCCCCCACCCACCTGCAACACTTGTGCTGGTAAATGGGAGGCCTCCAAAACCCACTGTACCCACATGTAGGTGCCCCCTTCACACCTAAGAGCTATGGTAGTGTTGTACATTAGTGGGTTTTGGGGGAGGGGGGTTGGGTGTTCAGCACCCTTGGTAAGGGAGCTATGCATGTGGGAGCTTTTTCTGAAGTCCACCGCACTGACCTAGGGTGCCCAGTTGGTGTCCTGGCATATCAGGGGGGCGAGTGTACTACCAATCCTGGCCCCTCCCACGACCAAATGGCTCGGATTAGGACATTTTTGAGCTGGGCATTTTTAGTTTACATTATCGCTAAAAAAAAAACAAACGCCCAGCTCAAAAACGTCCATTTTTTTGAAAATACGGTTTGGCCCACCCCTTCACGGACCCGTTCTCGGAGATAAATGCCCATGGAGATAGGCGTTTCCATTCGATTAAGCGACTCCACATCTCTTTTGAGATGCGGTGACCAGAATTGAACACAATATTCGAGGTGAGGTCCTACCATGGGTTCTGGGGGACGGGGGTTGGGTGTTCAGCACCCTTGGTAAGGAAGCTATGCATGTGGGAGCTTTTTCTGAAGTCCACCGCACTGACCTAGGGTGCCCAGTTGGTGTCCTTGTATATCAGGGGAGCCAGTGTACTACCAATCCTGGCGCCTCCCATGACCAAATGGCTCGGATTAGGACATTTTTGAGCTGGGCATTTTTAGTTTCCATTATTGCTAAAAAAAAAAAAAAAACAAACAAACGCCCAGCTCAAAAACGTCCATTTTTTCGAAAATACGGTTCTGCCCCGCCCCTTCACGGACCCGTTCTCGGAGATAAACGCACATGGAGATAGGCGTTTGCGTTCAATTATGCCCCTCCACGTCTTTCAGCACGTCCCAAGGTTACATCCACCTTATATGAAAAACATACTCAGCTGCAGCCAAATGTGCATCTGTGAAGTGTCTGTTCTTAGCTCCTGAGAAAGCACTGATTGTTACACAAGATGCTGAGTTGGTAGGCTAACATGTGAGAACCAAACTGAGCAACGTCAGGCGTAGTAGGCCTTAGTAACAGGCCTACCATAGGAAGGAATATACATAATATTGAAAAGTAATGTAAAAAGCTGTGCATATACATACAAAGGTGAATTACATAAATATATGACCAAACTTGGCAGCTGTGAATATAAATAAATAAATAAAATAGACTATCATGTTAAAGAATACATTCATAATATAAAATTTCACTAAAATAGGTAATACAATAGGTATTGAACGGTATGTGATCAATAATTACATATAAAATATATCAATCAGAATACAACATATGATTTTTAATAACACCAGATAGGACACCCACCTACTCAAAGATCCTTATTGCCAATATTGAAAACTGTATAAACCAGTTGTCATAACTAGATGAAAAGTAAAAATAATGAAAAATGAGAGAGAGAGAAAAAATGATTTTTATTTATTTATGTATTTATTACATTTGTATCCCACATTTTCCCACCTATTTGCAGGCTCAATGTGGCTTACATAGTAGCGTAGAGGCGTTCGCCAAGTCCAGTAAAGAAACAAATGCAGGTGGTATTGTAGTTGAATAAGAAACATGTGTTTCAGTTACAATGGGGATCAAGGAGAGGAAAGATTAGGTAGTGTCCATTACAAGTTTTGGTTATGTTGTGTTGCAGAGTACAAGCATTTATGTTGGGTCAGGGGGTATGCCTTTTTGAACAGGTAGGTTTTTAATGATTTCCTGAAGTTTAGGTGGTTGCAGGTTTTTACATTTGTATCCCACATTTTCCCACCTATTTGCAGGCTCAATGTGGCTTACATAGTACTGTAAAGGCGTTTGCCAAGTCTGGTTGAGAAACAAATACATGGTGATGTGGTCGATTAAGGTTCAGGCACAATGGCGATCGAAGAGAGGAGAGGTTATATAGAGGGGCAGAATTGAACGGCGCCAGCCATCTATATGGCCGGCACCGCAAAGAGCAGTCCCGAACCATATTATCAAAAAAGGTGACCGGCCATCATTCGTTTCGATAATACGGTTTGTGCCGGCCAAATGTCAGAGATGGCCGGGTTTGAGATGGCCGGCATCTGTTTTCGCCGATAATGGAAACTAATGCCGGCCTTCTCAAACCCGGCCAAATCCAAGGCATTTGGTCGTGGGAGGAGACAGCATTTGTAGTGCACTGGTCCCCCTGACATGGCAGCCCCCCAAATCCCCCCTCCCCAAAACCCACTCCCCACAACTGTACACCACTACCATAGCCCTTATGGGTGAAGGGGGCACCTACACAGTAACATAGTAGATGACGACAGAAAAAGACCTGCACGGTGGGTTTTGGGGGGTTTTGGAGGGCTTAACATTTACCACCACAAGTGTAACAGGTAGGGGGGTTGGGCCTGGGTCCACCTGCCTGAAGTGCACTGCACCCACTAAATACTGCTCCAGGGACTTGCGTACTGCTGTCAGGGAGCTGGGTATGACATTTGAGGCTGGCATAGAAGCTGACAAAAAAAAACAATATATGTATTTTTTGGGTGGGAGGGGGTTGGTGACCACTGGGGGGAGTAAGGGGAGGTCATCCCCGATTCCCTCCGGTGGTCATTTGGTCAGTTGGGGCACCTTTTTGAAGCTTGGTCCTGAAAAAAAAGGGACCAAGTGAAGCCGGCGAAATGCTCGTCAGGGACGGCTTTCTTTTTTCCATTAAAGGGCGAAGCCGGCCATCTCGTGACCACGCCCCCGTCCCACCCCTGCTACCCTACCGATACGCCCGCTTGAAGTTTGGCCGGCTTCACGACGGAAAGTAGTTGGCGCCGGCCAAAATCGGCTTTTGATTATACCGATTTGGCCAGGTTCAGGAGATCGCCGGCCATCTCCCGAATTTTGTCGGAAGATGGCCGGCGATCTCCTTCGAAAATAAGCAGGATAGTGTCCATTAAGAGCTTTGGTCTTGCTGTGTTGCAGAGTGTAGGCATTTATGTTGGGTTGGTAGGATATGCCTTTTTGAACAGGTTGGTTTTTAGTAATTTTCTGAAGTTTAGATGGTCATAGGTTGTTTTCACAGCTTTTGGCAGTGAGTTCCATAGTTGTGTGCTTGTATAGGAGAAGCTGGATGCATAGGTTGCTTTGTATTTGAGTCCTTTGCAGTTTGGGTAGTGGAGGTTTAGGTATGTTCGTGATGATCTGGTTGTGTTTCTGGTTGGTAGATCTATGATGTCTGTCATGTAGCCTGGGACTTCGCCGTAGATAATTTTGTGGACCAGGGTGCAGATTTTGAAGGTAATACTTTCTTTGATTGGGAGCCAATGCAGTTTTTCTCAGAGGGGTTTGGCACTTCCGAATCGTGCTTTACCAAATAACAGCCTGGCTGCTGTGTTTTGAGCGGTCTGGAGTTTCTTTGTGAGTTGTTCTTTACATCCCGCATAGATTCCGTTGCAATAGTCTGCATGGCTTAGTACCACTGATTGTGTTAGGTTACGGAATATTTCCCACGGGAAGAAAGGTTTTACGTGTTTAAGTTTCCACATTGAGTGGAACATTTTCTTCGTTGTGGAGTTCACTTGGCTCTCAAGTGTAAGGTTGCAGTCGATTGTAACACCGAGTAGTTTCAGGCTATCTGAGATAGGGAGAGTGTGGTCTGGGGTGTTTATGGTTGTGGGTTTGTACATATTGTGTTGAGATGAGAGGATGAGGCAGTGTGTTTTGTCAGTGTTCAGTTTCAGTTGAAATGAGTTTGCCCATGAGTCCATAGTGTTCAGACCGAGCTTGATTTCATTGGTGATTTATGTCAGATCATGTCTGAAGGGAATGTATATTGTGACATCATCTGCGTAGATGAATGGGTTGAGACCTTGATTGGATAAGGACATAGCCAGCGGGATCATCGTTATGTTGAAAAGTATTGGTGATAGTGGTGATCCTTGAGGTATTCCGCAGTCTGCTTTCCACGGTGGTGATATGTTTGAATTTGATTTCACTTGGTATGTTCTGGTGGTTAGAAAACCCTTGATCCAGCTGAGTATATTTCCACCAATCCTGATGTAGTATATTGTGGTTTACCATGTCGAATTGGAGGATAAATATGCTTTTACCTGTAGCTATTTCCTGCTTGAATTTGGCCAGGAGAGTGACTAGCACAGTTTCGGTACTATGGAGGGGCGATATCCTGAGTGTGATTCATGTAGTATTGAGAACTTGTTCATGTAATCAGTCACCATGCTCTCCATCAGTTTGACTGCTAGTGGGATAGATGCAACTGGGCGAGTTCGTTTGTTTTTTTTCTTAGTGTCTTTTGGAATTGGGGTGAGTAGGACGTTGCCATATTCCTCAGGGAAGAGACCTTGTTGGAGCATGTAGTTTAGGTGGGATGTGAGGTCTGCTATGAAGCAGTCGGGAGCGGATTTAAGTAGATGGCTGGGGCAGGTGTCCAATTTGCAGTGGGTATTGGAGAACCTATTAGTCGCATGGGTAACTGATTCAACGGTGAGGGGAGCAAAGTTTGATCAGGTTCGGTCTGCTGGGTATTCTCCAGAGTTTGGGTCCAAGCCATTGATGAAGTTTTCGATGTCGGTGTTGTGCTGAGGAAGTGTATTGCGTAGCTTTATTATTTTTTCATTGAAGTATTTAGCAAGTTTGTCTGCGGATGGGATGTCTGTGTTGGTTGTGGTGACTGGGATGGTGTTTAGTAGCTTATTTACGAGTTGGAATAGTTTCTTCAAGTCTTTGTAATCCGGTCCTATTTTAGTTTTGTAATAAGACCCTTTGGTCTCCATGCTCGTTTGAGTTTCCTGGATTCTGTTTTGAGTTTTTTCAGTTCGTCATTGAACCATTGTATCAAGTTTTGTCTTCTTGATATTCTTGTTCTTAAGGGTGCTGTTTTGTCTAGTACGCTTCTGCATCTTTCGTCCCAGTCAGAGAGGTAGTGTATGGAGTCAGTTTGTGCTGTGCATTCATTGTCATATATCGGTTGCTAGAATGCTTTTGGGTCTATTTGGCCTCTTGTGCTGTAGGTTGTGTGTTCTTGTATATGGTGGTATCCCTTCTTCCGCCAGTTTAGGGATAGGTTTAGTTTGTAGTGATTGGTCCAAGGTGTTTCTGTCCATTTGATATCTGTTATTAGTAGGTTGTGGTCTGGGGACAATTTGTGTGAGAAGAGGTCCAGTGTGTGCCCTTTGACGTGGGTAGCTTGCATGTGTGGCCATTTGAGATCCCATGAGTGGAAGAATTCCTTACATTCTCGTGCATTGGTGGAGTTTGGGTCTTCTAGGTGAAGGTTTATGTCACCTAGTATTAATATGTTGGAGTTGGTTACACAAGTGTTTGAGATGAAGTCCGTGAAATTAGACTGCCATAAAACACACAAACTGTTCCCCTCTGAAGGGACACCACCTTGTAGTTGTGGAGGGGCTTCTGTGTTTCAATGACTGAGAGGGCTATGCTGAAGGGTTACCCATATCAGACAGGCCTCTGAGGAGAAACCAGACAAAGAGTGTCCCAAACTGGGAGAGTGGTAAGATGGTGACCTGAAGTTCGTATGCCCAACGGCCCAGCTGCCCTCTGAAGTTTTGTCTTCTTTATGTAAATTTCCTCTCCGCAATTGCACTTTCCTTAACTGAGAGGAAGGGAACAACCGGCGGTCAGCTGCTGATGGCCAGCATTTTGTCCCCTGAGCAGCAAGTGCGGGACCGCTGCGCGTTGAACTGCCCACAGATGAAAGGGTTGGCGAGTCCTTTGATTAGCGCCGGCGAAGGAGCGTTGACGCTCTTGGACCTGGAAAAACAACTCCATCGCTCCCGAATTATTCAACCACCATGTCCTAAGGAGTGGAGGAGTGAGTTAGAGGCATATGCTGAAACGGAGGACGTTTACAGCAGAACCTGAATCGGCGGTACCACTCCTAAACACCTCAAGAGAAATCACCTTGGAGTTTTTGGCTTCCGTGGAGGTTACATTGAATACCATCTGGAAGGCGCTTAGGGACCTAACGGCGGTAGTAAATAACTTTGTTTCAGATATAATCTTATTGGAGAGTTACATGGACAATTTGACTGAACCCTTTGAGAGTGAAAAATTGATATAACAAATGTAGTTCTACACATGCAAGAAGTGGTTATGATCCTGAAAATGATAATGGACCAGAAACTTTGAATTATAAGGTGGATGTTATTGTGGATGATTAATGTCGAGATTGTTTGTTTTTCCCAGAGTTCCAGGTATGACTCCTAAGTTTTCCACAGAAATATTTCCTTAATTATTACTTCGAAAGGAGTGAAGCCTGTGAAAACTGGGATTGCTTTAATCAGTGGGATTTGAATTAGAGACTTAAGTATATGTATTGTTAAATAACTTCTGGTAATGTAATCAGATGTATTATTTCTAACTAAAATTTGGACAATAAGTATGTTCTTAATGAAATGAATTGACTATATACCGTATTTGGGCTTGAAGAAGCTAACCAGATGATCAATGTGGAATAATGAATTAGATGAGTAATATCTGGGGATAATCAGGTTACTACCATGTTTTCTTTTTTCTGTTTACGGTTTAATTGATCTCGTTGTCTTATTTCACTCTCCCTATTTTTCTTCACTTTGTGGTCTAAGAGAAAGATTGTATATAATCCATATATCTAGTTGGGATTGTTTTCTTATATTGTATTAATGTGCAGTCATCTCTGTATTACTGTTTGCAAGTGACCCTTGTAAAATGAAAAATTATAAATAAATGATTTAAAAACAAAACAAAAAACACACAAACTGTTACAGGAGGATGGCAAAAAGTGCCGAACAAAGCTTACCCCCACATGCAGGAGCCAACATCAATGATTGCTGGAAAAAACACTATGATGTCCAACCCGGATGTTATAAATGTTAGTTGAGAGGTCAAAGTGCACACCAATTCAAAAGGATGTAATAAAATTAAATGATTGAGACAAATACTCTAAAAAAAATATATCCAATAATATAATATGTGATATGTATAAATAATAATAAATAATAGTGAATTAAAATTACACTATATGTCAAAAAATTACACTATCAAACCTATAAATGGCAAGTGACCGACTCACCTGCAAATGCGCAGTAGAGACTTCCCTCTCTGTCCCGCCCCCGCGTCAAGACGTGATGACGGGGGGAGGGGGGCGGGACAGAGAGGGAAACTGCGTGTAAGGGGATGGAGGGAACCGCTGACGTCGCTACCGCTCCCCCCCCAAGGTAGCCGCTACCGCCCCCCCCCCCCCCGGAGTCGCCACCACCCCCCCTTCACCCGGCCCGGGCCCTCTCTTCGTTATTCAACTTACAGCAGCGCCGAAACAGCAGCAAGCAGCTCAGCTTCAGCTCCCGTCGGCCTTCCTTCCCTGCCTGTGCCCCGCCCTCGCCGACGTGACGTCACACGAGGGCGAGGCACAGGCAGTGAAGGAAGGCCAACGGGAGCTGCTGCTTGCTGCTGTTTTGGCGCTGCTGTAAGTTGAATAACGAAGAGAGGGCCCGGGCCGGGTGAAGGGGGGGCGGGGCGACTCCGGGGTGGGGGGGGGGGCGGTAGCGGCTACCTTGGGGGGGAGGGGACATGGGAGGTCTCAGAAGGAGGGGGGGCCTTGGAGCTGGGAGGGCTGGACTGAAGGGGGCCTTCCAGCTGGCTGGGAAGAAGGCACGGGGGGGGGGGGCAGGGGGCCCCTTACAGTTGTGAGGGAATGGGGCCCCTTACAGTTGTGAGGGAGAGCAGGGGGCCTTGGAGGGAGGGAAGGGGGCCTTGGGAGCTGTGGGGGAGGGCCTGGGGCCTTGGAACTGGGAGGGAGGGCGGGCAGGGGGCCTTGCAGCTGGGAAGGGGGGAGGACTGGAGCCTTGGGGCTGGGAGGGAGGGACAGAGGGGTCCTTGGAGCTGGCAGGGAAGGAGGATGGCAGGGGGCCTTGCAGCTGCAACGGGAGGGGGGCCTTGGGAAAAAAAAACATTCCAATACGCGCCCGTTTTAACGGGCTTAACGGCTAGCATGTCAATAAATGATGTCGGCAGATGTGTGTAGCCACTAGAAATAATAAAAACGTAAAAATATGAATATATCAATTTTTTAAAAAAATAATCCAGAATTATGTAGTAACTGGGTACCAATAAATCAAAATAAATAGAAGCCATAAACGCTGTACTACTGCAAATACACTACTACATGCAGATGTAGCAATGTCACTAGTTAGAATATAAATAAACCATTTCTGTAAAAAAAAAACTTTTAACAGGACAATATTGCCTGGTGGAAGCCATTTACTATTGCGTTTAACTATCGATAAGTCAGTACTATTGTCTGAATGTTTACAAAAAAATTCCATAATTTTTAATTTCCTTATGAACTTAAAAACTTCAATCCTTGTTTTGAATGCGTTGTATTTGGGTGTTGGTATAAATGACAAGCCTTGTCATTTATACCAACACCCAAATACAATGCATTCAAAATATAAAATATTGAAAAAAGACCATATAGCTAGCATTAAGAAAGAGATCTCTTCATTGGTGGTGTTAGGAAAAGACGCACAGTATATCACACAGAAGGAAGTTGACTTCCTAATAGTGGAAGGACCTACTCTCCCGACCACATATACTCTCCCCAAAATACACAAATCCCTGTCTAAATCTCCAGGTAGACCAATAGTATCTGCGTGTGGATCTCTATTAGAACCACTTTCTATTTTTATTGACATATTTTTACGTCCTTTTGTTTTTAAGATTCCTTCATACACTCGAGACTCAGCAGATATGATTAATACACTTAACACCATGACTCCCAGCGACGATATGCTATTAGTTACCTTTGATGTAGAAAGTCTGTACACAAATATTCCACAATTAGAATCTATTGAAATCCTCCAAGGAATATTGGCGAACAGAACATTTCATTGCAGAGTTCCCACTGAATTTATTTATTTATTGCATTTGTATCCCACATTTTCCCACCTCTTTGCAGGCTTAATGTGGCTTATAATACATCATGAGTAGTGGAAGTACATTAAAAATAGACAATTATTGTTACAGAATGATCTTGGACAGCATGATAAAGATAAAACATGGTAGTGGTATAACAAGCATATATTGTAAGACAGTTTTGACTATGTGTGGGGGAGTTATGTGTATTCACATTGGTTGATCTTTGTGATAAGCCTTGTTGAGATGTGTCTTCAGTAGTTTGTGGAAGTTCATTAGTTCGCTGATCGTTTTCAAGTTGCACGGCGGTGCATTCCATATCTGTGTGCTTAAGTAGGTAAAGTTTGATGTGTGCATTAATTTGTATTTTAGACCTTTGCAGTTAGGGAGTGCAGATCAAGGAATGTGCGTGATCTTTTGGCATTCCTGGGTGGTAAGTCTATCAGGTCTGACATGTAGGCTGGTGCATCTCCGTGAATGATTTTATGAACTAGGGAGCAGATTTTGAACGTGATGCGTTCCTTAAGTGGGCGCCAGTGTAGTTTTTCTCGTAGGGGCTTAGCGCTTTCATATTTAGTTTTGCCGAATATGAGTCTAGCTGCAGTGTTCTGGGCTGTCTGAAGTTTCTTGATTATTTGCTCTTTGCAGCCGGCGTAGAGTGCGTTGCAGTAATCTAGATGACTGAGCACCATTGATTGTACCAGGTTACGGAAAACGTTCCTTGGGAAGAAAGGTCTTACTCTTTTTAATTTCCACATTGAGTGGAACATCTTCTCATTGAATTGACCACCATTGCACTTACTAAAAACTTCTTTGCTTTTGATGGTAAATTTTACCAACAGATTAAGGGTACAGATATGGGTGCTACATTTGCACCCTCTATAGGTAACCTGTATGTAGCTGATTTCGAAAAGAAACACCTCTCAGACAATATGTACAGTGATAATATTTGCCTTTGGAAAAGATATATTGGCGATATTTTCATGAGTTGGAGAGGGACGGTAAGCAACCTGAAAGAATTCTAAATCTGGTTGAATACCCTTGATAACAAGTTTCAAATTAATTATGATAAGAAAAATATCTTTTCTGGACATTAATATAAATATTAGAGGGAAACAATTTGTAACTGACATATATTGAAAACCGACAGATGTTAATAAGTTTCTGAATTACCAAAGTTGCCACAGTGCAACACTGAAAGCCAATTTACCTTATAGCCAGTTTTTACGTTTAAAACGTCTCTGCTCTGACCCTCGGACTTATGTTCTTAGATCTAGAGATATGGCGCAAAGATTTGTAGAAAAAGGCTACCCAGTTAAATGCATAGAGGATGGCTTCCTCTATCCATTTTCAAGAGAAACATTGTTAAAACCTGTTCATAAGTACATAAGTAATGCCATACTGGGAAAAGACCAAGGGTCCATCGAGCCCAGCATCCTGTCAACGACAGCGGCCAATCCAGGCCAAGGGCACCTGGCAAGCTTCCCAAACGTACAAACATTCTATACATGTTATTCCTGGAATTTTGGATTTTTCCAAGTCCGTTTAGTAGCGGTTTATGGACTTGTCCTTTAGGAAACCGTCCAACCCCTTTTTAAACTCTGCTAAGCTAACCGCCTTCACCACTTTCTCCGGCAACGAATTCCAGAGTTTAATTACACGTTGGGTGAAGAAAAATTTTCTCCGATTTGTTTTAAATTTACTACACTGTAGTTTCATCGCATGCCCCCTAGTCCTAGTATTTTTGGAAAGCGTGAACAGACGCTTCACATCCACCTGTTCCACTCCACTCATTATTTTATATACCTCTATCATGTCTCCCCTCAGCCGTCTCTTCTCCAAGCTGTATAGCCCTAGCCTCCTTAGTCTTTCTTCATAGGGAAGTCGTCCCATCCCCGCTATCATTTTAGTTGCCCTTCGCTGCACCTTTTCCAATTCTACTATATCTTTCTTGAGATGTTAATCGCTATCATGTACATGAAAATGATAGCAAATAACATCACTGAGGTTCTGGGGAAATATGTATGATATGATCTGAAGATATAAAGGTCTAAATGTTTTGAACGGATGCTATAAGAAGTTCTGATTGTGGGTTAACTGAATCGTGACTGGATATCAAGAACTTGTATTTGTCCTAGGTAAGTTCAGCATGGATGTGCCCAACCTAGACCTCCTCCACAACCCCCACACACACCTCCAAACAATACACACTCATCTTTCTCATTCTGCTTCTCCTCAAAGGTGACAGGCTACCCGCAGTGGACCTGGCTCATGACCCCCCTGGTGCATCCACAACCAGGGTCGGAGGAGACCTACAACAGCAGGCATCGGACCACCCGTGTCATCATAGAGCGGGCCTTTGGGCTACTGAAGAACAGGTTCCAGTGCCTGGACCATTCTGGAGGGGAGCTCCTCTATAGCCCCCAAAAGGTGGCCAAGATCTTCGTGGTCTGCTGCATGCTCCATAATTTGGCCCTGCGCAGAGGACAGCCCCTCCCAGAGGAGGCACAGCCACCAGAGCAGCAGGCCCCAGAGGAAGAGGATGAGCAGCCCCCTCCACCTCCCGCCCACAGAGCAGAGCAGACTGCACACCAGCTGGGGGTCAGAGCAAGGCAACGACTCATCCAGACAAGTTTTCTCTGAGAGTAAGTTGACATTTATTCATAGTCATCACATATGTACACACCATCACCCCCTCCACCACCATCACCCCCCCCCCGCCCCCCGCTTGTCCCATGATGATGAGCTGCTCTCACTGTCCTCAGTATGCACATGGCAGCCTGCTTCCTCAGCTGCCCTTTCAAAGTCAGGCCACCTTGCAGTGCTGGCCTGCAACTTGGCCACAGGACCCAGAATGGGAGCTGGTCTGGTGGGTGGTGCAGCAGTGGCTGAGGAGGCGGACGATCTCAATGTCCTCCTCTTAGCCGGTGGTTGCTGTGCAGTGGAGGACGTTGAGGCCAGTTCTTGCTGCTGCAGCACGGCTGGAGTAGGTGGTGTCAGGTCATCACGGCGCAGGCCCTCGATGCTATGCTCCAGCCGTTGAAGTTGTTGGAGCATATCATGTTGGGCCTGTACCGCTTCCCGGTGCACCTGGAGTGCCTCCCGGTGCACCTGGAGCGCTTCCCGGTGCACCTGGAGCGCTTCCCGGTGCACCTGGACCGCCTCCTGCTGTGCCTGGACTGCCTCCCGCTGTAGCTTCTGCCGCCGGTGGTCATGCAGGTCGACATTGTGGCGCAGCAACTGAGTGGTCACACGCATCAGTTGCCTCCTGTGGCTGGATAGCCTCTGCCGAGGAGGTGACCTCCTTTCTCCATCCTCTTCATCATCAGCAAAGGCTGCAGGTGGTGTAGCTGGAGGTATGGCCTGTACTGCTGCTGGAGGTGATGGAAGTGGAGGTAGCGCCTCTTCTGCTGCTGCTACTGCTGCTGCAGGTGGTAGAGGCAGGACGTCTTCTGCTGCTGCTGCAGTGCTTTGGTGGGCCTGGAGCCCACTAGGGCCAGCCTCATCTGAGTGGCTGTCATCACCTGCATAGCAAAAGGGGGAGGAAGTGTGTTGGTGAAAATAACCCACTTTTGTTTTTCAGCATTCGTATACATGGCCCCACACTTGAAGACCCAGCAAAGAGATGCTGAGGAATGGGATTGACAGGCAAGCCACAGATAGATGTGATTATACATGGGACAGAGCTAGAGACCAGGAGAGACTGATGTGAAAGGCAGAGGTGCTGGAGGAAGACCCAAGAGAAGGGCAGCAATCACCAATTCTGACGATGTCCCTCCACATCCTTTTTGTTTTTGTTGCTAGACTGCCTACAACTGGTGTATGAACCATGTTGCTGGCTACAGCACAGAGATGTGGGAAGGATATATGCAGAGTTTGGAAATGGAAAAAGAGGAGGGAGTGGGGAAGGGCTCCAAAGCTGTGAGACAGTGCCAACCTACACACTACAACTAATCTAAACTACCTCGCCAACCCACCCAGTTATGAAAGTCCACCTTCTAACTTACCCGCCTAACACTTTCCTTTTTTCCTCCCATACTTAAACTCTGTTCATGACTAATTCTATCTGATATCCTGAAATGAAAATGTCATAACAAAACTCTGTAAGCCAAATTAAGCCTGGAAAGAGGTGGAAAATGTGGGATACAATTGCAATAACTAATCCTTTCTATAGTGCTACTAGGCATATGCAGCGCTGTACATGTGAACATGAAGAGACAGTCCCTGCACAATAGAGCTTACATTCTAATTAAGACAGACAGACAGGGCAACTAAGAGGGAAGGGAATGACTAAGGTGAGGATAATGAGTAAGGGTCCTGAGCAAGTGAGTAGTGGTTAGGAGTTGAAAGCAGCATCATAAAGGTGACCTTTTAGGCTAGGTTTGAAGACAGTCAGATACACACATTGCTGACACTACTCCCCCCACCTCCCTCCTCCTGTCCCCCAATTGTGTAAAACAGAGTGTAGTGCAGCAGAACAACAGATACCACAGCTTCATAAGGGTCAACCTACCTGTGCCCTGAGGCTGTGCTGATGTGTCAAGGGTCCCAGGCACGCCATGAATGCCCTCCTGGGGTAACAGGCGGTGAACGATCTGCTCCAGGGGCGTCAGGTTAGCGGTGTCATGTGCTGGGGGGTTCCCACCAGCCTTCCTTCTCACATCCCGCCTCAGCCTGCACCACTTGCGTTTGCAGTCTTCCACCTCTCTGCCACAGTGGAAGACTGCATTCAGCTGGTCCCGTACCGCCTGCCATTCCCGCTGCTTGGTAGTAGCAGCGAGTCTTTGGCCTGTGGGAGCAAACAGATGAACATGTCTCCTGTCTATCTCCTGGACCAGGAGCTCGATTTCCGCATTGCTGAAGTTACCCTTGCGGGTCGGAGGCAGCCTCGGTGCCATTGTAGCAATGTGATTCGAAAATCCAGAGAAACACGCCTAAATACTTGCCAGAAATGCCCATGTTGAAAGGGGGATGGGCGGCTTTGAGATAAGCTTTGATTTTTTGATTATGGACAAAATCCCTACACGTGCTCAGCTGCTTCCGCAATTTGGGGTGCGTGATTTCGATTATGGGTGGAGCACTATGAGCGTCCTCAGCTGCTCTGTGTTGTGGGCGCGATTCTGATTATGGCTGGAGCCGTATGGCCGTCCTCACCTGCATTTCTTTTACTGCTGGCCTTTTAAACGGGCTGTTTGCTTGCACTTTACCGATTGTTCTTTACATTGGGGGGGGGGGGGTGTATACGTTTCAACACCTGTTTGTAGGGTTTTCCTTTTTCGTGTCATCTGCTGGGGGGTTGGCCTCGCCACCTTTGTTTGCAGTGCTCCACATCCCTTGAACTCCATTTCCGCATCAGTGACATTTCCCTTGCAGGTGGGTGCTTGCTTAGAATCTTGCCACACACGTTCAAGGTAAGCTCATACTTCTCAGCCACTTGGTCAAGGGCTCCCCATTCTCTGGATGTGCTTTGCATTCGGTGGTGTGCTGGAGCCGGTTGTTAAATTGTCTTCCGGCTTGCGAGCCGGTTGTTGAAAATTGCGAGCCGGCTCTGGCTCTCCTCCCTACCTCCGGATCTGCCTCACCGCCCGCTTGTTTTTTGAATTCTTCGGGGCAGGCAGTCTTGCCTGCCCGCTTCCAGCGCTGACTCTCCTCCCCTGCCAGTTCGCGCTTTAAAAATGGCCGCCGAGACTTCTGCTGAAGTCTCGGTGGCCATTTTGAAGCACAAATCAGCAGCGGGAGACAGCACTGGAAGCGGGCAGGCAAGACTGCCTGCCCCGAAGAATTCAAAGAACAAGCGGGCGGTGAGGGACCAGATCGGGAGGGAGGGAGGGAGGAGAAGAATTTGCCAAACAACTCGGGAGGGGGTGGCAGAGGGGAAAAGGGAGTCACTGCTGGACATGGGTGGATGGAGGGGGTCGCTGGACATGGGTGGATGGAGGGGGTCACTGGACATGGGTGCATGCAGGGGAGAGGAGGGTCACTGCTGGACATGGGTGCATGCAGTGCAGGGGAGAGGAGGGTCACTGCTGGACATCTGGGTGCATGCAGGGCAGGGCAGAGGAGGGTCACTGCTGGACATGGGTGCATGCAGTGCAGGGGAGAGGAGGGTCACTGCTGGACATCTGGGTGCATGCAGGGCAGGGCAGAGGAGGGTCGCTGGGTATGGGTGCATGCAGGGCAGGGGAGAGGAGGGTCACTGCTGGACATGGGTGCATGCAGGGCAGGGGAGAGGAGGGGAGAGAGAAGAAATGCTGGACATGGATGGAGGGGAGAGAAGAGTGAGGAAGGAGATGAGGGAAAAGGAAGAGAGGAGAAAAACTGCACATGGATGAAGAAAATAGGCAGAAGCTGAGGACCAGAAATGAAGAAGAAAGGAGGAAAGGAAAGAAATAAATGGAAAGGAAGCCCTGGAAACGGAGTTAAGCGGACAGATAGCAGCAGAATCGGATACTGGGCCAGCATGATCAGAAAAACAGTCACCAGACAACAAAGGTAGAAAAAAAATCATTTTATTTTCATTATAGTGTTTGGAATATGTTCACTTTGAGAATCAGGTGCTCAACATTAAAAGTTTATATTTATTTATTTATTTATGGTATTTTATCCCACATTAAACATGAATTAGATTGGAACCTGGGATCATTTAATTTCTTTTTTCTGGAGAGAGTAATGCATTGCCCCCCACCCCCCCCACCCCCCCCGGCTATAGCCAGCTCTGCAATTTTTTTTTGGGCGGGGGGGCGCAGAGGTAGATGGGGGTGCAGTGGTGGATAGGGGGGCGCCGAGGTGGACCGGGGAGAGAGCTTGTTGTTAAAAATTTACCAGCACACCACTGTTTGCATTCAACTGTTACTTCTATTTTCACCAGGTTTGCTGGTGGATGCTGTGCAGTGGAGGACGTCGAGGGCACATATTGCTGCTGCTTCAGGGCTGTACTGTGTGGTGTTGCCGTAGGAGTTGCTGGACCATATCATGTTGGGCCTGTCGGACTCCCCGGTAGGTTCCATGCTTTATGTGCTGCACCCCAGTCCCCATTTATGAAGTGCTCACCCATTCTGAAGGTTGCTGGGAGGGGGGAGGGGAAGAATCTATGCAATGAATTTCTTTTCCACATTATTGAACACACTCCTATAATTCCCCATAGTTATGGAAGTGAAGCATTTCTAAGTTGTAGTCTGCAAACGATTTGCAAGGTGGCCACAGGTACCTGCCTCCTGAGCCCTTCAGTCATGGTGACAGTGAGGGTGTTTGATTACAGTTCCTAATCCAAATTACCTGCAGCTGGCTACAGCCTGGTGGCTGGTGTGGCGTAGTGGTTACAGCACCAGTCTTGTAATCCACAGGTTGCCGGTTCAAATCCCAGCTGCTCCTTGTGAACTTGGCCAAGTCACTTACTGTCCAGGTGCAACCTTAACACCTTCCTGGGACTAAGACAGATCCAGAGTACGTGAATGTAACTCACCTTGAGCTACTACTGAAAAAGGGGTGACCAAACTCAATATAAATAAACACATATATATTTGGGTGCCCTTCTGTACATGTTGTATTATATTGCAATTGTGCTGATATAAATATCCATCAAATACTGTGACCATTGTTTTCCCTTTTCTCCTCAGCACGACATACCATTGTTGATGCATTGAACGTGAAAAGATGACCCAGCTGCTTGTAGCTCCTTGGTGGCCCCCACCAATGTGGTGTGATTGTTGGTAAGGGTGTCTGGTGATCAGAGAGCAAACATCGTCTATGCGCTACCTAGGGTTATCTGCAAGTTTCTACTTGGCAGATCACAAGTGCTACACAACAAATCTATTATTTACAGCACTCTGTGCTGTGGGGCTCTATGGTAAGGGGGAGGGAGAGAGGCTGGATGGCCATTTGTGTTCCTCAACACAACCTGCACATATGGCCATGCAGGTTGGAAGGAACAGATGGCCTTCTGTATGGCCACAATTATCACAGCTATGCATGAAATTTCTCTTTCACACTTCACATTTCATGCAATGCATATTGCTGCCTCCCTTCACAACACATCAACACCAGGATTTGATAATATGTAATGCACAAGGTACAGACACACACACACCCTGTTATATGCAATATAAAAAACATATATTTATTTAAACATGGTGACACAAATCCCCCCCAACCATACAAATCCTCCCCAACCCTACAAATCCCCCAACACCCCCAAAGTCTTTCAAGGGTGGGCATGCCCTTTGTAGCAGGGTAATGAGCAGCGCCAGAAGCACCCTCAGTGGCCTGTGGAGCTGCTCATTACCCTGCCTTATGGCTCTGAGCTCCTGCAGCACCTGGTTCTGACCATCTACCAGCTGCTGCAAGAGGCGCAGGGCTGGAGCTGGCCCAGGGGCTGGAGCTGGGCCAAGGAATGGAGCTGGCCCAGGGGATGGAGCTTCAGGTGGTGAGGGCTCCTCCATAATGCCCTCATCAATGATGAGGACCCCCTCCTCCTCCTCCTCCTCCTGCTGGGCCTCCTCAGCCGCCTCCTCCTCCTCCTCCTGCTGGGCCGCCTCAGCCGCCGCCTCCTCCTCCTCCTGCTGCTGGAGCCCTGTGTATGTAAAAGGATTGTGGGTGACATCAGCACATGCAACATGGCTTGCATAGTGCAGGAGCTGGGTGGCCTGAGGCGGGGGATGGGGAAGGTGTGGTGAGGCGTGGCCTATACCTATGGGGACTGAGATGCGTCAGATGACATGACAGGGAACCCTGGAAGGTGCTCTGACACAGAACATACAGGACATGTTGGCAGACCAGACTCATTGGTGACCAGCATGTTTGCATTATGATATGTGACAAGGATTTGCTGACCGGTTTTTGTTCTTTGTATTGTTTCTTTTTTTTTTTTTTTTTTTTTTTTTTTTGGGGGGGGGGTTTAGCACATAACTTTAATATGAGGCAATGACATCCACTAAAAGTAGGACCTCAGGCAGGACTACCAGGAACCAGTATCCACCCACCCCAGAAAGGGGGATACTAAAGTGAGGAATGTCATCTAATTCATCTCGGAGGAGGTTGGTTGGAAGTTGCAGCCACGCTCATGGGAGGGCACCTGCAACCTGAGGCCTTGATCTGGGACAGAGGTGTTATGACGTACTAGTTGGCTATTAGCCACATGGAAACTGATATTGTACAGTACATTTGCATTATTCAATAAATACATTTACAAATGAGTATAGGTGTCCTGTTTTTAATACTTACGTCGAGCCCTCAGGTGCCGTCGCACTGCCCTGATGATGTCAGGGCTCTCCCGCCTTACTCGACGGAACCTTCTGCGCAGGGACTGTAAGTCTCTGTGAATGCCAAACCGTCTGTAAGATATAAGTTTGTACAGCAGGAGTCAGGGGATGGTCGTTCTTGGCTTCAGCACACATATTCATTTGTAAATCCAATAGCAGAGAGGCACAACACTATGGGGGGGGGGGGGGGGGCATTCCATTGGTACAGATGATGTCACAGAGGTGGCCATGAGGCCAAAAGGTACTGTTTGTATGCATTATTGTAGGGATGTGGGAATGGTGTTCCTTTGCTGTACATACATTTTATTACTGATTGTGCATGTACACATATTACTCATTATCCTTGAATGCAGACTCCAGTTAGTGCTTACATTGATGACGGAGCTTTTATATGTGTAGCTACAGGAGGAGGACCTGATGGGGGAACACACTTACCTTTCGAGCCTGTCCCTTATGTGGGACCAGGCTCTCATTGCCTGTATCCTGGGGGGCAGGTGGTGGTGGTGGATAAAGAGCCGGTGCCGGTGCCTAAGGCACAGCCGCACCAGCAACAGGCTCTCGGCCTCAGTATAATTGGGCTCTCGCCGGAGCTCCTCCATTTTTCTCAGTGAATAAGTGTTGGAAAACAAGCGCCTTATATGGACGCCCTTGCTTGACGGATGTCGTTTCGTGCACAGCTCCATATATGGATTACCATCCCATATATGGCCAGCATGTGGGCACCGTTGTAAGCATAGACGTCCCTGATGTGCATGAATGGTTCTTTTTTTTTTTTAATTTCAAGTTTTTATTAAACAGCCAAAGTAACATCAGTTTGAGTCTTCAGACTCCAATTCTATTCATCAATCCAACTTAAACAACACATTACATCTTTACATTTTCCCCCTTGTATATACCCCCTCCCGTTGCCCGCCCTCCCACCTCCCCCCGACCTTCCCCCCCCCTTCCCCGATCCTCAGTTTTCCCAATCCATAGTCCTATACTTTCCCCATTACTCCATCCAAATGTATCCACTCCTCTGCTGTAGGGCGATATTGCCCTCTACGCTTGTCTGTTAATTTTTCCATTGTGACCACCACTCTAAGTCTCTCTATCCAATCCTGCCCCACTGGGCCCTTTGTCTGTTTCCATTTCAAGGCTATAGTAGATTTTGCTGCAGCCATACCCATTCTCTTAATACGACATTGCCACTTCTTCCCTCCCTTGTTCCACAAACCCAGTAAACACCAGGTAGGATCACACGGGAACTGTTGCCCCACCGCTTTAGTTAAAGAGGCTGTTACCTCCTCCCAATAAACTCTTATTACTGGGCATTCCCACCATATGTGAATAAATGTGCCCTTTTCCCTCTCACACCTCCAACATAGATCTGATGAGGATGGGTACATAGCCTTTACTTTATCTGGCGTATAGTACCAGCGACTCAGTATTTTATATGCGTTTTCTTTAAGCAATACACACACTGAAGCTTTTTTCACCTCCAAACATATCTTCTTCCAGTCTGCCTCACTAAATACTTTATTAAGATCCTGCTCCCAGGCTTTCATATAGGCTAATTTTACAAAATCCCTACCTCTAATATGGTCATACAATTTTGAGATCCCTTTCCCTCCCATATCTATCTCCCCCCATAAGTTTTCAAGTTTTTCACTTTCCTTTGGGCTCTCCTTTAACCACCTTTCTTTCAGAATATAATTTTTTATTTGAAGATATGCATATAAATCTGTGTCCACCAAATCGTATTCTTTTTGAAGTATTGCAAAGCTTTTGATGGTTCCTCCATCCATACATTCTCTAAATCGAATCAGTCCTTTTTGGAACCAAGTTTTAAATACCCTGTTCTCCCCACCCCCTGGAAACCCCGGTTCTTGAGTAATCCAAGCATAAGAAGATCGGTTTTGTGTACCCCTTAGCTTCTGTTTAAGTGTGCCCCATAGAGTGAGTAGATGGGATACAAATGGATTTACTGACATACGCTTGTAATTGATTTCTATAGTGGAACCCCACAACAGTGCATCTAGCCTCCCCTCTTGGACAAAAATCTGTTCCAACCGTGTCACATGAGAATAATCTACTTTGCTCCACAATCCAATCTGTTTAAGTTGGGCTGCCCAGTAGTACCACGTTATATTTGGCATACCCCGCCCCCCTTGTTCTACGGCCCTCCACATAACCTGTCTGGATAGTCTCGCTGTTTGTCCCCCCCAAACAAACTGCCCCAATTCAGCTTGGATTTTTAATAGCTCCCCCTTTGGAATTGGGATTGGTAGCGTTTGAAATAGGAATAGCAATCTGGGAAGAATGTTCATCTTTACCACTGCTATTTTCCCCCACCAGGACATCCAACCTGTCTTCCATCTATTTAAATCCCTCCTTATTTCTCTAATGAGTGGCACATAGTTCAGCTGGTATAAAATATTAAGGTCTCTGGGTATATGGATTCCCAAATAACGAAAGCTGGTATCCACTATTCGAAATGAAAAAGTCCTCCCCAATTGCTCCAGTTCCTGACTCGTTTCAGTAATCCCCATTAGTTCCGATTTGTCGAGATTCACTCGGAACCCTGACAGCTTACCAAAGGAGTCAAGTACCCTTACAATAACCGGCAATGTCCTCTGCGGGGACCCCACATAAAATAGAATGTCATCAGCGAATAGTGCCATTTTGTGCTCTCTCCCCCCTATCCTAACCCCTTTAATATCCTTTAGCAAACGCATGAATGGTTCTTATGCGTGCGGGCCCTTGGTGCTTGCGGAGCTTGCCTTATATAGATGAGTATGAAGATTGCGAACCTTTTCACATATACACAAAATGCATATTAGCTGCATGTTCCTAGGTACAGTGCATGTAGTTCCGGACATCCAGATATGGAAAATATGAGGAATATTCGGTGGAGCAGCATGATCTCCTGTAGTTCATGCTTATGAACGTTCCTCATATTTCCCGTACCTGGGTGTCCAGAACTGCATGCACTGTACTTGCGGAACACCTAGGTACATTCTTTTGACTATAGTTTATGTGGGCCGGATTTGGTCATTTTCAACTGCGATAATCGAATGTCTAAAGGCACCCTTTTTACTACCCTTTCTGCGGCCGTTATTTGGGCATTTTGAACAGCGATAATTGAATGTCTAAGGACGTCCATATTAGTTTTCGATTATACCTACCGGATTTTGCCCGACTTCGCAAGGGCGTCCTAATTCGTACTTGGACGACCTTTCGATTATGCCCCTCCGTATATCCTCCTTAGATGAGTCCTTTTTTTTTTTTTTTTATTCCAGCTTAGACTTTAATTGGTTTACTCTTTTATTTATATAAGTTGGTGTTTCCTAGCAGTATCGATTCAGTGACAGCATGGATTTACATATTGCGTCTCTAAGTCTAGTTATCTTAGCACTTTTTATTTGGGATGTACATATTTTTTATTGAGTATTATTTTAACGCGGTCTTTTATCTCTGGGATCTGGCAATTTTCGCAATGCACATTGTTTACGTCATTGATTGACATCTCAATCGTAGTTTTCTGAGGGAGTTATAGGTCTGCTTCTGCATGTAAGTTTAGTATTTATTCTCCGAGGACAAGCAGGCTGCTTGTTCTCACTACTGGGTGACGTCCACGGCAGCCCCTTCAATCGGAGATCTTCACTAGCAAAGATGTTTGCTAGTCCTCGCGTGCGCACGCACACTGCGCATGCGCGACAGTCTTCCCGCCCGAACGCGCTCGTGTTCGTCAGTCTTCTTTTTTCCGCGGCTCGGGACGGCTTTGTTTTGGTCGTTCTGTGCCCTGAGGAGACCCTCGCGCTTTCGCCGCTTTCTTCCGTTCGGAAGTCTTCTTTATCCTTTAAAAGTTAATCGTGTTCAGTTGTTTAAAAAAAAAAAAAGCTTTATTTTCTTTTCCTGTCAAGTTTCCTTTCACTTTCGAAAGCGGCCCTTTTGGCCGCCTGTACAGGTTTTTCCTTGTGTTTTTTTGGTGCCCTTTGCCATCATCGCGGATTTTGACTTCGCCGGCGTGATTTTTCCGCCCATGTCATCGAAGCCTCCCAGCGGCTTCAAAAAGTGCACCCAGTGCAACCGGGTTATCTCGCTCACTGATAGGCACGCTTCGTGCCTTCAGTGTCTGGGGGCTGGGCACCATCCTCAGGCCTGTAATCTCTGTCTTCTGTTGAAGAAGAGAACTCAGGTGGCGAGATTGGCCCAGTGGAACGTCTTGTTCGGGGCCTCGCCTGGTGTTTTTACGGTCACAGTATCGAGGTCATCAGCCGGTGCATCGACGTCTGCGGTACCAAGGTCATCGACCGGTGCTTCAGTGTCTACGGTACCAGGATCATCGTTGGTACTGATGTCGTCGGAGGGTGTCTCTTCGTCAGGAGCGCAGGTGAGGGCTGTCCATTCCCCTGCTGGTGGCGGTGAGCCCTCGAGTAGGTCTCCGCCTGCCTCGAGGGCTCCTGCGGTACAGCTCCCCCGGGATTGACCTTCTTCGGACTCGGCCCCGAGGAAAAGACGTTTGGATTCGACGTCCTCCTCATCGGTACTGGGAGGTTCTGGTGACATGCTTCGTGTGAAGGCAAAAAAGCATCGGCACCGGTCACCTTCCCGACGCAGTACCGAGAGCTCTGGGTCGCCGAGGGATTCGGCACCCACTAGGCATCGACGCTGGGAGGACCGCTCACCCTCCATTCAGGAGGTGTCGATGCGCTCTACCTTGGACAGTCCGGTACCGCCTCCGCGCCCCGGACAGATTCTGAGTTTGTCGCCTGTGCCGGACTCCCTGCTTTCCTCGACAGCCGCTCTAAGCGAGAGCCTCCGGGCCATCCTTCCAGGGATCCTGGAGGAGCTGTTGCGCCCTTCTCCGGTACCGGGGGTGCTTGCGCCGCCGGTGCCGTCGAGTGAGGCGACGGCTGGCTCCTTGCCCGTCGTGAGGTCTCCGATACCAGTACCACTTGCGGTGCCTGCGTCGGCTGCCTCCCAGGCAGACTCCCAGGCGACATCGATGGAGGGAGCTTCATCGCCACCGATGTGGGAGTCGTCTTCTCGATGTCCCCACCGTGGCCATGTGTCTACGGAGTCGAGGCGGGCACGGCTTCGGACTGAAGTTCATGAACTTGTGTCCGACACCGATGGTGAGGCCTCGTGGGAGGCAGAGGAAGACATCAGATATTTCTCAGATGAGGAGTCTGACGGTCTTCCTTCTGATCCCACTCCCTCCCCAAAAAGACAGCTTTCTCCTCCCGAGAGTTTCTTTTGCGGCCTTTGTCCGGGAAATGTCTACGGCAATTCCCTTCCCTGTGGTTACGGAGGATGAGCCAAGGGCTGAAATGTTTGAGCTTTTGGACTATCCTTCGCCACCTAAGGAATCGTCCACAGTACCCATGCATCATGTCTTCAAGAAGACACTGCTGGAGAACTGGGTGAAGCCGCTAACTAATCCCCACATTTCCAAGAAGATCGAGTCCCAGTATCGGATCCATGGGGACCCAGAGTTGATGCGGACTCAGTTGCCTCACGACTCTGGGGTTGTGGATCTGGCCCTTAAGAAGGTCAAGAGTTCTAGACAGTATGCTTCGGCGCCCCCGGGCAAAGACTCTAAAACCTTGGATTCTTTTGGGAGGAAGGCCTACCATTCCTCAATGCTCATCGCCAAAATCCAATCTTACTAGCTCTACACGAGCATTCATATGCGGAACAATGTGCGGCAGTTGGCGGACTTGGTGGATAAGCTCCCTTCTGAGCAAGCCAAGCCTTTTCAGCAGGTGGTCAGGCAGCTGAAGGCGTGTCGCAAATTCCTGGCCAGGGGGGGTTTATGATACTTTTGATGTCGCGTCCAGGGCCGCTGCTCAAGGTGTGGTGATGCGCACACTCTCATGGCTGCGTGCCTCCAACCTGGAGAATAGGATTCAGCAGCGGATTGCGAATTCTCCTTGCCGGGGGGATAATATTTTTAGAGAAAAGGTTGAACAGGTGGTAGAGCAGCTCCACCAGCGGGACACCGCTTTCGACAAATTCTCCCGCCAGGCGCCTTCAGCATCCACCTCAACTGGTAGACATTTTTATGGCGGAAGGAGGACTGTTACCTATTCTTCTAATAAGCGTAGGTACAATCCTCCTTCTCGCCAGCCTGCTGCCCAGGCTAAACCCCAGCGTGCTCGTTCTCGTCAACAGCGTGTGACTCAGCAGGCCCCTGTGGCTCCCCAGCAAAAGCAAGGGATGGGCTTTTGACTGGCTCCAGCAGAGCATAGCCGAAATCAAAGTGTCCGTGCCGGACGATCTGCCGGTCGGGGGGGAGGTTAAAATTTTTTCACCAAAGGTGGCCTCTCATAACCTCCGACCAGTGGGTTCTTCAAACAGTCCGGCTAGGATACTCCCTCAATTTGGTTTCAAAGCCTCCAGATTGCCCACCAGGAGCTCAATCCTTCAGCTTCCAGCACAAGCAGGTACTTGCAGAGGAACTCTCCGCCCTTCTCAGCGCCAATGTGGTCGAGCCCATGCCACTGGGGCAAGAAGGGCTGGGATTCTATTCCAGGTACTTCCTTGTGGAAAAGAAAACAGGGGAGATGCGTCACATCCTAGACCTAAGGGCCCTGAACAAATATCTGGTCCGAGAAAAGTTCAGGATGCTTTCCCTGGGCACCCTTCTTCCAATGATTCAGGAAAACGATTGGCTATGCTCACTGGACTTGAAGGATGCTTACACTCACATTCCAATACTGCCAGCTCACAGACAGCATCTTCGATTCCACCTGGGAACACGGCATTTTCAGTACTGTGTGCTACCCTTTGGTCTCGCCTCCACGCCCAGGGTATTCACCAAATGCCTGGCTGTCGTAGCGGTGTCTCTACGCAGACTGGGAGTGCACGTGTTTCCTTATCTCGACGATTGGCTGGTGAAGAACACCTCAGAGGTAGGAGCTCTACAGTCCAAGCAGGACTATTCGACTCCTGGAGCTGCTAGGGTTTGTGATAAATTATCCAAAGTCCCACCTTCTTCCAGTTCAGAGGGCTCTGCTGGATTCTCAGACAGCTCGTGCCTACCTCCCGGAAGCGAGGACCGACAGTCTTCTGTCCCTTGTTTCTTGGGTACGAGCGTCGCAGCAGATCACAGCTCGGCAGATGTTGAGATTGCTCGGCCACATGGCCTCCACAGTGCAAGTGACTCCCATGGCCCACCTCCACATGAGATCAGCTCAATGGACCCTAGCGTCTCAGTGGTACCAAGCTGCTGGGGACCCAGAGGACGTAGTCCTACTGTCCACGAGTTTTCTTCAGTCCCTCCATTGGTGGACAATTCGGTCCAATTTGACTCTGGGACGTCCTTTCTAAATTCCTCAGCCTCAAAAGGTGCTGACGACTGATGCGTCTCTCCTGGGGTGGGGAGCTCATATCGATGGGCTTCACACCCAAGGGAGTTGGTCCCTTCAGGAGAAAGGTTTACAGAACAACCTCTAAAGGCCTTCAGAGATCGGCTGTCCAATCAAATTATTCAAATTCAGACAGACAATCAGGTTGCCATGTACTACATCAACAAGCAGGGGGGCACCGGATCTCACCCCCGGTGTCAGGAGGCCGTCAGAATGTGGCTTTGGGCTCGCCGGAATGGCATGTTTCTTCAAGCCACGTATCTGGCAGGCGTAAACAACAGTCTGGCCGACAGATTGAACAGGATAATGCAACCTCACGAGTGGTCGCTCAATTCCAGAGTGGTACGCGAGATCTTCCAAGTGTGGGGCACCCCCTTGGTGGATCTCTTTGCCACTCAAGTCAATCACAAGGTCCCTCAGTTCTGTTCCAGACTTCAGGCCCATGGCAGGCTAGCGTCTGATGCCTTTCTCCTGGATTGGGGGGGGGGGGGGGGGGACAGCCTCCTGTATGCTTATCCTCCCATACCTTTGGTGGAGAAGACTTTGTTGAAACTCAAGCAGGATTGAGGCACCATGATCCTGATCGCTCTGTTTTGGCCATGTCAGATATGGTTCCCTCTTCTTCTGGAATTGTCTTCCGAAGAACCGTGGAGATTGGAGTGTTTTCCGACCCTCATTACTCAGAACGAGGGGGCACTTCTGCATCCCAACCTCCGGTCCCTGGCTCTCATGGCCTGGATGTTGAGAGCGTAGATTTTGCCTCCTTGGGTCTCTCCGAGGGTGTCTCCCGAGTCTTACTTGCTTCCAGGAAAGATTCCACTAAAAAGAGTTACTTCTTTCTATGGCGGAGGTTTGCCGTCTGGTGTGACAGCAAGGCCTTAGATCCTCGCTCGTGTCCTACACAGACCCTGCTTGAATACCTTCTGCACTTGTCGGAGTCTGGTCTCAAAACCAACTCTGTAAGGGTTCACCTTAGCGCAATTAGTGCATACCATTACCGTGTGGAAGGTAAGCCGATTTCTGGACAGCCTTTAGTGGTTCGCATCATGAGAGGTTTGCTTTTGTCAAAGCCCCCCATCAAACCTCCTACAGTGTCATGGGATCTCAATGTCGTTCTCACCCAGCTGATGAAACCTCCTTTTGAGCCACTGGATTCCTGCCATCTGAAGTACTTGACCTGGAAGGTCATTTTCTTGATGGCAGTCACTTCAGCTTGTAGAGTCAGTGAGCTTCAAGCCCTGGTAGCTCATGCTCCTTATACCAAATTTCATCATAATAGAGTAGTCCTCCGCACTCACCCTAAGTTCTTGCCAAAGGTGGTGTCGGAGTTCCATCTGAACCAGTCAATTGTCTTGCCAACATTCTTCCCCCGTCCGCATACCCGCCCTGCTGAACGTCAACTGCACACATTGGACTGCAAGAGAGCATTGGCCTTCTATCTGGAGCGGACACAGCCCCACAGACAGTCCGCCCAAATGTTTGTTTCTTTTGATCCCAACAGAAGGGAGTGGCTGTCGGGAAACGCACCATCTCAAATTGGCTTGCAGATTGTATCTCCTTCGCTTACGCCCAGTCTGGGCTGACTCTTGAGGGTCATGTCACGGCTCATAGTGTTAGAGCCATGGCAGTGTCAGTGGCCCACTTGAAGTCAGCCACTATTGAGGAGATTTGCAAGGCTGCGACGTGGTCATCGGTCCACACATTCACATCGCATTACTGCCTACAGCAGGATACCCAACGTTACAGTCGGTTCGGGCAGTCGGTGCTACAGAATCTGTTCGGGGTTTAGAATCCAACTCCACCCCCCTAGGCCCATTTTTAATCTGTTCCAGGCTGCACTCTCAGTTGCTTAAGTTAGGTCAATCTCAGTTATGTCCTCACCGTTGTGAGGCCCAATTGACCATGTTTGTTGTTTTGAGTGAGCCTGGGAGCTAGGGATACCCCAGTAGTGAGAACAAGCAGCCTGCTTGTCCTCGGAGAAAGCGAAAGCTACATACCTGTAGAAGGTATCTCCGAGGACAGCAAGCTGATTGTTCTCACCAACCCGCCCACCTCCCCTTTCGAGTTATGTCTTCCCTTGTCTATCTTTGCTATTTAATGGACTGACGAACACGAGCGCGTTCGGGCGGGAAGACGGTCGCGCATGCGCAGTGTGTGTGTGCACGCGAGGACTAGCAAACGTCTTTGCTAGTGAAGATCTGCGATTGAAGGGGCTGCTGTGGACGTCACCCAGTAGTGAGAACAATCAGCCTGCTGTCCTCGGAGAATACCTTCTACAGGTATGTAGCTTTCGCTTTTGCGGTAGTTTATCATCTAGTACTTTTAGAAGGTATGTCAAGATGTATTTATTTATTTATTTATTCATTTTGAAAATATCTTTATTGAGTCAGAGGTAGAGTATCACAACATCTGCAAAACAACCTTTAAACTTCCTGTTACAACACTGCCATTACATCAGAGTGGGGCACCCATGTTGCCCCCCATTTTCAACAGGTATACAGAACAAACATCAATAATGTAACAATTGTGAGAACCGTCCCTGACCCACCTCATTTTCTTTTCCTCCCCCCCATAAAGAAAGTAAAAGATGATAATACCCCCCTTCTAAGCTCTCCCCACCCCCCATCCACTGATTGGGAACCTTATATGCCTGGTCGCTTAGTGTGCTGACCAATACTCATCCATTCCCCCGCTAGCCCCACTGACATCTAGAAAGTATACTACCCGCCTGAGGTCGTGCTAATGGTCCAGCGTGGGTACATTGTCAACTCTTTCCCACAATGCTCTGTACTGCCGATGTCCTAAAGACGTGGTGAACTTAAGGGTCGTCCTCACCCAACTGACCATCTCTTTCATCAGTGCAAGCCACTTCACCAGTTTAGGAGGAGCCTTGTCCGCCCAGGCCATCAGGATACACTTTTTCACAAGTAATGTGGATACTAGAATAAACTTACATGTCGCTTCTCCCATACCCTGTTCCCTTATTTAGTTCTTACATATTTCCAAACGATTGACAAGTACATTTTTTGATTGACATACGGCACTCTATATATTGTATATTTTATTGTCTAAGTTGTTATGGAAACTCGTTCCATTTATTAGATTGCGTGCATCAGCTGGGTTTTGTTTGAGAACTTAGAACGAGCTAGTTCTGCAGATCACGATGTTTCCTGCCGATCATATAGTTGTTATTAGTATAGGGGCAAGAATGTTTTTTCACAATTTGTTCATAGTTTATCATTTATATTTATACATTTATATTTTCATTTGGCTATTAAAAACGTTTTTTAATTTATTTATTTCTTTTGATATAGGCCATCAGCTGTTTTTTTGCCTAGCGCTTAAAAGGATATAATTGTTGTCTCCTATACATGTAAGTCAACCAATATGTCATCATTTTTTTCTCTTTCTCTCATTTTTCATTATTTTTACTTTTCATCTAGTTATGACAACTGGTTTGTACAATTTTCAATATTGGCAATAAGGATCTTTGAGTAGGTGGGTGTCCTATCTGATGTTATTAAAAATCATATTATGTTGTATTCTGACTGATATATGTAATTATTGATCACATACCGTTCAATACCTATTGTATTACCTATTTTAGTGAAATTTAATATTATGAATGTATTCTTTAACATGATCTATTTTTTTTATTTATTTATATTCACAGTTGCCAAGTTTGATCATATATTTATGTAATTCACCTTTGCATGTATATATACAGCTTTTTACATTACTTTTCAATATTATTATTTATTAATATTATAGTATATTTTATATATTTGTGGCATGCACTTATATATTCTAAATTTGTAATAGCAGGTCCTGTCACGTTGTAAATATGTTTTCAGCTGGGTTTTGACTTTTATTTTATCAGTTTATTTATGTGCTTTTTTTGTTTCCTGTAGCCCCTGACACAGTCTTATTGGGCGAAACACGGCCTGTGTCGGGCTTTTTAATGTTTTAAAAATAAAATTCATGTTGATTTTCCACTGATCTGCTCTGTTGTTTTCCATCTTGGAGTTTACAGATCGTCTGCCTTGTTGTTTTCTTGGACCTGAGCAGTGCTGGGACAGACCCTTCAGGTGACTGCAGGATTACCCCCCCCCCCCCCCACCCAGGTTGGCTCTAGGCGTTTCGTGACACCTGCTATGTGTGTAGGCTTACCTAGATGTGTGGAGGGACATTTTAAAGTCATCTGTGTACCTATGAGAGTTATATGCACATAAAATTTCCTCACATGTAAAGGTACATATGACTAGAACATATTTACTTTTACATGTCCTAGATGTAGGTGTGTTTTGGATTAAGTCAGTATTTACATTGCTGGGTACCTTTTCCAGCAGAATCAAATATGTACATTTGTGTAGCCGAGATGCCACGACCATGGAAAAAAGGCATAATAACAGAGTGCAGGATCCAAGATGGGGAAGAGAAGGGTCAAAACAGTACAAAGGGGAGGTAGTTTTGTTGGTATTTATGGAATAAACATCTACTTTTTTTTTTTTTTTTGCATCAGGGATGTTTTATCAGTATTTATTGTTTAAAATCAGAATCCCTAACAATAGCAGATTTGAGTGTCATCAGGGCCATGCCTAGGGTCTCTGGTGCCCCCCTGCAGACTATCAGTTGGTGCCCCCCCCCCCCCCGTGAAAATGATCGCTCACCACTTGTCACACTGACAGGAACTGTCAGCAATATTCTTAGAAACAAATTGCTAGACATTGCAAAATAAGATAGCAGATGTAAATTCTCAAAGTGGACATATTCCAAACACTAAAATGAAAATAAAATGATTTTTTTCTACCTTTTGTTGTCTGGTGACTTTTTCTCTGATCATGCTGGCCCAGTATCTGATTCTGCTGCTATCTGTCCTCTTAACTCCGTTTCCAGAGCTTCCTTTCCATTTATTTCTTTACTTTCCTCCTTTCTTCTTCATTTCTTGCTCTATATCCCCAGCCCCCTCCATTCATCCCTATCCAGCAATTCCCCTCTCTCCCTGAGCCCTGCAATCCATATCCATCCATGCCCACCTGTTCCCTCCATTCATCTCTATCCAGCAATTCCCCTCTCTCCCTGAGCCCTGCAAGCCATATCCATCCATGCCCATCTGTCCCCTGCCCCCTCCATTCATCTCTATCCAGCAATTCCCCTCTCTCCCATCCATGCTCCTCTCCCCCCCCAACCCCCCAAGATCCCTTTCCTTTTTTTTTCTTTTAAATTTACCTCCGTCTTGCAGCGCAGCGTCAGTGAAGGAGGTGGCGCACCCGACGTCTCTAGCCAGCCTTCCCTTCGCTCAGTGTCCTGCCTTCTTCTGACGTCAAGTAGGGAGCCCAAGTGCCATGCTTCCTACCTGTGCATTATGAGAACTTACAAAGAAATGAGATAAAAGGAAAGATGTTTCAAAATGGAGAGAAACAAATCCTGTTAACCATTTACAAAGAACCCATCTTACATCTAAGAAAAAGTTCTGTTACAATATAAATCTTGTACAGTATTTCATTTAGAGCCACTCCAGATACAATTTTTGGAAATTGTAAAGGTGTCTCTTACCCTGTATGTTTGGCATAGAGAATTATTTCCCCCAAAGGACCATGCTGAAAATGAGTCATCAAGACGTATATTCATAGGCAGATTTTTTTTAAATTACATTTGTACCCCGTGCTTTCCCACTCATGGCAGGCTCAATGTGGCTTACATATTATATACAGGTACTTATTTGTACCTGGGGCAATGGAGGGTTAAGTGATTTGCCCAGAGTCACAAGGAGCTGCCTGTGCCTGCAGTGGGAATCGAACCCAGTTCCCCAGGACCAAAGTCCACCACTCTAACCACTAGGCCACTCCTCCACTCAGATCATGACTTTCTGCAGCATTATTGTAGTATTGAACTAATTAAGTACATAAGTAATGCCACACTGAGAAAAGACCAAGGGTCCATCGAGCCCAGCATCCTGTCCACGACAGCGGCCAATCCAGGCCAAGGGCACCTGGCGAGCTTCCCAAACGTACAAACATTCTATACATGTTATTCCTGGAATTGTGGATTTTTCCCAAGTCCATTTAGTAGTGGTTTATGGACTTGCCCTTTAGGAAACCGTCTAACCCCTTTTTAAACTCTGCCAAGCTAACCGCCTTCACCACATTCTCCGGCAATAAATTCCAGAGTTTAATTATGCGTTGGGTGAAGAAATCTTTTCTCCGATTTGTTTTAAATTTACTACACTGTAGTTTCATCGCATGCCCCCGAGTCCTAGTATTTTTGGAAAGCATGAACAGACGCTTCACATCCACTTGTTCCACTCTACTTATTATTTTTATATACCTCTGTCATGTCTCCCCTCAGCCGTAGCCTCCTTAGTCTTTCTTCATAAGGAAGTCGTCCCATCCCCGCTATCATTTTAGTCGCCCTTCGCTGCACCTTTTCCAATTCTATATCTTTCTTGAGATGGGGAAACCAGAATTGAACACAATACTCAAGGTGCGGTCGCACCATGGAGCGATACAACTGCATTATAACATCCTCACACCTTTTTTCCATACCTTTCCTAATAATATCCAACATTCTATTCGCTTTCCTAGCCGCAGCAGCACACTGAGCAGAAGGTTTCAGTGTATTATCGACGACGATACCCAGATCCCTTTCTTGATCCGTAACTCCTAACGTGGAACCTTGCATGACGTAGCTATAATTCGGATTCTTTTTTCCCACATGCATCACCTTGCACTTGCTCACATTAAACATCATCTGCCATTTAGCCTCCCAGTCTCGTAAGGTCCTTCTGTAATTTTTCACAATTCTCTCGCGAGTTAACGACTTTGAATAACTTTGTGTCATCAGCAAATTTAATTACCTCGCTAGTTACTCCCATCTCTAAATCATTTATAAATATATTAAAAAGCAGCGGTCCTAGCACAGACCCCTGAGGAACTCCACTAACTACCCTTCTCCATTGTGAATACTGCCCATTTAACTCCACTCTCTGTTTCCTATCCTTCAACCAGTTTTTAATCCACAATAGGACATTTCCTCCTATCCCATGACCCTCCAATTTCCTCTGCAGCCTTTCATGAGGTACCTTGTCAAACGCCTTTTGAAAATCCAGATACACAATATCAACCGGCTCCCCTTTGTCCACATGTTTGCTTACTCCTTCAAAGAATTGAAGTAAATTGGTTAGGCAAGATTTCCCCACACAAAAGCCTTGCTGACTTGGTCTCAGTAATCCATGTTCTCGGATGTGCATGCCCCTCCCCCAAATCCATGGAGTATAGGGCCCATTCTTATATTCTTCCCTCAGAAGCAACTAAAGTCCCCCTCATTGATGTATTTACTGGGGGGGGGGGGGGGGGGGGGGAACTGGTGATGGTGGTGAACCAATTCAGTGACCTTTGTTCTAATGAGCTTTAACTAACAAAACTTGGACATTTTAAAGAGGGAGATATGGAGAAGGACAGGAGAAGTGATGTTATCTCCCCTTAAAATAGATTGGAATATGGAATTGTTTAGGTGGGGGAAAGTGAATGCAATGGTATAATTTATAGCCAAAATGGAGATAGGAAGCTCCCTGCTGAATATTTAAACCATATAAAACTGCAAAAGATGTATTGGAATTTATTTATAAAATTTCTAGCCCGTATCAGTTACAGTTCTGAGCAGGTGACAAATACATTCAGAATTTTAATGTCTTGGCTCAGTTGAATCTTTTCAACTCCAAGGAATCAGGAAGCTAACATATAAAATACAACTCCTCCCAAACAGAAGAAAGAACATCCAAGGAGCAGTGATGGATTTATGTCTGAGGTATAGCAGAAAATTGCCCCCAGAATAAATGATCTATTTACTTAAAAGCTAATTATATTGGCTCACTTCCCCAGTGACAACACTGTAGGAATTGAATCAAGATCAACTCCTGCCTCCTGTCCAGTAACCAATCTGCCATGAGCCAGCACAGAACTGAAAATCATTGCTAATAATATTCCGCCAGTGTCGTTATACTCATATTAGCCCTATCCTCAAGTCACTTCATTGGCTCCCTATCCGTTTCCGCATTCAGTTAAAACTCCTCTTACTGACCTACAAATGTCAGGAAGTATTTTTTCATGGAGAGAGTGGTAGATACTTGGAGAACTCTTTTTATTAGAAAAAACTAAAAGCAGAATACAAACATAAAACCTCACCCCATCCCCCATTCCCCACAAACATCATCCAACAGAAATATCCCCCTTTACACTCATGCAAACAGCAAAGTCCCCAACTAATACAGAAAACAAACCTACTCCAAACAATAACTTTTCTCTAGGATTTCATGGGGGTTTTAGCCTAATCTGCTTCCACCACCGCAAGGCTGTCCCCTTACCCCTCTCCACCCCCTCCCACTTTGCCACCTCCTGCACAGCTCTCACCACATCCCAACTAACACATTCTACTGACCGGAACTCTTGGTGCAGCGAAACCCTACATCGCGCCATCCAGAGGCAGTAGCGCAGAACCAGTGAAATAATGAAACGAGTTACCGGATCCAAGCCCCTTATTTTATGCATGGGACCATATACCCATCCGCATAACTATAATTACTGAACCCAGGGATCTTCAACAGCGAGGAGACCCGATTCCCAACCTGCACCGTGAATGGGCACCTCTGTAAGAAGTGTTCCATTGTCTCCTCTGCCCCAGCACATTCCCCTCTCGGGCATCCCCTGTCCTGCACGTTGCGATACTTCAAGTTGCCTCGCACGTACAACTTACCGTGCAGGGACAGCCACGCCATATCCTGATACTTAACCGGGATCCTGTCTGATGTTATAAGCCGTAAAACCCTGCCTCAGCACTACCTCAGGAGCATCCCACAACACCAAGGGTGCAGTGAAAACCTGCGACCTTACCCTTTCCATCCATACCTCCCTTCTTCCTTCCTGGATCTCGCCCACCGTCAGCCCCCATACCCGCACTAGCTTTACCAGGGATTTGTAATACCCCCACCCCCTCCGGGCCACCCTTCCTCAAAGCTACACTCTTCCTCCTTCCTGCCATATTGTCAATACCGTGACCACCACCCAAGGACACTCCGCGCCCACACCTGGGGGCTCCTGCCCTACCGCCCTACCCAAGTTAAACTGCAAAAATAACGAACTGAAAAACAAAACCGGGTTATCATACCTACCCCTCCCTCCCTCCTTGGTAAATATGTAATATTGCGCTTAACAGGGTTCATTCTGTTTCCCCACAATAGCTGAAAAAAAATACTATAGAGTAACGTGTAACGTCTTTCGGGCAACAAACAAATATAACTGACAAACAACAACAAGGAACCAAATGAACTTTAATTAGCCGAACCCGCTCTCCCATAGACATTTTCCACCCCTTCCACCTGTCTACCTTTACTTTGGCTAACTGCAAACACCTATCCCAATTCTCCAAACCATAATTCCCTAATCCAAAGTGAATGCCCCAAGACCCTCAGCCTCTCCCCTGGTGACGGAAACCTACCCCCTAACCCAACTTCCCACCCTGATCCCCTACCCACAAACTATTGGACTTCTGAAAGTTAATCCGTGATGCCGTCGCCTGTGAATACTCTTCGATCATCTCCTGCAATTTCCCCCCTTCCTGCTGGTTTGCTACCCAGACCGTCACATCATCCGCGTACGCCATGACCCTCAGCTGATGACCTTCCCCACCTCCACCCTTTCAAACCTCCCCCACCTCCCTGCTCCACCCTTCGCACAATGGGTCAATGGCGTACGCATACAGCAACGGACTAAGTGGACACCCCTGCCTCACCCCTGCACCTACCCCAAACCTCTTCCCCCTCCACCCGTTTACCAACGGAAAGCATTCTGCCTGGTTATACACTAACTTCAGCTGTTCTACCCATCCCTTTGGAACCCCATAATGCTCCAACACCCGCCACAAAAACCCCCATTGAACCCTATCAAATGCCTTATCCTGATCTAAACGCTATCATTAACTACCCGGGGGTCCTGCCCTACTATGCTAAACCCCTCCCTAACCCACGCCAGCTGCTCTAACACCCCCCTCTCCCCTTAACTCCACATGCTTGTGAGGCTGCTAACAATGTCCCCGACATCTGCCTCATCCTCTGGACAACATCCTCGCAAATATTTTCCGGTCCGTATTAAGTAATGCAATAGGCCGCCAATTGGCTAGCTCTGACGCATCTTTCCCCTTGCTGAGCAACACAATGGCCGCCTCCTTCAGTGATTTTGGGAGGGATCCCTCCACTCGGGCGCCTTCCCACACCTTCAACATATCTGACCCAACTGCACCTTAAAGACCTTATAAAACTCGGCCGGCAGCCCATCCGGCCCTGGCGAAGACTTTTTGAGGAGTGCCTCAATCGCCTCCTCCACTTCCGCAAGGTCCATGGTTTGCGACAAGGTCTGTAGCTGGGGTCCCCAATTCCCTATCCCAGGCGTACCCTGCACATATACCGGTCCATCAAATCTTCATCTACCCCCCTGGGTGAAAAGAATGCCGAAAATGATCTCTACAAACCGTAGGATCCCCTCCTTTAGAGTCCTGAAGAGTTCCACGGGCATCCCGCACACTCTCCAACACCTTGTGCTCCCTCCTTTCCCTACAACAAACAAAGGGGTCCGGACTAAACAATTTACCACAAATCACGTTCATAGACCAAGGGGGAATAGCGGTTATACTGCACCTTTTCCAAAAGGACTTGTAATTCCTGAATTTCCCCCGCACTCCCCCCCTGAGAAATCAATTTATCCCTCTTCATCTTAACCGCCATGCCCAACTTCGTCCTTTCCCTCCCTTCCCACCTTGCCTGCCGCACAAAAAACTCCTGTGTGCGCTTCTTCACCACCTCCCACCACCCTCCCAGTGATGAAAAGGCTCCCTGCACCGTGACCTGGTCTTCCAAAAATCTCAGAAAATCCTCCCTCACCCTCCCACTGCCTAATCATCTCAAATTTAGCCTCCATAACCCCCTCCCTGGCCTCTGAGCTGCTGCCCCCCCCCCCCCCCACCTCTATGATAACCATACGGTGGTCTGAAAAGTCTACTGCCTCTACTTTAGGTCCCTGAAAACAAACCCCTTTCCTCACCAAAAATGATCTATTCTACTTTTACATTGCCCTCTGAAAAACGTAAACCCATCCTGCTCCCCAAAAAACTCCATATGTACATCAACCAACCCCGCCTCACGCATTATCCCTGCCAATCGCATCCCATCGTATCTCACCTGCACCGACTTCCCCCCACTGTCCTTTCTCCGCAAAATTGTATTAAAGTCTCCTCCCCAAATTACCTGCCGTGATGTGCACAAATAGGGTCTGATTTTCCCGAACAACAGCACCCTCTCCCTCTTGCTCTGGGGCCCATACACGTTTACCACCCGAAGTGCCCTACCCGCCCAAACCACATCCACTACCAACCCTCTCCCCACCCCCAATTCCACCACCCGTTGGATACAAACCTCATGCCTCTTAAACAAAATCCCAACCCCCCCATATCTGTCCCCCGCCAACCCCCACACAGAAGGACCCCACCTCCAGGCCCGTTGCGCACGCCTGACCTCCTCGAGGGATCGCAACCGGGTCTCCTGTATCAGGAAACAATCTGCCCTGACCCGTGCAAACCAATCATACGCCATACCCTGTGCCTTTGCCGACATAATACTAGCCACATTAAGCGTGGCAAATGTGAGTAGAAGCCCTGCCATCTTCTTCTGACCCAGTCCCGACCCAGTCACCCCCTCCTTCCTTCCCTGCGCCCCGACCTCCTGAAGAACTCCTCTCTCGCCCCGAATCAAATCTCTGCTGTTCGTTCACCTTCAGCCTCATCCGCTCCCTCCCCTTTCAACCTCCCTTTCTTCCTCTTGGTTTCCACCGCCCTACTTCTTCATCCCTACTCACCCTTTCACTCCCCCTCCCCTCCCCCTCCCCTAATCCCCCCTCTACCTCCGCCTCTAATTCCATCCTATCCCCCCACTGAAGCTCCTGGCCTTGCACCCCCTTCCGACCCTCTCTACCTTCCTCTTACTCCCCTTCCCCCCTTCCTCACCTCTGTCCCCTCCCCCCTCTTCCCCCTCCTCCATCCCCCCTCCCCCCCTCCCCACCCTCCTGAGCCTGACTTCCCTTCTTCCTACCCCCCCGTCACCCTCCCCTGGACCCCTTCAAATTTCCGTTTACCATCTACCATCCCCCCTACCTCTTCCCCTTCCTCCATCCTTTCTACCTCCTCGCCCCCCACCTCCTCATCCTCTTCCAGCACCTGAAACCTATTTCCCCCCCTCTTCCCTTTCGGGACCTCCCTACCTGCCTCCCCGTTCCCCACCTTCCCCTTCTTCCGAGGAACCAGCACCCAATCCCCCTCTCCCTGCCCCTCTCCTGGCACTCCCTCCTGCCTTCCCCCCTCCCTATCTAGCATCCCCTGCCCTCCTTCTTCCTCCTCTTCCCCTGACAACCCCCCCCCCCACCTCCCTTCCTTCGCATGCCTTCATCCCTCTCTTCCCCCTCATTATGGGACGCCCTAGGCAGTCCCTAAATGCATGCCCTAATGTACCACACAAATTACACCTAATCAGTGTACAGTCCTCTGTGGGGTGCTGCGTATCCCCACATTTCCCGCATTTCACAACTGGACACGACATACTAAAATGTCTGAATGAGCCCATTTAAAACACTGACGTGGCTGTCCCTTGTAAAAACAGAGGACGCGATCATGGCCAATGAACGCCGACGAAGGGATGTGCTGCACTACCTGGCCTATCTGTTTCAACCGTAACCCGTGCTCCCCACCCTCCTGCCCACACCCTGCTTGGATCCGGCAATTTCGTCAGTGGGGATCTTAACTCCGCGTACCGCTGCAGCCAATACGCCAAATCCGCCCTGAAAGAGACTCATTCCTCACGAGTAGGGTCACCTGCACCAAGTCCGGCGTGCTGATCGGATGGCCCTGAAATCTTTCCATTCCCTTTCCCCCCGCAACCCCTCATATCTTCCCCAAAACATCTCCAGGCCCCCTCTGTGTCATGAAGCTAATATCATACTCAGGAATATTGTAGGGATGTATACATGCATACAAAATCTTCGGGTATAAAACCCATCCCCTTACCTGCTGCAAGACCCGGTCCCTTGATGGCATTGCCCCTTCCCCCCATCCATTTTAATTGTACTACATTACGTCGCTTAGGAAGCTGCCCACTCCCCTTCCCCTTCCCCATACCCCCAAAAGCCCCTACCCGCACCCCCACCTCCACTAGGTCCACCCCCCTCTGTCCTTCTCCCCCTCCCCTGGACTACTGCAGCAAAGGACCGGGCCCCCGCCCCCCCACCCCCCCTGTCCCCTTCCCTGAACTAACCCCAGCCCGCCTATACAACATCTTCCCCCTGTTTCCCATCATCCTTCATTCCACCCTCCCCCCTCGCCCCTCCCCAATCGCCAACTTATTATGAACCCCTTCAATGTCTTGTTGCTTCTTCGTAGCAGCAATGTCCAACCCAATTGCCCCAGAACCCCCGCCCTCCCCCCCTATATGCACAGAGTCACTTATACCAGTCCCCTCCTGTCCCAACAGATCTGCCGGCTGCTGCAGGGATTGAACCGACTGACGCTTCTCAACTGGCAGCTCCCCAACATCCGCGCTGGCCCCAACACTCTCTGCCACAGGCGCCATTCTGAACCCGCTATCCAGTCAGGCTGCATGTCCCGCTTCTGCGTCCTGGTTGGCACAGGCTCCCGACACTCTGGCCCGCGGGGGCGTGGCCTCACCGGGCCCGGAAGCCCCCCCTCCTGTCCCGCTAAACCCAGCGAATCCTTCTTGTCCAGCAGCATCTGCCCTCTGCCGTTCGCTGCTCAGAAGCCTGCTGGCTGCCTGAAAGTCCTCCTGCAACTGTTCTCCCATCCCGATGCCTTTTGCAAGGGAACGCCAGCTTTTCCCCGCATCTCTACAGTCTCCGGCTTGCCCTGGATCTCCCCATCCTGCGCTGATTCAGGCTGCCGCTTTGGACCTCCACCCTTCTTATCCTCCGTCTGGCAGGATGTTCTTGCATCTGCCGCTGCTCCTGCGGATCTTTTGCCAGCGGCTCCCCAGGGAACCGCCAGCCACACTAGTCTGTCCACCAGTACTTCTGCAACCGAACCCCCCCCCCCCTTGAGTCCTCCGTCTCCAACACCTGGCATTTTTGCATGGTATTATGTTTGTTTCTGCTATCTCCCCTCCAGGCTGCTCCAGACGTGACCCTCCATATTGGATCCTCCTCCAGCCTTCCTTCCCACTGGAAGCTTCACCTTTGGTAAGTGCACTGGACTGACTTGCTAGTTGCTTCATGAATTGCAAAGTAGATTGTGTACTGGTCCCTGGTAATGCTCCCTGGGCAGACGGCTCCTGCTGCCCAAAACCCTGCATCAACATGCTTCTCCACTCGTTTTCTCTATGCCCTTCAAAGCTTGCTCTGACCCAGTCTTTATAGGGGCCCTTGGAACATGAGCCTGCCATCCTTTCTAAATTAACATACAGTTCTTTCAAAGGATTTGGATCTGGGCCCTTTTTCAATCTGTTCAATAAAAGGTTCTTTAGACTGCAACATCTTTGTTAATCTGCCTTCCTCTTCTCATACATCTTCCTGTGCTGTCCTGGGGCAAACTTACACAACGTTTTTGGCCATCTTCAAACGTTTCCCCAGTTCCCCCACTTCCCTCTCCACCAGCTTAATACGCTTCACCCATGTTCACACCACCCTGCTGGCTGGATCATCCGGATCATAACTAATTCAAGCAAATCCTCCTCCTCTTCTGAGGAGTCCTATCCTCGCTGGCTTCTCTTCGGACTCTGACAGCATTTCTTGACTAACTTCCATAGCCTTCTCGCTCTTTGTTTCTGCAGACCTCTCTTCCCGGGCCTTCACCAGCTCTCCTCCCCCCCCTCACCTTCTAGACTTTGCCAGGGCATTGGGGGGGGGGGGGGGGTACCGGACTGGCTACCTCCCTTGGATGTCCGCTCCCGTCCTGTCCAGAGGACTTCTTTCCCCTCTTCTCCAGCGCTCGACCAGACCGGGAACTGCTCCTACAGGCCTTCTGGTCCCTCTTGGCCTCAGCCAGCCCGATGGCCTGGGCCTTGCCTGAGGCCCTCTCCCCAGGGCCCTTCCTCATCCTTGGGGAAGGAGCTAGGCCGCACTCCCTTCCCCCTGGAAACCTGCAGAGCTTCTAGCAGCACTTCCTCCTCCTGCCAAATCTGAACAGCAACTGACTTGGATGCCCTCCCCGCGGGAGGTGGTGGAGATGAAAACGGTAGCGGAATTCAAGCATGCATGGGATAAACATAAAGGAATCCTGTGCAGAAGGAATGGATCCTCAGAACTTAGCAGAGATTGGGAGGCGGGGCTGGTGTTTGGGTGGTGGGGCTAGTTCTGGGCAAGACTTCTACGGTCTGTGTCCTGATAATGGCAGATACAAATCAAGGTAAGGTATACACAAGAAGTAGCACATATGAGTTTATCTTGTTGGGCAGACTAGATGGACCGTGCAGGTCTTTTTTCTGCCATCATCTACTATGTTACTATATAATTGCATTCACTCTGCAGCTCCTCAGTACCATCTCCACTCATCTCGCCCTACACCTCCTCCCCGGGAACTCCGCTCACTGGGCAATATCTCTTATTGAGGCAGTGGGCATAATTATATACATATATAAGAAGCCATATTAATTCTGTTTAAAGTTTGGTGGTTAAATTCTGTTTTAACTTTTCAGTCCTGCAAGTGAAGGAATGACAGCTGGATTTAATTACTTAGAAAGTTTTGGCTAAGCTAAGGTTAGAAAGGTCAGAGACAGGAATTTCTTTCACCCCTTGTGATTGATGGATTGCTAATGCAAACACATAGGTACAGTGGTGGAAATAGTATTTGATCCCTTGCTGATTTTGTAAGTTTGCCCACTGACAAAGACATGAGCAGCCCATAATTGAAGGGTAGGTTATTGGTAACAGTGAGAGATAGCACATCACAAATTAAATCCGGAAAATCACATTGTGGAAAGTAGATGAATTTATTTGCATTCTGCAGAGGAAATAAGTATTTATCCCCCACCAACCAGTAAGAGATCTGGCCCCTACAGACCAGGTAGATGCTCCAAATCAACTCGTTACCCTGCATGACAGACAGCTGTCGGCAATGGTCACCTGTATGAAAGACACCTGTCCACAGACTCAGTGAAATCAGTCCAGACTCTAACCTCTACAAAATGGCCAAGAGCAAGGAGCTGTCTAAGGATGTCAGGGACAAGATCATACACCTGCACAAGGCTGGAATGGGCTACAAAACCATCAGTAAGACGCTGGGCGAGAAGGAGACAACTGTTGGTGCCATAGTAAGAAAATGGAAGAAGTACAAAATGACTGTCAATCGACAAAGATCTGGGGCTCCACGCAAAATCTCACCTCGTGGGGTATCCTTGATCATGAGGAAGGTTAGAAATCAGCCTACAACTACAAGGGGGGAACTTGTCAATGATCTCAAGGCAGCTGGGACCACTGTCACCACGAAAACCATTGGTAACACATTACGACATAACGGATTGCAATCCTGCAGTGCCCGCAAGGTCCCCCTGCTCCGGAAGGCACATGTGACGGCCCGTCTGAAGTTTGCCAGTGAACACCTGGATGATGCCGAGAGTGATTGGGAGAAGGTGCTGTGGTCAGATGAGACAAAAATTGAGCTCTTTGGCATGAACTCAACTCGCCGTGTTTGGAGGAAGAGAAATGCTGCCTATAACCCAAAGAACACCGTCCCCACTGTCAAGCATGGAGGTGGAAATGTTATGTTTTGGGGGTGTTTCTCTGCTAAGGGCACAGGACTACTTCACCGCATCATGGGAGAATGGATGGGGCCATGTACCGTACAATTCTGAGTGACAACCTCCTTCCCTCCGCCAGGGCCTTAAAAATGGGTCGTGGCTGGGTCTTCCAGCACGACAATGACCCAAAACATACAGCCAAGGCAACAAAGGAGGGGCTCAGGAAGAAGCACATTAGGGTCATGGAGTGGCCTAGCCAGTCACCAGACCTTAATCCCATTGAAAACTTATGGAGGAGCTGAAGCTGCGAGTTGCCAAGCGACAGCCCAGAACTCTTAATGATTTAGAGATGATCTGCAAAGAGGAGTGGACCAAAATTCCTCCTGACATGTGTGCAAACCTCATCATCAACTACAGAAGACGTCTGACCGATGTGCTTGCCAACAAGGGTTTTGCCACCAAGTATTAGGTCTTGTTTGCCAGAGGGATTAAATACTTATTTCCCTCTGCAGAATGCAAATAAATTCATATACTTTCCACAATGTGATTTTCCAGATTTAATTTGTGATGTGCTATCTCTCACTGTTACCAATACCTACCCTTCAATTATGGGCTGCTCATGTCTTTGTCAGTGGGCAAACTTACAAAATCAGCAAGGGATCAAATACTTATTTCCACCACTGTATACTATTATGAATGAACAAGCATGAGCCAGACATACTGTAGTTTAAAGCTGGTTAAATAATTCTAGATGTTCTTGATATTTAGAATTGTAGATTCTAGATATTCTTGAATTCTGATTTCTGTGTATTTTAATATGTTTTTCTGTGTAATTCATATGTAGAATATCCTTTCAATCCAGTGTTACATATTTGCCTGACTCTTTAAAGTGAGCCTTTGTCTGCTGTTTAAGAGGTCAAGCATCTGGTTTGACTTAGCCACAGTCCTAGCTAGTTCTGTGAAGGAGTTAATAGGTGAAAAGAGGTCAAGAAAAGTCTTGATTAATTATAGGTAAATGTAGGACTGGGCTTTCTGAAAGAAATAACAAATTACGTATGTGTGCCATTAAGTAAGACTGGCCCTTGACCCCTTAATGAATGCCAGAACCCAGTTAGTATGAAGTTGACTAGGAATATGAGAATGTCCCTTAGTCCCTAAATGATTTAGTTAAGCTATAGCTGAGAAATTAATCATAATAAAATGCCAAGAGAGGGGAGCCAAAATGTCTGGTCTGAGAGGCCCAGGTCATGGGTCAGTTTGAGAAATATTAACCTATGTAACTGATATTTTTAGAGTATATGTATGGTAATAATTAGTTCAGACAGGGTAATTAAATCTATTCTTTACCATCTGGAGAGTAAGGGGGGCTAGGAGGGGGCTTAGGACTGTATTTAAGTGGGAGCAGAAGCAGCTTACGTCAGAAAGAGAGCAGAAGGAACAGACAGAGGAGAAGAGAGCTGAAGAAGACAGACAGCAGAAGAGAAGCAGCTGAGACAGAAGCCATAACATCCAGAGAGCTGAGTGAGGAGAGAAGAGAGCTAGAACTGATGTCCTGCTTTGTTTGCTGGCAAATAAAGAAGATTTCTCCCTCACTCTGGTGTGTGCTGTTTTGACTCCTGAAGTACCACAAGATTCTGCTAACAATAGGGGTAATTCATGCATCCATTCCTGCAACAATTCTTGGTGTCAGAAGTGGGATTTCGAACCCTGCAGCGATTTCTGACACCCAACTGACTGAGAAACATTTGCCGGGTATGTAATTCTGTATTCTGTATTGTAATCCTAGCTAGGAAACTGTAAACCAGCCCCTCAAAAATTGAGGGAAGGGGAGTCTGATCACTCTCAGCGAAGGGCCTTAGTAACTTTTAGTCTAGTGGAGATTAAGAAGCGAAACCGCTTGAGCTTATCTGTATCTGAGAAATTTGAAATTGTTGGGTGGATTTTCTGTATGGAATGTGTGATGCTTGAATGATTAACTGAGTGCGGACTTCTTATAGCTGCATTTCCAATTACCGCGAGTTCAATTGGCCAGCGACAGGAAGGAAGCGATTGTGTTTGTGTTACCTAGTGTCTCGAGAGTGTAGACCCCTTACTGCACTTCAAAAAAACTCCCTCCCTTTTGTGTGTGAACTGTAAGCATTATGGAGGGAAATCGTCTAGACAAATTGATACTCCCCTAGATTGTATGCTTAAGAATTTCAAAAAAGGGTTTTTAATTAATGATTATGGACAGACTTTAAGCTCAAGTACTCTAAGAACCTTGTGTGAAGTTGAGTGGCCATCTATGGGAGTGGGGTGGCCCCCTAGTGGCAGCTTAGATATTGAAGTAATCCGGAAGGTTACAGCATAATTAGTAGGAGAACCAGAATATTCTGAACAACTCCCTATATAGATTCCTGGGACAGCCTTGTGACTGACCCTCCCTCGTGGTTGAAAACTTATATGGGATCCCCAGTAAAATTCATGTTAGGGCCGTGTTCAAAGAAGATTAGAAAATCTAAACTAGAAGAGGGAAAGAGCCCCAGGAAAGCCTACCACCCAATCGTGGCTTCCGCCCCTACCCTGTCCGAGAAAACCCATACTCTCTGATGACCCCTCAGACCTTGAGCCACCACCTTATGGCCCATTGTTGGGGTTCCGTGCCACCCCCTAGAGATCCACGCCGCCCAGCCAAGCCTCTCCAGCACAGGCTTCTTCCGGATAGTTCCTCTTCTGTGCAAACCCCACCACATCCTAGGGTGGACTTTCACCTGGCCTCTACCCTCTGTGCCACATCCTCTCCTGTTAACCTCCGAAGACCCGCTTTGGGCTGCCACTCCCTGACTCCTCAACTCCTGACAGCCCAGCCTCTCCCTCTAGCACCCTACCCACTCATTAGGGGCCCGGCATCCCTTCAATGGACTGAATCACCTGTGACCACCTCTCAGTCTATGAGTACCCCTCCCCATCCCTCAGGGTTCACACACCTCCACTGAATGGGTTAGACCTGCTGCAATCACCTTTGAGCATGATAGGAGGGTAGCTCCTAGCTCTACCTCAGGTTCCATTCCCACCTCCTCGAGAGTTCTGCCACTTCGTCAGGTAACTACCACTCGACCGGATCCTAATAATGCAGGGTCAGGTTATACAGGCACAGGCCTACCAGTATGTACCCTTCACAACCACCGATCTCCTGAATTGGAAGACGCATTACCCCTCTTATACTGAAAAGCCTCAGGCAGTGGTGGACCTAGTGACTAGCATTATGGCCACCCATAACCCAACCTGGACTGATTGTCAACAACTTCTCCTGACCCTCTTCACAACTGAGGAGAGGCGGAAGATTTTGCAAAATGCTGAGGCCATCACGCGAGAGCGTGTCCCCGGAGAGGACACAGGACCTAGAGGAATGGGTTAGAGCTCGGTTCCCTCGCGCAGCTCCAGCTTGGGATCCAAATGATGAGCAGCACTATGAACTGTTGTCTGCTATTGCCGGGACTTGCTGGAAGGTATGAGGAAAGGCATAAAGAGGCCCATTAATCTGGCAAAGGTCTCTGAAATTCTCCAAGGGGCAACTGAATCCCCTGGGGCCTTTTAGAGCGACTAATTGAAGCCTACAGAACATACACCCCATTTGACCCTGAGCACTAAGAAAATCAGAGAATGGTGAATAGCGCATTGGTGGCCCAGAGTATGCCAGATATCCGAAGAAGTTGCAGCGTCAGGAGGGATTCGCAGGGATGAATACCACCCAGCTAATTGAGATCGCAACTAAGGTTTTCATTAATAGAGATCAGGAGGTGCGCCGAGAGGCTGACCGGAAGATGCAGAAGAAGGGCCGACCTTTAGCGGCAGCCATTACTAATTCCAACCCTTAACCGAGGTCGACCTCTAGCTATGGGAAGCCAAAGTGGGATCCCGGACCACCAGCCAGGCCCCGAGATTCCTTCAATCAATCCCGGCTAAGGTGGGAGAATCCCAGACCAAGATTGGAGAGGGACCAGTGTGCCTATTGTAAGGAAAGAGGGCACTGGAAAGATGAATGCCCCCAGAGGCGCCAGGGACTGAGAAGGGGACCAGGAGATCGAGGAAGCCGAGGCCCGAGTTCGAGAGGGAAGATATGAGCCTCCTGAATCTGACATCATCGGGATAGCCGAGATGGCAGAATGGGACGAATAGGACAGACCGGGTTCCTACAAACTGGGCTCCCAGGAACCTATGGTCAGCTTAACTATAGGGAGCCGCTCAATTCCATTCATGATTGATACAGGAGCTGAACATTCTGTTGTGACGGAGCGATTAGCGCCTGTGTCTGGAAAAACTGTCCGAGTGGTGGGGAGCCACGGGGGTGCAGAACCGGAGGCCCTTTCTGACAACCCGTAGATGCCAATTAGGCTCCACACATGTCACTCATGAATTCCTGTATATGCCAGACTGTCCAATCCCTTTGTTAGGTCGAGACCTGCTGTCCAAGCTTAGGGCCCAAATTTCCTTTGACTCTGATGGCCAGACTTCAGTCTCCTTTCGGCCCCCATATCCAGCCCTAAGGGTATATTGAGTTTCTGCTGCCCTCTTGAAGAAGAATGGCGGCTGCATCAGTCGCAGGGCCAGTTGACCTACCCCTGGCAGACAGCTTTCAGGTCAGTGGGGTATGGGCAGAAGATAATCCCCCAGGGTTGGCCCGAAATATTCCTCCTGTCCATGTAGATTACTTCCAAGTGCCCAGCCAATCCATCTTCGCCAATACCCAATTCCCAGAAAGGCTCTGGAAGGGATTCAAGCACACTTGAATCGTCTGTTATCCCATGGAATTATTCGTCCTTGCCAGTCTCCATGGAATACGCCACTAGTTGCCAGTCAGAAGCCAGGGACTGAGGACTATCCGGCCAGTCCAAGACTTACGAGTGGTCAACAAATCCACTATCTCATTACACCCTGTAGTGCCTAATCCATATGTCCTGCTAGGATTGATACCTTCTGGAGCTACCCATTTCACAACACTAGATCTAAAAGATGCCTTCTTTTGTATTCGGGTGGCCCCAGCCAGTCAATTGCTTTTTGCCTTTCAATGGGAAAACCCAGTAACAGGAAGGAAGCTTCAGTATACATGGACCCGCCTGCCACAGGGGTTCAAGAATTCCCCCACCATTTTTGGGACAGCCCTAGGGCAAGACCTTAAGACTTTTAAATCTGAGCCTTCCAGGCGAGTTTACTCCAGTATTAGATGACCTCCTGATTGCAGCAGTGACCTCAGGAAGAGTGTTTTGAGGCTACCAGAGAATTGCTGGAGCTACTCTTGGATGCAGGCTATAAGGTCTCAACGCTCAAAGGCCCAACTTTGTCAGTCAGAAGTGAAGTATCTGGGCTTTTGCATTTCCCAGGGAAGTCGGAGACTGGATGCTAGTAGGAAGCAAGCAGTTGCTGCAATTCCCCAACCCAAGTCCAGAAGGGAAGTTAGGGAATTTCTGGGAGCAGCCGGATTCTGCAGAATTTGGATTCCAAATTTTGCATTGATGGCGAAACCCCTTTACCAGGCCACAAAGGGGGGTGAAAAGGAACCATTTGAATGGGGACCTACTGCTCAACAATCCTTCATTGCCATAAAGAAAGCCCTACTCCAAGCCCCTGCGTTAGGCCTTCCTGATGTGGAGAAACCTTTCTCATTGTATGTCCATGAGCGACAGGGGGTTGCTCTGGGTGTGCTGACCCAGATGATGGGATCCTGGCAGAGGCCTGTTGCATACCTGTCTAAACAGCTGGATGGAGTGGCTAAGGATGGCCAGCCTGCATGAGGGCCATTGCAGCAACAGCCTTACTGGTCCAGGAAGCTGATAGTTGACCTTGGGGCAAGAACTGGTTGTTAAAGTCCCCCATGCAGTTCTCACCCTCATGGAGTATAAGGGCAACCACTGGTTTACAAATAACCGCATGGTTAAGTACCAAGCTAGCTTGTGTGAGAATCCACTGGATACACCTGGAAACAGTGGCTACATTCAATCCTGCCACTCTTTTGCCAGCATCTGAGGGACCACCGGATCATGACTGTATCCAAACCATGGATGAAGTGTACTCCACTCGACCAGATCTTAAAGATGTTCCTTGGAGGGACCCAGATGTAATTATTTCACAGATGGAAGCAGTTATGTGGAGAACTCCAAGCGATTGGCAGGCTATGCTGTGGTGACAGAGGACAAGGTGATAGAAGCAAGAGCCCTGCCCCAAGGAACTTCAGCCCAGAAAGCAGAACTTGTGGCCCTCATACGAGCTCTGGAGCTAGCAGCAGGACTGGTAACTAACATTTATACTGATTCCAAGTATGCCTTCACAACTCTACATGCTCATGGAGCTTTGTATAAGGAAAAGGGACTCATAAATGCTGCAGGCCAACCTGTTAAGTATGGACCCTGAAATACTTCAGCTGCTAGAGGCTGTGTGGGCCCCTAAGAAGGTAGCTGTCATTCACTTGCAGGGGACACCAAAGGAATAGATACTCCAGTGGCCCGAGGGAATCGCCATGCTGATCGGGGTGGCCAAGGAAGCTGCTCGAGGACCCCTTAGCAAGTACTGTGACTCCCCTGTTCCAAATCGACTGCAAGAATGGACACCTATGTATACCCAAATGGAAGAGAATGGGCTCAAGAAGGAAGGTGCAGTAAGGAGACCTGATGGCTGGTTACATCTCCCTGATACCAGAGTTCTGGTGCCACGCCACCTAGCTTGGCCTGTAGTGTCTCAAGCTCATGACCTATCACACTTAGGGAAAACAGCACTAGCTCGCCTACTCAGTCGAGTAGTGGTGCTGGAAGGATGGATAGTCTGGTTGCCACTGCCTCTGCCCGATGTACTCTCTGTGCCCAGAATAATGCCGTCAGGGACCCCGTATTCACCAGGAGTTCAGTCCTAGAGGACTAACACCCTTGAGTCTCTAGTTATAGACTTCACAGAAATGCCCAGGAGCGGTAGGCTCCGATACCTCTTGGTCATGGTCTGTACCTTTTCTGGGTGGGTGGAAGCATATCCTACAGTCACTGAGAAAGCCACAGAAGTAGCTCGAGCCCTCCTTAGGGATGTCATCCCCAGGTATGGACTGCCCCTTGCCATAGGTTCAGATAATGGTCCCGCCTTTGTTGAAGCTACACTTCAGGCCCTGTCCCGCATGCGCATTACCTGGAAATTGCATTGTGCCTATCGTCCCCAGAGTTCAGGGCAGGTTGAGCGAGCAAACAGAACCTTGAAAAATAGCCTAGCAAAGATTTGTCAGGAAAACCCAACTGAAATGGCCACAGGCACTGCCACTAGCCCTCTTCCGCCTCCGATGCACCCCAACTAAAGAACAGCCCTCTCTCCCTTTGAAATTGTGTATGGGAAGCCCCCAGCCATTTTGCAGGGAATTAAGGGAGACATAGGGATTTTAGGGTCTAGCTCAGGTGCAGGAGCAGGTAGCCCTCTTGGGCAGGATAATTTCTGAGCTTCAGTCTTATGTGAGAGAAATAAACCCTGTCCCCTTCCAGGCTCAGGTACATTCCTTTCTGCCAGGGGATAGAGTTTGGGTGAAAGACTGGAGGCTCCAGCCTTTGTGGCCCCGGTGGAAAGGACCTTTTACTGTTTTGCTTTCTACCCCTACAGCTGTGAAGGTCGCAGGGATACTCCATGGGTCCATTAGTCTCGAATTAAGTCTGCTGACCAGACTGAGCCCAGCATGGATCAGACGGAGCCTAAACAGTGGAGAGCAGAAAGTGATCCAGCGGAGCCATTGAAGTTGCGCTTGACCCGAACCAAAGAATCTACTAGCTGAAAAGAAGGGTCAACTGTCATACTGCAGGAGCTGCTGAACTTCGGCTTCACACTGAGACTCTTTCTTGTCCAGATTCTGGCTTTCTTGGAATTTGAGAGCTTGATCCTTGTCAGTTGAGGGTCTATCCCAACTGGTATAAGAACTCAAAGACTGAGAACATTATATTAGAGTAATCTGTGACTAGCACAGACTGTTGGAATATTATTGCTTAATTAGTTTGCTGTATTTGTTTTAGATTAGGAAGAAAGAAAATGTTAGTAGTTTGGATGCTTTTGTTGTTTTCTACTCCTTGCCTCCTTGTTCCTAGTACCCCAACTCGCTCCAACCTTTGGTTACACTCTGTCCAGGAACTAATTAGCCAGGCAAAGATTACTTCCCCTTGTATTGTGTGTTCCCGATTTTCTCCTTATACTACAGATGTCCCAGCTGTTACCTGTCCCTGTGCAACTCCCAGCTCTTATACCTCCCTACTTTTCGAGTTCAGGTCCTTGGAGCCAGGATTATACTTGGTGGTCCTTTTATAATGCTACTTCCCCCTCTGAATCTTCTCTAAGGACCAGTCTTTTACGTCTCCCTATCCAGCTTCTGGAGTGTTTTGTTTAACAAGAAGCATCTCAACTGTTCTTCCCATTCCCTGTAACTATACTAATGTTCTCCCAGAAAAAGGAGAATCTGTGTGGGTAGTTCTCCAGGTACTCCTATGTGCCCTACTACCGTACCTGCAGATTATGACCAAGGTGATTATCTGGCTCCTAACCTTACTACTGAGAAGACTATAGTGTCCAGGCCTATTTTCTACTTTCATAAGTCCCCGGGGTATGAAGGGTTTGCACCATATGAGCAGCCTGTCACAATCGGGGATTGCCCCTATGGTGTACAAAGTCTCCATTTCGTCTTAGTTCCCCCTGGGATAGGGGCTCGCATTATGGGCATCCTAGTGTCCATCCTGTGCCAACATTTATTGGGACTTTCCTCGCCCTCTCCTTGGTCATTACTGGCTCTGTGATATGTCCTCCACATGATTCTTCCCCCCACATATGATTTTGTGTATTGGTAACTTTGAATTATTTCCTAAAGTTATTCCTCTCCTCAGGCCACCATCCCCGCACCGTTCTAAGCGAGAGGCCTTGTCCTTACCTTCCTCCGTTGCCACAGAGGATGAGGCGATTGAATTAGCTCTCCAGTATATCAACTCTACTTATCCTCTGACTAAAAAGAGACTTGTAGCCCTTTCTGCCACGGCCTGGATTCCAATTGGGGGCCCGGTAGCGGGTATTACTGAACTAGGCATGGCTACCCGGAGACTTCATCCCTACTCCATGTTTTAGTTCATGAGCTGAACGTGGTAGTCAATGCATTGCAGGATCAAATTAATGATTAAGTATAGTTTCTCGGTATAACCGTATGGGTCTTGACTTATCTCTTTGCAGCCCAGGGTGGCCTCTGCACAGTGCTAAATTCTTCAGAGTGCTGTACTATTGTCATAAATAGGACGCATGTAGTTAGGCATGCCAATGGATAAAGTCCTACAGTTGGCCTAGCCTTAATGTGGAGGATTACCGAGGAGGATTAGACCTTACCTCCTGGTGGTGGTCATTGACCTCATGGATACGTCCCTTGTTCATTTCCCTAATAGTCTTAGTTTTAGCAGGGTTGTTGTTTTGTTTCCTGGCCTCATGTGCTTCGGCAGTATGCCGTCGGACCTTAACAAGTAGGGTAATGGGTGATTCACAAGCCTATTCTTAGTTAGGATCACTATAATCGCCAGAGTTTGAGTTGTGAGACTTATCTCTGCATAAGCTGATTTTAGTCTCAAAGGGGGGAATGAGGCAGTGGGCATAATTATACATATATAAGAAGCCATATTAATTCTGTTTAAAGTTTGGTGGTTAAATTCTGTTTTAACTTTCAGTCCTGCAAGTGAAGGAATGACAGCTGGATTTAATTACTTAGAAAGTTTTGGCTAGCTAAGGTTAGAAAGGTCAGAGACAGGAATTTCTTTCACCCCTTGTGATTGATGGATTGCTAATGCAAACACATATGTATACTATTATGAATGAACAAAGCATGAGCCAGACATACTGTAGTTTAAAGCTGGTTAAATAATTCTAGATGTTCTTGATATTTAGAATATGTAGATTCTAGATATTCTTGAATTCTGATTTCTGTGTATTTTAGAATATGTTTTTCTGTGTAATTAATATGTAGAATATCCTTTCAATCCAGTGTTACATATTTGCCTGACTCTTTAAAGTGAGCCTTTGTCTGCTGTTTAAGAGGTCAAGCATCTGTTTGACTAGCCACAGTCCTAGCTAGTTCTGTGAAGGAAGTTAATAGGTGAAAAGAGGTCAAGAAAGTCTTGATTAATTATAGGTAAATGTAGGACTGGGCTTTCTGAAAGAAATAACAAATTACGTATGTGTGCCATTAAGTAAGACTGGCCCTTGACCCCTTAATGAATGCCAGAACCCAGTTAGTATGAAGTTGACTAGGAATATGAGAATGTCCCTTAGTCCTAAATGAATTTAGTTTAAGCTATAGCTGAGAAATTAATCATAATAAAATGCATTTCACGCTATCCAAAATACTAGGACTAGAGGGCATGAGTTGAAGCTACAGTGTGGTAAATTTAAAACGAATCGGAGAAAATTTTTCTTCACCCAACGTGTAATTAGACTCTGGAATTGTTTGCCGGAGAACGTGGTACGGGCGGTTAGCTTGACGGAGTTTAAAAGGGGTTAGATAGATTCCTAAAGGACAAGTCCATAGACCGCTATTAAATGGACTTGGAAAAATTCCGCATTTTTAGGTATAACTTGTCTGGAATGTTTTTACGTTTGGGGAGCGTGCCAGGTGCCCTTGACCTGGATTAGCCACTGTCGGTGACAGGATGCTGGGCTAGATGGACCTTTGGTCTTCCCAGTATGGCACTACTTATGTACTTAAGTACTTATAAATGTCTGGTCCTGAGAGGCCCCAGGTCATGGGTCAGTTTGAGAAATATTAAACCTATGTAACTGATATTTTTAGAGTATATGTATGGTAATAATTAGTTCAGACAGGGTATTAATCTATTCTTTACCATCTGGAGAGTAAGGGGGGCTAGGAGGGGGCTTAGGACGTATTTAAGTGGGAGCAGAAGCAGCTTACGTCAGAAAGAGAGCAGAAGGAACAGACAGAGAGAAGAGAGCTGAAGGAAGACAGACAGCAGAAGAGAAGCAGCTGAGACAGAAGCCATAACATCCAGAGAGCTGAGTGAGAGAGAAGAGAGCTAGAACTGATGTCCTGCTTTGTTTGCTGGCAATAAAGAAGATTTCTCCCTCACTCTGGTTGTGCTGTTTGACTCCTGAAGTACCACAGATTCTGCTAACAATAGGGGTAATTCATGCATCCATTCCTGCAACATTATCTCCACCCTTCTCCTCCACCGCTAACTCCAGACTCCGTTCCTTCTACCTTGCTGCACCATATGCCTGGAAATACACTTCCTGAGCCGGTACGCCAAGCCTCATCTCTGCCATCTTCAAATCCTAAGCTAAAAACCCATCTCTTCGATGCTGTTTTTAACTCCTAAACCTAACCCTTCAACTGTCCCCTATCCCTGATATGTCCTGTCTGTCCTAACCCTTATCCCTTACTTGTCCTGTCTGTCTGTCATAATTAGATTGTAAGCTCTATCGAGCAGGACTGTCTCTCCATGTTCAAGTGTGAAGCGCTGCGTACGTCCGGTAGCGCTATAGAAATAAGTAGTAGTAGGATCAAAACAGTGTGTTCTGTAAGAGACTAGGATTCAGTTTACAGACACATTAATATATGTTGAATAGATTTGCACCTCTATTGCTTGTAGTTGATTGCACAAACAAGTTATTCTTCTTAGTTGTTGGATGGCTGGAGTATTTTCTTATGAGGCTGATGTATTACTTGGCTGCTTTCACCTATATAGTAGGATCAGCTTTGAGTTTCTGGTGCTAAGGAGAGTAGAAGTATGTTTGGGTGTTGAGTTGTCATGGCTAAAGTTGCTAAGATACAATGTTACCATATTCACATTCTACCATAGTGATCAGAATCTCTTAACTAGAAGCAACTAAAGCTCTCTAGTAAGTTTGGCAGTGCACATAGCCTGTGCACATAAGATTTTCCACTGCTGTAGGGGTTTCTTCATCAAAGATACATGACACTGGATTACTGGGGGAAATTAGGCAGGTAAGAGCTAGCACTGCTTGTTGGAGACAGGTCCAAAAATGTGGTTAAAGTGCCTCTGCTAATATCAATCATAAGTGATTTATATGTCTGGTTTTTGGTTTTCATTCTTAAGGTATTTCTGATTTGGTCAGTCTGGGGTTTCCATGTTTGTCTTTTCACTGCCTAAACTGAAAGAAAAAGAATCTAGAAGCACATATTGGATCGAAGAAAAAAAAAGCAGTTGCATTCATGGATTGCCTAAGGGTATCTGATACCTTGGCATGGTTTTAGAGAAGAATTGATGGACCCCCAGGGACAGCCACAGAAAGCAATGAAGGGATCTCTGAGTGTGTAAAGTATATTATCAAATACTATGTACATCTGTGCAACAGAGGAAGAAGACATACAACAGTATGTGCAATGAGGGGGGGGGGGGGGGGCGACAAGCCACTTTTAGATGTGTTAGTGATAGAAGGAAGTGCAAAAGTGGAATTGTGAGACACATGGGTGAAGGCTGACTTGCTTAACAAACATTTCTATCTGTGTTCATAGCTAAAGGGCCGGGAAAAGGACCTCAAAACACTAACACAAAATAAATGGAGATGTGATAGACCCTGAACATCTGCTCACACTTTCCCATGCACTAAAAAAAAAACTTTTATTTTTTAGCATTGGGGATATGTTTGGGAGGCACAGAGTAGGCATGCCCAGTGCTAATCAGTTAGGGCAGCCACATTGTTGCATGCCTACCAATTAGTGCATGGTTAGCACATGAACCCTTTCCACCTACTAAATACGTGTCAATAAGGACTCACATGCTAATTGCCACGTGCTAATTAGGAAATTAGGACGTGACCATTAATTGAGGAAATGAAAATTGGCCATTTTACAGCTGCACTACAAGTGGCTTCGGTTCACAGGGAAACCCACACGCTAGACACAGTGCAGGCCACATTTTAGTGCAGCTTAGTAAAAGGACTCCTATGTCTGGCAGTGGAAAAAGTTCCTTATTCTACACCCATTGTTAAGGGTGTTTCTGTGGAAACAACATATATATACAGAATTTGAGGTGTGCAAAGTATATTGGAGTGTCCCATCCTGTATAGACCACTCCCACCTAGAAGTGATTAAATTTGCCACTGAATCATTTTAAAGGTAGTTTTTACTGAGTGACTGAAATTTGGCTGGAAGGTAGAAGGCCCCTGAAACATATTGTTGCAGTGTCTTTATAGCCAATTTAAAGTACCCCTCCACCCCCATCCCAAATTAAATGGCCTAGGTAAAGACTCTCTCTGAGATTAAGTGATTAGATATCCATAGCCCTTTAACTTAGTTTGACTTGATGAGTTTATTGCATCTATCAAATTTGCTGAGGCTGAGTGCAACAATTGTGAAGGTGGGCCAAAATTATGAAATTAATTGCCTCACAATATACGTTCAATGAAATCTCTTGATATGTTTAAAAAGCTTTTGAAACATTTTTATTTCAGCAGGCCTTTGGTAACAGTCTGACTTCTGTTAAAAATATCTCTTGAAATTAAATGAGTTTTTTTAATGCAATGCAAATTGTGAATTTTGTGTGATAATTTTAGTTTTGTAATTTGTATTGTTTGCATGTATATACTATGCTATATTTTATTTTTATGTATGTGATTTTTAAAATCTGTTTAGCATCCTCAGATAATGCAGAATAGAAAATTTATAAATAAAAAAATAATAGGGAGGTGAAATTTCTTGATGAAATCAAGGACAGCTTCATGGAACAGCTGGCTCAGGAGCCCACAAGAGAAGGAAAAATACTAGACTTAGTCATTACTGGAGCTCATGATCTGGTGCGGGGGGGGTAACGGTGCGAGGGCCGCTTGATAACAGTGATCATAATATGATCAGTTTTGATATGGCATTGAAGTAAGTGAACTTAGGAAATCAAATACACTAGCGTTTAACTTTAGAAAGGTGATTACGACAAAATGAGAAAAACAGTTAAAAAAAAACTGAAAGGAGCAGCTCACAGGGTTAAAAAACTTGCATCAGGCGTGGATGCTGTTTAAAACACCATCCTGGAGGTACAGGACAAATATATTCCGCATATTAGAAAAAAGGGGAAAAAAAAGACCAAACGTCAGCCGGCGTTGCTAAATAGTAAGGTAAAGGAAGTCAGTAGAACCAAAAAACAATCCTTCAGAAAGTGGAGAAGAGAACCGACTAAAAGTAACAAGATGAAACATAAGGAATGCCAAGCCAAATACAAAGCGGAGATAAGGAGGGCAAAAAGGACTTTGAAAAAAAGTTAACGTTAAAGCAAAAATACATAGTAAATTTTTTTAGATACATTAAAAGCAGGAAGCCGGCTAAAGAATCGGTTGGGCCGCTGGACGAAAATGGGTGTTAAAGGGACGATCAAGGAAGACCAAGCCATAGTGGAGAAATTAAATGAATTCTTTGCTTCGGTCTTCACCGAGGAGGATTTGGGAGGGACACTGGTGCTGGAAAGCGTATTTGAAGCAGGCGAGTCGGAGAAACTAAACGAATTCTCTGTAAACTGGAGGATGTAATGGGTCAGTTCTGCGAACTGAAGAATAGTAAATCACCAGGACCTGATGGTATTCATCCCAGAGTATTAATAGAACTGAAAAATGAATTTGTAGAGCAATCTATCTCTAAAATCGAGTGTGGCACCGGAAGACTGGAGAGTAGCCAATGTTACGCCGATTTTAAAAAAGGTTCCAGAGGAGATCTGGGAAATTTATAGATTGGTGAGTCTGACGTCGGTACTGGGCAAAATGGTAGAGGCTATTATTAAGAATAAAATTACAGAGCACATACAAAAACATAGGCTGATGAGACAAAGTCAGCATGGATTTAGTGAAGGGAAGTCTTGCCTCACCAATCTACTGCATTTTTTGAGGGGGTGAACAAACGTGGACAATGGGGAGCTAGTGGATATTGTGTATCTGGATTTTCAATAGGCATTTGACAAAGTGCCTCATGAAAGACTCCTGAGGAAACTGGAGAGTCATGGGATCGGAGGTAGGGTATTACTACGGATTAAGAACTGGTTGAAAGATAGGAAGCAAAGAGTAGGGTTGAATGGCCAGTATTCTCAGTGGAGAAGGGTAGTTAGTGTGGTCCCTCAGGGGTCTGTGCTGGGACCGCTGCTTTTTAACATATTTATAAATGACCTTAGGATGGGAGTAACTAGTGAGGTAATTAAATTTGCAGATGACACAAAACCTATTCAGGGTCGTCAAGTCGCAGGAGGAGTGTGAAAGATTACAGGAGGACCTCGCGAGACTGGGGGTTGGGCGTCCAAGTGGCAGATGAAGTTCAGTGTTGACAAGTGTAAAGTGATGCATGTGGGTAAGAGGAACCCGAATTCATGTCATGCAAGGTTCCGCTTTAGGAGTCACCGATCTAGAAAAGGGATCTGGGAGTTCATCGTTGATAAGACGTTAAAAACTTCTGCTCAGTGTGCTGCTGCGGCTAAGAAAGCACACAATGTTGAGTATTATTAGGAAAGGGATGGAAAACAAACACGAGGATGTTATTAATGCCGTTGTATCGCTCCATGGTGCGACCGCACCTCGAGTATTGTGTCTAATTTCTGGTCGCCGCATCTCAAAAAAGATATAATGGAATTAGAGAAGGTGCAGAGAAGGGTGATAAAAATTATAAAGGGAATGGAACGACTTCCCTATGAGGAAAGGCTGAGAAGGTTAGGGCTCTTCACCTTGTAGAAAAGGTGGCTGAGGGGTGATATGAAAGAAGTCTACAAGATAATGAGCGGATTAGAGCGAACAGATGTGAAGCGTTTGTTTACACTTCAAACAACAACAAAACCAGGGGCCACAAGATGAAGCTAGAATATGGTAGATTTAAAACAAATAGGAGAAAGTTTTTCTTTACTCAGCGGTGTAGTTAGACTCTAGAACTTGTTGCCGGAGAATGTAGTGACAGCAGCTGGCCTTATGGAATTTAAAGGAGGTTTGGGACAGATTCCTGAGGGAAAAGTCCATTGAACATTATTAAAAAAAAATTTTTTTTTTTTTTTTGGGGGGGTTTGCCAGGTTCTTGAAGCCTGGATTGGCCGCTGTCAGAGACAGGATGCTGGGCTTGATGGATCCTTGGTCTTTTCCCAATATGTGGTGCTTATGTACTTATGTAAATACATGTATATTGAAACATAGAAACTGATGGCAGATAAAGGCCATATGACCCATCCAGTCTGCCCATCCTCTGTAACCCCTAACTCTTCCTTTTCCTAAGTGATCCCACATGCTTATCTCATGCCTTTTTAATTCTGGAACAGTTCTTGACTCCACAACCTCCTCCAGGAGACCATTTCATGTCTCCACCACCCTTTTTGTGAAATAGTACTTCCTTAGATTACTCTTAAGCCTATTCCTTCTTAACTTCATTATATGCCCCCTCATTCCAGAGCATTCCTTCAGTTGAAAAAGGCTCTCTTCCTGAACATAAAGCCCTTGAGATATTTAAACATCTCTATCATGTCTCCTCTCTCCCTCCTCTCTTCCAGCGTATACATGTTGAGGTTCATAAGCCTGTCTCTATAATTTTTGCATTCAAGACCGCATATAAAATTTGTAGCCGCCCTCTGGACGACTCCACCCTGTTTATATCTTTCCGTAGGTGCGGTCTCCAGAACTGCATGCAGTACTCCAAATGGGGCCTCACTAGAGACTTATACAATGGCACTATCACCTCCTTTTTCCTGCTGGCATGCCTCTCTTTATGCACCCAAACATCCTTCTGGCTTTGGACCGTTGCTTTTTCTACCTGTTTGGATGCTTTAAGGTCATCAGACACAATCACCTGCAAGTCTCGCTCTTCCTTCATACACTGAAGCACTTCACCCCCTATACTGTACCGTTCCCTCGGATTCTTGCGGACCCAGAGCAAGACCCTACATTTTTTGGGATTAAACCTTAGTTGTCAAATATTGGTCCATTCCTCCAGTTTCACTAGGTCCTTCCTCATGTCATTCATGCCCCTCTAGGGTGTCCACCTGTGCAGAGTTTGGTATCATCCACAAAGAGACAAATTAAAATTCAATGCGAAGAAATGCAAGTGATGCATTTAGGGAGTAGAAACCCACGAGAGAGACTTATGTGTAGGCGGGGAGAGTCTGATAGGTACTGAGGGGGAGAGGGATCTTGGGTGTGATAGTATCCGAGGATCTTGAAGGCGACGAAACAGTGTGACAGGGCGGTGGGCCGTAGCGGAAGGTTGCTAGGCTGTATAGAGAGAGGTTGTGATCAGCAGAAGAAAGGAAGTGTTGATGCCCCTGTACAAGTCGTTGGTTGAGGCCCCACCTGGAGTATTGTGTTCAGTTTTGGAGGCCGTACCTTGCGAAGGATGTTAAAAAAATGGAAGCGGTGCAAAGAAAAAGCTACGAGAATGGTATGGGATTTGCGTTCCAAGACGTATGACCAAAGACTTGCTGACCTGAACATGTATACCCTGGAGGAAAGGAGGAAACAGGGGTGATATGATACAGACGTTCAAATACTTGAAAGGTATTAATCCGCAAAAAAATCTTTTCCGGAATGGAAGGGCGGTAGAACGAGAGGACATGAAATGAGATGAAGGGGGGCAGACTCAAAAAGATGTCGGGAAGTATTTTTCACGGAGAGGGTGGTGGATGCTTGGAAATGCCCTCCCGCGGGAGGTGGTGGAGATGAAAACAGTAACGGAATTCAAACATGCGTGGGATATGCATAAAGGAATCCTGTGCAGCAGAATGGATCCTCAGAAGCTAGCTGAAATTGGGTGGCGGAGCAGGTGGGGGGAAGAGGGGTTGGTGGTTGGAGGCTAGGATAGGGGAGGGCAGACTTGTACGGTCTGTACCAGAGCCGGTGATGGGAGACGGGACTGGTGGTTGGGAGGCAGGAAATACTGCTGGGCAGACTTATACGGTCTGTGCCCTGAAAAAGACAGGTACAAATTCAAGATATGAGTTTATCTTGGCAGACTAGAGGACCATGCAGGTCTTTTTTCTGCCGTCATCTACTATGTTACTATGTTACCATAGACCGTTATTAAATGGACTTGGGGAAAATCCACTATTTCTGGGATAAGCAGTATAAAATGTTTTGTACATTTTTGGATCTTGCCGGGTATTGTGACCTGGATTGGCCACTGTTGGGAACAGGATGCTAGGCTCAATGGACCTTTGGGTCTTTCCCAGTATGGCAATACTTATGTCTTATGTCAGCCTTCCGCAATATTGCTCACAAAGCGTTAAAAGAGCCAGCCCTAGGACCGATCCCTGCGGTACTCCACTGACAACATCCTTTTTCTTCAGAGCAAGCTCCATTTACACTACCCTCTGTCTCCTTCAACCAATTTTTAAACCTATCAGTTACTCTAGGTCCCATTACCGAGGGCACCAATCTATTTATCAGTCGCCTGTGCAGAACTGTGTCAAAGGCTTTGCTGAAAACCAAGTATACAACATCAAGCGCCCCTCCCATGTCCAACTGTTGGTCACCCAGTTGAAGAAGACAGATTTGACTGACACGACCTGCCACTAGTGAAGCCATGCTGCCTCGGGTCCCGCATTCCATTTAGTTCAAGAAATGTCACAATCTTCCTCTTTAGAAGCGTTTCCATTAGCTTCTCACCACTGAGATCAGATTGGACAGGTCTGTAATTCCCAACCTCCTCCTTCCACTCTTGTGCAAAGCAACCACATCCGCCTTCTCCAGGCCACCGGGACCACTCCAGTTTCTAAGGAAGCATTGAAGAGGTCCATCAGTGGAGTTCCTGAGCACCCTCGGATGTATCCCATCTGGCCCCATCACTCCGTCTGGGAACATGTTATGGCATACTACTTAATGGCAGGTACGCATGTACTGTATGTTTAAGCATGTGCATACTTTCCCCTTAGAAAATTAGTATAACCTAAGCACACACAACTGCCTCCAGTTTAGGAAACATGTTATATAATCTCCCCAAAGTGTCTGGCAGTGGAGTGAGGTTGTGTTGCCCTTATTGAGGTGACACCACTCATCTTTTCCATGGTTATTTGCAAAAGAGAATATTAATGTGCCTTGTTTTCAGGGAAATTTCTCTGGATGTATCTTCTATTGCATTTGTACAGAGGGGGCATAATCGAACTGGGCGCCCATCGTTACAGGTGCCCCGGCGAAGGGCGGGGCATCCCATATTATCAAAACAAGATGGGTGTCCATCTTTCATTTAGATTTTGTCCTTCCCTAACTCATCACAATGTTACCCATAATCGTATTGTAACAAATTGTACTTCCATCATTCACAATGTATTGTAAGCCACACTGAGCCCGCAAATAGGTGGGAAAATGTGGGATACAAATGCAATAAATAAATAAAATAAATAAATAAATAAATGTGGGTCGAGGTCGGCCAAATCTCAACATTTTAGGTCGACCGAAATTTTGAGATTCGCCACCTTAGAGATGGGCGGCCTCGGTTTCGCCTATAATGCAAACCGAGGACGCCCATCTCAAAAAATGAACCAAATTCAAGGCTTTTGGTCATGGGAGGAGCCAGCATTGGTAGGGCACTGGTCCCCCTCACATGCCACGACACCAACCGGTGCACCCTAGGGGCCTCTGCAGTGGACATCCAAATTGCTTCCAGCTGCATAGCTCCCTTACCTTGTGTGCTGAGCCCCCCAAAACCCACTACCCACAACTCTACACCACTACCACAGCCCTTAGGGATGAAGGGGGGCACCTACATGTGGGTACAATGGTTTTTGGGTCAGTTTTGGAGGGCTCACATTTACCACCACAAAGTGTAACAGGTGGGGGGGGGGGGTGCCTGGGTCCACCTGTCTGAAGTGCACTGCACCCACTAAAAACTGCTCCAGGGGACTTGCATACTGCTGTGATGGAGCTGGGTGATATTTGAGGCTGGCATAGAGGCTGGCAAAAAATGTTTTTTAAATTGCTTTTTTTTTGGGTGGGAGGGGGTGGTGACCACTTGGGGGAGTAAGGGGGAGGTCATCCTCGATTCCCTCCGGCTGGTCATCTGGTCAGTTTCGGGCACCTTTTTGAGGCTTGGTCGTGAAACAAAAGGGACCAAGTAAAGTCGACCAAATGGCTCGTCAGAGACCCCTTCTTTTTTCCATTATCAGCCAAGGATGGCCATCTCTTAACCACGCCCCGTCCCGCCTTCGGTACACTGGCGACACGCCCCCTTGTACTTTGGCCGTCCCCATGACGGAAAGCAGTTGAGGGTGGGCCAAAATCAGCTTTCGATTATAATGCAATTGGCCGGCCCTGAGAGAAGGACTCCATCTCCCGATTGTGTCGGAAGATGGGCGCCCTTCTCTTTAGAAAATGAGCTGGATGGACTCCAGATTTCACTCCCATGTAGCAGATAGCTTGAATGAGGTTATTCAATATTGTATAATTGTGAGTTTTTACTGGTGGGCTCAAACTAATGTATTTTATAGCCTATTTAAAGGTGGGGGATGGATACAATGTGTGGAAATGTCAGTTTGACTTACCGCCTCCATATGTAGGTTGCCCCCCCCCCCCCCCATTGCTTTCCCAATTCTTTTGTCTAGAGATGCACTGTTTCCATAGTGGCTGAATCATTTATTGTTTTATACTTCCAGGATAAAAATAAGTCCTGTTGGTTCACATTATAAAAGCAGAAAAATAACTCCGAATAGGAAGAAAGAAAGAAAGAAAGAAACAAACACATTTTTAAAAGACACCCAATCATGCAACAAAGTACATCAAATACTATGAATCATCAGGTACACTCCACTAGTCTCCATTCCTCACCTCCTTATTCAATCCTAAGTGCCATAAACACAAACAAAAATATGAGTCTTTAATACAATTTTAAATTTTTTCAATAAAGTCAGCATGAGTGGGAATCTGTAGCTACTCCACAACATAGGGCTCACCAAAAAAAAAAAATGCGTTTGCCTGTCTGATTCCTTTCGGTCTTACAAGAGAAGGTTACACAAACCTGTGATCTGGCCTGATGAGCAAAGTAATCTACCAGGAATATAGGGAGCCACAAATGTGGTATGATAAGATGGAGTATTTTCATATATCATCACTACATGTATAGTAACATAGTAATATAGTAGATGACGACAGATAAAGACCTGTACGGTCCATCTAGTCTGCCCAACAAGATAAACTGGTATGTCATACTTCATATGTATACCTGGTCTTTATTTGTCCTTGCCAATTTTCAGGGCATAGACCATAGACATCTGCCCAGCACTGTCCCTGTCTCCAACTTCTGAAACTGAAGCTGAATCTGTCCAGCCACGATCAGAGCACATACCGTAAAAGTTTGCCCAATACTAGCTTTGCTTCCCAGTTACCGGTGTTGCTTCCTAATCTCTGCTAAGCTTCTTTGGACCCATTCCCTTCTAAACAGGATTCCTTTGTGTTTATCCCACACATTTTTGAATTCTGTTATCATTTTCATCTCTACCACCTCCTGCGGGAGGGCAAATCCAGGTACATACCACCCTTTCCATGAAAAAAATACTTCTGACATTATGCCTGAGCCTGCCCCCTTTCAGCCTCAATTCATGTTCTCTAGTTCTAGCACCTTCCTGTCTCAGGAAAAGGTTTATTTGCAAGATTAATATCTTTCAAATATTTGAACATATGTATCATATCACCCCTGCTTCTCCTTTCCTCCAGGGTATACATGTTCAGGTCAGTAAGTCTGTCCTTGTACATCTTGCAACACAAATCCCATACCACTTTCATCACTTTTCTTTGCATTGCTTCGAGTCTTTTTACATCCTTAGTAAGATACAGCCTCCAAAACTGAACACAATTCTCCAAGTGGGGACTAACCAATGACTTGTAGAGGGGGCATCAACACCTCCTTTCTTCAACCCCTCTCTATGCAGCCTAGCATCCTTCTGGCTATGGCCACTGTCTTATTGCATTGTTTTGTCACCTTGAGATTCCTCAAGACACCCATCACCCCAAGGTCAGTCTTCTAAACCGAGCTTATCAATCTCTCCCTTCCTGTCTGGCACAACTCTTTTGGATTTCTTCACCTCATGGGCATTACTCTGGACTTCCTGGCATTAATTTTAACTGCCAGACCCTTGACATCTTCCAATGTTTGGAGATCGCTTCTCATAGTTTCTACTCCCTCCAGGGTATCCTCTCTGTTGGCTATCGTTGAGTCAGATGCAAAAGGCAAACGTTTTCCTTCCAATCCTTCAGTAATGTCGCTCACAAATATATTTCTTCCAATGTTGAGAGCGCTTCTCATAGTTTTCTACTCCCTCCAGGGTATCCTCTCTGTTGGCTATCTTTGAGTCAGATGCAAAAAGGCAAACTTTTCCTTCCAATCCTTCAGTAATGTCTCTCACAATATAATTAGACAGAATCAGCCCCAGCACCGACCCCTCAGAGCATTAGAGAGATTTTTGGTGACCGTAGAGACATATATTTATCCGTGGCCACTAACTTAAATCCCTTTGGTTCTGGTTGTTTTTATTTTTGGGTGGAAAACAAACAAGCAGATTCAGTATAATATCCAAAAAAACTTTATTGAAGATACCGTGTATAAGACAATGCCCGATACAGGCCGTGTTTCACCCAATGATAGGGCTGCATCAGGGGCTAGTCTGTATCTTTCTCAAATAAGAGCGGTATCAAATAATATAACAGGACAAGGAATTTGCTTCATAAAAAACCAGCATGAGCAGCTCAAAATAGCATATCCTGCAGACTATTATCCATTATCATGGTGTCACGCAGGATATGTTATTTTGAGCTGCTCATGCTGTTTTTTTTATGAAGCAAATTCCTTGTATCCTTGTCCTGTTATATTATTGAGAAAGATACAGACTAGCCCCTGACGCACCCCTATCGTTGGGCGAAACACGGCCTGTTTCGGGCATTTGTCTTATACACGGTATCTTCAATAAAGTTTTTTGGGGATATTATACTGATCTGCTGTTTGTTTTCCACGTTGGATTTGCAGATTGGTTGCCTTGCTGTTTTCTGGGACCCTGTTTTTTATTTTTGTACACTGCCATGGGCCTTTTATGAATATGTGGTTAGAATATAAAGAATAAATAACTGTACTCTTATTTGGATATGATACATTATGTTTATTGCATTGTTAAGTGTGACAAAATAGAGGATTTATGTGCTGCCTGATAAAACTTTCCATGCAATCTTTGAACTGACAGGCAGGTGGCAGCCTAAAACCTATCCTCTAGGCTTGCTTGTAGGTTTTTTTGCACCTGCAAAACTGTAACTCAGAGAGAGTCCTGACTATAGACATAGGTTGACTATTTAATTTGGGTGGGGTGGAAGGGTACTTTAAATTGGCTATAAAGACACTGCAATAAAATGTTTGAGGGCCCTTCTACCTCCCTGCCAATTTCAATCACTCAGCAAAAACTACTTTTAAAATGATTTAATCATTTCTAGGTGGGAGTGAAGTCTGGGTTCTATACAGGATGGGACAGAACTCCAATATACCTCTCACACCTCAAATTCTGTACATATACGTTGTGTTCCCAGAAACACCCTTAACAATGGGTGCAGAATAAGGAACTTCCTCCACTGCCAGACATAGGGGCGCTTTTACTAAGCTGCGCTAAAAGGTGGCCTGCACTATGACTAGCGTGTGGGTTTCCCTGTGTGCTGAGGCCACTTTTAGCGCAGCTGTAAAATGGCCAATTTTTATTTCCTCAATTAGTGGCCATGTGCTAATTTCCCTTATGACATTTATTTAGTAGGTGGAGAGGGCTCATGCGCTAACTATGCACTAATTGGCAGGTTGCGACATGTGGCTGTGCTGATTCTCCGAGGACAAGGAGGCTGGACATCACCACACATGGGTCGTTGTCCGCGACGGCCCAGGAGCTCCGGAAATTAAAAAATACTTCTAGAAGCAGCGCGACGGGTGCGGGGACAACGCACCGTGCATGCGCGAGTGACTTCCTGCCCGCGATGCCCACGCGCTTATCTCAGTTTCCATTTTCTGCTTCGCGAAGAAGGGTTGTTTTTCTGCTGCTCCTCACTTTGTTTGGGCCCAGGAGATGTTTTAGCTTCGCGTTTACGCGCTCCGGTTCTTCTTTTTGCCCTTTTTTTCTTCTTAGTCGAAAAAAAAACCCCCATTCTTATTTTTATTGTTTTTTCGACTTGGTAAGTTTTCTTTCTCCCATCGGCGGCGGTCACCTTTAGGCTGCCCGGTCGAGTACCTTCCTTTTTTGTGCCTTTTCATCGGCACCATTGAGCCGTTTGATTTTTCGTCCGCTATTTTTCCTCCCATGTCATCGAGGACTCCCAGCGGCTTCAAACGCTGTTCCCGCTGCAACCGGACCATCTCGTCGACCGATCCTCACACTTGGTTTCTCCAGTGCCTCAGGCCCAACCATTTACCTGCTTCATGTAAGCTTTGTAAATTAATGAAAAAGCGGACCCAGGTGTCTCGAGAGGCTCAGCGTGAGAAGCTTTTTCCAGATCGGTCCGGACCTTCAACGTTGGCATCGACATTGGTACCGAGGTCGACGGCATCGAGATCGGCGTCGAGGGAAGCGACATCGAGAGTCCAGGTAATGGCTGCAGAGAGACCTGTTACCGCTGGGAGCAGCGAGGCATTGAGTGGGTCTCCACCCGTCTTGAGGCCTACTGCTATGCAGGCCCCCCGGGACCACTCTGAGTCGGACCTGGCCCCGAAGAGGCGTGGGGGTTCCACGTCCTCTTCATCGGTACCGAGGAGTGTCGATGATGGGCGTTGGGCGCAGGCTAAGAAGCGTCACCATCAATCTCCCTCCCGTCACGGTACCGAGAGCTCCAGGGAGCCGAGGGAGTCGGCACCCGAGAAGCGTCGGCACCGGGTACCGCTTGCGGTGCCTGAGCCGGCTGCCACCCGGGTGGACTGTCCCTCGACATCGGTGGAGGAAGCTTCGCCGGAGTCCAGGCAGGGGTCTACTTCGGTCTGCTCTTTGAGAGCTATTGTCCGATACTGAACAGGTGCGCTCATGGAGTGAGGAGGAAGACCCCAGATATTTTTCGGAGGAAGATTCTCAGGGGCTTCTGTCTGATCCCACTCCACCTACTGAGGTTAGGCAATCTCCACCTGAGTGTCTCTCCTTTTCATCTTTTGTGGGGGAAATGTCTAGGGACATTCCTTTTCCCACGGAGGCTGTGGATGAGCCCAGGGCCGAGATGTTCGAGGTCCTGGATTATCCTTCTCCACCAAAGAGGTTGTAATGGCCCCCCTGCACAATACACTCAGGGAAGTGATGTTGCGGAATTGGTCTTGCCCTCTATCTAATTCAGTTGTCAACAAGAAGTCCGAGTCCCAGTACAGAGTCCATGGTGAGCCTGTGATGGTGAAGGCCCAACTTCCTCACGATTCCATGGTGGTGGACTCTGCTCTCAGAAGATCCAAGAGTACTAGGGACTATGCTTCGGCGCCCCAGGGCAGAGAGTCTAGGACCTTGGATTCTTTTGGGAGGCGTACGTATCAGGCCGGAATGCTCGCCGCCAAGATTCAAACATACCAGCTGTCTACCAGCATCCACTTACGGAACTCGATAAAGCAACTGTCCAGTTTAGTTGAAGCTCTTCCTCCTGAGCTTGCCGAGCCTTTTCACCAGGTGGTCAGGCAGCAGAAGGCGTGTCGCAAATTCCTGGCCAGGGGAGCTTTTGATTCTTTTGACGCTGCATCCCGGGCGGCTGCTCAAGGTATTGTGATGCGCAGACTCCCCTGGCTGCGTGTCTCGGACCTGGATCAGAAGACCCAGCACCCTATGGCGGATGTTCCTTGCTGGGGGGAACAATCTCTTTGGAGAGAAGGTTGAGGATATGGTTGATTCCCTCAAAAAGCATCATGATGCTATGGATTCTCTTGCCTGCCGGATGCTTTCTGCTACTACCTCCTCCTCTAGGAGGTTTTTTGGAGGGAGGCGGAGTGCTCCCTATTCCTCTGGCAGGCGTAGGTACACTCCTGCCTCCAGACAGCCTGTTCAGGCTCGGCCCCAGCAACCCCGCTCTCGTCAGCGACGTGCGCCTCAGGCCCCTGCGGCTCCCCAGCAAAAGCAGGGACGCGCTTTTGACTGGCTCCAGAGAAGCATAGCCGACATCAAGGTATTGGTGCCGGACGATCTTCCTGTCGGACGGAGGCTTATATTTTTTCACCAAAGGTGGCCTCTGATAACCTCCGACAGGTGGGTTCTTCAAATAGTCCGGTCCAGATACGCTCTCAATCTGGAATCAATACCTCCAAATTGTCCACCGGGAGCTCAATCCTTCAGTTCCCACCACAAGCAGGTAGTTGCAGAGGAACTCTCCGCCCTTCTCAGCGCCAATGCGGTCGAGCCCATTCCACCCAGGCAAGAAGGGCTGGGATTCTAATCCAGGTACTTCCTTGTGGAAAAGAAAACAGGGGGGATGCGTCCCATCCTAGACCTAAGGGGCCTGAACAAATTCCTGGTCCGAGAAAAGTTCAGGATGCTTTCCCTAGGCACCCTTCTCCCCATGATTCAGGAAAATGACTGGCTATGCTCACTGGACTTGAAGGACGCCTACACTCACATCTCTGTGCTTCCAGCTCACAGGCAGTATCTCAGGTTTCGCTTGGGAACTCAGCATTTTCAGTACTGCGTACTGCCCTTTGGTCTTGCATCTGCGCCCAGGGTATTCACAAAATGCTTGGCAATTGTCACAGCATCGCTACGCAGACTGGGAGTGCATGTGTTCCCTTACCTCGACGATTGGCTGGTAAAGAACATCTCGGAGGCAGGAGCTCTGCAATCCATGCGGTTCACTATCCAACTGCTGGAACTTCTGGGGTTTGTCATCAATTATCCCAAGTCCCATCTGGTTCCCGTTCAGAAATTGGAGTTTATAGGAGCTCTGTTGAACACACAGATGTCTCGAGCCTATCTACCCCAGGTGAGGGCAGACAACCTTCTGTCCCTAGTGTCCTTGACTTGAGCGTCGCAACAGATCACAGCTCGGCAGATGTTGAGACTTCTCGGCCATATGGCCTCCACAGTTCATGTGACTCCCATGGCACGACTACACATGAGATCAGCTCAGTGGACCCTAGCTTCCCAGTGGTGTCAGGCTACGGGGAATCTAGAGGATGTCATCCATCTTTCCACCGAATTTTGCAATTCCCTTTACTGGTGGACCATTCGCTCCAATTTGGTCTTGGGACGCCCATTCCAAATTCCTCAGCCACAAAAGGTGCTGACAACGGATGCATCCCTTCTAGGGTGGGGAGCTCATGTCGATGGGCTTCACACTCAAGGAGTTTGGTCCTTCCAGGAAACGCATCTTCAGATCAACCTCTTGGAATTACGAGCGATCTGGAATGCACTGAAGACTTTCAAAGATCGGCTGTCCAATCAAATTATCCTAATTCAGACAGACAATCAGGTTGCCATGTATTACACGAACAAGCAGGGGGGCACCGGATCTTGCCCTCTGTGTCAGGAAGCCGTCAGGATGTGGCTTTGGGCTCGCCAGCACGGCATGCTTCTCCAGGCCACATATCTGGCAGGCGTAAACAACAGTCTGGCCGACAGGTTGAGCAGGATAATGCAACCTCACGAGTGGTCTTTGAACATGGACGTTGTCCGCAAGATCTTCCGAGCGTGGGGCACCCCCTCAGTGGATCCTTTTGCCACTCAGTACAATCACAAGGTTCTTCAATTCTGTTCCAGGCTTCAGGCCCACGGCAGACTGGCATCGGATGCCTTTCTCCTTCATTGGGGAGGGGTCTCATGTACGTGTTTCTTTAGTAGGGAAAACTCTGCTGAAACTCAAACAAGACTGCGGAACCATGATTCTGATAGCACCTTTCTGGCCCCGTCAGATATGGTTCCCTCTTCTTCTGGACTTGTCACTCGAGAACTAGGGTCACTTCTACATCCCAACCTCCAGCTCCTGGCTCTCATGGCCTGGATGTTGGGAGCTTAGAAGTGCCTCTTTAAGGCCTCTCAGAGGGTGTCTCCCGAGTCTTGCTTGCTTCCAAGAAAGATTCCACGAAAAGGAATTATGGTTTTAATGGAGGAGGTTTGCCGTCTGGGTGACAGCAAGGCCCTAGATCCTTTCTCTGTCCTACACGGACCCTGCTTGAATACCTTCTACACTTATCAGAGTCTGGTCTTAAGACTAACTCAGTAAGAATTCACCTGAGTGCAATCAGTGCTTATCATCACCGTGTAGAAGGTCAGCCTATCTCTGGACAGCCTTTAGTTCGTTTTACTGAGAGGTTTGCTTTTGTCAAAGCCCCCTGTCAAACCTCCACAGTGTCATGGGATCTCAAATGTTGTTCTCACCCAGCTGATGAAACCTCCTTTTGAGCCCTGAATTCCTGCCATCTGAAGTACTTGACCTGGAAGGTCATTTTTCTTGGTGGCTGTTACTTCAGCTCGTAGAGTCAGTGAGCTCCAAGCCCTAGTGGTTCAGGCTCCCTACATTAAATTTCATCATAACAGGGTAGTTCTCCGTACTCATCCTAAGTTCCTGCCGAAGGTGGCGTCGGAGTTCATCTGACCCAGTTCAAATTGTCTTGCCAACATTTTTTCCCCAATTTCATACCTGCCCTGGTGAGGACAAGTTGCATACCTTGGACTGTAAGAGAGCATTGGCCTTTTACGTGGAACGGACTAAGCCCTACAGACAGTCCGCCCAGTTGTTTGTTTTGTTTGATCCCAACAGGATGGGGGTTGCCATCGGAAAACGCACAATCTCCAATTGGCTAGCAGATTGCATTTCCTTCACTTATGCCCAAGCCGAACTGACCTTGGAGGGCCATGTCACGGCTCATAATGTTAAAGCCATGGCTGCGTCAGTGGCTAACTTAAAGTCAGCTTCCATTGAAGAGATTTGCAAGGCTGCGACATGGTCATCAGTCCACACATTCACATGCCATTACTGCCTTCAGCAAGATACCCGACGCGACAGTCGGTTTGGGCAGTCAGTGTTACAGAATCTGTTTGGGGTTTAGAATCCAACTCCAGCCTCCTAGGCCCATTTCTGTTCTGTTCCAGGCTGCACTCTCACTTAGTTGTTTGTTTTCAGGTCAATCTCAGTTATGTCCTCGCCGTTGCGAGGCCCAATTGACCACTGTTCATTGTTTTGAGTGAGCCTGGGTGCTAGGGATACCCCATGCGTGGTGATGTCCAGCCTGCTTGTCCTCGGAGAAAATGAAGATACTTACCTGTAGCAGGTATTCTCCGAGGACAGCAGGCTGGACATCACCACAACCCTCCCTCCTCTCCTTAGGAGTTGTTCTGTTGTAGTTTGCTTGTTATATAACTGAGGGAAGCGCGCGGGTGTCGCGGGTGGGAAGTCACTCGTGCATGCGCGGTGCATTGTCCCTGCGCCCGTCGCGCTGCTTCTAGAAGTTTTTTTTGTTAATCACCCATGCGTGGTGATGTCCAGCCTGCTGTCCTCGGAGAATACCTGCTACAGGTAAGTATCTTCATTTTAGCGCTGGGCATGCCTACTCTATGACCCCCAAACATACCCCCCAGTGCTAAAAAATAAAAAGCATTTTTTAGTGTGTGGGAAGAGTGTGCAGATGCCAACACTACCGCAGGACTCCTGAGTACACCCCGCAGTAGTGCATTTTCCCACATGGTAAGCACGCGTTAATGCTTACCGCCACTTACTATAAGGGCCCCATAGTATGAGATAATACAAAACTCTATCACTACAGGTTTCTATGAACACACTCTTAAACAAAGGAAACCTCAAACCTCCCAGTAGGGGATTTTAAATTAAATAATTTACCCTCTACTATATTAAGAGTCCAGTCCTATCACTGGTTTCAAATCCGAAGGCAAAACGAATCAACAGAAAAAAAATTCTCCATGAGAGAAAAATAATTGATTTCAAAAGAACCCTCTGATGTTATTTAACGCAGAATACCTCAGTGAATGTGCTTAACATAAAACCAAAAGATCCAAAGTGCAATTATCCCACACATACAAATTGAAATAAAAAATCAGCAGTATTGCTATAATATTAAAAATGCTACTTAGCTGCCCATAAGAAACCCGGGATTCTCATCTTCCTTCCAGCTCTATATTTATCTATTTCTCCATCGGGACCATACAGTTCCATTCGTATTCAAGCATGAAGGTGCGTTGAAGACAGAAGAAAGGTTATATTGAGTGCATTGGTATTTATTTCTAAAATTTGGTTGTTTCTGGATTTTTCTTTTCTTGTCATAGTGTAGAACCTATTCCTTAGTTATATTTAGAATGCAATATTTTCAAATTGTTATAAATAAATAATAAATAAATACAAATAATAAAAAAAATAATTTTATCTGTAGCCCCAGAAAAGTTCTTCAAACAGATGTTCGTGGGGGGGGGGGGGGGGGGGGGTTCCGCAACATCAAAATAGCATTAGCTCTTAGGATTCAAAACCCAACAACCCTAACTAGGAAAAAGCAACACTGAACTTGCAAGTATTACAATGGGCTCTAGAACATCAAAACATTCTGGGAAAACAGAGTGCGCTAGAACCACACACAGAAACTACACATTAGAAGAATCTCTCACCCCAGTCACACATGCAGAATACAAACCAGGATCAGAGTAAGGGATCAGATTATTAGAAATAGGTAGAGAAAAAGTAAACTAGAAATCCTATAAAAACTGCTTTTGTATGCAGTTCAATGCTGAAGAAGAAAAATACAAAATAAACAGATAACATATGTATATTCCCAAATCTGATATACTCTATTCACCAAACTAAAAATATTTTTCTACCTCTGTTGTCTGGGTATCTTGTTTTTCTAACTGTGTTGATTCCAGTCTCTCTTTTCTATGTTTTTCATCTGTCTTTTCCCAAGATCTTGATAATTTGTGTTTCTTTTCTCTCCTCCTGTCTTCTCCCTCAACAACTTCACATCCACATGTGGGTGGATATGATGCAATTTTCCCCTTGTCTAAGTTGGAGACAGACAAGAATAACCAATTATTAACAGTCCAATCTCTTATCTGTCTACTAGCTTTCCATATCCCACTATCACCTTCTTCTTAGCTCACTCCCCTGCTGCTCCACTCCTTCCCCAGTCTCCCATTCTCCATCCCACCCTTTATACTCATCTCCTTTCCAATCCTCAAATACTTTCTCTGCTTCTAATCCATTCACCAGTAATAGCTCCCTTTCCTACCTCTAGGCTCTTTTTTTCTGTCTTTTATCCCTTATCAACCCTCCTAGTACCCCTTTTTCATTTCCTCCCCAGCCCCATTCCTACCCTTTCTCATTCCTTTCCTTTCTAACCCGCCTATAGTGCTTTCATCTTGTTACATTGCTTCTTAATCTTTTCCCAGTCCTCTGTCATTCATTCCACCTCAACCCCACTCCATCTCTTTTACCCTCACTCATACCTCTATCCCATCTACCCCTCTTGTATCCACCCAATTGCCAAGTTCCCCTTCCCTCCCCTAAATCCTCACTCAGTTTCTGATTCCTAATTCTCTTTGTACCCAAGTTCCTTCTCTGTTCTCCCAGCCTACCTTTAGGTCCCCAGGCTCCTCTTAGGCCCTGAGCCTCCATCATTCTTACTCTGTTTTTCTGTCCAGCATGCATGACAATGCTGTCTCCTTAATCTGTAACACTTATTTATTCTTCTTTCCCCTTCTTTGCCCACTGTCCTTCAAATCCCTAATTCCTTGCTCTATCTAGCTCAAGTGCAAAGTGATGCATGTGGGAAAGAGGAATCCGAACTATAGCTACGTCATGCAAGGTTCAGCGTTAGGAGTCACGGAACGAGAAAGGGACCTGGGAGTCATCATTGATGATACGTTGAAATCTTCTGCTCAGTGTGCTGCTGCGGCTAAGAAAGCAAATAGAATGTTAGGTATTATTAGGATAGGGATGGAAAACAAAAATGAGGATATTATAATGCCACTGTATCGGTCCATGGTGCGACCGCACCTAGAGTATTGTGTTCAATTATGGTCGCTGCACCTAAAAAAAGATATAGTGGAATTGGAAAAGGTGCAGAGAAGGGCGACAAAGATGATTAAGGGGATGGGACAACTTTCCTATGAGGAAAGGCTAAAGCGGCTGGGGCTCCTTAGCTTGGAGAAAAGGCGACTGAGGGGTGATACGATAGAGGTATATAAAATAATGAGTGGAGTGGAAAAGATAGATATGGAGCGTCTGTTTACGCTTTCAAAAAATACTAGGACAAGGGGGCATGCGATGAAGTTGGAGTGCAGTAAGTTTAAAACAAATAAGAGAAAATGTTTCTTTACGCAGCGCTTAATTCGACTCTCGAATTCGTTGCCGGAGAATGTGGTTAAGGCGGTTAGCTTAGCAGAGTTCAAGAAAGGTTTGGACGACTTCCTGAAGGAAAAGGCCATAGAATGTTATTAAATGGACGTAGGGGAAAATTCATTATTCCTGGGACAAGCAGTACAAAATGCTTTGCTCCGTGGATCTTGTCGGGTGATTGTGACCTGGATTGGCCACTGTCGGAGACAGGGTGCTGCACTAGATGGACCTTTGGTCTGTCCCAGTGTGGCGATGCTTATATCTTATCTCTTGTTTTAAGTTCCTCTGCTCCCCCTTTCTCTTCCCTTGGACCTTCCACAGGCACTAGCTAAAGTAAATCCTAAGTAGCTAGTCTTTATTGTACAATGCCCTTTTCATTCTCTTTTTGTTGATAGCTGTTATAACTTTTACAGTTCACTTTAATATTTTTCCGTAAAAACTTGTTTAGTTTGTTAGCCCTGAGTCTATGTCTGATCAGTGATCCCAGCATTATGTTTTTGTATTTGGTCTCTAGGTGCATTTCTAGGAAATGATCCCTGAGGTTCATGTAGATTTCAGGGAGACAATAGGGAATAACTTGTAGGGCAGGCTACTTGTCCAGAAACAATCCAGTTGGGGGGTGTGGGGGCGAGTATAGTGTAGGTGCACATATATAGATGCAGGTGGGGCATGAGAAAACATAAGCCACACTGGGTCAGACCAATGGTTCCAAACAGTGGCCAAACCAGGTCACAAGTATCTGGCAGAAACCCAGTTAGCAGCAACATTCCATGCTACCAATCCCGGGGCAAGCAGTTGCTTCCTTATGTCTGTCTCAATAGCAGACTATGCACTTTTCCTCCATGAATTTGTCCACCTTTTTTAAACCCAGATACGCTAACCTCTGTTACCACATCCTCCAACAATGAGTTCCAGAGCTTAACTATTCATTGAGTGAAAAAATATTTCCTCCTATTTGTTTATAAGTATTTCCATGTACAGTGGTGGAAATAAGTATTTGATCCCTTGCTGATTTTGTAAGTTTGCCCACTGACAAAGACATGAGCAGCCCATAATTGAAGGGTAGGTTATTGGTAACAGTGAGAGATAGCACATCACAAATTAAATCCGGAAAATCACATTGTGGAAAGTATATGAATTTATTTGCATTCTGCAGAGGGAAATAAGTATTTAATCCCTCTGGCAAACAAGACCTAATACTTGGTGGCAAAACCCTTGTTGGCAAGCACAGCGGTCAGACGTCTTCTGTAGTTGATGATGAGGTTTGCACACATGTCAGGAGGAATTTTGGTCCACTCCTCTTTGCAGATCATCTCTAAATCATTAAGAGTTCTGGGCTGTCGCTTGGCAACTCGCAGCTTCAGCTCCCTCCATAAGTTTTCAATGGGATTAAGGTCTGGTGACTGGCTAGGCCACTCCATGACCCTAATGTGCTTCTTCCTGAGCCACTCCTTTGTTGCCTTGGCTGTATGTTTTGGGTCATTATCGTGCTGGAAGACCCAGCCACGACCCATTTTTAAGGCCCTGGCGGAGGGAAGGAGGTTGTCACTCAGAATTGTACGGTACATGGCCCCATCCATTCTCCCATTGATGCGGTGAAGTAGTCCTGTGCCCTTAGCAGAGAAACACCCCCAAAACATAACATTTCCACCTCCATGCTTGACAGTGGGGACGGTGTTCTTTGGGTCATAGGCAGCATTTCTCTTCCTCCAAACACGGTGAGTTGAGTTCATGCCAAAGAGCTCAATTTTTGTCTCATCTGACCACAGCACCTTCTCCCAATCACTCTCGGCATCATCCAGGTGTTCACTGGCAAACTTCAGACGGGCCGTCACATGTGCCTTCCGGAGCAGGGGGACCTTGCGGGCACTGCAGGATTGCAATCCGTTATGTCGTAATGTGTTACCAATGGTTTTCGTGGTGACAGTGGTCCCAGCTGCCTTGAGATCATTGACAAGTTCCCCCCTTGTAGTTGTAGGCTGATTTCTAACCTTCCTCATGATCAAGGATACCCTACGAGGTGAGATTTTGCATGGAGCCCCAGATCTTTGTCGATTGACAGTCATTTTGTACTTCTTCCATTTTCTTACTATGGCACCAACAGTTGTCTCCTTCTCGCCCAGCGTCTTACTGATGGTTTTGTAGCCCATTCCAGCCTTGTGCAGGTGTATGATCTTGTCCCTGACATCCTTAGACAGCTCCTTGCTCTTGGCCATTTTGTAGAGGTTAGAGTCTGACTGATTCACTGAGTCTGTGGACAGGTGTCTTTCATACAGGTGACCATTGCCGACAGCTGTCTGTCATGCAGGTAACGAGTTGATTTGGAGCATCTACCTGGTCTGTAGGGGCCAGATCTCTTACTGGTTGGTGGGGGATCAAATACTTATTTCCCTCTGCAGAATGCAAATAAATTCATATACTTTCCACAATGTGATTTTCCGGATTTAATTTGTGATGTGCTATCTCTCACTGTTACCAATAACCTACCCTTCAATTATGGGCTGCTCATGTCTTTGTCAGTGGGCAAACTTACAAAATCAGCAAGGGATCAAATACTTATTTCCACCACTGTAAGTTCTTCGAGTGTTCCCTAGTCTTTGTACTTTTGGAACGAGTAAAAAATCGATGTACTTCTACTCGCTCTACACCACTCAGGATTTTGTAGACCTCAATCATATCGCCCCTCATCCGTCTGTTTTCCAGGCTGCTTGTTCTCACAACTGGGTTGACGTCCACGGCAGCCCCCTCCAACCGGAAAAAAACTTTGCGGGAGGTCCCGCACGCAGGGCACGCCTACCGCACATGCGCGGCCGTCTTCCTGCCTGTGCGCGACCGCTCCCGCTCAGTTTTTTCCTTTCCGCGCTGGAGAGAGACGCTTTTTCGTCCCTCTCCTAGTCAGCCCCGGAAACCGGATTGCGGCCTAGCCCGTGTTTCTTTTCTTGTTGTTATGCGTTCGCTTTTCTTTTAGTGTTAAAAAAAAAAAATAGTAAAGAAGTTTTCCCCTCGTCTTTCTTTAGTTCGCGAGGTCGCATCGTCGTGGCCTTGTGGCCGCGCAGTCTTTTCTTTTCTTTCTTCTGGTGTGCTTTTCACCGCCACCATCGACGATTTTGACTTCGCTGACGCGATTTTTCCGTCGATGTCCTCAAAGGTCCCGAGCAGATTCAAGAAGTGTGGTCGGTGCGGCCGGCAGATCTCGCAGACCGATACTCACTCTTGGTGCCTCCAGTGCCTCGGCCCGGAGCATAATTCCAAGACATGCACCTTGTGTCTCGGCTTACGGAACCAGATGCAGGTGGCGAGGCAAGTTCTTCGGGACCGTCTTTTTGGAACTTGCGCCGGCCCTTCGACGTCAACCTCGACGGCATCGGTGTCGACGGCTGGGTCTTCGGTACCGATGTCGATGGCGTCGGCGCCAACTATGGCATCGATCCCAGGAGCACAGGTTCCCTTGGCCCGATGACCTGCCAGCAACGGCGGTGGTGAGCGGCCGCGTGGGCAGTCTGCCCCGGCCACTCCCGCTGCTCAGGGCCATCGGGACCCAAACCCTGTCAGATCCGATACCTCGAGGCCGTGGGGACTCCACCTCCTCCTCGTCCCTTCCGCGGAGCGCTGATGACGGACATCAGAAGAAAGCCAAAAAGCACCATCATCGGTCCCCCACGGCACATGGGACTGGCCGCTCTGGGACATCGAGAGAGGACTCGACCCCCCAGGAAGCGGCAGTGCCGGGAGGAGCGCTCTCCCTCGGTCGAAGAGGTGTCGATGCGCAGGTCGTCGGGTACCCTCGGTACCGTCTCCTGGACCCGGGCAGCTTCCAGTACCGACGCCACAACAGGCCCCCCTGCCTTTCCCGACAGCGGGCCTAGACGAGTGCCTCCGAGCCATCCTTCCGGGGATTCTGGAGGGCTGATGCGCCAGGCTCTGCCGGCACCGGGGGTGCTTGCGCCCTCAGTGCCGTAGATGGAGGCACCGGTGGGCTCTGGTCCGATGATGAGGCCTCCGACGCCACTTGCGGCACCGGTGTCGACTGCCACTCAAGTGGAGTCCCATCGACGTCGATGGAGGAAGCTTCGTCCCCGCCGGCGCGGGAGTCCACCTCTCGACGCCATCATTGAGGACGTGGTTCCTCGCAGTCGAGACGGGCCCGGTTGCGGTCTGAGCTGAGAGAGCTCATGTCCGACACCGAGGAGGAGGCCTCGTGGGGGGAGGAGGAGGACCCCAGATATTTCTCCTCAGAGGAGTCTGTGGGCCTTTCCTCCGACCCCACTCCTTTACCGGAGAGGAAGCTCTCGCCTCCTGAGAGCCTCTCCTTTGCCTCTTTTGTCAGGGATATGACTATCAGCATTCCCTTCCCAGTGGTTACTGTGGATGAGCCGAGGGCGGAGATGCTCAAAGTCCTCGACTATCCATCACCACCTAGAGAGTCTTCCACGGTACCGTTGCACAATGTCCTTAAAGAGACATTGCTTCGGAACTGGTTGAAGCCACTATCTAATCCCACCATCCCCAAGAAAGCGGAGTCCCAATACAGAATCCACTCAGACCCAGAGTTGATGCGGCCACAATTACCTCATGACTCGACGGGCGGGAGTCTCGCACTCTGGACTCATTTGGGAGGAAGGCCTACCAATCTTCCATGCTCGTGACCAGAATCCAATCATACCAGCTCTATATGAGCATCCACATGCGGAACAATGTGCGACAACTGGCGGACCTGGTCGACAAGCTCCCTCCGGAGCAGTCCAGGCCATTTCAGGAGGTGGTCAGGCAGCTGAAGGCGTGCAGAAAGTTCCTGTCCAGGGGTATCTATGACACCTGTGATGTGGCATCCCAAGCTGCGGCCCAAGGTATAGTGATGCACAGACTCTCCTGGCTGCATGCCTCTGACCTGGACAACCATACTCAGCAGCGGTTGGCGGATGTCCCTTGCCGGGGGAATAACATTTTTGGCGAGAAGGTTGAGCAGTTGGTGGACCAATACACCAGCGGGAAACCGCTCTCGACAAGCTCTCCCACCGGGCGCCTTCAGCATCCACCTCCGCATGGTGGACGTTTTTCCCGGGCCTGGCAGGCTGCACCCTACGCCTACAGCAAGCGTAGGTACACCCAGCCGGCCCGAAGGCCTCCTCAGGCACAGGGACAGTCCCAGCGCGCTCGTTCCCGTCAACAGCGTGCGTCTAAGCAGCCCCCTGCGCCTTCACAGCAAAAGCAGGGGACGAGCTTTTGACTGGATCCATGGGAACATAGCCGCCATCAAAGTAGCCGTGCCGGACGGCCCTGCGGTCAGGGGAAGTTGCAAGTTTTTCACCAAAGGTGGCCTTTCATAACCTCCGACCAGTGGGTTCTCCAAATAATGCGGTGCGGATACACCCTGAAGTTGGTCTCCACCCCACCAAATTGTCCACCGAGAGCTCAATCCTTCAGCTCCCATCACAAGCAGGTACTTGCAGAACTCTCCGCCCTTCTCAGCGCCAATGCGGTCGAGCCCGTGCCACCCGGGCAGGAAGGGCAGGGATTCTATTCCAGGTACTTCCTTGTGGAGAAGAAAACAGGGGGGATGCGCGCCCCATCCTAGACCTGAGAGGCCTGAACAAGTATCTGGTGCGAGAAAAGTTCAGGATGCTTTCCTTGGGCACCCTTCTACCCATGATTCAGAAAGACGATTGGCTATGTTCCCTGGATTTAAAGGATGCTTATACTCACATCCCGATACTGCCAGCCCAGAGACAGTATCTCCGATTCCGTCTGGGGACACGTCACTTTCAGTATTGTGTGCAGCCCTTTGGGCTCGCCTCTGCACCACGGGTGTTCACGAAATGTCTCGTGGTGGTTGCGGCGTACTTATGCAAGCTGGGGGTGCATGTGTTCCCGTATATCGACGATTGGCTAGTGAAGAGCACCTCAAAGGCAGGAGCTCATCGGTCCATGCAGTGCACTATTCAACTTCTGGAGCTGCTGGGGTTTGTGATAAATTACCCGAAGTCCCATCTCCAGCCAGTCCAATCTCTGGAATTCATAGGAGCTCTGTTGAATTCACAGACGGCTCAGGCCTATCTTCCCGAGGCGAGAGCTCAGAATCTTCTGTCCCTCGCTTCCCAGACCAGAGCGTCTCAGCAGATCACAGCTCGGCAGATGTTGAGACTCCTGGGCCATATGGCCTCTACAGTCCATGGACTCCCATGGCTCGTCTTCACATGAGATCGGTCTCAATGGACCCTGGCTTCCAGTGGTGCCAAGCCACCGGGAATCTAGAAGATGTCATCTGCCTGTCCATCAGTTGCCGCAATTTGCTGCGCTGGTGAACAGTCCGGACCAATTTGACCCTGGGACGCCCATTCCAAATTCCCCAGCCCACAAAGTGCTGACGACGGATGCATCTCGCCTGGGGTGGGGAGCTCATGTCGATGGGTTCACACCCAGGGGTGTGGTCCCCCAGGAACAAGATCTTCAGATCAACCTCCTGGAGCTCCGAGCGGTCTGGAACGCACTGAAGGCCTTCAGGGATCGGCTGTCCTACCACATTATCCAAATTCGGACAGACAATCAGGTTGCAATGTATTACATCAACAAGCGGGGGGCACCGGATCTCTGTGTCAGGAAGCCGTCAGGATGTGGCGTTGGGCATGCCAGTTTGGCATGCTTCTCCAAGCCACATACCTGGCAGGCATAAACAACAGTCTAGCCGACAGGCTGAGCAGAGTCATGCAACCGCACGAGTGGTCGCTCCATTCCAGAGTGGTACACAAGATCTTCCGAGAGTGGGGCACCCCCTCGGTGGACCTTTTCGCCTCCCAGACCAATCACAAGCTGCCTCTGTTCTGTTCCAGACTGCAGGCACACGGCAGACTGGCGTCGGATGCCTTTCTCCTCCATTGGGGGACCGGCCTCCTGTATGCTTATCCTCCCATACCTTTGGTGGGGAAGACCTTACTGAAGCTCAAGCAAGACCACGGCACCATGATTCTGATTGCGGCTTTTTTGCCCCGTCAGATCTGGTTCCCTCTTCTTCTGGAGTTGTCCTCCGAATAACCGTGGAGATTGGAGTGTTTCCCAACTCTCATTTCGCAGAACGACGGAGCGCTTCTGCACCCCAACCTTTAGTCTCTGGCTCTCACGGCCTGGATGTTGAGGGCGTAGATTTTGCTTCGTTGGATCTGTCTGAGGGAGTCTCCCATGTCTTGCTTGCCTCTAGGAAGGATTCCACTAAAAAGAGTTACTTTTTCAAGTGGAGGAGGTTTGTCATTTGGTGTGAGAGCAAGGCCCTAGAACCTCGTTCTTGTCCTGCACAGAACCTGCTTGAATACCTTCTGCACTTATCAGAGTCTGGTCTCAAGACCAACTCAGTAAGGAATCAACTTAGTGCAATTAGTGCTTACCATTATTGTGTAGAGGGTAAAGCCATCTCTGGAGAGCCTTTAGTCGTTTGATTCATGAGAGGTTTGCTTTTGTCAAAGCCCCCTGTCAAGCCTCCTGCAGTGTCATGGGATCTCAACGTCATCCTCACCCAGCTGATGAAACCTCCTTTTGAGCCACTGAACTCATGCCATCTGAAGTACTTGACCTGGAAGGTCGTTTTCTTGGTGGCAGTTACTTCAGCTCATAGAGTCAGTGAGCTTCAAGTCCTGGTAGCTCATGCTCCGTATATTAAATTTCATCATAACAGAGTAGTGCTCCTCACTCACCCTAAGTTCCTGCCAAAGGTGGTGTCGGAGTTCCATCTTAACCAGTCAATCGTCTTGCCAACATTTTTTCCCAGACCGCATACCCGCCCTGCTGAACGTCCGTTGCACACCTTGGACTGCAAGCGAGCGTTGGCCTTCTATCTGGAGCGGACACAGCCCCACAGACAGTCCGCCCAATTGTTTATTTCTTTCAACCCCAATAGGAAGGGGGTCGCTGTTGGGAAACGCACCATCTCCAATTGGCTAGCAGATTGCATTTCCTTCACTTACGCCCAGGCTGGGCTGGCTCTTGAGGGTCAAGTCACGGCTCATAGTGTTCGAGCCATGGCAGCGTCAGTGGCCCACTTGAAAGCCACTATTGAAGAGATTTGCAAGGTTGCATCGTGGTCATCGGTCCACACATTCACATCACATTACTGCCTCCAGCAGGATACCCGGCGCGACAGTCGGTTCGGGCAGTCGGTGCTACAGAATCTGTTTGGGGTTTGAATCCAACTCCACCCTCCAGGACCCGATTTTATTCTGTTCAGGCTGCACTCTTAGTTAGTTGTTCTTCGTAGGTCAATTTCCGTTATGCCCTCGCCGTTGCGAGGTTCAATTGACCTGGGTTCTTGTTTTGAGTGAGCCTGAGAGCTAGGGATGCCCCAGTCGTGAGAACAAGCAGCCTGCTTGTCCTTGGAGAAAGCGAATGTTCTCCGAGGACAGCAGGCTGATTGTTCTCACCTACCCTCCCTCCTCCCCTTTGGAGTTGCGTTTTCCTCATTGTTTGCTTGTCATTCAACTGAGCGGGAACGGTCGCGCACGGGTGGGAAGATGGCCGTGCATGCGCGGTGGGCGTGCCCTGCGTGCGGGACCTCCCGTGAAGTTTTTTTCCAGTTGGAGGGGGCTGCCGTGGACGTCAACCCAGTCGTGAGAACAATCAGCCTGCTGTCCTTGGAGAACACCTGCTACAGGTATGTATTATTCGCTTTCTCAGGAGTCTCTCATGAGGAACTTTATCAAAAGCTTCCTGAAAATCTAGATACCCTACATCAACCGGCTCACCTTTATCCACATGTTTATTCACACCTTCAAAGAAATGAAGTAAATTGGTGAGGCAAGACTTCCTTTGCTGAACCCATGCTGACTCTGTCCCATTAAACCATGTTTGCCTATGTGTTCTGTAATTTTATTCTTTATAATAGTTTCCACTCTTTTGCCTGGCACCATGTCAGGCATACCGGTCTGTAATTTCCTGGATCACCATGAGAACCCTTTTTAAAAATTGGTGTTACATTGGTCACCCTCCAATCTTCAGGTACTATGGACGATTTTAACAACAGGTTACATATTACTAACAGCAGATCATCAATTTCATGCTTGAGTTCTTTGAGTACCCTTGGATGTATGCCATCCGGTCCAGGTGATTTACTACTCTTTAATTTGTCAATTTGGATCAGTACATCTTCCAGGTTCACTGAGATTTCTTTTAATTCCTCCGCATCATCACCCTTGAAAACCATTTCTGATAAAGGCAGATCTCTTACATCTTCTTCTGTAAAGACTGAAGCAAAGAATTCATTCAGTTTCTCTGCTATGGCCTTGTCCTCCCTGAGTGCTCCTTTGGCTACTTTGTGATCTAATGGTCCCACGGATTCTCTCGCAGGCTTTCTGCTTCTGATGTACCTGAAAAAGTTGTTACTGTGAGTTTTAGCATCTGCAGCAAGTTTTTCTTCATGTTCTCTTTTAGCCTTCTTTATTAATGCTTTGCATCTGACTTGCCAGTGCTTATGTTGCTTCTTATTTTCTTCATTTGGATCCTTTTTCCATTCTTTGAAGGACAATCTTATGACTATAATAGCCTCTTTTACTTCACCTTTTAATCATGCTGGCTGTCATTTTCTCTTCTTTCCACCTTTGCAAATACATGGAATGCATCTGGACTAGGCTTCCAAGATGATATTTTTGAATAATGTCCATGCCTGATTTAGTGTCCTAACCTTAGCAGCTGATCCTTTTAGCTTCTTTTTAACCATTTTGCTTATTTTATTATAGTCAACCTTTTGAAAATTAAATGCAGCTACAGTAGATTTCCTTTGTGGATTCATCCCAGATAGTAACTTGATCATTTTATGATCATTGTTTCCCAGGGGACCCAACACCACCACCTCTCGCACAATGCCCTGCACGTCTCTAAGGACCAGATCCAAAATGGCTCCCCCTCTCGTCGGGTCCTGGACCAGTTGCTCCAAGAAGCAGTTGTTTGTTACATTTAGAAATGCTATCTCCCTGGTACTCCTTGATGTAATATTTTTTCCAGTCAGTATCGGGGTAATTGAAATCACCCATTATTATAGTGTTGCCCAATTTGCCAGCTTTCCTAATCTCTATAAACATTTCTTCATCTGTCTGTTTTTTCTGTCCCGGTGGACAGAAGTACAGCCCTACAAGAATAATCCTTCTCTTCACACATGGAATTTCTATCCATAATGAATCCACGCTGCTGTTTGATGTGGAATGTTTATTTTATTTGACTCAATTCCCTCTTTAACATATAGCGCAACCCCCCCCCCCCATCCAATTTGTACCCTGTTAACACAGTGTCCCATTGATTGTCCTCTTTCCACCAAGTTTCTGAGATGTCTATTATATCTACCTCATTCACTTCTTATTTTTTAGGCTTCTAGCATTTGTATACAGGCACTTCAAATTGTGCTTTTTCATTTAATCTACAAGCAGCTTAGAAGTTGAAGGGGGATAATGTGCATCCTTTATTCTGCTCTCTCAGTAAGCATACCTGGCTTACTTTCAGCATTGTTGAAACCTCTCTACTGGGATTCCCTAAATGTCCTGTTTCAATAGTATCATTACTTTCAGCATTGTTGAAACCTCTCTACTGGGATTCCCTAAATGTCCTGTTTCAATAGTATCATTCAAGGATAATCCACACCAAACCATGTGCTCCAGGGCGACTGTCAGCACCCCCCCCCCCCCCAGTTTAAAAGCTGCTCTATCTGTTTTTTAAAAGTTAGCACCAGCAGCCTGGTTCCATCCCAGTTAAGGTATAGTCCATCCTTTCGGAACAGTCTCCCCTTTCCCAGAATGTTGCCTAGTTCCTAACAAATCTAAATCCCTCATCCCTGCTCGTCTCAACCACACATTGAGACCTTAGAGCTCTGCCTGCCTTTTGGGTCCTACACATGGAATGGGGAGCATCTCTGAAAATGCTACCTTGGAGGATATGGACTTCAGTTTTGTATCTAAGAGCCTAAATTTGGCTTCCCTCCAACATTTTCCTATGCCATTGGTACCCACATGTACCAAGACAGCCGGCTCCTTCCCAGCACTATCTATGATCCTCTCTAGGTGATGCATGAGGTCCGCTACCTTCACACCAGACAGGTAAGTGACCAGGCAATCCTCAGGTCTATCAGTCACCCAGCTATCTACATGCCTAATGACTACTACTATTTAGCATTTCTATAGCGCTACAAGGCGTACTCAGCGCTGCACAAACATAGAAGAAAGACAGTCCCTGCTCAAAGAGCTTACAATCTAATAGACAAAAAATAAATAAAGTAAGCAAATCAAATCAATTAATGTGAACGGGAAGGAAGAGAGGAGGGTAGGTGGAGGCAAGTGGTTACGAGTCAAAAGCGAGTGGTTACGAGTCAAAAGCAATGTTAAAGAGGTGAGCTTTCAGTCTAGATTTAAAGGTGGCCAAGGATGGGGCAAGACGTAGGGGCTCAGGAAGTTTATTCCAGGCGTAGGGTGCAGCGAGACAGAAGGCGCGAAGTCTGGAGTTGGCAGTAGTGGAGAAAGGAACAGATAAGAAGGATTTATCCATGGAGCGGAGTGCACGGGAAGGGGTGTAGGGAAGGACGAGTGTGGAGAGATACAGGGGAGCAGCAGAGTGAGTACATTTATAGGTTAGTAGAAGAAGTTTGAACAGGATGCGAAAACGGATAGGGAGCCAGTGAAGGGTCTTGAGGAGAGGGGTAGTATGAGTAAAGCGACCCTGGCGGAAGACGAGACGGGCAGCAGAGTTTTGAACCGATTGGAGAGGGGAGAGGTGACTAAGTGGGAGGCCAGCAAGAAGCAGATTGTAGTAGTCTAAACGAGAGGTGACAAGGGTGTGGATGAGGGTTTTGGTAGAGTGCTCGGAAAGAAAGGGGCGGATTGAATCACTGACTACAACAGCTGTCCTAACCCTTCCCACCTGGGCATAAGTTCTTGGAGACATATCCTCAGCGAGAGAGGATAATACATCCTCTGATGGGCAGGTTCTGGCTACAGGAGTACTTCCTACTTCACCAGGGTGATGCTTTCCTTCTAGAAGACCTCCCTCCTGCAAGGCAGCACGGGCTGCCAGACTGGAGGTGGGACTTCTCTACACTGTCCCTGTGTTATGATTCTGCTAGATAGGCAGGGGAAGGTTTGGAACACACTCCTGATTGGCTTGTCAGGGGCTGAGCCAGAAGACATCAGAAGCCTGATCCATTTAAGCCTGCCTCTTCCCTGCAATCATTGCTTTGGCGTTGATTACTTTGCTGAAGCCAGCCTGTATTTTGGCGCCTTTATTCACATTGGAGTATTAGCCTTTCACCTCTCGCTTGCTGATTCTGTGTGTGCTGGGTATTCCCAGCATGAGCCTGATTGCCTCACTTCCCCCACCTGGCTTGCTTCTCCTGTTCTAACGCTGTGCTGTCTGGGGTAAGCTGTTGCCTTGAGTTGTTTCAGTTTATTTTTTTAGCCTTCTCTCCCTCGGTGTTCCCTTTGTTGTGCTGAGCTGCTGCTCTGCTCCCTGTGGCTTTGCCTTCCCCTGTCCTTGTATTTTGCTCCTGTTTGTTTTAGTTCTCTTTTGTTTGATGTAGCTGTCTCCTGTGTTCATAAGAGTAGCCATACTGGGTCAGACCAGTGGTCCATCTAGCCCAGTATACTGTTTTCCAAACAGTAGCCAAGCCAGGTCACAAGTACCTGGCAGAAACCCAAATCGTGGCAACATTCCATGTAGAACCCCAAAGAACAGCAAGATTCTGGAATCCTAAAGAGTGACAAGATTCCATGCAGAATCTCAAAGAGTAGCAACACTCCATGTAGAACCCCAAAGAATAGCAAGATTCTGGAATCCTAAAGATCATCTACACTTTTCATTGGACAGGAATCAAAATATTTTTTCAGATTGGTAAGAGAAATCCCACAACTTCTAACAGGAGTTATCATCTGAAAGGCTGAGATCACACTCAACATACCGAGTTGAGTGTGGTTCACTCGTGTTATGGTATTGCAGTGTGTATTTGGAGAGCAGCATTCCTGTTCTGGTCTGTGTGTGTCAAGGCAGCTTCCTCTGTTTGTTTATTCTCCCCTTATCCTTGTCTACTGAGTAGTACTCCCCTGTTCTTTCCCTTTAGCAGTTCCTTTTTCCCTTGGGGGTTGTGGGGCCAGTTTGTGTATTCCTTAGGTAGTTCTCCCTTTTCCTTTATGTGCTGTAAGTGCAGCCTTGCTCCCTTGTGTGCTGATTGGTTCTGCCTAGAGTATATTCCTATAGTTGGTTTCCTTTTTCCCTGAGTGCTGTGTTGTTTCAGCCTAGAGTATATTCCTATAGTTGGTTTCCTTTTCCCTGAGTGCTGTGCTGTTTAAGCCTAGAGTGTTTCTTTCTGGGGCTTCCTGTATTCTTGTTCGCCTGTGGCACAGCTTTGTTTTCCTGTAGAGGCTTCTGCCTTTTCTCTGTGGATTTACCCTGCATTGTGTGCACTGCAGTTCTGTGTGGAACCCTTTTTATTCTTTCCCCCTTCCCAGAGTGTGACTCGGTTCCCAGTCTGTCGTGAGGCCCGCTTGCTTGGTCTCTGTGTGAGTGCGTTCCCGATAGGCCACGAGGCCCACCTGAATGCTCTATCTTCCCCTTTCTTGTGGTACCTGTTGGTTATTGCGAGTGTGCGGGGTTTGGTGGCTGGGGTGGTGCATAGGGCCTGTTCAGTCTACCCTAGGCCTTGGCCTAAATTCTATACTTCCCTACACCCTTCCCTACACCCTTCCCTACACCCCTTCCCGTGCACTCCGCTCCATGGATAAATCCTTCTTATCTGTTCCCTTCTCCACTACTGCCAACTCCAGACTTCGCGCCTTCTATCTCGCTGCACCCTACGCCTGGAATAAACTTCCTGAGCCCCTACGTCTTGCCCCATCCTTGGCCACCTTTAAATCTAGACTGAAAACCCACCTCTTTAACATTGCTTTTGACTCGTAACCACTTGTAACCACTCGCCTCCACCTACCCTCCTCTCTTCCTTCCCGTTCACATTAATTGATTTGATTTGCTTACTTTATTTATTTTTTGTCTATTAGATTGTAAGCTCTTTGAGCAGGGACTGTCTTTCTTCTATGTTTGTACAGCGCTGCGTATGCCTTGTAGCGCTATAGAAATGCTAAATAGTAGTAGTAGTAGTAGTAGTATACTAGGCCTCGGCCTGGGCTCAAGGGCTCACGTCCAGAGAACAGAACGCCAAAGCCATGAGCTCGACTGAACCCTCCACTACGCAGTTACTCCAGCAACTGCATGCTCAGATTCACCAGGTTATGGGAGCCGATGCGCTTAATCATCTGGTAGACACTCTTACTGCTACTGGGACTAGTGGGAACCCTTCAACCCCTAGGCCACAGGGTCCTGTGTTGGGTGGCCTGGGCATTCAGGTAGCCCAGCCCCCTTGTTATGATGGCAATAGTAGGACTTGTCGGGGCTTTATAAATCAATGCCAAATTGTTTTTGAGCTACAGACCCAGGATTTCCCTTCAGATCGAGCACCGCCATACTGGGAAAAGACCAAGGGTCCATCAAGCCCAGCAACCTGTCTCCGACAGCGGCCAATCCAGGCTTCAAGAACCTGGCAACCCCCCCCCCCCCCCCAAAAAAAAAAAAAAACAATAAATTTTTTAAATAATGTTCAATGGACTTTTCCTTCAGGAATCTGTCCAAACCCCCCTTAAATTCTGTAAGGCCAGCTGCTGTCACTACATTCTCTGGCAACAAGTTCCTGAGTCTAACTACACGCTGAGTAAAGAAAAACTTTCTCCTATTTGTTTTAAATCTACCATATTCTAGCTTCATCTTGTGTCCCCTGGTTCTATTATTGTTTGAAGGTGTAAACAAACGCTTCACATATGTCTGCTCTACTCCGCTCATTATCTTGTTGACTTCTATCATATCACCCCTCAGCCACCTTTTCTCCAAGCTGAAGAGCCCTAACCTTCTCAGCCTTTCCTCATAGGGAAGTCGTTCCATCCCTTTTATAATTTTCGTCGCCCTTCTCTGCACCTTCTCCAATTCCTTTATATCTTTTTTGAGATGTGGCGACTAGAATTGGACACAATATTCAAGGTGCGGTCACACCATGGAGCGATACAACGGCATTATAACATCCTCGTGTTTGTTTTCCATCCCTTTCCTAATAATACTCAACATTCTATGCGCTTTCTTAGCTGCCGCAGCACACTGAGCAGAAGTTTTCAACTTCTTATCAATGATGACTTCCAGATCCCTTTCTAAGTCTGTGACTCCTAACGCGGAACCTTGCATGACATAGCTGTAATTCAGGTTTCTCTTATCCACATGCATCACTTTGCACTTGTCAACATTGAACTTCATCTGCCACTTGCTGTTCCAGTCCGTCTGCTCCAGCTGCTCCAGTCCATCAGTTCCAGCTGCTCCAGTCCGTCTGTCCCAGCTTGTTCCAGTCCATCCGTCTCAGCAAGTCAAGTCCGTCTGTTTCTACTTGTTCCAGTCCATCTGCACCTGCTTGTTCCAATCCGTCTGTACCAGCTTCATCTAGTCGTCTGTTCCAGCTTCTTCCGGCTTGTTCCAGCTTCCTCCAGTCCGTCTGCTCCAACTTCTTCCGGCTTGTTCCAGCTTCCTCCAGTCCGCTTGTTCCAGCTTCCTCCAGTCCGCCTGTTCCAGCTTCTTCCGGCTTGTTCCAGCTTCCTCCAGTCCGCCTGTTCCAGCTTCTTCCGGCTTGCTCCAGTCCGCCCATTCCAGCTTGTTCCTGTCCTTCTGCTCCAGCTTGTTCCAGTCCGTTTGTTCCAGTTTGTTCTGCTTGTCAGTCCATCAACTTGCCAGTCCATCAACTTGCCTGCCTATCAGCAACCAACCTACCTACCAGCAACCAACCTGCCTGCCTGCCTGTCCATCAACTTGCCTGCTTATCAACCCACTAACTACCTCCCTGCCATCTAGCCTGCTCAACCACCTAACTGCCTCCCGCCTGTCACCTGCCTTCAAGCCTGCACAACTATCTGACTGCCTCCCCGCCTCCCAGCTTACCAGCCCATTAACCCACCTGTCTACCAGCTCACCCATCACCTGCCTGCCTACCTGACCATGGCCCCTATACACATTCTCTTCATCGCCCTATCCCTTCCTAATCTTTTCCCCCTCCCCCCACCGCTGTCTACCGTAGGAACTCACTGCCCATCCATGTCCTCTCCCATTCTGCTCACTACTGCATTACCCTACCCACCCCGTCCCTCACCACCCCACCATCTCTCCTATCCTCCCCCTCCCTCCTAGCTCTCTACATTCAACACTTCCTCCCTGCCATTAGCCTATCCCCATTCCTACTAAGCTCATCCCGTCTTCGTCGCCTTCGTCACCCTACCTCCCCCGCCCTCCTCTGCACTCTCTTGCTCCTCCTCCTACTCTCTGCTGGAAACATCAATCCCAATCCAGGCCCCCCACACACGTCCTCCTCCTATCCATGCAAACGATTCCGTGATGTCTCCAATCTCATCTCTGTTCCCCTCCTTCCCCCCTCTTCCCTTCCCTTCTCATGTGCCCTGTGGAATGCCCACTCGGTCTGCAACAAACTGCCCTTCACCCACGATCTCTTCCTCTCTCATTCCCTTCAACTGCTCGCCCTAACTGAAACCTGGCTCTCCCCAGACGACTCTGCCTCAGTCGCTGCCCTTTGCCATGGAGATTATCTCATCTCCCACACTCCCCGCCCAGTTGGCCGCGGCGGAGGCGTCGGGCTACTACTCTCGCCCTCCTGTAGCTTCCAACCCCTCCTCCTACCGCAGTCTCACTGCTTCTCATCCTTTGAAGCACACTCCATCCGGCTATTCTACCCATTGCCACTCAGAGTGGCAGTCATTTACCGCCCCCCTAATAAATCCCTCCCTTCCTTCCTCACCAACTTCGATGCCTGGCTTTCCGTTTTTCTTGAACCCTCATCTCCGTCCCTCATTCTCGGAGACTTTAACATACACGTTGATGACCAATCCGACCCTCACGCTTCCCAGTTCCTCACTCTAACATCCTCTTTCAACCTCCAGCTATGCTCCACCACCCCTACTCACCGAGACGGCCATTGTCTTGACCTCATCCTCTTCTCTACCGGCTCTCCCTCCAATTTCCACGCTTCAGCTCTTCCTCTCTCCAATCATCACCTGATCACCTTCACACTTCGTCACCCCCCCCCCCCCAGCCCCATCCAACTTTAACCACTACTTCCAGAAATCTCCAGGCTATTGACCCCCTCACCTTATCCTCTAGTATTTCTAATCTCCTCCCCTCCATCGTGTCCTCCGAGTCTGTCGACAAGGCTGTCTCCGCTTACAATGCCACTCTCTCCTCTGCTCTGGACACCCTCGCACCATCCATCTCCCGTCCCACAAAGCGTACTAATCCCCAGCCTTGGCTGACCCCTTGCATCCGTTACCTTCGCTCCTGCGCCCGATCTGCTGAATGCCTCTGGAGGAAATCTCGCACCCACTCAGATTTCCTTCACTACAAATTCATGCTATCCTCCTTCCACTCCTCCCTATTCCTTGCAAAACAGGACTATTACACCCAATTGACCAATTCTCTCAGCTCCAACCCCCGTCGTCTCTTTGCCACCCTTAACTCCCTCCTCAAAGTGCCGTCCGCTCCCACCCCCCCTCGCTCTCTCCTCAATCACTGGCCAATTACTTCCGCGACAAGGTGCAAAAGATCAACCTTGAGTTTACTACCAAGCTATCTCCTCCTCCTCTTCACCCTTCAACCCTCTGCAACCAACCAACCCAGGCCTCCTTCTCCTCCTTTCCTGACATCACCGAAGAGGAAACCGCTCGCCTTCTTTCCTCCTCGAAATGCACCACCTGTTCCTCTGACCCCATCCCCACCAACTTACTTAACACCATCTCTCATACTGTCACCCCCTCCATCTGTCATATCCTCAACCTCTCTCTCTCCACTGCAACTGTCCCTGACACCTTCAAGCACGCCGTAGTCACACCTCTCCTCAAAAAAACATCACTTGACCCTACCTGTCCCTCCAACTACCGACCCATCTCCCTACTACCCTTCCTCTCCAAAATACTTGAGCGTGCCGTCCACAGCCACTGCCTTGATTTTCTCTCCTCTCATGCCATCCTTGATCCACTTCAATCCGGTTTTCGCCCTCTACACTCGACAGAAACAGCACTCTCTAAAGTCTGTAATGACCTGTTCCTTGCCAAATCCAGAGGCCACTACTCCATCCTCATCCTCCTCGATCTATCCGCCGCTTTTGACACTGTCAATCATGATTTACTTCTTGCCACACTGTCCTCATTTGGGTTCCAGGGCTCTGTCCTCTCCTGGTTCTCCTCCTACCTCTCCCACCGCACCTTCAGAGTTCACTCTCATGGATCTTCCTCCACACCCATCCCCCTACCTGTTGGCATTCCCCAGGGATCTGTCCTTGGACCCCTTCTCTTCTCAATCTACACCTCTTCCCTGGGCTCCCTGATCTCATCTCATGGCTTCCAGTATCATCTTTATGCTGATGACACCCAGCTGTATCTCTCCACACCTGATATCACCGCAGAGACGCAGGCAAAGGTATCGGCCTGCTTATCCGACATTGCTGCCTAGATGTCCAACCGCCACCTGAAACTGAACATGTCCAAGACCGAGCTCATCGTCTTTCCACCAAAACCCACTTCTCCTCTTCCCCCACTTTCTATCTCAGTTGATAACACCCTCATCCTCCCCGTCTCATCTGCCCGCAACCTTGGAGTCATCTTCGACTCCTCCCTCTCCTTCTCTGCGCATATCCAGCAGATAGCCAAGACCTGTCGCTTCTTCCTCTTTAACATCAGCAAAATTCGCCCTCTCCTCTCTGAACATACCACCCGAACTCTCGTCCACGCTCTCATTACCTCACGCCTTGATATTTGCAACTTACTCCTCACCGGCCACCCACTTAGCCATCTATCCCCCCTTCAATCTGTTCAGAAGGGGGGATAGATATTCCGCCAGAACCGTTATACTCATATCACCCCCCCCCCTCCTCAGGTCACTTCACTGGCTTCCAATCAGATAGCGCATTCAGTTCAAGCTCCTCCTTCTTACCTACAAATGCACTCAGTCTGCTGCCCCTTGCTACCTCTCTACCCTCATCTCCCCTTACGTTCCCGCCCGAAACCTCTGCTCACAAGACAAATCCCTCCTCTCAGTGCCCTTCTCCACCACCGCCAACGCCAGGCTCCGCTCATTCTGCCTCGCCTCACCCTATGCTTGGAACAACCTTCCTGAGCCCTTACGCCAAGCCCCCTCCCTACCCATATTCAAGTCTTTGCTGAAAGCCCACCTCTTCAGTGGTGCTTTCGGCACCTAACTCTTACCTTTCAGGAAATCCAGACTGCCCAATTTGACGGCTCCTATCGGACTGACTGTTCATTTGTACTTTAGATTGTAAGCTCTTTGAGCAGGGATTGTCTTTCTATGTTAAATTGTACAGCGCTGCTTAACCCTAGCAGCGCTTTAGAAATGTCAAGTAGTAGTAGTAGTACTTGGACGCCCAATCCCCCAGTCTCGCGAGGTCCTCCTGTAATCTTTCACACTCCTCCTGCGACTTGATGACCCTGAATAACTTTGTGTCATCTGTGAATTTAATTACCTCACTAGTTACTCCCATCTCTAGGTCATTTATAAATATGTTAAAAAGCAGCGGTCCCAGCACAGGCCCCTGAGGGACCCTACTAACTACCCTTCTCCATTGAGAATACTGACCATTCAATCCTACTCTCTGCTTCCTATCTTTCAAGCAGCTCTAAATCCATTGTAATACCCTACCTCCAATCCCATGACTCTTCAGTTTCCTCTGTAGTCTTTCATGAGGTACTTTGTCAAACGCCTATTGAAAATCCAGATACACAATATCCACTAGCTCCCCACTGTCCACATGTTTGTTCACCCCCTCAAAAAAATGCAGTAGATTGGTGAGGCAAGACTTCCCTTCACTAAATCTGTGCTGACTTTGTCTCATCAGTCCATGTTTTTGTATGTGCTCTGTAATTTTATTCTTAATAATAGCCTCTACCATTTTTCCCGGTACCAACGTCAGACTCACCGATCTATAATTTCCCGGATCTCCTCTGGAACCTTTTTTAAAAATCGGCGTAGCATTGGCTACCCTCCAGTCTTTCGGTACCACACCTGATTTTAGGGATAGATTGCATATTACTAATAGTAGCTCTTTCCCTCTCCCAAACATCATTATTCATTCTTCTTTAATTTACAACACACTATCCCAATTTACACACTCTTCCCACTTCCTCCTCTACCATCTTCCTCTCTCTTACCCATCTTACTTACCCACTTTTATTGTTCACCTCTTTATTTACTATATTTAGCTGTTTTATCCTTTTTGTGTTTTCTTGTAAACCTATTATATATTATGTAAGCCGCATTGAGCCTGCTAATAAGTGGGAAAGCACGGGGTATAAATGTTACAATACAATGCAATACAAGTTCATTTTTCAGTTCTATTAATACTCTGTGATGAATACCATCTGGTCCTGGTGATTTACTACTCTTCAGTTTGCAGAACTGACCCATTACATCCTCCAAGTTTACAGAGAATTTGTTTAGTTTCTCTGACTCGCCTGCTTCAAATACCCTTTCTGGCACCGGTGTCCCTCCCAAATCCTCCTTGGTGAAGACCAAAGCAAAGAATTCATTTAATTTCTCCACTATGGCTATGTCTTCCCTGATCGCCCCTTTAACACCAATTTCATCCAGCGGCCCAACCGATTCTATAGCCGGCTTCCTGCTTTTAATGTATCTAAAAAATGTTTTACTATGTATTTTCACTTCTAACTTTTTTTCAAAGTCCTTTTTTGCCCTCCTCATCTCCGCTTTCCATTTGACTCGGCATCCCTTATGTTTTATCTTATTATTTTCAGTCGTTCTCGTCTCCATTTTTTTAAGGATTGTGTTTTGGCTCTAATGGCTTCTTTTACCTTACTGTTTAGCCACGCCGGCTGACGTTTGGTCTTTTTTCCTCTTTTTCCAATACGCGGAATATATTTGTCCTGTACCTCTAGGATGGTGTTTTTGAACAGCATCCACGCCTGATGTGAGTTTTTTACCCTGTGAGCTGCTCCTTTCAGTCTTTTTTTCACAGTTTTTCTCATTTTATCGTAATCACCTTTTCTAAAGTTAAACGCTAGTGTATTTGATTTCCTAAGTTCACTTCCTTCAATGCCAATATCAAAACTGATCATATTATGATCACTGTTATCAAGTGGCCCTTGCATCGTTACCCCCCACCCCCCGCACTAGGTCATGAGCTCCACTAAGGACTAAGTCTAGTATTTTTCCTTCTCTTGTGGGCTCCTGAACTCAGCTGTTCCATGAAGCTGTCCTTGATTTCATCAAGAAATTTTATCTCCCTGGCGTGTACCGATGTTACATTAACCCAGTCTATATCCAGATAATTGAAATCACCCATTATTATTACATTGCCCATTTTATTTGCTTCCTTAATTTCCTTTGACATTGTTGCCTCCGTCTGCTCGTCCTGGCCATGCGGATGGTAGTACACTCCTATCACCATTTTTTTCCCCTTTTCACGTGGAATTTCGATCCACAAAGATTCCAATAGGGGTTTTGTATCCTATCTGAGTAAAGGTTCTCATTAATATACAGTGCTACCCCTCCTCCAATCCTATCTACCCTATCTCTACGATATAATTTGTAGCCCGGTATGACTGTGTCCCACTGGTTATCTTCCTTCCACCAGGTCTCGGAGATGCCTATAATATCCAATTTTTCATTGTGTGCAATGTATTCCAGCTCTCCCATCTTATGTCTCAGGCTCCTTGCATTTGTGTATAGACATTTCAATGTATGCTTGTTGCTCAGTTTTATATCATGTTTAATACATGGCGTTATTAATATGTTATCTTCTGTCTGGTTATTATTAATTTTACTTAAGGCCATCTGATCCACTATGGTTTCTTTGACATCCTTACTTACAAGGAACTTTTTCTTCCCTGTTTGGGTGATTTCCTCAAAAGATACCTTATCCTGAACCATGTGCTTTTGAGCGACTGTCGGCCTTCCCCCCCGTTTCTAGTTTAAGAGCTGTTCTAGTTCCTTTTTAAATGTTGACACCAGCAGCCTGGTCCCACTCTTGTTAAGGTGAAGCTCATCAGATCGGAATAGGCTCTCCCTTCCCCAGAATGCTGCCCAGTTCCTGACAAATCCAAAACCCTCATCCCTGCACCACCTTCTCATCCATGCATTGAGACTCCGGATCTCTTCCTGTCGCTTGGGCCCTGCGCGTGGAACAGTTAGTATTTCAGAAAATGGTACCCTAGAGGATCTGGATTTGAGCTTCCTTCCTAAAAGCCTAAATTTGGCTTCCAGAACCTCTCGCCCACATTTTCCTACGTCGTTTTTTCTTTTTTAAATGAAAATAGTTACAGAACAATGCTTTATAGAGGGATCGCTTTGCTCTAAGAGTGTTAACCTAAGAAACATTGTGTAAAAATACATGCCAAAATTATGAGTACAATGCAAATAGGCACAATAATAAAACACATGAAAAAACATTTTTGAGTACATTAGACAAGATGTGTGGAAATAATCAGTAGCTGTATGGCAGTGTGCTGAAATTTTGAACCACAACCCGTTTATCATATATAACCCTTTCGATTTTTTAAGCACATGACTTTCTATGCTCCATTGGACTTTGTTCCTGACAATCCCTTTTTGCTGGATGGATATTTTTGTTTGTACAGCCGTTATTGCCCTTGGATTGTAATCCATAACCAGCTCCTTTAGACTGCAAAAAATTATTTTTTCGCTGTTTTCACTGTTAAGTGTAATTTCTTTTACCTTCAGGCGGGTCTCCTCATTGGAAAACCTATACTTTTATGTTTTGGGCTGGCCGAGACAAACTGTTACCCTTAGGGATCTCGCTTGTTAATTCACCTAAATAATCTCCCAACAGAGGATTCCACTCACCCTCCTTGCTCACAAAAATCACAGAGTCTGTGACATGTACAGCTCCGGACGTGCGTGCGTGGTTGTACAAGAACCTGTGAAGATGTTCAAAGATAAGATCCATTCAAAGTTGTCAAAATACATGTGGATTGTGAAAAATTGCAGGACAACTATAGGAAACTGGAAGACTGAGCATCCAAATGGCAGATGAAATTTAATGTGGACAAATCTAAAGTGAAGCACATTGGGAAGAATAATCCAAATCATAGTTACCTGATGGTAGAGTCTACCTTAGGAGTCAGCACTCAAGAAAAAGATGTAGGTTTAACTTGTATACAATACATTAAAATCTTTTGCCCAGTGTATGGCGGCAGCCAAAAAAGCAAACAGGATTTTAGCAATTATTAAGAAAGGGATGCAAAATAAGACCAATATTATAATGCTTCTGTATTGCTCCATGGTGTGACATCACTTTGAGTATTGTGTTCAATTCTGGTCGCTGTATCTCAAAAAAGATATAGTAGAATTAGAAAAAGTTCAAAAAAGAGTGACCAAAATGATAAAGGGGATGAAACTCCTCCCATATGAGGATAGGCTCAAGATGTTAGGGCTCTTCAGCTTGGAAAAGAGACAGTTGAAGTGGGGATATGATTGAGGTCTATAAAATCCTGAGTGTTTTAGAACAGGTAAAAGTGAATCGATTTTTCATGCTTTCAAAAAGTACAAAGACTAGGGGAGACACAATGAATTTACATGGAAATACCTTAAAAACATATAGGAGGAAATATTTTTTCACTCAAAGAATAGTTAAGCTGTGGAACTCGCTTCCGGAAGATGTGGTAACCGCAGTTAGCATATCTGGGTTTGAGAAAGGTTTGGACAAGTTCCTGGAGGAAAGGTTCATTGTCTGTTATTGAGATGAACAGGGGGGAAGCCACTGCTTGCCCTGGGATTGGTAGAATGGGATGCTGCTTCTAATCGGGCTTCTGCCAGGTACTTGTAGCCTGGATTGGCCACTGTTGGAAGCAGGATACTGTGCAAGATGGACCCAGTATAGCTGTTCTTATGTTCTTAAGTACATTCACTCCACACTTGACACAAACTCAAAACTCAAGAGAGGCTTCCCACTTGACATAAGCTAAATGGCCAAAAGCCTAAGCCTTGAGCACATACTCAATAATAAACAATCCACCACCAAAATCACTCCACACACACACTTGGGTAGGGCTTCCCAAACCAGTTCTGGGGGCCCCACAGCCAGTCAGGTTTTCAGGATATCTACAATGAATTTTCATGAGATCAATTTGCATGCACTAGGTCTCAATATTTGCAAATCAACCTCATGCATTTCTCATTGTCAATATTTTGAAAGTCCACCTGGCTCTGGAGTCCCCAAGTCAGGTTTGGGAAGCAGGGAGTGTCTGACTTAAATAAAGGTGGACAGAACAACTATAACCATTCCATAATGGGAATGCTGTAACCAAATTATACACACTTCCTTTCTACATTGGTTGATGATGGGCAGCCCAAAAAGTCCGTTCTTTGCAGCATTGTTTTGTTTTGCTTAATCTTCATTTTTGTTTGATTTGCAATGTCATTAAAAGTTTGCCCTCTTTGCAAATAGTGCACACCAAAGAAGTAGAGGATGACTCACGACTTTCACATGTGAATGGAGAACAGAAGATCTTTACTGAAGCACAAGATCAAGACCCAAGGTCTTCATTTGGTGCTTCAATAAAGATCTTCTGTTCTCCATTCACATGTGGAAGTTGTGAATCATTGCAAACACCATCCCATCCCTACTTTTGGTATGATCCTGAATGCAGAAGCATACTGGGCTAGTGAGGGTCCTGAAAGAATCTTACATATGCATGACAGAGATTTGTATGTGACGGAAGTAGTAGTCATGCAAATCCTTCTCATTGAATTCATTAGGGATATCCTGAAAACCTGTCTTGCTGGTGAATCTTAAGGACTGGGAGTGAATATCAAGGCCTTTGACTATGCTTTTCTTAATGATGCAATGATGGCAAAAAAAACAAAAACTACTCAACTTCCTTACATTTTCAGAGATGGCCTTACCATCAAATGATCTGAGGACTGGAACAGCAGGCTGTTTTCTCATGTAAAAACCTGAAGGTCTAAGTTACAGCTGACCTTCACAAGCAAATGGTCTTTGTTGACTTTTGGGCTTCTTGTCTTAAAATTCGCATTTTGTATAATTTATCCTTTGGCACACTTCAGACCATATCTTGGCTCACAAGATTTACCTGCTCCTTTATGTCTCTCTTGCTTCTGTAGCTTATTTCATTGAATCTTTGCCTCAGTGATTAGTCCAGGAACACAATGGGGCGACTTCCTATGGGCTGTGTCTCACCGTATGTGAAGACAAGTACTGGAGGGAAGGTAAACCCTCTGAGATTCTACTCCACCACCTACTGTGTATCGTATGGTGAGTGCAACAGTGGTGGACTATCTAATCATTTGTGTTTTTTATTTGATGTAGTACTCTGGTCAAGTTACACAGGCAATGACTGAGCACCCTCATGTTAAGGACCTTCTTGCTGCCCCATGAGCAAGTCAGGCAACACCACACTCTATTGTTCTCATTCCCTTTATACTTCCCCATCTTTCTCTCACCCTATTCATGTTCTTATGTTTGTTTTCTCACTCATCTCAATTTTCATGGGATTTTGCCTGATGATTGCTGTCAGGTTTGGACATGAAGCCTCCATATTTGAACCATTAAAAGTATCTGTAGGATTTGTGCTACAGAAGCAATTGTAATTCCTCTATCCAGGCTTAAGCGTATCACCTGTCCAGAAGTATATTTGTTGGTTTCTGTCTGAAACATAGTCCATTTAAGAATATAGAAATTTAGATGGTGGTGCATATTTAACCTATGCTTTCTTCTGTCAGGCCAAGAAGGGTTCAAGCCCCGAGGCGTCTCCTGCTCTGGTACAGGTTACCAATCCAATTTGCGACCTATGGCTTGTTATGATCCCAGTCTGGACAGGCTTGATAATCCTGCCATGGGGTAAGTAAAGTTTGCTGGTTGAGTGTGGGAAGAGGGGGAAGAGTTTTCACTTTAGTGCCCTTGATATGGGCACTAAAGTGTCTGACTGGGTTAAAAACTGGTTAAGTGTAAGGAGACAGAAGGTAATGGTAAATGGAGTTTGCTCTGAGGAAAAGGATGTTATCAGTGGTGTATTGCAGGGATCGGTCCTTGGGCCAGCTCTTTTTAACATATTTGTGAGTGATATTGCGGAAGGACTGTCTGGTAAGTTCTGTTTCTTTACGGACAATACCAAACTCTGTATTGGATAGACATCTCAGAGGGTTTGGATAGCATGTGGAGGGATCTGGCGAAGCTTGAAGAATGGTCCAGTAATAGGCAACTCAGATTTAATGCTAAAAAATGCAGGGTCATACACTTAGGGAATGGTATAGTATAGGGGAAGAAGTACTTCTATGTATGAAAGAAGAGCGGGACTTGGGGGTGATTGTATCTGATGATTTCAAGGTGGCCAAACAGGTAGAAAAGGCAATGATCAAAGCCAGAAGGATGATCGGGTGCATAGGGAGAGGTATGGCCAGCAGGAAAAAAGAGGTGATAGTGCCCTTGAATAAGTCTCTGGTTAGGCCCCATTTTGAAACTGTGTGCAATTCTGGAGATCGCACCTTCGAAAAGATATAAACAGGATGGAGTTGGTCTACAGGGTGGCTATAAAGTTGGTCAGTGGTTTCTGTCATAAAGAGTATGGGGACATAAGTACATAAGTATTGCCATACTGGGAAAGACCAAAGTTCAGTCGAGCCCAGCATCCTGTTTCCAACAGTGGCCAATCCAGGTCACAAATACCCGGCAAGATCCCCAAAATGTACAAAACATTTTATACTGCTTATCCCAGAAACAGTGGATTTTCCCCAAGTCCATTTAATAACGGTCTATGGACTTTTCCTTTAGGAAGCCGTCCAAACCTTTTTAAAACTCTGCTAAGCTAACTGCCTTCACCACATTCTCTGGCAACGAATTCCAGAGTTTAATTACACGTTGACTGAAGAAACATTTTCTCCGATTCGTTTTAAATTTACTACATTGTAGCTTCATCGCATGCTCCCTAGTCCTCCTAGTATTTTTGGAAAGCATGAACAGACGCTTCACATCTACCCATTCCACTCCACTCATTATTTTATAGACCTCTATCATATCTCCCCTCAGCCGCCTTTTCTCCAAGTTGAAGAGCCCTAGCCACTTTAGCCTTTCCTCATAGGGAAGTCGTCCCATCCCCTTTATCATTTTCGTTGCCCTTCTCTGCACCTTTTCTAATTTCACTATATCTTTTTTTGAGATGTGGCAACCAGAATTGAACATAATATTCGAGGTGCGGTTGCACCGTGGAGCGATACAAAGGCATTATAACATCCTCATTTTTGTTTTCCATTCCTTTCCTAATAATACCTAACATTCTATTTGCTTTCTTAGCCGCAGCAGCACACTGAGCAGAAGGTTTCAACGTATCGTCAACGACGACACCTAGATCCCTTTCTTGGTCTGTGACTCCTAACGTGGAACCTTGCATGACGTAGCTATAATTCGGGTTCCTCTTTCCCACATGCATCACTTTGCACTTGCTCACATTAAATGTCATCTGCCATTTAGACGCCCAGTCTCCCAGTCTCGTAAGGTCCTCTTGTAATTTTTCACAATCCTCCTGCGATTTAACGACTTTGAATAACTTTGTGTCATCAGCAAATTTAATTACCTCGCTAGTTACTCCCATCTCTAGGTCATTTATAAATATGTTAAAAAGCAGCGGTCCCAGCACAGAGCCCTGGGGAACCCCACTAACTACCCTTTTCCATTGAGAATACTGACCATTTAACCCTACTCTCTGTTTCTATCTTTTAACCAGTTTTTAATCCACAATAGAACACTACCTCCTATCCCATGACTCTCCAATTTCCTCTGGAGTCTTTCATGAGGTACTTTGTCAAGTGCCTTCTCAAAATCCAGATACACAATATCAACCGGCTCCCCTTTATCCACATGTTTGTTCACCCCTTCAAAGAAATGTAGTAGATTGGTGAGGCAAGATTTCCCTTCACTAAATCCATGTTGACTTTGTCTCATTAATACATGCTTTTGAATATGCTCTGTAATTTTGTGTTTAATAATAGTCTCTACCATTTTGCCCGGCACCGACGTCAGACTCACCGGTCTATAATTTCCCGGATCTCCTCTGGAACCTTTTTAAAAAATCGGCATTACATTGGCCACCCTCCAATCTTCGGTACCACGCTTGATTTTAAAGGATAAATTACATATTTCTAACAATAGCTCCGCAAGCTCATTTTTCAGTTCTATGGATCTCAATATGTATACTTTGGAAGAAAGACGGGAGAGAGGGAACATAATAGAAATGTTTAAATACCTCTGTGGCATTAATGTACAGGACGTGAGCTTCTTTCAAATGGAATGAGAGGGCACAGGATGAACTTAAGAGGAAATAGGCTCAAGAGTAATCTAAGGAAATACATTTTTATGGAAAGGGTGGTGGATGCATGGAATCGCCTCCCGGTGGAGGTGGTGGAGACGAGGACTGGGTCTGAATTTAAGAAAGCATTGGACAGGCTCATGGGATCACTTAGAGAAAGGAGGAGATAGTGGTTGCTGTGGATGGGTAAATTGGATGGGCCATTTGTGTATTATCTGCTATCATGTTTCTATGTTTCACAGCATCATGTGGTGGAGGCAGGAGAAAAAAAGGCTGTTATTAAGGCTAGGAACATATTATCATAGTAAACCATATTCCAGGTTATGCTCGGTGTTATAGTCATACCCAATGGATAGGACTGTTCCATTTTTCATATTCCAGTTTTAAACTAATTTTCTTATGTTACAGCCTCCTTCTTCAGGATAGTCACCTATCCATTACCAGCAAACATTTCACACCCCCTGAGGTTCCCAATGGCACTGAGGCACTGCCATCAAGACTGCATCAGACAGGAAGTGGATTCAGGAAAAGCACACCTGTTACTCTCCCTTACCGTAGAGTGGTAAGGGGTCTAATGAGAGCTACCCAGTCATAAGAATGCTCATAAAACCAGGGAATGTATTTGCAATAGTATGACTGCAGGAGGAAAGATATGAGAGTGAGTCAATGGAAGTTCGACCTGGGCTATAAGGGGCGTGCATTCGTTAGTGCACCATAAAAATGTAGTGCATGCTAAATAGATTTAATACACACTAATCAGCTTAGCACTCCTTAATTTGCCTGTGTGTGTTAAATGAATGTTGGCATGCACTACAAATTCCCTATTAGAATTAGAATATTTATTTATACATCGCCTTTATCCAAGGCGGAAATTCAAAGATAATATGCATAATAAAAATACAAACAAGGACGTATTCAGGCAGTAAAGGACCATTGTAACATTGGCAAGAATACCAGTTTGAAGTGAGTCCTTGAGTTCATAAAACAACAAAATCAAGAAGGTGCAAAAAACTGTCAAAGTGCATAATCCCTCAAAGTTTTCTTAAAAGAGGCAAGCCTTGATTCAACCGTCATTCATAAAGACAACTTGTTCCATTTCACAGGCACTATAACAGAAAATGCACCAGATCTTGTTAAATCCAAATTAAAATATTGTAAAGCAGGTACCACAAGATTACGTTGCTTTCGCGATTGCAACATATGTGGCCAAAACTAACTGAAAAAAACACCCCAAAACTGGGAAAAATTTGTGATAAAAATGAAAACCAATTTTTTCTTGCCTATGCACATTCCTCTGAGTTATGATTTCATATGTCTAATGTGCATATATAAGTAATCCATGTGTGTCTACATATATAATTTGTATTCATGTCTCAGTGTCTGTCCCAGTACAGTGCCTGCAGTCTCAGTTCCTTGTCCTATGCAAGTCCTGTCTTTATTGAATTCAAGGTTTCAAGGTTTATTCAGAATTTGCTATCCCATATATCAATAATCAATGTCTATGCGGCTTATAATGATATAACATTTAGGGAACAAAAAGAGATTAGAAACAGAAAGGAAAAGAGGGGATAGATCAGGGAGGGGTAGAAAAGGAACTTCATTATCAAATAGTAAAGAAAAGTAAATATGACATGGAGGGGATAAAGGGGGCATGTCTATACTGATCCATCAATCTCAATATATTGGACAGTGTTTAGGATGACAGAAAAGCATCTTTGAATAAAAAGGTTTTAAGAGCTATTTTAAAATGTGTCATTGAGGTCTGTGATCTGAGCAATAGTGGCAATGCATTCCAGAGGGTAGGACCAGCAACAGAAAAACTGGTGTCTCTGGTGGCCTCATGTCTAATATGACGAAAAGATGGAACAATCAGGAGGTGTTGATCAGCTGAGCAAAGGGCACATGTAGGAGCATAAAGGGTTAGTAGTCTTGCTAAGAAAGGAGGTGATCCAGAGAGTATTATTTTAAAACCCAAAAGGAGAATTTTATAGGTAATGCAGTGCATGAGCAGTAGCCAGTGTGCATTTTTGAGAAGAGGTGTTACATGGTCAAATTTCCACAAAACTGTAATTAATTTTATTGATGTGTTCTGTATCATTTGTATATGCCATAGTTCTTTCAGTCTCAAACCTTTATAGAGCTTGTTACAATGAGTGAGTTTAGATATAACTAGGGAATGGACAAGAATGTTGAGGGCTGAGGAATGTAGGAGTGAGCTGATGGAGTGAATCATATGTAATTGGAAAAAACAGCATTTTATAAGAGAGGAAAGTTGTGGTTGAAAATTTAGGGTATCATCAATGAATACTCTCAGTAGTTTCATAGAGGTGACTAGTGGAATTTGCATTCCAGAAAGCAAAATTGGACTTGATAATTGGGGGTTTTTTATTTGGAAAAAGCGAGAATACATACATACATCAATGTCAATGTACATGTTTTTATATGTACCCCTTGATGTTTAGTGTTTTTCCGAGACCTCTATGTAATCTTTTAGGAGGGCTTAGGTTGCATTATAGAATATATACTGATGATATTCAATTTTTCTTTAAATTTGAATCAACTGTTGAGGAAAATTTTGAATTACTGTGTCTCCATTTGCGAACAATTGGTTGTTGGTTGAAAGCAAACCGTTTAAAGTTGAATGCTTCCAAAACACAGGTTATGTTTCTAGCTTCCTATCCTGTATACCTACATCGTTTTCTTTGAATGGAGTAATCATTGAGTTGATTAAGGTGATTAAATCTCTTGGTGTGATTCTTGATCCTGTGTTGACAATGAGGGATCAAGTATGTAAGACTGTAGGTCTTATTTTTCAAAGCTGAAATTAATAAGACGTTTGAAAGATTATCTTATTGTTGAGAATTTTAGATTGGTTGTACTGAATATAATAGCCCTGAATTTTGATTATTATAATAGTTTATTACTTGGCTTGCCTACAAAAGCTTTATGATGTTTATAGATAGCACACAAATCAACTGCGACTATTATGTGGCTTATCTAGGTTTGAGCTTATCTGGTGTTTATCAAACTTCACCAATTACCTATTGAGTTTCATTTTCAATATAAAATACTATAGCTGGTTTTAAAGTATTATCCAGTAAAGTATCTGTAGTGATTGCATCAGCTCTACACCTACATCAACCTACTCGATCTTTACGGTCAGGTGCTATGAATCTGTTGGATGTTCTATCTTTTCAGTCTGTGTACGCAGATGAATATAGGTCATCAATTTTTTTCATAGCTGGGCTTATATTATAGAATGCTCTGCCATTGCAACTTAGAGTATTGGGATAGGTAGAAGACTGTAAAAAGGGTTTGAAGACCTTTAGTGCACCTTTAGAGAGGAACAATGAGTTTTAGAGCTTATTTTCAAATCTGTGTTCTTGTTGTTTTGCATTGTAAGTTTACAAATGTTGTTTTATCTATTTTAAATGATTGTGTATATATTTTTGTAGTCTGCCTAGAATGGTAAATAGAGTAGAATAAATTTTAAAAATAAATAAATGTGCACATTTGCACTCGCTTTGATTCTTTTCTGTATGTACCCTCACATTCATGCTTCCCTGCATACAGGTATCTTGAAGTCTTTACACCTAAATGCCTATATTTGTGTTTGTGTTTATATATATATATATATATATATATATATATATATATATATATATATATATATTAACAGCTGGCAATAATGACCATGCGGCTTCTTCATTACAGGTAAAGAATGTCCATTTTGACACCCAAGACCATGGACCTTATGCCATAGCTGGGCTCACACCTAAGCATCAACCCCTTCTTTTCCAAGCTAAAGAGAAGGGATTTGAGGAACAAGAGAATTTTCGATATGTGAGTGAAATGCAGTCCAGCTATTCTTTTGTACCTTCCATGTTTAGGCAGGATATGAACTTTTACACAAGTTAGGGAATTCTATATATGGCACCTAACGTTATGCACTATTTCTGCAAAAATTTATCATTGTGGAAAAGAGTTATAACAGAAGCAAGGCACCGAAATGGGCCAAAAATGGCAGATCAGTGCAGAACTACACTTATGCACACAGTTATAGAACAGTGCCTAAGTGTGTTTCCATGCAGATCTGAAAAGGGGGCATAATGATGGAAGGGACATGGGCAGGTCAGGGGCATTTCCTTAAAATGGGTGCAGTGTTATAGCATTAGGGAGATTCGTGCCTAATTTGCATGTTTGGATTTATACCTGGTTTCAGGTGGGATAAATCATTGTACCCAAAGTTGGGTGCAGATTCCAGCGCTATCCCCTGGATTCCATGTAGCACACCTAGAGATCTGCATCAAAATCCAGGTGGATTCTATAACAACATATGTAACTTAATTAGCTTAAGAAGCTAATTATCGTTGATAACAGAACCTAACATGCAATAATGAGCACTAATTGGCAATAATTAGACTTTATGCGCACAACTCGCTAAGTGTATTCTGTAACGCACTGCACCTAACTTCTAATGTGCCCAGACATAAGGGGGCATGGTTAGGGGAGAGGAAATGGGCGTTTCGTGGGCAATCTGAAATTTACGCGCATAGTTATAGAATATGGCCCTCTGTGCCTAAATCTATATGCTGGGATTTACGCCATGTTTTCGTTGGTGTAAATGGACGTGTGTAGTTTTAGGTGCTGGGATATCAACTAAGCATATTCTATGTACCGTGCCTAAATGTAGGCGCCACATATAGAATATGCTTAGACAAAAATGTTTTCCTTGTAGATTTTTTAGGTGCCATATATAGAATCCCCTCTATGCGCTATTCTATAAAGAGCGCCTATCCATAGATGCCCTTTATAAAATACCATTTAGTGCTGATTTTTTGGCACTATATACTGAATCTAGCCCAAGATCATTTTCTTCTTTTTGCTGTATGCATAGGTAATCTGTTTTCTCATGATTCTTGGAGATTGCTCATTAAATTGCTTCATTTGTTTTGTGGTTTCTTAGGGACCATATTACATGTCAACAGATTATAAAACAAAGTTCAGAATGGACCCTCCAGTTCTGTCAGGTAGAGTAAAATAAATACACAGGACTTTATACTAATTTGAATGCTCCTGTTCCTAACTCTGTAGACCTACCTCTTCATCTTCATGGAGCAGGGAGCAAGGAAGGGAGAAGGAATTGGGGGAAGGGATTAAGGAGATTGTGAAGGACAAATGAAGATGGAAGAATTTCATAGTGAAACATTAGATTTTTCTGTAACCCCCTTATGTTTCAGTACAGTCAGAATCGGTTATGAATATCTCCATACACAGATGACAGGAAAACTGAATGTTTTGGGAAATGGGAGTAGAATGTATGTGGGAGAAGAAAGGAAATGCATAAAGAGAGGTTTTACAAACTGAGGCAAGTGCCTCTTTTTGCTCCTTTTTCTTTACTCTCATCTTCTTTCTTTCTCTTTGTCCTTTTTCCTTTATGTCTCTCTCTTATCCCTCCCATTTTTCTCTCCTCAACCATTCTCCAGGATTTTTACAGGGAAAGTCTGTTGGAGCTTTGGAAGATACTGGGTTCACTGAAGGTTCAGACTTGGAGCCAATAACATATCTACCACCATCACAATATCGTCAGGACATTCCTGTGAGTATAACATCTGCCATTTACTAGCGAAACCCACAGACATCGTAACACAGATACACACACCTTCCACCATCTGAGGCTCATCAAGACTTTTTATGAGTAAAGCCTTTTTGAAGTCACTAAAATATTTGCACCTACACAAACAGAGTATATCAAGTACTTTTCCTTTTCCCCCTTTTTTTAGCAATTCAGAATGAATAAATATTTGTTTTGTAAATAGAAAACAAATCTTTTTCTAGCTTGATTATTTCTTTGTTCCAGTCCTTTCGTTAAGCTGCTCTGTTTGTAATGGCTGTATTCACAGGCATGTTATTTCCAGTCGAGTAATCCTGGTAGTTTGCTGTAAGACATAGTTCACTTTACACATTAATCTCTTGCCAGTTATCACTGTTTACATGAGACGATTCTTGTGATACAGTGATGGTAAAAGGTACAAGACTGCATGTTGCTAGGGTGTATGCATTGTGGGTGACTGAAGTTCCCTGGCAATACTATGATGATGGAAACTATCCCCCTGGGCATGCCTTACTATGCAGCTGAGGGGTCAAGTGCCAATATATAGATAAGGACAAGTTGAATAATGCAGAGTCAACTGGGATAAATAGAAGGGTGGCTAAACCCCCTCCAAATCACAGCTCCTCCTACATTGCTCCACTTTTGTAAATAGGCAACACTACTCAAACCACTTTTAAAGATATCTATTAAGACAAACCTTGATTCAGGCTGATTTGAACTCAAATTGTTGCATGAAAATTCCAAAGGTAAAGCATTCCATAGCTCCGGTCCTGCAATATAATAGACTGAAGATTTGTATTCATCCAGTCTGACATGATGGAATTCATCCATTGTGCTTTACCTTTGGAACTGTGCAGCAAACAATTAAAGGCTTATTTTTTTGAAAAAGCCTTTAATTGATTGAGGGTCCTGTTTACTAAGGTGTGCTAGCATGTTTAACGCACACTAAAATTAGCACGCGCTAAATGCTAGAGTCATCCATATATTTCTATGGATGACTTTCCTGAATCAGGAATATCTACAGTTATATTGCATAATATTTGGCCTTGTATGTAAGTATGAATATTTGTGTCCAAAGAGTTTTGTGATATTTATTTATTTTTTGTTTTATTTTATGTTGATTTTATTGTGTATGTTTTATCATGAACTGCTTAGAGTTTTAAGATAATTTATAGCCCAAACTATTTAAATACATAAATAAATAAATAAACATTTTAATGGCTTCCTGATGCTATGGATGTCATAGAGGGGCATAATCAAACGGCGCCGGCCATCTATATGGCCGGCAATCTATATGGCTGGCACTGCAAACAGCGGTTCTGAACCGTATTATCGAAAAAGATGGCCGGCCATCTTTCGTTTCGATAATACGGTTGGGGCTGGCCAAATGTTTGAGATGGCCGGCATCGGTTTTCGCCAATAATGGAAACTGATGCCGGCCATCTCAAACCCGGCCAAATCCAAGGCATTTGGTCGTGGGAGGAGCCAGCATTTGTAGTGCACTGGTGGTCTCCCTCACATGGCAGGAGACCAACCGGGCACCCTAGGGGGCACTGCAGTGGACTTCAAAAATTGCTCCCAGGTGCATACCTCCCTTACCTTGGGTGCTGAGCCCCACAACCCCCCCCCCAAAACCCACTACCCACAACTGTACAACACTACCATAGCCCTAAGGGGTGAAGGGTGGCACCTACATGTGGGTACAGCACCCAAGGTAAGGGAGGTATGCACCTGGGAGCAATTTTTGAAGTCCACTGCAGTGCCCCCTAGGGTGCCCGGTTGGTGTCCTGGCATTTGAGAGAGACCACCAGTGCACTACAAATGCTGGCTCCTCCCATTTACCACCACAAGTGTAACGGGTAGGGAGGGATGGGCCTGGGTCCACCTGCCTGAAGTGCACTGCACCCACTAAAAACTGCTCCAGGGACCTGCATACTGCTGTCATGGAGCTGGGTATGACATTTGAGGATGGCAAAAAAATGATTTTTAATTTTTTTTTTTTTTTTTTTTTTGGATAGGAGGGGGTTGGTGACCACTGGGGGAGTAAGGGGAGGTGATCCCTGATTCCCTCCAGTGGTCATCTGCTCAGTTGGGGCACTTTTTTGAGTCTTGGTCCTAAAAATAAATGGACCAAGTGAAGCCGGCGAAGTGCTTGTCAGAGCTGGCCTTCTTTTTTCCATTATCGGCCGAAGCCGGCCATCTCGTAACCACGCCTCCGTTCCGCCTTCCATAGCCTGCCGAAACGTCCCCTTTAACTTTGGCCGGCTCTGCGACGGAAAGCAGTTGAAGCCGACGAAAATCGGCTTTCGATTATACCGATTTCACCGGCTTCAGGAGATGACTGGCCATCTCCCGATTTGTGTCGGAAGATCGCCAGCCTTCTTGTTCGAAAATAAGCTGGATAGTTTCTCAAATAAAATCCTCTTTTTCTATTACAGGTTAGTCCCATTCACTGCTTGAAAGGAGTCAGTATTACCAAGACAGATTATTTACCTACTGTCGGCCCAAATGTAAGTTCTCCATCCTCAGCTGGGACAGATCTTGAACAATACGTGATGGCGAAGAACAAAATAATATAAACTAAGAACTATACAACCAAAAATGATGAAAACAAAGTGTCCTCAATACAACAGAAATTGCCTCATGCTCTCATTGAAGGGGACTCACTGTTACCCAGCCACCTAGCTTCTCTTGTGGTAGGGAAAAATGTCTATTATTTCCTCAGTCAAGAGGATCTATTTTCTTCCCAGTTGTTCAGAAGGGGTTGTTAGTATGGATGGTTTGGATTTGGTGTTGATAACATTGACAGTGCCCATTGTTTTCTCACCAGGGGAGCGAGTACATGCCTACCATAGCTGGGAACTCAGAGCGTGATGGTGGGTTTTGGCAACAAATGGACAAGCATATTATTCCTGCTGTAAGCTGCATCTCTCTCTTCATTTCTTTATGTCTCTCTCTCTCTCTCTTTCTTTCTCCCTCCTTCTGTTTCTGATACCATATTTTACATTTCCAATTAGGAAAAGCTGAGGACACAGATGCGTAAGAGTGAGATGCATGACAAGTTTGAGGGACTATACAGGGAGAGGAGGACACATTTGGACCTCCTAGACAGACATCACATTGGGGAGAAGGTAGGTTTGGCTCACTGACAGTTCCCATGACATGAGAGGGGGATCACTGCATCAGATGTACCTCTTCTCTCCTTGTAGGACCCGACTGGTTACAGTACTAACAATAAACCATTGCATTTGACTCCAGCTCGTCTTCCTGAAGGGTCTGACCACTTCTTGACAAATTACAAACTCTGGTAAGTTTCTTCTGCCATGTTCTGATGATCCTTTCTACAAGTATTCTGAGATAACCGCCTCTTTCATGGCATTTTCTTATGGTTCATTCTTCTGGCAGTCTGAGGTATTCTTTTCTTATTCTGTAATAGCCACCTTCCCTCTCAGCACTCTCTGACCTATGTCCCTTTCTTAGAGTGTTCTCTAGCAGTCAGCTCTCATCTTGCACTCCTTCAAATATCTTCCTGCCCTAGTAGCGTCTGGTTTGTGCCTCTTGCAATGTGCTGACTGGCATGTTGTGATACTTCTATCTCTGACACTGCCCTTTCTCTCGTGGCACTCTTCTTGAAGTTCAGCTCTCTTTCTCATGGCACTGTCATATTTACCTCCTTTCTGGCACACATTAATGGCCCTATTCTTTTAGCATCTTAAAACATTCTCATTTTCCCACTTGACACTCTTTATCATATAGCTTACCTCTTTGGTGGAGGCTAAAATGATTTAATTTAAACTAAACAGACATTTATATGCCATATGTACCCCATCACTAGGATTTAAAACTGTTTATATTTATGTTTATTTAGGTATCTACCAACATTTGATTATACACATCACCATAAAGGTCGAGAAAGCGTGGGATACACACAGATGATCCTGAGTTGCATAGAGTAGAGAGACAGCAGAGGCACATATTTAAAATGTTTTTTATGAGCAATTCAGCAATGAGTATTAAGGGGTAAATTAAAGAAAGGGTGCCAAAATTTAGGCGCCAGGATGATCTGCACTAATGCCAGATTCTGTATAGCGTGCCTAGCATTCCGTGCTGAAATTTAAACGTATTCCATAACAATGCATGTAACTTAATTGGCTTAACAAGCTAATCCTTTCCTGAAGTTACTATAGAGGAAACTACACTTCTCCTTTCTTCCTCAAAATGTACCACCTGTTCCTCTGATCCCATTCCCACCCACCTTCTTAATGCCATCTCACCTGCACTTATTCCTTTTATCTGTCACATTCTCAACCTCTCACTTTCCACTGCAACTGTCCCTACTGCCTTTAAACATGCTGTGGTCACACCTCTCCTTAAGAAGCCTTCACTCAACCCTACTTGTCCCTCTTTTTTTTTTTTTGAAAATATCTTTATTATTAGAAGAAAAGACATGTAACATTTGAACATCACATTTCGGCTCAATGAAGCCAACTAATTCCAATATTTCCAATATCTAGCAGCCGATAATAACCTATAAATACAATGAATACATTGACTATATGTGTCAGCTAACAAACCTTGTTGTATAACCTTAACATAATACAACTATCAAAATGAGGCCATTTTAAACATAAATATATCTCTTCTGCCCTTCCCTCTAACTTTTTAGTTTATACCCGTCTAACCCCCACCCCCCTCCCCGCTCCTGGAGATTCCTTCTTTGCAGAATACAGTACCTCAAACAGCTTCCATAAAGAACCATATGCCTGACCTCTCCCTCCAGTGGACTTACTGCGTTCCGTTTCCCATCTAGCCATCTGCAGCATTCTAGTCCACCACTGGTTGATAGCCGGCGGGTCTTCCAAAATCCAGTGTGCTAATACCGTTTTTCGTGCCAGCATCAGCGCTACACATACAAACCGGACCTGAGATGGCTGCAACCCCTGTTCTCGCAACTGAGACTCATCCCCCAACAGCAAAATCCGGTAGGACCACTCTACAGCCTGTGCCAACAAATGCTCCAACACTTGCAGCACCCCTTTCCAGAATACATACAACTCAGTACACTCCAAAAAGGTATGTACTAAGGTGCCTTTGCTGTGTTTACATCTTATGCAAGTGTCATCTTCCCAAAGCCCCATCCGCTTTCCTTTCTCTCTTGTTATAAAAGCACCATGTAGCAACCGAAACTGCATCTCCTGCAAATTTGCACTAGTTGTCAATTTAAATGACGCTGCAAAGTAGGTTGCCAACATGTTACCCGTGATTTCCTCCCCCACTTGTTCACCCCACCATTTTGCCAGGCCAGCAATGAAGAAGTCCTCCTTTTGCTCCCTTCCTATAGAATACCATACCGCCAATTTGTTTGCAGCGTTCGGCATCTGACAAAACATCTTATCCAGCCGCGAAAAACTAGGCCCCCCCTCTTTCCTAGAAGACAAGGTCGCACAATAGTGCTTCAATTGAAGAAAAGGGAAATAATCTTCCTGTCCCAAGCTCCAAGAATTCCGAGCCTGCTCAAATGTGGGGAATATCCCCTGTCCCTCCACCGTAAAATGTCCCACATAACGACACCCATTTTTGGCCCACACTTTGAACCGCGACGCCCCCTGACCCGCTGGAAATGAGGGGTTATCTACTACTGTCAGAAACGGAGATGGTCCTGTGGCCTTTCCCAGTCCACCCCGCCACCAATTCCAGGCCTTTCTCAGAGGCTGAAGCAAACACTGGAGGTCTCCTTTCGAGCTTCCCTGTACTTGTAAACTATTAAACACTGAATACGGCAGCACCTCACCTTGCCAGATACCTTTTGGGGCATATTTAGCAGACCCAGAATGGAGCTCAAAAATCCACCTAAGTAGCGCTGCCACATTGTATAACCGCAGGTCCGGAAGATTTAATCCTCCCTTATTCCTAGCAATCGTCAATTTAGCAAAACTTATCCTGGCCCGCTTTCCCGCCCAAAGAAAAGTACCAATAAACCCCTTATAGTATAGTTCATCTTTTCGTGTTATCCAAAATGGCATCATCTGTAAGGGGTATAGAATCTTGGGCAACATAACCATTTTTACTAACGCTACACGCCCCAATAAAGAAAGGGGCAAATCTCTCCATCTGTGGCACAATTTTTTAATACCATCTAGCTTGTCCTGTATATTGCGACGATATACCACTCTCATATCCGCGTGCAAATACACTCCTAAATATTTTAAAGTTCCGGTTGACCAAGCTAAGGGAAACGTGTGGAGCTGCCTACACGCACAAGGGGAGGACACCGGCAAAGCCTCAGACTTATCAAAATTAATACATAGACCAGAGAAAGACCCAAATTGGACAATTAAGTCTATAAGAATAGGAACAGTCACGGATGCTCTATCTAGATATATAAGCATGTCATCTGCAAACAGATTAATTTTAAATTCTTGGGATCCCATTTTAATTCCCTGAACTTTGTCCGTCTGTCGAATTTTGATAGCAAAGGGTTCTAAGGACAGCACAAATAGCATCGGGGAGAGCGGGCACCCTTGCCGTGTGCCCCGCTTTAAGGAAAAGACAGATGACAATGCTCCATTTATTAATATCTGAGCTGTGGGATGGCTATATAAAGCGCGGATTCCTCCTAAGAAAGCTCCCATGATACCAAATTGCGGTAACACCCAAAATAGATAGTCCCACAAGATCTTATCAAATGCTTTTTCCGCGTCCAAACTTGTAATGATCGCATCTCCGGGTTTGCCCCCCCCTTTCTGCAACACTGTCAAGGCTCTCATAATATTGGAAGATGCATATCGGCCTGGCACAAATCCCGCCTGATCCGAGTGAACCAGGCCAGGTAAGACCCTCCCCAACCTATTTGCCATAATATTGGCAAAAAGCTTTATGTCTTGATTAAGGAGTGATATGGGCCTGTAGGAACCCAGCAATTCCTCATCTCGCCCAGGCTTAGGGAGTACCACTATGTGTGCATGTGTAAGTCTACCGCCCGCCTCCCCAGTTGTGCAGAGATGATGACATAATTCTTGAAAAGGGGGTCCTACGTTGGCACCTAATATCTTATAAAATTCAGGCCCTAGGCCGTCCGGACCGGGGGCCTTAGCCAACTTAAGGCGTTTCACTGCCTGAAGTACTTCCTCTCCCTTCACCGGCACATTTAACTGATCTCTCTGCTCCTGCGATAACTGCGGTAAAGGAAGATTCTGAAAAAATAATTCCCGCTGGGTCCGATCTGTCTCTCCTGCATTATACAGTGCCTGATAGAATTTGACAAACTCTTCCTGGATGCCCTCAGATGTGGCCACTACCTGCCCTCCAGGAGATCTCACCTTCGTTATAATTTTTTTGGCCCCTCTGCCTTTTACCAGGGTCGACATCAATCTCCCCGCCTTATTCCCCCATCTATACAAATTAAATTTATACAAGCTGATATCCTGAGCCGCCCGCGCATTCAAAATATCATTAATTTGCCGGCGAGTGTCCAAATATTCCTTTTTTATCTCGTCTTCCCTCTGCCGTACATGCCTCCCCCTCAACTGTTGCAGATGGCTCGATAAGGCAATTAATCTACTATTACGCTCCCTGTTTAATTTTGCCCCATAGGCGATAATATGCCCCCGCATCACGGCCTTCCCCGCTTCCCAATAAGTTATAGGGTCTACTGATTCCGGGTTATTTTCCATTAGATAATTGTCCCACATCTTCAACAAAAAACTACGAAACTCAGGCTCCAAATACAACGTTGGATTCATACGCCACATCCTTGATGCACTGCCTTGGTGCCACTGGATGTCTGCCCAAATCAAACAATGATCCGACACTGCCCCGTCCACTATATCTGCCGCCTGCACTTTCGACATAAGGGTTGCATCAACTAGTAAATAATCGAGCCGTGCATATACCCCATGTACCTGAGAAAAAAAAGTGTAGTCATATGATTCTGGATGTAAGATCCGCCAGATATCCAGGAGCCCTAGCTCTTGTACTAGAAAGTTAATCCCTTTATCTTTCCATGCTGGAGGCCGCGGCTTTGCTGGCTTGCAATCTATCAAGGGGTCTGCAGTAATATTAAAATCTCCCCCCAGCACCAATTTGTACCCACTAACTGATACCAAATGAGCTAAAAGACCAGAAAAGAAAGAGTGGGAATATACATTTGGCGCATATATGGAGCATAAGGCCACCCTCTGCCCTGCAACCTCTCCCCACCATATGACAAACCGACCCTCTGGGTCTTGTACTAATTTATGCATGCTAACATGGTGCCTTCTATGGAATAATATAACCACCCCCCTTTGTCTGTTATTAAAGGAAGATGACACTATCTCTCCAACCCACCCTTTTTGTAACTTCCGATGTTCTTGTTGTGAGAGATGAGTCTCCTGTAAAAACATCACATCAACTTTCATTTTATTACAGTATGCCAAAATTTTAGTCCGCTTAACCGGTGAGTGAATACCATCAACATTTAATGATCCTATTCTCAAACTACCCATCTGTCAGATCGAAAGGCGATATGCAGCCTTATGTCCGAGAACAAGGGGTGATGTCCCAGCTCACCACCCCCTCCCTTTCCAGGTGTTGCCTCGGTACCAATCTCCTCCATGTAACAGTATTCCTTATTTCTCCAGGAGCCTTCCCCCCACCCCAGCCCCTCCCCCTCCCCTCCCTCTCTTTCCCATCCCTGTCCCTCCCTTCGTTTGCTACATCCACACTCTGTGTACCATTCACTCCATCCAGTCAAATAGCTCCTTCCTCCCACTTCTCCCCTCCCATGTCCCTTCCCACCCTCCCCTTTAGAACAACCAGTGTTACAACCCTCTCCTAAGAGAAAGCTACTCCCCTCCCTTCCTCCCCCCCCCCCCCCCCCCCGAAAAGGACCTTCAGCTTGCCTGAGCGCTGCATTTCCCTTTCTTAAACACCCACCACCCATTTCAACATTTTCCCTTCAACTCCCCCAATACGACAGCAGAAAAGTAAAACGATCCCATCAGAGGCAAATTATACAAATAACAGTACCCCTCCAAACTTGTTCAAACTATAGTCCATTGTGTTCCTTTATTTTCTCTCTCTCTACCTCGTGCAGCCTATAAAAAAAGAACACAGGCTTCACTGCAACAAGCCTCTTTAAATTACAAATCGTCCCCAGGCAACTCACAACTTCCCCACTGAGTCTTCAGTCTTCTAGCTGGCATCCAGATAAAGCTGGGAAGAAAAAAAAAAAAAAAAACCACAAACAGCCTCTCCTTCCAAATCAACAATGTCTCCCGTTTAAGAATGCCCCGGGCTCCACTCCTTGTTGTTTACAGTAATCAATCTTTAATGGTTCTGCTGCTTGCAATCCCCTGCACCTCAAAAATAACAAGAAATAAATCCTAGCCTGCCTGGCATAATGTCTCCGGCGGCTCTCCACGTGTCATCAAAGGTGTTTTCAAGCCGGCTCCCTTCAACCACTCTAACATTGCACTCTATCACTGCAACCGCTCCAGAAATGAGCGCAATTCTTCTGGCTGCTCCATGAATAGAACACGACCTTCATGCAGCACTCTCACCTTTGCTGGGTATTGCAGCGAGAACCGGATCCCTTTGTTGTAGAGCTGAGAGCAGTATGGAGACACTCGTTTTCTTAGCTCTGACACCCGCGGCGAGAAATCTTGAAACATCAGCACGCCTGTCCCCTGATCAGTCAGGGTTCTCTTCTGGCGATACTTTTCCATCAGCTGGGCTTTCTCAGCATAGTTGAGAATACGAGCAATTACCGGGCATGACTTACTGCTATGTTCTTTAAGCGCTCCGATCCGATGCACCCGCTCTGCTTTGAGACGTTGCCCTTCTGACTCAATCCCAAGCTCTTTCGGCAGCCAGACTTCTACCAAGTCCCAGAGCTCTTTATCTTTGACCGATTCCGGTATTCCCACCAGCCTGATATTATTCCGCCTGCTCCGGTTCTCATGATCTTCTACCCGCTCTTCCAGCAGTTTACACCTCTTCTCCAGAGCAGACATTTGAGAACTCACATTATTCACCAGATCCTCTTGCTGTGATATTCGTTCCTCTGCCAGTTGTATGCGGGTGCTTTGTGCCGCCATGCTTTCTTTCATCTCGTCCATAAAGACATGCAGCGCCGACAGCTTGTCATCCAGAACTGCTGCCATGTGCTTCATTATCTCTTGTATCGCTGCGTCTTGTATGGCTACCACCGGCAGATCCTGACTCTGGGTCGCCTCTCCTTTCTCCTTTCCAGACGCCATCTTAGCCACGTGGGGGGTTCCGCGCCCTTTCTGAGTACGCGGGGTCTTTGCCGGCATACCCTGAAAGCAGCTTCTGATCTTTCTCCTTTATTGCTCAATCGATGCAGCCCACGCTACCTTGTACTGGACGATGTTTTGAGGGACCAGATCGGGGGTTTGAGCACATTAAATCAGCTGATTTATAAGCGATGAGGAGGAGAGCAGCCTCGAGACGTCCGTCTAGGCTCCTGCCATCACGTGACCCCCCTACTTGTCCCTCTAATTACCGACCCATCTCCCTCCTCTCTTTTCTCTCCAAATTACTTGAGCGTGCTGTTCACCACCGCTGCCTTGATTTTTCTCTCCTCACATGCTATTCTTGACCCACTACAATCTGGTTTTCACCCTCTCCACTCAACCGAAACTGAGCTTACTAAAGTCTCCAATGACCTATTACTGGCTAAATCCAGAGGTCAATATTCCATCCTCATTCTTCTTGATCTTTCCGCTGCTTTTGACACTGTCGATCACAGCATACTTCTCGATACCCTGTCCTCACTTGGATTCCAGGGCTCTGTCCTTTCCTGTTTCTCTTCCTACCTCTCCCTCCGCACCTTTAGTGTTCACTCTGGTGGATCCTCTTCTACTTCTATCCCTCTGCCTGTCGGCGTACCTCAGGGTTCTGTTCTTGGTCCCCTCCTCTTTTCTATCTACACTTCTTCCCTTGGTTCATTAATCTCATCCCATGGCTTTTCCTACCATCTCTATGCTGATGACTCCCAAATCTACCTTTCTACCCCTGATATCTCACCTTGCATCCAAACCAAAGTTTCAGCGTGCTTGTCTGACATTGCTCTCTGGATGTCTCAACGCCACCTGAAATTAAACATGACCAAAACCGAGCTTCTCATTTTTCCCCCCAAACCCACCTCCCCACTCCCCCCGTTTTCTATTTCTGTTGATGGCTCTCTCATTCTCCCTGTCTCCTCAGCTCGAAACCTTGGGGTCATCTTTGACTCTTCTCTCTCCTTCTCTGCTCATATCCAGCAGATCGCCAAGACCTGTCGTTTCTTTCTTTACAACATCTGTAAAATCTGCCCCTTTCTTTCCGAGCACTCTACCAAAACCCTCATCCACACCCTTGTCACCTCTCGTTTAGACTACTGCAATCTGCTTCTTGCTGGCCTCCCACTTAGTCGCCTCTCCCCTCTCCAATCGGTTCAAAACTCTGCTGCCCGTCTCATCTTCTGCCAGGATCGCTTTACTCATACTACCCCTCTCCTCAAGTCGCTTCACTGGCTCCCTATCCGTTTTTGCATCCTGTTCAAACTTCTTCTACTAACCTATAAATGTACTCACTCTGCTGCTCCCCAGTATCTCTCCACACTCGTCCTTCCCTACACCCCTTCCCATGCACTCCGCTCCATGGATAAATCCTTCTTATCTGTTCCCTTCTCCACTACTGCCAACTCCAGACTTCGCGCCTTCTGTCTCGCTGCACCCTACGCCTGGAATAAACTTCCTGAGCCCCTACGTCTTGCCCCATCATTGGCCACCTTTAAATCTAGACTGAAAGCCCACCTCTTTAACATTGCTTTTGACTCGTAACCACTTGCCTCCACCTACCCTCCTCTCCTCCGTCCTGTACACATTAATTGATTTGATTTGCTTACTTAATTTTTTGTCTATTAGATTGTAAGCTCTTTGAGCAGGGACTGTCTTTCTCTATGTTTGTGCAGCGCTGCGTACGCCTTGTAGCGCTATAGAAATGCTAAATAGTAGTAGTAGTGATAACAGTACCTAACAAGCAATAATGAGCACTGATTGGCAATAATTAAAATTTACATGCACAACTTGCTAAGCGTATTCTATAATGTATTGCGACTAAATTTTAATACACGAATTTCAAAAGGGGTATGGTTATGGGCGGGAAAATGGGTGTTTCATAGGCGTTCCAAAATTTATGCACATACTTATAGAATATGGCTCAGTGTGCATAAATGTACGCATAGGGATTTACGACACATTTTTGTTGGTGTAAATGGAGGTGCGTAGTTTTAGGCACTGGGATATCAACTAAATGTATTCTATATACCGTGCGTAAATCTAGGTGCTGCTTATAGATTATGCTGAGCTGGAAATGTTTACCGCGTGGATTTTTTAGGCGCCTTATATGGAATCTGGCCCTAAGCATGAATTCTATAATTGTAGTTTCGCACAGACCTGCTGTTATAGAATACTAGTGAAATCTGCAGTTCTGTGCCCAACTGTGGGTGCATGAATTTACACCATCTAAAAGGCTGATGTAAATGCTGGCACTGAACTGTAGGCAGTTAGGCATCTAAGTGATAGTTTCTATAACCCATGTATGTAACTCCTGGGCATACCTCTGACCCATCCAAGCATCTTCCAGGTCCATATTTCCCTTGCAGTTATGGACCCAGTCGATAGAATACCGATTAAGGTCAGTTATGTACCTAACTGCCAATTAGAGCCAATTAACACCAATAATTGGCAATTATTGGTTGTTAAAGCTAATTAGCAGTTCATCAAACCATTAAGTTAGGTGTGAAACTGCCCTTATTCTATAAATTGTGTGCACAATTTTGTGTGCTAAACCCCAGATTCTATATATGGTGCCTAAAATTGGTTGTAATCTGATTTGTACCCCGCGCTTTCCCACTCATGGCAGGCTCAATGCGGCGGTTAGCTTAACAAGCCAATCAGCGCTGATAATTGCCATTTAACAAGTAATTATTGACATTAATTGGCATTAATTAGAATTTACATGCAGAACTAAGCGTTTTCTATAACCTGATGCACATAAATTCTAAGTCGCATAGTTGAAAAGGGGGCGTGGCCATGGGTATTTCTAAAATCTATGTACGTTGTTATAGAATACACCTGGTCTGTGCCTAATTTAGGGGTCAGCATTTACACCAAGTTTTACTTAGCATAACTGCCTGTGACTAAATTTAGTTGTGTGGACAGGCGCTCAGTGCATTCTATAAACTACCGTATTTTTCGGACTATAAGATGCACTTTTTTTCCTCCCAAATTTAGAAGGAAAATGTTGGTGCGTCTTATAGTCCGAATTTAGCCCCCCTTCCCCGTTACAGGCACCTCCCTCACTCCGTTACAGGCTCCCTCCCAACCTCCCTCCGTTACAGGCACCCCTCTCTCCCTCCATTGGAATTTTAAAACTCCTCACTTCGTCGGTGTGACTCGCGGTAGCAGCAGCGCTTCAGCGTGCACATCGCTCTTCACTCAGCCTTCTCTCTCTCAGCTCTCTGGTCCCGCCCACAACAGCTCTCTGGTCGGGCGGGACAAGAGAGCTTAGAGAGAGAAGGCTGAGTGAAGAGCGACGTGCACGCTGAAGCGCTGCTGCTACCGCGAGTCACACCGACGAGGTGAGGAGTTTTAAAATTTCAATGAAGGGAGAGAGGGGTGCCTGTAACGGAGGGAGGGAGGGAGCCTGTAACAGAGGGAGGGAGGGAGCCTGTAATGGAGGGAGTAAGGGAGTGCCTGTAATGGAGGGAGTGCATGCCTGTAACGGAGGGAGGGTGCCTGGAACAGGGAGGGGGCCTGTAACTATTTTTCGGACTATAAGATGCACTTTTTTTTTCCTCCAAATTTGGTAGGAAAACCTAGGTGCGTCTTATAGTCCGAAAAATACGGTATGTGGAAATTTAGGCCTATTCCATAAATTATGCCTAAATTTTAAATCAAGGCACTTTGTATTATCTTCGTTCTTTATATACAGTGAATCTGCATGATTGTTAAGTAAATACTTTTCTACAGTAGTAGCACTATATCCACATCCCCTATGTGCTTTTGAGAAGAATATTGTTTTGCCTCTCTCACCTTCTTTTCCAAATATCTTCACAATGGTGATTGTTTTTTCTTATATGTCTGTTGTTCACCCTGATTACCATTTACAGGATGGCTACTCTGTTTCTACAGTGTCTCCACATCAATGTAGTTATTTTTAACTCATCCTAATACCTTTATTTTTTCTGGTATCCAGACTACTTAGATGATCCTCTAGTGACTATTCCTTTAATCGATTTCCTATCACTACAATTAAACACAGTTACTAGACGCATTGACAATTCCTGGTGAGTCATGCCCATTCCATTCATCATCTATACCAATGTCCACTTCCAGCATAATTTAGGGCACTAGGCCGTATTAGCTGTTTTTCCCATTCATCCTTATTGGCATGATTTGCATCATATTTCCTTGAATTGATCTTAAGTACGTATAGACATTTTTTTTATCCTTTATTCAATTGTCCATTTACCAGTCCATTTAATATAATTCCACTATGATCATTCATCCATTTATCTTTTTATTTATTTTTCACTTCATTCTTTTAATACATACATAGTAACATAGTAGATAATGGCAGAAAAAGACCTGCATGGTCCATCCAGTCTGCCCAACAAGATAAACTCATATGTGCTACTTTTTATGTATACCTTACCTTGATTTGTACCTGTCCTTTTCAGGGCACAGATCGTGTAAGTCTACCCAGCACTATCCCCGCCTCGCAACCACCAGCCCCGCTTCCCACCACCAGTTCTGGCACAGAACATATAAGTCTGCCCAGCACTATCCCCGCCTCCCGCCACCGGCTCTGCCACCCAATCTCGGCTAAGCTCCTTAGGATCCATTCCTTCTGAACAGGATTCCTTTATGTTTATCCCATGCGTGCTTGAATTCTGTTACCGTTTTCCTTTCCACCACCTCCCGCGGGAGGGCATTCCAAGCATCCACTACTCTCTCCGTGAAAAAATACTTCCTGACATTTTCTTGAGTCTGCCCCCCTTCAATCTCATTTCATGTCCTCTCGTTCTACCTCCTTCGCATCTCCAGAAAAGGTTCGTTTGCGGATTAATACTTTTCAAATATTTGAACGTCTGTATCATATCACCCCTGTTTCTCCTTTCTTCCAGAGGATACATGTTCAGGTCATCAAGTCTCTCCTCATACGTCTTGTAACGCAAATCCCTTACCATTCTCGTAGCTTTTCTTTGCACCGCTTCAATTCTTTTTACATCCTTCGCAAGGTACGGCCTCCAAAACTGAACACAATACTCTAGGTGGAGCCTCACCAACGACTTATACAGGGGCATCAACACCCCCTTTCTTCTGCTGGTCACACCTCTCTCTATACAGCCTAACAACCTTCTAGTTACGGCCACCACCTTGTCACACTGTTTCGTTGCCTTCAGATCCTCAGATACTATCACCCCAAGATCCCTCTCCCCGTCCGTTCCTATCAGACTCTCCCCACCTAACACATACGTCTCCCAAGGATTTCTATTCCCTAAGTGCATCACTTTGCATTTCTTCGCATTGAATTTTAATTGCCAAACCTTAGACCATTCTTCTAGCTTCCTCAGATCCTTTTTCATGTTTTCCACTCCCTCCCGGGTATCCACTCTGTTACAGATCTTAGTATCATCCGCAAATAGGCAAACTTTACCTTCTAACCCTTCGGCAATGTCACTCACAAATATATTGAACAGAATCGGTCCCAGCACCGATCCTTGAGGCACACCACTACTCACCTTTCCCTCCTCCGAGCGAATTCCATTCACCACCATCCTCTGGCTTCTGTCCGTCACTACTACTACTACTATTTAAAATTTCTAAAGCGCTACTAGGGTTACGCAGCGCTGTACAATTTAACATAGAAGGACAGTCCCTGCTCAAAGAGCTTACAATCTAATGGACAAATGTACAGTCAGTCAAGTAGGGGCAATCAAATTGGGGCAGTCTAGATTTCCTGAAAGGTATAAGGTTAGGTGCCAAAAGCAACATAGAAGAGGTGGGCTTTGAGCAAGGATTTGAAGATGGGTAGGGAGGGGGCTTGGCGTAGGGGCTCAGGAAGTTTATTCCACTCATAGGGAGAGGTGAGGCAAAATGGGCGGAGCCTGGAGTTGGTAGTGGTGGAGAAGGGTACTGAGAGGAGGGATTTGTCCTGTGAGCGGAGGTTTCGGGTGGGAACGTAAGGGGAGATGAGGGTAGAGAGGTAATGAGGGGCTGCAGACTGAGTGCATTTGTAGGTAAGAAGGAGAAGCTTGAACTGTATGCGGTATCTGATTGGAAGCCAGTGAAGCGACCTGAGGAGAGGGGTGATATGAGTATATCGGTTCAGGCGGAATATAAGACGTGCAGCAGAGTTCTGAACGGATTGAAGGGGGGATAGATGGCTAAGTGGGAAGCCAGTGAGGAGTAGGTTGCAGTAATCAAGGTGAGAGGTAATGAGAGCGTGGATGAGAGTTCGGGTGGTGTGCTCAGAGAGGAAAGGGTGAATTTTGCTGATGTTAAAGAGGAAGAAGCGACAGGTCTTGGCTGTCTGCTGGATATGCGCAGAGAAGGAGAGGGAGGAGTCGAAGATGACTCCGAGGTTGCGGGCAGATGAGACAGGGAGGATGAGGGTGTTATCAACTGAGATAGAGAGCGGAGGAAGAGGAGAAGTGGGTTTTGGTGGAAAGACGATAAGCTCGATCTTGGCCATGTTCAGTTTCAGGTGGCGGTTGGACATCCATGCAGCAATGTCTGATAAGCAGGCCGATACCTTGGTCTGGGTCTCCACGGTGATGTCTGGTGTGGAGAGATACAGCTGGGTGTCATCAGCATAAAGATGCACAACTTGTTCCTCAGTTCACCACTTCGGGTCCTATCTTCAGCCCATCCAGTTTATTTAAGAGCCTCCTGTGGGGAACCGTGTCAAAAGCTTTGCTGAAATCTAAGTAGATTACGTCTATAGCTCGTCCCTGATTCAATTCTCCTGTCACCCAATCAAAGAATTCAATGAGATTCGTTTGGCACGATTTCCCTTTGGTAAAACCATATTGTCTTGGATCTTGCAACTTATTGGCTTCCAGGAAATTCACTATCCTTTCTTTCAGCATCGCTTCCATTACTTTTCCAATAATCGAAGTGAGGCTTACCGACCTGTAGTTTCTTTTTTTTTTTTAACTGTTTTTTTTATTAAGTTCCAATTTTACAAAACAATGCTCTCATTTACATCTTATCATTCACAACATAATGCTGAACTTCTATGCCAACTCTTGCTATTATTCCTTCTCCCCCCTCTCCCCCCCCCCCCCCCCCCGTATCATGGTGGTGCTATTGTCTGTTCATGTAAGTGTTCATATGGTTGCCACACTTTGTTAAAGGCTCCCATTTGCCCTCTTCTCATAGCTGTCAGTTTTGCCATCTGGTATAGGAAGTCCACTCGTTGCAGGACCCTCCTCATCTCAGGCGGCTGTGGGTTTTTCCAGTCTCTGGCTATAGCAAGTTTGGCTGCCACCAAATATTGTGTGGCTAGCTTGTGCTGAGGCCCTGTCGTTGAAGCCGGTTTGAAATGAAGAAGGCAATGCGCCGGCATGCAGGGGTAGGGGCATTGAAGAACTGTCGTTATCAATGTAATCACATTCTTCCAATAGTCTATTATCTTGGAGCATTCCCACCAAATGTGCATAAATGTGCCTCTAGCCCCACACTGTCGCCAGCAGTCTCCTGATGTCTCTGGGTATATTTGCTGTAATCTGTCTGGCGTATAGTACCACCAGTAGTAAATTTTAAATCCATTTTCAATTGCATTTTGGGCCATAGAGGGTTTAAACAGATAGCGATAGCCCCTTTTCCAGCACTCCCTTGAGAATGTACCCTGCAATACTCCTTCCCATCTATTAATATAAGTTCTTTGGGGATCTGTGCGCTGGAGTAGTGCTAGATATATGCGTGATACACTTCCCCTTCCCCCTCCTTTCCCCAGCGCTAATTCCAAAGATGTTTCCCCCAATTCCAGCTCTTCTCGGGCCTTGGTCTGCATGTAGTTACGTATACAACAGTAAAACACCTGATCTCTAGCCTGCAACCCATATTCCTCCTGTAGTTCTGTAAAGCTTATTATCTTGTCAGCATCCCACAGTTGGCCCACCTTATGGAGCCCCGCCCGTGCCCAGTGTTTGAAGGTTATCTCAGTGGCCCCTAATGGAAAACCTGGCGCCCTGCAAATTCCTGTCTGATGGAAGTATGTGCGTTCCGGGAACCACTGTTTCCTAATTTGGTACCAGGTGAATAAAATGTGCCTAAGTCCAATGGGTATTCTTCGCCCTATATTCCTCAGTTCCTTACTTGGTATCCATAGGAGATCCCCCACCTCTCTCATCCCAAGCCAGGCCCTTTCCCAGTGTAACCATTTTTTATTAACTGCTGGATGCCAATCGGCAAGGATTCTTAATTGGGCCGCCTGGTAATATAAAAAGAAGTTGGGGACTCCCATCCCACCCTTCTCTTGTGGTTGAAACAGTATAGCATGCCTCACCCGTGGGGGCCTTTTCCTCCATATAAAAGCAAACATCTTTCTATTGAGGCGTGTAAAGAAACTCCGAGGGATAGGAATAGGGAGCGCCATAAACAGATATAACATTTTAGGCAGCAGCATCATTTTAACGGCGCTAATGCGACCCTTCCACGAAATATTTACACCTTCCCACCTATCAAGTTCAGCTATTAGCTCTGCTATTTTCATCGGGAAATTTGCCTCATAGATATCCTCTACTTTAGAGGTGATCTGTATCCCCAGATACTTAATAGATTTTGTGGCCCACACAAACGGGAATGCCGCCCTCATCTGCTCTATCTCATGGTCAGGTACTGTAATATTAAGTAGCTCTGTCTTATTAATATTCACCTTAAATCTCGACCTTTCCCCATATTGTGTCATTAATTCTATAGCCCGCCGCACCGATGGTTCAGGGTTCGTCAATGTCATCAGCACATCATATGCAAACAGCATTAGCTTATGTTCCCTCTTTCCTCGTACTACTCCTTTTACTCCTGTATCCGCTCTTATAATACAGGCCAGTGGTTCAATTGTTAGGGGAAACAATAGTGGTGAAACTGCACAGCCCTGTCTTGTACCTCTTTGGAGTTTAATAGGCTCTGAATTGGAACCATTGACTTTTAATACCGCCAATGGAGCCTGGTAAAGTAATTCTCCGAGGACAAGCAGGCTGCTTGTTCTCACTGATAGGGTGACGTCCACGGCAGCCCCTCCAATCCGGAATCTTCACTAGCAAAGTCTTTGCTAGCCCTCGCGCATGCGCGGCCGTCTTCTCGCCCGAAACCGGCTCGTGCCGGCCAGTCTTCTTTTGTCCGCGCTCGGTACGGTCGTGTTTCGCCGTTCGCGCCCCTAAAGTTGACCTCGCGCGTCTCCTTTTTTGGTTTCGCTACAAAAAAAAAAAAGATTTGGAAGAGGACCTTTCCGGTCTTTTTCCCTTCCCGCTACTTCCAGTTTTTGCCCCGGTAAGTTTTCTTTCGTCTTCGGGGTAGGCCTTTTTTCAGGCCTCGGGTCGAATTTTTTCTTCCCCTCATTTTTGGTGCCTACCGCAATTACGAGTTTCGATTTCGCCGGCGAGATTTTTCCGCCCATGTCATCGAAGTCTCCCAGCGGCTTCAAGAAGTGCACCCAGTGCGCCTGGGTAATATCGCTCACTGACAGGCACGCGTCGTGTCTTCAGTGTCTGGGGGCTGGGCACCGCCCGCAGGCCTGTAGTCTCTGCGCCCTTTTACAAAAGCGGACTCAGGTAGCGAGATTGGCCCAGTGGAACGTTTTGTTCTCGGGCTCTTCGTCGGCATCGGCACCGGGGGTATCGAGTGCATCGACGTCTCCAGCGTCCAGACCTTCATCCTCGGCCGCCAGTGCATCGAGGCATCGACCCTCTGCATCGGCGCTGAGACATCGGACGACTGTGTCGACGTCGGTGGTACCGGGACCTCGTCTGCTGATGTCGTCGGACGGTGGTGCTTCGTCTGGAGTGCAGGTGAGGGCTGTCCATTCCCCTGCTGGTGGCGGTGAGCCTTCGGGTGGGTCTCCCCCTACCCTGAGGGCTCCTGCGGTACAGCCCCCCCGAGACCGACCTTCTTCGGCCTCGGCCCCGAGGAAGCGACGGCTGGATTCTACGTCCTCCTCGTCGGTGCCGGGAAGCTCCAGTGACGTGCTTCGTCCCAAGAAGTCGAAGAAGCATCGACACCGGTCCCCTTCCCGTGTCGGCACCGAGAGCTCTGGGTTGCCGAGGGAGTCGGCACCCAGCAGGCATCGGCACCGAGAGGACCGCTCACCCTCTGTTCAGGAGGTGTCGATGCGCTCCACTCTGGACAGCCCGGAACAGCCTCCACGCCCGGAACAGACTCTGACATCGACACCTGCATCGGCTTCCACGTCTTACTCCACAGCCGCTCTGCACGAGAGTCTCCGGGCCGTTCTCCCAGAGATTCTGGGAGAGCTGTTGCGCCCTTCCCCTCCGGTACCGGGGGTGCTTGCGCCCCCGGTACCGTCGAGTGAGGCGCCGGCTGGCCCCTTGCCCGGGGTGAGGTCTCCGACATCGGTGCCGTTTGCGGTACCGACTGCGGTCGCCTCCCAGGAAGGCTCCCCGACTACGTCGGCGGAGGGAGCTTCGCCGGTGCGGGCGCGGGAGTCTACCTCTTGACGCTCCCACCGTGGCCGGGGTTCCACGGAGTCGAGCCGGGCACGGCTTCAGACACAGGTTCGTGAACTTGTGTCTGATACCGATGGTGAAGCCTCGTGGGAGGAAGAGGAGGACATCAGATATTTCTCTGACGAGGAGTCTGATGGTCTTCCCTCTGATCCCACTCCCTCTCCTGAAAGGCAGCTTTCTCCTCCCGAGAGTCTGTCTTTCGCTTCCTTTGTCCGGGAGATGTCTACGGCCATCCCCTTCCCGGTGGTTGTGGAGGACGAGCCCAGGGCTGAAATGTTTGAGCTCCTGGACTATCCTTCTCCACCTAAGGAAGCGTCCACAGTACCCATGCATCATGTCCTCAAAAAGACATTGCTGGCGAACTGGACCAAGCCATTAACTAACCCCCACATTCCCAAGAAGATCGAGTCCCAGTACCGGATCCATGGGGACCCAGAGCTGATGCGCACTCAGTTGCTTCACGACTCTGGAGTTGTGGATTTGGCCCTAAAGAAGGCTAAGAGTTCTAGGGAGCATGCTTCGGCGCCCCCGGGCAAAGACTCTAGAACCTTAGACTCCTTTGGGAGGAAGGCCTACCATTCCTCTATGCTCGTGGCCAAAATTCAGTCGTACCAGCTCTACACGAGCATACACATGCGGAACAATGTGCGGAAGTTGGCGGGCTTGGTGGACAAGCTCCCCCCTGAGCAAGCCAAGCCTTTTCAGGAGGTGGTCAGGCAGCTGAAGGCGTGCAGAAAATTCCTGGCCAGAGGGGTGTATGACACCTTTGATGTTGCGTCCAGGGCCGCTGCTCAAGGTGTGGTGATGCACAGACTCTCATAGCTGCGTGCCTCCGACCTGGAGAATAGACTCCAGCAGCGGATTGCGGACTCGCCTTGCCGTGCGGATAACATTTTTGGAGAGAAAGTCAAGCAGGTGGAAGAGCAGCTCCACCAGCGGGATACCGCTTTCGACAAGTTCTCCCGTCGGCAGCCTTCAGCTTCTACCTCTACAGGTAGACGATTTTTTGGGGGAAGGAGGACTGGTCCCTACTCTTCTGGTAAGCGTAGGTACAATCCTCCTTCTCGACAGCCTGCGGCCCAGGCTAAGCCCCAGCGCGCTCGCTCTCGTCAGCAGCGTGCGCCTCAGCAAAGCCCCTCGGCTCCCCAGCAAAAGCAAGGGACGAGCTTTTGACTGGCTCCAGCAGAGCATAGCCGACATCCAAGTGTCAGTGCCGGGCGACCTGCCAGTCGGAGGGAGGTTGAAAGCTTTTCACCAAAGGTGGCCTCTCATAACCTCCGATCAGTGGGTTCTCCAAATAGTCCGGCAAGGATACACCCTCAATTTGGCCTCAAAACCTCCAAATTGTCCACCGGGAGCTCAGTCTTACAGCTTCCAGCACAAGCAGGTACTTGCAGAGGAACTCTCCGCCCTTCTCAGCGCCAATGCGGTCGAGCCCGTGCCATCCGGGCAAGAAGGGCTGGGATTCTATTCCAGGTACTTCCTTGTGGAAAAGAAAACAGGGGGGATGCGTCCCATCCTAGACCTAAGGGCCCTGAACAAATATCTGGTCAAAGAAAAGTTCAGGATGCTTTCCCTGGGCACCCTTCTCCCCATGATTCAGGAAAACGATTGGCTATGCTCTCTGGACTTGAAGGACGCCTACACGCACATCCCGATACTGCCAGCTCACAGACAGTATCTGCGATTTCAGCTGGGCACACGTCACTTCCAGTATTGTGTGCTACCCTTTGGGCTCGCCTCTGCGCCCAGAGTGTTCACGAAGTGCTTGGCTGTAGTAGCAGCGGCACTTCGCAGACTGGGGGTAGACGTGTTCCCATATCTCGATGATTGGCTGGTGAAGAACACATCCGAGGCAGGAGCTCTACAGTCCATGCAGATGACTATTCGCCTCCTGGAGCTACTGGGGTTTGTGATAAATTATCCAAAGTCCCATCTTCTCCCAGTGCAGAAACTCGAATTCATAGGAGCTCTGCTGGATTCTCGGACGGCTCGCGCCTATCTCCCAGAGACGAGAGCCAACAACTTGTTGTCCATCGTCTCGCGGGTGCGAGCGTCCAAGCAGATCACAGCTCGGCAGATGTTGAGATTGCTGGGCCACATGGCCTCCACAGTTCATGTGACTCCCATGGCCCGCCTTCACATGAGATCTGCTCAATGGACCCTAGCTTCCCAGTGGTTTCAGGCTGCTGGGGATCTAGAAGACGTGATCCACCTGTCCACGAGTTTTCTCAAATCCCTGTATTGGTGGACGATTTGGTCCAATTTGACTCTGGGACGTCCTTTCCAAATTCCTCAGCCACAAAAAGTGCTGACCACGGATGCGTCTCTCCTGGGGTGGGGAGCTCATGTCGATGGGCTTCACACCCAAGGAAGCTGGTCCCTCCAGGAACGCGATCTGCAGATCAATCTTCTGGAGTTACGAGCGGTCTGGAACGCTCTGAAGGCTTTCAGAGATCGGCTGTCCCACCAAATTATCCAAATTCAGACAGACAACCAGGTTGCCATGTATTACATCAACAAGCAGGGGGGCACCGGATCTAGCCCCCTGTGTCAGGAAGCCGTCAGCATGTGGCTCTGGGCTCGCCGTCACGGCATGGTGCTCCAAGCCACATATCTGGCAGGCGTAAACAACAGTCTGGCCGACAGGTTGAGCAGGATTATGCAACCTCACGAGTGGTCGCTCAATTCCCGTGTAGTGCGACAGATCTTCCAGGTGTGGGGCACCCCCTTGGTAGATCTCTTCGCATCTCGAGCCAACCACAAAGTCCCTCAGTTCTGTTCCAGGCTTCAGGCCCACGGCAGACTGGCATCGGATGCCTTCCTCCTGGACTGGGGGGGGGGGGAGGGTCTGATGTATGCTTATCTTCCCATACCTCTGGTGGGGAAGACTTTGTTGAAACTCAAGCAAGACCGAGGCACCATGATTCTGATTGCTCCTTTTTGGCCGCGTCAGATCTGGTTCCCTCTTCTTCTGGAGTTGTCCTCCGAAGAACCGTGGAGATTGGAGTGTTTTCCGACCCTCATCACACAGGACGAAGGGGCGCTTCTGCATCCCAACCTCCGGTCCCTGGCTCTCACGGCCTGGATGTTGAGAGCGTAGACTTTGCCTCTTTGGGTCTGTCAGAGGGTGTCTCCCGCATCTTGCTTGCTTCCAGGAAAGATTCCACTAAGAGGAGTTACTTCTTTCTGTGGAGGAGGTTTGCCGTCTGGTGTGACAGCAAGGCCCTAGATCCTCGCTCTTGTCCTACACAGACCCTGCTTGAATACCTTCTGCACTTGTCTGAGTCTGGTCTCAAGACCAACTCTGTAAGGGTTCACCTTAGTGCGATCAGTGCATACCATTACCGTGTGGAAGGTAAGCCGATCTCGGGACAGCCTTTAGTTGTTCTCTTCATGAGAGGTTTGCTTTTGTCAAAGCCCCCTGTCAAGCCTCCTACAGTGTCATGGGATCTCAATGTCGTTCTCACCCAGCTGATGAAACCTCCTTTTGAGCCACTGAATTCCTGCCATCTGAAGTACTTGACCTGGAAGGTCATTTTCTTGGTGGCAGTTACTTCAGCTCGTAGAGTCAGTGAGGGTCTAGGCAGGCAGCAAAACAGTGGGTAGTCAAGTTCAGTTCAGTAGTCAGGTAAGCAGGGAAGTAATAGCAAAACACACGATAACGAGCACCAAACCTCTAAAGTAATAGAAGCCGAAGCAAAGATGGTGACTCAGGCCAGCTCTTAAATAGGCCTCCAATCAGAGGATCCTGGTCTCAGCTGTGAGGCAAGAGCTCCCATAGGGCACGCCCAAAAGATACTCAAGATGGCTGCCTCCTAGTGAGCTACCTAAGATGGCTGCTCCTCAAATGATCCTTCCAAGATGGCTGCCCCTCAGATGATCTTCCCAAGATGGCTGCCCCTCAGATGATCTTCCCAAGATGGTTGCTGCTTAGATGATCCTTCCAATATGGTCGCCGCCAGACGAACAAGGTAGGGTTGCAACACCCAGACTGGATTATTGTAATGCACTCTACACTGGTCTGATTACAAAGGGTTTGTACCAGCTCCAATTGATTCAGAATACTGCAGAAAGACTAATAGAAGTTTGTAAGTGATGTGACCACATCACACCTTTTTTGCATAAACTTCACTGGCTACCAGTTCAACATAGAACCAAATTTAAAACTCTGTGTTTGACTTTCAAGGCCCTTAAACGAAATGACCCAGAGTACTTGAAAAACAGGATCTCCCTCTACACACCTTCAAAGTTACTAAGGTCCTCCCAAGGAGTTTCTCTAACCACACCCTCTCCAAAGGACATCACACAATGTGATACCTGCAAGCGAGCCTTCTCCGGATTAGCCCCCACGCTCTGGAATGCACTCCATGAAAGGCTTCGCTTTTCAACCAGGCCTTTAACAGAAGAAGTAAATGACACTGGCTGCACAAATTATAGCAGGACAATTTTATCCACTCCTACCCTAGTGAGGATAATGTTCAAGCACCTTTCTGACCTCATTTGCAACTCTTTAGCTAGTCCCTTATTTTCTTACTCCTGTCACTCTATCTAATCTATCTATATGTTCCATCTTTGCTTATACCCTATGCTGTCTATTAAAATGCTTTATTGTGTATTGTATTGGCATTGTAATGTAGCATACTATGCCATACTTTGTATTGTTGTTTGAATATTTTTACTGCTGTAATTGTCTATTGCTTATGTTTGATTTATTCTTGCTGTACACTGCCTTGAGTGAATTCCTTTAAAAAGGCGGTAAATAAATCCTAATAAATAAATTTCTAAAGCCCGTTGGGGGTCTACTTGTTCAAGTAGTATCTTTAGTCTTGCTCCTGTTTTATGGAAAAATCTTCCTAAATAGATTCGCCAGGAAATTAATTTTAAGAAATTCAAGATTTTATTGAAAACTAATTTTTTTATAATAGCATTTTGTATTTTTCCTGGAGATGAAAAAAATATATATTGATGAGTCTGTGAAACTTGATATGAATATATTACAAGCAATTCATTTTTTTAAGAGGATGAATTATTCTTCAGTGTGGAATGTTCAAGTAGTCAAAGTTCAAGGTTCAATTTTATTTCATATACTGTGTATTCTAATAAAAAAACATAGCACATACATAAAGACAGAGACATCACAGAAACAATCTCAGAAGGAATAATAAAATTACAAAATAATCATATAAAAATAAGGCTTAAAAATAAAAATTCATTCACATAAATAAAAGAAATATAAGGAAGAGAAAGAGTAAGATGTTTATCCTGGCTCTTCTCCAAACAAACAAACAAAAAAAAAAAACAGCACCACGGGCCTTTAAAAATGGAACACAGTTCTTTAATGAATGAGCCTTGACAAAAAGACCCAACACGGGCCGTGTTTCGGTGACTAGCACCTGCGTCAGGGGTCACAGTGATGACGTGGAAAACTTGGGGAATAACTCGAATATATTCTTCTACAATATATTATTCCTTACCCCACGTCTCATGTAGTAAAAGCTACAAAGCACCAAGGCACTTTCACTTTCTGTATCCAAATGGATGCAGAAAGTGAAAGTGCCTTGGTGCTTTGTTATTCCCCAAGTTTTCCACGTCATCACTGTGACCCCTGACGCAGGTGCTAGTCACCGAAACACGGCCCGTGTCGGGTCTTTTTGTCAAGGCTCATTCATTAAAGAACTGTGTTCCATTTTTAAAGGCTCGTGGTGCTGTTTTTTTTGTTTGGACTTTAGTTTGTACTTCGTTCCCTCTCTTTTGTTATATCCTGGCTCTTCTCTCCATTTTGCAGGTTCTATAATAAAAATCCTTTGGGAATAGATAGAGAAGGCTGGACTCGTACTGGGATTCAGAAGCATACATCCAGCAGTTTCTCAGTAAACAATTCATCTAGCAAGCTGACCATGCCTATAGATGTTAAGGAGACACTGAGGAATGCCCATCCACATGTAGGCAGGTAAGGTCTGCATCTCACTTCTGCCCCTCTCCTCATGTACACCTGCACTTTCTTGCTGCCTGTTCAGATCTCTGGCCTATCTGCTTCTGTCTGGGTTCACATCTCAGCACCTGTCTCTTTCCCCTTAGTTTGTCTCAGTCTCTTTCTTTGCAAAACTGTGTGCTTCTTCATTCTCTTTCTGCACAGGACAATAAAAGCAGCTGATCTATTCTATGATGACAAGCGAAACAAGTTATTGAACCCTGCCCAGCTTGCTATGTAACTGGGTAAGTAGCATTGTTCAGAACTCTTCCTACTGGGACATGACGGGGTAAGAAAAGCCCAGTTCCTGAGAGCTGTTGATCAGAGCATTAAAAAACATAGAGGCCAAAGCTGATATCAGAATGCAAATCCTCCTCATTTCAAATGTTAGTGCTGAAACCAGTAGGAACTATGGAGCATTACTTTATTTTCATGGTAATAATTATTATCATCATCTTGGCTGGCAGCTAGTGAATAATATACTTCCCTATTTGTGCCAAATATCTGAATGAATATCTCAATTCTCACCATACTGGAAGAAGCCAGGTTTGGGGTAGAGCAAGGTTGGGTCGAAAAACTATCCAAATAAGAGCCCTCATGCTGATACAACTTATATGTTTAGTTCAGGGCTTCTGAACAGCAGGCCTAAACTAAATGGATAGTGCTGGCATGGTGACCACACTGCACATATATTCAGCATTTCTATCTATACATTTTCCCTCCAATTTAAATACCCCCTCCACCCCAATATTTGGCCAAGTGATGGTCAGTACTGGCACTGAATATTGGGGGCTATAAGTGGGTGGGCTGGGCAGTGGAGCATATGCAAGCCCAGCCAATATTCAGTCGGGGCCCTCATAGCAGTCCAGGACCCAAATAAGCCTTTAAAAAAAAACTTGGAGCCCCCCCCCCCCCAAGCCTTGATGCTTCCCCCTGCCCCCAGCCCATGGCCGCAAGCTACTACCACTCCCCTCTTCCTTCCTCCCCAACTTCCAACACCTCAGTACTTCAGGTAGGCCCCCCAGGCCTACCTTGATCCCTGGTGGTCCAGTGCTGGTTGTTGGAGGCAGAAGCAGAGCCCCCTCACTCCTACCCCTTGCAGCACCTTTGCAGAATGTCTACCATGACCTCTAGTGGCAGCTTGCAGTAGTACCATAAGCTGCCACAAGAGGTCATGGCAGTCATTTTGGGAAGCTGTTGCAAGGGGCCACTAGGGATCAAGGTAGGCCCCGGGGGGGGGGGGGGGGGCACCTGAACTACTGAGGGACAGGGGGTTTCAGGGGGAGTGGCTTGTAGCCATGGGCTAGGAGAGGGGGAGAGGTGGATGCATAGGGAGTTTGGGGGGGGGGGGGGGGGAGAACTCCAATTTAAGAAAAAAAGCTCATGTGGATCCTGGGCCGATATTCAGCCGAGGCCCACATAAGCTAGGGAGGGACAGGCAGGTTCCCTGGAGTTCTGTAGAGCTTGCCTGCTCTCACTATTGAAAATATGATAGTGAAACAGCACACCCCACTGGCAGGACTATAGGTGGAGGATTCCTGCACAACTTAGAGGGAACAGTGAGTGAAAGTATAAATATAGGGGTCCTTTTACTAAGCTGCAGCAAAACCTGGGCTTAGCACATGCTAATGTGGGACTTTCTGGCATGCTCAGTCCATTTTAATGCAGCAGTATTGAGGCCATTTTAAATATTATTTTTGCAGGTCCTGTGCTATTTTTTCCATTAGCAAATGGGACTGCCAAAAAATTAATGTGGGAGTACTTACTGCCTCCTATTTGGGAGGTGCTAAGTGCTCCCACATTAATTTAGTATTTTCCAGTTAGCATGTGCTAATGTGAACACACTGGCTGGATAACACTTCCATACCCATACCCCCACGCATGAAACACTTCCTCCCAAGAAATTCAATAGCGTGCAACTGGCGTACGCTGACAAATTGCTACAAAACACTTTAACATGTTTTGCAGTAGCCCGCAGATTCTATATATGGAGACTAAAGTTGCAGGTGGAAATTAGAAAGTATAGCCGATTCACACATGCAACTTAATTGTTTAATAGCAAACAATTATTGACACTAATTGGCACTAATTATAATTTATGCATGCAACTGTCTAAGTGTATTCTGTAAAGTGGTGCGCGTAAATCCTAATGTGCAGATCACAAAAGGGGGTGTGGCCATGGGTGGGTCATGTGCATCCCTGAAATTTATGCACACTCTTACAGAATATGCCTGATCCGTGCCTAAATAAGACATGGGCATTTACACCAGGTTTTGGTTGGTGTAAATGGCTTTGCCTAAATTTTAGTCACGGGGACAGCTGCTACGTGTATTCTATAAACCGTGCCTAACCGTAGGTGAGGTTTCTAGAATACTGCTAAGCATGTTTTTTTCACACCCATTTTTCTGGCACCATATATTGAATCTGGCACTAAACCTTTTTTAAATGCCTTTTAGTGAAAGAGCCCCAAAGGAAGTACTGTAGTCTGACTCTCAGCTTTGAAGTGACTTTCCCAGCTTTTTCAGCAGCAGGCCATGTGATCAAAAGTGAAATGGACGTAAAAGGGAATTGAAGTCAGACACAGTCCACAGTGGTTTTATAATGGTACCTGTATTTTAAAAAAGCAGCTTCATTGTTGTGATTTGCCTCTGTTTATTTTTACTTTTTGGACTGTCATGAATTTTCTTAGTGTGCTATAACATGATTCACACTCATCTACATCTGTTAATCTCCCCTGACACTGTGACTTCATCTCCACCAAATTGTTGTACAGTTCCATCAACTGTGCTAGCTAATTAGCTGAAAAGATTTTGCTAAAATTCTAAAGCAGGCCTCATGCCAAAGTTCAGATGGGCCACATTTAATTTACAGGTTGAACACGACACCCATGTTTTAAGAGCTGTACAGAGATGGATGGAGCTGGTAACCATCCTTGGGAATGTCTAGGGGCTTCAACCTCACTACTGATATAAAATCAGAAGCGTAGCCAGATTGTGATGCCAAGGGGAGCAGAGAGTGGACTGCGTAGGTGCATGCGCGCACTACGTAGATTTGACAGACTGCTGAAAAATAGGCACTGTCGCCATCAGAAGTCTGTGGCGCCTCACCTCTGTACCAAATGTCTTCATGTCATGAGCGATGGGATGAATTGGTTCTTGTTTTCCTATGGACTCATGGTTAATAAGAAAGTCAGAACTATAAAGTCATACTTTCGATGGAACAAAACCAGGACTAGGACTGGTTCAACCTCTTCTCAAAGCATGAAGTTATTTGATGTGCCCATCCACAGCTGTTCAGTCTAAGCACTGTTATACTGCCAGCTCTATGCAATGGGCTAGATTCTTTAATTGGCACTGGAAATTCGGTATAACTTATAACCTTATAAAAATGGACTCTATTTGTAAATCCCCAAGTCTACAAAATAGATCATACATCACCTTGGGCTAAACAATTTTTTTTTAAATTTTCGCTTAATGCAATTTAAAAATAAATCTACACACACAAAAAATTTTTAGTGTATCAAAATGTGCTCAGTCCATTTATACTACTACTACTACTTAACATTTCTAAAGTGCTACTAGGGTTACGCAGCGCTGTACAATTTCACAAAGAGAGACAGTCCCTGCTCAAAGAGCTTACAATCTAATAGACAGGAAGAATATGTGGTCATATCACAGTTGGAACCATCACTGCACATTCGATGTTCCACCTCCCTATTGTATGTACATACATCCAGACCAGATGTAAGGCCTTCACCATATATTGGATAATGTAATAAACTTAGATTAACACATTTTTATATTTATCAGAAAGAAACATTACCCAGCTAAAACCCTGCTAACACAATCTTATACTAAATATATGGAGGTACATGCATATTCAGTGACACTAATGTAGCTGACCACAACCCAAACAATCAGAGTTGTACAAAACAATATGCACAGAAAAATAATATAAACACTTCCCTTGAGGATATCTCGTGCCCATGTTGGTGCTAAAAACATACTCATACATTCATCCACTCTTTCTCACGATCTCAATGCATCTTCCCTTTAATTCTGGCCGAGTTTCACACATCTTCATCAGAAAGGGAAATCATAACAAACCCATTCTAAACCTGTAGCGGACATCAACCCCGAGTGGGTTCGCGTCTGGAAACTTCCCAGGGTGTGGGGGTTTCCAGACGCGAACCCACTCGGGGTTGATGTCCGTTACAGGTTTAGAATGGGTTTGTTATGATTTCCCTTTCTGATGAAGATGTGTGAAACTTGGCCAGAGTTAAAGGGAAGATGCATTGAGATCGTGAGAAAGAGTGGATGAATGTATGAGTATGTTTTTGAGCACCAACACGGACACGAGATATCCTCATGTGAAGTGTTTATGTTTAATAATTTTTTTATTGAATGCATATGTGAAACAATTCCATGCCAATCGGTATAACTTTGGTAATAAACATTTCAAACCTATGCTAATACAGCTAAACAGCTATCATCAACATTTTCTTTTGTTTCCCCCCTAACCTTCCCCTCCCTTCTCCCCTCCCCCCCTTCCTTATTAATATATTGATTAACTTTGGCATATATATGCAGAAGTGCTGTACATAACTATTGTCAAGAAATCTATATAGTGACTTTGAAATGTATCAAGTAGCAACCTGAGCATTTATTCAACAATTTTTTTTTAAATAAAATGTAGACTGCTGACAACATTCTGTGGTCTTGGTTTTGTATTTCATTGCTCTACTAATTTCATTTCTTCCCTGCCCTATACTGTAATTCTGCCAATCAACAATATCATACACTAACCGGGAGAAACACATCGCATCCGTGTGGTGCCACTATCTCTGTCCCACCTCCCAGAAGCTTCCCCCCCTCTATACTGTGCCTACTCTCTCATCCTTCCCCCCTTCCAACCCCCCCTAAGGTATCTTCCATAGATAACCAACCTATAACCTACGCCCGCCTCCTTCAAAATCAAAGGGAATTTAGTACCAGACTTCTACCTCTTGTATGTAGCGACTGAATGTATGGGCCTCAAATGTCCAAGAAAGTCTTCCTCCTCCTAGAGGAGCCTCTTACTCCCCGGCATTCACAAAGCATCAGCTCATGAAATCTATTTCTCCAGTGCCAGAAGTCCAGGAGACCCATTGACAAAGTAGCAACCTCTTACCCACCAAACAGGCCTTACGGATCAGATGCCTCCCGGATGTGCTCTGTAAGACAAAGACCTCATGTCTATCCAGCAGTACACCCATCGGAGAGCATACAATTTTAGAGCCCAGTAAAAATGACAAATATTGCAAAACAGCTGTCCAAAAATGCTGTACCTGAAAGCATTCCCACAAACAGTGGAATAGATAGCCTGGCAATCTCCCACACTTTTCACACAACAGGTCTTCCACCCCTCCCATCTGAAAAAGCTGGGTTTTTGTGAGGTATGCTCTATGAAGAATTCGGTATTGGCATTCATGGAGGCCTGCATTACCGGTCATCTCCGGAATCCGAGAAATCAGTATATCAAAATCTAAGGATAGTCCCGGCCTGGCTAAGTCTCTAGCCCAACGCATTCTAATTAACTCTCTGTCCTTCTTAAGTGGCAGCTTCCCCAATAACTTATACAACTTCGAGACTGAAAGCCAATCCGTTCCCCCTCCTTCCAAGAATTGTCTCATTCGATGACAATGCCTGTCTCTCAAAGCCTCCAAGTCTAAGGACCTCACATAGTGTGTTATTTGATGATAGGCAAAAATGTTGTTCATATCATAACCAATACCTAAAGCTCCCAAATTTAACAGCATCCCTTGCTTATTTAACAGATGCTCCAGACGACTAATGCCTAAGTGCCCCCAAACCTGAAATGTCCTATTATCCATCCCAGGCTTAAAAGATAAGTTTCCACATATGGGTAACATATCCGACGTGTTTTTCGATAGGCCCCAAATACCCATCAGGTCTTTCCAGAGAGACCGCAAAGATGTCAGCAGCAAGCTATTCCTCAGATGTTCCAGAACGCTAGCCCTAGGCGCTTGTAATAGAAAATAAAAATGACAAGGGGCAAAGAACTGACCCTCTATTTTACAGGGTGTATAATCTTCACGGTCAAAAAACCAGTCACCAAAATGCCTCAATAAGCATGCCCTATTATACCATTTCAGGTCTGGTAAGCCCAGTCCTCCCTCCTTCCAGTGGCCCATCAACAGAGGCAGCGGCAATTTGGCCTCCCCCCCCCCCCCCCCCACAACAATACCGTCTAAGCAAGCGATATAATACTTTAAAATCTCGGTGGTAAATAAGGACGGGCAATAACCTTATACAATAAAGCCACCTAGGGAATTCCACCATCCGAAATAACTGAATGCGCCCATAGAGTGTAAGGGGCAAGGTCACCCAACTCTTCAGCCGTGTCTCCGTAGCGCCTAGCAGTCTATTCACATTCAATCGATATATATCAGCCGAGTTCATAGACAGCCAAACCCCCAAATAACAAAACGATCCTTGCGCCCACCGGAGTGGAAAATTCTGCCCCCACTCCCCCTTCTGCTCCTCTGAGGAGGCCAGTGCCAAAGATTTCATATAGTTAAGCTTGAACCCTGCATAATCACCAAATTCTTGAAAGAGTTCTAACAGAGCTGGGAGTGACTGGGAGGGCTGTGTCAAATGTACCAGTAAATCATCCGCAAAGGCCGACAACAAGAACAGCGAGACACTTATCGGCACTCCTTTGATCTCTGGATGGGTTTGTATCGCTCTAACCAGTGGATCTAAGGACAACACAAACAATAGAGGAGAGAGCAGACACCCCTGCCTAGTGCCTCGAAAGATGTTAAATGAGCGGGAGCGAACCCCATTTACCCAGACATAAGCCAAAGGCTCCAGATACAACACCTGAATCGCATCTAGAAAGAACCCCTGAATACCATATTGCTTCAAAGTCTCAAACAGATAGGGCCATCACACCCTGTCAAAAGCTTTCTCTGCATCAAAACTGATTAACAGAGAAGCCAGACGCTTATGTTGCACCGTCTCTAAAGAGGCCAATATAGCACGGAGGTTCCGAACCGCTGTCTTCCCCCTCACAAACCCCACTTGAGCTTCTTCTACCAACTCTGGGAGTACCCGAGCTAGCCAATTTGCCAAAATCTTAGCATACAATTTGGCATCCACGTTAAGAAGGGAAATTGGTCTATATGATCCAGGATCTGCCATATCCTTACCCGTCTTCGGGATACGGGATAACTACAATCTGAGCTACCTTCATCGTTTCCGGCACGGTCCGCTCCTCTACCATGGAATTAAACAAGGCCAAAAGCGGTTTCTTAAGATTTTCATAGAACTGCTTGTAAAACTCCATACGATAGCCATCCGTACCCGGTGTTTTATGAGAAGCACTTTGCTGCAGTGCTAACATAAGATCTCCCTCCACCATGGGCTATTTAACCTCTGCAACTGCCGAGGGGACAATTTAGGGAGCTCTACCGAATCTAAAAACATTTCAGCATTCAGCCCCTCCTCTTCCGGCCTAGCATATAGGGTTTCATAAAACTGGCTAAAACGGTCTGCTATGCTCTGATCTGTTCTCAATAACTGTCCATTTAAAGCCTTCAGTTGCAGAACTCTGGAGGCTCCCCTTTTACTCCGCACCATGTTCGCCAACAATTTCCCTGCCTTGTTGCCATATTGGAATAGTTTATATTTATAATAAAACTGGGACTTGACTGCTCTTTGATGCAACAATTCATTGAGTTCTTTTTGCGCACTCAAAAGCAATGACTTATTCTCATCAGTAGTATTCCGGCCATATAGCTTCCTATAGTTGCGAACCTGCAACTCTAAACGTAAAATCTCCTTATCTCAAAGCCTCCGAGTTCTAGCACAATAAGAAATAATATCCCCTCGCAAGACAGCTTTCTCTGTTTCCCAAAAAAGGGTTGGCTGCTCTCTGTGAATATCATTATGAAATTCATAATCTGCCATCCTCTCTGTTAGAAATATCTGGAATTTCTAATCTCCAATATGTCCAATAAAAAAGGTATCAGCTTATTTTCTTTTCCATGTTTTATTTTGTTTGATTTCTATTGATCTCCTACTAAATCTAAGGGATATCTCCAAAGGCCCATTCCACCCCCCTTCATGGGTCTCCTCCATCTTAGCCATATCAGGGCATGATCTGAAACCTCATAAGGACCAATCTCTGCCTGCACCATCTGCGAGAAGAGAGGGCCCGAGACAAGTAATCTATGCGAGATTGGTACGCATGGGCTCTGGAAAGGTGAGTAAAGTCTCTATCCGATGGGTGTAAAATACACCACACATCCACAAGATCCAATGCCTCACAAAGCAGGGATAAGGCCCGAGCACCCCCTCCCGAACTCCCAGCACCAGAGCCTGATCTATCAAGCCGGGGATTGACCACAAGGTTAAAATCTCCTCCCATGATAATATTCCCTCCTTTGAACTTGGTTAATTTGGATATCAACCCCTGACAAAACTTTTTATCAAACACATTTGGGGCATACACATTCTCCGAGGACAAGCAGGCTGCTTGTTCTCACGACTGGGTTAACATCCACGGCAGCCCCCTCCGACCGGAAAAAAACTTTGCAGGAGGTCCCGCACGCAGGGCACGCCCACCGCGCATGCGCAGCTGTCTTCCCACCCATGCGCGACCGTTCCCACTCAGTTTTTTTCCTTTCCATGCTGGAGAGAGACGTGTCTTCGTCCCTCTCCTAGTCAGCCCCGGAAACCGGATTGTGGCCTAGCCCGCATTTTTCTTTTCTTGTTGTACGCGTTCGCGTTCTCTTTTCTTGTTAAAAAAAAAAAAAAAGAAAGAGAAGTTTTCCTCGTCGTTCTTAGTCGCGAGGGCGCGTCGTCGCGGCCTTGTGGCCGCGCGGTCGTTTCTTCTTTTTCGGGTGTGCTTTTCACCACCACCATCGACGATTTTGACTTTGCCGACGTGATTTTTCCGTTGATGTCCTCTAAGGTCCCGAGCGGATTCAAGAAGTGTGGTCGGTGCGGCCGGCAGATCTCGCAGACCGATACTCACGCTTAGTGTCTCCAGTGCCTCGGCCTGGATCATAATTCCAAGACGTGCACCTTGTGTCTTGGCTTACGGAAGCAGACGCAGGTAGCGAGGCAAGTTCTGCGGGACCGTCTTTTTGGAACTTGTGCCGGCCCCTCGACATCGACCTTGACGGCATCGGTGTCAATGGCCGGGTCTTCGGTGCCGGTACCAATTGTCGATGGTGTCGGCGTCGACTATGGCATCGACCCCAGGAGCACAGGTACCTTTGGCCCACCGGCCTGCCAGCGTCGGCGGTGGTGAGCGGCCGCACGGGCAGTCTGCCCCGGCCACTCCTGCTGTTCAGGGCCATCGGGACCAAACCCTGTCGGATCCGATACCTCGAGGCCATGGGGGCTCCACCTCCTCCTAGTTCCTTCCGCGGAGCGCCGATGACGGACATCGGAAGAAAGCCAAAAAACACCGTCATCGGTCGCCCACGACTCACGGGACTGGCAGCTCTGGGACATCGAGGGACGACTCGACATCCAGGAAGCGGCAATGCCAGGAGGAGCGTTCCCCCTCGGTCGAAGAGGTGTCGCTGCGCCGGTCCTCGGGTATCTCGGTACCGTCTCCTGGACCCGAGCAGCTTCCAGCACCAGCGCCCACACTGGCCCCCCTACCTTTCCCGACAGCGGGCCTAGACGAGTGCCTCCGAGCCATCCTTCCGGGGATCTTGGAAGGGCTGATGCGCCAGGCTCTGCCGGCACCGGGGGTGCTTGTGCCCTCGGTGCCGTTGATGGAGGTGCTGGTGGGCTCTCTGGCCCGGTGATGAAGCCGCCGACGCCGCTTGCGGCACCGGTGTCGATCGCCACTCAGGTGGAGTCCCCGTCGATGGAGGGAGCTTCGTCCCCGCCGGCGCGGGAGTCCACCGCTCGACGCCATTATCGAGGACGTGGTTCCTCTCATTTGAGACGGGCCCGGTTGCAGTCTGAGCTTAGAGAGCTCATGTCCGACACTGAGGAGGAGGCCTCGTGGGGGGGGGGAGGAGGAGGACCCCAGATATTTCTCCTCAGAGGAGTCTGTGGGCCTTCCCTCCGACCCCACTCCTTCACCGGAGAGGAAGCTCTCGCCTCCTGAGAGCCTCTCCTTTGCCTCCTTTGTCAGGGATATGTCTATCAGCATTCCCTTCCCAGTGGTTACTGTGGATGAGCCGAGGGCGGAGATGCTCGAAGTCCTCGACTATCCATCACCACCTAGAGAGTCTTCCACGGCACAATGTCCTTAAGGAGACACTGCTTCGGACCTGGTTGAAGCCACTATCTAATCCCACCATCCCCAAGAAAACGGAGTCCCAATACAGAATCCACTCAGACCCAGAGTTGATGTGGCCTCAATTGCCTCATGACTCGGCGGTCGTGGACTCTGCTCTCAAGAGAGCACTGATTTCGAGGGATACCACCTCGGCGCCCCCTGGGCGGGAGTCTCGCACTCTGGACTCGTTTGGGAGGAAGGCCTACCAATCTTTCATGCTCGTGACCAGAATCCAATCATACCAGCTCTACACGAGCATCCACATGCGGAACAATGTGCGACAACTGGCGGACCTGGTCGACAAGCTCCCTCCGGAGCAGTCCAGGCCATTTCAGGAGGTGGTCAGGCAGCTGAAGGCTTGCAGAAAGTTCCTGTCCAGGGGTATCTATGACACCTGTGATGTGGCATCTCGAGCTGCGGCCCAAGGTATAGTGATGCGCAGAATCTCCTGGCTGCGTGCCTCTGACCTGGACAACCGCACCCAGCAGCGGCTGGCGGATATCCCTTGCCGGGGGGATAACATTTTTGGCGAGAAGGTCGAGCAGTTGGTGGACCAACTACACCAGCGGGAAACCGCTCTCGACAAGCTCTCCCACCGGGCGCCTTCAGCATCCACATCCGCAGGTGGATGTTTTTCCCGGGCCCAGCAGGCTGCTCCCTACGCCAACAGCAAGTGTAGGTACACCCAGCCAGCCCGAAGGCCTCCTCAGGCACAGGGACAGTCCCAGCGCGTGCCTAAGCAGCCCCTTGCACCTCCACAGCAAAAGCAGGGGACGAGCTTTTGACTGGATCCATGGGAACATAGCCACCATCAAAGTAGCCGTGTCGGACGATCTGCCGGTCGGGGGGAGGTTGCAAGTTTTTCACCAAAGGTGGCCTCTCATAACCTCCGACCAGTGGGTTCTCCAAATAGTGCGGTGCGGTTACACCCTGAAGTTGGTCTCCACCCCACCAAATTGTCCACCGGGAGCTCAATCCTTCAACTCCCATCACAAGCAGGTACTTGCAGAGGAACTCTCCGCCCTTCTCAGCGCCAATGTGGTCGAGCCCGTGCCACCCGGGCAGGAAGGGCAGGGATTCTATTCTAGGTACTTCCTTGTGGAAAAGAAAACAGGGGGGATGCGTCCCATCCTAGACCTGAGAGGCCTGAACAAGTATCTGGTGCGAGAAAAGTTCAGGATGCTTTCCTTGGGCACCCTTCTACCCATGATTCAGAAAAACAATTGGCTATGTACCCTAGATTTAAAGAATGCTTATACTCGCATCCCGATACTGCCAGCTCACAGACAGTATCTCCGATTCCGTCTGGACACGTCACTTTCAGTATTGTGTGCTGCCCTTTGGTCTCACCTCTGCACCACGGGTGTTTACGAAGTGTCTCGTGGTGGTTGCAGCGTACCTATGCAAGCTGGGGGTGCACGTGTTCCCGTATCTCGACGATTGGCTGGTGAAGAGCACCTCAGAGGCAGGAGCTCTTCGGTCCATGCAGTGCACTATTCAACTTCTGGAGCTGCTGGGGTTTGTGATAAATTACCCGAAGTCCCATCTCCAGCCAGTCCAATCTCTGGAATTCATAGGAGCTCTGCTGAATTCACAGACTGCACAGGCCTATCTTCCCGAGGCGAGAGCTCAGAATCTCCTGTCCCTCACTTCCCAGACCAGAGCGTCTCAGCAGATCACAGCTCGGCAGATGTTGAGACTCCTGGGCCATATGGCCTCTACAGTCCATGTGACTCCCATGGCTCGTCTTCACATGAGATCTGCTCAATGGACCCTAGCTTCCCAGTGGTGCCAAGCCACTGGGAATCTAGAAGATGTCATCCGCCTGTCCATCAGTTGCCGCAGTTCGCTGCGCTGGTGGACAAATCAGACCAATTTGACCCTGGGACGTCCATTCCAAATTCCGCAGCCCACAAAAGTGCTGATGGCGGATGCATCTCGCCTGGGGTGGGGAGCTCATGTCGATGGGCTCCACACCCAGGGGGTGTGGTCCCCCCAGGAACAAGATCTTCAGATCAACCTCCTGGAGCTCCGAGCGGTCTGGAACGCACTGAAGGCCTTCAGGGATCGGCTGTCCTACCAAATCATCCAAATTCGGACAGACAATCAGGTTGCAATGTATTACATCAACAAGCAGGGGGGCACCGGATCTCGCCCTCTGTGTCAGGAAGCCGTCAAGATGTGGCGTTGGGCATGCCAGTTTGGCATGCTTCTCCAAGCCATATACCTGGCAGGCATAAACAGTCTGGCCGACAGGCTGAGCAGAGTCATGCAACCACACGAGTGGTCGCTCCATTCCAGAGTGGTACGCAAGATCTTCCGAGAGTGGGGCACCCCCTCGGTGGACCTTTATGCCTCTCAGACCAATCACAAGCTGCCTCTGTTCTGTTCCAGACTACAGGCACACGGCAGACTGGCGTTGGATGCCTTTCTCCTCCATTGGGGGAACGGCCTCCTATATGCTTATCCTCCCATACCTTTGGTGGGGAAGACCTTACTGAAGCTCAAGCAAGACCACGGCACTATGATTCTGATAGCGCCTTTTTGGCCCCGTCAGATCTGGTTCCCTCTTCTTCTGGAGTTGTCCTCCGAAGACCCGTGGAGATTGGAGTGTTTTCCGACTCTCATTTCGCAGAACGACGGAGCACTTCTGCACCCCAACCTTCAGTCTCTGGCTCTCACGGCCTGGATGTTGAGGGCATAGATTTTGCTTCGTTGGGTCTGTCTGAGGGGGGTCTCCCGTGTCTTGCTTGCTTCTCGAAAGGATTCCACTAAAAAGAGTTACTTTTTCAAGTGGAGGAGGTTTGTCGTTTGGTGTGAGAGCCAGGCCCTAGAACCTTGTTTTTGTCTTGCACAGAACCTGCTTGAATACCTTCTGCACTTATCAGAGTCTGGTCTCAAGACCAACTCAGTAAGGAATCACCTTAGTGCAATTAGTGCTTACCATTATCGTGCAGAGGGTAAAGCCATCTCTGGAGAGCCTTTAGTCGTTCGATTCATGAGAGGTTTGCTTTTGTCAAAGCCCCCTGTCAAGCCTCCTGCAGTGTCATGGGATCTCAACGTCGTCCTCACCCAGCTGATGAAACCTCCTTTTGAGCCACTGAATTCATGCCATCTGAAGTACTTGACCTGGAAGGTCATTTTCTTGGTGGCAGTTACTTCAGCTCGTAGAGTCAGTGAGCTTCAAGCCCTGGTAGCTCATGCTCCTTATACTAAATTTCATCATAACAGAGTAGTCCTCCGCACTCACCCTAAGTTCCTGCCAAAGGTGGTGTCTGAGTTCCATCTTAACCAGTCAATCATTTTGCCAACATTCTTTCCCAGACTGCATACCCGCCCTGCTGAATGTCAGTTGCACACATTGGACTGCAAGCGAGCGTTGGCCTTCTATCTGGAGCGGACGCAGCCCCACAGACAGTCCGCCCAATTGTTTGTTTCTTTCGACCCCAATAGGAAGGGGGTCGCTGTCGGGAAACGCACCATCTCCAACTGGCTAGCAGATTGCATTTCCTTCACTTACGCCCAGGCTGGGCTGGCTCTTGAGGGTCATGTCACGGCTCATAGTGTTCGAGCCATGGCAGCGTCAGTGGCCCACTTGAAGTCAGCCACTATTGAAGAGATTTGCAAGGCTGCGACGTGGTCATCTGTCCACACATTCACATCACATTACTGCCTCCAGCAGGATACCCGACGCGACAGTTGGTTCGGGCAGTTGGTGCTGCAGAATCTGTTTGGGGTTTGAATCCAACTCCACCCTCCAGGACCCGATTTTATTCTGTTCAGGCTGCACTCTCAGTTAGTTGTTCTTCGTAGGTCAATTTCTGTTATGCCCTCGCCGTTGCGAGGTTCAATTGACCTGGGTTCTTGTTTTGAGTGAGCCTGGGAGCTAGGGATACCCCAGTCGTGAGAACAAGCAGCCTGCTTGTCCTCAGAGAAAGCGAATGATACATACCTGTAGCAGGTGTTCTCCGAGGACAGCAGGCTGATTGTTCTCACCTACCCTCCCTCCTCCCCTTTGGAGTTGTGTTTTTTCCTCATTCCTTTGCTTGTCATTCAACTGAGCGGGAACAGTCGCACACGGGCGGGAAGACGGCCGCGCATGCGCGGTGGGCGTGCCCTGTGTGCGGGACCTCCTGAGAAGTTTTTTTTCCGGTCGGAGGGGGCTGCCGTTGACGTCAACCCAGTCGTGAGAACAATCAGCCTGCTGTCCTCGGAGAACACCTGCTACAGGTATGTATCATTCGCTTTGCAGAGCACCAGTTGCTGGCCCTCAATTTCCATCTGTGCCACAATATAACGGCCCTCCGAACTCCTTAATGTGGAGGTGATCTTTGTTTGTAAACCTTTCCTAAAGAGAATTAGTACTCCGGCCTTCCTCCCTACCGCTGGTGCTTCTAACAAGGATCCTACCCATCCTGTCTTAAATTTTAAATGTTCCCCTGATGACAGATGTGTCTCCTGCAATAGAGCTATATCCACTTGTTGTCTTTTCAACGCCTGAAGCACTTTTGTCCGCTTTATGGGGGACGAAACTCCCCCAATATTCCAAGAGACAATTTTAAGTGACCCTAGTGCACCAGAAATCTAATATCAACATAAAAAAGGTTATACATCTGAACAACATGAGAGAAACCCTCCCAGCCCATGGGGTTCCCCTCTTCAATCCCCTTTGACTCTGTCCCTGAAAACAAAACTCTTTCAGATACCTCCCTCTCACTCCTATCCCCCTCCCCCCCTCCCTACCCTCGAACTTCTCCACTGTGCCACCATGGCCTAGGTTCACGTGAGCTCCCCCCCCCCACCGACACCTCCCTCTATCTTCTACCCAGTATGATACTTTCTTAAGGAACCCCCCTCCCCACTATATCGCAGCATTGAACTCTCTATTAACCCGTTGCCTGTGTTAACCCACAATTACACTATAAAATCCTCCAACCTTAGTTAGCATAACAGACCCTTTTTTCCCTGACATCAGGATCCCACCATCAGTTTTAATAGCACAAATTGTAAAACAATGCCTCTTTCCCTTAAAGTGTAGGTCTTATGCCCCAACCAAACAGTTAACATTTGAAACACTAACAATAAACACATTTGAGCCTTTTCTGCCACTCCACGGTCTGCAGCATGCTACCACACTCTGGGTCACAAAATTACCCAACTTTGCCTCGACTGCATGGTATGTGTGCTCTATTGTGGCTCTCAGGGATCACCATCCTCAATGTTCCATCAAGTCTTCCTCGGACGCCTGTTCCGATATGATCTTCCGCAATCAAGTCTCATTTTATAAATTGCATAGCCTCCATAATTTTCCAGTCCTTTAAGAAGCTGCAGCTCCCTGAGCCATTGAGTATACCGGTCTCTGTCAGAAAAACGTCCTAGTTGTTCAGCTCCACTGCAGTCTCCAGGAATCGCGCTCCTCCAGCAGCCCATCCTACGCCAACTCACGCTGATCCTTCAGCCGCCAAATCTCGCTTCACGAATTTTAGAGCCTTTGTCGCCGAGGAGAACATGGTCTGCTTCCCATCATGCCAGATCTTTAAACGGGCCGGGTATAACAAAGCAAACTGTATTTTCTTGGCAAATAACAGTTGACATACCTCTCGAAAAGCTCGCCGCTGCATCAACACCCCAGCCGAAAAGTCCTGGAAGCAACGCACCGTAGCGTTCTCATATTGCACAGTCCCTGCTTTCCGAAAGGCTCTGAAAATTTCTTGCTTATGAGCAAAATTGAGGACTTTGAAGATAACCACTCGGGGGCATGGGTCTTTCGGGTTTCCAGGCCCCAGCCGGTGAGCGCGCTCCACTCTTAAGGGCGCAGTCAGCGATTGCAACTGTAAAGTTTTAGGGAGCCAGCTTTCCAAAAAGTCTCTCAGTTCTGAATCTTTAATCTTTTCAGGCAGGCCTACCATTCTGATGTTACTTCTGCGGGCCCGGTTCTCCAGATCCTCTATTTTACTTTCCAGTCTTTCCATTTTGCTTTTCAAGTCCTGTTGTGTGGTCTCATGCTGCTGAACTCGATCCTCCACATCTGAGAGCCTCTGCTTATAGAGGGAGAACTCCGATTGTATATTCTCCAGCTTTGCATCAATGCCTCCTAGCTGCTCTGTGATCTTCTGCAGCTTGGTGTCCACCGAGGTGCCCAACATAGCAGAGACCTCCGCTGCCACCTCCGCTGCCCACACGGAGCTTATCGAATTTGGGCCCTCTCCTCCATCCGCCATCTTTGTTTCAGCAGCGTGACTCCATGTCACGTCTTTCTTCGCCTATTTAGCGGCCATCGCCTGCACTTTTGGCTTCGCGCTTTCCTCCAGCGATTCTCCACGCTATCCGCTCTCCCTTGATCTGCGTTCCGCTTATCAAAGCGGCGAAGGTAAGGTTTCTTTTTGCGAAAACAGACGCGAGGGAGGCGGGAGCTCAGCACGACGACACCCGCTCTCTAGCTGTGCATCACGTGATCTCCAAGGGAAGTGTTTATATTATTTTTCTGTGCATATTGTTTTGTACAACTCTGATTGTTTGGGTTGTGGTCAGCTACATTAGTGTCATTGAATATGCATGTACCTCCATATATTTAGTATAAGATTGTGTTAGCAGGGTTTTGGCTGGGTAATGTTTCTTTCTGGTAAATATAAAAATGTGTTAATCTAAGTTTATTACATTATCCAATATATGGTGAAGGCCTTACATCTGGTCTGGATGTATGTACATACAATAGGGAGGTGGAACATCGAATGTGCAGTGATGGTTCCAACTGTGATATGACCACATATTCTTCCTGAGGATATAATGGTTGCACCAGGCACGGACTGAGCACATTTTGATACACTAAAATTTTTTTGTATGAACTGAAAATTCAGTGCCAATAAAATTTGGTACTCAATGCTATTCTATAAAGGCTGCTTTGAGATTATTACTCTTTACAGAATAGTGTTGAGCACTAATCCATCATGACTTCTACTTCCTAGTATCATCCATTCGTTTTTAGTCTCATGCATTACACCATTGGTCTCTAATGTTTCTCATACCTCACACTAACACTACCTGCTTTTGTCTCACCTAGAATGTAAACCGCACTGAACTCTGGAAAGGGGATATTAGCGGAAGAATTGAATTGGGCACTCAGCTTTGGGTGCAAGGACTTACACTAGCTGAAACCCGGTTTAAATCCTGGCACACAGTTTGAGTGTGGATCCCTGCCATTCTGTAACACTGCGCCCATGTTTTGTGAATGCCCCTCCTTTGGCCACACTCCTTTTGGAGTTGCACACGATCCAGTTTAGGGGCCATTGTTACTGAATAGCGAGTAGTCAGATCGGCACCTAAATCATAATTAGTGCCAATTAAGTGCTTGTTAGCTCCAATCATTAAATTGTTGGAGCTCATTAACTAATTATTTGAGCAACCTTTACAAAATCCAGGAGAATATACCCAATATTTTATACCCACGTCTTAATATTCCAAGAGGAGTGCTCAGTGTAATGGCTTCAAACTGCTCACACAAACCAGTAGAGATTCTCATATCTTGCACTAGCTCCCTAAAAGTCTCATCTCCAAACCCTGCCCACTTCAGCACTGCCAAATAACTCAAAGTAGCAAAGAGAAAGATTCACCATAGACAATCAGATTATATCAACTGTGAAGCAGGACAGACATTTGGAAATGGTTTATATGTACAGAATTAAGCACTGTAAAATCTACTGGCACACAAACGAGTCTAGATTCTATAAATGGTGCCTAAAAAATCAGCACCGAAAAACCTGCGCTTAGTGGTATTCTATAAACCTTGCCGGCCATCCTCGCAACTACAATTTAGGCATGACCATTTACACCAGTTAAAACCTGATGTAAATGCCCGTGCCTAATTTAGGCGCAGATCAGGCGTATTCTATAACAGTGCACATAATTTTTAGGATCAGTGAAGACCCGTCCATGTCCCTCCCATGGTCATGACCCTTTTGTGACCCACACATTAGTAACATAGTAGATGATGGCAGAAAAAGACCTGCACGGTCCATCCAGTCTACCCAAGAAATGTGCCACTTTTTTGTGTATACCTTACCTTGATTTGTACCTGTCTTTTTCAGGGCACAGACCGTACAAGTCTGCCCAGCTCTATCCCCGCCTCCCACCATTGGCTCTGGCTCAGACCGTATAAGTCTGCCCGGCACTATCCCCGCCTCCCAACCACCAGCCCCACCTCCCACTACCGGCTCTGTTATCCAATCTCGGCTAAGCTCCTGAGGATCCATTTCTAGAATTTATGTGCGTCACTTTACAGAATGCACTTAGAAAGTTGCGCATGTAAATTCTAATTAGTGGCAATTAGTGCTGGCAATTGCATGTTAGTGGCCAATTATTGCTGCTGATTAGCTTCTTAAGCAATTAAATTGCACTCGTAAATCAGCTACACGCGCTGATTTGCATGTGCAACTGTAGTCACTGTTTATAGAATCCAGGGGATGATTTAGATTTTCCCTTTATTTCTTAGATGGTGGGTTTATTATCTTTAATTGAAATACTGTATTTTGAGAACCACTGATGTGGAGACCTCAGTTTTTTTCAGCATGACTTGCACTTCCTCCTCATCTCTCTGATCCTAAGCAATTCAGTTGTTAAACCACAAATATTCTTAAGGCTGCAAGAGGGTTGGCAAGAAAACACTGACATCAAACTTACTCTGAGGGGTCTTTTCAGCATTTACATTAATCCTTTCCAAAAGCTTGAACTTAGGTATAAAAAAACTCAGGGCCCTGTATTTAAAGGATTTATGGTCCTAACTTTGAGAGTTATGTTCATAAATTGGCCTCTGTGAAAATTTACTAGAGCTGCATGCCTAAGTTTATACACAAAGGGCCTGATATTCAGCCGGTGGTGATCAGTATTTTGCTGACTGCCGCAGATGTTACACCTGTGTCTGGGCACCAGCATTGAATTTTTGGGTTTCTGGAGCTGCGATATTCAGCACTTAACTCGGGCCAGGTTCTGCTTGGCAGCTGGACAACCCCAGGTTTCACCTGCGCTGACCGCCATTCCCCAGAGGTTGAGCCCCTAGGTGCGGGCGGCCTGCAGGCTTACGGATGGAGCGGAAGCAGGGTAATGAATGTATCGGCCAGGCAGGCAGCAGGTCAAGAGAGTAATCCAGGTATAAGCGGGCAGTCAGTAGGCAGGCGGCAGGCAAGATAGTAATCCAGGTACAGGCAAAAGTCTAGTGACAGGTGGCAGGCAGAGAGTAATACAGATGCAGGCGAAAGTCAGTAGGCAGGCGGGTTCTCAGAAGGGTTGAAGGCCCTGGATAGGGCATCAGCTTGCGTATTTTTCTCGGCTGGTTGGAACACCAAGTGGAAGTTAAAACGGGCAAAGAATAATGACAGCCGTGCCTGCCGTTGGTTCAACCTTTTGGCTTCCTGAAGGTCTAGGAGATTCTTGTGATCTGTGATTACCGTAATGGGGTGCAAAGCACCTTCCAGGAGGTAGCGCCATTCTTGAAAAGCCAATTTAGGGGCCAATAGTTCCCGGTCTCTGACGGTATAATTTTGTTTGGCTGGAGAAAATTTTTTAGAGAAGAAAAAACAGGGATGACGTTTGCCAGATTCTGAGGCTTGAGAAAGAAGAGCTCCTGCCCCAAGGGAAGAGGCATCAACCTCCATAACGAGCAGTCTTTTAACATCAGGACTTCGGAGTACTGGGGTGGACAGAAAAGCTCGTTTAATGGTGGTGAAGGCATCTAGGGCTTTCGGTGTCCAGTTCTTCACATCTGCCCCTTTCCTGGTCAACGTGGTGAGAGGGGCAGTGATGATGGAATATCAATGGATAAACTGCCGGTAGTAGTTAGCAAAGCCCAAAAATCGCTGCAAGGCCTGGAGACCCTGGGGCATGGGCCAATCTCGGATGGCTTGGAGTTTAGCAGGGTCCATTTGGAGGCCACTCGAGGAGACGATATATCCCAAGAATGGGATAGACTGTTGATGAAACGAGCACTTCTCCAGCTTGGCGAATAGGCGGTGGCTCCGGAGGCGCTGCGGGATCATACGCACATGATGGACATGGTCCTTAACAGAAGTAGAGAAAACCAGGATGTCATCCAAGTAAACTATGACTGAGGAGTACAGAAGATCTTGAAAAATAAAATTGATGAATTCATGAAACACCGCAGATGCGTTGCAAAGGCCAAACGGCATAACTAAATTCTCAAAATGTCCCTCATGGGTATTAAAAGTGATCTTCCATTCGTCCCCATGGTGAATTCGGACTATGTTGTATGCCCCTCGAGATCTAACTTGGTAAAGATAGATACACCTTGCAGACAGTCGAAAAGTTCTGGAATGAGGGGAAGCGGATACCGATTCTTGATGGTTATTTCGTTCAGACCTCGGTAGACAATGCAGGGTCGCAACGAGCCATCCTTCTTAGAAACAAAAAAGAACCCTGCCCCCACCCGGGATGAAGAGGGTCTGATGATGCCCTTATGGAGGTTTTCTTGAATATATTCCCGCATGGTATTAGAGTCCTCCCGAGAAAGGGTGTCGAGCCAGCCCCAAGGAGGCATTTTGCCTGGGAGTAGCTCAATGGGGCAGTCAAAAGGGCGATGAGGAGGAAGAGAGTCCGCCTCCTGTGCATTAAAGATGTCTTGGAAATCACGATATTCCTTGGGGAGAGAAGCATCACCCGGGATCAAGACCCCCAGGGAGGCCGCAATAGTCCTTGGGGAAGGCACCACCAGCGTGAGACATGTAGCGAAACATTGAGGAACCCCAACTGCCGATATCACCCGTAGACCAGTTGATACTTGGTGTGGTGTAGCCATAACCAGGGTAGGCCCAAAATAACGGGATGAATGGCCGGGGAAGCACCAGAAATGGAATTTCCTTCCTTACGCAAAATTCCAACGCAACATGAGTGATGGAGTAAGGAAGAGTTAAACCTTGAATAGAGGTCACTTGTAGCGTAGGTTTGCAAAGAATTGAAGGAACTCCTAGTTGGTTCAGGAGACAAGCGTCAATAAAATTTCCTCCTGCTCCTGAATCGATCAAAGCCACAGTGTTAATACTGAGTTCCTTCCAGCGCAGGGAAATTGAGATGGAGACAAGATTATCCAGAAGAGGTGAAAAACGACCCAGGGCCACCCCCTTCAGTGGACCCTGGGTCATGGCATTTTCTGGGTTTATTTGGACAATGTCTTAGGAAAGTGGCCGGCCTGCCCACAGTAGAGGCAAAGACGGTGAGCCTCTCCTTCTTAGAGAGGCGATGCTGTCCGATAACCATTGGCTCTTCAGGGAGAAGAAGGGTGCAGCGTCTGGGGAGATGGTCTCTGAGAACAGCGCTGAGCAGAGCGTTCCAGTGACCTTTCTTGAAACCGTACGTCGATACGGACATAGAGGGTGATCAGAGGCATCCAAAGCATTCGGAAGTTCCCGGCTGGGCCAGTTCATCTTTGATCCGGTCCGTTGAGTCTTGCTAGAAAATGGCTGTAAGGGCCTCTTGGTTCCATCTTACCTCTGAAGCTAGGTTCCGAAAGTGAATGCATAGCACCACAGAACAATTGCCTGTTGAACTCATAGAAGTCTGCTGCTGCAGAGGAGGGCTGTCCTGGCACATCGAAAACTAAACGGAAGCGGCAAAGAAATTCTCCAAAATCAGTGAGTAAAGGGTCCCTTTGCTCCCAGAGAGGAGAGGCCCAAGCAAAGTGGATCCAGAGAGTAGAGAGATGATATAGGTTATCTTGAGACTATCCATAGAAAAGGCTGCTGGTTGCATTTCAAACAGCATAAGACATTGGTTGAAGAACCCTTGCAAGCAGAAGGGGTGCCGTAGAACCAGGGAGGCTCAGGAAGCCGCAACCCTGGAGTAGGTAACATGGATTCAGATACGCAGCATGAGGCTGTCGTTGAGATTGAAGGTTTGACATCTTGGAACACACCTCCTGTAGAACTCCGGACAGACAGTTTAGCTTGGGCCTGTTGCTGCTGAAGAACTGGGCCAACTCAGAGCAGTTCGGGTTTGTCCGGCGAACTCATGGCTTCGGCTTACTGTCAGCTTGTGAGTTCTTGACCAAGTAGAGCGCTGCTGAGTCTGGTACTCAGGCTATGTTCTGCTTGGCGGCTGGACCAACCCCCGGGGTTCACCTGCGCTGACCGGTACGTTCCCCAGAGGTTGAGGCCCCTAGGTGTGGGCGGCCTGCAGGACTTATGGGATGGAGCTGGAAGCGGGGTAATGAATGTATCGGCCAGGCAGGCAGCAGGTCAAGAGAGTAATCCAGGTACAGTGGCAGTCAGTAGGGCAGGCGGGCAGGCAGATAGTAATCCAAGTACAGGCAAGTCAGTAGGCAGGCAGCAGGCAAGAGAGTAATCCAGATGCAGGCAAAAGTCAGTAGGCAGGCGGCAGGCAAGAGAGTAATCCAGATGCAGGCAAAAGTCAGTAGGCAGGCGGCAGGCAAGAGAGTAATCCAGATGCAGTCGAAAGTCAGTAGGCAGGCGGCAGGCAAGAGAGTAATCCAGATGCAGGCAAACGTTAGTAGGCAGGCGGCAGGTAGAGGGGTAATCCAGGTACAGGCAAAGTAAGCAATGAGGGACCAGTAGATAAGAAGCAGACTACAGAGTTAGAAACACCTACCAAAGTAGAAGCCGAAGCATGGAGTCCAGGGAGAGCTGAGCTGATAAAGTGCTGGCGTCTGACATCAGCAGGGAGAAGGGACACAGTCATAGGACAAGAGCAGGGGAAGGAGGAACCAGAAGACCAATAGGAGAGAAGCAAGGGAAGCCAGGCAAAGGAAGAGCAGACCCATGTGGGTGGAAGCAAAGCAATCAAGGAGTCTGGAAGCCAGGCAGAGAGAGAGAGCAGAAACAGGTGCATGGAAGCAAAGAAATTAAGGAGACTGCAACCACCGCTCTCTGAACCAACCCAAGAGGACTACACACACAATGGCTCAGGTAGTGCCAGTCAAGTGTGCGGTGTCGACGGGACTCCGCGCAGGCCCAAGGACGCCACTTGCCTTAAGGTAGGGGACATGACACAGTGGTCCCAAACCTAGTCTTGGAGGCCCCCTAGCCAGTCAGGATTTCAGGATATCCACAATGAATATTCATTGTTGTGGATATCCTAAAAACCAGACTGGCTGGGGGGCCTCCAGGACCAGGTTTGGGAACCACTGAGCTATGGGTTACTGCATAAAGATAGCATTCACTTTTATGCGGTCCTATTTATTCAGTTAACCTGGCTGGATAAGTGTTGAATATTAGCACTTAAGGGAATGGGACTTGATATACCGCCTTTCTGTGATTTTGAAACTACATTCAAAGCGGTTTACATATATTCAGGTACTTATTTTTGTACCAGGGGGCAATGGAGGGTTAAGTGACTTGCCCAGATCACAAGGAGCAGCAGTGGTAATCAAACTCATGGGCAGATGCACTAACCCCACGTAAAGAGCCCTTCCCTTACTGATTCCATAGCGAATCGGTAGGGAACGGCAATGCATCAAGGAAAGGGAATGCAAATGAGCTGCTCGCTGCAGCTCACGTGCATCTCTAATCCCTCACAAAACAGTCGGAGATCGGCTGGTAAGCATGCGCAGAGCATCCAAGCTTTATGCTGGATGGACGTCCTCGCCCCGCCCCCGAGTTTGCCGCTGCTCCCCCTCCCCCCTGCATTGAATGACAGTTTCCCTGCCATCCTCCGCACCCCTGTTGCCCCCCTGAGGTCGTTGCTGCCGCCGCTCCCCCCTCCACCTGCCCCCCTCTGTCTGCCAATGGGCCCTCACAGCGCCTCTCACCTCCGTGTGAAGGCGCTGCACCGGCTGCAGCAGGCAACAGCTGATCGCCTTTCTTTGATCTAAAAGTTACTTACGTCAGACGAGGGTGGGCCAGGGAGGAAAGGAGGGAAGTCCGAAGAGAGGCGATCAGCTGTTGTTGCCTGCTGCAGCCGGTGCAGCGCCTTCACTCGGAGGTGAGAGGTGCTGTGAGGGCCCAGTGACAGACGGAGGGGGGCGGGTGGAGGGGGGGAGCAGTGGCGACGACCTCAGGGGGGTGGGGGCGGGGCCACGAGGGTGCGGAGGATGGCGGGGAAGCTGTCATTACAAGGGAGGGGGGGGCGGCGACGACCTCGGGGGGGGGCTGCGGAAAGCTCTCATTTCAATGCAGGGGGAGGGGGGGCGGCGGCAGCGACCTCGGGTGGGGGGGGGCGGCGTTAGAAGGGAAATAAGAAAGCAGTACTCGTCAGAGACACTTGGGATACACAGCTCTTGTTTTATTTTTTTGGCTTTCCCACAGCAGCCCCAGCCTAACAAGAGGTGCAGACCTCACGTTAGGGTTTCCACGGTAAGGGGACTTGGTAAAGTGTTAGTGCAATCTCATTATAATAGCCTTGCAACGGTAGTGCAAGCTCATTATAATGATTTGCCATTCCATTTTCGTTAGCTGTTACCGTGACGGAAAATGGCGTTTGGTGCATGCTACGGTTTACTACTTGCTCATTAATGGCTCATTATTGGCTCGTTAAGTTTAGTGCATCTGGGCCTCAGTTCCCCAGGATCAAAGTCCACTGCACACCACTAGGCTACTCCTCCACTCAACTTAACCGGTCAAGTGCTGACTCCGCCACTGTGACGTCTCCAAGATAGTTAGTTTTCAGTTTGGCACTAACTGGTTAAGTGCCGCTGAAAATTAGCAGTTAGTCCCAGACAGGCGATTTAATCGGCAAGGAACCATTTCTGGCCAGCTAAATTATTTTGAATATCAACCCTAAAATTTCACAAATTCCTAAATTTAGGAGCGTAAAAAGTGGGTGGCAACAGGGGTGGATTTAGGGTAGGGAAAAAAAGGAGATTAGAACAAATTTTGAGCACTAGGCTCATAAATTCTGGCAAACGAATAGCAGGCCTAAATTTATCAACGTAACTTTTAAACTCCTAAATTAAGAGGAATTTCCAGCTGAAAATTTATGTTTATACGTTTGGCTGAAAATAGGGCACGATTTTAGGAGCATACCCTAATTTAACAGCATAAAATTAGGAGCTCAGTTTATTTTTTTTTTAATATTAGGCCCTTACCTATTAGCTCCTGCTGTTCTACTCCCAGAAGGCTCATCCCAGCTATAACTCTCTTACAAATCTAAATTAGAGGGGGCAGTGCCTATGTCTTGCTACCATCCATTTCTGTTGTCCACCGACAGACTGAATCCAGGTACAATACCTGTATCATTCTCCACTGTCCTGCTCTCAAAGGTCGGCCAATCTCAGCTAAAACCATCACCCTCTTACAATTCTAAATTAAAGGGCAGTGCTGCTGATTCCCATATATTATCTTTTTGTCAGCTTAAGCCCAGCATAACACATCCCTGGTTCTAAATCTAGATTAGTTTCTCAGCTTTTAACCCCCTCATGTCTAATCATACCTACTGTACCCGAATGTACACCACTTTGATAGCTTTCAGGTGGTATATAAGACACTAAATAATAAATCCATTTCTTTCTTTCCTATACACTTTTGTGTTTTGCAGTGTGCAAGCTCTGTCTTGGAGTACAATCAGAAGTGTAGTGCTTGGGGCACCAGCAGAAGACAAGATTCCCTCTTCAGAGAGTGACCACATTAATCTGCCACAAAATTAAAAAAAATTTATTTGATGGTCCAACATGTGCTATCATTGATATTGGCATTCTATCACCAACCAGCATTGCCTGTGGGGAAACTGCACAGGCATGTCTGCTGATCACGGCTTCTCAAACCTGTCCTGGGGACCCTAGAGCCAGTTGGGGTTTCAGGATATAAGTACATAAGTATTGCCATACTGGGACAGTTCGAAGGTCCATCAAGCCCAGCATCCTGTTTCCAGCATTGGTCAATTCAGGTTGCAAGTACCTGGCAAGATCCCAAAACAGTACAATATATTTTATCTGCTTATTCTAGAAATAAGCAGTGGATTTTTCCCAAGTCCATTTTAATAATGGTTTATGGACTCTTCTTTTAGGAAGCTATCCAAACCTTTTTTAAACCCAACTAAGCTAACTGCTTTTACTACATTCTCTGGCAATGAATTCCAGAGTTTAATTACAAGTTGAGTGAAGAAATATTCTCTCCGATTTGTTTTAAATTTACTACTTTGTAGCTTCATTGCGTACCCCCTAGTCCTAGTATTTTTGGAAAAAGTAAGCAATTGATTCACGTCTACCCATTCCAGTCCACTCATTCCAGTCCATTCATTATTTTATAGACCTCTATCGTATCTCCCTTCAGCCGTCTCTTCTCCAAGCTGAAGAGCTCTAGCTGCTTTCATCTTTCCTCATAAGGAAGTCGTCCCATCCCCTTTATTATTTTTGTCGCCCTTCTCTGTACCTTTTCTAATTCCACTATATCTTTTTTGAGATGCGGTGATCAGAATTGCACACAATATTCAAGGTGCAATTGCACCATGGAGTGATACAAAGGCATTATAACATCCTCATTTTTGTTTTCTATTCCTTTCCTAATAATACCTAACATTCTATTTGTTTTCTTAGCCCTCGCCGCACACTGAGCAGAGAGTTTCAATGTATCATCAGCTATGATGCCTAGATCCCTTTCCTGGTTGGTGACTCCTAAAGTAGAACATGCATTACATAGCTATAGTTCGGATTCCTCTTTCCCACATGCATCACTTTGCACTTATTCACATTAAACGTCATCTGCCATTTGGATGCCCAGTCTCCCAGACTCGTAAGGTCCTCTTTTAATTTTTCACAATCATCTTGCGATTTAACAACTTTGATTAACTTTGTGTTGTCAGCAAATTTAATTACCTCACTAGTTACTCCCACCTCTAGATCATTTATAAATATGTTAAAAAACAGTGGTCCCAGCACAGACCCCTGGGGAACCCGACTATCAACCTTTCTCCATTGAGAATACTGACCATTTAACCCTACTGTTTTCTATCTTTTAACCAGTTTTTAATCTACAATAGAACATTACCTCCTATCCCAAGACTCTCTAATTTCTTCTGAAGTCTTTCATGAAGTACTCTGTCAAATGCCTTTTGAAAATCCAGATACACAATATTGACTGGCTCACCTTTATCCACATGTATGTTCACACCTTCAAAGAAAAGTAGTAGATTGGTGAGTCAAGATTTTCCTTCACTGAATCCATGTTGGCTTTGTCTCATTAATCCATGCTATTGAATATGCTCTGTAATTTTGTTCTTTATAATAGTCTCTACCATTTTGCTCAATACCGACGTCAAGCTCACTGGTCCATAATTTCCTGGATCACCTCTGGAACCTTTTTTAAAAAAATAAGTATGAGATTAATTTGCATGTATTATGTTTCCAATGTATGCAAATTTATCATGCATGCTTATAGTGGACATCCTGAAAAGCTTGGCTGGCTGTGGGGTCCCCATGACAGTTTTGGGAAGTCCTTGCGTACATGCTTATTATTAAAAACTCCCTATATGTTTGAACACATATATATTATACATATTGTGGTTTGTGTGGATAAGTAATTACTAATGGTTTGCCTGTGATTTTTGAAATAAGGTCTATGGTATGTAGTAGGTTAGGTATGATTGGTGTGAATTGGGTGGTTTGATTTACAGGGGTGAGAGAATTGGTAGATATTGATTGATTTATGTAGGGAATGGAGCTGGTGGTTTGTTGATTTTTAACGTTTATTTGGGTTGTCAAGGGCCTTATGATTTAAATTATATTCAATGGGGTGGATTTCCCTGCGTTATATTGTTGAGGCTGTTGTTATAGGATTACTGATGTGTTTGGACGGGGTTATTTTGTGGTAGTCGGGGTATGCATTTGACATTTATGTTTTTGTTTGATTTTATGATTTTATTACAATGTAGTATTGTAATTTAATTTTTATTGTAGATGTTATATTGTTTATGTATTGAACACTGCTGCAGGCAGTCTAGCTGTTCATGACATAAATACTATCTCTTTGAAACACACCTATAACTGTGCAAGTATATACACATATGCCCATATCTGGATACAAATAACATGGGTCAACAACAACTTAGAAATAGAACGGTGCAAGGCAATGTCTAATTCTTCCTAAAACACCTGAATGGATAGATGAATTCAGCTGCTGCTATAAAGGAAATGGGATTTTGTTGAAAGAGAAATTATATGTAAGCCACATTGAGCCTGCAAATAGGTGGGGGAATGTGGGATACAAAGGCAATTAAATAAATAAATAAATAAAATACAATGTACAGTAGTTAACTATGCAATAGAAGATATTTCTTATGTTGAAAGAGACTTAGATGTGGATTATTCCTCCCTTTCTATTTGCTTTTGGATTAGAAAGTAATGCGCCTGTGTTACTTGTTCACTGGTGTTTCAATCATGCTGTGGATGGTTCCGAGACATGATGTAGGGAGTATACAAATTCACTTAGTGTTGCTCCATTTTGAAGGTTTGGAGGGAGGTATGGAGGTCTGACAGCATGAATTAGTTATGCAGGTGTACCATGAGGAGAAGTGCCAGTACTGTAGAGTCAAGGGCACAGTTGCACATGCTCAGTTACAGCCAAGAGGAGAATGACAAGATCCTGGAAAGCTTTCTAGACAATTACAGCATCCTACTTGGTAAAGATTCAACATAGAAGTCCTTGGATGAAAAAGCACACATTAGGAAAAATATAGCAGCAGAAGGCAACAGCTTAGGAGTGGCGCCCTGGCCCATCAAGCAAATTAAACATCAATACCAGGACTGCAGACATACTATGAAACAGAAGGCAGCTGGGATACTGTAGTGACTCATATGTGGGATGTGTGTGTGGGTAGTGTCTTTTTGGGTTCAGAAAATGTCTGTGTAGCTCTGTAGTCTGAATTTGGTGCATTTCCTAATACCAAAGGCCTCTGAAACACTTCTGGAACTCTTCTGTATTATGTACAATATACTAACAGAACTCAGGGCACAATATGGCCAGAATGTCTCTCAAACTTTTCCCAGTAAGGCCTACCACAGATACAGTGATGCTTGTCCTTATCAGTTGAACAGACTGGAGGAAAGGCTCTGGTATCATGTGACCCGAAACTATCGTTGGTCTCAGGGTACTGGATATCACTACTGAAGTGCATAACAAAATAGTAGGTCAGTAGCTTACAATCCTAAATCACTATCCAATGTCCAAGGCTGTATGCATCTCTAAACATTAGCCTTGTATAACTATTGTGCTTGATGGAAGTTGGGGATGGTCTTATTCCCCTGAAGGAGCAGATGGGAAGAAAGCCTCCTCCTGGTGTTGGGGATGACCCATTCTCTTGGTCATGATCAGATGGAGGATTCCTGTACTCAGGAGTGGAACAACTTTGGTATGTAGCAAGTGTCAGATTTGTGTGCTACACCACCTATGTTTATCTGTTGCTTAATGCATCAATGGGTATTCCTGGTGTCCAGAGCATACACAGCACCTGACAAAAACCAAGTACAGCAGCTCTGGAGAATCAGTATAGGGAAAGGGGAAAGGGAATTGGACTTGATATACTGCCTTTCTGTGGTTTTTGCAACTACATTCAAAGTGGTTTACATAGTATATACAGGTATTTATTTGTACCTGGGGCAATGGAGGGTTAAGTGACTTGCCCAGAGTCACAAGGAGCTGCAGTGGGAATCAAACCCAGTTCCCTAGGATCAAAGGCCGCGACACTAGCCTCTAGGCTACTCCTCTCCTCCACTCCACTCCACTATCCAGCTTATTTTCGAAAGAGAAGGCGCCCATATTTTGACCCAAATCGGGAGATGGGCATCCGTTTCCCGTAGGCGCCCAAATCGGTATAATCGAAACCCGATTTTTGGCGTCCTCAACTGCAGTCTGTCATGGAGACGAACAAAGATCACGGGGGCGTGGCGGAGGCGTGGCGAAGGCAGGACGGGGCGTGGTTATCGGCCAAGGAGTGATGGGCGTCTTTAGCTGATAATCGAAACAAGAAGGGCGTTTTTGACGAGAATTTGGTCCGCTTTATTTGGACCCTTTTTTTTCAGGTCCAAGTCCCAAAAAAGTGTCCCAACTGACCAGATGACCTCCCCTGACTCCCCCAGTGGTCACTAACCCCCTCCCACCCCAAAAAAAACCCACTTTACAAACTTTTTTTCCCAGCCTGTATGCCAGCCTCAAATGCCGTACCCACAGAATGTGTTCTGTCCTCTGACAGCCTTTCCCTGGTTCTGATATGGGTCTCAGGTGAGTGTGATACCTTTTCTGTTAAGGGCACTGCAGAGTCACATCAGCAATGCATTGTGGTGGGTGTAGGGTATTAGGCTCCGTGATTCCACTAGCTTGTGTTAAATGCTCACGATGTTGGTAGTTGGTAGGCTCTACTCCCATGGTGCTTTTCCCTATGCTTACTGGGTCAGAGTGTGCCATGTTTTGTTTCCAGTAGTCCATGAGGTAGTGGCCATTTGTGTAAGACACTTTTAGATCCCTTTCATGTGTTAGCCACGTTACAGCACTTAGTTCTTACCTTGAATGTTGCTGAAAGAGGGCATTGTACACCATTCTGCCAGCTCTGACCTACTGCTAATCTCAGTACCAGCGAGACTCGTTGCCAGTGGGGCATAACCTCTGATCTGCAGTTAACTGTGAGTAAAGGTGCTTATTCAAATAAAGGACGTTTTCAGTGAGATTAGTCTTCAGGTGTGAACTGCTGTGCCAAGGTTATACACCAGCAGCAAGTCCTGTCCCTGGAGCACTTTTAGTGGGTACTGCAGTGCACTTCAGGCAGGCAGACCCAGGCCCCACCCCCTACCCATAACACTTGTGGTGGTAAATAGGAGGCCTCTAAAACCCACTGTACCCACATGTAGTTGCCCCCTTCACCCCTAAGAGCTATGGTAGTGTTGTACATTTGTCCCTCCCACGACCAAATGGCTTGGATTGGGACGTTTCTGAGCTGGGCGTTTTTAGTTTCCATTATCGCAAAACAAAACAAAAAAACACCCATCTCAGAAGGGACCAAATCCATGGCATTTGGTCCGTCCAAACCGTATTTTTGAAACGAAAGATGGACGCCCATCTTTTTCGATAATACGGTCTGTCCCGCCTCTTCACATACCCGTTTTCGGACATAGACGCCCATCGAGATGGGCGTTCGCGTTCGATTATGCCCCTCTATGGGGCTCATTTTCAAAGCACTTAAACTTACAAAGATCCATAGGTTACTATTGGGCTCATTTTCAAAAGAGAAAAATGTCTAAAAAGTGGCATAAAGCAGCATTTGGACATTTTTCTCACAAAAACGTCCAAATCAGTATTTTCAAAACCTATTTTTAGACATTTTTCTATGAAGTCCATCAGAAGTCCTTCCAAATCTCAAGGGGGCATGTCAGGGGTGTGTTCAGGGCGGGACTTGGGCATTCCTAAGACTTGTTTTTCAGCCATAATGGAACAAAACAAAAATGTCCAGGACTAAAACTAAGATGTTTTGAGCTAAACCTGTTTTTATATTGAATAAGGCACAAAAAGGTGCCCTAAATAACCAGATGACCACTGGATGGAATCAGGGGTGACCTCTCCTTATTCACCCAGTGGTCACTAACCTCCTCCCACCCCCCAAAAAATGTGATGAAAAGCATTACTTGCCAGCCTCTATGTCAACCTCAGATGTTATACTCAGGCCCACTAGAATAGTATGCAGGAGTAGTCTAGTAGTGGTGCAGTGCACTGCAGACAGGTGGACCCAGGCTCCTACCTCCCCCTACCTGTTACACTTGTGTAGGAAACAGTGAGCTCTCTGAAACTCACCAGAAGCCCACTGTATCCATATATAGGTGCCCCCTTCACCCGTAAGCTATGGTAGTGGTGTACAGTTGGGGATAGTAGGTTTTTGGGGGGCTCACCAGACAAGGTAAGGGAGCAATGGTGAGATGTGTACCTGGGAGCTTTTTATGAAGTCCACTGCAGTGCCCCCTAGGGTGCCCTATTGCTGTCTTTGGATGTCAGGGGGACCAGTCTACTAAAAAGGCTGACTCCTCCTATATCCCAATGGCTTGTTTTTGTGTGTTTTGCACTTGGAACGTTTATTTTTTCGAAATGGACCAAAAAAAAAAAAACCTGTCCAAAAAACAAAACGTCCAAATCACAAAACAGTATTAAAAAAAAAAAAAAAAAAAGATAGACGTTTTTCTTTTTTGAAAATTACCTTCTTTCCTATTTAGATTTTGGACGTTTTTCAGACTGACGTCATATCGAAAATGCCCCTCACGTAACTTTGTAAGTCTAAAGGGTCCTTTTACTAAGGTGTGCTGAAAATGGCCTACAGAAGTGTAGGCATGGGTTTTGGGCATGCGCAAATTCATTTTTCAGTGCGCCTGTAAAAAAGGCCCTTTTAAAATTTTTCTGAAAATGGGCGTTTCTGCCAGGTACTTGTGACCTGGTTTGGCCACTGTTGGAAATAGGATACTGGGCTAGATGGACCATTGGTCTGACCCAGTATGGCTACTCTTATGTTCTAAAATAAAAATTGGCGCGCGTCCATTTTGGGTCTGAGACCTTACCGCCAGCCATTGACTTAGCAGTAAGGTCTCATGTGTTAACCGCACAGTAATGATCTACACGCGTCAAATGGCACTTGACACACGTAGCTGATGCGTGTCAGCAAATAAAAATTATTTTTCTGATGTGCATAGCGGACGTGTGCCAAAAATGAAATTACTGCATGAGCCACTTGGTATCTCCAAATTGGCATGCGTTGGGCCTACGTGGCATAGTAAAAGCGCCCCTCAATGCTTTGCAAATACGCCTCTATGTTACTTTGTAAGTCCAAGTTCTTTGAAAATGAGCCCCATTAGGTGTGCCATTGTTGCTGATTTCATACCAATTGGTAAAGAGCTATCCTTTTCATTTATTAAAAAAAAATTGGGGTTAAAATGTGTCTCTTACAAATCCTTATGAAGCAATATAAGCAGAATCATGTCTAATATGGAGAGGCATACAAACAGCTTCACAACCATAACAATTATTCACATGTCATACCTGGTTTAATTTTCATAACCACTGCATTACTGTTCTGGTCTCTCATTTGTTTGATGTCCAGCAGATCATGCAGGTTGCCATTGTGTTTTGGCCAGCAGTAAACAAAGATTCAAGAGCCACTACTGCCACAGTTCACCATGATACCATAATTCAGGTTGGGGTTGCTGGTATTAGTGGCCTCCATATCTGGTTCCTGAAATTGCATCTCAGACCCTCATACTCAGATGCCAAACCTAGAGGCTGTATTTAGCTTTGAGATACTCAGCAGCAGAGTTCCTGCCATCCACGGCACCCCACCAGCCTCCTGCAACTAATTCCATTGATGCTTGGACAGATACATCTTGCCACATCATTAGACTCGTTCTACTTTCCATCCAACCAATAATGTTGAGAAAACAGTGCTAGGACAACATAGTTTTAAAAGACTTCAAGTCTTTAGAAAAGATGCATTTGAATACCCATTGGATACAGGAGTTGCTTAAGGCCAGAGCCAACATAACAAAAGTGCTGAATAAACAGTCTGATTGGAATCAGTGCTCCATGGACAGACCAACAGTATTCATTTTGGACCTCAGTGTCACACTCCATCAGGGCTTTGAGAGACAACTGACAACAATCCCCTTGTCTACTGAGTACAAATCAACCAAACCAATCACTGAGTACAAACCAACCACAACACAAAGATAACTCTTTTGAATTCTGACCCCTTGGGTGATAAATTTAGCATGCTCATTATACATAATTTGCTTAATCTTTTGCTGATTAGCATGCAGCATGATTATATGATTTACTGTTTACATACCAAAGTGTTAATTGAATACCAAGGCAGGGGCCTTCTTAGGTACAGACGCACAAGGACTGTGCATCTGTGCCCCAGTTCTATTTAATATCACATTATTGGAGTCATGAAACAGGCTCGGAAATCAGGAGACGAAAGGCAAATTGGTTCCAAAGCAATGCAGCTTTTATTGCTAGCAATGAACAGCACTGAGTTCTCTCTCAGGATACTGTGTGTCAGAAATCACCTGACACCTACATTTATACTTCCCTGCTGGGCCTGCGCATTAGGCCCCTTATACATCACAGTTGACATGCTCAGTACACATTTGTAGTTCACAGTACATACACACGTCATAATACTGAAATGATACTGGCTAGGGAAACGAAACTTAGCATCCTGCTCTACACACACACATAATACAATGCTCCTTTCTGGCTGAGGAGATAAGGTTCGCTAGGCTCAGAGATGCAGGGAAGGGGGGTTGGCAACACCCTCCAAGGCCATCTAGTCATGTGGCATCTGCATGCAGGCTGGTTTCTGTGTACAAGCTTTACCGACTACTGTTACAAGCTGTTTATCTAATGCCCCTGCATCCTGTGTCACACAAATAAGCATCAAAGCAGCAGGAGCTGACAAGTTGTGGTTAAGGCACAGTGCAAGAGAACTTAAATGTCCAATACATTCAAGTATGGAGTATGCCATAAAAAGGCAGAAGCAGAGGTAGTATGCACAAGGGAAAAGTCCATCAGTAGTATGCACAGAGCTTGAGGTTGTCTTGTTGGTCTAGTAGTATCCAGTGTTCAGTGTTCCACTCCTACAATTCCCCCCTTTTGATACTTGAACATCCATTCTGGTGGAGAGTATCATCTCCATAAGCCCTGGAAAGGAAGAGAGAGACAAGAACAGTTAGCAGGGAGAGGCAATAAGAGAGCCCTAGGCCCTTGCGCAGCCGCTGGTTACTTCGCCGGGGTTGAGACGGAGGGTCCCTAGTGGAGTCCCCCCCCTTTGTAGCCGGACTTGTGCTGTCACAAAGGCGTCGGCCCATTGATTGCCTCGGGAGAACAGAGTTCTGCTTCATCCATATCGGATTGCGGTATGGGGGAATACATCTGGAGGGCCATAAGTTGGGCGGCTGCCCGGCGGTCGGCGATGCTTTCCATGGTGGAGCGGAGACACCTGAAGACAAGGGGGAAAGACAAGGGTATTAGTAAGCAGGACAACAAGAACAGGCCACCCATGACAAGGATACTCTTGAGACTCCCAGAGGTCGGTAGCCAGTCGGTTAAAGAGGATGTCCAATCCCAGGCGCTGTTCCAGGTTTGGATAGGGACGTGAGCCAACTTTACCATCCGGTCAGTGATCTCCCTGATGACGTGACTCTGGTCATCAATCTGCAGGCAGCAGTTGCTGAGATTAAATTTGCCGCACACCCCGCCCTCCTGGGCTAAGAGGTAGTCAAGAGCCAGGCGGTTCTGGTATACTGCGGTAATCAATTTGGTGTTTTGTCGCGCCAGGACGTTAAGTGCAAGGGCCGAGTCGTTAGTGAGTATTTCGAGCACTGCCTGCAGACTGATAATGCGATTCAGCATATAGATAGGGGTACGGTACCCATACGTGCCATCTTCAGCCCACGTGGCCGGCCCATAGTAATGAATGATACGTTCTGGTGGCCACTCGTTGTCCTTCCAGTCTCCTATCTGGACCTTGGGCTTGCTGTCTCGAGGGGACCGTTTACGCCTGCCTATGTTTCCAGGCCCCTGTTCCATATAGAGAGGTATACCTAACGTCTCGCCTACGCGCAGGGGCAGGAGAAAGAAACTAGGTCGGACGGTGCCCAAGAGATAGGTGCCGTACCAGCGGGCTGGGAGCTGCTCATAGGCCCTGCGACCACAAATGTAGTAGTAGCCCTCCGGGGCTATCCATTTAAGGGAGGCGTTGCCCCCGTATGTCCAGGTTGTATTCAGTGTGGGTTCGGTCCAAATGGGCACCGGGGCGGGCAGGTTGTCCGTTTGCCACCAAGTGGTTCGGCTTCCATTAAACTGGAGGACCCCCGTGCAAGCGGAATCTCCCACTGGGACGGAATAGCACTTCGAGGGAGCCCGGCTAGCGCAGAGGGTACCTATGATGTTGGTCCTCAGAGCCCATTCATAAGGCCTTGGACGCCGGGGAAAGGTAATGTTGGTAGCGTTGAGGGCGTCCCACATGTGCTGGTGAATCTCCTTCGCCTCCCAGGGCCATTGCTCACCCATATCGGTGCCTCCGCAGACGAAACAATTGGCAATTCCTAGGGAGAGGGCAATGTTTTCGGTCAGGTTGAGGAACATGTTCCGAGCTTCGGGAGAAATGGGGAACTTAGTCGCTGCCTCCTCAGCGCGAGCAATTTCGTCGAATACATCCTGGTACCCGACAACCGTGGTCTGATAGTGTGTGGGTGCCTTCTCCTCAAGGCTCTGGCTGATGATGATGAAGGTTATAGGGTCCATTCCGGCCCCATCGATGCCAAAACCCCAAGTTTGTCTCCAGGGGGTCCCAGGTCCCCTTAGCGGCCATTCAAGGAGCACGGTGTTGTCAGAGCCCCTGCGAATTTCACCTAGACCGGGACATCCGGGGTATCCGCCTCCTGTGTAGGCACACACTCGTTCCCATCCCGAGGTCCGGGTGTCTGCTGCACAAGGTAGCCAAGACCAAGGGGATCCATATCTTCCGTCTAAGGTAAGGGGGCAAACATATTTGTGATCATTCGCGTAGGCCTTGCGCCAAGCTAGACTTCCGCACTTGTGGGACCATGGGTGTCTGTCTATAGCAACACAAACGTCAAAGGTAAGGGTAGCCACAGTTTGAGTACCACCTGCAATAATGCGGGTGGAATTTACGTAATACAGGACGCCATCTCCCTGGACTCCCATAGATCCGACATACTGAGGGAGCCCCACACTGAGGGTGACATTGTAGTATCTTGGCTTGACTGGGCTGTGGCAGATAGTGAGGTTGTTCTGGAGGCACCTGTGGAACTGTTGGGGTCCAGTCGGGGTCGTAATGGCACAGACCGGAAGGGACCGGCAATCGCCTTCCGGAGGCTGTGATTGATGAATGAGGGTGGTGACCAGGTGATATCCCCCCTCTATGCGGTGACGTACTGAGCGCACACACTCAGTACAGTTCTGGCTCAGGGTGGTAGGATGGCTCGGGGCTGGGCAAAGGAGGATGATGAGGAGTAGGTTGAGCATCATATGTACGGGGGGAGGTATCCAAGTCTCTGCAGTAGGAAGATAAGGAGGCTTAGGATGACGGCTCCAATAAACAGGGAGCCAAAGACGCAGTGGGTCCAGTAGCTGAGCTTCTGTTGTTGGGTAGGCATGGACCTGGCTCACTTCCTCGTTAGGGTCAGCCGTAGTGGAGCGTCAGGATGTTGACGGGCCGTCCAAACTTTAGGTGTACCGCCGGTAGGCGCAGCGGGTTTCAGCCTGGTCCAATGTATCCACACGGGACTTCCTGCAATTTTAACAGCGGTTGGGGTAGTTAGGAGAACAAGGGAGGGCCCTTTCCACTTGGGCTTTAGACAGTCAGATTCATCCCACTCCTTTACCCAGACTTCATCCCCCACCCTAAACTGGTGTGTAGGACTAGTAAGGACCAGGGGACCTACACTCTCAGTGTATTGTTGGATGTCCTGCACTACCTCGCGTAGGGCCTTCATCTGTTTTATTAAGGAGCTCTCGCCCTGTATCTGCAAGGAGTCGGGAAAGGAGGGTAGTGGTGGTGGCTTGGCGTACATCATCTCGTAAGGAGTAAGGCCTGTAGCCTTGGGGGTGCACCTAAGATGCAGCAAGGCCAGTGGGAGCAGGTCGGGCCATTTGGCTTTGGCTTCTTGGCATAGCTTGGCTAGCTGGTTCTTCAGGGATCGGTTAGCTCTCTCCACTATTCCACTGCTCTGGGGTCTCCAAGCACAATGCAACTTCCAATCGAGGCCCAGTCTTGTACTGAGCTGTTGTGTAACTTCGCTGGCAAATGCAGGGCCGTTGTCGGAGTTTATCTGCTTGGGGAGGCCGTATCTCGGCAGGATGTGATGGATCAATAAGGAGGTGACTTCTTTAGCCATTTCCGTTCTGGTGGGCTGGGCTTCAATCCATCCGGTGTAGGTACACACGGCGACAAGGATGGCTTTGTAGCCCCGGGCTGGGGGCATATGCGTGAAGTCAATCTGGCAGACGTGAAAGGGGCTGGTGCCCCGGAGGACATGTCCTGGCGTAGGACCGGGTCCCGTCCTTGGGTTGTTACGAGCACAAGTCGCGCATTGGCTGGAAGCGTTTTTGGTCCACAGGGACAGCTTGTTGATGTAGTAGGTCTTCTCGAGCAGGCGCCCCAGGGCGTCCCTGCCCAGGTGGGTGCGGTTGTGGGCCTCTTTGGCCACCGTCCAGGCCAAGGCTTCGGGTATCCATATCCGACCATCCTGTAGTACCCACCAGCCATTTCGCGACTCCAGGCCCTCTTGCCGGGCCCACTCAATTTCTTGTGGGGCATAGATGGGGGTCTCTGTGGGGAGGTGAAGGACGAGTACGGGGTCAGAGGAATGAGAGAGGTAAGGGAGTTGACTTGCCCTTTTTGCGGCATCATCCGCCCGTTGGTTTCCCCGGGCGATAGGGTCCGTCCGGCCGGTGTGGGCCCTGCAATGCATCACAGCTACTTTCTTTGGCTTCCACACTGACTCGAGTAGTTGACAGATCTCAGTGGCGTTTGCGAGTCCCTTCCCTTCAGTGGTTAGATATCCTCTCTCTTTGTACAAGGCCCGTGCACCTGGAGGGTGAGGAAGGCGTATTTGGAATCTGTGTAAATGTTAACAACCTTTCCTTCAGCCCACAGGAGGGCTCTGGTGAGGGCAATCAGTTCCGCCTTCTAAGCTGACGTTCCGGGCGGCAGAGCCATAGCCTCGATCACATGGTCCTCAGACACAACAGCATAGCCAGCCCTTCGAATTCCCTCTATTACTTGGCTGCTTCCATCGGTGAACAGGGTGATGCCCCCTTGCCAGGGTTGGTCCTTGAGGTCAGGTCTGCTAGAATGCACAGTGGCCATTACCTCTTCACAGTCGTGGAGTGGTGGTTCAGGGGCCGTAAGGAGAGTAGCGGGATTAAGGTTAGTTGTGTCCAGGATCCGTACCTCTGGATTTTCGCACAGGAGGGCCTGGTATTTGACCAATCGGGAGTTGGTCATCCATCTGGGTCCGTGGCTCTCGAGTAGGCCGCGAATGGTGTGGGGTGTAGTCACAAAGAGGGTTTGGCCGAACGTGAGTTTATTGGCCTCGTGTATCAGCAGACAAGCCGCCGCAATGCTTCGGAGACACCCCGGCCATCCTCGTGCCACGTTGTCCATGCCCTTGGAGAGATATGCTACAGGGCGTTGCCAGGTGCCGACCAGTTGGGTAAGGACTCCAAGTGCCAGTCCCTTCTTTTCGTCGATGAACAAGTGGAACGGCTTGGTCACATCTGGCAGTCCGAGCGCTGGTGGGGCCACAAGGGCCTCCTTGAGGTCCTGAAGGGCTTTCAGTTCGTGTTTCTCCCACTGGAGGTTTTGGCCCTCGAGTTCAGGTCCTTTCAGTTTGGCGTACAAGTCTTGGGTCAGAACAGCGAAGTTAATGATCCAGATCCGGCAGTACCCAGCTGCTCCTAGTAATGCCCGCAATTCCTTCTTATTTACAGGAGTGGGTTGGTTGCGGATGGCTTGGGTTCGGGGGGGTACCGAGCCTTCGGGTTCCTTCTCGGAGGCGAAAACCCAGGTACTCGACTTCGATCTCACATATCTGGGCCTTTTTCCGGCTGGCTCAGTACCCCTGGGCTTCCAGGGTTTTCAAGAGGTAAAGGGTGGCTTCTGCGCAGTCCGTGTACGTTTCACGGGCCACCAACAGGTCGTCCACGTATTGAACGACCGGCCCGTACTCGTCCTGATACGTTTTCAGGTCCTGGGCAAGTTGGTCACCAAAGAGGGTAGGCGAGTTCTTGAATCCCCGGGGAAGCCGGGTCCATGTAAATTGCTGCTTATTCCCAGTCTGTAAGTCTTCCCACGTGAAGGCAAACAACTTCTGGCTGCCGGCAGCAAGAGGGATGGAGAAGAAGGCGTCCTTCAGATCAATGACACTATACCACTTGGTCTGGGCTGGCACTTGGGCTAGGATTGAGTAGGGGTTTGGTACGAGGGCGACTATGTCGGCTACCTGGTTGTTGACTTTCCTCAGGTCCTGGACGGGTCTGTACTCTGATGTTCCTGGCTTCTTAACGGGCAGCAGTGGGGTGTTCCACGCGGATCTGATCGGTTTAAGGACCCCTTGTTGAAGGAGTTTCTGTAGATGAGTTTGCATACTATGCCGGGCTGCGGTATTGTCCTTGGTTGACGACTTGAGCATTTGGTTTAAGTTCAATCCAGATGGGGATGGCGTTAACGGCCAGTCCACCGGGGTTCACTTCTGCCCATACGTCGGGCACCCCAGCCATTAGGGCCTTCCTCTGCCGTGCGAAAGGGGTGTCCTGGTAGTAATGGCAGTCGTCAGGGCCTGCAATTAGGGGGGCGTGTAGTCTCCATTCTTCCCGCACAGGGCAGATAAGCGTCACCGGTCGGTCTTCAAAGTGAGCTTCTACTTCACCCGTAGTCTTGAACTTCAAGGTGGCTTGGAGCTTGCACAGTAGGTCTCGGCCAATCAGGGGGACTGGACAGTCGGGGATATGTATGAACTGGTGAGACACCATCGTCCCTCCGATCTGGACTTGGCGTTCCTTGAGGAGGGGAGCAGTGAGTGACTTCCCAGAGGCACCCACAATCGGTATGGTTTCTTTCGTGGCCGGGACTATGGCAGTGGTGATAACAGATCGTTGGGCCCTAGTGTCTAGTAGGGCCTTCATCAACTGCGTCCCCACCCGGATCTCCACCAGAGGGTCAGTGGGGACTCTGCCCTCCCGGTCCCTTCATGCAGTATGGTCCCGGGTGGCGTCAAGGGCCATCTGCCATTCCTGTTGTTCGACTCGTCCCCGGCCGCGGCCCCGTCCTCGTTGTCCTTGTCTGGGGCCTCTTGGCCGGTCATCGTCCTCCTCCTCTCTCTTCTGGTCTCGTGGCTTCTCTGGGCAGTCCGCCCACCAGTGCCCTTCTTCCCGGCAATTAGCGCACTGGTTGCGTCCTATGGGGGACCGTGTTCCTCTCCCCCTTCGGCCCCTGCCTCTGCCACACGGTCTGGACCCCAGGCGTTCTTCCAGCACCGTGGCCAGCACATCCGCATTCTTGCGCATCCGTCTGGTCGACTCCTTCCGGGCTTCGGTCTTTTCTTCTTGGTCGCGGTATCCGAATACGCGATCAGCTATGGCTTTCAGTTGGCTGATACTCATCCCTTCAAATCCTTCAGTTCTCTGGAGTTTTCTTCTTATGTCCGGTGCTGACTGACTAACAAAACTCATGACCACTGTAGGGACGTTTTTGGGATCTTCGGGATTTATCGGGCTATGTCTCCTAAATGCATCCATAAGGCGTTCAAGGAAATCCCCTGGGCTTTCGTTCTTCTGCTGGACTACATTGTGGATTTTACCCATATTGGTAATCTTCTGTTTCCCCTTTCTTAGGGCCGCCAGGTATGCCTGCTGATACCGGCGGATGACGGTTTGGCCCTTATCGGTTCGGTAGTCCCACGCAGGGACCGCGGTGGGCACTTCCGTGTCTAGGAGGTTCTGCAAGTTGGCATGGCCCGGGTTGGCATCCCGAACGGCTTGTTCCATATTCTGTTGTAGGAGACGGCGTTCTTCAGTGGTCAGAATGTGGGCGCTCAATTGCCTGAGGTCACCCCATGTGGGATTATAACTGTATATGATGCCTTCCACCAGCTCTATCAGCTGTTCGGGTTTCTGGTCATACGAAGGCCCATGCAGTTTCCAGTTATACAGGTCGGCACTGGAGAAGGGAACGTGGCTGTAGACGGTCGACTGGATGGGCTGGGCTCCTGCCGTCGGGTTAGGGGTATAGGTCGTAGATTGCCGGACCGGGTATAGGTCGGTCACTTCCGCTCTCCGGTTGGAAGGGAGGGTGCTTACCGGACTCGATTGGGGGAATCGAGTAATTTTCTTTACTACCCTTTGGCTCTTCCTGGAGGTTGCAGGACCTGCACCTGTTGTCTCGGGTGTGTTTGGCCGGGAAGTGTCTTCAGCGTCCGACTCGGACTCTGAGGCCTCGGCGTTATCCTGGCCCTCTGCCAAGTCCGCGAGGTCGGGATATATGGGGGCGTAGGGAGGGGGCGCAGCATCATCTTCGTAGGCCTCCATCGTAGCAAGTATTGGGGCCCTCGGAGGTATCTTTTCGGGCGAGCCCTGAACTTTCCCTCGGGTTCCCTTCAGGGGTTTCGTTCTGGGAAGTGTACTGGTGGTACGGGGCGTGGCCTTGGTCTTAGTGATGGTAGTGCGGGGCGTGGTCTCCGGGGCTTCAATGCTGGGGGCGGTCGGCCTTATGGGGGCGGTCCCCGCGGCTTTCGGGACGGCAACGGTTGCCGGGGTTTGGAGAGCGAAGGCAGGGGTCTGCAGGGCCTTGAGTTTAGTTTTGCGCCCCTTTCTTTGGTTTACCACCATGAGGGCGGCCTTTTCTACCTTGCGTTGGGCCCAACCCGGCGGATCCCGGACTACATCCAACCACGCTTCTATATATGGAATGTCCTCGGGACAGCCTGGGTTCCCCTCAACTATAACAATATTCATGACCGCCACCACCTTTTCATACTCAAATGACCCTTCCGGGGGCCATTCAGCAATCCCTAGCCCGGGCCACATAAATTGACATCGCTGTATCATCCCGGCCCTACTGCATTTATCTTGGTCGAACACTTCGCTAAAGTGTTCCGTCATTAAGTCTAAAGGTGTGGATCCACCCCCGCCCATCCTAACCTGAGTGCCAAAGGATAGGAGACAGACAAAGGGGGAAAAGGATGGTGGAGGAGTAAGGGGTCTCGTTCCACCGGACACAAAAGGGTCAACACTCGGCCTGACCGGAACGCGGTCGCCCGGCCCGGAAATGCAAGCCCACTCACACAACTTTCATACGCCACAAGAAACCCTCCCGTTCGGTTCCTTCGCCAAAAGCCTAGTGAGGTTTCGGGACCTAGTCCGTATTAGTCACTGGCTAAGAGGGTGATCAAGCCTCTTCTTCGGTCCTTTACTGGGCCGGTCACTACGTTGAGTATACTCGCCTGTCCGTCGTCGTTGCAGGCCGCGCCGTCGGTGCGCTTCTCTCCGGAGTCGGAAAAGGTGCCTTGCCGGAACCACACAGCCCCACTTTCAGTCGGCCGGAATCGATCGGCCCTCCGCCGGGAGATGGACGCTGAAATCAGCGGTGGCCACTCACCACCTTCTCGGGAGGGGGGTCGGGGACCCAATCCGGCTGCAGTGGGGAGGGGAAAGAATATAATCCGATTTCCCTTTTGTACTCCTGGCTGGCTCGCCACTGAAACAGGCTCGGAAATCAGGAGACGAAAGGCAAATTGGTTCCAAAGCAATGCAGCTTTTATTGCTAGCAATGAACAGCACTGAGTTCTCTCTCAGGATACTGTGTGTCAGAAATCATCTGACATCTACATTTATACTTCCCTGCTGGGCCTGCGCATTAGGCCCCTTATACATCACAGTTGACATGCTCAGTAAACATTTGTAGTTCTGACAGTACACATTTGTAGTTCACAGTACATACACACGTCATAATACTGAAATGATACTGGCTAGGGAAACGAAACTTAGCATCCTGCTCTACACACACACATAATACAATGCTCCTTTCTGGCTGAGGAGATAAGGTTCGCTAGGCTCAGAGATGCAGGGAAGGGGGGTTGGCAACACCCTCCAAGGCCATCTAGTCATGTGGCATCTGCATGCAGGCTGGTTTCTGTGTACAAGCTTTACCGACTACTGTTACAAGCTGTTTATCTAATGCCCCTGCATCCTGTGTCACACAGATAAGCATCAAAGCAGCAGGAGCTGACAGGTTGTGGTTAAGGCACAGTGCAAGAGAACTTAAATGTCCAATACATTCAAGTATGGAGTATGCCATAAAAAGGCAGAAGCAGAGGTAGTATGCACAAGGGAAAAGTCCATCAGTAGTATGCACAGAGCTTGAGGTTGTCTTGTTGGTCTAGTAGTATCCAGTGTTCAGTGTTCCACTCCTACAGTCAGACTTTCCAAAATGTGGTCCAAAATGTAGAGCCAGTAACAGTAGGGCAGAGTCAACATTGTACACTTTGGGTTAAATTCTATATATGGCGCCAAAAAAAGCACTATTCTATAAGCCATGCTTAAAGTTAGGCACGGTTTATAGAATAGCACGTATGCTCGGGAGATGTGCTGAGGTAAGCCAATCTTTTATTTGGAGACTTGTGAACCTTGTTCTGAGGTCTGGCTGGAGCCAGACCTGGAAATCCAAGAGAGAAACTATAATTTGTTTTGGGGCATGGCAATCACAGGCCCTAGACTGTGTTTGGGCCCTGTTGGTTCCAGGCCTCTTCTAGGACTTTTCCCCCTCTAAAGATAACAGATTCTACCTTTGTTCCTAGACCTGTGAAGTAACAGACCTCAGATTTGTTAATAAAGCACTTATTCCATGTACACAACCTTGTTCGGCTGTGTTATTGTGAAGGCCCACCCTCAACCTTTGCTCACAGTATCACACCACCCCTTATTCTATAACAATGTGCTTAAATGCTAGGAATGCCCCAGTTCCACCCATGCTCCTCCTATTTTTGTGCCCCCTTTTTCCGATCACATGTAAAATTTAAGCATGGATCTTGTGCCTGAATTTACGCATGCAAAGGCCAATTAAATTTAATTAGTGTCAATACTTGTTTGTTAAAAAGCCAATTATTGGCACTAATTGGCTTGTTATTCAATTAAATTTGCACACAAATTGGGCACTCACCCAAATTTGTGTATGCAATTTTGGTAGCTTTTATAGAATTAGGGGGTTTGTGGCTATTAAAGTAGCAAATGTGCATATGCTTGCTCATTCTTCCCACAACTGTACTGTTACTGCCTTTATTCACAGTATTGGCTTCTGAATGTCAGAATTGGTGCTGCAAGTAGATGGCAGAGATGCTGTGGAGACAATGAATGCACTGCAGGAAAAGTGAAGGGGAGAGGGGAGCACAGGAGGTGGATCACAGAGGGTGCAGTAGAGTAAATTTGAAGTACAGGGAGGACCAGTGCAATTGAAGAGAAAATGGGGGAAAGATGAGAGCCTGGGAGATGAGTGGGGCTAGGGGTGGATAAATAAAGCTGGGGGGAGGTATTTTGGGAAGGATGATGAGGCTGAAGAGGGGATGAGGTGAAATTTTGCAAGGAAATTTTCATGCAATGGTTCTGGCCAGGAACTCTGCATAATCCTGGCAGAAACAACAGTGAAAATTTATTTTAAAACAAGAGGCACTTCACGTGGCATTTGCTCTTTAAAGGGCGCTTTTGGCTTGAATTATAGGCCCTACACCCTGGAAGGTCAGCAATCCCTTCAAAACCCCCTTCACCAATATTGATACACTACTAAAACGTAAGAGAGACTTCCTGAAACGCCATCCCTTTCAGCCCTGCCCAGTGGCATAGCTAGGTTGGCTGCAAGCCGGGCTGGGTTGCCGCTACGCCCCCCCCCCCCCCACCGGCACATCACCTCCGGCCAGTGGTGTGCTGGTAAATTTTTAACAACAGGCTCTCTCCCCGATCCACCTTGGCGCCCCCCCCATCCACCTCTGCGCCCACCCAAAATTGCAGAGCTGGCTATAGCCGGGGGGGGGGGGGGGGGGGCAATGCATTACTCTCTCCAGGAAAAAAAATGAAATGATCCCAGGTTCCAATCTAATTCATGTTTAAAATGGGATAAAATGCCATAAATAAGTAAATAAATATAAACTTTTAACGTTCAGCACCTGATTCTCAAAGTGGACATATTCCATACACTATAATGAAAATAAAATTATTTTTTTCTACCTTTGTTGTCTGGTGACTTTGTTTCTCTGATCATGCTGGCCCAGTATCTGATTCTGCTGCTCTCTATCTGTTCCCTTGACTCCGTTTCCAGGGCTTACTTTCCATTTATTTCTTTTCTTTCCTCCTTTCTTCTTCATTTCTGGTCCTCCACAGACTTGACTGTACAGTGGATCCAGCTTCTGCCTATTTTCTCCATCCATGTGCAGTTTCTCTCCTCACTTCATTTTCCCTCATCTAATCTCCTTCCTCTATCTTCCCTCCATGTCCAGCATTTCTTCTCTCTCCCTCCCCTCCATCCATGTCCAGAATTTCTCTTGCCCTCCCCTCCATCCATGTCCTGAAACTCTCCTCTCTTCCCTGTCCCCCTCTAGCCATCCATACCCAGCAATTCTCTTCTCTCCCCTGCCCCCCTACCCCCCTACCCATCCATGCCCAGCAATTGTCTTCTCTCCTCTTCCCCCCTCTACCCATCCATGCCCAGCAATTCTCCTCCCTCCCCTTCCCTCCCACTCCCATCCCGCTCCCATCCATGTCCAACGATTTTTCCTCCCTCCCCTGCCCTCCCCTCCTGCTCCCATCCATGTCCAATGATTTTTCCTCCCTCCCCTGCCCCCCTCCCGCTCCCATCCATGTCCAGCGATTCTCCTCCCTCCCCTGCCCTCCCCTCCCGCTCCCATCCATGTCCAATGATTTTTCCTCCCTCCCCTGCCCCCCTCCCGCTCCCATCCATGTCCAGCGATTCTCCTCCCTCCCCTGCCCTCCCCTCCCGCTCCCATCCATGTCCAACAATTTTCCTCCCTCCCCTGTCCTCCACTCCCGCTCCCATCCATGTCCAACAATTTTCCTCCCTCCCCTGTCCTCCACTCCCGCTCCCATCCATGTCCAACGATTTTCCTCCCTCCCCTCCTGCTCCCATCCATGTCCAACGATTTTCCTCCCTCCCCTGCCCTCCCCTTCCGCTCCCATCCATTTCCAGCGATTATCCTCCCTCCCCTCCCCTCCCGCTCCCATCCACGTCCAGCGATTCTCCTCCCTCCCCTGCCCTTCCCTCCCACTCCCATCCATGTCCAATGATTTTCCTCCCTCCCATGTCCAGCGATTCTCCTCCCTCCCCTGCCCTCCCCTCCCGCTCCTAAACATGCCCAGCGATTGTCCTTCGCCCCACCGTCCCCTTCCGCTCCCATCCATCTTTTTTAAATACCTCCTCCGTTGAAGCGCTGCGTTAAAGCCCTGCTGCCCATCTCTAGCTTTCCCTCCCTGTTTGCTTCAGTTCGTGAACTTCATGCCCTTAGTCCCGCCTTCTGACGTCATACCTCAGAAGGCGGGACTAAGGGCACGAAGTTCATGAACTGAAGCAAACAGGGAGGGAAAGCTAGAGACGGGCAGCAGGGCTTTAACGCGGCGCTTCAACGGAGGAGGTATTTAAAAAAGATGGATGGGAGCGGGAGGGGACGGTGGGGGCGAAGGACAATCGCTGGGCATGTTTGGGAGCGGGAGGGGAGGTAAGCATGGTGCCCTCCTGCCGCCATGCTTACCTCCTGCAATGGAGCCGGCTCGCCCCGAAGAACAACCGGCTTGCAAGAGCTGTCAAAATTTAACAAGCGACTCTTGCGAGCCGGAGCAAGCCGGCTCCAGCACACCACTGCCTCCGGCGCATCACCCCCTTCCCTCAAAGCGCATCATCCTCATCACCTGGGGGTACACCAAGTAGTTGTGTGGCTGTCGGCTTCTCTGGTCCCCTGCCCCAGAACAGGAAGTGTCAGAGAGGGCAGGGAACCAGCAGAGCCGACAGCCACGCGACTGTTCCATGCACCCTCTTGCTGTCTGCACCCAGGGTGGACCGCCCCTACCACCCCGCCCTTGGTATACAACTGGCCCTGTCCCTTACATTAATAAATCTGAGGGACAACCTGCCCCCTAACTCTGGGACCCCTAATTCAGGAGCAACCTCCACTTGCTTCTGCCCTAGTGGCTCCATCAAAATGGTTGCTGTTGACCCCTAGTGGTAGTCCTGTGAAACTACCATTAGGAGTTAGGTGGCAGAATCTGCTATCAAAATGGCTGCCACCTAACTCCTAATATATATATAAACAAACTACTATTTAAAAACGTTCTCAGGCAGAACACTTGTTGTAAAAGTCAGAAAATGTATTGTGTATGTTAAAACGGAGGAGTGGTAAAATCCTTGGCAGTTAAGATTTAATGCAAGAACACAGAAACATGCATTTGGGTTGCAGAAATCCAAAGGAACATGACTATGTGATAAGGGATGAAATGTGGATGTTTATAAGCACTGATATTAAATTATTACTGACCAGAACCTAGAGTGGATGTGTATGATGATCTCAAGGTAGTGAAACTGTCAACTGTGTGACAAAGCAGTGGCTAGAGCCAGAGAGACCTGTGCAAAGCACAGCCCACAGTATGTTTAATAATGTTTTTAAAATTCAAGGGAAGCAATTAAGTTGGGTGAATGGCAGCAGAAAAGTATATGGGTATTAGATTGCATCATGTATAATGGTAATGTGAACAAAGGTGGGCCTAGAGCCCAGATAAAACAGAGCTGAATGAAAATAATATTTATTAAAGGTATTAGGAAGAGGGTCCCCTTCAGTTCATAGGCAGTGGAGAAAGTAAATACAAAACTAATCCTTAAATGTAAGAACGTCCTCCTGTGGCCTGCTCCTGCAGGGCCATGGTGTGCATTACCAGGGCTGCCGAGAGATAAAGCTGAGCCCAGGACAAGCACCCCTTGCCTCCCCCATCTTGCATGGCCCCCCCTACCTTGTCTCCTGCTCCTGTGTGCCGGTAGTGCACTAACTCTGCTCTGCTGCACAGGTGCTTCTTCCTGTCGTGTCCCCTCCTGTATTTGCGGAAACAGGAAGTACTTCACACAGGAGGTGGAACAAGGCAGGAAGAAGGACCTGTGGCTGGCAGAGCAGAGTTAATGCAATAATGTGATAACCCTGCACTGTGGCACACAGGAGCAGGAGACCAATCAGCCAAGCTGGTGCCAGGGGGGCCTTCCTTGGAGGCCGGGCCCTGGGGAAACTCCCTCTCGGCGGCCCTGTGTACTACTGTCTACAAGGTTTCAAGTTCAACTTTTCCTAACCGACTATTGCGGTTGCAGTTCACACATACAGTGGGGGAAATAAGTATTTGATCCCTTGCTGATTTTGTAAGTTTGCCCACTGACAAAGACATGAGCAGCCCATAATTGAAGGGTAGGTTATTGGTAACAGTGAGAGATAGCACATCACAAATTAAATCCGGAAAATCACATTGTGGAAAGTATATGAATTTATTTGCATTCTGCAGAGGGAAATAAGTATTTGATCCCCCACCAACCAGTAAGAGATCTGGCCCCTACAGACCAGGTAGATGCTCCAAATCAACTCGTTACCTGCATGACAGACAGCTGTCGGCAATGGTCACCTGTATGAAAGACACCTGTCCACAGACTCAGTGAATCAGTCAGACTCTAACCTCTACAAAATGGCCAAGAGCAAGGAGCTGTCTAAGGATGTCAGGGACAAGATCATACACCTGCACAAGGCTGGAATGGGCTACAAAACCATCAGTAAGACGCTGGGCGAGAAGGAGACAACTGTTGGTGCCATAGTAAGAAAATGGAAGAAGTACAAAATGACTGTCAATCGACAAAGATCTGGGGCTCCACGCAAAATCTCACCTCGTGGGGTATCCTTGATCATGAGGAAGGTTAGAAATCAGCCTACAACTACAAGGGGGGAACTTGTCAATGATCTCAAGGCAGCTGGGACCACTGTCACCACGAAAACCATTGGTAACACATTACGACATAACGGATTGCAATCCTGCAGTGCCCGCAAGGTCCCCCTGCTCCGGAAGGCACATGTGACGGCCCGTCTGAAGTTTGCCAGTGAACACCTGGATGATGCCGAGAGTGATTGGGAGAAGGTGCTGTGGTCAGATGAGACAAAAATTGAGCTCTTTGGCATGAACTCAACTCGCCGTGTTTGGAGGAAGAGAAATGCTGCCTATGACCCAAAGAACACCGTCCCCACTGTCAAGCATGGAGGTGGAAATGTTATGTTTTGGGGGTGTTTCTCTGCTAAGGGCACAGGACTACTTCACCGCATCAATGGGAGAATGGATGGGGCCATGTACCGTACAATTCTGAGTGACAACCTCCTTCCCTCCGCCAGGGCCTTAAAAATGGGTCGTGGCTGGGTCTTCCAGCACGACAATGACCCAAAATATACAGCCAAGGCAACAAAGGAGTGGCTCAGGAAGAAGCACATTAGGGTCATGGAGTGGCCTAGCCAGTCACCAGACCTTAATCCCATTGAAAACTTATGGAGGGAGCTGAAGCTGCGAGTTGCCAAGCGACAGCCCAGAACTCTTAATGATTTAGAGATGATCTGCAAAGAGGAGTGGACCAAAATTCCTTCTGACATGTGTGCAAACCTCATCATCAACTACAGAAGACGTCTGACCGCTGTGCTTGCCAACAAGGGTTTTGCCACCAAGTATTAGGTCTTGTTTGCCAGAGGGATCAAATACTTATTTCCCTCTGCAGAATGCAAATAAATTCATATACTTTCCACAATGTGATTTTCCGGATTTAATTTGTGATGTGCTATCTCTCACTGTTACCAATAACCTACCCTTCAATTATGGGCTGCTCATGTCTTTGTCAGTGGGCAAACTTACAAAATCAGCAAGGGATCAAATACTTATTTCCCCCACTGTACATGGTGGTGTATGCAATCAGGTGTTGCTGCTTCCCTCTGGGCCTCCTTAATCTAGCTTTTATTCTTCCTGGACCACACCCTTTTGGTTCCTCCCCTCCTATGTTCTTTCCTCCCTGGATGTGACTGTGAGTTTTAAGGTGGTTCTGACACTGTGAGGGAGTATCATTAAGGAGGGAGTGGTAGTGTCTTATAGACTTCTTCATAGGAATCTTATATTATTTCTGGAGCTATAGTGAAAATTCAGCTTATAACCACATCATCATTTTAAATGGGTACAATTGGTGCATTGCATAAGAGGGGCCACGATTCATCTTCAACAGTTGGAGGAAGAGCCAGATTTAATGTTGGTTGCCATACAGCTACTGGCCTCAGCCAAAAAAGATGTCTGCATTATATGTAATGCTTGTATGCCAACCTTGCAGGCCTAGTGGTGGAGTTGAAGGGGTCTCTGGGAATCTGAATGTCAGGAGTATTGAACGTTAAGAATTGGCCCTTGGTTTGGTTCCAATTAGGGATGGGCAGCCAGAAAGTTTTCCTTTGGGTTGTTTCCCATGTTGTTTACAGGAATTTTCATTTTATTTGGGCTTGTCTAGTCATTTTGACAGTTTCCAATATAATGTACACTTGTTGGAAACAGTGTATACCATGTGGAAAGAGGGCAAACTCTTTTCCCGACATGGCACGCATGTGCACTAGTTTGCACATATGCAATGGTTCATGCATGCATGGTGGTTCCACTATTGGGAAAGTGTGTACTTTTTCTAAAACCATGCGATTTCTAAAGAATGTGCACGATTTTCAGCAAACAACAAAACATGATGGGGCCGATATCCAGACCATGAGCTGCCTCCCATGATCGGCACTGAGCCTGGATATTCAATGCTGGGCCATTTCTGGTGAACGCCACTGAGAATCCGGGTGTTTTTTAGCCAGTTTAAGTTTAACTGGCCAAGCTGATACTCAGTGCTAGCCAGTTAAGTTTAAACCAGCCAAAGATATTCCAACTATTTTTGTGGCCTAATTTGGCCGCCAAACTTAGCTGGTGATGCGCTGAATATTGGTGGATAGTCGGTTATATCGTGCAATATAACCAGCTATCCGCTATGTGCTAACTGGCAATATTTAGAAGGAGATAACTAGCTATCTCCCACTGAAAATTGTGGGATAACCGGTTAAGTGCCATTTAACCAGCCAGGAGCCGTTCCTGGCCAGTTAAATGGTTTTAAATATCAGGTGGGAAATGTCATGTTTTTTTTCTGCTCATTTTTGTTTGGTAATGACATACAACAACATAGGATATGTCATTGACCTTTCCTATGTCACTGTAAACAACAATCCATCCCTAGTCTCAATCGGTTTGGGCCTCCTTGTCTGGTTCCCTGTCACAAACTTCCTACTTCATAGCACATCAGACAGTGTAGACTCCCTCTAAGGTGGTCAGCAATCTGCTGGTCTTCTAACATTAAGAAAAGGACTTTTCACATATGTTTTTTCCAGTGGTATGCTGCAGGAGTACTGGCGTGGGGCTGGGGTAAGGTTTGTTCAGTATTACAGATACAAGAAGGCTTCAAGTTTATGCATATCATCTGGAAGTCTAGGGGCTTATCTCAGACCCTTTCAACTCCCTGTGCAAAGTACTTTGATATCTATAAGCATTGCAATTGCTGTTGCTCAACTGAAAGGACTGTTCCCAAATCGATGATAAGATCTGGTGGGAATCAGGTTTGCACAGTATTTAAATATAAATCAGTTGCAGCTGAAAGATCTCAGAGAAAAGAAACCTTTGTTAAGGTGTGCAGGTATATGAAAGGGGAAGGGGTACAACTATAATATCAGGCATGTTGCTTTTTTTTGTTATAGATGATGTCCATCATTGTTGTTGCTATTTTTGTACAAAATCAATGAAAAAAACAGTACCCAAAAAAGGAAATGCATTTTATTTATTCATTTACAAGTGTCTTGTTCACCTATCAAATATCTAAGCAGAATACAAATATAATCAATGCATAAAATCAAACAGAAATAATAACAATTTCTAAATAAGACAATACACAATAAACAACAGGCACAATTTGACAAGTGCTGCTGACTGTAACTCTTATTACAGTCTATGTAAGCAGAAACCTGCTTTTCTGGTATCTTTTTAACTTAGACTCAGATGTGGCAGTGTAGGCACACAGAGCTCCAGCAACTGCCTCTGCATTGACATCAGCACAGTGCGGAAAAGGCAGGGAAAGCAAGAATAAAAATAACATTTCTATGCTAAGAAGGTTGATGGAAGGCGGTATGTCTCTGCATTATAATCTCTCATGGCATAAGATGCTTGAAAGTGGGTCAAACTCCAGCTTTAGTTCTCTCAACTCTTTTCAATATTCTTTCAATAACAGATCATGAGAATTCAGTGTCAACATTTGGAGCAGACCCCAGCTGTGGAGGGGGCAACTTTATAAATGACTGGAACATGTAGAACAGTGCTTTTTCCATTCAGATGGGTACTAATAAAATTTATCAGGAGTATATATGTATAAAACTAGATACTCAGAAAACACAATGTCCACTTTTATGCATTTAGGCATTCCTGAGGGCAGAGAAAGGGTGGGTGGGGTGGATACAGGATTGGCACTTTTGTGTGTATTTTATAAAATATATCTATTTCTACTGGGCACAGACATGCACAAACTTACTCCTTCCTTGGAGCAGGCACAGGGCAGGATAAAGGCAAACTAGGCATGTGCCTAACACTAAGGGCTCTGTTTACTAAGCCGAACTAGCATAAACGCTAGAGATGCCTATAGGAATATATGGTTGTCTCTAGCATTTAGCTAGTTAAATGGCACCCTGTTATAAAATTACTTCCCTCAAGAGAAAGGAACTGCATTAATGATGAATTAGGAATCTGTCCATGGGGGGTGGGTGGGGTGGGGTGTGCATTGGTGCTTTGATGCTTCTGGCGTGGAGGGGTGCATTGATGCTTCTGTAATAGAGGATATACTAATGAGAGACTGACTGAGCAGTGGACACTAGTGCCCTGGATCTGTGGTGCATTTATAAGACAGGATGCACTCCTAGTACATTGGGAAATTGTGACATATCTGTGGTAACAGATACACTCAGCAGCACATTACAAAGCTGGTGCATGCAGTGTGTGACATGTACATATCCCACTTTGATCTCTCCTACCCAGCGGTCTGAGCTGAAAAGCTGAGCTTATGGTGGATATTACAGTGGTAACCTAAAGCTGCTTCATGCTGTTTGCAAAGAGCTGAAACCTGATCAAAGGCCAATCCAGCTAATATTCATTATTAATTAAGAAATCTTCACTGGAGAGAGTCAGGTGGGTATCAGTGATATCTGTTGCATACTGCTTTTAGCATGAGAGGGCATAGGATGGGGAGCCTTCACAAATACAGTCAGACCATGGTTTTGAAGTGAACACAAATTTTTAATTGGATTTTTCAAAAGGAAAAACATATAGGAACCTGTTCCTCTTACAGACTGTTACCTCAGGAGTATATATAAAATAGTGTGGAGTTCAATAGGAAACAAAATACTGGATCTGGTTCATACCAGACCACAAGAGAATCACAGTGTGCACAGAGATTGCTGGGAGATTGGCTGTGATATGTCTGTTTAGTGGACACTAGGATAGAGCCCTGGATCTGTGGTGCATTTATAAGACAGTATGCATTCCTAGTACATTGGGAGATTGGCTGTGACATACCTGTGATAACAGGTACACTGAGCTGTACATTACAAAGCTGGTGCATGCAGTGTGTGACGTGCATGTCCTACTTTGATCTCTCTTACTCCTACAGTGATTTGAGCTGGAAAGCTGAGCATATGGTGGCTATTACAGTGGCTCATGGTTACCTCTGGTTCTTCAAATATTTGTCTTGTAATACTCTGAAAGTCTGCTTCTTCCTGCTCTGGGCCTCTCTGTCTTCCCCTAGCCCTGGGATTTTATTTCCCCTGGCTGAATCACACCCTCCTGGCTGAGCTTCCCAGAGCTAGACATCTTAATGTGACCTGTGAAGGAGTGTGCTTAAGGGGGACCAATTTCTTCTTAAACATTCCATCATACATATCCTGTTCAATCTAAGAGGTTTACAGTGAAAACAATGTAAGGGGTAGTGTAACAATAGGACAGGAAAACAACAGAAGGAACTCATATTACAATCATCATATTATTAATAAGAACCAACAGTTTTATAACTTCTCAATGGCCATAAAATAGGAGGGGTGGGCAGTGCTGTCGACATAACACAGACAGCATCATATGGTGCTACTGCCAGGGTCATCACATCAAACACAATCAGTCAGGTAGAAATGCCTGAGAGAAGTACTAGGTTTTCAGCCCTATCGTAAACCTCTGATAAGAAGTTTCAGCATGAAGATACAGTAGCAAAGCATTTCACAGCGTGGGAGCAATCACGCTAAAGCAGGAGTGGTGCACATGTTCCAATTTAATTGTCAAATGAGATAGTACCAACAAAAGAGACATCTGAAAGGAGTATAATATAAGGGATGGAATGTATGGAATATGAGCATTACAAAAGAAATTGCAGGGATACAGGATGGTATGCAGGAAGGCAAAAGTGAGGGATACCTGTGTGTGCATGGAGAGCAAGAAGTGGTTAGAGTCACTCAGCAGTACTTACAGAGTTTGTCAGAACGAGGAAGAAAACAGAAGGGAAAAGAAATTGACAAGAAAGTTGTGATGGATGGATTGATGAAGTGGGATATGCAGGAAGGGAGGAGGAAACCTTAGGAAGGCAGGAAGAGAAGAGATCTCTGGGTAGTATACAGGCTTAATTTGATTTGATTTATTGATTTGATACACCACATTTACACCAACGGGCAGCAAAGTGGTTTACAATACAAAAGCGGCAGTCACAATATATCAATTATACAATAATTATAAAGAAAAATATAACAACGTTACTGCAATACCATATTATCATCGCTCTGCAGAAGCTAATAGCACATCAATGAAAAATCAGTCACATCTCTCTCAGCTTACATAAAGACAAGTTTTCAAAGGTTTACAAAACTGCAAATAGTGGCCTAGTGGTTAGAGCACTGGTCTTTTAATCCAAAGGTGGCCATTTCGAATCCCACTGCTGCTCCTTGTGATCTTGGGCAAGTCACTTAACCCTCCATTGCCTCAGGTACAAACTTAGATTGTGAGCCCTCCTGGGACAGAGAAATATCCAGTATACCTGAATGTAACTCACCTTGAGCTACTACTGAAAAAAGTGTGAGCAAAATCTAAATAAAATACATATCTGTACTTATTATTTCCTCCACAGATGAGGGCCCAAATAACAAAAGGCACGATTCATAGTTGATGATAACTTGGCTAGACACAAGGATGGAAGGTCCATCAAGGTCCATTGTGAACACTGGCAGGTTACCTTCAGGCTTCTTTATTCAGCTTTTTTGGAACTTGGCATATAAATCCTCATGAGATCAAAGGGTGGCAGGAGTGAGGTTGGGATTCTAATTCCAAGCATTATCTGAAACCTTATAATAATAATGATAATAATAATTATTATTATTTTGCAACAGATGCTTCACTAATGTGTGCATGTCCTAGTCCCATGGTGTTATATCCTTTATTACATTGAATGAATACGAATTACTACCCTACAATTCTCCCAATGAAGAAAATATGCACTATTTAATACCATAGAGTTATCATTTATACATATACACCTGTGAAGGTATCAAAAAGTCTCCAGACAATGCTTAACACATGTGGAGGGGCATTTTCGATATGACATCTAAGTCCAACTTTGGATGTTTTGCAAAAAACGTCCAAAATCTGAATAGGAAAGAAGGTAATTTTCAAAAAAGAAAAACGTCTATCTTTTGTTGTCGAAAATACTGTCTTGAACAATGTTTGTGATTTGGATCTTTTGTTTTTTGGTCCATTTTCAAACAAAAAATGTCCAAGTGCGAAACGCACAAAATCAAGCCATTGGCATGTAGGAGAAGCCAGCATTTTTAGTAGACTGGTGCCCCAGACATCTCAGGAAAGCAATAGGGCCCTCTAGGGGGCACTGCAGTGGACTTCATAAAATGCACCCAGGCACACATTTCACCATTGCTCCCTTATCTTGTTTGCTGAGCCCCCCAAAACCCACTACCCCCAACTGTACACCATTACCATAGCCCTTATGGATGAAGAGGGCACCTATATGTGGGTACAGTGGGTTTCTGGTGAGTTTCAGAGGGCTCACAGTTTCCTCCACAAGTGTAACAGGTAGAGAGGTATGGGCCTAGGTCCACATGTCTGCAGTGCACTGCACCCACCACTAGACTATTCTAGGGACATGCAAGCTGTTCTAATGGACCTGAGTAAAACATCTGAGGTTGGCATAGAGGCTGGCAAGTAATGTTTTAAAATCACATTTTTTGGGGGTGGGAGTTAGTGACCACTGGGGAAGTAAGGGGAAGTTACCCATGATTCCCTCCAGTGGTCATCTGGTCATTTAGGGGACCTTTTATGCCTTATTTGTTATAAAAAACAGGTCTAGCTCAAAATGTCTTAGTGTTAGTCTTGGACAGTTTTGTTCTGTTCCATTATGGCTGAAAAACATCTAAGTATTAGGAACGCCCAACTCCCTCTCTTAACCAGGGGCGTATCTGAACTGCGGCGGTAGGGGGGGCCAGGGCCAGAGAGGGGGGGCACATTATAGCCCCCCCCCCCCGCCGCCGCCGCCGCCGCCGCCGCCATTGCCGATCCCCCTCCCCCCAGCCGCTGCCATTGCTAACCCTCCCCCTCCGTTGCTCGCCTACCTTCGCTGGCGGGGGACCCCAACCCCCGCCAGCCGAGGTCCGCGTCCTCCTGCCGCTGCCGGCTGCCTTTGGTCCTTTCATTCTTCCATTGAAGCTGGCGCCGACGAAAAAGTTTCTTTTGAATCTGACGTCGCTGCACGTTGCACGTTGTACGTGCAGGACGTCAGACTCAGAAACAATTTCTGAGTCTGACGTCCTGCACGTACAACGTGCAGCGACGTCAGACTCAAAAGAAACTTTCGTCGGCGCCAGCTTCAATGGAAGAATTAAAGGACCAAAGGCAGCCGGCAGCGGCAGGAGGACGCGGACCTCGGCTGGCGGGGGTTGGGGTCCCCCGCCAGCGAAGGTAGGCGAGCAACGGAGGGGGAGGGTTGGCAGCGGTAGGGGGGTCCAGGGCGAAATCTGCGGGGGCCCAGGCCCCTGAGGCCCCACGCAGATACGCCCCTGCTCTTAACACACCCTCTTGTGAGTTGAACGCACTTCTGAAGGACTTCATAGAAAAACATCTAAAAGTTGGTTTAGAACATACCAGTTTGGACGTTTTTGTGATTTGGTGCAGTTTATAGAATACACGCTTAAGCGTAGAGTCATGCATTAATTTAGGCAAAGTCTTTTGTACCAATGAAATCTTGGATCATTACTCTGTAATTACACGTGTAACTCAAAGCCATACCCCGTTCCGCCTTGAAATGCCCATGACCCTCCCATTTCTGCCCCCTTTTTTGGACTGTGCGCAAATTTTAGTGCAGATCCTGGGCTTAACTTTATGCATATTGGACCCAATTAAATCTAATTAATGCTAATAATTGCTTGTTAAAAAGCCAATTATTGACACTAATTGGCTCATTACACTATTAAACTGCATGCACAAAATCAGGAACATGCCTAAATTTGCGTGCCCAATTTTTATAGAATCAGGGGGTAAGCCCATTTCTACAGTGCTATAAAATAGCCTTTTTTCTATGTGTTTCATTTCTGGCCTTGTGCTAATGTTAGAATTAGTGTGCAGCCATTTGAAAAAATTAATGCAGGAGCACTTACCGCCTCCTTTTTAGGAGATGCTAAGAGTTCCATGTTATGAACACGCAGTGGTAATGCCAGAGTAATAGCTGATTCGTGCATCCATGCTCATTCTCCACCCTGATACACCCCTCCCCTCAAATAAGAAAAAAATAAATAACAAGCACTTAGGGGGTCTTTACAAAGGTGCAATAGCACACCTTTGTAAAAGGACACCACAGTTTAATCTCTGTGAGAATGCACTGACAGCTAGTGCAATGAAGTCTGCTACTTCTTTTATATAGCACACATGAATGGAAAGTTTAGCTTTTCTATGTCGATTACACAACACCAAATACCCAGATGGGACAGCATTATGCAACATGAGTGGTGTTCAGCTGAAAGGTAAATCAATCTCTCATCAGTGTGGTGATTTCAACATAGAAATTTCTTGTGTTCTACTGCAGGATGCGGCTGATGAGAGCAGAACTGACAGTGTAGGGATGACAAAACTTGATCTTGGGAAAAGTGAGGAAATGCTGGTTGTTGGCAGTAAGGATGGTGCTGGAAAAAGCAAGCACGCTTGACACTGGAAGTTGTTACAGGAATTGGGCAATTGGAATCCGAGATGTTACTCAAGCTGGGATGTAACATTTTTCATTTTGCCTGGTTTGTTCATTTAAAGAGTTATTTTGGATGGATGGAGATTAGTAGGATTACTGGCAAGTGTCCAACTAGGGTAGATGAAGATTGGGATGTTTCTAAATTACTGGTATATGCTTTATGTGGTCTACAAATATATTAAGATAAGATTGCTATGAGAAGATGCATATTGTTCATGATTTACTGGATTAATGTGATCAGGATGGGAGTGTGGGAGAGAGGGGTTTGATTTTATCATTTTGGTATATTAATGTGATTGGGATGGGAAGCGGAGAGAGAGAGTCATGTATTATTATGCTATGCTGTTAATTTTACTTCTTGTTATTTTAGGATATAATCCACTTTGGGGGTGTTTAAGGTTACAAATTAAAAGTTGAACTATCAAATGCGAATTATAAATAACTTTACTCATAGGCGGTCGGTGGCCCAACTGTTAGGGGAGGCTAAAGGGGGCGGGGTTAGGGTTGGGGCCAGGGGTGGAGCTTAAATCCATAATTGTCTGATAACACACAGAAAAAATAAATAAATAAAAATAAAAGTCACAATTAATACCTTTTATTAAATTTAGATATTAGATATGTATCATATGTCAAAGAATAAAGTGGTTGCTCAAAGCATATTCTAAGCACAATCGCTCAACTGCAAAACACTATGCACAACTTTGTGCAAAAACACACTCAGAACCTTACTGTACCATAAATATTACACTGGGCAGAACCTAATACACTAATATACCACCCATACGAAAAATGCAGACCGTCAACAATATGAAACAAGGGATCATATCATCACAATTCTCATGTAGAGCCACAAAACACCCTAATTCTTGTTTAATGTGGGATAAAATGCCATAAATAAGTAAATAAATATAAACTTTTAATGTTGAGCACCTGATTCTCAAAGTGGACATATTCCAAACACTATAATGAAAATAAAATTATCTTTTCTACCTTTGTTGTCTGGTGACTTTGTTTTTCTGATCATGCTGGCCCAGTATCCGATTCTGCTGCTATCTGTCCTCAGGTGTCAGTGCAAGTCTCTTTGATATGAACTCTCATGTGCAGGACAGGAAGTCATCCTCGTTAAATATCTCCCTGGCAACCCAGGACACCTCCAGCCAACCCCCACTGCTCTCCCAGCAGTAAGGTAAACAAATTAAACAATAAACCAATTTCTACAACTGGTTACACAAGGCTTTCACTGCAGCTCCTGCTGTGAGGATGGAGGTAAATCAACAATTTAAACCCTCCCAGAGCAGTGGGACTCCACAGCTAATCCATCCTGCTGCAGCAGGGGAGGCTTAGCCTCCCCAAGCCTCATATACTGGTCGCCTATGACTTTACTATCTCAATGAGTGGTTGAACCTGAGTACTCCATAAACTAAAGGTTCACCTCTTTAAATTAATGTAAAGAACAAATAAGGGTTTGGGGCTGAGAACGGGAACCTGGAGGCAGAGAACAGGGAGTTACAGGAGGCAGAAGGTGGTGGGGGATGTTACAGGTTAGAAGGGAAAGAACTTGGGAGTTGTAGAAGACAGAATGAGTGGGGGAGAAAGGAAGAGAAGGGGAGGAATTAGGGCGAGTGAAAGGCACATAAATTAAGGAATGAGGAGGGATATCCAATTACACTAACTATTCCCCATACCAGGCCTTTTACCCATCCCTCCCTCCTGCAAATTAGAAAATAATCCTTGACCACAACACTCTGGATGAAAAATTCAAGTGCAATTTTATCAATAAGTATTACAACCCTGGTGATGAACTCATCACTATAATATATATTAGTTTTGCACAAAATCATTACAGAAAATTTCGGCAGCGCCTGACAGGTGCTTGGTCACGTCCCTCATGCCTCATATCTGCCACATTTCTTTTATAAAAGTGTCAATAATTTTTAAAGACTAAAGCAAAAAAAAGAAAATCAATGCATCCCTCTGACAACTCCCCTGAGTCAAACAAACTTGCAGAGTTCCAGTTTTATATAGAAAACACTGAAATCCATTATTCAGGTCCCTGCATCAGCACCTAATTTTCTTTCCATATCTGGTCACCACTGAGAAATGAGCCATCATAAAATATTCAAACCTGGCCTCAGCTGGATCAGAATACTATTTGCCCTTCCTTCTCAGCTTTAGATGAGATAAATCCAGACAACCTACATGCAAATCTATAGACTCGGAAGAAACAAAATCAAATGAGAGTTGGAACAAAGTGGATGCTTTCCAGGTATGGGGGGGGGGGGGGGGGTGTAAAGTGGACCTTACAGGTACCTATTGTTCAACTATTCCTGCTTTATGGAACTGTCATGATAAACAGAAGAGATGGGGATGAGGGGTGAGGAATCAGGTACAAGGCTGGGAATTTGGGGAAGCTGTTGCAAATGTGGAAAAATGAGAAAGAGGAATGTATGGATCAGAAAGGCAGCAGGGATTCTCAATCCAGGACATACCCAGCCAGTCAGGTTTTCAAAATATCCACAATGAATGTGAATGAGGTAGATTTGCACACAATGAAGGCAGCAGTGCATGCAAATCTATTTCTTGCATATTCATGTGGGTATCCTGAAAACCTGACTGGCTGGTTGTGTCCTGAGGACTGGGTCTAGATAACCCCTGGACTGGAAGGATCTTTGCTCTGTGTGATATGGCTCAGGCAGGAGTTCCAATGGAAAGGAAGTTTAAAAAGGAACCATGCATGGGCAGATGTCTGAGCAATATCGATCTGGACAGCAAGGAATGGAAGGTGAGCAGAGGATAGTTTCAGGTAGTGAACAGGATGACCCCATATAGCAGTGGTTCCCAAACCTTCCCGGGGGCTCCCCAGCCAGTCAGGTTTTCAGGATATCCACAATGAATATTCATGAGACTGATTTGCATATACTGCTCCTTGGTATGGAAATCTATCTCATGCATTTTCATTATGGATATATTGAAAATCTGACGGGCTGGGGTTCTCCATGACTGGTCAGCTGAAGGCTGCATTGAAAAGACAACAAAATCTATGGTATAATGTGAGATACCAATTAGTGTAAGGGTGCATTAGAAAAGGTGAGGGTGGACTGATGGGGCCGTGTTTGATATTGATTGGTAAAATAATGCAATGGAATGAGAAAAGAGAATAGTTCCATACTGTTGCACATGAGCAGAGCACAGATGGTTCTGTAGTTGCAGTGGCGTAGCCAAGGGTGGGCCCAGGCCCACCCAGTAGGAGCTGGCAGGGATCCCCAAGCCCCACCAGCTGAAAACTCCCAACAACTGTCCCTCCTGCATATATTATAAATAGCAGATCTTTGTCTGCAGTGAGCAGAGACTGATACATACTGCTCTCACCGACCCCACAGCCTTCCCTCCTATGATGTATTCCCTCCTATGCGGAAACAGGAAGTTGCATCAGAGGGAAGGCTGTGGGGCCAACATGAGCAGTGTGTATTAGTTGCTGCTCGCTGACGAGGGGGGGGGGGGGTGATATTTGAGAGACCATATGGCATAATGGCATGTGGGGACGAGAGAGGGAGAGACAGTTCTATATTGTGGTTTCTGATACTGACTTGGGAGGGGAGCTGACCATTCAAACCATTGCACTGTTGGGAAAAGAACGTTCACTGTTTCAAATGAGGGTACACCAGTTGTAGCAGCCAGATGTGTAATTTTGGGTGGGCCTGATTCCAAAGTGGGTGGCCAGATTTTACCTCTGCTCTCTGTCACCCCCCCCTAACCTCCCACTCAAATTATAAATACCTGAGCAGGCAGGAATCCCCAAGCCTTGCAAGCAGAAGAGGTTCTCCACTGGAGGCCAGAACACTCCCCTATTCTCAGTAGTTGGCAGTAGCATCTATGGGCTGCCAACATGCTGCTACTCCTCAGTGCATAAAACGAGCATGCACAGGGTAGCGGCCTATGTACAGTGCTACTGACTGCCAAGTGAAGAGGAATGTGCTGGCCGCTGGAGGATCGCTTTAAGCCATAGCAAGAGTGCTGCAATTTTGAGTGGGCCTGAGCCCAAAGTGGATGGGCCCAGGTCCAACTGTAGCTATGCCACACTGGCACACACTCAATGACTTTGCTCCTGTGATGATAAATGGCCAAACAAAAATGAATAAAACAAACAATCCCAGAAAAGACACAGAAAAATCACACAAAATTAAAATTTTCTGGCTGCTTATCCCTACTATTTACTAAGCTGTGGTAAAGTTTCACAATTATTTATTTATTAGGAATTTATTCAGGGGGTCTTTTACAAAGGTACACTAGCATTTTTAGCATGCATTAATGATTAGTGTGAGCTAAATGATAGAAACGCCCATAAGAATATATGGGCATCTCTAACGTTTAGCGCATGCTTAGTTTTAGTGCACGCTAAAAACACTAGTGCGCCTTTGTAAAAGGGGCCCTCAAGGTGGTATACAGCAAGAATAAGTCAAACATAGGCAAGACAATTACAGCAGTAAAAATAATCAAATAACAATACAAAGTATGGTGTGGAGGGGCATAATCAAACAGGGCGTCCAAGTTTTCCTGAGGGCATGCTCGCAGGACGTCCCCGCGAAGGGGCAGGGAAACCTGTATTATTGAAACAAGATGGGCGTCCATCCTTCGTTTTGATAATACAGTTGGGGACGCCCAAATCTCAACATTTAGGTCGACATTAGAGATGGTCATCCCCGGTTTTCGGCGATAATGGAAACCGAGGACGCCCATCTCAAAAATGACCAAATCCAACTCATTTGGTCGTGGGAGGAGCCAGCATTCGTAGTGCACTGGTCCCCCTCACATGCCAGGACACCAACTGGGCACCCTAGGGGGCACTGCAGTGGACTAATTGATGCACTAACTGAACGGAAAAAACCCTTCCGTTACCAATCCCTTAGCTATTTGGAAAGAAACGGGCATGCATGAAAGAAATCGCATGCAAATGAGATGCTCACTGTTAGCTCATTTGCACACGTTTTCCATCCTAAGGAGGGGAAGCCAGTGCAGAGCAGCCATGCGTTATGTGTGGCTGCTCTGCGCATACCAAAGACGGCTTCATACACGCAGACAAACTGTCTGTATAATAGCCATCTACAACCTTAGAAAAATACAAGTCCAGGTGAAAATGTCCAAGTGCTTGTCAGGGATGTCTTTTTTTTTTTTTTAGAGTATGGGTGAGGGACGTCCTTCGCTATGCCTCCGTCCCTGCAATGGCAGTTGAGGACATCCAAAATGTGGACATTTCTGTGAGAAGGATATCCATGCCTGGATGTTTTTGTTTATTTGGATTTTGGATCACAAGTAGCAGCAGTGGGATTTGAACTGGCCACCTCTGGATTGCAAGACCAGTGTTCTAACCACTAGGCCACTCCTCCACTCCACTCCACTCCATTCCCTTGAAATCTGGCTGTCCCTGGGGGGGGGGGGGGAGTTCAGGACATCCAAAATGTTTGAAAGAATGATGTCCACGCTTTCGCTATGCCTCCGCTGACACACAAATACCTCCCCTCCCAGGGACCTGCATACTGCTGCGATGGACCTGACTATGACATTTCAGGCTGGCAAAAAAAGTTTTTAAAGTTGTTTTTTTCAGGGTGGGAGGGGGTTAGTCACCACTGGGGGAGTCAATGGAGGTCATCCCCGATTGCCTCCGGTGGTCATCTGGTCAGTTCGTGTACCTTTTTGAGGCTTGATCGTAAGAAAAAATGGACCAAGTCAGTCAAGTGCTCATCTGGGACGCCCTTCTTTTTTCCATTATCGCTCGAGGATGCCCATCTGTTAGGGATGCCCCAGTCCCGCCTTTGCTACATCTCCGACACCCCCCCGGGAACTTTGGTCATCCCCACGATGGGAAGCGGTTGGGGACGCCCAAAATTGGTTTTCGATTATGCCGATGTGGGCGACCCTGAGAGAAGGACGCCCATCTCCCAATTTGTATCGAAAGAAGGGCGCCCTTCTCTTTCAAAAATAAGCCTGATTGTATACTACTTACAATAGCAACACAATACGCAATAAAACATTTTAATATGCAACATAGGGTGAAAGAAAAGATGAAACAAAGATCAGTGGTTCCCAAACCTGATTCTGGAACCACCCTAGTCAATCAGGTTTCAGGATATCCACAATGAATATTCAACAGAGACATTTGAATGCACTGCCTCCACTGCATGCAAATCTCTATCATGAATATTCATTGTGGATATCCTGAAAACCTTACTGGCAGAGGTGCCTCCAGGACCAGGTTTGGGAACCATTGATATAGATAGATAAGACAGAGTAACAGGAGTTAGAAAATAAGTGGACTAATTTAAAGAAAATTGAACGTGAGATCAGAAAGGTGCTTGAATATCATCTCAGCTACAGTAGGAGTGGATAAACTCCAGCTATAGTAGCCAGTATCACTCTTTGTGTCTATGTGTGACTAGCAGATTAGTTACTTCTTCCATTAAAGGGCCCTTCCTGGTTGAAGGGCCAAGCTTTCACCTGCTTCCTGAAGTAGAGATAGTCTTGTGTTAAGGGATGTGCATTCCAGAGTGTGGAGGCTACTCTGGAGAAGGCTCGGTGTCGTGTCCTTTGGAGAGGACATGGTTTGGGACAGTGGCGTAGCAAGGGCGGGGCGGTGGGGGCGGTCCGCCCTGGGTGTCATCGGGTGGGGGGGGTGCTCCGCTCCCGCTGCTCCGCCTTTAAATTTTATTTCGAAGCGCCAGAGAGTGGCAGGCAGCGCGCCTCGCGTCTGCCCTGCTAGTAAAGAAGATCTCGCTGACGTTGTCGCCCTTCCCACATTGAGTCCTGCCCCCATCTAAGGCAACTTCCTATTACCGCGAGGGCGGGCGGGACTCAGTGTGGGAAGGACGACGACGTCGATGAGATCTTCTTTACTAGCAGGGCAGACGCGAGGCGCGCTGCCTGCCACTCTCTGGCGTTTCAAAAAAATTTTTTTAAAGGCAGGACAGGGTAGGAGCAGCAGGAGAACGGATCTCAGCTGTCGGGTCGGGGGGGGGACTCAGAGGGGAGAAGGGGATTGGGGAGGGGTGGGGGAGCTCAGAGAGGGGAGAAGGGGATTGGGGAAGGGTGGGGGAGCTCAGAGGGGTGCTTAAAGGGGATTAGGGAGGGTGGGGGAGCTCAGAGAGGGGAGAAGGGGATTGGGGAGGGGTGGGGGAGCTCAGAGGGGTGCTTAAAGGGGATTAGGGAGGATGGGGGAGCTCAGAGAGGGGAGAAGGGGATTGGGGAAGGGTGGGGGAGCTCAGAGGGGTGCTTAAAGGGGATTAGGGAGGGTGGGGGAGCTCAGAGAGGGGAGAAGGGGATTGGGGAAGGGTGGGGGAGCTCAGAGGGGTGCTTAAAGGGGATTAGGGAGGGTGGGGAGCTCAGAGAGGGGAGAAGGGGATTGGGGAGGGGTGGGGGAGCTCAGAGGGGTGCTTAAAGGGGATTAGGGAGGGTGGGGAGCTCAGAGAGGGGAGAAGGGGATTGGGGAAGGGTGGGGGAGCTCAGAGGGGTGCTTAAAGGGGATTAGGGAGGGTGGGAGAGCATCAAGGAGGGGAGAAGGGGATTGGGGAGGGGTGGGGGAGCTCAGAGGGGTGCTTAAAGGGGATTAGGGAGGGTGGGGAGCTCAGATGGGTGCTCAGAGAGGGGAGAAGGAGATTGGGGAGGGAGGGGGTGCTCAGAGGGGGGAGGGGAGTGCTCAGATGGGAGAAGAGGTCTGAAGCTGGAACTGGGGTCTGACAAGGGGGCAGGAGGGAAAATGGGTCCATGATTGGGGCAGATGGGAGAATGGGTCTGGGGCTGAAAAGGGGGGATGCAAGGCATGTGGTGGATGAAGGGGGCTGAAACTGTGGGGACTAGGGGCTTTAAAGGGGACAGGGAGAACTGGCTGGGGCTGAAGCTCGGGACTGGTGAGAGAAAAGGGCTGGGGTTGAAACTAGGGGCTGAAAAGAGGACAGGGAGAAGTGGCTGGGGGCTGAAGCTCGGAACTGATGGGAGAAAAGGGCTGGGGACTGGTGGGATAGTGGGGCTGAAAAGGGGGGCAGGTGGGATATTATTTGTTTAATTTCTATTTGTTAATTTGTAAAGTGGTGATTGGTATTTGTTAGTTTTTTCAATTTACATCTGCTGTCTTTATATTTTGCAGAGTACTAGAGGACATTTTCTGTTTCTGTGGTGTTGCATTGTATGCAGAGTCTGGCATCGGGGGTTCAGTTTAATTTTTGTCTAAATAGAAAGTTTATGATTACTTATTCTATAGTGGATTAGGGTGTATCTGTATTTGTGAAAAAGACATGGCTTTCGGTTGGCATTGACTGTGCAGGATCAACGATCTGTACTAATCTGTCTGGTTTTGTTTTACAATAGGTGAATTGATGTTCTAGTGCTCACTGTAGTGTTTAAGATGCTTTCCTTTTCCTTGTGTGACTCGTACAAATTACTGCTTATGGTATGGTAGAATTGCTCTATAGGTCCTGAGTGTTTTGTATTCTCGGTATGCCTAGTACTGGATTTCGGGGGGGGGGGGGGGGGGGGGGGGTTAAAAAATGACCAGCCCCGGGTGTCAACTACCCTAGCTACGCCACTGGTTTGGTATACTCCTTGGGAGGACCGTAGTGACCTTGGAGGTGTGTATAGAGGGTGATCCTGTTCTTCAATTACTTGAGGCCATTTCCTTTGAGGGCTTTGAAGATCAGATACAGAGTTTTAAATTTGGCCCTGTATTGTATTGGTAGCCAATGAAGTTTTTGCAAAAAAGGTGTGATGTGGTCATATTGCTTGCTGCAGCATTCTGAATCAACTGGAACAGGTGCGGACACTTTGTAGTCAGACCACTGTAGAATGCATTACAGTCATCCACTCTTGATTACTGCATGGTAATTATAAAATTAATGTGCCATAATGTAAAATATCTGTGTTTACTGTTAGGGGCACTTCCTGCATCTTTCCATTCAGTTAATATAGAAGCAATTTAGTTACTAATGTTATTTGAATAGCAGATTAATGTGATGCAATTAGCTACACTTCTCAGTTGACATTAACTGCTCCATGTTATTTGCTGCATCACCAGATAATGCATGGTAACTACCTCTGCATTAGCTTTAAAGTTCCACATCCCCTTCTGCATTAACTGTTTAATGAAGGAATTATCGTACACTTTTAGTGCGTGTTCATTCCTAATGCAACTTAGTAAATTGGGGTCTTTGTGTTTAAGCTTAATAACATCTGGCTTTGTTTTGTTTAAATGAATAAATGTTAAGAAGATGAAATCATATCTTTTTGAAGTGGCGCTGAACAGCACGGATTACGGAACAGAGTTTGGCAGTTTTAACTAAATATAGGGTCCTTTTACAAAGGTGTGAGAAAAAGTGGCCTTATTGTGCCCTTGTCCTTTGCGCTAAGGTCACTTTCTACCGCAGCAGTAAAATGGACAATTTCCCATGTTTTAAAATGAATGGCCATGTGCTAATGTTGTCATTATGCACGGCCATTAAAACAAATTATCATGTGAGCACTTACCAACACCTATTTTGCTAATCAGTTAGCATGCAGTGCACTAACTGATCAGTGATGGCATGTCCACTCTCTGCTGACATGCTTCCTCTGCCATAGCATGCAGTTTGCGCAGGCTATGTCAGACTTACCGCAGGACCTCTCACAGTAAGCCCTTTTAAGTTGTGGTAAGCACACGCTAGCGTTTACCGCAGCTTAATAAAAGGACCCCTACATTTAATTTGATATATGTGGAGGGGCATTTTCAATATGACGTCCAAATGGTGAAATAAACGTTTATTGGAAAACATTTAGAAACTGAAGTCCATAATGGAAGAAAAAACTATATGCTTTCCGATATTCGAAAATGCACAACAAAAAAACGTTTTCAAAGAGGACGTATTGAAAACTTCCTCGACGTTTGGAGATAAATATTTCCATCAACTGAAAATACACTACACAAAACTTGCAATGGCGGTACTAGTCCCTGTGTTGAAAAAACGTCCATGGCAATGGCAGGACGTTCCCTCCATGTGCAAAACATGCAATGACGGTATCGGTCCCTGCATTGAAAAAACATCTGTGGCAATGGCAGGACATTCCCATCACCTGCAAAACGTGCATATATACCTCTGCACATGGAGGAATGTTCCTCAGAGTGCCCAGCCATGTCTCTGAGAAGGGAACTAAAATTCTCTGTGGAGGACACAGAGCTACTGGTCCTGACAAATAATGATGCATCACCAGCCCCCACACAATGTCTCCATTGCAGACTAAAAAGATGAGTGTGAAGCATTTCCATTGCAGGCAGAACAAACCTACTTCATACACACTACAAGTGATCCCTTATGAATACTTAAATAAATATATATATATGTGTGTGTGTCAAATAGAATTTCTTGTATATTCTAAAGGAAACTTTCACACTTATCTGAGCCAAAGTGTGATCACTTTTATCAAGCAGCCCCAGCACCATTACTTTCTGCACCAGATCATGAACTCCACTAAGGACTAGGTCTAGAATTTTTCCTTCTCTCGTCGGCTCCTGTACTAGCTGCTCCATAAAGCAGTCCTTGATTTCGTCAAGGAGTTTTACCTCCCTAGCATGCCCTGATGTTACATTTACCCAGTCAATATCGGGGTAATTGAAATCACCCATTATTATTGTGTTGCCCAGATTGTTAGCCTCCCTAATTTCTGATAACATTTCTACCTCTGTTTGTTCATCTTGGCCAGGTGAATGGTAGTACACTCCTATCACTATCTTTTTCCCCTTTATACATGGAATTTCAATCCATAGGGTTTCCAAGATGTGTTTTGTTTCCTGCACAATTGTCAATCTATTTGATTCAAGGCCCTACTTAACATGCAAAGCTACCCCTCCACCAATTTGATCCACCCTATCACTACAATATAATTTATACCCTGGTATGACAGTGTCCCACTGGTTATCCTCCTTCCACCATGTCTCAGAGATGCCTATTATATCTCATTTTTCATTTAGTTATTTAGACATTTCAAAATATGTTTGTTCTTCCTATTTACATCTTGCTCAGTAGTTGACAGTGTTAATTTGCAATCTTTTGTCTGATTTTTATTTAAGGACACATGATCTACTATGGTCTCTTTTGCAACCTCACTATCGGGATACACTATCTTCCCTGCTTTGGTGATATCTTTGAAAGATACCTTGTTCCAAACCATGCACAATTGAAGGACTGTCGGACTTCCCCTAGGCTCTAGTTTGAAAGCTGCTCTATCTCCTTTTTAACTGCTGATGCCAGCAGCCTGGTCCCACCCTGGTTAAGGTGGAGCCCATCCTTCTGGAATAGGCACCCCTTCCCCAGAATGTTGCCCAGTTCCTTACAAATCTAAAACCCTCCTCCCTGCACCATTGCCTCATCCATGTATTGAGACTCCGGAGCTCTGCCTGTTAATGCTGTGGCAGAAAATTCAAGTTTTGACTAGCTAATAAAGTTGCTTTTTTTTTTTTTTAATTCTGTGTTTATCCAATATCCTACAATTCCTCTTTTACACCCAATCTTTAAGTTACCAAGCACAGAATAAAATACTGTCACTTACCCACAGAAATATCCTCTCAAAACTTCTCAGAAAGAAAGTTAAGTGGGACCTTTCCTCTCTATATAGTTTGGATTCTAAAAGGAGACTATTTCAAACAAACCCTTTGGAGCTAGCCCAGTAATCAGATTGCCCTTAGTAACCTTTGCAAATATTCCACTTCCTCACACCTTAATTAACACCTAATTCACACCTAATTCAGGACAGCAGCAGTGCTACCACTCCATCAGGCAATACATGTTATTGTTTTTCATAAGAAAAAAAGAACATTGCTGAAATAAGAATGTACAGAACATCCAATGACAAGAAATTATGGGGCCCCCCTCCACTAACTATGCAATGCTAAAATGAGGGGCAGCATATATTCTGGACCCCATAACTCCCCCTCCCTTACATCCTGGCCCTTGCCTAGATACTGATGGAAACATTGGCAGCAGTTCACTAAAGTACATTGGAGCCACCCAAAGACACGTCTGCTTTACCCCACTGCCCATCCCCACCTCCAAGTAACAGTACATATGCTCCACAGAAAGGTCACTATCCTGCTTATTTTCGAAGGAGAAGGGCGCCCATTTTCCGACACAAATCAGGAGATGGGCGTCCGTCTCCTAAGGTCGCCCAAATCGACATAATCAAAAGCCGATTTTGGGTGTCCTCAACTGCTTTCCGTCGCGGGGACGACCAAAGTTCATGGGGGCATGTTGGCACTGTAGTGACGGTGGGACTGGGGGTATGATTAAGAGATAGGCATCCTTGGCCGATAATGGAAAAAACAAGGGCGTCACTGACGAACACTTGGTCCATTTGTTTTCACGACCAAGCATCAAAAAGGTGCCCAAACTGACCAGATGACCAACGAAGGGAATCGGGGATGACTTCCTGGCTCCCCCAGTGGTCACTAACTACCTCCCACCCTGAAAAAAACATCTTCAAAAACTTTTGTCTTTTTTAGAGTATGGGTGAAGGATGTCCTTTGCTATGCCTCTGTCCCTGTGATAGCAGTTGAGGATGTCCAAAGTGTGGATGTTTCTGTGAGAAGGATGTCCATGCCTTTACTATGTCTCTGACACCCCCTTTATTTATTTGGATTTTGGATCAGAAGTAGCAGTAGTGGGATTTGAACTGTCCACCTGTGGATTGCAAAACCAGTGCTCTAACCACTAGGCCACTCCACCACTCCTTTGAAATTTGGCCATCCCTTTGTGTGTGGGGGGCAGTATGCAGGTCCCTGGGGGGGGGGGGGAGGTATGTGTGTGTGTCAATGGAGGCATAATGAAGACATGGACATCCTTCTTTCAAACATTTTGGATGTCCTCAACTGCCCCCCCCCCCCCCCCCAGGGACAGCCAAATTTCAAGGAAGGTGCAGAGTGAAGGAATGGTCTAGTGGTTAGAGCAATGGTCTTGCAATCCAGAGGTGGCCAGTTCAAATCCCACTGCTGCTACTTGTGATCCAAAATACAAATAAATAAAAGGGGTGTGAAAGGCATGGACATCCTTCTCAGAGAAACATCCATATTTTGGACATCCTCAACTGGACACTTAGTGAAGGACATCCTTCACCCATACTCTTAAAAAAAAAAAAAAGACATCCCTGACGAGCACTTGGATATTTTCACCTGGACTTATATTTTTCTAAGGTTGTAGACGGCTATTATACATGCAGCTTGTCTGCATGTATGAAGCCGTCTTTGGCATGCACAGAGCAGCCGAGCATTACGCTTGGCTGCTCTACACTGGCTTCCCCTCCTTAGGAAGGAAATCGTGTGCAAATGAGCTAACAGCGAGCAGCTCATTTGCATGCAATTTCCTTCATGCATGCCCGTTCCTTTCTGAATTGCTAAGGGATCGGTAAGGGAAGGGCTTTTTCCGTCAGTTAGTGGGACCAGTGCACTACGAATGCTAGCTCCTCCCAAGACCAAATGGCTTGAATTTGGTCGTTTCTGAGATAGGTGCCCTCACTTTCCATTATCGCAGAAAATCGGGGACGACCATCTCTAAGGTTGACCTAAATTTGCTGATTTGGGCGTCCTCGACCGTATTATCAAAAGGAAAGATGGACGCCCGTCTTGTTTCAATAATACGGGTTTCCCTGCCTCTTCGCCGGGATGTCCTTAGAGATGGGCACCCTTAGAGATGGTCGTCCCCGTTTGATTATGCCCCTTTATGTCATCCTCTGTTCCCGTGCCTGTGTAATGCATACCCGCCCCTCAGTCCCCTCTCAATCTATCTGTTGCCATCTGTTACAGGCTATGTGAGGAGCACAGAACAAAAATAATAATGTATGTGACACTAAGAAGGCCCATCACCTGAACCCTATCTCCACCAACTTGTGTTTTGCAGATGCTTTGGACACTTAGAGTCACTGTGGCGCTGGTACAGGCATGACCAGCATGAGGATCCTGCCCTAATCTGGCACATGTGGGAGCATCTCAGGACCCAACGTAAGTGCCACATACATAGCCCTTATAGCAGCTCTTTCCCGATCAAGGCCTGTCTATACAGCTACCCTTCTTACAACCCCCATATCTACTAGAATGTGTTGCAGCCAACCCCCCAAACTATGAGATGACATGGAAAAGAAGGGAGAAGGAGGGGAAACCCTTTGGTCAGCATCCTCCAGCGACCAATACAAAAGTGCCCAGCATGTGACACACACATCTATCTAGCACATTGCAACCGCTATGGCAGGGGAAATTAAACAGTCACCCCAAACATCCACAACACCCCAGGCCAGTGGGGCAATCAGGAGGCTAGGCCTTTCAGGGGCAACACACACTCCCTTGCTGGGTGCTGGGCTCAGCAGCAGATCTGACACCCGGCCAGTAACGTGGCCAGATTTTCAGGGTGCAGCAGAGGCAGCAGGATGGAGTGATGACTGTGAGGACAGTGGTAGCCCCATAGAGGAGGAATCTAACACACTTTCTGTTCCTGCAAGGCCCAGGCCATCGCCAGCAGCTTGGGGATGGGGTGGGTGAGGTGGATCCCAGAGGGTAAGGGGGAGGGGAAAGTAAGGCTTTAAGACACCCAATTGCCATGCTGTGTTGGTGTGTCCTGGAGGAGGGGTGGGGGTATGTGTGCTGGGAAGAGGGTGTGTGTTTGTGTATGTGTGCGTGTATGTGTGTGTGCAGGGGGAGGGGTGGTGATGGTGGTGGTGGTGGTGGGGGGGGGGGGTGTTAGAGTGTTGTGCACAAATAAATAGAGGAAATCCAGAAGAGGAAAACAAAAGTTCTGCAGAAAGAGCAGTTCAGTCAACAAAAGTAGAACACACATCTTCTAATAGTTAAAAAGGCTTTTATTCTTGCCACTTTAAAACATAACCCGATGTGGCCATGTTCTGCCTCTCTGGAGGCTGCATCAGGGATTATCAACTATTAGAGTCCCAAAGGGTACAAACACCTAACAGTTAATAGATGTAGCAATGAAAACAGCTTAGAAACTAGATAAAAAGAGTGTCTCCTCCTTTCTCAATAGTATACATTGGAGAAAGGAGGAGACACTCTTTTTATTCTGCTTGCTAGCTGCTGAGCTGTTTTCTTTGCTACATCTACTAACTATTAGATGTTTGTGTCCTTTGGGACCCTAATAGTTGATAATCCCTGATGCAGCCTCTAGACAGGCGAAATGTGGCCATGTCGGGTTGTGTTTTAAACTGGCAAGAAGCCTTTTTAACATAGTAACATATAGTAACATAGTAGATGACGACAGATAAAGACCTGTATGGTCTATCTAGTCTGCCCAACAATATAAACTCATTACATATGGTATGAAGTGTTACATCATATGTATGTTTGTTCTTGATTTATCCTTGCCATTTTTAGGGCATAGACCGTAGAAATCTACCCATCACTGGCCTTGTTCTAAAAGTTCTGAAGTTGTTGTCAAAGCACCCGAAAAGTTCCACTCCAGCCCATCCAAATCTACTCAGCCTCCATCAGGGCACACACTGTAGAAGTCAGTCCAGCACCGGTTTCCCTACCTAATCTCCCCTAAAATTCTTTGGATCAGATCCTTCTATCTGCACTTGGTCCCTCAGCTATATTGTATACTGTATTATAGAAAATCATTAGCATCAAATCTATGTTAGTTGAATGCTCTAATGCAGTGATGGCGAACCTATGGCATGCGTGCCAGAGAGGGCATGCAGAGCCCTCTCTGTTGGCACGCACGCTGCCCGTCGCCTCAGCCCTCCCTCCCACCCACCCTGCGTCAAGCATTCCTTCCTCCCTCCCTCCCACCTGGCACCAGCCCGCCCGGCCTCCATCCCTCCCTCCAAGCACGAAATTTAAAAGTCTTCCCTTGTCGGGGTTAAGGCGGCGTCAGCAGAAGCAGTGAAAAGCGTGCTGCTGGTTCAGCGCGCCTTCAGCCTTCCATCTCTCAAACTCTGGTCCCGCCCTCATTTCCTGTTAGGGCGGGACCAGAGCTTGAGAGACGGAAGGCTGAAGGCGCACTGAACCAGCAGCACGCTTTTCACTGCTACTGCTGACACTGCCTTAACCCAGACAAGGGGACTTTTAAATTTCGTGCTCGGAGGGAGGGATGGAGGCCGGGCGGGCTGGTGCCGGGTGGGAGGGAGGAATGCTTGACGCCGGGTGGGTGGGAGGGAGGGTGGCCTGGTGCCTGCTGCTGGGTGGGTGGGAGGGAGGCCTGGTGGCCTGGGTGGGAGCCCTGGTGCTTGGGTGGGAGAGAGGGAGGCCTGGGTAGGAGGCCTGGTGCTTGGGTGGGAGCCCTGGTGCTTGGATGGGAGGGAGAGAGGCCTGGTGCTGGGTGGGAGTGCTGGGTGGGTGGATGGCCTGGTGCCTGGTGCTGGCCTGGTGCCGGGTGGGAGGCCTGGTGCTGGGTGGGTGGGAGGCCTGGTGCTGGGTGCTGGCCTGGTACCTGGTGCTGGGTGGCCAGGAGGGAGGCCTGGTGCTGGGTGGCCTGGTGCTGTGTGGGAGGGAGGCCTGCCTGCCTGGTGCTGGGTGGGAGGGAGGCCTACCGCTGGGAGGGCAGGGGGGAGAGGAGGGTGACTGGACATGGGTGGCTGGAGGGGAAGGCAGGCGAGAGAGGAGGGTGGCTGGACATGGGCGGCTGGAGGGGAGAGGAGGGTGGCTGGACATGGGTGGCTGGAGGGGAGGGCAAGGAAGAGAGGAGGGTGGCTGGACATGGGCGGCTGGAAGGGAGAGGAGGGTGGCTGGACATGGGTGGCTGGAGGGGAGGGCAGGGGAGAGAGGGGGGTGGCTGGACATTTGTGGCTAGAGGGGAGAGGAGGGTTGCTGGACATGGATGGAGGGCAAGAAATGAAGAAGAAAGGAGGAAAGTAAAGAAATAAATGGAAAGGAAGCCCTGGAAATGGAGTTAAGAGAACAGATAGAGAGCAGCAGAATCAGCGACTAGGACCAATATGGATAGAAAAACAAAATCACCAGACAACAAAGGTAGAAAAAATCATTTTATTTTCATTTTAGTTTTTGGAATATGTCCAATTTGAGAATTTACATCTGCTGTCTTATTTTGCACTGGGTATACTGGAGCTGTAACAACTTACAGAAAAGCGAAATTTCTTACCTGAAGCAGGTATTCTCCGAGGACAAGCAGGCTGGATATTCTCACATGTGAGTGATGTCACGTCGGCCCTGGAGGATTTTCAGTAAAAAATCTACAGAAGTCTCTTCTGGAGAGTTCCACCGTGCATGGCGCTCGAACTGCGCATGCGCACACGTAGTTTCCTGCCCGTCGCGCGGTCACGCTCCTCAGTTGAATTCAATAGTTAAACAGAAAAACAACTCCAAAGGGGAGGTGGGAGGGTTTGTGAGAATATTCAGCTTGCTGTCCTCGGAAAATACCTGCTTCAGGTAAGAAACTTCGCTTTCTCCGAGGACAAGCAGGTTGATATTCTCACATGTGGGGTATCCCTAGCCCCCAGGCTCACTCAACACAACAAACATTGGTCAATTGGGCCTCGCAACGGCAAGGACATAACTGAGATTGACCTAAACTTATCTAACTAAATGAGAGTGCAGCCTGGAACAGAATAAAAATGGGACTAGGAGGGTTGGAGTTGGATTCTAAACCCCAAACAGATTCTGCAGCACTGACTGCCAAACCAACTGTCACGTGGGCTATCCTGCTGAAGGCAGTAGTGAGATGTGAATGTGTGGACCGATGACCACGTCACAGCCTTGCTGATCTCTTCAATAGTGGCTGACCTGAGATGAGCCACTGACACAGCCATGGCTCTAACATTATGAGCCGTGACATGGCCCTCTAAAGTCAGCCCAGCTTGGGCGTAAGTGAAGGAAATGCAATCTACTAGCCAATTAGATATGGTGCGTTTCCCGACAGCAACTCCCCTCCTGTTGGGATTAAAAGAAATAAACAACTGGGCGGACTGTCTGTGGGGGCTTGTCCGCTCCACGTAAAAGGCCAATGCTCTTTAGCAGTCCAAAGTGTGCAGCTTGCTTTCGCCAGGACTTGTATGAGGACGGGGAAAACATGTTGGCAAGACAATTGACTGGTTCAGATGGAACTCCGACACCACCTTTGGCAAGAACTTAGGGTGCATGCAGAGGACTACTCTGTTATGATGAAATTTAAGGTAAGGAGCATGAACTACTAGGGCCTGAAGCTCACTGACCCTACGAGCTGAAGTAACAGCCACCAAGAAAATGACCTTCCAGGGTCAAATACTTCAGATGGCAGGAATTCAGTGGCTCGAAAGGGGGTTTCATCAGCTGGGTGAGAACGACATTGAGATCCCATGACACTGGAGGAGGTTTGACAGGGGGCTTTGACAAAAGAAAACCTTTCATGAAGCGAACTAAAGGCTGTCCAGAGATAAGCTGACCTTCTACACGTTGATGGTAAGCATTAATCGCACTAAGGTGAAGTCTTACGGAGTTGGTCTTGAGACCAGACTCTGATAAATGTAGAAGGTACTCAAGCAAGGTCTGTGTAGGACATGAAAAGGGACCTAGGGCCCTGCTGTCACACCAGATGGCAAACCTCTTCCATTTAAAAGAGTAACATCTTTTAGTGGAATCTTTCCTGGAAGCAAGCAAGACTCGGGAGACACCCTCAGAAAGACCCAAGGAGGCAAATTCTAAGCTCTCAACATCCAGGCCATGAAAGCCAGAGACTGGAGGTTGGGATGTAGAAGCGCCCCCTCGTTCTGAGTGATGAGGGTTGGAAAACACTCCAATCTCCACGGTTCTTCGGAGGATAACTCCAGAAGAAGAGGGAACCAGATCTGACACGGCCAGAAGGGCGCAATCAGAATCATGGTTCCGCGGTCTTGCTTGAGTTTCAGCAAAGTCTTTCCCACTAGAGGTATGGGAGGATATGCGTACAGAAGACCTGTCCCGCAATGAAGGAGAAAGGCATCTGACGCTAGCCTGCCATGGGCCTGAAGTCTGGAACAGAACTGAGGGACCTTGTGATTGAATTGAGTGGCAAAAAGATCCACCGAGGGGGTGCCCCACGCTCGGAAGATCTTCCTGGCGACAGCCATGTTGAGTGACCACTCGTGAGGTTGCATTATCCTGCTCAATCTGTCGGCCAGACTGTTTTTTACGCCAGCCAGATTAACGGCTTGGAGAAACATGCCGTATTGACGAGCCCAAAGCCACAACTGCATGGCCTCCTGACACAAAGGGCGAGATCCGGTGCCCCCTTGCTTGTTTGTGTAGTACATTGCAACCTGATTGTCTGTTTGAATCAGAATAACTTGGTTGGATAACCGATCTCTGAAAGCCTTTAGAGCGTTCCAGATCGCTCGCAACTCCAGGAGGTTGATCTGAAGACACTTTTCCTGAAGGGACCAAGCTCCTTGAGTGTGAAGCCCATCTACATGCGCTCCCCACCAGAGGAGGGATGCATCCGTCGTCAGCACTATTTGTGGCTGAGGAATTTGGAATGGGCGCCCCAAAACCAGATTGGATCGAATTGTCCACCACTGAAGTGAATTCCGAAAGTCGATGGACAGCTGGATCACATCTTCTAGATTCCCTGCAGCTTGAAACCACTGGGAAGCCAGGGTCCACTGAGCTGATCTCATGTGAAGACATGCCATGGGAGTTACATGAACTGTGGAAGCCATGTGCCCCAGAAGTCTCAACATCTGTCGAGCCGTGATCTGCTGAGACGCTTGAACCCTGGAGACTAGAGACAGAAGGTTGTCCGCTCTGGGCTCGGGAAGGTAGGCACAAGCTGTCTTCGTACACAACAGAGCCCCAATGAATTCTAATTTTTGAACTGGGTTGAGATAGGACAAACCCTAGAAGCTCCAGCACTTGAATAGTCATCTGCATGGACTGTAAAGCTCCTGCCTGGGAGGTGCTCTTCACCAGCCAATCGTCCAGATAAGGGAACACATGCACTCCCAGTCTGCGTAGAGATGCTGCAACGACTGCCAAGCACTTGGTAAATACCCTGGGCGCAGACGCCAAGCCAAAGGGCAGCACACAGTACTGAAAGTGCTGCATTCCCAGCCGAAACAACAGATACTTCCTGTGAGCTGGAAGTATCGAGATGTGAGTGTAAGCGTCCTTTAAGTCCAGAGAGCATAGCCAATCGTTTTCCTGAATCATGGGGAGAAGGGTGCCCAGGGAAAGCGTCCTGAACTTTTCTCGAACCAGATATTTGTTCAGGCCCCTTAGGTCTAGGATGGGACGCATCCCCCCTGTTTTCTTTTCCACAAGGAAGTACCTGGAATAGAATCCCAACCCTTCTTGCCCTGGTGGAACGGGCTTGACCACACTGGCGCTGAGAAGGGCGGAGAGTTCCTCTGCAAGTACCTGCTTGTGTTGGGAGCTCAAGGACTGAACTCCCGGTGGGCAATTTGGAGGTTTGGTTTCCAGATTGAGGGTGTATCCTAACCGGATTATTTGAAGAACCCACCGATCGGAGGTTATCAGAGGCCACCTTTGGTGAAAAAATTTTAACCTCCCCCCGACAGGCAGATCGTCCGGTACGGACACATTTATGGTGGCTATGCTCAACTGGAGCCAGTCAAAAACCCATCCCTGGTTTTTGCTGGGGAGCCGCTGTTGACGAGAACGAGCGTGCTGTGGTAGAGCCTGAACCGGCTGTCGAGAAGTAGGAGTGTACTTACAGCCCCTAGAGGCGTAAGGCGCACTTCTCTTCCCTTTAAAAAACTTCCTGGATGAGGAAGTGGATGCAGAAGGCGCCCGGCGGGAGAGAGAGTCCATAGCGTTATCACGCTGATAGAGATGATCAATCGACTCTTCGACCTTCTCTCACCGAAAAGATGATCCCCCCGGCAAGTGATATCCGCAAGGGATATGTGCAAATGTTGCAGCACCACTTCAATGAAATCTGGAAAAATAGCCTTGATGCGCTCATCTACAGAAGCTGCCGGGGAAGGCTGCGGTGCCGGTGTGGGCATCAGAGGCAGAATCTGCAGAGGCTGGGGAGCCGGTACCGGGCTGCCAGACGACCTGCGTGTCGATACCTCCATAACAGAGGGAGAGCGATCCTCTCAGCACCGACGCTTCTCGGGTACCGAATGCCTCGATGATCCGGAGCTTGCGGTACCGTGTCGAGGAGAACGATGACGGTGCTTCTGGCCTTCACCCGATGCCCGTCATCGAGACTCCTCGGTACCGGTGAGGAAGACGAGGAATTCACACGCTTCCTCGGGGCTGGGTGCAATAGAGGTCAGTCCCGGGGGGCCTGCAAAGCAGGAGGCGCCGAGGTGGGTGGAGACCCGCTCGATGCATCACTGCTCCCAGCGTGCATCGGTCTCTTGGCAGCCTGTACCCGGTCTCCCGATGCCAATGCTGCCCTCGACATCGACGGTACCGATGTCGACGCCGACATCGAGGTACCGGACCCAAAAAGCTTTTCTCTTTGGGCCTCTCAAGAAAGTTGAGTGTGCTTTTTCATTTTCAGGCACAACTTACAACTTTCCTGAAGATGGTCGGGCCCAAGGCACTGAAGGCACCATGAGTGCGGATCAGTGCCAGAGATGGTCCGGTTGCAGCGGGCGCATAGCTTAAAGCCGCTGGGCGTCTTCGATGACATCGCGGGAAAAATCGCCTCCGCAAAATCAAAGGACGCGATTGTGTCAGAAAAAGAGACACACAAAAAAAGGGGAAAAATACCCGGTCGAGTGACCTAAGAACAGTTGCACGAAAAAAGAAAAGAAACTTAGAAAAATGAAAAAAAAAAACTACGAGAGTAAAGGATTTTTTTTTTTAAACAACACCCGAAAGGTAAAATGAACTCGTGAAGAGAACTTCCACTCCGAAGGCCTGGGAAAAACACAAAGCGCTTGACAGAACTCCGTGTCTCCTCAGACGCGGAAAAGAAAGAACTGAGGAGCGTGACTGCGCGACGGGCGGGAAACTACGTGCGTGCATGCGCAGTTCGAGCGCCACGTGCAGTGGAACGCTCCAGAAGAGACTTCTGTAGATTTTTTACTGAAAATCCTCCGGGGCCGACGTGACGTCACCCACATGTGAGAATATCAGCCTGCTTGTCCTCGGAGAATGATTCATAATGAAAGAAAATCATGTTATTTTTTTCTCCTATACTAGTATAATATTTTCAATGATGTCTGTTTATATGCGCCACGGCTGGTGTAAGGGGGTGTGGCTATCATAGGGGTGAAGTCATATGTGGTGACCCCGCCCATAATGAGTACCGGCACTTTGAAATAAATAATTAGATTTTGGGTTGCTGTTTGGGCACTCGGTCTCTGAAAGGTTCGCCATCACTGCTCTAATGCATGCTTATTAGGTGTATCATTAGTATATGCTAACACTGTATTATATCTCAGGTATTTGAATTTCAGTGTTGTTAAATGTGTATATTTTTAATACGGTGTCATGGTAGTTCTATAATTAGGTTTCAGTTTACTGTTTTCAAGTTTACCTAATTTATTGTATTTATGTTTATACTTGGTTATTTACTATTATTAACCTGTTAACAAAATTGTAAGCTTTATGTTAAACTGTACCTGCTGAACACCACCTTGGGTGAACCTCTTCACATAAGGCGGTTAATAAATCCCAATAAATAAATAAATAAAACAGGATTCCTTTGTGTTTGTCCCAAGCATTTTTGAATTCTATTACCGTTTTCATCCCCAAACCAAAGTCCATATAAATCTTGAAATAATATATAGAAAACAGAATATCAGAACAAATTGCTGTCAGTACAACAGTTTCTCCTTAAAAAATGCATCTTCTGGTTCATAATCTCTTCAATAAATCTTCAAAAAGCTAGATCTTCAAATTCTTTCAACACAAAATTTAACTAATCTCCAATTATAAATCAGTAGGAAGAGAATTCCAGATCACTGGCGCTGTTACAGTAATTGTTTTATTCCCTCACTGATGGTTCCCTCAATCTAACATCTGATTGTAATCCAGTGATTCCCAAACCTGTTCTGGAGAAATCCTAGCCAATCAGATTTTCAGGATATCCACAATGAATATTCATGAAATTGATTTGCATACACTGTCTCTTTGGTATGCAAATCTATCTCATGTATCTTCATTGTGGATATCCTAAAAACCTGAGTGGCTGGGATACCCCAGGACAGGTTTGGGAATCACTACTGTAATCTAAGAGGCCCTTTTACTAAGCTGCATTAGAGCTAATGTGTGCCTAACGCAGCTTAAAATGGTGTAGGATGTGCTCAGGAATCTTGAAGTAACTGCCAAATTAAGGGGCCCTTTTACTAAGCAGCAGTAGGGCTAATGCGAGGGTAGTGTGTGCCAAATTCACATTACCACTGGGGTAGCACAGGTGCCAGGCGGTAATTTTGAAGTTCACAAGCACTGATTCCCGAGTAGAAAATATTTTTCTATTTTCTACCTTGCATAGGCGGTCAGTGACTCAGATGTTTGGGGAGGCTAGGGCGGAGTGGGGTGGGGAGGGGATAGAGCAGAATGGGAGGGGCTAGGGCAGGGTGGGAATGGGATAGAATATGGCATGGCAAGTTTCAATCCTTGGGGTGGCAACACCTGTGTCAGCAGTTCTGAACATAGCAAGGAAGGACCCCTTCACTATGTCCCTCTGCCCTTGTCCCTCCCCCCCCCCCCCCCATATCTCTGTTAATAATTGTAACATGCAAGATAAATACACTCAAGAGAATTATCTGCCCCAAAAATATTGCCTCATCTCTCTCCACCCCTCAAAATCCAGCATCACCCCTGTCTCTTTCCCCTCCCACCATCATCCAGTCTCTTTCCTCCAACCCTCTATCAAGTACTACCTCATTTCATTTCCCCTTACCCTACCATCCAGCAAAACCTCATCTTTCTCTGTGTCCCCTGTCCCAATATCAACCAGCACCATTACCCCCCTCCAATATTCAGTCCTTCACCGGCACCTCTGCCGGACTACTACTCTACAAGAAATACCTTCTCCTCCATGCATCCCACCCGTTTCCTCGCTTGCTCACTCTACCTGCTGGCTGCTGATTCTCAAACTTCGTAGTTCCAAATAATGAGAAACCGCAGGACCTTAGCTCTCCGTGTGCCACTAGCAGCTCAGTAGGCAGGCAGAGCGAACAAGTGAGTGAGCGGGTGGAACATATGGAGGGGAAGGTTGTGATTTATTGTTGCCTTTCAAGGAGAGCAAGCGGCCACAGGGAGGGGAAGGTAGTGGTTGGGGCTGGGGAGGCCTCCCTAAGCCTCTTATACATGGCGCCTATGCTACTGTGGGGGGCATTCCTAGTGGTAATTGGCAGTGCGGCCACACTGGCACGTGTTGCCTGATTACCGCATGAGTAGCGCTTGAGCCCTTATTGCTAGGTCAATGGGTGGTGGTAAGTACTCAGGCAGTAAATAGCCGCGCACTACTTTTAATTTTAGCGGATGGCCATTTACTGCCCCCATTGAAAAAAGCCTTTTATCCCAGCTGTGGTAAAAAATGGCCCAGCATGCGCCAATTTCATGTGTACAAAATATCACACGCCACTGTTTACTGCTGCTTAGTAAAAGGGCCCCTAAGTGTTCACTAATCTGGGTACTAAAAAATATTTGTAATTTTTTTGGAGGGAGCATGTTGGGGGGGAGGCGCAGAATGGGCCTTCCTGTGCTAAATAGTTAACACATCCACATTAGTGCACATTAAATGGCTAGCGCAAGATTACTGTGTGAGTCCTTACCAGCAACACAATGGGTGGTGGTACATGCTCAGACAGTAATCTCTTTTTAATGGCCACATACTAGAGCATTAGTGCATGGCCATTAATACAAAAAAAAATAGAAAATCGGCTATTTTATGACTGTGGTAAAAATGACATAAGTACGTGGGAAAGGCTTAAGGGTGCACTAAGGCCAGTTTGCCATAGCTTAGTAAAAGGACCCCTAAGAGATCTAACTGGTCTATACTTGGCCACAAACCCCCAGATTCTGTATAGACCACCTAAATTTGGGCGCAGATCCCAGATCTGTGCGTCAACTAATTAGTCAATTAGCAGCAATTAGGAGTTATGCCTTATACGCTATTCTATAACGTGCATGCCTAAATTTCATGGTGTGTAACTCTAAAGGGGGTGAGGCGATGGGCGGGTCAGGGGCATTCCCAGAAATCTGACGCAATATTACAGAATACCTGGATTTGCGCGCCTAACTGCCATCAATTGGTTGTCAGCATTTACACAGTCTTCGGCAGGTATAAGTGCTCGCATACATAGTTAGGTGAAAAATGCGTGATAAGCTAGTGTTTTGTAAAGGTCGCTCCCTGTATAGAATCATCCTACTTTAGTGCAAATCATCTCGGCACTTAATTGTGGGTCTCAAGAACTGGAACAATGATACAATCGTTAAAAAAAAGACCCGACACGGGCGCGGTGGAGCGCCGAAACACGGCCCGGCCCGTGTTGGGTCTTTTTTATTAAAGATTGTATCATTGTTCCAGTTCTTGAGGCCCTTTTGTGCTTTTTTTTTTTTTTGCTGCTTGACTTTGAGGCTCATTTTCAAAGCACTTAGCCTCCCAAAGTTCCATAGAAACCTATGGAACTTAGAGGCATATTTTCAAAGCACTTAGCCTTCCAAAGTTCCATAGAAACCTATGGAACTTTGGAAGGCTAAGTGCTTTGAAAATATGCCTCTTGGCCTCCCAAAGTGCTTTGAAAATATGCCTCTTTGTGTACTTTTGGACCCTCTCTTTGATTGCTCACTTAATTGTGGGTGCCATTTATTGAATCTAGCCCTAAATATTTTAAAAGTAATCCACAAATCAAATGGTAGCCAGTGTAAAGAGATCAGAAAAGAGAGTAGCATATTCATACCTCTTTCTCTTGCTTCAGTATTCTGCATCGGCTAAGCTCTTTAGATTTTATGGTAGATGAATATTAAAAGTCATATGGAATTAGTGTTTTATGTTATTGACTGATATTTGGAAAGTGGATTATAAATACATAATTAATGGTAACAAATAGAAAGCTGTAATAACCATTGTGCTATTTTGCCTAGTTTCAGCTTTACCTAGGCAGGAGACGCAGGGGACTGACTTGGTAATTAATAATTTTGTTGTCTAAGCAATATGAACTATGGTCTCTCAGAAGCACATTTAACATTATTCTTCTTAAACATGCCCTTATGTGATGTGAAAGATTAAAGTAGCAGAGTAAAACCTCTGATAGAATGGGACACTAGCACCAGTTTTTTTTATTCCTGGCTTTGTTTCTCTTTTGGGGAAAGCTTTCATTTCATAAGATGCTTTATATCTTAAAACTTTATACTTTTTAGATAGTGTGATTACACTCCTGAATTTACTTCCAACAGAGAGAGTGGGCAGTGAGGCAATCGAAAAAAAAAAAAGTCTGCCAATGCCAGGTGACATGCAACTGGTCTCTGTGGACAGCCCTGCCAGCTGCTGCTCCTGGTAATTTTGGGCAGCGTTTGTTCTGTAATTCAGTTTTCACATGTATCTGTGTGATGCCCACATGGAGTTCTGACCACAGTAGCAGCACATTTTACTGATATTCTCTACAATGAAAATATGGGCAGTCAAGTACCCTCTCCTTGGGAGTCCAACAAAATGAGAAAAAAATAGGCACCATTATGATTTCATTTGTCATAAATGTCAACTAAATTTTATATGCGGAGGAAATTTTATTCTGAAACAAAAACATAAGCCTTCATTTGTAACAACAAAAAAAGACAGGCTTTGTGTTTTGTTCTCTCTATGTCTTTGCTTCTCTTTCTCATATCATCAACTGGATGCATCATAGTGATACCAGTGGGACTACCTGGATATGCTGCTACCTGCAGTTCTTCATTATTGTGTGTTCCCCTGTCAAGGATAGATTTTTATTTTTGTTTGGGGTAGGTAACCCTGCAAACATATTTCTCATTTTTCTGTCACAGTCTACTTAATGAAGTTTTAATGTAGGGAGGTGATGTGGAGGAGCATTTTCGATATGACGTCTAAGTCCGACTGAATAGGAAAGAAGTTCATTTTCAAACAAGAAAAAAGTCTATCTTTTGTCTTCAAAAATACTGTTTCTAAAAAGGTTTTGTGCTTTGGACGTTTTGTTCTTTGGTCCATTAAAAAAAAAAAAAAACGTCCAAGTGAAAAACGTAAAAAATCAAGCCATTGGGATATAGGAGGGGCCAGCATTTTTAGTAGACTGGTCTCCTAGACATCCCAGGAGATAAATGGGGCACCCTAGGGGGCACTGCAGTGGGCTACAAAAACATGCTCCCGGGTACACATTTCACCGTTGCTCCCTTATCTTGTCTGCTAAGCCCCCCCAAAACCCACTGACCACAACTGTACACCACTACAATAGCCCTTATGTTGGGGGCACCTATATGTGGGTACAGTGAGTTTCTAGTGAGTTTTGGAGAGCTCACAGTTTCCCACACGAATATGACAGGTAGAGGGAGATAGGGACCAGAGTCCCCCACTCCATGGTGCACTGCACTACACTGACCACTACACTACTTCAGGGAGCTGAATACTGCTCTAATAGACCTGGCTCTAACATCTGAGGCTGTCATAGAGGCTGCTAAATCATATTTGTATTCACATATGTGTGTGTGTGTGTGGGGGGGGGGGGAGTGACCACTGGAGGGGTATTGGGGGGAGGTCACTCCTGATTCCCTTCAGTGGTCATCTGGTCATTTAGGGTACCCTTTTGTGCCTTATTCGTTATAAAAACAGGTCTAGCTCAAAACGTCTTAGTTTTAGTCCTGGACACTTTTGTTTTGTTCCATTGCGGCTGAAAAACGTTCAAGTATTAGGAACGTCCAGATTCCACTCTTAACACGCCCCTGACATGCCGCTTGTGATTTCAATGCAATTCTGATGGACTTCATAGAAAAACATCTAAAAATTGGTTTTGAAAATACCAATTTGGACGTTTTGTGAGAAAAACTTCCAAATGCAGATTTATGCCAAAATTCTCTTTTGAAAATGAGCTGCTTAGTTTAATAAAATTTAATTCCTGGGTTTAAACCCTCTTCCCATTTACTCATACTGTAGCTAATAGTGATATGATACAAAACTGAAGATGGAAATCTCCATGATATTAAATTATTTTGGACCCTTTGAAACCTTGGTGCTACTCTTGCATGCACAACCTGCTTCCCTTCCAATATTTATGCTATTTGTCTCTTTGAGCACTATGGGACCATTTCCTTTCATATCTCTCGTGGGGTGTGATCAAATGAAAATAGAGGTGCTAATATGTAGCCCTTTTTTTTTTAATGACAACTTGGAAAGTACATACTGGTTGGCAAACTTGGGCATCTCTGTATGGAGAGCTGGTGACCAAAATCTGATGACGCATGTCTCAGTAGGGTGGCAGGTGGTATGTGAGGTGTATATAAAAACATAGAAATGGCAGATAAAGGCCAAATGGCCCATCAAGTCTGTCCATCCTCTGTAACCACTAACTCTTCCTTTTCTTAAGGGATCCCACATGCTTGTCCCACGTTTTCTTAACTTCTGACACAGTCCTCGTCTCCACGACCTCCACCAGGATGCAATTCCATGCTTCCACCACCCTTTCCATGAATGAATACTCTGCTTCAGCTGCGGCCCTGTGTCATGGAGGTTACCTTTTTTCTCATACTCCTCGCCTGGTTGGCCGTGGAGGTGGTGTCGAGCTACTACTCTCACCCTCTTGTAGATTTCAGCCTCTTCTTCCACCTCAGTCTCACTACTTTTCTTCCTTCAAGGTATACTCTGTCTACTCAGTCCTCTACTTCTCTGAGGAGCTGTCATTTATCGACCCCCTGATAAGTCTCTTTCTTCTTGAACTTTTGACTCCTGGCTTTCCTTCTTTCTTGAACCTTCATCTCCTTCCCTCATGCTTGGAGATTTTAACATTCATGGTAATGATCCCTCTGACTCTTATGCTTCTCAGTTTCTCACTTTAACATCCAGAATGGCCACTGTCTTGATCTTATCTTTTTCTCCAAACTGCTCACTCTCCAGTTTCTGCACCTCAGCTCTTCCCCTCTCTGACCATCATCTGATAACTTTCACACTTAAACACCCTCCACCCCCCCCCCTTCCCATTCAATCTCCACCAATTCATTTAGGAGTCTTCATGCTATTGACTCTTCTACTCTGTCCTCCAATGTTTCAAACCTCTTGTCAACCACTATGTTATCCAAGTCTGTCAATGAGGCTGTCTCTTCCTATACTATTCTCTCCTCTACTCTGGATACTCTTGCTCCTCTAATTCACCGTTCTGTAAGGCATACCAAACCCCAGTATTGGCTGACCTCTAGAATCTGCTACTTACGTTCTTGTGCCCGATCTGCCGAATACCTTTGGCTGAAATCCCATATCCATACTGACTTCATACATTTCAAATTCTTGCTGGCCTCCTTCCAGTCTGCTCTTTCACTTGCCAAACAGGACTACTACATCCAGTTGACAAACTCTCTTAGGCTCAAACCCTCGGTGTCTCTTTGCCATACTGAACTCTCTTCTCAAAGTGCCTTCCCCTTCAACTCCCCCCTTCACTTTCTCCCTAGACTCTGGCTGAGTACTTTTATGATAAGGTTCACAAGATTAATCTTGAATTCTCAACTAAGTTATTTCCATCTCTTCTTCCCTCAGTCCATTCTCTCAACCCCCCTTCAACCCCTGCCTTCTTTTCTTCCTTTCTGAAATTACTGAAGAGGAAACTGAACATTTTCTTTCCTCCTCCAAACTCTGTTCCTACCCATCTACTTAGAACTCTCTCTCCTACTGTCATTCCTTCTATCTGACATATCCTCTATCTTTCACTTTCCATTGCAACTGTTCCTGATGCTTTCGAACATGCCATAGTTACACCATTCCTCAAAAACCTTCATTAGACCCAACCTGTCCTTCTTACTATCGCCCCATCTCCCTCCTCCCTTTCCTATCCAAGATACTTGAGCTGTTTGCCGTTGTGTTGACTTTCTTTCATCTCAAGCTATCCACTTTTGCCCTCTTCACTCAACTGAAGCAGCCCTTGCTAAAGTCTCCAATGACCTGTTCTTAGCCAGATCCAAAGGTCTCTATTCTGTCCTCATCCTTCTTGATCTGCAGCTTTTGACACTGTTGATCATCACCTACTCCTTGATACGCTGTCCTTACTAGGATTTCAGGGCTCTGTTCTTTCCTGGTTTTCTTCTTATCTCTCCCATTGCACTTTTAGTGTACACTCTGGTGGATCCTCCTCCACTTCTATCCCACTATCAGTTGGTGTACCCCAGGGCTCTGTCTTGGGACCGCTTCTTTTTTTAATCTATCCTTCTTCCCTTGGTGCTCTGATCTCATCCCATGGTTTTCAGTATCACCTTTATGCTGAGAACTCCCAGATCTACCGCTCCACACCTGAAATCTCAGCAGGAATCCAGGCCCAAGTATCAGCCTGCCTGTTTGACATTGCTGCCTGGATGTCTCACCACCATCTGAAACTATACATGACCAAGACTCAGCTTCTTGTCTTTCCCCATAAACACACATCTCCTCTTCCCCCATTCTCTATCTCTGTGGATAACATTTTCATACTCCCTGTCTCATAACCTTGGGGTTATCTTTGACTCCTCTCTCTCTTTCTCTGCACATATCCAACAGACTGCTGAAATCTGTCGTTTATTTCTCTATATCGCCAAAATTCATCCTTTCCTTTCTGAGCATACTACTAAAACCCTTATTCACACTCTTATCACCTCTCACTTAGACTATTGCAACTAGCTTCTCAAAGGTCTCCCACTAAGCCATCTTTCTCCCCTTCAATCTGTTCAAAATTCTGCGACACCACTTATATTCTGCCAGTGGCTCCCTATCCATTTCCACATACAGTTCAAACTCCGCTTATTGACTTACAAATGCATTCACTCTGCAGCTCCTCAGCACCTCTCCACTCTTATCTCTCCCTAAATTCCTCCCCGGGAGTAATTAGTGAGGTAATTAAATTTGCTGACGACACAAAGTTATTCAAAGTTGTTAAACTGCGAGAGGATTGTGAAAAATTACAAGAGGACCTTATGAGACTGGGTGTCTAAATGGCAGATGACGTTTAATGTGAGCAAGTGCAAAGTGATGCATGTGGGAAAGAGGAACCTGAACTATAGCTACGTAACGCATGGTTCCACATAAGGAGTCACCGACCAAGAAATGGATCTCGGCGTCGTTGTTGATGATACGTTGAAACCCTCTGCTCAGTGTGCTGCGGTGGATAAGAAAGCAAATAGAATGTTAGGTATTATTAGAAAAGGAATGGAAAACAAAAGAGGACATTACAATGCCTTTGTATCAGTCCATGGTGGGGCCGCACCTTGAATATTGTGTTCAATTCTGGTCACTGCATCTCAAAAAAGATATGGTGGAATTAGAAAAGGTACAGAGAAGGGCGACGAAAATAACAAAGGGGATGGGACGACTTCCCTATGAAGAAAGGCTGAAGCTCCTAGGGCTCCTCAGCTTGGAGAAAAGACAGCTGAGTGGAGATATGATAGAGGTCTATAAAATATTGAGTGGAGTGAAACAGGTATTTATTTATTTTATTTATTTGTTGCATTTGTATCCCACATTTTCCCACCTCTTTGCAGGCTCAATGTGGCTTACAATACATCATGAATAGAGGAAATGAGAAGAGAATGGACAATTGGTGTTACAGAAGAATTTTGGGTTACATGATAATGATAAAGCATAATAGTGAGATAACAAGAAAACATTAAAAGATAATTCTGGGTACATGTGGGGGATTTCACATGTGATGATCTTAGTGATATGTCTTGTTGAAGAAATGAGTCTTCAGTAGTTTGCGGAAGCTGGTTAGTTCGTAGATTGTTTTTAGGTTGCGTGGCAGCACGTTCCAGAATTGTGTGCTCATATAGGAAAAGGTTGATGCGTGCATTAGTTTATATTTTAGACCTTTACAGTTGGGGAAATGAAGATTAAGGAATGTGCGAGATGATTTTTTAGCATTCCTGGGTGGTAGGTCTATCAGGTCTGACATGTAGGCTGGGGCATCACCATGGATGATTTTGTGAACTAGGGTGCACACGTTGAACGCGATGCGTTCTTTGAGTGGGAGCCAGTGTAGTTTCTCTCGTAGGGGTTTAGCACTTTCATATTTTGATTTCCCGAATATGAGTCTAGCTGCAGTGTTCTGGGCTATCTGGAGTTTTTTGAGTATTTGTTCTTTGCAGCCAGCGTAAAGTGCATTACAATAATCTAGATGACTGAGTACCAATGATTGAACCAAATTACGGAAGACGGTCCTTGGGAAGAATGGTCTTACTCTTTTTAATTTCCACATTGACATGAATTGTTTGTTTACTCTTTCCAAAAATAATAGGGCTAGGAGGCATGCGATGAAGCTACAAAGTAGTAAATTTAATTTGAATCAGAGAAAACTTTTCTTCACTCAGCGTGTAATTAAACTCTCGAATTCGTTGCCAGAGAATGCGATAAAGGCGGTTAGCTTAGCAGGGTTTAAAAAAAGCTTTGGATGGATTCCTAAAGGAAAAATCCATAGACCATTATTAAATTGACTTGGGGAAAATCCACTGCTTATTTCTGGGATAAGCAGCGTAAAATGTATTGTTTTTTTGGGATCTTGCCAGGTATTTGTGACCTGGATTGGCCACTGTTTATTTATTTATTGGAAACAGGATGCTGGGTTTGATGGACCTTTGGTCTGTCCCAGTGTGGAAATACTTATGTATTTATGGACCATTCCTCAAGCTTCGCTAGGACCTTCCTGGGCTGGGTTTGGTCTATGTATGGGAGGAGCATATATATATGGACAAACAGATCCTCCATACGATCCGCTCTCGCTTTGCTTCAACCACCTACACAAAGAGCATCACCTACTGAGCAAAGAAATTATGCAACATACAGTTACCATCTCCTTTCCCTTCTAGAATGGCTTCTGAACAATCAATCACACACAGCAATTCAGAGTGCTGATTTTCTGCCAGGTCACCGACCTGGGAGCTCTTACCGCCATCCTGGAACGTTTTTGAACTTGGTTCTTTTCCTGCTTTGCAGCTGGAGCTATGGCTAATATTTAAGGAAATAAACACTGGCAATGCTGTCTGTCTCATGTATCCTCAGACTCAGAATCAACATACACTGAACTCTGGGACGGGTCGGACCGGACACATGAGTCTAGTCATAGCACCGTACGTAATTAGCTAGTGCATCACTGTGTTCCCGCCACCTCCCACACAACATATTCTTAGTCCAACCAATACAGAATGCCGTCCATATCTGACCCGATACTAATATAGTCCCCGGCGCTCTGATTCCGCCTTAATGTCTTGGCGTCACCACCGCACGCTCCAGCAGACTGAATGAAGCAGCAACCGCCCACTGACCTACGAGCGACTCTGCTCCTCCTCCCCCTTTCCCATTGGTCCTTGCTTACGCGTCGCTGGTTTCCAGGGTAACGAAAGCGCGAGGCTCAGTTTCCCCCGTTGCTCTCCACTTAGACTTTAGCCTGTGGAGATCTGTGTAGCGGGAAGTACAGCACGCGGGAACTTCTGGCTACCGGCAAGGCAGTGGAGCGAGCAGCTGGCGATGCTACCGGTCCCCGCGGGTACATCTTCCGGCCGCCGCTCCCGATGATTATGGGCGGCGTGTGCGGCTCGGTTGGTCCCGGGAGTTCGGAGGACGAACCGCTGCCCGACGACGTGGAAGAGCAGCTAAGCTGCGGGGACCTGACGCTGGAACTGAGCGGGCGGCGTCTGAAGCGGCTGCCGGGCTCCGTGTGCGCGGTGCCCGACCTGCAGAAACTTTACATCAGCAGCAACGGCATCCGCCAGCTGCCCGAGGACATCGGGCTGCTGGAGAACCTGCGCATCCTGGCCTTAGACTTCAACAAGCTGGAGCAGGTGCCCGAGGCCCTGTGTTACCTTCCCCGCCTCACCCGTCTCTACCTGGGGGGCAACCGGCTGCAGGACTTGCCCCCCTACTTTGGGCAACTGCAAAGCCTTCGCTGCCTCTGGATCGAGGGTAACTATCTGCATCACTTCCCGCGGGTGCTGCTACGCATGCCGGGCCTGAAGTCTCTGCAGATGGGGGACAACCGCTTGCGGGGGCTTCCCCAGGACCTGTCCACTTCCATGACCGGCTTGCGGGGCCTCTGGCTCTATGGCAACCGCTTCGAGGAGTTCCCACGGGCGCTGCTCCGCATGGTCCTGTTGGAGATCCTCGACCTGGACCGCAACCGGCTCAGCGCTTTCCCCGATCTCAGCCACCTGCACCGCCTCCGGCTCTTCTCCTACGATCGCAACCCGGCCACGTCGCCCCCCAAGGTGGCCGATGGCGTAACCCTGGTGGGCGAGGGAGCCCAGGAGGCGATGGAAGTTCGGGCTCAGCGCGAGCGGAAGCGCAGAGAACTGGAGGAGGAAGAGAATCGGCAGGTGGAGGTCCTCCACGGCATCTTGAAAAACGGCTCCTCGTTAGCGGCAGAGGACGCCGCCGACAGCTTCTCCGCCCTGGAGGAGGACGAGTTTGGCGAGGAGATGGAAGACCCGGCCGAAGAGGAGACCTGACGGGGAGACCTTGATGCCACCGCTGGACAGGACACTGGTCACTCATTGGCCGGGCAGATGGGCCGTGGCCCCTCGCCACTTTAAGGGCAAGGGCCGGGCGAAAGGTGGGGGCCCTCCTGTCAAGAATGGGGGCCACGAGCACCTGAAGGTAGAGGATTGGGGAGGGTGGGGGCGCTCGCTCCTCGTCTGAGGGAACGGCCTGCTTGGGAAATACCTTCCCCCCACTCTCTGGAGAAGGACGAGGCACCGGGACACCGTCGACGAATAGGAAGGGCTAAGCTTGCGATCAGGTCAGCAGGGGCGAATGGGTTCTATCTCTGTCTGTTCCCCGGAGGAATGGTCAGTGTGTGTGAGTCTGATAGCCCTAAAATACATCCATGGATGAGACAGTATTGAGTATTCTCCTGATTCTAACTAAAGCAACACTCTTGTGAGCAATACAGAACGCCACCTGAGGAGAAATCTGCTGCTGCTACTTTAATTTTTAATTGCAATACAAAGTTTAATACTAGAAGGCGATGTTTTTTTTAATTATTTTTAATTTGAGGTGATGATCTCCTTTTAGGAGTTCTACCTTTTGCCACTGTATTCTAGTGCCTGGAGAGACCCCCAGGCAATTTTCCCAACTTGTCAGCTTTGAAAAATAAGCGGATGCTGGACCTTGTTGTGTAGAGTTCAGGGAAAATCTGCCTGCAGGCTTTGTATGTGGGAGCATGAGCTTGCTTGCTGCCACCACCCAGGATTTTCCATTCCCATAAATGGGCACAGAAACTCTGAAACTGGTATCCAACTTGGGTGTGTGGGTTTTCATGGGTTGGTGTGCAGCAAAAGGGGCTTCTGATTGTTTTTATCTGGGGGAAGATGCTCTTGCATTTCCTGGAGGTCATAAGATCCTTGTGATAACCATTTGTACAAATAAGAATAGTAAAGGCAAAAGCACAGTATGTATCAATGGAAGAATTTTGATCCTCAGGGAACCCGGCCAGAGAGAGAAAACAAATGACAAAAATAAAAGTATCAGTTCTGAGTCACTTGACATCTTCCTGCTGAAACTGCTCAAATTTCTCACTTTTCTTAACTGTTTTATTTTTAACAGGTTGGGAATCTGTCTGTGCTCTCAATCTTCACGTCCACATTCACTCAGGGATCTGCAGCACCTCAGGGTATGACATCACAGTCCTGTATCCATGGCAATGCCTGATGATGTCATACACTGGGGCTGGAAGGTCAGCCTTTGCCCAGCAGGCCTGGGAGGGCGGGGGAGGGAGGAAAGCAATGGGGAACATTTCTAGCTTCCCAGCCAGTGGCAAAGCAGTTTAGTCCATTGTTAGGTGGTTTCTGTTAGAGCAGAGAAAGATACAGGCTCCTCTCTGGCTGGTGTATTCCTCAGCTCTCTAACAGGCCTCCTTTTTTTTTTTTTGTATTGTGCTTGTTCTGTTTTAACTTTTTCTTTTGAAATACAAGGTGCATTTATTATAATTACTCGGCTTGTTTTAACGTTTTCTTCCCTGACTGTGCTGTTTAGCTCTTTTGCTATATTTTAGTGTGGTATCTGTATGGGGTTCAGTTCAGAATCAGCAGCAGAACCAGCTCCATGATTTCTTTTGAATTATGATGATTAGGAGAAGCATTCAAAATTTGAAATACTATTCCTAATCTCTAAACACTTATCTTGAAACCCAGGTCTGCTCTGCTATAGATCATAAATATTGCAAAATCCCCTCAAGGTACCACTGAGACAATGTTGATTCTGTAAGGGGATGATTCTGTAAGAAATTGCCCTTTTTTACGGCGGCATGCCTCTTATATAATACCAACTAGTAGAAGAGTATGTGCCGTGCTTTGATGGTGGTACATTGACAGTTTTACACTGCGGATTGTTTTTTTTGTGATATCTTTTGGGGAAATAACAGCAATGTCAAATGTGTAAGTGCTGATATCTGCTTCCCTGTTCTCTGGGAGTTGATCTTGCTCTGGGTAGGAAACTAACCAGGAGGTGCTAATATCATTTGACCACTTATTGGGATTTTGCTTTTCCTTCAAATGGGATGGTATATTTTAGCACTCTGCATGTTCACACTAGTTTAAGGTTGTCCAGACAAGCCCTTTATCAAATGGATGGTCTGTTGTTATTTTATAATACATACATAGTACCATAGCAAATGATAACAGAAAACAACCAATTAGCCCATCTCATCTGCCAAGTTTATTTCTAATTATGAATCATTTTTGCTTAATATCATCTTAGGATATTCAGAAGTAGCATTCTTACTTCACTTAGGGGATCATCTTGTAGTGAAAAGAGTGCATCACTAGTAGCACAGTATTGTCACTGCAGGGCAGGGAGGAAAGTTGTCACCAATTGAAAGTCAGAACATTTGGGCCACAATTCTAGAAATTGGTGCCTCATTTTAGGTGCTACAAAGGTGCATCTAAGCCATTATAAAATATTTGCATACCAAAAGTTAGGCGCACCTACTTATGCCCAAGTCAATGGTTGCCATAAGAGGGTATACCAAAGAGTGCCATGCAATGAACGTAACTGGTAGTTTCCATAGCATCCCTCCAGACTGGCACACCTGAGTTATGCACTCTGACCAGCAGATGGAGACTGAGAACTACCCTGTGCCGGTCTGGAGGGCCTAAAGGAAAGTAAATTAGCATGTAAGGCCTAATTTTACCATTCTATAAGTCGTGTGTATCATTTGGCAATGTACTCATGCTCCACCCCCCTTGACAGTTGTGTGCTAAGGAATTTAGGCACATTGTGCTAGATTCAGTAAATGACACCCAGCACTATCCTCGAGCGCTCCAGGAGTGCTTTTATAGTATAGCAGGGGTGCTGAATTCTGCACCCAAGTTTGGATATGAGGACTTACACTAGTTGAAATGTGTCAATCCTGATGTGCAAGCTGGGTGCATATCTGCGGTATTTTGTAAAACTCTGCACAATTTTTCAGAATTCCCCTTCCATGGGAACGCCCCTTTTGTAGTTACGCCTGAAGACACTTAAGTGCTATCCTATAACTGGGTGCGTAAGTGTATTTTGGTGCCAGTTTGCGATTTTAGCCACATTTCAGTTCCTTGCATCCGTTAGAATGCGGTTTCTGCACTGGGAGTCGAGTGTGTAATTAGCGCCTGATTTTAGGCACCGTTTTAGAATTCCTCAGACTGTTTATAGAATAGTGCCTAGCACTTATAGGTGTAACTAGAAATTATTGGCACCAATCGTGCACATAAGCACTACTATCAACTAGGTGCACTATTGGTGTGTAAATTTATGGCACTGGTTATAGAATAGAGAGCTGACCGGGGTTAGTAGGAATACTGTGGTTATCCCCTCCGGGTCCATGGGACTCTCGCGGAGATGGACGCATTTCCTTCGGGGTTCCAACTGAAGTGTAGTACCAGGCCAGCCTATCTATCCTCTCCTTGTGTTTCTAAGCTGCCTTAGCAATTATAATAGCACTAATTAATGGATATGGTTGATAGTATTGAAATCACCATAGCACTGACAGGGGAAATTATCAACATGGGATGTTGTTAATTTTGGGTTATTTTACCACAAGTCGAGTATATTGGTACAGGGGACGGGCAGGACTGATGAAATTTCTGTCCCCATGTAGCGCTCTATTATAGAATTGTCATTTGTGTCCTTTTCCATTATTATCCTTCTGCTTTATAATGTGCAAGGAGTCTCTAAAGGAAGGATGGACCAACTGGAACCTTGGGCTTGATAGGATTTAAGATGGCCTTGGAAGGCTGATTAGTTGCATTCAGCTTTGGTGGCAGGGCCCCCCTTGGAAGTTTGATAATTTAGTTTAATTTAGAGTTCCTTCATTCTGCCTAACCTTCAAAGCTTGAAGCGGATCACAGGATTTATAGACATACTATACCATACAATATAAGAATTCAGTTCAGTTATAGTAAAATAAAACATATCCATCCAAGAACCAGTTTAACGAATCATATTTGTGTCACTTTACCCTAAATTATAAATTGTTTGACAAAATAGCCAGACTCTTCAAAACTTATAGAAATGTTATAAAGAAAATTAATATGGTAATTCATGGTAATGAATCCAGTTACGTGATTCCCCATCCTAAAGATGATCTTTATCCTATCATCGCATAAGTGGATATCCTTTGATATGGAAGTTACAGACTAATGTCTATTGAGTGACGATTCTTACGAGGGATATATAGAGAAGCTCATTTTCAAAGCACATAGACTTACAAGTTACATAGGTTAATATAGGGCCTTTTACAAGGTACGTAAGGGCTGCGCGCACCAATCAGCATTACTGTCTGGCTACTGCATGCCCTGGCGGTAATTCCGAGTTGGCACATGCCGAAAACACACAGAAATCTTTTTAATTTTCTACGGTGGGCACTTACCCGGCATTGGCGCATGCTGCATGTTTACCGCCGCTCGGTAGTGCGTGAGATCTTACCGCTAAATCAATGGGTGGCAGTAAGGTCTAAGCTGAAAATGGACGCTGCTGGTTTCATTTTACTGCATGTCATTTTCATGCTCATTTTTAAAAAATTCCTTTTTTTCCAGATGCAGTACTATAAGGGTCTGGCGGTGCCTCAAAAAATGCGCCCACAGTTCCACAGGCTACTTTTTGGTGTGCCTTTGTAAAAGGGCCCCTATGTATTTTGTAAGTGTAAGTACTTTGAAAATGCGCTTCTATGTAACTTTGTAAGTTTATGTGTTTTGAAAATGAGCACCACAGCAACTGGAAGCCAATGAAAGGAGTGTAAAAATGGAATAACATAGTAGATGGCAGCAGATAAAGACCTATACAGTCCATCCAATGGCCCAATCTATTTCTTTACCCCCAGGGATCATCTTTGCAGCAGTATTTTGTAAAACCTGAAACCTACAAAGACGCTTTATCTGGTAACCCTGACAGTGCATTATGTAGAGTACAGGTTTGAGGTCGGACTTTCTTAATGCCAAAATGTGGCTTTGCACTTGAATTCCCCCCCCCCCCCCCCCCCATGTTCCCATTGAAATGACAATTCATCTTCTTGGTCTGAAGAATGAAACAGCTTATAGAAAAGAGTTGTCTCAGCTATATTTAAGTATCCAGAAGGAGCGGCTATGTTTCCAGAGTTGTCCTTTGCTTTAAGTCCTACTCGTGTGGTTTTTTTTCCCCCCGAGAGTCTGCTGCTGGGAATAATATGGCTGTACGATAGGATATGACAAAAAAGATGAGCTGGGAGGCAGAAAAATTTTAATTCAAAGAGATTCTGTTTGGATGAAACTGGTAAAATGCAAGCTTGAAAAGTTTGCCTCCTAGTGGGAGGGAGGGAGGGAGGGTGTAAACCTATCTTCATGTCTTTCTAGATTTCTATTTCTGTTGGGGCTTTTTTCAGATGGGAAAACATCCAGCGGCAGTCTTGCTTCTAAATTAAATGTATCTACAGAGAACAGATCAAATGTAGCTGAGCTCCCAAGTGAAAGGGGGGTTAAGAGGTCTAATTGCACAGAATATAGGATACTGTATAAATCATATGGGAAGCCTGCAGAACTAGTTCATTTGCCTTAACCATCACAAAGAATGTCTAGGCACACTTCAGTATGTTGCCTGTATGTATTACACCTTACAGGCTCTAGAAGGAAGTTCTCTGTGGCACTGAGGTACTATTAACAAGAGCACTCCGCAGGTAAATCTGAGAGATTAAGATCAATAACCAACTTACTAATCACACACATACACACACAAAGAGTAACACTGGCTGCACGTACTATATAGGACATGCTTATCCGCTCCTACCCAAGCTGAGATAATATTCAAGCATCTTGCTGACCTCAGGTGCACTTTCTTGAAATTAATCCCTTGTTTTATTTATTTATTCATTCTTATATCCCACAATTAAACAGTTTCGGTTCGATGTGGCTTGCAATTGATGTTGAAAGCAGTTACATTGTTTCACAGTTTCAATTACAGTTGCAGATATGTGCCACAAATAGGTATGGGCTTACAATTAATAATTACGAGAGGTTACAGTGTTGTTCTGCAGTTTCAGTTATAGTTGCAAATGTTATCGCTCCTTTTGTCCTGTGTGTTTATCCATAGAATTTCTTGAAAAGATATGTTTTTAAATCTTTTCTGAACTGAAGAATAATCAGTGATGCTTCTTATGGCCTGTGGAATCCAGTTCCACCATTTGGAGCTTAGGTAACTGAAACCAGCAGTAATATATATGGATTTGTAAGTTATCTTTCTGCAGTTGGGTAAGTGGAGTAGTAGGTAGTCTCTGGTTTATGGACTTGCATTTCTTGGTGATAATTCGATCAAGTCTAACATGTAGTCAGGTGACATGCCAAACAAGATTTTGAAAATAAGAGTGCTAGATTTAAATAACAACTTGGCCTTGATTGGGAGCCAGTGTAAAGTCCTGTTACACTTTCTTATCTGGCTATGAAGCTCATTTTCAAAAGAAAAAAAGAGTCTTAAAAATTGACATAAAGCTGCATTTGGACATTTTTCTCACAAAAAATCCAAATCAGTATTTTCAAAACCTATTTTTCAGATATTTTTCTATGCTGTTCATCTGCAGTGCGTCCAAATCTCAAAAGGGCATGTTAGGGTGGGATGTGGTCAGTGAACTATGGAGTGGGGGACCAGGTCCCTATCTTCTCTACCTGTCACAATTGTGGTAGAAACTGTGACCCCTCCCAAAGTCACCAAAACCCTACTGTACCCACATATATGTGCCCTCTTCACCCATATGGGCTATTGTAGTGCTGTACAGTGGGGGGCAGTAGGTTTTGGGTGGGTTTCGGAGAGTTCAGGGACAAGATAAGGGAGCAAAGATCAGATGTGTACCTGGGAACATTTTTATGAAGTGCACAGAAGTGCCCTCTAGTTTGCCCCATTGCTCTCCTGGGATGTCAGGGGAACCAGTCTTCTAAAAATGCTGGCTCCTCCTATATCCCAATGGCTTGATTTTCTACATTTTGTACTTATTTGTTTTGGGGTTTTTTTTGAAAATGGACCAAAAAACAAAATGTCCAAAGCACAAAACCTTCTTTCAAAAAGTGTTTCATCTTTGCTTACACCCTATGCTGTCTATTAAGGTGTTTTATTGTGTATTCCCCCAGATTCTATATAGTGTGACTTGACTTTTGTGTGCAATTCTGGTCATGTTCTGTATTGCACACTCAACTTAATTATCTTAACAAGCCGGTCAGTGCTGATAATTGCTCTAATTGGAACTGCTAAGCATGTTCTGTAAATGATGCACATAAATTCTAATGCTTGCTGCTGAAAAGGAGGTGTGGCCACGGTTGTGGAATTGGCGGTTTGTGGGTGTTTCTAAAAATTATGTGCGCTGTTGTAGAATATCCTGCATTTACACCAAGTTTTACTTAGCATAAATTCTGCAACTAATTTAGTTGCACTGACAGGCCCTAGGTGTATTCTATAAACTTGCACTTAACTTTAGGCGTATTTTTTTTTTTCGGCACCGATTTTTACGGCACCATATATAGAATCTAGTCACTATGTTGTCATTGTAAAATAGCACCTGTGCCATACTTTGTAGTGTTATTTGAATATTTTTACTGCTGTAATTCTGTTGCTTATACTTAACTTATTCTTGCTATACACCGCCTTGAGTGATTCCTTCAAAAAGGCGGTAAATAATGCCTAATAAATAAGTAAATACCCAGTATAAGAACACAAGAGCAGCCATGCTGGTTAGAACAAGGTCCCTCAAACACAGTATTCTGTTTTCTAACAGCAGAGCTACCAAATCACACCAAATTACAATAGACCTGAGATACATGCACAGTGCCCTTCCTCTCTTGCCTCTGAGAGCTGAATAGTGAGACTGATGCATTTAAAGAGAGAGGAGATTGGTATAGTGCTTGAAGCCACAGAAATTAAAAGATTAAAAAGTGGCTGGAAGGGAGAGAGGGTTATGTCTTTGAACTTGATCACAAGGGAGTGGAAGGGCAGAGTAAATTGCAGGTAAGCAGCTGAAGGCTGGAGAGAATTGTAACTTTGGGTGCAGGTTTAGAATATATATTCTGAGGTGATTTTTGTGAGTCTGAAAACTTTGTCTTGGGAGCCAAGGCAGACAAAACATTTTAACAAGCTGCAGATGTCAGCATTGATTGTATTTAGTGTCACCTGGCAAAGAAAGGGAAAATGCCACTTGTTTCCACTGGTACAGGGAGCAGTGCACAGAGGGTCCAGTAGAACTGCGCTGACTCTAATCATAGGGGGCTGGTGGGAGCAGTGCAGAAACCCCCCTTTGTAACTCCCCCCCCACATCCTAGTGTGCTACAGCAGACCATAGGCAGTGTAGCAAAAGTGAATTGACCAACATAGATGCCAAGTTACACAGGTCCAGGTTGGAGGTTGTAGAAAAGTCCTGGATTCGTGACCATCCTACCATGGTTGCATTGTGGGACTTACAGTACTGATGTCAATGGGCAGGATCGGCCACAACCAAATTTCACACTGCTTTGGGATGTCATCTCAGTAACTTGGGCATCTATGGGACATCATGAGCAGCCCACATCATAATAAAATCAGAGAAAACATCAAGTTGGATTGCTAGTTTAGTTTGCAAAGCAATACAGTATTCATATTTTCTCAGATTTATATCCTGGACACACCACCTGAAAAATTTCACTCATTGGGGAAGGGTGGGGGGGGGGGGGGACTTGATATACCACCTTTCTTTGGTTACAATCAAAGCAGTTACATATTATATACAGGTACTTATTTGTATCTGGGGCAGTTGCAGGTTAAGTGACTTGCCCAGAGTCACAAGGAGCTGTAGTGGGAATTAGAACCCAGTTCCCCAGGATCAAAGTCCGCTGCACTAATCACTAGGCTTACTCCTCTACTGGCATTTCGGCTACAGTGGCCAATGCAGGTCACAAACACCTGACAGGATCCCGGAAAGTAGCAAGTTTCCATGCTACTTAACCCTAGGATAAGCAGTGGTTTTCCCAGGGTCTATCTTAATAATAGTTTATGGACATTTCCTCCAAGAGCTAGTCCTCCCTTTTTTAAACCCAGCTGTGCTAACTGCTTCTACCACATCCTCCAATATTGAGTTCCAGAGCTTAATTATGTGTTAAATAATAAATGTTTATTTCTTTTAAATGTAATACTATGTACATCATGCCATTTTACATAGTCTTCTGAAAGAGTAACAACCGATTTGCATTTACTTGTTCACTCCCTAGCTGAAGAGTGAGGTTTGTTCCTAATATAGCAAAATTACCCTCCCCCATCCCCCCTAACAACAGACTTCCGATTGTATGAGACTTAATTTCTGGTTCTGTATTTTGATTCCTGTCAGAATGCAGTTCCAGACATGTAGTTTGACACACTGTATTAAATGGGAATTAGAAAGCAGGGCTGTGTTTTATGATGACCTGAAGTTTTTGCTGCTGACAACTGCGGGGAATTGTTGCTAAGTTTTTCACCCATGAAGATTTCAGGTCATCAGCATTATATATTATTAGCATTAGAGCTGAGTTGAAAACGTCAGCACATGTATTTTGCATTATTGTGCCTATTTTTAAAGCAGTTGTGCAACATAATTTTTTTTGTTTTTTTGGCCTTGGCGGTTGCCTCCAGTTGCTTTGGGCTTCCAGCTCAATCAGAACCAGTCTATATTGGGCTATGATGTCATGAGGCGTCATTCAGAACTAGCCAGGTTTCTTTGTCCACCATTTTATAGGCTTCTGCATAGGCCAACCATTGCAGTGATAGGCCTCCCTTGACCGAATCACTGAACCAAAGCCCGGTTCAAATTCCACTGCTGCTCCTTGTAATATTGGGCAAGTCATTTAACTCTCCATTGCCTCCAGTACAGACTTAGATTGGGAGCCCTCTGGGACAGGAAATACCTACTGTACCTGAATGTAACTCAACTTGAGGTGCTACTGAAAAAGATGTGAGCTAAAGCCAAATAATAATCACCTTAAGGTAGAACAGTATCAAGAGCATCTCAAGGGCTGGGCTTTGAACTTCAGTGTGAGATACCACAATATACGAGTCCTTTAAGAGGTGCTCCATGTTTATGTTTTGATATCATTGTCTTTGGTTTATAGTTACAGGTTTTTTTTTAATGGCATAACGCTAAAGATCAGGTCTGTTTTTGGAGCCTTGTACCTGTGCATCCTGAGACCAGCCAATAGGTGTTATCTAGATTGTAAGCTCTTTGAGCAGGGACTGTCTTTTGTGTATGGTGTACAGCGCTGCGTATGCCTTGTAGCGCTATAGAAATGATAAGTAGTAGTAGGTGTTGCAGTTGTGTGACAGCTGAGACTCCCTCCCCTAGGGGAGGAAAGGCCAGCATTAGGGGGTGGCAAACAGGGCACTTGCCCTGGGCCCCCGTACCTGACTCAAGCTGATGGAGGCATAGGCTGAAGCCTAGCTTTTGGGGTCCCTCCCCAATTTCTGCTCTGTGCCCCTGAATGTCTAACACCAGCCTTGCCCCCAGGGGCTATGAACTGTGCCTCCACTCCATTCCTACATCCACCAAAGTCCAGCAGCATTATGTGTACCTTGTTAGTATAATTAGGTTCTAAATGTCAGCTTCTTGTGGTCTTCAGAACCTTTGGAGGTGGTGTAGATCTGTTTGCAGTCTTTATGACAATGTAAAGATGGATGCTTATGGATTTGCTACATTGGGTAGTAAAAGTAATTAGTTCTATGATTAGAAATTTTTTAAATTTGGTCTCGCTTAACAGAGGGGCCCTTTTACTAAGCTGCAGCAAAAAGAGGCCTTCGTTAGTGTGGGCATGTGTATTAGACGCACTCTGGGCCAGTTTTGTACTGCATCTGCAAAAAAGGGGCTTTTTTTGGGATGGGATAGGGGCATGCGGTAAAACTGAAACCAGCACGTGTCTAAAACTGGCCTGAGCCTTTAATGTCTCCCATTGATCTAACCTTAAGGGCTCATGTGCTACACACATGGTGACAAGTTGGCACATGCCAACTTCTAATTACCACCGCAAACGGCGTGCACAGGAAGAAATAATATTTCCTGGCGCACAGGCGTGTGGCAAATCTGAAAATACCGCCAGGGGTGCGGTAGCCTAGTGGTAGTCTCATTTTGATGCACGCAGATGCATAGAGTCTAATTTGCCTTTGTAAAAGGGCCCCAGAATACAGTAGGGGATTATGTTTTTGGTAATACAATAATTTGTTAGGGAGAAATAATATAAATTCTCCGAGGACAAGCAGGCTGCTTGTTCTCACTGATGGGTGACGTCCACGGCAGCCCCCTCCAATCGGAAACTTCACTAGCAAAGGCCTTTGCTAGCCCTCGCGCGCCGATGCGCACCGCACATGCACGGCCGTCTTCCCGCCCGAACCGGCTCATGTTTGTCAGTCTTCTTTTGTCCGCGCTCGGGACGGTCGTGTTTTGCCGCTGTTTCGTGCCCCTCAAGTTGACCTCGCGCATCTTCGCGATTTTCGCTAAAAAAAAAAAAGAGACCGATCCGGTCTTTACCCTTTTCCCGTGTTTCCAGCTTTTTCCCCACGTAAGTTTCCTTTCGCTTTCGGGACCGGCCTATTTGGCCTCGGTACGGGTTTTTTCTCCCTTCTTTTTGGTGTCTTTCGTCATCGCGAATTTTGATTTCGCCGGCGTGATTTTTCCGCCCATGTCATCGAAGTCTTCCAGCGGCTTCAAGAAGTGCACCCAGTGCGCCCGGGTAATCTCGCTCACTGATAGGCACGCTTCGTGTCTTCGGTGTCTGGGGGCTGGGCACTGCCTGCAGGCCTGCAGTCTTTGTGCTCTTTTGAAAAAGAGGACTCAGGTAGCGAGATTGGCCCAGTGGAACGCGTTGTTCTCGGGCTCTTCGACGACAACAGCACGGGCATCGAGTGCATCGACGTCGACAGCATCGAAGTCTTCGACCTCGGCATCGACTGCATCGAGGCCTCTACCTCCTGCATCATCGGTACCGAGACATCGAAAGGCTGCGTCGACGTCGGTGGTACCGGGACCTCAGCTATTGCTGATGTCGGACGGTGGTGCTTTGTCTGGGGTGCAGGTGAGGGCTGTCCATTCCCCTGCTGGTGGCGGTGAGCCTTTGGGTGGGTCTCCCCCTGCCCTGAGGGCTCCTGCGGTACAGCCCCCCCCCCCCGAGATCGACCTTCTTCGGCCTCGGCCCCGGGGAAGCGACGGTTGGATACTACGTCCTCGTCAGTACCGGGAAGCTCCGGTGACATGCTTCGCTTGAAGAAGTCAAAGAAGCATTGTCACCGGTCTCCTTCCCGTCTCGGTACCGAGAGCTCTGGGTCGCAGAGGCAGTTGGCACCCAGTAGGCATCGGCACCGGGAGGACCGCTCACCCTCTGTTCAGGAGGTGTCGATGTGCTCCCCCTTGGACAGCCCGGAACCGCCTCCACGCCTGGAACAGACTCTGATATCGACGCCTGCATCGGCTTCTCAGTCTTTCTCCACAGCTGCTCTGCAACGAGAGTCTCCGGGCCGTTCTTCCAGAGATTCTGGGAGAGCTGTTGCGCCCTTCCCCTCCGGTACTGGGGCTGCTTGCACCACGGTACCGTTGAGTGAGGCGCCGGCTGGCCCCTTGCCCGAGGTGAGGTCTCCGGTATGGTACTGCTGCCTCCCAGGCAGACTCCCCGACGACGTCGGCGGAGGGAGCTTCGCCGGTGCTGGCGAGGGAGTCCACCTCTCGACGCTCCTACCGTGGCCGTGTTTCCACGGAGTCGAGTCGGGCACGGCTTCAGACGCAGGTTCATGAACTTGTGTCTGATACCGATGGTGAGGCCTCGTGGGAGGAGGAGGAGGACATCAGATATTTCTCTGACAAGGAGTCTGATGGCCTTCCTTCTGACCCACTCCCTCCCCTGAAAGGCAGCTTTCTCCTCCCGAGAGTCTATCTTTCGCGGCCTTTGTCCGGGAGATGTCTACGGCCATCCCCTTCCCGGCGGTCGTGGAGGATGAGCCCAGGGCTGAGATGTTTGAGCTCTTGGACTATCCTTCTCCACCTAAGGAAGCGTCCACAGTACCCATGCATCATGTCCTAAAAAAGACATTGCTGGCGAACTGGACCAAGCCATTAACTAATCCCCACATTCCCAAGAAGATCGAATCCCAGGCATAAAAAACAGTCTGGCCTACAGGCTGAGCAGAGTTTTGCAACCTCATGAGTGGTTGCTGAATATGGACATTGCCCGTGAGATCTTCCGAGTGTGGGGCACCCCCTCAGTGGATCTCTTTGCCACTGAACTAAATCACAAGGTCCCTCAGTTCTGTTCCAGGCTTCAGACCCACGGCAAACTAGCGTCAGATGCCTTTCTCCTACATTGGGGAATAGGCCTTCTGTATGCATATCCTCCTATATCTCTGGTGGGGAAGACTTTGCAGAAACTCAAGCAAGACCGCGGAACCATGATCCTGATTGCGCCGTGTTGGCCATGTCAGATTTGGTTCCCTCTTCTTCTGGAATTATCCTCAGAAGAACTGTGGAGATTGGAGTGTTTTCCAACTGTCATCACTCAGAATGAGGGGTCGCTTCTACATCCCAACCTCCAGTCTCTGGCTTTCATGGCCTGGATGTTGAGAGCATAGAATTCGCTTCCTTAGGTCTTTTGGAGGGTGTCATCCCGGGTCTTAGGCTTGCTTCCAGGAAAGATTCCACTAAGAGGTGTTACTCTTTTAAATGGTAGAGGTTTGCCATCTGGTGTGACAGCAAGGCCATAGATCCCCTTTCATGTCCTGCACAGACCCTGCTTGAATACCTTCTACACTTATCAGAGTCTGGTCTTAAGACCAACTCCGTAAGGGTTCACCTTAGTGCAATTAGTGCTTATCAGCGTGTAGAAGGTAAACCTATTTCTGGACAACCTTTTAGTTTGCTTCATGAGAGGTTTGCTCTTGTCAAAGTCCCCTGCCAAACTCCGCCAGTATCATGGGATCTCAATGTCATTCTCACCCAGCTGATGAAAGGTCCTTTTGAGCCACTGAATTCCTGCACTTGATGTGGATGGTCATTTTCTTGGTGGCTGTTACTTCAGCTTGCAGGGTCAGTGAGCTTCAGGTCTTAGTAGTGGATGCACCTTATACTAAGTTTCATCACAACAAAGTAGTTCTTCACATGCACCTTAAGTTCCTGCTGAAGGTGGTGTCGGAGTTCCATCTGAACCAGTCAATTGTCTTGTCAACATTTTTTCCCTGTTCTCATGCCCACCCTGGCGAAAACAGCTTGCACACCTTGGACTGCAAGAGAGCTTTGGCCTTTTACATGGAGCAGATGAAGCCCTTCAGACAGTCTGCCCAGTTTATTGCTTTTGATCCCAACAGGAGGGGAGTCGCCATCGGAAAACACACCATTTCCAATTGGTTAGCAGATTGCATTTCCTTCACTTATGCCCAAACTGGGCTGACTGGAAGCTAAAAGCCCACATTTTTGATGCTGCTTTTAACTCCTAACCCTTGTTCACTTGTTCAGAACCCTCATTTTATCATCCTCACTTTAATATTCCCTTATCTGTTGTTTGTCCTGTTTGTCCTAATTAGATTGTAAGCTCTGTTGAGCAGGGACTGTCTCTTCATGTTCAAGTGTACTGCGCTGCGTACGTCTAGTAGTGCTATAGAAATGATAAGTAGTAGTAGTAGTAGTAGCAATGTATTGTCAGAGCCATGGCTGTGTTGGGGGCTCACTTAAAAGTAAGCCTCCGTTGAAGAGATTTGCAAAGCTGCGGTGTGGTCTTCCGTCCACACATTCACATCACACTACTGCCTTCATCAGGGTACCCGATGCAACAGTTGGTTTGGGCAGTCGGTGCTGCAGATTGTTTAGAATCCAACTCCACCCCCCTAGGCCCGTTTTATTCTGTTCCAGGCTGCACTTTCAGTTAGTTGTTACGTCCTCGCCGTTGCAAGGCCCAATTGACCAACGGTGGTTGTTTTGAGTGAGCCTGGATGCTAGGGATACCCCACTTGTGAGGATTATTCAGCCTGCTTGTGCTTGGAGAAAGTGAAGATACTTACCTGTAGCAGGTATTCTCTGAGGAGAGAAGGCTGATAATCCTCACAAACCCACCCACTTGCCCTTGGAGTTGTCTCCTCTTTTTTTACTCTTCACTTAACTGAGGAGTGTGGATGCGCGGTGGGCAGGAAGGCACTCGGCGCATGCACAGTTGGATGCGCAGCACGCTCAGAAAGCTCCAGCAAAAGTCTTTGCTATTTCAAATGCTGGTTCCTGGGCTGGCGAAGATCGCCGACCCACTTGTGAGGATTATCAGCCTGCTGTCCTTGGAGAATACCTGCTACAAGTAAGTATCTTCGCTGTGTCTGAGGTACCTAGAAATAAGGGACAACAACATAGTTGTAGGTGATAACCTTTTTATTGGACTGACTTCATTCATTTGAACTCTTCTACCTTCATCACATCAATGCAGAAATCTTTTTAGTGGAGTCCAGCCCTTTTCTGGGAATTTAGGATAAAATTATGTTTAGAGTAAAAGTAGCAATAAAAACTGGGCTGTTGGTAAAGAGTTTATAAATTGTATAAAGATTACTATATTGACCTCAAAAGAGATTGATTATGTAAAGGGATCATCTTTCATCAAAGTTAACTCTTCACATCCTAGTGATAAACACTTCATATGGTTCCACAGACCTGACATCATTTTATCCCCAGTCTGGTAATCCTATAATAATTCTCACGTCCAACGTTCTAATGTGCCTGGGACCGTGCCTCCCTCGGAGGTGGTCTGCTAGGCAGGCACGCATTCTCCCTGCCACTTCGGAGCAAGTGGCAGGGAGTGGGGCAACACAGACCCCCCCTCGCCGCATCACCAACTCGCCCCCCCCCACCTGACGAGCATGAACACCCCCTGTCCCCTCACGCAACTCCCACCGAGTTCCACACTCCGCCCTCCCTCCGATTTCAACACCCCCCCGCGTTATGGCCCCCTGTACCCCCCTTCTGCGACCCTGTCGACCCCCCTTTCCCGCTGAAAACCGTCCCCCACTGCCGTGAAGTACCTGTGCTGACAAGGGACCCCAACCCCCATCAGCCGAAGTCCTGTGCTGGCCTTTGCGGCACTGCTTCTTCAATGAAGCAACGCCGCGAAGGCCAGCACAGGACTTCGGCTGATGGGGGTTGGAGTCCCCCGTCAGCACAGGTACTCCACGGTGGCAGGGGATGGGTTTCACCGAGAAGGGGGGTCGACAGGGCCACAGAAGGGGGGTACAGGGGGCCATAACGCGGGGGGGGGGGTTAAAACGGAGGGAGGGCAGAGTCTGGAACAGCGAGGGAGGGTGGGGGATGGCCTTGCTAGTGCCCGTTTTTTTCCCTTAAGAAACGGGCCTTTTTTACTAGTACAAAGTATAATTTGCACCAATAAATTTCTTTTTAGATTTTTTTTTTTTTTTTTGCAAGAATGACAAATGTCAATTATTGTGGTATTTTTCTTTTTCATTTTCAAATTGTTCAGACAAGCAAGGAACAAAATAACAGATGCCACTTGTCTTAGCATTGTTTTTGTGAATGTTACTTCCTCATTGTTGATGTCCAAAACAATTGAAGAGGTCTCTCTTAAGTTGACTTTTATTAATCTCTCATCACTCTAACACGGCCAGTGTTTCAAATACACTCTGTTTTGGGGAAATCTTCAATGGTATGTTCTGGAGGAAGGTTATTACAGTGAATGTCTTTGTGAACATGTACCTTTGAAGATTCCCCTGAAGCAGAGTGTATTTGAAACACTGGCCATGTTGAGATGAGAGATCAACGAAGGTCAAGTTAAGAATGTTTTTGAGTATGACCTACTAGTATTGTCCAATGTTGGAGACAGGATACTGGGCTCAATGAACCTTGATCTATCCCAGCATGGCCTTTCTTATACTTGTAAGCAAAGAGGCCAATTGGTTATATTGGTCTAGGGGAAAACTGGAGCCTTTTCAGATTGTGATATCTATTATTTTATCTTAAGAATTATCCATAGATGTTCATTATGTTGAATATTCTTACATTGGATGAATATAAGATAAGAATCCAACATTCTAGGGACAGAAATCTGAGCATGGTTTTTCTAGAGGTAGGTCTTGTTAGATGAATCTGATTAATTTCTTTGACTAGGTGACCATAGAATTGGATTGGAGGAGAGCACTAGGTTCCACATAGACAACTTATAAATAAATTGAATGCCCTTGGTATGGTCCCTAAAGTGACTCACTTAGAAACTGGTTGAATGGAAGGTGACAGAGGATAGCTGTAAACAGATGTTACTAATAATGTCCTGCAGGGATTGGTCTTAAGTCCAGTTTTTTAAAACATTTTTATTGCTGGTATTGTGGAAGGACTGTTTGGTAAAGTTTGCTCTTTGCAGATGATACCAAACTCTATAATATGGTAGACACCCCTAATTGTTGTGGTTGTCATGAAGAGGAATCTAGTGAAACTTGAAGAATGGTCTAGAATTTGGCTGCTAAGGTTTAGTGCTAAATATAATGCAGGGTCATGCATTTGGACTGCAAAATCTCAAGGAAGTGGCAGAGTATAGGGGGTGAAATATTTCTGTGCGAAGAAGAGCGAGATTTGGGTGTGATTGTATCTGATGTTCTTAAGGTGGCCAAACAAGTAGAAAAGGTGACATCGTATGCCAGAAGGATACTTGGGTGCATAGAAAAAGGAATGTCCAGCAGGAAAAAGGGGGTGATGTCTCTGGTGAGACTTCTTTTACAAAGCTGCGTTAGCGATTCCCACGTAGCAAATGAGAGGAAGCCCATAGGAATTCAATGGGCTTCCTGTCTTTTGCCGCATTGAGAATTGGTAGTGAGGCTTTGTAAAAGAGGCCCTTAGAGTAGTACTGTGTGCAGTTCTATAGACCACACCTTCAGAAAGATATAGATAGGATGGAGTCAGGCCAGAGAGCGGTTCTAAAATGGTCAGTGGTCTTGTCATAAATCCTATGGGGACATTAAAGATGCCAATATATATTTTTTTGGAAGAAAGATGAGAGAAGAGAGATTTAATAGAGACATTTAAATACCTCTGTGGCATAAATGCACAGGAGGTGAGTCTCTTTCAACTGAAAAGAAAGTTTGGAATGAGGGAGCAAAGGATGAAGGTGAAAGGGGTTAGAAGTAATCTAAGGAAATACTTTTTTATGAAAGGGTGGTGGGTGTGTGGAATGGCATCCCAGTGGAGGTGGTAAAGATGAAGACTGTGAATTCAAGACATCATTGGACAACCACATAAGATTTCTTAGGAAGAGAAAGGAATAGTAGATGGTATGGATGGGCAGAGTGGATAGGCCATATGATCTTTATCTACTGTCATTTTCTGTGCTACCTATGAGCATGCTGATGAGTAGCTAAACAAATAACCCATAATTAATTACATTTTTTATTATACTATTTTATCAGTGTACTTTTGTCTCACTGAGCTGAATCTCATCTTTCTGCCCCACCTCTTCCTTCGTAAATATTATTTAGGGACAGAATGATATTTTTGTTTAATGCAGTGTTTCTGTTGATTGTGTTGTCATTCTTTGCAGTGGAATGAAAAAATCCAGAACTGGATCTGAATCTTGCATTGACTTAGAGCAGAGTTAGCAAAGCAGGTAGTCAAATATGGGTTAATTTATGCCATGTTAAAATTTGCTATTTTGGGAGCAAAGAATAATGCAAAAATTATACATAAAGAGGCCTAAATATTTTGACACGTGCTCAGGGTTATACTTCTGTTCCCTTCAATTTTTTTCTAATCTCTTCCCTCTGAGGGTCAGTCAAAGAATAGTCAGAAACTGGAAGCAGAGCTTAGTTTCTGGGAAAATCTTGTTCTGCCACTTTTTTCAGACTCCAGAGCTAGAGAAGCAAGAGTGTTCTGCTCTAACTGCCTCCCTTCTAGGTAGCCTGCAGGGAAGATGAAGGAAGGGGATGAGCCTGGAGTGGAATAGAGAACACTTACTTTGCTCCCTAATCTAGCCTGTCTAGTACTGAACAGTGTACTCTTGTGCACACATGCAAAAGATGTAGCATGCACTAGATTGAAAACAAATCTGTTTTATCAGACTAACAGAAATCAAATGAAGTAATCAAAAGCTGAGGTTAAGCTAGGACCAAGCCCAAATGAAGGTTCGCAAAACATGAACCATATCGGTGTGGGTCCATTAGTGATATAACAAGCTAAGTAGCTTTTTTATGCTTAAAGATTAAAAGTATTTAATTATTAACAAAGATTTAAATATAAAATTATAATTGAAACATTTAATGACCAATGATGAGATTAGTGTATCAGTAGTACCTCTGTGTGAAACGAGGTCTGAAAAGCAAGTTACTCACATGTAGAATTAATAGGTGCTGGTTTGAAAAAAAAAATAATTAGAATGAAAAATAAAGCATTTTTACAGTGGGTGTAGACCAAAGTGACACATATCATGATACATCATCAGCATTACTTCTAAACAGAATGACTCATTCCATATTTGCTGGATGAAATATTAGAATCCTACATAAAGCCCTCAAATGAGAGAATAGTTGTAGTTTGCACAGTGATATTGCTGCTGCTTTCCTTGATTCCAGTCCTATGACCTTTGCTTTTAAAGGTATTCCTAAGTTGGAGGAACATTTATGTATTTATATTTAGCTCGGATCTTTGTCAGTAGCAGTTCAAGTTGATGTCAGTACTGGGCAAAATAGTGGAAACTATTATAAAGAATAAAATCAGTGAACACATAGACAAACGTGGTTTAATGGACAGAGTCAACATGGATTTGGGCATTTTGTTTCATTTCTTCAAATGTATGACTAAACATGTGGATAAAGGTGAGCCAGTTGATATAGGACCCTGTTTACTAAGACGTGCTAGCATTTCTAACACATGCTAACTGTTAGCATGTGCTAATGCTAGAGACACCCATATATTCCTATGGGTGTCTCTAGTGTTAGCGTGCGCTAAACAGCGGGGCTTAGTAAACAGGGCCCATAGTGTATCTAGATGTTCAGAAAGCATTTGACAAAGTCCCTCATGAGAGACTCCTGAGAAAATTTTAAAAACAATGGGATACGAGACAGTGTTCTGTTGTGAATTAGGAATTGGTTGATGGATAGAACACAGAAAGTAGGGTTAAATGGCCAGTTCTCTCAGTGGAGGAGGGTGAATAGTGGAGTGCTCCAGGGATCTGTACTGAGGCCGGTGCTACTATTAATGGTCTGGAAATGGGAACGACAGGTGATTTAATTTTGCAGATGACACAAAACTATTCAAAAATTTTAAAACGTGGATTGTGAGAAATTGCAGGAAAACCTTAGGAAGTTGGAAGACTGGGGATCCAAATAGCAGATGAGATTTAATGTGGACAAGTGCTAAGTGATGCGCATTGAGAAGAACAATCCAAATCATAGTTATTTGATGCTAGGTTCCATCCTAGAAGTCAGCACCCAAGAAAAAGATCTAGGTGTTATTGTGGACAATATGCTGAAATCTGCTCAATGTGTGGTAGCAGCCAAAAAAGCAAACAATGCTAGGAATTATTAGGAAAGGGATAGAAAATAAGAGAAAAAAAATTATAATGTCTCGTTCTCTGAGGACAAGCAGACTATATTATTCTCACAAGTGGGTAGATGCTGTTAATATATGGCCTAGCTTTGGATCTACCACTGGAATAGTGAGGGCCAAGGCTATGAAGCCTAAGATAACTAAAGTACTGACTAGGCCAAATATCTGTAAAAAGCAGGTCTGAACCATGAGTTCTGACACAAACTGGTACAGCTGTCACTTTAAATCAGATGAACAAAATGGAGTCTATGAGTTTTGTATAAAAGGCAGCAGAGGTTATACAGGGTTATACAGAGTTCTTAAGATGGTGTGAAAAGTATGTGAAAACTATTGCAACAGGGAACAGGTGTCTCAGAAATGAGATGTGAAAAAAAGAACTTGTTCCCAAAACATACTGATAAGCCCGCGTGGGAACGTATCATCTCAGAAATTGAGAGCTAGGTTTCCCACCATTGACTTCTATGGAGAGGTTGTGTATAAAAGAGGGGACAATCTGCCATAGCTTTGGTGTCTGCCCCAACGCTTATCTCAGACGGCGAAGCTCTGTCCGATTGTACCAAGAATCTGTCTGCTGAATGTACCTGATTAAAGTCTGATGTCTGTATTTGTACCAACTTGAAGACTTGTCTTTGGGTAAGAAATAAAATGTATCTATCTATTTAAACCTATCTCTGTCTTTATTCTATCTTCTCTTTACCTTACATTTAGTTTACAAGGCAGATCACATACACTCAGTTTCTGGAGAAACTTAGACAGAATTTTAATGAGCATTATCTGGGAACATAAATGGCACAGAGTATACCTAGATCCAGGAAGACAGAAAGCAGTAGTTATGGGAATTAGAATTCTATTACAGCCCCTAATGCAAACCCAGAGCAGACCTCCTTGTGATTGGGTGACAATGGAGGTTGGAGAAACCATGCAGAACCTGTTATGTAAAATAGGTATCTTTAGTCCCCCGTGTTATCTGGAGTCAGAAAGAGGTCCAAGAGGGGGAAATTAAAACAGTGGTGACCAGCCGTATGCTGACCGTTCACTCTATCCTTCTTTCTCTTGTTTTTTTGAACGCAAGAGGGGATACTTATATCGTTGTGCGTTCAAATGTTCTATGTCATCTGTCCATCTCTTTTTCTCTTTTTCTCTTATCTCCCTGCTGTTATTCCTTCATTTTTCCCCTATCACGGACACTGCCCACTTCAGGGGTATTGGGCACCAATGTTCTGTCCGTTTTCACCCCTACTTTAAATACTCTTCTATTCTTCTGTCTTTTTACTTTCTTCCCTGAATGTCTCCATGCCCTGCGCTGAACTAACACACCTGCTTCTCTGCCCTTTTCTGTGCTGATCTCTTTCCCTAATTGTTAACCCAGTGGGGAGTTCAGACTCTCATTTCTGTTTTTCTATATTCTGTTCTGTTCTTTCTCACCCCCTTTTCTTTCTCCTATTCTGTCCATTTCTTTGATTTGCGTGATGTACGCAAGACTGTGCTTGTTGTGTGAAAGATGCATAACAACGAATCCAGGCGACTGCGATTTGGGGTTTGCTGTAAGTTTATTTCAATGTTCAAAATTTTTGGATTGGTCTCTATGCTAGCATTCTCGCTTAACAATCCTTAGAAATTGGGCATTTTCTGTTTCCCATTCCATCTTGTGTTCTGTCTTAATCCCCCCTTTTCAAATCCCTGTCCCCCTGTTCTTACTATGTATTCTGTTTTTTCTTCTTCTGTCGTCCCCCCCAATCCCTTTCCCTGCTCTCCTGCATCCTAACTTCCTCTGCCTACCTCTTCCTATTAATCCCCTGGCTCTAATCCTGCTCTGTTCTTCTCTGTATACTCCCGGATCGGGGGAATTGTCTTTATTCTGGGAGAACAGCACGCTCTCAGATTGCTCCCTTCTAAAATCTTCCTAGTACTTACAGCCCCCACCTTTCCACATCTGCTATTACCTTCACTCTGTGTGTGCGGCACATACTTTTGCTTATGCTGACACAGTTATCCTTGAGTTTTTTTTTATGTCTCGGGACTGTTCCTTTTACTCTATGCCTTTAGGAGGGTATCTTCCTATTGGACTTCCTACAACTTTCTTTATGCTCAGCTTTGTAGCTGCTTACCGCTGTCTAACTGCTGCTTTTTCCTTATCTCTCTAAGTATAAATCAGTTCCTTCAGTCCTCTGAACTATGCTTTTTCTCTGATTATTCAGCCCAGAGCCCCCCTCCTGTCTACATTTCTCTCGCCTATTCTTCCTTACGCTGCATTATAACCTCTGATTTCCGTTTCTCCTTACAGATATATAGTTTCTATCTTATACTCCGGTGCTCCGGTGCTATCTTTTCAGCTGTTATGAATGACTGCGTAGTATCTCTTATTCCGTCCCTTTTTTCTTTTGCATCCTTTTGTATGTCTCTTATCTGCGGTTGTCTTAAACTTCCCTGCTTCTCATGACTTTGATTTGTCACTCTATTTGTCCAGCTGATAAGTGCAAGAATTGTATATTCCTTCAGTTCTTTGCCATCCGTATCCAAACCTTTGTGCACTACACTTCCCAGAATACCCCCATTTTAACCTTTAACAGCCCCAGGCCCTTTCTTCTTATATTTTTCTTAGCGCTGTATTACACCCTCTGATTTAGTGCTATCGTTTCACATGTTACACACATTTCCTGCTCTTTTATAAATAACTGCGTAGTGTCCGCTCCTTTTCTTTTGCATTCTTTCTGTATGTTTCTGCACTCCGTCTGATTTATTTGCTGCGTAGTTCACCTAATTGTCCTTTTTCACTGCTGCTCAGTCCTGTGCTCTCACCCCACCCCCATAGCCATTTCTTTTTTCCTTAAATCCAATCTGAATTCCTTCCTAATCCTCCCTGCCCTCTTCTCTGATGCTCCGCCGACTGTTCGTGGTCCGTGGAGAGTTTATAGGGATGTGGCCCGCACGATACCAATTGGGGTAACTTAACCCCTTACATACACCTTTTTGGCCTCTTGTGCATTTCTTTCCGGAACATCCTGCTTTTGTAAATCTATTTAAACTTGCCCGAAGAGCTGAAGTTCTAAACCCTTTTCTTTTTCCCTCACATATCCTTATCCAGGCTTCCGAAACTGCCATTTCTTTCTGTAACTTTTAAGAGTTTTCCCTAATAAGCGCTGTAGCTCACTATCTCAAGGACACGACAATCTGGGAAGCTTGCCCACTTTAGCTGCCTTATCAGTTCAGAGGAGGCTCAGTTCATTTTTAAATGCTAAGAAAGTAATTTTTTCCCCTTCTCCGTCCGTTTTTTCTGTTCTATGCTGAAGCGGTACAAGTTAACCGGTCATTTATCCTCCTAAATTCATCTAACTATATCTAATTCTCTGGTATATTTCCTTAGCAGGTATCATAATTGTTAAATGACTTATCTTTTCATGCCTCATGCTGCCAAGTCCGTTATAAGGGCACCTCTGAGGATGTAACAATGTACGGATGTATTCTTTTTCTTTCACTTTTAAGATTATGACACCGCATCTTAGTCTAAGACTCTGCATTCTCCTTTTATTAGGACGTTGTCTCCCACTCCCCAAAATTTATGCTCATACTGCTTTGACTTTTGTGCGTTGCCCTCTATTTCAGCTTACTTCCCTTAAACAATAGATACTCTAATGCTTTCTCACTCTGTCTCTAAGTCATGATTTTAAACCCGAGACAGGTTTCTTTATTTTTGCGCTGCTAGTGACAGCCTGATAGACTTCATTGTGCTATACCATGTGCCTACAAAGTGTTAAAAAGGTATCTTTCCTTCAAACATGCATAACTTACCCCTTGCAAAACCGGCTTTTTCCCTTTTTGTCCTACTGCGGCTTTCTGTGATTACATTGCAATGCTTCTTTAATCTGTTTTTGGTAGTATGCTGATTGTCCATTTACGTGGCCCCCCATGATTTATGCTTCATGATCCTGGTTTTTGCACTTTAAATGGTATTATTCTATTCCTACAGATGTTACTTTCTTTTGCCCTGCATAGATATATGTCTTAATGTTCCACTATCATGTCACATTTACCTTAGTATGATTAATACGCATGTATTTCTTGTTGGATGTTCAACCGGTAGTGTTTTAGGAAGACTGTTGCATATTTTGGTTATATTGTTGAGAAGCAACTGTTTTTGTTACATTTAAATGCTATCCTATTGTGCTTGTGCTCTATAATACAGGAATATAGTGTGATTTCCAGAGCATGCTAGCTACAGACTTTTTCTTGTAAAAATATTTGTGCTCAAATGTTCATGACTTTTACTTCTATGATGGCAGTGCTGGTCCGCTGCCCATCTATAATCTTTAACACTAAGCTACGTATGTCAAAACTGTCCTACAAGGTTTAGTATTTCTCAGTCTTTTTCAGCTTTGTTCGCCTTGCATGACTAAGTTTGTACCGCTTGCCCTAGCTTCCTTTCTGTTCTGCTCTATTACCCTCAAGCTTTCCTTTCATAATTTGCTGTGTGGCAACCTTTGTATACACTGTAAACTAAGGTGCCTTACCCGAAGAGCTCACATGTTTTTCTCCCTTTAAAACAAAATTCTTTCTTGCTACCTTTCTAGCTGTGAACCACACTTCCTGCATTCTATTTAAAACTGCACAGCTACCTTTGTTTCCTCTTGTTATTACAGTTTCGTTCTGTGCACACCCCTGATAAGATTGCTGTTCGGAGTGTGTCCCTTTTTCCTCGTACCCGCTTGTATGTCTCCTTATTTTATTTGTTTATTTATAACTTTCTTTCACCGTTAGCTGGATGCACCGATTACGGCGTTCAGCTCTCTAGCCACTTTTGTTTTACTTCTCTCTAATAAAGGAAAGGTCTGTTTCCTCTCTACGGCTGTTTTCAAGTTCTCAGCTTTTTATGACTGAGACTTCTCGCCCTATAACTGCAGTCTCATTTCTCTGTATTTTTGCTTTCCCCATTTACAAGTGCATAGCTGTCTATTTTTCTTTTTTTCTGTGGCTGTTTTATAAATAACTTCCCTTCCATTCTCTGCCCTCTCTGTCTCTCGTATCTGTTAATCTCTAGCTTTGGAATGTATTATCCTGTTTCTAATAATCTCCGGTAATAACCTTTCGCCCTGTACGGCAACGGCACCCTTCTTTTCTCCTGACTATGTTTCCTGCTCTTACATACAACCTGTCTGTCTGTAAGGTTACGTTCTCTTTTCTGCCACTCATCCAAATATATTTCTTTTTAATTTTGATAGTCTCTTGGCTACTATTTTCAGTTGTTTTATTAAATTTGTACTTGTCCTAGCAGTTGTTATCACACCCTTTTAATTTACAATTTATTTTGGGATAATGTTATACTCTTAATTAATGCTTAAGGTTTGTTATTTATTCTCCTATTTGAAATTTGCTTAGACGCTATATGGATTATATCTTGCTCCCGTTATAAGCTAGGCGCTATGCCCATCAGTTTCTACAAAAGCTTTCTGCCATTGCATTGGGGTTTATTTTGTTTATTTTGTTTACTTTGTTCCTTTTCTGAGTGTCTTTCTTGCCTTTTGTTGAAATCGGTCTTTCTTTTCACTGGATTAGATTTCTGAGGTTCTTATTTGCTTTTTCCTTTTTCTCTTTATTTCTTAATTTTTTTTATTTATTTAATTTCCTTCTACTAGTGTCACGCCATTAACTTCGATACCGATGTCTGGGACTCACATCCATCGAAGGTGCTCCTTCAATGGATGACGGTATCTTATTTATTAGATTTTAAGCAGATTTCCATTCCATTATCGGAGTGGCCTGCGGATTCGGCATTATTGCCCACCTATGAGTTACTTGTATAGATGAGCGCGGGGTTAATAAAGAGACGTCTAACGACTTTCGTTGCGATTGTGTACAAGGTGATTCGGGCGTATCTAAATTCTTAAAGGTATTTTGGTTGTTTGAATTGAGTAGAATCTTCAGTTGAATAGAGCAGAATCTTCAGTCTAAATTTTTACCTGTATATTTAAAATATCCGATGGAGGTTAGTCGAATTGAGCGGAATCTTCATTTGAATAGAGCAGAATCTTCCTATCCAGCGAAAATCCAAAGGGTATCTGTTCTCCCAGTTCAGGGAACTAATTTCGCAGTTTCCTGAGCACTTTCAGGGGTAGTAGTCTCCCCTCCTTTGAGGGTTCCACCATTGGAGCGAATCATGGCCAATGGAGCTGACTCTTGGCGGCTGGTAGAGCAGAATCCTAGTTGTAGGAAGCCTACCCTGGGGAAACAGTTTTTTTGATTTTAACATAAGAAACATAAATAAGCAGATACTAGGCATTTATTTATTTATATACCTTTCTGAAGCATATATTGGACTACATTATACACATAATAATAAACACCACTTGTTCCTATCTAATTTCTTACGTATTCCCTTCACCTTTGCTACTATTGTTCGTCTATGATTCTAATGTGCGGCAAAAGCATAGGGCTTTCCGCCAATTGGTAATTTATATTCTAGGTTCTGTTACTGGGACGCTCTTGAAGACACGTGAGTATAAAGGTGTTTTCCATACGCATGATGCATGTTTTCCTTTGAATGATCTACCCTTGCACGTTTTATAGATATATTTATAGAGGTACCTATTATAATTCTTTGAACTAGGATCCACCTTGAGACTTAATTTGCCATTTTACACTGCACACCTTCACCTATGTGGATTGCTTTCCCCTTACTCCTAAATCCATTATGTCCGCTCAGTCCTCTACTAGCCCCCTGGAAAGAGTTCTTAACTTTTTCCCCGCTGATAAAAAAGAACTTTCTCGTTTATGTCAGACCTGGCACACCGTTTGGTCCGCTAAAGACCCAGGACTAGAATGGCCAACAAAGGGTTCATTTGATCAGGGTAAGCTCCAAGCTTTGATCTGCTACAATGAATCCAACAAAACAGGAAAATCTAGGGATAAGCACTTAGCTGCTATTAATAAATTCATACTTATTGCTCAAAATCAGCACGATAGGAGTCTAGCTAAATCCGATACCGATCAAGCCCCTTACCAAGATCCAGTAATACCTACGGCCCCACCACCTTATAATGCTGCAGGTACTACCAAGCTTCTACCATGCGCAGTGGGATATACACCAATACCCCCGGGATATTGTGATAAACCTCAGCTACAGATTTCTCAGGGATCTCAGACGCAGACCCCCTCATCTCAAGGATCACAGACAGCGATACCTTCGCTGCCTACGGTATCTCCCACTCCTATAAGATTTGACCCACCTACTACCGTGCACATTGCCGGCGTAGTTGATCTATCTCTTCCTTCATCACAAAAAGACCCAATTCCAATATCTCAAGGGTCAGTACAAACCCAGACGCCCTTAACCCCTTCAATCACCGCCCAATTGCCTACTATTACTGCTGCTCCAATGATGCAAGCAACTACCCAGACGCTAACCCCACTACCGCCTCATGTATATCGTACTATCGGAGGCTATGAAATTGAGATACCCCCACCCATTATTGAGCAATATCCTTGTGTCCCGCACCCATTGGTTCCGGTCACTGTCCAGCACCCTGCCATCAGTCAAATTGATGCGGCTGCCCAGACCTCTACTTATCCTGAGCTAGGATCAGAATTCACTTCACACATGAACACCCAAACAACTCCCTACCCACATATGGAGCACACAACTCAAACATTACCTCCACCACCACATTCAGACTCCCATGTCCAAACTGGTCCCTTGCCAACTGAATCCCTACAGTCTATCCTGTCCCAATTACGACAGATGGGTTTCATTCCATGTAGTCCTGCCACACAAGCGCGGGCTATTTGTCAGGAACTCCATGATCGGGGTTTCCTTAAAGCACCCCCTATTCCAGTGAGCTCTTCTATGCCTATTCTAGAACCTGAGTGTTCTACCCCTCCTGGCTGGGATCAATTGGGTGCACGCCCTAAGGGTAAAATACCCCAATTAGCAGAGGATCTGGCTCTTCTCCGCCGTCCTCTCATACCTCCAGCCAAACCAGGTACTGGGGGTCTACCAAAAGTAATATCTTCCCCATTAGAAAAAGAATGGGAAATTTTAAAACAACAACTTCCAATTCAAATGGATATTCGAAAAGAACCTCCCCCACTATTAAGTCTCTCCTCCTCTATGGAAGGAGATTCATCTCACCTTGATCTGCCTAAGACCCTTCCCCTGGACACCCCGATTCCTTCAGGTGCAGGCTGTATACCGCCACCTGGCCTCGCACTGGCCAGTATGGGAGATGATCTCGCATTTGTTTCAGAAGGACTTCGTTCCCTACGCAAGTCCATTTCGGCACTCCCTGACACTATTGCATCTGCTGTATCAAAATCTACAAAACCCCAACAACAGGATGTTATTTCTCATCATACCAGACAGCGTCATCCTCACAGTTATCTTACTGATGAAGGATCTAACCGCTGCCTTGCAGTTATTGACAGTTCCCCACACCCTACCACACCTAGCACACCTGCTCAATATGTGGCATTACATGAGAATTCATGGCATTATGTTCAACCATGGGTTGATAACCTTGCAGGATGGTCTGAGGCACTCCAGCCCCAGTCCGCTCTTTTCCCACGTGAAGGATCCCTACGATCAGACAAGCTCTCATTAGTGAGAGATCTCATTTATGATCACCCTGACCCTCATTGGGATCAGAAAACAACACTTTATCTAATCCAGGGCTTTCAGGTTTGGAAAAAGTATGAGAATCAATTTCCCCCAACCGCCACGAAGCCATTGGAGAAAGTAAACCTTCTTCCCCTGTTAAATAAAATGTCCGGAGGTGTCCCTCATACGGAATACACTCCACTTTCAGCTGTAGAATTGAATACCCTCATACTACAGCTCCCAGATATTGCACAGGGAGGTAACCGATGGTTGAAGAAATTACAAGACATAACCCTGGGGACCACTCTGTCAGTCGGCGACATGAAAGCGCTCCTTGGCAGAACCCCACACGCTAGTGTCACTGACATATTCACTCAATCAGGCTATGCAAAATTTGTCACAGATACTCAATATGATGGCAATCCTTTAACAGAGATTCAGACCAAAATATTTCAAGAAATTCGGACCATGTATCCGACCCTGAAAGATTTTTCAGTTATCACTTCCCAAAGATGGGAAATGGATTCAGAGGCTATTGAGGCTTATTTACTCAGACTCCAAGGTCTTTATAAGGAAGAGACTGAGGAAAAATTTGACTCTGATAATGCTCTTCCAGTATTCTATCATTTACTGAAGGGAACCTTACCTTCAGAAATTAAACTAAAGTTGGAGAACACCGTGGGTCTCCACCTGGAAAAATGGCCTAAAATTCGTGAACACATCCTTCATCATTGCAGACGGCTCATTAAAAGCAAGCAAAATGAAGCCCAACACCGTAAGACAGTACACACTAACTTGGAAGTGCTACAGACTGAAGATCTCAAAGAGAAAAGAGCTCCTAAAAGCTCTGACACAGATCCTAATGCCCCTGAAACCTCTCCCCCTGTTATTGTCATGTATGCAGACCAACGATATGACAATGACACCCGCAATCAGGGCCCACGGCCATACCGCCCAGACCGTAGACCTCTTTACCCAGAAGAAAGAGGTCGGCGAGGGCAACCGCAGCGAGGTCCCATACGGGGCCCTCCCGGTGATAACAGACGATTTCGAAACGATTATTCCCGGCCTAGTCCAGATCGTTATATAGATGTTCAATGTTATCGTTGCCAACAATTTGGTCATTATGCTGCTCAGTGTCCTCAACCGCCATCCCATAGAGCTATAAGACAGCTCCGGCAAAATCCTCCAAAACGCCAGTCTTTCCCTCTATGGAACCCAGATCAACGCCGCCCACAGTGACTAGGCGTAGTCCGAACTGCTGCAGGATTGGATGATCCAATGATCACCCTGCTTATCTGTGAGGTTCCTGTCCCCTTCTTGATTGACACAGGCGCTTCTCGCTCTGTGTTAGCCCACGTCCCACACAAACTACAGAAACTTCTTAAAGTTTCCCCAGACAATGTTACCACCACAGGATTTGATGGTGTTCCTACGGACACACCACTGCTTGAGCCCCTGCCAATTAAATATGCCGATCAACAACTATCTGCTCCCTTTTTGTATGCTCCGCTGTGCCCTGTTAATTTACTTGGAAGAGATCTATTGACATTGTTTCATTTTGAAATTCATTTTGATCCTTCCCCTACTGAAACCACTTCACTCTTGATGGCTGTCACCTCTATGGTTGAAAAACAAATAGAAGAAGCTTTGAATACTTTACCGGGTTTTCTATGGGCCACACCAGAAAAACCCTATGGTGAAGTTGCAGGCCCTCCCCATCGTATCCAGCTGTTACCTAGTTGTACAGGTCCTAAAATTGCCCAGTACCCTTTGAAACCTGAAGTCATTGCTGGAGCTCAAAAACAAATTGATTCCCTATTACAGCAAGGTATCATTGAAAAATGTAATTCACCATACAATACTCCATTATTCCCTGTTCCAAAGAAGGAACCTGGCGCCTTCCGTATAGTACAGGATTTACGCGCGCTAAATGACCTTACTTACGCGGTATTCCCGAATGTGGAAAACCCAACTACACTCCTCAATAGTATCTCCTTGCAGACATATCATTCCACCATTGATTTATCCAACGCCTTCTTTTCCATCACCCTTGACCCCGTAAGCCGCCCGCTAACGGCTTTCCAATTCAATAATACCACATATCAGTGGACCCGTCTCCCTCAGGGATTTACTGACAGTCCTACAGTCTTTTCTCAGACTTTAGCAGGACACATACAGGAATTCAAACAGTACAGATATGATCTCCCACCCCAAACTTCCATTGTTCAATATGTGGATGACATGCTCATCACCTGCCCTGACTTCAACATGTGTGTGCAAGTCACCTGTGACTTTCTTGCCTTTCTTGCTACGAAAGGTTACAAGGTCAACAGAAAAAAATTAAAAGTTGCTCAGACACATGTTACCTTCCTTGGCCATCACATTGGCCCCCGTCAGAAGGGCCTAGGTCCTGATACTCTCCAACATGTCTCCTCCTTGCGTATGCCCACCACCATTTCGGATCTCAGAGGTGTCCTTGGCATGTTAAATTTTTGTCGCCTGTGGATACCAAATTATTCTGCCCGGACTCAGCCCTTTTATATGAAACTACAAGGCAAACAAAAAGAAAAACATGAACCCGTCCTCTTCACACCCCAAGAAACAGCTGATTTAATGGCCCTTGTGAAGGATGTTATGCTCTCCACACCATTAGCGACTATTGATGTTTCTCAGGATGTGCACCTTTGGGTTGTGCATACTGAGAATACCTGGTCTTGCCTGATCACTCAAGAACATGATGATCTTGCCTGTGGTTATCTTTCAGGTACTTTTTCACCTGTTGAACGAGCTTTTGCTACTTGTGAGAAAGGCCTTGTTGCCGCCAGCACAGCTGTGACAAAATTATACAGCTACATTCCTCACCTTCCGGTGATTCTTCACACATCCCATGATGTTAAATATCTGTTAGATAAACAGATTAGTCACATGACTGTCTGCCGCTTACAAAAGTATCAAGTGCTTTTGTTCAGCGTGGTGCACTCTATCCACCCATTAACTTTAACTGACCTCCAGCGCTTAGATCCACTACTCACTGTAACAGAAACAGCACAGAGTGCTATTTTTCCCCATGAGTGCACTACCCAATTGTCTGTACCCGCATCTCTCCATCTGCATTCAGAAATCTTGCAGAGTGGCGAGGTCTGGTTTACAGATGGTTCTCAGCAAAACGGAATTGCCGGCTTTGCCGCCCTCCGTTATACACCAGAAGAAGATATTCTGGATCCCGTACAATTCAGGTTACCTGATTCATTCACAGCACAGACCGCAGAACTTACAGCGGTTTTGTATGTTTTACTGTTTAAAGCACTTCACTCAGATTTAAGCATTGTCACCGATTCGGACTATGTTTTTGCTTCCTTACATTCCCATATTCGTAAATGGAACCAGAGGGGTATGATTTCCTCTACTGGACAACCTCTCAGTCACTTACCTTTGTGGACTGCTCTTTTTGAAGCACTGGAGAAGCGCCATCAAAAAGGCCTTCGCACCAGTATCTCCTGGATTAAAGCACATCAGGAGACATTTTTCTCTTTCGCCATTAATGGTAACCATGCTGCAATTAAAACAATGCCATCCCACGTTTCCCGTTTTGGCAAAATTGCCAGAGGAAAAATCTAGAGCTTTCAGGAGCTTGAGCCATGCTCTAGCGTGCATGCGCAAGTGCCTTCCCACCTGCTGCGTGATTGTGCCACTTCGGTTTTGTTTTTTCTATGTGAGAAGCAGTTGTGTTTTTTTCTGCTCGCTTCTCACACGCCCGGTAGAGCGATTTTTATTTTGAGTGCCTTTCGGCGCTTTCATACCCACTTACCTTCTTCTCTTTCTTTTCATTGTTTAAAAAAATTATTTGAACCTTTTATTTCCTAGTTATTTGCCCTGCATCTAAGTTTCCTTTCATTTTCAACACGGGCCATTTTTAGGTCTGCCTGGTCGGGTCTCTCTTTTTGTGCCTTTCCCCTTTTTAGGCACTATTGTGACTTTTAAATTCGCCGAAGCCATTTTTCCTTCCATGTCCACGAAGACTCCCAATGGCTTCAAATGTTATACCTGGTGCAACCGGACTATCTTGGGAAAAGACACCCATTCTTGGTGTCTTCAGTGCCTTGGGCCTGACCATAGCCCTGCCAACTGTGTCCTTTGTCTTCGTATGAAGAAGAGGACTCAGGATTCCTGAGAGGCTCAACGCAAGAAGATTTTTGGAGCCTGGTCCAGTTCTTTGACATCGGCATTGAGGTTGGAGGCATCGGTGTCAACATCGAGTGTTCCACCGGCATCGGGAGTCACAGTAGGGATGGCTGCTTTGAGACACTGGGAGCAGTGAGGCATTGAGTGGGTCTCCACCTGTCTCGGCCTCCTGCTATGCAGGCCCCTGGGATCATCTAATGTCAGACCCGACCTCGAGTTGACGGGAGGATTCAACATCATCCTCAGCACCGAGGAGCATGGGTGACATGCATCAGGCGAAGGCCAAGAAGCACCATCTCCAATCTCCACCGACACTGCCAGGAGCTCTGGGGCGCCGAGTGATTCAGCACCCGAGAAGTGGTGATGCCAGGAGGACCACTCCCCCTCCATCCAGGAGGTGCCGATGCATGCATCTCCTAGCAGCCAAGATCCTGCTGCCGCACTAGCCATGGCGGTTTTGCAGATTGCACCCCAGCTAGTTCCACAGCCTTTCCCAATAGCAGTCCTCAAGTGCATCCGGGCCTTGATCCCTGAGCTTTTGGGCGGCCTCATGTAGTGATGTGCGTCAGTATCAGGGGTGCTTACGCCTGCCATACCTCCTGCTGCGGCCTTGCCTGGTCCTCAGCCTGCAGTGTGGCCTCCAACGCTGGCACCTCTTGCGGCCATCCAGGCCGGCACCCGTTCAACATTTGTGGAGGAAACTTCACTGGAGTCAAGACATGAGATGGTTTGTCAATTCTCCTCTTGAGGACATGGTTCCTCGGCATTTAGGTGGGCCTGGTCTTGGACATCCCTGAGGGAGGTGCTATCCGACACTGAGGAGGAGCGCTCATGGGAATCAGAAGAAGATACCAGGTACTTTTCCTCCAATGAGTCCTATGGGATCCCTTCTGAGCCCCTCCCCTCCACCTGAGAGAAGACTGTCTCCAGCTGAGAGCCTCTCTTTCACCTCATTTGTAAGGGAAATGGCTGATGTCAATGAGGACTGTTCGAGCCTACCTGTGTCTGACCCTGCCGCCTCGCTGGTGCCCCACAGAACCAGAGGGTAGCCCGATGCGACATCGGAGACGAGGCGGGAGCCACTATAGGAGCGGACGCCAAGACATCCTGGGGCTTGGTTGACGGTGTTCACGACTTGGCTGTCCGCAGCGGCGGGGAGGAGCGGAGAAATGGGAACAGCGCGGCAATTGGCTGGAGCGCCCTGATCCGGATGATTGTTACAGCGGTGTGGAGCGGAGCAACAGGAGCACCCTAGTTGCCCTGATTACCTCTTGAGCAGGTTCATCTAGGCTGCTTTTCTTCCTTCTTCTATGGAATACAATTGAGTAACCCATGAGCAAACTCACCTGGGCTGCTTTTCTCTCCTCTTCTGTGGATACAGCATGAGAGAATGGTGCCCTTGAGCATAGTCATCTAAGTTGCTTTTCTTCCTTCTTTCCGCAGAATGCAGCATGAGAGCTTCGTGGCAGGATCATCTGAATTTTTTCTCCCTTTCCGTGGAATGCAGCATGAGAATCTTGTGAGCAGGATTTACTTTCCTCCTTCTTTTTATGGAGTGCTACCTCCAACCAGCAAAACGCTAGCCAGAATTGCAGAACTCATCTAACAGGCAGTCAAATCGCACTGTACGCCCTCTCTAATGAAACCTCTCTGTCTCCAACCAGCAAAACACTGACCAGAATTACAGGACTCTGCTCCCAGGACACCACCCTGAGCATCTGACTGTGAGTAACCTATCTATCCCAAACTGACACCAATATGAATGTAGTCAAAATACTCCTAGCAATATACTCACTCACATTGACCTACCTAACACTATCCATCCCACTTACAGAATATAATACTATACCTATTGTACAAAACCACCAAAAACTGATCAAACACTCTACACTCCATCAAACAGATACCCACCAAATCAAAGGAAAATTATCCAAACATGGTCAATACCAACAAAATGATACGAATGATCACAACAAACATCCAACGAACGACAACTTACACAAATCCATATAGCACCAAACCTAACAGCCCAATACCAAAATATCCAAGTAGGCTACATTAATGCCAGATCCATAGTTAACAAAACAACAACAATATCAGACTGGATCAATTCAGAAAACCTTGATCTTATCTTCCTCAGTGAAACCTGGATCCACAATCAAAAATACCTCATAATCCTCGAACTATGTCCTTCAGGATATAAAATCACCCACTGGACCAGATCGGAAAAGAGAGGTGGAGGCATTGCACTAATATATAGAGAACAATTCACTACCGAAACCACCACTGAGTCCATAACACCCCAACTAGAAATCGCCTCACTCAGAATCCAAAACAAATCTCTGATCGATCCATTGAATTGCATCTTGTTCTACAGACCACCCGGCAATTGGAATGAAAGCCAACCAATCTTCACGGACTTCATCTCAAACACTTGTTTTAATAACTCCAACACACTAATACTAGGTGACATAAACCTTCACCTAGAAGATCCCAACTCTGCCAATGCACGTGAATGTAAAGAATTCTTACAGTCCTGGGATCTCAAATGGCCTCAAATACAAACTAGCCACATTAAGGGACACACACTGGACCTCCTAGCACACAAACTGTACACAGATCATAACCTAGTAATAACAAACATCAAATGGTCAGAAACACCTTGGACCGACCACTACAAATTGAACCTATCCCTAAACTGGCGAAAGAAGGGATTAACTCGCACATCAGAACAAACAACTTATACTACGAGAGGGCAAATAGATTCCCAAACATTCTGGCAACAGATATATGACAACGGTTGGATAACAAGATCTGACTTCTCACATTACCTCAATCAATGGAAGAATAGATGCAGAACCATACTAAACGAAATAGCACCTTTAAAGGCAAGAACATCAAGAAGACAAAACTGAATACCTTGGTACAATGATGAATTAAAAAACTCAAAACACAAACCAGAAAACTAGAACGAGCATGGAAAAAAAGCAAAAGATGGAACACACATTCAATGCATGGAAACAAATACACAGAAAATACAAATATGTAATTAGACAAACCAAAAGGTCCTATTACAAAACCAAACTAGGACTGGACAACAAAGATCTCAAGAAACTATTTAAGCTCGTAAATAAACTATTAGACACCACCCCTGTCACCACATCCAACACAGACATCCCACCTGCAGACAAACTGGCCACCTACTTTAAAGACAAAATAACAAAACTATGCAGCACCCTTCCTCATCATAACACCAATATCGAAAACTTCTTCGACAACCTGGACCTAATCCCGGGCGGATACTCCGCTGACCGAACCTGGTCAACATTCAACCCACTCACCACCGAATCAGTCACACAAGTGACCCATAGGTTCGCCAACACCCACTGTAAACTGGACTCATGCCCCAGTCACCTATTAAATACACCCCCAACCGATTCATACAAGACCTCACAACCTATCTAAACTTCATGCTACAACAAGGCTCCTTCCCTAAGGAATATAGCAACATCCTACTTACCCCAATACCTAAAGACACCAAGAAAAAAACAAATGATCTCACCAATTATCGGCCAGTTGCGTCTATCCCTCTAGTAATAAAATTGATGGAGAGCTTGGTAACTAAACAGCTTACGGAATATTTAGACAAGTTCTCAATACTGCACGACTCACAATCAGGATTCCACTCCCACCATAGCACTGAAACCGTACTAGTTACTCTCCTGGCCAAATTCAAGCAGGAAATAGCTATAAGTAAAAGTATACTTCTCCTCCAATTTGACATGTCGAGCGCATTTGACATGGTAAACCACAACATATTACTGAGACTCCTTGGCCACTTTGGGATTGATGGAAACGTACTTAACTGGATCAAGGGCTTTCTTACCACCAGAACATACCAAGTAAAATCAAACTCAAATATATCACCACCATGGAAAGCACCCTGCAGAGTTCCTCAAGGATCACCATTATCACCAATACTCTTCAACATGATGATGATCCCATTGGCAAAGTCCTTGTCCAATTGAGGCCTGAACCCATTCATCTATGCAGATGACGTTACAATATACATTCCCTTCAGACAGGACTTGAAAGAAATAACCAATGAAATTAATGACGACCTTAACATCATGGACTCCTGGGCAAACTCATTGCAACTGAAACTGAACACTGAAAAAACACACTGCCTCATCCTCTCATCACAACACAACAAATACAAACCCGCAACTATAAGCACCCCAGGACACACACTCCCTACTACAGACAGCTTAAAAATACTCGGTGTCACACTTGATCGCAACCTCACACTCGAGAACCACGTAAATACTGTAATAAAGAAAATGTTCTATGCAATGTGGAAACTCAAATGAATAAAACCTTTCTTCCCAAGGGAAACTTTCTGAAACCTAATTCAATGGTCCTAAGCCATGCAGATTACTGTAATGGAATCTACGCGGGATGTAAAGCACAACTCACAAAAAAACTCCAGACCGCCCAAAATACAGCAGCCAGATTGATATATGGCAAAACACGATTCAAAAGTGCTAAACCTCTACGAGAAAAGTTGCACTGGCTACCAATCAAAGAACGGACCATCTTCAAAATCTGCACCTTGGTACACAAAATCATCTACGGCGTAGTACCAGGATACGTGATAGACCTAATAGATCTACCAACCAGAAACAGAATCAGATCAAGATCATACCTAAACCTACATTATCCAAACTGTAAAGGACTAAAATACAAAACAACTTACGCATCCAGCTTCTCCTACATAAGCTCACAACTATGGAACGGGCTCCCAAATGCTGTGAGAGCAATCCATGACCATTTAAACTTCAGAAAATCTGTCAAAACTCACCTCTTCAAAAAGGCCTCTCCCACCGATCCAACATAAAATTCCAGCACCCAGCAACACAGCATAACTAATGATCTTACTGGACAATTTATAATCTTCACTTCTTTCAACCCCTTGATGGCTGATCCACACCTACCTCATCTGATCACAATACAACTTTGTATCTGTTACCAACCGAATTGGCAACAGCCTCTACGGTGCTATGTAAGCCAGATTGAGCCTGCAAATAGGTGGGAAAATGTGAGGTACAAATGTAACAAATAAATAAATTCCTCCTGGAGACAAGGGCGGATAATCTTCTCCCTGGTGTTCAAGGTTTGGGCATTGCAGCAGGGCACAGCGCGGCAGATGTTGAGATTATTGGGCCACAAGGCTTCCACAGTGTAAGTTATACCCATAGCACACCTGCACATGTGATCTGCTCATGGACCCTGGCTTCTTAGTGGCATCAAGCCATGGGGGATCTAGAGGATGTCATCCAAGTGTCCCTGGAGCTTGTACACGCTATCTTCAATGGTGGATAATTTGGCCCAATTTGACCTTGGGACTTCCATTCCAAATTCCTCAGCCACAAAAAGTGCTGATGATGGATGCATCTCTCTTAGGATGGGGAGCTCATGTAGGTGGGCTTCTCACTCAATAAGCTTGGTCCCTCCAGGAAACGAGTCTTTAAATCAATTTCCTGGAGCTTTGAGCGATCTGGAATGCTCTAAAGGCTTTCAGAGATCAGCTGTCCCATCAAATTATTCTAATCCAAACAGACAATCAGGTTGCAATGTATTACACCAAGAAGCAGGGGGGCACAGGATCTCGCCCTCTGTGTCAGGAAGTCATTCAGATGTGTACATAAGTACATAAGTAATGCCATACTGGGAAAAGACCAAGGGTCCATCGAGCCCAGCATCTTGTCCACGACAGCGGCCAATCCAGGCCAAGGGCACCTGGCAAGCTTCCCAAACGTACAAACATTCTATACATGTTATTCCTGGAATTTTGGATTTTTCCAAGTCCGTTTAGTAGCGGTTTATGGACTTGTCCTTTAGGAAACCGTCCAACCCCTTTTTAAACTCTGCTAAGCTAACCGCCTTCACCACATTTTCCGGCAATGAATTCCAGAGTTTAATTACACGTTGGGTGAAGAAAAAGTTTCTCCGATTTGTTTTAAATTTACTACACTGTAGTTTCATCGCATGCCCCCTAGTCCTAGTATTTTTGGAAAGCGTGAACAGACGCTTCACATCCACTTGTTCCACTCCACTCATTATTTTATATACCTCTATCATGTCTCCCCTCAGCCTTCTCTTCTCCAAGCTGAAAAGCCCTAGCCTCCTTAGTCTTTCTTCATAGGGAAGTCGTCCCATCCCCGCTATCATTTCCGTCGCCCTTCGCTGCACCTTTTCCAATTCTACTATATCTTTCTTGAGATGCGGCAACCAGAATTGAACACAATACTCAAGGTGCGGTCGCACCATGGAGCGATACAAAGGCATTATAACATCCTCACACCTGTTTTCCATACCTTTCCTAATAATACCCAACATTCTATTCGCTTTCCTAGCCGCAGCAGCACACTGAGCAGAAGGTTTCAGTGTGTTATCGTTGTCGACACCCAGATCCCTTTCTTGGTCCGTAACTCCTAACGTGGAACCTTGCATGACGTAGCTATAATTCGGGTTCTTTTTTCCCACAAGCATCACCTTGCACTTGCTCACATTAAACGTCATCTGCCATTTAGCCGCCCAGTCTCCCAGTCTCATAAGGTCCTCTTGTAATTTTTCACAATCCTGTCGCGAGTTAACGACTTTGAATAACTTTGTGTCATCAGCAAATTTAATTACCTCGCTAGTTACTCCCATCTCTAAATCATTTATAAATATATTAAAAAGCAGCAGTCCTAGCACAGACCCCTGAGGAACCCCACTAACTACCCTTCTCCATTGTAAATACTGCCCATTTAACCCCACTCTCTGTTTCCTATCCTTTAACCAGTTTTTAATCCACAATAGGACATTTCCTCCTATCCCATGACCCTCCAATTTCCTCTGTAGCCTTTCATGAGGTACCTTGTCAAACGCCTTTTGAAAATCCAGATACACAATATCAACCGGCTCCCCTTTGTCCACATGTTTGTTTACTCCTTCAAAGAATTGAAGTAAATTGGTCAGGCAAGATTTCCCCACACAAAAGCCATGCTGACTCGGTCTCAGTAATCCATGTCCTCGGATGTGCTCTGTAATTTTGTTTTTAATAATAGCCTCTACCATTTTCCCTGGCACAGACGTCAGACTCACCGGTCTATAATTTCCCGGATCTCCCCTGGAGCCTTTTTATTTTTTATTTATATTTTTTTCTGGTTTGAGTTAGAGAGACAAGGGTTGGCACTCTCTCTCCAAGGGAAACCAATGTGTCCAGCAGAATTAACAAATTACCTAATTGCTTTCCCTTGTAAAACCTCTAATTGGTAAAAAGAAATTATAAAAGATTAGCAAATAATTAACACCTGTTTGCAGCTTATTATATTCCTATAATTAATTGATTGTACATGCCTGTTGTCAATCACTGATTTGACTTATACCTTGGCAAATAAACTCCTCATTCCAAATGATGATTTGTGGGCTTCACTTAATGATCAAAGGCTGTAAGTATAAATGCATTGTATAGTTTGTCATAAGGCTGGTATCTTTTCCTTAGACCTAACTTCTCCCTTAGAGGCAATAACTCCCTGATTACCCCAGTACTAGTGTTATTTAGAGATGGAGTCAGATTAAGGTCACTCTAGCCTTCCTGGGGGGGGGGGGGCTCGGGACCCCCCAATTCTCAACAATATCAATACAACAAAATTTTTACATCTCTTGATTAGAACCATAAATCTAAGGGAGAAACATAGGGAACGTATTCCAAAAAGGTTAAGGAGAACCTATCACAAATAACTAATTATCAGAAACTGGCCTGACCGTTTAATTCTCTCATTTTATATTTTCCAACTTCTCTCACTTCTTGGGTCCACTGGGTATACTTTTTGAATCTAAGAAAGCTTTAAGTTGTTCCAGCTCCCAAAAAATATATTTATTGTCCAGATATCTTATTATACATTTACAGGGAAATGTTAATAGAAACTTCGCTCCTATCAAATTTGTTTCTTCTCGAAGAGCCAGGAATTTCCTCCTGTCCTGAGTAGATTTTATGACATCTGGATAGATCCAAATTCTGTGTCCACAAAACGTTTTTGTACAGTTTTTAAAGTACAACTTTAATACAGAATTTAAGTCCTGCTCAAATACAAAGGAAGCCATTAATGTTCGTCTCAGAGTAACTTCATTTAGCGAATCTTCTAGCAAGGCAGAAATATCATTTAAAGTCTGATCATCTTGTTGAGTTTGTATCATATGCCCGGGGGTCCCCTGTTCTTCTAGATTTCGCTTAGGTAAAGGCAAGTAGTAAATTTTATTCAAAGGGGGAACTGCTGCCTCAGGAAAACGTAATATCTCCATTAGATATTTTTTAAAGAGCTCCATCGGGTTAAGAGCAGGAACCATCGGGAAATTTAAAATTTTAAGATTTAAACGGCGATTGTAATTTTCAATTTGCTCCAACCTTCTACGAATCAATGTCACATCTGATATGATAGCATTGGTTGTATTTGTGCCACTTGCTGCGTTGTTTCCTTTTTTATTTCGTCTATTGAAGCCGTCAGAATATCTACCTTGTTAACCAGTTGGGTCATATCTTGAGCAGTAGAAGTAGTCACAGTAATTAAACGTTGCAGAGCTCCCCAAATGGACTCCAAAGTGATCACCACGGGAGCAATCTTTGCTTCCATTTTCTTCTCCTCCGCGTTTGGATTAGAGGCCCTGCCAGCGGAAGCTAAAACAGCATCGACATCCGAATCTGTTATGCTTCCCGCCTCGCCTCCTGAGTACGCGGGACGTGGTGGAGGGTTGGGAGTCGGAGGAGACAAAGATGTTTCGTTCCCCAAGAGGGCCGAGTCTCCTTTTTCGGACCCTTCAGTGGGGATCTCCACTCCGGTAAGAGAACGGGGTGTTGCATATCGGTCCAGCGTCTGCTGGACTGGGGAAGAGGTTCTGTCTGATGGCAGTCGAACTTTCAGCAGCCCCTTTCTTTTAGTATGTGGCATTAGGAAAACGATAAAGAAACACCAGCAGCTAAAATTGGACCGTTAGCAAACACTCACGGCCGCCATTTTGACACGCCCCCCCTGGAGCCTTTTTAAAAAATGGGCGTTACATTGGCCACCCTCCAATCTTCCGGTACCACGCTCGATTTTAAGGATAAGTTGCATATCACTAGCAGTAGCTCCGCAAGCTCATTTTTCAGTTCTATCAGTACTCTAGGGTGAATACCATCCGGTCCAGGAGATTTGTTACTCTTCAGTTTGCCGAACTGCCCCATTACGTCCTCCAGGTTTACCGTGAAGTCAGTAAGTTTCTCCGACTCGTCCGCTTGAAATACCATTTCCGACACCGGTATCCCACCCAAATTTTCCTCGGTGAAGACCGAAGCAAAGAATTCATTCAGTCTCTCCGCTACGTCTTTGTCTTCCTTGATCGCCCCTTTTACCCCTCGGTCATCCAGCGGCCCAACTGATTCTTTTGCCGGCTTCCTGCTTTTAATATACCGAAAAAAAAAATTTTACTATGTTTTTTTGCCTCTAATGCTATCTTTTTTTCGTAATCCCTCTTGGCCTTCTTTATCTGCGCCTTGCATTTGCTTTGACACTCCTTATGCTGCTTCTTGTTATTTTCAGACGCTTCCTTCTTCCATTTTCTGAAGGCATTTCTTTTAGCCCTAATAGCTTCCTTCACCTCACTTTTCAACCAGGCCGGCTGTCTTTTGGAGTTCCATCTTTCTTTTCTAATTTGCGGAATGTGTATGGCCTGGGCCTCCAGGATGGTATTTTTGAACAGCGTCCACGCCTGTTGTACAGTTTTTACTCTCTCAGTTGCCCATGTGGCATTGGGCTCGCCAACATGGCATGTTTCTCTAAGCCACTTATCTGGCAGGCATAAACAACGACCTTGCCGACAGGCTGAGAAGGATAATGCAACCACATGAATGGTCTCTAAATATGGGCATAGCCCACAAGATGTGAGCGTGGGGCACCCCCTCAGTGGATCTTTTTGCCACTCAGATCAACCTCATGGTCTCTCAGTTCTGTTCCTGGCTTCAGGCCCATGACAGACTAGTGTCAGATGCCTTCCTTCTACATTGGGGGACAGGCCTTCTGTATGCGTATCATCTGATACCTCTGGTGGGACTTTGTTGCAGTGGCGTAGCCAAGGGTGGACTTGGGGCCCACCCATTTTGGGCTCAGGCCCACCCAGTAGCAGCACACCTATGATGAAGCTAGCAGGGATCCCCAAGCCCCGCCAGCCGAAAATTCCCAACAACTGTCCCTTGAAATAACAGATCTTTGCCTGCGGTGAGCAGGGACTGATACATACTGTTCACACCAGCCCCACAGCCTTCCCTCTGATGTATTCCCGCCTATGCGAAAACAGGAAGTTGCATCAGAGAGTAGGTTGTGGGGCCAACATGAGCAGTTTGTATTAGTTGCTGCTCGCTGCAGGTGAAAAGATGCTATTTAAAAGGTATGCAGGGGAGAGGGGATGTTTGAGACTATATGGCATGCAGGTGAGAGAGGGAGAGACCAAATCACTTGTGAGACAAGGCGGAGTTCTGCCCACCCATCTTGGGCCCAGACCCACCCAAAATTGGGTGTATGGCTATGCCCCTGCTTTGTAACTCAAGCAAGACCACAGAACCATGATTCTGATCGCGCTGTACTGGCCACACCAGATATGGTTCCCTCTTCTGGAATTGTCCTCCGAAGAACCATGGAGTGTTCTCCAACCCTCTTCACACAGAAAGAGGGGTCGCTTCTACATCTCAGCTTCCAGTCTCTGGCTCTCATGGTCTGAATGTTGAGAGCCTAGAATTTGCTTACTTGGGTCTTTCGGAGGGTGTCTCCTGGGTCTTTCTGGCTTCCAGGTGTTACTCTTTTAAATGGAGGAGGTTTGCCATTTGGTGTGACAGCAAGGCCATAGATCCCCTTTCTTGTCCTACACAGACCCTGCTTGAATACCTAATACACTTGTCAGAGTCTGGTCTCAAGACCAACTCTGTAAGTGTTCACCTTAGTGCAATTAGTGCTTATCATCAGTGTGTAAACCTAACTCTGGACAGCCTTTCGTTTGATTCATGAGAGGTTTGCTTTTGTCAAAGCCCCCTGCCAAACCTCCACCAGTGTCATGGGATCTCAATGTTCTCACCCAGCTGATGAAAGCTGCTTTTGAGCCACTGAATTCCTGCCATCTGAAGTACTTGACCTGGAAGGTCATTTTCTTGGTGGCTGTTACTTCAGCTCGTAGGGTCAGTGAGCTTCAGGGTTTAGTAATGGCACCTTATACTGAGTTTCATCACAACAGAGTAGTCCTCTGCATGTACCCAATGTTCCTGCCGAAGGTGGTGTCAGAGTTCCATCTGAATCAGTCGGTTGTCTTGCCCCAACCTCATGCCTATCCTGGTGAAAGCAGCTTGCACACCTTTGACTGCTAGAGAGCGTTGGCCTTTTACATGGAGCAGACGAAGCCTTTCAGATAGTCCACCCAGTTGTTTGTTTCTTTTGATCCCAACAGGATGGGGGGGTCACCATCGGGAAACGCACCATATCCAATTGGCTAGCAGATTGCATTTCCTTTGCTTATGCCCAGGCTGGGCTGACTTTGTAGGGTCATGTCAGGGCTCATAATGTCAGAGCCATGGCTGTGTTAGTAGCCCACTTGAAGTTGGCCTCCATTGAAGAGATTTACAAGGCTGCGACGTGGTCTTCAGTCCACACATTGACATCTCACTACTGCCTTGAGGAGGACACCCGACTCGATAGTCAGTTTGGGCAGTCAGTGCTGCAGAATCTGTTTGGGGTCTAGAATCCAATTCCACCCTCCTAGGCCCATTTTATGCTGTTCCAGGCTGCACTCTTATCTAGTTTGTATATAGTTTCAGGTTGCACTCTCATCTAGTTTGTATATAGTTTCAGGTTAATCTGCATTTTCTTCACTGTTGCGATGCCTAATTGACCAATGTTTGTTGTTTTGGGTGAGCCTGGCTGTTAGGGATTCCCCACTTGTTAGAATAATACAGCCTGCTTGTCCTCGGAGAAAGCAAAGGTACTTACCTGTAGCAGGTATTCTCCAAGGACAGCAGGCTTCTTTTTCTCATAATCCCATCCATCTCTCCTTGGAGTTGTCTCTTCCATGTTTTTATTTGGTTTTTACATTTGTATTAAACTGAAGCAGCATGTTTGTGCGGTGGGCGGGAAGGCACACTTGCATGCGCACTGGAGCGTGGCTCACGCCTCTGAAAGCTCTAGATTTTTCCTCTGGCAATTTTGCTGATCTGGGTGATGCGGGATGGTGTCTACCCATTTGTGAGAATAAGAAGCCTGCTGTCCTCGGAGAATACCTGCTACAGATAAATATCTTTGCTGTATTGCTCCATGGTGTGACCACGCCTTGAGTATTGTGTGCAATTCTGGTTGCCATATCTTTAAAAAGATATAGCAGAATTAGAAAATGTTCAAAGAAGGGCAACAAAGTAATTAAGGGGATGAAACTCTTCTCATATGAGAAAAAGCTTAAGAGGTTAGGACTCTTCAACTTGGAAAAGAGATGACTGAGGAAGGATACGATAGAGGTCTAAAAATACTGAGTAGTATAGAATGGATAAATGCAAATCATTTTTTTACTCTTTCAAGAAGTACAAAAACTAGGGGGACACTCAAGGAAGTTACATGGTATAACTTTTAAAACAAATGGCTAAGCTCTGGAACTTGTTGCCAGAAGATGTATCTGGGTTTAAAAAAGATATGGATAAGTTCCTGAAAAGTCTGTTTTTGAGACGACATAGGGAAAGCCATTGCTTGTCCCTGGCATCAGTAGCATGAATCTTGCTACTATCTGGGATTCTGCAGGTATTTGTGACCTGAATTGGCCACTGTTGGAAGCAGGATACTGGGCTACATTGACCATTGGTCTGACCCAGTATGGCTATTCTTATGTTCTTACAGTCAGGTACACTAAATATTTTTCTGTCTACAGAGGGCTCACCATGTGAGGAACTTGAAAGTGAGAGAGTTACTTCATGATATAAAATTTTTAAAGATATTTTGCTTTGTTGAATGTTTATTGCTAGCAAGAGTGAGTTTGTAGTACAGATAACTAGAGTGTAGTGTAGTATTGGCACAAACTGGATAAGTCACTATCCCTACCATACCACTATTCTGGCTTGTAGTGCCCTCTGCTGTTCCAGGTCCACCATTGTACTTCAGCTCTGTCCTATCCTTCTGTTAGTTCATTCGTTACTGAGACTTTATGCAGCTTGATCAATCCACTTCAGTCCCAATAGCTACTTGGGCTCATTTTCAAAAGAGAAAATTGGCCAAAAAGTGGCATAAATCTGCATTTGGATGTTTTTGTTACAAATATGTCCAAATTGGTATTTTCAAAACCAATTTTTAGACGTTTTTTTATGAAGTCTGTCAGAAATGCATTCAAATCACAAGGGGGCATGCCAGGGGCATGTTAAGAGTGGAATCTGGATGTTCCTAGCACTTGGATGTTTTTCTGCCATAAAGGAACATCCAGGGCTATAAGTTGGAAGTTTTGGTCTAGACCTGCTTTATTAATGAACATACCACAAAAAGTGCCCTAAATGACCAGATGACCACTGCAGGAATAAAGGAATGACACTTCTTTACCCCTTTAGTGGTCACTGACTCCCTCCCACTCCACAAAGGAGTACATACCAGCCTCTATGACAGCTTCAGATGTTATGGTCAGTCCTATTACAGCAGCAAACAGGTTCCTGGAATAGCCTAGTGGTCTGTGCAGTGCACTGCAGTGAAGGTGACTCAGGCCCATAATCCACTCTATTACACTTGTGGTGGAAAATGTCAGCCTCCCCCCCCCATAAAAAAATCCCCCAAACCTACCGTACCCACATATAGGTAACACCTGCAGCCACAAGGGCTATTGTAGTAGTGAATAGTTGAGTAGAGTAAATATTTCGTGGGTTTTGAAGGGCTCACCATACAATATAAGGGGGTAATGGTGTGATGTGTTCCCAGGACCTTTTATGTGAAGTCTACTGCAGTGCCTCGTAGGGTTCCCCACTGCTCTGCTGGGATGCATGTGTAGCCAGTCTACTAGGAAAGCTGGGTCCTGCTATGTCCTAATGGCTTGATTTTGTGCATTTTTCTCGCCTTTTTTTTTTTTTACATGGTCCAAAAAAACAGACATACTAAGCACAACAACATCTAGGAAATGGTCATTTTAACTACTTGATTTTTGGACATTTTCAGGAAAACATCCAAGGTTAGATTTAGAATAATAGACAACATATCGAAAATGCCCCTCCACGTAACTTTGTATGTCTAAGTGCTTTGAATAATACTCCTCACTGTGTTTTAAGTGCACTATTCTTTGTCAAAATTAATCTTTGTAGTTTTGTCAAACCACCTCAATTGTGATCTTCATCATCACTAGTCAGTACTGATTCTCTCTTTATAATTTAATATTCAAGCTTATAATTATTACAGTTATAGAAAACAGATTACCACAAATTGATACCCTCTCCTATCCCATTTTCACCCCTAAAATTCTGTAAAATTTAACTCAACACTAGCACGGTTCCAAAATCATTACATGGAATAATGCCATATCATGATCATTTAAACAACTGATTATTTAATATTAGGGCTGCATTTTGATTAAAACTTTAATCATTAATTGTGTGATTAAAGATATGTTTCCCCCTGCAGCTGCTTGTGACTCTAGACAAGTCACTTAACCCTCCATTGCCCAGAGTCACAAGGAGCTGCAGGATGGGGGTGGGGGGGGGGGGGGATAACATACCTTTTAATTGCACAATTACAAATTTTAATTAAAATGCAGTCTTAAATAAATTAAAGAATAAAAAGTAATGAAAAGATAAGAAATACAAATTGACAAATTACAAATGAAAGAATCTAAAACAGCATGCTGAATAGCTATAAATAGCCCTACAATTTGCACAGTCTGCTCAGAAATGCAGCCCTATTTAAAATACTCCTTAAAAAGCCATGTTTTGAACTTGATTCCTATAATTAAGATAATCTGTGGTATTTTAAAGTCCTCTGGCAATTTGTTCCACAATTGAAGAATTTCCCCAAAGAAGTGACTAATGTGTCTTTACTAACCAAAACTTTTTAATTAGTACTAGTGACCAATTTATTGAACCACTTTTATTTTTCTGATATCAACAAAGCCTTTTCTCAGCATCGCCACCAAAATGAGCTGTGACTCTATGCACTACACACATGTTAGCACTAAAGGGTGTTAAGTGCTAACATGTGAGTATCACATATGAAAATGGTTTACTGCAATGGTAATCTTTTAGCATGTGCTAAGCATGTGCTATTTATTTTTTTCACATTTTGTTTTTGCTGGAATGTGGTATGGGTGGGGAAGCATTAACCAGATAACATGTCCACATTCATGCACACTATCCAGAAAATGGTGGCTTAACACTTGAACCTTTAGCACCTCCTAAATTGGAGGCAGTAAGTACTCCCTCATTAATTTCTTTTTCAGGTAATGCATGATAATGCAAATATTAGTGCATGACATGAAAAAGAATAATTGAAAAACGCCTTATGTCCTGGGCATGCTAGAAATGGGCTTAATATGTGGTAAACTTCTGAATTATCATTCACTAAGACCATTTCATAGAGGCCTTTAGTAGACATACCCCTATGTGTAGGTTATACAGCTCAAAGCTGCATGCATCACTCTTGCTATTCGAGAACTGAAATCCCATGCATAGCTGCATGGAATTTCAGAATTGTGGTCTACAGCCTCCATCTCAATCCTTTCTTCCAAGATTTTCCCTGTGCATTGCTGCCAAGCCCAAATATATTATCAGCTTTTTGTGGGCCAAACCCACCTTTAGTTTGTGCATGTTTACTTTGGGGAGATGAGTGGAGGATGCTCCTGTAAGATGAATGACCAGCTCCAGTTTTCAAGGGCAGAAACAAGTCTTGGGTATCTAAAACATGTATTCATGTCATATTGGTGCATGCATCAGAAGAAAGAAATGCCAGATCTTTAAGGCCAAGGTGTAAAAGAAAGATTCAATGAACTTGGTCTGGAAAACAAAAATATGAAACCAGTTAGTGACTTTATGTGGAGGAACTTCTCTTCCCATGGAGATGCAGTTTATCAACAACTTTGTTACCAGAATATTTTTATTTTCAGTCCTATGCACTCTCTTTCATCATGTCTTCCTCTTCTATTTTCCTCTCTCTTTCTTGGCATATTTCCCTCTTTCCTCTCCTGCTTTATTGTCAGCATATAATATTATATTGAGAAGAGTGCTTGGTCTCATACAAGTTCATTTTTAAAAAGTTTTAATATTACGTTATAGAGCATGTATATAATCATAAGCCTAAGGGTTGGTAATGTTGATGCTTCCATCTCCTAATCCATTTCATGTTGTGTCTTCAGGGCTTGAACTTTCTGTTTGAATGGCATGGTGATGAACTGAGTAATAACACCATGCTGGAATGAGTTGATCTCTATGAAGGGTGCTGAAAAACAGAGGAGCTCCTGAAAGCAAAGTGCAACTCTGTAGCCTATGAAGAATGGGGGGCAAAACAGCGAAGATGACTAACAAAAACAAAAATAATCAAAAATTAAAAACAAGAAAAGATCAATTTTGTATTTAAAAATACAATTATATAAAAAATAATAAGTGATAAAAATATGAAAAAGACGACACTTATTTGTAAAAAATTAAAACACTTTATTAACCAAAGGATAGCAGGGAGAAAGGGACTCGACACAGCTGTGTTTCGGCCATACAGGCCTGCGTCAGGAGTCTATTCAAATCAAAACATAATAAATAACATAAAATGAATAAAAGTATATCAATGTAAAGAGACATTACAAATATTTGAAACATTCACCTATTACAAGAGAGGTTGTCAGATGAACATAAAAACAAAATATGATGGTCAAATATTAACTAAACTGTCCTATCACACATCAGAAATATTAATACCTCTGGAGAAATACATAATATAGAAGTAAAATAGGAACAATATATGGATAGTGTATGGATAACAAAAACAGAAAGATTCTGCAAATAATATTCTATTAATCGTACGTAAGATGATATGTGTATCTCTAATAATTATCAAGCACAATGAGCAGGCAACAATACAGAATAAGTAAAGAACTGATAAGACTCAAATCAATGTCCAATAACAATAATAGAAAATTAATAGGCATTATTGTTATTGGACATATATTGTTCCTATTTTACTTCTATATTATGTATTTCTCCAGAGGTATTAATATTTCTGATGTGTGATAGGACAGTTTAGTTAATATTTGACCATCATATTTTGTTTTTATGTTCATCTGACAACCTCTCTTGTAATAGGTGAATGTTTCAAATATTTGTAATGTCTCTTTACACTGATATGCTTTTATTCATTTTATGTTATTTATATGTTTTGATTTGAATAGACTCCTGACGCAGGCCTGTATGGCCGAAACACAGCTGTGTCGAGTCCCTTTCTCCCTGCTATCCTTTGGCTAATAAAGTGTTTTAATTTTTTACAAATAAGTGTCGTCTTTTTCATATTTTTTATCACTTATTTTTTATATAATTGTATTTTTAAATACAAAATTGATCTTTTCTTGTTTTTAATTTTTGATTATTTTTGTTTTTGTTAGTCATCTTCGCTATTTTGCTCCCCTTTTGTTGGTGTTTTTTGTGAAGACTGGTTTCTTCTGTTTTTTTTTGTACTGCCTATAAAGAATGGTACAGAGAAAAGAAAATGTTTAGAAATGTACTTCAGCCCTAATCTCAGTGCACTACTGCCTGTGCAAAAGGGATGAGCCTTAAAAATGGCTCTGGTATACTTTTCTTGCCTGTAAGTTTACAAATGAAACATTTATTAATTAGGATTTATTTTACCGTCTTTTTGAAGGAATTCACTTAAGGCTGTGTACAGCAAGAATAAGTCAAACATAAGCAATAGCTAATTGCAGCAGTGAAAATATTCAAACAACAATACAAACTAGGGCATAGTATGCTACATTACAATGTCAACACAATATGAAATAAAACATTTTAATAGACAGCATAGGGTGTAAGCAAAGATGGAGCATATAGATAGATAAGAGAGTAACAGGAGTACGAAAATACGGTACTAAGTTTAAAAAGTTGCAAATGAGGTCAGAAAGGTGCTTGTATATTATCGTACTTAGAATAGGAGTGGATAAATATGTCCAGCTGTAGTGTGTGCTGCATCTGTCTGTGTCTGTCAAGTTAATTACTTCTTCCATTAAAGGCCTGGTTGAAAAGCCAAGTTGCTTCCTGAAGTAGAGATAGTCTTGGGTTAAGTGAAGCTTTTCAGGGAATGCATTCCAGAGTGTGAGGGCTACTCCGGACCGGAGAAGGCTCGCTTGCGGGTGTCACATCATATGATGTCCTTTGAAAAGGGTGTGGTTAGGAATACTCCTTGGGAGGAACTTAGAGGAGTGTAGAGGGAGATCCTGTTCTTCAAGTACTCTGGGCCATTTCCATTAGGACATAAACATCTTGTAAAGTGGGGCCCATAGCATTCCAATAAAGAGACCTGACACTGGGCAAATCTAATGTTAATTATGAATAGTGGACAACATTGGGCCTGAAATATGTGACATGACAACTAACTAACGTGGCAGCTCTACAGGTTTCCAAAGCAGTATAAAAAGGTACTAGAATAGTTTGTGATTTGTTTCTGATTTGCTTGGACTCTAGTGTGGGCCTAATATAGTTCAGGCCTATTTTACTTGCTTTCAGTCTTTTGGCTAACGTAGAATTCTTCAGACTTGGGACAATGATAAATCCTTGTGTGCTCCTTTTATCTCTAGTTTGAAGAGATGCTGCTGCTTGTTTGTCTCCTCTCCTCTCACCCTTCCTCATGCTGATTAACTTTGACAGGAGAGCTTTGTCCCTGGGTGCTTACAGCTGGTTCTGACACACTCACAATCCGTGGAGCCTGTCTTATTAGTGTGAATTATTGAAACACAGGCAGCCAATCAGTCTGTGACTTTAATAGATGTGTAAGACTTGGCACTTAGATACAGACATGACCTGCATTTCATCCCCTCATAAAACAGGAAGCCTGTTAAAAACTAAAGTGTTTAGAACATTATAAACAGCAGTGCTTTTGTATAGCTGGGCTTCTGTTGCTTTGCCAGGAGTGGTGATGCTAGATTGTTGCTCTCATAGCAGTCTCTGAGCCTGCTGATTTCCAAATGAGCTTGGTGGTGTCTTTTTTTGGAGGCAAAGAGGTACAATGTTTCTATTTCTATAGAGTAAGTGCAATAGTATTTATATAAGATTTAAGTCATAACTCATGCCTCCTGCCTTTTCAGTAGTAAGCAACAAGAAACATTTGAGTAGAACAAGTTACATTCAGGTACGCTAGGTATTTCCCTAGCCTTAGGGTGGGGGAGCTTACAATCAAAGTTTGTACCTGAGGCAATGGAGGGTTAAGTGACTTGTCCAAGATCACCAGGAGTAAAAGTGGGATTTAGGCATGAAATGACATTAACGTCTGCAGAGACAAAGGGACTGAGAAGAGAATGACCTGATTATGAGGGAGTAGTGAGGTGTCGAGACAGAAATATTTGGGAATCAATTAGATGTGGAGGAGGCAGTGGTGTAGGAAGGGGGGGGGGCGGTCCGCCCCGGGTGCATGCGCTGGGGGGGGGGGGGGGGGGGGTGTGTCGGCTCACTGGTTCCCTGCTCTTTCTGCCCCGGAACAGGTTACTTCCTGTTCCGGGGCAGAGAAAGCTGGGAAGCAGCAGAGCCGACGTAGCTCCCAGTGACTTGCACTGGGGGCGGATCGGCCCTCCCGCCTGCCCCCCGCTGAAAGGTGGGGTGCGTTTCGGGGGGGGGGGAGTGCTCCAGGGGGGGGCGCTGTGCCCTGCACCTCGGTGGGGGGGGGGGGGGGTGTGCAGCGGCGACCCGCCCCGGGTGTCAGGCACCCTCGCTACGGCACTGGGAGGAGGGTGAGCCATTTCCACACGTTATGGGCTGGATTCTGTAAATGGTCCCCAAAGTTAGGTGCTGTTAAATTCACGTAAAGTGCCAGTTCTATAAAGGTCACTTAGTGCTAAACAATCTTTACAGACTAACACTTAAGAGTGGATTCCTGAGCCCAAGGGTGTGAGGACTTACGTCTGCTGAAACCTGGTGCAACTCCTTTTGCCAACTGATGGCAGTTGGGTGCAGAAATCCAAGTATTCTATAACATGGTACCTAATTTCTGGGAATGACCCTGACCCACCCATGCCCTCCTATGGTCACGACCCCTTTTGAATTGCACGCTATGAAATTTAGGCACCCATGTTATAGAATAGGGTGTAGTGGAAGAGTGGCCTAATGGCTAGTGCAGTGGGTTGCGGACCTGTGGAACCGGTTTGATTCCTACTGCTGCCATCAGTCAGCAGTGGGTTAAGATCCTGGGGAACTGAGTTCAATTCCCTTTGCAGCTCTGTGTGACTCTGGGCATGTCACTTAGCCCTCTGTGCCCCAGGTACAATATATACTACTTAGATTGTTAGCCCATTAGGGACAGTGCTAGTACCTGTATAGAAAATTGTACTTATTAACTGCTGTATGCCTATGTGAAGGCCTTGGTGTATCAAAAGCACTAAAATAAATGAACCTGCAACTAATTATTAGTGCTAATTAGCTCTAATAATTGATTGTTGGTACCTAATTGACTAAATAGTTTTCATGTGCATCTGGGATCCATACCCAACTTTGGGTGACCTTTCTAGAATTTGGGGGTATATGCATACCTATACCACAGCCCCTGCCTTTTCTGCCTGCAGTATTGGTGTGCACCTGTCTGATAATGCTATAAATGTTTGGAAACAATCACAAACCAGGATGATCCAAGGTGGCCAAAAGCCTTTAATTGATAGCTTAACACATGCAGACTCTGGTTAATCTGGATACAAAGGTTCAGATGAAACAGGATTCTACCACATACAGTCTCAGGTAAACTTGGGTACAAAGGCCATGTTTCAGCTTCTCAGCCTTCCTCAGGAGTCTTTTATAAGGATATCCTACAAAGTAAGAATTTGTTTGACTCGCTTACTTTGTTGGGTATCAAGGTTACTAAGGACTCCTGAGGAAGGCTGAGAAGCCAAAACAAGGCAATTGTTGAGTTGTGTACATTTTTCTCAGATTTACCTGAGATTGTATGTGGTAGAATCCTGTTTTACCTGAACCTTTGTACCCAGATTCACCAGTGTCTGCATGTGTTACAGCTATCCGGCTTTTTTTGTGCCGGTACGTGCCGGTACAGTGTACTGGCACTTTTTTTTTAGGTCCGAAGTTGTACTGGAGCCGGCTCTCCTCCGTCCCTCCCCCGAGCTAGCCTGGAGTCCCTCCGCGCCGCCAGACGACCCTTCTGCCACCTGACCCGGCCGGCACCTGACCCAGCATTTTTAAAAAATCTACAAGCGGCGGTGCGGTGCCTCGCGTCTGAGTAAAAGAAGAAAAATCGCTTCATCGGCCGGCCTTCCCTCACTGTGTCCCGCTCTTGCGGAAGTTACATCAGAGGGCGGGACACAGTGAGGGAAGGCCGACTGATGAAGCGATTTTTTTCTTCTTTTACTCAGACGCGAGGCACCACACCGCCGCTTGTAGATTTAAAAAAAATGCTGGGTCAGGTGCCGATCGGGTCGGGTGGCAGAAGAGGGTCGTCTGGCGGCAGGTGGGGACTGGGCAGGGAGGGGGGTTCAGATGGGAGGGGGGCTCAGATGGCTCAGGTGGCTGGAGGGAGGGGGAGCAGGGAAACGAGGAGAGTCGCTGGACATAGGTGGAGGGCAGGGGGGACAGGAGGGGCACTGGACATGGGTGGATGGCAGGGGAGGGGGGTTTCTGGACATAGATGGATGGCAGGGGGACAGGAGGGTCGCTGGACATGGGTGGATGGAGGGGAGGGGGTTTCTGGACATAGGTGGATGGCAGGGGAGGGCAAGGGGGACAGAAGGGTCACTGGACATGGGTGGATGGCAGGGGAGGGGGTTTCTGGACATAGGTGGATGGCAGGGGAGGGCAGGGAGAACAGGAGGGTCACTGGACATGGGTGGATGGCAGGGGAGGGGGGTTTCTGGACAAACTTGGATGGCAGGGGGGATAGGAGGGTTGCTGGACATGGGTGGATGGCAGGGGAGGGGGGTTTCTTGACATAGGTGGAGGGCAGGGGAGGGCAGGGGGGACAGGAGGGTCGCTGGACATGGGTGGATGGCAGGGGAGGGGGGTTTCTGGACATAGGTGGAGGGCAGGGGGGACAGGAGGGTCACTGGACATGGGTGGATGGAGGGGAGGGGGTTCTGGACATGGATGGCAGGGGAGGGCAGGGGGACAGAAGGGTCATTGGACATAGGTGGATGGAGGAGAGGGGGTTTCTGGACATAGATGGATGGCAGGGGAGGGCAGGGAGGACAGGAGGGTCGCTGGACATGGGTGGATGGCAGGGGAGGGGGGTTTCTGGACATAGGTGGATGGCAGGGGAGGGCAGGGGGGACAGGAGGGTCCCTGGACATGGGTGGATGGAGGGGAGGGGGTTTCTGGACATAGGTGAATGGCAGGGGAGGGCAGGAAGGACAGGAGGGTCGCTGGACATGGGTGGATGGAGGGGAGGGGGTTTCTGGACATAGATGGATGGCAGGGGAGGGCAGGGGGACAGGAGGGTCGCTGGACATGGGTGGATGGAGGGTAGGGGAGTTTCTGGACATAGGTGGATGGCAGGGGAGGGCAGGGAGGACAGGAGGGTCGCTGGACATGGGTGGATGGAGGGGAGGGCAGGGGGCAGAGGAGGGTTGCTTGCTAGACATGGGTGGATGGAGGGAAGGGCAGGGGGAGAGGAGAGGAGGGTTGCTTGACATGGATGGATGGAGGAGAGGGAAGGGAGAGAGAAGAAATTCTGGACATGGGTGGATGGAGGGCAGGGGAGAAAGGAGGGTTGCTGGACATGGGTGGATGGAGGGGAGGACAGGGGAGAGGAGGGCTGCTAGACCTGGGTGGATGGATGTCACGTTTTCAAAGCTGGAAACTGGGTTGTGAGCCCTTGGGCCACTGCCGAGGAGCGGCAGTGGCAGGCAAAACCACCCCACACCGGAGACTAGGCAAATCTCAGGCAAGTAGTTAGGCTTCACCTGCACTTGGCTACTTTTCACCCAGAGTTGAGCTCTGGGCTTCAGGTGGCCGGCAGGACTTGTTGGACAGGGCAGGACTGGATACAGCAAGGCAGCACAGGGACTGAGGGTCAGAGGGGAAAGGGAGGAACATGGGCAACAAGGCAGGAGACTGGGCAAGGAAGGGAAAGCTAAAGGGCAGAACAGAAAGCTGCAGAACAGCCAATAAACAGGGAACAAACACTGACTAACAAGACACAGAACTAAGAGCTGCAAGCAGCCCCAAAGCCAGAACACAGACAACCAGAAACTAAACACAGAATTACAAACAAGAAACCAGGCTAGGAAAGCAAGCAAACCTAAACTAAACACAGACTAACAAGAAACAGGCAAGAATCTCAGGCAACAACCGAACTAGCAGAAGTGCAACAAGCACCAACATACCAGGGCCTTAGACGCAATGCAAAGGCAAAGGCAGAGAGGTTCCAAATGGCTAATAAGCCCAGCAGGCAGCTGAGACTCAGGTGCAACAATCACCAGGCAACTAAGGGTCAGGCAGCCTGGAAGATCCAGACTGGACTGAGCTGAAATCTGGAACGGGTGACAGCACACCGACAATCTAATACAGCCAGCACACAGAGACAGAACTATTCACAAAGAACAGACAGAAGCCAGCTCAGAAGCTGACCACAGGAAATAAGGTGAGTCTGAGAGGGGTCACAGCCACAGATGTGACAATGGAAGAGAGAGAAGAAATGCTGGGCATGGATGGAGGGGAGGGAAGAGAGAGGAAGGAGATGAGATGAGGGAAAAGGAAGAGAGGAGAAAAACTGCACATGGATGGAGAAAATAGGCAGAAGCTGGATCCACTGGACAGTCAAGTCTGCAGAGGACCCAGCTTTTACTTATGGATATAGAGCAAGAAATGAAGAAGAAAGGAGGAAAGTAAAGAAATAAATGGAAAGGAAGCCCTGGAAACAGAGTTAAGAGGACAGATAGCAGCAGAATCAGGTACTGGGCCAGCATGATCAGAAAAAGAAAGTCACCAGACAACAAAGGTAGAAAAGATCATTTTATTTTCATTTTAGTGTCTGGAATATGTCCAATTTGAGAATTTACATCTGCTGTCTTATTTTGCACTGGGTATACTGGAGCTGTAACAGCTTACAGAAATTATTTATAATGAAAAAAAAATTCGCACTATTTTTTTCTCCTATACTAGTATAATATTTTCAATGATGTCTGTTTATATGCGCTATTGCTGGTATAAGAGTTGTGGCTAATGTGGGTGTGGCTATAATAGGGGTGGAGTCATATGTGGTGACTCTGCCCACAGTGAGTACCGGCACCTTTTTTTCTACAAAAAATGCACTGCAGCTATCAATTAAAGGCTTTTGACCATCTTGATTCTTGAATCATCCTGCTTTGTGATTGCTTCTGCTCCTTTGCCCTATTGTTGACTATTTGTGGAAGTGCTACTTTTCTTTTTTTTTTTTGTTTGGAAAGCTATAAATGTTACCAGGGCCACAGTAAGGGATTTTTGGAAGCAGATAAACTGTCAGTTTGATGGTGTTCATCATCCCTGCTAGCTGAAAGGATAAGATCACATGGATGCAGCCTCAGGCAAGATCCTGGAGTACTAAAGGGGTATACACTCAGTCTTATTATCTTCAACATCTATGTCCCTGATCTTCCCATACTACTGAAGAGACTGTCAGGGTTGAAACTAAATAACTCAGAAATCAAACAATCTGCCATCATTTTATTTCCTCTGCCTTTCACCCGTTCACCAGCTTCAGCTCTTTCCCTGTAATTGTCCCCTCCTTTACCTCCAGGTCATCTTCTGTTTCTTACTTTCAAATCCTGGTTCTTATAAGAGAATCTGGAAAGAGAAAACTATGATTTTCTAGAAAAGTCCCCCAAAAATCTCAGAAACAAATTTTTCCCTAAATAATCAAGAAAGAGAGCATAGGCTAGACTATATATAATTTGGCCCTTATAAATGGAGGACAGTTCTATAAATGGGCTGGTAGTACTGTGAGGCTGCTGTGAGAGGTCATAGTAGCCATTTTGGTGATGCAACTGCTAGGGGCAGGAGCAAGTTGGGTTCACTCCTGCCCCCTTTGCCTTCACTGGACCACCAGGGTTCTGAGGTAGGCCCAGAGGATCTATCGTGACTGGGGGGGGGGGGGAGAATTGGGGGATGGGTCTTGATGTCATGGGCTAGGGAGCAGGGGGACCAGAAGGAGGAGGGATATTTCGGGGGGGGGGGATTGGAGGAGCTGCAGCACCATATTTAGGGTTGTGTGGATCTTGGCTGATGTTTAGCTATGGCCCATATAACTGTCTTATGCAGACCCTAGCTGAATATCAGTTGAGACTCACATAAGCTCTGGTGGCCACTACCAGTGCGATTAGCACCAGATAATATAACATAAGTTAAAATATTCAGTGCCAGTTGGGTTTTTAGAATATCTGCAATGACTATGCATGAGATAGATTTGCATGTACTACACATACATTTATCTCATTCATAGTCATTATGGATATCCTGAGAATCTGACTGAGTATCACCCATGACTGATTTGGGAATTACTGCACCAAGTACATGCTTGTTGGCATGTTGGGGGTACTAAGCTGCAGTAAAGGTAAAGTCCCCTGTGTTCAAGTCATGAAAACTTATGGGGGCTGCCCTTTGCATGACAGTTTCATAGCAAACTATTAGTGGGGTGCTTTGCAATTGTCTTCTCCAGTAATTTTTCCCCCCAGCTAAGGTTGAGTACTTGTTTACTGACTGAAAGTAGATGGATGGCTTAGTTGTCCAGAGGGTGGTTACCTGATAGAAATCCCAGTATTGTATTTGAACTTAGGGAATGGATGCAGTAGACAACTGGCCTACCGATTGTACCACAAAGCCTTGATTAATTTACTGCAGGGGTCTCTAACCTGCACTAATTCAGTACTGCAGGTTAGCAACTCACACATTAAATTAATAATGCAACTTGTGATTAACCTCCCAGACTGCATTATTTTTCCTTCCCAAGGAGCATCAAGCCACTAATAGGTGACCTAATGCTCCTGGAGGCAATCTTAAAGGGGCCAGAGGTGCAATAAGTACTGCAAGGACTACCCCTCCCCCTCAAAAAAAAAGATCCCCCCCCCCAACTCATGGATCCCTCCCTCCCAAGACAGCACCTCAGACCTACTAGCCTATCCTTAGCATCCAGTGTGGAGAAGGATACAGGAATGATTCCCAGTCTCTCCTACTCCCTAAACTGCCAGGTTCAAAATGGCACTGGTCAACCCATTGAAGTAGCCTTACAGTACTGTTAAGAGGGTATTGGATGCTTGGAATCAGCTGCCACCAGAGGTGGCAATAAAACCATGACCAAAAGATATTTCTTAAATATCTCCAAAGGATGAGCCATTACGGGACCTGGGAAAGTTAATAAACCTTAGATTTACTTCCTTGATTAATTTTCCAGATGACTACCGGAGGGAATCGGGGATCACCTCCCCTGACTCCCCCAGTGGTCACTAACCCCCTCCCACCCTCAAAAAAACAACTTTAAAAACTTTTTTTTTGCCAGCCTCTATGCCAGCCTCAAATGTCATACTCAGGTCCATCGCAGCAGTATACAGGTCCCTGGAGCAGTTTTAGTGGGTGCAATGGACTTCAGGCAGGCGGACCCAGGCCCATCCCCCCCTACCTGTTACACTTGTGGTGGAAAACGGGAGCCCTTCAAAACCCACCTGAAACCCACTGTACCCACATGTAAGTGCCCCCCTTCAACCCTTAGGGCTATGGTAGTGGTGTATAGTTGTGGGGAGTGGGTTTTGGGAGGGTTTGGGGGGGCTCAGCACCCAAGGTAAGGGAGCTATGCACCTGGGACCAATTTGCGAAGTCCACTGTAGTGCCCCCTAGGGTGCCCGGTTGGTGCCCTGGCATGTGAGGGGGACCAGTGCACTAAGAATCCTGGCCCCTCCCATGACCAAATGCCTTGGATTTGTTCGTTTTTGAGATGGCCGGCTTCGGTTTCCATTATGGGTGAAAACCGAAGCCGGCCATCTCAAACCCGGCGATCTCAACATTTATGTCAAGATTTGGCTGGCCCCAACTGTATTATCAAAAAAAAAGATGGCCGGCCATGTTTTTCGAAAATATGGTTGGCTCCGCCCCTTCGCGGCACCGTCCTCGGAGATGGGCACCCTTAGAGATGGGTGTCCCCGGTCAAAAATGCCCCTCTGTGTTGAATAAATACTAACCCCCCTGCTTGTAAGAGTAGATTAGAGTGAACTGGGATTTATCCAAATAATGGCGGCTGTTACATGGATAAGTGACTGTGGAAAATTCCACTGAAAATCCATACAGACTGCTTCAGCATTATATGGATAGCGCCAGAACAATCCAGGGGCAGATCCTGGGCACAATTTTCCATTAGCAGCAATATTCAGTCCACAACTAGATAACTATTTATGTAACCTAATTGCAGGCTCAATGTGGCTTACGTAGTACCGGAGAGGCGTTTGGAGACTCCGGTTTAAACAAATACAAAGTGATGTTGTGGTAAGATATAGTTCATGTGGCACAACCACATTAGGGAATCGTACAACGGAAGAATTGTGGTATGTTCATTATGTACTTTAGTTTTGTTGTGTTGCAGGGATCAGACATTTATGTTGGATTGGTGGGGTATGCCTTTTTAAACAGGTTAGTTTTTAGTTTTTTTCCGGAAGTTTAGGTGGTCATACGTAGTTTTCAGGGCTTTTGGTAATGCATTCCACAGTTGTGTGCTTATGTAGGAAAAACTGGATGCGTAAGTTGATTTGTATTTGAGTCCTTTGCAGCTTGGGTAGTGCAGATTTAGGTATGTTCATGTTTATTTTATTTTATTTTATTTATTTATTGAATTTGTATCCCACATTTTCCCACCTATTTGCGGGCTCAGTGTGGCTTACAATACATTGTTAATGATGGAAATACAATTTGTCACAGTACGATTATGGGTTACATTGTGAAGAGTTATGGGAAGACAGAGTCAAAGTCAAAAAATATCAATTGGGAATAGAACAATGGAATGTAACAATGGAGAAATGATAGGGCGATAGAACAATAGCAAGAGAACATTAGGGTGTAACAATTTTGTCTGTGGGTAGAGTTTTAAGTGTGGTGAAAGTATGGGGGAAGAGAATTCAGAAGAGAGTGTATTGATGCATTTCTATTAGTGTGTATGGATTTCATGTGTTTTGATCCTTGCAGTAAATTTTCTCAAAGAGATGAGTCTTCAATAGTTTGCGGAAGTCGGTTAATTCGTAGATCGTTTTCAGGTTGCGTGGTAGTGTATTTCAGAATTGCGTGCTCATATAAGAGAAGGTTGATGCATGCAGTACTTTGTATTTTATGCCTTTGCACTTAGGGAAGTGGAGATTGAGGAAAGTTCGGGATGATCTTTTAGCGTTTCTGGGTGGCAGGTCTATTAAATCAGACATGTATGTAGGGGCTTCACCGTGAATGATTTTGTGAACTAATGTGCATACTTTAAAGGTGATGCGTTCCTTGAGTGGGAGCCAGTGTAGTTTCTCACGTAAAGGTTTTGCACTTTCGTATTTTGGTTTTCCGAAGATGAGTCTGGCTGCTGTGTTCTGGGCTGTTTGAAGTTTCCTCAGTATTTGCTCTTTGCAGCCTGCGTATAGTGAGTTGCAGTAGTCCAGATGACTGAGTACGAGTGATTGCACTAGGCTGCGGAAGACAGATCTTGGAAAGAATGGTCTTATTCTTTTCAGTTTCCACATGGAGTAGAACATCTTTTTGGTTGTGTTATTCGCGTGAGTCTCAAGTGTTAGGTGGCGGTCAATAGTGACTCCAAGGATTTTTAAAGTAGTTCGGATGTGTTTCTAGTTGGTAGGTTGATTAAGTCTGTTATGTATTCCGGGGCTTCACCGTATATAATTTTGTGAACCAGAGTGCAGATTTTGAAAGCAATGCGTTCTTTGATTGGGAGGCAGTGTAGTTTTTCGTGGAGGGGTTTTGCGCTTAATGCAGATGAAGGGGCCCTTTTACTAAGCCATAGCAAAATCTGGGCTTAGCATGCGCTAATACAGGACTTTGCTATGTGCTAAGCCTTGATTTACTACAGCAGTATAATAAAATGTTTTTTTTTTTGCAGGCCCATGCTAATCTCTACTTGCTAAAAAATAATATGGGAGCACTTCTGCCTCCTATTTAGGAGGTGCTAAGTGCTCCTGCATTAAGTCCATGTTATCCAGTTAGCATGCACTAATATGCATGCAATAGCTGATAAGAATTCCATGCTCATTCCCTTCCAATGCTATGCCCCATCCCAAAAAATAAACGCAACCCCCCCAAAAATAGTGCACAATTACTGTGTGCTAAGAGGCAAACTACCACAAAATGCTTTAATGCATCTTGCAGAAGGCCTTTTTTCCTGCTTTAAGAGTCCATTAGCTTTAATGCAATGGCGTAGCTATGTGGGGCGACGGGGGCCTGGGCCCCTCCAAATTTCCTGTGGGCCCTTGATTTTGCATGCTCAATTTCACTAAAAGGAGAATGCCGGACATGAGGGGAAGACAGAGCAGGGCAGGCAATGTGGCAGTGCCAGAGACCGGCGCTGGACAATGCTTCAACTGGCAGGGGTTGAGGACCCCTGCCAGCCAAGGTATTTGCTGTGGCAGTGGGTGGGAACTGGCAGGGTGGTGGGGGTGGGGGGTGGCAGCGGGGCAGCAGACCAAAATATGCCCCCAACCTTGGGCTCTGGCCTCCTCCCACCGCGAGGTCTGGCTATGCCCCTGCTTTAATGTATCTTGTGGTAGGCCTTTTTTCCTGGATTAACTGTGCATTAAGTTTTAATGCATCTTGCTGTAGGCTGTTATTCCTGCATTAAGCATCTGTTAGTTTTAATGCATCTTTGCAATAGGCTTTTTTTCCTGCATTAAGTGTCAGTTAGCTTTAATGGATCTTATGGTAGGCCTTTTTTCCCGGATTAACTGTGCATTAAGTTTAATGCATCTCGTGGTAGGCTTTTTTTCCTGCATTAACCGTGCATTGTTTAATGCATCTTGTAGTAGGCCTTTTTTCCAGCATTAACCATGCGTTAAGTTTAATGCATCTAGCTGTAAACTTTTTTTCCCAGCATTAAGCATACATTAGCTTTAATGCATCTTGTGGTAGGCCTTTTTTCCCATATTAACTGTGCATTAAGTTTAATGCATCTTGCAATAGCCCTTTTTTCTTGCATTAAGCATTCGTTAGCTTTAATGCATCTTGCGGTAGGCTTTTTCTCTCACATTAACCGTTCATTAAGTTTAATGCATCTTGTAGTTGGTCTTTTCCTGCATTAACTGTGCATTAAGTTTAATGCATCTTGCGGTAGGCCTTTTTTCATGCAGTATGGGGTCCTTTTACAAAAGTGTGGTACTATTTTTAGCACACGCTATAAATAAGTGTGTGCTAAATGCTAGAGATGCCCATATATTCCTATGGGCATCTCTAGCGTTTAGCGTGCACTAATCATTAGTGTGCACTAAAAATGCTACTGTGGCTTTGTAAGAGACCCCATAACTGTTCACTAGCACTTAATGCAGGTTAGTAAAAATGCCTCATAAGAATATAACTGTTGCCATACTAGGACAGACCGAAGGTCCCTCAAGTCCAGTGTCCTGTTTCCAACAATGGCCAATATAGGTCACAAGTACCTGGCAAGATCCCAGAACAGTAAAACAGATTATAAGCTGCTTATCCTAGAAATAAGCAGTGGATTTTCCCAAGGCCATCTTAATGATGGCTCATGGACTTTTCTTTTAGGAAAGTATCCAAACGTTTTTAAACCTTGCTAAGCTAACTGCTTTGACCATATTCTCTAGCAACAAATTCCAATGTTTAACTTAACATTCAGTTCTAGTTCAATCTTGGGAAGGTAAAAATGCTGTTATAACATTAACCATTTTGCTATCCGGCTTGTGAGCTGCCACTGACCTCCCTATCTAGTTGTTCAATGCTGGCTATTATCCAGATACCAATACTGAATGTTTTGATAAAATGCCGATGCTGTGATTCAATATTGATCCATCTCTTTCTTTCTCTGAAATGTTGTTTGTTTTTATTGTACCACATGATTGCCTGAGTGATTCAGGAAACTTTGCTGCAGCAAAAGACTCCTCTCAGGCTGAACCACCTGGGGCAGAAGAAATTTCACCCTGCCCCAGATACATGTCCACAAATAGTAAACATTACTTTTTGAAGGCAATTCCATAAATTGGCACCTATAGTTAAGCACCTCTTACATGTGTCATTGCCAAGAAAAATTGGCATAGGTGTGTCAGTGTGCTAAGTGCTATTCTGAAAAGGCACATGCAACTGGTTTGGTGCATATGTGCTAGGGGACATGCTAATGGGCGGAGGTGCCAATTTATTTAATATCCTCTTTTTAGATCCACCATTCAAGTTGGTGTACAATGAAAACAAAAGCAGAAATAAAATAAAACACAGTAAAAAAAATAAGTACCTAAAACAAAATTAATTTATCAAACCCCCGAAGAGATATTATATTAAGTATATCAAATTACAAAACAATGGATTTCTTTTATGAAACGGCGCTACCAATTAGTGTGCGCTGATTGTGAAGAAGCCCATGGGAATTGAATGGGGTTCTTTATATTTAGCGCACACTAATTCATAGCACTGCTTCAAAAAAGGAGCCCAAAGTTAGTTGTACTTATTAATGTATAGATATAATAAGTGACAAATGCTCAGATATAATGTTGTCACTTGCAAACTGGCATTGCTTAGATGACATTTATATAAATCACTGCATTTATCACATTATTAATGCAGCTGATGCAGCCAAAATCACTTGTTCAAACTGCACCGACAAGAGAAGTTTTTATAGTATTTATCTTTAGAAAAAAGGCTCCATATGGGCAAGAAAATTATCCTTCAAGTGCGATGAAAAAACTTGCTGCCAACTGACTTTGGTGATCCAGTGTTCATAAAGTGAAAATGCGTAAAATTTCACATACTTTGTAATCCACATGTAAAGTTAATGCCCTCACAAATATAGCCTTTAAAATCCAGTCACCTTGAAATCTTCAGCTGCTCTCTACACGTGACCATGTTTCACATATACAATGTCTTCCGTTGATAAAATATTCTGTGCAAATAACAGCAAAAAAATAGCTCATTCTCTTAATATCTTTTACACATTTTGGGGCTAGATTCTATATATGGTGGCAAAAGAATCAGTGCTGAAAAAGCACTATTCTATAAGCCATGTTTAAAGTTAGGCGCAGTTTATAGAATAGCACTTATGCCCGGGAATCACACCTAAGTTTAGGTGCAGTCATTTGCATCAACTGAAATGTGGTGCAAATGTGCATGTCTAAATTGGGAAAAGCAGAAAGAGTGGGAAAGTCCTTCCACAGCAGTTAAACAAGCTATAAATGGGGTGGAGGAATGTTCCAAACAACGAACAGAAGTTGAATTTTCCAAGAGGTTAATTCTCCTTAAAAAGTCACATGAATCATCTGGACCCGACACGGTCTATGTTTCGGCTGTTATACTTTCTTCAGGGGTTATAGCTGAGGATATGTGACCATAGTAACTTTGAGAAAATACCTAATCTGAGATAAAACAAATACTGTAATTCTTGGAAGTATAAAAATGTACATAGGGGCTCTTTTACAAAGGTGCGCTGAAAAATGGCCTGCGGTAGTGTAGATGCCTGTTTTGGGCGCACGCAGAATCATTTTTCAGTACACCTGTAAAAAATGCCTTTTAAAAATTTTTGCCGAAAATGGACGTAAGGCAAAATGAAAATTGCCATGCGACCATTTTGGGTCTGAGACCTAGTGGTAAGGTCTCACGCGATAACCAGGCAGTAATGGTCTACATGTGTAGAATGATGATTACTGCCCAATTACCGCCCATGCACCAAAAAAATATATTTTCTGGCACGCCTAGCGGACACGCATCAAAAATGAAATTACTGGAAGGGACACGCGGTAGCTGGGCATTAACTCAAAATTGATCTATGTTGGGCACAAGTTGGGCACATATAGGTGCCTATCCAGCTCATTTTCAAAAGAGATCCCCGGCCATCTTCCAACGCAAATCGGGAGATGGCCGGCGATCTCCTGAAACTGGCCAAATCGGTATAATCGAAAGCCGATTTTGGCTGGCTTCAACTGCTTTCTGTCGTGGAGCCAGCCAGGGCCGTGACAAGGGTCTGTGGTGCCCCCCTGCAGATGATCAGTTGGCACCCCCCCCCCCGCAGATGAACAGTTGCACGCCCCCCCCCCCCCCCCCCGTGAAGGTGATCGCTGCCTTCCCGCTCCCTGGGCCATGTCCCAACTGCCCGCCCTCTTCTCCCCCCCCAAGATCCCTTTTAAATTTACCTCCGGCAGCGAACGAAGGCGCAGCATCAGTGAAGGAGGCGGCGCTCCCAACGTCTCTAGTCATCCCTTCGCTCAATGTCCCGCCTTCTTCTGACGTCATTTCCTTGACGTCAGAAGAAGGCGGAACACTGAGCGAAGGGAAGACTAGTAGCGATGTCGGGAGCGCCGCCTCCTTCACTGACACTGCGCCTTCGTTCGCTGCTGGAGGTAAATTTAAAAGGGATCTTGTTGGGGGGGGAGAAGAGGGCGGGCAGTTGGGACATGGGAGAGGGCGAGGTAAGCATGGCGCGGTGGGGCGCCCCACAGAGGACGGCGCCCTCCTGCCGTGCTTACCTCGCTTACCGTATTGGCATGGCCCTGGAGCCGGTGAAACTTCAAGGGGGCGTGTCGGTAGGGTAGTGAAGGCAGGATGGGGGCGGGATGGGGCAGGACGTGGGCGTGCTCATGAGATGGCTGGCTTCGCCTGATAATGGAAAAAAAGAAGCTAGGCTTGACGAGCATTTCGCCGGCTTTACTTGGTCCCTTTTTTGTCACGACCAAACTTCAAAAAGGAGCCCCAAATGACCAAATGACCACCGGAGGGAGTTGGGGGATCACCTCCCCTTACTCCTCCAGTGGTCACTAACCCCCTCCCACCCTCAAAAAAACAACTTTAAAAACTTTTTTGCCCAGCCTCTATGCCAGCCTCAAATGTCATACTCAGGTCCATCACAGCAATATGCAGGTCCCTAGAGCAGTTTTAGTGGGTGCAGTGCACATCAGGCAGGCGGACCCATCCCCCCCTACCTGTTTCACTTGTGCTGGTAAATGGGTGCCCTCCAACCCCCCCCCAAACGCACTGTACCCACATCTAGGTGCCCCCCTTCACCCATAAGGGTTATGGTAATGGTGTAGAGTTGTGGGGAGTGGGTTTTGGGGAGATTTGGGGGGCTCAGCACCCAAGGTAAGGGAGTTATGCACCTGGAAGCTATTTTAATTTTTTTTTTAACTTTTTAGAAGTGCCCCCTAGGGTGCCCAGTTGGTGTCCTGGCATGTCAGGGGGACCAGTGCACAACAAATGCTGGCTCCTCCCACGACCAAATACCTTGCATTTGGTTGGGTTTGAGATCACCGGCATTAGTTTCCATTATCGGCGGAAATCAATGCCGGCCATATCTAAAGTCGGCCAAAATGCTGAGATTTGGCCGGCCCCGACCGTATTATCGAAACGAAAGATGACCGGCTTAATTTCGATTATAGGTTGGGAAATATGGATGGCCCCAGCTGCTCTGTTTTGAGTGTCCTCACTTCGATTAAGGGTGATAATGATAAACGTCCGCAGCTGCTCTTCCCATTTGGAAGCTTGCTCTTGCTTTATTGGCACCTCTTTAAAACAGCTTACTCTGTGCTTGCACTTCAGAGGTATTTCTTTACATTATGGGGTGGTATTTGAAAGCGTTTTAGCTCCAGTTATAGTAAACCTTGTTTTTCCCACTGTATGCTTGTGTACACTTGTTTGTTTGTGGTTTTGGTTTTTTTTGGGGGGGGTGGGGACTTTTTTGCCAATTCTTGAAAGATAACTGGTGTGTGGGTTTGGCTTCAGACTAGGTGTTAGCTGGTAGCTTAGCATATACTCTGCATTTTCTACATGTGACTAACTCTCCATTCTCTACCCTCCAGGAGTTCATTGCTGTGTGTGATGTGCTCCCTCACTGCCCCCCATTCTCTCTCTCCTTTGTTGAAGCAGGCAGCCTCTGGTCCCTTGGAGCCAACAGATTCTTGCACCACAAGTTCAAGGTAAGCTCATACCTCTCAGCCACCTCTTCCCTTTCTGCTATGTAGGTGCTAAACAAACACTTCTTGCATCTTGCAGGACAGCTGGTCAAGAAGAATGCAAGAGATAGCAGTGGACTGTAATACACTGGACCCTGAGAGCCATGATTGTTTCTACCCAATTCATTGTATAGATGTCTTGTTCTCTATTGGACACATTCGGTTGTGGCTGCCTGTGGGGTGCCAGAGGGGAGGAGGCCCTGAGAATGAATGGATGTGTGCATCCCTCATGGTCAAGGGCTCTCCATTCTGTCTCTGTTCTTTGCATTCAAATCTTACTTCTATTTTCACCAGGTTCACGGGTATCCACAGCAGGTAGTTTTTCTCCCGCTTTCCACCTCATGTGTCTCCCCGATAGGTTCCATCCTTCTTTATGTGGTGAATCCCAGTCCTCTTTTATGAAGTGCCCACCCATTCTTATTCAACACAGTCCTACAATCCTCCATAGTTATGGAACAACAACATTTCTAAATTCTAGCCTGGCTGCAAACTATTTTCAAGGTGGCCACAGGTACTGAGCCCTTAAGTCATGGTGAGGGAGAGGGTTTCTGGTTAAAGTTACTAATCCAAATTACCTGCAGGTGGCTAAAGCATGGTGGCTGGAGTGGCCTAGTGGTTAGAGCACCAGTCTTGCAATCCAGAGGTTGCCAGTTTAAATCCCACTGCTGCTCCTTGTGATCTTGGGCAAGTCACTTAACCCTCCATTGCCTCAGGTGCAAACTTAGAGCCCTCCTAGGACTGAGAAATATCCAGAGTACCTGAATGTAACTCACCTTGAGCTACTACTGAAAAAGCTGTGAGCAAAATCAAAATAAATACAAAAACATATATTTATGTCCCCTAGCCTGTGCCCTTCTGTACCTGTTGTATTATATTGCAATTGTGATAAAGTAAACATCCATCTAATGCTTTTACCATTGTTTTCCCTTTTCTCCTCACTACTATATACCAGTGCTCAATGTGAAAAGATGACCCAGCTGTTTGTAGCTCCTTTGTGGCCCCCACCAATGTGGTTTGGTTGTGGGTAAATGTGTCTGGTGATCAGAGAGCAAACATCGTCTAGTCGCTACATATCGTTATCTCCAAATTTCTACTTGGCAGCTCACTAGTGCTAGACAACATACCTATTATTTACACAACTCTGTGCTGTGGAGCTCTATGGTAAGGGGGGGGGGGGGAGAAGAGCCTGGATGGGCATTTGTGTTCCTCCACAGAAACGCCCACCTAGCCCCCCCCCCCCCTTACCATACAGCCATGCAGTTTGGAAGGAACAGGTGACCTTCTGTATGGCCACACATCACACATATGTCCCAAAGTTTCTCTGTCACAGTTCACCTGTCATGCAATCCATATTGCTGCCTCCTCTCACATCAACCCCAGCATTTGATAATATGTAGTGCACAAAGAGACACACACCCTGTTATATAAAAAATCTTCTCGCACACCCCTTAATCTTCATCCTCCCAAGTGTAAGGGTCTGAAATACAAATCAATGCATGCATCTACCTTTTCCTATACGAGAACGCAGCTCTGGAACGCGCTGCCACGTAACCTGAAAACGGTCTATGAATTGACCAACTTCCGCAAACTATTGAAAACTTATCTCTTCGACAAGATATATCACAAAGATCAACATCTGTAACTGTATAATCTTTAAAACTTCTAGAACTGTCTTATAATGTTTTTTTTTTGCTTTAACACTATCATGTATTTCGCCACCATGTAACACAAAACCCAATATAAATTAATTGTATATTTACTTCTATTTCCAGTATCCATGATGAATTGTAAGCCACATTGAACCTGCAAAGAGGTGGGATAATGTGGGATACAAATGCAATAAATAAAATAAATAATAAAATATGAAAAATATGGAACGTGTATTAAAATAAACCAAACAGAACTATTTACATTTCCTGCCCTCCTCCCCCCAAATGTCCTTTACTGGTGGCCACGTCCTCCTCCCTGAATGGCCGTGTGCAGCAGGCTAATGAGCAGCACCAGGAGCAGCCTCACTGCCCTACGGTGCTGCTCATTAGCCTGCCACATTGCCCCCATCTCCTGCCTCATTGCTGACACCTCCTGCAGCAACTGGTTTTGCCCATCAACCAGTTGCTGCAGGAGGTGCAGTGCTGGGGATGGGGCTGGGGAGGGGAAAGGGGCAGGGGATGGACCTGGTGATGGGGATGGTTCTGCGAGGGCTGGAGGTGATGGGGCCTCCTCCTCGACGACCTCCTCCTCCTCCTGGGCCTCCTCGACCGCCTCCTCCTGCTGCTGCTGGCACCTTGTGTATGTAAAAGGATTGTCTTTGAGATCAGCACATCCAACATGGCTTGCATAGTGCAGGAGCTGGCTGGCCTGAGGCGGGGGGATGGGGAAAGGTGTAGGGGTGGGGTGTGAGATGCACGAGATGACATGACAGGGAACCCTGGATGCTGGTCTGACACAGAGTACACAGGCAGACCACACTCATTGCTCAGCAGCATGTTTACATTATGATTTGTGACTATGGTTGGCTGACCATTTTGGGTTTGTGTTATTTTTTGGGGGGGAAGCACATAACTTTAATATGAGGCAATGACATCCACTAAGAGTAGGACCTCAGGCAGGAATACCATGAAACAGTATCCACCCCAGAAAGGGGGATACAGAAGTGAGGCATGTCATCTCATTCATCTCAGAGGAGGTTAGTTGGAAGTTGCAGCCACACTCATGGGAGGGTAGCTGCAACCTCAGGCCTTGATCTGGGACAGAGGTGTTATGACGTACTAGTTGCCTATTAGCCACATGGAAACTGATATTGGATAGGACATTTGCATTATTAAATACATACATTTACAAATGAGTACAGGTACCCTGTTTATAATACTTACATTGAGCCCTGATGCGCCATCTCGCTGCCCTGATCATGTCAGGGCTGTTGCTCCTGATTCGGCGGAACCTCTGCCGGAGGGACTCAAGGTTCCTCCGAATGCCAAATCTTCTGCAAGATATAAGTTTGTACACCAGGCGTCAGGGGATGACCCTTCTTGCCTTCAGCACACACATTCATTTGGAAATCAAATAGGAGAGACTCACAACACTGATTGGGGACGACGACGACACATTACATAGCTACAGATGATGTCATTGAGGTGGACGCTAGGACAGAGAGTACCATTTCTGTTTTTGCTTTCTAGTACATAGATTCTATTAATGAATGTGCATGTGCACATATCACTGCTTACCCTTGAATGCAGACTCCAGTTTGTGCTCACACTGCTGAGGAAGCTCTTATATGTGTAGCTACAGGAGGGGTCCCTGATAGGCCAGGAGGGGGGGGGGGGGGAAGCAAACACTTACCTCTCCAACCTGTCCCTTATCTCAGTCCAGGCTTGGATGGAGAGAGTCCTGGGGGGGCAGGTGGTGGTGGTGGGGAAATAGAATTCTCCTGTGCCTTACGCACAGGTACACCAGTAGCAGATTTTCTGCTATGCTGAAATTAGGTTCTCTCCGGAGAGTCATTTTCCCAGTGAATAGCCGTTGGAAAGCGTGCATCGCCTTATATGGACTGCCATGCGTGATGGCCGTCCTTACACGCACGGCTCCATATATGGTTCACCATTCCATATATGGATAGGTCAGTAAGTGCGCGTCTTCGCATGTATAATGGCTCCACACATGGCTGGCTGTGACGCATGGCTGTCCATGGACTCTGTCATCATGCGTGCGTGGCCTACGTGCAGTTTTCCTTATATGGGAGTTTTCCTTATATGGATCATTATCAAGTGTGCGAACTTCATATATACACAATAAAATGAGTATGTTCGTTATATTTCCCATAGCTGCATGTTCTGCAAGTACAGTGCATTTAGTTGCGGACATCCAGGTAGGGGAAAAATATAAGGAACATTGAGAAGTATAAAGTACAGTAACACGTTTCTCACATAACTGCCATATTTTTCCTATACTTTGGGTGCACCTGATTTAGCCGTGATCAACTACGATAATGGAATAGTTGAGGCCAGTCTGTTTCCTATACTTTGGCCGTCCCTGATCTGGCCGGTTCCCACCGTATTATCAGAATGAAAGATGGCTGGCCATCTCGTTTCGAAAATATGGTTGGCTCCTCCCCTTCGTGGCGCCGTCCTCGGAGATGGCCGTCGCCGTTCGATTATGCCCCTCTATGTGACTTAGTAAAAGGGCCCCATAGTGATTACAGTGGTGAAGTGTCTATGAAACAAACTGAAAAAGGTAATTCATGTGACTTTTTAAGGAGAAAAAACCTTTTGGAAAATTTGACTTCTGTTAGTTCTTTGGAACATTCCTCCACCCTGTTTGTTACATGCCTAAATTTGGCACATATCTCCCCTTATTCTATAACAATGCGTGTAAATGCTAGGAACACCCCCATTCCACCCATGCCCCTCCCATTTCCACCTCCTTTTTTTTGCTCTTGTGAAAAATTTAGGTGCAGATCCTATGCCTAAATTAATGCATGTAATCTCCAATTAAATCTAATTAGTGCCAATAATCAGCTTGTTAAAAAAACCTATTAATTAGCCTGTTATTCAAGTAAATTGCACACACCTGAATTTGCATACACAATTTTTGGTGACTTTTATAGAATTAGAGGGCTTATTCTATTCTATTTTCTTGGAGTCTTGTATATCACCTATTTTCCAAAAGGATTCATAGCAGTTTACATTGCAAGAGGACCTCAACAGTAGAGGGATGTTAACATCACAGAACGATAAGTGTTAAGGTGAACAGAGGATGAATTACATAAGTAAGTACAGCATTTAACACTTGCTTTACTGTTTGTCAAACAGGGTAGGTCTTCAAGGTGGTCCTGAAGGAGTGGCCTAGTGGTTAGGGTGGTGGACTCAGTTCCTGAGGAACTGAGTTCAATTCCCACTTCAGGCACAGGCAGCTCCTTGTGACTCTGGGCAAGTCACTTAACCCTCCATTGCCCCATGTAAGCCGCATTGAGCCTGCCATGAGTGGGAAAGTGCGGGGTACAAATGTAACAAAAAAAAAAAAAAGAAGAGTGTTTTAGATCTGGTGGTAGTGCATTCCAAAGTCTCGTTCCAGTGAAAGGGAAGGAATTTTCTATCATGGTCTTGAGGTGAATATCCTTCAGAAAGGGAAAACCCAGTTTTAATGTCTTCAGAAAGTCTAAATTCCTGTTCAGGTATGGTACTTCAAACAATTCACCTAGTCCCTCTGGGTTCAGACCTAATATAGATTTAAAGATTAAGCAGATTACTTTAAAATTAATACACTGATTGATTAGTAGCCAGTGTAGGTTTTGTCTGTGAGATGACATACTATCGCAGTAGCCCAGACCACATACTAGTTGAACGGCGGTGTTTTGTAGTAGTTGTAAAATATACTTTCAATACTACACAACTGATCCAATACACAAACAATGCTTATAATACAATAACTTCAAAAATAAATTAAATGCTTGGCAACCTTCCAGCTGGGCACTCTTCTGGGATGCAGCCAAAAGCAACTGACAAAAAAATGTCAAAGTTTTATGTGCTGGGAGTGCACATGCTGAAGTAAAAAACAGCTAAGGTCTTTGATTGGTTCTAAACAAACTATGTAAAAAACTAAAAACTGAAGATCACACAAGTGACAAGTCCACTCTACTTCTTTGTGGAGTCCTTTTAGCTGTACAGTATCCCATGAATATATGAAACGTTCTTTAAATAACAAAATTTGAGAAATGTTTCTCCCTTGCAGGACTCCAGCTTGCAACAGAACAGCAAATCATTAACTGGCCCTTTTCCTAAACGGCAGTAAAAGGTGGCCCGGTGTGGCAAAGGTGCGTGGGATCACCACGTGCTGAAGCCACCTTTTACTGCTATGGGTAAAAGTGATTTTTTTAAAGGAGCAGTTAATGGCCACATGATAATTAAAAATAATTGCCGTGCAGCTATTTACTGCTGGAGTCCTTACCATCTCCTATTTCAGAGATGGTGAGGACTCTGACGGTAACCTTGCAGTAATTGGGCAACAGTTACCTCCAGGCACATCCACTCCAGACCACCAACATTAGAAAATGGTGCATGGCAGGCCTGGAGCTACCACCGGGCTCCTGGGCGAGCCCGGCAGCAGGGCTGATTTGCCATGCGCAATCCCGGTGGTAGCCCTACTTCCAGGTGATAAAAGGGCACTTAAGTGTTTAAGAGTATGTTGATTACTCTGCCAGTGAGCCACCAGTGGAGCTTCCCATTTGCCCTTCCTGATACACCTCAAATGCTCAGCTATCTTATCTTCCACTGGGTGACCTGTTTGCCCAATAAAGAGCAAATTACAAGGACATCTGATACAATAAGTCACGTTCGGAATTACACTCTGTGTGCTCCCTTAACATAATATATGTACCTGGATTAGGAATCCTAATCATTACCCAGACATACTGACAGTAAACACATTCTTTACATTGAAAGTGGCCTGAAGTGCCTTCACAAATTTGAGTAAATGATGGCTTTTTTTGTCAGTTGCTTTTGGCTGTATCCCAGAAGAAAGCCCCAGCTGGTAGGTTGCTGAGCATTTATTCTTTTAAATTTATTTTTGAAGTTATTGGATTATAAGCATTGTTTGTTTATATTAGCTCAGTTGTGTAGTATTGAAAGTATATAAAGTAAATAAATACTATAAAAACTTCTCTTGTCAGTGCATATTGAGCAGGTGATTTTGGCTCCATTATGTCCTGTTGCGGTTATTGGTGAGCCCTTAGGTTCCCTGAGGCCCGGTACGACCTCCGAGGACCGCCGCGCACCCCGAATCTTCACCCGCGGCGACCGCCGTTCACCGAGGGTTGAGCCCCCAGCTGCAGGCGGCCAGCAGGACTGCTGGAACCGCGGGGGACGGTCGGCCTGGCTGGTAGTCAGCAACTCAGTCTCTAAAGGGCAGCTAGCAAGGACGGCTAGCGCAGAAAAGGAATGCAGTCACTGAGGATGGCTAGCAAGGACGGCTAGCTGGAAGAGGACACAGTCTCTGAAGGGGGCTAGCAAGGACGGCTAGCTTGAAGAGGAACACAGTCTCTGAAGGTGGCTAGCAAGGACGGCTAGCTGGAAGAGGACACAGTCTCCGAAGTTGGCTAGCAAGGACGGCTAGCTTGAAGAGGAACACAGTCTCTGAGGGCGGCTAGCAAGGACGGCTAGCTTGAAGAGGAACACAGTCTCTGAAGGTGGCTAGCACGGACGGCTAGCTGGAAGAGAAACACAGTCTCTGAAGGTGGCTAGCAAGGACGGCTAGCTGGAAGAGGACACCGTCTCTGAAGGTGGCTAGCAAGGACGGCTAGCTTGAAGAGGAACACAGTCTCTGAGGGTGGCTAGCAAGGACGGCTAGCTTGAAGAGGAACACAGTCTCTGAAGGTGGCTAGCACGGACGGCTAGCTGGAAGAGGAACACAGTCTCTGAAGGTGGCTAGCACGGACGGCTAGCTGGAAGAGAAACACAGTCTCTGAAGGTGGCTAGCAAGGACGGCTAGCTGGAAGAGGACACCGTCTCTGAAGGTGGCTAGCAAGGACGGCTAGCTTGAAGAGGAACACAGTCTCTGAGGGTGGCTAGCAAGGACGGCTAGCTTGAAGAGGAACACAGTCTCTGAAGGTGGCTAGCACGGACGGCTAGCTGGAAGAGGACACCGTCTCTGAAGGTGGCTAGCAAGGACGGCTAGCTTGAAGAGGACACAGTCTCTGAAGGTGGCTAGCAAGGACGGCTAGCTGGAAGAGGAACACAGTCTCTGAAGGTGGCTCTTCCGATCCACTGTGTGGGCTTCTGACATACGAAACGGAAGCACTGGACTCTTCCCGTTCCGTTGTTTAAATCCCCCGCCAGTCCATCTCCTTCCAATCAGCTGGAGCTAATCCCCCCGGCCTAGGCAGGCAAGGGACGCCTGGATTGGCCAGCCTGCCAGGCAGGCAGGGTCTCCTCATCAATGCGCCAATCCGGCGCGAGTAGGCGGTGCTGGCTCGCTGGTCCGCTCCAGCGCAGGGAGACGACAACGCCGGCGCCGCCATCTTGGCCGGCGTATCCCCTTCTCCGAGGCCGGCGCTCGCTCCAGCGGATCGCCGGCCTCGGAGCGGCCCGCGGCAGCGCCGGCCTCGGAGCGGCCCGCGGCAGCGCCGGCCCCGTCGGCGGCTCCTCTTCACCGCCCTGGATCCCGCGGCCTCCGTCGACCTTCGCTCCCCGCTGCGGGAGCCCAGGTAAGGGCCCGGAACGGGACACATTAGCTTTATTAGTAATGTGATAAGTGTGGCGATGTATATAAATGTCATCTAAGCAATGTCAGTTTCTGAGTGACAACACTATATCTGATCACTTTTCACTTATTGTCATGAATTCAAGGATAGTGATCCCTTGGACCGCAGCCCAAGCTGCAGCAGAGAAGTCACCTAGGCTGGCACAAGGCAGGAATCAGAACAAAACAGGACTAGAATAAACCAGGAGACTAGACTAGGCAGGACAGAAGTAACAAGGCAGTATACAGGACAAGGACCGGATCCAGACAAGTCAAAATGCCAGAACTAGAACCCAGGCAGGACAAGGCAAGACAAGACTCAGAACTGGATTAAAACTGGGACTAAGATCCAGGCAAGGCAGAACAAGGCAAGACACGGAACTAGATTAAAACTGGGTCCAGAAAAGGGCAAGACAAGGACAAGGCAAGGACTGGATCCAGACAGGACAAGACGAGATGAGCAAGGCTAGGCACAACTGGACAAGACAGACAGACAGGACTATAAACAAGGCAGAAACAGGACTTGGCTTGGCAGAATGAGGAACCAGGAACAGACTTGGCTTGGCAGGATCAGGACCAGGAACAGACTTGTCTTGGCAGAAACAGGATTCAGAAACAGGATTCAGAAACAGACTTCAGAAACAGACTTGACTTGGCAGGATCAGAAACCAGGAACAGACTTGGCTTGGCAGGATCAGGACTAGGAACAGACTTATCTTGGCAGGAACAGGATTCAGAAACAGACTTGGCTTGGCAGGAACAGGATTCAGGAACAGACTTGGCTTGGCAACAGGAACAGGATTCAGGAACAGACTTGGCTAGACAGGAACAGGATTCAGGAACGACTTGGCAACAGGAACAGAATTCAGGGACATACTTGGCTTTAGCAGAAAGCAGGAACAGAGTATAACTATATCAAGAGTCTAGAGCAGGGCTAGGGTTAGACTACAAGCAGGAGTCAGAGGTACAGTCAACTGTAACAGACACCAGGAACATGGTTCAGAAACAACACATTCAGAGACAAGACTCACAGGAACAAACCCAGGCAGGAAGCAAGACATAGGAATAAAGCCAAACAGGACTTGGATCCAAACAGGGAACACAAAGACAAGGTTACAAGACTTGTTGCAAAGGCAACAGATGAGAGTTCCAAGATGCTTTATAAAGAACTTTGCTGATGATGTCACTTGGAATGAGGCTTGATTGGATAGCAGGAACACCAAAGCAAGGCTTGAAGCAAGGCTTGGATAGCAGGAACATCAGACAGCGGATACATCAATGTAGGGATGAAGCAGTCTGAAGAAGCCACAGACCCAGATCACTGGAAAAAGGTGAGTCTGGACGCAGGGGCACAGCCACAGCCATGACAATTATATTTATACATTAATAAGTAATCAACTAACTTTATTTTGTAAATTGATTTTAATTGTATTAGTTAGTTGTTTTCCAATAATAATTTTTCCTATTTTATACATTTTTTATATTTTGTATATCATAAGACAAATCATTCTACCTCTCTACAGCAAACTGTCTGAAAGCCTTTCTCCTCCATAACTGATTCCTAAAAACAAACTTATCTGGGACCCAGTGGCGTAGCCAGAACTTGATGTGTGGGGGGGTCCAGAGTCCAAAGTGTGGAGTGGCACATTTTGGCCTGCCTCCTCACTGCTCCACCTTGCTCCCGCTGCCTCATATACCTTGGCTGGCGGGGGTCCACAACCCCTGAAAGCTGAAGCATTTGTCCAGCACTGGTGTCTGCCGCATTGCCTGCCCTGCGCTTTCCCTCACGTTACATACACACTCGTTTTAATGAAATTGAGCATACATGAAGTGTTGCACATGCTCAATTTCACTAAAACAACAATTCACGTGACGTGAGAGGAAGAGCAGGGCAGGCAATGCGGTGGAGAGCCACAGACCAGCATTGGACAAACACTTCAGATGGCGGGGGTTGGGGACCCCTGCCAGCCAAACCAGGGTCCCCAGAGCCAATTTGGGGGCTCAGGCCCCCATGGTCCCCTGTAACTATGCCACTGCTGGGACCCTTAATAATCTTTCCTGTGAGAGGTGAAAAGCCCATCCTGGCCCATCCTGTATTCACTTGCCCTTGCCAATTTACACCATGTATATGGCAGGCGTAACTGATGGTGCATTTCATTACTATTTTTTTTACTAAACAATGAATATTTTTATTGTCATTTTACACTTTATAGCTGGAACTCTGGGACCTCAAACACAACATTTTTGTTTCATTTTCATGTTTTTGTACCCCGCCTTATCCAAAACATGTTTGGTTCAATATGGCTTACATCGTAACATTAAACATTATAACAATAAGCAGTGAAACCATAGAACAGGGTGAAGCTTAACACTTAGACTTGGGTTAGCATCATTGGAGCCGACTCTGTGGGTGCTGTGGGTGCTTGAGCACCCCCAATATTGAGAAAATTCCTTGTATGTGTCCAGGGAGGAGTTATTTCCATTGGACTTAGCACCCCCAATAATTTTGAAAAGTTAGCTCCTATGGTTAGCATTGTATCATTAGTTGACATTGGAGAAGATATGGGCAATTTTGTGTCATGAATGGCTAGTGGGACAGGTAAAAATAGAAATTTTAGGACTGTGGGTTGGGTTGGTGAGCTCCCATCCTGATGAGGGTGTCTGTAGCATGTGATAGAAGATTTGTACTACTACTGTGTGACTTGGTTTTATGGTTTACTGGAGAAGGAAGTACCCCGCTACACTTAAAGCTTTTTGGGATGGCCGTTGGACAGCTTATACCTCTCATCTTTGACTGTTTCAACCTTGTGTTTAACATTGTTCTGCTCTGCTTTGTCCAGGTGGACTTTTATGAGCCTGCTGCTGTCCAATTTCACTCGAATTCTCTTGCCCACAATTTCACTGTGAAAGACCAAGTCTTCCAGAATGGCATCGTGCACTGTAGTCAGTTTGTGGCTCCTGGGACTCTTCTGCTTCTTTTTTAACATAAGTATATACAGTACGTACATAAGTAATGCCACACTGGGAAAAGACCAAGGGTCCATCGAGCCCAGCATCCTGTCCACGACAGCAGCCAATCCAGGCCAAGGGCACCTGGCAAGCTTTTGTATGACTTTTCCTTGTTGGTTTGGGGAAAATCCTCCTCTGAACAATAAACACCACATGTTTACCACTGGGAACTTCTTCTCCAGTTAACACACTAACCTCACCTGGATCTTCTGGAAAGATTCAGCTGAGGAACTGGAACAAAGATGATGATTGCTTTTCTACCCCCACCAACTTCAATTTCCTTAGCTGCAGTGATGTTCAGCTCCCTTAATTGTGCTTTTTCAGAATTCATTTTCAACTCCAGGAGAGCCTGGAGAGATGCTAGACTGAAACTCATCTGGCTTCTCGCTGGAGCTGAAGATGGCCTTTCTCTCACATCATTTTGTTACATATCTGTCATGTCAATGGTGGCATTTGCTAGTATTTTTAATGCAATCTTGGTACTAATATCCCATTATATAAGTGGTGCTCAGTGTGTGCTGATGGAGAGCCAAAAGTGGTGCACAACTTTATTGATTTATCTCCTTTATTTCAAAACACTTATTTCAAAAAATATCTACTAAAACTGGGATCTTGGTGTGTCATGAGCCCTCATTTGCAACCACTCAGGCTATTTTTCATATTTATAACTTTCCTAATGTATGTTTGTGTAGGGGGTGAAGAGGGAGAGTGCTTAAGGAATTTACAGTGCTAAATTCTATGGCCTTAGAGGTTAGTCTCTCAGAGGTTTGACACTTCAGGTTTAATAATCTAAGGCCTAGCACCCTGAGCTTCCTGTCTATAGCCTCACTAGCATTTCTCCCTACTAGAAACTAGGCTAGAGGACTATGTAATGGTAGGGAACTAGGCCTCAATTCCACCTCCAGCCTTTGAAGCCTCTGGTCTAGGTTGAGGTATATACTATGCTTTTTCCTTTCAGAAATATAGAATTATAAAATACAGCAAAAGGGAAAATATAAGCAGCTTTACCTTGGCTAATGATAGCTCTCAGCAACTCACTCTGCAAGAGCCTTTCTTCACTCAAAATGATGTCAGCTAGTAAAGAGCATTTGGCCCACTCACACTGCCCACTTGTCTGTGCCTACTTCTCTAGTTAAGGATATCTTCCAAGTGTCAATCTTTCAAGCATGACTGCCTTCAAGAGACCACTTTTATCATTTCCCCCTTTATTGTCCACTATTGTTCTAGGTACTTTTTCAGAAAACAGAGCAAACCTATTCTGCCATTGTTTGTGAGAGAACAGAGTAGAACCCAGCTGACTGTTTGTGAGAGAGAAGTGCTCTGCTGACAACAGCTGTATGAGACAGCAGAATAGAGCCCAGCTGCCAGCATTTCTAGGAGAGCAGATCATTGCTGACAACACATGAGGGAGAGCCAAACTAAGTCATACTGATATCATCTGTGAGGAAGTACAGCCATGCCACCAGGGTCTGTGAGCCAGAAGAATAGCACCTATGAAAGAACTGAACTGTGCTGACAGCTTCTGTGTGTAAGCAAAATCTGCTTGTGGGCGAACAAAAGTACACAAGCAGACAGGGTGTGAGCCCATTACTAATATTATCATTTATTTAGTTATCACATTTATGTTTCACTGAAACTATTTGGTTTCAGTGGATTACAAAATTCAACATACAATACACTACAGAAAAACACACAATAAGCAGGACAGTTTCACAAAGGATCATAATAGACACAATTAGCTACCTATGAAGGCCTACAAGAAGAAATAATGTTTCATCTGCATTAAGAAAATCACATAAGAATCTAGTTGGTGAATTTCAAAGGGCAACGTGTTCTATATACAGTGGTGGAAATAAGTATTTGATCCCTTGCTGATTTTGTAAGTTTGCCCACTGACAAAGACATGAGCAGCCCATAATTGAAGGGTAGGTTATTGGTAACAGTGAGAGATAGCACATCACAAATTAAATCCGGAAAATCACATTGTGGAAAGTATATGAATTTATTTGCATTCTGCAGAGGGAAATAAGTATTTGATCCCCCACCAACCAGTAAGAGATCTGGCCCCTACAGACCAGGTAGATGCTCCAAATCAACTCGTTACCTGCATGACAGACAGCTGTCGGCAATGGTCACCTGTATGAAAGACACCTGTCCACAGACTCAGTGAATCAGTCAGACTCTAACCTCTACAAAATGGCCAAGAGCAAGGAGCTGTCTAAGGATGTCAGGGACAAGATCATACACCTGCACAAGGCTGGAATGGGCTACAAAACCATCAGTAAGACGCTGGGCGAGAAGGAGACAACTGTTGGTGCCATAGTAAGAAAATGGAAGAAGTACAAAATGACTGTCAATCGACAAAGATCTGGGGCTCCACGCAAAATCTCACCTCGTGGGGTATCCTTGATCATGAGGAAGGTTAGAAATCAGCCTACAACTACAAGGGGGGAACTTGTCAATGATCTCAAGGCAGCTGGGACCACTGTCACCACGAAAACCATTGGTAACACATTACGACATAACGGATTGCAATCCTGCAGTGCCCGCAAGGTCCCCCTGCTCCGGAAGGCACATGTGACGGCCCGTCTGAAGTTTGCCAGTGAACACCTGGATGATGCCGAGAGTGATTGGGAGAAGGTGCTGTGGTCAGATGAGACAAAAATTGAGCTCTTTGGCATGAACTCAACTCGCCGTGTTTGGAGGAAAGAAATGCTGCCTATGACCCAAAGAACACCGTCCCCACTGTCAAGCATGGAGGTGGAAATGTTATGTTTTGGGGGTGTTTCTCTGCTAAGGGCACAGGACTACTTCACCGTATCAATGGGAGAATGGATGGGGCCATGTACCGTACAATTCTGAGTGACAACCTCCTTCCCTCCGCCAGGGCCTTAAAAATGGGTCGTGGCTGGGTCTTCCAGCACGACAATGACCCAAAACATACAGCCAAGGCAACAAAGGAGTGGCTCAGGAAGAAGCACATTAGGGTCATGGAGTGGCCTAGCCAGTCACCAGACCTTAATCCCATTGAAAACTTATGGAGGGAGCTGAAGCTGCGAGTTGCCAAGCGACAGCCCAGAACTCTTAATGATTTAGAGATGATCTGCAAAGAGGAGTGGACCAAAATTCCTCCTGACATGTGTGCAAACCTCATCATCAACTACAGAAGACGTCTGACCGCTGTGCTTGCCAACAAGGGTTTTGCCACCAAGTATTAGGTCTTGTTTGCCAGAGGGATTAAATACTTATTTCCCTCTGCAGAATGCAAATAAATTCATATACTTTCCACAATGTGATTTTCCGGATTTAATTTGTGATGTGCTATCTCTCACTGTTACCAATAACCTACCCTTCAATTATGGGCTGCTCATGTCTTTGTCAGTGGGCAAACTTACAAAATCAGCAAGGGATCAAATACTTATTTCCACCACTGTAGTTGAATCTGTGATATAAAAACTTTGGATCTTGTTTCTATTTGTTGGGCCACGTTCGGCAACAGCACAGATAACAGCAGCTTAGTGGCAGTCTACAGATGTGATGGAGTATATTCCACTGAGGTTGTAAAATGAGGCAACATCATTGAAAACTCTGTAGACTAGTGTTACAAATGTAAATTTGATCTTCCAACTAATAGGCACCTGGTGGGGACTCTCATAAGTTACATCCACTGAGAACACGAGCAACAGAATTGAGTTTGAATTAACTAAAGAACATCAAGGATGAAAGATCAGCAAACAGCACAGTGCAGTAAGGGGTCATGGATGTGATATGTGGTACAACCAAAGCAGTGAGCCACCTGGATGAGCCAGTAAGTGCATTTATGATAGTATGATAATGTTAGATTTTGAGAGTTTTTAACTATGATGTATATTAGGTAGGATTATAGTTAACCCACTGTTATTTTGTTTAGAATTCAAGACCCATGATGACGCTTTAATACCGAAACATGAGCATGTCGGGTCCTGGTCGTATGGTGGAATACCAAAAGAATATGAGAGAGTGAAACTCTAAAAAGAAGTGCAATAATGATTTCAAAAAAATGTATATATCTGGAACAATAGATATTGTTAACAGTGAAGATGGGCATCTTGGATATTTATGACTGACATCATCATTGATTGCTCATGATTTATCACTGACATTATGATGGTCTGTTGGAAGAAAGAATATTATCCACAAGTTGATGATTCTGATTCATTGAATGTGATTTGAAGAAAGGTTGCTCTGGTGGGAGACTTCAGAGCACTGGATTAACAAGTGACTAAAAGAACTATGATCACATATTGATGCAAAATATTGCCAGATATATGTTATTTAATTGTGTATTGAAATAGTATTTTGGAGAATTGTGTGCAATTTTAAATGTGTTGGTGAATGTGAGTGTGTATGGATTGGTTTGGTGTAACTATGGGTTAAGGGAATGGATTTAATTTTAGGAAGATTATATTGATTTATTAATAAAGAATTTTTAAAAAATGTTAAACGGTTACTAGAGAGTAATTTGTAATTCAATTTCTTCTGGAGTCTTTCATGAGATGCTTTGTCAAACGCCTTTGGAAAATCCAGATACACAATATCAGCCGGCTCACCTTTATCCACATGTTTGTTCACCCCTTCAAAGAAATGTAATAGATTGGTGAGGCAAGATTTCCTTTCACTAAATCCATGTTGGTTTTGTCTCATTAGTCCATGCTTTTGAATATGCTGTGTAATTTTGTTCTTTATAATAGTCTCTGCCATTTTGCCCAGCACCGACGTCAGGCTCACCAGTCTATAATTTCCCGGATCTCCTCTGGAACCTTTTTTAATTATTGGCGTTACATTGTGTGACAAATGTGAAGGGCCAGGCAGATAGATCTGCCTGGCCCTTCACATGTGTCACACAATGTAACGCCGAACTGAAACTCCAGATCGGGGTGCTGGAGAGGCAGGCGTGGGTGGGAACTATTGAGGGACTATCACTCCCAGCTTCCCTGGGGAGGATCAGCTGATTACTCTAGAAAGGCCAAACCGCAGTGCAATGCCCCAGATTCCCAGAGGAGGCCACTAGACTCCCTTAGAGAAGATGAACCAGACTACAACTCCCAGGTCCCCAGGGGAGAGGCACAGGAAGCCTTTGAGCAAGCTCATGCCAAAGACTAGGAGCAGCTGGGGAGGTGAGGAGGACAAATAGAACCTATGGAGTGGTTGAGAACCTATGGAGTGGTTGCCAGAGGAGGTGATTCTAGAGACCAAAGAGGTAGATGGAGGGGCGGGGGTAGAGCCCATGGATACTTCTGCTCTAGCCCAGGTAAGAAAGGGGCAATCTAAGAGCCTGCTAGCAACCTTGATGGACAATTTAATTCAATACATTGAGAGAAAAGCCCATGGAAGTATCTGAGCAGGTTCCATGGAAACGTAGCTACCACCTGCCCTCAAATGTGACCCATGGGGAGGATACCTGGAGTTATTGGCTGGTATGAAAGGGAGGGGGTCCCCTTTCCTCAGGTTGTTCTCTGAGGGGAGGGTATAGATGACTTGAGTTGGGAGGGAGGCAGAACCTTTTGTTGAATGAACTTTTGGGAACCTTTTTGCTGGGCAAAGTGTTGGAACTTTTGCCCAAGGGGTTTTGTTGACTTGTTTCGGGGACTGAAGGGCTTGGACTGTGGAGCTGAGGGCTACGTTAATACCCGTTGGAAAAGAGGTTTTTTTTTGCCTTTTCTTTTCTTTTGCTAATTTGAAACTATAAGCGTGCTGGGGTTATGTACTAAGCCATGAGAGGCATATAGCCCAGGGAGCAGACTATTCTCAATAAAATACAGGATATTTTCTGACTTTTTTACTATTGTTTGAGCTGCCGGGTAATTAAGCGTTACCTAGAGAATTTGGCCTGGAGTTGTGCCCATGACTGAGCAAGGCAAAGCACAGCCAAATGGCGTGGGAAGTACTCACAATTGGCCACCCTCCAATCTTCCGGTATCACGTTCGGTTTTAAAGGTAAATTACATATTACTAACAATAGTTCTGCAAGTTCATTTTTCAATTCTATCAGTACTCTGGGATGAATATCATCCGGTCCAGGAGATTTACTACTCTCCAATTTGTCAAATTGCCCCATCGCACCATGAAGCAATGCAGTATTCTTGGTCTTATTTGCAATCCCTTTCCTAATAATTCCAAAAATTCTGTTTGCTTTTTTGGTTGCCACCGCACACTGGGCAGAAGATTTCAGCATATTGTCTACAATGACACCTAGATCTTTTTCTTGGGGGTCAGCACCCAAGCATCAGGTAGCTATGATTCAGATTATTCTTCCCAATGTGCATCACTTTGCATTTGTCCTCATTATATTTCATCTGTCATTTGAATGCCCATTTTCCTAAGGTCTCCTTAAAATTTTTCACAGTCTGCATGTGTTTTAACAACTTTGTTTTAACAACTTAGTTTTGTGTCATCTATAAATTTAATCACCTCACTTGTCATTCTGATTTCCAGATCATTTATAAATAGGTTAAATATCATCGTTTCTAGTACAGATCCCTGCGGCACTCCACTATTCACTCTCCTCCATTGCGAAAAATGGCCATTTGACCCTACCCTCTGTTTTCTGTTCAGTAACCAATTCCTAGTCCACAGAGCCTACTGGACCCCTGCTAGAGTAGCTAGGATCACTAAAAGTGTTACCTACAAATGTTGGTCTTGTCAAGGCCCAGATGGGTCACTAGCACACATGGTTTTTTTCTGTAAGAGCATACTGGCAACTTATTTGGGCAAAAATGTGTCTTGTTTTTCATCTGCCTATGTCCACAGCAATCTCTTATGAAATAGTGATTCTGAGAGCCTCATCTCCTTCTATCTTTATTTTGGAATCAGATAAGAAATTGTTCAGCATCCTATTAGCTGTTGCCTTGCATTTAATTGTCTCCAATTGGAAAAATAATGTACATTTAAATTATAATGAATGGTGGAGCTATGTATGTGTGATCAGAAAATATGAAATGATTTTGGCTCACAAACATCATAGAGTTAAGTCTGTATTAAAGACCTGGGCCCACTTTATTTTGTCAAGATCCTCCTGTCACTAACTAACCTTGTATATTCCTGCTGGTATCTAGGGATGGAACGCTGATAATGCTCTGTTCATTTATTTCGGCTTCTTTATTTGCCATGGATTGTTAATTTTGTTTGATTTTCTGTCTGTTTTATGTTTGACACAAAAAACCATTAATAAAAATATGAATTAAAAAAAAAGCTTTCTGAAAAGCTAGATACTATACATCCACCTGGTTCACCTTTATCGACATGTTTATTCATGCATTCAAAGAAATGAAGCAAATTGACGAGACAAGATTTCCCTTGTCTGAATCCTTTCTGACTGTCCCATTATTTTTTTTTTGACTGTGTCCCATTAAACCATGTTTGTCTATGTGTTCTGTATTTTTATTCTTTATAATAGTTTCCACTATTTTGCCCGGCACTGATGTTGCAGGCTTACTCTAATTTACTGGATCATCCCTGGAACCCTTTTAAAAAATTGGCGTTATGTTGGCCACTCTCTAATCTTCAGGTACTATGGACGATTTTAATGATAGGTTATAGATCACTAACAGTTTGAGTTCTTTCAGTACCCTAGGGTGCACGTCATCAGGTCCAGGAGATTTATTACTTTTTAATTTGTTGATTTGACTCAGTACGACTTCCAGGTTCACCAAGATTTCTTTTAGTTCCTCCACATCTTCACCCTTGAAAACCATTTCTGGTACAGGTAGATCTCTAACATCTTCTGTAAAGACTAAAGCAAAGAATTCATCCAGTATCTCCGCTATGGACTTATTCTCCCTAAGTGCCCTTTTTGCTTTTTCATGATCCAACAGTCCCATGGATTCCCTCACAGGCTTTCTGATTCTGATGTACCTGAAAAAGTTGTTATTGTGAGTTTTTGCCTCTGGGGCAAGTTTCTCTTTGTATCCTCATTTAGCCTTCTTTTTCAATGCTTTGTATCTAAGTTGCTTCTTATTTTCTTCATTTGGATCCTTTTTCCATTCTTTGAAGGATGTTCTTTTGGCTCTACTAGCCTTTTTCAATTCATCTTTTAACTATGTTGACTGTCGTTTGCTCTTCTTTCCATCCTTGTAAATAAGTGGAATGCATCTGGTCTAGGCTCCCAAGATGGTATTAAAAAAAAAATGTTCATGCCTGGTTAAAAATCCTAACCTTTTAGCTTTTTTAAAACCATTTTCCTCATTCTATTATAGTCGCCCTTTCGAAAATTAAATGCTGCTACAGTAGATTTTCTTTTCCTCCAGATTATTAGCTCAAATTTGACCATGTTATCTAATATAACTCCCCCTATTGTCTGTTCCTAGACCAGTTGCTCCAAGAAGCAGTCATTTATTACATCTAGGAATTTTATCTCCCTAGCACTCCCTGAAGTAACATTTATCCATTCAATACTGGGGTTATTAAAATCACCCATTATTATACTGTTGCCCAATAAGCTTTCCTAGTTTCTGTAAACAATTCTTTATCTGTCTGTTCATTCTGTCCCAGTGAATGGTAGTACAACCCTACCAGTATACTCCTTCCCTTCACACATGGAATTTCTATCCATGCTGTTTCATGTAGAATGTTTATTTTGTTTGACTCAATTCTCTCTTTAACTTGTAGTGCAACTCCCCCTCCAATTTGATCCACTCTATCATTGTGATATAATTTGTACCCTGTTAACACAATGTCCCATTGATTGTCCTCTTTCCACCAGGTGTTTGAGATGCCTATTATATCTGCCTCTTCATTTAGTGCTATATACTCTAACTGCCCCATCTTAGTTTTTAGGCTTTTAGCATTTGTATATAGCAATGGCGTTCCTAGGTCTGCTGCCACCCAGGGTAGATCACCGCTGCAGACCCTCCTGGCACATCACCTCCACCCTCCCTGGCACATAAGCTCCAACCCCCCACCCACCCCGGTGCATTACCTGTACCACCCCAGCGCATTGCTCTTACTTCCTGGGAGTACTGGGAGCAGTCACGTGGCTGTCTGCTCCACTGGTTCCCTGCCCTGGAACATGAAGTAATATCAGAGGGAGAAAGGAACTGGTGGAGCCAACAGCCACGCAGCTGCTCCCTGCACTCCCTTGCAGTGTGCACCCAGGGCAGACCACCCCCACTGCCCCACCCTTGGTATGCTACCGGTATACAGACACTTCAAACTGTGTTTTTTCCTTGTATCTACAAGCTGCTTAGAAGTTGACAAGGATAATAAGCATCCTTTACTCTGCTCTTCCCTTAAACATTCCTGGCTTTCTTTCACCATTGTTGAAACCTCTCTATTGGGATTCCCTAAATATCCTATTTCAATAGTATCCTCTACACCAAACCATGTTCCCCTGGGGGACTGTCGGCTTTCCTCCCCTTTCAGTTTAAAAACTGCTCTATCTCCTTTTTAAATGTTAGTGCCAGCAGCCTGGTTCCACTACAGTTAAGGTGGTATCCATCATTTTGGAATAGGCTTCTCCTTTCCTAGAATGTTGCCCAGTTTCTGTCACAGTTGTGGCCATGCCCTTATGTTTAGACGTACTTCTTCTCTGTATCTAGCTCTGTGACCTCTCCAGTCTGCCTTTTTTCCTGTTGTTGTTCTTCCTGTTAGCCAAGCCTCACTTTGGTGTCCCTGAAGCCAAGCCTCGCTTTGGTCTCCCTGCTTCTGCTTCATTTCCTACTTGTGACATCATCAGCCTACTCCTTTATAAGGACCCAGGGAGCTTTCCTGCATTGCCTTTGCAACAGGTCTATTTTCCTTTTCTTGTTGTACTGTTGTTTGATTCTGAGGGAACCGGTCTTCTTGTTATGCTGTCTCTTTGGGCACAGCCCTGAGCCCTGTGTGAGTGGTTTGGGTTTGAATCTGTATGGATTACTTTCCTGTTAGGTTTGCTCTCAAGCAAAGCCCTCTTTTGTTTCTCTGTGTGTGTTGTTCTGCTTTAAACCTGTATGGATTACTAGCCTATTAACTTTACTTCCAAGCAAAGCCCTATTCTGTTTTTATGTGTTTGTGATTTTGTTTTGAACCAGAATAGATTCTTTTCTTGTTGTCTAGGCTCTCCAGCTCAAGCCTGTTCTGTTTCCTTGTGTGGTTTCCCTTGTTACCTTCCACTGTTCAGAGAGCCAGTTGTTGCCAGCCAGCTGCTTTCTTTGATTACCTTCCGTGCAGCTGGGTGTGATCTGTCTCTGCCTGCCTTTGATTTCCCTTCCTGGCTGACATCTGGTAAGAACATTGTGTGTTTATCCCTTTGTTTGCTTTAAACCTTTGACTGCAGTGTAAGCCCTGCTTCTTTCTGATGTGTTTTAGAAGCAGCCCTTCCCTTTAGCCTGCTTTAACTCTTTGTCTGCTGTGTTTGTCTCCTGATTCTTGTGAGCATTGCTCCTTATCTGATCTGTGTATGTAAAGGCAGCTTTGCTTACTTTTCCCTTTGTCTCTAGTGTCTGTTATTTGACTCTGTGGCACAGCCTTGTGTATTCCTATAAGCGGCTTCCCTTTACCCTTGTGTGTTGTGTGGCCAGCCTTGTGTATTCTTATGAGTGGGTTTCCTTTATTTTTGAGTCCTGTGTGGTCAGCCTTGTGTATCCTTATGAGTGGATTCCATTTACCCTTGAATGCTGTATGGTACAGCCTAGAGTGTTCCTATGAGTGGCTTCCCTTTTCCTTTAAGTGCTGTGTGGCACAGCCCAGTGTATTCCTATGAGTGGCTTCCCTTTCCCTGAGTGCTGTATGGTACAGTCTAGAGTGTATTCCTAAAGTTGGCTCCCCTTTACCCTTGAGTGCTGCGTGGCCAGCCTTGTGTATTTTATGAGTGGTGTCCCTTTTCCCTTGAGTGCTTTGTGGCACAGCCTAGTGTATTTCTATGAGTGGCTTCCCTTTTTTCCTCGAGTGCCTAGTGGCACACCCTCGAGTATTTCTTTGAGTGTCTTCCCTTATCCTTGAGTTCTGTATGGCATAGCCCTGAGTGTCCTCTATGTTTGGTTTTGTTTGTGCTTGAGTGGGTGGTTCTTCTGTTTAGCTGGGACTACTAGCCCAGCCCTGTGCTACCTCTCTGTGTGATTTCTGTTGACTTGGTTAGGATTATTCATTTATAGCTGTGGATCTAGCATGGCCCTGAGTGTCCTCTCTGTGCTTGAGTGGGTGGATCTTCTGTTTAGCTGGGACTACTAGCCCAGCCCTGTGCTACCTCTCTGTGTGATTTCTGTTGACTTGGTTTATTTATTTATTTATTATTTATTTGTAGCATTTGTATCCCACATTTTCCCAACAATTTGCAGGCTCAATCTGGCTTACATTTGCCGTAATGGCGGTTGCCATTTCCGGGTAACAGAATTACAAATGGTAATGTGTTAAGTTGCATACATACATGGTAACATACATGTAACATAACATACATGACCAGATCATGGTATAGATATATATCATGTGCATATATATGTTAAGGAAGAATAAATTATGGTAATACATGAAAGTTCCTGAGTAAGAAATTGGAAGAATAAATTATAGTAATACATGAACATTCCTGAGTACGAAATTGGGTTGTATCATTCTTTAGGTCATCGACTACGGAGAGACCATATTCGAAATAGAGATTGAAGTGGTTATGCTTATTCATTAGTGGTAAGGAGGTTGATCAGTCAAGTGATAAGATTTCAATTATGTCTATGTCATGTAAAGTCTTATTTTTTGGTGTTTAAGATGGGTGTTTATGGTATGCCTTCTTGAACAGGTCTGTTTTCAGTAGCCTTCGGAAGATAGTTAGGTCTTGCGTTATTTTTATGGCCTTCGGTAGTGCGTTCCATAGCTGCGTGCAGCTGTATGAGAAACTGGTCGCGTATGTGGATTTATATTTTAGTCCTTTGCAGTTAGGGTAATGGAGATTGAGGAATGTGTGTGCTGATCTCTTTGCATTCCTGGTAGGCAAGTCTATAAGGTCTGACATATAGGTCGGGGCTTCCCCGTGAATGATTTTGTGGACCAAAGTGCAAACTTTGAACGCAATTTGTTCTTTTAGTGGGAGCCAGTGTAGTTTCTTTCTTAGGGGTTTGGCGCTTTCGTATTTCGCTTTCCCAAATATGAGTCTGGCTGCTATATTTTGAGTGGTTTGAAGCTTCTTTATAATTTGTTCTTTACATCCAGCATAAATGGCATTGCAGTAGTCTAGATGGCTTAGCACCATTGATTGTACTAGGCTGCGGAACACTTCCCTTGGGAAGAAAGGTTTGATTCTTTTAAGGTTCCACATTGAGTAGAACATTTTTTTTGCTGTATTTTTTGCATGATCTTCAAGTGTGAGATTTTGGTCGATTGTGACTCCCAGAATTTTTAAGCTGTCTGAGACAGTTGTGTCGTTTAATTTTTTCTTTAGGTCTTTGGGTATCGGGGTAAGAAGTATATTTCCTTTGTCCTTGGGGAATAGTCTGTGTTGCAACATGTAATTCATGTGTGATGTAAGGTCTGTTATGAAGCGTTGGGGGGCGAGCATTATTAGGTTGCTGGGACAAATATCCAGTTTGGAGTGAGTTTTGGAGAATTTATTGATTGCTTGACTGATGGTTTCTTTGGTCAATAGATTGAAGTTATTCCAGGTTCGATCTGCTAGGTATTCACCGGGAGTTGGGTCCAAGCAGCCCATAAATTTTTCGTGATCATTGGTATTTAGTGGTAACGTGGATTGTAGTTTTATAATTTTCTCATTGAAGTATTTGGCAAGGTTGTCTGCTGATGGGATGTCTGTGCTGGTTGTGGTCACTGGTGTGGTGTCTGTTAATTTATTCACGAGTTGGTAGAGTTTATGTATGTCTTTGTAGTCTGGCCCTATTTTGGTTTTGTAGTATGCTCTTTTGGTTTGTCTTATTGAGTATTTGTATTTTCTTTGCTGTTGTTTCCATGCGTTGAGTGTATAGTCATCTTTCATTTTTTTCCATGCTCGTTCAAGTCTCCTAACTTGTGTTTTTAGTGATTTCAGTTCTTCGTTGAACCAAGGTATTGAGTTTTGTCTACGTGTAGTTCTTTGTTGTAGTGGTGCAATTATGTCTAATGTCATAGGCGGTCGGTGGCCCAACTGTTTGGGGAGGCTAAAGGTGGTGGGGTTGGGGGCGGGGTTAGGGGCGGAGCTTAAACCCATAATTGTCTGATAACACACAGAAAAAATAAATTAAAATAAGTCACAATTAATACCTTTTATTAAATTTAGGTATTAGTTATGTATCATATGTCAAAGAATAAAGTGGTTGCTCAAAAGCATATACTAACCACAATTGCTCAACTGCAAAACACTTTGCACAACTTTGTGCAAAAACACACTCAGAACCTTACTGTACCATATAAAACAAGGGATCATAATATCATGATACGTGTAGAGCCACAAAACACCCTAATTCATGTTTAATATGGGATAAAATGCCATAAATAAGTAAATAAATATAAACTTTTAATGTTGAGCACCTAATTCTCAAAGTGGACATATTCCAAACACTATAATGAAAATAAAATGATCTTTTCTACTTTTGTTGTCTGGTGACTTTGTTTTTCTGATCATGCTGGCCCAGTATCCGATTCTGCTGCTATCTGTCCTCTTAACTCCGTTTCCAGGACTTCCTTTCCATTTATTTCTTTACTTTCCTCCTTTCTTCTTCATTTCTTGCCCTCCATCCATAAGTAAAAGCTGGGTCCTCCTCTGTGGAATTGACTGGAGGAGGTATAATGTGGCTCCAGCTTTTGCCTATTTTCTCCATCCAGCACCAGGCATCCCACCCAGCACCAGGCATCAGGCATCCCACCCAGCACCAGGCATCAGGCTGGCCTCCCTCCCTCCCTCCCACCCAGTACCAAGCCTCCCTCCCACCCAGCATCAAGCACCAGGCACCCCTCTGTCCCTCCCACCCAGCACCAGGCCTCCCACCCAGCACCAAGCATCCCTCCCTCTCTCCCTCCCTCCCTCCCACCCAGCACCAGGCAGGCAGGCAGGCAGGCAGGCCTCCCTCTCACCCAGCACCAGGCATCCCACCCAGCACCAAGCACCCCTCCCTCCCTCCCTCCCACCCAGCACCAGGCATCCCACCCAGCACCAGCCATCCCTCCCTCCCAGCCATCATCAAGCACCAGGCATCCCATCTAGCACCCCTCCCACCCAGCATCAGGCAGGCAGGCCAGGCCAGGCACCCCTCCCTCCCACCCACCCAGCATCAAGCGGCAGGCACCCTTCCCTCCCTCCCACCCACCCTCCCACCCAGCATCAGGCCTTCCTCCTTCCCTCCCTCCCACCGAGCACCAGGTCGCATGCGCGCCGTCCAGTTCCCATCCCCCCTCCAAAATTTATAACTTCATACCTGCTCGGGGTTAAAGGAAGGCGGCGTCGGCAGCGACACAGCACGTCAGCACCAGTGAAAAGCGTGCTCGCTCGGTGCGCCTTCAGCTTCCCTTCATTCTGTCTCTCAAGTGCTGGTCCCGCCCTTGCGGAAAGAGGAAATGAGGGCTGGGATGTCAGACTCCGAACTGGATTGAACAGCTATCAACTACAGCCACGGAGGCCGAAGAAGAATTTTAAAGACGTCGGGTCGGCTGGCGGGGGTTGGGGTCCTCCGCCAGCTGAAGAAATATCTTTAAAAGCGGCAAGTGGACCTCGGCTGGCGGGGGGGTTGGGGTCCCCCGCCAGCAAAGGTAAACAACGGCAGCGGGGGAGGGTTGATGGCAGTAGGGGGGTCCAGGGCGAAATCTGCGGGGGCCCAGTCCCCTGTGGCCCCATGCAGATACACCCCTGCTATATGCTGCTTAAAGGTAAATGAATAAAGTTCAGTGGATATCAGCTGACCATCACTATTATCCATTTAGCTATGAGACCTACCCCCGGAACACCTATAACCTCTCCCACACTTATGTGGATAAATTATGACCAAATATTGTGTTGTCTGGATAAAATTTACCTGTTCAGCAGGGTGAGAAGGGGAATTAAAAGTCAGTGATTTGCATAAGAACATAAGAAAAGCCATGCTGAGTTAGACCAAGATCTGTCAATTCCAGCATCCTGTCTCCAACAGTGACCAGTCCTGGCATGGCAGTACCTGGCAGATTACAAAAAGTAGATCTGTTTCTCATAGTTCATTTCCAGGGATAAGCAATGGCTCTCCCAAGTCTACCTGTTAAAATTTTTTATGGACTTCTCCAGGACCTTGTCCAAACCTCTCTTGAATCCTGCTATCTTACAGGCTTATTTTCGACATAAATCGGGAAATGGCCGGCGATCTCTCAAAAGCGGCGAAATCGGTGTAATCAAAAGCGGCTTTTTTGACAGCATCGCCGCTTTCCCGTCGCCTCGCTGGCGAAAGTTCAAGGGGGTGTGTCGGCGACGTAGTGAAGGAGGGGCATGGGCAGGCATGGGCGTGGCTACCAGATGGACGGCTTTTGCGGATAATGGGGAAAAAAAAGCCGCATTAATCAGTATTTTGCTGGGTTTACTTGGTCCTTTTATTTTCACGACCAAGCCTCAAAAAGGTGCCCCAACTGACCAGATGACCACCGGAGGAAATGAGGAATGACCTCCCCGTAGTCCCCCAGTGGTCACCAACCCCCTCCCACACTAAAAAATACAAATACAAACCTTTTTTTTACCAGCCTGTATGCCAGCATCAAATGTCATACCCAGCTCCCTGACAGCAGTATGCAAGTGCCTGGAGCAGTTTTTAATGGGTGCAGTGCACTTTAGGCAGGCAGAACCAGGTCCATTCCCCCTACCTGTTACACTTGTGGTGGTAAATGGGAGCCCTCCAACCCCCCCCAAAACCCACTGTACCCACATGTAGGTGCCCCCTTCACCCATAAGGGCTATGGTAATGGTGTAGAGTTGTGGGGAGTGGGTTTGGGGGGGATTTGGGGGGCTCAGCACCCAAGGTAAGGGAGCTATGCACCTGGGAACTATTTGGGTATTTTTTAAAAACATTCTTAGAAGTGCCCCCTAGGGTGCCTGGTTGGTGTCCTGGCATGTCAGGGGGATCAGTGCATTACAAATGCTGGCTCCTCCCATGACAAATGCCTTGGATTTCGCCGGGTTCGAGATGGCCGGCATTTTTTTCCATTATCGCTGAAAAACAAAAACGGCGATCTCAAACCCGGCGAACTTGGCATTTGGCCGGGCTGAATCGTATTATCGAAAAAAAGATGGCCGGCCATCTTTTTCGGTAATACGGTTCCAGCCAGCTGTTGCGCCACAGCCAAAATAGATCGCCGGCGACGTTCGATTATGCCCCTCTTAATCACTTTGATCCAGTGGCATAGCCAGACCTGACATTTTGGCTGGGCCCAGAGCTAACATGGGTGGGCACTATATATATATATATATATATATATATATATATATATATATATATATATATATATATATATATATATATATATATAGTAGTGTTTCTTGGAATTCTACAAAATAATGCCTTAGAATGCACTTGATGATGGATTTCTAAGTATTCTGCCCAACAGCAGCCCTGCATCAACATAAACCACATACTTGATAGGCTCCTCATTTCCTAGGCCGGGATAAAATAGATATATTTAATGACTAAATGGCTGGTTTTTTTTTACCCTAGGCAGTGAAGAGCCTACCCCCCATGGGCCATCTAGATGCTCAGCACCAGAGTAATCAAAATGCTGGCTGGTGACAGTGGTGGGTTTCTGGGTGGGGGTGGGCTCTTCACTGCCTAGGGCAAAAAAGGTATATTTTAACCATTAAATATACAATTTTTGCCCTAGGCACTGGCAGTGAAGTGCTTACCCCACCCAGAAATTCCCAACAATAAATTTTAATAGTGCCCAGCTAGCTTAATTTAAAACAAATTACATGATGATGTTAAAAAAAATATGTAAGCAGAACTAGTTCTTCTGGATTCTGTTAATTTCCAGATGTTGGATTTTCGCAAATGTTATGAGACCTTTAGATTACATATTTAAAACTTTATAACCTGGTCATAGTAACATAGTAACATAGTAGATGATGGCAGATAAAGACCTGCATGGTCCATCCAGTCTGCTGGGCAGCTGCTTGCTGATCCATATCTCCAACCTTTCCTTGCACTAGTCAACCCCTGGCAGCAGTAAGCATGGTGCGTGCATGCAGCTATTTTGACCAGCAACGACGAGTGAGAACGAGGCTGAGCATGCCGCGCGGGTGGGGATATACAACAAAACATGACTCGACTCAACTTAACAGCATGCAGCGAAGGAAGGATGCACGGGTCATCAGAGGTCAAGCTGCGACCTACAGTGCGACTGCATATGTGCGAGCCTGTCGTGCCAAGTCTTCCTCTGCTCTGCCTAAAAGGGAGGTGGGTGGTTTCAACATCCAGCCCTCAAATTCAGCAATTTCCCCTCCATTCATATCCAGCATTTCTTCTCACTCCCCTCCCCTCCATCCATGTGCATCAACTTCCTCTGTCTTCCCTCCCCTCCATCCATGTCAAGCATTTCTCCTCTCTTCCTTCCCCTCCATCTGTGTGCATCTCCTTCCTTTGTCTTTCCTTCCCTCCATCCTTGTCTAACATTTCTCCTTTCTTCCCTGCCCTCCACTCCATCCATGTCCAGTATTTCTCCTCTCTACCCTCCCCTTCATCCATGTGCATCTCCTTCCAGACTTTCCTTCCCTCCATCCATCCATGTCCAACAACTCTCCATTCTCCCCTGCCCTCTCCTCCATCCATGCATATCCAGCAAATTTCCTCTCTCCCCTGCCCCCTCCATCCATCCATATCCAGCAATTCTCCTCTCTCCCCTGCCCTCCCCTTCCTCCATCCATGTCTAGGAACTCTCCATTCTCTCCTGCCTTCTCCTCCATCCACCCATATCCTGCAAATTTCCTTTCTGCCCTGCCCCCATTCATCCATCCATGTCCAGCAATTCTCCATTCTCCCTTGCCCTCTCCTCCATCCACCCATATCCAGCAAATTTCCTCTCTCCCCTGCCCCCATTCATCCATCCATGTCCAGCAATTCTCCTCTCTCCCTTGCCCTCCCCTCCATCCATCCATGTCCAGGAACTCTCCATTCTCCCGTGCCCTCCCCTCCATCCATCTCCAGCAAATTTTCTCTCTCCCCTGCCCCCTCCATCCATGTCCAGCAATTCTCCTCTCTCCCCTGCCCTCCCCTCCTCTCCTGTCCAGTGATCTCTTCTCTCCCCCTGCCCTGCCCTCACCTCCATCCATCCATGTCCAGCAATTCTCCTCTCTCCCCCTGCCCCCTCCATCCATCCATGTCCAGCAACTCTCCATTCTCCCCTGCCCTCCCCTCCATCCATCCATGTCCAGCAATTCTCCTCTCTCCCCTGCCCTCCCCATCTCTCCTGTCCAGTGATCTCTTCTCTCCCCCTGCCCTCTCTTCCATCCATCCATGTCCAGCAATTATCCTCTCTCCCTGCCCTCCCCAGCGATCTCTTCTCTGCCCCTGCCCTCCACTTCTCTCCCCCTGCCCTACCCTTCTCTCCATGTCCAGCGATCTGTTCTCTCCCCCTGCTCTCCCCTCCTCTCCATGTCCAGTGATCTCTTCTCTTCCCCTGCCCTGCCCTCCCATCCATGTCCAGCGATTCTCCCTGCCCTCCCTTAGCTCCCCGACAGCCCTCCTCTCCGTTCCTTCATGTCCCCCCATGCGTATAACCCTTTTACTAGGGTTACCATATGGCTCCAGAAAAAGGAGGACGGATTGAGCCAGCTGGGTTTTACTTCCATTGCTTTCAATGGAAGTAATTGAGCCAGCCGGGTTTTACTTCCATTGCTTTCAATGGAAAGCAATGGAAGTAAAACCCAGCTGGCTCAATCCGTCCTCCTTTTTCTGGAGCCATATGGTAACCCTACCTTTTACTCTCCGTGGCAGCGACGATGTCAGTGGAAACAGGAAATGCATCATCGCAGAAAGTGGGACATTGTGTGAAGAGGGAAGGGAGAAGCTGGAGCCGGAGGCGAGCCTGCAGTGCCTTCTTCGTCACTGATGTTGCTGCCACGGAAAGTAAAAGGGTTAAAACACACCCACATGTGGGGGGGGGGGGGGAGGAGGGAGGAACGGAGAGGAGGAGGAGGGCTGCCAGGCAGGAAGGAAGGAGGTACCGTCGGAGAGCTGCTGGGCTGCAGCGCTGCGCCAGCCCTACATTTGTGGGGGCAGGAGCCAGGGGAAGTTCACGGTTGGGCTGGGGAGGCTTAGCTTACCCAAGTCTCTTATATGGGGCGCCTATGAACTGGAGATCAGCTGAGCGGGCAGCCACCGCTGGTGCGACGACGTGGTACGAAAGTGATGTGTGCAACCGTGCTTGGGTGGGTGGGCCTGGGCCCGCTCAGGCCTGCCCGTAGCTACACCCCTGCTTTGATCACATATTTAGGAGTAGTAAGATTCACTAGGTTTAGTGAAACCTAATTTTTATATTTTTGTCAGGCCACTTCCAGTCACATGCCCAATGTTACATCCAATCAGAATCGAGGAGCCACTCAAGCCCCACCCATTCCCAGCCCACCTCGTGCAGACTCTCCATCCAAGCCCCACCCTGCCTCTTTTGATGACATCATCAGAAGTGATATCATAACTCCTCCCTAAACCCTGCCCCTTTTGGTGATATAATAGGAAGTGATATCATAACTCTAATCACCTCCCATATATTTCAAATATACCATAGACCTCAGCAGTGCCATTTACTGAACACAACCTTTTAAATCAGTAAGGTTTATGCACCCACCTCCTCATCAGTCTACAGGTATAAGAGTTCTGTATCTTTTTTATGTTCAATTTTTCCAAACTTTTTTAAAAATTTTACTTTAACACTTCAACCATACTAAAGTTGATTTAATTAGAATGCTCATCTCAAGATGAAGTCAATAACGATCAGTCAGGGGATTTATTAATCCAACATATACTGTGTTTTGCCCTGGAGCTGTTTCAAGGAACACCCCCTGCAACAATAAAGACAGGGATTATTAAGCATCCCTTCCCTACTGTCTCCTTCAGAAAAAGTTCTTCAAATTACCTGATTTAGACGGCACCAGCATTTCTCAGCCCTTTATACACATTGCTGTGAAATGGCAGTGGCATTCTCCCTATGGTTTATAATGGCTCCACCCTAGTCATATGATATGGACAGAGACCAATCACAGGGCCCCTGCTTACAACAATGCCATCCACTCAATCTCTAGATTGAGCCCCCAGGGGTAACTGTGTTCAGTTTAAAGATCCAATTTTGATCCCGAAAATTAAGTAAGGGTAGAGGAATTATAAACCAAAGGGAGAATGCTGCCCGCCATTTCAAAGCAATATGTATGAAGGGTTGAGAAATGCTGGTGCCGTCTAAATCAGGTAATTGTAAGAACTTTTTCTGAAGCTACCTGAAGGTTAGTCACTCCCATGGTAAATTAAAGTGTGGTAAAAGCCTGGTTGTACTCATCTTAATAACTACCCTCCTAAGTTATAACATATATCTTTATTACTAGTTTTTTTTACAAACGATCTCATAAATATATATGTCACAATTCAAGAAAAGGTACCAAGTCTTAGAGATTGAGTTCATGAAGAGTCACATGCTACAAACTGCATCTTTTTATCATATCATACACCAGAGATATTGCAATTTTAGTAAGAGCATGTTTTATGTCAAAATAACCTCCAATCAGGTTTTAGGGCTCCTTTCTAAATGAAGCAGCTATGACAGCTTGGTATCTTTTCTTAGATTGTGATGCATATTCCCTTAAATACATATATAACTCTTAGCAGATTTCTTTATTTATCTATATATTATGCATATTGCCCTTGTCTTCTAATGTACAATACTTTACATGTGTCTGTACATAATATACTAGCCGTTGAGCCCGTAAAAACGGGCTAGTAAAGGAAGAGGGGGGGGGGTTGAAAGGCCCCCCCCCGGATAGGTCACCGCCGCCCCTCCCCCCGGAGTCGCCGCTGCTGCTGCCCCCCTGGAGTCCCCTCCGCCACCCCTCCACCTGGGCCGAGTACCTGGCTTCACTATTCAAACCGCCGGAACGCAGCACACAGCTCATCTGAGCTGCCGTTGGCCTTCCTTCTTCTCTGCGTGTGTTCTGCCCTCGTGTGACGTAACGTCGGCGAGGGCGGGACACAGGCAGGTAAGGAAGGCCAACGGCAGCTCAGATGAGCTGTGTTCCGGCGGTTTGAATAGTGAAGCCAGGTACCCGGGCCGGGTGGAGGGTGGGTGGCGGTGGCAACTCCGGGTGAGTGGGGGGAGCAGTAGCGGCAACCCTGGGGGGGGGGAGTGGTGGCGATGGCGGTTCCCTCACTCGCAGGTACGCAGGTTCCCTCTGTCATACCCCCGTCATCACGTATTGGCGCGGGGGCGGGACAGAGAGGGTCTCTACTGCGCATTTGCGAGTGAGTACGCCTCTTGCCATTTATATGTTTGATATCTCTATACCATAATTCTTCTGTATGACAAATGAATTGGAAACAGGAACATTTGTTTCAAAAGAATTTCATCCTGTACAACTTAAAAAAATTCTATTTGTTTTAGTCAATATTTGTTATGAAAGGATATGCTATACAGCAGTAAAAGCACGGGCTGTCTTTGTGTTCATATGATGCATGAAGCATTGCAATCAGTAGCCAAACTACAATTGCATTGCAATTTTACATAATCATTTCAATATAATTTGCAGGGGCCAAGTATCTCTTGTCTAATCAGTATTGTATCATTGAGATTTTCTGGTTTTTCCTCCTCTTCAGCAGATCAGATTGTTATTATCTAGGACTGTCATCCATTCAGCTCCATTTGTAGGGAAACATTAGATTTACAGTGCATTTTTTCAGTCACAGTTGTTCTATGTCCAGATCTGGATTTAGCAAATGCAATAAAGGCAACTGCCAAATTTTGAAAATGCGAAGAACTCAAGTGAAAGAAGTCCTTGCTGCTGCTTGCTTTAGGTCAGAAGTTCTCAATGAATATGCATGAGATTGCTTGCACTATCTTCATTGTATGCAAGCCTAATTTATCTCATGAATATTCATTGTGGGTATGCTGAAAACCTAACTGGCTGAGAGTATCCCAAGGACTGGGTTGAGAACCTCTGCTTTAGGTATATGTGCCCATACTGGTGCAGAAGGGTATTGTCATAGTAGTCTTGCCCTGCCACACCTCTCTAATCTCTGGGAAGGGAAAAGCAAGGGTTTGGACCACAGCCCCACTTCACTATGCAGCCCTGTCTCTGCGTACTAAATCTACCCAGTCAACCCAGCCTTCAGGGAACCCCAACCCAGTGTGGTTTTGCATATGATCTTATGCATATTCCATGCAGTCCTTGGGGAACCCCAAGCCAGTCTGGTTTTCAAGATATCCACAATGACTATGCATGTGATATATTTGCATACAATGGAGGCAATGCATACAAGTTTAGCTCATGCATAGTCATTGTGGATATCTTGAAAACTAGACTGTCTTGGGATTTCCTGAAGACTGGGTTGAGAAACCCTGAAGCCTTTCCCATGTCTATTTATTACAATACAGATGTCAAAATTCATTTTGTCTACAGGAGATTAATATATAGTGTATATTTTCTATAGAATGTATCTAGCAGCTTTAATGGGATACAGCCCTTTGTACTTTTATTCTCCTATGAAATGAGTTTGTCTTGTGCCTTGAATTTTCTTTTCTTCCAAATGGACCATTGATATTCCTTGGTATTCTCTACAACAAGATGTCCACTGGGTGGAGCTCTAAGTCTGAGCTGGAAATTCATCTAACCATGAATCCCTTAGCTCACAAGGAATAAGATCTCCTTTCCTGACCTGGAGGCTTGGGAGTGGGGCTAAGAGAGATGGGGGCATCTCAAAATTCATCCATGAGAGCAACACTGTCAGACTGCCTCCAAATTAAATTCTCTGTCTCTTCCTGTTATTAGAAAGCAGCAGGGAATGTGCAGCCAATCAAATACCTAAGTTAAATACCTCCTTCTTTCTCCATGTCTCCTTGTTCCCCCAGCTCCTTCAATATATATATTTATTTTTCTGAAACTTCACATTGCATAAAGCCCCTACTAATGTGAAATTCATGAATGCTGTAAAATAAGAGACATATTTTGCAAGATATATAACTTATTAGTGAATACAACCAGGGTTTGAACTGCCTGGAACACAGTTCCACCACTTCTTTTCAGACTCCAGAGCCAGAGGAGCATGAAGTAGGATTACCATATTTGGTCCCCCCAAAAAGAGGACACATGCCCCACCCCCACCACACCCCACCCCGCCCCCTTTCACACCTCACACCACCCCCTATCACCCCCTATCACATATTCCCCTCCCCCCTGTCACACATCCCGTCACCCCCCCTCCACTCCTCTTCCCATCACCCCCTACTACTACTTCTACTACTTATCATTTCTATAGCCCCCTCCCTTTACCTTACTCTACTGCTCTGGTGATCTAGACCCTTCCCAGTTTCAGTCCCCCTCCCTCCCCCCTCGAGTTCCAGGCCCTCTCCCCCCCCCTAGTTCCAGGCCCCCCTTCCCCTCCCTTCCTTCCTTCCAGGCCCACCCTCTCCCTCCCTCCCTTCGAGTTCCAGGGCCCCCTCCCTCCGAGTTCCAGGGTCCCCCTCCCTCTGAGTTCCAGGGTCCCCCCTCCTCCCCCCTCCCTCCCCTCCCTCCGAATTTTAAAAGTCATCTCTTACCTCGTCGGGGTTACGGCGGTGGCAGGCCAGCAGCAGAAGTGAAAAGCGCTGCATACCCTTCCCTTCTCTCTCAGCTCTTGTCCCGCCCTCATTTCCTGCCGCCGCCGTAACCCCGACGAAGTAAGAGATGACTTTTTAAATTTGGAGGGGAAGGAGGGGGGAGGAGGGGGGACCCTGGAACTCGGAGGGAGCCTGCACGCCTTTCAGTGCTGCTGCCGCCGCCCCCACCCCCCGATGACTTTTAGATCAGCTGATGATCAGGCAGGCTGCAGGCACAGACGCTGCAGCCTGCCTGCCGGCATCGGCCCGCACCCCATGCATACTCATAGGTCAGACTCAGGACAGGACAGGTCATGTGATGACCCGAACTGAGAAACCCGGACACCCGCCCAGACTCCCGACGGCGCCCTCAAAAAGAGGACATGTCCGGGGAAAATATGCCTAGCATGAAGGTTGTGCTCTGTGTAGCCTGCAGAGAAAAGGAAGGGGAATACTGTGCTTGGAATGGAGCAGAGAAAAGCCACCCTGCTCCATTATCTGGCCCCTCTTCTCCTGTTGCTTTTGCCCCTGATTCACCCCCTCCCCTGTCTTCCAGTTCTTTTTTGTCTGCAAATTAAACCCTGAATACAACTACCTGCTCTTCAAAGTATAAAGCAGCCATCATGTTCTCTGCTGTGCCTGAACACCTCTAGTCCAGTGATTCTCAACCCTGTCCTGGATCCACACCTAGCCAGCCAGATTTTCAGGATTAGCACATATGCCTGAGAAAGATTTGCATCCAACCTGTCTCCACTTTATGACAATTTATGTCATGAATATTCATTGTGGTAATCCTGAAAACCTTACTGGCTTGGTGTGCCTCCTGGAGAGGGTTGAGATGCACTGATCTGTTCCTTTCCTCTTTAGTACATAACATCAAGTTTCTACATACCTGGTGACAGATAAACAGAGGGGGAGGATTATTTAGAAATTGGACTGATTGAACCATGGATTCCTAGTCCAGAGGCAGGTCCAGATGTAAGCTTGAGCAACTTAGGCAGAAGTCTTTAGCACCAAAATTTGAAGATGCCAGAGCAGTGGCGTACCTACCTTAGTTGCCACCTGGGGCAGAGAACCCCTCTCCTCCAGGTGCTCCCCCTGCCCTCCTTCCTTGGTACTCTAGCGTACCAAGGGCAGGGCAGTCTGCACTGGATGAAGGCAGCAAGGAGGGGTGCACTGAGCAGTCACGAAGCTGTCAGCTCTGCCAGTCCCCTGCCTTGGAACAGGAAACTGAAGTCAGAGGGGGCAGGGGACATGCAGAGCCGACAGCAGTGTGACTGCTCAGCGCACCCCCTTACTGCCTGCACCTGGTGCGGACTGCCCTGCCCTTGGTACACTAGAGTGCCAGAGGCATCTACAGGGAAGGATGGAAAGGGCTGGAGAAAGGAGCAGAGTTATTATTTTCTGCTCTGCATTTACCACATCCCATCTTATCCCCACAAGATAGGAGAAGCGAGGCTGGAACAGACATTGCAGGCAGCATGTGAGAGGGGGGCTGACAAGGGAGCAGAGTTCCGTGCCCACTCCAGCTTTCCTCTCCATGTCAAAAGGCATTATTTTCCAGATTCTGTAGAGGTCACCCAAATTGGGTAAGCAATTGTGGGCATAAACCAATTTGCTAATTAGATTCGAATTATTGTGTTAACAAGCACTTAATTGGCAGTAATTAGAAGTTATGCACAGACCTGCCCCCACCCTATTCTATAACATGTGTACCTACATTTTATAGTGTGTAACTCCAAAGGGGCCATGGCCATGGGAGACCGCACTACAGAAGGATGTAAACAGGATAGAGTCAGTCCAGTGGGTGGCTATGAAATTGGTAAGCAGTCTCAGTCATAAAACATATAGGGACAGGCTTAGATACCTCAACATGTATATGCTGGGAGACAGGGGATATAATAGAGACATTTAAATACCTCAGTGGCGTTAATGTACAGGAGGTGAACCTCAAATGAAGGAAAACTCTGGAATGAGGGGGCATATGATGATGTTAAGAGGAAATAGGCTTAGGAGGAATATAAGAAAATACTCTTTCACGGAAAGGGTGGTGGATGTGTGGAATGGCCTCCCAGTGGAGGTCATGGAGATGGGGACTGAGTCAGAGTTTAAGAAAGCATGGGACAGGCATGTGGGATCTCTTAGGAAAGAAATAGTGGTTACTGAGGATAGGCAGACTGGATGGGCCTTTTGGCCCTTATCTGCCGTCATGTTTCTAATAGGGCAGATGCTGGATGGAAGGGGGAGAGGAAGGGAGCACAAGTTGGATGGAAGAGAAGAGAGAGAGAAAGAGAGAGGGGGCAAATGCTGAATGGAAATGGGGGAAGAGAGAGGGCAGACACTGGATGGCGAGGGAGCAGAGTAAAAGGGCAGATGCTGGATGGAAGTAGGGAGAGAGAACTACTACTACTATTTAGCATTTCTATAGCGCTACAAGACATACGCAGCGCTGCACAAACATAGAAGAAAGACAGTCCCTGCTCAAAGAGCTTACAATCTAATAGACAAAAAATAAATAAGGTAAGCAAATCAAATCAATTAATGTGAACGGGAAGGAAGAGAGGAGGGTAGGTGGAGGCGAGTGGTTACAAGTGGTTACGAATCAAAAGCAATGTTAAAGAGGTGGGCTTTCAGTCTAGATTTAAAGGTGGCCAAGGATGGGGCAAGACGTAAGGGCTCAGGAAGTTTATTCCAGGCGTAGGGTGCAGCGAGACAGAAGGCGCGAAGTCTGGAGTTGGCAGTAGTGGAGAAGGGAACAGATAAGAAGGATTTATCCATGGAGCGGAGTGCACGGGAAGGGGTGTAGGGAAGGACGAGTGTGGAGAGATACTGGGGAGCAGCAGAGTGAGTACATTTATAGGTTAGTAGAAGAAGTTTGAACAGGATGCGAAAACGGATAGGGAGCCAGTGAAGGGTCTTGAGGAGAGGGGTAGTATGAGTAAAGCGACCCTGGCGGAAGATGAGACGGGCAGCAGAGTTTTGAACCGACTGGAGAGGGGAGAGGTGACTAAGTGGGAGGCCAGCAAGAAGCAGATTGCAGTAGTCTAAACGAGAGGTGACAAGGGTGTGGATGAGGGTTTTGGTAGAATGCTCGGAAAGAAAGGGGCGGATTTTACGGATGTTGTAAAGAAAGAAACGACAGGTCTTGGCAATCTGCTGGATATGAGCAGAGAAGGAGAGAGAAGAGTCAAAGATGACCCCAAGGTTTCGAGCTGAGGAGACAGGGAGAATGAGAGAGCCATCAACAGAAATAGAAAATGGGGGGAGCGGGGAGGTGGGTTTGGGGGGGAAAATGAGAAGCTCGGTTTTGGTCATATTTAATTTCAGGTGGCGTTGAGACATCCAGACAGCAATGTCAGACAAGCACGCTGAAACTTTGGTTTGGATGCAAGGTGAGATATCAGGGGTAGAAAGGTAGATTTGGGAGTCATCAGCATAGAGATGGTAGGAAAAGCCATGGGATGAGATTAATGAACCAAGGGAAGAAGTGTAGATAGAGGGGACCAAGAACAGAACCCTGAGGTACGCCGACAGGCAGAGGGATAGAAGTAGAAGAGGATCCACCAAAGTGAACACTAAAGGTGCAGAGGGAGAGGTAGGAAGAGAACCAGGAAAGGACAGAGCCCTGGAATCCGACAGGGTATCGAGACGTATGCTGTGATCGACAGTGTCAAAAGCAGCAGAAAGATCAAGAAGAATGAGGATGGAATATTGACCTCTGGATTTAGCCAGTAATAGGTCATTGGAGACTTTAGTAAGCGCAGTTTCGGTTGAGTGGAGAGGGCGAAAACCAGATTGTAGTGGGTCAAGAATAGCATGTGAGGAGAGAAAATCAAGGTAGCGGTGGTAAACAGCACGCTCAAGTAATTTGGAGAGAAAAGGAAGGAGGGAGATGGGTCGGTAATTAGAGGGACAAGTAGGGTCGAGTGAAGGCTTCTTAAGGAGAGGTGTGACCACAGCATGTTTAAAGGCAGCAGGGACAGTCGCAGTGGAAAGTGAGAGGTTGAGAATGTGACAGATAAAAGGAATAAGAGCAGGAGAGATGGCATTAAGAAGGTGGGTGGGAATGGGATCGGAGGAACAGGTGGTACATTTTGAGGAAGAAAGGAGAAGTGTAGTTTCCTCAATAGTAATTTCAGGAAAGGAGGAAAGGGAATGAGGGGAAGGAGAGAGAGGGGAACAGACTAGTGGAGGGAGAGGTGGTGAGGTAGAGAAAGCAAGGTTTATCTTTTGAACCTTGTTGTGAAAGAATTCAGCAAGGGTCTGAGGAGATAATGAAGGGGGAGTTGGGGGAGGGGGCACCTTGAGGAGAGAGTTCAATGTGGTGAAGAGAAGTCGAGGATTAGAGCCAAGAGAGTTGGTCAGTTGGATATAATAGTCCTGTTTGGCACGTAAAAGAGCAGATTGGAAGGAGGTCAGCATGAACTTAAAGTGTAAGAAATCAGCAAGGGCCCGAGATTTCCGCCAGAGGCGTTCGGCGGAGCGGGTACAGGAACGTAGGTAGCGGATATTAGAAGTCAGCCAAGGTTGGGGTTTTGTACGCCTTACAGGGCGGGTCATCAAAGGTGCAAGAGTGTCTAAGGCAGAGGATAGAGTATTGTTGTAAGAAGAAACAGCCTCGTTGACAGACGTGGAGAAGGTGTAGAGAAAGAAGGCAGATGCTAGACAGAAGGGACAGAAAAAGAGGGCACATACTAGATGGAAGAGGAGACAAAAAGAGGGTAGATGCTGGAAGGAAGGGGGAGAGAAAGAGGGCATATGCTAGATGGAAAGGGGTGAGAGAGGGGGCAAATGCTGGATAAGGGGGAGGACCAACATGATTAGAAAAAGTAAATGGCTAGACAACAAAGGTAGACAAAAATGAATTTTATTTTTAGTTTAGGATAAAGTAGTATGGCAGCTGTGTTAATACATACAGAAAATGGAAATAAGGTGTTATCTTTTTATCTTTTGAACTAATTGTAATACATCTCTGACTAATGTTTGGAGAACAAATCCTCCTTCCTTATGTCAGAACAGAATACCATAATAGCAGTATACTTTCCTGACCTGAGGAAGGGGGTTTTGGCCTCTGAAAACTAAGTGAAATATGTATTTAGTCCAATAAAATGGTATCATCATATTTCAACGTTTTGTTTTATTTGTATTTCTTGACATATAATGTAGTGATTGAAATATGTCAGTTTTTGAAATTTGCATCTGCTGTCTTTATATTTTGCACAGTACAGGGGGACATGCATCACTTTTTCTTTTTCTCTGGTTTTGCATTGTTGCTACTTGAGGTTTCAGTTTAATAATTGTCTACCTATTTCTATTTTTAATTTGTTTTCACAGAGAGATTAAATTTTGACTAAATTTGAAATTGGTTTAGAGAATAAAGATTTGGGGAAGCACATATAGAGGTGCAAATGATTAAGGATTTAAGACCTGACGACTCATAAGAGGTACAATAACCTATTATCGGTGTAAATTAAAATTCTCATACTCCTCTTGTGCTTATTTTGAGATAAGTCTTTGGCACTCGAAGCATGCCAGAGGGATCCAGCTAGTTTTCAGGCCCTTTCTTATTGGTTAAGTGTCACTGACCATTACTGGTTGGGCCAGCCAGTGCATTTTAACTGGGCAGATACCTCTCCTGGCTGGCTAAATCATTTTGAGATGCTTTTATTAAGGTGTGCTAATGGATTTAGTGTGCGCTAATGGTTAGCAAATGCTAATGGTAAGAAGCCCCTAGTTATAAAATGGGCTTCTTAGTGCTTATCCCCGGATTCTGTATAGTGCGACTTAAGTTGCACATGCAAATCCAGTTGTATTCTGGATTTGCACGCGCAACTTAATTAGCTTAACAAGCCAATCAGTGCTGATATTTGCTCTAATTGGCATTAATTAGAATTTACGCACACAACTGTAAAGCGATGCTAAAAGGGGGCATGGCCATGGGGGTAGAATGGTTTAGGCCATGGGCATTTCTAAAACCTATGCATATTATTATAGAATACACCTAGTCTGTGCCTAATTTAGGCATCACCATTTACACCAAGTTTCACTTGGCAAACTTTCAGCCTGCCTTTCAGACATCGCTGCCTGGATGTCCAACCGGCATCTGAAACTGAACATGGCAAAGACTGAGCTCCTTGTCTTTCCACCCAAACCCTCTTCTCCTTTTCCCCCATTTTCCGTCTCTGTTGACAACGCCCTCATCCTCCCCGTCTCTTCAGCCCGCAATCTCGGAGTCATTTTCGACTCCTCCCTCTCCTTCTCTGCCCATATCCAGCAGACAGCTAAGACCTGTCGCTTCTTCCTCTATAATATTAGCAAAATTCGCCCATTCCTCTCTGAACAGACCACCCAAACCCTCGTCCACTCGCTCATTACCTCTCATCTTGACTATTGCAACCTTCTTCTCGCTGGCCTCCCGCTTAGCCATCTATCCCCCCTTCAATCTGTCCAAAATTCCGCCGCACGTCTTATCTACAGCATGAACCGATACTCTCATATCACCCCTCTCCTCAATTCGCTTCACTGGCTCCTGATCCGCTACCGTATACAGTTCAAGCTTCTCCTATTGACCTTCAAGTGCACTCAATCTGCAGCCCCCCATTACCTCTCTACCCTCCTCTCCCCGTATGTTCCCACCCGTAACCTCCGCTCTCAGGACAAATCACTCCTATCTGTACCCTTCTCCACCACCGCTAACTCCAGACTCCGCCCCTTCTGCCTCGCATCACCTTATGCCTGGAACAGACTTCCCGAGCCCATACGCCATGCGCCCTCCCTGCCCATTTTCAAGTCCTTACTCAAAGCCCATCTCTTCTCCCTTGCTTTTGGCGCCTAACCACCTTCCCCATTCATGATACCTACACTGACTACATAGTTTGTAACCTTTAGATTGTAAGCGCTCTTGAGCAGGGACTGTCCTTCCCCATGTTTAAACTTGTACAGCGCTGCGTAACCCTGGCAGTGCTATAGAAATGCTAAGTAGTAGTAGTAGTAGTAGTAGCAAACTGGGCAATGCTATAATAATAGATGATTTCAATTACCCCAATATTGACTGGATAAATGTTACATCAGGGAGTGCCCAGGGAGATAAAATTTCTAGATGTAATAACATAGTAGATGACAGCAGAAAAAGACCTGCATGGTCTATCTAGTCTGCCCAACAAGATAAACTCATATGTGCTACTTCTTGTGTATATCTTACCTTGATTTGTATCTGCCATTTTCAGGACACAGATCGTAGAAGTCTTGCCCAGAACTAGCCCCATTTTCAGGACACAGACCGTATAAGTCTTGCCCAGAACTAGCCCCACCACCCAAACACCAGCCCCACCTCCCAATCTCGGCTAAGCTTCTGAGGATCCATTCCTTCTGAACAGGATTCCTTTATGTTTATCCCACGCATGCTTGAATTCCGTTACCGTTTTCATCTCCACCACCTCCCGCGGGAGGGCATACCAAGAATCTACCACTCTCTCCGTGAAAAAATACTTCCTGACATTTTTCTTGAGTCTGCCCCCCTTCAATCTCATTTCATGTCCCCTCGTTCTACCTCCTTCGCATCTCCAGAAAAGGTTCGTTTGCGGATTAATACCTTTCAAATATTTGAACGTCTGTATCATATCACCCGTTTCTCCTTTCCTCCAGGGTATACATGTTCAGGTCCGCAAGTCTCTCCTCATACGTCTTGTAATGCAAATCCCATACCATTCTCGTAGCTTTTCTTTGCACCGCTTCCATTTTTTTTACATCCTTAGCAAGGTACGGCCTCCAGAACTGAACACAATACTCCAGGTGGGGCCTCACCAATGACTTATACAGGGGCATCAACACCTGCTGGTCACACCTCTCTCTATACAGCCTAGCAACCTTCTGGCTACGGCCACTGCCTTGTCACACTGTTTTGTTGCCTTCAGATCCTCAGATACTATCACCCCAAGATCCCTCTCCCCGTTCGTAACTATAAGACTCTCCCCGCCTAACACATACTTCTGTGGATTTCTACTCCCTAAGAGCATCACTTTGCATTTCTTCGCATTGAATTTTAATTGCCAAACCTTAGACCATTCTTCTAGTTTCCGTAGATCCTTTTTCATGTTTTCCACTCCCTCCCCGGTGTCCACTCTGTTACAAATCTTAGTATCGTCCGCAAAAAGCTTCTTGGAGCAGCTGGTCCAGGAACTGACGAGAGGGGGAGCTAGTTTGGATCTGGTCCTTGGTGGCGTGCAGAGCATAGTGTGAGAGGTGGCGGTGTTGGGTCCCCTGGGAAACAGTGATCATAACATGATTAAGTTTGAGCTACTATCTGGGATGAACCTGCAAAAGAAATCTATTGTAGCTGCATTTAATTTTCGAAAGGGTGACTATAATAAAATGAGGAAAATGGTTAAAATGAAACTGAAAGGATCGGCTACAAAGGTTAGGCCACTCAATCAAGTGTGGACGTTATTCAAAAATACCATCTTGGAAGCCCAGTCCAGACGCATTCCACATATTTGCAAAGGTGGAAAGAAGAGAAAACAACAGCCAGAATGGTTAAAAGGTGACGTAAAAGAGGCCATTACAGCCAAAAGATTGTCCTTCAAAGAATGGAAAAAGGACCCAAATGAAGAAAATAAGAAGCAACATAAGCACTGGCAAGTCAGATGCAAAGCTTTAATAAAGAAGGCTAAAACAGAATATGAAGAGAAACTTGCCACAGAGGCTAAAACTCACAGTAACAACTTTTTCAGGTACATCAGAAGCAGAAAGCCTGCAAGAGAATCCATGGGACCATTAGATCATGAAGGAGCAAAAAGGGTGCTCAGGGAGGACAAGGCCATAGCGGAGAAACTGAATGAATTCTTTGCTTCTGTGTTTATGGAAGAAGATGTAAGAGATCTGCCTGTATCAGAAATGGTTTTCAAGGGTGATGATGTGGAGGAATTGAAAGAAAATCTCAGTGAACCTGGAAGATGTACTGAGCCAAACTGACAAATTAAAGAGCAGTAAATCACCTGGACGGATGGCATACATCCAAGGTATTCAAAGAACTCAAGCATGAAATTGCTGATTTGCTGTTAGTCATATGTAACCTGTCATTAAAATCGTCCATAGCACCTGAAGATTGGAGGGTGGCCAATGTGACACCGATTATTAAAAAGGGTTCTAGGGGTGATCCAGGAAATTATAGACTGGTAAGCCTGATGTCAGTGCTGGGTAAAATAGTGGAAACTATAATAAAGAATAAAATTATAGAACATGTAGACAAACATGATTTGATGGGACAGAGTCAGCATGGGTTCAGCCTAAGGATGTCTTACCTCACCAACTTGCTTCATTTCTTTGAAGGCATGAATAAACATGTGGATAAAGGTGAGCCGGTTGATGTAGTGTATCTAGATTTTCAGAAAGCTTTTGATAAAGTTCTTCATGATAGACTCCTTAGAAAAATAGAGTCATGGGATAGGAAGCAAGGTTCTGGTGTGGATTAGGAATTGGTTATTGGACAGAAAACAGAGGGTAGGGTTAAATGGTCATTTCTCTCAATGGAGGAGAGTGGTGGAGTGCCGCAGGAATCTGTATTGAGACCGGTACTATTTAACATATTTATAAATGATATGGAAATCGGAACGATGTGTGAGGTGATCAAATTTGCAGATGATACAAAACTATTCAAGGTTGTTAAAACACGTACGGACTGTGAAATATTGCAGGAAGACCTTAGGAAACTGGAAGACTGGGTGTCCAAATGGCAGATGAAATTTAATGCGGACAAATGCAAGGTGATGCACATTGGAAAGAATAATCCAAATCACAGTTACCTGATGCTAGGGTCCACCTTGGGGGGTCAGCACTCAAGAAAAAGATCTGGGTGTCATTGTAGATAATACGCTGAAATCTGCTCATTGGGCAGCAGCGGTCAAAAAAGCAAACAGGATGCTAGGAATTATTCGGAAAATACTAAGACCGAAAATACTATAATGCCTTTGTATTGCTCCATGGTGCATCTGCACCTTGAATATTGCGTTCAGTTCTGGCCACCGTATCTCAAAAAAGATATAGCAGAATTAGAAAAGGTTCAAAGAAGAGCAACTAAAATGATAAAGGGGATGGAGCTCCTCTCATATGAGGAAAGGCTAAAGAGGTTAGGGCTCTTCAGCTTGGAAAAGAGACAGATGAGGGGAGATTTGATTGAGCTCTACAAAATCCTGAGTGATGTAGAACGAGTAGAAGTAAATCAATTTTTTATTTGTTCCAAATGTACAAAGACCAGGGGTAGGGGCATTCTGTGGTTGCCTGACACCCAGGGCGGATCACCACTGCGCACCCCCCCCCCCTGGGTGCAGGGCAACACGGCGCACCCCCCCCCCTGGGTGCAGGGCAACATGGCACCCCCTGCCTTCCAAGTTCTGGCGCCTCCCCCCCCGACGCAGTCCCCAATCGGCCAACCAGGTTCCAGCTCCGTCCACCCCAGCGTGGCGCCTCGCATCTGCAGCGCTGTTGTAAAAAGAAGAAAATCGCCTCCTCGTCAGCCCTTCCCTCACTGTGTCCCGCCCTCGAGGTAATAGGAAGTTATGTCAGAGGGCGGGACACAGAGATGGAAGGGACGATGAGGAGGCGATTTTCTTCTTTTTACAGCAGCGCTGCAGATGCGAGGTGCCACGCTGGGGTGGACGGAGCTGGAACCTGGTTGGCAGGTGGGGACTGCGTCGGGGGGGGGGAGGCGGTTCCATGCCAAGGAGGGGGGTGTGGATGGACGGAGCGAAGCACCCCCCCCCACCCGTTGACACCCGGGGCGGACTGCCCCCCCCGCCCCGCCCTTGCTACGCCACTGACCAGGGGACACTCGAGGAAGTTACATGGAAATACTTTTAAAACAAATAGGAGGAAATATTTTCTCACAACGAATATTTAAACTCTGGAACTCTTTCCGGAGGAGGTGGTAACAGCGGTTAGTGTATCTGGGTTTAAAAAAGGTTTGGACAAATTCCTGAAGGAAAAGTCCATCATCTGCTATTGAGACAGACATGGGAAGCAACTGCTTGCCCTGGGATTTGTAGTATGGAGTGTTGCCTTGATTTGGGTTTCTGCCAGGTACTTGTGACCTGGCTTGGCCACTGTTTGGAAAACAGGATACTGGGCTAGATGGACTATTGGTCTGACGCAGTATGGTTACAATTATGTTCTTATGTACTTGGCATAACTGCCCATGACTAAATTTAGTCGTGTGAATGGGCACTAAGCGTAGTCAATAACCACACCAAAATTTAGGTGTATTCTATAAAGTACACTTAGGCATATTTTTTTCAGCGCCAATTTTTTAGGCGTGATATATATGTAACCTGGGTCTCACTTGTGCGCTAGCTCCAGTCCCGGGCCACAAAGCAGAATTCAGTTTAGTTCAGTTTCACATTCAGGACCACTCTCACCTCACTCATCCATTCCAGTTCATCTGCAGTTGAGCTTGGGAGTGGGTCTATGGTATGGGATAGTGATCCAGGGGTTTGGGAGATCAGATTCTCTCACCAGTTCTGGGTTCCACTCAGCTCTTCAGTCCAGGAACCACATAGCACTCCGAAGGTTTAATAATGAAATGTAACTTTTATTTGCAAACTGCTTCAACAAGTAGACTTTAACTTTAATCTCCTTTCCAGTAGAGTCACTTGATAAACTCCCAAAACAACTTTAACTTCCAACTTCTGTTAATCCCAGGTGGAATACCTTTACCGCTATCCTCCTTAGGTGTATCTACAGGGAATTCTCATTCAGGGCTTTTTACATATATGCAGTTTCTCCTGTCCATGCCTATCCTGCAGAGGGATATTATCCCCAATGGCTATACTCCTTTACACTGATTTACTTTTGTGGGCTCAGATCTCCCTCAATCTGACCCTTCTCTAGTGGTGACCTCATCCTTGGTCCACCCTGGTTCTGGGACAAGCACTCTGTGGCTCCGGTCTCCTGCTTCTGGGCTGGGCCTTCCTCTATCCGTTGTAGCACATTGTCTCCCGATTGCTACTTATTGGAGCTGCAACCTGCCTCTCACAGTCAGTGGATCTCACCAATTCTCAGGGCTTCCCTCTCTCTCCTCCTGGTCAATAGTAGGGGATGTATAGGCAACTCCAGACCTGCAGGCAACTAAAGACCCCCATAAAGGGCATAACTCTAGCTTTATCTCCTTTGCAACTCCTCCCTCCATCACTCTTCAGTACCAGGGAACTATTTCTCTGTATTCTATTTCTAAACCACTCCCCAACGACTGGGCTTCCTCCCACCCGGGGACATCCTACTACTTCAGCTCTATAGCAGAGACCTCCCTTTCCCCATTGTTCTGGAAAAATCTATCACTCTAGTAATACCCATTCCATGGGGTACTACATATAGAATCTAGCCCTTAGCATGTGCTAATCATTAGCACACGCTAAATCCGTTAGCACACCTTAGTAAAACAACCCCTTTGAATATTGGGCTCAACATTGATTAGAAAAATAAATTTCTTAACACAGCATCAAATGCATTGCAATTAAAAATAGAGATGAAATATATTGATTACATAAAGCATTTCTATGCTGAACCAGCTACACTAAAGCAATTGTTAGCAATCAGCATCACAGTTATCAGATGCATTACAATGAAAGAAAATCAAATTCAGTTTTTGTTTGGCAGATTATTGAAGGTATTCACAGTGTATTAGGATTACCTTTTAATTTTCTGTTGTCTGCCTCTTTATTTTAGAATTCTTTCTCCTCTATTCTGCCCTCCGTTCCAGTTGTGTATGCTGTGCTTTTCCAGTATGCAGGAAATCAATTTAAACCTGCTCCTCTAGCGGTGAAGGATCAAACCTAAGGAGCAGTTCTTGTTTCATGGGCAATTCCCTGGAGCATCTACTGTGATGCCTTTATTGTGGTTCTATTAGATGTGTTTGTTGTTTATTTGTTAATACTGCCAGGAGATTAGTAGCCTTAGTTGTTCTTTCCCAGTGTTCCTGGTACAGTTGTGTTCAGTGCTATGGAGTTGTCATAGGTTGAGTGGCTTGTGGGAAAAGCAGTTGGGTTGGAATGTTTCTTGCTTCTGAATTCTAGTCTATTTCTATTGATGTTACTACTTTCTATTGATGTTCTTGGTTACATGTAGGACTTTAAGGAGCAGATTCAAGAAAGTGCGCCAAAACTTAGGCGTGAAAAATATGGGCACTAGGCACTAACTCTATAATGGCAATTGCATGCCATTATAGAATTGAGTGTAAGTTAGCATGTGTGTGCTTAACTTTAGGTGCAAGCACTACTTATGTCATGACAAAGGCTGGTATAAACAGTCACGTCTACATTTGGCAGTTGTGCACCTAAGTGATAGTATTCTATAACCTATGAGTGGAACTGCAAGACACGCCCCTGATCTGCCCATGTGATTGCCCCCTTTGAGGTTGCATACTATAGCATGTGGAGGGGCATTTTCAAAATGATGTCCAAATCCAACTTTGGATGTTTTGCTCAAAACATCCAAAATTCAAGTGGGGAATATAGCCATTTTCAAAACATAAAAAGGTCTTATCTTTTTTTTTTTTAAGGGTATTTGCTAGATGTTTTTGTGCTCTGTGTGTTTATCCTTTAGGTATATTTTCAATAAAACATATTCAAGTGAAAAACACACAAAATCAAGTCATAGGAGGAGCCAGCATTCTTAGTAGACTGGCCACACAGACATCCCAGGAGAGCCATGGGGCAGTGCAGTGTACTGGACTTCAAATAAATGCTCCCAGGTACACATCTCACCGTTGCTCCCTTATACTGTCTGCTGAGTCCCCCAAAACCCACTATCCCCAAATGTACACCACTATAATAGCCCTTATGGGTGAAGAGGGCACCTATATACTACAAACTACTACTAGTACATTTCTATAGCGCTACCAGTCGTACGCAGCGCTTCACAATTTAACATGAAGAAAAGACAGTCCCTGCTCAAAAGCGCTTACAATCTAAATCAGGACAGACAGACAGGACAAATAAGGGATAAGGGTAGGACAGACAGACAGGACACATAGGGAAAGGGACTATTGAAGAGAGGAAGACAAGATAAAGGTTACGAGCAGGTGACAAATTAGGAGTTAAAAGCAGCATCAAACAGGTAGGCCTTTAGCCTGGATATGAAGGCGACCAGGGATGGAGCTTGACGTAATGGCTCAGGAAGTCTATTCCAGGCATAAGGTGCGGCAAGATAAAAGGAACGGAGTCTGGAGTTAGTGATGGAGGAGAAGGGTACAATTAGGAGAGATTTGCTCAGTGAACGGAGTTCCTGGGAAGGAGTGTAGGGAGAGGTGAGGGTGGAGAGGTAGTGAGGGGCAGCAGAGTGAATGCACTTATAAGTTAATAAGAGGAGCTTGAACTGTATACGGAAACGGATAGGGAGCCAGTGAAGTGACTTCAGAAGAGGTCTGATGTGGGCAAAGCGACTTTGGTGAAATATTATGTGGGTATAATTGATTTCTGGTGGGTTTTGGAGGGTTCCCAGTTTCCACCACAAGTGTAACAGGCAGGGGGAGGAGATATGGGCCTGGATCCACCTGTCTGCAGTGCACTGCACCCACCACTAGACTACTGCAGGGACCTGCATGCTGCTTTAATGGACCTGAGTATAACATCTGAGGCTGGTATAGAGGCTGGTAAATAATGTTTTTAATCACAATTGGGGGGGGGGGTGAGAGGGGGTCAGTAACCACTAAGGGAGTAAGGAGAGGTCATCCCTGATTCCCTCCAGTGGTCATTTAGTAGCTTAGCCTAGAATGGGTGGCAGAGCTGGTGGTTGGGAGGCGGGGCTAGTGCTGGGCAGACTTATACGGTCTGTGCTGGGGCTGGTGGTTGGGAGGCGGGTCTAGTGCTGGGCAGACTTATACGGTTTGTGCCGGGGCTGGTGGTTGGGCGGCGGGGATAGTGCTGGGCAGACTTATACGGTCTGTGCCAGAGCCGGTGGTGGGAGGCAGGGATAGTGCTGGGCAGACTTATACGGTCTGTGCCAGAGCTGGTGGTGGGAGGCGGCACGGGTAGTTGGGAGTCGGGGATAGTGCTGGGCAGACTTATAGGGTCTGTGCCAGAGCTGGTGGTTGGGAGGCGGGGTTGCTGGTTGGGAGGCGGGGATAGGGCTGGCCAGACTTATACGGTCTGTGCACTGAAGAGGACAGTACAAATAAAAAAGTAGCGCATATGAATTTATCTTCTTGGGTAGACTGGATGGACCGTGCAGGTCTTTTTCTGCCGTCATCTACTATGTTTACTATTATAAAAAGCAGGTCTAGCTCAAAACTTCTTAGTTTTAGTCCTGGACACTTTTGTTTTGTTCCATTATGGCTGAAAAACATTCAGATCTTAGGAACACCCAGATCCCGTCCTTAGCATGCCCCTGACACACCCCCTTGTGATTTGAATGTACTTCTGACAGACTTCATAGAAAAACGTCTAAACATTGGTTTCAAAAATACCAATTTGGACGTTTTGTGAGAAAAATATCCAAATGCAGATTTATGGCACTTTTTGGATATTTTTCTCTTTTGAAAATGAGCCCCTTAGGCACTAGGTTAATAGAATAGCGCCTTAGTGTAGTTACGTGTGTAACTGCAAATTAGTGCAAATTAGCACCAATTAGCACTACTTATTGCAATGATTTTCAACCGTTTTCATCTTGTGGCACACTTACAAGGCGTAAAAATTGCCAAGACACACCATCAGTTTTTTTAAAGGATATATGTATTTTAACTGTTAACAAGTATTAAGATTGTGTTTAAAGTTCAATAATTAAAATTGTAAACATTGTGTTATCTTTATAGCCACAAATAACATGCATTCAAAAACAACAATTTTAAAGCGAATTCCTTCATCCTCTTATCTGTGCTTGGTGATGTTTCATGGTCTCCCTTGGCCGAAGGTGAATGGGTGAAAAGCAAATTCTCAAGTCCTTCTACAGTGTTTGAAGCTGTGACCTGTTCTTGCTCTTCATTGTGTTCATAGAAAAACCAGCCTCACACAGGTAAGATGTCAAGAAACGAAGAAGTACTTTAATTGTCTTCTTTGTGATGTTGGGGAATTCTGCTCTGAGAGACAACCAGAATGAGTCCATTTCTGTTGATAAGTGTTTCATTTTCAGTGTTCTATCATTTCTGATTTCCACCAGCTCATCATGTTCTGCAACAGTTAATTCTGCTGACTTGCATACACTTAACACAAACGGATCTCTCACCCAGTCCAAGGAAGACACATCCAGTGATGGGAAATACTTTTCAATGTTTTTAGTCAGCAGTGACAAACTTTGTAGAATTAAATTAATAAGATTTTTGTCCAGTCTTCAATTTTTTGTCATTTCAAACATTTCAACTTTGTTCTCTTTTTAGATTCTGGCTCTCCGCAGTGTTTAGGGTTCTTTTACAAAGCCAAACTAGCGATTCCCACGCTGCAAATGAGAGGAAGCCCATAGGAATTGAATGGGCTTCCTCTCATTTGCCACACAGGAATCACTAGTGTGACTTTGTAAAAGAAGCTCTTTTTGTCAGTACAAGTAAGAATATTTTCATTCTGTCCCTGCATATTCTTGTTAAGAATGTTCAAGGATTGGAAAATGACAGATAAGAATACAACTCTGTTGCACCAGGTCTCATCACTAAGCAGGTCAGCAAGCTCAGACTCTTCTGAGGTAAAAAAATAAAATAAAATTAGAAGCTCTTCCCTGGTTAACTGGCACTGAGCAGTAAGTCCTCCTTCAGGAATCCACTAGGGTACTGGCACTGAGCAACAAGTCCTCTGTGTTCTCTCTTAATTCACCACAGCTGCATTTGCTTTCTACCCGGGCTGATGCAGCAAGGCTCGCACTGATAAATGCACGTGACCTCTGATGCTGCTGGCCCATGCATGCGTCAGTGTGAGCCTTGCTGCATCAGCCTGGGCAGAGAGCAAGTGCAGCTGGGCTGAATTATTGAAAGGAGGAGGAGGAGGCAGTACTTGGGAGTTGTGGAGGATTCTGGGTAGGTAATTGGTTGGTAAGAGGCTTGTAACTCCTATGGGAACCCCACAGAAACTACATGGATCTCTGTGGACCTAGAGGGGATTATAGCTTAATCACCACAGACTCTCCGTGTAGCTCTGGGCCGCAGCACACCTCGGGAGCAGCTACTACTACTACTTATCATTTCTAAAGCGCTACTAGACGTATGCAGCGCTGTACACTTGAACATGAAGAGACAGTCCCTGCTCGACAGAGCTTACAATCTAATTAGGACAGACAAACAGGACAAACAAGAGATAAGGGAATATTAAAGTGAGGATGATAAAATAAGGGTTCTGAACAAGTGAATAAGGGTTAGGAGTTAAAAGCAGCATCAAAAAGGTGGGCTTTTAGCTTAGATTTGAAGACGGCCAGAGATGGAGCTTGACGTACTGGCTCAGGAAGTCTATTCCAGTGCAGCAGATTGGTTGAAAGACCCTGACTTATTGGTATTTAAGGCCAATTGGCACCTAATGTATCAATGAACACAGGAACACAACCCAAATTAGTCGCAATTTTGGGCATCCACTCATTGTGGTATAAAGTGCCTTTTGTTTTAGATTTGATTCAGGAATTTCATCTTCATATTTGTTGAAGCTTGGGAACAGGTGTATCTTCATGCAGCTTTCCTCAGGGTTATTCCTTTCTTCAGTTGGATGGGGGGGGGGGGGGGGTAAATCTGGCAGAGGTGTTGCATTATTGTTTGCACAAGGTTTACAGGTAGCATTGTTACAGGTGACAACAAAGGTGACTCAGAAAGGAGGACTGGACAACGCGCTTAAATACAGAGTTTATTGATTAATCTACAGACTTGACACGGTTGTGTTTCGGCCAACAGGCCTGCCTCAGGAGTCTCTAAATGCTGTAAAATGTGGCATATGAATCAACTTAGGCTAGGATTATGAAATCAATCGGTGCCTGTAGCGAGTCATGGTGGGAAGATGAAATAACCGCCATTACTAACTGAACTATAGCACTCAAAAGGAATTCTGTAACAAATCAGAGGACTGCCACACAAAGCGTCTCTGGTCCACAAAGACAGAATTCCTTTTGAGCGCTATAGTTCAGTTAGTAATGGAGGTTATTTCATCTTCCCGCCAAGACTCGCTACAGGCACCGATTGATTTCATAATACTAGCCTGGTGTCAGGCTTTTCCAAAAGCACAGGAACTAGGTTTGTGAGCCCTTGGGCCACTGCCGAGGAACGGCAGTGGCAGGCAAACCACCCCACACAGGGGTGAACTCTGACAGGGCCAGCTAGACTTCACCTGCACTTAGCCACTGTTCCTCAGGAGTTGAGCCCCTGAGTGCAGGTGGCCGGCAGGGCTTACCAAACAGGGCAGAAACTGGATACCAGCAGGATAAACACAGGGACTAGAACACACAGGGAGCCTAGGCAGAATACTAGACTAGGCCTCTCAGACAGACAAGGGACAGAACTGAAAGCTGCAAGCAGCCACTGAAACAGGGAAGAAACGCTAATAGACAGGAGACAGAACTAGAAGCTGCCAGGCAGCCACTGAACAAGAAACACAGACAACCTAGCACTAGACAAAGACATACAAACAAGAACAAGACTGGGAAACAAGCAATACAGTAAACAAGCAGTACAGAACACAAAGCTACACAAAGACTAAACTAGAATCAGGCAAGAATACAAACTATAAACTGGACTAGGCAGAAGTGCAGCAAGCACCAACAAACCAGGGCCTTAGGCGATGCAAAGGCAAAGCAGAGAGTTTCAAAATGGCTAATAAGCCCAGCAGCAGCTGAGGCTCAGCTGCAGCAATCACCAGGCAACTACGGGTGCTGTGTAGGTTCAAACAAAACAAGCAAGTCTGGCAGGCTGGAAGATCCGGACTGGACTGGGCTGAAGTCTGGAACGGGAAACAGTACACAGACAATCCAATGCAGCCAGCACACAGAGACAGAGACAAAACTAACTCAGGAAGAACAGACAGGAGTCAGCTCAGAAGCTGACTGCCGGAAATGAGGTGAGTCTGAGAGGGGTCACGGCCACAGACGTGACACCTGGGTTGAAGCATATGCCACATTTTAAAGCATTTAGAGACTCCTGAGGCAGGACCATTGGCCAAAACACGGCCATGTTGAGTATGTAGATTAATAAAAAAACTCTGTATTTTAGACCATTGTCAAGTCCTCCTTTCTGAGTCACCTTCGCTGTTTCCTGTGCGATTGCAAGTCTACGAGGGTTTTTTTCTTCTGTATGTACATCGTCCATTGTTACAGATGAATCACCGTGGTTTCAGTTAAATTCTAAACCAGTGTTTCTTTTACCACATCTGCCTCCTTCTCCTTCAGCATCATCAGTTAATGAGCTGGCTATACTGCTGGCAGAGTGGGCTGAAGCCAAAACTGAAACTGAAATTGAAAACTCAAATTTGGTTGTGTGAATGTCAACCAATGAAGGCCACTGGGATTGTCAGAGCTTCTAGTCTACAACCTTCTGCTAAACCCATAATAGCCAAGCCAGAATATAATTTATATGATGAAAGACCATATTTTACCTCCAAGCAAAACAGCCTCCACACACATGGACCACAGCTAATGAAAACTGGAACTAAAAGCCACGGACACGGTGCTTTTACAGTGGCCTACACCACACTTGGAGTGACAGCTGATGTCATAACTCCACAGAGGCTAATTCCTAAGCATCTTATCGTTCCAATTTATAGACTTAAATTCCTGCTAAAATTTTGTATCAAAACCATTTATTTTGAGCACTCTACCTTATGAACTATTGTGCAAGATCATAACTGCATTACTTGCAAACAAAGTACAAAATAATTTAAAAAAATACAAAGAGTAGTCCCCTCCAAAGACTAGTTTACATTCCCGGGTGGTCTAGTGGCATAGTCAGGGTAGGAGCAATACCCCAGTTACAGCAGCCATTTTGAGAATAGAGCTGGGATGGGGAGGAATAAGAACTTTTGGTGATAGAGTGGAATCTAAATGTTTTAATAAGGGGATAGTGAAAAGCCAAGCGCCAGTGGCCAGAACTTCCTCCCCATCGCAGCAGACCATCGAGAGATTCACAACGCTGGTATTCCAGAAAGGGGCGAGCGAACCCGAAGTGAGGGACGAGGGAGGAGCCTCACCCCTCTCGGGACTGGAAACATTGCTTTCGCCGCCCGAGGATAATCGCCCTCCATGTCCAGCGTTGGTCGGACAGAGCGAGCAGGTCCAGGCTGCTTTTGAAATTGAAAGCGGCTGGCCCTCTGATGGCGTCAGCCCTGTACACAATGCTGTTGGAGTGAATCTGGAGGAGCCTCCTCCCGCGGAGATCACTCTCCAGATGATTTGGAAGGCGCTACAGAGTCTCAATTTGAAAGTAACTCAAGAAACTTCTCAAATTGTAATTAAAATAGATGCCCTAACATTTTCTTTGGAAAAAACTAAACAAGAAAGTGCCCAGCAAACGGAGCAAATTCAAAAAGAAATGAAATCTCTAAAATCTATCACAGATACTTTAACCTTAGACAAAATGGCGACTCACAAGAAAATAGAACAAATTGAAAACTTCAACAGGCGTTTGAACCTGAGGATTTTGAATTTTCCTTGGACTCAAGCTATGTCTGCAGTGGATTTATTTAAAAAATACTTAAAAGAAATCCTGTTGTACCCAGACTCAGCAATACCTCCTTTAAAAAGAATTTATTATCTACCAGTTACTACACAAGCTGCTTCTGGTGACGGCGGGGAAAAAGCTCTGCAAACTCCTCAGCATAATCAACAAGAACCGTTGGACATATCCTTAATATTAGAAATGACATTAACCGAAATAGAACAGCGGAGAACTTTATTAATTGTATTTGTTTTTGAGCAAGATCTAAATGCTCTGTTGAAGCTTTATTTTAAAAATGCCTCGAAAATTTTTTGTGGTCAGCGTATTTGGATTTATCCTGATGTCTGTAAATCGACTCAGGATAAAAGGAAAAAAAATTTGGTTTATAGAGAAGAAACGAAAGTACTAGGGGCAAATTATTTGTTGGCATATCCATGTAAATGTATGATTAAATATTTGGGGATTAAATATACGTTTTATGAACCAGAACATCTAAAAACTTTTTTGGAAATGAAAAGGCTAGCCAGGCCGTCTACAGAGTGAGTAATATCAACTGATTATTATATGATGGTAAAGGAATACTAGGTCAGGCCATTTACTTTCTGTATTACTTGTAGATCTCCTATTATCTTATAATTTTTCTCCCCTATTTCCCTTTGCTTAGTGTGGTCTAAGCAGGGGCGTAGCCAGACACCCAATTTTGGGTGGGCCTGGGCCCAAGATGGGTGGGTAGAAGTCAGTGGTGTGCTGGTAAATTTTTAACAACAGGCTCTCTCCCCGGTCCACCTCTGCGCCCCCCCCCCCCCCCCGTCCACCTCTGCGCCACCCCAAAATTGCAGAGCTAACTATAGCCGGGGGGGGGGGGGGGGGGCGGCGGCAACGCATTACTCTCTCCAGGAAAAAAAAATTAAATGATCCCAGGTTCCAATCTAATTCATGTTTAATGTGGGATAAAATGCCATAAATAAGTAAATAAATATAAACTTTTAATGTTGAGCACCCGATTCTCAAAGTGAACATATTCCAAACACTATAATGAAAATAAAATGATTTTTTTTCTAGCTTTGTTGTCTGGTGTCTGTTTTTCTGATCATGCTAGCCCAGTATCCGATTCTGCTGCTATCTGTCCTCTTAACTCTGTTTCCAGGGCTTCCTTTCCATTTATTTCTTTCCTTTCTTCTTCATTTCTGGTCCTCAACTTCTGCCTATTTTCTTCATCCATATGCAGTTTTTCTCCTCTCTTCCTTTTCCCTCATCTCATCTCCTTCCTCACTCTTCCCTCCCCTCCATCCATGTCCAGCATTTCTTCTCTCTCTCCTCCTCTCCCCTGCCCTCCATCCACCCATGTCCAGCGACCCTCCTCTCCCCTGCCCTCCATCCACCCATGTCCAGCGACCCTCCTCTCTCCTGCTCTCCATCCACCCATGTCCAGTGACCCTTCTCTCCCCCTGCCCTGCATGCACCCAGCGACCCTCCCCTGCCCTCCATGCACCCATACCCAGTGACCCTCCTCTCCCCTGCCCTCCATCCACCCATGTCCGGTGACCCTCCTCTCCCCTGCCCTGCATGCACCTATATACCCAGCGACCCTTCTCTCCCCTGCCCTGCATGCACCCATACCCAGTGACCCTCCTTTCCCCTGCCCTCCATCCACCCAATCCAGCAGTGACCCTCCTCTCCCCTGCCCTCCATCCACCCATACCCAGCGACAACCCTTCTCTCCCCTCCATGATCCACCCATGCCCAGCGACTCCCTAGTTCTCTCCCCTGCCACCCCCTCCCGAGTTGTTAATAGAATTCTCCTCCCTCCCTCCCATCACCGATCTGACTCCTTTAATTCTTCTGGGCAGGCAGTCTTGCCTGCCCGCTGCAAGCACTGACTCAGTCCCCCGTTGGCGCTGCCGGTTCGCGCTTCAAAATGGCCACTGAGACTTACAAGGGCGAAGTCTCGCGAGGCCGCCTCTGGAAGTCTCGGCGGCCATTTTTAAAGTGCGAACCTGCAGCGCCAGCGGGGGAGAGTCAGCACTTGCAGCGGGCAGGCAAGACTGCCTGCCCTGAAGAATTTGTCAGGTCGGTGATGTGAGGGATGAGGGAGGGAGGAGAGCCGGCTCGCGAGTTTCAACAACCGGCTCGCAAGAGCCGAGCAAAGTTAACAAGCGGCTCTTGTGAGCCGGTGCGAGCCGGCTCCAGCACACCACTGGCAGAAGTACTGCACAAATGATATAGGTCTCTCCTTCTCTCACCTGCATGCCATATGGTCTCTGAAACATCACCCCCCCCCCCCCACTGCATACCTTTTAAATAGCAGATTTTCACCAACAGCGAGCAGCAACTAATACACGCTGCTCATGTTGGCCCCACAGCCTTCCCTCTGATGTAACTTCCTGTTTCCACATAGGCAGGAATACATCAGAGGGAAGGCTGTGGGACTGGTGCGAGCAGTATGTATCAATCACTGCTCACTGCAGGCGAAGATCTGGTATTTACAAGGTATGCAGGAGGGAGTTGGGAGTTTTTGGCTGGTGGGGCTTGGGGAATCCTTGCCAGCCACATCATAGATGTGTTGCTACTGGGTGGGCCTGAGCCCAAAATGGGTGGGCCTGGGCCCACCCGAGCCCACCCTTGGCTATGCCACTGGGTCTAAGGAATTGTATAACATGATGCTAGTGATGAAGCTTAAATAATAATATGCAAAATATGGATTCAATGTTATTCAATGTATTACAATTGCATGTTAAGCGTGTATAAATTCAAAATTTATAAAACAAACAAACAAACTAAATGTTTTAATAAATAAATAAATAAATAAATAAATGTGGGATGCTCCTGCCCCAACTACACTCCTAGACCACCAGAGAAGGTAAAATAGGCTCAGGGAGGCCTACAGGTGGAGGGAGACACTCAGGGGGTAGGAGGAAAGGCAACTCCTATTTTGGGGGGAGGGGGAGAGAGGGAGGAAGACAAATGGGACAAATTTTCAGCTTCCACCGAAAACACATGATTGCTTTCAGCCGAAACTGAAAACATGGCCGAAAATTAAAAATAACTTTTGGGCCAAAACCAAAACTGGGCAGAAGAAGGATTTTCGGCTGGTTTTGGAACTGTAACCAAAACCGAAGCCGAAGTTCAGTCAGCATGTGGGCAGGTCATTCATTAGATTTGATTTTGACGATTGGCCCTGATTTGGTTGATAAATCTAGTTTTTTCTTTACACCACTTGCTTGGACTGATAATTTTTTGTATCTTTTAAGTTGTATTTAAAGAATATTTTATCGAGCATGTGTCCAAAAAATTTTATAAGCAGAATTTTACAGCAGAACTTGTGTATAGGATTCTTGATATACCACTTTGCTATGGTACAACCAAAGCAGTTTAAATCTTACATACAGGTACTATAGGGATTTTCCCTGTCCCTAATGGGCTCACAATCTGAGCTTTGTACCTGGAGCAATGGAGGGTTAAGGGGGTCTTTTACTATGCTGCGGTGGCGTTTTTAGCTTGCAGTAGAAATTAGCTGGCGGTAAACATCGAGACACCCATTATATTCCTATGGGTGTCTTGGCATTTACCACCAGCTGATTTCTACCGCAAGCTAAATGTGCTACCATGGCTTAGTAAAAGACCCCCTAAGTGACTTGCTGAAGGTCACAAGAAGCTGCAGTAGGAACTGAATCTGGTTTCCCTGATTCTCAGCCCAGTACACTAACCATTAGGCTACTCCTCCACTTCTGGATTTCTCTGTGGATTTAAAGTTCTCAGGCCTTTGATAGTCTTGCTTTTTATTGGGAAGATTCTATTCCAGCAAGGAAAAATCACCCATGATATCATGCAGAACTGTGGTTGTTAAAAAAACAGATATGCTATGTGGCATGTCAGTGGTGGAAATCTCACTTGGAGATAACCAAGAACCCTTATAAAGATTGCATGTGGGCCTATAGAAAAAGAGATTTCTGTAGCTCAGAATGATATATTGTCTGATTAATTAATGCTGCTGGCTCTCAGATAAAAATTTTATTTAAAGCTCTTACTGTATTTGCCCATTCTTCAGTCCCAGTGAGTGACGATGCTGTGCATTTCATTGCTGATCAATTGGCTGAAAATTTTTCTGATAAGATTTATAAATGTACTGTTTTGGTACTGGACATACTGAATCAAATCTGCGGCAGAGAAACTGAATCAAATCTCTGTAAACCTGGAAGATATAATGGGGCAATTTGACAAATTGAAGAACAGCAAATTGCCTGGACTGGTGTTATACATCTCAGAGTACTGATAGAATCTAAAAATGAACTTGCAGAGCTATTGTTAATAATACGTAATTTATTTTTAAATCCAGCATGGTACCAGAAGATTGGAGGGTGGCCAATTTAATGCCAATTTTTAAAAAGGGTTTCAGAGGTGATCCCAGGAAATTATAGACTGATGAACCTAACATTAGTGTCCAGCAAAATGGTAGAGTCTATTATAAAGAACAAAATTACAGAGCATATATATAAGCATGGATTAATGAGACAAAGCCAACATGGATTTAGTCAAGGAAAATTTTGCCTCACCAATCTACTACATGGAATGTTGCTACTAATTGGGTTTCTGCCAGGTACTTGTGACCTGGATTGGCCACTGGTGAAAGCAGGAAACTGGGCTAGATGAATCATTGGTCTGACCAGTATGGCTATTCTCATATTCTTTGAAGGTGTGAATAAATATGTGGATAAAGATGAGCTGGTCGATATATTTTGTATCTGGGTTTTCAAAACATTTGACAAAATACCTCACGAAAGACTCATGAGAAAATTAGGGTGTCATGGGATAGGAGGTAATGTCCTATTGTGAATTAAGAACTGGTTAAAATATAAAAAATGGAAAGTAGGGTCAGTATTCTCAATGGAAAAGGGGTTCCCCAGGGCTCTGTGCTGGGACCGCTACTTTCTAACATATTTATAAATGATCTAGAGATTGGAATATCTAGTGAGGTAATTAAAGTTGCTGTATGCACAGAGTTATTCAAAATTGTTACATCACAAGAGGATTGTGAAAAATTGCAAGAGGACATTATGAGACTGGGCAACCAAATGGCAGATGACATTTAATGTGAGCAAGTGCAAAGTGATGCATGTGGGAAAGAGGAACCCAAACTATAGCAATGTGATGCAAGGTTCCACATTTGGAGTCACCGACTAGGAAAGGGATCTAGGTGTCATCCTTGATGTTACATTACAGTCCTCTGCTCAGTGGTCAGCGGCAGCAAAGAAAGCAAATAGAATGTTAGGAATTATTAGGAAAGGAATGGAAAACAAAATGAGAATGTTATAATGCCTTTGCTCCATTGTGTGACCACACCTCGAATACTGTGTGCAATTCTGGTCACCGCACCTAAAAAAAGCAGAATTAGAAAATATACAGAGAAGGACAACAAAAATGATAAAGAGGATGGGGTGACTTCCCTATGAGGAAAAGCAAAAGCGACTAAGGCTCTTTAGCTTGAAGAAGAAATGGCTGAGGGGAGCAGGAATTAGGGTGTGGCAAACAAGTAAATTGCCCTCAGCCCCCATGCCATAGGGGACCCCAAGCCTGACTCAAGCTGAAGGAGGCAGCGGCCCCCCTCCCCAGTTCCTGCTCTGGGCCTCTGAATGTCTAACACTAACCCTGGATGGGAGATATGATAGAGGCCTATATAAAATACTGAGTGAAATGGAATGGGTAGAAGTGAATCGCATGTTTACTCTTTCTAAAAATTTTAGGACTAGGGGGCAAGCAATGAAGCTACTAAGTAATAAATTTAAAACAAACAAGAGAAAATATTTTTTTACTCAACATGTAGTTAAACTCTGGAATTTGTTGCTAAAGAGTGTGGTAAAAGTAGTTGGCTTAGCAGGTTTCAAAAAGGTTTGGATAATTTCCTAAAAGAAAAGTCCATAAGCCACTGCTTATTTATAGGATAAGCAGCATAAAATCTGTTTTACTCTTTGTGGGTTCCTTTTATTAAGCTGCAGTAAAAAGGGAACTACGCTAGCGTCAGTTCAGGTTTTTGATGTGTGCTGAGGTCTCCTTTTATCACAGTGGGTAAAAGGCTGACTTTTTTTCTGGAAAAGAAATGGCCATGTGGTAAGTGAACCACTTACCGTGTGGCCATTTTGGGGGGGAGCACTTACCGCCACCCATTGAGGTGATGGTAAGGGCTCCCACACTAACCCGGCAGTAACCGGGCAGCGTGTGGTGCTGCTCAATTACCACTGGGTAAGCACCAGCACTACAAAAATAGAAAATATTTTTGTAACGCCGGAAATGGCATGTGCTGGGAGTGGGAACTACCACTGGGCTCCTGCAGTAGTTCTGGATTGGTGGACAGCAAGCCTGGAGTCTTGCCAGGTACTTGTGACCTGGATTGTCCACTGTTGGAAATAGGATACTGGGCTTGATGGACCTTTGGTCTGTCCCAGTATGCTTATGTAGTAGTCAGAAATAATTTATGGTGTAGTTTATCTTTTCTAGAGTCAAACTGAGGGAGGTTATTCTGCCTTATTTGCTAGCTTTTCTCCAAGTGTCTTTGACTTTAGATTAGTTACTTCATCTTGGAAGCAGGCTATTTTTCATTAAAGAAACCTATACTTCATTCTTATAATCAGTACTGTGGAGTCGGAGTCGTAGAGTTGGAGCTGGAAGCAATTTTGGGTGGAGGTGGAGTCGGAGTTGGTAAAAATGTACCAACTCTGATTCCAGCTTCAAAATAAAAGAAAACATTATAATATTTGGTACATTTATCATTTTATACTTATATATACATATCTTTGTCCTGGATCTAAATTTATATCTACCAGTACTTATATAAGGTATAAGTTGGAGTCAGAGCTGGAGTCGGACTTGGACAGTAGAAAAATAGAGGGATTGGAGTCAGAGTTGAAGGTCTGGTACTGACTCCACAGATCTGCTTCTAATTTGCACATTTTCATCCTACATCATATTTGCCGTTTGTCTCAAAACTATTAGAAAAGTTAGTGCTTTGCAATGTCTTCTTTTCTTGGAGAACTCTTGGGTCCTACATCTGAGGCAGTCAGGAGGATATCGATCAGGACATAGTACTGAATCCCTCTTGACAGGATGGTGAATGAAATTAGATTACATCTTTATGCGGGAAAATCTGTGATTGTGATCTTTTTGGATTTATCTTCCACTTTTGACCTGATTGATCACTCACTGCCATTGGATCAATTATGAGACTTTGGCATGGATGGCACCAGTGGCGGAGCCAGAAGTCAATTTTTGGGTGGGCCAACAGATTGGATGGGTGGGCATTAGACGGTGTGCTGGTAAATGTTTAACAACAGGCTCTCTCCCCGGTCCACCTCTGCACCCCCCCCCCCCCCCGTCCACCTGTGCACCTCCCCTCAAAATTGCAGAGCTGGCTATAGCCGGGGAGAGAGCCTGGGGGTGGGGGGAGGCAATGCATTACTCTCTCCAGGAAAAAAAACATTAAATGATCCCAGGTTCCAATCTCCCTGAAAAAAGTTGTGGTGTGTCCTGTAATGGATATGTTTAGTTATAGACTATATCAAATTTTGGCCTATTTGTCAAGCTTGTTCAACTAGTAGTATGTCGGCAACTAGTGGATTTTGTGGATCAGGCAGGGACTTTGAGCCCCTTTCAGTCTGGGTTTCGTGAGGGTTTTGGAACAGACATTGCTGACCTTATGTCTTAGTGATGCCCGCCCTCTCTCTCACGGCAGTGCTTCCCAGACGCTGCCTACCGCCGCCACGATCGCAGGATCTACTTCCTCCTCCCTCTGTCTCAACAGCAGCGGTAGCGATTCAAACACGCTGCCTCCTGCTTCTAACCCGGAAGTGTCTCCTTTGCACAGGAGATGCTTCCGGGTTAGACGCAGGAGGCAGTGTATGAATCGCTACCACTGCTGCTGAGACAGAGGGAGGAGGAGGTAGATCCTGCGATCGTGGCGGCGGAAGGCAGCGTCTGGGAAGCGCTGCCGGATCGGCGCTCAGCCTGCTCCCTCCACTCTGCTGCCTTCACTGCTGGGTGGGCCTGAACACAAACTGGGTGGGCCTAGGCCCACCCAGGCCCCACCCGTGGCTACACCCCTGGATGGCACATTTTTCAATGGTTTCTTTTTTTTGGAGGAGAGATCATTTAGAGTGTCCAGTAAGAGTGTATTGTCTACAGCTTTCTCTTGTGTGTGAAGTACTGCAGCATTCTTTATTGGACCCTGTGCTTTTTCTTTTCGTGCCTTTGATATCTTTAATTCAGTTGAAAGGTTGTAGTCCTTATGTGTATGCTGATGACATATAGATTGTGACATCAGTGGATTGTTCCTCCCTAGATGTTTCACTTTTGACTGCTTGTCTTGAGGCAGTGATTGGGTGGTTACAGAAGCATTAGTTAGTTCTGAATGCATGAAAGTGTGAGGTGTAATGAATGGTGTGTCAAGAAACCCCCAATTCCAGGTAATTCAAGACTCTTCAATATGTGCAATTTGGCAGTTTGATGTGTTTTATGGAAAGGGCAGGTTGTCAATCTTAGCGGATATGACTGAACAGGTTTTGTAGTGAAGAATGTGATACATGATAGTGATAAAGATGACTACCTAGGAGGTCAAGGAATCAGCCCCTGGACTTGCACCGGCTCACCTAGAAAGAAGTCTCCATGGGACTCCAACACCATGAGATACCAAGAACATCCCATACTGAGGAGGACACGCAGAGGAAGAACACTGACCCACATCAGGAAACAAAGAAACAGGAGATGCAACATAACCAAGGAAGATGCCCCAGCGACTGCTGATGTTGGCCCACGAGTCCACACCCCATGAGTACAATTAGGAAGACAGGGAAAATGTGACCAAATGGATGAAAACACAACCAAACATTATTCAGAACACTGGAATCCCAGTGACGGGCTGCAAGAGGCATATACAAGACCAATGAAGAAAAGAAAAGAACCCATGGATTTCAGGACTATAGGAAGCAATACCATGAGAGACATGAAAAACAACTTCTGACACTCACACACACACATGCACACTACATACAAAAATCTTACCAGAGAACAGACCTGGGAGGATAACACATAAAACTGAGATCAACCTCAAAATGGCCAACATAAAGACAATAACAATATGGATAGTAGGATTAAAGGCCACCGTCCCCAATGAATGGACCAAAATCACTGTACGCATCTCGGCCAGACAAAATTCCCATCACCAACTGGAACAACCTAACTACAACCATCACAACAAACCAGAAACCAAAACAACAAACCACCACAACAGACCAAAAACCAAAACAAGAACCAAAAACAAAAAGACAAGCCTGAACAACAATAAAAATGACCACAACCCCAAAAAAGATAAACCACACAGACAAATTCAAAACATTAAGTGTATCAACACCAAACATGATACCTATGATCCCATAACCATAGGAGACATAAATGCATGATCAGTGGTAAACAAAACAGAAATAATAAGAGACTGGATTGGAACAGAACAACTAGTACTACTGTGCATGACAGAAGCATGGCTAAGTCTTAAGGACGACCCGGTATTGTTTGACATTTGCCCACCAGGATACAAAACAATGCATATCAATAGAACCAAAAAGAAAGGAGGCACAATTGCACTAATATACAAATCCTCCTTGGCAGTTGAACTCATCGCCAAACACACATCTTCAGCAATCGAAATCTTGGCATGCCAAATCACAGATACCACACTAAATGGCCAACTATGCGTCACACTGCTCTATCGCCCCCCAGGAAGCTGGACCGATGCTCAGAAGGACATCCTAGACTTCATATCAAACATCTGCACAAACCAAACAGAAGTTCTACTACTCGGAGATATCAATCTACACCTAGAAAAACAGCATGACACTAACACCAAAAGTATAATGGATTTCCTAAACCAGTAGAATTTCATAACAACACAAGCCGCGTCATCCCACACAAAACGGCACCTACTAGACATACTAGCCCACAGATTCTCAGACAACAACCACAACATACTAGAAAACCACAAATGGGAAGAAGTAATATGGTCAGACCACAGAAAACTCACACTTGCAATACAACGGAAAAAGAACAAAACAAAAAGAAAACCTAGTACACCACAAACCAGAGCAGAGGTGGACTGTCAAACCTTCTGGACAACAGTGTTAGATGAACATAAATAAATAAATAAACATAGCAAAATAGCACCACTCAAAAAGAAAATAAGAATAAAAAAATAACCACGGCCATATTTTAATGACGAGTTACTACAAATGAAAAGACTATGCAGAAAATTAGAAAGAAAATGGACCAAAGCAAAAGAGAAACAAACAAAACCATATGGAGGAAAGCAATAAGCGACAAAACAGCGAAGATGACTAACAAAAATGAAAAAAGGAAAAAAATAAAAAAGGAAAATAAAAATTGAATATATAAAAAAATATATAAAATAATAGATGGCACTTAAAATGTAAAAACTTAAAAATATTTATTAACCATAAAAAATAGGGAGAACAGGACTCGACACAGCTGTGTTTCGGCCGGTCAGGCCTGCGTCAGGAGTCTATGTAAAACAAATCAAAACACATTCCATTAAATTGTAATATTCGACAGTAAGTAGACCACATGAACGTCTAAACTAGTATTTGGTGGCAAAAACTATTCTCTATGTATATGATATTAACAGTGATAAGTCAAATACAACACAAAAGTTTCAATAAATATGATGATTAATCTGTCACGAACTTATCTACAGTGACAAAATATTCAAAATAAGACATATATGCATGGTTCAGAACATAGTAAATAACATATAGGAGTCAGGGAGGACTCATAGCAGGAGATTCCCCTTTAAGAGAAAAGGCACCCAGGAGAAGGTTCTGGACCCTTCCAGAGCTAGGAGGAGGGGCTCAGAAGGGGAGTGGTGTCCTATTAGCAGTCCTATAAAGAGCACTTCCAGGAAGAGCTCAAGCGGAGACCTCCAGGAGCAGGAAGGATGGATGATGAGTGACTTGTAAGCAAACTCCCAGGAGATGGACCAAGGTGGGCTGAAATCCCCGGGGATCTGACCCCAAAGAGAAGATCCATAAGGAATGAGAGGAAAGGACACCAGAGAGTGAGCGAGCGAGCATCCAGTCAGGCTCAAAGTTCCGGGGCACGGCCTCCGAAGGAACAGATCTCTAAGAAACAAAGTATTTACCTTGAAATTGTGATAATGAAGTAAATGATTGTTGTGAATTAAGAATTGGAGGATATGAAGTAAGAACTGGAATAACAGCCGTGGGGTGGAGGACAGGACTGTAAAGTTAAAGTAAGAGTGGAAAGTCCTTTCCAGGGGAGGAGGCTGTTGTAAATTGAGACCTAGGTCCCATATTAAGTGGGCTCAGTTGATCAGTAATTTAAGAAACTGTTTGCTGAAAGAAAAATTCCCTGCTTACATGAGTAAGGAATGCTAAGGGAATGGTAATTTGCCTAAGAGGTGGTTAATTTGCATATCCTGCTGAATCCTGATAGTAAAGCGTTGTGTTCTCCAGAAAAGGTGCAGGAGATTGAGGCACAAGTATATGGGAACTGCAACCTGTTACCAGGGAACCTCGAAAGGCAGGGGCAAGAACAGGAAGGCTGATAACTGAGGAGCAGTCACCCTAAGTTTAAAGAGGAGCCCAAACATTGAGACTGAGATTACAGCATGTTATAGAGGTGAATTGTCTCTGAGCCTTTCTTAGAAGCAAAGCTCTTGTGAGCCCTGGTGGTACATCACAAGAGCCAATAGGGGGTTTCCACACATAAGTATCCTAGGGGAAATGTGTTGACAAGTGAACTGACCATAGTCTGGACCAAGGAGAATCAGAGAACTGTGTAAAGCCTCTGTAGGATGAAAAGGTCATCGGCATCCTGAAAGAGTCTCCAGGGAGAGCAGAGATTGTACTGCTAGGGGTCAGGCTTCCATATATGGGTAACAGCAAATGCTATGGACTTCTGAAGTGAATGGTAGTTTGTCCGTTTTCATAAAATAGCCCACAATTGTGTCTGCACTGCAGTTCCATCAGTTTGGTCTGCAAACCACTATTTTTCCAGCTGAAATATTATTATCAGTGGAAAAAGTTTAGTACATAAGTATTGCCATACTGGGAAAGATCATCACGCCCCGCATCCTGTTTCCAACAGTGGCCAATACAGGTCACAAATACCTAGCAAGATCCCCAAAAAGTACAACACATTTTAAACTGCTAATTCCAGAAATAGTGGATTCTCCCCAAGTCCATTTAATAATGGTCTATGGACTTTTTCTTTAGGAAGCTGTCCAAACCTTTTTAAAACTCCGCTAAGCTAACCACCTTTACCACATTCTCAGGCAATGAATTCCAGAGTTTAATTACACGTTGAGTGAAGAAATATTTTCTCTGATTCATTTTAAATTTACTACATAGTAGCTTCATCGCATGCCCCCTAGCCCTAGTATTTTTGGAAAGTGTAAACAGATGCTTCACATCTACCCGTTCCACTCAACTCATTATTTAGACCTCTATCATATCTCCCCTCAGCCGCCTTTTCTCCAAGCTGAATAGCCCTAGCCGCTTTAGCCTTTCCCCATAAGGAAGTCATCCCATCCCCTTTATCATTTTTGTCGCCCTTCTCTGCAACTTTTCTAATTCCACTATATCTTTTTTGAGATACGGCGACCAGAAATGAACACAATATTCGAGGTGCGGTCACACCATGGTGCGATACAAAGGCATTATAACATCCTCATTTTTGTTTTCCATACCTTTCCTAATAATACCTAACATTCTGTTTGCTTTCTTAGCCGCAGCAGCACACTGGGCAGAAGGTTTCAACTTATCATCAGTGACGACACCTGGATCCCTTTCTTGGTCTAACGTGGAACCTTGCATGATGTAGCTATAATTCGGGTTCCTCTTTCCCACATGCATCACTTTGCACTTGCTCACATTAAACGTAGTCTGCCATTTAGATGCCTAGTCTCCCAGTCTCGTAAGGTCCTCTTGTAATTTTCACAATCCTCCCGCGATTTAACGACTTTGAATAACTTTGTGTCATCAGCAAATTTAATTACCTCACTAGTTACTCCCATCTCTAGGTCATTTATAAATACATTAAAAAGCAGCAGTCCCAGCACTGACCCCTGGTGAAGCCCACTAACTACTCTTCTCCACTGAGAATACTGACCATTTAATCCTATGTCATGTCCCCTACCTGAACGCAAGCGGCGTCCTCAGGCTGCGCGGGGTCATGTCGACATGCACACTTGACTGGCACTACATGTGTGTGTAGTCCTCTCTGGGTTTGTTCAAAGAGCGGTGGTTGCAGGCTCCTTAATTGCTTTGCTTCCATGTACCTGTTTCTGCTCTCTCTCTCTCTCTCTCTCTGCCTGGCTTCCAGGCTCCTTGATTGCTTTGCTTCCACCCACCTGGGTCTGCTCTTCCTCTGCCTGGCTTCTCTTGCTTCTCTCCTATTGGCTTTCCGGTTGCTGTGCCCCTTCTCCCTGCTGTTGTCAGACGCCAGCACTTTATCAGCTCAGCTCTCCCACCCAAGCACCAGGCTGGACTCCCACCCAAGCACCAGGCCGCCCTCCCTCCCTCCCACCCGGCACCAGCCCGCGCGGCCTCCATCCCTCCCTCCCTCCGAGCACGACATTTAAAAGTTTTCCCTTGTCCGAGTTAAGGCGGCATCAGCAGTAGCAGCAAAAAGCGTGCTGCTGGCTCGGCGCGCCTCCTTCAGCCTTCCGTCTCTCAAACTCTGGTCCTGCCCTCATTTCCTGTTAGGGCGGGACCAGAGTTTGAGAGACGGAAGGTTGAAGGAGGCGCGCCGAGCCAGCAGCACGCTTTTTGCTGCTACTGCTGACACCGCCTTAACTCGGACAAGGGAAAACTTTTAAATGTCGTGCTCGGAGGGAGGGAGGGATGGAGGCCGGGCGGGCTGGTGCCGGGTGGGAGGGAGGGAGGAAGGAATGCTTGACGCTGGGTGGGTGGGAGGGACGACGGAGGGCTGGAACGGGCTGAGGCGACCGGCGGCGTGCGTGCCAACAGAGAGGGCTCTGCGTGCCCTCTCTGGCACGCGTGCCATAGGTTCACCATCACCATGCTAGGATCTATTGCAATTAGCCTTTGCACTGTTTTTATGTAAGATACCCAGAATGCTTTTCAGGGCTAGGTTTTGTGCAGTATTGGTCTTATTGCTCCCAGGGTAGGGAAACAGAATTCTTGGCAGTACCAGACTCTATGTAATAAGTCAGCTCTTGAATTGTTTTTATGAGAGGTACTCAAATTGCTTTACAGTGCGAGGGTGTGCATAAAATCTGCTACATCACTCTCGGTACTGAAGGAACAGAAAAAGATTCATAGTGCCAAGGAATGATATTTGTACTGTAATCCAATCCTACATCTTCAATGGCTATCTGTACAATACTGCAGTGCCAAATCAAGCAGAGGGTCTAATCCACTGTTAAAGTAGGTACCCATAATTCTTTGCAGCATCAGTCAGATATCAGAGCAGTAAATCAGCCTCACTGACCCCAATAAACTACAAGATGTTACCTGCTCTCCAGTACATTTTTTGCCATGTTGGCACACTTTGAATGTTACAGTAGACTAACAAAGTAAAGCATTTCTGTACCCTACGAAGCAGATCACAGGAATATAAACAGAGAAGAAGAATTCTTGTGAGCCTCCGGTAGCCTTTCAAAGGTAAGGCAGAACAGGGAAAGCCCTTGACCACTCTTATCTCATGCAACAGAAGCTTGCAATATTTTAAGGAACAATGATTGCTGAGATAAAGGTGGGGGTGTGCTGAGACTCTCCATTTGATAGACTGATTGCTGTGAAGTCAGTCGACTTTTGCAGACCATATAGATTGACTTTCTCCAGAATGTCCTGTTTTCTGTTTGTATGTGGAGATTTGTTAATGGAGCATTCTTTGTTGTTGTGATTGTTTGAATCCATCGTATTGCTTGTCTTCCATACCCTCTTTTTTCCTTTTCTAGCATGATTGCCTTTTTCATGGACTCTAGCCATTGCATAATATGGTCAAAATATGATAGTTTCAGTATAGTCATCTAGTGAGGGCTGCCCCAAGTTACGATGTGATCAACGTGAGAAGACTTTTAGAAATGAATGAACATCACGGATGAATAACCGTCTCACTACAAGAACTACTACTACTACTACTACTATTTAGCATTTCTATAGCGCTCCAAGGTGTAAGCAGCGCTGCACAAACATAGAAGAAAGACAGTCCCTGCTCAAAGAGCTTACAATCTAATAGACAAAAAATAAAGTAAGCAACTCAAATCAATTAATGTGTACAGGAAGGAGGAGATGAGGGTAGGTGGAGGCGAGTGGTTACAAGAAAAGGTGGGCCTGCCTGTGAAGGGAAGCTGAAAGTTAACTGAACCCTAAGAATGAATTGTACTTTTACTGGACATTGTTGTAGGTGAGCCAATTTGGGAATAACGTCAGGAAATGCTTTTTCACAGAGAGGGTGGTAGATGCCTGGAATGCCCTCCTCCGGGAGGTGGTGGAGATAAAAACAGTAACGGAATTCAAAAATGCATGGGATAAACACAAAGGAGGCATAGAATCAAACAAGCTTAGCAGTGATTAGATGGCAACACCAGTAACTGAGAAGCAAGGCCAGTGCTGACCATACTTCTACAGTCTGTGCCCTGATCGTGGCTAGACAGTTTCAGCTTCAGTGATTAGAGAACAAGGCCAGTGCCGGGCAGATTTCTACACTCTGTGCCCTGATTGTGGCTGGACAGATTTGGATGGACTAGAGTGGGGCTGTAGACTTCTAATGTCTGTGCCCTGAAAGTGGCAAAGACAAATCAAGATCAAGTGTATGCATATGTTCTGCTCTCTCTCTTGATAGGCTCTCTGTACTCAGGAGGTTAGCGTACAGATAACCAGCGTATACAACATCACTGTGAAGACTTAGAACTCTTGAATGAAAATCTTCTATAATGAAAATTCAAACAAAGAGAAAAAACTTACAGTTAGATGTGCTGGACAAGAGTCTCTGCCTTGCAGAATAGGGAGTCTGTTCTCTACCAGCTTATCCTGTATACTAGGGGAGCCAGGAGATCTCAGCACCAAGCTGAGAGAGTAGTTGCTGTGAATACTTATATATAACAACCTGCCTCCATGAATATGGGGGCAGAACATATGTAGTACCATATCATACCTTATGCTATGATTTTATCTATTGGGCAGACTATATGGGCCTTTATCTGATATCATCTACTATGTTACTATGACTAATAGACATAAATATAAACAGATACTGCTACTACTGGAGGTATAGCCTAATGATTAGTGCAGTGGCCTGAGAAACAGGGGAACTGGATTTAATTCTCACTGTAGCCCCTTGTGACTCTTTCAAGTCACTTAACCCTGCTCTGATTGTAACCACAGAGAGGCGATATATCAAATCCCATCCACTTACTACTATTTATCATTTCTGAAGCTCTGCTAGACATACACAGAACTGCACATATACTCAAAGGGATGGGCTGTCATTTGCAATGACACTGGAAATGTCAACAACATATCCCATGTTAAAAAATGAAAATGAGCAGAAAAAACACTGATACTCTTGTTTTTCCATAGTGCACACTCTTCTTAAAATGTATGCACTATTTACAAAGAGTATGCTCTCTTTTCTTGATAATGTGCACATGTATGATCCATTATGCATGCGTGAAATATCACACATGTGTACTATGGCCCCGATGCTCAAAGCTCCAGCGCTGTACTGAACAGCACTGGAACAGCGCATCCGAACATCCCCCTAATGCTGAACACTAATGAGATGCAAATATAGGCATGCTCATAGCATTGAGCATTAGGGAGTAGTTTGGAAGTTAGGGGGAGGATGGTGCTTGGCAAATGTGCTCAAGAGCTATGCAATAAGCACAGCTCTTCAGCACATGCCCAGAACACCAGAGAGGAGGAGGAACAGGGCCAGTTGCTGGTCAGTGCAGCTGGGAGGTTCTTAATAAGGAAATCATCTATGTTAATGATATTCTTTACGGCTATTGTACCACTTGTTTTCTGGCTTCAGAACCACTCTTCCCCCCTACATGGCTCTGAATTGGAATAGAGCACAGGAATTTGTGCTTGCTTCTTGTTGGGAGCCACATGCAGTCTGCATGCCCCTACACAGTGTAGGTACAGCAGCAGCATAGTAACATAGTGAATGACGGCAGATAAAGATCTGTATGGTCCAACCAATCTGCCCTACAAGATAAACTCATTTTACATGGTATGAGATACTTTATACCCGAGTTTGATTTGTTCTTGCCATTCTCGGGGCACAGACCGTATAAGTCTGCCCAACACTGTTCTTGTACTAAGTTCTGAAGTTAACGTCGAAATCACTTAAAATTTACACTCCAGCCCATCCCTATCTATTCAATCACAATCAGGGCGTAGACTGTAGAAGTCTGCCCAGCACTGGTTTTGCTTCCCAATTACTGGCGTCGCCACCTAATCGCCGTTAAGATTCTGTGGATCCATTCCTTCTAAACAGGATTCCTTTGTGTTTATCTCACGCATGTTTGAATTCCATTACCGCTTTCATCTCCAACACCTCCTGCAGGAGGGCATTCAACATATCCACCACCCTCTCTGTGAAAAAATACTTCCTGACATTACTCCTGAGTCTGCCCCCCTTCAACCTCAATTCATGTCCTCTAGTTCTACCGCCTTCCCGTCTCCGGAAAAGGTTTGTTTGCGGATTAACACCTTTCAAATATTTGAACGTCTGTATCATGTCACCCCTGTTTCTCCTTTCCTCCAAGGTATACATGTTCAGGTCAGCAAGTCTCTCCTCGTATGGTTTGCAACGCAAATCCCATATCATTTTTGTAGCTTTTCTTTGCACCGCTTCCAGTCTTTTTACATCTTTAGCAAGATATGGCCTACTACTACTACTACTACTTAGCATTTCTATAGCGCTGCCAGGGTTACGCAGCGCTGTACAAGTTTAAACATGGGGAGGGACAGTCCGTGCTCAAGAGAGCTTACAATCTAACGGTCTCCAAAACTGAACACAAGTGGGGCCTCACCAAGGACTTGTAGAGGGGCATCAACACCTTCTTTCTTCTGCTGGTTATACCCCTCTCTATGCAGCCTAGCATCCGAGCCTGCATACCCCCTCATACAGCAGAGGTAGCCTGGAGTATAATCACAGGAGGCACTTGTGTGTTGGAATCTCCTGGTCAACTTTCTGGCTGTCTGGTAAGTGTTTATTGACATATGGCAGTCACACACATCCCCCAGAGGCAGAAAATCCTTTCTTAAACAACCCTAATGCTAACTCTGAACTGCTAGGTTCCCAGCAGTAATGGTGCGCCTGGAGTGAATCGCAAATGACCTAATTTAAATGCAATTAGCATGCTATTTGTGCTACCCTTTGGCATGCTCCTTTTTCCCCATGCTAGTGCCCTCTGAGTATTCAGCACTAGAAAATGTGGGCCTAGTCTGGTGCCAATGGCCTCTAGTGCCTGCATTTGCTTCTGAGCATCAAAGCCTATGTAAAATAGAGTGTGCATGCTTTGCAAAGAGTACGCATTCTTGACATCATAGCTCCTGTAACAAAAAGATGTTCAGCAAAAAAGAAACATTCCCAGAAAAGACAAGAAAAATGATACAAAATGAAAACTTTCTGGCTGCCAACCCTATATATAAGATGGTCACTTCTCTGTGAAGAATCTATTCAAGAGAGGCAAACAGGATAAATAAGAGAATTGGGGAGTTTTATTTATTAAAGAAATTGTTAAAAAGCTTGGGTACGAACAGGAAAATAAGGGGTTAAGATTTAAAAGCAGCCTAAAAATTGTGGACTTTTTGGCGGAATTTGAGTATGTCCAGAGAAAGAGCTTTATCTACTGATTCAGTATTTCAGGCATACGGCACAGCAAGGTAGAAAGACTGGATTCTGGAGTTGACAATGGAGGTGAAGGACACAGATAAGACAGACTAACCTAACTAGTTGAGTTCCTGAAGAGGGGTTTATAGGGAGAGAGAAAAGAGGAGAGGTAATGAGGAGCAGAAGAATGAATGTGCTTGTAGGCCAGTAAGAGACATTTAAACTGTATGTGGAAATGGATAAGGAGCCAATGAAGTGACTAGAGAAGAAGGGTTGTAGTGTAGTGATACTGGTGGAATAGAAGCTAAGCAGCAGAATGTTGTACAGATTGAAGTGGAGAGAGATGGTTCAGTGGGAGACCTGTGAGGAGCAGGTTGCAGGGCTCTGTTCTTTCATCCTTCTTATTTAATCTCTTTCTCTGTCCTTTGGATACCCTTCTCCAAGACTTTAATATTCACTTCTTTTTCTATGCAGATGATATTCTTCTTTTTCAAACTTATTTCTAATCCTTGACCTTGATCCCTTCAGGACCTTTCAGACTGGCTTTTGGTCCATACCACTACTACTATTTCTCTGCCTACTGGATTACCGGCACTCACCCCACTCCTTCCATTCCTCTGATGCTCTTCAACGCTCATCTGAAACCAGTTTCTTCCTTCCAGTACTTAGGTGTTATTATTGATTCTGCTCTGTCTTTTGAACACTAAGGGGCTTATTTTCAAAAGAGAAAAACATCCAAAAAGTGGCATAAATTTGCATTTGGATGTTTTTATCACAAAAACATCCAAATTGGTATTTTCAAAACCCATTTTTAGACCTTTTTCTATGAAGTCCATCTGAAGTGCATTCAAATCACAAGAGGGTGTATTAGGGGTGTGTTAAGGGTGGCATTTGGGCATTCCTAACACTTGGATGTTTTTCAGCCATAATTGAACAAAACAAAACTGTCCAGGACTAAAACTAAGATGTTTTGAGCTAGACCTGTTTTTATAACGAATAAGGCACAAAAAGGTGCCCTAAGTGATCACTGGAGGGAATCAAGGATGACCTCCCCTTACTTCCCCAGTGGTTACTGATCCCCTTCCACTCCCCAAAAATGTGACTAAAACATTACTTACCAGCTTCTATGCCAGCCTCAGATGTTATGCTCTAGTCTATTAGAGCAGCATGCAGGTCACTGGAGTAGTCTATTGGTGGATGCAGTGTACTGTAGACAGGTGGATCCAGGCCCATACCTCCCCCTACCTGTTACACTTGTGGTGGAAACTGTGAGCCCCCCCAAAGCTTACTAGAAGCCCACTGTACCCACATATAAGTGCCCCCTTCACCCATAAGGGCTATTGGGGGTAGTAGGTTTTGGGGGACTCAGCAGACAATATAGAGGAGCAATGGTGAGATGTGTACCTGGTAGCATTTATTTGAAGTTCAGTAGTAGTAGTGTAGTACCCCTAGGGTGCCCCATGGCTCTCCTGGGATGTCTTTGTGGCCATTTTACTAAGAAAGTTAGCTCCTCCTACATCCCAATGGCTTGATTTTGTGCATTTTCACTTGGATGTGTTTTTTTTTTTTTTTTTTTTTCCAAAAATGGACCAAAAAGATAAATGCACAAAAACATCTAGTAAATAGCCTTAAAAAAAAAGATGTTTTCCTGTTTTGAAAATGGCTATATTCCCCACTTGAATTTTGGACTTTTTTGTCATGGATTCTGGGATGGTGAGCCCTTGGACTGCAGCCAGGGCTGCATCAGACAAGTCTTCTGGAATGGCCTAGGGCACAGTGGACAAAGCAGAGGCAGGACGTAAGCTGGATCCAGACAAAACAAGGAAGCGAAGCAAAGGGTAAGAACTGAACCCAGACAGGAACCCTGCAGGACACAGGACAAGACTACAACTGGGTTCAGACATAGCAAGGCAAGGCACAAAACACAGCAAATAATGCAGTGTAAACTAAATACAAGGCAGGGACATAGCTTGGCTGTATCAGGAACCAGGAACGGAGCTTGGTTGTAACACTCAGCAAGTCAAGGGTAAAAGGGAAACTACACAGAGAGGACTCAAACAGAAACCAAACAGAGAGACAGCTCAGGGCTGGGCTAGAAGCCACAGCTAAACAGAAGAGCAGCCCACTCAGACTCAAACAGAAACCACACAGACAGGGAGCTCAGGGCTATGCTAGAAGCCACAGCTAAATGGAACAGTAGCCCACTCATGCCACACAGAGAGGCAGCTCAGGGCTGTGCTAGAAGCCACAGCTAAATGGAAGAGCAACCCACTCAAACTCAAACAGAAACCAAACAGAGAAGCTCAGACTGTGCTAGTAGCCACAGCTAAATGGAAGGGCAGCCCATCCATGCCACACACCTCAGGGCTGTGCTAGAAGCCACAGCTAAACAGAAGAGCAACCCACTCAGACTCAAACAGAAACCACACAGAGAGACAGTTCAGGGCTGAGCTAGAAGCCACAGCTAAATGGAAGAGGAGCACAGTCATGCCACACAGAGGCAGCTCAGGGCTGTGCTAGAAGCCACAGCTAAATGGAAAAGTAGCCCACTCAAACAGAAACCAAACTTAGAGGAAGCTTAGGGCTGTGCTAGTAGCCACAGCTAAATAGAAGAGCAGCCCACTCAGACCCACACAGAGAGGCAGCTCAGGGCTGTGCTAGAACCCACAGCTAAATGGAAGAGTAGCCCACTCATACAACAGACTCGAAAGTAAAGGGATAAAGGGAACCATACAGGGGAACAGCTCATGGCTGAGCTATTAAGCACAGCTAAATGGAGAAGCAAGTTCTCACAGACACTAGCAGCAAATACAGAAAGAAAAGTGTTAAAGGCTAACCACAACAAAAAAGTAAGGCTTCAGGAACAGGGTTTAGAAGCAAAGCTTACAGGTACATGGATTCAGAGGCAAGTCACACAGGAACAAAGATTCAAAGACAAGACTCACAGGAACAAAGCTAGACAGGAATCAAGATATGCAGGAATAAAGCTAAGCAGGAAGTGGATCCAAACAGAGAACATGAAAACAAGGTTAAAAGACCTGTTACAAAGGGAAAGCATGAAAGTTCCAACAAGGTGTTTTATGAGGGACTTTACTGATGATGTCACAACTAGGAATGAGGCTTGACTGCAGGAACACCAGATTAAGGCTTGACTGCAGAAACACTAGAGCGAGGCTTGGCTGCCAGGGAAACTTGCAGCAGAAGCAGCCATGCAGGAAAAAGGCAGTCTAGAGATACACAGAGCCAGATTATTGGGACAAAAATGAATCTGGATGCGGGGTATGGCCACAGCTGTGATAGTTTTGAGCAAAACGTCAAACTTGGACTTAGATGTCATATCGAAAATGCCCCTCCAAGTGTCTCAGGTTGTAAAAATGGGTTTCTAATGGCTTCGCCGGCTCTGATCCGTCAGTAAACTTCTCAACTTTGCTTCTCTTCACACCCTTATACACATTTTCATTATTTCACGTATTGATTACTGTAACACCTGTCTATGCCAGTATCTCTCCAACACCTTCAGACACTCCAAAATTCAGCTGCCCACCTTCTCTTCTGTGCTAAGAAGTTCAATCACATCACTCCACTCTTTCTACAGGTACACTGGCTTCCTATTGCTTTTAGTTCATGGTTTAAGATCCTAGTCATTACCCATAATGTTTTACATTTTGGTATTCTTTCCTATCTTTCAGCCCTTGTTATCCCCTACACATCTTCCCATTCCCTTTGGTCTCTTGATGCTCACAGGTTGGTTCTTCCCTCCTCAAAACTTGCACATTATGAATCTACTCGCTCTTCTGCTTTCTTTTTCCTTGTACCGAAACTCTGGAATGATCTTTCCCCTGAACTTAGGTCTCTGTTATCACTTCCAAAGTTTAAATCTCTTCTCAAAGCCCATCTGTTCAGACATGCCTTCAATGTACCTTTAAATTGAATTCCCTGGCAGCAAGATCCTGCTACTGGCACATTGCTTTTATTTTTTAGGTATGTGTTCAGCTCTTGTATAAGTGACGTCTTTCCTTTAAACACTTTGTAGTTCATTTCCTACCAATTAATTTTAAATTTTTTGTACACCGCTTTGACCTTCTGCCATAAAGGTGGTATATTAAATAACGAATAAACAATAGTTTAAGTGGGAGGTTAATAGTGTTCTGCTCTCCTGATAGGCTCTCTCTACTCAGGAGATTAGCATGCAGATAACCAGAGTATAGAACATCACTGTGAAGACTCAGAACTCTTGAATCAAAATCTTCTTTTATGGAAATTAAAAGGGAAATAACTTACAGTTCAATGTGCCTTGCAGACCTGTAAGTCTGTTCTCTACCAGCTCACCCTGTATACCAGGGGAGCCAGGAGATCTCAGCACCAAGCTGTGGAGTAAATGCTGTGAAGAATACTTTTAAACTGGTAGAAACTTGGTTATTTTACAGTTGCTTGAAAAGGGAGTATGCAGCAGGTACAGCAAAGTCAGCTTACAGTTCTTAAAAAAACATGCTGCAGACACACTCTCAACCCCAAACTGGAAGAGAATGGACAAGCTACAACCCAGCATACACAGGGACAAAGGGCTAGCTAATAGGAAAAGTACCGCAAGGCATGGGGAACAGGTGCTCATGAACAGCCTATCACAAGAGAACTACAATTACATCACTTTTGTAGTCCTATACTATTTAATAACAAGCACCCTGCCTCCATGAATATGGGGGCAGAAGTTAGATTGCGGATAAGAGATTTGGTAGTGTGTTCAGAAAGAAAAGGATGAATTTTTGTGATATTATACAGAAAGAAACAATAGGGCCAATATTCAGACCACGGGAGGGTGCCTGGCTAACTCCCACGGTCAGCTGTCAGCACGGATATTCAATGCTGGGCCGTTTCCTGTGACCAGAATTGAAAATCCAGTTTATTTTTAGCTGGTTTAACCAGCTAAGTTAGTATTCAAAGATAACCGGTTAACTTTAAACTATACCAGCTATTTAAGCGGCAGATTTGGCTGTTTACAATAGTTGGATATGAACTGAATAATTTGGGAATAGCCAGTTATATTGCGTGATATAGTCGGTTATCTCCTAGGCATTAATTGAGAATAATCAGCAGGGGATACCCAGCTATCCTCCTCTAAATCACGCTGGATAGTCAGTTAAGTGCTATTTAACCGGCCTAGTGCAGTTCCTGGCTGGTTAAATGTTTTTAAATACTGGGGGGAATAGGTTTCAGCAGCATGCTGGATTTGTGTAAAAGGAAGGCCGGGCAGAGGGTACTGGAGGATGCCATTGTTAGCCAGAAAAATAGAGAAAGGGAGAAGAGGAGAGGTGGGTTTAGGGGGAAACACAATTGCACCATGATTAATGACATTGCAGCTTGTGATGTCACAATTATTTTATCATATGACAGTGGTTCCCAAACCTGGTCCTGGAGGTACCCCAGCTAGTCAGGTTTTCAGGATATTCACAATGAATATTCATAAGACGGATTTGCATGCATGCACTGCACTCATGAATACTCATTGTGGATATGTTGAAAACCTGACTGGCTGGGGTACTTCCAGGACCAGGTTTTGTGTTCAGAGCAGGTTCATTTATTTACATGTATACAGTTCTTTCAGTAATAGACACTGCCTTATTGTTATGCACATCACAGTCCTTCCCCCTTCCAACCTCAGTTCTGTGATGAGGGTTATTTCTGTGGGAAGGAGGGTCAGATCTTAATGCCTCACTGAAATAGATTAATGTTTTCTTTGAGAATAGCAGGAAAATAGTGTTTCTAATATCAACATGCTTCTCTGACTCTCCTTAACATGAGGCAATTCAGAGTTTTAGCTGATTGAAATACACCAATGTATATTTTCAATGCATGATCTGGTAAAGTTAGGAGAGGAAAGGGTGAGAGACAGAACAGAGCGAGAGCGCAGGAGACAGAGTACCACAGAGCCTTTCATCTGTCAGCTTCATCTTTAAGATGAAATGAGTAATAATATTTCTAGTTATATCTTAAATTGACAAGGATCCTCAAGCTTTAATGAAGCATGACCTGGAAGACTATGGGAGGCTTCCAAGGATCAACCTCTGCCACTGTCACTCATTTCAATAAGTGAACTTGCAAAGCCGCCTCAATCTGCTTTCTGAAGTGCTGTTTAGGTTGTTTAAGAGGCCCATTACAATGTCACAGCCAGAGAATGTAATTTAGCCATCTATCACCCTGTGCAATCACCGCTGCCTCCAGGCTGCCAGAAGAAATGATACTTTAGGGGGAAGAACAATGCCATTCATTTTCATATTTTCAATATCCTTGAAATACAGAAAACTGTATCCCACTGATAACCAGAATGCCACTCCTCTCCCTCCTTCCCCTCTTTCTCTCACTCCCTCTGTTTCTCTTCTTCTTTCTTTCTTCCCCTTCACATCGAAAGGTGGGGAAATTTGCTTGGAAAAGCAGTGTTTCCTGTGAACAAGCTGTAGTCATAGAATTACAATCTTCACAGATACCTTATTTAACCTGCACTGACTTTGGTGTAAATATGCATTGTACTATCTCTCTATGTAATAACTGGTCAATCTGCGTCCCTGGATGGCTGGTTGGCTGGGTTTGTAACCGTATGCTAATGAGCTTACGTCAGCTCGCCTCCAGCGTTCCCTTCCCTCTCAGTGTTCCGCCCTCACGGAAAGACGAAATGATGTCAGAGGAGGGTGGGACACTGAGAGGGAAGGCAAGGGAAGGCTGGAGGCGACGCGAGCCGAGCCTGCCACCGCTGCGACCTCAGGTATGGAGGGGAGGGGAGGGGAGAATTGCTGGACATGGATGAGATGAGAGGGCAGAGGAGGGCAGGGGAGAATCGCTGGACATGGAGGGGAGGGCAGGGGAGAGAGACGAGAACACGCTTAGACGATACCCTTGCTAGCGCCCGTTTCATTTTTTCACGAAATGGGCTTTTTTGCTTGTGCACATAATAATTGGGGGTAATTCTCTAAAGTGAGAGCCAACATGGGTGCCAAGCATAAAGCTCATAAAGCATTACACTCTGGTTCTGATAAATAGTAGTAGTAGTTCTCCTGAATATATGTCCTCTTATGTAATACCTTACACTCTGACCCATCTTTTACATTCTATTAACGACCATAGACTGATCCTACCAGGTCCAGCCAAGGTAAGATGGAAGAGTGCTAAGAATAAGCATTCTTTTTTTCTAACCCTTTTCTTTGGAACATTCTACCAATTCTGCTCTGCTCTGAACATATTTTAAGTTGTTTTAAAGCACTGTGAAAATCTATTTTTATCAGTGTATGGGAACATTAGAGGGAGGAGGGGTCCGTGGCAGATGGTGGACTTGGTTGATGTAATTGTGTAGTAGTTTCCTTGGAGGTCCTTTTTGTTGTTGTGTACGTAGTTCTTGAGATGGATGTGTCTTTCCTGTTTTTATTGGTGTTTCATTTCATTATTTTATTATAATTTAATTTAATTTGGCATTTATAACCCGCTTTACTGACAAGTTCTAAGTGGTTTACATTTAACAGTATGTCATCAAAAGATTAGCTAACATTAATTAGTAATAACTTACAATGGAACTGTTCAGTATACATTACAGCTTATTAATTAGCTAGACATGATTGCGCATCATTGTTTATGTAAGATCATATTTAATATGAAACTTGATAGTCTTTGGAACTCATATTCTATAATGTAGACTCTTTGCTATTTTTATCAGGACAGGTTTAGGTTAGTTTTAAGTGTTAATTTTATTATTTTTTATAAACCACCTATCTGAAAAAAGATACAGCAGAATTAGAAAAGGTACAGAGAAAGGACTCGCACTTATTTACTCATATATCTCCGGTGTTGTTGTGAGCATTTACACCTGCTTTATGGCTGGTGTAACTCATGCCTAAAGAGATCTCTCTGAGAAGAAATGATATTTTCAGGCCCCTACTGTAAGACTACCTGGGTTTAGTCCCCACTATTATGTTTAGGGGGCCTCCTGGAACCTTGCATGGGGTGGTTGTAGTCGGGTAGAGGAGACTGCGTGGGAGTTGGCAAGGGCGGGCCTAACCCTCTGGGGAATAGTCAAACAACTCCTGGGAGGGGAAGAGGTTTAAAACTGAACAGCTGAGAGTTGGAAGAGACTGGACTCATTTGTATGAGATTTGCATGGATGAATTATATGAAGAACTTTGAGGGCTGACAAAACACTCTGGGAGTTTCAGAGAAAGAGACCAGGTGCTGGAGAAACTGTTGGGACTCTTGGGGGTTTCTCCCCAGCCAGAACACAAGGAACCTTGGGATTGTATCCCCCTCACCCTGAGAGTAAAGAGGGCAGTGAGACAGGACTCTCTGACATCCTGGGGTTGGATTTGGGTTGCATTTTTGGCAAGTGATGCTTGGATTGAATTCAGCTTCTACATTGGCAAGCAGAGCTGTGGATTGAATTTGGCTTGCGTTTTCAGCAAGTGGTGCTTGGATTGAATTCAACTTGCATTTTTGGCAAGTGGAACTGTGGATTGGATTCAGCTTGCATTTTCAGCAAGCAGCACTGATTGAAATCGGGTTGTACTTAGACAAGTGGAACTCTGGATATGGTAGCCCTTGGCCTATGCTTTTGAGTAGGTGGTGCAAGACGACTTCACAGTATGTAGAGGTGCCTTATTTTAACCTAAGCTGAGTTTGGTTTATGTATGTACCATACACATAATCTCCAGGATTCTATATATGGCACCCAAAGTCGGGTGTACTTCCGAGATGTGCACACAATACATGGATAATGAGCTGAGTCATTGGTGCTAACAACCAATTATTGATGTTAATTGGCACTCATTAAAATTTGCACATGCATCTAGCTGTGCGTTATTCTATAATATAGCAACATAGTAAGTGACGTCAGATAAAGGCCTGAATGGTCCATCCAGTCTGCCCAACAGTCACTCTATCAATTCTTGATTAAATCAACAATGAATGTGAAATGATATACTTCATCTTGGTCTTTCTTTGGTGTTTCTGGGATATAGACCATGGAAGTTCACCCAGCTCTATCCTTATGTTCCAACTACTGGAGTTGCTGTCAAAGCCCACTCCAGCCTATTTGAATATGTCTTGTCATTTGCAGGATCCAGACCGTAAAAGTCTGCCTAGCACTGTCCTCGGTTCCAGCTACTGAAGTTGCCATTGAAGCCCTTTCCAGCCTATCCTACACAGGATTGCCATATACAGACACAGACCTACAAAGGCACCAGCCTTAGTTCTTCACAGCCAATCGCCATCCCAGCATCACTCCCACATCCACATGCAGCCATTTACATTTTTTTTAATACTATCTATTTTCTAAATAGAGATCCTCTGTGCTCATCCCATATCTATTTGAATTCCATCACTGTTTTTATCTCTACCTCTTCCCTCATGAGGGAATTTCAGGCATTGACCACCCTTTCTGTGAAAGAATTTCCTGACATTACTCCTAAATCTACCACCTGCAAACTCAGCTCATGTCCTCTAGTTTTACTGTTTCCCCTTCTCTGGTAAAGATTTGTCTGTATATTAATACCTTTCAAGCATTTAAACACCTGTATCATATCTCCCCTGTCCCTTCTTTCCTCTAGGCTATACATATTCAGGTCTTCTAGTATCTTCTCATATGTCTTCTCATATGCCCTGTATCATTTTTGTCGCCTTCCTTTGGACTGCTTTTAGTCTTTTTACATCCTTAGCAAGATATGGCCTCCAAAACTGAACACAATACTCCAGGTGGGGCCTCATCAGTGACTTGTACAGGGGCATCAACACCTCCTTTCTTCTGCTGGTTACTCCTCTCTTGATGCAGCCTAGCATCCTTCTGGCTACAGCCACTACCTTATCACACTGTTTTGTTGCTTTAAGATCCTTGGACAACATCACCCCACGGTCCCACTCCCTGTCTGCGCATATCAGCCTCTCACCTTCTAGGACAGTGATGGCGAACCTTTCAGAGACCGAGTTCCCAAACAGCAACCCAAAATCTACTTATTTATCGCAAAGTGCCAACAGGGCAATTTAACCTGAATAACAGAACTTTAAAAGCATTTGCCATGCTTTTGAATAATTAATGTGATTTTTGCTGTTGCAAATTAAATGATCCCAGGTTCCAATCTAATTAATATTTAATGTGGGATAAAATGCCATAAATAAGTAAATAAATAAATATAAACTTTTAAGGTTGAGCACCTGATTCTCAAAGTGGACATTTTCCAAACACTATAATGAAAATAAAATGATTTTTTTTCCACCTTTGTTGACTGGTGACTTTGTTTTTCTGATCATGCTGGCCCAGTATCCAATTCTGCTGTTATCTGTCCTCTTAACTCCATTTCCAGGGCTTCCTTTCCATTTATTTCTTTATTTTCCTCCTTTCTTCTTCATTTCTTGCCCTACATCCGTAAGTAAAAGCTGGGTCCTCCGCAGACTTGACTGTCCAGTGGATCCAGCTTCTGCCTATTTTCTTCATCCATGTGCAGTTTTTCTCCTCTCTTCCTTTTCCCTCATCTCATCTCCTTCCTCACTCTTCCCTCCCCTCCATCCACCCATGTCCAGCAACCCTCCTCTCCCCTCTGCCCTCCCCTCCATCCACCCATGTCCAGCAATTCTCTTCTCTCCTCCCTGCCCCCCTCCAGCCACCCATATCCAGCGATTCTCCTGTCCCCTGCCCTCCCCTCCATCCACCCATGTCCAGCGATTCTCTTCTTTCCCCCTGCCCCCCTCCAGCCACCCATATCCAGCGATTCTCCTGTCCCCTGCCTCCCCTCTCCAGCCACCCATACCCAGCGATTCTCCTCTGTCCCCTGCCCCCCCTCCAGCCACCCAGGTTGTCCAGTGGATTCTTTGGGGCAGGCAGGAAAGATCCCCAGTCTTGCCTGCCCGCTGCTGGCGCTGACTCTCCCACGGCGCTACTGCATCGCTCTTCAAAATGGCCACCGAGACTTACAAAGGCGGCCTCCAAGACTTCAGCAGAAGTCTCGGTGGCCATTTTTAAAGAGTGATCCAGTAGCGGGGGAGGGTCAGTGCCGGCAGCGGGCAGGCAAAACTGGGGATCTTTCCTGCCTGCCCCAAAGAATGCCTTCTTCAGGTATTTGGAGGGACCCTGTAGCTCGGGGGAGGGAGGGAGGAGAGACGGCTCACTCTCAAGAACAACCGGCTCTTGCGAGCTGGTGCAAGCCGGCTCCAGCACACCACTGGGTGGAGGGGACTGTGGTGCAGGCCCGGGGAATTTTGTCCCCCCTGCACCCCACTCTCAGCGGCCCTGGCAACGACGCACATGCCAACAGAGAGGGCTCTGCGTGCCCTCTCTGGCACACGTGCCATAGGTTCGCCATCATTGTCCTAGGACATACGACTCCCTTGGATTTCTACTCTCCAAATGCATCACTTTACACTTCTTTGCATTAAAGTTTAATTGCCAAACAGACCATTCTTCTAACTTTTGCAGATCCATTTTCATGTTTTCCACTCCCTCTGGGGTGTCCATTCTTTTACAAATCTTGGTATCATCCGCAAAAAAGCAAACATTACCTTCTAATCCTTCAGCAATGTTGCTCACAAAAAATATATTGAATGGAATCAGCCCCGGCATCAATCCTTGAAGCACTCCATTACTCACTTTTCCTTCCTCTAGTTTCTAATCCAGTTCACCACTTTGGGTCCTAACTTCAACCTGTCAAGTTCATTTAAGAGCCTCCTAGGAACCTAACTCCCATGACATGTATCTCAAAGGGGGTGTGGCCACGGGCATGTTGGGGGCATTCTGAAAGTTTACATGAGGAATTACAGAATACTAAACTTGGGAACCAGCATTTACACCAGGGTTTAGCAGGTGTAAGTCTGGCGCCCAAAAGTTAGGCATGGGATTGACACTAAATGCTATTCTATATAAGGCACATGCCCTTTATGAAATAGCGCTTAGTGCTGAGTTTTTTTGGCACTTAAGTTTTGGCTCTGTTTATTGAATCTGTCCCAATGTGACTGAGCAGAAAGCATTGATCCACAGTAATACTTCTGTATAACCTATAGTGGCATTTTATAAACAAAGTCTCAAACTTGACATACTGTAACTTTGAAATCAAGAGAGATTGGATTAATAAATAAGACGTTAAACCACAGACTGAGGGTAGCTACTCAGAGGAGAGCAGGAAAGATTAATCAGAATGCACGCCAAGAATGAACACACAAATTTTCCTGAAGAAGAATTGAAAATATAAAAGATTTCCTCTTAGGCTGTACCTTTTTCATTGATATAAGCATGCAGTTAGTTGTTGTTGGCAGCAGGATGGATTAGTACCTGGAGGATGTATTGCAATGTGAGTTTGTGGTCTACACATGGAAAACACTGACCAGCTAACAAGTTGGGGAAATGAATAAATTTGTGCTGCAAGATTTCAGCCTGGCCAGGCCTGACAGAACAGCTGCTGCTGCTGCCCTCAGGATGTCTTCATGGGCTGGTAGCAAGAAATGGAAATTTTTTTTTTTTTTGGGGGGGGGGGGGGGGGTGAGGGGCAGAAGAGGGAAAGTGTGGCATGGGGGGGGGGGGGGAGGAAGCATCAGCTAAGCCACTTCAACAGGTATCTGTCCTGCCCCCACCCCTCTACAGGCACAGGATAGCCTCTCTGGGCTCCCTTTGGTGTGCATGTCCCATCTGATTGTAAGCATGCATACCTAACACATGTACAGACATGGTGGTTTAAAGATGTGTGCTTGAGGAAGAAAAGGCATCACACTTACCTCTTTTTGTGCCACATCAGGTGCCACACTGCTATGTCTGGTTGAATTAGTTTCATTTTTTGTCACAGTTTTATTTTCTATCATTGTCTTAGCATGTATATGGGACATGTACCTATTATTGCTGTGGCTCAAACAGATGAGTTAAGCTTCAAAAGCACTTATGCAGATAATAGCATCTGCTAGCTGGATAAGCACTGCTGACTGACCTAGACAGTGTCTCTGAACATCCTTACAGACTGCCTCTGGGGTAAATTCTCCAAAGGTTGATGAAGTGTAGGTGCCAGGATGATGTGTGCTAAGTACAAATTCAATACATCGCTGTCTTTATAGAATATTAGCATACCACCGCATTTATCATCTAACTTTAGGCACGATGCTTACGCCAGGTCAATGGCTGGTGTAAATGCTCATGCCAAACTGTAGGTGGTTAGGGGCATAAATGCAGGTATTCTATAACCTGTGTGTAACTTCCTGACCCACCCATGCCCTCCCAGGTCCACACCACCCTTGAAGTTGTGCACTCTGGAATTTGAGCATGGCTTAAGGCCTGGCTTTTTACCCAAGCTTTTGGTCCTGTCGGGAAGTAGCCACTAAGCTGACCATCACTATCCTGTATACTACTATCCATTCTCTCCAATCCTCCCCCCCCCCCCCCTTAGGCTTTGTACTATTTTCCTTTTTCTACTTTCTTATCTTTACTCTTTAGCATGATGTATGTTTGAATTTCTTTCCTGTCAACACAGTGTAGTTCTTTTCCTTTTCTGTGCTTTTTGATTTTGTACATGCTGTGATCTGCAAGTTAGTCTTAAGCGGTATAGCAAATCTCAATGAACTATAACTATAACTTATAGAATACTGACTGTCACAAGTGCAACAGCTAATTATTTCCAATTAGCACTAATTATGACCAATTATAGTCAATAATTGTCTATTAACGCCAATTAACATCCAGTTACTGAATTAACTTACACATGCAACTGACTGGTTATGTGGAATGCACTTCCATCAGAAATGCATCAAATTGTTTCATTATTGCCAATGTTTAAGAAACAAAGACTTTCTTGTTTTGTGAGGCATTTTGCTGATTATGTAAGTAATTTTATACTATATTTTGTTGCCAGTTTTGGGGCTGTTGTATGTTTTCCACTATCTGTTTTATTGTAGTGTGTGTTGAACGTAGGTGGGATATAAATTTGACAAATTAACTTGTGTGCATCATTTTGTGAGCTAGTCGGAAATTTGAGCGTGCAAGTTTATAGAATTAGGGAGTATGTGGTCAGTGCTGTCGCAGAGCATAAGCAGAGCCAAGAAAGTCCTGGAACTTATCTGCAGAGTGGCAATGTCCAGTTTGTTATCCAGATAACCTAGGACAGATAGAAAGCTATCCTAAGCTATCCAAATAGTAGACAAATATGACCACTCTCTGGATAAGTTCTAGTGCTGTCTGCCGTATCTGGATATTCAGGGTCAGCCACTAACTAGATAGCGGCATTGAATATCCAGATATTTTCTGACCACTGCAGTCAGCATTTTAAAAAATCCTGACCACAGCGGAAGCACTTTCAAGACAGAGGATAATGAGATTTCTGGTATCCAATGGCTTGCAGGACCCGAGGCAGTATGGTTTTGCTTGTTTTGTTAGATGAATCTGATTAAGTTCTTTGACCAGCTGTCCAGTTGGATCAAGGAAGACGCTAGATATGGTATACTTAGATTTTAGCAAAGACTTTGGCACAGTTCCACATGGACAGCTTATAAATAAACTGAGTACTTTTAGTATAGAACCTAAAGTGAGTAGGTAAGAAACTGAACGGAGGGTGGCAAAGGGTAGTGATAAATGGAGTTCACTTTGAGGAAACAGATTATCAGTAGCGTACAGCAAGGCTTGGTTCTTGGCCCAATTCTTAACATTTTTGTGATATTATGGTTTATTCAATTTGTTATACCACATAAAACTGATGAGCAGACCAGGGTGGTTTAAATAAAATATATATATATATTGGGTAGGGCTGGTAAGGTTTGTCTCTTTGTGGATAATTCCAAAATATGCAATAAGGTAGACATCCATATGGATTGGATAACATGAGGTGGAGTTTGAAGAATGGTCCAGAATTTGGCAGCTAAGATGTAATGATAAAAAATGCAAGGTCATGCATTTGGGCTGCAATAACCGAGGGAAAGCTATAGTATAGAGACTGAACACTTCAGTGCATGAAAGAAGAGTGGGGTGGGGTGATTGTGTCAATGATCTTAAGGTAGCCAAACAGAAAAGGTAACAAGAAAAGCCTGAAGGATGCTTGGGTGCATATGGAGAGGAATAGCCAGCAGGAAAAAAGGAGGTGATAATGCCTCTGAATAAGTCTCTGGTAAGACCCTATTGAGAGTACTGTGTACGATTTTAAAGACTGATGAAATTGGTCCAGAGGGTGGCTATTAAAATGGTTAGTAGTCTTCATCGTAAAGAGTATGGGAAGAGATAAAAAGATCTCAATATATATTTTGGAAGAAAGGTGGGAGAGGGGAAATATGAGAGACATGTAAATACTTCTGTGATCTAAATGCACAGGAGACAAGTCTTTCAATTGAAAGGAAGCTCTGGAATGAAAGAGTATTGGATGAAGGTGAAACAGGATAGTCTCAGGAGTAATCTAAGGAAATACTTCTTTATGGAAAGGATTGTGAATGCATGGAATGCTCTCCTGGTGCAGGTGATGGAGATATATACTATATCTGAAATCAAGAAAGTGTGGGACAAGTACATAGAATCTCTTTCAGAAAGTGGAGAAGAGAACCGACTGAAAGTAACAAGATGAAACATAAGGAATGCCAAGCCAAATGCAAAGCGGAGATAAGGAGGGCAAAAAAGGACTTTGAAAAAAATTTAGCGTTAGAAGCGAAAATACATAGTAAAAACGTTTTTAGATACATTAAAAGCAGGAAGCCGGCTAAAGAATCGGTTGGGCCGCTGGACGAAAATGGTGTTAAAGGGGCGATCAGGGAAGACCAAGCCGTAGCGGTCTTCACTGAGGAGGATTTGGGAGGGACACCGGTGCCGGAAAGCGTATTTGAAGCAGGCGAGTCGGAGAAATTAAACAAATTCTCTGTAAACTTGGAGGATGTAATGGGCCAGTTCTGCAAACTGAAGAGTAGTAAATCACCAGGACCTGATGGTATTCATCCTAGAGTATTAATAGAACTGAAAAATGAACTTGTAGAGCTACTGTTAGTAATATGCAATCTATCCCTAAAATCGAGTGTGGTACCGGAAGACTGGAGAGAAGCCAATGTTACGCCGATTTTTAAAAAAGGTTCCAGAGGAGATCCGGGAAATTATAGACCGGTGAGTCTGACGTCGGTACCGGGCAAAATGGTAGAGGCTATTATTGAGAATAAAATTACAGAGCACATACAAAAACATGGGCTGATGAGACAAAGTCAGCACGGATTTAGCGAAGGGAAGTCTTGCCTCACCAATCTACTGCACTTTTTTGAGGGGGTGAACAAACATGTGGACAATGGGGAGCCGGTGGATATTGTGTATCTGGATTTTCAAAAGGCGTTTGACAAAGTGCCTCATGAAAGACTCCTGAGGAAACTGGAGAGTCATGGAATCGGAGGTAGGGTATTACTAATGATTAAGAACTGGTTGAGAGATAGGAAGCAAAGAGTAGGTTGAATGGTCAGTATTCTCAGTGGAGAAGGGTAGTTAGTGGGGTCCCGCAGGGGTATGTGCTGGGACCGCTGCTTTTTAACATATTTATAAATGACCTAGAGATGGGAGTAACAAGTGAGGTAATTAAATTCGCAGATCACACAAAGTTATTCAGGGTCGTCAAGTTGCAGGAGGAGTGTGAAAGATTACAGGGGGACCTCGCAAGACTGGGGGATTGGGCGTCCAAGTGGCAGATGAAGTTCAATGTTGACAAGTGCAAAGTGATGCATGTGGGTAAGAGGAAGCCGAATTACAGCTATGTCATGCAAGGTTCCGCGTTAGGAGTCATGGACCTAGAAAGGGATCTGGGAGTCATCGTTGATAAGACGTTAAAAACTTCTGCTCAGTGTGCTGCGGCGGCTAAGAAAGCGCACAGAATGTTGGGTATTATTAGGAAAGGGATGGAAAACAAACACAAGAATGTTATAATGCCGTTGTATCGCTCCATGGTGCGACCGCACCTCAAGTATTGTGTCCAGTTCTGGTCGCCGCATCTCAAAAAAGATATAAAGGAATTACAGAACGTGCAGAGAAGGGCGACGAAAATGATAAAGGGAATGGAATGACTTCCCTATGAGGAAAGGCTGAGAAGTTTAGGGCTCTTCAGCTTGGAGAAAAGGCGGCTGAAGGGTGATATGATAGAAGTCTACAAGATAATGAGCAGATTAGAGCGGACAGAAGTGAAGCATTTGTTTACACTTTCAAACAACAACAAAATCAGGGGACACAAGATGAAGCTAGAATATGGTAGATTTAAAACAAATAGGAGAAAGTTTTTCTTTACTCAGCGTGCAGTTAGACTCTGGAACTCGTTGCTGGAGAATGTAGCGACAGCAGCTGGTCTTACGGAATTTAAAGGGGGTTTGGACAGATTCCTGAGGGAAAGGTCCATTGAACATTATTAATTTTTTTTTTTTTTTTTTTTTTTTGGGGGGGGGGTTTAGTACTAAAGGGATAATAAGCGGTATGGATGGGCAGACTTGATGGGCCATATGGACTTTATCTGCTCTCATTTTCCCTGTTTCTATGTTTCTATATTGACCTGAGACTCCATCCTTTTCCTCCTTTTCTGAAATCACTGATGAGGAAACAACACATCTTCTCTCCTCCTCAAAACTAACTACCTGTTCCTCTGACCCCATTTCTACCCACCTTCTTAATACCATCTCTCCTACTCACACCCCTTTTATCTACCATATCCTCAATCTTTCACTTCACACTGCGACCGTTCCTGATGCCTTCAAACATGCCGTGGTCACACCTGTCCTTCCAACTATTGACCCATCTCCCTCCCCCCCTTCTTCTCCAAGATACTTGAACGTGCCGTTCACCGCTACTGTCTTGACTTTCTTTCATCTCAGACTGTTCTTGACCCATTCCAATCTGGCTTTCGCTCTCTTCGTTCAACAGAAACTGCACTTACAAAAGTTTCCAAGGACCTGTTACTGGCCAAATCCAAAGGTCTCTATTCTATCCTTATCCTTCTCGATCTATCCGCCACTTTTGACACTGTTGACCACAGCTTACTCCTGGATACGTTGTCTTCACTTGAATTCCAAGGTTCTGTTCTTTCCTGGTTCTCCTCCTATCTCTCGCTTCACACCTTTAGTGTACACTCTGGTGGATCCTCTTCCACTTCTATCCCACTACCAATCGGTATACCTCAGGGTTCTGTTCTCGGTCCTCTCCTGTTCTCTATCTACACTTCTTCCCTTGGCTCTCTGATATCATCCCATGGCTTTCAATACCATCTCTACACTGACGACTCCCAGATCTACCTCTCTACTCCCGACATCTCAACCAGCATCCAGACCAATGTATCAGCCTGCCTATCTGATATCGCTACCTGGATGTCTCAACGTCATCTGAAACTTAACATGGCCAAAACCGAGCTTCTCATCTTTCCCCCCAAACCCACCTCTCCTCTCTCCCCTTTCTCTATTTCTGTGGATGGCACTCTCATTCTCCCTCTCATCAGCTCATAACCTTGGGGTCATCTTCGACTCCTCTCTCTCCTTCTCTGCTCACATTCAGCAGATTGCCAAAACCTGTTATTTCTTTCTCTATAACATCAACAAAATCCGTCCCTTCCTCTCTGAGCACTCTACCAGAGCCCTTATCCACACTCTTATCACCTCTCACCTTGATTATTGCAACCTGCTTCTCACCAGCCTCCCACTTAGCCATCTCTCTCCTCTTCAAACAGTCCAAAACTGTGCTGCACGACTCATTTTCCGCCAGAGTCGCTACACTCACATTAGCCCTCTCCTCAAGTCACTTCACTGGCTCCCTATCCGTTTCCGCATTCAATTCAAACTTCTCTTACTGATTTATAAGTGCCTTCACTCTACTGCTCCCCAGTACCTCTCCACTCTTGTCTCTCCCTATGCCCCCTCTCAAGTACTCCGTTCTGTGGATAAATCTCTCTTGCCTGTCCCCTTCACCTCTACTGCTAATTCCAGATTCCGTTCCTTTTATCGCGCCACACCTCACGCCTGGAATAGACTTCCCGAGCCTGTACGTCTAGCCCCGTCTCTTGCCGTTTTCAAATCCAGGCTAAAAGCCCACCTCTTTAACTCTGCTTTTGACTCCTAACCTCTACTCACTTGCCCTGTACCCTTCTATCCCCTCCTCTTTAATTCCCCTACCTCTTACTTGTTCTGTATGTTTACCTGTCCAATTTAGATTGTAAGCTCTTTGAGCAGGGACTGTCTTTTCATATATGGTGTACAGTGCTGCGTATGCCTTGTAGCACTATAGAAGTGATAAGTAGTAGTAGTAGAAAGTATACAGGGGGTTATGGTGGGAGAAGGGGGGTCAAGCAATGCGCTTTGATCTAGAGAATTGTTGTTTATTCTGATATTCTTGTATCTGACAGTTGCTTTGGTAAATGATGCTTTAGAGGGCACAGTAAATTGAATTTCCTTTTCCCTGGGAGATTTTTGGTGAAGGTGCCATGCTTAGATTGAGGCAGGACCTGGGTGATTGATCCTAGTTTTTCTGTGAAGGTGACTGTGAGAGAGTCTATAAGATGCTGCCACTTTCTCTTGATAACACTGCCTCACAGTGTCAGAACCACCTTAAGACTCATAGTCTTGCCTAGGGGAGAAGTGACACGGGAGGGGCGGAGCTAGGAGGACATGGCCCAGGAAGTATAAAAGCTAAGACCACAGCTAGGTTGAGGCACCCCACGGCATACACCTCTACCACCTATGTGTGAACTGCAACTGCTAAAGTTAAGTAGGCCAAGCTCCACCTGGAACCTTGAAGCTTTTGTATTTTGACTCAAGTAATTGCAAGAGATTTTCTTTGGAAACTTTGTGGAACCAGACCAGGGACAAGTAAAGCATGCTGCTGTACTGAGAGGCAGAAAGGTACACAGTGGCCTGCAGGCACATGGCATAGGAGGACATTTTTTCCATTTATAGACTAGTTTTATGTTGCCTTTCCTACCTATGAATAGAACACATAGGACCTGATCTAACAGGTTTAATAAATGTTAATTTCCTTTACCTGTAACTGCTGTGTGGCTCTCTTACCTGAGCTCCAGGCCCACCCTAGTTCACGTTACCACAGTGCCACTGATTGATTCTTGTTCTGTCTCCAAGAAGTGGTATATTTTGAAGACTTATTTATAGATGAAGGCCTGGATTTACTTTTTAAATTTCAAATCCTGGCTCCACCCTAGGGAAGGAGTTAATTTAACTCATCTAGTGCTGCTGGCTGTAATGCTTTCCATTAGCCTAAGGAGAGGAAACTGAGGGATGGTAATAACAGTTAAATCAATCTAGGCTCCAGCGAAAAGATATATTTATAAAACAGAAGGTTCTGAAATCTTGTTTCTCCATTTGCCAAAGTGGGAAATTAAGTCTATTTTTGTAACATTCATTTTATTAGATTACCATGTAAAGATTACAGAATTTCTCTGAAAGATCATGTTAAAATTGTTTTAAAAAACACATTTCAAACTCTCCCCATGAACACCATGGCTCCAGTTTTTCATCCTTTCCATTTCAGCAAAGCCACCTCTCAAGTTTGACCCTTCATCCTGGTAGCTAAAGAAATTCAATCTTCAAGAAAGGAATCCTCCTAAACCTTCCTATCGGCCAATTTTTTTGTGATGCCATTACAACTCATTTAAATCCTTCTTCTGCACTTCACGAGCCTTCTTAATTAATACCCTGTACAGTATATAAGCGTTCCCAGCATCCCACAGAATACTAGCTTTTGTGTCTTCCAGATCATTCATTTCTATGTACTGTGCCTACTCTTTTTCTTTTTTTCTTTTTTGACTGTTTTTAAGACTTTGCAATTGTTATCATTTATTTCTTTTGTAATAAACTAACATTAACCTGCCATCTTCTTCCCATATAGGCCACCTGTAGTTGCTTTAGCCTGTATTTCTACTGACATAGCATGATCAGAAATAATAATGGGATGAATCTTTATTGAACCAAAACATGCATTCTGATGTCTTCTTCCCAGCATGTAGTCAGTTCTTGAGTCCGTGCCATTTTTATTAGAGTAATAGGTGTAGTCTCTAATTGATTCTGCTTTCTCCACAACTACTTCCATGGCCAATTCCACCTCCTCTCTTTTTTTTTCCAGTTGGACCCCATACCCGACCTGCCCCTACAATCCATCACATAGTTAAGATTTCCCTCTTTTATCTGTGCTCCTTGAGCTTTTCCTTCAAAATCCAGAAATGATTCTTTAAAGAAATTCCTTTTCCCCGTTGGGTGTATATGGATTCCAAATGACCAACTCTGTTTGATCTACTCTTCCCATGACCCACAAAATTCATCCCAATGTGAGGTGAGGGTCTATTCTATATAGACACTTTGGCAGCCAAATGTCCTTATTGAATACTAGTGTGCTTTTGGGTGCCCATCTTAGTATACATTTAGACACTCCTATTTACACCTGCCTTAGACCTGGCATAATGGGGGTGCCTAAATGGAGCAGTTGCCATTTGAGTGCCTATTTGTAGAATACCAATTAGATGCCCACATGACACGAGAAGGGGCATTTTCAATATGATGTCCAAGACCAACTGTAGATGTTTTGCTGAAACATCTAAAATTCTCATCCTGAACATTGTACATTAGCCATTTCTATCCCACATAGCCATAAAGTTCAATGTGGTTTACAAATCAGTAAAAATTGTCATAGCATTTAGTATGACAGAACAGAGCAATTTTTGAACCAGAACGACATCTATTTTTTTGTTTCAAAAATCATTATTTTCCAGACATTTTTGTGCCCAGTTCGTATTTCTTTAGGTACCATTAAAAAAAAAAGTCCTAGGGAAAAATGCACAGAAAGTATTCCAAATTCCAACTTCTGTTCCTTTCTTGTATGCAGTGCTGTGGTTCAAACTCGGAGAGAGGCTGAGAGAGTTGATAGGAATTTTTATAGGTACCATTAAATTCTTGTGGGGACAGGTTAAATTCTTGCAGGGATGGGTAAAGTTGCTGCTGGGATGGGTGGGAATGGGTTAGATTTCTGTCCCTATGCAGCTCTTTAGTGGACAGTGCATGGGCAGAGCAAAGATGGAGAAGTTATCTGGATAACAGCAATATTCAAATCACTATTCAGATAATAAGTATCTGTACAAAGTTAGGATAAATGAGCTATGTGAACAATGGTCTGAATACCACCAGTAAGAGGACAGCTCCAGTGCTGACCACTAATTGATTATAATTAGAATTTACACGTGCATCTTGCTAGGCGCTATTGTATAAAGATGCGTATGTAAATTCTTGAGTGTGGATCTCAAAAGGGGGCGAGGCCATAGGAGGGGTATGAGTGGGTCATGGGCATTCCAAGAATTTATGTGTAGAATTATAGAATTCAGGGGATCTGTGCTTGCTTTAAGCATGGGAATTTATACCAGGTTTAAGTTTATGCAAATCCTCACACCTAAAAGTTAGGTGCGAATCCTAGCACTAAATGCTGTTCTATAAACAGCACCCAAATTGGAGCACAGTTTATAGAATAGCATTTAACGCCCATTTTTCAGCACCATATAGAATTTGGTCCTATATCTGGATATTCAGTGCTACTTGCTGTCCAGATAGTGCCACTGAATAGCTGTGTTTTATTTAGCAGGCTGAATATTTATTTAAAGGCTGAATAAGAACATAAGGATAGCCATATTTCATTAGACCATCTATCCCAGTATCCTGCTTCCAACAGACCTGAAGCAGTTTAAACACATTTTCTAAGTCACAGTATTCCTATTACAGTGTTAGGTGAGTGGGTGAGCAGTGGCTGAGGTGGGAATCAAGCCCAGTTCCCCTGGCTCCTAGGTCACAGCCCTAACCAGTAGGTCACTTCCCAGCGTGTAAGGTAACCTTCAGCTGCATGAATGATTTCACATATGCTGTACGACAAACAATTTCAGTAGCCTGGGTAATCCTTGGTGTCAGTGTGAGATATGTTGACTGTTTCAAGAGGTTGAAGTGACATTGAAAGCAGAGAATTTTATTCAATCAGCAAGTACAATGGAAAATGCTTTATGAGGTTTTGGAAAGAGCAATTTGTGTGGTGCTAAGGAAGAGCCAGTATAATTATATATGAAATGCTGCTGAGGATTGGGATAAAAGGCTTTTGTAGTGATATCATTTTAAAATAAACCCTTTACTGATGACATAAAACTGACAGTAACAACTGGATATGCTGGAATTTTGTGCTTTATGGAGTGCTTCGATGCATCAAGAGTCTATATGAATTTTTTCATTGACTGCCTGATTTTAAATAGGCAGTCAGTACTATTTGCCAATTTATGCAAACTATATTTAAGGCAATATTATAAAGAACTGAGTAGGTAAATATTAAAGAATTGATTTAAAATGTATTATTAATCACACTGGGATAATGATAGTAAAAGTTATAAAATCAGCGTGGAGTGGGACATAGTTATGCACTTTCGAAGGATGAAAATCCTGGTCTCTGATTTGGCATTTACAAACTGTTCTGATTGGATGAGTTGGCAGGAGAATATGATTGGGGTATTTGAATGACTGTTTGTATTTACTGATGCAGGTGCCATATTTTTTTTATTCAAACTATAGGCAAGAGCCAGAAGAAGTCCTTTGACTAGTAGGGCAATGTGAGTACATATAATTAAAAAGGAAAGGTTAGAAGAGCAAATGTAAATTGATTTTGTGTTTCCAGCTTATGTGCTTATTTGAAGAAATATATATGTTCCTGAAGCAGTTGTCTATAAAAATATTGACCAGTATTGGACTGTGTTGGTTTGATGGAGCTATTTGGATTGTTCTGATGAATTTTTGGAGAAAAAAAATCAGTTGCCACAGGCAGAACTGGAATATTTCATGCACTGGGGAATATTTTTGGCCTGAGCAGTTTGAGATAGATAAAAGTTTAGGAGGTTTTTATAGTCCAATGACTAAACTCTTGGAGGGTTTTGGGGTAAGGGATGTCATTCTGGGTCTTCATGGCGGGGGATGTCATTTGAGGAGGATTTGGGGCTGGGGGGATTGCATTGGGGGACCCTGAGGGGGGGAATACTTGGGGGGGGGGCTTCTGGGTGGGAAGTGGCATTTGATGTGGTCTTCTGGGTGGGAGTGATGTCATTGAAGGGGTGGGGGCAGCCCCTTTAAGATGTGCCCAGGTGCACCAGGCTATGGCTTTGTGGCCTGATGGTCCCAGTATGGAAAAATGCCACAAGTGTTTTTGAAGATGGTATTTTCCAGTAATAGTGCAGCTTCAAGCTATGTTGTTTAATTTGCATAGTAATAAGCTGTTTTGCATTCATTCGCATGCCTTGCATCTCAGTCCTATGTAACCTGCTGTATCTTATATTAATGTGTATTAATGTTCTTTAACATGTGGACTGTAACACACCTTAAGTACACCCCTAATTGTCCTACGCAAACATTCAGCCTTGTGCTGCTCACCCCCAGTTAACCTTTAGGCCCCTCCAACAATCATGATACCATCCATCCCAGAATAATCTGGGTAAGTGGGTTATTTAAAAACTGTCCACCCTTCGTCTTGGTAAAAGTGCTTCCTGTTCATTCTTTGAATTTGTCATTGTCAGGAACTATTGTTTTTCTTTGACTACACTGCTTTTTGCCCCCTCCCCCCCAAAACCGCTGCCCTTGAAGTGTGCCTAGTCTTGCCAAATGGGTGGTTGACCTGGCCCTTCCAGAGTTAATTAAGACACTGCATTTCCAACACAAAACAAATCAGCAGTGTAGAATTATGAACACAGTCATGCACTATGGAATGGGTCAAAAGGCCAGAGATTGATAAGCCTGTGTGACTCTGGAATTTATGGTCTATTATGATACCCTTATGGGCAAGCATGCTTGGGAAAGAAACTAGTGTAAACAGAAGGGAGAATGTGGTTTAACATGTTAAGGAAAGCAGATGGTGAGAACCAGATAATAATCTATGAGAAGAATGATTTGCAGGAAGTCATGTAAATCATTGTCTGAAACAAGCTATATAAGCTGCTGAATCAGAACAGTATTTCAGAGAAGCAGTCACAGTGAACAGCTTTTTATGTAACTGTACTGATCTCTCATGAGAAACTATAATTGTACCTATATTTGGTAAGAAAATAAAATAATTGACTTTCTCATATGCACGTAGCCCTGGTTTCTTTTGACTTTCTCATATGCATGTAGCCCTAGTTTCTTTTATCCCCCCAAATTATTGATGGCTGGTACATGCTAATTTGGGAGGGGTACAAGGGGCCTAAAAACAGCAGACAAGGAGAAATGAAGAAACCACTCTTGTTTTTTCTTTTTATATAAAATTATTTCTGCTTCATGAATTAACATAAATATCTTTAATCAAACACGATAAAAATGTAACAGCGGAATCTACCCGCACTGCTGCTAGGAAATATCTGCCTATAGCATTTTTAAATATTTTTTTTGTACACCATTAAATGGTCAACACATGAAAAGATACCTGAACAAGATACAATTAATAGCTTCAGTCTGTTTTTGTTGTTTTAAATGATCAGACATTTGATAGAATGAGAGAAGGCTCTCTCTTTACAAAGCAACCAAACTGCAAGTCCAGCTGGAGGGTTTGGATTGCATGCTCCCAGCCAATAATCCACTAGAATACCGGGGACCCTCACTTTGAGCAAGCCAATCGCATAATCCTTAGAAGATAAAGCTCCTGCCTTAGGAAAATGCCAATTGAACTATCAGTTCTACTGGATCACTTCTCAATGGAATGTGTGTGCTTAAAAAGACTCTTCTTATTCTACAAGTTTATTAACGCTCCTTTAAAAACAAAACAGATAAGTCAAAACAATGCATGGGTACAACATATATTTTAGTTTGAGGATTGCCTATTATTAAGTTAAAGTAATTTGTCCTTGTGTCGGATTGACTGAGAGATGCAGTAGTCCTTGTGTCGGATTGACTGAGAGATGCAGTAGGTGGAGCTCTCAAGTAAAAGGCTATGTAACCACGACCCCACTTCAATCCAATTTGAGGGCCTTTTTACTAAGGTGCGCCCAAAAGTGCCCTGCTCTGGTGTAGGCACATGTTTTGGATGTGCGCTAGTCCATTTCCTGAGCATACCTGGAAAAAAGGGGATTTTTTAATGTGCCGGAAAATGGACATGCGGCAAAATGAAAACCAGCGTGCATCCATTTTCAGCCTGAGACCTTAATGCCACCCATTGACTTAGTGGTAAGGTCTCGAATGCTAACTGAGTGGTAAGCGTGCAGCATGTGCCACCTGCCAATTACCGCCGTGTAAGGGCCCTGTGGTAGAAAATAGAAAATATTTTCTACTGCATGTTTTGGGCGTGCACCAAAAATGGAATTATTGCCCGGGGCACATGGTAGCTGGGCGGTAGTGTCAATTTGATGCACGTTGGATGCACATAGGCGCCTACATGCCTTTGTAAAAGGGATCCTTGGTTTTGATGGTTTGATGACATTCCCCTGTTAGTGATCATATGCCACTTTTTCTTTCTCTTGTTTTGTTTTCTCTCAAAACAGATAGGGAAAATATTACTTCACACTTAAGAAATGACCTGAGTGAAAAACAGTGGTGCAAGTGAGACACATTGGAACAATAAGCCTAGCATCCTCAGTTCATTATCACTACTTCATGTGTACAAAAGAAATGAATTCAGATCTTCCAGGTCCTAAGGTCATTGTAAGTCAAAATGCTTTCTGATCAGCAGTATGAACAGCAAAGGAGAAAGGGGAAGGAGAAAGCAGGAAGGGGTGTGTCCAGATGGAGTGGGAAGTTGATGGTTCACTTTTCTCTAAACACATTTATTGTTTTCTGTGCTCCCCTTTCCTGCTTTATATTTGTTAACAGCGGTCATGGTCTCATGTCTTAAGGAATAGACCACTCCGCTCTTAGTTTTAACCTACTGCATGCCTGTACTTCTTTAAAAAGAAGCAGAACTTTAAGTCCATGCAAGTAATAGAGTAAAACCAAGAGGGGAGTAGCCTATACATTATGACCTGTATCCACTGGAAAGTTTCTGAGTAGGGACAATTTTAAACCGGGATAAAACCAAACCAAACCAAAAAAACATAAAACCCAAAAGAATACAGGGCATAAACATCCTTTCTTTATAACAGGGGTCTCCAGTTACTGATATTATTTGAACACTCAGTTCCAACTATTGAGTTTCCAATTGCACACAAAAGTGATTTAACACTCATTCTTGATGTCTACTGACTCTTAATAATAAAGGTGGGTCAAAAATTGTGATAAAGATTATGTCTGCAAATGCAGGTCAGCATTTTTGGCTCATCTCTAGACCACTAGCATAGTTGCATAAAACATACGTTAAACTGCTTAATATTCATGAATGTAATATGTCATACTAGTAAAGACACAGCACATGTAAATTAATCTAGGGAGAATCTACTTTAAAATGCTGGAGGGATACAAACCTCCTTCATTGCATCCCCAAGAAATAATAATTCTGTTTCAATCACTTTTGCTTGCTTATGTCTCATGATCCTAATGTCACATGGCATTGCAGCCTCTCTTCTTGTGCATCCTATATGAGCTACTCTGAGAAATATGAAACACCTGGATCCTGTTGAGTTGACATATATAGGACTGACTTGTAACTAATCCTCTGTCAGCAGGAGATTCATTTCTATCATAATACTTGATATTTTCTTCTTATTATGATAGAGGTAATTCTTCTGCTCAGAAAAGATGAGTTGGTTACACCTTAAGTGGTTATGAACTGGTTCCATATATCTCAGCTCAATCTTATGTTACAATATGTCAGTGTCTCTATCATTTTATATGAAAATCATTACCATGATTCATAATTTGGGGAGTGGGAGAGTGCTAGATAAGATGCCTTTAGCTTGCTGATTCACCAACAAGAGAAATTGTGTGGTTTTGAATCATATTAGATAAGTTTAATTCTGGTATCAAGGAAGATATTGGTATTATCTCTGTGAAAGGGAATAGTGCTGTACCGTGAAATGAGAAAAGATTTAAAATTTTAAAATCTTCAAGATGAAGTTAATATTTAGCAGTTATGGGGAAGCATTCATAACCTCCAGTAAACTCCAGTAGTAAAATTTTGTGAATTTTGTGAATTGAAATTCTGATACTCCTGATTCTTCTCTCTCTTGATATACTGGGCCAAGAAACACATAAGAGAAAATTGAAATCTCAATCTTTCTTTTACCCATTTAAATTAATCTCTTTGTGACAAGAATTTTTCTTGAAAAGGTTAACATGCTCAGACATATCATCTTGCCAGGTCCTGTAGAAATGCATTAGCAAGCACTGCTTACCCTGGGCTATGCATAGGGATTCTTTTACAGTGACATTTTTGGAAGCCAAGCAATTTCATGGATCAAAGTTTAGAAATCAAAACTTTTGTGCATTGGAAAATAAAGAAACCCTGTGGTGTCTAAGCTCCTGCAGTGTTAATTGACAGCGCCTATACTAGGTATCCTAATTTCATGAAAGGCTTTTAACCAGACGCAGAGATGCCGTTACCTAGGTCAGTGCTGGAGATTTTTGGACAATACTGGATTTCTAACCACCCCATCCTGATCATTATGGAATTTGCAGCACTGATCTCAGTGGTTAGGATCTAGCACTACAAATTTCACACAGATTTGGGAAACAGCATCTCTGCAGACTCCTGAGGTCTGGGGCCCACTGCTGAAGTCTAAGAGTCTGGGTGTTGTGAGAGGAGCAAGATGAAATATGTTTAATAAAAATGTTCTCCCCTCTATTGTATATGTTAGCATTTGAGGAAGAAAAGAATGATGCCTTATTTTCTCATGAAAATGAATAAATGCATGCAGACTTTGAGGAGAAATGTATCAAAGCGTATTTTCATCAAATAAGTTTTCTTCTAAAGCAGTACAGCCAATCGATCATCGTAGTTAGGTCTATAGCACAGAGACTTTGCATAGTTGCCAATTCTCCTGCTTGTTGAAGATGACTTCTTTTCTGCCCATATAATTTTTCTTCTCTCTCTCTCTCTCAGGCATTAGACTGAGAAATGTAGGCATTTCCCTCAGAGACAACATTAAGGGGTGGCTGGTAGTACAACCACTCTGGACCATGGACTCAAAGGGGCCCCTTGCTTGCTGCTTCTTTGTAAAACAAAAGAGTAGGTGATGCTTAACATGCCAATCAGAGATTAACATATAATTAGACTCCACTAATTATGGGAAATCACAACAGGCTAATTAACTGGGAGAATGAAAAAGAGGAGAAAATCCTCAGCACCCACAGATGCAGTCAGAGACGAAGAAAATGAGGCAGAAAGGTACAGAAATTATCCCCATTGTATTTGCTGGCCTGATTAAAAAATTTCAAAGCATTTCTTAATATATTGCCTATGCATATTGCACCTTATGAACCCAGAAGGAAGCTTTTTTTTTTTTTTTTGGAACAATGCAAATGTTGAGATGAGCATTAGCAATGAATCTGAGACACTGAGATAAGCTCTAACATCTCCGAGCATAGAGGTGAGATTCATTTCTGTCATGGCATGTGCAAAATTAACCCATTTGGATACTATCCTGCTTATTTTCAAACGAGAAGGCCGGCAATCTTCCGACACAAATTGGGAGATGCCCGGCCATCTCCTAAACCCGGCCAAATCGGTATAATCAAAAGCCGATTTTGGCCGGCTTCAACTGCTTTCCGTCGCGGAGCCGGCCAAACTTCAAGGGGGCGTGTCGGCAGGGTACAGAAGGCGGGATGGGGGCGTGGTTATGAGATGGCCGGCTTCGCCCGATAATGAAAAAAAGAAAGCCGGCCCTGACGAGCATTTGGCCGAATTCACTTGGACCCTTTTTGTTCACGACCAAGCCTCAAAAAGGTGCCTCAACTAACCAGATGACCACCGGAGGGAATCGGGGATGACCTCCCCTTACTCCTCCAGTGGTCACCAACCCCCTCCCACCCTAAAAAAAAAATTAAAAAACATTTTTTGCCAGCCTCTGCCAGCCTCAAATGTCATACCCAGCTCCACGACAGCAGTATGCAGGTCCCTGGAGTAGTTTTTAGTGGGTGCAGTGCACTTCAGGCAGGTGGACCCAGGCCCATCCCCCCTACCTGTTACACATGTGGTGGTAAATGGGAGCCCTCCAAACCCCCCCAAAACCCACTGTATCCACATGTAGGTGCCCCCCTTCATCCCTAAGGGCTATGGTAGTGGTGTACAGTTGTGGGGAGTTGGTTTTGGGGGGATTTGGGGGGCTCAGCACACAAGGTAAGGGAGGTATGCACCTGGGAGCAATTTTTGAAGTCCACTGCAGTGCCCCCTAGGGAGCCCGGTTGGTGTCCTGGCATGTCAGGGGGACCAGTGCAGTGCAAATGCTGGCTCCTCCCATGACCAAATGCCTTGGATTTGGCCGGGTTTGAGATGGCCGCCATTAGTTTCCATTATCGCTGAAAACCAATGCCAGCCATCTCTAAAGCCGGCCCAAATGTTGAGATTTGGCCGGCTCCAACCATATTATCGAAACGAAAGATTGCCGGCCATCTTGTTTTGATAATACGGTCGGGACACCGCTTTATGTGACCGGCCTTGAAGGTGGCCGCCCTTATAGATGGCCGGCCCCGTTCATAAGTACATAAGTAATGCCATACTGGGAAAAGACCAAGGGTCCATCGAGCCCAGCATCCTGTCCATGACAGCGGCCAATCCAGGCCAAGGGCACCTGGCAAGCTTCCCAAACCTACAAACATTCTATACATGTTATTCCTGGAATTGTGGATTTTTCACAAGTCCATTTAGTAGCGGTTTATGGACTTGTCCTTTAGGAAACCGTCTAACCCCTTTTTAAACTCTGCCAAGCTAACCGCCTTCACCACGTTCTCCGGCAACGAATTCCAGAGTTTAATTACGCGTTGGGTGAAGAAAAATTTTCTCCGATTTGTTTTAAATTTACTACACTGTAGTTTCATCGCATGCCCCCTAGTCCTAGTATTTTTGGAAAGCGTGAACAGACGCTTCACATCCACTTGTTCCACTCCACTCATTATTTTATATACCTCTATCATGTCTCCCCTCAGCCTTCTCTTCTCCAAGCTGAAAAACCCTAGCCTCCTTAGTCTTTCTTCATAGGGAAGTCATCCCATCCCCGCTATCATTTTAGTCGCCCTTCGCTGCACCTTTTCCAATTCCACTATATCTTTCTGGAGATGCGGCGACCCGAATTGAACACAATACTCAAGGTGCGGTCGCACCATGGAGCGATATAACAGCATTATAACATCCTCACACTTGTTTTCCATACCTTTCCTAATAATACCCAACATTCTATTCGCTTTCCGAGCCGCAGCAGCACACTGAGCAGAAGGTTTCAGTGTATTATCGACGACGACACCCAGATCCCTTTCTTGGTCCGTAACTCCTAACGTGGAACCTTGCATGACGTAGCTATAATTCGGGTTCTTTTTCCCAACATGCATCATCTTGCACTTGCTCACATTAAACGTCATCTGCCATCTAGCCACCCAGTCTCCCAGTCTTGTAAGGTCCTTCTGTAATTTTTCACAATCCTGTCGCGAGTTAACGACTTTGAATAACTTTGTGTCATCAGCAAATGTAATTACCTTACTAGTTACTCTCATTTCTAAATCATTTATAAATATATTGAAAAGCAGCGGTCCTAGCACAGACCCCTGAGGAACCCCACTTACTACCCTTCTCCATTGTGAATACTGCCCATTTAACCCCACTCTCTGTTTCCTATCCTTCAACCAATTTTTAATCCACAATAGGACATTTCCTCCTATCCCATGACCCTCCAATTTCCTCTGTAGCCTTTCATGAGGTACCTTGTCAAACGCCTTTTGAAAATCCAGATATACAATATCAACCGGCTCCCCTTTGTCCACATGTTTGTTTACTCCTTCAAAGAATTGAAGTAAATTGGTCAGGCAAGATTTCCCCACTATATTATGCCCCTCTATATTCCATGAGAGATTTTGGCCAGAAGTTTAGAAAACACTGATGGAGTAAATCCGAAGTGGTACTCTTTGTTGAGTTCTGAAAAACATTCATGCATAATTGTTTTCCTAGCTCTAAGATATATATTGCTATGACATATATCAAATTTAGATGTGCTCTTGAGTTGAACTGACTCCTGGTGACCACACACTGGAGGACCCTGCACCTTGTGGTTTTCGTGGCATGATACATGAGTAATTTGCCATTGCTTGTTTCTGTGCAGTGTGAGGCACCACTATGTTGCTGCTGCCCAACATTGGGGGGGGGGGGGGGGTATGACCCAGATTGGCACTGCTGCTAGAGCCTGCCCAGCAAAGGACCCAAGGCAATGGAGGGTTAAATGACTTGCCTAAGGCAACAAAGAACTGCTGTGTGATTTGAACCCAGGCCTTCCAGTTTCCAGCCCACTGCACTAACCATTAGGTTACTCCTCCATTCTGTAATAACGAATATAGGACTTGCAAATGGAATGGCGCAGTTAAAGGAGCAGGGAGAATATTTTCTAAGCCAGCCACCTGGCCAGAACAAGTACACAAGCATGATTTCCCATCTCAGGAGAAGGAGAACAGTTGATAGGTACAGGTGGTAACAATCAATACTGTGGCAGAATTTAGGCATACAGTGAAACAAGGGCTGATACTTTAGTAAAAGACTTGGCTATAGGTATAAGTTTGGGAACTTGTATGCTCACCTACCCACTGGTAAAGGACTAAAGAAGGAAGTCAATAAAACTAACATGGAAAAGAATGATAGCTTACAGAAGGGCAGACTTGTATCATTGGCAGCTGGGATATACCTGTAGAAGTGGGAACAACTAGGTAAGCAAATTGATCCTTCTCTACCATCGTCAGCTATGCTGCTAAGTTTCATTTCTCTCTTACTTAAAATAAAAAATGTGGCAATATTATAAATGTTCTACCTTTTTAAAAGTTCCCTTGCATCAAAATATTTTAGTGGGAAATGAAGGTCTCATTGCCTTCCAGATCACCTAATTCTGACTTTCAAATATTGCCCTGTGTGTACAGATCCACAGGAAATAGCATGTGTAATTATATACACGGGAATGGAAGAGATCCTTCCAGAACTCCATCTCCTGGATTCTGTATAACTCACCCAAATTTGAGTGTGGATCCTAGATCCGCTGAAAAACTAATTAGTCAATTATCAATTATTGGAGTTAACAAGCACGTAATTGGCAGTAATTAGGAATTATGTACAGATCTGCCCTATGCCCTATTCTATAACATGTGTACCTGAATTTCAAAATTTCATAGTGTGCAACTCCAAATGGGGTGTGGCTATGGGAGGGGCATGGGCGGATCAAGGGCATTCCCAGAATTTAGGCGTGATGTTATAGTTGGGTGTCAGCATTTACTCCAGCCTTTGGCAGATGTAAATATTCATGCCCAAAGTTAGGCGCGAAATGAGCACTAAGCTAGTAGTCTATAAAGGATGCTTTACACAGAGTGCCCTTTACAGAATACCAGCTTAGCGTGGATCACTAAAGGGTCCTTTTACAATGTTGCACTAGCGTTTTTAGCATGTGTGTTAAATATGCATGCGCTAAATGCTAGAGATGGAATCTCTAGCATTTAGTGCATACTAAAAACTCTAGCACGCCTTTGTAAAAGGATCACAACGGGTGCCATTTATTGAATCTAGCCCTATATGAGCATCTCATTGGTACAGTAAAATGCTGTAGCATGAACAAAGACAAACTGGAAGAGTTTTTCTTTCTAAAGAAAGGATGTGTTCCATTTGGATAATTTTTAGGACGGCAATTGTGTTGTAATGTTTCATGTATGGTCACAAGTCTTTCAGACAGTGAACTGGAGAGCTCCAAAGGGCCTTTTAAGTTATTGTTATCCTGGGTCAAAGTTAAATAAGTAGTCAGCCATTATAACTGGAATACCCTAGGATGATATTGTAGCTCTGAGATCAGAACTTTCACTAGAGCCAGACTGCTGCAGAAGTCTCTTGGGGAAAAAGGGAAGTATGTTTTCTGGTTTCATGGACCTAAAAATGCTTAACTTGCTGTGAAAGGAGGGCATAGTGGAGGCTAGCAGTTGCTTCTCAGGTAACAATTGATCTCACTTAGAAACTGAACAACTCCACTAGCTTGTATAGACTTAAGCCTCATTTTTTGCAGCTTTGCTTAATTCTAAGTTGCCCTTTCCTGAATTAATCTAACCTAGTTTGGTTCTTTCCAATCATGACCTTGCTGTTTTAACTCAAAGTTTTATGCAGAATATAAAGATCTGAATTGTGCAGAATATAAAGATCTGAATTGAGACGTCCAGGTTGAAACATGTTCAGTTCCGATGGTATTTTAGAAAAGGATCTGCCAACACAGAGCCTCTTCTAAAATACCTGCAGGATCGCATGTGTATGGGAGCAGCTAATTCACAAAAATGAACTGCACAGACCCTTCCACATGGAGGTTTTGGCATTTACACACTGAAGTGGCGATTTCACAGCCCTGTTTGGGGCTGTGTAATCGGCCTATTTTATAAAGTCCACAAACACAAAGAAGAGGTGTGAAAAGTCTGCAGCAAACAGAATGTGCAGGAACAAAACAGAGTCCAGAAGAATCTTGTCCAAAAGGACCCGACGTGGCCATGTTTCACCAATAAAAGCTGTATCAGGGGTATAACAAAATACTAGCAAAATAAAAATATATGCAAATGAGTAAAGCATAAAAATGCACATATCAAATGAAACCAAACAATAAAATCAAGCAATAAAACCAAAGAATTAAAAAAAGCAAAACACATACATATACTGTAATAAAAAATCAAATCTGCATAATAACATGCTTGATTTTATTGTTTGGTTTTATTTGATATGTGTGCTTTTTATGCTTTACTCATTTTCATATGTTTTTATTTTGCTAGTATTTTGTTATACCCTGATGCTACCTTTATTGGGGAAATGTGGCCCCGTCGGGAACTTTTGAATAAAGATTGTTTGGGTCCTTTTGGAGAAGATTCTTCTGGATTCTGCTTTGTTTCTGCCCATTTTAAAAAGCTACATATAGTACCCCCCAAATTCTATAAAAGTTGCTAAAAATTGTGCACGTAAATTTAGGCGCATGCCCAATTTGCAATTTAATTCAATAACAAGCTAATTAGCACCAATAACTGGCTTGTTAACAAGCATTATTGGTAATTGAAATATGCCTAAATTTTATACGCGAGTTCAAAAAGGAGGCACAGAAACGGAAAGATCATGGGCGGAAAGGGGGGGTGGGGAATTCTTAAAATTTATGTGTATATTATAGAATAAGGGAGATACTTGCCTAATTTAGGCACAATGATTTACACCACATTTCAGTTGGTGCAAATGGCCATGCCTAAAGTTAGGCGCGATTTCCATGCGTAAGTGCTATTCTCTAAATCGTACCTAACTTTAGGTGCAGGGTTATAGAATAATGTTTTTTTGTGCTGATTTTTTTTTTTGGCGCCATATATAGAATTCACCCCATAATACCACCAATTAAGTATCGAGGCTACACTTTTTACTTGGTTTCATTTGAGGAAGAAATAAACTACATTGGGCAGATATTCAGACCGCTGGAATTAGACCGGCTATCTCTTGCATTCGGAGTTAAGCCCAGATATTCAATGCTGGGTTGTTTCCGGTGACTGGCATTGAGTTGAAAGAGATTATGTCAAATTCAGACTTAGCCAGTTATCTTTAAACTGGCCAAAGATATACCAGGTTTTCATGCGGCCAAATATGGCCATGAAACCTGGTTTAAAAATCAGCAGATAGCTAGTTATATCAGCCGATATAACCGGCTAGCTGCTAACCGGGGTTTTTCAGTGGGGGATAACTGGTTATCCCCTGCTGAATATCGGTGGATAGCCAGTTATGTGCTACTGCTCTAACCGGTTAAATAGTGCTGAATATAGGAGGGCAAGGGATTAAGGAAAATGACTTCCTTAATCTCTCATGTAAACTCCTGGTCAAAATGAGTACTTCTGTAAAACCTTTGTGTGCCATTGTGCTGCTATAAAACCCGATGTGGACATTTTCCCCCAGACATCTGTGCACTCTTTGCATAAGGGGGAATACACATGTAGTTCAAGCCAATTCACTCCCAAACCACACCCCCTTGAAATCTCTACCCCAAATTCTACAAAGGTAACCCAAAGTTGGGCATGGATTCCAGATCAGCATGCAAACTAGTTAATGAGCATGTGTGGATCTGCCTATGTGCTGCTCTATAACACTGCATGCCTAAATTGTCTCATGTGCAACTCAAAAGGGGGTGTGGTCAGGGGAGGGGCATGGGCAGATCAGGGGTGTTCCCAAAAATTTGGCCCAGTGTTATAGAATAGGTGTATGTGCCAACATTTACATCAGGTTTTAGCAGGCTTAAGTCCACATGCCCAATGTTGGGCATGGGAATCCTCATTCAGTGCTATTCTATAAGGGTTGCTTAGGGCTATAGAATTGGCAGTTGGCACGGACCTTCCCAGCGCCTAACTTTGGGCACCAATTACTGAATTCCCCCCTCTGTATGGTGTAAATCTCTACGTGTAAATAGCGGCTTTTTGAAATCAGTTATTAACACTTATGTACAATACACACATGTAAATGTAATTATTGATACGTTGATATATGTCTAACATAATGGCCAAAATCTCTTTGTTTTTGTCTGAACGTCTTGACTAGATCATAAGATCCAAGGAGCAGGAACTTTAACTTATGTTTCTCTGTGTATCACTAGATCAATGACAATAATAATATACCTATACTGAGCCACACATTCATATTAAAAACTTGAATTAATGGAAATGTAAACCACCTCTCCCTATTTAAGGAATCTGTTACAAAACAGTACTGAATACAACATTGCATGATATGTAGATGTAAGATTTGTCCATCATGTCATGTCAAGTGTGTTTCCAAACAAATTAGGTTCTCGTTGGATCAATAGCATATATAATTAATAAATTGTGCTTCTTACACATTTCTAAACTCATGGATTTTTATAGCAGTGTAAAATGGACCAGGTGATTCCTAAAGAAGCACTGAAAGCAAGTTATTCTAAAAGCAGCCTAGGTTGATATGTTGCCTGAGGATATGAGTCAGAATGATATGAAATTCAGGTCCTATTTTCTCCTAAGATGCAAGAGCTTTATAATTAAATGCTTTTTTGTAGAAAACCTGTAAAGGACAATTCCATAAGCTGGTGCCTTCATGCATAGGGTATAGAATTCTAGCATGTATGTGTATCATTGTCACCAGTAATTGGCAGTTATGTGTGTAAGTGCTTGGCGCTATTCTATAAAATATGCACCAAAATTGCTTAGTAACGGCAAGGAGGACATACATGTGGGTGGCGCATGATATGGACATGTCACCAACAGGGACATAGCCAGCCCTCCATTTTTGAAGGGTCCAGAGGTGAACTGGGATGGGGCAAGAGGGTGGCTATTCATCTCATAAACTAAAATTGAATCCTGACAAGACACAAGGCATCATATTTTCTTGGAAAGATGACCTGGAACCGATAATTCCCATTAGTATTGCAGGATCCACAGTTGCATCTCAAGTAACCATCAAAGTTCTAGGTGTTATTTTAGATCAGCACCTAAACCTCAGGCCACAAATATCCAATACTGTATGTTCTTGCTTCAATAAACTACGGATGCTGCATTCCAGAAGACATTTATTCAGTCAGGGAGTTCTTTGGGTATTAACTAACACCTTCGTGATTAGTAAAACTTGACTATTGTAACGTCCTCCTACATGGAGCCTGTACTTCTGATATTCAATGCTTACAAATTGTGCAAAACTCATCTGTTAAACTTATTATCAACTCTTCAGAGTCGACCATGGAACTCTTTTACTATTCCAGGAGCACTGGCTGCCAGTTGCCTACAGGATAACCTACAAAATTCTTGCTCTCACCCATAAAATTTACCATTCAGAATAACCATTGTATCTTTCTTGCCTACTGACTCCTTATATTCCTTCATGATCTCTTAGATCATCACAACACAAGCACTTTGTCATTCCTTTTTTCTGCATAATAGGTCTAGACACCATTTGAACAAGAATCTTCAATATAACAGCTCCCACACTTAGGAATTCCCTGCCAGTATCCTTGAGACTAGAATCTCCTCATTCAACACTCAAACTAGAATTAAAAAAAAAAAACCCCTTTTTATTCTGTGACACATTCCACAACTAAACCTTATTGGACCCAGACATATTCTTCTCCTACCTTTGACCCTCTTGAAGATTGGGGTATTAACCTCCACCAAAGCGTGTGCCTGTGTTTTTTTTCCACTCATAATTTTATAACACTTTCCATTTGGCTGTCTCTTTCCTATCAATGTTTGTAGTTCATTTTCATACCTTCATACTAGAACCTTATTAATTTAATTGTTAACCACTCAGACAGTTTGCTCTTGAGTGGTATATCAAGACATAAATAAGCTTGAAACTTAATACAGAATTCATGTCATCCAGGTGCCTAAATTTATGCATTTTATAGAGAATTATCTCCTATAAGATGGGGAAGGGGAACATCTAGGGACAGAGTTGTAGGGTTGCTAACTTCTCAGAAATCTATCTACTGTAACCTTGGGGATCATTGCCCCAGCCCTTCTGGTCAAACGTTTGAGGACCCCTTCCCTAGCTGGTAAGCACAGCCTGCAGTTCATGCAGGGAAACGTGCTGACTTCTCCAGATCCTACTGAAGCCTTTCAATCATTTCATCCCATTTGACCTTGTCTTCTCTCCTTGAAAGCTTGATAAATCTGTACCATTATTCTGTGCAAGTTGATTTTATTTCTTCTTTTTAATCTTCTTCTTATTGATTTCTGTGCTGTCCTCTGTATCTGTGCAAAAATTCTGTCCCTGTTTAATTTCTACTTTCTCTGTTAGTAGGCTGTTCCAGACATCCAGCACCCTTTAGGTAAGGAAGTATTTCTTCATATTTCCTCTAAGCCTTTCAGCTTCATATCATAACCCATTGTCTTTGAAGTTCCTTTTTTCAGACGGAAAACACTGCCTTCTGGTACATTATTGAAGTTTACTATATATTTGAATGGTTTTGCTACATATGCACTTTCCCATCTGTCTTCCAGAGAGAACATTTTGAGTTGATTAAATCTCTCTGTGTGTTGTATACCCTCTGCTATATTGATAGCCCTTAATTAAACTACTTCTACCCTACCTTGCACATGAACTGACCAGTTTTGAAAGTGGGAAGTGGGGTCTCATTTGTGACAAGGAGTAATATTTCATTCTCTTTCTTACTGATACCCACTTTTATACATCAGTGCATGTTGCTGCAGTATTTACTCTGACTGGCAACCTTTAGGTCATCCAATATCACTATACCTAGATGCCTTTCTTGTTTGATAGTTTCCAGTTCTTGTTTTGTCACTTGATAAGTTGTTAATGAATCGTTACAGATGATTGTGTCATCTGCCAACATAGGCAAGATGCCTTAAAGGGCTAGGCAGACACATAGTGCAAAATGGATTCTACTTAGTATACCTGGAAACTAAACAGGTCAAACAATGAAGTAACATGGTCAACAGGACACTTCCAAACAAACCAAGGAGATGACAGTAGCTGCAAACAGTTTATTCCATAAAATATTTTGACTCGACACAGTACCGTGTTTTGGCCAGATTGCCTGCCTCAGGAGTCTATATGTAGATTAGTTGTCACTTTTGGGTTTTTTTTTAAAGTTTCACAAAGATGCTAACAATGGATACAGTCTTTAAAGAGATTACAGATACTTAGCAATGAGATATGTTCTTGTAATTGATGTACAAATATTATGGTAAAAGAAGATGATCTGAGTAGATAAAGACTCCTGAGGCAGGCACTCTCACTGAAATATGGTGCTGTGTTGAGTCAAAATATTTTATGGAATAAATTGTCTCCTTGGTTTGTTTGGAATGTTCTGTGTACGTTACTTCATTGTTTGACTTGTTTGTGTATATAGTGGTCCAGGTTTCTCCACTTCGGTGGTTGCTTTTCACATGGAAATTAAACAGAACATGGTCTTCATTTAGAGAGGGGAAGAAGCTCCAAGTGATTTTCCTATAATATGTGAGTGAGTTGCATGCTCTGATGCCTCCCCCTCCACATTTCTTTAGGAGTATTCCTTTGAGTGATGGAGGTGAATATCAGGGATGCCAGACAAGAGCAAATTTCCTGTACAGGACAGGACAGGTAACTGTATAAACTGGCATTAGATTTTAGAGTATTTTTTTGAATTAGTACTGAATTCTGCTTTGTATGAAAACAGACATCCCTTGTTCCCCAAAACTCAAGTGAGATCAAAATAACAGATGCTTTGTTCTGAAGCGCATCCAACAATACAGAGAGGGAGAATCATAGCTTACTGAGCAGAAGGCTATGTAGGGTAAATATAGAACCAATTAACAATCAATAACGGGCTCAATCAATTACCGACATTCATTGGCTCTAATTTGGATATAGCAGAAGGCTATGCAGGGTAAATGTAGAGCCAATTAACAATCAATAATGGGCTCTTAACAATCAATTACCGACATTCATTGGCTCTAATTTGGATTTGCATGTGGATCTGGCTGTGCATGATTGTAAAAGGATCCACGCCCAAATCCTCACACCCAAAAGATTTATGCATAGTTATAGAATTTGAGGGCTGTGCACCCAAGTTGTCCACAGAATTTACACCAGGTTTCAGTTGGTGTAAGTCCTCATGCCCAAAGTTGGGTGCTAGAATGTGCACTAAGCGCTTTTCTATAAAGAGCACTCAGCCTGGAGCATGCATTTTTCCTGGCACCTACTTTTTGGTACCACGTAGTGGCTGAATGCAAGAATCTCACGGGGAATGCAACACAAAGCCAAAAAGCAGGAAATAGAAGGCCCAGCAAACAATGGGAATTAACAAGTATAAAAAAGTGCTTTTATTCATATAAAACTCTTCTTTTGCTGCTCTTAAATAAAAAGAGCATGTTCATATAAAAACATGGCACCGTGTTTCAGCTTAGAATGCCTGCCTCAGAAGTCTTGCAATTGTATAATGAATGGTACTTAACAGCTACATATATTATCAGATGGTCTTTAAAAAAAAACGTGATCAGAAACTGATATACTTTCCAACAAATCTCTGGAAGAATCATGGAGAAAAGAAAAAAATGCTCCTCTGCAGTCTATTTGAACCACTTCATATGGAAACGACAATATATGTAGCTATTTAGTACCATTCATTGGACAATCACAAGACTCCTGAGACATGCACTCTAAGCGGAAACATGGTGCTGTGTTGAGGATTTTTATATAACAGCAACAAAAGAGGAGTTTTATATATAGTAACAACAAAGAAACTCATAAGTACATAAGTAGTGCCATACTGGGAAAGACCAAAGGTCCATCTAGCCCAGCATCCTGTCACCGACAGTGGCCAATCCAGGTCAAGGGCACCTGGCACGCTCCCCAAACGTAAAAACATTCCAGACAAGTTATACCTAAAAATGAGGAATTTTTCCAGTCCATTTAATAGCGGTCTATGGACTTGTCCTTTAGGAATCTATCTAACCCCTTTTTAAACTCCGTCAAGCTAACCGCCCGTACCACGTTCTCCGGCAATGAATTCCAGAGTCTAATTACACGTTGGGTGAAGAAAAATTTTCTCCGATTCGTTTTAAATTTACCACACTGTAGCTTCAACTCATGCCCTCTAGTCCTAGTATTTTTGGATAGCGTGAACAGTCGCTTCACATCCACCCGATCCATTCCACTCATTATTTTATACACTTCTATCATATCTCCCCTCAGCCGTCTCTTCTCCAAGCTGAAAAGCCCTAGCCTTCTCAGCCTCTCTTCATAGGAAAGTCGTCCCATCCCCACTATCATTTTCGTCGCCCTTCGCTGTACCTTTTCCAATTCTACTATATCTTTTTTGAGATACGGAGACCAGTACTGAACACAATACTCCAGGTGCGGTCGCACCATGGAGCGATACAACGGCATTATAACATCCGCACACCTGGACTCCATACCCTTCCTAATAACACCCAACATTCTATTCGCTTTCCTAGCCGCAGCAGCACACTGAGCAGAAGGTTTCAGCGTATCATCGACGACGACACCCAGATCCCTTTCTTGATCCGTAACTCCTAACGCGGAACCTTGCAAGACGTAGCTATAATTCGGGTTCCTCTTACCCACATGCATTACTTTGCACTTGTCAACATTGAACTTCATCTGCCACTTGCACGCCCATTCTCCCAGTCTCGCAAGGTCCTCCTGTAATCGTTCACATTCCTCCTGCGACTTGACGACCCTGAATAATTTTGTGTCATCGGCGAATTTAATTACCTCACTAGTTATTCCCATCTCTAGGTCATTTATAAATACATTAAAAAGCAACGGACCCAGCACAGACCCCTGCGGGACCCCACTAACTACCCTCCTCCACTGAGAATACTGGCCACGCAATCCTACTCTCTGCTTCCTATCTTTCAACCAGTTCTTAATCCATAATAATACCCTACCTCCGATTCCATGACTCTGCAATTTCTTCAGGAGTCTTTCGTGCGGCACTTTGTCAAACGCCTTCTGAAAATCCAGATATACAATATCAACCGGCTCCCCATTGTCCACATGTTTGCTTACCCCCTCAAAAAAATGCATTAGATTGGTGAGGCAAGACTTCCCTTCGCTAAATCCGTGCTGACTTTGTCTCATCAGTCCATGTTTTTGTATATGCTCTGCAATTTTATTCTTAATAATAGCCTCCACCATCTTGCCCGGCACCGACGTCAGACTCACCGGTCTATAATTTCCCGGATCTCCTCTGGAACCTTTCTTAAAAATCGGAGTAACATTGGCTACCCTCCAGTCTTCCGGTATTACACTCGATTTTAGGGACAGATTGCATATTTCTAACAGTAGCTCCGCAAGTTCATTTTTTAGTTCTATTAATACTCTGGGATGAATACCATCAGGTCCCGGTGATTTACTACTCTTCAGCTTGCTGAACTGACCCATTACATCCTCCAAGGTTACAGAGAATTTGTTTAGTTTCTCCGACTCCCCCGCTTCAAATATTCTTTCCGGCACCGGTGTCCCCCCCAAATCCTCCTCGGTGAAGACCGAAGCAAAGAATTCATTTAATTTCTCCGCTACGGCTTTGTCCTCCTTGATCGCCCCTTTAACACCATTTTCGTCCAGCGGCCCAACCGACTCTTTGGCCGGTTTCCTGCTTTTAATGTATCTAAAAAAGTTTTTACTATGTATTTTTGCTTCCAACGCTAATTTCTTCTCAAAGTCCTTTTTTGCCCTCCTTATCTCCGCTTTGCATTTGGCTTGGCATTCCTTATGATCTATCCTGTTACTTTCAGTTGGTTCTCTTCTCCACTTTCTGAAGGATTGTTTTTTGGCTCTAATGATTTCCTTTATCTTACTGTTTAGCCACGCCGGCTGACGTTTAGTCTTTTTTCCCTTTTTTCTAATACGTGGAATATATTTGTCCTGAACCTCCAGGATGGTGTTTTTAAACAGCATCCACGCCTGATGCAAGTTTTTTACTCTGCGAGCTGCTCCTTTCAGTCTTTTTTTCACCATTTTTCTCATTTTGTCGTAATCACCTTTTCTATAGTTAAACGCTAGCGTACTTGATTTCCTAGTTTCACTTCCTTCAATGCCAATATCAAAACCGATCATATTATGATCACTGTTATCAAGCGGCCCTCGTATCGTTACCCCCTGCACTAGATCATGAGCACCACTAAGGACTAAGTCTAGTATTTTTCCTTCTCTTGTCGGCTCCTGAACTAGCTGTTCCATGAAGCTGTCCTTGATTTCATCAAGAAATCTTATGTCCCTTGCGTGTACAGATGTTACATTAACCCAGTCTATATGCGGGTAATTGAAATCCCCCATTATTATTGTGTTGCCCAGTTTGTTTGCGTCCCTGATTTCCTTTAACATTTTATATGTTATACGAATAGAAGTACTGTTTTATACTTTTTAAGTCCCAGCCTTCTTCTGTTTCCCGCTTTTTGACCTACATGTCAGCCCTAAGTGACAGGTTACTCACATGAGAATGTAAACATAAGACTATTTTAAAGTGAAAAATACCTTTTCATCCCCTATAATATTCATTGGGAAGTGTTAAAGCAGGACTGTACAGTCAAGAAAATTAATTTTTCATCGTAACTTGTTTGGTAGAAATCAGGGGAATTGAAACTAGCAAATATAAAATGTTCTATATAAGTATGTATATAAAAAAAAAAACAATAACAAAAATCAACCAACAAACAGCTAAGGAAAGTTTTCTATATAAAAACTGGCATAAAGATTGCAATTTCCTGCAGATGTTGATTATGTGAAAATTGCTCACACTGAAACAACCTATTTTTGTATTTTCAAAAGCAAACATGTCTTGGTTGAAAAAAGTACCTGCTGAAAAATGAGGTGCAAATGTCAGCAGGTACTTTTTCATATTGAAATACAGTACATACTTTTTCATATTGAAGTACAGTACATGCAAATTCATACTTTGAAAACTGGTGCAAAGTCTGCAGGCAGTATGAAAATTGCCCCTACATATAGTAAAAATATATTCATTATGCTAGTGGTGCTATTAATGAGATTTTTTCCCTATTTTAGTCTAAACTTTCATCTGTTACTCAGATGACTTAGCTGTGCTCAAGAGCTGAGATTTAAAGCCTGAACGAACCTTAGCATAATTTATTCTGATCTAAAAAAATGTAACCATCTCTGGCAAAAGATGGCTAAAGTCACCAGAAACAAAAAATGAGGTTTTAATTAGGGCTGTACCAAATATTCAGATTCGATTTGATTCGGCCCCAATTCAGTGAAATAGTGATTTAAATTTGAATATGAATAATCTGAGGATCCACGGTACTCGATCTTATAGAAATAAAAACTTGATCTCTGATTTCACATTGCTTCTTTTATTATTTATTATGTTAAAGCTCAGTGCTCATTATTTGTATTTTGTATTTGGCTGAATAATATTTTTCATTATTTGTATTCAGCTGAATAGTAAACTATGCTATTTGGTACAGCTCTAATTTTAATGAATTCTGTTACAGCAAACAATTTGTAATCCAACAGTCCAAACTGCATCCTTTTATATGAAAAAAATAAAATAGTTACATAAGTTCAAACGTATAACCTTTTCAGACTGCTTATGGACCCATGACGTGAAAAATCAGCCATTCTCAACATTTTGGATCTGCTACTTTAGTCACCTTTCCCCAGAGACAGTCACAAATACTGTAGGGAAGCTGATATCTCCACCAATACTATCCTCTCAGTAGGAATTACTAGACAGGTGAAGGAATGTTGTTTTGGAAGGGCTCAGGAACAACTAAGAGTAGGGTGTAGCAGGGGCGTAGCCAGACCGGCAGGAGGGTGGTCCAGAGCCCGAGGTGAGGGGGCACATTTTAGCCCCCCCCCGGCGCCGCCGACCCCCCCCCCCCGCCATTGCCGACACCCCCTGCTGCCGCCAGCACCACCACCACCAACTTTGACCCCCCCCCCGCCAACGACCCTCTCGGCCCGCCTCCCCGCCCGCCATCGCCTACCTTTGCTGGCGGGGAACCCCAACCCCCGCCAGCCGAAGTCTTCTTCCTTCATTTGGTTTCTGAGTCTGACGTCCTGCACGTACAACATGCAGGACATCAGACTCACAGAAGCAGAATGAAGCCTTGCGATCTGCAGGGCTTCATTCTGTTTCTGTGAGTCTGACGTCCTGCACGTTGTACGTGCAGGATGTCAGACTCCGAAACCAAACGAAGGAAGAAGACTTTGGCTGGCGGGGGTTGGGGTCCCCAGCCAGCAAAGGTAGCAGACAGTGACAATGGGTTGACAGCGGGTTGGCGGTGGGAGGGGAGGTTGAGAGGGTCGTTGGCAGGGGGGTCCAGGGCCAAATCTACGGGGGCCCACGCCCCCGTGGTCCCATAGTAGCTACGTCCCTGGAGTGTAGAGAGTGGTGTTGGAAAGTGAGTGCAGAAAAACATTAGCTAATGTAGTAGAAGAGTGTTCTATGAGTAAATTTATATTTACTTCACTCTAGGGGAACTGATGAGAACATGTTTTTGTTTTAATAGAAGTACATCTCTAATTGTTACTCTTTGTACATCTATCAAACTCAAAAATAAAAAAAAATTAGGGATAGGACATCTTAAGTCATTTTTGATCTTTACTCTAGAAGTTACAAATCATTTTGTGGTTGTATAATTTCCAGATAGACAGCACCAAACCAGGAATTACCATCTGTCTACCAGTTCAGATAAAAATAATCCATATTGCAGTGGGAAGATTATTTCCACCACAAACAAGATGGAGTCACTGTAATGGCTGTCCTGTTTCTCCTGCAGTGAGAAGGATGGGAGCCATGTTTGTACTACGTCTGTACAGATCCTAACAGAAGCCTCCTGGATTCCAAATACATATCCCTTCAGGACCCCTAGGGAGCTTTTTTACAATTTATATCAAGATTGCTAGATGATGCTAGGCATTTTCAAATGTTTATTTTTGCAAAAATAGTTCTTGACTATCTTCACTACTTCCTACGAGCTACTGATTCAGAATACCAGAAGTGATTAATAACTGTTTTGTAGTATAGATTTCAATCCATTGGCTGCCAGTGGGGTCAATCAGGTAAATACTGATGGGACACCAGTTGTTTTCTCTGTAGCTGCATTATGGTTGAAAACAAAAAAACTGCTTTTGCTACCCATCTCTATTGTGACATAAGCTCTCCACTAAATCTAGAAAATGCCATTTCTATTTAGATAAAAAATAATAACACAAAAAACTTTTCTTACATTAGATGACTGTACAAGAATGGGTAGCTGTACCTGACAGTCCATGGAGAGAGAAGGAGGAATAGCCAGATACAAAGAGACACTCATTCACCCACACGTGGCCAGTTACACACATATTAAACATTGGAAAACACACACACACACACACACACACACACACACACACACACACGGGAATGGACAATCTATTGACCCAGATCTTGAACCCTACCTCCATCTCTTCACTAAAATGTCATCCAGAATGGAGGTTTGTTTTTATAAACATATTATCTATATTTTTCTTATTACTGCTTTTTGAAAAATAAAAACATTTCTCTAGAAGTTCTGTCTTCTACATCTGCACCAGTGCAAGACTACAAACAACTGTCTTTACTGGAGATCCTTTTCTCCAGAGAGAACAGCAGCCAATGGTAGGTCTTCTCCACTGCCTTTCACTGGAAGAACTGGAGGGTACCTACAGTCTCTTCAGCAGAGCTGCTGCTCCTTTCCATTTCTCCTCCTACCCTGCAGGGCTGTTTGCCAGAGAGCATTGTGTCAAAGAAGCAGCTCTCATGGGTCTTGCCCTACCAAAAGGAATTTTCCAGTTGTGCCAATATTTTTTAACAAGTTGAAGGAAAGGTTAAAACAGAATTTGGCCCAGAATCTGGTAATAAAAAGCATTGCAACACTGTACTGATGGGCACAGCTGTGCAGATGCCAACCCCGAATCCGAAGACATCTGATCCACAGAATTTCAAAGCTAGAAACTATCTTCAAAACAGTCCATCTGATTAGTCCTGGCTTCATTTGTGCATAAAGTTATAGAATGGCCAATACATTAGTCTGGTTATTGAAAACCCAGAGAACAGCACACTGTGTTGGAGTCTTCTTCATTTGCTCTTCAGGCCTTCAGTTGATGCCACTGCGCTACAGCTTGCCTGGGATGGGCAATCATATCTTTCCAGTGCTTAACTTCCCCAGGGCCACTTTTCCAAGACAAATAGATCTACAAAGAAGAGCAAATGCATTTATAAATATCTGGAACATCCGAGGAGTCCTCCTTTCAGACAACGCTCCTTACCAAGCTATTCTTAAATCAGGAATTTAAAGGCTCCTTCCCATTCTAAAAACCCTCTGCTAATGAACCAGGCAGTGCAATTTGCCTTGACAAGTCTGTCTATCTATACAAGTCTGTCTCAAACAGAAAATTATGAATGCACTTAATATAACACCGTTTACTAAGGCCCTATTGCTGGGCATAACCAGCATTTTTTTTAGTATATATTGCATGTGTGTTGAAAGGTAATGTACCCATATATGGAAAACAAGGCTTAATTAGTCACTATCAAGCTATTTTTGAAGACCGAAATAGCTTTTCTAGCATATCTAATTTAGCCCATCCTTGATGCTTCAATCAACTGACAGGATGCTAATCTTGACTGGTTCAAGGATTCTCCTTCTCTGAATATATGTATTTTAGAGGAAAGGAAGGAAATGGGAGATATGATACAAACATTTAAATACAAACAAATCTTTTTCAGAGATGAGAAATCAGTAGAACTAAGGGGCATGAATTGAGGTTGCAAGATGGTACATTTAGGATTAATATCAGGAGGTACTTTTTCATGGAAAGGGAGGTGGAGGCCTGGAATGCTCTCCCTGTGGATATGGTGGCGCCAAAAACAGTGATAAAATTCAAAAATGTGTGATAGAAACACAGAGGATCCCTATATGGAAAGAGGGTCACCTAATGAATGGAACAAAATCCTCATACGCATCACTGACAAATGAAGACCCCCCCCCCCCATCAACTGGAAGAACCAACATATAACCCTCACAACAAAATATAAATTAAACCAACAACTAACAACAAAATGACAAGCCAGAACAACACACAACAAGGCCACAACATTAAAACAGACCACACAGATAACTACAGATTATCAAACACACCGTGATCAGCGGTGATACATACACCAAGATACCTATAGGATATATAAATGCATGATCAGCAGTCAACAAGACAGCCCTACTGAGAGACTGGATTGAAATGGAAAACCTAGGACTACTACTCATAACAGAAACATGGCTACACCTAGAACATGACCCAGTATGCTGAACCTATGCCCACCAGGTTACAAAACAATACACATAAATAGAAATGAAAATAATAGAAAGGAGGGGGCTGCAATTATATACAAATCCACTAAACATCACTAAACAATCGCTAAACATCTATCCCCAGTGATTGAAATATTAGCATGCAAACAGGCTCATTTTTGAAAGAGAAGGATGCCCATCTTTTGACACAAATCGGAAGATGGGCGTCCTTCTCACAGGGTCGCCCAAATTGGTATAATCGGAAGCCGATTTTGGGTGTCCCCAACTGCTTTCTGTCGCAGGGATGACCAAAGTTCATGGGGGCATGTTGGAGGCGTAGCGAAGGCGGGACTTGGGCGTGCCTAACACATGGGTGTCCTCGACCCATAATGGAAAACAAAAGGGCGTCCCTGACGAGCATTTGGATGACTTTACCTGGTCCTGTTTTTCTTATGACCAAGGCACAAAAAGGTGCCTGAACTGACCAGATAACTACCAGAATCAGGGATCACTTCCCCTTACTCCCCCAGTGGTCACTAACACCCTCCCACCCTCAAAAAATATCTTTAAAAATCTTTTGTGCCAGCCTCAAATGTCATACTCAGGTCCATCACAGCAGTATGCAGGTCCCTGGAGCAGTTTTAGTGGATGCAGTGCACTTCAGGCAGGCGGACCCAAGCCCATCCCCCCCTACCTGTTACACTTGTGGTGGTAAATGTGAGCCCTCCAAAACCCACCACAAACCCACTGTACCCACATCTAGGTGCCCCCTTCACCCATAAGGGCTATGGTAGTGGTGTACAGTTGTGGATAGTGGGTTTTGGAGGGCTCAGCACACAAGGTAAGGGACCTATATTCCTGGGAGCAATTTATGAAGTCCACTGCAGTGCCCCCTAGGGTGACCGGTTGGTGTCCTGGCATGTCAGGGGGACCAGTGCACTATGAATGCTGGCTCCTCCCATGACCACAGGGCTTGCATTTGGTCATTTCTGGGCGTCCTTGGTTTTCATTATCGCCGAAAATCAGAAATGACCAAGTCTAGGGACGACCATCTCTAAGGATAACCTAAATGTCAAGATTTGGGCATCCCCGACCATATTATCGAAACGAAAGATGGACGTCCATGTTGTTTCGATAATACGGGTTTCCCCACCCCTCCACCGGGACGTTTTGCGAGGACGTCCTCATCAAAACTTGGGCGTTCCTTTTGATTATGCCCCTCACAATCACACAACACTCGTAGACCAACTATGTATCACACTGTTCTACCAACCCCCAGGTAGCTGGACAAGACAATTTCATGAACTTCATATCAAACACCCACACAAACCAACAAAATGTCCTACTAATTGGTGATATCAATCTGCACCTAGACAAACAGAATGATAATAGCACCAAAACTCTAATGAACTTTCTAAACCAATGGAACTTCACTATAGAAAAAGGCACCTCATCCACAGAAAAGGCCACCTACTGGACATACTAACCCACAGGCTACCGGCAAACAATAGAAAACTGCAAATAGGAAGAGGTACCATGGACAGACCACAGCAAGCAAACTTTTACATTGCAATGGAAAGCAAACGGAAAGAAGAGAAAGCCAAGATCATCACACACAATTACTACCACACCTTCTGGAGAACAGTGGGAAACGAACATAGAGACCTAGAACTGAATGACATCCATTTCATGAGGAACTGGGATGAAGCATGAGCAAACACACTAGACAAAATAGCACCATTCAAAACAAAAACAAGAAATAAAAAACAACTGAGATCCTGGTTCAACGATGAGCTAATGCAAATGAAAAAACTATGCAGGAGACTACAAAGAACATGGGCCAAAAACAAAACAGAAACAAACAAAGACATATGGAGTAAAGCTATAAGAACATACAAACATAATATAAAGAAAGCAGAAGCGGAACACTACGTATACAAACCCAGAACAGATTAATGCAAAAAAAATATGCAAACTCATGAACAACCTAACGAAAACACAGGACATACTGGCATCAACTGAAACACCACCTACTGCAGATGAACTAGCTCAAAATTTTGAACAAAAAATAGCAAAGACAAAATATAACCTTGCAAAACTGCAAACCTCTATCAGTGACTTCTTACAAGACTGCAAAACCAACAACTCCTATGTCACTGCAAACAGAATCTGGACTGCATTTGAACCACCCAAAATGAGCAAAGTAAAGGCACACTGACAAAATACGCACATGTGAAATGTCTGCTAGACAAATGCCCCAACTACATGATGAAAAACCAACCAGAGTGGTTCATCGAATGCACCACCAAACATATCACATATATGCTAACAGAAGGGAATTTCCAAAAAGATAAAGGCGAAATCATACTCACTTCAATCCCCAAGAACACAACCAACAAGATCAGTGATCTTACAGACCAGTTGCCTTAATACCATTACTGACCAAAACGATGGAGGGATTGGTAACAGAACAACTAATGGAATACTTAACAAAATTCTCAATCCTACATAAATCCCAATCAGGATTCAGACCACAACACAGCACTGAAATGGTCCTAGCCACTCTGAAAACGAAGTTCAGAAGCTTAATAAGCCAAGGTAAGAACATGCTATTAATGCAATTCAAAATGTCAAGTGCGTTTGACCTAGTAGGTCTTGCAACACTGATGACCCTGCTCGATTACATAGAAATCAGTGGTGCAGTGGCTGCATGGTTCAACGGCTTCCTAAAGACCAGATCCTACATTGTTAAGATGTCCAACCAGCTATCAACATCCTGGATCTCCGATTGTGGAGTACCGCAGGGCTCTCCAATATCAATATCAATGTACTGATGGCTCCACTTGGAAAAAAACTGGAGAAAATGGGCTTCAACCCATTCTTCTATGCAGATTATGTCACTATTTACATACCTTTCAACAAGATTATCACAGAAATAATGGACAAAGACAAAACAGGATTGGACCTCATGGAAAACTGGGCAGAAACATTCAAATTCAAATTAAACAGAGACAAAACCAAATTCCTGGTTCTGTCAGTCCTGCACAACCCCACAGCCTATCAAAACTTCATAATCAACCACCAGACATACCAAATTGAAACACAGTTAAAAATACTGGGAAACATTCTCTACAAACTCCTAACACTAGATAGTCAAATATCAGCAGTAACTACAAAATGCTTCAGAACACTATGGAAACTGAGAAGGATCAGAGACTATTTTCCAAGACAATCATTCAGGTTAATAGTACAAGCGACGATACTATCACAGCTAGACTACTGCAATGCAGTATACGTTGGTTGCAAGGAAAGTGCACTGAAATCACTACAAACCGTCCAAAATATGGCAGCAAGGCTAATTTTCAAGAAGTTGAAATGCAAAAGAGCCACCCCATTACTCAAAATACTACACTGGCTGCCAGTCAAGGCAAGACTGTTCTTCAAAGTGAGCACCATCATCTACAAAACATTATTCAGTCTGTCACCAGAGTACATGCTAGACTTGATAGAACTATCACCAAGAAACATGAGCCCAGAAACCAGAAGCTACCTACTTCGCCACCTACCAAGTTGCAGAAACATAACCTACAAATCTATCTACATGGCCAGACTTAACTGCCTGGGTTCCAAATGGTGGAACTCAGTACCAAATATCACAAGAAGCATCACAAACTATCTTCAATTCAGAAAAGAACTGAAAACATACCTTTAAAAAAATTCTACAACAAATAATTTAGCCATTGACGTCCATTCTGATTACTAATCATAAACTATCATATAAATCCCAATCAAAACATAAACTGCACTTGTATACCATCACTATAAGTCACAACTAAACTGTTTAATGTAAACAAATACTGCAAATGTTAACCAGAATGTAATTTGTAAGCCACTTTGAACTGAAACTTGTTTTTGGATAACAGTGGAATACAATAATGCATAAATAAAAATAAATAAATAAAATAAGAAAAACAAAACATAAATGATCTCTTGGCTGTTGATGTGTTATGATGGCAGGAGTAGTGCTTAGACAGCTACTCCAGAAGTTGAAAAGAAAGGTCAGTGCCAGTCAGACATCAACTGAAAATGGTAAAGACAAGTTGGGATCAAATATATGCATTTTATATCACATTTATATCATATGCTATGGATGTAGGCATTACGTACCAATCTGGAGGAGGGGAATACATCTTAAGGTTGAAATTAGAGAGTAGAATGGTCGGATTGTTGGCTTAATTGTTATTGATAATATGCAACTGTGCTGAGGCCATAATAATAAAACCACTCTTCAGACTACTGGCATGGTGGTATGATGTTGCAGCATCATATAGAACTGCCTATATATGATAGGCATGGAAACATACAGAACTGCCAATATGTGATAGGCTTGGTAACATATAGAACTGCCTATATGTGATAAACTTGGTAACAAATTGCCAACTGCCCTCACTGCCACTATTCAATCATACAGGAGTGTAACAGTGCCACTCAGGCTGCCTTGTTGGGCAGACTGGATGGACCAAGCCATCATTAACTGTGTTGCATGCGTTCTGTGTTGACATGCAATCAGTTAAATATGGATGGAGAGACAGTTTATGGGGCCTTTCCACAAATGGGCCTTTCCCTTTTTAGAGCAAGACTGTCCAATGAGTAGCCAGAGACCAAATGTAGTCCTCATGACCTTGGGATGTGGCCCATTTGAGATTTTTAGAAAAACAAATGTTTAAACTAATTAGCTAGCACACAGAACTTTGAAGGATTGTAGAACTATTTGGAGGATATGAAGTCACAATTTCACAAGACAGTCACATTTTTATGAGTACAAATCTTGCTATAACAGACTAAGATATTCATGTGGCATACACACACACATGGATTTCTGATCATGTGACCCATGATTGAATACACGTGGGAGTAAATTCAATAAATGCCACCAAAATTTAGCTGTTATGCTAGTATTCTATAAGTCTCCATCTATGTGTCTAACATTAGGTGTGAGCACTTTAGCCAGCTCAAAGACTGGTGTACGAGGTTGCGCCTAATTGTAGGCATTTAGACACATAAATGATAGTATTCTGTAACCTGCATGCCAAACTGCCTGCCATGCCCCGACCCACTGATAGCCCTCCCACATCCTCACCCCCTTTAAAGTTGCATACTCTGGAATTTGAGCACACAACTTATAGAATAGCAACTAAGGACCCAATGCTCAAAAGTAAATGTGGGCGCTAGAGGCTATTAGCATCATACTAGTGCCCACATTTACCTGTGCAGAACATTCAGAGGCTCAGAGTGCAGCAACAAATGAGTACGCAGATGAATAGCATAAATGGAATGCTAATGCAGTCAAGCTCAAGTAAATTAGGTCATTTTGTATTCCTCGCCAATGCTTAGAAAAGAGAACCCGAAACAAAACTGCCTTACCGCTGTAAAAAATAACGCCAGGTCAGAAGTGTAGCCAGGTTGAGGGCACGGGGGAGCAGAGAATGGACTGCCAACAGTGCTGGCACATATTTTAAACATGACAGATTGTGTGAAAAATAGGCGCCGGTTTCATCGGAAGTCCATTTGGGGGAGCAACTGCTCCCCTGGCGACTCACCTAGCTATGTCTCTGCATCAGGTTGGAGCAGGCATTAGGGCATTAGAAGATAGGATTTCTCATGATTTTCATGCTTCTCTCATGATTCTTTCTACAAAATCTGCTGGTTTTGATTGCTTTTGGGAGCAGAAGGAAGCCCATGCAAGCTCTTAAGTGCTGGACATGAGAAACAGCAGCCCCATGCAAAAGCACATGTTGGCATCTGTTTCATGCATCTAAATTTAAAGCATTCATGTAAAAAAAAAATGAAAAATGCCCAATGAAAGCACACATTGGTGTTTATTTCCTGCATCTAAATATAACCTTCCAAGCTAAAAAAAAAATTAAAAACGCTTATATTTAGGCCACATTTGGGTTTTTACCAGGCATATGCGCACAGGAGCCGAGCTTACCGTGGAACTTTATGTGCATGCGCCAAGCATAATCCTCCCATGCCAAAGCACAGTCCTCTCGCCAAACTCCCTAATGCTCAATGCTATGAGTGCACCTATATTTGCATCTCATTAGCGTTGAGCATTAGGGCATTGTTCTGTGCTGTTTCGACAGTATTTTTATGGCGCTATTTTGTACAGCGCCAGAGTTTTGAGCATTGGGGCCTAAGTGCTTGTACTGCTAATTGTTGCCAATTAGCACCAATTTATAGCCAATGATTGACTGTTAACTACAATTAACAGCCAATTATTGAATTAAGTTGCTCACAACTGACCTTATTTTACAAATTGCATGCACAACTTTGTACGCTAAGCCTAATGTTGGACACCCAACTTTATAGAACTAGGGGGTTAGCCATCCCTGACCTATAATCAAAGCCTTTTCTGAACCAGCGAGGTGTCAGAAGAAGGGGAGAAGTCTACCTGCATCCTACCACATCACCAATCTACTTAAGAACTTTGACATGCACAGTATAGCTAGTTTTAATGTGCTCTGTATTACACAGACCCTAAAGTTATTATTGCTTGACAATAGTTTTGTACATATTGCAAAACTAGCAAGTCAAACTAATCACTGATTCACATATTTTTCTCTAACAAGGAAAACACTCTCATTTACATACCAATGAATTTAATTTGGTTTGAAATGTGGACTGCACTTGTTCCATAGTGCCCTTAGAGCAGATTTTTAATCTGCAATTATTGCTTATATGTGTTGTCTTGTGTGTATGATCTTTTGAATGTATTTTATTGTGATTTGCCTTAAATGCCTTGTTGTGGAATGGCAGAATGTAAGAAATTGCTAAGAAATATACAAAATATCCTTCAACTTCAGTGCAAAAAATGCAAGAAATACAAGGATAAACATTTTGAGCTAGTGGCCTACAACAGTGATTTATTATAGCCTGTGGTCTGAGGACCCCTGGGGGTTTGTAAGACCATTACAGGGGCTCCATAGGACACAGAGAAAAAGAAATTGTCTTTAGATGATGTGGAAGCTGGAAGCAGGAGTGCTGGAACCAGCATTTGCCCAGAGGGCTTGGGAATAGCAGTGCAGCATCAACAGGGGAGGAGAGGGAGATATTCTGAGGACTAGCTGAAATGAGAGAGGGAGACTGATTGGTAGGGACTGACCAGGGGTGGTGAGGAAGGGGGTGTGTGGAGGGAGAGAGAGAGAGAGAGAGACTGGTAGGGACTGGCTGTGGGGGGTGGGAGGGGGGGTGGGGAGGAAGAGAGACCGGTAGGGATTGGCTGGGTATGGGTGGAGGGATAGCGACACTGGTAGAAACAAGAAAGGGAAGGGAAAAAGAGGGCTGGTGTGGATGGGCTTGGTACTGAGGAGAGGGGGTCTGGAAAGAGTGGTAAGAATGACCAGTGACTCTCCTCTCTCCCCTCCCCTCCCATCCATGTCCAGCGATTCTCCTTCACCCCCATGCATCCTTCCCTCCCATTCCATTCCACCTGCTCGCCCTCTCTCTGACGGCAGCGCTTCCCGGATGCTGCCTACCGCCGCCACGATCGCACGATCTACCTCCTCCCTCTGTCTCACTCTCAACAGCAGCGGTAGCGATTCAAACACGCTACCGCCTGCTTCTAACCTGGAAGCGTCTCCGCTGCTGTTGAGAGTGAGACAGAGGGAGGAGGTAGATCGTGCGATCGTGGCGGCGGTAGGCAGCATCTGAGAAGCGCTGCCGTCAGAGAGAAGGAGGCAGATGCAGGATCAGTGCTGCCTGCTCCCTCCGCTCCGCTGCTGGGTGGGCCTGAACCCAAACTGGGTGGGCCTAGGCCCATCTAGGCCCACCCGTGGCTACGCCCCTGCCACACAACCAAAAGGCTAGGATGATGTAGACTAAGTTCAGTATGTACATCACCAGCTCCTTTGTGCTCCTACCTTCCCAATAACATCGTTTCGGCTGAGCTTGTCCTTGTCCATGACGGTAATGATGATGGTGGTCTCTCTCAGCTTTTCTGTTGGAATGTCAAAGATGAAGGACTCGTTGAAGATAGGATTTAGGCAGCGCTTCATGACCACCGTCTTCTTTTTCTCCACTCTTTTGTCTTTATACATCAGCCATACTTTTACATAAGGATCTAGGAATCAAAGAAAGAACAGAACTGGTACTGCTGCAGAATGCTTCTTGTTTATATTATTGCCTTTGAACCCAGAGGACTTTCAGGCATGCTTCATTTTCTGCTAATAATCAGCAGATATCTGGCTTATGTATTGCCCACAGGTGATAATTATCTAGTCTGTACGTATTGCAAAGAAAACACTTCTGAAAACCACCTAAGTTTGTTGTATCCTGATAACATTGGCTTGGTAGTTTACAATCAAGTGTGTATCTTCTTTGCTCTTAAAAGTGCATTGCTAGATTTGAAAATTTAAAAATCAGATGCAAGGCTGTGATTGTTCACAGACACTGAAAGGAGGGTGGACAAGGAGATGTGCTAATGGTCATGTATATAGGCAGCTCAAGGACAATATAGTCAAAGTTCTAGGTAGTCTTGTTGTATATGCACTTGACAAGTAGACAAGCTAGTTGGGATAGAAGGAATTAAAGAACCAGCAAACATTATAGGTTTGCAATGATTTTCTTCTTTTAATGGAAGGTTTAATCCTTTGGCCACAGGAGTACTGTAATTGTGTTCTCATTGAGACAGGGTTGCCCTGGACATTATACAAACTTCTCACTTAACTAAAAGGCCAAAATGGGACAGCTTCAACATACAGTTTAGACCTTACATTTGTTCTTTGGTGGAAAATTGTATCATTTGTAAACTGCTCTGAAAGAGCACGAATCGGAGAAAATGTTCTTCACTCAACTTGTAATTAAACTCTGGAATTCGTTGCCAGAGAATGTGGTAAAGGTGGTTAGCTTAGCGGAGTTTAAAAAAAGGTTTGGACGGCTTCCTAAAGGAAAAGTCCATAGACTGTTATTAAATGGACTTGGGGAAAATCCACTATTTCTGGGATAAGCAGTATAAAATGTTTTGTACATTTTTGGGATCTTGCCGGGTATTTGTGACCTGGATTGGCCTCTGTTGGAAACAGGATGCTGGGCTCGATGGACCTTTGGTCTTTCCCAGTATGGCAATACTTATGTACTTATGTACTTATTACTAAAGGATGGTCAATCAGGAACTCAATAAACTTGGAGACTTTGCATTGTTGGCTTTGTGAACTGTAATCAGCTTTGAGTTTTATTTAATAAAGCAGAAAATGAAATCAGATAAATAAATTTAAAAAAATCCTAGATGTGATCAGGTTGCAAATGAATGATATAAAGGAGTTGTTAGTGATTATTCCAGAAAGATTCCATCTTGCCATCCTAGTCCTCCTTCTCAAACAGCTACAGCTGATGAGTGAGCTGGCGATCATAATTCCTGTATTGTGAATGACTGAGCATATGGTTGACTTTTTGCCAAACCAAGTTACACTTTAGTACCTGATGTTCCTCCGATATCCATTGCTTTAAGATTCCGTGCTTTGATAATATTCACGATGATCGAATTTGCAGATGGGTTGTAGCACAGTGACAGAAGCAGCTCTCCCCGACTTCCCTAAAAATATAAAATAAAGTAGACTCAGTTTCTATCTTCTGGCCTTAGGATTTGCATTTTTTTTTGTCATTTCAAGTAACAGACAGAGCATAATCTTATTTGTCTGGTGGTCAGTATCATGCTGAGTTCCATGTACAAAATGATCTTTTTATTTCTGTTTCTTGAGCACCACACTGATAGCACTGGAGAATAACTCATCCATTTATCAACAGACCAGGTGCAGTAATGGCATCAGCAATATCTATTGTCTCCCACTGCTCTACCAATATGCCTCAAACCACTTTTGAAGCAACTGGCAGTTCAGCTTCTCTGCCTATTCTCTGTGGATCTCTTTCCCGAATCAGCTCTGCAATGCAGATTGCAGATTCCTGTCTGCCAGGGGCTAAAGGTGTACTCGGAAAAATGTTTTGCTTGGTTTTGATTTTATTAGTTTCCATTTTATTTGATGTTTATTTTGGTTTGTTCCACTTATTATAAACACAATAAACAAAACTGGAAGAACAAACAAAAAAAAAAAGAAGAAAAGAAATGAAGAGCAATTTTCAATGCATGTGAATTGACTGAAAATTGCCCATCTCTAATATGGCTAAAGGTACCACAGATGCAAGAGGAAACATTCCTGGAGAAATGCATGGAAGAAAAGACTTCATTTTCAACCCTAAATCAGTACTAGCAGGTGCAAAAGTCCATAGGTACTTTATATTCATGCCGATTTGCAAAATGCAATTATGCACATACTAACTTGCTCTTTGAAAATTGGTGCAATGTCGACAGATATAAAGTATGCTTTGTTCCAATGGGAACAATATGAAAACTGCCTTCTCACTAAAACAGTTCATTGTGCTGTAACTAATTTTCCAGTGGGGAAAAAAGATCTAACACTCATCTAAAGAAGCAGCTACTCCTGGCTGAGTGAGAAGAAGAATCTTAGTCTGTACTAAATTGAATCAGCCATCGATTAAGGTTAATGCACCAATTGTAGTACTTGCATTAGCTGTGCATTTAACACTTGATGTGGTAAAGGGAATAAAGGCTTTACTAACAGGGACTTTACAAGCAGAGTGTGATAGATGCTAATGACTTTCTATTACTGGTAACACAAAACTTCATTATACCTAGTGAGGCTAACATAACTTACAAAGGAAGGCCTCATTTCCTCTCCTGCTAACACATAAGAAAAGTGACCAGTGGAATCTGATCCCTCGATAAACCTCCTCTAGCTCATGTCCTTAGCTAAAATCCCCAGTAAGGCATCACTTTTTTTTTTTTTTTAGGAATTCCTCCCGCTGTGAAGAATTACCCCCTGAAAATAACTCCCCATGAGGCAGCAACCCCAACAGAATGCTCCTCAGGAGGCAACCCTCCTCTGAAAAAACCCTCATGAGACAGGCCTCTCTGACAGAAACAACCCCCCCCCCCCCGTGTCAGTATCTGTCTAAGCTCTATTCTTTCTAATGCCTTTTCAAAGAAGACGGAGGTGGGAGAAGCATTATAAATTATAAAAAGTACCAGCAAGGCAGGAGGGACAGTAGCTCCCTCCTTCCTCAACCTTTTTTAAGAAGACATCAAAAAAGGTTGGTCCTGGAAGGAGGAGTTTCCTTTGAGATGGTCACCTCATAGAGGGCCCCTTTTACAAAGGCGCACTAGCATTTTTAGTGCAAGGTAAAAATAAGTGTGCACTAAATGCTAGAGATGCCCATATATTCCTATGGTTGTCTCTAGTGTTTAGCACATGCTAATCATTAGCATGTGCTAAAAATGCTAGTGTGCCTTTGTAAAAGAGCCCCAGAAAGATTAGCCAGGGAAGGGGGGGGCGCTTACTCATGGGGAAATCAAGTAGGCAAAGACCTATGGGGGAGAGGCTCCTTAGAGGAGACAGTTGCCTCATTCAGGGGTTCTCTTAGGGGATGCCTCATGAAAATTTTTCTATTAATAGAGGTCTGCTTAGGAGGCAGAGCCAAGCAAAGTTGGATGAAGGCTTACTGTTCCATTTTCTGTATATCAATGGGTAGGGCTAATATAGAATCTTAAGTATATCTCCCAGAGATGTAATTAGTTTTGTATTGACCACCATGTTAGTGCAGATTGTATTACTTTACAAGATTGGTGCTAACCCTGATTATTTATTCATGAGTTGCATAGCATTCAAATACAAACAAACTAGCCAATTGCAATTTTCAATATTAGGCTGCTTCATATCTATGTTAATAGTAATGTAGACTAATGTGTTAATTTGCATGGGTTAGCATTAGCTACTAAAAGCACTGACACATCTTAGAGCTTATATTACTCTCAATGCTGTTTAATATTCCTTGACTATTTTTGGGTTCAATCACTGGCTGATTGTTAGGTTATTTGTTTGTTATTTTGTTATTAATGTTATTGTTTATAGTTTGTAATAATTTTAGTATACTAAATATTTTGGAAAGATGGTCAATACATATTGGTAGATAAATCAATACATAAATAGCACATATAGTTGACTCTATCCCTTTCCTTATTTCTCTTTCACAGAATACTCTTGGTACATGATTGAAAGCATTGCAATAATGGGCATAATATTACTCAGTTATTCAATAAAGTGTTAAGTATGATACTACTGGTTTCTTTGTTCTCCTAGGATTCTGCAGCTGGTGTTATGATTGTTGCAAGTTGTCCAGATTTTGCCACATCTGCTTAAGTCAAACAGACGTTTCGCCCATCATGCTGTAGCTTTCTTAATGGGATGCTGTGAGGTCAGAAGTTTTTGTCTTTATATATAGTGGGCTCTCAAACCTGATTGGCTGGGGTTTGAGGTGGCAGGAAGGAAGGAAATTTCAGCAGGAAATCAATGCAGAAAAGTCTGTTGGTCACAAATTTGAATTTTGGAGGGAAAGTTCATTGATCAGAATTTTAAATTCTGGCACTTGGGACAGTTCTGCTTGGGGGAGGGCGGAGGGAAGGACCTACAAAAATGTTTTTTGAAAATTAGCAAGAGGAAAGTTGAAGTGAAAAGCCTCCATATAGATTGCACCTGTTATTTGGGCAGGTACTAGTGATGGGAGGGGTAGGAGTGAAATTGAATGTACATGCTTTTCTTCCCTCATTTTAGCTTCAAGTATGTGTGGTATGGAACTTGTGCAAATGTTTTGCTGTATTTGAGATAGTCAGATGGCCTAGCTGGAAATTGCCCTGGATAAATGCTTTTCAGAAATGAATATGGAAATGGTTTGGACTACTAAAACCCTGAAAGGACAAATATAGGATTCACTTAATTAAAACAAACAAACAAACAAACACCACTTACACTTCCATCACTACATGGTTTCAGCTCTTTCCAAAATGTTTGCATCTGTGTCAGGTCCACCTTATTGAGCGGTATTGAAACTTCTCCAATGGGGTCATTGCGACTGAATCTATCATAGTCGAGGACTTGAAGATACAGGACTCGCTGTACCACTTTTTCATATGGAAAGCCTAGAAGCAGTGAAAGAAAAATATGGGAAGTTTACAATGAGACAGCATCCAGCAGGGCCAGTGCAAGGGTATAGTCGCCTTTGGCAAACCTTCATCTTGCACCCCCACCAATTAACTTTAGGGCCTTAACCCCCTCCCATCAATAATGATCACCATAACACCATCCTTCCCAGAATAATCTTAGTAAGTGGGTTATTTGGAAACTGTCCACCCTCCCTGCTGGAAAGGTGCCTCCCATCGTTTCTTTGAGTTTGTATGGTTATCAGGACCTATTGTTTTGCTTTGATTCCAGCTGCTTTTTGATGCTCCATCCAGAAGCTGCTGCCCAAGGTGATTGGTTGGGTTGGCCCTAGGATCCAGGAAAAAGTAATAAAACATGACTACATTGTGTGTCTAGTTCAATAAGGTGAATTAACAGCATCCAACAACTAATTATTAGGTGCTGACCAATTAAGCATTAAAGGGTCGATTTTATAATGGGTTCCTATTTGAAACTTATTTCATAAAGGCAACATACAGGGGAATAATCGAACAGGGGCGCCCATCTCTAAGGATGGCCCTGTAAAGGAGCGGGGCAACCCGTATTATCGAAACAAGATGGACGTCCATCTTTCGTTTTGTTAATACGGTTGGGGATGCCCAAATCATGAAATTTAGGTCAACCTTAGAGATGGTCGTCCCCGGTTTTCGGCGATAATGGAAAGCGAGGACGCCCATCTCAGAAACGACCAAATCCAAGCCATTTGGTTGTGGGAGGAGCCAGCATTCATAGTGCACTGGTCCCACTAACTGAATGGAAAAAGCCCTTCCCTTACCGATCTGGAAAGGAACGGGCATGCATGAAGGAAATTGCATGCAAATGAGCTGCTCACTGTTAGTTCATTTGTACACTATTTGCTTCCTAAGGAGGAGAAGTGACGGCAGTTGAGGATGTCCAAAATGTGGGTGTTTCTGTGAGAAGGATGTCCATGCCTTTGACACCCTCTTTATTTATTTATTTGGAGTTTGGATCACAAGTAGCAGCAGTGGGATTTGAACCAGCCACCTCTAAATTGCAAGACCAGTGCTCTAACCACAAGGCCACTCTGCCACTCCTCCATGCCACCCCCGTGAAATTTTGGCCGTCCCTGTGGGGGGCAGTTGAGGACATCCAAAATGTTTAAAAGAAGGACGTCCACGCCTTCGTTATTATTATTATTACATTTGTACCCCGCGCTTTCCCACTCAAAGCAGGTTCAATGCGGCTTACATAGTAATAGGGATTACAGGATATTGATAAAGAAAATAAAAGTTAAATATAACAGAATAACAAAAGTGATACGTAGGTAGAGAAGGACAGGGGTGAAGGAGTAGGAGATGTATGAGCAAGGGTAGAAGAGGCAGGAGGGGGATGGATTACAGGATAAGCATACGGAATTTTGGTGGGAAAGATAGTCAAGGTCATTGTCGTTGTCTCCTGGATATGTGATGGGTAGTAGAATTCATAGAATTAGTTTGGGTCATTAGGATAGGCTTGCTTGAACAGATGGGTTTTTAGTGATTTCCAGAAGGATAGATAGTCACTGATTGATCTGATAGGTCTTGGGAGGGCATTCCAGAGTTGGCTACCTTAGAAGGAGAAATTGGATCCATAATAGATTCTATATGTTCAGGTACCTTCGTTATGCCTCCGCTGACATACACATACCTCCCCACCCCCCCACCCCAGGGACCTGCATACTGCCCACCCCCATAGGGATGGCCAAATTTCAAGGGCATGGAGTGGCCTAGTGGTTAGAGCACTGGTCTTTCAATCCAGAGGTGGCCAGTTTAAATCCCACTGCTGCTACTTGTGATCCAAAATCCAAAAAAATAAATAAAGAGGGCATCAGAGTAAGTAAAGGCATGGATGTCTTTCTCACAGAAACATCCACATTTTGGACATCCTCAACTGCTGTCGCAGGGACGGAGGCATAGCGAAGGACATACTCTAAAAAAAAAAAGACAAGAGTTTTTGAAGTTGTTTTTTTTCGGGGTGAGAGGTGGTTAGTGACCACTGGGGAAATCAAGGGAGATCATCCCCGATTTCCTCCGGTGGTCATCTGGTCAGTTCAGGCACCTTTTTGATGCTTGGTTGTGAAAAGAAATGGACCAAGTAAAGTCGTCCAAATGCTCATGAGGAACGCACTTCTTTTTTCCATTATCGGCCGAGGATGCCCATCTGTTAACCATGCCCCCGTCCCGCCTTGGGCATCCAAGTGGCAGATGAAGTTCAATGTTGACAAGTGCAAAGTGATGCATGTGGGTAAGAGGAACCTGAATTACAGCTATGTCATGCAAGGTTCCGCGTTAGGAGTCATGGACCTAGAAAGGGATCTGGGAGTCATCGTTGATAAGACATTAAAAACTTCTGCTCAGTGTGCTGCGGCGGCTAAGAAAGCGCACAGAATGTTGAGTATTATTAGGAAAGGGATGGAAAACAAACACGAGGATGTTATAATGCCATTGTATCGCTCCATGGCGTGACCGCACCTCGAATATTGTGTCCAATTCTGGTCGCCGCATCTCAAAAAAGATATAAAAGAATTGGAGAAGGTGCAGAGAAGGGCGACGAAATGACAAAAGGGATGGAACGACTTCCCTATGAGGAAAGGCTAAGTCGGTTAGGGCTCTAAAGCTTGGAGAAAAGGCGGCTGAGGGGTGATATGATAGAAGTCTACAAGATAATGAGCAGAGTAGAGCGGACATATGTGAAGCATTTCTTTACACTTTCAAAAAATAATAGAACCAGGGGACACACGATGAAGCTAGAATATGGTAGATTTAAAACAAATAGGAGAAAGATTTTCTTTACTCAGCGTGTAGTTGGACTCTGGAACTCGTTACCGGAGAATATAGTGACAGCAGCTGTCCTTATGGAGTTTAAGGGGGTTTGGACAGATTCCTGAAGGAAAAGTACATTGAACATTATTAAATATATATATATATATATATATATATATATATATATATTTGGGGGGGGGGGGGGGTTGCCGGGTTTTTGAAGTCTAGATTGGCCGCTGTCGGAGACAGGATGCTGGGCTTGATGGACCCTTGGTCTTTTCCCAATATGGCGATGCTTATGTGCTTATGACACACACCCTTGAACTTCGGTCATCCCCGCGACGGAAAGCAGTTGAGGACGCCCAAAATCAGCTTTCGATTATGCCGATTTGGACGACCTTAGGAGAAGGACGCCCATCTCCCGATTTGTGTCGGAAGATGGGCGCCCTTCTCCTTCGAAAATAAGCAGGATAGGCTCCAGGTCTAAGACCATATGAATAGCCATACTGGATCAGACCAATGGCCCATCTAGCCCAGTATCCTGCTTCCAATAGTGGTCAATCCAGGTCACAAGTACCTGGCAGAAACTCAATTAGTAGCAACATTCCATGTAGCATCTCAAAGAGTAGCAATATTCCATGCTACCAATCCCAGGGCAAGCAGTGGCTTTCCCCATGTCCATCTCAACAACAGAGTATGTGCTTTTCTCCAGGAACTTGTCCAAACCTTTTTTAAAACCAGATACGCTAACCACTGTTACCACATCTTCTGGCGAGTTACAGAGCTTAACTATTCTTTGAGAGAGAAAAATATTTCCTCCTATTTGTTTTTAAATTATTTCCATGTAATTTAATTTCCCCCGATATTCAGCGCTATTTAACTGGCAAGAAATGCTGCTGAGCAGTTAAACAGAGCTTAACCGGCTATCCACTGATATTCAGCAGGGGATAACTGGCTATACCCTGCTTAATATCCCCGATTAGTGGCTAGTCAGTTATATTGTGTGATATAACCGGCTCTCTGCCAGTTTTTAAAGGGAGTTTAGCAGCCATATTTGGCCACGTGAAAACGTAGAATATCTTTGGCCAGTATTAAAATAACTGGCTAAGTCTGAATGACTTATCTTGAAAACAGCCAAAAATAAACTGGATATTCAATGCCGGGCACTGGAAATGGTTTGGCATTGAATATGCAGGCTCAGTACTGACCACAGAAATTATCTGGTATAACTCCCACAGTCTGAAAATCAGTCTCTGAGTGTCTAGTCCCAATAGGGTCCAGGTGTAAAATGTGTGTTTGTATTCTACATCTGAACTTGTGAATTGAAAAAAATAGGTTCATACAAGACAACTCCGCACCTACTTTGCCTAAACCCCTAGGAATGGCTACACATGGACGCCTTTATTTTAGAAGCCCTATTTGCATTTGCACCTGTAAATATTGGCATTTACATGTGCATACTGAATAAATGTAGAAACCTCAATTTTAGGATTTATAGGTGCAAGTCACAAATATGTGCATATGGCAAGAAGGCATAGTTTGGGCAGGGTTAGGATGAGACTAAGGTGAGGCCAAAAAATACACATGTACTCCTTGTTCAGATGAGAAATGCATGTCTGTGCTTATCATTTTAAATGTCAGGAATTACAGCTTCTTCCAGGGATGTCTAGGTTTTGTGAAAATACTTTTTATTGGGCAGCGCTCTATAGGATGGTTTAGGGGAGGTAGCTTCCTTAATCCACCTTAATGCTCCCCAAATCAATTTTGCCAGGTAAAATTGGTGGGTATGACATTTTATTTCTGTTTCCTTGTACCCCACCCCTCCCCCTCCCAAGTGAACTTAAAATTTAAATACCTTATCAGGTAGGGCCCCACCAGCCTGCTAGCCCAAGACATATACAACTCCCCAGCCCCACCCTTGAGATTGCCTTCCCTCAGTCTGGGTATGCATACAAATTTAGCTGCATATTGACTGTGAAAGCCTGTTTCTCCAGGTAAAGTGCCCTCCCTATATTAGAAGCCTGCAGTGCATGCAAAACCACCAAGCCCCAGTGACCTAATGGTTAAGGAACTGATTTCTGGAGCCAAAGCATGTGGGTTTATGTCCCACCTGGGGTGGAGTTTATTTTGTGAACATAATTTCATGAGAAGAGGAATTAATTTGTCATGTTCCAGTTGATTTGAGAGTAGACAATGTTGGAGACTGAAACAGAAGTACCAAGTCACAAGTAATCACATGCTGCCACTCTTCCAGGACAAAACGGTAGGGTTCATATTAAGCATTATTTTAAGTAGGCAGGAGATGTATCACATAATCAGATAGTGTTGCTGAGTATTGTCTCCAACCACAGTACTCTCCAGTTAGTCAGTTAGTGCTGGGAGTCATAGGGGGGGGGGGGGGGGGGGGGGGATTCAGTGAAGGCCATCAAAGTTAGGCCTCAGGATGACCTGTACATCAACAATCTTGATTGCTTAGGCCTGGTGTGCTCCAGTGAGGTGCCTCATTTTATCTGAAAATTTCTTGTAAATGCATTAGGCAATCTGAATCTAGTAAATATATTTTTTGGGAGCCATCACACCTTACTGCTTTTTTGGCATCTATAAAGACAACACTGTTGGCGAAGGATGCTTTTCTTTGTGTGTTTTATGCCTGTATTAAGTCTTATCACTGTGCATTATTCAATACCTGATAACATGTATTTGGAGAATCTTTTTTTTCTTTTCCTCGTCAATAAAGAACTTAAAAAAAAAGACAACACCGTTTGCTCCACTAGCTACAGTTGTGGAAGATCCATATTGAATGTGTGCTCTGGTACCTGTTAACATTAGGCCTTAGTTAGATTTCCTTTTGATATTTAAAGTATCCTCCAGTTGTATTGGATCCAGGTAGCTCTATAGTTGACTATTTGCAAATTTGTGTTATCATTTCTTTTTTTTACCTGGCGCAATAGGGAAAATATTTTACAGTCTCTTATTTTTTGTTATAACTTATTTTCTTCAGATTGGCAACTTTCTGTACAAGTATTATATTTGCTCGATTATATGTGTTTGAAACTTTTAAATTAAAAAAAACAAACCAGGATGATGTGTACAAAGCATGAATTCTGTAAAGCCAGTTCTGCATGGTATTGTCTGTATAGAATACTAGCCTAACACCAATTTTGCACCTAACGTGGGGTGTGAGAACTTATGTTAGCCAGAGGCTGGTGGAAATGTTTGTGCCCGACTACTGTCAGTTAGGTGCGGAAATGCAAATATTCTATAACTGCGCGCCTAAATCCTGGGAATGCCCTTGATCCACCCATGCCCATCCCCTGGCCATGCAAGCTCTGGAATTGTGCATGAGATAAGATAGGCACGCAGGTTGTAGAAAAGGGGTGTAGGACAGATCTATGCATAACTACTAATTAGCACTTGTTAATGCCAATAATAATTTTTTAACACTTATTTAGCCAATTAATGTGTACATGAATTTCTGATTTGCACCCAAAATTGCCTGCCCAACTTTGGACAGCCTATAAAGAAACCAGGGGTATGTGGGCACTGGTTAAATTCAGCGCTAGTGTCTGTATAGCTAACTGCTCAAACCTGTGTAACTGTGATGCTGCACTGATGGCTGAACCTGTATAACTTTGTGGTACTGGCCACTGATCTGGTTATTCATTGTCGGTGCTCAGATATGGCCTGCACTGAATATCCAGGTCTACATTAGCCAGCTGTAATCAGCATTTATAGAAACATCATCTACTACTGGCTCAGTGTGAGTGCAGGGCTGCCGAGAGGGGGGGCAGGGGGGACAAAATTCCCCGGGCCTCCAAGGGGGGCCTGGCACCGGGGTCTCTTTCCTTCTCCTGCTCCCAGGCTGTTGGCGCTGCAGTCCCCGGTCTTACCTGCCTGCCCTTGGCTCCGTCTACAGCACCCCTTCGTCCGCCACCGGGCCCCCTGCATTCAAATTGGCAGCGCCTCACCTCCATGTGAAAGCAGCAGATCGCCTCCCTTCGGGCCTTCCCTCACTGTGTCAAGGGCAGGGCACAGTGAGGGAGGGCTCGAAAGGGAGGCGATCTGCCGCTTTCACACGGAGGTGTGGTGCTGCCGATTTGAATGCAGGGGGCCCGGTAGCAAACGGAGGGGGACTGTCGACGGGGCTGGGGATGAGCAGGTGGAGACTGGGGACTGCGGCGCTGGCGGCCTGATTGCAGGAGAGGGAGGTGACAGTGGTAGTGATTGGGGGGTCGGCGGGGGCCCCGGGGGTGGCCTTGCCTCGGGCCCGGCTCAGTCTCTCAATGGCCCTGGTTGAGTGGAGTGTAAGGAAGCACATGGAGAGAATCAGAATGGGAGTGCTGCCATGAACTGACCAGATGGGCCAAGGAATGAGACGCTGCTGCTAGCAATGTAGCCATGTACTAAGGAGAGCCTGAAAAGCAGGGAACACCAATCTGATAGCGCACTAGTGTGATCTGGAATCAGCACTGCTGCACTTCCTCTCTGATGCTGCCTGTTCTGCAGTCATGAGTGACCTCATGCTTTCCTGCTCCAGAGAAGCATGTGGCAGTGCAAATAAAAGCTGAAGCTGGTATAAATGTTTGCACCTGGGTTGCTAGAAAAACATGTATATTATAGTATTCTATATTTTACATGTGCAATTCTGCATCCCGCCCATGCTCTGCCTGTATTCTACCCACATGTATGCCCACTTCAAAATACACACCATTGCGATTAGGTGCCATGTTATAAAATAGAGTTTAATCAAATTATTGGCATTTACATGGATTGTGCACATATACGTGTGTATATGCATTCTTGGCACGTAAATATTGGTGCCCTCCAAAGTTCCCTCTAAGATGAGCAAGTATCCTCCACCTACAGTCATGCCAGTGGGGGGTTTCACTATCACATTTTCAGTAGTGATGGAAGGCAAGCTCTATAGGACTCCAACCTGTCTGTCCCAGTGATTGAAAATGAAATATTGAAGCACTACCCATTATTGGCAGCAGTGCAGTTGGAGGGCTCTCTCTCAGCTTAGAGGGAATAGTGTTGCCCTCTTTATTTATTTATTTATTTATTTGTTTGTTGCATTTGTATCCCACATTTTCCCACCTATTTGCAGGCTCAATGTGGCTTACATAGTACCGGAGAGGCGTTTGCAGACTCCGATGTGCACAAATACAAAATGATATTGTGGTGGGATAGGTTCTCATGGAACAGTCTTATTGGGGTATCATAAGGCGGAAGGGTTGTGTAATGACCGTTGCGTACTTAGGTTTTGATTTATAGAATTACCTCCTTAGTGCTGGAGGTTGGATTTGTCTCGATACCATCTCCAGTTCCCTTGTAACTTGGCTGCATATCTCCTGATGATTTCTGTCCTGCCCTGCAGTCCCCCTTTCTCCATGAGACACTATCTGGGTCTTGTTTGGGATGCTTTCCTGTTGCCACCCTATAGTGTAATTCACTCTTCTGGTAGTTGAGGGCTTCAGGCTGCTTCCGACTTTCTGGTCATGTCTTCAGGGGTGGTGGTGCTGGAGCCACCCATGTACTCATTTCAGAAGCTCCAGTGCAGTAAGCCAGACAATGAGTACTCAGATTAGGGAGGTCACCAGGGAAGATTCCTGTTTCCTCTTACACATTAAGCAAGAGGCCTGTCTCCAGCCAACGTTACAGTGACTGATATGCAAGGAGGTAGGGGAGCACTAACAGAGGTGCATGCCAGAGCTAACTATAGTGAGAGGGCATAAGAGAATGAAGGAAGTGTGTGTGTGGGGAGGGGGAGGGGGGAGAGATGCGAGAAGGCAGAGAGATGCGTTAGCAGAGTTGTATAGATCATGCAGCTGAGAGGTCTGCTAATGCATCTCTGGTCTCATGCTCTCAGATAGGGGATGAAGCATTAGGACAGAGGTGCATTAGTAGAGTGTGGGGCCACAGATGACAGATGAGCATACACACAGCTACAGATGTATGGAGGGGTGTGCAAAACACTAAGACAAAAGGAGAAGCACATTTTTACAAGGTTTCCAGTGCCAGTCTATCCATGTTAACAATTACATTTTTATGAGTAGTAGCTATTTTATTCCATAGTGTTTTTTTCCACAGCTTTTACCTTTGTTCTTAAATGTTCTTGTGAAAAGTCATTAATAGAACACGTAGTTATAAATAATGCATGACTTACCATCACAAATGTTAATTTGACATTTTCTACAGTTTGTGTACTGACTTGACAAGCTTCTCTTTGTGTGTTTTGTATCCAATTTTCATGTGGAATTGAAGAATTACAATTTAAACACAACCAAAGACAGCTAAATATTTGTGGTACTCCTTTCATTTGCAAACCAATACAACACAGAAATTGGTCCAAATGTATACCCCTAATTCACTGTGAGAAAAGCCTCACTTGTTGGGCTTCAGTTTAACTCACTGGGATGGGTCACCCTTGGCATCTCTGGTGAAGAAAGATTAAGAGAGAAAAGATTGAGTGTCTTACCCTCAAAGAGAAAGGTCTCATTCCAGTGGGGATTGAGATTCTTCCGTTTCACCTTGGTTTCCAGTTTGTGCTTTTTATCTGGTAGCAGGTAGATCTTAACAAAGGGATCACTTGTGCCACTAAAATCCTTGGCTGGAAGTTCCTGTGCCTTTAAGATCTTGACTGTGAGTGTTGATTCTTGGAAGTTATAGCCAACACTAAACTGAATTCGTCCAAGATTCTCCCTACCAGAGCTTTCATGTCCTTCATCTTCGTCAGACCCTGGTGAAAGCTGAGGAATAAAATAAAAAGAGACCGCTTATAGCAATTCTCACTTTTTTTTGCTAAAATATACTCCCCCTGATGTTGAGCCCACAGCGGTCCTCATGTTTGTAGACACAGGCCACCACAGGTAAAATAGTTCAGATATTCCGCTGCTGCTGAATATCCAGAGTCTGCACTGAGCGGTTGTGTATCTAGTGATATTCAGACCACTAGCTGGATAACTAACTACATGGAGTTAGGACATCCTTTTTGCTGCCCTAACTTTATAAAGGTAGCTATTTGGTTAGCAATCTGAATATCACTGCTAACTGTATAACTTCAGTCTTTGCCCACAAACGGCCTTGGAACTATCCGGAAAGTGCAGAGGTGGTTAGAAAAAGTTGCCAGAAATATCAATGACACTGGCTGCTGACTATCCCTCTCATTCACACTGATCTGTGAGCTTAAAACATAGACACTCATTCCTCAGTTCAGAAGAGGATGGAACATCTATATCCGAAGAGACTGATGTGGGGTGTTAGACCTGCTACCTTGGACGTCTCTCTTAGGAATGAATAGTAAGTGTTTGCACTTACCCCATTTTTACTGCAAAAGATAATGCAGGGTAAGTGCAAAGCTTGTGCATTACATTCAGGGTATGTGCCCAGCATCTGCCCTGCATGTACTGCAAAGGGCATTTATCACACCCAATCCAGTCAAAACACCCATAAACCCAAGAGGTACACCACCCCAAACTAATACAGCTCCTCCTGACACCCTCTGGCAGGTCCAAACCTCTCCCACTCACCCCCACCAAGAATACTTGAGCCACATCTTGACACACCCATGCGCCAATCCCCTTAGAGAAAACCCCACCCTGAATGAAATAGCCACAGCTGCACTGAGCCCTACTCTCCCCCACTCTACCAGGGTTTAGATTGGGCCTATCAATGTTCTTAGGTGGCAGCAGTTTGCCTCCAATGTTGCTCAGAACGGTGTCAGTTTGCAAGATGACACTGCTGCCTCCTAGCTGTTCTAAAAGGCAGAGGTGCTGTTTTGGATCTTGGCGCCATCCCAGATAGCAGCAGAGGGGGAACACGGCAACTCAGGAACACTTGCAGGTCCAATTTAAACCCCAGGTAGGTCCCGGGGGGGGGGGGGGGGGCACAACTACTTTATCTGGGGTGGAGTTTTCTCTAGAGGGGATCGGCACTAAATAGGGTGGGAGGAGGATCAGCATATGGGGGGTGGGGCCTACTCGTGTGACAGTTGGGGCTACTATGAACATCTATCTCATAATGTGGACTAATATTTAGATTTTGTTTTTCTTGTAAGAATTGATTTTTTAAATATGCATAACTCATACTTTGTTGCTGTGTTATATGTACAATAATTAAATAATTTTAATTAAAAAAATACACATGTACATAAAGAATATTTGCACTTGACTTGGAGGCTCCAGTAGTCCAGTTGGAGCAGGAGTAGGTTTGTGTGAGATTTGTGCCACTACTGGGCTAGCTCTGGGAGTAATTTTATAAACACTTATTGTTTCCTTTCTTAGAGAAAACAAGTTTTCAGTCAGTACATAATTAAGTGCCAGAATTTATTGTTGGAGGGTGTGGTGAAAACAGAATAGTTGGGTTTAAAAAAGGATTGGATAAGTTCCTGGAAGAAAACTCCATAAATCATTATTAATAAGGTTGACTTGGGGAAAGCCACTGCTTATTTCTGGGTGTAAGTATCACCGAGCCTTGTGACCTGGACTGACCACTGCCACAAACAGGATACCGGGCTTGATGGAGCTTTTGTCTGATCCAGTATGGCAGTTATTATGTTCTTATTGGCATACACAGGAAATCTGTAAGTTACACCACTCAGCATCAGAATTACTTGGGAGAAACAACGGTACCTAAGAATGATAAAAATGATCGAGATGATGGAAACTGATGGCTACCCATGAGTGAAAGAGAACTAAATATAAGCAGGGAGAAAGGGAGAGAGAATAAAAAAAGAGTGTCTTTCAATACCATCACCAAAAAATAAGCAATAATTCAAGCCACTAGTCAATAACTCATCAACGAAGTTGTGAAGTGTGGAATATCCATCGACCTGATTTTATTAGCACAATACAGTACAGTTTTGAGAAATGTTTTGCACATTAATAAGTGCAATGGAAGGGAAGGCTTTTCACTCGGTGTCTATTTATAAATGAAACACATTTCTCTCCCTATGATGTTGGGGAAAGGTAAAAAAATAGTTCTCCATCCATTGGGAATTAAAATAACTTGGACTCAGGACTCAGCTGTTATATTAGTAATGTGGCTGTAGGATCAAGGAATATTTATGTTGAATAATTTATTAGTGGCTGCACGCATACAGAAGACTTAAAACAGCAAGCCTGACAGAACTACTTTTTACACATATGTGCATATACTCCCTAATTCTATAAAAGTCACCAATAATTGCATGCACCCAATTTGGGCATGCAATTTAATTGACTAGCAAGCCAATTAGTGCCAAAAATTGGCTTTTTAACAAGCAATTATTGGCGCTAAGTGGATTCAATTAAGATGCATACACGTAAATTTATGTTTGTGATCCGGCCCTAAATTTTACACATGAACAGAAAAGGGGGGCATAAAAATGGGAGGGCCATGGCTGGTTCGGGGCAGATTGTGGGCATGGCTTTGAGTTACACACACAATTATAGAATAAGAACATAAGAATAGCCATAATAGGTCGGACCAATGGTTCATCTAGCCCAGTATCCTGTTTACAAATGTGGCCAATCCAGGTCACAACTACTTGGCAGAAACCCAACTAGTAGCAATATTCCATGCTGCCAATCCCATGTTTGTCTCAAATGGAGACTATAGGCTTTTCCTACAGGAACTTGTCCAAATCTTTTTTTAAACCCAGATATGCTAAGTGCTGTTACCACATCCTCCAACAACGAGTTCCTCCTATTTGTTTTAAAAGTATTTCAATGTAACTTCATTGAGTGCCCCTAGTCTTTGTACTTTTGGAATGAGTAAAAAAATCGATTCACTTCTACTCATTCTACACCACTCAGGGTTTTGTAGACCTCAATCACATCTCCACAAGCTGAACAGCCCTAACCTCTTTAGCCTTTCCTCATTTGAGAGGAGTTCCGTCTCCTTTATCATCTTGGTTGTTCTTCTTTGAACCTTTTCTAATTCCGCTATATATTTTTTTAGATATGGCGACTAGAACTGAACACAATACTCAAGATGAGTTCGCACCATGGAGTGATACACAGGTATTATAGTATTCTCATCTTATTTACCATACCTTTTCTAATAATTCCTAGCATCCGGTTTGCTTTTTTGGCCACTGCCACACACTGGGTGGAAGATATCAGTGTATTGTCTACAACAACATCTAGATCTTTTTCTTGGGTGCTGAGCCTCAAAGTTGACCCTAGCATCAGGTAACTATGGTTTGGATTATTCTTCCTAATGTGCATCTCTTTGCATTTGCCTCATTAAATTTCATCTGCAATTTGGATGCTCAGTCTTCCAATTTCCCAAGGTCTTCCAGGAATTTTTTCACAGTCCACTTGTTTTAACAACCAAGGGGGTTCCGTGTGTAAATTTAGGCGGGGGCATTTGCACCATGTTTTCGTTGGTACAAATGGATGCACCTAAATTTAACCACAACCCCTGGAACTTAAGTGCTATTCTATAAACCATGCCTAAACTTTAGGCATGGCTTATAGGATACCTCTGAAGTGGGGTTTTTTGCACTGATTTTTTTAGGTGTGATTTATAGAATTCATCCCACCCGGGCAGTTCTACAACTGGGCAACTCCACTAAGGTACCCCAAGCCTTTTCCATAATGGAACCTAATTCATAATGGAACCTAATCTGGAGCGGGCGCCAGCGGTAGTTCCAACTATAGGTAGTTTGTGTGCTAGGGAAAATCAGCCTATACTTTTTAGTGTGGTACTAACCCGGTGGTAGTCAGGCAGCCCTGCACACTATCTGGTTACTGCCAGAGCCCTTACCACTACCTCAATGGGTGGTGGTAAGTACTCCCCCTCACATGGCCATGCTGTAAGATCATGGGCTCTGTTGGTATTGCCGAATGGGTACTGCTAGCGTGGCTTGATAAAAGAAGCTCTAAATGAGGCAGGGACCCATACTCCACTCCTTTGTATGTCTCCCTTGCAAATACTAGCTTTGTAAGTTAAGTGAGTATTTGCAGAATAGCGCCTAGGTGTCCTGCTAGCACTAAAGTGGTTATATGTGAAAATAAATAAAAGTACTAGTTTTCTAAACATTTACATGCACAGGGGTAAATTCAATAAATGATGACACAAGTTAGGCAGCAAAAAAACTTGCATGGCAAGTGTGAATTTACTGCATGGCCATTTCATTTTTGGCCATTTTTACCCACTGCAGTAAAAGTCGCCGAAGCGCATAGCAAAAATAGCCGCTACTGTCAGTGCAGGGCCCTTTTACCAAAGCTTAAGAAAAGGGACCCTATCTCTTTCAATAATTTGGTGTCCCTATGGTTTTTCTTTTCTGTTACTTCAGCTGTCAAACCCCATACTGTAAGGACAGCTTGGCTAAAGCCTTGGGTAGAACAAATTTAGGTTTTAGATGGAGTTTCTTTGCAGGATCACTCTCAGCTATACAAACTGAATCATATTTTTGTAGAGCTTTTTGGGAAGCAGTGCTCAGCACAGACACAGTATCATGCAAGCAGCACACCCAAGCTGATTGGTGGATCCAACGACTTTTGCTTTATTCTTATGAAAGATGCATAGGATGTTAACTCAACATCTGAGGCAGATGATGTTTATAGTCCTTTTGGTTATATTTACTCACTATTCTCTTAGTTGCCTTGAGTTAGGGTGATTTCTTTAAGCCAGAAATAGCTTCCACAATAGATATTCAATGGAAAAAATAGAGCAAAGTGCTCACGCAGACCTCCAGAGTCCTCTGACATTACTGATTATTTATTTAGATACTCTCCCACTCACAAGCAACAGACACAAGGGGCAGCAGCCAAGCAGCTTCCCACAATTTCCTTCCAGAAAACTTTCCATAAGAACATAAGCGTTGCCATACTGGGACAGACAGACTGAAGGTCCATCAAGTCCAATATCTTGTTTCCAACAGTGGCCAATCTAGGTCACAAGTACCTGGCAAGATCCCAGAAGAGAAAAGCAGGTTTTATGCTGCTTATCCTACAAATAAGCTGTGGATTTTTCCAAGTCCATCTTAGTAATGGCTTATGGACTTTTCTTTTAGGAAATTAGCCAAGCCTTTTTAAACCCTGCTAAGCTAACTGCTTTTACTACATTCTCTGGCAATGAAATTCCAGGGTTCTATTACACATTGAGTGAAGAAATATTTTCTCTGGGTTGTTTTAAATTTACTACTTAGTAGCTTCATTGCATGCCTTTTAGTCCTAGTGTTTTCGGAAAGAGTAAACATGTGATTCATGTCTACCCGTTCCACTCCACTCAATATTTTATAGACGTCTATCATATCTCCCCTGTCTCTTCTCCAAGCTGAAGAGCCCTAGCTTTAGCTTTTCCTCATAGGGAAGTTGTTCTATCCCTTGTATCATTTTGTTGCCCTTCTCTGTACCTTTTCTAATTCGGCTATATCTTTTTTTGAGATGTGGTGACCAGAATTGCACACAGTATTCAAGGTGCGGTCGAACCATGGGGCGATACAAAGGTATTATGACATTCTCATTTTTGTTTTCCATTTCTTTCCTAATAATTCCTAATATTCTCTTTGCTTTCTTAGCAGCTGCTGCACACTGAGCAGAGGGTTTCAATGTATCATCAATGATGACACCTAGATCCTTTTCCTGGGTGGTGACACCTAATGTGGAACCTTGCATCACATAGCTATAGTTTGGGTTCCTCTTTCACATATGCATCACTTTGCATTTGCTCACATTAAACATCACCTGCTATTTGGTTATCCAGTCTCCCAGTCTCCTAAAGTCCTCTTGCAATTTTTCACAATCCTCTTGTGATTGAACAACTTTGAATAACTTTGTGTCATCAGCAAATTCAGTGGCCCTTTTACTAAAGGGCAGTAGGGCTACTGCTGCATTTGTGTGTGGCAAATCGGGCTTACCACCTCTACCGTGCGCCAACTCCAGTGCTAGAAAATGCTACAAAATGCACAAGAGCTCTTGCTGCCTCCTAAATGGGTGGTGGTAAGGGTTTCCCTGGGAAGTGGCAGAGCAGCAAGTGGTTCACCTACACAGGACCATTTCCCTTTTAAAAGAACCCAACCTTTTACCTGCTGAAGTAAAAGGGGGCCTCGGTGCATGGCAAATTCATGCCCTGACGCTACAGCATGGCCTGTTTTACTGCAGCTTCGTTAAAGGAGCCATTAATTACCTGACCAGTTACTCCCATCTCTAGATCATTTATAAATATGTTAAAAAGAAGCAGTCCTAGAATAGACCACTAGGGAACCCCACTATCTACCCTTCTCCTTTGAGAATACTAACCATCTAACCCTAATCCGTTTTCTATCTTTTAACCAGTTCTTAATCCACAATAGGACATTACTTCCTATCCCATCTCTTTCTAATTTCTTTAGGAGTTGTTCATGAGGTATTTTGTCATATGCTTTTTGAAAATACAGATACACAATATCGACTGGCTCACCTTTATCCACATATTTATTCACTCCTTCAAACAAATGTAATAGATTGGTGAGGCAAGATTTCCCTTGACTAAATCCATGTTGGCTTTCAGGGGCATTTTCGAAAGAGAAGGGCGCCGATCTTCCAACACAAATCGGGAGATGGGCATCCTTCTCTCAGGGTCGCCCAAATCGGCATAATCAAAAGCCGATTTTGGGTGCCCTCAACTGCAGTCCATTGCGGGGACGACCACAGTTCACGGGGACGTGTCAGAGGTGTAGCGAAGGCGGGACTGGGGCGTGCTTAAGAGATGGGCGTCCTCGGCCGACAATGGAAAAAAGAAGGGCGTCCCTGATGAGCATTTGGTTGACTTTACTTGGTCCATTTTTTTCACGACCAAGCCTCAAAAAGGTGCCTGAACTGACCAGATGAACACTGGAATCGGAGATCACCTCCCCTTACTCCCCCAGTGGTCACCAACCCCCTCCCACCCTAAAAAAAAATTAATTTTTTTTTTGCCAGCCTCTATGCCAGCCTCAAATGTCATACCCAGCTCCATGATAGCAGTATGCAGGTCCCTGGAGCAGTTTTAGTGGGTACAGTGCACTTCAGGTAGGCAGATCCAGGCCCATCCCCCCCTACCTGTTACACTTGTGCTGGTAAATGTGAGCCCTTCAAAATGCACCCGAAACCCACTGTACCCACATGTAGGTGCCCCCCTTCACCCATTAGGGCTATGGTAGTGGTGTACAGTTGTGGGGAGTGGGTTTTTTTTGGGGGGGGGGGTTGGGGGGGCTCAGCACCGAAGGTAAGGGAGCTATGCACCTGGGAGCAATTTGTGAAGTCCACTGCAGTGCCTCCTAGGGTGCCCGGTTGGTGTCCTGGCATGTCAGGGGGACCAGTGCACTATGAATGCTGGCTCCTGCCATGACCAAATGCCTTGGATTTGGTCGTTTTTGAGATGGGTGTCCTCGGTTTCCATTATGGCCGAAAACCGGGGACGACCATCTCTAAGGTCGACCATCTCAACATTTAGGTCAACCATCTCTAAGCTTGACCTAAATGTTGAGATTTGAGCGTCCCTGATTGTATTATTGAAACAAAAGATGGATGCCCATCTTGTTTTGATAATACGGGTTTCCCCGCCCCTTCGCAGGGACATCCTTAGAGATGGGCGCCCTTAGAGATGGTAGTCCCCGTTCGATTATGCCCCTCCACGTCTCATTAATCCATGCCTATGTATATGCTCTGTAATATTGTTCTTTATAATAGTCTCTACCATTTTGCCTGGTACCAACGTCAGGTTCACTGGTCTATAATTTCCCGGATCACCTCTGGAACACTTAAAAAAACTGATTTTATGTTGACCGCTCTCCAATCTTCCAGTACCATACTAACAATAGTGCAAATGCATGTTTCAATTCTCTGAGATGTATACCATCCGGTCCAGGCGATTTGCTACTCTTCAATTTATCAAATTGCCCCATTACATCTTCCAGGTTTCTAGAGATTTGTTTCAGTTTCTCTGACTCACCAGTATTGAATACCATTTCTGGCACTGCCATCTCCTCCACATCTTCCCGAAATTTGTCCAAACCTATTTTAAAGGTAGACCTGGAAAAAGCCACTGCTTATCCCTGGGGACAAGCAGCATGGAATCTTGCTGCTTCTGGAATCCTGCAAAATACTAGTGACCTGGATTATCTGCTGTTAGAAACTGGATGCTGGGCTAGATGGATCTTTAGTCTGACCAAGTATGGCAATTCTTACATTATTATGGAGGGATGGACAGGAAAGTGGAGGTGGTGGACTGGGGAGGTGGGGGAAGGGTGCATGGCTGAATGTTCACCTATGGCAGGGGTCAGTACTCATGGTCCACAACCCAGTCTGGTTTTCAGCATTTCCACAATGAATATGTATGAGATCTATTTGCATGCAATGGAAGTAAATATATTTCATACATATTTATTCTGGAAATTCTGAAAACCAGGCTGGGTTGTAGACCTCAAGGACTGGATTTGAGGACCTCTGACCTACTATATCAGATACCCGTAGGCTTGTTCTGACCAGATGCAGATCCTTTATATTTCAATTACATAATTTTAAAGGATATAAGAATTTTATATCACCAAGGGAGGACCAAATCAATTTCCAGATGTGAATGTTCCAGTTTTATTTGGAAATAGTTAGACTGTGATTTAAAGCAAACAAACAAAAAAAAAAGATAAAGAAAAGCATCATAGAAAAGAAGTATATTATGGGCTGGGAGTCTAAACATAAACCAGGGTTACTTCTTTACTAGCCAAGAAAAACCCAAAGCAGTCTTCAATAAATTTGCTTTTCCTATCCAATAAACCCATGGTTGCTTGCTTTCAATCTTCCCTCAATCCACACTATGTTTTCTGACCTTCAATTTTCCATTAACGTCTTGCCAGCTCACTCGCCAAGTGCCAGTAATTTGACCTTTTGTTAGCAAAAGCGGTATATCAAATTCTAGAATAAGCATAAACATTAATTTAAAACCTGCACTTTTAGAGTTTGGCTCTTTTCAGCTAGTCTGCTAATTTCCTGAAGTCTTGTTTGGTAGCAAAAATAAATTTAATGTTAGTATGTCCCAAATCAAGTTTGTATTTTATATTTTCTGCGAGGGCAACCAAACAGTTGTATAATATATAAACAGCACAGCACAATCAATCATCACATCTATATGGACAAAGGGATGACCTGTGAATAGAAGCCTCAGCAGTGATTCATTTCACGCTGGGATCACTGCCCAACGGCTCACTTATCTTATCATTGCCCTCAATATTTTCACAATGATCTACCCATCAAATTTATTATTTCATAGAAAATATTCCTTTTTTGGTATACAATAATAAAACTCTTGTGAAACTTATCTTAATCTCTCTCAATCAACTTCTTAATCATCTTGGACCTACACCAGGAATATTTTCTATGAAATAATAACTTTGATGGGTAGACCATTGTGAAAATATTGAGGCTGATGATGAGATAAGTGAGCTGTTGGGCAGTGATCCCGGCATGAAACGAATCACTGCCGAGGTTTTTATTCACAGGTCATACCTTTGTCTGCATACATATGATGACTGATTGCACTGGGCTGTTTATATTCTATACAACTGGTAGCAAAAATAGTTACTTAAAACAGGGTAAATGTCCATCATTATCTAGGACCCTGTAAGGACTGTAAGCATACCTTTCCTGAATTGAAGCACCAGAAGACTTACTGAAATCCACAAAGGAAATGAGGTCAAGGGTTTGAAAGCCTGATGGAATTTGCAGTCTTCAGGTATCCTGAGCTAAGGTGATTTGGGGGAATTGTAAATAGATTTGAAAAAGCTAAAGTGCTAGGAAATGCGGAGAGCAGCAGGTGTGGTGGTGGCTAACCAAGGAATTACTCCTGAGTGTGGTGGATTTTGTTTACTTAGTTGAGAAGAAAACTGGATATCTCAGCAGCCTAAGGGAGAATTTCATTTCTGGAGGTCAGGTTAGACTGTACTTGTATTTCTATGCATCAGTTTGGAATGCCTGCTGACCTAAGCCACTGAATTGAACACTGCGCTGTAAAGATTGGATTCCTAAGTGAGAATAAACAGACAAGCCTGTGCTTAACAGTTATGTCTCACATTTCAGGAATGGATCCAACCCTAAAGACTTTACTGGGAATCAGCATTCTGTTAAAAAGCTTCAGATTCCCACAATGCCCTTTAGGAGATGATATAGAACAGTGTTGGGTATGATAAGTACATATGTCAGGCACAAAGAGAGAGAGAGAGAGAGAGCAAAAGACACAGTGAGAAGTCTTCTGAGAAATGAACAACTGATCTTGGAAGGGGATGGCTCTTGGTATCCCTTGAAACAGGAACTAATTTTGACACTGTAAAATATAGCTTCCTAGAAATGACCATCTTGAGTAAAGTGGTGTGGTAGCTGTGTTAATCCACTTTTAAAGGTAATAAAAATAAAACAAAAACAAAATAAGATGATACCTCTTTATTGGACTAGTATTAAGTTAGTCCAATAAAAAAAAGGTATCATCATATTTTCTTTTCTATGTTTTGTTTTATTTCTATTTATTACCTAGAAATGATCAGAATGTTCTGTATTCAATGAAACAATATCCAGCTAGCTGTACTGCCTCATCAAAGGTATCAAATTACCACTAATGCTTTGTGTAAGATGTAATGCAGTGAAACAGTTTAGAAAGCTTTAAACAGAAGATCATTAAGCAGAACTAAAATAAACATCCTCCTCTCCTGGGATGGATCAAATATTAAAGGAAATGGGAGACGTTCCCTTTAACAAGCTTAGTATGCCCAATTTTCTCTTGCTATTGACTGAATGATGTTAAACATCTTGTGCCTCAAATTCTTGACATTCTCATTAGGAAAGTTGCTGAATCTAAACAATATTAGAGCTGAGGTGCCGGTATGAAGTAATGTCTTTAATAACTGTGCAGCAAGACCCTCCAGGCACTTTCTCTAATCTAAGTGATTGCTAAACTAGGCATCTTTTTTTTTATTTTTACATTTTATTTCTTATGATACCATCTCAAATCAGATTCATAACTTAACCTCATTCTAATTGTTCTTCCTGGTAACAGCTGCTCAATGATTAAAGCTAAACTTATTATATACTTAATATTGCACAATAGATACTAGTGCTATTGTAAGATTCCCTTAAGGTCTACTTATTTGATTAGCACTCATTTATAACCTGTAAAATCCAAAGAAATTAATTTATTTAAGAACAGGTAGAAACTTTACTTACTTTCAAAACCAGATTAAATGGGGGATGGGGGTTGGAGGATTTTGATGGCTGCCTGACTATATTTATAAAGAGTACTGCTAGCCATTGGTTTCAGTTCATTGCCCAGTTGATAAGGTATTCACATTACTTTTAAAAATCATTCCCGTTGGGCAATAATTAGTATCCTAATTGCCTGCCTCTGCAGAGTGGCCGAAGACTAAATTATTCTCTTCTCTCTATCTGTGGTCCCTCCAGAACACAATGGCAAGGCCATGTGGCAGTTTTCATTGTTGCTGCTCTGTTCTACCTGTTCTCTGGAAAAAAGTAAATAAATAAATAAATTAAAAGTAAAATACAATACTGATTGTAGTCATGCAAAAACTAGAGGTCTTCAGTTCCAAAGTCTGTCAGTCCAGCACCTTTCACTGGCTCTAACTTTTCTAAAAAAAAGAAAAATGTAAATAAATTAATTAATTAATTAAAAGTAAAATAGAATACCAATTGTAATCAAGCAAAAACTTATCAGAAAGCAACCTAGTACCTAGATTATAAGATGGCGACCTGAGCTGCGCTCCGAAGCCTGCCTCAGATATCGGATATAAATACAAAAAGAAAGCACAGTATTTCTTCCTTAATCCGTTCTACAATACCTGTCAGCAAGGGCCACATCTGCCAAGCCATTCGTATGAACCGATAGTGCTGAACTGATAGAGCCCACTGGTCTCTCCACATGGAGAACCGACACAACAAACTCCTTGATAGCACTGAACTGACAGCAGCCACTGACCTCCGGGTCTGCTGGACCATGGCCCGCTGCCCACGCTGAGCCAGGATATGCCAAGAGCTCAGCAGGTCTCTCCACAAGGAGGGCCTTCTGAACCAATCCCCGATCATGCTCTTGGGAACTGCCATGACTCTTGGATCTACTGAACTATGACCTGCTGCCTGCTGAACACACTCCCAACCCACCCACCTCCGCTGAGAGGCTCCAGTAATCAATGGGTCGGGAGTCGCTATACCCTTACTGTGCTTCCAGCTGAGGAGACTGCGCTCTGGAGAACACAGAGCTCAACACTGTGAGGAGGCACTGAGGCACAGTACTTTTCCTGGCATAGTAAGGCATAGCAAGATGGCAGAACACCAAGGTACCAATGGGAATGAGCAGCTCACAGAAGAAAACAGGTAGCTGGCCTGAATGCACACTGCTTAAAGCAAAGAAACAGCTGACTGAACCACAGGACAGATTCCAGACTGCTGCAGATCAGACTAAAGGAATCTGCTCAAGCCCCACATCCAGCCTCTGCTGGGCATGGGACCCAAAGAGGCTGCCACTGCACCAAAACCAGCCACCACCCTCAGGGTAGCAGAAACACAGGCAGAACCAAATCATAGAAATGGGCTGCACACAATGGCTGGTCTACTATCTAATAACAACAGGGCTAATCTACCAACAGACATATTGCCTATAATGGGGGCCAAAGCATACCAATTCTAATAACATCCAGAGCCTAGCCAAGAAAAATAACCGAGATATGTCTCTTCGCACACACACGACACAAAACAACCATCGCCAATTGAAAAGTGGCCTCAAGAAATGATAATAATGGGTCAAATGTCAACTAGTTTGCATTGACTGCAAGAAATAACATATAGAACTTTCACTACTAATACCCATTGGTTACATCAACCCGAGGTCCATAGTAAACAAATCAGAAACTATCAGAGACTGGTTAGAGGAGGAACAACTGGGTCTGCTCTGTATAACCGAAACATAGCTAAGATCCCTCGATGACCTGGTGATAAGAGACATATGTCCACCAGGTTACAAAAACCTACATCAAACTAGAACCACTAAGAGAGGAGGAGGTATCGCCATCCTCTAAAAATCCTTCTTCAACCTCGAACTCACATCATACCTCATAACCCCCTCTCTGGAAATCATGACATGGAAGCTCAACGACCAAACACTCCAGGGAAACACTGTTTCACCTTATTCTATCACCCACCTGGAAAATGGACAGATTCACATGGAATTTCTCTCACACACCTGCACTCACAATGACAATGTGATTCTACTGGGTGACACAAACCTACACTTGGACTGTCAGAATGACAAAGACACCCAGAATCTAATGGACTTCCTGGAAATATGGAACTTCCAACATCAAACCACAGATATCACTCACAACAAAGGACACCAGCTAGACTTACTAGTCTACATATTAAAGAACCATCATAAGATGAAAATCAGACACACCCTATGGTCTCCAGCACCATGGTCAAACCATAATAAATTAATGTTCGTCCTGGAGTGGCCAGAATGAGATAAAGAGAGACTCTACAATGCGAGTTCCATCACATAAAAAACAAGAGGAAAAATCGACACCAAAGCCGTGTGCTGGACTGACATGACATAACTACCTTCCTGAACCTATAGGACGAGGATAGCCACAAAACACTGGACAAAATAGCACCAGAAAAGTAAAAAAAAAAATCATTGAAAAAGAACAATCCTGGTTTAAACAGGAACCAGCACAGACGAAAAAAGCCTGCAGAAGACTTGAAAGGAAATGGATACAACCACAAAATTGATGAGAGCAAAGTGCAATTATGAAGATAAGATAGGTGGTCAACAACCAAACTTAAAAAAAAAACTCTTCAGCCTAGTAAATGATCTACTGAACACACAAGATCTAACAGCAGACAACAAACCACACCCCTCAGCCCAAAAGCTGGCCAACTACTTCAAACAGAAAATCTCTACCATCAAAAGAGGCCTACCCACCCCCATGACTGATATAAGAGAATACCTAGATGTAAGAAGAAGCACAGAGGACCCCCTGCCAGCAGACAGAACATGGACAACCTTCACAACTGCCTCCACCAACATGGTCAAAAATCTTGTGAACAGATAATTTAAATCACAATGAGGGGCATAATCGAACGGGGACAACCATTTCTAAGGGCGCCCATCTCTAAGGACATCCTGGCGATGGGGTGGGGAAACCTGTATTATTGAAACAAGATGGGCGTCCATCTTTCTTTTCGATAATACAGTCAAGGACGCCCAAACCTCAACATTTAGGTCGACCTTAGAGATGGTCAGCCCTGGTTTTCAGTCATAATGGAAACCAAGGACGTCCATCTCAAAAATGACCAAATCCAAGTCATTTGGTCATGGGAGGAGCCAGCATTCGTAGTGCACTGGTCCCCCTGACATGCCAGGACAGTAACTGGGCACCCTAGAGGGCACTGCAGTGGACTAACTGATGCACTAACTGAACGGAAAAAGCCCTTCCCTTACCGATCCCTTAGCGATTCGGAAAGGAACGGGCATGCATGAAGGAAATCGTATGCAAATGAGCTGCTTGCTGTTAGCTCATTTGCACATGATTTCCTTCCTAAGGAGGGGAAGCCAGTGCCAAAGACGACTTCATACATGCAGAGAAGCTGCGTGTATAATAGCTGTCTACAACCTTAAATAAATTGCCATCTACAACCTTAGAAAAATACAAGTCCAGGTGAAAACGTCCAAGTGCTCGTCAGGGATGTCTTTTTTTTTTTTTTAGAGTATGGGTGAAGGACGTCCTTTGCTATGCCTCTGTCCCTGCAACGACAGTTGAGGATGTCCAAAATGTGATGTTTCTGTGAGAAGGATGTCCATGCCTGCTATGCCTCTGACACCCCTTTTATTTATTTGGATTCTGGATCACAAGCAGCAGTAGTGGGATTTTGAACCAGCCACTTCTGGTTTGCAAGACCAGTGCTCTAACCACTAGGCCACTCCTCCACTTAACTGCACTCCACTCCCTTGAAATTTGGCAATTCCTGTGTGTGTGGGGGGGGGGGGGGGCAGTTGAGAACGTTCAAAATGTTTGAAAGAAGGACGTCCATGCCTTCGTTATGCCTCCGCTGACACACACATACCTCCTCCCCAGGGACCTGCATACTGCCCCCCCCCCCCCCACAGGGACAGCCAAATTTCAAGGGAGTGGCATGGAGTGGAGGAGTGGCCTAGTGGTAGGAGTACTGGTCTTGCAATCCAGAGGTGGCTGGTTTAAATCCCACTGGTGCTACTTGTGATCCAAAATCCAAATAAATACAGTGGGTGTAGGAAGCATAGCAGGCATGGATGTCCTTCTCACAGAAACATCACATTTTGGACATCCTGAACTGCCGTTGCAGGGACGGAGGCTTAGCGAAGGATGTACTTCACCCATACTCTAAAAAAAAAGACAAAAGTTTTTAAAGTTGTTTTTTTCAGGGTGGGCGGTGGTTAGTGACCACTGGGGGAGTCAGGGAAGGTCATCCTTGATTCCCTCCGGTGGTCATCTGGTCAGTTCGCACACCTTTTTGAGGCTTGGTCGTGAAAAAAAATGGACCAAGTGAAGTCGGCCAAATGCTCATCAGGGACGCCCTTCTTTTTTCCATTATTGGCTGAGGACGCCCATCTCTTAAGCACGCTCTCGTCCCGCCTTCGGTACGCTGCCAACACGCCTCCTGGGAACTTTGGTCATCCCCGCGATGGAAAGCAGTTGAGGATGCCCAAAATCGGCTTTCGATTATGCCGATTTGGGCGACCCTGGGAGAAGGACGCCCATCTCCCAATTTGTGCTGGAAGATGGGCGCCCTTCTCTTTCAAAAATGCCCCTGAATGCCTACTGGACACCTGTCTGAACTAACTGCTAAAAAATGCCCCAGATGAATTCATAAACTGTTTAAGAAAATACATCACATCCATGTTTCATCAGGGCCACTTCCTAATGGAGAAACGAGGCATCGTCCTAACCCCCATCCCAAAAAATAACAAGATCACATGAAACGTAATCTCTAACTACATACCTGTAGCCCCCTACTTACCAAGGTAATGGAAGGCATAGCCACAAACAACCTCACGGAATACAAGACACACTTTTCCATACTGCACAGCTTTCAACTGGGCTTCCGCCCAGACCACAGCACAGAAACCGTTACTATGTCCATGGTGTCAGAACTGAGATCAGCATGGGAAGGAGGGTCTTTCAATTTGACATTTCTTCAGTATTTGACTTGATAGATCTTGGATTGCTATTAAACTTGCTAGGACTAGGAGGCAAGGTCCTATCCTGGTTTGAGGGATTCCTGAGCAACAAATCCTACAAATTGAAGATGCCATGATTCCTATCAAAGGCATGGATGCCAGAATGTGGAGTACCTCAAGGATCCTCCATCTCTCTGTCAATATTTAACATACTGATAGCCAGCTTGGGCCACAAAATAGAAACAAACAGTTTCAAAATCTACATAGGGAAAGAAGCAACACAATTTGCGAAAGAAGACAACAATCTCTTTAAATTATTTGATCAGCAAATGAGGAAAAATGAGTGGCAAATGTATAACAGGAAATACAAAGATATTAACAGGATAGATTCGGTCCATAGGGCAGTTACTAAAATGGTCAGTGGTCTTCATTGTAAAGCATATGGGGACAGACAGACTTAAAGATCTCAATATGTATATTTTGGAAGAAAGGTAAGAGAGGGGAGATATGATAGAGACGTTTAAATATCCCCATAGCATAAATGCAGAAGAAACAAGTCTCTTTCAATTGAGGGGGCATAGAATGAAGGAGAGGTGTGTGGAGGGTGGAGAATATGTATGAATCTAAGCAGGTATAAATGCCATCAGGTAAAACCAAAAAGGTATACATATTTCTATTCTAAAATATGATATACATATAGAAAATCCCTCCTTTTCGATAAGGAGAGCAAAGATGGCATCAGGAACAGACATGTGGTGACTCAACTCTTCCTACTTAGTCTTCTGGCTGGTGTCACACTTCCTAGGTATGGGAAAGCAAAAATGCAAGACCTATGTTTACCTTCCAAGTGGTGGCCAAATGCCTTGCTTGGCTCATACAACTTTGGCCGAAAGTGGCTCATTTGCTTGTGCAGGTGATGCTGCTGATGTGGAGGGGCATTTTTGTTAGATCATCTAAATCAGATAGATGTCTATCTTTTGTGTTTGAAAATAATATGGACGTCTTGTGATTTGGACATTTTGTGATATGGACTTTATTTTTTGGTCCATTTTCGAACAAAAAAACTTCCAAATGCAAAGCATCCAAACCAAAAGAAGAGTGGCTTAATGGTTAGTGCAGTGAGCTTTGATCCTGGCAACATGGGTTCAATTCCCACTGCTGCTCCTTGTGGCTTTGGGCAAGTCAAATGCCCAAGCAGCATTTTTGGATATGACATCTGAGTCTGAATTTGGATGTTTTTTGTAAAACGTCCAAAATCAGAACAGAAAAGGTAATTGTCTACAAAAAAGTCTATCTTTTCCTTTTGAAAATGCAGTTCGGAAAAACATTTTGTGATTTGGACGTTTTATTGTTTGGTCCATTTTCAAACAAAAAACGTCCAAATGCAAAACGTACAAAATACACAAGAAAATCTACAATAGAGTGAAACCATTCACAAGTTTTAATTGTGGTAAAAGCTTTGGTTGTAATGTAAATCTCAAAGCACATCAGAAAGTCCACACAGGAGAGAAACCACTTGCATGTATAGAGAGTCTGGTAAAAGCTTTGACCAGAAGGTAAACCTCACAATGCAGCAGAGAATACACACAGGAGTGAAACCATTTACATGTCCTGATTGTGGTAAAAGCTTTGGTTGGAAAGAAAGCCTCACACAGCATCAGAGAATCCACACAGGGATGAAACCATTTTCATGCACTGAGGAGGTAAAAGCTTCAGTTGTATTGGGACAGGTAATTAGGGAATGTACACGTTTGCTGTGAAGTAGGGAAAAATAGCACTCTGGTATTTAGATATATATAATAAGACCTTCTTTTTATCTATATATCTGAATTCAAAGCCCAAATCTACTGATAAACAATAGGCACAAGGCTAAGATGTTACAAAAAAAAAAAAAAAAATAGAAAGCTTGGAATCAGGTAGAATAGTGGAAAAGTGACATCCCAGGAATGTAATAGGGCATCCTTGGGGGCATTGCAGTGGACTTTATAAAATGCCCCCAGGTACACATCTCACCATTGCTCCCTTATCTTGTCTGCTGAGCCCCCCAAACCCACTACCCCCAACTGTACACCACTACAATAACCCTTACAGGTGAAGGGAGCACCAATATGTGGGTACAGTGAGTTTCTGGTGGGTTTTGGAGGACTCACAGTTTTCTCCACAAGTGTAACAGGTAGGGGGAGGTAGAAGCCTGGGTCCACCTGCCTGCAGTGCACTGCACCACTACTAGACTACGCCAGGGACCTGCATGCTATTCTAATGGACCTGAGTATAACATCAGAGTCTGGCAAGTAATATTTTTAATCACATTTTTGGGGGGTGGGAGGGGGTTAGTGACCACTGGGGGAGCAAGGCACCTCTTTGTGTGGAGTGGAGGAGTAGCCAGTTAGTGCAGAGGATTTTGGTCCTGGGGTAGTGGGTTCAATTCCCACTGCAGCTGTTTGTAATAAAAACAGGTCTAGCTCAAAATGTCTAAGTTTTAGTCCTGGACATTTTTGTTTTGTTCCATTATGGCTGAAAGACGTCTAAGACTTAGGAACACCCGTCCCGCCTTGAACACGCCCCTGGCACACCCCCTTGAGATTTAGACGTCCTTCAGAGAAAAACATCTAAAAAGAGGTTTCAAAAATACTGATTTGGACGTTTTTGTGAGATAAACGTCCAAATGCAGACTTATGTCACGTTTTTCTCATTTGAAAATGAGCCCCTTAGTGAAGTTGGCAGGAAAAATTGTGAACCTTAGTGCAGGTTGGGTCTCATTGAATCCTGAGCAAAGAATGGCACCTCCAAGACCTAGAAGTGATGCAAATGTTGGGGTAGTGTTTAGCTTAATGGCAGAGGAGAGTGCAGTGCTGTTGCCTGGATAAGGAGGGCTGTTGAAACCCAACAAGTTTTGGTTTGTGAGGTTTTACTGCAGGAGGGAGATCTGCTCCAGGTTGCAGGGAGGGTTCCTACTCCATTAAGGTAAACTCTGTTTTTGGGCAGATGAAGAAGCTGGCAATAGTAAATATGGATGTTTTATGAGATACCATCAGAACTTTAGATACATCTGTCAATACTGTTTTTGTTAATCTGTACGTGAATTTTGGTGAAGTGGTGACTAAAGTGGATGTGCATGAAGAGAAGTTTATAGACGGGAACTCAGATGGGAGAAGTTAGGAGATTGAAATTGGCCTTCATACAGGATAAGGAGACTATTGGGCTCATTTTCGAAAGAGAAGGACATCCATCTTTCGACATAAATCAGAAGATGGACGTCCTTCTCTCAGGGACTTCCAAATCGGTATAATCGAAGCCTGATTTAGGATGTGTCCAACTGCACTCCATTGCAAGGACGGCCAAAGTTCAAGGGGGCGTGTCGGAGGCATAGCGAAGGCGGACTAGGGCATGCCTAACACTTGGATGTCCTTGACCCACAATCGAAAAAAACAAGGACGTCCCTGATGGACACTTGGACGTTTTCACCCGGACCTGTTTTTCTTACGACTAAGGCACAAAAAGGTGCCGGAAATTACCAGATGACCACCGGAGAGAATCGGGGATGACCTCCCATTACTCCCCCAGTGGTCACTAATCCCTTTCTACCCTCAAAAAACATCTTTCAAAATATGTCATGCCAGCCTCAGAAGTCATACTCAGGTCCATGACAACGCATGCAGGTCCCTGGAGCAGTTTTAGTGGGTATTGCAGTGCACTTCAGACAGGCGGACCCAGGCCCATACCCCCCCCCTACATGTTACATTTGTGGAGGAAACAGCAAGCTCTCCAAAACCCACCACAAATCCACTGTACCCACATATAGGTGCCCCCTTCACCCGTAAGGTCTATAGTAGTGGTGTACAGTTGTGGGTAGTGGGTTTTGGGGGGCTCAGCACACAAGGTAAGGGAGCTATGTTCCTGGGAGCAATTTATGAAGTCCACTGCAGTGCCGTCTAGGGTGCACGGTTGGTGTCCTGGCATGTCAGGGGGACCAATGCACTACAAATGCTGGCTCATCCCATGACCAAATGGCTTGCATTTGGCCATTTTTGATGTGGACGTCTTTGGTTTCAAAAATTGACGAAAGTCAGAAACGTCCATGTCTAGGGACGACCAACTTTGAGGATTTGGACATCGTCTCTGATGGCATTTTTAAAACAAAAGATGGACGACCATATTGTTTCAAAAATACAGGTTTCCCCACCCCTGGATTTCGCCATTTTGCAAGGTCGTCCAAATCGCAACTTGGACGTCCCTTTCAAAAATGCCCCTCTATGGGTTGTAAGGTGGAGTATATAGAAAATCAGCAGAAAAACAATTTCAGATTTTTAAATTTCTCCAAGTCTCTATTGACACCCCTGTGGAGGATGGTCTAGAAATAACTTCAAGAAGTCCCTTTTATTCCATCTGAGACCACGCAACCTGTAGTAAGAGTGCAATATTTGTCTTGGAGAAAAGCTTTATCCTAGCCCATCAGGAAGAAATTGCCTTTGAATGTTTGGATGTCACTGCTTTTCTTGAGAGTGTCTTTAATGTTATTACTGATGGACTACTCTCCTTGTTTATTTTTTGCTCTAGAACCAGATACGCAATCTAACTCTTCATCTGTATTTTTATCATCTTCATGAACAGTTTTTCATCTCTTCTGTCCAAATATCTTCCTGATCTTGTTCAAATGTCACAAATGCGCTGTAAGGATTTTTGGGTCTTGAAATTATGAGTACTGGTGCTTGGTACAATATATATGTTGAAATTTCCTGCTCGATGTCATATTTTATATGCCAGTAAAAAATTATATTTTCTTTGAGCCCAAACAATTGTGGGAATTCTTAGTGGCTTGAGAGAGAAATGGGCGTATTGGTGATGGGGAGTTCCACAAAGGTTGGAGGCACATCTCTTTCCACTTCCTGAATGAAGATAATTTAATTTTCTTTTTTGTTTAGATTGAGATTTAGAGGCCCTTTTACTAAGCTGTGCTAATAAGTGGCCAGCTATCCTCTGTGCGGAACTTTCCCATGCGATAAGGCCACTTTTAGTGTAGTGTTAAAATACCCCCATTTTCCCTATTAATGGTCATGCGCTAATTTTCCCATTAGCACATAGCCATTAGTGCATGAGCACTTATTGACACCTATTTTCTAGGCAGTAAGGGGTCACACACTAATCATGCATTAAGGGCCTTATTTTATAAAGGGTATGCTCCTAAATTATGAGCGTAATCTATTTTGGAGCATAGATTAGGTTCATAATTTAGGAGCATACATTTTAGGAGCATAAATTTAGGAGCATAAACTTTAGGAGTGTAGATTTAGAAGCCTAAGCTTTATAGAATAAAGCCCCTAATTGGTTAGCGTGCGGTGATGTAGCTGTGCTAACCGATTAGCACAGAACATACCTACTCTCTGTCACCAGACATGTCCCCAGCAATAAAAAATAAAATCTATATTTTAACATGTGGAAAGTACATGATTATCTCAAAACTACTGCGGGACATCAGACCATGCCCTGTGGTAGTGGTTTTTAACATGTGGTATGCATTCATTAGTGCTTACTGTAGCTTAGTAAAAGGGCCCTTTACTGTCTAGTTATTTCCTGTTGGTCCCCTCATATTTTGTGTGCTAATAGGATTCTTTTCTTATTTCTAAAAATTTTTGTATTTTTTTCTGATTTCTGTTTTCAAGTGGAATTGTATAAATGAAAAATAAAACAAATCTCTCCTTTTCTTATATTTCAATTTCTGTATGCTGTCCTATAGATGTATTAGTAGCCCCTTTTCTAAAACCAATACTTACATGTATATGTTGGTTTATATGTACAAATCTGTTTTATACATGTAAACAGTACCTAAGATTTTAAAAATTAAATTCTAATTTTCTAACATGCCTTACACTACAGAGAAGAATTTCTGCAGATGAGTCAAGGAGGCCTGAATCTTTTGTGCAAAAACTTTTTCTTGGCTAAACTGGTGCATTTCTATATGGATGTAGAGCAAGCCAATAAATGCATTTTGTCAGCAGAAATATTCTTTTCTCCATTTATGTTCAACTTTCCATATGTGGTGGTTGTGGTAGAGCATCTAAGCTACTGGAGAGGGTTCATAATTCTGCCTGAGTCAAAATTCTCATTCTCTAGCAAACGTAACCAATGTATTTCAAACTTGTACAATTCACTTGGTCATGCCATAAAGAAATAGATAATACAGGAGGCTGCTTACAAAATTGCCCAGACAAATAGTTTAAACATAGTCATCAAAATGATTTAACCAGCATACTGAAGTCAGTGAGAGGCTGTCAAATTGACTCTGTAATTGAAGGAACACTTGGAGAAAAACCAAATCAAGGGTGTGCCCAGAATCATGAGTAGTTAGAGAGATCAACTAAGAAAACTCAATCAAGAACATCATCCATAGAAACTCATCTATCAGGACCTAAGATACTTGATCTACATACAAGTTGAAATCATCTAAATTGCAAGGCTCTTGTGATTTATCTATCATCACCATAAACAACTCAACTATATCCAGGGGGGGTCAATCTCTAAAACTCCTGGAGGTTGTATTGCTAAATGCAATTTTTAATTTCAGTTTTCAATTTTAAAGTACTTAAAAAGTATCACGAAAATGCAAACAATTTTGAAGTGCAGACAATAAGAAAATTAGACGTATAGGACTAAATTCTATATATGGTGCATGAAAAATTGGTGTGAACATATTTCCACCTAGGTGTATTCAGTAAACCATGCCTAGATTTAGATATAGTTTATAGAATACACCTAGTCAGTTTATAGAATATGCCTGGCAGCCATGCCTGCCCCTAACTCTAGGCGTGTAAGTTTACGCCAAGTAAAACTTGGGGTAAATACTGGCACCTAATTTAGGCACAGAGCAGGTGTATTCTATAACTATATGTGTAGATCCTCGGAACACCCATGGTACGTCCATGGCCACACCCCCTTTTTGGCAATGCACATTAGAATTTATGTGCATCACTTTACAGAATACACCTAGCAATTTGTGCATGTAAATTCTAATTAATGCCAATTAGTATCAATAATTGCTTGTTAAGTGGTGATTATTGGCACTGATTGGCTTGTTAAGTAATTAAATTGCACACGCAAATCCAGAATATGACCGAATTTGCACAAGTTCTTTTGGTCACACTACATAGAATCTGGGGGATAGTCCACATTATGAAAAAGCTCCAATTACACAATAAGCACCAAAATAAAGAAATCTAATATGAGACTGAGTGCAATAAAATATCACAGAACCCTACTACTACTATTTAGCATTTCTATAGCGCTACAAGGCGTACGCAGCGCTGCACAAACATAGAAGAAAGACAGTCCCTGCTCAAAGAGCTTACATTCTAATTGACAAAAAATAAAGTAAGCAAATCAAATCAATTAATGTGTACAGGAAGGAGGAGAGGAGGGTAGGTGGAGGTGAGTGGTTACAAGTGGTTACGAGTCAAAAGCAATGTTAAAGAGGTGGGCTAATTAGATGGTCTTATAGACAAGTGAGCTAACCCTCAATTTTGACAATTTGCAGTTTTTTTAGATCTAGTACATCAAGACATAAATATTTATCTATGGACAAGTGGACTAAGCTAAAAGCCAATGAATTTCACAGATTTTTGCACATGATTGAATGAGCTACTGGGCCAATCAACTCAGGTTTGAAAAATGGCTTAGGCCCCTTGTCCATAAGACCATCCTATTATGATTCTCATCAGTTAGAATTTAGGTAACATTTGCTTGAACAATGTTCTGTACAGAATCTTTTGCAACAAGAAAGTTCTCTAAATGACTGGGGTGAAGGAACACATATTGATTGTTTTCAAACATGACCACACAGTTACAAGGAAATTGAAGAAAAAAGGATGCTCCTGTGCCAAAACCTTAGATTTTAGCAGTAGGAAAGTCCTCCTCTTTAATTGCATAGCTGTGGCCACATCCAGAAACATTGTAGTTTGATCACAGAACAATGTCTGTTTGTAAATGAAATAAGCCTTAAGCACTGCTAATTTCTGCTCCTCAGATTACAGTTAATGTAGCTCTTTTAGCAATTAAATCCTGAAATGATGCTAGAAATTTAGGCAAATCCAAACTATCTACTGAGGCAATAGAGTCTTGAGCACCTTCATCGTTAAATACTCTAACACCCCTAGGAAGATAAAAAGTATTCATTATTCCCATAGACTCAGGGTATGAAAAAAAGTAATATTTCTTGCAAGTACAACTTCAATAAATCCATGGGTGCAAGGTAGTGAATCACAAGAAAATTCAAAATACACAAATTAGGTCCCCTAGATTTATTCTCTAAAGCCTCTAACTTCATATGAATCATTAAATTATCTTTCACAGCGGAAACAGCTACATTTTGTATTGTAGATAATTGAGACTCCAGAGATTTTACATGCCATCCCAAGGATATTACTTTCTTCTGTTCTCTCATTTTCTCCAAGGAAACCTTAGTAAATTTGCAGAGCTGGGATAAAATGCCTTGTAAACTATGTCCATCCATGTCACTGCTATCAAAATGTCTTTTATTTTCTATCAAAATGTCCTTTAAACATTTCATTTTTATCAGAAAGTAGAGTCTCAGTTCCCGACTTAGGGCAAGATGCACTAAAAACTTGTTAAAGCCCTTTCCTTACCGATTCCCTTAGTGACTCGGTAAGCAACGGGCATGCATCAAGGAATAGGAATGCAAATAAGCTGCTCGTTGTAGCTCACTTGCATTCTCTATTCTGTCGTTAAACAGTCGGATAGTCGACCGGTCGAGCATGCGCAGAGCAGCCAAGCGTTATGCTGACTGCTCTGCGCATGCTAAATACACCTCCCTGTGCTGCCCGAAGAAGCTGCGCTGCTCACCCCCTCCGATGCGGCTCGATCCATGACAGTGCAGTTGAGGACGTCCATCCGAAAAACCCGTCCATTTTGGCCCCCCCTAATAATAAAAATGTCTTTTTTTTGCAGTGCTTCAATCAGCTGAGAGACCAGGAAGTCTCTGAGCCAATCACAGCGCGTTTAGCTCGGCTGAACACGTTGTGATTGGCTCAGGGACTTCCAGGTCTCAGCTGAGTGAAGCACTGCCAAAAAAGACGTTTTTATTATTAAGGGGGCCAAAATGGACGCTTTTTTTGGATGGGCACCCATTTTGGCCTCCTTCCCCCTTTGCAATAATAAAAACGTCTTTTTTGTCAGTGCTTCACTCAGCTGAGAGACCAGGAAGTCTCTGAGCCAATCACAGCGCGCTTAGCTCGGCTGTTTTCAGGACCAAAGGTTATTATTAGCACACACGAGGGGGCAAAATCTGAGAGATTTGTTGGTTCCTTCAGCTCTCCCATAGAAAAACATTTGACAGCTATAAAATATTTTAGATGTGGCAGCTGTATTTTATGTAAACAAATGATGGTAACAAACATTTTTTCACCCATTGGTTCTTCAGTTCATGTTAAATTGCACAGTTTTTCTAATTGCAATAACATCAATATCATTTTTCTAATCCTTTGTCCTTGTAATTAGGAAAATAAAGCGCAAATTACGTACACGTTTGGCTGAACACAAATGTTTGAAAAATGGGTATCTTGATAATCCTTTGGTAACACATTGTCAAGCTGTGTTTCATATTTTTGAATACGGTAAAGTCTATGTAGTCCTTTTACTAAGGTTTGCTAATAGATTTAGCGCACGCTAAATAAGATGCCCATTATATGCCTATAGGCATCTTATCATTTATCGTGTGCTGATCAATAGCACACACTAAATCTGTTAGCGCACTTTAGTAAAAGGACTCCTGTGTGTTACATGTTTTGTCTGTGTCCTGGTGAGGAGGCAACATTGATTGCTATCTATTGCAAGAAGTACAGAGATTGATTTTTGATCTGAACACTGTACTAGCCTATTTCTTAAACCAAGAGATTGAACTTACTGTTGTTCAATGAGGTGTATTAAGGCAGGGGTGTAGCCAGACCTGACATTTTGGGGTCCCAGAGTTAACATGGGAGGGCACTAGGCATATAGGCATGAGTAGTGCTTGGCATACTCCTAAATAATGCCTTAGAGTGCACTTGATAATAGATTTCTAAGTAAACAGTCTGTCCTGCATCAACATAAACCACAAGCACACTTATGGAAATCTTGGACACACTGACATTTTAAAATGAAGTTGCATTATCACATAACTAAGGGGCCATTTTACTAAGCCGCGTAGGCATGTATGAGTGTCCTACATGTGTCCTGGGCGGTAATTTCATTTTATACGCACACCCGCTATACCCGCTGGAAAATAATTTTTATTTTCCTGCACGTGACGGATTACTGCATGGTTACCGTATGAGACCTTACCACTAAGTCAATGGGTGGCGGTAAGGTCTCAGACCCAAAATGGATGCGAGCCAATTTTTATTTTGCTGCATGTCCATTTTTGGCAAAAGTAAAAAAAAGGCCTTTTTTACAGGGGTGCTGAAAAATGGATCTGTGCGCACCCAAAACACACGCCTACACTAGCCAGCCCATTTTTCATAGAGGGGCATTTTTGAAAGGGACATCCAAGTTGCGATTTGGACGACCTTACAAAATGGCGAAATCCAGGGGTGGGGAAACCCTCAATATTTCAAAACAATATGGTCGTCCATCTTTTGTTTCAAAAATACCATCAGAGACGTCCAAATCCTTAACTTTGGTCATCCCTAGACATGGACGTTTCTGACTTTCGGTGATTTTCGAAACCAAAGACGTCCAAGTCAAAAATGTCCAAATGCAAGCCATTTGGACGTGGGAGGAGCCAGCATTTGTAGTGCACTGGTCCCCCTGACATGCCAGGACACCATCCGGGCACCCTAGGGAGCACTGCAGTGGACTTCATAAAATGCTCCCAGGTACATAGCTCCGTTAACCTTGTGTGCTGAGCCCCGCAAAACCCCCGCAAACCCCCCCAAAACCCACTACCCACAACTGTACACCACTACTGTAGCCTTTACGGGTGAAGGGGGCACCTATATGTGGGTACAGAGGGTTTCTGGTGAGTTTTGGAGGGCTCGCTGTTTCCTCCACAAATGTAACAGGTGTGGGGGGGGGGGGGGTATTTGCCTGGGTCTGCCTGTCTGAAGTACACTGCAGTACCCACTAAAACTGCTCCAGGGACCTGCATGCGCTGTCATGGACCTAAGTATGACATCTGAGGCTGGCACAAAATATTTTCAAAGATGTTTTTTGAGGGTGGGAGGGGGTTAGTGACCACTGGGGGAGTAATAGGAGGTCATCCCCGATTCCCTCTGGTGATCATTTGGTCATTTTGGGCACCTTTTTGTGCCTTATTCGTAAAAAGAAAACACGTCTGGGTGAAAACGTCCAAGTTTTACTTTAGGACATCCTTGCTTTTTTCGATTATGGCTCAAAGACATCCAAGACTTGGGCACGCCGAAGTCCCGCCTTCACCACGCCCCCATGCGATGGACTGCAGTTTGAGATGTCCAAAATCAGGTTTCGATTATACCGATTTGGACGTCCCTGGGAGATGGACGTCCATGTTCCGATTTATGTTGAAAGATGGACGTCCATCTCTTTTGAAAATGAGCCTGTGTGTGCAAGCTTAACAGCACCAATTATGAACACACAAATATCAGTAACTGTACCTTTAAAAAGGCAGCAGTGAATGTACAGAACTACAATATGCTTCCTTTTGGAAAAGTCACCAAGTCAAATTCTTATGGATCCACACATGAATTATATACCGGCAGAATCTCTCACCTTGGTCACCCACAGAACACAGACCAATCCTCACCAATTACAGAATAGAGGACCAAAATTAGAAAAGGAAACCCTGAGAAGTACAGCACAGGAGAAATAACAATAAAAAGGAATTATCTACTGTAGGGAGCAAAATACTAGATCACTTTCTACCCACAAATAAAACCCACAAATACCCTTTAAAAGTTAAAACCTGTGGGATAACAGTAAGCTACCTGTATTTTCAAAGCACTTAGACTTACAAAGTTATGGAACTTTGTAAGTCTACATGCTTTGAAAATGAGCCCCAATATCAATCGGTTCCCCTTTGTCCACATGTTTGTTTACTCCTTCAAAGAATTGAAGTAAATTGGTCAGGTAAGATTTCCCCACACAAAAGCCGTGCTGACTTGGTATCAGTAATCCATGTCCTCGGATGTGCTCTGTAATTTTGTTTTTAATAATAGCCTCTACCATTTTCGTCAGCACTGACGTCAGACTCACCGGTCTATAATTTCCCGGATCTCCCCTGGAGCCTTTTTAAAAAATCGGCGTTACATTGGCCACCCTCCAATTTTCCGGTACCACGCTCGATTTTAAGGATAAGTTTCATATCACTAGCAGTAGCTCCGCAAGCTCATTTTTCAGTTCTATCAGTACTCTAGGATGAATATCATCCAGTCCAGGAGATTTGCTACTCTTCAGTTTGCTGAACTGCCCCATTACGTCCTCCAGGTTTACCGTGAAGTCAGTAAGTTTCTCCGACTCGTCCGCTTGAAATACCATTTCCGACACCGGTATTCCACCCAAATCTTCCTCGGTGAAGACTGAAGCAAAGAATTCATTCAGTCTCTCCGCTACGTCTTTGTCTTCCTTGATCGCCCCTTTTACCCCTTGGTCATTCAGCGGCCCAACTGATTCTTTTGCCGGCTTCCTGCTTTTAATATACCGAACATTTTTTTTTTCTGTTTTTTTGCCTCTAATGCTATCTTTTTTTCGTAATCCCTCTTGGCCTTCTTTATCTGCGCTTTGCATTTGCTTTGACACTCCTTATGCTGCTTCTTGTTATTTTCAGACAGTTCCTTCTTCCATTTTCTGAAGGCGTTTCTTTTAGCCCTAATAGCTTCCTTCACCTCACTCTTCAACCAGGCCGGCTGTCTTTTGGACTTCCATCTTTCTTTTCTAATTCGCGGAATATGTATGACCTGAACCTCCAGGATGGTATTTTTGAACAGCATCCACGCCTGTTGTACAGTTTTTACTCTCTCAGTTGCCCCCCCTAAGTTTTTTTTTACCGTTCTTCTCATTTTATCATAGTCTCCTTTTTTAAAGTTAAACGCTAACGTATTTGACTTTCTGTGTACAGTTACTTCAAGGTTGATATCAAAACTGATCATATCAGGGAAGGCTTCTGGGCTGCCGAAGGCCAGTGTGCTTATCTCACTGACGCTGCTGGTGGCCTGGAAAATTGAAGCACAGTAGTGCAGGGAGCAGTGAAGGACAGCCATGCAGAGAGTGGGACAGCGGTGCAAGGAGCAGTGAAGAATAGTGGTGCAGGGAGCAGAAGGGCAGCCAATAGTGCCTAAAATACAGGCACTTGACTGGCCACTTGGGTTGGGGGGCCTGAGGCTGGACTGTGGGGGCCTTGCCCCCCCTAGCTATGCCACTGATATAAGTGGACATTGTGACCTCAAATATGCACTTTTATGTTTTGGAGCTCATTTTCAAAACAAAAAAAAAACATCCAAAAATGTCATAAGGTGGTAGATGGACATTTTTCTCTCAGACACATCCAAGTTGCAATTTTTGACACTCCAATTTTGGATGGTTTTCTCCACAATTCATCCAAATTTCAAGGGAGTGTGTTGGTGGGGGGTGTTTTGGTCGGGGCCTGGGCAGGACATGAGTGGCATCATAAGATAGACTTTTTCTGCAATAATGAAACAAACCCAAAATGTCTAGGGCCAAAATTAAGACTTGTCTAGACCTCTTTCAATCACGAATAAGTGACAAATAGGTACTCTAATTAACCAATGACCACTGGAGGGATTAAGGCATACCCTCCCTTTACGCCTGCAATGGTCACTGACCCCCTCCCACCCACCCCCTTAGAGGTGAGAGTGACAGTACATACCACGCTCTATGAAACCTTCAGATATGATGGCCATTCTTGTTAAAGCAGCAGGCATGTCCCAGGAGTAGCTAGTGGTTGGTGCCGTGGACTGTAGAGAAGGGGACCTAGGCCCATATCCCACTCTAACTTATTTGCTTGTGGTGGAATGTGTGAGCCATCCAAAACCTACTAAATACCTACTGTACCTGGGCAGACTTATACGGTCTGTGCCAGAGCCGGTGGTGGGAGGCGGGGCTGGTGGTTGGGAGGCAGAGATAGTGCTGGGCAGACTTATACGGTCTGTGCCAGAGCCGGTGGTGGGAGGTAGGGCGGGTGGTTGGGGGCGGGGATAGTGCTGGGCAGACTTATACGGTCTGTGCCCTGAAAAAGACAGGTACAAATCAAGGTAAGGTATACACAAAAAATGGCACATGTGAGTTTATCTTGTTGGGCAGACTGGATGGACCGTGCAGGTCTTTTTCTGCCGTCATCTACTATGTTACTATATAGCAGTGGAGGAGTGGCCTAGTGGTTAGAGAACCAGACTTGACATTCAGAAGTGGCCAGTTCAAATCCCACTGCTGCTCCTTGTGATCTTGGGCAAGGCACTTAACCCTCTATTTCCTCAGATCTAAAATTAGATTGTAAGCCCTCCAGGGACAGGGAAATATCCAGTGTAAATCAACTTGAGCTACTACTGAAAAAGGTGTGAGCAAAATCCAAATGAATAGGTGATACCTCATGTTTGAGGGCTACTATAGTGGTGTGCAAAGAGGTACAGTACATTTTCTCTGTTCTTGGAGGGCTCACAATACAGTATAAGGGGGTTATGATGAGATGTATACCTGGGGCCTTTTATATGAAGTCCACTGCAGTGCCCCCTAGACTGTTCCACTGCTCTATTGGGAGGTCTGTATGGGCCAGTGGTGGCCCCCACACATCTCAATGACCGGTTTTTGGGCATTTTTCTCTTGGACATTTTTTCCCCAGAATGGTCCCAAAAGACAAACACACTGAGCACAAAACATCTAGAAAAAGGTAATTTTTGAACTAAAAGACATTTTTCAGGTTTGAAAATGGTTATGTTCGCCACTTGATTTTTGGATGTTTTTAGCAAAATGTCCAAAATTGAACTTGGACATTTTATCAAAAATGCCACTCTTTATGTGTTATTTACTTCCCTTATTGGTTCTTTTAAGTATTTATTTTATATGTGTTATTTTTATTTCTGATTCAACATGGTTTTTGATATTTTGTGGCATGTAAGTTTATGATTTTTCCAATGATTTTACATATTTATATGTTTTATATTTTAATAGTATTGTTTTGATTTCACTATGATAATGAACAGAGATCTGGTGTTTTGTTTCTTCCACTATCTCATTCTCCTCTTCCCCCATTTCCCCCTTTAATTTTTTTCCCCCCTCTATCCTCTCTCCCTCTTCTCTCACTTAGGGGCCCTATTACTAAATGCATGCACTCATGGATATTAGTGCACACTAAATGCTACATGCGCGCACTAAGCTTTAGTAAAAGGGCCCCCTTAATTTTAGTATGTTGCTTTTGTTCTTAATTAATTATTATCCAATTTTTAATTTTTTAGGGCCTCTTTTACTAAACCACGCTAGCGATTCCCGGTGTGGCAAATGCACCGCAGCTCATTCAATTTGCATTTGCCATGTGGGATTCGCTAGAGTGATTTAGTAAAACAGGCCCTTAATATTTTATTATTACACTAGTAAAAAAAGGCCCGTTTCGGGAGCCAATGAAACGGGCGCTAGCAAGGCTTTCCTCTGGCCCCCCCACCCAACGCACCTTCGTTGTTAGTGATAGCATTGCCGGCGTGGTCACCGTCGATGTGTGACTCTGCCCCCCCACCTAACACACCTTTGTCGTCAGTGACACCATTGCGCCACCCTGGCCACCGTCAATGTGAATGAATTGCTGATAATCGAAAAAAAAAAAAAAAAGGCGTTTTGACCGCGATTTTGGGTCACTTTTTTGGACCCTTTTTTCTCACGAACAAATCCTAAAAAAGTGCCCCAACAGCCCAGATGACCACTGGAGGGAATCGGGGATGACCTCCCCGGACTCCCCCAGTGGTCACTAACCCCCTCCCACCAAAAAACCCCCCACTTTAAAAACTTTTTTTCCAGCCTGTATGCCAGCCTCAAATGCCGTACCCACCTCCATGACAGCAGAATGTGTTCGATCCTGTCACAGCCTTTCCCTGGGTCAGATGTGGCTCTCGGGTGCAGTACAGGGTCACATCAGCATTGCATTGTGGTGGGTGTAGGGTAATGGGCTCCATGATTTCATTAGCTTGTGTTACAGTCTCACGATGTTGGTAGTTGGTAGGCTTTTCTCCCATGGTGCTTTTCCCCCTGCCTACTGGGTCAGAGTGTGCCCTGTTGTGTTTCCTGTTGTAGTCCATGCGGTAGTGGCCATTTTTGTAAGCCAGTTTTAGTTCCCTTTCCTGTGTTAGAGAACTTAGTTCTTCCCTTGAATGTGGCTGAAATAGGGCATTGTACAGCATTCTGCCAGCTCTGACCTACTGCTAATCTCAGTACCAGGGAGACTCGTTGCCAGTGGGGCACAACCTCTGATCTGCAGTTAACTATGAGTAAACGCGGTTATTCCAATAAAGGACGTTTTCGGAGAGATTAGTCTTCAGGTGTCAACTGGTGTGCCAATGTTATACAGCAGCAACAAGTCCTAGAGGCCTGCGTGTATGCAGGTCCCTGGAGCACTTTTAGTGGGTACCGCAGTGCACTTCAGCCAGGTGGCCCCAGGGCCCCCCCCCCACCTGTAACACTTGTGCTGGTAAATGGGAGGCCTCCAAAACCCACTGTACCCACATGTAGGTGCCCCCTTCACCCCTAAGAGCTATGGTAGTGTTGTACATTTGTGGGTAGTGGGTTTTGGGGGAGGGGGGTTGGGAGCTCAGCACCTGTGGTAAGGGAGCTATGCATGTGGGAGCTTTTTCTGAAGTCCACCGCACTGACCTAGAGTGCCCAGTTGGTGTCCTGGCATATCAGGGGGGCCAGTGTACTACGAATCCTGGCCCCTCCCACGACCAAATGGCTCGGATTAGGACGTTTTTGAGCTGGGCGTTTTTAGTTTCCATTATTGCTAAAAAAACAAACAAACGCCCAGCTCAAAAATGGCCATTTTTTCGAAAATACGGTTCGGCCCGCCCCTTCACGGACCCGTTCTCGGAGATAAACGCCCATGGAGATAGGCGTTTGCGTTCGATTATGCCCCTCCACGACTCTTCAGGTGAATAATGTGCTAAGAAATTATTTTTTTGTTGTTGAAGAAGTTGAGAGCTCTTCACAAATATTTTGATCAATCAACGTTTAGACTTCTTGTCCAAGCTCTGGTGTTATTACAGCTTGATTACTGTAACTCGGTCTAAGTTGGCTGTTCATAGTCTTTGAAACAGAGGCTGCAACTGATACAGAATGCAGTCATTAAAGTTGATCTTTTCTGCAATCTAAATATGAGATACTTACACAGTTGTTTTTAGAATTACATTGGCTTCCGATAAATGTTAGACTATATTTTAAAATGTGTATTTGAACTCATAAGATGTTGTATGGTAATCTGCCTGAATATATGAAGTCTTATCCTATATAATAATTCTCACCACCAACGTTCCAATGAGCCTGCCTGTGTCCGTGGTGCCTTCAGAGTTGCTGAGCTAGGCTCCGTAGCCAGGCTGACGTCACTCACAGCTGATTTCTAGGCAGGGGGAGGAACACGCGGAGCAAGTGGCAGGGAGCGGCGCATCAAACAATGACCCTCCTCTCCCCTGCTCCCCCTACAGCCACTCATATCCTGCCACCCTCCTCTCCCCCTGCCCCCCCTGCAGCCACCCATGTCCACCGACACTACTCTCCCCCTGCCCCCCCTCTAGCCACCCATGTCCAAAGACCATGCTCTCTCACCTGCCCCTCCTTCATCCACCCAGGTTGTGTAACCAATTCTTCGGGGCAGGCAGGAAAGGTCCCCGGTCATGCCTGCCCGCTGCTGGTGCTGAGACGCTCCCCCGCTGCCAGATCACTGTTCAAAATGGCCGCCGGTACTTACAAGGGTGGCCTCCAAGACTTCAGCAGAAGTCTCACGAGTCCACCGTTGGAAGTCTCGGTGGCCATTTTGAACAGTGAACCGGCAGCGGGGGAGCATCTCAGCACCAGCAGCGGGCAGGCAGGACCGTGGATCTTTCCTGCCTGCCCCGAAGAATTGGTTACACAACCTGGGTGGATGAAGGAGGGGCAGGTGAGAGAGCAGGGTCATTAGACATGGGTGGCTGGAGGGGGGGCAGGGGGAGAGTAGGGTCGCTGGACATGGGTGGCTGCAGGGGGGGCAGGGGAACAGAAGGGTCGCAGGACATGGGTGGCTGGAGGGGGGGCAGGGGAGAGGAGGGTTGTTGGACATGGGTGGCTGGAGGGGGGCAGGGGGAAAGTAGGGACGCTGGACATGGGTGGCTGCAGAAGGGTGGGAGGGAGACCCTGAAACTCGGAGGGAGGGGAGACCCTGATATTCGGAGGGAGGGAGGGGAGACCCTGAAACTCGGAGGGAGGGGAGAGACCCTGAAACTCGGAGGGGGGGAGACCCTGAAACTGGGAGGGGAGGCAGGGGAGGGAGGAGGGGGGACTCTGGCGGGGGGGGGAGGGGGGGCTGGCACACACTCTCATTCTCACACACTCGCACCCAGTCTCAATCTCTCTCTGTCACACACATACACTCACACATTCACTCTCTCTCACACAGTCACTCTCACACACACTCTCTCAAACATACACACTCTGAGGAAAACCTTGCTAGCGCCCGTTTCATTGCTGACAGAAACGGGTCTTTTTTACTAGTTTTTAATATTTGACTGGCAATGTGGTACATGGTCTTAGGAATCAGTTATTGACTTTTCTCGCAGGCATCTGAAATCTAAAAAACAATTTTTAATGCAACTTTGTCATGTCAGGCTGCTCTGTCTTGGAATGCACTACCTTTGTCTCTTAGATCTGTCAGGAACTTTTATTAGTTCAGGAGACAACTTACGACATTTTTATTTGTTAAATTTGTAATTTGATTTGGGGTGGGTATTCTTGGTTTTTATTGTATCGTGACTTCCTAGAGCAGTGGCTCCCAAACCTGGTCCTGTAGGCACCCCAGCCAGTCAGGCTTCCAGGATATCCACAGTGAATATTCATGAGAGAGATTTGCATGCACTGCCTCCACTGTATGCAAATCTATTTCATGAATATTCATTGTGGATATACTGAAAACCTGACTGGTAGCGGTGCCTCCAGGACCAGATTTGGGAACCACTGTCCTAGAGTATGCTCTAGTGCTCTTTTGTTACCTGCATTTAACTGTATAGATATATGAGGGCTAGAAGATATAATATCATGTCATGTCATGTCATGTAATGTATCTTCTATTTTTGAGTGGAATATATTTTAGTGATATTTATTTTTACTTTTTGTGTTTGGACAATGATTAACTAACACACACACACACAGCTTTTGTTTTTTTTGAGACCTTACTATCTGATGATTTAGAACACCAGCAAAAACAATGAAGTTGATAAGGAGTGGGACACAGAAAGCAGCTTTATTGAAGACCCTATAAACAGTTTACACAGACATACATATACATGTGTGCATGTGGGAATATGTTCGTATCAAACACAAACAATGGAAATGCCTTGCTAAAGAAAAACTAGGAATACATATTCCATTTCTAGTTATAGATTTTCTGTATGCCAACCTCCTTACCACTAATGAATAAGCATAACCACTTCAATCTCTATGTCGAATATGGTCTCTCCATAGTTGATGACCTAAAGAATGATACAACCCAATTTCGTACTCAGGAACGTTCATGTATTACCAGTGCTTTTTTTGTAGAAAAAAAGGTGCCGGTACTCATTATGGGCGGGGTCACCACATATGGCTCCACCCCTATGATAGCCACACCCACATTGACCACACCCCCTATACCAGCCATGGCGCATATAAACAGACATCATTGAAAATATTATAGTACTATAGGAGAAAAAAATAACGTGATTTTTTTTCATGATAAATAATCTCTGTAAGCTCTTATAGCTCCAGTATACCCAGTGCAAAATAAGACAGCCAATGTAAATTCTCAAATTGGACTATTACAAACACTAAAATGAAAATAAAATGATTTTTTTCTACCTTTGTTGTCTGGTGCCTGTTTTTCTTTCCATATTGGTCCCAGTCTGTGATTCTGCTTTCCTTTGTTTTCGCTTAACTCTTCTGTGCCATTTGTCATTTTTGTCTCCTTTTTCTTTGCTTTCGTCAATATTTTTCAGGTTCTCTCTCTGTCCAGATTTAATTCATTCTTACTATTCATTCTTTAATTTCCTTCATCTACCTGTGGCTTTTCATCTTTTCCTCACCCTTGTTCTCCCCATGCCCCTTCCTCTTATTCTCCAGTCTTTCTCTATTCCCCTTTTCCATCCAGCAGCTCTGCTTTCTCTCCCATCCTTCCAGTGTCTCCCCTATTTCTTTCTGCATTCTTCCATCCAGCGTCTTCCCTCTTTCTCTCCCCATCCTTCCGTTTTCCCTCTCTCTCTCCCCATCCTTCCATCTGTTTTCCCCCCTCTCTCTCCCCATCCTTCCATCTGTTTTCCCTCTCCCCATCCTTCCATCTGTTTTTCCCTCTCTCCCCAATCCTTCCATCTGTGTTTTCCCTCTCTCTCCCCATCCTTCCATCTGTTTTTCCCCTCTCCCCAATCCTTCCATCTGTTTTTCCCCTCTCTCCCCAATCCTTCCATCTGTTTTTCCCTCTCTCTCCCCATCCTTCCCTCTTTTGGTTTCCCTCTCTCTCCCCAATCCTTCCCTCTGTTGGTTTCCCTCTCTCCCCAATCCTTCCCTCTGTTGGTTTCCCTCTTTCCCTCTCTCCCCAATCCTTCCCTCTGTTGGTTTCCCTCTTTCCCTCTCTCCCCAATCCTTCCCTCTGTTGGTTTCCCTCTTTCTCTCTCTCCCCAATCCTTCCCTCTGTTGGTTTCCCTCTTTCTCTCCCCAATCCTTCCCCCCCCCCCCCCGCGACACTCCGGGCGAGTCCTGCACTTAGTTTTTTTTTTTAAAGACTCAGAACGTGCGAACGATGCAGCCGGCAGCGATTGAAAGAGGCTGTCTGGGCTGGCATCTGCGTCGGAGCTTCCCTCACCCTCTGCGAGTCCCGCCTTCGTTGTTACAACTTCCTGTTTCGCGGGACTCGCAGAGGGTGAGGGAAGCTCCGACGCAGACACCAGCCCAGACAGCCTCTTTCAATCGCTGCCGGCTGCATCGTTCGCGCGTTGTGAGTCTTAAAAAAAAAAAAACTAAGTGCAGGACTCGCCCGGATTGTCGCGGGGGGGGGGGGGGGGGGCTAGCAAAAAAAGGTGCCGGTACGCCGTACCGTTGCGTACCGGCACAAAAAAAGCACTGTGTATTACCATAATTTATTCTTCCTTAACATATATATGCACATGATACAGTGGGGGAAATAAGTATTTGATCCCTTGCTGATTTTGTAAGTTTGCCCACTGACAAAGACATGAGCAGCCCATAATTGAAGGGTAGGTTATTGGTAACAGTGAGAGATAGCACATCACAAATTAAATCCGGAAAATCACATTGTGGAAAGTATATGAATTTATTTGCATTCTGCAGAGGGAAATAAGTATTTGATCCCCCACCAACCAGTAAGAGATCTGGCCCCTACAGACCAGGTAGATGCTCCAAATCAACTCGTTACCTGCATGACAGACAGCTGTCGGCAATGGTCACCTGTATGAAAGACACCTGTCCACAGACTCAGTGAATCAGTCAGACTCTAACCTCTACAAAATGGCCAAGAGCAAGGAGCTGTCTAAGGATGTCAGGGACAAGATCATACACCTGCACAAGGCTGGAATGGGCTACAAAACCATCAGTAAGACGCTGGGCGAGAAGGAGACAACTGTTGGTGCCATAGTAAGAAAATGGAAGAAGTACAAAATGACTGTCAATCGACAAAGATCTGGGGCTCCACGCAAAATCTCACCTCGTGGGGTATCCCTGATCATGAGGAAGGTTAGAAATCAGCCTACAACTACAAGGGGGGAACTTGTCAATGATCTCAAGGCAGCTGGGACCACTGTCACCACGAAAACCATTGGTAACACATTACGACATAACGGATTGCAATCCTGCAGTGCCCGCAAGGTCCCCCTGCTCCGGAAGGCACATGTGACGGCCCGTCTGAAGTTTGCCAGTGAACACCTGGATGATGCCGAGAGTGATTGGGAGAAGGTGCTGTGGTCAGATGAGACAAAAATTGAGCTCTTTGGCATGAACTCAACTCGCCGTGTTTGGAGGAAGAGAAATGCTGCCTATGACCCAAAGAACACCGTCCCCACTGTCAAGCATGGAGGTGGAAATGTTATGTTTTGGGGGTATTTCTCTGCTAAGGGCACAGGACTACTTCACCGCATCAATGGGAGAATGGATGGGGCCATGTACCGTACAATTCTGAGTGACAACCTCCTTCCCTCCGCCAGGGCCTTAAAAATGGGTCGTGGCTGGGTCTTCCAGCACGACAATGACCCAAAACATACAGCCAAGGCAACAAAGGAGTGGCTCAGGAAGAAGCACATTAGGGTCATGGAGTGGCCTAGCCAGTCACCAGACCTTAATCCCATTGAAAACTTATGGAGGGAGCTGAAGCTGCGAGTTGCCAAGCGACAGCCCAGAACTCTTAATGATTTAGAGATGATCTGCAAAGAGGAGTGGACCAAAATTCCTCCTGACATGTGTGCAAACCTCATCATCAACTACAGAAGACGTCTGACCGCTGTGCTTGCCAACAAGGGTTTTGCCACCAAGTATTAGGTCTTGTTTGCCAGAGGGATTAAATACTTATTTCCCTCTGCAGAATGCAAATAAATTCATATACTTTCCACAATGTGATTTTCCGGATTTAATTTGTGATGTGCTATCTCTCACTGTTACCAATAACCTACCCTTCAATTATGGGCTGCTCATGTCTTTGTCAGTGGGCAAACTTACATAATCAGCAAGGGATCAAATACTTATTTCCCCCACTGTATATATCTATACCATGATCTGTTCACGTATGTTATGTTACATGTATGTTACCATGTATGTATGCAACTTAACACATTACCATTTGTAATTCTGTTACCCGGAAATGGCAACCGCCATTACGGCAAATGTAAGCCACATTGAGCCTGCAAATTGTTGGGAAAATGTGGGATACAAATGCTACAAATAAATAAATAAATAAATAAAATTTTGATTGACTATTTTAATTATAGTTTAGATTGTTGTACAGTAGGCTGCGATAACTAACATTGTACCTAGTAACCTAGACTGTTCCAACTATTGATTGTCTACTCCAATTATTGCTTGTCTGCTCTTCTTGTCCGTCTTGTCCTCTAGATTGTAAGCTCCTTTGAGCAGGGACCGTCATTCTTTGTTTATTGTACAGCACTGCGTAACCCTAGTAGCGCTCTATAAATGTCAAATAGTAGTAATAGTAGTAGTAGTAGGCTGCGATAACTACATTCTTTTCCTTGTGACATCCATTATTTGCGGTTGGATTTTGCCTGTTCCTGCTTTTGAGCAATTGTGAATATCTAGTTCAAAGATTTTCCTGCATTGACAGAAGGACTTTCTGAGTTCCAGCTACTGCATGCTGTCAGTTATGGTTTTCTTATTCTTGGAATAAACGTGTCAGTGTTGGGTAAAATAGTGGAAACTATTATAAAGAATAAAATTATGGAACACATAGATAAACATGGTTTAATGGGATAGAGTCAGCATGGTTTGAGCCAAGGGAAGTCTTGCCTCATCAATTTGCTTCATTTCTTTGAAGGCGTGAATAAATATGTCAATAAAGGTGAGCCAGTAAATAAACATGGTTTAATGGGACAGAGTCAGCATGGTTTCAGCCAAGGGAAGTCTTGCCTCATCAATTTGCTTAATTTCTTTGACGATGTGAATAAACATGTCGATAAAGTTGAGCCGACTGATGTAGTGCATCTAGATTTTCAGTAAGCTTTTGACAAAGTTTCTCATGAGAGACTCCTGAGAAATTTAAAAAGTCATGAGATAAGAGGCAATGTTCTGTTGTGGATTAGGAATTGGTTATTGGACAGAAAACAGAGGGTAGGGTTAAATGGCCGTTTCTCTCAATGGAGGAGGGTGAATAGTGGAGTGCCAGAGAGATCTGGACTGGGACTGGAGCATTTAATAAATTTATAAATGATCTGGAAATCAGAAAGACAAATGAGGTGATTCAATTTGCAGATGACACAAAACTATTCAAGGTTGTTAAAACACATGCAGACTGTGAAAAATTGCAGGAAGACCTTAGGAAATTGGAAGACTGGGTATCCAAATGGCAGATGAAATTAAACGTGGATAAATGCACATTCAAATCATAGTTACTTGATGTTAGAGTCCACTTTGGGGGTCAGAACCAAAGAAAAAGATCTAAGTGACATTGTAAATAATATGTTGAAATCTTCTACCCAGTGTATGGTGGTGGTCAAAAAAGCAAACAGGATGCTAGGAATTATTAGGAAAGGGGTAGTAAACAAGACTGAGAACACTATAATGCCTCTGTATCGCTCCATGATGTGATTGACCTCACTTTGAGTATTGCATTCAATTCTTGTTGCTGTATCTCAAAAACGATATAGTGGAATTAGAAAAGATTCAAAGAAGAGTGGTCAAAATGATACAGGGGATGGAACTCCTCTCTTATGAGGAAAGGCTAACGAGGTTAGGGCTCTTCAAATTGGGAAAAAGATGACTAAGGGGATATATGATTGAGGTCTACAAAATCCGGAGTGGTGCTGAAGAAACAGAAGTGAACAAATAGAAGTGAATTGATTTTTTACTCTTTCAAAAAGTACAAAGACTAGGGAACACAATGAAGTTACATGGAAATACTTTTAAAACAAACAAGAGGCAATATTTTTTCATTCAACAAATAGTTAAGCTCTGGAACTCTTTGCTGGAGGATGTACTAACAGTGGTTAATGTATCTGGGTTTTAAAAAATGTTTGGGCAGGTTTCTGGAGGAAAAGCCCATAGTCCACTATTGAGATAGACATGGGGAAGCCACTGCTTGCCCTGGGATTGTTAGCATGAAATGGTGCTACTATTTTGGTTTATGCCAGGTACATATGACCTGGATTGGCCACTGATGGAAAAAGGATACTGGGCCAGATGGACCATTGGTCTGGCCCAGTATAGCTATTCTTATGTTCTTATGTTAAGGAAAACAAAGTCTTCCTTCTAGATGTTGAGCTGCTGGTTTAGCTGGCTATCTAATAATACAATGCATTGAAGTGGAAGAAATATTTCTGCTGGCATAGCTTTGAAGATAAGTAATCAAAAAAATATTTGGGACACGGTTTGATTTGATATTCACCAGAACACTTTTTTGGACCTATGAGTGAAATTTGAGAGTGCTTGGCAACATTTAAACTCACTGGATGTAATTTGTTGGCTGTCCTCTCTGCTGATGGTCCATAATAATTTTTTATTTGATTCTAAAAGAGTTGTTTGGTTATGTGGTGATTTTGTGGATGGTAATATTTTATTTCATTGCATGGGATTAGTTTGGTACCCTTTATAAAATAGGCATAAACTGATGTGGTAGCCATGTTTGTCCACTTTTAAAATTAATCAATAGAAGTAAAACAAAAGGAAGAAGATAAAATACCTTTTTTTATTGAACTAACAATACATTTTTTTGACTAGCTTTGGGTCAGAAATGAATAAAAGATGACAAATCTAGAATATATAAGTGAAACAAGTATTCCAATAACAGTCCCAGGGGAAAGGTAGAGTTGGGGGGGGGGGGGGGGGGGGGGGGACAGGTAGAGATGGATAGATAAGATTACAAACTGAAGTGTTTTGGAGGGGAAATTAACTTTGCCTCCTCTCTGCAGTATTGACAAAAGGGAGCACAGGGCTTCTGAGTCAGTAGTGTCTTGGGTGCTGAACAAGGCCCTGGACAAAGTAAAAGTGAGGGAGCACTGGCTTTGTCTCTTTGCCGGAAGAAATTCAAGGGTTGCCTGGAAGCCTATGACCAGTGGGACTACATTGTAAGAAGAGGACATCCAGCCTGAGAAATTTCTTTGGGCAAATCATGCAACCCTCCATTGCCTCAGGTACAAATTTTGGGGTTGATATTCAGTGTGGTTTTAGCGGGTAGCAGAAGCTCTTGCATACTTAAACCACACTGAGCTTGCCGGCTGCCAATATTCAATAGCACTTAACCAGATAGTGATACTGAATATCAGTTCTGACCACCTCAAGCACCATCTGGGATGGTCTGGGAGTAGAGTCAGGATGGGTCCAGAAGTTATGTGGGTGCTGGAAATGTTCAGGCAGATAGAACCGTTTAAAATACAGCCCTATCTTTGCCTGGTTAGGTCGGTAGCTATCAGCACTGAATAACAGCTGGCACCTGCATAACTTCTGGGTTTGCTGAAGACCCAGATATTCAATGCTAGAGCCTGAATATGGCTCAGCATTGAATATCCAGATCTAGTTTAGCTGGTGGCGGTCAGCGATTAAAACAAATACTGACTGCCTCTGGCTGAATATTAACTTACTAGACTGTATGCTCTCTAAGGACAAGAAAATACATAGAAACAGAGAAAATGTAGGCAGATAAAGACCATGTGGCCTATCCAATCTGCCCATCCATGCCAACTACTCTTCCTATCACTGCCTTAGAGATCCTATATACTTGTCCCAAACTCTCTTGAATTCAGACTATTGTTTTTGTTGCCACCACTTCCACCGGGAGGCTATTCCACGAATTCACCACCCTTTCTGTGAAGAAGTATTTCTTCAGGTTACTTCTGAGTCTGTCCTCTTTCACCTTCATCCTATGCCCCTTCTTTTCAGAGCTTTCTTTCCACTGAAACAGACTCGCCTCCTGTGCATTTATGTCATGTAGGTATTTAAATGTCTCTATCATATCTCCCCTCTTCTGCCTTTCTTCCAGTAGGAAAAAGGATTATGCTTCAGAGAAGCCTCAGCAGAAGAAAAAGGAGTTCAACAGAAAGACATCAGAAGACTCACCCTAAATACAGCCTTCTCAGTGACGTAGTAAGGGGGGGCGGGAGGGGCGGTCCACCCCGGGTGTCAGCTCGGGGGGTGGGGGTGGTCCCTGCCAGCTCCCCCCCCCCTCGGCGCATCGACACCCCCCCAGTGCCCACCCTCCTCCGTCCAACCAGCTCCCCCTACCTTTAAAAAAATATCAGAATCTGAAGCGAGGCGCAGCGCCTCGCGCCTGCATGTAAAAGAAATGTGCAGCATCTCATCAGGCCTTCTCTCGCTCTGTCTGTCCCGCCCTTGCGGAAATAAGAAGTTGCGTCAGCGGAGGGCAGGACAGATAGAGCGAGGGAAGGCCCGATGAGATGGTGCACATTTCTTTTACATGCCAATATTTTTTAAAGGTAGGGAGCTGGTTGGACGGAAGAGGGTGGGCACTGGGTCGGGGGGGTGTTGATGCGCCGAGGGGGGGGGGGGGTATGTCATCGTGCTGCACCCGGGGGGGGGGGGTGCAACGGCGAACCACCCCGCCCCGGGTGGCAGCCCCCCTCACTACGCCACTGAGCCTTCTAGTCTGGTGATATCCAGACCTGCCCTGGTGAATCCTCAGCTAGTCAGTTTCTTAGGATACCCACAATGAATATGGATGAAATAAATTTGCACATTACAGAGGCAATATATGCAAATATATCTCATGCATATTTGTTTCTGCTAATGATTAACACATTCTCTTTATAGCATCTCTAACAGTGTGCTTTCTGCTATCATTCTCTCTCAGACCACATACATACCACTCATTTCATACCACTTATTTGTATAATTATACTACAGCAAGAGGCCCTCACTGGATGCCCACCGGAAGGGTGGAAGGCCAGATTTTAGGACTCAGGCTGTAAAAATACCAGCTAGGTTTAAAAATCTATGACTGGCTGAGCAAGGACTTGCTTTTCCTGCAAGTTAATATGTGTTCTAGCTTAAGACCTATCCACTGGAATAGTGGTGGGCCAAGCTACATAGCTTTAAACAGCTGAAAAGCACTGACTAGGCCTGATAACAAGATGATGGCCTTATAGCAGAGAGCCTGCAAGAGCAAGGACTGCTTGGTGAGTTCTAATGAAACCTGGTGCAACTTCCAAATTGAGTGTAACACACATGATGTAGAAATTAAAGACAGAAATGATAAGAAGTTTGGTTCATAACACGGAGTCTGTCTTTAATAAGTTGGCACCCAGATCACAAGATGTTATGAAATTGATATATCCATATTTAGATATCTTCATAAGAACAAAGTGTTTACAAAAAAGGAAATTACACAATAGCTTGCAATAGCTAATGTTTGGATGTTTGGATGTCCGTATCTAGGGAAGTGTTTACAAAAACGGAAAGAGGGGCACCTGACCGGAGGGCATGACTCATAGATTGAGCAAGATTAGAAAAAAAAGTCCCTTCTCATAGACTTGTATTAGGACCAGATACTATATAAGAGAAGGGCATCAGATAGATCGTTGGAGGATCTAGGACGCAGAGCTCCGGTCAGCTGAATCCAGAATTTGTCTGATGAATGTATCTGATTAAAGTCTGATTGGTAAGAATAAAAAGACTATTTCTTTAACTACACTGTTTCTGTCCTTGCTTCAATTTATTCTCTATCTTCTATCTGTTTTGCAAACTAACACACACACACACACACAAGTAAGATTTCTCACTGAACATAAATAGCCAAAGATTCATTTAGATCCAAAGAGACAGAGAGCTGTGGTCATGGGTATAAGATCTGAACTGAGCCTTCTGATGCCTCCCCAACAGCGATACCCATGGGCAGGAGTGTCGCTGCAATTCAGGGAGGCGGTCCACAAGATCATAGAAGAACAGACCCTCTGTACACCTCCGTGTGGAAGGATCCCACGGGGGTCTATAGAGGGGTAATTAAACAGTGGTGACCGCCGTCCGCTTTGGTCTTATTCCTTGTTCCATACTTTCCTATCTCTTTCTTTTATTTTTCATCTTGGCCGCAAGAGGGGAGATTCTATGCGTCCAAGATCTACTTTTTCCTTTCCCCTCCTTTCCGTTCTGAGTATTCTCCTTTTCTGTTTTCTACTCTGTCCATTTTGCAGTTCTTACCTCTCCTACCTGCCCTCTCCGTCTTCTCCTGTTCTTTTCTTGTCTCTAAGGGTTCTATGATGCCCCATCTCTGTCTTCCTTTATTCTCCATCCTCCTCTCACTGCACCTGTATTAGGGCTGTGCAGTGTTTACTCTCTGTGACGCCTTCCCCATGCTTATCTGTCTGTAGATCTTGGGGAAAAACTAAGATCAAGAATTTTCTCCCCGTTGTCTCATGTCCCTTATTATAGCAGTCTGCTCTTCTCTCTCTAAGCTTTCATTCTTTCCTGTGGTTAAGCCACTTCCGTTATTCTTTCCTATCGCAGTCAGTGAACTCTGTCCGCCCTCTCGTCCTGTGCCCTCATTTACGGTTTTTGTACTCTCTGCCCCGGTTGCCCGTTTCTTTCTCCCTGTTCTCCTGTCCACCTTTATCTGTTGCTCTTGTGACAGGGTCTATCTTCCTACTTATCTGTTTTTACGTCACTTGCGTGTACTTTCTTCGTGTGCTTATCTGTTTTATTCTTAGTACACTTCTGTGCGGCGTTGCACTCACAGATTGCACTATCTGTCCTCTGTCTGTCTGTTTCTGTAGAGACTGTTCACTAGGAGGTTATCTTCAATTCCATCCTCCCTTCTGTCTCACCTGCCTATTCTGTGTATTCCCGTTATGTTTCCCTCCATTCCTATCTGTAGATTCACTGCAGTTCCCTGCATTCCTTTAAAATCATTCTGGTTTGAGTGTTTTCAGAACTATGCTTCAAAACTGACAGGCTTGCCCCCACCTCCGTTCTTGCTCGTTTTTGCCTATACACTTCTGCTTTTTTCCTCCTTTTGTTAGTGCGCCACAGTCTTTATATCTCATAAAAGGATGTTTAGGACGTGTCCCATTTTATTTTCCCCTTGCATCTTTTTGTATGTATTCTCACTCGTATATTTTAGTCCAAATCGGGCTACACTTGGTGTTAGAATGAAGTAACTTGCTCTCACTGTTGTCTGAAAGCTCCGGTTTACGGTGCTCAGCATTCTAGCCACTCACGGGCATAGTACTTCTGCCTGTTTCCTATCTATGGCTGTGGGTTTTTGTCTGCACTATTTTGTTCTTTTCTCTTGCTCTTTTTAGTGTCATTCTCCCAATTCCTCCCCCTTCCTCTATCTAGATTTCTTTTTTCTATCTTTGCATGCATTTGCGGTCCCATTTACAAGTGCGTAGCTGTTTAACTTTCTCTTTTCTTCTGTAAGTGCCTGGCTCCTTGGGTGGTGCCCACTTCCTTCCTCTTCTCTGCATTTTCTCCCTCTCGTATCTGCTAATCTCTAACTTTGGAATCTATCATTAAATCCTTTTCTAATAGTCTTCTTGAATAATGTCATGTTCGGTACTTTGTGTCAGCCTCTGTTGGTTATTACCACGGCGCCTTTCTTTCTTTCTTATTGGCTATGTTCCCCGTTCAAGCCTGTCACTCCGTTATGTCTGCACGTTTTCTTCTATGTTAGTTATTTCTCTGCCATACCATTTTGTCAGTTATTTCTTCGATTATAAATATTCCCTATGACAGGTCTGTTACCAGTTCTAAGTATTGTTAACCGGTGTCTCTATTTTGCAAGCACGCCTCATGCCTTGAGAGCTTGCTGTCCGTTCGTGCGCTGTAAATGTTTTGTGCCATTACTTTTGACAGACTGTCACCATCTTCCGCTCTGATAATTCTTTCTGCCCCCCCCCCCTTCCTTCCTGTCATACAGCTTTATACTTGATAAACCACACTTATTTCTATGCCTGCCTGCTTTGGAAACCCCCGTCTGAAATTTTCATGATATTATAAATCTCCGCTTGAGAAGTCCCGGTCTGTATTCCGTCTCTGTTCCCCGTAGCCACTTTAGCTGCACTTCTGGGTTTAATTTTCGCTGCATAGACCCCGTCTCTGCCACTTTCGGCACCTTTCTGTCATACTCACTATATATGAAACTGTTACTACGCTCTAAGTCTTCTACCTTTGTATTTTGTCTTTGCTAAAAGTCCCAAAAGTCCTGCACTAATCCTGACAGTTGTCTGCCTTAAGCTCCCGTTGTTACTGCTTCTCTGAGTAAATATGCCACTTTTTTCTGTACCCCTCTTTCCTGTCACAGCCTCGGCTGTAAGACTGTTAAATTTATCTCACTTCCACCTATACTTTCTCCTTGCAAAAGGTCTCTTGGCTACTATTTTCAGTTGTAATTTTAAATTTGTACTTGTCCTAGTAGCTGTTATCACACCCTTTTAATTTACAATTTGTTTTGGGACAATGTTATACTTTTAATTAATAATGTTTAAGGTTTGTCATTTATTTTCCCATTTGACATTTGCTTTTGGTCATTTCTAGCTTGTGTAATCGGTTCTGAATTCACTTTTATATTAAGGTTTCCTGTTGCTGACAATGCCAGCCGATGTTTCTTTCTCCCAAGCTGTGCATAATTTCATATATAATTGCTGAGGTTTTCCTGAATTTGTAGTTTGAAATGGGGCTCTATTATGACATAATTAGGAAACATGCCTTTACAGTTTGCTGTTTAGACACTATATAGATTATATCCTGCTCTCGTTATAAGCTAGGCGCTATGCTGTCCCCGCCCATCAGCTTCTATTGCTTGTACTATATATGGACATTTTACTGTTTGTATTATACTGCGCTAGATATGAGGAGATCTTATTCACTCTCGAGATAAGATTCTCATATGCATAGCATTTCCGATACTCATATAGTTCTGGTTTCTTGTGCTCTGTTTTAATGGCGTACTCGTTTAAAAGAAATATACGTTGCAGCCCCAGCACCATACTATCGTGTTAGTTAATGGTTTGACTTTAAATAATACCACAAGTCTGCTTATCTTCAGGAAACATGGGTTTTTGAATCCTGGTTTTGAACAGTATTATAGATTGTCAGAATTATAAATTGTCCTCATATTTAAGTCTCATTTGAAGGATGCTTTTTGATAATTTTAATAACCGGTGAGCCTGACTATATTATAACGTTATCTACAGGAAATACTGCACTTCCTCGCTTGCATTGTGGTTTTCGTCCTCCGAGTGCATACAGCCTGGACTGGCTTATTTTAAACACTTGCAGTAATGACTTATGTTATAAAGTTTCCTAATGAATATTTCCACGTCCTGAGAATGACCATCACTTTTAAATAATATGGTTCTATAAAGAATTAAATTGTGTAAGTCTTTATAACAAGTTTTCTGTTTTTACTCGACAGCATTGTGAACTAGGATCCAACACAGAAAGTCACATGAAATTACAATGGTTTATTGTTACATTAAGAGTTAGATAACCCCTTGTATAACTTATATGATAATAGAAGTATTATGTACTATATAGAAACATTTCTTTGCTTTTACCTTAATAGATATGTATATAAAATAAGTTTTACCTTTCCGGTTGAGAAGATGATGGCTGCGTGCCATGAGAATACAGCGTTGCTTCACTTCTTCAGTTATTTCCTGTTGGTTCTTTATAACCCAACCCACCTTCTCTTTCCTTCTAATGCTGCAGCTGTTCTGTTTGTCATCATTTAGACATATCATTTCAGTCACTGATTAGTATGTATGTTTTATGCCGTATCATTGGAAGTTCTTGGTGTAAGAATCACATGCTTTAATTTGTTTTTTTCCCTTTCACCTGTTTAGGCACAAAAGCTTCCTGCCATCGCATAAGGGTTTATTTTATTTACTATATTCCTTTTCTGAGTGTATGGGTATTAATTTGTTATATTTAGGGTATTAACTTGTCATATTTGCACCACGATTCTGGTGTCCTGTTTCACAATTTATTATAATATATGCTTCTCTTATATTTTCCTGTTTAGATGCTACCTCCAACCTATCCGGTACCCGCCCCAAAAGCATTTAATATGTATTTACCTTTATTTCATTTATTCTAGGGGTATAGCTCTGGACTACACCCGTTACAATGTCTTTCTTGCCTTTTGTTGAAATCAGTGTTTCAGTAACATATATGGTTATCCCCTGTTACTCTTATTATAGTATGTAGAAGTTTCATGTCTTGTTTAATGTCTATATTTTGTTTCCATATACAGCTCCCAACCTACCCTTACAGCTTATTTTTGCCTTACATTACAAATTGGGTAGGCCCAGTTTTTACCATATAATATGTACACTTTATTTTTATTTCGCAGCTGGATCCTTCAAGTCTTCAGAATCGGCTGCCGCCCTTAAGGTGCCCTACAGTTCGTCCCTCATATACGTAAATATACAGACATGATGCCAGGCTCTGCTGTTACAGGCTGGAGATTATTGCCAGGTCCTTGTTTACATTTTGTAATTTAAATTTGGGAAATTTTTACTCCAATTCCCTATACTCTATACCTTTTCTATTTCTATATCTTTATCTTGCAATAACTTAGAACAATTGACAATTACTGGTACTGACTGGGATTGCGGTAAACCACCCCATATTGGGACTAATATCTGCCATAGGCAGGTTAACCGTGGTTGGGGTGACAGTAACTAAAAATATAGGTTTTGTAATATACACCTGTTTTAAGGTGTCCTCTAGTGAGGTGTTTGATTTTGCGTAACTGGTATATCTGGCCCCCTTGGATATACTTATAGCTGGTGTCGATCAGTTGCTTGGGTTTCACTACTGATCTAGAGGTTAGTCGGGAGGGTGCCTGTCCTAATTCCGGCAGGGTATATCCTGGATTTCTGAGTCTAGAACGCTTAGGAACGTTAACTGGGGGTGTGTATAGGTCAATGACTAGAATGTACACTATGTATAATCCCTAATCTTCAAACTTTTTTTCTTTAACACTTTTACTAATTTTAACGCTGATATTGGGTTGTGAGCAAATGTTAGTTCTCTGTCTCTCCGAATTATGGGGATTCCTTTACCATCCATTTTGTGAGTAGTTAAATCTTGTACAAGTACTTTGATGGTGGAGTGAGTTCCTATTTCTTTGGACAGACTACATAATGTCTAGACATTAGAAGATATTTGAGTTATGGTAGATACATAAGAGTTATTGGATTTATTACTGAAGATACATAAGAGTTATTGGAGTTATTACAGAAGATACATCAGATGTTTGATATAGTGTAGAAACAGTTAGATAGAGTTCAGGGACTGATGCTCTGCGAGGCTTCCACTTGCTGAGGGGCAAATTCTTGTGTTGTCCCTATGGTAGGTGACAGTGCCTAGTTAGGGGTTTAGATACAGCTAGGGTACTAACACAAACATAGTTTTAGGGACATGTAAATACTTGGATATAGCTTAGGTACTAACCCAGATTTAGTCAGAAATAGTGTAGGGAATTTAGCGAGCATGGTTAGAGTAGTTAGGGAATGACGGAATGGACATTTGAGTCCTTTAGCATAGATTTTGCATGGTGCGTGTCCCCCGCCGTATATCTATCTGTCTACCCAGCGCAGGGTAACACAGTAGAGGGGGTGTGCCGTTAAGGTATCCCCACCGAGACGTTGGAGTGACCTTTCGGATTTCCTCCGTGTTCCTGTAGTTTATTGTCACGTTAGTTGTGATAACCTACGGAGTTGGTGATTTTTAGTTGTATTCATAGTCGGATTTCTATTGGCAATTTTATATTCGGATTTCTTGTGGCGATAATAGTAACAGATAGTAGTGTATAAGACTAGATTTGCCAGTACAATTTGACACAACCCAGATATCGGTGTTCTACCATACCAGAGTTCTGGTACCCAATTCATTATGCTGCCTCTTGAGAGAGTGATAAATCACTTCCCAGGAGACCACATAAATCTTATAAAGTTTTGCCAAATATGGCATTCCTGGAATAAGTTTCAGCCTGGACTCTCGTGGCCCCGTAAGGGCACCTTTAATACCAAAAATCTGCAAAGGTTATTAGACTTTATTTACACATACACACCCGATTCCACCCGTCATCTCCACTATCAGATTCTCAGTAGATGGGTATCGACTATCACTGATCACGTGATCCCAGACACTGTCGATCTGACATCGTTATTGATACCTGGTGAGGTCAATCTTAATCCGCGGCCTAGTAGACGGCCCCCTGCAAGAGCCGATTCATTCATTCCACATAACTCCAATGCTCCTAGTGCTAACAATCAGTGCCGGGACTATCGCTCTCAGCCTACTCCCAGCCACCGAGCTGAAGTACAGTGCAACCGTTGTTTCCAATTGGGACATTACGCCATGGAATGTCCATGCTGGCACTTTCCTCATAGTCAATACCGTCAACCTCCTTCAGACTCCCCATCGCTACGTGTCTCCCGGATGCAGATACGACAGCCACAGAGAGACCGCAGGCAACCGAGTGACCTCCCCTCGCTAGATAACCCACATCGCCAAAACTGTAGGAATGATTACCCTGATAATCGTGGCCGCCGGTCTCAACTTGAAAAAGGCCCACCCATCACTAATATACGATCTAGAGACTACCATTCTGGCCCTAGTCCTGATCGCTATGCCAATGTCCAGTGTTATCGCTGCCAGCAATATGGCCATTATGCCTTTCAGTGTTCTCAACCACCACATAATCTGCCCCGAGCTCAAGTTCGGGCAATGCGGCTATTACGCAACCGTCTGTCCACGACCACGACTACGCGTACCTATAAAACACAGATCTGATTTTGTTGCTCTCAGTTACTCATACTACTCAGCTCCTCATTTGATATCCAGAAACCATTTATCTGTATATGTGTTGGTGTGATGTTTCTGTTTCTATTACAGGTGACATGTTTTTATTTTATATTTCTCTTGGTTTAATTGCAAGTGTATATTTATGGTACCATACAAATGACCTAACTGAGTCAGCAAGTTATTTATTTGCTTTTATGCATACCTTCCCTGGGGAGTTCTTATCAACTGCAGGGATGAGCGATCCCCAGAGGATGTTCATTTTATGTTTTTTATATATACCTTAACTGACTTATTTATGCCATTTTACTTTATACGGGATCCCTTTTAAATAAAAGCTGTGTATTGCTCATTGTTAAAATGTTTGCTGCTTTTACTGTTGCTGTTTAAGGACATTATAGATTCATATTTTGTTTTATTTTTAGTTTAGCAGTAATCCTGTCTATATATTGAAAAGGTTTTATTTTTATTTTCCTATTATTTCCTTTATTGTTCTAAATGTTTTTCTAAGAGTTTCCCCGTTATTTCTGTTTATGTAATTTAAATTGAAGTTGATATTGCTCAGATACAAGGGTAACATCAAACCCTAATACTGGCTATGATATCATAATGTAGGTGTAAACCCTGTTAGTATCAACCAGTTATGCAATTGTTTAACTTTGGTGTAGGCTTACTTAAGCTGCATGTCTTTCTGTAGGTTTGACTGAGCTCCAAGTGGGGTAGCGGATATATAAAATGCTTCCCATACTTCCAGGTCATTATGCATATGTCAAGATCCATGATCCATGCATGACCTTTGTTAATATAAATTTTCTTAGGATTGACCATTTTTTTTGCTGTATAAGGCAACCACATACTTGCTATCCACTTTTTAGTGCTCATGATTGGATGCTAATGATGAGTAATAGTAAGGTCCAGGCACTCCGACCTGTTTAAGGATTCTGAATACCTACAACCTAAAACAGCCTGCAATCTGAGTACTAACCATATATTTGTTGAGCCACCATAACAATGCTTAATCAAAACCACTATTCCTTCCGAGGACCACTGAGATAGATACATTAGATTATCTCCCCATGTACTATGCAACAGATACAATAGAAGTCATAGCAAGACCTGAAAGTGTTTATTAGTATGATCCACCTGAAATTGCTATTACCTCAAGAGGGGTAACATCAGGATTAAGCCCAAGGGGTTGGGTAATATAGAGGGAATTCCATATGCCCAAAAATATACCACCTGAGAATGAAGTTTCCTGTCTTGCACCATACCTTCTAGCAATTTGTAAGACCAAAACTCCCCCTTTAGTTTGATAGCTTGCCACCTTCTGGAATGGATGATGGCAAGCTTGACGAGCTTTGTGTCACCCCTCCTCAGAGGGGGTGACAAGTGGGGAATGTATAATTATACTACAGCAAGAGGCCCTCACTGGATGCCCACCGGAAGGGTGGAAGGCCAGATTTTAGGACTCAGGCTGTAAAAATACCAGCTAGGTTTAAAAATCTATGACTGGCTGAGCAAGGACTTGCTTTTCCTGCAAGTTAATATGTGTTCTAGCTTAAGACCTATCCACTGGAATAGTGGTGGGCCAAGCTACATAGCTTTAAACAGCTGAAAAGCACTGACTAGGCCTGATAACAAGATGATGGCCTTATAGCAGAGAGCCTGCAAGAGCAAGGACTGCTTGGTGAGTTCTAATGAAACCTGGTGCAACTTCCAAATTGAGTGTAACACACATGATGTAGAAATTAAAGACAGAAATGATAAGAAGTTTGGTTCATAACACGGAGTCTGTCTTTAATAAGTTGGCACCCAGATCACAAGATGTTATGAAATTGATATATCCATATTTAGATATCTTCATAAGAACAAAGTGTTTACAAAAAAGGAAATTACACAATAGCTTGCAATAGCTAATGTTTGGATGTTTGGATGTCCGTATCTAGGGAAGTGTTTACAAAAACGGAAAGAGGGGCACCTGACCGGAGGGCATGACTCATAGATTGAGCAAGATTAGAAAAAAAAGTCCCTTCTCATAGACTTGTATTAGGACCAGATACTATATAAGAGAAGGGCATCAGATAGATCGTTGGAGGATCTAGGACGCAGAGCTCCGGTCAGCTGAATCCAGAATTTGTCTGATGAATGTATCTGATTAAAGTCTGATTGGTAAGAATAAAAAGACTATTTCTTTAACTACACTGTTTCTGTCCTTGCTTCAATTTATTCTCTATCTTCTATCTGTTTTGCAAACTAACACACACACACACACACACAAGTAAGATTTCTCACTGAACATAAATAGCCAAAGATTCATTTAGATCCAAAGAGACAGAGAGCTGTGGTCATGGGTATAAGATCTGAACTGAGCCTTCTGATGCCTCCCCAACAGCGATACCCATGGGCAGGAGTGTCGCTGCAATTCAGGGAGGCGGTCCACAAGATCATAGAAGAACAGACCCTCTGTACACCTCCGTGTGGAAGGATCCCACGGGGGTCTATAGAGGGGTAATTAAACATATTTCAACTATAAGCAAAGGTAATCACATGATACTAGACTATAGCTCCCCATATACAGATTGACAACATAAAAGATGATTCTTATCAAAATCGCTACAACACCAGCGAAATATAGTGTCACTTTTCTTCTCAAAGTTGCTAAGACGCTGGCATCATTACGTTAAGAAAACTTCAGACACATATCGCTTATTTGAAAGCCAGAGTTCTTAGCACTGTTATTGTCTCCGTCCATTTTGAATGGCAATTCTTCTAGCCTCACAGTGGGTAACTATTAGTTACTTGTATCACGGTTCCTTCTTAGAAATTCTCTGATTGGCTCATTACATCATCTTCAGTAATGGTCACAGATATACATTCAGCACCAGGTATATTCCAACTCGTCGTGCTGAATGTATATCTGTGACCATTACTGAAGGTGATGTAATGAGCCAATCAGAGAATTTCTAAGAAGGAACTGTGATACAAGTAACTAATAGTTACCCACTGTGAGGCTAGAAGAATTGCCGTTCAAGTGGACGGAGATGATAACAACGCTAAGAACTCTGGCTTTCAAATAAGCGATATGTGTCTTTGAAATTTCTTAACGTAATGATGCCAGCGTCTTAGCAACTTTGAGAAGAAAAGTGACACTATATTTCATAGACTCAATTATTATGGTCCCATGAATAAAATAAAAATACTAAAATTTAAGAATAAAAGCATCATTTTGACATTATTTGTATTCACTACTATTTTGAACATTGATGAGGATTTGGGCTTTAATCTTCGACATTTTGAACTGCTGTCCTCCAATGTTTTGTGCCACGTGAAAGATTTCTCAGTTGCTTTTCTTGCTGTAAATTTCTGAGATGAGTCGGAGGAGATAAGGGCTGGGATTAAGTGGGCTCAGAAGCTTGCAAATATGATTGAAGATGTCAAATAGAATCTATGCAGATTCCATTACTTTTACCAGCATAAACTGCTATGAAATTAGTATAGCTGGCTGTAAGTGAAGAGAAAAGAGTTGAGAAGGGTGATAGATAAAGCAAATCTGAAAACAAAGAAAGACAATCCTCAGGCAGGGCTGACCTAGCCATTAAGAGAGACTAGGCAGTCAACTAGGAAATCTGCTTTGGGGGAGGGGGAGGGGGAGAGAGGTGGGTACATTCAAAGCAAAACCATAGGCCCTCATCATTATACAAACAAAAACAGGGAGTACTTTACCAGGAAGGGTTAGTATTTGAGTGATTATGATTTTTTTTTTTGGGGGGGGGAAGAGGAGAAGGACCAAGGGGCTTGAAAGTTAATTGAGAGGGGTACAAAGCGGAAGGTTTGCCTGAGATGCCTAATACCATTGCACAGCCATGGAGTGGAGAAGTAGCCAGGGCTGTGAAGTCAGTACACGCAGGGCCATGCTAACCTGGTAAGCGAGGTAAGCATGGCAGGGGGGCGCTTCCCTCTGGGGGGCGCCGCCGCACCATGCTCACCTCGCTCGCCCTCCCGCAACATCCCTTTTCTTTTTTTTCTTTTTAAATTTACCTCCGTGGTGGCGGTTCTGGCAGCGCAGCGTCAGGAAAGGAGGCAGCGCTCCCAACGTCTCTAGCCTTCCCTTCGCTGTGTTTCGCCTTCTTCTGACGTCAAGGATGACGTCAGAAGAAGGCAGAACACAGCGAAGGGAAGGCTAGACGTCGGGAGCGCCGCCTCCTTCCCTGACGCTGCGCTGCCGGAACCGCCACGGAGGTAAATTTAAAAAGAAAAAAAAAAGAAAAGGGATGTTGGGGGGAGAGAAGAGGGTGGGCAGTTGAACAATGGGAGCGGGAGGGCAGGGGAGAAATGATAGCATGGATGCGAAGGGGGGGGAGAAGAGGGCGGGCCAGGCTGGGACATGGGAGAGAGAGGAGCATGGATGTGAGGGGGGGTTATGGAAGGGAGAGAGGGGACTTGCTGGAAAAGGATGAATGGAGGGGGCAGGGGACAGAGGAGCATGGATGGGCATGGATTGGGAGGGCAGGGCTCAGGGAGAGAGGGGAATTGCTGGAAAGGGATGAATGGAGGGGACAGAGGAGCATGGATGGGCATGGATTGGGAGGGCAGGGCTCAGGGAGAGAGGGGAATTGCTGGATAGGGATGAATGGAGGGGACAGATGGGCATGGATGGATATGGATTGCAGGGCAGGGCTCAGGGAGAGAGGGGAATTGCTGGATAGGGATGAATGGAGGGGGCAGGTGACAGAGGAGCATGGATGGGCATGGATTGGGAGGGCAGGGCTCAGGGAGAGAGGAGAAATTGCTGGACATAGAGGGGAAGGAAGAGAGATGAAGGAGATGAAATGAGGGAAAAGGAAGAGAGGAGAAAAACTGCACATGGATGAAGAAAATAGGCAGAAGCTGAGGACCAGAAATGAAGAAGAAAGGAGGAAAGGAAAGAAATAAATGGAAAGGAAGCCCTGGAAACGGAGTTAAGAGGACAGATAGCAGCAGAATCAGATACTGGGCCAGCATGATCAGAAAAAGAAAGTCACCAGACAACAAAGGTAGAAAAAAAAATCATTTTATTTTCATTTTAGTGTTTGGAATATGTCCACTTTGAGAATTTACATCTGCTATCTTATTTTGCAATGTATAGCAATTTCTTTCTAAGAATATTGCTGACAATTCCTGTCAGTGTGGCAAGTGGTGAGCGATCATTTTCACAGGGGGGGGGGGGGGGGCGCCGCCGCCGCCGCCGCCAACTGATAGTCTGCAGGGGGGGGCGCCAACTGATAGGCTGCAGGGGGGGCGCCAGAGACCCTAGGCACGGCCCTGAGTACACCAACTTTCAACTCTATTTTTCTACTGTCTGACAGATATTAGGTTTTAATTTTTTTGTTCTGGATCTAAAGTAGTGATAAATATAACTTTAAATCCAGGACAAAAATATCTATCTATCATCATAAATTTACCACATATTATAATTTTTTTTTAATTTTGAAGCTGGAGTAGGTACATTTTTACTGATTCTGACTCCATCAAAAATTGCTTTTCACTCTGACTCCATGACTCCAAATCCAACTCCATCTCCAAATCCACAGCCCTGGGAGTAGCCTAATGGTTAGCACAGTGGGCAGAGAACCTGAAGAACTAGGTTCAGTTCCCATTCTAGCTTCTTGTGATCTTGAGCAAGTCACATATCCCTCCATTGCCCCAGGTACAAAAACAGATTGTAAACCCACTAGAGATAAAGAAAATACCTGCATATAATAAATGTAAACTGATTATACTACAGAAAGACTGTATATCAAATCCATGAGCCTTTACCCTTAGCTATGTTTGCAAGTATAGAAATACATTACCACAAGTGGGTGTTTAAATTCCTAATCATGATCTATTCTTCCTAATGAAAAACTGAAGGTTATTATTCTGCCAGCTTGGAATACTCCAGCATGAACTTCTATACTGAAGTTCCCTGCTAGACTCTATCCTAGACTAGAGTTTACTTCCTCACTACCTTAGTCGCCATGATGCCAGTGATGGATCTTCTGCAACTTGGCTCCTGTACAGCACCGTGAGAAAGACTTTCAGATGCAGCATTCTATCCATGCTATAGAGATTGTCTTATGTACTCTGAATCCTGCTTTCAATAACGACTCCATCTGTCCTGCATTTGAGGGATGAAAGGTTTGCGGTTATACTGGGATTCAGAAAAAGGCTCTAATTCATTTTTCAACACCTGACTTCACAGCACTGTTCTTTCTGTAGCTCCATTAGCTCAGCTTGGCTGACCTCAGAGATCATCTTGTCAAAGCATCACCGCACCTTTATGAAGATTGAGGCAGATGGCAGGGAGGAGGGGAGTTCCTCATCCTTGTAACACCTTCTCCTCTGTATAGGAAATTTGAACAGTAATCTGAAATGCTCTCTGGAAAGTCTCAGGTGAAATAAGCCATGATTAACTCTCTCTCCCCTTCCCCCCACTGGATTTACTTTCAGTGTCAACACCGACAGATGCTGTTCCACCCATAAGGAGGCGCAGGACCTGGGACAAATCTCCCAGTACAGACCCCCCCCCCCCCCACCTGAGGTTGAAGAACAGGAGGGGCTGGTGAAAGGGTGGGCACCACGGAAATTGAAAAATGACAGGGGGCCCTCTGCCATTATACCTGGGGTCTCACTATACTGCATGGGCTGCAACTCCAGGTCCACTAGTGCTTAAAAATTGGAGTTTATTTATTTTATTTATTTGTTACATTTGTATCCCACATTTTCCCACCTATTTGCAGGCTCAATGTGGCTTACATAGTGCCGGAGATGTGATTGCAGACTCCAATGTAAACAAATACAGAGTGATGTAGAGATAAGATAGGTTCACGTGGTATAGCCACATGAGATAGGATAAGGTTCATGTGGCATGGCCACATAGGGACGTCGTACTCGGGAGAATTGTGTTGTATCCATGATATATTTTGTTATTATTGTGTCCATACTGTGTTTTGGTTTTGTTGTGCCCATACTGTATTATGATTTTGTTGTGTTGCAGAGGTCAGGTTTTTATGTTGGGTTGGTAGGGAATGCCTTTTTGAACAAATACGTTTTTAGTGTTTTCCTGAAGTGTGGGTGGTCGTATATAGTTTTTAAGGGTTTTGGAAGTGCATTCCACAGTTGTGTGCTAATGTACGGAAAGTTGGATGCATAAGTTGATTTGTATTTGAGTCCTTTGCAGCTTGGGTAGTGCAGGTTTAGGTATGTTCGTGTTGATTTTGAAGTATTTCTGGCTGGTAGGTCAGTGAGGTCTGTCATGTATCCTGGGGCTTCACCGTACATAATTTTGTGAACCATTGTGCAGATTTTGAAAGCAATATGTTCTTTGATTGGGAGCCAGTGTAGTTTTTCACAGAGAGGTTTTGCGCTATCAAATCGGGTTTTTCCGAAGATAAGTCTGGCTGCTGTGTTCTGGGCGGTTTGGAGTTTCTTTAATGTTTGCTCTTTGCATCCCGCATAGATTCCATTGCTGTAATCCATGTGACTTAATACCATTAATTGTATCAGGTTGTGAAATGTTTCCCTGGGAAGAATTGTTTCACGCGTTTAAGTTTCCACATTGAGTAAAACATTTTCTTACTTATGGATGTCACTTGTTTCTCTAGTGTTAGGTTGCGGTCTATTATAACGCCAAGGATTTTCAGGCTGTCTGAGATAGGGAGGGTGTGATCTGGGGTGTTGATAATTGTAAGGTTGTCCGCGCTGTATTGGGATGAGACAACGAGACAGTGTGTTTTTTCTTTGTTTAGTTTTAGTTGAAATGCATTTGCCCAGGAGTCCATGGTGTTCAAGCTGCTCTTGATTTCATTGGAGATTTCTGTCAGATTAGATTTGTAAGGAATGTATATTGTGATGTTGTCTGCATATATGAAAAGGTTTAGGCCTTGGTTGGATAGGGTCTTGGCTAAAGGGGTCATCATTAGGTTGAAGAGAATTGGTGATAGCGGTGATCCTTGTGGTACTCCGCAGTCTGCCTTCCACGGTGACGATACAGTTGATTTTGATTTTACTTGGTATGTTCTTGTGGTTAGGAAACCATTGATCCAGTTAAGTATGTTGCCACCAATCCCAAACTTATCTAGTAGTCTTAGTAGTATATTGTGGTTTACCATGTTGAATGCACTAGACATGTCGAATTGGAGGAGGAGGATATTGTTACCCGTTGCTATTTCCTGCTTGAATTTGGCTAGGAGAGTGAGTAGTACTGTTTCTGTGCAGTGTAGTGGGTGGAATCCTGATTGTGATTTGTGTAATATTGAGAATTTGTGTATATAGTCAGTAAGTTGTTTGGCTACCATGCTTTCCATCAGTTTGACTGACAGTGGGATGGATGCTACTGGTCGGTAATTGGTGATTTCATTTGCTTTTTTCATGATGTCTTTTGGTATCGGGGTGAGTAGAATGTTGCCATTTTCCTTTGGGAAGAGACCTTGTTGAAGCATGTAGTTTAGGTGGGATGTGAGCAGTGGCATTCCTAGCCTGGATGACACCCGAGGTGGATCGGCGATGCGCCCCCCCCCCCCCCCGCGAAATGACACCTCCCCCCGGCGAAATGACCCCCCCCCCACGGGTGCACGCCGCTGGGGGGGGGGGGTGCCGCGGCACGCGCCTGTCAGCTCCGAGTTCACTAACTTCGCTCGTTCGCTGCAGCTCCCTCTGCCCCGGAACAGGAAGTAACCTGTTCCGGGGCAGAGGGAGCTGCAGCGAACGAGCGAAGTTAGCGAACTGGGAGCTGACAGGTGCGTGCCGCGGCACCCCCCAGCGGCGTGCACCCGGGGCGGACTGCCCCCACCGCCCCCCCTTGGTACGCCACTGGATATGAGGTCTGCGATGAAGCGGTCAGGGGCGGATTTCATTAGGTAGTTGACACAGGTGTCTAAATAGCAGTGAGTGTTGAAGAACCTGCTGATTGCCTGTGCCACCGTATCGACGGTAAGGGGGGCGAAGTTTAGCCAGGTTCGGTCAGCCGGGTATTCTCCATCAGTTGGGTCCAGTTTATTGAGGAAAGTTTCTATGTCTGGGCTGACGTGAGGTAGCGTCTTGCTTAGATTTGCAATTTTTTCATTGAAATAATTGGCATTTTTATCTGCTGATGGGATGTCTGTATTCGATGAAGTGACCAAGTTGGTGCCTAGGAGTTTGTTCACAAGTTGGTATAATTTCTTTGTGTCTTTGTAGTCTGTCCCTATTTTGGTTTTATAGTAAAAAACTGACTAATTGCTAGTGAACTAAAGACACCTTCAGCAGGACGGGCGTGCCTGAGAAGGAGCCTTTTGCACTGCATTTGATCAACCGGAGAAGGCAGGCTTGTGAGGAGAGCAGATTGGAGCAACACGGTCTTAATAGAAACTACAGGAAATATATATCATAATGAATACCCTCAAACTACTCCTAATAATCTACTCCCTAACACTGATCCACTTAACACTAACCACCCCACTTGCAGAAAACAATATCATACCCATACTACACAATCATCATAGATTGATTAAATACACCACGCCTCACCAAACTGTTAACAACCTAAACAAAGGAAGAACACTTACATGCGAACAACCACAACAGAAGGGAAAGAAGGGCCCAAACAAACTCACCTCAACAAAGAAATGACAACTAACAAAAGTCCACTTAACACCAAATACAGAAGACCCATTCCAAACAATCCAAGTGGGCTACGTCAACACCAGATCTGCTGTAAATAAAACAGCAATACTAACAGACTGGATCATGTCAGAAAACCTCGACCTACTCTTCTTCACTGAAACTTGGATTCATGACCAAAAGGACCCTATAATCCTAGACCTGTGCCCTCCAGGATACAAAATCACACACTGGACCAGAAAAGAAAAGAGGCATAGCACTAATCTATTGGTCCCACTTTACCACCGAAACCACTGCCGAGTCCATAACACCTCAACTTGAAATTGCCTCAATCAGAATCCACAACAAAATCCTACGCGATCATGTGAATTGTGTCTTGTTTTACAGACCTCCAGGTAATTGAAACAAAGGCCAGACCAACTTCATTGACTTCATTTCAAACACTCGTGTAACCAACTCCAATATACTAGTATTAGGAGACATTAACCTCCACCTAGAAAACCAAAACTCTACCAACGCACGAGAATGTAAGGAATTCCTCCACTCATGGGATCTTAAATGGCCACACATGTAAGGAACCCATGTCAAAGGGCACACACTTGACCTCATCTCACACAATTTGTCCACAGACCAGAACCTAATAATACCAGAAATTAAATGGACAAAAACACCATGGACTGACCACTACAAACTAAACCTATCCCTAAAATGGCGGAAAAAGGGTTCACACTGTATACAAGAACACACAACCTACAGCACAAGAGGCCAAATAGACTTGGAAACATTCTGGCAACAGATATACAAAAACAAATGGACAGCACAAACGGACTCCATATACTACCTCTCAGAATGGGATAAAAGATGCAGAAGCATACTAGACGAAATAGCACCCTTACAAACAAGAACCTCACGTAGGCATAACTCGATACCGTGGTTTAACGAAGAACTGAAAGAAATAAAAACACAGTCCAGGAAACTCGAACGAGTTTCCATGTGTTGAGTATGTATTCATCTTTTATTTTTTTCCATGCTCTTTCAAGTTTCCTGGTTTGTGTTGTTAGTTTTTTCAGTTCGTCCTTGAACCAAGGTATCGAGTTGGGTTTGCGTAATGTTTTTGTTTGTAAGGTGCTATATCATCTAATATGCCTTTGCATCTTGTATCCCATTCCAAGAGATAGTTTATGGAGTCTGTTTGTGCTGTCCAGTCATTGTTGTATGTCATTTGCCAGAATGTTTTCGTGTCTACATGACCTCTTGTTCTGTAGGATGTGGGTTCTTCGTGTGATCCCTTCTTCCGCCATTGTAGGGAGAGGTTTAGTTTGTAGTGATCATACCAGGGTGTTTCTGTCCATTTAATATCTGTTATGAGTAAGATCTGGTTTGGTGACATTTTATGTGAGATGAGATCCAGTGTGTGCCCTTTGACGTGGGTTGCTAGCATTTGAGGCCATTTGAGATCCCATAGATGGAGTAATTCCTTATATTCTTGTTCATTGATTGAGGTTGAGTCTTCTAAGTGAAGATTGATGTCTCCTAGTATTAGTACATTTGAGTCGGCTACACATGTGTTTGAGATGGAATCCATAAAGTTTGTCTGAACCTCGTTCCAGCTACCTGGAGGTCTGTAAAACAAGATACAATTCAAATGGTCGCGCAGGCTTTTGTTGTGGATTCTGATTGAGGCTATTTCAAGCTGAGGTGTCATGGACTCGGCATTGGTTTCGGTGGTGAAGTGGGATCTATAGATTAGTGCTATGCCTCCGCCTCTCTTTTCCTTTCTGGTCCAGTGTGTGATTTTGTATCCTGGAGGGCACAGGTCCAGTGGCGTAGGAAGGGGGGGGGGGGGCGGTGGGGCGGTCCGCCCCAGGTGCACGCCGCTGGGGGGGGGGGGGGTGTTGGCTCCACTGGTTCACTGCTTTCTCTGCCCCAGAACAGGTTACTTCCTGTTCCGGGGCAGAGAGAGCAGGGAACCAGCGGAGCCGAAGCAGCTCCCAGCGACGTGCACTTGGGGCGGAGCGGCCCTCCCGCCCGCCCTCTTTGGTAAGAATGCGCTCCAGGGGTGTGTGTGTGTGTGCGCAAGTGCCGAGGGGGGATGCGTGCCTGCACCGAGGGGGGATGCACCGTGCTGCACGGGGGCGGGTGCAGAGCGGCGAACCACCCCAGGTGTCAGCCGCCCTTGCTACGGCACTGCACAGGTCTAGGATTATGGGGTCCTTTTGGTCGTGGATCCAGGTTTCGTTGAAAAAGAGCAGGTCCAGATTTTCTCTCGTGATCCAGTCTGTTAGTAATACTGTTTTGTTTACTGCGGATCTGGCATTGATGTAACCCACATGGATTGTTTGGAATGGGTCTTCTGCATTTGGTGTTGTGTGAATTTTTATTAGTTGTCGTTTCTTTGCTATGGTGGATTTATTTGAGCCCTTCTTTGCATTCTGTGGTGGTTGTCCGCATGTTGATGTTCTTCCTTTGTTTAAGTCATTATCAGTTTGAAGAGGTGTGGTGTGTCTGATTAGTCTTTCGTGAGTGTGCAGTATTCATATAGTATTACGAGGGAGGAGTGGTCTAGTGGTTAGGGTGGTGGACTTTGGTCTTGAGGAACTGAGTTCGATGCCCACCTCAGGCACAGGCAGCTCCTTGTGACTCTGGGCAAGTCACTTAACCCTCCATTGTCCCAGGTACAAATAAGTACCTATATACAATATGTAAGCCACATTGAGCCTGCCATGAGTGGGAAAGCACGGGGTACAAATGTAACCAAAAAAAAAATTATGTTTTGTGAGAGGGGTGGTTAGTGTAAACCAGATCAGTGTTAAGGAGTAGATTATAAGGAGTAAATTGAATATATTCATTCTGGTTTCTAATTATTGTGGTCCAAAGGTAGTACCTTGCAGCACTAGTGGCACCTAAAAGCCCACCTTTTTGATGCTGCTTTTAACTCCTAACCCTTATTCACTTTGTTCAGAACCCTTATTTTATCATCCTCACTTTAATATTCCCTTATCTCTTGTTCTGTCTGTCTGTCCTAATTAGATTGTAAGCTCTGTCGAGCAGGGACTGTCTCTTCATGTTCAAGTGTACAGCGCTGCTTACGTCTAGTAGCGCTTTAGAAATGATAAGTAGTAGTAGTAGTAAAGTCCCCTTGTTCTCATCCATTTTCTTCACTGTGCAGCCGCTTGTGGTCTGCTTAGAGTCAGCTGTTCCTGAGGTGCTGGGACTCTGGCTGCTTCCGTGGTGGACCGGGCTTCTCCTACCTCGGGGGCTGGCAGGTGCGGTGCGGAGCAGCGTGGATGGCCACGAGCTGGTCGGGACCCCCACGTTGCCTCGGGATTGCCGCAGTGACTGCCTCTCCTGTCTGTCCTCCCCTTGGGATCGTCACAGGGACTGCTTTCCCTGTCTGTCCCCCCCCCCCCCAGCTCCATGCCACATGTGACACTCTCCCCGCTCTCCTCCTCACCCTGTCGTCCTGGGCGGCCATCCAATCGGCCAGCGCTCCTTACAGCGATGTTGAGGCGCGAGTGGGTGCCAAGGCCCAGCAGGGCAGTGTTGTTCCGAGACGGGAGGGGGGGGGAGGGGATCCGCGTTTTCATTCGGCGGCTCTCACCGAATCGTCCAGCTGTTTCAGTCCCGGAGCAGCAGTGCGGTGAGCAGCATGGTCCAACAATATGGTGCAGCTCTGTCTGGAGGAGCTGATCCCGAGATGCCTTGGCACCGTGGAGTCCTCCACTCAGTCCTCAGTCCGCTCGGTCCACTGGCTACTGTGGCCTGCCCGGGGGTCACACGGCCCTCTGCTCGATCCTCAGGCTGGTCCTCCACTCGGCCCTCGGCCAGTCTGTTGGCCTGGATTGGCAGCGGCCAGTCCGCTGACCTCCATGGCCCGCCCGGGGGTCACATGGCCCGTTCCGAGCCGATTGATGTTAGTACAATGCTAAAATGGCAGCCCTCTTCTCCATTCCAAAATAACCATTCCAGATTCAGATGTGACCTCAAGTTGAACTGACTCCAGATGACCACATCAAGCCAACAGCTGGTATAAATGTCCATGCCTAAATGTTACAGCTGTGCGCGTAACTATCGGCATTCTGTTACCTTCGCATGTAAGTGTTGGGCACGTCCCTCACCTACCCATGCCATGTTCACATCCCTCTTGCAGTTATGCTCTAAAGAATTTGCAAGCTAAGGTTATTGAATACTGACTAATGCCTCGATGCTCAGAAGTAAATGCAGGCGATAGAGGCCATTAGCGCCAGACTAGTGCCTGCATTTACCTATGCAGCATGCTCGGAGGTCCTCACCAGGAAAATATTGAGTGCAGGAAGGGACAACTCAAATGTCATGCTAATGTATGTAGGAAACTGTAAATGGAGGTCATCACTTATTCCCTCCAGTGTTCAAAGAACAGCACAGGGGAAAAGGGTGCCTGTACCGCTGCAAACTCTATGCCTGCTCAAAACTGGCATTAGATTGTCCAGCGGTCCCTATTCCATTAAAAAAAGCCCAGCCTGGCACTGGTGGTTCTGTGGAACCCAGACCCCCACCATCCTAGAGACATAAAGCCTTGGTGGTCTGGTGGACCCTAGACCCCCCATCCCCCAAAGACCTAAAGCCCTGATGGTCCAGTGGGACCCCTGGCCATGACTCCCCTGAAGACCACCCTGGTGGCTTAATGATGGCCCACAACCCCTCATACCTTGAAGAAGGAAGGAGGAGGAGTTTTACTCTTGCCTCCTGCTGGGTGCATCATCAAAATTGCCCAGTGCATCCCGGGATGCACTGGGTGGGGCAGGGTGCCACCATTTTGATGACGCACCCAGCAGGAGGAGGGAGGACTCCTTCCCTCTTCCTTCTTCAAGGTATGAGGGGGTTAGGGGGGGCCACTTGTAAGTTACCAGGATAGTCTTTGGGGGGTCCTGGCCAGAGGTCCCACTGAACCACCAGGGCTTTAGATCTCTGGGGAGGGGGGGGTCTGGGGTCCACCAGACCACCAAGGCATTAGGTCTTTGGGGGATGGGAGTTCTGGGGACCACTGGAACACCAGGCTAGGGCAGGCCTTTTTTTTTAATTTAAGAGGGAAAGATTGGGGTTAGAGCCGTGACATGCTCTTGTGCACATGCCCAGACACTAATCTCCCACCAATCTCCCTTATGGTTAACACTATGAGCGCGCCTATATTTGCATCTCTTTATTTATTTATTTTATTTATTTATTAGGATTTATTTACCACCTTTTTGAAGGAATTCACTCAAGGCGGTGTACAGTAAGAATAGATCAAACATGAGCAATAGGCAATTACAGCAGTAAAAATATTCAACTAACAATACAAAGTATGTCATGGTATACTACTTGCAATGTTAACACAATATGTAATACAACATTATAATAGATAGTGAAGGGTAAGGAAAGTTGTAACATATAGATGGGTAAGAAAGTAGGAAGAGTTAGAAAGTAAGGTGACTGATTTGAAGAAAGTTGCACATGAGGTCAGAGAGATGGTTAAATATTATCTCTGCTAGGGTAGGAGTGGAGAAACATGTTCCGCTGCAGTATGTGCAGCCCGAGTCACTCCTTGTGTGTGTGAGACTAACAAGTTAGTTACTTCTTCCATTAAAGGCCTGGTTGAACAGCCAAGCTTTCACCTGCTTCCAGATGTAGAGATAGTCTTGTGTTAAGCAAAGCCTTTCAGGCAATGCATTCCAGAGTGTGGGGGCAACTCTGGAGAAGGCTCGCTTGCGGGTATCACATCGTGTAATGTCTTTTGGAGAGGGTGTGGTTAGTGAAAGTCCTTGGGAGGACCTTAGTGTCCTTGGTCAGGGCCTTGAAGATCAGACATAGAGTTTTAAATTTAGCCCTGTATTGTACTGGTAGCCAATGAAGTTTTTGCAAAAATGGTGTGATGTGGTCACGTCGCTTGCAACCTTCTGTGAGTCTTGCTGCTGCATTCTGAATCAGTACAGTACAGCGCCGGAGTTTTGAGCATCGGAGCCTATGTGCAGTATCGTGCCAATTAACTCCAATTATCACTGATAATTGGTAGTCAGTACCAAATAGCAGTTAATGTCAATTAACTTACACACATGACTGTGAGTATTCTATAACCTGCTGCATAATTTTACACGATAAGAATAAAATTGTGTGCACAACATTATAGAATGAGGGGGTTCATACGTATCCATTATAGATAACCTAAAAACAGATTTGGGGGAGAAGGAAAGTAGTGCTCTAAACCAAGCAGGAGTACCAGTATGCACACTTCCTGTGATTGCTCAGCTGATCCTTCCCCTATTTCTGACGCTGTTGCCCACCATAGGTAAAGTGTAGAGCTGTCAGCTCTTGTAGTCTTCTGTCTAGCACCATGCATGCTAGACACAACCTTCATGGGAAAGAGAAACCTGAGAACATAGGAGCCAACTTTTCAAAATGATTGGGGGTGCTGAAATATTTTTTACAGGTGGTGCATTCCCCGCCCCCTCCCCCTCCCTCCACATTCCAGCCCCCCCTACCTCAGAGTTCCAGTCCCTCCCACCCACCCTCCCAGTTCCAGGGGCTCGCCCTTCTTCTCTCTCCTTTCCCTCCCCCCTCTCTCTCACCTTTCCCTCCCTCCGAGTTCCAAGGCCCCCTCCCTCCGAGTTCCAAGGCCCCCCTCCCGGCCCCCGTCCGAGTTCCAAGGCCTCCCTCCGAGTTCCAAGGCCCCCCTCCCTCCCTCCCTCCGAATTCCAAGGCCCCCCTCCCTCCGTCCGAATTTTAAAAAGCCCTCTTCTTACCTTGCGTCAGTGAAAATCGTGCACTGTAGGCTCGTTGGCGCTTCAGCCTTCCCTTCTGTCTCTTGGCTCTGGTCTGGTCCCGCCCTTGCGGAAACAGGAAATGAGGGCGGGACCAGAGCTGAGAGACAGAAGGGAAGGCTGAAGCGCCGACGAGCCTGCAGTGCATGCTTTTCACTGACGCGAGGTAAGAAGAGGGCTTTTAAAATTCGGACGGATGGAGGGAGGGGGGGCCTTGGAACTAGGACGGAGGGGGGCCTTGGAACTCGGACTCGGAGGGAGGGGTGGCCTTGGAACTCGGAGGGTAGTAGAGTAGTTTTAAAATTCTGGCTGGGCTGGAAGGGAACTTCCGGTCCGTAAAATATTGGGGGTGCTCGAGCACCCACAGCACCCACGGAGTCGGCGCCTATGCCTGAGAACACAAGAGAGAGGTGCTGTTGCTGGGAGATTTCAATCTGCCGGATGTAGATTGGAAGGTTCCCTCTGCGGAATCGGAAAGAAGTAGAGGGATCGTGGATGCTTTCCAAAGTGTTTTGCTCAGACAAATGGTGATGGAACCCACGAGGGAGGGAGCGACACTGGATCTAGTGCTCACAAATGGGGATAGCGTGTCAAATATCCGAGTGGGTGCCCACCTGGGCAACAGTGACCATCAAACGGTTTGGTTTGATATGACAGCTAAAGTGGAGAGCGGCCACTCAAAACTCAAAGTCCTGGATTTCAAACGTGCTGACTTTAGTAAAATGGGGGAATACCTGAGGAAGGAGATGATGGGCTGGGAGGAAATACGAGAAGTGGAAGGACAGTGGTCCAGGCTGAAAGAAGCTATAAATAGGGCCACAAACCTTTATGTAAGGAAAGTAAATAAAAGCAAGAGAAAAAGGAAACCAATATGGTTCTCCAAGCAAGTGGTTGAGAAAATAAAGGCTAAAGAGTTGGCGTTCCAGAAATACAGAAAAACTCAAGAAAAGGAACACATGGAGGATTAACAGATGAAAATGAAAGAAGCCAAGAGAGAGATACGACTGGCAAAAGCGCAAGCGGAAGAACAAATGGCTAGAAATGTAAGGAGGGGTGACAAACATTTCTTCAGGTATATTAGTGAAAGGAGAATGACTAAAAAGGGAATTGTGAGACTAAAAGATACTGCGAACCGCTATGTGGAAAATGATGAAGAAAAAGCAAATTTGCTAAATAGATACTTTTGTTCTGTTTTCACAGAAGAAAATCCTGGAGAAGGACCGCGATGGACTGGAAATAATACAATTGAGAATGAAGTGGATACAGCACCGTTCACGGAAGAAAGTGTGTATCAACAACTTGAAAAGCTAAAGGTGGACAAAGCCATGGGACCGGACGGGATCCACCCCAGGATATTGAGGGAGCTCAGAGAGGTTTTGGCGGGTCCTCTTAAAGATTTGTTTAATATATCCTTGCAGACGGGAAAGGTTCCGAGGGATTGGAGAACGGCGAAGGTGGTCCCTCTTCACAAAAGTGGTGATAGGGAAGAAGCTGGAAACTACAGGCCGGTAAGCCTCACTTCAGTTATTGGAAAAGTAATGGAAGCGATGCTGAAGGAAAGGATAGTGAATTTTCTCGAAGCCAATAAGTTGCAAGATCCGAGACAACATGGCTTTACCAAAGGGAAATCGTGCCAAACGAATCTCATTGAGTTCTTTGATTGGGTGACAGGAGAATTGAATCAGGGACGAGCTATGGACGTAATCTACTTAGATTTCAGCAAAGCTTTTGACACGGTTCTCCACAGGAGGCTCTTAAATAAACTGGAGGGGCTGAAGATAGGACCTGAAGTGGTGAACTGGATTAGGAACTGGTTGACGGACAGACGCCAGAGGGTGGTGGTGAATGGAATTCGCTCGGAGGAAGGAAAGGTGAGTAGTGGAGTGCCTCAGGGATCGGTGCTGGGGCCGATTCTGTTCAATATATTTGTGAGTGACATTGCCGAAGGGTTAGAAGGTAAAGTTTGCCTATTTGCGGATGATACTAAGATCTGTAACAGAGTGGACACCACGGAGGGAGTGGAAAACATGAAAAAAGATCTGAGGAAGCTAGAAGAATGGTCTAAGGTTTGGCAATTAAAATTCAATGCGAAGAAATGCAAAGTGATGCACTTAGGGAATAGAAATCCACGGGAGACGTATGTGTTAGGCGGGGAGAGTCTGATAGGTACGGGCGGAGAAAGGGATCTTGGGGTGATAGTATCTGAGGATTTGAAGGCGACGAAACAGTGTGACAAGGCGGTGGCCGTAGCTAGAAGGTTGTTAGGCTGTATAGAGAGAGGTGTGACCAGCAGAAGAAAGGGGGTGTTGATGCCCCTGTATAAGTCGTTGGTGAGGCCCCACCTGGAGTATTGTGTTCAGTTTTGGAGGCCGTATCTTGTTAAGGATGTAAAAAGAATTGAAGCGGTGCAAAGAAAAGCTACGAGAATGGTATGGGATTTGCGTTACAAGACGTATGAGGAGAGACTTGCTGAACTAAACATGTATACTCTGGAGGAAAGGAGAAACAGGGGTGATATGATACAGACGTTCAAATATTTGAAAGGTATTAATCCGCAAACGAACCTTTTCCGGAGATGGGAAGGTGGTAGAACGAGAGGACATGAAATGAGATTGAAGGGGGGCAGACTCAAGAAAAATGTCAGGAAGTATTTTTTCACGGAGAGAGTAGTGGATGCTTGGAATGCCCTTCCGCGGGAGGTGGTGGAAATGAAAACGGTAACGGAATTCAAACATGCGTGGGATAAGCATAAAGGAATCCTGTGCCGAAGGAATGGATCCTCAGGAGCTTAGTCAGGATCGGGAGGCGGGGCTGGTGGTTGGGAGGCGGGGATAGTGCTGGACAGACTTGTACGGTCTGTGCCAGGGCTGGTGGTGGGCAGCGGGACTGGTGGTTGGGAGGCGGGGATAGTGCTGGACAGACTTGTACGGTCTGTGCCGGAGCCGGGGTTGGGAGGCGGGGCTGGTGGTTGGGAGGTGGGGATGGTGCTGGGCAGCCTTGTGCGGTCTGTGCCGGAGCCGGTGGTTGGGAGGAGGGGCAGGTGGTTGGGAGGCGGGGATAGTGCTGGGCAGACTTATACGGTCTGTGCCCTGAAGAGCACAGGTACAAATCAAAGTAGGGTATACACAAAAAGCAGCAAATATGAGTTATCTTGTTGGGCAGACTGGATGGACCGTGCAGGTCTTTTTCTGCCGTCATCTACTATGTTACTATGTTACTATGTGATCTACCACATTGAATGCTGCCAATATGGTGGGAGGGTTCAGTACAGAGGGAAATAGGGAGCAAATTGTACAGATGTGAGCCTACATGCCCGAAGGTAGTGTCTCTGATGATACCATACCAAATGTAAGAAGGTGGTGGGAGGATAAGCAGTGAGGCCTGGGATGAACACAATATATGAGACAGTGCATAAAGAAAAATAGATCTGCCAGATAGGAAGGGGCAGAGGTTCCACAACCTTTAAACACTAGAGTTAATATTTTAAATTTAGCAGAGATTGGGAGCTAGCTGTAAGGAGAAGGGTGACAGGATTAAATCATCTCAAGTTGTGGAGAAGCTTAACAGGAGTGGATTGAATAAGTTGAAGCTTCTTAAGAGAGGTAAGAGGGGACTGTTATAAAGAGAGTTACAGTAGTTAAGTTTGGAAATTACAGATGCAAGGATAACATTTTGACCTGTGGACAGGCAGGAGAGATTTGACGGTGTAAATATGGTGTAATGCAAAAAATCAAGAGAATGTGGTAAAGGCGGTTAGCTTAGCGGAGTTTAAAAAAAGGGTTGGACGGCTTCCTAAAGGAAAAGTCCATAGACCATTATTAAATAGACTTGGGGAAAATCCACTATTTCTGGGATAAGCAGTATAGAATGTTTTGTACTTTTTTGGGATCTTGCCAGGTATTTGTGACCTGGATTGGCCACTGTTGGAAACAGGATGCTGGGCTTGATGGACCTTTGGTCTTTCCCAGTATGGCAATACTTATGTACTTATGTGACAGACTTAATTTGTGGAATAAATGTCAATTATGAGTCAAAATACCCCCAAGGATGTGAACAGAACCCTGATAGGGGAGTAGAGAGTGCCAGATAATTAAAGCAGTGGTGTAGCTAGGTGGGGCACAGGGGGAGTGGTCGTGCCCCCAAATAGATGTTTAGAAAAAATGGCACCTATGACCCTCGTGCCAATAAGTATTTTTTTCTGCTCCCTCCCTCCCGAGTCTTTAATCTTTTCCTGTCTCTTCTGCCTGTCTCTCCCAGCCGCGTGGTCACTTATACTTCCCTGAAGCGTTCTCCCTCCGGCACCAACAATTTACAGTCAGCCTTCTGCCAGCATCGGGGCCTCTCCTCAGGCACATCCCACCTCTGCGGAAAACAGGAAGTTGCATTAGAGTAGGTGGGACGTGTCAGAGGAAAGGTCCCGACGCTGGCAGAAGGCTGACTATGAATCGCCGGTGCAGGAGGGAGAAGGCTTCATGGAAGTAAAAAGTGACCGTGTGGACAGGAGAGACGGGCAGAAGAGAGGGTGAAAGATGCAAAACTCGGGGGGGGGGGGGGGGGGTGCTGAAGAAGGGAGAAGCTGCCCAGGGAGGTTTGATTGACCGGAGTGGAAGTGAGCCTATCTAGTCCACTTTAACAAGGAAGCCAATTTGGGTAATCTGTTTCCACCTCCCCCCCCCACCGCGCAGCTGTTGTTGCCGTTCAGTTCAAAGCAAGCAAACTTATGATCTGCTGTATACACGTTGTCGTTCTTTATTGTTGGTCCATCTGTAACAATGCTAAAGCTGTTTCAGTTGGATAGGCAGGGCCTTAAAAGCTGGAGGAGTAAAGAAATAACAGTTGAATATCACTAAAACAGCGTCAAAAATTATTGTTGCTGGTAGAATATGGTAATACCAGAGCCCAGTTAAGGAACAAGTTATTTTGAGTTAGTCTTCACTGGACCAAACTTGCTTTCCTTGTGCCATCACTATCCAGCAGGATAGGCAGTGTCTTGAAAGGTGGAGGAAAAGGATTATTATCCCAAGCAAAGTCGGATTCAGTGTGGCTTACATTTGAAAATACAGTGAGACAGAATAATAGAATGGGAATAAATAGATGGATATGTCTGAAACTTTTAACAAAGTTGAGATTAGCATATATACCCAACTGGGCATTTAAAAGTTTGTCCTTTATTGATACATGGACAATACACAAGATAATACATGGAGAAGCCCCTGAATACATGCTTAACCTAATCGATCTGCCATCTAGAAATGCCCTGAGATCTGCAAGGACCTACCTCAATCTTCATTACCCCACCTGCAGGCATGTAAAATACAAGACTCTCTATTCTTCGTCCTTCCCCTACATCAGTCCACAATCCTGGAATGTTCTGCCAAGACAGCTTAAAGAGCTCATCGACCATCAACAGTTCAAGAAGTCCTTAAAAACCTTCTTATTCGCCAAGGCTTATTCCCCTGGCTCCTCCACTGTTTAACCTCTCTCTCTTGTTGGCTCTTCTCCCCTGTCATTTACCTGTGTCATTCCGTGTACCTTCCCCTCCTGTCACATTCTGTTTCTGTGCCATCTCTGTGTTGAATTGTATCCTTTTGACTTAATGTAAGCCACATTGTGCCTGCTTATGTGGGAAAATGTGGGGTAAAAATGCACCAAATAAATAAATAACACATGTTCAGAAATCATAGCCATAAGTATAAACAGTTATTCAAAGATTATCACATGCACACACCAGAGCAGGCATCCATCACATTGCAAAAGTAAACAACAACTTCTACAGAGTACATCCAAAATTAAATTTTTATTTCCTTATTTCCATCTTCCAAAATTCCAGACAGCAGATGTACAGATCAGCAGGACCCAAAGCAGTCCAAAACAAGTAAAGTCAGAAACAACACAGTTTATACCTAGTTGTTCACCACCCTTAGGATTCACCTTTGGGTTTAAAAAGCAAACCATATGTATGTAAGGTCTAGATAAACAAATTAAAACAATCAAAGTTTAAAGCAAATACCCATATATAATATGTGGTAGCAATAATGAAAGAATGATGGAATATTCACATAGCAGGCAGACAGAGCCAACAGATTTATTTTCTGCTGCACATAATTAACTTTGTCTAAACTTGGCGGCTAATAGTGTGCTGAACTGGACGATGTTGGCACATTTAGACTGACTCTGGACTTCTGCATGAAGGCAGCTCTCTCCTCATTATTCAATACCTGTCTTTTAAATAATAGTAATAAAAATATCAACTGCATTTTTATAATATACCTCTGCAATCCACAAAAAGAGCAAGTTTTCACATGCCATCCTTTTCTTTTGATGTAAGCACAGGAAAAAAAAAGAATTAAAATGCTCCCAGGTTTCAACCTAATTCATGATTAATGTGGGGTATAAATGTAATACATAAATAAATAGATAGAAAAACTGAATGTTGAGCACCTGATTCTCATAAGATGACGTCTGTTTTAGTAGCCTTTACCAGGAGAAAAAAATCTCTGCACGAATATAACATATGCTAGAGTGTCCCTATAACCAGCCCTCCAAATGACACATTGATTACGATTCATAACAAATTACTACTCTTCCTATGAAAAATTATTCTGTTGTTATACTTCTTCTGTGTACATCCGTATACTGCACAAATCAACATGTTTGAAAATATAAGTGAGATTTAATACAAATGCTACCAATAATAAAGAGTGACAATGTGGATGCAGCAACTCATAGGTTTGCTTGCTTTCTTTTGAGAGTACGGCGATGACAGCTGCGCGGGGAAGGGGAAACTGAGACTGGCCTAATTGGTTTTAACATTTTGACGTCACTTGGTCTCCTATCCATTAAAACCTCCTTGGAGCTGCCAGAGGATAGACCGTGGGAGCAGGCCAGGGAGATATGTGGCCCCAAGGAGGATGGGGAGCACTGAAAGAGACGGGGAAGAAGGTTAACATGGGGAGAGAGAAGGATATAGTAAATGCTGGAGGGAGAAGAACACAGAGTCAATACTGGACAGGGAGAAGGTAGGGACATTGGAATGCAAAGAGGCAGTGCTAGAAAAAGAAGAAATAGGGACACAGGGCACTATGGAAAAGGGGGAGAGATAGGGGCTCTACTGAAAAGGAGGGGGATAGGGACATAGGGGCACTACTGGAAAGGGGGGGAGGAGATAGGGAAACAAAGAGGGCACTATTGGAAAGGGGAGGAGGAGATAGGGACACAGAGTGGGCACTACTGGAAGGGGGAGGAGGAGACAGGGACACAGAGAGGACACTACTGGAAAGGGGGGAGTAGTAGATAGGGACACAGAGAAGGCACTATTAGAAAGGGGGAGGAGACAGGGACACAGAGAAGGCACTACTGGAAAGGGGAGGAGATAGAGACACTACTGGAAAGGGGAGGAGGAGATAGGGACACAGAGGGGCACCACTGGAAGGGGGAATGGGGATATGGGGACAATGGTGAAAAAGGGGTGAGATGGGGACAAAGAGGTAATGTTGGAAAAGGGGGAAGATGGAGACACAGGACAATGTTAGAAAAAGGGAGAGGTGGTGACACCGGGACAGCAGATGCTAGAAAGGGGGAGATGAGGAGACCAGGTGGGCTTGTGCTGGGAGATGGGGACACAGAAAGGGCAGATTCTCTTAAAAGGCATTGTCCTTGACCAACTTTCTATCTTTAAACAACAGTCTTATTGTTCACCCATGTCAATCAGGCTTCTGAGCCAAGCAGAGCACCAAAATGCCCCTTATTATCCTACATAATGAGATCAGATGCTCACTCAACCACTGCAATTCTGTCATTCTTGTTTCATTAGACTTTTCTTCAATATTTGATCTGATCAATCATGACCTTTTCCTTTCATGTCTTTTGGACATTGAGATCTTTATGCTTCTCACTCAGTTTTTATTGTGAATCACCAAGGCTGGGTAATCTCAAACTGTGCAATAAATCAAATTTACAAATAAATATAAACATAAACATCACAGGTTCAGTACACTCATGATTTCAGTGTTATCTCACTAACAGATCACTACAGGTTTCTGGTAACTTATTCTTCCTATTCTGCTCCGTATCCCTCTCACTGTGGTGTTCCTCAGGGTTTCATATTCTCCTAATCTTTTCAATGTCTTTTAAGCTCCCTGTTACTTGTCATTCGGTCTTCAGGAGGAAGTCCATTTTGTTATGCCAATATTACAGTGGGACTTAGAGAAGTGTTTCCCTAGGTGGTCCTCAGGGTACCTCCTTGCCATTCAGGTTTTCAGTCTATCCACAATGAATCTGTATGAAAAAGATTTGCATGTAATGGAGGTAGTATATGCAAATCAATGTCATGCATATTTATTGTGGATATCCTGAAAATCTGACTGGCAAGGGGGTACACCAGGACTGCCCTAGAACACAAAACTTACCACACCATAACAGCCCTAACTCACCTATCAGAAGACAGTGCTATATATATTACACTGGACTCTGGAGCGCCAATATATCTACTATTGGGAAACTGGAACAAGCGGCACTGTTACACATTCCTACACAGATACTACATGCTAGCAGAATCCTTCACCTCAGTCACACATGCAGAACATGGACAGACCCTCATCTATATAACATAAGAGTAGCCATACTGGGTCAGACCAATGGTCCATGTAGCCCAGAATCCTGTTTCCAACATGGCTAACCCAGGTCACAAGCACCTGGCAGAAACTCAAATTGTGACAACATTGCATGCTACCAATCTAATGCAGAATAGGGAGCCAAAAAAAAAACAAAAACAAAAAAAACCAACAACAAAAATTGAAATAGAGATCCCCCCCCCCCCCCGCCTAAGGAAGCCAGACTCTAAATAGTGCAATACTTGTAAAAAAGAGACATAAATGCATTTTCTCCTGTACTTTGCAAAATAAAAATAGCAAAAATTTACATTTTACAAAGCAGGTACATCCCAGTCCTTACAAAGTATTAAATAAGATAACTTTTTTCTACCTTTGTTGTCTGGGAATTTGGCTGGTCCTAGTCTTTTTTTCCATGTTCCATGACCATGAGTCAGCCTTACAAATTCTTTTCCAGTTTGGCCTTTCCATTTCTTCTCTCGCCTCTTGTCTTCTTCCTTTCCTTCTCTACATCTGTTTGGCACTGATCTTTAGTTTTATGTCCCCACTATCAAATAGCTGTGTATAGAGTTGCCAAATGATCCAGTTCTAGAAGAGAGATTTTTCAACCAGTCCTAGTGTGAACTCACATCCCAAATTAGTACATAAGTACATAAGTACATAAGTAGTGCCATACTGGGAAAGACCAAAGGTCCATCTAGCCCAGCATCCTGTCACCGACAGTGGCCAATCCAGGTCAAGGGCACCTGGCACGCTCCCCAAACGTAAAAACATTCCAGACAAGTTATACCTAAAAATGCGGAATTTTTCCAAGTCCATTTAATAGCGGTCTATGGACTTGTCCTTTAGGAATCTATCTAACCCCTTTTTAAACTCCGTCAAGCTAACCGCCCGTACCACGTTCTCCGGCAACGAATTCCAGAGTCTAATTACACGTTGGGTGAAGAAAAATTTTCTCCGATTCGTTTTAAATTTACCACACTGTAGCTTCAACTCATGCCCTCTAGTCCTAGTATTTTTGGATAGCGTGAACAGTCGCTTCACATCCACCCGATCCATTCCACTCATTATTTTATACACTTCTATCATATCTCCCCTCAGCCGTCTCTTCTCCAAGCTGAAAAGCCCTAGCCTTCTCAGCCTCTCTTCATAGGAAAGTCGTCCCATCCCCACTATCATTTTCGTCGCCCTTCGCTGTACCTTTTCCAATTCTACTATATCTTTTTTGAGATACGGAGACCAGTACTGAACACAATACTCCAGGTGCGGTCGCACCATGGAGCGATACAACGGCATTATAACATCCGCACACCTGGACTCCATACCCTTCCTAATAACACCCAACATTCTATTCGCTTTCCTAGCCGCAGCAGCACACTGAGCAGAAGGTTTCAGCGTATCATCGACGACGACACCCAGATCCCTTTCTTGATCCGTAACTCCTAACGCGGAACCTTGCAAGACGTAGCTATAATTCGGGTTCCTCTTACCCACATGCATCACTTTGCACTTGTCAACATTGAACTTCATCTGCCACTTGCACGCCCATTCTCCCAGTCTCGCAAGGTCCTCCTGTAATCGTTCACATTCCTCCTGCGACTTGACGACCCTGAATAATTTTGTGTCATCGGCGAATTTAATTACCTCACTAGTTATTCCCATCTCTAGGTCATTTATAAATACATTAAAAAGCAACGGACCCAGCACAGACCCCTGCGGGACCCCACTAACTACCCTCCTCCACTGAGAATACTGGCCACGCAATCCTACTCTCTGCTTCCTATCTTTCAACCAGTTCTTAATCCATAATAATACCCTACCTCCGATTCCATGACTCTGCAATTTCTTCAGGAGTCTTTCGTGCGGCACTTTGTCAAACGCCTTCTGAAAATCCAGATATACAATATCAACCGGCTCCCCATTGTCCACATGTTTGCTTACCCCCTCAAAAAAATGCATTAGATTGGTGAGGCAAGACTTCCCTTCACTAAATCCGTGTTGACTTTGTCTCATCAGTCCATGTTTTTGTATATGCTCTGCAATTTTATTCTTAATAATAGCCTCCACCATCTTGCCCGGCACCGACGTCAGACTCACCGGTCTATAATTTCCCGGATCTCCTCTGGAACCCTTCTTAAAAATCGGAGTAACATTGGCTACCCTCCAGTCTTCCGGTACTACACTCGATTTTAGGGACAGATTGCATATTTCTAACAGTAGCTCCGCAAGTTCATTTTTTAGTTCTATTAATACTCTGGGATGAATACCATCAGGTCCCGGTGATTTACTGAACTGACCCATTACATCCTCCAAGGTTACAGAGAATTTGTTTAGTTTCTCCGACTCCCCCGCTTCAAATATTCTTTCCGGCACCGGTGTCCCCCCCAAATCCTCCTCGGTGAAGACCGAAGCAAAGAATTCATTTAATTTCTCCGCTACGGCTTTGTCCTCCTTGATCGCCCCTTTAACACCATTTTCGTCCAGCGGCCCAACCGACTCTTTGGCCGGTTTCCTGCTTTTAATGTATCTAAAAAAATTTTTACTATGTATTTTTGCTTCCAACGCTAATTTCTTCTCAAAGTCCTTTTTTGCCCTCCTTATCTCCGCTTTGCATTTGGCTTGGCATTCCTTATGATCTATCCTGTTACTTTCAGTTGGTTCTCTTCTCCACTTTCTGAAGGATTGTTTTTTGGCTCTAATGATTTCCTTTATCTTACTGTTTAGCCACGCCGGCTGACGTTTAGTCTTTTTTCCCTTTTTTCTAATACGTGGAATATATTTGTCCTGAACCTCCAGGATGGTGTTTTTAAACAGCATCCACGCCTGATGCAAGTTTTTTACTCTGCGAGCTGCTCCTTTCAGTCTTTTTTTCACCATTTTTCTCATTTTGTCGTAATCACCTTTTCTATAGTTAAACGCTAACGTACTTGATTTCCTAGTTTCACTTCCTTCAATGCCAATATCAAAACCGATCATATTATGATCACTGTTATCAAGCGGCCCTCGTATCGTTACCCCCTGCACTAGATCATGAGCACCACTAAGGACTAAGTCTAGTATTTTTCCTTCTCTTGTCGGCTCCTGAACTAGCTGTTCCATGAAGCTGTCCTTGATTTCATCAAGAAATCTTATGTCCCTTGCGTGTACAGATGTTACATTAACCCAGTCTATATGCGGGTAATTGAAATCCCCCATTATTATTGTGTTGCCCAGTTTGTTTGCGTCCCTGATTTCCTTTAACATTTCCGCATCCGTCTGTTCGTCCTGGCCAGGCGGACGGTAGTATACTCCTATCACTATCCTTTTCCCCTTTGCACATGGAATTTCAATCCACAGTGATTCCAAGGAGTGTTTTGTTTCCTGCAGAATTTTCAATCTATTTGATTCAAGGCTCTCGTTAATATACAATGCTACCCCTCCACCAATCCGATTCACCCTATCACTACGATATAATTTGTACCCCGGTATGACAGTGTCCCACTGGTTATCCTCCTTCCACCAGGTCTCAGAGATGCCTATTATATCTAATTTTTCATTTAGTGCAATATATTCCAACTCCCCCATCTTATTTCTTAGGCTCCTGGCATTCGCATATAGACATTTCAAACTATGTTTGTTGTTCCTAAGTACATCATGCTTAGTACTTGACAGTATTAATTGGCAATCTTTTGTCTGATTTTTATTGTTATTTAAAGATACCCGATCTACTACAATCTCTTTTGCAACCTCACTATCAGGATACTCTATCTTCCCTGTTATGGTGATATCTTTGAAAGATACCTTATCCCGAACCATGCTCTTTTGAGCGACTGTCGGCCTTCCCCCCATTTCTAGTTTAAAAGCTGCTCTATCTCCTTCTTAAACGCCGATGCCAGCAGCCTGGTCCCACTCTGGTTAAGATGGAGCCCATCCTTTCGGAATAGGCTCCCCCTTCCCCAGAATGTTGCCCAGTTCCTAACAAATCTAAAGCCCTCCTCCCTGCACCATCGTCTCATCCACGCATTGAGACTCTGGAGCTCTGCCTGTCTCTTGGGCCCTGCGCGTGGCACAGGTAGCATTTCAGAAAATGCTACCCTGGAGGATCTGGATTTCAGCTTTCTACCTAAGAGCCTAAATTTTGCTTCCAGAACCTCTCTCCCACATTTTCCTATGTCATTAGTACCCACATGTACCAAGACAGCCGTCTCCTCCCCAGCACTATATAAAATCCTATCTAGGTGACGCGTGAGGTCCGCCACCTTCGCACCAGGCAGGCAAGTCACCAGGCGATCCTCACGTCCACCAGCCACCCAGCTATCTATATGCCTAATGATCGAATCACCAAGTACAACAGCTGTCCTAACTTTTCCCTCCCGGGCAACATTTGCAGTCCCTGATTCTACCCATCAAAATCTGTGCTGCAGTACGTCCAAAATGACTTAAGAAAATGCACTCGGACCCCTCTACTGTTGTTTGAACAATTTATTTTCTCATTTGCTTTGGTCCCACTGTCTCTTTTCTGTTTTTCTCTGTTTCTTCTGCCTTTACAGGGTCTCTTGCCCATCTGACATTTCTTCTGTCTCCAAGTGCACCATCCTTTTTTCCTCTGCACCACTATTTATCCTGTCCAGCATCTCCCTTCTGTGTCCCTTGCCCCTATCCTATGGTTTGTTAGCAGCCCTAGTAACATTAGCAGAAAAATGAGACTGCTTGGCCAACCTGATTCCAGCATAGTACTCATAGTAAGATCTGTGAAAAAGATGATGTGAGGAGGAAGATTGACACTTCCTCCAGATATATTCAGCATGATGCATTTGTTTTAAAGCAAGCACCAACTTGAGTGAATTCAGGGTGAATGGGAACATGAAGAGGAGACCTGGAGTACTGGAGCTAGGATATTTGAGAGTGAAGTCAATGAGTTTTGAACAGCAGAAAGATTCTGATTGAGGGAAACCTCCTTGAGAGGTAAACAGAGGTGATATGCAGTTCCAAAACTTCAGTAAACTATGATAAAATGAAGAGAATGGTAAAACAAAACAAAACAAAAAAACACTTAGAGGTGCAGCTGCAAAGGTCAAAAATTTAGATCAGGCGTGGACATAGACGGTCGGTAGCCCAACTGTTTGGGGAGGCTAAAGGGGGCGGAGCTTACCTCCATACGCTCCGTGGCAGCGACGTCAATGAAGGAAAAGACTACAGGCTCACCGCCAGCTTCTCCCTTCTTTCTGCACACAGTGTCCCACTCTCGCGGAAACAGGAAATGCATCACCGCAGAAGGCGGGACACTGTGTGCAGAGAGAAGGGAGAAGCTGGCGGCAAGCCTGTAGTCTTTTTCTTCATTGATGTCGCTGCCACGGAAATAAAAGATCAAAATGCGCGGGGCGGGAGGGTGGGCTACATCACAAGTGGAAGTCCACGATTGGGCTGGGGAGGCTTAGCCTCCCCAAGCCTCTTATACGGGGCACCTATGGGCGTGGATGCTATTCAAAAACACCATCCTGGAAACCTAGACCAGGATATATTCCAAGTATTAATAAAGGAGGAAGGAAGACTAAACGACAAATGGCATGGTTAAAAAGTGAGGTGAAGGAAGCTATTATAACTAAAAGAAAACTGTTCATAAAATGTAAGAAGGATCTGACTGAAAATAAAAGGACACAGCATAAGGAATGGCAAGTCAAATGCAAAGCGCTGATAAGGAAGGCAAAGAGGGACTTTGAAAAGAAGATTGCATTGGAGGCAAAAATGCATAGTAAAATCTTTTATGTTTCAACATTTTTTATTGATGACATTTCAAAATAAACACATCCAACACTATAAAGATACCGAATTTCAAATATCAAAATATACACAATAAAGACATAATATTAATGCAGTCATCAAACTTTTAACACTTTTATCCACCCACCCCTATCCTCTCTTTTTTACATAAATAATTTTTATTGAACACATTAACCGGTATACATTAGTACAACCTAAACATCTATTGTTCAATGGTCCTACCATTTTTAAGTACACTCTGTTTTGTTACATGAAGCAATAGCACAGATTTCAATTATTTCCATGTATTCCTAGTTAGATAGTATACTTCCATTTACATAGCAGTCTCCTATGTATTATAATTAGAACAAATTCCTTCAACATCCCTCCCCCTCGCCTTGTTCCCCCCCTAGAAGCCCCCCTCCCTCCCCATCCCCTTATAATGACATGGAGTTCAGAATTAAGCTGCGAGCTCTTCCTGACAGTGACTGGAGATATGGTTCCCACACCTCCAAAAACTCTTTTTTACGTTTAGGTGTTTTCTTAGCTCCTCTGGCTTCCAACACCAGCAAGCTATGGAATGCATTCCTCCATTCCCAATACGTTGGAGCATCCTCCTTTGTCCAATGTTGTAAAATACACTGTTTTCCCACAATCAGAGCTTTAACTATCAAAATATATGCTACCCGCCGCAACATTAGCCTACCTCTCTCCACTCCCAAACTTACATCCTGCGGTCTAAGTCGAATCTCTTTGTTAAGCAGCATCCCACAGTATCCCTGGATCCTGTTCCAAAAGGTCACCACTCGAGGGCATGTGTATAGCATATGAAGTAGCGATCCTCCCTGATCTGAACACTTGATACACGCTGGGGTGTCTAGACGCCCCGCATAATATGCCTGCTTTGGGGAAAAATATGCCCGAGTGATAGTTCTAAATTGTATTTCTCTGTGTCGTGCACTATATACCATATTGTGTATCTCCTTGAGTCTGCGTGCTACCGTTCCCTCCCGAACCGGCATTTGCAGTTCCTCAGCCCATTTCTTCTCTATGCCTTCATACATCTGATGCATGTGGAAATTCCCCAATGCTCTATGAATCCCCGAGACGGTGACCTGCTCTACCTCCGATGGTTGAAAAAATTCCTCCACCATCTGATATACTCCCCTCGAACAATTGCTCCCCATAGCCTGACGCATAAACGCCTGGGCCTGGCCATATGTGAACCAATCTACCTGCTCTTTACCTACTAAGTCCTCTAAATTCTCTCTAGTTCTTATGTCCCCTGTGTCCATCAACATGTCTGCAACATATACTATGCCATGTTTTGCCCATTCTTTAACTTTCCCCTGTATTAATCCCAAGCCAAATTCCTGATTCCCTATTAAGGGCATCATGTCTGTATTCACAGGATTGTTCCCTAGATGTCTCATCAAAAAGTGCCAAGCACGTCTCATTGGTTGCAGTAATATATGATTTTTCCACTGCTTTGGTGTGTTCGTCTGTGTAAGGTGTATCAAATAGTGTGGGTGCAGCGGATGAAATAACTCCCTTTCCAAGTCCCAAGGTGTATATTCCTCTGTACCTAGTATCCAGTCTGCCAGATGTCTTAGTAAACATGCCCAATTGTACCAACTCATATTGGGTAGTCCAAGTCCTCCCTTTTTCCCCCCTCCGTAGAGCCGCTCCAGTTTAATCTTGGGCTTTTTACCTCCCCAGCAATACCTGGTCAGCAAGGATCGGAGCTTACCCAAATCCTTCTGAGTGAGACATATTGGCAATTGTCGCATCACATATAGCCACTTAGGGAATACTATCATGCCATATAATGCTATCCGTCCACTCAACGAGAGTGGTAGGTTTTGCCATTGTCTAAGAGTTTGTCCTGTGTCTTGTATTAGAGTTGTGACGTTTTTATTATATAGATTTCTGACATCTGCTGTTAACCATACCCCTAAATATAATATTTCTTTATCTGCCCATTTTAGAGGGAAATCTCCTCTCCAATTATCTCTTAGTCGTTTGTTGATTGCTAGGCCTTCCGATTTATGGGTATTTAATTTAAAGCCAGAGAATGAACCATATTCAGTAATGCACTCCATTAACACTGACAAAGATCGCATTGGGTTAGACAGATATACTAGTAGATCGTCAGCAAATGCTGACACCTTAAATTCCCTCGTCCCTATCCTTATCCCCTCTATTTCGGGGTTCCTTAAAATCTCCCGTATTAATGGATCTAACGTTAATGCAAACAGCAACGGGGATAAAGGGCATCCCTGACGGGTGCCCCGGCATATCGGAATTGATTGCGTGTAGTTGTTATTAACCCAAATCCGTGCCTCTGGTCCATTATATAAGGTACGAATAGCTTGTTCAAAAAACCCCTCCATCCCATAGGCCTGCAATGTCTGAAATAAGAAGTCCCACTTCACCCTATCAAACGCTTTTTCAGCGTCGAAACTTATAAGTAGGGAGTCCTGCTGCGTATACTGCATATATTGCATCGATGCCAATATTTTCCTAATATTTTTAACCGGCTGTCTCCCCTGAATAAATCCCACCTGTGGGTCAGCAATTATCTCTGTTAACACCCCTGCTAGGCGGTGGGCTAAGATACCCGCAAATATCTTTGCTTCATAATTTATTAAGGATATAGGACGATATGATTCAGGTTTATTCTGATCTTTATTTGGTTTTAAAAAGACTGTTATATCTGCTACTTTTAGCGTTGCAGGAAGTTCTCCCTTTCCCACTGCCGCATTAAACAGTTCTGTCAGTGGCTGTGCTATATCTGTGACTAACAGCTTGTAAAACTCGGCCCGGTACCCATCCGGTCCTGGCGCCTTATTCAGTGCACTTCTCTTAATTTCTCTAATGACTTCCTCTATATCTATAGGCTTGTTTAATCGTCCCCGTTGACTCTCTGTAATCTTTGGCAACTCTACCCCATCTAGATACAACTGTGGATCTAAGTCCTCTTGATTATCTTCCTCATATAAGGTCCTATAGTAATCATGAAATATCTGTTGGATCTCTTCTTCCCTGTGGGTCAACCTCCCCGCAGCATCTTGCAGCGTCAGTATTTTTTGTATACCTGTCTTTTGTCTCGCTAGCCTAGCCAGCATTCTGCCCTGTTTGTCCCCATATTTATAAAGTTTATATTTAAAATATTCTGTCGATTTCACCGCCCTTTGCTGTAGTAATTCATTTAGGGCAGCTTGTGTAGCCAGAAGGCGCTCTCTACACTGTTTCGACGCTGCGGGCCCATATGCTCTCCTCAGTTGTGTGAGCTGTTTCCCCAATTGTATTATTTCTTTATCCCTACTTTTCCTCTTCCAAGCGTGATATGCAATTATCTCCCCTCTCATGACCGCTTTCGCTGCCTCCCAGTACAGTTCTATATTACGCCTATGGTATAGTAAAATCTTTTTTAGGTATATTAGAAGCAAGAAGCCAGTAAAAAAATTAGTTGGACCACTAGATGACTGAAGGGTAAAAAGGGCACTCATAACGGAGAGATTAAATGAATTCTTTGCTTCGGTTTTCACCGAGGAAGATGTGGAGGACATATCAGTGCCCAAAATGGCATTCAATGCTGATGAGTCAGAGAAAATGAAACAAATCTCTGTAAACCTGGAAGATGTAATGGGGCAATTTGACAAATTGAAGAGCAGCAAATTGCCTGGACAGATGGTATACATCCCAGAGTACTGACAGAATTGAAAATGAACTTGCAGAGCTATTGTTAGTAATATGTAATTTATCTTTAAAATCCAGCATGGTACCAGAAGACTGGAAGGTGGCCAATGTAACACCAATTTTTAAAAGGGCTTCAGGGGCTTCGATGTTAACTTCAGAAATTTTAGAACAAGGACAGTGCTGGGCAGACTTCTACAATCTATGTCCTGACAGTGGCAAGGATAAATCAAGAGCAGGTATACATATGAAGTTATCACATACCATATGTAATGAGTTTATCTTGTTGGGCAAACTGGATGGGCCCATACAGGTTTTTATCTGCTGTCATCTTACTTACATGTTACTATGTAAATTATAGACTGGTGAGCCTGACATTAGTGCCGAGGAAAATGGTAGTGACTATTATCAAGAACAAAATTACAGAGCATATACATATCCCAGGATACTGAGCGAGATCAGAGAGGTCCTGGCAGGACCTCATAAAGATTTACTTAATAGATCTTTAGAGACGGGAGAGGTTCCTCAGGATTAGAGATGAGTGGATGTGGTCCCTCTTCACAAAAGTGGAGACAGGGAAGAAGTAGGAAACTACAGACTGGTAAGTCTCACGTCAGTGGTAGGAAAAATAATGGAGTCGCTGCTGAAAGAAAGGATAGTTAACTTTCTAGAAGCCAATGGGTTACAGGACCCGAGGCAACATGGCTTTACCAAAGGAAAATCCTTCCAAATGAATCTTATTGACTTCTTTGACTGGGTGACCAAAGAACTAGATGAAGGACGTGTGGTAGATGTAATCTATTTGGATTTCAGCAAAGCCTTTGATACAGTCCCCCACAGAATAAGCTGAAAGGGCTGAACTTAGGACCGAAAGTGGTGAACTGGATAGGAAACTTGTTGACCAACAGGTGGCAGAGGGTGGTGGTAAATGGAATCTGCTCAGAGGAAAGGAAGGTGAGCAGTGGAGTTCCTCAGGGGTCGATGTTGGGGCATATTCTGTTTAATATATTTGTAGGAGATATTGCTGAAGGGTTGGAAGGAAAGGTTTGCCTTTTTGCGGATGACATGAAAATAGCCAATAGAGTGGATACCCTGGAGGGAGTAGAAAACAATGAGAAGGGATCTTCGAACATTAGAATAATGGTCGAAAGTCTGGCAGTTAAAATTTAATGACTATTGATACACTCAAGCTTACCAATACTCGTCTTCGGAGTGTAGCAAATGAGACACACAAATATGTAGAGGTCTTGTAACGGCAGCAGATGAGACTATTGGAATTAAAACTTTACAAGCAAGTGAAACCCCTGAGGCAGCAATAGGGAAACGGGGACTCCCTGTTGGGTTATGACTGAAGCTACAGACCTAGGCCCAGATGCATCAACCAAACGTTAAAAAATCAAAAACGTAAAAGTGCTTAACGAATATGAAAAAACGAAGAATGCTAAAAAAAAAACGCTACAGAAATGTTCGGTGCGGTATTGAAAAGTAGGATGTATCACACATTCGCAATCCCCGTCGTTAATCGAAGTATGCGCAGAGCAGCCAAGCGTTATGCCGGCTGCTCTGCGCATGCCGCAAATGTCAAAACAAACAAAAAAAGCCACAACACATACACGTGGCTACCCGGTCTGCACCAATATAAAAGTACAAAGAAAAAAAGGATCGGGAGGGGGGGCAAGGGTGCTCGTGTGGTGGGATTAAGATAAGTGATCGGTAGCTTCATTAGAGCACTAACTTGTAAATTGTAAAGCACACAATAGAGACATATTCTGAGAGATCGATTGATTCTGTGATCTCATGACTTTGGATATAGGCATTGGTCTAACTTTGATTTTTTTGGACATTCAACTAAGTGTGGAGTTTTTTTGGGCCACATGATGCTGCATCGGTCCCATGCCTTATAGTCCGATGAGCTTGGGCTGGCTGGATGGAGTTACTGAATTCCCTTTTTTCTCCACTTTATATGTTGATTGTTTCTTACTCAATTCGGAGTGATACTGGTTCCTATATCCATTGCTATACACAGTGAGTGTGAAGCTATGGTTTTGGAGTTTCAAGTTAAAATTTAATAACATCTACTAAAGTACACTAGTTTATATATGCTTCACATGTGAATGAATCAATTCCATCATTAAATACATGTATCGGCTACTGTATATGATATTATTAATGCTTTATCTCAGTCATTAAATACAAGTACCACAAACAAACTGTGCTTGTGGAGTGTCCGCTACTTCACTTCTCTGCAGGGACGGCTTCCAAATAAATTCTTCCCTCGGAGGCTCTCATGGGCAGTCAGTATCACATACTGGTTCATCGCTTGCTTTAATGTCCATTTCCAGCTGTATATGTCCAAAAGGAAGGGTTGACACTACTTTAAGGTATCACACTGTCACCAAGGAAGTTATGATGTTCCGTCTTCAACTAGTAGTAACTGATGTTCCATAGCACTTAAAGTAGTTTTGAACCCCCCTAGTGCTAATACTCCTAGTCTGCCACTAGGGGTCTGTGGCATCATTTTGGAGAAGGATCTAGAAGAGGGGTGTCCAAACTCAGCCCTCGCCAGGTCGGATTTTCAGGATTTGCCCAATGAATATGAATGATCTTATTGCATACAATGGTGCATGCAAATAGATCTCATGCATATTCAATGGGGAAATCCTGAAAACCTCAGTGGATTGCAGCCCTTGAGGACCGAGGTTGGACAGCACTGCTCTAGAATAGGGTTGAGCAACCTTTATACATAGAGGGCTGCATGAATATCATTGCTGTCCCTAGCAGTCCAAAAATGCACAGAGCTCCATAGACTTTCTATAATAAATAAATAAATACATAAAAATTTAGGGCTCCTTTTACCAAGCTGCGGTAAAAGGGGCTCTGCGGTAGCATCAATATGTGGGTAAAAGGCAGAAAAAGGGAAATGGTTGTGCAGTAATTCACACTTGCTGCATAGCCATTTCTGGGGGAGTCTTTACTGTCACCCATTTAGGAGGTGGTAAGGGATCCCATGCTAACCCGGCGGTAACCTTACCACTAGGTAAGCCCGTGGCAGTAAAATAACCAAAAAGTTCCTGTTGTGCCAGAAATGGAGCACGATGGGGGCAGCACTACTGCCGGCTCCTGCTGGATTGGCATGCAACAACGCTCAACCATGCATGGGCGTAGTTCAGGGGGGTAAGGGGGCATTGCCTCCCTAATGCAGGGCCAGCGCAGCACTGAAGGCAGCTCTCCCTCCGTCCCACCCTCAGCTCTCAGCTCCGCAACCATCAGCCCTCCTCTCTGTTCCTTCCCCCCCCCCCCACCCGGCACGTTTAACCTTTTATTTTCAGTGGCAGCGACGGCAGTAAAGAAGAAAGCACTGCAGGCTCGCCTCCAGCTTCTCCCATCCCTCACACAGTGTCCCGCCCTTGCTGAAACAGGAAATGCATCATTGCAGAAGGCGGGGCACTATGTGAGGGAAAGAAGAAGCTGGAGGTGAGCTCGCAGTGCTTTCTTCTTTACTGCCGTCGCTGCCACTGAAAATAAGAAGTTTAAATGCAGCGGGGGGGGGGGGGGGGAGAAATGGAGAGGAGGGCTCTCGGGGAGCTGAGGGAGGGCAGGGAAAATCACTGGACATGGATGGGAGGGGAGGGCAGGGGGAGAGAAGAGATTGTTGGACATGGAGAGAAGTGGAGGATAGGGCAGGGGGAGAGAAGAGATCACTGGACATGGAGAGGAGAGGAGGGCATGGGGAGAGAAGAGATCGCTGGACATGGAGAGGAGGGGAGGGCAGGGGGAGAGAAGAGATCGCTGAACATAGAGAGGAGGGGAGGGCAGGGGCAGAGAAGAGATCGCTGGACATGGAGAGGAGGGGAGGGCAGGGGGAGAGAAGAGATCGCTGGACATGGAGAGGAGGGGAGGACAGGGTGAGAGAAGAGATCGCTGGACATGGAGAGGAGAGGTCAGGGGGAGAGAAGAGATCGCTGGACATGGAGAGGAGGGGAGGTCAGGGGAGAGAGGAGAATTGCTGGTCATGGAAGGATGAATGGGGCAGGGGAAAGAGGAATTTTGCTGGATATGGGTGGATGGAGGAGAGGGCAGGGGAGAATGGAAATTTGCTGGACATGGATGGATGAATGGGGGCAGGTGAGAGAAGAATTTTGCTGGATATGGGTGGATGGAGGAGAGGGCAGGGGAGAATGGAGAGTTGCTGGACATGGATGGATGAATGGGGGCAGGTGAGAGAAGAATTTTGCTGGATATAGGTGGATGAAGGAGAGGGCAGCGGAGAATGGAGAGTTGCTGGACATGGATGGAGGGGAGGGCAGGGGAGAGGAGAATTGCTGGACATGGATGGATGAATGGGGGCAGGGGAATGAGGAATTTTGTTGGATATGGGTGGATGGAGGAGAGGGCAGGGGAGAATGGAGAGTTGCTGAACATGGATGGATGGAGGGGAGGGAAGTCAGGAAGGAGATGCACATGGATGGAGGGGAGGGAAGAGAGGAGAAATGCTGGACATGGATGGAGTGGAGGGTAGTTAAGAGAGGAGAAATGTTGGACAAGGATGGAGGGAAGGAAAGACAAAGGAAGGAGATGCACACAGATGGAGGGGATGGGAGAGAGGAGAAATGCTGGACATGGATGGAGGGGTGGGAAGACAGATGAAGTAGATGCATATGGATGGATGGAGGGGAGGGAAGTGAGGAGAAATGCTAGATATGGATGGAGGGAAAACTGCTGAATTTAAGGGCTGGATCGGAACACTTTGAGGGCAGATACTGAAACTCGAGGAAGGACAGGGACAGGGCTACAGATGGTAGACAGGACGCATTAGGACACAGGAGGATGGTGGACATGGTGAATGAAAAAATATAAAATGGAAAGAAGACACTGCATAAAACAGAAGACACTGGGACCAAAGCAAATAGAAAAACCAAATGCTCAGACAACAAAGGTAGAAAAAAGTATTTTATTCAGAATGTATTAATTGGAATGTCAGCTTTTGGAAATTTGCATCTGTGATATTTTGCATGTAAGTTTCAATTTTTCTAATATTGCTGTATGCCAAGTCTAACTTCTTGAGGTAACTTTCCAGTTCAGTATTTTGCCTTCATATTTTTTTATTTCTAGTTCCTTGTGTCATATCTGTTGTCATGTGTTTTTCATGTGTGATCAAGGTGCAGTATTCTGCTAGTGTGTAGTGTTTGCAGCCCTTTTTGTTTTTCATTAGGTAGTGTACTGGTGTTTTAGAGCCCGGTGTAATTACTTTATTTATTTATTTATTTATTTATTGCATTTGTATCCCACATTTTCCCACCTCTTTGCAGGCTCAATGTGGCTTACAATACATCATGAATGGTGGAAATATAGAAGAAAATAGACAATTTAGTATTACAGAAGGATCTTGGGTAACATTATAATGATAAAGCATGATAGTAGAATAACAAGTAGATATTTAAGACAATTCTGGATGTATGTGGAGGAGTTCACATTTGCTGATATTTGTGGTATACCTTGTTAAAGAGATGGGTCTTCAGTAATTTGCGGAAGTTAGTTAGTTCATAAATTGTTTTTAAGTTGCGCGGCAGCGCGTTCCAGAATTGTGTGCTCAGGTATGAAAAGGTTGACGCATGCGTTAGTTTGTATTTTAGATCTTTACAGTTGGGGAAGTGAAGATTAAGGAATGTGCGGGATGATTTTTTAGCATTCCTGTTACAGTGCTGCCTTTCCACGCATAAGGCTGTAGCTCATCGTGTCCTTGGAATTAGTTCTGTTATGGTTTGGTAAGGTTATGAGTGGGTTTTTGTATAGTGTTTGTGTATAGTGTTTTGCACTGGAGAGATTGTGTGTTGGCCTTACTGAGGTGGCACCAAAACATCAGAAAGGGTGTAGAGCCTAAATCATGACATACTACCTCTTGAAGGATCTACATATAGAGCTTATGCATTTCTAAGGTCTACACTGGCATGGTATGGGAAAGGGGGTGGGGAAATACTACTAGAGAGGAAGAGGGAGTGCTGGGTAAGGAGGAAAGGAAGGAGAAAGAGCTGGATTTTTTGGGAATAACCATAATATATATGTATGGGTTATTCCCCAAAAAGCCAGTTCTTTCTCCCTTCCTTCATTCCTCCATATTAGCATATTCACATATATATATATATATATATATATATATATATATATATATATATATATATATATATATACACACAAACTATGCCCATGCAACCAAGGCATTGTAAAAGGGACCCTTAACTAAAAACAATGGAGACAAACTGTCTCTCAACCCTCTCCCAGACCCTGTACATAAGTACATAAGTATTGCCATACTGGGACAGACCGAAAGTTCATCAAGCCCAGCATCCTGTTTCTCACAGTGGCCAATCCAGGTCACAAGTACCTGGCAAGATCCCAAAAAAGTACAATACATTTTATGCTGCTTATCCTAGAAATAAGCAGTGGATTTTCCCCAAGTCCATTTTAATAATGGTCTATGGACTTTTCCTTTAGGAAGCCATCCAAACCTTTTTAAAACCCTACAAAGCTAATTGCTTTTACTACATTCTCTGGCAACAAATTCCAGACTTTAATTGTACATTAAGTGAAGAAAGATTTTCTCTGATTTGTTTTAAATTTACTACTTTGTAGTTCATCGTGTGCCCCTAGTCCTAGTATTTTTAGAAACAGCAAACAAGTGATTCACGTCTACCTGTTCCATTCCACTCAGTATTTTATAGACCTCTATCATATCTCCCCTTAGCCATCTTTTCTCTAAGCTGAAAAGCCCTAGCCACATTAGCCTTTCCTCATAGGGAAATCTTCCCACCCCCTTTCTCATTTTTGTCGCCCTTCTCTGTACCTTTTCTAATTCCATTATATATTTTTTGAGATGCGGCGACCAGAATTGTGAACCAGTATCTCCCCCTTTCTCAAACCCCAAGGGTCCTGCAGCTTCCCCCTCCCCTGATCTGGCAGAGCCCCCTCTCTCAAGTTCCTCCAGCTTCCGTGGTCTGGCAGCTCCCCCATCTACCTTTAAATAAGTAACACTCTCTTCTCTAGTGGCGGCCAGCAGCATTAGTGATGCACCTAAGGCTGTCAGCACCATGCCCAGAGCTTTCACTTTGCCACATTCAGCCCCTGCAGAAACAGGAAATTATGTTGGGAGTGGGAGGATTTGGAAAAGTGCAAGCCCCAGACACAGGCAGCCTTAGGTGCATCACTAATGCTGCCAGCCTATGCTAGAGGAGAGGCTCTTATTTAAAGGTAGACAGGAGGAGCTGCTGGAGTGCAGGGACTTAGGTGGGAGCTTGAGAGAGGAGGTGTTACTGGATTACAGGGTGGGGTTGTGAAGAAAGAGGGTAAGCCTGAGTAGGAGTGGGTAGCCGAGGGGAGGGAAGTACAGGGGAGCAGGTGAGCAAGGCTTTTGGTACTCTTGTGGCTTGCTCACCTGATCCATATGTTCAACAGGCCCTGGTCCAGCAAAACAGACAATGACCACATCTAAATTACATGCAAATGAGTTATAATACACCAAATTTGCATGTAATTTAGTTGTGGTTATTGTCTGTTTTAGTGATTATTTTATCTGTATTTATCTGTTTCATTTATTTGTATTTATTTTTATTAAGATACCCCTGACGAACACCGTGTTTGTCGAAATCAGCCTGTGTTGGTTTATCCTATCAGCATTTATTTTGAAGAATAAAACTCTGGTCTTCTGAACATTTTGGTTGGCTTTCTTCACTTCTTTGGTTCGTTCTCCCGACATACAGTATGTTCTAAAAACTGAGAAATGAATGTCCATGTGCTGGTTAAATCCAGCTTGATTAACCAGTTTATATACTGAAACATCCAAACTATGAACAAGTAAAAGAAGGGGCATGGATGTCATTGTGGCAGCATAGGAATGTCCATGCCATAAAATGGCCACACATGCACTCATGTAGAGTGGATGAGTAGCCTAATGGTTAGGGTAGTGAGTTGAGAACCTAGAGACCCAAGTTTAAATCCCACTGTAGCACTTCGTGATTTTTGTTTTTAAATTGGGAGCCCTCCAGGGCCACAAAAGTACCTATTGTACCTGAATCTACACTGCTTCAATAGCCTTTGAGCTTGCAGGTGGTATATAAGAAATTAGTTTAAACAAATTTTGGTACCATGAGCATCCATAGTTCCTGAACCTGTCACAAAGCCCAGTATCCCTAAGGTGGTGACTTCCCTCAGTACCTCCAGTGGACAATTGCTCAATTGTAGGCATCTGGTACCAGATCTAAATACCAATGTTCATCTTTTTGGACATAGACATCCCTTCCCCTTCTGAATTCAGAGCTGGATATCCACATTGTGGCTCTTTCCTAGTCCTGCCCAAAACAAGCCCAGATCATGCCCCCTTGACATAAGGATGTATTGGTGTTCTAGACATCCCATGAATATGCATGAGATAGATTTGTGTACAGTGGAGGTACTACAGAGACATTTATCTCATGCATATTCATTGTGGATCCTGACTGGCTGTGTCTGTCCTAAGGATTGGGCTGAGAACCCCTGCTCTAGGGTATACGTATTGAGGTCTTCAAAGTCTCTTCTTATATGTCTTTTAGTCTTGTTCACACTGCAAAGGTATATTCTAGCTACCAGTCATAGAGCATGACTGATTGTAAAATTTCTTACCTTATTCCACATTGATATTGTTATGGTTCTAATTTGTACACTATTACCTTGGGCAGATGAGCATACAGATTCTCTTTTTAATTCACACCCAGTTCCTCCTCCATTCCCATGTCCAAACACCAAAATTTGCAATAGCCACCAGTACTAATGTGGCCTGCCAGATGCACCTTGCACTTCTGCTAGGACTTCTAGTTTTAATACATCACATTTTGCATTACATTCCATGTCTTATAGCCTGCAATTACCTTTCAAGTTCGATGTGGATAACAAATAAAAATAAACTAGCACATAAACTAGGTATTACAGTTTATATCAGCAGATGCCCATTAGTGCACATCTAGGAAGAATATCCCCTATCACTTAGACAGAATACATTTCTTAAATAAGAAAGATTTTAATGCTTTCCTAAGTAAAAGATAATTTCTCTGCTGTCAAATTGAGGATTGAGAGGATTCGAAATCAAAGCTGTTTGGGAAGATAAAGAAGACTTTTAAAATATAGAAGACGTAAATCTTCTTAACAGAGGGGAAACTGTAATAGAAACTGGTTTTGAGAAACTCGTAGGGTATTTCCACTCAGGAACTGAAAGGAATCAATCATATGTTCAGGAATAGTACCATGTAATGACTTGAAGATAAGCGTTTATAATTTGAAATGCACTCTTGCTTCAATAGGCAACCAATGCAATTTACAGAAAAATGGTGTAACCAAATCATATTTTTGATCAGAAAAAAATGAACTTTGCTGCTGCATTTTGAAGCATATGAGGGGCCTTCTTTAGTTAGCTACGCTAAGGGCGCACTAGTGTTTTTAGTGTACGCTAACCATTTGCACGCGCTAAATGCTAAAGACACCCATAGGAATATATGGATGTTTATAGCATTTACTACACGCTAATTTCAGCACGTGCTAAAAACGCTAGTGCGTCTTAGTAAATAGGGCCCAAAGTTTGTTAATTAAAGTTCTAGAACAACCAATATAGACAATGTTGCAATAATCTATTTGAGATAAAAATAAAGTTTGAACAATGAGTCTGAAAGTAAAGGGTTCAAAATATTTCCGAATAGTTCAGTGTTTCTTTAATGGTGTAAAATAATTTTTTATTACCTTATTTACCTGAAGGTCCATGGAAAATTGACAATTGACTTCTACTCCTAAAATCCTGGAGGAAAATTCTAATTCACAATTTACACCTCCAATAGGAGGAAGAGAATTACTCTATTGTGTATTAAGGGGTCCTTTTACAAAGCCATGGTAAAAACTGGCCTGCGGTAGTGTGGGCTTGTCTTTGGGGTGTGCACTGGGCCACTTTTTAATTTGGCTGGAAAAAAGGTAATTTTTTTAATGGGTCGGGAAAAGGGCGCATGCAAAAATTAAAACTAGTGCACACCTATTTACGGCTTGAGCCCTTACCACCACCCATTGACTTAGTGGTAAGGGCTCATGCATTACCTGTGCGGTAACCATGCAGCGTGCGCCAACGTGGCCATGCTGCTGATTACTACGAGGAACGCCCCTGCATTAGAAAATAGAAAAATATTTTCTTCTGTGGGATTTGGCATGTGCCAAACTCGGAACTACTGCTGAGCGCATGCGTTAGCCCTCTCAGAGCTTTGTAAAAGGGCTCCTAAATGACCTATCCACAAATATTTTGTTTTCTCTCTGTTTAGTTTCAACTTGTGAAAGTAAACCCAGGTTTCTATTAATTCTAGGCACCAATGAAATCTATTTAAGAAATCATTAATGCCCATTGATATCAGAATGAAAACTGTTATATTTTCTGCATATATAAATACTTTCATATTGATTTCCTCAAGAGCACCTCCCAGTGACTGCATTAATACGTTGAACAATGTAGATGAAAGTGGGCAACCTCGAGCAAAACCACAGCTGTCATTCCATGTCAGATAGAAAACTTGGCATCTTCACTTTATAAGATCTTTCGGATAAGAAACCATGGAACCAACCTAGAACTTTGTCATGAATTCCAAACTGATTTAAAGTTTGTAACAAAAGGCCATGATCTACAAAATTGAAAGCACTTGACAAATCACACTGAATAATCATGGAATTTTGCCCTTGACTTAACAGACTGGTCCCAAGCACAATCAGAGAGCCCACACAGTTTCTGTGCTAAATACTTGACAGAAACCTGATTGGGAATTATGTAAAAGTTCAAATTTGCCAAAATAACTTTCCAGTCGATTAGTGACCCAACCTTCCATTACCTTAATGAGAAGTGGAATGGAGGCCACTGATCTATAGTTAATCTCTTGAACATCTCCTTTAGAATAGCAGCTAACACTATATCACCATCCAAAAAGGTACCAGACTGTATCCAATTGGTAACTGCCTGCAAAAATGATAAGGAGGGTGCTTTCATTAAATAACCAGGGCCCATGTCCAACACATAACTTGATGTAGCATATTTTCCTAATACCTTTCTAACAGCCTCCTCTGTTATTATATCAAATTGTTCTCAGATTCTATCAACCAGAATCTCAAAGCTTTTTTTATCCCAATTTTCATCTGATTTCTAATTTCCTCAATTTTTCCTTTAAAATAAGATGCTAAATCTGAAGCACTAGGAAGATTAGATCTGTTCACTGATGTCAAATCATCCACATTACTTAAAGAGTTTACTAGACTGAAGAATTTCTTAGAATCCAATTTATCAGTTCCTATTTATAATAGTCTTTCTTTGTATGAGCTATTTGAAATTTGTAAGTTATAATTGCAGTCCTCCAGTTATTTTTATTTCTGCCAGGGGGGATTTCCTCCATTTCCTTTCTACTTTCCTACACAGTCTTTTTAACTATAATAGTTTGCTACTGAGCCACTCATCAGATTTCCTACATTTTTAAAAACATTTTCTTAGTGAGAGAAGCAATTTTATCTTATATTTTTCTACTAATATGATTCCAATTGTGAAGCAGGTCCTCTATCTGAGCTGTATCAGAAAGCAACAGCTCATCTACCTTATGTCAAAATTGAGTAGAATCCACCTTCCTCCTAAAATAGCAAGAAGACTCAGAGTTCCCTTTCTGTTTACCCCTATCCTACCAGTTAATCACAAAATGCACAAGGGAGCTATGCAAGTCTGAATAAGCCTCAACACCCTAGAACTGTACATAAATACATGGTCTTGATTTAAATGCATGCTCCACTCACAGCAATAATTTATCGCTTGGCTTTGCTTTGCTTTATACATAAGGTAACTGAACTGCTCTGTTCTAATTGTAAAGTAAGGGGAAAAAAAAGCTATATGTACTGCTTACAGCAATGATTCATATGTAGCTGCTATGCTTTGCCGCTCACAGCAATGATTTAAATGTAAATACTAGCTGTGCTTTGCACTGTTCTAATCTATGACAAATGAACTATTAAACCCCAATTTAAGGTATTGGGAATAACTGCTTAAAATAATGCTCACAGCAATGATCTATATGTAAGTGCCTTCCTCTGTCGCTCATAGCAACGATTTAAATGTAAATGCTGGCTTTGCTTTGGTTTGCTTTAATACAAGGCAAACAAGCTACTCCATCCTTGTTATAAGGTAAAGAAAAATAATTGCATGCATAGCTCACAATAATGACCCATTTGTGATTGTTCGGTCCTGCTTCCCGAACTTCCGTAAACTTAAAACAACTAAGTGATCACTTCAATTGAGTTAGTGTAAATGCTTCTAATGCTCTGTTTTACTTATCCTATACACTCCTGTTTTAGAAATTGCTACAGTGCCTACATACGGAGATGAACCCCAGCAAACCTCTCTTAATCATCTACTATCTCACCCTAACCCTACACGCATATACAACCTTCGATACGGATAACAACAACCACACAACTTACAAATCACACATCACTCACATACGCAGAATGCCCGCCCAAACAAGTAACAAAAACCAACACAGAATACCAAAAGAAGACTCCAAACCAGCTCACCAAGACAACAGACAATTGATAAAAATCACCACAAACCCGAACCCAAGAAAGAAACAACAGTTAATACAAATAGGATACACTAACGCCAGATCTATAATCAGAAAAACCACTTCGATAACCGACTGGATAACGGAAGTTCACCTTGACCTCCTTCTCATCAATGAAACTTGGATACATGACTCTAAAGACCCAATAATCCTAGAGCTTTGTCCACCAGGATACAAAATCACTCATTGGACGAGAGAAGGAAAAAGAGGCGGAGGTATAGCTATAATCTATTTACAATTACAACTACAGCCGAATCGATCCTCCCTCAACTCGAAATAGCCTCAGTCAGAGTTATACACCCTAACCTGCAGGATCAACTAAATATAATCCTATTTTATAGACCTCCGGCTAAGTGGCAAGAAGCACAGTTACACTTCACGGACTTCATATCAAAACACTTGTCTATCATCCCAAAATATCATCATAGCAGGTGACATTAATCTCCATCTTGAAGACACAAACTCAAACAATGTACACGAATGCAAGGAATTCCTCCAACTTTGGGAGTTCCACTGGCCTAACATGCAACCCACTCACAAACAATGACACACACTGGACATCATAACTCACAAATTTTCATCAGACGCGTACCTCACATTCAAGGACACAAAATGGACAATCACACCATGGATCACTACAAAGCAAATACTTCCCTCCTCTGGAAAACAAAAGAGACACAACAAAAACAGGAGAAAAGAACCTACACTACGAGAGGCAAAATTGACCCTTTAACATTTTGGCAACAAATATACACCGCCGAATGGACAACAACCACAGAATCACCCCAATTCTTACAAGAATGGGACAATAGATGCAGAACAGTCCTAGACAATATAGCTCCGCTCCAAACCAGAACTTCGCACAGGACTAACTCAATCCCATGGTTCAACGAAGAACTGAAAGAACTAAAAACAAAGGTCAGAAGGCTAGAAAGAGCATGGAGCAAAAAAAAAGACGAACACACACTTAAAGAGTGGAAACAGTTACAAAGAAAATACAAATACAGCATCAGACATACCAAAAGAACGTATTACAAAACCATAATAGGACCAGATTACAAGGACACACACAAGCTCTTTTCACTCGTAAACAATCTCCTAAACACCACACGGGTCACCTCGAATAGCACAGACACCCCATCGGCAACCAACCTAGCGAAATATTTCAATGAAAAAATTACAAAGCTCCGACGCATGATACCAAGTAACACCATTGAATATTCAACCATCCTTGAATGCCTAGACCCAATACCCGGGGAATACCCAGCTGACCGATCATGGACTAACTTTGACTTAATTTCAGTAGATGAACTCACACACTGGCTCAAAAAATATGCCAAATCTCAGTGCAAACTTGATATGTGCCCCACCAGCCTAATAAGAGCTGCACCCAAACAATTTAAAAAAGATCTCACGGACCAAGTAAACTACAGACTCTTACACGGTCTCTTCCCCACGGAAAATGGAAACATACTACTTACGCCGCTGCCAAAGGATGCCAAGAAAAGCACAATGGACTTAACCAACTACCGACCAGTTGCCTCTATCCCACTCACTACAAAGTTGATGGAAGGCATAGTGACGAAGCAGCTCACAAATTACTTGACCAAACACTCAATTCTGCACGAATCACAGTCAAGATTCCGATCGAATCACAGCACTGAAACCGTACTAGTATCCGCAATGAACTCCTTCAAAAAAACAATTGCAACCGGCAAGAACATACTTATATTACAGTTCGACATGTCCAGTGCCTTCGACATGGTGGATCATGAAATACTATTACACATACTAGAATACTTCGGAATTGGAGGCCCAGTTCTCCAATGGTTTAAAGGATTCCTCACCACTAGATCCTACTAGGTTATAACGAACAATGCCAGATCACCGCCTTGGACACTGGAATGTGGAGTCCCTCAAGGATCCCCCCTTTCATCTACAATCTTCAACCTTATGATGATACCACTAGCCAAACTCTTGGCCAATCAGAACCTTAACCCCTACATATATGCCGATGACGTCACAATCCACATTCCATTTAAGAAGGAATTAAACAAAATAACCAACGAGATCAGCCAGAGCTTCCAGATCATGCACTCATGGGCGGACTCATTCCGGCTAAAGCTCAATGCCGAAAAAACCCAATGCCTAGTTCTCACCTCTCAATTCAATGCAATTACTCCACTATAACCACACCTTACTGCACACTTCCTATATCAGAAAACCTGAAAATTCTCGGAGTCACCATTGATCGAAACCTCACACTCGATACCCACGTGAAGAACACAACAAAAAAAATGTTTCAATCGATGTGGAAACTCAAAAGAATTAAACCTTTTTTCCCAAGAAACGTCTTTTGCACCCTAGTACAGTCACTAGTCATAAGCCACCTGGACTACTGCAATGCCCTGTACGCAGGATGTAAAGAAAAGACCATTAAAAAACTCCAAACAACCTAAAACACGGCAGCCAGACTCATCTTTAGAAAACCTAAATATGAAAGCGTGAAGCCCCTAAGAGAGAAACTACATTGGCTTCCGCTCAAGGAACGAATTGAGTTCAAGATCTGCACAACCATGCACAAAATCATTCACGCAGATGCCCCACTCTACATGCTAAACCTAGTGGACCTACCACCCAGAAACGCCAAAAGATCAGCCCGCAAATTCCTTAATCTGAATTTCCCCAGCTGCAAAGGAGTGAAATACAAACAGGCTTATGCTACGACCTTTGCATACAAAAGCACACAGTTCTGGAATGCGCTACCCAAAACCCTGAAAACCATGAACAATCTAACCAGCTTCCGCAAAGCTCTGAAAACACACCTCTTTAATAGAGCCTACAAAAGTCACCCTCAATGATACAATTCATTCCCAAATCACCTGAACACACCTAAAACACTTTGCACACAATTCATTCCCCAAATCATCCGAACACACCTAAAATACTCGCACACAACCTACCCAACATCCACCCATCTACTACCTCTTTTACATCAGCTTAGGATCAACTGTATTTAAATCATGTATTGACTTGATCATAACCTTTTACATTAGCCTATGATCAACTGTATTTAAAACATGTATTGATTTTAACATAACCTCACTATGTAAGCCACATTGAGCCTGCAAAAAGGTGGGATAATGTGGGGTACAAATGCAATAAATAAATAAATAAATAAATAAATAAATAAATATAATGGTCAGACCAAGGGCCAGGCTAACAGAGATTTAATTGAAATGAAAGATTCTGAGACCAATGATTGCAAAAGATCTAAATGATGGCCCTTTCCATGCGTTTTTTGAACTTTAGGTTATTCAAATCCTAGTGACTCTAGGAACACCAGGAAGTCTGCAGATTTTGAGTCCGAATCATTTTCCAGGTGCAAACTGACATCTCTTATCAGCAAACTATAACCATAGATCACAACATTTTTTGCAATAAAATCATAAAAGCCCTCTCTTGCAGTACTCTATTTCCCTGGTTGACAATAAAATAGGATTCAACATAAAGGACTAGATTCAGTAAATGGTGCCTAAGTTTAGGCACTGAAAAAAATCTGCATGAAGCGCTATTTTATAAAAGTTGCTCTGAGTTACACACCGATTATAGAATAGTGCTTAGATCCGATTTCCACACCAAACTTTGGGCACGAGGATTTACATCATCTGAAACCTAGTATAAATCCTGGCATGTAAGTTAGGCACGAATCCCCAGCATGCATCTTTAGTAAATGCCCCTAACCCACCCATGCCCCTCCCATGGCCTTCCATACTTTTCAGTTGTGTGCTATAAAATTTGCACATGGATCTTTATAGAATAGTGCTTGGCAAGGTGCACACACAAATCTAAATTATTGCCAATTAGCACCAATAATTGATTGTTAGCACCCAATTATTTTTTTCAAGATATTTTATTAGTTTTCCAATTGCATAAGAAGAAGAAAAACAGTACAGGTAAGGAAAGAAATTAGCCAATTTAGTTGAGAGTGCACCTCAGAATAGTGTGCAATTTTGGGAACATAATTTTGAGTGTCCTTCCCAATTCTATAAATGGTGCTAAAAATTGCACATGTAAACTTGGGCACGCCTCCAATTTGCACATGCAATTTAACTGAATAACAAGCCAATTTGTGTCAATAATTGGGCCCTAGCAATGAATTATCTGTGCTAATTGGCATTAATTGAAATTTATGCATGCATATTTATGTGCCAGGATCCACATGCAAATTTTATGCATGGCTCCAAAAACAGGGCATGGCCATGAGAGGGTCATGGACAGATCAGGGGTGTTCCCGTAATTTATCATTTATTATTTATTATTCTTGCTAGCAAGCCAGAATGGATTACAATACACAATAAGGTACTAAGAGAACTCCATAAATCAAAATAAAATCAAACAGTATAGCCCAAAATACATCACAAACTTCCCTAATGGTTACTCACTGCAGGAACACTGTCCAGACAAATTAGTAAAAAGAACAATTAGTAAGAATCAAAGGGCCCTGTTTACTAAGCCATGCTATAGGCGTGCTAGAATTTTTAGAACACGCTAAAAATTAGTGTGCACTAATGCTAGAGACACCCTTAGGACTATATGAGTGTCTCTAACATTAGCCCATGCTAATTTTTAGCATGCATTATAAACGCTAGTGCACCTTGATAAACAGGGCCCAAAGGCCAATTGAAAGAAATGTGTTTTCAGAGCAGTGCAAAAAAGCGGATAGGATTTCTCTAACCTAATAGATTGAGGTAATGAATTCCACAGTGCTGGAGAAAGAAAGAAGAAAGCTGAAGCACATGCGGATTCCTAGCCTTAGAAGGATGTGGAAGAACCAATCTATTATCCGTGAGTGAATGTGAAGTGAAAGTGGTGTATAAGGAATAGTAAGAGCCGCCAGATAAGAAGGAGTAGCAGTGTAGAGAGTCTTGTGTGTCAGGCAAAGAATCTTAAATTTGATTCTATATTCTATGGGAAGCCAATGTAAATGTTGAAGATGAGAAGTAACTCTATCATACTTGGAAGGTCGACAGATGTTGCGAGCTACAGTGTTCTGAAGTGTTTGCAGTCGCTTTAAATTTGCCTTAGTAATACCTGCATAAACAGTGTTGCAGTAATCATATCCATATCGAGTACTAATATAGGCATAAGGTAAGGAGCACAAAGATTCAAAATCAGCCAAATTTCTAATGGATCTGAGCTGATGAAGAAAGAAGAAACACATCTTCAAAACCGAAGAAACCTGTAGGTCAAAGGAAAGAGCAGAATCGATTATAATCCCTAGGTATTTGAAAGATGCTACGGAATGATCTATCAAATAAGATTGGATTTAATGAAGGTGTTGGCAAAAGACCTGTAATCCAAATGCACGCTGTTATAGAAAAAGAGGGTCCGCGCCTAATTTAGTCATGAGGATTTACACTAGGGTTCAGTTGGTGTAAATGCTTGCACCTAAAGGTACTTGCAAATCCTGGCGCTAAGCGCTAGTCTAGAAATGGTGCCTAACTTTGAGCGCCACTTATAGAATAGGGCTAAGTGTTTTTTTTTTGTTCAGCACTGATGTTTTGGTGCCATTTAAAGAATTTGGTCCCAAACATAGAATCTGGGGGAAAGCACCTATAAAATCATTTTCTTTGATCTCACAGTCACAGAAAAGAATCTCATGAGAAGAAGGGCTCCTAGAATCTAGTATTTTGATGTTAAAGGAACTTTTATAATTAATTGCAATTCCTCCCCCTCGCCTATCAAGTCTTGACAAATGTAAGATTTTATCAACAGCTGGATAAAGGTCATAGTCTGGGATCATGTTTATGATATTATTGTAGAAGACACTATTTTTGATCCATCCATTTCTTCCCTCAGTATAGCTAAGTAATTGGAGAAAAAATCTGTAATCTAGCAACAAATGCCTATGTAAGCAGTAGCAATCACCTTTGTTTGCAAATTGCATTATGCAAACAGAATTCACGCTGAGGCATTAGTTAATAGAATTCCTAAAGATCTAACAATCAAAACTAATTTTTGTAATAGAAATACAGGTTCCCTGTTTTTTCAGTGAACATTTTCCTCCTAAGCAGTTAGATATTCCATGGGCTATATTACATGAGCGCCTCTGCAGTTAAAAGAAAGGACAGTCAAAAAAGGCCATTTGACCTCTCTGAAGTCTGGCTCCTTCTCAAGGCAACACAAATGTCTGATGATTATTTCAAAGTTGTTTCTTTTCAGCCAGCATTATTGGTGTGGATTAAATTTGTCAGGATGAAGGTTCTGCAACTGGTCTACAGTGGATGTATGGTGCATCCACTGTAGAGATCCAGTGAGGGTAAGTGAAGCAGAGACCAGTAAAAACAGGAAGGCACCTTTAACATAGAAGCTAATGTTTAATTCCAGAAAAGTAAATAAACCATTAATAGTTTCGGACAAAAATAAAACAATAAAGAGAGATGTCAACACAGGAATGAGCTTTAAAAAATAATAATCCATAAGACTATCTTGAGAAGAATAAAATCACTGCTGCTCTGTTTGCAGAATTTGTAATGGATTTTCTCCTTACCTGTTCTGTTAGTCACCTGGTTCATCAGCTACTTAGGGAACATGTAGAAGGGGATAAAAAGCATCTACAAAATGTAATAGAAAGCAGGAAAGCTTGTGTATTATAGTTTAGAAAGATTTTTCATGTTAACAATCTTACTAGTTAATCTAGGTAGAAGGGGAGGGGTTTGGAGGAAATCCCTTCTAACCTTCTAGAATATTACTTGGTTATTAAAGAGGCAGCCTCGCAGTACTTCAGCTGTGAGAGGTTGTGGCAACCATTTTCTAGAGGCAGCCACTAAGAGAAGGAGCGAGTGGGGTTCACTTCTGCTCCCATTGCCCCCCACTGGACCATCAGGACTTTAGGTAGGCCCAGGGGGGGGGGGGGGCTATCATGAGTGGAGGGGGTGGTGTGGGAGGGGGTATAGACCTGGGGGGCTGGGATGGGAGTCTAGCCTCATTGGAAGGGTGGCAGGGAGGGAGGGGTATTGAAAGGAGGGTTGTGTGCTTCCAGGGAATGGGGATGGGAGAGAAGGAGGTGGATGGTAACATATTTGGCCAGGACCTGGAAATTAACTGGGCACTGGCTGATATTTAGATTGGTGCTCAGTTAACTTCCTGCATAAAGTTAGGAATTTTCCCCTGGATTTTATATAGGATGATTTAAGTTGTGTGTGCAAACCCAGTAATATTCTGGATTTGTGTGAGTAGCTTAATTAGTTAACAAGCCAATCAGCAACAATAATTGACACTTAAGTGATTATTGACACTAATTGGCATTAATTGGAATTTATGTTCAGAACTGCCTAAGCGTATTCTATAACGTGATGTGTGTAAATTCTAAGTCGCATAGTTGAAAAGGGGGTGTGGCCATGGGCACGGAATGGGCAGGTTATGGGCATTTCTAAAATCTATATGCATTGCTATAGAATACATCCAGTCTGCATGTAATTTAGGCATCAGCATTTACACCAAGTTTTACTTGGCTTAACTGCCCATGACTAAATTTAGTCGCTCATATGGGCGCTTGGTATATTTTATAAATTGCATGGAAATTTAGGCTTATTCTATAAACTACGCCTAAATTTAGGTGTACTTTATAGAATACGCCTAGGCGTATTTCGTTTCAGCACCAATTTTTTAGGCATGATATACAGAATCGAGTCCTTTATGCGATTGTTCTGCCAGTTATGAGACTGCAAATTGCCACTAACTGGCTAAGCTTCCGCTCTGCCATAACTCTGCCCCTGGGCTCCCACAAACTAGCCGTTTTCAGCATGGGTTGTTAGAGGGGATATTCAGTGACAATATCTGGTTAAATAACATAGTAAGTGAGAATAGATAAAAACCTGAACGGTCCATCCAGTCTGCTCAACAGAGGTAGCCCCTCAGAAGCTATTTAAATGGCCACTGACTGGTTAGATCGCTTGATTGGGGCTAGCCACAAATTTTCAGTGGCACTTAACAGGCTAAGGGCCGCTGAAATTTGTGGTTAGAGTCTAAGTCAAAGCTGGCTATGTTGGGGATGTTCCGAGGACAGAGTCAGCACTTGGCACTTAAGGGGTCCTTTTATTAAGCTGCAGGAAAAAGGGCCCTGCAGTAGTGGCAGGGGCCATTATTCCCATGCACCAGGGCAATTTTTACTGCAGCAGGTAGAATTCCCCCCCCCCCCCAAAAAAAATAGTCATGCAGTAACATAGCTCTTACCATGTGGCTATGTGGTGGGGAGTACTTACCACCACCCACTGAGGTGGCGGTAAGGGCTTCTGCAGTAACTGGGCACGCAGCGATGCCCGATTACTGCTGGATTAGCACCGCGCTATAAAAACCTTTTTCCTGGCGCATTGGAAATGATGTGTACTGGAGCCAGAACTACCGCTGGCAGCCATGTTGGGCTGGCAGTAGTTCTGGAACAGCATGCAGTAAGCCCCTGTTGGCCTTACCGCTGTTTTATAAAAGGGCCCCTTTCTGAGAAGTTCTAAGAGAAGAGGACATTTCTCTGGTAAGTGAACGCTACTTTGCTTGTGCTTTGGGAACTTAAAGGAGGAATTGTAGGTTAGTGTTAGGCAAAATTAAAAAGCAAATTTTAACAGCTAATCTCCATAGTCTTTTCCACTTAGTTTTAAAAGCTTTGGACCACAGCATTAACAGATAGAATCTAACAGCCACTGTAGGATCTAATTTAGTATTAAGGGCGAATAAAAAGAGAGAGAGAGAGAGAGAGAGGGAAAAGCAAGCAGGACCTAGTTTTAAGGGGGGAATAAAGAGAGAGAGAGAGAGAGAGAAAAGCAAGCATCATTAACTAGTTGCCATAGTGTGTAAACCCTTTCCCCATAGTTTTAAACTGAATTTTTCTGTAGAAATAGGCATTTTCCCCATAGTTTTAAACTGAAACCTTTTCTAGAGGTAGGAACTAAACAGCCAAGAACTCCTTTGTTCTAAACGGCACTTATTTTCTTTTCCTTGGCTGCTGGAGAGTTAGCTCATCCAGTGACCTCAATTAAGTGATAATTAAGGTGTGGGGGAAGTAGAATACTTGCATAGGTTGCTGAATCAGATAAAAGAGCCTGTTCAAAAGAGGCCCCTTAGATTCAAAAGCATATAAAGAGGATAGGTCCCACTGAACTTTCTTTCTGAGAAGTTCTGAGAGAAGAGGACATTTCTCTGGTAAGTGAACGCTACTTTGCTTGTGCTTTGGGAACTTAAAGATTGGGGTTTAAAGGAGGAATTGTAGGTTAGTGTTAGGCACAATTAAAAAGCAAATTTTAACAGCTAATCTCCATAGTCTTTTCCAAATAGTTTTAAAAAGTCTTGGACTACAGCATTAACAGATAGAATCTAACAGCCACTGCAGGATCTAATTTAGTATTCCCCACCCACCCACCCCTAGGACAACTCCTCATTTATAGTCAGTTATTGTAATTAGGGTAACAAGCAAGGAGTGCTCTTACAGAGTTTTAAATACATTTCATTACCATCTAAGAAGGAAATACTAAATAAATCATACAATATACTATATAAAGTAAAAGACACTTTTATATTAGGCTAATATCCTTAATACTGTAGCAAGTTTTAAATTATTGAAAAACTCAAAAAACACTAAGATGGAGTCAGCAGTCCAGCAGCGAGAGGGGTGCTATCCAGTCTTTTGCATTGAGTGTCACATGTATGATTATCTCCCAGTTGGTGAGATGTCATATGTTTGCGCCCGATGCAAAGAGCTTGTAGCTCTTAGAGAACGTGTCCGTTCTCTTGAGGCTAGAGTAGCAGACTTGGTGGAGCTGAGGGAGACTGGGAGGGGCATAATCGAACAGAAACGCCTATCTTCATGGGCGTTTATCTCCGAGAACGGGTCCGTGAAGGGGCGGACCCAAGCGTATTTTCGAAAAAATTAGACGTCCATGTTTTATTCGCCAAGTTATGAGCTGGGCGTTTTTGCTTTTCAGCGATAATGGACAATGAAATCGCCCAGCTCAAAAACGAATAAATCGAAGGCATTTGTTCGTGGGAGGGGCCAGGAGTCGTAGTGCACTGGTCCCCCTAACATGCCAGGACACCAACCAGGCACCCTAGGGGGCACTTTTACAAAAACAGAAGAAAAGGTAAAAGAGCTCCCAGGTGCATAGCACCCTTCCCTTGTGTGTAGAGCCCCCCAAATCCCCCTCAAAACCCACTGCCCACAAGTCTACACCATTACTATAGCCCTAAGGAGTGAAGGGGGGCACCTACATGTGGGTACAGTGGGTTCGGGGGGGTTGGACGACTAAGCATTAAGCAGCACAATTGTAACAGGTAGGGGGGGGATGGGCCTGGGTCCACCTGCCTGAAGTCCACTGCACCCCCTAACAACTGCTCCAGGGACCTACATACTGCTGCCAGGGAGGTGGGTATGACATTTGAGGGTCAAAATAAAAAGTTGTGAAACATCATTTTTTGAGGTGGGAGGGGGTTTATGACCACTGGGGGAGTCAGGGGAGGTCATCCCCGATTCCCTCCAGTGGTCATCTGGTCATTTAGGGCACTTTTTGGGGCCTTATTCGTGAAAAAACAGGGTCCAGGAAAAGTGCCCTAAATTCTAGCTAAAAACGCATACTTTTGTCCCATTATCTGTGAAATGTGCCCATCTCTGTTCGGCAGATAACCACGCCCCAGTTCCGCCTTCGCCACACCTCTGACACGCCCCCATAAACTTTGTCCGCATCAGCGACGGAGTGCAGTTGAAAACGCCCAAAAATCGGCTTTCGATTATACCGCTTTATTCGTTTTTGTGAGATAAACGTCCATCTCCCGATTTAGGTCGGAACTTGGGCGTTTTTCTCGTTCGATTATAAGTTGGAGAGAGGTACATAGAGGAGAACTACAGGGCTGTTGTAGAGAAGTCCCACTTCCAGTCTAGTAGCCCTTGTGCTACCTTGGAGGAGGGAGGTCTCCTAGAAGGAGAGCATCACCCTGGTGAAATAGGAAGTACTCCTGTAGCCAGGACCTGCCCACCAAGGGATGTACTATCCTCTCGCACCGAGGATATGTCTCCAAGTGCTGCCCGGGAGGGAAAGATTAGGACAGCTGTTGTAGTTGGTGATTCGATCATTAGGCATATAGATAGCTGGGTGGCTGGTGGACGTGAGGATCGCCTGGTGACTTGCCTGCCTGGTGCGAAGGTGGCGGACCTCACGCGTCACCTAGATAGGATTCTAGATAGTGCTGGGGAGGAGTCCGCTGTCTTGGTACATGAGGGTACCAATGACATAGGAAAATGTGGGAGAGAGGTTCTGGAAGCCAAATTTAGGCTCTTAGGTAGAAAGATCAAATCCAGATCCTCTAGGTGCTACCTGTTCCACGCGCAGGGCCCAAGAGACAGGCAGAGCTCCGGAGTCTCAATGCGTGGATGAGACGATGGTGCAGGGAGGAGGGTTTTAGATTTGTTAGGAACTGGGCAACATTCTGGGGAAGGGGGAGCCTATTCCGAAAGGATGGGCTCCACCTTAACCAGGGTGGGACCAGGCTGCTGGCGTCGGCATTTAAAAAGGAGATAGAGCAGCTTTTAAACTAGAAATGGGGGCGAAGGCTGACAGTCGCTCAAAAGTGCATGGTTCGGGAAAAGGTATCTTGCAAAGATACCTCACAACCAGGGAAGATAGGGTTTCTGGATAGTGAGGTTGCACAACAGACCATGGTAGGCCAGGTGCCCTTAAATACAACTAAAGATCAGACAAAAGATGGCAAATCAATAGTGTCAGGTACTAAGCATCATGCAAATAGGAACAACAAACATACTCTGAAATGTCTATATGCAAATGCTAGGAGTCTAAGAAATAAGATGGGAGAGTTGGAATATATTGCACTAAATGAAAAATTGGATATAATAGGCATTACTGAGACCTGGTGGAAGGAGGATAACCAGTGGGACTCATACCGGGGTACAAAGTATATCGTAGTGATAGGGTGGACCGGACTGGTGGAGGGGTAGCATTGTATATTAATGAGAGCCTTGACTCAGATAAGAGTACAAATTCAGCAGGACACAAATCACACCTTTGAATCATTGTGGGTTGAAATTCCATATATAAAAGGGAAAAAAAAGGTGATAGGAGTGTACTACCGTCCGCCTCGCCAGGATGAGCAGATAGACGCAGAAATGATAAAAGAAATCAGAGACGCGAACAAAATGGGCAATGTGATAATAATGGGTGACTTCAATTATCCAAATATAGACTGGGTAAATGTAACATTGGGACATGCTACAGAGGTACAATTCCTTGATGAAATCAAGGACAGCTTTATGGAGCAGCTGGTGCAGGAGCCGACGAGAGAAAGAAAAATTCTAGACTTGGTCCTTAGTGGAGCGCATGATCTGGTGAGTAACGTTATGGTACTGGGGCCGCTTGATAACAGTGATCATAATATGATCAGTTTTGATATCGACCTTGAAGTAACTGTACACAGAAAGTCAAATACGTTAGCATTTAACTTTAAAAAAGAAGACTATGATAAAATGAGAAGAATGGTAAAAAAAAACTTAGGGGGGCAACTGAGAGAGTAAAAACTGTACAACAGGCGTGGACGCTGTTCAAAAATACCATCCTGGAGGCCCAGGCCATACATATTCTGCGAATTAGAAAAGAAAGACGGAAGTCCAAAAGACAGCCGGCCTGGTTGAAAAGTGAGGTGAAGGAAGCTATTAGGGCTAAAAGAAACGCCTTCAGAAAATGGAAGAAGGAACTGTCTGAAAATAACAAGAAGCAGCATAAGGAGTGTCAAAGCAAATGCAAGGCGCAGATAAAGAAGGCCAAGAGGGATTACGAAAAAAAGATAGCATTAGAGGCAAAAAAACATAGTAAAGATTTTTTCGGTATATTAAAAGCAGGAAGCCGGCAAAAGAATCGGTTGGGCCGCTGGATGACCGAGGGGTAAAAGGGGCGATCAAGGAAGACAAAGACGTAGCGGAGAGACGGAATGAATTCTTTGCTTCGGTCTTCACGGAGGAAGATTTGGGTGGGATACCGGTGTCGGAAATGGTATTTCAAGCGGACGAGTTGGAGAAACTTACTGACTTCACGGTAAACCTGGAGGACGTAATGGGGCAGTTCAGCAAACTGAAGAGTAGCAAATCTCCTGGACCGGATGGTATTCATCCTAGAGTACTGATAGAACTGAAAAATGAGCTTGCAGAGCTACTGCTAGTGATATGCAACTTATCCTTAAAATCGAGCGTGGTACCGGAAGATTGGAGGGTGGCCAATGTAACGCCGATTTTTAAAAAAGGCTCCAGGGGAGATCTGGGAAATTATAGACCGGTGAGTCTGACGTCAGTGCCGGGGAAAATGGTAGAGGCTATTATTAAAAACAAAATTGCAGAGCACATCCGAGGACATGGATTACTGAGACCGAGTCAGCACGGCTTTTGTGTGGGGAAATCTTGCCTGACCAATTAACTTCAGTTCTTTGAAGGAGTAAACAAACATGTGGACAAAGGGGAACCGGTTGATATTGTGTATCTGGATTTTCAAAAGGCATTTGACAAGGTACCTCATGAAAGTCTACAGAGGAAATTGGAGGGTCATGGGATAGGAGGAAATGTCCTATTGTGGATTAAAAACTGGTTGAACGATAGGAAACAGAGAGTGGGGTTAAATGGGCAGTATTCACAATGGAGAAGGGTAGTTAGTGGGGTTCCTCAGGGGTCTGTGCTAGGACCGCTGCTTTTTAATATATTTATAAATGATTTAGAGATGGGAGTAACTAGCGAAGTAATTAAATTTGCTGATGACACAAAGTTATTCAAAGTTGTTAAATCGTGACAGGATTGTGAAAAATTACAAGAGGACCTTACGAGACTGGGAGACTGGGCGGCTAAATGGCAGATGACGTTTAATGTGAGCAAGTGCAAGGTGATGATTGTGGGAAAAAAGAACCCGAATTATAGCTACATCATGCAAGGTTCCACGTTAGGAGTTACGGACCAAGAAAGGGATCTGGGTGTCATCGTCGATAATACGCTGAAACCTTCTGCTCAGTGTGCTGCTGCGACTAGGAAAGCGAATAGAATGTTGGGTATTATTAGGAAAGGTATGGAAAACAGGTGTGAGGATGTTATAATGCCGTTGTATCGCTCCATGGTGCGACCACACCTTGAGTATTGTGTTCAATTCTGGTCGCCGCATCTCAAGAAAGATATAGTAGAATTGGAAAAGGTGCAGCGAAGGGCGACTAAAATGATAGCGGGGATGGGACGACTATGAAGAAAGATTAAGGAGGCTAGGGCTATTCAGCTTGGAGAAGAGACAGCTGAGGGGAGACATGATAGAGGTATATAAAATAATGAGTGGAATGGAACAGGTGGATGTGAAGCGTCTGTTCACGCTTTCCAAAAATACTAGGACTAGGGGGCATGCGATGAAACTACAGTGTAGTAAATTTAAAACAAATCAGAGAAAAGTTTTCTTCACCCAACGTATAATTAAACTCTGGAATTCATTGCCGGAGAAAGTGGTGAAGGCGGTTAGCTTAGCAGAGTTTAAAAACGAGTTGGATGGTTTCCTAAAGGACAAGTCCATAAATCGCTACTAAATGGACTTGGGAAAAATCCACTATTCCAGGAATAACATGTATAGAATGTTTGTGCGTTTGGGAAGCTTGCCAGGTGCCCTTGGCCTGGATTGGCCCCTGCCGTGGACAGGATGCTGGGCTCGATGGACCCTTGGTCTTTTCCCAGTATGGCATTACTTATGTACTTATGTACTTATATGCATGAGATAGGTGTAGAGAATAGGGTTGCAGTTTGTTGGTGAAGCTTTGCCACCACATGCATTGTACTTGGTGTGTACAGACAGCAGCTTACTTTCTAGTATTGCTAGTTTGGCACTAAATTAAACAAAAATTTTGACAACTGAAAAAAGAGATAAATTTATAAAAAATGAAAAAGAAAAAAACCAAAAGTAAATTAATGTATCCAAAGTATCTACTTTCAAAGTTAATATTAAAAAAAAAATCTAAGATGATAGATTAAAGGTCATGTTTGAACTGAGTTCCGGAATAAGAAAACATGTCTCCCAGAAATTTATTTTGGAACTGAAAATCTGTTTGGCTTCTGGCACTCAAGGGTCACATCTACCCCTGCAATAGCTGAAAGCTTAAATGTCACTAACCTTTTGGATTCACACAGTATGCCGTGAATCTTCACTCAGAGGCATTGTGCCAAAAGCTTTCTCCAGGCATGGAGCTTGTATGGGGGGATAAACATACATCAGTCCTTTCTTTTTGGAAAACAAAACAAAAACAGAATAAGAGAAAGAAAAGAATCAGCCCAGAGCAGGCAATGACCTTTCCCTTCTTGTTCCTCACTCTTCAGACAGCAGGGCTCCAGCCGACTCCCTGAATCTGCTCCAAAACAAATTTAAAGAAAGGCTCCTGAATGTTCACCTGATTCCAGAAGACCTTTTTAAACAAATACTTCTCTCTCCTACCATCAATGAACAGTTTGCATGCAGCACATTTTAAAACATATGAACAAATGGCTCTGCGTCTATATTTATCACCATGCAGGAATACTATCTTTCATCTCCATTGAAATAGCTTTATTGGAAAAAGAAAAATCTTTAGAGAAACGTTTTAAGAACTTCTCTTGCTTATTTGATTTGGAAAAGAGCCAGAGAAAGCTCAGTTCCATCAACTCTGTCTTTCAATGGTGAACAGATCGATAGGAGGCTGGGAGTACCAAAATAGCATCAGATTCTGAGGCCAGAACAGCATTGAAATCACCCATCTGTGTGACCATTGTATGCCACATGTGAGGGGTTCTCGAATCTGGACATTGAGGTCCAGTTTTTAGAAGTTCCACAGGGAATCTAGAAACTCCAGAAAATGTGGCTATTATAGTTCTCCTAAAAACCTAACCTGTTCGTGACCTGTCAAGGTCAAAGCTAAAAAGACCTGGTTGACCTGTATCTGGTAGTATAAAATTGTCTCTGCAATGTATACATAAAGCATGCTGTCTGTAGTGGTTAAAATAATAGATAATAAATTCATGATTAATGTTGCTGCAGGCTGTATTATACTACTACTACTACTTAACATTTCTAGAGCGCTACTAGGGTTACACAGCGCTGTACAGTTTAACAAAGAAGGACAGTCCCTGCTCAAAGGAGCTTACCATCTATAGATTATAAGCTTTGGTTGTGCCACTTTTTTGATAAAATTATTATTTTTTAAATATTTCCTCCAAAATACAGGTTTTATTTTGTGGCTATGCAGAATTATGCCTTTAACTTTTTATGTTATACATGTTAACATTTCAGCACGGGTGTTTCAAAGATTATAGGGTGAGCTGACAGTATTCCAGTATTCACTTTTATCCTTATCCTGTTTCTTACATCATTAACACTAGAATTCCTATTTTGTTTCAAAGAAAAGTGCACCTTTAATACGTACCTTACTCTCCTCTTCCTAACACACACATCCCTCCCCAACTCCATACTGCTCACCTGCTTCTCTCACACATACATCTCTCTTCTCCTTCCCTTGTTTCTTTTTCATCTCTTTCCTTCCTGCCATTCTACTACTACTATTTATTATTTCTATAGCGCTACTAGACGTATGCAGCACTGTACACTCATTATGTCTATCTTCCACTCTCCCTCCTTCAGTTTTCCTCCATATTCTCCTTCATCTCTAACACTGTCCTCCACTCCTTTCCCTTCATCCCTCATCTCTCCTCCCTCACCCCATCCTCCCACCTCTTCTTCACTCCTTTCTTTCCTTCATCCTCCCTAGGGTTACCATATGGCTCCAGAAAAAGGAGGACGGATTGAGCCAGCCGGGTTTTACTTCCATTGCTTTCAATTCCTCCCACCCCTTCTTCACTCTTCCTTCCTTTCTCCTCCCATAGGAGCCAACTTTTCAAAATGCTTGGGGGTGCTGATTTTTTTTTTTACAGGGGGTGTATTCCCCCCCCCCCCCCCCCCCCCGGTACCTTAACATCCTGTCTGCTGCAGTCTTCACCTGGGCAGTGGCAGCACCACTCAAAGGCTGCCTGCAACCTGCACCAGGACATCTTCCCTGAACAGTCCCACCCCTGCACTGTGCAAACATAAAGAGATGCACATTTCAAATACTGACATATTTCAATCACTATACTATAGGTTAACAAATACAAATAAAATAAAAAAAATGGAAAATATGATAATATCATTTTATTGGACTAAATACATTTTTCAAATAGCTTTCAGAGGCCAAAACCTTTTTCCTCAGGTCAGGACAGTATACTGCTGTTATGGTATTCTGTTCTGACATGAGAAAGGAGGGTTTGGTCTCCAAACGTTAGTTAAAAATGTATTAAAATTAGTCCAATAAAGATATTTCCTTATTTCTATTTTCTGTATTTATTAACACAGCTACCACACTACTTTATCCTAAACTAAAAATAAAATTAATTTTTTCCTAACTTTGCTGTCTGGCCACCTACTGTTTCTAATTGTGTTGGTCCCAGTCTCTTGTTACTTCTTTCCTCGATCTTAACTTTCCCCCCTTTCCATCCAGCGTCTACCCCCTTTCTCTCCCCTTTCCATCTAGCATCTGCCCCCCCTCTTCCCCCTTTCCATCCAGCATCTATTTTCTCCTCTTTTCCCTTTCCCTCATCTCTGTCAGTATGCATCTCCTTCCTCTTTCTTCCCTCCCCTCCATCCATATGCATCTCTCTCTTCCCTCTCCTCCATCCATGTCCAGCATTTCTCCTCTCTCTCCGCCCCTCCATCCATGTTCATCTCACTTCCTCTCTCTTCCCTCCCCTCCATCCATGTTCATCTCACTTCCTCTCTCTTCCCTCCCCTCCATGTCCAGCATTTCTCCTCTCTCCCCTCCATCCATGTGCATCTCCTTCCTCTGTCTTCCCTCCCCTCCATCCATGTGCATCTCATCCTCTGTCTTCCCTTCCCTCCATCCATGTCCAGCATTTCTCTTCTCCCCTCCATGTGCATCTACTTCCTCTGTCTTTCCTCCACTCCATGCCCAGCATTTCTCCTCTTTCCCCTCCATCCATGTACATCTTCTTCCTCTGTCTTCCCTTCCCTCCACCCATGTCCAGAATTCCTCCCTTCCATCCATGTGCATCTCCTTCCTGTCTTCCCTCTCATCCATCCATGTCCAGCATTTCTCCTGCCCTCCCCTCCATCCATGTCCAGCAATTCTCCTCTCTCCCCTGCCCTTCCCTCCATCCATGTCCAGCAATTCTCCTCTCTCCCCTGCCTGCCTCTTCATGTCCAGAGATTTCTCCTCTCTCCCCTCCCATCCATGTCCAGCGATTCTGCTCAGCCGTCTCCTCCCATCCATGTCCAGCGATTTCTCCTCTCTCCCCTGCCCTCCCCTACCATCCATGTCCAGTGATGCCCTAAACCCCACGGCCCCCCTTTTCAGCCCCCCGAGTTCAAGTTCCAACCCCAGCCTGACCTGCCTGCCCTCTTCTCTCACAAAACAGCCTTCCTGCCACCCAGCGTTTAAAACTCATTTTACTTCAAGTTGCAGCGGCAGTGAAAGGCGCAGGCTCGCCTTCAGCCCCCCTTCCCTCTCAGCGTCCCATCCTCATTTTCTGTGTCTGCGAGGTTGGGATGCTGAGAGGGAAGGGAAGGCTGAAGGCCTGTTCCTTTCACTGCCGCCGCGACTTGAGATAAAATGAGTTTTAAATGTTGGGCGGCAGGAAGGCAAGGAGGGCTGTTTTGTGAGAGAAGAGGGTGGGCAGGTTGGACTGGGGTTGGAACCGGAACTTCCGACAATGCATTCTGTTTGGGTGACGGGTCGCAAAATATTGGGGTGCTCGAGCACCCACAGAGTCGGCGCCTATGCCTCCCCCTATCCTCTCATTCCTCCTCCACTCTTTTCTTTCTGTCATCTCTCCTCCCTCATCCTATCCTTCCACTCCTCCTTCATTCCTTCCTTTTCTTCATCCTTCATCTCTCCTCCCTCACTCTCTTCTTCCATTTCTCCTTCACTCCTTCCTTTCCTTCATCCCTCAACTCTCCTCCCTTACCCTATCCTCCACCCTCCTTGACTCTTGTCTTTTCCCCTTATTATATTCTCTTCCATTCTCCTTTTTATCCTTCCTTCCTTCCCTTTCTCCTTTTGTTCCTTCTTTTTCTCCCTCATCTTTTCTCTTCATTACTCTCACCTCTTTCTTTCTTTCTTTCTTTCCTTCTTTTCCTTACTTATCTCTGCTTGTCCCTCCTTTCCCTTAATCACTTTCTTCTCATGCATTCACCACAACCCAACATCATAACCCTTTCCTGTGGTTTTTGCACAAAAATGTAAAAGTATTACCTTCAGATAAAATCTCTGCTTTTTTTCTCAACCCGCTGAATCCCTCTTCTGGCCTCTCTCCTTCACAAAGTCCTAAAGATATCTTACTGAATTCCAGGTTCCAGCCTATGCAAATATGTGACTGAAAGGTGGTGGGGTAGCATAGCGCTTCTCTGTTTTGTTGGTGCCAAACATGTTCTCTGGGTGCTCCTTAATTCAGAGGAATTCACTGATGACCTCTATCTCATCATTCTCCCAAGATCTCTCTGCCCACCCTGACACCTCTCTGCTCTCCACACACATCCATTTCTGCCACCTTCTCCCTTCTATCATTCTTCTCATATTCATACCCTGCCGCTCTAACAAAGACTTCAAGATTCAAGGCCACCAGTAGTTTAAATAGAAGTGCTGAGATTGCATGTTAGATGCACAAATTGGGATAGCATGGACACTTAGTACACTGTTTAATATAGTAATGTAGTATGCTAAATGTTTGCATTTACCATGTGTTAGGTGCAAAGATTATGCTGGTAAATGCAAAGCCTGCAATAACTGTTGGGGGGGGGGGGGGGGAGAGGGGGAGGAGATGGCCAGCATCTGCTCTGTAGTTATTACACCGGGCAGGCATTTATTGTACTATCTGCTGATGCATTTAACATACAGTAAGTGCATCTGTGCCCTCTGCATGCAGTTACCATGGAATCTACTGTAACCCAACTGGCCCATGTAACCTCCATAACTCTCTCTCCTTCCTCCAATGAGCATCCAAACTCACTCCCCACTTCCAATCGAATCCCCAAACCCACTGATCAGCCTCCATAACCCCCCCCCCCCCCAAGGAGTGTCCATAACCCACCCCACCTCCTGGTACTTACCAATGATGTTCCTGGTGGTTTAGTGGTGGTGGGTGGGGTGGGGGGCAGGGAGGAGAGGAATAATCCCTTGACATTCTGGCCTCATCACTGGTGGTTGTAACTCTTAGTGGGGTGGGGTGGTTGGTGTCAACTCTATGAACATGTTTCAGTCTTGTGAGGATGCTTATTTGAGGAATGGGGGGAATTATGGATGCATATCTGGGGGTAGGGTGTTATGGAGATTGATCAGGGTGGGGGGGATGGGAGGTTATGGAGACTTATTAGGGTTTACTTTTACAGTTGTCACTATGGTAAATGCATGCCAATAGTGTAAGTGCAAAGAGAGTAAATGCATCTACCCTATCAGCAGCCATGACAGCTAGTGCACGGTAATATACTATGCACCCACTCAACATTCAGTCCACTCTTCTTCTCCACCCATAACCTGCCCTCTTCCCAGCCCATAACATGGCATGCAGCTAGCACATGAATTTAGCAAGTGCTGTCATGTCAGTGCAGTAACAGCTACTATGCTCATGCACTAACAGCGTGTGCTAATTCACAACTAACTGCTTAGTGCACTTTGGTCACCAGTGTGGTAGTGCAGAAAATAGACTTCCAAAGCCGAGTCTCCTACTAAATATGGAAGCCTTGGCAAGTCTGTTCCCCTCTCCTCAGCCTCTTATGCCTCTCTGGCATCTAATCCCATCCTATTGCATCTACCTCAGCATGTTCCCTCTGTCTCTCCTAGCTACATCTACTCAACTGAGGCACCTGTGTCATCGCTGCCACCATCCATTATCTGTGACAACCTCACGAGCATGTTCAGATTTTGTGGCCTCTCGTGCATTGTAAGGTCATTATACAAGAAGTGCCAGCCTGCAATTGAAAAAGATCTAATATTTTGCAGTACCATTGGGCAAAGATGTGACCCCAGCTATATACATTCCCTCTACCCTTTCTCTGTAGGCATGCATTATACAGATACAGGTATAACAAGTTTTGTTGTGAACGCAAGGCTTCAATTAATAATTATCAAAAGCCACTTTTGCTGTTATCTGCTTTTTCTTGATCTCATTATGTTCAAAGTCCGCACATTTACATTTGCTTTCAAGGCAAAGGTGTCCTTTAATGTTCTGACAGGCAAACATCAATTAATACAGCAGAACAGCAAAACACCTAGTCAGTAGTTATTGAAGCTGAATTTCTCTTTCCATAAATCACTGTTTTAAGTGGTGCTGGGAATCTTCTTAGAGGGCTGTACTGAGGCTGTGCGAGCAGCTGCACAAAGCACACGAGAGGTGGAGGTGCCAAAATTGCTCCCTGTCCACTGTTTCGATCTTGGCACATTGAGTGGGGTGGGGGCACCAGGGGGTGTGTCTCATAGGGTGTGATTCCTGCTCAGTACAGACCTTATGCCATCCTAACAGCTTTTTCTTTCATGCCTTCATTATTCGAACCTTTCAAACTTTTTCTTCTAAGAGGAAAATGAAGAAATTGCCCTTTTTGATCACTACCTTCTCCACCACCTTATAAGGCATCTCTCCTTTTTCCCATTCCCTATCTTCAAAGCAGTTCCTCTTACTTTAACAGGAGTCCCAGACATCATGCCTTCTACAAGGACAAACACTTGTCTAAATACGCTCTTTTGTTCAGGGTTCCAATCACATTACTTCCAGCCTCATTTCCCTACAGTAACAGTATCAATAATGCATTTGCTTCTGGTGTAATTTCCCTCTGGCTGATATTCAAAGCAAATTATGCATTTGCCGGCAGGTGAGATGTCCAAGTCGGGATGTTCACTTTTGCTTCCAGCATTTTACGAAAGGCTTTGCCAAACAAAGAGCCTTTTGTAAAATATGTATAAAGACATGCAGGAGTGCATATGTATTTGCTGCCTGGGGCACACAGCGAGATCGTCTAAAAACGTATATGTACAGAAAAAGAGCGGCATCACTCGGGGCTGATCTTGTAACATAGACGTGTATGAATAGTCTATTTTTTTTTCCATTTCCTCCATACATTATTATTTATAACATTGTAAACTACCTAGAAACAGTGGCGTAGCAAGGGTGGCTGCCACCCGGGGCGGGGCGGTTCGCCGTTGCACCCCCCCCGGGTGCAGCACAATGACACCCCCCCTCGGCACATCGACACCCCCCTCCCGACCCAGTGCCTACCCTCCTCCGTGCAACCAGCTCCCTACCTTAAAAAAAAATATCGGAATCCTAGGCGAGGCGCAGCGCCTCGCGCCTGCACGTAAAAGAAATGTGGACCGTCTCATCGGACCTTCTCTCGCTCTGTTTGTCCCGCCCTTGCGGAAATAGGAAGTTGCGTCAGTGGAGGGCGGGACAGATAGAGCGAGGGAAGGCCCGATAAGACGGTCCACATTTCTTTTATGTGCAGGCACGAGGCGCTGTGCCTCGCCTCGGATTCCGATATTTTTTTAAAGGTAGGGAGCTGGTTGGATGGAGGAGGGTAGGCACTGGGTCGGGGGGGGGGGTGTTATCGTGCTGCACCCAGGGGGGGGGGAGCTGGCAGGGAGCACCCCCCCTGAGCTGATACCCAGGGCGGACCGCCCCTCCCGCCCCCCCTTGCTATGCCACTGCCTAGAAAGTCCACTGATTGGGTGGTATATCAAGTACCGAATAAAACTTGAAAATTGTTTAGCACCAATTACCTGTTTACACGTATGAGAGGAGACTATTAGACAGCCAAATGAAATAACCATTTTAATGAACAGGTGAGGTGGTGTTAGGCACATTTGCTCCCTGGTCCAGATGATCAGGTAGTTTGCAATTGTACCTCCATAATGGCAGATAACACAGAAGTAGTTAACAATACCTTTCAAGGTTTAATTGAATTTTCACTTTATCTGCAGGCTTTGCAGTTAGTGTTAGCTATTGAGTGTACTCCTCATCTCTTTCCAACCCCCTTCTCTAGATGTGGAGGAGTGGCCCAGTGATTAGAGCAGTGGTTCTGATAACCAGAAGTGGCTGGTTCAAATCCCCCTGCTGCTCCTTGTGATCTTGGGCAAGTCACTTAATCCTTCCTTGCCTCAGGTACAAAATTAGGTTGTAAGCCAGATGATCAAAAGCCCTACGCTGTTCCAAACAGCGCTCTAAAATAGCACTGGAACAGCGTGGGGTGCTATTAGACCTAGGATCAGAGATAATGCATGCAAATTTAAGCAGCGCAATTATCTCTGATTATGGGGTAGAAGTGTGGGAGAATTGTGCCTGAGCACGTGCTCAGCACAATCCTCCCGCACTTGTTTGACAGGTCTGGGCTGGAGACCAATAAAAAGAGAAGGACGCCCATCTTTAAATCGGAAGATGGACGTCCTTAACTGCCCTGTTGCAGGGACGGCCAAATTTTAAGGGGGTGTCGGAGGTATAGCGACGGGGCAGTTGAGGACGTCCAAATTTTGGACGTTTCTGCACTGGGCAGTTAAGGACGTCCAAAATTGGATGTTTCTATGCTACAGCTGCCAGCTTTAGTCCCAGTTATTCATGTTCAGGCACTGGTAATGAATACCCATGTATATGAGGCCAGATAAAACCTAGGTGGTTATCCTGCTTATAATCGAACGAGAAAAACGCCCAAGTTCCGACCTAAATCGGGAGATGGACGTTTATCTCACAAAAACGAATAAAGCGGTATAATCGAAAGCCGATTTTTGGACGTTTTCAACTGCACTCCGTCGCGGATGCGGACAAAGTTGATGGAGGCGTGTCAGAGGTGTGGCGAAGGCAGAACTGGGGCGTGGTTATCTGCCGAACAAAGATGGGCGCATTTCACCGATAATGGGAAAAAAGTATGCGTTTTTAGCTAGAATTTAGGACACTTTTCCTGGACCCTGTTTTTTCACGAATAAGGCCCCAAAAAGTGCCCTAAATGACCAGATGACCACTGGAGGGAATCGGGGATGACCTCCCGACTCCCCCAGTGGTCACTAACCCCCTCCCACCACAAAAAAATGATGTTTCACAACTTTTTATTTTCACCCTCAAATGTCATACCCAGCTCCCTGGCAGCAGTATGCAGGTAACTGGAGGAGTTGTTAGGGGGTGCAGTGGACTTCAGGCAGGTGGACCCAGGCCCATCCCCCCTACCTGTTACAATTGTGCTGCTTAATGCTTATTAGTCGTCCAACCCCCCCCAAACCCACTGTACCCACATGTAGGTGCCCCCCTTCACCCCTTAGGGCTATAGTAATGGTGTAGACTTGTGGGCAGTGGGTTTTGAGGGGGATTTAGGGGGCTCAACACACAAGGGAAGGGTGCCATGCACCTGGGAGCTCTTTTACCTGTTTTTTTGGTTTTGTAAAAGTGCCCCCTAGGGTGCCCGGTTGATGTCCTGGCATGTGAGGGGGACCAGTGCACTACGAATCCTGGCCCCTCCCACGAATAAATGTCTTGGATTTATTCGTTTTTGAGCTGGGCGCTTTCATTTTCCATTATCGCTGAAAAACAAAAACGCCCAGCTCACACATTGTTGAATAAAACATGGGCGTCTATTTTTTCCCAAAATACGGTTCGGTCCACCCCTTCACGGACCCGTTCTCGGAGATAAACGCCCATGGAGATAGGTGTTTTCGTTCAATTATGCCCCTCTATGTGCAATATTCAACACTTAACTGGCTATGATGAACCACATAAAGATAGGATTGTGTTTTATGTGATCCTATTTATGCGATTATCCTAGATGGTTAAGTGCTAAGTATTGGGACTTAACCAGCTAAGTGCTGACTCCACTCCTGGAATGCCCACAAAGTAGCCGGTTTCAGCTTAGGAGCTAACCCGTATATTCAATGGCAGTATCTGATTAAATGCTGGGGAATATGCCCAGTTAGCCCTGGTCAGGCAATTTAAATGGCCAGGAGCCATTTCTGGCTGTTTAAATCACTTTGCACAGTGACCCCAAAATGTTGTGTTTTTTTTGTTCTCATCTTTGTGTATTAAGGAAATGCAATGCCATGGGATGTGCCACTGACATTTCCTATGTTATTGCAAATGACGGCCCATTCCTAGTATGTACTTCATTACAATTTTTAAAGCACATTAAGAGGATAATTTTAGAACAGGGTTATTATCTGGGTTTATAGGGCTTGAAGGCACCTATTTGTAACCTATTTGATAAAGACATTTAGAAGGGGCATTTTCAAAAGGATGTCCAAATTAGAATTAGGACATCCTGCTCATAAAGTCCAAGAAATGTCCATCTCACAGTCATTTTCGAACAGGAAAAACATTGGGGTTTCCTGTTTGAAAATATATGAGAACATCCAAAATGAACAGCCACTTTCCAAAAGAAATTGTCCAAATTATGAACCTGAAAAAGGACATCTGTCTGGTAGCATTTGTACAAAATGGCCACAGAGACATCCTTGTAGAGCAGAGGGGCAGCCCAGTGGTCAGTGCAGTGGACTTTAATCCTGGGCACCCATGCTCATATTCCAATGCAACTCTGTTATTTTAAATGGTGGTGAGTCCTCCAGAAACAGAGAAATACCTACTGTATCTGAATGTGCGCTTCCTCAATATCCCTCAGGCTTGCAGGTTTAATAATAGGTACAGTAGGTATATCTCTGTTTCTGGAGAGTCCACTGCACTGGCCACTACCCTTCAGACCTGCTTGCTGCTGTGTTCAGAATGCCCATAATACCTGATACTGTCAGGGAGTCTAGTTTCTCTTTCTGGTGTCACATTCAGAAGAATTCCCTTTCCCTTTCCTTCATGCCTTAAATCTTCCAGGGGTCAGCTACTCAATCAAGGCACCTTTTTATACCCTGCATATGACTGAAACAGGTCTAACTTAGGAAGCCCTTCTTTTTTGACTTGGACGTTTCTTTCCGCTTGATTATTACTGTTGGATGTCCTAAATTTGGGCCCTCCCTAGTTCCACCCTAAACACACCACCTTGCTGTTTGGATGAACTGCAGTGTAGGATGTCCAGATTGTGCCTTTCGAAAATCACAATTTGGAGATTTTTGGAAGATTAACATTTTTTGACCAAATTGAAATTTCCATCTGCTTTGAAAATGAGCACCTTAGGTGTATATGTATCTTCATAGAATACTAAATACTTTAGGCTATAAAGTTGACAACTTCAGCAAGGGAACAAGAACAGGCCATTCAAATCACCTTTCCCTCTGCAAAATAATATTTCAAATGGATAGTATGCACTCTTACTATTTCTATAGAATATATTTTTAAGGTTTTAAACCGCTGCAGAAATAGCTCTTAGATTGTGAGAACAGGCAAAAATGTTACCATATAAAGCAGTGGTCTTCACTCCCAGTCCTTGAGGGCTGCCAACAGGTCAGGCTTTCAGAATAGGCCTAATTAATATGCACAAGATACATTTGCATACAGTGGAGGCAGTATGCATGCAAATCTCTCTCATCCATACTCACTAGCTATATTCAGAAAAACCTAACCCATTGGTGGCTTTCAAGGACTAGGAGGAAATTTTTCTTCACTCAACGCGTAGTTAAACTCTGAAATTCGCTGCTGGAAAAAGTAGTTAAGGCGGTTAACTTAGCGGAGTTCAAAATAAGGTTGGACAGCTTCCTGGAGGAAAAGGCCATAGAATGTTATTGAATGGACAAGGGAATAATACACTATTTCTAGGAAGGGCAGGACAAATTGCTTGTTCTTTCGGTGACAGGGAGCTGGGCTCGATGGACCCTTGGTCTGTCCTAGCATGGTGATGTTTATGTACTTATGTAGGAGTAAGCACAACTGGCATAAAGTATAGAGCTGTATTTTGTACAATATGTACATACATTGCAACTCCGCCCATGCTCTATCCAAACTCTGCCCTTCAACACACCTATATCACCACATATACTTTCAAGTGTGACCTAATTTTTCAAGACATCTTTTACATTTGAAGAAGATTTATAAAATGACCTCCAATGTGTTTTAACATATGTTAGTTACCATGTCAAACTGCTAACATGGAATTTAACTGAAGTGAGGGGATGGTGGGAAAAAGTCTCCTAAACTCGGTGAATATGTTTGACAGCAATGATTCTACATCTTGAATTTGGATAACTGAAGTCTTCGGAATGTCTGGAGTCTGTTTAATATTCACACTGTTACCTAGAACAATAATAGTCTTCAGCTTACCCTGCCTGGTCTCTCTATTCCTGGCAAACTGCTTCAGACTGTCTCAGTATCATGCTTTCTTTCTTTTCCAAACCCGGGATTGCTCTATGCAATTGAAAGATTTTAAATGTAATTCTTAGCACATAATGCATCTTCTCCCTGGGTCAGGAATTCACTAAACTGGGTCTTTCTGTGTAGCATTGCTGTTAATAGTACTAGATTGGATGGTTAAGGCTTTATAAGTTGAAACAATGTTATCAACCTCCAGCCTCCAAGGATTCATTTCAGCAGGAAGACATGCTGTCCATAATTTCTTTCAAATTCTCTTTCATAACAACTTTTAGGGAAAAAAAAACCCTAATTATTCACAACTCTGTATCCTCTCTTTTTAACACACTCAATGACTTCTTAATACCCATTTCAGAACTGCTGATCTGGTTGTCACATTTCTAGCAGCACTGGTCTCACACTGGGACTAAATTTCATAGGCAGTAATGACAGTCAACTGCAGTGTGAAATTTACCTGGCAAAAGGCTGTTATCCATTAGTGTCATTTCTCATTAAGAATAAGCATCTCTACCCTAAACAACGGTAAAAGATCCTGACTGTGGATCAGTCTGTGGGACCAGCCCTAAAGGGTTTACTGTAATGAAAGTGTGGTAGGAGGTAACAGTTCATTCAGTCTCCTTGTAGCGATGGCAGGAGAGACTGGTTTGGATAAGCTGAAAGCTATACTTCTCTCAGTTTCAACACAGAGAGGGTAATTTGAAAACTAGGAGTCTGATATTCAGCCAGAGGTGATCAGTGTTTGGCTGCCACCAGCATTATACCCAGAAATTCAATGTTAGACCATGATTGTGGAGTGGAGGCATGGCCTAGTGATTAGAGAACTGGTCTTTTTTTTTTTGTTACATTTGTACCCCGCGCTTTCCCACTCATGGCAGGCTCAATGTGGCAGGCAATGGAGGGAACTGCCTGTGCCGGGAATCAAACTCAGTTCCTCAGTTCCCCAGGACCAAAGTCCACCACCCTAACCACAAGGCCACTCCTCCACTCCATCCCCTCTTGACATCCAGAGTTGCCTGGTTCACTTCCCACTGCCACTCCTTGTGATCTTGGGCAAGTCCCTTAACCCTCCATTGCCTCAGGCACAAACTTAGATTGGTAGCCCTCCTGGGACAGAGAAACACCCAGAGTACCGGAATGTAACTCACCTTGACCTACTACTGAAAAAGCATGAGCAAAATCCAAATAAATAATAAATGCAATATTCAGCACTTAACTGGCCATGGAGAACCACATAAAGATAGAACTGACTTTTATGCAATTATCTTAGCCAGTTAAATGCTGAAAATTGGCACTTAATTGGCTAAGTGTAGACTTCACCCTCAGAACACACCCAAAATAACTAATTTCAGCTTAGGCGCCATCCAAGTGCCACTGAAAATGCCCAGTTAGCCCTGGACAGGCCTGGCCATATAAATCATTTTGAATATCAGGCTGTGGGCTCCTAGGCATGGAAACCATGTAGGTGCATATTCTATATACATTTTACCAAGGCAATCAGTGTGTTCTATATGTGTTCATAGTTTACCCAAATGCTCCTACAGGAATAGCTTTGCGAGTACATGTGCCAGTAGAAATCAACACATATGCATGGGTGCTCAGCTGCTGTGGTTGGTGTTTTTTTTTTAATGCTCGCTGTGGCAGGCAAAAAAATATCTGGATACTCAGCACCAGTCACCACTGGAACTTATCCGCATAGATACAGTCTGCTATATGGATAACTTATCTGGATAACTTATAGCAGCCTTCGATCTGCCCTAAGTTACCTGGATAGGAGATCGAATTATTGCCACGATCTGGTTAAGTTTTGGGACTCCTTGGCTCCATCCACCCTCCTCCTGACTATGTGCTCAAGCAGCTTATAAATTACCCCTCAGCAGCAGCAATATAACAACACAGGGCAGTGCTTCTCAACCCAGTCCTCAGGACATATCCTGCCGGTTGGGATTTCAGAATATCCATAATGAATTTGCATGAGAGAGATTTGCATACTAAGGATGGAGTGCATGCTAATCTATCTCATGCATATTCATTGTGGATATCCTGAAAATCTGACTGTTTGGTTGTGTCCTGAGGACTTGGTTGAGAAGCATTGACATTCAATCACAGGGGCCACTCTCCTTTAATTTCATTCAACTTTACCTATAAAACATCTTTTCTATGTTAATCCTAGGGGCAAATGGATTAAGAGTTCACACACTGCTCCAGGTTTTTCACTTAGAATAACATATTGGATAATGAAGTAAATGGCCCTAAAGGCACATCTTTACTCACCATTAACATCTCACTAGTGAGGGAATTAACAAGATCAGAAACTGAAGAACGAGAGTCGGTTTTTCGGTTGGCCTCGTCATGTTGCATCTGTCCTGGCATTGCTGCTGTATTTACCATTTTGCCACTGGCTGGTAATCTGAAAGGAAGGAAGAAGGTAAGCCATAGAAATAAGACTTCTCAGCTAATGATGAAATCATATTCAATGACGTCTTTCCCATAACACAAGCGTGGATTTAAATCTGTGCAAATGAACCTGAAAAATGCAAGTCTGAGACTGAGTATTATTTTCCATTTCAGTTTCTCATTATAGAGAGACATATACAGTATGTGAAGATTACACTGGTGCTGGGGACAGCATCATCTGATCAAAATGATTTATATTCATGTGAAAGCTGAAAGGAATTCTTCTCCGCATATCTGCGTGACAGGCAATAGTGATTTGTGCCTACAATCTGCCTCTCTGAGGTCTGAATAGAATAGCTATGCAACCTGTTGCTATTTTATACAAAGGAAACTGCTGTAGCAGTTCCCATTTCTCATCCAGATTTCTAACAGTTTCACTGTGTGTCATAATACTCCAGCTCTCATAAATAGGAACGAGAGAGAGAAAAAAGAAAACTGTAGCACCGGAGCTGCATGGATTCTGCTGTGCACACATAGAGATTGATTTTCAAAGGATTTATGCTCCTAGCTTTGAGAGTTATGCTCCTAAATTGGCCTCTTTGAACATTTGCTGGGGCTAAGGAGGAGATGCACAGAACTCACAGCGCCGGAAAAAAACGAGTGGAGCACCGATATTTTTTTTTTAGAGACCAATTCTCAACACTAACAGTTTGCAAATTATATGCATGCTGTTAGTGTTGAGCATTGGTTGATAAAGGGCTTTGAACTTCCTGGTGCATGCCCACAAGAGCTGTGCAGTAGACACAGCTCTTGTGCGAATGTCCAATGAAAGGAGGAGGGGGGAAGCAAGATAACCTTTTGGCGGTGGCTAGAAGTAGGAAGCGACAGGGTAAGTGTGCGAGGGAGAGAAAAAAGCTGCTGCTGCCTCCTGAGGAGAAGTTAGGAGGCAAGCGTGGTTCTAAAAGTCACCCTGCCCTAACATGTAAAACCTACCGACAACTCAGGAGCTGTTGGTAGGTTTTAATCATTACGGCAGGGAGTTTCTGTGCACCGTTGTTCTGAGCATTGCACAGAATTGCTAATGAGCTCATTTTAATACAAGCAAGCTCATTCGCATAAGACTTTTGGTCACTGCTTCCGAGCATGGTGAAGCAGTAGCCAAAAGCCTCTGTGCATTAGCAGCAAAAGAAAAAAAAATCATTTAGCGTGACTAAAACCAGTCTAAATGAAATGATGCAAGTCTGGTTTGCTTTCAGCCCTGAGTGCCTAACTTTATACACAAATCCCCTAATTCTATAAAAGTTGCCAAAAATTGTACATGCAATTTAATTTTAATAGCGAGGTAATTAGCACCAATAATTGGCTTTCTAACAAGCAATTATTGGCACTAAGATTTAATTAGTGCGATTTGAAAAAAGGGGGCTTGGAAATGGGAGGGTCATGGGTGTAACAGGGGCATGTCTAAAATGAATGCACATTGTTATAGAATAACAGGGATACATGTCTTCAGGCACAGGAGGCTGCTGGACCCTAGAGGACTTCTGAAACAGAGAACACCTCCTGTTGCTCTGTCTCTTGAGTCATAAAAGAAGTGGTGGATCTCAGTTCCAGGCCATTGCCCCTCTTTCCTGGTTATACAGTGTGTTGTACCAAGTACAATATATAATAGTACCCACAGAGTATATGCATGTGACCCCTGAAGCAGGCGGTACACCCGCCGAAACACGGACCAGTGTTGGGTCACCATTGTTGGTGCTACAATAAAGATGTTTTCTCCAAAACTCCCTGCCTGAAGGTCATGTGTCATCCTCTACTTCTCTGGTGTCTTCCTTAGATTGTCGTAGGGGAACTTCCTATTTCTTTCTTTGCATACATTTGCACTCATGTTTCAGTTGGTACAAATGGCCATGTCTGAAGTTAAATACGATTCCCGGACATGAGCACTATTCTGTAAATTGCACCAAACTTGAAGTGTGGCTTATAGAATGTTTTTTTTTTTCGGGGGCACCAATTTTTTGGGTGCCCATAAGAGGCAATTCTGTAAAGTAGTGACTAAATATAGGTGCCTCAAGGGGGCATGCTTAGCGCAAATTCTACAATGGCATTAGGGCATGCCTAACCTGCTATGGAATAGAAACACAAAGCTGCTTTGGTGTGCCGAAAACTAGGTGCTACCACTTATGCCAGGTGAATGGCTGGCATACGTTGGTGCACCTAAGTATGCCATGCAGCATATGCAACTAATAGTATTGTATAAGTTGTGTGTGTCATACTCATGATCCTCCCATGCTTATGGCACAATTTCAGGAATACACTATGCGAGTGGCGTGCCAAGTTTATAGAACAGCGCCAAACTGTTATGGGCAAAAGTGCCAATTAATGGGGCCAAAAATCCCACTTAGGAGTACTTCTATTCTAACGGCATCTTACTGTAGGCATGCCTTATACAGTTGCCCTTAAAGGGTCCAATATTAAAAGGATTTGTGTAACTAACTTTGGGGCCCTTTAATAAGCTGCAGCAAAAAGTGGCCGTATGGGTTTTTCTTGCCCTCTAAGTCCATCATTGGTGCAACTATAAAATGGCAAATTTTCCATTTTTTGTATTAGTGGCCATACACTAATGTTACCATTAGCACACAACCCATAATAAAAATTATGGCATAAGCACTTACCACCACCCATTTTGTAGGTGGTAGAGACTCACATGGTAATCCAGCGCTAACAAGCTAGCGTGTGGTAATGCAGCTGCACTGATTAGTGTAGAAACACTTCCTGACATACCCCCTCCCAAAAATAAAAGAAAAAAAATTTTAATGCATGGATTAACGTGTGCTAAAATGACATGCTTGAGTGTCTCATAATATGCTATTTTAAGATGCATTAGGCATGTGTTAGCACCTAATACAGCTTAGTAAAAGGGCCCCTTTGAGAGTTATGCTCCTAAATTAGCCTTTGAAAATGTACTAGGGCTGAGTACCTACCTTTAAACTCAAAATATTACTAAACTTTAGGAGCATAAAAAGTGGATGGCAACAGAAGTTGATTTAGGATAGGGAAAAGAAGGTAGGAGATTAGCACTGATTTTCAGCATTAGGCTTGTAAATCTAGGCAAACATAGTAACATAGTAAATGATGACAGATAAAGATCTGAACAGTCCATCCAGTCTGCCCAACAGTCACACTCATTATCATGATAAACCAACAATGAATGTGATATATAATACTTGATCATTGTCTCTCTTTGACATTTCTGGGACATAGACCATTGAAGTCCGCCCAGCATTGTCTTTAGGTTCCAACTACTGAAGTTGCAATCAAAGCCTATCCAAATCCATCTTATCATTTGTGGGACAAAGACTATAAAAGTTTAGGTGGGCCTAAATTTATATGCATAGCTTTCAAGCTCCTAAAAATTAAGATGAATTTTCAGCTTAAAATTTACACTCTTTTTTTTTTTTTTTTTTAATATTTTAATAGGAAATTTTTCCTACAAAGACAAATGATTTTATTCACAGGAAATATAGATGTAAATACTGCACACAGAAGCATACTGTTCATATAAAATGGCAGAGATTTTTTTTTTGTTTGTTTTCATTCTTTTCACAAATTTCTTTTAGTTTTAGAGTTCAGAATGAGAAGAAACTTGGCAAAAACCTGTCTTTTCACTGCACAGCTTGCCAGCCAGAGAGTCTGCCTCCTGGGCAATAAGTGAAAGTATTTCATCTTCATGTTTCTCCACTACACTTTCACACACAAATTTCAAATAGTTAGAAGTATCAGCATTAAACTGAAAGTTGTTGAAATCTATTGCGCCAATTTGTTCACCATCCCTTGGAGCAAATCTCTTGTATGACTTCTCCTGTGTCTCTGGATCCACGTGAAGGTTATAGTCATTCATTCTATCACAAATGTTTTCCAATACCTCAGTTAAGTAGCTTTCAGACTTTGCTAAAGGAATCTTATTCTTTTCCTGTGTTCCATCAGGACTTATTCAGAATGACCCTACTTCAGTAGTCTTCTTTGGGTTCACTTTCTTAATTTCATACAGCAGTTCATCTACTAATGCCCTGCAGGCTCCACAGTAAAGCACAGGGTCTCGTTTTCCTTCCACACTGTAATCAGGTAAGAGCGCTAGCAGTAGCCCAAACTGAAGCATAAACATCTCTGTATTTACTATCTGATGCTGCCCACTTACAACAATCCCACAGCTATCCTCTTTAATCCCCCGCCCCCGTCCATGGTCCAGACAACTTTAAGTTCTCGCACTCTTCAGTTTGGAAAATTCACTGGACTGGTCTGATAGGGCAGACGAATCTCCTGTAGAATCATCACCCCTTTGGCTAGGAGCACTTCTTTGCAAGAAGACATTTCCTGTCCAAACTTTATTATGAAAATGTGCAAGAACTTCCCTTTCACACTGAAGGTAAGAAGCCTAAAGTTGATGGCTTTGGCCTCTTACAATAATAAACTGAAGCTCCTGATGATACAGTCAGGGTTCCTACTCATAGACTACTTCAGGAGCTACCTTAAATTATGGATAGTGCTGTTGTTGGCATTTTATGACATATACACTTTATTAATGTATTTCCACTATACAATAAATTTGCTGTTTAGACATCTATGATATATTGAGTGTGCCACTCCTGATGCAGTCTTTTAGCTGAAACACCATCTGTGTTGGGCCTGTCAATAAAATTTGCTGATTTCAATCAGTGGACTTTATATTTCTAGAGGCCAGCTTCACTCCTTTGGTATATTTCTGTGTTTATGTTGCTATTTCCCTCTGTTTACTGTCCTCAAACCTTTTGTTGATAATCCAGCAACGATCAGAAAATGTGATGGTCTATCAGAATCTGAGAGAAATGAAGATGATACCACTGTTTTATTATTTGTTTTTTTTTTATCAGGGTTTTAGAAATGACCGAGTCTGCCCGCCACTGGAGAAGGCTGGTTGTGCTTTCTGTTTCTATTTGCAAATAGTGATTCATCCTCTATATAGGAAATCCCTCTGATTCACTGTACTCAGAGTCCTGTAACAATACTGTACTTAAGTACATAAGTAATGCCAACTGGGAAAAGACCAAGGGTCCATCGCGCCCAGCATCCTATCCACGACAGCGGCCAATCCAGGTCAAGGGCACCTGGCAAGCTTCCCAAATGTACAAACATTCTATACATGTTATTCCTGGAATTGTGGATTTTTCCCAAGTCCATTTAGTAGTGGTTTATGGACTTGTCCTTTAGGAAACCGTCTAACCCCTGTTTAAACTCTGCCAAGCTAACCGCCTTCACCACGTTCTCCGGCAACAAATTCCAGAGTTTAATTACGTGTTGGGAGAAGAAACTTTTTCTCCGATTTGTTTTAAATTTACTACACTGTAGTTTCATCGCATTGCCCCCTAGTCCTAGTATTTTTGGAAAGCGTGAACAGATGCTTCACATCCACCTGTTCCTCTCCACTCATTATTTTATATACCTCTATCATGTCTCCCCTCAGCCATCTCTTCTCCAAGCTGAAAAGCCCTAGCCTCCTTAGTCTTTCTTCATAGGGAAGTCGTCCCATCCCCGCTATCATTTTAGTCGCCCTTCGCTGCACCTTTTCCAGTTCCACTATATCTTTCTTGAGATGCGGCGACCAGAATTGAACACAATACTCAAGGTGCGGTTGCACCATGGAGCGATATAACGGCATTATAACATCCTCACACCTGTTTTCCATACCTTTCCTAATAATACCCAACATTCTATTCACTTTCCGAGCCGCAGCAGCACACTGAGCAGAAGGTTTCAGTGTATTATCGACGTCGACACCCAGATCCCTTTCTTGGTCTGTAACTCCTAACGTGGAACCTTGCATGACATAGCTATAATTCGGGTTCTTTTTTCCTACATGCATCACCTTGCACTTGCTCACATTAAACGTCATCTGCCATCTAGCCGCCCAGTCTCGTAAGGTCCTTCTGTAATTTTTCATAATCCTGTCGCGAGTTAACGACTTTGAATAACTTTGTGTCATCAGCAAATTTAATTACCTCGTTAGTTACTCCCATCTCTAAATCATTTTTAAATATATTAAAAAGCAGCGGTCCTAGCACAGACCCCTGAGGAACCCCACTACTACCCTTCTCCATTGTGAATACTGCCCATTAACCCCCACTCTGTTTCCTATCCTTCAACCAGTTTTTAATCCACAATAGGACTTTTCCTCCTATCCCATGACCCTCCAATTTCCTCTGTACCCTTTCATGAGGTACCTTGTCAAATGCCTTTTGAAAATCCAGATACACAATATCAACCGGCTCTCCTTTGTCCACATGTTTGTTTACTCCTTCAAAGGAAGTAAATTGGTCAGGCAAGATTTCCCCACACAAAAGCCGTGCTGACTCGGTCTCAGTAATCCATGTCCTTGGATGTGCTCTGTAATTTTGTTTTTAATAATATCCTCTACCATTTTCCCCGGCACCGATGTCAGACTCACCGGTCTATAATTTCCTGGATCTCCCCTGGAACCTTTTTAAAAATGGGCATTACATTAGCCACCCTCCAATCTTTCGGTACCACGCTGTGAAATATCAATACCGTGTTCTCCCTTCCAGGCTATCAGCATTCCTGAGAGTTTTCATGAAAGTCTAGCATTGGTAACAGCAAACCTAACTAGACAATTGGTTGATATGGAAGCTCATTTTCAAAGCACATAGACTTACAAAGTTACTGTGTAACTTTATAAGGCTATGTGCTTTGAAAATGAGCACCAAAATGTCCTCCCAAGAGGCCAGACTTTCCAAGACATGACTCACCTTCTGGAATCATTGAGCTTCATCATAAAATTACCCCTAATTGAGCTTACAGTGATGTCAACACTTCCAATACATTGGAGACCAGCATGACTTTCCTTATGCTGAGCAAGCACAATCATAGATACCACCAATGTCTTAATGAGCAAAACATACTCTTTTACCATTCAGTCATAGTGCTATGTGATCATATGGCAGCCACAGTTCATGACACTCCATATGCATCATCTATAGTGGTTGCTCAATTTCCCAATGTAATCAACTGAAACAGCCACTTTCTTACAGATAGAAAAAAAATATCTGGGAACAGTATTCCTGGTATGATGGAGGGACTGGGAAAATCTGAAATAGATTCTTCCATTTCATCAATCATAACACCAAGAGGTGTTAACTACGGACATGTAAGTCATAGGATGGGGAGTGCATATAGCCTCCCTCCACATACAAGTTACATGGACTAACAGTAAAATGATATCAAATCAGTCTTCTAGAGCTAAGGGCAATCTTCAGTACTCTCAGAGCATTTGCCAGCCATCTGTGAGGAAAGAGAGTCTTAATCCAGACTGACAACTAAAGGAGGAACAGGTTCAAACATTGCAGGAAAATTCAGAATCTGGAACTGTGCAATGTCTTCAGGAATGCACCTGCCAGCAATGTACCTGCTGGGAGAGCAAAATGTGATTGCAGACAAACTCGCTCGTTATCATTAGCCTCAGAATGGTTCCTGGATCAGCAAATTCTTCAGAATGCTTTCCAACAGTGGGGAGTCCCAATGCTGAACCCATTTGCATCATAAAACAATAAAAAGCTCAAGCAGTTTTGCCCCAGAAGGCCAGCAATGCACAGAATAGCATCAGATGCTTCCAATATACATTGAGGAGCAGGGCTTATCTACACCTACCCACTTCCTCTAATTTTCAGACAAATGCAAAACATGCAACAAAACAGAACTTCTGTAACCTTCATAACCCTGTTTTGGGCTTGTCAACTCTGGTCTCCTGTATTAGCTGTCAATCAAAACTTGGATTCACCAAGAAGAATCTCCTTACCTATTAACTAAAGCTAGGTGAAAAATTCACCAGCAAAATACTTATTTGCTAGTGTTAAACAGATAGATGTTGAGCACTCATTAGTGATGTCTTTTTAACTCTGGAAGGTAGAAGTAGGAAAGAATCAACTAGGCAATCATAACATTTCAGATGGAAAAGATTTCCTTGTAGTGGGCTCAGGGGAAATTGGATCTGTTTACCCGTATTGCATAGAACCTGCTAGACTATTTGTTTCATTTGCTATCCTCCAGCCAAAGAAAATCCTCTGTGAAGGTACATTTGAGTGCGATGGCAGCCAATGTTAATGGAAATCTGGTTTTATTTCATCCATTAGTCTCCAGGTTTATCAGGGGACTCTGGTATATGAAGCTCCCAAGCAAGAAACCATTAGTACCAACAGCTTATGAAATCTAGATCTAAATCTTCTAGCTTGAAAAGTTCTCTCAGTGGCAGTAACATCAGCCTGGAGAGTAAGCAGATTCCAGAAGCTCCATATCTACAGCTCTTCTACAACAGAGTAATGTTTTAAACTCATCCCAACTTTTTACTGTGGGGGTGTCCACATTTCATATCAATCAATCCAGACTACTCAGTGGTGTAAATTCCACTGGGGCACAGGGAACGGGGAAGATGCCTTTTAGCTATTTCCATATCTTCTGAGGAGGATCCCCATGCGTTGGGAGCCATTTTTAAAATTTTGCTTGAGGGCCTTTTATTTGAATTTGCGCCACTGTTAGTGCTATCCATACCCCCTCCCCCCACCCAAGGCTCTTATGTAAAAGTTCCTACTGGTAACAGGTGTTAAATATGTGAGAAGAACATAACCGTATTGCTAGTCCACAAATCTTTCATATCCTTTGATTTTGACAGACTAAGAATTGCAGTTTGCTATAAGAACGTCATCTGATGGTCTAATGAACTTGCATTTTACACCACTATGGCCTAGAAGAATTTCAACTAACTGCTACAATGGAAGAACATCTAATCAGCATCTGTTGCCCATTTTCATTCTCTTTTCACTGAAGAAGTACATAGAGCTGGTCATTCATTCACACCTTCACTTCCCAGTACTGTCTGGATCATTTGGAGAAACAGTTTTTTTTTCCAAGGACTGTCAACTCCCTCTAAATAATGCCCAGGATTCCATGCAAAATTTCAGATCAGGTCCCAAACAGGATATCACTTCACAGTGGTGTAGCAAGGGGGGCTGCCACCCGGGGCAGTTCGCCGTTGCACCCCCCCCCCCCCGGGTGCAGCATGATGACATCCCCCCCCCTTGGCACATCAACACCCCCCCCCCGACCCAGTGCCTACCCTCCTCAACTTCATCCAACCAGCTCCCGCACCCTACCTTTAAAGAAATCTCAGAAGCCGTGGCGAGGCGAGGCGCAGCGCCTCGCGCCCGCATGTAAAAGAAGTGTGGATCGTCTCATCGGGCCTTCCCTCACTCTGTCTGTCCCGCCCTTGCGGAAATAGGAGGTTGCGTCAGCGGAGGGTGGGACAGACAGAGTGAGGGAAGGCCCAATGAGACAATCCACACTTTTTTTACATGCAGGCGTGAAGCGCTGCGCCTCGCCTCGCCATGGCTTCTGAGATTTCTTTAAAGGTAGGGTGCGGGAGCTGGTTGGACGGAGCTGAGGGTAGGCACTGGGTCTGGGGGTGTTGATGCGCTGAGGGGGGGTGTCATCGTGCTGCACCCGGGGGGGAGCTGGCAGGGAGCATCCCCCTTGAGCTGACACCCGGGGCGGACCACCCCCCCGCCCCCGCCTTGCTACGCCACTGTCACTTCATTATAGCATTCCCCACTTTCATAGCTGATTCCTCCTACTTGTCAATGAAAAAAGTTTCATTTTATAGTGCTTTTTCATGAAGAGGAAATGTTAAATTGCCAGTACTTGCCCTGCCTGAGTATCCAGTTTGCAGGACAAAAACTTGCACTCCAATAGCCATAATGTCTTTGCTTTTCATTTCATAAATACAATCTTTCACTGACCAAAAAAAGATATCTATTGAGTTTTTCTTCATACATAGAACCATATGGATCTGATTTTCAGCCATGGCAGACACCATTTAGAATTAAGTACTGGCCTTGGCATTTAACTTTATGTGATTCCATAGCACTATCACTTTAAGGAGTGCCATCCTATATAATAATTCTCACCTCCAACGTTCTATTGGTCTTGCTGCCTGTGTTCATGACTTCTTCAGAGTTGGTCTGCTAGGCTCCTTAGCACAGGCTGACGTCACCATAGCCATTATGATTTCAAATTCAGAACCCGCGAAAAAAGGCGCCCATTGGTCACGGTGACGATGGCTGAGCAGGGGAAGAAGATGAGCACCGTCAGCAGCAGCAAGTAGGGCACATTGCTGGCGTAGTCTGGGTTACAGAGCAGCGAGGCCCACAAGAAGTAGACGTGGCTCACAGGGCCCCTGGGGATGGTGATGGAAAACAGCAGGGCAGGCGGCAGCAGCCAGGCCGCAGCAATCAGGAGCCGCACCCGCTGCCAGCTCATCAGACACCCATAGAACACTCTGAGGGAGGGACCCTGAAACTCGGAGGGAGGGAGGGGACAACCCTAAAACTCGGAGGGAGACCCTGAAACTCGGCGGGAGGGAGGACCCTGAAACTTGGAGGGAGGGAGGGGATGGCCCTGAAACTCGGAGGGAGGGAGGGGATGACCCTGGAACTGGGAGGGAGGGAGGGAGGGAGGGAGGGAGGGAGGGGGACGACGACCCTGGAACTTGGAGGGATGGGGGACCCTGGAACTGGGAGGGAGGGAGAGTGGGCCCCTGACACACACTCTCATTCTCACACACATACTCTATCTCACAGACACACTCGCACCCAGTCTCACTCTCTCTCTGTCACACACACACACACTCGCACATTCACTCTCTCTCTCTCATAGTCACTCTCACACACACTCTCTCAAACATACACACTCTGAGGAAATCCTTGCTAGTGCCCGTTTCATTTGTGTCAGAAACAGGCCTTTTTTACTAGTTAAATATAAGTATAGCTAATGACTGCTTCAGTGACTATCTGTTTAATTTTGGCCTGCTATTTGGCAGACCCAAACTAAATGGACAACTTATTGGTTGAGTGGCTGAATATTGCTGCCAAAGGATAGTTGCTGGCTTCACATCTGCCCCTTGTTATCCAGTTAAAATCTGGCCATTTAGTGAGTTAAATAGTCCAGTTTTATCTGTATATAGGAAGAAAATAACTCGATAGGTGACATATGCATTTACTATGTGTCGGCAACTGAATTTTAACATTTGGGGTCGTTTATCATTTATTAAACCTTGATATATTGCCAAATCTACAATAGGTCTAGGCAGTTTATATCATCATAAAAACAGCAAGGTAGAAAAGAACTACAAAAATCAACAGGAAAGCACTGAGATACATTCACCAGAAGTACTCACATTCACTCACAGGTACCGTCATGTTGCACTGGGATCCAAAGAAGCCTCTCCAAAAGCCTTCATAAAGGAAGATGGTTTCAATGGGGTTTTACACTTTTTATAGGAAGCTTGTGCCTGAATTGAAATAGGAAGCTGATTCCAAAGAGCTGTGTCAAAGTGTCGTATGATGTATATTACAAATAGGTCCATTATTGGCCAAGGTACTGAGCTCTGGAAGAAGTTATCCAAGAAGTTTAGAGAGATCACTTGTTACCATAGTTTTAGAAAAGCAATAAAACCTTTTTTGTTTCACCAATATTTAATGGACCTGTAAGTTTTGTATGACTAATCTTTTGTAATTCGGTGGGAGTTGCTCACCTGTCTCTTGTTTATGGGATCCACCTTGAGTCATATAGGAAAAGCAGAATATAAATGCCCAGATTAGATTAGAAAGAGCTGGGGCAAGCCAGAAAAAGGCTCTCTCCCAGGTAGACATCAGACAAGTCATAGCAGAAGCAGGAATGGCCAACTTAGCTGTGAATGACCTAAGAGATCTGTCAGGCAAGATGCTAAAAAGCTGGAATCTTCTCATGCAAGACTTTATGTGCGAGAGTAAGAACCTTAAAATCTATTCTATCACAAATCTGAAGCCATTGATAGTGCACAAAGCCGTCACATGACTGAATTTATGCACACCTCCCAAGAAATATATTGTTGCGTTTTGAAGTATCTGCAAATGCTTTACTGAATATTGGCAAAGACCAGCATAAACCACATTGCCCCATTGCCATGGTCCTCATGATATCAACAAGGTACGAAGTAATGTTGGCAGAATAGCCTCATCAAAGTAGTCTTGAACGAGCATAATGATAGAATATATTGGAAGATGAGGACCATTTGGCCCATCTATTCTGCCAAATTGTATTCCTGTGGCATTGTCATAGACCCATTTCATGTCTGGCTTTCCCTTCATTTCTTCACAACTATGGATCTTCTCTGTTCTTCCCTGGCTTTCTTGAATTGAATTTGTGTTTTCTTTTTCCACCATTTCCATCAAGAGGTCACTCCATATGTCCACCATCCTTTCCACAAATAAATATTCACCAATGTTGCTCTTCATTCTTAGCCATGCATTATATCTTTGAAAAATGCTTGCTTCTTGTGCATTATTGATATCATTGAATGCCTCTGTCATCACTCTCTACCCCCCACATCTCCATTTCTCATCTCCTCAACTATATCCATATAAAGGTCCTTAAGTATCATTTCATACGGCTTTTGGTGCAGCCCATGTACCATTTTGGTAATATCTTTCTGCACTGCTTCCACCCTATTTCTTTTTGAAGGTGAAGGCACAACCTCCAGAATTGGATACAAGGTTGTTTGTTGTCCAGTATTCTTAAAGAAAACTTAACTTAGGTGCTTCGTTAATCACAAAAGAATGCTTCAGTACTCTTTATTTGCAATTCATAATATAATTCTGGGAATAATACACATTTTATATAAACTTTACCATTCCTCAGAATATTAATGAAACGCGTCATGCTGCGATGTGAATCTACGAATAAAAGCATGAATTAGCCCCTGCTCTAATGCCACACTCCTACACTTGATAGCGATTTATACTCCTTTCCCTTGAGAAAGCCTGTGATGGCGAAACAGGACACCGTCGGGCATATCAGAGTGAAGCTAAATTGCAACTGCATGGGTGGCACTAAAGATAAGTGTTTGTCAAATGTGATGTGATTGTTGTTTTGTTGATTAAAGTTATGAGGCGGTTTTTTTAGCCTATGAAGATTCTATCCTGATTTAACAGACACGAGCATGTACTGAAACGGGAATACAGAGGCTTTTTTCCTCCTCACATAAGATGAATAGCAACTGTTAAATGATTGAGCCACTTTGGTTGGTAAAATTGCATTTGTTTCAAACATAGTGGCATTGTCCTATTTTGATTTGAGATATACTTGTATACAATGGAGGCAGTGCATGAAAATATCTCTCATGAATATTAGGATGGTTTGACTATCTGACTGGTTGAAGCCCTCCAGGATTGCAGTGACACCTGTAACCTAAGGAGTTCAAGCCTTTAATTTTTTAAAACTTTATAAATCGCCTTCTTGATTCAAATGAATAGCTGAAAGTCTTTTCAGCAGCCATGCTAAGAATAGCACAAGAAGAATCATGTGTAAATAGAGAACTCACTAACTCAGCATTTCTAGAGTTGCACCTGTGATACTGACCCCTTATGAGCTACTGGCGATGGTACTGATAGAACTATACACTTAAAAATAGGCCAAGTTAAAAAAGAACTCTTAAGCCATTTGCACAGAATGCTATTTAAGAACATTTACTTTACAGGCAGTTCTGAACATGTTTGATTTCCTGTAAAAGTGTTGTCGATAAGCACACACTGTTCAAGTTCTCAGCAGAAGCCTAAGGCGGTAATATCATTAAGCTCATAAAATCAGCTGCACCTTCTTTATCCAACTGCTTAATTTGTTTCCTACTTATACAAAGCTAAGCATTTCTCTGGTGGGGGAGAAGATTACCTTTCTGGTATCTGCAAGTGCAAGTACATTTTGAGGTGTATTTTCAAAGCACTTAGGCTTACAAAGTTACATAGGGGCTTGTTTTCAAAAGAGAAAAACATCCAAAAAATGTTATAAAGCACCATTTGGATGAATTTCTTCTCGAAATGTCCAAATTGGTATTTTCAAAACCTATTTTGCAGAGGTTTATCTATGCATTTCGCCTGCAATGATTCCAAATCACACAGGGGCATGTCAGGGGCGTTTCAAAACTCACTAAAAAAAACCCACTGTACCCAAATATAGGTGCCCTCTTCATCCATAAGAGCTATTGTAGTAGTGTACAGTTGGGGGTAGTGGGCTTTGGGTGGGTTTTGGAGGGCTCAGCAGACAAGGGAGCAATGGTGAGATGAATACCTGGGAACATTTATATGAAGTCCACAGCAGTGCCCCCTAGGGTGCCTCACTGCTCTTCTAGGATGTCTGGGGGACCAGTCTGCTAAAATTGCTGGTCCCTCCTACATCCCAATGGCTTGATTTTGTGCATTTTTAACTTGTGTTTTTTTTTCTGAAAATGGCCTAAAAAGATAAATGCACAAAACCTTGTTTGAAATGGTATTTGGGGGGAAAAAAAGATATATGTTTTTCTTTTTTTGAAAATGGTTACATTTGCTATTTGGATTTGGGACAGGTAGCACAAAATGTCCAAAGTCCAACTTAGATGTCATATCGAAAATGCCCTGCCATGTAACCTATGGAACTTTGTAAGTCTAAGTGCATTGAAAATGAGCCCCTTTGACAACTGCCCACTTCATTGTTTCTCTCCGCTTTTGACTCCTGACAAATTCATGCTCAAAGTTTCTTTCTAGTTACAAAAAATCAGAGGGCCTATAAGAATATGATGCCATATTCATGGAGGCCTTGACTAGTCTATGAATTACATGTACACTGGCCTGAGAATTCCATTCTCTTTTTGAACTGGACAATAAGAACATAAATCACCAATAAAAGTGTGGACTAGTTGGGATGACAGGTAGAGATGCAGAGCAATGGTTCACTGTAAAAGAAAATATACAGTTAATTAAGTAGAAATCATTGGTATTATGGTTACTAGGTGGAGTCTTGCTTATCGAATAATTTAAGATCCCCCAGTGTTTGAGGATTTTCTTTCTTCTTGTCTCCTGGACTAGGCTTCTTCATCTACTCCTTTCCATTTTTCTCTCAATGGGTGTCCAACAGACATCCCCTTTTGATAGTCTCCTTGCTCTTTCATAGCTCTCTGGAAGGTCAAATACTCTTGTACTAAAGAAGATAGAAGCAACACCAAGGAGGTTTGATGACAGGAGATGACATGAGCCTATCTGGCTCACTATGTGGGCTGAAGCCAGTAGGTAGAGTGTGTCGCCCTATCAATTTCATTGCTTTGTGTGTACTAAGATGGTGGTGGCTGCATTGGAGAAAATTAAAACTTCCTTGGGTGGAGTGGGTGGAGACCGTCTTCAGCCTTGTGACATCATGCTGCTTGTTATCAAACCTCCTTGGGCAACACTACAAGACAGCTAATAGTGATGCTTTTGGATCATCAGCAGGTACCAGTCATGAAACTGTCGGTATTAGTAACACCTCCAGTCCCAGGACCAAGACAGCACGCTACATTGGTCTTTCCTACTTGTTCATTTTGAGTGCTGTCTAGCCAGGTATTCTGTTCTTCAGGGAATCAGTCCTTACTCAAATCTATTTCAAGGACTTATACAATTACCAAGGTTATGCAGACTAACTTGGTACTGCCTCAACCTTTCATTTGTCACAGTGCCTGTTTGTAACACTGAACTCTTACAACATGTTCACCGTTGATCTGTTGCTCTATGTGTGAAATTCTATAACTCATCAACTGTGGATTGAATCACTCAAAAGAGAGAGATCAGGTAAGTAGCATAGCAACATAATTAATGTTGGCAGATAAAGACCTGCATGGTCCATCCAGTCTGCCCATCAGGCTAGCGTTGATTCAGACACTCTGCACAGGTTCCACTTCTTTATGATTAAATACTGGTATACTTAATCTCTGTCTTTCCATGCCAATTTTGGGGCACACACCATAGAAGTCTGCCCAGCATCAGTCCTACTTCCCAACTACTAGAGTTGCTGTTGAAACCCCACTCCAGCCTTGATCCTGATCTATTTTTGACATTTACGGAACCCAGACCATAGAAGTCCGCCCAGCACTGGTCATATTTCCCAACCTCTAAAGCTGACATCAAAGCTCTCCAGTTATGAGGTCATTTAAGTTTTGCTTTAATTGGATTCCATTCCTTTTCTATATAATGTTCCTCTGTGTTTATCCCACACATTCTTGAATTCCATGGGATAAACACAGACTCAAATTTCACCATCATGTATTGATATAGCAGGACAGGAAGATTTCATGAACACTAAAGATTTTTGTAAATCAAGACCATTAGATAAATAGCAAGCTGGATATTCAAAGAGTTTTGTATATATTGGAGCAGCTGCTAAATTTATAAATCTCTTGTGCATGAATTTTGAGTGGCATTATATTGATCGTGCCAATGGACATTCACTTTAACTTCTCCAAAACTATCCGTATACCCCCAGATTCTATATAGCCTGCCTAGAGATTTGCACTGAAATCCAAGCATATTCTATACCAATGTGCATAACTTAATTGGCTTAAGTTAATCAGAATTGATAATAGCTCTTAATATGTAATAATGAGCACTAATTGGCAGTGCGCCTAAATTTTAATGCGTGCAGGCAAAAAGGGGTGTGGTTATGATTGGGGAAATGGGAATTTCATAGGCATTCTGAAATTTACGCACATAGTTATAGAATATGACTCAGTGCGCCTAAATCTATGCAACAGGATTTATACCACATTTTCATTGGTGTAAATGGAGGCACGTAGATTTAGGCACTGATATATCAACTAAGTGTATTCTATATTCTAGGTGCCGCTTATAGAATACGCTTAATCAACATTGATTTTCACACCAATTTTTTAGGCATCATATATAGAATCTCCCCCATTGTGCTAGAGCGAGGGCGTTTCACCGTACAATACAGAGAGCAGTGATATGCAGCGAAAAAAGTTGTCATAACTGAAATCACTCAACTATATGACGAACAGCTGAATATCACTGCTCTCATATCGTGGTGGTGGGTGGCACTGTCTATGTACAGCTTCTATAAATAGCAGTGGTGCACATACATGAACTATTTAAACACTGCAGCCATTGTTTTAAACATTAACCAAAAAAGGAGGAAAAACTATACACGTTCCCAAATTGGAAAACGATAATCAAGAATCAGGGAAGATCCTGGCTTCTTAAGGTTGTATCAAATCAAATAATCAGGTGTACTTTCTTTCACTTGGTCTCCTGGCTGTTGGGTCCCTCAGGGTTCCCCTCTTTCCCCCATCTTGTTTAACATTACGCTGATACCTCTTGGTCATCTTTTAGAAAATTATATCTAACCCTCACCATCCTATGAATCTTAGTAACTTTACTATTAAGACCAAAACCTATTCCCTTCAACATGGGATTAGTGCATGCTGATGGGCACACTACTGCAGAATGCCTCAGCATGTCCCCCGAAAGTGCTTTTTGTCACATGGTAGGCATGCGCTAGTGCCTACTGCAGCTTAGTAAAAGGACCCCAGAGTATTCTAGAATTTGTACATATAAGTGTGTGCCCCATCCATGTGAATGTCCACCTGCAAAGTACAAGCCATTGAAGACTGGCGTATACATACAAAATAGTACATAGTCAGATTATTGTCATGTGTAAATGACTAGAATAGCAGCATTTATACACATGCTTGCCACTGAAATCTAAATAGCTCCTTATAGAATAACCCCCCCCCCCCCCCAAATGTAATCACTCACATGTCTATTCCTTAAACATTATGGGGTGAATATTCAAAGGATTTATATTCCTAACTTTGAGAATTATGCTCATAAATTGGCTTTTTTGAAAATTTACTAGGGCTGAGAGCATAAATTTGTACTCAAAATTTCACTGAACTCTTAAATTTAGGAGCGTAAAAAGTGGGTGGCATTTAGGGTGGGGAAAAAGAGCTTAGCACTAGTTTTTGCATTAAGCCTAATATATTAGGCTCATAAATCTATGCATATGAATGGCAGGTCTAAATTTATGAGCATAATTTTTAAGCTCTTAAATTAAGATGAATTTTCAGCTGAAAAGTTACGCTTTTAAGTTTGGCTGAAAAATAGGGCACAAATTTAGGAGACTAACAGGAGCATAAATGTAGGAGCCGAGCATTTTCTGAATTTTAAGTCCTAGGTTCTTTTCCTTCTTAAAAGTGCCATGTGCTACGTAACCCTTCCCTGCCTCAGTGGTTTTCACTCTGTCCTTATGGACTGCAAACAGATCAAGTTCTCAAGATATCGCTATTGAATTTGCATGAGATATACTTGCATGCATACCATTGTATTCAAATCTCTCTCATGCATGATCATTATAGCCATTCTGAAAACCTGACCTGTTTGTGGTCCTCACGAAGTGGAAGTGAAGACCACTCCTCTACCTCCTCTTGCATTTGTTGTCATGCATGTATGAAGATTTGAAAAGTATTTTTTCTTTGAACAAGTATCTTCCCTGAGCATGGAATCTATTTCTTTGCAGGTTTGGGGCTGGTACAGCAGCAGAATTAATCTTTTAGCCATGCTGTTGTCGGTTCTAATTGTGCCATCGCCCTATTTGCACTCAGCAGAATCTCTCTTTTGGAAATGAGGTTAAAGATCTCTATTCTCTTGGGCTGAGCCACTTGTACTAATAAAGATATATTGAGGATGACAAGCAATCACATAGTCTTGATAGTGTATGCTATGGTTCCATTGCTGCCAGCACCTTCCCCTTGATTATTACACCAATCAAAACTCCCACAAGTCTGTCTCCGGAAAAGAAAAAGGAAACCTGTGGGTTTCATTTCAGCAGGCCACCACTGGGAGATATCTTTATGGGTCAGTGTTTAGGAAACATCATCTTCTGTAGATGGGCTATAATCTGTTTAATTTTCAGCTGGTCATTGATAGGATTTGATCTGTAGATAAGTGAGAAACAAAAATCTTTGAGCAGACAAGAACAGGTGAGCAGAAGCAAAACAAAACAGAACAAAAGCCCCCAAAACATCCTTCACAAGAGCTTGGAGAAAGCAGCACACTGGAAGGGCAGAGACCTGCATGCAGAGAGCCAAAACAGACTGAAATTACAAACCAACAGTGAGAACAGAGAACAAAAAAAAAGAGAAGGCATAAAAGAGTAGACAACAATTGCAGTTAGCTTAAAATTAAAGGCAGAGATGACAATAGAAAACTTGAGAAAAGGCAGTTATTAAAGAAGTCAGCACTTGGATTTATCTCCATGTAGGGCTGTGGCTGCATAGCTGGGTAGGATTTGGTCGCAACATTGAAGCTGTTAGAAGCAGAAAAGAGTGGGTGAGACGGATGAGACGGAAAACATCCTTTGCTGAAGGGAACATGAGCTGTGTCCTGTGAAAATCAGACCATACAGACGGAGAGGGGAAGGAGGGACAAGAACAGAAAAGGGAGAAGACAAAAGGAGTTAAAAGGAATGTCTCGAGATTAATTTTAAAAAACAAAGTACAAACAAGCAAATTAAGTGAACAAAACTATGCTATGGACTAGTACTGTAGCTAAGGACAGGAGCTGGAAAGTAGACAGACAAGGAGCAAGATTGACCAGTAAGCTAGAGAGGAACAAAAAATACAGGATATGGGAGGTAGGAGTTAGAGACAGATGTTCACTACAAATCCACAGAAAACAGCAAATTTCAGCTTCTGTACCCCACATCTCAAGAGTTCATCTTCTCACTCTATAAAGCACAGGCCTCCTTGCCTATTACTTTTAACACTAAAACCATATAATGAGCTTTCCTGCACTATCATCTTATAAGAGTGTCCCCAACACACATCAAGATATTTGTACAAATTGAAATAGATAAAATACCTACCTGATATCTAAAAACTCCCCACAAGGATAGGCTATGCCAAAGCGACAGCAGAACGGTGTAAATATGATGAAACATCTTTATTGCCCTAAAATTCCCTAGAAGTACAGAAATGCTATGGAACATTTTTAAAGAGCATTTGGTGAAGAAACATTGGACCTGGGTATGAACCCCAAAAAAGGAGCATGGGAAGCAGGAAGGGCTGGAGTTTTGAAAGGAGAATTCCATGCTTTGGCAAATGTTAGTTTTCTGCTTCTATCATCTTGGGTCCTGCTCTTTTCCTTTGTTCTCCATAGAAAACACATGAAAGATTTATCCACTTTGCTGGCTAAAAAGAAAGGCCATCCCTTTATGGATATTAATACACCTTTCTACCAATGCTGTTTGAACATTTTCCTTTTATAATGTTCGTGAGCCAAATAGTTCTGACCTGTGTTGCTTCTGACGCACTTTATGGGTGGATGTAAAACTTTCATTAAACTAAATATGAGGAATTTATTTCTTTTCACTGTAGACAGAACATGGAGACACCCTTTTGGAAAGTACTGGTGGTACAGTGGTGATCGCAATGCACAGCTGTACACTTGGAGACTATAATCCACTACCAATTGGTATGTTTGGAAACTTTACCTCTTCTTCTTGGGAAACTTGAGTAAAGTGGTGTGCTAGCCATTTTAGTCCACTTTTAAAGGTACTAAATAGAAATCAAACAAAACATATAACTACCACTACTACTACTACTACTTAACATTTCTAAAGCGCTACTAGGGTTACGCAGCGCTGTACAATTTAACATGGAAGGATAGTCCCTGAAAGAGCTTACAATCTAGGAGACAAGTGTACAGTCAATCTGATAGGTCAGGCAGATTGGGGCAGTCTATATGTTCAAAAACATATAAAAGAAAATAAGAAGATACCTTTTTTATTGAACGCGCGGATGGATTTTAAAGTGCCCTGTTTAGTTTATAAGATCTTCACAGGTGATTGTCTAATTTCTCACAATCAGTTATTAACTTACCCTTCTAGTAGAATGACAGTTCGTTCTACCTCTTTTTTAAGATTAGGTTTTCCTTCAGTAAAAATATGCAATATAAAATTATACATGATAGTTCTTTTGCTTATCAATCTTGTAAGATTTGGAATATTATTCCTGTCTTTATTCAAACAATTCCAAATTATTTAAAGTTTAGGAAGGCTTTGAAGTCCTATTTGTTTGATAGATATTATTTTATTAATTTAGTATATCTTTCTGTAAACCACTTTGATTCCTTGGTTGATTTAAGCGGTATATAAGCAATGGAATAGAATGGAACAATTTATTTTTTGAAAGGTAACCCTTCTTCTTATTTTCTTTTCTTTGTTTTGTTTGATTTCTATTTATTGTCTTGGAAACTTAAGACTGAAAACTCTCTGGACTGTGTATTACCTTGCACAGCATATTAATGGTCCTGTTAAGTGATAATTATGATGATTAAACTATAGTCACAGATCATCAATTCAGTCCTGCCCTGTAGCTCTATCCTTTCTTAGAATATCAGCACCGGTAAATGACAGCTATAGTTAAAGCCAACAATTTATAATGCAGCATTTAATAAAAACATCCAGTTGCGGCATGGAAAAGATTACTGCTGTCAGACCATTTTCATTATGTTTTTTTTTCTTTGTGACTCTGGAAATCAAGGCCCGGTGCTACAGTCTTCTTTGCTTTACATTGTTAGAGATCAAAGCTGGGAAGAGATAAGATAGTGTGCCACTCACAGATGAACTGCAAAGGATCCAAAGCTGTAGAGGGTATCTTTAACATATTGTTTATTTTTTGCTTCCTATCTTGAGTGGATTCACTGGAGATTCATAGGAGTCTGATCTCCTTTTGAGTCTTATGCGGATTTAAAAAATGCATAGAGCTCCTGAGTTTTGTGTAAGAGATTCTGGTATCCAAACTCAGTTATATCAGGGCTGCTGATCCCCTGCTGATGTCTCTTTGATAGAGCAAGATGAGGTCTCTAAAGGTGACAAGTAATTGAGAATACAGCTCTGCTTCATACAGAAAGCAATTGCTCCACAGAAATATTCTCCAAGTAATATCAAGGTTTCTGATTTTAAAAATGACATTTGAAGATGTGCAAATCATATGCATTCATTTATTAAGAGTAATTATGAAACATACGTTGCCAGTCTGTTTATGAGAAACAAGATTTTTGTACAGGGCAGGATTAAGGCATAGCAAACCAGGCATTTGCCTAGGACCAAAAAGTATATATATATATATATTTTTTTTTGGGGGGGGGGGGGGAGGGACCTGTCACATATGCGGATTTGGTGATTATGAAGGCAGAGCTGTGCCATGGTAGGTCAGCTGCTAACAGAAAGGGGCTGGCCAGAGTCCCTGATGCCGGCAGAATTTTCCTCACCTCCTGTGCATTATCCTTCAGTGGAAAGGAGAAGTTTGTGAGCAGAGCTTCTTATCTGCTACTTCCTTCTCTGCAGTTTTCCTATGCATTCAGAAGCACTTGGAATTCCATAGTGTGCTAAGATCTGCTGACACCCACATGCAGAAGAAAGGGAGGTAGCAGCTGATAAGAAGTGCTGCTTGTCAATTCATTCCAGCTGGAGGTGATCGGATGGGAATGAGGATGAAGGGGAAAATGGTGAAGGTGATTAGGCCAGGGGTTAGGGTGGAGACCAAGGGCCAAATATTATATATTATGCCTGAAAAATTGGTGCTGACTAAAGATACGCTTTGCGTGATTTTAAAATGAGTGCACACATCTTATTTATTTATTTATTTACATCCCACATTTTCTAATAAATATTTTCAATGCGGCTTACAGAAATAATACAGTGGTTACAATAGGGTTGAGTGTTATTTGCATATGCATGAGACCTATAGTTGGGTGTATCAATTGGATTTACAATGAGGTAGAGTGGTTCAGTAGGGGGCTATTTGCCTGTTTGTGGATAGAAGCATAGAGTGTAGACTAGTTATGAAGAATAAGTTTACAAAGTACTTTCTGATTTACTTGGCTGATGTGGAGTTCCCCCTGGAGCAGGGGCGTAGCTACGGGTGGGCCTGGGTGGGCCCAGGCCCACCCAGTTTAGCCTCAGGCCCGCCCAAAAGAAGATCCTTACCCTCTCCCACCCGTGCCGCAGAGCTTCTTTAAATGCTGTCGGCCACTGTCTCCCACCCCCGTGGCGGCGCTTACATTTCGCTATGGCACTGCCTGCCAGCAACTCTACAGATGCGTCACCGACGTCCGACGTCCTGCTCCGGGGCCTTCCGCGTCCAGCCTCCGTAAACAGGAAGTTACATCAGCGTGACAGAGGGAAGGTCCCGGAGCAGGACGTCAGATGTCGGTGACGCATCTGTAGAGTTGCTGGCAGGCAGGCAGGCAGCGCCATAGGGAAGTGTAAGCGCCGCCGCGGGGGTGGGAGACTGTGCACAGCAACCGACAGCATTAAAAGAATCGCTGCAGGGGTGGGAGAGGGTGAGGAAGTCAGGGTGCTGGCCCAGGAAGGAGAGGGAACAGAAGGGTGAAGGGTGCTGGACTTGCCAGGGGCAGAGGGTTGGGATTTGCAGAGGGGAGGTTGGAAGGAAGGGGAGAGGTTTGGGATTTGCAGAGGGGAGGTTGGAGGGAAGGGCAGAGGTTCGGGATTTGCAGAGGGGAGGATGGAGGGAAGGGCAGAGGTTTGGGATTTGCAGGGGGTGGTGGAGGGAAGGGGAGAGGTGCTGGATATGCAGGGGGGGGTGGAGGGAAAGGGGAGATGTGCTGGATACGCAGAGGGTTGAAGTGAAGGGGAGAGGTGCTGGACATGTAAGGGGGCTGGATGAAAGGGAAAGAGGTGCTGAACACGTAGTGGGGGGCTGGATGAAAGGGAGAGATATGCTGGACATGTGGGGGGGGGGGGGTGGATATGCAGATGATGGCTGAAAGGAAAGCAGACAGATGTGGACCTGCAAGGAGGGCTGGAGCAAAGGGAGAAAGGTGCTGGACCTATGGGAGGGGTTAGAGGGAAGGGAGAGAGGTGCAGGGAGAAAGAGCCAGATGCATAAGGGGAAGGAAAGAGAGGAAGAGAAGCTGGTTGGGGGGTGGGATCAGAGAGGAGAGGGACACATTAGTGTGGAGGAGGGAGAAAGGGGACATAGGGAAGTATACAGATACAGAAGGGAGATGATGGGCATTAGTTGGGAGCATGGGGACAGGGACACAAATGTGAGATGCTGTATGGGGATGGCACATGGGCACAGAGGGGTAATGCCTGACAAGGGGGGGACGGGGATATGGAATAGAGATACAATGCTGGACACTGGAGAGGGGGGTATATGGACACAGAGGTGGGGAGAGATACCAGACAAGGGGGAGAATAGGAACACAGAAGGGATATGCTGGGCATGGGGTGCATAGGTGCACAGAGGAATGATGATGGATGAGGGGATATGAACACAGGGGAGATACTGGACAAGGAAATATAGGAAAACAGAGATGGGAGATGGATGATGGACATGAAGAAAGAAGAAATGTCAAATAGGAGACACTAGCAAGTGAGTTAAGAGAAGACAGAGGGAAGCAGAAATCAGAGCCTGGGACCAATATGATTTGAGAAAAAATGACCAGACAACAAAAAGGTATAAAAAAATATTTTATTTTCAATGTTGTGAATATAACATGTTGGATTTGAAATGTACATCTTGCCAAAGTTGATGTTAAACATGGCTGGGGTCCAGGACAGAAATCTAGGAAAGGACCCCAAAGTCCATTACCAGGCTGCGCCTTCAGCTTACAGCATGCAGGCTTTCTCTAGCCAAGGAACCAAGCACAATTGCCCTAGTTCCATCCCCTAACACCATCCCTGGCATGTGCCATCTTTATTTTGCACAGGAGCAAATGCCTTTCTTTCTTGTTTCTCTGGTGTTGTACTACATGCAAGGTCTAGTTTCTTGGGGTTTCCGTTTAATTTATATTTCTAGAGTTTGTGGTCACTTATTCTGTATTTGGCATTTGTGTCTTGTGTGTGTGACTGAGGTATTCTGTTAGCATGAAGTTTCCATGTAGCATTCTGTAGTAATTTGGCTTGTTCAGCTTTCCTGATAAATGTATTTGTATTTTAGGGCCCTACTATAATATTTAAGGCACTTCTTTTTCATAGTTAGGATCTTTGTTTTTGGAAGTTAGTGTTGGCATGGTAGATTTGCTCTAGGTTCTGAGTGACTTTTGTTTTATAGATTTTTTTAAAGTTAATTTATAATATGTCTGTAATTGAGATTACACTAGAAAACAAAATTTCTTTGTATGATGAGTTTTATGGAGAATTGTCCTTGCTGTGCTCTGTATCCATTGTTGGTGGAGAGCCAGGAGGTTCTCTGGATGCAGAATGTGTGGCTCAATGGGGCTGAATAGTGCAGTCTATTGTACTTCCCTTAGCTCTCAATTGGCCTGCAGCCACTGAAGCCTGCACTGCAACCCTCATTGAAGTTATGGGGAGTGGGGTAGGGACAGAGCATGGGTGCATCAGGTTGCTATTTTTTCTCTTTCAAAAAAGTTGGCAACTTTAGTGCCCACCCATCCAACCTGTTGGCCCACCCAAAAATTGCCTTCTGGCTACGCCACTGCCCTGGAGTCTTCATAGAAGAACTTAATTGAACAAGCTAATCAGCGTTGATAATTGGAAGATAACAATCCATTATCAGCACTAATTGGCAACAATTAGGATTTAGGTACATATCCAATTCTATAATGGATTGGGTCTAAATCCTATTACACATAACAATTTAGGGGTGCTGTTAGGGGGCATTCCTGGATTTTATACAGAATCATGCCTAAGTGCACCTAACAGTTAGGTGCACCTTAGTGCTAAGCAAGAATCTATTAAGGGAGCATACTCATAATAGAATTGCGCTAAGCATATCACATTATCGATGATGATTTTTAGGCGCTACTTATAGAATTTTATTTACTACTAAAAGTGTTGGTGTTCACACACTTTGAGGGGTTAAAAAATGCATTTATGTTATGGCAGGGTGCTCAATTTCCTTGTTTGCCCTGGACCCTGCGTCAGTAGGGTCCTTCAGTATCTACTCTAAGGGCCATGAATGCAACTATAAGTGGCCTATCCAGGTCATAAATACCTGGCAAGGTCCCAAAAAAGTAAAAAACATTTTATGTTGCTTATCCCAGAAATAAGCAGTGGATTTTCCCCAAGTCCATTTTAATAATGGTCAATGGACTTTTCCTTTAGGAAGCCGTGCAAACCTTTTTTAAACCTCGCTAAGCTAACTGCTTTTACCACATTCTTTGGCAACAAAATACAGAGTTTAATTAAATGTTGCCATTGGAGGAATTAATCCCCTAATGGCTGCTGCCCCCTTTCCTCTCCCTTGAAAGAGGATATCAGGCTCTGGATAATTCATTCTTGATAGAGCCTGATTACTAAGGAGTTTTCCTATTCTATGTTAATGGAAAAACAGCTTGCACATTCAACCTATATATACACTCCCAAAGGGATTTTGTGTGCTAATGGACCTTAGCATAGTCCCCAAGATGACTGCTGACTTTGGAACTGTTTCCATCTACCCGTGTACTCTATGGTGAGTAGGTTTGATCCAGCCTTCATACTCTCCAGGAATCAAGGACGGTTAGTCATCCATGTTTGTTATGCTTCCTCAATATAACTTTAGGGCTTATTTGCATAACACCCTGCAACTGAAACTTGGGTCTCTATTTAATAGTTTGATTGAAACTTGAAAGTAAAGCACCATCTAACAGCCTCTTCTCAAGGACTTAAAGTGCTAGTGCTATACAGCCATACTAAGGATGACATTGCAAACTCAAATTAAACTGGGGTGGCCGGAGGAACTGACAACCCAGAGGTCATATCAGAATGTGTGGTCGCACCCTTGTACATCTGCAGCTCCAATCAACAGTTCCACACTAAGGTCACAGAGTTTCTGCTGAGTGTGAAAGTGGTATAATAAAATGACAGAGCAGATCCTAGGGAGAGAGGACAGAAATAGCTCATTTGTACCAGCAGGGGCTGCTCTATCCTTAAGTTGAACAACAACTTTGCTGAACTGTTGGCAGAGCCTGAGACCTGGGAATTCTATTCTGCCTGATGCAAAGGAAGTATTTTCAGCAGGCTGAGAGATATAAGGACAGAACAACGGGAAATGAGTGCTTAGTATAGAACTGTATAGGTAATGGAAATATTCCACTGGTGCCAGGTGTCTTCTCCCCGGGTTATAGCTCTGTGACACCACAATAAGCTGGTATCTCTCTCGCACAAGGCAGAAGTATGTACGTGTTTGGAGACTACTAGGAGTAGGTAGGTAGGTGTTGTGCTATATTTTGTTGAAGATCTTGCATTCTGCTCTTTTTTTTTTTCAAGAGCTTGAAAAGAACATAGCCTATGTAACTTGATGAGAGCAAAGAGAAAAGTGTTAAAATATGTAGTGAAATATAACCATAGCAAACTAAAAATAGTCCTGGGAGTGAAAATTGGGCCAGTTAATTAGCACATTGGTAATGTAAAGTCTTGATTTCAGTCACACAGCCTGCTCTTTCTTTTCACACTTTCTCCAGGCAAGGATGAATTTAGCATACTTGAGCCTTATTTACTAAGGAGTTTTACCCATTCTGTGTCCATGGGTGTGTGTGTGGGGGGGGGGGGGGGGGGGGGATGCTTAGAAGATCTGTCTCACATGTTCTTTTTCTATCTCTTTCCTTTATCTGAACCTTATAAGCTCTGTCCTAGTCACCACCACTGTCCCTTGTCATACTCAGTCTTAGCCCTGTGCCACCAGCAGCCTCTCATCCTTATCATACCCTAAGCATGAACATGTAAAATGATGACACAATCTGATGTGACCTTGAGACCTGGATGTATTCATCCTCTCTGTGGATACTCTCCATATGATATCGTGCAATATCATTGGTCCAACCAATTTGTAATGCGGTATTTCAGGCCAACACTATTTCAAAAATGATGTACCAAGTCTTCAATAGTTCCAATACGCATACAGAAAGTATCAATTATGTTTCAAAAATCTAAATTCAATCAACTTAACTTCAATGCCAAGCTGACTTGATATCATGTTTCAAGCAGACTTCACTTCAGGGTTACTTATTATTTCATATCATTCATGGTCCATAGATATTGCCACCACACTACTTACATCTCACTGCTGTTATGCCTTTATGAAACATCCTACAGGTACCCAAAAGCTCCTGCAAAAAGTTGCACCTGTTCTGAGGCAGGACTAGCATTGTACATATGTGCCAATCCTGTTTCTGCTCTGTCTATTCTCCTCCCCCGGAAACACCTATGAATATTCTGTATAAAAATAGACACCTGAGCCCAGATGCTCAAAACCTAGTGCCAGCACTAGGAGTGGTTAGTACTGGAACTGCGAGTATGTTAATATGTGCAGCATGCACAAAACCCTCCAGGGCATGTACTAATCTGTGCACTGAAGATCAGTGCAAATTGTATTTAAATGCATTAAATGGATTAAAATCAGATAATGCTCAGAAGATAGCGCAGAAATTAATGCTGGCCTTAACGCTGAAAGCACACCTCCAGGTCGGGGATAGCGTTCAGGTTTTGAGAAGAAGATTTCTTCTGCATTTTTCATGTTAAATGTCCAGTTTTTGACTTCTTTTGAAAGGAGAAAGAAGCCCTTGCAGCTTGTAGTGCTGATAGTGAGAAAAACACATAGCTGTGAGTCTGAGGAAAGCTGGGGGTGAGGGCAGGCATTGGTGCCTATTTTCCTATGCTTTGGTTTGAGCCTCTTAGGTGATTTAAACTGGGGGGGGGGGGGGGTTATATTTCATGGGGTTATATTTCATGGTGCAGTGGAAGGGTCCTCATGTGCTCTTGCACTTCCTGTTCTGCCTGGTGCAGTGCACAAGAGTTTTGTAGTAATTGCAGTAGTAATTGCAGCTCGTGTGTGGATGCATCAATCATGTTCCTCCCCCTTGCTTTCGCTTTACTAACATGCATAAAATTTGCATCCCATTTGCTTTGGGCATTGGAAGGCTAGTTTTCAGCACTGTTCTTGCACTATGGGATGTATGCTCTTGCCTCTAGTGCCAGAGTTTTGAGAATCAGGCTTTTCTCTGAACATTCCTTTTATGCCTGTATATCCCTAGCAAGTACTTATAAAATTGCACCTTTTATAAATCACTTTGGCAACACGTGTACAAACTGTCATGCCAATAAAGTTCCATGAATTTGAATCTGTGCCGGCTACTTTTATAGAAGCTCTGAGCTTAGAACATGGAGACATACTTGTGATTTATTTTGAAAATTTTATATACTGCTTATCCAAGCAAACCTTCTCTAAGCAGTTTAGAACAGTACATTCATCATCATACATTTAAAAAAAAGAAAAACAACATTAAAAAAAACTGTGAACACAAACTGCAACATCCTACTCTCTAATCTCATTATGGGAGTAGTCTTTTTGAGATTGCACACTTGGATTTTTGACCCAATGTTGGAAACAATCGATAAACCACATGTGGTAGGGGTCAGTCTATACAGAAAGAGGTAGACGTGGAGGGGCATAATCGAACGGAAACACCTATCTCCATGGGTGTTTATCTCTGAGAACGGGTCCATGAAGGGGCGGACCGAACCGAATTTTTGAAAAAAATGGACGTTTTTGAGCTGGGCGTTTGGTTTTTTTTAGCGATAATGGAAACTAAAAATGCTCAGCTCAAAAACGTCCTAATCCGAGCCATTTGGTCGTGGGAGGGGCCAGGATTGGTAGTACACCGGCCCCCCTGATATGCCAGGACACCATCTGGGCACCCTAGGTCAGTGCGGTGGACTTCAGAAAAAGCTCCCACATGCATAGCTCCCTTACCACGGGTGCTGAGCTCCCAACCCCCTCCCCCAAAACCCACTACCCACAAATGTACAACACTACCATAGCTCTTAGGGGTGAAGGGGGCACCTACATGTGGGTACAGTGGGTTTTGGAGGCCTCCCATTTACCAGCACAAGTGTTACAGGTGGGGGGGATGGGCCTGGGGCCACCTGGCTGAAGTGCACTGCGGGACCCACTAAAAGTGCTCCAGGGACCTGCATACACACAGGCCTCTAGGACTGGTTGCTGCTATATAACATTGGCACACCAGTTGACACCTGAAGACTAATCTCTCCGAAAACATCCTTTATTGGAATAACCGCCTTTACTCACAGTTAACTGCAGATCAGAAGTTGTGCCCCACTGGCAACGAGTCTCCCTGGTACTGAGATGAGCAGTAGGTCAGAGCTGGCAGAATGCTGTACAATGCCCTCTTTCAGCCACATTCAAAGGAAGAACTAAGTTGTCTAATGTGGCTAACACAGGAAAGGGAACTAAAACTGGCTTACAAAAATGGCCACTACCGCATGGACTACAACAGGAAACACAACAGGGCACACTCTGACCCAGTAGGCAGGGGGAAAAGCACCATGGGAGAAGAGCCTACCAACTACCAACATCGTGAGACTGTAACACAAGCTAATGAAATCACGGAGCCCAATACCCTACACCCACCACAATGCAATGCTGATGTGACCCTGTACTGCACCCGAGAGCCACATCTGACCCAGGGAAATGCTGTGACAGGATCGAACACATTCTGTTGTCATGGAGGTGGGTACGGCATTTGAGGCTGACATAGAGGCTGGAAAAAAAGTTTGTAAAGTGGGGTTTTTTTTGATGGGGGGGGGGTTAGTGACCACTGGGGGAGTCCGGGGAGGTCATCCCCGATTCCCTCCAGTGGTCATCTAGGAAGTTGGATCACTTTTTTGGGACTTGTTCGTGAAAAAAAGGGTCCAAAAAAAGTGACCCAAAATCGCCGTAAAAACACCTTTTTTTTCCAATTATCAGCTAAAGATGCCCCTCTCTCCTTGGCTAATAACCACGCCCCAGTTCCGCCTCCACCACGCCTCCAACACGCCCCCATCAACTTTATTCGTTTCTGCGACAGAGTGCAGTTGGAAACGCCCAAAATCGGCTTTCGATTATACCGATTTGGGCGCCTTTGCGAGAGAAACGTCTATCTCCCGATTTAGGTCGCACTATAGGCGTTTTTCTCTTTCGAAAATAAGCTGGATATTGATCACTTATTTAAAGGTTAGACATGACATTTCTGAATCACTATCCTTACTCTGGAATTGTTGCTGGACAAGGTATGAAAACAATAAAACCACATGTGGTTGGGGTCAGTTTATGGAGAAAGACGTAGACATTGATTCTGAAGACATTTTTGTAATGTTGTTTGTATGTCTTAGGTTGTTTTTATGTTATGTATGTGATTATGTAATCCAAAGAGTACTTTGGATCTAGCATAATAAAAGTTTTCAAATAAATAAAATTGATTTCAAAGTTAGACATGACATTTCTGAATCACTATCATTACTCTGGAACTGTTGCTAGACAAGGTAGTATCATATTGGTAGCAGTAAGAGTACAGGCATGAAAGCTGGGTATTTCTTCAGCTTCAAATATATTCAAGGGCTGAACCTCTCATTTTCTTATAGGATGTGGGCCTCAAAATACACCAGGGGTTATTCTTTCTTATTCCAATCCTATACCTTTTGCATCCAATAACATAACATATGGAAAGATTGTGAAGTGGTAGATAGCCAATAGGAAATTCTTCGCAAGGCTGGTTTAACCACCAGGCAACTAGGTAGTTGCCTGAGGCAACAGTTTCTCTGAGATGGCAGAGAATTGCTGAAGTCACAGCACAATATTGGGTCCTGAAAACTACATGACAGTGGACAATTTTCCAATAGTGTGCCCACCCAGGTAAATGGATTTTATACAGATATATAAAGGCAGTAAAGTTTAATATTCACAAGTCTGATGTTTGTCCAGTTTTTCATTCTAGTTATCTTGATCATGACATTAGTAAACAAAATCTTCAGGACCTATGGATCTAAAGTTTAATTGAGGGGTGGCACAAGGCTGAAGGTTCACCTAAGGTGCCTAATAGTAGCTTTGATCCCTCCCATATAGCTGCAATATAGCTCGAATTTCAGGAAGTACTTGAAGGAATGTATGGTCCAATTTATTCTGAAGCCAGAAATCTGTCCTCTTATAGTTCCATGCTTAGCTAGCATATTTCATTTTTCCTTTGCACAAAATAAAGTAAATTAGCCCTGAAGAAAGGCAGAGTGCATTGAAGCTACAGATGGCACAGAGTACATGCTTTTGCAATGTCTGAGTTCCGAACGATAATTCCCTTCCTGCTAAAGGAGCAAATGGACACATACCTGACATAAGAAATGGAAACATGCAATCAACAGGAGAACATTTCAACCTCCCAGGATGCTAGTTGACTTTAAGATTGCCATGCTCCTATAGAGAAACTTCAAAGGGTGAAACTACTGAACTAGAACTAACCAAGAAGCTAGATACCATTACCACAGACCTGAAAAAGGACAGTAGTTTCATGGCTCTCCGCAGGTATGAAATGATTTAGCTATTCTCAGATTATCATATTAATGATTTCTCTCATTTGCTACAGGAGTTTATTAGCTTAACTATGCCTGCTATACACTGCTCTGCACTCTTTAATATCCCCTCTGCACTTTGTATCCCACCAACCATCAGCCTCATCTTCAAGTATATATACCCACCTTCTCTACTACACTTCATGCATCTAAGTGAGTTCTTTTCCTCAAAAGTTCATGTCTTACTAGATCTGTTAGTATATAAGGTGCCACCATCCTCTCTGTCATTTTTTTCTCCTTTTTTGATATGATTCTTATGCCAGAAAGAGAAAGAGTCTTTACTAAGCTGCTTTCCAAATTCATAATTCATGTGTATCTCTGGGGTTTTCATTAGTCTGAAGTACCGCTTTAATTTTGCCATTGTTGTGTCCGCTCTTTAATCCCTTCACACGCCTCCTGTATTTCTTCTTGTATATATGAGATAGTGGAGTTCACTTGTTATAAAAAAATATTCTCACATCATAAGTCTAATTGGAAAAAGATATATTTTTCATAATTTATGATCTATAGTTCTGTTTCTTATTGTGTATGTGTAGCAATGTTTGAGGGTTTTCACTTTCTGACTGGATGAAACATATTTCCTAGTTTTCCTTGTGCTCTGAGACCTCTATATAGAGTCCTTGTATAGTTACATCTGATCTCTGCTCAGCTCTTGCAGCAGCAGAAAGCTTGTTTTCCACAGTCTTTCAAATGCTTTTTAATATTAAAGTCAGCACAGCATTTCTGAAGGGCTTAAGCTCCATGGTAACTGCCCAATCTTTCCCTGTAGCAAATGGCTTCAGTTCTCACCCTCAAGAGACCATCTGCAATGTTGTGGGTGGACTTCATCACTGGCACAATGAGATCATTACAATATTGACCCGAGGCTCATCAAAACAAAATGAGAAGGCCTCTGCTTCAACCAGTGTTTGAATTACATTTTCTGCATCCTAATCAAGGATTCTTTTTTCCTTAGCTTTTCCACACAATATATACAGGGCATGTATCATGTGAAACTGATGCTCTCCCATTGCATGTGCATCCAATCTTTGTTGTTGCAGTAAGTGGGAAGAACACTGGAGTTAGCACTGCTAGTTATACAAATAACTGGATAAGAGCTGGTACTTCCACACCCCAATCCTCCTCACCATTATTCATTATGATATATTCCCCCACTATTTATATACCAGCTGATTAGAAAACAGAACGCAGATGCAAAGAACACATTTTGATGCATCAGCCCCCCCAAAAGTGGGTCACTTTAAAGGGTGCTCACCATTAAGAACTATGAGCTATTGCCAGGGACAGTGTAAACAGAATAGTATAATGCATGTTACAATTAGTGATACACATATCAATAACATGCTACTGATCACACTTACAGGGTAGTAATCAGCCAGTGGCAGTCAGCAGTTTTAAAAACTCTGACTGCCACCACCAAAATTTTGCCTAAATATTCAATGCTGGGCCATGTCTGGGTACCGGCATTAAATATCCGGGTATATGCAGCTGTCCAGCACTTAACCAGATAAGTGCCAATATTCAGCCCATAGCCAGGTAAATTAAACCTGCTGTGCTATTATGTGGTCCTATTTGTCTCGTTACCTTAACCGATTACTCCCAGATTCTATAGTGAGTCTAGATATCCACGCCCAAATCTGAGAGTATTCTGTAACAATACGCATAAGTTAATTGTCTTAACAAGCCAATCAGTGTTGTTAACAGCAGTTAACAAGCAACAATGACCACCAATTGACAATAATTAGAATTTACGCACACAACCTGCTAAGTGTATTCTGTAACACACTGCGCCTATATTTTAATACACGCAGGCAAAAAGGGGTGTGTCTATGGGTCGGGAAATAGGCATTTCAAAATTTACACAAACTGTTATAGAATATGGCCCTCTACGCCTAAATCTACGTGCCAGAATTTATACCATGTTTGGTTTAAATGGAGGTGCACAGTTTTACGCACTGGGATATCAACTAAGCATATGCTATATACCGTGCCTAAATCTAGCCACCGCTTACAGAATACGCTTAGTCGGAAATGTTTTCTGCGTGGATTTTCTATACATAGAATCAGGCCGTTAAGGGCTAAACATTGGCTCTTACATAGTCAAGTGCTGACCCTGTCCCGACTCCACACCCGGACTGCCCATACACTAGCTGGTTTCAGCTTTAGTGGTTAGAAGGGACATTCAGCAGTACTATCCGGGTAAGTGCTGCTAAATGTTCCCTCAGGGCTCAGTCAATGCAAGTTAACCAGATTAAGAGCCCTTATTAACCAAATAACTCACTTTGAATATTGACCCCTTCATTTTTCCAAGTGTTCCCCCTCCCCCCCCAAACTCTTTGGAGAAGTTAGATTTGGAAGAGTCGCTAATTCCATGACACCATAGTGTTACTGATGGGATCATGCAATATGTGAAAGTATTCATAACAGCACAAGCACAATGAACCAAATTCTATACCTCCGAAGTATTTGTGACTGTTAAATATGCATCATTACTTCTTAACCAATTCAACTAAATTAGCAATCTATTTGTAATTTATAAAGGGTATACAAGACTATTTGTCATACATATTTTTAACACTGAATATTTGTCGTCTATATTAAAAAACAATATCAAGATGCTTCAGAATATCAATTTCCCTTTTTCACAGATATGTCACTTCCTTTTTGGATATGCTCCTTGGTCTTTTTTTTCCTGTTTATATCCTTATCCAGGTAGCTCCTCTTTTCCCCTTTTATTTCCAACTACTGGAATCCTGACACCTTGAACCTTCATTCACAAGTATCAGAGGATTATTTCTTCTCTCCTTACATCGCCTCCCCACTATCCCTACTCTGTTCATTATAGTAAGACCCTGAGGCCAGAATCCATGCTCAATGGCTCCTTCTGGAACCCTGTATCATGGGCTCTAAACCTAGCCATCAGGTGTATCTTTTACAGATGAATACTGCCTTCCTGCCAGTGATTGTGACTGCTACGCTGGTAACACCCTCAGCCCCAGCTAACCCAGGGGATGGAAGCCCTGATCCTGGGAATGAATCAGGGACCCATTCTGTGGCCACTTAGTCACCAGAGCCCTTCCTCCTTTCCTTTTCATCTAATGTTTCATATCTTTTATTGTCACAGTTTTTGGATTCAGGGGGGCAGAGGTGTTCTGCTATTTATATGGTATTTGGATTCTGCATGCATCAGGGAGATGCTTGGTATATTTTGTGTCAGACTTGGCTCAGCCAGTGCCCCATTTACTTAGCATTCTACTAAGAGAAGATCTTTTAAAAATGTAGAACAATGTTGCTTCAGGAATTATGCTCTTCTTGATGTTGTATTCATTAAAGGACAACTGTAGTGTGAGCAATTGTTTTGTTAACATTACAGCCCTAAATCCTTGCATCTTCACTCATAAGGAAGACATGAGTTTGACCACATTTCATAACAATGGCTGACAGCATCCTAGTCTTTTTTTTCATCTCTCTCTTTCTCACCTAATTGTTCCCTTTTCATTGTTTTTTAATCCTGCTATTGCCCAGTTTTGTTTTGTTTGTTTTTTATCTACAGTATCTCTTTCACATATTGCTTTAATTCTGGGCATCTATACTAGCCACTTGTTCATTTTCTCCCCATTTTCAAATCACCCCAGGTCTGTTTTTACCTTTAGGGACATGTCATGCACCAGTTCTGTCAAGCAATAACGGGTTAAGAGAGTAGTGCCACATGCTTACATAGATGAGGCATCATCTTCTGAAATGAAACAACGTGGAGGAAAAAAAACCTCAATATTTAGATCCTGCCAGTCCTGATGGATAAAGGCATCAAACCTAACCTCTACTGGTATTTAGATGGTATCATTGCTTAGTATCATTCTACACTTTGTTCTGGTACATACATTGTCTGGTACATACCAGGTACTTGCAACCCTTCCATAACACCTACTCTTCAAATAACGCTGCCCTCCTTAGTGTGCCCTCTCTCCTGCTCATACCTCTTGTCACCCTGACAATTCTGGTTCTGCTGGTTTCCAGTGCCTTGCAGATCAGGAATATTGGCAAAGTCGTCCTGCTCCGAGAGCCCCAGAACCAAGGACAGCACCACCATCCTGCCTTCCCTGTCCAGATGGAAGCCCGCCGGTATGAAGAGGTATATGCCCCAGATTCAAGAAGCATGTGGAAGGAAGGAAAGAAAAAGAAGAAAAAGAAAAAGCATAAGGAGCAAGCAGAAGGAAAAAAAGGAAAACAGAAGTCTAAAAGCTCACATAGAAAGAAAGACAGTTCTCAGATTTTAACAACTTTGAAAAAGATTCATCATTACTTGTTGGACTTAGACATACATATATTCCCTAACATTCTATAGTCACCCAGAGTTACAGCCAATATCATGTGTACAATATGGAAAACTAGAGAGAAAGCCCTAGGCAGATTAGACAGCCGGCACAATTTTAAGGGTAGCACAAGGAACAATTCAATTAATTTACAATTATTATTACCAGTTGCTTTGGCTTGGCAGGTTTGAGGAAGCACAGAGTGGTTCAATCAACTAGTAGCCACACACCCCTCCTTGCAAGGGTGGGACCAGATATCATACTAGAGCAGATACTGCAGGTTTGGCACCTTCTGCTTTCTTTTTAATTACGTTTTTACAAGTCCCAGCTGTGCCTTTTCTTTCAGTTTTTCCTTGGAGCTCAGTCCCTCCATCTGTACTTCTTTTGAAAGCTAATGACAGGGCAGTTTTAAGTTAATACTAAAAAGAAACATGAATGGAGAGACTGTCTGAAGCTGATAAGTTCTAGAGAGGAAAGTGTTACAGAAGGCATGCACTTAAGTTTGTCAGTGTTACATGTTGCTTATGATTTGGTTCTTCAAAATATTTCATAGATTAATAAACAAAACAAAATGAAACAAACAAGCCTACCCAAACGTCCCTACTTAATTCCCAAACCTAAGCCACACCACTAATACTTCCCATGCTCCAATCCTTTCCCCACGTCTCTTCACACTGTCCAACTTTATTTAACTGTGTTATCTCTATGATATATTGCACCATACGTTGTATTATCTCTATGATTCTTTGTATCGCACTTTTGTAAGCCGCACTGAACCTGCTATCAAGCGGGAAAGAGCGGGGTATAAATGCTACAAATAAATAAATAAAGCATATCAGTATAGCAGGACAATGGAATCCTAAACAGGGAAAAGACAAGCAAGCCTACCAGAAGCAGCAGGAAGCAAAAGCGAAGGGTGGGAATGACCAAAGCAATAAAACAGAATGTAATATAAACTCTTTTATTGTAGGCATCCACATAGAAGGTAGCACAAATTCAAAAGCAAGGACAGTCAAGCACTGAATCATGGACTCTATACAGTCCATGTTTCAGCCACGGCCTTTATCAGGAGTTCAGACAAATGATCAGAGATTTATCAGAGTAACAATCAGGTATTGACGCCAATAGTCAGCCAAAAAAGTAAGGTGCTGAACCGAAAGGGAAGATGGAATAAAACTATAAAGCATTTCCACTCAAAGCAAAGCTGGGATGTGTACAATTATGATATATTTTTAAAAAGGATCTGCTGATGTTGAGCCTTTTCTAAAATACATGAAGGGATGTATGTGTATGTTGCAGCTATGTGTGATGTCGAGCATCCATTTTACAACTGTCAGTGTAGAAAATATCAATGGAGGGAGTTCAGCGGCCAAATTAATAGGGGGAGGATTTTGGTTTGAACATGCTACCCCATTCTTGAAACATTTACACTGGTTCTCCAGTAATGCCAGGGTCAAATTTAAACTTCTGATTATGATCTTTAAAATTCTTTATGGTTTGGTCCCCTCTTATCTGCAAGATTTTACCCAATCACATCAACCAAAGAGGGCTCTTAGGAGTCCTTTTACTAAGCTGTGGGACAAATGGCCCTGCAGTAGTGTCAGGGGCTATTTTTCCCATGCACCAGGGCCCTTTTTACCACAGCAGGTAAAAAGCACCCCCTCCCCAGTTACCGCCAGGCTAACATGGTAATCCTTACCTGTGGCCATGCAGCGAGGAGCACTTACCGACACCGGTAAGGGCTCCCATATTAACCTGGCGGTAACCAGGCCGCATGTGGCGACGCCTGATTAACGCCGGGTTAGCACCACACTAGACAAAAAAATCTCCACAGTGCCAGAAATGGCATGCACTCCAGCCGGAGCATTGGACCGACAGTAGCTCTAGGTTAGTGAGTGGTAATCCTGCAATGGGCTTATCGCCGCTTCATAAAAGACCGCCTTAGATCTTTAAAGGATATTAGAGTGGTAAGCCCTGCTGTCTTGGAATACCATTTGAAAAAGGCATTTAACACTACTATACTTGGAAGAGGAGCAGAACTTTGGAATTCTTTACCTCTGGGAACTAGATTGACAATAGACTATCCCTCCTATTTCCTAAATTGCACTAGTGGGGATAGTCTATTGTCAATCTAGTCTTGCGTTTTAAGTTTACTGCAAAAAATATGACTTCTGCAACTCAGTGGAAAAATGTTAAGTGGTCTTTAAAATGACCGTGTGTAAACAAATACTGCACTCCTCAAAAGGATAGATTGTTCTGGGTTAAGTAGTCCTGAGCGAGCATGGTCAGTGCTGTGAGTGTGTAACCCAGTACAATCTATCCTTTTGAGGAGTGCATTTTTCCACTGAGCTGCAAAAGACATATTTTTTTCAGAAAACTTAAATACAAGACTCCTGAGGCAGGCACTTCTGTGCAAAAAGGCAGTGCCGTGACGAGTTTTTCATATTACAGCAATAAAATTAGTTTGTTTATCCAATTGTCTGTTCAGCCTACTTCCTTCTCCTACCTTTTAGTCTGTTCTCATTACCCCGTGGGTTTACTTCATTTCATTATCTTTCGGTTCTTGCCATTTTCAGGGCACAGACTATAGAAGTCTGCTTGGCACTGTCCTTGTTCTAAAATTTCTAACGTCATCAAAGCCCCTGAAAAGCTCCACTCCACTCCATCCAAATCTATTCAGCCACGATCACTGCACGGACCATAGAAGTCTGCCTAGCATTGGCCTTGTTCTCCAACTTCTGAAGCTGAATTTGTCCAGCCAGGATTAGAGCATAGATCACAGAAGTCTGCTCAGTACTGGCATTGTTTCCCAATTACCAGTGTTATGTCTGCCATTTCAGAATTTTACACGTTTAAATGCTCCTAATTAACTACATAGGCTGCAGTCTTTTTGTGCTTTCAATCTGACAAGAAAAAACAATGGGAGATTAAGGAGAAAACCTCCCTTAGTCTCTCTGTAAAAGACTGCCCAAAATGAGCACTTTTAGAAAACCTACATGTGCACAGGAGCAGCTATAAATCCCAAAGCTGATATATTAAGGCATCTCGTGCATTCCCTTTCTGAAATGGAAAATGCACATGTAGGTTTTGCCTCTGCTCAAACCATATCCAAGCCCCAACCCTTGCCAGCTGCATATAGGGGGTCTTTTACAAAGGTGTGGTAGTATTTGTGGCATGCATTGGAGCAACTCTGTGGGTGCTGTGGGTGCTTGAGCACCCCCAATATTATGAAAGTGGAGGAGTGGCCTAGTGGTTAGCATGGTGGACTTTGGTCCTGGGGAACTAGGTTCAATTCCCACTGAAGGCACAGGCAGCTCCTTGTGACTCTGGGCAAGTTATTTAACCCTCCATTGCCCCAGGTACAAATAAGTACCTGTATATAATATGTAAGCCACATTGAACCTGTTATGAGTGGGAAAATGTGGGGTACAAACATAACAAAAAAAAATGAAAGTTCCTTGTATGTGGCCAGGGAGGGATTATTTTCATTGGGCTTAGCACCCCCAATAATTTTGAAAAGTTGGCTCCTATGGTGGCATGCACTAAATGCTAGAGACACCCATAGGAATATATGGGCATCTCTAGCGTTTAGCACATGCTTATTTTTAGCATGCGCTAAAAACTCTAGCCCGCATTTGTAAAAGGAACCCATGATGCAACTAGACATGTGTAAATACCAGTTTTCTAAAATAGGGTTTCCCTTATGTATCTGAGATATACTTGTAAATACTGGTTTTTAAAAGTGTACATTGCAAATAGGGTCTCTAAAGTAACCAGTTTAATACAATAAATTACTTTATCTATTTATTTGGTATCCAAATAAGTGCTTAATTACAATAAACCCACTTGATAAAGCTCCCATTATAAATAAGATCTACAAAGGCGGATATGCTGGATTAAGTAATGATAATGGCAGATCCACAACAATAAACCATTGAGTGCTGCACTTTATGTATTCATGGTTTCTCTGTTTCTTTTTCTAAAAAAATGGGAGAAAATATCCATTTTCTGGAATGGTCTGGGGTTTTGCTGGATTCTAACTTAAATTTTCTGCACATATCTTGTCACTACTTAAATCTGGCTTTCTAGCTTTATGCAGGCTAAGATCTGTTAGAGGGTTCCTAGATCATGACACCCTACATACCTTATACCACACTCTTGATTATTGCAACACAATTTATGCAGGTGTATGTAAATTTGAAATAAAGCAACTACAAACTCTCCTAAATATAGGTACACTAGGAAAAAAGGCCCATTTCTGACACAAATGAAACAGGCACTAGCAAGGTTTTCCTTGGAGTATGTATGTTTGAGAGAGTGTGTGTGAGAGCATAGGCACCCGGTATAGGAGGCTTGGGGAGGCTAAGAGGCATATTTTCAAAGCACTTTGGGAGGCTAAGTTCCATATGTTTCTATGGAACTTTGGGAGGCTAAGTGCTTTGAAAATAAGCCTCATGGTCTCCCCAGCTGAGGTCTGCTCACTTGCAAGATCTTTTACCTGAAGTTGTGATTTTCCTCTCTTCCCTGCCCAAGTCGTCCTGGTGAACTGGAAGTGAAGGCAGGGCAGCAATGCTCACTGAGGCAGGCATGCTCTGCTGAAGTTGCTTAAAAGAATACAACCAGTGCTATATATGTCTTTGGTGTGGGAAGCACTTCTCATTCGGGGTGAGCTTGAAGTGAACAACATTCAAATTAAAGAGAACAGGTTTGGAGGGAGGTGTGCAAGTGAAACTGGGGAGAAATAAAAAAAATAGTGTAATTGTTAAAATATTTAAATGGTTCAAAGTTGTTATTTTTTTTTTTCTGAGCATGTACACCGAGAGGAGGGCATGACTGCAATGATGTGTGCATAATTATTAGGTAACCTGGGATATCTACAGCTAAAAGCCATTTCATTGGCTGATGGTTCCAACAGTAGGTTCAAAGAGGAATAAGGAAGGGAAGGACTGATGCCAGGCTACAAGACAATTTCTGATTTTTGGTCCTTAATTCTATAATTGATGAGGGTTGGTCTGTGTTTTGCATGTGAACCAGCAGGTGAGAGATTTTGCTGGCATGTAGTTTGTGTGGGGGATCTAGGAGTCTGACTTATCTGGCCTTTCCAATGAGATGGGTATTGCTGTTGTGTGTATTCACTGCTGCCTTTTTAAAGGTACTGTTATTGGCATTTGTATTCAGAATTGGTTAAGGTTTGCAACATAGACTCAAGAAGCTTCTTTGCAGGATTTTCTGTTACTTCACAAAGTACCTGGAGGTGAAGGGATTTTGTGTTGTTATTATTGAGGTGCTACCCGAATTTAAATACATTTTTCCTATGGAAAGCTATAAGAGGAAACATTCTAGCTATGTCCTCTATATGCGACAAATTCCATAGTAGGTAGAAAAGGAAGAAGTCTTCAAAGGTATATTTACCAAATTTTAAATGTTTGATTAATACAGCTTAATAAGGCATAAATATTTATTATAATGTAAAGTTGAAGGATATGTACCAAACCGTGGTCATTTTATTTTGCCAGCATCAGAAGGGAGATAGAGTAGAGCTAGTGGAAGTGAAAAAGACTTCAAAGTTTACTCACCGGCCTCCCACTTAGCCATCTATCCCCCCTTCAGTCTGTTCAGAACTCTGCTGCACGTCTCATATTCCGCCAGAACCGATATACTCATATCACCCCTCTCCTCAGGTCACTTCACTGGCTTCCGATCAGATACCGCATTCAATTCAAGCTTCTCCTTCTTACCTACAAATGCACTCAGTCTGCTGCCCCTCACTATCTTTCTACCCTCATCTCCCCTTACATTCCTGCCCGTAACCTCCGTTCACAGGATAAATCCCTCCTCTCAGTACCCTTCTCCACCACCGCCAACTCCAGGCTCCGCTCATTCTGCCTCGCCTCACCCTATGCTTGGAACAACCTTCCTGAACCCTTACGCCAAGCCCCCTCCCTGCCCGTCTTCAAGTCTTTGCTTAAAGCCCACCTCTTCAATGCTGCGTTCGGCACCTAACCCTTACCGTTCGGTGAATCCAGACTGCCCCAATTTGACTGCCCCTATCGGACCGACCGTTCACTTGTCTATTAGATTGTAAGCTCTTTGAGCAGGGACTGTCTCTCTTTGTTAAATTGTACAGCGCTGCGTAACCCTAGTAGCGCTCTAGAAATGTTAAGTAGTAGTAGTAGTAGTAGTAGTAATCAGGCATTTGTTATAAAGCAAAGTTTGAAGGATCTATGCTATTGCTGTAATTATATTGCAGGATCCTGTCATGTGTATTGAGATGTTTGCCATTATTGCAGACTTATGTCTGGTCAAGTTTAAGATATGGGATAATGTAACTGTATTACAAATATCTGTTTTTCTATTAAGTATATATGTGGTTTATATTGATGCAGGGCAGCTGTTGGGCAGACTACTTAGAAATCCATCATTAAGTGCTACACATACCTATATACATAGTGCCCACCCATATTAGCTCCAGGCCCACCCAAAATGTCAGGTCTGGCAACGCCACTGTCTGAGAGTAGACCAGTCGACTGACTCCAGTCCTCTCTCTTCTTTGCAGTGCTGCCGGCTCACCATCACCTGAGCGCCATGCCCATGCCCAGTTCCGCCTGCCTGGGGCTACTCGGTCTCTCACCGGCGTGCTGCGTCCCTCCTCCTCCTCTTTTTGCCTCCACACCGCCGATCCGCCTTAAACCGGCTTCGGGCTACCCAACATCACCAATTGTCATCATGATGTTCTTCTTCATCTCAGGCTCAGCCAGTCAGAGTCAGCCTTCCCTACGAGAGCTCCCGTCCCGTCATGATGCAACTTACTGTTCTGCATAGGCGGGAATGCGCGGGAGGGGCCGTCACTGAGTAGGGAAGGCTCAACTGAGTAGGGAAGGCTCAAGGCTGGTTAAGAGTGGCTGTGTGAGGTATTCCCACTTCCTTCCCAGACCCAGACCATAATAATTCAAGGAAATTGTGGCACGCAGCACACGTTGAATTTCAGGAGAGGTAGGTGCTGACTCTGAAGGGTTTAAGTCAAAATAAAAAAATTAATATTTTGTTTCATGCAGATCTCTTTTGTTTAAACATAACTAAAAGGGCTATAAGCCCCTAATGATTTTGGTTTTCCTATATTTTGTTTGTGATGACTTATACTGTGCCAAAATTGAAATTTGAAAACTCTTATCTCTATCTGGTCATTAATAAAAGGAGCTCATTGTGAACACTATCCACCCTAAAAGGGTGTTTTGTGGCTCTACATGAGAATTGTGATATTATGATCCCTTGTTTCATATTGTTGACGGTCTGCATTTTCCGTATGGGTGGTATATTGGTGTATTAAGGTCTGCTCAGTGTAATATTTATGGTACAGTAAGGTTCTGAGTGTGTTTTTGCACAAAGTTGTGCATAGTGTTTTGCAGTTGAGTGATTGTGGTTAGTATATGCTTTGAGCAACCACTTTATTCTTTGACATATGATACATATCTAATATCTAAATTTAATAAAAGGTATTAATTGTGACTATTTTATTTTTACTTATTTTTTTTTCTGTGTGTTGTCAGACAATTATGGATGTAAGCTCCGCCCCTGACCACACCCCCTAACCCCACCCCCTTTAGCCTCCCCAAACAGTTCGGCCACTGACCGCCTATGTGTGAGAGTGACTGTGTGTGAGAGAGAGAGTGAATGTGCGAGTGTGTGTGTGTGACAGAGAGAGAGTGAGACTGGGTGCGAGTGTGTCTGTGAGAGAGTGTGTGTGTTAGAATGAGTGTGTGCGAGTGCGTATGTGAGACAGAGCGAGTGTGAGAGAGAGTGTGTTTCACACAGATACACTATGTGTGAGAGAGAGTATTTGTGAGACAGAGAGAGTGTGAAAGAGTATGTGTGCGATACACAGACTCTCTGTGAGACCGAGTGTGTGAGACAGAGAGTGTACGAGACCGAGTGTGTGAGACCAAGAGTGTGTGTGAGACCGAGAGTGTGTGAGAGTGAGTGTGTGACACAGAGAGTGAATGTGATAGAGTGTGAGACATAGAGGGGCATAATCGAACAGAAACGCCTATCTCCATGGGCGTTAATCTCCGAGAACGGGTCCGTGAAGGGGCGGAGTGAACCGTATTTAAAAAAAAAAATAGACGCCCATGTTTTATTCGCCAAGGTGTGAGCTGGGCGTTTTTGCTTTTCAGCGATAATGGAAAATGAAATCGCCCAGTTCAAAAACGAATAAATCCAAGGCATTTGTTCGTGGGAGGGGCCAGGATTCATAGTGCACTGGTCCCCCTCACATGCCAGGACACCAACCAGGCACCCTAGGGGGCACTTTTACAAAAACAAAAAAAAAGGTAAAAGAGCTCCCAGGTGCATAGCACCCTTCCCTTGGGTGTTGAGCCCCCCAAATCCCCCTCAAAACCCACTGCCCACAAGTCTACACCATTACTATAGCCCTAAGAGGTGAAGGGGGGCACCTACATGTGGGTACAGTGGGTTTGGGGGGGTTGGACGACTAAGCATTAAGCAGCACAATTGTAACAGGTAGGGGGCGATGGGCCTGGGTCCACCTGCCTGACGTCCACTGCACCCCCTAACAACTGCTCCAGGGACCTGCATACTGCTGCTTGGGAGGAGGGTATGACATTTGAGGGTGAAAGTAAAAAGTTGTGAAACATCATTTTTTTGTGGTGGGAGGGGGTTAGTGACCACTGGGGGAGTCAGGGGAGGTCATCCCCGACTCCCTCTGGGGGTCATCTGGTCATTTAGGGCACTTTTTGGGGCCTTATTCGTGAAAAAACAGGGTCCAGGAAAAGTGCCCTAATTCTAGCTACAAACGCATCCATTATCGGCGAAAGGCGCCCATCTCTGTTCGGGTGATAACCACGCCCCAGTTCCGCCTTCACCACGCCTCCGACACGCCCCCGTCAACTTTGTCCGCATCCGCGACGGAGTGCAGTTGAAAGCGTCCAAGGTTCGGCTTTCGATTATACCGCTTTATTCGTTTTTGTGAGAAAAACGCCCATCTCCCGATTTAGGTCGGAACTTGGGCGTTTTTCTCGTTCGATTATAAGCTGGATAGTGTGAGAGTGAGAGAAAGACACTGACTGTGAGAGAGAGAGTGTGTGTGTGTGAGAGAGAGAGTGTGTGTGTGACAGAGATATCTCCCACCCTCCATCTGTGGTCTCAGGACTCCCTTCTCCCCCTCTGGTACGAGGACCCCCTCCCCTCTGGTCTCAGGATTCTCTCCCCCTCCCAGGTCTTGGGACCCCCTCCCCCTCCTCCCTCTCAGGTCTCGGGACCCCTCCCCCCTCTGCGTTTCCCTCCCAATAAAAAGGTATCACTTTATATATTTTTGTTTGTTAACCTTTATTTCTGTGCATTCACGTGTACTAACATGATAATAACATTGATTTGTCTATAAAAAGCCAGCATATTCCCCAAGCTAAGTGTACTGAGTATGTCAAGAACACAGAAAATGTTTTCCTCTTTTCCTGATTTGTGTCAACATATTTAATGTTTGAGGTTTATTTCCTATCCCAAGTGATTCAGTTTTATATATCTGTGTCTCTTCATCCTTCAGGTCAGCCATTCATTCTGCCAAATCCAAGTTATGTATCTCCTGCCAAAGAGAAACCCATCATAATAATAATAGTAGTAGTAATAATAATCTCTACTATAATAAAACGCACCTGCAATGTTGTGAAGCTGACACCGTGGCTTCATTGAAGGGTTCGTATCATTCGTAAGTCTGTCACATCTGTCTGTGCCCTGCCCTCGCGTCATGACGTTTTGACACGTTTCCTTCTGATAGGTCTGCCGCCCTCGACGTCATGACATTTTGATGTGAGGGCGGGGTAGACATTTTGTCCATTAGATTGTACGCTCCTTTGAGCAGGGACTGTCCTTTTTTGGTAAACTGTACAGCGCTGCGTAACCCTAGTAGCGCTTTAGAAATGTTAAGTAGTAGTAGTAGGTAGAGAGAGATGTGACATACTTATGATGTTACGAACCCTTCACCGAAGCCACAGAGTCAGCTTCAGAACGTTGGAGGTGCGTTTTATTATAGTAGAGATGACTGCTCTGTCATGCTAAGTGAAGAGATCACATTTCTTCACTACTCATTAAACTTCATTGGTTACTGAAGGGCCCTTTTACAAAGGTGCGTGAGGGCTAATGTGTGGGTAACATGTGCCAAATCGGCACTACCGCTGGGGTAGCATGTACACCCAGCAGTAATTCTGAGTTTGGTATGCGCCAAATCCCGCAATAGAAAATAATTTTCTATTTTCTATCTTGGGGGGGGGGGGTGTTCTTGGTGGTAACCAGCAGCGCATTCACATTGCGTAAGCTGCATGGTTACCACGTGGGTAGCGTGTGAGCCCTTATCTGTAGGTCAACAGGTGGCAGTAAAGGCGTAAATAGGTGCACAATAGTTTTAATATTAGCACACGCCAGATTCCCGGCCCATTAAAAAATAGCCTTTTTCCCAGATGCAGTAAAAAATGGCCCAGCATGCACCTTAAAGATGCGCCCACACTCCACAGGCTACGTTTTACTGCAGCTTTGTAAAAGGACTCTGAATGAGCAGAGAGTTCAGTTCAAAATTCTTCTGCTTTTCTATAAGGCTCTTCACATCGGTGTACCTGATTTGGCTAGGCTAACACTTCTGTATGTCCTAGTTCAATCCTTGCAATCAATGAATCAGTTATTTCTCCCCAGACCCTTCCAGGTTTATTGGGAATCCACTAGGACGAGTGCATTTTACTTTTAAGTACCATTTTTGTGGAATATCTTTCTACTTCCACTTTGCTCAGAACCATCTTTTTAGAAATTTAAGGTTGTTTTAAAATCCTGTCTCTTCACTCTGGCCTTTTAGGAGTCTGATGGGGGCAGGGTAAGGTCAGTCTGTTATGCTATGTTTGTTACACCATTAATAAGAAGCTACAGCCAATAGCACTTTGGCATGACTGTTGTACTAAATGAATGTTCTTTTACCTTTTCTATCATTATAATGGAGTTCTTTTCTGGACATTGATTTTAGTACACATCGCATTGACTTACATAGTTAACAAAGGTGGTTTGATCAAATATTAATAAACTATAACTATAAACCTGCAAATTCAATATAGTGCGACTAGAGTTGTGTATGCAACTCAACTGGTTAACAAACCAATCAGCACCGATAATTGGATGCTAAGCAATTATTGGCACTAATTGGCACTAACTAGAATTTATGTGCACTATTCGCTAAGCGTATTCTATAAAGTGGTCCATGTAAATTCTACCATGAGGATCTCAAAAGTGAGCTTGGCCATGGGAGCATGGGTGGCTCATAGGCATTCTTAAAATTTACATGCAGTGCTATAGAAGAACCTGTTCTGCTCCTAAAGGTAGGTGTGGGTGTCTACACCAGCTTTTCATTGGTATAAATAGATGTGCCTAAATTTTAGTTACATTGACGGTGCTATATGTACTCTATAAACCATGCCTAACTTTAGGCACAGTTTATAGAATACACATATGGTGCATTTTCCATTCATGCTGATTCTTTTGGCACCAAATATAGAATCAGGCCCAAAATGCATTAGCGCGCTTTGTGGTAAATGTTTTTGTACATGCTAGGTGTGTGCGTTAGGCCTTAACACCCTCTAGTGGACATACCCCTAAGTGCCAGTAAACAGAAGCCAGGAAGGTAGAACAGATCAGGGAGTCTCCTGCCTAGAGGTTTCTAGAGCTAATATGCAAAGGAGTAGATACACAAGAGATGAGAAAAGTTGCAGGAAGAGTACAGTGCTACATCACAAAGGAAGAATGGAGCTCTGAAAAAGTCTGATTTAAACCATAAGTTGAAAATAATGGACCTAAGTCCCCTTAAAGGGAAAGCAAGTTATTCAGGGAAGAGATGGAAGACAAGACTAGGTTGAGAAGATAAAAGAGGGTGAGAACAGAAAAGTCTATAACATATGCAGAATAGAGGAAGGTGTGAAACAAGAAATGAAATCAGAGATGCAGAGCAGAAGAAGTCTTTTAAAGAAAGAAGCAACTCTAACTAAACATGGAAATAGATGAGGAGCAAGTAAAAAAGATATGAAAGTAAAGCAGAGTGACTGACCCAGGGAGGAAAGCTAACTATTGAATAGGATGTTGGTATGAAGATGAAGTGGTGTGGAAAGTAGTTCAAAAATAGGCTGGTGTAAGCCAAGCAACATGGCAGGATGGTGGTTCCAGATTTGTAAACTCTCTCGTTCAGGGCTTATCAGGACTGTGTGCATAATGAATGTAGTTCACTCAGACCTACAGGAGGAAAGATGAGGGCTACCTCAGTGGCAGCTCATGTCATCCAAAGAGCAGCACTGACAGGATGTGTGGAGCAGGCAGGCACGCCTCCAGTTCTCAAACCAGCAAGCTACCAGTACATGCATCTGGGGAGGAGAGAGTGGCAGAGAAAAATGAAGAAAAAAGAGGAAAAGGGAACAAAGCTGATATAGAAGATAGAGGTATGCAGCAGTTAGGAGTGTATGTTGTTATTGCACAATGCAAATAAAGCTCATGTTGTACTGCCCACGGGTAATCAATTTTGTGCTGCAAGGCAAGTGATATTAGTTGAACAATAAAACTTGTCATGTTAAATCAGTGGTGAATGCTGCATCTTATTTAGGAACAAGGTGAAGAGGATAAGGAAAAAGAGACAAGGAGGGGAAGGCATGTGGTTTTAGGTATTAGTAATTCAGCTCATGAATGCATAGAGAATTAAAGAGCTACATGCAACTTGAAAAAGAACATGAACACACACACACACACCAAAAATATGTTGGAAATTAGCACTCAATAAAAACAATGCCTTTGGAAACTGTGTGTACTTCAGAGAAACCCTTTTCTAATTTTGTTTGTATAAGAATGAGGATTATCAAAAGGGGTGGGCAAGCACAGCAGGTACCAAGCTTAGGATGAGGGGGGATGCCGCACGTTGATTTTAAGATTCCCTTGAAAAAGAAAAATGGTGCATGAACAATATTTCCATAAATTAAAAAACCAGGCAAATTCCCACATGCTTCGGAAAATTCCTCACTAAGAGAGACAACCAAGTAAGTATATCTGAGAGCTAAGTAATATCTGAAAACAATGAAAAGTACTTAACAGTAAAACATACACAATAAAAAACATACACAAATAAAACTCAATCTTACATCAGTCCAAAAAAAAAAAAAAAGAAATCGTAGCTGTGATGGTTCATAAAGCATACACACCTGGATTCTATAAAGTTCCATGCCCAAATTTCAGACTAGTGTGAAATTTGGGCAGGCAAGTTATAGAATGGTGCTAGATGTGCACCTAACAATTGTTAAATAGGTGTCAATTGCCATTAATTGCTGCTAATTGGCACTAATTTGTTGTTACACGTGTAACTAAACTTAGGCAATCTATGAACCTAGAGGCCCTTTTACAGAGGCGCAGTAAGCCTAATGCAGACTTACAGCTCAGTATTCTGGGAATACCATCGCCCAATTTGGCTGCTGGTGGTAGTTCTGGGTTCAGCACATGCCATTTCTGGGGAAACAAAACCCCAGAAATGGTTAGCATGGTAGTAACCCGGCAGTAATTGGGCATCACTGCACACTGACCAGTTTCTGCCAGGTTACTGCAGGAGCCCTTACTGCCACCTCAATGGGCGGCAGTAAGGGCTCCCCGCCAATGGCATTGTGGAAAGAGTTTTCTTACCACATGGCCATTTTGTTTTTGCGGCTTTTTACCTGCTGCAGTAAAAAGGGCCCTGGCGCATGAGAAAAACAGTCCCCGCTACTACCGAAGGGCCCTTTTTCCTGCAGCTTGGTAAAAGGACCGCTTAGCGCCTAAATGCTACAGCACGCAACTACAAAGGGGGCATGTCTTACAGTTGTGCATATACATGATAAAATGCTATGACTTATGGGAGAAACTGCCAACTGTACACAGGATACCAAAACTAAAAATGGTGGAATAAATATCTCTTCTAACCAGAAACCTTCAATTCCATAAATATGCAAGAGGAGCAAAAAATGGAGGAAAAATAAAACCTCAGCTGGCTGTGATCCTTTCTTAACAATGTGTTTGCTGATCCTGCAACAGGACAGCCACTCCTTTCATGCACAGCCCACAGTTTCAATCATTGGTCAAAAACTTCCTTCAAATTTTCATTATAATGCTCACTCATGCATACATACTATTTATCATTGATTATCATTAATTTTCATGCTCGTCGACTGCTACAAATGTCTTCATATTTTAACATTAAGAAGAAAAACTTAGCTTCGGCAGCAGGAGCAGTCCCAACGGGGACCCATTTCACCTCCCAGGCTTGCACCATGCTGATATTGATAACTGCAGTCCTTCTATCTTGAACCTACACTGATCATGGCTGGCTAAATTAGCCCTGGATATTCAATGGCAGGCCATGTGCAGGCTCCAGAACTGAATATCCGGGGCTAATTGGCTCACTGCTAGCTGCCAGACCAACATTCGGCCACTTAGCTATGTGGCTGCAGACACTGAATATCGGTTGGCACCTGCGTAACTATTTAAAATCTTTTGGGAGCCCTCCAAGCCCCCTTCCACCCCTGAAACAGACCCTCCTTCCCTTCCCCCTCCCTGCCCCTAACCTGCCCACTTTTTTATGGATGGTCAGAACCAAAATTCAGTGCCATTGCCCAGTAAACTGCTGCTGTACATCAGTGGTTGGGTGGCACTGAGAGATTTTAACGGGCACAAACCTCTCTTGCCTGCTTATATCACTTTCAATAGCGACCCACAGATATTCAGTGCTGGTATACAGATACCAGTCAGTCCTGAATATCTGGGAATCAACACTGACCAGCGTTTCTGCCTAGTTAGTGGCTATATTCAGATCACTAACTGGCTAGCTAACCGGATCAGGTCAGGACAGCAACCCCTGGACCTGTTTTGTATTATTTTTGCACTCCTGTCTTGATCTGGTTAGCTATCTGGTTAGAGATCTGAATACTGCCGCTAACCAGATAACCTCTGGCTTCTGTTCAAGCTCTGCCCACAGACTGCCCTGGCACTATCCGCATAGAGGGAAATTCTATATATGGTGCCTAAAAAAATGGGTGCTGAAATCAGTGCCGACTAAGCGTATTCTATAATCGGTGCCTAGATTTATAGAATATGCTTAGTTGATATTTCAGCACTAAAATCTATGTGCATCCATTTACACCAATGAAAATGTGGCGTAAATCCCAGTGTGTAAATTTAGGTGCACTAGGCAATATTCTATAAATAGGTGTGTAAATTTTGGAACACCCACAAAATGCCCATTTCCCTGCACATAACCATGCCCCTTTTTGTCTGCACTCATTAGAAGTTCGGCGCACATCATTACAGAATACACTTAGCAAGTTGTGCGCCTAAATTCTAATCAGTGCCAATTAGTGCTCATTATTGCTTGTTAAGTGCTGTTATCAGCGCTCATTAGCTTGTTAAGCTTGTTGTTATGCATATTGTTATTGAATCTGCACCAATTTCAGTGTGGATTTCTAGGCACGCTATATAGAATCCAGAGGATAGCGGTGAGGCATTCACTGTGGTATATTCAGTGACACTATCCAGCTATTGCTTCTGAAAATTCCACTGGCCGGTACTTATCTGGTTAGCAGCACCTGCTAACCACATAAGTGCCTTTCAATATTGATCGGATAGTGAACATCAGAATTATTTTCATAAACATTTACATGGAAATCAAATCACCTCCAAGGTCCCTAATGAGACAGCCTCTTCCTTCATGCTAGAAATATACATTTATGCTTTTGTGTACTCCTACCCAAGTCAGGAAAGATCCAAATTGTATGATCCATAAACAAAGGCAGTATGATTATTAAGGAACAATCGTAAAATGTCATGTGGACATATGGACAAAGAACAATCTTTGGATGTTTTGAAGAGAGTTGTCTAAGCTTGATAAATGCTAAGTAAAATATACAATAGCTTTTTTTCTGAAAGCTCAACATGAACTGCTTTTGATTTAATAAGCATTTTAATGAGAGTTTTTTTTATGCTGAAGATAAGACTAGAGCTGTTTAGTAGACTTATAATATTGAGTCTGGGCTCTTTCAGGCTTTTTCCTGTTATTTGTTCCTTTTGTGATACGTTTGACACTGTTGCTGTGTTTTTGGGGTGGAGGTTTAAGTGTTGGTACAAATTTGAAAAACAAAGGTAACCAAAAATTAGCTCTGTTCTTCTCATCATCAGACCTTTTCAAGAAGGACAAAGGTCTAGACTATCAGTAAAGAGAGTTGTCATCTTCATATTCTGCTTTGATCTCAGACCTCCTCCTAGTAGGAACAGAAAAACCTTAGCAACAGGGAGAAGATTCTTATCTAGTATCTTTAACCCTGAGCTGAATAGTTCTTAAACAGGCTCATTGGACTTGATGGAAATAATTTTGTAAAGTCATTTTCATGCACAAGTGACCAACTACATACATTGTAGGCATGTACAGAGGAAAATGTTCAGGTGGAGTTCATAAGTACAATGTAGATTATAAAAATGTCACAAGATAAATAACAGTCTGATCATAGTACTGGCCAATTAAAGCCAAAAGGTATCCTTTATAACAGTGCCTCTCAACCCAGTTCTTGAGGCACACCTAGACCCATCAGGTTTTCAGGGGAGGAGCACTGCTTTAAAAAATGGAAAGCTGACCCTAACCAGGCAAGGTGGATAATACTGGCAAATTAACCTCCCTGTTTACTAAGCCACGCTACTGGCTGCCACGTAGCAATGCTGACACAGCCCAGTCAAAGTGAATGGGCTGTGTTGGCATTAGTGCACGGCAGCCGCTAGCGTGGCTTTGTAAAAGGGGGTAAATGTAAAACATTAATAAAACAGGCCAAGAGAAAATTTGAAGTGACACCAAAAGAGGCAAAACTTAATAACAAAAATATTTTCAAATACATTATCAACAAGAAATCAATGAGAAAGTCAGTAAGGCAATTAGATGATGAGGTATTAAAAAGGATGGTCAAGGATTATAAGGCCAGAGCATCAAAAATCTAAATGAATGATTTGCTTTGATCTTTACTGTGGAGGATATTGGTAAAATACCCACACTGTAGGTAATGTTTTGAAGGAACTAAAATGCATTGAAATCCTCAGCTAAGTGTCAATAAATTAAATAGAATGTCTGTGTATTGATCAATGTGGGTATTAGTGTATAAAGAACTGTGTAAAATCAAATGCTGATTTTCAAAATACTGGGTAGATAAATATATAAGCTTCATTTTCTCTTTTCTGTGGCTATGTCTGTATTTGTAAAACCAATTCTGGTTGAGTAAGAGGTTTAGCCTTTTGCACACAGTCTATAATTTGAAGTACGCAGGGCTGCCTCACATTACAGAAACCAGGCAAATGCTCTAGTCCCAGCTGGAGTATTTTTTCCACTGAATTGCATTGGGTGTATGATACACAGTCTGCACCAGTGCTCATTACAGTTCAAAGACTTAGTCGCATGGTGCCTTTAACATTTGAGAACTTGCAATGGGTCAGCGCTCTTTCCTGACTTGAAAGGGTGCAGAAGAGCTACAGGCACCATCCTTATATAATTAAAGATGAAGCCAAACCAGGCTGTCTGGTTCAGTCAATCATGTAAAAGCGGAGAAAGCATCATATGGAGCATAAAAGTTGCAAAAGAGATGTCACAGAATATGACTTCAAACACCTAACTGATCTGTGAGAACTGATTGAAAAAAATGTTAGTCTTTTCCTACCTCCCTGTAGTTTGAAATATGTCACCATTTCATTGCACACACAGATTGTTTGCCATTAACCTTGAAACCTCATGGAAAACACAGGTAGCAGACAAATTCATTTAATTAGCAGCAGAGGAGGCTAATAGTAGAGGGGATTTTATTTTGTCGTAATTCTGTATTCATTAGGGGAGACAGGCTGGTGGGGCCAACCTGGCCATTGGAATAACTTGTTTCATAGAAACAGTCTCGTAACGTACATTCTTATAATCAATTTACCCACAGAGGGCTAGATTCTATATTTGGTGCCTGAAAATTCTGCATGGAAAAAGATATGTCTAGGCCTATTCTGTAAAGTGCACCTAAATTTGATAGACTAGGCATAAATTTCTGTGCAGTATATAGAATTATGCTGAGCGCCTCTCCACATGACCAAATTTAGGCATAGAGTGGGTGTATTCTAAAACAATGTGTATAGATTTTAGAAACGTTCACTCCCCGCCCGTGCATCACATTGCAGAATATGCTTAGCGAGTTATGTGCATCTTAATGGCAATTAGTGCTGGTAATTGCTTGTTAACATCCAATTAACAGCACTGATTAGCTAGTTAAACAATTAAGTTATATGCATTGTTATAGAATATGCTTCGATTTCAGTGTGGAAATTAAGGCGCGATATATAGAATTCCAGGGTGAAGGGTAATTTTCAATGGCATTTCAGCAATTAAAACAGCATTTTACACATGAAAATGGTCTCGTCTAAAATTGTACTGGAACAATTAATAAAGGATAGCATAGGAGGTATGATCATGCAACCAAAAACACAAAGAATAGAATCAAAATATTTTATTAAAGAAGAAAAGGACCTCCTGACTTAGGAGCAATGTCAAAAAATACTTTTTCACAAAAAGGGTGGTGGATGTCTGGAATAGAGGTTGTGAAGACAAAAACGGTGACGGAATTCAAGAATACATGGGATAAACGCAGAGGATCATTATATAGGAAAAACAGTGGAATCCAATTAAAGCAAAACTTAAATGACCTCATAACTGGAGTGAGATTAGATAGCAGCTTCAGAGGTAGGGAATTAAGGCCAAAGCTAGGCAGACTTCTATAGTCTGGTTCCTGTAAATGACAAAAGAGATCAGGATCAAGGCTGGAGTGGCCTTCAATGGCAACCAGTTGTTGAGAAGCAGGACCAATGCTAGGCAGACTTCTACAGTCTGTGCCACAAAATTGGCAGAGAGAGACAGAGATTAAGTATACCAGTGTTTATTTGAGAAGAAATGAATCTGTGCAGAGTGCCAGATTCAAATCTTGCCACCTTGTTGGGCAGACTGGCTGGACCATGCAGTCCTTATCTGCTGGCATTTGTATGTTACTATCAGGCTTATTTTCAAAAGAGAAGGACGCCCATCTTTCGACACAAATTGCAAGATGGGCGTCCTTCTCACAGGGTCGCCCAAATCGGCATAATCGAAAGCCGATTTTGGGCATCCTCAACTGCTTCCCATCGCAGGGACAACCAAAGTTCACAGGGGCGTGTCGGAGGTGTAGCGAAAAGGCAGGACTGGGGCGTGCCTAACATATGCGCGTCCTCGACCGATAATGGAAAAAAGAAGGGCGTCCCTGACGAACATTTGGACGACTTTACTTGGTCCTTTTTTTATGATCAAGTCACAAAATGTGCCCTAAATGACCAGATGATCACCGGAGGGAATCGGAGATGACGTCCCCTTACTCCGCCGGTGGTCACCAACCCCCTCCCACCCTAAAAAAAATTGTAAATATATTTTTCCAGCATCTATGCCAGCTTCAAATATCACACCCAGCTCCATGACAGCAGGATGCAGGTCCCTGGAGTAGTCTTAGTGGGTGCAGTGCACTTCAGACAGGCGGAGCCAGGCCCATCCCCCCCTACCTGTTACACTTGTGGTGGTAAGTGTGAGCCCTCCAAAACCCACCACAAACCCACTGTACCCACATGTAGGTGCACCCCTTCACCCATTAGGGCTATGGTAGTGGTGTACAGTTGTGGATAGTGGGTTTTGAGGGGGGGGGGGTTGGGGGGCTCAGCACACAAGGTAAGGGAGCTATGCACTTGGGAGCAATTTCTGAAGTCCACTGCAGTGCCCCCTAGGGTGCCCGGTTGGTGTCCTGGCATGTGAGGGGGAACAGTGCACTACGAATGCTGGCTCCTCCCACGACCAAAGGGCTTGGATTTGGTCGTTTCTGAGATGGTCGTCCTCGGTTTCCATTATCGCCGAAAATCGGGGACGACCATCTCTAAGGGCGACCATCTCTAAGGTCGACCTAAATTTCCAGATTTGGGCGTCCCCGACCATATTATCGAAATGAAAGATGGGCGTCCATCTTGTTTTGATAATACAGGTTTTCCCGCCCCTGTCTGGGGACGTCCTGCGAGGACGTCCTCAGGAAACCTTGGGCGTCCCTTTCGATTGTGCCCCTCCATGGCACTCATTTTCGAGGATGTTGGATGTCTCAAAAGGCCAAAATGGATGTTCATGTGCTTGAAATGTCCAAATCCTGATTTTGCAAAGGCAGAATAGGGACATTTGAGCCAAATGATTTGACACTGCAGTATGTCCAAATAACAAGAGGGCATGTTCTGGCTGTGTTTTGGGTGGGACTAGGGAGGGCCTGAAATCTGGATGTCCAACAGCAATTGCTGAAGGGCGAGAAACGTCCGTGTCTAAAAAGAAATATGTCCTTATTTAGACCTGTTGGAACATCCAGTTAACAGAAAGGTGCTCTGATTGAGCAGCTGTCTATTGAAGGAATTAAAAATCAAAATCAAATCATCATCAAAACATAAAATCACACAAAATCTCAAAAGAAAGCATGCTGAGTCTTTCAGTTGCTTTCTAGAAAATATTTTTTAAATATTTTCACTAGCGCTGGAAATGGTGCGTGCTGGGGGTGGAACTAACATTGGCACCCACATTGGGGTGTTAGTAGTTCTGGGTTGCCACGCAGCAACCCTTTAGTAAATGGGCCCCTGAGTTTTAGCCACATTTAAACCAACCAATTTGCAGTCATCCAGGAGTGAATAGTCCTAATATTAATTTCTACAAAACCAAAAGCTACCTCAATGCTTTTGGAGGTCCTGGGAACCATTTTGATGCAGTAGTCAGCATGGGCAAGGAGAGATTTGGGATCGCTCCTGCTCCAATTAGCCATCAATGACACAGTAGGACTGGGAGGGTCGCTGATGGGTGGGGGACTCTTTTTGGTCAGGGAAGAGGGAATAGGTGCTGCTCAGGGACTGGGGTAGGCTACTTTCATTTTCAGATTTGGGTTTGGCTGAAACTGAGCAGCCAATTTGACCACAGATTTGATTTCATCCCTGGTTTTGGCTGGGCTCTATCAAAGGCATTCCTGCAGGCAGGCTTGGGTGGAGTTGGTTCCACAAGGGTCCAGATATAGACAAATAGACTGGTGTAATCACAATAACAGACAGTGAGCTAAATTCCACTAATGGCATCTAAAAAGTGCTTAGTGCTATTCTCAGTGCTTTTTTTGTGGCCGGTACGCAACAGTACGGCGTACCGGCAACCTTTCCCCCCCCCCCCCCCCCCCACGGCGAGTCCTGCACTTAGTCCCAAGTCTCCCTGCAATTAGGGTTACCCATATGGCTCCAGAAAAAGGAGGACGGATTGAGCCAGCCGGGTTTTACTTCCATTGCTTTCAAAGCAATGGAAGTAAAACCCGGCTGGCTCAATCCGTCCTCCTTTTTCTGGAGCCATATGGTACCCTACCTGCAATGGCACGGCACCGCAGACAGCCATCAGGCATTGGCTGTCGGCTCTGCAGCCGCTCCTCCTCTCACCTCCACGTCACTGCCCCTGAAGTAAGACCCCGGAGGAGCGCAGTGATGTGAGAGGCGAGATGAGGAGCGGCTGCAGAGCCAACAGCCAATGCCTGATGGCTGTCTGCGGTGCCGTGCTTGATGTTTAAAAACATGTTTGATCTTTTTCTTTTTGTAGCGGCCGCTGCTGCTCAACAGGAGAAGCAGCAGCGGCTAGAAATGGGAGCTGGTGCCATGTACTTCGCGGGAGACTTGGCAGGCAGGCATGTAGGTAGGTGGGCAGAGGGGGCTTGGATGGAAAGAAGGGGATAGAGAGAAAGACATGATGGAAGATCGGGAGGGGGTAGGACAGAAGGATGGGGAGAGAAAGAGGGAAACAGATGGAAGGATGGGGAGAGAAAGAGGGAAAAACAGATGGAAGATGGGGAGAGAGAGAAGGAAAACAGATGGAGGATGAGGAGAGAAAGGGAAACAGATGGAAGGATGGGGAGAGAAAGACACTGGATGGAAGGTTGGGGAGAGAAAGGGGAGATGATGAATGGATGCAGAGAGAAAGGGGAGAGTGGAAGGATGTGGAGAGAGAAGGGACACTGAACAGAAAAGGGTAGAGAGAGAGAGACACTGGATAGAAGGAGGGGGAGAGAGACATTAGATGGAAAGATCAGGAGAGAGGGTAGATGGGTGGAAGGATGGGGAGAGAAAGAGGGAAGATGCTGGATGGAAGGGTAGGGAGAAAGAGGAGACAATGGATGGAAGAATGCAGAAAGAAAGTGAATGATACATACCTGTAGCAGGTGTTCTCCGAGGACAGCAGGCTGATTGTTCTCACGACTGGGTAACGTCCGCGGCAGCCCCCACCAACCGGAAAAGGCTTCGCGGGACGGTCGGCACGCAGGGCACGCCCACCGCGCATGCGCGGCCGCCTTCCCGCCCGTGTGCGACCGCTCCCGCCAGTTGAATGACAAGCAATAAATATGGGAAAAAACACAACTCCAAGGGAGGAGGGAGGGTAGGTAGAACAATCAGCCTGCTGTCCTCGGAGAACACCTGCTACAGGTATGTATCATTCACTTTCTCCGAGGACAAGGCAGGCTGCTTGACTCACGACTGGGGTATCCCTAGCTTTCAGGCTCACTCAAAACAAGAACCCAGGTCAATTGAACCTCGCAACGGCGAGGGTACAACAGAAATTGACCTACGAAGAACAACTAACTGAGAGTGCAGCCTGACCAGAATAAATTCGGGTCCTGGAGGGTGGAGTTGGATTTACACCCCAAACAGATTCTGCAGCACCGACTGCCCGAACCGACTGTCGCGTCGGGTATCCTGCTGGAGGCAGTAATGTGATGTGAATGTGTGGACAGATGCCCACGTCGCAGCCTTGCAAATCTCTTCAATAGTGGCTGACTTCAAGTGGGCCACTGACGCTGCCATGGCTCTAACACTATGAGCCGTGACATGACCCTCAAGAGCCAGCCCAGCCTGGGCGTAAGTGAAGGAAATGCAATCTGCTAGCCAATTGGAGATGGTGCGTTTCCCGACAGCGACCCCTAGCCTGTTAGGGTCGAAAGAAACAAACAATTGGGCGGACTGTCTGTGGGGCTGTGTCTGCTCCAAGTAGAAGGCCAATGCTCTCTTGCAGTCCAATGTGTGCAACTGACGTTCAGCAGGGCGGGTATGCGGCCTGGGGAAGAATGTTGGCAAGACAATTGACTGGTTAAGATGGAACTCCGACACCACCTTCGGCAGGAACTTTGGGTGGGTGCGGAGCACTACTCTGTTGTGATGAAATTTGGTATACGGAGCATGAGCTACCAGGGCTTGAAGCTCACTGACCCTACGAGCTGAAGTAACTGCCACCAAGAAAATGACCTTCCAGGTCAAGTACTTCAGATGGCATGAATTCAGTGGCTCAAAAGGAGGTTTCATCAGCTGGGTGAGAACGACATTGAGATCCCATGACACTGTAGGAGGCTTGATAGGGGGCTTTGACAAAAGCAAGCCTCTCATGAATCGAACGACTAAAGGCTCTCCAGAGATGGCTTTACCTTCCACACGATAATGGAAAGCACTAATCGCACTAAGGTGATTCCTTACTGAGTTGGTCTTGAGGCCAGACTCTGATAAGTGCAGAAGGTATTCAAGCAGGTTCTGTGCAGGGCAAGAACGAGGTTCTAGGGCCTTGCTCTCACACCAAACGACATACCTCCTCCACTTGAAAAAGTAACTCTTTTTAGTGGAATCCTTCCTAGAGGCAAGCAAGACCCGGGAGACACCCTCAGACAGACCCAACGCAGCGAAGTCTATGCCCTCAACATCCAGGCCGTGAGAGCCAGGGACCGAAGGTTGGGGTGCAGCAACGCTCCGTCGTTCTGCGAAATGAGAGTCGGAAAACACTCCAATCTCCACGGTTCTTCTGAGGACAACTCCAGAAGAAGAGGGAACCAGATCTGACGGGGCCAAAAGGGCGCTATCAGAATCATGGTGCCGCGGTCTTGTTTGAGCTTCAGTAAGGTCTTCCCCACCAAAGGTATGGGAGGATAAGCATACAGGAGGCCGGTCCCCCAATGAAGGAGAAAGGCATCTGACGCTAGCCTGCCGTGTGTCTGAAGTCTGGAACAGAACAGAGGCAGCTTGTGGTTGGTCTGAGAGGCGAAAAGATCCACCGAGGGGGTGCCCCACTCTCGGAAGATCTTGCGTACCACTCTGGAATGGAGCGACCACTCGTGCGGTTGCATGACTCTGCTCAGTCTGTCGCCAGACTGTTGTTTACGCCTGCCAGGTACGTGGCTTGGAGAAGCATGCCGAACCGGCACGCCCAACGCCACATCCCGACGGCTTCCTGACACAGGGGGCGAGATCCGGTGCCCCCCTGCTTGTTGACGTAATACATTGCAACCTGATTGTCTGTCCGAATTTGGATAATTTGGTAGGACAGCCGATCTCTGAAAGCCTTCAGTGCGTTCCAGATCGCTCGGAGCTCCAGGAGGTTGATCTGCAGATCCTTTCCTGGAGGGACCACAGACCCTGGGTGTGAAGCCCATCGACATGAGCTCCCCACCCCAGGCGAGATGCATCCGTCGTCAGCACTTTCGTGGGCTGCGGAATTTGGAATGGACGTCCCAGGGTCAAATTGGTCCGGATGGTTCCACCAGAGCAGTTGAAGTGTCGGCAACTGGTGGAGAGGCGGATGACATCTTCTAGATTCCCGGTGGCTTGAAACCACTGAGAAGCTAGGGTCCATTGAGCAGATCTCATGTGAAGACGAGCCATGGGAGTCACATGAACTGTGGAGGCCATATGACCCAGAAGTCTCAACATCTGCCGAGCTGTGACCTGCTGAGACGCTCTGGTCTGCGAAGCCAGGGCCAGGAGATTGGTGGCCCTCGCTTCGGGAAGGTAGGCCTGAGCCGTCTGGGCATTCAGCAGAGCTCCTATGAATTCCAGAGACTGTGTTGGCTGGAGATGGGACTTTGGGTAATTTATCACAAACCACAGCAGCTCCAGAAGTCGAGTAGTGCACTGCATAGACCGGAGGGCTCCCGCCTCCGAGGTGTTCTTGACCAGCCAATCGTCGAGATATGGGAACACGTGCACTCCCAGCTTGCGTAGGTAGGCCGCTACCACCACGAGGCACTTGGTAAACACTCGTGGGGCAGAGGCGAGCCCAAAGGGCAGCACACAATACTGAAAGTGCCGTGCGCCCAGGCGGAATCTGAGATACTGTCTGTGAGCTGGCAGTATCGGTATGTGCGTATATGCGTCCTTTAAATCCAGGGAACATAGCCAATCGTTTTTCTGAATCATTGGCAGAAGGGTGCCCAAGGAAAGCATCCTGAACTTTTCTTTGACCAGGAATTTGTTCAGGCCTCTCAGGTCTAGGATGGGACGCATCCCCCCTGTTTTCTTTTCCACAAGGAAGTACCTGGAATAGAATCCCTGCCCTTCCTGCCCGGGTGGTACGGGCTCGACCGCATTGGCGCTGAGAAGGGCGGAGAGTTCCTCTGCAAGTACCTGCTTGTGATGGGAGCTGAAAGATTGAGCTCCCGGAGGACAATTGGAGGCAGGGAGGCCAAATTCAGGCGTATCGCACCGCCACTATTTGGAGAAACCCACTGGTCGGAGGTATGAGAGGCCACCTTGGTGAAAAAAACTTAACCTCCCCCCAACCGGCAGATCGTCCGGTACGGGACACTTTGAGGGCGGGCTATGTTCCCGTGGGATCCAGTCAAAAGCCCGTCCCGGCTTTGCTGTGGAGGCGCAGGGGGCTGCTTAGGCGCACGCTGTTGACGAAGAACAGAGCGCGCTGGGGCTGTACCTGTGCCTGGCGAGGCCTTCGGGGCCGGCTGGTTGTACCTACGCTTTGCAAAAGAATAGGGTGCAGCCTGCCGGGCCCGGAGAAAAAACGTCCACTGCTGAGGTGGATGCTGAAGGCGCCCGGTGGAGAGCTTGTACAGGGGGTTTCGCCCGCTGATGCAGTTGGTCCACCATCTGCTCGACCTTCTCACCAAAAAATGTTATCCCCCCGGCAAGGGACGTCAGCCAGTCTCTGCTGGGTGCGGTTGTCCAGGTCAGAGGCACGCAGCCATGAGAGCCTGCGCACACTATACCTTGGGCCGCAGCACGAGATGCCACGTCACAGGTTGTCATAGATACCCCTGGACAGGAACTTTCTGCACGCCTTCAGCTGCCTGACCACCTCCTGATAAGGCCTGGACTGCTCCGGCGGGAGCTTATCGACCAGGTCCGCCAGTTGTTGCACATTAGTCCGCATGTGGATGCTCATATAGAGCAGGTATGACTGGATGCGGGTCACGAGCATGGAGGATTGGTAGGCCTTCCTCCCAAACGAGTCCAGAGTGCGAGACTCCCGCCCCGGGGGCGCCGAGGCGGTATCCCTCGAACTCCGTGCCCTCTTGAGAGCAGAATCCACGACCGCCGAGTCATGGGGCAGTTGGGGCCGCATTAACTCTGGGTCAGAGTGGATCCTGTACTGGGACTCTGCTTTCTTGGGAATGGTGGGGTTAGTTAACGGTCGCACCCAGTTCCGAAGCAGTGTCTCCTTGAGGACATTGTGCAGCGGCACCGTGGAGGACTCTCTAGGTGGTGATGGATAGTCGAGGACCTCGAGCATCTCGGCCCTCGGCTCTTCCACAGAGACCACGGGAAAGGGAATGCTAATAGACATATCCCGCACAAAGGAGGCAAAGGAGAGACTCTCAGGAGGTGAGAGCTTCCTCTCCGGTGAAGGCGTGGGGTCCGAGGGAAGGCCCGTAGACTCCTCTGAGGAGAAATATCTAGGGTCCTCCTCTTCCCCCCACGAGGCCTCATCCTCGGTATCGGACATAAGCTCATGTAGCTGAGTCCTGAACCGGGCCCGGCTCGACGTCGAGGCACCGAGGTCTCGGTGTCGTCGAGCGGTGGACTCCCGCGTCGGCGGGGACGGAGCTCCCTCCATCGACGTCGACGGGGACTCCACCTGCGTGGCGGTCGAGACCGGCGCCGCAAGCGGCGGCGGTGTCGACGGCCCCGGTGCCGGGCTAGAGCTCGCCGGCGCCACAGACATCGGCGCCGAGGGCGCAAGCACCCCTGGCGCCGGCACAGCCTGGCGCATCAGCCCTTCCAGGATCCCCGGAAGGATGGCTCTGAGGCACTCGTCCAGGCCCGCTGCCGGGAAAGGCGGTGGGGCCGGTAGGGGTGTCGGTGCCAGAAGCTGATGGGGGCCAGGAGACGGCACCGAGGTGCCGGAACCCTGACGCGTCGGTACCTCCACAACCGACGGGGACCTCTCTCGACGATGACGCTTCGGCGTCGCCTCCTCTCCGATGTCCGGATGCACCGAGGGCGACCGGTGACGACGCTTCTTGTCCTTCTTTCGATGCGCGTCACCGGCGCCGGGAGGTATGGAGGAGGAGGAGGACGATCCCCCTCGGTCTCGAGGGGCCGGGTCAGACAGGGTTCGGTCCCGTGGACCACGGGCTGAGGGAGTGACCGGGGCCGACTGCCCACGCGGCCGCTCACCTCCACCCTCGCCGGCGGACCGGCGGGCCGACGGGACCTGTTCTCCTGGGGTTGATGCCATCGGTGCCGATGTCTCGGGCATCGATACCGGTACCGAAGGACCGGGCGTCGATACCGATGCCGTCGAGGTCGACGTCAAGGGGCCGGCGCAAGTTCCAAAAAGACGGTCCCGCAGAACTTGCCTCGCAACTTGAGTCCGTTTCCGGAGACCGAGACACAGGGAACACGACTTGATATTGTGCTCCGGCCTGAGGCACTGGAGGCACCAAGCGTGGGTGTCGGTCTGCGAGATCGGCTGGCCGCAGCGACCACACTTTTTAAATCCACTCGGGACCTTCGAGGACATCGACGGAAAAATCGCGTCGGCGAAGTCAAAGTCGTCAATGGTGGCGAAAATCACACCTCGAAAAAAGAAAACGACCGTGCAGCCACTAGGCCGCAACGCGGCGTCCCCGCTGGAAACGAGGGAAAAAGGGAGCGCGTGCTCCACACGCTCAGGTTTTTTATTTATTTATTTTTTTTGAAAAAGAAACCGGGCGGTAACAAAAACTAAATAGAAAAAACAACGATCCGCGTAAACGCGATCGACTTTCCGGCGGCTGAAAGCAGAGAGAGCGGCAAAGCACGACTCTCTCCAGACGCGGAAAAAAAGGAACTGGCGGGAGCGGTCGCGCACGGGCGGGAAGGCGGCCGCGCATGCGCGGTGGGCGTGCCCTGCGTGCCGACCGTCCCGCGAAGCCTTTTCCGGTTGGTGGGGGCTGCCGCGGACGTCACCCAGTCGTGAGAACAAGCAGCCTGCTTGTCCTCGGAGAAATAGGGGAGACACTGGAAGGATGGAGAGAGAAAGGAGAGCTGCTGGATGGAAAAGGGGAGTAGAGAAAGACTGGAGAATAAGAGGAAGGGGCATGGGGAGAACAAGGGTGAGAAAAAGATGAAAAGCCATAGGTAGCTGAAGGAAATTAAAGAATGGATAGTAAGAATGAATTAAATCTGGACAGAGAGAGAGGCTGAAAAATATTGAAGAAAGCAAAGAAAAAGGAGAGAAAAATGACAAATGGCGCAGAAGAGTTAAGCGAAAACGAAGGAAAGCAGAATCAGAGACTGGGACCAATATGGAAAGAAAAACAACCTCACCAGACAACAAAGGTAGAAAAAAATCATTTTATTTTCATTTTAGTGTTTGAAATATGTACAATTTGAGAACTTACATCTGCTGTCTTATTTTGCACTGGGTATACTGGAACTCTAACGGCTTACAGAAATTATCTCTAATGAAAAAAATCACGTTATTTTTTCTCCTATACTAGTATAATATTTTCAATTATGTCTGTTTATATGCGCCATAGCTGGTATAAGGGGTGTGGCTAATGTGGGTATGGCTAGCATAGGGGCGTAGCCATATGTGGTAACCCCACCCATAATGAGTACCGGCATCTTTTTTTCTACAAAAAAAGCACTGTCTATTCTATAACCAGCGCTTAAAGTTTGGGGCCATTTATAGAATAGCACTTAGTGCTGGGAACTGCGACTATATTCAGGTATGACCATTTGCATCAACAAAACCTTGGTGTAAATCCCTGTGCCAAAATTAGGCATGGATCCCTGTTATTCTACAACAATGTGCATAAATTCTGGGAAACCCCCCAATCTGCCCATGTTCCTCACATTACCATGCCCCCTTTGGACCCAGGCCTAAACTTACATGTGTAAATTTTAATTAAATCCACTAGCACCAATAATTGCTTGTTAGGAAGCCAAGTATCAGTGCTAATTAGTTCATTATTCAATTAAATTGCACATGCAAATTGGGCATGTGCCCAAATTTGTGCATGCAATTTTTAGTGGCTTATATAGAATTTGGGAGTATATGTTCCCTTAGGCTATGGGCAGGCATCAGGATCATTGTGGTTGTCTGAGGCTTGCCATGTGCAAGTAAATGGAAACACACATTTCAGCCATTTGTACCTTGGCTTTCTTCAGGGCATGCTATTGTCTCGGTCTTGCTGCATCTGAGTAAGTGGAACCAATGTTTCAGCCATCGTGCTGTGGCTTTTCTTCAGGATGTGCTGTGAGGTCTGCAGTTTGTCTTTATATAGTGGGTTCTCAAACCTGATTGGTGTTGAGATTTGATGTGGTTGATTTCCTCAGAAAGGCAGGAGATTTGGTGGAAAAATTGAGGAAGGAAAGTCCATTGATTACAAATTTGAATTTGGTGGGAAGTTGGTTGCTCACAAATTTAAAGTTTGGCAGGAAATTGAGGCGGGAAAGTTGTACTAAGCCTTTTGTCTCGCTGCAACCCTATGCCTGGAATAAACTTCCTGAGCCCTACGTCTTGCCCCATCCTTGGCCACCTTTAAATCTAGACTGAAAGCCCACCTCTTTAACATTGCTTTTGACTCGTAACCACTTGTAACCACTCGTCTCCACCTACCCTCCTTTCTTCCTTCCCGTTCACATTAATTGATTTGATTTGCTTACTTTATTTATTTTTTGTCTATTAGATTGTAAGCTCTTTGAGCAGGGACTGTCTTTCTTCTATGTTTGTGCAGCGCTGCGTATACTTTGTAGCGCTATAGAAATGCTAAATAGTAGTAGTAGTAGTAGTAGTAGTAGTAGTACATACAAGATGATATGGAGGGTCATTTTCGAAAGGTCATACAAGTATGAATTAGGGTGTCCCCGCGAAGTCGTCCAAAATCAGGTAGGTATATTCGAAAAAATAGTATGGACATCCTTAGACATTCCATTATCACAGTGCGAAATGCCCAAATCAGGGATGCCCAAAGTATAGTAAAAAGGACGCCCATCTTCCAGAACCGCGAAAGGATGTCCCTAAAACATTCACTGTACTTGCCCAATTTGTCATATCAATGTCCTTCGCTGGTTCTATGAGAAAGACGTCCTTATTACTATACTTTGGACTTCTCTGATGTACCTGGTTGTTCCACATGTAGTTGCGGACATCCAGGTGCAGGAAATATAAGGAACATTCATAAATTCAAAGTACAGTAAAAAAGACGTGTTTCTTGCAGAATCGCCAACTGACGTCCATCTTACTAGGCCCGCTGAAGGACGGCGGGCCTGTAAGAGGGACGTCCTTCGGCAGTTCTGTGAGAAACGTTATCATTATGAATTTTTTTTATATTTCCCATACCTGGATGTCCGCAACTACATGCGCTGTACTTGTGGAACATGGAGCTATGGGAAATATAAGGAACATACATATTTTATTGTGTATATATGAAGAGGTTCGCACACTTAATAATGATCCATATAAGGAAGGTTCTGCACGTGTGAATACGTACTCATCCAGATAAGACCCCGCACGCGTGACAATGGTCCATTTACGTCATGGACATCAAGCGTGATGGTTGTCCACGTGTGGACCCATTATATATGCCAGGATGTCACGTGCTGACCCGCCCATATATGGATGGTCATCCATTTATGGACATGTGCATGTAAGGACGTCCATCACGCATGGACATCCATATAAGGCGATGCACGTTTTTCCAATGGTTATTCCCTGGACAAACATGCCTGTGCGCCGGGAGGCCTAATTTCAGCCTCACGGAAAAATCTTCATTTGATTGAGCTGTGCCTAAGGCACCGACGGGTACTATTTATTGCACCACCACCACCTGCCTCCCAGGACTGTCTCTATAAGAGCCTGGAGTCATATAAGAGGACAGATTACAAGTAACTGTTTGTTTCCACCCCCCCCCCCCCCACCCCCCACCCGGATCTTGGCCTATCAGTCCCCCTCCTGTAGCTACAATATAAGAGCTCCCTCCGCATGTAAGCACTAACTGTAGTCTGCATTCAAGGGTAAACAGTATGTGCACACCCACATTCATTAATAGAATCACACAAACGGTACTCTCTGTCCTCATGTCCACCTCAATGACTTCACCTGTACCAATGTCATGTACCCCCACCCCCCCCATCATCCGTGTTGTGTGTCTCTACAATGTGGCTGCCAAATGATTTTATGTTGAGAAGGCAAGAAGGGCCATCCCCTGACTCCTGGTGTACAAACTTATCTATTTATTTAGATTTTGCTCACAGCTTTTTCAGTAGTAGCTCAAGGTGAGTTACATTCAGGTACACTGGATATTTCTCTGTCCCAGGAGGGCTCACAATCTAAGTTTCTACCTGAGGCAATGGAGGGTTAAGTGACTTGCCAAGATCATAAGGAGCAGCAGCAGGATTTGAACTGGCCACCTCTGGATTGCAAGGCTGGTCCTCTAACCACTAGGTCCAATCCTCCATAGACGTTTTGGAATCAGGAGGGACCTGGAGTCCCTGCCGGTTCCAGCGCATATGGCGGGACCACCCTGATATAATTAGGAACGTGTGACGGCGCCTCAGGGCTCGATGTAATTATTACAAACAGGGCACCTGTAGTCCTTTGCAAATGTATTTATTTAATGTTGCAAATTTCATGCTCAGTTTCCACGTGGCTAATAGGCAAATATTAAGTCATAACACCTCTATCCCAGATCAAGATCTGAGGTTGCAGCTACCCTCCCATGAGTGTGGCTGTAACTTCCAACTAACCTCCTCTGAGATGAATGAGATGACAAGCCTTACTTCTGTATCCCCCTTTCTGGGGTGCATACTGTTTCATGGTATTCTTGCCTGATGTCCTACTCTTATTGGATGTCATAACATGATTTGAAAGTAATGTAAAGAAATTATTATTATTTATTTATTTATTATATTTGTATCCCGCACTTTCCACTAAAAGCAGGCTCAATGCGGCTTACATAGTAATAGGTAACACAGAATTTTGTTATGTAAAGTAGGAAATTAAGTATAACATAATAGAAGGATGGATGGGTAGTAAATGGATGGGGTAGGTAGGTAGAGACAGGTGACAGAGAGAGGAGGGTAAGGTGGGAGATAGATTCTGGGTCAATGTCGTTTTCCTCTTCAGTATATGTAAGGTAGATGGGTTCATGAGATTAATCTGGGTCTTTTGGGTAGCTTTTGTGAATAGATGTGTTTTTAGTGCTTTTCTGAATGGTAGGTGGTCATGGATTGCTCGGATAGGTCTAGGGAGAGCGTTCCATAGACGGGCTGCCCAGGAAGGAGAAATTGGATCCATAATAAGTTTTGTACTTGAGACCTTTACAGCTGGGGTAGTGCAGGTTGAGGTACTTTGTGAGGATACAGACATGTTTCTTGCTGGAAAGTCAACCAGATTATCATATAGTTCGGAGATTCTCCGTGTATTATCTTGTGGATTAAAGTCTGGGCTTTGAAATTGATATGTTCTTTGATTGGGAGCCAGTGCAGTCTTGCACGGAGAGGAGTTGCACTCTCAAAACGTGATCTGCCAAAGATGAGTCTTGCTGCTGTATTTTGGGCGGTCTGAAGTTTTTTTAGGATATAGGCTTTGCAGCCTAAGAAAATACTGTTGCAGTAATCAGCATGGGTAAGTACCGTGGATTGCAACTAAATTCTGGAATGTTTTCTGGGGTAGATATGGTTTTACCGCGTTTCAATATCCCCCCCCCCCCCCCCGGTGAAACGACACCCCCCCCCCCGGGTGCATTTTTACCTGCTGGGGGGGGTGCCGCGCGCCTGGCGGCTTCGCTCGTTCTATGCTCCCTCTGTCCCGGAACAGGCCTGCACCCGGGGTGGACCGCACCCACCGCCCCCCCCCCCCCCCCCAGGAACGCCACTGCTGCTGTTTTCACTGCCGGTTTGCTGTGACTTCAGGTAAACAAAAGTTTTGCAATGCAGGGAGCACGGCCGGTTGCACGAATGGAAGGGAGCGGGCAGATGAGCTGGACCACACCAACAAAGAGATGCCAGTACGCCGTACCGGTGCGTACCTGGCACAAAAAAAGCACTGCCTGTAGGACTTCTGTGACCTGACTTAGCACATCAGTACACACACTAGGTTAGTGACCAATATGATTGAAAGCTGCCTGCATGTCTTGTTATCTCAGCACACTATACAGTACATAAGTATTGCCATACTGGGACAGGACCAACAGGCTCATTTTCGAAAGAGAAGGACGCTCATCTTTCGACACAAATTGGTATAATCAAAAGCCGATTTTGGGCGTCCCCAACTGCTTTCCGTTGCGGGGACGACCAAAGTTCACGTGGGCGTGTCGGAGGCGTAGCAAAGGCTGGACATGGGCATGCCGAACACAGGGGACATCCTTGACCCATAATGGAAAAAAAAAGGGCGTCCCTGATGAGCACTTGGAAGACTTTACCTGGTCCTGGTTTTTTTATTGACCAAGGCACAAAAAGGTGCCCAAACTGGCCAGATGACCACCGGAGAGCATCGGGGATGATCTCCCCTTACTTCCCCAGTGGTCACTAACCCCCCTCCCACCCTAAAAAAATCTTTAAAAATATTTTTTTGCCAGCCTCAAATGTCATACTCAGGTCTATCACAGCAGTATGCAGGTCCCTGGAGCAGTTTTAGTGGGTGCAGTGCACTTCAGGCAGGCGGACCCAGGCCCATCCCCATCCTACTTATTACACTTGTGGTGGTAATAGTGAGCCATCCAAAACCCACCATAAACCCACTGTACCCACATCTAGGTGGCCCCCTTCACCCCGTAGGGCTATGGTAGTGGTGTACAGTTGTGGGTAGGGGGATTTGGGGGGCTCAGCACACAAGGTAAGGGAGCTATGTACCTGGGAGCAATTTCTGAAGTCCACTGCAGTGCCCCCTAGGGTGCCCGGTTGGTCCTGGCATGTCAGGGAGACCAGTGCACTACGAATGCTGGCTCCTCCCACAACCATTTTCGTTGCCCTTCTCTGTGATGAGTCATCAGGAAGTACTAATGAAGATACAATCTCAGCACCAGTACCGCAATACTACAAGTAATCAGGTAAGTACTAACACAATCAGAATCTCAGCACAGAGCAAGGATCATACAAGTTATCAGGTCAGTATCAATGCAGATACAATGCCAGCACATTACAGGGATACTACAAGCATCAGGTACATAGTAACACAAGTTCAATCTCAGAAACGGGGGGAAGGCTGACAGTCGCTCAAAAATGCATGGTTTGGGGATAAGGTATCTTTCAAAGACATCACCAAAACAGGGAAGATAGGGTATCCTGAGGTTGCAAAACAGATCGTAGTAGATCAGGTGTCCTTAAATAAAAATAAAAATCAGACAAAGATTGCAAATTAATACTGTCAAGTACTAAGCATCATGTAAATAGGAACAACAAACATACTTTGAAATGTCTATATGCGAATGCCAGGAGCCTAAGTAATAAGATGGGAGAGAGAATATATTGCACTAAATGAACAATTAGATATAATAGGCATCTCTGAGACCTGGTGGAAGGAGGATAACCAGTAGGACACTGTCATACCGGGGTACAAATTATATCGTAGTGATAGGTTGGATCGAATTGGTGGAGGGGTAGCATTGTATTTTTATTTATTTTTTATTTATGTTAATTTATATACCGTATCGTATTGCATCTGCAAAACAGAACGGTTTACATATATATAAAAAAAAATTGGTATATACAAATAAACAGACATAGGAATTCCATTCATGACAGGAAAGCACAGCAATCAAGATAAACTACATAATAAATCAATACAAGTTAAAAATCTAATATCCAGTTAAGCTATCCCATTTTTCTTTGTCTTTTTGACCTTATCTCATTATGCTAAGTTCTGTTCTACGTAGCTTATAAAGAGAAAGGTTTTCAGAAGTTTTCGGTAATGGAGATAAGATTTTCTTAATCTGATCTCCTTTGGAAGGCTATTCCAAAGTGAGGGTGACAGGTAGAAAAAAGCCGATCTCCGTGTAGATTCCCACCTAGCCTTAGTAAGAGGGGGAATGACTAACCTGTTAATCTGTTAGGATCTGAGAGTTCGCATAGCGGTGTAGGGGATTGTTAAATTCGACAAGTAGCTAGGGTTTAATGTGTGAAAGGCTTTGTGTGTCAGGACAAGAGCCTTAAACTTATTTCTTGCTTCGACCGGGAGCCAGTGCAGATGATGCAATAAAGGTGTTGCTCGATCATCCCTCCGGGCCCTACAGATCAATACGTGCTGCTGTATTTGAATTCTTTGTAATCGCTTTAAGTTTGCTTGAGTAATCCCAGCATATACAATGTTACAGTAGTCTAAACGTGAAGTAATATATGCCAATGTCAGCGTTTTGAGAGAGTCCTTACTTATTGAATTCTGACTGACCGAAGCCGTCTCAGATGAAAGAAAGATTTTTTTCACATCACTCGGATACTGTTCCTCAAAGGTTCAATGCGGAATCAATAATGACCCCGAGATATCTAAAAGACTTAACTGTTGGAATATTCTGACCAAATAGCACAGGTAACCACAGAGGGATATGTGCCTTGCCCTACTATCCAAGATGTAGTAGTCTTATCCGGGTTCAGTACCAGCTGATGTGTTGTCAACCAGTCTGCTACTTTATCCAAGCATATTTGAATGGGTGTAAGATCTATGTTCGATGGTCTAACATAATGGATAAGCAAAAAATCATCTGCATATGAGTAAAAACTTATACCCATTGTTTGAATGAAGAGCGCCAGGGGACTGATGAATAGGTTGAACAGTAGTGGAGATAAGACCGAGCCCTGAGGAACTCCACATGATAAGTTGTAGGATGTAGAACAGGATTGCTGCTGAACTACTTTAAATGAACGATTCGTTAGAAAGGATATAAACCATTTCATAATTGTCCCTGAAATACCAATCTCACTCAATCTATCAATGAGTAAGTTGTGATTGATTAGGTCGAAGGCCGCAGACAAATCTAATGAAACTACCAGGGCAATATAACCGAGTTCTAATTTTGCATGGATTTCACTTAACAGTGAAGTCAGACTAGGTCTCTGTACTGTGACCTTTCCTGAAACCCCGATTGTCTGGGATGTAACAAATTTTTGAATCTACATAAGTTTGCAACTGTCTAAATACTACTGTCTCTATAACTTTGGATAGAAAAGGAAGATTAGAGACTGGTCTATAGTTAGAAGGTAATAAGGGATCCAATGAGGCTTTCTTTAGACTAGGTTTACTAGCGTTTCTTTCAAAATAGGTGGGAACTATCCCTCAGAAAAGGCTCAACATGACAATGAGTACATAAACTGCTGGACTTCTAGCGAGTGTTTTTTCAACCATGCAGAAGGTATAGGATCCAACGAACTGTAAGTAGGAGATAAACCTGCAACCAAGGTATATAATGATTCGGCAGACGGGAATTTCAAAATCCTTCCAAGGTACCAATAGTTGTGAACTTGGGGAGTTGTCAGAATGACCGAGCCTTGGTACCTTGGGAAGAGGGCTCTTAGTTTCTCGAATTTTAGAGCTAAAGAACTTGCTAGAGTTTCAGAGTCAATAGTAGGCGATTCTCTCTTTTCGTTAGTTATGTTGTCAAACGTTTCATAATTTGAAACAGTTTTTTCTGCGAACTGGCTGCTTCTTTTATCTCTTTGAGAAGAACGTAGTTTTAGCATCCTTTAATTGTGATAAATAGTATTTTTTACACTGTTTGCACTTTTCTTGTAATTCTGCGGTCTTATGCTTACGCCATTGGCGTTCAGCTCTACGTACCTGTTGTTTACATAATTTTAATTCCTGGATGGTACCAAGGTTGGGAACGTTTCATTGTTTTATTAATTGTTTTTTCCGGTGCAATATCGTCAAGGGCTGCTGAAAGAACTTGGTTCCATATTTTGATTTGGTTCATCTATTGGGGTGTATCAAAATTAGTGGGAACTTATTTGCTAAAGAAGGTTAAAGATGTCAAATCGATTTTATTTAGACTCCTGGTTTTAATTTGAGCTGGTTCAGCATTATGTAATAACTGTGGTATTATAAGTAGAATTGAAGAAGGTAATGGTCTGACCAAGATACCGGAGTTAGTACGATTTTTGAACATTTCACTTCATCCAATTGTGTGTCATTACCAAATCTAATGTATGACCCGCGATATGAGTTGATCCATTCACATGTTGTTTAGATCAATATCATGTAAAAAATTGAAAATCTAGCTGAACGCGGGTTCGATTTGTCATCTAGATGAACATTAAAATCACCTAATATTAAAAGATTTGGGAACCTGATTGCAGCATCTGCAAGTGATTGATAGATGTGGTCCCACCCCACTGCCGTAGTGGACGGAGCACATATATATACGGAGCACGTATATTAACGAGAGCCTTGAATCAAATAGATTGAAAATTCTGCAGGAAACAAAACACTTCTTGGAATCACTGTGGATTGAATTCCTGTGTAAAGGGAAAAGGAAAGTGACAGGAGTGTACTACCGTCCGCCTGGCCAGGATGAACAGATGGATACAGAAATGTTAAAGGAAATTAGGGACGCAAACAAACTAGGCAACACAATAATAATTAGTGATTTCAATTACCCCGATATTGACTGGGCAAATGTAACATTGGGGCACGCTGGGGAGGTAAAATTCCTTGATGAAATCAAGGGCAGCTTTATGGAGCAGCTGGTACAGGAGCCGACGACAGAAGGAAAAATTCTAGACCTAGTCCTTAGTGGAGCGCATGACCTGGTGCGGGAGGTAATGGTGCTGGGGCCGATTGATAACAATGATCATAATATGATCGGATTTAATATTAGTTTTGAAGTAAGTATACATAGGAAATCAAATACATTTGATTTAGAGTTTAACTTTAAAAAGAGACGATGATAAATGAGAAGAACGGTGAAAAAAACTCAGAGGAGCGACTGCGAGGGTCAAAAATTTACATCAGGCGTGGATGCTGTTCAAAAACACCATCCTGGAAGCCCAGGCCAAATATATTCCGCGTATTAAAAAAGGAGGACGGAAGACCAAATAACAGCCAGCGTGGTTAAAAAGTGAGGTGAAGGAAGATATTGACAAAGTACCTCATGAAAGACTCCAGAGGAAATTAGAGAGTCATGGGATAGGAGGTATTGTTTTATTGTGGATTAAAAACTGGTTAAAAGAAAACAGAGAGTAGGGTTAAATAGTCAGTACTGTCAATGGAGAAGGGTAGTTAGTGGGGTTCTCCAGGGGTCTGTGCTCGGACCTCTGCTTTTTAACATATTTATAAATGACCTAGAGATGGGAGTAACTAGTGAGGTAATTAAATTTGCTGATGACACAAAGTTATGCAAAGTTGTTAAATCGCGGGAGGATTGTGAAAAATTACAAGAGGACCTTACGAGACTGGGAGTCTAAATGGCAGATGATGTTTAATGTGAGCAAGTGCAAAGTGATGCATGTGGGAAAGAGGAACCCGAATTATAGCTACATCATGCAAGGTTCAACGTTAGGAGTCACGGACCAAGAAAGGGATCTAGGTATCGTCGTTGATGATGCGTTGAAACCTTTTGCTCAGTGTGCTGCTGCGGCTAAGAAAGCAAATAGAATGTTAGGTATTATTAGGAAAGGAATAGAAAACAAAAATGAGGATGTTATAATGCCTTTGTATTGCTCCATGGTGCGACTGCACCTCGAATATTGTGTTCAATTCTGGTCGCCGCATCTCAAAAAAGATATAGTGGAATTAGAAAAGGTGCAGAGAAGGGCGACGAAAATGAGGAAAGGCTAAAGCTGCTAGGGCTCTTCAGTTTGGAGAAAAGACAGCTGAGGGGAGATGTGATAGAGGTCTATAAAACAATGAGTGGAGTTGAACGGGTAGATGTGAAGCGTCTGTTTACGCTTTCCAAAAATACTAGTACTAGGGGGCATGCAATGAAGCTACAATGTAGTAAATTTAAAATGAATTTGAGAAAATGTTTCTTCACTCAACATGTAATTAAACTCTGGATTTCGTTGCCAGAGAATGTGGTAAAGGCGGTTAGCTTAACGTAGTTTTAAAAAGTTTGGACGGCTTCCTAAAGGAAAAGTCCATAGACCATTATTAAATGGGGAAAATCCACTATTTCTGGGATAAGCAGTATAAAATGTTTTGTACTTTTTTGGGATCTTGCCAGGTATTTGTGACCTGGATTGGCTACTGCTGGAAACAGGATGCTGGGCTTGATGGACCTTTGGTCTTTCCCAGTATGGCAATACTTATGTACTTATGCACAGTACATGGATACTACAAGTCATCAGGTAAGTAGCAATGCAGATACAATCTCAGCACAGGACAGGGGTACAAGTCATTAGGTAGGTTCTAATGCAGGTTTGATGAAATTGAATCTCTGTCCCCTTCGGGCGGCACAAAATAGTTTTAGCAACATTTGTATCATTCAATTAGATTGTGCTTTGAATGTTTTCTGATAGTTTTATGGTATTCTAGGAGCATAATTGATGGGTATAAATGCAGCAGTAGGGTTATACAGTGGTGGAAATAAGTATTGATCCCTTGCTGATTTTGTAAGTTTGCCACTGACAAAGACATGAGCAGCCCATAATTGAAGGGTAGGTTATTTGTAACAGTGAGAGATAGCACATCACAAATTAAATCCGGAAAATCACATTGTGGAAAGTATATGAATTTATTTGCATTCTGCAGAGGGAAATAAGTATTTGATCCCCCACCAACCAGTAAGAGATCTGGCCCCTACAGACCAGGTAGATGCTCCAATCAACTCGTTACCTGCATGACAGACAGCTGTCGGCAATGGTCACCTGTATGAAAGACACCTGTCCACAGACTCAGTGAATCAGTCAGACTCTAACCTCTACAAAATGGCCAAGAGCAAGGAGCTGTCTAAGGATGTCAGGGACAAGATCATACACCTGCACAAGGCTGGAATGGGCTACAAAACCATCAGTAAGACGCTGGGCGAGAAGGAGACAACTGTTGGTGCCATAGTAAGAAAATGGAAGAAGTACAAAATGACTGTCAATCGACAAAGATCTGGGGCTCCACGCAAAATCTCACCTCGTGGGGTATCCTTGATCATGAGGAAGGTTAGAAATCAGCCTACAACTACAAGGGGGGAACTTGTCAATGATCTCAAGGCAGCTGGGACCACTGTCACCACGAAAACCATTGGTAACACATTACAACATAACGGATTGCAATCCTGCAGTGCCCGCAAGGTCCCCCTGCCCGGAAGGCACATGTGACGGCCCGTCTGAAGTTTGCCAGTGAACACCTGGATGATGCCGAGAGTGATTGGGAGAAGGTGCTGTGGTCAGATGAGACAAAATTGAGCTCTTTGGCATGAACTCAACTCGCCGTGTTTGGAGGAAGAGAAATGCTGCCTATGACCCAAAGAACACCGTCCCCACTGTCAAGCATGGAGGTGGAAATGTTATGTTTTGGGGGTGTTTCTCTGCTAAGGGCACAGGACTACTTCACCGCATCAATGGGAGAATGGATGGGGCCATGTACCGTACAATTCTGAGTGACAACCTCCTTCCCTCCGCCAGGGCCTTAAAAATGGGTCGTGGCTGGGTCTTCCAGCACGACAATGACCCAAAACATACAGCCAAGGCAACAAAGGAGTGGCTCAGGAAGAAGCACATTAGGGTCATGGAGTGGCCTAGCCAGTCACCAGACCTTAATCCCATTGAAAACTTATGGAGGGAGCTGAAGCTGCGAGTTGCCAAGCGACAGCCCAGAACTCTTAATGATTTAGAGATGATCTGCAAAGAGGAGTGGACCAAAATTCCTCCTGACATGTGTGCAAACCTCATCATCAACTACAGAAGACGTCTGATCGCTGTGCTTGCCAACAAGGGTTTTGCCACCAAGTATTAGGTCTTGTTTGCCAGAGGGATTAAATACTTATTTCCCTCTGCAGAATGCAAATAAATTCATATACTTTCCACAATGTGATTTTCCGGATTTAATTTGTGATGTGCTATCTCTCACTGTTACCAATAACCTACCCTTCAATTATGGGCTGCTCATGTCTTTGTCAGTGGGCACACTTACAAAATCAGCAAGGGATCAAATACTTATTTCCACCACTGTATGTATACAATGTGGGTATAGGTGGTATACAGGTCTGGATTTCTCATCATTTAGACAACTTTCTACAGGTGGCAGGCTGAATCAGACAGCTTCTCTGCTCCAGAAGCACTTTCTGTGAAACGTGTCTGGCAAAAGTGCCCATGTCCTGCTGGACCTAAGCTTTTAAAGGTATAGGACTAGAATGGCAGCATTTGAGGCAGTGGTGTAGCCACAGGTGGGCCTGGGTGGGCTGGGGCCCACCCACATAGGGCTCAGGCCCACCCAACAGTAGTATACGTTTAGCGGTAGCTGGTGGGGATCCCAATCTCTGCCAGCTGAAGACTTCCCCCTGATGGTAACAAAAATGCCGCTCTCCACGATACTGGCACCTACGCATGCTCAGTTTTCAGCGCATGTCTGCTGCAGACTGCCAAGGTGGAGATAAGCATTTTTCCACCAGTTGAGATATTTTTTTTGGTGCGGTGGAGAACACTTGGTGCCCACCCACTTCTGGCCTAGGCCCACCCAAAATCTGCTGTCTGGCCATGCCCCTGATTTGAGCCACAGTACAAGCATGGCCAACCCAACCCTGCTCCTTAATGGGGGCAGATCTAATGGGATAGTTCTATTCCTGCTGGGTAGCTCTTGATTAGGGGCTACCCTGTGAAGAGGATATGCCCCTTTCACTGCCGGGGGACCTTCCCTTCTCGCAACCATGTCCTTGGAAGGGACTTGTTCCCCACCCAGAGTCATGGAGACGTTAAACCTAGTACTGTATGTATGTATGTGTGAAAGAACATTAGCTTATGTTATAAAAGAAAGTATTTTTACAGTGTGACTATTTTCCAAATATCCTTTATGCTAAATGCTGTTTGGGAAAACCTGAATATTCATGGATATTTACTTGGGGGAGGGGGGATTTAAAAATTGTGGGGGATGGGGAAAGATGCCAGTACCTTGCATCACACATTTGCATGACCTGTTCAGCTAATTTTCTGTGTGAATAAAGCAGTGAAGCGAGGGGGTCCACCTGTAATTTATGTAAACTATCTAGAACCCAAGGGGTTAGTCAAAGACTAAATATGAAACAGGAGACCAGACATTGTTTAAATTATTATGAGAGGCAAAGTATAGATGTGAGGATGCATTCCAGCAAGGCCACCTGTGAATAACACGGTGCTTTAAATAATGAAAGACAAGTAATGGCTTTTAGCATTTCTTTGTTGGGGTGAAGGGGTCACTACTTTGCTATTTCTGATGCTATGAAACACAGCAACATGAAAATAATGCTATTTGGTGAAGGGCATGCCCTGTGAACCAGTCCTATAAAAAAGGTATCATCTTACTTTTTGTATTATTTTTGTTTTATTTCTACTTATTACCTGTGAATCAGAAACATAACCTACTTTAGCAATTACCATCAGATACTCTACTGGCTGTTCTGAGAAATATCTGCACATGGATGAGAAGGCATTCTCTTTCAATGCACTGTTGGAATCACACAGTGGGGCCTCAGGGTGGACAGGATGTCCCTATTAGGTTTCCAGATTGCTTGATATAGTGATTGGAAGACTACAATTGTTATTCTGTTAAAATTTTATGATGTGTATTTTGTAGATTGTGAACCACTTCTGATCATATCATTTAAAAAAATATAAATAAATCAAATACTCACAGGTACATTAGGCTGCAGTCTTAAAATGTGTCTTTGATCTCCTTTCACTAGGCTCCCAATGTCTGTCTTGTTTATTCATAGGGTCTTTATACTCACTAAAATGTATTTATTTATTTACTTATTTATTTAAACTTTTATAGCCCCATATTAACTAGGCGGGTAACAATATACATACACAATCATTAAAACAATCACATAAAATATGCACATATAATCATCATTAAAAATTCAAAAACACTGTCTCTTCAATACTTGTAGAAAAACACAGACTAATCTAAGTCCCAAAATATGCCTGTGCAAATAAAAATGCCTTTAACTGTTTCCTGCAATAAACGCAGTCTCAACGGCATTTCATTCCACCTAATTGGATCCACATAAGAAATGCTGTCCTTGCAGTAACAGAAAAATGCAACCACCTCAATAAAGGCACAATCAATTGCTGTGGTCGCAGATCGCAACATTATTAAAATTAAAACTGCCTTTATCTGTCAGTCTTTAATGAAAATGGGCCAGATCTAGTGTTCCTGAAAAGCACTGTGGTGAAGGGCAGCACACTGATTTCTAATGACAGTCAGGTTTAAGTCATGCCAATATGTTCATAAAGTTAAACAACTTGAGAGTGAGGCCTGAAGTCCATAGATAGCAGCCCTGATTACTTAAGTTATTAATTTAACTTCAAACTGGCCAATATTCAGCCCACAGGAGCCAGGTTGGCTAAGTCCTGCAAATGGTGCTGAGCCTGGATATTCAATGCTGGGCTATTTCTGGTGACCGGCATTGAATATCTGGTTTTTTTTTTTTCCAGTTAAAATTTAACCAGACAAGTTAATATTCAGTGCTGGCCAGTTAAGTTTATGGCAGCCATAGATAGGACTACTATTTAGGCTGTCTTATTTGGCCAGTAAACTTAGATGGTGATGCACTGAATATATGAATATATCGAGTGATATAGCCGGGATAGCTGCTATGCACTAAGGTCAGATTCTATATATGGCACCTGAAAAATCCGAATGGAACAAATTTCTGCCTAAGCATATTCTATAAGCGGTGCATATTAGTCATGGTATATAGAATATTCTTAGTTGATATCCCAGCTCCTAGAACTATGCGCATTCTTTTACACCAAGGAAAACATGGCATAAATACCAGCACATAGTTTTAGGCACAGGGAAGCATATTCTATAATAGTGCACATAAATTTTGGAACACCCACAAAATGCCCATTTCCATGCCCATAACAATGCCCATTTTTGGCTGCGTGCATTAGAATTTAGGCGCTCTGCGTTACAGAATACACTTAGTAAGTTGTGTGTGTAAATTCTAATTGTTGCCAATTAGTGCTCATTATTGCTTGTTAAGTGCTGTTATCAACACTGATTAGCTTGTTAAGCCAATTAAGTAAGATACACTGTTATAGAATATGCTTGGAGTTTGGCACAGAACACTAGACATGATACATAGAACCTGAAGGTAAGCACTAATATTCAGCGAAGATAACCAGATATCTTGCACTGAATATTACCGCTTATCTCATAGGCGGTCGGTGGCCCAACTGTTTGGGGAGGCTAAAGGGGGTGGGGTTAGGGTGAGGTTGAGGGCGGGGCCATAATTGTCTGACAACACACAGAAAAAAAAATAAGTAAAATAAAATAGTCACAATTAATACCTTTTATTAAATTTAGATATTAGATTGTAAGCTCTATTCAGCAGGGACTGTCTCTTTGTGTCAGGTGTTCAGTGCTGCGTGTGTCTGGTAGCACTATACAAAAGGTTAATAATAATAATAATAATAATATTAGATATGTATCATATGTCAAAGAATAAAGTGGTTGCTCAAAGCATAAGCTAACCACAATCGCTCAACTGCAAAACACTATGCACAACTTTGTGCAAAAACACACTCAGAATCTTACTGTACCATAAATATTACACTGGACAGAACCTAATACACCAATATACCACCCATACGGAAAATGCAGACCGTCAACAATATGAAACAAAGGATCATAATATCACAATTCTCATGTAGAGCCACAAAATATCCTTTTAGGGTGGATAGTGTTCACGATGAGCTCCTTTTATTAACAACCATATGTAGATCCTTCAAGAGGTAATGTCATGATTTAGGCTCTACACCCTTTCTGATGTTTTGGTGCCACCTCAGTAAGGCCAACACACAATCTCTCCACTGCAAAACACTATGCACAAACTTGTACAAAAACACACTCATAACCTTACCAAACCATAACAGTATTAATTACAAGGACAGGACGAGCTACAACCTTAAGCGTGGAAAGGCAGCACTGTAATTACACTGGGCTCTAAAACACCAGTACACAAGCTAGTGAAAAAAATAAAAAGGGCTGCAAATACTACACGCTAGCTGAATACTGCACCTTGATCACACATGAAAAACACATGACACAACAGATATGAAGGCAAAATACTGAACTGGAAAGTTACCTCAAGAAGTTAGACTCAGCATGCAGCAATACTAGAAAAATTTAAACTTGCATGCAAAATATCACAGATGCACATTTCCAAAAGCTGACATATTCCAATTAATAAATTCTGAATAAAAAAATGTTTTCTACCTTTGCTGTCTGAGTATTTAGTTTTTCTGTTAGCTTTGGTCCCAGTTTCTTCTGTTGTATGCAGTGTTTTCTTTCCATTTGATATTTTTTCTCTCACCATGTCCACCATCCTTCTGTGTCCTTATGCGTCCTGTCTACCATCTGTAGCCCTGTTCCTATCCTTTCTCCAGTTTAAACATCTGCCCTCAAAGTGTTTCAGTCCAGCCCTTAAATTCAGCAATTTGCCCTCCATCCATATCCAGCATTTCTCCTCACTCCCTTCTGTCCCTGGATCCACAATCTCCCTCTTTTTCTCTTTCCCCTCTAGTGTATATCTATCCCTCCCTCTCATCCATCCCCATGTACAACCTCTCTTCCCTCCTTCTTCTCGCCTACTGCCCACATCACTCTCAGTATCTCCCTTCCTTGCACCCTGGGCCCAACATCTATCTCTTTCTTCCTCTTCCTTCCCCTCAGGGGCGTAGCCACGGGTGGGCCTGGGTGGGCCCAGGCCCACCCACTTTCCGTCCAGGCCCGCCCGCCCACGTCGGTCACAGAAATTCGTTCTCCTCCCCGCCAGCGCTGCATTCTTTTCTTCGATCGTCGCCGGCAGCGCTGCCATTCACACAGGCAGCTCCGCCCCCCTTTGCTGCGTCCATCTGGCCCTACGTACACAGGAAGTGCATCAGAGAGTGGGCCGGATGAACGCGGCAGAAGGGAGCGAAGCTGCCTGTGTGAATGGCAGAGCTGCCAGCGACGATCGAAGAAAAAAATGCAGGGACCGAAGCTGCCTTCTCTCTTCTGCTGCGCTGGTTCAAAGGGTTGCTGGCAGCGTGTAAGAATCACTGCTGCTGGCTGAGTCTGACCTGAAATCCGTGCAGCAGAGGGAAGGCTTCTGGGTCATCAGCAGCAGTGCAGCAATTCTCTCTTACATGCTGCCAGCAACCCTTTGAAACGTGCTGCGGTGCCGTGATGCTCCTGATGCTGCATGGAGGGGGGGTTGGAGAGGATAAAATTGTTGGGCTGCTTGGGCATGGGAGTGGAGGGGAGGGAAAGAAAAGAGATGCTACACAGGGGGTGTAGGAGTGAGGGAAATTGTTAGGGAGGGGAGGGAGAGATGCTACACAGGGGGTGTAGGAGTGAGGGAAATTGTTAGGGAGGGGAGGGAGCGATGCAGGGGGGTGTAGGAGAGGGAGACATGCATGGGAGAGTAGAAGCAAGGAGATCATTATTGGGATATGGGGGGAGAGAGAGGGATAATTGCTGGATGTAGGTTAGGGTGGGGAGGGAAGGAGGGGTGAATGACAAAAGAAGGAGAAATGTTGGACCTGGGAGGGAGGGGAGGAAAAGGTACTGCACAGGGGAGAGAGGGATGAAGGAGAAATGTTTCATGGTGGTGGAAGAGATGCTGCAAGGGAGGAAACAGATGTTAGACTTGGGATGCAAGGGTGAGAGAGAAGAGGAAAAGAGGGAACAATGTTGAACATGAGGGCGGAGGAGGGGGAAGAAGGAGGGAGATGTAGGATCCAGGGGTAGAAGACAGTGAGGGAGAAATGCTGGAATGTGGGTGGGAGGAAAGAGGGGGAGAAATGCTGGCCCCTGGGGGAAGGGGCAAGAGGAAAGAGAGAAATGACAGGAAGATGCTAGGAGGGGATAGAGGGTGGAGAGAGGAGAAAGAGGGAGCAGATGTTGGGCTAGAAGGGTTGGAAGGAGGCAGACACTGGGATGGTGGAACCATGTGGAAGGCCAAGGGGGTGGTAAGGAAATGAAAGAGAGAATGATAGTGATTACGGGGAGTAGATTAAAGATGAAGGCTGGAGAAGATGGGGAATAGGAGAGCTAGTGGGTGAAAGAAGGAGATGGAAATCAGATAGGTATCTGAAAAGTAAAAAGGAAAAGGATTAGAAGATGAAATTTGAGTGGACAGAGAGCAGGAAAGAAAGAAAAAAGATAGGAAAGAGCTAAAATGAAACAAACATCAATATGTCAGTGTAGTGAGGGAATGGAATAAGAGTGGAGAAAAGACAAATGAATAGCAGCTGCTTGAAGGAGAATTAACAGAAAGACAGGAAAGTGGAAAAGAGAAACTTGAACCAACATAGTGGAAAAATAAAATGACCAGACAACAAAGGTAGGAAAGACATTTTATTTTGAATTTATTAACTGAAATTTGTTAGCTTGAGAAATGTGCAGAGCGGATATCATTTTATTGTGTTCAGTAGAAAAAAAGAAATATATTTCTGATTTTATTTCTCCACTGTAACATACCGAGGTTCCGAGTTCAATTTTTGTAAACATATTTTTATTTCTAATTTGTGATCCCTTGTTCTGTATTTGGTGAGAGTCTGGGCCCTAGCATGTCTAACACTAGTCCCGACCCTTGCTGTAGCTGGTGGGGATCCCCAACCTACATCAGCTGAGGACCTCCTCTAAAAGCAGCTAAAACTCCCTTCTACTAAGCTTGGCAGATGGCGGCAACATCCTTGAGCCACCGATAACTAAGCATGCATGGGGTGCCAGCATTGGTGACTCAAGGCATTGTTGCTATTGCTGCCTGCCAAGCTTGGTAAAAAGGATTTGTGGCTGTCTTCGAAGGAAGCTTTCAGCTGACAGAGCTTGGGGATCTTTATGAGCTAAATTATATTTTGAATTGGGAGGTGCCAGGGAAGATGAGGAGAGTGCGGGGAGGAAGGGGGCAGAGACAGAGAAAATTTTGTGCCCACCCACTTTGGGCTCAGGCCCACCCAAAATTGGCCGTCTGGCTACGCCACTGCTTCCCCTTATAGCATCCCTCCCATCCCCATACAGCATCTCTCTCTCTCTCTGTCTCCCTCCCTCCCACTTCCATATTCAACATTTCCCCTTTTCTCTTGCTGTGCATCTGTCCCTCCCTCCTCCGTCACATCCAGCATTTCTCCCTCTCTCTCCCCATGCATCTCCCCCCACCAACATTTCCCACCTCCCTTGCTCACCTCTTCCTAGCATTACCCCATCACCCCAACAGTGCTCCTTTCTCTCCCTGTCTCCCTGCCACCAGCCAGCATGCTGCCTCGGTCTTCCCCGCCGGCGCTGCCTCGGTCCCTGACTCCCTGCAGCATTCTTGTCTTCACCCGTACCCGTCAGCGCTGCCATTCATTCTCACAGGCAGCTCCATTCCCGCTCCCCTTTGCCGCGTCCTCCGGCTCTCTCTGATGCACTTCCTGTTTAACAAGAAGTGCATCAGAGAGAGCCGAAGGAGTGGACGTTTCATCAGCCTGACCTATGCCTTTCATTTATCAGTCATTTATTTGACAGTTATCACTTTTCATTGTTTGGTGTTTCTCTGTCCACAATATCTGCTCACATAATTATAATATATTAACATTTTTTTACATAATTTATCATTATAAATTTACAAATGTGCAATACTATTATGAATGCCCGTATATGTTTGGCCATATATTTTATTAAGGCGGATATATTTTATTTGAAATCTCTTAATATTATGTTTTTAATTTGTCCTGTTTTTTTAAGAAAGTTGATTGTGACCCCTGAGGCAGGCGCTTTGGCGCCGAAACACGGACCGTGCCGGGTCCTTGATATTGATATGAATATTCTGAATAAACTGGTTTTTTATATTATCTCCCTATTGGTTTGCGCATTTGTCAGCCTCTACTTTTGCTGTTTTGCATCAACAGTAAAATAACATGTTTTAACAATAGCCCACATTGATAAATTCCCCCGTAAATGCCCTCTTTTTACACATAAATTGGGAGAGATGCTTCAAAGGGGGGCAATTTGCCCCAAACACCATCGTCAAGAAAAAGATATCTATTGTGGAATTTGGTTAAAGAAAGCCACAGTTATGAAACAAAAACATTCTTGTGATGGCAAAAACAGTTAATGAAAGAGATACTTAATTGACGTAACAAACAACCTTAGGAATTATTACATCTATATTCTTCCTCTACCCCAAACATAAGCTTTTACTGCTTATAGAAGTAATGGCTTTCTCTCAAATTTCAACAGATTTATACAGTGAATAAGATAATCAAATGGTCAAACTCCCATCCCTTCCACCAAAAAATCTACACTTTTTGAGAAACAGCTGAGGCCTGCCTGGAAAGCCTGAACCAGCTCTTTGAAATAACTAAAACAGCCCTTTGGAAATAAACTTATTAGCAACTAGGACAGAAAAAGCACAAATAGATTTGCTCTGTACATGTGTCCTGAGGAGGTTCTCTCACTGGCATGCAAACAGATATCATGATCATCAGTTTAGTAAAATGCCAAATCAGAGAAGGCAGAAAACAAAGACAAAGAAATAAAGAACAAAGAAGAAGAAAAACTTACAGGAAAGATTTCATGTCCAGCCCTCGATTCCGGATCTGCCCAACCACGTACTCCCAGCTGCCTGGGTTGGAGCGGCTTCTGCCACCAGCAGTACGGTATTTGGAGCCAGCTGAGCTTCCTTGACGTGCTGGGCCGCTGCGTTGGCCCCGAGGGTTGCCGCTGCTGGAGGAGGTAGTTTGGGATTGTGATTGAAGTTGCAGCTGGCCTAGACTCTGGCTGGTGGTTGGTTGGCTGTGGCTCTGTTTCTGATGCTGACTCAGGGGCTGCTGTAGGCTTTGCTGGCGTAGTAGGGTACGTGGGCGCTGGTATTTCGGATCTCCAACTGAGGTGGGGATATGGTCAAGGGTAGTGGCTGCAGACAAGGTAGGGTCGTCAAGACTTGGGAAGGGTAAAGAAGAGAAGTATAAGCAAAATGTGAAGAGACAAAATTGAAGGAAGGAAAGGAAGACAGTTAGAGAGAAGACAGCTAACTGCAAAGATTTCTCTCTGTATCCCTTTTGGGAATCTTTCCTTAAAAACTTCTTCAAGACTATCAGGTTCCTGCTTCAGCTGTTCTTTAAGATACAGTGTAATCCCAGCTTTGTCCAAACACCTGCCACTTGGAGTGGTACAATAGTTTTTGGAACTCAAGAGCTGTCCCCATTCCAATCTGCGCTTAGCAAATTAACTTTCTTAATAGAATTATAGAACATAAAGATTGATTGGCTATCTCCTACACAAATTAACCTACTTGAAAGTTGTCAGTGTTAAGTTCCCAACTGCATTGAACTGTGTTTTATAAAAGAAAAGATTTTTCTATTTCAATGGAAAGTAGTTTATAAACCAGTGTACCATGGGGGAAATTGATTCATTCATTCATTCATTCAAGTATTTATATACCGCTTAGGTCTAAGTGGTTTACAGTTTCATTTTACAGGTATGTACTACTGTTGAACCTAGGGCAATGGAGGGTTGAGTGACTTCCCCAGGGTCACAGAGCTACAGAGGGAATTGAACCTGGTTCAAGAAATAGCATCAAAATTTAGGTGCTGGAATGATCAATGCTCGGTGCAAATTCTATAACATCAGTTCCACCCAGAACTGCTGATATAGAGTACTAGTGTCACACCTTATCTACACACCTAATGTTAGACGCAAGCACTTATGTCAGTTCAAAGGCTGGTGTAAATGCTCACACCCAACTGTAGGGAGTTTGGTGTGTAAATGATAATACCGCTAGCCTGTGCATCTAACTGCCTGATACACTCCTGACATGCCTATGCCCCTCCCATGTCCATGCCCCCCTTGAAGTTGCATGTTTTGGGATTTTAGCATACAAACTATAGAATAGCGACCAAGGGAAACTGTGCACGTAACTACTAATTGTTGGCAATTAGCACCAATTAAGGCCAATTATAGCCAATAATTAACACCGATTAACAGCCAATTCTAGAATTAAGTTGTGTGTGCAACTGACCTTGTTCTATAAATTGTGTGTGCAACTTTGTGCGCTAACCCCCCTAATTCTATAAAAGTCACCAAAATTGTGTGTGTAAATTTAAGCATACCCCTAATTTTCACTTGCAATTTAATAGAATAGTGAGCCAATTAGTGCCAATAATTGGCTTTTTAACAAGTAATAATTAGCACTAATTAGATTTAATTGGAACTTACACGCCTAAAATTTATGCATAGCCCAAAAAGGGGGTCTGGAAATGGGAGGGTCATGGGTGTTTTGGGGCGAACCGGGGGCATGGAATATGGGTGCTCGATGCATAAATTTAGGTGTAGGCATTTGCACCACATTTTCATTGGTGCAAATGGCAGCACCTAAATTTACATGTGACCTCTCCACTTATGTGTTATACTGTAAACCACACCAAACTTTAGATGCGGATCATAAAATACCGTTTAAGCATTTTTTCGGCACTGATTTTTTTAGGTACCATTTATAGAATTCACCCCTAAGTGTAAAGTTGGGTGCCCAACTTCACAGAATTTGGGAGCAAGTGTGTACTGTATGTCTTTTATCCTTATAGTACACAGGAAAGGATAAAGAAAAAGAGGGCAGGAAGCCTAAACGACTAATCACTGATGAACCATTGAAAAGTCACCTCATGGACTTTAATTTCCTATAACAGCTGTTGTAGCAAAGAATTTTGATTCATATTTCCTGAACAACTATGACCACTTTAGCTGCAATATAAAGACAACATGAGGGCTGTTTAAAACTGATTTAATAAATTGTTGGTATTTTAATTTTTAAAACTCTTTTAATAAATGTTTGCAGCTATTGCAGTGCATGGTTAATTTGGGAGCATTTTATCAAAAAGGCTAATAAATGTTTAGCAGTTTAACTTGTTTCAGAATTGATAGACTTGCTCTATGAAAATTGAGAAGAGGTCACCACATTTCACAAAGATTTGGCAAAATCCACAATATAACTAGCTTTCACAAGGATCAGAGTCCAATCTATGGGGCCCTTTTACCAAGCCATGGTAGGCACTTGCATGGGACATGCTGAGGCATCCTGCAGTAGTGTGCTGATCAGCACATGGTAATCACATGCTGAGAAATATGGATGGAGACTAGGCATGCCCTGTGCAAATCAAGTAGTGCAGGCACATTGTCACACACTGTCCAATTACTTTGGGAGTCCTTAGTGCCTACAATATAGGTGGAGGTAAGGGCTCCCACAGCAATGGGCATGTGTTAATTAGTAAATTAGCCCATGACCATGAAAGAAAAATATACAAATGTGGCTATTTTACCACCACACTAAAAGTGGCAGCAGCATGTGGTAAACCCACATGTGAACAACAACACCGGCCACTTTTTAGCATGACTTAGTAAAAGAGCCCCTATATTTCTAAACTCATAGTCATAAATATTCACTGTCTGGGCTGTCTTACTTATCACAGAAGACCAAGAAAAGGGATATTACTGTAGAAGAACAAATTGGGATATGCATATCCATTTACAGTGATGTAATTTTCCCTACATAAATACAAACTTTCATATGAATTTGTTTCTGATCTCATAGGCCAATGATTTGACTGGAGACATATGTATCTGCTAATCCAAAACAGCTTTTCCATTCAGCTAACAGGAAATCAGTAGACCAGAATTACAAATGTTTAGTGGGAAAGAATTGGGGGGAGGGAAAGGAAGTACATTAAATCCTGTTTCATTGTTTTTCACTACTGTGGTCAGCTCCTTTGACAAACAAAAACAGTTGGGATTTGTTATACTGCCTTTCTGTGATTACAAAGGTAATCAATAGAAATAAAACAAAATAAAACATGGAAAAGAAAATAAGATGATACCGCTTTGTTTGTAATCCTGTCCGTGACGCCACTTGTAAACCCCCTAGTGGTGGAGCGGGTAATTACAATAAGTAAAGAAATAAATATATAGGAATGTCACAGTTTCAAATAGGGTTCCCAAATAAACTCCACGCAACCAAGGGATTTGACAAGAAAAATATTAAATAGTTTATTAAATGGTAAAATAAATAGAAACATTTGGATATGTTCCTAAATGTTGGTACCAATGGTTAAAGTTTGCTAGTCTCTATATATAAAACGCACCGCGAACGTTCTAATGAAGCCTCAGCCGGAAACTTGAGGTGGCATAGATATCCGTTTGGCCATGAGTGTCAGCCCTGCCCTCGCGTCACAACCTGATGACGTCGAGGGCGGAGCACTGACACTCGAGGGCCGAAACGGACAAGGCACAGGCATGGAGGCAGAGCAACAAAAACAAAACCAGCATCCCGAAAAAACCGGCGTCGCGAAAAAAAAAGTTTCATCCGTTTCATGGACAAAGCCAGCCACAACGTGCGAGGTAAGGAGGGAGGCAGGTAGGCACGCAGCCAGCCTGAACGTCAGAGGGTGGGAGAGAGGGACACAACTAGCCAGCCAGCCAGCCTCTCGAGTGCTGAAAGACACAAGGCACAGGCGCGGAGGCGGACCACCAAACATACACAGACCGTCCCCACACAAACAAGCGTCGCCAAATACATAACACTCGACCCTGGAACAATGTGCGAGGGAGGGAGGGAGGCAGGCAGCCAGACAGCCACAACGTCGGACAGTGGGAGGGAGGGAAACAGGTAGCCAGCAAGCCAGCCAACCAGCCTGAACGTGGCAGCCAGGGAGCCAGCATGAACGACGGTGGGATGAGCATTGGTGGGTGGCTGGAAGGGGGTCAATGGAAAATAGAGAACCGCTGGGTGGCTGGAGGGGGGGCAGAGGAAAAAGGACAATCGCTGGGTGGAAGGAGGGGGGCAGGGGAGAGAAGACAATCGCTGGGTGGTTGGAGTGGGGTGGGGGTGAGAGGAGAATCGCTGGGTGGCTGGAGTGGGGGCAGGGAGAAAGGAGAATCGCTGGGTGGCTGGAGGGGGGCAGGGGAGAGAGGAGCATCGCTGGTTGGCTGGAGGGTGGGCAGGGGAGAGAGGAGCATCGCTGGGTGGCTGGAAGGGGGGCAGGGGAGACAGGAGATTCACTGGGTGGTTGGAAGGGGGTCAGGGGAGAGAAGAGCATCGCTGGGTGGCTGGAAGTGGGTCAAGGGAAAATGGAGAACCACTAGGTGGCTGGAGGGGGGGGGGCAGAGGACATAGGACAATCGCTGGGTGGCTGGAGGGGGACCAGGGGAGAGAGGACAATCGCTGGGTGGCTGGAGTGGGGGCAGGCAGGGGAGAGAGGAGAATCACTGGGTGGCTGTAGGGGGAGCAGGGGACAGAGGAGACTTGCTGAGTGGCGGGAGGGGGGCAGGGGACAGAGCAGACACGCTCCCACCCAGCAATCTTACTCTCTCTCTGTCACACACACACACTCGTACATTCATTCTCTCTCACACACAGTCACTCTCACACACAATCTCTCAAACATACACACTCCAACAAAAACCCTGCTAGCGCCCATTTCATTTGTTTCAGAAATGGACCTGATTTACTAGTGTATTCTATAAGCTGAACCTAACTCTAGGCGGGATTTATAGAACAGCACTAAGCATGGTTTTTTTTCTGCACCTTACATAGATTTATCTCCTTAATGTATTTCTTTTTCAATTGTTCACATTTCTAATAAGGTACTGTAGTCCTCACGAAAATGTTAAATTAGCAGCATTAGAAATTGTGGCCTTATTGGCATAACACATACCACAACTGAATAAATTAGATTGTGATGTATATTCTGGTTTGGCTACTTTGCAAAGACTGAAGACTATACCAAATACACCTGGCAGTTTCCTTCTGAACATTTGGACTTCTAGCTCAAATGGAACCAGTGCTAGGATCCTAGTGCTATGATCTTTCATTCTTAACTACTTGGGGACTTTGTATCTATTATTCCTCCTCCACAATGTACCTAATTTGGTCATTCCATTGACAGTTCACATCTAGGGGCAATGCACTAGGGCTCCCTCCAGAGCCTGCAGTTGTGGGCCCTGAATCTGGCTACTAGGTCTCATCTTTGAATGATGACTGACTTTCTTCCTTCCTCCGCCCCTCTCCCCCCCACCCACAAGGATCATGAACACTGCCTTTGAAATAATGCCAGCCTTATTTAACTTCAGGAGTGGAAGACTCAACTCAGGGATGAAACTGGGGACCTTCTGCATTGTACAGCAGTGCCACTGGAAAGGTCTACTACTTGTTTTTCTCATTTTACTAATGTTAACTCCTGATTTTCAATTTGACAAACATTTACATTTCCATTCTGACCTGAAAATATCTTTGAGAGAACCACAAAAGTGGAAATAAGTCCCTGAAGTAAGCCAGGCAAAAACAAAGAGTGGTAACGGATCAGGCTCTTCAAAACAGACCAAAGACTCTCAATGTGAAATTAGAAACATTGATTAAAGATGACTGGACACGGTACCATGTTTCGGCACATACGTGCCTGCTTTTTTTTATTCTTCACAGTGGCATCTACAAGCAATACTGCTCCATACACCCATCAACAGTCTTTTTAAAAACCAGCTTATGTTTACATCCTAAGACATCTCGCCGTGAATACATGTGATTATCAAACACATTTATCAAGACTCCTGAAGCAGGCATGTATGTGCTAAAACACGGTACCATGTTGAGTCATCATCAATAAATGTTTCTAATTTCACATTGAGAATCCTTGGTCTGTTTTAAAGAGCCTGATCCCATTCCCACTCTTTGTTTTTGCCTGAAAATATCTTAACATGTTCATTACATGGTGGGTTGAGCCATTCCTGGTTTTTTTTTTCATGAGCTGAACTAACCAAACCTGAGAAAATAGCTTTATGAAAAATAAACCCCGACAACTCAACTCAGGTGTGTCAAAGACTAGAGTCTTAAAACAGTTCCTTATGAATTACGAATGCACTTTGTATCTCAGACAACCATAATGTACTTTGCTCATCTCATATTTTGTTTACAAAGAGGTTAAGTGAACTCTTCAAATGGTTGTCAGTTTTGCTGTTTGTTATCAGAATTGCATTTGTAATATCATTGACTGCTATGGAGCCATTTTAGTCTGGGATACTAAGCACATCTGATTGATAAGATACGGTCTGATGCACATTTCTAGCTGCAAAGTGGTATTTAAAGTTCTGAACCAAAGAGGTTGATGGAATACTTCCTGAAAGTTTATTAAATGCTCACTCAACTAAAGAATTTCTTTTTGAGCTGGATTCACTCAAATTGTTTTTGGCCTCTGGAAGGCAAATAGTAGACAAACCTGTTGACATTCCATTAGTGCCCTCCACTCTGCCCTCACCCAAATATATGTTTATTCAACTCTAGCACCCTTTGCAAATATTATTGCTGCTTGAGGCTAGTGTACAATACAGCCATCATACTCCTTCAGCCACAGTTCTCCAATTATTTCCTATGGGAGCAATTCTGACACACATAAAAAAAAAATTATATTGGGGAATTGAAAAACTAGCTGCAACAAGCACACATCTTTCACTTTATCGCAAAGGGAAAAAAAAGATTTGCAACCTTTCTCTTATTTTTAAATACTGGGTACAGTTTCCAATTTTAAAGTGGCTTTTAAAGGACCAGTACCATTTTTGCTGCCAAAAATCATAGCACTTATCTGTTAAAAATCAAATAAGCCTACCCTAATGTTACAATAGTCTTTATGATGGTCTTATCACCTCTATCATTTATGTAATTATTTCTCTTATTCTGTGTCTAGCTTTACTTGTAGTTACTCAGGGCCCCTTTTACAAAGCAGTAGTAAGCCCAATGTAGGCTTACCACTTGCTAAACAGGAAGTACCGCCGGGCTACCGCAGCATCCCGCTGGTACTTCCTACCCCTAGTGCGCCATCATATCCAGCGCTACAAAAATATATTTATTTTTGTAGTGCTGGGTGTGCCCGGCGGTAATCAGGCAGTGCCACCAGGTTAGTGCAGGAGCCCTTACTGCCACCTCAATGGGTGGCGGTAAGTGCTCCCCCTCGAAATGGCTGCGCGGCAAGTGCTTTACTTGATGCATGGCCATTTCCTGCAGAAAAAAACCTACTCTTTTACCACCTGCGGTAAAAGGAGGCCTCCACACGCATTAAAAACACATGCTGATGCCAGCGCAGACCCCCTTTTGCCGCAGCTTGGTAAAAGGGACCCTCAATTGGATAACTCACAAATGGGTCCTTTTACAGAGGTGTGCTAGTGTTTTTGGCATGCGCTAAAAATAAACGTGCACTAAATGCTCAAGATGCCCATATATTCCTATGGGTGTCTCTAGTGTTTAGTAAGCACTAATCATTAGCACACGGTAAAAACACTACCGTACATTTGCAAAAGACCCTCATAATCACACCTCATACACTCACACACTCTACAGACTTTCTATATGCATGCACCACCCTTACACATACATACTTACCCTGGGATTCTATATATCGCACCTTGATATCTGTGAGGAAATCGAAGTGTATTCTATAACAATGTGTATAACTTAGTTAACAAGCTAATCAGTGCTGATAATTGGATGTTAACAAGCAATTATCAGCACTAATTGGCATTAATTATAATTTATGCTAAGCCTATTCTGTAACATGGTGCATGTAAATTCTAAGTTGCATAGTTGAAACATGGGTGTGGTTATAGGAGTGGAATGGGCGGATCATGGGCATTTCTAAAATCTATGTGTGTTGTTATAGAATGCACCTGATCTGTGCCTAATTTACATGTCAGGATTTACACCAAGCTTTACTTGGTGTAATTCACAGTGACTAAATTTAGTCACTCAGAGCAGCACTCAGCATATTCTATAATGTAGGCCTAAATTAAAGTGTACTTTATAGAATACGCTTTGATTTCTGTATGGAAATCGAGGCTTGATATATAGAAACTAGACCTTTCCCATCCATAGGATTATAAATTGCTTTAATTTTATGCTTTGATCTGTTTACCCACATATCTGCCAGTGGCACATGTTTCTAGGGGACTTTGTGACTCTTGATGCAAGCATAATTTCTGAAATCCTTGGCATTACAATGGACCACAACTTAACAATGGAGACTCAAGTGAAATCCACAACAAAGAAAATGTTCCACTCGATGTGGAAACTCAAATGCGTGAAACAATTCTTCCCGAGGGAAACATTTCGCAACCTGACACAATCAATGGTAATAAGCCATGTAGACTACTGCAATGGAATTTATGCGTGATGCAAAGAACAAATTTTAAAGAAACTCCAGACCACTCAAAACACGGCAGCTAGACTTATATTTGGAAAAACGCGATTCGAAAGCGCAAACCCCCTCCATGAAAAACTACACTGGCTCCCAAACAAAGAACGCATTGCTTTCAAAATCTGCACCCTGGTTCACAAAATTATCTATGGTGAAGCCCCGGGATACATGACAGACTTAATCAACTTACCAACTAGAAACACATCTGAATCAACACGAACATACCCAAATCTGCACTACCCAAGCTGCAAAGGACTTAAATACAAATCAACCTACGCATCCAGTTTCTCCTATATAAGCACACAACTGTGGAATGCATTACCAAAAGTTTTGAAAACAACGTACGACCACCTAAACTTCCGGAAAACACTAAAAACTAACCTGTTTAAAAAGGCATGCCCTACCGATCCAACTTGAATGCCTGATCTCGGCAACACAACAATACTAAAGTATGTAATGGACATAACACAACTCTCCCACTGTTCGATTCCCTAATGTGGCTGTGCCACATGAACTTTATCTTACCACAACATCACTTTGTATTTGTTAACATCGGAGTCTGCAAACGCCTCACCAATACTATGTAAGCCACATTGAGCCTGCAAATAGGTGGGAAAATGTGGGATACAAATGTAAAAAGTACCAAATGCAACAAAAGGGAACACTCCGCTATAATTTGTGGATAAAAAAAAGCAGTGGGTAGCGGGTCTAATCTCACAGAGTGTGGGATGTGGAATAATATGTGGAAGGAGGGAAGAGACCTCAGACAGGTGGAATTCCAGCACAATTGCTGACAATACTCATATTAGAGTATCACCGTAAATTAATCATTGGTCTCAGCCCCACCTCCTCCCTTCATCCTATATAATAAAAAGCACCTCCAACATTCTGAAGCTGACTCCTTGGCACTGTGGCAGTGTAGGGTTCGTAAGTCTGTAGTTCAGCGTTTCATTGGCTCTCACTGTCCCCGCCCTCACGTCGAGGAAACGGAATGCTGCATAGTTGCCAAGCAAACAAACACGACATCACAGGAACGAAGAACCAATCAGACAGAATGGAACTTGGAGGAGGGAAGTGGAGTGGATTGAATCTCTAACGAACAATCATATACAGGGAGGTACGAACATCAGTGGAGGCAAGTGCACAGAACGGAAGGGAAGACAAACATTTAATCACTTTGTCACTCACACACACATACAGACATCACACACACACACACACACACACACACACACACACACACACACACACACACACACACACACTCAATCACTCTGTGTATCTCTCTCTTACACTGTCTGTAAAACACACTGTCACTCTCAGTTTCTCACATGGGCAACTGTATGTTGCATTCTCACGAGTAAGGAGCTCTTCTGATGTGATTGTTAAACTGATTGAAGGGCCTGAACAAGGAAACCTTTTACCACATTGTAACACAGTTTACACAAAAAATATTGTATATAAAGAAATCTTCCACATGTAAACAACAATTATATTCAGATTACAACCGTGGAAACATTATTAATTTATTTATTTATAGTACATTTCTACCCCACATTTTCCCACGCATGCAGGCAAAATGTGGCAAACACAGGATAAGTAAAAATGACAATACAATAAGAGAAATGGTAAGAGACAAAAATTAGGCAAGGATGGCAGGAACTCATTACATTGCTAGCGCCCATTTCATTGCGTTAAGAAACGGGCCTTTTTTACTAGTGTGGACATATATCTTTTTATGAATTTTTTAAGATCTATGCTATATCCACTGTGAGTCACACAACTTAAAAAACAGTAAAAGCATGATTTAGCTTGCTGCAGCTTCGGAAATGGGGTTCCCTGCCCAACGGACCCGTTTCGCCGGAGTGGCTTCTTCAGGGGAACACGAACACCCAATTTGACCGCACTGCTGAAGTGGCAACATAGAAATCATTTGAATGAACAGAGTGCAGCCCGACTTTGAACTTTGAGTCTGTTCGTTCAAATGATTTCTATATAGCAGTAAGATGGGTGGCTATCCCAGGGTTGGAAAGGCGATTTTATTTGATAGCAAACACCACATGCAATAGTGAAAGGGTTATATATTGTATTACATGCCCTTGTCCGCTCTACTACATAGGACACACAAAAAGGAAACTTAAGAACAGATTAGCGGAGCATTTTAGCAATATAAGAAATCATAAAAAAGAAGCTCCGTTAGTTAACCATTGGTTAAGTAAAAATCACAATATTGAAGATCTAAAATGTGTGTTTTAGTACAAACAGCACACCCCAAAGGAATATAGAACAATGATATATTTTTGAATGGGCTACGGTGGCCCCAAATGGTCTCAATCTTGAGATGGAATGGTTGTAGTGAGTACATGTCACCTGTAGGGGTGGGGCTTATAGGCTATTTAAATCTCAGTAAAGTGGACTATGGTATAGCGTTTGAGGGCATGGGTCACAACCCTGACTTGGAATAGAGTCCTGATGGTAAGCAGCCAATATTATTGTATGATGATAATGAAAATATCACAAAGTTATGCAGTATAAGGACAGTGTCCATCTTTGTTCATGCATATATGTATATTATAGAATCTGATGTATGGTTCCTCCTGATGAAGGAATGTTTTGAAATGCAGTCTCGCATTGAGGACCAGGATGATTTAAGGGCAATCAGCTGAATTGAACTTATATGAACAAGTTTTTTCGGTAGCCATTCTCTGGCCGCATAGCTCTTCCCCAGACGAGTCTCTTTGGAACTGAGAGAGGGATGCTTGTATTTATGAGCCTGGACTGGAAATACAGCATTTGAGATACTTGAACAAACAGTAATGATACCAGTATGGTTTTAACCGGTAATGGTAAAGAACTGATTTAACTGGTTTAAACTCTGCTGAAGTGAGATCTAATTGTATTAAGCAAGTAATTGTCTTTTGAATAGATCAAATGTGGTGGAATGAGTGATAATGAGTGAGCGAATATGAGTTCAGATATATTCATTATGTGATGGGCAAATGGTGTTAAATAAACGTTTTGAACAAATTATTGTTCTAAGGAGTACTATATATGAATGTAATTGTTGAGCCTGTACTCTGATTATAGATTTTGAACCCTATATTGATATAATAGTTCAAATTTAATGCCAAGAAGTGTAGAGTGCTGCATTTGGGGTGCAAAAACCCAAAAGAGAGATATCAGATAGGAGAGGAGAGATTAGTAAGCTCGACTCAGGAGAGAGACCTTGGGGTGTTGGTGTCTGAGGTGAAGAAACAATGCGACGGCCGTGGCCAGAAGGATGCTAGGCTGCATAGAGAGGGGTATAACCAGCAGAAGAAAGTCATTGGTGAGGCCCCACTTGGAGTATTGTGTTCAGTTTTGGAGGCCGTATCTTGCTAAAGATATATAAAGACTGGAAGCGGTGCAAAGAAAAACCACAAAAATGGTATAGCATTTGCGTTGCAAACCGTATGAGGAGAGACTTGCTGACCTGAACATGTATACCTCGGAGGAAAGGAGAAACAGGGGTGATACGATCCAGATGTTCAATTATTTGAAAGGTACTAATCCGCAAATGAACCTTTTCCGGAGACGGGAAGGTGGTAGAACTAGAGGACATGAATTGAGGTTGAAGGGGGGGGGGGGGGGGGGGGGGCAGACTCAGGACTAATGTCAGGAAGTATTTTTTCATGGAGAGGGTGGTGGATATGTGGAATGCCCTCCTGTGGAAGGTGGTGGAGATGAAAACGGTAATGGAATTCAAACATGCATGGAATAAACACAAAGGAATCTGGTTTAGAAGGAATGGTTCCATGGAATCTTAGCGACGCCGGTAATTGGGGAAACAAAATGGGAGCTGGGCAGACTTCTACGGTCTACACCCTGATCGTGACTGAATAGATAGGGATGGGCTGGAGTGTAAATTTTAAGGGGCTTTGACGTTAGCTTCAGAACTTAGTACAAGAAGTGCTGGGAAGACTTCTATGGTCTGTGCCCTGAGAAAGGCAAGGACAAATCAAACTCGGGTATACATATAAAGTATCACATACCATGTAAAATGAGTTTATCTTGTTGGGCAGACTGGATGGACCGCACAGGTCTTTATCTGCCGTCATTTACTATGCAATGTGAGCAAGTGATGCATGTAGGGAAGAGGAACCCAAACTATAGGTATGTGATGTAAGGTTCCACGTTAGGAGCCACTGCCAAGAAAAGGATTCAGGTGTCATTATTGATAAAACATTGAAACTCTCTGCTCAGTGTGTACTGGTAGCTAAGAAAGCAAACAGAATGTTAGGAATTATTAAGAAAGGAATGGAAAACAAGCCTTTGTATCACTCACTCCATGGTGTGACCGACACCTCAAATATTGTGTGCAATTTTGGTAATTACATCACAAAAAGATATCACGGAATTAAAAAAGCTACAGAGAAGGAAAATGAAAATGATAAAGAGGATAGGGCAACTTCCCTATGAGGAAAGGCTAAAGAGGCTAGGGCTCTTCAACGTGGAGTAGAGACAGCTGAGAGGAGATATAGATATTGGAATGGGTAGATGTAAATCGCTTGTTTACTCTTTCTAAAAAAATACTAGGGGGGCAAGCAACAAAGCTATTAAGTAATAAAATTAAAACAAATCATAGATCTTCACTGAATGTGTTATTAAACTGTGGGATTTTCTGCCAGAAAATCTGGTAAAAATCAGTTAGCTTAGCAGAGCTTAAAAAAGGTTTGGACAAGTCCCTACATTAAACTTTATAAGCCATTATGAAGTTGGACTTGGGAAAATCCATTACTTATTCCTGGGATAAGCAACATAAAATCTGTTTTTACTTTTTGAGATCTTGTCAGGTACTTGACCTGGATTGGCCACTGTTAGGATACTGGGCATCACAGACTTTCGGTCTGTCCCAGTATGGCAATGCTTATGTTCTTATGTAAAATGGGATGCAACATTCCTCGTTAATATTTCCAGAGCTGATAGTAGAAAATGGGAAGGTACTGTGTCTAGGAGGGGTAAAAGGGATGTGTACTGGCAACAAATTTTCAATTCCTTTTTTGGAAAGATTGGCATTCTGCCCCAATTTTCATTATTTTTTTCATTTCTTTTCAAGTATTTATGTTGAGAAACATTTTTTACTCAGCATTAGAACTTTATATGTGAAAATTGATTGAATATGCACTAATTTGTAGGTTAATGTGCATTAAATTGATTTTGTGTGCATTAAAATTTTACGACACTTTAATGAACCAAATGCAGGGTAATGAACACACATCCCTAGAGGGCAATTTTAATGGCATTTAAGCCACATAAACCAGCTGTCTGAAAACACTATACACAGTACAACAATGTATACAGACATTCTTAGAGGCAGGGGCTGAAACAACATGTCAATTTTTTATTTTGAACAGTACACATGTTTTTCTTTAGCTGAACAAACTATCTATGCAAAAATGCAATTTCAAAGTTGAAAATGCACACATACTTTTGCTTTGAAAATTAGTGCAAAATTTGAGGGGAGCCTATGAAGAAAAGGAACATAGGGGTCTATTTTCCTTCATAAAATGCTAACATAACTGTGAAAATACATGTCCAATGGTTAGGTCTGTGCTCTTACTTTAACCACAGAGCTGGCATAAACATGTGCACCTAAGTTTCAGAGATACATGTGTAACTTAGGAGTCCTTTTACTAAGTATGGAACTACCGCCGGGCTACCGCAGGAGCTCAGTGGTACTTTCCACCTCTAATGCACGTCATTTCCAGTGCTATAAAGCGTCATTTCCAGTGCTACAAAAATACATTCTATTTTTGTAGTGTCAGAAGTTAATTGTTGCACTGCCCTTACCGCTATCTCAATGGGTGGTGATAAGGCCTCCCCCCTGAAATCGCCGCGTGGTATTTCACATACCGCATGACCATTTCTTTTCTTAAAAAAAAAAGACTGCCTTTTACCTGCTGCGGCAAAAGGGGGCCTCAGTGTGTGTCAAAAACATGTGCTGATGCTAACACAGGCCCACTTTTACCGCAGCCTAATAAAAGGGCCCCTTAGTGTTTTATGTGAGCTTGCCCTTTCTTTACCCAGTCTCCACCTGTGTGAATGCCTACCTGTAAAAATGCGCACTGTGTAAGATACATGTGTATACCTACAACAGCGCTTAGGTACAATTTTGGCAGGTATGTGCACATGTACGTGTGTATAAAAGCAACTATTCTAGTGAAATGCACGTCTAGTCAGCGTGTAATGTGAGCATGTTCTTTATAGAATTGTCCTGATAATGAACATTCATACTTTGGAGTTATGCAGGTGGTTTGAAAATTACCAACCCCCCCTTCTTCTAATCTAATCTAACAGAGGCATTTATTAACCGCCCATTCCAAAAGGTCCTAAGCAGTATACAAAGTATCTGCTACGGATTATAATCATTCCAAAAATAATATAAAAATTAAAATATGTCTAGCCAAAAGACATATTAACTGGAGATATTATTGGTTAAAAACTTATCAAAAAGAAATGTCTTAAGTTTTTCTGGAAAACAATTTGTAGATTTCTGATTTAGCCTCAAGAGGTAAATATTTCCAAATAGTTGCCGCTTGGAAGGGGAAAGCACTATTGAAATGTTTGTTTTTTATTTAAGAAGGACAGTTTTTGTCAAAGGAAAATTTAACATTTAAAATTTCACTCTGTAAGTATGAAATGATAATCAATCCATCCTCCATATATACATATACACACCTTACACATCTCTCCCTTTGCACACATATATCTCTTTCCCCGTACACAACTTCATACGTAAGCCAAAATCTCCAACCTCATTCATATACAAAGACCACCACCCTTCATATTAGTTTTTTTAAGCAGATACTCAGGACCAATTTATGATCATTCACTATAGCTCTACTCTGCAACACAGGCTACAAAGCAGTCAGAAGATAACACAAATGTTAAGGCTTAAACAGAATCTGAATGCAACTCTCTGAGCCTTGTTTTATTGTGAGAATACTGGATGAGCAATGTGCCATTGACATATAAATACCCTCTCCTACACAGTAAAAGCTGTATCCCACCCTCCTTGGAACATTCTCTTTATGTTCAGCATATATAAAGCCCTCTCCCTATAACCCATCCAGTATTCTTCCTGTTTAAACACACCATATATTCTACATCAATATATAACTGACCTTTCATTTTAATAACACAGCATGGTATTCCTTTGGGAGAGTTATTCCTATTTCATCAATGGAGTTGGGAACCACAGCATGACAACCTTCTCAATAATTTTATAAAAATCTTCCAGGTCAAGATATACCTCTTTGGAGGGAATCTTCAACTGCAGCAGATTGGAGGTATGCAGGAATAAACAGTCAAACCAGGGACATGCAGTGTGAGCTACGATTTCTACACATGAATCTTTTCAAGGTTCTACCTGTATATTCTGAGCCCAGTTTATGTGACTGCCCAGCCCAACACATTTCTTTGCTTAAATGGTTAAGACCTCAAATTATAGTACAAGAATGGACAAACCCTAGTACAGTCCCAAAAGAGATTAAGAGAAAGCATGTTAAAATATAGCTAGGCAAAAGACTCACAGGCAGAACCCAGACCATTATAGGAGAGAAAAGGCCAGAGAAAGAGAGAGTGTGAAAGGAAGATCCGGCTTTGTGTTCATTTTCTTTTCCTGACACAGTGATTGCACTGGAGACAGTAAACCTCCTCTCTCCATCTCCCCAACCCCCATTTCAGCATCAGCTCAGCTGAACTCTTAAGATCTGCTGCCTGGGATCAACTAAGAGGCAAAGGCAGCCTGCTGGCTTTTTGTTTGTGACCTATTTTCTAAGCACTCTCAGTTCTTGAATTAGCTCAATTTATGACCTCTCAGTCAAATCAAACTCAAATTGGGTTCTCCAAGCCCAGAGTTGATAGAAGCATGCCTTCCCATAAGCTGTAATGTTTGCAGGTAAGTAGCCTCTCCGTTGGGGGGAGACTATTAAGGTGATGCAACTGCAGGGGTTGCTGTCTGGTACCAATTCCTGAGCAACAGTAATAAGATGGGATCAGAAATGTCAAAAGTCTGGTACATGCAAATGTTAGTAAGTAGGTACCTGTTTTCCTTCATTGAACCCTTTCCCTAGAAACATGACATTTTCCTTCCAGACTAAGATGCATAAATGGTCAGTGAGAGGGCAATTCTCTAGATAGCACCTAGAGGGCACTTGGTAGGCACTGTTCCCTCTAAGCTGAGCGGGAGTCTTCTACCTACAAATCTGCCAGTGGGGGTGCTATTTCACCATCACATTTTCAATACTGAAGGATAGGCAAGTTCTGCAGAGCTTTAGGGAACCCGTCTGTCCCTAGCAATTGAAAATACAATGTTGAAGCACCACCCCCTACTGGCAGCAATGCAGCTTAGTGGGAACAATGCTGGTAGGAACCTATTCTATAAAGGAATGTAGGCACCTACTTTCCTTTATAGAATACTAGTGTAACAGAGAATCGTAAAAGGAAGTGGAGCTGGGGACTGGGAAATTAACTTGTGTTTTGAGGAACAGAGCCTGAACTTTTTACTTTCACTTTATGTAGTCTTCATGGTTATTTTGAAATAGGGAAATGCATATTGACATTTCCACAAGGAGGGGGTAGTACAGAGTGTAAAGCAATAGCAATGTGAACATGATAGGTCATTTCTAATAGTTAGTGCACAACAATAGCTAAGGATGTAAAGCAGGGGCATAGCCAGACAACAAATTTTGGGTGGGCCCAGGCAAGAAGTGGGTGGGCACCAAGTGTTCTCCCCCCTCCCAACCACCACCCAATAAATATTTCAGCTGGAGGGAAAATGCTTCTTTCCACCTTGGCAGTATGCAGCAGGCATGCGTTGAAAACTGAGCATGTGCAGGTGCTACTATCGTGGAGAGTAGCATTTTTGTTACCATCAGGAAGATGTCTTCAGTTGGCCGAGCTTGAGATCCCCATCAGCTACCACTAAATATGTATTACTGTTGGGTGGGCCTGAGCACTATATGGGTGGGCCCCGGCCCACCCAGGCCCACCTGTGGCTACGCCACTGATGTAAAGAGAGGTGACAAGACCCTTTTCAGATATATTGGGGAAAATAGAAAAGATAGAAATGGAATTGTAAGACTGAAGGATGCTGAGAATAGCTATGTGGAGAGTGATGAGAATAAAGTGAACATGCTAAACAAAATACTTCTCTTCAGTGTTCATAGAATAAAATCCTGGAGAAGGACTGCAGTCAGCTGCTGAGGGAATATCTGGGAATGAAGTGGATATTGTGCCATTCATGGAAGAAAGCATTTATAAACAGCTTGAGAATCTGAAAGTGGACAAAGCTATGGGGCCAGATGGGATATATCTCAGGATACTGAGGGAGCTCAGAGAAATCCTAGCTGCACCTCTTAAGGATTTATTTAATAGATCTTTAGAGAGGAGAGAGGTTCCATGGGATTGGAGATGAGCTGATATGGTCCTTATTCATATACGCAGAGATAGGGAAGAAGTGGAAAACTACAGGCCAGTAAGCCTTAAGTCAGTGGTAGGAAAAATAATGGAATCACTGTTGAAGGAAAGGATAGTTAACTTTCTAGAAGCCAACGGGTTACAGGATTCGAGGCAACACGGCTTTACAAAAGGAAAATCCTGCCAAACAAATCTGATTAACTTCTTTGAGTCTGTTTAATATATTAGTAAGAGGCCTTGCTGAAGGGTTAGAAGGAAAAGTTTACCTTTTGCGGATGACATGAAGATAGCCAATACAGTGGATACCCTGGAGGGAGTAGAAACCATGAGAAGGGATCTCCAAACGCTGGAAGAATGGTAAGGTTCTGACAGTTAAGAACTCTGCCAAGAAGTGCAGAGTGATGCACTTGGGATGCAAAAATTTAAAAGAGATGTACCATATAGGAGGGGAGAGATTGGTAAGCTTGGCTCAGGAGAGGGACCTTGGGGTAATGGTGTCCGATGATCTCAAGGTGACAAAATAATATGACAAGGTGGTAGCCACAACCAGAAGGATGCTAGGCTGCATAGAGAGGGGTATAACCAGCAGAAGAAAGGAGGTGTTAATGGTGTTCAGTTTTGGAGGCCTTATTTTGCTAAGGATGTAAAAAGACTTGAAGCGGTTCAAAGAAAAGCAATGAAAATAGTATGGGGTTTGCGTAGCAAGACATACAGAGACTTGCTGACCTGAACATGTATACCCTGGAGGAAAGAAGAAACAGGGATGGTATAATACAGATGTTCAAATATTTGAAAGGTAGTAATCCGTAAACAAACATTTTCCAGAGACAGGAAGACGGTAGAACTAGAGGACATGAACTGAGGTTTCTGACTCAGAATAATGTCAGGAAGTATTTTTTCACCGAAAGGGTTGTAGATATCTGGAATGCTCTCCCTTGGGAGGTGGTGAAGAAGCAAATTGTAACGGAATTCAAAAATGTGTGGGATAAACACAAAGAAATCCTATTTAGAAGGAATGGATCCAAAGAAGCTTAGCAGAGATTAGGCAGCAACACCAATAATTGAGAAACAAAGCCAGTACTGGGCAGATATCTATGGTCTGTGCTCTGTTTGTGGCTGATTAGATTTGGCTGGAGTGGAGCTTTTCAGGGACTTCAATGACAACTTCAAAAATTTTAGAACAATGACAGTGCCAGGCAGACTTCTACAGTCTATGCCTTGAAAATGCCAAGGACAAATCAAGATCAGGTATATATATGAAGTATCACATACTATATGTAAAGTTTATCTTCTTGGGCAGACTGGATGGACTGTACAGGTCTTTATCTGCCATCATCTACTACGTTACTATCAGGCTCATTTTCGAAAGAGATGGACGTCCAAAAAGCGACATAAATCGGCACTTGGACGTCCATCTCACAGAGACGTCCAAATCGGTATAATCAAAACCCGGTTTTGGACGTCTTTATCTGAAGTCCGCTGTAAGGACATCCAAATCTCAAGGGGGGCGTATCAAAGGCATGGTCGAGGCGGGACTTGGGTGTTCCTAAAACTTGGACGTCTTTGAGCCATAATGGAAAAAAGCTAAGACGTCCAGGACTAAAACACAAACCCCTTCCCACCCTCAAAAAACATGATTAAAAATATTACTTGCCAGCCTCAGATGTCATACTCAGGTCCATGACAGCACATGCAGGTCCCTGGAGTAGTTTAGTAGTAGGTGAAGTACACTTCAGACAGGTGGGCCCAGGCCCACACTCCCCCTACCTGTTACATTTGTGGAGGAAACAGCGAGCCCTCCAAAACCCACTAGAAACCATCTGTACCCACATCTAGGTGCCCCCCTTCCCCCGTATGGGCTATGGTAGTGGTGTACAGTTGGGGGTACTGGGTTTTGGGGGGTTTGGGGGGCTCAACAGAAAAGGTAAGGGAGCTGTGTACCTGGCAGCAGTTTATGAAGTCCACTGCAGTGCCCCCTAGGGTGCCTGATTGCTATCCTGGCATGTCAGGGGGACCAGTGTACTAAAAATGCTGAATTTGGACATTTTAGACTTGGATGTCTTTGGTTTCGAAAATGGCTAAAAATCCAAGGTATTTTCGAACACAAAGATGGACGCCCATCTTTTTTCGAAAATGGCCTTTTCCCCACCTCCGAATTTGGACGTTCTACAAAGACGTCCAAATTCCAGCTTAGACGTTTCTTTTGAAAATGCCCCTCTATGTACTGTAGCAGGGAACATTTTATTCCTACAGGTCCTGTAGAAGATAAGGTGTGCTAATTGAATTAGTACGCAATAGCCATTATTAAATGACCCCATAAATATGTGTGTGTGTGTGTGTGTGTGCGTGTGTGTGTGTGTGTGCGTACACAGTTTTAAAAATGTTATTTATTTTATTATCCAGAATTATTGCCTCTGCTCTAATAATAAAATATTTGCAAAATTCTAAATATGTAGAGTTTACAGAAATTAATCAAGGAGTGTAAAGTAAACAAAACACCCTCTGAGGGGGATTTTTGAATTTATTATAGGCGTGGATATATTCTATGTAAGGGTTATAACCTCACCATTTGTTCTCTAAATATATCTCTCCTTTTCTTTTGTCCAGGAGCCTAATTAGGTCAGTGGGAAATAAATGTGTGAAAATAAATAAAATATGAAATCCTGAACTATGAAGAACAACATAGCCTTATTGCTATTGTTTTTTAATAGTACTCCCTCCTAACAGCCTAAGCTCTCTTTTAATAAAATATCCTTGTACAAACCTCATTCTGATCTTCAGAGGTGTAGATTTATTCTTGAAGGACTTAAATAGAGCTTCTCTAAAGGATCCTAGAGACCCCAAAGTCATCTGGATTTTCAGGCCCTCCACCATGAATACGCATGACAATAAGCATGCATTGGGTTCAATGCATACTTATTGTCATGCATATTCATGGTGGATATCCTGAAAATCCAACTAACTGTGGGATCCCCTAGGACAGGTTTGGGAAGCCCTGGTTTATACAGCATTCAGACACTATCCTTTTGTCTGTTGCTATGGTTGGTGATGGCAAACTTGCAGCATCTGGAAGGGCAAGGCATATATCAACTAGAATTTAGTAAAGGAACACTTTTGAATATATTCTGGAATATCCTGATGTGAACTCAGATATTAAGAGGTGTGTGAACCTGGCACCAAAGATTTGCAAAATCGTAGCTAATGATTTTGAACTTTTTGTATTCAGAGCTCTAGACCCTACTATACATTCAGGAGATCAGAAAAAAAGTTTGAAGATCTTAGTTGTTCCTAAAATGTGACATCATTACAGATCCTCAAATATTTGTTTATACATCTAGTACTCTGCTACAGACGATTCTAGGATCTGTTACTATACCAGTAAATTCCTAATTTTGTTCACTAGATTAAAGTCAGAACCCAGCCAGGCCAGAGCCTGCTGGTAAAAATGTTGTCTCTTTCTTTAGCTTAACTCTGAATGTTAAGACCCCAGGCATTTGATCCAAGTGTGCTATAAATGATTGGTTTCTCAAAGTGTACAGAGGTGATGAAAGGGGTTGAATATTCCAGGTAGGGTCTGATTCACTGAGCTCTTTCTTCCATTCTGTAACAAGCTTAGTGAAACATGCCCATTGTCTAACTCTTATTCTAGCAGCCCATTGACAGGACTATGGATACAGGTACTTCATCTACTTGCCAAGAGGGTGCTATGAATTCTTAAATGCTGGCAAAAGATATGGAAATATAGTACCAAGAATGAAAACCAATGCTGGTAGTTACATCAGCATTGCAAACAGTTTGTGGGCTAGCACTGAATTTGTATTTTGGACATAGGCCAACCCTAGAAAAAGATTCAGCAATAATAAATTTAAGTAGACCTGCTTTCAGGTGTGTGATAGCTGATGTGTCACTCTACCCCAACCACAGCATCATCATAATAGTCCTATGTAATAAGATTGTGCTGATAGGGTTGGGATGTATAGCACTATATGATGCTATATTAAATGAGGTGCTTAACAATGTGTTTTTAGCTTGGATGAATGAAACAAAGTATTTAATTGGCATTCAAGGAACCTTCATAATATCTATGAAACTATATTGGAGGGAAAAAAACCCTTCTTTTATTTAAACCTGTAACTTACTTTCTCCTTATAACCTTGATTTTGTCTTGTATTTTGATTCATATGGACCTCCAAAGGTCCCTGGTGCCATATGTGCCAGTAACTCACTTGCTTCGGCTGAGCTTTCCTGCTGCCAAGTGGCTTTGCACAGTATGCCAGCGACCTCTCCCCGGCTTCCCATTGATGGGCTCGCTCTGGTGACTTTGGGAAGACATGCTGCTCTTCATACTCTCCCTCCGGATCTGCTTCTCCCCTTGGCGGCCGTCCTTATCCATCAACCCCGAACTGGCACAGGCAGCTGACTTACTACCAGATAGCACCGAGCCACTGGCATGTGCCCATATACAAAAGAAAAATTAGACACAAGCACGGACATACAAGGAGAGAAAAAACAGAGATATAGAAAGACAAGACAGACGGACAGGAAAAAGAGAGAGAGAAAGACATCAGCACTGCAACCAAAAAGCCAAAGCATCTGTCACAGGAAAAGGAAAAGCAACTGCAGCCCAGATTTTGAGTTATGATGGCAGTAAGATTCATATATTTCACAGTTCAAGAAACAACAAAGGGTTAAACATGGAGAAAACTGTTAGGAGAAGCACCATACAGTCAGCCACAGGAAGAAAAAAGCCATGTTAGTGAGTTTTACCACACAGTGCAAATGCAGAGTACACTCGGAGTGACCAAAAACGGGCAACCCGTCCTTGCATTAGAAGGGGAGGATCGGGGATACATTGGGAAGGCAGAGGCATTTGGGAGAGTTCCCAAAGTTGACAAGTCTGTGAGTGGTGGAGTTTTACAGAAGAGGAGGAGAGGGCAGGAGGGGTTGCTCGTCTCCATGGTCTGTTTGCCCATGGGAGTGGAGTGTAAGGAGAAGTGCAGCGAGAGGGAAAGGAAGAGGTGGTTAACTGATAAGGGGGAGAGGTGCGTGAGAGGGTTTTACATACTCACTACATATGATCAAAACCACGGTAAAGAAAAACTCACTTGAGGGACAGCCTTGGATCGCCGTATGGCGCGTAAGGTGACATGTTTAGAATAAACTCCTTGGGAGGGTAGGAGCTCCATTTCTGGTGAGCTGTGCTGTCATTGTTATTCCAAAAGTCTTTGTCTAGATCACTAGATTGGCAGAAAGAGAGAAAACAAAAAGGAAATACAAGAAAAAAACTGAATTCCTAGAAGGGAGGGAAGAAACACAAGAACGTGTATTAGAGTGACAGAGGGCAACCGACACGGTAACCACCCACAGTAGGCAGGAGACCGAAAGAGAGATGAAAAAGAAGAAAATCCTGTGAAAGAAACTGGGTTAACATCGCCAGGATCTTGGAGGAAAAGGGCAAGACAGTTATTTCATTTCTTTGCACGTAAGAATAAGTAGAAGAATAGAATGACTCAGATCCTGTGAAGCTGTCATACAGCAAGAGAAAGAGGTGGCTTTATGTTAGAGAAGATGCACTTAGCACACCTTAGCTACAAACAGGCACTAGCCCTGTGGAGGGGCAGGGGATGAATAATTAATATATATGGTGGGGCTACTCCATCATCCTCTACCAGCGGAATCAGCTGAAAACTTCTCTCACTGCCACTTAGAGTTCCTTCCCAAAATCTTGACCTGCAAAACAAACTTTCCAGAGCCTCTTTGGCCACACAGAAATAGCACAGCTTCCCATCATTGAATATAACATTATGTTGGGATGCATTTTTGCTTTGTTCATTAGAGAAGGTTCTTCAGGTCATTAGCCAAGATGGAAGTCAACAAAGCGATGTTGCCTCTTCAATCTGTGGGTTGAATGAAAACTGCCTGAATCACAGAAGAACCCCATGGAAGGCTTTACAATACTGATAAAATATGTAATGACTCCTGCATCAAAAAGAAGCACAGATGGAGGATGTTGAAAAAGAAATGCTAGAGAAGTGTGTTACAGAATCAAGGCTCTACTATCACTTTGGTCCTGTGATAAATTAGCATCCTTAGGCTCCAAGTACTGGGTATGCAACCAAGGTTTCTTATGAATTGAAGCTTAATAGTATCATACATTAAACAATATGACCTTTATCATGTTCTGTCACAACACGTAGCATCTTGGGGGGGGGGGGGGGGGGGGGATGATATGCAGACTAATTTCATTTAGAATCTCCAGATTAGATTAGCCAACCTATGCTTTTGGATTTTAGAATCTGTCTCTTTTCCATAAATGTTCTAGACCTCATCTGATAATACAAGAGAGTGGGAGTAGGCTTAACACCTAAAAAATAAGAATGGGCACATGGATGACAGTATCATTACGTATGTAGACTTGATAGCTACCATACTGCACCAAGACTATCTGAACAAACATATAATCAAATCTTCATTTTCTGAAGGCCAGTAGAAACTAAAATCACTGCAAAGTGGTAGAATTATTAAGGCAGTTTTCTACCTAGAGGGTAATATAATCTATCTTAGGAAATAGGGCAGATGGAGATGCTTTAAATAACTCTTTGGGTTGATAGCAAGTCTGTTTCCTCTTAGTGACATGATCCACTTTTGTCTGAATGTTTCCAGAGTATGCTACTGGAAATACGAGATTGTGGCTCTATAGGACACCAGCAATCAGCATAATCGTAGACAGCGGCATTCTCTTTTGACTTACATTACTGAGTCCTTTAAATAGGTTATATAATCCCAATGAAATATCAGGTAAACAAGTACAGTCTAAGCATTAGCAGGTGGCTTTACAGAACCCACATGTTTCCCTGTGTTTATTTCCTAGGACATATGAGATCACTCAACTAGCATCTTTGAAGTCAAGTGGTACAGAAGCAAATTTATTTGAGACTTCAAAGGCTCCCACCAGGCTGAGAGGTTGTACTCCACTCCAGATTCCTAATTAATTCCATCATTCCTCCCATGGCTTCAGCATGAAAGAAGCTTGTCAAGCCCACATGAAACTGAGAAAGACAGATGAAAGGCCAGAGCGAAGGCCTGTCTGTGCATATATGTGCCTGCACTTGAGGGCTTCTTGTGCCTCACTTGATGAAATGAATCTAAGAATATGATAAGGAAAGAATCAGAATTACAATGTGAAGCAATATACCCCTATAACTTGGTGAAGTTAGCAAATATCCAAATCTCTCTTTCTGTCCCTGCCTCTTGATCCCTGGCAGGCTGTTCCTTCTCATGTCCCATGAACTATATTTACATGTTGCTCATGACAGTTTCTGTCTCACACTATTGTTTCCCAAAAGACTGAGATCGTGACTTGGGCTATATTAATTTTGGGATGAGTGAGGTCCCTGGGGTGAAACAGGCATATTAAATGTATTCTGCAGTCTGTAGAGTAATTGGCCAACAACAGCATAAACTGCATTCTGTGGAAGGGGGTAAGGGCCACATTCAGGGAGGCAGCTATCCATGTCTTTGAAACATGTTACAGCAACAGACTTACATGGATAACAACTGTAACCCTTGGGACTAACCTATAATAACATACCAAGAACATTTATTATTTAACAACATCTTTGTACACGAAACTTTAGAAAATAATTATCATGGTTATTACATCTGAAGATTTTGCATCCTGTTTGAATGTGAAGGACGGTAAATGATTTGCTCAGTGTTACACAGAGTATTGGATAGCCAGACTCTGGGTATCAGGAACAAGAATGCCAGGATTGTAGAATTACTATTGGGACTTGAAGTAGCCTCTAGATCCTCTATTGTCACAGAATTGGAACTGTATAGCTGAAGCAGGTGTTTTGTCATGCAAACAGAAATTCTAGTTGTTAGATGTTATGGATTTGGTTCTATGCATTCGATTTTCATATAGTACTGCACAAACTGCCAAAAATATTGTACTATATATGACACTTCACTGCAACTGATCTGTCACTAAAGTAGGATAATGCTATATAAAGAAAAGCTCCACAAGGATGACTTTGTGAAACACTGGCTTTCCAGTTTCAGGGGACTAGACACATCTCTCAGCAAGGAAGAGATAATTTTATGTATTCTGGTTTTAGCTATTTATTATTGCAGTTCCTTTTCTAACAAGAGTGAAGCATGTATTCTTCATGAAAGATGAGTCTTTAGCCTGTTGTACATATTTGCCACCTCACTACACTTTTCATCTTCACTCCTTCCTGTTACTAAAGATGGCCCGCCGGTATTAATAGATCAGAAAAGAACCTTGAAATCATTCCATGTTATATGCTGAAGGTGCTGAGAAATCAATAGCTAAGTTTTTATGTCCATATCCAAGAGGTCTTTTCAAGAAATTCTAAACAATGATATACACCAGAAAAGGACACTTCAGATCTTTGTGTTCTACTTTCTTCACATATACATTTTCAGAATTGGTTGTGTCTGAATCTATAGGTAAACTGGTAACTATTCTGAGCTTTCACAGCAGCACTTTCCAGCCAAAGGTCAATAGTTGATTGACTTTCACACAAAAAGTTAAAGATAACCAGAACACTTTCTGTATGACAGAATAAATTAAAAAAAAACAAACAACCATTATTCATTTCATCTTTTTTTTCAGTACGGGGGGGGGGGGGGGGGGGGGTGCATAGAAGGCAATAATTTCAACCAGAGGAGACTGGGGTGGATTACAGGAAGAGATGTGTTTAGGTAAAAGAAACAGACATTGTACCAAAGGTGGCACCTGGAAAATAAAAGTGTTTCATGCGGTTAAGAAATCCTTTAGAATATCACATGTGAAATTAACACTATTCCCTGTGGTAAAACTATGCTGTTATAACTCAGACCTAGAGGAGGTTATCTTTGGGATGATAAAATGGAGGAAAGATGAAGAAACTATTTTACAATCAGATTTTCCTTCAACAGAAGAAGGTTCAACCATGGCACAAATGTGGACTTCTCTCAGTTTCAGAGCTGGTAGACAATAACTATTTTCCCTAATAGCCCATCATCTGGAATGTACCTGACAAAGGGAAATGACTTACTAACTTTTAAATTATTACACTTCATTTGGGTTTTAGCCTTTGGTAGGACCATTTTACTCTTTCCTTCTTCATAACAGTTGACTGATAATATCTGATTTTTGATTTAAAAGGACGGTTCCTACACAGCATGGGACAAAGAAGGTTTTGTGATAACACCCTCAATAAGAAAAGGGCTGGAACAGTATCTCCTGTTCACGAATGGGAAGTCCCAGTAGCACTAGAATTTGAGATGGTGAAGGGAACCCCTCTGGGGAAAAATGATATTCAGGGATAGCATCCTTTTCATGTGAAGCTCAGGACCTAGCACTCTTCTGCAGTGAAGACAAACACAGTAGGGATGTCTAAAAAATGGGAATGGAGAAACCTGGTCTCATAAATATCTGGGAATATCCGGTCTAAGTGAATTCGACACAAGCCATGTTTTGAAAATACTGCCTACATCAGGAATCCAGTGGTTCTGCAAAGCAACACAGCTGGTATTGGATGAATACTATGATATTCTAAATCATCTGACGGGGACAATAATTGCTCCCACTGTGAAGAGCATAGCAGAACCATTGGGACTCCTGATACAGGAAGTGCTGAAACATGGCTGGTGTCCAGTCTGCTTAGGCCTGATGTTCCAAACTTCCTATTCCAGTAAAAGTTTCTCCATTCTCATTTGTTGGTCATCCTACTGAGTTTGTTTGCTTTCACATTCTATGGGTTATTTTGTTTTCAGCTTCGGTGTTTGAATCTTCTGGAGTGAGATAACACTGGAATGCTGTTAAACAATCTTTCTGCCAAGTCTGGAACTACAAAAAAAAGAAAGGGAAATCAGTTATAGTGGTAGCTGAACTAATTTGACCTGTATGTAACAATGCTGACTCCTAATAATTAATCAGCTCCCTATTCCATAGAAACATTAATTCTCATAAATGCCAGTATAAGCATTCCACTTCTAATACCATCAAGCCAGATCTCCGGCTCGGAATGACCAGATCAAGTTGTCCTGTGAGCTCTGTCTGTTTCATGATATGAGGAGATATTTTCTGGAACTAAAATGTGATCAAAGAATACATTTGCATAAGGAATCTGCATTGTTGAGGGACTGTTTCTGTTATTTGATTCCTAGTAACAGCCAGCTTCTTTCCAGTGCTGTCTCATGATTTCCCAGTTCATGGAACTACTTGATTGGTTTTCTTTTCATTACGTCCTCCTCGACTGGAATCAGGGGTTCCAACAGTCTCTAGTGAATTTTGTAGCGTTTCCCCTACAAATAAAATAAAAAACACACATTTAAAATTTCTAAATTATTATTATTATGTTTTAATAAAAATGTTGTTTTGCAGACTGTTTTAGGAAAACCCTTTGGGAGCCAAACAACTACAGCCTCTTCATTTCTAGAAAAGCCTCAGACCCATATGGAAAACATTCCATATAAGGAGAAGCAACAGAAAAAGATTAAAGACAGATAAACAAAGTGGATGCAGCTGAGGGGAGACAACAAATTGTTTGCACAATTTATAGATTAGGGTCAGTTATGTGCATAACTTAATTAAAGCCAATTAGCAGTTCATTAGCTATCAACCAATTATTGGGTGTAATTGGTGTTAATTAGTGCTAATTGACAAACATAGAAACTGAGAAAAATGTAGGCAGATAAAAACCATATGGGCTATCCAGTCTGCCAATCCATGACATTTATTCTCCCTATCACTCCCTTAGAGATCCTATGTACTTCTCCCAAGTTCTCTTGAATTCAGATACTGTTTTCATCTCTACCACTTCCACCAGGAGGCCGTTCCATGAATTCACCAGCCTTTCCATGAAGAAATATTTAGTTTGGGTTGCTTATCAAAACACAGAAAAATGTTGGCCCCTAATTGGTATTCTATAACCCACGTGAACAATTCCAGAACAAACAACTGCAAGGGGTGCATGGATCTGGGAGGTGCATGGCGGGTCAGGTGCGTACCTAGCAATTACGCAGGTGGATTATAGAATACTTGCAGTTTTGTGCCTAACTGTCTACAGTTGGGCTCGAGCATTTATACCAGCTAGTTAGTGAAGCAGTATAGTAAGTGTCTGTAAATAATTAATTAAATAATACAAATGCCACTATTAAGTAGCCTATGACGTAACACAAAACCTTGCAAAAACACCCTCTGCACATTCAGGGTGAAGCAAAAAAAGTAACCCCTAGAGTTTTTTCCTGTTTTCTCAGCAACCACTTGGAATTTCAATGTGAAATTGTATAGCTTTATTTGTTGTTACTATCTACGTTTATATGCTGAGTGGAATGAGATAATCTTTAAACACAGTGAAGTTACAGACTTTTTAGCATGACCATGGTTTTCACGCATTCAAAAATGTTTTGCACTGTAAAACTGTCACGGCCGCTGCCGTAACTCACACCCATGCCCTGACTCACCTTCCACTTTCGGGAGGGGGGTGCTAGGGTCAGGGACCATGACACCCCTGGAGCCTCAAACGTTCCTACGGGACAGCGGGTCAGCCACGTTGTTTGCTCCAACACTACACGGCTGCTGCAAGCCTCATTCTCGGTGTACGTGTTTGCTGCTATCCAAGGTTTTTAAAGGGCAAATGGTTTAAAATCCTGCAGGATGCCTAGAGATGACATCACTGGCCAGGCATATTTACAGCAGCTCTGTATACTCCAGCACTGCCTTTGCAACAGGTCTTCTTATCTCCATTGCTGCTTCAGCTTGGTCTGCCTTGTCTCTAGTCCTACCTTGTCTTCAATCCCGCCTTGTCTCCAGCCTGACCTCCACCTGTTCCTTTCTTCAATCCCAGGTCCTGGTCCTGCCAGCCCTGCTCCCAAGGGCTCTTTTCAAAGCCCCCAAGTCCCAGTCCTACCGGGCCTGCTCCCAAGGACTCTTTACAGAGCCTCCCAGGTTCCAGTCCTGCCTGGCCTGCCCCAAGGCTCTTTTCAGAACTGCCCCAGGTCCTGATTCAGTCAGGTCTGTCCCCAAGCGCTCTTCTCAGAGCCACCCGTAGCCACTACTCTTCTAGAAGTGACTTGGCCTGTCATCAGCCAGGGCATAGGCGGTCGGTTGACCCAACTGTTTGGGGAGGCAAAAAGGGGTGGGGTTAGGGGTGGGGCCAGGGGTGGAGCTTAAATCCATAATTGTCTGATCACACAGAAAAAATAAATAAATAAAAATAAAAGTCACAATTAATATCTTTTATTAAATTTAGATATTAGATATGTATCCTATGTCAAAGAATAAAGTGGTTGCTCAAAGCATATACTAACCACAATCGCTCAACTGCAAAACACTATGCACAACTTTGTGCAAAAACACACTCAGAACCATACGGTACATAATATTACACTGGGCAGAACCTAATACACCAATATACCACCCATACGGAAAATGCAGACTGTCAACAATATGAAACAAGGGATCATAATATCACAATTCTCATGTAGAGCCACAAAACATCCTAATTCATGTTTAATGTGGATAAAATGCATAAATAAGTAAATAAATATAAACTTTTAATGTTGAGCACCTGATTCTCAAAGTGGACATATTCCAAACACTATAATGAAAATAAAATTATCTTTTCTACCTTTGTTGTCGTGGTGACTTTGTTTTTTCTGATCATGCTGGCCCAGTATCCGATTCTCGCTGCTATCTGTCCTCTTAACTCCGTTCCCCAGGGCTTCCTTTCCATTATTTCCGCCTTTCTTCTTCATTTCTTGTCCTACATTCATAAGTAAAAGCTGGGTCCCTCCGCAGACTTGACTGTTCAGTGGATCCAGCTTCTGCCTATTTTCTTCATCCATGTGCAGTTTTCTCTCTTCCTTTTCCCTCATCTCATCTCCTTCCTCACTCTTCCCTCCCCTCCATCCATGTCCAGCATTCTTCTCTCTCCCTTCCCTCTCCTCCATCCATGTTCAGCAACTCTCCTCTCCCCTGCCCCCCCTCCAGCCACCCACACCCACCCAGCGATTCTCTTCGTTCCGCTGCCCCCTCCAGCCATCCATACCCACCCTCAACAATTCTCCTTGCTCCCCTGCCTCAATCGCAGCAGCCGCAGTGAAAGCCTGTCTCTAGCCTTATAAGCCTTTCCTTCATTTCCGTCAGTGTCCCGCCCTCGCGGAAAGAGGAAATGATGTCAGAAGAAGGCGGAACACTGACAGGAACAAAGAGAAGGCTTACAAGTGAAATATTCAGATCCTTTTCTCAATAGAGAAACCTCAAACTTGTAAATTTCCACCAATCTCTTTTCACATATTTTCTCATTTACCCACATAATCAGGCACTCTTTTATAATTTCAGTCAACTTAGATCAAACAACAATTCCTTTCTTTCCTTTCTTACACACGGAGCTCAAAACATGCAGATCCTGTCTCAGTCAAATCTCTCTATTACTGGGCAGATTTTCTAACAGGAGCTGCTCATCCATCAGAGAGCTCTATTTGAATGCAGATTAACATACACTCTAATGGGAATATTTAGTTAAAAACACTAGATAAATCCTTCGTTTTTTAGATCAAACTTCACATTTTTGATCAGAGCCATGCTCTAACATTAAGGCTGTAAACATTTCCAACCATTTTTAACCCATAAATATGCAAATGAGAACCGCCCAAAAAGTGGACTAACTTGCATATGGCTTGAGCAAATTTGAGTACATAGCATACCAATCTCACTTCCTAGCACCTAAATTCTGCAATTAGAATTTAATGCAAATACTTTTAAAACTTATTTTTAGCACTTTTAAAATTTCAGGGGTCAGTGCAAGTCTCTTTGGTGTGAACTGCTCATGTGCAGGAATTCATGATCCTAGTTAAATATCTCCCTGGCAACCCAGGACACACCTCCAGCCGACACCTCCAGCCAACCCCCCCTGCTCTCCCAGCAGTAAGGTAATCAAATTACACCAATTTCTACAACTGGAAGGCTAGAGACAGGCTTTCACTGCAGCTGCTGCAATCAACAATTTAAACCCCCTAGCCTCCCCAAGCCTCTTATACGGGCGCCTATGAGCCAGGGCCCTCCTGACCTTCGTGTTGGGTGGGCAGTGTTTGCCCATCTGCAGCCCATTGAGAGTCGTGACAATACCAGCTTAATGATGTTATAGAGATGTAGACTTTTGTCTGGGGAGCAATGTTGGAGGCCTATCACATGCTCCACTCAAAGCCACAAACAATTGCCGCACTCAAGGAAACACTGTAGATGATCTGGGACAGCCCACAGGCTGGTAAGTACTTCCAAAAACGACTGAAGGCTTACGTTAAAGCTGGGGGTGGACACTTTGAGCATTAACAGTGATTGTGAAATTCTGATACATTGTTAATTGTATCATTTGAATGACGTTATTTTATTGTGTTTTAGCTCAAACATTTTTAATGTGCAAAAATTGATAGGTAGTAATGCTAAAATCAGCTTAGAAAATGTTCCATTCAATGTGGAAGCTCAAATGATTCAAACCTTTTTTCCCAGAGAAATATTTCGCAACTGGTTCAATCCATGGCACTAACCAGCTTATTTTTGAAAGAGATTGCGCCATCTTCTGACAAATCGGGAGATGGCCGGCCATCTCCTGATAGCTGGCCAAATCGGTATAATCGAAAGCCGATTTTGGCGGGCTGCAACTGCTTTCCGTCGCCGGGAGAGCCAAAGTTCCGGGGGCATATCAGAAGGGTAGCAAAGGCGGGACAGGGGCGTGCTGGGGCGTGCTTAAGAGATGGGCGCCCTTGGCCGATAATGGAAAAATGAAGGGCGTCCCTGGCGAGAATTTGGTCCACTTTATATGGTCCTTTTTTTTTCAGGTCCAAGTCCCAAAAAAGTGCCCGAACTGACCAGATGACCACCGGAAGGAATCAGGTATCACCTCCCCTGACTCACCCAGTGGTTACTAACCCCCTCCTACCCTCAAAAAAACAACTTTAAACACTTTTTTTGCCAACCTCTATGCCAGCCTCAAATGTCATACTCGGTCCATCGCAGCAGTATACAGGTCCCTGGAGCAGTTTTAGTGGGTGCAGTGGGACTTCAGGCAGGCAGACCCAGGCCCATCCCCCCCCCCAACTGTTACACTTGTGGTTAAAAATGGGAGCCCTTCAAAATCCACCCCTTCACCCATGAGGGCTATGGGTAATGGTGTAGATTTGTGGGGATTGGGTTTTGGGGGGATTTCGGGGGCTCAGCACCCAAGGTAAGGGAGCTATGCACCTGGGAGCTATTTTTTTTAATTATTTTTTTGAAGTGCCACCTAGGGTGCCCGGTTGGTGCCTGGCATGTGAGGGGGACCAGTGCACTACAATGCTGGCTCCTCCCACAACCAAATGCCTTGGATTTGGCCGGGTTTCAGATGGCCGGCCTCAGTTACCATTATCAGTGAAAACCGAAGCCAGCCATCTCAAACCCGGCCATCTCTGACATTGGTCGGCCTGAACCGTATTATCGAAACAAAAGATGGCCGGCCATCTTTTTGGAAATACGGTTGGCCCCACCCCTTCGCGGCGCCGTCCTCGGAGATGGGCGCCTTTAGAGATGGGCGTCCCCATTCGAAAATGCCCCTCCAAGTCACCTAGACTACTGCAACGGAATCTATGCGGGGTGCAAAGAACAAATTATTAAAAAACTCCAAACTGCTCAAAACACAGCAGCCAGGCTATATTGGAAAAGCAAGATTCGAAGTGTCAAAACCCTATGAGAAAAACTGCACTGGCTCCCAATCAAAGAACATATTGCATTCAAAATCTGCACCCTGGTTCATAAAATCATCTATGGCGAAGTCCTGGGATACATGACAGACCTCATAGACCTACCAACCAGAAATACAACAAGATCACTAGAACATATCTAAATCTCCAACTCCCAAGCTACAAGGGCCTCAAATACAAATCATCCTATGCATCCAGCTTCTCCTATATAAGCACACAACTATGGAACGCACTACCAAACTGCCATGACAGCAACATATGACCACCTAAAATTCCAGAAACTACTAAAAACTAATCTGTTCAAAAAGGCATACCCTAACGATCCAACTTAAATGTCCTAACTCTGCAACACAACGTAACCAAAGCTCGTGCAGGACATAACTCAACCTTCCTCCCTACGATTACCCAATGTGTCTGTCACACATTACTCTACACAACATCACTCTGTATTTGTTCATACCAATATTGGTGATCACCTGAACGGTAACATGTAAGCCATAGGTGGGAAAATTGGGGATACAAATGTAACAAATAAAATAATAAATAAATGTTGTTTAATAGTAATATGTAAGTATGATGACTAAACAAGTACGTATAATTCTCATTGAAATTAAGAGAGATTGCTGAGAAAATGGCAACAAACCCTAAGGGCTTACTTTTTTTTTTTTTTTGCCTTGCTCTGTATGTACCAAACTTAACCTAGAACAGGTCTAACTTCTCTGAAACAGTAACAGCTACATTTATGAAAGACAGCTCTACAAAAATCACACCAGCCCCTAGAATACCAATATACCTCCTGCTGGGAAAACAGAACAAACCAGACTGCTGCAGAATTCCTAGCAGAAATCCTCTCACCTCAGTCACACATGCACAACACAGTCAGTACCTTACCAACTACTGAGTATGTTGGCCATAAATTAGGAATAGAAAATTGAAGTGGAAACCCCAAGGAAGCAGACTCTGCCAGCAGTACAATACCAGGGAAATAGAAACAGATATACATTTCCTTCTACACTTTAAAATACAAAGATATAAGAGATGCACATTTCTCAGAGCTTGACAGAGAAAATAAAATGCTTCCCATAAAAGAATGAGCAGGAAATATTCTGCAAAATCCTTGGGGAAATAGGAGAAAGATGTATGTGCCATATCCTGCCATCAGGATAGAAACATAATATGAACAAAGACTACTGGAGACCACTAGGATCCAGGAATTATCTTTGTTGTTTCTCTGTACTTTGTGATTACTTCACTTTACCATCTTATGTATGATTTAAGCAATACCTGCACCATTGGAATGGCAATGTATCTTGAATCTTGAGAAATGGGGGAGAAGGAGAGGGAATAGAGAGAGATGAAATGTATACTGGTTACAGAAAGAGAAAACAGATTAGCATTTCCCCCATCCCCACTTTCTACATTGACCAGTTTTTTCTAAATGGTTTCCAAGGATGGGCTAGAAAGTGTCAGTGCTGCATCCCAGACCATAAGGCACCTAGGCAGAAGATCACAGCTATTGACTTAGGTGTGCCCTGTTTGAAGGGCAATGCCGGGAAGTATGAGGGGCCCAAAAAAACAAAAGCAGTACTGAAACATTTCATTAGCAGTGAGGCACCAAAAAAACTATACACAGCACCAGAACTTTCAATAAATCCTATTTATATAATAAAGAAAATGAAAAGCTAATATACAGGGCATGCTCGCCCCTCTGGCAGACTGCATAATAATTAGCTGATCTGGTGCGGTAAAGCCAGGGATGAGTGGATCATCTGAACCACAGCAGTTCAGCAGCATGCTATCAGACTTACAGGGGCACACAAAGAATAGAATTCTCTGCTGCCAGTTTACTAAATGTTGGTACAGATTATCAGGCATTAGTACGTGTTATCTGCCACTGCACCCACAAGAATAACATGGACATGTGGTGGCAAACAGTGTGCACTAATGCCCATTAACAGACCTTTTAGTGGTACACAAAATTGTCACAGACTTTTACTTTATAGGTAAATTAATGAGGACTCGATGCACAAAGCTAACTGTGCTTGCAACGTTTGCTTTAGATCGGTTGTAGCCAGTTTTAAAGTAAACGTTATTTAGCGTCTAATGCACAAAGGAGTTCTGCGTGGCTTAAACCGCTCACTGTAGCAGCTACCGATAATTCAATGCAACTCTATTACAATGAGCTCATTAGTATTAAAATGAGCATTCCATGCAATGCACAGAGAGGAAGTACCTACCTTTAAAAGTACAACATTTTCCAGCAGGTCTGGAGCTGCCCTTGTATGACCTGATCTCTCTGCTTACCTTTACCCAGGGGGTTTCTTTCTCCTCCTTGCTGGAGAGATTCCTGGAGGAACATAATCGAAGGGACCTCCAAGTTTTGTTGAGAACATCCGCGCAAGACGTCCTGGTGGAGGGGCGTGGAAACCCGTATTAATCGAAAGAAGATGGATGTCCATCTTTCGTTTCGATAATACGGTCGGGGACGCCCAAATCTTGAAATATAGGTCGTCCTTAGAGATGGTCGTCCCTAGACTTGGTCATTTCTATTTTTGGCGATAATGGAAACCAGGATGCCCATCGCAGAAATGACCAAATGCAAGCCCTTTGGTCATGGGAGGAGCCAGCATTTGTAGTGCACTGGTCCCCCTGACATGCCAGGACACCAACCGGGCACCCTAGGGGCACTGCCGTGGACTTCATAAAATACTCCCAGGAACATAGCTCCCTTACCTTGTCTGCTGGAGCCCCCAACCCCCCCCCCCCTAAAACCCACTACCCCGAACTGTACACCACTACCATAGCCCTTATGGGTGAAGGGGGCACCTAGATGTGGATACAGTGTGTTTCTGGTGGGTTTTGGAGGGCTCGCTGTTTCCTCCACAAACGTAACAGGTAGGGAGGGGGATGGGCCTGGGTCTGCCTGCCTGAAGTGCACTGCACCCACTAAAACTGCTCCAGGGACCTGCATACTGCTGTGATGGACCTGAGTATGACATCTGAGGCTAGCAAAAAATATTTTGAAAGATGTTTTTTGAGGGTGGGAGGGGGTAAGTGACCACTGTGGGAGTAAGGGGAGGTCAGCCCCCGATTCTCTCTGGTGGTCATCTGGTCATTTCGGCCACCTTTTTGTGCCTTGGTCATAAGAAAAACAGGACCAGGTAAAGTCGTCCAAGTGCTCGTCAGGGACGCCCTGTTTTTTTTCCATTATGGGTCGAGGATGTCCTTCGCTATGCCTCCAATATGTCCCCTTGAAATTTGGCCATCCTTGCGACAGAAAGCAGATGGGGACATCCAAAATCGGCTTTTGATTATACCGATTTGGACGACCCTGTGAGAAGGACACCCATCTTCTGATTTGTGTCGAAAGATGGGCGTCCTTCTCTTTCGAAAATGAGCCTGCTGGACTCTCCTATGTATTGAGGGATCTAGGGAGAAAAGACACCCTCACACACCAGAGGGACCCTGGAGAGAGCAGCTAGAATATACAGTGGTGGAAATAAGTATTTGATCCCTTGCTGATTTTGTAAGTTTGCCCACTGACAAAGACATGAGCAGCCCATAATTGAAGGGTAGGTTATTTGTAACAGTGAGAGATAGCACATCACAAATTAAATCCGGAAAATCACATTGTGGAAAGTATATGAATTTATTTGCATTCTGCAGAGGGAAATAAGTATTTGATCCCCCACCAACCAGTAAGAGATCTGGCCCCTACAGACCAGGTAGATGCTCCAAATCAACTCGTTACCTGCATGACAGACAGCTGTCGGCAATGGTCACCTGTATGAAAGACACCTGTCCACAGACTCAGTGAATCAGTCCAGACTCTAACCTCTACAAAATGGCCAAGAGCAAGGAGCTGTCTAAGGATGTCAGGGACAAGATCATACACCTGCACAAGGCTGGAATGGGCTACAAAACCATCAGTAAGACGCTGGGCGAGAAGGAGACAACTGTTGGTGCCATAGTAAGAAAATGGAAGAAGTACAAAATGACTGTCAATCGCAAAGATCTGGGGCTCCACGCAAAAATCTCACCTCGTGGGGTATCCTGATCATGAGGAAGGTTAGAAATCAGCCTACAACTACAAGGGGGGAACTTGTCAATGATCTCAAGGCAGCTGGGACCACTGTCACCACGAAAACCATTGGTAACACATTACGACATAACGGATTGCAATCCTGCAGTGCCCGCAAGGTCCCCCTGCTCCGGAAGGCACATGTGACGGCCCGTCTGAAGTTTGCCAGTGAACACCTGGATGATGCCGAGAGTGATTGGGAGAAGGTGCTGTGGTCAGATGAGACAAAAATTGAGCTCTTTGGCATGAACTCAACTCGCCGTGTTTGGAGGAGAGAAATGCTGCCTATGACCCAAAGAACACCGTCCCCACTGTCAAGCATGGAGGTGGAAATGTTATGTTTTGGGGGTGTTTCTCTGCTAAGGGCACAGGACTACTTCACCGCATCAATGGGAGAATGGATGGGGCCATGTACCGTACAATTCTGAGTGACAACCTCCTTCCCTCCGCCAGGGCCTTAAAAATGGGTCGTGGCTGGGTCTTCCAGCACGACAATGACCCAAAACATACAAGCCAAGGCAACAAAGGAGTGGCTCAGGAAGAAGCACATTAGGGTCATGGAGTGCCTAGCCAGTCACCAGACCTTAATCCCATTGAAAACTTATGGAGGGAGCTGAAGCTGCGAGTTGCCAAGCGACAGCCCAGAACTCTTAATGATTTAGAGATGATCTGCAAAGAGGAGTGGACCAAAATTCCTCCTGACATGTGTGCAAACCTCATCATCAACTACAGAAGACGTCTGACCGCTGTGCTTGCCAACAAGGGTTTTGCCACCAAGTATTAGGTCTTGTTTGCCAGAGGGATTAAATACTTATTTCCCTCTGCAGAATGCAAATAATTCATATACTTTCCACAATGTGATTTTCCGGATTTAATTTGTGATGTGCTATCTCTCACTGTTACCAATAACCTACCCTTCAATTATGGGCTGCTCATGTCCTTTGTCAGTGGGCAAACTTACAAAATCAGCAAGGGATCAAATACTTATTTCCACCACTGTATACCTACAAATTCACATCTCAACTCTAACCCAGGATAAGGAAGCAGAATATACGGTGAGAATTTTACAGATCCCAGGGTCTGATCCTGGAAACCGATAACTCAGGATCCTATAGGCACAGGCAAGAAAGTGAACCCTGGATTTGGCAGGCACAGGCAGGATCTGAGCCCAGGTACCAGCATATCATGCAGCAGCAGGACAAAATGATTCCTGGGCATGCATAGAACATGGACACTTACTGAGAGACTGTTCTGCGCATGTGCTAGGCACTTTCTCTACCAAGCCGCATGCAGAATTTCTGTACATCTAATTTGCATGCAATTCCCTTTGAGCATCGGTTGCTGTTTACAAATTGGTAAGTTCAGCTGTGGCTGCCATATGTTACGGCGATCTTTGAGTATCGGGGCCTTAGTCTTGTACTTGTGTAAGCTTTCAGAGAATTCTTGCAACTCTTTGATCTGATTTTTCTAAACTGCAAATCTTCAATCACTCAATGTAAATATGCTTGCATGTATAAATATTTCTTTTTCAGCTTTGATTTTTTATTTTTGTTTTCATACCTGTTACTAATATAAGCTAATCCATTCAGATATATTTTTAAAACCGTGTTACGTTTGCATCAAGTTTGAAGCAGACAAATAATCTGAGCAAGTATGAGTCAAATATTTTGCAAATCCACATCTGAATGTAAACCACACTGGAAGATTTATCCTTCCCCTGTCACAACCTTTGTTCTTTCTTTCTTTGTAAATAAGACCAAGTCAGCAAGATTTATTTATGGTGCCTAGGATCTGTCTGATGCAGTAAGGAAAAAGGTTTAAGAATGGCAAAGGGCCTGTTAGTCGGGAAGGATTCAATTTCAACTTTACAGTAGAACTTACAGGGGGAAAACGTTTTAAAGAAATTTGATTCTGATAATAAGTGCAGTTAATTTAGATTTAAGATGTTCTATCCAATCTGATGGTTGGCTTCACGGCAAGCAACAAGATGATTAATGTTCATATTTAACAATTACTAGCTATGTTCACCCTCTGGAAGCAGGAGATGAGAGCAAGTTGGGGGTGGGAGCAGGGGGGGAGGTGTTGAGCAATGCACTGTGGATTAGGATTCTCTAGCTCTATCAGTGATGATTTTCTGTAATACCCAGGGAGACCAAAGAATTACCTGTTACATCATAATAGATTTATGGAACTGTTAATTCCCTGAACAAAGAAAGTTTGATTTAGTTTATTTGTATTTTTTATACTGCCTTTGCTAGCTAGCAGGTCAAAGTAGTTTACAATCTAAAACACTTGGTAATCAGAAAGGAACTACAAATTCGAGACAGAAAAGAACAGCCATACTACTACTACTACTACTTAACATTTCTAGAGCGCTACTAGAGTTACGCAGCACTGTTTTTTAGTACAGCCATACAAACAAGAACAAACTCACCATGAAAGTTTAGTAGGGATAGGTAAAATAAGAAAAGATAAGAGGAAAAAGTCAGGGAAAACAAAACAAAGCAGGAAGAGTGAGGAGGGAAAAATTAAGGGATAGGGAAAAGGTTGGTGAGAATGAAGTTCTCCAATGCCTATGAGATGACCGCTGCCCTCTTAGGCAAGGTGAAAAAGTAGGGTTTTATGGGCCGACTTAAACTTATTGAAAGATGCTTCAGCCAGGAGCTCTAATGGGAGTGAGTTCCAGGCAAAAGAGGCAGCAAAGAAAAATGCCCAGTGGTGGGTAGATTCCAAACTAGCCTGCTTGAGACCTGGGAGCACAAAATGGTGGCCATTATTTGAACAAAGTAAGTGGACTTTTAAATAAGAAGAGAGATGCTGTTAACATAAATTTTATAATGGCATCTAGGAGTGCAGATTCCGTTACAGAATACCAGCACAAGCTGCCATTAGTGTGCCAAAATGTACACACGCCACTAACAAGTCAATGGCTAGTGTGAAAGAATGCACACAAATGCAGCAAGCAATGTGCACATCTTATAGGATTTTATAAGCTGTGTGCATCAGTAGAAGACATGCCCTTATCCTATCCAAGCTCCACCCATGTGTACGCCCCCCCCCCCCCATAGATGTGTGTGATGTCATACACATCCCTCTAGATTAGTGCTTAGGGCAAATGCGTAAGTGGCAATTAAGGCGTCATTCACACGTGTATGTGACACCTAACCACTGGCACACAGTTCAAGACTTATCCTTAATGCCTTATACCTCTTATCTCCACTGTTCCCTCTAAGCTGAGTGGGAGTCCTCCATCTACAGTCCTACCAGTAGGAGGTGCTGTTTCACTATCACATTTTCAATAGTGAGGGACAGGTAAATTCTGCAGGTCTCCAGGGAACCTGCCTGTCCCTAAAGACTGAAAACATAATATTGAAGCACTGCCCCCCACTGGCAGCAATGCATTTGGAGGACTCTTGCTCAGCTTAGAGGGAACAGTGCTTATCTCTTTTTGAACTGTCTCAAGAGGTCTGATATATCCCCAGGAATTTCTCCAAAACCAGATCACAGTTTCATAGCAGTTAAGGATTCATAGATTTTCGTTACTGCAAATAGCTTCTCCTGAGACTGGAAATTTGTAATCCACCCTGAACTCTGAGGGTTGTAGCAGAATAAAAATGTGCTTTTACGTTAAATTGAATTAAATAATTGCAAAATTGAAGTTCTATTGATAAACAGGTCTTATCAAAGCAAAATCTTACCTTGTGCTTCAATATTTATGAATGTTGTGATGGAATTCACATGGATTTATCAAAAAAACACTACAAGTCTTTAATTACCCATACAGTGAAAATCAGTGTACTGCACGTCAATGTTGCTTTGGTGCAGCAGTACTGCCAATTGGTTATAAACCTCTCCCATCACTCAATTTTAAACCCTTGTGCTGTGCGATCACCTCCTGTCTTCCCTGGAACTCTGTGCTAAACTGCAGCTCTGAGCAATTACTTCCACAACACTTGAATGTAAATACCAGCACTGTATAATCATCCCCCCCCCACCACAAATATTATATTATATACCCCAACATTGTGCAGTCACCTCACTCCCATGCTCTGTTAAACCCAACAATTTGGGCTCACCTCCCCCCAAACAGCCAGTTAAAAAAAAAAGCTAACATTGCATAGTCACTTCTCCCAGACCCTCAGTTACTCAATAATAGTCTCTGTGCTCAGCGTTACTCAGTAATCTTATAAAACATCGAGTTTAAAGCCCAAATTATTGATGCCTGCACTATAGGCTAACATCCTCTACTGTGTTATAATCTCATCATTCTTCTATGTGCTATGAGTCTGCATATATTCTTAATTAAAAACTGAGTTACCACTACGAACCAGCTCAGAAGGGTCTAGACTCCAAATCCAGTGAAAATTTCCTCCTGTCACCTTCTCTGTTGCTGACTGTGAATTAATCCCAAGGATTAGTTTGCCAGCAGGGAGGCACAGCTGGGACCATGCATCTGAAGCATGAACTCTACCAGTAGGTTGTGAATTAAAATAAAGTCAGAGCTATGAATATTCAACATGTAGAGAGTTGTGAATACAGGATACGCAGATTCCGCTAACACCCAACCACTCACCCATTTTACAGTGAAGCACTATGTATTAAAAAATAATGAGACAAAGATTATATTGTAGCATAACTTGGATTTGTCATGTCATGCCCTGACCAAGACTGTATGCTAAGGAATGTGAATGTATGAGACCTGTGGGGAGAGGAAAGGGCAGAATGTTGCCAATTTACGCTCTCATTCTGCAGAACCAGTAACCCATAAGTCCACCAGATGTTACATTTACAGTGGAATTCTAGCTTTTGTCCTCACTAAACATGTACAAAAATTATAAAAGACCATTTTCAAAGCTATTTATGGGGGTGAGTAGTAATTTACTCAAGGAAACTGACCTCTGAAAATTGTGCTTTCTAAGCACAGGGGTTTTCAAGGCAATCCGTTGTCATATGTGAAGTACCTATAAGATGGCATCCCCACCAAATCACCTAAAAGAGAGGGCCCCTTAGAGCCCCGGTCAGGAAGCAACGTAGGAGAGAGTCCCCCTCACACACACACACTCTGAACACTGTTTAGGCAGTTGCTGCAACCAAAATGATAAAACCACTCTTTCAAAACTGTGTCAAATATAGCTGGTTGGTACTGTGGCAAATTGCTGACTGCCTTGTTTGTGATGCCAGCATTTGATCATGAAGGAGTGTAATCTGCACAGAGTGGTAGGTGCCTCTCTGGCCACCTTGTTGGGCAGACCAGATCAATCGTGTGGGTCTTTATCTGCTGTCATCTACTATGTTACTATTGGGCTTATTTTCAAAAGTAAAGAATGTCCAAAAGTGACATAAAAGGCACATAGACGCCTTTCTAAAAGAAAGGCGTCCAAAGCCAATAATAAAAAAAAGAGACGAAAAGACGTTCTAACCACTAGGATGTCCAAGTATAGATGTCTCCATAAGGGGCGTGTTTAGAGGCGTGTTTTGGGCGGCCTTAAGAAATAACGTCTCTAGCGTATAACGGATAGCAAAATGCTTTCACCTTGGTGGGAACGTGGACTTACCCAGTTAGACCTGATATAAGCTGTCTTTAGACCCATTAGCAATTTTGTAGAGTTGGAGAGTGGAGGAATAGTTGGTTTGAGAGTAAGTTGAGAGTTGTTCCATGCCCTGTTACCTTTGTCTGTGTGCCCTAGTCTGAACGTTTTCACCCTCACTAGCCTCTTTTGTGTTTGACCTTTTCAGCTTTCCTTACCCTTCTAGCCCCCAACCCCAGCTACTACTACTCCTTCCTCTAGCTCCCCAATCCCTTCCCCATCCTTCTCCATTCACTGTCCCAAGTTCACATTTCATTCATTACATTCCCATGCCTGTTTGTTGTCTGTGGTTCTCTCTTTGTCCTGTGTGCTGGTGCTGTGTGTGTATTTGAGAAGACTGTCGGTGGCTGCTTGGAGAGTGAGTGGCTAGAGGGTGTGGCAGGAGAGTATGCAGTGGATGAGAGTGATTGCTGTTTGACTGTGCTGTGTGTGACTGCATTGTTTGTCGGTGGTGGGAGAGCTTGTGTTTGTTGGTGGTGGGTTTCATCAGGTTGGTAGGGAGAGGTTAGCACTAGTGTCATTGTGTTGCACCTGTAGTGTGGGGAAATGGAGGCACTGAATGCACAAGTGGCTCACATGTTGGAGGAAGAGGAGAGGTGCTCCAGGAGATACTCACATCTCAGAGTTTTCAGGCCCTGAAGCAGTTTCCTAGACCTTACTGACCTGCAGTATCTCAATAAGTACCGCTTTGACAGGGCTCCCATTCAGCACCTTTGTGAGCAACTCCAACCCCTCCTGCAGGCCAGGACCTGCAGGAACAATCCTATCCCTGTGCACCTCAAGATCACTGCTTCTCTCTCTTTTTTTGGCCACTGGGAGCTTCCGGTCTGTGCTAGCTGTTAACACGGGCCTCACCTAGCCTGCCATTTCTAACTGCCTCACCCAGTTCCTTGATGCCTTTCTTACTCACACCTCAGAGTACATCACCTCCCCCCCCCCCCTCCCGGCCCTGCAGAACAATATGGCTCACTTCTAGGCTATAGCTTGCTTCTCCTCGGTCATAGGCGTCATTGACTGCACACATGTTGCAGTCAGAACCCCCCGGGCATGAGAGGCCACCTATAGGAACAGGAAAGCATTCCACTCTATGAATATGCAAGTTGTATGTGACGCCCAGGGGGAGATTGTAGATGTGTGTGCCCGATACCCAGGTTCAACCCATGATGCCTACATATTACAGCACTCAGGAATCTTCCACAGGTTTGACCGAGGGAAGATCACCAGAGGATGGTTCCTAGATAAGTGCTACATGGATCAGGCAAAACTATACCTCCTCCATCGGGCAACTCTCAGCACTGTCTTCCTCCAGGTCACTCCACAACCCACTATTCCCACCCCACCTCCACAAGGTACCCCACTCCAAACAATACACACTCATCTTTCTCATCCTGCTTCTCCCCAAAGGTGACAGAGGCTACCCACAGCGGAGTTGGCTCATGACCCCCATGGTGCAACCACAAACAGGGCCAGAGGGAAATACAACAGCAGACATTGGACCACAAGTGGCATCATAGAGTGCACCTTTGGACAACTGAAAACAGGTTCTGATGTTCTGGGGGGGGGGGGAGCTCCTGTACTGCCCCCAAAAGGTAGCTAAGATCTTTATGGCCTGCTGCATGCTACATAATTTGGCCCTGTGCAGAGGACAGGCCCTCCTAGAGGAGCCACAGCAACCAGAGCAGCAGGCCCCAGATCAAGATGATGAGGAACCCCCTCCGTACATAAGTACATAAGTATTGCCATACTGGGAAAGACCAAAGGTCCATCAAGCCCAGCATCCTGTTTCAAACAGTGGCCAATCCAGGTCACAAATAATGAGACAAAGTACCTCATGAAAGACTCCAGAGGAAATTGGAGAGTCATGGGATAGGAGGTAGTGTTCTATTGTGGATTAAAAACTAGTTAAAAGATAGAAAACCGAGAGTAGGGTTAAATGGTCAGTATTCTCAATGGAGAAGGGTAGTTAGTGGGGTTCCCCAGGGCTCTGTGCTGGGACCGCTGCTTTTTAACATATTTATAAATGACCTAGAGATGGGAGTAACTAGTGAGGTAATTAAATTTGTGACAACACAAAGTTATTCAAAGTCGTTAAATTGCGGGAGGATTGTGAAACATTACAAGAGTACCTTACGAGACAAGGAGACTGGGCGTCTAAATGGCAGATGACGTTTAATGTGTGGCAAGTGCAAAGTGATGCATGTGGGAAAGAGGAACCCGAATTATAGCTACGTCATGCAAGGTTCCACGTTAGGAGTCACGGACCAAGAAAGGGATCTAGGTGTCGTTGTTGATGATACGTTGAAACCTTCTGCTCAGTGTGCTGCTGCGGCTAAGAAAACAAATAGAATGTTAGGTATTATTAGGAAAGGAATGGAAAACAAAAATGAGGATGTTATAATGCCTTTGTATCACTCCATGGTGCGACCGCACCTCGAATACTGTGTTCAATTCTGGTCACCGCATCTCAAAAAAGATACAGTGGAATTAGAAAAGGTGAAGAGAAGGGCGATGAAAATGATAAAGGGGATGGGACGACTTCCCTATGAGGAAAGGCTAAAGCAGCTAGGGCTCTTCAGCTTGGAGAAAAGGCGGCTGAGGGGAGATATGATAGAGGTCTATAAAATAATGAGTGGAGTTGAACAGGTAGATGTGAAGCGTCTGTTTATGCTTTCCAAAAATATTAGGACTAGGGGGCATGCGATGAAGCTACAATGTAGTAAATTTAAAATGAATTGTAGAAACGTTTTCTTCACTCAACGTGTAATTAAACTCTGGAATTCGTTGCCAGAGAATGTGGTAAAGGCGGTTAGCTTAGCAGAGTTTAAAAAAGGTTTGGATGGCTTCCTAAATGAAAAGTCCATAGACCAAAGACCTTTGGTCTTTCCCAGTATGACAATACTTATGTACTTATAACACTGAAGCACAGCACTGATCAAACTGTGTCTGCAACCCCGATATCATGGATACAGAAAATGAATAATCCCCAGAGGCATAGGCTAATGATGTCTCTATGAAGGGCCTAGCCAGGGCACAACCCTAAAGGAGTCATATCTCCCAGTTTTGAAAGCACAGTTGGAGCAATTAAATCATTTAGCCTAGGACTGTAATATAAAAAAAAATACTCAACCCAAGTCTATACACTGGACCATCATAGTGTTAAATGTAAATATATATTCTCCATCCAAAGAAACCCCTCTCACCTACCAATAGGTACAGAGCAGAACCTGGACATTTGTCCATAGAATTCACCATACATAAAGAACATTTTTGATTCTGGTATCATCTCAGTAATAGCAATATAAAACTTCACTACTATTGGACATATAATGAAGTAATACAAACCCTTACAAAAGTCATTTAGGGCCTATAGAGCAAATCTAACATACCATAACAGCACTAATACCCAGAAGTCACATAAGGATCTTACCTGGGAAAAGACAACACTGTAAATTTTGCAATAAGCCCTAGAACATCAATACACCTTTTGATAAAACTGAACAAGCTAGAGTACTACAGATCCTCATATAGAAACAGGGCTGATGTTAGAAATGTAGGGGTCTGCGAGTACAACACTTCCAAGGTAAAACTTCGGTGAATAATGTGGTTCCCCAAGCACAATCAGGGAATGCTATGAACTTAACATCTTTCTTGGAATCTTTGATGGAAGTCGTTTCCCAAAGAACCACTGCTGTGGTAACATTTGCCCTGGAAATGGACAGGGATGCTGCTCTGAGACTTTTCTTTAGAAATTTGGACTCTATGTTTTTAGGCTCAAAATTAGAATATATCCTGATTTAGCTAGAGAAACGCAGAAAAGGCGTAAAGCCTTTTTGGCGCTCTGTCAAAGGACTGTGGCCCTAGGGGCCATTTTAGTACTTAAATTTCCTTGTTTATGTTGTATTTCATTTCAAGCTAAGAATTTCCAATTTTTTGACCCTAAACAACTGGAGGAATTTTTGAAATCGAAAGAGGAATGAATGTGAATATCATAGTTTGAGAATCAGATGTACACTGTTTAAGATATATTGGGAAAAGCGAGTAGGTTGTGTGCGATTCCCTTATAATAACTTTTTTCAACTATAAATATTTCATTTTCTTGGATCTTTATTTCTGGAAATTATTTTTATAGGTCGATAGAATTAGATATATTTCAAACTTATGTTTGTAAACATTTCTTATGTTTTGACTTAAAAATTACAATTGCTATATTATCTCTGATATGTGTATAATATAAAAAATCAATAAAGATAAAGAAAAAAGAAGAAATGTAGGGGTCAAAGGCAGAAATTTTAGACATCAAAACTAATTGTCAGGCAGTATCCTCTTCTGTGCTGGGCAGGATTGAAGTGCCTTGGTTACACCCCCTATCACCAGCCCTGCATAGAAACTCCATACCACCAGAATATCGTATCTCAGTCACACACACAGAACACAGAGAGACTCTCACCAAGTACAGAATAATGGATCACAAGCTAAAAAAATAGAAATATGTAGACAAAAATTAAATTGAAAGTCCAAGAAGACACACTCTGCATCAGAGAAATAGAGACACACTGCATTTCCTCTTATATTATACAACATATAAAAATAGCAAATGGAGTTCCAAAAACTGACATATTCCAGTCACAAAGGGGGAAATTATTAACATGGGCTACCATTAAAATGTGTTATTTTACTAGGTCTCATTGTATAAAATGGGGCCTGTACTAAAATACTACAGTTAGTGGTGAAATTTTAACAGCAGACCATGTTGATAACTATGCCCCTAAATTGGAAATAAAATTCTTTTTACTAACTTTGTTGTCTGGTGATTTTATTTTTTTGATCATTTTGTGGTCCCAGTCACTGGTTTCTGCTCTTCTATGTGTTTTCTCTTAAATCTACTTGCAGTGTCTCCTGTCCTTCTGCCATTCTTTTCTCTCTGTCTTGTTCACTTCCTCCCTTAAATCCACTTCTGAGAATGACTTTTCAAGTTCAGCTTTCTAATGTCTATTTTTCCTACTTTGTGCACTCAGATGTCACCACTTCCTCCTCCTCATCCAATCTTTAAGCAAACTCTTTTTAGTGTATCTACTTGCAGCTTTCCATCTCTTTCCCCAGTCTTTCACTAGCTTTTTCCTCTCTTTTCTACCCCTTTTATGTCCAGTATCTCTCCCTCCATCTCCTGCACTGACACTCCCCATATCTCCCATCCCCATGCCCAGCATTTCCCTTGTCTCTAGTGCCCTCTCCTGTGCCCAGGAACTCCTTTCTCTCTCTTGCTCTAGTAGCTGCCAAGGGTGACCCACCCCAAAGAGAGAGAGAGAGATCAGACAGTGTCCAGGCTATAAATCTAGAAAGATTTGTCATATTGCTTTGCATATGAAAACAAAATAGCTTATAAAATGATATTTACTTTACTTTGGTGCCTCTGAGAGGATATAAAAAGAGAGAAGGCAAAATGAGACAATTTTCAAAGGAATTTGTCCAGGTAACTAAACAATTGCCTGTGTAAATTTTCCAGGCTGAAAAATGTCCTTCACTCAGTAGCTAGAAGTATATGCTAAATTAGATCTGGATATTCAGAGCTGGGTTATGTCCAGGTGTTGGTATTGAATATCTGGGTCTAATTGGACATGTGCTGGCTTAAAAGCCACTGACTACCACTGGCTGAATATTGACCTGGTAGAGCTTTGGGAAGGTGGCAAACTATCCAGTCTCACCATATGTAGTTAGAGAGGATATTCAGCAACACCACCTGGTTAAGTGCCAATGAATATCCCTGGATATCCTTGCACAAGTGATTTAAATGGCCAGGAGACTCCTGGGTGTTTAATTCACTTTGAATATGCCCCCCCCCCCCCAATTTTATCCAAATAGATAACTGGACAACTGGTAATTCTGCCCTTGTTTCATCCACAGCATAAACAGTATATACACAGTGACCTGACATAACCGTGTTTTGGCACAAACATTGCCTGCGTCAGGGGTCTATACACTCTTACAGTGATTGCATTTGTGGTTTGATGCCAAAATAAACACTGGTCAAAAATCCTCAGTCAACTGGCACACTAGGATACCAGAGATATGTCCTCTTCTCCTTTCTGAGAAGTTCTGAGAGTGTGTAGACCCCTGACGCAGCAATGTTTAAAACATGGCCATGTCGGGTTGCTGAGTATATGCTATTTAAGCTGGCAATACAGTTCCTTTGGTTCCACGAGTGGCTCTTGTTCTTCATTGTTGTTTTACTCCTGTTGACCTTGGTCGTGTGTATTGTTTCCTTCTTTGACATTTCTTCTTCCACCCACAGACTGCCCTGACAGTATCCAGATAGTGCTGAGGTGGTCTCTGAGGATATTCAGTATATTGTCCTGAGCTGGGGAAGGAGATTGTGTCCTCCAAAACTGGTCAAAATATGCATTAAGTTAGTCCAATAAAAAGGTTATTGCTTTGTTTTCTTTTGTTATTGTTGTTTTCTTTTTTTTATTTAGTCACTTTTAAAGTGGACTAACACAGCAGCCACACTGCTAAATATCCTTGCTATCCAGCGAGCAGGTGCTATTAACCAGATAAGTGTTGCTGAATGTTAATGTATCCATTCTTAGATTGTTTGGAAGAGGAGATATAACAAGTTTAAAATCAATAGTTAAAGACTGTGCTATTATCTCATAGTAAAATGATGTTGGGAATGAAATTGTGCTGCCTTCATCTCATTGTGGACAAAATTATCCCTAGGAAGAAACTGGCCCCTGCAGGGGAAATATTGGTGCATCCTGAGGGGGTAATAGATTTCTTTCATAAGACTTAATTATAGTTGATAGTTATAAATCATTATTACCAAGGAGACAAGGAACTCATGAGAAGATGTAGTGAAGCGTTCTGCTGTCACTGACTCGCTGGGTGAACCTGGATAAGGCACTTTCTTTCTCTAAGCTTTCATTTATGAACCTGTAATTGGTTTTGTTGTTATTAATATTCAATCTTCCTTGTCTTGTTTCCTTTCACTGTTGGAAATGCACATGAAACTCAGGCACTGGAAATACACTGCCAAGCTTTCCTTCCCTGAATGAAGCACAGTTCAAATTGTTTATTGTTCATTGTTACAGTACGCTTAATATACCACTAGTGGTTTGCAGTCTAAATTCAGAAAAGAAAAGGAATGCCATCACATATAAGGAAAGAGAAAGAAAAGGGAGAGAGAGAGAGAGAGAGAGGGAAAAGAAAAAGCAACTCGATCAATACTTGAGCCACAGAAACCGCCGTCGCTACACCATGGGAAGGGAAGGGAGATCAAACCTAGTGCTTATGGTGTTAAAGGATAACTGGAAGAGATGAGTCTTAGGAGCAGCCTTAAATATGAGGTAGGAGGGCTCCCTATGGTGGTCAATGGGAAATGAATTCCAGAGAGCAGGGGTGACACAGAAAAAAGCTGAATGACATGTACATTTGAATTGAGAGTGGATCACTGAAGGAACACAGAGACTACTCATAGGTACAGCACATGGGGCAAACTGAACAGTGTGGGGTGATAAGAGAGAATAGGTATGCAGGGGTAGAATTGAAGAGGCTTTTATGAGTTAGTATCAGAATTTTGAATTGGACTTTATAGAGGATAGGTAGCCAATGGTGCTGGATCAGAAGTGGAATTATTCTATCAAATTTCCTTGCGCAGATGAATATGTGGATAGCAGTGGTTTGTATAGACTAAAAGCATTTCAGTTGCCTAGAGTTAAGGCCAACTTAGATCACATTGCAGTAATCAAATCTGGAGACGACAATAGAGTAGAGAATTGACATAGAAGCCTGAGGAACAAAATATTTACAGATAGCACAGAATCAGCGTATTGCGAAAAAACATGATTTCACAACCGATTTGTTGAAGAAAGTGGAGCTACAGCTAAATAATGAAAAGAAGTGATCAAAGAAATAAGCAAAATAAAGATCAAGGGGGTAGAGTTAGAGGAGATAAGCCAGCAGGCCAACAATTTAGATGGATTTAGGGCCAACTTGTTGTAGAGCTAGGAGGAGAGAGTATCTAAGCAGGACTGAATGTTAGCAAGGTCCAGACAATCAGGATCATGATAAGAGAGCAAAAGGATGTCATCTAAATAATTATAGATGGAAACGTTATGATTTTGAATTAAAGTGAGATTAGGACTTAGAAAAATGGTAGGTAATGGGAGCAAGAACAGAGCCCTGAGGGACACTATCAGGCTTATTCTCGAAAGAGATCGCCGGCGATCTTCCGACACAAATCGGGAGATGGCCGGCCATCTCCTAAAACCTGCCAAATCGGTATAATCGAAAGCCGATTTTTGGACACACTCGCCGGCATTCCGTCGCAGAGGCGGCTAAACTTCAAGGGGGCGTGTCGGCAGGGTAGTGAAGGCGGGATGTGGGCATGCTTACGAGATGGCCGGCTTCAGCTGATAATGGAAAAAAGAAAACCGGTGATGACGAGCATTTGGCCGGTTTTACTTGGTCTATTTATTTTCATGATCAAGTCTCAAAAAGATGCCCAAACTGACCAGATGACCACCGGAAGGAATTGGGGATAACCTCCCCATACTCCTCCAGTGGTCACCAACCCCCTCCCACCCAAAAAAAACCCTTTAAAACATTTCCTTCCTAGGAGGGGAAGCCAGTCGGCCAGCTCATAAAAAAAAAAAAAGGATCTTGCTGATCAGTTATGTTATGACTTACTTGTTCTGGAGTGCTGTATTTTGTGATACTGTTTTGAGAAATGTTCAAGAAAGACTTCATACAAATTTAAAAAGTCCCTGACGTGCACTTCCCTTAATAGCCGTCTTTCTCTTGATGGCCGTCTTTTTCTCCGAAAGTGCACTTCTCTTAATGGCCGGCTTTCTCCCCAAAGAGGGAAATCAAAACAATTTTTGCTTACAGTTTTTTTAGTAGTAACAGTGGGATTTGAACCAGCCACCTCTGTATTACAAGAGCCATGATGTAACCACTTGGCCACAGCTCCACTTACTTGGCTGTCCCTCCCTTTTGATTATACCCCTTCAGGTCTCTCTCAGCCAATCACAGTGATCTGGAGGGGTATAATCAAAAGAGAGGAGCACCCAAATAAGTGGGGCTGTGGCCAAGTGGTTACATCACTGGTTTTGTAATGCAGAGGTGGCTGGTTCAAATCCCACTGTTACTACAAAAAAAGCAGTGTGCAAAAACTTTTGATTTCCCTGTTCAGAGAGAAAGACGGCCATTAAGAGAAGTGCACGTCAGGGACGGCCATCAAGGGAAAATGCACGGGAGGGACTTTTTTCATTTGTATGAAGTCTTTCTTGAACATTTCTCAAAACAGTATCACAAAATACAGCACTCCTGAACAAGTAAGTCATAACATAACTGATCAGCAAGATCTAAACATCCAGAAGTACCAGTGCACTACGAATGCTGGCCCCTCCAATGGCCAAATGCCTTGGATTTGGCTGGGTTTGAGATGGCCGGTTCCAGTTTCCATTATCGCTGAAAAACAAAGTCGGCCATCTCAAACCCGGCGATCTGTGGCATTTGGCCGGCCCCAACCGTATTATCGAAACAAAAGTTGGCCGGCCATCTTTTCGATAATACGGTTCCGGCACCGTTTGATTATGCCCCTCTATAGGGAAAGGAGTAGGGTGATGAGGTGCTTGCAGATATGTTTACAGTGTAGGTGTGATTTTCTAGATAAGAGTGGAACAATCTAAGTACTACGCCAGAGAGGCCTAGAAAGGACAGTCTATAAAGAAGAAAACTATGAAAATCATAATCTTAGATTTACTAATTTTCCTCGACTTCAGAATGTAACTCCAATAGATATGTTGAAACGCTATATGCGTGAAAATTTATAATTCCGGAACAGAATCTGCTCCAATGTCTATGGTTTACTATATTCCTGGGAAAGGAACCTCTGTACCTGAAGCCCCGATTGATATTTCCTTGTTACTTGAAACTCTGATACTGAACTGGCGACTGCGGCTACGTAGTCGCCACAGTGGTATTATTACCAGATAAGAATTTGCTCTTTCGTTTGTTTTTCCGTAATAAAGATAAACCCTTTTTGGGTTTAAAGTTTTACTTTTTCCTGATGTCTCTAAGGAGACTCGGCCGACGAAGGAAACAATTCTTACTTCTTAGGCCTGAGGTGTTGCACTTGGGGGGTACTTTTTTTTTAAGGTACCCCTGCAAGTGCATAATAAGGTTTAAAGAAAGAAAATATGTATTTACACAGCCGTTGCATGTGTCTTCGCTCATAACCTCAGTGAAAATGGAAAAGCGTTAATTATATTTGTGCTCTTCTTAGCAGCTTTTGTATAATCTTTATTAATTCCTTATACTTTGTCTCCGTAATTTTCCTGGAATCTTGGATCACATTTATGGACTTGAGTATAAATTTTCCTAAGTGAAGGTTTATTTTCACGTTTCTTTTTTCCTTTTTTTATTATTATTATTTTACAATATTGTAAATTACTGTATACTATACCTGAACAAGAAATGTCTTGTAATATAATGGAAAAAGTTAATAAATATAAATTAAAAAAAAAAAAGAAGAAAACTATGATCGACCAGGTTAAACCAGAACTGAGATCTAGAGAAATGGCCAGAGCCACCTCTCCTTATTCAAAGCCAACATGTAATGCACTAATCAGAGCAGTACTGTGGAATGGGCAGAAACCAGACTGGTAAGGATGTAATAGGTGAGTTTGGTCAAGATGTTGAAGTAGCTGAGGTAGTACCCTTTTCTCAGGGAGTCTGGAAACAGTGGAAGATTGCATATTGATCTATAGTTAGAGGAGTTTAGAGAATCTACATTTTGCTTCTTTAGAGTTGGATACACAGTGGATGACTTCCAGACATCAGGGAAAGTCCCGGTAGAAAGGCTAATAGCCATCATGGACAAGTAGGCAGGAAGGAGTCAATGTTTAACATAACATAATATAACCATATAACTTATATTCTGCCTGTACTTCACGGTTCAAGGTGGATCACAATAAAATAAACTGGTCATGTCCAGGAATCTACATAAAAATTACTCCTACCTAAGTATGAGATTGAGTAACAAATTTCTGAAACAAATAAGTTTTTATAGTTTTTCAGAACTATAAATAGTTTGTTGCAGAAAGTAGTAGGGTTATAATTTCATTTTCAAGACGAGCTGCTTGAAATGAGAATAAAGTGTCAAAAGCAATAAACCTTTTTGTATTTTTAAGAAAACAAAACGTAAATAAGGTTAGTGATCTCATAGTTCTGATTTTCCTAATAAAAATAAAATGGTCTAATAAAGAAAATGTTGCTAGTCCATATAGAACTTTATAAGTGAAACAATAAAATTTAAATTGTATTCTTGCAAAGACTGGTAACCAGTGATTCCTAATAAAGAATTGAGATAATCTATAGGATTTTTTCAAAGAGTAAATCAAATGAAGTGCCATATTTTGAATAGTCTGCAAATGCTTCATTAATTGCTTAGAAACACCAAGATAAACAATATTGCAATAATCTAACATACTCAGTATCAAAGACTGCACTAATAAACAGTAATGATCCTGTTCAAAGTATTTATGTAACCGCCTAAGGTTATGCATGGTAAAAAAGGCTTTTCGTGTCAACAAATGAACATGGGGATCAAAGAATGACTTAGAGTCTAGTAGAATACCTAGAACTTTTAAAAATAGAGAAAATTGATGTGATGTCTGATTAAATCTAACATTATTCTCTTCTTTCATAACTGAGTGACTAACCAATAGAAATTTTGTTTAGTCTGTGTTTAACATAAGTTTATGCATTTTCATTCATGATTCTAAAGTAGCCATGGCAAGATGCTACCATAGAGTTCATAGGATCATGATTGTTATGTCATCCTCATAACTATAAAAGTGGACTCCCAGTTTCTCTATGACGTACCCCAATAAATACAAATAAACATTAAACAAGAGCGGAGACAATGGTGAGCCCTGTGGCACTCCACAAGGATTTGTCAGTTTCGCAGAATATGTTTCATCTATCTTAACTGTATAGATGTGATATTTCAAAAAATCAGAGAACTAGTCATACACCTTCCCTGTAATTCCCAGTTCATTCAATATCCTTAATAAGATCTCATGATCCACCAGATTGAAAGCACTCGATAGATTGAACTGCAACACCAAGGCCTTCCTACCCTCACACAATAGTTTACGAATATTATCAGTTAGAGAGCCAATTACTGTCTCAGTGCAGTATTTTGACCTAAACCCTGATTGGGAAGAGTGTTAAAATACAATGATGCTCCAAATACTCAGATAATTGATAAGCAACTATTCCCTCCATCAGTTTACAGAAGATTGGAATTGAAGCTATTGGTCTGTAATTTGTAGTTAAATCACTAGAGTCTTTAACATTTTTCATGATTGAATCTTGAAGTAGATCTTGAAGGGAAGTAGTCAGTCTGGAGGAGCAAAAAAGCTTTTTCAAGGGAAATAAGTGAAGGCAAATTAAAGTGGTCCCATTTGGACTATACGACTATAACAGAGGTGCTGGAAGATGGAGTGGGTTCAGGGTCATGGTGGGCAGTGTGGGCAGTGATGGGAAGGAACTATGGAAAAAGGGCAGCTAGTGCATCAGCAAATAGAGACAAGGGGATATTGGACTCTGTAGCCAGCAAAGAAAGTGGACAGACAAGTTTAAATACTGTTTTAGTGCAGTTGGATGATGGTGTGATTAAATGTATTTATTTTTATTTATTTGTTACATTTGTATCCCACATTTTCCCACCTATTTGCAGGCTCAATGTGGCTTACATAGTACCGTAAAGGCATTCGCCAATTCCGGTATGAACAAATACAGTAATGTTGTGGTACAATAAGGTTCGTGTGTACATACACATTAGATGATTATAAAATCACATTTGGCTTTTTTAATGGTGGAGTGAAAATGAGTGCACAGTTGCTTGACATTGAGGAGAGAGGAAGGGAAAGGATATTTGTGCTAGAGGCACCCCGCATGTCTCGCTTCTTGTTTCAAAAGGTGGAGATCTGTGTGAAACCAAAGAGAGCGGATGTGATGATGAGATGAACGGAGTAAGCATAGGCATCGGTTGCAGTGTGAAGGAATGTGATCCACTGGGCTACTTGCTCTTGTACTAGTAAGGTTAGAAAGCCTTGGGAAGAATTTGGGAAAGAGGAAGGCTAGAGATGGGGTTGATACCATGAAGAGATCTAGGTAGGCAGTCAGGGGGCTAATCTGATTGAATGGGAGGCAGAGGATGAGTAGAGGAAAGGGAAAAGGAGACCAAGAGATAATCAGACCAAGCAACAGCTTTGAGATGTGAACAAATAGAAATGGAAGAGAAAATTTCTGAAGGTAAGTACTAAGTCCAGGCTGTGACCCGCACAATGGTGGCAAAAGGGACATGCTGAATCAAGGAGAAATCAGATAATAGCTCAAGAAACTGCTAATCCTGGGCTGCCATCCTGTGGGCAGACTGAAGTATCGAAATTGAACTTAAAGTCTCCTAAGATGAGAATGTTGGGGTAGCAGGCTACAGCTTCAGAGAACATGGTATGTAGGAGATCTGAAAGACTGGTGTCAGCAGATGGAGATGATCTTGGGCAAGTCACTTAACTCTTCATTGCCTCAGGTACAAATTTAGATTGTGAGTCCTCCAGGAACAGGGAAATACGTAATGCACCTAAATGTAACTTTCTTTGAGCTACAACTGAAAAAGGCATATGCTAAATCCAAAATTCCATCCCTTCTTTCTGAAGAATTTAATGCCAATGAGTTCACTACAGTCCTCTATGGATAAAAGGCGAAGGGAGGGCAACATTCAGAAGGCCATTTACCCAGGTAAACTGGTGTTTTGAAACTTGCTCACCCTGTATGCAGGTAAAAGCAAACCATGCGTGTTGTTGCACAACATGTACATTTACCTGCACTTTCATAAAGGCATATCTAGGAAAGAGTTAGGTCAAGGGATGAAAATAGTATTATATTTTCAAAACTATGGACATTGTTCTTCAAGGAAAAGCTCTTCAGAAAACAAGCAAGTGCACATCTCTGCAGGTATTTTTTCCCTAGACAATTTCCCTTTGAGAGTTGGGTAACAAAATCTGGGGGAACATTACTTATAAACTTTTACAACTGCAGAAGTTTGAAAATTGGCTTCTATGCAAATCTAAATGATTATGTTTCCTTCAAGATGTACCAGAGAGATAGACATTAACCCCTGAATTCTATAAAAGTTGCTAAAAATTGCGCATGTAAATTTGGACGCGCATGCAATTTGCACATGCAATTTAATTGAATAATGAGCCAATTAGCGCCAATAACAGATTATTGGCACTAATTAGATTTAATTGGAATATACATGTGTAACTTTTACATGCAAGCTCAACAAGGGGATGTGGAAATGGGAGGGTCATGGGCAGAACAGGGGTGTTCTTAAAATTAACGTGCATAGTTAATAAGGGGGAAATGAAGATTTACACTATGTTTCAGTTGGTGCAAATGGCTGTGCCTAAAGTTAGGTGTGATTCCTGGGTGTAAGTGATATTCTATAAACAGCACCTAACTTTAAGTGCGGCTTATAGAATAGCGATTTTTTTTTCAGCGCCTTTTTTTGGTGCCATATAAAGAATTCACCCCTACAGTCACTAAAAGTTAGGCATCAAAAAACTAGGTGCTCATCAATTTCTATTAGGCAGAGTTGCATGCCAAATCTGTTATAGAATACTAGTGTAAGTTGTGATTACATGCCAAACTTTAGGCATGACAACTTGTGCCATGTCTATGGCTGGCTAAATGGTAGTACCTAAATACAACAGTTGGGCATGTTAATTCAACTATTCTATAAAGTATGTGCAAAATAGTTGGAACATCCCTGACACACTCATGCCCCTCTGTTAATGTCCCCCTTTGCATTAGTGCATAAGATAAGTTAGGTGCGTAGTTTATAGATTAGGAGTAAATGTCTGTTAGGTGTACAATGGCAAATTGGCACCAATTAGTGCTTGTTAATGCCTATTACTGGTATTTCTCAATTATTTGCCAATTTAGTGCCAATTAATTATATTATTTGCATAACTGGCCCTATTCTATAACTGTGCCCGATTGCGCACTTTGGGAGCCATTTATAGAATTTGTGGGTATGAGATTTATATTGAAAAGGTTTTCTGCAGCAATGAGAATAATTTTTTAAGAGGTGGTGGTGCTAAATGTACATCGAGCGCTCTTGCTGCCTGCCATTCTAAGTATAGTTACAGTTACAGTTTATTAAATTTGCTATACCGCTTAGCTTTTTACAATAAAAAGATCACAGCAGTATACAATATTAAAATCACATAAAACATAAAACACCAACAAAGGACTACAATAATCAGATAAACATACACTCAAGCAATACATTCACTGTAGGTATAGCTAGGCAGTTTAACTTAGGATGGCTTTTTCTTTCCTAAACTAAACTACTTATTTACATGGATAGTGGTTGAACACCACTGCTGTATGTATAGCTAGGCAAAATGTCTTTGCTCTGGCCCAGTGCTATACAGATAGTACTGGAATGGATGGAGGGGATTTTCAGTGCCGCTGAAAATTCATGGATGAGGGGCTTCCCAAATGTAGGTTCCTATCTCCCCAAATTGTGCCACTTATATGTCTCACTGTGCTATGCATACAAAATTCCTTTCCCTATGCTTGGAAATTAGAACGTATGGGGCTATTTTTGTTTTTTCTCTCTTATTTATAAATGTATATATATTTAATTTTTACATTTTACATAATGTTATATCAATATATCTCAAAACAGTGTAGAAAAACAAACTGAAGGCATGATACAATGAATTAAAAACAATATAAAAGACTAGATAGCCCATGTAAGCTAAAAACTCCAATCCACAGAGTCACGGATTGTCTCCATAGGCTTCCACAAATAAGCATGTTTTACAATTTTTCCAGAAACTTAAGATATCCTTAAGACTCCGCATGTCACCTGGTAACCTGTTCCACATGGCTGAACCCAGTGCCATAGCGAGGGCTAATGGCACCCGGGGCGGGTCGCCGCTGCGCACCCCCCCCCCGGGTCCAGCACGGCGCGACCCCCCCACCTCTGCGGCGCAACCCCCCCCCCCCCCGGATCGCATTCTTACCTGCGGGAGGGCCGATCCGTCCCGAGTGCACGTCACTCGGAGCTGCGTCGGCCCCGCTGGTTCCCTGCTCTCTCTGCCCCGGAACAGGAAGTAACCTGTTCCGGGGCAGAGGGAGCAGGGAACCAGCGGAGCTGGCACCTCCCGAGCGCGTGCACCTGGGGCGGACCGCCCCTCCCGCCCCCCCTTCCTACGCCACTGGCTGAACCCACAGTCCCACACATGAAAACGCTCATTTACTTGTTTCTATCAGAGACATACTTCCCACGCTATACACAACATCCTGTTCTGCTGTGCAGAGACATCTCTAAGGTGTATATTTCCTAATACAGGGGGTCTTTTACTAAAGCTTAGCTCAAGTTATCTGCAGCAGGGTCCATGTTATTCCTATGGGCTAAAAGACCCCCACATTGCACTGAGTCCTTTAATCAAGCGTCTATAAAAAGTGGCCGTAGCACATCCTTATACAGGTTTTTTCCCATGCGCTAAGACCTTTTTAACACAGCCAGAAAATGGCCAGTTTTCTATTTTTTCCTATTAATGCCATACACACTTAATGCCTGCAGTGGCCAGCTGCTCAGTCACATGTGCTATTTTTCAAAGAGCCCATTTACATAGAAACAGAGAAAATGACAGCAGATTATGACCATGTGGAGGGACATTTTCAATATGATGTCTAAATCTGACTTTGGACATTTTTCTGAAAATGTCCAGAAATCAAGTAGTGAAAATGACCATTTTCAAAGTAGAAAAACGTCTTTTTTCTTTGAAAATGACAATTTCCTAGATGTTGTTGTGCTTAGTGCATCTATCTATTTGGACCATTAAAAAAAAACTCCAAGTGAAAAATGTACAAAATCAAGCCATCGGGACGTAGGAGGATCCAGATTTCTTAGTAGACTGGCCACACAGGCATCCCAGCAGAGCAGTGGGACACCCTAGGGGACACTGCAGTGGACTTCAAATAAAAGGTTCTAGGTACACATCTCACCATTATACCCTTATATTGTATAGTAAGCCCTTCAAAACCCACAAAAAAACCCTACTTTACCCAACTGTACACCGCTACAATAGCCCTTATGGATGCAGGTATCACCTATACATGGGTATAGTAGGTTTTGAGATGTTTTTTTTGGGGGGGGGCTGACTTTTTCCACCACAAGTGTAATAGTTAGAGTGGATTGTGGGCGTGGGTCACCTTCTCTACAGTACACTACACCGACCAGTAGGCTACTCCAGGGACCTGCTTACTGCTCTAATAGGACTGGTCATAACATCTGAAGCTATAATAGAGGCTGGTATGTACTGTTTCATTTACATATTTGCAGGGTGGGAGGGGGTCATTGACCACTGAAGGAGTAAGGGGGTGTCATTCCTTTATTCCTGCAGTGGTTATCTGGTCATTTAGGGCAGAAAAAACATCCAAGTGTTGGGAACGCCCAGATCCCGCCCTTAACACATCCCTTACATTCATCCTTATAAGTACATAAGTATTGCCATAATGGGAAAGACTAAAGGTCCATCAAGTCCAGCATCCTGTTTCCAACAGTGGCCAATTCAGGTCACAAATACCTGGCAAGATCCCAAAAATGTACAAAACATTTTACACTGCTTATCCCAGAAATAGTGGATTTTCCCCATGTCCATTTAATAATGGTCTATGGACTTTTTCTATAGGAAGCCGTCCAAACCTTTTTTAAACTCCGCTAAGCTAACTGCCTTTACCACATTTTCTGGCAATGAATTCCAAAGTTTAATTACACGTTGAGTGAAGACAAATTTTCTCCGATTCATTTTAAATTTACTACATTGTAGCTTCATCGCATGCCCCCTAGTCCTAGTATTTTTGGAAAGCATAAACAGACGCTTCACATCTACCCATTCCACTCCACTCATTATTTTATAGACTTCTATCATATCTCCCCTCAACCGCCTTTTCTACAAGCTGAAGAGCCCTAGCCGCTTTAGCCTTTCCTCATAGGGAAGTCGTCCCATCCCCTTTATCATTTTTGTCGCCCTTCTCTGCACCTTTTCTAATTCCACTCTATCTTTTTTGAGATACGGTGACCAGAATTTAACACAATATTCGAGGTATGGTCGCACCATGGTGCGATACAAAGGCATTATAACATCCTCATTTTTGTTTCCCATTCCTTTCCTAATAATACCTAACATTCTATTTGCTTTCTTAGCCGCAGCAGCACACTGAGCAGAAGGTTTGATCTGAATGCACTTCTGACAAACTTCATAGAAAAACATCTAAAAATTGATTTTGAAAATACCAATTTGAATGGTTTTTTTTTGTGAGAAAAACATCCAAATGCAGATTTATCCCACTTTTTGGACATTTTTCTCTTTCAAAAATGAGCCCTATAGTCTAACAAGCCTGTCCCACAGAAAGGCAGTACATCAAATCTCATTACCCTTCAGAAGACAACTTGCACATGACCATCAGATCTGGAAGTGAGTGAAAGGCAATGCAGGAACCTATGTGCCTTCATAAAATAGAACTAACCCCATCTGGGACAGTGCAAGTACCTGAATAGTTATATATGTAAACTGCCTTGATTTGTGCTTCAATAGAAGGCGGTTTATCAAAAACTGATAGACTTAGACTTAATAGTGCTCATATTCTCTGGCACTGCTTTGAAGAATGTGTACTTTATAAAATATGATTGTACATCATGACTCCAACCCAGCTCCAACCCAAACTACACCTCCAGGAATGCTTATGCATGGGTTGTATAAAAATAGACACTTGCTTACAACCTTTATCTATTAAATTAAATATGTGTAAAACATGTTTTTAAACATGAAGCTCCTTCTGATCTTGGACAAGTTTTGGACTTAACCCTCCATTGCTCCAGGTACAAACTTGTGAGCCCTCCAGGGACAGAAAAATACCTACTGTACCTAAATGTACACCACTTTGATAACTTTTTAGCTTTACCTCTAAGACAATGGTTCACAAGCTTGTCCTTTGGGCTGTCAGGTTTTTAAGATATTTATAATGAATATTCATAAGAGAGATTTGCGAGCAGTAGAGGCAGTGTATGCAAATACCTCTCATGAATATTCATTGTGGATATCCTGAAAAACCTGACTGGCTGGGAAGTTCCCAGGATGTGTTTGGGAGCCACTGCTGTATGTGATGCTATTATTTATTTATTTTAATCTCGCAGCAGATCACAATAAAAACATACATAAATTTAATAAAACACCACAACAAACATCAAACATATATATATATATATATATATATATATATATATATATATATATATATATATATATATTCAAAACATTTGCTCTGTAGCTCAACCCCCTCCCTCCCAAAAATTGCCTACAAATATATGATTATAAGAATAAATGCACTGTGCTATTACTTCAGCCTTGATAAGCCTATTTTATTTTACTTTGATTTTGCATCCTACACTTCTAGTTAAGAAAGACCACTCAAACTGACTAACAAAAAAAATCCATTTTTAAAAATATTTACAATTCATAAAATACCATTAAAAATGGTGGCTGAAGCTTCCCTCCTCGCAAGGCTGTGCTTCCTCTGCAGCATCACTAGCTGACTCAAGAAGCCAATCTGACTCGTCCCTTTATATGGCAGCATGTAGCACTGTTGCTGAGCTTCTGGGTCAGCTTCTTATAAATTATTGAAGCCTGCTAGATATGTTAATGTTTCTATCATACCTCCTTCTCCTGTCTTTCCTCTAGAGAATACATTTTAAGTCTCTTTGCATATCGTGAGGAGCTCTTGGAATCCAAATGTAGATACAACCTTGCAGCTGCACTTCCATTTAACAGACAAAACAAATGTGAGAAATTGAATTAACAAGCTGAACAGGTCCAAAGATTTCAATAAAGTTAGCAGCTATGGTTATAGTTTAAGGACAACTCTTTTAAGGCGGAGAACCATGACATAAAAATATAAACTAGGTCAGACCTAAGGTAGCATTGGTCAGCCTTGCTAAAAACTATGAGAGTGATTTAAGTGGGCATGTGATGCTCCTGCCAGGTTTTGCAACTGGTTCGCTCAGCACGTTCACTCCCTAGTGATTTCTGAACTCAATTATTGTAACTTCCTTCTTAGAGGTATACCCCGTCAGTTGAGGAGACTGCAGATTGTTCAAAACACTGTGGTAAAACTAATTCATGGTGCGAAAAAATTTGATAGAGTCATGCCACTTCTCAATGCTGAGCATTGGCTCTCGATTTCTTTTTGTATTGCTTTCAAAAACCTATTCTTAGCCTATCAGATTATGCACACTGGCTCTCCATCTTTCTTCTGAGCCATTTAACTCCTTATACTCCACTGTGTAATCTCCATTCAGTCCATCAACATGCACTCATTATTCCTACTTTTCTTTAAATCTGGTCTCATTTTGCCAGATAAAGACTAGATAAAGTCCATCCACGACATAGGAGCCAACTTTTCAATGATTGGGGGTGCTGAATGAACGCAACCCAATATTCTCCTGCCACCTGCCACTACCAAAAAAGAAATAGTCTTAGATTACATTCACCTTTCTTTTGTTTTGGTTTTTTGAAATATATTTTATTGCAACAGTCAGATAAAACAATAACAACAGAGCAATGCCAAATCGAAAATGATGGTGTGCAAAATGAGTCTACTGTCTAAGTAGTTGCAGGGTACAAGTGTAAAAACTTGCACCACAGCATTTCTTATCATCAGCTGTGGGAGACAGTGGGACTGCTGTGCTGATAGATCTTAAGTTCAAAACAGGCCATTTCTCTCTTATTGATAAACCATAGCTGCAGATAGTGGTGGTGAATCTTCTGCCACCCAATAGGTCAGAATCAATTTCTTGATGAGCAAAAGAGCATTATAAAGGAAGTAGCACTGCGAGGCCAAGATGCCCTGTTCCACCAAGTGGTCCTAAATACCCAAAAGTAAAGAGCCGTAGTTCCACTCGGGGAAGCACTGGACAACTCATGCCAACACCAACAGTCTTGCCAAACCTGAAACAATATGTTATCAAAATCTCAGAACCTAACAAACAAATCCCTATTCAGACACTTGGCCTTGCGGTCAGGAAAGGAATGGAAAACAAAAATGAGGATGTTATAATGCCTTTGTATTGTTCCATGGTGCAACCGCACCTCGAATATTGTGTTAAATTCTGGTCCCGCATCTCAACAAAAGATATAGTGGAATTAGAAAAGGTGCAGAGAAGGGCGACGAAAATGATAAAGGGGATGGGACGACTTCCCTATGAGGAAAGGCTAAAGCAGCTAGGGCTCTTCAGCTTGGAGAAAAGGCGGTTGAGGGGAGATATGATAGAGGTCTACAAAATAATGAGTGGAGTGGAACAGGTAGATGTGAAGCGTCTGTTCACGCTTTCCAAAAATACTAGGACTAGGGGGCATGCGATGAAGCTACAATGTAGTAAATTGAAAATGAATCGGAGAAAATATTTCTTCACTCAACGTGTAATTAAACTCTGCAATTCGTTGCCAGAGAATGTGGTAAAAGCGGTTAGCTTAGCGGAGTTTAAAAAAGGTTTGGATGGCTTCCTAAAGGAAAGGTCCATAGACCGTTATTAAATGTACTTGGGGAAAATCCACTATTTCTGGGATAAGCAGTATAAAATGTTTTGTACATTTTTGGGATCTTGCCAGGTATTTGTGACCTGGATTGGCCACTGTTGGAAACAGGATGCTGGGCTCGATGGACCTTTGGTTTTTCCCAGTATGGCAATACTTATGTAATTATGTACTTATGCACATGGAGAACAGAGAGGGCCCCAGTCTACAAAAATTAACCTGAAATCCTAAGAAGCTAGACTCTGCATGCAGCACAATTCCAGAAAAACAGAAAGAAACACATTGCTATACACTGCAAAATAAGACAACAGATGTAAATTCTCAAATTGAACATATTCCAAACACTAAAATGAAAATAACATGATTTTTTTCTACCTTTGTTGTCTGGTGACTTTGTTTTTCTGATCATGTTGGTCCCAGTCTCTGATTCTGCTGCTCTCTATCTGTTCTCTTAACTCCATTCACAGGGCTTCCTTTCCATTTATTTCTTTACTTTCCTCCTTTTTTCTTCATTTCTTGCCCTACATCCATAGGTAAAAAAGCTGGGTCCTCCGCAGACTTGACTAGAGAAAGTATAGAGTGGATCCAGCTTTTGCCTATTTTCTCCATCCATGTGTAGTTTTTCTCCTCTTTTCCCTTTCCCTCATCTCCATCAGTATGTATCTCTTTCCTTTTTCTTCCCTCCCCTCCATCCATATGCATCTCCTTCCTCTCTCTTTCCTCTCCTCCATCCATGTCCAGCATTCTTCCTCTACCTCCTCCATCCATGTCCAGCATTTCTCCTCTCTCTCCACCCCTCCATGCATGTTCATCTCACTTCCTCCCTATTCCCTCCCCTCCATCCATGTCCAGCATTTCTCCTCTCTCCCCTCCATCCATGTGGCATCTCTTTCCTGTCTTCCCTTTCCTCCATTCCTGTCCAGCATTTCTCCTGCCCTCCCCTCTATCCATCCATGTTTAGTAACTCTCCTCTCTTCCCTGCTCTTCCCTCCATCCATGTCTAGCAACTCTCCTGCCCTCCCCTCCATCCATCCATGTTCAGCAACTCTGATGTAATTTCCTGTTTCCACAAGGGCGGGGCACTGAGAGGGAAGGGAAAGCTGGAGGTGAGCCTGCTGCTTTCACTGCCACCACGACTTAAAGTAAAGTAAGATTTAAATGCTGGGCAGCAGGAAGGAAAGCAGGGTTGTTGTGGGAGAAGACGGTGGGCAGGTCAGCTGGGGTTGGAACTGGAACTTCCAATGTGTTCTGGTTGGGTGATGGGTCCCAAAATATATTTGGGGTGCTCAAGCACCCACGGAGTCAGCACCTATGATCCACTCTGTCCAACAAGGTGGCCAGAGCTGTACCTACCACTCCATGTAGGTTACACAGTGGTTAATGATTAAACACTGGTATCACAAACAGGGCAGTTGGAAATTTGCCACCTTACCAACCACATATAGGCAGTTATATATGGCACAGTCTTAGAACAATATATGTTTAAACCAACAATATTTTAAAATTTAACTCACCAATTTTATTATTAAGATGTCTTTCCCTCCCCCCTTAATGCACAGCACTCATATTCATAGCATATGCTATTAATATGATATAAATATACAGACATGATCTTCATCTATTTTTTGCCATTTATAGGACACAGATCATAGAAGTCTGCCCAGCTGGAGTTGCCGTTACAGTTTACTCCAGCCCATCCTGATTGGTCCTTGCCATTTATTGAACACAGACTGTAAAAGTTTGTCCAGCTCTGGCCTTAGTTCCCAACTACTGGAGGTGCTAAACTTTCATCTGTCCTTTGCCATTTATGGGACAAAGACCACAGAAGTCTCTCTGACACTGGCCTTATTTCCCAACTACTAGAGTTCCTGAATAAGCACCACTCCTGCCATTATAACACATCAACAGTCATGATTTTTGTTCCATCCTATTTCTATTTAGGGATCCTCTGTGTTCATCCCATGCATTTTTAAATTCCATCACCGTTTAGGTCTCTATCACCTCTACCAGGAAGGCATTCCAGGCATCTAGAACCCTCGCCATGAAAAAGTGAGGGTGTTGTCTGAAACATCTGGTCACCCCATACTTGATGTTATGGTTGTAACATATCCTTTCTGTGCAGGGTACACCTACTTTGTTGTAAGCCTGATGCAATCACACCACCGTTAGAGCTGTAACTGTGGTTGCTCTGTGCAGGTGACCCTTCCCTTCTTGGAAGCTAGATACACCCATACTGTTGTTGTCTTTTCATCGTCTTCAGTCCTCTAGACATTGAGCCAACCCAGCATTACTACTGGAAACATTAAAGATGTGGGGTTACTTTCTCATATAGCCCTCATGAAATAGAACCAATTGCTGCATAATTTTTTGAGGGCCATTGTTGATGTGCTCTCATAGGGAGTCCTGGTTAATTAGCACTTGCACAATAACTTATGGAACTTCTTTGTACACAGATGTGTTGAAGCTAGGTCAGGAGATCATGTGTGTGTGTGTTTAGCAATCTCTAAGTACTGGAACTGTACAAAGATATAAGATAGTTTCAGGGAACAAGATGAAGAGTGAACGTCTTTCTAGACTAGCACTGGACCCGGTCTGGTCCTACTTACTACTTCTAAACCAAAACAAAAAAAGCACACAGGGGCCTTCAAGACTGGGACAATAAAGAAAATTTATTCAGAATGTGACCCAACATAGGCCGTATTTTGGCGTAAATACATCTGCGTCAGGGGTCTATAAAATAATAACAGAAAAAATATCATATATTGATATATCACAGATTTAAAATATATTACAATGAATTCCTATAAATAATTAACATAAAAGGATAATAACACAAATTAACATAATAAAAGAGAATACATAGAAATTTTAAAACATAATATTGCCAAATGATACTAAGATAAACAAACATATTACAATGCTGCCAATCTTACCAGAAACGTCCCAAGTTTCTTATTGTTTCTTTCATAGTAATTGGAAAAACTGGGTGAGAAAATGGAAAACTAAATAAAGAAACTGATCACATGAATAAAAATATGAAATTACCATATGCAACACAAATACCGTGTGTTACTTACACAATGAAGTGTGTGTGATGACATATTCATCAATACTACCAGCAGATCCAGAAACCTGTTCTGGTGTCAGCATCTAAACAACCCAAGTACAAGTATTTACCAAAGCTAGTATGGAAGGGATTCAGGAGCTCCTAGTTAGAATGCCTTGATATTTGACACGGCCAGGTAATGTGAGCCTATCAATCAATTCCTGGAAGCAGAAACTCAGCCCTCTGCTACAGTTACACATGAGGTAGGTGCCTGTGAGTCTGGGCTTTAAGCTGACATAGCTTCATCTAAAAAATCTACTATTAGGTAGTAATGTTTTTCTTTACTGCTGCTACAAGGCTCTGATGCTCAGAAGCAAACATGGATGCTATAGGCCATTAGTGCCAGACTAGCGCCATTAGTGAGTGCAGAATGCTCAGAGGCTCTAGCGTGGGAAATAAGTGCACCAAAGATTTGCGCAAATAGGATACTAATGTAGTCAAACAGATGTTGATGAGATTACTTCCTATTCCCTCCCAAAGTTCAGAGAACAGCACACCAAACAAAACCACCCTGAGAGATTCAAGATGACTGACTACCTCTTTTTGTTGAGATTTCTTGTGGACTCTTTAGCCTCAATTTGAATGCCTAAGAGATGGGGATGAGTGAGGATTCCCTTTCCAACCTCAACACCGACTCCAGCGGCTGTAGGACAGAACACCATCGAGCAGTGTATTGCAGCATCCTAGCCCATTTTGGCCACTCTTGCTGTGGCAGGCGGGACAGAGTCTGCCATGCTACTGGGCAGTGATGCGTCACTGAGTCCGATTTCTCTACCACTGTTGCAAGCTCTGCAGAATCTGTCTGGGAGTCTGGAGCAAGCAGGGCCTGACGTGATGGCCTCGGCTTTGGGTGAGACACCTACTCAGATGACTGTTCCAGGAGGTGTGACATCAGTAGACTCCCCGAGAAGTGGAGAACCTGTGGATTCTCTAGTTGGGAGAGGCGGTGTTGTGGTGGCTAAATTACCACCTTTGACTGCCCCCCCCCCCAGGTTAAGCCTGCAGTTGTTACCATCGAGGAGTTATGGAAGGCAATGGATTCTATGCACAAACTCTGTGGAGTTTTTGCAGAGTTTGCTTCACAATCTTTGTCTAAAGTACAGCTGGCTGAATCTGGGACAAACATACTTAAGGAAAAAGTTTTTTCGCTGGACCAGGAGGTACAAGGTATTAAAGGTACACAATCTTCTCTGGTAGTAGATAAAATGGCTATACATCAGAGATTAGAACTTATGGAAAACAAAGCTAGGCCTTTAAATTTGTGAATTTGTGTTTTCTCTATGACCCCTAGGGAAGTTTTCCATAAGTACTTAAAGGATATTTTGAAATTTCTGGGTGAGACTAAAGTACACATCCCCATTAAATAATATTTTTTTATGTTTTACCTCTTGGAAAAAACCAAGGGAGGCCTTTACAGACTGAAGATATCTCACTTGATGTTTTAAGCCTACTAGAAACTTCTGGGGAGTTTGTGTCTGGAACTGCAACTTTGCTGGTGTCATTTGCTTTTGCTCAAGATAAGGATTCAGTTATGCGCTTGCATTTTTGTTTTCAAAATGTGGATTTCCTTGGACAAGATTAGAATTTTTCCTGACGTATGTAAGCAATCTCAGGACCATAGGGTGCAGTTTCTTGATTTGAAGCAGGAGAGTTTGACCCTGGGGGCAAGATCCCTGTAAGTACAAGATTCAGCTGTGTGAGGCTTCTTATACTTTCTATGAACCATCTCAACTGCAAAGTGCTTCATTTATAGTAAGAGATCTGGTATAGGGACAATCACAATGAAGGTGTGAGTAATGGAGAAGTTAATTTCTTTTTCGGCTGAGTTCAGCGTATTTTATTGATTGTTTATTTATTCAATTATATATTCTCTGAAATTTTTCTATTCTTGGAACTCTCCCTATTGTGGACTGCAATTTCCTTTTGACTAATGTATTGATTGCTAGTTATATTTTCACTTCTATTTGATTTTTTCTTGTATTGTAAAATTTCTATTCAAGTTTGTTTTCTTGATGAAAATAAATATTTAAATATGAAAAAAGCCACCCTTACAGCTGAAAAAAAATGCCAGCTCAGAGCAGGCATGAAGAGAGGATTTCTCATGATTCTTTCTTTTAAATCTGCCAGTTTTTCTTTAATTTTGAAGCAGAAGGAAGCTCGTGCAAGCTCCTAAGTGCTGATAGTGAGAAACAAATGTGTGCGAATCTAAGCAAACCCAAAAATGAAAGCACATATTGGCACCTGTTTCCTGCGCTAAAATATAAGCCTTCCAAGTAAAAAAAAAATTTGAAAAGCTTATATTTAAAGGCACAGAGGCCAATGTGTGCTTCACGTTCAGGTTTGCCTGCTTGTAATAAGTAAAGGACGTGTCCTGAACTGATCTGACCACTAGAGGGAGTCCTGCTTCAGAGAGAACCCAGACCCAGCTAATTGGGGGGGAGGGACGTAGGATACTCTTGCTAAATGGAGAAGGGGAGGGCCCTGGTAGAGGGAAGGAAGTAGTTCCCTGTAGGAGATAAGCCCACTGGAGGCATTTCTGGACTTTTCCAGAACTTGTAGGAGGAGCCCAAGAGGGGTAGGTTTAGGCTGCCCTTTATAAAAGCACTTCCTCAGGAGGAGGTCAGAAGGGGAAGGGGCCTTCAAGAAGAAAGGACACTAGAGAGAGAGAGAGAGAGAGAGAGAGAGAGAGATCAAGTTGGACTGGAAACCCTGGGGCCCAGTCCCCAAAGGAAAAGATCCATAAACAACTGAAAGACAAGGGGGGAAAGAAGAGATGGCTCCTCAGGTGAAGATAACATGGAGCCAGCTGAACTCAGAATAATATCTGGACTAACAGTCAGGGGTGGAGGACAGGACTGTAAAGTTGAAGTGAAGTAAAAAGTCCCATCCAAGGGGTGGAGGCTGTTCTTCACTGAGATCTAGGTCTCAAGAGGACTCAGTTGAAGAAAGTTAGATGAACTGCTTGTTGAAAGAAAAATAACCCCTACAGTGTGGGAAGTGTACTCTAGTTGGAAAGTGTTTGCATATTGAAGGATTAATTTGGATATCCTGTGAAGCCTGCTCGTCAAGTAGTATTCCCCAGACAGAGAGAGTGCCAGGTGGCACAAGAAGGGTAACAGAGCTGTGACCTGTTACTGGGAGAAACTTTGGAGGGGGATGTTGGATGGAATGACAAATATTATGAAGAAGTTGCCCTGAGGGAATGGAGGACCCCTATCCCTAAGACTGAGCTGTCTCTGAGCCCTCTCTTAAAGGTGAAGTTTTCTGGATGGTTCTGGGAAGTGTCCTGACCCTGGGACTAAGGACCAGGATACCCCAAGTTGGTTTATTGTACTTTTCTACTGACTGTGTGGGTAGAAATTTCTTGATCTAGAACACCTCCTATTGGAAACAAAATAGCATTACAAGTGTGTCTCCTGTTGAAAAGGGGAGAGCATCGTACTACTGCATGCACACAGAAGTTGGGCTTACCTTGAAACTCTTCTGCGCATGCAACAAGCATATCCCCCCCCCCTCCTCCTTGCTTTCACTTTAACACCATGCATACCATTTCCTTTCAGTACTGGTGAGCTAATTTTCTGCGCTGATCTGGTGGTATAGTTTCAGGCCTGTTAGCTTATCACAGGAGTTCTGAGAATCGGGGCACAAATATTTGAAAGCATGAAGCAGATATTTATTAAGTTAGTTTGTTATACAGTCATTCGTAAAAAAACATAATAGCAGTTTACAAGACACTGGCATAAACAGATTCTAAAATTTTTAGTCCCCCCCCCCCCCCCCCCCCCCCCGTAAAACCACTACAATTAAAACAAAGTCAATAGGGGAATCACAGCAAGTTGAGGAGCCTGAATAGCACAATACAATATTATCCAAGAAACAATGCCACCACCTATACATTTATCAGAAAACAAAAGAGGGTCACGTTAAATAGCAAAATTGAACTTCCGGAAAAAAGAAAAAAGACCATTAATTGCCCAGAGATCTTAAAATCATATATCAGTCAGAACAAAAGCTTGGGAAATGATCCAAATCTTTGGGGCTGCCTTAAATTTGCCTTCAGAAGGCTCTTTCTAAATGCAAGATAGGAGGATGGGTTTTCCAGAGAGTCAGACAAACACAACAAAACACTGAAGAATGAGAAAAGTCCAGACAAAGCTTAGTATAAGGTGGGACCAGGGCTTTTTTTGAGGGGGTACTTGGGGGTACTGAGTACCGGCACCTTTTCAATTGTCTGCTAAAATTGACCCATTGTCCCCAAGTTTTAATGAAAAAGATCAGGCTCTACACAACAATTCTGCCTTGCCATAGATTCTGTGACTGGTTGCAGGGGAACTGGTTATTGGGGGGTGGGTCCCTCAGTGATCACCCCACCCCTGAAGGGTGGCCTGGCATTTGAGTACCGACACCTTTTTTACTAGAAAAAACGCACTGGGTGGGACAAAAAGATGGTTTTTATTTGAACATCTGAGCAAATGAGCAGGATTATAAGGAGAATGCATGGAAGACAGAGGAGAACAGTAGAAAAATATGCACAATGAGCAAGCCAATAACATGGAGGGGCAAAATGGAAAGATCGTCCAAGTACGAATTAGGGCGTTCTTACGATAACGTCCAAAAATAGACCTGTATAATGGAAAAATAGTGTGGGCGTTTTTCGATAATCGATTATCCCTGTAAGAAAACAATCAAATGACGAGCGCAGAAGCGTGACTAAATTGGGCGCCCTAAGATGGTCGATTATTGCAGGTGCAAATGACCAAATCACGTGGTGTGTAAAATAATGTACAAAGGTGTATCGCAAGTACAGTACATGTTGTTCAGGCCATCCGGGTACGGAAATATATGAGGAACGCATATATGTGTCAACTACAGACATATCATGCTGCTCCACCCATACTTTCATCATATGTGCCCATCTGAATGTCTGGATCTGCATGCACTGTACACCTACTGAACATGCAGTAAATGCATATTCTGTATATGTGAAAAGGGTCGGGTGGGGTGCGTCATACTCATCTATATAAGGCACGTTTCACACTCCTGCAGGCATGTGCACGTCAAAGACGTCTATGCTTACGAGGGCGTCCACGTGCTGATAGGGGCCATATATGGAATGGTCATCCATATATGGAGCTGTGCATGAAACGACGTCCCTCACGCAAGGTCGTCTATATAAGGCACTTCTTTTCCAACACGTGGAAAAATGGCACACCGGCGAGAGCCCAATTTTGGCGAGGAGGAGAGCTTGCTGCTCGTCCGGCTGTGCCTAAGGCACCGGCATCGCCTATTTATCCAGCACCACCACCTGCCCCCCAGGCTGCAGGCCATGCGAGCCTGGTCCCGCATCCGGGAACGATTAGAAAGGTAAGGTTATGGCCCAACCCCCCTCCCCTCCTGTACCTACACATATAACAGCTCCGTCATCAATGTTACCAGCAGTAACTGGAGTGTCCATGCAAGGATCATGAGTAATATAGGAACATGCACAATCACTAATAATTTGTATGTTATTGAAACGACCACCATTCCCACATCCCTACAAGAATGTATTTCGTTAGGTTAGGTATGTGACTATGCTATTAGTGTTATGTGACAATTTCGTTAGTTATGTGAAGGCCACATTTTCCAACCCCTCTTTGCAGCCAGTGGGTTACAACGTCTCCGAATAGTGGAAGCATGAGACCAATGAAACCTATACCATACTTTATAACATGGTCATGATAACACATATAAAGTAGTTTAACAAGCATACATTATAATGTATACAAACGGTACTGTCTGGCCTCATGCCCACCTCTCTGGCATCATCTGCATAGGAACCAACTCGGTGGCTGCTGTGGGTGCTTCACCACCCCACCCCCAATATCAAATATGTATGGAGGGAGGGGTCATCTCCACTGGGGGTTCCACCCCCCAAAATGGTAAAAAGGTGGCTCCTATGATTCACTACCAATGGAGGTGCCCCCCCCCCAACACTGTAGACCCTCTCTCTCTGGTATGTGAATAGCAAATGAATGTGTGCAGAGGACAAAAAGGACCAACACCCCTGACCCCTGCTCTACAAACTTATATCTTACAGACGCTTTGGAGTCCACCGGGACCTCGAGTCCCTAAGGAGGCAGTTCCGCCGGGTAAGGCGGGAGAGGCCCGACCTCATCCGGGCGGTGCGAAGGCACCTCAGGGCTCGCCGTAAGTATTCAAAAACAGGACACCTGTACACATTACTACATACATTTCATGAATAAAGCAAATGTGTTGTACAATATCACTTCCCATGTGCCTAATAGCCACCTAGTAATACCATATCTGTCCCAGATCAAGGATGCAGGTTGCAGGGGTTCTCCCATGAGCGTGCTTGCAACGTCCGACCATCCCCCCAAGATGAATGAGATGATATGCCACACTTTACTATTCCCCTTATTGTGGTGGCTGATTACTGTGTCCTGGTACAGGTGCCTGAGGCCCTACTTTTACTGCATGTTATGGCCTAAATCACATAAAAGAATTGTGCTCAACACCCTTCCCACTGCCCCCCCCCCCAATAACTCCTACAACAACTGCCCATCAACCTCTCGTTGCATCTCACAATGCAAACATGCTGGTCAGCAATGAATTTGGTATGCCCACATGTCCTGCGTGGTGTGTGTCAGAGGAGGGTCCAGGGTTCTGTTTCATGTCATCTGATGCAGCTCATTCCCCGTGGGCATAGGCTACGCCTTACCACACCCTGCCCCATCCCCTGCCTCACGCCACCCAGCTACTGCACTATGCAAGCCATGGTGTATGAACTGATCTCAATCACACTCCTTTTACATACACAGGGCTCCACCAGCAGGAAGTTGAGCGGCAGGATGAGGAGGGCCACCACCTCCAGGAGGAGGAGGAGGAGGAGGAGCAGGAGGAGCAGGAGGAGGAGCAGGAGGAGCAGGAGGAGGGGCACATGGAGGAGGAGGAGGAGCAGCAGCCAGGCCAGGAGGCGGGCCACCAGGGAGAAGAGGAGGAGGAGGACTCGGAGGAGGGAGTCCTCATCATAGACATTCCTGAGGACCCCTCCCCACCTGCAGCTCCTTATGAGGGCTCTCCCTCCCCACCTGCAGCGCCATCGCCTGGCCCACCTCCATCCCCTGGGCCAGCTTCTGTGTCCCCTGGCCCACCTCCATCCCCTGGGCCATCTTCCGTGTCCCCTGGCCCACCTCCAGCCTTTGGCCCGGCTACGGTAGTGCGCCTCCTGCAGCAGCTGGTAGATGGCCAGCACCAGTTTATAGTTGGCCAGCAACAGCTGCTGCAGGAGGTGACAGCCCTACGGCAGGGCAATGAGCAGCTCCAGGGCCCACTAAGGGTACTGCTGGGGCTGCTCATTGCCCTGCTACAGAGGGCCTTACTAAGAGGGCGTGGCCGCCCTTAATTTAAATAGGGGGGGCCTGTTGGGGTTGTGTGTGTGGGGGGAGGGAAATGTTGGGGTTGTGTGTGTGGGGGGAGGGAGGGAATTGTTGGGGTTGTGTGTGTGGGGGGAGGGAAATGTTGGGGGTTCTGTGGGGGGTGGGGGAGGGAATTGTTGGGGTGTGTGGGGAGTTGTGGGGGGGAGGAGGGCATTGTTGGGGTTATTTTGTAGGGGTGGGGGTGGGGGGGAAATAAATGTTTGTTATAATATAACTATCAGGGTGTGTGTGTGTGTTTGTCTCCCTTGTGCATTACATATCACCAAATGGTGCTGTTGAGTTGAGAGGAAGGAGGCAGCAATATGCATAGCATTAAATGTGCTGTGTGAATGAGAAGGTGATGTATGTCTGAGAATGTTGGCCAGACAGAACGCCACCTGTTCATTCCAACCTGCATGGCTATATATGTGCAGGGGGGTTGGGCCGGGGAGGCTGGCTGGATATTTGTGTTCATGAATAAAAATGGCCAGCCAGCATCTCTCTCTCCCTTCCTCCCTCCCCTCCACCATACTGACCCACAATACAGAGTGCCATCAATAAGAGATGAATATTGTACCACGTGTGATCTGCCAGGTACACACTTCCACATAACTCCAGGTACCACATACACAGTGTTTGCTGTCTGATGGACACATATCCTTACCCACAAGCCACATTGGTGGGGTGGGGGGGGGGGGGGCCCAAGAAGGACCTACAAACAGCTGGCTCATATTTTCACATTGAATACATCAGCTATGGTATATAATGCTGAGGAGCAAAAGGGAAACAATGGGAAACCCAATAGATGGATGGTTACTTCATCACAGTTGCAATGTAATACTTGTGTTAGGGTGTTAGGGAAGGGACAAATAAAAATGGTGCTCATTATTTGCAGGTGTGATCACACTTTCTCCAGTAGTTGATCAAGGTGTGCTACATTCAAGTATTCTGGGTTTGTGTCAAACTTTGTCCCTGAAGTGACTTGCCTTAGGTGGGATTTGAACCAGCAACCTTATGATTATAAGGCTGGTGCTCTAACCACTAGGCCACAGCAGCCACCAGGCTTTAGCCACCACCAGTTACTTTGGGTTGGTACCTGTACACACACCCCTCTCCCTCACCACCACGTCATAGGCCTCAGTGGCACTACCTGTAGCCACCTCGATCATTTTGTCCAGGCTACCGATTAAAAACAATGTAATGTGCATGTTCCCTACCCTACTACCTATGGAGCAATTTAGGAAGGTGTTCCATAATGTGCTATACACATCCATTGCATTAATCATTCTCCCCTCCCCCGCCTATGGACCTTGAGAATGGGTGGCCACTTCATAAATGGGGACTGGGGTACACCACATAAACAAGGAAGATGGAACCTACCGGGAACCAATACAGCACCTCCAACAGCTGGCCCACACCACTGAGGACCTGCCAACCCCACAGTACAGTGCACAGGAACCTGGTGAAAACAGAGCTACCTAACATCTGACTCCAGACTACATACATACAGTGAATGCACACTCCTTGACTATGAGCACAAAGAGAAGAGGTGGCAGACAAATGAGAGCTTACCATGAACGTCTGTTTCAAGACTGTGTAGTGCGCCTTTTATCTTCTGGAACATTAGCTGCACATCTCCCTGATTGAAATGACCGTTACCGAGGGGTGCATGATTTGGGGTGAGTGTAGCAAATTCGTGGCCCCCACACACTGCCTGCTACAACCAGGCAGAGAGAATGGGAGAAAGGAAGGGAGCATCAGGCGATGTGGAAGAGAGGAAACGGAAGGCGTGGTGGCTGAGGGCCAACAATAATTCCCCCCCCCCCTAAATACACAGGTGTACCCAAGCATGCTAAGTGAGGGTAAAACCCTGTAAATGATTATTACGAACAACCGGCAAGGTCTCAGTGCAGGAAATGGCAGGTAAAATGGCAATGAAGAAAGGGAAGGCAGGTGGAGACGCCCATACTTTACTACTCATAATCGAAACCATGTGTTCCTAATCGCTATCTGAGCTGGGCACGCTTAGGAATTATGTGTATAATGGAAAAAGAAACGCCCATATCAGAATCGCCTATTCCCCCGTCTCAATGGGCGTTCTTGGCGCCCATATAAACGCCCACTCCGTATTTTCGAAAATCCCATTGGTACAATGCCACCACGCATGCCGCCGACCCGGAAGGGTAATTTTCTCGAGGCAGAGGTGGAGCTCCTGGTGCAAGAAATTGTACAGCGGCACCGGAGTCTGTTTGCTCCCACAGGGCAGAGGCTGGCAGCAACAGTAAAGCAGCGGGAATGGGAGGCAGTACGGGACAGCCTGAATGCTGTCTTCCATGCTGGGAGAGACGTGGAGGACTGCAAGAGGAAGTGGCGGAAGCTGAGGAGGGATGTTCGGAGGAAGGCGGGGGCCAATCCCCCAGGCAATGACACTGCCAACCTTACACCCATGGAGCTGATGGTGTACTCCCTCCTACCCCAGGAGGGCATCCACGGGATTGGCTCCATGGACACCTCGGGCCAGGCTGAGGACTCAGGTAGGTGTTTCATTATGCAATTGGGGTATCTGTTGTGCTGCAGTACACTTGTGTTATAGAAGTTGGGGTCAGGGGGAGGGAGGTGAGGAGTGGGGGGCAGGAGGAGGGAGGGAGATAGGTGGGGGGGGGGGGAGTATCTCTGGCTGTCTTTATGTATATTAACAGGCCACCTTTATGATGCTGTTTTGACCTGGTAACCCCTACTCACTAGCTCTCTACCCTTACTCCCTATCCCTACCATTGTCATTGGGTTTCCTCTTACTTGTCCTGTGTGCCCATATTTATAGAATTAATTGTAAGCTCTATTTGAGTAGTGGTAGTGGTCATGTGTGTTATAGGAGCAAGCAGACAGGGTGGGTGCTGTGTGTGTGTGTGAGCACCCCCAATATTGAGGAAAGATCATGTAGCTGTGCAGGGAGGAGTGTTGGTCACTGGGCTTAGCACCCCCAATACTACTTTCCAGTTGGCTCCTATGGGTGTGTGTAGGTTACTACTGTGGCAGAACTCTGGGGGCCGTCCTTCCCTACTACTCCCTCCTATTTTCCCATTACCAAACTGTGCCTAGTTCCTCCTGTGACCTCTGTGCTCTACTGAGTGTGGGCCACATGCATTCAACTGAAGGAGCCTGTAATGGGGGTCATAAAGCAGTTCTATGCAGTTTAGCAAGTCAGTAGTAACACAACACATGCTGCAATGTTGTTCAATTTAACAATTATACAACTAACAGCTTGTGCACAACGTTGTGAGTGGTGTCCTTCTCTTGGCTGCTCATCCACCACCTCTACCCAGCTGCCTGCGGGCCTCTCTCTTTCGTACCCGTGTCAATTCCATTCCTCCTCACCATCTCTTTGCTGGGTCATCAGGTTGGGGGACATACCAATGTATATGAATGCTGAAAGACAAAAGTGGGTTATTTGCACCAACACTATTCCTCACTCTTGTGCTATACAGGTGAAGACTCAGAGGAGGCTGGCCCTAGTGGCCTGCAAGGCCAACGCCCTACACCATCCGTCCAGCCTCAACCTCCACAGCCTGCAGCACCAGCAGTCCAGCCTCCACCACCTGCACCAGCTGTGCATCCTCCGCGTCCACCACCACCTGCACCAGCTGTCCAGCCTCTACCACCTGCACCAGCTGTGCATCCTCCGCGTCCACCACCACCTGCACCAGCTGTCCAGCCTCTACCACCACCAGCTGTCCAGCCTCTGCCACCACCACCACCACCTGCACCAGCTGTCCAGCCTCTGCCACCACCTGCACCAGCTGTCCAGCCTCTGCCACCACCACCACCACCTGCACCAGCAGAGGCCGCACCTCCAGCACCGGAGGACTTTGTTGAGGAGGAGGAGGGCCCAGCTCCCCGCCAGAGGCCATCCGGCCAAAGGAGGCAACTCCTGCGGCTGGCCACGGAGCTACTCCGCCACAACGTGCGCTTGGAGGAGTACCGCCAGCAGAAACTGGAGCTGCAGCGCCAAGCACTGGAGGCACAGCAGCGAGCACACCAGGAACTCCTCCAGGCGCACCGTGAAGGCCACCAGGAGGTGCTCCAGCAACTGAGACGGCTGGAGCAGAGCATCCAACACCTGCGCCCTCAGGGCACCGCGCCTACTCCAGCCCCCGTGCTGCTGGAGCAGCCCCTGCCATCAACATCCTCCTCCACTGACCACCAGCAACCACCAGCTAAGAGGTGGGCATTGCGCTCCTCAGCCTCCGCACCCACTCCTGCAGCACCCGCGAATTCTGCTCCCATTCTGGGTCCTGTGGCCAGACCACTAGAAGCAAGAAGGTGGCCCGATTTCCACGGTGCAGCCGAAGCCGCAGGCTGCCATGGGGATAGGGAGGAGGACACTGGGAGCAGCAGCTCAGAAGAGACTTCCCATGCAGCACCAGCTGCAAAGGAAGGGCGTGGGAGGGGTAGGAGGGGACGGGGGAAGGGAAGGGGAAAATGATGGGACATGCTGTAGGGTGAGGGTTGGTGGGAGGGGGGTGGGTGTGGGAGGGGGGTGGTGGTAGTGGTGGTGGTGGGGTTGACCAAACACATATGCACTGTATGTAAAAAATAAATGTTCACTTACATTCACCTAAAACTTGTTTCAATGAGTCTTTGTCTTGCTCTTACGCCAAGCTGGTAGGCATTGAGCTCTGCTCTGTGGGCTGGGGGTGGAGGGGGCTCCTCTTCCAGCTCATCTGGGGCCTCTTCTGGTGGTGGCTGTGGCTCCTCTGGGAGAGGCTGTCCTCTGCGCTGGGCCAAATTGTGTAACATACAGCACGCCACAAAGATCTTGGCCACCTTTTCTGGACTGTAGAGCAGCTCTCCTCCAGACCGGTCCAGACAGCGGAAGCGGTTTTTCAATAAACCAAAGGTGCGCTCAATGATCCCCCGGGTGCTGCGATGTTTCCTGTTGTAGGTTTCTTCTGCCCCTGGTTGTGGGTGGATCAGGGGGGTCATGAGCCATGTCCTCTGCGGGTAGCCTCGGTCACCTTTGCAGAAAAGCAGAATGAGATAGATGAGTGTGTATCGCTTGGAGCAGGTACAGGGGGGGCGGGGGGATTTGGATAGTGGGTTGTGGTGGAGGAAGCCAGGGCGGAGGGTTGCCCAGTGGAGGAGGTCTAGTATGGGTGGTACATGCATGTTGCACTTACCTAGTAGCCATCCACCAATGAACTCCCCTCGCTCGAACCTGCGGAAGATGCCCGAGTGCTGTAGGATGTAGGCATCGTGGCTGGAGCCGGGGTACCTGGCACACACGTCTAATATCTCCCCCTGGGCATCACATACAACTTGCATGTTCATAGAATGAAATGCCTTCCTATTTCTGTAGGTGGCTTCGTGTGCCCGGGGGGGTCTGAGGGCTACGTGTGTGCAGTCTATCACACCGATGACCGAGGGGAATCTAGCAACAGCATAGAAGGCGGCCATGTTGTTGTGCAGGGCCTGGGGGGTGGTGGGGAAAGTGATGTAGTGTGAGGTGTGAGTTATGAAGGCATCCAGGAACTGGGTGAGACAGTGTGAAATAGAAGCCTGGGTGAGGCCTGTGTTAGCAGCTAATACGGATTGAAAACTGCCAGTGGCCAGGACAGAGAGAGCGGAAGTGATTTTGAGGTGGGCAGGGATGGGGTTATTCCTACGTGTCTGGGGCTGAAGGAGGGGTGTCAGCTGCTCACACAGCTGACGAATGGTGGCCCTATCAAACCTGAACCTTGTTAGACACTGCTGGTCAGTGAGTTGTAGGAAGGTGGTGCGGGGCCTAAACACTCGGGGCCGTGAATACCTCCTGCGGTGGGTGGCCTCTTCGTGTAGCATGCATGCCACAAGTGCATTAAGTGCATCCATATCCCCACCACCAGTGCAAGTATTAGGACTAGTAGTCAAACAAACAGCAACACACACAGATCTGTCACTTCCAGCCACCACGCCCTCTGGCCACTCACTCGCCAAACAGTACAGGCACACAGAGACAAACGGAGGTCAGGGAATAGAGTATACACGTGGGAAGAGTGAATGGGGAGGGATAGGGGGAGGGGAAGGGGGCGATGGAGCAAAGGAGTAGGAGTAAGGAACGGTCAAAGGGTAAGACACAAAAAGAGGCAGGGCACACAGACGACCGTCACAGGTACTGAACACGCTCGGCTTTCTCTCTGCAACCACCACTTCAGCTCTTCCACCAACAAGATCGCCACTCTCCAACTACACACAATCGCTAATGGGTCTAAAGACGCTTTCCCCCTTGCTCTGGTCGCTTTTATTTCGGGTCCATCATATTACGCCCATCTTCCCGCTCAACCAGAGCCATTTCGCTATTCGTTATACGTTGTACCCGTCCACGTCGTATCACCGCCCCTAACACGCCCCCGACACGCCTCTTATTTGGGCGTTTTTACGTCCACGTACGAGCGACACGGACGCACTGAAACATTGCTTTCGATTATATGGATTTACTCGTTTTTGTGAGATTAACGTCCATCTCCCGATTTAGGTCGGCTCTTGGGCGTTTTTTTCGTTCGATTATAAGCAGGATAGTAACATAGTAGATGACGGCAGAAAAAGACCTGCATGGTCCATCTAGTCTGCCCAAGATAAACTCATTTCTTGAATTTGTACCTGTCTTTTTCAGGGCACAGACCTTATAAGTCTGCCCAGCAGTATTTCCCGCCTCCCAACCACCAGTCCCCACCTCCCATCACCGGCTCTGGTACAGACCGTATAAGTCTGCCCTCCCCTATCCTAGCCTCCCAACCACCAACCCCTCTTCCCCCCACCTGCTCCGCCACCCAATTTCAGCTAAGCTTCTGAGGATCCATTCCTGCTGCACTGGATTCCTTTATGCATATCCCACGCATGTTTGAATTCCGTTACCGTTTTCATCTCCACCACCTCCCACGGGAGGGCATTCCAAGCATCCACCACCCTCTCCGTGAAAAAATACTTCCTGACATCTTTTTTGAGTCTGCCCCCCTTCAATCTCATTTCATGTCCTCTCGTTCTACCGCCTTCCCATCTCCGGAAAGATTTTTTTGCGGATTAATACCTTTCAAGTATTTGAACGTCTGTATCATATCACCCCTGTTCCTCCTTTCAATGTTGCTCTATCAGAGGTGGAGTGGCATAACCAAGCTTTTGCATTCTCTAATAGCTTTACATTTATTGGGAAATTTCCCTGTTAATTCTCCAGAAGAAGCTTGAGAAAAAAATAAATGAAGTCAGACAGGGATAGAGGATTCATCTCTTTTTGGCTGTTGTCAGCAGAGCAGAGAAGGTTAGAGGGCTTTTACCTTACTGGCTCCGTTTCTAATTTTAGCTGCGTGTAGCAGTTAATCGTTCATTAAAATTCCAGGCTGCATGTGCGTTATTGTATGCGCATAACAAGTAACTGCACAGTCTGCGACCTTCTGCTGCCAGCATTTATTCTTCCTCTGGGAGATTAAAAGCAGATGGCAAATATGAACCGCTGACCTAAGCCCTTGAGTGGTCATCATGGAAGCAGAAAGCAAGTCTAACACCTCCACACCCCTGTAAAATAGATCAGTTCTTAACCCAATTTTCCAGGGTTTATCTTTACCAAGATAGGGCACAAAATCACACAAACCAAGCAAATATGTTATCAATCATCAGCAAAAGTGTTTTCTCCTAGGACAAGCAGGATGCCTCAGCCACATATGGGTGATGTCATCTGACAGCCCATTGGACGGAAATGTCTCCAATAGAGCTCAAAGAGATTTTTTTTTAAATCCCTCTGAGCATGTGCAGAAGGTGCCCCTACCGGGCGAGTCCCCTCACTCCCACTCAAAGATGCTAGATGGGCAGTTTTCCCGCCCAATTGGGCGGCTTTCCATGACCCACTGCGGGAAATTTTTGCCCACTGCAGGTCGCGTTTTTTTGGGCGGCTTTCTTTTGCATTGGGCGGGGTTTTTTCCTCGCTGGCTGCGTTTTTTCCCCCCGCGGGGGGCGTGGTTAATGACGTTGGGGGTGGAGCTGTTGACATCAGGGGTGAAGCTGTTGACATCGGGGGCGGAGCTGTTGACGTCGGGGTGGAGCTGTTGACGTCAGGGGCGGGGGCGGGGTTGGTGATGGCAGGGGCGGGGTGTGCGGTTTTTGGGCGGGTTTAGAGGCTGGTTTGGGTCGGAAAAATTATTTAAATCTGGCAACCCTGCTCCCACTTCCTGCCTTAGTCTAAGTTTTCCGCCGTACCCAACGGTCGGATTTTTCAGCTCTCCACCAACAAACTTACAACATCGCTAGAACATCAAGATACAGCATCTGGGATACAGACACCGATATGAAGGTGCTAAAGCCACAAGGAGAAAGTCTGGTCTATACTTCACCTTGCCTGTTTGCTCTATGTGGCCGCTTAGCGCCCACTTGCACAGGCTGCCTGTCTGCTCTATGGCCGCACGTACTGTGCCCACATGCACAGGCAAGACTCTTTCTCCACAACACTGTCACTGCAGGAGGTGATACAAAACCCTGCATCAGCAGCAACTTTTCCCTGCTCCACAGCCAGCTCATGCCTCAGACACCAATGGTCACTCGGACAAAAATGGACATCAAGGTAAGCCCCCTGCCTTTGCCCCTCATGGTATTTTGCCAAGTACTCAGCAATAGTCCGTCTCTGAGTTGGGGTCACGTCGGGGAGGCTTGGCTGTAGCCAACATCTGCTCACACACTCTATCACCGGGAACCCGGAAACAGTCCTGGGCTGAGCGCAGCACCCATCGGCAGCCTGGAGCCGCACTGAACCCTGAAATGGACCCGGTCCAAGGACAGCGCACATGGGGGTCCTGGCGCCTGAGCTGCATCGGGCGCCTGTTCAAAGGTGCAACCAGCAGGAACTCTGAAATGGTCCCGGTCTAAGGAGCAACACAAATAAGACTCCACCACCAGGGAAACCTGAAAGGACCCGGGGCTGAGGAGCAACATACATTGGGGGACCTGTCCACACTGGCGCCATTAACAACACAGGTCCTAACTCCTGCCCAGCCCCCATGCCACTTTAGGCCTCAACACCGCTCCCTTCAGCGGCAACCCTGGGCTTCCAGGCCCCCCTCCCACTGTTTCTCGTCAGCACTGCTGCTCCTATGGGCCCCGCCCATACAAGCGCAGGAGGGAACTAGACCCAACCCTTAGGCATTCTACAGATCCCAGATACCCTAAATTACAAACATTGCGAGATTGCGCCAATGGGCACTGCCCCCCCCCCCCCACACGGACATCAGAAGGGAGATGGGACACGGCAATACAACCTACCTCACCTGGCTCCACTCTCCTCATATGGAAAATCCACTATTTCTGGGATAAGCAGTTTAAAATGTTTTGTCAAACACCAGCAAGATAAAAATTCTTTAGCTGCCCTCCTGCCTACGTTTGGTCTAAACACCAACCACACAAACAACTACAACAGAGGCACATACAAGGATTACAAAAAAAAAAAAAAAAAAAATTCTACGGTAGGGTAGAAGTTGTTTATTATTATTACTATTATTATCAATCATGCTGGCGACAGCACCACCTTGCATGAACTCTGAAGAAGGCTGCTCTGGCAATTAGGGAACAATCCCTAGCAACCCCAAGGCACAGCTTACAGCCCTCACCGGGCCCTGTCTCATCTCAACCTAAACACCACCCAAGCATCGTACATACCACTGCGACTCTGAGGAAGCCGTGCATCAACAAGCATGGCCAAACTCGAGCTCAGCCACCTTCTACCCTGCCAGTACTTGTGCTTTTGGTGGAACACTACAGAAATAGGACCCGAGACGATAGCCCCTCAGTCGGTTCCACTACGGCAAAGCTGTTGTGTATCCACACATCAGGGGAAGAAGACACTAAGGGAGACTGGCAATGAGTTGAGCACAAACTCAACAGGGTGAAAATCCCATTGCTACCCTTGCGGACCCTGCATGGATCAGTGGACCCTGCATGGATCAATTTAATTCTCCGTGACCTCAAGCACAACCTTAATTCAGACGAAGTTTCTCGCTGACCTATACCAGCCTCCCTGCCTTATAATCCCCCTGAAGTGAGGCTATTCAGGCTATTCTTGGGGACCTAACACAGTCTGTCATACTTCCAAGGCTGGGAAGCCTTCGGCATGTACCAACCTAAGGCCAAAGCATCCCTGGCCCGATATTCAAAACAGACTACCTAACAGACAAATAAAACTCTACACATATACAAGAACTCGGCTACTCACTATTACTATAACGGTGCAACTACCCTTCCATTAAGGGAATGCTAGCTCAGCTGCTACATACACAACCTAAAAAAAAAAAAAAACATTCAGGGGACCCAAATACCTAGTTCCCCAGTCAACCTTCTGTTGCAGCCTACCGTATCTAATGGCAGACCCAGCATAGGACAAACCTGAGGGCAAACCCTCGGGCTTATACCATTCACGCCCCAGGTAATTCCTATAGCCCCTTTTTTCTTTTAGCCCAGGACATGGCCTATTGAGCACATCTAAATCCTGACACACAATCCTCTGATATGATTTGCTCCCTCCAAATGGCATAGACTATGCAACTCTGCTTCCATCCATCTGCTGCACTGATCCACTTGGCTCTACACATACTAGGCCCAGTCTGCAGCAGGAGGGGACCTTCACCAGGGTGAACAAATAAATAACTTCCTAGGGGCCAAAGACAACTGTGCACACCCAGGGAAACCAAGTCCTGCTCCAGGCATTTGCAGTTCAGCTAGTATCTTAGGATTTTCCTATGCAGAGTCTGTTCTAAAATACATGGTGAAATTGATGTTCACGTGCCAGACACTTGCAGATGAACATTCATTGTAGAAAAAAGCTTCTAAAATATCAACGGAACAACATAGAAACCTGAACTTTGACAGCATATGAAGTTTATGAACATCTCTGTTATGAAATGGCAACGTAGATATTTATAGTTATTTATTTATTTGTACAATTTGGTATACCACAAAATCAGCTATCGATGTAGTTTACAGTAAACCTTTTAATAAAAGAGATACTCACATTAATTAGATAAAATTAACACAATATTAATTTTGGAATAGAAATGGAATATAAATATAAATGGACTACAAATGGTTAAGTCAGCCATTTTAGAAATATAGATGTCTTTTTCTCTGGAAGCTATCACAGACCCCAATATTCCTTGTCAGTATCACTTTCAGGGGGTGGGGGAAATCAGCCACTGGGTGATGAAGGAAGTGGCCTCCACTGTTTCCTCTAAGCTGAGCAGGAGTCCTCCAACTGCTTTGCTGCCAGTAGGGGGTGGTGATTCAATATTGTGTTTTCAATGGCTAGAGACAGGTAGGATTCACTGGAGTCCTGTAGAGCTTGCCTGTGTCTCACTAGTGATAGTGAAACAGCACCAGGGCCACAAAGAGACACAGCTGGGTCCGGGGCAGGACTAGACTGCTGTGCCCCCCCATCCCCACACCTTTTTGTATCTAAGTCACTGCTGCACTGCTCCCTCGCTCTGTCCTCCCCTGCTCCAATGCTCCTGTGGGTTGGAAGTCGGGATCCGGATGATTGCATTAACATGATATCATGTTAATGTAATCAACTGGGTCATGGGCAGCTCGCAGGATCAGGCGAGGACAGACCCGGAAGCAGGCAGGAAGAAGCTTGCTGGTGCTGGGCCGGAGCCTGCTCCCCCCCCCCCCCCTTGGAGGCTGGGCATGGGGAATTTTACTCCTACTCTCGGCGACCCAGACCAGCACCACCCACTGGCAGGACTGTAGGTGGAGGACTCCTGCTCAGCTTAGAGGGAACAGTGGTGCCTTCTCCAAACCCCTTCAGTGGAGCGCTGCTCAGTAGGAGCACTTCTATGAAACTGTCAGGGCTTCAAAGCAGGAACTAGGTTAGTGAGCCCTTGGGCCACTGCCGAGGAGCGGCAGTGGCAGGCAAAACCACCCCACACCAGGAACAAGACAGAACTCAGATAGGAACAGCAAGACTTCACCTGGCACTAGCTGCCCTTCCCCAGGAGTTGAGCCTCTGGCTGCAGGCGGCCAACAGGACTTACAGGACAGGGTAGGAACTGGAAGCTGCAAGCAGCCACTAAAACAGGGAACAAACACTGACAAACACGAGACATAACTGAAGCTGCCAAGCAGCCACTGAACAAGAAACACAGACAAACAGAAACTAAACACAAAAGACAGACAAGGAACAAGTCTAGGAAACAAACAATAACCCTAAGCTAAACTACACACAGACTAACTAGCATCAGACAAGGAACTAGAATAAAAACCAAGCTAGGCAGAAGTGCAACAAGCACCAACAAACCAGGGCCTTAGGCGATGCAAAGGCAAAGCAGAGAGTTTCCAAATGGTTAATAAGCCCAGCAGCAGCTGAGATTCACTGCAGCAATCACCAGGCAGCTACAGGTGCTGTGCAGGCTCAAACAAGACAAGCAAGTCTGGCAGGCCAGAAGAAACTTGACTTGGACTCAGCATCTTGGCTGGAACTGGAACTCGGCTTAGGCGCAGCATCTAGGCTGGAACTGTGACTCGGTCTGGACTCAGCATCCACTGGAACTCAGCCTGGACTCAGCAGCTTGACTGGAGCTGGAACTTGGCTTAGGCTCAGCATCTAGGGTAGAACTGTGACTCGGACTGGACTCAGCATCTTGGCTGGAGCTGAAACTCGGCTGGGACTCAGCATCTTGGCCAGAACTGGAACTCGGCTTGGACTCAGCATCTTGGCCGAAACGAACTCGGCTTGGACTCAGCCTCCTGGCTGAAAATACAACTCGATCCAGACTCAGCATCTTGGCTGGAACTGCAACTCGATCCAGACAGCATCTTGGCTGGAACTGAAACTCAGAGTGGGCTCAGCATCATCTTGGCTGGACTTCAAACTCGGAGTGGACTCAGCATCATCTTGGCTGGATTTCAAACTCAGCTTGGGCCCAGCGTCTCGGCTGAGACTCAGAACAGAAGCTAAACTGGGCCTCCAAAAAGGCAGCAGGCGAGCCAAAAACTCGGGACTTCTAAGATGTCTTCTTTCAATGGTAGCTTCTGGAGTATTTCGCAAGCCTGGATCGGAAATAAGTAGGTTGCGGTACTTGAAGAGCGAGGTCTTAGGATCAATGGCGGAAACTGGGTTTATACGGAAACCAAGCTCCCCCGAGGCGTTCCTTCTCAGCAGCAGCTTCAAGAGTATTTTTCAAGGCTGGATCAGAGCAAAGTCTATCACGGTCATCCTGGAGCGTTATCCCACAATAAAGGTCAGAAACTGAGTCAAGACCGGAATCCGAATTGGAACTAAGAGCTGCCCTCGGCCAGAACCCCGGAGTGCCAACAAAGGAAAAAGTCATAGGCCGGAGACCCAGCAGGTAGGGTGATTGTGCCGAGCAGCCGAGCTCATGGCCTTTGCATTCTGTCAGGGCTTCAAAGCAGGAACTAGGTTAGTGAGCCCTTGGGCCACTGCCGAGGAGCGGCAGTGGCAGGCAAAACCACCCCACACCAGGAACAAGACAGAACTCAGATAGGAACAGCAAGACTTCACCTGCACTAGCTGCCCTTCCCCAGGAGTTGAGCCCCTGGCTGCAGGTGGCTGACAGGACTTACAGGACAGGGTAGGAACTGGAAGCTGCAAGCAGCCACTAAAACAGGGAACAAACACTGACAAACACGAGACAGAACTGAAGCTGCCAAGCAGCCACTGAACAAGAAACACAGACAAACAGAAACTAAACACAAAAGACAGACAAAGGAACAAGTTTAGGAAACAAACAATAACCCTAAGCTAAACTACACACAGACTAACTAGCATCAGACAAGGAACTAGAATAAAAACCAAGCTAGGCAGAAGTGAAACAACCACCAACAAAACAGGGCCTTAGGCGATGCAAAGGCAAAGCAGAGAGTTTCCAAATGGCTAATAAGCCCAGCAGCAGCTGAGATTCACTGCAGCAATCACCAGGCAGCTAAGGGCAGGCTCAAACAAGACAAGCAAGTCTGGCAGGCTGGAAGACCCGGACTGGACTGGGCTGAAGTCTGGAACAGGAAACAGCACACAGACAATCCAATGCAGCCACTAGGTCTGGCCACCAGGGGGCGAGATGACTGAGTGCCTGAAACCTGGGCACAACCGTGACAGAAACCTTTATATCCCAAGTCACAGATCTGTTGATGTCCGGATGTTCATTCCCTTCTGAAGTGGGGAATTAATATCTATTTTTCTGGCCAGACTCCCAAAACACGCTCAAACCACTCCCCCTTGCCATTTGGATATTCTTCAGTTTTAGACATCCATATCCCAGCTTGTAAAATTGCAACTTGATGTCTATGGATGATAGACATCTAAGCGCTTTTTTATAGGCATTTAAAATACAAATGGCTCTTCTATAATAAGCACCCTAGTCACCTGAAATAAAAAAAATATATATATAATAAACATTTTTGGAAAAAGGATCAATAATGATGATGTCCTTAGGATATAAAGACCACATATGCCTGTATGTGCCTTTGTAAAACAGGCTTTTTGGATAGTCCCCAGTAGCTCACAAATGCTCCTGCTCAACTTACTACTTCTCCAAGGTAGGTGCAACTTTCTGTGTATGTAATAAAGTATGATCATACCTGGCAGCTCTGCCCCAGCTCTGTCCATATTCTGACCCCAGGAATGCACAATTTTGTATCAGCTGTTTTCTGCATGTGAAACATACTTTACATTTGAAAAATGCTGTAAAATATGACTCCCCTAAAAGTAGTTTTTAAAGGTATTTCTATATGATTACCTATTGTTTCAAGATGCCTTCCCAGGGATGAGAGAAAGATATGAGCTAATTCCAAAATGAAAAAGGATGGGGAGAGGGAGATATATATATATATATATATATATATATATATATATATATATATATATATATACACATACATTACCAACTTTCTCAGGAATAAGAACCTAGCAGGGACATGAGAGGCAGAAAAGCACCCATATGGCAGCACAGTGGTGTGGCTAGGACTGAATGGGCTCTGGTCAGAAAAATTAAGATGGACCGGGGACATCATCTCTCCCAAGGTAGTAGTGACTTGGGGGGAGGAAGGGGAACCCCTCTCCAGAGCTCCAGAAAACAAACACTACAAAAAGCAAACACATTCCAAATCTATATAGAAAACCTGTCATAATAATAGAAGAAGAAACTGAAATGCAAGGTATCAGAGATACACATTCCCAAAGCTGACATATTACAATTAATATATTTTAAAGTATGTGAGGGTTTTTATTTTTACTTTTGTTGTCTGAGCATTGCTTTAGTCCCAGTGTCTCTTTTCTGCTTTTCTCTGAACTCTCTTTTCAGAGTCTTCTAACCTTTGGACATTTCTTTTCTCTCTAAGTCCACCATCCATTTTCCCTCTGTGTCCCTTATCTGTCCTGTCTAATATCTTCTGTGTCCCTGTCTTTCCCCCATACTCAGCATCTCAGCTCCCAGTGTTCATATCCTTCCCCCATATTCATCATCTCCCCTCCATGTCCCTATCTTACTCTGTCTAGCATCTCCTCTTTGTGTTCCTATCCCTTCCCCTATGTCCAGCATCTCCCCTCTGTGTCCTTGTTTCCATGCTCAGCCATACCCAGCATCTCTTCTCTGTGTTCCTTCCCTACCCATGTCCAGCCTATTCTCTCTCTTGTCCCTTCCTTCTGCACTCGCTGTCCTTCCTGGTTCAGTATCTCTCTATTTCCCCCCCCCCCCGGGTCCAGTCTCCCCCCCCCCCCTTGCAGGTTCAGCATCTTTCTATCTCCCTCCTCGCTCCACTCTCCCCCACGTGCATCCAAAATTTGTCCTTTCCTCTCACGACCCTCCTCCCGTGTGTTTGGTATCTATTTCTAGTCCCCCCACTCCACCCCTCATGGTCCTCCAAACTTGTAATGGGTTGCCAAAAGTGGCAACAATGAAAATGTTGGTGCAGCCAGCACAAAGCAGTTTGGTTTCTATGCTGCCACTACCAGTGACATGTTGTGAGTCTGGAAGACATGGGGTGGGGGCTAGAAAGAGATACTAGATACACATGGGGGAGGGAGAGGAAGGGAGAAATGCTGGACTTATGGCGGGAGGGAAGGAGAAGACAGAGAGATGCTGGACAGTAGGGATGGAGTGCAGTATAGAAGCCAATCTGTTAGAGGGCACTTCAGTTCAACAAGAGATAGACTCAGGTTTTTTGCTGGACTCACACAATGGTAGCTATGCTTCTTTAGCAGGATTTTGATGAGACAGAGGGTGTAGAAGTGACACAGTGTCCTATCAGTCCCTTGCGTGTGTAAACTAATTGGCTCAATTGGTGCTTAATAGGTGATAACTATTAATAATTGACCTTAACAGCGTCTAAATGTATTTATTTACAGAGACTTGATATACCACCTTGTGCTAAAAATGCCAGTAGATAGGTGCAAGCATTTACGTCAACCTCTGGCTGGCGTAAATGTTTATGCCTAAAATTAGACGCAAGAACATGGACTCAAGCTAGTATTGTATAATGGTAGGTTCGTGCAAAACTGCTGTTCTAGAATTTGCACTTAGCACCCTGTTTCTTGCCATCAGGTGCCATTTAGTAAATCTACCCCACACTGTGGTATATAATCAGGGAGCCAGTTCTAGAAGATGACTGCTTCAGAGAGTTTCATCATGCTTTGATTTTGAAGATATAATGCTATATTCATCTGGTTTTCCATTTCTTTAGATGGAAGAGTTCCAGAGAATATACCCAGGGAAATGGGATGGGGAGATGGGGAAGGTTAACTGAAATAGAGCCCATCAAGGACTGGAACCCCAAGTGCTGAATGAGATTTTCAGAAAAATGGAAGATAACAAAAACGGTGATGAACTAAAGATTCTCTCGCAGGCCAATGCTCATAACTCCTGCGGTAAAGCCAACAGCATAGAACCCATACCACCAGAATAGCACAGAAAACATGCTCACCAGTGCTCAAAGGAAATGGTATTCAAATTATATGCATGCTGTAAAAGCAAAAGCAAGGGGAAAAGTGCTTGGTGCATGCACAGAAGAATTTTGTGGTCAGCTCAGCTCTTGTGTACTTGTGCCAGGCAAACCCTTAAATGAATCACTCATTTGTGCCTGTTTTCTGCACCTTTACATATAAGCTTTTCAATTTTTTTTTTTTTTTACTTGGAAGGGTTATATTTAAAAGCAGGAAACAGGCACCAATCTGTATTTTCACTTTTGAGTTTGCTCTGGCTCGTACACATTTCTCTCTCACTACCAGCGCTTATGGACTTCATGAGCTTCCTTCTGGTTCCAAATTAAATATAAACTGAAAGCTCCAAGCTGGTGTTATTTTCTCAGTGGTAAGGGTGGCTATATTTTGTGCGCTGTTCTCTGAGCATTGGGAGAGAATAGGAAATGATCTCATTAACATCCATTTGACTACATTTGCATGCTATTTGTGCTAATCTTTGGCGCACACATTGTCTCCCATGCTACAGTCCTGCGTATTCTGTACTCACTAATGCCGGCGTTAGTCCAGCGCTAATTGCCTCTAGTGCCAGCATTGTGTTTTGAGTATCGGCCCATCACTGATTTCTGTTTGCTGCAAATTCTTTGCTCTGTTTGTCTGGTCTGATTGTTTTTTTAGCATTAATTTCCTCCCTGCCCTGTTAGTCCAACAGCACCTGTGCTAGTTTGTTTGCTGTAGAACAGAGACCCACAGCTAGCATAAACCACAAAACGAAGTTATTTACCTGTAACAGGAGTTCTCCATGGACAGCAGAATAAGTCAGCCACATATGGGTGATGTCATCCGACAGCCCATTGGACGGAAATGCTCTCCAATAGCTCAGAGAGATTTTTTTTTTTTAAATCCCTCTGAGCACGTGCAGTAGGTGCCCCTACCGGGCGAGTCCCCTCACTCCCACTTCCTGCCTTAGTCAGTCCCTAGCAAGGAGCAGATCCTCCTAAGGGGAGGTGGGTGGGTTGTGTGGCTGTCCACGGAGAACTCCTGTTACAGGTAAGTTACTTTGTTTCATCCTAGGACAAGCAGGATGCGTCAGCCACATATGAGTGACTCCCGAGCCAAGGGGCGTAAAGAGGGTTAGGTGCTCCAGTAGGTTTTCAGTCCTTACGGCCCTTGATGTGCTGTGGTAGGAGGGTCCGGCCCCAGCCACAGGAGCAGGGAGTGAAAAAAGGAGTTGGTCCTACCAAGTTTGTTGGCAGTAAATGGTCATGAAGGTTTGCGGTAAACATGGTGCAGTAAGTACACTGGAGTGTCAGCGGTTTGTGGAAAAAACAAACAGCCTGAATTTAGGCAAATAGTCCATATGATGGTGACTGCCATTGATAGTGTAGGCATGAAGTCCGTATCATGGCGACCGGCAGTGATAGTGTAACATGTAAATGTGAAACAGGGATAACACGGCATTGTGGAACAGGAATACAACAGGTTATTATTCTTATTCCTATGTGACCGCTAGTGGTAGTGTAGGCACGAAGTCCATATCAGGGTGACCGGCATTGATAGTGTAACATGTAGAAGTGGAACAGGAAGAATGTGGCATTGTGGGACAGGAATACCATGGGCCATTCTTCTTCTTCTTCGTCTTAATTTTATTTATTTATTTCTTTGAATGAATGCTGGTGCAATGATGAGTACCAGAACCGTTAGACCGGAATACCCACGACACCTTAGTGTGAGGACCAACGGGATCGGTGGTGGTAATGAACTGTGGAGGAGAAGGTCAGGGAACTGCAGAGCTCTGGACGGCGTGGTATGCAGTTGATTTGGTCGTGAAGGGTTGAAAGTTGATTTTGGGGTGGGCTGTTTTTTTTTTTGGAGGTAGTCCTGAACTCTCATTAGTCAATATGAGAGCAGATGGAGCATGCGCGAGGTGCCTAGGAAATAGCACAAAAAGCCTTGAGGCATATGGAACCCAGCATGATGATTGTGTCCGCATCCAAAAATGTGGGGGCTGTGCTGTTTCGTGATCACGGTGCTGACTTGGTTGTTGTCTTTATCCCCATGTACCATGAATATGAGTTGTCTATGTATGTAAGTAGCTGGTCTGAGTGAGTCAGCGAATCAACTGCTATTTGAGGGCCAAGAAATAGCCAGAGTAGTGTGGGATAGGGTCATTCCAAACATAAAGGGTCCTGTTGGTACTGATAAGTGGTAGGTCAGTGATTTTGTGAGAATGTGGTTTCAAGAGCAAAGACCACTTTGGCATTGCTTTTTGTTATGTCGTTGACTTTGAACTATTCTAGTTGGTGTTCCAATATATTTGCTGGTATATATATATATATATATATATATATATATATATATATGTGTGTGTGTGTGTGTGTGTGTTTGTCTGTATAATCTATCTGTACTAGAACTAATTATATAGAAGGTCAGCCTTGACCCTTCATGGTAACAGGTCCATTTACTTGCAGGTGGATCCTAATTATATTTGCTTTCTGGTGGAAGGGGGGGGGGGGAGGCTCATAGCCTGCAGCCCCTTTTGTGATGAACCTAACAGGATCTATGTTTCTGTGGCCCTAAAGGAATGGGCTTAGGGTTAGCAAGGAGTTGACGCAGTGGGTCAGGCCCTTTCCTACTGGTGGTGGAATCTTTGGAATTAGGTTTGTTCTTTCTTTTAACGTCTTGGAAAGAAAACTTCCTACATTTTGGAGTAACCTATCTTTACAAATTAGGCATAAAATAAGTGTGATTTAAATTTTAGTTTATAGGCACCTTATTATAAAATTACCTCCTTTACGTGTTGGTTCCACAATATCTTATGTGAATAGAAGATGACTTCTAGATTTTTTTCTGAGAAAACAAACTCAGGCATAGCCTCATGGTTAGAACAGTGGGCAGAAACCCAAGGAAGTCAGGTTTAAATCTTACTGTCATCCTTTGTTATTTTGGGCAAGTCAATTAAATCTCCATTTCTAAACTACAAATTTAAAGGGCAATTCTATAACTTGGCACCTCCAGCTAGGTACACCAAGAAACTGTTATAGAATATTAACATAAACCCAAATTGGCATGCCTAAATTTAGGCTTGACCATTTATGCCAGGTGAATAACATAGAAATATAGAAAAATGTAGGCAGATAAAGACCATATGGTCTATCCAGTCTGCCCATATATGCCATTTACTCTCCCTTTACTCCCTTAGAGATCCTATGTGACAACCAAGCTCTCTGGAATTCAGATACTGTTTTTCTGTCCTGATTTGGATATCCTTTCTAAAACACCATGTCCACATATAAAAATGTCTTTTTAAGTGTGAAAGAGCATTTTCTATATGACGCCTAAGTCCGACTTTGAACATTTTGCTCAAAATATCCAGAATCCAAGTGGCAAATATAGTGATTTTCAAAACAGCAAAACACCTATCTTTTCTGGGTTTTTTTTCAAAAATGGCCACTTGCTAGATGTTTTTGTGCTCTGTGTGTTTATCGTTTTGGTCCATTTTCATAAACAAAGCATCCAAGTGAAAAACACACAAAATCAAGCCATTGGGATGCATGAGGAGCCAACATTCTTAGTACACTGACCACACAGACATCCCAGCAGAGCAATGGGGCCCCCTAGGGGGTACTGCAGTGGACTTCACATAGAAGCTCCCAGGTACACATCTCACCATTACCCCTTATATTGAATGGTTAGCCCTCTAAAACCCACCAAACACCTACGGTACCCAACTGTACACCACTAAAATAGCCCTTATGGCTGCAGGCAATGGCTTACCTAGGTTGGCTGCCACCCAGAGAGGGACATCACTATGCCCCCGCTGCATCGCACCTCCCTTGGCACATCACTTCCTCTCCCTGAAAAACATCACCCACCTTCACCTTGAAGTGCATCATCCTCACCATCTGGAGGAGCATGGAGCAATTGTGCTGCTTTCAGCTCCACCTGTTCTTTGCTCCAGAACAGGAAGTAACATCAGAGGAGGCAGGGAACCAGCAGAGCCGACAGCTGTGTAACTGCTCTGTGCACCCACTTGCTGCCTGCACCCAGGGTGAACTGCTTCCACCGCCCCACCCTTGGTATACTAGAGGCTACGGGTGTCATGTATATGTGGGTACAGTAGTTTTGTGGTGGATTTTGGGGGGCTCACACTTTCCACCACAAGTGTAACATTTAGTGTGATCTGAGCCTGTGTCCCCTTCTCTACAGTGCACTGCACCAACCACTAGGCTACTCCTGGAACCTGCTTGCTGCTCCAGTAGGACTGGCCATAGCATCTAAATCTGTCATAGCGGCTGGTATGTACTGTTTTTTTTCACATCTTTGGGAGGTGGGAGGGGGTCAGTAACCACTGGAGCAATAAGGGGATCGTGAATTAATCCCTTCAGTGGTCATCTGGTCATTTAGGGCACCTTTTTCTAACTTATTTGTGATAAAAACAGGTCAAGACCAAAACATTTAAATTGTAGCCCTGGACGTTTTTTCCTTGTTCTAATATGGCAGAAAAAAGTCCAAGTGTTAGGAACTGTAGGAGTATTTACCTGAGATCTCACCTTTGCTGGTGTTGGCCTATACAGCCATTATTATAACAATATGGATTACAGCTTGTGGCATGTATGCATCAGTAACCAGCTTTACTGCTGAGCATAGAAAGATGACTTCATCCAAGGACATATTCTGTGTTGCAAACTAGCCAGTTATCTCCTGGGAAGATTGGAGGAGAAAGACACCCATGGCTCCAGGAGTAAGTGAGCAGACAGGGAGGTTTGCATGCCATGGAATAAAGGCTCGCTTCTTGACCATGAAGCTGGCTGGACAGTATTGCACCATCTGTGATTGGTCCACAGGTATCATCTGACCCTTGGATACCAAAAGTTTGGACTGAAGAGGAGAAGGAGAGGAGACGACCAGAAGACTTGCAGGTGGATAGAAGGCTCGAGAATAGCCAGAAACTGATTTTCCTAAACACCGGTGAACTGCATACCTTGTAACAATCTCACAAGGTTAGCTCAGCTATAATATACGGCCTTATCTAAGACTGTGCCCTCTGCATCCAAAATACAGATCTCGGACTTTGTTCCTGGACTGAGAGACTCGCTGAGTCTTCAGCTTGAGTATAAGAGGAGGAATCCGCTTCTTTACCATTGGAAGTCTGCCACAGACTGCAGGGTGAGATAACAGAATTTACTACCTATGGTCATGGGGATAATTAGTCCTTGGCTTTTGTCTGTGACATCTGACAGCTAAGTACCTCTGGATGTATATTAGGAGTTGTCCTCCTGTATATGTATACCGACATAGTGGGGGCTCGCCCTTTCTTACAGAACACCCTGATCCTGCCCTGACACACCCCTCGTGATTTGGATGCACTGCAGGTGAAGATAAATGTCTGCAAAATAGGTTTCAAAAATAACAATTTGAATGTTTTGGCAAGCAAAATGTCCAAATGTTGCTTTATGCAACTTTTTAAACATTTTTCTCTTTCAAAAATGAACCCCAAAGTCTCCTAAAATGAAAAAAAAAAATTATAAAAGGTTTTGTTTTGGAAAAGGATCAGTGACAACTATATGGTGATGATGTCTTTAGTTTTGTTATAAGATACCTATCATCTGATGGTCCAATTAAATATTTTCCTACTGGTGGTGGAATCTTTGGAATTAGGTTTGTTCTTTCTTTTAACGTCTTGGAAAGAAAACTTCCTACATTTTGGAGTAACCTATCTTTACAAATTAGGCATAAAATAAGTGTGATTTAAATTTTAGTTTATAGGCACCTTATTATAAAATTACCTCCTTTACATGTTGGTTCCACATTATCTTATGTGAATAGAAGATGACTTCTAGATTTTTTTTCTGAGAAAACAAACTCAGGCATAGCCTCGTGGTTAGAACAGTGGGCAGAAACCCAAGGAAGTCCGGTTTAAATCTTATTGTCATCCCTTGTTATTTTGGGCAAGTCAATTAAATCTCCATTTCTAAACTACAAATTTAAAGGGCAATTCTATAACTTGGCACCTCCAGCTAGGTACACCAAGAAACTGTTATAGAATATTAACATAAACCCAAATTGGCATGCCTAAATTTAGGCTTGACCATTTATGCCAGGTGAATAACATAGAAATATAGAAAAATGTAGGCAGATAAAGACCATATGGTCTATCCAGTCTGCCCATATATGCCATTTACTCTCCCTTTACTCCCTTAGAGATCCTATGTGACAACCAAGCTCTCTGGAATTCAGATACTGTTTTTGTTTCCACCACCTCAACCGGGAGGCCGTTGCATGAATTCATCACTCTTTCCATGAAGAAGTATTTCATCAGGTTACTTTTGAGTCTATCCTCTTTCACTTTCATCCTATGCCCTCTCATTCCAGAGCTTCCTTTCAATTGAAAGAGACTCACTTCCTGTGCATTTATGCCACATAGGTATTTAAACATCTCTATATAACAAACCTAAGTGTTACATGCAAAGCTTGTTACCTATACTATTCTATAAATTGCATGCAAATGTTGAAGACACACCCATACCCCTTACATCCTCCACCCACATGTACACACCCCTTGCAGGTATGTGCTATGGCACTTATGCACTACCTTATAGAATAGTGCGTAGTACACATACACACGTACATAAGTACATAAGCATTGCCATGCTGGGACAGACCAAGGGTCCATCGAGCCCAGCACCCTGTCTCCGACAGCGGCCAAAAGAACAAACAATTTGTCCCACCCATCCCAGAAATAGTGGATTATTCCCACATCCATTTAATAACATTCTATGGCCTTTTCCTCCAGGAAGCCATCCAACCCTTTTTTAAAGTCCGCTAAGTCAACGCCTTAACCACTTTTTCCGGCAACGAATTCCAGAGTCTAACTACGCATTGAGTGAAGAAACATTTCCTCTGATTCGTTTTAAATTTACTACACTGCAGCTTCATCGCATGCCCCCTTGTCCTAGTATTTTTGGAAAACGTAAACAGACGCTCCACATCGACCCATTCCATTCCACTCATTATCTTATAGACCTCAACCGTCTTTTCTCCAAGCTGAAGAACCCCAGCCTCTTCAGCCTTTCCTCATAGGGAAGTCGTCCCATCCCCTGTATCATCTTTGTCGCCCTTCTCTGCACCTTTTCTAATTCCACTATATCTTTTTTGAGGTGCAGCAACCAGAATTGAACACAATAATCGAGGTGCAGTCGCACCATGGAGCGATACAACGGCAGAATAATATCCTCATTTTTGTTTTCCATCCCTTTCCTAATAATACCCAGCATTCTATTTGCTTTTCTAGCCGCAGCAGCACATTGAGCAGAAGATTTCAACGTATCATCAGCGATGACACCTAGATCCCTTTCTCGGGGATATCAACTGGCTCACCTTTGTCCACATGTTTGTTTACCCCTTCAAAGAAATGCAGCAGATTGGTGAGGCAAGACTTCCCGTCACTAAATCCATGTTGACTTTGTCCCATTAGTCCATGCTTTTGAATGTGCTCTGTAATTTTGTTCTTGATAATAGTCTCTACCATTTTGCCCGGCACCAACGTCAGACTCACCAGTCTATAATTTCCTGGATCTCCTCTGGAATCTTTTTAAAATATCGGCGTTACATTGGCCACCCTCCAATCTTCCGGTACCATGCTCGATCTTAAGGATAAATTACAAATCACTAACAGTAGCTCTGCCAGCTCATTTTTTAGTTCTATCAATATCCTGGGATGAATACCATCCGGTCCAGGAGATTTGCTACTCTTCAGTTTGCAGAACTGCTCCATTACATCTTCCAGGTTTACAGGTATTTCATTACGTTTTTCCGACTCATCAGCCTCAAATACCCTGTCCAGAACCGGTATCCCTCCCAAATCTTCCTCAGTGAAGACTGAGGCAAAGAACTCATTTAGTTTTTCTGCTATTTCTTTGTCTTCCTTGATCGCCCCTTTTACACCCCGGTCATCCAGCGGGCCAATCGATTCTTTTGCCGGCTTCCTGCATTTAATGTATCTATCGCTATCTTTCTTTCAAACTCCCTCTTTGCCTTTCTTATCAGCGCTTTGCATCTGACTTGACATTCCTTATGCCGCTTCTTATTTTCTTCATTCGGTTCCTTCTTCCATTTTCTGAAGGATTCCTTTTTAGCTCCAATAGCCTCCTTTACCTCATTTTTTAACCACGACAGCTGTCGTTTAGTTTTCCGTCCTCCTTTCCTGATACGTGGAATATGTTTGGCCTGTGCCTCCAGGGTGGTGTTTTTAAATAGCATCCATGCCTGTTGTAGGTTTCTTACCCTCTCAGTCACTCCTCTAAGTTTTTTTTTTACCGTTCTTCTCATTTTATCATAGCTTCCTTTTTTAAAGTTAAACGCTAACATATTTGACTTCCTATGTTTACCTTTTTGAAAGCAAATTTCAAAAGCGATCATGTTATGATCACTGTTGTCAAGCGGCCCCCGGACCGTTACCTCCCGTACCAGATCATGCGCTCCACAAATGACTGTCTAGAATTTTTCCTTCTCTCGTTGGCTCCTGTACCAGCTGCTCCATAAAGCTGTCCTTTATTTCATCAAGGAAGTTTATCTCCCTAGCGTGCCTGATGTTACATTAACCCAGTCTATATGGGCCGAGATGAGGCAGTTAACGCGGTGAAGTGAGAAGCATGGGAGGTAGCTGTCTGTGATAAAGTTTGGCCCTTGAAACAGCCTGATAGTGGCGAAACAGGGTCTCCTGTTGGGCTTCATGAGTACCGTATGAGACAGTATGGATTGACAGCAACAAGAATATTTAAGTTAAGTAACAATTGTTTCACCGGATGTATATAGTTGGTATAAGCCTCTACCATAGAGTATTGTGGAAGGTGTATGTGCATGTATTGCATGAATAAGAAGAGTGGAGTTTTTTTTGTGAAGACTAGTGATTGAAGAAGAGGAGTACTCTAAAAATTGAAAGGTTGTTCCTGCATAATGAGTATTTTCCATGGTTTCTGAAGTCTTTTTTTCTCCACATTTCATGAATAATAGTGATTATACACCTCCAATACTGGGTTGTATTGCAGTAGAATTTTGTTGCAAGTGGTAATTAAAATCACCCATTATTATTGCATTGCCTACTTTATTAGTGTAACTAATTTCCTTTAACATGACTGCGTCCGTCTGCTCATACTGGTCGGGTGGATGGTAGTATACCCCTATCACCGTCCTTTCCCCCTTAACACTTGGAATTTCGATCCACAATGATTCCAAGGGGTCTTTTGTTTCCTGCAGAATTTTCAATCTATTTGAGTCAAGGCTCTCGTTAATATACAGTGCTACTCCTCCCCCAATTCAGTCCACCCTATCACTACGATATAATTTGTACCCCGGTATGAAAGTGTCCCACTGGTTATCCTCCTTCCACCAGGTCTCAGAGATGCCTATTATGTCCAATTCTTCTTTCAGTGCAATATATTCCAATTCTCCCATCTTATGTCTTAGGCTCCTAGCATTTGCATATAGACACACGTAAGTGGTGCTTTTCATAGTAACATAGTAACACAGTAGATGACGGCAGAAAAAGACCTGCACGGTCCATCCAGACTGCCCAACAAGATAAACTCACATGTGCTACTTTTTGTGTATACCTTACCTTGATTTGTACCTGTCCTTTTCAGGGCACAGACCGTATAAGTCTGCCCAGCACTATCCCCGCCTCCCAACCACCAGCCCCGCCTCCCACCACCCACTAGGTCAGTCTGCCACTCCTCCACTTCAGTTCCTTGAAACCTGGCCGTCCACGTAGGGGGAACAGTTCAGGCTGTCCAACCCCCCCCCCCCCCCCTCACACAGTGACAGCCAAATCTCAAGGACGTGGAGTGGAGTGGAGGAGAAGAGTGACAGACTGACCTAGTGGTTGCGAAGGATATACTCTTAAAACAAAACAAAAAAATGCTGGTCATGTGCTGCCGGAAATTCCTCAGCATGTCGATATCAAAGCTCCATCCGCAGGACTCAGCACTTAGAGAATTATACCCACAAAGGGACACTCTGCCCAACTTACCACCGCCAAAGCAGGGGAGGGGAAATATTCCAGCGCACCACTGCCGGGGCGGTGGGCGGGAAACCACACCCACCGACGCGGGGGGAACTGGCTTATCCTGCTACTGCAACTGTGGGAGGAGCTGGCTTACCCTAACACCGCCGAAGCGGGAGGGATACAAAGCTACTCTACAGCTGCACGAAGCGGGAGGGAGCGCCGGCATAATTTAGTTAGCAATCCAGCCACTGCCGAAACGGGGGGAGAGGAAGCAGCAGCTCACTGTAACACAAAATCGTCTCAACTCGAAGAAACTCCAATTGGAAGAACACGACGTCCTCGTGAACAGGAACTGAAGACTGAACTTGAACCTGAAATATAACCAAACAATACAGATATCTGGGAGGGGCTATGGATTGATCGGCTATGATTAAGGGAAAGAAAATTATCAGGTATGATACATAATTTTACCTTCCCTATCATCAAGCCGATCAATCCATAGACTGGTGGGATGTACCGAAGAAGTACTCACCCAGGGCGGGACATGGAAATCTCTGAACGCAACACTGAAGCTCCAAACTGGGCCTCGGCCCGAGCCGCCACATCCAAGCGGTAATGTCGTGAGAAGGTATGAGCCGACGACCAAGTAGCCACTCTGCAAATCTCTTCCAAGGAGACAGATCTGGACTCCGCCATCGAGGCTGCTTGTGCTCTAGTAGAGTGTGCCTTCAGCTGAATAGGCGGAATCTTCCCTGCCACCACATAAGCTGCCGTGATCGTCTCCTTGACCCAACGTGCCACCATAGGCTTAGATGCCTGCAGACCCTTACGAGGGCCTGCGAACAGCACGAACAGGTGATCCGATTTCCGGAAATCATTGGTCACTTCCAAGTATCTGATGATGACCCGTCTAACATCCAGACATTTGAGCGCAGGGTACTCCTCTGGGTAATCCTCCCTACGAAAGGAGGGTAGGCAAAGCTGCTGATTCACATGGAATTGAGAAACAATCTTGGGCAGGAAGGAAGGCACTGGGTGAATCGACACTCCTGCCTCAGTGAATAGCAGGAACGGCTCTCTACACGAGAGCGCCTGGAGCTCGGAAACTCTTCTGGCTGAGGTGATAGCCACCAGGAAGACCGCTTTCAAATTCAGGTCCTTCAGCGATGCCCTTGGCAAGGGCTCGAAGGGCGGCTTCTGCAAGGTCCATAGCACCAGATTGAGATTCCACGTAGGCACTATCGAGTGCAGAGGAGGGCACAGGTGATTAACTCCTTTGAGAAAATGCACCACATCTGGCTGTGAAGCCAGGGAAGCCCCCTTCAGACGACTCCTGAAGCAAGCCAGAGCCGCCACCTGGACTTTCAGTGAACTGAGCGACAGGCTTTTCTCCAGCCCCTCTTGCAGGAATGCCAACACTGAAGATATTGGAGCAGTGAAGGGCGATACAGAGCCTGCCTCGCACCATGACGCAAAGGTACGCCAAACCCTGGCATAAGTGGTAGAAGTGGAGCGCTTCCTCGCTCTCAGCATAGTGGCGATGACCTTGTCTGAGAAGCCCTTCTTCCTCAGCCGCTTCCGCTCAAGAGCCAGGCCGTAAGACCAAAGGGGGAGGGATCCTCCATCACCACGGGACCCTGATGCAAGAGGCCCCGCTCAAGGCATGCGTAACTGCATGCATCCTCTTATAGAATTGCTCTCTTAGATTGTAAGCCCCCTAAGGACAGGAAAATACCTACAATACCTGAATGTAAACCTCCTTGAACTTTTGAGAAAGGTATGAATCCAGAGTAAAAGAAGAAGAGTAGAGGGGTTACATTTAGTACCAATCGATAGATACAGAGGAGACATTTGGGTGATATGACAACATGAGTATTATGCATGGATATGTCCTCAGCAATAAGGACCTAGTAGAGATATAAGAGGCAGAAAAAGCACCCATTTGGCAACATCTTGATGAGATAGAAGAGGTAGGAGTGACACATTAGTGTCCCATCAGTACTGAACATAGTGAGAAGACTAGATATCATATTTGTGCAACTCCTGAGAATTAACTTATGAAGAACAGAGGGGGGGGGGGGGGGGATAAATGGCAATGGAAGAAATGTGGGAGGGCAGAAATATTTATTCTCTGAGCAGTAACTCTAGCATAGGAGTGGAAGGGTATAATTTATTCAAGAGTGTACTCAACCTAGTGGCTGCAAATGGCTCTAGTTTTCAGAATATCTTTAATGAATATGCATGAAAGAGATCTGTACAAAATGGAGCTGGTATGCTTACAAATCTATTTCATATATATTCATTAGCGAAGTCCTGAAAACCTGACCCATTTGTGGCCCTGTAGGACTGGGAGCGATTACCACAGTCTATGCAAAGACAGAAAACTGTGCATTAGATGACAGTATGCTCAATATTGTGTCTTACTACTGTACTTAAAAGAAGAAGAAGGGCTTTCCATTCAGGATAAGTTCTGGGTCACACATTCACAATCTGCCTTTAGCAATGACTCTCTGTGGGGCTATCAGCAAGTTACTTTATATCTCTGTGCCTCTAGGATCCAGTTAAGAAGAATATATTTGTCTTAATTGGAATTTCCAGACGAACAAATAACATTTTATTAGAATAAAATTAATGCTGAAAAATGCTCTTGAGCTATTGGTGCTAGACCTCGAAATACTTTGGTTCCCTTAAAGTCATAGAAGTAGATCCCTAGAAATAATACAGCTGTTGTCAAAACTGAAGTCCCTCTGTAGGTGAGGGTGCTGAGGGCTGGGACATCCATACATCAAGATTAGGTAATCACACTGTACCTGCAGTTCCCCGGCACTTATTACCACAAAGCTCTGTCCCTAATCTGGACACTTTAAAACACCAGGGAATAATTCTATAACCAGTTGCCACAATTTATGTGGGCTGTGAGCCTATTCTACAATGGCAATTGCTTGTGTGTCACAGGAATCCTCTATGGTATATGCCATCAACCAAGACTCAAGGAAAAAGAGTATCTAGCCAATATTTCTCTCATTCTCTACTTTCCATCTTCCTACACACCCAGCAATTTGCTCGCACCTGCCTATCTGTGTATATATTTTCTTTCTCTCTTCACACAGACTCAAACTTTGACAATAGGCTGCAGGTGATAAATTGAAATGACCTAATGAAAAGAATACAACTTTCCAAAGTTAGCCGCTCAACCACAGAGTATCACCTTGAATGTCCTTTTTGGCGTTTATTCCTATATCTATGCTGTTGGTGGGTTGTTTTTATAGGCTACTTTAGACACCATCATTCTTCAACAGTGGTTTGGCATGGTGAGAAGTGGTAATCAGTAGAGGATCAGTGAAGGAAAAGGGAAAACATTCTGCTCTACATCTTCTTTCTGAAACTGTCACAGTCTTGACAGTTCTGATTAAGTTTTCATCCTTCTATGGTAGATACAATAAGCACAGTTGTAATTGTGTCAAGAAGAGATTTATGTAATCTATACGGCCTTTCAGAGACGAGAGCTTTAGTAAACACATTAATATTAAATTTGTCTTCATTAGCAATGAGAGATGTGCAATTTCTCTAGAACATACAACATAGCAATGCCCAGAAGAGCTGTTACTTACCAGTTTACGCTGACACCACTGGCAAATTCCACACATGAGCAAGGTGACACTAAGGCTTATGGTGAGGATGGCAGAAACCAAGACAATGTCAATGGAGGGAGCTCCTGGGAAGGCAACAACAATGAAAATAAAAAGTTAGTTTCAAGTATTACCACAGATTTAAGAACAAGACCAGGAGTTAGTAAGGAAATAAGAAAGAAATGACCTACGAATAAAGTTTATCCAGGCTATATGAGACAAATTGCCAGACAGAATCATAGAAAGAGTTCAACATAATCAGGCTATGAAGCACCTTAGCTGCAAAATATAAATATGAAAGATGGTCTAAAACAGACTGTTAGCAAGCTTGAATTTACACATAGGTCTACTAGGTCTATGCCTAGTGTGGAAATGCTGTATTTTGAGGGATGGGTTGGGGGAAGGCCTCCACTTCCCTCAGATCTCGACTCAGCCACACCTTCTGGACTCTTCTAGCCCTGCTGTACTGTATCCCCTACACCTCTAAAGCTCTTCTCTCACAAATTATTCTCTGACTGAGGTGACTATACATAGGGGTAACAGTAAGGCTTCCATGGGAGGTGGAAGCAGAGCCTAGAAACTCAGGGCAACTTAGTTCTCACATGCACTCACTACTATTAGTGGTTATATCGTTGCAGTGGAGCTCCTGAGGGTGGCAGACGGTGGAAAGGGAAAGGTTCTGAGGTCCCTGGGTAAAGGGAGAGGCATCAGCAACAACGATGGCAGCAACATCGCCTAGGGGTTGCATTTGATGAATTCTTTCAAAGACCATGAGCCTGAACTGGAAATCAGAGGCACTTTTAACACAGGCAATCATTAATGAGACACAGCATGCCTCACGCTTCAAACCTGACTGAAGAGGTCCTTTACACTATGATCCAAAAGAGATTGTGCCTGGTCCTATCAGTCATAACATATATTCATTGCTTGCAGAGGCAGAAATCTGGCAACAGTAGAACTTTTAGCAATAAATCTGAATCATACAACAACCAGATTCAGAAATTAAAAATAGATATGGAACTCTATCTTTTAAGCATTTTCCCATAGATACAAATTGAGATAAAACCTTAGTAATAGGCCCCATAGTAATATAGATGATAGCAGAAATAGATCAACTGACCCATTCAGTCTGAACAGTTATTTCTGCCCACACTGCTAAGAATATGTCCCAGCTGCCACATATAGAAGCTTCAGAGCTTGTTGGATATCATTTCTTATCCAAGTCAGTGTTGCTGTGCATATGGCAGCACAAAAGAAGATCAGTTGGATATCTGCTCTGAACCGAGAAACATACATTTCACAGATTTCTCTCCACCCCCTCACCTCTGCTAGTTCACTCATCTCTTCTACATCAAGCTCTCTGCAACTTCTCCCAAGCCAATTTTAAAACTAATTCCCATTTCCCTGGGGAGGATGAGGTTATGGTGTCTAAATATTATCCTCCTGTGCTCCAGCCTCTTCCATTCACAGAGGGGCATAAAAATACTGCTGTCCTCATGTTACCCATACTCATATTCACACTGTGCTGTACATGGTCAAAACCACAGTGCCCCAAGACTTCTGTACCCATTTATCGTTACTTAGACTCCTTCTGCCCTACTCTCTTTCACGCTTGTCTCATTGATTATATTCTGTTTGTAAATGTTCTTTTCACAAGCATGCACATCATTGCAGCATCCTATTTTGTGATCTCTGAAGAGTCAATTTGTATTTGTGGAGGAAGGAGAGGCTTCAGAACTAGTAGAATATGGGAGCTGATAGTGTATGAAGTCTGTTCCCCCTGCATGCAATTCAAAGATGGGGGGGGGGGGGGGGGGGATGTTTTTTTCTTCATTCTCACTTGGCACTAATGTTAATGAGATCAGAAATGTCATCATTTCTGTGGGCAGGGGGATGGAGGGTTGGCTGATTGATTATTCTTTAATTCTTTTTTTCTGCTTGAAGAGTTTGCTCTATTGATTTTGAATTGGAATTCCTCCTGTACTTTGTGGGCTACTAGAAGTAAGATGACTGTTTTTTTTTTTTCTTTTGAGACAATGTGATCCTTTTCTTTTGATATTGCTGGTCATTAATATTTGTTTCCTTTTTAAGAATTAGTTGTCTTGATTGAAATTGCAGGGGTTGATATTGAGCTCACACCGATCAGTGTTTTTTTTTTTAATGCTGGCTGCTGTGGGCTGGATATTCAGAACCAGGCCAAACCCTGACAGTGGCACTGAATATCCAGCACTTATACAGGTACTGGTATAGGCAGCGGAATAGGGTGGGCCATGGCTCTGCCAATATTTTGCCCAACACAGCATCAACAACTAGAGCGCTTGGGAGCAGGACCAGAGATTGGTTCTTTTGGCCCCTCCAACCATAAAGGTGTCCCACTTCCCTTGGGTACTGATGATAATCAGACCAGCACCTGGAAATTCACGCGAAAAACACAACCAAGAAGATGTTCCACTCAATGTGGAAACTAAAAAGAGTAAGACCTTTCTTCCCAAGAGCCATCTTCCGTAACCTGGTACAATCAATGGTACTCAGCCACCTAGACTATTGCAACGCACTCTATGCTGGCTGCAAAGAGCAAATAATCAAAAAACTTCAGGCAGCCCAGAACACAGCAGCTAGACTCATATTCGGTAAAACAAAATATGAAAGTGCTAAACCCCTACGAGAAAAGCTACACTGGCTACCACTCAAAGAACGCATCACGTTCAAAATATGTACCCTGGTTCACAAAATCATTCATGGAGATGCCCCAGCCTACGTCAGACCTGATAGACCTACCACCCAGGAACGCTAAAATATCATCCTGCACATTCCTTAATCTTCACTTCCCCAACTGCAAAGGTCTAAAATACAAACTAACGCATGCATCTACCTTTTCCTACTTGAGCACACAATTCTGGAACGCGCTGCCGCACAACTTAAAAACAATCTACGAACTAACCAACTTCCGCAAACTACTGAAGACCCATCTCTTTAACAAGGTATACCACAAAGACCAACAAATGTGAACTCCTACACATATAACCAGAATTGCCTTACGATATTTACTTGTTATACGAATATCATGCTTTCTCACTATCATGTTACCAAGATCCTTATGCAATACTAACTATCTATTTTCTTATGTATTTCCACTACTCATGATGTAATGTAAGCCACATTGAGCCTGCAAAGAGGTGGGAAATGTGGGATACAAATGCAATAAAATAAATAAATAAAACTACTTAAATAAGATTAGGACAACCTTTTTACTGTCCTGAGTAGTTATCCAGTTAGTGGACTGAAAATTGCTACTAACCAGATAACGCTTACCTCCACCTAAATTCTTCTACCTAGTTAAGTAATGCTGGACATTGGGCCTGTAATTCTTCACAACACTTAAATTAAAAAGAGAAATGTAATCACTTCCTTGCCAAAGATTTTGAGGGGCTGAGTATCCAGTAAGGTCAGATAATCATTTTGATGACGCTGTAAATGTGTCACTGGAAGTGAAAGGAACTTTCCTGGTCTACAATGAAAGTTTTTCTAAATAACCCTCTGAATGTATCTTAGCGCCCCCCCCCCCCCCCCCCATTATGTGTAAATACCTTTGAATCTTGAGCCCCATAATATTATTTGGATACATATAGCAGCAGACTTAACCAAATAAGTTTTGCTAAATATTTCCAAAAGAAGTTATATAAATAACTTTATCTGCTAGGTGTTTTAAAAAAAAAAAAAAATAGACCTATTTGGGATCACTTAAAAAAAATGCTTAGCACATCACTTAGGCACCTGAGTTTTAAGTGGCTCAAATTTAGGACAATATTCAATTGAACTTAAGTGCCTAGATTTCAGCTGAAAATGTGCCTACAGTTAAATACCTAACTTTAGGCCTGCAATTTGATTTGCTACAGTTGGGGTCCTTTTACTAAGCCGCAGTACCAAGCAATGTATCTGCTTTACAATGAGACCAAAGTTTCTGTGTATCAGGACATTTCTACTTACAAGCTGCAAGAACTTTGGGACCTGAAATCAGCTCTGGAGTTATTGACTGCGGCTCATATTAAGTATCGCTGGTTTCCCCTTTTGCTTTAAGTTTTGTGATAACAGGCAACTGCATGAGGTGCACAAGTTGAGGGATGCCTGGAAACTCCTATATGAAGCTGACCTGGGTACATCAATGATCTTAGTAGGAACAGTGTTGAGAGACTACAGTACTGTAAACAATCTACCCCTCACTCCCTAAACAAAGACAGAAAGAGAAGTTAAAATCAAAGAGTGGCAAAGAAACAACCTACAAATACGGCAGACCATTGGATAGCTGATTTGGTAGTAGTAGGCTACAACTTCCTAGAATCTAATTAAGATTGTGCCAGCAGATTGGCAGTGGCCAAGTATCTTCCAGTAAGGCCTCAAGGACCTAAGAGGTAGGATGTTTAAGAAACAGCCTCAGTAGTTTTGGAAGCTGGTTAGATTATTAGAAAGCTTGGAGGTAAGGAATGGGAATGGGGGCTTGGCTAAAACTGGATGAAATAGGTGCTTATATAGCCAGGTTTGTCTGACAGGCTTCACAGAGGACATCAGAGACCAGGGGTTAGATATTCAGCTGGCGGCAATCACCATTTTGCTGACAGCCACCGACATTGCTATGTCCAGGCTTCGGCATTGAATTTCTGGGTTTCCAGAGCTGGCTACACCATAGCCAGTTAAGTGTGATATTCAGAACTTAACCAGCTATGAGTCACCACATAAAGATAGGGCTGACTTTTATGCTGTCTATTTATATGGTTACCCTGGCCAGCTAAGTTCTGAATATCAGCACTTAACTGGTCAAGTGCCAACTCTACCCCCAGAATGCCCTAAATAGCTGGTTTTGCTATAAGCGCTAACTGATTATTTTCAGTGGCACTAACCAGTTAAGTGCTGTTGAAAATGACTGGTTAGCCCCGAAAAGGTGATTTTACTGGCCAGGAGCTGTTTCTTTAAATATCAACTCCCAGATGTTCCGGCAGTAACCACCTTAGTCTGCAATGACAGAAGTAAACTAGCTGTTTGATCTGTCTGGCAGGTTTTGAAGGGGACATGAGAGACCTGATGTTCAGGCAGCAGTCACAGCAGTCTGCAATGATGGAATCCAGTTATCAGTTAGGTCTGTCTACACACTATAAGTACAGTAGAAACTATGGGATCAGTATTTAAGCCCCATGGTCAGAGGGGTTTTTAAATGCTGGCCACAACATTTATATTCAGCTCCATTATCCATAGAAGCAGTAGTACTGAATACCTATCGAGTGGTGACCTTCATTGCTCTACACATAACCAGTGATATCCAGTTACTATCCATAGAGGTAAGTGGTTTAATTTCAGATAGCCTTTTCTCAGACTAAAATTAAACTGCTTAGCTAAATGAATAGTGGCTATCCATGTAGTTTGGTGGAACCATCTAGATAACACCACAGCTTACAATTAGTAAGGCTTACAAATGGATGCCCAGTGATGGAATAATACCAGTTACACATGGAGGAACATTTTCAATATAATGTCTAAATCCAATTTTGGATGCTTGGCTGAAAACATTCAAAAATCAAGAGGGGAACATCGCGATTTTTGAACCAGAAAAATGTCTATCTTTATCTTTTGAAAATGTCCATTTCCTAGACATTTTGTGCTCAGTGTGTTTTTCTTTTGTGACCATTAAAAAAAAAAGTTTAACTGAAAAACACACAAAAGCAAGCCATTGGGATGAACAGGGGGGCAGGGGCAGCATTCTTAGTAGACTGGTCACACAGACATCCCAGCAGAGAGTGGGACACCCTAGAGGGCATTGTAGTAGACCACATAAAAGCTCCCAGGAACACATCTCACCATTACCCCCTTTTATTTTATGAGGAGCCCTCTAAAACCCACCAAAAACCTACTATACCCAACTGTACACCACTACAATAGCCCTTATGGTTGCAGGTGTCACCTATATGTATGTACTGCAGGTTTTTGGCGGGTTTTGGAGGGCTCACAGTTTCCACCAAAAGTGTACTAATTAGAGTGGGATATGGACTTGGGTCCCCTTCTGTATGGTGCACTACTCCAACCACTAGGCAGGGACCTGCTGTTGTTCTAATAGGACTGGACATAACATCTGAAACTGTCATAGAGGCTGGTATGTACTATTTCTTTCACATCTTTGGGGGTGGTAGGGGGGGGGGTCAGTGACCAATGGGGGAGTAAGGGTCATGCCTTAATCCCTCTAGTGGTCATCTGGTCATTTAGTCATGCTTGAACAAGATCTAGAACAAAAGGTTTAACTTTTAGCCCTGGACATTTGTTTTGTTCCATTACGGCAGAAAAATGTCCAAGTTCTGGGAATGCCCAAATCCAGTCCCAACACGCCCCTGACACATCCCCTTGTGATTTGGATGCACTTCAGAAGACCAGCCTAGACAAATGTCTTTAAAATGACTTTTGAAAATAGCAATTTGGACTTTGTGAAGCTTTTTGGTCATTTTTCTGTTTCGAAAATAAGCCCCTTAATTAGGTAATTGGCGCTAAATTGGCACTCAATTGGTGATAAGTATCAATAATTGGCTTTAACAAGTATTAACTGGCACTAACTTGCAGTTACACACATAAAGACCCATCTCTTTAACAAGGCATACCACAAAGACAAACCAATATGAATATACGCAACTCCTCCACATAAATTCAGAACTATCTTACAATATCTGCTTGTTATAATAATATCATGTTTTATCATTATCACTGTTGCCCAAGATCCTTTTCTATTTTCTATCATATTTCCATCACTCATGATGTATTGTAAGCCACATTGAGCCTGCAAAGAGGTGGGAAAATGTGGGATACAAACAGTGGTGTGCTGGTAAATGTTTAAGAACAGGCTGTCTCCCCAGTCCCCCTCTGCGCCCCCCTTCCCCCTCTGCGCCCCCCCTTCCCCCTCTGCGCCCCCCCAAATTACAGAGCTGGCTATAGCTGGAGAGAGAGCCTGGGGGGGGGGGGGCAATGCATTACTCCAGTAAAAAACAATTAAATGATCCCAGGTTCCAATCTAATTCATGTTTAATGTGCGATAAAATGCCATAAGTAAATAAATAAATATAAACTTTTAATGTTGAGCACCTGATTCTCAAAGTGAACATATTCCAAACACTATAATGAAAATAAAATTATTTTTTTCTACCTTTGTTGTCTGGTGACTGTTTTTCTGATCATGCTAGCCCAGTATCCGATTCTGCTGCTATCTATTCTCTTAACTCTGTTTCCAGGGCTTCCTTTCCATTTATTTCTTTCCTTTCCTCCTTTCTTCTTCATTTCTGGTCCTCAGCTTCTGCCTATTTTCTTCATCCATGTGCAGTTTTTCTCCTCTCTTCCTTTTCCCTCATCTCATCTCCTTCCTCACTCTTCACTCCCCTCCATCCATGTCCAGCATTTCTTCTCTCTCCCCTCCTCTCCCCTGCCCTCCATCCACCCATGTCCAGCAGTGACCCTCCTCTCCCCTGCCCTGCATGTACCCATGTCCAGCGACCCTTCTCTTCCCTCATCCACAAATGCCCAGCGACTCCCTCCTCTCCCCTGCCACCCCCTCCTGAGTTGTTCCACGAATTCTCCTCCCTCCCTCCGGATTCGGTCCCTCACCGACTCCTTGCCCTTCGCATTCTTCAGGGCAGGCAGTCTTGCCTGCCCGCTACCAGCGCTGACTCTCCCCCGCTGCCGGTTCGCACTTCAAAATGGCCGCCGAGACTTCAGCAGAAGTCTCGCAAGGCCGCCTCTGGAAGTCTCAGCGGCCATTTTTAAAGCGCGAATCAGCAGCGGGGGAGAGTCAGCGCTGGTAGCAGGTAGGCAAGACTGCCTGTCCCGAAGAATGCGAAGGTCGGTGAGGGACGGATCCGGCGGGAGGGAGGGAGGAGAGCCGGCTCGCGGTGTTTAACAACTGGCTTGCAAGTTAGAAGGAAAATTAACAACCGGCTCTTGCGAGCCGGTGTGAGCCGGCTCCAGCACACCACTGGATACAAATGCAATAAATAAATAATAAATAACTGGCTTAAAACTTTATTCTATAAATTAGCACCTAACGTCTATAGCGCACAACTACCAAAGGGGTGTTGACATGGGCGAGTCATGGGCTGCTCACTCATGTACAATATTTATAGAATATTGAAAGTTTTGTGTGTATGTGTCAATGTTTAGGTGTACATTTATACCAGCTGAAGAAATGGCATAAGTGGTTGCACCTAAATTTAGTTGTGTTGCTGCCGAGTAATGTTAGTATTCTATAATGGACTCTGGGCTTCCTTATGCCCTTATAGCAGGGATGTCCAACCTCGACTCTCACCAGGTCAGGTTTTCAGGATTTCCACAATGAATGTGCATGAGATCTATTTGCATACAGTGGAGGCAGTCCATGCAAATGGATCTCATGCATATTCATTGGGGAAATCCTGAAAATCTGACTGGATTGTGGCCCTCGAGGTTCACAGTTGGACACCCCTGCCTTATAGAATACAAGCTCAGCACCCATTATTTTAGCACCTTAAATTTTTGCACCTTCATAGAATTATCTACTTTAAATCTTAGCAGAAATTTAAGTACTTATATAGTCAAGCCAGGTAAAAATTATAGTTGTACTGGGTGTTATTTAGATCAGTTGTTTTCAACCCAGTTAGATTTTTAGGATATCCACAATGAATATGCATGAGAGAGATTTGCATGCCCTTCCTTCTAAGTATGCAAATCTCTTCCATGCGTATTCATTGTGGCCATCCTGAAAAACCTGACTGGTCAGATGGCTCCTGAGGATTGGGGTTGAAAACCACTGATTTAGATCATTAGAAAGCCTTTTGATGAGACAAAGGAGGGGGTTAGACACAAGCCAGCTGTAGGGGGCACTGTCAGTAGGAAATGAGGTAAATTAGCAGAGCACTAGACAAGTTCTTCTTAAAGCCCATTTCTTTTGACTTGCTTTTAATGTTTCTTTAGATTCATTTCTCCAGCAGAGCAGTGACTCCTGGTATTGACTCAAAACTCAGGTCAATCTATCATTTTATTTAATCCTATTTTTATAAATTTTATTATTTTAAAGGTGTGTTTTGCTTCTTGTGTGAGCATTCTCTCTCCTATCCAATTTGTAGTTCCTTTCTGTATATTTTATTAATATTTTATTTGTACACCGCTTTGACCTTTGTTTTGTAAAGGCAGTATATTAATTAACAATAAACATACACAAGTGATTCAGTACTAGACTAGCAGGGTTACAACAAATCAGGAATGAGGTGAATTGGGAGAGTTATGTGAAAGGAATCCATTATTGCTACAACAGTAGAGGCCATAAATCAGAAATGAGGTGCATTGGCACAGGTATTAAAAATGGACAGCAGGGATGCTGCAAGTCAGGACTTAGGTCTGTGTGAGGGAGCCCAGAACTGGAATGAAATAAGGTCAGGATTTTGGAGGACAGTGATGGGGTCCTTGTATGGCACTGGGGGGGGGGGGGGGGGAGGCAGAGCTGTAAGAAGCATCTATTGTGACTCAAAACCCGGTTCTACAGTCCATCAAACAGGACTATCTCACTCAGCAGCTTGAAGAAAAGAACAAAAAAAGTGATGAGGCGACTACAAAAAGCCAATATAAAATGAAGTGAACCCAACGGAATTGAAAACACTCTGTAAATATGCTTACTGCCAACTGCTAGCAAAGCAGTCACCACCCCAGAGCCCTCAGGCCACAGCACAGCAGGGACACCTGCTTGGCACATGACTGGGGAAATATAAATAAAGAAGCAGAGAATATGACACAGATAAGGAATAAAAAGCTCTAACCTGCCGCTTGAGGCAATGGATGAGATGGTGCCCCCGACCCCCCCTCCCTTCACACTTTCTCTCTCTCTCAAGTCCTCCCCCCCCCACCCCCCCACCCCCCCCGGCCATAGTCTGGTATCTTCCCCCTTCCTTCCTCAACCCCCTTCCCTGAGTCTATATTCATTCTTGTTTTCCAAAAGGTGGCAATTGCAGCGATGCTCATATACTGCCCTGCCACTGGCACCAGCTTATTCTCTGTACTGCGACCTGCTCCTGAGCAAACAGGAAGTTACATCAGAGAGGTGGGCTACAGTACAGAGAAGAAGCCATTTCTGGTGGCAGAGCAGTGTCGGAATTGCTGCCGCAATCAACTTTTGAAAAACAAAAAAAAGAAGGTAGACTCGGGAAAGGGGTTCACAAAAGAAGAGGAGAGAAGCCAGACTGCAGCTGGTGTGGGGAGTGGAAAGGAGCAATACCATGAAGAGTGCCACCTGAGGCCCCCGCATCAGTTTGCCTAATGGTAGGGTCGCCACTGCTTATTTACAACCAATATGAACCAAAAGTCTGTGGTTCTCAACCCAGTCTCAGAGACCGACTCGTCATTCTGATTTTTACAATATGAAATATATCTGTATGCTCTACCTCCATTGTATGCAAATATATCTCATCTATATTCATTAGGGATGCTCTGAAAACCTACCAGGTGGTCCTTGAGGACTGCATTGAGAACCACTTCACACTGAGGCAGAGGTATAGAGAAGGACCCTGGAAGAAAACAATCCGCCACAGAAAAAGCATTGTGTCCCCTCTTCCCAAAGGTACCAGGACTACAAAAGAGATTATTTATGACCATTTAATAAGGACATTACTGCCTTAGAAGAAAGAGATAATACTAAATTGCAACATATACCAACAGAGTTTATTTTATTTCATTACACCTGTTCTGCCAATTTATTGATTTGGTTTCTATTTAAATTCTAGGAACTTGTGAATGCATTTGGCAGAACTAATACCTTGATCTTGCCAATAATTAATTTGGAATTGAACTGAAAAGCTGCATTAGGAGAGAAGAGGTGGGGAGGGGGTAGGAGAGAGAAGAGTGTGATGAAGAGAGGAGGGTGAGAGAGAGACAATGCTAAAGTAGAAAGAGGGAAAGTAAAATTAAACAGCAGCAGGAAAAAACAGAGAGAGAGAGATGGATAGAAAGCACTGTCCATTAGGGATTGACATTTTTAGCACACATTTAGTTTGATAGTAAATGTTTAAAGCATTAGTACATGTAAAATTTATTTATTTATTGCATTTGTATCCCACATTTTCCCACCTTTTTGCAGGCTTAATGTGGCTTACAATACATCTTGAGTGGTGGATATATATTAGAAAGTAAACATTTCATGTTACAGAAGAATCTTGGGTAACATGATAAAGGTAGAACATGATAGTAACATAACAAGCAGATATTATAAGACAGTTCTGAAAATATGTGGAGGAGTGGTGTATGTTCACATTTGTTGATCTTTGTGGTATGCCTTATTAAAGAGATGGGTCTTTAGTAGTTTGCGGAAGTTGGTTAATTCATAAGTCGTTTTTAAGTCGCGTGGCAGTGTGTTCCATAACTGTGTGCTCAAGTAGGTAAAGTTCGACGCATGCATTAGTTTGTATTTTAGACCTTTGCAGTTGGGGAAGTGTAGATTAAGGAATGTGCGGGATGATCTTTTAGCATTCCTGGGTGGTAAGTCTATCAGGTCTGACATGTAGGCTGGTGCTTCTCCGTGAATGATTTTGTGAACTAGGGAGCATATTTTGAACGTGATGCGTTCTTTAAGTGGGAGCCAGTGTAGCTTTTCTCGTAGGGGTTTAGCACTTTCATATTTTGTTTTTCCGAATATGAGTCTGGCTGCAGTGTTCTGGGCTATCTGAAGTTTCTTGATTATTTGCTCTTTACAGCCGGCAGTAGTCTAGGTGGCTTAGCACCATTGATTGTACCAGGTTACGGAAAACCGTTCTTGGGAAGAAAGGTCTTACTCTTTTTAATTTCCACATTGAGTGGAACATCTTCTTGGTTGTGTTTTTCGCGTGGTTCTCAAGTGTTTGGTGTCGATCGATGGTAACTCCAAGAATTTTTAGGGTATCCGAAATTGGAAGGTTCAGATTTGGTGTGTTGATGGTGGTGAATTTGTTCCTGTTACGTTGAGAGGTAAGTATTAGGCATTGGGTTTTTTCTGCATTAAGTTTCAGCTGAAATGCATCCGCCCATGAATACATGATATGGAGACTTTGGTTGATGTCATTGGAAATTTCCTTTAAGTCTTGTTTAAATGGGATGTAGATCGTTACGTCATCTGCGTATATGTATGGGTTGAGGTTTTGGTTTGTTAATAGTTTGGCCAAGGGTGTCATCATTAAGTTGAATAGAGTCGGTGAGAGGGGGGAACCCTGTGGGACTCTGCATTCAGGTATCCATGTGGCTGAAGTAATTGAGTTAGATGTCACTTGGTATGATCGTGTGGTTAGGAATCCCTTGAACCAATTGAGAACGTTACCTCCAATTCCGAAGTACTCAAGGATATGTAGTAGTATTCCATGATCAACCATGTTGAAAGCGCTTGACATGTCAAATTGTAGGAGTAGTATGTTTTTTCCAGTTTAAATCATTTGTTTGAATTTAGTCATGAGTGTAACTAGTACTGTTTAAGTACTGTGGTTAGACCTAAATCCTGACTGGGAGTTGTGGAGTATTGAGAATTTATTTAAATAGTTTGTGAGTTGTTTGGTCACCATTCCTTCCGTTAGTTTGGTTATTAAGGGCACACTAACTTATGAAGTGCAATGTATATAGTTAAGTTCTATGAGTTAAAATGTTGCAATGTGAATTTAAACATTTGGAATTGACAAATAAGCTTGAATCAAACTTAAAAATCTAATAATAACCATAAAAGAAACAAATAAAATACTTCTGTGAACATTCCTGCTGCCCATTCAAAAGTCACACTCAACACAAGCTATGCCAACAAATAATCCAGTGCTAGGACTCAACAGACAGTGACTGGAACTGATTTTCAAACTGAGTCAAACGAGGCTGCAAAGCCCCACTCTTCTCAAGGGACATCACATAATGACCTAAAGGCAGAGGCAGGCATCACGCTGGAAATTTGTTTTTTTAAAGTAATCTTGAAAATTACCTCTAAAATGAGCATTTTCTTTTCTTCTGTATTGCCTAAAATTAATTAGGAGAAGTCTTCCTGTATTAAGGAGCAACTATACCAGCTTAGTTCAATTAATTTTAAACAGTAGGATTAAGACTGAGAAGTTCCTTCCCCCCTCCCCCACTTCAATACACACACACACACACAGCCAAAATTGTTTACCATTGGGAACAGAACATTAGGGTGGGAGCATTTCAAGGCAGCAGATGGTAGATCATCTCCTCATCCCCACTTCTCTACCCTGGTTCTGTGTCCAGCACAGTGGCATAGCTAGGTGGGCCACAGGGGCCTGGACCCCCAAAATTTGCTCTGGGTCCCTGGTTGGCTGGTGGGGGTCCCCAACCCCCGCCAGCTGAGAGCTTGGTCCAGCATGCTCAGTTTCACTAAAAGGAGTGTGCCAGACGTGAGGGGAAGAGAGAGCAGGGCAGGCAATGCAGCGGCACTGGAGACCAGCACTGGACGAAGTCTTCAGCTGGTAGGGGTTGGGGACCCCTGCCAGCCAAGGTGTTACAGCGGCGGCAGTGGGTGGAGGAGGGGGGCGGCAAGGTGGCAGGGGGGTGGCAGCAGAGGGGGGCAGTAGGGTGGCAAAATGTGCCCCCACCTTGGGCTCTGGCCCCCTCCCACCTTGAGGTCTGCCTACGCACCTGGATGAGCATCTCCCCCCTTCTTCCCTCATCCCTACCACTGCCATTCTATCTCTTTCCAGGCTGAAGCTCAAAAGGGACTCAGTACTGGCATGGGACCATTCAACACAGGCCTGCATTCAAGCACTACTGAGTTCTGCCCTTTTCCCAACAGGAAACCCCATATCAGGGGAGAAGGCAGGATATAGCAGGATTTGAGTGAAAGCCTATGGTCCTGGAAGTAGGGCAGTGGTAGTGGAAAGCGGATGGAGGAAGGGAAGGGGAAGAGAGGATTTCAGGGGGAGGGGAAATGAAGGGTGGAAAAATGAGATACTGGACCTGGGGGGTTGTAAAGAGGGGAAGGGGAGATACTGGACTTTAAGGGAAATAGAGAGCAAATATGCTGGGCTGGGGAAGATGGGGATGGGAGAGAAGAGAGGGGAAAGGAGGTTGCCAGTCATCTGGGTGGGGGGAAGGGGATGCTGGCTACCATGGGAAGAGGAAGGAGAGATGCTGGAAAATAGTGTAGGGGTAGGCCTTCAGCTGCTTCTGCGGGGTAGGAAGAGAAAAGAAGAAAATGTTGGCTGCTGACCATCTGGGGGATGAAAGGAGGATGCTGGCTCCTTTGGGGTGAGGAAGGGGAGATGCTGGATAATGGGTTGGGGTAGAGCCCTGAGTTGCTCCTGGAGGGGGGAACACATGGCTGAAGGTTTGCCTAGGGTATAAGATACCCATGGGCTGGCTCTAAAGAGCTTCTAAAATAACTTCTCTTATCCTCCCCCCCCCAAAAAAAAAAAAATGAATTGTTTGCTTCAGTGCTGATAGCAGAGGCTGGGTTTTCTATACCAGTGATGAGAGTGCAAATCTTGTGCAACACTTTTACTGTGACAGTGTGGGGCTGGAGATATAGCAGCCAATAATGTTCTGTTTGGTTAAGCATCAGAGTTTCCTAGCATTGAGATCCAAGGCAGCAAAGATGCCACAGCCTCCTTGTAGCCCAGCACAGCAAGAAAATGATAGATTTCACAGTTTATTATAAATTAATGGGAAAAAATGATGGAAACAGCAATCCATTTATCTGGTGAAACTTAGGCGGATGGCTGAGGGATCGATATTTCATGCTGTTTTCCACTAAATGGTAAATAATTTAAATAAATGAACAGCTATGAAGTCGGATGGGAAACTTCTATTTCACAAGTGGGCTGAGCAGACCTGCCTCACGGAATAAGAATGACTAAGCTTCACTGCGCTCTCTCTCTCTCTCTCTCTCTCAGTTCACTACAGTTCTCCTCCCTCCCTACATCTCTTTCTGGCGGGCAGTACAGAAAAGCTATGAACAAAGGGTCAAGGTGTGAAATCTAAGGCTGGACAATACAATTCCTAAGACTGTAGTCCTTTATTGCAGACTTGCAGTACACCTCTCCCTTCTGTGGGCCTTGGCTACAGGGTATGTAGTCACACCTGTGGAACTGCTACCTAGCTGAACAATATCTATGGAACATAAGGTGCTAGGAAGGAGGGAGCTCAACCCAACAGGGTACAATGCACTCCAGACTCCAAAACGCTTTAATTTCCTGTACAACAGTCTGGCCCTGCCCTATATAGTGGAAATTTTCTTTGTTAATTAGACAGTGGAAACACAAACAGTAAATTGTAGTCTTCTGTGTCCCTGTTGACCAGGAGCCTGGGCAGTACAGCAGTTGCCTACACTTTTCATATCTTGTTTACGTTGACAAGCTGAACTTTCCACTGGTTTCAATCTGCTTGTAGTGCTAGAATTACTAAAGCACGCTGATGCTGTCAGCATGCATTATTAGTAAAATAGGACCTGTGGTAAAATAATGCAGATTAACACTATTAATGCAATAACTTGAAAGAAATCATATGCCTATGTTTTCTGCCAAAATAAATTGGATAATCAGCATAAAATAGAAAGAAATATGGGGAGTGTAGTAGCAAGTATACACTAAAGGCCACTGCGGGCATACAGGAGAGGGTCTGTGCAGAAAAAAATGAGATGGTCACATAGAAGTTATTTAAATAACAGGGTGTGTTATGTAAAATACATGGCACGTATAGCTGGTACAAACTAGTTTTGAGCAAAATTTGTTTTCCTCAAAAGTGTGTGAAGATGTAAGAGATCAGGTATTGACCTCCTCAAGCTACCCTTTGACTGACTTTTGCAAACTACGCACGTCTGGCCTGTATCATTTTATGCACCTTCTGCCAAAAAAATAGTGGAGGGGCATAATCGAACGGGGACACCCATCTCTAAGGACGTCCCAGCGAAGGGGCGAGGAAACCCGTATTATCGAAACAAGATGGACGTCCATCTTTCATTTCGATAATACAGTCGTGGACGCCCAAATCTCCACATTTAGGTCGACCTTAGAGATGGTCGTCCTTAGGTCATCCTTAGAGATGGTCGTCCCCGGTTTTCGGTCATAATGGAAACCGAGGACGCCCATCTCAAAAATGACCAAATCCAAGGCATTTGGTCGTGGGAGGAGCCAGCATTCGTAGTGCACTGGTCCCCCTCACATGCCAGGACACCAACCACTCTAGGAGGCACTGCAGTGGACTTCACAAATTGCTCCCAGGTGCATAGCTGGGAGCAATTTGTGTGCTGAGCCCCCCAACCCCCCCCCCCTCAAAACCCACTCCCCACAATTGTACACCACTACCATAGCCCTAAGGGGTACAGTGGGTTTCGGGTGGGTATTGAAGGGCTCACATTTACCAGCAAAAGTGTAACAGGTGGGGGGGATGGGCCTGGGTCCGCCTGCCTGAAGTGCACTGCACCCACTAAAACTGCTCCAGGGACCTGCATACTGCTGTCAGGGAGCTGGGTATTACATTTGAGGCTGGCAAAAAAAAAATTAAGTTTTTTTTTTAGGGTGGGAGGGGGTTGGTGACCACTGGGAGTAAGGCGAGGTCATCCCCGATTCCATCCGAGGTCATCTGGTCAGTTTGGGCACCTTTTTGAGGCTTGGTCGTGAAAGAAAAAGGACGAAGTAAAGTCGAACAAATGCTCATCAGGGATGCCCTTCTTTTTTCCATTATTGGCCGAGGACACCCATCTCTTACGCCTCCGACACGCCCCCGTGAACTTTGGTTGTACCCGTGATGGACTGCAGTTGGCGCCCAAAATCGGCTTTCGATTATGCCGATTTGGGCGAACCTGAGAGAAGGACGCCTATCTCCCAATTTGTGTCAGAAGATGGGCTCCCTTCTCTTTCGAAAATGCCCCTGACAGTGGAATTACAGAGAAGGGCAACAAAAGTGATAAAGGAGATGGGACGACTTCCCCATGAAGAAAGGCTGAAGCATCTAGGGATCTTCAGCTTGGAGAAAAGACAGCTGAGGGGAGATATGATAATGAGTGACGTGGAAAAGGTAGACTTGAATCATTTTACTCTTTCCAAAAATACTAGGACTAGGGAGCATGCGATGAAGCTACAAAGTAGTAAATTTAATACATTTAATTAATTTAATACGTGTAATTAAAATCTGGAATTCATTGCCAGGGAATGTGGTAAAGGCGGTTAGCTTAGTGGGGTTTAATAAAGGTCTGAAGCCTTCCTAAAGGAAAAGTCCATAGACCATTATTAAATTGACTTGGGGGAAAATCCACTGCTTATTTCTGGAATAAGCAGCAAAAAATGTATTGAACTTTTTGGGATCTTGCCAGGTATTTGTGACCTGGATTGGCCACTGTTGGAAACAAGATGCTGGGCTTGATGGACCTTTGGTCTGTCCCGGTGTGGCAATACTTATGTACTTATGTAGGTAGTGCTAGAAGGCATCATTCATTTGTGAAAGGCAGTTAGCAAGATTAGCAAGTGTTCTGTTGCTAATCATTATTCTGGAAATCACAGTATTGTAACACTATATAAGAGACAGCACAAAGTTTGTAAACAGACAGAGAATCTGATTGCTGAATCCCATATCTCTCAGCACCAGATACAATAAGCACTTTCTTATAATGCTATGAGAACTGGTCATTTAATTCTTTACCAGTTTTGAAGAATGGGAATCTGGAGACTTTGAATTAGACTGTTTTGAGTTGCTCAGAGATACCGGTTATCGCTTGGCGCCATGTAAGACAGAAACTGTGACAAGGAATTTGCCTCAATACTAGTGTTCTCGATTTCTTGGTAGCCCTCGACACCGTGGACCATAATATCATGCTTACAAGACTGGCAGAAACAGGTATCAGTGGCATAGTATTTACTTGGTTCAGATAGACAACAATCAGTTCTGTTTTGCAACAGCACATCATCACCTTGCTTAGGCACTGAACTACGGGGTTCCATAGGGATCCACTGTCTCCCATTTTTATTTAGTATCTACCTCAAGTCTCTGGCTGAGCTGTTTCAGTCAATGGGCACAAGATTCTACATCTGTGCTGATGATGTGCAACTAGTCATATCCATTGAATGAGATCTACCCACAACTCTGAGTAAACTGACTGCCTGCCTAACTGCAATTCAGGAATGGGCAAACAAGAACAAACTTTGCCTGAATCCAAATAAAACAGAGATTCTTTGGGTACCAAACAAAGTGGGAAAAAAAACCTGACTTCAAAATACCTTATGGGAAGGATGAACTCCCCCTAAAATCACAGGTCAGGAATCTTGGGATACTGCTAGACTCATCACTCACTCTGATCCCACAAATTCAAAAAACCTTCAAACATTTTCTCTATTATCTACGGCAGCTATGAAATTTCTTTCCATATATTGAAAAGACAAGTCTGACCACAGTGGTCCATGCTATGATAACATCATGACTAGACTAATATAATGCCCTGTACACTGGCCAAACCAAAAAGAGTTTGTATCAACTCCAACTAATTCAGAATGCTGCAGCACGAACGATAGAATGCTGCAAGTGGTGTGACCACATCATACCCTTCCTGCAAAAACTACACTGGCTACCAATAAATTACAGAGCTAAATTTAAAACTCTGTTTGATTTTCAAGGTCCTCAGACAAAATGGGCCAGAGTACTTAAAGAATAAGTTAGCTAAGACCTCTAAGGTCCTCTTAAGGATCATCACTGTCTGTACCTTCGTCAAAAGAAATTTTACGATGTGATACCCGCTAGCGAGCCTTCTTAGGAGTAGCACCCATGCTCTGGAATTTACTCCCAGAGGGGCTATGTATAACTTGAGACTACCTCTACTTCAGGAAGCAGGTGAAAGCCTGGCTCTTCTCCCAAGCCTTTAATACATAGGGTGACTAACTATACACTCACTCTGCACCTGGACTAGCTTGCTACACACACTGTAACCTAGATCAGTTCCTTATCTCTTGCTTAACTATACAATGAACTTGCCTTAACTTTAACTAACCATCAAATTATCCCAACTTACTCTGTACCACACATCTTCTTCCCATCAAAAAACTGCTTGTGGTTCCCCAGCTATTTGGTAAGCCATATTGTAGAAAATCTTTAGCATCATATCTATGTTAGTTGAATGTTCTAATCAGTGCATTTTTTCTAGTGAAAAAGGTGCCGGTTCTCAAATGCTAGGCCATTCTTTTAAGGGTGGGGTGATCACTGAGGAACCCACCTCACAATAGCCAGGCCCCCTGCAACCAGTCACAGAATCTATGACAAGGCAGAATTGTTGTGTAGAGCCTGAGCTCTTTCATTAAAACTTGGGGACCATGAGTCAATTTTAGCAGACAATAGAAAAGGTGCCGGTACCCCCAAGTACCCCCTCAAAAAAGCCCTGGTTCTAATGCATGTTTATTAGGTGTATCATTAGTATTATGCTAACATTGTATTATATCTCTGGTATTTGAATTCCAGTGCTGTTAAATGTGTATATTTTGATACTATTTTACGGTAGTTCTATTATTATGTTTCAATATACTGCTTTCAAGTGTACCTCATTTATTGTATTTATGTTTATTCTTGGCTATTTTACTATTGTTATGCTGTTAACAAAATTGTAAGTTTTATGTTAAAATGTACCTGTTGTACACCACTTTGGGTGAATCTCTTCATAAAAGCAGTTAATAAATCCCAATAAATAAACAGAAATGTGTTCAGGAAACCAGTACACCCCAGAATATTCAATCAACCCAGTACTAATCAACACACTAAAAATGCTTATTTTGGACATTTGCTACACACCAAGGGGTTCATCTTATAACAGGGTGTCTACAAAAGTTTCCAAAAATGTATGTATTTTATAAAGGCTCGATATGAGAGATATTTGGACTTTAAAGCTGGTGGTTGCACTTGATAATATTCCTCAGCTGCTTTAAGATAAGTTCAACTTTTTTTGTTGTGGAATAAAATGAAATATAAGGACTGATGAATGATTACTGAGTAGCTAACAGAGTGTGTAACATGGAGGGGCATAATCAAACATCGCCGGCGATCTATTTTGGCGGCGGCGTAACAGCTGGTCGGAACTGTATTATCGAAAAATATGGCCGGCCATCTTTTTTTTCGATAATACGGTTTAGCCTGGCCAAATGCCAGAGTTCGCCGGGTTTCAGATCGCCGGTTTTGTTTTTCAGCGATAATGGAAAAAAATGCTGGCCATCTCAAACCCGGCGAAATCCAAGGCATTTGGTCATGGGAGGAGCCAGAATTTGTAGTGCACTGGTCCCCCTGACATGTCAGGACACCAACCGGGCACCCTAGGGGGCACTTCTAAAAATGTTTAAAAAAACACAAATAGCTCCCAGGTGCATAGCTCCATTACCTTGGGTGTTGAGCCCCCCAAATCCCCCCCAAACCCACTCCCCACAACTCTACACCATTACCATAGCCCTTATGGGTGAAGGGGGTACCTACATGTGGGTACAGTGGGTTTTAGCATCACAAGTGTAACAGGTAGGGGAGGGATGGACCTGGGTCTGCCTGCCTGAAGTGCACTGCACCCATTAAAAACTGTTCCAGGGACCTGCATACTGCTGTCAGGGAGCTGGGTATGACATTTGAAGCTGGCATACGGGCTGGGAGGGGCACCTTTTTGAGGCTTGGTCGTGAAAATAAAAGGACCAAGTAAACCCGGCAAAATACTGCTTAACACCGCTTTTTTTTCCATTATCTGCGAAAGCCGGCCATCTGATAGCCACGCCCATGCCCGCCCATGTCCCGCCTTCGCTACACCGCCAACATGCCCCCTTGAACTTTCGCCGGCATGGCGATAGGAAAGTGGCGATGGTGTAAAAAAAGCCGCTTTCGATTATACCGATTTCGTCGCTTTTGAGAGATCGCCGGCCATCTCCCGATTTATGTCGGAAGATCGCCGGTGATCACTTTCAAAAATAAGCCTGATAGTAACATAGTAAATGACGGCAGATAAAGAGATGTACAGTACATCTAGTCTGCCCAACAAGATAAACTCATTTACATGGTATGTGATACTTTACCTGAGTTTGATTTGTCCTTGCCTTTTTCAGGGCACAGACCTTAGAAGTCTACCCAGCACTGTTCTTGTTCTAAGTTCTGAAGCTAATGTCGAAGCCCCTTAAAATTTACACTCCAGCCCATCCCTATCTATTCAGTCACAATCAGGGCATAGACTGTAGAAGTCTGCCCAGCTCCCATTTTGTTTTCAAATTTCCAGCGTCACTACCCAATCTCTGCTAAGATTCCGCAGAACCATTCCTTCTAAACAGGATTTCTTTTTTTTAATCTCACGTATATTTGAATTCCATTACCGTTTTCATCTCCACCACCTCCCGCGGGAGGGCATTCCACATATCCACCACCCTCTCCGTGAAAAAATACTTCCTGACATTAGTCCTGAGTCTGCCCCCCTTCAAGCTCAATTCATGTCCGTGTATAAGCATTTCCGTTTATAAGCTTCTCTACTGATGGTCCTCGTCTTCTTTTTCTGTACTATATTTGTGAGATTTTATTTTTATTTACATGGGGTCCCTTTTCAAAGTTGTGGCAAAAGGTGGCCTCAGGGCCGTGCCAACACAGTAAGCACGGTAAGCGCCGCAGGGGGGGCGCCTGCCTTCAAGGGCGCCGCGCCGTCGAGCTGTATTTAAAAATAAACTTACTCCTCTGCTCCATCCCCAATTCCCGGGCGCTTTAAATTTACCTGCGCAGCGTCAGTGAAAGTGCTGCCTGTCTGACGTCTCTCCACCAGCCTTCCCTTTGCTCATTTGTTCCCTCTGTGTCCCGCCATGAAGGAAATGACGTCAGAAGAAGGGGGGGCACAAGGGAATGAACGAGCGAAGGGAAGGCTGGTGGAGAGACTTCAGACAGGCAGCGCTTTCACTGACGCTGCGCAAACGTTGGAGCTGGAGAGAGGTAAATTTAAAGTGCTGGGAATCGGGGATGGAGCGGAGGAGGCTCAGGCCAAACCCAGCCATTTCCTCCATCGCACCCCAGACGTGCCTTGGAGCCAGGCAGGTCCGAAGGGGGGCGCCAACTGATGGTCTGCAGGGGGGTGCCAGAGACTCTAGGCACGGCCCTGGGTGGCCTTAGCTCGCCCTAACATGGGTCTTTCCTGTGCTAAGACCACTTTTTGCCATGGCTGGAAAAAGGCCGATTTTCCATCTTCCAATTTAATGGTTATATGCTAATGTTGCCATTAGTGCGTGGCCATTAAGAAAATTTAGCACATGAACCCTTACTCCCACCTATTTTGTAGGTGGTAAGGGCTCACACACTAATCCTGTGCTAATCAGTTAGGGACCCTTTTACTAAGCAGCGGTAGAGCTAATGTGCGGGTAGCATGCACCAAATCGACACTGTCGCTGGGGTAGCATGGGCGCCCAGTGGTGTTTTAAGTTGGCACGCACTGCTTCCTACGGTAGAAATATTTTTCTATTTCTTCCGTGGGGGCATTCTTGGCGGTATTACCCAGCACAGCCATATTGGGGTGCGCTGCAAGATTACTACATGAGTAGCATGTGAGCCCTTACAGCTAGGTCAACGGGTGGTGGTAAGGGCTCAAGCAGTAAATAGCCACGCACTACTTTTAATTTTAGCACATGGCCATTTACTGTCCCATTTTAAAAAGACTTTTTTCCCAGCCACGGTAAAAAATGACCCAGTGCATGCTAAGGGCCCCTTAGCACGCGGTAATGCAGCTACACTAACTGAATAGCTCAGAAAGGCCCATTTTTCGCTTCCAGAACCACTGTTACATCTAAGCTGAGTAGGAGTCCTCCATCTGCATTGCTGCCAATAGGGGGTAAGTGCTTCAATATTGTGTTTTCAGTTGCTAGGGACAGACAGGTTCCTTGAAGTCTTACAGAGCTTACCTGTCCCTCACTATTGAAAATGTGATAGTGAAACAGTAGCTCCTGCTGGCAGGACTGTAGGTGGAGGATTCCCACTCAGCTTAGAGGGAACAGTGCCAGACATGCCTCCTTGGCTAAAAAATAAAACAATATTTTTTAGTGCATAGGTAGTGCACGCACATTTGCAACTTACCACAGGACGCTTCAGCGCACCTCATGGTACACCATTTTAAGCTGCACTAAGCATGCGTTAGTTCGAATGCGTTAGTTCTTATAGCTTAGTAAAAGGGTCCCATGGTGTTTTATAAAGGTAATATAAGGGTCTTTGTGCCTTTGTAAAATAGGGTCTCAGAGCTGTCCCCAGTAGCACACTAGTGCTCTCATACAAATGCACACCTGCTTCAAGGCAAGTGCAAATTTGTGCATGTGCTCTATGCATTTATGTGTATGTTTTATAAAGCACCTGTTTAAATGGCAGGTCTGATTCTGCTCCATCAAACTACACTCCAAGGAACATCTATTCATATGTCACATTAAAGTAAGTGCTATGCTACTGTGCACCTATTATTTATGTGTACATAATATCCATTTTCTGCATGTAGATTATGCTTCACACAAAGAAAATACTTTTATTACATTATACTGCAAGAGCTTCTGCCCATCTCGATGATGAACAAACTGGTTACGCACTGTATCACTAGCTTTCAGCTGTTCACACTGCTGAGCAAACCAACCGACATCAGCCATCTTGAACCAGTAAATCAGTTACACAAGATCCCTGGGCTGAGCAAACAGTTATACAATTGACAGTAAACAACTCTTCCAGAGCTAAGCAGAACAATTACACAGCACTGCCCAGCAACCACCTTGGTGCACTCCTCTGTTCCACTACAACCCTTAGCTGTCACTTTATTGTCGTTTAATTGCACTGATTGATTCTGAACTTAGAGCTCTTCCAATTTGATTTTCTTTGACAAAGAATGAGCAGCTTGTCTAATGTAAACAAATTAATATACAGTGTAGACCCCCAAATAACATTGATATTGGGGTCCAAAATATTTGACTGAATTATGAGTGCATCCATGTTACATGGGGTCTACAATGTAATATTTAATAGCAAAAAAAAAGGGGGGGGGGGTTCAACCCTTGACCATATTATAAGGGATCCCACACTATATCAAGCCGTGTTATATAGGGTCTACAACATGTTAACCAAAATTTTCTTCTCATTTCTTTAGCAAAATTTGGCTGTCAATGGAAGTGGTCATTCAAAAACAGTCTTCTAAAGTCAATGTCCTTGTCCTTGATAATCCTAGAGAGGCAGTTGTCAGGCTTGTGAGTTCTTGTACCAAGTAGAGTGCTGCTGAGCCCTGTCACTCGGGACCAGGTTCTGCTTGGCGGCCGAACAACCCTGGGTTGCACCTGCGCTGACACCGTTCCCCAGAGGTTGAGCCCCTAGGTGGGGGCGACCTGCAGGACTTACGAGATGGAGCTGGAAGCGGGGTGGTGAATGTATTGGCCAGGCAGGCAGCAGGCAAGTGAGTGATCCAGGTACAGGCAAAGTCAATAGGCAGGCAGCAGGCAGGGGAGTAATCCAGGAACAGGCAATGTCACAGGCAAGCAGCAGGCAGGGGAGTATCCAGATACAGGGCAACTCAATAGGCAAACAACAGGCAAAAGTGTAATCCAGGCACAGGTAAAGTCAGTAGGCAGGCAGCAGGTCTAGAGAGTAACCCAGGTACAGGCAAAGTCAGTAGGCAGGCAGCAGGTCAAGAGAGGAATCCAGATATAGGCAAAGTCAGTAGGCAGGCAGAAGGCAAGAGAGTAATCCAGGTACAGGCAAAGTCAATAACGAGGGACAAGTAGATAAGAAACAAACTACTGAACAAGTAACACCTACCAAAGTAGAAGCCGAAGCATGGAGTCCAGGAAGAGCTCAGCTGATAAAGTGCTGGCGTCTGACATTGGCAGAAACCAGCAGGGAGAAGGAGCATAGCCATAGGACAAGAGCAGGGAAGGAGGAACCGGAAGACCCAATAGGAGAGAAGCAAGGGAAGCCAGGCAGAGTGAGAGCAAACATAGGTGGGGTGGAAGCAAAGCAATCAAGGAGCCTGGAAGCCAGACAGAGAGAGAGCAGACACAGGTACATGGAAGCAAAGCAATTAAGGAGCCTGCAACCACCGCTCTCTGAATAAACCCAGAGAAGAACTATACACACATGGCTCAGGGCAGTGCCAGTCAAGTGTGCATGTCGACAGGACCCCACGCAGCTAGGAGACATGACAACAGTAGGTTGTGGGTAAAGTGGGTTACATCTCCTTGTTTTCATGGGTGAATATCTACAGATCCTTGGGGAAAGGACTTGTTTTGCTACTGGCAAGGCCTATTTGAACTTAAAATAACAAGCAGGGCAGGCCCACCACTAGATGGAGGTGGTAAACACAAGTTGGGAGGTGGTACAAGGCTGACATCAGCTTATTAAATCCATGCATGCTCATCTCATCTCACCCCCTCCAAAACAGGAAGTTCAGAAGGGAAGGGACTCAACAGCAGACTATGATAAGGCTTCTTTAAACAAACTGACAGCGGCCTTGGTGCGACCCCAAAGGAGGTAGGAATAAGAAACTTCTGAATACTTTTTTTTTAGGGTGGGGTAATAGAAGATGCTGGACATGGAGTAGGGAGGACCTTAAGCCTCCTCTAGGTGGGAGATACATGGATGAAGGATTACCTAGCATGGCAAATACCCTTGGACCAGCTTTAATAATAATAATAATTTTAAAAAAGATGGATTCTGAAATAAAAGTGCTGCAACATAATGTTGAATATTTACTGAAGCAAAAGGAAAATAAGAAATTAAGGTAACTTCTATGTTCCCCCACCACCTAAAATATTTTTCTACCAATAGAATACAACCTATCTTTACGAATATAAGTGAAGATCCATGTTTACACCTGCACCATCGAGGTAATTCACTCTTCCTAGAGGACGTGATATAACAAACAGAGGAAATGGTCTCAGCAGAACATAAGTTCTGGAGCCACGTTACTCTTCCAAGTCTATTCCTGCTTTGTGTTGGAATCTGCAGAAGACGAGAAACAAGACAATCACCGATGGTTTCACTTTACAGATCCCCAATAAATGAATGCACTTACAGAGAAAAAGAAAAAGAACTATTCCGAAATCCCTAATCTTTACAAGAGGAACAAAAAGAAGCAGCACTACTAATTCCAACCACATAAACATCCTTATGGTTGTGTCCACAATCAGCATATAATGAATTTACCAACTCTGCCTTTCTTAATTAAACTTATTTACGTTTCTTGATTGATCAAAATAATGAGATTAATGACCTAAGCAGTGGCTAGCTATGGGAGGGGGGCTCAGGGGAGTGCGGGGCGGATTTGTCGAGAAACCTGGACAAATCAAGGAAATGCTGAAATCCGCCACGTGTCAGCGAAAATGGCACACGTGTCAATGCTGACACGCGTGTCATAGGTTCGCCATCAGGGCCCTATATGTTTCATTGGTGTTAGTATTAAAGGAAGGTGGGGGGGGGGGGGGGGATAATGTTTGATTGGCACTTTTGGGTTCCCCTACCCTTCCCCTGATTTTACCTCCGATCAGATTGATAGATCTGGTTGGGCAAGATATGCTTTATTTTTGTTACAGGTGTAAATGTTTGGAATATTAGCATATAGGTGCACATTGTGTCCACTTTCACATGCATAAGCTAATACAGCAGAAGTCCCAAAACTGGATGTCAGAAATCTGGACTTCCTGAGAACCCAGACCCTAAAAACTGTGGTATCTGGACCACTTGAGAATCTGGACTATACCTTCTCCCTCCCTCCCCCCTCCAACCATGGTCCGATGTCTCTTCCTCCGCTCCTGCTACTCTCTCTCACTATCTTTTCAGAAGTTTTCTGTGCCTCAGCACTAGTGGCAGCCTTACTCATAGGCTGCCTCTGGCCAGCACTGGGCCTTTCCCTCTGACCCGTCCTGCCGAAAACAGAAAGTTGCAACGGAGGGGGCAGGATGGTTCAGAGGAGAAAGGCCCGGTGCAGGCCGGAGGCAGTCTGTGAGTAAGGCTGCCGCTGGTGCTGCAGTATGGAAGACTTATGAAAAGGTACAGTATTGTACACCAGAGAGTGAAAGTGAGCTGCGAACAGGGCTGAGAGGGGAGGGAGAGATGCCGGACCCTGCAGAGGGGAGGGGGAAGGAGGGAGGAGGGCCATAGCCACGGGGGGGGGGGGGGGGGGGGGGTGGGAGGGAGGCCTTGGGGGCCAGGCTTCCTTCTTTTGGCATTTGATGGGGAAGAGAGACACAGACCCTCAAGGGAAAGAGAGATGCTGGATGGGGAAGAAAGACACAGATGCTGCATTGTGAAGAGCGACACAGACGCTGCATGGGGATGAGAGATGGTGGATGGAGAAGAGACACAAACGCTGAATGGGAAAGAGAGACACAGACGCTGCATGGGGAAGAGTGATGCTGGATGGGGAAGAGAGATGCTGGATTTCAATTTTAAAAGTAGTGCCTGAGAATCCAGAAAATCTGTAAATTCGGACTGACCCAATCCCGATGCAGTCCGGATTTTTTGACTTGTACTATATGCTTTCCAACTGCTACTTGCAAATACGTACATGGCACATCTTTGCAGAATATATTTAAACACTGTGGCTGGAGACACTGTGTCCCACAAGTTTTTAACATTTCATGGTATCCAGATAATTTATTTGTGGGTTTTATTTTGGGGTAGAAAGGAATCATTATTTTGCTCCCTACAGTAGATAATAGTTTTTTATTCTTATTTCTCTTGTGCTGTACTGCTCATAGAGAATGGTGATTTCTCAGTGTTTCCTTTTCTAATTTTTGGTCTTTTATTCTGTAATTGGTGAGGGCTGGTTTGCGTTCTGTGAGTGACTGAAGTAAGAGATTTAATAAGTAAGAGATTTAAATATGTCAGTGTTTCCAAAGTTTCCATAAGTGTCAATGTGGTTTATGTTGATGCTGAACAGACTGTTTACTTAGAAATCCATCATAAAGTTCACAGTGAGGTATTGTTTAGGAGCATACCAAGCACTACTCACACCTATATTTATTTATGTATTTATTTATTAGCATTTGTTTACTGCCTTTTTGAAGGAAATCACTCAAGACAGTGTACAGCAAGAATAAGTCAAACATAAGCAATAGACAATTACAGCAGTAAAAATATTCAAACAGCAATACAATGTATGATATAGAGGAGCATTTTTGCAAGAAACGTCTAAGTTGGGATTTGACGTCTTTGTAAAACGTCCAAATCCGGAGGCAGGGAAAAGCATGGAGATAAAGATGTTTGTAATCTTAGGTGCAAGGAGAGTGAGTTCCAAATATGTGGTCCTATACAGAAAAGATTGAGGCTCTAGTATGTTCATGAACTAGTCTTTGTAGGTGGGTATTGAGAACTGGTTTTGAGCGAGTGATCTGAGAGAGTGTGGGGGGAGATATTGTATGAGATGGCGTGAAAGATATGTAGGTTCACCTGAAGCAAAAGTTTTGAATACTATAAGAAGTTATTTATAAGTGATCCTGTGGGTTACAGGAAGCCAGTGGGCAGTTGTTAAAAGAAGAGTAATATGGTCAAATTTGTCTGCTTTATTGATAATATGGAGAGTAGTATTCCTGAACTAATTGAAGTCTTCACATATCTTTAAATCCTTATACCTTTGTATAGTGAGTTGCAGCAGTCTGGGAAATTACAAAGGGGATGATGAGGATATGTTAGCGCTGAGGGATGCAATAAAGATTGAATCAATCTAATCAACACAGAGCCCTATAAAAATGTCCATCAAACTACCGGTCCGCTATAGCGATAGACTGTTGGGTGTTTTAGGAAGGGTATGGAGTCCAGGTGTGCGGATGTTTATAAGGCCGTTGTATCGCTCCATGGTGCGACCCGCACCTGGAAGTATTGTGTTCAGATTACTGGGCTCCGTATCTCAAAAAAAGATATAGTAGATTGAAAGGTACAGCGCAAGGGCGACGAAAAATGATAATGGGGATGGGACGACTTTCCTATGAAGAGAGGCTGAGAAGGCTAGGCTTTTCAGCTTGGAGAAGAGACGGCTGAGGGGAGATATGATAGAAGTTTATAAAATATGAGTGGACTGGATCGGGGGGATGTGAAGCGACTGTTCACGCTATCCAAAATACTAGGACTAGAGGGCATGAGTTGAAGCTACAGGGGTGGTAAATTTAAACGAATCGGAGAAAATTTTTCTTCACCCAACGTAATTAGACTCTGGAATTCATTGCCGGAGAACGGTACGGGCGGTTAGCTTGACGGAGTTTTAAAAAGGGGTTAGATAGATTCCTAAAGACAAGTCCATAGACCGCTATTAAATGGACTTGGAAAAAATTCCGCATTTTTAGGTATAACTTGTCTGGAATGTTTTTACGTTTGGGGAGCGTGCCAGGTGCCCTCTGACCTGGAGTTGGCCACTGTCGGTGACAGGATGCGGGCTAGATGGACCTTTGGTCTTTCCCAGTATGGCACTACTTATGTACTTATGTACTTATATAGTTAAGATCCGTGTCTAATAAGACACCAAGAATACGAGTGGAAGTTAGTTGTGGGACTGGACAGTTACACAAATAAATGAGTTGGCTGAAATGTTTAACCATATAGCACCTTTTGATCCCCCAATCCTGTGATCTGATCAGACAACCCTCCAATCCCCTCTCTCTGATAAGCTCCTGCTGACTCAAGCCCCAGCATCAAGGAAACCCTCCCCTTAGCCTCCCTCACCCCCTGGTCCCTCCTACCATCCCCAGGATTTACAGGGAGGTGATCCTTGGTAGTTTAGTGAGCTGGGAAAGGAGCGGTCCCCCTCAGCTCCCACCCTGATGGCTCCAGGAATCAAAATGGCCATCTTGGCCCCGAGTGGTACTGCCTCTAAGGAGCATCTTACTTGCATTAAGCATCTAGGATCAGATTCTACAAATGGCACTGGACATTCTACACTGATAAAATTTGCAGCTCAACATTATTCTATAATGTGACTCTATAGAATAGCGTTAAGTGCTGAATTCAGTGCTCAACTTTGGGGGCTGAATTTGGCACTCAACTTTCGGTGCGAGGACTTACACCGGCTGAAACCTGATATAAACCCTGGTGCGCAAATTGTGGCAGATCCTCACTATTCTGTAATACTCTGTGTATCTTTTGTGAATACCCTTGACCTGCCCATGCCCCTCCTATAGCCACACCCCCTTTTGAGTTGCACACAATCCAATTTAGGTGCCCATTATTACAGAATAGCATGTAACTAGATTGGTGCTCAGATCATAATTAGTGCCAATTAAGTGCTTGTTAGCTCCAATAATTAAATCATTGGAGCCCATTAACTAATTGTTTTGGATGCTGATCTGGAATCTGTGCCCAAGTTTTGGTGACCTTTATAGAATCCAGGGGCTAGTGTAGCTTTTGTTCTGCACTGTAAAACCCATATTAGCTACTGAAAGAGCCCCTATGAGTCTCAAAATATATTTAGCTCAATGTGGGTCTCATTCTGGAGACTCATCTTCCACAATGTGGTCAGGGCCCCTCACGCTGGAATCAGAGAGATAGTTCAGGTCCTGTCCTTACTTTATATTTTAATGGCATTCAGACTGATGCTGGCACCTTCTGCTGGTGCCAGAAAGATAACTCTATTCTCTGAATTCATTCCTGAAGATTCTTCTTTTCACTGTTTTCTCTTTATTATTTAAAATTATATTTTCCCATAAAGAAACCCCACATTCTGTTCTTTTCTCAATGTGCCACTTCTCTTCCCATTTGTGCTTTAGTCATTACCAAGGTTGTACATTTTCCTGGAATCCTGTCACTTTATGAATTAACTTTCAGCCGTTCAATGAACACACACATACACAGCATGACCAGCTGGATGCCTCCTATGGCTCCCTCTATGCCCTTCTCAAATGGCAAATAGCTATTTGAAAACAAAGACCATTAGAGTTAATACCATAGAAATTAAAAAGCTACTGCTTGTAACATTACAAAGAATATGACATTTTTAAAGAACGGTTGTACATGTTAGCAGCACATTAGGATACAGTATGGGTCCTGTATGAAATATATATTACTTTGGCTGTGAAGTGAAGGTGGCATATGTAATTAATGTTTATATATGTGTTAAATTATACTTGCCTAGTTTGCTATGAGTAGTTAAGTGGATTATGAATATGTCCCAGTTTCTGCCTGGTCATACTGAACTCAGTTAATTTCCACCGACTGCTGCAAGCCTTGATCTTACTGCTTTGATTCAGTAATGTCTTTATACACAACCTGATGGAGGACCCACACCCTTGGCTACTATTACCTCAAAAGATGGCAGGAGCCTTTTACTATTACTCCTCACTTCTATAGCTACTAGATGTACACAGCACTGTACACATTATCCCTCAGATTCTATATAGCTGTTACCACATCCTCTGGCAATGAGTTCCACATGTTAACTATTCTTTGAGTGAAATTATATTTCCTCCTATTTATATTTTCTTCTCCTCCTATTGGTTGTTTTTTAAGAGTTTTCTCTCACCTTCCGCTGAATCTCTGACATTTATCTACTTAGGATTAAGTGAGGAAATGAAGGCTAATGGTGCTCAGGACACCAGCTCTCTCTGATTCTGAGGCAGTCAGACAAAGCCCGAGTGACTGGTAGAACAGAATGTTGCATTTGCTCAGTAAAAGGTAAATGTTTAAATTTGCTATTTTCTAAAATATCCAATTCATTTGGTGGTTTCTTCACTTCAAAATAAAAGAAAAAGTACATATCTCCTGACATTTTGAAATACAGCCTAAATTATAGTAAGCAAATGAAGACAATATTTCCCTTCTGTTATAAGAAGGCTGCCTCTTCCCACTTGGCACATTTTAGGAGATAGGAACAGACTGCAGAATATATTTCCCTCTGCTTCCATCAGATTGCTAAATGGACATTTCAAATGCAAAACAAATCTTAAAAGAAAAATTGATCTATTGGGTTTTGTATTTTACTATATATGTATGCTTCCTTTAGTATTTTAGAAAGGTAATTGTTAAATCAATCCTCATATTCCTCCTCTCTTCTTCCCCTGCAGGACTCTACTTTCTTTCCTCCTCTCCATCCCTCCTTACCAGCCCTCTCATTTTCTTTCCAGGCCCTAGATTCTTCTTCTTATCCTCCCAGGTCCCTAATTTGGAATGAAAACACTGCTATCAGCTTGCCCACTCCCAGCTCCCGCACCCAGACCTCGACCAGGGCTAAAAGGCACTTCTGAAGGCTCCCCCTGCTCCCAGGTTCACCAGCTGAGAACTTGCCTCAGGTAAGTGGGTGAGGACATTTTTTTTGAAACCTTGGCTATGTGTAAAACCCAGCAGTTCTTCCTTTCCTGTTCCTTTTTTATTTAATATACCGCTAAATGTTATGTACCATCATAGAGGTTCACAACATCAATAAATGGAAGAGCCACAGTTCCTGCCAGTGACTGTTTACATTCCTTTGTTATTCCTGCTTCTCCCTGGCCTTGACATTATCAGGCCAGCTCTCCAAGGGCCCTCTCAAGGGCCATCCACTGGTCCTGACTCCATCAGGGCAGATCCCAAGGGCCCTCTTAAGGGCCATTTCTTGGTTCTGACTCCATAAGGCCAACTCCCAAGGGCCATCTCATAAGGGCTCTACTGAGAGCCATCCCTTGGTCCCTGCTCTGCTGGGGTAAGACTCGCCTGCCACCAGTTGGGGTCTACCTAGCCTTCGGGCTGTATGGGTAGTGCAAACTCAACTGTGGCCTAAGGGCTCACCTACTTCGAGTGTGACAATATCTCACATATGAGTTTACCTTGTTGGGCAGACTGGATGGGTCATGCATGTCTTTATCTGCCATCATCTACTATGTTACTATCGGGCTCATTTTCAAAAGAGAAAAACGTCCAAAAAGTGACACAAGTCTGCAATTTTGAAACCTATTTTTAGATGTTTTTCTCTGAAGTCCGTCAGAAGTGCATCCAAATCTCAAGGGGGAGTGCCAGGGGTGTATTCAGGGCGGAACTTGGGTGTTCCTAAGACTTAGATGTTTTTCAGCCATAATGGAACAAAACAAAACCGTCCAGGACTAAAACTTAGATGTTTTGAGCTAGACCTGTTTTTATTACGAATAAGGCACAAAAAGGTGCCCTAAGTAACCAGATGACCGCTGGAGGGAATCAGGAATGACCTCCCCTTATTCCCCCAGTGGTCACTAACCCCCTCCCACCCCCTAAAAATGTGATGAAAAACATTACTTGCCAACCTGTATGCCAGCCTCAGATGTTATACTCAGGTCCATTAGAACAGCATGCAGGTCCCTGGAGTAGTCTAGTGATGGGTGCAGTGCACTGCAGACAGGTGGACCCAGGCTTCTACCTCCCCCTACCTGTTACACTTGTGGAAGAAACTGTGAGCCCTTCAAAATTCACCAGAAACCCACTGTACCCACAAATAGGTGCCCCCTTCACCTGTAAGGGCTATGGTAGTGGTGCTGGGGGTAGTGGGTTTTGATGGGCAAAGCACACAAGGTAAGGGAGCAATGGCAAGATGTGTACCTGGGAGCAGTTTATAAAGTCCACTGCAGTGCCCCCTAGGGTGCCCTATTGCTGTCCTGGGATGTCAGGGGAACCAGTCTACTAAAAATGCTGGCTCCTCCAACAGCCCAATGGCTTGATTTTGTGCGTTTTGCACTTGGACGGTTTCTCTTTTCGAAAATGGACCAAAAAACAAAACATCTAAATCACAAAACATTGTTCGGAACAGTATTTTCGAAAACAAAAGAATATTTTATAATATCAAAAATTGCTTCAATATATAAAAAATATATATATAATTTAAGTGTGATGTGCTCAGAAAATGGTCAATCAATGTACAGAATATCCACAATAGCAAGCCACTGTCTATCATTGCACATATACTGCCTGATTCTATATAGTGCACCTAGAGATCTGTGCAGAACTATACGCGTAACTTAATAAGCTTAACAAGCTGATCGCTGATAACAGCGCTTAACAAGCAATAATGAGCATTAATTTGTACTGATTAGAATTTACGTGCACAACTCATTAAGTGTATTCTGTAACAAAGTGCACCAAAGTTCTAATGTGCATAGTTCAAAAGGGGTGTGGTTATGGGCGGGGAAATGAGTATTTCATGAGCATTCCAAAATTTACGTGCCTATTTATAGAATGTGGCCCAGTACAACTAAATCTATGTGCCGGGATTTTCACCATGTTTTTGTTGGTGTAAATGGATGCGCATAGTTTTAGGCACTGAGATATCAACTAAGCGTATTCTATAGTCAGCACCTAAATCTAGGCGCAAATTATAGAATACACTTAGTCGACACTGATTTCAACACCAATTCTTTTTAGGCACCATATATAGAATCTCCCCCATAGTGTCACTTGCATATTATGTTCATAAACTTATTGCTATAAAGAGCACTTATCTTGATAGAACACTTATCTGTGCAGCTGTAACTTTATAGCTGTATCTTCCAAAATCATCACATAGAACTGTGCTCAGTATGTCCATCCATTTCCAAAAGGAATCACTCCATACTGGGATACACTTATGGAATCAAAAAATGCATAACCACCGATAACAAGGCTGACGCTCCCAATTTGGATCCAAGTTTTGCCTAAACAGGCTTCTTCAGGGGATCTCACCTAAACAGCCTGCTTGCTCTATCTGCTAAAACATGGTTGAGTATATATTCATTACTACTACTACTACTACTTAACATTAGAAATGTTAAGTAGTAGTACTACATTTACCTAGGTTTTTAACAAATAAGGCATTTATGTTGTATCTCCCAAAATTTGTTTAAGATTAAGAAAACCTTTACATCAGCAGATCCTTTTCTAAAGTCCCGCTGGAACTGGACATGTCCCGACATGGATTTCTCAATTCCAATATCTATGTTCTATGTAATCAATAGAAATAAAACAAAATAAAACATGGAAAAGAAAATAAACATTTGCTTATTTCCGATCTGACGAAGAAGGGCAACCTTCAAAAGCTAATCAAGAAATGTATTAAGTTATGTCCAATAAAAAAGGTATCATCTTATTTTCTTTTCCATGTTTTATTTGTAAAATAGGCTTCATGTGCCTTTTCAGGGTTTCTGTAGGACTGGCTTTGAAAGAAATCTTACAGTTGATCATTCCATTGTTTACAAACCTCTACGCAAAATGTTACTACAGATGGGAGAGCAAACAGAAACCCACTGTTCGCATGACACCTCTAAACTGATGTTTGTTGAGCACCAGATAGGGTTCAGTGGATTGTGATGCCAGCTCCAAATAAAGCAGTTAAAAAAAATTGGAAATAGATTTTAGATTGTAATCAATGACTACACCACAACCAAAAGAAAATAACCAAAGTGAAGAATGGAGTTCAGACATGATAAATTTTGAGCCATCTATTCTACAGGTGAAACTTGCTATTATCATACAGCTTTGAGCAGCTGGCATGCCCAGAGTATACAATAATCTAATTCTAAAGGAAAAAAAATGATTTTCAAAAATAAGAGAAAACATATGTTATCTTTAAACAAAGAAAATTGAGTAAAAGTGTCCGGCAAAAATAAGAAGTGAATTCTGCAGGTTGTGATACTTTTTACAGGAGAAACAGAAAAATTATCCAAACTGATATGGAGGGGCATAATCGACTGGGGACGTCCATCTCTAAGGATGTTCCAGCGAAGGGGCGGGGAAACCCGTATTATCGAAACAAGATGGACGTCCATCTTTCGTTTTGATAATACGGTTGGGATGCCCAAATCTCAACATTTAGGTCGACCACTGGGAAAGTAAGGGGATGTCATCTGGTCAGTTCAGGCACCTTTTCGAGGCTTGGTCATGAAAAAAAAGGGACCAAGTTGGCCAAATGCTCGTGAGGGATGCCCTTCTTTTTTCCATTATCAGTCGAGGATGCCCATCGCTTAACCACGCCCCCATCCTGCCTTCCATACACTGCCGACATGCCCCCGTGAACTTTGGTCATCCCCGCAACGGAAAGCAGTTGACGCAAAAAAATCGGCTGTCGATTATGCCAAATTGGGCGACCTTGGGAGAAGGAATGTAGCCCATGTTAGGAGTTACGGACCAAGACAGGGATCTGGGTGTCGTCGTCAATAATACACTGAAACCTTCTGCTCAGTGTGCTGCTGTGGCTAGGAAAGTGAATAGAATGTTGGGTATTATTAGGAAAGGTATGGAAAACAGGTGTGAGGATGTTATCATGCCGTTGTATCGCTCCATGGTGTGACCGCACCTTGAGTATTGTGTTCAATTCTGGTCGCCGCATCTCAAGAAAGATACAGTAGAATTGGAAAAGGTGCAGAGAAGGGCAATTAAAATGATAGCGGGGATGGGACGACTTCCCTGTGAAGAAAGACTAAGGAGGCTAGGGCTTTTCAGTTTGGAGAAGAGACAGCTGAGGGGAGACATGATAGAGGTATATAAAATAATGAGTGGAGTGGAACAGGTGGATGTGAAACGTCTGTTCATGCTTTCCAAAAATACTAGGACTATGGGGCATGCGATGAAACTACAGTGTAGTAAATATAAAACAAATCGGAGAAAATATTTCTTCACCCAACGCATAATTAAACTCTGGAATTCATTGCCAGAGAACGTGGTGAAGGCGGTTAGCTTGGCAGAGTTTAAAAGGGGGTTAGATGTTTTCCTAAAGAACAAGTCCATAAACCACTACTAAATGGACTTGGGAAAAATCCACAATTCCAGGAATAACATGTATAGAATGTTTGTACGTTTGGGAAGCTTGCCAGGTGCCCTTGGCCTGGATTGGCCGCTGTCGTGGACAGGATGCTGGGCTCGATGGACCCTTGGTCTTTTCCCAGTGTGGCATTACTTATGTACTTATATTTATTTTTGTAGTGCTGGGGTGTACCCGGCAGTAATTGGGCAGTGCTGCGTGCTGCCTGGTTGCCACTGGGTTAGCGCGGGAGCCCTTACCACCACCAAATGGCCGTGTGGCAAGTGCTTTACTTGCCAGATGGCCATTTCCTGCAGGAAAGAAAGACTTACCTTTTACCCACTGCAGTAAAAGGGGGCCTCGGTGCGCGTGAAAAACACGCGCCAACACCAGTGCAGGCCCCCATTTGCTGCAGCTTGGTAAAAGGCACCCAATGTTAGATGTGGTATATAGAATAGTACTTAAGCCTGGGAATTCAGCCTGCAAAGAGGTGGGATAAGGTGGGATACAAATGCAACAAATAAATAAATAAAATTGTGCCTAACTTTAGGCGCAGCCATTTGCACTAACTGAAACATGGTTCACACATTAGACACGTATTTTATAACAAAGCATGTTCATTTTAGGAATGCCCCCATTATGCCCATGACCCTCCCATTTCCATATCCACTTTTTCAGATCATGTGTACATTTTAGGAATGGGTCCCGTGCATAAATTTACATGTGTAAATGCCAATTAAATCTAATTAATGCCATTAACCACTTGTTAAAAAGCCAATTATTAGCACTAATTAGCTCATTATTCAATTAAATTACACGCAGAATTTTTGGCAACTTTTATAGAATTAGGGGGCATATGCGTGAAAATATGGTAACTACCAATGGCAGTAATTCATCAGTGCACACAGATGTACATTCATGCAGACTGTTGTGCATTAACATATATTAGTAAGTAGGCCCCATTATTATTATTATTAGCATTTGTATAGCGCTACCAGACGCACGCAGCGCTGAACACCTGACACAGAGAGACAATCCATGCTCCATAGAGCTTACAATCTAAAAAATACAGACAGACAAGACAATTAACATAGTAACATAGTAGATGACGGCAGAAAAAGACCTGCACGGTCCATCCAGTCTGCTCAACAAGACAAACTCATATGTGCTACTTTTTGTGTATATCTTACCTTGATTTGTAACTGTCATTTTCAGGGCACAGACCATACAAGTCTGTCCAGCACTATCCCTGCCTCCCAACCACCGGCTCTGGCACAGACCGTATAAGTCTGAAAATATTGTAACTACCAAAGGCAGTAATTCACCAGTGCACACAGATGTACATTCATGCAGACTGTTGTGCATTAACAAATATTAGTAAGTAGGCCCCATTATTATTATTATTATTAGCATTTGTATAGCGCTACCAGACGCACGCAGCGCTGAACACCTGACACAGAGAGACAGTCCCTGCTCCATAGAGCTTGCAATCTAAAAGTACAGACAGACAAGACAATTTTAGTACTGGGTGAGAAAGGAACAAGGGGAGGGCAATTGAGTAGTGGCTAGGAGCCAAAAACAGTGGTGAAAAAGTGGGTTTTCAGCATAGATTTGAAAACACGTAGAGATGGAGCTAGACGTATAGGCTCAGGAAGTCTATTCCAGGCATAAGGTGCCGCGAGGGAAAAGGAATGAAGTCTGGAGATAGCAGTGAAGGAGAAGGGGGACGACAAGAGAGATTTGTCCAGTGAGCGAAGTTCACGGGGAGGAATGTAGGGAGAGATGAGAGTGGAGAGGTAATGGGGAGCTGCAGAATGGATGCATTTAAAGGTCAGTAAGAGAAGTTTGAACTGTATGCGGAAGCGGACAGGGAGCCAGTGAAATGACTTGAGGAGTGGGCTAGTGTGGGTGTAACGATTTTGGCGGAAAATAAGTCGTGCTGCAGAATTTTGGACAGACTGAAGAGAAGAGAGATGGCTGACCAGTGAGAAGGAAATTGCAATAATCCAAGCGAGAGGTGACAAGGGTTTGGATAAGGGTTCTGGTAGCGTATTCAGAAAGGAAGGGGCGAATTTTGCTAATGTTGTAGATAAAGAAACGACAGGTTTTGGCGATCTGTTGAATATGCACAGGCTGTGTTTAAAATCAGCCCATTAGCATGTAGGTTCCAACAGTTGGTAGCAGAAAAACACCTGCGCAGATCATATATGCTGTTCTAAAATGGCTGCCGTATAGAGGACTCAAGAACCGTTAGCTCCTGACCCCCTCACTGAAACGGACCGCTGTTTGGCTGTAACTGGCCCTACCTTTTTGGCAACTGCCCCTTCAAATGTTGCGGAACTCCTTTCATCATCTGTTCGCCTCCTGTCTCTTAAATCATCCTGCAATCGTCCGTCCTCAGTGACCACCAGCATCTGGCAGGGGATTTGTGCATTGAGGGCGCGGTGGTGGGTGCCGGAGAGCACGGCCCGGCTTTGATCCACTCAGCAGGGGCCAGGTCATTGCAGGGGGCTCGATCGGGCCAGTGATTTCGGGCTTCCTTTTGTTCATCCGGGCCGCTGACTTCCTCTGCGGGTATCCCCCCAGCGTGCTCTGTCTGCGCCTACTGTCGCTCAGCCTGCCGCTCGACCTCCGACTGTTGACCACTGCCGTTGGGGCCTCTTGAGGATGCGTTTCATGGTGTGGAGCCCTGTTTCCTCTGTCTTGTCAGTTCCACTTGACGAGGTTCGCCTGCTTTAACTGCCTGCAGTTCGTTGGCTTCCACTACTTGATCAGCTGCTTGTCGTTGAAGATGCCCGATAGTGAGTGGATCGCTGCATCGGGGGCTGGAGTAGACGGATGGGTGGTGCGGATCTTGGCACCTTTTCTGCGGAGCAGGGCTGTCGTGGTCTGCTCGAACAACTCGCTTCTCTTCCTGCCAACAATGATGATTCTGATTGCAGCACGATTTTATCAACTTGTCTGGATGGGTATCATTACAACCCCGCTGAAAGCTGCTCACATCATTCCACAACATCTCAGCATCGGGAATTTACCTCAGGCATTTGCGGGAAATACAAATGCAGTCAATGTTGTTAATTGCAAGCTCCAGCATTCCATCAAAGCAAGATTCCTACGGTTTGTTCCTTCCTGGGTATTACTACAGTTCCCAATTATGGATTATCTTGCCGAGAGCTGTTCAAGCCACCCTGATCCATCTCAGCATCTGGTCTTCCACAGTCTATTTTAGAATCTCTTACCCTTTCCCTTTTACTTCCTACCCTGTTCCTTTTACCCTATCTAATGTAATTGTATTTGATTCCTGTACATTGTAAGCCACTTTGAGTCTGCTTAATGTGGAAACAAGTGGGGTATAAATGTTCATAAATAAATAAATAAAAAATAAATAAATTCTAATAATGCACATTAGTGGAAAAATGTTACCATGACCCTAATTTTAAAATATCTAACAGCAATTACTTCTTTATACTAAAACAGCTAGAGACAACAAAATATAGGCTAACACTTAAGTCTGCCTGGATGTTTCTGAACTTCTATGTTGCATGACATGCTATTTCCATTGCTATTCCAGCAGAGTTTGGGATGCTTCATGATGCATCTAAAACCCAAGGAAAGCAACACTGTAAAGTCCTTTTAAGAGTTCAGGCAACTTAGATGGCCATTTTTCAAAGATATTTCCACAGTTGTTTTATCTATGGAAATGGACTTTTAAAAGATTCTCTTCCTTGTATGCAGGCAAAATTATATGTACGCAGTCTATTTGCATGCAGTATTACCCAGATTGAGTGGAGATATCCCCAGTCATAGAAACAGCCAAGGTGTCTGGTAAAAAAAACCGCCGCCATCTTCACTGCCCCACAGTGCAGTGCAGGAACTCTGGTGTAAATTTTGCAGTCTTGCCAGACTTTCCTGCACTAACCCCTGGATTCTATATAGTGTGCTTAGATTTGGGTGCCAAAATTGGCACGGATTCTATAACACCATGCATAACTTAATTGGTTTAACAAGCTAATGAGCACTATATTAGGAATGGAGGAGTGGCCTAGTGGTTAGAGTGGTGGACTTTGGGCCTGGGGAACTGAGGAACTGAGTTTAATTCCCACTTCAGGCACAGGCAGCTCCTTGTGACTCTGGGCAAGTCACTTAACCCTCCATTGCCCCATGTAAGCCGCATTGAGCCTGCCATGAGTGGGAAATTGCAGGGTACAAATGTAACAAAAATAAAATAAATATATCAGCACTTAACAAGCAATAATGGGCAATAATTAGAATTTAGGCACTCAGCTTGCTAAGTGTACTCTGTAAAGATGTGCACCAAACTTCTAACACAAGCAGGCAAAAAGGGGCATGGTTATGGGCAGGAAAATGGGCGTTTCATGAGCATTCCAACATTTACAACCTAGTTATAGAATATGGCCTAGTGTGCCTAAACCAGTGTACAGGGATTTACTGGTATAAATGGATGCGCTCAGATTTAGGCGTTGAAATATCAACTAAGTGTATTCTATAATCGGCACCTAAATCTAGGTGCCGATTATAGAATACACTTAGCACTGATTTCAGCACTAATTTTTTAGGCACCATATATGGAATCTCCTCCTAAGGGGGAATTCTATATATGGTGTCAAAAATTGTGCATGCAAATTTGGCAGTGCGACCAAATTGCGCATGCATCTTAATTGATTAACAAGCCAATCGGTGCTGATAATTAGTCAATAACAAGCAATTATTGGCACTAATTAGAATTTACATACAACTTTCTAAGTGTATTCTGTAAAGTGATGCATGTAAATTCAAATGCATGGATCTCAAAAGGAGCATGGCCTTGGGAGGATCATGGTCCATGGACATTCCTAAAAATTACACTCACTGTTATAGATCGTGCCCGATCTGCACCTGTTAGGCGTGGGCATTTACATCATGTTTTAGTTGGTGTAAATGGCTGTGCTTAAATTTTAGTCACTAGGATGGAACTACATGTATTCTATAAACCACACATAATTTTAGGTGAGGTTTAGAGAATAGTACTAAACGCACTTTTTCCTGCACCATATATAAAATCCCCCCCCTCATGTGGATTAAAGGTAAAGAGCTGAGTAGCACCTGCAGACAGGACTAGTGCGGTAGAAGCAATAAGATGCAGTTTGTGGCTGGTTTTTGCACTGCCCAAAAGTCGCTGCCTCTCTGCTGTCCTTATCACGCACAACAGGTTATGCTGGCCTTGTTCCCAGGGCAGAATTGGGGTAGATTTTGCATTTATATGTATATGTTTGAAATTTTAATCATATGCAAATTAACCCTGAAAATTTGTGTCTGCCACAGAGCAGGAGTAAATATAAGTCGTTTTCAAAGCAGAAGTGCACCCATGCTTTGGTTTCCAAAATCAAAGACCACATAAAGCATGCATGCTGTTTTTACCTGTGCCTCATTATAAATTTACCCCTACACCCCCAGATTCTATATATTGCGCCTTAATTTCCATGCAGAAATTGAAGCATATTCTATAACAATGTGTGTAACTTATTTGGTTAACTAGCTAATCAACGCTGTTAATTGGATGTAACAAGCAATTATCAGTACTAATTCTGTAATGTAGTGTGCTTTAATTCTAAGTTGCATAGTCAAAAAGAGGGCATGGCAATGGGTGGAGGTATAGGCATTTCTAAAATCTATAAGTGTTGCTATACAATACACCCACTCTGTGCCTACTTTAGGCATCGAAATTTACACTAAGTAAAACATGGCATAAATGGCTGCAACTAAATTTGGTCACGCGGAAAGGTGCTTAGCATATTCTATATATTGCATGGAAATTTAAGCCTATTCTATAAAATATAGGTGCATTTCACAGAATATGTCTAGGCATTTTGGGATAGATTCTATATATGACACCTAAAAAATCAGTGCTGAAATCAGTGCCGACTAAGCATATTCTATAATTGGTGGCTAGATTTAGAAACCAATTTTAGAATATGCTTAGTTGATATTTGAGCGCCTAAAACTACGCACATCCATTTACACCAAAGTAGTAGCATAGAGTTAGGCGCACGTAAATTTTGGAATGCTCATGAAATGCCTATTTCCTCGTCCATAACCATGCTCCTTTTTGCCTGCACGTGTCACGATCTCTGGCTTCTCTGACACTGGGATAAATGTGAGCCCTTGGGCTACTGCCATAAAGCAGCAGCAGGCAAAACCCCCCAACCAGAACTGGATTACCAAACAAACAAAGACAGGAGCTGCAGATGCAGACAAAAAAGGCAAGAACACACAGGGCTAGAGATTGAAGTGGAACTAAGCTATAGGCAAGCAAAGCTGGAAAAACAGGACTGGACCAATTGGGCTTCACCTGCGGTGGCTGCCGTTCCCCAGAGGTTGAGCCCCTAGGTGCGGGTGGCCTGCAGGACTTCAGGATTCCACACAAGACACACGGTACAGGAACAACCTAGACTGAAGCAGTTATGGTTCAGAGGGGAAAGGAATAAACATGAGAGGCAAGGCAGAATACTAGGCTAGGATTCACAGACAAATAACACAACACTAGGCAGAAAACAGACAGACTAAGGAACAGGGACTGAAATCTGTCAAGCAGCCACTAGGAGAGATACAATCAATATGCTAAAAGCTAAACTACACACAGACTGAACAGGAACCAGGCAAGACAAACAGACAAGAAAGAAGACTAGGAAGTAATAAAACTAAGCTAACCAACACAGACTGAACAAAAACCAGACAAGGAATTCAGACAAAAAGCTAAACTAGGCAGAAGTGCAACAGAGCACACCAACTCACCCAGAGACCTTAGGCAATGCAAAGGCAAAGTAGCAAAGCCCACAGGTGCTTAATAAAGACCATCACCTGCTGAGGCTCACTGCAGGAATCCCAAGACAAGTACGGGTGCTGCTTATGGACAAACAAGGCAAGCAATTCTGGCAGACAGAAAGATCCGGCCCGGACCGGCCTCTGACACAGGCTTGGGAAACAGCAACAGCTAGTCTATAGCAGTCACTGGTACTGGCCACCAGAGGGTGAGGGGAGCACAAACCAGGAAAACAGTCATAATCATGACAGCACGTGTTAGAAGTTCGTGCTCACTTCATTATAGAATTCATTTAGCGAGTTGTGTGCCTAAATTCTAATCAGTGCCAATTAGTGCTCATTATTGCTGGTTAAGTGCCGTTATCAGCACTCATTAGCTTGTTAAGGTTGTTGAGTTATGCGCTTTGTTATAGAATCTGCTTGGATTTCAGCACGGATCTCTAGGTGCACTATATAGAATCCCCAGATCTTTGTTTCATGTGGAATTTTCAGGCACCATATTTAGAATCTAGTTCATATTGACTCATATCCCTGTTCCTCCAACATTACAAGTTGCATCTTCGTAAGTCTGATGTAAGAGAGAGCTCTGAATAGCTCATGCTATTCACACCACCTACCATGCCTTTAATACTTATTTATAGGCTAAATCGAATAGAAACCAGGCAATAAGACAGAAAAGCTCACAGAGAATTAATCCCTTATACATGCTCTGGTTTAATGGCAAAGCTATTTGGAATATTCATGTAAACTGATTTTTGATATCCTAAACAAATGCTGAATAAAACCTAAGACAAGCACATTTTAGTTAGAATATCCCTGCTGGATATAAATAAGTGATAGAAAAGGGTTAATTAGCCCACTGTGGGACTCATTTTCGAAAAAGAAAAACATCTAAAATGTGGCAAAAAGCAGCATTTGGACGGTTTTCCCACAAAAGCATCCAAATCAGTATTTTATAAAGCTATTTTTAGATGTTTTTCTATGAAATCCATCAGAAGTGTGTTCAAATCACAAAGGGGCATCTCAGGGGTGTTTTAAAGGTGGGATTAGAGCATGCCTAATACTTGGATGTTTTACAGCCATAACGGAACAAAACAAAAATGGACAGGACAAAAACCAAAACCTGTGTTCAGAATTAATAAGGCACAAAAAGGTGCCCTAAATGACCACTGGAAGGAATCAGAGGTGACCCCCCCCAATACTCCCTCAGTGATCACTGACCTCCTGTCAGTCCCCCAAAATTGAAAACAAATATGACTTACTAGCCTCTTTGACAGCTGCAGGTCTATTACAGCAGCATGCAGATCCCTAGAGAAGTGTAGTGATCAGTGCAGTGCACTATGGAGTGGGAGTTTCAGGTCCCTATCTCCCTCTACCTGTCCCACTTGTGGTGGAAACTGTTACCCCACCCAAAGTCACCACAATCCTACTGTACCCACATATAGGTGCCCCTTCATGCATAAGGGCTATTGTAGTGGGGGACAGTGGATTTTGTGTGGGTTTTGGAGTGCTCAGGGGACAAGATAAGGGAGCAAAGGTGAGATGTGTACCTGGGAGCATTTTTATGAAGTGCCCTCTAGGGCCCTGATGGCGAACCTATGACACGCGTGTCAGTACTGACACGCGTAGCCATTTTCGGTGACACGCGGCCACATGTGGCCGCATACAGAGAAGCAGCGGAGTTCCTTGCTGACACCCGGGGCGGATCGCCGATGCGCCCCCCCCCCCCCCGGTGCAGCGCGACCTCCCCCCCCCCCGGTGAAATCACCCCCCCCCCCCCCCGCTGGGGGGGTGCCGTGTGTGCTCCTATTGGCTCCCTCCCTGCTGCTCCCTCTGCCCCGGCTCCTGCACGGCCGTTAGGGGATCTTTGACCTCACTTCCGGCCGGCGGAGCAGAGAGCAGAGAGCAGCGGAATGCCGTGGGGGATGCATCTCTGAGGGCCCTGTGATCACCATTACCAGCAACCATCATCCAATCTACTGTTCTGGGGTGTCGTGGATTTGTAATTGACCATCATTACTGAGATAGGTGAGGGGGAGGCTGGGAGAGGCGAGGGCATGTGCTATGGGTGCCGTTTCCCGCCATTAGAAATAGCGGCAGCCATCTTAATTTACATAAGGTGGTCAGTTAGGCTAGTTAACCCCTAATTGCCTGCAGGGCTAACAGGCTATCTATAATTCTATCTTCTGTCACTGCCCCCCTGATGGAGAACCCAAAAAATAAAAAACCAAGGTTAAGTAAAGGAAGTGGTAGTAGCAGTAGCCGACCCTTTCAAGAGACATGGACCGAGATGTATGGCATTACAGAAAAAAATGGCAGATCATTTTGCGTTCTATGTACTGAAACGGTAGTAAGCAGAACGTGGAATATAAATAGACATTTTGAAACTAATCATTCCCAGCTCTTGAAAAAAAGTGAGGATGAAAGGAAGGAATACATTTCCAGGCAGCTACACTTTTATAAGAGCCAATCTAATTCCATCCTTAAATTTGTAAAAGGTTCTACAAATTTAACATCTGCAAGTTTGAGCATTGCTCACTCCATAGCTCAGCATGGAAAAGCACTCAGTGAGGGAGAATTTATTAAAGAAACTCTCCTAAGATGTGCACCAGTTCTATTTCACGATATGCAGAATAAAGATGCAATTATTAAGAGAATTCTGAGTTACCACTCAGTAGAATATCAATTGAAGATTGTAGCCAATGAAATTCAGCAACAAAAAGTCACTATAGGCAGATTAGCTAAAGAATTCCCCCCTCCCCCTCACTTATCTTAGTTCACGGCACCCCAACACAAGTAAATAATATCAAGACCAACAAAAGAAACCGACTGACAGATGACAAGAAGTCACTAAGTTAAGTAATTAGTTTTTGGTTTATTAAATACAGTTTTATATGACAATTATACATTTTTTTTATTTAACTATAATATCGCGAAATTATGTTTTTTTTCTCGGACGTGACACACCACCCGAGTTATGCTCGGTTTTTTGGCGAATTTTGACACACCAAGCTCAAAGGTTGCCCATCACTGCTCTAGGGTGTCCCATTGCTCTCCTGGGATGTATGGGGGGTCCATTCTTCTAAAAATGATGGCTCCTCCTACATCCCAATGGTATGAATCTCTATGTTTTGCACCTATTCTGTTTCTTTTTTAAATGGACCAAAAAACATAAACATCCAAATCACAAAACCTTGTTCAAAACAGTATTTTTTTATTTAAAGATAGACATTTTTCTTTTTTGAAAAATAACCTTCTTTCCTATTCAGATTTGGATGTTTTGTGCACAACATCAAAAATCGGACTTAGACTTCATATCAAAAATGCTCCTCAGAGTCTGTCTACTTATCTCTGATCATACTTCAAGGATATATCCCAGCTTCCAGCCATAGAATATGATTGCTTATAGGACATCACTCCTGATCAAAGACAGTTTTTATCCTCTTCCTCCTTTGTATGATACTGTGATAGAGTGTAGAGGAAGTTGAACCTTGGAGTAAGAACTGATAAAAGAGAACAAAGAAGAGGGACAAACTCCACACCTTGAAGGCACAACAAGAAAAACAGTGAAGATGACCAAAAAGATCAGAGTGTAGCCAAAGGAAACAGTTCTTTTATTGCACTCTGCTCACATCAGTATCCTAAACAAATGCAACTTGCTCAGTGGACTCAACACGTCCTGTTTTGGCTATATTGCCTGCAGCAGGAGTCCAACAAACAATCAACAGGGTGCATGTATGAGGTGTACACAAATGTACCACCTCCTCAAAACACAGGTGAACTCCATGAAAATCCCATGAAATCCATGTCTACTCTATTGATGTGGAAACAATCCAAAAAACAGACACTGTGTTAGCAGTTACAATAGCAACACTCTCCCAATGCCCCTTTAAGATATGCCTGGGAGTACTGAAGCCATGACTTAGCAGCCTGATACTCCTGGGCTGCAAAAAATCTCAGCTTTTAACTGAGGTTATTTTACCAGCTATAATGTAGCTTGCAGTGGCTTACCCACCACCAGTGTTAAACCAGATATATCAATACTGGGTCATTTCAGCATCTAGTATGAATATCCTTTTTTTTTGGCCAATAAACACTTAACCAGTTAAGCCGATATTCTTCGAATGACTGGTTAAGATATAGCGGTTATAGATAGGACTTCTACTTATGTTGTCCAATTTAACCGCTAATCTTATTCCAGTCTGGTGCTGAATATCCACACCTAATGAGAAAAGTCACATGATATAACCAGTTTAGCAATAGGCACTAACTGTGAATATTTAGTGGGAGATAAAATGCTATTTAACTTGTCAACGGCGGTTTATGACTGGTTAAATTGCAATGAATATTGGAGGCAATCTAAAGAAGAGCAGAACACATGTCTAATATGATAAAAAGGCTTTATTTGTGCCACTCTGTAAAATGTCCCGATGTGGCTACATTCCACCTCACTAGAGACCGCGACAGGGGCTAAAACAGCTGTGTGGGTGAAACATAAAAATATACATATATCATATATCATATAACTTAAAACACCAATCCAGAGTTATCAAAAACTATTAAAACATCTTCATAAAACATGAGTTAGGAACAAAACACCAAATTAGTTATTAGAGGTAGGGTCAAGCAGCATAGGTTAGTTATTACATACAACCAATAGATAATAAAGCTAACATACAGGTTAAATAAAACCTTTAGAGACATACTATTAAGCATGGCTGCTTAATAGGGCAATATTATTAAAACTTATAGGGGAAATATTAATATGTAAAACAAAATAATGTGCAAAAAGGCATAACAAAGACGGACACAAAATTATTGCATCATACCAAACTAATACAGACCAAATGTTAGAAGTGCACAGACCATCAAATCAAAGTTTAATAAAACTAATAAGAACCAATAAAAACCAGACTATACTACTAGTGGAGGAGTGGCCTAGTGGTTAGGGTGGTGGACTTTGGTCCTGGGGACCTGCGGAACTGAGTTCAATTCCCACTTCAAGCACAGGCAGCTCCTTGTGACTCTGGGCAAGTCACTTCACCCTCTATTGCCCCAGGTACAAATAAGTACCTGTATACAATATGTAAGCCGCATTGAGCCTGCCAGAGTGGGAAAGCACGGGGTACAAATGTAATAAAATTAAAAATGAAGGCAACTCACAGAAACTTGTACAAAAAGAAACAGAATGAACAAGAAAAGAGGACACATACCTATTGCAGTCCCAAAGGGCACATACATTGAATAGAACTAATTTCCAATGAAAGCAGCAAACAAACAGCCTTGCTAGAAGGATAATTAAGATAAGAGCACAAAAAACAATCAAAAACAACTAAAACCAGAACAAAATGGCCAAAAAATAAGTATCCTGTGTGAGGGCACTGAGAGAAGTAATAGAGTCCTTTAACATATGTTAAGGGCAAATAACATGGATTAGTGTCCTATAGCTTGATAACTCCCCCCCACCCCCCGCTTTAATTTGGGTCCCTACCCAAGGACATTGGAATCATAGAGAGAATGCAAAATGTATTCTGTTCCAAGTAGGGTGTTTTTTTTGGAGACTTGATGGGGTTAACTTTGAAATTTCCAAGTATTGCCCAAGAGCTCCAATCACAATTGTTATTACCATCAAATCTGTTTGCTCCAAAGTCTTTTCATTTCAGTTGTAAATCATTGGTATTTTATAAAATTTCCAGGTATTTTTCATCAGTTATAATATCACCGGGTGTTGCAATATTTATAAGCGATACATTTTTTCCTTGCTATGACAATGATTCAGGAATGCTGTCTACCAGTGCCTGTCAGTTTGTATTTTAAAGTCTCACAGCTCTTGATCTGCTCATTTCTTTAACCTTTTCAATGGGATTATTCCAATAGTTGTTTGCTACAGTAAAACCATACATTTACAGAGACTCAATGGATTAATTTAGCTACTTGATCATGGTATTGTTATAGTCAATTGGGCTATTTTCTACAGGTCTTGGTTAGATGATCTACAGTTTCATCTTTGGCTTTCCCTAATCAGCATTTGCTGTAATTTGAAAATTTTTCAATCTTAGGGCCCTGTTTACTAAGCAGTGCTAAAAATTAGTGCACACTAATGTTAGAGACACCCCATATATTCCTATGGGTGTCTCTAGCATTAGCATTTGCTAATTTTTAGTACGCGCTAAAATGTTTGTGCATCTATAGCGCAGCTAGTAAAACCGGGCCCTTAGCTTTATATCATTTGTTTGGAATGGTTGTTCATAAGCTGCCTAACATAATTCCTTCAGTTTCTTTTTTAAATGTTCCAATTTTCAGCCATTGCCATTGATAGGCTTTTATCACATTGCCATCAGTATCTTTCATTTATTGGCCAGCGGGTAGCCTCTCTTTCCAGTTGTAGAACCTACGTTCCTTTTTTTTTTTTTTGCTTTTATAATATTACTTCTATTAATTATGGAGGGCTGCAAAACTAGTCAGATTTTCAGGATATACCTAGGAACATTCATGAGATATATTTGCATACTATGGAGGCATGCAATAAAATCTAGGTATAGCTGATTTCAGTCCTCAGTTATAGGGCATTCCTCCATTTTATACCTGTGACATTCATACCTCCTATGGATTTTGGTTGTCATTGTCACAATTGAGAAAGGTAAATACAGCAAATAATCAGTACTTTTTTTAACCATCCAGTTCTGTCCCTCAGTCAATAAACTTTGAGATTTTGTATATATGATTAATGCATCTGCACTGATTTCTAGCACGAAAACAAGGACATTCTCAATTCTATTGCTAGCATATTTAGACAGACTTAAATTACTTTTCATATTGATCATTTTGTTTACAGGGTCCTTGGTATCTTTATATAGAGTTAGGTGGGTGTTGGAATTTGTCCAAACAAAAAATTAACTAGTCCATTGTTAGTTGACTCATGAGATCTGAGTCTAGAAATAAATCTGAGCATCTCAGCTGGCTGAGAGTTTTCTCTTTATAATGTGGTTATTTACAAACCATTCATTTCTACATTAAGTAGAGTCTGTTGTATGAGACCCAATAACAGTATGTTGATTTGGTATAATAACAAGATTTAAACAGTGGTTAGGACCCTTGATTCTCCTAAAACTTTACTACCAGGTTTGCAGGGGTGGAAGGAACTAGACTGCAATGATCTCTTCATTTTACTAGTTCTCAGATTGATACTTGGGAAGTTCTTGTTCTCCTCGCTGGAATAGGCTGGTCTATCCCTTTAAATAGCTTAACAGATCAGTTTCTAATCCTCTACTTACTTCCCTTTGCTCTCTCAGCTGTAAATCCCTATAATTCATCTGCACATGGCTAGCTTCTCAATAGGCAGGAAAAGGACCAATTCTCTGAACCCAGAATAATCAAGGAGCACAAATGTGCTGCATATAATTGAAAAAAAATTTAAGGCATTAACGAGTACATAAATGGAAGTGGATCAGGACTGCAGGAAGAGCAATGGTACAATAATCACTAATAGAAAAATAACTTTAAGAGCCATCTTCTGCAGGGAAGGTTATCTATGAATAAGCCTAAAGCATAAATCACTTAAAAGCTAGGGTCGTCACACCAGGGGTGAAGCTTTCAGTGCCATAGATTATGAAGAAAATGACAGCCATGTATATGATGCAAGGCAGAAATCACACTAACAGTCAATGACTGCTGAGCCGCAAGGAGAAGCGTGATCTGTATAGTTCAGCAATTTGGGGAGGGGAGAGAAACAGTGGATACAGAGAAACTGTACAACTAAGGAGAAATAAAAGAGGAATACAGACTTGATAAAAGATGGTAAACAAGCCAGGGAGAAAGCAAGGCAAGGTGTAATAATAGGGAGATTATAAAGAGAAGGGAAGTATCAGTGTGTGAGGGAGAGCAAAGAGATGGATTTATAGTAGTACCAAAAGAATGGCAATTACAATATGCTAGACCCAATGTATAAAAGCAGATTAATTACACAGAAGACCACAATGCTTTATCTGCATGCAGAAATATCTCAGATCATGTGTCCTTAGCACAGTGCAAAACCTAGTGTTCTTTTAAATAGTGAAATCTGTTTCAAAAAGCATGAATGTAAGTGGCAGCAACATATTAGCATAGCTCTGGAACTATTAAGATGATAACTGTACTGCATTCCTGGTGTTTCTATCAATGTTGCTATTTCTCCTACTAGCCAAGATGTCTACATTTAAGGAAAGCAAAACTCAATCACGTCAGCAATAACAAGTCTTAGTGTAAAACACACGTAGCAACTGTGCCTGGAAGGGAATTGGGACCAGCCCTTCATTCAAACATTCATATCCTGAAATCAATAAGCTGCTAAAATGTTGTGTAAGGCTGAACTTGCACACCGGATCAGGTTTGAAACGCCCTCAAGGGATGTGAACTTTAAACAAAGACCTGTTGTACCTGATTTCTGAACTTGTTTCTCATAGACCAGAATGGAAGCCAAAGACTTAGCAATCAAGCCAGAGACTTCATTTCTAGAACCTCATCTGCAAGCGGTGGATCTAATATTCAATAGTAGGAGGCAGTAGGAAGCAGCAAACTCTGGGGATTTCTAGTGTCTGAACTCTGTCTAAGGTGCTGAATTATAGCTAATGATTGTGAAAAAAAAACACTCCACTACTTATCCCGGCAATGGAATAGGAGGGCAGCGAAGGTCACTATCCATGGTGCTGAATTTTCGAGCTTGCCATTTAAAGATATATTTGGATTGAGCTCACATCTTTTTCTGTACGTAGTATGCTCAAACCTGAACATTCAGGTAACATGGTAACATAGTAGATGACGGCAGAAAAAGACCTGCACGGTCCATCCAGTCTGCCCACCAAGATAACTCACATGTGGCCACTTTTGTGTATACCTTACCTTGATTTGTACCCGTCTTTTTCAGGGCACAGACCGTATAAGTCTGCCCAGCACTATCCCCGCCCCCCCAACCACCAGCACCCCGCCTCCCACCACCGGCTCTGGCACAGACCGTATAAAGTCTGCCCAGGCACTGTCCCCGCCTCCAAACCACCAGCCCCGCCTCCCACCCACCGGCTCTGGCACAGACCCCCACACTCACCTCATTTGGGAATCTGCTTCCATTATACTTTGCTCTTGTATAAGCTCTTTTAATTAATGAAGAATGATACCCTCATGCACTCAATCACTCCTTCAAAATATGACTTCGATTCTTAAATTGCTTATCTGAGGAACAAATTCTTCTATATCTCACTTTGTGGCAAACTTTTGTTTAAAGAAGGAAGTATATAACATAATATTCAACTGATTAATGTCACCTGCCCTCTTGCAGCAGTAGTTCCATAGTCACTGGCATTATATTTACCATATCTATGTTATTGAATATTCTAATGCAGTGGTCTTCATTAATTTTTAAGCTGGGGGCCACTTTGAATCCAGATGAGCTGAAGGGGAGCAGCAAAACATCTTCCCATGTGGGCCAGCCTGGCCGCTGAGAGGGGAGGCAGGGGGGGGGGCCCAGTGCCGGGGTCTGTATCTCTCCTGCTCCTGCAATCACCTGGGTCCCAAGAGGAGCAGAAGAGAGACAGACCCCGGCGCCAGGCCCCCCTTAGAGGCTAGAGAGGAACAAAACAGGATTCTAAATTGAGGCCCCTGGTTTGGCCGCCGGGGGTCTGAGCAGGCAATGAACAGAGAACAGCGCTGCAGAAAGGCTTCTGCTGCCAGGGCTTGGGACCTAGCCAGCTAAGGTATTGAGTTGCAGTATTTCTCTGTCCATGGAGGCTTTACAATCTTAGGGGCCAATTAACAAAACCGACCACCAGCGTTAAGGCCAGTTAGCGCCGGAATAGTGTGCATATTAATCTGTGCAGAACTCGCTCAAAGTGCTTTGGCTCCGCAAACAAGGACATGTTGTGTGCCAGATATGGCCACAAATTGTATTTCAATGTAGTCAAACAGAATGTTAATGACGGTCATTTGCTATGCCCTCCAAATGCTGGCAGAACAGCTCTTACTGCTGGAAAACCTACTGCTAGCTCAGGAGCTTGCATGGGGTTTTGAAAAAAGGATTTCTTTTGATTTTAGTTTAAAATCTGATGATTTGATTTATTTTGGAAGCAGAAGAAAGCCTGAGCTTGAGAAGAAATGTGTGTGAATCTGAGCAACAAACTGGAGCCCGTTTTTTGCGCTTAAATACGTCTTCCAACTTACAAAACATTTGAAAAACTTATATTTAAAACACAAAGAAGAGTGACGCTGATGTGTGCTTCACTTTCGGGTTTGCTTGATGCATGAGCACAGAGCTGTGCTTACCACAAAATGCTTCTGCACATGTGTCAAGCATGTTCCCCCTTGCTTCACCTTTATAACATACATATAATTTGAATACCACTTCCCTTTATCATTGGTGAGCTAGTTTTCTGCACTGCTCTGGCAGTATGGGGTGTGCGCTGTTGGCTTGAGCATGGGAGTTGTGAGCATCGACCCCTAGGTTTGTACCTGAAGCAATGGAGAAATAAGTGATTTGCTAAGATCACAAAGAACAGCAGCATGATTTGAACAGGGTTTCTCTGATTGTCAGCCCAGTGCTGTAACCGTTATGCTAATTCTTCACACCACTCAGTTTGGATTGTATGATGCAAAGCCTACTTGAATATTATTTATCGATGTAAATCATAAATTAATGAGGAGAGAGTAAGGATTTAGGTTCAGGGTATTGTGTTTTTGGGAGCAGGGGGATTGCATTTTTATGTTTATATTTCACATATTTTTAATGTTTGATATTGATTTAATATGATATTCTATTATGTATTTGGTCATCTATTTTGTGATTTGCTATGTAATCAATAATTGTTTTATTATATTTATATATATTGATTGTGACACACTTTAAGTACTGGTTTCCTGCAGAAAGGTTTGCCTAAATTTGAATTTACATCTGCACAAATATAGCTGGTTAGATACACTACAGTGAACACTCTGTTTTGAATAAGAGGGCCTAAAAATGTATGTTATGGGAATGCATTCAGACTCTCCTTATGCATATAAAAACATAGAAAATGATGGTAGATAAAGATCATAGACCTTATCCATCTGTAAATTCACACCTAAAAAATTTGCACCCAAAAACTTAGCACTATTCTATAAACCATGCTTAAATTAGGCATGGTTTATGGAATAGCACTTAGCTCCAAGAACCATGACTACATTTAGGTGTGACCATTTATATCAATGAAAACTTGGTGTAAATCCCCTAATTCTATAATAATGTGCATAAATCACAGGAGCACCCCTTACCTGTCCATGCTCCTCCCATGACCATGCCCTCTTTTCAGGTCCATGCACTAGAATTTACATGCACCTCTTTATAGAATATGCCTAAAAAGATGCTCTCATAAATTCTAATTATTGCCAATTAGAGCCAATAATTGTTTATCTCCCAGTTATTCACACTGATTGACTTGTTGTTCGATTAAGTTGTGCATGCAAATTGTACAAGCATCTGAATTTATGTGCACAACTTAAAACACCATATATAGAATCTGGGGATAACTGCTCATCTCTACAATCCATTCCTTTCACTTAGAAGTCATGTTTTCATGAATTCAGACACTGTCTTCATCTCTACCACCTGCAATGGAAGACTGTTCCATATATCCACCAACTTTTCTGTTAAGAAATATTTCCATAGATTACACCCTTTCACCCTCATCCTTTGAAGCCTTGTTTCAGAGTTTCCTTTCCACTTTCAAAGGTTTGACTCCCATGTATTTATATTGAAGAGGTATGTAAATTTCTTTATGATATCTTCCCTATCTCACATTTCTTCCAGAGTATAAATATTTAGATTTTAATTCTGTCCTCATATGTCTTATGATGGAGACTAGACCATTTTAGTAGCCAACCCCCTGGACTGATCTCCTCTAGTTTATATCCTTCTGAAGGAGTGGTCTCCAGAATTGCACCCAGTAATCCAAATGAAGTCTCACCAGAGATTTATACAGAGGTACTATCAGTTCTCTTTTCTTGCGGGCTATTCCTTTCTCTATGCACACAAGCTTCCTTCTGGCTTTGCTATCACCTTATCTATCTGTTTGGCTACCTGTAAATCATTAGATATGATCACCATTATATACCACTCTGGTGTATAAAAGAACTTCACCCTTATATTGTATAGCTCCCTTGAGGTTTTCAAGCCCTGCAGAACTGACTCAAATGTGGTCAACTGTATTTTCTCTATATAGATGGTGACTAGATTTACCCTAGAACTGCCCATCACTCCAATGCTGTAAATACCTTAAAATGTTCAAATAGAAATATAAAAACTGCCAAACTGATTCAAGAGCAAAGGTTCACCTAGTCTAGCATCCTGTACCCAGACAGGCAAACAGAAGGTAATTAAAGGATTCTATAAATAAATTCTGTTGTCCCTGTATCAGCACACCTAGCTTCAAATGAGTTCCAATGAGTCCCTCAAGGGGTTGGGAATCTGTCATTCTGCATCACTGCATTTAAGAGCAAAACCAACAAACTTAATGCAATTGTCTAACTTGAAGATATTCTATTGGGAAGGTCAATATATTCAGTCCCTTCTACTGACAAAATATCTCAACAAAATAATTGTATTATCAAATTTGGTTTTACTGTTCTTATTAACATAAAACTTTGTGTGGACATTTTGAAAAGAGAAAATATTAATGAAACATTGTTGTAATAAACGAATGGAAGTGTCAACCTGAGAGATCTGATTGGTAGAAAATGCTGCACTACAGCAATTGACCAGAAGAGGGGAGCTGTGTTCTATTATACTACAAGCTCAGAGTGACTCACATAATCCCTTTTGCTATGGAAGCAAGCTAATACAAATGGTTATTAACTGTACCCCATTAGAATGATGGGGATTAAAGACAGAACAACAAACATTTCTAGGAATAATGAACTAGGAAAGCAGATATTACTCGGATCACCTGGGTGAATGGAAGGAAGAGCGGGAGAAAGAGGAGACAGCAGTGTGGAACTGCAAGGTGAACTGCCAATAACTGACATTTCACAATTGATCTAGAAGGGCCAAGCCAACTGATATGAATTAAAATGTAACCACTACAAAATATAAACAAAACTTATAAATTATAGGCACATTCATGACTGTTGTAAAATGCAGCTGGGAATATTAAGGTCTGGTATTAGACAAAGAAAAGAATATTACCGTACTAGTTAGAACTGAACTACAATGCTGCAGTTGAGTGGAGATATACAGTTATACAATGTCATTACACAAAGTTCTTAAACACAATTCCCATATTACATAGAACTCCCAGACATAGGACAGGTTTTATGGAAACACAAATTCCATTATTTTAACCTTTCTAAACTACCTCAGCAGTAGGTCCTTAGAAATGACAAAGGAGATAGCAAAAACTAACACTGTTCTCATAAAGAAATTGGTCTCTCAGTGGAAAAATGTTTTCATAGCCCCGAAATAGCATTCCCCTTGATCAACACCTAACACCTAAGTAGATAATCATACACAAATGATCTATTTATGCTGCAGAAACTCATTCCATTTCCTCTGAAACATATTCACATGCTGCTAGGACAACTTTCCCCAGAACCAAATTTTCCAGTTTCTACATGCTCAAGAACAGCCTTTGATGATAATAAAATCTGTACCAACTCTCAGAGAGTACCCATTTTTCCTGTTAGCTGCACTAGGGCATTGGTTTTTCAACTCTCATTCTATAAGCATTTCTATAATTTCTGGGAAGGAAGATGGAATGGAAAGTTAGGTTTTGTCTAATTTCTTCTTATGTTATAATAAGATTCCTTGAGCTAATAATGGTTGACTCCCACTTCTTTAGGGATGAATGACTCAGCTGAAAGATCCTTGTATGACTCTTTGTTGTATCTGTAAGGTATTATTTTATTTTATCTCTAATTTCTTTTTTCTAAGGGCTCCTTTTACAAAGCTGTGCTACTGATTAGCAATGCTCTGAATGCAAAGAAACCTGGTGGCTAATCAGTAGCACAGCTTTGTAAAAGGAGCCTTAAAAAAGCAGGCTAGCCCATCAGTACCTTCTTCTTGGGTTGACATGGAGGGGCATAATCGAACGGCGCCGGCCAAATAGACGGCCGGCCATTTATTTTGGCCGCGCCGCAAAGAGCTGTCCGGAACCATATTATAGAAAAAGATGGCCGGCCATCTTTTGTTTCGATAATACGGTTGGGGCCGGCCAAATGCCATAGATCGCCAGGTTTGAGATGGCCGACTTTGTTTTTCAGCGATAATGGAAACTGGAACCAGCCATCTCAAACCCAGCCAAATCCAAGGCATTTGGCCATGGGAGGGGCCAGCATTCATAGTGCACTGATACTTCTGGATATTTAGATCTTGCTGATCAATTATGTTATGACTTACTTGTTCTGGAGTGCTGTATTTTGTGATACTGTTTTGAGAAATGTTCAATAAAGACCATACAAATTAAAAAAGTCCCTGACGTGTACTTCCCTTAATGGCCGTCTTTCTCCCTGAATGGGAAAATCAAAACTGTTTTTGCTCACAGCTTTTTTAGTTGTAACAGTGGGATTTGAACCAGCCATCTCTGCATTATAAGACCAGTGATGTAACCACTTGGCCAAACGGCCACTTACTTGGATGTCCCTCCCTTTTGATTATGCCCCTCCAAGTCTCTCTCAGCCACTCACAGACAGCTAAACGCGCTGTGATTGGCTGAGAGAGACCTGAAGGGGTATAATCAAAAGGGAGGGGCATCCAACTAAGTGGAGCTGTGGCCAAGTGGTTTCATCACTGGTCTTGTAATGCAGATGTGGCCAGTTCAAATCCCCCTGTTACTACTAAAAAAGCTATGAGCAAAAACAGTTTGGATTTCCTCATTCGTGGCCATTAAGGGAAGTACACATCAGGGACGGCCATCAAGGGAAAATGCACAGCAGGGACTTTTTTAATTTGTATGAAGTCTTTATTGAACATTTCTCAAAACAGTATCACAAAATACAGCACTCCTGAACAAGTAAGTCATAACATAACTGATCAGCAAGATCCTTTTTTTTTTTTACGAGCTGGCCGACTGGCTTCCCCTCCTAGGGAAGGAAATTCGCGTGCAAATGAGAAGCTCATTTGCACGCGATTTCCTTTATGCATGCCCTTCCCTTACAGATTCACTAAGGGATCGGTAAGGGAAGGACTCTTCCGTGCAGTTTAGTGCACATGGCTTTAAATCTGCTACAGGGACCTGCATACTGCTGTCATGGAGCTGGCTGGCATAGAGGCTAGCAAAAAAATGTTTTAAAGTTTTTTTTGGGTGGGAGGGGGTTGGTGACCACTGGGGGAGTATGGGGAGGTCATCTCCGATTCCTTCTGGTGATCATCTGGTCAGTTTGGGCACCTTTTTGTGATTTGGTCGTGAAAATAAATGGTCCAAGTAAAATCGGCCAAATGCTCGTCATCGCCGGTTTTCTTTTTTCCATTATCAGCTGAAGCCGGCCATCTCGTAAGCACGCCCATGCCCCGCGTTTGCTACCCTGCCGACACACCCCCTTGAAGTTTGGCCACCTCGCGACAGAATGCTGGCGAGTGTGTCCAAAAATCGGCTTTCGATTATACCGATTTGGCGGTTTTAGGAGATGGCCGGCCATCCTCCCGATTTGTGTCGGAAGATCGCCGGCGATCTCTTTCGAAATAAGCCTGATGGTGAGTCGGCACTAGTATCACACATTGCTATGTGGAAAGTTTGTGGTTGGATCCCAGAGTCATGAAGGAACGGGATAATTGGGAGACAGCTTCTCAGACCCTGGAGGGTAGTCTTTTCATCACTGAAAGTGGCACCTGGTAGTCAGAATTAGAGCCCATAAGAAAAAAAATCCTGGTGCCTGGCTCTAGCACTCAGAAAAGTAGGAAAATTAGTCTAATGGAAAGAAGAAAAATCCCCAGGTTGATCGGAATGAAGGGCTCATACTAATAGAATCCCAACACTGGTTTCCAATTCAAATGAAGAAAATGGGGAAAGTGTGAACTACCAGAAAAAGAGAAAAAAAAATCCACAAAACTGTCATGCAATTTTGGATTTAGATTTAACTCACATTTTTTTCCCAGTAGTAGCTCAAAGTGTATTGCGTTCAGGTACACTAGGGGGCTCATTTTCAATGCACACGGCGTCTCAAATAACAATAAAAAACCCATCCATCTGTCAACAAGTTCAGATTGCAATTTGGAATGGCAGACTTTGGGGGTGTGCTGTGGCTGTGTTGGGGTGGGACTAGGGAGAGGCCCAAACCTAGGAAATCCAAGCCTAAAAAGAAGGCCATTTATTTGACCTCTTTCAGTTATATCCAGGGTACAAAAAGGTGCTCTGATTGAGCAGCTGACCATTGGAGGGATTAAGACATGTCCCCCAGTGGTTATTGTCCCTCTCCCTCGCCCCTGAAAGTGAAACCAGAAAAGAATACCAGGCTCTGTGACAGCATCAGGTACTATGGGTATTCTGAGGAGCAGCTTAGTGGTCAGTGCAGTGGACTGTACACCAGGGGACTCAGGTTCAATTCCTACTTCATCACCCTCTTTTTTTTTTCTTTAAATTGTGAGCCCTCTAGACACAGATATATACCTACACTATCTAAATATTTGATATCTGCAAGCCTGAAGGCTATTGAGGTGGTGTACAGTCAGGTACAGTAGGTATTTCCCTATTCCTGGAGGTCTCAGCATTTAAAATAAGAGTTGTAGGGGGACATTAACCTGGTTGCCCTGGTTTACTGCACTGACCATTAGGCTGCCCCTCTGCTCTGCAAGGACATCTGTGTAGCCAATTTTGTAAAAATGCTTCCAGACAGATGTCCTTGTCCATAGATTTCTGGCATTCATAATTTGCATGTTTCAGTTTGTAAAATGGCTGTTCATTTTGGACGTTTTCACATATGTTCAAACAGGAAACCCTGACATATGTAATTTCCTATTCAAAAATGGCTGTGAGATGGATTTTTTTTTAGACTTTATGAGCAGGATGTCCCAATTCTGACTTGGATGTCCATTTGAAAATGCTCCTCCATACATTTTCCTATCCCTGGAGGGCCTAATGTCATGAAGGGCAATCTGTAACTGTGCACTAGTTGTTAGATTCTACATGCACATGTGAATGGTGCCTTAATTGCCACTTCCACTTGCCCTAAGTACTAATCTATAAGAGCGTACAAAGGTGGCATTGCATATATCTGTGAGGAGGGGGCAAACCCATGGGTGCAGTTTGAGTGGGACAGGGTCATGTGTCCCACTGATCTGTGCATCTTATAGAATAGTATAAGACTGGCATGTAACTTGCTGCATTTATGCATGCCCATTTATGCCAGCCATCGACCTGTCATAAGTGGGCATGTGTACCAGTTTGAACTACTATTCTAGAGATGGTATAAATCATGCTGCATCAGGGCACACAAATGTGGCCACCAATTTATAGAATTTCCACCTAGCTTTGTACCTGAGGCAATGGAAGGTTAAGTGACTTCCCCAAAATCACAAGGAGTAGCAGCAGGATTTGAACCAGTTTTCCCTGGTTGTCAGCTCAGTGCTCTAACCATTAGGTTACTCTTCTACTCTTTGTTGCTCTGTAATTTAGTTTGTTTTCTAGATCCTTGATATCCTTCCTAATGTTGAAGTATGAAATCTAGAGTGGAGTTGAACGGGTAGATGTGAAGCGTCTGTTCACGCTTTCGAAAAATACTAGGACTAGGGGGCATGCGATGAAGCTACAATGTAGTAAATTTAAAACAAATTGGAGAAACTTTTTCTTCAATCAACATGTAATTCAACTCTGGAATTCGTTGCCAGAGAGTGTGGTAAATGCGGTTAGCTTAGCAGAGTTTAAAAAGGTTTGGACGGCTTCCTAAAGGAAGAGTCCATAGACCGTTATTAAATGGACTGGGGAAAATCCACTATTTCTGGGATAAGCAGTATAAAATGTTTTGTACATTTTGGGATCTTGCCAGGTATTTGTGACCTGGATTGGCCACTGTTGGAAACAGGATGCTGGGCTCGATGGACCTTTGGTCTTTCCCAGTATGGCAATACTTATGTACTTATGAACTTATGTAGAACTGTAGCCTATACTTCATGATTGGCCCTATAAGGCCATAAATAATGGCAGAATAGAAAATATATTTATACTTCCATTCCTCCTCTATATTTAATGCATGCTAGTACTTGTCCAGTATTACTGACCATGCTGGCTTTGCATATTGTCTTAATTTGAAATTTTAAATCATTTTCTTGGATAGGAAAAGCAGTGATAAATCCAATTTTTATTCTGTATGTTCATACTTTTGACCCTGTTTACATCATCATGTGATTGTCCATTCTGAATTTCATCTGCCACTGATTTGCCTATTCCTGTAATATTGTATGTAGGAGGAATGTACTCTGAGAAGTGGTTATAACACTGGCACCATAACTGGGCATGACATATACCCCCTAATTCTATAAAAGTTGCTAAAATGTTTGCACACGAGTTGAAAAAGGAGGCATGGAAATGGGAGGGTCATGAGTAGAACGGGGCATTTCTAACATTTACACATGTTATTATAGAATGAGGGGAGATATCCAACTTCGCCCGCCTCACTGTTGAAACAGTCACCTAGGCGATTAGAAGGTTCACCAACACGCACTGTACACTACATACCTACCCCAGCTACCTAATAAAATCCACCCCTGATGGCTTCATAGCAGACCTCACATCCCACCTAAATTACATGCTTCAGCAAGGCCTCACCCCAATACCAAAAGACACCAAGAAAAAAAACAAATGAAATCACCAACTACCGTCCAGTAGTATCTATCCCACTGATAATCAAACTAATGAAAAGCATGGTAACCAAACAACTTACTGATTTTATAGGTACATTCTAAATATTACACAAATCCCAATCAGGATTCCGCCCCCTCCACAGCACTGAAACAGTACTAATTACTCTCCTAGCCAAATTCAAGCAAGAAATAGCAACAGGCAAAGCATCCTTCTCCTCCAATTCGATATGTCTAGTGCATTTAACATGGTAAACCATAACCTACTACTAAGACTACTAGATTATTTTGGGATTTGCGGAAACATACTTAGCTGGATCAAGGGTTTCCTAACCACAAGAACATTTCAAGTGAAATCAAGCTCAAATATATCATCACCGTGGAAAGCAGACTGCGGAGTACCTCAAGGATCACCGCTATCACCGATCCTCTTCAACCTAATGATGACCCCACTAGCCAAGTCATTATCCAACCAAGGCCTGAACCCTTTCATCTATGCAGACAATGTAACAATACGCATTCCTTACAAACATGAACTGACAGAAATCACCAACGAAATCAAGCTCAGCTCTTGAACATCATGGACTCATGGGCAAATGCATTTCAATTAAAACTCAATAAAGAAAAACACACTGTCTCATCCTCTCATCCCAATACAGCACGGACAACCCCACAAGTATCAACACTCCAAACTACACCCTCCCTATATTCAGACAACCTGAAAATCATTAGACCGCAACTTAACACTAGAGAGCCAAGTGAAATCCACAACAAAGAAAATGTTTCACTCAATGTGGAAACTCAAACACGTGAAACCATTCTTCCCGAAGGCAACATTTCACAACCTGATACAATCAATGGTACTAAGCCACATAGAATACTGCAATGGAGTTTATGCGGGATGCAAAGGACAAACTTAAAAGAAACTTCAGACCGCCCAAAATACAGCAGCCAGGCTTATATTCAGAAAAACGTGATTTGAAAGCGCAAAACCTCTCCGGGAAAAACTACACTGGCTCCCAAAGAACACATTGCCTTCAAAATCTGTACCTTGGTTCACAAAATTATCTACGGTGAAGCCACCAGATACATGACAGACCTCACTGACATACCAATCAGAAACATATCCAAATCAACACAAACATATCTAAACCTGCACTACCCAAGCTGCAAAGGACTTAAATACAAATCAACTTACGCATCCAGTTTTTCTTACATAAGCACACAACTATGGCATGCATTACCAAAAGCCTTGAAAACAACATATGACCACCTAAACTTCCGGAAATCACTAAAGACTAACCTGTTCGAAAAGGCATACCCTGCAAACCCAACTTAAATGCCTGAACTCTGCAACACAACATAAGTAAAGTACGTAATGGACATACACAACTCTTTTGTTGACTGTGCCACATGAACTCTGGCTTACCACAACATCACATTGTATTTGTTCTCACCGGAGTTGCGAACGCCTCTCCGGTACCATGTAAGCCACATTGAGCCTGCAAATAGTTGGGAAAATGTGGGATACAAATGTAACAAATAAATAAAATAAATAAATAATGTAGACAAATACATTTGCGCCATGTTTCAGTTAGTGCAAATAACCACGCCTAAAGTTAGGCATGATTCCTGGGTGTAAGTGCTATTCTATAAACAGTGTCTAACTTTCAGTGTGATTCATAGAATAGCAATTTTTTCAGCACCAATTTTTACAGTACCATCTATAGAATTCTCCTATAATGCAAGCAATCTCTTCTTCTAGGCTGTTTATGAACAAGTTAAATAGCATCAACCTTTAAGGCATATCTTTGGTTACTACACATCACATGGATTAATTTGATTAAAAAAAAAAACATCTATACAAAATCAGAAAGACCCTGTTTTCTTTACCTTTTAAAATTGCTTATTAAGCAGCCCTTTGTCAAAACTTTAGCAATGTCTATATGAATTTTGTGTGTCTTCATTCTAGAAATCTACGCACATTGTTGAAAACTCTGAGGTTGGGTTTGCAGGATTTATTGATTATGCATATTTTCCCATAACTTTCAAGTTAGTTAACCAGTCTTTTATTTAATATATGCCTCCAGTACCTTTCCCAGCCTAGATAATCAAATTTACTAATCTACAATTACCTATTTTATTTTTAGAACCATAGTCATAAATAAGTATCTCATGAACTTTACAGCAGTCCATGGGTATCTCATTTGTATTCAGCAAACTCTTGAGGATTAAGTATGTGAATCTTGCAAGGACTATGAAGGATTTGAGAATCCTTTGGAAAAATGCCACCTGGCCCATATACATAATGAACTTTGATACAATTCAATCTTTCCCCTAGCCTCTCTTCATTAAAATCTATGCCCTTCAATTTTTTATCCTGTATTGTTTTTATACTGTGTTATGTCCTGTTAATGGCTTTTCCTTTAATATACAACCAATAGCATTTTTAGAAATGCACTTTTGCATTCTTTTCATCTCCCATAATCATTCACCCTCTCTCAGAACTGTGCAGCTATATACATCTGCTAAGCAATGTTTCATGCACTACATACAACTACAAAACAATTTTATAATACTATGTAGAATTAGAAATCAATGTTAGAACACTTATGATTTATAGAGCAGAACATTCCAGTACTATGAAAAAGCTATAGTATATAGAAGCCAGTTTTTGATTTTTGGGTTTTTAAAAGTAGTCTTCATATATATTTTTCTTTCACATAAGATATCAAGGGGGGGAGTTATCAATGTGGGCTACTGTTAAGACGTGTTATTTTATGGTTAACCCCAGTTATTAGTAACTAGCAGGGGCGTATCTGCTTGGGGCCTCAGGGGCCTGGGCCCCCGCAGATTTCGCCCTGGACCCCCCTACCGCTGCCAACCCTCCCCCTCCGTTGCTGTCGCCTACCTTCGCTGGCGGAGGACCCCAACCCCCGCCAGCCGAGGTCCGCGTCCTCCTTCCGCTGCCGGCTGCCTGTAAAAGAATTCCGTCAGCTGGCGGGGGACCCCCAACCCCCGCCAGCCAAGCCGAGGTCCTTTCATTTCTTCCACTAAAGCTGGCGCCGAAAGTTTCTTCTGAGTCTGATGTCGCCAGCTGACGGAATTCTTTTACAGGCAGCCGGCAGCGGCAGGAGGACACGGACCTCGGCTGGCGGAGGTTGGGGTCCCCCGCCAGCGAAGGTAGGCGACAGCAACGGCGGGGGGAGATTGGCAATGGCAGCGGCTGGGGGGAGGGGGATCGGCGGTGGCGGCGGCGGCAGGGGGGGGGCTATAATGTGCCCCCCCCACTCTGGCCCTGGCCCCCCTACCGCCGCAGTTCAGATACGCCCCGGTCTCATTGCATAAAATGGGACCTGTGCTAAAATAGCACAACTTGTAGTAAAATAACATGTTTTAACAGTAGCTCACGTTGATAACTTCCCCCCTTAGTGTGAAGAGTTTCAGTCTCTGGTAACCTCATCATTGATGTCACAATTGCTTGATTGTCCTATACTTGGCTCATTTTATTACATACTGGTAAAAAAGGCTCGTTTCTGTCAGAAATGAAATGGGCGCTAGCAAGGTTTTCCTCGGAGTGTATGTCTGAGAGAGAGTGTGTCTGAGAGATGGAGAGTGTGATAGACAGAGAGTGTGTCATAGAGAGTGTATGTGAGAGACAGAGAATGAGCGTGAGTGCCCCCCTCCACCCTCCCTTTATGGTCTGAGGCCCCCCTTCCACCCCCACTTCCTCTCCCCTGCCCCACCCTCCAGTCACCCATGTCCAGCGGACCCTCTCTCCCCCCTGTCCCCCCTCCAGCCAACCATGTCCAACGACCCTCCTCTCCCCTGCCCCCCCTCCAGCCACCCATGTCCTGTGACCCTCCTCCCCCTGCCCCTCCTCCAGTCACCCATGTCCCAGTGTCCCCACTCTCCCCCTGCACCCCCCATCCAGCCACCCATGTCCAACAACCCTGCCCTCTCACCTGCCCCTCCTTTATCCACCCAGGTTGTGTAACCAATTCTTCGCAGCAGGCAGAAAAGATCCCCAGTCCTGTCTGCCCGCTGCTGGTGCTGGTGTGGCGCTGCTACTCCCCCGCTGCCGGATCACTGTTCAAATGGCCGCCGAGACTTCCAATGGCGGACTCGCGAGACTCTGCTGAAGTCTTGGACGGCCGCCCTTGTAAGTATCAGCGGCCATTTTGAACAGCGATCCGGCCGGGGGAGCATCAGGCCAGCAATCGGGCAGGCAGGACCAGGGATTGTTTCCGCCTGCCCCGAACAATTGTTTACAAACCTGGGTGGATGAAGGAGGAGCAGCTGAGAGAGCAGGGTCGTTGGACATGGGTGGCTGGAGGGGGGGGCAGGGGGAGAATAGTATCGCTGGACATGGGTGGCTGCAGGGGGGGCAGGGGGAGAGGAGGGTCACAGGACATGAGTGGCTGGAGGGGGGCCAGGGGACAGGAGAGTCATTGTTTGACTGCGCTGCTCCCTGCCACTTGCTCATCCATGTTTCCCTATTCCTCCCCCTGCCTGGGAATCAGCTGTGAGTGACGTCAGCCTGGCTACGGACCTAGCTCAGCTGCCTGGGAATCAGCTGTGAGTGACATCAACCTGGCTACGGAGTCTAGCTCAGCAACTCCGAAGGCGCCACAGACACAGGCAGACACATTAGAACGTTGGTGGGGAGAATTATTATATAGGATAGCAGTGATCTTGATTTCTACTGATTTTTTTTTTAATTAAGGGGGGAGTTATCACCCATGGGCTACCTTTAAGATGTGTTATTTTACTGGCATTGGCATTCTTAAAAAATGAGATAGAGCAGCTTTTAAACTAGAAACTGGGGGAAGGCCAACAGTCGTTCAAAAACGCATAGTTTGGAATAAGGTACCTTTCAAAGATATCAACAAAATGGGAAAGATAGGGTATCTGGATAGCAAGGTTGCAAAACAGACCATAGTAGATCAGGTGTGCTTAAATAAAATTCAGACAAAAGATTGCAAATTAACACTGTCAACTACTGAGCAAGATGTAAATACAAGATGTAAATACAAACAACAAACACAGTCTGAAATGTGTATATGAGAATGCCAGAAGCCTAAGAAATAAGATGGGAGAGTTAGAATATATTGCATTAAATGAAAAATTAGATATAATAGGCATCTCTGAGATCTGGTAGAATGAGCATAACCAGTGGGACACTGTCATACCAGGGTACAAATTATATCTTAGTGATAGGGTGGATTGAATTGGTGGAGGGAAAGCTTTGTATGTTAAGGAAGGCCTTGAATCTAATAGATTGAAAATTCTGCAGGAAATAAAATACATTTGGAATTCCTATGGATTGAAATTCCATGTGTAAAGGGGAAAAGGATAGTAATAGAAGTGTATTACTGTCCTCCTGGCCAGGATGAACAGATGGATGTAGAAATGTTATCGGAAATTAGGGAGGCTAACAAATTAGACAACACAATAAAAATGGGTTCATAAGTACATAAGTATTGCCACACTGGGAAAGACCAAAGGTCCATCAAGCCCAGCATCCTGTCTCCAACAGTGGCCAATTCAGGTCACAAATACCTGGCAAGATCCCAAAAAAGTACAAAACATTTTATACTGCTTATCCCAGAAATAGTGGATTTTCCCCAGTCCATTTAATCATAGTCTATGGACTTTTCCTTTAGGAAGCCGTCCAAACCTTTTTTAAACTCTGCTAAGCTAACCGCCTTTACCACATTATCTGGCAACAAATTCCAGAGTTTAATTACATGTTGAGTGAAGAAAAATTTTCTCTGATTCATTTTAAATTTACTACATTGTAGCTTCATCGCATGCCCCCTAGTCCTAGTATTTTTGGAAAGCATAAGCAGACGTTTCACATCTACCCGTTCCACTCCACTCATTATTTTATAGACCTCTATCATATCTCCCCTCAGCCACCTTTCCTCCAAGCTGAAGAGCCCTAGCCGCTTTAGCCTTTCCTCATAGGGAAGTCGTCCCATCCCCTTTATCATTTTCGTCACCCTTCTCTGCACCTTTTCTAATTCCACTATATCTTTTTTGAGATGCGGCGACCAGTATTGAACACAATATTTGAGGTGCCGTGGCCCCATGGAGCGATACAAAGGCATTATAGCATCCTCATTTTTGTTTTCCATTCCTTTCCTAATAATATCTATTTGCTTTCTTAGCCGCAGCAGCACACTGAGCAGAAGGTTTCAACGTATCATCAACGACGACACCTAGATCCCTTTCTTGGTCTGTGACTCCTAACGTGGAACCTTGCATGACGTAGCTATAATTCAGGTTACTCTTTCCCGCATGCATCACTTTGCACTTGCTCACATTAAATGTCATCTGCCATTTAGACGCCCAGTCTCCCAGTCTCGTAAGGTCCTCTTGTAATTTTCACAATCCTCCCGCGATTTAACGACTTTGAATAACTTTGTGTCTTATACATATAGTAACATAGTAGATGACGGCAGAAAAAAGACCTGCACGGTCCATCCAGTCTGCCCAACAAGACAACTCATGTGTGCTACTTTTTGTGTATACCCTACTTTGACTTGTACCTGTGCTCTTCAGGGCACAGACCGTAAAAGTCTGCCCAGCACTATCCCCGACTCCCAACCACCAGCCCCGCCTCCCACCACCGGCTCTGGCACAAACCGTATAAGTCTGCCCAGCACTATCCCCGCCTCCCACCACCAGCTCTGGCACAGACCATCAGCAAATTTAATTACCTCACTAGTTACTCCCATCTCTAGGTCATTTATAAATATGTTAAAAAGCAGCGGTCCCAATACAGACCCCGGAGGAACTCCACTATCTACCCTTCTCCATTGAGAATAATGACCATTTAACCCTACTCTCTGTTTTCTGTCTTTTAACCAGTTTTTAATCCACAATAGAACACTACCTCCTATCCCATGACTTTCCAATTTCCTCTGGAGTCTTTCATGAGGTACTTTGTCAAACGCATGATAGGCTGCAAATATCGCAGGATACCAAACCCCTATTGGAATCTTTGTAGATCAAAATTCCATGTGAAAAGGGGAAAAAATAGTGATAGGAGTGTACTACCGTCTGCCTGGCCAGGACAAGCAGACGGACGCAGCAATGTCAAAGGAAATTAGGGAAGCGAATAAAATGGGCAATGTAACAATAATGGGTGATTTCAATTATCCGGATATAGACTGGGTTAATGTAACATCGGTACATGCCAGGGAGATAAAATTTCTTGATGAAATCAAGGACAGCTTCATGGAACAGCTGGTTCAGGAGCTGACAAGGGAAGGAAAAATACTAGACTTAGTCCTTAGTGAAGGTCATGATCTAGTGCAAGGGGTAACGGTGCGAGGGCCGCTTGATAACAGTGATCACAATATGATCAATTTTGAAATTGGCATTGAAGGAAATGAACTTAGGAAATCAAATACACTAGTGTTTAACTTTAGAAAAGGTGATTATGATAAAATGAGAAAAACGGTGAAAAAAAGACTAAAAGGAACAGCTCGCAGGGTAAAAAACTTGCATCAGGCGTGGATGCTGTTCAAAAACACCATCCTAGAGGTACAGGACAAATATATTCCGCGTATTAGAAAAAGAGGAAAAAAGACCAAACGTCAGCCGGCGTTGCTAAACAGTAAGGTAAAGGAAGCCATTAAAGCCAAAAAACAATCCTTCAGAAAATGGAGAAGAGAACCGACTGAAAATAATAAGATAAAACATAAGGAATGCCAAGCCAAATGCAAAGCAGAGATAAGGAGGACAAAAAAGGACTTTGAAAAAAAGTTAGCGTTAGAAGCGAAAATACATAGCAAAAGTTTTTTAGATACATTAAAAACAGGAAGCTAGCTAAAGAATCGATTGGGCCGCTGGACGAAAGTGGTGTTAAAGGGGCGTATCAGGGAAGACAAAGCCATAGCGGAGAAATTAAATTCTTTGCTTTGGTCTTCACCGAGGAGGATTTTGGGAGGGATACCGGTGCCGGAGAGGGTATTTGAAGCAGGCGAGTCGGAGAAACTAAACGAATTCACTGTAAACTTGGAGGATGTAATGGGTCAGTTCTGCAAACTGAAGAGTAGTAAATCACCAGGACCAGATGGTATTCATCCCAGAGTATTAATAGAACTGAAGAATGAACTTGTAGAGGTATTGTTAGTAATATGCAATCTATCCCTAAAATCAGGTGTGTTACTGGAAGACTGGAGGGTAGCCAATGTTACACCAATTTTTTAAAAGGTTCCAGAGGAGATCCTGGAAATTATAGACCGGTGAGTCTGACATTGGCAAAACGGTAGAGGCTATAATTAAAAACAAAATTACAGAGCATATTCAAAAGCATGGATTAATGAGACAAAGCCAACATGAATTTAGTGAAGGGAAATCTTGCCTGACGTCGGTACCGGGCAAAACGGTAGAGGCTATTATTAAGAATAAAATTACAGAGCACATACAAAAACATGGGCTGATGAGACAAAGTCAGCACGGATTTAGTGAAGGGAAGTCTTGCCTTACCAATCTACTGCATTTTTTGAGGGGGTGAACAAACATGTGGACAATGGGGAGCCAGTGGATATTGTGTATCTGGATTTTCAGAAGGTGTTTGACAAAGTACCTCATGAAAGACTCCAGAGGAAACTGGAGAGTCATGGGATTGGAGGTAGGGTATTACTATGGATTAAGAGCTGGTTGAAAGATAGGAAACAGAGAGTAGGATTGAATGGTCAGTATTCTCAGTAGAGAAGGGTAGTTAGTGGGGTCCCTCAGGGGTCTGTGCTGGAACCGCTGCTTTTTAACATATTTATAAATGATCTAGAGATGGGAGTAACTAGTGAGGTAATTAAATTTGCAGATGACACAAAGTTATTCAGGGTCGTCAAGTCGCAGGAGGAGTGTGAAAGATTACAGGAGGACCTTACGAGACTGGGAGACTGGGCGTCTAAATGGCAGATGTCGTTTAATGTGAGCAAGTGCAAAGTGATGCATGCGGGAAAGAGGAACCTGAATTATAGCTACGTCATGCAAGGTTCCACGTTAGGAGTCACAGACTGGTCGCCGCATCTCAAAAAAGATATAGTGGAATTATAAAAGGTGCAGAGAAGGGCGACGAAAATGATAAAGGGGATGGGACGACTTCCCTGCGAGGAAAGGCTAAAGCGGCTAGGGCTCTTCAGCTTGAAGAAAATGAAGCTGAGAGGAGATATGATAGAGGTCTATAAAATAATGAGTGGAGTGGAACGGGTAGATGTGAAATGTCTGCTTATGCTTTCCAAAAATACTAGGACTAGGGGGCATGCGTTGACAAGACATTGAAATTTCTGCTCAGTGTGCTGCGGCGGCCAAGAAAGCGCACAAAATGTTGAGTATAATTAGGAAAGGGATGGAAAACAAACACAAGAATGTTATAATACCATTGTATCGCTCCATGGTGCGACCGCACCTCGAATATTGTGCCCAAGTCTGGTCGCCGCATCTCAAAAAACATATAAAGGAATTGGAGAAGGTGCAGAGAAGGGCGACGAAAATGATAAAAGGGATGGAGCGACTTTCCTATGAGGAAAGGCTGAGAAGGTTAGGGCTCTTCAGCTTGGAGAAAAGGCGGCTACAAAATAATGAGCGGAGTAGAGTGGACAGATGTGAAGCATTTGTTTACACTTTCAAACAATAATAGAACTAGGGGACACAAGATGAAGCTAGAATATGGTAGATTTAAAACAAATAGGAGAAAGTTTTTCTTTATTCAGCATGTAGTTGGTCTCTGGAACTCGTTGCCGGAGAATGTGGTGACAGCAGCTGGCCTTACGGAGTTTAAGGGGGGTTTGGACAGATTCCTGAAAGAAAATTCCATTGAACATTATTAATTTTTATTTTTGAGGGGGTTTTGCCAGGTTCTTGAAGCCTGGATTGGCCGCTGTCAGAGACAGGATTCTGGGCTTGATGGACCCTTGGTCTTTTTCCAGTATGGCGGTGCTTATGTGCTTATATGCCTTCTGAAAATCCAGATACACAATATCAACCGGCTCACCTTTATCCACGTTTGTTCACCACTTCAAAGAAATGTAGTAGATTGGTGAGACAAGATTTCCTTTCACTAAATTCATGTTGGCTTTGTCTCATTAACCCATGCTTTTGAATATGCTCTGTAATTTTGTTTTTAATTATAGTCTCTACCATTTTGCCTGGCACCGACATCAGACTCACCGGTCTATAATTTCCCAGATCTCCTCTGGAACCTTTTTTAAAAATCGGCGTTACATTGTTCACCCTCCAATCTTCGAATACCACGCTCAATTTTAAGGATAAATTACATATTACTAACAATAGCTCCGCAAGCTAATTTTTCAGTTCTATCAGTACTCTGTGATGAATACCATCCGGTCCAGGAGATTTGCTACTCTTCAGTTTGTAGAACTGCCCCATTACATCCTCCAGGTTTACAGAGAATTCATTAAGTTTCTCCGACTCGTCAGCTTTGAATACCATTTCCGGCACCGGTATCCCACCCAAATCTTCCTCGGTGAAGACTGAAGCAAAGAATTCATTTAATCTCTCCATTACAGCTTTGTCATCCCCGATCGCCCCTTTTACTCCTCGGTCATCTAACAGTCCAACCGATTCTTTTGCCGGCTTCCTGCTTTTAATATACCTAAAAATAATTTTACTATGCGTTTTTGCCTCCAACACAATCTTTTTTTTCGAAGTCCCTCTTAGCCTTCCTTATCAGCGCTTTCCATTTGACTTGACATTCCTTATGCTGTTTCTTATTATTTTCAGTCGGTTCCTTCTTCCATTTTCTGAAGGATTTTCTTTTAGCTGTAATAGGTGTGGATGCTGATTAAAAATACTATCCTGGAAGCCTAGGCCAAATATATTCTGTGTATTAAAGAAGGAGGAAGGAATACCAAGCGACAGTTGGCATGGTTAAAAAGTGAGGTGAAGGAAGCTATTAGAACTAAAATAAAATCCTTCAGAAAATGGAAGAAAGAACCAACTGAAAATAATAAGAAACAGCATAAGGAATGGCAAGTCAAATGCAAAGCGATGATAAGGAAGGGTAACAGGGACTTTGAAACAAACATTGCGTTGGAGGCAAAAACACATAGTAAATTTTTTTTTAGGTATATTAAAAGCAAGAAACCGGCAAAAGAATTGGTTCGACCACTAGATTACCAAGGGGTAAAAGGGGCACTCAGGGAAGACAAAGCCATAGTGGAGAGATTAAATTAATTCTTTGCTTTTGTCTTCACCGTGGAAGATTTACTTTTTTTTCTTGATAGAAGTTTAACTTATTAACTTTAGCTCTTATCATAGGATGAACTTTCCTCTTGTAACCTAACCTAATCTGCCCTTTACCCCAACTATGTATTTCTCCTATCCGGATCTGGTAATCACCACTTACGGAATTATGTAAGCCACATTGAGCCTGCAAATAGGTGGGAAAATGTGGGATACAAATGTTTTAAATAAATAAGATTTGGGAGAGATACTGGTGCCAGAAATGGTATTCAAAGCTGACGAGCCACAGAAACTGAATGAAATCTCTATAAACCTGGAGGATGTAATGGCACAATTTGACAAATTGAAGAGTAGCAAATCTCATGGACTGGATGGTATTCATCCCAGAGTACTGATAGAATTGAAAAATGAACTAGTGGAACTATTGTTAGTAATATGTAATTTCTCTTTAAGATCAAGCATGGTACCAGAAGATTGGAGGGTGGCCAATGTAACGCTGATTTTTTAAAAAAGGTTCTAGAGGAGATCCGGGAAATTATAGACTGGTGAGCCTGACATCAATGCTGGACAAAATGGTAGAGACTATTATAAAGAACAAAATTACAGAGTATATTCAAAAGCATGGATTAATGAGACAAAACCAACATGGATTTAGTGAAGGGAAATCTTGCCTCAACAATCTACTACATTTCTTTGAAGGGGTGAACAAACATGTGGATAAAGATGAGCCGGTTGATATTGTGTATCTGGATTTTCAGATGGCGTTTGACAAAGTACCTCATGAAAGTCTCCAGAGGAAATTGGAGAGTCATGGGATAGGAGGTAGTGTCCTATTGTGGATTAAAAACTGGTTAAAGGATAGAAAACAGAGAATAGGGTTAAATGGTCAGTATTCTCAATGGAGAAGGGTAGATAGTGGAGTTCCCCAGGGGTCTGTGCTGGAACCACTGCTTTTTAACATATTTATAAATGATCTAGACATGGGAGTAACTAGTGAGGTAATTAAATTTGCTGAGAACACAAAGTTATTCAAAGTTGTTAAATTGCAAGTGGATTGTGAAAAATTACAAGAGGACCTTACAAGACTGGGAGACTGGGCATCTAAATGGCAGATGACATTTAATGTGAGCAACTGCAAAGTGATGCATATGGGAAAGAGGAACCTAAATTATTGCTATGTAATGCAAGGTTCCACATTAGGAGTCACCGACCAGGAAAGGGATCTAGGTGTCATCATTGATGATACATTGAAACCCTCTGCTCAGTGTAAACGGCGGCGGCTAAGAAAGCAAATAGAATGTTAGGTATTATTAGGAAAGGAATGGAAAACAAAAATGAGGACATTATAATGCCTTTGTATTGTTCCATGGTGTGACTGCACCTCGAATATTGTGTTCAGTTCTGGTCACCACATCTGAAAAATGATGCGGAGGGGCATAATCGAACGGGGCACCCAAGTTTTCCTGAGGACATCCTCGCAGGACGTCCCCGCGAAGGGGCGGGGAAACCCGTATTATCAAAACAAGATGGGCGTCCATCTTTCGTTTCGATAATACGGTCGGGGACGCCCAAATCTCAACATTTAGGTCGACCATAGAGATGGTCGTCCCCGATTTTCGGTGATAATGGAAACCGAGGACGCCCGTTTCAGAAACGACCAAATCCAAGCAATTTGGTCATGGGAGGAGCCAGCATTCATAGTGCACTGGTGCCCCTCACATGCCAGGACACCAACCGGGCACCCTAGGGGGCACTGCAGTGGACTTCAGAAAAAGCTCCCAGGTGCATAGCTCCCTTAGCTTGTGTGCTGAGCCCACCAACCCCCCCCCCCTCCCCACAACTGTACACTACTACCACAGCCCTTAGAGATGAAGGGCTACCCCTACATGTGGGTACAGAGGGTTTGTGGTGGGTTTTGAAGGGCTCATATTTACCACCACAAGTGTAACAGGTGGGGGGGATGGGCCTGGGTCCGCCTGCCTGAAGTGCACTGCAGCCCACTAAGACTGCTCCAGGGACCTGCATACTGCTGTCATGGAGCTGGGTATGATATATGAGGCTGGGATAGAGGCTGGAAAAAATATTTTAAAATTTGTTTTAGGGTGGAAGGGGGTTAGTGATCTCTGGGGGAGTAAGGGGAGGTCACCCCCGATTCCCTCCAGTGGTCATCTGGTCATTTAGGGCACAGTTTTGTGGCTTGGTCTAAAAAAAAAAGGACTAAGTAAAGTCGTCCAAGTGTTCGTCAGGGATAACCTTCTTTTTTTCATTATCAGCCGAGGACGCCCATGTGTTAAGCACGCTCCAGTCCTGCTTTCGCTATGCTTCCAACACGTCCCCGTGACGGAAAGCAGTTGAGGACGCCCAAAATCGGCTTTCTATTATGCCGATTTGGGCAACCCTGTGAGAAGAATGCCCATCTTCTGATTTGTGTTGAAAGATGGGCACCCTTCTCTTTCGAAAATAAGCCTGATAGTGGAATTAGAAAAGGTACAGAGAAGGGCGACAAAAATGATAAAGGGTATGGGATGACTTCCCTATGAGGAAAGGCTAAAGCAGCTAGGGCTCTTCAGCTTGGACAAAAGACAGCTAAGGGGAGATATGATAGAGATCTATAAAATATTGAGTGGAGTGGAACAGGTAGACATGAATCGCTTGTTTACTTGTTCAAAAAATACTAGGACTAGAATAGAGATCCAAGATGGCTGCACTCTACTGAGACGCTGCGAGTCTCGATCCTAACGATGCCAAAACGTCGAGGGAGATTGACGGCCAGGGCCTCGCCGCTAACCCCCTCCTTACCTGGTCCTCTCGACCGCTTTTTCAGACCGCAGGAAGTTAATCAAAATAGCGGAATGCTGCTAGCAGGGAGTACCGGCGATTTGGGAGAATCGGTCTCCCCTAGCCTTGAAACCACGCTGAGCCCGCTATGCGAACTCCACCTCCCCAGCCGGTAGGCACAAGCTCCTTCCTCGCTGACTCGACGGGGTCTCCCTGTTTAGGTGTTATGGACCCGGAAGAACGTCGAGACGAGGTCTTGCTTCCATTAGAGAAAGGAGAGATGCCGCCACAAATAGAAGGGAGAGGAGCCGAAGGACAGAGTGAGCGTGTGAAAACTTCTGAAAGGTTTGAAATACCGAAGAAATTATTAGTTAAACCGAAAGAGGTTACACTGGACACTTTATGGGACTTAGTTTCTACCCTGGGTCAAACGTTCCTGAAACAAGTTAATGAAACTGCACCTAAAATGAAACTATTAGAGATTGATTTACAAAAAACAGAGGAAAAGATTAAAGTTATAGATGAAAAAACTGAAAAAATGGAACAAAGCATTATGAAATTGGAAACGATTCAACCTTTAATGACTAATGACTTGACAAATCTTAGAAAAAAGATGGAAATGTTTGATAATTATACAAAAAAATCATAATTTAAGATTTGTTAATTTTCCTAGAATAAAAACTGTTTCTCCTCTTGATATGTTAAAACGTTACTTGCGGGACATTTTGAATATACCAGAGCAGAATTTGCCACCGTTTACCTTGGCATATTACATCCCAGGAAAAGAATTGAATCAAATGCCTGAAACTCCATTGGATATCTCTCTTTTGCTTGAAACTTCTGATTCCGAATTAGCAACTGCTGCGACTTTGGTTGCGACAGTTGCATTATTGCCTGACAAGGATTGGATCTTCTGCTTATTTTTCCGTAATAAAGATAAACCCTTTTTGGGATATAAAATATTATTATTTCCTGATGTCTCTAAGGAGACTCGTAAGCGGAGGAAACAATTCTTGCTCCTTAAGCCCGAAATATTGCACTTGGGGGGTACCTTCTTTTTAAGATACCCCTGCAAGTGCATAGTCAGACTTGAAGAGAAGAAATATGTATTTACAGAACCAACACATGCATCAGCTCTTATAGCCTCGGTGAAAAAGGATAAGCGTTAAGGAAAAGATTAACTCCTTCTAGTAGAGATTGTGCTATCCTTATTAATTTCCTTTTTTTTTCTTGCTCCCCTTGAATTCCTAATTTTGGATCTCTAATTTATGGACTTGAGTATCAATATTTACCTGTTTGATTGTTAATTTCTGTTGATATACTTTTATTTTTATGATGCTTTTCCATTCAAGAAGTTTCTTGTATATTTTTTTTAATTGAATAAAATAAAATAAAAAAATATAAAAAATACTAGGACTAGGGGCACGCGATGAAGCTACAAAGTATATTTAAAACGAATTGGAAAAAATATTTCTTCACTCAATATGTAATTAAACTCTGGAATTTGTTGCCACAGAATGTAGTAAAAGCAGTTAGGTTAACGGGGTTTAAAAAAGGTTTGGCTGGCTTCCTAAAGGAAAAGTCCATAAACCGTTTTTAAAATGGACTTGCGGAAAATCCACTGCTTATTTCTAGAATAAACAGCATAAAATTTATTATACTGTTTTGGGATCTTGCCAGGTACTTGTGACCTGGATTAGCCTCTGTTGGAAACAGGATGCTGGGCTTGATGGACCTTCTGTCTGTCCCAGTATGGTAATACTTATGTACATATGTACTGTTAACCCCAGTTATTAGTAACTAGGTCTCATTGCATAAAATGGATCCTGTGCTATAATAACGCAAGTTAATGGTAAAATAACACTACTTAACAGAAGCCCACATTGATAACTATGCTCCTAGGTAGAAATTGGAACATCCAAATCAAGGTGCTCACAATTCCTTGAGTATTTTACAAAATGCTCTGATAACTGTGGATCCTTTTGTAAAATACATATAAAAATGCTGGCAAATGCAGGTATATATTTTGGCACATATAGCTGGATCATCTATTTTGCAAAAATAACATGTTAAAATGGCATCAAACAGCACTTTACATATTTAAGTGTTTTGCTCCCACAGTTGACTATCCAGCTTATTTTCGAAAGAGAAAGACGCCCATATTTCGACCCAAATCGGGAGATGGGCGTCTTTCTCCCGTGGGCGACCAAATCGGTATAATCGAAAGCCGATTTTGGGCATCTCCAAATGCAATCTGTCACGGGAACGGACAAAGTTGACGGGGGCATGTCGGAGGCGTGGTGAAGGCGGGACTGGGGCGTGTTTATCGGCCGAGGAGAGATGGGCGCGCTCGGCCAAAAATCGAAAAAAGAAGGGCACCAGAAGCAAGAATTTGGGTGTCATGTCTGTGGCCATGACCCCTCTCAGACTCACCTTATGTCCGGCGGTCAGCTTCTGAGCTGGCTCCTGTCTGTTCCTCCTGTGTTAGTTCTGTCTCTGTCTCTGTGTGCTGGCTGCATTGGATTGTCTGTGTGCTGTTTCCCGTTCCAGACTTCAGCCCAGTCCAGTCCGAATCTTCCGGCCTGCCAGACTTGCTTGTTTTGTTTGAACCTACACAGCACCCGTAGTATCCTGGTGATTGCTGCATCTGAGCCTCAGCTGCTGCTGGGCTTATTAGCCATTGTGAAACTCTCTGCTTTGCCTTTGCATCGTCTAAGGCCCTGGTTTGTTGGTGCTTGCTGCACTTCTGCCTAGTCCAGTTTATAGTTTGTATTCTTGTCTGATTCTAGCTTAGTCCTTTGTGTAGCTTTGTGTTCGGTATTGCTTGTGCCCAGTCTTGTTTCTTGTTGTATGTCTTTGTCTAGTGCTAGGTTGTCTGTGTCTCTTGTTCAGTGGCTGCCTGGAAGCTTTCAGTCTATCTCTTATCTATCTGTGTTTGTTCCCTGTTTCAGTGGCTGTTTGCAGCTTCCAGATCTGTCCCTTGTCTGTCTGAGAGTCCTAGTCTAGTTTTCTGCCTAGCCTCCCTGTGTGCTCTAGTCTCTGTGTGTATCCTGCTGGTATCTAGTCTCTGCTCTGTCCGGTTAGCCCTGCCAGCCACCTGCACTCAGGGGCTCAACTCCTGAGGAACGGTGGCTAAGTGCAGGTGAAGGCTAGCTGGCCCTGTCTGAGTTCTGCCTTATCCCTGTGTGGGGTGGTTTTGCCTGCCACTGCCGCTCCTCGGCAGAGGCCCAAGGGCTCACAATCCGAGTTCCTGCTTTTGGAAAGCGTGACATTGGGTCACTTTTTCTGGACCCTTTTTTCTCACGAACAAGTCACCAAAAAGTGCCCCAACTGCCCAGATGACCCCGAGGGAATCGGGATGACCTCCCCTGACTCCCCCAGTGGTCACTAACCCCCTCCACCCAAAAAAAACCAACTTTAAAACTTTTTTTTTCCAGCCTGTATGCCAGCCCAAATGTCATACCCAGCTCCATCACAGCAGTATGCAGGTCCCTGAAGCAGTTGTTAGTGGGTGCAGTGGACTTCAGCCAGGTGGACCCAGGCCCATCCCCCCCCACCTGTTACACTTGTGCTGGTAAATGGGAGCGCTCCAAACCGCCCGCACAACCCACTGTACCCACATCTAGGTGCCCCTCTTCAGCCATAAGTGCTATGGAATGGTGTAGAATTGTGGGCAGTGGGTTTTGGGTGGATTTTGGGGACTCAGCACCCAAGGTAAGGGAGCTATGGACTTGGGAGGTATTTTAATTTTTTTTTAATTGTTACAAGTGCCCCCTAGGGTGCACGGGTTGGTGTCCTGGCATGTGCACTACGAATCCTGGCCCCTCCCACAACCAAATGCCTTGGATTTGTTCGTTTTTGAGCTGGGCGCCTTCGGTTTCCATTATCGCTGAAAAACGAAACCGCCCAGCTCAAATCTGCCCAAATCCGATGCATTTGCCTGGCACAAACCATATTATCAAAAAAGAAGATGGACGCCCATTTTTTTTTGAAAATACAGTCTGTCCCGCCCCTTCACTTACCCGTCCTCGGAGATAGACGCCCATGGAGATGGGCGTTCTTGTTCGATTTTGCCCCTCCATGCGTATTGTATTTGTACTATATAATGCAAAGTAGCATCAGCTTCCTGGTAGGAACCATAATCTTTGTTTGGATAGATCACCCTTTATATGTGACCCATTTCACTGTGAACATAGTAGGTTCTGGCATAATTCCCCCCCCCCCCCCCCCCAAGCACATGCTCTGACTCTATTGGTTTTTCCCTCAGCCCTTTAGTCTTATAGGTATTCTCTGCACTTCTCCCCTGCACAGCAAAATTCTCCATCTTTGGCTCAGGAGCAAGTTGTCCTCCACACTATGTTTCTCTCCCTCTTCAGGAGAAAGCATCCCTTTTTTCAGCATCCTCTCCAAAGATACTCAATGTCCTTCCCGCATTGAACCCTGCATCTATCCATTCAACAGACACCACCTTTTTCACTAAAGCTTAACATCCACCTCTGCAATAATTCAGAATCCATCTCTCCAGCCACTTAACATCTATTCTTTTGGGCTGTTTCAAGGACTCCTGTTTCAAGGGACTCATCCTGCCTGGCAGAACTCTTGCTTGTCAACTATCTGCATGCAGTAAGTTATCTGTTTAACTTATATACAATAAAGAGCTGAAAATTAAGAAAGCGACTCCTCCTTTGGGTTTTGACTTACATATATGAGGCATATTTTCAAAGCACTTGGGAGGCTAAGTTCCATAGGTTTTCTATGGAACTTTGGGAGGCTAAGTGCTTTGAAATGAGCCTGAATGTAAATAGTAGATGACGGCAGAAAAGACCTGCATGGTCCATCCAGTCTGCCCAACAAGATAAACTCATATGTGTATACCTTACCTTGATTTGTACCTGCCTTTTTCAGGGCACAGACCGTACAAGTCTGTCCAGCAGTATTTCCCGCCTCCCAACCACCAGTCCCGCCTCCTATCACTGGCTCTGGCACAGACCGTATAAGTCTAACCTCCACTATCCTCGCCTCCCAACCACCAACCTCTCTTCCACAACCTGCTCCGCTTGGTTTAGCTGGCTGTTTAAATAATGCCTGGATTATACTTTGTGAGATCAGCACAATAACACTTGAGTCGTAGTCCAAATGCCACACACAGCCATGGTATTTACATATTTACATATAATCTACTGTTATCGCCAGCTATCCATGTAGCAACACACACACACGCCTAGTGGTTAGGGTGGTGGACTCTGGTCCTGGGGAACTGAGGAACTGAGTTCGATTCCCACATCAGGCACAGGCAGCTCCTGGTTGACTCTGGGCAAGTCACTTACCCTCCATTGCCCCATGTAAGCCGCATTGAGTCTGCATGACGTGGAAAGCGCGGGGTACAAATGTAACAAATAAATTATATATATACTATATATATATATATATATATATATATATATACACACACACACACAAACCAAACACATGTTATATACACATACATACATATTCAGTCATGATGTGTATGGCTCTACAGATAAATTAGGACTCAGAACTACGGATAGTGAATGAATATCACTGGCTATCCATAGACTTAGGTGGAATGCCTACACTTCACCCTTGCTCCATCCAGCACTATCCAAATAGTGATGAGATGATCTGTAATACTTTTAGTTGTATTATCTGTATAGTGCCACTGAAAATTCATGGATAGGACACTATCCATATAGGACTCAACACTAGAAATGGTGCCCCAAATTTGGATGCCAAAAAAAGCACACTAAGTACTGTAGTATTCTATAAACAGTGCTCAAAGTTGGGTCCCCATTTATAGACTAGCACTTAGTGCCATACCCATTTTGGGTTCAAGGATTTACACCAACTGAACCCTCTTATTAAAGCCATAGAACCTGGATTCTATCCTTTTGGCTTTCATACTCTAAAGAATAATTTACAGTATCCTGACAAAGGACATAACAGTACAGTTGAAAGAGCAAGTAATCAGATAAATTGATATACTATCAGAACAGGTGCCAGGTTTACTTTCTTTGAGTTTACTGCTTTTTACAGTAGCGCTCAAGAATGAATAACAATATATTTTGTTTAAAGTGTTCTGTCATAATATCATTGCCTATCCTTGATTAGGCATCAGTTCCTGTTCCATCTTCATTCTGTATCACCACCGGGGTCCATCACCATATGTTCGAACTATCACCTTGGCTACTAATGTGAGTCTTTAATGCATGTTCCAGTGTACTTTCCCCTTGAGAGATATTTTATGTTGCTGTTGGAGCAATAAAATGATGTAACACTTGGCTTTCAAAAGAATCCAAACTTTCTTTCATCACTCTAAGAAAACAATCCATTACACCTTTTCAAAATGAAATCCACAACTATTATAGCAGGGAATGTGAGACTATTTTAAGACAGGATAAGCAAATTACAATTCATAGATGATAGTAGACACGATGGGCAATATTTGTTAAAAGTGCACAGCAAAATGTATCAATATAGTAGGTGGATTATCATATTTTTTGCTAATTGCAATCCAAACAGTCTATAACTTAGTAGCAGGAACATTTTGAGTTCTGATGCCATACAGCGCCCTTGTAGTTAAAAAAAGCTAGAGAATATATGGCAGTCAGAACAAGAAGCAATCAAAGAACACCTATCTTTCGAAAATCTTTGAAACATTCTTCTTCAACAAGGCTTACAATGAGGAACCTCTAACCTCACTAAGTCCACTCAATTATGAACGCAAACCTTCTATAACTAACCCTAACAACTCTCTTCCTTCTTCCCTCTCCCCTTCCTCAATCGCTACACATTACTAACTGTATCCGATATCCTGTTATGACAATGTTATCAAATCTATGTAAGCCAACATTGAGCCTGCAAATAGGTGGGGGAATGGTGGATTCAAATTGCATAAATAAATAAATATAATGCCCACCCCTTTCCTCCATCCTGGCAGTCATCACCACTGTGCCTGTATTTTTCTTACATCCTTGTTATCAAGATGAGGGTAACAGAAGAAGTGGTTTATTACAAGGTTACCCGACGGGGTAACCTTGTAATAAACCACTTCTTCTGTTACCCTTTTGTTCTATTTTTTTTTATCTGATTTTTTTCTTTTGGTTTGCTATTTCTGTGGCAGATCTTTGCCTTTTTTTTTTTGTTTTTGTCTCTTGTGATTTGAATGCACTGCCAATGAACTGCAAACCAAAACATTTAAAAATGGGTTTCAAAAACAATGATTTGAATGTTTTGGCAAAACAAAATGTTCAAATGCTGATTTATGCCTTTTTTTTTATTTTTTATTTTGAAAATGAGCACCTTAGTCACTGACTCTTATTAGATCCATAGAAATCTTTTTTACAAAACATATTGGATATTCAAAAGGGTTTAACCAGGCAGAAAAAGCTCCTGCCCAATTAAACCCTTCTGAGCAAGCCGGCCACTGATATTCAGTTGCACTTAACTGGTTAGTCCTGCTAAATATCACCACTGTCCAAACTTTATGCACTGAGGGGTCCTCCTTTTACCAAGCAGTGGTAAAAAGGGCCCTGCAGTAGCAGCAGGGGGCCTTTATTACCAAACAACAGGGCACTTTTTTACCGCATCGGGTAAAGAGCCTCTAAAAAAGACAAAGCCATGCTGTAAGATTATTCTTGCCATGTGGCCATGAAGGGGGGGGGGAGCACTTACTGCCACCAGGGCCGCCGAGAGGGGGGGCAGGGGGGACAAAATTCCCCAGGCTCGGACCTCCAAGGGGGGGTCCGGTGCCGCAGTCCCCTTCACCCTCCCCCCTCCATCCACCACCGGGCCCCCCTAAATTCAAATCATAGCGCCTCACCTCGACCTCGCTCCATGTGAAAGAAGTGCAGCGGCGGCAGTCTGCAGATCGCCTCCCTTCGGGCCTTCCCTCCATGTGTCCTACCCCGGGGGCGGCCTTGCCCCTGGCCCGGCCCAGTCTCTCGGTGGCCCTGACTGCCACTCATTGAGGTGACAGTAAGGGCTCCTGCAGTAACCTGGCAGTAACTAGGCAATGGCATACACATTAAGACTCCAGTGGAATGTTACTAACACACCTTTTATTATATCTGTGTGTCGTTACAAAAACGAATGACACAAAAAACTACAACATAAATGCACCACTATTCATTCACCATTCACCAATCACTCGCGATAACAACCAATAAACATCATTAATCATCAAAGATGCAATTTAACCTATCATATACTTAGAAACCTGTGCAGTATGGCTACTATAGTTCACAAATGTCCATCACAATGTCCATCAAAAGTATGTGTATGCTAATGATATAACTCTGGTGTTTCAGCAATTTCGCCCTAGTTAGTATGTTTAGTAACTAGGCATAATGTAAAAAGTGGGAGAGTGACCAAGGATACCAGAACTGGAGATGTTCGTTAATAAACAACTTTATTAATAATTTGAAGACTCTAGTAACTAGGCAATGCCAATTACTGCTGAGTTAGTGCCGCACTAAAAAATTATGTAAATGTTTTCTGTAGTGCCGGAAATGGCACGTGCTTGAGGCAGAACTACCGCCAGTGGCTATGTTGGACCGGCAGTAGCTCCAGGTTGCTGTGCGGCAACCCTTTAGTAAAAGGATGCATGAGTTAAGTGGGCAGCAATCTGAATATTGGCCGGTGCCTGGTTAAATTCTGGTTCAGTGGACATACCCACATATTCAATGCTGGCAGCTGCATGTGTTCAGGGTTAACTCAGCCTATGGCTGGAAGTGACTTGCAAGCCACTTCTGTCATGGGGCTGAATATTGACCCCTATTTTCAGGGATTTATTATCAAACTCAATTCACCAAACAGTACCATGAAACTACACATTTAATAATGCTATAAAAGTCACAGCATTTGAAGAAAGGTACAAAAAATACTCGGTAAAATGTTTGACCTGCAAATCCTGATGTATGGCATCTGCATTTTTACCTTATAAGAGGGTCTGTTTCAAGTGCAAATCATAGCTTCTCTTTGTGGCTTTCATGAGGAAAAATATTCCAGATTTCTGTTGCAGTCTCTATATCATCACCAGGTTGATCTCATCTACTCGAATACACTGCTACTCCATTTTAAATCCTTCTCATTCTTTTTGTATGATTAGCTAATCAAACAGACTGGAAACACATCATCCTCTCATCTGTAGATCTGTCTGCCAGACCTATTGTATCATTGCCCACATTTCTCGAGGCTGTCTGTGGTTTGTTGAATAGCATTCATTGTGAAGTTTACCTATCTCTTCTATGTACTTCTTGAGTGCAAAGGCAGATTTTCTTTATGTTTTGAGAAATGATCAGTCTTCATTGATATGCCATTTTGTTTCACACAGAATAAGCAAATGTGTGTTGCATGTGTGTGTGGAGGGGAGGGGGAATCTCATTTTCAGTAGGCAAGGTTTCTTCTCAAATTACTTCTTTAGCTGATTATGCCATAAATTTCACTATTACTGACCTAGAGTTGTGTGCAAAAGTTATGTGCTTTCTTTCTCTTCTCTCTGATCTCATTCTTTAGCAACATGTCCCCTTCTCCACTCACAGTGCTGGCCATACCCTTGATCTCCTCCTGTCTCTATGATAGCACTCCTCTTTCCAGATTTCTAATTTTTTATTTGTAAGAACAAATGTTTATTTCTATTTTATGTATGTATATTTTGTTAACCACCAAGAACCTTTGGATTGTGCGGTATAGAAGTTGTTGAATGAATAAATGAATGAATGAATGAATAAATAAATAATCTCTCAGCATCCCCTGTTCCCTGGTCTGATCATGTTTTCATTTCATTTTTTATCATCTTTGCTCCTCCCCTGTGGTGACTAAGACTGTACCCTCTAAGTCTATAAATCTTCATCTGCTCGCTCCTCATTCGGTTCCTCCCCCTTTTCCAATTTTCCTCTGCACTTTGTGTCCATTTCTCTTGAGAAGCAGGTTTGCACCTGGAATACCATCCTCTAGTCCTATCTAGACCAGCATGCTTCAGAACAGCTTAGAAAGCGAGCACCACATCATCCCTAGTTTCATGCCGGCCTATGATGTTTGCGCCGCTACATTAGATGGCCAGAGCATTGCTGGTACAAATTGCGTATTGACCTTTCCCTCTCACAATACAAGGAAGACTATTCCTTCTACCATTCTGCCCTGAAGCAGAAGAAGCATACTTACTTTACTGCCTTGATTAACAATGAAGCCATTAAGCCTCTGTAGTTTCCCAGTTAGCATCATCTTGGGTAGCCTCGCCCCCAACCATCACTAGTTCTGCCTCTGAGTTTGCTGATTACTTTGCTCAGAAGGTCACCTTCCTCTGCCTAGCTCTCCCTGTTTCTGCTGTCCTACCACTATCTACTAATCCCACCCCTTCTCAAGGTTCCACTTCTCTCATTGCCTCTGTCAGTCTTCACTCCTCTCTCCCTTACTCGAATAAGAAAACTAATTCAGTCTGTTTGGCTGACTACCTGTACCCTGGATTTGATTCTCTCATCTTGGTTGAAAATTCACTGCCATAGTCTTTCTCTATTAGTACTTTCAAAGATCAATACCAATCCAAGCACAGGTGTTTTCTCAGACTATGGAAGCATGCCAACATCCATTCTATTGCCAAGAAGCCCACCCCTGGCAATCCGGATTTAGGACCGGAATAGTACCAAGACTGTTGTAGTGAGTCTTCTTAGTGATCTTCATTCCACCCTCAACAGAGGCAAGATTGCACTACTAGTTTCTTTGGATCTTACTGCGGCATTTGATCTGGTCATTCACACTCTCCTTCTCTGTTGACTTCAAAATGTTTCAGTCACAGGTACCACTTTCAAATGGTTTGTTTCTTTTCTGGCTAATAGATCATTCTTGGTATCCACCATGGCATCTTCTTCATGTCCTTTTCCTCTTCCGTGTGGAGTTCCCCAGAGTTCTGTTCTTGGACCTCTGCTTTTTAACATTTTCTTGAGTCTATTAGTCCTTATTCTTCAGGACCTAGGCTTCTCAGTTTATATATATACTGATGATGTTCCTATAGCCCACTATACAGATCCATCTGCCCCTGGTATCTCTGACTCCTGCAGTCAGCATTATCTAGAGTCTGTCTTTAGCTCTCAGAAAATCTCCTTGTTCTCAATACTGATAAATCCATGGGCTGTTGGACACTGGCCAACACCCATTCTGTCTTCAGCACCATTTCTGAATGGTACCCCTCTGATCTTAGTACATACTCTCAAATATCTTGGCATCCTTATTGACAGCAGTCTTTTGTTTGAAACGCAAGTTAATGCGCTGGTTAAATCCTGCTTCTTTTCACTCAGACAATTTCATTCTATCCATTCATTTCTTGACCACTCCTAACAAATTACAGTCTTGCTTGCTCTTGTTATTTCCAAGCTTGATTACTGTAATGTTGTCTACGCCCGTCTCCTCAGTCACTGCTCCAATGACTTTAACCTTTCCAGAACTTAGCAATTTAGATCTTGTGTCTGGTGGGTCGCTTCAACCATGTTTCATCACTCCTTAAACAGCGTTGCTGGCTCCTAGTTAAATACCTCATCTAATTTAAAAGTACTAACCCTGACCCATAAGATCTTGGTATTCTGCATTATCTCTTGACTCATATCATCCCCTATACCCCTAGATGCTCACCGGCTTCATTTTCCTTTATCCTTGGCACATCTTGCTGCTATATAAGAGTCCACTTTCTTCTACCTTCCTCTGGAGCTTACTACCAAAACCTCTCTGTCTTGAGCTATCTTTCTCCAAATTTAAGGCTAGTTTAAAAATGCATCTGTTCGTGCTTGCATTTGAATCTTGATCATACCTTCCACTTCTCCACAGTTACCTGCCTTTGACTAAAGCAGTGTGTGATTTTTTTTTCTCCTCTTCTCTCAGGGGGTCTTTTACTAAAGATTAGCTCGAGTTATCTGCAGCAAGACCCATAGGAATAAAATGGGCCCTGCTGCAGATAACTCGAGCTAATCTTGAGTAAAAGACTCCCTCAGCCTCTGCTCTTCACTTTCTTATTTGAATTTTGAAGTTCATTTCATTTTTCTGTAAGTTGATATTGTGCACCACTTTGACATTTGTTCAAAAGGTGGTATATTAAAACTAGTAAACCATAAACCATATTTTAAAATCCTCAACCAACTATAAAAACAATAAACAAAGAAACTATAGTGGAGTATACAAATATGTACTGCATAAACTAGTCAATAAATTAAAAAAAATGTATTATAAATCTACATTACACAAATCTCTCCCTAGAAACATGAATATTCTATGGGACATTCAGAAGATCAAGAATTAAAATAATTCTTAATATATTAAAAATAAAACACTTTCAGATCTTCCACACATCTTTAGACCTCCTATCAATAAGAAAAACATCCATGGAAAAGGATAATCCCAATGCTTAAAACTTTAAGCAAACTGAAATGACTGAAATATAAACCGTAGCCACACTATTAAGACTGATCATTGTGATTTCAAACTACCTACTTAACACCAAAAGGGATGCGATAAGCTAAAAAAGGCCTTTAACTAAGCATAATCTTAATAACCTGAACAAAGGTGACAGAATGATTAAATCCCAAAACAAACTTTGTATGCACATGCTGGAATTACTGAAAACAGCTTAATTAGCACATGCCAGCAAGTTGACCTGGTAGATCCCAAACCACCAATTCTATCATAAGGATGTCTTATTAACATTCAACCTTAATTAATAGTACTCTGTTCACTTACTACTGCCAATATCTCTGAAATAGTAGAGACACCAACATACTTTGATGTTAGATTATTTAGTCTTTGTCACATAAACACTGCATGAGTACCAAAAGTAAAAAGATGCCATATTTAAAGGGGATATTGACTACCATTTCACTGTCAATCATGACGTAAGCAGAACTGAGGTGGAACTTAATGCTCTAGTGATTCTGAGCTGCTGTTTTTTAAGATATGAAAGCAGTAGGAAGTCAAATACATTTGACCAATAACATGTGGGGGGGGGGGGGGCATTTTGATATGACGTCCAAGTCCAATTGTAGACATTTTGGAGAAAACGTCTAAAATTCTTATACTGAACACAACAATTTTCGAACCAGAAAAATGTCTATATTTTGTTTCTAAAATCTATAATTTCTAGATATTTATGTGCTCAGTAAATATATTTCTTTAGGTACCATTGAAAAAAAAATGTCTTAAAGAAAAACACACAAAAAACTGGCCACACAGACATCCCAGCAGAGCAGATGAGCAGCCTAGTGGTCAGTGCAGTGGACTTCACAGAAAGGAGCCTAGGTACAAATCCCACCCTTATTTTGTATTGTGAGCTCTTCAGGAACAGCTAAAAACCTACTGTACCTAATTGTACACCATTACAAAAGCCCTCAGTTCTTCAAGTGTCTCCTATCTATAAGTACAATTGGTATTTTGTGGGTTTTGGAAGGCTCACAATTTCCACCATAAGTGTACCAGTTAAGAGTGAGATATGGACCTGGATCTCTTTCTCTACAGTCCACTGCACTGACCTCTAGCCTATGCCTGAAAACAGCTTGCTGCTCTAATAGGAAAAGCCATAATATTTGAAGCTGTCACAGACTCTGAGATCATAGGAGCCAACTTTTCAAAATGATTGGGGGTGCTTAATTTTTTTTTACAGGTGGTGTATTTCTCCCCCCCTCCTCCCTCCCCCTCATCCCCTTCTCCTCAGAGTTCCAGCCCCCTCTCTCCTCAGAGTTCCAGGCCCCCATGCCTCTCCTCAGAGTTCCAGACCCCAATCCCTCCCTCCCTCCTTTCTCAGAGTTCCAGACCCTCCCTCTCCTCAGAGTTCCAGACCCCAATCCCTCCCTCCCTCCTTCCTCAGAGTTCCAGACCCCTTCCTCCTTCCTCAGAGTTCCAGACCCCCTCCCTCCCTCCGAGTTCCAGACCCCTTCTGAGTTCCAGACCCCCCTCCCTCCCTCCGAGTTCCAGACCCCCCTCCGAGTTCCAGACCCCCCTCCCTCCAAGTACCAGACCCCCCTCTGAGTTCCAGACCCCCCTCTGTGTTCCAGACCCCCCTCCCTCCGATGCGAGTTGCAGCCCGACCTCTTTTCCCACTCCCACAACAGTCCTTTGCCTGCCCCTTGCCTTCCTGCATGCCGCTCATAATTTAAAAGTCATCTTACCGGGGTCCCGGCGGCAGCAGTACTGAAAGGCGAGCACAAGCAGGCTTGGCGAGTCGGCACTTCAGCTTGCCTTCCCTTCTCGTTGCTCTCAGCTTTGCCTCTGGTCCCGCCCTTGCAGAAACAGGAAATGAGGGTGGGACCAGAGGCAAAGTTGAGAGCAACGAGAAAGGAAGGCAGGCTGAAGCGCCGACTCGCCGAGCCTCTCCTGCTCACCTTTCGCCAAGGTATGGGAATTTAAAAGACATCTCTGGTTTTCCCACAAGTGTTTGAGGCAGCCTGCGGGTGGTGGAGGATAGTGAACAGCTGAAAGTACCAAAGATTTGTAGTCCTACAACCCAGTAAACCTTAAACACTGGAGGGATAGGGAATGAGAGATTGATACCAGAGATCCTTGCTTGAGTGGATGGACTGGCTGTGAAACCTTTTTCTTTAAAGGAACCCTTTGGCGATAACTGTGAGGTATTAAAAGATGCATTTAAAGGTTGTATTGCTCTGAACTGTCGAAAAGTAAAACCCTGGGCAGGGTGAAACACTATAAATTGGAATTATCTACCATGAGGACTTCATTTGCAGAATTCATTTGCATATTTTCATTGAACTGTTGCCCCAGGGGCTTTTGCTTATGCTTTGTGATAAGATGGTCTTGAGGAGTGCAGATCCCGACTGGATTATAATTGGATTACAAAACTATGTGATAAGGACTGTGCGGTTCCAAAGTTTGAATCCTGCTGTTTACTAATCCTCAGTGAGAAAGTAAGGACCATGGGAAGCTCTAATCCTATCAAACTTGTGAATCCCTTTGGATTACCCAAGAGTGAGATACTTTTCCTGACTGATGACATGCTACCTGTTATAATATACACTTTCAAAAAATTATACTAGATTAATAAGGTATAAGCTCCTTTTGCTTAATCTATAATTGTTCTTTCCATTAGATCATGCCTATTCATGAGCCCAGTAATTCCATTTTTAGAATAACTTCCACTATTATGCTTGGCTCACTGATCTATAGTTTTCTGGGTCATTCCTAGAGCCTTTATTATGATGATGATGACGATGTGTTATGCTAGCTACAGTATCTTCTAGTCCTCAGGTGCAGGGGCATATTTTTTGATGGTTAAAGATTATTTCTAGCAAGTCTGTAATTTCATATTTGAACTCTTTCAGGACTCTGGGGTGAATACCATCAGGTCCTAGTGGTTTGCTTCTATTTGGCTTGATAATTTGCCCTTGTATATCTTCCAGTTGTTCAGTGATTTACTTCAGTTCCTCTGAATTATTGCCTTCGTAAATGATTCTGATGTGGGTATTGTTCCAACATTCTTTGTGGTGAACCAATGAATTATTTTATGTCTTGACATTAAGCCCATGGTGGTCAGTGTTATTTTTTAAATGTTGGCCGCCGTTGGAAAACAACATTTGGCTATTCTGTAGAAGAATATGGATAATAGATGCAACAACTGAATATTCAGATAAGAGCAGTAAGCTGGCAGCACTATCTGGATAATGGTGATATCCAGTTGCTATCTGGATAGCTTATCCAGATATCACTTAGCTTTTTTTTTTGTCCTGTCCCAATTTCAATCCATAAAGATTGCAAAGTACAGGTTTTTTTCCCTATAACATTTTTATGCCACTTATCTCTATACCATCCTTAACATATATAGAGCAATTCTAAAAAGTCTTTGCTAACAGTAATGCACTGATTAAACATGTAATTCATTAGCATAATTGGCGCATATACATATACATTGAAAATTGTGCCTAACAGGCCAATGATCAAACATAAATGTGAGTGCTAGAGGCCACTAGGGCCGGACTAGTGCCCACATTTACCAGTGCAGCACGAGAGGGCCCTGGCACGACAAATGATGAGCACACCAGGGAATACTGCAGAGCTCATTTAAATTAGATTTAAATGAGCTCTGTGGTAGTCCATCCATATGATCAGAGAACAGTGCTCTGATCGTATGGAAGGAATAGTGCCTTAACCCTATGCCAGCTTATATGGTAGGGAAGCCCCTCCCAGCATATCCCAGGATGCATTGGGACATTTTGGAGGTGGTGCTGGAAGGAGGAGGGAGTGCTACTCCCTTCTCTGTCATCTTGAGGTACGGGGGGGGGGGTAGGGTGGGTGGGGTGGGTGGGGTAGGGGTAGGGTTGCTAGACCACCAGGGTCTCTGTAGGGGGAGTTTGGGGACTAGAAGGCCACCGATACCTCCAGCCTGCTTCGGTATACTTGACAGGTCCGGGGATTGTTTTGACAGCCCGAACCTGACAAACAACTTCTGTGGGAGGATTGTGCCTTGGGCGCATGACCAGACACAATCCTCCCGCAGAAGTACCCTGATGATAGAAGATAGTAGCATTTATAAATTAGCACAGATAAAATCCATACTGAATGCACATTTTCTCGGTGGTTTGCTCCACACTAGGAACTGATTTCTCCATTTTCAGTGCAGATTTTCTCTGTGCTGCACTTATATTTTGAATAACTACTCACGTATCTAGTGTTGCCTTGCTGAACTGACCCCCGAGGCGGGTGTTAATTTATGACAAAACACGGCCCGTGTCGGGTCATCAATAAAGCACACTTGTTCCATTCTTGAGAGCCCTTTGCGCTTGGAGTGGAGGTGTAGTCTATGGGTTAGTGCATTGGAGGTTGATCCTGGGGAACTGGGTTCAATTCCCACTGCAGCTCCTTGTGACTCTGGGCAAGTCACATAACCCTCCATTGCCCCAGATACACTACCACTACTTATTTCTATAGCATATACTATGTAAACCATTTTGAATGTAGTTGCAAAAACCACAGAAAGGCGGTATATCAAGTCCCGATTCCCTTTTTTCTGGACTGCTTGTGCTGTGTACTTTGACCTTCTCCACTGTATGTTAACTTATAGGCATACATTTTCACTATTATGCTTTATTCTATAAGGGAAGCTATGCATCTACATTCAATAACAGACTAGGCTTCTACCAATTATAGAACTGCCCACAATGTGCCACCCTACCACCAATTTGGTCTGCCCTGTCATTTTATACCAAATGGTTATCCTCTTTCCACCAGCTCTCCAAAATGCCTAAGGAACTCAATTTTCAAAAGTCATTTACTCAGCTAAATAGCGATTTTGAAAGCAAATGTACATATATACTTTTGCTTTCAAAATCCAACAAAGTCTGCTCAGGGAAAAGTGTGTGTGCACTTTTCCCTAACCAAGCAGTTATAAAATTAACTCATTGATGTCTGTTCTTTCTATTCCCTCAGGCACTGCTTACATCCCATTTCTTTCTTTTCTACTGCTGTAACACTTTATCAATTTCTCTCAATGCTTTACTTGCACAGTGTCTGAAAACATGATGAAACACCACTCCACAAATGTGAAGTATGGTTCAGTACAAGGAAATTCTCTTTCCAACAATTTATATCTACGTTTACCTTTGTTCTCCTTTTGGAATGTGTTACCTGCCAGTTTTAATGCAAGCTGCTCACTAGGCCTGAAAGTCTGTTGTACCTCACAAATGTGCAGAATGTGGGAGCATTATTGGGACAAATTTAAAGAGAGAACAGCTATGGCAATGTAGACTGTGCTCTCCATTTGAAGCTTTCTCATACTTATCAATCCAAAGTGAAACAGCACAGAGAACCTACCCAGCCCCAAGCACTGTTCCCTCTAAGCTGAGTGAGAGTCCTCCACCTACAGCCTTGCCAGTGGGAGGTGATGTTTCACTATCACATTTTCAATAGTGGGTGGCAGGCAAGCTTTGTAGAACTCCATGCATCCTGCCTGTTCCTAACAGTTAAAAACTGAATATTGAAACACCACCCCCTACTGGCAGCAATGCAGTTGGAGGACTCCCACTCAGCTTAGAGGGAACAGTGGTCCCAAGCATGTTCAAGCCATCCCTCATACACTCTGACCACCCTATCCCCTGCCAGGAGTCACAGGTGAAACAATCAGTTTAGGCACCCCAATGCCATGTAAAAAGCGCCAATTCTATAATGGCATCTTGGTGCCAATATTCTGTTACAGAAAACTAGCAAATGACATTGATGTGCCAAACGTTCGACACAACCTTGTAAGCCATGTCTATGGCAGGCGTACGTTGGCATGCCTAAGTGCACCAAGTGATGCTCACTGTAACTGGGAGACATGCCCATGGCCTGCCAGTGCTCCACCCACACATATTCCCCCCTTGGATTAGGCACTATGGCACTTGGATGCTGCCTTATAGAACAGCACCTGGAGCACATAGGCATCTGTAAATTAATGATGATTTTGACATGCGTAAGTGGTGTGTTACTTTTAGGCGCCAGTTTATAGAATTGCCCCAGTTGGCTTTTGTGATCCACAACTATTTCAATGACCCCTCAAACCCATAAATACTTTGTTCAAAGGCTCCTTGAATCTTTATCTGCAGGAGAGAGGGGCTTTCCTTCTTGATAACAGAGGTGTTGCTAGGTTTCAAAGCTTGGGCTCATAGGCAGCCTCCTGCAGCACTGTTCCCTCTAAGCTGAGCATATGCCCTTCAACTGCATTGCTACTAGTAGGGGGTGGTGCATTTCCAATCGCTATGGACAGGCAGATTCTCTAGACTCCTGCAGAACTTGTTTGTCCCATACTATTGAAAATAGGTGATAGTGAATCAGCACCCTCCAGTGGCAGGACTGTAGGTGGAGGACTCCCGCTCACTTAGATGGAACAGTGTTCTGCACCTCCTCTTCCCTAGACACACATACACACGCATGCATACACTCAAGTACATAAGTATTACCATACTGGGACAGACCAAAGGTCCATCAAGCCCAGCATCCTGTTTCCAACAGTGGCCAATCCAAGTCACAAATACCTGGCAAGATCCCAAAAAAGTACAAAACATTTTATGATGCTTATCCCAGAAATAGTGGATTTTGCCCAAGTCAAATTTAATAATGGTCTATGGACTTTTCCTTTAGGAAGCCATCCAAACCTTTTTAAAACTCTGCTACAAATTCCAGAGTTTAATTACACGTTGAGTGAAGAAACATTTTCTCCGATTCATTTTAAATTTACTACTTTGTAGCTTCATCACTTGCCCCTTAGTCCTAGTATTTCTGGAAAGCATAAACAGATGCTTCACGTCTACCCGTTCCACTCCACTCATTATTTTATAGACCTCTATCATATCTCCCCTCAGCCGTCTTTTCTCCAAGCTGAAGACCCCTAGCCTCTTTAGCCTTTCCTTATAAGGAAGTCGTCCCATCCCCTTTATCATTTTCATCCCCCTTCTCTGCACCTTTTGTAATTCCACTATATCTTTTTTGAGATGCGGCGACCAGAATTCAACACAATATTTGAGGTGCGGTTGCATGGAGCGATACAAAGGCATTATAACGTCCTCATTTTTATTTTCCATTCCTTTCCTAATAATGCCTAACATTCTATTTGCTTTCTTAGCCGCAGCAGCACACTGAGCAGAAGGTTTCAACGTATCATCAACGACGACACCTAGATCCCTTTTATGGTTGGTGACTCCTAACGTGGAGCCTTGCATGACATAGCTATAATTTGGAATCCTCTTTCCCACATGCATCACTTTGCACTGGCTCAGATTAAACGTCATCTGCCATGTAAACACCCAGTCTCCTAGTCTCTTGTAATTTTTCACAATCCTCCCTCAATTTTATTTTTGTTACATTTGTACCCCGCGCTTTCCCACTCATGGCAGGCTCAATGCGGCTTACATGGGGCAATGGAGGGTTAAGTGACTTGCCCAGAGTCACAAGGAGCTGCCTGTGCCTGAAGTGGGAATTTAAAGACTTTGAATAACTTTGTGTCATCAGCAACTTTAATTACCTCACTAGGTACTCCCATCTCTAAGTCATTTATAAATATGTTAAAAAGCAGCGGTCCCAGCACAGACCCCACTAACTACCCTTCTCCATTGAGAATACTGACCATTTAACCCTACTCTCTGTTTTCTACCTTTTAACCAGTTTTTAATAAGTTCATAAGTATTGCCACACTGGGACAGACCAAAGGTCCATCAAGCCCAGTATCCTGTTTCCAACAGTGGCCAATCCAGGTCACAAATACCTGACAAGATCCCAGAAAAGCTCAATACGTAGCTATAGTTCAGGCTCCTCTGTTCCACATGCATCACTCTCGTGAATTAACAACTTTGAATAACTTTGTGTCATCAGCAAATTTAATTACCTCACTAGTTACTCCCATCTCTAAGTCATTTATAAATATGTTAAAAAGCAGCGGTCCCAGCACAGACCCCACTAACTACCCTTCTCCATTGAGAATACTGACCATTTAACCCTACTCTCTGTTTTCTATCCTTTAACCAGCTTTTAATCCACAATAGAACACTACCTCCTATCCCATGACTCTCCAATTTCCTCTGGAGCCTTTCATGAGGTACATTGTCAAACACCTTCTGAATATCCAGATACACAATATCAACCGGCTCACCTTTATCCACATGTTTGTTCACCCCTTCAAAGAAATGTAATAGATTGGTGAGGCAAGACTTCCCTTCACTAAATCCATGTTGGTTTTGTCTCATTAATCCATGCTTATGAATATGCTCTGTAATTTTGTTCTTTATAATAGTCTCTACCATTTTGCCCAGCACCTCTCTTTCTTCCTGCTCTAAAAATATATACACAATAAAATACATAACAACTGTAACTATTCAGAGTGATAAAGGTGAGCTTCATAGTAAACATCCTCTCAAAATAGCCTACTTCCTGATTCCTACATGCCCATTTGTTACCATAACATAGACGGGCCCAATGCAAACATTCCCCAAGGATGAAAGACATATTCTGCAGAGAAGGAAACTAATTGTATGCCGGATAAAGCCAAATCTACCAATTAAATTCAGCAGCTTCCTACTTGTAAATGCTCTCTCTGGGAGATACATCCAGGTCAAGATACTTTGGATCAGGTTTCAGGATGTTTTACATTCATTAGTTCAGTTATATTCTCTTTCAGGCAATAACTTTGATTCCAATTTTTGCTGTCCATGACTTGATTTCATGGTTTAGAATATCTTTTTATATTTCATTTTCTGGTCACTTCTCTATTTCCTTGTTACTTTCTCTCTTAGATTTCTCTTCTTTTGTCTTTGTTTCCATCACCATTTTCACTAAATTTTTCTCTTCCCTTTTTTTACTTTCCAGCTCATCTTCCTGCTCCTCAGGTTTCTCCTGTGCTCTTCTTTCTTCCTCTCATCTATCTACATCTTTCTCCTGTATACTCTCTCACCTCTCTTTTAATGTTGTTCTCTCCTTTTTTTTCTCTTCTCCGTCTTCTTCCAACGCACTCTCTCTCTCACACCAGTTCTTTCCTTTCCTCTTCTGTCTCTCTTGTGCTTTTTCTCTGCACCCTCTATCCTTATTCCTATGTTTCCATTCACCCGTCCTAGCCCTTTCTCCGGCATGCTGTGTTCCCAGGAATGGTGTAAGAGTATTAGGAATCCTGGGTAAATCTTTGGTCTTGCACTCCCTTCACCAGTTTACTTTCAGATCCATAGTCCTATCCTGCTGAAATTTTGATAAATTCAATAATCATGCTGAACCCACCAACACCCCTCCCAGAACAATCCTATCAAAACACATAATAAAATACAGAGAGGGCAATTCTCAAAATCCATATACATGTTTAAATATTGATTAACTCAGGTAATAGGGCTTTTGAATATCATCCCCCACACTTTTAAATATTAAAGAGTTTTGTATATTTACACACACATAGAGACCATAGAGTTCTGCTAAGGGATATATTCTATTTGTTACCATGGGGGACTTTCTGGTAAAGGAAAGTTTCCCAAAGCCTGGATATTAATTTATTTATTTATTAGGATTTATTTACCACCTTTTTGAAGGAATTCACTCAAGGCGGTGTATAGCAAGAATAACTCAAACATAAGCAACAGACAATTACAGCAGTAAAAATACTCAAATTACAATACAGAGAATAGCATAGTATGCTATATTACAATGTCAACACAATATACAATACAACATTTTAATAGGTAGCATAGGGTTTAAGTAAAGATGGAACATACAGTGGAGGAAGAAAATAAGCTACTAATTTACAGAAAGTTACACAAGAGGTCAGAAAGGTGCTTGGAAATGATCTTAGCTAGGGTAAGAGTGGATAAACATGTCCTGCTATAGTATGTGCAGCCGGTGTCATTTCTTGTGCGTGTGTGTGTTTGTGTGACAAGCAAGTTAGTTACTTCTCCCATTTAAGTCCTGGTTGAAGAGTCAAACTTTCACCTGTTTCCTGAAGTAGAAAGCCTTTCATGGAGTGCATTCCAAAGTGTGGAGACTACTCTGGAGAAGGCTTGCTTTCGGGTATCCCATTATGTAATGTCCTTTGGAGAAGGTGTGGTTAGGTATACTCCTTGGCAAGACCTTAGTGACCTTGGAGGTGTGTAGAGGGTGATCCTGATTATTAAGTACTCGGGGACATTTTCTTTGAAGGCCTTGAAGATCAGATATAGCATTTTAAATTTAGCCCTGTATTGTACTGGTAATCAGTGAAGTTTTTACAAAAATAGTGTGATGTGGTCACATTATTTACAACTTTCTATTAGTCTTGATAGAAATTTGAAGGATGTTATAATCCATCCTCAAGGGTGGGAGCAGTGTATAAAAGGTGACTCCATGAGCCACATTGTGTGAAAAGGAGATGTGATCCAAAGTTCTGCTGATCTCCAGGCAGCCCTGGGCAATGCCTTCTGTTCTCACTGAGGAGGTGAAATGCTCACTTTTCCTCTGTTAAGGTCACCAGGAGCAATAACCAGGTGGTTTGCTATAACTGTTTTTGTGGGAGAAGAAGACTCAAGAGGTTCGAAAAAGGACTGTAGAGCAGGGGTTCTCAACCAGTCCTCGAGACACGTCCAGCCAGTCATAATTTTGTTTCGGTTCAATATTATTTTCTTTCCGTGAAGATTGTACTATGCAAAGCTACAGACTTTTCTCTACATGGTTGACTTTTCTGCAGTATTTTGCTGATTTTTTCACTTCAGTAAATTTTCTCGTTTGCAACAAAACTCGGAGTCTAGAACTTTTCCTGTTTAGAAGACTGTGTGAAAATCCACTTAGGGCCTCACAATATCTGTTCTCCATCCCAGAATAAATTCATATTCCAAATACTGCAGGGAGTTTCCAGTACACAGCAACCTCTGACAGTGAACTCTTGCCTTTTCAGGGTGTGCACTGCATACCTAATACAAGTATGTTGCAGACATCATGACACAGAGTCTGCTGAATATTATCTGTGTTTTGGGGGGAATAGAATGCAAAACAAAAAACAATTAAGAAGTACATAAAGAAGTGAATTCTATATATGGTGCCAAAAAAATTGGCGCTGAAAAAAGTGCTATTCAATAAACGCCTAAAGTTAGGCACAGTTTATAGAATAATGCCTCTAGGTCTCCAATAAATGAAAACCTCTTTCGTGCATATTCATTGTTGCTATCCTTAAAACTAAACCGATTAGATGTATTTCCAGTACAAGGTTGGGAAACACGGCCTTAACAGAATATCTCACATTGATCAGACACACAGAACATAGACAGACCCTCACCAGGTACATAATAAGTAATCAAAAACTATCGATAGATATATTATTTTATTGTGTATGTTGACTTGTGATCCACCTAGTTGTAGGCAGAATAGAAATCTTTTAAATAAATAAAAACAGAATTTTTCCTCACTTCAGCCTCACCCCAGCCTTCCTGTTCCCTGCAGGACAGAAAGGTGGGGGGTGAAATGGGAAGGAGGGGCTAGATGGGGAGCACAGTGGCTCCTCTTTTCTATGCTTTATCCATTCTAGTTTCACCCATCCCTTATTAGTCCATGCATGTCAGCCAGGGAGGGGGTAAAGAGGGATAGGGCTAGTAGAGTTATCTCATCTGTCCATTCTAGGCTCATTTCTTCCTGTCTAATTCCCTACACATCAAGAAGGGAGGGAAAACAACAGGGGAGGGGCTGGATTAGATAGGGGCTCATTCTTATTCTAGCCATACCCTTCTTCTGTATACTGCTTGGGTGTGGAAAGGCTGGAGCAAGATGCAAAAGGCTGATCTCTGCTGCCTGTGATTTGAAGCACTGCAGAGCTCTATGTGCTCATATAGAGCCAAGCCCCTGATGCTGCCCTCAAAACAGTTGTATTGTAAATGATCACGTAATTGTCTATTGGAAGAACGGGCCCTATCTGTTCCCCCATCTGCCACATATGCTTTCTGTCTATCTTGCACTCCATACTCTCTTTCCCTTTCCCTCCTAGCCATTGTCTTCACTCTCCCTTAGATATACAAGGTTTTGCAAAGGGCAAACAGTATTGGCATCTTTATTTGATAGGTTGATATGTGGGTTGGAAATGGCAGGGACTGCGTATCTGATTATTTTTCTGTACATTGTGGCCTTTGACACTATTAAGCATAATATTCTATTGCAGTGGCTGTGGCCTTTGGGAACTGAGGCAACCGTTTTATTATGGTTTCAGTTATATTTATACGGACAACTGCCACAGGTTAGATTGGGAGACTGCATCTCTGGTTGATTAGAGTTAGAGTGGGAGGTTCTTCAGGGCTCAGGACTTTCAGCCCTTTTGATAAATATTTATATTCAGCCATTATGTGATCTTATAAACAGATATAATACATTTTATCCTTTATATGCTGATGATATTGTGATTATGTCCCAGTTTTAATTTCTGATGGTTTACAATCCAAGACTATGTTTGAATGTTTTTCTGCTATTGCAAATTGGCTGTCTAGACATAGGCTGAGTATTAATTATCAGAAAACTGAGGCTATATTTGTGTTTCAGGACACTTCTTTTCTTCCCCAGTTACTATTCAGTTATATGAGATAACACCAGCAGTTAAATCTGAAAGCGTATATTTAGGAGTGACAATAGGATTAGAGAATAATATGGGGACAGATCCTGCGGGGTCAGGGTGGGGACGGGACAGATCCCGTAAGGATAGAGACAAACCTTTTCCCCATGCCACTTTCTACTTTGAAGCCTGTTAATCAACTGGCCTTATTTATGTTTGATTGATGCAGACAATATTTTTATTTTTTGGAAAAACAAGCAAACATGATGGCCACAGCTAGCAAAATTTGCATGGGGGATCCTGTACATCCTGCTACCAGCACATCTTCTAAGAAAACATCTTCTATTGCAGGGGGAACTGTGGAAGACAGGACAGCTAAAATGAAACCTGAGATTGTTGATGACTTCTTATTTATCCACAGATTAAAAAATCATAACAGTGCTTCATAAGGCATATTTTCCCCTCTAGGGCATACAGAATGGGTTGTATTTTGTACCCCTGGACATTTTAACAGGGTTCATTAGGATTCCTTGAGTAGTACAAGTCAGCTATTGTTGAAGGTATTTATTTATTTATTTGGATTTTGCTCACACCTTTTTCAGTAGTAGCTCAAGGTGAGTTACATTCAGGTACACTGGATATTTCTCTATCCCAGGAGGGCTCACAATCTGAGTTTGTACCTGAGGTAATGGAGGATTAAGTGATTTGCTCAAGACCACAAGGAGCAGCAGTGGGATTTGAACCGGCCACCTCTGGATTGCAAGACTGGTGCTTTAACCACTAGGCCACTCCTAGTGGTAGTGGGAGGGTTTATTATAGTTGCTCATTGTTATTATTGTTTTCTATTTGTAATTTATACACAACAGTTGCACAGCATATTGTTCCTTTTTATCTAATATAATAATTTGTACCGTCGACGTTCCATGGCTAGCTGGCTGGGTTCGAAACATCCTGACATTAGCAAGCCTCCAGTGTTCCAATCCCTCTCACTGTCCCGCCTTCGTGTAAAGATGAAATGAAGTCAGAGTTGCTCATTGTTATTATTGTTTTCTATTTGTAATTTATACACAACAGTTGCACAGCATATTGTTCCTTTTTATCTAATATAATAATTTGTACCGTCGACGTTCCATGGCTGGCTGGCTGGGTTCGAAACATCCTGACATTAGCAAGCCTCCAGTGTTCCAATCCCTCTCACTGTCCCGCCCTCGTGTAAAGATGAAATGAAGTCAGAGGGCGGAACAGTGAGAGGGAAGGGAACACTGGAGGCGAGCTGACATCAGGATGTTACAAACGCAAGCAAGACGAGTGAAGGCAACAGAACGCTGGACAGAGGAGGACAGAATCAAGGGACATCGAGGGGAGGGGAGGGAAGGGCAGAGGAAAATCAACATGGATGGAATGGGAGGAGAAGAGAGAATCATGGGACACGAAAATCAACATGGATGGGAGGGCAGAGCAGAGGAGAATTGCTGGACATGGAGGGGAGGGCAGAATCATGGAACACGGAGGGGAAGGCAGGGCAGAGGAGAATCGCTGGACATGGAGGGGAGGCCAGAATCATGGGACACGGAGGGGACGGCAGGGCACAGGAAAATCACTGCACATGGAGGGGAGGTCAGAATCGCGGGGTACGGAGGAGATGGGAGAGGAGGGAAGAATCGCTGGACATAGAGGGGAGGGCAGGGGAGAGAGGCAAAATCGCTTAGACGAGAGCCTTCATAGGGCCCGTTTCATTTTTGACAAAACGGGCTTGGTTCCACTAGTCCTATATAATAATTTCCACCTCCAATGCTCTGAAGCTGACTCCTGTGGCACTGAAGGATTTGTAGGCAGTTCATGGGGTTCATGCTGCCTGTAAGCATCTGTCTCACTGTCCCGCCCTCGCGTCCAAATGTAATGACGTCGAGGGCGGAACACTGAGAGGGAAGGGAATGCAGCATAGTTGCCAGTCACTCCCGAGCCGCCGCTGGACACACTGCTCTCTCCCTCGCCCCTCCCGAGTCGCGGCTGCACCCCATCCCCTGGCCACAGTCCTCACCCACCCTGCTTCATGATGGACACTACCCGCAGCCGCACGCAAGCTGTCCCGCTGACCTCCCTCTGCTCTCCCAGTTCAATCCCTCCCCCTCCCCCTCCTCCCCGACCGACTCCCTCCCGAGTCGCCGTTGGACCCCCCCACCCTCTCTCCTCTCCCGTCCCGACTTACCTCGCCGCTGGACCTGGAGGACCCCACCCTCTCCCCCCGCTCGCTCTCGAGTCACCGCTGGAGCCGCTGCTCTCTCCCTCCCCCCTCTTGAGTCGCCGCTGGACCCCGTCCCCCACCCAGAGCCCCCCTCACCCAACCTCCTCCCCGATGGACACTCGCTGCAGCTGCACGCACCCTATCCCGCTGCCCTCTCTCTCATCTCCGAGACCCCTCCCTCCCAGTTCCAGGGTCGTCGTCCCTCCCTTCCTCCCAGTTCCAGGCCCCCTCCCTCCGATGTTTAAAAGTCATCTTACCAAGTCAGGGTTACGGCGGCCAACAGCAGTGGTAAAACACATGCAGCCTCAGCCCTTTTCTCTCTCTCAGCTGTGGTCCCGCCCTCATTTCCTGTTTCCGCAAGGGCAGGACCACAGCTGAGAAAGAGAGAGAAGGGCCAAGCCTGCACGCGTTTTACCGCTGCTGCCCACCGCTCTAACCCAGACTTGGTAAGTGAAGATGACTTTTAAAAATCAGAGGGAGGGGGCCTGGAACTGGAAGGGAGGGAGGGAGGAAGGGAGGAATGACGACCCTGGAACTGGGAGGGAGGGAGGGGGAACCCTGAAACTCAGAGGGAGGGAGGTGGGGGGAACCTCGGAGGGAGGGGATGACCCTGGAACTCAGAGGGAGGGAGGGAGGGGTCAACCCTGGAACTCGGAGGGAGGAAGACCCTGGAACTCGGAGGGAGGGAGGGGGGGCGACCCTGGAACAGAGGGAGGGCGGGATGACCCTGGAACTTGGAGGGAGGGAGGGGGCAACCTTGGGAGGGAGGGAGGGGGGACAACCCTTGAACTCAGAGGGAGGGGGGACGACCCTGGAACTTGGAGGGAGGGGGAACGACCCTGGAACTCAGAGGGAGGGAGGGGGACGACAACCCTGGAACTGGGAGGGAGGGAGGGCGACGACCCTGGAACTGGGAGGGAGGGGGGCACCCCTGGCACACACTCTCAATGTCACACACACTCAATCTCACACTCACACTCTCTCTCTCACAGACACACTCGCACCCAGTCTCACTCTCTCTCTATCACACACACACACTCGCATATTCACTCTCTCTCTATCACACACACACACTCGCACACAAACTCTCTCAAACATACGCACTCCGAGGAAAACCTTGATAGCGCCCGTTTCATTTGTGTCAGAAATGGGCCTTTTTTACTAGTACTTTGATAAAAAGTGTTCAGGGCTTCTATAGATGAGAACAAAGCCCATGGGGACAAGGCAGGGACAGGAACAGAACCTGCGGGGATGGAGACGGGTCCTGCGGGGTTGGGACAGGGATGGAGACAGGGCCTGTGGGGACAGGATGAGGATGGAGACAGAATCCACGGGGACGGGGACAATTTTTATCCCCATGTCATTCTCTACATAGGATCGACATTGTAGCCTGCATCAACACATTAAGGGCTAGATTTTACATACGGCACCAAAAAAAAGCACAATTCTATAAGCTGCACTGTGGTTTATAGAATAGTGCTTATGCTCAGGAATCGCATCTAATTATAGGTGTGGCCATTTGCACCAACTGAAACGTGGTGCACATGTATGTACCTATATCGGGCACATATCCCCGTTATCTATAACAACACACATTAATTTTAGGAATGCTCCACTCTGCCCATGACACACCCATTTCCACACTCTCTTTTTCAAATCACATGTAAATTTTAGGCATGGATCCTGCGCCTAGATTTACTCCCATAAAGTTCAATTAACTTTAATTAGTGCCAATAATTGCTTGTTAAAAAGCCAATTATTGGCACTAATTAGCTTGCTATTTAATTAAATTGTGCACGCAAATTGGGTACACACCCATAAGTACATAAGTAGTGCCATACTGGGAAAGACCAAAGGTCCATCTAGCCCAGCATCCTGTCACCGACAGTGGCCAATCCAGGTCAAGGGCACCTGGCACGCTCCCCAAACGTAAAACATTCCAGACAAGTTATACCTAAAAATGCGGAATTTTTCCAAGTCCATTTAATAGCGGTCTATGGACTTGTCCTTTAGGAATCTATCTAACCCCTTTTTAAACTCCGTCAAGCTAACCGCCCGTACCACGTTCTCCGGCAACGAATTCCAGAGTCTAATTACACGTTGGGTGAAGAAAAATTTTCTCCGATTCGTTTTAAATTTACCACACTGTAGCTTCAACTCATGCCCTCTAGTCCTAGTATTTTTGGATAGCGTGAACAGTCGCTTCACATCCACCCGATCCATTCCACTCATTATTTTATACACTTCTATCATATCTCCCCTCAGCCGTCTCTTCTCCAAGCTGAAAAGCCCTAGCCTTCTCAGCCTCTCTTCATAGGAAAGTCGTCCCATCCCCACTATCATTTTCGTCGCCCTTCGCTGTACCTTTTCCAATTCTACTATATCTTTTTTGAGATACGGAGACCAGTACTGAACACAATACTCCAGGTGCGGTCGCACCATGGAGCGATACAACGGCATTATAACATCCGCACACCTGGACTCCATACCCTTCCTAATAACACCCAACATTCTATTCGCTTTCCTAGCCGCAGCAGCACACTGAGCAGAAGGTTTCAGCGTATCATCGACGACGACACCCAGATCCCTTTCTTGATCCGCAACTCCTAACGCGGAACCTTGCAAGACGTAGCTATAATTCGGGTTCCTCTTACCCACATGCATCACTTTGCACTTGTCAACATTGAACTTCATCTGCCACTTGCACGCCCATTCTCCCAGTCTCGCAAGGTCCTCCTGTAATCGTTCACATTCCTCCTGCGACTTGACGACCCTGAATAATTTTGTGTCATCGGCGAATTTAATTACCTCACTAGTTATTCCCATCTCTAGGTCATTTATGTCTACAATTTTTGGCAACTTTTACAGAATTAGGGGGTAAGGGAGCAAGTCTACAATTGGGTGCCCTAATTTAGGTGCCCTGAGGATGTTCAGTAGGAGCCCTGTCCTATAACTGTACCTGGGTACCCAGATTCTGTGATAAAGTATTAGTATAACGCCTAACATTTATGCACCTGCAGTTATACCAGCCTTTGACCTGGCATAACTGTGGGCACCTAAATGAGGGAGGTTTGCAGTATTCTATAAGTTGCTTGGGTAAGTAGGAGCCCTGCCTATGCTCAACCCATCTATATGTCCCCTTGCATTTTGGCGCTATGGAGGAGTTCTAAAAATTGGTGCCAAGAGCTGACTGCCAATTCTATAACGGGATCTGTATGCCCAGATACTTCATAGAATACTAGTGTAAGTCGACATGGATGTACCTAAATTTAGGAGTGACCATTTATGCCATGTCAATGACAGATGCAAATGGGTGAACCTAGATGCTCCAAGTGATGCGGGTAACTGACAGTATTCTATAAGCTACGTGTGTAGGTTGAAGACACAAACATGGCCCACCCATGCTTCTCCCACATATATTCCCCCATGTGGTAAGTGCTAGAGCACTTAGGCTTCACCTTATAGAATAGTGCCATTGTACATTCGCACATCGCTACCAATTATTGGTGCCTATGATTGTTACAAGAAATTATTTATTTTGGGGAAAATAGCTCGAGAGCACTCGCTACTGTTTATAATTTAAGAGCAGGTGCTGTATTTATAAGTTTTAGGATATTAATTTCTCCACCAATCACCAAAGGTGATAATTGCAATAAATTAAATAAATTAAGTATATATAAAAGATACCATATACTCAGAACACAAAGAGACCGTATTTTTAGCTTCAAAAAGGTTGATTTAATATACAATTGCACACGAGAGGTAGGTTTTAAGAGATCTTTCCAGATAATCTGTACATAAAATAGAACAAAGTAGCAGGTAGGTTAACTTACAAGTCCTTGTTACAAGCATGCTGTGGTCCAGCTGATTGATGAGCACATGTTTCAGGAGCAAGAGGGCTTCTGCAGTGAGTGGATTCCTGAGTTGCTTGCAGTTGAAGAGAATCTGACTCTTGGGAAACAGCTTGTCCTTTTATATCTTGCAAGCTGCAGGAGGATATGCCATGTGGATCTTTGTCCTGGTTTCCACACGACCCTTGGGCATTTGCAAAGCATTGTGGTATCTTGGTCTCATGTCTGCACACGACCCCTGAGTCTTGGTCTCATGTCTTATGACATCACGAGACTTACAGGGCTTCCTGCTCAGTCTCTGGAGCAGATACACATTACAAGTCCTTCCTTTCTGCACATGTCTGAAAGCTGATGGGAGGGGCAGGTATACCTTTGAAAAGCAAATGTCCTGTTTATGGTTTCCCCTCTGAAGTCTTTGTTTTCAATGGGGTATTTCACACCTTTCCCACCTGCTTGTCTCCTTGCATCCTCTGGTTAGGTCCAATCTTTGTTGTGTTGATCAGAGGAATAGAGTCAATTTAAAACTTTAAAGCAGTCTTAAGTCTTTTGTTTAAGGAATGAGAAAAGGCAAGGTGAGGTCCCTGCCACTGCAGCAGTACCTTTGTCTTGTAAATATTCCCCAAAGGGAGAGGGAAGAGGGCTTTTGGAATGAAACTATTTTCTCTGCTGCAGTGTCAAATATATATATATTTAAAAGCTGCACAAATATATTGGTGTATATATAATCCAGCAAATATGCTACATATTTCAGTAATAAACTGATACCATTACATGATGAATGTTAGTGGCATGTAAGACTAGGCATCAATTGATAGGTTGGTGAATGGAGTGATGGACTGGGAAATAAATTGTTAGGAAATGGAATGGGACTGGATTGGACTGAAAGCAAAGAGAATGTTAGGAATTATTAGGAAAAGAATGGAAAAGAAAAATGAGAATGTCATAATGCCTTTGTATCACTCCACGGTGTGAATGTACCTTGAATACTGTGTGCAATTCTGGTCACCACATCTCAAAAAAGAGATAGCCGAATTAGAAAAGGTACAGAGAAGGGCAACGAAAATGATAAAGGGGATGAGACGACTTCCCTTTGAGGAAAGGCTAAAGTGGCTAGGACTCTTCAGCTTGGAGAAGAGACAGCTGAGGAGAGATATGATAGAGGTCTATAAAATATTGAATGGAGTGGAACTGGCAGATATTAATTGCTTGTTTATTCTTTCCAAAAATACTAGCACTAGGGAGCATGCAATGATGCTACTAAAACAAACTGGAGAAAATATTTCTCCACTCAATGTGTAATTAACTCTGGAATTCACTGCCAGAGAATGATGTAAAAGCACTTAGCTTAGCAGGGTTTAAAAAAGGTTTGGATAACTTCCTAAAAGAAAATCCACAAGCCATTATTAAGATGGAGTTAGGAAATCCACTGCTTATTTCTAGGAAAAGAAGCATAGAATCTTTTTTACTGTATTGGGATCTTGCCAGGTACTTGTGACCTGGATTGACCACTGCTGGAAACAGGATACTGGGCTTGATGGACCTTCAGTCTGTCCTAGTATGGCAATGGTTATGTTTTTATGTTCTCCTGTTCAGTGATGCATGCTGTTACACAGTCAAATTAAATAGACCTTATCTTTCTAGTGTGGGGATTAATTCACTCCAAATTACTGATTGTACCCCAAACACTATTTAATCTCAAATATTCATAGATAGCATCGATCACAACAAACAGCCATTGCTATATATAACGCCACATTATTTCTTGAACGGGGATCATCAGATTTTTTGACCACCTCCACCATTTTTCTCTATATGTAAAAGTGAGTATAGTGATGCATGCCTCTTCCCTGACGAAGATTATCAAAACCTGGCCATGTTGGTAGAGGTTTGGATTAGGAGAAGCATCGCTGCTGAAAACTGTTTACACAGCTAAGTAGTATAATGAGTATTGTTTATATATAAAATCGTGTTATGAAGTTGGAATTACTGCTTTAAGAAGAAGAATATATAATTGAATTACACAAGAACTTTTGGATACAAAAAGGAAAAAAAAGGGGGAAAAAAGTACAGAAAAACAGAAAATAAGAATTAAGATCTTATGCGGGTTGATCAATGAAGAACTAGGCATCACCATTGTAATACTGGGGCTTGGTCCCCAGATGGTGGATCTGTTTGTTGTGATCGATGCTATCTATGAATATATGAGATTAAATAGTGTTTGGGATACAATTAGTAATTTGCTGTTACACAGTAGCACTTATCAGCCCTACTGACACTTTCACGGGTAAGTGTATACTTATGCACATAAGTGCTAGTGTTCTAGATATTTACACATGTAGATAGCTTATAAATATGGGTGCCTACATTATAGAATTGTCCTTTAAAATAATATTGTCAAGGGTAGACTATTGTAACGCATTACGTCTGGGAATTATAGCTTCAAGATGTCATGCACTTCAGGTGGTCAAAATGCTGCAATCTGGATGGTGATGGGAGATTTACATCACCATCCAGATATCTTTCCTGGGCTTTTGGAGGGTAACTTTAGAAATGCTTTTCTGTGTATAAAATGCTGATTGATGCATGTAAAAAGTTTCTTACAAAATTAGGCCATGCCTAAAAGTATGCAGAATGAAAGTAGGTGCATATTTGTAAAGTAGGTGTGTTTGGGGGAGAGGGGGTGGAGTTTGGGTAGCTTATGGGCAGAATTATTATTTATAGTCATGTGGACTATGGACTACATTTTTCCTGTTAAGACTTAATCAAGAATACATAAAAGTATTGGTTCAATGTGAGTCAAACTATTTTCAAAAGACTGCAAAACATTGTAAGGGTTTTTCAGTGTGTGATGATTAGCAATTTAAAACTATTGCTTTATAAGTTTATGCTACCTATGAATGCACTTTTTCCTTACAAGTTTTTGAGTTATTACTCTTTCTGCCTGGAGATTTCTTTTGGATCTTGTATAAACTATGTGCAGGCATAAATGCCTACATAGGAGCCAACTTTTCAAAATTATTGGGGGTGCTAAGCCCAATGAAAATAACCCCTCTCTGGACACATACAAGGAATTTTCTCAATATTGGGGGTGCTCAAGCACCCACAGCACACACAGAGTCGGCTCCAATGAATGCCTACACCTTCAGTACAGGCATGATTTTTGTAAGATTTTGTGCTAGCATTTTATAAAGGCATATAGGCACCTATGTATCTTTATAAAATAGACATTTTCCTGCCCAATTTACCTAGGTGTTTTGTTATAAAATAACCCTCTTGATGTATAAGATAATGATGATAATATATTGACTATGTAATGTTTATGTTTGTATGCATTGTTTGACCAACTTTTTATTGTTTATATTTCTTATAACTCATCTAGAAACATAGCAATACGGGGGGGACAGAAATATTTTAAAATAATCACATCTTCCCTTGCCTCCAGAACTCTCTTCTGTATTTGTTCTTTTCTCTCCCTCTGCAATTTATCCTCACTCCATATTCCTGCACAATCTCCTTTTTCTTCACTGTGGGTGATCTCTCTTTCTCTCTTACTTATTCTCTTTTTCACCTTTCTATTGTGGATGCTTTATCCATTCCTCTTATCCCTCCTGCCAGCTAAATCCCCAGTGCTTTCAAATAACCCCATCCCTGGCGCACGTTCTTCCTGTGTCTAGCTGAATCCCTAGTCATCTTTCTCACTTTGCTCTACTAGCATCTCCAATATTTGTGCTTACTTCATCCATGTCCATTTCTCTTCCTCCTCCTCTGCTTCTCTTTTCCTGTTCTTTTCTTCTGGTACTCCTATCCACTGGCCAATAGAAACAATGAGTGAATCTCATGAATCCCTCTCCTCGCTCTCATGAGCATGGCTTCCTTTCCCTAGCCACTGACTGACATCTTTCTCTCTCTCCCACTTCTGTATAGATCACAAGGTTCTTTCTGTCCATTCACTCTGTAACCACCCCTGTGGACACATGAGTTCCTCTTCCCATCCACATAATGTGTCAATGTTGATATCTAATGAATTGTTAAGCAGAATGAAATCCAGATTTGACAGACAAATGATGTAGAAATGGCATACACAGATGTGGCCAAAAGAGAACAAAAAGGAGGAGGAAAAAACCCTCACATGCAATGAAGGTAATAGAACAAAAAAAGTGAGGACAGCTGAAGGAGATGTCAAGAAGTCTTTAATATAACAGCTAAAAAAACCAACCCGACACGGCCGTGTTTCGGCTCCAAGGCCTGCATCTGGGGTCTATTAAACTACATGAAAAACAAAATAACTAATTACATAAAAAGTAATGCAATCAGACATAAATGACATAGATAAAATGACATAGATAAAATAGTACTATAGTACCCTAGGGTACTCTCGGAAAAAATAACATATAGGTAGTATCGGTCCTGGTTCCTTAAGATCTATTCGTAGTATTTACCAGAGACAGAGGGATTTCATTTTTGTGATTGATAAAATAGTGACATATATAAAATCAACTTGTGGAATAATCACATTCATATATATATATATATATATACAGAAATTAAAAAAGTGTAAAAAATCAAAAATAAAAGATGAGTCTAGGCTTGTAAATTATGTATTAGATTTTACATTGGTCAGAGGTAATCAGGTGGTAAACAATCCAATATGTTTAAAATCGGACAATCAAGTGTACAAACTAAAAACAAGTGAAAAATGCTAGCAATAGTGTGGACACATAGACCTGATAATAATTATCTGTAAATGTATGTGAAAAATGGTTTTTACCTTTTGTGTTTGGTTGATAACTTAGTCAAGAGAAATGTAGCTGTTAGGCTTCTGAAGAATAGAAAAAAACGATAAGGTTAAGGCATTTAAAAGTATATATCTAGACAAACCTAAATGTATCAAACTTAACATGCAGTGAAACTGTGGTGGTTGATGCCAAAGTTTTGAAAGAAAAAAACAATGTGTCTGTAAATAAAACGCTGAAAAGTGTGGCTGACAATAATTTGTGAAAGAGAAACGATGGTGACAATCTACCAAATCGGAAATATGTGACGGACTTTGAGTCACGTTTGAATGCTGCGGAGACATATGCCTAAATGTATTGGAATGGACGCAGATGCATAGTACAGTATCTATGCTAGGGAGTCAGAAGGAGAAAAAAGAATTGGCACCAAATAAAAAAGTGTCAAATAAAAAGATGGAAAACTTATCCTTAGCTGAGAAAATCCAGTACTGCTGTACACCATGACGGTAGAACGCATCTATGACGCCAATAACATAAACGGAGAGGATTCGGGAGTGGCACAAATTTAAAGCACTGATATTCAGGAAGTGACGTTTGGATAATTATTTGTAAACTGTAACTTGTAAATTTCCACTTTGTGTTTTTTATATAAAATGCAGTTGGAGAGGACAAATATTACTATCTTTTAGGAACCATATTAGAAATTGCATCTATTGTAAAAACTGAATTTTTGTATGAGAGCCTTGAATCAAATAGATTGAAAATTCTGCAGGAAACAAAACACTCCTTGGAATCACTGTGGATTGAAATTCCATGTGCAAAGGGGAAAAGGATAGTGATAGGAGTGTACTACCGTCCGCCTGGCCAGGACGAACAGACGGATGCGGAAATGTTAAAGGAAATCAGGGACGCAAACAAACTGGGCAACACAATAATAATGGGGGATTTCAATTACCCGCATATAGACTGGGTTAATGTAACATCTGTACACGCAAGGGACATAAGATTTCTTGATGAAATCAAGGACAGCTTCATGGAACAGCTAGTTCAGGAGCCGACAAGAGAAGGAAAAATACTAGACTTAGTCCTTAGTGGTGCTCATGATCTAGTGCAGGGGGTAACGATACGAGGGCCGCTTGATAACAGTGATCATAATATGATCGGTTTTGATATTGGCATTGAAGGAAGTGAAACTAGGAAATCAAGTACGCTAGCGTTTAACTATAGAAAAGGTGATTACGACAAAATGAGAAAAATGGTGAAAAAAAGACTGAAAGGAGCAGCTCGCAGAGTAAAAAACTTGCATCAGGCGTGGATGCTGTTTAAAAACACCATCCTGGAGGTTCAGGACAAATATATTCCACGTATTAGAAAAAAGGGAAAAAAGACTAAACGTCAGCCGGCGTGGCTAAACAGTAAGATAAAGGAAATCATTAGAGCCAAAAAACAATCCTTCAGAAAGTGGAGAAGAGAACCAACTGAAAGTAACAGGATAGATCATAAGGAATGCCAAGCCAAATGCAAAGCGGAGATAAGGAGGGCAAAAAAGGACTTTGAGAAGAAATTAGCGTTGGAAGCAAAAATACATAGTAAAAATTTTTTTAGATACATTAAAAGCAGGAAACCGGCCAAAGAGTCGGTTGGGCCGCTGGACGAAAATGGTGTTAAAGGGGCGATCAAGGAGGACAAAGCCGTAGCGGAGAAATTAAATAAATTCTTTGCTTCGGTCTTCACCGAGGAGGATTTGGGGGGGACACCGGTGCCGGAAAGAATATTTGAAGCGGGGGAGTCGGAGAAACTAAACAAATTCTCTGTAACCTTGGAGGATGTAATGGGTCAGTTCAGCAAGCTGAAGAGTAGTAAATCACCGGGACCTGATGGTATTCATCCCAGAGTATTAATAGAACTAAAAAATGAACTTGCGGAGCTACTGTTAGAAATATGCAATCTGTCCCTAAAATCGAGTGTAGTACCGGAAGACTGGAGGGTAGCCAATGTTACTCCGATTTTTAAGAAGGGTTCCAGAGGAGATCCGGGAAATTATAGACCGGTGAGTCTGACGTCGGTGCCGGGCAAGATGGTGGAGGCTATTATTAAGAATAAAATTGCAGAGCATATACAAAAACATGGACTGATGAGACAAAGTCAGCACGGATTTAGTGAAGGGAAGTCTTGCCTCACCAATCTAATGCATTTTTTTGAGGGGGTAAGCAAACATGTGGACAATGGGGAGCCGGTTGATATTGTATATATGGATTTTCAGAAGGCGTTTGACAAAGTGCCGCACGAAAGACTCCTGAAGAAATTGCAGAGCCATGGAATCGGAGGTAGGGTATTATTATGGATTAAGAACTGGTTGAAAGATAGGAAGCAGAGAGTAGGATTGCGTGGCCAGTATTCTCAGTGGAGGAGGGTAGTTAGTGGGGTCCCGCAGGGGTCTGTGCTGGGTCCGTTGCTTTTTAATGTATTTATAAATGACCTAGAGATGGGAATAACTAGTGAGGTAATTAAATTCGCCGATGACACAAAATTATTCAGGGTCGTCAAGTCGCAGGAGGAATGTGAACGATTACAGGAGGACCTTGCGAGACTGGGAGAATGGGCGTGCAAGTGGCAGATGAAGTTCAATGTTGACAAGTGCAAAGTGGTGCATGTGGGTAAGAGGAACCCGAATTATAGCTACGTCTGCAAGGTTCCGCGTTAGGAGTTACGGATCAAGAAAGGGATCTGGGTGTCGTCGTCGATGATACGCTGAAACCTTCTGCTCAGTGTGCTGCTGCGGCTAGGAAAGCGAATAGAATGTTGGGTGTTATTAGGAAGGGTATGGAGTCCAGGTGTGCGGATGTTATAATGCCGTTGTATCGCTCCATGGTGCGACCGCACCTGGAGTATTGTGTTCAGTACTGGTCTCCGTATCTCAAAAAAGATATAGTAGAATTGGAAAAGGTACAGCGAAGGGCGACGAAAATGATAGTGGGGATGGGACGACTTTCCTATGAAGAGAGGCTGAGAAGGCTAGGGCTTTTCAGCTTGGAGAAGAGACGGCTGAGGGGAGATATGATAGAAGTGTATAAAATAATGAGTGGAATGGATCGGGTGGATGTGAAGCGACTGTTCACGCTATCCAAAAATACTAGGACTAGAGGGCATGAGTTGAAGCTACAGTGTGGTAAATTTAAAACGAATCGGAGAAAATTTTTCTTCACTCAACGTGTAATTAGACTCTGGAATTCGTTGCCTGAGAACGTGGTACGGGCGGTTAGCTTGACGGAGTTTAAAAAGGGGTTAGATAGATTCCTAAAGGACAAGTCCATAGACCGCTATTAAATGGACTTGGAAAAATTCCGCATTTTTAGGTATAACTTGTCTGGAATGTTTTTACGTTTGGGGAGCGTGCCAGGTGCCCTTGACCTGGATTGGCCACTGTCGGTGACAGGATGCTGGGCTAGATGGACCTTTGGTCTTTCCCAGTATGGCACTACTTATGTACTTATGTACTTATGTAACTGTTTTACTGGCAATCGTGGTGGTATGGTGGCGCGCATATGTGACATGTCTAATATAATTGAGTATGTCAAATATGAATACGTCAATCTGAAAGAAATGAATTTAAACCAATTAACTTTGAAGCTGCGTCACACCGTAGAGTGTCACTGGGATCAAATTTTATGATCATGTAGCAAATAAATACCGTGAATGAATTTATGGACCTAATCACAATATTGGCTTTGTTTTGAAGGCGTCTATATAGGTGTATGTGGAAAAGATGTAGGAGAAAGAACAGGCCACATACTGATCTTCATAACTTAAAGCAAGATGAACATTACCTTTATATAGTTGGCTGGTTATCTCCTTTGAGCTATCTACAGAGTGTAAATCTGTCATCATGCTTTATTCTTATTTCCTTCTTTGTTGTCCAGAGGATGAATCATTTTGGTGCAATCTGTGTCAGGTATCTCTAATTGAAATTTAAAGATATTTGGCCTTGAAGGTTGGCTGATAAGAGAGGCTTCCTGAAAAAGCTCTGTTCATTTCTTTGAAAGCTTCTGATCAAAATCCCCACTGATTAAGGGGCTGTATCGAGTTACACAGGATGATGTTAAAAGACAAGCTCCATTCTCTACTTCTGTGTACTCCTCCCCTCATCTCACTCCTCCTCTATTTTCATGATCAATCTCTGAAATCTACAGTGTCCCCTCTCCCCTTGTTCTTTGCCCTCTTTCCTTTTCTGCATTTTCCACACTTTGTTCTTTCCTAGCATAACCTTTTATTTTCTCATTTCCCTTTTCCTCTTGACTTTCTTCAATTAACATTTAACTTCTCCTTTCTCTTTTGTTTTCTCTCTCTCTCTCTCAAGACAACTCTCCAGTCTGCCCAGTTGAGATTCACCCATTCTAGTACATGTGCACATAACTTCCACATGCAGCCTGAAACCAACTCCTCCTTCCCTTATGTCTTCTACTTGACCTGTCAATCCTTTTCCTACCACTGTCCTCCACATCTGTCCCAAGCATGTTATACCTAAGGGATTTCGAAAGATGAGTAATTAAATGAAAAATCCTGTGTGCCATCCAGTGGCGTAGCCAGACAGCTGATTTAAAGTGGGTGGGCCCATAATTTGATCTCTGCCCCCACCCAGCATCCCCCAAAAGTAAAACTAAAAATACCTTAGCTGGTAGGGATCCTAAAGCCCTGCCAGCTAAAGACCTCTGCCTGGCTGAAACATTTGTAGCCTGGTTAGCCAGTGGCATTGTCCCAAAGCCATGGTCACTGCTGGCCCCTATGCATATGCGCAAGAACTGAGTTTGCGTGGGTTGGAGCAGCAGTGTTCGGGTGGGGGGGGCGGGAATGGTGGTGGTGGTGGTGGTGGCTCAGGGATACTGCTACCAGCTGCCAATGTTGCAAGTGCTCTGGTCTTTTGCTAGCAGAGCTTGGGGGTCTCCACTAGCCACACTAAGTGAACACCAATTCTGGGTAGGTCTGGGCCCACCTGTGGCTATGCAACAGGTATCATCCTACAATCCTTTGAATTTTGTTATCATTGTTCTTATTTGTGTTTGAGGAAGTGCCTAGACAGACTCTAGTTCCCCTTAAAGCACATCCTTCCTGGTCCACCTTAACAGACCCAAACCTTGGAATTCAAGGCAGGAGGGTGTGGCCCAGATCAGGGAGATTAAACCTTATGAGTTGGGGGAAGATTTCAATGCCCTGCCAACAATGGCTGAAGCTAGCCTCCATTCTCTGTCAGTGATAGCTGAGAGATGTCTCCAAACCTGAACAGCTGTAGCTGGGAGATTGCAGCCTATAAACTGCTAGAACCCACTTTCATGTTTGATTGTCAGGCGGGCCTGTTAGAGACCAGGCCTTTGTGGTGGATGCATTGAAGGATTACTTATGTTACATAGAAGCATAGAGAAATGGAGGCAGATAATGACCATATAGCCTGTCTAGTCTTGTTATCCATACAGCGAATGCTACATACCTGTAGAAGGTATTCTCTGAGGACAGCAGGCTGATTGTTCTCACTGATGGGTGACGTCCACGGCAGCCCCTCCAATCGGAAACTTCTCTAGCAAAGTCCTTTGCTAGTCCTCGCGCGCCCGCGCGCACGCGCGGCCGTCTTCCCGCCCGAAACCGGCTCGAGCCGGCCAGTCCAGTATGTAGCAAGACAATACACTTCAAGGGAAGACACAACTCCAACGGGGAGGCGGGCGGGTTTGTGAGAACAATCAGCCTGCTGTCCTCGGAGAATACCTTCTACAGGTATGTAGCATTCGCTTTCTCCGAGGACAAGCAGGCTGCTTGTTCTCACTGATGGGGTATCCCTAGCCCCCAGGCTCACTCAAAACAACAACCATGGTCAATTGGGCCTCGCAACGGCGAGGACATAACTGAGATTGACCTAAAAAATTTACCAACTAACTGAGAGTGCAGCCTGGAACAGAACAAACAGGGCCCTCGGGGGGTGGAGTTGGATCCTAAAGCCCAAACAGGTTCTGAAGAACTGACTGCCCGAACCGACTGTCGCGTCGGGTATCCTGCTGCAGGCAGTAATGAGATGTGAATGTGTGGACAGATGACCACGTCGCAGCTTTGCAAATTTCTTCAATGGAGGCTGACTTCAAGTGGGCTACCGACGCAGCCATGGCTCTAACATTATGAGCCGTGACATGACCCTCAAGAGCCAGCCCCGCCTGGGCGTAAGTGAAGGAAATGCAATCTGCTAGCCAATTGGATATGGTGCGTTTGACTACAGCCACTCCCCTCCTATTGGGATCAAAAGAAACAAACAATTGGGCGGACTGTCTGTGGGGCTGTGTCCGCTCCAGATAGAAGGCCAATGCTCTCTTGCAGTCCAATGTGTGCAGCTGACGTTCAGCAGGGCAGGAATGAGGACGGGGAAAGAATGTTGGCAAGACAATTGACTGGTTCAGATGGAACTCCGACACAACCTTTGGCAAGAACTTAGGGTGAGTGCGGAGGACTACTCTGTTATGATGAAATTTGGTGTACGGGGCCTGGGCTACCAGGGCCTGAAGCTCACTGACTCTACGAGCTGAAGTAACTGCCACCAAGAAAATGACCTTCCAGGTCAAGTACTTCAGATGGCAGGAATTCAGTGGCTCAAAAGGAGGTTTCATCAGCTGGGTGAGAACGACATTGAGATCCCATGACACTGTAGGAGGCTTGACAGGGGGCTTTGACAAAAGCAAACCTCTCATGAAGCGAACAACTAAAGGCTGTCCTGAGATCGGCTTACCTTCCACATGGTAATGGTATGCACTGATTGCGCTAAGGTGAACTCTTACAGAGTTGGTCTTGAGACCAGACTCAGACAAGTGCAGAAGGTATTCAAGCAGGGTCTGTGTAGGACAAGAGCGAGGAGCTAGGGCCTTGCTGTCACACCAGACGGCAAACCTCCTCCATAAAAAGAAGTAACTCCTCTTAGTGGAATCTTTCCTGGAAGCAAGCAAGATGCGGGAGACACCCTCTGACAGACCCAAAGAGGCAAAGTCTACGCTCTCAACATCCAGGCCGTGAGAGCCAGAGACTGGAGGTTGGGATGCAGAAGCGCCCCTTCATCCTGTGTGATGAGGGTCGGAAAACACTCCAATCTCCACGGTTCTTCGGAGGATAACTCCAGAAGAAGAGGGAACCAGATCTGACGCGGCCAAAAAGGAGCAATCAGAATCATGGTGCCTCGGTCTTGCTTGAGTTTCAACAAAGTCTTCCCCACCAGAGGAATGGGAGGATAAGCATACAGCAGGCCCTCCCCCCAATCCAGGAGAAAGGCATCCGATGCCAGTCTGCCGGGGGCCTGAAGCCTGGAACAGAACTGAGGGACTTTGTGGTTCACTCGAGATGCGAAGAGATCCACCAAGGGGGTGCCCCACGCTTGGAAGATCTGGCGCACCACTCTGGAGTTGAGCGACCACTCGTGAGGTTGCATAATCCGGCTCAGTCTGTCGGCCAGACTGTTGTTTACGCCTGCCAGATATGTGGCTTGGAGCACCATGCCGAGACGGCGAGCCCAGAGCCACATGCTGACGGCTTCCTGACACAGGGGGCGAGATCCGGTGCCACCCTGCTTGTTGACATAGTACATGGCAACCTGGTTGTCTGTCTGAATTTGGATAATTTGATGGGACAGCCGATCTCTGAAAGCCTTCAGAGCGTTCCAGATCGCTCGCAACTCCAGGAGATTGATCTGTAGACCGCGTTCCTGGAGGGACCAGCTTCCTTGGGTGTGAAGCCCATCGACATGAGCTCCCCATCCCAGGAGAGACGCATCCGTTGTCAGCACTTTTTGTGGCTGAGGAATTTGGAAAGGATGTCCCAGAGTCAAATTGGACCAGATTGTCCACCAATACAGGGATTCGAGAAAACTCGTGGACAGGTGGATCACGTCTTCTAGACCCCCAGCAGCCTGATACCACTGGGAGGCTAGGGTCCATTGAGCAGATCTCATGTGAAGACGGGCCATGGGAGTCACATGAACTGTGGAGGCCATGTGGCCCAGCAATCTCAACATCTGCCGAGCTGTGATCTGCTGGGACGCTCGCACCCGCGAGACGAGGGACAACAAGTTGTTGGCCCTCGTCTCTGGGAGATAGGCGCGAGCCGTCCGAGAATCCAGCAGAGCTCCTATGAATTCGAGTTTCTGCACTGGGAGAAGATGGGACTATGGATAATTTATCACAAACCCCAGTAGCTCCAGGAGGCGAATAGTCATCTGCATGGACTGCAGGGCTCCTGCCTCGGATGTGTTCTTCACCAGCCAATCGTCGAGATATGGGAACACGTGCACCCTCAGCCTGCGAAGTGCCGCTGCTACCACAGCTAGGCACTTTGTGAACACCCTGGGCGCAGAGGCGAGCCCAAAGGGTAGCACACAGTACTGGAAGTGGCGTGTGCCCAACTGAAATCGCAGATACTGTCTGTGAGCTGGCAGTATCGGGATGTGTGTGTAGGCATCCTTCAAGTCCAGAGAGCATAGCCAATCGTTTTGCTGAATCATGGGGAGAAGGGTGCCCAGGGAAAGCATCCTGAACTTTTCTTTTACGAGATATTTGTTCAGGGCCCTTAGGTCTAGGATGGGACGCATCCCCCCTGTTTTCTTTTCCACAAGGAAGTACCTGGAATAGAATCCCAGCCCTTCTTGCCCGGATGGCACGGGCTCGACCGCATTGGCGCTGAGAAGGGCGGAGAGTTCCTCTGCAAGTACCTGCCTGTGCTGGAAGCTGTAAGACTGAGCTCCCGGTGGACAATTTGGAGTGTTTGAGGCCAAATTGAGGGTGTATCCTTGCCGGACTATTTGAAGAACCCACTGGTCGGAGGTTATGAGAGGCCACCTTTGGTGAAAAGCTTTCAACCTCCCCCCGACTGGCAGGTCGCCCGGCACTGACACTTGGATGTCGGCTATGCTCTGCTGGAGCCAGTCAAAAGCTCGCCCCTTGCTTTTGCTGGGGAGCCGCGGGGCCTTGCTGAGGCGCATGCTGCTGACGAGAGCGAGCGCGCTGGGGCTTAGCCTGGGCCGCAGGCTGTCGAGAAGGAGGATTGTACCTACGCTTACCAGAAGCATAGGGAACAGTCTTCCTTCCCCCCAAAAATCTTCTACCTGTAGAGGTAGATGCTGAAGGCTGCCGGCGGGAGCACTTGTCGAATGCGGTGTCCCGCTGGTGGAGATGCTCTACCACCTGTTCGACCTTCTCTCCAAAAATGTTATCCGCACGGCAAGGCGAGTCCGCAATCCGCTGCTGGAGTCTATTCTCCAGGTCGGCGGCACGCAGCCATGAGAGCCTGCGCATCACCACACCTTGAGCAGCGGCCCTGGAAGCAACATCAAAGGTGTCATACACCCCTCTGGCCAGGAATTTTCTGCACGCCTTCAGCTGCCTGACCACCTCCTGAAAAGGCTTGGCCTGCTCAGGGGGAAGAGCATCAACCAAGCCCGCCAACTGCCGCACATTGTTCCGCATATGTATGCTCGTGTAGAGCTGGTACGACTGAATTTTGGCCACGAGCATAGAAGAATGGTAGGCCTTCCTCCCAAAGGAGTCTAAGGTTCTAGGGTCTTTGCCCGGGGGCGCCGAAGCATGCTCCCTAGAACTCTTAGCCTTCTTTAGGGCCAAATCCACAACTCCAGAGTCATGAGGCAACTGGGTGCGCATCAGCTCTGGGTCCCCATGGATCCGGTACTGGGACTCGATCTTCTTGGGAATGTGGGGATTACTTAGTGGCTTGGTCCAGTTCGCAAGCAATGTCTTTTTTAGGACATGGTGCAAGGGAACAGTGGACGCTTCCTTAGGTGGAGAAGGATAGTCCAGGAGCTCAAACATTTCAGCCCTGGGCTCGTCCTCCACAACCACCGGGAAGGGGATGGCCGTAGACATCTCCCGGACAAAGGAAGCGAAAGACAGACTCTCAGGAGGAGAAAGCTGCCTTTCAGGAGAGGGAGTAGGATCAGAAGGAAGACCCTCAGACTCCTCGTCCAAGAAATATCTGGGGTCTTCCTCTTCCTCCCACGAGGCCTCACCCTCGGTGTCAGACACAAGTTCTCGAACCTGTGTCTGCAACCTCGCCCGGCTCGACTCCGTGGAGCCACGTCCACGATGGGGGCGTCGAGAGGTAGACTCCCTCGCCCGCATCGGCGAAGCTCCCTCCGCCGACGTAGTCGGGGAGCCCTCTTGGGAGGTGGCCGCAGTCGGCACCGCACGCGGTACCGACGTCGGGGACCTCACCCCGGGCGATGGGCCAGCCGGCGCCACGCTCGACGGTACCGGAGGCGCAAGCACCGCCGGTACCGGAGGGGAAGGGCGCAACAGCTCTCCCAGAATCTCTGGGAGAACGGCCCTGGAGGCTCTCGTTCAGAGCGGCTACAGAGAAAGGCAAAGAGGTCGATGCAGGCGTCGACGTCAGAACCTGTTCCGGGCGAGGAGGCTGTTCCGGGCTGTCCAGAGTGGAGCGCATCGACACCTCCTGAACAGAGGGTGAGCGGTCCTCTCGGTGCCGATGCCTGCTGGGTGCCGACTCCCTCGGCGACCCAGAGCTCTCGGTGCCGACGCGGGGAGGCGACCGGTGTCGATGCTTCTTCGACTTCTTCCGAAGCATGTCACCGGAGCTCCCCGGCACCGACGAGGAGGACGTAGAATCCAGCCGTCGCTACCTCGGGGCCGAGGCCGAAGGAGGTCGATCTCGGGGGGGCTGTACCGCAGGAGCCCTCAGGGTAGGAGGAGACCCACCCGAAGGCTCACCGCCACCAGCAGGGGAATGGACAGCCCTCACCTGCACTCCTGACGATGCACCACCGTCCGACGACATCAGCAGACGAGGTCCCAGTACCACCGACGTCGATGCAGTCGCCCGATACCTTGGCGCCGATGCAGAGGCCCGATGCCTCGATGCACTCGATACAGTGGCGGCCGAGGAAGATGGTCTGGACGCTGACGACGTCGATGCACTCAAAGATCCCGGTGCCGATGCCGACGAAGAGCCCGAGAACAACACATTCCACTGGGCTAATCTCGCTACCTGAGTCCGCCTTTGAAGCAGGGAACACAGACTACAGTTCTGAGGGCGGTGCTCGGCCCCCAGACACTGAAGACACGACGAGTGTCTATCAGTGAGCGAGATTACCCGGGCGCACTGGGTGCACTTCTTGAAGCCGCTGGAAGGCTTCGATGTCATGGGCGGAAAAATCACGCCGGCGAAATCGAAATCCGAAATGACGGAAAAAGAGCACCAAAAAATTTAGAAGGGAGAAAATCTCGACCGAGGCCGAAAAGAGGCCTACCCCGACGACGAAAGAAAACTTATCGGGGCAAAAAGCTGGGAGTACGGGAAGAGGTTGGTCTGAAACCCGGGGGGGTTTCCGAAGCACTTCCCGACACTTTAAAGACTTTTTCCGAAGAAAAAAACACGTCAAAAATAAATTTGGACGCGCGAGGTCGACTTTCCGGGGCTCGACACGGCGAAACACGACCGTACTGAGTGCGGACAAAAGAAGACTGGCCGGCTCGAGCCGGTTTCGGGCGGGAAGACGGCCGCGCATGCGCGGTGCGCGCGGGCGCGCGAGGACTAGCAAAGGACTTTGCTAGAGAAGTTTCCGATTGGAGGGGCTGCCGTGGACGTCACCCATCAGTGAGAACAAGCAGCCTGCTTGTCCTCGGAGAATGTCTATTATACTTTTCCTGTTTCTTAGAGATCCTATGTACTTGTCCCAAGCTCTCTTAAATCCAGATAGTGTTTTCATCTCCAGTACCTCCACTGGGAGGCTATTCCATGAATTCACCACCCCTTCTGTGAAGAAGTATTTCCTCAGGTTACTTCTGAGTCTATACTCTTTCACCTTCATCCTATGCCCCCTTGTTCCAAAGCTTCCTTTCATTTGAAAGAGATTCGCACCTTGCACATTTATGTTACACTAGCCGTTAAGCCCGTAAAAACGGGCGAGTATTGCAGCCCTTTTCTCTCCCCTGGCCTCACCCCGTCCACCGATCCTCCCCCCCTATATCCAGCAACCCTCCTCTTTCCCTTGGCCTCCCCCTCCACCCCATGTCCAGCAACCCTCCTCTCTGCCCTGTTCTCACCCCATGTCCAGCAACCATGCCCTCTCCCCCCTGCCCTCCCCCCATGTCCAGCTACCCTCCTCACCGCCGCTCCCTCCCCCCTCCGTGCCGGGACCCTTCCCTCAGTGACCTGACAGCGCCTCTCACCTCCGTGTGAAAGCGCTACAGGCAGCAGCAGATCGCTCTGCTGCTGCCTGCAACGCTTCCACACGGAGGTGAGGGGCGCTGTCAGGTCAGTGCAGGGGGCCCGATACAGGGGGGGGGGGGGGTGGGAGCGGCGGCGGGGATGGGGGGAGGGTGGAAGTTGGTTCGCGCGATGTTCGTTTCCAGGTGGCAGCAGCAGCGTCCGACAGTCCAACTGCGTTTCCCTCTCTGTTCTGCCCTCTGACGTCTTGACGCGAGGGCAGGACAGAGAGGGAAGTCTGTACTGCGCATTTGCAGGTGAGTTGGTCACTTGCCGTTTATATGTTTGATAAGTATTTAAATGTCTCTATCATATCTCCTCTCCCCTGCCTCCTCTCCCCTTCCAAAGTATACATATTGAGATCTTTAAGTCTGTCCCCATATGCTTTATAACAAAGATCACTGACAATTTAAGTAGGTGCCTCTGGATTGACTCCATCCCATTTATATGTATGTAATATCTTTTTGAAGGTGCAGTTTCCAGAATTGTACATAATATTCTAAATGAGGTCTCACCAGGGTCTTAGGCAGAGGCATTATCTTCCTTTTTCCTGCTGCCCATTCCTCTCCCTATCACCCAAGCATCCTTTTTGCTTTCACCGTTGCCTTTTATACCTGTGAGGACACCTTAAAATCACCAGATAGGATCACATACAAGTTCTTCATCCCCTAAACTGTACAGCTGCTTCGGGTTTTTGCAGCCCAAATGCATGACTCTGCGTGTTTTAGCATTAAGTCTTAGCTGCCAAATTCTGGATTATTCTTCAAGTTTTGTTAGGTCCCAGCTTATGTTATCATCACCATCAGAGGTGTCTACACTGTCGTTAAATTGACTTACCCAAGAGAAGACAGGCTTATGTTATGTAATGAGCCCAACTTTATGAATAAAAGCATAATACAGGTTCTTTTTCTGGTTTAGACTAGCTGGTTCCTGTAGGTGTGAGGGGTCCATGCCCACTGCAACACCTATGCTACTACACTGTGCCCTTATTATCTGTCATGATTTTTTTCCTCCATCAAACCTCCATCTTTCCAACCCAGATGGCATGCTCAAGCAACTGGCCTTGGGGGATAGAGAGATGTCTCCTTAATTGCCCTGAGGAACAGAGAGGTCTCCTTTAGGACAGTCCTTCAAAACCGTGGGGGGAGAGGGAGGAGGAAGGAGAGAAATATTTTAGGAAAAAAGAAAGGGGAGGGGAATTGAAATATACACAATGCTTATTTTTGAATAAACAGAGCAGCCAAATTACCCAGTTCCAGGCTGGAAACTTTTCCAGTCCTGGATTTGAATTTACATCACAAATCAGTGTGGGATTCTAACCAATGAAATCAATGCTACAGGTACCATAATGCACCAGCAGCCAGCCACCTTCCCTCTCTCCCTGCCTCTCTCCCCAGGGCCAGCACTGAGCATGTTTGCCCAAACCTCGCTGGACCCAGGGATTAGAAGACTCGAACCCGAACCTCCTATGCCACTGCACACAACAGCACTATGGTTAAGACAGAGGGCTAACCACGTCACTAATTTTTAAATAAAGCTAAAAGCTCAATCTTTAGTCATGTTCTTTTCCCCTAAACATAATGAATTTTTCATTGATCGCTCACCGATAACAGTGCAGAGTTCTGTTTGTACCACTTGTAATTGCAGACAAAGCTCAACAATCGCCAGTAATGGAGTTTTAGTCTCATTTATTTACAGGCATAATTAGGCCGGTGCTCCGCAGCTCTCGCATATCAATGCCTCCCATTATGCAATCGAGAGCTGCTAGCACAATAAAGCACAGATGGGTGTTAATGGGGCTGTGGCGCGACAGTAGTCAGCAAATAAATCAATTTGCAAATATAAAGAACCAAAATCAAGATGATTATGAGATTAATCCTACTGAATCATTATATAGTCAAGGTCTGATGTGCACTGCCACTGTGTAAAAAGCTTTAGTCTATGCCTCAGAGGAAGATTTCTGCTTAGAGATGCTACCAATGGAAACTCTTATGCCAGAGCCTCGGTTTTTACTACTGGCCTTGAGGGCCACCAACTTCAGGATAATCCTAATGAATATGCATGAGAGATAGTTGCAAGCCTGTTATCTTCACTGTATGCAAACCTCTTTCGTATTCATTAGGAGTACCCTGAAAACCTGACCTGTTGACACTGGGAGGGAAGGCCAAGACGTTAGAGGCTTCGCTTTCAGATCAAAATTGTCCCATTCCCAGTACTAGGTAGGTCCAAAACCCTTTTAGAAATGCAAGTGTGTCCCAAAAAGCCCTGGATAGAACCCTGTCACACTTCACAAATAAGCCTGCCACCTCTGGTGTGGAACCATTGTGTCATGCAGTTATCCAGTTAGAGAAGGGAGCTGGAAATAGTTTGTCCCGCTGGGTTCGGATGACCTATTTGTGAGATTTGTATGCCTGATGTTTCCCTAAGCGGCACGCTCTCTCCTGGGTGCAGTCATTAATTCACAAAGAAGAGCAGAAAACGGAATCAATTTTCCTATGGTGTCATGGATCTAGTTAACAGAGTGGTTAGGATCTAATCCAAACGTTGATATACGATTAACAGAACAGCTTCTCCTGTACTGACCTTCGTATCACTACAACTTCCTGCTCCTTCTGTCCCTGTTGGATCCAGATTAATACTGGTCCAAAGGTTAATTGTGCACTGTAAAATCTCATTATAGCACCTCTGCAAACTGCAGAAAAGCAGCTTTCAACCTGTGTAACTTACGCTGCCTCATCAATAACAGAGCCCTGGTTCTTTGAATGATAAGAAACATCTGGATCAACAGCATGTGTTCTTTCAGAAAGCTTGAACCTCCAGATGTGTGCACTGCTAAATGTAAATAAACAGGAAGATCAAACTTAAAGATATGAAAGTTGAACACAGAGCTAACAAGAGCCAGAATATTTCCATTCAGAGGTACGATTATGTTTCGGTAACCTTAAAAAGTGACTACACAGCTCTAATTTTATACCTCGGATTACTCTGAAAGCCTGGAGCATTACACAGCGTTGATAACAATATTCAACTCTCCATAAACCTCCCCCCACACTTAGACAATTTTAAGTCCCTAGGAAAAAAAAAGAGTTTTTTTTTCCCTGTGGGGGAGAGGGAGGATAGAAATATTTAGGAAAAAAGAAAGGGAAGGGGAATTGAAATATACACAATGCTTATTTTTGAATAAACAGAGCAGCCAAGTTACCCAGTTCCAGGCTGGAGACCTTTGTACAGATATATCCAGTGCTAGAGATTGATATGGAAGCTGTTGCAACTTCAGTATTTGATCAAGTCTGAGACTTTGTTTGTGGAAATTGGGAAGTGGAGTTGAAAATAAGAACCATCAGCACAGCAGTAAATGAAAGGTAACTTTACTGTCTGAAATTAGAAACATCTTCTTGCAGTTGGCATTATCTAGATTAGAAAACAAAAACAAAAAACATTTTCTGAACTTTTTCTTTTATAGCTGCAATCCCTCTTTTCAAAACTGCCTTCAATTCTCTGAGAAACAAAACCCTCTTACTGTCAGCTTAACATATCACAGTGGGCCTGATATTGAAAACAATTTAACCAGGCTGGAGATGATCCTGCATGGTTAAATTGCAGTGAGCGGGCCATCCCCAATGTTTCAGTGACACTTAACTTCACAGTACCATTGCTAATCCGGTGTGACCTCTTTGGTTAGTGACAGGGTGGTCTGGGTGGAGTCAAGGCAGCACTAGGATTTATTTATCCAGTTACCCCCGGATTCTGTATAGTGCGCCTAGAGATCCTCGCTGAAGTCGGCGTAGATTCTATAGCAATGCACGCAACTTAAGTTTAACAAGCTAGTGAGCGCTGATAACAGCACTTAACAAGCAATAATGAGCACTAATTGGCACTGTTTAGGATTTAGGTGCACAAGTTGCTAAGTGTATTCTGTAACTATGTGCACCAAACTTCTAAAATGTGCAGGCAAAAAGGAGTGTGGTTATAGGAGGGGAAATGGGAGTTTTATGTTCCAAAATGTATGTGCCTAGTTATAGAATATGGCCCAGTGTGCCTAAATCTATGCTGTGGGATTTACGCCACATTTTCATTGGTGTAAATGGATGTGTGTAGATTTAGGCACTGAAGTTTCAACTGAGCGTATTCTATAATTGGCACCTAAATCTAAGCACAATTATAAAATATGCTTAGTCAGCACTGATTTCAACGCCAAATCTTCCCCTTAGTGCAGATATTGTATTGGCAAATCTATGAAGATTTTAACATTTTAAGCAAGCATAAGAAGGATTAAGAAATGAAATTAGCTTAAAGTGACTGTTGCAGAATTGCTCAGAAACTTTGAAGCAAGATAGCAGAGTCAGACAGAATCTTCTAACTTCAGTTCTTTGTGTTGCATTTGTCACACCTCTGTGTTAATTACCTTGAAGGTGCTCTGACACTCCCCTCCCTTCTTCCTCCAGCCAAAGCCAGAAATCTGAGCCTTGAAGATCCTCTGGGCAAGGAGGGTGGGAAGCAATTAGTTGCTAAGAGACTGATTGAGGGAGGACCCTGACTCAGAGCTACTCTCCCCCCTCCCATCTCCTCTGCTCGTTATCTTATCACTGAAACTTGATCCAGTACTGATCTCAACAGCTTGAAAGGCAGACCCTCTTCTTAAGTCAGTGAAGAGAGGGAAGCAACTGCAAGCAAGTCCCAGCACAGCTTTCATACAGAGTAGTCTCTACACCTCTAGCCTCCCCTCATACAAGAGCAGACTCCTCACCTACTCAAGAAAACAAACAAACAAAATGGACGGGTCAGAACAGCTGGCAAGAAAATCAACGGCAGGATCTAAGGGAATTTTCGAACTGCAGATCAAATTCATCAACTGAGGAAGACAATGAAAGTGGCCCAAAACAGCCCAACCAAAAGGTAACACACAGCCACACATCACCTAACCCAAGGAAAACATACTGAGAAATAGTGCAGGCAGACAAGGTCTCAAACAGTCATACACAAACAAAAACCAAGTCATGCACTAACCTCATGCACACACACATATATAACCCCACGATATTAACCAAAGACTAAGCCTGAAATAACTCACAAGACCAGAACACCAGACCCCACACCAAAGAAAAAAAGTCTTATCACGCATCCAGTCATCAAAACTCGGTCTTATTAGTAGCCCACAGTGAAAAGAAGCCAAAATGAATACCTTCAAACTACTCCTAATAATCTACTCCTTAACACTGACCACTTAACACTAACCACACCTCTTGCAGAAAGTAACATTATACGCATACTATACAATCATCAAAGATTGATCAGATACACCACACCTCATCAAACTGACAACAACTTAAACAAAGGAAGAATACCAACATGCGGACAACCACTACAGAATGCAAAGAAGGGTCCAAACAAACTCACCTCAACAAAGAAATGACAACTAATAAAAGTCCACACAACACCAGATGCAGAAGACCCATTCCAAACAATCCAAGTGGGCTACATCAACGCCAGATCCACAGTAAACAAAACAGCAATACTAACAGACTGGATCATGGCAGAAGACCTTGACCTACTCTTCATCAATTAAACCTGGATCCACGACCAAAGGGACCCCATAATCACACACTGAACCAGAAAGGAAAAGAGAGGCGGAGGCATAGCACTAAGCTATCGATCCCACTTTACCACCGAAACCACTGCCGAGTCCATGACACCTCAACTTGAAATTGCCTCAATCAGAATCCACAACAAAACCCTACGTGATCATTTGAATTGTGTCTTGTTTTACATACCTCCAGGTAATTGGAACGAAGGCCAGACTAACTTCATGGACTTCATTTCAAACACATGTGTAACCAACTCCAATGTACTAGTATTAGGAGACATCAACCTTCACTTAGAAGACCCAAATTCAATCAACGCACCAGAATGTAAGGAATTCCTCCACCTATGGGATCTCAAATGGCCACAAATGCAAGCAACCCACGTCAAAGGGCACACACTTGATCTTATCTCACACAAACTTTCATCAGAGCAGAACCTAATAATAACAGATATTAAATGGACAGAAACACCCTGGACTGATCACTACAAATTAAATTTATCCCTACACTGGTGGAAGAAGGGATTACACCAAATACAAGAACACACATCCTACAGTACAAGCGGTCAAGTAGACACAAAACATTCTGGCAACAGATATACAACAATGAATGGACAGCACAAACAGACTCCATATATTACCTTGTGGAATGGGATAAAAGATGCAAATGCATACTAGATGAAATAGCACCCTTACGAACAAGAACTTCACATACAGTAAGCATAACTCAATACCATGGTTCAATGATGAGTGGAGGAGTGGCCTAGTGGTTAGGGTGGTGGACTTTGGTCCTGAGGAACTGAGTTTGATTCCCAGCACAGGCAGCTCCTTGTGACTCTGGGCAAATCACTTAACCCTCCATTGCCCACCGCATTGAGCCTGCCATGAGTGGGAAAGTGCGGGGTACAAATGTAACAAAAAAAAAAAAAACTGAAAAAGCTAAAAACACAATCCAGGAAACTTGAAAGAGCATAGGGAAAAACAAAAGACGAACACACACTCAACACATGGAAACAATCACAAAGAAAATACAAATACGCAATAAGACAGACCAAAAGATCATACTATAAAACTAAAATAGGGACAGATTACAAAGACACAAAGAAATTATACCAACTCGCGAGCAAACTCCCAGACACCATCTTGGTCACTACATCGAATACAGACATCCCATCTGCAGACAAACTTGCTAAGTATTTCAATGAAAAAATTGCAAACCTACGCAACACGCTACCTCAGGACAACACTGACATCGAAATCTTCCTCAATAAATTGGACCCAACCACTGGAGAATACCCGGCTGACCGAACCTGGTTAAAATTAGCCCTCCTTAGTGTCGATGCAGTTGCACAGGCGATCAGCAGGTTCTCCAACACTCACTGTAAACTAGATACCTGTCCCAACTACCTAATGAAATCTGCCCCTGACTGCTTCATAGCAGACCTCACATCCCACCTAAACTCCATGCTTCAGCAAGGTCTCTTCCCTAAGGAAAATGGCAATATCCTACTCACTCCGATACCAAAAGACACCAAGAAAAAAAACAAATGGAATCACTAACTAGCATCCATTCCGTTGTCAGTCAAACTGATGGAAAGCATGGTAGCCAAACAACTTACAGATTATATAAACAAATTCTCAATATTACACGAATCACAGTCAGGTTTTCGCCCCCTCCACAGCACAGAAACAGTACTACTCACTCTCCTAGCCAAATTCAAGCAGGAAATAGCAATAGGCAAAAACATCCTCCTCCTCCAATTAGACATGTCTAGTGCATTCGACATGGTAAACCATAATAAATTAATAAGATTACTAGATAAGTTCGGGATTAGTGGAAACATACTTAGCTGGATCAAGGGTTTCCTAACCACAAGAACATATCAAGTAAAATCAAACTCAAACATATCATCACCGTGGAAAGCAGACTGCGGAGTACCACAAGGATCACCGCTATCACCGATCCTCTTCAACCTAATGATGACCCCACTAGCCAAATCCTTATCCAACCAAGGCCTTAACCCTTTCATGTATGCAGACGATGTCACAATATTCACTCCTTACAAATCTAAACTGACAGAAATCACCAACGAAATCAAGATCAGCTTGAACATCATGGACTCTTGGGCAAATGCATTTCAACTAAAACTAAACAAAGAAAAAACACACTGTCTCATCCTCTCATCCCTACACAGCGCGGATAACCCCACAATTATCAACACCCCAGATTACACCCTCCCTATCTCAGACAGCCTGAAAATCCTCGGTGTTACAATGGACCGCAACTTAACAATAGAGAGCCAAATGACATCCACAACAAAGAAAATGTTCCACTCAATGTGGAAACTCAAACGCGTGAAACAGTTCTTCCCGAGGGGAACATTTCACAACCTGATACAATCAATGGTACTAAGCCATGTAGACTACTGCAATGGAATTTATGCGAGATGCAAAGAACAAACCTTAAAGAAACTTCAGACCGCTCAAAACACGGCAGCTAGGCTTATCTTTGGAAAAACATGATTTGAAAGTGCAAAACCCCTTCGCCAAAAACTACACTGGCTCCCAATCAAAGAACGCATTGCTTTCAAAATCTGCACTCTGGTTCACAAAATTATCTACGGTGAAGATCCGGGATACATGACAGATTTGATCGACCTACCAACTAGAAACACATCCAAATCAACACGAATGTACCTAAATCTGCACTACCCAAGCTGCAAAGGACTCAAATACAAATCAACTTATGTGTCCAGTTTTTCCTTTATAAGCACACAACTGTGGAATGCATTACCAAAAGCCTTGAAAACTACGAACGACCACCTAAACTTCCAGAAAACACTAAAAACTAACCTGTTTAAAAAGGTATTATTAGGAAAAGTATGGAAAACAGGTGTGATGATGTCATAATGCCGTTATATAGCTCCATGGTGTGACCGCAGCTTGAGTATTGTGTTCAATTCTGGTCGCCGCATCTCAAGAAAGATATAGCAGAATTGGAAAAGGTGCAGCGAAGGGCGACTAAAATGATAGCGGGGATGGGACGACTTCCCTATGAAGAAAGACTAAGGAGGCTAGGGCTTTTCAGCTTGGAGAAAAGATGGCTGAGGGGAGACATGATAGAGGTATCTAAAATAATGAGTGGAGTGGAACAGGTGGATGTGAAGCGTCTGTTCACGTTTTCCAAAAATACTAGGACTAGGGGGCATGCGATGAAACTACAGTGTAGTAAATTTAAAACAAATCAGAGAAAATGTTTCTTCACCCAACGCGTAATTAAACTCTGGAATTCGTTGCCAGAGAACGTGGTGAAGGCGGTTAGCTTGACAGAGTTTAAAAAGGGGTTAGATGGTTTCCTAAAGGACAAGTCCATAGACCGCTACTAAATGGGAAAAATCCACAATTTCGGGAATAACATGTATAGAATGTTTGTACGTTTGGGAAGCTGCCAGGTGCCCTTGACCTGGATTGGCCGCTGTCGTGGACAGGATGCTAGGCTTGATGAGCCTTTGGTCTTTTCCCAGTATGGCATTACTTATGTACTTATGTACTTATATATCAATGCCTGATCTCTGCAACACAACAAAACTAAAGAACATAATGGGCATAACACAACTCTTCCGTTGTTCGATTCCCTAGTGTGGCTGTGCCACATGGACTTTATCTTACCATGACATCACTTTATATTTGTTTACACCGGAGTCTGTAACGCCTCTCCAGTACTATGTAAGCCACATTGAGCCTTCAAATAGGTGGGGAAATGTGGGATATAAATGTAACAAATAAATAAATAAATATTCAGGCTGCTAATTGGGTAAGTGCACAGATAAGGTTAGGACAGCAAAAAGGCTGTTATACAGGCACAGTCTGAATATCTGCCAGTCACTGTTCCCTCTAAGCTGAGCAGGAGTCTTCCACTTACAGTCCTAACAGTGGGAGGCGCTGTTTCATTATCATATTTTCAATAGAAGGGGACAGGCAAACTCTGCAGGATTATAGAGGACCTGCCTGTTCCTAGTGATTGAAAACACAAGGACTCTTGCTCAGCTTAGAGGGAACAGTGCCACTAGCAACCGGCTAAATTCTGGCAGCTGTACAGACCTGGATATTCAATGCCAGGGCTTGAATTAGACCTGACATTGAATATCCCAGTCATTCACTGTCCACAGTGGTCAGCGCCTTTAAATTTGGTGACTGCCAAAGGCTGAATATCGGGCCTCATATTAACTAGCAAGAAATGTGGATATTTAATTGAATATCATAACATGGAACAATTGTGTATCATCTTATAACATGTCTTGAAAAGCTTCATGTATTATTCTAAGACAGAAAATATTTCAAAGGAAGTGTTTTCAAATTTTTGACATTTTCCATTTCTGGCCTACGGACAAAGAAAAATAGGAAAAAAAATTACTTTTCCCCAAAGTTCTTGATATTTCTGAGCATTCACATCTCTAGCCTGCTCCCAGTTTAAATTTTCTTTGGTACCAATATGAAGTGCCCTGAAAAGTCATCACTAGTTATGTGCCCAAATCCTGGGTAAGATATGAAATAACAACCTGGAGATACACAAATAAGTCCAGTTAGAAGTGATCTGCAATGAAATCTACTAGCCCCTCTATACCTATTAACTGAAACTTTAACCACTTATCGGGTCCTGGGCAAACTTTTATGGATGAGGTCCCCCAGTCCAGCGGTGCTCTTCATCCCCCACCGGGGCCAGCAGCACAGCTTCCTTAGCCCTATGTCAGCCAGACCATTTTCCGCTGAAAAAAAAATGCAGCATAAAGACACAGAGCCACTGACTAGCTGTGCAGTTGATGGGTTTGCTGGTTCTGCCCCTCGGAAAGAAGTCCACATCAGAAGGGGCTGGACTGGCAGATTCAGCAGTGTAGCCTAGACAGCGGCTCTACATCTTTAAACTTTTTTTTTTTGCTGGAAGTAGCAGGGCTGGTGTGAGGTGGGGTGAAGGAAGTTGGTGCACCAGGATAGGGAAAGGGAGGAAAGGGAAGATGCTGGACCAGAGTGCAGAGATGCCATAAAGGGCTGCTGACTATAACACCAGCTCATGGACAGTCTGAAATCAAGCAGATTCATTCATTCATTCATTCATTTCAGTTATTATATACCGCTTTAGACTTAAGCGGTTTATAGTTTCATTTTACAGAGAAGGAAATTTTTAAAACCAAGGGTTGTGATAATGATGGGTTAAATTTCTGTCCCCAAATGAGATGCCAACACATTACAATAAGACTTAGAAATAAGCCAAAAAGCACAAACAGACCTCCAGGTACAGGACAAAACAGGACAGTCTCCCTTTGTACTGTTCCTAGAGGTCCATGTGTGCTTTTTGGCTTGGTTTGGTTTCTTGGTGTACTTGGCCCCTCTCTTTTTTACACTTAGAAACAGGGCCGCCGAGAGACTGAACTGGGCCTGGGGGCTCAGCCCCCCCCCCCCCCCCCCCCCCCCCCCCCGCTGTCGCCAACCCTACACAATCCAATTACCTTCACTGGTGGGGATCCTGAGGCCCCACCAGCAGAAAACGTGTTCCTCCAGCGTTGCTTTTCTGCCGATTGCCTGCCCCTGCTTTTCCTCTCAGGTGCATGCGTGCCTGAGAGGAAAAGCAGCCACTCAGCTGGGCAGAAGAGCAGCGCTGGAGGTGCTCCTCAGGACTGCGTCCTTCCCAGCCTCCAAGGGGGGCCCGGCCGTGGCACCGGACTTTTCTCTCTCCTTCTCCTGTCAGGACGCGATCACTCGGGTCCTGTCAGGAGCAGCAGAGAGAGAGAGAGACCTCGGTGCCGTTCTCCCCCCCCCCCCCCCACCTTGGTGGCTATGCTTAGAAATAAGCCCCAGAAGAAAGCAATTGTCCAAAATACAGGGAAGACAATCTAAGAAATCAAGTTGCTCACTTGTAAAGCTATTCTCTGAAGACAGCAGTTCAGTTACACACACAGGTTGATGGGTCCATCATCTGTCCCCCTCTCTTCTCTCCCTTGATCCAGTCACTTTTTCTCTTCTCTCCTGTCCTACCCCCCACCCCAAGTCCAGCATCTCTTCCTCACTCTTTCCTTCCAGTCTGATTGTTCTCTCTCCCCCTTTCACTCCCTCCCCCTCCTCACAGGTCTAGCATCTCTTCCTGTTCAACCTTCCCATAGTCCTCCATACTTCCCTTCTGTCACTGGTGGTGGTCTCTGCCTCCATCTCTCCACAGGACTTTCTTTCTGCAGTGTCCTTCCCGTGAAGAAATAGGAAGTTGAAGCAGAGAAGGTGGTAAGCAGCAGAGGGAAGGCCCCTGTAGCCAGTTGGAGACAGACCACCTTAATTGCTTACACTGCCAGTGATAGAAGGGAAGAATGGAGGACCATGAGGAGGGGAGAGAGAGAGAGATGCTGGACCTGGCACCAGGGGGAAGTGGGGAATGGAAGGAGAGGAATATATAGAGAGAGGGGGCTAAATTTACCTATGGGCAACTGGGTGGCTGGGCCTCTTATATGCAGGTTACGAGTGTGAAGTTTACTTTGAAAGAAATATCTGAAGCTAATGGCAGTAAAATTCACATTTGCAACGTAAAAAAAGGTACCTGTTTAAATGCAGTTTCCAGGCTATGAAGTCATGAAAAGGTCTAAGGAGTCTAGACCTGTATGTTATTTTGTACTCCACTTTGGACAAGGGCAGAATATAAATTGAAATAAATGAAATGAAATATAATTTTAAGAGATAAATGGTCACCTGAATTTGAGCCACCCCTGTGACTTACACACCAGGTTTCAGTTGGGTAAATCCTGATGTCCCAAATTGGGTACGGATCCTGCCGCTAATCGCTATCCTATAAACAGTGCCCAACTCGTTGTGCTATTTGTAGAATAGCACTCGGTGCTCATTTATTTTGGTACCCAAATTTGGGGACCATTTACTGAATCTAGTCTTTAACTTACGCTGGGGTTTACTAAGCCACAGCTGGCTGTGCGCTAGTGCTGACACAGCCCATTCACTTTGAATGAATTGTGTCGGCAATGCCACACGGAAGCCACTACCATGGCTTAGTAAAAAGACCCCTTACACAATACTGTAAGTTAAGCGTGTAACTGTCACATTTAGGCGTGCATATGTACATCTGCTATTGACATGGTGGAAGCATACATGCCTAATTTAGGTGTGCGATGCCAACTTACACCAATGTTCTATAGGAGCACTTGCACATGTAAGGGTCACAACCTGTGTAATTTGGGCACCTGAGCTGTAGAACCCAGTTATAAATATTACTACTACTACTACTACTACTACTACTTATCATTTCTAAAGTGCTAATAGACGTACGCAGTGCTGTACACTTGAACATGAAGAGACAGTCCCTGCTTGACATAGCTTACAATCTAATTAGGACAGACAGACAGAACAAACAAGAGATAAGGGAATATTAAAGTGAGGATGATAAAATAAGGGTTCTGAACAAAGTGAATAAGGGTTAGGAGTTAAAAGCAGCATCAAAAAGGTGGGCTTTTAGCTTAGATTTGAAGACCGCCAGAAATGGAGCTTGACATACTGGCTCAGGAAGTCTATTCCAGGCATATGGTGCAGCAAGATAAAAGGAACGGAGTCTGCATTCTCTAGGTTCAAAGGAAGTGATTGAACAATACTCATCTCTTGTGAAAAACACTTGGCACTTCTAAACCAACAGCTTTCACTATAGACTGACTGTATGCTTAAGAACACCTCCAGCTAAAGGGCACCTGGCTATACAGACTGATTTACTACTTGCAGCATTTGATTGGCATACAATGTTTGGATGGTCAGGAAGCCGCATTCTCTATACCAGTGATTCCCAAACCTGTTCAAGGGGAGCCCCTGCCACTCAGATTTTGATTGCATACTGTCTCCTTGGTATACAAATCTATTTCATGCATATTCATTGAGGATATCCTGAAAACTTGACTGGCTGGGGTTCCCTAGGACAGGTTTGGAACCACTACTCTACACAAGTGCAGCATTTGAATGATCAGGGTAGAAGATGATCTTTCTGTGCTACTCAGAACCAGGAGTCTTCCAGGTCCTCCCAATAAAGGATTTAAGTTTTCTGGCAATAATCCTGACATGGAAGAAGGGAAGGGATTTGGGATTTTTGCCCACACCTTTTTCAGTTGTAGCTCAAAGCGAGTTACATTCAGGTACAGTAGGTATTTTCCTGTCCCCAGAGGGCTTACATGAGGCAATGGAGGGTTAAGTGACTTGCCCAGGATCACAAGGATCTGCAGTGGGAGTTTTGACTGGGCTTTGCTGGTTCTCAGCCTGCTGCTCTAACCATTAGGCTATTCTTCCACTAGCCCTAGTTAAGACCCCTTCAAAAAGGGCAAGAATGAGCTGTCTTCCTATGAGTTTAGGGTTTCAATTTGGCTTAACATTTTTTTTTCTTGCAGAGTGATTCAGTCCGGATTCTACTTTTCTCTACGCATGGGTTTAAGTCCTGCTTTTCATAAATAAATAAGAATTATAAGCCCTCTGCAGAGGGCTTTTTTTTTTTGTTTTTTTGCAATGATGCAGGCACATCTAGTCTCCGGAGTCCAGTAGCTTAAGTGTTCTCTCCTGATCAGCAGGCTGAGCCACAATGAGACTCCCTTTATGAGATGTGAGTGCTGCCTCTGCAGTGTTCCCAGTGTTAAAGAGCCAAGTTGCAGGATTTGTCTCTATAAGGTATGCAAAGAGAGGCCAAGATTTCATGAGTACAAATACATTTTCTAATTTAAAAAGGATACTTTGAATCCTCTTCTGCTTCCTCCTCCTATGGTCCAGTTTTACTGTTTATTGTTTGCGTAATATGGCCCTGTTTGAAGGAAATGGTGAGAAGGGAGAGGGCTTTGAGCGCAGTGGCGTAGCTACAGGTGGACATGGGTGGGCCATAGCCCACCCAATTTGGACTCAGGCCCACTCAAAATTGTGGCACTCTTGCTGTGGCTGGTGAGAATCCCCAAATCCCACCAGCTAAAGATTTCCTCCTCTTCAGGCATCTGATGCTCTTCCAAACGGCAGATAGCACCACACACCGGCCCCTCTGCACATGCTCAGTTGGCACCCATGCAGAAGCACTGAGCATGTACGGACTACTGGCAGCAGTGTCAGCTCAAGTTAAGTGCTGCCAGCTGCTGTTTGGAAGGAGGAGGAAATCTTCAGCTGGTGCAGTTTGGCAGTGGCGTACCAAGGGGGGGGGGGCGGTGGGGGCGGTCCGCCCGGGTGCGCGCCTGCTGCAAGAGCTCGCTAACTTCTCTCATTCGCTGCAGCTCCCTCTGCCCCAGAACAGGTTACTTCCTGTTCCGGGGCAGAGGGAGCTGCAGCGAACGAGCAAAGTTAGTAAACTCGCAGCAGGCGCGCGCTGCGGCACCCCCCCCCCCCAGCGGCATGCACCTGGGGGGAGCTCTTTCACGGGGGGATCTTTCGTTGGGGGGTCTTTCGCCGGGGGGGGTCCGCGCTGCATCGGGGGGCACCGCCCCGGGTGTCCGCCCCCCTAGGAATGCCACTGCAGTTTGGGGATCACCACCAGCTCAGGTATTTAATATTTTTATTTTATTTATTGCATTTGTATCCCACATTTTCCCACCTCTTTGCGGGCTCAGTGTGGCTTACAATAAGATATGAATAATGGAAATACAATATGTTATAAATTGGTTATGGATTACATTGTGCAGAGTTATGCAAGACAATCGAAGTATCATTAGGAATATAACAATGGGACATTGTGTTTGAGGGTAGGGGGAGAGGCAGAATGCAGAGTGTAGGGGTGCCAGGATGGGCTCAATTCCTTGCCCATCCATTTTGGGCTCAGGCCCACCCAAAATTGGCTGTCTGGCTACGCCCCTGATTGAGCGATGCAGCTGCTCAATTAGGGCCCCTTTTACAAAGCTGCGGTAAAAGGGGCCATGCGGTGGCATCAGTGACTGCATGGATTTGAAACATGCTGAGGCCCCCTTTTACTGCAGCAGGTAAAAGGAATTCTCAGCCAAGAAAAAAGAAATGGCCTTGCACTAATGCAACGCATTAGCGTTGGGCCATTTCCCGGAGCAGCCCTTACCACCTCCTATTTAGGAAGTGGTAAGGGCTCTGGCAGTAGCCCGGCATGCCCCTCCTGCTGGAAATTCAAAAGAAATATTTTTGGATCGCAGCGGGGGGGGGGGGGGGGGGGGACACTGTTGGTTATCTGCAGTAGCCCAGCAGTAATGATGAATTAAAATGCAGCAAGCAGTGGTAGGCGTACCGCGCCTTTGAAAAAGGGCTTCTTAACTATGAAACTTGCATTTAATTGCAGTACTACTAGCACATTGCCAAATAGTTAATGTTGTCTAATATACTAGGTTTGAAGACCAGAATTTGTCACAGGTCCGATACAGCAAGGTAAGAGAATATGGGGACAATATTTTTAAAAACACTTACATTGTCAGTAATAGTGCCAACCTGTATACATTTAAGCAGCAATATTTAGCCACCACAAGAATAATTCTATAATATAGGCACTAATATATATATATATATATATATATATATATATATATATATATATATATATATATATACCAATTACATACATAAATGTTTAGAATAATGGCACTTATATAGGTATGTGTGCACATATGCACTTAACTCCCAAAATTTCACCTCAGCGCTATTCTGTAAGTACCTCCTTAATTTACATAGCGTGTATTTGCAAAGAAGGTGTTCACATGGTGAAGCATGGTTCTAAGGCAAAGATCCTGCTGACTCAAACTTAACACACAACATATAGAATTTTTTAAGGTATGCACATACCTTCAGTTCTTAAGCTCTCATACTAGTTCTATAGATGGCATAAGTGCTACACGCCTTAAATCTTAAAAACATATAAAACCAGTTAGTCTAATTTTCTGTAAAGGAAAGTGGGCATTTTCCTACTTTGATGAAAAGCTAACGTGGCTAGGGCTCTTCAGCTTGGGGAAGAGAAAACTGAGGGGAGATATGATAGAGATCTATAAAATACTGAGTGAAGTGGAAATGGCAGATATGAATTGTTTACTTTTTCCAAAAATGCAAAGACTAGGGGCCACACAATGAAGCTGCTAAGTAGTATATTTAGAACAAATCAGAGAAAATATTTCTTCATTCAGGGCCAGATTCTATATAAAGCACCTAAAAAATCTGCACGGTAAACATTTCAAGCTAAGCGTATTGTATAATTAGCACCTAGGTTTAGGCACGGTATAAAGAATACGTTTAGTTGAATCCCAGCACCTAAAACTATACACCTTCATTCACACCAATGAAAATGTGGTGTAAATCCCTGCATATAGATTTTTGTGCATTGGGCCATATTGCATAACTATGTGTGTAAAGTTTGGAATGTCCATGAAACGCCCATAACCATGTCCCTTTTGAATTGAGTGCATTAGTATTTAGGCACAGATCATTACAGAATACGATTGCAAGTTGTGCACATAAATTCTAATTATTGACAATTAGTGCTCATTATTGCTTGTTAGGTGCTGTTATCAATGCTGATTAGCTTGTTAAGCCAATTAAGTTACACGTGTTACGGAATATGCTTAGATTTCAGTGTGGAATGCTTGGCACGCTATATAGAATCCAGTAGTCAATAAGTAATTAAACTCTGGAATGCGTTAGCAGAGAATGGGGTAAAAACAGTTAGCTTAGCAGGGTTTAAAAATGTTTGGATAATTTCCTAAAAGAAAAGTCCATAAGCCATTATTAAAATGAACTTGGGAAAATCCACTGCTTATTTCTAGGATAAGCAGCATAAAATCTGTTTTTACTCTTTTGGGATCTTGCCAAGTACTTGTGACCTGGATTGGACACTGTTTGAAACAGGATAATGGGCTTGATGACCTTTGGTCAGTCTTAGTATGGCAAGGCTTATGTTCTTATGGCACTTATGTACCTATATACAAAAGGCCCCTACCGGGTACCCTGTTATAGAAGTGCCCTCCACATGAATAAGTTATACATCTAAGAAACCCATATAAATAGCAGGCATAACTTGAAATGTCTAACTTGCATGGTTCGTTATACAATTCTGCAATGCCACCTGAATGGATAGCACTGCTAAAAATACATATAACTTGAAACTATGTTAGACTGTTTGCAATGATACGTTCACAATACAGTTGAATATTGACCTTCAGTAATCATGTAGAGATGGCAGAGACAAATGTTACATGTTATTAATCTGAAGTACCATATTCCTTCAGTTCTTGCACAATGTGAACGGAATTAAAAACCTGAGCAAGAGAAAAGGAGAAAGACTGAGTATAAAATGGAAAAGGGGAGAATATAAGGGCGCAGAGAAAAAGATAGTGCAGCAACAGATGTGACAAAAAAGACAAGGAGTCAGATAGAGAAAGACAGATAAAGATGAGGAAAGAAGAGAGGCCTAAAGCAACAAATCGTTTCCTTTGCCAGAAAAGAACTTTCTGATTCTAGCAATGTCCTTGAGTTATCTTCAATGTCACTGTATAAGCAGCCAAGCCCAGCCCAGCCTCTCACTGGCTGCCTCCCAACAGGTATGAAACCATAGAAACAGGCAAGGTTTCTGCTACAGACACACACATGCATCTATAGGTATACAAAAGATATTCTACACATACACATATTTACATATGTAGACACTTCATATGCAAACACACCTGCAAAACCAATATAATTCCAAGTGTATATATATATATATATACACACACACACACATATAAACACAGGCTCAGCATTTCCTTTTCCACAGATGTGGGTCCTCCCTCCCCACCTTCATCTAGGAATAATACAAATTGCAGGTCCCTCACCTATAAAATTACATCAAATGTCAAGCTGGGTCAGGCGAATGGGCAATCAAGTCCAGCATCCTGTTAGCACAGTGGTCTGGCTGAGACCCAGGAAAGCCAGTGTTCAAATCCCACTAGTGCAGCAGCCTGAGAACCAGGGAAACTGGCTTTGATTCCCACTGCAGCTGCTTGTGACTCTGGCCTTGCTTTTCTTAGGAAATCAAATGGGGAAAATCAGAACCACAAGTCCCTGCATGCAATGGGGTAAACCCAGGACTGGATCAATCCTGTTGGCCAAATCTGGATCTAGTTGGCAATCCTAGCCCTTGGTACAAAATAAGTACCTGTATACAGGGGCGTATCTGAACTGCGGCGGTAGGGGGGGCCAGGGCCAGAGTGAGGGGGCACATTATAGCCCCCCCCGCCGCCGCCATTGCCGATCCCCCTCCCCCCAGCCGCTGCCATTGTCAACCCTCCCCCTCCGTTGCTCGCCTACCTTCGCTGGCGGGGGACCCCAACCCCCGCCAGCCGAGGTCCGCGTCCTCCTGCCGCTGCCGGCTGCCTTTAAAGAATTCCGTCAGCTGGCGGGGGACCCCCAACCCCCGCCAGCCAAGCCGAGGTCCTTTCATTTTCCCACTGAAGCTGGCGCCGACGAAAGTTTCTTTTGAGTCTGACGTCGCTGCACGTTGTACGTGCAGGACGTCAGACTCAGAAACAGAATGAAGCTGTTTCTGAGTCTGACGTCCTGCACGTACAACGTGCAGCGACGTCAGACTCAAAAGAAACTTTCGTCGGCGCCAGCTTCAGTGGAAAAATGAAAGGACCTCGGCTTGGCTGGCGGGGGTTGGGGGTCCCCCGCCAGCTGACGGAATTCTTTAAAGGCAGCCGGCAGCGGCAGGAGGATGCGGACCTCGGCTGGCGGGGGTTGGGGTCCCCCGCCAGCAAAGGTAGATGAGCAACGGAGGGGGAGGGTTGGCAGCGGTAGGGGGGTCCAGGGCGAAATCTGCGGGGGCCCAGGCCCCTGAGGCCCCACGCAGATACGCCCCTGCCTGTATATAACATGTAAACTGCTTTGATTGTAACCACAAAACAGCATCCCATTCCTTACCCCCTCTGACCTCCAGCAACAGTAACCTCTCCCTCAGTTGCCTCAAGTACTAGCATTCCAAACCTGTACTCAAGAGAGGTTACCTGAAGTGTAACTTGCCTTGAGCACAAGTCTAGAAAGGTGAATAATTCTATCCAAATCCACATCTTCATTGTGTCTTGTTTGAAAAAAAAAAATCATGGCACCCAATTGGTCCACTTCCCCTCCCCATGCCCAATGCAGTCAAGTTTTCGGGATATCTGAAATGAAAATGCATGAGGCATATTAGAATGTATCACTTCCTGTCCCCCAAGGTATGCAGTTTTTCCTCCCTGTCTGAATAATCCATTTACTTATTTCTCTTCCAGAGAAAGGTTAATAAAGAAAATGTTCATATAGAGGGAAAGAGATTCACAAAACGATTCAGAAGAGAAATCAAGGATGAAAAGATGTATGATGAGAAAAGGAGCATAAGACAACCACAAACATTTAGGAGGTAATTTGTTTTGACAACATATGTAGTAGGAGCTGAGAGAGTCTTCAGTACAGCCCATTACAGAGGGAATGGCATGGAAACCTCTATGCTTTCCTCTCCCTCAGCTGAATCACATATCCCCCACCCCCACCCCAATCCAGCTTAACCATTAGGCAAACCAGGTGGTCGCCTAAGCAGCAGATTCTGAAAGGTGACAGAAAACAGCTGCAGTCAAAGCAAAACAATAATCTTGATGGCTACACAAACTTACAAGAACCCATTAGTACATACTTTTACCTGCAAGGAGGGCAAGTAATTTTCTAATTGCTCATATTATCTGAATAGCCATTTATAAACTCTAGGAATTGAAAGGACTTCCTCTCATTTGCCATACAGAAATCACTAGCGTGGCTTTGTAAAAGAAGCCCTGAATGCATGGACTTCTAGATCTGCTGCTCTTACTGCAAGTGTAGGAAGTCTATCTATGCATTTTTACAGGATTGTTCTGGAATGGATAATGTTGTGATAATCACGATGGTTGTGTTTAATGGCAAAAATCTCAGAAGGAGTCGAAGGGCATGAAAAGTAATTCTGGGGTGTGTGGGGGGGGGGGGAAGGGTTAGCAAGGCTAAATGTTTGCCTAGGACAGTGTTTCTCAGGTCAGTCCTGGAGTACCCCCTTGCCAGTCACAGTTTTCCGGATATCCACAATGAATATGCATGAAATTGATTTGCATGCACTGCCTCCATTGCATGCAAATCTCTTCATGAATATTCATTGTGGATATCCTGAAAACTTGACTGGCAAAGGGGTACTCCAGGACCGACTTGGGAAACACTGGCCTAGGACATCTAACACACTTGCATTAGCCCTGCACCTTCGCTTCCCCATCATTCCTGGTTGCTCCCTGCTCCTTTCTCCAGTGAATAAGCCTTCATTAATAATGGATAGCTTCTTGCAGCCTCACCTCCCTTTTGTAATTACATCTTAGCAATTCTTTCCCTACAAATATTTAAATTTAATTAAGCTGCCCTGCTTGCCCAATGTGTTAATTACATGCCAGCCACTCACTCTAGGGCAGGATCACTTCAGTGACCCCAGGTTATTATTCAGTGAAATTCAGGACCCTGGAGGCTTCTCTTGGGCTTTATTTAGCTTATGCCAGGACAATAAAAGGATCCATTAATTCAGGAGCCTTTTCATAGCACTGTAAAATCAGTGAGCTTTCTTAATGGACTTTTTATTCCTTCCCCCTCCCTCTTTCAACCCACTATCTAATTCCAGCTCTGTATCAGCATAGCAGATAAAAATGGAGCGTGATCATAAGAAACATCCCCAGAGACTCCTTCCTGTCCCACTACAGCAGTAATCATTGCATTGCTGTCTTAAGCTCCAGTAGCATGGAAAGCAGGATGATGATGGAGGGACTGAGCACCTTGGAAGCCCAAGGGGGAATGTCAGATGAGCTGGTTTCAGTTTTCACCACTAGGCTGATCCAGTTTTGATTTTAATCCCAATACATTCCTAAACTTGAAGTAAGAGCAACAGATCTACAAGTCCATGCATTCAGGGCTTCTTTTAGAAAGCCACACTAATGCTTCCTGTGTGGCAAATGAGAGGAAGCCCATTCAGTTCCTATGGGCTTCCTCTTAATTGCTGCAGGGGAATTGCTAATGTGGGTTTGTAAAAGAAACCCTCAGTGAGGCAAGATCAGGAGCAAATCAACCTATCAAAAAAAAGGGGGGGGGGGGGAGGAACAGCTGCTGACTCCTATATGTATCAGGGAAAACAACTTATTTATTTATTTATTTATTTTATTACAGCCCCATTTTAGAAAGGATGTAGAAGTCAGAACTGAGATGTCTAGGTCAGGAAATCTCAAGTTTCACTATCATTTTAGAACAAAATCTGCGGATGATATAGAGGCTGTTCTAAAATACAGGAGAAATGGATGTTTATGAGTTGAGTGTGTGCAATGACAGCATCCGTTGTAGGAAAGAAAGCATCAGATTTCAACAGAATGGAAACTGACATATGCAAGTCTATCTTAGCCAGTTTAGAAATATAAATGTGTATTTTCCAGGTGCTGTCACAAAGACTGGTACCCCTTGCTATTCTGTCTTTTGTGTGTGTGTGTGTGTGGGGGGGGGGGGTTAAGGAGACAACCATCCCTAATCCCTCCAGTGGGGTGCTGCTCAATAGGAGCAGTTTGCCAAAACCTAAACATATTTGGTAACAGGTGTAAATCCTGATGCTAAGCTGTTAGAACATTGACATTTATTCCCCTTTTGAAATGGGGAAAAGGGGAATAAAACATGCATCTTCTAGCAGGGCCGTGCCTAGGGTCTCTGGCGCCCCCCTGCAGACTATCAGTTGGCGCCCCCCCCCCCCCCCCCCCCCCCCCCCCCCCCCCCGTGAAAATGATCGCTCACCACTTGCCACACTGAAAGGAATTGTCAGCAATATTCTTAGAAACAAATTGCTATACATTGCAAAATAAGATAGCAGATGTAAATTCTCAAAGTGGACATATTCCAAACACTAAAATGAAAATAAAATGATTTTTTTTCTACCTTTGTTGTCTGGTGACTTTCTTTTTCTGATCATGCTGGCCCAGTATCTGATTCTGCTGCTATCTGTCCTCTTAACTCCGTTTCCAGGGCTTCCTTTCCATTTATTTCTTTACTTTTCTCCTTTCTTCTTCATTTCTTGCTCTATATCCATTTCCAGCAATTTCTCCTCTCTCCCTGGGTCCTGCCCTCCCATCCATGTCCATTCTTGTCCCTCTCTGCCCTTCCCTCCTCCATCCATAGCCAGCAATCCTCCTCTCTCCCCTCCCCTCCATTTCCAGCAATTTGTCCTCTCCCTGGGCCCCCATGTCCATCCTTGTCCCTCTCTGCCCTTCCCTCCTCCATCCATAGCCAGCAATCCTCCTCTCTCCCCTCCCCTCCATTTCCAGCAATTTGTCCTCTCCCTGGGCCCCCATGTCCATCCTTGTCCCTCTCTGCCTTCCCTCCTCCATCCATAGCCAGCAATCCTCTCTCCCCTCCCCTTCCAGCAATTTGTCCTCTCCCTGGGCCCTGCCCTCCCATCCATGCCTCTCTGCCCTCCCATCCATTCAGGGTCTGCCCTCCCTCTCACTTCCCATTCCATCCAGGATCTATCCCCCCTCTCTCACTGCCCCCTCTTTTCGGCTCCCAGTTCCCACCTGCGGCTGCCCCTAGTTCCAGATCCATTGATTCTCCCATCCACCCCTGCCCCAGGCATGACCCCATTCTCCCTCCTGCTCACTTCTCAGACCCCAGTTCCAGCTCCATGCCCCTTCTCCCATCTGTCTCCCACCCAGTCCCTTCTGCCCATCCGAGTCCCCCTCACCCCATCTGTCTCCCACCCAGTCCCTTCTGCTATCCAAGTGCCCCCCACCCTCACCCCATCTGTCTCCCACCCAGTCCCTTCTGCTATCCGAGTCCCCCCCCCACCTTCACGGTCACCCCATCTGTCCCCCACCCTCACCCTGCCTCGTCTTCTCCCTGCCACCCGTCTTTAAAAAGAAATTGCCGACGCGATAGCGAGCGCAGCACCTCGTGTGCAAGTAAAAGAAGCGAATCCGATCATCTCATTGGGCCTTCCTTCACTGTCCCGCCCTAGAGGAAATAGGAAGTTGCATCAGAGGAGGGCGGGACAGTGAGGGAAGGCCCAATGAGATGATCGGATCCGCTTCTTTTACTTGCACACGAGGTGCTGCGCTCGCTCGGCAAATAAATTTAAAGGGCTGGTGCGGGAGGGGGGGTGCCAGGATGAAGAACAGTGGGAGCGGCGGCACCCCCCTCTCTGGTGCCAAAAGATTTAAAGTCCTCGGCGGAGTGAGGGTAAGCACCGCGGCGGCGCCCTCCAGAGGTGGGCGCCCCCCTGCGGCGCTTACCTCGCTTACCGCATCGGCACGGCCCTGTCTTCTAGGCACACATTAGTCCCATCTAAAATACGTCTAGACCACACTCCCTTGTCGTTTGCATGCATTTGGGGTTTTGAAATGTATATCTCACCTTTGTAAAATGGGAGCTTAGATAAATGTTTAAGTGCCGGTTTATGCGAATGCGAATAGACCTTCTAAAATGACAGCCATCATTTATATACTGCTTTACAATGTATTTACAAATGTAAGATTTCAAAATCACTATGACTGATTTTTTTGTTCATTCATTTTTGGAAGATGTCTTTATTTAGAACTGAGCTGCTGTATCATTCCAGCATAATGGAACATGAGGTCACAATGCCTGTAACATCATCATTCCGTTTTCACATTGGTCAGAAAAAAGAGGCCCAGATTTCATGGACAGGAGTGGGCCCGATATTCAGCCACCTGAGGACAGCGCTTTTGCTGTCCGTTGCCAGCATTAATCCCAGATATTCAATGCTGGCTATTTCTGGATTTCTGGTGACCGGCATTGAATATCTGGGGGGGGGGGGGGGGGGGGGGGGAGGGTTAACTGCTAAAATGTTAACCAGCGATGCCGATATTCAATGCTAAGTGGTTAACCTTTTAGTGGTTAAGGATAGGACAGCTATTTATGTGGTCCTATTTGAACACTAAACTTAATCACGTGATATAGCCAGCTATGCACTAGGCACTATCCGGCAATATTCAGCAGAGATAACCGGTTATCTCCCACTGAAAACTAGCAGCTAGGTGCCAATATGCTATTTAACCGGTCAGTGGTCATATCTGGCTGGCTAAATAGCTTTGAATATCGGGGGGCAATTTTCTAAATTAAAATGAAGACTTTGATTCATGCTCCTCCATCTCCTTCTGTGGTTCAGTCCTACAGTTAATCATGTGACACTGTTTGAAGAAAATAGTGAAAAAGGGAAGAACATTGAGCAATGCAGCAGTTCACTAAACTGAGAACTGAATTTCATTACAATATACTAGTGCATCACCAAACAGTTTGTGTTGTCTAATGTACACTTCTTGTAACTGGATTTGAAGAATTTGAATTTGGATTTGTCAAAAGTCAATTGTGTCCAAGATTCAAGGAGGGCACATCTTGAAGTATGTACTATTCACCAAACCCCTTTTCTAAACTGGAATGCATCCATTGCAGTGAATATGATCCTGCATCCATACAGAACTTGAAAAGTCATCTGCTCATGAAGGGCAGGCTTTAGCTGACTACTTTTAAAAATCTATAGTCACCACTGGCCAGCACTATCTGGTTTCCAATTACAATTAAGAATTTCAGCTAGCACTTTGATTTTCAGCTTTCTCATTCACTCTTTCAGTACCTGAAAGAAAAGTGAAAACCTGTATAATGCTGGAAGTTGCTTGGTACTTGTGGAGGCTTTTTTGTTTGTTTAAATTTGTTGTAAGTGGGCTTGTCACTGAATTGGAAGTAGCTTGGATTCCCCTCCCCCATTGTATGTCCTGTTCCAGCCCAGTTGTTGCAGGGATAGTGTTTGGCTGGGGTGTAACATCTGGAAGATATTTTATTAATGTTAGTTTGGGCAGGAAGGGGGTAATGAGTTGATTTTAAATTATTCTTTTCTTTCATTGTACCACACATTTAGATAACATAGGGGGTAATATTTAGACCACAGTGGTAAACAGCTTGGAAGTGGCCCTCTCACAGCCACAGGCTGAACTAACTCCTAATATTCAATGCCAGGGTATACGCGGCTCCCAGCATTGCCTATCAGGGTATGGGCGCTGACCAGGAAGTTAACAGACACTGGCCAATATTCAGATCTATTCAGCAGCACTACACAGTTAAGTGCTACTGAAAATTGGTGGCTGGCCAGTTCAGTGGAGTGTAACCGGGCAGGATCCTAATGGTTAATGCAGCAGCCTGAGTACCAGGGAACTGGGTTCAATTCCAACTGCAACTCCTTGTGATTCTAGGCAAGTCACTTAACCCTCAATTGCCCAAGGTACAAAATAAATACTTGCATATAATATGTAAATTGCTTTGATTATAACCACTGAAATGCAGTATATCAAATCCAATCCTCTTTCCTGTCCTGTTAAACCTCTGAATATCAGGCCCACAGTGATTAAGGAGTTGCACCTTGAAAACTGCCTATTACTAATCAATTCTATAGTGCTACTAGACATATTAAGCACTGTACACATTATATGCAGGTACTTTCTCCACCCCTAGAGGGTTCACAATCTAAGTTTTTGGTACCTGGAGCAACAGAAAGTTAAGTGACTTGCCCAAAGTCACAAGGAGCTGCAGTGGGAATTGACCTCAGTTCTCCAAGATCAAAGTCCGCTGCACTAACCACTAGGCTACTTCTCCACAGACACACAAAAAGCACACAAACACACATACCCCCCCCCCCCCCCCCCCGCACACACACACGAGTGCACATAACATATGCAAGCATGCATGTACATGCACAGACACTCCCCCCGACACGCACATACACACATGCATTTACACACAAAGGGATTGTAAACAACTCTATCAGCCATGCTATGCTTGCTTTTCCACTTCTTTTATAAGATTAACAAGTTTCCTGTGTATTTTATAAAATTGAAATACACTATAAACCACACTGCAACTCAATCCTCAGTCTGCCCAAACTATTTCCCTGGATATGCTGGCACATGATCATATCTTTGCACGCACTTATGCAATGCATGCATTCAGCTGTGCAGTTTTAAAACAATATGTTCTGTTTGTTGATTATGCTTTACATATAGAAACATGCTTAATAAAATTACACCCTTGAAGCCGAAATTTGCACAGGTTATCTAGGTAAAAAAGGAACATCCAAGTCGGGATATTCAAAATATGCAAGGTATCTTACAAAATGTTTACTGAATGTGGCGACTTTTGTAATATACCTATAAGGACATGGGAAAACATATACAGTGGGAATAGTTATTTTACAAAGAAACATCTTCCAAAAAGTGTCACACCACTTGGGGCTTTGAATGCATACACAGTGACACTTGCACATGTAAAGAAAAGCTACAAAAATGGTTTGGGATTTGCGTTGCACACCATACGAGGAGAGACTTGCCGACCTGAACATGTATACCTTGGAGGAAAGGAGAAACAGGGGTGACGTGATACAGATGTTCAAATATTTGAAAGGTATTAATCTGCAAATGAACCTTTTCCGTAGACGGGAAGGTGGTAGAACTAGAGGACATGAATTGAGGTTGGAGGGGGGCAGACTCAGGAGTAATGTCAGGAAGTATTTTTTCACGGAAAGGGTGGTAGATACGTAGAATGCCCTCCTGCAGGATGTGGTGGAGATGAAAACGGTAATGGAATTCAAACATGCGTGGGATAAACACAAAGGAAACCTGTTTAGAAGGAATGGATCTACGGAATCTTAGCGGAGATTGGGTTGCGATGCCGGTATTTGGACAATAAAACTGGTGCAGAGCGGACTTCTACGGTCTGTGCGCTGATCGTGACTGAATAGATATGGAGGGGCTGGAGTGTAAATTTTAAGGGGCTTCGACGTTTACTTCAGAACTCAGTACAGGAACAGTGTTGGGCAGACTTTTATGGTCTGTGACCTGAGAAAGGCAGGGACAAATCAAACTTGGGTATACATTTAAAATAGCACATACCATGTAAAATGAGTTTATCTTGTTGGGCAGACTGGATGGACTGTTCAGGTCATTATCTGCTGTCATTTACTATGTTACACAGCCAATTTTGCTACCTATTGTGTCAGTGCTGAATATGAATTTCACAAAACTGCACATCCAAAGGGAGCTAATTAAGAAAATACATTCCAAAACTCTAATTTTCAGCTTTTTGAGGTCATTTTAAACACCAGAGAGAAAAGCATGATTGCTCCCTTGATCACTCCTTCAAAGCTCAGTTCCAAATGAGCAGGTAACACATGACTTGAGCGGGTGTGTAAATACCAACTGGCAATTTTTTGCGGGTGTGTAAATACCAACTGGCAATTTTTTTTAAAGGGTGCATGTATTACCCCTGTTGAAACCATGTCCAGAACAGACCCCCTTCCAAAATGTGCATGCCACAGGTAGGCACGTGTAAGTAGTAGATTTTCAAAAACTTCTGCTGACATTCATTTAAAATTTTTAATCTGCTTTTTACAAATACAAATGCCATGTAATTCTTCATGTATTACTTTGGTAACACGTGTACAAATTGTCATGCCAATAAATTTTACTGAACTGAAAAGAAAGGGCTCCGACACAAGTATATTTTCATCTCTCCTTCTCCCTCCACTTTCTCTCTCCTCTTTTCCTGTCCCTTTCCCACTGAGACCTGGAAGATAGTGATTTTTCATCTACTTCCAGTACATGCTTGTATTTTAAGTCATTTTTCTGGCCCAAAGGGGGCTTTACATCCTGGGCAGGTGGTCCTCTCACCCATCCCGAAATATGGCCCTATGTAAGTGAATGAACATCACTGAAAATTATACACTGCACACATATCTTAGAGTGAGACCGAATGAGACCATGGTAATTTTTTGAAGCCTTAATCCTGATTTCTACATGGAAATCCTGGCATTTACATGTGTAAACTATCCATGTAATAATCATGATATTGGGAAGGCCACAATTTACATGTGGATATGCTGGATACATTTATATATCCAGTTTATTAAAGAGGCATGCTGGGGCGGGCATGGACAATGCAAAGGTTTACACATACAGTATCTAATATAATAAAACGCACCGTGAACGTTCTGTGAAGCCGGAAGCTTGAAGCCGGAAGTCTGAAGCCTTGAAGCCTGAAGCCTGAAGCCGGAAGCTTGAAGCCGGAAGTCTGAAGCCTTGAAGCCTGAAGCCCTGAAGCCTTGAAGCCTTGAAGCCTTGAAGCCATCTGACGTCACTCCCAGGCTGAGGCTGAAGGGTTCGGGGATTCGTGGTGTGAAGCCTTCAAGCCAGCCAGCCGTCTCTGCCCCGCCCTCGCGACAAAACAAACAAATCCGGAAGCGAAACGTCAGGGAAGGAGGCGGCGCTCCCGACGTCTAGCCTTCCCTTCGCTGTGTTCCGCCTTCAAAACAAGGCGGAACACAGCGAAGGGAAAGCTAGACGTCGGGAGCGCCGCCTCCTTCCCTGACGCTTCGCTGCACGAACCGCCACGGAGGTAAAGTTAAAAGAATTAAAAAAAAAAAAAAGGAAGCATGGATGCGAAGGGGTGGGGGGCATGGATGCGAGGCATGGATGCGAAGGGGGGGGCATGGATGCGAAGGGGGGGGGAAGAAGAGGGCGGGCCAGGCTGGGACATGGGAGAGAGCGTAGCATGGATGCGAGGGGGGGGGGGGTCATGGAAGGGCGAGAGGGGACTTGCTGGAAAAGGATGAATGGAGGCGGCAGGGGACAGAGGAACATGGATTACAGAGCAGGCCTCAGGCAGAGAGGGGAAATGCTGGATAGGGAAAAATGGAGGGCCAGGTGACAGATGAGCATGGATGGGCATGGATTGGAAGGGCAGGACTCAGGGAGAGGGGAATTGCTGGATAGGGATGAATGGAGGGGACAGATGGGCATGGATGGATATGGATTGCAGAGCAGGCCTCAGGCAGAGAGGGAAAATGCTGGATAGGGAAAAATGGAGGGGCCAGTTGACAGAGGAGCATGGATGGGCATGGATTGGAAGGGCAGGACTCAGGGAGAGGGGAATTGCTGCATAGGGATGAATGGAGGGGACAGATGGGCAATGGATGGATATGGATTGCAGTACAGGCCTCAGGCAGAGAGGGGAAATGCTGGATAGGGAAAAATGGAGGGGCCAGGTGACAGAGGAGCATGGATTGGAAGGGCAGGACTCAGGGAGAGGGGAATTGCTGCATAGGGATGAATGGAGGGGACAGATGGGCATGGATGGATATGGATTGCAGGGCAGGCCTCAAGCAGAGAGGGGAAATGCTGGATAGGGATGAATGGAGGGGGCAGGTGACAGACAAACATGGATGGCCATGGATTGGGAGGGCAGGGCTCACGGACAGAGGGGAATTGCTGGAAAAGGATGAATGGAGGGGGCAGGGGACAGATGGCCATGGATTGGGAGGGCACGGCTCACACTCTCTCTCTCATATACAATGTCTTTCTCACTCTCACACACTCTGTCTCACACTGTATCACATTCACTCTCTATGTGCCACACAGTCACTCACACACTCGCTTGGTCTCATACACTCACTCTCACAGAGAATCTGTGTCTCACACACACTCTCTCTCTCGCCCACACACACACACTCTCACTCACACTGTGTCTCACATACACACTTGCACACACTCTCATTCTCACACACACACTCTCTCACAAACACACTCACACCCAGACTCACGCTCTCTCTCACACAATCACACTTTCACTCCGACTCTCAAACAGTCACTCTCACATACACTCTCCCAAACATACACACTCCGAGGAAAACCTTGCTAGCGCCCGTTTCATTTGTGTCAGAAACGGGCCTTTTTTACTAGTGTGAACATATTTTGCAAAGCTTATCAATGAGGAGGCATTACATTTAAACATCGGCATGCATAGCTGCTATAAGTTTTGTAAAAATGCCTCACTGTCTCTTGTCTGCGTGCATCGTTGAAGATTTGAGACAATCTGATTGAGTCTTTGCCTTGTTTGTCATCTGTGTCCATGTAGGTGTCTTTGGCTACCATTTATTCCTTTGTTCTGTTCCACCTCCTTCTCATTTACTTTTCTACCATACCCCTGCAAACCACCTGAGCTCTCCTCAAACCACCTGTGTGTGGCATTTTTTCGCCAGGGTTTGTCTTGTGTGTTTCTGCTGCTTGATAGTCAGTAGGGGTGTGTGTGTTTTTGTGTGTTTTGTTTCTCTGGATCTATGTCTGAATGTATGTGCCTCTGGGCTTCTGTAGTGTTGATGGAGGGTTTCATAGGGAACCGGTGAAGGGTTTCATTAGGTGCTGGTGGAGAAAGCCAGGATTAATGAGTGACCTGAACAGATGTGTTGTGCAGGGGAGGGCCAGGAGGAGACCTCGCACAGTATTCTGAGGTTTGGGATGGGTGTTGAAGTGAGGGTTTATAGTTTAGTTCTGTTCTTTACACAGCTTCCTGGGTGAATCCCTCACTTCCTGGCACAAGTCCAGTACCTCCTGTGCTAGGGACCACATCCCATTCACCAGCATCTTCCTGATTTCTAACTACCTTTCTTGTAGCTGCACCTTCCATTCCCCTGCATCTTTAGATGGGCCTGCACTAGCAGTAGTGGTATTGCTCCGTAAGCTTGTTTCCACAGCTTATTAGATGGTGACTGCTTCCAGGGCCGTGCCAAGGGTCTGTGGCGCCCCCCTGCAGAAGATCAGTTGGCGCCCCCAGCGCCCCCCCCCCCGCAGAGAAACAGTTGGCGTGCGCACCCCCTCGCCCCCATGAAAATGATCGCTGCCCTCCCATCCACGCTCCTCTCTCCCCTGCCCTCCCGCTCCCATGTCCCAACTGCCCGCCCTCTTCCCCCCCCCCAAGATCCCTTTTAAATTTACCTCCGTTCGGCAGTGAAGGCGCAGCGTCAGTGAAGGAGGCGGCGCTCCCGACGTCTCTACTAGTCATTTCCTTGACGTCAGAAGAAGGCAGAACACTGAGTGAAGGGAAGACTAGTAGAGACATCGGGAGCGCCACCTCCTTCACTGATGCTGCGCCTTCGCTGCCGGAGGTAAATTTAAAAGGGATCTTGTTGGGGGGGGAGAAGAGGGCGGGCAGTTGGGACATGGGAGCAGGATGGCGAGGTAAGCATGGTGCGGCGGGGCGCCCCCCCCCCCCAGAGGACGGCGCCCTCCTGCCGTGCTTACCTCGCTTACCGTGTTGACATGGCCCTGACTGCTTCTATGGCCACTATATTCCTTGGCTCCTGTTGCCACTTTGGATGGCTCTATATGGAGGTGGGATAGGCACATCATCCACCTCTTCTTCAGCCTCCAGGTTAACTGTCATGTTGGCAAGGGCAGCAGGTTCTCCTTCATGGATTTCCTTTTCTGGCTTCTCATGGACTTCCTCTGTTGCACCCTCTCTGCAGGTCTCATCTGAAGCCTCACCACCTTCTCTCTAGGCCTGGCTGCACCCAGTTTCTTCCCCATCTGAAGCGATGGGTTCATCAGCAGGAAAAGAAACAACAGCACACCATCGTTGTACATTTGTTCTCTTAGTTACCTCCTCCTCTATTCCCACACTGGCTCTATTGCAGCAAAGAAGCATGTAGCACATTATGTCATGGTTCATCTGCCTATAGGCAAATTTTGTTCAATGTGTAGGATCCTTATACAGTCCTATATTATGCATGCCACATTGCCACAGGTGTAGTACACCTGTTTTAGGATATGCTTTTGGGTGCTTTACATGCCAGAGGGTGTGGTTATGTCCTATAGGTACGTTGCTGGAGCCCTCAGACAGATGGCCATGTCAGATATGTGATATGTACCCCTCTCCAGGTTGAAAAGGTTGTCCTCTATCAACTGTAGTAGGAAACTTAGGGTTGAAGACTGAGCTCCGGATGCACAGTGAACTGTACACAGCCTTCAAAGAACTCCAGTTGGCAGTCATATCAAGTGACTTGTGTTTTGGAAGACAAAGTGCTGCACTGTAAGTCAAGCATCAGCACCGATACAGAGCAATTCTATAACTGGGTGGCTGGTAGGAGCTTATTCTATAAAGGAACATAGAAGCCTATTTTCCTTTATATAATGCTAGTATAACAGGTAAAAAAAACACACCTATAATTTAGGATCGAGCACTTATGCAAGCCATAGAACTGGTGCAAATTTGTGCCACTAAGTGCTGGAGATACACCCATAACTGTGAATCCTGCCCATACTCCGCCCATGTGTATAACTACCTGTAAAATACACACTATGTAAGATATGCACATATGTACAGAATTTTGGGATATAAGACATATATGTGCACACATAAATGCATATATATTAGCACACAACTGTTCGCACATAATTTATAGAATTGTCCTGAACAGTGATCATAATATGATCAGATTTGATACTGGCTTTGGAATAAGTACACACAGGAATTCCAATACATTAGCATTTAACTTTCAAATAGAAGACTATTATAAAATGAGAAGAATGGTGAAAAAAACGTAGACGAGTAGCTGTAAAGGTCAAACATTTACAACAGGCAAGGATGCTGTTCAAATATACTATCAAGGAAGCCCAGGCCAAATATTAAAAAAGGAGGAAGGAAGACCAAATGACAGCCGGCATGGTTAAAAAGTGAGGTGAAGGAAGCTATTAGAGCTAAAAGAAAAATCTTTCAGAAAATGGAAGAAGGACCTGCCTGAAAATAATAAGAAACAGCATAAGGAATGGCAAGTCAAATGCAAAGCGCCGATAAAGAAGGCAAAGAGGGACTTTGAAAAAAAGATTGCGTTGGAGGCAAAAACACATAGTAAAAAGAATCAGTTGGACTGCTAGATGACAAAGCTATAGCGGAGAGATTAAATGAATTCTTTGCTTTGGCCTTCACCAAGGAAGATTTGGGAGAGATACTGGTGCCAGACATGGTATTCAAAACTGACAAGTCAGAGAAACTGAATGAAATCTCTATAAACCTGGAGCATTTAATAGGGCAATTTGACAAACTGAAGAGTATCCAATTACCTCGACCGGATGGTATTCATCCCAGAGTACTGATAGAATTGAAAAATGAACTTGTGGAACTATTGTTGGTAATATGTAATTTATCTTTAAAATCAAGCATGGTACCGGAAGATTGGAGGGAGGCCAATGTAACGCCAATTTTTTAAAAAGGTTCCAGAGGTGATCCGGGTAATTATAGACTGGTGAGGCTGACATCGGTGCTGGGCAAAATGGTAGAGACTATTATAAAGAACAAAATTACAGAGCATATTCAAAAGCATAGATTAACGAGACAAAGCCCAGAACACTGCAGCTAGACTCATATTCGGTAAAACAAAATATGAAAGTGCTAAACCCCTACGAGAAAAGCTACACTGGCTCCCACTCAAAGAACGCATCACGTTCAAAATTTGTACCCTAGTTCACAAAATCATTCACGGAGATGCCCCTGCCTACATGTCAGGCCTGATAGATCTACCACCCAGGAACGCTAAAAAATCATCCCGCACATTCCTCAACCTTCACTTCCCTAACTGTAAGGGTCTAAAATACAAACTAACACATGCATCAACCTTTTCCTACTTGAGTACACATAGAGGGGCATAATCGACCAGAAACGCCTATCTCCATGGGCGTTAATCTCCGAGAACGGGTCCGTGAAGGGGCGGAGTGAACCGTATTTTTTTTAAAAAATAGACGCCCATGCTTTATTCGCCAAGGTGTGAGCTGGGCGTTTTTGCTTTTCACCGATAATGGAAAATGAAATCGCCCAGCTCAAAAACGAATAAATGCAAGGCATTTGTTCGTGGGAGGGGCCAGGATTCATAGTGCACTGGTCCCCCTCACATGCCAGGACACCAACCGGGCACCCTAGGGGGCACTTTTACAAAAACAAAAAAAAAGGTAAAAGAGCTCCCAGGTGCATAGCACCCTTCCCTTGGGTGTTGAGCCCCCCAAATCCCCCTCAAAACCCACTGCCCACAAGTCTACACCAGTACTATAGCCCTAAGCGGTGAAGGGGGGCACCTACATGTGGGTACAGGGGGTTTGGGGGGGGTTGGACGACTAGTAGCATTAAGCAGCACAATTGTAACAGGTAGGGGGGGATGGGCCTGGGTCCACCTGCCTGACGTCCACTGCACCCCCTAACAACTGTTCCAGGGACCTGCATACTGCTGCTTGGGAGGAGGGTATGACATTTGAGGGTGAAAGTAAAAAGTTGTGAAACATCATTTGTTGTGGTGGGAGGGGGTTAGTGACCACTGGGGGAGTCAGGGGAGGTCATCCCCGACTCCCTCTGGGGGTCATCTGGTCATTTAGGGCACTTTTTGGGGCCTTATTCGTCAAAAAACAGGGTCCAGGAAAAGTGCCCTAAATTCTAGCTACAAACGCATCCATTATCGGCGAAGGGCGCCCATCTCTGTTCGGGTGATAACCACGCCCCAGTTCCGCCTTCACCATGCCTCCGACACTCCCCCGTCAACTTTGTCCGCATCCGCGACGGAGTGCAGTTGAAAGCGTCCAAAGTTCGGCTTTCGATTATGCCGCTTTATTTGTTTTTGTGAGAAGAACGCCCATCTCCCGATTTAGGTCGGAACTTGGGCGTTATTCTCGTTCGATTATAAGCAGGCTGGTAACATAGTAGATGACGGCAGATAAAGACCTGCACGGTCCATCCAGTCTGCCCAAGAAGATAAATTCATATGTGCTACTTTTTTTATTTGTACTGTCCTCTTCAGTGCACAGACCGTATAAGTCTGGCCAGCCCTATCCCCGCCTCCAAACCACCAACCCCGCCTCCCAACCACCAGCTCTGGCACAGACCGTATAAGTCTGCCCAGCACTATCCCCGCCTCCCAACCACCAACCCCGCCTCCCAACCACCAGCTCTGGCACAGACCGTATAAGTCTGCCCAGTACTATCCCTGCCACCCACCACCGGCTCTGGCACAGATCGTATAAGTCTGCCCAGCACTAGTCCCCCCTCCCAACCACCAGCCCCAGCACAGACCGTATATGTCTGCCCACACTAGCCCCGCCTCCCAACCACCAGCTCTGCCACCCATTCTAGGCTAAGCTCCTGAGGATCCCTTTCTTCTGCACAGGATTCCTTTATGTTTATCCCACGCATGTTTGAATTCCGTTACCGTTTTCATCTCCACCACCTCCCGCGGGAGGGCATTCCAAGCATCCACCACCCTCTCCATGAAAAAATACTTCCTGACATTCTTCTTGAGTCTGCCCCCCTTCAATCTCATTTCATGCCCTCTCGTTCTACCGCCTTCCCATCTCCGGAAAAGGTTCGTTTGCGGATTAATACCTTTCAAATATTTGAACATCTGTATCATATCACCCCTGTTCCTCCTTTCCTCCAGGGTATACATGTTCAGGTCCGCAAGTCTCTCCTCATACGTCTTGTAACGCAAATCCCATACCATCCTCGTAGCTTTTCTTTGCACCGCTTCAATTCTTTTTACATCCTTAGCAAGATACGGCCTCCAAAACTGAACACAATACTCCAGATGGGGCCTCACCAACAACTTGTACAGGGGCATCAACACCTCTTTTCTTCTGCTGGTCACACCTCTCTCTATACAGCCTAGTAACCTTCTAGCTACGGCCACCACCTTGTCACACTGTTTCATCGCCTTCAGATCCTCAGATACTATCACCCCAAGATCCCTCTCCCCATCCGTACCTAGCAGACTCTCACCGCCTAACACATACGCCTCTCTTGGATTTCTACTCCCTAAGTGCATCACTTTGCATTTCTTCGCATTGAATTTTAATTGCCAAACCTTAGACCATTCTTCTAGCTTTTTCAGATCCTTTTTCATGTTTTCCACTCCCTCCAGGGTGTCCACTGTGTTACAAATCTTAGTATCATCCGCAAATAGGCAAACTTTACCTTCTAACCCTTCGGCAATGTCACTCACAAATATATTGAACAGAATCGGCCCCAGCACCGATCCCTGAGGCACTCCACTACTCACCTTTCCCTCCTCCAAGCGAACTCCATTCACCACCACCCTCTGGCGCCTGTCCGTCAACCAGTTCCTAATCCAGTTCACCACTTTGGGTCCTATCTTCAGCCCATCCAGTTTATTTAAGAGCCTCCTGTGGGGAACCGTGTCAAAAGCCTTGCTGAAATCTACGTAGATTACGTCTATAGCACGTCCAAGGTTCAATTCTCCGGTCACCCAATCAAAGAATTCAATGAGATTCGTTTGGCACGATTTCCCTTTGGTAAAACCATGTTGTCTGGAACGTGCTACCGCGCAACTTAAAAACAATCTATGAACTAATAAACTTCCACAAACTACTGAAGACCCATCTCTTTAACAAGGCATACCACAAAGATCAACAAATGTGAAACCCTCCACATATATCTAGTATTGCCTTGTAATATTATCATGTTTATCCAAGATCCTTTTATAATACTAAATGTCTATTGTATTATATATTTCCACTATTCATGATGTATTGTAAGCCACATTGAGCCTGCAAAGAGGTGGGAAAATGTGGGATACAAATGCAATAAATAAATAAAGTCAACATGGATTTACTGAAGGGAAATCTTGCCTCATCAATCTATTACATTTCTTGAAAGGGTGAACAAACACGTGGATAAAGGTGAGCCGGTTGATATTGTGTATCTGGATTTTTAAAAGGCGTTTGACAAAGTACCTCATGAAAGTCTCCAGAGGAAATTGAAGAGTCATGGGATAGGAGCTAGTGTTCTATTGTGGATTGAAAATGGACAGTAGGGTTAAATGGCCAGTATTCTTAACGGAGAAGAGTAAATAGTGGGGTTCCCCAGGGGTCTGTGCTGGGACTGCTGATTTTTAACATATTTATAAATGATCTAGAGATGGGAGTAACTAGTGAGGTAATTAAATTTGCTGACAACACTTAGTTATTCAAAGTTGTTAAATTGCAATAGGATTGTGAAAACTTACAAGTGGACCTTATGAGACTGGGAGACTGGGCATCCAAATGGCAGATGACGTTTAAAGTGAGCAAGTGCAAAGTGATGCTTGTGGGAAAGAGGAACCCAAATTATAATTATGTAATGCAAGGTTCCACATTAGGAGTCACCAACCAGGAAAGGGATCTAGGTGTCATCGTTGATGATACATTGAAACCCTCTGATCAGTGTGCGGTGGTGGCAGCTAAGAAAGCAAATAGAATGTTAGGCATTATTAGGAAAGAAATAGAAAACAAAAATGAGAATGTTATAATGCTTTTGTATTGCTCCATGGTGTGACTGCACCTCAAATATTGTGAGCAATTCTGGTCACCGCATCTCAAAAAAGTTATAGTGGAATTAGAAAAGCTACAGAGAAGAGCAACATAAATGATAGAGGATATGAGACAACTTCCCTATGAGGAAAGGCTAAAGCAGCTAGGGCTCTTCAGCTTGGAGAAAAGATGGCTATGATAGAGGTCTATAAAATAATGAGTGGAGTAGAACGGGTAGACATGAATCACTTGTTTACTCTTTCTAAAAATACTAGGACTAGGGGGCATGCAATCAAGCTACAAAGTAGCAAATTTAAAACAAATCAGAGAAAATATTTTTTTATTTAACATGTAATTAAACTCTGGAATTCATTGCCAGAGAATATAGTAAAAGCAGTTAGCTTAGTGGGATTTTAAAAAAGGTTTGGATAGCTTCCTAAAAGAAAAGTCCACAAGCCATTATTAAAATGGACTTGGGGAAAATCCACTGCTTATTTCTAGGATAAGCAGCATAAAATGTATTGTACTGTTTTAGGCTCATGCCAGGTACTTGTAACCTGAATTGGCCACTGTTGGAAACAGGATGCTGGGCTTGATGGACCTTCAGTCTGTCCCAGTATGGCAATACTTATGTACTTATAATGATAGGGGCCAGCATGGCAAGGCCCCTGAGGCAGGAGGATATAACTCCAAAGATTACCAGGGCATCTGGTAATTCACTTGTCAAAGCAAAGCAGTCTCTACAGGGAAGCTGACAGATTATCATTTGATTCCTTATGCAGGGAAGTGGGCCCAGACTGCACCATGCCAGTTGAAAAGAAATGATATTTTCCATTTTGCTCACACCTTTTTCAGTAGTAGCTCAAGGTGAGTTACATTCAAGTACACTGGATATTTCTCTGTCCCAGGAGGGCTCACAATCTAAGTTTGTACTTGAGGCAATGGAGGGTTAAGTGACTTGCCCAAGATCACAAGGAGCAGCAGTGGGATTTGAACTGCTGTAGCCACTCCTGCACAGAGCTGCAGGCCACACCTGAGATAAGGGATGCCAGCTGTACTAGGGCAATGCCAGGTGAGTCAGATTCTAAGAAGTAAGAGACCATATGGTTGTTTCCATAGCTGTGTGTCCTGGTGGCTGACCCCCCCCCCCCCCCCCCCCCCCCAAAGGAATCCTTATCCAGGCTCTCCAGCACTTGTTGCTCCTGTTTTGTGAGTTCCTCCACCTGCCCAGATAGGAGTTTCCATGTCTTTTCTTAGGGATGCTCCATAGTTCTCTCCATTTCCTTTTGAGATCTTCAATTCAGAGTTTCTGTTTAGTGTAGGCACTGACTCTTTTGTCTGGATACCCAAACAGAGTTCTCTGATGTTTAATGATCTCTCTGACGATCACATCAATTTCAGATTCACTGACGTTGACATTTCTTCTATGCCATGATAGACAGGATAGCAGCACAGATGTCTTGCCTTGTAAAATGGATAGGTCAACATGTAAATGGCACTTTTATCCACATGGAAAAGCTGGTACTTCTACATCAGCATTTTACACATGGTGCTTTCTGAAACTGCTGACATCTGTGCATGTGTAAACCATTTATTCCTGGTTCCCAGAAATGTTTGAAAGGGCTTTGCATGCGTATACCATTTATAAGTGATTCATGGCAATTTCAGACAAACTTTGCATGGCTATATCTGTACCACTGACCAAACTAGCCTAGGGTCCTCTGTATCCTCACTAGCTCCAACCCCCAGACCTATTCATGCATTTGTAATGGGAACAATCTGCTCTTGGATAAGGTGCCAATCTCATGTGTGTATCTCTCCTGCATGCGTATATGATAAAGCTGTGAACTTGTGATGGATCAGGGTGAGGGCCCACACTCTAATCTAGGCTAAGTGTCACATGGGGCCAATAGCACACACTGACATCCATTTTATTCAGTTTGATTAGACAGAACAGGGGCCCAAAGATGAGATCCTGTCTGCAATAATTTGTTGGGTGCAGAAGCAAGAAGTAGGAAAGGTAGGCTCTTCTAAAAACCGGAGGAGACATCTATAAAGAAACAATTCTTTATTGCAAGCAAAGTGACAACGACTCAACACAGCTGTGTTTCGGCGCTAGCTCGCGCCTTCTTCAGGAATCTTATGATGTATATATATAATGTGACACATATGTTTAAAAAGTTTAAAAGCAGCCCTGGGGTTGTGAGGAGTTAGGCAGATCCGGGCAGGATCCTCTAGAAAGGCTAACCAGTGCTGCAATGCCCCAGACTCCCAGAGAAGGCCACTAGACTCACCTAGAGAAGGTGATCTGGACTACAACTCCCAGGCTCCCAGGGGAGAGAGACAGGAAGCCTTGGAGCAAGCTCCAGATAAAGATTGTGAGCAGCTGGAGAGGAGAGGACAGATGGATCCTATGGAATGCTGCCAGAGGAGGTGATTGCAGAGGCCAAAGAGGTTGGTGAAGGGATGGGGGTAGAGCCCATGGATATTTCTGCTTTAGCCCAGGTAAAGAAGGGGCAATCTAAGGGTCTGCTAGCAACCTTGATGAACAATTTAATGCAATACATTACATAAGTACATAAGTATTGCCATACTGGGAAAGACCAAAGGTCCATCAAGCCCAGCATCCTGTTTCCAACAGTGGCCAATCCAGGTCACAAATACCCGGCAAGATCCCAAAAATTGGGAGGAAAGTCCATGGAAGTTGCTGAACAGGTTCCCTGAAAGGGTAGCTTCCCTTGGCAGTGAGCTCAAGCGTGACCCATGGGGAGGATACCAGGAGTTATTGGCTGGTATGAATGGGAGGGGGTCCACTTTCCTCAGGTTACTCTGAGAGGAGGGTTTGGATGGCTTGCGGTGGAAGTGCGAAACAGAACCTTTTTGTGAATGAATTTTGGGGAACTTTTGTGAAAGAACGTTGGGGAGACGAAGCACAGCCAAGCGGCGTGGGAAGTGCTCACTATATATATATATATATATACAGTGGTGGAAATAAGTATTTGATCCCTTGCTGATTTTGTAAGTTTGCCCACTGACAAAGACATGAGCAGCCCATAATTGAAGGGTAGGTTATTGGTAACAGTGAGAGATAGCACATCACAAATTAAATCCGGAAAATCACATTGTGGAAAGTATATGAATTTATTTGCATTCTGCAGAGGGAAATAAGTATTTGATCCCCCACCAACCAGTAAGAGATCTGGCCCCTACAGACCAGGTAGATGCTCCAAATCAACTCGTTACCTGCATGACAGACAGCTGTCGGCAATGGTCACCTGTATGAAAGACACCTGTCCACAGACTCAGTGAATCAGTCAGACTCTAACCTCTACAAAATGGCCAAGAGCAAGGAGCTGTCTAAGGATGTCAGGGACAAGATCATACACCTGCACAAGGCTGGAATGGGCTACAAAACCATCAGTAAGACGCTGGGCGAGAAGGAGACAACTGTTGCTGCCATAGTAAGAAAATGGAAGAAGTACAAAATGACTGTCAATCGACAAAGATCTGGGGCTCCACGCAAAATCTCACCTCGTGGGGTATCCTTGATCATGAGGAAGGTTAGAAATCAGCCTACAACTACAAGGGGGGAACTTGTCAATGATCTCAAGGCAGCTGGGACCACTGTCACCACGAAAACCATTGGTAACACATTACGACATAACGGATTGCAATCCTGCAGTGCCCGCAAGGTCCCCCTGCTCCGGAAGGCACATGTGATGGCCCGTCTGAAGTTTGCCAGTGAACACCTGGATGATGCCGAGAGTGATTGGGAGAAGGTGCTGTGGTCAGATGAGACAAAAATTGAGCTCTTTGGCATGAACTCAACTCGCCGTGTTTGGAGGAAGAGAAATGCTGCCTATGACCCAAAGAACACCGTCCCCACTGTCAAGCATGGAGGTGGAAATGTTATGTTTTGGGGGTGTTTCTCTGCTAAGGGCACAGGACTACTTCACCGCATCAATGGGAGAATGGATGGGGCCATGTACCGTACAATTCTGAGTGACAACCTCCTTCCCTCCGCCAGGGCCTTAAAAATGGGTCGTGGCTGGGTCTTCCAGCACGACAATGACCCAAAACATACAGCCAAGGCAACAAAGGAGTGGCTCAGGAAGAAGCACATTAGGGTCATGGAGTGGCCTAGCCAGTCACCAGACCTTAATCCCATTGAAAACTTATGGAGGGAGCTGAAGCTGCGAGTTGCCAAGCGACAGCCCAGAACTCTTAATGATTTAGAGATGATCTGCAAAGAGGAGTGGACCAAAATTCCTCCTGACATGTGTGCAAACCTCATCATCAACTACAGAAGACGTCTGACCGCTGTGCTTGCCAACAAGGGTTTTGCCACCAAGTATTAGGTCTTGTTTGCCAGAGGGATTAAATACTTATTTCCCTCTGCAGAATGCAAATAAATTCATATACTTTCCACAATGTGATTTTCCGGATTTAATTTGTGATGTGCTATCTCTCACTGTTACCAATAACCTACCCTTCAATTATGGGCTGCTCATGTCTTTGTCAGTGGGCAAACTTACAAAATCAGCAAGGGATCAAATACTTATTTCCACCACTGTATATATATATGTGTGTGTGTGAGAAAAGTAGGATAGCAGCCATGTAATTGCTATATAATTATCACCATCCCCTTCCACTTTTTTGCCCTCTGCCTCTATCAATTTCTCGACCTTTCTCTTGCCTCTTCTTATAAATGAATCTTGGATGAATGTTCCTCTTTCCAATAAATTGTAGTTCCTTTCTCTTCTCTTGTTACTTATCTCTTTCGGTAAGCTTGATGTAAACCACTATGATCTGCAAGTTAGTTAATGGCAGTATAACAAGTGTAAATAAATAAATATACATATGATATACTGATATTTTTTAATTATATCTCTGGGAAACAGAGATCCATGTAGCAGCTCTGTAATTGTAATTCATATGATACACTGATATTAATTTTTAATATATCTCGTGGGGGGAGATCACTGCTGTTTTCATCAGTGAGGGGTGCTTTGGGGGTGGGAATGGCCTCTTCCTATATGCAATTTTCCCTATGAGTGTGACAGTTCTTCTGAAGCCACTAATGAGTAGATACAGATAGATAGGGTGTCAAATCTACATTTGAATTTCATGCATATGGGGGAAACACACAGGACTGCTACCTGCACTTCTACCTTTTCAGCTGATAGTCCTTGTGGTACAAATAGCTGGAACTGTGAAAGACAGAGCACATGACTAAATGTATGTAGATGTTATTCTCTTACATATTGGTGTTAGTTTTGTGAAGCAGTGCATGAACTGAGTGTGCTGGCTGTAACACCCTGCCAGTTATCTAGGACTTGTACAAGTCGTGCGTTAAAGCAAACAACATTTTCCTCCTTGGTGTGTGCACTGATTCTTTTCCCATGACAGCAAGTCAAATGATGAGGTTGCATTCTGTGGTTCTTGCTGGCCAGTGTGGTGGAGCAGTGGTTAAGTATACACACTGGCATGTTTTGCAATGGGCTTAAAGTACCGTTGAACTTTGATCCCTGTTATTTGGCCTATTATGTAGTACAGTTGTTGGGGAATTGGCTTCTAATTCCATGCCATCCTTGCCAGTTCTTCCTGCTGACCCTGCCCCCACCCTCCATTGTGTGTCTGGCTTACTGAATGGCCACAAACAATGAAATGTGTATTGTTAAATATGTAACCAATGAGGCTCCTGATACTTTTGTACCTGCAGCATGTCCTCTGGACATGATGAAGATAGTGAAGGTGATAAATATGTAGTGCTGTTACAGGAGCAATTTGGGAGATAACCACCTAATGTCAGCTGATGGAGTTGGGGAATGTCAAGGGTCCTATATAGAGTTGCATGAGTAGTTTGGAGCACTGAGCTACAGAGTCAAATGTAGCAGAATCCCAACATCTGGCTATAGAGAATCATGCATGATGAACGCAGCTAGCACCAATAAATATATTCTCTTTCTCTCCCTTATAGATCCTGCGTGCTTGTTGCAAGCTTTCTTGAATCTGATTACAGTCTTGTTCTCTACCACCTCCACTGGGATGCCGTTCCACACATCTACCACCCTTTTTGTAAAGTAGTATTTCCTTAGATTACTCCTGAGTCTATTCCCTTGCACCTTCATCCCTTCAAATGAATACTTCAATGTGTCAACGAGAACTTCCTACAAACAACATATCAAGGTGCATTGGAAGATCTTTTTAATTGACTCAGGGGCACCCAATACAGCTGGAATTATTTATCAATCTTTCAGGCCCATTTTCTTGGTCTCCGAATGGAGGAGTGGCCTAGTGGTTAGGGTGGTGGACTTTGGACCTGGGGAACTGAGTTCAAATCCCCCTTCAGGCACAGGCAGCTCCTTGTGACTCTGGGCAAGTCACTTAACCCTCCATTGCCCCATGTAAGCCGCATTGAGCATGCGATGAGTGGGAAAGCACAGGGTACAAATGTAACAACAACAAAAAAAAATCTTCCAGTATTTGATTATCTTCTCTATCTCCATAACTGCTACAGAATTGTTACTTGGTACTGACATTACTAATTAATATATTGGCATGTATTTTAGAAGCACTATTTGCAATTTGGATGTGCATAAATCAGCATTTAAACATGTTGGGCTCGATATTCAGACAATGGCACTCAGTGTTTTCCTGACTGCCGCCAGAATTATGTCTGGAAATTCAATGCTGGGCCATGTCTGGGCTTTGGCATTGAATTTCTGGGTTTGCTGAGCCAGTTAATGCATAGCTGGCTAAGTGCAATATTCAGCACTTAACTAGCTATGGGGAGCCACACAAAGACTGATTTTTATGTGGTTAAATATAAGAACATAAGTATTGCCATACAGAACAAAGGTCTGTATGTGGTTAAACATAAGAACATAAGTATTGCCATACAGAACAAAGGTCCACCAAGCCCAGCATTCTGTTTCCAACAGTGGCCAATCCAAGTTACAAGTACCTGGCATGATCCTAATAGTACAATACATGTTATGCTGCTTATTCTAGAAATAAGCAGTGAATTTTCAAAAGTCCATCTTAATAATGGTTTATGGACTTTTCTTTCAGGAAGTTAGCAAAACCTTTTTTAAATCCTGCTAAGATAACTGCTTTTACCACATTCTCTGGCAACAAATTCCAGAGTTTAATTACACATTGAGTGAAGAAATATTTTCTCCAATTTGTTTTAAATTTATTACTTTGCAGCTTCATTGTATGCCCCCTAGTCCTAGTATTTTTGGAAAGAGTAAACAAGTGATTCATGTCAATCCGTTCCACTCCACTCATATTTTATAGGCCTCTGTCATATCTCCCCTCAGCCATCTTTTCTCCAAATTGAAGCGCCCTAGCCGCTTTAGCCTTTCCTCATAGGGAAGTTATCACATCCCCTTTATCATTTTCATTGCCCTTTTCTGTACCTTGGCATGTTAAGTCCTGTGGAGTGGAGGAGTGGCCTAGTGGTTAGGGTGGTGGACTTTGGTCCTGGGGAGCTGAGGAACTGAGTTCAATTCCCACTTCAGGCACAGGCAGCTCCTTGTGACTCTGGGCAAGTCACTTAACCCTCCATTGCCGCATTGAGCCTGCCATGAGTGGGAAAGCACGGGGTACAAATGTAACAAAAAAAAAATATTGGCACTTAACTGGCTGAGTGCTGACTCCACCCATAGAATACCCCTAAAATAGCTGGATTTGACATAAGTGCTAACCAGACATTTTCAGTGGCAGTATCCAGTTTAGTGCTGCTGAAAATGACTGGTTATCCCTGAACAGATCATTTAACCAGCCAGAAGCTATTTCTGGCTGATCTAATGTGTTACTTTGGAAGTTATTTGTGTTCGTTTTGCATTGTGAATATGTGTGTATATTTAGTACGAACTGTATGAAGATGAATAGATAGGGATGGGGATATACAGGGTATAAAATGATGACTGTCTATACGAGTTAAATTTCACTAGTGTATGAGGTGAGATAGAGAGAAAAGTATGTTTACTGTTGAGAGTATGTTTGTATTGACTTGTCATCAATAAAAACTGTTATTACTGAAAGCAGAGGAGAGGAGGGAGGGTTAGGGGGGAATGAGAGAAAATGTCAAAAAGATTGATGATGGACTTCATCATTGTATTTCTATTTTGAAAGTTTGATGGTGGCATCTATGGTTAAGCCAGATATTGGATGTAGTTATTTTTGTCTTCATCAATAAAAAATGTTGAAATATAATGTTGACCAGGTATATTGCATACACATTTAAATCACAATTTTAAATCTCTCTTTTCCTTTTAGATATCCCTCACCTTATTTGATTTTGTAAACTGCTAAGCAGCAAATGAATGTTTGCAATTGGTGATAGATCAAGCATAAAACATAAAGGAATAATAAATAAATAAATAAATAAATAAGATATACACATTCAAATCTAGAATATACAGTGGGGGAAATAAGTATTTGATCCCTTGCTGATTTTGTAAGTTTGCCCACTGACAAAGACATGAGTAGCCCATAATTGAAGGGTAGGTTATTGGTAACAGTGAGAGATAGCACATCACAAATTAAATCCGGAAAATCACATTGTGGAAAGTATATGAATTTATTTGCATTCTGCAGAGGGAAATAAGTATTTGATCCCCCACCAACCAGTAAGAGATCTGGCCCCTACAGACCAGGTAGATGCTCCAAATCAACTCGTTACCTGCATGACAGACAGCTGTCGGCAATGGTCACCTGTATGAAAGACACCTGTCCACAGACTCAGTGAATCAGTCAGACTCTAACCTCTACAAAATGGCCAAGAGCAAGGAGCTGTCTAAGGATGTCAGGGACAAGATCATACACCTGCACAAGGCTGGAATGGGCTACAAAACCATCAGTAAGACGCTGGGCGAGAAGGAGACAACTGTTGCTGCCATAGTAAGAAAATGGAAGAAGTACAAAATGACTGTCAATCGACAAAGATCTGGGGCTCCACGCAAAATCTCACCTCGTGGGGTATCCTTGATCATGAGGAAGGTTAGAAATCAGCCTACAACTACAAGGGGGGAACTTGTCAATGATCTCAAGGCAGCTGGGACCACTGTCACCACGAAAACCATTGGTAACACATTACGACATAACGGATTGCAATCCTGCAGTGCCCGCAAGGTCCCCCTGCTCCGGAAGGCACATGTGACAGCCCGTCTGAAGTTTGCCAGTGAACACCTGGATGATGCCGAGAGTGATTGGGAGAAGGTGCTGTGGTCAGATGAGACAAAAATTGAGCTCTTTGGCATGAACTCAACTCGCCGTGTTTGGAGGAAGAGAAATGCTGCCTATGACCCAAAGAACACCGTCCCCACTGTCAAGCATGGAGGTGGAAATGTTATGTTTTGGGGGTGTTTCTCTGCTAAGGGCACAGGACTACTTCACCGCATCAATGGGAGAATGGATGGGGCCATGTACCGTACAATTCTGAGTGACAACCTCCTTCCCTCCGCCAGGGCCTTAAAAATGGGTCGTGGCTGGGTCTTCCAGCACGACAATGACCCAAAACATACAGCCAAGGCAACAAAGGAGTGGCTCAGGAAGAAGCACATTAGGGTCATGGAGTGGCCTAGCCAGTCACCAGACCTTAATCCCATTGAAAACTTATGGAGGGAGCTGAAGCTGCGAGTTGCCAAGCGACAGCCCAGAACTCTTAATGATTTAGAGATGATCTGCAAAGAGGAGTGGACCAAAATTCCTCCTGACATGTGTGCAAACCTCATCATCAACTACAGAAGACGTCTGACCGCTGTGCTTGCCAACAAGGGTTTTGCCACCAAGTATTAGGTCTTGTTTGCCAGAGGGATTAAATACTTATTTCCCTCTGCAGAATGCAAATAAATTCATATACTTTCCACAATGTGATTTTCCGGATTTAATTTGTGATGTGCTATCTCTCACTGTTACCAATAACCTACCCTTCAATTATGGGCTGCTCATGTCTTTGTCAGTGGGCAAACTTACAAAATCAGCAAGGGATCAAATACTTATTTCCCCCACTGTATATATAGAAAGGGTACATTGTCTGGGCAAGACTTATGTGGGGCTAAAAAATATACAAATATTCTCCATTTCACAAGGGGAATGTGCACTTATGTCCTATGAACTGTACATTGAGATTTACAGCCATTCCCAGGGATGTCTAGGTTAAATAAAAATGCTTGTTTAGTGCAGTGCTCTACTGGAGAGATTAGGAAGGGTGCTCCTTTAATCTTGCAATGGTTTTTGTCCTTCCCCTCTCCCCTCCCAAGAAAGACACTGGGAAATGACATCAAGATGTCTGACAACTTGGGGAAACATAGATATATAGGTTTTTTAAATGGCAAACATATATGTCTATGTGCTGGCACATGTGTATGTTCTGAAATTATATGTACATGGGTATGTGCCAACACATAAAACTCTATGCAGCCAGATTCCCTCTGTTGTAGTTATCTACATAGATCTTTGTAAAATGGATGCTTCTGCTGCCTGTAACCAGTACGCACATGTCTCTTCCTGCATGTATTTTAAAACAGGTTCTAGGCTTGAGAGGAAGTGACGTCATCATCTGTGATGGTCGCGTGAAAAGCGAGCTCCGGATCCCTCTGAGCTTAATAAACAATTTTCTCCCTTAAAATCGCGAAACCACACAGCGCTTTAGACGAAGCAGTGAGGACACTTCTGGCAGCGCCGAAATATCCAGCCCTTTGCGATGAATAGACAGCCTGACCTCTCTATGTTCGGATTTTTGAATTCCGCAGCGGACCGCATGGCGGCAACGGCATCAGAGGCCCCGCAGCTTACTCAGCGCCCTGTAGATCTTTCACAGAAGGATCTTTTTGAAGCGACTGGTGAGCCGAATTCAAATGAGGTAACATCTCTTAATGAACTGAAAGAATATTTACGAGAGATAAGCAGGGATTTAAAAGTGGTCCGTTTGGATTTAACGACACTGGGGGCTGATCTACGCGGGGAAATCCGCGAACTGGGTGGCCGCATGGAGGACGCTGAAAATCATATTGAAGAACAGGCAGAAGAACTTAATAAGCTAGACCGGCGATTTTTGACTACGCAAATAGAGATCCAGCAACTCACAGAAAAGCTCGAGGACCTTGAGAATCGTAGTCGTCGGCGCAACTTACGATTTAGAGGCCTGCCTGAGGTGCCGCTCTATCAAGACTGTGAGGCCACAATTAAAAAACTGGTGGTCGCGCTACTAGCGGAGGCCGGAGTAGTGATCCCTGAGGATGAGATCAAATTGGAGCGCACGCATAGAACCTTGGGGCCCCTCAGAGGAAACTATCCTAAAGACATAATTGCTTGTTTCGAGAACTTTAAGCTCAAGGAGCAAGTGCTAAAAGCGGCGCGCACAGCACAGAATTTCAAATGGGACACCTATGAACTAGTGATCTTCCAGGATCTAGCATCGGCAACCTTAAAACGTAGGGCGGCCCTAAAGCCGGTCACTATGAAGCTTCGAGAAATGGGGATTAAGTATCGTTGGAGATACCCATTTGCATTAGCTTTCTACCACGCTGGACGCCTACATCAGGTAAAGTCGATAGAAGAGGCCCGAGAGATAATTCCAGATGGCACAGAGAAGACATCTACTTCTTCCACTTCACTTCTTCAGCAGGACGCCCACAATGGCAGCGAGTGGGAAAAGGCCCTAAACGCTTGCAGCGACAGAAGACGGATGATCCACCTGCGTAGTTGGACTCATAAAATGCTATGTTATATTTCCTATCACAACTGTGGTTTATAATGTGTATGTAATAGTTGATTACTAATGGTTCTAGATAACTGAGAGCAATACCTTTCTAATGCTGGGAGTTATCAGTGAGTGAAAAACGAGGGATCGGGGGAATGTTTCGCTTCCTCCTTTGTGTGCCTCTCTATAATGTATATGGGGAGGGGGAGGGAGGGAGGGTTCGGGGGAACAGAATGCTGAACAATATGAATGCTATCAGGTTTTAGATCATCCTTATGTCTCTATCATGAACGAATTTGCAGTGGGATATGAGCCTCTGGCTTATCTGCAAGATGGGAACCCCATAGTATGCAGTGGTATATGTTCTCTTATAGCTATAGATGGCTAGTATAAATTTTGTAAGCGTAAATGTTAGAGGCCTCAACACATCCATGAAACGCCAACTGCTATTCAGAGAATTAAACCGCTTACAGGCTGATATAGCCTTTATCCAAGAGACCCACTTGAAAACTGCCCATGAGAAATACTGTAAGCATCCCAAATATCCTCACCAATATTTTGCCTCCAATACAGATGGGACAAAAACTAGAGGGGTACTGATCTTACTTAATACATCTCAACCTTGGAGAATAGACAAAGTGGTGAGGGATAAGGAGGGCAGGTACCTGATGTTAGGCATCTCTGTAGGGACCCAACGATACACTCTGCTCAATGTATATGGGCCTAACGCCAATCATGGCCCCTTTTTTCAACATCTGGAACAGGTACTACTACAGTATAAAGTAGGGTCTCTATTAATGGGAGGGGACTTTAATCTAACCCTAAGTCCTTATTTAGATAATTCTGTTAGAAATGTGATTTATGCTAAGCGAGATCGAGAATTGTTTGGTGCGTTCCTGGAGAGGTGGCAGTTGTCTGACTATTGGAGGCAGGCTAATCCCAGTGGGCGGGAATATACATACTATTCACAAGTACATCAATCCTTCTCACGCATTGATCTCTGGATAGGAGATATTGACCTAGGACACGAGATCTTGGAACATCACATAGACAGCAGAACATGGTCAGATCATAGTCCGGTGGTTTTAAAGCTAGGCCTCCCGGTGTGGAGGAAAACCCGACCTGATTGGAGACTTGATGATTCTATTTTGTCAGAACTATCCAATATCTCTCAAATTAAGTCTCATATCAAAGAATATATCCAACACAATGATAATAATGAAGTCTCACTGGGTGTTCTGTGGGATGGGATGAAAGCAGTACTGCGCGGTCACTTCATAGCTATGAAGGTTTACCTACAGAAAGAGCGCAGAATGGTGGAGAGCACACTGAGGAGGCGATTGTTGCATATAGAGAGGCAACTGTATGATGCGGCCCAGCCACACACCCCTAGGTTGCTACAGCAATTGTGTGCCACGCAGCAAGAATTGCGAGAGCTACAACTTGCTGATATTTCAGAGCAACTGCAGCGAGTCAATCAAAGCCAGTTTGAATTTGGCAACAAAACAAGCAGGCTATTAGCCCATAAATTAAAAAAACAAGCAATGCGCACCCATATATCTAACCTCCACTTGGGAGACGGGACCATTACATCAGACCAACTGCAGATACAACAGCAATTTCAAAGCTATTATGAACATCTTTATGCCTTGGAGACTCGGTCCTCCAAAGATGAGATTTTAACATATTTAGATGGCATTGCCCTCCCAAAGCTTCCCGAGGGTGTTAGGTCTCAACTCTCTCGACCTATTGTTCTAGATGAAGTGACACAGGCAATACGCTCTCTGCCCCTGGGAAAGGCTCCAGGCCCCGATGGGTTTACCAGCAAATTCTATAAAACCTTTGCTACACTCTTGAGTCCCCTTTTGGTGTGCTTGTTTAATTCATTTGCCTTAGGCCAGCCAATTCCACAAACCTGGAATCTAGCAAATATTACCGTTATCTTAAAGCCGGGCAAGGATCCACTGAATTGTGGATCCTATCGGCCAATCTCGCTATTAGGAGTCGACTACAAAATCTTTACGAAAATCTTAGCCACTCGTCTGCAGACATACCTCCCGACTTTAGTTCATGAAGATCAAATAGGTTTCATCAGTGGTCGGCAAACGTTTGATAATATCCGCAGAGCCCTACACTTGATATATTTTGCTAAAGTAAAGCAGATACCTATGTGCTTGCTCTCCTTGGATGCGGAGAAAGCGTTTGATAGAGTCCACTGGCCATTCCTGTTTGCGGTGCTCGACAAATTCGGTTTTGCAGGGCACTTTTTAACATGGCTTACACTAATATACGCAGAGCCTTGCGCTAGGGTTAGAGTAAATGGTCAGAACTCTACTACAGTCCATCTACGTAGAGGTACGCGGCAGGGCTGCGCTCTATCGCCACTGCTCTTTGCACTGGTAGTGGAGCCCCTGGCCTGCTGTATTAGGGCACACCCGAGAATTACAGGCATAACGATGTATGGTGTGGAATCATGTGCCCTCCTATTTGTAGATGACATTCTGTTGACATTGACTAAACCAGAAGAGTCGTTGCTAGCTCTGTCATCGGCACTGGTGCAATATGAAAAGGTATCGGGCTTTTGTATCAACATGGACAAATCAGAAGCTATGAATATCAGTTTATCTGAAGCCCAATTACAATATCTTGGGGCCACTTTTCCTTTTCGCTGGGTGAAACACTTCATAAGATACTTAGGCATTAACTTAACCCCAGATATCACTAAATTATATGAGGCAAATTTTCCAGGAAAATTGACTGAGCTAATGGCGGAGGTGGAACGTTGGGAGGGCATGACTATCTCGTGGCTGGGTCGTATCAGTGCTATTAAGATGATTGTGCTGCCCAAGTTGCTCTACCTGTTTATGGCTCTCCCCATTCTTATACCAGCCCAGTTCTTTCGGAGATTGAAGCGGAAGGTTTTTTCCTTCATCTGGAGAAAGAAACCCCTAGAGTGCGTGCAAATGTGATGTTCCAAAGACGAGATCACGGTGGGATGGGGGTCCCTTCTTTTATAGAATATTACTACTACTACTACTACTTAGCATTTCTATAGCACTGCCAGGGTTACGCAGCGCTGTACAAGTTTAACATGGGGAAGGACAGTCCCTGCTCAAGAGAGCTTACAATCTAAAGGTTACAAACTATGTAGTCTGTGTAGGTAGCATGAATGGGGAAGGTGGTTAGGCGCCAAAAGCAAGGGAGAAGAGATGGGCCTTAAGTAAGGACTTGAAGATGGGCAGGGAGGGCGCTTGGCGTATGGGCTCGGGAAGTCTGTTCCAGGCATAAGGTGATGCGAGGCAGAAGGGGCGGAGTCTGGAGTTAGCGGTGTTGGAGAAGGGTACAGATAGGAGTGATTTGTCCTGAGAGCGGAGGTTACGGGCGGGAACATATGGGGAGAGGAGGGTAGAGAGGTAATGGGGGGCTGCAGATTGAGTGCATTTGAAGGTCAATAGGAGAAGCTTGAACTGAATACGGTAGCGGATCAGGAGCCAGTGAAGTGACTTGAGGAGAGGGGTGATATGAGAGTATCGGTTCACGCGGTAGATAAGACGTGCGGCGGAATTTTGGACAGCTTGAAGGGGGGATAGATGGTTAAGCGGGAGGCCAGCGAGAAGAAGGTTGCAATAGTCAAGACGAGAGGTAACGAGCGAGTGGACAAGGGTTCGGGTGGTCTGTTCAGAGAGGAATGGGCGAATTTTGCTAATATTATAGAGGAAGAAGCGACGGGTCTTAGCAGTCTGCTGGATATGGGTAGAGAAGGAGAGGGAGGAGTCGAAGATGACTCCGAGATTGCGGGCTGAAGAGACGGGGAGGATGAGGGTGTTGTCAACAGAGACGGCAAGTGGGGAAGAGGAGAAGAGGGTTTGGGTGGAAAGACAAGGAGCTCAGTCTTTGCCATGTTCAGTTTTAGATGCCGGCTGGACATCCAGGCAGCGATATCTGAGAGGCAGGCCGAAACTCTGGCCTGGGTTTCGACTGTGATGTCGGGAGTGGAGAGATAAAGCTGGGTGTCATCAGCATAGAGATGGTACTGAAAACCATGTGATGAGATCAGCGAGCCCAGCGAAGAGGTGTAGATCGAGAAAAGAAGCGGTCCAAGGACAGATCCTTGGGGAACCCCAACAGAGAGCGGGATGGGGGTGGAAGAAGAGCCATTAGAAAATACTCTGAAGGTGCGTTGGGAAAGATACGAGAAGAACCAGGAGAGGACGGAGCCCTGGAACCCGAATTAGGACAGTGTGTCAAGAAGTACATTATGATTGACGGTGTCAAAGGCGGCAGATAGGTCGAGGAGGATGAGGATGGAATAGTGTTCCTTGGATTTGGCAAGGAACAGGTCATTGCAGACTTTAGAGAGTGCTGTTTCTGTCGAGTGTAGTGGGCGAAAGCCGGATTGAAGCAGATCGAGGATGGCCTGAGAGGAGAGGAAATCAAGGCAGCGGCTGTGGACAGCGCGTTCAAGTAATTTGGAGAGGAAGGGTAGAAGAGAGATGGGGCGGTAGTTGGAGGGACAGGTGGGGTCAAGTGAAGGTTTTTTGAGAAGTGGTGCGACTACAGCGTGCTTGAAGGTGTCAGGGACAGTAGCAGTGGAGAGAGAGAGGTTGAGGAAGTGACAGATTGAGGGGATAACTGTAGGAGAGATGTTGTTAAGCAGATAGGTGGGAATGGGATCAGAGGAACAGGTGGTGCACTTAGAGGAAGAAAGAAGGCGAGCAGTGTCCTCTTCGGTGATCTCAGGGAAGGAGGAGAAGGAGGCCAGGTTAGGTTGGTTGAGGGAGTGGGTTATCAAGCATCGCACCTTCGTATTGTGGCAGATTGGTGCACGGGGGTGTCCAAACCCTGGAAGATCCTGGAGAGATCTGCGCTTGCTCCATACCCATTAGGCGCAGTTCCTTGGCTGCCAAGCCCGGCTCTGCATACTCTGCTAAACAGACTCCCACCACTCCTTAGATGGCCCTTATTGACTTGGCTGGCGATACGGAAAAAAATGTATCCGCAGAGGCAGTATTTTTTGTACACGTACATCAAATTTGCTCCACATTTTGCTCTGGGAAGGATTGACCCTTGCTTCCGCCACTGGGAGAAGCTGAGCCTTTGTACGTTGGGCCAAATCTGGGAGGAGGGGGAACTAATTGCATTCCAGGATAATAGTGAAGAATATGGTCTCTCCTCCAGTCATGCTTTTCAATATCAGCAAGTACATAATCTCATCACTAAACGAGCCAAAGACGAGCTGATGTTGAAATAATCGTCCCTAGAAAGGGCATTGGCAACTGGGGCTGGAAGGGGCAGTATCTCCCGAATATATCAGGCTCTTCTAGACGGCCAACACCCCATTCTATATTACACCTCGAAGTGGGAATCCGCATTGGGCACTTCATATAGCTATGAACAATGGAAGGTAATGTTTAAATCATTGCTTAAAGTGTCTATATCTAGCAGTTTAATGGAGAATGGTCACAAAATCTTATATCAATGGTACTATATGCCCAAGCGTCTGTCCAAAATGTTCTCTGGCCACTCAGCTTTGTGCTGGCGAGGTTGTGGACAGGAGGGGGATATGATACATATTTGGTGGGCTTGCCCTCAGGCCCAAGAATTTTGGAAGTCTGTTTTGAAGTTAGTGTTTAAAGTTTCTGGAATGTCGTATCCTTTATTGATGTCACATTGCTTGTTACACGCCAAGCCGAGAGGGGTGAAATCCTTTACGCATCAGTTGGTCTCCTCCATGTTTGTGGCGAGTAAATTGATACTAGCTGGTGCATGGAAACAAACTTCTATTCCAGGACCGCATCATATTTTAAAGAAACTGGACTATATTAACTTAATGTCTAAATTGACAGCATTACACACTGGCAAAACTCCGGCATATCACCGCATATGGGAGCCCTATATCCAATGGTCAGCTGGGCCTGACCGCTGCAACTGGCTACAATGACAGAGACTTTCTATACCTTCGTTCAGTAAGGGTGAAATTTAGAGGGGAGGGGGATATGGAAATCTTATTTGTATAAGGGTTATCTGCATTAAGCTTTGTTTCTAATTATTCTGTAAAATGGTTTCCCTAACTGTATTTTGCAACTTTAAAATAAAAGAATAAAAGAAAAAAAAAAAAAACAGGTTCTAGGCTAACAGATCCTGCTCTATAAATGCTACTGGATTTGTGCATGTCCTGATCCGGATATTTCAATTCTGATTTCTATGACCGTCTAAAGTGAGGCTCTGCAATTATAGATAAGAGACCGTGTGTCAGGTTCTCAGGTTCAGAGCCCGCGGGGCTGGGCTCTGGAGCAAACGTGAGCCCTTGGGCTGCTGACGAGGAGCGACAGCAGCAGGCAAAACCCACCAACCAACGCTGGGCAAGCACAACGACACCGGCAGGGACTGCAGGCACCGCCCAGCGAACCGGAACACATGGACTGGAATCCCCCTGACTGGAGGACACAGAACTGGAACACTGGACTGCAATCCCCCGGACTGGAACACTCGATTGGAATCCCCCGGACTGGAGGACACAGGACTGGAACACCGGACTAGAGCACACCGGACTGGTCCACACAGCTTCACCTGCACTTAGCTACTAAGTCCCCCAGGAGTTGAGCTCCTAGGTTCGAGTAGCTGACAGGACTTACTGGATACCGGATGACATAGGGACCAGGACTGGAAACAGAAGTGCTCCTAAACCTAAACTGATCTACATGCTCCCAATCCCTAAACCAGCAGGAGTGTTCCTAACAGTAAACTGACAAAAGGACTTCCTAAGCCCTATACTAAACAGGAGCTCCTAATCCCTGCTCAAGAAAGGGACTTCCTAAGCCCTAAACTAACAGAGCAGGGAACTAAACACAAAGCTAACACAGGTGCTACTAAGCACCAAGCTACAAGCAGAGCTTTACACTAATAAACTAAACACAGAACTAACCAGCTACCTAAGCACTGCTCTAGCAAGCTAGATACAACTAACAAGGTGCTTCCTAAGCACTACTCTGGCAAGCAACCAGAAGAGCTCCTAGCACTAAAAGGGAAGACAGGGGAGCCACAAGGAAAAAGCAGGGAAGCTAACACATAAGCCAAAAGTGCTTCTAAAGCACCAAACACCAACAGCAAAGACTGCAATGCTCCCAATAGCACAAACACCAGAAGTACTTCTAACAGCAAACTCTGCAGTGTTCCTAACAACACCAAACCCTGAAGTACTTCTATCAGCAACAGAGCTTCCAAAGCCCTACACACAGCAATGCTTCCAAAACCAAGAGGGAAAAGCAGGGGAACCATGAGGGAAAAGCAGGGGAACCATAAGGGAAAAGCAGGAAAGCTAAACACACAGTCACCAGTGCACACTGCATTAACACTAACCTGGACCTTAGCAAAAGCAAGCAGGGAAACTAGACACAAAGTCAGAAGTGCACACTGCACCACCCTACCTAAAGCAAACACCACTGTTGCAAAAGGCCCTGAAGGAAACAACACCACTTCCTTATCAAGGCCCTCCCTGATGATGTCACACTCCCTAGACCTAGGCAAAAGCACACTGACCCAGAGAGGCCCAACCCACACCAATGCAACACTGTGAAGCACTTGAAGCCAGTACACCCAAAGAGAGGTAGAGCAACTCAGGCAACACACACACAGGTGCAGTATAGTGAAACAATTAGAGCCATGCTGCTGGAAGCTGCCAGCACAGAGAGACAGAGCCAGCTCAGAAAGGACAGAGAAAAGAAACAGAAGCCAGCTAAGAAGCTGACCCCCAGGAAAGAGGTAAGTTTGAGAGGGGTTCTGACCCCAATCATAACACTGTGATTGAGTAGAGGGGGGGGGGGGGAGTTATCAATGTGGACTACCTTTAAGATGGGTTATTTAACCACAAAACATGCTTTTTTAGCACAGGTTCAATTTTATGCATTGAGACCTAGTTACTAATAACTGGGGTTAACAGTAAAATAAAACATCTTAATAGTAGTCCACAATGAAAACTTCCTTCCTAAATGACTTCCCAAATTAGAAAGTTGCCAAAAAGCTAGATAATTTGCATATATTAGCCAATTATTAAATACCTATTCCAGTAAGTTTACCCAAGCTGATATCTTACCAAATTCAGATGAGGACCCTGTCTTCTGTACTTAAGTCAGCAGAAGGGGATCTTTCTAAGTATGTCTGCCTCCAGAATGTCCAACTTCACTATCTCTGGGGTAGAATGGGAGGATGAAATATTCAGAAAGAAGGAAAGAGAGTAAAAGGGCATGGAAGAAGAATTCTTCTGCCTGTGAGAATGTTTTCTGCCTGAGGATTTCATACTCGGCCAAAGACAGAAGAGCACCTGATGAGACCTTTTCATTTGCCCCTGGCTCCTTCCATCATACCAGGTGCCTTTATGTTTACTGCCAAACCTTTGGACATATGCCAGACATGCTACACTGTGCCCTTTCTTTATGTAAACATTCACCCTTTGTGACAAGTGGAGTTTATTGCTGAAGGGGAAAAGGGTCTCTTCTTGAAGATATATTGAGTTCTCCCTTGTGAATATTTACAGCCTGAATAAAAACTGAGCTGCCAAATCACATTCTCTATGTCTGGCTCCAGGAATGGGAAAGCAGGCAGGAGAAAGAAATTGTAACTATCAAGCCTGAAACATGGCTGAGAGGTCAATCTTGTACAGAAACTAGAAGGGATAACAGTAAATCTAGGACTACAAGAGCTCACAAAATCAGATACCCAAGAACATCAGGAGAGGCTTCTATAAAAAGCCAACCAGATCAGAAGAGTAGAAGAGACCAGGTCAAATTTCTGTGCCAACTATGCAGCCAGATTCCCTCCAAAGACACCACTCCTACAATGAAGCAATCAAAGAATTAAATCTTACAGGAGCTCTGAGGATTCTCTCATGGGCTGTAGTCCCTCACTGGGCATGTTGGAGGAGTGGGCTAGTGGTTAGGGTGGTGGACTCTGGTACCGGGGAACTGAGGAACTGAGTTTGATTCCCACTTCAGGCACAGGCAGCTCCTTGTGACTCTGGGCAAGTCACTTAACCCTCCATTGCCCCAGGTACAAATAAGTACCTGTATATAATATGTAAGCCGCATTGAGCCTGCCATGAGTGGGAAAGCGCAGGGTACAAATGTAATAAAAATAAAATGTTATACTCTGTCATAGCATACTTCATGGGAGGCAGCACAGTCCTAATTAGGCCTACAGGATTCTTTGACGGGACCAGCTAGGCTGAGAGGCTGTTGGCCCCTGGGATCACTCTACCACTTGCTTTCATTTCCACAAACTCACCATCCAGGTCAGGTTTTGATCTGAATCATTAAAATTTACTGAAAGCAATTAAGTAATGGATCAATAAAGATGCAGAGCATGAAATAGTAAAAAAAAAAACAAAATTACAATTCACCTTTTCTCCTTCCCTAGGCTGAAAAAAAACTCCTTCTCTTACTGGGATTCTTCCACTCTTCTTTATACCTGTTCTTTTGAAACTGGTCCTGGCACACTGTGCAGACATTTCTTCCCCTGATACCTGGCTTTCTTGGATCCATCTGCTACAGTTGTCCTCTGAATCTTCTTTTTCTCTGAGGAAAAGTGATAATTCTTGATTCTCCTTCCTTCAGGAGCCTCCTTTATTCCCCTACTTCACAGTATAACTATGTAGTGTTAGTGTGTTGGCCTAGCCAGCACTCTGACCCCTGTGTGGTGCAGTGGCTTTGCCATTGGGTTGAATATTTATACCAAGCAGATCTCCATCCAATTTAAGGTATCCTTCTATCCTTATCTTACTGGTACCCCCTCCCCCACTTCTGAAATGCACTAAGTGGCAGAAAATGTCACCTAGAGCTAGATTCTATATAAGTTGCTTGAAAAATTGTCATGGATAAAAATAGCCGCTAATTGGAATTCTATAAAGGCTGCTCGCTGTTTATAGAATCCGCCTAGGCAATTTCCACTCTGGAATAACATGGTAAAGCAAGTTCTGAGACAACAGTAGGAAGGGGGACAGGTTCTGTTAAAGGTCTCTCTTATAAAGTTGGGATGCTCCACCCTCTACCTTCCAGAACAACAGAGAATGTCAGCACAGCTGTGACAAGGAAGCATCTTCAATTCTAGAAACTTCAACCTTGAATAAAAATCATCCCAGGTTTGCAAAACAAAAAATATCTCATATCCCTAAAGCACCACAACAGCAAACCACCATTTTCACACAGAGAAGGTGCCCCATTCAACAGTAGCAGAAATCAGGGGAAGATACCATTATCAAGCAGGTAGCTAACTGGGCACAGAAATCAACACTGACATCACCACCAAACTTTATGGATTACCCCTAATCAAACATAGTTTCAGGTTACTGGTTCCAGTAGTAGGATTCAAACCTGCCACCCCTTCATAATAGAGCAACTGCTCCAACCACTAGGCTATTCCATCTGCTATGTAGGCTAATCTCTCAGCCACCACTGATCCATTAGGAAAGCAGCATTCTTATGTCAGAGTGTACCAATAACTATTTCCATATATGTCCAAACCTAGAAATAATATTGCTAAAACCATCACAGCAGCCTCTTTCCCCAAGTTATGAGGCAAATATCAAGTCACCAGTATGGCGATGTACATTCCAGCAGGTAGAGGTGGAGGCAAGAGGAGTGATGCACCACAGTAATGTTACTCCCCTCTATGAATAGCAAGGCACCATTGTTAAACATCTGTCATGTATTTATTTATTTATTAGTTACATTTGTATCCCACCTTTTCCCACTTATTAGTAGGCTCAAAGTGGCTTACATAGTTCCAGAAAGGTGGTTACAGACTCCGGTATGAACAAATACAGTATAGGGGTACTATTACAGTGACAAGTACAGTAAAGAAGTATCGGTAAATAGGTTGGGGTGATTCCGATAAAATGTTAGGGTGTGATCATGCGTCGGGGTTGAAAACTGTCCGTTTCCTGATTAAAATGCCATATTTCATTATTCGGTGTTTATGTCAGATACTGTGGGGTATGCCTTCTTGAGCAGGTGAGTTTTTAGTTTTTTTTTTCAGAATTCTAGATGATTATTCATAGATTTAAGGCGTTTTGGTAGAGAATTCCAGAGCTGTGCACATAAGTAAGAGAAACGACACGTATGTTGATTTATACTTCAGGCTTTTACAACTTGGGAAGTGAAGACTTAAGTATGTTCTGGATGATTCAATTGCGTTTCTAATTGGTAAGTCGATTAGTTCAGACATATAGCTCGGAGCTAGACCATGTATTATTCTATGAACAAAGGTACAAATCTTGAAGGCAATAGACTTGATTGGTAGCCAGTATATTTTTTCCCGGAGTGGTTTTGCGCTTTCAAATTTAGGTTTTCCAAGATAAGCCTGGCTGCCGTATTCTGAGCAGTCTGTAGTTTCCTTAGGATTTGTTCCCTGCAACCCGCATATTGTCACGTCTGTGGTCGTGACCCCTCTCAGGCTTACCTTATTTCTGGTGGTCAGATTCTAAGCTGGCTTCTGTCTGGACTTTCTGAGTTAGCTCTGTCTCTGTGTGCTGGCTGCTTCCAACATGGTTCTGATTTCTCCACTACACTGCACCTGTGTGTGTTAAGCCTCTCTGTGCTTCAGTATGCTTTCTGCCTGTCTTAGTTTGTGCTCCCCTCGCCCTCTGGTGGCCAGAACCGGTAGCTGCCATAGACTGTCTTGCTGTCCCTACCCATTCCAGGCTTCAGCTTAGTCCGGTCCGGATCTTCCAGGCTGCCAGACTTGTCTTTCTTGTTTGTGCCTGCACAGCACCCGTAGCTGCCTTGTGATTGCTGCATCTGACTCTCAGCTGCTGCTGGGCTTATTAGCCATTTGGAAACTTCTGTGTTTGCCTTTGCGTCGTCTAAGGTCCCTGGTATGTTGGGGTGTGCTGTGCACTTCTGCCTAGTCCAGTTCTAGTTTGAGTTTCTTGCTTGATTCTAGTTAGCTTGTGTGTAGCTTAATTCTAGTTAGTCTGTGCGTAGCTAGTTTTGGTTCCATTGCTTATTTCCTAGTCTTGCCTCTGGTCTATATTCCTGGCTTGGGTTTCTTTCTTAGTGGCAGCTTGGCAGTTTCCAGCCATAGCCCTGCTCCCTGCCTGTATTTCTAGCTACTGGAGCTTCAGCCATAGTCCTGTTCTCTGCCTGTATTTCTCAGCTACTGGAGCTCCAGCCATAGCCCTGCTCCCTGCCTGTATTTCTAGCTACTGGAGCTTCAGCCATAGTCCTGTCCTCTGCCTGTATTTCTCAGCTACTGGAGCTCCTGCCATAGCCCTGCTCCCTGCCTGTATTTGTAGCTACTGGAGCTTCAGCCATAGTTCTGTCCTCTGCCTGTATTTCTCAGCTACTGGAGCTCCAGCCATAGCCCTGCTCCCTGCCTGTATTTCTAGCTACTGGAGCTTCAGCCATAGTCCTGCCCTCTGCCTGTATTTCTCAGCTACTGGAGCTCCTGCCATAGCCCTGCACCCCTGTCTGCCTTGCTTTTGTCTAGGTGCCTGTGGAAACTTCTGAATCCTGATTCCTGGTGTTCCTGCCTGCTAGTTCCAGTACCAGTTTCCCTCCAAGTCAAGAAGTCAGACTCAGCATGCAGCAGTACTAGAGAAATTAAAACTTAAATGCAAAATATCACAGATACACATTTCCAAAAAAATGCGCGATCTAATCAACTTTCGGAAATCACTGAAGACCTACCTCTTCAACAGAGCACACCACAACACTCCATCATATGAGCTTTAGCGCATTACCGCTTGATCTGTTATTTCAAATGTGATCTTTTTATACCTGATTATTTAATTCCACTATCAGGCTTATTTTCGAAAGGGATCGCCGGCGATCTCTCAATTCCGGCCAAATCGGTATTATCGAAAGCCGATTTTGGCCGGCCCCAATTGCGTTTTTATTGTGGCACCGGCCAACCTTCAAGGGGGTGTGTTGGTACGGTAGCAAAGGTGGGAAGGGGGGGGCAGGTGGGGCGGGGTTACGAGATGGCCGGCTTCACCTTATTATGAAAAAAAAAAAAGGCCGGCTCGAATGAGCATTTCGCCGGCCGGACTTGGTCCATGTATTTTTAGGACCAAGTCCCAAAAAAGAGCCCCAACTGACCAGATGACCACTGAAGGGAAGCGGGGATCACCTCCCCTTACTTCCCCAGTGGTCTCCAACCCCCTCCCACACTCACAATTAAAACATTTTTTGCCAGCCTGTATGCCAGCCTCAAATGTCATACCCAGCTCCCTGACAGCAGTATGCAGGTCCCTGGAGCAGTTTTTAGTGGGTGCACTGAACTTCAGGCAGGTGGACCCAGGCCCATCCCCCCCCCCCACCTGTTACACTTGTAGTGGTTAATGTTGAGCCCTCCAAAAACCCCCAAAACCCACTGTACCCACATGTAGGTGCCCCCTTCACCCCTTAGAGCTATGGTAATGGTGTAGACTTGTGGGCAGTGGGTTTTGGGGGGATTTGGGGGGCTCAGCACACAAGGGAAGGGTGCTATGCACCTGGAAGCTAATTTTTTTTTTTTTTTTTTAAAGATTTTTTAAGTGCCCCCTAGGGTGCCCGGTTGGTGTCCTGGCATGTCAGGGGGGCCAGTGCACTACAAATGCTGGCTCCTCCCACAGCCAAATGCCTTGCATTTCACTGGGTTTGAGATGGCCGGGTCCGCTTTCCATTATGGCTGGAAAACGAAGCTGGCCATCTCATCTTAACCCGGCTCCACCCACTTACCGTGTTGGCCCCGAAGATGGCCGGCCATCGATTTCGCCGGCGCCGTTCGATTATGCCCCTCTTTGTATCATTAAGCCATTCTTTTGAATATGCTCTGTAATTTTGTATTTTATAATTGTCTCTACCATTTTGCCTGGCACCGATGTTAGGATCAGCGGTTTATAATTTCATGAATCACCTCTAGAACCTTTTTTTAAAATTGGCCTTACATTGGCCACCCTCCAATCTTCTAGTACCATGCTTGATTTTAAAGATAAATTACATATTACTAACAATAGTTCCACAAGTTCATTTTTCAATTTTATCAGTACTCTGGTATGAATAGCATCCGGTTCAGACAATTTGCTACTCTTCAGTTTGTCAAATTGTGCCATTATATCCTTCATGTTTACAGAGATTTCATTCAGTTTCTCTGACTCATCAGCTTTGAATACCATTTCTGGCACCAGTATCTCTCCCAAATCTTCCTCGGTGAATACCGAAGCAAAGAATTCATTTAATTATTATTATTATTACATTTGTATCCCACGTTTTTCCACCTTTTTGCAGGCTCAATGTGGCTTACATAGTACCGTAAAGGTGTTCGCCAAGTCCGGTAGATAGACAGTTACATAGTAATGTGTGGTCGAAAGAGGTTCATGCGTTTCAGGCACAACGGGGGGCGGATAAAGGGAAGGTTATATAGTGTCCAATACGATCTTTGGTTTTGCTGTTCATTTGGTTTAAAGGGATAAAGGGAAGGTTATGTGGCGTCCAATATGATCTTTGGTTTTGCTGTTCATTCTCCACTATTCATTTAATCTCTCTGCTATGGCTTTGTCTTCCCTGAGTGCCCCTTTTACCCCTCGGTCATCTAGCGATCCAACTGGTTCTTTTGCTGGCTTCTTGCTTTTAATATACCTAAACAGAAATTTTACTATCAGACTCATTTTTGAAAGAGAAAGACGCCCATATTTCAACACAAATCGGAAGATGGGCGTCCTTCTAACAGGGTCGTCCAAATCGGTATAATCGAAGCTGATTTTGGACATCCCCAACTGCTTTCCATCTCAGAGACTGCCAAAGTTCAAGGGGGCGTATTGGAGGTGTAGCGAAGGTGGAACTTGGGCGTGCCTAACACATGGACATCCTCGACCCATAATGGAAAAAAAAAGGGTGTCCCTGACAAGCACTTGGACGACTTTACCTGGTTCTGTTTTTCTTACGACTAAGGCACAAAAAGGTGGCCTAAATGACCACCGGAGAGAATCAGGGATAACCTCCCCTTACTCCCCCAGTGTTCACTAACCCCCTCCCGCCCTCAAAAAACATCTTTAAAAATATTTTTTGCCAGCCTCAGATGTCATACTCAGCTCCATCACAGCAGTATACAGGTCCCTGGAGCAGTTTTAGTGGGTGCAGTGCACTTCAGGCAGGCGGACCCAGGCACATCCCCCTCCCTATCTTACATTTGTGGAGGAAACAGCGAACCCTCCAAAACCCACCAGAAACCCACTGTACCCACATCTAGGTGTCCCCCATCACCGGTAAGGGCTATGGTAGTGGTGTACAGTTGTGGGTAGTGGGTTTTAGGGGGCTCAGCAGACAAGGTAAGGGAGCTCTGTTCCTGGGATCATTTTATGAAGTCCACTGCAGTGCCCCCTAGGGTGCCCAGTTGGTGTCCTGGCATGTCAGGGGGACCAGTGCACTACAAATGCTGGCTCCTCCCACGACCAAAGGGCTTGCATTTGGTCGTTTCTGAGATGGGCGTCCTTGGTTTCCATTATCGCCGAAAATCAGAAACAACCAAGTCTAGGGGCGACCATCTCTAAGGACGACCTAAATTTCAGGATTTGGGCGTCCCTGACCATATTACCAAAACGAAAGATGGACGTCCATCTTGTTTTAATAATACAGGTTTCCCTGCCCCTCCATCAGGATGTTTTGCGAGGACGTCTTCAACAAAACTTGGGCGTCCCTTTCGATTATGCCCCTCTGTGCTTTTGCCTCCAATGCAGTCCCTCTTTGCCTTCTTTATCAGCGCTGTTTCTTATTATTTTCAGTCAAATATGAATATGCAGCAGCTAAGAAGTATAATTCAATTACCAAATACAGGAAAATATGGTCTCCTCTTCAAGATCAAATATGTAGTACTCTTGTGCAGATATGTTCTCTTAACTATCTGTTCTCACAGTGTGTCTACCTAACCATCGTTACAAATCTGTAACCATAATAATTGATATCTTTATCTTGTATCAGATATGTATATTGTTTGATCCTCAGTTTATTGTTCATATTTGTATACTGGCTAACATTTTAGCCATTTGTGTTTTGTTTCATTGATAAAATTAAATAAAAATATTGGAACTAAAAAAAAATTATTTTCAGTCAGATTCTTCTTGCATTTTCTGAAGGATTTTCTGTTAGCTCTGATAGCTTCCTTCACCTCACTTTTTAATCATGCCGGCTGTCATTTGGAGGGGCATAATCGAACGTGAATGCCCAACTCCAGGGGCGCCTATCTCCGAGGATGGGTACGTGAAGGGGCGGGACAGACCGTATTTTCGAAAAAGATGGGCGCCCATCTTTTGTTTCGATAATACAGTTGGTGCCGGGCAAATGCATCGGATTTGTGTGGATTTGAGCTGGGCGGTATTGGTTTTCAGCGATAATGGAACCCGAAGGCGCCCAGCTCAGAAACGAACAACTCCAGGGCATTTGGTCGTGGGAGGGGCCAGGATTCGTAGTGCACTGGTCTCCCTCACATGCCAGGACACCAACCGGGCACCCTAGGGGGCACTTGTAAAAAGTAACAAAAAAATTAAAATACCTACCAAGTCCATAGCTCCCTTACCTTAGGTGCTGAGCCCCCCAAATCCCCCCCCAAAACCCACTCCCCACAACTCTACACCATTACCATAGCACTTATGGGTGAAGGGGGGCACCTAGATGTGGGTACAGTGGGTTTTGGGGGCGGTTTGGAGGGCTCACATTTAGCACCACAAGTGTAACAGGTAGGGGAGGATGGACCTGGGTCCACCTGCCTGAAGTCCACTGCACCCACTAACAACTGCTCCAGGGACCTGCATACTGCTGTGATGGAGCTGGGTATGACATTTGAAGCTGGCATACCGGCTAGAAAAAAAAAGTTTTTAAAGTTCTTTTTTTTTGGTGGGAGGGGGTTAGTGACCACTGGAGGAGTCAGGGGAGGTCATCCCAGATTCCCTCCGGTGGTCATCTGGGCAGTTGTGGCACTTTTTGGGGACTTGTTCATGGAAAAAAGGGTCCAAAAAAAGCAGCCAAAATTCTCGCTTCTGCCGCCCTTCTTTTTTCCATTAGCGGCCGAGCGCGCTCATCTCTCCTCAGCCAATAAACACGCTCCAGTCCCGCCTTCACCATGCCTCCAACACGCCCCCGTCAACTTTGTTTGGTCCCGCAACAGACTGCAGTGGAGGCGCCCCAAAATCGACTTTCGATTATATCGATTTGGACGCCCATCTCCCAATTTGGGTCGAAATATGGGCGTCTTTCTCTTTCGAAAATAAGCTGGTTGCTCTTCTTTCCTCCTTTTTTAATACATGGAATATATTTGGCTTGGGCTTCCAGGAAAGTATTTTTGAACATCCACATCTAATGTAAATTTTTGATCTTCGCAGCTGCTCCTCTAAGTTTTTCTTTCACCAGTCTTCTCATTTTTATCATAGTCTCCTTTTTGAAAGTTAAATGTTACCATATTGGATTACCTGTGTGTACTTACTCCAGAGCTGATATTAAACCTGATCATATTATGATCACTGTTCTCAAGCTGTCCCGGCAGTGGCGTTCCTGGCCTGGATGGCACCTGGGGTGGAGCACCGATGCGCTCCCCCCCCCGCTAAATGACACCTTCGCCCCCCCCTCCGGCGAAATGACCCCCCCCGGGTGCACGCTGCTGGGGGGGGGGGTGCCGCGGCGCGTGCATGCTCCGAGTTCGCTAAACTCGCTTCGCTGCAGCTCCCTCTGCCCCGGAACAGGAAGTAACCTGTTCCGGGGCAGAGGGCGCTGCAGCGACACGAGCGACGAAGTTTAGCGAACTCGGAGCAGGCGCGCGCCGCGGCACCCCCCAGCAGCATGCACCCGGGGTGGACCACCCCCACCGCCCCCCCTTTGGTACGCCACTGTGTCCCCGGCACTATTACCTCCTGCACCAGATCATGTGCTCCACTAAGGACTAGGTCTAGAATTTTTCCTCCTCTTGTTGGCTCCTGTACCAGCTGCTCCATAAAGCAGTCCTTGATGTTGTCAAATAATTTTACCTCCCTAACATGCCCTGATGTTACATTTACCCAGTCAATATCAGGGTAATTGAAATCACCCATTATTATTGTGTTGTCCAGTGTGTTAGTCTCCCTAATTTCTGATAACATTTTTACATCTGTCTGTTCATCCTGGCCAGGTAGAGAGTGTTAGCCTCCCCCCCAAAAAACAACTACCTACTGTACCCACATATAGGTGACACCTGCAGCCATAATGGCTATTGTAGTGGTGTATAGTAGGTTTTTCATGAGTTTTGAAGGACTCCCCATACACTTTAAGGTGGTATTGGTGAGATGTGCACCTAGGATTTTTTATGTGAACCTCACTGCAGTTCCCCCTAGGGTGCCCTACTACTCTGCTGATATGCCTGTGTGGCCAGACTACTAGGAAATCTGGCTCCTCCTATGTCCCAATGCCTTGATTTTGTGTGTTTTTCACATCATCTAGGAAATGGTCATTTCAAAGAAAAAAGATAGATGTTTCTCTAGTTTGAAAATGGTCATTTTCACAACTTGATTTTTGGATGTTTTCAGTAAAATGTCCAAAGTCAGATTTAGATGTCATATCAAAAATGCCCCTCCACGTAACTTTGTAAGTTTAAGTGCTTTGAAAATATGTCTCCATATCTATTAAGAGATACTAGGGTCTCTATACTAAAAAGGAAATATAAAATCCAGGCACTAGTTTTGTAACTAACAGAACTGCTCTCCCTCCTCCACCTAAACCAGTGGCTTACACATGAAAAGAATTTCACTGGTGAATGCTATGCACCACACACTACACATGAAAAGAATTTCACTGGTGAATGCTATGCACCACACAATCCAGCAGTGCCTACTTAGAGGTAGCCAGGAATGGGGATAGATTGGACTGCTTTGTAAAAGGAACAAGGCCATTTGCAAAGATGAGTGTGAAGTTCAGAATACAAACAACAGAGAGTGTGTATCAACAACTTGGAAAGCTAAAGGTGGACAAATCCATGGGACCGGACAGGATCCACCCCAGAATTCTGAGGGAGCTCAGAGAGGTTCTGGCGGGTCCTCTTAAAGATTTGTTTAATAAATCCTTGGAGACGGGAGAGGTTCCGAGGGATTGGAGAACGGCGGAGGTGGTCCCTCTTCACAAAAGTGGTGATAGGGAAGAAGCTGGAAACTACAGGCCGGTAAGCCTCACTTCGGTTATTGGAAAGTAATGGAAGCGATGCTGAAGGAAAGGATAGTGAATTTCCTGGAAGCCAATAAGTTGCAAGATCCGAGACAACATGGTTTCACCAAGGGAAATCGTGCCAAACGAAATCTCATTGAATTCTTTGACTGGGTGACAGGAGAATTAAATCAAGGACGTGCTATTGACGTAATCTACTTAGATTTCAGCAAGGCTTTTGACACAGTTCCCCACAGGAGGCTCTTAAATAAACTAGATGGGCTGAAGATGGGACCCGAAGTGGTAAACTGGATTAGGAACTGGTTGACAGGCAGACGCCAGAGGGTGGTGGTGAATGGAGTTCGCTCCGAGGAGGGAAAGGTGAGTAGTGGAGTGCCTCAGGGATCGGTGCTGGGGCCAATTCTGTTCAATATATTTGTGAGTGACATTGCCAAAGGGTTACAAGGTAAAGTTTGCCTTTTTTGCAGATGACACCAAGATTTGCAACAGAGTGGACACCCTGGAGGGAGTGGAAAACATGAAAAAAGATCTGAAGAAGCTAGAAGAATGGTCTAACGTTTGGCAATTAAAATTCAATGCGAAGAAATGCAAAGTGATGCACTTAGGGAGTAGAAATCCAAGGGAGACGTATGTGTTAGGCAGGGAGAGTCTGATAGGCACGGACGGGGAGAGGGATCTTGGGGGATAGTATCTGAGACCTGAAGGTGACGAAACAGTGTGGACAGGGCTGGTGGCCGTAGCTAGAAGATTGCTAGGCTGTATAGAGAGAGGAGTGACCAGCAGAAGAAAGGAGGTTTTAATGCCCCTGTATAAGACGTTGGTGAGGCCCCACCTGGAGTATTGTGTTCAGTTTTGGAGACCGTGCCTTGCGAAAGATGTTAAAAAAATGGAATCGGTGCAAAGAAAAGCTACGAGGATGGTATGGGATTTGCGTTCCAAGAAGTATGAAGAGAGACTTACTGACCTGAACATGTATACCCTGGAGGAAAGGAGGAACAGGGGTGATATGATACAGACGTTCAAATATTTGAAAGGTATTAATCCGCAAACGAATCTTTTCCGGAGATGGGAAGGTGGTAGAACGAGAGGACATGAAATGAGATTGAAGGGGGGCAGACTCAGGAAAGATGTCAGGAAGTATTTTTTCACAGAGAAGGTGGTGGACGCTTGGAATGCCCTCCCGCGGGAGGTGGTGGAGATGAAAACGGTAACGGAATTCAAACATGCGTAGGATATGCATAAAGGAATCCTGTGCAGAAGGATGGATCCTCAGAAGCTTAGCTGAAACTGGGTGGCGGAGCAGGTGGGGGGAAGAGGGGTTGGTGGTTGGGAGGCTAGGATAGGGGAGGGCAGACTCATACGGTCTGTACCAGAGCCGGTGATGGGAGGCGGGACTGGTGGTTGGGAGGCGGGAAATACTGCTGGGCAGTCTTATACGGTCTGTGCCCTGAAAAAGACAGGTACAATTTCAAGGTAAGGTACAAATTCAAGGTAAGGTATACACATATGAGTTTATCTTGGGCAGACTGGATGGACCATGCAGGTCTTTTTCTGCCGTCATCTACTATGTTACTATGTAACCGTAGAAGGGTGAATGGAGCTGCACTATGTGTGCAGGTTTTAAATTTGTCACTTTTACCAAGCACATTCCCAACACCACAGAGCTTTAACTCATTAGTTTTACCTAAGCAGTGTCAGGCCTGACTGCTTTTTTCATTATTCATGTTGGTTAGACTAATTTCATATTTTTAGGTTCCCTTTCCTTATTTCTTTTTTCATTTTGACTCATGCTAAATAGATTTAATATATGTAAAAATGGAAAAGACCAAACTGGGTCGGCAAGGCCTGAGTGAATGCACTGGAGCCACATGTTTTTATTACATTTAAAGCTTCATTGGCTCCTCCCCCCCCCCACCCCCCACCCCCCACACACATCTCTAGCTCCAGTAGAGCTCCCTTAGTCTTCAAAACCAGACCTCCCTCTCCCCCTTGGCTCATAACCAGCTTCCCAGCTCCAAACTCCACGTCCCCCATTCTGTGCATTGTGTGAACCTCTCTAGCTTACCAGCAGTATCCCCCTAGTCATAAGGGGCAGAAGCAATCCCCAGTTTCTCTTACTCTGCTGTACTCCAAAATGGTGCTGCTGACTGACCAAATCAGTGCCATTTTGGAGTATGACACTGGTGAGGCAGGAGTGGCAGGGGATCACTTTCACCAAGGTGCTGGTTCAGAAATTCTGCAGGGGGGGATGGAGAACATTGGAGGAGGAAGTTTGGCAGCTTGGACAGTGGGTTTGAGAGCTAGAACACTTGTGGTATTGGAGCATTCACTTGGCTTTGCTTTTTGATAATGTTGGTTGTGACCTGCATTAAAATGAGAAGTAAATGTTGTTTTATACCATTGCATTCTGAAAATAACAGAAAATGAAGTAACAGATACCTCTGATGTTTTCATGTGATTTCAAAACAAAAGCACTTCCCTAGCTAGAACCTGAAAGGGGGACCACCAGGGAGGACCCTCAAGAAAAGGGATCACCTAACCCATAACACTCAGATATGGATTAATAAAGGGTAGGAAAAGGAAGCTCACCTTGACATGTTGTGTATTACCCAGTCTGATATAAAGAATGGCAATCTCCCAATGCACCAGTGAATGTATGTTATGCTCAAATCATGTGAACATGAGAACTTTCAGGTCCAGTGCTGAATATCTTGCATTATCACTATGAAAGAGAACAGATGCCTCCTGTTTTTCCCCTTCCATCTGATACCCTTATTAAACTTGCCCCCTCTCTTCTGACAGACACAATTTGACTGTAATGATTAGAACCATTTCAGTTTCAGTATTGACAAAAATCCAAGAGTCTCAGATGTAGAAGGTTCAGTTTTCAGAAACCCAACTTCTCCCTTAATCATTCCCTGTTTCCCCTCCTCATTGGTCTGCTTTGTCCTTGGAAATCCTCCACTTGTAACATTAGCATTCGAACAAGATTGGGGATAAGCTCTGTTACTGGTCAATGCAAGAGGTAGGGGAAAGGAAAGGCAGCTTGGGATACATCCAACTGGCTAAGCACTGCCAGACTCAATCTATTCTATTATTAAAGCAGATAACAAAAAGGTTAAGGGCACAGTTCAACAACAAAAAGCTTGAGTGCACTTAGCTACTGGATGGGAATAATTGTTTTCTTAATTAAGAGATAACTTGAAAATAAATAGCAACATCAAACACAGAATCCATCTGGTGTCAACAAACCAGGAAACTACGGATATTTATATATGTATTTTGCTCTTCAGAGAGACCCAGAGAGACTAATCACATGGAAAGAGATACAGTATAGCCAATGAAGGGCACAAGACTGAAGAAGATAGGTGAGCAAGCAGAACAAAGAGAAACAAGTGGATTTTTAGGAAAAAGTGAAGGTTGTTTATTTTGTTCAAGCTTTTGATTACATTTTTGTTTACAATTTTTAGTTTTATTTAGTTACATGTCTGTGTGTATCTTATTTCTTATGCTTCATTGCATACTGTGTGATAAAAATGCTTTTAAATAAATACAATGGTAGAATGGGAAGAAAGATATAATTGGGAGAGGGTACTGAAAGCTACCTGTCTGCAAGCACGTCTCAGAACAAACATTTCCTAAAGTAAAGGTTATTTTCCATCCTCAGCACCATCTTTTGGTACCAGGAAGACATCAAGGAGGTTAGATAAAACAGGAGATGAAGTGACGTCAAAATGTCAAAGACAATTAGGTTTATCTCTGTTTCCCTATCCCTGTGTAGCCATCATCACCGTACCCTCAAAAAAAAAGCAAGTAAACCTATGAACTGCTGCATCCATGTTGTCGCTCTTTAATTTGTTAATAGCATTTTTATTTAATCTCACGTATATTTTCAAACATACTGGCTTGTGCAGTATACAGATGTACAAAGAGGAAGTATAATAATGGAATAACTTTTCATAGGTAGAGTAGTAATTTGTTATAAATCGTAATTAGTGTGTCATTTGAAGGGGCTGGTTATAGGGACACCCTAGCACTGTTATATTCGTGCAGAGATGTTTTTTTCTCCTGGTAAGGGACCATTAAAACAGGCATTATGTTATGAGAATCAGTTGCTCAACATTAGAGTTTTTATCTATATATTTACTTATTTATGACATTTATATCACACATTAAATATGAATTAGGTTGAAACTTGAGAGCATTAAAAAAAACTTTTCTTGTGCCTACATCAAAAGAAAAAGATAGCATGTGGGAGCTTGCTCTTTAGTTTTGTGGACTGCAGTGGTATATTATAAAAATGCACTTGATATTTTTAGTACTACTATTTAAATACAGATATTCAATAATGAGGGCAGAGCTACACTCATTGCAGAAGTCCAGAGTAGTCTAAATGTGCCAACATTGTCCAGTTCAGCAAACTGTTAGCCAACCCATTCAAAGTACATAAGTATTGCCAGACTAGGACAGACTGAAGGTTCATCAAGCCCAGCATTCTGTTTCCAACATTAGCCAAATCAGGTCACAAGTACCTGCCATGATCCTAAAACAGTACAATACATTTTATGCTGCTTACCCCAGAAATAATCAGTGAATTTTCCCAAGTCCATTTTAATTATGGCTTATGGACTTTTCTTTTAGGAAGCTATCCAAACCTTTTTTTAACCCCACTAAGCTAACTGCTTTTACTACATTCTCTGGCAATGAATTTCCAGAGTTTAATTACATGTTGAGTGTAGAAATATTTTATCCAATTAATTTTAAATTTACTACTTTGTAGCTGCATTGCGTGACCCCTAGTCCTAGTATTGTTGGAAACAGTAAACAAGTGATTCATGTCTAACCATTCCAATCCATTCATTATTTTATAGACCTCCTCCCCTCAGCCATCTTTTCTCCAAGCTGAAGAGCCCTAGCCACTTTAGCCTTTCCTCATAGGGAAGTCGTCCCGTTCCCTTTATCATTTTTGTCACCCTTCTCTGCACCTTTTCTAATTCCACTATATCTTTTTTGAGATGCGGCGACCAGAATTGAACACAATACTTGAGGTGCGGTTGCACCATGGAGCAATACAAAGGCATTATACTGTCCTCATTTTTGTATTCCATTCCTTTCTTAAAAATACCTAACATTTGATTTGCTTTCTTAGCTACCACTGTACACTGAGCAGAAGGTTTCAACGTATCATCAACGATGACACCTAGATCCCTTTCCTGGTCAGTGACTCCTAATGTGGAACCTTGCATCACATATCTATAGTTCAGGTTCCTCTTTCTCACATGCTTCACTTTGCACTTTGCTCACATTAAACGTCACCTGCCATTTGGATGCCCAGTCTCCCAGTCTCTTAAGGTCCTCTTGTAATTTTTCACGAATCCACTTGTGATTTAACAACTTTGAATAACTTTTGTGTCATCAGCAAATTTAATTACCTCACTAGTTACTCCCATCTTTAGATCATTTATAAATACGTCAAAAAGCAGCGGTTCAAGCACAGACCCTGCAGAACCTCACTATCTACCCTTCTCCATTAATACTGACCATTTAACTATACTCTCTTCTTGCTTTTAACCAGTTGTTAATCCACAATAGAATACTACCTCCTGTCCCATGACTCTCCAATTTCCTCTGGAGTCTTTTATGAGGTACTTTGTTAAATGCTTTTGAAAATCCAGATACACAATATCAACTGGCTCACCTTTATCCACATGTTTGTTCACCGCTTGAAAGAAGTGTAATAGATGGTGAGGCAAGGTTTCCCTTCACTAAATCCACGTTGGCTTTGTCTCGTTAATCCATGCTTTTGAATATGCTCTGTAATTTTGTTCTTTATAATAGTCTCCACATTTTGCCAGTGTATCATTTCCCGGATCAGCTCTGGTACCTTTTTAAAAAATTGGCATTACATTGGCCAGCCTCCAATCTTCCGGTACCATGCTGGATTTTAAAGATAAATTACATATTGCTATCAATAGTTCTGTAAGTTCATTTTTCAATTCTATCAGTACACTGGGATGAATACCATACGGTCCAGGCGATTTGCTACTCTTCAAATGATCAAATTGCGCTATTACATGCTCCAGGTTTATAGAGATTTCATTCCATTTCTCTGACTTGTCAGCTTTGAATACCATGTCTGTCACTGGTATCCCTCCCAAATCTTCCTCGGTGAAGACCGACGCAAAGAATTCATTTAATCTCTCCGCTATGGCTTTGTGTTCTCTGAGTGCCTCTTTTACTCCTCAGTCATCTAGCGGTCCAAGTGATTCTTTTGCCGGCTTCTTGCTTTTAATATATCTAAAAAAAAAAATTTTACTATCTGTTTTTCAACAGCATCCACACCTGTTGTAAATTTTTGATCTTCACAGCTGCTCTTCTAAGTTTTTTTTTGTCACCATTCTTCTCATTTTATCATAGTCTCCTTTTTGAAAGTTAAATGCTAACGTATTGGTTTTCCTGTGTGTACTTACTCCAAAGCCGATATCAAATCTGATCATATTATGATCACTGTTATCAAGCAGCCACAGCACTATTATCTTCTGCACCAGATCATTCGCTCCACTAAGGACTAGGTTTAGAATTTTTTCTCCTCTTGTTGGCTCCTGTACCATCTGCTCCATAAACCAGTCCTTTGATTTTGTCATGGAATTTTATCACCCTAGCATGCCCTCAAACAAAGTTAATTACATTCAGTGGAAAATAAATCTATTGGCTCCGACTGCCTGCCTTGTGAATATTCCATCATTGTTGCATTACTGCTACTATGTATTACATATTATGGGCTTTTGCTTTAAACTTCAATTGTTTTAAGTTGTTCATCTAGATCTTACATGCAAATGGTTTTGTTTTTTAAACCCAAGGGTGAATCCTAAGGATGGTATAAACTGTGTTGTTCCTGACTTGTTTTGGAGTGCTTTGAGTCCTGCTGATCTGTACATCTGCTGTCTGGAATTTTGGAAGATGGAAAAAAAGAAAAAAATTAATTTGGGATGTACTCTGTTGTTTACTTTTGTAATGTAATGGATGCCTGTTCTGGTGTGTGCATATGATAATCTTTGAATAATTGCCTATATTCTGTTGACAAATCTCTCTTATTCGTCCCCTTCTCCTCTACTGCTAATTCCAGACTCCATTCCTTTTATCTTGCTGCACCTCACGCCTGGAATAAACTTCCCGAGCCTATACGTCTAGCCCCCTCTTTGGCCGTTTTTACCTCTTTACCACTGCTTTTGACTCCTAACCACTGCTTACCTGTCCTGTCCTTTTTCCTCATCTCTTTATTCCCTTACCTTAATTGTTCTGTCTGTCTGCCTGTCTTATCTAGATTGTAAGCTCTTTGAGCAGGGACTGTCTTTTGTGTATGGTGTACAGCACCTTGTAGCGCTATAGAAATGATAAGTAGTAGTAGTTGTATATTTATAGATATGATTTCTGAACTTGTGGCATCATTAAAGGACAAATTTTTAAATGCTCAGGTGGATATATATGCTAATCTCAACTTTGTTAAATGTTTCAGACACATTCATTTATTTGCTCCCATGATATAACCAAGTCCAAAGAAAAAAGCAACACTGGGCCTTCAGAACTAGGACAACAGGAGCTATTTTATTAATCAATGACCCGACACTGGGCCGTGTTTCGTGCGCTAACAAAGGCGCCTGCCTCAGGGTCTAAATAAACATATAAATACATATATAAAAATTATTAATACATATATAAAGACATTAATAATTGATATAATATAACATGATGGATGCATCGCATTTAAATTTAAAACATAGAAAATATGTCAAAAGTGAAAATGATGATAATAAACTATCAAAGGTATATCATATGGAAAATAAAAATGGAAATAAAATTAAAACAACAACCAGAGGAAAATTATGCCATGATATAAATCATAGAAAATTAGACATCATATAGGTAAAAATGAATTTCATTTTATAATTCAAGATATACAATTAATTTCTAATGAAAGTTATCCAGATGGGCTTTTAATGCATATAACTAAACAATTTTGTTTTAAAATTCTTTACATGTATATATATATATATACATCCACATATATAAAATTAATTTTAATTCTATAAATATATATCTCAGATCATTACTAGAAATGTATGTATTCAAGGATGTTTGCAGGAACTAGGTATATTCACTATATCGGATACGGTGTGTGTGTCTTTAAATAGAAGGCCATATATACGGTTTAAGAGATAGATAGACAGTCTTACCGATATGTTGCCGCAATAGTATGCAGATAACAAGGCACGATTGCCTATATAATAAGAATAAAAGAATAAAAAATGAGACATAGTAGAATGTTTGAGTGAGAAAATAAATAAATATATTCATTTATAAATTGGCTCATCTTAGGGGCTTTATATATTGAAACGGTGATATATAAATAAATAAATGGAGTGCCGAATTGGCCTTACAGAAATATGAGACAGTGTGATTAAGAGGCATTCGGATCCCTATTGGATGTGCAGAATAAGTAGAGGAGAAGAAGAAAAAAGGCATCGATGGTAAATGAAAAACTCATACCTTGAACCACTGGGTTTGTGATGGCGAAAAAAGCGCTAATAGCACTCGCAGTGTCTCCTGTATTCTGTTCCAGAAGGCGCTGAAGGGCGCTAACTCCGATTGAAGCTAAATCCTCTATGGAAAAAAGATAAAGCCGAAAAACGGACACACGAATATCCTGTCCTATATATTCAAAGGTCTGTGTCCAGTTGGAGGTTGTAATGTTAATCTTGTAATAGGTAGGGCAGAGGGAGCCACTATCTCCTTGATGTTTCTATTTCGTGTATGAGCTACAGTGAGATGTTTTTTCTTGAAACAATCCAAATTCTTTCTACTAACAATACATGACGTCATCACGCAAGCGTTCCGTTCTAACCATCATTCACTTTTGTACGATAGCGTCATTACATCATGCATCTTTTGGCGCCGTTTTTTTGAATATATAGGACAGGATATTCGTGTGTCCGTTTTTCGGCTTTATCTTTTTTCCATAGAGGATTTAGCTTCAATCGGAGTTAGCGCCCTTCAGCGCCTTCTGGAACAGAATACAGGAGACACTGCGAGTGCTATTAGCGCTTTTTTCGCCATCACAAACCCAGTGGTTCAAGGTATGAGTTTTTCATTTACCATCGATGCCTTTTTTCTTCTTCTCCTCTACTTATTCTGCACATCCAATAGGGATCCGAATGCCTCTTAATCACACTGTCTCATATTTCTGTAAGGCCAATTCGGCACTCATTTATTTATTTATATATCACCGTTTCAATATATAAAGCCCCTAAGATGAGCCAATTTATAAATGAATATATTTATTTATTTTCTCACTCAAACATTCTACTATGTCTCATTTTTTATTCTTTTATTCTTATATATAGGCAATCGTGCCTTGTTATCTGCATTACTATTGCGGCAACATATCGGTAAGACTGTCTATCTATCTCTTAAACCGTATATATGGCCTTCTATTTAAAGACACACACACCGTATCCGATATAGTGAATATACCTAGTTCCTGCAAACATCCTTGAATACATACATTTCTAGTAATGATCTGAGATATATATTTATAGAATTAAATTAATTTATATATGTGGATGTATATATATATATATACATGTAAAGAATTTTAAAACAAAATTGTTTAGTTATATGCATTAAAAGCCCATCTGGATAACTTTCATTAGAAATTAATTGTATATCTTGAATTATAAAATGAAATTCATTTTTACCTATATGATGTCTAATTTTCTATGATTTATATCATGCATAATTTTCCTCTGGTTGTTGTTTTATTTTTATTTTCCATTTTTATTTTCCATATGATATACCTTTGATAGTTTATTATCATCATTTTCACTTTTGACATATTTTCTATGTTTTAAATTTAAATGTGATGCATCCATCATGTTATATTATATCAATTATTAATGTCTTTTATATATGTATTAATAATTTTTTATATATGTATTTATATGTTTATTTAGACCCCTGAGGCAGGCGCCTTTGTTAGCGCCGAAACACGGCCCCGTGTCGGGTCATTGATTAATAAAATACTCCTGTTGTCCTAGTTCTGAAGGCCCAGTGTTGCTTTTTTCTTTGGACTTGTTTACTTGTATACTGTGGTGCCCTCTCTGTCTGTATTGTACTCCCATGATATAACTGAATTCTGTTATTCTGTCTCACTGTAGTGTGAAATGTAAGGGGAAAGGGAAATGGGACTTGATATACTGCCTTTCTGTGGTATTTTGCAACTACATTCAAAGCAGTTTACATATATACAGGTACTTATTTTGTACCTGGGGCAATGGAGGGTTAAGTGACTTGCCCACAGTCATAAGGAGCTGAAGTGGGAATTGAACCCAGTTCCCCAGGATCAAAGTCCACTGCACTAACGACTAGGCTACTCCTCCACATTGAACCCAAGTTTGCTTGGGATAATGTGTGATATAAATGTAAAAAAAAAATCCTTTATCATCCACCTTTTAAGACACGTCTACCCATTGGATAGTGATGGCACAAGGAAAGCAAGTTTGGTCCAATGAAGATTAACTCAAAATAACCTGTTCCTTAGCTGGGCCTAGTATTACCATATTGAAAATGCGACCATACCATGCCTCTATAGTTATATTCCACTAATAAGTTAAACAATTAACTGGATTTCTTGAAAGGATTATATAAACTTTGGATGCATGACTAGGGACACAAACATACACTTATTTATTAAATATCACAGTTTATCATATCCAGCCACAAAGTTTCCAAACAGGTAGAAAAAGTGACAGTCATAGCCAGAAGGATGCTTGGGTGTCTCAATGAAAGGAAAATTTAAATCTACTTCCATTTAATTTCAATATTTTCTATCTTCTTTATAACACCAGGCTTTCCAAGGCAGATTACAACAGTTAATATGAACCCATCAGGAAACAGGATATCCTCACTGAAATCTGGCCATCTGTAGTGTATAGAACAGTATAGAAAAATGAGCACAAAATATAGAGTTTATAACTATTTTTGCTACCAGCTGAAATAATATTTTAAGCTGTTTTAGTGATATTCAATGTTTATTTGATGATAGTTATATCTAGATATGGGAAGCTTTCGAATAAATTAAAAAGCTGTCCAATAAGTAAAAAAAAAAAAAAAACTTTTGTCCTCCATCTTTTAAGGCACTGCCTGTCCAACTGGAACAACTTTAGACTTGTTACAGATGGACCATGCATAGGCAGTCCCTTATTTCTAATATTTTGCTATTGTTTTGAAAAGTGTTTGCTATTGTTTTGGGTGTACTAAAATTGCAGCAAGCTCTTCAGCTCATACAATGTAGGCTCACTTCATCTCCTGTTTAGCCAACCTCCTTGAAAGACACTTTAATTTTTTGTTTTAATAGATATTCATGGTGAAGAGGCCAGGGCCAGCCCTAGCATTGGTTGAACTAGGCAGTCACATAGAGCACCATCATTTTGTGAGTGACTTGGCACTGTCACTAATACTGCACTGCAACAAGGATGCCAGTTTTGGGGCAAAAAACTCCTGCTGCTCCTATTTGTGGTGCCCGCATTCAAGCTGTGCCACATATTCCTGTGGGGATGGGTAGGGTGGATATAGAGACAGCTTCTGAGGGCAGGCAGAGGCAGCTAGAAAGTGACTACACATAACTGCACCAGGCAATACTCATGTGTTGAGCTTATGGCCAGTGATCCAGAAGACAGTGGCTGTAATATAGCTAGATGATAAGAGGTGGCTGAGGGAGGAAGAAAGAAAGATGTGGTTGGGGCTAGGGCTGGGAGCAGGGGATTGAAAACTGGGAGAGGTTGGGGGCTGTGAAAGAAGGGCTGCTGGGAACTGAGGGGAATGGCTAATCCAATGAATGAACTGATCTGCTCGGGGCTACAATTCAGCAGGGAGATGTTTGGCTTTTCCTGTTTCTTGGAGTTGTTGGACCCCATTGCATTCTGGCATTTGTAGATCTGCTTTTTAAATTTGCAATTAGTACTACAGTTATCAGAATGAATCAAGACTAGCATCAGCAAACCAGGACTGGTCTAAAGTCTCCCTCCAGAAACCAGATAACTTGGCGGCTCAGGGGCAGGACAATTGATTACACCAGCAACAACTAAAGCCAGACTGGGAGAGCGCCAGGAACACTCTGATCTCTGTATCCCCTGCCTGAGGGAGGAAGAGGGGAAGAATTAGTGCTGTATAGCCAAACTGAATATTGCACAGTATGTTCAGCCGTGTCCTAATACATACAGATAGGATCATTATGCTTTTTAAATAATTATATTCTGGGCAGGTAGGTACACAAGCAGTAGAGGGTCTGGTACTGCCTACTGCTGGACGCTTGGAAATGAACTGGGACACTTGACTGCAAAAGAGTAAATTCACTGCAGCAGTCTGCACAGTGAAGCTTAATCATATCACCCCTGCACACTCTCCTTCCTTCTTTTATACTCTCACAGTCTGTTCTGGTCAAATAATCACCCTTACTTTAGTGACAAAAGGTGTAACTTTATGATACAGGTAGCAAGCAAAGGGTATAAAATCAAGAGCAACTCAGTCTATCTTTTTATTTTTTATTTAAACCTTTATTCTTTATTAACCAAAAGAAACAAGTGTTGACATTTACAAGAACTAACTGCAATAACCAAATATCTCTTCTCTTGGATACATTCCCCCCTCCCAACCTTAATTTCCCTCCCCCACCCATTAGTCTCCCCTATATGTGTACATCCATGATGAGCAAAAATAAATAAAATTAAAAAGTAAATGACATATGACCTAGAGCCATCTTAAACCAAAATCTCACACAAATGCAAAACAATCCTCTGGTTCAATGAAGAGCTAAAAATATTTAAAACACAATCCAGAAGACTCGAACAAACCTGGAGGAAAAACAAAAATGAACAAACACTAAAGACATGGAAAGAGACTCAAAAGAAATATAAATACAAAATAAGACAATCCAAAAGAAAACACTATAAAGAACAAATAGGTACAGATTACAAAGACACGAAGAAACTATACAAATTCGCAGACAACATACTCAATGCCAAAACAGTAACAACACCGAATGAAAACCTCCCACCTGCAGAACAACTAGCCAGACACTTCGAAGAAAAGATTATCAACCTATGCAAAAGCCTGCATCAGGAAAACACTAACCTTGAAACCTTTATTAACAAACTAGATCCAAACCTATGGGAATACCCAGTGGACTGAACCTGAACAAACTTCACCCATCTAACCACTGAAACAGTGGTTCATGCTATTAGAAAGTTCTCCTGCACTCACTGCCAACTAGATACCTGTCCCAACTATATTATGAAAGGTCCCCCTGATCGCTTCATCACCGAACTCACAGACCACCTTAATTTCATGTTCCAAGAAGGCCTATTTCTACGGGACAAAGGAAATATCTTACTTACACCCATCCCAAAAAACACCAAGAAAAAATCCAACAAAATCACAAACTACAGGCCATTTGCAACTATACATCTAACAACCAAGATGATGGAATGTATAATGGCCAAACAACTAACAGAATACCTCATCAAATTCACCATACTGCACGAATCCCAATCTGGCTTCAGACCCCACCATAGTACAGAAACAGTACTAGCCATACTCCTATCCAGATTCAAGCAGGAAATAGCAAACGGCAAAAATATCCTCCTTCTCCAATTCGACCTGTCAAGCGCATTTGACATGGTAGACCACCACACACCGTTAAGAATTCTCAACAAGATAGGAATTGCAGGGAAAGTACTTACTTGGATCAAGGGATTTCTGGCCACTGGGACTTACCAAGTAAAATCAAACTTGGATATCTCCCCACCTTGGAAAGCAGAATGCGGGGTACCACAGGAATCACTACTCTCGCCTATACTATTCAACCTAATGATGACCCCACTAGCCAGATTTCTATCCAAAGAAGACATTAACCCATTTCTATATGTGGATGACATCACAATCTACATACCCTTCAAAAAGAATCCATCAGAAATCACCAATGAAATCATGAACAGCATGACCATCATGGAATCCTGGGCATCAGCATTCAAGTTAAATCTCAATAAAGAAAAAAACACAATGTTTCATTCTCTCATCCCAACACAACACTAAACACCCCACAACCATCAGTGCCTTGGGCTCATCTCTCCCAATCTCAGACAACCTGAAAATCCTAAGCAATTTGTCATTCGAGAACCAAACCAAGGCCACGACAAAATGTTCTACACAATGTGGAAACTCAAACGCATAAAACTATACACCCCTAGGGACATATTCGTAACATGATCCAAACAATGGTGCTAGCCCACATAGACTACTGCAATGGAATCTACGCAGGATGCAAAGATCAAATCATAAGAAAACTACAAACTGCATAAAACACAGCAGCCAGACGTATCCATGGAAAAAGATGATTTGAAAGTTTGAAAACCCTCCTACAAAGACTACACTGGCTTCCAAATAAAGCGCACATAGCCTTTCTCTAGCACCAGAATTATCTACAGACTAGTACCGGGCTATATGGCCAAACTAATTGATTTACCAATTAGAAACACAATGAAAGCAACGAGATCATACCTAACCCTCCACTACCCCAGATGTAAGGGCCTGAAATACAAATCATCATACGCCTTCAGTTTCTCCTTTATAGGCACCCAACTGTGGAACTATGGCAAAAGACCTGAAACTCACGAACAATTACCTGAACTTCTGAAAAAACCTAAAGACCCACCTTTTCAGGAAGTTCTTCCCCTTAGCACCAACTTAATAATCCAGACCACCGAAACACAACCTAAATACTCACAAAGATGGACAAGAAAACAAACCTCATTCGTCAATTCAGCCTAACCTGCCTGATACATACTGTAAATGATCAATTGTACTAAGTACTCTGCATCAAACTATGCTGAAATCTGTAACCTCTGTAGTGGAGGAGTGGCTTAGTGGTTAGGGTGGTGGACTTTGGTCCTGAGGAACTGAGTTCAATTCCCAGCACAGGCAGCTCCTTGTGACTCTGGGCAAGTCACTTAACCCTCCATTGCCCGCCGCATTGAGCCTGCCATGAGTGGGAAAGTGTGGGGTACAAATGTAACAAAAAAAAAAAATAACTGTCTCTCTTGAAACATGTAAGCCACATTGAGCCTACCAATAGGTGGGAAAATGTGGGATACAAATGCAATAGATAGATAGAAAGAAAAGAAAACAGGAAAATGAGGAAGGAGAAGCTAGATAATAAAAGGAAGAGGACAATATAATGCGGGGAATAAAGAGAAAGGAACTGTATCTTGCTATTTGGGCCCCTACAGGTTTGTTGCTAAGGAATGCTCTCCAAACTACTGGTTTATCAATAATTTACCAGAATGAACATTTGTGAATTTGTGATAATAATTTAAAAATAATACACACACACCCTCAGTAGAGCTGATCATATGGTCGAGAGAAACATAGCACTGTAATTTGATGGATATCACATGAGCATGCATTGCAGTCCTGCATGGGTGAGAACACAGCTTAGCTGTAAATAAAGACCTGCTCATTATCCCCTGAATTCAATAAATGGTGCTAAAAATTGCATGTGCAATGAACTATCAGCGCTAAATTAAATCAAAAGTTAGGCAGATCGGGGGCATTCCTGTAATGTATGCACTGTGTTATCGAATAAAGGGATCCACGCCTAATTTAGGCGCAAGAGTGCTTAGTGTATTTTTCAGGTGGCATTGATTTTTCAGTGTTATTTATAGAATTCAGTCCTTTCTGTTTTTGTTGTAAGGATACAGACCTTACATGATCTCCATCTTTTTCCTCCCCAGCATATAATATCCTTGTCTGTACTTACCCAAGACTATAGAATCCAGAAACTGTTTTTGCCTCCTTGGCAGGGGGGGTGCTGTTTCATACCCTTTTCTATGCTAGTTACTACTTAAGTGTGATTGACAGCATAAATTGTGTTCACCTCTCAGTAAACTAATGAACTACTGTATAAAAAATCACCCAGCTTTCCCTATGTAGGCCACAGGGTAAGAAAATAGCCTAGAAAACAGGGTTTAGTGTTCAAATCCCAGCTCCCCAATAGCCTTCCCTATGATCTTCAGCAAATCACTACATCTCCTGCTACCCCATTGGCTTGTAAGCTTTTCAAGGCACAGTGCACATTTGAGGAGCTAAGCGGATATATTAGCTGTAGAGGTCACCATCGGGGGCATATATCAGAAGGAACAAAGGATTGGCAAGAGGTATCAGCAGAGAGGGAGAAGAGGAGATTGGGCAATATTAACGGGTGAGGAGGGAGAAAGAGGAAGGTATCATCCATAGTGATGTTGCTGGGGGGGCAGCTGGAAACCTTGCACCATTTCTATCATTATATCACCCACCCTTTCAATTATTCAATAATACAGGGAACTTTGTATTCAAGCATCCCCTCCAGAGCACTCCCTGACACCTTCTACAGGACATCCAATCACACATGTTGGAAAAATGTTCTATGTGGTAGGAAGCCCCGACCTCTTTCCCTTTATAGGGATGGATGCAGCATGACTCAAGACATGCTTGAAACATATTTTGTTCAAAGGAAGAGATGGATCTGCATGTTAAAGTGTGATGGCCTTGCAGTACAAAAATCTTCCCTATTCTCAGAAGAGGGATTGCTACAGATATCCACACTCCCACAAGTAACCTGAAATCGGTTCCCCAACTGTTTGGTAAAAGAGAATCACCACTAGAAATAACTGAGTGTGTCCACTATATCATTTTCTGCTTCCAGTATGTCTCACAAAATCCACATTATCTCTCAGGCACTCCAGCCCTATCACTCTTAAAAGTGTACATGACTCTCTGATTATCCCACCAGAATATTAACTTTTATTAAAGCTCCTCTCCTAAATTGCCAGAACCACTTGACTATAAATAATTCTTACTTTTTAAATTTGAAAGCATAGTAATAAAATGAAGATAGAGCATTCATAAAATACAAAAACCCAACAAGCACCCTCTGAACATTTCCATCAAATTGTTTAAATTCTCTATTTTATGTGGAGTTTCTCTTCACTTAGCAAGCACGGTTGAGGAGCACATTCTGCATAGGTAGGGCAGGCAGGTTTTTCCTGTTTCCCAAGTGAAAGAAATGTTTTACGAGGCTTGGGGCTTCTGAGGCATGTCTGGTATAAGCCCCAGTCCAGTAAACAAGCACATCACATACCTGGTTAGTATTGTTCAAAAATAAAACGTGTATTGGAAATGTGACACAAGTAGAAAACACTACAGGCAATATACATTTTGTCCTGGTACATTCAGTACAGACAGGTTACAGAGTCCAGAAATCCAAAATTCATCTCAATCACCATCCAACTGGAAAAAGACAAAGCAAAATAATTTCAAAGTATCCATTTTACATCCATTGTTACACCGGCTCCAGGTGTAGCCTAGCTAGAGTTAGGTGCCGTCAGGGCTGTCTCAAGGGATAGTTGGCCATGGCCAGTTAAGTCTGAATATCATCTAAACCGGTCATGTGTTAGCCAGTGTTGAAACACCCAGATATTCAATGATGGTTGGCAGTAATAGCCCAGTTGGATTGAATATCCAGGTTGAACGCTGGCAGTGGGCAGTCAAAGCAAAGTTCAGAAGAAATGTGTTTTTATTATTGTAAACCACTTAGTTACCTGTTTAGACTCAATTTGCGGTATATCAAATGCCTGGACATAAATAAACTGCATGGAAAAATGCCATTCTAGAATAGAGTATAAATCGGCATGAGCGAGCCTAACTTTAGTCATAAGCACTTACATCATGTCAAAGGTTGGTGTACATGGTCGCACCTAAGGCAATTGCAAGACGCCCCTGATCCTTCCATGTGCACACCACCTTTGTAGTTGTGTGCTATTGCATTTAGACACTAGGGGGCCGATATTCAGACCATGGGAGGGAGCTCAGCTAACTCCTGCAGTGACCTGGATATTCAATGCCGGGTCGTTTCTTTAAACCGGCTAAAGATATACCAGCTATTTAAGCAGCCAGATGTGGCCACTTACAATAGCTGGATAGGGATTGAATATTCAGGGATAGCTGGCTATCCAGCTCATTTTCGAAAGTGATCGCCGGCCATCTTCCAACACAAATCAAGAGATGGCTGGCAATCTCCTGAACCCGGCCAAATCAGTATAATCGAAAGCCGATTTTGGCCGGGTTCAACTGCTTTCCGTCGCGGAGCTGGCGAAACATCAAGGGGGCATGTCAGTAGGGTAGTGAAGGCGGGACGGGGGCGTGCTCACGAGATGGCCGGCTTCGCCCAATAATGAAAAAAAAAGCCAGGCTTGTAGAGCATATCGCTGGCTGTACTTGGTCCCTTTTTTTCACGACCAAGCTTCAAAAAGGAGACCCAACTCACCAAATGACCACCGGAGGGAATCGGGTATGACCTCCCCTTACTCCTTCAGTGGTCACCAACCCCCTCCCACCCAAAAAAAAAATTAAAAAACATTTTTTTGCCAGCCTCTGTGCCAGCCTGAAATGTCATACCCAGCTCCATGATAGCAGGTCATGCAGGTCCCTGGAGCAGTTTTTAGTGGGTGCAATGCACTTCAGACAGGTGGACCCAGGCCCATCCCCGCCCCCCACCTGTTACACTTCTGGTGGTAAATGGGAGCTCTCCAAAACCCCCCAAAACCCACTGTACCCACATGTAGGTGCCCCCTTCACCCATAAGGGCTATGGTAATGCTGTAAAGTTGTGGGGAGTGGGTTTTGGGGGGGATTTGGGGGGGCTCAGCACCCGAGGTAAGGGAGCTATGCACCTGGGAGCTAGTTTTTTTTTTTTTTTTAATTTTTAGAAGTGCCCCCTAGGGTGCCTGGTTGGTGTCCTGGCATGTGAGGAGGACCAGTGCACTACAAATGCTGGCTCCTCCCACGACCAAATGCCTTGGATTTGGCCGGGTTTGAGATCGCCGGCATTATTTTCCATTATGGCCGAAAACCAATGCCAGCCATCTCAAACCCGGCGAACTCTGATATTTGGCCGGGCCCAACCGTATTAGCGAAAAAAAAGATGGCCAGCCATCTTTTTCGAAAATATGGTTGGCTCCGCCCACTTAAGGCACAAGACCCGAAGATGGCTGGCCAGCTACTTGGCCGGCGCCATTCGATTATGCCCCTCCACATTGCACAATATAGCCAGCCATGTCCTAGGCATGTACCTGGAATATTCAACAGGGGATAACTGGCTATTACCCGCTAAATATCGCTGGATAGCCAGTTAAGTGCCATTTAACCAATAACCGGCCAGGTGCCATTCCTGACTGGTTAAATGGTTTTGAATATCGTGGGGTAGGTTTATAGAATAGTACCTTAGTGCAATTACATCGTTTCATGATGTTCGTTTACAGGCAGTTCGCTCTCTGATTTTTTTTTCTGTTGTTGATCCTAGATTGTGGAATGCTCTTTCTTTAACCTTGTGCCAAATTTTCTCCTTGCCTTTTTTAGAAAACAATTGAAGGTTTTTTTGTTTTGTAAGGCTTTTTCTGGGTTTTAGATGGGAGGTTTGGGATTATGGTGTTTTCTGTGATTGGGTATGTTGTTGTTTTAATTGTGTTTATGATTATGTTTGTTTTATTTATTTATTTATTTATTATTTATTTGTTGCATTTGTATCCCACATTTTTCCACCTATTTGCAGACTCAATGTGGCTTACAATAATACATCATGACAAGCGCCAATCAAGAGTAGATAAACAATTGGTTACATAAAGAATAAGTGTAACAAAATGGATAGAATCAATTCAATAAAGCATACAGATTATCAAGTAATTAGTGATGTGTTGGAATTCCTATTATTGATTATTATGGTAAATCTTGTTAAAAAGGAAAGTTTTTAAAGATTTTCGAAAGTTGATAAGGTCGTGAATATTTTTCAGATCCAGTGGTAATGCATTCCACAGCTGCGTGCCAATGTAAGAAAAACAAGACGCATGTATTAGTTTGTACTTTAGACCTTTGTAGCTAGGGAAGTGAAGTCCCACGAATGTGCGTGCTGATCTTTTAGCGTTCCTGGGTGGTTAATCAATAAGGTCTGACATGTATGCTGGAGCATTTCCATGAATGATTTTATGAATCAGAGAGATGTTTGATGTGTGGGCTATAATTTTGTTAAATACATGCGTAACTACAAATTAGTGCCTATTAATACCAATTACTGCCACATAAGGCCTATTATTGGTACTTAAGGCCAAATGGCACCTAATTTAACAATTAAGTTAGGAACACAACTGGCACCATTCTATAAATTGCACACCCAAATTTGTACGCTAGTCAGAAACTGTCTATCCTTACAGACCACATTGTCACTATGCAGGGAGTGCTAGGATGGAGCATGGGTGCCCCCGAACACCAATATTCAATCTTCTATCTGATTAACTTTGGACAGTCTAATATTGGTGTTCGGGGGCACCCATGCTCCATCCCAGCACAAGCCACTCACTGCATACAGCGACTAAGGACTCACGGTGGGCAACTGAAATCTCAACTAAGGCACGGGAGGCTCTGGACTCAAAGGCCTGGCAGCAGGCTTCTCTGGACCCAAGCAAAAGTGAAAGCTGTAGGTAGAGCTTTTACTCATCTGGACTAACAAGCTTGAAAGCAGGCTTTACAGGAACACAGCAATAGGTGAAAGCTGTAAGCAAAGCTTTTACTCCTCAGGACTCCCTGGCTTGGAGGCAGACTTCCACTGGAACACAGCATAAGGAGAAAGCTGTAGGCAAAGCTTCAGGCCATGGCCTTGCAAAGAAACAGAAGTAGGAACTAGCAGGGCCCATGCATCAAGGATAATTGCCAGAACCCTGAGCACTCTCAGAAGCCAATTTAAGAAGTGCTCAGTGCTGATGACATCACCAGCTTGGCCTCCACCACTCTACAGTGACCCCACAGGTCACTGACTGGAACTGCAGATAATTTTAGAAGGTTTAGAAGGAGGAACAGGGCACTGAAGAGTAAGGCATGGAAGTCACCGATGACGACCGTGACAGTAATATGGAGAAAAAAGATCTCAGTGACAAAAGCAAAATCTTAAGTCTCAATTCCCTAAGAAAAGTCACCATTATAGGTCAAAACAACTCCATATGGTCCCTAAAGATTGTTTACCAAGGGGCATTGAAAGATTGGCCTTCTGAAAGTAATTTATGATGATTGGGTCAGAACACCCTAGGATTTGTTTTTTGTACCACTCCAGGTACTGAAACTATCATGTTCTCTTTGGCAGATGTATCAACTGACCCAGTGCAATAATGAACCTTAGGGTTCCTGCTAAGCAGCTTTGAGCTGCACAGGAGTCTTCCACTGGTGTTCCTTCCAGGGGGGAGGGGGAGCATGATATCGTGCTTTCAGTTCCATGTGATCTACCTGTCCCTTGTGACTGAAAGTTTGATATCACACTCACCAGCTGCACATACTGTAACAGAACTTGCTTATCCATTCCTACTCTACCTGAGATCATTTTCTTGCACATTTTCTGACTTCATGTGCAATTTTTCCTTAAGTTAGTCACCTTTATTTCTAGTTAACTTCTGTATCTGTCTATATGTTCCACCTCTGCTTACACCTAGGCTGTCTATTAAGACGTTTCAATGCATATTGTGTTAACATTGTAAGTAGAATATTATGGGGCTCATTTTCAAAAGAGAAAAACATCCAAAAAGTGTCAGAAATCATCATTTGGACGGATTTCTTCTCAAAACGTCCAAATCAGTATTTTCAAAACCTGTTTTGCAAACGTCTATCAATGCATTTTGTCTGCAGTGTGTCCAAAACACAAGGAGGCTTGTCGGTGGCGTTTCAAAGGCGGGATTAGGGTATGCCTAACACTTGGACACAGGCCCATACCTCCTCCTACCTGTTACACTTGTGGTGGAAACTGTGAGCCCTCCAAAACTGACCAAAAACCCACTGTATCCACATATAGGTGCCCCCTTCAACCATAGTGGCGTACAGTTGTGGGGCAATGGGTTTTAGGTCGGTTTTGGAGCATCGGCGAGATGTGTACCTGGTAGCATTTATATGAAGCCCACAGCAGTGCCCACTAGGGTGCTCCATTGCTCTCCTGGGATGTCTGGTGAACCAGTCTGCTAAAAATGCTGCCCCCCCCCCCCCCCCCCCACATCCAATGGCTTGATTTTCTATGGTTTTTACTTGTCTATTTTTTTTTTTTTTTTCAAAAATGGCCTGAAAAGATAAACGCACAGACTACAAAACCTTGTTACAAATGCTATTTTCAAACAAAAAGGTAGACATTTTGCTTTTTCGAAAATTATTCCATTTGCTTTCAGATTTGGGACGTTTAGCACAAAATATCCAAAGTCCGACTTAGGTGTCATACCAAAAATGCCCCTCCACGTCATAATGTATACTGTTATTTAAATATTTTTACTGCTACAATTTTCCATTGCCTATGTCCAACTGTACAGCACCTTGGGTGAACAAAAAGGTGGTAAATAAAGCCTAATAAAATAAATAAATATTATTACGCCTTAACTTCCATGCAGTTCAAAGCTACTTAACAGGAACCCTGATAGACTTCTTATCTCTAAGGGCCTTTCCCTTCTGCTCCCACCATCATTATCTAGTGCTCTTTTCTGTCCTTTCCCTTGGTGCTAGTAGTCTTACCTTACTGATCATGGTCAGCAATAACCCAATACTACCCTACTCCTCTGTCCTTCCCTTGCTTATGTGTACAGGAGATTATGGGCCTAGTTAAACACCTTTGGTCCTATGTGGTAGAGAATGACATGGGGACAAAGTTTGTCCCCATCCCTGTGGGTTCTGTCTCTGTCCCCGCCCTGTCCCTGTAGGCTGTTATGATTTTTTAATCTGTGCATGAATAAGAAGTCATCAACAATCTCAGGATTCAGTCTAGCTCTAATGTGTTCCACAGTCCTTCCTGCAATAGAAGATGTCTTCTTAGAAGATGTGCTGGTAGCAGGATGTACAGGATCCCCCATGCAAATTTTGTAGCTGTGGCCAGCATGTTTGCTTATTTTTCCAAAAAATCAAAATATCTTCTGCATCTCTCAACCATAAATAACAGTCTAGTTCATTAACAGGCTTCAAAATAGAAAATGACACAGGGACAAAGTTTGTCCCCATCCCCGTGGACTCTGACCCTGTCCCCACCCTGACCCTGTGGTGTCTGTCCCCACCCCGTCCCTACAAGCTCTGTCCCCGTCCCCATCCCTGTGGTTACTATGGGTCCCCGCCTCCGAGTCATTCTCTACTATGTGGGCCACAACTCCCATTCTAGCTGTTTATCCAAAAGGCACTACAGAAGTGCCAGTCAGACAACAGCTGTTACCATTCACTGCCTCCATCCAGCTCTGCTGATCACTCGACCTTGTCCAAGCTTCAGGTGACAAATGATAGGCTGCAACTAATTAAAATCCAAACAAAAGGAAATAAACAAAGGAAAAACAAAGAGAGAGGGGATGTCATTTGTTGAACAATGTGGTCTCTTCCCCAGCGCTGGCACCCTTCCTGGGAAATGACTTTTATTACCTCCGTGACAGGCACAGGTAGAAGCATACACCAAATCAGCTAAAAAAATAAGCCAACTTCAAAAAAGGCTCTGCAAAAACTAAATGATAATTTACTAAGTACAAAATATTCAGTTCTTTCATTTCAAATTGGTTCTAATAATTGGCCAAGTTAGCAACTTTTGAAGGTTCTTTTTGTTTAAATATAGAGAGGTGCAAAGTGAGAAGTGTTTTCAAGCCCCAGAGGGATACACTAGACCCAATCATTTCCCTATAGGACAAAAAGCCAGAGGTGTGATCCTGTTGCAGTAATAAAAGATGTACATAATTATGATGGACACTTTGATCATGTGTTCTCAGTGCTGACAGTATTAAATAGGAGTTCTAATTCTTCCTGCTGATCAATTTCAGGAGGCCCAGTAAGCTAACAGTCCATCTCTCTTTCTAGCTACAACTGTGCAGGCTGTGATCAGGGTTGGTTTCACTATCATTTTCAGAGGGGACAGTTCCACTGCAGCAACTAATTAGAATTTTCCACCTAAACAGAAATAGAAAAATTCCTTTAGCATATTAGACTCATAGAATGAACTGTCAAAACTTCTTCATATTACTACTTGGTGAGGTCTATGCAAAGAATCAGAGTAACCTCTATTTCTGCTAGGTCGGATAAAACACATGATGCTGTTCTTTCACACATATTCTAAACATAGGTCTTGAGTACTGATCTGCTACAATGCTAGGGTGGCAGATCTTTATTTTGATTAAAACCATGCAAACAGCTTTAAATGTGGGCTACTCTGAGGCTCAAATGTCCAACTTCCCCTTTCGCTGGGCAAAAAAGTTTATTCGGTATCTGGGGGTTAATTTGACTAGCGACAAAGCAGATTTATAGGATGTGAATTTCCCGGGGAAGCTGCGAGAACTGTTCTCAGAGTTAGATCGCTGGGAAGGTTTAACGATCTCTTGGATGGGCCGCGTCAATGCGATTACAATGATAATACTTCCCAAGTTGTTATATTTATTTATGGTCTAAGGTTTGGCAATTAAAATTCAATGCGAAGAAATGCAAAGTGATGCACTTAGGGAATAGAAATCCACGGGAGACGTATGTGTTAGGCGGGGAGAGTCTGATAGGTACGGATGGAGAGAGGGATCTTGGGGTGATAGTATCTGAGGATTTGAAGGCAATGAAACAGTGTGACAAGGCGGTGGCCATAGCTAGAAGGTTGTTAGGCTGTATAGAGAGAGGTGTGACCAGCAGAAGAAAGGGGGTGTTGATGCCCCTGTATAAGTCATTGGTGAGGCCCCACCTGGAGTATTGTGTTCAGTTTTGGAGGCTGTATCTTGTTGAGGATGTAAAAAGAATTGAAGCGGTGCAAAGAAAAGCTACGAGAATGGCATGGGATTTGCGTTAAAAGACGTATGAGGAGAGACTTGCTGAACTAAACATGTATACTCTGGAGGAAAGGAGAAACAGGGGTGATATGATACAGACGTTCAAATATTTGAAAGGTATTAATCCGCAAACGAACCTTTTCCGGAGATGGGAAGGTGGTAGAACGAGAGAACATGAAATGAGATTGAAGGGGGGCAGACTCAAGAAAAATGTTAGGAAGTATTTTTTCACGGAGAGAGTAGTGGAATGCCCTCCCGCGGGAGGTGGTGGAAATGAAAACGGTAACGGAATTCAAACATGCGTGGGGTAAGCATAAAGGAATCCTGTGCAGAAGGAATGGATCCTCAGGAGCTTAGTCAAGATCGGGAGGCAGGGCTGGTGGTTGGGAGGCGGGGATAGTGCTGGGCAGACTTATACGGTCTGTGCTCTGAAGAGCACAGGTACAAATCAAAGTAGGGTATACACAAAAAGTATCACATATGAGTTATCTTGTTGGGCAGACTGGATGGACCGTGCAGGTCTTTTTCTGCCGTCATCTAATATGTTACTATGTTACTATCTCTCTGCCAGATCAATTCTTTAGAAGCCTAAAAAAAAAGGTGTTCTCATACATTTGGAAAAAGAAACCCCCAAGAGTGAAGGCGGCAGTGATGTTCCAGAAGCGTGAGCATGGGGGTATGGGGGTTCCTTCTTTTGTAGAATATTACCATGCTGCACATCTCCGGGTCTTAGCGGAGTGGCTCAGTGGGTCTGGAAAATTTTGGCAGTCTCTTGAACAGGCTGAGCTAGCTTCTTATCTGCTGAAGGCCATTCCCTGGTTGCCGGATCAGCTAGTGTGAAGGATTGCTCACGTGGCCTCCCCACTAATAAGATGGCCTTTGATAACTTGGATTGCAATCCGAAACAGGTTTTTCCCGGGATGAAAATATTTTTTGCATATGTATATTAGATTTGCTCCGTCTTTTATGCCAGGGACTATTGATCCCTGTTTTCGTTCCTGGGAAAAGATGGGTTTGTGTATGTTGGGACAAATTTGGGAAGAGGGTGTGTCGGTATCATTTCCAGTTAACCAAGAAAAGTTTGGCCTCCCGCTCACGCATGAGTTTCAATATCAGCAGATGCGGGACTTTGTGAATCGGAGAGCCAAAAGCGAGTGGGATATAGCTGAAGCGCCCCTGGAGAGGGCAATGATGAGTGGAGCAACTAGGGGATGTATTTCAAGAATATATAGAGCTCTTTTGACCTATCAAAAACCGCTCATATACTATTTGTCTAAGTGGGAGGCTGCATTGGGTGTATCTTATGACTCTAATCAATGGGAACGTATTTTTAAATCCTTGCTTAAAGTGTCGATCTCTAGTAATTTGATGGAGAATGGTCATAAGATCCTATATAGCTGGTACTACACGCCAAAAAGGCTTTCCAAGATGTTCCCTACCAGCTCAGCCTTATGTTGGCACCATTGTGGATTAGAGGCTGATAAGGTGCACATTTGGTGGACCTGCCCAAGGGCGCAGGAATTCTGGACTACTATCCTGGATTTAGTGCTTGCTCTCATAGGAATACAATATGGGGTGAAATCCTATACTCACCAGCTAATTGCATATGTGTTTGTAGCTAGTAAATTGTTGCTAGTAGCGGCTTGGAAGCAGCCAACCCTTCCGAGTCTTTGAGAAGTTTTGCGAAAGGTGGACTATATTAATCTAATGTCCAAGTTGACAGCCTTGCGCACAGGGCAGTTGGGGCCCTACTATCGCATTTGGGAACCATATATCCATTGGTCTGCAGGATCTGGTCCCTCTTTGTTGACACAGTAACCGCGATCCCTAAAGACAATGGCAGGGGAGGGGGGAGGGGAGGGAGGGAAGAGGGGAGTGGGACGGAGAGAAATGATTGTAATGTTATCTTATTGTGTATGATTAGCACTGGAGATGTTTTCCAGCTGATTGTTTTGTTGTATCTTGCTAAAATTCAAAAATAAAGGTTAAAAAAATACCATGCAAACAGTAAGTGTAGGAGGTGGCCCTCCTCTAGCCCTTTGGCAGAGAGGTTACTTCAGTGGTCTAGGAATGCCGAACAGGTGGGGGTGGAGTGAAGAGGAGAGGATGGTCGGAATAAATGGATTTATTTATTTTAAAAAATTTATAATCCGCACCATCTACCATTAAAAAATAAGAAATAGCTATTTGCCCTGCAAGGAAAGGATGATCCTTATTATGAATGTTGAAGGGGCATTGAGAGATTTATTTTGGTCTCATCACACCATCAGAAAAGCTTTGGAAAGTCAGTTACTTATTCCACCCTATAAAATGTAAAAAAAGAAGTGTGGTGCAAACTGTCAGTTTGTTCAACACAAAGCAGATGCTTGTATAGAGAGGTACCTAATTTTAGGCACTAAGAATGCACATAATGGCAGTATTTTAGTCATTTTCTCACTAACTCCCTAATTCTAGAAAGTTGCATGCCCAAATTTGCAACTAGCGTGAAAATATGCACACACAACTTATAGAAAATGTTTGTAACTTAATTTAATAATCAGATAATTGGTATTAACAAGGAATAATAATTGGTGCTAATTGTCACCAATTTGCAGTCACATGTGTAATTGCCCTTAGTAATCAGTAAGTTACGTATTCAAATTCCAGAGCATGCAGCTTCAAAGGGGGGGGGGGGTGCATGGGCAGGACAGGGGTGTGTCAGGCAGTATGGGCTCCTCAGCCTGGAAAAGAGATGGCTGAGGAGGAATATGATTGAGGTGTACAAAATCCTGAGTGGTGTAGAACAAGGAGAAGTAAATCAATTCTTTACTCATTCCAAAAATATAAAAACTAGGGTACACTCAAGGAAGTTACATAGAAATATTTTTAAACACACATAGGAAGAAATATTTTTTCACTCAACGAATAGTTAAGCTCTGGAACTCTTTGCTGGAGGATGTAGTAACAGCGGTTAGCATATCTGGGTTTTAAAAATGTTTGGACAAGTTCCTGATATTGAGATAGATTTGGAGAAGCCATTGCTTGCCCTGGGATTGGTAGCATGGAATGTTGCTACTATTTGGGTTTCTGGATTGGCCACTGTTGAAAACAGGATACTGGGCTAGATGGAACATTGGTCTGACCCAGTATGGCTATTTTTATGTTCTTATGTTCTCATGAATATTATCATTTACATGCCTACTTCCAGTTAGGTGAGAGCATTTACCCTAGCCATTGAGCTGGCGTAAGTGTTCACATCTAAAGTTAGGCACGTAAATGCGCAGTTTCACTAGTTGCGTACACAACTGCTGTTAAGAGCAGCATACACCATTTCCAGCGCTAGTAAAAATATTGAAAAAATATTTCCCAGCTGTAATCAGGTAGCTCCTTCTTGTTTTCTTCAGTCTTTTAATGACAATAGATTAGTCGTCCCGCATCCCTCCAAGGCTAGATGAGAGTAGACATGTTCCAAAGCCTTCTACTATCTTGCACCTGCTCTCTGGAATTCCTTCCCTGATCCCCTCCGTTTGGAGGGATCATACTCTGCCTTTCGGACTTCGTTGAAAACTCACCTTTTTGCCTCAGCATTTGACAGCTGAGGCTCTTCTGTGACCCTGCTTTCAGGAGTGCATGCCTGGAGATCAGTTTAATCCAACCATAAGATTTACTGTTTAGTCTTTGAGTTATAGGATTGTTCTTTCTTACTATGAAATGTATTGCTTACTCTTCAATTGTATGAGTGCTCTGTCTTATCAAACAATGGAGTTCCTTTTCTACTTTCTATTTTGTGTTTTTTGTAGATAATTATGACTATTTGTAAATGGTTTTGACTTGGTACAAATGAAGTGGTATAGGAAATCAATAACTATAGAAGGCATCTAATGGAATTAGCATGTGCTAAATGCTGAGAAGCCCATTTTATGCCTACTGACTTCTTAGCACTTAGCACCTGCTAATTTGGGCCCCTAAGTCATTTACTGAAACTTTGAATTTCTTCTAGATCTTCCAAGAGTGACCTAGAACTAAGCTATCATCCTCACTTTCAAAAACTCGTCCTCTTCCAAACACTCAACCATTTAGATGTCACTGCCCAGATTTGCCCTCAGAAAGATCAGAATAAGCCTAGAGAAATAGAAACAAAATGTTGGCTTTCTGTCCAAGATATCAATAGAAATCAAACAAAATAAAACATGGAAAAGAAAATAAGATGATACCTTTTTTATTGGACATAACTAAATACATTTCTTGATTAGCTTGTCCAAGATATTAACCTCAGCCAGCAGCAGGCTGGAAGGTACATACAACCTCACTGCAAGAAAGAAATGGCTTTCTTTTGCTGAAACATTTGAAGAGAGGATTCTGTTACTGTTAGAATGGGAAACATTTAGTATTTGTTCCCACAGCCTATGTCTTGCTATAATGAGCCAATTTTGTTCTGTGCTTTCATCAGTTGCCTTGTTCATACTGTAAATAGCCACTCTAATGAATTCTTCTCCTGCATTACAAAGCAAGCCAAATAAAGAGGACATCAATATGTGTGCAGGAATGGGAAGCCAGAGGAACTGTTTTCATGCCACACACTCACTGATACCAAATATCTTTCTGGAGGACTGAGGCACTCTCTTTTTTTCTGTGGGGCAGGAAGAAATGGAGAAGAAATGATCTACTCATTTCCTCCTGCTTGTTTTGGGCTTCTAGATCAATTGGAAGCAGCCTCTGTTGAGATATTATTTATTTAGATTTTGCTCACACCTTTTTCAGTAGTAGCTCAAGGTGAGTCACATTCAGGTACTCTGGATATTTCTCTGTCCCAGAAGGGCTCACAATCTAAGTTTGTACCTGAGGCAATGGAAGGTTAAGTGACTTGCCCAAGATCACGAGGAGCAGTAGGATTTGAACTGGCCACCTCTGGATTGCAAGACTGGTGCTCTAAACACTAGGCCACTCCTCCATATACGATGACATAGGGAAGGAATTCCCCTCCCTTCTCATATCACCAGCTCATCACAGTGACAGGCCTTGGCCAAGGGACATGCAGTCCTATCCATGTGTTATCACGTTTAATGTATTATGTTGCTGTGTTTATTGTATTATTGAGTTTTTTTGTAAGCAACTCTTGATTTTTTTTTTTTTTTGAAGGAACAAATAATCAACCTTATGATAATAAATCTATCCTGCAATCATCAGCTCAGAATCTAGCCATGAAGAAGTGACTGGAATTCCCTCATCCCTAATGCTGCCTCTGTGGCACCTCAAGCTCTAGGCCAGACTCTATCACACCCTATGTTTTGGCCAACAGTCAACTATTATTGCAAATTCTTCATGTTCAAAATTTCCACCAATTCACTAATGTCATTTCTCCATGCTATCTTCTCCAGTCATCAATCAATACCATCACATAGACAATTGAAATCCACTAGAAATTATGTAAGTTCTATAATATTGCTATGGCAGAAAACACTGGGATCAAAACCTCACAGAATTGTGGAGAATGACGAAGTTATGATTATCTGGGAACATTCCTGTTCCCACCGATATAAACCTTGATGCAAGATAAATCAGACATTGTGGTAAAAGCACAAGAACAGCATTCCCAATAGAAGAGCCAGTGACAAATGACTATTTGGTACTATGCATAGTGAAAGACAAGGTCCCACAGTACCAACAAATGCAATCAAATACCAAGAAAATGTGGTAGAAAAATACAGACATCCCCATTCTATTGGTTGCCACTGGCTCAAATATAATTTCCAAGCTCATCTTATTATGGTGCCCTTCTATATTATATTGTTTGAGTTCCAGAAGGCAGCTGTCTTTGGAACAACAGAAGTGCCGAGACCAGCATTAGCAGTACATTTGAGAGACTGAGATTATCTCCAACATATCCTGGCTTAGGAGTGAGGTTTATTCCAGCTGTGGTATTGGGAGACACTACCAGAGTGAAACACTTTGCTCCATATACAGCCCCTAAACCATTCAGTCATCACATCAAAGGTCTGTAGTGCTTAATGAGCAGAGATAAAATGAACTTGCACTGTAGGATTCTCACAGTTAATCAGGGCCACCGAGAGGGGGGGACAGGGAGGACAAAATTCCCCGGGCCTCCAGGGGGGGGAGGCCCGGCGCCACCGCCACAATCCGACCCACCCACCCTTCGTTGCTCCCTGGCATTGAACTTAAGTGCCTCACCTTCGAAAGCGCAGCAAGCAGCGGCAGACCACTCCTTCCTTCCCTGTCCCACCCTCACCTGACGTAACTTCTGTGAGGGCGGGACACGGAAGGAAGGAGTGGTCTGCAGCTGCTTGCTGTGCTTTCGAAGGTGAGGCGCTTAAGGTCAGTGCAGAGGGCCCGGGGGTGGAGAGAGGGCCCGGTGGCGGGTGGAGGGGGGCCCGGCGACCTCGGGTGGGGGGGCCTGGGGGCGGCCTTATCCCGGGCCTGGCCCAGTCTCTTGGCGGCCCTGCAGATAATAATGCCTAGTCCAGGGCTTCCCAACCTGTTCTGGGGACCCTTCATCCAGTCGGATTTTCAGGATCTTTGTAATGAATATGCATGAGATAAATTTACACATGTTGGGCATAGAGAGGTGTAATCTGCAGGGGGTGGCAAGTACAACCCTAAATAAAGGCACAGAAGGCTGTAACCTGCTTGGAGCAGAAGGTACAATTGTCAGCTCTACAACTTTTAGCCACCTTACTGGGCAGGCCAAATGGACCACACAGGTCTTTATTTGTAAAACATGCATATTTATTGCGGAGAACCTAAATGTTGAACCAGTTAGATGTCACTGACTTATTTGTGGAACATCAAATAACATGAAGCATGAGCAATATGAACTACAATGACTGGCTATGTAGTCCCCAAGACACGTTTGGGAAGCTGTAGGCTATAGACCAAAGCATTTTGCATTATTTCACGGCTTCAGGTAAAGCAATCATAGGAGGGCTTGTCCTATATTAGGTATGCCAGCCATGTCTTACAGCAAATGAATTGTATTTTTGCACATTAGATGTGACTGACTGGTGATCTGATTAATTCTCCACGCAAGGTCCAGCTTGTGTTTGGCAGTAGATGTTTTATGCATTCCAAAACATCTTCCTTGTTCTGCCCCATTATCCAGAGCTTTGAAATATAAGGACGCTTTCATATTGTGCACCCCACACATTATTTTTCCAGACTGGCCCTGAGTCCTGAGACTGAAGAACTCGCTGCACAGGGTCCAAATGAGGATCAGGACTAGTGTGACAGAGACATAGGAAAAGACAGCTCCAAAATGTCACGTCTCACCTTATCCCATAAGCTGTCAGTCACTGGAAAAGCAATACTAAAAGGGAAAGAAAGGGGCTTTAAAAAAAAAACAACAGTGCAAGAGAATGGAAATTCTGCAGCTCGACAAGAGTGTCAGCTTTAATTTCTTCCTGCCCCTACTTCGTTTGCAGCCCGTGCAGCACTTGGAGAAACAGCAGCTGATGGGAGCGGCATGCCAGCCTTCATTTGCCAAACTGCTCTTTCCCCTCGCCTGTGCTTTCTCTCACCGCCAGTAATTGTTTTCGGCTGCAGCTCAGAGGAACCTGACTCTCAGTTAAATAAGGCGCTTGTTTATTCTTCCCTCTCTCTTTACCTGCCTCCTCTCTCCATAAATCTACTTTATCTATTTGAACAGACAGAGCGTGTGAGAGAGTGTGAAAGAGGGCTTGACGGGGACCTATGGGAAAAGAAGCAGAGGGACAAAGTTCTCCCAGGTGGCTGAGTGGCAGGGGCCATGATTTGCTCCCAGTGTCCTTCTCCCATGCTCAAAAGTTAATTGTAATGATGAGCATTTAGAGGGCTTTGGCAGCAGAGGCCATGACAAGTCTTTCATAGATCCACTTTTCCACTGCAGGGCTCCTGCCCACACAATACTACACTGCTTTGGGATGTAAGTGTAACACCAGAACCGGCCAAAACATCTTCCTCCTAGAATAGGTAATTTAGTAGCTCTGTCTCTATCTTACCCCCACCCCAGAAATCTCTGTGCACCAAAAGATTATGGATTTTTCTTTTAGGAAGTTATCCAAACCTTTTTTTAAACCCTGCTAAGCTAACGGCTTTTACCACATTCTCTGACAATAAATTCAAGAGTTTAATTACATGCTGAGTGAAGAAATATTTTCTCTGATTTGTTTTAAATTTACTATTTAATAGCTTCATTGTGTGCTCCCTAATCCTAGTATTTTTGGAAAGAGTACACAAGCGATTCACATCCACCCATTTTTGGAAAGAGTAAACAAGCAATTCACATCCACCCATTCCATTTTCCAAGTTGAAAATCCCTAGCCACTTTAGCCTTTCCTTATAGGGAGTCGTCCCATCCCCTTTATCATTTTGCTTGCCCTTCTCTGTATCCTTTTTAATTTCACTATATCTTTTCTGAGATGCAGTGACCAGAATTGCACACAGTATTCAAGGTGTGGTCGCACCATAGAGCAATATTAAGGCATTATATCATTCTCATTTTTGCTTTCCATTCCTTTCCTAATAATACCTAACATTCTATTTGCTTTCATAGCTACCACTGCACACACTGAGCAGAGGGTTTCAAAGTATCATCAACGATGGCACCTAAATCCTTTTCCTGGTCGGTGACACCTAATGTGAAACCTTGCATCACGTAGCTATAGTTTGGGTTCCTCTTCCCCACATGCATCACTTTGCACTTGCTCACATTAAATGGCATCTGCTTTTGGATGCCCAGTCTCCCAATCTCGTAAGTTCCTCTTGTAATTTTTCACAATCCTCTTGCGATTTAAAACTTTGAATAACGTGGTGTCATCAACAAATTTAATTACCTCACTAGTTATTCCCGTCTCTAGATCATTTATAAATATATTAAAAAGCAATGGTCCTAGTACAGACCCCTGGGGAACCCCACTATCTACCCTTCTCCATTGAGAATACTGATCATTTAACCTTACTTTCTGTTTTCTCTCTTTTAACCAGTTTTTAATCCACAATAGGACATTACCTTCTATTCCATGACTCTCTAATTTCCTCAGGAGTCTTTCATGAGGTACTTTGTCAAATGCCTTTTGAAAATACAGATATACAATATCAACTGGCTCACGTGTTTGTTTACCCCTTCAAAGAAATGTAGATTGGTGAGGAAACATTTCCCTTCACTAAATCCATGTTGGCTTTTTCTTATTAATCTATGCTTATGTATATGCTCTGTGATTTTGTTCTTTATATAGTCTCTACCATTTTGCCCGGCACTGACATCAGGCTCATCAATCTATAATTTTCCGGATCACCTCTGGAACCCTTTAAAAAAATTGGCGTTATATTGGCCACCCTACAATCTTCCAGTACCATGCATCTCTTTGCACTTGCTCACTTTGTGTTATCTGCCATTTGGATGCCCAGTCTGTAAGTCTCATAAGATCCTCTTGCAATTTTTCACTTCACAATTTAGCATAACTCAAAAAGGAAGCTCAAAACTCCAAATATTGTTATGGTCATTCTTTCACTTCCCAACTAATTTCCTCCTTACTTGCTATCTCACACACCTTTTGTAATCATTCTGCATTAGTAGTAAGGGAAATACTTTGCTAATATACTTCTGGTTGCTAACAGCACACCATGGTGGAAGCAGCTAGTTTTGTTTTGGTAAGGACTACTGGGAGCCCTCTCACAGGAGATAACTATATATAAATGACCAGTAACTATAGTCTTTTAACAATAACAAACTTTAAATATCTGATTGTTTGATCTCATTTTTAAACATTCTTAACACCTCAGAATTAATGCACACCAGCACTAGACATACCCATAGGAATACAATGGGTGTCTCTATTGTGAGTGCACGCTAATTTTTAGCAAGCCTACAGCAGGGCTTAGTGAACAGGGCCCTAGCTAGATCTCAATATAACTGGTAAAGAAAGCCCATAGACTTAGCTATGGGCAGATAACATTGGCTTTGGGGGGGGGGGGGGGGTAAATGGTTAGAATAGGGTGGGGGAAAAAGGGCTAAATGTATTTCCAAAGGTAAAAGAAATTAATCACTAAAATAATGTATTTTAAAGGTCAAGAATTGGGAGTGAATTAACTTAATGTTAGAAAATAATTATATATATTTATTTTATTAACTGCGGGGAATAAGGAGAGGGGTGGGGGAAGGGATAGAACAAGTTAAATTGCAAAGGCATTAATCAATATCGGGTGAATGTAGTGAATGTCTGGTGAAAAGTCTCAGTTGTAGGGTTTAGTGATTGGATGTTTTCTAGAGCTAGGAGAGAGGTAAAAGGGGTGTACAGGACTACAGGTTTTGGTGGGCAGGTTGTGATATTTTTATTTATTTATTTCATTTATATCCCACATTTTCCCAATCAAATCAGGTTCAATAGGGCTAACCGATTATTATTTTAACAATACAAATCAAGTTCAATGTATTTAACATATTAAACTAAAAACACAAATTAGTCAGTGAATACATTGTTTAAAAGACTTGCAGGGTTGAATGATTAAATAGAATGCGATAATTAATTTGAAAGAATAACATTATGAAGTGAAAAAGAATGGAAATGGACACTTTGCGCTAGGATTTTTCCTTAAAGGGGGGGGGCTATCAGTAAAAACTTTATTAAAAAGAAAGATTTTCGGAATTTCAAATAATTATGCTCCCATTTTACTAATTTCAGGAGGGAGTTCAACTATTTGGCACAATGGTAAGTAAATCCTGCCATGAAAGCTGATTTATATACCACTTTTTTGCAACTAGGATAGAGAGTTAAATAATCTCTGGAACCAGGAAGAGTGTTACGTAAGGGTAGATTAATTAAGGGTTGCATATAATCCGGGGTTAACCCATATAGAGTTTTGAAAATGAATACGCAGAGTTTAAAAGCTGTTGTGGCTTTTATAGGGAGCCAGTGTAGTTTCCTGAGCAGAGGAGATGCTTTCTCAAAACACGCGACCTTGTAAGCAAGTCTGGCTGCAGGCGGGTGGGAGTTTAGCTGTGGAAAAGATTGAGGAATTGGGAATTTTACCCACCCAATCACTCCCATAGCTTTTTGGAGAACTGTGAGTCGATGAAGGTTAATATTTTAGTTTGTGTGGTTCAGGTAGTAGTATAGTTTTGGTAATTGGAGAGTAAGTCGCAGCAGCAGAAAATTGGAATGGGAATTTTAAGCAACCTTCTCATACTGTTATTCCTTCCTATTACCCTTTCCTGATCCCCCTCTCCACTTTGGCCAATTTTTGGCAATCAAAAATCTCTTTACTTCATCAGTCACATCCTTTCTCTCCCTCTGCCTCTTCTTTGCTGCCTGTTCACTCTCTTGCATCAGCTTTGCCTATTCACTCTACATCCTCCTGTGTATTATGTGCTTCTTGGCACTCTTTTAATCTCCCATCTCAAACACTCTGAATCCCACTTCTTCTCAAACAGATCCATGGCCTGCTCGTCTGGTTGTTTGCCTCTTTCCAACATTGGTTTCTCATGTCCTTCCACTGCTATGTAACAGCCTTCTAATTGGTACTGTTCCTTCTGTTTGGAAATATGCTCTTGTTCATCCACTGCTTAAGAAACCGCATCTTGATCCAACGTCCACAGCTAATTACAGTCCTATATCTAATCTGCCATTCATCTCCAAAATGTTAGAAATATTAGTACAATTTCCTAGAACAGACCAATACTCTTCATCCGTACCAAGCTGGTTTCCGTCGGTCTCATAGACCTTTCTTCTGCCTTTGACATTGTGGACCACACTCTTCTTCTTTCCTATCTTCAATCTCTTGGTATCCATGAGACTGTCCTGTCTTGGTTTTCAGATTATCTTTCAGAGCGCACATTTTAGGTTGTTCACGAAAATGTCCACTCTCCTACCTATTATTTGCTCTCTGGGGTACCTCGGGGCTCTATCCTAGAACCCAGTCTATTTAATCTTTTTCTTTAAACCCTCTTCACTCTTGTTCAAGAGCGGAGCTGTATAACTTTTAATTATGCAGATGATATTCAGATCCTCTATTGTTCCTCTGATTTTCTTTCAGCCCCCATGGCTCTCAACACGTCTGTCTAAGGTTTCATCTTGGCTTAAGGAAAACAGTCTTTTTCTCAATAGCTCTAAATGCGAGGCCATCGCTTTCACGTGGCCTCATTCTTCATTGCTACCATGTCCCATTCTAGATGGTGTTCCAATTCCTTTTCGTGATACTATCAAGATTCTTGGTGTCACTTATGACTCCCATCTAACCTTTAAGCCACACATTGACTCAGTACTCCATTCATCCTTCTTCACTCTTCATCGTATCTTTCCACTACATTCCTTGTTGGAGCCTTCCCTGGTCCATACTTTACTTCCTTCTCTCGTTATCTCCCACATAGATTGCTGTAATTCTCTGTTTTTTTGGTCTACCTTGTTCTTCTCTCAAATGCCTCCTACTTGTTCAAAATACTCCTGTCAAATTACTTCATTCTGCACAACGCTTTGATCACATCACCCTTCTTCTCTGCTTTGAACACTGGCTTCTGGTTTCTGCTCGTGTAAAATTTAAGCTACTCTGTCTCATTTTCAAATCCCATCTTCCTTCAGCCCCTGCTTACCTCTTCTCTCTCCTTATCCCATATGTTCCCTCATATGCTTTTTGCTCAACCTCAGGTAACCTACTTACTATCCCTGCTCTTCCTTCTTTTCATCTGTCGATTTCTTTTGAGACCAGCTTCAGCTTTCTGGGACCTTTCTCTGGAATTCTCTATCATTTTGCACCTGTTCTGAACCATCATACCCCAGATTTAAGATTTTAATCAAAACACATCTGTTTCAAGAATTCTTTGGTACCGCTGCATGATTGTCGTTTCCTTTTGTGTCTGTACCCTGATTACTATTTTATATTGTAAACCATATAGTCGCCATATGTACACCTTGCGGTATATCAAGCACTGGAAAATAAAATAAATAAATAAATGACAATGAATTACTTGGATTTATGGAGTGTTATGGCGTAATCTGCTGGTGGGTGAAACCGCCATATGTGAAAGTGAGTCCTTAACGTCACCGTAGGTCTCACTTGGCAAGTGGGTTATGGAGTACAATTCAATTAATGAAATAAGAATTTGCAGCTAAGGTCGGCACCGACTAGCTTGATAAGGTTAAAAGAAAGTGAAAGTCATTTTGCAATATTTAAAAGAATTATTATCTGTGTTGGTTATAAATTTTTGGTTTGTTTATAAAGCTGCAGCCAAAGTATTTATCCAACAAAATACATGTCACGAAAACGGATGTAATGCAAAGGCCAATGTTATGCAGTTCATAAAGATGGCACAGCAACTGAGAATACTTTTGCTCTGGTGTCACACAATTTAGCATACTTCACATTAGAAATATCCATCAAACATTGACATATTGATCTTATAAATCGAGGGGGTCAATACAACCTTAACATACAGTGGTGGAAATAAGTATTTGATCCCTTGCTGATTTTGTAAGTTTGCCCACTGACAAAGACATGAGCAGCCCATAATTGAAGGGTAGGTTATTGGTAACAGTGAGAGATAGCACATCACAAATTAAATCCAGAAAATCACATTGTGGAAAGTATATGAATTTATTTGCATTCTGCAGAGGGAAATAAGTATTTGATCCCCCACCAACCAGTAAGAGATCTGGCCCCTACAGACCAGGTAGATGCTCCAAATCAACTCATTACCTGCATGACAGACAGCTGTCGGCAATGGTCACCTGTATGAAAGACACCTGTCCACAGACTCAGTGAATCAGTCAGACTCTAACCTCTACAAAATGGCCAAGAGCAAGGAGCTGTCTAAGGATGTCAGGGACAAGATCATACACCTGCACAAGGCTGGAATGGGCTACAAAACCATCAGTAAGACGCTGGGCGAGAAGGAGACAACTGTTGGTGCCATAGTAAGAAAATGGAAGAAGTACAAAATGACTGTCAATCGACAAAGATCTGGGGCTCCACGCAAAATCTCACCTCGTGGGGTATCCTTGATCATGAGGAAGGTTAGAAATCAGCCTACAACTACAAGGGGGGAACTTGTCAATGATCTCAAGGCAGCTGGGACCACTGTCACCACGAAAACCATTGGTAACACATTACGACATAACGGATTGCAATCCTGCAGTGCCCGCAAGGTCCCCCTGCTCCGGAAGGCACATGTGACGGCCCGTCTGAAGTTTGCCAGTGAACACCTGGATGATGCCGAGAGTGATTGGGAGAAGGTGCTGTGGTCAGATGAGACAAAAATTGAGCTCTTTGGCATGAACTCAACTCGCCGTGTTTGGAGGAAGAGAAATGCTGCCTATGACCCAAAGAACACCGTCCCCACTGTCAAGCATGGAGGTGGAAATGTTATGTTTTGGGGGTGTTTCTCTGCTAAGGGCACAGGACTACTTCACCGCATCAATGGGAGAATGGATGGGGCCATGTACCGTACAATTCTGAGTGACAACCTCCTTCCCTCCGCCAGGGCCTTAAAAATGGGTCGTGGCTGGGTCTTCCAGCACGACAATGACCCAAAACATACAGCCAAGGCAACAAAGGAGTGGCTCAGGAAGAAGCACATTAGGGTCATGGAGTGGCCTAGCCAGTCACCAGACCTTAATCCCATTGAAAACTTATGGAGGGAGCTGAAGCTGCGAGTTGCCAAGCGACAGCCCAGAACTCTTAATGATTTAGAGATGATCTGCAAAGAGGAGTGGACCAAAATTCCTCCTGACATGTGTGCAAACCTCATCATCAACTACAGAAGACGTCTGACCGCTGTGCTTGCCAACAAGGGTTTGCCACCAAGTATTAGGTCTTGTTTGCCAGAGGGATTAAATACTTATTTCCCTCTGCAGAATGCAAATAAATTCATATACTTTCCACAATGTGATTTTCCGGATTTAATTTGTGATGTGCTATCTCTCACTGTTACCAATAACCTACCCTTCAATTATGGGCTGCTCATGTCTTTGTCAGTGGGCAAACTTACAAAATCAGCAAGGGATCAAATACTTATTTCCACCACTGTAGATGCCAATGTGACAGGAATTAATGCATATAAAATCAATCTGCATGTTTAAATAAGTTCTGGTGCAAATATAATGCATGTGCAAAGAATAAATAAGTGAAACAAACATGAAAAAATCCCTGAAAATTAGGAAAAGTTTCTTTTAAAATGAACAATGAGGATGATCAGACCTTTTCTTTTGGCCCTCCATGCTCCCAGATCTGGGAAGATTTCAATTGCCTACTTAAATACTCCAATATCTTAAAACAAATGAAGCAGAGAAAGGGACTCCATGTCAACCTTCACTTATGTTAAAAAGAAGCGCCCACCAAGCTCAGCAGTAGGAGGAAAGACTGGTGGGCTGAAAATTAATAGCTTTAGCTAGCACTTAATATTCATGTCCTCAGAATGATTGTGCTTTCACTGTCTCTCCTCTTTCCTATCAAACAATGGAGTTCTTTTTCTAATTCTTAGGTTTCATTGTTCACTGCCTTGCCATGCCCCCATAAAAGGGCAATATATTAAATAAATTAAACCATAAACCATAAACCCATTTATTCACCGTTCCTCACCAATGATTGACCCCTGGTCAATGAAGGAGCCAATCCCCTTCAGTTTTTAATACTGAACAGGGATTGGCTCCTTCATTGATAAAGGTGCCAACCTCTGAGATGCAGTGAATAAATTAAAATCTGTGAGCAGAAAGCTTCAATGCAGAAAACTGTGTGCATATTACCATGGTTTTGCACACATGTTTTTCTGTTTGCACACTTTTTTAATGACAGTAATTTGCACAGCACTAATTTACTGCCTCAAGAGTAAAGTAGTTTTTTTTAAACCACTGCATTCAGTCTTGTCGATCATGACATACTGTTGTCTCGGTTGAGTACTATAGGACTGAACAAGAATGTACTGAGTTGTTTTAATAGCTTTCTCATTACTCAGAGTTATAAAGGAGGAGATTCTATATATGGCGCCTAAAAAATCAGTGCTGAAATCGGTGCCGACCAAGCATATTCTATCATCGGCACTTAGATTTAGGCACCGATTATAGAATATGATTAGTTGATATTTCAGTGCCGATATCTGCGCACATCCATTTATGCCAATAAAAACCTGGTCTAAATCTCTGTGCGTAGATTTAGGCACACTGGGTCATATTCTATAACTAGGCGCCTAAATTTTGGAATGCCTATGAAATGCCCATTTCCCTGCCCATAACCATGCCCCTTTTAGCCTCCGCGCATTAGAAGTTCAGCACACATTGTTACAGAATACGCTTAGCGAATTGTGCATCTAATCAGTGCCAATTAGTGCTCATTATTGCTTGTTGAGCCAATTAAGTTACGTGCGGTGTTACAGAATCTGTGCCGATTTTGGCACCTAAATCTAAGTGCACTATATAGAATCTGGGGGAAGTGCACAAAGCAGAAAATCTATCAGAGAGGACCCTGGGCTGTGGGGTCCTGCAGGGCTCCCCACTGCCCCCATCACTGTTTAATGTGCTGCTACAACTCTGGGCTTAGTGTTGGAGAGGTTTAGAATGCCATTTTCTATTTATGCAGATGAGATCACCTTACTTCCCCTGATAACAGGAAACTGAAGTTGCACATTGTCATATATTGGGAACTATGTAAAGGACATTGAGGATTGGACTATAATTCACAGACAAATTAAATTCAGAAAAAACTATGCCCCCCCCCCCCCCCATCACCACCTTTTACAAAGCCACGCAAGGGCGATGAAAATGATAAAGGGGATGGGACCACTTCCCTATGAGGAAAGGCTAAAGCGGCTAGGGCTCTTCAGCTTGGAGAAAAGGCAGCTGAGGGGAGATATGATAGAGGCCTATAAAATAATGAGTGGAGTTGAACAGGTAGATGTGAAGCGTCTGTTTACGCTTTCCAAAAATACTAGGACTAGGGAGCATGCGATGAAGCTACAATGTAGTAAATTTAAAACGAATCAGAGAAATATTTCTTCACTCAACTGGAATTCGTTGCCATAGAATGTGGTAAAGGCGGTTAGCTTAGCGGAGTTTTAAAAAGGTTTGGATGGCTTCCTAAAGGAAAAATCCATAGACCATTATTAAATGGACTTGGGGACAATCCACTATTTCTGGGGTAAGCAGTATAAAATGTTTTGTACTTTTTTGGGATCTTGCCAGGTATTTGTGACCTGGATTGGCCACTGTTGGAAACAGGATGCTGGGCTTGATGGACCTTTGGTCTTTCCCAGTATGGCAACACTTATGTATTTATGGCTGCCGGTGCGGTAATGCTGACATAGCCCATTCAAAGTGAATGGGCTATATCAGCATTGCCGCATGATAGCTGCTAGTGCAGCTTTGTAAAAAGGGGGGGGGGGGAGGTAAGTTTCTTTGGCTGGATTCATTTGATTCTTCAAAATTTCCCTCACATTTTTCCATTGGAGCAAATACTTTTCTTTTGATATTTGTTTTAGTTTTGGGGGTGAAGTTTACTAACTTTATCCACTTATGTAAAATCCCTAATTAGGAAGTCCTTCCACAAATTGAGAAAATTGATAACGATCCAAAATTATTTTGAACCTGATAAATATAGATCACTGGTTAAAGCTTTGATCCTATCCAGAGTGGACTACTGCAATATTATTTCAAATGGTTGCACAAAGGCACTCATTAGACATCTCCAGCTCATTCAGTACACAGCAGCAGGTTTGATTTTCTCAGTTGGCAAATTTGCATCAGCCACTTTGCTGTTGATGAGGTTGCACTGGCTACCAGTTGAGGCCAGGGCACAGTTTAAATTGTTCACTATTGCATTCCAGATTATTTATGGTATTGCACCACCCTATTTATGTGATTTGGCCTATTTATGTGATTTGGTGGAACTTTTACATCATACTTCTATTAATACTATGAAAACTCGCAATCAAATGTTGTTAAAATTTCCTTCAGTCCATTCTGTTAGATTAAGGAAACTATTTGATTCTTCCTTGTATTATCAGATTGTCTCATTGTGGAACTCTCTTCATTTAGAGATCTATCTGCTAAGAAATTATCAAGTAATTTGAAAAGTTCTTAAAACATTTCTATTTCAAACATTTCTTGGATAATGAGTAGCAAGTTGTCTAGGCTCTCGTTTTTGTATTCCTAATAATGTTATGAGTTTTTCTTGCGTATTACGAAAATGTTAAGGTTTCAGTGTATTTTCTAGAGTTATAACTCTTTGATTGTTATTGTTATTCACAATGAACTAAAAGCATTGGTATTTGCGGACAAGAAGTCCTGTATAACATAACATAACTGTGTTAAGGAGCCATGTGACAGAGGGGTAGCCTAATGTTTAGAGCAGCAGGCTAAGAACCAAGGAAGCCAGGGTCCAAATCCCACTGCCATTCTGTGATTTTAGGTGTGTCACGTAACTCTCCATTGCTTCAGATACAAACTTAAGATTGTAAGCTTTCTAGGAGTAGGAAAATACCTGCTGTACCTGACTGTAACTTGTCTTGAACCACGGACAAAGGTATAAGCTACATCCAAATTGCAGTGCACATTCTTAAAACACAGCTTATTACACCAGCCTCGGAATAACAACTGTTCCTCTGAAGTTCTAAAACTCAGTGTCAGCATGCAACTTAAAATCAATTCTCTGACCAACAAGCAATGCAGCATTTTAAAAACAGATTTATGATCTGGTAATTTCAGACCTCATAAAATACCTGCTATCATGCTATACATAAATTGCAATTGGTCTAGCTGATTTTTCTTCAGCCCACAACACAAGTGATTTTTAATAGTCTAATATAGTCCAGCTCATAGTTAATGCCAAATTACAATAACAAGATTATCCTGTATCAGATATGTATGAAATTACCAAAACATGAAGTTTGCCATATTGCAGTTCTAGTCAAATTGTTAATTTGTACTTGCATTTTTAATTCTGAATCTAGTACAATTCCCAAGACCTTCACTGCAGTCAATATACCAATAAAGAAATTATGCGCAGAACAAAATCAAACAAGGCTCTTTTAACCCAAAACAACTCAGCTTTTTGCCAAGTCCAAAATAGATGATTATCTACCACCTGTTTTTGCAGAGAAAGAAAACGCTGCTTCAAATAAACTAATTGCTCAGAACTCTGTGCCCTGAATTCACAGGCGATTCACATGTCATCTGTATATGTCATGTAATTAAATCTATATTTTTTTAAAAGAGGGGAAAGGATAGATCCTTGAGGTACCCCTCTTTTCAACCTCCATGTAATTGATAATTCCTCACTAGTTGTACCTGAGAAGGCCTATTATTTAGAAAAGAAATCAGCCAGTCTTTATTATGGCAAAAATGTTCAGCTTGTTTTTGGTTTGTGACACATATTTATTTATTTTTTTTTTTTTTGTTACATTTGTACCCTGTGCTTTCCCACTCATGGCAGGCAATGGAGGCTTAAGTGACTTGCCCAGAGTCACAAGGAGCTGCCTGTGCTGGGAATTGAACTCAGTTCCTCAGGACCAAAGTCCACCACCCTAACCACTAGGCCACTCCTCCACTCTTGTTTTAATAAAAGTTTTTCCATGCACATTAAGGGCCTCTTTTACCAAACCATGCTAGCAATCCTGGCACGGTAATACCGACAAAACCCATTCACTTTGAATGGGTGTTGTCTGCATTGCTGCGCAAGAATCACTAGTGCGGTTTGGTAAAAGAGGCCCTAAAACTTTTTAACATGCACTAATTGACTTACAATGTGCTAATTCATAAATTCATGTACATTAAATCAAATTGGCATCACTAAATATTATAAGCAACACTAGCAAACTGAGGGTCCTTCTACCAAAGTATGGTAAAATCCAAGCTTAGTGGGTTCTAACATGGGACATTACTGCACACTAAGCCCAGATTTAATGTAGCATTTTAGTAAGGCTTTTTATTTTCTCTTTTTTTCAAGTCGTATGCTAATGTTCCCATTAGTATGTGGTACCTGCAAAAATTAACACAGGAGCACTTACCACCTCCTATTTAAGAGGCGCTAAGTGCCCTCACATTAACCCTGCATTATCCAGTTATTGTGCATTAATCATGGTGTGCTAGTTGGATAACGCAAGAATACCTATATATGGCACCTAAAAAAAGGGGCACCGAAAAACCCACTTAAGCGGTATTCTATAAGTTTGGCACGGTTTACAGAATTAACATTTAAGCAGAGCGGTCACATGTACATTTAGGCACCGCCATTTGTGCCAATGAAATTATGGTGCAGATGCCCATGCCTAAATTTACGCATGGAGCACCGTTATTTTACAATTACACATATAACTCAAAACCATGCCCCTGATCTGCCCTTGACCCTCCCATCTCCACACCCTCTTTTTCAGGCCAGGCATGCATTTTAGGTGCAGATCCCATTGGCTCACTATTCCATTAAATTGTGCGTGTAAATCGGGGACATGCCTAAATTTGCATGTGCAATTTTTGGCAACCTTTATAGAATCAGGGGGTTTCTGCCCATGACACTCCCCCTAAAGATATTTTTTTTAAGTTAATACATGGGTTACCAAACACACAGCCAAAATACTGCAAAATGATTTCATGCAGTGGTGCTCAATGTCGGTATTCGAGGGCCACAACCCAGTCAGGTTTTCAGGATTTCCCCAATGAATATGCATCAGATCTGATTGCATGTGCTGCCTCCATTGTATACAAATAAATCTCATACATATTCATTATAGAAATCCTGAAAACCCGATTGGGTTGCAGCCATCAAGGACCTACATTGAGCACCCCAGTTTTAATGCATCCTGTGTAGCCTGTTAGCATGTGTTAATCGTGTGTTAAGGGCTTAACACCATTTAGTAAAAGAGCCACTGACCCCCTGATTGTATAATGGTCAGGAAAATTTGTGCGTGCAAATTTAGGCATGTTCTCAATTTGCGGCATGTAATTTAATAGAATAATGAGCCAATTAGTGTCAATAATTGACTTTTTAAATAAAAAATTATTGGCAATAACTAGATTTAATTGGGATTAAAGTGCATAAAATTAGGCAAAGGATCCATGTCTAAAATTTACATGGGGTCCAAAAAAGGTGGTGCAGAAATGGGAGGGTCATGGGCATTTTGGGGTGGAATGGGAGCGTGGTTTTGAATTATGTGTGTAATTACAGAATATGGGTGCTCCGTGCATAAATTTAGGTGCAGCCATTTGCACCACATTTTCTTTGGTGCAAATGGCAGAGCCTAAATTTATGCATGATCTCTCTTAAGTGGTTATTCTATTCTAACTTTAGGCATGGCTTATAGAATACCATTTATGTGGGTAATTTTCAGTGCTGCTTTATTTGGTTCCATATATAGAATCTAGCCCTGAATGTGCACTGATGAATATACATCTTTAGTCTTTGATCTTTCCTCCAACACCTATTCATGTTAATCAACCACAATTAACAATTTTGATGAAGAGAAAAGATCAACTGAACAACTGAATCTAACTAACTAAAGATCTCCAAAGATCCTCAATAAGAAACAGCAAGACAATCTCCATCCCTCCACCCCACTTCTTAGCTGAAATCCAATCTGATAGGAATGAAAGCATTTATTCCTTTTTAACAGATGGGTCAACGGTATAGCCATTACTCTCTCAACAATCTTATGTAAAAAAGGCAAACTGAAAAATGGCCTATGATGTGCCACAATCAAATTCAAATGATCTAAATTGGCCTTTTAAAAAAATAGGTTTCACAGTCAGTCTTGTCAATTGTTCAGGAAATTGACCAACTTCTAAAGAAGCATTAATAATCTACCTAAGAATAGGGAGCAACGAGGATCCACAATCCTTTATAAGTCCAGTTGGTACTAGGTCTAGTATACAATTTGTAGATTTAGCAGTTCTAACCACATTATATTTCTTCCAAGCTAAGAGATTCAAGGTTAAAATTGTGACAATGACCTTCACTATGATCAATGCGCCAATATTCAAAGGATTTATCTCTTAACTTTGAGAGTTATGCCAATAAGTTGGCTTCTTTGAAAACTTATTAGAGCTAAGTGCATAACTTTATACTCAAAATTTTACCAAATGCTAAATTTAAGAGCATAAAAAGTGGCAAATTTAGGATGGGGAAAAAAGTTGGGAACAAGTGCATGCTCAAAAGGGCATGACCAAACGGTCACAAAGCAACCTTTTGGAACCCCTTCAGAACTATCTCAGGAGCCAAAATGATCTGTGAGTAATCTGGTGACTAGTCTCTGTTATATACGTCATCATGCTACTTGGGTAAACGAAAAGGGAAGTTGAAGGATGTGATTACAACACAGAGTGGAGTAGTACAAGGTCCTATGTACTCCTTTGAGGTAACTTAAAATCCTTTGGTGATCGGCAGATCTATAGACTCCAAGAGGGTTAAGAAAGGCAGTGCTGAAGTTTCCTCCTTTAGGCCAAATCCTTGCTCAGCCCATAACCACAAGCTGTGGACCTGACTGGGTCTCCCCTAGCCTCCAGCCCATTGATTACTGAGCTGGGACAGGGGTTCCATTACCCAACTTAGGGAATGCAATCAAGGGTTCTGCTGTTGCTAAGGCTCTACAGAAAGATGTTCCTGCTGTGAATATTGTTATTGGGGGAGGAAGAGATAATGCTTGTTTAGAAGTGGTTAATTAATTTATGTTCTTTAAAACTAGTAACCTTTCCTGGGATACTTGATGGGAGTGGGTCTTTGCCCTTAAATTATCCTAAGGAGAGTAGAAATCTCAAAATCTGGAGACTTGTGGCTAAGATGGAAATGGTTCTTTCTGGATGTTGGTCACAGCTCTGTAGATTACATATAAAAGGAAAGTAGGATGCTATAACACCAGCAGCAAAATCAAAACAGAACAACACCAACAACCAGAAAAACCAGAAGTAACTTGAACAAAGTTTATTCTACTTAGGAAAAACAATTGCACCCGATGTGGTTACATTTCACCTAAGAGGGCTGCATCAGGGGTCATATAACAAATATAAATGTACATAAGAAAATTAAAACCACAAATCTAAAACATACACAGAGAAATCATATACAGCTTGTCATATAGGTCAGGTGATACCTGTATTAAATTTGTGTAAAAAATCTAACATTTTAAAGCTGGCCTGGAAGCCTTGTCATTGCCGTGTTCACTGATGAAATGGGAAGTTGTGTCAGAGGGGGCAGGATTGGCAGAGGCAAGGCCTCTGGGTCAGCAGCATGCAAAATATATGGGAACCACTGCCACTGCTAGAGACTCCATGGAGAGGAGGTCTGTAAAGGTAAACATGAGGGGCAGGCAGGGGAGTGTTAAAAATAGGGTTAACATTTTAACAAATTAATTGCATTTATAACATGATAATTGCCCCTCCCCCCTAAAAAAAGTTATTTTGGCTCTATATACAATACACTTAAAACAAATCACACCAGAATGGATAGCGTTAAGTCACAGCAACAAGATCAAGGAACAATTGACACTTCCTGCAATTTTTTTTTATCACTACACTGCACAAATAACCATTACAATTACATTGTACATATTGTACACAATTCCATGGTTATTTTTCCTCTCTGCAGGAAGTGGCAATTGTGTATTAGTCTTTTAGTTAAATGAGTAATCAAAATACATCCTTTTTGTCTGTTATTTATTCCATGGGGTTATCTTTCATTCTTATTAAGCTATAGATTAGGAGATAATCATGTTTTACGCATAACTTGTGCAAAAATACAGCCCAAACAAGGGGATTCACATTTTTTTTTCTCAGCATTGTACATGGACTGCAAAAAAAGCCAACTGCTTGCAGATAAACAATGTATTCATGGTCCCACAATAGGCCCACTGTCCTGGCATTAGAGGATATCAAGTGACTATTCACCATGTGAGTTTTTGCCATCAGATCAGTGCTTGATCTAATATCTAATTTAATATGAATTTTATTAGCCTGCTAAATCCAAACAGTTCAAAGTAGGTAACACAAGAAAGAAATTCAGTCAGAAATGAGGAAACTTACAGAACAAAACTAACCACAGATTTAAAATCTTATATACAGAATTCAATTCAAGGCTGTCCCTAGGAATTTATGAAATAAAAACATCTTAGTAATGTGGTGAAAGACAGTGTGAGCCTACACTCTGCTGGTAGATTATTCCATTCAAAAATGCTATATATGAATAAAATCTTTCAAATGATTTCTTTCGTTGAATTCCATTTAGAGTAGGAAAATGCAAGCTTAACCATTCAGTAGACCTTTCAGAACTCATAAATTGTAACATATGAATTATATACCGGGGTCAACCCCTCCAGAATTTTAAACATAAAGCAGAGCAATTTAAAAATGATCCAAACATGAACTGGAAGCCAATGAAGTTTAGAAAGCAATGGTGCAATCAAGAGATGATGGAGCTTTTTCTTTGCAACTGAAGAGTCACTTGCAGAAACACTGCCAGTTCACAACACAAGACAGCTTTTCTCTTCCTGCCACAGATCTACTTACAGTCAGCCAGCCATTATTGCATCTCTCCACCATGTGCACGGAGGTGAATTGGGGTCAATTACTCATTTCCCTGTCCAGTGATAGGACATCTGATTCTACTCAGCAGTGCTGTGAACTGTGAAGCTTAGGAGTTTGCACATTGTCCATAGTCAGATACCAGTAGATTTGCTAAGTTTATATATATTTTTCTTCTAGTTCGATTCAGCTGGAATCACCATCAAAATTGAAGAAGCATCAGCTTTAAAGGAGTTCATACCTTCTATAATCTCTGCAGGAGATGCCACAGGTTATATATGGAAAGACTAGCTTGAAATAAATAAGAACATAAGAATAGCTATACTGGGTCAGGCCAATGGTCCGTCTAGCCCAGTATCCTGTTTCAAACAGTGGCCAATCCAGGTCACAAGTACCTGGCAGAAACCCAAATAGCTGCAGCATTCCATGCTACTAATCCCAGGGCAAGCAGTAGCTTCCCCATGTCTGTCTCAATAGCAGATTATGGACTTTTCCTCCAGGAACTTGTCCAAACCTTTTTAAACCCAGATACGCTAACTACTGTTATTACATCTTCCAGCAAAGAGTTTCAGAACTTAACTATTCGCTGAGTGAAAAAATATTATTGTCTTTCCCAGTTGGAGGTACTGTAAGAAATGTAGGCATTATGATTGTGGGACTGCAAAAGTTTTTCAATTCTGGATTCTTATTACAGGAGATACGCTAGGCCATAACCATGTAAGGAATGGGCAAGAAGCAGATACCCTAGGTCAGTGTTTCCCAAGTAGGTCCTGGAGTACCCCCTTGCAAATCAGGTTTTCTGGATATCCACAATGAATATGCATGCCATTGATTTTCATGCACTGCCTCCATTATATGCAAATCTTTCATGCATATTGATGTGGATATCCTGAAAACCTGACTGGCAAGAAGGTACTCCAGGACCTACTTGGGAAACAGTGCCCCACTTTCAATTAGCTTTCAGCCCTCCAGCTCCCCCACTCCCCTGAGATTTAGATAAACTCAACAATCATGATCATCCTAAGAGCAGCCATCTCACAACAATCCTGTAAAAATGCATAATTGGACATGCCAGGTACTTCATATTTTAAAGTTATGTGGCCAAATAAGTGTATAAATAACCTCTTATGGAACACTGACTGGCATAAAAGTACACACACTGGCATGAATGGGCAGTAGGCATTGCCAGGAACATGATCCTGGCAGGGTCTGGATGGAGTTTGCAAGAACACACTATGTATAAAGCAGCTTAATCTACTTGTACACTTTATACATGTTCATTTACAGGCTATGGAGCAGGTGCAAACATCTGTGCCTGCAATGTTGTCACAATCTCTGCCACTTACATTACTATTTTAAAAAGACAAGTAGGTACCTACTTGTCATTATAAAAAGCACCTAAGAAGGCACCTACATGCCCTCTTAAACTAGGTACCCCCTCATACAATTACCCTTCTTATGGGCTAATTGTTAATTGTACATTTTCGCTGCAGGTAAAAAAAATGTGTTGATGGTTATTTGCATTTGTTTTGCTGTCAGGATCTATTGTTTTTCTTTGGCTGCCCCTCAGAAGCTTCCACACTAGGTGACTGCCTAGCCTTGCCTAATAGTTAAACTGGCCTTGTCAAGAAGGTGACTGCTTTGGGTACCACCCAGAAAAAAAGGACTGGTGCTGAAAGTAACCATTGCCTGGGATGCCATTTTCTCCAGTGATTGTCCTACTATAAAGTGATCGTGTAGAAATATTGACTAAGAAAGATGGGTTTCCCTGTTACAGTCTCTCATAGCAGGAGGCACTGTGGAGAATGATGTATATTTTCTAGTTTTGAGTAGAATGTTTTGTCTCCTCCTCCACCCCCACACCTCCACCCCAGGAGGAGATGCTGCCAGAAACGATAGAAGAATGCAAAGACTTTGAATATAAAACACCCAATATTTCTAACAATAGCCAAGTACCCCATACAGCTCAATCTGGTTCTCATTAGCCTTATAACTCCACATGACCTACATGGTATCTTTTCCCTTCTGAGAAAGATTTGGTAGCATTGAATTGTATATTCAGTCTTGAGCTCAGCTGGTTCTCACTACAATGAACACCCAAATGAAGCAGCTTCCCATTAGCACAGGAAGTGGCACAAGTTGCAGGCACCTCTGCCTATCATTTCTTAAGGAAATAAAAAATATAAAAAATAGATGAACATTAAAAGTGAAGGTATCAAACATCCATTCACATTGCTTCAGTATTAAAAAAAGGAGAGGCTAGAATACCTGCTTTTCTCTTAAGAGGTGCCATGTTCCCTTGTTTTCCTATTTAGTCAATGTCATTCACTTCATTGGCAACTTTCAGTATATCATATGCTCTGCCCTCTTCTGAGTATTTTGTTTAGCTACTTTTAACTCCAGTTCCAGTGTATTTCCTCGCTAGCAAGCTCAAGTCATTCCCAATTATATATAACCTTTCCAAGTATCAAGATGTCTCCATTTGGCTCACTGCAAACAGCACAGTGACACTTCAGTGTTCCATTAATGCTATGTGGAAAGTGAAGACACACAAGGATCCTGAAAACTTTCATACTTCCTGTAGCTATAAAGTCTACAGACCATGGACAGAGATACAATTTAATCACCAGGGCTTTGACATGACAAACAGAAAGATGTGAATTGGCTGGTTCTTTGCCAAGCAATGATCCTGCATGATCGTAACTATACTGTAACTACTAAGCGTGTACAGTGCACACTGAGAAAACACACTAGCTTACATAAGTACATAAGTATTGCCATACTGGGATAGACCAAAGGTCCATCAAGCCCAGCATCCTGTTTCCACCAGTGGTCAATCTAGGTCACAAATACCTGGCAAGATCCCAAAAAAGTACAAAACATTTTATGCTGCTTATCCCAGAAATAGTGGATTTTCTCCAAGTCCAATTTAATAATGGTCTATGGACTTTTCCTTTAGGAAGCCGTCCAAACCTTTTTTAAACTCTGCTAAGCTATTTGCCTTTACCACATTTTCTGGCAACGAATTCTAGAGTTGAATTACACGTTGAGTGAAGAAACAACTTCTCCAATTCGTTTTAAATTCACTACTTTATAGCTTCATTGCATGCCCCTAGCCCTAGTATTTTTGGAAAGCGTAAACAGATGCTTCACATCTACCCGTTCCACTCCACTCCATTATTTTATAGACCTCTATCATATCTTCCCTCAGCCGTCTTTTCTCCAAGCTGAAGAGCCCCAGCCGCTTTAGCCTTTCCTCATAGGGAATTCATCTCATCCTCTTTATCATTTTCGTTGCCCTTCTCTGCACCTTTTCTAATTCCACTATATCTTTTTTGAGATGCAGTGACCAGAATTGAACACAATATTCGAGGTGCAGTCGCACCATGGAGCAATACAAGGGCATTATAACATTCTCATTTTTGTTTTCCATTCCTTTCCTAATAATACCTAACATTCTATTTGCTTTCTTAGCCGCCGCAGCAGCACACTGAGCAGAAGGTTTCAACGTATCATCGACGACACCTAGATCCCTTTCTTGATCGGTGATGCCTAACGTGGAACCTTGCATGACGTAGCTATAATTCGGGTTCCTCTTTCCCACATGCATCACTTTGCACTTGCTCACATTAAACGTCTCCCAGTCTCGTAAGGTCCTCTTGTAATTTTTCACAATCCTTCCGTGATTTAACTACTTTGAATAACTTTGTGTCATCAGCAAATTTAATTACCTCACTAGTTACTCCCATCTCTAGGTCATTTATAAATATGTTACAACCCAACTTTTTCCAAAATTAGGAGTAATTTTAAAAACATTTTCTACATGTCCAACATCATTCACACAGGGGAAATGGCTATTATAAAATACATGGGAGAATACACATGTACAAGTGTGTGTGTCAACAACAATATTTTTACTTTGTCCCTGGGGGCAGTACAAGACTGGAGTTGTAAAGCAAGTACATACTTTGTAAAATAAATGCTTATATGAATTGAGGGTAATCCTATAAGGTGCTGCCTAGTTTTAGGTGGCAAGAATGTTTATAAATAGTAGTATTCTAGTCATTTACATGTAAAGCCAAACAAAAATAGGATTCTCGGTTTCAACTAAAACCAAACCAGCAACCGAAATTTGCAGTTCACTTTTGGCTGAAACCAAAGCTGAACCCCTTCCCACCATGATCGCTATTGGTGGCCTCACCCCCCACAATCAGTCTCATCACTGCTGACCCCCTCCCCACTGTGATCATTCTCGGTGACCCCCTCCTTTTCTCCCATCACCCACCACCCAAAGGCCCTCGCTAGGCCTACCTTTAAACCTCTTCATGGTCTAGTGGGTCTTCAGGGCACGAACGGTCCCCAGTCACTCTTACCCCTTCCAGTTCTGCAGCCAAAGTGGCTGCCAGGAAAACCAGCGGCAGCCTCACGAGTGGTGGGAGGGTGGAGGGGCACCAGGCAGAACCTGGATTTCGGGTTGGTTTCAGGGGCAAAACCATAAGTACATAAGTAATGCCACACTGGGAAAAGACCAAGGGTCCATCAAGCCCAGCATCCTGTCCACAACAGCGGCCAATCCAGGCCAAGGGCACCTGGCAAGCTTCCCAAACGTACAAACATTCTATACATGTTATTCCTGGAATTGTGGATTTTTCCCAAGTCCATTTAGTAGCGGTTTATGGACTTGTCCTTTAGGAAACCGTCCAACCCCTTTTTAAACTCTGCTAAGCTAACCGCCTTCACCACTTTCTCCGGCAACGAATTCCAGAGTTTAATTATACGTTGGGTGAAGAAGAATTTTCTCCGATTTGTTTTAAATTTACTACACTGTAGTTTCATCGCATGCCCCCTAGTCCTAGTATTTTTGGAAAGCGTGAACAGACGCTTCACATCCACCTGTTCCACTCCACTCATTTGTTCTGGCTCTACTTACGTGCCTAAGTGCATGGGCAGACTGAGAGTGGTCTGGGCCTCCCGCCTGGCCGCTGCCCAACGCCATCCCTACTACTGCACTGCTGTACCCCCTACCACCACAGCAGATACCCTCGCCATCACGGCCCTGGTGGTCTAGTGGCCTCTGTGAGGGTGAGCATATTCTTTCGTGTCTGCTGCACTGCCGCTATTTTCCTGTCTGCCAGTGCCACTGTGTTTTCAAAGTGGTGGCTGAGACTTCCTGTGGTAGTCTTGTGAGTCTCAACAGCAGATGCAAATTTCAAAAACTGACATATTTCAATCACTATACTAAAGGTTAACAAATACAACAAAAAATGGAAAATATGATGATACCACTTTATTGGACTAAATACATTTTTCAATTAGCTTTCAGAGGCCAAAACCTCTTTTCTCAGATCAGGACAGTATACTGCTATTAAGGTATTCTGTTCTGACATGAGAAAGGAGGGTTGGGTCTCCAAACATTAGTCAAAAATGTATAAAAATTAGTCCAATAAAGATATCACCACATTACTTTATCCTAAACTAAAAATAAAAATCATTTTCCTACCTTTGTTGTCTGGCCATTTAATTTTACTAATTGTGTTGGTCCCAGTCTCTTGTTTCTTCTTTCCTCAATCTCTCACCAGTGTCTGCGCCTCTCTACCCCCACTTTCCATCCAGCATCTGCTCCCTCTCTCTCTCTCCCCTTTCCATCCAGCGTCTGCCCCTTTCTCCCCTTTTCATCCAGCATCTGCCCCCTCTCTCCTTTTTCATCCAGTTTCTGCCCCCCTTCTTTCTCCCCCCTTTCCATCCAGCATCTGACCCTTCTCTCTCCTCACTTCCATCCAGAGTCTCTCCTCTATTTCTCCCTCCTCCATCCAGCATATGGCCCCCCTCTCTCCTCACTTCCATCCACTCAGGCCCTCTCTTTCCTCAGTTCAATCCAACATCTGCATCCGCTCTCCCCCTTCCATCCGGCATTTATTCCCTCTCTTCCCCCCTCCATCCATTGTCTGCCTTCCTCTCCCCATTTCCATCTGTAATATGTCTCTTCTCTCCCCCTCATCCAGTGTCTGTCCCTCTTCTCCCTCTTTCCATCTGACACCTGTCCCCCCTGTCCCTATCATCCAGCATATGGCCCTCCCCTTCTCCCTACATGCAGTGTCTGACCCTCCTCTTCTCCCTACAACCATTGTCTACCACCTCTCTCTCCCCTTCTATCCAGCATCAGTAGGAACATAGATTACACTCGTAATTTAGAAGCATACATTTAGGAGCATAAACTTTGTAGAAGTTCCTGAGCAGAACATAACACTCTAGAAGGGGAATAAACAAAAATTATATCTTGAAGATAGATCATATGGAATCTTAAAGACAAACGACAGCAATTTAAAATGTATCCTAGCCTTTACTGGCAACCAATGCAATTCAATGAGCAATGGGGTAACATAATCTTTATAATTTCCTCCCAGAATCATTTTTGCAGTCACATTCTGTATAATTTGGATTTGGACTAATTGTCTTGGTAATCCTAAAAGGACGATATTGCAGCAATCAATTTGGCTCTCAATACTATAGATTGCATAATTGTCCTAAATTGAGACATCTCTAAAAATGGTTTTAAATTGGTGAAGTTTCAGTTTAAAGAAAGATCTCTTAACAATTGTTTTTCCATAGAGTTGAATCCAGAATTATTCCTAAGATTTTTATATTTATTTGAACCAAGGCAAATTTTATTTTCTCTTGTGGCAACTTAACATCTTTACCTGCTACCCATAAAATATTTGTTTTATCTGGGTTAATTTTCAGACCATTTGCAAGCACCCATGTCAAAATGTAATCAAATACATCTGCAGTATAGTCTCCTGAAAACTCCTCAAATAGGGCAGGCGTCACCATGGTACTCACATTACATCACACGCAAACACTGCATAAGTCAACACTTAACAAGTTATCTGATAAAATAGTTTAATTTATTATGGCCACAGCATTCTATTACTTACATATGCAAAATAGTTACAGTATCATGCAATTACATTCAAGTATGTAGCTTACAATATCAATCAATTAAATATATGAATCTAAATTCCTACCTAGAGCCTTTAGGCAGGGTGTATAGCCTTTTGATTCATACAGCTCCCACTGTTTCAGCCTTACATTAGCGCGCCACCTTAGACATACTGAGGTGCTGGCATCACATTCTTGATAGGGAGTTAGCCATAAAAGCACATTCCCCCTCTTAAACACTGACTCTCTCTTGATGCCTTCAGCCTCCCCATTCTGTCCAAGTCTGAGGAGACACCGCTGACTTTCTTTTACTTTGTCACTGGCCCCGCACCATACAAGAGGGGGACCGCCCGTGGTGGTTTTGCCATCAACGATGCAACTGTTATCATGTGCCAACACAGCTTGTTGAAGCTTAATTTGGTTTGAAACCTCCTGCTGTGTGCTCTCTTAGACTAGGACCCACTGTCAAGGACCACGACAGCGAAACCTCACTTGTCGTGGTCCCCCCACCATGTAGGAGTTTTAGCTATGGCCAATTCTTAAACTCCATTACCTTACCTCTCAGATACACCCATAATAATTACTGTAATAAGGAGGACTTCATTTCTAGATTGCCACATTCCAATCACCACATTCCAACTATGGGGCGCAGGGAACCAAATTACATGTCAAGTGAGGAATACCCATACCAAAACCACAGCAGAAAATAATATAAATAGCTCAGCATTCAGAAAGCCTGTGACTCTCCCATCAAGGATGACAGTAGTCCTCTACATAGTTTTAGCCCTATTAAGAGGCAGTCAGAGCTGCTCGGAAGAATCTGAAATGATTTGTAGTTGGGTTAGAAATTAACTTGTGGAGTACAATCTGGAGTTTATGATCTGTAAGAAAAATTGGTGTCCACATGCTGTTATGGTAGGGTACCTTCATATGCTAGTGGCATATCATAACAACTGCCAGCCAAAGGTTATTGCAATAGTATAGGTTCAGATGCTGAACCTGCTGGCCCACCACCTTATTGTAGCTGAGTAATTTCAGAAAACTGCGAGCCAATGGCAACTTGTAGTGTGATTATGTAACAATCTGCAATGCTCTTCGGCTATTATTGTCACGTGCATCTGTTATATATGAGACCCACAGGCCAACAGTGAAGTGGTGTAAGAGACCTGGCATGCCAAATGCATGGACGTAGCCCAGCAACCCAAATGTACTGCGTTATACATGCTGAATGGAAGATTCAAAGCCCTCATATGTGAGTGCTGGAAAACAAGCAATGTGTGTCTCGCAATGCCATAATGAAAACACCTATGTATGAATATAGAAAGCAGTATGTTTCCACAATGGCATTACTGCATGCCTGTATCTTTATTATGCAAAAGGTGTTTTATTGTAAAGGCCTAAATGTAACTTTGTGAAATGGCGACTTTTTGTTCCGCCTGGTTGTAAGTATTTGTGCAATGTGTGCATTGCATGGCATCTAGCTCCCAATTTTGAGCCAATACTGCCAAGGTAACCAAGAGAAAGGAGATCAGTGTTCGCATACTCGGGGTCTTCCCTTGTGTAGTGTCAGCTAATGATTTGAACGTGAGTTGTCTACACCAATTGATGCGGAACGAGGAAGAGTAAAGCACATGTCTAGAGGAAAATGTTTTTGAGGCAGAAGCAGCCGTTTATACAAAGAGTAACATGTTTATGGTGGTCAGCACAAGGCCAGCGCCCACATTCTGATGTTCTGTAATCGCTATGACATACAGCTGCCGCCGAATAGGATGTGGAGCAGTATTCCATGCTTCATCAAAATCTCTAATAACGGTTGTGTGCAGGTTAATGTGACATGCTTGTGTCAAAGTGTGTACATTTTGTTAATGGTTGAAGTAAAGCTGATATGGAAGGTCAGCAAATGAAGCAAATTTGGCATGGAATGCCTGTTAGCAATCAGATCTGATACTTATGGAAGTAAAGTTGACCTGTAAGGCCAGCCCATAAACTTTGCAGCAGCCTTTTAGTGCCAGCAATCACAAACCGGTGGGGCATTCTGCCCTAGCAATATAAGCTTGACTGCTGACACAATGGAAGGTCCTTGTAAACCCATAGTATCTAGCCCGTGTCAATATGTTCCTATTAATGGAATCAGAACTGGCCCTGAAAACCGATTCCCCGATAAAGTACCCTGGTGGATAATCCCACTCAAATGTAAGTAGTTTCCCAATACTCTCGGGTTGCTATCTAACTGTCCTGAGGTATTGGAATTCTATGTTTCCATAGATATTCAGTATTTTGCTAATCAGAAATACCTGCCGCAAAACTGAGGGGTGGCAAGATGGCCATGACTTTTATGTGTGCCAATGCATGAGATACATATTGTGACGAATAATCCTAATCCTAGTTACCTGCTGCTAGGGTTCGCCGTGAGATGTTGCTGAGTGAAAGCTCTAGATATAATGGTAGAGTCTTCTATGCAGCTGCGGTGTTCACAACCCCTCTGTGAGCACTGCGCCCAACTCTGGTCGCCACTTTCCCAACAGAGATAGAGCAGACTTAGACAAGGTTCTCAGAAGAGCGACCAAGATGATAAGGAGGGGAGTGGAATCATCCCATTTTGTGGAAAAGGAGGTATGCATTGCAACAGGAGGAACACGTGTCCAGCGAATGACCACAATGCGATGGTCTGCATTAAGCATTGCTCAGGAAATGCTGCTATTACTGATATGGGGTCTGTTATAATGATAACCTCAGAAAGGATACTGTGCCAACTATTCACCATATGATGTGCTATGGAGGAACCATAATGGGGGTGCCCAAGCTTTGCAAACATAGTGCGGAAGTGGACTTTATCCAGCGCCAGTGCAGAGGTAGAATAGATCCAGAGCCCTTTGCTCTGTCACGGTCTCACTGACAATTATTAGTATAACCAGCAGCGACATTCATCTGCATGTCAGAATATACCATTGCAGCTGAATATATGGAGTCACTTAGCTTTCACTCTGCCCGACAGGGCTCTCCATTTCACTCTTTATAAAGCTTCATCAGGGACTAAGTGCTTCAGGAATTCATCTATCCTTGTGAGCTGAATTTAAAGATGGCACCATCTAGAAAAGTTCTGTTTGCGGATTAATATCTGTCAAATATTTGAATGTCTGTATCATATCACCCCTGGTTCTCCTTTCCTCCAGGGTATACATATTCAGGTAATCAAGTCTCTCCTCATACATCTTTCTACGGAAGCCGCATACCATTTTCATAGCTTTTCTTTGAACAGCCTCCAAAACCAAACACAATACTCCAAGTGTAAATTTTAAAACCTTTTTCTGCAAATAAAACAGGGTTTAATAAGTGGGATAAACACAGAGAAACACTATATAGAAAAAGGATGGAATCCAATTAAGGCAAAACTTAAATGACATCATAATTGGAGTGAGCTTTTCTTTTAAGTTCACTTAATTTTATTGTATTTTTGACAAATAAATAGAAAAATCTCCTATATAATAATTCGTCAATCTGCGTCCCTGGCTGGCTGGGTTTGTAACTGTATGCTCGCCTTCAGCCTTACCTTCCCTCTCAGTGTTCTGCCCTCGCAGAAAGAGGAAATTACGTCAGAGGATGGTGGGACACTGAGAGAGAAGGAAAGGGAAGCTGGAGGCGAGCCGAGCTGACCTGCCGCTTTCACTGATACCGCTACGACTTCAGGTAAAATAAAAGTTTTAAAGGAAAGGCGACATTAAGGAAAGGAGGGCTGTTGTGGGAGAAGAGGGCGGGCATGTGAGGGCTGGGGTTGAACTGGAACTCGAGTGCTTAAAAGGGGGGCTGGGACGAGTCACTGAACATGGAGGGGAGGGGAGAATCACTGGACATGGATGGGATGGATAGAATGGGATGGGAGGGGAGAATCGCTGGACATGAATGTGATGAGATGGGAGGAGAAGGCAGGGCAGGGGAGAATCACTGGACATGGAGGGGAGGGCAAGGGAGAGACGAGAAATCGCTTAGACGATAGCTTTCCTAGGGCCCGTTTCACTTTTGGAGAAATGGGCTTTTTTTGACTGTACAATATAAACAATACTTAACAGTATAAAACAAGAACTGTCATTAACAATATAAACAATAACCATTACAATAAAATGATGGGAAATATGCAAGTATTGCTATACTACTACTTATCAGTTCTAAAGTGCTACTAGACGTATGCAGCGCTGTACACTTGAACATAAAGAGACAGTCCCTGCTTGACAGAGCTTACAATCTAATTAGGACAGACAAAGAGGACAAACAAGAGATTACAAATCAATATATAGTATCAAAAGAAAGGGAGGTTTATGAGTACAAATAGTACTTTTGTAGAAATGAAAAATTGTAAAATGAAAATAAAACTGAAAATGAAATAACCTAATACGGGTGTCCATGGAATGTCAAGATACACATTGGAAAGAGGCAATTGGTAACCAGAGTTTTTCACTTGATTTAAACCTATTGGTACATTCAGTGTCTTTGCATTCATATCTATGAATCATAGCAATAGTATGCCACCAAATGGTAGCATTAAGCAAGGATACAGTTTTCCAGTTTGAGAAGATCGTCTGTATTGTAATAGCTAAGACAATATCTAGTAATCAAGATTGCCATTTATCTAATGGCTGTTGATCTACATAAAATTATAGGGAAAGTAAAATCTTTATTTAAAGGGAGAAAGCTGTTTAATTTCTGCCCATAAAGACATCCAAAAAGACAAAATCAAGGGGCAATAATATATCATGTGATTTACATCCCCTTGTGATGAGGTGCAATGCCAACATTTTGTCATCCTGTGAAAGACTAGCCGTAAACATTTTATGTGGGGTCCAAGGTGCTCTATAGATTAAAAAGTACAATGTTTGAGTGAGACAGGTAGAAGGAGTGGGTCTGTTAACACAATGAAAATAATGTTGTCATTCTGTGTCAGCATCAATCCAATTGGAATCCGCTTCCCATTTTGTTTTTAAAGATGAACTAAGAGAAAACAATTTATTTCTCATTTTCTTAGAAAAGAATGAGGTAGTATAACCAAGTATAATGGCCAAATTACAATCTTTTTCTAGATTGGAATTTGGTTAAAGTCTGATATAATACAAACCTTTTTATACTGTGTTGTAATTGTATCCAATTATAAAATTGTGTGGTAGGAAGGTTGTATTTCTCCATTAAAAACTGAAAAGATACAAATTAATTTTCAATAATAATTTGATTTAAGGATCATATTCCAAGTTGATACCAAGATTGCCAATATAGGGTTTTATTATCTATCATTATTTTGGTGTTTTGCCAAATGGGTGCAGTCATAGACTGCCAACAAGGAGTAGGTAAGGTCTTATCTAAAGCAAGTAAAGCAATGAGTGTAGATCTTACAGGTTCTATATCAAGGGAAATAGTTGAGACTTTATTTTTATTACATTTGTACCCTGCACTTTCCCACTCATGGCAGGCTCAATGCAGCAGGCAATGGAGGATTAAGTGACTTGCCCAGAGTCACAAGGAGCTACCTGTGCCAGAAATTGAACTCAGTTCCTCAGGACCAAAGTCCACCACCCTAACCACTAGGCCACTCCTCCATTCCACTTTATTGTAAGGCAGACATTTAAGAGGCATATTATAAAGAAATGCCTTTTCTCTCAGGAGCCAATCATGACTGTAAAATTGGTCAGTTTGATTAGATAACCATTCGGCTCCATAACATAAAAGACTAGCAAGGTGATAAGTATAAAAATCAGGAAAGCCAACATTTCTGTCCTCTTTAGAATCTTTGAGAGTCTTTAATGCATAATAACCCTCTCTGTGTATGATTATTCAGAGAAAAGTTAAGAAAGAATTATTGAAGACAACAATACTGCTGCAAAGAGACAAGCTGACCCTGTCCTTGGATGCAATTGCTGTAAAACCAGTAATGATACATCCTGTCCCTACTGACAGAGCTACAGGATCACCCTGTGAAAGAGAGAGAGGCAAAAGAAAGAGGCAATTCTTATCAATCACCACAGGAGATCAGGAGCAGTTCTGTATGGAAATCCAACCTAGCACATAGGACTGACTGTTTTCCAGCAAGCTGTGTTCCAATCGTGCTATACTCCATAAAAGATATTTATGACTTCTTAGTATAAATTTCAGTCAGCAACTATCCCTCCAATATGAGAAAAATATTTATATGTTTATTTTTCACACCTTGTAATCTCTTATCCCTTTGAGTTAATATCAGGTAAACGCCTGGACTCTCTGTTAGTTACAAGGTAATTTCAACAAAGTAGCAAAGCAAAGCCCAGGTTTCCATAGCTACGAAGAACTGCCCTGCAGATGCAGTCTGAAAGCCATGTTATGAAGCTTCATTACTTTCCCCAAAACTCTTTGTTCAACCCAGTGCACATTTTCTATTCAATTTGATCCAAGTGTCTATTCTGCTTTTCTGTTCTTCTTGTCTTTCCAGGTCTCCTGTACATTTGACATTTCTTCTTTCTCCATGTACACTCTCTATCTTCTATGTCCCTATCTGTCCTGTCCAGGATCTCTCCTCTGTGTCCCTGTCCTATCCTCCCCACATGTTCAGCATCTGATCTCTTAGTGTCCCTCCCTCATCTTATATTCAGCATCACCCCTCTCTCTCCCTATCCCACTCCTTTTCCATCATTGCCCCTCTGTATCCCTGTCCCTATGCCCAGCTTCTCTTCTCTGTACCTTGTCTCTCCCTTTTCTCCTCCTGCACCCTCCACCCTGGATCCAGCATTTCTCCCCTTCTCTCTCTCTCCTGTCCTCCCCCCACCCCAACACACAATCTGGCATATTTCTCTCTTTCCCTCCATGGGTCTCTCCTCCTTTGTTCTACCCCTTCCCAAAAAAAATCCAGTCTCTGTCTATTCCCTCCAGGCCCCCCTCCCTGGATCTATTATCTCTCCCCCTCCTCCAGTCTGGTCTCTCTCCCTCTCTCTCTCCCCCCCCCCCTCTCTCCTCTTGTCCCCACCTTCCTAGCAGGTCTAGCATATCTCCATCTGCTTCATCTCCTCCATGCCCAGCACATCTCCATCTCCCTAGTCCTCCCTCCCCCCCGGGCCAGCACTTCTCCGTCTCCCTAGCTCCTCCCCAGGGCCAGCACATCTCCATCACCCTCAACCCCCACCCCCCCCCCCCAGTCCATCACACCTCCATCTCCTAACTTCCTAATGTCCAGCACATCTCCATCTCCCTACCCCACCCCCATATCTAGCACATCTCTCCCTTCCACTCACCTACCCCTCAATAATTCCAGTGTCTCTCCCTCTCCCTAACCACATAAATGGGTCCAGCATTTCTCCCCTCTTCCCAAGTCCAGCACTATTTTCCCTGAACACTCCCGAGTGAGTCTACTCTATCCGTCACTTCCTTGGGTCCCGCCACCTGAACTGATTACTAGGGCAGCAGCTGTGATTATGGCAGACTACCTTTGCTGACATCAGGGTTTTCCCTGTAAGGTGTCCTACCCATGCAGAAACAGGAAGTTGCATCATAGGAGGCGGGGCATCGCACAGGGAAAGTTTCGATGTTAATCTTCTGTAATCACAGCCTCTGCCAGTGATCAAGCCAGGTGGGAGGACCCGGGGGAGTGATGGATAGACTGGACGCTGGGGGGCTTGGGGGAGAGAAGCACTGGACTCTGGAGAAGAATTGTGGGAAGAGGAAAAAGACAAGAGAATAATGCCAGCCTGGCCTTTATCTCTTGCTGCTGGTGGGATGTTCAGTGTGCAGTGAGGAGGATGAGAGAGCATGTGATTGTGAGTCTGTGCTCAGTTGCCCTGGCACAAAAGAGTTGGGAGGCTGCTGAGTGGGAGATCTTCACTCCCCAGCAGAAGTGCGGGAGATGACCTATGAAAGCAAGAGTCTTAGCAGGTCTAATTTAGACCTGCCAAAAATTCTCCATTAGGAGCCATAATTCATAGCTGGAGTAATATTGGATACTTCCCAAGTCTGCTGTAAATCCATCTGGCAGCTTGCCCACAGTCCATGATGTTACCATGGCAGGTTACTACTGTTGATATAAATTCTGTCTTCCTATGGAAAAGTGCAGTTTGCACTGTGATAATCTCAAGACTACTCCAACTCAGTTTTTGTTGTTGTTGTTGCTTGTCAGACCAATCTTGCTCTGCACCTCAGCTTCCAAACTGGTTGGATCTTCTTTCAGTCCCATTCACTGTCACTTCTAATGCAAGTCTGAAGTTGAGACGTTACTAGAGTGGTCTTCCCCAGTCATGTCTCATTCTCTCCCAACCACAGTAGTGACACAGATTGTAGCTCCTTTCAAAACGTGGTATGTATACACCCCAAATCCTGTCTCTGGGTATTGCTGGGAAAAAACATGATTGGGATTTCCTTCTTCTGTGGTGCTATGAATGTCATCTTTGAAGCAACCCTAACCCCTATTGCCTGAGCAGAATCCAGTTTTAGGAACTGCATCTACCCACCACCATCAGGGGTTTTGGGGAGGGGCTCATGCCTGGAGAACCAATCTAAAATTTCAGAGATGAAGTGGAGTAGCATAAATGTCGTATCTTCGTAGGAGCTGCAGGGAGGGTAGAGCTGTCTATTAATGGCCTCTCCCATTTTCCTTACACTGGGTCCCCTAAAGCAGGGTTCTCAACTCAGTCTTCAGGATACACCAAGCTAGTCTGGTTTTCAAAATTTCCACAGTGAATATGCATTAGATAGATTGCATATAATGGAGGCAATGTATATAAATGTATCTTATTCATACTTATGCATGTTCTTTGTGGGTGTCCAGGGGGCCTGGCTGACTGGGTGTGCCCTGAGGACTGGGTTGAGAACCCCTGTTGTGGACCCTTTTTCAACCCAAATGGATAAAACTGGGACATTGGGTAACATTTTTTTGGTGCCTAAATTTCCAAAGAACTGGGTTGAGAACCCCTGCCCTACAGCCTGCAGTCACCAGCCTTTTATCCCTAGGGTCAGTTAAGGCAAGGCCAGTTGGCACTTAATTTACCGCCTTGTCCTTCTGCTAGTAAAGAAATGGGTGATGTGTGAGAGATGGCGCTGTGAATACAGCCATCCTCATAGTAATGCTAACACACATGTAATCCCACAGACCACATTTTGGACTTTCACCATCCATATAAAAAGAGATGAGTGATGTAAATGACTCACGTTACCAACCCTAGTGCATGGATGTTAAAAATGTCTAGCAAGCACTGGTGTTAAAGCTATTAAGAGTGTGTATTCATAAATGCACATTCAGTTCATACAGGCGCCTAACAATTTAAAGTGTGCACAAGTTGCTTGGACATACTTATACCTGTGAATTAACTTGCATGCAATTGATTTTTGTGTGCAAAAAAGTTTTTCTGTGCATACAATGTATGCAAAAACACATGAAAATTGTAAAAACTTAATTTGAAACAAAGTCTAAGCAAACATTTTATTTTATTTTTTGGCTGTTCACACCCTTAGTAGCTAATGCCTGTTGCTAAAATGCTTTGTAAAAGTCATCACACACTGGGGCATTTTTCATATTCTACAATTTAAAATGTATTGAAGTAAGAATTTTTTCCCTGATCTACACAACATACTCAACTCTTTTAACATGACAAAATTATAAAAAAAATTCAAAAAGTAATTAAGAATAAGAATCCAAAATGTCTGGATTGCATAAGCTTTTGCACCCCTTGACAGTGGCAAGCTCCTTCTGCAACAGCAGCCATGAGTCATTTAAGATGTGTCTACTAACTTTGAATAGTAGGATGGTTCTGTTTTTGTCCATTTTATTGGCAGATTAACTCAAGGTCTTTAAAGTTTGTTATGATCATCTGTAGACTGCAGTCTTCAGGTCTTGCCACAGATTTTCTGTTGGATTCAGGTCTGAATTTGACACACTGATCTACAACATATTCTACACTTTCAATGTGAGAGAACTCAAGGACATTCACTTTCATCTTGCTGAGCAGCTCTCTTTGTTTTTGCTTTAGGCGAAGATCATTATTCTGCTAGAAGGTATATTTCCTCCCCAGGTTCATGGCAGACTGGAAAAGGAAAAACCAGCTGAACTTTGCACCAAACTTCTTCTCTTGATCTTCCCAAGCCTTCTTGCCCCCACTGCTGCAAAGCATCCCTACAACATAATGCTGTCACAACCACACTTTACAGTATGGACAGTGTTAGCAAGAGGTTTATTTTATGCCACACATGTTGCTTAGCATTGAGACTAAAACAGTCCACTTTGGTCTTATCAGACTACAAATCATTCTCTTACATATGTACACTATGTATGTTTCTGTACAAATGCTATGCAGCACATCATCCCACAGATTCTGTATATGGCATCCAACTAAATTGGCTAAGGAGCCATTAAGTACCAATAATTAGGTGCTAATTGACACCTATTTGCAATTATACACAAATTTTGCTACGTGCTATTCTATAACAATATTCTCCCAAATCCCATAATGTGCAACCCATTTGTGTGCAGTGTTACAGAATACCAGGGATGTGCACCCAACTTGGGCTCCAGGAATTATACCTGGTTTCAGCAAACGTAAGTCCTGGCATCCAAATTTGAGCACCAAACTCAGCACCCAATGCTAATTCTATAATGAGTGTTCATCTTCAAGTGCCCATTATAGAATAGCATTGAATGTTGATTTTTTTTTCAGTGCTGATTTTTGAGTGCCATTTACTGAATCTAGCCCCATATGGCTTTTCTTCAGCAATGGCTTCCTTCTTGCTACCCTCCCACATGTTTAAATGGTAAACTTGCAATTGTTGAACAGAGACCTCTGATCAAGGCAGTATCTTGATGGTGCAAAACTGTATCCACTGCATTTTGATGGACCCGGCAGTGCACCACAGGATATATTGAAATGTTTTTACAGCCTTCTCCCAATCTGTAGCTTTGAATAGCTTTATCCTGGAGCTCTTCTGGAGGCTCTGTGCTTGGCATATTTAGACCTTCTGTTTCATTTAGCACAAGAGAAACTGATTTATTCTCCTTCTAGGTTTATTCAAATCAGCTGGACTACTGTGATTGGACACAGGTAGGCTCTCCTTACCTTATTGTGAGCCTTGTTAAGTCAGTTTTGAGAAGCAGTACTAATTTGGTTTCTTATTTTTAATTGCTGTTTGAATATTTCTATTAGCTAGTTATTTATTTATTGGAATTTCTTACCCGCCTTTATGAAGAGATTCACCCAAGAGTATTGGGTATGTTGCGTAGATCAGTAAGGCAAACTTCCAAATGAATGCACTTTGAATTATATTTTTCTAGACAGTAGAATGTGAAAATGTATATACAGTCACTAGTCATTTGTAGCATAGAAATACAACAGGAGGAACAGATTCATTCAGGGTCAACCCTATCATTAGGTGGACATGATATGGGCAAAGGGCACAGCCCAGTGATGGCGGCTTTTAAGGGTTTCCTTGCTGCTGTCTCTGCCAGCTGTGCTGCCCCCACCCCATGGTAGTAGGGTGAAATGAAGGAGAAAAGTGTTAGATATCTTGGGGGGGGGGAAGGGGGAGGAGAGAGATGTGGGACACCTGTGGGGGGTGGGGGAAGAAAGGAGAGATGCTGATTACAGGTGGTGGAGGGAGTAGGGAAGAGGAGATGCTGATTACAGAGGGAGGAAGGAGTAGGGACGAAGAGATACTGGATAGGCTGGGCTAGTTCAGGGGATGCATGCCTGATTTGCCTAGAGCATCCAATACCCTTGGGATGGACCAGGATTCACTGTTCTATTATGACCCAGTGCCAATCCTTGTACATGTTTGATTGCATTTGATATACCACCTTTCAGGGAATGTTAATCAATGTGATATACATGACATTAAAGAAGGAAGAAAGGAATGCCAGCTAATTTGACAAGAAAGAGCCAATATAGAAGGGAACAGGTGAAATGCCAGGAAGGGGAAAGGGATGAAAATAAGACAAGGGGAGTAGGCAGAAAAGTGTATCACCTCAAGTGTCCATAGCCCCCAAAGGCCTGCCTGAAAAGATGAGATTTTAAGCCTGGGCAAAACTTAGAATAGACAGGTTAAGGTGGGAGGTGTGATGTTGGTGCTGCCAAGTCCCTCTTATTGTTTAATTTATTTGCTGAATGTCCCTCACATGTCCCCCTTTTGAGTTACACACTGGTAGACTTAGACACCATGCCTTATAGAATAGCTCATAGCCAAATGCATGCGCAAATCGTAATTGATGCCAATTAAATTCAATAATTGGTTGTTAGCACCCAATTATTGGTAGCTAAGGGACGTTAATTTGCACACTCATTTTGAATGCGGCAAATCTGGGCACCATATATAGAATCCAGGGGATAGTGTACACTCTTTAAGAACAGAGTGCACACTTGTAACAACATTTATTCTGGAAAGAACCCCCCCCCCCCCCCCCCAAAAAAATGCAAAACTTTTCTGTCTGCCCCTTCCTAGAAATAACTTGTAAACATGTATGTTGTCTTGAACTTCGATTTGGAAAGGCAAGCAATTGAATTCAAATCCAGTCTTCATCTGGTGATAGTCATAGCCGAACTTGTGCTCTCAGTGACACAGATGCACAATCATACTTACATGGTGAAGGTGACAGGTGCATTTTCACTTCCACAGGCTCACCCATCACACTTGCACTCTCAATGTGGTTACACAGTCATGCTGACACTTATATTCACAGCCATATTTGTATTCATTGCAGTAGTCACAGCCTTATGCTCAGTGACTCATTTGCGTCCTCATGTCTGTATTCCACTTTCTCACAGCTGGCATTCTTCCATGTGCATCCTTGTTCACAGTTCGATCATATACACAGGTTTCTTCTCATAGCTATACTTTTGAATACGTGAACACTCTTACACATTAATGCTTACAATCAAAGCTATGTTTTCACAGATATGCTTACACATAAGTGCAGTGCATGCATGTCTACTTGTAAGAACACAAGAATAGCCATCAGACCAATGGTCCACCTAGCTCAGTATCCTGTTTCCAACAGTGGCCAAGTCAGGTCACAAGTATCTGGCAGAAACCCAAATAGTCATACACACGTCAGAGCTAACCTAGTGCTCAAGCATGCATACTTCAAAACACAGGTATCTTTACACAGTTTGTCACATGTACATCATACAGTCATAGCTACACGGGGAGGAGCATTTTTGATATGTCGTCTAAGTCCGACTTTGGATGTTTTGCAAAAATCCGAATAGGAATGAAGGTCATTTTTGAAAAAGAAAACCATCTATCTTTTGTTTTTGGAAATACTGTTTCGAACAACACTTTGTGATTTGGACATTTTGTTTTTTTGGTCCATTTAAAAAAAATGTACAAGTGCAACACGCACAAAATCAAATGTAGGAGGAGCCAGCTTTTTTTAGTAGACTGGTCCCCCTGATATCCCAGGACAGCAATAGGGCACCCTAAGAGGCACTGCAGTGGACTTCATAAAATGCTCCCAGGTATACATCTCATCTTTGCTCCCTTACCTTGTGTGCTGAGCCCCCCAAAACCAACCCCAAACCCACTACCCCGAACTGTAGACCACTACCATAGCCCTTACAGGTGAAGGGGGTACCTATATGTGGGTACAGTGGGTTTCTGGTGAGTTTTGATGGGCTCACAGTTTCCACCACAAGTGTAACAGGTAGGGGAAGGTAGGAGCCTGGGTCTACCTGTCTGCAGTGCAATGCATCCACCACTAGACTACTCCAGGGACCTGCATGCTGTTCTAGTGGACCCGAGTATAACATCTGAGGCTGAAATAGAGGTTGGTAAGTAATGTTTTTAATCACATTTTTTGGGAGTGGAAGGAGGTTAGTGACCACTAGCGGAATAAGGGGAGGCATTCCTGATTCCCTCCAGTGGTCATCTGGTTATTTAGGGCACCTTTTTGTGCCTTATTCGTAATAAAAACAGGTCTAGCTGAAAACATCTGTTTTAGTCCTGGACGGTTTTGTTTTGTTCCATTATGGCTGAAAAACATCTAAGTCTTAGGAACGCCCAAGTTTCGACCTGAACATGCCCCTGGCACTCCCCCTTGAGATTTGGACGCACTTCTGGTGGACTTCAGAGAAAAATGTCTAAAAATAGGTATTAAAAATGCTGATTTGGACGTTTTGTGAGAAAAACATCCAAATGCAGACTTATGCCACTTTTTGGACATTTTTCTCTTCTGAAAATGAGCTCAACAGTAACATAGTAGATGACAGCAGATAAAGACCTACATGGTTCATCCAGTCTGCCCAATCAGATAAACTCATAGCATATGATGACATACTAGTAACAAAACATGAACTTCCCTGACACAACGAAACATGGCCCATGTCAGTTGGCCTGTGGTCATCAAATGAGTGCTTTAAAATTTGCACATTACACATGGTTGTTTGAATTGAGTGAAAAATGACATTATAACCACTTTTAATATGAGTGAATTTTAATAAGATATTTAATTGAATTGATATTTACAAAAGGAACCCATTACTAGTTTGAGCCAATGACAAGTACTTGTTGGCTCATGTGAAACAAGTTGCCACTGATGGCTCATTGAGTGGTTTGACTACAAATCATTTTGATCTAATCTGTGATAAATGATGGAATAAGCACTTGGATTTCAATGTGGCTTGTCATTTTCAAAGCACAGATCCTCAATTACTGGAGTTACCATTAAAGTCCACTCCAGCCCATCTAGATCTGTCTAGCCATAATTAGGACACAGACCATAGAAGTCTGCCTGGCAGTGGTCATATTTCCCAATCACTGGAGCTACTGTCTAAGTGCTGCTAAGTTTTATTTTGATTCCATTCTCTTTCCATATAGGAACCCTTTGTGTTTATCCCATGCATTTTTGAATTGTTATCGTTTTTGTCTCTACCACCTTCCAAAGGAGGGTGCACCAGGCATCCACCACCCTCTCCATGAAAAAGCAGCTAACATTACTCCTAAGTCAACCCCTCTTTGCAACCTCAGTTCATGTCCTCTAATTCTACCACTTCCCCTTCTCATGCAGGAAGGTGGCACACACACTCATGTACACTGTTATCAATTTTCAATAATTCTTGTGTTGGCCAAAGAACATGTATCACCATGTGCCCAGATGCAAGCTCTGAGGATGCTGTAGGTGCTTGAGCACCCACAATATTGAGCAATTGCCTTCATATTGTCCAAGGAGGGGTAATTTATGATGGGTTTAGCATCCCCAATCATTCTATGGATATCACAGCCTGCCAGGGTTCCATTTCCTTCATGACAACTTTGCCTAGCAGCACTATACAGCCATGTAATAACAGAGAATAGAGAGGCTTGCATTTATTCATTCATCAACACACACACATACACAATACTCAGGGGAATGATAAATGTAGAGACTGGATTCTCTTTTCACTGCAGAGAGTGAACTCATCCTCTGGTCAGGTTCAGGACAGATGTGACATTGGCAATGTCCTTGAGCCTATGCAAAAAAAAAAAAAAAAAGTTACCCAGTAGACACAGGGCCTTCATTCAGCTCCAGCAGCTTACCAAAAAAAACCTTCAGAGCAAATAGAGAGAAGCCTACAAAGAAGCTGTGATTGGCAGCTCATTGCCTCAGGAGCTCCCTCAGCACTAAGGTAGAAGCATCCATGAATTGTACATATTCTGTTTGAGGCAGAGGATTGGATTCCGAACACTGAGGAATGGAGCAGAAAGAGTAGTAAGACTGTAAACCAGCAGTAATCTTCTATGATCAGGAAATCAATTTCTCTCCCTTCTTACACACTAGCAGAGGCTAGGATGGATGAACAGAGGCTGCCTTTAGAGCCAGAGGGGAATCATCCTTTTTGTCCATCAGAGGTAATGAGATAGCGAGTGCTTGGGCTGGCAGGCAATGAATGGAGGTTTCACAGGGAAGGAGAGATCCAAGCTAACAGTCGGTGCTCTTATTTTGGCTGCTAGCAGTTGGTGCACAGATTACTGTTGAGATGATTTTGTATGACATTGATGCATTTTGGACCACAGCAGTTCCAGCAGCAGTCTGGAATCAGGGATGTGAGAATGTGGGCTGGAGTCTGATATATGTTACATAGGGTGATTCTCTAATAGGGCATTTGGATAAGAGGGTAAACAGGCACCTATTTCAAGCCTATTCTATACAGAAATGTAGGTGCCTACCTTTCTTTATTGAAAACTAGTGCAAGTAACAGAAAATGTATCTACATTTATGGTGCTATCACATTCAGCCGCACTATAACTGGTATATGCCTTAGCCTAAATGTTAACCAGAACACATGTAAATTATGGAATACCATAATTTACATGCATGATTGCTCGCTCTACCCATGTTCTGCCCAGACTCCAGCCATGTGCAAAGTATGCAACATCAAAACATGGCATGTACTTTTCCGTTAGTTGATATTCTATAAAGGTTATTTACGTACATAAGTAGCTAATTAACATGTGCAAATGACTAGAATAGACAAGTGGAGAAAATCGGTGACAACTCAGAGAAGGATATCCATACCATCAAAAATAGCTTTAATTCAAATTCGCAGTTGAATCAAGCCTGACTGTATCTAAGGTAAAATTAGGTCCTACCTGATAATTTTCTTTCCTTTAGTTGCAGCAGATGAATCCAGGAACTAGTGGGTTGTATCCGCCTACCAGCAGGTGGAGTTAGAGACACTGAAAGAAGGATCCTGGATGTCCAGCTCCTCAGCCTTTCAATATATGTCGTATCACAAAGCAGAAGAGAAGAAACAAACCAAACGGCAACAGCCACCCAAAGCCACGTGTTCACTTCTTGTCTCTTTTGTGTGGTTTATTTTTTTGAGAAAACACTACATCGGAAAAGAAACTCATCCTAAGGAAAATCCCTAGGAGCACAACAGATCGGGGGGGGGGGGGGGGGGGGGGGGAGGGGAGAATCCTGGATTCATTTGCTGTGATTAAAGGAAAGAAAATGAACAGGTAGGACCTAACTTTACCTTCCTTAGCCTCAGCAGCAGATGAATCCAGGAACTGGTGGGATGTACCAAAATAATCCCTTAAAGTGGGCGGGAAGCCACTGCTCCCTGTGACCGCACCTCCGTTCCAAACTGCACATTGCTTTGCGCAGCTACATCGATTCTATAATGCCTAAAAAAGGATTGCCTCAACGCCCAAGAAGCTGCCCGACAAATCTCCTCTAGGCACAGCACACTAGTCTCCATCCATGACGGAGACTGCGTATTCATTTAATAAGTCCGCAACGCCTCAGGTTGGAACCAACCCACCAAGAGATACATCAAAGTGACTGCCTCCTGAGTTATAGATGCTGCAGATGCAGGCAAGCCCCACCGAGGTCCAGACAGAACAACGAAGAAGATCCAAACAATGGAAGTCATCGACATCTGTAAATACCTGAGCAGCACTCGACTAACATCCACCAGCCTCAGCTGAGCAAAATCCTTCAGAAACCCTCCCTCCAAAAAAAGGGTTAACAGAAATGCAAAAGAACCTACGGCAGAAAGGACAACACTGTCCGCAAGTCATACCTGAATCTGAATACTGAAGAAAATTATCCCTGCACAGCAGAGCTTGGAACTCAGACACCTGATGAGTGGAAGAAATTGCCCCTAGCAACACTGTCTTCAGGGTAAGATCCTAAACGGATGCAAGATGGAATGGCTCAAATAGAGCTTTCTGGATTGCACCCAGCACCAAGTCCAAGTTCCCAGGTAAGCAGGAACAGCGAAGCGGAGGCCGGAGAAGAAGCGTGCCTCTCAAAAATCGTGCAACATCAGAATGCACCACCAGGGACAAACCTGATATTTGCCCCGCCACAACCTGAACCCAGAAGGAGTTGTAGGCCAAACCCTTCTGCAAACCTTCCAGCGGAAAGGCCAAAATTTGCGCTACTGACACCTTCAAGGGTGACCACATGCAAACCGCACACCATGCCTCAGAAAGTCTGCCACACTCGGACATATGCCGCAGTAGAAGACCATCTGTGCGCCTGATGCAAAGTGGCCATCACCGCATCTGAATAGCCCTTTTTCTCAATCCTGACTGCTCAAGGGCCAGGCTGACAGACCAAAATGGAAGGGATCCTCCATAAGAACTGGTCCCTGAAGCAGGAGCTCCAGCACTACCGGAATCTGAAAGGGCACCTCCATCAACAGTCACCCCAAGTCCACACACCAAGGATGGTATGGCTATTCCAGAGCCACCCGAACATCCGGCTGCGGGTGATGCCCTATTCTGTGAAGGACCCACCCGATAAGGGCCATGGTGGAAAGGCATAAAGAAGTGCTGACTCCGGTCAAAGGTGCAGGGGGGCATACAAACCTGTGGACCCGAACTCCTTCCACTGAAGAACTTGTCCACCTTGAAATTTTCCTTAGTCACCATGCGGTTGATCTCCGGCGAGACCCACTTCTGACAGAGCAGAAGAAACGCATTTGTTGCCAACTGCCATTCCGCTGGATTGAAAAGATGACGACTGAGAAAATCCACCTGAACATTGCTTTGACCTGCAATGTGCATTGCTGACAGACAGATAATATGGATCTCTGTCCACTCCACCAGACCGATCACTTCTGCGGCCAGCGCAATGCTCTGTGTACCATGCTGATGGTAGAAGTAAGCCACTGCCATAGTGTTGTACGAGAGAACGAGTACCACTTGACTTGTCAGCATCCTCTGAAAGGCCCGCAACACATACATAACCACCCGCAACTCCAGTTGATTGAAGTGCCACGCTGCTTTCATCACGTACCAATGCCCCAGTGCATACCGGTGGAGACAAAGAGCTCCCCACCCTGCGAGGCCGGCATCTGTGACAACTACCCCCACTGCGGAGATGCCAATGACATTCCCCGCTGAAGGTTGTCGGCACAAAGCCACCAGCGCCTGGTTCACCTCGCCCACGGTAGCCATGGGAGATTTCGCTGGTACTCCTGTAATACTAGCAACCATCTGCACAACAGAGAAAGTTGCAAGGGATGCATAAGAGCTCTCGTCCACGGCACCAGCTCCAAAGTGGCCACCATGGATCCTAGTAGCTGCAAGCTAAACCAGGCCCTCAGACTCAGGATGCTCAACAGACTTCGCACCTGACAGCGGAGTCTGATCCTTCTGTCCTCTGGCAAGAACATGCACCCCTGCCTGTTGAAGCATACCCCCAGAAACTCCAGTGTCCAGGAAGGAACTAGGTGACTGTTCAGAAAGTCGAACCCCCAACCTAGAGATAGCAAAAAAAGGCCAGAATGCTGACAGTGGTCAGGCGGCTATCTTACACCGATTTCGCATGAATTAACCAATTGTTGAGAAAGGGGTGAACTCTGACTGCTTCCCTCCGAAGGAATACCACTACTACCACCATCACCTTGGAAAACATGCGAGGTGCTGTAGTGAGTCCAAAAGGGCAGGGCGCAAAACTGAAAATGGCACCCCAGGATCGCCAATCGCAGATACTGCTGAAGTAGAGAGCAGAAAGGGAAGAGCAAATAGGCCTTTTCAGGTCCAGCTAGGAAGAAACCCTCCCAGCTACACTGCTGTCACCATGGACTTCAACGTCTCCATCTGGAAGTTCCAGACCCGCAGGGACTCATTCATTTCCCAGAGATCTAGAACCGGTCTGAAGAAACCCCCTAACTGAGGGACCCCAAAGTAAATGGAAAACTGATCTGAGCACACCTCGAACAGTGGAACCGGTTCCACCACCACTCTATGGAGGAAGGCCACAACGTGCTGGCAATTTCCACACGTTTGTTGGAAGTGGTGCTTCGAGACTCCAAAAAGGAATCTGTAATGGGAGAGGAGAACTCTAGCCTGTAAGCACCTCTGAAGAGACCAAGAACCCAGTGGTCCAAAGTGACCTTGGCCCACTTCTCATAGAAAAGGGTCAGCCGACCTCTTATAAGAGAGACAAAAAAGTGGACCATCCTCTGGAAGCCGCTGGGATTTGGATTCCCCTGAATCCTTCACAATCCTCTCTAGATCTTCACAAAGAGAAGCTTCCCTCTAAAGGGTAGCCCAGGAAAATGCAGCTTGGATGCCATGTCTGCCGCGCAAAGGCAAAGCCAAAGCAAGCAGCACGAAGTCATTGCCAAAGCCATGTGTTAGGCCGAGGCCTACATCAAATATTATACAGGGCATCAGCCACATAATTCAGACCCGACTCCATGCAGGGTGCCATGGCTGCCAACGCTTCGAGGAACTCCAGATTCCACTCTAGTGCCTGCTGTATCCAACTAAGGAATGCTCTGGCTGTACGAGCAACAAATAGAGGCCTGCAATGCCAGCGTTGACACTTCAAATGAATGTTTGTTTCAAAGAGGCCTCCAGCCGCCATGCAATCCTTCAGCATCACCACTCCTTCTTCCAGAAAAGTGGTCTTCTTGTTGACAGCCGTCACCAAAGCGTCGACTTAGAAGAAAGAAAATGAGCCAAAATGATCAGCGCCCACTGGGTAGAGGTGAGCCATAGCTCTCGCCACCTAAGGACTCCCAAGGATAGGACCACAGCTCCAAAATAGATCCTGGATGGCTTCATGTACCAGAAGATTAGATGGCCTCCAAATGTTCACCATCTTTGGACTGACCATAGAAGACACCTGTGTCTCAGGGTCTGAAAAATCAAGTATCTCCAAGGCCCCTGAAATGAGGGCAGCTGCTTGTCCGGGTGAAAAATCTGGATGGTCGAGGGGTCATCCTGTTCCACCTGGAGGAGCTCACTCTCCTCCACTTCCCTCAGTCTAGACTGCCTAGAGGAGTCCCCGAATCTGCCAGAAGGAAAAGGGGGGAAGTTGAAGGGGATCCAATGACCCCCACCTCAGACATAGCCTCAATGTCTCAATGTCTGAGGGAGCTGTCCCAGTTCCTCAGAAGAATCCCCTGAGGTTTCTGACAAGAGAGCTGGCTGCTCTGAGTGAGACCACTTCACAAGATAAGCTTGAAGCATAATCAAAACAAAATCTGGAGATAAAAATTCTCCAATCAGCTCTGACCTCGCAGCCATCAGTTTCCCCTTAGGCCACTGTGACCTCACCAGCGCTGCCGCTGAGCAGAGGTTGAAACTGCATCCGCATCCACAATGGCAGGCAAAATGGTGCACATGCCAAAAACATCCATGCGAGAAGTCCCACAATACAGAGACACAGATGCGCCCTCAGCACTAACCTCTCCATGCAACCAGTGCTGCAAATACCTGCTGCGTAGTGAAATCTACTGCAGCAGGAACAGCGCTACACTGCCTCTGCAGCCCTTGTGCTGCCTGAAAAGTATGACCCGCGGCAACCGCCAAACAAAAGTTAGCGCTCACCACTGGACCACCATGGCCCTCCAATCACTGCGGGGCCTCCCAGGAGAAGTCTATAAAGGCACTCACTGCTCTCCAGAGAAAATCTCGTCAGGTACAGGGTCCTATATATATATATATATATATTTTATTATTTTTTTCTTTTACTGCAGAAGCTCTTTCCTTTTTTTTTTTTGTGAGGAAGGTCAGAGCAGTACAGCCAGGAAACCCTTAGAAAGCCCTGGGAGGAGGAGAACTGCGGGTTAAGGCAGGAACCTGGAGACCAATTATGCTCTCAAAGCTGGCTTCTCTGGCCATACACACTCAGGCTCAACTGGCCAACATGGCCCAGGAGCCTCCCCCAGTAGAATCCAGGAGCTGGAAGGAATCCGTCCACCACCTGCTGCAGATAGAGATATACTGAAGGGCTGAGGGGCTGGATGTCAAGGATCACTGCCTTCTTTCAGTGTTCTCTATCTCCACCTGCTGATAGGCGGATGGATACAAGGCTAAGGACTGGATGGTTGACTTGACACAGCCATGTTTTGACTAAAAAGCCTGCCTAAGTGATCCATCACTAAATATAATATAAAAGTCTCAAACAAATTTTGCCAAACCAAATATAAGTACATAAGGACATAAGTATTGCCATACTGGGACAGACCGAAGGTCCATCAAGCCCAGCATCCTGTTTCCAACAAGTACCTGGCAAGATCCCAAAAAAGTACAATGCATTTTATGCTGCTTATCCTAGAAATAAGCAGTGGATTTTCCCCAAGTCCATTTTTAATAATGGTCTATGGACTTTTCCTTTAGGAAGCCATCTAAACTTTTTTAAACCCCGCAAAGCTAACTGATTTTACTACATTCTCTGGCAACAAATTCCAAAGTTTGTTTGAAGAAAAAATTTCTCCGATGCATTTTAAATTTACTACTTTGTAGTTTCATTGCATGCCCCCTAGTCCTAGTATTTTTGGAAAGAGAAAACAAGCGATTCAAGTCTACTCCACTCATTAGTTTATAGACTTCTATCATATTACCCCTCAGCCGTCTTTTCTCCAAGCTGAAGAGCCCTAGATGCTTTAGCCTTTCCTCATAGAGAAGTCATCCCATCCCCTTTATCATTTTCATTGCCTTTCTCTACCTTTTCTAATCCACTATATCTTTTTTAAGATGCGGTGACCAGAACTGAACAAAATATTCAAGGTTTGGTCACACCATGGAGCAATACAAAGACATTATAACGTCCTCATTTTTGTTTTCCTTTCCTAATAATACCTAACATTCTCTTTGCTTTCTTAGCCGCTGCCGCATACTGAGCAGAGGGTTTCAACATATCAATGACGACGCCTAGATCCCTTTCCTGGTCGGTGCCTCCTAATGTGGAACCTTGTATTATGTAGCTATAATTTGGGTTCCTCTTTCCCTAAATCCATGTTGGCTTTCTTTCATTAATCCATGCTTTTGAATATGCTCTGTAATTTTGTTTTTTTATAATAGTCTCTACCATTTTCCCTGGCACTGATGCGTCAGGCTCATCGGTCTATAATTTCCCAGATCTCCTCTGGAACCTTTTTTAAAAATTGGCGTTACATTGGCCACCCTCCAATTTCTGGTACCATGCTTGATTTTAATATATAAATTTAAAAACAATTTAAATCAAGAAATCATTGCCACATAATTACACCATTCAAAACATATGAATCACATATATAAAAATGGTAAGTAACGCATGTATAAAACATAGGGCCTGTTTACTAACATCTATAGTCCAGCATCTCCCTTCTCCATCCCCCAACGGTCTAGCATCTCCCCTTTGTTTCCCCCCAACCAGCATTTCCCCTCTCTGCTTCCCCCCACCAACAGTCCAGTATTTCACCTCTCTGTTTCCCCCCCACCTACAGTTGCATCTCCCCTCTGCGCATTCCTCCATGAGCAGTCCACTGTTTCCTCTCTCTGCTTCCCCCTAGCAACAGTCTAGCATTTCACATTTATGCTCCCCCCCACCCCAACAAGTATAATCTAGAAGTGAAACTATAATAAGCATAGCTCAGAAAAAATGGGGCTACTACCGCTGCTCCTCTTGCTGCTGGACTTTTCCTGTGCTGCTGCATCTCCTGTGCTTCATGCTGCTGCTGGCCTATCAGAGCTGGCACTAGGTTGCATCGCATTGAACAGGCCTGTGTCCCTGCGCCCCTCCCCTCATGATTACACCTCTGCTTCTACTCACTTGAGCACTCAGCTGTAACTGGGTTTCTCTTTCCTGCTTTACTCATGAAACCAGTCCTGCTAAGCATTGAGACCCCCCCCCCCCCCTCAATGCTCAAAAATAAACATGGGCACTAGAGGCCATTAGCCCTGTACCAGTGCCCACATTTACTTGCGCAGAATATTCAGAGGCCTGGAGCACGGGAACAAATGAGCACGCAGACAAACAACGTAAGCAGCTTGCTAATGTAGTCAAGCTCATGTTAATAAGGTAATTTTGGATTCCTCCCCAATGCTCAGAAAAGAGTGCCCAAAACAAAACTGCCTTATTGGTACAAAAAATAACACCAGGTCGGAGCAGGTGTTAGGCTGTTGGAAGAGAGGATTTCTGATGATTCTCATGCTTTTCACATGTGTCGTTCTGCAAAATCTACCGGTTTTGATTGCTTTTGAAAGCAGAAGGAAATCCGTTGAAGCCCTTAAGCACTGGCCATAAGAAGCAGCAGACCCAAGTGAAAGCACATATTAGCATCTGTTTCCTGCATCTAAATTTAAAGCATCCATGTTAAAAAGAAATTAAAAATGCCCAAAGTGAAAACACACATTGGCATCTGTTTCCTGCATTTAAATATAAGCATCCAAGCTAAGAAAAAATAAAAATGCTTATATTTAGACCACAGAAAACAGACAGCAATGTGCACTTCATGTTTGGGTTTTATCAGGCACATACGCACAGGAGCTGAGCTTACAGTGGAACTCTTCTGTGCATGCGCCAAGCACAATCTTTCCACTGAACTCCCTAATGCTCAACACTATAAGTGTGCCCATATTTGCATCTCATTAGGATTGAGCATTAGGGCATTGTTCTTCTGCGCTGTTCTGGCGGTATTTTTACAGCGTTATTTGGCACAGCACTGGAGTTTTGAGCATTGGGGCCTGACTTTGTCCTTTCTCAGACTCCCTTTTCTCAATAGTAAGCCAGGCCCTCTTAAGCTTCCCAATGACCTGCTTAATTGAGCACAGGTGGCTAATTAAACCCTCCTGTGCTCTGAGCTCTGTCTGCCTCAATGATTGCATTTCCCAGCCTGATTAGGGGCTCTGCTTTTGTGTAGCTTTCTTGTTTTCAAGCGTTCCCTCTTGTGACTGGTGGGCCTAAATATAATGGTGTGTTACCTAGCACACCACAGGGTACACACATAGTGGAAAGGAAATGCCAAGTAGCTCAGTTCTTGGAGGGAGATTTTGGACCAGAGTCCTGGATTTCTCATAATCCCATCCTAATGCATTATGGGACCTGCAGCACTGTTTTCAATGGGTGGAATCAGGGACTACAAATCCCACACTACTTTGGGAGGTAAATTCACAGCCAGGACTGGGACAAAAAGTCTCCCTTCTGGAACTAGGTAACTTGGCAGCTCTCATACAGAAGTTAATTTTACAAACTATTTTTCATGCATAAAATCCAGTTTTATATGGATATAAGAACCTTTATAAAATGACCCCAGGTGGTACATATATAAAAGTATGCATGGTGCCAAGAAAGTGTGTACTTTCATGTAACTCACGTGCAAACATGTTTTGCGGAAGCATTTGGGTGAAGTGCAGGCAGAGTCATGAATTAAATGCCTACATTATAACATATAGGGACCCTTTTACTAAGCCACATAGCACCTACGCTCACCCAACCGCTCGGCTACCACGTAGCCCTTGTGGTAATTTCATTTTTTATGCGTGTCCGCTAGGTGCGCCGGAAAATATTTTTATTTTCTGGCACATGGGCGGTAATCGTCATTCTACGTGCGTAGATGATTACTGCCCAATTAACACGCAAGACCTTATCGCTAGGTCAATGGCTGGTGGTAAGGTTGCACACCCAAAATGGATGTGCAGCAATTTTCATTTTGCTGCACGTCTCTTTTCAGCAAAAATGTAAAAAAGGCATTTTTTACAGGTGCGCCAAAAAATGATTTGGCACATACCCAAAACATGCATCTACACTATCGCAGGCCATTTTTCAGCGTGCCTTTGTAAAAGGGCCTCCTAGACTCCAAGGCAATAGCAGTTCCAGAAGAGCTAAACATATCCACTCTATATATAATCAACTCTTCTCTCTGTTACTTTATCATGGACCTCAGTGGTGTCGCTCAAAGGCTCAATACTTCATTCCCCTTTACACACCCACCTCATTACAGGTTCCCTATATTCCTTAATTATTCAAATGCTTGAGACTTTTTATTGTATACAGCTTATGATGACTCTGTTTGAAGGACTGGTGTAGTTTGATTGGACTCCCTGATGGAACTGTATTTTCATGGATGTTTTTTGTAATTGTAATTAATCTGGTTTTGTGTGTTTTATTATTTGATTTTATGCATGTATGTTTGTACTCCACCCTGAATGAGGGCGGACTAAAAATAATAAATTCAAAATCAACTATATCTTATCTCCACTAGAATTTTTCATAGCAAATATAACTTTATATAAAATAACAAAGAATACTCATCTTATTATGAAGATTTCTATCATCTTTCTCAGTCAGCCAAGGGAATAACATCAGACCAGGGGGGTGCCAGGGGAGCGGCCGCTCCCCCAAACGGAGTTCTGCCAGCTCTGGCGCCTATTTTTTTCTCAATATATTGCATTGAAAATGTGTGCCAGCACCGGCAGAAGTCCGCTCTCGCTCTCCCCGCGTCATCACCCTGGCTCCGCTTCTGCATCAGACATGTTTCACCCACCAGGATGTATCAAGGAAAACCCTTAAGTTGCTAACTGTACCCTCCCGGCTTGATCCCACAATCACTCCAAGATCCAAGATGTGGACTTTATAAAATATGCAAGCACATATGTCACGGCTAGGCTTTGGCCTAGCCATGATTACTGCTGATATACCCCTAATATTTTATAAACACACATCCTCATTGGCAATGTTCCTTCTATGCTGTGCGGGAGTCCTTCTCCTACATTCCTGCCACTGGAGGGTGCTGTTTCAGTACCACATTTTTAATAGTGAGGGACATGCAGGCTCTACAGGACTCCAAGGAATCTGCCTGTTCCTTGCTATTGAAAACATGATATTAAAGCATCACCGCCCACTGGCAGGAATGTGGTTAGAGGACTCCTGCACAGCTTAGAGGAAACATCGCTTATTGGTCCAATTTACTAGCTCATAACATTTTGTTAATCAATGTCTTAAATGTAAACTTCAAATTTACTGCCATTATATAGAATATGCGAGAGTTATCTTAAAGGTGACCATCTTCCCTGAAGCAGAGCTATTGAAACATGATTCATGTCAGTAGTTGGTCCTTGAATGTTTCTTAAGATAAGTTCTTAATGACTAAAACAATTTTTATACAAATACTTTTTTTAATTTGAAATTTAAAAATTTAAAGATACAGATTAATATAACATTAGGAGTTAGTAAATTGAACCGATGAGGATGTGTGGTGATAGGCACATTTTTAGTGTGAAGATATACACTTCTGAAGTTGCAAGTACTTTTGGATGGCCCACATTAATACTTTGTTGATCTAAGTGGAGGTAGAAAGTTTTATATCACACTGGGACACTTGTGTGTTTGCTTGCTATATACCTCATGTTACATTTAATTTTTGGACTAGATTTTTGAGTTTATGTATTTGATTGTCCGACTAGCAACTTAAAGTAGCACAGGGTGATCTTGAGCCTTTATAAAATAAACACAAAATAGGAATCTGGTTGGTGGCTGTAATTGGGCTAATTGTACTTTTTGGGTTGCCTTGTTTGAAGGTTTGTAATTGTAAAAGTGGCAGGGTGTGTGCCCTGCAGTTCATAGTATTGTCTCTCATTATATTAAATAAAGTCTTCTTTAAATTTAAAAAAAATAGCACCTTTTTGTTACATTGATTTATGGGCCCACTTATAAAATTATCTCTATAATAAGCAGCTTGTTTTAATGTCATACATATAGCCTGAGCACAAGATGTATGTTCAAAGATTCTTTTTGATAGGGAGCGCCATATTCTTCACAGCCATACTGACAGGGAATGTTCTGATTCAAATTATTATCCTTCTCCAATAAGCAAGGTACTGCAAGTTTATGGTTTATAGTTTATTTGGTATACCATTGATGTTCTCAAGGTCTTTTCTCCTCAAACAATGATTTTCAAACTTTCATAACATCAACAGTGCATGAACTTTCTGTCCAATGCAATTTGACTGAAATGTTCATCACAGTTTATATTACAGCAGCACAGTGGTGTTGGAAAGATTATCGCCACATCCAATCTCAGCCCTAGACTACCCTCCAGACAATAGGTTGTTACAGCATAGCATTTTGCCTGTTGCAAGTACTTTTTACTTTCCTCCAGTCCAATCAGTTAGTTTAAGAGCTTGGTGATTTCCTGACCAGTCCAAGAACACCCATGGATTGCCTCCTTTCCCTCAGCAGACCTTAACTTCTGGAAGGTCCAATTTAAGTCTTTCAAACTGATAATAGCCTGGGGAGAGCAATACAACAGCTAAGTGATTCACAATCTTTTACTGAATTAGTTAAGGGAGTACAAATGCATTCATTTATTTTATTGAATTTGTTACCTACTTTTACAAGGCAAACTTTCAAACCAAGGTGTCAAAACAATATCATTAAACACATTAAGCTATCAAAACTAAAGTCTAAATACAACAAGAACAACCAAATAACCATCACAGCCTTGATCCCCTAAGAACACTGTTCTAGCTCTTCTCTCTCTTTCAATCTTAGAGGTAATGTGGAGGGGCATAATTGAACGGGGGCGCCCATCTATAAGAGTGCCCATCTCTAAGGACGGCCCCATAAAGCGGCGTCCCCGACCGTATTATCGAAACAAGATGGGCGGCCATCTTTCGTTTCGATAATACAGTCGAGGACGGCCAAATCTCAACATTTAGGTCGACCTTAGAGATGGCTGCCCTTAGAGATGGCCGACCTCGGTTTTCACATATAATGGAAACTAAGGGCGCCCATCTCGAAACCGTCCAAATACAAGCCATTTGGTCATGGGAGGAGTCAGCATTTGTAGTGCACTGGTCCCCCTCACATGCCAGGATACCAACCGGGCACCCTAGGGGGCACTGCACTGGACTTCACAAATTGCTCCCAGGTGCATAGCTCCCGTACCTTGTGTGCTGAGCCCCCCAAAACCCACTCCCCACAACTATACAACACTACCATAGCCCTTAAAGGGTAACGGGGGGCACATAGATGTGGGTACAGTGGGTTTCAAGTGGGTTTTGGAGGGCTCCCATTTACCACCACAAGTGTAACAGGTGGGGGGGGGATGGGCCTGGGTCAGCCTGCCTAAAGTGCACTGCAGTACCCACTAAAAATTGCTCCAGGGACCTGCATAGTGCTGTGATGGAGCTGGGTATGACATTTGAGGCTGGCATAGAGGCTGGCAAAAAAATGTTTTTTAATTTGTTTTTTTTTGGGTGGGAGGGGGTTGGTGACCACTGGGGGAATAAGTGGAGGTGATCCCCGATTCCCTCCGGTGGTGATCTGGTCAGTTTGGGCACCTTTTCAAGGTTTGGTTGTGAACAAAAAGGAACCAAGTAAAGTCGGCCAAATGCTCGTCAGGGACGCCCTTCTTTTTTCCATTATCAGCCAAGGATGGCCATCTCTTAACCACGCCCCCGTCCCACCTTTGGTACACTGCCGACACGCCCCCTTGAACTTTGGCCATCCCTGCGATGGAAAGCAGTTGAAGTCGCCCAAAATCAGCTTTTGATTATACCAATTTGGGCGGCCTTGCAAGAAGGGCGCCCATCTCACGATTTGTGTCGGAAGATGGCCGCCCTTCTCCTTCAAAAATAAGCTGGATTAGCTCCTCTGGCTCTTATCCCAGTGGTGACGTCTGCACATATTTCCCCAGATTCTACAAAGATTGCCCAAATTTCGGCACAGATCCAAGATCTGCATGCAAACTAATTAGTTAACAAGGTGTTAACATCAATTATTGATGGTAATTGGCACTGATTTGGACTTACGTGCAGATCTGCCTATGTGCCATTAAAACAAACCTGTTCAGGAAAGCATATCCCACCGACCCAACATAAAAGCCTGAGTACCTGCAACACAACAAAACCAAAGATCGTAATGGACACACCCAACTTCCCTCTTCCTCCCTAAGTTCCCTAATATATCTACCATACATGAATTTATGCTGCCACAGCAACACCTTGTATTTGTTCATACCGGAACTGGTGAACTCGATTACGGTACTATGTAAGCCACATTGAGCCTGCAAATAGGTGGGAAAATGTGGGATACAAATGTAACAAATACTACTACTACTACTACTAATAATGCTGTGCACCGAGTCTCTCACACACAACCCGAAAGGGGGCGTGGCCATGGGAGGGGCATGGGCGGATCAGAGGCAGTCCAAAATTTTTGGCACAATGTTATATTATACTGAGGTTATGCGCCCAACGTGAGTGTCAGGATTTACACCAGGTTTCAGCAGGCATAAGTCCTCGTGCCCAAAGCTGGGTGTGGGAATCTGTGCTATGCACTATTTGAAATGTGAATTTTTTCCAGCACCTCACTTTGAACACCATTTACTGAATCTGGCCTTCAATGGCTTTTATAAAATTATACTCTCCCCCCCCCCCCCCAACAAACACACACACCACATACAGAGACACTATACAATCATACTCACATGGCGATAGTCACAGTCTCATCTTCACTTATAAGAAGCACACCAGTATCACACTCATGTAAATTGAGACATTCTCCCACAATCCCCACTGTCACTTTTCACATATGCAAAAGAAAAGATACACAGAATTGTAGCATTTCCTTCCTGAAGCTGGGACATGATCCAATCATCATGAGGATAATTTATAACAGGGCCATTGGAGTAAGAGGACAAATAGGCACTGAGGGGCCCTTTTACTAAGCTGGGGTAAAAAGGGCCCTGTGCTAGGGACAGCAGCTGTTTATGCTGCATGATGAGGCCCTTTTAACCGCAGCAGGTATAAAGGCTGAAAAAAGAAATAGCCATGTGGTAACACTGAACTTACTGTGTAGCCATGCGTGTGTGTGTGTGTGGGGGGGGTACATACCACTACCTAATGAGGTGGCAGTAAGGGCTCACACGCTAACCTGGCGGTAACCGGGCAGCACATGACACTGCCCGATTACCACAGGGTAACCCCCTGAGGAAATATTTTTCATTTCCACTAGCACCGGAAATGCTGCATGTTGGGCTAGCGGCATTTCCAGATTGGTACATTGTAAACCCACGTTGGGCTTACCACCGCTTAGTAAAAGGGCCCCTTACTTAGGTAGCATAAGCAGCAGCAATCTCATCTGCAAGGTAATAGCCATACTGGGTCAGATCAATGGTCCATCCAGCCCAGTATCCTGCTTCCAAGAGAGGCCAATCCAAGTCACAAGTACCTGGCTGAAACCCAGATAGTAGCAACATTCCATGCTACCAATCCCAGGGCAAGTAGTGGCTTCCCCATGTCTATCTCAATAGCAGACAATGGACTTTCGAGCAGGTATAAATGTCCACATCTACATTATTCAAGTACCCGCAGCTGAGGAGGGATATGATTGAGGTCTATAAAATCCTGAGTGGTGTAGAACAGGTAGAAGTGAATCGATTTTTCACTCTTTCAAAAAATGTAAAGACTAGGAGACACTCACTGAAATTATATGGAAATACTTTTAAAACAAATAGGAGGAAATATTTTTTCACGCAAAGAATAGTTAAGCTCTGGAACTCACAACTGGAGGACGTGGTAACAGTGGTTAACATATCTGGGGTTAAAAAAGGTTTGGACACGTTCCTGGAGGAAAAGTCCATAGTCCGCTATTGAGATAGACATGGGAGAAGCCACTGCTTGACCTGGGTTTGGTAGCATGGAATGTTGCTGCTATTTGGATTTCTGTCAGGTACTTGTGCCCTGGATTGGCTATTGCTGGAAGCAGGACACTGGGCTAGATGGGCCTTTGGTCTCACCCAATATGGCTATTCTTATGTTTTTATATATATATATTCTGTCAAAAAAAAAGTACAAAGATTAAGAGGCAGGTTATGAAGTTACTTAGTAATACTTTTAAAACAAATGTTTTCTTCACTCAGTGCATATATAAGCACTGGAACTCATTGCCAGAGGAGGTGTTAACAGCAGTTAGCATAGATTGATTTAAAAAGGTTTAGATAAATTCCTGGAGGGGAAATCCATAAACCATTATTAAGATAGATTGGGGGGGGGGGGGGGAGCCACTGCTTATCCCTGGGGGTCAGTAGCATGGAATCTTGCTACTTATTGGGATTCTCCCAGGTACTTGTGACCTGGATTGCCCACTGTTGGAAGCAGGATACTAGGCTAGATTAACATTTGGTCTGTCCCAGTATGGCAACTCTTATGTCTTATGTTATGAAGCTGGAATTAATGAGATGGGAAAAAGTCTAAGAGTTAAGAGTCCTTGTTTTTGTGGCTGACCTTTTACTGTCACAAGAATACACATAAAAGCCAGGAACCAGTTGAATTGCTCTGATTTAATCTGACCGCCCTGGCAGCAAGTCTTTATTCTGTGCCACCTCAATAAATAAATACCACAAAGAAAGCACATGCCGCCAGTCCCCAGGGAGTCAGGTATCCCATTCACAGCCAGTGGGATGGGAAGATGATGAAAAGGACACCAGAGTGACACAGCAAGATGTACAAATGATTAGAGGCAGCAGATGGGGCTCCCAGGCAGGAAAGAGCAGAAGGGAAAAGAACTAAAGACTTGTGCAAACAGCTACTGAAGATCCTGTAGCTCTTCTGACATTAGAAACAAGTTTTCATGCATCTGGGGGCTACTCACCAGCTGGTACACAAACAGGTGGATGCAATTCAGCACTAATCTAGAGACAGGTGGTTCTAGTACAAAGCAATATCTGACACCAAAGCATCTGAGCAAAGCACAAGGCAGGCCCTGCCTCTGCCAGTTCAGTTGGGGACATTTTGCACAGATTTGGATGATAGAAGTGTTGCAGCCAAATGGATTTCTAGCTTTGTCTTGTCTAGGCAGTGGCAATTTTAAAGGGGAAAGGGCTTCTGTTGGTGCCTGTGGGCATCCTTGCCTTCAAATGTGCTTCTGCAAAAGCCTTAACAATGCCTTGTGCTGTGTGCCCTCTGTCTGCACACACATTGCTTTGTGCTTTTCTATTTGAATATACTTGGGTTTCTGTGTATTTCTGTGACTGCCTTTGTTTGATTGTGTAGGTCATTATTTGTGCATAGGTGTGAATTTTCTATATGGATCTGGAACTCTTCTGAGGAAGCAGCAGGGAGTATTTTTTTCAGGGAGAGAGTGGTGGATGCTTGGAATGCTCTCCCATGGGAGGTGGTGGAGAAGAAAACGGTAACGGAATTCAAACATGCGTGGGATAAACATAAAGGAATCCTGTTCCGAGGGAATGGATTCTCACTCAGAAGCTTAGCCGAGATTGGGTGGCAGAGACGGTGGTGGGAGGCGGGGATAGTGCTGGGCAGACTTATATGGTCTGTGCCCTGAAAATCACAGATACAAATCAAGGTAAGGTATACACAAAAAGTAGCACATATGAGTTTATCTTGTTGGGCAGACTGGATGGACCGTGCAGGTCTTTTTCTGCCGTCATCTACTATGCTACTATGTAAAGTTACTGAAAGGAGGCAAACTTTAGGACTTCTTAGAAAGATTTTATAAAATACTTTACATAATATCCTTTTCAGTCCATGTTTCAAAGGTAAAGAGGTTTTATTTGATCACTATGTGTTTTTAATTGTTTTGGTGGTGTTCTAACCTCATCAAACATTTAGGCTTTCAGAAAGCCATAAACAAAAGCAGCTCTCTCAGAGTCCTTCTCAATTAACGCATACTCTCAGACCACATGTGCAGATTTATTTTAAAAATATATAGTCTGTCTACAACCGTTAAGCTCTGTCACTCTGCTCAACGCTTTCACCACGTTATCCCCCTCTTTCTTTCGGAACTCTGGCTTCCGGTATCAGCCCACATTAAATTCAAAACCCTTTGTCTGGTCTTCAAATTATGTCTCCCTTCTGCTCCAGCATATCTCAACTCTCTTTATTCCCTATGCCCCAACATTTATTTATTTAGGCTTGAAGTACTGCCTTTGCTAACAAGTAGTTCAAAGCGGTGTACAATAAAGTATAAAAATATAGTAAACAGAGTAAAGAAAGGAACTACAATGGTGGATAGGAAAGAGCAATTGAAGCCATGCATACTAGAGAGACCATCATAACAACAGGGGGAAGGGGGGAAGTTATTCAAAGTCGTTAAATCGTGGGAGGATTTTGAAAAATTACAAGCAAACCTTACGAGACTGGGAGACTGGGCGTCTAAATGGCAGATGACGTTTAATGTGAGCAAGTGCAAAGTGATCCATGTGGGAAAGAGGAACCCAAATTATAGCTATGTCATGCAAGGTTCCACATTAGGAGTCACGGACCAATATAGGGATCTAGGTGTCGTCATTGATGATACGTTGAAACCTTCTGCTCAGTGTGCTGCTGCAGCTAAAAAAGCAAATAGAATGTTAGGTATTATTAGGAAAGGAATGGAAAACAAAAATTAGGATGTTATAATGCCTTTGCATCGCTCCATGGTGCAACCGCACATCGAATATTGTGTTCAATTCTGGTCGCCGCATCTCAAAAAAGATACAGTGGAATTAGAAAAGGTGCAGAGAAGGGCAACGAAAATGATAAAGGGGATGGGATGACTTCCCTATGAGGAAAGGCTAAAGCGGCTAGGGCTCTTCAGCTTGGAGACAAGGCAGCTGAGGGGAGATATGATAGAGGTCTATAAAATAATGAGTGGAGTTGAACAGGTAGATGTGAAGCGTCTGTTCACGCTTTCCAAAAATACTAGGACTAGGGGGCTTGCGATGAAGCTACAATATAGTAAATTTTAAACGAATCGGAGAAAATATTTCTTCACTCAACGTGTAATTAAACTCTGGAATTCGTTGCCAGAGAATGTGGTAAAGGTGGTTAGCTTAGCAGAGTTTAAAAAAGGTTTTAAAAAGGTTTGGGCGGCTTCCTAAAGGAAAAGTCCATAGACTGTTATTAAATGGACTTGGGGAAAATCCACTATTTCTGGGATAAGCAGTACAAAATGTTTTGAACATTTTTGGGGATCTTGCCGGGTATCTGTGACCTGGATTGGCCACTGTTGGAAACAGGATGCTGGGCTCGATGGATCTTTGGTCTTTCCCAGTATGGCAATACTTATGTACTTAAGATAGGGGGAGGGAGAAAGGTTATGAAGCAAGATAGGAGCCACTCAGACAGCGACAGACAAAACTGCACCTAACTAGATGGAGTTGAAAATGCTTCATGGAAAAGCCAGGTCTTGACCATGGACTTAAAGTTTTTCAAGGAAAGTTCAGAATGAATAGTGAGGGACAAGGAGTTCTGTCAGGTCTCAAAGCAGCAACTAGGTTTGTGAGCCCTTGGGCTGCTGCCAAGGAGCGGCAGTGGCAGGCAAAAACACCCCAACCAGCACTGGGCTAACACACACACAAAGCAGGAACTGCAGACAGGGATGAGCAAAGCAGGAACACACTGGACAAGAACACTTGGACTTTAACACAGGACTGGAGCAAGGCTTCACCTGCACTTGACCACCCTTCCCCAGGAGTTGAGCCCCTGGGTGCAGGCGGCCGGCAGGACTTACCGGACTGGGCAGGAACTGGATACCAGCAGGAAACATACAACAGAGTCAGGACTAAAAGCTACCTAGCAGCCACTAATAAAGAACACAGACACAAGACAAGGAAATGCAGACCAGAAACAAGACTAGGAACTAAACAATAAAACCAAAGCTAACTACACACAAACAAACAAGAACCAGGCAAGAACTCAGAATAAAACTGGACTAGGCAGAAGTGCACAGAGCACACCCACATACCAGGGACCTTAGACGATGCAAAGGCAAACACAGAAGTTTCTAGGTGATTAATAAAGCCCATCAGCTGCTAAAGCTCAGCTGCAGGAATCACAAGGCAACTACGGGTGCTGTTCAGGTACAAACAAGGAAAGCAATTCTGACAGCCCGGAAGATCTGGACTGAACTGGGCTGAAGTCTGGAACGGGTGACAGTAAACAGACTGTCCATTGCAGCCACCAGGTCTGGCCACCAGAGAGCGAGGTGAGCACAGACAAGGAAACGGTCACAAACGTGACAAGTTCCATAGGGCTGGAGTGGCAAAGAAAAAAGCTTGATGCCTGGTAAATTCAAGATATGCACGTTTTGGACCATGTTCCTTCCGTTCTTCTACCGTTAATCTACTTACAGTCCCTTCCTGCCTTCTGTTTAACTATTTCTCATGAGACCAGTTTCAGCTACCTTGGTCCAACCCTCTATAATCTCTCTGCCTCTCAGCTCACATCCATATGGAGCCTTCTTATCCAAAGTTCAAAGCACTACTCAAAACTCATCTTTCATTGAGTGCTTTGGTTCTTCTAACCTTCCTTGACCTCGTCTCACTTTCCCTCTTGGTCCCTTCCCTGATTACCTTTTTTTTATTATTATTATTATTGTTAACCGCATAGTCACCTTTATGGACTCCTTGTGGTATGTCAAGAACTGTAAATAAATAAATAAATAATAAATAGGCAGATTACAAAAGAACACAGATAATGTAAAAATAAACAAGACAACACAATATTAAATCCATAATCTGTCTTAACAACTGTCCACTCCTTAAACTGCTCACAAAGAAAAAGAATACAACAAATGTGTTTTCCCTACATGCTGTTCCAGATGTTCTGCAATGTAGGTTCTTGGGTGGAATACGTTTATCTTTACAGGTCCAAAATTTAAACCATTTAACTGGATAGCAGCACCTGTTGTCCAGATAAGTGCCACTGATCAGGATATTCGGAGGTACTATCCAGATAGTTTCTCTGAATAGCCTTACAGACCACCTTGGCACTATCAGATAGGGGTAGTGTAGAGCATCGGTGGAGTCAGGGTAGTGCAAGAGCATAACTGGACAATAGCAGTAGTGAGTCTGCTACCCAGAAAACTTAGGACAGTCTTTTTGAATATCACTGGATAGATAAGTTCCAGTACTGAAGTGGCGTAGTCACCGGAGGGGCCTGGGCCCCCCTAAACTGGATTTGGGCCCCCCACAGTCTGCTGGTTTGGTTGGTTGGGGTCACCAAGCCCCACTTGTAGAAGCCTTCCTCCAGCACTGTTTGCCAAAATGCTGTTTGATCCCCCCTCCACATGCCTGCTTGGTTTTAGTGAAATTGAGCACGCTTGAGGCTTCACAAATGCTCAATTTCATTAAAACTGAGCATGCGCGCCGTGGGGGGAAGCACGGCAGGTGGCATGGCATTGAACAGCACTGGAGGAAGGCTTCTACTGGTGGGGCTTGGGGACCTCCGCCAGCCCAGGGAGGTGAGATTGCAGCAGGGAGGTGAGGCAAAATGTGCCCTCTCCACATATTCTGGGCTCGGCCCCACCCCCCTCAAAATTGAGGTCTGGCTATGTGCCTGAAGATGGCCACTTTTCCAACAGTAGCACTGAACATCTGGATATTTTTCAACCATTGTGGCTGGCAATAAAAAACACATTGACTATGGCAACTGAATATTGACCCATTATTTTAGATCTGGATCGTGGGACTTACAATCAGCATTTTTAGTCTTAGGATGAACATAAGACTAGCTATACTGAGTCAGACCAATATTCCATCTAGCCCAGTATCCTGCTTCCAGCAGTGGCCAATCCAGGTCACAAGTACCTGGCAGAAACCCAGTTAGTAGCACCATTCCATGCTACCAATCCCAGGGCAAGCAGCGACTTCCCCCATGTCCATCTCAATAACTATGGACTTTTCTTCCAAGAACTTGTCCAAACCTTTTTTAAACCCAAATAAACTAACCACCATTACCACATCCTCCGTTTCATTCTTTGAGTGAAAAAATATTTCCTCCTATTTGTTTTAAAAGTATTCCATGTAATTTCATTTCAAATCGATTCACCTCCATCTGCCCCATACCACTCAGGATTTTGTAGACCTCTTTATCCTTTCCTCATATGGAAGCAGTTCCATCCCCTCATGTTAAGGCTCATTGCAACACATTAACAAGTGTTATTGGTGATTTAAGACAAGCCTCATCATTGTCAAGAGGACCTATTCACTATAATTTGCATTAATCGCATTAACATGCATTAAATGCAAACGAACATGTTAATGAATTAAAAACAGGTGAATAAATCTAGCCCTTAGCTTATACCTGAGGTAATAGAGGGTGATGTGACTTGCCCAAAGCCACAAGGAGGCATCAGTAGATTGTTGAATGTGCCTGACAAGCATTTATGCAGTGGTTTAGAATATCAGTCTAGAGCCACAATAGCTTTTCTTAGAATGGAACCGATTCAGGTTAAACTTCATGTGAAAGGCAACCACAGTCTTGGAGACTCTTCCATTGAAAATAACTTGAGTCAATCAGTGGGTCACTGCAAAATGGTACAAAATCAATACGACTTTGCTTTTATCCAAGTTTCTAATTTCCATAGATTAGAAGCCCTGCCTATTCCCATATCTACTTCCATCACTTCTTCTCTCTACCGCTCCCATTCCTGTTTGCCTCTCTGATCAGAATGACACCTGGGTCCTGGTACAGATACAGTGCTCCAAACTCAGTGTGCCTTGTACTGCATAAATACTGCATATGTTTGAGGGCTGCCTGGCTTTTCTGTTCTCAGCACACATGATTAGAGGGTAGCTGCAGGATACCATGCTTAGACCCTCCAAGTTATGTGCAAAAGAAATGACAAACTTACAATTAGAAAATCTTTTATTGAAATGACAAAACACAGTTAGAAAATCTTTTTTTTTTTTTATTGAAATGACAAAACATTCAACAATTATACCACAGTTGAACAGTTTTGCAAATAACCAAATAAACACAAGAACCTCAATATAGGATACAATCATACCCCCCCCCCCCCAAAAAAAAAAAAAAAAAAAAAAAAAACAACAACAATCCCACAAGAAGCATTCAGGGCACCATAGCTGAAAAGAATAATAATAACCAAAGGTCTGAACACTTATGACCTCAGGCCATCTTAAAGTTAGCCTAAGCTCACCCAACACCCCCTCCCCTGAGGCCTGAAGATCTAAAGGTGCCTCCTTCTGTGTATCCTAAACCTGTTCAAACTTGACTACGCGGCTGTGGGGAAATCAATTGTATATAAGGGTCCCATATTGTCAAAAATCTCTTTTGCCTTTTTGGGTGGCAATGAATGGTAAACACTCCCACAACATTAAGGCACAGAGTTTATTCCTCCAGTGCCAAAACACACGAAGGTTGAGTCTACAACCAGCTAGTAAGTTAGCATTTTTTCACTACACTATAAGCCTTACCCAGGAATCACTTTTCTCCCTTATCCCGAGCTCCATATAATTTGATTTGTTTAAAGAGGCACCCTTAAATTGTCAAATTCAAATGATTGCCAGCAACATTTTTAAATAAGTTAAGTGCGCTTCCCAAAAGGATTTTATCAGTCTACATCGCCACAAGCCATGAAAGAGTGTTGTCATATGACTTACATTTCAGATATTGAGGGGTGTTGGCACATTCCGCATGAAAAGCTTGTTTCTGAGAGAAGTATGCACTATGTACTACCCAAAATTGACACTCCTGTAATTCAGTTCTATGTACCACCCCAGGTATCGATTTAAGCAAATCCAGAAGTGACAGAACCTGTAAGGCCACTGTATATCCTTAACCCATGTCTCCAATAAAGGAGTGTATATTTTAGAGTTTGGAACTTACACAATTCCCTATGAACCAAGAAACAGAAACTCAGCCCATCACATCACCCTCCAGAAAGTCCCAAACTTTAAAGCTAAACTCCCCGGACTCAAGCAAGCCAGATAATGAGATAGTTGCAAATATGCATATCAAATCAGCAGGACCAAAAGATAACCACCGAAATAAATCAGGTCAGGTAAAGATAGATCCATCTGGCCTGCAGTAAGTGTTCAATAAGTGAGATACCCTGAGTGTGCCAATGACAGAACATCGCATTTTCCATCCCAGGGGAGAAAAATCAGCATTCCCCACAAGCGGTAATAATGCACTATTACTAGGGTCTTGCTGCCAGGTGCGGAGCAATTCTCTCTATTTATTTATTTGTTGCATTTGTATCCCACATTTTCCCACCTATTCGCAGGCTCAATGTGGCTTACAATTGTTCCGTAATGGCGATCGCCATTTCCGGATTGGAGAGATAGATGTGGTATTACATTAAAGATCATGATTGACATGGAGAGGCATAATCGAACGTCGCCAGCCAAAAAGGTCGCCGCGATCTATTGTGCGGCGGCGCTACAGCTGGCCGGAACCGTATTATCGAAAAAGATGGCCGGCCATTTTTTTTTCGATATACGGTTTAGCCCGGCCAAATGGCTTGGATTTCGCCAGGTTTGAGATGGCCGGGGTTTGTTTTTCAGCGATAATGGAAAAAAATACCGGCGATCTCCAACCCGGAGAAATCCAAGCCATTTGGTCATGGGAGGAGCCAGCATTTGTAGCGCACTGATCCCCCTGACATGCCAGGACACCAACTGGGCACCCTAGACATAGTAAAATAGTAACATAGTAGATGATGGCAGAAAAAGACCTGCATGGTCCATCCAGTCTGCCCAAGACAAACTCATATGTGTATACCTTACCTTGAATTTGTACCTGTCCTTTTCAGGGCACAGACCATATAAGTCTGCCCAGCAGTATTTCCCGCCTCCCAACCACCAGTCCCACCTCCCATCACTGGCTCTGGTACAGACCGTATAAGTCTGCCCTCCCCTATCCTCCGCGTCCAACCACCACCCCCTCTTCCCCCCAACTGCTGCCGCCACCCAATTTCAGCTAAGCTTCTGAGGATCCATTCCTTCTGCACAGGATTCCTCTATGCATGTCCCACGCATGTTTGAACTCCGTTACCGTTTTCATCTCCACCACCTCCCGCGGGAGGGCATTCCAAGCGTCCACCACCCTCTCCGTGAAGAAATACTTCCTGACATCTTTCCTGAGTCTGCCCCCCTTCAATCTCATTTCATGTCCTCATCGTTCTACCGCCTTCCCATCTCCGGAAAAGATTCGTTTGCGGATTAATACCTTTCAAATATTTGAATGTCTGTATCATATCACCCCTGTTCCTCCTTTCCTCCAGGGTGTACATGTTCAGGTCAGCAAGCCTCTCTTCATACGTCTTGGAACGTAAATTCCCATACCATCCTCGTAGCTTTTCTTTGCACCGCTTCCATTTTTTTAACATCCTTCGCAAGATACGGCCCTCCAAAACTGAACACAATACTCCAGGTGGGGCCTCACCAACATCTTATACAGGGGCATTAAAACCTCCGTTCTTCTGCTGTCACTCCTCTCTCTATACAGCCTAGCATCTTCTAGCTACTGCCACCGCCTTGTCGCACTGTTTCGTCGCCTTCAGGTCCTCCGATACTATCACCCCAAGATCCCTCTCCCCGTCCGTGCCTATCAGACTCTCCCCGCCTAACACATACGTCTCCCTTGGATTTCTACTCCCTAAGTGCATCACTTTGCATTTCTTCGCATTGATTTTAATTGCCAAACGTTAGACCATTCTTCTAGCTCTTCAGATCTTTTTTCATGTTTTCCACACCCTCCGGGGTGTCCACTCTGTTGGAAATCTTGGTGTCATCCGCAAAAGGCAAACTTTACCTTGTAACCCTTCGGCAATGTCACTCACAAATATATTGAACAGAATCGGCCCAGCACCGATCCATGAGGCACTCCACTACTCACCTTTCCTTCCTCCGAGCGAACTCCATTCCACACCACCCTCTGGCGTCTGTCCGTCAACCAGTTCTAATCCATTTCACCACTTCGGGTCCTATCTTCAGGCCATCGAGTTTATTTAAGAGCCTCCTGTGGGGAACCGTGTCGAAAGCCTTGCTGAAATCTAAGTAGATGACGTCCATAATCACAGCCTTGATTTAATTCTCCCGTCACCACAGTCAAGATTCATGAGATTCGTTTGCATAGACATGTGGGTACAGTGGGTTTTGGAGGGCTCCCATTACCAGCAGCAAGTGTTACAGGTAGGGGGGAGGGGTGGGTCTGGGTCCGCCTGCCTTAAGTGCACTCCGGTACCCACTAAAAGTGCGCAAGGGACAGGACTTGTTGCTGCTGTATAAGCTGCCACAACCATTGAGACCTGAAGACTAATCGCTTTGAAAAAGTCCTTTATTTGAATAAGCACGTTTACTCACAGTTAACTGCAGATCAGAGGTTGTGTCCCACTGGCAAAGAGTCTCACCTGGTACCTGAGATTAGTAGTAGGTCAGAGCTGGCAGAATGGTGTACAATGGCCCTCTTTCAGCCACATTCAAGGTAATAACTAGTTCTCTAACGTGCTAACACATGAAAGGGATCTAAACTGGCTTACAAAACATGGCCACTACCTTATGGACTAACGGAATAAAACAGGGCACACTCTGACCCAGTTAGCAGGGGGAAAGCAGCATGGGAGTACAGCCCAGTACCCTAACCCACCACAATGCATTGCTGATGTGACTCTGCAGTGCAACCTAACAGAAAAGTGTCACACTCACAACCAGGGAAAGGCTGTCGGAGGATAGAACCATTCATGCTGTCTGGGAGGTGGGTACAGCATTTGAGGCTTGCATACAGGCGGGCAAAAAAAAAGTTTTTTTAATTTTATTTTTTTAGTGTGGGAGGGTGTTGGTGACCACTGGTGGAGTATCGTAGGTCAATCCCCCATTCCCCTCCGGTGGTCATCTGGTCAGTTGGGGCACCTTTTTGGAGGCTTGGGGCGTGAAAATAAAAGGAACCAAGTAACCCGGCGAAATACTGCTTATTGCCGGTTTTTTTTCCCATTATCGTCGAAAGCCGGCCATCTGTAGCCACGCCCACACCCGCCCATGTCCCGCCTTCACTTAGCCGGCGACACGCCCCTTTGAACTTTCAACCGGTGAGGCGACGGGAAGCGGCGATGCTGTCAAAAACGCAGCTTTCGATTATGGCCGATTTCGCTGCCTTTCCGTGATCGCCGGCCATCTCCCGATTTATGGTCGGGAAATGGCCGGCGATCACTTCGATTATAAGCTGGATAGTAGATTAAGTAGTTAAGTATAAAGAGTTCATATTCGGAATACGAGATAAAGTGGTATTGCTTTAAAGTTCATTCGTGGTAGAGTAGACCTTGGTAGTCGAGTATAGAGTTAGGTTTTATCCATTCAGGCTTGAGTTTCGTTGTCCTGGTAATTAGTGATGGATTGTCATTATAAATACTATAAGGGCCCACAGCAATAAACTACATTGAAATGGCAAGCACTGGAATCAGGGAGAGTCAAATGTGAAATAAATAAAGAAACCAGGGCTTAAAATATTCCTGTTCAAATAAGAATCAGTGTGAAGATTAGTTTCCAATACCCTGTCTCTGAGATGCTGTAACAAACATGCTTGGTCGTATAGCTTTATATCTGGTATGCCCCCACTCCATGACCCCAGCTACCCCCCCCCCCCCCCCCCATGTAATGCTACCATATCTTAGGCTTCTCCCCTCACCAACAGAAAATGCTCATAGCTTCCGCAAAACCTTAATGTCTTTACCTAGAAGGCGAAGTGGGAGGGATTGTAACACATACAACCACCGGGGGGGTGGGGGGGGGCGGGGAATAACGATGCCAAAAGAGAAACGAAGTAAACTAAATCAACACTCAAGCTCATGTTTCATATCATTAAGTAGTTCAAGGTAAGGAAAAGAAACATTTACCCACTTGAGAGGAAAGGACTCCCCCCACGGCCCTCTTTAAGGAGTCAGCCCCTGCTAAAGCTTCAAATTTCGTAAAAATTTAACTAAAAAAAACAGAAAAAATATCATACTCCCGAATACTTTCCAAAAGTACTGGGAGTGAAGCCTTGGGATCAATTAGGTATACCAACAAATCATCCGCAAATGCAGCTAATTTGAAAACATTACGGCCCACGTGAAATTCCTTAATTTCCAGGTTACTCTGAATTTCTCTAATTAAGAGATCCAAAGTTAAAACAAATAATAACAGGGATAATGACATCCCTGATGTGTTCCTCGGGAAATGGATTTGACACCAAACCATTTGCCCTAGCAAGTGCCGCAATGGCTCTGGAAAAGAGACCACTAATCCCATAAGCCACTAGCGTGCCACAGAGAAACGCCGACACCACTCTATCAAAGGACCTTTTGGCAATAAAACTAATAGTACTGAGTGGGGTCCGACCCTCGCACCACACAGACTCCAAAGCTGCTAATATTTCTGCAGTTTTTTAAATATTGCATGACCGTACAGAAAACCAACCTGCAGCTCTGCATTAGTGAAGGTAGAACTCTCCATAATCTATTAGCCAAAATTTTGGCCAACAATTTGGACTTTAATTCAATAATAGTATTGGATGTAGGATTCAGGGTGTTTCTGGTCCTTAGCTGGTTTCAAGAAGACAAATAATTTGAGCAATATGGAGCAAATGATGACAGAAACCTTGCTCAATGATAGTATTAACATACTGACGTGAGAGTGGGTACAATGTCATCCTTAATGAGTGATAAAATTCACATCCTAAAACCCATCTGGGCCAGGGGCTTTATTCAAAGGACTCTGTGAAATAGCCAAACTCTTCTGATTGAACACCAGCATTGCGCATATCCAATCTGTAGCTAATATGTTGTGATAAATCTAAACTAGACAAGTAAATGATATCAATATCCATTGGAGGACCATCAGGCATGGAATAAAAAGAAGCAAAAAATGATGACAAACATACAAAAGATAAAGAAGGCTTGAGTTCCTTGAGTTTCATGTACACTGATAATACAGCACTGTGTCAACCTTTGCAGAGATTACAATCTAGAATAACAATAATCACAGCAATCACTCATACAAAGAAGCTAAGCTTTGCTTGGTGCTTCTCATATTAAAGGGCACAACTGAGACACCAGTAAAGATAAAGTGGAGGAGCAATCTAGTTGTTAGAGCAAGGGGCTGACAACCCCAGGGAAGCCTGGTTCAAATCCTGCTGCTGCTCGTTGCGATGTTGGATGAGTCACTAATGGGCCTTTTACAAAGGCGCGCTAGCATTTCGATGGAACACTAAAATAAGGCTGTGTTAAATGCTAGAGATGCCCACATATTCCTATGCACTTCCACGGTATCCCAAATATCCTAAAGGAGGGGGTTCCTCATATATAACTCTTTCAATCACCCAACTCCACTTATATTTTTAACAGTACTTATATAGTCTTTAAGGGACATACAGATTAGGATCTATCAGATTTGCATGTTACCACCAATTTTGGCTTTGTATTGTGAGCCATGCAACTATCTTATGGTGGGCCTGGTATTGTCATTCGATCCATATTTTGTATATTTTAAAAGACATTTTTTAGCTTAAGTAACTTAATTCAATATTCAAAATTTGCAAATTGTACTTAGCTTAGCTTTTTGAAATGAACTCTTTTCTTTTTAAATTCTATTAAGTTTCATTCATGACAAACAATCATCTCGGAGACATCTAATCCCGACATGAATTCATGTTTCGCACATAGTGCTGTATCAAGGTTCCGTCTCCCTCAATTAAAGCAGGAAACATGTCCGTCGCTCTCTCAGTGTTTCAAACGCTCTCTCAGCGTTATTCTATAACTATATGTGTTAATTGTAGGAAATGCCCTCGTTCCAACCCATGACACTCCCATATCCGTGCCCCCTTTTTGAACTCACATGTAAAATTAGGTGCAGATGCTGCACCTAAATTTGCAAGCATAAATTACAATTAAAATCTATTTAGTGCCAATAATTGCTTGTTAAGCCAATTATCAGTAGATCGTTATTCAATTAAATTGCATGCAAAAATTGGACGAATACCCAAATTTGTGCGCAACAATTTTTTAGTGACTTATATAGAATTAAGGGAATACTGTTCCATTAGAGAATATTAGCTCAGCGCTCTAATTTTAGGCAACTAAGTTTGAGCACTCTTATTGAATTGACCCCCTTACCCCAGATTCTATATAGTGCACTTATATTTATGTGCCAAAATTGGCGTGGATTCTATAACATCACTGGTAACTTAATTGGCTTACAAGCTAATGAGCACTGATAACAGCACTTAACAAGCATAAAGCAAAGATACTTACCTGTAGCAGGTATTCTCCGAGGCCAGCAGGCTTCATATTCTCACGAGTGGAGGATGCCGATCTGCATCGCCCAGTCCCAGCATTCGCCATAGTAAAAAACAGAGCATTCTGGTGCACAAGCCACGCTCCACCACACATGCACGAGTGCCTTCCCACCCATCGTGCGAACATGGTCTCTTCAGTTTAATATTAAAGCAAAAATAACCAAGGAGACAACTCCAAGGGGAGGTGGGAGGGACTGTGAGAATATGAAGCTTGCTGTCCTCAGAGAATACCTGCTACAGGTAAGCATCTTCGCTTTCTTGTGAGGACAAGCAGGCTTCTATCTTCTCACAAGTGGGGAATCCCTAGCATCCGGCTCACCAAAAAACAACAAACAATTGGTCAACTGGGCCTCGCAACAGCGAGGACATAATACAGATTAACCTGAAACTATATACAATCTGAACGAGAGTGCAGCCTGAAACTGAATAAAACAGCTTAGGTGGGTGGAGGTTGGATTTAGACCCCAAACAGATTCCTGCAACATTGATTACCCAAACCCACTGTTGCATTGGGCATCCTGCTCAAGGCAGTAGTGAGATGTGAATGTGTGGACTGAAGACCACACTGGCAGCCTTGCAAATTTCTTCAATGGAGGCTGACCTCAAGTGGGCTAACAATGCGGCCATGGCTCTGACATTATGAGTCATGACATAACCCTCCAAGGCAAGCCCAGCCTGGGCATAAGTGAAGGAAATACAATCTGCCAGTCAAATTGAAATGGTGAGTTTCCCAATGGTGACCCCCCATCCTGGTGTGGACTGTCTGTGGGCCTTGTCTGCTTCATGTAGTAAGCCAATGCTCTCTTGCATCCAAAGTGTGCAAGCTGCTTTCACCAGGATGGGCATGAGGTCGGGGAAAGAATGTTGGCAAGACAATCGATTGGTTCAGAAGGAACTCTGACACCACTTTCAGCAGGAACTTAGAGTGCGTGCAGAGGACTACTCTGTTGTGATGAAACTTAGTATAAGGTGCATCAACCACTAAGGCCTGAAGCTCACTGATGCTATGAGCTGAAGCAACAGCCACCAAGAAAACAACCTCCCAGGTCAAGTACTGCAGATGGCAGGAATTCAGTGGCTCAAAAGGAGCTTTCATCAGCTGGGTGAGAACAACGTTGAGATCCCATGACACTGGTGGATGTTTGACAGGGGACTTTGACAAAAGCAAACCTCTCATGAAGCGAACAACTAAAGACTGTCCAGAGATTGATTTACCTTCTACACATTGATAAGCACTAATTGCACTAAGGTGAACCCTTATGGAGTTGGCCTTCAGACCAGACTCTGATAGGTGTAGAAGGTATTCAAACAGGGTCTGTGTAGGGCAAGTAAGGGGGATCTATGGCCTTGCTGTCACACCAAGCAGCAAACCTCCTCCATTAAAAGAGTAACACTTCTGGAAGCCAGCAAGACGCGGGAGACACCCTCCGAGAGACCTAAGGTAGCAAATTCTAGGCTCTCAACATCCAAGCTGTGAAAGCCAGAGAGTGGAGGTTGGGATGTAGAAGTGACCCCTTGTTCTGAATAATGGGGGTCAGAAAACACTTCAATTTCCAAGGTTCTTTGGAGGATAACTCCAGAAGAAGAGGGAACCATATCTGCCATGGCCTCTACAGCACGATCAGAATCATGGTTCCGCGGTCTTGCTTGAGTTTCAACAAAGATTTTCCCACTAGAGGTATTGGAGGATACGCACACAGAAGATCTGTCCCAATATTGAGGAAGAAGGCATCTGATGCTAGTCTGTTGTGGAACTGAAGCATGGAACAGAACTGAGGGACCTTGTGGCTGATCTGAGTGGCAAAAAGATCTACAAAGGGGGTACCCCCACGTTCAGAAGATCTTGCAGGCTATGCCCATATTAAGAGACCACTCGTGCAGTTGCATTATCCTGCTCATCTATCATCCAGGTATTGTTTGTGCCTGCCAGATAACATGCAGCGTTGGCAAGCCCAATGCCACATCCGAATGGCCCTCCTGACACAGAGGGCATGATCCGGACCCCCCTGCTTGTTGGTGTAATACATTGCAACTGGATTGTCTGTTTGGATGAGAACAATTTGGTGAGATAGCTGATCTCTGAAAGCCTTTAGAGTGTTCCAGATCACCCAAAGCTCCAGGAGATTGATCTGAAGATTCATGTCCTAGGCGGACCAAGCACCTTGTGTGTGAAGCCCATCTACATGAGCTCCACATCCCAAGAGAGATGCATCCGTCATCAGCAATTTTTGTGGCTGAGGAATTTGGAATGGAAGTCCCAGAGTCAACTTGGATCAAATTGTCCACCACTGAAGAGAGTATACAAGCTCTGGGAACACTTGGATGACATTGTCTAGACTCCCTGTGGCTTGGTGCCACTGAGAAGCCAGGGTCCATTGAGCTGATCTCATGTGAAGACGTGTCATGGGTGTAACATATACAGTGGAAGCCGTGTGACCCAACAACCTCAACATCTGCCAAGCTGTGACCTGCTGAGAGGCATGAACCTTGGATGCAAGCGAGACAAGATTGTCTGCTCACGTTCCCGGGAGGTGGGCTCGAACCCTCTGTGTGTCGAGCAGGGTTCCTAGGAACTCTAATCTCTGAACAGGGTGATGGGACTTGGGGTAGTTTAAAACAAACCCTAGTAGCTCGAGCACCCGAATAGTCATTCACATGGACTCTTGAGCACCAACCTCTGAGGTGCTCTTCACCAGCCAATCATTGAGATATGGGATCACATGGACTTCCAATCTGTGTAGCGATGCTGCAACTACCGTTAGACACTTAGTGAAGACCCTGGGACTGACACAAGGCCAAAAAGCAACACACGATACCAGGGGCAGCAGAACGCCTTTTTGTTTGGGAGTGGCAAAACCCCAAACCCCACCCCCAGCTCCACCCTAGACCCTGCCCCATAATACTACTAATTGTAATATCATTTATTCTATTCATTCTTCATATACATGAAATGTAAAATATCAGAGATGTGCATTTCAAAAGTTGATATATTCCAATTAATACATTCAGAATAAAATACTTTTTCTACCTTTGTTGTCTAAGCACTTTATATTTCTGTTTGCATTGGTCCTGGTGTCTCTTTTCTGATTTCCTGTCTTTGCAGGGTCTCCTGTCCATTTGACTTTTCTTCTCTCTCCATGTTCACCATCCATCTTCCCTCTGCGTTCCTATCTGTCCTGTCCAGCATTTCCCTGCTGTATTCCTGTATCTTTCCCTATCCCTCATCTGTCCTCTGTGACTTTATCTTCCTCTATTTTCAGCATCTCTCCTCTGAATCCCTATCCTGACCTGTCCTGCAGTCCATATCCCTTCCCCTGTGATCAGCATCCCACCCACCCCATGTCCCCTATGTCCTCTCTGTCCAGCATTGCTCTTCTGTGTCCCTGTCCCTAGGCTCCCTCCATGCCCAATATCTCATCTCGTTCCTCTCTTTTTTCCCTTCCTCTCACATCTCTCACCCTACTCTCTACCAGTGGCGTACCAAGGGGGGAGGGCGGTGGGGTCGGTCCGCCCTGGGTGCACGCCGCTGGGGGGGGGGGTGCCGCGCGCCTGTCGGCTCTTCGTTTTCATGCTCCCTTTGCCCCGGAACAGGTTACTTCCTGTTCCGGGGCAGAGGGAGCATGAAAACGAAGAGCCGGCAGGCGTGCACCCGGGGGGGGGGGGGTCTTTCGCCGGGGGGGGGGGTGTCGCGCTGTTCCGGGGGGGTGCTGCACCCGGGGGGGCGGGGCGTATCGGCGACCCGCCCCGGATGTCAGCCCCCCTAGGAACGCCACTGCTCTCTACCCTGGGGCCAATATCTCTCTCCTTCTCTCTTCCTCTCTCCCCCAGCTCACTAAATCTCCTTCTTGAGTCCAGTGTACCTTTCTCACATCAGTCCTCTGTATGCACCCTACTCCCCACTCACATCAGTCCTCTGTGTGCACCCCACTTCCCACCCCACCTGAACTCCATTTACATCAGTCCTCTATGAGAACCCCATTCACACCAGTCACCCTACTCCCCACCTTTCAATGTACCCCCTCTCACATCAGTCCTCTGTAGGCACTCTACTCCCCACCCCCATGCACCCCACTCACATCAGTCCTCTGCATGCAGCCCACTTCCAACCTCTGTGTACCCCACTCACATCAGTCCTCTGCATGCACCCTACTCCCCACCCCTATGCACCCCATTCATATCAGTCCTCTATGTGTACCCTATTCTTCACCCCATGCACCCCACTCCCTTCCGTCCTCTACATGAATCACACTCCTCATCCCCATTCAAATTGCTCCTCCATGTGCATCTCTCACCCTGCTGTCCACCCCCCCCCCCCCCCCCCCCACAATGTATCATGCCAGATCTCCCCAGAACACCTGCAATCTGCCTGGCAGGCACTCATGCAATCCTGAAGAAAGATCTCTCTGTGCGCGCCATTGGCCTCAGGATCCAGTGGCACAGCAGGAGCCTGCAGCAGAGGCAACAACAGCAAAAGGCGGCTGCTGAGAACGCTAAAGAGGCTAAAGATGGAAATAAAAGGCTCTCAGGAGGAGACCTCCTTTCAGATGGAGGGAAGGGTTCAGAGGGAATCCCATAAGGCTCATCTGAGGAAACGTATATGGGATCCTCCTCTGAATCCCATGAGCGCTCCTCTTCGGTGCTGGACAGTATCTCCCTATGGGATTGCCGAGACCGAACCTGCCTCAGTGCCGAGGAACCATGTCCTCGAGAACAGCGTTGAGAGGTTGACTCCCATCTCGATTCCAGCAAAGCTTCCTCCACCAATTCCGAGGGGGTGCTGGCTTGGGTGGTAGTCAACACTGGGGCCGCAAGTGGCGCGATCGTCAGAGGCTGCACCACAGGCTGAGGGCCAGATGTGGCCACAACGGGAGGTAAGGTAGGTGCAAACACCCCAATACTGATGCACACCATTGCATAAGGCCATCCAGCAGCTCAGGGAGCAAGGCCCAGATGCACTCATTGAGGACTGATACTGGGAAAAGCTGGGGTGCCAGCTGAGGAGCAGGTTGCAGAACTTCTGGGGTCGACGGCGGAGCAGGATCTCGGCTGCTTGGAGACAGGAGAATCAGCCGACGTTTCTTGGGTGCCAAATCTTTCAACGCCCCAGAGCTCCCGGCACCATGCATCATAGGTGACAGATGACGATGATTCTTGGCCTTCACCCGAAGCGTGTCACCAAGGCTCCTTGGTGCTGACGAGGACAACGTTGAATCCTCACTTTCCTTGGGGTTGGGTCTGACAATGGATGGTCCAGGAGGGCCTGCACAGCAGGAGGTTTTGAGAGTGTCTAATTGTCTAGAAGCAGCATACTTACCGTCACTCCCGATGCTGGTGCAATGCTCGACATCAATACTGATTCCTGCAACCTCGATGCCAATGCCGACGTCGAGGAACCAGACTTGGCTCCAAAACTCCTCTCTCATTGAGCCACTGCAGACACCAAGAACGGGTGTCTTTTCCCGAGATATTCTGATTGCACCTGGTACAGTACTTGAAGCGACTGGGAATTTTTTTGGACATGGACATGGACAGAAAAACTTCATTGGCTAAATTAAACAACTCAATGGTGCCTGAAAAAAAGGGCAAGGCACAGAGAAAAACAAAGGGAGAGATCTGACCAAAGTCAGGGCCTAAAATCAGCCTGATGATGATGGAAAAGATAATAAAACTTAAAAACGGGCAAAACGATTTTTAAGAAATTAAAGAAAGGGTTAAAAAGGGTTCAAATAAAAGGAGCAAAAGAGAAGATGTTAGAAAAATAGCTGGAAGACACAAAATAGCTCTCAAAGAGCCTGGCGTGTGAGGAGAGGACAAGAACCTTCTCCTCATGTGGAAAAAAGAGAATTGAGGAGACCATATTCGCACAACAGGTGAGAAGGCAGTCGGGCACGTGAGGTGGAGCGTGGCTCGCGCTCCACAAAGCTCTCTTTTTTTTTACTATGGCAAATGCCAGACCAGGCATCACCCACTTGTGAGAAGATAGAAGCCTGCTTGTCCTCGGAGAATGAGAAATAATTGACACATTAGAATTTAGGCACACAACTTACTAAGCGTATTCTGTAATGAAGTGCACAGAATTTCTAACGCATGGAGGCAAAAGGAGGCATGGTTATGGGCGAGGAAATGGGCATTTCATGGGAGTTCCAAAATTTAGGCACCTAGTTATAGGAGTGTGGTAGCCGTGTTAGTCCACTCTTAAGGTTATCAATAGAAATCAAACAAAATAAAACATGGAAAAGAAAATAAGATGATACCTTTTTTATTGGACATAACTTTATTGGACATAAAATATCAAGCAACTACCACCTAACACCCTTCTGGTCACAATGGATGTAGAATCACTATACAGCAACATTCCACATGCGGATGGCATAGCTGCATGTGGAAGACTCCTAAAAAAATCCACACTGGACCATCAATACTCACCAGAAATGATTACAAAATTAATCAAATTCATTTTAACTCTCAACTACTTCCGCTTTAACAATGATATCTATCTACAAATAATGGGCACTGCGATGGGCACCAGGACAGCACCCCAATATGCCAACCTTTTTATGGCTGAGCTGGAAGAGACATTTCTGAATACACACCAGGCCAAACCTCTAAAATACTACCGGTACATCGATGACATTTTTATGATTTGGACGGAGGGTGAAGAAACTCTGAAACAATTTTATTCTGCCTTCAATACATACCATCCTACAATCAGATTCAAAATTGACTACTCCCCAGAAAGAGTCAATTTTTGGACACCACGGTCTCAATCAGTGATGGCTGTATACAAACATCTATATACAAGAAACCCACAGACAGATGCAGCTACCTCCACAACTCCAGCTTCCATCCTTCACATACAAAAGATCCATCATTTACAGCCAAGCCACAAGATACCACCGTATCTGCTCTGACCCAGGGGACAGAGACAGACACCTTAAAAGCCTGACTGCATCCTTCAAACAGAAAGGCTACAACCCCAAAATAATCTCCAAGAATATTGCCTCCTCCCTCAAAACACCCAGGGAGAATCTGCTACAGTACAAGGAGAAAAAATCCACAGACAGAATCCCCCTTGTAGTGACATACAATCCAGTGCTGGAAAAACTGAGGAAAATCATAAGAGATCTACAACCTATACTCCAGGAGGATGAATTACTGAAAGAGATATTCCCATCCCCACCAGTACTGGCCTTCCGACAGCCACCCAACTTAAAACACAAGCTAATCAGAAGTAAACTTCCATCACAAACTGAAAAGGAACAGAAAGGCACATTTCCCTGTAATTTATCCAGTTGCAAACTATGCCAAAATATTTCACAGGACCCCAAAGTCATCCACAAAGGAAAGATATTTAACATAAAGGGATCTTTCACTTGCTCATCTTCCAATGTGGTATATATCATTCAGTGTAAAAAATGTAATGAAGGATGCTATATTGGAGAAACAGGTCAGATGCTTAAGACAAGATTCAATTTACATAGACATCACATGAACAATACAGCCAGTAGGGCCCCCACCCCGGTGGGACAGCACTTCACAGAACCAGGACACTGTACCAGTGATTTCACAGTGAGAATACTGAAAGGTAACTTTAAAACCATACAAGAACGTAAGACCTTTGAAGTCAGAATGATTGAATATTTTAACACCCAACAGAAAGGACTTAACAAGGATCTGGGGTTCCTAACCCATTATAAACCATAAAGCTGTATGTCTCTGTTGATCACTCCACCCCTCACCTATCCACACCCATCCTGTTAGAATATCAATGATATGCTTTGATGTCCCCATGCATACCTCCTACCCACCCCCATCCTCCCATTGGAGTAAATGGATGTACGCAGATATCAGCACTGAAATATCAACTAAGAATATTCTATAATTGGTGCCTAAATCTAGGTGCCAATTATTGAATACTCTTAGCACTGATTTCAGTGCCAATTTTTTAGGCGCCGTATATAGAACCTCCTCCTTAGTGTGCAAAGTTATGTGTGTAACTTAATTTAATATTTAACTGCTAATTGGTGTTAATAAACAATTACTGGTTACAAGTCATGTTAATTGGTACTAATAAACAGTTATGCACAAACTATGTGTGCAAAATCCACAGTGTGCAACTGCAAGGGGGTACGGATGGGTCAGGGGTGTGCTTAGCACTTAAACACATGGGTTACAGAATACTACCAGTTATGCGCCTGACAGCAGTTAGGCATGAGCATTTACACCAGCCTTTGAGCTAGAGTAAGTGTTCACACCTAAGTTAGGGGCATAAATTAGGACTTTTGCTAGTATTCTGTAAGCAATTATGCTTGAAATTGCTGATATAGAATTCGTACTTAGGGCACATCATCCTAGCGCCTAATTTTAGGTTACTGTGACAATACCTAGTTTGTACTCACAAATATGGGTTTATGCCTGTATTCTATAATGGCATCTATAGAACTGGTACTCAGGTACCTAACACATGATGCCCAGTTACAGAATTGCTCCCTTAGATTATGAGTCCTCCAGAACCATGGAAATACCTAGTACTGAATACCTAAAGGTGACTCACCTTGAGATACTACTGAAAAAATTGTAAACTAAATCCAAATGAATACATTTAAAATACAAAAGTAGAGTGGAGTCTCACTGTATGCTGTTTATATGCAATTAGTCAAGGAAGTAAGCGATACTAAAAAGGAACTGTCTCACTTTCAGAAGCTGGATACAAAGAAGACAAAGGATTTGCTTTTCTGGATATCCTCAGACAAATAAGACACGAGTAAGCTGTGAATGTGCTTTTCCTGAGGGGAGAGGCTGTACCAAGGCTGACTGATGGAGCTCATTTCTAAAAATCCAAATATGTGCTCTGGGTAGAAGAGGTCAGAGCTGAGCAAGAGATATATAGCTGGATAGATCACCCTTTTTCATCTTAATGCTATCAACTAAGTTGGGCTGGGCAGTAGTCCCCCCAAGATATTAGAATGAACCTACTTGCACAAATCGGGTCTCTTGCAGATTGCAGTCACTTCCTATTTCATACACTCGCATGAAGAACGGGCTGAATGTATGCTGAAGGATGTCATACAAGAACCATTTAAATTACATTCAGCCAGCAAATAGGCTTATATAAAAAAATGTAGTACAGTTTGAGGGGTAGATTAAAGAAAGGGTGCCAAAAGTTAGGTGCAAAAAAAAAATCAAGCGCTAAGCAAGTTTTCTATAATGGCAAAGCTGGGCACTGAAGCTGTTACAGAATACTAGTGTAAGTTGGTATTTGGGCGCCTAACTTTAGATGTGAACATTTATGCCATGTCAAAGGCTGATGTAAACACTTGCTCCTAAATACCATCAGTTGCAGGTGCAACTGACAGCACTCTATAAACTTAGCGCATACATGTGTCCCTGACCCACCCATGCCTCTCCCATGTTAATGCCCCCTTTGCAGTTACGCACTATAGAAGTTAAGTGCTAAGGCCCCGATGCTCATAAGCAAATGTGGACGCTAGAGGGCATTAGTGCCAGACTAGCACCCACATTTGCTACCGCAAAATGCTAAGAGGACTTAAGCGTGGGGAACGAACACGCCAGCTCACAGCACAAATGGCATGCAAATGTATGCTGATAAGGTCTTTCATTATTCCTCCAAAATGCTCAGTGGTGAGCGTGCCAAACAAGGGTGGCTCCTTGGAGCTGGTATTGTGGTGTCTGGGCATCGGAGCCACTTATTTGAGAAAAGTAGAAAGTGTTATTTCGTTTGGATGCTGTAATCATAAATCCAGCCCTGCCTGCACTTCTGGCACAAAAGCTAAGAAATAAAAATCACTCATCATCCATGTAACAGCCTAATAATCGCACTCCAGCAAGGAGACCACTAACCAATGCATGTGGAATGCCAGCTGTCTGTGTGGAGGGTGTTGCAGGCTCTGTCCCAGGGTGAAGGTAGCAACAAGTAGCTCTTGGCATCTCTTCTTCCTCCTTCCCTCTCCTCCTCAGGTGCTCTGGGCATGTGCTCAAGAGCTGTGCTTAACGCACAATTCGAGAACATGTGCCAGGCACCATCCTCCCACTATCAGTATGCTTAAATTTGCATCTCATCAGCGTTGAGCATTAGGGAGTTCCTTCACCAAGCTGATCCGGTGCTGTTCTTATTCTGCGTATAAGTATCTCTCTATATAAAACGCACCTCCAATATTCTAATGAAGCCTCAAGTCTCCAAACGTTCTAAATTTGTAGTTGTGTAGATCGCTGTTCCTCCATGTGTCTGCCCCGCCCTTGTGTCACAACGCGATGACGTCGAGGGCGGAGCACTGACACTCAACGATTCGCATCGCTCATCCAAAACACGCTTCCTAGCTACTCTAAAAGCAAGAAGGGCTCCTTCTCCCTCCCCGCCTGACTCTTTCTCTTACCCTCATGGACAGACCAGTGTGAGCTTTTGCAAAAAGCAGCAGACCACAAACAAAGGCAGGCAGGCAGCTTGAATGTCGGAGGGTGGGAGGGAGGGAGCCAGCCAGCCAGCCTGAACATGGGAGGGAGGGAGCCAGCCTGAACATGGGAGTGGGAGGGAGGGACCCTGAACGTGGGAGGGAGAGAGGGGGAGCCACGACCCTGAAGCTGGGAGGGGGGAGGGGAGGAAAAAGGGGAGGGAGAGGGGAAAGGGGGAGGGGAAGACAGGGGGGAGGGGGGAGGAGAGTGGGAGACGGAGGGGGGCCCCTGCCGCACACTCTCATTCTCTCACACACATACACTCTCATTCTCACACACACACTCTCACACAGACAGCCTCACTCTATGTCATATACACACTCGCACATTCACTCTTTCTCTGTCTCACACAGTCACTCTCACATACACTAGCGCCTATTTCATTTGTCTCAGAAACGGGCCTTTTTTGCTAGTACAGAATAAAGCCTAAGAGGCAGATGCACTAAAGCTTAATGAGCCTTTAATGACCCTCCAACGAGGAAAATTTGATCCGTTGCATGCATCAAAGGGCTTTTACCGAGGAAGCCAGCAGCTAACGAAAACGGAATGGAGATGAGCAATTAGTGTGAAAACCCCATTGAAACGAGATGCACTAACCTTTTCCGATTGCCTTTACGCAGGAAAAAGGCAGGAAATCTAACAAGAGGTCTGGACCTCTCGTTAGGACAGCTTTGTGCCAGGAAAAATAGTAAAGTGAAAAACCAAACAAACTGTGAGCCAATCCCAGCGCATTAGCAGAGCTAATAGCGCTGTGATTGGTCAAAAGGAAACTGAAAGGCACAATCCATAAACAGAAGCCTCTACAAGCCCCAAGGAGTTCAAAAATATTTTTTTTCTAGGCATGCATCCCCATCCTCAGACTGCAAACAAAACACACGTTGCTTAGAAGGAGAAAAAATAAAGGCTTCATCATCTGTCTCTCGATCAGCAACAGAGAACATTTTTCATGGCAATAAATCCAGGGGCAGGAGGAAGAAATGGTCCCCAGAACTTCATGCCACTCTTTGCAAGATCTTTCAACCCTGTTTTCGCACAACCCCGGCCCCCCTCCCTTCCTCACTACTCTGTCTCCCTTCAGCTCCGCCTCCCGACATCCTCCGCCCTGTGCCCCGCCCCCTCTTGGGGTCGTCACCGCCATTCCCCTCCTCCACCGGGCCCCCCTCCCTGTTACTAGGCCCGTGCAGCACCTCTCTCCTCTGTCCGAAGGCGCTGCACGGGCAAGAAGAAAAGCTGATGCCTGTCTTCGCACAGCTTCGGTCGCGCGTCTCTCTCCTCCTGCGCCAGCCCCTGTCTGACGTCAGTAACCTACGTTTGCTTTTTAATTTAGAATGCAGGGGGAAGTGGGGCAGGGGGGAACGGCGACCTCGGGTGGGGGGGGCAAGGACGGCCATACAGGACGCTCCTGACGAGCGCCTTTGCCCCCTCCCAGCCCTTTTTTAATTTTTGTTTTGATTTGGGAGCCATGTGCTTGTGTTTTGACTGTGTTTTGACTGTTTGTGGCATGCGCAGAGCAGCTAACATAACGCTTGGCTGCTCTGCACATGATTTGGGGGCCGATTAATGATGTGTATTGTGATTCTTTGATACATTGTACATTTCAATACCGATCTCAGCATGTGTGACTTTTTTTTTTGGTGCATTCTTCGTTATTTTAAAATCGTTAGGGACTTTAACGATTTAGATTTTTTTACGTTTGGTTGCTGCATCTGCCTCTAAGTGCAGTTACACACGTAACTGCAAATTGGTGCCAATTAATGCCACTTAAGGTTCATTGTTGGTCGTTAAAGTCAACAAGCGCCCACTTAAACAATTAAGTTAGGTACTATTATATAATTTGCACATGCAATTTTGTGCTCCAGTTACAAAATTGTGCACCCAGTTTTATAGAATTAGGGGATGAACAAACCACACTGAGTTCTTCTGTTTTCTATTGTAATCAGGAACTGATTTTCCCTTGAGTTCAGACAGACCAGCCCAGGGTTGAAACATAACATTTGTCATAGGTCCAACAGCTGTTGTTCCACTTACAATTAAAATTTCTACTGAATAACATATGCCTGTGTTCGGTCTTCTTTCTTAAGAATATGAGAACCGCCAAACTGAGTGAAACCAAAGTGCCCCCTAATCCAGCATCCTGTCCTTGAAAGTGACAAACTGCAAGATTTAGGCCCCGATGCTCAAAACTCTAGCACTGTTCCGAATAGCGCCGTAAAAATACCACTGGAAACGTTTAGAAGAAAAACGCCCTAATGCTCAATGCTAATGAGATGCAAATAAAAGCATGCTCATACTAGGGAACTCGACAGGAGGACTGTACTTTGATATGGGAGGATTGTGCTTGGCATATACTCAGAAGAGTTCCGGAGTAAGTTCGACTCCTGTATGCATACGCCTGGCAAAACCTGAATGTGAAGCACACATTGCCATCTGTTTCTACGGCATAAATATAAACATTTTAAATTTTTTTTTTAGCTTGGACGCTTATATTTAGATGCAGGAAGCAGACACCAATGTGTGCTTTCACTAGGCATTTTTATTTTTAGCACGGATGCTTTTAATTTAGATGCAGGAAACATACACCAATGTGTGCTTTCGCATGAGGCTGCTGTTTCTCATGACCAGCGCTTAAGGGCTTGCACAGGTTTCCTGCTGCTTCCAAAAGCAATCAAAATCAGTAGATTTTGCAGACAGATTCACGAGAGAAGCATGAGAATCATGGGAAATCCTCTCTTCCAACACCCTAACGCCTACTCCAACCTGGTGTTATTTTTTGCAGCGGTGAGGCAGTTTTGTTTTGGGCAGTCTTTTCTGAGCATTAGGGGGGAATACAAAATGATCTCATTAACACGAGCTTGACTACATTTACTACATTTGCATGCTATCTATGCTGGTGCCCGGCCACTCGTTTGGGCCGATGGTCAGAAGCAAATGCAGGCGCTAGAGGCTGTTAGCACCATACTAGCGTCTGCATTTGCTACCATCCCATGAAACAACGTGCTCGTGGGCTCTGAACACAACTAGCATGCAAAACAGGACTCTTAGCACAAGTAGCATGCAAATGCATGCTAAACCTATTCATCCCCAATGATCAGTGACCAGCGTGCCAAAGACTGTCTCGCTGTCCGTGGCAAACCCTACGCCAACTCAGAGCTGGCGCTAGGGTTTGCAGACCATTGGGGAGGAATGGTGAGCCCTGTCCAGCTTGTATTTGCATGTTAGCTGGACCCCATTCCCACCAATGTAGCAGCCCCGGCAGGAACCCTGATCCGACCCATCCACCCCCTCCCCCCAGCAACAGGAGGCTGGAGGTCTGGCGGACACAGGTTCAGTACACCATACAGACTCTCCAAGGGGGTTGGGCTGGTTCAAGTCAGAGTTCCTTACCCGCAGTCCACTGGGCCATCAGGGACATCGGAGGGATGCTGGGGGGAGGGATAAGGGGGGCTGGAGACCGGTGGATCTCCAGCTCCCATGAACCTGTGTTGGGGGGGTCGGAGGGACCGGAGGTCCACCTGACCTCCAGCCCCCCATTTCACTTCTCTTCTCGGGTGGGGGTAGTTGGGGTCTGGTGGTCCCATGCAATCATAGGTCCGGTAAAGCACCGCGCTGTTCCAGCGCTATTTTTAAAGCACTGTTTGGAACAGCGCAGGGCTTTTGATCATCTGCTTATTAGTCAATGCGTACGTAACATATGGAATGTGTAGACATAGTCCACCTCCTTTTTGATCCTTCCAGTTTCCAGCAGTCATAGTTTAGAGATGCATTGAACTCAACGTGATGGCTCCTACTGTGTTAAATTTCAAGATTTTTTGTGTTTTCAAAGTGGTTATACCTCAGCTGAGCAAATGTAATGCACATGATTTTGTGCTTTGATTTTATCTTATCCTTCTTAAGCTCTTTCAGTCTTCTTTCTTTTTATTGGACTCTCTGAAGTTTGGGCTGACAAATCCAAATTTGAGCTTTCTCCGCATTTATCCATAAAACAAAACAGATATCTTGGCAAAACAGAGGCTCTCTCTACAGGGTTTCTATACTGCAGGTGAAGATTCAGGTACATTGGCTAAGTTGTATGTGTTCATGTTTATTTCTGCATTTGTTTTACTGCCCTTCATACATACACCAGAGCAATAAAAAATAAAGACACAAAAGAAATAAGATTACAAAGAAAAAGTAAAACAACACAAAGTTATAGAAAAAGTAAAAGTAAGCATTAAAAAAGTAAGCAGAGAAAATAAGCAAAAGAATCCAGTGCTGGCCTCCCTTTTCTCCAACCCCAAGAGCTTCAGTCCAGGTCAAACATCAACGCAAAGTATACCTCCTTACTATTTGCTTTACATTTTTATGGGATGTTTCTAACCTGAGAAATTGAGGGAGAAAATTCCACAGTAGGGGGCCAGGACATAAAAAAAACAATTCCTGAGTACAGTTTAGATGAGCATGTAATGGAGGAGAGACAGTGTGCAACCAATCTTCTTGGAAAAATAGGGTTTGAGCAGGCACAAACCGCTCGATCTTTAAAGTCATTTAACTGGCCAGGAACAGCTCCTGGCCGGTTAAATAGTACTTAACTGGCTATTCAGCAATATTCAGCAGGAGATGGCCTGCTATCTCCTGCTGAATATTGCCGGCTAGCACTTGGCAGATAGCTAGTTAAATCGCGTGATATAACTGGCTATCCGCCATTATGCAAGTGCCTCGCCAGCTACGTTTGGCAGCCAAATTAGGCCGCCAAAATAGCAGATATATCTTTGGCTGGTTTAAACTTAACTGGCCAGTGCTGAACACTTGCTTGGCCAGTTAAATTTAAAAACACTCAGGTATTCAATGCCAGTCAACGGAAATGGCCTCTCGTGGAATATCCTTGCTAGCGCTGACCACAGGAGGCAGTCCAGCTACCTCTCACAGTGTGAATATCAGGCCTATAGAGAATGAAAGAACCTGAGTATCCTACTGGTGCACCTGTGCTCAAAATGTTAAAGGTCAAACTAAGAATTCTGAATTTAATTTGATAGCCAATTAGCAGCCAGTAGTTTTCCAAAACCTATAAATATTATCAAACTTCTAGGCTCAGTAGATAAGTCTCCTGTGTCATGCCAAGAATATTAAAAAAAGGCAGGATCCCTCTGTGTGGTCACCAGGATTCAACCCTGACTCAGGAGCACATTTGGAACCTAAAAAAAAGACCCCCAGGTACTTGTAGGAATAAGATTCAAATCATGACCCAGCCCCCTAATATGGAGTCTGAAGAAATATTACATTACATCTTTATTTGATATACCACTAAATCAATTAATATATCAAAGTGGCTAACATGTTAAAATGAGACAAAGGGCTAAACAGTAACAATGCGCAACAAGAGGAGGCCTAGGTTACAAAAAGTGCATAAGAACAGGTCATGAAAGATAGTTATAGTAATAAAGCACAATAGGAGGGTACTGAACACATAACACAATTACAAGACATGACATTGCTGGAAGTTGCTAGGTCTGATGGTGATTATCTGATCAGGAAGAGCTTGGTCAAAGTTACTTTGAAATTTTTTTTAGTGAGGGCGACTCTCTGTATGGGGGACCCTGCCAGTAGCTTGAGAGACTGGCATAGGGCCACAATTTTAGTACCAAAAAAATCTGTTAATCTGCAGTCAGACAAGTGTTGTTGTGTCAAGTGGCATGGTACAGAAGGGTGGTATTGTGAGATTGGGCAATATTGCAAACCGTGTTTTGGAAGGCTTGTTGCTGGTCTTGACAAGATTGGAGAAAATAGTTTTCTTTGCAGGTTGGGCTGGTGGAGAGGAAGTGAAGGTCTCACCACTGGAAAAGCAGGATAATAACACAGGTTAGGGATCAGGTGTACCAAGAGAACTACAGAAGGAAGATAGTGACGGAACAGCAGGTGAATCGTCCCTTTAATATCTTTACACCTCCTTATAATGTGATAAACTACACCTTTAACAGCAGGTCACATTAGCAGTTGACTGGATTATACAGCTGGCCTGGATATGCCAGAGAGGTGTTCAGACTCATGTGTAATCATGCCTAGCAGTTCCAGGAATTTTAGTGTTCTTTAAACTGAAAATGTAAAGGAAAAAAACGCCTTGAAAAAAAAGAAAAGAGAAGAGGGATGTTCAATGTATGTCATATCCTGGGAGGCAATAAACTGCTGTAAACATTACCACTCTTTCAGTATCAACCTACACTTATTTAAATGAACCTTAATCTGCCTCCATCTAATTTTAGAATTTAGATTATTTTTCTACAGTCTGAAGCAGTACAAGCTGAAGCTAATTCCCCTTTGGATATAAAGGGGACATAAAATGGGACAAGGATAAAAATGAGCGACAATCAAAACATAGAAATGATTGGGGAAGAGACACAGAGAAAGACGGAGAAAAAGAAATAGACAAAGATGTAGATGGCTAAATAACATGTGGGTTTTCACCAGCAGTGGCAGTATTCCAGTCCAGATTATACCTACCTTTACATTAGTGGTTCCTGCTTCCAAGATTCCAGCTGCTGGTATTCCTGTTCAGGGGCTACACCTACCCTTACTTCAGTGCAATGGTGTTGGCAGTGAAGGTGAATTGTTCCTGCCCTGACACTATACCACCAATATCCTGGTGAGTGCCGGGGGGGGGGGGGGGTGGGGGGGATTGGCTGCCTCTTGGGTGAGGGGTGATACATTGACTGATGTTTGTGTCAACAGGGGTCAGGGATGGGTTGGCTATCAGTTACAGTTTTACAATTTGTATACTGCTAATACCAAAATTGGTTTGAAGCGATTTATAGAAAATAGTCTAATCTTTGCATCATAAAAGAAAAAAAAATGTTAGAACAAAAACAGAGAAAAGTTTAAACAGAAATAGTTAAGAAGTTCTTAAAAAGAGTTGTTTTAAGCATCTTTCTAAAATACATATACTCTTGAGTTAAGATGAAAACAAGGAGAGCATAGATGCCTAATTTTAGGGGCATGGTAAGCAAGAAGCATATCACAGATCTTCAACCTCTTTACACCTTTAGCGGTGTTCTTCTACTTCTAGAAGAGCTTAAAATTCAAAATGGAACAGCAAATATTCAGGGCAAACCCCATGAAGAAAATGGAACGGTAAACCAGAAAACTGAAACAGAATTCTGGCTTCAATAGGTAGCCAGTGAAGATTGACATAAAATTGAGAGATCATATAATATTTATGTAGGGAGTAAATTAGAATTACTGCAGTATTCTGTATCATCTGTAAACGTAAAAGGTTGAGCCTAGATGTTCCTAAAAAGATCAAGTTATAATAATCTAATTTTGACTAAAGTAAAGCCTGAACAAGTAACCTGAATTGTTCTAATTCAAAGAATTTCCTAATTCTTCTTAGATTCTTCATAAGGAAAAAAAGAACTGAGGTTATGACAAAGATTGATCCAAAAATATTTCCCAATATCTTAATATATGGGGAGAGGGGATATGTAACTTGTCCATCAATAATGTTATCAGTCAATGTAGGTTGTCATTGTGGGTTATGTTTAGGGGTGTTGGGATGATTTGCTGCAAGCTGTTTTTGTTTGCTTGGGGCAACAACTGCAGTCACCTCTTCAATACCAAAAACTGCCTTGAAACAAAACTGTATAAAAATACCACGAAACAAAACAAAAGTTTATAAAGATAAAAAGGAAAAAAAAACTGCAATTGACATAGGAAACTAAGCAAACCAAGAACTTTGAAGACACAAGAAAGTTGAGCACCTGGCAGTAGGCTGCCTATTCGAATACTACTGAAAGGAAGGCTGGGTTGGAGGCTTGTAGCTCATGAGGGAACAAGAATCTAGGGAAGTTTTCTCACAATGGGGCAGACGATAGCAAAATTGAAGAGGTTAAGGAAGATGCCCAGAGAAAGGGAGCAACTGAGTACCAACAGGATGATATTGAGAAGCTGTGATGGATGGTTTAAGAGTGTATAATTTCACAGAGAGTCAAATCAGAAGAATATAGGATTTGTAGTAGAAAGGACATCCAAAGTGTTCTGGAGGTGTAGAGAAAGGAGGAGGACAGCAGATAAATTGTTTTGGAAAAGGCAGAAAGAGAAAGGTACAGCAGAAGAACTCATCTTGAATTATTACTGAAAAGGAATGGGCTAAATCCCAAACAAAAGAAAAAAAGAAAAAAAACTGGAATAGATGACTGAAATCTTGTGAAGAAATTCATAAAAACTTTGACATTGAGTGACAAAGGGATGAGGAGAAAAGGAATGTAGGAGATAAAGACAATATGGATAATCAGCGAATGGATCAGTTTGAAAAAATGTTAGTATGAACAAGTACAGAGTAATAGGTGAATCAAAGAGACGGTGATCAGGTGGACAATTGAAATTTCTTCCTAGTGGTTAGCGTGGTGGACTTTGGTCCTGGGGAACTGGGTTTGATTCCCACTGCAGGCACAGGCAGCTCCTTGTGACTCTGGGCAAGTCACTTAACCCTCCATTGCCCCAGGTACAAATAAGTACCTGTATATAATATGTAAGCCGCATTGAACCTGCTATGAGTGGGAAAGCGCGGGGTACAAATGTAACAAAAAAAAAAAAATACATCACTTCTGCAATCTCCCTCTCAATTCAAGTCTACCTTAAGACAATCACTTCAAGCTTACAAATCACTGTAAAATACAAAAGCCATAGTCACATTGTATCCAAAATACAAATAACCCAAATATGCAGAGTACGTTTGTCAAAAAAAGAAAGTGAAAAGAACAAAAACCTCAAGCTGTTTATTCGCTTGGCAAGAAATCAGTCTCTCCATGGCAATATTTTCTACCAACAATTAAAATTCTTCTAGAAAAGCATATTCTCAAAGAAACCAGAATCTTTCCATGCATAGAAACAGGATTACAAAGAGATCTGCAGAGACATACAAAGAGGAGAAAAGGGGAGGGGGAAAAGAAAAGGTCTGCAGAAAGAACAAAGAGGAAAAAAAAGAGAAGAAAATAGAAAGGAATAGTAAAAGGTCTGCAGATAGACCCAGAGAGAGGGAAAAGAGAGGGGGAAAGGAAAAGATCTGCAAAGAGATACAGAGAGAGGAGGAAAGAGAAATGGATAGGAAAAGGTCTGGAGAGAGATACAAAGAGAGGAGAGAGGAGCACAAGAATAACCATATTGGGTCAGACCAATGGTCCATCTAGCCCAGTATCCTGTTTCCAACAGTGGCCAATCCAGGTCACAAGTACCTGACAGAAACTCAGATAGCTGCAACATTCCATGTGGAATCTCAAATAGTAGCAACGTTCTATGCTACCAATCTCAGGGCAAGCAGTTGCTTCTCCATGTCTGTCTCAATAGCAGACTATTGACTTTTCCTCCAGGAACATGTCCAAACCTTTTTTAAATCCGGATACGCTAACAGATGTTACCACATCTTCTGGCAATGAGTTCCAGAGCTTAACTATTCATTGAGTGAAAAAAATATTTCCTCCTATTTGTTTTAAAAGTATTTCCATGTAACTTCATTGAGTGTCCCCTAGTCTTTGTACTTTTTGAAAGAGTAAAAAATCAATTCACTTTTACCAATTCTACACCATTCAGGATTTTGTAGACCTCAATCATATCTCCCCTCAGCTGTCTCCTTCCCAAGCTGAAGAGCCCTAACCTCTTTAGCCTTTCCTCATATGAGGAGTTCCAGACCCTTTATCATTTTGGTCACTCTTCTTTGAATCTTTTCTAATTCTGCTATATCTTTTTTTTTTTTTTAGATATGGTGACCAGAATTGAATGCAATGTTCAAGGTGAAGTCGCACCATGTAGTGATACAGAGGAATTATTGTATTCTTGGTCTTATTTATCATTCATTTCCTAGTAATTCCAATTATCCTGTTTGCTTTTTTGCCTGCCACCACATACTGGGCAGAAGATTTCAGCATATTGTCTACAATGACATCTAGATCTTTTTGTTGGGTGCTGACTCTCAAGGTGGAACCTAGTATCAGGAAACTATGATTTGGATTATTCTTCCCAATGTGCACCATTTTGCATTTGTCCACATTAATTTGTCATTTGGATACCCAGTCTTCCAATTTTCTAAGGTCTTCCTGCAATTTTTCGCAGTCTGCAAATTTTTTAACAACTTTGAATAGTTTTGTGTTATCTGCAAATTTAATCACCTCACTCGTCATTCTGATTTCCAGAAGAATATGTTAAATAGCACTGGTCCCAGTACAGATCTATGTGGCATTCCACTGTTCACCCTCCTCCATTGAGAAAAATGGCAGTTTAACCCTACCCTCTGTCTTCTGTCCTATAACCAATTCCTAATCCACAACAGAACATTGCCTCCTATCTCATGACTCTTTAATTTTCTCAGGAGTCTCTCATGAGAAACTTTGTTAAAAGCTTTCTGAAAACCTAGATACACTAAATTCACCGACTCACCTTTATCCACATGTTTATTCACATCTTCAAAGAAATGAAGTAAATTGGTGAGGAAAGATTTCTTTTGGCTGAATCCATGCTGACTCTGTCCATTAAACTATGTTTATCTATGTGTTTCATCATTTTATTCTTTATCATAGTTTCCACTATTTTGCCCAGCACTGAAGTCAGACTTACGGGTCTGTAATATCCCAGATCACCCCTAGAACCCTTATTAAAAAGTCGGCATTACATTGACCACACTCCAATCTTCAGATACTATGGACAATTTTAACAATAAATTTGTTGATTTCTTTCAGTTCATTTCTTTCAGTTCCTCTGCGTCGTCACCCTTGAAAACCATTTCTGGTACAGGTAGATCTGTTACATCTTCCTTAAAGACCAAAGCAAAGAACTCATTCAGTCTTTCCGCTATGGCTTTGTCCTCCCTGAGTGCCCCTTTTGTTCATGATCTAACGGTCTCACAGATTCCCTCATAGACTTTGTGTTTCTGATGTACCTGAAAAGGTTGTTATTAGTTTTTGCCTCTGCGGAAAGATTCTCTTCATATTCTCTTTTAACTTTCTTTATCAATGCTTTGCATCTAACTTGCCAACGCTTATGTTGCTTATTACTTTCTTCATTTAAGTCCTTTTTCCATCCTTTGAAGAATGTTGTTTTGGCTCTAATAGCCTCTTTCACTTCACTTTTTAACCATGCTGGCTGTCATTTGCTCTTCTTTCCACCTTTGTAAATACGTAGAATACATCTGGTCTGCACTTCCAAGATGATATTTTTAAACAACGTCCATGCCTGATTTAAAGTTCTAACCTTTGCTGCTGATCCTTTTAGCTTCTTTTTAAAAATGTTCCTGATTTTATTATAGTCGCCCTTTTGAAAATTAAATGCTGCTATAGTAGATTTCCTTTGTGACTTCAGTTTAGATATTAGCTCAAATTTGATCATGTTATGATCACTGTTTACGAGCGAACCCAACACCATTACCTCTTATACTATGCTCTGCATTCCACTAAGAAATTTACCTCTCTAGCACTCCCTGATATAACTTTATCCAGTCAATACTGGGGTAATTGAAATCACCTATTATTATACTGTTGTCCAGTTTGGTAGCTTTCCTAACTTCTGTAAACATTTATCAGTTTGTTCATTCTGTCCTGGCAGATGGTAGTACAGCCCTACCAGTATACTCCTTCCCTTCACACATGGAATTTCTATCCATGCTGTTTCATGTAGAATGTTTATTTTGTTTGACTCAATTCCCTCTTAACATATAGTGCAACCCCCCCCCTCCCCAAATTAATCCATTCTATCATTGTGATATAATTTGTACCCTGATAACACAGTGTCCCATTGATTGTCCTCCTTCCACCAGGTCTCTGAGATGCCTATTATATCTTCCTCTTCATTTAGTACTATACACTTTAACACATTTTATTTTTTAGGCTTCTAGCATTTGTATTAAGACTCTTCAAATTGTGTTTTTTCCCTGCATCTACAAGCTGTTTAGAAGTTGATGGGGATAATTCAGGGCCACTGAGAGGGGAGAGCAAGGGGGGCAATATCTCCCCCGGGTCCAGCCTCCAAGGGGGGCCAGCGCTGGGTCTCTCTCTCTCTCCTGCTCCTGATTGAACCTGGGTGATTGAATCCCGACAGGAGCAGGTGAGAGAAAACTCCGGCACTGGCCCCCCTTAGAAGCTGGGGAGGAGTAGACACAGGGCTTTAGGGCCTTTTCTGTCTGGCAGGGGTCCTCAGGCCCCACCAGCAGAAGAAACCTTCCTCCAGTGCTGTTCTTCACTCCACCACATTGCCTGTCCTGCGGCTGCTTTTCCCCTCACTTCGCACATGCTCGGTTTTGATGAAATTGAGCATGTGCGATGTGAGGGAAAAAGCAGCCCCAAGGCAGGGAATATGGCGGAGTGAAGAACAGTGCTGGAGGAAGGCTTCTTCTGCTGGTGAGCCCTGAGAACCCCCACCAGCCAAGGTATGTGGAATTGCAGTGGCAATCCTGGGGGGACAGCAGCAGCAGATGTGGCTCTTCCCTGGGCCCAGCTCAGTCCCTTGGCAGCCCTGGGATAATTTGCATCATTTACTCTGTTCTTTCACCATTGCTGAAACTTCTCTATTGGGATTTTCTAAATATCCTGTTTTAATCAAAAAACCTAGGTGCATTTTGAAAGTGATAAAAAATATGAAGCATTATTAGCTGTTCATTTCATACAGGAGTAATTTTCTGTACCCATCATTTACTGTCAAACAAATTGACATTTTGCATTAATTTATGAACCTGTACTTCATGTTTAATAATACTTTAAAAACAGTAAAAAGACCACCATCCCTCCACTCTTTATTTCCTCATATCTTCTTTACCAGTTCAGAAGAAAATTAGCCAACTAATCAAAAATAAGAGAAAATGAAATTTGTAAAATATAGTAATGACATAAGTACATAAGCATCGCCATGCCGGGACAGACCAAGGGTCCATCAAGCCCAGCACCCTGTCTCCGACAGCGGCTAAAAGAACAATTTGTCCCACCCATCCCAGAAATAGTGGATTATTCCCACATCCATTCAATAACATTCTATGGCCTTTCTATGACCTTAATGTAAAACACAGCAAGCAATGAACTGGCTTCTTAACAGGAACATAAACATCTGAAAATTCAGGATTTATCTGATTTATAAAATTAGCAGCAGCCTCACACTGCAGTTACTCTAGCCCTGTTACTAATCTCTGTAAAGAACTTAGCTACCAGCACATGTGCATACAGAATGGGAGCCTTTTTACAATCTATGTTAGGCAAGAAATGCATGAATCTGCATGCACTGCTACTGCATAAGTGTGAAAAATGCAGTGAAATGACAGAATGCAGGGGGGGGGGCAGGAACAGGTCATGACATGGGTGGGTCAGAGGTGTAGCCAGCTGTAACAGCTAGCACATGGGTCTGTTTTATATGCTAGCTGTCATGATAGCCAATAGCACAACTTCAATTACGGTAACCTCAGAAGCAGGCGGTAAATTCAGTTGTGCTACCGGCAATCCAGTAGGACAGGCATGACCTTAAACCCAATCAGCTTTCTTGCTCTGATCCCGTCTCCATGCTCCCTGATCAGAGTTCTCTCACTCCCAATGCTCCCCCACCCTCGATCCAATTCTTCTACTCTGGGCTCACCAGATCAGATCATCATACCCCTCCTGATCATATTCCCCTTCTGATCCCCCCAGATCATTTCCTCCCATCCCCATCCCCAATCCCCCTCTGCTAAACCCTTCCTATAAAGCACAGCCCCCCTCCTTTCCCCAACTCAACCCTACCCCTATCTGCTGGATTCCCCCCAGGAGGACCCACCCACCTCCAGGAATAACCTGGAGGTAAGGCCTGGTGGACCAGTGGCTAGGAGTGGGCATGGTCCCCTTCTGCTCCTGCTCCATCCAGTCCTGGGATCAAATGGTGTCATCAACCCCTAGTGGTAGTCTTGTGGTACTACTGCTAGGGGCCAGTCTTCTATACAGGATCTCATCCAGAAGATCAGAGGATGAGATTGTTTGAGCAGGAGGAATTGAGGGGTGGGATATCAGAACAGAAGGATGAGTAAGGCGTTGATCAGAGGATTGGAAGATTGCATAGGGGGGATCGGAGGATAAGGGGGTTGTCTGAAGGATTTGCAGACTCATCGGGGGAGCCAGGAATAGGTGGCATGTTGACAATTGGCATGTCCTCCTGTATTTATTGCACAAGCTTTGCAATTCTTGTATGTTAGTTTTCACTATTAACATACAATCAGTGTAGAAGCCTATCACACTTGTAAAAGAGCTCTATAATAATGTAATTCTCACATAAGATTTTGATTTTAAATCAATGCTGAAGGTATTAACCTTCATGGACTTATTAACCTGTTCATTAGGCATTTCCCTGCCCAAGAGAGAGCTTTCAACCTCAGTTTGTAGATGACAAATGGAGAGTTAAAAGATTTAGCTGAAGTCACAGGGAGTGTCTGCAGAGAAGCAGGATTTGAAACCCTGCCTTCCTTGATTCTCAGCCTGCTGCTTTAACCACTGCACTACCACTTGAAGTAAAGGCGCTTATCAATAAGCTTCTGGGAACTCCTGTAAGTGCTGGAGATATCGGTGCCCATTACCTGGGGTATGGCGCAAATGCCTGAGAAAGAAAAAGAAGAAAAACTAGGCAACAGCCAAAGCGATCCAACAAGAGAGACAATGGAAGACAACAGAAATGACAGCAGGAGAGAGAGAGAGAGAGGAAGACAAAAAGGGAGAATGGGTAGGAAAAGGCATACAGAGTACAATGAATTAAAAAAACAAAGGAGATATTGAAGGAGTTAACCTTCATGCAGAAGCAATCAAACTGTTTGCAAACATTACAACTCCTAGGAGGCACATTATCTCCAAGAGATTATTCCGATCTTGTTTTAATACATCTGAATTCAATAGTAGCCCCAGCTCTGATATATCTGCCAGACTCAGAGGCATACACTGCCGAGCAGGGGAATTATTATCAGACTTCAGCTGACACTCTGGGAGGTGTATATTGACTTTATCAATATGGTCATGATTCATAATCAAAGTCACAGAACCCCATATACTATAGAGTACAGCACAGTGGACAGAGACCCACACAGTGCAGTAGACACACACAATGGAGAGCACGGAAACACACATAGGAGACAGCCAAAGTGCTCCATACAGAGATGTACACACATCCTGCAGCAGAGACACACACTCACAGTATATACACCAACTGCAAAGTACAGACATACACTCAGATACACGTGGAGGGGCATAATCGAACGGGGCGCCCACGTTTTCCTGAGGACGTCCTTGCAGGATGTCACCGCAAAGGGGCGGGGAAACCCATATTATCGAAACAAGATGGGCGTCCATCTTTCGTCTCGATAATACGATCGTGGACGCCCAAATCTCAACATTTAGGTCGACCTTAGAGATGGTCATCCCTGTTTTTCGGCGATAATGGAAACCAAGGGCACCATCTCATAAATGACCAAATGCATGCCATTTGGTCGTGGGAGGAGCCAGCATTCGTAGTGCACTGGTCCCCCTGACATGCCAGGACACCAACAGGGCACCCTAGGGGGCACTGCAGTGGACTTCACAAATTGCTCCCAGGTCCTTTACCTTGGGTGCTGAGCCCCCCAAACCCCCCCAACCCCCCCAAAACCCACTACCCACAACTGTATACCACTACCATAGCCATTACGGGTGAAGGGGAGCACCTACATGTGGGTACAGTGGATTTGTGGTGGGTTTTAAAGGGCTCACATTTACCACCACAAGTGTAATACGTAGGGGGGGGTGGGCATGGGTCCGCCTGCCTGAAGTGCACTGCACCCACTAAAACTGCTCCAGGGACCTGCATACTGCTGCCAGGGAGCTGGGTATGACATTTGAGGCTGGCATAGAGGCTGGCAAAAAAAATAGTTTATTTTTAGGGTGGGAGGGGGCTAGTGACCACTGAGGGAGTAAGGGGAGGTCATCACCGATTCCCTTCAGTGAATCATCTGTCAGTTCGGGCACCTTTTTCAGGCTTGGTCATAAGAAAAAATAAACCAAGTAAAGGCGCACAAGTGCTCATCAGGGACGCCCCTTCTTTTTTCCATTATGGGTCAAGGACGCCCATGTGTTAGGCATGCCCCAGTCCCGCCTTCGCTATGCTTCTGACATGACCCCGTGAACTTTGGTCATCCCCGCGACGGAAAGCAGTTGAGGACGCCCAAAATCGTCTTTCAATTATGCCGATTTGGGTGACCCTGTGAGAAGGATGCCCATCTTCCAATTTGTGTCGAAAGATGGGCGCCCTTCTCTTTCGAAAATAAGCCCGATAGAGTACAAAATACAGAATGCACACCAGTGTACAAATCCACATACAGAGCAAATGGAAAAGATTAAAACATATACCAAACAACATACAGACACACAGAGCACAGTACAGAGATCCACGTATACAGCTTACTGGTTTATACATACAGTAGACACACGGTACACATTCAGCATACAGATTCGCACAGAGATATGCATACAGCATACAGATATAGGCCACAGACTGCAATCTAATGATGCAAACACAGCACAGGAATAGAAATAGATGCAATACAGCAGAGCAGATTGTCTCTGCAGGAATCTATCAGGACACACAAAGGGGACAAGGGGGCTGGACAGGAATCTTCTGCCTAGTAAGAAAACAACTGCATCTATTTCTGGCTTTTTCCTCTAGTTACTGGTTTCTAGGCAGAGGGTTGTGCCAGTCCCTGAGTGAGCAGTATCTGTGTGCATTGTCCCAGAGGCCAGACCATGTCACTCCTTTTCTGATCGATTTACACTGGCTACCGGTTGAGTACCAATGCCAGCTTATCTTCTTAATGATGATGTTCAAGGTCAAACATGGTTTAGAACCACAGGATTGAACTAAGAAATTACCAGTCTGGCACTTGAGATCCATTTAGGATGACCTGATTATTATTCCAACAAAATACGTTGCTCTTCATAGGTAGCAAGGGGGAAGGCATTTTCAATTGGACGCCTTTACCTTTGGAAGAACATATGGAGGGAGATTAGGTAACAGGAAAATAATATTGGTACATAACAATAAAATCATGCCTATTTTATGAAGCTTTTAATGTAGTGTAGTTTTTACAGGATAGGTGTTGACCGGGGAGCCTGTAGGCTTTGAGATTTGTTGTCTGTTTAAAACTGGGCTACAACAGGGTTGTTGTTTTTTTTTTTGGGGGGGGGGGGGTTGCCATTTTGTGGAAGCTATCAAACAATTGCTGTCTAAATCAACTTTTTACCCACAAAATTTACATCTGTTTTCAAAGTGAAAAACTTATCTTTCAAAATTGATTGCTATCCATGTACATACAAAGCTTTGCACCTATTTGTGTGGGTATTTTTCAGAGTAAAGATGTGTGTCTACTTTTGGAAATCCATAAAATATGCCTATAAGTGCAGCCTCTGTCCCAATCTCCACCCCCCCAGGAATGTGTCAGAGCATTTATATTAAGCAACTTTGAAAAGACCTATCTCTACCCATAAAACCCTATAGTGCTTTAAAAAATTGCACTCCTGGAGAATCATTCTATAAGGGGTGCCTAGTTTAAAGATACATGTATTGTAAGCTGCAGAAATTGCTCCACATTACAGGCACAGACATTTACACTTCTTGGAGAGCAGGTGTAAATACCCACAGCTAGATTATTTGAATACATATGTAAATTAGTGTTTTTTTTAAAAATCCATGTATGTACTGGCAAACTTTGCCCATGCTCTGTCCAAACTCTGCCTACCAGTAAAATATTTGTCATCATGTCAATGTGTGTTCTTTTACACCAGCTGGAGTTTATAGCAGGCTATTTATATTTTAAAACTTTATAAAATTTTCCCCATATGTTATTCAGTGATATGCTGCAGAGTTTTAATATTAGACAATCTGAAGATGAATTATAGTTTACAATATGAGATTTTGTAAATCACCATGAGCTAATGAGTGGTGGTGGTTAATGCATGTGTAGTGAAGTAAAATGTCTTTTCTATCCAGTGGTGACAGTAAAGTAGCTAGAGATCTGACAAGCAAGAGAGCACTGGGTAATTATTGATTATCCCTGTCATTTGGTTTTCCTTCTCTCCTTGGTCCTGCAGTTCCCTTAAGGTCCTCCTCAGTTCTTTCTTTTTCCAAAGTGTGCATCTAAGTCACTTTCCAAAGGCTTAGCAGGCACAGCCTCAGTGCATGCATGTAACCTGTAAATGATAATGAGGGGCAAGGAATCTTGCGAAAGCAGATGTTTCTCATTCTGGGGCCCCTGATTGGAGTTCCTTTGAGCCTCATTACACTAAAGAAAATCCAGGTGACACAGAGAGTAGGCAAGCCATGTGACTTGGAGAATAAATTTCTTAATCTCAGGTCTATCAGGGCCAGGGGCGTAGCCAGACAACAAATTTTGGGTGGGCCTAGGCAAGAAGTGGGTGGGCACCAAGTGTTCTCTCTCTCCCCCGCCCAGATCAAAAATCTATCTCAGCTGGCAGAAAAATGCTTCTTTCCACCTTGGCAGTCTGCAGCAGGCATGCACTGAAAACTGAGCATGCACAGGTGCCAGTATCATGGAGAGTATCATTTTCGTTACCATCGGGGGAAGTCTTCAGCTGACGGAGCTTGGGATCCCCACTAACTACCACTAAACGTGTGCTACTGCTGGGTGGGCCTTAGCTCTAAACGGGTGGCTACGCCACTGATCAGGGCTCACTTCTGACATACGGTCAGTTCACTTATGTGACCAGGATCCAGGGCAAAGGGAGGATAATACAGAGCACAAACTAGTCCCGCTGTTTCCATAGTTATACCATGTGGATCAGCACTGGAAGAAGTCTCCTTTCTAGCCTTCAAGCAGCAGAAGAAACTAGCTTACCCAACTGCCTATCATCTAAGAAAGCAGGATAACTCTATGGCAGATCAGCATCACATTCTGGGAAAAGGGCCCAGGGCACTTGCCTCTACCTGGCCATGCCCTCCTTCCACAAAGAGATGGCTCCCTCTGATGCATCCTCTACAGACAGAAGGGGTAGGTGGAGTCAGTTGTGGGCTGTGTAGCACTGCAGGTTTGCACATGCTCAGTACAAATGGGGCAGGTTGGGCCAGCAGAAGACCATGCGGAGCTCTGAGACTGCCCTTCATAGCCCATCATAAAGGTAGCCTTGTAAGACATGCCCAGGATCCAACTTCATTAGCCCCCTTCTACTATCAGCATTCGCAAACAAGGAGAGCCACTACTTATCCCTGGGGTCGGTAGCATGGAATCTTGTTATTTTGGGGGATTCTGCCAGGTACCTGGATTAGCCACTCTCAGAAGCAGGATACTGGGATAGATGGACCATCAGTCTGACTCAGTATAGCTATTCTTATGTTCTTCCTATAGTACGAATGCTGGTGGAAGACTTCAACACACCTTAGAGGGAATGATTGCCCTCAAGTAACACACACCAGTTGTGTTTTCAAAATATCCACACTGAATATGCATGAGCTACATTTGCAGGCAATAGATGCAGTATATGCAAATGTATCTTATGTATATTTATAATGGATATCCTGAAAATCCTACCAGCTTGTGCCTCTCAAGGTCCAGAGTTGCTTTCCCCTGCTCTACATCATGACCCTGCTTCATGATGCTTCATGATGGATGGAGGAGTAGCCTAGAGGTTAGTGCAGTGGACTTTGATCCTGGGGAACTGAGTTCAATTCCCAATGCAGCTCCTTGTGACTCTGGGCAAGTCACTTAACCCTCCATTGCCCCTGGTACAAAATAAGTGCCTGAATACATGTAAACCGCTTTGAAAGTAGTTGCAAAAACCTCAGAAGGCAGTATATCATTTCCCTTCCCTTCTATTTCCTGTGTTTTCTTATACTCTGCATCTTATTCCTTATGTCTTAAACTGATCCCTATGTACCCCAATTAATTCCCTACATCCTTGAATCACACCTCAATACCTTTCTAGATCAATTTGTTAATTAACAATAACAAAATCAAGCTCATGCCTGACTCAAACAACAACTAATATTCAAAGTCATACAGGCCCAATTGCTAAACCCAAGAGACAAAAAACAAAACACAAACCAGAAGCAATTTCCATTATTCCTTTCAGATTTTAAATGCTTATCTGCTGCTGAGCCAATCACTGCTTAACATCAGGGTCCATGTTAGATATCCTAGGACAGGGAGAAATTTGGGGAAGAGGCTCTGTATTGCAACAGGCTCTGTTTTAGGCAGGCTTGAGGTGCCTTGTGACATGGGGGTAGGGTTACCAACTAGATCCAGATTTGCCTGATAGGGTTGATCCAGTTCTGGGCTTACCCCATTGCATGCAGGGATTTGTGGTTCTGATTTCCCCTTTGGATTCCCTAAGTAAGGCTACAAGTCCTTGCATGCATTGGGGTAAACCCAGGACTGGATCAACCCTGTCGGGTAAATATGGATCTAGTTGTCAACCCAAAATGGGGACTCAGGGCATTGACCTGATTGCACCCCCTAATGTGAGCTCTACTTAACTCCTTCTCAAGACTCACACTGCAGGAATTTGTGTTCCACAACACTTTCAGGATATATATGTTTCTTTCTTTCAACCTTGCAGTCACATCAAAACAGTCTTTGAGGGGCATAATCGAAGGGGACGCCCAAATTTTGCTGAGGCCGTCCTCGCAAAACCTCCCGGTGGAGGGGCGGGGAAGCCACCTTTTTGTGGCTTGGTCGTAAGAAAAAATGGACCAGGTAAAGTCTTCCAAATGCTCGTCAGGGACACCCTTCTTTTTTCCATTATGGGTTGAGGACGCCTATGTGTTAGGCATGCCGAAGTCCCACCTTCGCTACGACTCCAACACGCCCCCATGAACTTTGGTTGTCCCCACAACAGAAAGCAGTTGGGGACACCTAAAATCGGCTTTCAATTATGCCGATTTAGGCGACCCTGTGAGAAGGATGCCCATCTTCCAATTTGTATTGAAAGATGGGCATTCTTCTGTTTCAACAATAAGCCTGTTTGTGATCCAGAAAGCCCATATACAACTTAACTTCTGGATAATTTTTCTACTGGTCCAATAACATGTATCGGAACCTATACAGAATCCTTGTACTGAAAGAAAATTATTTAAGCACGAAACCTCCCTCTCTCTCCCACAATATTTTCTGCCAACATTAAAAATCCTTTAAAGCAAAGATATTTCCTATGAAACAAGAATATCATTGAGGAAATGAAATAATGGTTTCAGACATTTATATTCAGAAAATTTGATACCTTGTCTATAGAACAGAGTTAGGCAGGGAAAGATGCAGACAAAATCATCACACACAGCTCAAGATAAATTCATTAGGGGTGTGCGGCCAAAAATTTCCATTCCATATTATTTCCCATGTCATGTAAAGGAATTTTCATTTTGTTCGGGGCTTTTTTTTTTTTGTTATTATGGGAGCACTATTGTTAACAGTGTGAAGTTTTTTTGTGAACAGTATGCAATATTTGCAAAGAGGATGTACTTTTTCTTGATAGTGTGCTCATGCACACACTATTCGTACATGTGTATTGGTTTACACATGCAAATTGTGTACTTTTTTCTGAAAGAATGTGGCCTCTTTGCAAATAGTGCACACTCTTTACTTTCCAAAGAGTGCACACTACTAATGACACACAAAAACTGAAATTGGGGGGGGGGGGGGGGTGGGGTCCTGTTATTTTGGGGAAAATGAATGAAATGTCATTGATGTTTCCCATGTCATCTTCAACAAATGCTCATCCTTACTAGACACATCAAACACTTCTCAGCTACAGTGATAGGGAATACGGAGAAACAAAGGCAGAGAAATCATGATCTCCATGTCTAGAAGAGAACAGACACTCATTGGCTACATTTGGAAATCGAAGCCCAAATTTGATTTATAGACTCTATGGACACATCAACCCCAACATTTGCTTTTATTTCCATTTTGTACAGAAACATGTCAGCAGAGAAGGACCATTTTGATGCACCCAATTTTCCATTTGTACTTGCCTATGGTGCTGTCACAGGTAGTAGTAGTTGATCTGGGGAATTTTCTTCCCCATGCCACTAAGGGGGAAAGTTATCAAAGTTAACACAGGCTATTTTACCACAAGTCATGCTATTTTAGCACAGGGGTCCCTTTTTATACATCAGTACTAGCCAATATTAAACTCTCTAAATTAAGACACTTTAATTCACATTATCATTACTGAACATTATACCTTGTCTTACCCCCACTCACATATTCCGAATTACTTACTTATTACTTCTAATTTACCTGTTTTTCTTTGTACCTTATCTGCAACAATATTTTTTATTCTGTTAATGATGTCCGCCTTTGCGACATAATGTAAGCCACATTGAGCCTGCAAATAGGTGGGAAAATGTGGGATACAAATGCAGCAAATAAATAAATAAATAAATAAAAATTGAGACCTAGTCTAATCTAATAATTTGCTCCTCCAACATTCCAGTGAGGCTACCTGCGTTCGTAACCATCTCCTGACGTCATTTGCCCACAGTAGAAGCCTGCGTACCTGACGTCAGGAGATGTTACTGTGGTCGCCTCTCTCTCGCTGTCTTCGGACTCTGTATCGCTGCCACTCTCCTCCACAGCCCCACGTCCCTCTCGCTTCCCGCTCAGGTACTGGTGCCGGTCATTTTATTTTCACTTACCAAGTCAGGCTTACAGCGGCCGCCAGCAGCGGTAAAAAGCATGCAGCCTAGGCCCTTTTCTCTCTCTCAGCTGTGGTCCCGCCCTTGCGGAAACAGGAAATGAGGGCGGGACCACAGCTGAGAGAAAAGGACTGAGCCTGCACGCCTTTTACCGCTGCTGGCGGTTGCCGTAACCCCAATGAGGTAAGTCAAGATGACTTTCAAACTTCGTAGGGAAGGGGCCTGGAACTGGAAGGGAGGGACGACACTGGAACTGGGAGAGAAGAGGGGGACCCTGGAACTGGGAGAGAGGAGGGAGGGAGGGGACGACCATGGAACTCGGAGGGAGGGAGGGGATGACCCTGAAACTCAAAGGGAGGGAGGGGATGACCTTGGAACTCGAAGGGAGGGGGTGGCACACACTCTCAATCTTACACACACACTCTCTCTCTCACAGACACACTCGCACCCAGTCTCACTCTCTCTCTGTCACACACACTCGCACATTCACTCTCTCGCTCTCTCACACAGTCACTCTCATACACACTCCGAGGTAAACCTTGCTAGTGCCCATTTCATTTCTTTCAGAAACGGGTCTTTTTTACTAGTTACTAATAATTGGGGTTACCAGTAGCCCATGTTATTAACTTCGCCCCTTATGTGAAGAGTTTCAGTCTCTGGTAACCAGAGCTGATATTGTGATGTCATAATGGTTCATCCACCAATGCCTAAGAGCCAACCTCATCAGTGATGTCACAATGACTCAATTGCCCTGTCCTCATTTTTATTACATACTAGTAAAAAAGGCCCGTTTCTGTATGAAATGAAACGGGCGCTAGCAAGGTTCTCCCCCTCCCTCGCTCTATCCCCTCCAAGTCCCACGGCCCCCTTTCCTCCCCTCCGATTTCCTTTCCAGGCCGTCCCCACTCCCCTCTCTCACTCCCCTGCAACTCACCACTTTGTCCATGAGTTTCCAGGTGTTCTCTACAGGCCTGATTGGGGGTGCTGTTTTCTTTTTTTTTTTTTAAAGGTGGCACATTCTCCCCCCCCCCTCCGAGTTCCAGGCCCCCCTCCCCTCTACTCTGAGTTCCAGCCCCCCCTCCCTCCCTCCTTCCCTCTCTCTCTCCTTCCCTCTGTCCGTCCTCCGAGTTCCAGTCCCCAAAATCGCTGCCCCCCTCCAAAATCACCAACCCCCCTCTCTCGGTCTCACAGACACGTCCTTGCGATGCCTCCCCTACACTGGCCCCGCCAATCCCCCTATATGCACGTCGCCAACCCCCCTCTACTATCCTCCCCTCCCCCCTCTTACCGGGGTCCCGGCGGCAGCAGTGAAGAGCGAGCAGGCTCGGCGAGTCTGCTGCCTTCCCTTCTGTTCGCTCTCAGCTCTGACTCTGGTCCTGCCCTCATTTCCTGTTTCCGCAAGGGCAGGACCAGAGTCAGAGCTAAGAGCAAACACAAGGGAAGGCAGCAGACTCGCTGAGCCTGCTCGCTCTTCACTGCTGCCGCCGGGACCCCGGTAAGAGGGGGGGAGGGGAGGGTAGCAGAGGGGGGTTGGCGATTTTGGAGGGGGGGCGATGTGCACGTATGGACGTCTCTGCCCGCTCCTGCTGTTCTTCACCTGTCCGCTCCCGGTGTTCTTCAACTTTCCGCTGTTCTTTTTGCTGGTTGCGCGCTTCCCGCGCTCTCACTGGGATCGTAACCACCTCATGAGTCCTGACATCAGGCAAGCAGGGTTCTAGTGCTGGCCAGTGACGTCAGCAGGTGGTTATGATCCCAGTGAGACACATTCGAATGTTCAAGTAGCAAATTATTATATTAGATAGCAATGATTTTGATTTCTAGAGACTTTTCTTTAAGAAGATAATTTATCAACATGGGCTACCTTTAAGTCATGTTATTTTTCTGTTAACCCCAGTTATTAGTAACTAGGTCTCATTGCATAAAAAGGGGCTTGTGGTAAAATAACACAAGTATTGGTAAAAATAACCTGTCTTAACAGCATTCCACATTGATAACTGCCCCCCCCCCCCCCCCCCACCCCAAGGTTCCTTTATGTCTCTCATGCATGCTTGAAATTTTATCACATTTTTGGCTTGTATAGCTTCTACTGGAAGTTTCTCCAGTTGTCTACCACCCTCTCACTGAAAAAGTATTTTCTCACATTCCTTTTGAACTTCTTTATTTTATCTCGATATGATGACCTCTTGTTCTCTGAGCTCTCTATCCTGTAGAAAATCATATGCCCACCTAACTATTTGAATGTCATTGTATATCGCTTCTTTTTCTTCTTTATCCTATATAAATTTTGTTCCTTTTTTGTATATAGTATACAGTGAGGGGCATAATCGAACAGAAACGCCTATCTCCATGGGCGTTTATCTCCGAGAACGGGTCCGTGAAGGGGCGGACCGAATCATATTTTCGAAAAAACATGGACGTTTATCTTTTTTTGAGCTGGGCGTTTTTGTTTTTCAGCGATAATGGAAACCGAAAACGCCCAGCTCAAAAACAAATAACTCCAAGACATTTATTCGTGGGAGGGGCCAGGATTCGTACTGCACCGGTCCACCTCACATGCCAGGACACCAACCGGGCACCCTAGGGGGCACTTTTACAAAAAAAAAAAAAAGGTAAAACAGCTCCCAGGTGCATAGCACCCTTCCCTTGGGTGTTGAGCCCCCAAAATCCCCCTCAAAACCCACTGCTCACAAGTCTACACCATTACTATAGCCCTAAGGGGTGAAGGGGGGCACCTACACGTGGGTACAGTGGGTTTGGGGGGCGGTTTGGAGGGCTCCCATTTACCAGCACAAGTGTAACAGTGGGGGGGGGGGGGGGGGGATGAGCCTGGGTCCACCTGCCTGAAGTCCACTGCTTCAGTGACCTACATACTGCTGCCAGGGAGGTGGGTATGACATTTGAGGGTGAAAATAAAAAGTTGTGAAACGGCATATTTTGTGGTGGGAGGGGGTTCGTGACCACTGGGGGAGTCAGGGGAGGTCATCCCCGATTCCCTCCAGTGGTCATCTGGTCATTTAGGGCACTTTTTGGGGCCTTATTCGTGGAAAAACAGGGTCCAGGAAAAGTGCCCTAAATTCTCGCTAAAAACGCATATTTTTTTCCCATTATCGGCGAAAGGCGCCCATCTCTGATCGGCAGATAACCACGCCCCAGTTCCGCCTTCACAACGCCTTTCGACACGCCCCCATCAACGTTGTCCGCATCCACGACGGAGTGCAGTTGAAAACGTCCAAATTCGGCTTTTGATTATACCGCTTTATTCGTTTTTGGGAGATAAACGTCTATCTCCCGATTTGGGTCACAATATAGGCGTTTTTCTCTTTCAATTATAAGCAGGAGTGTATTCCAGGCACTATTTTAGTGACTCTCCTTTGAATTGCCTCTACTTTGTCAAGGTCCCTTGGTAGACTTGGTCTCTAGAACTAAGCAGTATTTAAAATAAGGTCTCACCTGATACCTGTAGAGAGGTGAGATTACTTCTCTTTTTTCTACTAGTGATATCCTTTATATACTGGCAAACTATTTTGAGGTCATCAGAACCATTAACCCTTAGGACTTTTTCTTGTTTAGTGACTGCTAGTTCTTCATCTCCAAAGTGCTATTTGATCCTTGGATTCTGCATTCCAGATAGTCGATTTTATAGTTTTTCAATTAAATCATAGTTATTACATATATGATCATATTTCCGTGTTTGTAAAACCATCTTTCATCTTATTTGCCCTGTCTGGCATATCTACTCTATTGCAGATTTTCATTATCACCTGCAAACAGGCAAATTTTCATTTTTAGCACTTCCCAAGTGTTTTTTATGGTATAAAGATATTGAAGAGGAATGGGCCTACCAGAGATCCTTGGAGCACCTCGCTGACTATTTTTCCTTTGCCCCTTTGAGTTGTGTTGCTCAGCTAGTATTTATCTACTTTATACATTTTTATTTCATGTCCCAGAATTGCTGAATTGGATCAGGGTTGAAGATCTTACTGAAATCCAGATCAAATGCATCAACCGCAGCTTCCCGAACTGCTATTCTGATCACTATCAAAGAGGTCAATCAAGTTTGGCAAAATTTTCATCTGATACAATCATGTTGCTTGTGATCCTGTAATCCCATTGGCTTTAAAGTATCACATACTCTATCCTTCAGTTATGCTTCCATTACATAGATCACCATGTAAAACAAACTGTCCCATACGAAGATACTGGATGAAATTCGCTTTGTGCCTGTACTTTAAAACAGTGTGTGCTGATGCAAATCCCAAATACAATTACAAAATTCTGTCTTTTTCCTGCTCAAAGAAAAAGAACACCTAAAATTTACAATTTTTAGACATCTAAGAATCTCTCTTTTGTCCCTGCTGTAATGCTTTCGATGGCAGGCCCTAAACTGAGTGAAGTTGCCAGTGCCACCCCCTAGCCATCGCCATCCCAAAGCAATAGAGGATTAAGTGGCTTGCCCAAGGCCATGACGAGCCACTGTGGATTTGAACCTGAACCCATGCTTCCCAGCCCACTGCTCTAACCATATCACACTCTTACCCTTCCCCAATATACTATATGAACCAGTCCATCAGACACTTGCATACATAATATTTTCAGACAAATGTTCAATGGCCAGTAATGGAGATGATGATGACCTTGTGGCTTCATGTATTATTTAACAATGTTTATATGCTGTGAATACAATCAGGGTGACTCACAAATGTTACTTAGTAACAGTAAATACAATACAACAACACAAATAATACCAAATTAAAATGTGCATGCACTCATTGCAGAGGAAAAACCACAGGCTATTCTGATTGGGGTATCTATCTAATGGTTATGAATTTGAACAACTTGGCCATGCCAAATCACTCCATCAGGCATCTTGTGATATGACAGTAACTGGCACCCATTTTGCTTTAGAGCTCTAGTTGTACTTTACTGTGGATAAATGTGACTCAATCGCAGAGTCTCTCTTCTTTTTAAGATCTGCAGGCCCATGCTTATGCAAGCTAGCATGTGACATCTCTCTTTTTGCTTCAGCAATGTCCTTGGTTTTCCTACAATTATGAGCTGCAGTCCACATCCCACTTGGGGCCCCTAGATTCAGGGAGATTCTTTCCCATCATATTAGAAACAATTTCCTTTTTGTGTACAGTCTAGCAGCACACATCGCTGCACTCCTGAGCATGTGTTGCAGGAGCAAACTGGAATTACAGATGGAAGCCCTGTCATGCCGTTTTGAACTGTGGGTAATCTCACATGATTGGCCTATTGCCTGAAACTGCAGGCAGCATGTATTTCATGGGACGGTAGTATCAGGCAGGGCCGGTGTTAAGGGGTGGCAAATAGGGCAGTTGCCCTGGGCCCCCATGCCACAAGAGACTCCAAGCCTGTCTGAAGCTGAAGGAGGAATAGTTTGCAGGTAGGCTCTGGGGCTATCTCCTTTGAAGGAGAAGGCGAGGGATTGTTTGTACCATGAGTTTATGCCAGGGAGCTAATGAAATAAACCACTGTGAAAAGTATAAGGACTTCCTAAGGAGGTGTATAAGGATCCTAGTAAGCAGTGATATCTGAGAGCAGAGTTAGAAATTGTACCACTGCAATTACCATTTTTTTATAGCTCTGATTAGCAGCTAAAATTCAAAATGCCCTCCCGCGGAAGGTGGTGGAAATGAAAACGGTAACGGAATTCAAACATGCATAAGCATAAAGGAATCCTGTGCTGAAGGAATGGATCCTCAGGAGCTTAATCAAGATCGGGAGGCGTGGCTGATGGTTGGGAGGCGGGGATAGTGCTGGACAGACTTGTACGGTCTGTGCCAGAGCCGGTGGTTGGGAGGTGGGGCTGGTGGTTGGGAGGCGGGGATAGTGCGGGGCAGACTTATACGGTCTGTGCCAGAGCCGGTGGTTGGGAGGCGGGGATAGTGCTGGGCAGACTTATACGGTCTGTGCCCTGAAGAGCACAGGTACAAATCAAAGTAGGGTATACACAAAAAGCAGTAAATATGAGTTATCTTGTTGGGCCGACTGGATGGACCGTGCAGGTCTTTTTCTACCGTCATCTACTATGTTACTATGTTACTATGTAAGTACATAAGTAATGCCATACTGGGAAAAGACCAAGGGTCCATTGAGCCCAGCATCCTGTCCACGACAGCAGCCAATCCAGGCCAAGGGCACCTGGCAAGCTTCCCAAACGTACAAACATTCTATACATGTTATTCCTGGAATTGTGGATTTTTCCCAAGTCCATTTAGTAGCGGTTTATGGACTTGTCCTTTAGGAAACCGTCTAACCCCTTTTTAAACTCTGCCAAGCTAACCGCCTTCACCAGGTTCTCCGGCAACGAATTCCAGAGTTTAGTTACGCGTTGGGTGAAGAAAACTTTTCTCCGATTTGTTTTAAATTTATTACACTGTAGTTTCATCGCATGCCCCCTAGTCCTAGTATTTTTGGAAAGCGTGAACAAACGCTTCACATCCACCTGTTCCACTCCACTCATTATTTTATATACCTCTATCAGGTCTCCCCTCAGCCGTCTCTTCGCCAAGCTGAAAAGCCCTAACCTCCTTAGTCTTTCTTCATAGGGAAGTCGTCCCATCCCCGCTATCATTTTTGTCGCCCTTCGCTGCACCTTTTCCAATTCCACTATATCTTTCTTGAGATGCGGCGACCAGAATTGAACACAATACTCAAGGTGCGGTCGCACCATGGAGTGATATAACGGCATTATAACATCCTCACACCTGTTTTCCATACCTTTCCTAATAATACCCAACATTCTATTCGCTTTCCTAGCCGCAGCAGCACACTGAGCAGAAGGTTTCAGTGTATTATCGACGACGACAACACCCAGATCCCTTTCTTGGTCCGTAACTCCTAACATGGAACCTTGCATGACGTAGCTATAATTCAGGTTCTTTTTTCCCACATGCATCACCTTGCACTTGGTCACATTAAACGTAATCTGCCTTCTAGCCGCTCAGTCTCCCAGTCTCGTAAGGTCCTCTTGTAATTTTTCACAATCCTGTCATGAGTTAACGACTTTGAATAACTTTGTGTCATCAGCAAATTTAATTACCTCGCTAGTTACTCCCATCTCTAAATCATTTATAAATATATTAAAAAGCAACGGTCCTAGCACAGACCCCTGAGGAACCCCACTAACTACCCTTCTCCATTGTGAATACTGCCCATTTAACCCCACTCTCTGTTTCCTATCTTTCAACCAGGTTTTAATCCATAATAGGACTTTTCCTCCTATCCCATGACCCTCCAATTTCCTCTGTAGCCTTTCATGAGGAACCTTGTCAAACGCCTTTTGAAAATCCAGATATACAATATCAACCGGCTCCCCTTTGTCCACATGTTTGTTTACTCGTTCAAAGAATTATGATGTTGGCAAAATCCCATAGGTTCTCCACTTTAGCCTACTAACATAAAATGCAGAAAGATTCAATCTTGCCTACTAACTTCAGGTACTACGGTAACAGTCTATTTATACACAGGAATTGGAAGGCAAGATATTAACTAGGGAAGCATTTTTTTTCCTTCTGTTAACATGAGAAACTGCTTCCTCCTTTCCCCCTCTGAATCTGAGCCCTGGAAGAAGTTATCTTGACAGGAACAACTCCTAACCACTTGGAGAACGTCAATGATAATGATGAACACTTATACTTGGAACAGAACCAAAATGTGATGTGTAGTCTCAACTGCAGTCTCACTGTGACTTCTCACAGAAGTAAGTCTGCCTTCAGCAGCATATTGCATGTAATTTAACACAAGTGGCATTTCTTCATTTCAGCATCTATTCCTGAACAAAAGATGCAACGTGATTATAGTTTTCACATGCATAATACCTGGATGTGAATTTTGCACATATCCAAAATACACACCCTTCCTTCTTTTGGTATGATGACACAACTTCTCCATAAAACACATCCTGCAATGGTGTTTTCTCAAGCAAGTGCAAACATTAGGTTAGTCTTACAGGAAGTGACATTACAGAGCTTCATTACAGACTCCACAGCTCAGCTTTACAAAAGTTACAAGTTTCACCAGATGCAAAATTCACAAAATTCAGCCATGTAAGCTGTGATATATTCTTGGAGCTGTTGCTTCCTCTTATATATGTAACAACCCTCTTCCTCCCTGCTTCTGTTTCTGTCTCTTTACTATGAAGGTGGGCTCTGGATATAAGTTCTAAGCCTTTGGAATGTATTCATTTGGACTTGAATAAAATCGTCTCTACAGATGGACTGGTATTCCAACCGGTGGCGTAGGAAGGGGGGGGCGGTAGGGGCGGTCCGCCCCAGGTGCACGCGCTCGGGGAGTGCCGGCCCTGCTGGTTCCCTGCTCTCTCTGCCCCGGAACAGGTTACTTCCTGTTCCGGGGCAGAGAGAGCAGGGAACCAGCGGGGCTGACGCAGCTCCGAGTGACGTGCCCTCGGGGCGGATCGGCCCTCCCACAGGTAAGAATGCGGAGAGGGGGTGCGCTGCAGAAGGGGGGGGGTGCGCAGCGGCGACCCGCCCCGGGTGTCATTAGCCCTCTCTACGGCACTGATTCCAACTATAAGCGTTACCGAAATAAAACTATTTTCATTGTGCCAATCTGACAAACAGTATGTTTACAAAGAGATAAAAATCTATTTCTACAGGTTTGCACATTCACAAGCCACATAAGCACAAGACACAGAAGCATCCGCCCGCACAAGTGTTGCCACTACAAAATTCTTTTGCTCCACTACAGCACTCTGATGTTCCTGAAACTAAAATTGAAGCAGAAAAAGCAAGGAAGAGGCAACAAAAAGAGGAGAAGGTACCCAAAGAGAAAAGACACTCACAAATCACTAAACTCAAAACACATACTAGGAAATGTAGTTGGAAAGCAATGACCACAAATGCTCACAGTCTAAGCAATAAAATTCATGACCTTCAAGCCCTGATGTTGGAGACTGACTTGGACATAGTTGCAGTCACAGAGACATGGCTCCATGGTTCCCATGAATGGGATGTAAACATACCAGGCTATGATAGGGAGGGACGTAAAGGTGGAGGAGTAGCTCTGTATGTGAGAGATGATATCGCAGCAACTGAAATGACAGGGAAGTGGGGAAAGGAAGAAGCGATATGGATCACCTTAAAAAGAGAGGATAGAACCTTGGTCCACGTGGGTGTTGTCTATAGACCCCCGACACATTTGGAAGAACTAGATAAAGATCTGATCGCTGATATTCAAAAGTTGGGGAAGAAAAGAGAGGTGCTGTTGTTGGGAGATTTTAATCTGCCGGATGTAGATTGGAAAGTTCCGTCTGCAAAATCGGAAAGAAGTAGAGAGATTGTGGATGCTTTCCAAAGTGCTCTGCTCAGACAAATGGTGAACGAACCCACGAGGGAGGGAGCCACGTTGGATCTGGTGCTCACGAATGGGGATAGTGTGTCAAATGTCCGAGTGGCTGCGCACCTGGGAAACAGTGACCATCAAACGGTTTGTTTTGATGTAACGGCTCATGTGGATGGCAGCCACTCTAAACTCAAAGTCCTGGATTTCAAGCGAGCTGACTTTAACAAAATGGAAGAATACCTAAGGAAGGAGCTGATGGGCTGGGAGGACATACGAGAAGTGGAAGGACAGTGGTCCAGGCTAAAAGAAGTAATAAACAGGGCCACAGACCTTTATGTAAGGAGGGTAAATAAAAGCAAGAAAAAAAGGAAACCGATATGGTTTTCAAAGCAAGTGGCTGAGAAAATAAAGGCTAAAGAGTTAGCGTTCCAGAAATACAAAAAATCTCAAGTAGAGGAACACGGGGAGGAATACTGGATGAAACTGAAAGAAGCCAAGAGAGAGGTACATCTGGCGAAGGCGCAAGCGGAAGAACAAATGGCTAGAAATGTACGGAGGGGAGACAAAAACTTCTTCAGGTATATTAGTGAAAGGAGAAAGACTAAAAAGGGGATTGTGAGACTAAAAGATACAGCAAAACGCTATATAGAAAATGATGAAGAAAAAGCCAATTTGCTAAATAGATACTTTTGTTCTGTTTTTACTGAAGAAAATCCTGGGGAAGGACCGAGAGGGACTGGCAAAAGTACACCTGAAAACGAACTGGATAGAGCACCGTTCACGGAAGAGAGTGTATATGAACAACTTGGAAAGCTAAAAGTGGACAAAGCCATGGGGCCGGACGGGATCCACCCCAGAATACTGAGGGAACTCAGAGAGGTTCTGGCGGGTCCTCTTAAAGATTTGTTTAATAAATCCTTGGAGACGGGAGAGGTTCCGAGGGATTGGAGAACGGCGGAGGTGGTCCCTCTTCACAAAAGTGGGGATAGGGAAGAAGCTGGAAACTACAGGCCGGTAAGCCTCACTTCGGTTATTGGAAAAGTAATGGAAGCCATGCTGAAGGAAAGGATAGTGAATTTCCTGGAAGCCAATAAGTTGCAAGATCCGAGACAACATGGTTTCACCAAAGGGAAGTCGTGCCAAACGAATCTCATTGAATTCTTTGACTGGGTGACGGGAGAATTAAATCAAGGACATGCTATGGACGTCATCTACTTAGATTTCAGCAAGGCTTTTGACACGGTTCCCCACAGGAGGCTCTTGAATAAAGTAGAAGGGCTGAAGATAGGACCCGAAGTGGTGAACTGGATTAGGAACTGGTTGACGGGCAGACGCCAGAGGGTGGTAGTGAATGGAGTTCGCTCGGAGGAGGGAAAGGTGAGTAGTGGAGTGCCTCAGGGATCGGTGCTGGGGCCCATTCTGTTCAATATATTTGTGAGTGACATTGCCGAAGAGTTACAAGGTAAAGTTTGCCTTTTTGCGGATGACACCAAGATTTGCAACAGAGTGGACACCCCGGAGGGAGTGGAAAACATGAAAAAAGATCTGAAGAAGCTGGAAAAATGGTCTAACGTTTGGCAATTAAAATTCAATGTGAAGAAATGCAAAGTGATGCACTTAGGGAGTAGAAATCCAAGGGAGGCGTATGTGTTAGGTGGGGAGAGCCTGATAGACACGGACGGGGAGAGGGATCTTGGGGTGATAGTATCTGAGGACCTGAAGGCGATGAAACAGTGCGACAAGGCGGTGGCCGTAGCGAGAAGGTTGCTAGGCTGTATAGAGAGAGGTGTGACCAGCAGAAAAAAGGAGGTTTTAATGCCCCTGTATAAGACGTTGGTGAGGCCCCACCTGGAGTATTGTGTTCAGTTTTGGAGGCCGTACCTTGCGAAGGATGTTAAAAAAATGGAAGCGGTACAAAGAAAAGCTACGAGGATGGTATGGGAGTTGCGTTCCAAGACGTATGAAGAGAGACTTGCTGACCTGAACATGTATACTCTGGAGGAAAGGAGGAACAGGGGTGATATGATACAGACGTTCAAATATTTGAAAGGTATTAATCCGCAAACGAATCTTTTCCGGAGATGGGAAGGCGGTAGAACGAGAGGACATGAAATGAGATTGAAGGGGGGCAGACTCAGGAAAGATGTCAGGAAGTATTTCTTCACGGAGAGGGTGGTGAACGCTTGGAATGCCCTCCCGCGGGAGGTGGTGGAGATGAAAACGGTAACGGAATTCAAGCATGCATGGGACAGGCATAAAGGAATCCTGTGCAGAAGGAATGGATCCACAGAAGCTTAGCTGAAATTGGGTGGCGGGGGGAAGAGGGGTTGGTGGTTGAGAGGCTAGGATGGGGGAGGGCAGACTTTTATACGGGGTCTGTGCCGGAGCCGGTGATGGGAGGCGGGACTGGTGGTTGGGAGGCGGGAAATACTGCTGCACAGATTTATACAGTCTGTGCCCTGAAAAAAGACAGGTACAAATCAAGGTAAGGTATACACATATGAGTTTATCGTGGGCAGACTAGATGGACCGTGCAGGTCTTTTTCTGCCGTCATCTACTATGTTACTATGTTACTATAATTACGATCCCCCTTGCTTCTCTATTGTAGAATCTCCTTAGCGGCAGGATCTGGGTAGGCCTATGGATCATGGAATTCCCTTCAGTACCTGAAATCCAATGGCTTTGTTCTGTTCCTTAGCTGGGCAGCCTCCTTTTCTCCCTTCTCTTCCGTGCTCCAGTTTAGTACTGACTCGATTCTCCCTTGGTGTGTATCTTTTTGTTGGCATTACGTACACTGGCGGCAGTGGCGGTGGGGTGGGGTCCGAAAGTGGCAAGGGAGGGTCGGCGGCGGGGGGTTGGCGGCTGGGGGAGGTGTGCTAAAATGTGCCCCCTCACCTTGGGCTCTGCCCCCCCCCCCCCCCCCCCCCCCCGCCGAGGTCTGGCTATGCCTCTGATTAGTAGCAACTTTCAGTGCTACCAATCCCAGGGCAAGCAGTGACTTCCCCCATGCCCATCTCATAACTATGGACTTTTCCTCCAGGAACTTGTCCAAACCTCTTTTAAACCCAGATATGCTAACCGCTGTTACCACATTCTCCGGCAATGAGTTCCAGAGCTTAACTATTCTTTGAGTTGAAAAATATTTCCTCCTATTTGTTGTAAAAGTATGTCCATGTAATTTCATTGAGTGTCCCCTGGCCTTTGTACTTTTTGAAAGAGTGAAAAATCTATTTACTTCTACCTGTTCTACACCACTCAAGATTTTATAGACCTCAATCATATCCCACCTCAGCTGTCTCTTTTCCAAGCTGAAGAGCCCTAACCCTAACATTGAGCCTGCAAATGGGTGGGAAAATGTGGGATACAAATGCAATAAATAATAATAAATATGGGAGGAGTTCCATCCTCTTTATCATTTTGGTCGCTCTTCTTTGAACCTTTTCTAATTCTGTAGGTAATACTAGAAGTGCCATCCCTCCCACCATCATATGTTATGTTATTCTACTCATTTTCAGCTTAATATACAAAGCAAGGTTTGATTCCTAAATTCCAAACATCTCTCTATATAAAACGCACCTCCAACGTTCGAATGAAGCCTCTGTTAGCCAAAAGTGAAGGGGGTGAGATCGCATTGTGTCTGCCCCGCCCACGCGTCAAACGTGATGACGTCGAGGGCGGAGCAATGACACTCAACCAATCGCAACGCTCGGCAGCGAAGCGTCAGGGAAGGAGGCGGCGCTCTCAACGTCTAGCCTTCCCTTCGCTGTGTTCCGCCTTCTTCTGACGTCAAGGATGACGTCAAAAGAAGGCGGAACACAGCGAAGGGAAACCTAGACGTCGGGAGCACCGCCTCCTTCCCTGACGCTTTGCTGCCGGAACCGCCACGGAGGTACATTTAAAAACAAGAAAAAAAAAAAAAAAACATGTTGGGGGGAGCGAAGAGGGTGGCCACAAAATAAAAACAATGGGAGCGGGAGGGCAAGGGGAGAAACGACACCATGGATGCGAAGGGGGGGGGGAAGAGGGCGGCCCAGGCTGGGAGTGGGACATGGGAGAGAGAGGAGCATGGATGCAAGGGGGGGTCATGGAAGGGAGACAGGGGACTTGCTGGAAAAGGATGAATGGAGGCGGCAGGGGACAGAGGAGCATGGATGGGCATGGATTGGGAGGGCAGGACTAAGGGAGACAGGGAAATTGCTGGATAGGGATGAATAGAGGGGACAGATGGGCATGGATGGATATGGATTGCAGGGCAGGCCTCAGGGAGAGAGGGCAATTGCTGGATAGGGAAAAATGGAGGGGCCAGGTGACAGATGAGCATGGATTGGAAGGGCAGGACTCAGGGAGAGGGGAATTGCTGGATAGGGATGAATGGAGGGGACAGATGGGCATGGATGGATATGGATTGCAGGGCAGGCCTCAGGCAGAGAGGGGAAATGCTGGATAGGGAAAAATGGAGGGGCCAGGTGACAGAGGAGCATGGATGGGCATGGATTGGAAGGGCAGGACTCAGGGAGAGGGGAATTGCTGGATAGGGATGAATGGAGGGGACAGATGGGCATGGATGGATATGGATTGCAGGGCAGGCCTCAGGCAGAGAGGGGAAATGCTGGATAGGGAAAAATGGAGGGGCCAGGTGACAAACGAGCATGGATGGGCATGGATTGGAAGGGCAGGACTCAGGGAGAGGGGAATTGCTGGATAGGGATGAATGGAGGGGACAGATGGCCATGGATGGATATGGATTGCAGGGCAGGCCTCAGGCAGAGAGGGGAATTGCTGGATAGGGATGAATGGAGGGGCCAGGTGAAAGAGGACCATGGATTGGAAGGGCAGGACTCAGGGAGAGGGGAATTGCTGGATAGGGATGAATGGAGGGGACAGATGGCCATGGATGCATATGGATTGCAGGGCAGGCCTCAGGGAGACAGCAGAATTGCTGGATAGGGATGAATGGAGGGGCCAGGTGACAGAGGAGCATGGATTGGACTCACATTTTCACTCTGACTCTCAAACACTCACTCTCACATACACTCTCTCAAACACACACACTCCGAGGAAAACCTTGCTAGCGCCCGTTTCATTTGTGTCAGAAACGGGCCTTTTTTACTAGTTTATTAAGAAAAGAAAACTGGAAACAGAGAACTGAATAATAAAAAGGAAATAATTGTCAAGTAGGCCTGATTATTTAACAGGATGCCTATGTGAGAAATCTGAAAAAGGCACTTATTTGAAGCCTGCTTTCATACGCACCTATGCACAAAGTTACACCTGTTCTAAAGAAGTTGTATCTATGTGTGTGTGTACTCAATACATGTACATGAGTATTTAATAAAATATATCACATCCTCATCTCTGCTCTGCCTAAGTTAAGTGCGCCCCCTCCCAAAAAAAATGGCCACATGGCAAGTGCTTCACTTGCTTCATGGCCATTTCTTTTAAAAAAGACCTACCTTTTACCCGTTGCAGTAAAAGGGGGCCTCAGCATGCATCAAAAACACACATGACACCAGCACAGGCCTCCTTTTGCCGCAGCTTGATAAAAGGACTCCCAAGTCCTTAGCTATGTCATCCTGTAAAAAATGTTTTCCACTTCAGTGAAAAGTTTGGTAAAACAAATAAGCCTTCACTAATTTATGAAACTTAAATTGTCCTTTATACTGTGTAAATATCCAGGAAGAGCACTCCACAATTTAGCACCCTCCACGTAAAACATCCTAGACCTACAATTGTCCAATCGATTTTATGTAAAAGAGGGAACGTCTAATAAAAAATTTCCCTGCTGATTGTAAAACACAAAAGGAGTAATAGATTCTCAGGGATGCTGCCAAAGGAGGGGGACAACTAGGTGCAGACTATATAGAAGTAGATGCACACTTCCCATATGTGTACTCTTTACATGGGTACGTTGTTGCACAATGCATGTGAAAAAAGCTTCACAGAAATAAAGTGCCCCCATAGAGTCTACAATTGTTATGAAGCCTTCTTTGAATTGTTTGACAAAATTCAGAGTAAAAACTAATAAGTCAATTCTATAAATTGGCATCTCAGTCTAGGTGCCCCAATGACATGCACTTCTAGAATGGCATCCTGGTGCCAAGATTCCATTATAGAATACTAGCATAAGGTCATCATTGTGTAAGTTTGTGCTCCCAGATGCACTAAGTGATATGCATGTATAGTATTCTATAAACTACACGCCTAACTGGGAGACATTCCCATGGCATGCCCATCTTCCGCCCATGTGTATGCTTCCCCCGTAATGGCACTTAGATGCTACCTTATAAATTAGCACTTAATGCACACAGAGATTTATTTTCAAAGCACTTAGACTTACACTAGGACACACACACTTAACTGTCAATTTAATGGAGTCTTTACACATGTAAGTGGCATCTACCACTAGGTGAATGTTATAGAATTGCCCCCAATATTGTGTTTTGTCCTTCCGAGGATGGACATGCATGTATATGTCAACGCTACAGGCAGAAAACGGAGGGTCCTGATGTAGTATAGATAACATTGCTTTTATGGTCAATCAGAGCAAAGTCTGCAAATTTCAAAGTTAAAAACAAAAAACCCATATGGGGAAATTCTATAAGTGGTGCCTTAGAAATTGGCGCCGTAAAACCATGTGGTTAGTGTAATTCTATAAACTAGTAACATAGTAACATAGTAGATGACGGCAGAAAAAGACCTGCACGGTCCATCCAGTCTGCCCAACAAGATAAACTCACATGTGCTATTTTTTGTGTATACCTTACCTTACATTGTGTATACCTTACCTGTCTTTTTCAGGGCACAGTCCGTATAAGTCTGCCCAGCACTATCCCCGCCCCCAACTACCCACCCCGCCTCCCACCACCGGCTCTGGCACAGACCGTATAAGTCTGCCCAGCACTATCCCCGCCTCCCAACCACCAGCCCTGCCTCCCAACACTGGCTCTGGCATAGACTGTACAAGTCTGCCCAGCACTATCCCCACCTCCCAACCACCAGCCCTGCCTCCCACCACCAGCTACGCTTCTTGGGATCACTTCCTTCTGAGCAGGATTCCTTTATGTTTATCCCACGCATGTTCGAATTCCGTTACCGTTTTCCTCTCCACCACCTGCTGCGGGAGGGCATTCCAAGCATCCACCACTCTCTCCGTGAAAAAATACTTCCTGGCATTTTTCTTGAGTCTGCCCCCCTTCAATCTCATTTCATGTCCTCTAGTTCTACCGCCTTCCCCTCTCCGGAAAAGGTTCGTTTGTGGATTAATACCTTTCAAATATTTGAACATCTGTATCATATCACCCCTGTTTCTCCTTTCCTCCAGGGTATACATGTTCAGGTCAACAAGTCTCTCCTCATACGTCTTGCAATGCAAATCCCATACCATTCTCGTAGCTTTTCTTTGCACAGCTTCCATTTTTTTAACATCCTTTGCAAGATATGGCCTCCAAAATTGAACACAATACTCCAGGTGGGGCCTCACCAACGTCTTATACAGGGGTATTAAAACCTCTTTTCTTCTGCTGGTCACACCTCTCTCTATAGTTAGGCGTAGTTTATAGAACATGCTCATGCACTGTTCTTACGACTAAAATTTAGGTGTACCCATTTAGGCCTAAAACCAGGCCTAAATACCTACACCTATGTTAGGTGCAGATTGGGTGAATTCTATAATTCTATTAGATTGTAAGCTCTTTGAGCAGGGACTGTCTTTCTTCTATGTTTGTGCAGCGCTGCGTATGCCTTGTAGCGCTATAGAAATGCTAAATAGTAGTAGTAGTAGTATAATAGTGTGTATAGTTTTTGAAATGTCCACAACTGCCCATTCCACACCCATGGCCATGCCCCCTTTTTGATTGTGCGCATTAGAATTTACAAGCACCATGTTATAGAATACTCCTAGAAAGTTGTGAGCATAAATTCTAATTAAAGCTAATTAGTGATGTTAATTGGTTGTTAAATATCAGTGCTTATTGACTTGTTTATCAATTAAGTTGTGCACGCAGCTTGGCCATGCAGTTAAATTAGTACGCACAACTTAAGGCACCATATATAGAATTTGGGGGATAGTAAATGACAATGCAATTTTTTTTGACAATCACCAGGTGGGAGAATAACATAGAAGTCTGAGCAGGCAAAAACCATGAAAATACAGAACACCAATATAACTGAAAATTAAGGGCACTGCTGAGTTTAACACGTTGTCCATCTCACACCACTGAGCAGAGCAAGTTCCATTTAGAGTTTTGTCTTTTAGAGTGATGTTATTTGATTTGATACAGAAAAAATACATGTTCTGCATATGTGGCATATGGGTTTCACAGTGCCAGGTCTGACACATTAATTATGGCCCAATATTACTGTCTCTGGAAAGCCAAATCAACTGATTTAAGGGAACTAGAGACTCTATAAGAGAACAGATAGCAACAGATGGCACTGTATGCTCTGTTAGAATAAACTTCACTGCCACCTAGTGACTAGAGCTAACATTTACATACGAACCCCCCCCCCCCCCCCCCCCCCCCATTTTTCAAAAGCATTTAACCGACCAGGATCGGCACCTGACCAGTTAAATGCCCCATGAAAGGCTATCCGTGAATTTACAGCTATAAATGTCTATTTGCCACTTTTCAGAACATCGCTGGCTAAGTTTGGCAGCCGTATCTGCGTGATTACCAGGCCTAATTTTGGACAGTTCAAACTTAACCGGCCAGTGCTAATATTGGCTTGGCCGATTAAGTTTGAACAAGCCAAAAATAAACTGAATATTCAATGCTGGTCACCGGAAACAGCCCAGCATTGAATATCCAGGCTCAGAGCTGACCGCAGGAGTTAGCCAGGCTATCTTCTGAGGTCTGAATATCTGGCCCAAAGAAAACTATAATAAGGGAAATATGATAACAAATATCAGAAAATCAAAAGGTGAATGTGATGAAACAGTGGATTTTCAAGCCTGTGAACTCAAACGCATAAAAAAACTACTTTCCACGAGAAGTGCTTCGCTCCCTCATCCAAACCATGGTCCTTGCACATGCAGACTTCTGTGCAGGATGTAAGAAACAGACTTTAAAGAAGTTACAAACTGCACAAACTACAGCAACAAGACTTATCTATGGCAAAAATTGATTCAAAAGTGCAAGACCTCTGCTTCGAAACCTACACTGGCTACCCATTAAATCGCACATATCATAGGCGTAGTTTGACTGTTTCATTTGGGGGGGGGGGCAAAAAAAAAATGGGCGGAGCATATTAGCATATCATTTGCATATATACATATGCAAATGAATATGCTAATATGGAGGAAGGAAATGAAATTTACAGGCAAAATATCACAGATGCACATTTCAAAAAGCTGACACATTTCAATTAATAAATTATGAATAAAATAAACTTTTATTTACCTTTGTTGTCTGATCATGTAGTTTTTCTATTCGCTTTGATCCCAGTGTCTTCTGTTTTATGCAGTGTCTTCTTTCCAGTAGGCTTCCCTCTGCTCCCCACCCTCCCAGTTCCATCCATCTCTTGCTCCTTCCCTCTGCTCACCATCCCTCCGTCCCATCCATCTTCTGTTCCTTCCCTCTGCTCACCATCCCTCCGTCCCATCCATCTTCTGCTCCTTCCCTCTGCTGTGCCTGACCTCTCCCAATCCCATCCATCTCCTGGTCCATCCCTCTGCTCCCCACCCCTCGCAGTCCCATCCATCTCTTGCTCCTTCCCTCTGCTCCCCACCCCTCCCAGTCCCAACCATCTCTTGCTCCTTCCCGCTGCTCCCCACCCCTCCCAGTCCCATCCATCTCTTGCTCCTTCCCTCTGCTTCCCACCCCTCCCAGTCCCATCCATCTCCTGCTCCTTCCCTCTGCTCACCTCCTTTCCCAGTCCAATCCAATTCCTGGTCCTTCCCTCTGCTCCCCACCCACCCCTCCCAGTCCCATCCATCTCTTGCTCCTTCCCTCTGCTCCCCACCCCTCCCAGTCCCATCCATCTCCTGCTCCTTCCCTCTGCTCCCCACCCACCCCTCCCAGTCCCATCCATCTCCTGCTCCTTCCCTCTGCTCACCTCCTTTCCCAGTCCAATCCAATTCCTGGTCCTTCCCTCTGCTCCCCACCCACCCCTCCCAGTCCCATCCATCTCTTGCTCCTTCCCTCTGCTCCCCACCCCTCCCAGTCCCATCCATCTTCTGTTCCTTCCCTCTGCTCACCATCCCTCCATCCCATCCATCTCTTGCTCCTTCCCTCTGCTGTGCCTGACCTCTCCAAATCCCATCCATCACCTGGTCCATCCCTCTGCTCCCCACCCCTCGCAGTCCCATCCATCTTCTGTTCCTTCCCTCTGCTCACCTCCTTTCCCAGTCCAATCCAATTCCTGGTCCTTCCCTCTGCTCCCCACCCACCCCTCCCAGTCCCATCCATCTCTTGCTCCTTCCCTCTGCTTCCCACCCCTCCCAGTCCCATCCATCTCCTGCTCCTTCCCACTGCTTCCCACCCTCCCAGTCCCATCCATCTCCTGCTCCTTCACTCTGCTTCCCACCCTCCCAGTCCCATCCATCTCTTACTCCTTCCCTCTGCTCTCCACCCTCCCAGTCCCATTCATCTTCCCTCTGCTGCCCCCCCAACCCGCGGGGTCCAGGATCGTGACTCCGTTTACCCCCTCTCTTCCTCCCTCCCTCCAGTGCAGGCAGCAGTCTTCTTCAACCTTTCTGTGCTCCTGGCAGCGGTAGCGACGTATACACGCTGCCTTCGGTCTGCCCCGGAAGCCTTCTCTTCAAGTTCCTGTTCCCACCTATGCGGGAACAGGAACTTGAAGAGAAGGCTTCGGGGCAGAGCTGAAGGCAGCGTGTACGTCGCTACCGCTGCCAGGAACAAGAAAGGCTTAGAGAAGATTGGTGCTGCCTGCGCCGGAGGGTAGGAAGAGAGGGGGTAGATAGACGCGCTCGTCTCCGTCCGCTTCGCTGCTTCCCTGCCCTCTCTGTTTGCGTCCCGCCCGAAAGGAAATGACATCAGAGGAAGGCGGGACGCAGACAGAGAGGGCAGGGAAGCAGCGAAGCGGATGGAGACGAGCGCGTGCCTGCTTGTTTTTTTTTTTTTTCATTCTAGCGCCAGTCCACGTCCTCGTCGTTTGGGGGGGGGCGTTGCCCCCCCTCGCCCCCCCCAGTCTACGCCTATGGCACATATCATTCAAGATCTGCAGGGCCGGTCTTAGCAAGTGCGGGGCCCTGTGCAGACCATTTGGTGGGGCCCCATCCTAGCCCCGCCCCACCCTAGCCCCACCCCCACCCCAGCTCCACCCCATTGATAAGATTATTAAATTTTTAGAAACAATATATCACTTTTTAAGAATATATATGACAAAGTTGAAAACCAAAAAGCAATAGAAATGCTGGCATTGAAAAGATGCAAAATATTGAAATATGTTAACAACTGTAAAAGCATAACCTTTTATAAAAATATGTTCATCTACCAAGGTGTGAGGTGAATCACAGAATATTGGACCTAAGAGAAATCTGATCATTTCTATAGATCACCTATTAGGGAATCTATAAAGCACCTAGGGAATCATATAAATATAACAAATGAGAAATATTGAAGTAAAATAAACAAGGAAAAAAATTTCTATATTGCAATAAAAATTGAACAAAATAACACAAATGCATACAAAAAGAATCCAGAGCCTGGACTTCTCTTAATCCTTACTCCTATTAACTATTGGGCTATTCCTTCACTCCATAAAAAAAAGGAAACCAAATAAATAGCAAAAGCATTATAAGATTCATTAAAATTGTGAAACAGTATAGAAAAACTATCATTACCTTGCCTTTGAATGGAACTGTAGCCCTGTTGCTCCTGCTCCACTTTATTTTAAGAGTTAAGACACACACACTCTCACCAGCAATGGCTCACCTCCGACCAGGCTCCAGCTTTTCCCACTCAGTGACTCCCGCCCTCGTGGAAACAGGAAATACATCATCAGAAGGCGGGAAAAAGCTGGAGGTGAGCCGTTGCTGCAACTGTCACTGTTGGGGCCATGACGCCGTCGCTTGCTGCAACTGTTGGGGTCCGGGGAGCTGACAGCGGGCCCAGGCGGGGGGTGGGCACCGGAGGTGGCGGGAGCGGAGCGGCTGAGCGGGATCATTGATACGGTCCGAGCACAAGCAGAGGTCGGAGGCAGAGTTGAGAGGCGCGCCACGCGGGGCCCCCTTAGGCGCGAGGCCCTATGCGGCCGCCTTGGTCACCTCTGCCTAAGACCGGCCCTAAAGATCTGCACCATGGCTTATAAAATAATCTTTGGCCTCAAACCAGCCTACAGGTCTGATCTAATCACCCTTCCACTACGCAACACAACCAAGAGTGCGAGATCCTATCTAACCCTTCACTTCCCCAAATGTCAAGAAATGAAATGCAAAACTGCCTACACAACATGTTTCTCCTACATCTGCACCAAAGTCTGGAACTCCATACTGAAAAACATAAAATCCATAAATACCTAAAATTCAAAAAACAACTGAAAGCACACCTCTTCAAATCACTCCTATGAGAAGACAACACGTGGAGGAGCATAATTGAAAGGGACGCCCAAGTTTTTCTGAGGTTGTCCTCGCAGGACATCCCCATGAAGGGGCGGGGAAACCCGTGTTATCGAAACAAGATGGACGTTCATCTTTTGTTTTGATAATACGGTCGGGGACACCCAAATCTGGAAATTTAGGTCAACCTTAGAGATGGTTGTCCTTAGACTTGGTTGTTTATGATTTTCGGCGATAATGGAAACTGAGGACATCCATCTCAGAAACGACCAAATCCAAGTCCTTTGGTTGTGGGAGGAGCCAGCATTCGTAGTGCACTGGTCCCCCTCACATGCCAGGACACCAACCGGGCACCGTAGGGGGCACTGCAGTGGACTTCAGAAATTGCTTCCAGGTGAATAGCTCCCTTACCGTGTGTGCTGAGCCCCCAAAACCTACTACCCCCAACTGTACACCACTACCATAGCCCTTATGGGTGAAGGGGGCACCTAGATATGGGTACAGTGGGTTTCTGGTGAGTTTTGGAGGGCTCACATTTACCACCACAAGTGTGACTGATGGGGGGGGGGGATGGGCCTGGGTCCGCCTGTCTGAAGTGCATTGCACCCACTAAAACTGCTCCAGGGACTTGCATACTGCTGCGATGGACTTGAGTATAACATTTGAGGCTGGCAAAAAATATTTTTAAATAATTTTTTTGAGGGTGGGAGGGGGTTAGTGACCACTAGGTGAGTAAGGTGAGGTCATCCCCGATTCCCTCCGGTGAATCATCTGGTCAGTTCGGGCACCTTTTTGTGGCTTCGTTTTAACAAAAAAGGACCAAGTAAAGTCAATCAAGTGCTCGTCAGGGACGCCCTTCTTTTTTTGATTATGGGTCGAGGACACCCATGTGTTAGGCACACCCAAGTCCCACCTTTGCTACGCCTCCAACATGCCCCCGTGAACTTTGGTCATCCCCGCAACAGAAAGCAGTTGGGGACGCCCAAAATCGGCTTTCGATTAGGTCAATTTGGGCGACCCTGTGAGAAGGATGCCCATCTTGCGATTTGTGTCGAAAGATGGGCGTCCTTCTCTTTCAAAAATAAGCCTGTTAGTCATAAGTACATAAGTATTGCCAAACTGGGACAGACCAAAGGTCCATCAAGCCTAGTATCCTATTTCCAACAGTGGCCAATCCAGGTCACAAATACCTGGCAAGATCCCAGAAAAGCTCAATACATTTTATGATGCTTATCTGAGAAATAAGCAGTGGATTTTCCCAAGTCAATTTAATAATGGTCTATGGACTTTTCCTATAGGAAGCCATCCAGACCCTTTTTAAACCCCACTAAGCTAACCACCTTTACCACATTCTCTGGCAACAAATTCCAGAGTTTAATTACACATTGAGTGAAGAAAAAATTTCTCCAATTCATATTAAATTTACTACTTTGTTGCTTCATCGCATGCCCCCTAGTCCTAGTATTTTTGGAAAGAGTAAACAAACGATTCACATCTACTTGTTCCACTCCACTCATTATTTTATAGACCTCTATCATATCCCCCCTCAGCCATCTCTTCTCCAAGCTGAAGAGCCCTAGAAACATCTCTGCCCTGAGACCCTATTCAAGACTTGTGAGCAGTTAATTTCCTGAAACTCCCCAGGTGCTACCCAGGTAGTAACAACTGTTAAATAGTTTTAATGTTGGAGGAGTGGCCTAGTGGTTAGGGTGGTGGACTTTGGTCCTGAGGAAATGAGTTCAATTCCCACTTCAGGCACAGGCAGCTCCTTGTGACTCTGGGCAAGTCACTTAACCCTCCATTGCCCCATGTAAGCCGCATTGAGCCTTCCATGAGTGGGAAAGCATGGGGTACAAATGTAACAAAAATAAAAATCCTTGTTTTGGTTATCTGTTATTGCTTGCTGTACTTTTTTCACCTGGTTTTTCAAGCGTTCACTGTTCTACTGTGACAATAAACCTGTTAGTTTATTGGTTCTGTTGTCCTGGACAAAGAATCCTTGTAGTTTATGTGTTGGGTCAAAGGACCCCTGAGGGCGTGGCCCCAGTACCTAGAAATGACTGGGAAATAACTTTAGAATGGGAGACACGCCCAGAGGCAAATGGGACCCAGTCAGTGGGAGGAGGGTGCTAGCATAGAGTACATGCCCAGGTACAGGCAGGCCTGAACAGTGCAGGGGACAGACTTTCCAGGTGGCCACAGGGTTAACACCAGGGAGGTGCGAGGCGTTCCATGACAGTGAATGAGAATGCAGAAAGAAATAAGGAGCTCAAGAAACATAGGAAAGAGAAGGAAAGGAGCAAGACAGAATGGCAATAACAGATTTGGGATTTGAAACATAACTGTAAGCCTAAAGTTAAGGCAGAGAAAGACTAATATGAGGGAGAGAGAAAACACAAAGGGAATTATGAGCAACAATAAAGACAGAAAGTTTGAAGAAAATGAAGAAATTACTCTGAGAAAGCTCTTTCCTCGAGGGAAAGGAGAGTGTGGAATGTTGATCAGCTTTGCATAATTTATAATACAATACAGCTAGTACTAGAATTACTTTACAAAAATTTCCAGGGAGAATTGAGAAAAAGTCATTAATGAGTCACCAAAACCAATCTGAACATAGGCCACCCGGTCACCACAATGTGTCAAGGCCTGCCTGCACACAAACTATTCTTTCAGGCCTTATGTACTACAGGCCATTAGCACCACACTAGCGCCCGCATTTACCTGCACAAAATGTTCAGAGTCTCAGAGAGAAGGAAGAAATGAGAATGTAGATGAACAGTGCATGTAGCATGCTAATGTAGTCAAGCACATTAACAAGGTTATTTTGAATTCCTCCCCAATGCTCAGAAAAGAGCACCCAAAACAAAACTGCCTTACTGCTGCAGGTATTAGGGTGTTGGAAAATCTGCAAGTTTTGATTGCTTTTGGAAGCAGAAGGAGGTCATGAGAAACAGCAGACCCAAATGAAAGAACACGTTGGCATCTGTTTCCAGCGGCTAAATTTATAACGACCATGCTAAAATATTTTTAAATGACCAAAGCGAAAACACACATTGATGTGTTTCCTGTGTCTAAATATAAGTGTCCAAGCTAAAAAAAGAAAAAAGAATTAAAAACAATGCTTATACTTAGGCTGCAGAAAACAGACGCCAACGTGTGCTTCACGTTCGGATTTTACCATGTGCACAGGAGCCTAGCTTACCGTGGAACTCTTATGCATATGCACCAAGCACCATCCACCCACACCAAAGCACAGTCCTCCCACCGAACTCCCTAATGCTCAGTGCTATGAGTGCACCTATATTTCCATCTCATTAGCGTCGAGCATTAGGATGTTGTTCTGTGCTGTTCCAGTGGTATTTTTACGGCACTATTTGAAACAGCGCTGGAGTTTTGAGCATCACTGCTATAGGCAAGAACTTGTATTTATATTCTGACCTCCCCATTACTGCAGTATGCAAGGGCCTGTTTGCACACAGATGGCAATGTCTCAGCAGTATGTCAGGCAGTGGTGTGCTGGAGCAGGCTCTCACAGGCTCGCAAGAACCGGTTGTTAAGTTTTTAAGAATTTTGGGAGCTGGTTGTTAAAGTAGGGCCCTCCATGGCTACTTTAACAACTGGCTCCCAAAATGTGGGCTTGGGCCCCCTGCTGAATTTTACTTTGCTGGTGGGGATGCTGAGCCCTGCCAGCCAAGTAAATAGACTACTGCTGCTCCCCGCTCCTTGTTTCCAGCTCTGGGCAGCATGCTGCTCAGAGCAAGACATTGGGAGTGGTGGCAGTCCATTTATTGGCTGCCAGCAAAGGTATGCCTAGCGTGCCCGCATGAAGGGAGGGAGAAGAGAGAGGCAAGTGCTGTTCCCCCACCCCCCCCCCACCCCGGCCACCCCTGGCCCTTCCAACTGCACAGCTAGCTACGTCTGGAGAAAGAGCCTGTTGTTAAAAATTTACCAGCACACCCCTGATGTCAGGGTGTGTCTGTATAAGTTGATGCATCAAAGGAGTTGAGAAATAGTCTGGTGGTTAGAGCACTAGGCTTACCAGCCAGAGGTACCTGGTTCAAATCCCACTGCTGCTTCTTGTGAGCTTGGGCAAGTCACTTAACCCTCCATTGCCTTATTGTACAAAAATTAGATTGTGAGTTCTCCTGCAATAGGAAAAACACTTTAAAATGTGTGAGCAACTTCCCTAATTAGAAATAAAATGATTATCACATAGAGCCCACCTCATCTCTATGATGTGGCATGTCCATATGCAGATTGCCGCATCTATAGACTAATAACAAACTAAAACATTGATAGGACACCAGAATCCATAATTGGCAACAAATTTCCCCAGGGCCACTGCAAGTTTATTAGGCACCCTAGAAAAGCATCTTTTCACCTCTTCAATTAACTTTCTCTCCCTATAATGATAACAATATCATCCCAAAACCATCTCCCAGAATGACAATCCTGTGGAAAAAAAAACACATAACGATGACATCATACTCTAGATAAAGATATATTAAATATTTAAAACTCTGTGTGTGTGTATGTGTATATATATATATATACACACACAGTGCTTTTTTTGTGCCAGTACAGCATACCGGCACCTTTTTTGTGAGCTCCGGCTCACCTGCCTGCTCCCTTCTGTTCGTGCACTCGTGCTCTCTGCTTTGAAATCTTTAATTTACCTGAAGTCGTGGCGAACTGGCAGTAAAAGCAGCAGGCAGGCAGGTTCGTCTCCTCGTCACTTCCCTTCCCTCTCAGCGCGTCCCGCCTTCCTCTGATGTAATTTCCTTTCCGCAAGGGCGGGACGCACTGAGAGCGAAGGCAAGCGACGAGAAGGCAAGCCTGCCTACTGCTTTTACTGCCAGTTTGCCGTGAATTCAGGTAAACTAAAGATTTCAAGGCAGGGAGCACGGATGCACAAACGGAAAGTCGGGGAGCTGAGGGAGGGAGGGAAAGAGGGCGGTGGGGGGGTGCCTGGGGTTTGAACAAATTGCTGGACATGGAGGGGAGGGGAGGAGAATTGCTGGACATGGAGGGGTCAGGAGGGCAGGGGACAGAGGATAATTGCTGGACATGGAGGGGAGGGCAGAGGAAAGAGGAGACATGCTGGATATGGATGGGAGGAGAGGGCAGGGAAGACAGAATTGCTGGACATGGATGGGAGGCGAGGGCAGGGGAGAGAGGAGAATCGCTGGACATGTAGTGGAGGGCAGGGGAGAAGAGAATCGCTGGACATGGATGGCAGGGGAGGACAGGGGGAAGAGGAAAATCGCTGGACATGGATGAGAGGGGAGGGCAGGGGAGAGAGGAGAATCGCTGGACATGGATGGGAGGGGAGGGCAGGGGACAGGAGAATCGCTGGACATAGTAACATACTAGATGAGGGCAGAGAAAGACCTGTACGGTCCATCCAGTCTGGCAGGGGAGGGCAGGTGAGAGAGGAGAATCATTGGACATGGATGAGAGGGGAGGGAAGGGGAGAGAGGAGAATCACTGGACATGGATGGCAGGGGAGGACAGGGGAGAATTGTTGGACATGGATGAGAGGGGAGGGCAGGGGAAAGAGGAATGAGGGGAGGGCAGGGGAGAGAGGAGACATACTGAACATGGATGGGAGGGGAGGTCAGCGAAAAGAGATTCGCTGGACATGGATGGAAGGGGAGGGCAAGGGAGAGAGGAGAATCGTTGGACATGGATGAGAGGGGAGGGAAGGGGAGAGAGGAGAATCGCTGGACATGGATGAGAGGGGAGGGGAGAGAAGAGACATGCTGGACATGGATGGAGGGGAGGGAAGACAGGAAGGAGATGCACATGGATGGGAGGGGAGGGCAGGGGAGATGAGAAATGCTGGAAATGGATGGAGAGGAGAGCAGGAGATACAGGAGAATTCCTGGACATGGATGGATGGATGGAGGAGGTGGCAGGGGGAGAGGAGAAATGCTGGACTTGGATGGAGGAGAGGGGAGAGAGAATTATTGCTTTATATGAATACAGGGGAGGGAAGAGAGAGGAGAAATGCTGGACGTGGATGGAAGGGAGGAGAGAGAGAAGTGCTGGACATGGATGGAGGGGAGGAAAGAAAAAAGAAGAAGATGCACATGGATGGAGATGAGGGGAAAAGAGGAGAGGAAAAAAACTGCACATGGATGGAGAAAATAGGCAAAAGCTGGATCCACGTTATACCTCCTCCAGTCAATTCCACGGAGGAGGATCCAGCTTTTACTTATGGATGTAGGGCAAGAAATGAAGAAGAAAGGAGGAAAGTAAAGAAATAAATGGAAATGAAGCCCTGGAAACGGAGTTAAGAGAACAGGTAGAGAGCAGCAGAATCAGAGACTGGGACCAATATGGATAGAAAAACAAAGTCATATCTCCACTGAATGAAAAATAAAACACGTATCAAGTAGTGTTACAGCTGAGAGTGTAATAATAATTTTTTTATAGGAAAAAAGGCCTCACAGAGCTCATAGATGATACACATCTAACAGAGCTAAAACGGGTCTTGAAAAAGATCCTCTGTTCATCATTGGCCAAAAACCTGAAGTGTACATAAGTACATAAGTACATAAGTAGTGCCAAACTGGGAAAGACCAAAGGTCCATCTAGCCCAGCATCCTGTCACCGACAGTGGCCAATCCAGGTCAAGGGCACCTGGCACGCTCCCCAAACGTAAAAACATTCCAGACAAGTTATACCTAAAAATGAGGAATTTTTCCAAGTCCATTTAATAGCGGTCTATGGACTTGTCCTTTAGGAATCTATCTAACCCCTTTTTAAACTCCGTCAAGCTAACCGCCCGTACCACGTTCTCCGGCAACGAATTCCAGAGTCTAATTACACGTTGGGTGAAGAAAAATTTTCTCCGATTCGTTTTAAATTTACCACACTGTAGCTTCAACTCATGCCCTCTAGTCCTAGTATTTTTGGATAGCGTGAACAGTCGCTTCACATCCACCCGATCCATTCCACTCATTATTTTATACACTTCTATCATATCTCCCCTCAGCCGTCTCTTCTCCAAGCTGAAAAGCCCTAGCCTTCTCAGCCTCTCTTCGTAGGAAAGTCGTCCCATCCCCACTATCATTTTCGTCGCCCTTCGCTGTACCTTTTCCAATTCTACTATATCTTTTTTGAGATACGGAGACCAGTACTGAACACAATACTCCAGGTGCGGTCGCACCATGGAGCGATACAACGGCATTATAACATCCGCACACCTGGACTCCATACCCTTCCTAATAACACCCAACATTCTATTCGCTTTCCTAGCCGCAGCAGCACACTGAGCAGAAGGTTTCAGCGTATCATCGACGACGACACCTAGATCCCTTTCTTGATCCGTAACTCCTAACGCGGAACCTTGCAAGACGTAGCCATAATTCGGGTTCCTCTTACCCACATGCATCACTTTGCACTTGTCAACATTGAACTTCATCTGCCACTTGCACGCCCATTCTCCCAGTCTCGCAAGGTCCTCCTGTAATCGTTCACATTCCTCATGCGACTTGACGACCCTGAATAATTTTGTGTCATCGGCGAATTTAATTACCTCACTAGTTATTCCCATCTCTAGGTCATTTATAAATACATTAAAAAGCAACGGACCCAGCACAGACCCCTGCGGGACCCCACTAACTACCCTCCTCCACTGAGAATACTGGCCACGCAATCCTACTCTCTGCTTCCTATCTTTCAACCAGTTCTTAATCCATAATAATACCCTACCTCCGATTCCATGACTCTGCAATTTCTTCAGGAGTCTTTCGTGCGGCACTTTGTCAAACGCCTTCTGAAAATCCAGATATACAATATCAACCGGCTCCCCATTGTCCACATGTTTGCTTACCCCCTCAAAAAAATGCATTAGATTGGTGAGGCAAGACTTCCCTTCACTAAATCCGTGCTGACTTTGTCTCATCAGTCCATGTTTTTGTATATGCTCTGCAATTTTATTCTTAATAATAGCCTCCACCATCTTGCCCGGCACCGACGTCAGACTCACCGGTCTATAATTTCCCGGATCTCCTCTGGAACCCTTCTTAAAAATCGGAGTAACATTGGCTACCCTCCAGTCTTCCGGTACTACACTCGATTTTAGGGACAGATTGCATATTTCTAACAGTAGTTCCGCAAGTTCATTTTTTAGTTCTATTAATACTCTGGGATGAATACCATCAGGTCCCGGTGATTTACTACTCTTCAGCTTGCTGAACTGACCCATTACATCCTCCAAGGTTACAGAGAATTTGTTTAGTTTCTCCGACTCCCCCGCTTCAAATATTCTTTCCGGCACCGGTGTCCCCCCCAAATCCTCCTCGGTGAAGACCGAAGCAAAGAATTCATTTAATTTCTCCGCTACGGCTTTGTCCTCCTTGATCGCCCCTTTAACACCATTTTCGTCCAGCGGCCCAACCGACTCTTTGGCCGGTTTCCTGCTTTTAATGTATCTAAAAAGGTTTTACTATGTATTTTTGCTTCCAACGCTAATTTCTTCTCAAAGTCCTTTTTTGCCCTCCTTATCTCCGCTTTGCATTTGGCTTGGCATTCCTTATGATCTATCCTGTTACTTTCAGTTGGTTCTCTTCTCCACTTTCTGAAGGATTGTTTTTTGGCTCTAATGATTTCCTTTATCTTACTGTTTAGCCACGCCGGCTGACGTTTAGTCTTTTTTCCCTTTTTTCTAATACGTGGAATATATTTGTCCTGAACCTCCAGGATGGTGTTTTTAAACAGCATCCACGCCTAATGCAAGTTTTTTACTCTGCGAGCTGCTCCTTTCAGTCTTTTTTTCACCATTTTTCTCATTTTGTCGTAATCACCTTTTCTATAGTTAAACGCTAGCGTACTTGATTTCCTAGTTTCACTTCCTTCAATGCCAATATCAAAACCGATCATATTATGATCACTGTTATCAAGCGGCCCTCGTATCGTTACCCCCTGCACTAGATCATGAGCACCACTAAGGATTAAGTCTAGTATTTTTCCTTCTCTTGTCGGCTCCTGAACTAGCTGTTCCATGAAGCTGTCCTTGATTTCATCAAGAAATCTTATGTCCCTTGCGTGTACAGATGTTACATTAACCCAGTCTATATGCGGGTAATTGAAATCCCCCATTATTATTGTGTTGCCCAGTTTGTTTGCGTCCCTGATTTCCTTTAACATTTCCGCATCCGTCTGTTCGTCCTGGCCAGGCGGACGGTAGTACACTCCTATCACTATCCTTTTCCCCTTTGCACATGGAATTTCAATCCACAGTGATTCCAAGGAGTGTTTTGTTTCCTGCAGAATTTTCAATCTATTTGATTCAAGGCTCTCGTTAATATACAATGCTACCCCTCCACCAATCCGATTCACCCTATCACTACGATATAATTTGTACCCCGGTATGACAGTGTCCCACTGGTTATCCTCCTTCCACCAGGTCTCAGAGATGCCTATTATATCTAATTTTTCATTTAGTGCAATATATTCCAACTCCCCCATCTTATTGTATTGCGATAACTACAACGTTCTTCACACACTGGTCAAGACTGATCAAAAACATACCACAGCAAAAACACTATGAATATGTGTATAAGGTTTGAAAGAGATACTTAGCTTTCAAACAAACAACACTCAGGTGAATCTAGGAGCTCTGTGAGGCCTTTTTTTCCTATGAAAAAATTATTATTATACTCACAGCTGTAACACTACTTGATACGTGTTTTATTTTTCATTCAGTGGAGATATCTCTTAGTTTTTTAGCTATTATCTCACGATCTCACATCTCCACATCCTATTTGATTGTATTTAGAAAAACAGGTCACCAGACAACAAAGGTAGAAGAAATCATTTTATTTTCATTTTAGTGTTTGGAATATGCCCAATTTGAGAATTTACATCTGCTGTCTTATTTTGCACTGGGTATACTGGAGCTGTAACAGCTTACAGAAATTATTTAGAATGAAAAAAAAATCACGCTATTTTTTTCTCCTATACTAGTAAAATATTTTCAATATAACCACCCTAGGTTTATCCGTTGTTGGGTGGCGCGGTCCTATCCGATGGGCCCTCTCAATTCGCAACGGATCTTGTAAATTATTTAATTGCAGGGTCTCTGTGAGCCAGCGCTCTAAGAAACTCACCAGCTTTGCATCTTTCCGGCTCTCAGGCAATCCGACGAGACGTAGATTATTTCTTCTTGCCCGATTTTCTAGATCATCTATCTTTGTTCCATCTCCTTCATTTTCTTTTGAAGCGTTTCTCTGGGCTCCTCAGTTTCTTGCATGCGATCTTCAATGTCGCTGATTCGTTGTTGAATATGGTCCAGATCTAAGTGAAAGCCGTCTAATCGCTCGTGAGCGGCTTCTGCTCTATCATATAGAGCCTGCAGTTTTTTATCTAGCGCCGCTTCTACCGCCGCTGTTACCTCTGCAGTGATTTCAGCGGTCCACGCGGAACATACTGAAGCGCTCTGCGGTGGCGGGCTGTCCGCCATTTTAGGATCTGGGACCTTGCCCTTTTCTTTTTCCTTTTTCTGAATTCTAGAGGTCATTCCGCTACGATGATGTGAGTACGGATTCTTATTTCGTTCACTCTTCGTTCCAGTGTGCCATAGGAAGTTAATATTAGCAAAATGCTGTATCAGGTACCGATTTTGCAGATTAGAATCCAGGAAGTGTGGGAGCTCCGCTTTTCAGCGACCACTCTCCTCCATGGTACCATGTGACCCCCCCACTAGTAAAATATTTTCAATGATGTCTGTTTATATGCGCCATGGCTGGTATAATGGGTGTGGCTAATGTGGGTGTGGCTATAATAGGGGTGGAGCCATATGTGGTGACCCTGCCCATAATGAGTACTGGCACCTTTTTTACTACAAATAATTTATTTACTGCATTTTTATCCCGCATTTTCCCACCTTTTTGCAGGCTCAATGTGGCTTACAATATGTCGTTATTGGTAGATAATAGATTGGGAGATACAGTTTGTGTTACATACAGAATAGATAATTGGGAGATACAGTTTGTATTACATAAAGGATAGCGTAGTCGAAATTTAAACAAGTAGATAAAAGCAGAAAACAGTACTGATACTAGGTGAGGTGGAGATGCCATAGAGAATAGCGTGGTCGAAATTTAAACAAGTAGATGTGAGCAGAGACAGTGCTGATAATAGGTAAGTTGGCGGTATATTGCATTTATAGTTGCTGATCTTATTGGTATGCCTTGTTGAAGAGGTGGGTCTTCAGGGATTTGCGAAAGTTGGCTAGTTCATAAGTAGTTTTTAAGTTGCGCGGCAGTGCGTTCCATAACTGTGTACTCGGGTAAGAAAAGTTTGACGCATGCATTTGTTTGTATTTTAGGCCTTTACTACTGGGGAAATGAAGATTGAGAAAAGTGCGGGATGACCTTCTTGTGTTCCTGGGTGGCAGGTCCACCAGATCTGACATGTAGGCCTGGGCATCTCCGTGAATGATTCTATGGACCAGAGAACACACTTTGAACACGATTCGTTCTTTAAGTGGAAGCCAGTGTAATTTTTCCCTCAGCGGTTTAGCCCTCTCATATTTTGTTTTTCCGAATATGAGTCTGGCTGCGGTGTTCTGAGCGGTTTGAAGTTTCTTGATGATTTGCTCTTTACAGCCAGCGTAGAGTGCATTGCAGTAGTCTAGGTGACTAAGCACTAATGACTGTACCAGGTTACGGAAGATGGTCCTTGGGAAGAAAGGTCTTATTCTTTTTAGTTTCCACATCGAATTAAACATCTTCTTACTCTATTTAAGTGCACGTCGGATAAGCGCATGCTCCGTTTAACTTCGGTCCCATTTTTGGCACCATCAATTTCTATGAGGACAAACTTCAGTTTAGCGCACCACTGATAAGTGCAAGATTCACTTATATGCATGGTTTAAGACCGCTCCTCTGCAGGAAAGACTCCGCATAAGCGCACGCATGGAATATGGATGCCAATTGGCACGTGACAACCAACGAGATTTCAAATTTACCGCCCCTTTAACTGCCACAGGCAGAATAAGTGAAAGAATGTTGTTAGAGTTTACACTGGGGTCGTCATCGCGGCAGAACTGTAAGACTTTAACACTGGCTGAACGAATAGAAGGTCTTAAAAAATTAGAAAACAAACAAAGTCAAGCATCTATTGCTAAAGAATATGGTGTCAATCCCACTCAAATTTCACGAGTCTTGAAGCAGAAAGATCAGATTCTGGAAGACTGGCAAAACAATGTAAATCCACAACGGAAACGAAAACGGGCGGGAAAAGCTAAGCAGGTAGAAGATGCTCTTCTTTGGTGGTTTTCTCAAGTCAGGAACAGACAGTTTTCTGTCAGTGGTCCACTGCTTATGGAGAAAGCTAACTAGCTAGCTGAAAGTCTTGGACTAACTGAATTCAAAGCCACTGTTGGATGGTTGGAAAGATGGAAGGAGAGGAACAGCATAAAATTCAAGAAACAGCATGGTGAGAAACAAGACGCTGATGATTTTGGTGCTGAAAATTGGGTTGTTTCAGTTCTTCCTACCATTTTGAACGAGTTTGCACCTCATGACATTTTCAATGCTGACGAAAACGGTCTCTGTTGACGAGCGATTCCTGATAGAACACTTGCATTCAAACATGCCGAAACTACTAGAGGTAAAACGTAGAAGGACCGACTGACGATCCTCCTTTGCTGCAATATGGATAGGAGTGATAAGTTGGAACCTGTCTATTAGATTGTAAGCTCTTTGAGCAGGGACTGTCTTTCTTCTATGTTTGTGCAGCGCTGCGTACGCCTTGTAGCGCTATAGAAATGCTAAATAGTAGTAGTAGTAGTAGGAACCCCTCGTCATTGGAAAGAGCAAACAGCCCCGTTGCTTCAAGAAAGTTAAGCGACTTCCTGTGTCATACGAGGCTAACGCAAATTCATGGATGACTGGGGAAATTTGAAAGCAGTGGCTAAAGAAGTTAGATGCTAGAATGCGGTCACAAAAGCATCAGATTTTGTTGCTTTGTGATAATTGTGCTGCACACAGGGATGATGTCAGGCTGTCTAACATCAAGGTGGTCTTCCTGCCACCAAACACTACCTCTCTGATCCAACCTACGGATCAGGGCATAACAGCCAATTTCAAACAACATTATCGGGCTCTTGTGCTACATCGTCTGATGAGCGTTATGGATGACCAGACTGGCAAGGATAAATGTGCTGTTGAACTGGCTCGTAATCAATCACTGTTGGATTCCCTACAAATGCTGAAAGAAGCCTGTAATCATGTTACACAGGCAACCATTGTGAACTGCTACAAGCAGGCAAGCTTTGTTAAGGATGTGGAGAGGGACGAAACAGATGCAGCTGTTGCAAACGCGTCAGATGAACAGGTTATTGACATCCCAGCCAGTGTTACTGAAGAGGAGTTTCATCGATACTTGGCTGTTGATTACGATCTGCAAACAACTGAAGACAGCACTGATGTCGAAATATGCGCCTAAACGCAGGCAACAACGGCTGATGATGAAACAGATGATGAAAGCACATGCTGATGAAATTCAACAACCTCCTCCTGTCACTTTTGCAAGAGTGCTGGAGAGTCTCAACACCGTGCGGGCCTATCTGGAGGCCACTGGATGTCAGTGCTATGACAGTTTTTACCGTCTGGCAGACATAGTCTATGGAACTCACAGACCCAATAGTGTACAGAGGACTATAACTGATTACTTCAAGTAAGCCTAACGTCAGTTAATGGAGACTGTATACTGTATGTATAATAATAAACAATACTATACATATGGTTAACAGATGTCAAGCTTCTTTGGGTCACAACGGTTAATTGCACGCTCCGGTTAACTGCATGCATTTCTTTGGTTCCAGACCCTTGCACTTAAGCGGATTGCACTGTGTGTGTGTGTCTATATATATATATATATATACAGTGGGGGAAATAAGTATTTGATCCCTTGCTGATTTTGTAAGTTTGCCCACTGACAAAGACATGAGCAGCCCATAATTGAAGGGTAGGTTATTGGTAACAGTGAGAGATAGCACATCACAAATTAAATCCGGAAAATCACATTGTGGAAAGTATATGAATTTATTTGCATTCTGCAGAGGGAAATAAGTATTTAATCCCTCTGGCAAACAAGACCTAATACTTGGTGGCAAAACCCTTGTTGGCAAGCACAGCGGTCAGACGTCTTCTGTAGTTGATGATGAGGTTTGCACACATGTCAGGAGGAATTTTGGTCCACTCCTCTTTGCAGATCATCTCTAAATCATTAAGAGTTCTGGGCTGTCGCTTGGCAACTCACAGCTTCAGCTCCCTCCATAAGTTTTCAATGGGATTAAGGTCTGGTGACTGGCTAGGCCACTCCATGACCCTAATGTGCTTCTTCCTGAGCCACTCCTTTGTTGCCTTGGCTGTATGTTTTGGGTCATTGTCGTGCTGGAAGACCCAGCCACGACCCATTTTTAAGGCCCTGGCGGAGGGAAGGAGGTTGTCACTCAGAATTGTACGGTACATGGCCCCATCCATTCTCCCATTGATGCGGTGAAGTAGTCCTGTGCCCTTAGCAGAGAAACACCCCCAAAACATAACATTTCCACCTCCATGCTTGACAGTGGGGACGGTGTTCTTTGGGTCATAGGCAGCATTTCTCTTCCTCCAAACACGGCGAGTTGAGTTCATGCCAAAGAGCTCAATTTTTGTCTCATCTGACCACAGCACCTTCTCCCAATCACTCTCGGCATCATCCAGGTGTTCACTGGCAAACTTCAGACGGGCCGTCACATGTGCCTTCCGGAGCAGGGGGACCTTGCGGGCACTGCAGGATTGCAATCCGTTATGTCGTAATGTGTTACCAATGGTTTTCGTGGTGACAGTGGTCCCAGCTGCCTTGAGATCATTGACAAGTTCCCCCCTTGTAGTTGTAGGCTGATTTCTAACCTTCCTCATGATCAAGGATACCCCACGAGGTGAGATTTTGCGTGGAGCCCCAGATCTTTGTCGATTGACAGTCATTTTGTACTTCTTCCATTTTCTTACTATGGCACCAACAGTTGTCTCCTTCTTGCCCAGCGTCTTACTGATGGTTTTGTAGCCCATTCCAGCCTTGTGCAGGTGTATGATCTTGTCCCTGACATCCTTAGACAGCTCCTTGCTCTTGGCCATTTTGTAGAGGTTAGAGTCTGACTGATTCACTGAGTCTGTGGACAGGTGTCTTTCATACAGGTGACCATTGCCGACAGCTGTCTGTCATGCAGGTAACGAGTTGATTTGGAGCATCTACCTGGTCTGTAGGGGCCAGATCTCTTACTGGTTGGTGGGGGATCAAATACTTATTTCCCTCTGCAGAATGCAAATAAATTCATATACTTTCCACAATGTGATTTTCCGGATTTAATTTGTGATGTGCTATCTCTCACTGTTACCAATAACCTACCCTTCAATTATGGGCTGCTCATGTCTTTGTCAGTGGGCAAACTTACAAAATCAGCAAGGGATCAAATACTTATTTCCCCCACTGTATATATATATAGACACACACACACACACACACACAGAAAAGTCCTTAGCACTTCAGGTTTGGGGAACAAGCTAGTCACTAGCTCTTCCATGCAGAGGACAGGGCCTTGACTTTCACTTAGAGTGAATTCTTTTCAACCACTCATATGGCCTCTCCCACCAGTGATTACTGCTCTTCCTTGTCAATGCATGTACTTCCCTGAATCAACTCCCATGCTTTCAGGGTCATGTTCTTCTTTGGCAGACTGTGGGTCCTTCTTTCAGCTCCCCATTCCTCTTCTTCCATCTTTTCTTTTCTATCGAGCTATTCATGAGTCTTTAGTCTCTAAACCCCTCCATTCTTTTTAACTGTCCTACCTATCGGTGAGCTTGTCTCCTTCCCCCACCCTTCTAGCTCTCTTTTGGCTTGGGCCAGAACTTTCTTAATTGCCTTCCCCTTTTTTGCGCTCTGGAAGTGTTATGTCCTAGCGACGCTTCCTGGGATTTGTAGTTTTCCTACCCTTCCCTTTCTGAAAAGGCAATAATCATTTTCCCCCATGATTTGTCCTATACCTGTCATACCTTAAAGGGGAAACACCATTTCTTTCTATAGCCCTCGACATTAATCAGGGTCCCATAACACTTCCCAAGGGTCCCCCCATAAAAGGACACACCTGTATCTGTCACGATAGATAGATAGATAGATAGATAGATAGATAGATAGATAGATAGATAGATAGATAGATAGATAGATAGATAGATAGATAGATAGATAGATAGATAGATAGATAGATAGATAGATAGGGTTGCCAACTGGATCCAGATTTGCCCGACAGGGTTGATCCAGTCCTGGGTTTAACCTATTGCATACAGGGTAGTTCTGCTTGCTCTATTGCATTATCTAAGAAAAGGCAAGACCAAGTCATTGCATGCAATAGGACCCAAGACTGGATTAATCCTGTTGGGCGAATCTGGATCCAGTTGGAAACCTTAAGATAGATAGATAGATCAGTGGCGTAGCCAAGGGTGAGCTTGGGTGGGCTTTGAGCTCAGGCCCACCAGTAGCAGCACACCTATGATGTGGCTGGCAAAGATTCCCAAGCTGAAAACTCCCAACAACTATCCCTCCTGCATACCTTACAAATAGCAGATCTTTGCCTGCAGGAAGCAGCGACTGATACATACTGCTCACACCGGCCCCAAAGCCTTCCCCTCTGACTTATTCCTTCCTATGCAGAAACAGGAAGCTGCAACAGTGGGAAGGATGTGGGGCCAACATGAGTACTGTATATTAGTTGCTGCTTACTGCCGGTGAAAATCTGCTATTTAAAAGGTGTGCAGGAGAGGGGGGATATTTGAGAGACCATATGGCATACAGGCGAGAGAAGGAGAGACCAAATCACCTGTGGGATGGGGTAGGGTTCTTCTGCCCACCCATCCTGGGCCCAGGCCCATCCAAAATTGGGTGTCTGGCTACGCCCGAGATATATAGATAGATAAATCGATAGATACAATGATAAATAGATAAAGGAGAGCAATATGCAAGAGCTTTCTGCTTTCCTAATCTGCATCTTCCCTTTTGCCTAGCCCTCATCTATACTCTTCCTCTCATTAATAAAGGTCAGACTGTGACATCATTTACATTCGGGTCAGCGATTTCTCACCTTCTTCCACTCCAGAATGAACTTTCCTGCAGAGCTAAAGTAGAGAAGTGGCTAAGACATGTTTGCAAATCACCAGAGATTTGTCCATCCATCTTTATAAAATATTAAATGTGGTTTTAGTTCCTGTTAGAAAGTTTAGAAACTCCCAAGTGCCACCCTATAAGCAGTGCTAATTCACTTCTTTAAGTTCCTGGCTCTCTTTTCCTCCTCCTACCATTATTGTAGTCTATTTATAACTTTATATCTGTCTGAATGCTCTCATTCTGCTTTTACTTTCTCCTGTTCAATGAGTTTTTTTTATTTTCTATCTATGTTTACAGTGCTTCTCATCTCTCCCATTCTGTTCCTGAATCTCTTCTTTTTTTTCTCTCACTCTGTTAATCTCTTCTTTTTCTCTATCCAGCCTAATCACTCATTTTCTGCTTTCTTCTCCTTTCTCTATCCCTCTTTCCAGTCTCCTCAACACTCATTTTCTCACCAATCTCATTTTCTGTCTTTTTTATTCTCCTTTCCCTGTCCCTCTGTTCATTTTCCTCAATTCTTTTTTTTTTTTAATCACATTTCTTTGCTAGTAGAGAATCACTATAAAGGATACCCCAGTTCACTGTCTGCACTGCACAGAGCACCAAGTTTGCCAGGGCTTCAATCTTAATGTCTATCTGTAGACTCTCCCCAGGCTGAATTGTTGTTGTTTTAAATAGCCCAAGATACCTACAGTGAGAGAGAAAAGGGAGCCCATGACCTTTGCTTTGAGTTGTCAGCTGAGCCTTTGTAAAACATAATTCAATTGCAACAGGCCATGAAGTGGCTGTGAGTGGTAAGCCCACTGAAATCAATTTACTCACACAACATTGGCAAGCAGTAATTACAGAATAATAACGAAAATACACACAGTCATCCTGCTCCACTCCCACCCCAAATGCATGGAAAACCTACAACACACACCACAAGACCATCACTCTCCCTCCCTGTCTTCTGTGTATATTTACAAGTGCTCTCCTATCACTCTCTCCCCTCCCCTCCCCCCCCCAACTCCTCTTGTTTTCTGTGCCCTACTTTTGCATATGTGCATAAGGATACACAGATTCTGATTTAAGTGTAGCCTCACACCTCTGCTAGTCTCTTGTATGTATAACCTCAAGTGCTCTCATGTCACATGCATGTCGTCTTCTGCCTACAAATTGTTGTTTTATATATTGGCAGGTCTATAATCACATTCAGACACATTTAGCTACCTAGAACTGGTAACTGGTTTACTCTGTACAATCCAGCCCCTATCCAGCGTTTTGTACAATGATTTGCTTTGAAAGGATTGGAATGCGATTGTAGTAGCAGTTTGTTCTCATTTTGGCATTTTCAAGAGATATCAGACTTGATAGACATGGGGAATGCCAGGAGCCTAAGAAATAAGTTGGGAGAGTTAGAATATATTGCACTAAATGAAAAATTAGATATAATAGGCATCTCAGAGACCTTGTGGAAGGAGGCTAACCAGTGGGACACTGTCATACCGGGGTACAAATTATATCGTAGTGATAGGGTGGATCGAATTGGTGGAGGGGTAGCATTGTATATTAACGAGAGCCTTGAATCAAATAGATTGAAAATTCTGCAGGAAACAAAACACTTCTTGGAATCACTGTGGATTGCAATTCCATGTGTAAAGGGGAAAAGGATAATGATAGGAGTGTACTACCATCCGCCTAGCCAGGATGAACAGACGGATGCAGAAATGTTAAAGGAAATTAGGGAATCAAACAAACTGGGCAACACAATAATAATGGGTGATTTCAATAATGGGTAAATGTAACATCGGGACATGCTAGGGAGATAAAATTCCTTGATGAAATCAAGGACAGCTTTATGGAGCAGCTAGTACAGGAGCCGACAAGAGAAGGAAAAATTCTAGACCTAGTCCTTAGTGGAGCACATGATCTGGTGCGGGAGGTAATGGTGCTGGGCCCGCTTGATAACAGTGATCATAATATGATCGGATTTGATATTAGCTTTGAAGTAAGTATACATAGGAAATCAAATACGTTAGCGTTTAACTTTAAAAAAGGAGACTATGATAAAATGAGGAGAACAGTGAAAAGAAAACTTAGAAGAGCAACTGCGAGGGTCAAAAATTTACATCAGGCGTAGATGCTGTTCAAAAACACCATCCTGGAAGCCCAGGCCAAATATATTCCGCATATTAAAAAAGGAGGACAGAAGACCAAACGACAGCTGGCGTGGTTAAATAGTGAGGTGAAGGAAGCTATTAGAGTCAAAAGAAAATCCTTCAGAAAATGGAAGAAGGAACCGACTGAAAATAATAAGAAACGGCATAAGGAATGTCAAGTCAAATGCAAAGCGCTGATAAGGAAAGCTAAGAGGGACTTCGAAAAAAAGATTACGTTGGAGACAAAAACACATAGTAAAATTTTTTTTTAGGTATATTAAAAGCAGGAAGCCGGCAAAAGAATCAGTTGGACCACTAGATGACCAAGGAGTAAAAGGGGCGATCAGGGAAGATGAAGCCACAGCGGAGAGATTAAATGAATTCTTTGCTTCTGTTTTCACCATGGAAGTTTTGGGTGGGATACCGGTGCCGGAAATGGTATTCGAAGCTGATGAGTCGGAGAAACTTAATGAATTCTCTGTAAACCTGGAGGATGTAATGGGGCAGTTCTACAAACTGAAGAGTAGCAAATCTCCTGGACCAGATGGTATTCATCCCAGAGTACTGAGAGAACTGAAAAATGAGCTTGCGAAGCTGTTGTTAGAAATATGTAATTTATTCTTAAAATCGAGTGTGGTACCAAAAGATTGGAGGGTGACCAATGTAACGCCGATTTTTAAAAAAGGTTCCAGAGGAGATCCGGGAAATTATAGACCGGTGAGTCTGACGTCAGTGCCGGGCAAAATGGTAGAGACTATTATTAAGAACAAAATTACAGAGCATATTCAAAAGCATGGATTAATGAGACAAAGTCAACATGGATTTAGTGAAGGGAAATCTTGCCTCACCAATCTACTACATTTCTTTGAAGGGGTGAACAAACATGTGGATAAAGTGGAGCTGGTTGATATTGTGTATCTGGATTTTCAGAAGGCATTTGACAAAGTACCTCATGAAAGACTCCAGAGGAAATTGGAAATTCATGGGATAGGAAGTAGTGCTCTATTGTGGATTAAAAACTGGTTAAAAGATAGAAAACAGAGAGTAGGGTTAAATGGACAGTATTCTCAATGGAGAAGGGTAGTTAGTGGGGTTCCCCAGGGCTCTGTGCTGGGACCGCTGCTTTTTAACATATTTATAAATGACCTAGAGATGGGAGTAACTAGTGAGGTAATTAAATTTGCCGATGACACAAAGTTATTCAAAGTCGTTAAATCGCAGGAAAATTGTAAAAAATTACAAGAGGACCTTACGAGACTGGGAGACTGGGCGTCTAAATGGCAGATGACATTCAATGTGAGCAAGAGCAAAGTGATGCATGTGGGAAAGAGGAACCCGAATTATAGCTACGTCATGCAAGGTTCCATGTTAGGAGTCACGGACCAAGAAAGGGATCTAGGTGTCGTCATTGATAATACATTGAAACCTTCTGCTCAGTGTGCTGCTGCTGCGTCTAAGAAAGCAAATAGTTAGGTATTATTAGGAAAGGAATGGAAAACAAAAATGAGGATGTTATAATGCCCTTGTATCGCTCCATGGTGCGACCGCACCTCGAATATTGTGTTCAATTCTGGTCGCCGCATCTCAAAAAAGATATATTGGAATTAGAAAAGGTGCAGAGAAAGGCAACGAAAATGATAAAGGGGATAGGACGACTTCCCTATGAGGAAAGGCTAAAGCGGCTAGGGCTCTTCAGCTTGGAGAAAAGGCGGTTGAGGTTAGATATGATAGAGGTCTATAAAATAATGATGGAGTTGAACGGGTAGATGTGAAGTGTCTGTTCACGCTTTCCAAAAATACTAGGACTAGGGGGCATGCGATGAAGCTAAAATGTAGTAAATTTAAAACGAATCGGAGAAACGTTTTCACCACTCAATGTGTAATTAAACTCTAGAATTCGTTGCCAGAGAATGTGGTAAAGCGGTTAGCTTAGCGGAGTTTAAAAAAGGTTTGGACAGCTTCCTAAAGGAAAAGTCCATAGACCGTTATTAAATGACCTTGGGGAAAATCCACTATTTCTGGGATAAGCAGTATAAAATGTTTTGTATATTTTGGGGATTTTGCCGGGTATTTGTGACCTGGATTGGCCACTGTTGGAAACAGGATGCTGGGCTCGATGGACCTTTGGTCTTTCCCAGTATGGCAATACTTATGCACTTATAAATTCAGACACAGACCTTGTCTCCACAACCTCTACCAGCAGATCATTCCACGTGGCTACCACCCCTTCCATAAAAGAGTATTTTCTTATATTATTCCTGAACCTATTTCCTCTTAACTTCATCCTATGCCCTCTCATTCCAGAGTTTTCCTTCATTTGAAAAAGGTTTACCTCCTGTAAATTAATGCTATGGAGGTATTTAAACATCTATATCTTATTCTCTCTCTCTCCCGCCTTTCTTCCAGAGTATACATGACCAATTTTGTAGTCACTCTGACTGACTCCATCCTGTGTATATCTTTTTGTCGGTGTGGTCTTCAGAACTGAAAACCGTATTCTAAATGGGGCCTCACCAGAGACTTATACAAGGGCACTATCACCTCTTTTTTTTTCCTGCTGGTCATCCTTCTCCCTATGCACCTGCGCATCCTTCTAGCTTTGACCATCGCTTTTTCTACCTGTTTGGCTACCTTAAGATCATCAGATACAATCACCCCCAAGTCCAGCTCTTCTTTTGTACACATAAGTACTTCACCCCCTATACTGTGCAGTTCTCTTGGATTTTTGTAACCCAAGTGCATGGCCCTGCATTTTTAGCATTAAATCTTAGTTGCCAATTATTGGACCATTCTCAGATCTTTTAACAGATCCCCTGTGTTCATGGTATCCACACCCTCTGGGGTGTCCAACCTATTACAGAGCTTGGTATCATCCACAAAGAGACAAACCTTACCAGACAGTCCTTCCTTAGTGACATGCAAACATAAATACAATAAATAAGGTAAACTTGAAAACAGGAAATTGAAGCCTAATAATAGAACTACCATGAAACACTATCAAAAAAATACACATTTAACAGCACTAAAATTCAAATAACAGAAAGATAATACAATGTCAGCATAATGCTAATGAAACCTCTAATAAGCACACATTAGAACATTCAAATAACATAGCTATAATACTAATGCTTTTCTAAAATATAGCTTACCATATAGCTGAGGGGCCAAATGCAGATATATAGATAGGGACAAGATACATGATACAGTGGGGTGGCTAAACTCAAGGCAAGTTCTTTGTACAGTTAATCAGTGTGTGTGTAGCCAGCTAGTCCAGGTAAGAATGATGAATTGATCTATCAGCCTACTTCCAGTCTATTATTTTGGGTAAATCAGTTAAAAAGCTGTTCTGGTACAATTGGATGAGTTCTTGGAAGAACATAGCATTCTGGATCACTACTAATATTTCTTTAGGGCAGGTCATAGCATTGAGACCTGCTTGATCTCTGTGTTTGTCTAAGTGTGAAATGTATTGTTATGCATATTGTATAATGGGTCTGCTATGATTATGACATTTTTTATATCTCCTCAGCTTCTGACACTGTTTGCCATGATATTTTGCCAATGCGGCTCCAAGCCTTGAATATTTCAGGTGTAATTCTTCAATTGTTCCCTTCTTTCCTTTTGGGAATGCAACAGAAAGGTTATTGGAGGCAGGTGCTTCTAGATGGAAACCCATGGATATGGATGTTCCCAGGGATCTGCACTATCTGCAGGCTTTTTTAATATCCACTTGCAGCCTTTGAGGCAAACCTTATGTAATCTGGGTCTAGATTTCCATATGTACACTGATATTCAACTATTATTTCCAGTGCAGGCTGATATGGCTGCAGCTCAAGCTATTTTAATGAAATATATGTCTGTGGTACAGTAGTGGATGGCCCAAAATAGATTGGTTCTGAATTTTAATAAGACTTTCTCTTTTGGATTGAATGATCAGCTATTCCACAAGTTGGTTTTCAGTTGGATGCTAATCTTTCTGCTAACTTCAAGGTTCCACACCTCTGAAAGTAGTGAGTCTAACCAGATTCCAAGCTTATCATGCATGACCAGGCAAGGGCAGTAATGCAACAACCTTTTAATAAGCTGTACTTTGTAGGCCCTTTAAAATATATTTTGCTGCCTACTGACTGTTGAACTTGTTACAATCTTTAGATCTCATTAATTTGGATTATCATTATTCCATATGTTCCGTGCCTCCACTGTCTGCGCATGCATGCATAGGGCAGCAGAACATGGATAAACATCACCTGAACAATGAACTGCAATTTACATATGGTAGGATTTTGTTGAGTAATATTTTATTTATATTTAGCAAAACATCTGTGCCATATGATTGAGGCAATTTACAGCATTTTAAAATCAATCAGCATTGCAGTATATCAATATAATAATGCCAAAATATAAACTTTTCAATGTGAATAATACAGTTCATCCAACATCCACAGATCCATAATGTAGAAATGCCTAACACAATCACAATTTTATTCTATTATGTAACAAAGTTCCAATAGAATACACAAGTGGATGCACAAGGGTCAGACTTGACACAGCTGTGTTTCAGCAATAATGCCTATGCCAGGAGTCAACAAGTCAGAGAGTAATAATCTTCAAACTTGTAATCAGTTAAATATACAATGTTGTGAGCAGCAACCAACAGTGAAGCAGCACTTTGGTATATGTGCTGGCAGCTTCATCCACTTGTGTATTTTATTGGAACTCTGTTTAATAAAGGCTCTTCCTGAAGTACAAGGCCCTTGTGTTCCTTTTCTCCCCACTATTCTGGTTCCCATTTTAAACCCCATCCTAACGCAATGACCTGTCTGGAAATCAGCTCTCTTTAGTCACTGCCATAACACTTGGTTTGTGCCCTTCACTATTTGAGACCCTTGAAATAGGTCAGAGGATCTCAACCCAGTATTTGTAACACACCCAGCCAGTCAGGTTTTCAGGATACCCACAATGAATATGCATGAGATAGATTTACATATAATGGAGGCAGTGCATGCAAATTTATCTCATGCATATTTATTGTGGATATCTCGAAAACTAGACTGGCTTGGTGCGTCCAGAGGACTGCGTTGAGAACCCATGAAATAGACCTTTCAGGGTCAAACAGGCATGAAGATCAGTCATGCTGCAATTCCTGTGACTCAGTGCTTAATGTTGAGTCCTGATAGGCAGTACCCATGGGCAGTTATTAAAGCTGAGTTTGATATAGAAACACCCAGGGATAGCTACTTAAGAGTTTTTGCCCTGGGCAGCAGTGCCCAGAGATGGTTACTAATGCCTGAGCATAAGATAAAAGGTCATACATTTCAGTTACCCTCACTAAACTGTGCTTGCTAATTCAATACATAAAAGGCTGGAATTGTCAGCAACCAAGCAACCCATTTTGGGCCAGTTTATTTCTAGATTCTGTAACACCTCTAATCATTAGGTAGATTTTAAGTTTTAATCCTGGTGCACAAGGCTAAATTTAAACAGCATGGTATGAATATCTAAATACTAATAGTGTGATAACACCTTGAACAACACAATTACGAACGTGAAAATCCAAGCATACGTCATAAACACCTGCATCCATGCGATCTACATCTCATCTCTAACTCTCTGCTGAGGAACAGAGCAAACTGGGGATAGGATAACTGAGCACCAGAAAAGCATGTAGAGGCCTCAGGTTTCCCATATTTATTGCTATCTCTTTTGATTAACCTAAGGCATTGTAGAAAACTGCAGGAATGGTACAATCCATTTGGTAAATACCACCCCATGGGAGGTGCCGGAATGGACTTTGTTGAAAAAATAGAAGAGACCACTAGTGAGATCTAGAGGGTTCAACTGAAGGGAGGTAGCAGGCATAGGCAGTCGGTGGCCCAACTGTTTGGGGAGGCTAAAGGGGGCGGGGTTAGGGGTGGGGCCAGGGGTGGAGCTTAATTCCATAATTGTCTGATAACACACAGAAAAAAATAAATAAATAAAAATAAAAGTCACAATTAATACCTTTTATTAAATTTAGATATTAGATATGTATCATGTCAAAGAATAAAGTGGTTGCTCAACTGCAAAACACTATGCACAACTTTGTGCAAAAACACACTCAGAACCTTACTGTACCATAAATATTACACTGGGCAGAACTTAATACACCAATATACCACCCATACGGAAAATGCAGACCGTCAACAATATGAAACAAGGGATCATATCATCACAATTCTCATGTAGAGCCACAAACACCCTAATTCATGTTTAATGTGGGATAAAATGCCATAAATCAGTAAATAAATATAAACTTTGAATGTTGAGCACCTGATTCTCAAAGTGGACATATTCCAAACACTACAATGAAAATAAAATGATCTTTTCTACCTTTGTCTGATCATGCTGGCCCACTGTAACATCTTCCAAGATCAGGATGTTCTCCTTGTTGGTCTGGATAGCCTGTGTTGTCCAATTAAGAGAGCCCGTGATGAGAACAGTTTTGTCAACCACTGCAAATTTGTGATGCATGTACCCCGTGTGCTGGTCATGCCGCACTGCGATACCTGCTTTCCGCAACACTCCGACCTGCGAACCTTTCACCGCCATGTAATCGGAGTCGGCGATGAGGCGGACCCGCACGCCCCGCCTGTGCAGCAGCAGCACGGTCCGCGCCAGCTGCGGGTTGGAGAAGGAGAAGATGCAGAGCTCGAGGCTGCGGCAGGCCGACAACAGGCGCAGCATGAGGCGGCTCAGCGAGCTCTCGGCGTGGGGCAAGCCGCAGGCGCAGCGCAGGGGCCGGCTTGGCCGCAGCAGCGCTTCGGTGCATGTGGGTGGTGCCGGAAAGAAGAGCACTTCGGACACCGAACGCCGCTCTTGCCGCCCCCGCAGTACAAACAGCAGGAACCGAGTGACGCTCTCCAGCCCCGGCACCAGCAGCAGCGATGCCAGGCCCAGCGCCTTCCACGAGGCCGCAGTAGCCCACATGATCAAGATTGGGCTGGGGAGGCTTAGCCTCCCCAAGCCTCTTATACAAGGCGCCTATGGTAGCAGGGGTTCCACCCCCCACCCATCTCTCTCTCTCTCCTCCCCTCCCCCTTGCAAGGATCTGCAGAAAGTATACCAAGAGTGATTTGATCTCACTGTGGCAAAGCCAATTGGGTGGGTCCAGGGAATCTGAGCACCATAGGTCAACAAAGAATCCAGAACTGGAGAAAATGGAGAGCTAGCAGGGAGCCCACTGAATGAAAAAAAGAGACTTAGAAGAGAAAGAAAAATGCTGGCAGAGACCCCCAGATCTCTGAAGAAAAGACTCAGAGAAGCCACAACCATGTAGAAAAGTGCCAGCACATATTTTCAGGCCCCACCAGCAAAGATCCCAAGGAACCATGGCATTCTATGCTGTACAGTCCTTAGCTGCTTCTGCTGTCAGCCCTGAAGCCTCTCTGTGGCTACCAACTGTGCTATCTGCTGTGCAATTAGCAGTGGACCATGGAGGAAATGAGAATACAATGAGGGCGAGTGAATATGTAAGTGGGAGAAATGACAGTGGATAGTGGACAAGCGAGTGGGAGAATGAGGGTGGAATGGGGTGGCAAGAGAGAGAACTTAGAGAGAAGGGGAGTGTGGAATCAGGTGGGGAAGGGAAGAATATGAATTTGATGGACTAATCATGGGGACAACTGGAAGAGTGCAAGAGAATATGGGTTAGATTATAATTCCTATCCTCCTAAAACACCCCGCCACACATCTATCTATCTATCTATCTATCTATCTATATATATATATATATATATATACAGGTCATAGAGTCATCAAATGTGGTTGTTGAAGTTGCTATTCAGGTCTAAATTTGTTTTGTATGGAACACTGTAAGGGGAAATTTCCTAACTGTATGCTGGGGAATTGGGAATTTGTGTTACAAAACTGGAGACAGGATTCTGCTGAGATTCTGTCTCATTCTGTATAGACTTCAGATTTCACTCCCATATATAAAAATGAGTTCAATGATACTATCAAATCATCTGAACGGTACTTCAGGATGGTGAAGGCTATACTCTATGGAAGGTGTCATGCGGGATGTATGGAAATGACACCTAATTTGCCACCCCAAATTCTGTTGTCTAGAGACACCATGGTAACACAGGACCAACATTCAGATTGTAATTTAGGGTTAGGAAATTGTTACTTCTGGGGTGGGAAGAGGAAGGGAGAGAGAGAGCGAGAGAGAGAGAGAGCTCGAGCAGGTAGCAGAGAGTGAAATGTGTGAGTTAGACAGGTGTAAAATCTCCCCCCCCCCCCCCCCCCCACTACTAATCCCTGCCATGAACTGAGAGAGTGGGGATCATCAATTATGATTTTTACCTAGGATGCCATTTTCCCTAGAAATGAACCTGAAAAAAAAACTACTTTCCTAAGAAGAAGGGGCAAACTCCTTCTTTGTGTCTTGAAAGGTGGTAATTTGTGTTCAGTTTAGCATTCCTGATAAGTTTTATTTATTTGGATTTTGATTTTTGCTCACACCTTTTTCAGTAGTAGCTCAGGGTGAGTTACATTCAGGTATGCTGGGTATTTCTCTTTTGGAGGGCTCACAATCTAATTTTGTACCTGAGGCAATGAAGGGTAAGTGACTTCCCAAGAAGCAGCAACTATTACTACTAACCATTTCTAGGTGCTATTAGATGTACACAGCACTGTACACATTATATGAAGGTACTTTATCCCTAGAGGGCTCACAACCAAAGCTTTTTGTACCTGGGGGCAACAGAGGGCTAGGTGATTTGTCCAAAGTCACAAGGAGCTACAGTGGGAACTGAACTCTGGTTGCCAGGATCAAAGTCTTCTACACTAACCATTAGGCTACTCCTCCACTCCGGATGGAGTAGCCTAATGGTTAGTGACTTGCCCAAGATCACAAGGCACAGCAGTGGGATTTGAACCGGCCACCTCTGGATATCACCACTATGCTGATTTTTGAGAACGTGGAAGGGCATTTTCAAAATGACATCTAAGTTGGACATCAGATGTTTTGCGCCAAACCATTTTAAAATCCATAAAACGTCTATCTTTTTTTCTGAAAATACCATTTATAACAAGGTTTTGTGATCTGTGTGTTTATATTTTCAGGCCACTTTTGAAAAAAAAAAAAGTACAAATTAAAAACATAGGAAATCAAGCCATTAGGATGTAGGAGGGGCCAGCATTTTTTTTTGTTACATTTGTACCCCATGCTTTCCCACTCATGGCAGGCTCAATGCAGCTTACATGGGGCAATGGAGGGTTAAGTAACTTGCCCAGAGTCACAAGGAGCTGCCTATGCCTGAAGTGGGAATTGAACTCAGTTCCTCAGTTCCCCAGGACCAAAGTCCACCACCCTAACCACTAGGCCACTCCTCCATGTTTTAGCAGACTGGCCCCAAGACATCCCAGGGGAACAATGGGGCACCCTAGGGGGCACTGCTGTAGACTTCACATAAATAATTCCAGGCACACATCTCACCCTTGCTCCAATATCTTGTCTGCTGAGCCCTCCAAAACCCACTATCCCCAACTGTACACCACTATAATAGCCCTTATGGGTGAAGGGGGCACCTATATGTGGGTACAGTGGGTTGCTGGTGAGTTTTGGAGGGCTCACAGTTTCCACCACAAGTGTAAGAGGTAGGAAAGGGAAAGGGAAATGGGACTTGATATACCGCCTTTCTGAGGTTTTTGCAACTACATTCAAAGCGGTTTACATATATTCAGGTACTTATTTTGTACCAGGGCCACTGGAGGGTTAAGTGACTTGCCCAGAGTCACAAGGAACTGCAGTGGGAATTTAACTCAGTTCCCCAGGATCAAAGTCCACTGCACTAACCACTAGGCTACTCCTCCAGGTATGGGCCTGGGTCCACCTGTCTATAGTGCACTGCACCCACCACTACATTACTGCAGGGACCTGCATGGTGCTCTAATGGACCTGGCTATAACATCTGAGGCTGTCATAGAGGCTGGTGAGTACTATTTTTAGTCACATTTTTTGAGGGTGGGAGGGTGTCAGTGACCATTGAGGGAGTGAGGAGGGTTATCCCTGATTCCCTCCAGTAGTCATCTGGTCAGTCATTTATGATTTATGTTCAAGTTTTTGCCCTAGACATTTTTGTTTTGTTCCATTATGGCTGTAAAACATCCAAGTGCTAGACACGCCTTAAGCCCACCCTAATCCTGCTTTTGAAACACCCCCAACACGTCCCCTTGTCATTTGGACGCTCTGCAGACAAAATGTATAGACGTCTGCAAAATAGGTTTTGAAAATACCAATTTGGACATTTTGAGAAGAAATCCATCCATATAGTGCTTTATGACATTTTTGGATGTTTTTCTCTTTAAAAAATGAGCCCTAAAGCTGCAGAAACTAATGTTGAGCTTTCTTACTTTCTTTCTCTCTTGGTTGGAGGTTGAAGACTAGAACAGGAGTGCAGTTTCCCCTTTCTGGAAAGATAGCTCTCAATGCAAAATTTGCCTCCAGTGTGGAGAAAGTACTATGTTTTGTATAATTTTAGTTCTTCAGAAAAGGTTCTGGGGATCAGAAGCAGCCCACTGCATTTTACTGATGAGGAGAAGAGGAGGATTTTTTTTCACATATCTTAACCCAATTTTATGAGGAAGCGTAAAAGTGCAGGGCAATCTGGTACTCAATAAACAGGAGAGGAAGAGAAGACAGTTTTGGAAAGCAGCAGTTCATATTCACTGATGTCATATACTGTGAGGTAACCTGAAGAAAATAGAAGTCCGTAAACCCCATTCCAAGAGGAATTCCTAACAGTACAAAAAAGGATCCTGGAGTCTGTGGCTAGTAAGTGCAAGATACAGATCCATCTCCTAAGAAATGTGCATTGTATCAAATTATTTCCACTGAAGAAGTTACATAAAGTATTAAAGTCTCAAGCTTGTAAAGGTCTATAAGGAACAATGCAATATCAGATCCAATAGGGGGCACTCCTTGGGGCTCTAGATACAAAACATAATATTTATTTTTGTTACATTTGTACCCCGCGCTTTCCCACTCATAGCAGGTTCAATGTGGCTTACATATTATATACAGGTACTTATTTGTACCTGGGGCAATGGAGGGTTAAGTGACTTGCCCAGAGTCACAAGGAGCTGCCCATGCCTGCAGTGGGAATTGAACCCAGTTCCCCAAGGCCAAAGTCCACCACGCTAACCACTAGGCTATTCCTCCACTATCACATGGCCAAAGGGTTTGAAGTTTATGAAAAAGGTTTTCTTCCATCTTATGTCTATGGAAATCTAATATTTATAAATCAAATCCTAAGAGAAAAAAATGAAAATAACTCTGATTAAAACATAAAATCCCCAGTGCCAGCTAAAAGAGGAGATGTTGCAGTCCCAAAAGACTAACCTCACTTCCAGAGATTTGTCATGCCTCCAAATCACAGAACCAGGGAAAGGTTAAAGATATACTTTTTTCACTCAAGTCTAAATCAAATACAAGCTCTCAGGACTAGGAGAGAACAATCAAACAGAGACAAGCCCCAACATGTATTTCACTGTTGCTGCTTCCTGGAAGGGGCACATTTCCAAGTCTTGTCAGTAGTGAAACCAGTTCAACTCATACACACTTATTCATATGCAAAGCTTTAAAAAAAAACACATGTAATCATCACAGTATATATATTACACCTTGAATCTCTGAGCAAGGCATTCTGTGACTACAGTGAAGTGTTAGTTCTCTGTTTCAAAATATAGAAGGAAGAAGTAATTTTTTAGGGTTTTATATCAATATTCAATTCAGCAAGCTTATCTTCTGCTTTGACTGTATTATAACATCTGATGGACTACTTACTCAGATCCATTCCTTCCATAATTATGTTTTTAGATTTGATTGCATATGTATAAATATGCATAAGTTGAGCTGGTTTAAAACTACATTTTTAAACTCTTTTGATGGTTCTTCCTGAATGGCTACTCTAGAGCATGGACATATCCCCTTAGTTGGGGGGGGGGGGGGGGGATGTTCTTCTGTTTAAATTCAGTTAGTCTTCAATCCTCTGAAGTCAGGATGGTGAAGAAATAAACCCAGAAGTTAATTCCAGCACATTAGCCAGCTGTGAAGTTGGTGCATTAAACCATTGACCCATGATGTGTCTATGGTACATATATGCACTGTGCCCCTCAGTCCATTAATATTCCACACTAATTAAATCTTTTAGACTGCTTTGTATTTAAAACTTGGTGGTAGCAAGCTAGAATTCATAATCGCCTTAGAAAATTTAGTCTTCACTTTTCACTACTGATCCTGGTGTGTTAGCAACTTCTCAACTTTGGCTAAGCTTAGAAAGTTAATTCAATTTAAAATAGCCTGTCTGGTCTATAAATATGTTTATGGTGCTAATTCCATTATGGTAGGAAACTTTCTTATATACCCAAGTCAGAGGGCATCTAAGTAGTTCTAAAAATCTGTCTCTCAATGTCCCTTCTGTAAAAAAACATGCGATTGAAGTCTGGTTGGGAACATTATTTTGCCTTTCAATGCACAAAAATATGGACTCGTATAGTAGTTTAACTACTCCTTACAGTTTTTTAAAGGTCTTAAGAACTTATTTGTTCCTTTCTTAATGTTATGTTTTATAAAAATGGCTTAGATGGATTTTTTTAAAATAATAATAGATTATTGATTTTAATGCAATTCTATCCAGTTGGGATCTCTTTGCTCTGTGATCTGCTTTGAACCGCAAGTTAAAAGTGAAATAAAAATCGCTGAATAGAATAGAACTCTCTGTTAAAAAGTGAGAGTTGGAAAGGGAGGGCAGGAGGATGGAGTGAGAGAGAGAGACAGAGCTTCCTGCACTGATTCAATTTTGTGAGAGAAGGGGGGGAAGGGAAGAAAGGTAGAATAAACAGAAATAAAAGAAGGGAATAAAAGGATGAGAGATGGAAGGGAAAGGAAGAATAAAAGAGAAAAAAAAAAGAGGAAAATAAAGTTTGGGAAGAAGTAGAAAACTCTGAACAGCCCTAGACCGGTTGTTAGCTTCAGAGGCTCCATCATTTCCTCCTGCACCTCTTTAGACTTCAATTATTGATGTGCAATTAAAAAGGCAGAATTAGCAAGGAAGAAAGTGCCTCAATTTACACTGCCATCTGGGGATACCAGGAGAAGTGTTGACTGTTTACTGAGGTTGAAACTACTCCAGTCGCAAAAATCATGTACTATGGACTGGAGCTGGAGTGCTTGCTGTAGAGGAGCTCACTGCTCCCATAGTCCCGGACTCCCAACTAAAGACACTGTACAGAATGATGTGTATGTGTTGTGTATGCAAGTCTGGAGATGGAAGGGTGAGCTAATAAATAATTCCTTACCTTCCAGTAATATTTACAGGGGTTTGTACCTTTAGCAGAAGCTGCTGAATATATAAACCCCCTATCCAAGAATTTTTAACGACACTATACAGATAATGCTGGTGCAGGCTGAGGGCAGAGCATAAGTGCTCCACCCAGCTGTACAGATAGCCAGCCATATTCAGTCACTGTCAGTGCTTTTTTTCTAGAAAAAAAAAAAAAGATAGCAGTACTCAAATAAGAACAACTTTGCATGTAGTACAACACCAGAAAAACAGAAAGATGTATTTCCCCCTGTACTGTGCAATAAACAAAGATAGAAGATTCTAGAGATGGTGTTAGAGAATGTGAAACTAGGAAAATTGCCCTTGGTCCACTAGCCAAGCCTGCCCAAAACTGAAGCTTTGGGGTCCCCTCTCAAATTCGTGCCCTAGGTCCCACCCAGCCATGCCTAACACCAGCTGTAGCAGATGTATATTCCAAAAATTGAAATATTCAAAATAAGTTTTTTTTCTAACTTTATTGTATGGTCATTTTACTTTTCTAATTGTGTTGGTCCTAGTCTCTGGTTTCTGATTTTCTCTGTCTTCTCTTCTCTTCTCTTGCCAGGACTCCTGTCTATTTGACTTTTCTTCTATGTCCACCATCCATCTCCCCTCTCTGTCCCTATCCTCCCCTCTTGTCCAGCATTTTCCTTCTCTGCTCCAACATCTCCCCTCTATGCCCCTATCCTCTCCTTCTATGTCCCTGTCCTCCCCTTCTATCCAGTAACTTTTCTCTATGTCCCTATCCTCCCCTTTCTATATCTCTATCTTCCCTGTCCAGAATTGCCTCTTCCTATGTCCAACATTTCCTCTGTGTTCAGCATCTTCTGTGTTCCTATCCCTCCCATGTCCAACATTTCTCTTCTGTGTCCCTGTATCCAGCTTCTCCCCACCTTCCCCCTCCTCTTGCCTCCTGCTGCTGTGGTCCAAAAATACCACCTTGTCCCCCTTTCCCTGGCAGGCCAGCCTCTTCCTTCAAACCTCTACACTCAAGTGGTATCTCAGGCTCTGCCTGTCCCACCCCCTCTGCAGCAGGAAATGTGCATCAGAGGGGGCAGAGCAGAACCAGCAGGCCTGTTTCCATTCATTATAGTATAGAAGTGGTAGGGTAGGGGCTGTACTGGCAGGGAAGGAGGAAAGAGGCGGTGTTAGTGGACTATTGTGGATGGAAAGCAAGAGCAGGATATGCAGAACCATTGGGTGGGGGGATAAACTGTATCTGGGAAAGGATAGGGACACAGAGAGCTGCTTTGCCTTGTCTATCCTATAAGATTGGGGCTTTTTTTGCAGTCAATAAAAAAAGGATACCAGTAGGCTGCACCAGCACATACCACCTGAAAAAAAGCCCTGGCTTAAATTAGAACAACAAAAAAGCTACACTAACTTAAAGCTATAAAGAGAGCAGCTGAATATTGCCAACATCCATATAAGCTGGCTAAGGCCCTTATTGTAGAAGCATCTCCCTATGTAGCTAGCAGTATTTACACAAATAGAAAATACATATGTGAAAATGGCTATTTCAGAAAGCCACTATTTACAAATAAAGGTCCACATTCTGCAAACATTTCAAGGGAGCATGTTCCGGGCAGGGCTTGGAGAGGTCAAAATCTACCCAGCCAATATTCATGAGAACATAAGAATAGCCATACTGGGTCAGACCAATGGTCCATCTAGCCCAGTATCCTGCTTCCAACAGTGACCAATTTAGGTCACAAGTACCTAACAGAATCCCAAATAGTACCAAGGTTCATGCTACTGATCCCAGGGAGAAGCAGTGGCTTCCCCCATGTCTATCTCAATAGCAGACAATGGGTTTTTCCTCCAGGAACTTGTCCAAACCTTTTTTAAACCCAGATACACTAACCGCTGATACCACATCTTCTGGCAATGAGTTCCAGAGCTTATCTATTTATTGAGTAAAAAAATATTTTCTCCTGTTCATTTTAAAAGTAGTACCATGTCCCCTAGTCTTTGTACTTTTTGACAAACCAAAAAAATCGATTTACGTTTGCCTGCTCTACATCACTCAGTATTTTATAGACGTCTATCATATCCCCCTTCAGCCATCTCTTTTCCAAACTGAAAAGCCCTAACCTCTTTAGCCTTTACTCATATGAGAGGACTTCCATCCCCTTAATCATTTTAGTCACCCTTCTTAGAACCTTTTCTAATTCTCCTAAGTCTTTTTAAAGATACAGCAACTAGAATTGAACACAATACTCAAGGTGAGGTCATATCGTGAAGCGATATGGAGGCATTATAATATTCTTGGTCTTATTATCTATCTCTTTCCTGGTAATTCCTAGCATCTTGTTTGCTTTTTTTGGCCATCACCACACACTGGGCAGAATATTTCACTGTATTGTCCACGATGACATCTAGATCCTTCTCCTGGGTGCTGACTCCTAGGGTGGAACCTAGTATCAAACAACTATGATTTGGATAGTTCTTCCCAATATGCATCACTTTGCATTTGTCCACATTAAATTTCATCTGCCATTTGGATGCCCAGTTTTCCAGCTTCTTAAGATCTTCCTGCAATTTTACACAATCCGCAAGCGTTTTAACAACTTTGGATAGTTTTGTTCATCTGCAAATTTAATCACTTAACGCGTCGTTCTGATTTCCAGATCTTTTATAAGTAAGTTAAATAGCACTGGTCCCAATACAGATCCCTGTGGCTGTCCACTGTTCAACCTCCTTCATTGAGATAATTGGCCATTTAACCCTACCTTCTGCTTTCTATCCATCAACCAATTTCAAATCCACGCCAGAAGGTTCTTTTCCGATTAGCAGGTGCTACTAACTAGATAAGTGACAGCCAGCAGAATATTCAACTAACCAGATGGTGCCACTGAATATTTTCTCTGACCTCCTTGTTCCAATCCAGACAGTGTCAGCATTTTGTGGGAGGAGATTGGGTGGAGTCTGAGATTATCCAGTTAGTGGCGATATTCAGACCACTAACCACATATGGTTAGAAATGCAAAAAAACGGTTTATCCAGTTAGCAGTCTGAATTATCACTGCTAACTGGATTACACTGCTGGTCAGAACTGACTCACGAATATTCAGTGCCAGCCAGTATTCGATACCAGTGCTGATTATCTGGTGCTTTTTTACCTACAGCAGCTAGCTTCTTAAAAAAATGCTGACTGCCACAGGCTTAATATCTGCCTGGCAGGGCACAGGCCCACCCATTTTTGGCTCAGCCCCACCCAAGTCTGGTGGCCAATCAGGCGTGGTTTTTTTCCTTAGGCACCATTACTGGCCCCTCTACTGGTGTGCAAGTATAAAACTGTGTTACGTTTTGGCATCTCTCCTTCTTTCCCCAATGCCCCTGGTCCTGTTCTGTCCCTCACCCTCGGACCTGCAAATTTGCATGTCTTTCGTCAGCAGCAATGAAGCCAGGATGCCTCCAGCCAGCCTGAGGCCTTCCTTCGGCTACAACCCACCTCCTCTGATGCAATTTCATGTTGCCAGGTGGGCAGGATGCAGCAGAGGGAAGGTGAGTGAGTTGGTTGGGGGCAGCCTGGCTTTATCACTGCCAGAGTAACACATGCAAGCTTGGAAGACCGAGGTTTAGAGGTCCAATGGAGCAATCCTGGACCTGTGGGGGGATTGGGAGAGGGAGAGAAACATGCTGGGCCTGCAGGGAGAGTTGAGGAGAGAGAGATTCCTAGTGCCCACACATGTTGATTCTGGGCCCACCCAAAATGTCAGGTCTGGCTACACTACTGCAATGTGCATATTTGTAAAATGGCTACTCCCACTGAACATGTCAGCAGAGACTTTACTAAAATATTGCCAGAACTGAGCACATCTCTCTGTACTTACATTTAGCACTGCTGCTTCTACAGATAGCAATGATGAACATATATAAAGTATCTGAACACCATAGCTATTTTTTTTTAAATGCTGACCATGGGGTTTCAATGATGATTAGATAGCACATATTAATAGAAAAAGACCAAAATGCCCATCTGGTCAGCCCAATGTACTTCTGATGCAATGCCATAGACCCCAGTTGTTCTCTGTCTTCTACATTTCAAATTGTGATAGGGATCTTCTGTGCTTATTCCATGTTTTTCTGAATTCTGATACTAGTTTTGTCTCCACTAGATGGCCTATTCCATGCATCCACCATTGTTTGTGTGAAGGCATTTTCTGATTCTACTCTTAAATCCACATCCTTGAAGTCTCAAATCTTGTTCTAGAATTTCCTTCTTAATGAAATATATTTTGTTTCCTGTGTATTCTTTATACCTTTGTGATACTAGAATGTTCTTTTCATATTCTCCTTTAGGGAATATGCATTCTGGTCCTTCAGGTCTCTTTTGGCCTTTGGTGCCTTTTGATAACTCATCTCTGGAGCATTTCTATTCTACCTCAGAGCTTCCCAAACCAGTGTCAGGGACCCCTCAGCTAGGCGGGTTGCCAGGATATCTACAATAAACGATAACTATTAGTATATACTGGGTTTCCAATGTATGCAATTTTATCTCATACATATTCATTTTGATACCCCAAAAACCCAGTTGACTATGACATCCCCAGGAATGTTTGAACAACCCTCATCTATATCCTTCTGGAGGTAGGGCTTCCATGATGAGCCACAATATTCCAGGTGAGGTCTCACCAGCAGCATGTACATATATAGGGGTATTATCACCTCTTTTATTCTACTGGTTATGTCTCTTCCTTTGAACCCTAGTATACCTCTTAGTCTAGCCATTGCCTTGCTGCACCTTGATATTATCAGATATGATCACTCCATGGTATTTCTCCTTGTTTGAGCAATCATATACTGTTCTCTTGGATTCCTGCACCCTCTATGCATGGACTCACTTTCTTGCAATGGAACTTAGCTGTGAAGCAGTTGACTACTCAACTTTCTAGATTTCATCTCATTATGCCTAATCTCTAATGAGCATCCAGAAGGCCAAATATTTTTCACCTAACCCTTCTGCAATATCATTCATGACAATATTGAACATAATTGGCCTTGGATGGATCCCTGATGCATTCCGGTAGTGTATGCAAGAAAAGAAGAGCATTTGATAAGTAGAAAAGAGAAAAAATTAATGAACTTTTTCTCCTACCATTAAATCAGCAATGTGAAAGACATATCCATCTGTTTTCCCTCTGTCATTTGTTTTTATCTTTCTGATCATTCACAATAGCAAAGCTGCTTACCTGTAACAGATGTTCTCCAAGGACAGCAGGATATTAATCCTCAAGCATGGATGACATCATCCAAAGACCTAGGCTTGAAAAATGTAAACATGCCTCGTCAAGCTGGTAAAGATTTCTAGCACACTGAACCATGCATGTGCATGTTGCCCAGTGCTGTCACATAGGTCCACCTCAGTTCCACACATAGGTATCACAGGAGAAGTCAACTCCTTGGAGAGATAGATAGATTTCGCGAGAAATAATATTTTGCTGTCCTCAGAAAATATCTGTTATAGGTAAGCAACTTTGCTTTCTCCAAGGGCAAACAGGATATAATAGTCCTCACAAATAGGAATCCATGGCTACAAGCTGCTTTTAACAAAAAAAAAAGGAAAAAAACAGAATAACCAGATTGCTGACATGCAACAACAAACATCTTTTTGTTGGCAACAGGCCATGTCTGCTGTTTGTTTTTAAAGCAAAGGTAATCTGAAATACTACAAATGAGTTCCAGAGGGAAGGCATTGGATTCTAAACCTCAAAGAGATTCCACAGGTCAGACTGGCCAAACCTAACGCATCAGGAATCCATCTCCAAACAGGAATGTGATATGAACAGAAGTCTATGTCACAGCCTTTCAAATCTCTTCCATGGAGGTAGACTGCAGGTGGGCTACTGATACTGCCATGGCTTTGATGTTATGAGCTTTGACATGTCCTGATGTCCTGTATTATTGCTTAACTTCCAGGAGGATTGATGATTCCTCTATGCTGATGTATCTCCACTGACTGATGCAACTTCACATTCCTTGATCATCAATGCTTCCAATGCCAATGCACTTGGGTCAGGCTTGTGCAAACCAAAGAGCTTCTCCTTCTGCCACAAAAATCCCTATGCATCATCTTCTGCCAGTCACGAAAGACACACATTTTGGGCATCGGTCACCAATATCATTCTGCTGCAGTGTCCAGTTCTTGAAGCTTCTGGAAGTCTTTGGTTTCTGGGAAATTAGGTGAAAAATAGCCATGATGAAATCAAATGGATCAATGTTTAAAAATATAACCCTGGATTGTATATACCATGCTGAGATTTCTGCATGGAAATCAAAGCGTATTCCATAACAATGTATGTAACCTAATTGGTTAACAAGCCAATCAGTGCTGATACTTGCCAATTAACATACAATTGACACTAATTGGCATTAATTAGAATTTATACGCAGAACTGTGTAAGCGTATTGCACGTAAATTCTAAGTCACAGAGTTGAAAAGGGGGCGTGGCATGGGCATTTCTAAAATCTGTGTGTGTGATTATAGAATACATGCGGTCTGTACGTAATTTAGGTGTTGGCATTTAGACTAGGTTTTACTTGGCATAACTGCCCGCGGTAAATTTAGTCACGCGGACCGGTGCTCAGCATATATTATAAACTGTGCAGAAAGTTAGGCTTATTCTATAAACTACGCCTAAATTAAGGCATACTTTTTAGAATGTGAAATTCATTTTGGAACTGAATTTTTAGGTGTGATATACAGAATCTAGTCCATACTGTCCAATGAGCCTCCATGCAAGGATACCAGCGAAGTCACAACCATACCAAAAATCAAGAAAACAGTAAAAGATGATAACAAACCTATCCATGACTCTTCTAAGAAGAAAAGGAGTGAAACTAAGGTAGTCCTGATGTGAAAGAAACAGACTTTAAATGTGTGAAAATAATATTCACTGAACCAATGGGAAAATGTGACCATTAGTTTCCATAGGAGTGAGGTGGTCCTATGCAATAATGCCAATTTGAGAGTGCCCACACATGTGGTTCACTGTGCTAGAAACTGTAATGTACCAGCTTGGAGTGATTTGTTTACATTTTTTCTGGCTCGGGCTCCATTGAATGATGTCACCCACACATGAGGCTTATATATCCGGCCTGTCCTTGGAGAATTACCTTTTCTTTTTCTCTCCCATCCCATTATTCTCATCTCTCTCCCTTTCTTCCCAACTGCACTGTTTACATCTGCTTGTCCTTGAGCAGACTTAGCAAGTGTGCATTCATCAATCCACGAGGCCTTGTCCCATACATGGGGAAAGGCAGTGGTGGCTGTTGCCACAGCAACCACACATCTCTGGATGAAACCAACCCCCAGCGTACAACTCTGCAAAGAACAAGCTGAGCTGACTAACCAGTCACCCACCCATTGTGTCTACTATCCAGCTCTCCCCACAGCCCCCTCAGGTCTCATTTATTTCTTCATTCCACACTCTGTGCATTTTCAGGTCTCACTGTGCTCTTCTTTCCAATAATTCACCTCAAACCACTATCAGATTTCACCCAGTTCTATTCTCTTAAGCATATTCTCCACACAGTTCTCCCCATAATACCCTTTAGGTTTCATCCCATTCTCCAATTCATTACTCAACCCACACTCAGGCCTATTCTATTCTTTGTGCTAATATCTCACCAAATCCCTATTGGTTTAGGGCAGCTTACAACACCCTGCCCTCCACTTTTGTTTCTCTTCTACACACAGCTCTTCCCACAGCACCTTCACTTTCCACTCTGCCTCAGAGATCTCCCCATTACACCACTGAGGTGCACTCTGCCAGCTCCTCAGCAAATGCTGACTAATATGATAGACTTTACTCACCATGTGGTGAACAGCCCAAGCCACAGTATGAAGGTGGAAAGCTGGTTTTGCTGATGATTAAAGCCTAGGAGCGACTACCCTTACAGAGATTTGGATGTAATTGTGTACCTCATGTATACTTCTGAAGAGGAGAAATTCACTGTGTGGCAGTAACATCATTCAGGGTAAGAAGGAAAAGATTCATACCCCCTAACTGAGTTACACCAGAAGAACCCAGACTATGGGTTGTCCTCCCATCCAGTAAGTGGAAACAAAACAAAATCCAGTCACAGAGGTACCCTTACCATAAAGAGTTTTTAATTTATTTACATCAGATCTATGACTGGTGGAACTGCAGGTGCATAAATATAAGATGTGCCAGGTCTAGATTACCCAGAAGCCTTTGTAGAACAGGTGCTCCCTATATAGCATTAGGGCACCAAAAAGAAGGCACCCATTTATGGAATTTGCCATCTAAGCAAATAAAATATACATGGGCAATATTCAGCCACCATGGCTAGTGAGTTTTTTTTTTTTTTATATTTTTTAATGCCAATTGTGGCATTTTTAGCATCCTTTATAGAATTATCCCCTATATGTATGTATAGTACTGCTAAAAATCCCTCTATATTCTTCAGCACTATCCACATATGTATAATGCCACTAAAAATGAAAACATGCTAACAATCCTAAAAAGAACAGGAACCATGGATATTTGTGCCAAGCCAAGTGCACAATCTGAATGCTTGATTTAAAAAGAAAGGCGTCAAGTTCTTTCTAAAAGATAAATAATTTGGCTCCTTTCTGAAGCCTGTGTGTGATTCTGAGTTCCATAAAATTGGACCAGCTAATGCAAAGCCCATGCGTGAGTTTGATCATCCCAACGTAAAACCCATGGAGGCCTATACATTTTCAATACTACATTAGTACACTGAGGCATCAGTCTTTGGATCAGGGTTGACATTTAACTTTGACCTGCCACTAATTGGTAACCTATACAAATCAAAACTGTCAAAATATGTTCACAGCAATATACGCCACTTAAAATCGAGCTATGGCATTCTGCGCTACCTTCACCATGGGGCCCTTTTAGTAAAATATGTTAAGCCCTAACATAAACTTAGCATGTGAAAAAAGGCTTACCAAATAATGCACTAAAGCATTTTGTAGCAATTTGCCTCTCAGAATGCGCTATTTGTTTTTCAGGAATTTTTTCAGGAGTGGCATGTCATAGGCAGAGAATGGGCATGGAAACATTATCCAGCTAGTGGCATTAGCACATGCTAACTGGATAATACAGACTTAATATGGGAGCATTTAAGGTTGGATTATATAGAAGGCATGGTGAGTAGTGTGCGCTAAATTGTGTGTGTGGCCAATTTACGCACACTACTCAGTTGAGTAATGAGTCAATTAGCAGTGACTGGCCGATAACCATCACTAATTGGCAATAATTGGAATTTATATACGCTTCTTTTTAGGCATAACTGAAAAGAGGGTGTAGCCATGGGTGGAATGTAGGCGTGTCAGGAGCATCAATCAAATTTACATGCATTGCTACAGAATTTGGGGAAACACACGTACATTTAGGTGCAGGTATTTACACCAGGTTTTCAGCGACATAATGGCTGTATCTAAATGTATGCACATTCCCCAGCCACACTAAATTGTGTGTGCGTAAATTGGCCACACACACAATTTAGCGCACACTACTCGCCGCGCCTTCCATTTAATCCAACTCTAAATGCTCCCACATTAGGTCTGCGTTATCCAGTTAGCATGTGCTAATGCAAATGCACTAGCTGGATAATGTCTTACTGTAGAGAATAGCGCTTATGCACATCATTCTGGTGTACCTACATTTTAGATGCCACTTACTGAATCCGGCCCTTAGGGTCTCCTAAACTGGAGATAGTAAGTGCTGCCTGTTAATATTTTTGCAGGTCTCGCATGCTAATGTAAAAATTATCTCAGAATCTGCTAAAAGAAAAAAGCCCTGTTCTAGGGATGTATTAGAAATGGGCTTAGTGCATCTTAATAAAAGAGGCCCAACATTAGGTAAGGCAAAAAACCAAGAGTCGCTGTAATCCAATCCTGAAACCCTGTGCAACAAGAGTAGTCAGGATACAAAAAAAGATTAATCATGTGAACTATTTGTTAATTTTAAGAAAGACTTCCTCATAACACTCTTTGCCTGCAGATCATGAATCTAAAATAATGACCAAATTACAAACTTGTAGAGATACTGGAATTGGCCTCTAGTTGAAACTGAGTGTGATGTCTATCAGCATAGTAGGGGCAAATACCCTGATCTTGGTTTTATTTGCTCCTGTTTCAGCTGTGACCTCTTCTGAGGCTGAGAACCATGACTTTCACCACTCAATTAGCCACCAAATTACAAAATGCATGTTGATATGCTTCATATTTAAGCCTATTCCAAACAAGAAGAATTTGGACATGAAAGATAGCAATATGTCATGACTAACATGAAAGACAGCTGCTGCTTTTGGAGTGAAGCGTACGTGTCAGAGTCAAATCCGGGCAAGAACACAGCAGAGAAGTTCTCTTCTGTTCATGGTTATGGCTTCCGTCAGACTCTGTGGCATGCCCACCATGATCACAGTCACTCTGCTCCATATGCAGATGAACAATTCCCCTTCCACATAATCCTATTACTTCAAACTGTACGAATTTTAACACTCCAGTTATAATTAAGTGTACTTCTACCCTTACCTTACTCTGCATTGCTCACTAGAAGCTGTAGTCCCGTCCCCGGAGACTTATCAGCCTCATTGGGATTACTTCTCTCTATATTACTACTATATAGTCGTCCCAGAGTTGTATTGTCTTTTCCAGAACCTTATCAGCTTCCTTGCACCTACTCTGTATATATTCCCGATGTTGGTACTCTCCTCTCCGGAACCTGTAAGCCACATTGAGCCTACTGCTATGCGGGAAAATGTGGGATACAAATGTAATAAATAAATATGCCTGCTGCGAGGGTTGTTGTTTGATGGAGGACCTTCCACTGCCACCACGGCTCCTCTGACTTTCCAGACTTTCCTATCAGCAGATAGTTATTCTGCTATTACTTTCAGCCTTTGGATACTGGACCAACAGAGCTGAACCACATCTTTTCAATTATTTTATCCATGTTTTAATTGTTTTGTAATTGTTGCTTTGTTGTTTATAGTTTTTTCTTTTATTACTTTTTGGAATGGTCCTATCAGTTGATGTAGTTCTTTTCTAAGTTCTAGTGAACTTTCATTGGATTGTAACTGCTTTGCTACTGGCTGTAAAAGGTGGTTAAGCAAATAACAAGAAACATAAACTTCCCAGATGTTAGCTGTTGTTTGAGGGTCTGGTGCTATTGGGCTGGTTTTCCAGAAACACTGGCTAGATGTTATTTCTACTGACTCACTGGTTTGTTGTTGAGCCACTCAACTGAGGGTCAGCTATTGGCCACTGCACCATACGCTGCAGACAGAATACAACCAAGCAAGATAATGCAGTTCACTATGCTAAAAGGGGTCACTTTGTTTAAATTTGGTTCTGTCTCCACTTACTGAATGTGAGGACGCCACATGCTCTGAGCTAGTCTCCTTCAGATTGTCTGAGAAGGAACAAGATAATGGAAGACTCTTCACCTTCCAATCCATGAAGTTCAGTTGGTTCTTATATAAGAAACTAGTAAAAATGGCCCGTTTCTGGCGCCGATGAAACGGGCGCTAGCGGGCACGGGACTCCCTTCCCCTCCCCTTCCGGTACCTGTTCCGTCGGCCCAGGAAAGAAAGAGCCCCCTCTTTCCTCCCGTAGCGGTGGCTTCCTTGCTGCATGGTGTGGGAGTCCGGCTCTCGGCATTTCAGAATGGCCGCCGAGAGTTGAAGTCTCGCGAGGCAGCTTGAACTCTCGGCGGCCATTTTGAAACGCCGAGAGCCGGACTCCCACACCATGCAGCAAGGAAGCCACCGCTACGGGAGGAAAGAGGGGGCTCTTTCTTTCTTGGGCCAACGGAACAGGTACCTCTAGACCACCAGGGAGACACGCGTAAGGGGAGGGGAGGTGACAGGGAGGGAGGGAGGTTGGTGAGGTTAAGCGTGTGCTAATGTGGGCGGGGCTATGTGGCAAAAGGGGCGGGGTTCATGTGCACGTCAGCGGCGGCTGGGATTTGTTGGAAGGGGAGGAGTAGGGAAACACGCTCCGCGTGTTTCCCTACTGCTCCCCATGCGTAAATTTGTTTTCGTGTTCCGCCCTCGACGTCATCACGTGTGACGCGAGGGCGGGGCATGAAGATGTTGTGGTGGCTTCACCACCATGAAACCACGAACCGGTGTGTGAGTGACTTCAGTGACGTCAGTGTCCTCAGAACGTTGAGGCTGCGTTTTATTATACTGTAGTAGATGAACACATAAATGAATTCTGATTGCATGTCTGCATGCTGAAGATTCAAACTGATGTGACATGTCTAGGGGCAGCTTAACCATTAGACCTGTGATTCCCAAGCCTGTCCTAGGGGAACCCCAGCCAGTCAAGTTTTCAGGATATCCATAAGGAGGCAGTTTATGCAAATCAAATTCATGACTGTTCATTATAGATATCCTGAAAACCTGACTGACTGGGGTTCCCCCAGGACAATTTTGGGAACATCTTTATTAGGCAGACTACAACAGGTGGTTTCCTAGGGCAGTGCTTCTTAACCCTCTCCTGGAGACATACCTAGCCAGTTGGATTTTCAGGATTATAATAATGAATATTCATAGATACATTTGCATACAATTGATCTTCAATATATGAAAATATATCTCATGCTTATTCATTGTGGTAATCCTGAAAACCTGACTGGTTAGGTATGCCTTCAGGAGATGCTTGAGAAGCCCTGCCCTAGGGCAGCAGATTTGGGGAGGAGAGGGGAAGGTCAAGAGAGGGGCAGCAAAGAACAGGTCCAATCAAAGCAAAACAATAAGTTCTGAGCATTGCAAAAATGCAAAGAATCACCAGTGTTTACATTTAACCACAGAAAAGTGGGCAATTTTCAAATAGCCATTCAACCTGGTAAATGATTTTGGAATTTGCTCTCAGTATGTGTATATTTATAATGAAATGAAGCTTAATAGTCAAACATATGATATCCAATTATCCATTCTTACAGGACTGTTCTAGGAAGCTTGGTGTTGGAGCAATCATGATTATTGAGTTGGGGCCTCAGGGCCTGAAAGTTAAGTGAGCAGGGAGCAAGCCTGAAAGTTTGCAGATACCTCTCACCAATAATGGAGAGAACTCACTTTCTTTTCTCTCACTGCATGTATGAACTTGTCTTGCTTTTCTTAGGAAAATCAGAACTGCAAGAATGCACATACAACAAGACAAAATTAGGTTCAGTTTGTCCCTTATGATTTGGTGCCATCTGGAAACTCACCATGTAGCACTTTGGCAAGGGGAAAGCTGGGCCAGGTCTGGCACTGAAACAAAACCAAACGATTCCAGTATGCCAGAGCTGAGGGAAATTCAGCCTGTCATCGAGGTAAAGTCAACAGCTTTCAGTCCTCTGTAACCATATGAAGACGTGTATAAGCCTGGCACTGAGGCAGGTTTTCAATAGGTTACAGCAACCCTGTGAAGGATTGGATATAGTCTGGCACTGACATAAAATCAGAAGCTTTCAAATTCGCCTTATCACTACTCTTTCACTGTATATATTAAGAAGAACAAGAAATAGTATATCTGCAAACTGCAGTGCTTAGAGATGTACATTTTCATTTAGTTTTGCAGCGTTTCATTTTAGTGTGTGCTAAAAATTTTAACATGCTCTAAAATTAGTGTACATAAGCCCCGCAAAGCCCATCTTTTTACAATGGACTTTAAGGCAGGCAACAGACAGTAGTTAGAACGTAAGGACAATGCCGGGTGAACTTCTAAGGTCTGTGTCACACTATATGACAAGACAGAGCAGGATAACCTGGAGCAGACTTTGACAGCAACTCCAGTAGTTGGGATAAAAGGACAATGCCAAGTGGACTTCTAGAAGTCTATGTCCCAAAAACGGCAAGGAAAGATCAGGATCAAGTATACATATTTTATACCACATTCATTGCTGGTTTAATCATGAATTGATAATGACTGTGATTGTTGGGTAGACTGGATGCATCATTTAGGTTTTTATCTGCCATCATCTACTAGGTTACGACTCTTATTTTCGTAGCATATGAACATCTCAAAATTCCCAAATGGATGTCCATGTGCGTGAAATTTCCAAATATTGATTTTGAAAAGACAGAAAAGGGATGTCCAACACTGCAGCACATCCAAATAGCAAGGGGGGTGGTGTTGTGGATAAGTTTTGGGTGGGACTAGAGAGGGCCCAAAATCAGGACGTCGAACAGCAATTACCAAACGGGAAGAAACATCCAAGTCTAAAAAGAAGGACATCCTAAATTAGACCTGTTTCAGTCACATCCAGGGTACAAAAGGGTGCTCTGATTGAGCAGCTGACCATTGGAGGGATTAAAGCATGACCCCTTCTTAATGCTGCAATGGTTGCTGTCCCCTTTCCACTCCCATGAAAGTGAAACTAAAAGGGGATACTAGGTTCTATGACAGCTTCACATAGGCAGTTGGTGACTCAACTGTTTGGGGAGGCTATGATGGGTGGGGCTAAATAGTGGGTGGGGTTAAGGCAGGGCCAAGGTGTGGTTGAATGGAGTGTGATTGGGAAGGAAAGTTAAAATCCTTAGTGTAGGGAGTAGCCCTTAGATTGTAAACTCTCCAGGGACAGGAAAATACTACTACTACTACTACTACTAACTAGCATTTCTAAAGCGCTACTAGGGTTACGCAGCGCTGTACAATTTAGACATAGAAGGACGGTCCCTGCTCAAAGAGCTTACAATCTAAAAGACAAGAGAACAATCTAAAGACAAGTGAACAATCTAGAGGACGAGTGAACAGTTAATCTGATAGAGTGGATAGATAGGGGCATTCTGTCTATCTAGAGCGGTTAGGCGCCGAAGGCAGCATAGAAGAGGTGAGTTTTAAGCAGAGATTTGAAGATGGGTAGGGAGGGGGCATGGCGTATGGGTAAAGGAAGATTGTTCCAGGCATAGGGTGAAGCAAGGCAGAATGAGCGGAGCCTGGAGTTGGCAGTGGTGGAGAAGGGTACTGAGAGAAGGGCTTTGTCCTGTGAGCGGAGGTTACGGGCGGGAACATAGGGGGAGATGAGGGTGGAGAGGTAGTGAGGAGCCGCAGACTGAGTGCACTTGTAGGTAAGGAGGAGGAGCTTGAATTGTATGCGATATCTGATTGGAAGCCAATGAAGTGACTTGAGGAGAGGGGTGATATGAGTATATCGGTTTTGGCGGAATATAAGACGTGCAGCAGCGTACTGAACTGATTGAAGGGGGAATAGATGGCTGAGTGGGAGGCCGGTGAGGAGTAAGTTGCAGTAATCAAGGCGAGAGGTAATGAGAGCGTGGACGAGAGTTCTGGTGGTGTGCTCAGAGAGGAAAGGGCGAATTTTGCTGATGTTGAAGAGGAAGAAGCGACAGGTCTTGGCAGTCTGTTGGATATGCGCAGAGAAGGAGAGGGAGGAGTCAAAGATGACTCCGAGGTTGCGGGCAGATGGGACGGGGAGGATGAGGGTGTTATCAACAGAGATAGAGAGTGGAGGAAGAGGAGAAGTGGGTTTGGGAGGAAAGACGAGGAGCTCGGTCTTGGACATGTTCAGCTTCAGGTGGCGGTTGGACATCCATGCCGCGATGTCGGATAAACAGGCCGATACCTTGGCCTGGGTCACCGCGGTGATGTCAGGTGTGGAGAGGTATAGCTGAGTGTCATCGGCATAAAGATGATACTGGAAACCATGAGACGAGATCAGCGAGCCCAGGGAAGAGGTGTAGATTGAGAAGAGAAGGGGTCCAAGGACAGATCCCTGGGGAACTCCAACACATAGTGGGATGGGAGTGGAGGAAGATCCATGGGAGTGTACCCTGAAGGTGCGGTGGGAGAGATAAGATGAGAACCAGGAGAGGACAGGGCCTTGGAATCCAAAAGAGGATAACGTGGCAAGAAGTAAATCATGGTTGACAGTGTCAAACGCGGCGGAAAGATCGAGGAGGATGAGGATGGAGTAATGACCTCTGGATTTGGCCAGGAGCAGGTCATTGCAAACTTTAGAGAGTGCTGTTTCTGTTGAGTGCAGAGGGCGAAAACCGGATTGAAGTGGATCGAGGATGTCATGAGAGGAGAGAAAATCAAGGCAGCGGCTGTGAACGGCGCGCTCAAGTAATTTGGAAAGGAAGGGTAAAAGAGAGATGGGGCGGTAGTTAGAGGGGCAGGTAGGGTCAAGTGAAGGTTTTTTTAGGAGAGGTGTGACAACAGCGTGTTTGAAGGTGTCAGGGACAGTCGCCGTGGAGAGAGAGAGGTTGAGGATGCGACAGATGGCGGGGGTGACAGTATGGGAGATAGTGTTGAGTAGGTTGGTGGGGATGGGATCAGAGGAACAGGTGGTGCATTTCGAGGAGGAATCTGAATGTAACTCACCTTGAGCTACTGCTGAGAAAGGCGTGATCTAAAATCACATCCCGAAGACTAGTACCACCCATAATAAAGTGATATAAAACACAAAAAATGTCACTTAGGACCTAAAGAACAACTCTACAATACCATAGTAGCACTAACTTCCAGGAGTCACACAGCAAGGGCAGCAAACAAGCCAGATTAGAACAGATCAGCCCTACATAGACATTCAATGTTAACAGAATACCTAGTCTTTCACACAGACAGATAGACCCTCACCAGGTATAGAATAAGTAACCATGAACTAAAAATAGAAATATGTAGACAAAATTACAAATGCTTATGGATTACAGCAATGTAACTAGGCATACCTCAGATGTACAGTCATGTGTAAAGTATTTAAATTTTCTTCAACCCATATTCTTAAAAATACACTAATATGATTTTAAGAACTTCTGAAATTAAACCAAACCCCAAGAAACTAGACTCTCCAATGCAACACTAAAATATATGCCAAATGTAAAGATAGCAGATGTAAATTTTAAAATATGACATATTCCAATCACATTACAAATTAACAAATAAAAATAAAGCAAAAAAAATGGAAATGAGGCAATATCTTTTTATTGGACTAACGTAATACATTTTTCAACTAGCTTTCAGAGGACAAAACTTCCTTCCTCAGATCAGGACAATATACTGCTATTATGGCATACTGTTCTGACCTGACGAAGGAGGCTTCAATCTCCAAAAACTAGTAACAAAAAAAAAAAGTATTAGGTTAGTCCAATAAATGGTATCATCTTATTTTCCATTTTTTTGTTTTATAAGAGTAGAATAACATTACTACCACACTACTTTATCCTAAATTAAAAATAAATATTTTCTAACTTTGTTGTTTGGCCATCTAATTTTTCTAATTGTGTTGGTCGCAATTTCTGCATTCTGCTTTCCTCTATCAAGGGTTTTTTGTCCATTTGTCCTTTTTCTCTCTTCTCTTGTCTTCTTCACATCTTCCACTACATCCATCTCCAACACTGATATTTTCCTCTCAGCTTCCTTCCATTTATTTTTATCCATTTTTCATTCATTCTTACTAGAGTCTTCAATTTTCCTCTTTTTACTGAATCTAGCTAGAGCTTTCCATCTTTTCCTTTCCTTTTATTTTCCAGTCTCATTAACTCTATTCTCTCCCCTTCCATCCAGCATTTCCTATTTCCCCCTTCCATCTAGCATATACCCCTTTCCCCATTCATCCAGTGCCCCCCAATCTCCCATTCCAACCAATGTGTCTCCTCTCTCCCCCTTCCGAGTCTCCCCCTTCCATCTAGCATGTCCCCACTCCTCCCCTTCCATCCAGCATGTCCCCTCTCTCCTCCATTCAGCTTCTCCCCTTCTCTATCTCTACTTACATCCAGCTTTTCCCACCTCTCCCATCTTCTATCCAGCATGTCCTCTTTGTCTCCCCATTTCAACCAGCATGTCCTCTCTCTCCTCTCCTTTCAGCTTCTCCCCTGTCACATCTTTCATCTAGTGTTCCTCTCTATCCAACATCTCCCACTCCCTCCCTCTTCCATTCAGTGTTCTCTCTCTCTCTCTTTTTATCCTTCCATCCAGTCTCTCCCCTGTCTCTCTCTCTGCTTGTATTTCCTCTTCCCCTTCACTCTACCGGAACTTAAGTGGCTGCTGCATTTTGGGACCAGCCGCGGAACAGGCATTCTGCATAGGCGCGCCTTCGGACTCTGCTGCTGTCAGTTGCTGAGAGAGGAAATGACGTTGGGGAGAGGGAGAGGCTGACAAAGTCAGCAGATGCATGAATACAGGATGTGAGTGCACCCCGAGGCTCTCTTTTACTGTTGCTCGTACTTCTAAACCGGCAGCAGTGGCAGTCAGAGTTAGCAATGGGAGGAAGGTAGAAGTCATGGTTGGGGCTGGGGAGGCTTACCTGCTTATAAATCAAAAGAGAAAAACGCCTATATTGTGACCCAAATCGGGAGATGAGCATCTTTCTCCCGTGGGCGCCCAAATTGGTATAATCGAAAGCCAATTTTGGGCGTTTCCAACTGCAATCCGTCGCAGAAACGGGTAAAGTTGACGGGGGCGTGTTGGAGGCGTGGTAAAGGCAGAACTGGGGTGTGGTTATCAGCCAAGGAAAGATGGGCATCTTTAGCTGATAATCGAAAAAAAAATGCATTTTTACCGCGATTTTGGGTCACTTTTTGTGGACCCTTTTTTTTCACGAACAAGTCCCAAAAAAGTGCCCCAACTGACCAGATGACCACTAGAGGGAATCGGGGATGACCTCCCCGGACTCCCCCAGTGGTCACTAACCCCCTCCCACCAAAAAAAACCCACTTTAAAAACTTTTTTCCAGCCTGTATGCCAGCCTCAAATGCCGTACCCACCTCCATGACAGCAGAATGTGTTCTATCCTGTGACAGCCTTTCCCTGGTTCTGATGTGGCTCTCGGGTGAGTGTGACACCTTTTCTGTTATGCGCACTGCAGAGTCACATCAGCAATGCATTGTGGTGGGTGTAGGGTATTGGGCTCCATGATTCCACTAGCTTGTGGCAAATGCTCACGATGTTGGTAGTTGGTAGGCTCTACTCCCATGGTGCTTTTCCCCCTGCTTACTGGGTCAGAGTGTGCCCTGTTTTGTTTCCGGTAGTCCATGAGGTAGTGGCCATTTTTGTAAGCCAGTTTTAGATCCCTTTCACATGTTAGCCACGTTACAGAATTTAGTTCTTACATTGAATGTGGCTGAAAGAGGGCATTGTACACCATTCTGCCAGCTCTGACCTACTGCTAATCTCAGTACCAGGGAGACTCTTTGCCAGTGGGGCACAACCTCTGATCTGCAGTTAACTGTGAGTAAGCATGCTTATTCCAATAAAGGACGTTTTCGGAGAGATTAGTCTTCAGGTGTCAACTGGCGTGCCAATGTTATATAGCAGCAACAAGTCCTAGAGGCCTGCCTGTATGCAGGTCTCTGGAGCACTTTTAGTGGGTACCGCAGTGCACTTCAGCCAGGTGGACCCAGGCCCATACCCCCTACCTGTAACACTTGTGCTGGTAAATGGGAGGCCTCCAAAACCTACTGTACCCACATGTAGGTACCCCCTTCACCCCTAAGAGCTATGGTAGTGTTGTACATTTGTGGGTAGTGGGTTTTGGGGGAGGGGGTTGGGTGTTCAGCACCCGTGGTAAGGGAGCTATGCATATGGGAGCGTTGTCTGAAGTCCACCGCACTGACCTCTAGGGTGCCCAGTTGGTGTCCTGGCATGTCAGGGGGGCAAGTGTACTATGAATCGTGGCCCCTCCCACGACCAAATGGCTCGGATTAGGACGTTTTTGAGCTGGGCATTTTTACTTTCCATTATCGCTAAAAAAAAACAAACGCCCAGCTGAAAAACGTCCATTTTTTTTCGAAAATACGGTCTGTCCCGCCTCTTCAGGTACCCGTTTTCAGACATAGACGCCCATGGAGATAAGCATTCGCGTTCGATTATGCCCCTCTTAGCCTCCCCAAGCCTCTTATACCAGGCGCCTATGCAGCTTCACATATTACAGGCATTCTTAACAAAGTAGGAAGTAAAATCTGAGGAGTAGCCTAGTGGTTAGTGAAGTGTACTCTGAAGCAAGGGACTCAGATTCTAGTCCCACTTTAACTCTTTCTTTCTTTCTTTTAAATTGTGAGCCCTCCAGAAACAGAAAAATACTGACTGTACTGAATATATAAGTCACTTGCAAGCCTGAAAGCTATTAAAGTGGTGTATATTCAGGTACAGTAGGTATTTTTGTGTTCCTGGAGGGCTCACAGTAACAAAATAAAACAGTTAAAATGGGATTTGAACCCAAGTCCCTTGGTTCATAGTCCACTGCACTAACCACTAGGCTATCCCTCTGTTCTAGGTAGTTATCTCTGTGGCTATTTGCTAAGAATGCTACCATACTGACAACCATGTCCCTTCTTTCTTGGTGTTCATAATTTGAAAATTCCAATTTGTAAAATGGCTATTCATGCTGGATATGCCATACTTTGTATTGTTGTTTGAATATTTTTACTGCTGTAATTGTCTATTGCTTATGTATGACTTATTCCTGCAGTATACTGCCTTCAGTGAATTCCTTCACAAAGGCTGTAAATAAATTCTAATAAATAATAAAAATAAATATCTCCAGCACATAGATGTCCATCTCACATATTTTCAAACAAGAAATCTTGACATATTTCCCATTAAAAAATACCTGTGAGATGGGCGTCCATTTTCAACATTATAACCTGGCCATCCCTATTCTGACTTAGATGTCCTTTTGAAAATATCCCTCTATGTTACTATGAGGTTTTTTGTGTGAGTTGGGGGCTAAATGAAATAGCTGTTTTGTGTCAATATTTTAAAATGGTGTATAATAAAACAAAATGAAAGTGAAACAACAAAGCACAAACTAATTTTTCTGCCTGATCATCCCAAATACAGTTTTGGTCCACAGTCCTTCACAGACAAATTGACAAAACAGACCTAGAAAAAAAGTGGAAGAGAACAATAAGGCTTGCACAGAAAATAATAATTGTTCAGTCTATCTATCTGCTATGCTCAAATACTTCAACCATTATTAATCAAAGCAGTTTTATTCACTGGGAAAGAGAAGAAATGGCAGCAAAATATGTAATATCCTGCTACCATGCCAAAAACAATGCTGCACATCACTAGAATCCTCTAATTATGTTTATTCCTCATCTGTACTTTGTAATTATTTCCCTTGAACACAACACATTATTTGGCAGCACATATAGGAACTGTCATGCCAATAAAGTTTCTTAAATCTCAGACCATAGCCACCAGACAATTTTAGGTGATTAGGGAGAGAGAGAGGAAAGGCCAGCTTAACATTCTAACTGGATTCAAGTTTTCCTCCTTGCTCTTCATCTGTCCTCAGTAACCATCTGTCAACTAGATTTGAAGCTGCCCTGAGCAGGGTTTGTCCCTTCTATGTGTTTGCAAGGGCAGTGTAACTATCAGGCAAGTCTAGGTGGTTGCTTAGGGTGGCAGCTTCTGAGGGGCAGCAAAGTGCAGCTGCGGATAAAGCAAAACAATAGGTCCTGACAGCTACACAAACTCAACGAGTCATCAGCACATTCTTTAACTGTAAAGAAAGTAGGCAGTTTTCAAATAACTCACTTACCTTGGTAAACACAAATCCGTTGTTTACTCTTTCAAAAAGTACAAAGACTAGGGGTCACACCCAAGAGTTACATAGTAATACTTTTCAAACAAATAGGAGAAAATATTTTCTCACTTAACATATAGTTAAGCTCTGGAACTCTTTGCCAGAGGATGTGGTAAAAGGAATTAGCATAACTGGGTTTTAAAAAGTTTGGACAAGTTTCTGGAAGAAGAGTCCATAGAAAGTTATTAAGGTAGACCAGGGAGAGACACAGTTTATCCTTGGGGGTAAGTAGCAGGGAATCTTGTTATTTTTTGGGACTCTACCAGGTACTTGTGACCTGGACTGACCACTGGTTGATACAGAATATTGGGTTAGATGAACTATTGGGCCAGATGAACCCTTAGTCTGACTCGGTATGGCACCTGCTTTCATTTCAAACATACACAGCAAAGTGATATTTAAAAGCACAATGTCCAATTATGGACTGTTCTGGGAGGGCTGACATTGGGGTAATCATCTTGAGTTTAATTATCAAAATCTCAGAAGGATCTTAAAGATGAACTGCCTACACTTCACTCTCTTTGTTCCAAAGTAACCATCATGAAGAATGAGGCAGCCAACTGGTATACAATTTAAAATTATAATCCTTACTGTATAGAACTACTAAGCTTATATAATATATGAGCATCGGAATTAAAAATGTAATCTTACCGAAGACTTGCGGTCCTACTTTTGGTTACGAGGTATAAAATATACTCCATCTGCTTCACTCACAGAAACTTTATACTTTATTGGACACAGATCAGTATGGACACAAGTAAGACTACACAGATTGGACCATTCCATATCTAATAAATGACTTGGGGAAAATCCACTGCTTATTTCTGGGATATAACAAAATATTTAAACACACATGAATACAAGTGTATTGCTTCTTCAGCTTATTGAGAGTGGAGTAGTCTCATATATAACACACGAAAAAGATTATTTGATTTTTCACCCAATGACTGGGTGTATTATCTGTGTGTATTGTCTAATCATTGACTTAACCTCCACCACCCTTTGCTAATCTTATATATGAAAATATATTTCTGTTTATCAATATGCTATCATCTAATTTTATGCAGCACTTAGCTTGAACAAGTTGGTGCTCTTAAAACCCCGACAGGTCCCCGTTTCGTGGCTACTTTTTCAAGGGGGAGTCACCAGTTCAAGTAACTGTCTCAAGTGCAACTGCAGCATTACTCTGTAAAAAATCAAATAATCTTTATCGTGTGTTATATATGAGACTACTCCACTCTCAATAAGCTGAAGAAGCAATACACTTGTATTCATGTGTGTTTAAATATTTTGTTATATTTTGATGCTCGACAGAGCACAGGCACAATTGTTTATTTCTGGGATAAGCAGCATAAAATGTATTGAACCTTTTTGGGACCTTGCCAGGTACTTGTGACCTGGATTGGCCACTGTTAGAAATGCTGAGCTTGATGGACCTTTGGTCTGTCCCAGTGTGGCAATACTTATGTACTTACGTACATATTGGACACACAAACCCATCCAGGCATGCTGGAACACCTGCTATATGAATGTGCAACAGTATGTCCATTTTGGTCTGATGTCTGGACATATATCAAAAACATCTTTAATACAGACATCCCTTTATCATATTGAACTGCAATTTTTAATATCCATTTTACCATATCTCTATTGGATGAGAATGTGATACGTTTTATATACATAGTAACAGCAGTGGCTATACAACAAGTTATGAAGAATCTCAAAAATCTGAATATGCTCAACATTCACTTCTGGTGGAACTCAATTCTTCTAATATATAAATTTGAAACTAATGTTCTGAATCATTGCAATTTTCGCAACAAACTTCAAATTTGGTCTTACATCAAGAAATATATCACCGAGCATGATTGCATTAAAACATAACTGCATACAGGATGTGAGTAGGCCCATTATCAACAACTTGGAAAGCTAAAGGTGGACAAAGCCATGGGACCGGACGGGATCCACCCCAGGATATTGAGGGAGCTCAGAGAGGTTCTGGCGGGTCCTCTTAAAGATTTGTTTAATAAATCCTTGGAGACGGGAGAGGTTCCGAGGGACTGGAGAACGGCGGAGGTGGTCCCTCTTCACAAAAGTGGTGATAGGGAAGAGGCTGGAAACTACAGGCCGGTAAGCCTCACTTCGGTTATTGGTAAAGTAATGGAAGCGATGCTGAAGGAAAGGATAGTGAATTTCCTGGAAGCAAATAAGTTGCAAGATCCGAGACAACATGGTTTCACCAAAGGGAAATCGTGCCAAACGAATCTCATTGAATTCTTTGACTGGGTGACGGGAGAATTAAATCAAGGACGTGCTATGGACGTAATCTATTTAGATTTCAGCAAAGCTTTCGACACGGTTCCCCACAGGAGGCTCTTGAATAAACTAGATGGGCTGAAGATAGGACCCGAAGTGGTGAACTGGATTAGGAACTGGTTGACGGGCAGACGCCAGAGGGTGGTGGTGAATGGAGTTTGCTCGGAGGAGGGAAAGGTGAGTAGTGGAGTGCCTCAGGGATCGGTGCTGGGGCCGATTCTGTTCAATATATTTGTGAGTGACATTGCCGAAGAGTTACGAGGTAAAGTTTGCCTTTTTGCGGATGACACTAAGATTTGCAACAGAGTGGACACCCCGGAGGGGGTGGAAAACATGAAAAAAGATCTGAAGAAGCTAGAAGAATGGTCTAACGTTTGGCAATTAAAATTCAATGTGAAGAAATGCAAAGTGATGCACTTGGGGAGTAGAAATCCAAGGGAGACGTATGTGTTAGGCGGGGAGAGTCTGATTGGCACGGACGGGGAGAGGGATCTTGGGGTGATAGTATCCGAGGACCTGAAGGCGGTGGCCGTAGCTAGAAGATTGCTAGGCTGTATAGGGAGAGGTGTGACCAGCAGAAGAAGGGAGGTTTTATTGCCCCTGTATAAGACGTTGGTGAGGCCCCACCTGGAGTAGTATTCAGTTTTGGAGGCCGTACCTTGTGAAGGATGTCAAAAAAATGGAAGCGGTGCAAAGAAAAGCTACGAGGATGGTATGGGATTTGCGTTCCAAAACGTATGAAGAGAGACTTGCTGACCTGAACATGTATACCCTGGAGGAAAGGAGGAACAGGGGTGATATGATACAGACGTTCAAATATTTGAAAGGTATTAATCCGCAAACGAATCTTTTCCGGAGATGGGAAGGCGGTAGAACGAGAGGACATGAAATGAGATTGAAGGGGGGCAGACTCAGAAAAGATGTCAGGAAGTATTTTTTCACGGAGAGGGTGGTGGATGCTTGGAATGCCCTCCCGCGGGAGGTGGTGGCGATGAAAACAGTAACGGAATTCAAACATGCATGGGATGTGCATAAAGGAATCCTATGCAGAAGGAATGGATCCTCAGAAGCTTAGCTACAATTGGGTGGCAGAGCAGGTGGGGGGAAGAGGGGTTGGTGGTTGGGAGGCGAGGATAGGGGAGGGCAGACTTTTATACGGTCTGTGCCACAGCCGGTGATGGAAGGCGGGACAGGTGGTTGGGAGGCAGGAAAAACTGCTGGGCAGACTTATACGGTCTGTGCCCTGAGAAAGACAGGTACAAATCAAGGTAAGGTATACACATGAGTTTATCTTGGGCAAACTGGATGGACCGTGCAGGTCTTTTTCTGCCGTCATCTACTATGTTACTATGTTACTATTCTCAGATTACTTTATAAGTGAATAATACTTTTACTGTAGCATGTCTATTATTCATTTTGTTTCTGAATTTATGATGAAAGCGCTGTTTTATGTGTTAATATTTGAATGATCTCTCTATCTGCATATTGATCCTCAACTTAGTTATATACACTTATTCCTGTTAGAATTGTTATTTTGTATAATCTTTAATATTAAAACAATAAAAAATATAGTTGGACTTAAAAACAAATCTGAAAGGGGGGGCTGAAAGTTAATTGAAGGAGATGCAAGCCTGAATGTCCACCTAGGGCATCCAGTTCCATTGCACAAGCAGCCTTGTGTGTTCCTAGAGCTGTTTATTATGCCACGTGGCAATGATGACACATAAGTACATAAGTAATGCCATACTGGGAAAAGACCAAGGGTCCATCGAGCCCAGCATCCTGTCCACGACAGCGGCCAATCCAGGCCAAGGGCACCTGGCAAGCTTCCCAAACGTACAAACATTCTATACATGTTATTCCTGGAAATTTGTAGTTTTCCAAGTCCGTTTAGTAGCGGTTTATGGACTTGTCCTTTAGGAAACCGTCCAACCCCTTTTTAAACTCTGCTAAGCTAACCGCCTTCACCACTTTCTCCGGCAACAAATTCCAGAGTTTAATTACACGTTGGGTGAAGAAAAATTTTCTCCGATTTGTTTTAAATTTACTACACTGTAGTTTCATCGCATGCCCCCTAGTCCTAGTATTTTTGGAAAGTGTGAACAGACGCTTCACATCCACCTGTTCCACTCCACTCATTATTTTATATACCTCTATCATGTCTCCCCTCAGCCGTCTCTTCTCCAAGCTGTATAGCCCTAGCCTCCTTAGTCTTTCTTCATAGGGAAGTCGTCCCATCCCCGCTATCATTTTAGTCGCCCTTCGCTGCACCTTTTCTTGAGATGCGGCGACCAGAATTGAACACAATACTCAAGGTGCGGTCGCACCATGGAGCGATACAACGGCATTATAACATCCTCACACCTGTTTTCCATACCTTTCCTGATAATACCCAACATTCTATTCGCTTTCTTAGCCGCAGCAGCACACTGAGCAGAAGGTTTCAGTGTGTTATCGACGACGACACCCAGATCCCTTTCTTGGTTCGTAACTCCTAACGTGGAACCTTGCATGACGTAGCTATAATTCGGGTTCTTTTTTCCCACATGCATCACCTTGCACTTGCTCACATTAAACATCATCTGCCATTTAGACGCCCAGTCTCCCAGTCTCGTAAGGTCCTCTTGTAATTTTTCACAATCCTGTCGCGATTTAATGACTTTGAATAACTTTGTGTCATCAGCAAATTTAATTACCTCGCTAGTTACTCCCATCTCTAAATCATTTATAAATATATTAAAAAGCAGCGGTCCTAGCACGGACCCCTGAGGAACCCCACTAACTACCCTTCTCCATTGTGAATACTGCCCATTTAACCCCACTCTCTGTTTCCTATCCTTCAACCAGTTTTTAATCCACAATAGGACATTTCCTCCTATCCCATGACCCTCCAATTTCCTCTGCAGCCTTTCATGAGGTACCTTGTCAAACGCCTTTTGAAAATCCAGATACACAATATCAACCGACTCCCCTTTGTCCACATGTTTGTTCACTCCTTCAAAGAATTGAAGTAAATTGGTCAGGCAAGATTTCCCCACACAAAAGCCATGCTGACTTGGTCTCAGTAATCCATGTCCTCGGATGTGCTCTGTAATTTTGTTTTTGGTAATAGCCTCTACCATTTTCCCCGGCACCGACGTCAGACTCACCGGTCTATAATTTCCCGGATCTCCCCTGGAGCCTTTTTTAAAAATGGGCGTTACATTGGCCACCCTCCAATCTTCCGGTACCACGCTCGATTTTAAGGATAAGTTGCATATCACTAGCAGTAGCTCCGCAAGCTCGTTTTTCAGTTCTATCAGTACTCTAGGATGAATACCATCTGGTCCAGGAGATTTGCTACTCTTCAGTTTGCCGAACTGCCCCATTACGTCCTCCAGGTTTACCGTGAAGTCAGTAAGTTTCTCCGACTCGTCCACTTGAAATACCATTTCCGACACCGGTATCCCACCCAAATCTTCCTCGGTGAATGGGCTGTGTCGGCATTAGTGCACGGCAGCTTAGTAAACAGGGGGGTATGTATGCCTTGTAGCACTATACAAATGTATAGCAGTAGTGGTAGCAGGGAGAGACCCAGATCTGAGCTTCTTCTACTGTTGTATGTAGTAATTTATTAACATTTTTCCAAATAACATGAAACATTGCAGGAGGAAGTGACATCAGCGCATGGAGATGGACGCCTGATGGTAGAGCTCCGATCTCGATGAGGCTGAAATTTAAGTAACTTCCCCAAAAAACGAAGCACAGAACCCTCAGAACAGCACACGAAGGTAGCTACACAGCATGGCAGCGAGAAAGCGGCTCGCTAAGTTTAAATACATAGCACAGAAAGACGGAGCAGGAAAAATCGCTGCTCCGCGATCGGTGCCATGAGGTGGCAAAATGGCGGCGGGAGAATCAGAATCTGAACCCGACCCCGAGGAGCTGACAGTGAGTGGTGCCAAAATTGATAAATCGGAGATAGCCAGATGGATTAAAAAATTAAAGGCTGAGATGATAGCTACCAGAAGGAGCATACAGTCCTCTGTGGCACAGCTCCACAAAGAGCTAAAGGAGATGGGGTCCAGGGTTGCTGAGACAGAGGAGAGAATGGACACGATGGGAGAGGAAATGCAAGCCTTGCAGGAGGCTCTTTAAAAAGAACAGCAAAGGAGAATGGACTTGGAATATACAGTAGAGGATTTGGAAAATCGCTCACGGAGATGCAGCCTTCCATTTAAAGGCATACCTGAAGAAGAGCAGTTCAGAGATGCAGCGAAAGTAGTGCAAGACCTGTGTTCCCACTTACTCAAAGAAAGACCAGGGGGTGGAGACTATAGTGCTAACGAACACCTTGTTATAGACAGAGCACACTGGAGTCTTGGGCCGCAAAGAGGGGGCCAACCCCGGGACATAATAGCCTGCTTCCATGAATATGGAGTGAAGGAAGCCATGTGGAAAGCAGCTCGAGCTCTGGGGGATTTGCAAACCCAGAGTATTTCAAGACTTGGCTAAACTCACTCTCCAGAGGCGGCAGGAATTTAAAGAAGTGATTCGATATCTACAGAAGGCAGGTCTGTGATACCGGTGGCTGTACCCGTTTGGGTTACTAGTTACAGTTGGAGATAAACACAGGAAATTACAAACATCTAAAGGGGCTTGGAAAATCCTGAAAGATCTAGGATGTGCAGATCTGCCGGCAGAGGCTGGAATAGAGCATCATCAACAGCAAGGAACGGCGAGGTCAAAGCAGCAAGGAGGAGCGAAAACATCTGGAGGGAACGGAACATCTCCCCTGAAAGAGACGAGGACAGGAGATGGAGCTGAGGGAGAGGACTGAGCAAGACAAGATAAGAGACTTTGAGGGGACCTTTTCCAACAGGCATTGAAGGTCGCTGTCATGAGCAGAGACAATGTATGGTATCCGGTATGAGGGTTGAATGATGATGGAGATGAGGGAAGGGGAGGGAAATGTAAGGGAGTATACTGTCGGGAAGATATCTCTCGTGGGGACCTACTTCCTTCGGGAGTACACTGGCGAGAAGGGCGGAAGGCCAGTTGAGGGGGAGGGGAGGGGAGGAGTTGAGGGTAGGGTCTTGGAATGTGAATGGCCTAAATAATCCAGGAAAGAGAAGCATTATATTTAGAAAGCTACGAAAATTAAATTGGGATGTGACCATGCTGCAAGAAACCCATATCCAGAAAAGAGATGAAGTACTGATTCGGCACAGGGGACTCGGCGAGGGGTACCCATGTGCAAATCCTAAGGGGGGTAAAACTGGAGGGCTGGTAATTTATGTTAAAGAGTACCTACAATTCACTAAAGAACATGAATACATAGCGAAGGATGGTAGATGTATAGCACTCAAGGGAAAGATAAAGAATCAACCTATCACATTCATTAACATATGCGCACCAAACGACGGACGGGGGGCATTTTATGATAGGATTAGATCCGATTTGGTGCCTTTTGCCCAGGGCCAGATAATCCTCGGGGGAGATTTTAACTTCTCTGTAGGGGGGTTGGACCACTCTAAAGGGAAGGAGCATGGGGCGAAGTATATGAGGGGGAAATTCCTTAGACTGATGCGGGATTTAGATCTGTTGGATACCTGGAGGTTGGAACATCCAAATCAAAAGACATTTTCCCATTACTCACATGCTCAACAGACCTATGCTAGAATAGATGCGGTTTGGTGTAGTCAATCTCTATGGGGAGCAGTAAAGGGGTCAGAGATAGGAAGTATACACGCATCAGATCATGCCCCAGTTTGGGTAAGGTTGGGGAGGCTGGGAAAGGCAAGAGGGGAGACGGTTTGGTGATTAAATGAATCCTTACTATATAAGGAGCAAGATTGTCAGGAGATATGAAATGTCATTACAGAGTATATGAAATTCAATGATAATGGCGAGGTATCCGATGGAATGCTGTGGGATGCCCTTAAAACAGTTGCCAGGGGACATCTTATTAAAAAAGGAGCACAGCAAAAAAGAGAGAGGGAGACCCAAGAAGTGTTGCTTCGGCAAAAGCTGGTAACACTTGAATCCACGGGTATTTCAGGAATTGGTATCATGTAGAAGTGAGCTGCAAAAGCTGCAGTTGGGGAAGATGGAATATCAAAGGAAGTTATTGCAACAGAAATTTTTTGAACATAGTAATAAAGCAGGTAATATGTTGGCTAGGAAACTCCGACATAGACAAACACAAAATACGATAACAAAATTAAAACAGGGGGGGTGGACATATAGTACACCAGGATGCAGATATTAGGGCAGAATTTGTGCACTATTATACTCAATTATATGCAAGAGAAGAAGGGGGCTCCTGGGAAGCGGTGCGGGAATATTTACAGGATATAGGCCTGAACAAAGTATCAGATAATCAAAGAGTTGAACTGGAGGCCCAGATTTCAGTGTCGGAAGTGCTAGGTGTCATTAAAGGACTAAAAGGAGGGAAAGCCCCGGGATTGGACGGGTTCACGGGAAAATATTATAAAACTAGTAAAAAAAAAAAGGCCCGTTTCTGACACATATGAAACTACTACTACTACTACTACTATTTAGCATTTCTATAGCGCTACAAGGCATACACAGCGCTGCACAAACATAGAAGAAAGACAGTCCCTGCTCAAAGAGCTTACAATCTAATAGACAAAAAATAAATAAAGTAAGCAAATCAAATCAATTAATGTGAACGGGAAGGAAGAGAGGAGGGTAGGTGGAGGCGAGTGGTTACAAGTGGTTACGAGTCAAAAGCAATGTTAAAGAGGTGGGCTTTCAGTCTAGATTTAAAGGTGGCCAAGGATGGGGCAAGACGTAGGGGCTCAGGAAGTTTATTCCAGGCGTAGGGTGCAGCGAGACAGAAGGCGCGAAGTCTGGAGTTGGCAGTAGTGGAGAAGGGAACAGATAAGAAGGATTTATCCATGGAGCGGAGTGCACAGGAAGGGGTGTAGGGAAGGACGAGTGTGGAGAGATACTGGGGAACAGCAGAGTGAGTACATTTACAGGTTAGTAGAAGAAGTATGAACAGGATGCGAAAACGGATAGGGAGCCAGTGAAGGGTCTTGAGGAGAGGAGAGGAAACGGGCGCTAGCAAGGTTTTCCTCATAGTGTGTATGTTTTGGAGAGTGTATGTGAGAGTGACTGTGTGTGATAGAGAGAGTGAAAGTGCGAGTGTGTGTGTGTGTGTGAGAGAGAGTGAGTCTGGGTGTGAGTGTGTCTGTGAGAGAGTGTGTGTGTGAGAATGAGAGTGTGTGCAATTGCGTATGGGAGACACAGTGTGATAGAGAGAGAGAGAGTGTGTGTTTCACACAGACAGTGTGTGCGAGAGTGAGAGTGTGTGTGAGGCACAGATTGTCTGTGAGACTGAGTGTATGAGACCAAGCGAGTATGTAAGTGACTGTGTGACACATAGAGAGTGAATGTGATACACTGTGAGTCATAGAGTGTGTGAGAGTGAGAGACAGAAAGACATTGTCTGTGAGAGAGAGAGTGTGTGAGAGAGAGAGAGAGAGTGTGTGTGTGTGTGACAGAGATACCTCCCTCCCTCTCTCTCAATGGTGTCAGGCCCCCCTCTTTCTCTGGTGTCTTAGATTGCTGCCACTGCACCTAAGCAATTGGTGTGCTGGAGGAGAGGAAGAGAGAGAGAGTGTGTGTGGGGGGAGGGGGTATGGGGGGGATGTGTTGGAGGGGTTCAGCTTGGAAGAAGAGGGGTGTGGGGGATTCAGGATGCGCTGCCAGATGAAAGTGAGTGAGTGTGTGTGTGTGTGTGGGGGGGGGGGGGTTCAGGAAGCAATGCCAGATGACAGAGTGAGGGAGTGTGTGTATGGGGGGGGGGCAGGGGGTTCAGGAAGCGCTGCCAGATGAGAGAGAGAGAGTGAGTGTGTGTGTATGGGGTTTCATGAAGCGCTGCCAGATGAGAGAGAGTGAGTGTGTGTGGGGGGGGGGGTAGGGGGGGTTCAGGAAGCGCTGCCAGATGAGAGATAGAGTGAGTGCGTGTATGTGTATGGGGTTTCTGGAAGCGCTGTCAGATGAGAGTGTGGGTGTGTGTGTTTTGGGGGTGTGGGGGTGTGTTGGGGGGGTTCAGCTTGGAAAAAGAGGGGTGTGGGTGGTTCAGGAAGCGCTGCCAGATGAGTGAGTGAGTGTGTGTGTGGGGGGGGGCGGTTTTTCAAGTTTTGCCAGATGATAGTGAGTGTTTGTGTTTGTGGCGTGTGTTCAGGAAGCACTGGCAGATGAGAGAGTGAGTGAGTGTGTGTGTGTTTGGGGGGGGGGGGGTTCAGGAAGCGGGGCTAAATGAGAGTGAGTGAGTAAGTGTGTGTGTGTGTTGGGGGGGGGTTCAGGTACGGCTGCCAGATTACTACTACTACTACTACTACTATTTAGCATTTCTATAGCGCTACAAGGCATACGCAGCGCTGCACAAACATAGAAGAAAGACAGTCCATGCTCAAAGAGCTTACAATCTAATAGACAAAAAATAAATAAAGTAAGCAAATCAAATCAATTAATGTGAACGGGAAGGAAGAGAGGAGGGTAGGTGGAGGCGAGTGGTTACAAGTGGTTACGAGTCAAAAGCAATGTTAAAGAGGTGGGCTTTCAGTCTAGATTTAAAGGTGGCAAAGGATGGGGCAAGACGTAGGGGCTCAGGAAGTTTATTCCAGGCGTAGGGTGAAGCGAGACAGAAGGCGCGAAGTCTGGAGTTGGCAGTAGTGGAGAAGGGAACAGATAAGAAGGATTTATCCATGGAGCGGAGTGCACGGGAAGGGGTGTAGGGAAGGACGAGTGTGGAGAGATACTGGGGAGCAGCAGAATGAGTACATTTATAGGTTAGTAGAAGAAGTTTGAACAGGATGTGAAAACGGATAGGGAGCCAGTGAAGGGTCTTGAGGAGAGGGGTAGTATGAGTAAAGCGACCCTGGCGGAAGATGAGACGGGCAGCAGAGTTTTGAACTGACTGGAGAGGGGAGAGGTGACTAAGTGGGAGGCCAGCAAAAAGCAGATTGCAGTAGTCTAAACGAGAGGTGACAAGGGTGTGGATGAGGGTTTTGGTAGAGTGCTCGGAAAGAAAGGGGCGGATTTTACGGATGTTGTAAAGAAAGAAACGACAGGTCTTGGCAATCTGCTGGATATGAGCAGAGAAGGAGAGAGAAGAGTCAAAGATGACCAAGGTTTTGAGCTGAGGAGACAGGGAGAATGAGAGAGCCATCAACAGAAATAGAAAACGGGGGGAGCGGGGAGGTGTGTTTGGGGGGGAAAATGAGAAGCTCGGTTTTGGTCATATTTAATTTCAGGTGGCGTTGAGACATCCAGACAGCAATGTCAGACAAGCACGCTGAAACTTTGGTTTGGATGCAAGGTGAGATATCAGGGGTAGAAAGGTAGATTTGGGAGTCATCAGCATAGAGATGGTAGGAAAAGCCATGGGATGAGATTAATGAACCAAGGGAAGAAGTGTAGATAGAAAAGAGGAGGGGACCAAGAACAGAACCCTGAGGTACGCCGACAGGCAGAGGGATAGAAGTAGAAGAGGATCCACCAGAGTGAACACTAAAGGTGCGGAGGGAGAGGTAGGAAGAGAACCAGGAAAGGACAGAGCCCTGGAATCCAAGTGAGGACAGGGTATCGAGAAGTATGCTGTGATCGACAGTGTCAAAAGCAGCGGAAAGATCAAGAAGAATGAGGATAGAATATTGACCTCTGGATTTAGCCAGTAATAGGTCATTGGAGACTTTAGTAAGCGCAGTTAGTGAGTGACTGTGTGTGGGGGGTGGCAGGGGTTTCAGGAAGCGCTGCCAGATGAGAGAGAGTGTGTGTGTGTGTACGGGGTTTCAGGAAGCACTGCCAGATGAGACAGAGTGATTGTGTGGGGGTGGGGTGCGTGGAGGGGGGGTTCAGGAAGCGTTGGCAGATGAGATTTTGTGAGAGTGTGTATGTTGGAGGGGTGTGGGGGGTGTGTTGGGTGGTTCAGTTTGGAAGAAGAGGGGTGTGTGGGGGGTCTGGAAGGGCTGCCAGATGAGTGTGGGAGGGGGGCGGTTTATCAAGCGTTTGCAGATGAGAGTGAGTTTGTGTGTGTGTGTGGGGGGGGGGGGGGGTTCAGGTAGCGCTGCCAGATGAGATAGAGTGTGTGTGTGTGTGTGTGGTGGTGGTGGGGTGGTTCAGGATGTGTGGCTAAATGAGAGTGAGTGAGTGAGTGAGTGAGTGAGTGAGTGAGTGAGTGAGTGTGTGTGTGTGTGTGTGTGTGTGTGTGTGTGTGTGTGTGTGTGTGGCAGGGGTTTTAGGAAGCGCTGCCAGATGAGAGTGAGTGTGTGTGTATATGTGTGTGTGTGTGTACGTGGTTTCCGGAAGCGCTGCCATATGAGACAGAGTGTGTGTGGGGTGGGGGGGGGGGGGGGTTCAGGATGTGCTGGCAGATGAGATTTTTAGAGAGAGAGTGTGTGTGTTGTAGGGTTGTGGGGGGTGTGTTGGAGGGTTGTGGGGGGTGTGTTATGGTGTTCAACTTGGAAGAAGAGGGGTGGGGGGGGGGGTCTGGTAGCGCTGCCAGATGAGTGAGTGAGTGTGTGTGTGGGGGCAGGGGTTTCTGGAAGCGGTGCTTTGAAGATGAGTGAAGGAAGCGCTGCCAGATTGCAGGGGTTTGTTTTTTGCCGTCACTGCCTCCTCCGCGCGATGTTCTCCCCCCCCCCCCCCCCCCCGCTGCCATCCCACCCACCGCGATGGCCCCCCTCCGCTGCCATCCCACCCACCGCAATGGCCCCGCTGCCGCCGCCATCCCACCCACCGTTGCGTAGTTTTGCTGGCGGGGGACCCAAAATCCCGCCAGCAGAAGTCCTGTGTTGTCTGCTGACTCAGCATGTTCTTCAGCATTGCTAGCCTCTGCTAGGCGGGGTTATGTGCATCTGACGTCCTGCACGTGCATGACGACAGACGCACAGAAGCCCTGCCTGCAGAGGCTAATAATGCTGAAGATCACGCCGGAGTCTGAAGACAGGACTTGTGCTGGCGGGGTTTCGTGTCCCCCACCAGCAAAGCTACGCGACGGTGGGTGGCTTGGGGGGTTGGGTGGCTTGGGGGGGGGGGGTGATGCACCTCCTGGTTTTTGTGGGATTGTCTTCTTTTCTTCTGTTGAGCTTTGTGGTTGTTTTGGGGGGGGCGTTGCGCGAGGGGGGGGCGGGGGGTGTTGGACCTCAGTCATTCTGTTGGCGGGGTTTCATTTTATCTACATAGCTTTCGGGTGGTTTTCGAGGTTGGTGGCCAGCGTTTCCTTGGCAGGGGGAGTACTCCTCCCCCTTCCTTGATACGGTCCCTTCTTTCATTTTTCTGTTGGTTTTCTGCCCTCGACGTCATGACGTTTGACGCGAGGGTGGGGCAGCAAGTGGTACAGTGGCTTCACCACCATGAACTTACGAACCGTTCTGGGAGTCTGAGTGACTTCAGAACGTTGTCCTCAGAACGTTGAGGGTGAGTTTTATTATATTAGATATTTGGTCAAGAATTAGCTCCCATATTGGTCAGGGTTGGCAATGCTTGCTTTTGGGGGGAAGACATGCCTCCTAGTATGAGAGCGGCAGGGATATCGGTCCTTTTAATACATAAGTACATAAGTAATGCCATACTGGGAAAAGACCAAGGGTCCATCGAGCCCAGCATCCTGTCCATGACAGCGGCCAATCCAGGCCAAGGGCACCTGGCAAGCTTCCCAAACGTACAAACATTCTATACATGTTATTCCTGGAATTTTGGATTTTTCCAAGTCCGTTTAGTAGCGGTTTATGGACTTGTCCTTTAGGAATCCGTCCAACCCCTTTTTAAACTCTGCTAAGCTAACCGCCTTCACCACTTTCTCCGGCAACGAATTCCAGAGTTTAATTACACGTTAGGTGAAGAAAAAGTTTCTCCGATTTGTTTTAAATTTACTACACTGTAGTTTCATCGCATGCCCCCTAGTCCTAGTATTTTTGGAAAGCGTGAACAGACGCTTCACATCCACCTGTTCCACTCCACTCATTATTTTATATACCTCTATCATGTCTCCCCTCAGCCGTCTCTTCTCCAAGCTGTATAGCCCTAGCCTCCTTAGTCTTTCTTCATAGGGAAGTCGTCCCATCCCCGCTATCATTTTAGTCGCCCTTCGCTGCACCTTTTCCAGTTCTACTATATCTTTCTTGAGATGCGGCGACCAGAATTGAACACAATACTCAAGGTGCGGTCGCACCATGGAGCGATACAACGGCATTATAACATCCTCACACCTGTTTTCCATACCTTTCCTAATAATACCCAACATTCTATTCGCTTTCTTAGCCGCAGCAGCACACTGAGCAGAAGGTTTCAGTGTGTTATCGACGACGACACCCAGATCCCTTTCTTGATCCGTAACTCCTAACGTAGAGCCTTGCATGACGTAGCTATAATTCGGGTTCTTTTTTCCCACATGCATCACCTTGCACTTGCTCACATTAAACATCATCTGCCATTTAGCCGCCCAGTCTCCCAGTCTCGTAAGGTCCTCTTGTAATTTTTCACAATCCTGTCGTGATTTAACGACTTTGAATAACTTTGTGTCATCAGCAAATTTAATTACCTCGCTAGTTACTCCCATCTCTAAATCATTTATAAATATATTAAAAAGCAGCGGTCCTAGCACGGACCCCTGAGGAACCCCACTAACTACCCTTCTCCATTGTGAATACTGCCCATTTAACCCCACTCTCTGTTTCCTATCCTTCAACCAGTTTTTAATCCACAATAGGACATTTCCTCCTATCCCATGACCCTCCAATTTCCTCTGTAGCCTTTCATGAGGTACCTTGTCAAACGCCTTTTCAAAATCCAGATACACAATATCAACCGACTCCCCTTTGTCCACATGTTTGTTCACTCCTTCAAAGAATTGAAGTAAATTGGTCAGGCAAGATTTCCCCACACAAAAGCCATGCTGACTTGGTCTCAGTAATCCATGTCCTCGGATGTGCTCTGTAATTTTGTTTTTAATAATAGCCTCTACCATTTTCCCCGGCACCGACGTCAGACTCACCGGTCTATAATTTCCCGGATCTCCCCTGGAGCCTTTTTTAAAAATGGGCGTTACATTGGCCACCTTCCAATCTTCCGGTACCACGCTCGATTTTAAGGATAAGTTGCATATCACTAGCAGTAGCTCCGCAAGCTCGTTTTTCAGTTCTATCAGTACTCTAGGATGAATACCATCCGGTCCAGGAGATTTGCTACTCTTCAGTTTGCCGAACTGCCCCATTACGTCCTCCAGGTTTACCGTGAAGTCAGTAAGTTTCTCCGACTCATCCGCTTGAAATACCATTTCCGACACCGGTATCCCACCCAAATCTTCCTCGGTGAAGACCGAAGCAAAGAATTCATTCAGTCTCTCCGCTACGTCTTTGTCTTCCTTGCTCGCCCCTTTTACCCCTCGGTCATCCAGCGGCCCAACCGATTCTTTTGCGGGCTTCCTGCTTTTAATATACTGAAAAAAAGTTTTACTATGTTTTTTTGCCTCTAATGCTATCTTTTTTTCATACTCCCTCATGGCCTTCTTAATCTGCGCCTTGCATTTGCTTTGACACTCCTTATGCTGTTTCTTGTTATTTTCAGACGGTTCCTTCTTCCATTTTCTGAAGGCGTTTCTTTTAGCCCTAATAGCTTCCTTCACCTCACTTTTCAACCAGGCCGGCTGTCTTTTGGACTTCCGTCTTTCTTTTCTAATTTGCGGAATATGTATGGCCTGGGCCTCCAGGATGGCGGACCCAGCACTATGCGGATCCTATAGGCCGATATCCCTGTTAAATATAGATGTTAAAATTTTAGCTAAAGTAATAGCCAACCGCTTAAGTAAAATACTGCCCCTCTTGGTCCATGAAGACCAGGCTGGATTTGTAGCGAATAGGCAAGTAGCGGACAATATACGACGGACTCTGAATATTATGTGGGGGGCTCAAAGAAGAGGGAACTCCTTGACACTGCTCACAATTGACGCAGAGAAGGCTTTCGATAGGGTGGAGTGGGGTTTCCTGTGGGAGGTTATGACACAAATGGGGATGGGAAGAAGCTTTATAGAATGGATGAAGAGGTTGTACGCAAACCCGGTAGCCAGAATAAAGGTTAATGGGGGGTACTCTGAGCAATTTTGTATACAAAGGGGTACACGTCAGGGGTGCCCGCTATCCCCACTGCTCTTTGCCCTAGTTATAGAACCATTGGCCCAACAGATACGTTCTCTTAAAGATATTCAGGGGGTCCAGATGGGAGGACGGAAGCACAAGATTGCACTTTTTGCGGATGACATTCTATTTTACATCTCCGCCCCCATGTCGACTCTACCCATAGTAATTAAGGAATTAAAATCTTATGGGGTAGTCTCGGGGTTTAAGGTAAATTATGACAAGTCTGAAGTAATGGGGGTTACTATATCAGACTCGGAGCAGGAAAGGATAAGGAGGGCCTTTAAATTTAAAATCAAGGATGATAGCTTTAAGCATCTAGGAATATGGATCCCCCGGAACCTGGATAAATTATTTCAATTAAATTACTTACCTTTACTGCGGGAAATCAGAGGAGATCTAAACAGATGGAAGAAAGGGTGGCTATCTTGATGGGGCCGTATAGCCTCTGTGAAAATGAATGTCTTACCCAGGCTACTATTCCTATTTCAGACGTTGCCAATTTCAGTACCAAAACGGGAATTGATACGGTTGCAATCGGATCTGGGAGCATTTGTCTGGGGGGGGGGGGGCATCAGCAAGATTGGCTCGAAAGATTCTGTGGGGGACTCCCGAACAAGGGGGGAGGGGAATGCCAAATATAGTTTGGTATTACTGGGCTTCACAGTTTAAGCAAATTGCAGTTTGGAGCAAGGTAGATCTATCCCCTATAGCTAGATTGGAACAGATCTTCGTACAGGAGGGGCACTTAGAGGGGTTATTATGGGCCTCAATCCCGAACAATATGTATAAGCGATTATCCTTAAATCCATTTGTCTCACACTTGCTGAGACTATGGGGCACTCTTAAATACAAGTTGAGAGGGTCCAGGAGTAAATCCACATACGCCTGGATTTCCCAGGAACCTGGATTTCCAGCAGGAGCACAAGGTGGGATTTTCGATGCGTGGTTCCACAAAGGGCTGATTCGTTTTAGAGATTTTATTACGGAGGGGGGTATCAAGCCTTTTGCTGAACTACAGGAAGCCTACGAGCTGCCAGACACTGACAAATATGCTTATACACAAGTCATACACTATGTACATTCGGTGAGGTGGGTTAGAGACAAATTAGTTGAAAAGGAAGGGTTAGAGAACATATGGAGCAAGATAGATTTATGGGGGAAGGGGATTTCAAGGCTTTACGACCACATTAGAGGGGCACAATTTGTTAAACATGCGTACATGCAGGCCTGGGAAAAGGATCTGAAGCAGGAACTGACTGATACTGAATGGGGCCGGGTGTGTAGGGAAGTTAAGAAAGCATCTATATGCGTTTTAATTAAGGAGAATACTTACAAAATACTAAGCAGATGGTATTATACGCCTGAGAGAGTGAAAGCAATGTTCCCTGGCTCCTCAGATCTATGTTGGCGATGTGGGGAGGAAAAGGGCACTTTCTATCATGTGTGGTGGGAATGCACTCCAATTTGGGACTTTTGGGGGGGAGTAACGGGGTTATTGACCGAGGTATTGAAAATTCCATTCCCATGTGACCCTAAATGGTGCTTATTAGGCTGGGGTAATCAAAGAGGGGAGAAATGGGAACGAAGGCTCAAGAGGATAGGCTTGGCGGCAGCAAAAACTACGATTGCTGCATTTTGGAAACAGGAGGGTGGGCCCACGGTGAAGAATTGGATTTGGAGAATTAGAGGAATATCCATGTTGGAGGAATTAACAGATAAACGAAGGGGGAGGTACAATTCTGAAGCAGAGGAATGGAAGCGTTTGGAACAGATATTTAGGCACGAATAGATGGGAGGTTTGAGGGGGAGGGAGGGGAGGGGGAGGAAAGGGTCAATTAAAGGGTGGAATGGGGGGGGGGGGGGAATGAAAAGAGATTTTGTTATGCATTCAAGTTTTCATGTACAATTCCCAAGGGTGGGTTCGGAGAATATTGGAGGGTTATTGTACAAAATGGTTTTGATTTGTACTGCTGTTTGAGATATATTTTAATAAACTTTACAAATATAAAAAAAAACATGAAACATTGCAACAGCTAACACATAATGAACTGCAACTCTTGTGCATAAATAGAAATAAAACAAAAGTAGATAAGATGATACCTTTTTATTGGACTAAATATAGTTTATGGCTAGCTTTTGAAGGCAATACCTTCTTCAAATCAGAAAAAAAGAAGGCATTACCTTCGAAAGCTAGTCACAAAATGCATTAAGTTACTCCAATAAAAAAGGTATCATCTTATCTTCTTTGTATTTTATTTCTTTTTAAAACCTTTAAAAGTGGACTAACTTGGCTACCACACTATATTACCTTCAGTGCATGGCAACACTGATTGCGTACAGCTCAACTACAGTAAGAAAATCCTTATACAATCATCACTCCCCAACAATAATTCCACTCCCCTATCCTCTCTTCTTCCCCATCTCTATCTAACACCCTCCCCTTATCCCACCTTTACACTTACAGAAGGTCAAATTTAGCTGGTGTGACTCTCAAGTCTTCAACTTCAAATGTTAAAGTCAATATTATCCCTCTATATCCAGCCCTCACCATTGCAACAGTTTCCAAATTTTTACAAAATGTTTCCACATGATTCAATGCAGCACTGTCAAATTTTGTCCTCAAGTATACACATAGTCCAGTTTATTCAGCACCTGCTGTGTGGAAGGGACTTCAGTTTTGTTGTTGTTTAGGTTTGTTTTTTTTTAACAAGCAACTAATACTATCTGGGCTGCTGGGCTGTTGCTACACTAGTTATCAGTCTCAACACATTCTGCATAAGTCCCACTATGTTAGAATGTAAACTCAAAAGCTCTAAGTTATGCAATACCTGCATATATAGCATTTCTTCTATCAGTGTATCCACGTCTTCCCAATATCTCTGCGCCCTGGGACATGTCCACCAAATATGCTTAAACGCCCCCCTTAACCACACTTTCTCCAACAGTGCTCATCAGCAGTTCCATACATTCGCTTCAATTTCTCAGTGCTATAATACCACTGGTAAAGCAGCTTATATCCATTCTCTGTCAAACTACTCACCACTGAGTTCTTCAGTGATCACCTATATATGTTTTCCCAATCCTTCCTATCAAGATTCTGTCCCAGATCTCCCTCCCAATGGGTTACGTGCTTAGAAGTTTGATAAAATTGTTTCAACATGACCCTATAAATATATGTGATTGTCCCTTAACCACCACCCAGTCTCAAAGCTGCTTTCCAGTGAGTTTTCCATCTGCTCAAGTTCCCTCAGCCCTTTACATTTCAAAAAGTTCTTTACTTGGGTGTACTGAAACTTGGTTCTGTTTTTTAGACTACACTCCTCTGTTAAGTCCTCAAAACATAAACTCTCCTCATCTTCTAAAAAGTAACCCAAGGTACACTCCTGGGAGAAACTCTGAGAGATTAGTCAAAAGGGTTTGTCTGAAAAACTTACAGGTGGTTAACATTATTTTTACTACCATGTTCCAAAACTCCACAGTCAATCTCGTAAATGGATTTAACCACTGCAGTATTCATTACCCTCTGTAATACCCCTCTCATCTGCATTTTGAGAGGATGAGTTGTGAGCACGGAAAAACTACTCCTTCCAGTACCACTTTTCACCTGGTCAAAACATTCCTACAGGTTCACCACCTTGTTCCTCAATTCCATGCAGGGCCAGTGCAAGTATTAACTGCCATAGATGAACCTCAAGCTCTGTTCTGTTCAATAGTCATGTGCAGCACAGATCCCCTTCCACTGCTGCCCAAAGTCAGCACCTGCATCAAAAATGGTACCTCTGTCCTCTATGGTAGTCTCATGGCTACCACCACTAGGTGTCATCCTTCATTATATGGAAGGATGATGACCCCTAGTGATAGTAATGTGACATTACTGCTAGAGGGCAAAGGCACCATTTTGGATGCAGGCACAGACCCATCTGACATCCATGACTGCTAAACTGACCACTGCTGACTCCCAAGTAGGTTCAGGGAAGGGGAAGGCTTTGGTGGGGCAGGGTTATTCTGTAGGGGAAGGAGAATGTGAGCGTTTGCAACTGCAGATAACATGGTGCCTTTGCAGAAGTGGCTATCTGTGTCATAAATGCAGGGTAGATGCTGGGCATGCCCCCTGCATTTACCGCAAAGGCTTAGTAGTAGTAGTTTGCACTTAATCTTAGTATCATGTTCAGCATGTTACAAGCTGCCTGGCAAATCAGCCTGGTAAAGGACTGCTTTTATTTTAAAGGCTGGGAAGATATGAAATTCTAAAGAAAAAGTCTATGGCAAAAAGTTTAGACAGAAAAGCCAATTGCACAGAAAATAAATCTTTTAACACAAAATATTGTATTGAAACTAAAAGCAACATTATTGCTGAGATTTTATTGCTAGTTAAGGCTGGGCATGAAAGCCATCTTTTGCCTCTTTCACCCTCTGCAATTCAAATTCCCAATAGGCACATTGGTGGACACAGACATAGATGCAAAAACTTTGCATCTAGTTGGAACAATTCTGTTCTGACATTAGGAAGTAGTCACTTAGACCAAGGTACCAATAAATATGGGTGTATCTATATCTATATATCAACAACCTTTTATTTCTGCTCATTGAGTGGATTAGAATGCAACCTTATTGCTTTATCAATTTCAAATTGAGCCTGTTTTTCTGTGCTTTTGGAAACAAATAGCCCACTTTTAAACAGCCCTTCAGGTGTCCTGGATATACATATATGTGGCTGCTTTCTGACAGCCAGTTTACACCTATTGCTCAGATTAGCCAAAGCACTCCATCACAACACAATGACAACAAACATGTATATTTTCTGTGGTTTTGCAACAACAGTGGCTCTGCATAATAAGGTCAGACATTTAATGACATCTGATTCAGACTCAGGATAGGATATTGGCATGGCCCATGTTATATGCCTCTGAAAGAATAGAGTATGTCTTAAACTCTGTATTCTATTTCCTCTATGCTCTGTGTAAAAAAAAAAAGGTAAGTTAACATTAAAGAGGTCAGATGTGAGTTGGCAGTGACCCAGCATCACATACATGGAAAAGTGACAGATGAAAGTCTAAGGTTGAGGCTGAAGGAGTCTGTTTCCCTGCTTCCCCATCCCAGTGGTGTTTTTTTTCAGACTGTCTCTTACCGATTATAAAAGGTAATAACTGAACTCTGCTCTTAGAAAGCAGTTCCCTGCTGAATTCATACATAATAGATATTGTAGCAAAGCAACCCTGGGGGAGGTGGAAGGGAGAAAAGACGCATGCATCTGTCTTCATTTTTGCCCAGAAAGTCAAAAGCAGCAGCTGCAGTCCCTGGCAGTACCTGCCGGAACCTGGCATCCTCCCCTTCGCCCCCTGCACTGCCATCGGCACCCATTAGATGCCTGGAGATCCCAGTGCTCCATCCAGCAGCCTTGCACACAGCTAGCTGGCACTGTAGCATTTTATCAAGTAAAAAGAGCTCTCTGCTCTGCCTGGGTCATAAGCAACCTGTTTTCCTCTTTCTCTCTTTCTTGGATCTATAATTCTTGGCTCACTGGCACTCCTTGTTCAGCATCATCTGGCTTCTTCTCCTATTAATTAAGCACGTCGGGCTGAGTAAGTGGAATTAGAAGCCAGGCAGAGTAGCTGACAGGTATGGGCTGTGTCTGTTTCACCAGTCTTTCTCCTCCTCCTTCCCCTAGTCCTTTGATTTGCCTCTCCTGTAAGATCAGACTCTGAAATCATGTTTATTTTTAGTCAGTAGATGTGTGTCAAACTCTCAGAATGGATGGCTTCTCTCAGTAAACATATCTGGAGCTTTCCCCTATGGTATCAATTTCAAGGCAGCCGATGAGGAATTGCTGGACTAGTAAAACTGGAAGTCAGGGGCAGGGAAATAAGTCGGTAACTGGCACCGATGCCTCCAGCTGTATCTGCCAGGAGGAGAGAGGGGAGCTGGCAGGAAAGATACATGCAACAAGATCTCTAAAAGACGGGCCTCAAAAAGCAGTTTATGAGGACTAGTAGGAGGGTCTCCAAGTAGAGGTGTGACCAAGGCCCAATTGAGCCATGCATTCTGTCTCTGTTAGTGGTGGCCCAAGCCACAATTACCCAGCAGATCCCCAAAGGTAGATCTGTTTCTCAAGGTCTTCCCAAGCCTACCTGGCCAGCTGCGTGAGCGCAGTGAAATAATGTCACTGTTCCCCTCTAAGCTGAGCAGGAGTCCTCCACCAATTAGTCCAGCCAGTGGGTGGTGCTGTTTCACTTTCACAGTTTCAATAGTGAGGGACAGGCATGCTCTGCAGGATTCCAGGGAACCTGCCATTGGGATGATCAAAGGAGTAGTGTGAAGGAATGAGCTTCCAAGATGTCATATACAGAATTTACTCTTAAAAAAAACAACCTGTAGACTCAATATTGTCTAGCCATTGACAACACAATATTGAAACATCACCTCCCTCTGGCAGCAATGCAGTTGGAGGACTTCCACTCAGCTTAAAGGGAACAGTGACAGTGATGCTTGAGTGCCCTTTAGATTGAGCAATTTCCTTCACTCTGTCTTGTGAGTAGTAATTTATGTAGTTTAGCACCCCCAATCATTTCCTCTGTACCTGGCTAATTTTTTTTTTTTTTTTTTTTTAAGAGGCTTGTCCAATCCTCTTTTGAATCCTGCCAAGTTAGTTGCCTTGACCATGTCCTCCAGCATCAAATGCCACAGCTTCATTCTGTGCTGCATGTTAAAATGTTTTCTATGATTTTCAGTCTGCTGGTTGTTGGTGTCATGGAGTGACCTCTTATTTTAGTGTAGTTTGAAAGGTTAAACAACTATTCCATCCCACTCCTGATATCATAAACTTCTATCATATCTCTTCTCAATCATCTTTTTTTTCCCCCAAGCTGAATAGCTGTTCAGACTCTCTTCATAAGGGAGACGTCCCATCCCCTTCATCACTTTTTATGCCCTTCTCTGAATCTTTTCCTGCTCTGCTATATCTTTTCTGAGATGGGGTGATAAAACTGCACATAATACTCAAGGTATGGTTACATCCAGTGGCATACCAAGGGCGGGGCAGTGGGGGCGGTCCGCCCCGGGTGTCAGCAGGTGGGGAGGGGGTGTTCCGCTGGCACCCCAGTCCCCACCTCCCTACCAGCTCCGTCGCCAGACGACCTTCTTCTCCTGCCACCCGTCACCTGATCCAGCCTTTAAAAAAAAATCTATGAAGTGGCGGCACAGTGCCTCACGTCTGCTCTGCATGTAAAGGAAGAAAAATCGCCTCGTCGGCCGGCCTTCCTTCACTGTGTCCCGCCCTTGTGGAAATAGGAAGTTACATCAGAGGGCGGGACCAAGTGAGGGAAGGCCGGCCGACGAGGCGATATTTCTTCCTTTACACGCACAGCAGACGCGAGGCGCCGCGCCACCGCTTCATAGATTTTTTTTAAGGCTGGGTCAGGTGCCAGGTGGCAGGAGAAGAGGGTCGTCTGGCGACGGAGCTGGTAGGGACTGGGTTGGGGAGGAGGGCTCAGATGGGAGGAGGGGGCTCAGATGGGAGAAGGGGACTGGGTCGGGGAGAGGGGACTCAGATGGGAGAAGGGGGCTGGAACTGGGGTCTGAGAAGGGGACAGGAGGGAGAATGGGACTATGCCTGGGACAGGTGGGAGAATGGTTCTGGGGCTGAAAAGGGGGGCCCTAATGCAAAGCATGTAGATGAAGGGGACTGGAACTGAGGGCTGAAAAGGGGCAGGGGCTGAAACTGTGTGGACTGGGGGCTGAAAAGGGGACAGGGAGAAGTGGCTGGGGCTGAAGCTCGGCACTGGTGGGAGAAAAGGGCTGGGGATGAAACTGGGGACTGATGGGATAGTGGGGCTGAAAAGGGAGGCAGGTGGGAGATGTGGGCTGGGGCTAGAACTGGGGGCCGAAAAGAGGGGGCAGAGAGAGAGAGGGGGGACAGATCATGGATGGAAGGGGGGCGAGAGGGAGGGCAGACCCTGGATGGATGGGAGAGGGAGGACAAATGGTAGATTGAAGGGGCAGAGAGAAAGGGCAGATAGTGGATGGAAGGGATAGAAAAGGCAGACAGTGGATGGAAGGGGGAGAGAGAGAGGGCAGACAGGCAGATGGTGGATGGAAGGGGCAGAGATAGAGGGCAGATGTGGATGGAAGGAGGAGAGAGAGCAGACAGTGGATGTGGAAAGGGCAGGGAGAAAGGGCAGACATTGGATGGAGGGGACAGCAGAGAGGGAAGACACTGGATGACAGAGAGAGAGCGAAGACAGATGCTGGATGGAAGGAAGACAGTGAAAAGAAGATGAGGAAAAGCAGAAACCAGAGACAACAAACTGTAAATAAAATATACATTTTTAATTTTTTTGCTTTAGGATAAAGTAGTATTGTAGCTGTGTTAATAAATGTTTATAAATAGAACATGTAAATAAGGCAATCTTTTTATTGCACTAATTTTAATACATTTTACTTTCGGAGAACAAAACCCCCTTCCTCAGGTCAGGATAGGACACTGTAACAGTACTACACTGAATTGACCTGAGGAAGGAGGTTTTGGCCTCTGAAAGCTAAATGTATTAGTCCAATAAAATGATATTATTTGTTTTATTTCTATTTGTTAATTTGTAAAGTGGTGATTGGTATTTGTTAGTTTTTTCAAATTTACATCTGCTGTCTTTATATTTTGCACAGTACTAGGGGACATTTTTGGTTTCTGTAGTGTTGCATTGTATGCAGAGTCTGGCATCTTGGGGGTTCAGTTTAATTTTTGTCTAAATAGAAACTTTATGATTACTTATTCTATGGTGGATTAGGGTGTATCTGTGTTTGTGAAAACGACATGGCTTTCAGTTGGCATTGACTGTACAGGATCGACGATCTGTATTATTCTGTCTGGTTTCGCTTTACAATAGGTGAATTGATGTTCTAGTGCTCACTGTAGTGTTTAAGATGCTTTCCTTTTCCTTGTGTGATTTGTAGAAATGACTGCTTATGGTATGGTAGAATTACTCTATAGGTCCTGAGTGTTTTGTATTTTCGGTATGCCTAGTACTGGATTTTGGAGGGGGGTGTTAAAAAATGACCAGCCCCGGGTGTCAACTACCCTAGGTACGCCACTGGTTACCTCATGACACTATACAAAAGCATAATGATAGTCTCTATTTTTGAAATAATCCCTAATATTCTATTTGCATTTTTAACTGCAGGCTTATACCTGCTTAACTGCAGTACACCTATTTGACTTTGGCAAAGACATATTCAATGCTGACCTGCAAGAAAGAATTACATTGGCACTCACAGTGCATACCAAAGGGCTGGAGCAGAATATTTACAATGTAGGAGGCAGAAGACAAGTGGGATCTGCTACCAATTATCTGTGGCAGTATACGCAAGCTGATAAAGATAGCTGAGGTGGCAATTTGTTGTAGTAGCCAGCAGGGTGAACTAATAGGCAGATGATCAAAAGCCCTGCACTGTTCCAAACAGCGCTCTAAAAATAGCGCTGGAACAGCACGGGACTTTACCAGACCTATGATCAGAGATAACTGCAAGCAAATTTAAGCACGCAATTCTCTCTGATTATGGAGTTTCTACATAATCCTCCCGCACTTGTTTGACAGGAGTTTCTCCCTTATTTGGTGTGAAGCCCCACCCTTCACATCCCAGTATGCACTGGGAGCCACCATTTTGCAGGCGACACTGATTGGAAGAGGAGGGAGGCCACCTCCCTCTTCCAACTGTAGGTAGGGGGGTTGGGAAGGGCCCCTAGACCACCAGGTAGGGGGGGATTTACCCGTGGCCCACCGGATTGCCAGCCCCCATGAACCTGTGTTGGGGGCATCGGGGGGCCCGGAGGCGCTAGTATGGTGTTAATAGCCTCTAGCGACTACATTTGCTTCTTATCATCGGCCCATGAATGACTGCACCCACAAAGACCATCCCCCTCCTCAAGTCATTTAACACATTAAAGATCAAGGAGTTGGAGTGATACTGTATCTCTCACTGCCTCACCAGCTGGCAGAGGGTTTTAAAGGCTGGATCCTCAGGAGGGCACCATGTGCAAGGGAATCACACCCAGTTGCTGATTAAGCTGAAGCAGGAGGGAGACAGAAGATATGGGGGTAATGTTTTCAAATCAGTTTGTTTAGCATGTACCCATGACAGAAATGAACCTCACTCTGAAACCAGTGTTTCCAATTTACTAATAGCTCACTTTTTAGCGCTTACATCAAATCAAAAATAGCCTCCTTCTGGAGCTTATGGGGTGTATTATGCACAGGCAATACATCAAGGTGTGCTTGGAGGTTCTTTTTAATCCGGTTGGTAGCACAAAATACAACTGGAATTCTGTTTTGTTTTGTTTTTATCTTTCAGCCATATTTTATTGGCCTCTGATTGCATTCATAAGTGCTTAAGGATTTTCTCGTGCTTTATATGTTGCCACTGACATTTCTATTACCTTGGGGTGGGGTGCAGGAGAAAGAGAAGCTGTACATAGAGAGGGAGAAGAGGGGTAATATTGGACACAGGAGGAGGGATGGGGACAGAGAGGGTAGATGGTGAATATGGGGAGGGGGACAGGGACACAGAGTGGAGATGCTTTACAGAAAAGATAAGGTACACAGAGGGAATGATGGTGGATATCGAGAAAGAAAAAAATGTCAACTGGACAGGGGACCCTGGAAAGAGCAGAAGACGGATACCCACCCCCACCCCCACCTAAAAAAGCCAGGAACAATGCCCACTGGCTCCTGCCTCCGGCACCACCATCTTGGAAAATGGCAGCGCTTGACCCCCATCTGGGGGGTTTCCACACTTGGGGTGCAGAAACCCAAAAGAGAGATACTGGATAGGAGGGGAGAGATTAGTAAGCTCAACTCAGAAGAGAGACCTTGGGGTGTTGGTGTCAGAGGATCTGAAGGTGAAGAAACAGTGCGACAAGGCAACGGCTATGGCCAGAAGGATGCTAGGATGCATAGAGAGGGGCCTAACCAGCAGAAGAAAGGAGGTGTTGATGCCCCTCTACAAGTCGTTGGTGAGGCCACACTCGGAGTATTGTGTTCAGTTTTGGAGGCCGTATCTTGCTAAAGATGTAAAAAGACTGGAAGCGGTGCAAAGAAAAGCTACAAAAAAGGTATGGGATTTGCGTTGCAAACCGTACGAGGAGAGACTTGCTGACCTGAACATGTATACCTTGGAGGAAAGGAGAAACAGGGGTGATATGATACAGACGTTCAAATATTTGAAAGGTATTAATCCGCAAATGAACCTTTTCCGGAGAAGGGAAGGCGGTAGAACTAGAGGACATGAATTGAAGTTGAAGGGGGGCAGACTCAGGAGTAATGTCAGGAAGTATTTTTTCACGGAGAGGGTGGTGGATATGTAGAATGCCCTCCCGCGGGAGGTGGTGGAGATAAAAACGGTAATGGAATTCAAACATGCGTGGGATAAACACAAAGGAATCCTGTTTAGAAGCAATGGTTCTATGGAATATTAGCGGAGATTGGGTGGTGACGCCGGTAATTGTAAAAAGAAAAACGGGAGCTGGGCAGACTTCTACGGTCTACGCCCTGATCGTGACTGAATAGATATGGATGGGCTGGAGTGTAAATTTTAAGGAGCTTCGATGTTAGCTTCAGAAGTTAGTACAAGAACAGTGCTGGGCAGACTTCTACGGTCTGTGCCCTGAGAAAGGCAAAGACAAATCAAACTCGAGTATACATATATAAAGTATCACATACCATGTAAAATGAGTTTAGCTTGTTGGCCAGACTGGATGGGCTGTTCAGGTCTTTATCTGCCATCATTTATTATGTTACTATGTTACTATGGAGCCTTTATGTTTTTCTTTACCACTATGCACTTTTTTTTTATTGTGATCACAGCAACTGTATTCTCTGCAGTCCTGTCTATGGAAGAGACTCCATAGAGGAGTGGCCTAGTGGTTAGGGTGGTGGACTTTGGTCCTGGGGAACTGAGTTCAATTCCCACTTCAGGCACAGGCAGCTCCTTGTGACTCTGGGCAAGTCACTTAACCCTCCATTGCCTCAGGTACAAATATGTACCAGTATATGTAAGCCGCATTGAGCCTGCCATGAGTGGGAAAGTGCGGGGTACAAATGTAATAAAAATAAAATGATGCCCAGCCAGAAGCGCTCCAAATGGAATCAAGTCCTGTGTGGCATGCCTTCTAGTGCTCCTGCCCCGTCTATTGTGCCATATCCAAGCAGAAGCAGCAACGGAGGAAGAGATTTTTGCACCCCTGTTCCCTTGTGCCCTCTGTAGCTGCACCACTGGTTCACCCCTTGAGACAGCCCTGCCACCAGCTGAAGTAGTGTGAACTGGAGATGAAACCCAGTGACCACACTTACTGCTCTCATTGGGTATCGGACTACTTTTGGGAGGCAGACAGCCCCAGACATTTTCAAATGAAAAGCCTGGGCAAAAGTTTATTTTGTATTTCATCTGTTGTAGTTAGTAAAGCTCCAGGACCTGTACATTCCAATTCTCTGCTTTATTAAAAAAAAAAAAAAAAACTGTGTGTCTCCTTATTTGCAGGTTTACTAGTGGTTGTAAGGGAGCAGAGGTAGATAACAGGACTGTCAAAGTTACCGCCTGTGTAAAGAGGAGGCTAAATTATTGACCCTAAAAACTGGACTCAACTGCATGATGAGAATGCAAGCAGATGGCAAGCAAGGCAGTAGATCAGGTGTGAACCCAGCTGTAAGAGAGGCTTAGGTTCATGTTAGCTCTGTTATCTTGATTTTCTTCTCTTTGACACAGAACAAACAGCTTATATGTCTGGCACTTTGTAAGTGGTTGACTGAGGGAAAGTGTGCAGCATGGACCTGCTCTTAAAATGGAATAGCTGTATTTCCTGAAGCCACTGATATTTCTGACAATCACAGCTTCAGACCTCAGCAGCTGAACAGCATTAATTTCTAGGACAGTGAGCGTAATGCAATGGGAAGTTTCAAAGCAGAGAGCAGGAGCCTAGGATTTTAAGTTAAGCTTTTTTTTTTTCTTTTATGGAAGTTTATATTATTCTGCTTAAATATAAGTTTAAACTGGATCATGCCAAATGTAATGCAGTTCCTGGTATAAGTGCTTGAGGGTGCCAAGCAGAATACAAATTACCCCTCCTTCCCTAGGCATAGTAAAGGAACTTGCTCAATTTTGCAGTTGTTCAGCACCCACTGACACTCACGGAGCTGGCTCCTATGGCTGAAGGTAGACTTCTTCACCTCTGAACTCAACAGAAAGTGCAGGGATAGGAGAACTGCTCCACTCCTGGTATTGCCTGCTCCTTACTATCACAACAAGTGACAAGGTCTTACAGTAAACCTTCACTGCTGAGTCGAAGCCCCTTGGCAATTCATCAGTGAGCCCTTATTCTCAAACTTCTTCTGTACTGAAAAATGCATGCCTCTTCTGATGTCTGTCATATCTCTCCTTGCCTCCAGACTCTACTTCATTTGTATGTCCCCCTCTGCTTTATTTATAGCCCTCTAGAGAAGCAGCTTTTAGCAGAGCGAAAACTCCAGAGGAGCTCTCACCAATGATTTGCACTGAAGGATTACCACCTCCTCCATTCTGATACACAAACCACAGCTCCATATGTCCCACTATTCCATGGCTAAGGCTGCAAAATCTGGTCCCAGCTGTAGGATTTGCTGTCAACTATGCAATCACGGGAAAGCAGGAACAAAGTAGTGAACTGATTATGAGAGAAGGGATCCAAGCTGGAGGGACACACAGAAACACATAAGGCATTTATTCTGGTTCCCCTCATACAAAGCTTCATTGTTCCTTGCTGAAATCTTTCAAAGAAGTACCATATTACTCTGGCATCACAGTATTGACAGAGGCAAATGGCAACTTACAGACTAATCAATATATTGAGGCATGAGCTTTTGAGGGCTAAGTGAAGAAGTGGATTCTGGTCCTCAAAAGCTCATGTATCAATAAATTGATTGGTCCATAATGTGACACCTGCCTTTGTCAATATTGTTCTCTGCCATACTCATCCTCCCAATCTGCCTGGTGATTCATCTTCTTGTCCAACCGCCCTTTCCACTGTTAAGTTCCCCACCTAATCACTGCTCCCTGAGTAGGCCAACCCTACTCTCACTTTTCTGGCAGAATGGTGCTTCTTGCTCTGTCTTCTCTTTCCATCATGTTTTGGCCTGCACATGGCTCCATGGTATGGCTTGTGTCCCTTATGACTCAGACTAATCTGAGCCAGGTGATGAGTGGAGGCAGATGAAGATGCAGGATGAAGTCCCATTTTCCTCTTCTTTCTACTGGTGAGAGGGAGGGTAGAATCAGGCAGGTGACAGGAAGAGAGGAAAAGAAGGTGAGGGGGGGAAATGAGGGAAATAAAAAGAGAATGTGAATAAGAGTGAATCAGGAATGGGGAAGGAGTAGGAAGGGGAAGAGAGATCTGGAGATGGGGATCAAAAGAAGAAGACATGGAAAAAGCACAGGAGAGGGTGGGCGAAAATTGAGATGAGAGGTTTCACGATAAGGCTTGAGGAAATGAAGGGGTGGAACTGAGAGACAGGAGGACAAGAAACTGGAGAGAGAGAAAATTACAGGACAGTGAAGGAAGAAAAGAATAGTAGAGCAGTAGACAAAGAGCAAAAATGGAACCTTTAAGAGGGAAAAATCAGGCTGTAATATGAGAAAAAAACAGAAAAGGAAGAAAAAGTTTAAAAAAAAAAAAAAGGGGGGGGGGGTAAAAGTCAAATGAAGAAAGAAAAATTTAAAAATGATACCCAGATGTACAAGAAAGGTTGGGAAACAACTGCATTTCTGCAATATAAAAGAGTCATGAATGTTCAAATAAGGTGCATTTCATGAAAATATATACAAACATGAAAACTTATCTTCTTACTAAGTGTTATTAGTTTTAATTAAATGTTATCTGTATTTTGTAAATCAAAATGAACCTTAATCAGGGGATATAGCAATTAAGAAGCATAACACTGACAGAATTTCAAAACTTTTACCACATCATTTTCTAACTCTTCTACAGAATTTATCCTGGTGGACAGATGCTACGGGGTCCATGGGACTCCAGCTGCAACTCTCCCTTTACAACCCAGCACTCCATTGCCTCTCCTCATTACTATATCATACTCTTCGAGGACCTTCATACCATCAGCTATGATTTCTTTACATCCTTCTCGTGTACAGTTCCCCTGGGTTTCTGCATCACAGATACATGACATAAATTAAATCTCTCCTTAGACTATAAAATAATGAGTGGAGTGGAACAGGTAGATGTGAAGCGTCTTTTTACGCTTTCCAAAAATACTAGGACTAGGGGACATGCGATGAAGCTTCAATCTAGTATATTTAAAATGAATTGGAGAAAATCTTTCTTCACTCAACGTGTAATTAAACTCTGGAATTCGTTGCCAGAGAATGTGGTAAAGGCGGTTAGCTTAGCGGAGTTTAAAAAATGTTTGGACAGCTTCCTAAAGAAAAAGTTCATAGACCATTATTAAATGGACTTGGGGGAAATCCACTATTTCTGGGATAAGCAGTATAGAATGTTTTGTACTTTTTTGGGATCTTGCCAGGTATTTGTGACCTGGATTGGCCACTGTTGGAAACAGGATGCTGGGCTTGATGGACCTTTGGTCTTTCCCAGTATGGCAATACTTATGTACTATTTCTTAAGAATGGATAAATGAAGGCAGAGAAAGGACATATGGCCTTTCCAGTCTGCCCAAAGTCTGCACCCTGGTCCACAAAATCATTCACAGGGAAGCCACGACCTATATGTCAGACCTTATAGACTTGCCTCCTAGGAACGCAAAAAGATCAGCACGCTCATTCCTCAATCTCCACTACCCTATGTGTAAAGGGCTAAAATATAAATCCACATACGCGACCAGTTTCTCATTCATCTGCACGCAGCTCTGGAACGCACTACCGAAGATCATAAAAACAACGCAAGACCTAACTATGTTCAAAAAGGCATACCATAAACATCTATCTTAAATATTAAATAATAAGACTTTACACGAACTAGACATAACCGAAATCTTAGCACATGACTGACTAACCTCTTCGCCATTAATAAACAAATATTATCACTTCAAACCTTACGTCGAATATGGCATCTCCATAGTCGATGATATACTATGTGTTACAATCCAATCTATGACTCAGGAACCTCCTGCAATACCATATTGTATTCTTCTTTACCATATATGTACGCACATGGTATATATATACATATCTTGATCTGTTCCATATATGTTATGTTCCATTTAAGTTACCATGAATGTATGCAACTAAACGCACTACCATTTGTAATTCTGTTACCCGGAAATGACAACCGTCATTACGCCAAATGTAAGCCACATTGAGCCTGCAAATTGGTGGGAAAATGTGGGATACAAATGCTACAAATAATAATAATAATATATGCCCTCTACTATCCCTTCATCTCTCTTAGAGATTCTATGTACTTGTCCCAAACTTTCTTAAATTCAGATAGTTTTCGTCTTCACCACTGTTTCCATGAAGGTGTATTTCCTCAGGTTACTTCCGAGTCTATCTCCTTTCACCTTCGTGCTATGCCCCCTCTTTCCAGAGCTTCCTTTCAATTGAAAAAGACTTGCCTCCTCTGCATTTATGCCATATGGGTATTTAAACATCTGTATTATATCTCCCCTCTCCTGCCTTTCTTCCAAAGTAAACATATTGAGATCTTTAAGTCTGTCCGCACACACTTTATGACAAAGACAACTGACCAGTGTAGTAGCTGCCCTCTAGACCAACTTCATCCTGTTTCTATCTTTTTGAAGGTACAATCTCCATAATTGTACACAATATTCTAAATGAGGTCTCACCAGAGTCTTTTATAGGGGCATCATCACCTCCTTTTTCCTACTGGCCATTCCTCTCCCTATACACCTAAGCATCATTCTAGTTTTCACCCCTCATCATCACCTTCTCTACCTGTTTGGCCACTTTAAGATCATCACATACAATCACACCCAACTCCTGCTCCTCTATCATGCACAAAGGTTCTTCACCCCCTAAACTGCAATTTCCTCAGGTTTTTGCATCCAAAATGCATAACTCGGTATTTTTTAGCATTAAGTCTTAGCCGCCAAATTCCACACCATTCTTATTTTCTTCACAGTCCCTTTGCATACCTTAGTGTCACTTACAATGAAACATGGCAACCACATAGATGCTTACAAAAACAAAATCTTGGCCAATGGGGAACCCAAATTCTGGCCATCCAAGTCCCATGAAGAGCAATTCTGTAACCTAAGTGCCCCCAGGTATATGTATGTTATGCATGTATATGGTTAGAATACTAACACTTCCATTGGTATGAGTGCACATAAGCACATTGGCAGTGGGTCTTCAGTAATTTTTAAGTCAGGGCCACTTTGGATCCAATGAGCTGAAGGAGAGCCACCAATTATCTTCCTATGTGAGGTCACGACACTGCTGACCAGTGTGTGTCAATGACATCCATCCCACCAGCCCCCTTCAAACTGTTTATTGGGCATATCTTCAAAGAAGTGGCCATTTCCAAATGCATTCTCTTCACCTATTGAGAAATGCCTTGTCCTTCAGGAATGTGGCTCTTCCTCTCATCTACTTTCCTCTTTCTGTCATGAACAGTTCGACATGGGAGGAGTGCTAGATGTGGTGTACTTAGATTTTAGCAAAGCCTTTGACACGGTTCCGCACAGGCGACTGATAAGTAAATTGAGTGCCCTCGGTATGGGACCTAAAGTGACTGGGTTAAAAACTGGTTAAAAGGAAAGAAGGTAGTGGTAAATAGAGCTTGCTCTAAGGAAAGGGATGTTACAAGGGACAGTATAGGGGGTGAAGAACTTCTATGTATGAAAGAAGAACAGGACTTGGGGGTGATTGTGTCAGATGACCTTAAGGTGGCCAAACAGGTAGAAAAGGCGATGCTCAAAGCCAGAAGGATGCTTGGGTGCATAAGGAGAGGGATGACCAGCAGGAAAAAAGAGGCGATAGTGCCCCTGTACAAGTCTCTGGTGAAGCCCCATTTAGAATATTGTGTGCAATTCTGGGGACCGCACTTATAGAAAGATATAAACAGGATGGAATCAGTCCAGAGGGTGGTACATAATTGGTCAGCGGTCTTGGGTATAAAACATATAGGGCAGGCTCATGAACCTCATCAAAAATATGCTGGAAGAGAGGCGGAAGAGAAGGGATATAATAAGAGCGTTTAAATACCTCAGTGACATTAATGTACAGCAAATGAAGAAAACCTCTGGAATGAGAGGGCATAAGATGAAGTGGAAATAGGCTTAGGACGAATCTGAGGAAATACTCTTCCATTGAAATGGTGGTGATGCGTGGATTGGCTTCCCAGTGGAGGTCGTGGAGACGAAGACTGTGTCAGAGTTTAAGATGGCATGGGACAGACATGTGGGATCTCTTAGAAAAAGGAGGAGTTAGTGGTTGCTGAGGATGGGCAGACTGGATGGGTCATACATCCCTTATCTGCCGTCATGTTTCTATGTTTCTAGAGAGGCAGTGAATAGCAGAAAAAAAAACAGAATGATGATGAGGGCTGCCTCAGAGATCTCTAAGAGTTGCCAATGGCTCCTGGGCTTTGCATTGAAGAACATTGACATAGGGCGTGGCAGGGTACTGAGGAACTATCTGCAAATATCTGCTTAACTTACACAGCATGTATTTGTAAAAGGGGCATATGCAGGGGCGGAGCATGGGTGAGACATAGATAAGACTCCCACTTATCTGCATAACTTTCAGGATACTGTTAAGTTATGTGCATCCCTGCACATACATCAACTCTATGGCTGGTGTAAATGTGGCACCTAAACGTTAAGAGTGTTAATATCAGATTATGTTGTGTTATGGATTGGGCTCCTACCATGTGGCCCAGGGTGCCTAAATGGAGGCTCCCTAATTCAGTGGCTTTGAAACCTGCTTCTGGAGGTATTCCAGCCAGTTAGGTTCTCAGGATATCCACAATGAATATTCATGAGAGGGTTTGCATACAGTGGTGGCAGTGCATGCAAATATCTCTCATTGATATTCATTGTGGATATCCTGAAGACCTGATTGGCTGGAGTGCCTCCAGGACCATGTTTGGGAATCACTGTCCTAAATGACCAGAAGGTGGGATTAGGGAGTTTTCGAGCAGGGTTTCAGAGAAATTCAGCTGTTCTTTGTATAACATACTGTATGTGTTCAAGTTTGAACACAGGAATAACAGGTATAACTTTATACAGATAACTTATTCATAGAAAGTTGTATATGTTTCTTCAGTGATAGCCCCCACACTCTGGAATGCATTGCCTGAAAGGCTCTGCTTAACACAAGACTACCTCTACTTCAGAAAGCAGGTGAAAGCTTGGCTCTTCAACCAAACCTTTAATGGAAGAAGTAACTAACTTGTTAGTCTCACTCACACACACAAGGATTGACTTGGGCTGCACATACTGCAGCGGGACATGTTTATCCACTCCTACCATATATTTGACCATCTCTGATCTCACATGCAACTTTCTTCAAATCAATCACCTAACTTTCTAATTCTTCCTACTTTCTTACTCATCTATATGTTACAACTTTGCCTTACCCTTCACTACCAATTATAATGTTCTAGTACATATTGTGTTGTCATGCCATACTTTGTATTGTTGTCCGAATATTTTTACTGCTCTAATTGCCTATTGCTCATGTTTTATCTATTCTTACTGTATACCACCTTGAGTGAATTCCTTCAAAAGGCAGTAAATAAATCCTAATAAATAAATTTACCATTGCTGTTATCTGTATAAAGTTGGACAGCTGCTGTTCCCTTAACTATTGAGCGCATCTTAAAACTAGCTGCCCAATCCTGTCCTGGTGATCCTAGAGCTGATTTGGTTTACCAGATATCCACAGTGAATATGTATGAGATACATTTCTACACACTGGGAACCCATTACACATACATTTATCTTAAGTATATCACTGTGGATGTCCTCAGAATCTGACTGAGTGTGGGTCACCAGCACAAGTTTGGGAAGTTCTGTTCTAGCTCCTCTGTAATGTTGCTTTGAAAAAATTTAAATAAAACTAGCCCCAGGACTGATCCCTACAGCATAGTCTACTCTTCTGAACACTCACTGTACTTAATGCAATCTAAGTAGGTCAGGGGGCCCCAATTCTGGTTCTTGCAAGCCTCAAACTGAAGGATTTCCATAGGCAATATCTATGACACAAATTTGCCTGCCTTCTCGATTGTATACAAGCATATCTCATTGATATTTATGAAAATCCTGAAAACAAGCTTGGTTTGAGACCCTTTCGGACTGCATATGGGGACCTCTGAAACAATCAGTATCCAGCAGTCTTCCCCATTGAATTCCCTGATCATCCAGTCCAAGAAATCAATCAATTAGATTTGCTTTACAGGTCCTCCAACTAGTGAAACCTTGCTGCTTTGGATCCTGTAATCTGGTAGATTCAAGATATTGTTGTTCCTTTCCTTTAGAAAGGTTGCCATTCCATTCACCAACACTGAGAATCATCACTACCAGCCTTCTACCTGCTTCCATGTTTGCATTAATAGATGACTCCAGCCACTTTCCAGCTTATGAAGTGCTTCTGTCCCATGTGAATATTCAAATAATATCAGTAGTATTTTCAGCATCTCCTTACATTTCCTTAATTTCTAAAATGTATATAATACTTGATCCAGTTGTTCACTATCAGTTCTGTTAGTTCCATATGGACTTTGTTTTGTAAATGGCCTAACCCTTCCTTACATTTGCACTCTGCTACTTTGTCATGTCCCCTCACTACTCTCTTCTTCCAGGAACCATGCACTATTCAGTATCCCTGCTTTATTCAGTCTTCTTGTGCACATTCTAAGATTCTGAACAGTCACTAAACCTCAGTGGCTTAATGGATAAGATATTGTCCTCTTAAGCTGGGCAGTGTTGGTTCAATTAACCCCTGGAAGCTCTTTGGTGTAAACAACTTCATGCCAGTATTCTCTCATACTAGAGACCAGCTATCGAGGTCAGAGACAAACCCCTTATAAATAACTTTCATGTGCAACAACAGAAAATATTTCTTCACAGAAAAGGCTGAGGGTCCATGGAGTGGCTTTCTAGGAGAGGTACTGGAGACAAAAATGATAATGCAATTCCAAAAAGCATGGAATAGGAACCTATGATCCTTAGTAGAAAAGAAGTGAGGAGAAAGCCACATATCAACTGAGGTTAATGACATTGCTCAAGGAATGAAAATCAACAAACTAGATGGGCTGAATGGTCCTTATCTATTATTATCCCTTCTCAGACTCTACCTTTTACTAACATACCTAACAAAGTCCTTATCTCCTCATTTAACTTTCGTTTTTGCTCTTTTTCCCGCTTCACTCTTTTTTCATATAAGCATCCTTGTACCTTCTAAATCAGGGGTGTCCAATCTCAGTCCTCGAGGGCTGCAACCCAGTCAGGTTTCCAGGATTTTCCCAATAAATGTGCATGAGATCTATTGTATGCCCTGCTTCCATTGTATGCACATTGATCTCATACACATTCATTGTTGAAATCCTAAAAACCCGATTGGGTGAGGAACAAGGTTGTACACCCCTGTTCTAAATGCTTTGTGCTGTTGCTCTTGGCCATAACACTTCTACCATGCCTTCTGAAACCGCAAATCGTCTCTCCTCTCTTAGGGGTCCTTTCACTAAGCTGTGTTAGGCACTAATGCATGCCTAGTCCAGCATAAAAAAGCCTAACATGGGACGCCATGTGTGCTGTTTGGGATGTGCACGCATTAACCACAGGCTAATATTGGTTTTATATTTTGTTAGGGTATCTGTCAGGAGAAGAGAGTGGGTGTACCTGCACTAACCAGTGAGTGCATTTATGTTACTGTGCCCTAATTGGTTTGCCTATAGATAACACAGGAGCCCTTACTGCCTACAAAATAGGTGCCAGACCACCCTCAGTGCCTGGGGGCCCAGACCACTCTCAGTCCGCCCTCCTTTCATCCCTTTCAGTATAGGAAACACAATTACATAATTGTCAAAGTTCTGGAGCAAGACAAATTCTTCTAGACCACTGCCTAGATATCATATCCACTAGTTGTTGCCAGAAATGTTGTGCAACCTGGCACCTGAGGTAATTTTTTAAATGGGCACGTGCTAATGGCAACATTAATGCACGGACATTAATAAAATAAATAGAAAATCGGGGGATTTACAACTAAAAATGGCCACTGCACAGGAATGGCCCACTTAATAGCATGCAAAGGACCCCTTACTTTGATTTACTTTTCTAAGATAGAGGTTCATTGCCCTTACTGTGGCTTCATTTAGTTGAACCTTTTTCCTCTATTCCATACAGACCCCCATTGCTACTCGTCCATATTAACAAAACAAAGTCATCTACAGTTCAGGACACTCTGCTCCATTTCAGTTGCTGCAACATTTAACCACATTGTCTGCAGGGATGTCTTAACCGCCATTCAGACTAGGCAGTTGCCTAGGGCAGCAGCTTTTGTGCAAAGCAAACAGCAGGTGTAGTCAAAGGAACACAATAGACCTTGACAGACACAGAAAGAGCTCTTATTGTATACTTTTACCCACAGGGAGGATTGGGAATTTTCAAACAGCCCATTTATCTAGGCTTTAGGAAATTGCCCTCAGTAAACATATTAAAAAATCATTATGTATATATGAAACAAAGTTTAATATTTAAAAGTATGACATCTAATTATTCATTTGTATAGAATCATTCTGGAGGTTGGGGTTGGGATGAGAATGGTTGCTATTTATCAAAATCTTGAGGGGGAGGGAGGAAACCCTAGGGGACTGAAAACTAATTTGGGAGGGAGAAGACAGAAGCCCAGGACACCTAATATCCTCACACAGGCCCTGCTGTCTGGCTATGCTCCCTCTAAGCCAGTGGTTCGGAAACCTGGTCCTAGAGGCTTCCCAACCAGTCAGGTTTTCAGGATATCCACAATTCATGACAGAGCTGCGTGCAGTGGAGGCAGTACATGTGAATATCTCTTATGAATATTCATTGTGGATATCCTGAAAACCTGTCTGGCTAGGATGCCTCCAGGACCAGGTTTGGGAACCACTGCTCTAAGCTGGAAGGGAGTCCTCCACCTACAAGTCCTGCCAGTGGGATGTGTTGTTTTCTACCACAATTTCAATAATGAGGAACAAGCAAGCTCTGCAGGACTTCAGGGAACCTGCATGCCATTGAAAACACAATATTGAAGCACCACGATCCAAAGGCAGGAATGCAGTTAGAGGACTCCCACTCAACATAGATGGAACACTGATGTATCATTAGACCCCAGACAGTCAGCCACCCACCACTACATTAGTAACATGTTCGTCATTTGTTCATACTAGATTCTATATTGTCAAATGTGGGCTCTCATAAGAAGAGTCCAAGATCTTCCTCCTATTTCTAGCTCAAATAAGTGCCATGAGCAAAACAAAGTAAGGCAATACCTCTTTATTGGGCTAGCTGTTGTTGACTGTACTCTCTTTGCGGCTAAGCCATTCCCTACCAGATGTAAGACATTTAGCTGCTTTGTACAAACACTTTGGAATTCTGCCTCACTTGTATTACAGTGAGATATAAAACTATTTGAGCTTCAGAAAGAAGGCCAAGATCTGACTATTTGATCAACTGTTCACTGCACTTTAGATCATTTGATTGATTTATGTGAGGCCCTTTTTTAATTGTGTTGAAATCCAGTTGCAGAGTTGTATTATTTTTTGTGCTTTGTAATATAATACATACTTACATATTATTATTATTATTATTATTTATTAGGATTTATTTGCCGCCTTTTTGAAGGAATTCACTCAAAGCGGTGTACAGTAAGAATAGATCAAACATGAGCAATAGGCAATTACAAGAATAAAAATATTCAAATAACAATACAAAGTATGGCATAGTTCAGTGATGGGCAACCTTTTGAGCTTGGTGTGTCAAAATTCGCCAAAAAACCGAGCATAACTCGGGTGGTGTGTCACTTCGAGAAAAAAACCATAATTTCACGATATTTATAGTTTAAATAACAAAAATGTATAATTGTAATATATAACTGTATTTAATAAACCAAAACCTAATTATTTAACTTACCTGCTTAGTGACTTCTTTGTTCATCTGTCAGTCGGTTTCTTTTGTTGGTCTTGATATTATTTAACTTGTGTGGGGTGCCGTGAACTAAGATAAGTGAGGGGGAGGGGAATTCTTTAACTAATCTGCCTATTAGTGACTTTTTTGTTGCTGAATTTCATTGGCTAAATCTTCAATTGAAGGTTGGTATTTTGTACACTTCAAGCCCACGTAAGCGCTACTAACTTCATCTTTCAATCTGTTTCTTTTGTTGGTTTTGATATTATTTAACGCTGAGAATAAGGTTTCACAAAAGTACGTAGAGGGAAAAATTGTGAGTAAAGCCATTGCTATATTTTTCAGGGTGCTAAAAGTGTCTGGTAATCGGATCCAGGCACTCCAAATTTCCTGGTAATTCAGATATTCTCTTAATAATTGCATCTTTATTCTGCATATCGTGAAATAGAACTGGTGCACATCTTAGGAGAGTTTCTTTAATAAATCCTCCCTCACTGAGTGCTTTTCCATGCTGAGCTATGGAGTGAGCAATGCTCAAACTTGCAGATGTTAAATTTGTAGAACCTTTTACAAATGTAAGGATGGAATTAGATTGGCTCTTATAAAAGTGTAGCTGCCTGGAAATGTATTCCTTCCTTTCATCCTCACTTTTTTTTCAAGAGCTGGGAATGATTAGTTTCAAAATGTCTATTTATATTCCACGTTCTGCTTACTACCGTTTCAGTACATAGAACGCAAAATGATCTGCCATTTTTTTCTATAATGCCATACATCTCGGTCCATGTCTCTTGAAAGGGTCGGCTACTGCTACTACCACTTCCTTTACTTAACCTTGGTTTTTTATTTTTTGGGTTCTCCATCAGGGGGGCAGTGACAGAAGATAGAATTATAGATAGCCTGTTAGCCCTGCAGGCAATTAGGGGTTAACTAGCCTAACTGACCACCTCATGTAAATTAAGATGGCTACCGCTATTTCTAATGGCAGGAAACGGCACCCATAGCACATGCCCTCGCCTCTCCCAGCCTCCCCCTCACCTAGCTCAGTAATGATGGTCAATTAGAAATCCACGACACCCCAGAACAGTAGATTGGATGATGGTTGCTGTGGTTATGTGGTTGCTGGTAATGGCGATCACAGGGCCCTCAGAGATGTGTCCCCCACGGCATTCCACTGCTCTCTGCTCCGCCGGCCGGAAGTGAGGTCAAACGGCCGTGCAGGAGCCGGGCCAGAGGGAGCAGCAGGGAGGGAACGAGCGGAGGACTCGGAGGGAGCCAATAGGAGCGCACACGGATAAACATGCACCGGGGGGGGGTGATTTCACCGGGGGGGGGGAGGTCGCGCTGCACCTTGGGGGGGGCGCATTGGCGATCCGCCCGGGTGTCAGCAAGGAACGCCGCTGCTCTGTATGCGGCCACATGTCATCGAAAATGGCTATGCGTGTCAGTACTGACACGCGTGTCATAGGTTCACCATCAGGGGCATAGTTACTACTTACAATATCAATGCTATACGTAAAAGAACATTTTAATTGATAGTGAAGGGTATAAGCAAAGATGTAACACGTGGAGGAGCATAATCGAACAGGGCACCCAAGTTTTCATGAAGGCATCCTCGCAGGACTGCCCCGCAAAGGGGCGGGGAAACCCATATTATCGAAACAAGATGGGCATCCATCTTTTGTTTCAATAATATAGTAGGGGATGCCCAAATCTCAACATTTAGGTCGACCTTAGAGATGGTCGTCCCCGGTTTTTGGCCATAATGGAAACCGAGGACGCCCATCTCAAAAACAACCAAATCAAAGCCCTTTGGTCATGGGAGGAGCCAGAATTCATAGTGCACTGTTCCCCCTGACATGCCAGGACACCAACTGGGCACCCTAGGGGGCACTGCAGTGAACTTCAGAAATTGCTCCCAGGTGCATAGCTCTCTTACCTTGGGTGCTGAGCCCCCCAACCCCACTACCCACAACTGTACAACACTACCATAGCCCTAAGGGGTGAAGGGGGGCACCTACATGTGGGTACAGTGGGGTTTGGGTGGGTTTTGGAGGGCTCACATTTACCACCACAAGTGTAACAGGTAGGGGGGATGGGCCTGGGTCCGCCTGCCTGAAGTGCACTGCATCCACTAAAACTGCTCCAGGGACCTGCATACTGCTGTCATGGAGCTGGCATAGAGGCTGGCAAAAAAAAAAATTTAAGTTTTTTTTTAGGGTGGGAGAGGGTTGGTGACCACTGGGGGAGTAAGGGAAGGTCATCCCTGATTCCCTCCGGTGGTCATCTGTTCAGTTCGGGCACCTTTTTGAGGCTATGGTAGTGGTGTACAGTTGTGGGGATTGGGTTTGGGGGGTTGGGGGGGCTCAGCACCCAAGGTAAGGGAGCTATGCACCTGGGAGCAATTTGTGAAGTCCACTGCAGTGCCCCCTAGGGTGCCCGACTGGTGTCCTGGCATGTCAGGGGGACCAGTGCACTACGAATGCTGGCTCCTCCCACGGCCAAATGCCTTGGATTTGGTCGTTTTTGAGATGGGCATCCTCGGTTTCCGTTATCGCCGAAAAGGTTTAACCTCTAAGGTCGACCTAAATGTTGAGATTTGGGCGTCTCCGACTGTATTATCAAAACGAAAGATGGACGTCCATCTTGTTTCGATAATAGTGGTTTTCCCGCCCCTTCACTGGTACGTCCTTAGAGATGGGCGCCCTTAGAGATGATCGTACCCATTCGATTATGCCCCTCCAAGTAATTCATGCAACCGATAGAATTCTGTAATTGTGCATGTTGCTTGGTGACATGTCCATGCTCTGCCCACATGTACAGTTGGAGGCTAAGAGCCAGATTCAGTAAATGACACCCAAAGTTATGTGTCGTTAAGATCCACACCAAGCGCCAATTCTATAAAGGTCATTTAGTGCTAAGCAACCTTTATAGAAAAGCGCATAGCGCAGATTCCGGTGCCCAATTTTGGTTGCAAGGACCTACACCTGCTGAACCTGGTATAAATGCTGGTGCACAACCAATGACAGTTTGGCACATAAATGACCCTATTCCAGTGGTTACCAAACCTGGTCCTGGAGGCACCCAGCCAGTTAAGTCTTCAGGATACCCACATGTAAATCTCATGAATATTCATTGTGGATATACTGAAAACTTGACTGGATGGGGTGACTCCAGGACCAGGTTGGGGAACCACTGTCCTATTCTATAACACTGCACCTAAATATTGAGAATGCCCCTGACCCGCCCATGTCCCTCCCCTGGACATACCTCCTTTGTAGTTTCACACGAGATAATTTAAGTGCACAGTGTTATAGAATAGCAAATAGGCAAATCCATACGTAACTCCTAATTAGTGCCAATTAACATCAATAATTGTTAAAGGCTCATTAACTATGTGTAGATCTGGGATCTGTACCCAAATTTGGATGATCTTGATAGAATCCAGGGGTAAGTGATTTAGGTGCACTGTTTATAGAATAGTGCCTAGTACTGTTCCCTCTAAGCTGAGCAGGAGTCCTCCATCTAGAGTCTTGCCGGTGGGGGGGGGGGGGGTGCTGTTTCACTATCATATTCAATAGTGAGAGACAGGCAAGTTCTGCAGGACTCCAGGGAACTTGCCTGTCCCTAGAGATTGAAAACACAACATTGAAGCACCACCCCCTACTGTTGACTGGAGAACACCAACTCAGCTTAGAGGGAACAGTGGACCTAACATTTACACACATAACTGCCAATTACTGATGCCAATCACTCACATAAACTCTACTCTTCTATAAACTAAATGCAGTATTGATACTTCTATTTAGGTGCCAGCTTATAGCATTGCCTTATTAATGTTTAGTTTTGATAGCAGTTGATGACCACTAAGTACATTTGGTGCCACAATTAAATTAAGCCATTCACCACCGCTGCTGAAAATTACCCCATTAATATTACTTGTACTGTGATTTGATATCAATGAGGAACATGGATAATTAGATTTGAATAAATAAAAATACTTTCCCTGTCTAACTTTCAGGAATTAGTCTCCTTTCATCGGGTCAAACCAAAATGAGAAAAAGAATGACATTGCCTCAATATACAAGTGAATCATAGATTACATTGCAATGGTCATGTGAGATGAGTGACAAGGTCATAGAGCGGCAGGAGAATTCTGTCTGGCAGCAAGTTAAAAAAAAAAAACCAAGTCTGAGTTAAGACCTTTTATGTTAGCACTAAAGTGTTTGATTGGGAGTAACCTAGTTGTTAGAACACTGGGCTAACCACCAGGGAAAACCAGTTCAAATCCTGCTGCTGCTCCTTGTAATCTTGGGCAGATCACTTACCCCTCCATTGCCTCGGATGCAAAATTAGATTGTAAGCCTTCCAGGCCAGGAAAATATCTAGTGTACCTGAATGTAACTCACTTTGAGCTACTATTAAAATGGACGTGAGCTAAACTCAAATAAAATATCTTTGCGGGATAGATGAGAATTTCCCCTTTAAGTATCCTAATCAAAAGATGCCAAAAAATGCTCCTTCCCACAATGGTATTGTCTTGCTCTTCTTTGTGATGTTTTCATAGTTCTACCGTGACTCCTGTCCTGACCCACTCCCCAACACTTACCACTCCATCTCGGGGCTTCCGTGGGATGACGTCTACCCTGCCCATCAGCTGGGTACCACCTTAGGAGTCAGCACTCAAGAAACAGATCTCGGTGCCCAGTTTGTGACGGTGGCCAGAAAAGCAAACAGGATACTAGGAATTATTAGGAAAAGGATTCAAAATAAGACCAAAACTATCATAATGCCTCTGTATTGCTTCATGGTGTGACCTCACCTTCAGTACTGTGTTCAATTCTGGTCACCATATCTCAAAAAAGTTATAGCAGAATTAGAACAGATTCATAGAAGAGCGACCAACATAATAAAGGACATGGAACCCTTCTCATACCTGGAATGGCTAAAGAAGTTAGGGCTCTTCAGCTTGGAAAAGCGATGGCTGAAGAGAGATATGATTGATATCTATGAAATCCTGAGAGGTGTAGAATAGGTAGAAGGAAATTGATTTTTCACTTTTCAAAAAGTATAAAGACCAGGGGACACTCAATGAAATTACATGGAAATGCTTTTAAAACATAAAGGAGGAAATATTTTTTTCACTCAAAGATTAGCTAAGCTCTGGAACTCACTGCCAGATGATATGATAACAGACATTAGCGCATCTGGGTTTAAAAAAGGTTTGGACAAGTTCCTGGAGGAAAGGTCCATAGTCTGTTATTGAGATGGACATGGGAGAAGTCACTGCTTGCCCTGGGATTAGTAGCATGGAATGTTGCTACTAAGTGGGTTTCTGCAAGGCAGTGGCGTAGCCAGACCTGACTTTTTGGGTGGGCCCAGAGCTAATATGGGTGGGCACTATGTATATAGGTATGAGTAGTGCAAAATAATGCCTTAGAGTGCTGCCCTGCATCAATATAAACCACATACATACTTAAAAAAACGATATTTGTAAATATAACTACATTATGCCATATCAAACTTGACCAGACATAAGTCTACTATAATGGCAAACATCTCAACACACATGACAGGATCCTGCATTATAATTACAGCAATGACATATAACCATGTATTCAAATTCTGGTAGCACCTCAATAATAGCAACAAACTCCCGTCACTGCCAGGTACTTTGTGAAATAACACTAAATCCTTCAAAGAGGCTTCTTAGAGCCTATATTGCAAACCATAACACCAGTTCCAATAAAAGTACCTTTAAAAAGGCAGCAGTGAATATACATAACAGTAATACGCATCCCATTGGAAAAGCCAGACAAGTCAGACTCATAGATCCCCATACAAACCACATGCCAGCAGAAACTCTCCCTTGCTCGGTCACATGCAGACCAACCCTCATCAATTACAGAATAAAGGACCAAAAATTAGAAATGTATTGATTTAATTTTCTAAATTTCTATGCCGATCTCTCCAGTTCTAAGCAGATCACAATTCAACACACATAATTTTAAAACATATAAAACATAAAGACCTTCCCTTCCCTACCCCCCCCCCCCCCCCAATCCATCCCAGCAGCCTGGCATCAACCTTCTCTACCTTACCCCCACCCCACCCATCCCTGTAGTCCAGTATCAATCCTTCCCTTCCCCACCATCCATCCCATAGCTAAGCACTAGCTCTATCCTACCACCCCACTCCTCCCTGTAGCCTACCATCAGCCTTCCCTATCCTCCCCCCATGGCATTAAATATAAGGCGTTTTTTTAATGTCCTGGGCACTGCAGAGCCCACCTCCACCGCATCAGTCCACCCTGAGAAAACTGCCTGCACTTTTTTTTTTTAATTTAACCTAGGTACTTACTCCACCCAGAAGCCCACCACCATCAGCCAGTATTTTGAGTACAATTACACGTTAAAAATTTGTTAAAAATAAATATACGTTACCTGCTAGGCAGCTGCTTGTAGTTGCACATGGTGCAGACTGCAGAGCACCCCCTGGCTCCAGTCCTGTACCAGTGTTGAGTGGCACTGGGCTGGGGAGTGTTGTTGCTGCTGCTGTGATGATGATGATGTGTGATGATCAACTGAAGAACTGCACCAGCACTGAGAGACTAAATCTAGAACTGGCCAGCAGGCAGGCACTGTGGAGGAGGTGAGCCTGTGGCATAGCTGGGCCAGCAGCACCATTTCCCATGCTGCACTGCGTGTGGCTGCATCACCATTGTGCCATGCGCATTGCAGGGAGTAGGCAGCATAGGCGGTTGGTGGCCCACCTGTTTGGGGAGGCTAAAGGGGGCAGGGCTTACATCCATAACTTATACAGAGATCCAAAACTAATTTTTATTTTCTCATTTCCATCTTCCAAAATTCCAGACAGCAGATGTACAGAGCAGGGCCCAAAGCAGTCCAAAACAAGTAAAATCAGAAACGGTATAGTTTACACCTCATTGCTTAACCAACCTTAGGCTTTACCCTTACATTTAAAAAGCAAAACCATGTGCATGTAAGGACTGGATAAACAAAACTAAGTTTAAAGCAAGTGCCCTAATACTTGATAGCAGTAATGAAACAGTGATGGAATATTCACATAGCAAGCAACTTGAGCCAACAGATTCTCATAACATTATATCTGTTTCAGAGGCCTTTTATTAAGTGAAAACATCTCTACAGGGAGTCCCTATAGCCAGCACCTCCAAATGACACAATGAATTAAAATTTAGAACAAATTGCATACTCTAAACAATAAAATACTTCCTCTATGTACATCCTCATACTACACAAGCTGCCTGGCATGTTTAAAAATATAAGTGAGATGCTACCAATGATGAAGAATGACAGTGGGGATAGAGCAGGCTCTCTCCCTCAGTCCCACGCCTTGCTCCTTCCTCCCTCCTTGATTCCAATCTCTCCCTCTGTGCCGCTCCTCCCCAACCCCTCCCCCAAGGAAGCAGTCGGGCTGACGGGCTCGCCGGATACTTGCCTTCGCTTCGTTTCTACGATCACGGCACCGGGTCCGTCCTACCGCTACGCTGCTGCCCTCCGGCTCTGTTGTCATCTTTGTCTGTTCTACTGCTTATCTGCAGCGGAGCGGATCCGCGCGCTGCCAAGCCTGTCTGTATGCTGCGACTGCTTCCTTCCGGCCAGCCTCAACTTCTCCGATACTCTGAGAGGTGGGGCTAGCGCAGAGGAAGCAATCGCAGGCAGCATACAGACAGCCCTGGCAGCGCGCGGGGAGGTGCAGCAGCGTAGCGGCAGGACGAACCCGGTGCCGTGCAGCGCTGCTCGAAGGGCAGGGAGGGGAAAGGCCTGCAGCGTGCCGGACCGGTGGCGGATCTTCTAATTCTTTTGGCGTCTCTGCGCCGTTGCTGGGTGGGCCTGAGCCCAAAGTGGGTGGGCCTAGGCCCGCCCAGGCCCACCCGTGGCTACGCCCCTGCTGCAAGGTGCTTGTGACCTGAATTAGCCACTGTTGGAAGAAGGATACTGGGCTAGACAGACAATTGGTCTGACCTAGTATAGCTATTCTTATGTTCTTATGAGTTTCAGCCTTGCTAGTTCCTGAGTTCCTGCCTTGCCAAGTCCGGAGTCCCAGTCTTGCCAAGCGCCTGAGATCCTGCCTTGTCTAGCCCTGAGTCCCCAACTTACCAGGGTTTTGAGCCACTGCCTTATCTCCTTTTCTTTTGGCTTCAGAGGTGACCTGTCTCCCAAAGTTGGGCCTACAGCTGTGGTCCAAGGGCTCACTAGCTTCTATCATAACAGATGTGTACCCTTGAATTAAGGGCAGGAGAGATGGGTGACCACCTGTCAGTGATCCTCATCACAGGGTTGGCCATCACTGCTCTGTACTGCTGCTGCAACAAGCAGCTCTAGGAGCAGAAGTCAGATTACAGCTATATCATTGAAGGAACATCATCCTAAGGGGCCCTGCCCCTCTGCCATCCTTGCTGCCCCCCCCCTCCCAAAAGAACGCTACCCAGAGTTCCACTAGACTCAATGATAGACCTGTTTGTTTCTGTGTAACTCTATTTCTATCGTTAATGTCTAGCCTTTTGTCAATGTAGTGTACTTCTTCACATTATCTGAAATGAATAATACATATGATGTTAGGAAGGAGCATGAGTAAGTTCCCATTAAGCTGAGTGTCTTTCCCATGTGGGCAATTGGATGGGTCCTTTGTAATGTGCTGGCACAGTTTGCAGATTGGTGACTTGCAAGGTTTCGTGCCATTTTCTTTTCAGAGTTGAACACTGGAAAAGTCTGTGGTTTGTTTTTTTATTTCATTTTGTTTTGTTTTTTTAATGTTTTTAAAAATGAAACAAAACATTTTAAAGCTAGAAGGAGAAAGTCCAGACCACCTCTCAACCTCGTTGGCAAATTTTAAAACAAAAATCCTTCCACACTTGCCTACATCTTCCCAAACCCTCCTCCCTGTCTCTTATCCCATCAATGGGTGGAAAAGGGGAAGAAGTGATCTGCACAGTCACTCCTATCCCATCAGTGTCGCAATCTACAATGAAGCTAAAGTACAAAACCCCTCAGCCCATATCCCCATTCTTCCCATACCCCACCAGGTATTTACCCTATCCATGGGCCAAAGGGGGACAGGAGGGATCCCACCTCCCTCATGCCCTAGTGCTGTACTTCAAAAGTGCCAGTTTGAGAGTCTCTTCTTTCTTAATTCACATCATAAAAATAATGTGTACCAGTAACAATTGAAAGGTCTAGTCTGGCATCTATTCAAGCAGGTCTTCTCCAGTTCTACTATTTGAAAAGTTGGCACACTGTGGTGTGCAAATAGTATGCCAAACTTTTAATGGCAGGAGTGGGAGAGACATTCTTGAATGGATGCTATAGTAGACCTTTCAAATACTATTGTATACTAATGACATTTTAATGATCTGGACTAAGACTGAAGACACTCTCAAGCTATTTTATCATCCTTTTAATGCATTCCATTATTGCTGTATCTCCCCAAAGCTAGTCATGAAATGTATAAAGTTGGTCCCATAGAAAGGTATCATCTTATATTTTTTAATGGCCATTAATTGAAATTCCTAATGTATGAATGTGTATTTTAGTGATTTTTATTACAAGGTCAGTTATTATAAACTTTTCTCTTAAGAACGGTGTTTTATGATTGCATGTGAAGTATTTTAAAAGGAACATTTCCAAGAAGATAAATTTCCACATATTCAAGAGAACTTTGCAACCACAAGGCTTATCCGACCTGTGACCAGAATACCGCCATAGACGTGTGAAAGTGAAATCTCCCAGAAGCAGAACCTTCCCTTTCTTTGATATATTGGAATTTCCTGGCCTGAATGTATGTATCTCACACAAATGCAACTAGCAGCTGTATTTCCATTTTCTAGAGAAAGTCACAAAGCTTCCTCCCCCCCCCCCCCCCCCCACAATGTTCCAAGCACTTCCTTTGCAAGTGTTACACTATCCTCCTTTCCTATCTCCCATCTCAGTTCTGGACAGACTATATAGCCTGGCATGACTTTTAATTACATTTAATTAGTTTCTGAGAAGCAAACATTAAATAAATTACAAATTACACTAATCTTAAGGCTCTTTATATTCATCTGATATCCCTAGTATCTTAAGAACGTTTAATTAATCAACTCTATGATACTAAGATGCAGATGGTAGTCCAGCAGCGAGAGGGGTGCTATCCAGTTGGTGAGACGTCATATGTGTGTGCTTGATGCAAAGAGTTCAAAGCTGTCAGAGAATGTTCTCTTGAGGCTACAGTAGTGGAGGAGCTGAGGGAGACAGAGAGGTACTTAGAGGAGGCCTACAGGGACATTGTAGAGAAGTCCCATCTCCAATATGACAGCTCCTGTGCTGCCTTGAAGGAGAGAAGTCTTCTAAAAGGAGAGCATCACCCTAGTACAGCTGGAACTAATCCTGTAGCCAGGAACAGCACACCAGGGGATGCAATATGCTCTCGCACCGAGGATGTGTCTCCAGGAGCTACTGCCCATGAGGAAAGGGTTAGGATGGCTGTTGTAGTGTAGTTAGTGATTCAATTATTAGGCATGTAGATAGCTGAGTGGCTGGTGGATGTGAGGATCCCCTGGTCACTTGCCTGCCTGGTGCAAAGGTGGCAGACCTCACACGTCACCTAGATTGGATTTTAGATAGTGCTGGGGAGTAGCTGACTATCTTGGTACATGTGGGTACCAATGACATAGGAAAATGTGATAGATTATGGAAGCAAAATTTAGGCTCTTATGTATAAAGCTCAAATCCAGAACCTCTAGAGTAGCATTTTCTGAAGTGCTACCTGCTCCACGTGAAGGGCCCAAGAGACAGACAGAGCTCTGGAGTCTCAATACGTGGATGAGATGATGATGCAGGGAAGGAAGGTTTTAGACTTGTAAGGAACTGGGCAACCAAGGTGTGACCAGGTTGTTGGCACTGGCATTTAAAAAGGAGATAGAGCAGCTTTAAAATTATAACCTGAGGGAAGGCCAACAGCCGTTCTAAAAATGCATGATTTGGAACAAGGTATCTTTCAAAGATATCACCAAAACAGGGAAGATAGGGTATCCTGATAGCGAGGTTACAAAACACAGCATAGTAGATCAGATGTCCCTAAATAAAAATCAGACAAAAAACTGTAAATTAACACTGTCAACTACTGAGCAAGATATAAATAAGAACAACAAAGATAGTTTGAAATGTTTATATGCAAATGCCAGAAGCCTAAGAAATAAGATGGAACAGTTAGAATATATTGCACTAAATGAAAAATTAGATATAATAGGCATCTCTGAGACCTGGTGGAAGGAGGATAACCAGTGGGACACTGTCATACCAGGATACAAATTATATCATAGTGATAGGGTGGATCGAATTGGTGGAGGGGTAGCTTTGTGTGCTAAGGAGGGCCTTGAATCAAATAGACTGAAAATTCTACAGGAAACAAAACATATCTTGGAATCCCTATGGATTGAAATTCTATGTGTAAAGGGGAAAAGGATAGTGATAGGAGTGCACTACCGTCCACCTGGCCAGGATGAACAGACGGATGTAAAAATTAGGGAGGTTAACAAACTGGGCAACACAACAATAATGGATGATTTCAATTACCCCTATATTGACTGGGTAAATGTAACATCAGGCATGCTAGGGAGGTAAAAGTCCTTGATGAAATCAAGGACTGCTTTATGGAGCAGCTGGTACAGAAGCCAACAAGAGAAGGAAAAATTCTAGACCTAGTCCTTAGTAGAGTGCATGATCTGGTACAGGAGGTAATGGTGCTGGGACCGCTTGATAACAGCGATCATAACTGATCAGATTTGATATCAGCTTTGGAATAAGTACACACAGGAAATCCAATATGTTAGCATTTAACTTTCAAAAAGGAGACTATGATAAAATGAGAATAACAGTGAAAAAAAAATTAGAGGAGCAGCTGCGAAGGTTAAAAATTTACATCAGGCGTGGATGCTGTTCAAAAATACCATCCTGGCCAAATATATTCCATGTATTAAAAATGGAGGAAGGAAGACCAAACAACAGCCAGCACAGTTAAAAAGTGAGGTGCAGGGAGTTATTAGAGCTAAAAGAAAATCCTTTAGAAAATGGAAGAAGGAACTGACTAAAAATAATAAGAAACAGCATAAGGAATGGCAAGTCAAATGCAAAGCGCTGATAAGGAAAGCAAAGAAAAAAAGATTGCGTTGGAGGCAAAAACACATGGAGGGGCATAATCGAAGGGATGCCCAAGTTTTGTTGAGGACGTCCTCGCAAAACATCCCGATGGAGGGGCGGGGAAACCAATATTATCAAAACAAGATGGACGTCCATCTCTCATTTCGATAATACGGTCGGAGACACCCAAATCTGGAAATTTTGGTCCCCCTTAGAGATGGTCGTCCCTAGACTTGGTCGTTTCTGATTTTCGGCAATAATGGAAACCAAGGACGCCCATCTCAGAAACAACCAAATGCAAGTCCTTTGGTCCTGGGAGGAGCCAGCTTTTGTAGTGCACTGGTCCCCCTGACATGCCAGGACACCCACCGGGCACTCTAGGGGACACTGCAGTGGAGTTCATAAAATGCTCCCAGGAACATAGCTCCCTTACCTTGTGTGCTGAGCCCACCAAAACGCCCCTAAAACCCACTACCCCCAACTGTACACACTATCATAGCCCTTATGGGTGGAGGGCACCTAGATGTGGGTACAGTGGGTTTCTGGTGGGTTTTGGAGGGCTCGCTGTTTCCTCCACAAATGTAACAGGTAGAGAGGGGATGGGCCTGGGTCCGCCTGCCTGAAGTGCACTGCACCCACTAAAACTGCTCCAGGTACCTACACACTGCAGTCATGGACCTGAGTATGACATCTGAGGCTGGCATAGAGGCAGCAAAAAATATTTTGAAAGATATTTTTTGAGGATGGGAGGGGGCTAGTGACCACTGGGGGAGAAAGGGGAGGTCATCCCCGATTCTCTCTGGTGGTCATCTGGTCATTTTGGGCACTTTTTTGTGCCTTGGTCGTAAGAAAAACAGGACCAGGTAAAGTCATCCAAGTGCTTGTCAGGGACACCCTTTTTTTTCCATTATGGGTGGAGGACGTCCATGTGTTAGGCACGCCCAAGTCCCGCCTTCGCTATGCCTCCGATACACCGCCTTGAACTTTGGCCATCCCTGCGACGGAAAGCAGTTGGGGACGTCCAAAGTTGACTTTCAATTATACCGATTTGGACGACCCTGGGAGAAGGACGCCCATCTTCCGATTTGTTTCGAAAGATGGGCATCCTTCTCTTTTGAAAATGAGCTTGATAGTAAATTGTTTTTAGGTATATTAAAAGCAAGAAGCCGGCAAAAGAATTGGTTGGACTGCTAGATGACTGAGGGGTAAAAGGGGCACTCAGGGAAGACAAAGCCATAGTGGAGAGATTAAATGAATTCTTTGCTTTGGACTTCACCGAGGAAGATTTGGGAGAGATCTTGGTGCCAGAAATGGTATTCAAATCTGACGAGTCAGAGAAACTGAATGAAATCTCTGTAATCCTGGAAGATGTAATGGTGCAATTTAACAAACTGAAGGGTAGCAAATCTCCTGGACCAAATGGTATTCATCCCAGAGTATCGATAGAATTGAAAAATGAGCTTGTGGAACTATTGTTAGTAATATGCAATTTATCTTTAAAATCAAGTGTGATTATGGAAGATTGGAGGGTGGCCAATGTAACGCCGATTTTTAAAAAAAGTTCCAGGGGAGATCCGTGAAATTATAGACCGGTGAGCCTGATGTCGGTGCCGGGCAAAATGATAAAGACTATTATAAAGAACAAAATTACAGAGCATATTCAAAAGCATAGATTAATGAGACAAAGCCAACATGGATTTAGTGAAGGGAAATCTTGCCTCATCGATCTATTACATTTCTTTGAAGGGGTGAACAAACATTTGGATAAAGGTGAGCCGGTCGATATTGTGTATCTGGATTTTCAAAAGGCATTTGACAAAAACTCATGAAAGACTCCGGAAGAAATTGGAGAGTCATTGCTTAGGAGGTAGTGGATTAAAAACTAGTTAAAAGATATTCTCAATGGAGAAGGGTAAATAGTGGGGTTTCCCGGGGGTCTGTGCTGGGACCACTGTTTTTAAACATATTTATAAATGATCTAGAGATGGGAGTAACTAGTGAGGTAATTCAATTTGCTGACTATACAAAGTTATTCAAAGTTGTTAAATCGCAAAAGGATTGTGAAAACTTACAAGAGGTCCTTATGAGACTGGGAGACTGGGCATCTAAATGGCAGATGACGTTTAATGTGAGCAAGCGCAAAGTGATGCATGTGGGAAAGAGGAACCCGAATTATAGTTAAGTAATGCAAGGTTTCAAGTTAGGAGTCACCGACCAGGAAAGGGATCCAGGCATCATCGTTAAAGATATGTTGAAACCCTCTGCTCAGTGTGCGGCAGCAGATAAGAAAGCAAATAGAATGTTAGGTATTATTAGGAAAGGAATTGAAAACAAAAATGAGGATGTTATAGTGCCTTTGTATCGCGCCATGGTGCGAATGCACCTTGAATATTGTGTTCATTTCTGGTCACTGCATCTCAAAAAAGATACAGTGGAATTAAAAAAGGTACAGAGAAGGGCAACGAAAATGATAAAGGGGATGAGACGACTTCTCTGTGAGGAAAGGCTAAAGCTCTTCAGCTTGGAGAAAAGACAATTCAGGAGAGATATGATAGAGGTCTATAAAATAATGAGTGGAGTGGAACAGGTAGACTTGAATCGCTTGTTTTTCCCAAAATACTAGGATTAAGGGACATGCAATGAAGCTATAAAGTAGTAAATTTAAAACAATTTGGAGAAAATATTTCTTCACTCAATGTGTAATTAAACTCTGGAATTTGTTGTTGGACAATGTAGTAAAAGCAGTTAGATTAGCAGGTTTATAAAACGTTTGGATGGCTTCCTAAAGGAAAAGTCTATAGACCATTATTAAAATGGACTTGAGGACGACTGGAGAGCCTGAGACGCTGCCCCTGCTGGATGTGGCACTCATCCCTAACCGGCGAACTCTGCCCCCGCAACCCCAGAGCGATCCCTCCCCAGTGATGGCGTCGTCCCCGCAGCTTCTAGATAGTGCTACGAGTGAGTTGACGGGAGCTGGTAATCTGATCCTGGAGAGTGGAGGAGCACAGGGTGGAAGTTCCCCTCTGCTCGCTCTGGAGCGTCCAACTCAGTTTGCGGGAGGAACAATGGCTGTTGTGAACTCGGGAGTGGAGGAAACCCAACCCGACCGTACACGAGGTCAAGGTACTTTGAATTTTCTTAACGAGAAACCCACAGATATTACCTTAGAAAGCCTTTGGGCATTAATTGCGAATTTGGGAAAAGTGTTGTGTCCACAAATACAGTCTATTGAAACTTGGGTTAAACAACTAGAAGAAACTGTTGTGGTAGCAGAGTCAAAAAGGAAGGATATGACTCTTAAGACTAAATCTTTATCTGAGAACTTTGAGAAAGTTCAAGACTTGCAAAGAGTTACTATTAAAAATGTAACTAATATGAGGAGAAAAATTGAAAACTTAGAGAATGCTCAAAGATCAAATAATTTAAGATTTTTAAACTTCCCGAGAACAGTAACAACTGCTCCAAGAGAAATGTTAAACAGATATTTAAAAGAAATATTAGGATTCTCAGATAATACTCTTCCTCCTATTGTACAATCCTATTACCTACCAATTAAAACGTTGGATACTATAGCACAGCAACCTGACCAATCCCTTGATGTCTCTGCACTATTAGAAACCCCAACAGAGGACTTAGGCCCAGATGCACAAAACTTTAATGACTCTTTAACGACCCTTTAAGGAGGAAATTTTAAACCGTAGCATGCATTAAAGGCCATTTTCCGACAAGGCTAGCAGCTAACGAAAACGGAATGCAAACGAGAAACTACCATTGAAATGTGGTCAATTCGGAATGCACTAACCATACCAACGACTGCAATGAACCATTTACCGTCAGAAATTTAACGTCAGCTCAGACCTGTTGTTAAGGCCTGAGCTGTCATCTCCCCGCTGCCCCCTGCACCATAAAAATCATGTGTAGTAGTAGTTTAAAAAGAAAAGTGAGCTCCCCGCTTTCCCCTGCATGAAAAATGTCTCCACAAACATTAGCAAAGGATCGGGAGGGGGCAAAGGCGCTCATCAGGAGCGTCCTGTGTGGACGGCCTTGCCCCCCCCCCCCCCCCCGAGATCACCGCTGCTCCCTGTTTCTCCGTTCATGAAATACAAAATGTTAAAAATCTAAACTTCTGCATCGCCGGGCCCCCGCCCTTCCTGTCTCTCTCTTCTGCTACTGTCGGCAATGCTCCACCTCCCGCCATCCTCCACCTCCGGCCCCGCCCCCCTGAGTTTGTCACCACCGCTCCCCCCTCCACCGGACCCCCCTCTCTGCCATAATGGCCGGTGCAGCGCCTCTCACCTGTGTGTGAAGGCGCTGCACGGGTTGGATCAGCTGTTCTCGATCACTTCTGTCTCCTCCGACGTCATTCCTTCTTCCTGTGCCCGCCCTCCTCTGACGTCAGTTATCTACGTCAGAGGAGGGCGGGCACAGGAAGAAGGAAAGAGATGTCGGAGGAGGCAGAGGATGGCGAAGGACGGCGGGAGACGGACCATTGCCGACAGTAGCAGAAGAGAGAGACAGGAAGGGCGGGGGGCCCGGTGATGCAGAAGTTTAGATTTTTAACATTTTGTATTTCATGAACGGAGAAGCGGGGAGCAGCGGCGATCTCGGGCGGGGGGGCAAGGCCGACCACACAGGACGCTCCTGATGAGCACCTTTGCCCCCTCCCGATCCTTTGTTAATGTTTGTGGAGACATTTTTTTATGCAGGGGAAAGCGGGAGCCACGTGTTTGTATTGTTTTCTTTTTTTTTTTTTGGTTTTGACGTTTCTGGCATGCACAGAGCAGCCAGCATAACGCTTGACTGCTCTGCGCATGCTTTAGGAGCCTATTACCGACGGGGACTGATGCATGGTTCTTTACAATACCGCACCGAACTTGTGCGACTTGTTTTTTTGGAGCATTGTTCGTTTTTTAAAATTCAGTAATGGCTTTTATGATTTTGCTTTTTTTACGTTTGGTTGATGCATCTGGGCCTCAGTGACCGCTTCAACCTTGTTAGTTACTTTAGCTTTATCTTTGGATAAAGTTTTAATTATGAAAAAAATTTTTAGAAACAGAGATAATGATTTCCTGGGTTTCAAAGTACGCATATTTCCGGATGTGTCTAAAGATACCCAAAAAAGACACAGACAGTTTCTTCTATTAAAACCAGGGGTTCTCCAAATGGGAGCTACTTTTATTTTACGTTATCCTTGCAAGTGTATTGTTTGTTATCAGTTGGTTAAGTATGCCTTTTTTGATTCTGTGCAGCTCTCTGAATTTATATCAGACAGAAGTTCTCATCGGTAATAGCCTTGAATGTAAATAAGAACCATGAAAACCGGTTATTATTACCTCTGAGGAATTTCTTGTTCATTCTCCATAAATGTTAATCTTGGATCTTAAATGTGGACTGGAAGTACTAGTCAAATAACATTAATATTAATATGTTTATATTTCCCTATTAGTAATTTCTGATGAATGTACTTTTTCTGTTTCAAGTGTAATACTTGTTGATATTTGAAACAAATAAATATATAAATGATAAGAAAAAAATGGACTTGAGGAAAATCCACTGCTGATTTCTAGAATAAGCAGCATAAAATGTATTGTACTGTTTTGGGATCTTGCCAGTTACTTGTGACCTGGATTGGCCACTGTTGGAAACAGGATGCTGGGCTTGATGGACCTTCAGTCTGTCCCAGTATGGCAATACTTATGTACTACGACTTTAGTCCAGTTATGGCTCTCTCTGTACCCATAGATTTCAACATTTCAAAATGATTGGGGTGCCAGACATGATACAGATTATTCCTCATTGGACACAGTGAAGGAACTTGCTTAATATTGGAGATGCAGCACCCACAGAGCTGGCTCCTATTACTTCATTGGGATAGCTTCAGTATTTAAGCCATCTTAGGGATGTCATTTCAAGCATTTTATTGTCCAGACACTGAATATTTGTGCACATGGCCTTCCAATGAGACTACTGTATTTATAACCTACAAGCTTTTTTTCTCATGTACTCTGTGATCTTTGTAAGTAGTGTAATATTGTTCCATTTATGAAACAAGTCATCACTGGGGAATTTAAATTTTGAACTTCAGCCAGTTGGCTTGCTTGTGAAGGGAGTGAAAAATCTATTTAACTGATAAACAAACCACTTCTTTAGGAGCAAGAAAGTGGGAGGATTGTGAATGGTGTGCACTATCTTACACTCAGCTGGGTGAACCACACCTGCTTAGCACACCACTTGGGTGTACTGGAGAATTTCCAAGAGACAACAGGAACAAGAGAGCCTGACATAGTGTTTGTGCTAAATTAAGCAGATAAGAGGCAATGACCAGGTCACATTAAATAGGAAGGAAACAAAACTATAAGATGGAGAGAAGAAAACACCTATGTCAAACTGACCACACCTGGTTGTTCTAGGTGGTAGATAGATTACACTATCAAATTTACCAGGCAGAAGACAATACCCAAATAAACTAGACGGGGGGGGGGGGGGGAGGGGATCGTAGCTGTCAACTTGATGAGTTCCTGTATGCATATCTTATGCCAATCTTTGGTTTCACCTTACATACCCACATCAGTAATGAATGTGAAGGCAGCGAGCCATGGTCAAGGTAGCTGATGATAGCATCATGTCATGCCGCCTTTGCCTTGCCCTTCTCACCTGTGCAGCTCCCAAAAATGCAGGAGCTGCAATGCTGGATGATGGCGTTGGGCTCCCTACCCCCTTGGCAGGGAAGCTGTGAGCAAGGTAGACAATAGGAGTCAGTTGTGGCTGTTCTGGGCCTTTTTCTACCACACTTTCAGCACCTCACTCATCCACCTTAGGACTGGCATGATTTCAGCACATCAGCTGTTGCAGTGGCAGGTGTACCCAAGCCAGAGGGTAAACTTGAGGGACTACAGAGATTAACTGTAAAGTGGACTGGTGCTGCTGGACAGAGCCGGTGTACCCCATGAACAACACATGGCTCACGCTGGGGCCTGTTTGCATGCAAGATGGGGCTACCTTGCTTCATGGTAGTTGCCACCCCAACATACCACTGGTTGGAGATGATGAAGACCTTGTTGGGTCACATGGGGGGGGGGGGAGAGTGGAAACCAGTAAAGTACTGTTGAAGTCAATGTACGCGCTGTCTTGGATACTAAGCCTGATTTTGTGATTAATAATATTCTGTAGCCTAATGTTATTACAAATAAGAAACTTCATGTCTGTGTCAATTATTTGGGTAAAACTATGCTTTCTCCCATCAAAGAGAAAGGGGTGAGGCATTAGTACAAGGTGGTGGGGCAAAGGAGGGTCATAGCTACCTATGTTATTTGTAGCCCCTGATTCTACCCACTGAAATCAGTGCTGCCATTCCTATAATGGGCCCTGTTACATTCCCATCCCCTCCTTCAGTATGGACATCTTATTAATACAGGAAGTCCATGCCAAAGGAGGGGAGCAGGAAAGCAACAGTGCCTTGAGCCCAACAGTGGCTCAGAAGGTCCATGCTCTTATTTTTTCATTTTTGCTTCTTTAGCCTCAGCGCAGCTTTATAGTGCATGCTGCTGGTAGTTCCTTATCACATGGCCCATCAGGGCATGCTCAAATGCTCAATAAAACAATCCACCCCTACTTAAAATGTGGCTACTGGAAGTGGTAAGTTGGCAGCCATGAGCAATGTCCATGTAAAATTAGACAGGTAAATGTTTAGCCTAAATACATGGTGTAATTCTCATGCCACATCAAGTAGACGTGTACAGAAAGTAGTGTCTTGGGACAGGTCAACCAGTTGATCAAGAAAAGATGACCATGTAGTAAAGACTATGCCTAACTTATATCAGGAGGAGCTAGAAACATTATCCTTAACTTGTTTCTTGAATAGAGAAGGATGCTAGTGTTTTGTCACTCAGATCTTAATGACCTTTTTTATGGCTCACAGCTGTGATGGGTTACTAAGATATTGGTAGAAAAACATTATCTTGATATAAGGTGAGTTTCTGGAGCTACAAGAGTATCCCATACAATTTTGGAGCCTGACATTTCTCTTTACCCATAACAAAGGTACTAAAGTAGGGTGCCTGGTGAACACTGAGGAGGGACTACACATAGAAAGTCAGAGTCACATATTTAAAGCTTAGACCTTGCCAGGTTGGCTTTTCAGGATTTCCCCAAAGACTATACATGAGATCTATTTGCATACAATGGAGGCAGTGTATGCAAATAGATCTCTTACATATTCATTGATGAAAGCCTGATTATATTGCAGCTCTCAAGGACCGATGTTGGACACTCCTGTACTAAAGAATATCACTGTGTCTAGTCTAATTTGGGGAATGTAAGAAATGTTAAATTTTAACAGGCTACTTGAAATGTATGGAAAATCAGAATGAACTGATGCTACCTTGACAACGTTCAGAATATGATACTAAGGAAAGATGTCTTAATGCTGCCTGTAATGATAACAAGGACAGGGAGACTAGTAGGGTAGGACAGACAATTGTATCGCCCTAAATTAACTGCATCTCTCATTTAGTTACTTCATACACAATATATTTTTATGTTGCCTGATTAATATCATTTACTTCCAGCTCTGTGGCTCTTTTTGTTGGTTATCCGGGTATCACAAATAACAATAAGGGGGTATAGCTTAGTGCAAGGCTGCCCAACCATAGGCAAGACTAGACAGCCACCTAGTGCAGCTGCTTCTAGGGTGCTGCATAGCTGCAGTCAAAACAAATCCCGACAGTTACACAAACATTACTGTGTACTTTTACCTGCAGGAAAGACGGCATTTTTCAGATAGACCATTTACTTGGGTAAATAACTTTTAGAAATTGCCCTTATTTGTGTGTATGATATATACACACAAATGCAACAAAGTTTAATATTTAAACGTCTATCCTGCTTATTTTCGAAGCAGAAGGGCGGCCATCTTCCAACACAAATCGGGAGATGGGTGCCCTTCTCCTAAGGGCAGCCAAGTTGGTATAATCGAAAGCCGATTTTGGCCACCCTCAACTGCTTTTTGTAGCAGTGCTGGACAAAGTTCAAGGGGGTGTGTCAGCAGTGTACCGAAGGCAGGACGGGGGCGTGGTTAAGAGATGGCTGTCCTCGGCCAATAATGGAAAAAAGAAGGGCCGCCCTGACGAGCATTTGGCCGACTTTACTTGGTCCATTTATTTTCAGGACCAAGCCTCAAAAAGGTGTCCGAACTGACCAGATGACCACCGGAGGGAATCGGGGATCACCTCCCCATACTCCCCCAGTGGTCACCAACCCCCTCCCACCCTAAAAAAAAAAAAATTAAAAACATATTTTTGCCAGCCTCAAATGCCATACCCAGCTCCATGACAGCAGTATGCAGGTCCCTGGAGCAGTTTTGGGTGCAGTGCACTTCAGGTAGGCGGACCCAGTCCCATCCCCCCCCCCCCCACCTGTTACACTTGTGTAAATGGGAGCCCTCCAAGACCCACACAATACTCACTGTACCTACATGTAGGTGCCCCTTCACTATGGTAGTGGTGTACAGTTGTGGGAGTGGGTGTTGGGGGCTCAGCACACAAGGTAAGGGAGCTATGCACCTGGGAGCAATTTCTGAAGTCCACTGCAGTGCCCCCTAGGGTACCCGGTTGGTGTCCTGCCATGTGAAGGGGACCAGTGCACTACAAATGCTGGCTCCTCCCACGACCAAATGGCTTGGATTTGGCCAGTTTTGAGATGGCCAGCCTCGGGTTCCATTATCGGCGAAAACCAGTGCCGGCCATCTCTAAGGGCAGCCATCTCTGGGTTGAACCCAAATGTTGAGATTTGGTCATCCCCGACCGTATTATCGAAACAAAAGATGGCCACCCATCTTCTTTCAATAATACGGTCGGGGACGCCTCTTTTATGGTGCCGTCCTTAGAGATGGGCGCCCTTATAGATGGGCGTCCCCATTTGATTATGCCCCCTCCACGTCATCTAGAGGGGGCACAATTAGGGGCCTGAAAGTTAAGTGAGAAGAAAGAGGAGTATATGTTAGAAGGTTTGCCTAAGCTACCTATATGGAACTCATTTTGAAACAGAAAAATGTCCAAAAAGCAGTACAAAGCGGCAGCTGGACTTTTTTTTTTTTGCAAAAATGTCCAAATCGCTATTTTCAAAAAATATTTTAAAGATATTTTTCTATGCAATTCATCTGCAGTGCATCCAAATCACAAGGAGGTTATGTCAGGGAGGATTTGGGCATTCCCACAACTTGGATGTTTTTCTGCCATAATGGAACAAAACAAAAACGAAAAGTTGAACGCCTTGGTCTGGACCTGTTTCATTCATGACTAAGTCATAAAAAGGTACCCTAAATGTGGAGAAATTAAGACATGACCTTCCTCACTGTTCACCGAGACAGAGACAGAGTTCTTCCAAAGAGACAGTGTTCTTTGGTTTTTCAGCGTTATTTTGTCTGTGCTTGTTTTAGCACTCTACTTTCTGACTGAGTTGTACTGACGTTTCATATTATCCGACCCCTGAAGAAGGCATTTTTGCTGAAACATGGACCATGTCGGGTCCCCTCCCAATAAAACCTTATTTTGAAACCCCTGCCTCAGCTGTTTGGTTGTCATTTGGATTTTGACCTCTTCCACCCTTGTTTTGTTTTACTTGTGTTTTGTGGAAGGTGTGGACCTCTTTTTCTCTTGAGGAAAATGCAACCAGTCAGGTTTTCCAGATATCTGCAATGAATACTCATGAGATTGATTTGCATGCACTGCTTCTACTGCATGCCAATTTCTCTCAGGCATATTCAGTGTTGGATACCTAGAAATAATGATTGACTGGGATTCCCCCAGGACAGTTTTAGGAACCCTTCATCAACCCTCTCTCCTTGCTTTACCTCTCATCTCCCATTGATGAGGGCAGCAGCATTGCAGTAACCCTGGAAATAGCAGGTGTTACTAACATCAGACTGCTTCAGTCTTTCTTAAGTTTACTGGCTGTTTATTCAGGAGCATCAATCAGCAGTAGGAGGCAGGAGTAGAAGCAACAGTAGCAAGCTTGTCTTTGGCACAAAGTTTGGTGCTCTGCTGAGCCACATTAGCAGCCCATCTCTCTGGCCCTCTTCAATAGTAGATAGCAGACATCTTTGGCTGGTAGCACTTTCATTGGGTGGTGAATATCTTTTTTGGGAGGAAGTGGGAGTAGAATGGCCTCAATCATAAAAGAAGATAGATTTTATTACATAGAAGCTCTTTGGGCACGAATTGATACCAATATTGTTTAAAACAAATTACAAGTTTTATACAATCTCTCCAAACAAATAAAATCCCATCTAATCCTGTAACACTGGAATATATCTATCAAGACAACAACTAACACAGTTTGCCAGTGGCACAATCAAGACTAGACCCAGTAATTTGCTCTTCTTTTTTTGCACTTCAGATGATTCACTCCATCATATCTTTCCTCTCCTCGGCTTCTATTCATACTTAATCCTCTCTTTAGTCATTACACAACTACTGTAATGCTTTATATGCTGGCCTACCACTATTCTCTCTTAAACACCTGCAATTAGTACAGTCTATGTATGGTATAATGGGACAGAGCCAGCATGGTTTCAACAAAGGGAAGTCTTGCTTCAACAATTTGCTTCATTTCTTTGAAGGTGTGAATAAACAGATTGATAAAGATGAGCCAGTTGATGTAGTGCATCTAGATTTTCAGACTCCTGATAAAATTAAGGAGTCATGGGATAGGAGGCAATGTCTTTCTGTGGAATTAGGAATTGCTTATTGGACAAAAAACAGAGGGTAAGGTTTAAATGGTCATTTCTCAATGGAGGGTAATTGTAGAGTGGTGTAAGGATCTGTACTGGGACCAGTGCTATTTAACATATTTATAAATGGTCTGGAAATCGGAATGACGAACGAGGGTAATTAAACTTGCAGATGACACAAAAGTATTCAAAGTTGTGAAAAACCGTGTGGATTGTGAAAATTGCAGGAAGACCTTAGGAAACTGGAAAAGTGGACATCCAAATGGCAGATGAGATTAATGTAGACAAATGCAAAGTGATGCATATTGGGTTAGAACAATCCAAATCATAGGTTACCTGATGCTAGGATCCACCTTGGGGGTCAGCACTCAAGAAAAAGATCTACCAATGTGTGGCAGTGGCCAAAAAGAAAACAGGATGCTAGGAATTTTAGGAAGGGATGGTGAATAGACCGAAAATACTATAATGCCTCTGTATCGCTCCATGGTGCGACCATAACCTTGAGTATTGCGTTCAGTTCTGTTTGTCGTATCTGAAAAAGATATGCAGAGAATTAGAAAAGGTTCGAAGAAGAGCAAACAAAATGATAAAGGGGACAGAACTCCTCTCATATGAGAAAAAGCTAAAGAGGTTAGGGCTCTTCAGTCTGGAAAAGAGAAGGCTGAGGGGAAATATGATTGAGATGTACAAAATCCTGAGTGATGTAGAACAAGTAGAAGTGAATCAATTTTTTTTACTCTTTCAAAAATACAAAGGACTAGGGGAAACTCAATGAAATTACGTAGAAATACTTTTAAAACAAATAGGAGGAAATATTTTCCCACTCAACGAATAGCTAAGCTCTGGAACTCTTTGCCAGAGGATGTATTAACAGCGGTTAGCGTATCTGGGTTAAAAAAGATTTGGACAAGTTTCCTGGAGGAAATCCATAGTCTGCTATTGAGACAGTATTGAGGAAACTGCTGCTTGCCCTGGGGATTGGTTGCATGCAATGTTGCTACTATTTGGGTTTCTGCCAGGTATATGTGACCTGGATTGGTCACTGTTGGAAACAGGATTACTGGGCTGGATGGACCATTGGTCTGACCAGAAATGGCTATTCGTATATTCTCATGTTCTTCACAATTCTTGTGATTTTACCATGTCTCCCTTGTATTAATTACTGAATACTGGCTCCAACAGGCCACATTTTTGAAAGAGAAAGACATCCGTCTTTCGACATAAAACAGAAGATGGACCATCCTTCTCACAGAGCAGTTTTAGTGGGTACTGTAGATCTCACAGAGCATTTAGTGGGTACTGCAGTGCACTTCAGACAGGCATACCCCCCCCCCCACCTGTTACATTTGTGGAGGAAACAGCGAGCCCTCCAAACCTACCACAAATCCACTGTACCCCTATATAGGTGCCCCCCTTTCACCCGTAAGGGCTATGGTTAGTACAGTTGTGGGTAGTGAGTTTTGGGGGGCTCAGCACACAAGGTAAGGGAGCTATGTTCCTGGGAGCAATTTTATGAAGTCCACTGCAGTGCCCCTAGGGTGCCCAGTTGGTGTCCTGGCATGTCAGGGGGACCAGTGCACTACAAATGCTGGCTCCTCCCACGTCCAAATGTTGCATTTGGACGTTTTTGGACACAGACATCTTTGGTTCAAAAAGCACCATAAGTCAGAAACGTCCAGATCTAGGACGTCCAAAATTAAGGATTTGGACGTCTCTGATGGTATTTTCGAAACAAAAGATGGACATCCATCTTTTTTTGAAAACACAGGTTTCCCTGCCCCTGGATTTCGATGTGTTTGCAAAGACGTCCAAATCGCAACTGGATGTTTCTTTCAAAATGCCCTCCAAGTCTCTGCAAACATCAAATTTAAACTCCTCATCATAGCCACAAGAGATACCTTCTTTCTGCGCTAGACTATATTACAAACTTACTGGTTCCATGCAACTTCAGCACGAACCTTGCGATCATCTCAAACTGCCCCTTTTACACCTCCTCACCCTCCCTTCTATTCTAGACTATATTGCAAACTTACTGGTTCCATACAACTTGACACGAACCTTGTGATCATCTCAATCCAGTGGCGTACCAAGTGGGGGCGGTCCGCGCCTTGTGGGCTCCGACTTCGCTAACTTCGCTCGTTCGCTGCAGTCCCTCTGCCCCGGAACAGGAAGTAACCTGTTCCCGGGGCAGAGGGAGCTGCAGCGAACGATGAAGTTAATGAAGTCGGAGCCCAAAGGCGCGCACCGTGGCACCCCCCCCCCCCCCAGCGGCGTGCACCCGGGGGGGGGGGGCATCGGCGATCCTCCCCGGGTGCCATCCAGGCTAGGAACGCCACTGTCTCAATCTGCTCTTTTACACCCTCCCTCCACCTTTATGCCTACAACTAGGTAACGCATGAGAAACTGCTTTTAGTTACACATGCCTCCAAATTCTGGAATGCCCCTGTCATTGGCTGTCAGATTAGAAATCCCACACCAAGCATTTAAGAAACATATGAAGACCTGGCTCTTTCAATAGGCCTTTCCTTCTCACACCCTCCCCTAAAGATCTTGTCCTCATATGCTCTTCCCGTAACTATTCCTTCTTGTCTTCTCCATTGCCTCTGTCTTTTCTTCTCCTTACTTGAACCCCTCAGCTCCTTGATTTTGTTTTATTGAAAACCGCTTCATTGCACATTGAGTGTGATAGGCAGTATATCAAGCCAATGTAAACAAACAAACCAATGTGTGAGCCAGTATGATTACAGTTTACTGCTTCTCATTTTACACCCTCAGGTGCCCATATACCCCACTATTATCCCAAACAAGTTCAGGTTCAATGTGGCTTACATCAAAATGTAAAACAAATTACAATAAGAGAGCTATAACAAAAATACATCAAAGGTTAAAACATCCAAGCATCAAGATGACTTATTTTGAAAATAAATTAACCAACAAGAACAGCAATACCAATAGTGGGAGGAATTCACTAAAAATCCTGCCAAATGAATCTGATTGACTTCTTTGACTGGGTGACCAAAGAACTGGATAAAGGACAGTGCAAGGCAGACTTCTACAGTCTATGCCCTGACACAGCGACGACAAATCAAAGATCAGGTATGCATATGACGTATCACGTCATACCTTATGTAATGAGTTATATTGTTGGAAGACTGAATGGACCCATACAGGTCTTTATCTGCTGTTATCTACTACGTTACTAGGTAAATAAGAATGTTTTCAACAATTTATGAAATTTCAAGTAGTCATTAACATATCTGAGCAACTTTGGTAGGTAATTCCATTTCCTAGTAGTGAAGCTTGCATAATGAATTGATCTGTAATGAAGATTTTTACAACACAGAAAATGGAGTAGAAGATAGTCTCTCAATGTCGAATGCGCATTACTTAAAGGTAATTCTAACAATACGTAACAGAGAGAGGGAACCAAGTACAGAAAAAGTCCCAGCAAAAAAACAGCACAAAGGGCCTTTAAAAACAGAAGGGAACAACGTTCTTTCATCAAAAAACTTTTAATAGTGAACTTTGATTGAAAGGAAAGACGACACGGGCGTGAGTGTGAGAGCTCTGCATTTTAATTGGACGGAAACACATCACACACAATTTCGGAAATCATCATCCTTTTGACATTAGTCTGTTGAAGCCCCCTTTGTCATTGGTTGTGACCCCTGACGCTAGGTGCGGTAGGCACCCAAAACACGGCCTGTGTCGGGTCTTCTTCAACAAAGTTCACTATTAAATGTTTTTTTGATGAACGAATGTTGTCCCTTCTGAATTCTAACATTACTACATGTGAGTCAGGTTAAAAAACAAATACAATTTGATAAACAAGTACACATAGTTTAAGATACCTCTTGCATATATTGGAAGCCAATGACTTGGCGAATCAGGGGCTTTACATATGAGATGAGCCACAGTATTCTCAGCTGTTTGAAGTTTTTTGCTAAGAGAGACTTTAGGCTGAATAAACCGTATTATGCAGTAATCAAATGTATTCATCACTCTAGTCTCTCTGTAGTTTTACCCTTTCGTAGCACAGAACATCCTGCTTTGAATGATGAAACTGGTAGAAGTGCCACGAAATGGAATAAAAGGGTAGGTGTTGCCATCTAAATTCACAGATCAATATAGGGAACAGGTATAAACCAAATGCTGCTCTCATAAAACCAAAAAAAAAAATTAAAGGACCCATAATTGGACAGTCTTTTATTAAAGTATTCAAAACAAGATAATATCAACAATAGGAGAGCATGACCTCAGGAAAAAGAGATTCAACCACGGCCATGTTTCAGCTGGAATGCCTGCATTCAGGAGCCATTAGCATCCTGTAAAGTTGCTCTCACATTCCTAGCTCACTGCCTCAGTGTCAGTAGAGAGTATGCAAAGCTGCCTAGCGTATAATGTGAGAGGACTTCAGCCTGGGATGCTTCTGCCACGCTACCTAGGGAGTTTAATGGGTCTCTCTCCTCACACGCCAATTAGTGAGTTCTTTGGTTTTTTATTCCCACTCCATTATTTCCTGATCATTTTTGTCATGGGATTTTGTCCTTTTTATCTCTTTGCTCTCATAAACGCACTCACACCACATTCACCAGAATGGCCAGAATCCAACTTCTGTATTTGTCAATACATCAGATATACAGAATAAAAAGTCTTCCTTATTCAAATAAAGAACCTGTGTATACAAAAAGGCTAACTCACAGAACTAATAAACAAAAGAGAAAAAAATCCTGCTGCAATGTGTTTTGGCTGCCAAAATGGCATATGTCAAAGGCAAACATGAATGCTTGCAAAACATGGAACAATATTCTTACTGAAAAAGAAAAAACACCTAATAAAAGAAATCCTGGCACTGCAAAAGGCCCATATCCCAGAAGAAAGCCACTGTGTGAGCCCCATGTTCTTCAATAGCAGCTTATTTCACTGGGAATATTTTCCAGGATTTGTATGCATGTGCATGTATGCCCTTGAGATAGATGATGGGAGATGGGAAACAAAACACAATCACCTTGAATTTTTATTATTTTCTTCTTTGGATGAATACTTTCGCCATTTTGTGTTCATAATAATGAAGTGCTTGAAAATGTTCTATTCATACAAGTATATAAAACTTTTTAATATCTGATAGGGTTTGATAAATGTAGAAATTCTTTCAGCCCATTCCAACACAGCCATAACATTCAGAACAGTGTTTTCTGACCGGTCCTAGAGACACACCTAGACAGTTGGGTTTTCAGAATTGCCACAATAAATATGCATGAGATAGATTTGGCATACAATGAGACTCCAATAACTATCTTGTGATAAACCTGAAAACCTATCTAGCAAGGTCTGCCTTCATATTACATGTCTGGAAACACAGTTTCAAAGGGATTAACAATGCAAACCTCCATTAAGATCTACTGATGGGAAGCTGTTCAGGCAGCCATACTCTAGCGCTAGGAAAATGCTCCTCCCTCTAAGCTAGCACCTAGACGATGAATGTATGATATTTGCAGGGACAGAAAATGTGTGCATGATATATGCTTAGCTGTGAAAGGGGACAAAAATAAGAATTCAGAGACAACATTTTCCATCTGTTCTATCTCCACTTACCCCCTGCATATTAAGATGTTTTTAATATGTTATGTTGACATTATAAGTAAGATACTATACCATAATGTGTACTGTTTTTTGAAACTTTTACTGCTGTAATTGTCTATTGCCTATGTCTGGCTTATTCTTATGTACAACGCCTTGGGTGAATTTTTTCAAAAGGCATAAAATAAATCCTAATAAATAAATAAGCAGATCTCTTAAGGAGCTAGCAGTCCCCCACTCCCACCTGAAAACAAGGGACCTGAGGTCCAGTAGGTAGTTCACTGACTCTGATGGTGGCCAGTCCTGGTCACTTATTTTTAAAAAGTGTATAAAATGTCTCCCCAGTTGCATATACTGTTCAAAGTGGCATACAATAAATAAAAACCACTACATTAATCCATAACAATTCACACATTATAAAAGCAATGTACTCCCCTTATCTTTTCTGACAGGAAATAGCTTCCTAAAGGGCAAATCCTCAACGCAATGGGAAAAGTCAGGTCTTCAGTCCCTTTGGGAAGATCTTATAATCTACTTCCTGTCTCAGCAGCTCGGCGAGACCATTCCATAATTTAGGGGCAACACAAAGAAAGCTGTTCCCTGCTCACCCCACCCCCCCCCCCCACCCCCCCACACACCTGATATTCTTCATTGAGGACACAGTCAGCTACAATTCATAACAGGAGGCCTAATAATCTAACTGACTTAAATCACTCCCCTTTATGTCCCAGATACTGCAGACCATATCCACACATGGCTTGGAAAACCAGGACAGTTTCTTAAAAATTGCATACAGCCTTTATGGGAAGCCACTGCAGTGCCCATCTCCAAACACTATCTCCCTGAAAGGCCCAGGTATAGTATAGTCTAATAAGGGGACCACTAGAGCTTATATAATCCAACAAAGGAATCCTTGCCCAGGATGCACTTCCAGTTTCCAAACCAGTTTACGCATAAGTATCCAGCAAATCCTAATGGGAAGATTGGTTTCCTGTTCATCAGCTCTAGAAGTAAGTAGCAATCTCCAATCCCATCAGCCTAATAATTAAAGGACCTGTTCTCTAAAAAATACTCGTGCAAACTGTTTTCAAAATCCAGCTACACTACTAGCTTTGAACACATCCTTCAGCAACAAACTTCTCAGCTGAATCACGTTTATGAAATATAATTTCTTCTATTTATTTTGCCACTGATTGGTTTCTGCTGTAAATGTACAGCCTACTTTCATTTGGCCTAGGTTCAGAGAAGTTTGTTCCACCCTTTTTTCAATTGAATAACACCATCTTTATATTGAGAGTTTCATCCATTCATCCAGCGTTGCAGGACAATAAGGGTGAATGGCTATCCCCCCCTTATTGGGGGACAAGCTAACCCAACTTTTCCAGCACTCTGACTCAGGCCAAGTCTTCCATTGGTTAGGAAGGGAAGGAGCGCAGGACCGTGGTTAGCCCCTTATTGGGCTGTCGTGTTCAAAATCTTGCTGGCAGGAATCACCTTCCAATGGGGATACAACTCATTAGGGGAGGGCGGGTTTAGCAGCACCAATATAAGGCCAGCCCAGCCCTCTGAGGACCGGGATCCTTCTTGCTCCTCGGAGGTGGCTTGCTTACCCGGCCCATCCCATCTTTTGCTTTCCTAGGAACATGCAAGAATTAGAGTGTTTAGCTTTGTCATGGCTTAAGGGGGTCCCCAAGCTCGAGCCTGTGCAGATGGAGGTCCTTCTGGAGAGAGCCTCAATGTTCACCCAGTGGTGTACATTGGGCCACAGTGCAATACCGACATAAAGGTTCATGTCTTGATGGTTTAGCCTAGCTGACAAGGGAGTTAAGGCAGGACCTCAAGGTTCACTGGGTGGTTGTACATTGTGCCCCAACTCAATTCAGACATGGAGGGAGATGTTTTGAGGGTTTAAACCTTGCTGATATTAAAACCCATAATTCCTTAAGCACTATGATTTGGCTATGACTCCTAGTTGTTAAGTGGCGGTAGTCAAGTGTTGTAACTGAAATAAACAATGTTGTCTGTTCTTTATTAGCTCACCAATAATACCCAAGCAAGTTTCTGGTCTTAATTATGATGTACTGGCATTACATTTAATTGCATGTTATATAATTATATCTGCCAAAAACACACTTTAAGAGAATTGCTCTTGTTTAAACCATCATAGTTGGGGGGGGAGGGGGGATGTGCTTCTTAAAACTAGCATGCAACAGCATTTCTGATAACTGCTTAAGGTGGTGCAACAAAAGCCATCATTGCCCTCAAAGAATCAAGGTCATAGGAGTTGAGGACAGAAACAAATTAACACAGTAAAAGACGGCAGAATAAAAAGACTAGAACGAGCAGGTTCTATCTAGGCAGGAGCGATTTGTCCACTTCGGCTACAGGCACATCAGATCATACACCGGCCGTGGCCACTCTAACGCCTCCTGTAAACCAAGCAGTCTAGGTAATGCTGAGCTGGGCAAGTCAGTGTGCTAGGTGGGCACATCTGATGGCACGGTTTTAATCAAACAGTGTTCTGAAAAATGAATTAATGTAGATGTCCCTGCTTTCAGCAAGGGAAGTGTTTTTTTGTTGGTTTTTTTTTCTCCATAGAACAAGATAAAATGGGAAGTGCGAAATAAGCTGAGGATATAGAAAAGGAGAAAAAGTAATGAAAGCCCAAATGGAAGGGAGGAAAAGCGAATCAAGAGAAACACCTAGCATAAGAAAGAGACAAAAGCAAATGGCATTTTTACAAACATTTCTTCTGTAAGGCAAGTCCGATCTCCATAATTTACGAGGAAAACGTTGTGAGCGGTAGGAGAAGTTGCTGTCAGAAAGGGGGCCGGGCTTGGGAAGGCGCCAAACTCCTCTGCAGGAGCTCGCTGGCCTTACCTGAGAGACAACAGCGCCAGGTGCATGGCAGGAGGCGCAAAGCGAGACAGGGCAGCTGGGAGAGACACCCCCACCATCCAACAAGTTCTACCGCGCCGGGGCACATCCGCCTGTCCTGCACACACCCTGCACCGTGCCTTGCAGCTCCCAAATACTGTCCCTCTGATCTGTCCCATCCCTACCAGATCCTCGATCACCACCAAGAAAAGCAAACCACTGAGCTAATTGCCCTCCTGCCCCGACGGTGCCCACTGGCTGAGGGTGCATAGGGCGAGCCGCTCCTCCCTTCAGTTTTCTAGCCTACTGAAGCGATCTGGCCCCGGGGAAGCAAACAGCACGAGATCTCGCCTCTACCTTTGCTGTTGGGAGTCGCTAGATCTATGTACATTTTCCTTTCTGCCCGGGCTCTGCTACTCTTCAGGAGATTCTTAGGAAGAAGAGGTGGACGGCTTCCTTGCTGTTTTTGTATGCTCCCCAAAATCGCGATGAGAATCCAAAATAGCGAAACGATCATAGGAATGACCGACTCCTTCCAGCAGTCCCAACAGCTCCCACGTTTTCTTTTCTGCTTCCTTTAAAGTGAAAAGAAAGAATAGTCTCAACTGATAGAACTAGACATGCAGCCGCTGCAAGTGACCAGTGACAGCCCACAGGTCCGATGGGGAAGGATGTGAGTGTGCGCGACCGAGACTGAATAATGTGATCAGAGGAGGAGAGAGAGTGAATGAATGAGCTGCGTTAGGAGGAGGTCTCCTTTCTCTTTCCTCGATCAGTCTCTGAGTCCGATTTTTTACTAAACATAGGGTTCTCTCTTTTGTCTCCCTCCCTCCTGCCTCTTCGTGAGCGTGTGTGTGTGTCTTTCTTTCATTTCACACATCCAGATGCTGCATGCTGCTGGCAGAAACAAGAAACTGCACACAGCTGAAACACAGCTTACAGCTCTTATTATCATTAGCACCTGGAAGGAATGTATTTACACCAACTGCACGGCCCCTATAAAGTCCGCTCCAGGTAGACACATAAATCCAATTCAGGCTCCCCACCATTGTGTCTAAAGTTCATCAAACATAGAAAAGATAGCCCAGGTCCTACCAGACACTATACAGTATATTTCCATAGTGACCGGAGGTCTTCTGATCCTGAGGATTAATCATATTGATCTAGTAAAATGGCTGCAAAAAAATCGCAATCATGTATCATGCATATATTACCTCCATGACTTTCTCACCATTATTTTTCATACTAGTCAGATTGGTTGAGGTGTGTGACCTGTGCAGCCACAATTGACACCATGCCTGTGGGGGTGCCACCCCAGCTGCAACCAATCAAGAACCACCATGCACGTGCACATGTAGGAGGTTCGAGCCAGCTGTTCCGTCATGCTGCCTTAATTGTGAAGAGCACTTTAAAGTGGAGGCTGCCCCTGCCATGGAGGTTGAAGCCACAGGTAGTAGTTATTAGTAAGAACCCGTAAGTTGAGGAATTGTTGCACCCTGCATAGGAGTTTCTGCTAAACTGAAGGACTAAGGAGCCACAGGTAAAGGAAGGCAGGATTCTGGAAGGGACACAGTAACTTAACAACAGCCTGCTGAGAGGAAGGGATGAAAGAGAGAGAGAGGGGGGGGGGGGTCTTTGAAGCTGGTGGGGGGCTGAAGCTGCTGTATTTGCTGAGCATCAAGGGATGGGGGTTGGTATGAGGAGCACTGTGAGAGGTCAAAGGCCACTGATGATGGTAGGGGATGAGGAGGGTGAGAAACTGCTCAGTGGTATGAAAGAAGCAGCGATTTGAGAAGTTGAATACTGGAGGGGAAACCTACAGAGTTGGGCATCAATTTCTTTTTTTCCCTGCAGGGTACCAGTTAGCCTAGAGTTGGTCCTGATCTCAGCTGCTGAACCTTAAGATAGTAACATAGTAGCAGAGTAGATGACAGCAGATAAAGACTTGTATGGTCCATCCAGTCTGCCCAACAAGATAAACTCATATGTGCTACTTTATATGTACACCTGATCTTGATATGTCCTTGCCATTTTCAGGGCACAGACCTTAGAAGTCTGCCCAACACTAGCTTTGCTTCCAATTACTGGTGTTGCCACCAGTGGTGTGCTGGTAAATTTTTAACAGGCTCTCTCCCCGGTCCACCTCTGCGCCCCCCCCCCCCCCATCCACCTCTGCCCCCCCCCCCAAAGAATTGCAGAGCTGGCTATAGCGGGGGGGGGGGGGGGTCAATGCATTACTCTCCAGGAAAAGAAAATTAAATGATCCCAGGTTCCAATCTAATTCATATTTAATATGGGATAAAATGCCATAAATAAGTAAATAAATATAAACTTTTAACGTTCAGCACCTGATTCTCAAAGTGGACATATTCCAAACACTATAATGAAAATAAAATTATTTTTTTCTACCGTTGTTGTTTCTCTGATCATGCTGGCCCAGTAACTGATTCTGCTGCTCTCTATCTGTTCCCTTGACTCCGTTTCCAGGGCTTCCTTTCCATTTATTTCTTTTCTTTCCTCCTTTCTTCTTCTTCATTTCTGGTCCTCCGCAGACTTGACTGTACAGTGGAGCCAGCTTCTGCCTATTTTCTCCATCCATGTGCAGTTTCTCTCCTCACTTCGTTTTCCCTCATCTAATCTCCTTCCTCTATCTTCCCTCCATGTCCAGCATTTCTTCTCTCTCTGTTCCCGCCCCTCCATCCATGTCCTGAAACTCTCCTCTCTCCCCTGTTCTCCTCCATCCATACCCAGCAATTGTCTTCTCTCCTCTGCCCCCCTCTATCCATCCGTGCCCAGCAATTGTTTTCTCTCCCCCTCCCCCCCTCTACCCATCCATGCCGAGCGATTCTCCTCACTCCCCTGCCCTTCCCTCCCGCTCCCATCCATGTTCAGTGATTCTCCTCCCTCCCCTGCCCTCCCCTCCCGCTCCCATCGATGTCCAACGATTCTCCTCCCTCCCCTGCCCTTCCCTCCCGCTCCCATCCATGTCCAGCGATTCTCCTCCCTCCCCTTCCCTCCTGCTCCCATCCATGTCCAGCGATTCTCCTCCCTCCCCTGCCTTCTCATCCCGCTCCCATCCATGTCCAATGATTTTCCTCCCTCCCCTGCCCTCCCCTCCCGCTCCCATCTCATGTCCAGCGATTTTCCTCCCTCCCCTGCCCTCCCCTCCCGCTCCCATCTCATGTCCAGCGATTCTCCTCCCTCCCCTGCCCTCCCCTCCCGCTCCCAAACATGCCCATCGATTGCCCTTCGCCCCCACCATCCCCTCCCGCTCCCATCCATCTTTTTTAAATTCCTCCTCGCCGTTGAAGCGCCATGTTAAAGCCCTGCTGCCCAAGCTTTTCCTCCCTGTTTGCTGCAGTTCGCGTGAACTTCGTGCCCTTAGTCCGGCCTTCTGACGTCAGCAGCAGGAGGAGGGGACAGTGGGGGTGAAGGGCAATCGCTGGGCATGTTTGGGAATGGGAGGGGAGGTAAGCATGGCCCCCTCCTACCATGCTTACCTCCTGCAATGGATCCGGCTTGCCTCGAACAACAACCGGCTTGCAAGAGCTGTCAAAATTTAACAAGCGGCTCTTGCGAGCCGGAGCAAGCCAGCTCCAGCACACCACTGGTTGCCACCCAATCTCCGTTAAGCTTTTGAGGATCCATTCCTTTGTGTTTATCCCACGCATTTTTGAATTCCGTTACTGTTTTCATCTCCACCACCTTTCGCGGGAGGGTATTCCAATACTTCCTGACATTTTTCCTGAGTCTGTCCTCCTTCAACTTCATTGCATATCCTCTAGTTCCCGTCAGACGTTTACCGCCTAACACATAAGTCTCTCGTGGATCTCTACTCCCTAAATGCATCACTTTGCACTTCTTTGCATTGAATTTTAATTGCCAAACATTAGACCATTCTTCTAGCTTCTGCAGATCCTTTTCCATGTTTTCCACTCCCTTTGGGGTGTGCACTCTATTACAAATCTTGGTATTATCCACAAAAAGGCAAACTTTACCTTCTAACTCTTCAGCAATGTCACTCACAAATATATTGAACAGAATCGGCCCCAGCACCGATCCCTGAGGCACTCCACTACTCACCTTTCCCTCCTCTGAGTGAATTCCATTAACCACCACTCTCTGAAGTCTGTCCATCAACCAGTTCCTAATCCAGTTCACCATGTTGGGTCCTATCTTCAGCCTGTCAAGTTTATTCAAGAGCCTCCTGTGAGGAACCGTGTCAAAGGCTTTGCTGAAATTTATCGCACATCGATTCAATTCTCTGGTCACCCAGTCAAGAATTCAATGAGATTCGTTTGCCATGATTTACCTTTGGCAACACCATGTTGTCTTGGATCTTGCAACTTATTGGATTCCAGGAAATTCACTATCCTTTCCTTCAGCATCGCTTCCATTACTTTTCCAATAACCGAAGTGAGACTTACTGGCCTGTAGTTTCCAACTTCTTCTCTGTCACCATTTTTGTTAAGAGGAACCACATCCGCTCTTCTCCAATCCCACAGAACCTCCCACATCTCCAAGGATTTATTAAACCAATCTTTAAGAGGACCCGCCAGAACCTCTCTGAGCTCCCTCAATATCCTGGGATGGATCCCCTCCGGTCCCATGGCTTTGTCCACCTTTACATTTTCAAGTTTTTCATAAACACTCTTTCTGTGAAAGGTGCTGTATCTGCTCCGCTCCATTCTCATATGTACTTTTTCCAGAAAATCATGGTCCTTCTCCAGGATTTTCTTCTATGAAAACAGAAGTATTTGTTTAGCACATTTGCTTTTTCTTCATCATTTTCCACATAGCGGTTCGCAGCATCTTTCAGTCTCACAATTCCATTTTTAGTCTTCCTCCTTTCACTAATATACCTGAATAAATTTTTGTCGCCCCTCCTTACATTTCTAGCCATTTGTTCTTCTGCGTGCGCTTTCACCAGACGTATCTCTCTCTTGGCTTTTTTCAGTTTCATCCGGTATTCCTCTCTATGTTCCTCTTCTTTAGTTTTTCTGTATTTCATGAACACCAACTCTTTAGCCTTTATTTTCTCAGCCACTTGCTTGGAGAACCATATCGGTTTCCTTTTTCTCTTGCTTTTATTTACTTTCCTTACATAATGGTTTGTATCCATATTTATAACTTCTTTCAGCCTGGACCACTGCCCTTCCACTTCTCATATGTCCTCCCAGCCCATCAGCTCCTTCCTCAAGTATTCCCCCATTTTACTAAAGTCAGCATGCTTGAAATCCAGGACTTTGGGTTGTGAGTGGCTGCCCTCCAACTTCAGCTGTTACATCAAACCGAACTGTTTGATGGTCACTGCTGCCCAGGTGATCACCCACTTGGACATTTGACACACTTTCTCCATTTGTGAGCACCAGATCCAGCATCGCTCCCTCCCTGTGGGTTCCATCACCATTTGTCTGAGCAGAGCACTTTGAAAAGCATCCACAATCTCTCTACTTCTTTCCGATTCCGCAAATAGAACTTTCCAGTCTGCATCCGTCAGATTGACATTGGCCAGCAACAGCACCTCTCTTTTCTTTCCCAACTTTTGGATATCTGTAGCCAGATCTTTATCTAGTTCCTCCAATTGTGTCAGAGGTCTGTAGACAACACCCATGTGGACAAAGGTTCCATCATCTCTTTTAAGGTGATCCATATTGCTTCTTCCTTTCCCTAGGCCCCTGTCATTTCAGTTGCTGTGATATCGTTTCTCAGATATAGAGCTACTCCTCCACATTTACGACCATCTCTCTCCTTCCTAAATAGATTATAACCTGGTATGTTTGCATCCCATTCAGGGGATTCATTGAGCCATGTCTTCGTGATTGCAACAATGTCTAAGTCTGCCTCCAACATAAGGGCTTGCAGATCAGTGGCGTAGCCAGACCTGACATTTTGGGTGAGCCCAGAGCTAATATGGGTGGACACTATATATATATAGTGCTTACCGCCTTACCCCACCCAAAAACCCACCAAAATAAGGGAAAGTCAACTTTTTTTAAATTAAGCTAGCTTGGCACTATTAAAATGTATTGTTGGGGAATTTTTAGGTGGGGATGGGCTCCTCATTGCCCTAGGGCGGCACTGGCAGTGAAACATCTACTCCCCCCCCATCCAGAAGCCCACCAGACCACAGCCATCATTTTGATTACAAAAGAGTAATCAAATGCTGGCAGGTCATGGTGGTGGGCTTCTGGGTGGTGTGGGCTCTTCACTGCAGGGCAAAAAAAAAAGGTATATTTTAATAATTAAATATATACATTTTTTGCCCTAGGCAGTAAAGTGCTTACCGCCTTACCCCACCCAGAAATTCCACAACAGTACATTTTAATAGTGCCCAGACCCCAGCTAGCTTAATTAAAAAAAAAATACAAGATGATGTTAATTATATGATGTAAAAAAAAAAAAAGCATTTACAATTTATTACCTGCTGCTGGGCTCTGCTAACTTGATTCTGGAACTGGAATTATCTCGATTCCAACTAGAAGTAGAACCTTCTTCTTTCCCTTTCCCAAATTCCCACGTTTCAGGGCAGGGCCAGGCTGAGGCTCGCACTAATAGTCAACCCCCTGCGTGCACGTGCAGTTATGCCCGAGCAAACCGACGACAGAGCCGATGCGTGAGGCTGAGCACGCCCCCCGCTGCGCACAGCCATGTCTGTATAGGATGGATAGAAAACAGCATTGCGACGTGCCTGTGGAGAGATCAGCTGAGCCTGCCCGGCTCGCGACGTGGTAGTAGTAGTACGCTTTACGGCGGGCAGGGCCAGGCTGCTGCAGTCAGTGAGTATGCTTGCTTGGGTGGCGTGGTGGGCGGCCCAATCGGGCTGGACGCAGGAAGGAACCTCCTCGAGAGATCAGCTGAGCCAGACCGTGAGCGATTGCCGTCTCTGCTGTACGCTAGGCTGCTGCTGCAGTGTGCGACGTGCGTGCGCTTGGGTGGTCAGGCCTGGGCCGAAATTGGGTGGGCCTGGGCCCACCCAGGCCCACCCGTAGCTACGCCCCTGTTGCAGATAATGAACTTTGTTGCTTAGACTTTGAGCATTTGTGGTCATCGCTTTCCATCTACATTTCAGTGACATTTTTGTCTTCTGTTTAGTTTTTTGATTAGTCTAACTTCCTGCTGTGTTGGTAAGAAGTGATTTCCTAAGATTGTTGTTTTCATTCCTTTCTTTTCTACTGTCACATCTTATCTTTAGCTTTAGTTGATGGTGATCACTTGAAGTGACCTGCCTCCATATGCCACCCCTGCCTTCTGGTTTAAATGCCTAGAAACATATTGTCTAACTTTCTCCTGTGTTAATGAAGGTTTCAGAACTAGAAACTTCTGAGCATTATGTAGGAAAAGTAAAGGTCCACAAGGCTAAATCTGCCCTATCTACAGTAGAATATCCATTCAAGATGCTTGTGTTGCATATGCACCCCCTGTCAGTCCTTACTTTCTGCTATATCTCTCTCTTTCAAGCCCCACAAAGCTCTCACAATTCCCTCCCTCCCCTGCTGCTCCCTACCCCCCCTCCCCATGCTTTAAAATCACCTCCGGTCTTTGCACAGATAGCGCCAGTGGTAGCGGCACACATAGGTTGCCTGTGACCTGCACTGGGGCTTTCTCGCTGAACCACTCCGCCCCATTGCCTGGGCGAAGACTGGAGGAGATTTTAAGGTATGAGGAGGGGGAGAGGGAGGAAGGGAACTGTGTGAGCCCTCTTCTATAACATTTGGGTGCCCAAATTCCATTATAGAATACTAACATTAGCTGATATCATAAACATAAGAACAGAAGAGTAGCCATATTGTGTCAGACCAATGGTCCATGTAGCCCAGTATTCTGCTTCCAACAGCAGCCAAGCCAGCTCACAAGTACTTGGCAGAAACCCAAATCATGGCAACATTCCATGCTACAAATCCCAGGGCAAGCAGTTGCTTCCCCATGTCTGTCTCACTAGCAGACTATGGACTTTTCCTCCAGGATTTTGTACAAACCTTTTTTTAAACCCAGATACGCTAACTGCTATTACCACAACCTCTGGCAACGAATTCCAGAGCTTAACTATTCGTTGAGTGAAAAAATATTTCCTCCTATTTGTTTTAAAAGTACTTCCATGTAACTTTGAGTGTCCCCTAGTCTTTGTACTTTTGGAACGAGTAAAAAATTGATTTACTTCTACTTTTTCTACACCACGCAGGGTTTTGTAGACTTCAACCATATCTCCCCTCATCCATCTCTTTTCCAAGCTGAACAGTCCTAATCTCTTTAGGCTTTCCTCATACGAGAGGAGTTCTATCCCCTTTATCATTTTGGTCGCTCTTCTTTGAACCTTTTCTAATTCCACTATATCTTTTTTCAGATACGGCAAACAGAACTTACCACAATACTCGAGGTGTGGTCGCACCATGGAGCGATACAGAGGAATTATAGTATTTTCGGTCTTATTCACCATCCCTTTCCTAAAATTCCTAGCATCCTGTTTGCTTTTTTGGCTGCCACCGCACACTGAGCAGAAGATTTCAGTGTATCATCTACAACGAGACCTAGATCTTTTTCTTGAGTGCTGACTCCCAAGGTGGATCCTAGCATCAGGTAACTATGATTCGGCTTATTCTTTCCAATGTGCATCACCTTGCATTTGTCCACATTAAATTTCATCTGCCATTTGGATGCTCAGTTTTCCAATTTCCTAAGGTCTTCCTGCAATATTTCACAGTCTGCACGTGTTTTAACAACATTGAATAGTTTTCTGTCATCTGCAAATTTAATCATCTAATTCATTGTTCCGATTTCCATATCATTTATAAATATGTTAAATAGCACCAGTCCCAGTACAGATCCCTGTGGCACTCCACTGTTCACCCTCCTCAATTGAGACAAATGACCACAACGCTACCCTCTGTTTTCTGTCCAATAACCAATTCCTAATCCACACCAGAACATTGCCTCCTATGTCATGCCTGTTTAATTTTCTCAGGAGTCTCTCATGAGGAAATTTATCAAAAACTTTCTGAAAATCTAGATACACTACATCAACCGTCTCACCTTTATCTGCATGTTTATTCACGCCTTCAAAGAAATGAAGCAAATTGGTGAGGCATGACTTCCCTTGGCTGAACCCATGCTGACTCTGTCCCATTAAATAATGCTTGTCTACGTGTTCTGTAATTTTATTCTTTATAATAGTTTCCACTATTTTGCCCAGCACCAGTGTCAGGCTTACTGGTCTGTAATTTCCTGGATCACCCCTGGAATCCTTTTTAAAAATCGGCATCATATTGGCCACCCTCCAATCTTCAGGTACTTACGGATGATTTTAAAGACAGGTTACGTGTTATTAACAGCAGATCAGCAATTGCATGCTTGAGTTCTTTGAGTACCCTTAGATGTATGCCATTCGGACCAGGTGATTTACTACTTAACATTTACACACTGCACTAGCACCAGCTGTAGACTTAGCATAACATGTAACACATAACACATTGCTACTCGAACACCTGGATCAGATAAGAATAACAGGGACTATGTTCAAATGGTTCAGCAAATCAAAGTTATTCTATTAAGCAAAACAACCAACTTTCCAACTTCTGGTCTCCTAACTGTGGGGTCCCGTTGGGATCTCCCCTCTCATCTATTCTGTTGAATCTTTTTATGTCATCCCTTACCTCAATATACCTGGGACTTAATGAACTACTATTATCCTAAGCGGATGACATCCTGCTTCTCTTACCAGTGACAGCATCAAATATAGATCCTACTCAGTTTGTAGCAAATGGTATGACAGCACCGGACCCTGACCAATAAACCGAAATTGAATGCACAAAAAGCCAAGGGCCTATGGTTCTGAAATCAGGGAATTGAGGTCCCATCATCAATATCTTTGACCAGTGATCAAATCTTTACAATCAAATCCGAAACCAGAGTACTAGGGGTCTTGCTTGATTCTTCATTCACCTTCTCTTTCCATGTTAACCAGCTATGGAAGAAAACACTATTCAAAATGAAACAGCTACATCTAGTCAGATCATTCTTCGACCAAAAGACCTTCACACTACTACAGAAGAGAGAACCCATGTAGCCCCGTGCAGGATGTAAGGCGTCAGAAACAGCTGATCACACCAGGAACTTAGTTGAACGAAGGCGCTACTCCGGCACTCAAGAAGACTCTCTTCAGCTGGCGGGGTTCGAGGACCCCAGCCAGCAAACAAGGTATCTGATGCGGCAGCGGGGCGGGCGGCAACGGTGGGGGAGGGTTGGTGGTGGGAGGGGGGTTCAAGGGGATCGTCGGCAGGGGGGCCAGGGCCTAATCTATGGGGGGCACAGGCCCCCTCAGGCCCCACGTAGCTAAGCCATTGGTATGTGGGTTTCTGATGATTGATTTTCAAGGTCTCATATTATGAAAAAGTATCCCCGCTTACTCTAGAAATACACACCAGATAACATAGTACCAAGCATCAAGTGAACCAACTAGATAATCAAGAAAAATACTCAGTCCTCCTTAGACCACAAAAATAGGGGGAATGCTCAATTATGAATAAGGAGATTTTTAAAAAGTAGCAATAAAGAAAAAAGCTTAACATGAATCCTACATCACAGATCACTCCCGACGTTATTAGAGGCAGGACCAGATCGACCCTGCTGGGCAAATCAAGAGCCAGCACGCAGACGATCCCACCGGGACAGTCACCTGAGGGCACGTCGGCAGCTCAGCAAGACTGGAGAGGCTGTAGGCAGCAGCAGTGGTTCTCTCTCCTTATACTTGCTCCTGTCAGCCCTCCAATTTTTGCCTTTAGCTCTGCAGCTATGAAGCCATGCTGTTCCTTTCAGCTGCTCGAAGCCTTTCTAGCATCCTGCCTCTTCTGACAGAACTTCCTGTTTCTGGGCAGGACCCTACAGCGGTTTTGGGCGATTGAAAGGAAAAGCATGCCTGCGCACTAAAGACGAAGTCGGAGGGCAGAGAGGAGCAGGTATAAGAAGAGAGAGAATGTGGACTGGTGGGGGGGGGGGGAGGAGTGAGGGTTCAGGAGTGAACAGAGAGAGAGAAAGGGGACCACGGGGAGGGGTAGGAATTCAGGAGAGCAGGGAAAAATTGCTGGTAGAAGGAGGGCAGAGAGAGAGAGAGATGTTTGAGAGGGACAGATGCTAAAATAGGGGATGAAAAAAACAAGGGAGACTGTGGTCATGGAGTGGAAGGGAGAAATGGTGATCATGGAGGACAGGGGAGAGCTGGTGCCCATGGAGGGGAAGTAAAGGGAAAAGAGGAGAAAACAGGAGGAGACTGTGATTGAGAAGGGAAGAAATGGTGCCCATGGAGGGGAAGGGACCTGGAGAGAAGAGAGCCAGGAGGAGATGGTCATACACATATACATACTCTCTCTCTCTCTCTCTCTCTCTCTCTCTCTCTCTCTCTCTCTCTCTCTCTCTCTCTCTCTCTCAGACAGGCGCACACTCTCTCTCTCTCTCTCTCTCTCTCTCTCTCACACACACACACAAAATATTACCTCCTGTACATTTACAAGACAAACAGAAGCAGGGAGAAATTTATCTCCTCCTTCCTTGACTCTCTCTCTTTCAGACAGACGCACACACACACTTTCTCTCTCTCTCTCTCTCTCTCTCTCTCTCTCTCAGACAGACGCACACACACACTTTCTCTCTCTCTCTCTCTCAGACAGGCACACACACACACTCTCTCTCTCTCTCTCTCTCTCTCTCTCTCTCTCTCTCTCAAACACACACACACTCACAAAATATTACCTCCTGTACTTTTACAAGACAAACAGAAGCAGGGAGAAATGTATCTTCTCCTTCCTTGACTCTCTCTCTCTTTCAGACAGACGCATACACACACACTTTCTCTGTCTCTCTCACATACACTCTCTCTCTCTCTCTCTCTGAACTCTCTCTCACACTCTCTCTCTCTCTTTCAGACAGGCGCACACACACTTTCTCTCTCACACATTCTCTCTCTCACACACACACAAAATATTACCTCCTGTACTTTTACAAGACAAATAGAAGCAGGGAGAAATTTATCTTCTCCTTCCTTGACTCTATCTCTCTTTCAGACAGACGCACACACACACACTTAGTCTCTCTCTCTCTCACACACACTCACTGTCTCTCTCTCTCTCTCACACACACACACACACACACTATCTCTGAACTCACTCTCACACTCTCTCTCTTTCAGACAGGTGCACATACACTTACTCTCTCTCTCTCTCTCTCTCTCTCTCTCTCACACACACACACTCTTTCTGAACTCACTCTCACACTCTCTCTCTTTCAGACAGGCTCACACACACACACTCTTTCTGAACTCACTCTCACACTCTCTCTCTTTCAGACAGGCGCACACACACACACACTTACTCTCTCTCACACATTCACTGTCTCCCAGATTCACTGTCTCTCTCTCTCTCTCTCTCTCTCTCTCTCTCTCTCTCACTCACTCTCACACACACACACACAAAATATTACAACAATAAGGGAATTACATTTCACCCAAAAAAAATGTTGCCCGTTTTAATGGGCTTAACGGCTTGCATTATCATATAGGAATCGATGGTAACTCATCTTGAAGATTACCAAAAAATCTTGCCCATTTTAATGGGCTTAACGGCTTGTATATCCAAAAGCTACAAGCACGGCTTAGTAAACAGTGGAGTAATATACTTAAACCCAAGTTACATGATCTTCTTCATATCAATAAAAGCTTTAAGTTGCTCTGGGACAAAGAAAACATATTTAGTTCCACCTAGCTTGACTAAACATTTGCAAGGGTTTGTAAGAAGTAATGTGGCTCCCAGATTCTTTGTTTCTTTTTGTAATACCAATAATGCCTTCCTTCTCTCTTGTTTAGTCTTAGTAACATCAGGGTAAATCCAGATATTCTGACCACAAAGTAATGCTTTAGAGTTTCAAAAGTAAAGTTTCACCACCAATTTTAAATCCTGCTCAATAACAAAGCTAACTGTGGCCTGCTGTGATATTTCAGACATATAAGGCCTCTTTTACAAAGCCGTGCTACTGATTCTCAGTGCGGCAAATGAGAGGAAGCCCATTCAATTCCTATGGGCTTCCTCTCATTTGCCGTGCAGGAATCACAAGTGTGGCTTTGTAAAAGAAGTCCTGAGTCTTCTATAATTGCAGAAAATTGTCTAAATCCACTTGAGCATTTTGAACCCCTTGAACTGTTATCACACCCTTGGAATCTTTTGAGGCAACAGGCAAATAATAAGTTTTATCTAGGGGTTGAATAGAGGATTGAGGCATTTTTAAAATTTCCAAAAGGTATTTTATGAACAAATCCAAGGTGGGTATAGCTGAATAAATCAGAAAATTTAACAAACAGAGGTTAAGTCTTCTGTTATAATTCTCAATTTGTTCGATTCTCCTTTGGACTAAAAGTCTATCTTTTGTCATAATTATTTGAAAATCCTGGAGTCCTTTCACATTCTCCTATATTTGTTGAATCTTTCCAGAATGGTCTTTTTGAATTCCTTCAACAGTTCAAGTTAAAGAATCAACTTTAGCAACAAGCATTGTTACCTCCTGTGAAGTTTTAGTAGTTGTCTGTCTCAAGCCCTTGGGCTATCCCCACTTTTGCATAGATTGCATTGGCTACCTATGAAGGCCAAATACATTTTTAAATTGTATACATTTATTCATGAGATTGTGTATGTTTTGGCACCTGATTATATGCAGGTTATGGTGGACCTTCCCACCTTCAAAGCGGTTGTGAGTGTCAAAGATTATCTTATTCTTCACTTTCCTAGTGCAGGAAAATAGTTTATAAATCAGTATATATTGCAGGGTTTGCATATCGAGGCTCTAAATTTATTTATTCATTGGGATTTATTAACCGCCTTTATGAAGAGATTCACGCAAGGCGGTATACAGCAGATACAGTTTAACATAAACTTACAATTTTGTTAACAGTATAATAATAGTAAAATAACCAAGAATAAACATAAATATAATAAGAGGTAAACTTGAAAACAGTAAATTGAAACTTAATAATAGAACTACCATGAAACAGTATCAAATACATACATATTTAACAGTACTGGAATTCAAATACCAGAGATATAATGCAATGTTAGCATAATACTAATAAATATGTTTAAGTTTATGTTTATTTAAAATTTGATATACCAACTTTACACAATAAAGAGACATATATTTCTATGGATGTCTTTAGCGTTAGCGCACCCTAATTTTTAGTGCGTTTTAGGGCTTAGTAAGCAGGGCCTAAATCTGTACTGTTTATATTGTTGATAAATGTAAGCCACATTGAACTGATATTATTTCAGATAATGTGGCATATAAATGTCGATAAATAAAGTGAAATATACAGTGCTGGTGCCAAATACCTAACTAGCCAGACAGAACCTCACAAAAAAGCTTTTCTGTCCTTGCCTAGTTAGGTATGTGATATTGGCACTGAATATCAGCTGGCACCTGCATAACTACTGTGTTCATTAAGGACCCAGATAATCAATGCTGAAGCTCAAACACAAGGAGGGGTTTGATAACAGGAGATGGCATGAACCTATCTGGCCCATTATGTGGAGACTGGCTTCAGCCATGTGACATCATGCCGACTCCTGTCATAAAACCTCCTTGTTCAAACATCATCCATTCCAGGGTTGATTATCCAGCTCTAATTCAGCCTGTGGCTGTCAAAGGCTTTACAACAGCAGGCTGAATATTGAACAGTGAGCTCCAAAATTTTGAATCCTAAATTTGTGTCCTATTTTTAGTTAAACTTAGGAGACAAGGGGGCTTGTTTTCAAAGCACTTAGACTTACAACCTATGGATCTTTGTAAGTCTAAGTGATTTGAAAATACACCTCAAGGTTTTCAACTGAAAATTCATCATCATTTAGGAGCTTAACAGTATTGGGATAAATATTCAACTGATGGTGATCACTATTTTTTTGGCTACTCCCAGCATTATGCCCCAGTATTCAATTCTGGGACACATCCAGGCACCATTATTGAATATCCAGGATTATGCGACCAGATATCCCTTATCCAGTTAATACCCCGATGCTCAGAACCAAGTGCGGGTACTAGAGGCAATTAGCACCAGACTAGCACCCACATTAGTGAATGCAGCATGCTCAGAGGCTCTAGCGTAGGAGACAATGATCTCGCCAAACATTAGAACAAATAGCATGTAATGCAAACAGATGATAATGAGATCATTTCCTATTCCCTCCCAATGCTCAGTGAACAGCGCACAAAACAAGGCCACGTTACTGATGAAACAAATAACTCTAGCTCGAAGCAGGCATTAGGGTGTTTGAAGAGAGGATTTCTTATGATTCTTTCTTTAAAATCAGCAGTTTTTTTTATATAATTTGGAAGCAAGGAAGCCCATGAAAGCCCTTAAGCACTGGTAATAAGAAACGAATGTGTGTGAGTCAGAGCAACCCAAAAGTGAAAACACACATTTGCGCCGGTTTCCTGTGTTTAAGTATGTGTTCCAAGTTTTAAAAAATTGAAACACTTATATTTAAAAGCGCAGAAAACAGACGCCAATGTGTGCTTCACATTCGGGTTTGCCAGGCATATGCACACTGGAATTGAGCTTAGTGCGAAACTCTTCTGCACATGCGCCAAGCACGTCCTCCCTCCTTGCTTTCACTTTTACAGCATGGAAATAATTTGAATATCATTTCCTTTGAGCATTGGTGAGCTAGGTTTCAGCACTGTTACAGCAGTAAGGTTTCTGCGCTGTTGGCTTATCGAGGCAGTTCTGTGCATCGGCCTGTAAGTGCGACATTCAGCACTTAACCGTCTAAGCGAAACCAGATGAAGATAGGATTGAGTTTTATGCAGTACAGTTTGTACAGTTAACTTAGGCAGTCAAGTACTGATTATCGACACTTAACTGTATAAGTGGTGACGCAGCCCCAGAACCGACCACAAAATAGCTGGCTGCGACTTTAGCAGTCAATGCTTATATTCAGTGTCACTGAATATCAACAGATAGCCCCACAAAAGAACGGACCACAAAATCGCTTTGAATATCGACCGCTTTGCTTATAAATTAGGCCTGCCATTCATTTATGAGTTTAATGCTTGAACCTAATGCTAAAAATTAGTGCTAAGCAGCAAATGGGTCGATTATTCAAAGCAATTTAACTGGCCAGAAATAGGTCCTGGCTAGTTAAAGCACTTGTTTGGGGCTAGCCAGTCATTTTTAGTGGCACCTAACTAGTTGGTGCGCTGAAAATGTCTATTTAGCGCCTATCTCAAAACTGGCTGTTTTGGGGATGTTCTGGGAGTGGAATCAGCACTTGGCCGGTTAAGATAACTGCATAAATGGGATGGCATAAAAGTCATAACCTGTTAAGTGCTGAATATCTGACTTAAAACGACTATCTTTTAGCTGGTTTTGCAAACCCAGAAATGCAATGTCGAAGTCCAGACGCGACCTGCCATTGAATTTCTAGGCATAACACCAGCAGCAGTCAGCAAAATACTGAGCACCACCGGCTGAATGTCAACCCCTACATTTTTATCCCTGCCCTCAATTCACCCCTGTTACCACTCACGTTTTGTGCTTCTAAATTTAGGAGTTTAATAAAAGTTTGATTACAAACAGGGCCGGTCTTAGGCAGAGGCGACCGAGGCGGCCGCATAGGGCCCCGCGCCTAAGGGGGCCCCGCGTGGCGCGCCTCTGCCTCGCCTCTCCGACCACGCTCGCCTGCCCTCCACCCATGCGAGTCTCCTCGTTCCCCTGCTGCTCCCCCACCCTCCAGCCACCCCAGACCCCTCCCGTCTGAGCCCCCCGTCCCCGACCCGCCAAACGACCCTCTTCTGCCACCTGACCCGCCCGCACCTCACCTGACCCGACCCAGCATTTTAAAAAAACCTCCAAGCGGCGGTGCCCGTGCCTCGCGTCTGAGAGGAGAAAACTTGCTTCGTCGTTGGCCAGCCTTCCCTCAACTCCCGCCCTCTGATGTAACTTCCGCAAGGGCGGGACTTGAGGGAAGGCCGGCCAATGACAAAGCGAGTTTTCTCCTCTCAGACGCGAGGCACGGGCATCACCGCTTGGAGGTTTTTTTAAAAATGCTGGGTCGGGTCAGGTGAGGTGCAGGCGGGTCGGGTGGCAGAAGAGGGTCGTTTGGCGGGTCGGGGAGGGGGGGCTCAGATGGGAGGGGTCTGGGGTGGCTGGAGGGAGGGGGAGCAGCAGGGGAATGAGGAGACTCACGTCGCTGGACATGGGTGGATGGCAGTTGGCAGGGGGGACAGGATGGTCACTGGACATGGGGTGGATGGAGGGGAGGGGGGCTTCTGGACATAGGTGGATGGCAGGGCGGGCAGGGAGGACAGGAGGGTCGCTGGACATTGGGTGGATGGAGGGGAGGGGGCTTCTGGACATAGGTGGATGGTAGGGGCGGGCATAGGGGACGGGGAGGTTGCTGGACATGGATGGCAGAGGGCACAGGAGGGTCACTGGACATGGGTGGATGGCAGGGGAGGGGGGTTTCTGGACATAGGTGGAGGGCAGGGGGCACAAGAGGGTCACTGGACATGGGTGGATGGCAGGGGAGGGGGTTTCTGGACATAAGTGGATGGCAGGGGAGGGCAGAGGGGACGGGGGGGTTGCTGGACATAGATGGATGGCAGGGGGGACAGGAGGGTCGCTGGACATGGGTGGATGGAGGAGAGAGAAGAAATGCTGGACATGGATGGAGGCGAGGGAAGAGTGAGGAAGGAGATGAGGTGAGGGAGGGAAAAGGAAGAGAGGAGAAAAAGTGCACATGGATATAGAAAATAGGCAGAAGCTGGATCCACTGGACAGTCAAGTCTGCGGAGGACCCAGCTTTTACTTACGGATGTAGGGCAAGAAATGAAGAAGAAAGGCGGAAAGTAAAGAAATAAATGGAAAGGAAGCCCTGGAAACGGAGTTAAGAGGACAGATAGCAGCACAATTGGATACTGAGCCAGCATGATCAGAAAAACAAGGTCACCAGACAACAAAGATAGAAAAAACTATTTTATTCAGGATTTATTAATTGGAATATGTCAGTTTTTGGAAATGTGCATCTGTGATATTTTTCATGTAAGTTTTAATTTTTGTAGTATTGCTGCATGCTGAGTCTGACTTCTTGAGGTAACTTTCCAGTTCAGTATTTTGCCTTCATGTGTTTTTCAGGTGTGATCAAGGAAGGTGCAATATTCTGCTAGCGTATAGTTTGCAGCCCTTTTTGTTTTGTTTTTTTTCACTAGGTTGTGCACTGGTGTTTTAGAGCCCGGTGTAATTACAGTTGCCTTTCCACGCCACGCATAAGGTTGTAGCTCGTCCTGTCCTTGGAATTAGTGCTGTTTATGGTTTGTTAAGGTTATGAGTGTGTTTTTGCACGCGTTTGTGTATAGTGTTTTGCAGTGGAGAGATTGTGTGTTGGCCTTACTAAGGTGGAACCAAACATCGGAAAGGGTGTAGAGCCTAAATCATGACACACTATCTCTAAAAGGGTGTTTTGTGGCTCTACATGAGAATTGTGATATTATGATCCCTTGCTAGCTTCATATTGTTGATAATCTGCATTTTCCGTATGGTTGGTATATTGGTGTATAATGTATTAATTGTGACTTTTTTTTTTACTTATTTTTTTTCTGTGTGTTGTCAGACAATTATGGATGACAGAGTCGGAGTCTTCTTGAGTCAGAGAGTTGTGGTATATATTTTTAAACAATTTCAATACCTTGGTGGTCTATATGTTTTTATATTGTACATTATATTTTACATATCACTTTATTTTATTGTATATCTTTTCATTTCATTTTTATTTTATTGCATATATGGGTTACAGAGTAATAGGGGAATTTGAAAGTACTGAATCTTTTCTTAATATTTTTCCTTTATTCTCCTTTGTTATGAGAATTGGAACTACTAATTGTAGTGGACTTGAACTGAATAATTTCTGGGGAGGGGAGGTTTCATGATAGCATTGTGCTTATTATTTCAATCAGTTTTTTGTACAAGTTTAGCTTCATTTGTCTTTATTTGAAATTTCATAAATAAAAAAATGTTCTAAAAATGGAATAATCTTATCAATGGGGTGGAGCTAGGGTAGGGGCGGGGCTACAGTGGGGGTGGGGCTATGGTAGGGTGGGGCTAGGATGGGGCCCCACCAAATTGGTCTGCATAGGGCCCCGCACTTGCTAAGACCGGCCCTGATTACAAATGTAGACACTAAGGTCTATTAAATTTTCAAACAGGTCAATTTAAGAGAATATTCTCAAAATTATGAGCATAAATCCTTTGGATATAATAGGACAAAACCAGGACTGGATCAGCTTATTCCTGGCATCATCCGGTAGCACTACAAAGTGGTGTTAAATATAGAAATGAAAAGAGAGGAAACCAATGTTAACTATATGAGCTTACAAAGTGGTGCAACATAATCAACTTGATTTAATAATGAGAGCTAATTTAGTGGATGCTTTAAGGATACCCTTCTGGGCATGGGATACTACCAAATTCCTGAGTTTATAGTAATTAAATTTCCTCATTCACAAAACTGTGTGCTTTCTCTGGCACATTCTTATACGCCACTCTTCCCTGTCATTGCCACATGGCTGTTGGGACAGGATGTGGCTGCTGGCTCATTTCTCAGACCTAATTCTGAGAGTTCAGTCCATGACAAAAACAAGTGATAAGACCAGAGATCAGATTCATGCGCTTCTGTGCTTCCATTTCTCTATGGAGCCAAGCTCTGTTGCTTCAGTACACTGAGAGTCCAAAGTGGATGTTTAAACAGAGCAGTGAGTAAAAGGGTGGCAGGAGGAAAAGCAAATGGGACTTGCTAATGACAAGATCTGTCTAGATAGCTCAAAACACAGGTAAGAAAATAATACTGTTATGTTTCTTCTGCATCACTAGTATTCCAATTGAGAATTTTGTTGCTTCACTAAGGATCATCAAAAAATGTCTGTGTGAAAATGTATAATGTCACATTTCAAGATACAGACTTTGAGGTAAGCAGTCATAGACAGAGACATGCAGAGCCTCAGTGTGTGCAGTCACACAGAAGCACACAGAGACATACACTATATGCGATGTGCAGAAACACAGGGAGACACACTGGGGTGTACAGTCATTTCCATTTTCATTATTGGTTGATAAATCACTCTTCTCTGTGACTCTGCCAGGTACTGGAGACCTGGATTGGACACTGTTGGAGGCAGGATACTTAGGGTTACCATATGGCTCCAGAAAAAGGAGACGATGACACAGACCCAGACCCGGGGGTATATAACAGGGTTCACAGATAGACTAGGTCCTCATAATATTCTGAGCCAGTCCTGGTTTTCCCCTTTGACCTTGGTTTAGAGTTCTCTTTTTCTTAGGAAAATCAGAACAAAAAGGATAGCATACAGTAAAATCAGGACTGGCTCTGTCTGCCCTGAAGATCTGGAGTCAGTACTTCTAATGTACATTGACACACAGACTCAGGGTGTAGTTACATGAACAGACTCCTGTCTTTTCTCAAGAAATTATTATCAGATGTATTCTACTTTCTCAGAACAATCACTGACAGAGGTCAAACGCCTATACTAGAGTGTGAAAAAATTCCATACAACCCAGAAGAAAACACGCCTAGAACTGCATACCAATTTAAAACTCATATTTTATGATTCCATGATTTAAATGTGTGTATTATGGTTGCTCTTGTGTGTCATTTTCAGAAACTTGGTTTGTATGCTTGTGTGCTGTCCTGTTGATCTGGGTGTGGGGAGGTGAGTGTGTGGGAGAGGGTGTGGGTCAGAAGTATGTGTGTGAGTATGAGAGACAGAGGGTGGATAGCTGTGGTTGGTAGTAGGTAGGGCAGTGGCGTTCCTAGGGGGGCTGACACCTGGGGTGGATCGCCGATGCGCCCCACCTCCCGGGTGCAGCGCCCCCCCGGAATAGCGTGACGCCCCCCTCACCGGTGAACCCCCCCCCCGATCCCCCGGTGAAAGAACCCCCCCTGGGTGCACGCCGCAGGGGGGGGTGCCGTGCGCCTGCCGGCTCTTCGTTTTCATGCTCCCTCTGCCCCGGAACAGGAAGTAACCTGTTCCGGGGCAAAGGGAGCATGAAAACGAAGAGCCGACAGGCGCGCGGCACCCCCCCAGCGGCGTGCACCCAGGGTGGACCGCTCCCACCCCCCTTTGGTACGCCACTGGGGTAGGGTGTTTATAGGATGGGGGTGTGGAAGCTGATGTTAGGTTGAGGGGTGTAAGGGAATGTGATTAGTACATGGTTTTCTGTTCACACTCTTGCACTATCTCTACTCCCCTATGTTTTCTCCCCCTCCTTCCAAACTTATCTCCCTCTTCTTCACTTCCGTTCCCTCCCATTCTTTCTCTCACCAACCCTCCTCCTCCTTCTGTCCGCCCTCTTTTTTCACCTTGGCTGCATGTTCCATCTCATCTTTTGCTGGAGTCACCTGAGAACCCTTACCCCACCAGACCTACTGCTTCTATTGGCAACATCTCTTCAGATAGTAATGTTTGGGACCTTCCCCACCACCATCACCAATCAACCTTACTGCTTCAGCCATCAGTTGCTTTCACACTTGTCTGCCTGTCTACTGCTACCCTCTGCATATGATGTCAGCCAGCCAGCCAGATGGCTGGTTGGCCATCCAGATGGGCAAATCCAAAACATAAGCCCATTTGTTTCTTATAACATGCTATAAAGGCATAAAAGTGAGGGAGAAATGAAGGGTTATCCAAATACTGCTGAGAACAATAGCAGAATCATTCACAGAACAGATGATGTAAACAAACCATGAGTCCACAGGAGTGGGAATATACACTGAATGAGGAAGTGATGGATGGGGTGTGGTAGCCACAGTGTCAACAGTAAAGGATTTCTCTCCAGCCTGGCAAACAGAGCATTAAACCTCTTTTCCTTACTAAAGATTTCCTCTGGTATTCACTCTCAGCAGCAGGTCAGAGGACACCTCTGTAACCTTTATCATTCAACCTGAGGTGCAGCGGGCCATGAATTAACCGTTAAGCAAAATAAGCACATCCTTAGGGCACCAAGGGAAGGGAGCATCACACAGTTTTTTTCCCCTAGCTATCATGTCCTTAACTCTCTCACTGCCATCTGCCACACCCATTATCCAACATATTTCTGTAATCATTATAAATATATATGATGTTTTGTTTCATACAATAATGATATTTCTCAGTACTTATTGGGTCTTAATGTCTTGTCAGTTAAGCAATTGAAGGGCCAAGGGGCACCATTGTTGGATGTGCTTAGGGCATCAGTTGGCCTTAATCTGGCCTTGGGTGCAACTCGCCCACATCTGCAATCTATGAAGTGCTTTCCATAGGCGCCAGTGCCCAGATCGTATGCATCCGCTATTCCGCTCCTTATGTGGCATTCATGGGAGTTTAGAATTTACACAGAAACTCTTTCTTCCTACTTCATATTCCAAAATCTAAATCCCCAGGTGTGTTAATAAGGCATAGTTTTCTAATTTCTTTAAAAGTGTGCAGCCAATCTGATTGCCTTTTTCAGTGTTATACACATCCCAGGATGCTCTGAGCAAAGATATGTGACAAGCAGAGCAGATCAAGTTTACGTCTTCCATCCTACTAGTATTGGAAAATTTTATTTGTTTCATTTGTATCCCACATTTTCCCACCTATTTGCAGGCTCAATGTGGCTTACATTATGCCGTAGTGGCGATCGCTATTTCCGGAATGAGAAATACAAAGTTCATACCTGATAAAATAAATTACAGAGTAAGTTAGACAGTAATTTATAGAGTAAGTTAAACAATCAAATACAGAGAGTTCATTTCAACATGAGAAGTAGTATGATAGTTCGTAAACTTTCATAAGTGATAGAGTGGTTGAAGCAATCACAAGTAAAAAGGTTCGATTTTGTCAAGTTTTAGTAGAGTTTCGTTTCCTAGTGTTTAGGATGGATCTTTGTGGTGTGCCTTTTTGAACAAGTTGACATCATTGACCTGATTCAGATGGATTTTCTCACAAATAAAGGGAATGTGGTAACAGGACACCTTAACAAGGGGTTTAATGCACTTATATTATGCCTATGTTATTTTAAAGTGAACCTATGAAGAAGTTGATGTTATATACATCGCCAAAATGATTTTATATTGTTGACGGTGAACATCACTGAGGTCACTGGGAAGTGTATTGAAGTATATTTAAAGTGATCAAAAAGCTAAATTATTGAATAAGATAGATGTGAACAAGCTTTACTGAGTACACATGGTATCTGTGGATACCAGGAAGCTTCATATTAGATATTTATATGGTTTCAGATTGAATATTGTTAGTTTGCCTCAAATTTAGTATGTTATAAAGGCAACATATGAGTATATATGTCTTTTTAAAATAGCCTCCCAAAACTAACTAGCATGCAAATTCAAAAACATAGATTTGTAGCTGCACCAGGGCAGAATCCCCTAGATTCTGTATAGGTCACCCAAATTTTGGTGTGGATCCCAGATATTCAAAGCATTTGTTGGATGGCTGAATTTTTAGAGTTCTTAGTGAATGAACAACTTCAAAAGTTTTTTGAGACTCATAATATATTCCATAAATTGCAACGCAGTTTCATACCACAGCATAGTACAGAAACATTGCTTCTGTCCTTAATACAAAAATAAGACATAGTCTTAGTGAGGGAAAAAAGGCTTTTCTGTTACAGTTTGACATATCAGCAATATTTGATGCTGTGGATCATTCGATTGTTCTTTTTACATTGAATGAATTAGGTATTTCTGGAAATGTATTAGGATGGTTTTGAACAGTTTTAAAAAATAGGTTATACAGAGGGACATTTTTGAAAGAAACGTCCAAGTTGGGATTTGGACATTTTTGTAAAACATCCAAATCTGGAGGTGGGGAAAAGTGTATTTTCGAAAAAAAAGATGGACGGCCATCTTTCGTTTCAAAAATACCAAGGACGTCCTTGGATTTGGACATCACTAGAGATGGACGTCTTTGACTTTCAACGATTTTCGAAACCAAAGACGTCCCATGTCTAAAACGTCCAAATGCAAGCCACTTGGACATGGGAGGAGCCAGCATTTGTAGTGCACTGGTCCTCCTGACATTCCAGGCCAGCAATTGAGCACCCTAGGGGCACTGCAGTGGACTTCATAAAATGCTCCCAGGTACATAGCTCCCTTACCTTGTGTGCTGAACGCCCCAACCCCCCCCCCCCCAAACCCACTACCCCCAACTGTACACCACTACCATAGCCCTTATGGGTGAAGGGGGGCACCTATATGTGGGTATAGAGGGTTTCTGGAGGGTTTTGGAGGGCTCACTGTTTCCTCTACAAATGTAACAGGGGGGTATGGGCCTGGGTCCGCCTGTCTGAAGTGCACTGCACCCACTAAAACTGTTCCAGGGACCTGCATGCGCTGTCATGGACCTGAGTATGACATCTGAGGCTCGCATAGAGACTGGCAAGTAATATTTTAATGATGTTTCTTGAGGGTGGGAGGGGGTTAGGGACCACTGGGGGAGTAAGGGGAGCTCATCCCCGTTTCCCTCCAGTGGTCATCTGGTCATTTCGGGCACCTTTTGTGCCTTATTCGTAATAAAAACACGTCCGGATGAAAATGTCCAAGTGTTAGACATGGACATCTCTGCTTTTTTCAATTATGGGTCAAACACATCCAAGTCCCGCCTTCAACACACCTCCAATATGCCCCCTTGAAATTTGGACGGCCTTGCGACGGACTTCAGTTAGAAACGTCCAAAATTGGGTTTGGATTATACCGATTTGGATGTCTCTGAGAGATGGACATCCATTTATGTCGAAAAATGGACGTCCATCTCTTTTGAAAATGTACCTATAAGTCAGTGATGTTCCTAGGGGGGGGGCGGTGGGGGCGGTCCGCCCCGGGTGCACGCCGCCGGGGGGGTGCTGCGCGCACCTGCCCTCCGTTGTTCCATGCTTCTTCTCTGCCCCGGAACAGGTTACTTCCTGTTCCGGGGCAGAGAAGAAGCATGGAACAACGGAGGACAGACACGCACGGCACACCCCCCCCCCCCCCCCCGGCGGCGTGCACCCAGCGGGAGGGTCCTTCGCAGGGGTGTCCTTTCGCCGGGGGTCCTCGCTGCATCGGGGGGGCGCTGTACCCGGGGGGCGGGGCGAATCAGCGATCCGCCCCGGGTGCCAGCCCCCCTAGGAACGCCACTGCTATAAGTGTTAAAGGAAGGAGTAGAAGATCATCTAGTTGGAATCCAGGTTACAGGGTTCCGTAGGGTTCTCTTTTGTCTTCTGTTTGTTTCGGTCTTCACCAAGGAAGATTTGAGTGGGATACCGGTGCCAGAAATGGTATTCAAAGCTGACGAGTCGGAAAAACTTAATGAATTCTCTGTACACCTGGAGGATGTAATGGGGCAGTTCTACAAACTGAAGAGTACCAAATCTCCTGGACCGGATGGTATTCGTCCCAGAGTATTGATAGAAATAAAAAATGAGCTTGCAGAGCTATTGTTAGAAATATGTAATTTATCCTTAAAATCGAGCGTGGCACCGTAGATTGGAGGGTGGCCAATGTAATGCCGATTTTTTAAAAAGGTTCCAGAGGAGATCCGGGAAATTATAGACCGGTGAGTCTGACGTCAGTGCCGGACAAAATGGTAGAGACTATTATTAAGAACAAAATTACAGAGCATATTCAAAAGCATGGATTAATGAGACAAAGTCAACATGGATTTAGTGAAGGGAACTCTTGCCTCACCAATCTACTACATTTCTTTGCAGGGGTGAACAAACATGTGGATAAAGGGGAGCCGTTTGATATTGTGTATCTGGATTTTCAGAAGGCGTTTGACTTATGTCACCCGCCCTGCTTGTGAACCTCACACAGTTCAATTATCCTTCTAGTTTGTAGTCGTGTGAGCCGAGGTTTACTGTGTGTAGCTCACAAAAAGGCAAAGTGAACATAAACAAACATTACCGGATGAATGCATTAAAATTAAGTATTAATTTCTATGAATAGAATCAATTTGATTTACATCAAATTCAAAACCACACACTTTAGTAAAGAATAAATATATTATTTATTTTAGTGCAAATTAAGAATTATATTGCACGTGCTAATTTATAACCATTTGTAAAAGTTAAATAGTATAAATGTTATCAATGTTTCAGTATCCTACTGGATCCAGTTATCATACTCTAAACTATTTTTCTTTTCAGTAAGAATAAACAAAATCGCAAATAAGTATTACCCAACTACTGACACATTTTGCATAAATTTTCCTAATATAACTATTTTAGATTTTTTTCTTTCCTCAGATTCTCAGTCACTTAAGATAAGTATATAAAGCAGTGCCAATGCAAAGTGTCTCTCTCTCTCTGTCCAGAGTCCAGTTATCCTTATTTTTCCTGTAGTACTTAGCTAGATTCCTGCTTTCTTGACCTTGGGATCAATTCTTCTTTCTTGATTGACTTTACTTTGGTCTTCTTCCTAAACCTAAACCACACACACACACACACACACACACACACACACACACACACACACACACACGCACACACATGCGCACGCACACACACGCGCACGCACACGCGCACACACACGCGCACACACACGCGCACACACGCGCACACACGCACACACACGCACACACGCACACGCACACGTAAAAGAGACCCGTTTCTGGAGCAAATGAAACGGGCGCTAGCAAGGTTTTCCTCCCCAACACCCCCCTTCTCCCTCCCTACCTACCTGCCGACCCCTTCGTCATTCTGAGTTTTATTATATAGGATAGGATTCCAACTATCTTTCAGCTTAATTAATACCAATATCCCAATTAAAGCCTATGACGCAGCAGCTTTCCTTTTTAAAGAACTAAATCAAAACTGCTTAACTCACAGTACAAACCTATTATCCCTTTAGTACTCCCAATCAGTATATTCCCAGTCAGTCTTTTATTATTACTCTCAATGTTTGTCAGCTATTCCTTCCTCACAGACCTGTCACATACAGACACACTAAAGCAGGTCTTCTCTCATGGAAATCTTCTGTTGCTCTCTCCAAACTGTCACTAAGCAGATCTCTAACAACAGTAGTACAGCCAATCAGGAATCTCTATTTGAGACCATATTTCCATACAAGAATTCCATCAGGTATTTTAGGATAAAAACAATATATAAACCCTTCGATTTGGACTCAAACCTCACAATTTAGGTCATAGCCATGGCCTAATGTTTATTCTCTAAAAATTCCTAAGAAAATTGAACCTTAAATACCCAAACTAGAACCCTTCAAAAACGGACTCATTTGAATGAATTCTAAGCTTCAAAAACCTTACAGCTAATAAGTAAAAGTTTCCAGCATCTGAATTCTAAACTTGAAATGCATGCAATCCCCTTTTAAAATATATTTTCAGTATTTTTAAACTTGCCAGTGTCAGTGCAGGTCTCCATTGACACTACTGCACATGCGTCCCAGAGCCTCCCTCAGCTCCCAGATGCCAGTTACTAAATAAATAAAAACAATTCTTCCACTGGCTACACAAAGTACCTCATGAAAGACTCCAGAGGAAATTGCAGAGTAGTGTTCTATTGTGGATTAAAAACTGGTTAAAAGATAGAAAACAGAGAATAGGGTTAAATGGACAGTATTCTCAATGGAGAAGGGTAGTTAGTGGGGTTCCCCAGGGCTCTGTGCTGGGACCGCTGCTTTTTAACATATTTATAAATGACCTAGAGATGGGAGTAACTAGTGAGGTAATTAAATTTACTGATGACACAAAGTTATTCAAAGTCATTAAATCGCAGGAGGATTGTGAAAAATTACAAGAGGACCTTACGAGACTGGGCGTCTAAATGGCAGATGACATTTAATGTAAGCAAGTGCAAAGTGATGCATGTGGGAAAGAGGAACCCGAATTATAGCTACGTCATGCAAGGTTCCAAGATAGAAGTCACGGACCAAGAAAGGGATCTAGGGGTCATCGTTGATGATACGTTGAAACCTTCTGCTCAGTGTGCTGCTGTGGCTAAGAAAGCAAATAGAATGTTAGGTATTATTAGGAAAGAAATGGAAAACAAAAATGAGGATGTTATAATGCCTTTGTATCGCTCCATGGTGCGACCGCACCTCAAATATTGTGTTCAATTCTGGTCGCCGCATCTCAAAAAAGATATAATGGAATTAGAAAAGGTGCAGAGAAGGGCGACGAAAATGATAAAGGGGGTGGAACAACTTCCCTATGAGGAAAGGCTAAAGCGGCTAGGGCTCTTCAGCTTGGAGAAAAGGTGGCTGAGGGGAGATATGATAGAGGTCTATAAAATAATGAGTGGAGTTGAATGGGTAGATGTGAAGTGTCTGTTCACGCTTTTCAAAAATACTAGGACTAGGGGGCATGCGATGAAGCTACAATGTAGTAAATTTAAAACGAATCTGGAATTCGTTGCCAGAGAATGCGATAAAGGCGGTTAGCTTAGCAGAGTTTTAAAAAGATTTGGACGGCTTCCTAAAGGAAAAGTCCATAGACCGTTATTAAATGAGCTTGGGGAAAATGCACTATTTCTGGAATAAGCAGTGTAAAATGTTTTGTACATTTTTGGGATCTTGCCGGGTATTTGTGACCTGGATTGGCCACTGTTGGAAACAGGATGCTGGGCTCGATGGACCTTTGGTCTTTCCCAGTATTGCAATACTTATAATGTATATTTGAACTCTTTGGGTGGTTTCCTTTTGGATAATGAAACTGTTATGTTATCTTATGCAGACGATATATTTCTTTTAGGTACTGTTTTGTTTAGCTGGGATAATACTTTGAATTCTATCAAATATTATTTCTCTCTGATAGATAATTGGGCTACAAGTCATTTTCTAAAGTTGAATAAACAGAAAATGAAGACACTTTGGTTCGGAGATATAGCTAAATTGCCAAATACAACAATTACACTGGCATCAGGGGAGAAGTTAAACACTGAGGATCATTCCAGAGTGCTAGATGAAATTCTAGACTCTGTCTTGTCTTATGAAAAACAGATTAATGCTGTTTGTAGAAGATTCTTCTTTAAGCTTTGATAACTTTGGGCAATACGATCCATAATAATGAAAGAAGATTTTAGATTGGTAGCCCAGGCTGTCTTGTTACCACAACTGTAGTACTGCAACTCACTTTACTCTCATATTTCAGTGAAACAGTTAAAACACAGTTGAAGCAAAACACAGCCATTAGATTGATTAGTGGCACTGGATGTTTTGAAAGTGTATCTCTTATCTTTTGAGAACACCATTGGTTCACGATAAATAAAAACTGATTTTAAGGTTTTTTATCAAATTTGAAATCAATATTTGGTTTAAATTCTGAAGGCTTATGTGAGCTGCTGGTTTTTCCATTTGTAGAAAGAACCTTGGATTTCTTGAGAACTTTAAAGTTAGGTTTTTCCTCATTAAAGAATATCCATTTTAAGTCTGTTTTTGAGGCTCCTTTTCCTTTTGCTGGGGCCAGAATATGGAATAGATTGCCTCTGGAGTTAAGAATTGGCACCTTATTTTTCTTTTAGGAAAATGCTAAAAACTTACTCATTTGAACAATAATTTTTTTTAGTTAATGTTTGTTTCAGATTTTAAATTTTTGTCAATGTAATTTCATTAGATTGCTATTCTCTCCTGATTTGTGGAATTTCTTTTATAAATTGTAAACCGCTTTGAATCCTTTGGAATAACAGTGGTATAGAAAACTCCAATAGTATATTATAGTATAGTATGTGTAAACTAGTCAATTATTGGAGTTAACAATAATTTAATAGTCTGAAACACAGAGGGCCATGTTTACTAAGCTGCTCTGTAGGCACGCTAGCTTTTTAGTGCACGCAAATCCTAATGCTAGAGACACCCATAGGAATATATGGGTGTTTCTTGCATTAGAAAGCGCTAGTGTACCTTAGTAAACAGGGCATTTAATATACACTATCCTTTTTGTCAGACAAGTCAGAGTGTTATCTCGGCATTCAAGCTCACAATCCTTCGCTCTCACAATTTAAGCAAATTGTGAGAGTAGGGGATTGTGAACTTCAATGCCAAGATAATTGTTGGTCCCAAACACCCTGAAACAGCTTTTTTTGCAAAACGCTGGCCAGCATCAGTGGGACCTTATGAAACTGCTCTTATTGATGATTTATTTACAATCTGCAAACACACTTGAGAGTTTAAAAGTTCAAAGATTGAGAAGTTCAGTATCTTAACTTTAATATTATATATTATTTTTATGTGACTAGCAAAGTATCTGTGTATTTTTGTGGAAGATTTTTATGCCTATGAGGTTTTCCCACTTGAAGTCTGTGAGAAGATCTAAGGTTCCAGACTGGAGTCTGGGGCTTTTCCTTCCATTCTTTAAAGTTTTCTGACATCAATTAAAATTTAGACCGATATTGAATAACAACTAGTAAGCTGTTATAAGCACTATTATATGCTTATGTGGTTCATTCACAGTGGTTTCTTGTTTTTAAGTGACATGGGTGTTCCCAGAATTTAGGAGCGATGTTATACCTGGATTTATGTACCTAACTGCCATCAGTTGGGTGCGATAGCACGTAATAAACTATGTTGTTTAATCATTCTACATATTTATAAATAAGTTTTTCAGAGGATCCTTAGAATAACGGTCATACTCAAAGCACAGAATATTTATTTAAGGCACCTTTTTGTGCATTATTTGTTATAAAAACAGGTCTAGCTCTCAACATCTTAGTTTTAGTCCTGGGCGTTTTTGTTTTGTTCCATTATGGCTGAAAAACGTCTAAGTCTTAGGAACACCCAAGTCATACACTGAACATGTGCCTGAACATGCCCCTGACACGCCCCTTGAGATTTGGATGGACTTCTGATGGACTTCATAGAAAAACGTCTAAAAATAGGTTTCGAAAATACTGAGTTGGACGTTTTTGTGAGAAAAACGCCCAAATGCTGCTTTATGTCACTTTTTAGATGTTTTTCTGTTTTGAAAATGAACCCGATAGTTTATTACATGCTATTGCTCTAGATTACTGGGTTACATTTCTATTTTGATCTACATATCCTGCTGCATGAATATTTGTCCTCTAGCTTGTGGATTTATCAGTTGGGTACAAGCATTTACACCAGCTTTTGGTAGGCATAAGTGCTCATACCCAAAGTTAGGTGCAAGAAGCACACCAAGGTAGTATTATATAAAGGGCATTCTGCACAGAATACTATCTTAGTGCAGATCATAACGGTGTCTAAGTTTGGGCACCATTTACTGAATCTGGCCCTATATGTTTTCTTATTTTAATAAAGAATATATATACATTGCAATTCTGACTCAGTTCCACCCCCACTGCACACATTTAAGTACACATGTAAATGCATGTATATAGTCCTATGCTTTTAGAAACGCCCTCTTCAGCATGGTAAAGAGGCTTAACATATACCGGCCAATATCCAGCTGGCAAAAGTCAGCATTTCTATGTCCGCCATTGGCTATATTCCTGGATATTCAATGCTGAGCCATGTCCAGGGCACTGGAGTTGAATATCTGGTTCTAGGTTGGTAGCTAAAGCTTATGTAGTTAAGTGTAATATTCAGCCCCTGACAGCATAAGTTGAACCGCTTAAAGATAGAACTGCTATTTATGTGGCCCAGTTTAAGAGATCATCTTATAAGGTCAAGGGCTGAACAGCAGCACTTAACCATAGAACTGTCAACTCTGCCCCTGGAACTCCCACAAGTTAGCTGGTTTTGGCACAGGTGCTAACCGTAAATATTCAGCAGAGTTAATAGGTTAAGTTCTGCTGAATATTAGCCACAGACAATTGCCTTCACCCTGTGGGGAGTGTCAACAAACTATGCTATGCTGTGCACAATGCCCATGAAGAGCTGGTAAGATGCTATGCAGGATGTTAGCATTGTTTTCTGGAAAAGGTTTTCTTCCAAAAGACTCTAATGTTCAAGCTTCCCTCTCAGGTGGCACCAAGGACCTAGATTGGAGCTTTTGGCTCTTTTGAGAACAGATTTGACCAGGAAATAGTGAGGAAGCTGATGCTTCTTGAATCTGGGAGCCCTCTGGACTTTCTATATAGTTGACTTTCCTATTAATAGGAGAAGTATGGGGGGGGGGGGGGGGGAGTCTCCCTGAATCTCCTTCCTGTGAACAAGCACTGTCACAGCCTTCTTAAGTTGGTCAAGAAATTGGAGTGCCAATGTCAAGACTTTAGGATAATCCCCTTGAAAACAAGCTGAAACATTTTACTGTGCAACATCTCTAAAACAGATATGAGATGCATTTGCATTTGCATGCACTGCTTCTCATTTATGAAAATACCTCTCATACATATTCATTGTGATGTCTCATAAAACCCAACTGGATTGCAGCACTCTAGGACTAGAGTTGCTTATTCCTGTCCTATTCGATCCTTTTTTTTATGGTGTCTCATTCCTGTCTCTCTGTTTCACTCCTTCCTGGGAATGTGCTATCATTTAAAACAACATTCAAACATCAATAATGACCTTCTTCTCCTGGTTCCCTCCCCCCCCCCCCCCAACAAAAAAAATGATGGTGAAGCTTTACTTCTTCTTGAAAATCTGCCCCACCCCAAAGATCCTCCAAGCAGCTGTACCTCCATCCCCTGACTCCCCTTTTCTTAAATCAAAAAAACCTGAGTTCCAGGAAGAACCTTCTTACTAAGCTAGACAGAAGTCCTCCATGCATATCCCTAGCAGTAGAGGTGATGCTTGCCCTTCCAATTTTAATCACATGAGGCAATCAGGACCCCTGGGAGTTCTGCAGAACCTGCCTGCCCCTTGTGATTAAAGTTGCAAGTTTGCTCACCACCCCTGCTGGCAGGAGCAGGCATTGGGGCTCCCAAAAATCTTAGATTAGTGGGAATGTTGTCCAGAAGCAGAAGAAATCCTTAGTGACATTGTTCAGAATGCTAAAGGCTTATGATATTAACTTTCACCATTCTGAATAAGGGCACCAGCAGGGCAGAACTGATCTAGGATCACTCCTGCCCATGGGGCATGAGGCATTCAGCAATGGGGAAATGGAGTGTAGCAGAGGAGCTATTTTAGGCTTTTTGATTATGGATGGGGTTTTCAAGTATGGGTGTGCATTTCTGAGCAACTAACTAGCTAATCACATATACAAGGAATTGCACCAGCTGTATGTACTGTAGCAGGACTTATTTTTCCACTCCTACTGAGGCCCCTCCTGAGGCTCCCTCTCCCAAATAAGGGCCCCCATAACAAGCCCCCCAACATATATTCCCCCATCCTGAATCCCCCCAAGTCAAGTGCTCCCTAGAAGTCCCATCCTTCACCCAAAAACCCCTCCAAGAATAGGACCTAACCCATACAAGTCCACCCCTACCCTCCTGAAGGCCCTCCCTCCAGCCCACCTTAACAATTCCTTGGTCCCTAGAAGGTTCAGTCAGGAGCTATCCCTAATCACTCTTGCTCTTGCCTTCACCATTATCCAAAGTGATGCCAGTGACCCCTTTTGGTAGTCTTACATTACTACCACTAGGGGATTATGTTTCCATATGACAAAGATGCTATATGTAATGTGTGAGCCGTTTAAGATATGGCCCAGAAGCATTGGGCTGCTGCTGTGCGAACCGATTCTCCCGGAATGGTAACCCCAATTTGAGTTGTGCATCCAATGTTCACTGCAAGCTGAATTATAGGATTTACTTAGAAATGCGCTGCTTTAGAAAAAGGGTTAATGGGAGGTGGAGACAAGGGTAGTATATCAAGGATATATAGAGCTCTACTGGCCCACTCCCAACCGGTGGAACACTACACAGAAAAATGGGAAAAAGCAATGGGGGTCACTTATGACCCCAAACAGTGGGCACAAGCTTTTAGATCCCTATTAAGAGTATCAATATCCAGTGCAATGATGGAGAATGGACACAAGATTTTGTATAATTGGTACTACACCCCTAGCCGCCTGGTCAGTATGTTTAAATCGGGCTCTGATCTCTGTTGGCGACAATGTGGGGAGGTGGGAGATATGCATCACATATGGTGGACATGTAAACATGCACAAAGGTATTGGGAAAACATAATGGACTTGGTGCATAAAGTGACAGATATAGAATACCCTATGAAACTAGACACCTGCCTGCTACACTTTAAGCCGCCAGGAACTAAAAATCATATCCATCGGTTTGCCACCCAGGTGTTTGTAGCGGGAAAGATGGTCCTAGCAGCGTCGTGGAAAAAACCATGACTACCTGAACTACCCATGGTTATAGAAAAATTGAGATCCATTCAGCTAATGTCTAAACTCACTGCATTGCACAGTGGCCAAATTGCTCAATACCATAAAATTTGGGACTTGTATAATACATGGTTGTCCAATAACAAGGCCACAAATAACTCAGACACACAGACGTAGGGGTGGGGAGGGGGTGGGGGAGGAGGAAAAGAGAATGAGGTTTCTATATTTGATTGCAAATGAAGATTTTGAATGTTCAAGTTAAAGTTTATGGTTGATAGGTTACAACAAATTCAAAATGGAACTGAACAATGTTGTAAATGGCTCTGTATTGTATTGAAAAATGAATAAATAAAAAATTAAAAAAAAAAAGAAATGCGCTGCTTTACATGTAGTTGCACGTTTTGCATTTCATTACTAAGTACTGCAAGATAAACTAAATATTGCTGCATTAGGGCACCAAAACCAGCATTAGAACCCTTTAACACAAGTAAGGGGGAAATAATGCAAGTTAGTGTCCTAACGCAGCTTGATAAATACCCTTCTAAATATCTACCCCCAGGAGGAGTGGCCTAGTGGTTAGAGCACCAGTCTTGCAATCCAAGGTGGCCAGTTCAAATCCCACTGCTGGTCCTTGTGATCTTGGGCAAGTCACTTAACCCTCCACTGCCTCAGGTGCAAACTTAGATTATGAGCTCTCCTAGGACAGAGAAACATCCAGTGTACTTGAATGTAACTCACCTTGAGCTACTACTGAAAAAGGTGTGAGCAAATCTTAATAAATAATTATGAGGCCTAAGCTAGAAGGGCTAGACAGTGAAAATAAGAAAGATTTTGGGAAGCAAAAAGATGTGCATTTTAGAAAAAGCAACAACACTGCATATTGCAAACAATGACACCAGTTAACTAGAAATATATGCACATAAGCAGACCCACAGGCATGAATGTGAATCACACCTTCTCTGGTTTCTTCTTTCATGCAAATATGTCCAGGTGCAAACAGGTACATGTTCCTTGTCTCTCCTCCCTCTCCTCTGCAAACAGACACAGATCCACAAAAATGTTTGCAGGGATTTCTTAAATCTGGTCTCTGGGAAATTTACTTGAACTGGCATTTCATATTTTAGCAAGCTGTTTTTCACTCATAGTATATATGCATTTGTCAAAAATCATTTGGCAGTAATGGCTATTTTTTTTATGAATGTGACTTGAGGCTCTATACAGCAAATGAGACTCTCTAGAGCATCCATCAAAAACAGTCTGTTTCCTTCCAGACTCCACTGTTGTTTGCTAACTGATGACCAAACCCAGAGGCAGAGATCGCAGATGCTTTCCTCTAAGAGTGGGGTACAGAATTAGGATATGCATGTCCTCCATCCACAGTAATAATGCTGCCAGCAATGTGTATGAAAAGACAAGATACATCAATAATACCATTCCTTCCAAGGACCAATTATTAGACCTACAATTATTAATAGCCTCTTCTACCAATGTACAGGAAATTCTCCTAGAATGCATCAATCAAGTGATCCACACCATCTGCAGTTCAATATAATTAGGTTATTAACCTGACAATTTTTAGCACCTTCTGAGAAAACACTCAAGTTCTAACGCTTCCTTGGAAACAATGAGAAGACATTTATTCAGCTCAGAGCTCAAGAGTAGGATGGGATGCATCTAGACTAGGGGTTCTCTACTCAGTTCTCGGCACACATCCAGCCAGTCAAGTTTTCTCCATAATAGATGTGTATGAAATAGATTTGCATACCATGGAGGGAGTGCATGCAAACTGGGAAGAATAATCTGAATCATACTTACCTGATGCTAAAGTCCACCTTAGGAGTTAGCACCCAAGAAAAAGATCTAGGTGTCATTGTAGACAATATGCTGATATCTTCTGCCAAGTGTGCTGCAGTGGCCAAAAAGCAAACAGGATACTAAGAATTATTAGGAAATGGTTGATAGATAAGACCAAGAATATTATAATGCCTCTGTATTGCTTCATGATGCTACCTCACCTTGAGTATTACATTCAATTCTGGTTGCTGTATCTCAAAAAAGATAGAGTGGAATTAGAAAAGGTTCAAACAAGAGCGACCAAAATTATAAAGGGGATGGAACTCCTCTCATATGAGGAAAGGCTAAAGAAGTTAGGGCTCTTCAGCTTGGAAAAGAGAAAGCTGAGGGGAGATACGATTGAGGTCTACAAATCCTTAGTGGAGTAGAACGGGTAAAAATGAATTGATTTTTCACGCTTTCATAAAGTACAAAGACTAGGGAATACTCAATGAAATTACATGGAAATACTTTTAAAACAAATAGGAGGAAATATTTTTTCACTCAAAGAATAGTTAAGCTCTGGAACTTGTTGCCGGAGGATGTGGTAACAGCGATTAGTGAATCTAGGTTTAATAAAGGGTTGGACAAGTTCCTGGAGGCAAACTCCATAGTCTGCTGTTGAGATAGAAATGGGGGAGGCCACTGCTTGCCCTGGAATTGGTGGAATGGAATGTTGCTACTAATTGGTTTTCTGCCAGGTACTTGTGGCCTGGATTGACCACTATTAGAAGCAGAATACTGGGCTAGATGGACCATTGGTCTGACCCAGTAAGACTATTCCTATGTTCTTATCTCATGCATATTTATTGTGGATATCCTGAGAACCTGACTAGCTGGATGTGTCCAAAGGACTGGGTTGAGAATTCCTGATCTAGATGATTGGACACCATGACAAGCTCTGTAAGTGAAGTGATTTGAGTTCCTTTGTGAATTAGGGGCTTCAGTTTTTCTCTGTTTTCATGGTTCTATGTCAAGACTTTAGGATGATCCCCTTGGTATGTCACTAGCTTAAAGGTATACAATAGTCTAGATACCTTTTAAAACATTCACACCATGAAGGACTTAGATTAGGTTTTTAGATTTTCAGACATTCCATTTATGAATCTGGCCTGTCTTTTGTGTTTACTCTTCTTTAAAACCATTATGGATATTCATAGACTGGAAGCCTCTGTAGCAGAGCCCTTAGACGAGTTTCTTTTATTATATTAGAAAAACTGAAATAGCATCTATTTTAAATGTTCTTGTACAGATTCAAGACAGAACCACTGTTAAGTGTTCTTGAAGTCTGAAGTCACATCTAGAAAACACTGCAGAACCAATATCAACATTGATTAAGTACTTGCTACTATCCTTTCTAAAAACCAGATTACTAATTTCTGCCTCTAGTGTAGCTATGGCTCAGATGGGTTATGGAATGAGCATGCTCAGATTTATTGTCCTCTGAGTATGTGGGGCTGCCAAGTCCATGTTATCCAGTGGGCACAAGGGTCAACTGTCCAAGGATTATCAAAGTCAGGCTCGTCTGTAACTGGATTCAGTTGCAGGATACATGCAGGAAAATGATAATGACTCTTTTTACAAAGAGACTGTACATCAGTGTGCATTGATAACAAGGTTAGAAGGAAGCTTCTTGGTCAAGATAAATACAGGCAAATCTCTTGATCTGTGGAGAAACAATTAATTTGATGTAGGAAGGTAAAGCAGCAGAATATTGTTAAGTGTATGTGAATGGCATGCCCTGCACAAGTCATGCTGACCACTTGACTATCACAATTTGTTGTATTGATGAAATTATTGGTGAAACCATTGGAAAGGTTTTTGAAATATATGCCAATATAGTAACAGCAAGCACAAAACAATGGAGGTGACAAAAAACAAAACCTTGCACAAATGGTGTCCAAAAAAAGCTAAGATACTTACCTGTAGCAGGTGTTTTCTGGGGACAGCAGGTTTTATATTTTCACAAATGGGTGATGGCGACCTGCGTCGCCCATAGCCGCCGAGAGGGGGGGCAGGGGGGACAATTTTCCCTGGGCCTGGGCCTCCAAGGGAGGCCCGGCGCCGCAGTCCCACCTGCCCTCTGTAGTTGACCGTCTGCCCCCTGCATTGAAATCGCAGTCTCACCTCCGTGAAAGCAGCGCTGAAGGCAGCAGAACACCTCCCTTCGGCCCTTCTTCCCTCCCTGTGCCCCGCCCTCGTCTGATGTAACTTCTGCGAGGGCAGGACACAAGGAGGGAAGGAGGGCCGAAGGGAGACGTTCTGCTGCCTGCAGCGTTGCTTTCACGGAGGTGAGACTGCGATTTCAATGCAGGGGGCTCGGCCTGGTGGCGGACGGAGGGGGGGAACGGCAGCGACCTTGGGGGGGGTGGAAGGGGGAGCAGTGGCTGTGGCGATCTCGGAGGGGTGGAGGGGGGAGCAGCGGCGGTGACCTTGGGGGCGGTGACGAGGGCAGCAGGGGCAGGGCCGGCGGCCTTGCCCCGGGCCCGGCCCAGTCTCTCGGTGGCCCTGGCGTCGCCCGGTCCAGGATTTACAAAAGTATAAACAGAGCTTTGTGGAGCATGGGACACGCTCCACCACGCATGTGCGAGTGCCTTCCTGCCTGCCTGCCGTGCAAACGTGGTCTCCTCTGTTTTATACTACAGCAAATATAAAGTAAAAATAACAAAAGGAGAAAACTTCAAGGGGAGGTGGGAGGGATTGTGAGAATATAAAGCCTTCTGTCCTTGGAGAACACCTGCTACAGGTATATCAGCTTTCTCAAAGGACAAGAAGGCTTATTAATTCTCACAAGTGGGGAATCCCTAGCATACAGGCTCAACAAACACAACAAACATTGGTCAATTGGGCCTTGCAGTGGCGAGGACATAACACAGATTAACCTGAACTTATATACAATCTGAATGAGAGTGTGGTCTGGAACAGAATAAAATGTGCCTAGGAGGGTGGAGCTGGATTCTAGATCCCAAACAGATTCTGCAACACTGCCCGAACCGACTATCGCATCGGGTATCCTGCTCAAGGCAGTAATGAGATGTGAATGTGTGGACTGAAGACCACGTCACAGCCTTGCAAATTTCTTCAATGGAGGCTGACCGCACGTGAACTACTGACGCAGCCATGGCTCTGACACTGTGAGCCGTGACATGACCCTCTAGGTCCAGCCCAGCCTGGGCATAAGTGAAGAAAATGTAGTCTGCCAGCCAATGAGATGGTGCATTTCCCGATGGCGACCCCCATCCTGTTGGGATCAAAGAACAAAAAGTTGGGCGGACTGTCTGTGGAGCCTGGTCCACTCCACGTAATACGTCAATGCTCTCTTGCAATCCAAAGTGTGCGAGCTGCTTTCGCCAGGATGGGCATGAGGTCGGGAAAGAATGTTGACAAGACAATCGACTGGTTTAGATGGAATTCCAACACCACTTTCGGTAAGAATGTAGTGTGAGTGCAGAGGTCTACTCTGTTGCGATGAAACTTAGTATAAGGTGCATCCGACACTAAGGCCTGAAGCTCACTGACTCTATGAGCTGAAGTAACAGCCAACAAAAAAAACAATCTTCCAGGTCAAGTACTTTAGATGGCAGGAATTCAGTGGCTCAAAAGGAGTTTTCATCAGCTCGGTGAGAATGGCACTGAGATCCCATGACAGTGGTGGAGGTTTGACAGGGGACTTTGACAAAAGCAAACCTCTCATGAAGCGAACAACTAGTCTCACTCACACACACAAAGATTGACTCGGGCTGCACATACTGCAGCAGGACATGTTTTTCCACTCCTAGCCTAACTGAGATAATATTTAACCATCCCTCTGATCTCATGTGCAACTTTCTTCAAATCATCAACTTACTTTCAAATTCTTCCTACTTTCTTACTCATCTATATGTTACAACTTTGCCTTACCCTTCACTACCAATTATAACGTTCTATTACGTATTGTGTTGTCATTGCAAGTAGTATACCATGCCATATTTTGTATTGTTACTTGAATATTTTTACTGCTGTAATTGCCTATTGCTCATGTTTGATCTATTCTTGCTGTACACCGCCTTGAGTGAATTCCTTCAAAAAGGCGGTAAATAAATCCTAATAAATAAACTGGAGACTGTCCAGAGATGAGCTTACTTCTACATGCTGATGATAAGCACTAATTGCACTAAGGTGAACCCTTATGGAGTTGATCTTTAGACCAGATCCTGAAAGGTGTAGAAGGTATTCAAGCAGGGTCTGTGTAGGGCAACCAAGGGGATATAGGGCCCTCTCTCATACCACATGGCAAACCTCCTCCATTTGAAAGAATAATACCTCTTAGTGGAGTCTTTTCTTGGAAGCCAGCATGACCCAGGAGACACCCTCCGAAAAACCCAAAGGAGCGAATTCTAGGCTCTCAACATCCAAGCTGCGAGAGCCAGAGAATGGAGGTTAGGATATAGAAGTGACCCCTCATTCTGCTTGATGAGGGTTAGAAAACACTCCAATCTCCACAGCTCTTCAGAGGATATCTCCAGAAGTAGAGAGAACCATATCTGCCGCTGCAAGTACGGCACGTTCATAATCATAGTTCCACGGTCTTGCTTGAGTTTCAAACTGATCCCCACTAGAGGTATGGGAGGATACACATACAGAAGACCTGTCCCTCAATCAGTGGCGTAGCCATGGGTGGGCCGGGGCCCACCTACTTAGGGCTCAGGCCCACCCAACAGTAGCACACATTTAGCGGTAGCTGGTGGGGATCCCAAGCTCTGCCAGCTGAAGACTTCCCCCTGATGGTAACAAAAATGCTACTCCTCATGATACTGGCATCTGCACATGCTCAGTTTTCAGTGCATGCCTGCTGAAGATTGCCAGGATGGAAAGAAGCATTTTCCCACCAACTGAGATATTCTTTCGTGGGGGGGGGGGGGGGTTAGAACACTTGGTGCCCACCCATTTCTTACCTAGGCCCACCCAAAATCTGTTGTCTAGCTACGCCCCTGCCCCCAATTTAGAAGGAAGGCATCCGACGCTAAGCTGTAGAGGGCCTGAAGCCTGGAACAGAATTGAGGGACCTTGTGGTTGATCTGGGTGGCAAAGAGATCCATCAAGGGGGTGTCCCCCGCTCATAAGATCTTGCGGGCTATGCCCATATCGAGACACCACTTGTGTGGTTGATTTTCCTGCTCAATCTGTCGACCAGGGTATTATTTTTGCCCGCCAGATAAGTGGCTCAAAGGAACATGCCATATTGGTGAGCCCAATGAAACATCCAGAGGGCCTCCTGAAACAGAAGGCATGATCCTGTGCCCCCCTGCTTGTTGGTGTAATACATTGCAACCTGATTGTCTGTTTGAATGCGTACAATTTGATGAGACAGCCGATCTTTGAAAGCCTTTAGAGGATTCTAGATCGCCAAGAGCTCCAAGAGATTGATCTGAAGATTTGTTTCCTGGGTGGATCAAAAACCTTGGGTGTGAAGCCCATCTACATGAGCCCCCCATCCCAGGAGATATGCATCCATCATCAGCACTTTTTGTGGCTGAGGAATTTGGAATGGAAGTCCCAGAGTCAAATTGGAGTGAACTGTCCACAACTGAAGAGAGCGTACAAGCTCTGGGAACACTTGGATGACATCTTCCAGGCTCCCCATGGCTTGATTCCACTGAGAAGCCAGGGTCCATTGAGCTGATCTCATGTGAAGACTTGTAATGGGTGTAACATATACACATAACCCATGGGTATAACATACACTCATACATATCTGCTGAGCTGTGACCTGCTGATATATATATATATATGTATACTCTTTACATGTATTATATTATTTTATTGTATTTTTATCTTGTATGTTTATTTTTCTATGTTTACTGTATATTTTGTAGACTCCTGAGGCAGGCGCTGTGTCGAGTCGATTTTGATATTTTGCAATAAAGACCTTTATCCATCTATACGTCTCCTTCGTTGTTTGAGAAGAGCCAACTCTCCCTACTGCTTGGGTTTTCTTACACACATCAGGAGAGATTCTAATCTTATAACCAAGAAAATCCACATTTTGAAAATGACACCAACAAAGTTGTAGTCCCAGTCTCAAAATCTCCAGAAGTCTCCAATAGGCCTGAAACATCAAGTGTAGAAAATTTGGCTTGCTTAGGTCTCCCTTGATCTTTCACAGCAGGAGAAATATAATATATTATAATAATAATAATAATATAGTGTTCAATGGGAGCTTAGTATTTTCCGGAAATTTAAAAATATAATTTAAGTACTTATGGAAAACTAAGGAGCCATTGAAAAAACTTGAGAAAAATGTAATATTCATAAGTTTACAGCCCTTGCTTTGTTTTCCATAAGTTCTAATCTCTGATGCATAGCCATTTTGTCCACCACCAGGAAAGATTGTGTACTTTTTTTTTAATTTAATTTTTATTATTTTACAATATATTTTCAGGCATAACATCCTGACAGAAAGTGAAATATTCCATAATATAAAAGGAAAACCTCACATATTATATTCATAATATTTCAAAATTCACTCAAGTCCAACAACAAGGGGATCCAAAACTTAAACCAGAGGAATCTACAAAGAAATCATTAATACAAAAAAGAAAATAGCTATCCGTGCAGGACTAGGTGATTAACTAAATTACTCCCGTTGTTGTCTTAGAAGCGATTAGTTTGGAGAGTTGAAGTGGATCGGTAAAGGTATATTTTACATTGTCAAGCTTAATAATACACTTGCAGGGGTACCTAAAAAAAAAGGTCCCCCCTGCTTGAGTAACAGCAGTTTTCATCATGAGAAATTGTTTCCTTTTCTGCTGAGTTTCTCTGGAGAAGTCAGGGAACAGTGAAATTCGTAAACCAAGAAATGGCTTCTCTCTATGCCGAAAAAACATTTGGAAGAGCCACTGCTTATCAGGAAATAGGGCCACTGTGGCAACCAAAGTTGCTGGCGTGGCCTGTTGAGTATCTGAGGTCTCCAGAAAAGCAGAAATATCTGATATTTGTTGCACATTTTGATTCAATACTTTTTGAGGAAGATAAAAGACCTTCGAAAACGGAGGTAGATTAACTTCAGGTATATTTAAATTCTCTATCAGATATCTCTTCAACATATCACCAGGCTTTACCATTGGTACACTAGGAAAATTAATAAAATGTAAAAAAAAGATTGTGTACTTTTAATATCTTTTACCTCTTGGTCCAAAGAGGAAACTTTTTCCTTGAATGTACTTGCCTCAGAATCAAAGATTGAGAGGCAAACTGTGCAGAGTCCACAGAGATTGTACATAGATCCACTGCCTTCCATAGCTCTTCTAAAGTGACAACTGCAGGCTTTAGCAGGGGAGGAATGTTCAGAGATGATAGGAGAGTCTCCGCGGTCACTCCTCCTCCGCCATCTGGGGAGTCATCCAACCCCCCCTGTCTCCAAGGACTCCAGCACCATCCTACCAACTGGAATAGCCACCTGGCTGGGTGTTTCCCCCGAAGCTGAGGCCATCAGACCAGGCCGCCCTTGCTCCTGATGCCCAGCTGGCGGTAGTGGTGGAGAAATCAGGCACAGTGAAGCATCACTGCCCAGTAGCATGGCAATCTCCATCCCAGCCACCACAGCTGAAATGCCTGAAGCTGGCTGAGTCACTGCTATACACTGCTCAATATTATGCTGCCCCAGAGCCGTCAGGATCAGTGTTGAGGTCAGTGGGAGATTCCTCACTCTTTCCAGCCTCTTAGACATCAGAATTCAGGTACAGGGTCTATGAAAGTAATGCTATGAGGAGAGATGCTCAGAGCAGAGCTACAGTATGTCAGCTTTGGTAGCCATCTTGGATCCTTCCTTGTGTGCACTGTTTTTTAAATAATATTTTTATTAAGTTGCCAGTATGATACAATTGAAGATATTGAAATAACCATGCTTCTGACAGCAACATCACAAGTGAGTTAATGGATATTGTATTTTAAACTTCCCTCCACCACATGTAACCCTCCCCTCCCAAATGATCCAATAATCCATATCTCATCAAGTCTGATTGACTTCTTATACCAGACTCGGATAAAATTTATTTATACCTCCCTTCCCTTTGAACACCATTTTAATCTAATCTAATCTAATGTAATCCAAAGTTTTATATACCACAGAATCAAAAAAGGACCTTAGTGGTTTATAATAAAGATAACTAACTTTACAAAATCAATACATTAAAATACAGTAAATAAAATTATTAAAATAAAGAAAAATTAACAAATTGTATTTCAATTACACAATCAAATATTTCTCAAACAAATGAGTCTTCAGTCTTTTCCAAAAAGAAATATTTGATGAATCCAACCTAAATGCCAAAGGAAGACCATTCCAAATTGAAACAGAAAAAGACACTTTCCAATGCTTACTGTATCTTAAACCTACAATAGTATTTAATAATTTGGCCCAACTGCATGCTCGATTAGCTATAGATAAACACACTGGCTCTCAGATGTTTTGAAACAGCCCAAGTACATGAGTTCCACCTTGCTTAGGTGTGCCAACTTACAACCGCTGTAGACTGTGGCAAAGTGGGGGTGCTTAAATGTAAGCACAGCAACTCATACTACTATTCTATAATAGAATCTTGGTGTCAAGATATCATCTTAAAATTGGAAGACTCAAATCTTGTTCTAAAAGACAGTTATTTTCTGTTCTTTGGTTGCTGGAGAGGTAGCACTGCTACTGACCTCAATTAGGTGTTAATTAAGGTGTGAGGAAGTAGAAAATTTGCAGAGGTTATTAACAGCAATCTGATTACTGCATTAGCTTGAAAGGGTCTGTTTGAAATAGTCCCCTTAGATTCAAAACTAAATAAAGAGGAAAGATTTCACTTAACTTTCTTTCTGATAAGTTCTGCGAGAAGAGGACATTTCTCTGTTAAGTGAACATTATTTTGCTTTGTGCTTTGGAAACTTAATGATTGGGGTTTAAAGGAGGAATTGTAGGTTAGTGATAGGCAGAATAAAAATATAAAAAAGCAAAATTTAGCAACTAATCTCCATACTCTTTCCCCCCTAGTTTTAAAACAAACTTTGTACGACAGTAGGCACAGCACAGCAAATCCAACACACCCTCCCCAACACCCACTCACCCCTAGCACAACTCTTCATTTATAGTCAGTTATTGTAATTAGGATAACAAATGAGGAGTGCTCTTACAGAGTTTTAATTACATTTCATTACTTTCTAAGAAGAAACCATTAAATAAATCACACAATATACCATATAAGCTGAAGACATATTTATATTAAACTAATATCCTTAATACCTTAGCAAGTTTTAAATGATTGAAAAACTCAAAAATGCTAAGATGGAGACAGCAGTACAGCAGCAAGAGGGGTGCTATCCAGTCTTTTGCATTGAGTATCACATGTATAATTATCTCCCAGTTGGTGAGCGGTTATATGTGTGTGCCCGATGCAAACAGCCCCTAGCTCTCAGAGAACAGGTCCGTTCTCTTGAGGCTAGAGTAGCAGACTTGGTGGAGTTGAGGGAAACAGAGAGGTACATAGAGTAGACCTACAGGGATGTTGTAGAGAAGTCCTACCTCCAGTCTGGCAGTCCCTGTGCTGCCTTGGAGGAGGGAGGTCACCTAGAAGGAGAGCATAACCAGGACCTGCCCACCAAGGGATGTACTACCCTCTCACACTGAGGATATGTCTCAAGAATTTCTGCCCAGGGGGGAAGAGTTAGGACAGCTGTTGTAGTTGATGATTTGAACATTAGGCATATAGACAGCTGGGTGGCTAGTGAACTTGAGGATCACCTGGTGACTTGCCTGCCTGGTGCGAAGGTGGCGGACCTCACACATCACCTAGACAGGATCTTAGATAGTGCTGGGGAGGAGCTGGCTGTCTTGGTACATGTGGGTACCAATGACATAGGAACATGTGGGAGGGAAGTTCTGGAAGCCAAATTTAGGATCTTAGCATTTTCAGAGATGCTCCCCGCATAGGGCCCAAAAGGCACGCAGAGCTCTGAAGTCTCAATGGTGCAAGGATGAGGGATTTAGATTTGTTATGAACTGGGCAACATTCTGGGAAACGGGGAGACTGTTCCGAAAGGATGGGCTCCACCTTAAACAGGATGGAACCAGGCTGCTGGTGCTAACTTTAAAAAGGAACTAGAGCAGCTTTAAACTAGAATGGGGGGGGGGGGGAGCCTACAGTCACCCAGGAGCACATAGTTCAGTGTGGAGTATCCTTGAAGGATACTATTGAAACAGGACATATAGAGATTCCCAGTAGAGAGGTTTCAACAATGCTGAAAGTAAGCCAGGTGTGCTTAGAGAGCCTGATAAATCCCCTTCAACTTCTAAGCAGCTTGTAGATCAAAGGAAAAAATACAATTTGAAGCGCCTGTATACAAATGCTAGAAGCCTAAAAAATAAGATAGGAGAGTTAGAATATATAGCACTAAATGATGAGGTAAATATAATAGGCATCTCTGAGACGTAGTGGAATGTTGCGTTCTCAAGGGCCTTGGCATTCTGTCAGGTCCTCGAGGCAGGACTGGAGTTCGAGAGCCCTTGGGCCACTGCCCAGGAGCGGCAGCAGCAGGCAAGACCACCTCGGGACTGGAAACACAGAAGAGCAGTACTGGAACTCTGGACTGGAGTAGTACAAGGCAGGCAACTAGAACAGATGAAACAGGAACAGCTTCACTGCACCTAGCCACCGTTCCTCCGGAGTTGAGCTCCGAAGTGCAGGCGGTCGGCAGGACTTGCAGGATAAGGCAGGAACTGAAGATCCAGAGGACCCACCCCAGGTCTGGGATACACGAGGGCGACAGGGCACGGAACTAGACTCAGACAGTGTGCTGCTGCACAGCCACTAGCAAGACCCAGAAGACAGACCAAGGAACACAAGGTGTACAGAAGCTAGCAGGAGCAAGGACTAGGGCAGCAACACACTAGGCAGAACGGGGATCCGGGAATACCCACAGGGTAAACCCTCTAGCTAGGTGGAGAAAGGATACAGGAATAATCACCCAGGAAAAACACACTAGCCAGACAGATACAGGATTCAGGATATACCCTCAGGATATACAAGCAGGGTAGGCACACAGGCTAGGCAAGGCAGGGTTCTTGGTAAAGAGAGCAAACCAGGAATAACAGGCCAAGGGTCTGAAGCCACAGCCATTCCACACACTGACTGGGGAACCCACAAAGGCTGAGGCTTCGCATACAGACAGAGAATAAACCCGGAAAAAAGGCTTCACCCCAACCCAGGGTAAGCCAGGAACAGAGGCTTCACCCCAACACAGGGTAAGCCAGGAAGGACCCGCAGTCCACAGACAGAGGCTTCACCCCAACTCAGGGTAAGCCAGGAAGGACCGCAGTCCACAGACAGACAGTGGCAGGGAAGACCCCCCCACAGAAGGACAACAGAGACACAGACACAGAAAGAAGCTGGGCTGGAACCCAGAGAGAGGCTAAGCAGTAGTGCAGCAGACACTTACTAACCTGACCTGGCCTAAGAGCATAACACTTATGCAAAGGCCCTGACTGCAAGCACAGCACTTCCTTATGAAGGCTCTCACTGATGAGTCACCAGCAGTAGGACAGAAGCAGGAAGTACACTGACCTCAAATAGAGGCTTGACACACATAGGAAGTGAGCCCACAGGAAAGACAAGCAGGAGCCATCTTGGAAACTGGCACAGAGCCGGTGGCAGCCATCTTAGATGCTGGCTCCCTAGAGAGGCATAGCCCACACAGGTGAGGTCTAGTGAAGCAATCAGCACAGAGACTAGAGACAAGACAAACACAAAGACAGACAGAAGCCAGCAGAGCTGCTGACCCCCAGAAAGAAGGTAAGACTGAGGGTGGTCACGGCCACAGACGTGACATGGAAAGAGGACAATCAATGGAACATTGTGTTAACAGGGTACAAATTGTATTGCAATGATAAAGAGAATCAAATTAGAAGGGGGATTGTGCTAAATATTAAAAAGGGAACTGAGTCCAATAACATAAACATTCCACATAACACAGATAGCACCGTGGAATCATTATGAATAGAAATTCCATGTGTGAGGAGAAGTTGTATTCTTGTAGGGCTGTACTACCGTCCACAGGGACAGAACAAACATATGGATGAAGAAATATTTACAGAGATTAGGAAAACTGGCAAACTGGGAAATGCTATAATAATGGGTGACTTCAGTTACCCCAATATTGACTAAATAAATGTTGCATTAGAGAGTGCCAGAGAGATAAAATTTCTAGATGTAATAAATGATTGGTCCAGGAACCGACAAGAGGGGGAGCCATTTTGGATCTGGTCTTTGGTAGCATGCAGGGCATAGTGTGAGAGGTGGCGGTGATGGGTACCCTGGGAAACAGTGATCTATAACAAGATCAAGTTTGAGCTACTATCTGGGATGAACCCGCAAAGGAAATCTACTGTAGCTGCATTTAATTGTCAAAAGGGCAAATATAATACAATGAGGAAAATGGTTAAAAAGAATCTAAAAGGATTGACTGCAAAGGTTAGGACTCTAAATCAGGCATGGACAGTATTCAAAAATACCATCTTGGAAACCCAGTCCAGATGCATTCCACATATTTCCAAAGGTGGAAAGAAGAGAAAATGTCAGCGAGCATGGTTAAAAGGTGAAGTAAAAGAGGCCATTACAGCCGAAGGATTGTCCTTCAAAGAATGGAGAAAGGACCCAAATGAAGAAAATAAGAAGCAACATAAGCACTGACAAGTCAGATGCAAATAATTAATAAAGAAGGCTAAAAGAGAATATGAAGAGAAACTTTCTGCAGAGACTAAAACTCACAGTAAAAACTTTTTCAGGCACATCAGAAGCAGAAAGCCTGTGAGGGAATCCATGGAATCAGATCATGAAGGAGCAAAAGGGGCGCTCAGGGAGGACAAGGTCATAGCAGGGAAACTGAATGAATTCTTTGCTTCTGTCTTTACAGAAGAAGATGTAAGAGATCTGCCTGTACCGGAAGTAATTTTCAAGGGTGGTGATGCGGAGGAACCTGGAAGATGTACTAAGCCAAATTGACAAATTAAAGAGTGGTAAATCACCTGGACCGGATGGCATACATCCAAGGGTATTCAAAGAACTCAAACATGAAATTGCTGATCTGCTGTCATTAAAATTGTCCATAGTGTACCTGAAGATTGGAGGGTGTCCAATGTGACGCCGATTTTTAAAAGGGGTTCTAGGGATGATCCGGGAAATTACAGACCGGTAAGCCTGACATCAGTGTTGGGCAAAATAGTGGAAACTATTATAAAAAATAAAATTACAGAACACTTAGACAAACATGGTTTAATGGGACAGAGTCAGCATGAGTTCAGCCAAGGGAAGTCTTGCCTCACCAATTTGCTTCATTTCTTTGAAGGCGTGAATAAACATGTGGATAAAGGTGAGCTGGTTGATGTAGTGTATCTAGATTTTCAGAAAGCTTTTGATAAAGTCCCTCATGAGAGACTCCTGAGAAAATTAAAGAGTCATGGGATGGGAGGCAAGGTTCTGGTGTGGATTAGGAATTGGTTACTAGGCAGAAAACAGAGTGTATGGTTAAATGGTCATTTCTCTCAAAGGATGAGGGTGGAGTGCCACAGGGATCTGTACAGGGACTAGTGCTGTTTAACATATTTATAAATGATATGGAAATCAGAATGACGAGTGAGGTGATCAATTTTGCACATGATACAGAACTATTCAAGGTTGTTAAAACATGTGCGGACTGTGAAATATTGCAGGAAGACCTTAGGAAATTAGAAGACTGGGCATCCAAATGGCAGATGAAAATTAATGTGGACAAATGCAAGTTGATGCACATTGGAAAGAATAATCCGAATCATAGTTACCTGATGCTAGGGTTCACCTTGTGAGTCAGCACTCAACACCTTGGGTGTCGTTGTAGAGAATACGCTGAAATCTTCTGTTCAGTGTACAGCAGCAGCCAAAAAAGCAAACAGAATGTTAGGAGTTATTAGGAAAGAGATGGTGAATAACACCAAAAATACTTTAATGCCTTTATATCTCGCTCTATGGTGCGTATTGCGTTCAGTTCTGTTTGCTATATCTCAAAAAAGATATAGTGGAATTAGAAAAGGTTCAAAGAAGAGCAACTAAAATAATAAAGGGGATGGAACTCCTCTCGTATGAGGAAAGGCTAAAGAGGTTAGGGCTCTTCATCCTGGAAAAGAGACAGATTAGGGGAAATATGACTGAGGTCTACAAAATCCTGAGTGATGTAGAACAAGTAGATGTACATTGATTTTTTACTTGTTCTAAAAGTACAAAGACTAGATGACACTCAAGGAAGTTACATGGAAATAGTTTTAAAACAAATAGGAGGAAATATTTTTTCACTCAACAAATAGTTAAGCTCTGGAACTCTTTGACAGAGGATGTGGTAACAGCAGTCATTGTATCTGGGTTTTAAAAAGGTTTGAACAAATTCCTGGAGGAAAAGTCCATAGTCTGCTATTGAGACAGACATGGGAAGCAACTGCTTGCTCTGGGATTTGTAGTATGGCGTGGGCTAGATGGACCATTGGTCTGACCCAGTATGGCTACTCTTATGTTCTGATGTATGTTCTTATGTTCTAAATACCAGGCACCAAGATACATGAGGCTGGTGCCAGTAAATGGACACTTCCTCTGAGTAAAATTGTGCACTGATAGCTCTTTGAGTTTATGTGACCGTCAGGACATATTGTGTTGTGTTGATTGCAGCTGCTGTTTGCCACCCCTCAGAAGATGATGCCCTAGGTAACAATCTCGTTTGTCTATTGGTTAAACTACCTAATCACTAGTTTATAGCTCACCAAGGGCCCACCACTGCCTTAACATATCCCTGGAGACTTTAGTTATCCTAATAGGTTTTGTGAGTGACAAAGAGGTCATGCTATCAAGGCAGCAGCTAAGTATGCAAAATGAAAATAGTTTATAAAATAGTTTGATTGCCACTTATCCAAAGCAAATGACATTCCTTATTTGTTCTGATTTGTATTGCACTCTCAAGAGAGATTTGCTTTCAAAGTTATTGAACATTCCACCTATTTAGTCATGTCAACTGTTGTGAAGCTTAATAAATGAGGGGACTGCTGTCCTGATCCCTATCAGAAATACATTCCAGTTATCACACTGACAAATGTAAAACATGAATCCTATATATAATTGGCAAGGAGTTCTCTGTCACTCTGTAAGTCAGACTGAAAAAAAAAATCACCTTTCTTGCACAATTTGTCACTTTCTCATGGCTCATCTATCCCCTTTCACATCATCTCACACTAGGCCTAACATTATTTTCACCCCAAAACGTCTAGTCTTTTCCTCATCAGAGAGCAAACAGTATTTACACATACATTCAAATCTCTCTCACTGTGCTCTCTCTCTCTCTCTCTGCCTTGGTACCTTCTTCAATGCACTCCCTAGATGTCAGTGCCTTCAGGCTACTGCGAGCTGATGTGTGCATGTTAATCCATGGCCTGTCACACACAACGATGCACAGCAAGAAAGTGCCAGGGCATCCTGCAATGGGATTCAAAAGCCCAGTGGGACTGGAGACATATCCAGAGCATGAACAGAAGGTGATTGGGTTGGGTTGGTGAGGCAGAGGGCTGGTTCAGACTAGAGAATGCAGAGAAAGTGTTGAAGGGGACTGAGTGCTAGGACTCAGCTGAAGGAGAAAGTGCTGAAATCAGATTGAGGAGGGGAGAGTACTGTGGTGGAGTTGGTGAGGTCAGGACGGGGAGGGGGAAATTTGAACTGAGTTTTAGCGAGGGGATATCTTTTTTTATACATTATTTTTGACAAGCAGCTTCACTAATATAATATGAAAAACAAAAGCATGAACCAAGGGTAGGACATTTTTCAAAGCCATAATAAAACATAAACATATTTTATTAAAGAGTATGAAATGTAAGTCAAATATTTCAGCCAAAAAGAAAGGAAACCTCAGAGTGAGAATAAAAGGAAAATAATATAGCCAAGAAAAGAGAAAGCTGATATTTTGAAAAATAAAGCTATTGTCATTTTAAAGCAGAGGAATGCTTCAAAGACTAGTCACTAATCTGATTTAGCAGGGATTCTTTTACAGACACAATCTGTGAGAAAATCAGATAAGTGAGGGAGGGCTTACATGTATTGTTGAGTTTTACTAGGTATAGTGCAATGCTGCCTATATCAGAGGCTTAAACTTACAACATAATAAGACTCCAGGGGAATGACACACAAGTTAGATCTTCCTAGTTCAATGAAGGGCAGAGTTGATTTTATTAAGGATGGGAAATGAATATTATAGTTCTCCATAGCACAGCCCATTCTCTTCACCCTCTGATAGAGACATTAATAATGGCACATTTATCTTTCAGTCTAACACATGGTTTGTGGAAGGTCAAATCTTATGGACAAAATACAACTCCTTAGATCCTGAAAGCTCTTCCAGGACTACATACAGGATCCAAATTCATTACAATTATCATTATTATTATTATTTGTTACATTTGTATCCCACATTTTCCCAATTACACCATCACAGTATAAAAATAATATGAAGGAAAAGTAATATCTATTAATCTGCCAAAGATGACATTATAGCCTGGTTCTGGTGCAGACGTAATTGGACAGACAGGAAGGGAAGTGTTCAAGAAAGTGTTATTTCAGTTTTAATCAAGCTGATTTCACTTTCTTTAATTTAAAAATGTTGCTTTTCAACCATTCTGGAACAATACAGAAAGTCAAGTCTGGGATGGGGCGTGTCTTATGTGTCTTTTCTAAAATCTAACTATTCCATCAGTGTATGGGGAACACATAAATATATGTCTAAACTGTGCTAGGATAACAGAAAGAGGAGTGGATGGAGAGAAGAATACAGGAGAAGAAGAGAGAGAGAGAGAGAGAGAGAGAGGCAGCAGAAGGAGGGCAGGAGATAAAGGAGAGATCAAACAAGAAAGAAATGTGTAAAGGAAGAGAGATGACAGGAAAGAAAATGAAAGGTCAGGTGGTACACAAATGTAATTATGAACATAAAACAGCACCTACTACCATCTATATATATAAAACTCACCCTCAACGTTCTATTGGCTGCTGACGTAACTGAAGCCAAGGTTCGTATGTTCGAAGCTCTGAAGCCTCGAAAATCACAGTCTCTGGGCCCTGCCCTCGTGTCAAACGTTATGACGTTGAGGGCGGAGGCGGAGCAATTCACCGCCCTCGCGTCAAACGTTATGACGTTGAGGGCGGAGGCGGAGCAATTCACCAACATCGACGACGGGTGGGGGGGGCCACAGGAAAGCCATGCTAGCGCCCGTTTCATTGGCTCCAGAAACGGGCCTTTTTTTTACTAGTATGCCATAAAATATGTTCATTAGAAAGAAAAAGAAGTCTACAAGGGATCAAAGAACATTCAAGAATAAAACCTTACATGGCCATGTTTTGGCTCACAACTTCATCGGAGGTAACAAGACTCAAAATTGCCCAATAGAAACTTTATTATGTTGGGTCATCTATTCCAGGCTGATCAAAAATACTCATATGCGCTATATGACCTAAAGTGATTATTCTAATAAGCATTAATACTTATTTCCAATCAGTTTCAATGTCACATTGGCAATCCAGCCAACAAGTTTCTCTCACCAAGAAATATCAGCCTCAGAGTTGGTGCCATAGTGAGATATGCTGGATACCAGTTCTTTAACAGCACTTGGGCTCATCCAAGTCATTATAGAATACTAGTGCAAACCCGCTTTGGCAAACCAAACGTTAGGCACAATCATTTATGCCAGGTCAATGGCTGGTATAAGTTAGCACCTAGTTGCGTCAGTCAACATGTGCAATTAATAATATTCTATCCCCCCAATATTCAATGCTACTTAACCGGCCAGAAATGGCTCCTGGCCAGTTAAATACTTAAGCCAGCTAAGCACTAATATTCACTTAGCAGCTATGTCACGTGACATAGCCTGTTAGCACCAATATTCATCAGCTGACTGGCTAAGTTTAGCAGCCAGATAGACCCACATAAATAGCAGGTCTATCTTTGGCCTCTATAACTTAATCGGTCAGCCGATGAATATTGGCTTAACAGGCTAAGCTCATAGCAGCCAAGAACAAAACGGAAATTCAATGTCGGTCGCTGGATATGGCCCAGCACTGAATTTCCAGGTTTGTTGCCAACTGCAGGAGTTAGTTGGGCTCCTATATGTTGTGGGTATTTTTTGGTGACACACTCATGTTCGCCCATGTTTCACCCACAAGTACCCCCCCCCCTCCCCTTGCAGTTACACGCAATAGCACTTAGCTGCTACCTTATGTAATAGCAATAAGAAGAAAAGGGGAAAAGACTAACCTGCTTATAATCGAAAGAGAAAAATGCCTATATTGCGACCCAAATGGGGAGATGGGCGTCTTTCTCCCGTGGGCGCCCAAATCGGTATAATTGAAAGCCGATTTTGGGCGTTTCCAACTGCAATCCGTCGCGGAAACGGGTAAAGTTGACGGGGGCATGTCGGAGACGTGGTGAAGGCGGAACTGGGGGGTGGTTATCAGCAAAGGAGAGATGGGCATCTTTAGCTGATAATCGAAAAAAAGGCGTTTTTACCGCGATTTTGGGTCACTTTTTTTTTTACCCTTTTTTTTCACGAACAGGTCCCAAAAAAGTGCCCCAACTGACCAGATGACCACTGGAGGGAATCGGGGATGACCTCCCCGGACTCCCCCAGTGGTCACTAACCCCCTCCCACCAAAAAAAACCCACTTAAAAAAAATTTTCCAGCCTGTATGCCAGCCTCAAATGCCGTACCCACCTCCATGACAGCAGAATGTGTTCTATCCTGTGACAGCCTTTCCCTGGTTCTGATGTGGCTCTCAGGTGAGTGTGACACCTTTTCTGTTATGCACACTGCAGAGTCACATCAGCAATGCATTGTGGTGGGTGTAGGGTATTGGGCTCTGTGATTCCACTAGCTTGTGGCAAATGCTCACGATGTTGGTAGTTGGTAGGCTCTACTCCCATGGTGCTTTTCCCCCTGCTTACTGGGTCAGAGTGTGCCCTGTTTTGTTTCCGGTAGTCCATGAGGTAGTGGCCATTTTTGTAAGCCAGTTTTAGATCCCTTTCACGTGTTAGCCACGTTACAGAATTTAGTTCTTACCTTGAATGTGGCTGAAAGAGGGCATTGTACACCATTCTGCCAGCTCTGACCTACTGCTAATCTCAGTACCAGGGAGACTCGTTGCCAGTGGGGCACAACCTCTGATCTGCAGTTAACTGTGAGTAAGCTTGCTTATTCCAATAAAGGATGTTTTCGGAGAGATTAGGCTTCAGGAATCAACTGGTGTGCCCATGTTATATAGCAGCAACAAGTCCTAGAGGACTGCGTGTATGCAGGTCCCTGGAGCACTTTTAGTGGGTACCGTAGTGCACTTCAGCCAGGTGGCCCCAGGCCCATCCCCCCTACCTGTAACACTTGTGCTGGTAAATGGGAGGCCTCCAAAACCCACTGTACCCACATGTAGGTGCCCCCTTCACCCCTAAGAGCTATGGTAGTGTTGTACATTTGTGGGTAGTGGGTTTTGGGGGAGGGGGGTTGGGGGCTCAGCACTCATGGTAAGGGAGCTATGCATGTGGGAGCGTTGTCTGAAGTCCACCGCACTGACCTCTAGGGTGCCCAGTTGGTGTCCTGGCATGTCAGTGGGGCGAATGTACTACAAATCGTGGCCCCTCCCACGACCAAATGGCTCGGATTAGGACGTTTTTGAGCTGGGCGTTTTTAGTTTCCATTATCGCTAAAAAAAAACAAACGCCCAGCTGCAAAACGTCTATTTTTTTTCGTAAATACGGTCTGTCCCGCCTCTTCACGTACCGTTTTCGGACATAGATGCCCATGGAGATAGGCGTTCGCGTTCGATTATGCCCCTCCACATCTACCAAATAATTAATAGATAAGAAGCCAGGGAGAAATATGACAAGCGGCAGACCCTGACACTGCCAAAAACAAAATTAAATATGTCAATATAATGACTATAATAAAAGGACAACAGCATCAGATATTTATGTAAAAAAATCTATAATGTCTCTTATAGTGCACAGCTAGTCCAGATCAAAGCTTAAATCAATTCATCAATCACTTGCCATTGTGCCCCACCTTGCTGTATCAAAAGGGTAAGGGTGTTCCTTTTTGTCCATGTTGCTAGCATGGAGTTCGAGGAGCACATTCAAGCTAAGTAGTCGCAGATTTTCTTTCCATTTTGAAGAAATGTTTGTAGTGCCTAATAAAAATTCACTACAGCAAGGTGGGGCACAATGGCAAGTGATTGATGAATTGATTTAAGCGTTGGACTAGCTGTGCACTATAAGAGACATTATAGTTTTTTACATAAATATCTGATGCTGTTGTCCTTTTATTATAGTCATTATATTGACATATTTAATTTTGTTTTCTGCAGTGTCAGGGTCTGCCCCTTGTCATATTTCTCCCTAGTTTCATACCTTATATAATAGTGCCTGGTGAATATACACACGTCACTGCTGATTATTGGGGTAACGATGGGCACAAGTGTTACATAATTTTAGGTACCCATTTTGAGAATTGCCTCCTATGTCGAGATTGAGTGGCAGAGCCGGTGGTGGGAGGCGGGGCTGGTGGTTGGGAGGCAGGGATCGTGCTGGGCAGACTTATACAGTCTGTGCCAGAGCCGGTGGTGGGAGGCGGGGCTGGTGGTTGGGAGGCGGGGATAGTGCTGGGCAGACTTATACGGTCTGTGCCCTGAAGAGGACAGGTACAAATCAAGGTAGGGTATACACAAAAAGTAGCACATAAGAGTATATCTTGTTGGGCAGACTGGATGGACCGTGCAGGTCTTTTTCTGCCATCATCTACTATGTTACTATTTAAGATGCCTTTTCATTTTATAAACTATTCCAATTTAGAGACTGGAAGCATTGAGGCTGAAATTCAGCCCGCGGGAAGCAACCCACCTAAGTGCTGTGATTGGCACTTGCCCCAGATATTCAATGTTATAAGTACATTATTACATAAGTACTGCCATACTGGGACAGATCGAAATTCTATCAAGCCCAGCATCCTTTTTCCAACAGTGGTCAATCCAGGTCAAAAGTACCTGGCAAGATCCCAAAAAAGTACAATACATTTTATGCTGCTTATACTAGAAATATAGCTGCTTTTCATTTCGGTGCTAATCGATTCAGTGGAGATAATCTGAGTGGAGGAATAACCTAATGATTACTGCAATGCCATGAGAACCAAGGGAACTGCTTTTGATTCCTACTGCAGCTCCTTGTGACTCTGGGCAAGTCACTTAACCCTCCATTGCCCCAGATACAAAATAAGTACCTGTATATAATATGTAAACTGCTTTTATTATAATCAAAGGTGGTATATCAAATCCTCAACCCTTTTCCCCCATGAATATTAGCTGTTAGGCACTGAAATACTATTTAACCGCTCAGCGGCCAGTAATATAGCACTGAATATGGGGGGGGGGGGGGGGGGGGAATTGTATTCAATGAGTATGAGAGCAAATATTTGGAGACACTCAGCAGTGGATTCAGTTCTGGTTACAAGGTCCCTGTTCATCTTTATCATCTTCTCTGACACAATCCTAAAATGTATTATATCACTGCTCCTTGTGGACACCACTTAAATCACATAAAGTGGTCTGGCAGCCAAGTTATGCTGGTCTTCTAAGCTAAGTACTGGTACCCGTAGGGTTACCATATGGCTCCAGAAAAAGGAGGACGGATTAAACCAGCCTGGTTTTACTTCCATTGCTTTCCATTGAAAGCAATGGAAGGTAAAACCCTGCTGGCTCAATTACTTCCATTGAAAGCAATGGGAGTAAAACCCGGCTGGCTCAATCCATCCTCCTTTTTCTGGAGCCATATGGTAACCCGGCTTTCCCAAATGCACTTACCCCTGGATTCTATAAATGGCGCACACATTTTTGTGCACAAAATTCTGTCTGATCCTGAGATGTGTGTGCAACTAAATTGACTAACAAACCAATTATCACCAAGGGAGATGAGGGTGCTAGCAATCGATTATTGGCACTAATTGCAACAATTTAGATTTGTGCATGTATCTTGCTATGTGCAAACCTTTTAGCAAACAACTCAAAATGGGTGCGGCTATGGAAGGAGCATCAGCAGGTCAGGGGTGTTTGCTAAAGATGCATGCAGTATTACAGAATATTGGGGATCTGCACCTAACTTACATGCCAGGATTTATACCAGGTTTAATTTGGCGTGGAAATCTGCTCTAAGCACTATATTATAAACAGCACACAAGTTGGAGCGCTGATTATAGAATAGCATTCCATGTGGAGTTTTTTTCTGCGGTAGCTCGGTGGTACTTACGGTTTAGTGGGCGGTAAGCCCATGTTGGGCTTGCCACCGTTTAGTAAAAAAAAACCAGGTGAGTTGCCCAGGGTCACAAGGAGCTGCACTGGGAATCAAACCCAGGTAGAAAAGGAAGATAAGGGAACAGAACAAGCATGCAGGGCAAAGGGAAAGTGGAAAGCAGGAAGCATGGCCATCCTTAGGGGTTGGGTAACTTGGAGCAAGCCATAGACCTCACAGCACTGCAGAACCAGCTAATAAAAATCCTGCTGAGGCTGGCTTGGTGCATGTGTATGTGTAGAGGATTGCTGCCCATGTTTGTCTAACAGCCCCCTAGGAAGAAGTTGAGAAATAATGTAAAAAGAGAGAGGAATGTGGAAGGGATGAGAGAATGTGAAAATAGGACTGGGAATGAGTTGAAAGAGAGAGAATAGGATGCCAGGAAAGAAGAAAGGGACTGGATGCCAGGAAGGTTTGTGTGACAGGAATGATGCTGGAGCTGGTGAGGAAATGAGAGCCAGAGGAAGGGAGATGAGAGCTTCTGAGACACAAGTACAGAGGATGGAAATGAGAGACTAGGGAGTGAGTGAAAGACAGAGGGGTAATAGGAGGCTAGAAAGGGAGAAAAAACAGCAGGCAATGATAGCGCTGGGAAGAGAGTGAGAGTGAATGATAGCTGGTAGGTAAGTGCAAAGTGAAAAGAGGGAGACTGGGAACTGGATGATGAGAGAAAGGTAGAATGAGGTGTAAAATCTAGATATGAGTGCAAAAGCAGAGATAAAAATGAAAGGGAAAAATCAATGTTAGACAGATGCAAAGAAGAAAACTCACAGAAGGAGAGAGAAGAAATAGAAAAGAGACTCTGAGAAAGAGCATAGAAGAAGATCAACACAGGGAAAGTAGAAGAAAGAGACTGGCACCACCAAATAAATTTCCCAGTCAGTAAAGGAAGAAAGAAAAAATATATACAGTGCACTCCATTTAAGTGCACATCGGATAAGCGCATGCTCTGTTTAACTGCATGCCGTACTTCGGTCCCATTTTTGGTGCCATAAATATCTATGGGGACAAACTTCAGTTTAGCGCACCACTGATAAGTGCAAGATTCGCTTATATGCATGGTTTAAGCCCGCTTCTCTGCAGGAAAGACTCCGCATAAGCGCATGCATGAAACATGGAAGCCGATTGGCACGTGACAAAAGGGCGGTAAATTTGAAATCTCGTTGGTTAACTGCCACAGGCAGAAGAAACGAAAGAATGTTGTTAGAGTGTACACTGGGGTCGTCATCGTCATCGCGGCAGAACTGTAAGACTTTAACACTGGCTGAACGAATAGAAGTTCTTAAAAAATTAGAAAACAAACAAAGTCAAGCATCTATTGCTAAAGAATATGATGTCAATCCCAGTCAAATTTCACGTGTCTTGAAGCAGAAAGACCAGCTTCTGGAAGACTGGCAAAACAACACAAATCCACATCGGAAACGAAAACGGGTGGGAAAAGCTGAGGAGGTAGAAGATGCTCTTCTTCGGTGGTTTTCTCAAGTCATGAGCAGACAGTTTCCTGTCAGTGGTCCACTGCCTATGGAGAAAGCTAATCAGCTAGCTGAAAGTCTTGGACTAACTGAATTCAAAGTCACTGTTGGATGGTTGGAAAGATGGAAGGAGAGGAACAACATAAAATTCAAGAAACAGCATGGTGAAAAACAAGACACTGATGAATTTGGTGCTGTAAATTGGGTTGTTTCAGTTCTTCCTACCATCTTGAACGTGTTTGCACCTTGTGACATTTTCAATGCTGACGAAAATGGACTCTACTGGCGAGCGATTCCTGATGGAACACTTGAATTCAAACAAGCTGAAACTACAGGAAGTAAAACGTCGAAGGACCAACTGACTACCCTCCTTTGTTGCAATATGGATGGGAGTAAGAAGTTGGAACCACTCACCATTGGAAAGAGCAAACAGCCCCGTTGCTTCAAGAATGTTAAGCGACTTCCTGTGTCATATGAGGCTAATGCAAATTCATGGATGACTGGGGAAATTTGGAAGCACTGGCTAAAGAAGTTATACACTAGAATGCGGGCACAAAAGTGTCAGATTTTGTTGCTTTGTGATAATTGTGCTGCACACAGGGATGATGTCAGGCTGTCTAACATCAAGGTGGTCTTCCTGTCACCAAACACTACCTCTCTGATCCAACCTACGGATCAGGGCATAACAGCCAATTTCAAACAACATTATTGGGCTCTTGTGCTACGTCATCTGATGAGCGTTATGGATGACCAGACTGGCAAGGATAAACGTGCTGTTGAACTGGCTCATAATCTATCACTGTTGGATTCCCGACATATGCAGAAAGAAGCCTGGAATCATTTACACAGGCAACCATTGTGAACTGCTACAAGCGGGCAAGCTATGTTAGGGATGTGGAGAGGGATGGAACAGATGCAGCTGTTGCAAACGCGTCAGATGAACAGGCTATTGACATCCCAGCTGGTGTTACTGAAGAGGAGTTTCATCACTATGTAGCTGTTGAATACGATCTACAAACAGCTGACAACAGCACTGATGTCCAGATATGCACCTACATGCAGGCAACGGCTGATGATGAAACAGATGATGAAATGAGCAGCGAGGCACATGCTGACGAAATTCAACAACCTCCTGTCACTTTTGCAAGAGCACTGGATAGTCTCAACACAGTGCGGACCTATCTGGAGGCCACTGAATGTCAGTGCTATGACAGTTTTTACCGTCTGGCAGCCATAGTCTATGGAACTCCCAGACACAAGAGTGTACAGAGGACTATGACTGATTACTTCAAATAAGCCTAATGTCAGTTAACGGAGACTGTACACTGTATGTATAAAAACAGTACTGTACATATGTTCATCAGATGTCAAGCTTCTTTTTTGTGTCACAACGGTTAAGTGCACGCTCCGGTTAACTGCATGTATTTCTTTGGTCCCAGACCCTTGTACTTAAGCGGATTGCACTGTACATTTAACATTTTTAAGGATTGGAATATGTCAGCTTTGGGAAATGTGTTATATCACAAGAGGAAATACATTTTTGTTTCCCTTTTTCTGTATACTCATGCTTTTGGGGGAGAAGAGGTTCTATTTCAGTATTTATCTACATGCTTCTGTTTCTGTGATCACATATTCTGTGTTAGGTGAGGATCTGTCCATGTTCTACATTCAGCTAGTATATAGTTTCCATGAAGGGATCAGTGGCAGTCTGGTTTGTTGTGTTTTCTCAATAGAAGGTGAATAGGGCTCAGGCTGATGCTGAAATTCTCTCCCATACTGTGCAGAATTCAGACTTCATTCCAAAATAGAAGAATTTGTTGAATGTTGCTATTAATTAGTTATATTGATGGTCATACTGTGTGGATGAAATTAGCCTGGAGGAGGGTACTTTATACAAAGAAGGCTTTTGACTTTTTTTGATAGTCTCTTTTATTGGTAATTTAAAAGGCAAGGAAAAGAAATTATGATGTGGTGGGCTTGCCCCCTTCCATACCAAGTTTGTACTTCCATTGCCACCCCAAACACTTCTATGTAAAGATGCCTCTGCTCTGCAGAATCACTAGCAGGTATTATCTGATAACTGGGAGGGCAGAAGATAAGTTCTAATTTACAATTCTGGTAATGGAGTAGGGGAACAAATCCCCTTCTCTATTCTCTTTCCCATCCCTAGTAAATCTAGTCATTAAGGCAGATGTAAGGGAATCTCCTAAGTATAGGATTGATGGCACAGACAAATGTACCATTTATGAGTAAGAGGAAAAATTTTGGAGAGACTTATAGGACAAGATACAGCTAAGATTGGCCTTAGAAACAATCAGGAAGATCTCTATGGTGATTCCGAATATATATTTGGTTTACTGAAGCAACAACCATTCCCCTTGCATAATTTTACCAAACTTTATGCAACATAGTGGAAAGTGTACTTCATTACTGGACAAGGTTAAACAAGACAGTGGACCTCATGAATGAGTATCAACAGCAGCAGGGAAGGAGCACTGATGACCCAAAACATGAAGTTACAACAGTAGTTCTCCACCTAGTCCTCAGGACACATCTAGCCAGTTAGGATTTCAAGATGCCTACAATGAATATACATGAGATAGATTTTTATAAGATAGAGAGTGCATGCAGATTTATCTCATGCATATTCATTGTGAATATCATGACTAGTGGGCTCATTTTTGAAAGAGAAGGACGCCCATCTTTCGACATAAATCGGAAGATAGGCGTCCTTCTCACAGGGTCGTCCAAATCAGTATAATCGAAAGCCAATTTTGGACGTCCCTATCTGCTTTCCATCGCAGGCACAGCCAAAGTTCAAGGGGGTGTATTGGAGGTGTAGCGAAGGCGGGACTTTGGCGTGCCTAACACTAGGATGTCCTCGACCCATAATAGAAAGAAACAAGGACGTCCCTGATGAACACTTGGACGACATTACCTGGTCATGTTTTTCTTACGACCAAGGCACAAAAAGGTGCCGAAATGACCAGATGACCACTGGAGAGAATCGGGAATGACCTCCCCTTACTCCCCCAGTGTTCACTAACCCCCTCCTACCCTCAAAAAACATCTTTAAAAATATGTCATGCCAGCCTCTATGCCAGCCTCAGATGTCATACTCAGGTCTATGACAGCAGTATGCAGGTCCATGGAGCAGTTTTAGTGGGTGCAGGTGGACCGAGGCCTCCCCCCCCCCCCCCCCACCTGTTACATTTGTGGAGGAAACAGCGAGCCATCTAAAACCCACCACAAACCCACTGTACCCACATCTAGGTGCCCCCCTTCACCTGTAAGGGCTATGGTAGTGGTGTACAGTTGTGGGTAGTGGGTTTTAGGGGGGGTTGGGGATTAAATTTAATAAAAGGTATTAATTGTGACTTTTATTTTTATTTATTTATTTTTTCTGTGTGTTATCAGACAATTATGGATTTAAGCTCCACCCCTGGCCCCACTCCTAACCCCGCCCCCTTTAGCCTCCCCAAACAGTTGGGCCACCGACCGCCTATGCTCTCAGTAACAATCCTCTCTGCTTCCTACACTCCATCTTTATGCTTGGTTCAGTTCTCCTTCCCTCCCTCCTTTTCTTCCGTCCCCTTCTCTTGATCCTCGGTCCCCTTGGCCACAACTTTTCTCTTTCTTACTCATCTTACATATCTAGCCAAGCCTGACTTTTTCAATGGCTGCAGCTTCTGAGAGTCGTACTGCTTTCAGAGAATTACACAGCCTCAGGGGCATTGATAGCCTGGGAATCCACTTCTGGCCTTCAGTTTGCTGATGCATGCTTTCAGTTATAAAGGGAGTGGCCTATACAGGTGCATGGGGGAGGGGGGTGAAGGAAGCTGAACACCACCAGGTCAGTCACACATGGCCTCTTCTTGGTCTCCTCTCTTTTCTATTAGTTGATCCATGGGAATCTTTCTCCTCTTTGTCTGCCATAAAGTTACCCAACTTTTAAATCAGATCAAAAGCCCATCTATCCCAGCATCTTGGTTCCAGCAGTGGCCAATTCAGGTCATAAGTACCTCACAGGATCTCAAAAACAAGCAAGATTCCATGCTACTTCCACCTAGGAATAACCAATGGCTTTCCGTAGGACAGGTCTACCATAATAAGGATTTATTGACTTTTCTTCCATGAATTTGTCCAAACCTTTTTTAAACCCAGGCTATGCTAATTGCTTTTACCACATCCACATCAAGAGCTTAACTATGCACTGAGGGGGTAATTCTTGACAGGTTGCCTAGAATTAGGTGCTGGGAAGCTGTGTGCTAAGCATGTAATATAGATAAAGACCTGAACGGTCCATCCAGTCTGCCCAACAGTCACACTCATTATCAACTCATGATTAAATCAACAATGAATGTGATATTATAGACTTTATCATGAGTCTTTCTTTGGCATTTCGGGGACATAGACCATAGAAGTCCGCCCAGCTCTGTCCTTACATTCCACCTACTGGAGTTGCTGTCAAAGCTCACTCCAGCCTATCCAAATCCATCTTGTCATTTGCGGGATCCAGACTGTAAAAGTCTGCCCAGCACTGTCTTCTGTTCCAGCTACTGAAGTTGCCATTGATGCCCTTTCCAGCCTATCCTAAACTGGATTGCCATGTACAGACATAGACTTACAAAGTCTGCCTGGCACCAGCCTTAGTTCTTCACAGCCAGAGAAGCCATCCAAATGTCACTCACACATCCACCCACTACAGCCATTTAATGTTTTTTTTTGTTTTGTTTTTGTTTTCTACCATCTATTTTCTAAACAGGATACCTTTGTGTTCATCACACACCGTTTTGAATTCCCTCACTGTTTTTGTCTCTACCACATCCCTCAAGAGGGCATTCCAGGCATTGACCACCCTCTCCATAAAAAAGAATTTCCTGACATTATTCCTAAGTCTAAATAGAATAAAAGTGGGAGAGCGACCAAGGATACCAAAGTCTGAGAAGATGTATAATAGTAGAAATGTTTATTGAAGTATACAGACTCGACACAACGTTGTGTTTCGGCCTTTAGGCCTGCATCAGGAGTCTAAAATAAAATTTAATACACAGGTAATAAAAAATGATAAAAATACAAATAAGTTACCTACATACATTTATAGTGTGTAAAAATAGAATATATAGATATGAAAAATGGAATATACAGATATCTAAAAATTAAAAAAATTTTGAAATATACCTATATTTTACTTAAAATAAATTTAAACACATGTATATAAAATAATAAATAGATATCAGAAAGTGAATGCATAGACATACAACCTGTATCCTATATATTAAAATGACATCATATACTTTTAAAACATATTGAAAAAAATATATTAAGAACATAACAAATAGATTGGTGTGCATGTGTAAGTTTTGAAGTGTATATTATTTTGGTATTTTAATAAAGATAAAAACAATTACATTCAAAGATAAATTTAAAAGTAGTCATATTAGATAAATGAATAATGTTTATCTAATACAAAAAGAACCATATAAAATAAAAAAATAATAATAAATAAAATATAAATAAATAATTACGAATTTTGGTAAAAGAGGACGATAAATGGCAAACAATGGTGTATTTATGGATGAGGCAGACTTGGGTGTAAATATGATAACACTGACCTTATTTTTCAAAAAACCTTCTTAGACAGAAATAATGTAAAACCTTATTGAAGCAGGGATGGTCTAGTCAAAAGATAAATTGATGAGCAGGCATGAAATGGGTATAGATAGGAGATATATAATTATATGATAAAAATGATTGATAGTAAATAATTATGATGTCATTTTAATATATAGGATACAGGTTGTATGTCTCTTTATGCATTCACTTTCTGATATCTATTTATTATTTTATATACATGTGTTTAAATTTATTTTAAGTAAAATATAGGTATATTTCAAAAAAATTTAAATTTTTAGATATCTATGTATTCCATTTTCATATCTGTATATTCTATTTTTACACACTATAAATGTATGTAAGTAACTTATTTGTATTTTTATCATTTTTTATTACCTGTGTATTAAATTTTATTTTAGACTCCTGATGCAGGCCTAAAGGCTGAAACACAACGTTGTGTCGAGTCTATATACTTCAATAAACATTTCTACTATTATACATCTTCTCAGACATTGGTATCCTTGGTTGCTCTCCCACTTTTATTCTATTTTGTTGTTTTCCGTGGGGTGTTTTGAGTTCTCCGTCTTCTGGCGGATTCTACTCCTCCTATTACTCCTAAGTCTACCACCCCGCAACCTCAGCTCATGTCCTCTGGTTTTACCATTTCCCCTTCTCTGGAAGAGATTTGTTTCTATATTAATACCTTTCAAGTATTTAAATGTCTGTATCATATCTCCCCTGTCCCTTTTTTCTTCTAGTCTACACATATTCAGGTCATCCAGTCTCTTCTCATATTTCTTATGGTGCAGGCCCCATATCATTTTTGTCGCTTCCTCTGGACCACATCTAGTCTTTTTATATCGTTAGCAAGATACAGTCTCTAAAACTGAACATAATACTCCAGGTGAGGCCTCACCAATAACTTGTACAGGGGCATCAACACCTCCTTTCTTCGTCTGGTTACTCCTCTCTTGGTGCAACTTAGCATCCTTTTGGCTACAGCCATCACATTGTCACACTGTTTTTTCACTTTAAGGTCCTTGGACACCGTCACCTCAAGGTCCCTCTCCCCATCTGTGCATATCAGCCTCTCACTTCCTAGGACATACAGCTCCCTTGGGTTTCTACTCCCCAAATGCATCACTTTGCACTTTTTTGCATTAAAGTTTAATTGTCAAATGTTAGACCATTCTTCTAACTTTTTCAGTTCCCTTTTCATGTTTTCCACTCCCTCCGGGGTGTCCACTGTGTTACAAATCTTGGTATCATCTGCAAAAAGGCAAACCTTACCTTTTAATCGTTTGGCAATGTCACTCACAAATATATTGAACAGAATCAGCCCCAGCACCAATCCCTGAGGTACTCCGCTACTCATCTTTTCTTCCTCCGAGTGAATTCCATTGACCAGACCATCACCCTCTGGCATCTGTCTGTCAACCAGTTTCTAATCCTTTGGGTCCTAACTTCAGCTTTTCAAGTTTATTTAAGAGTCTTCTATGAGGGATCATGTCAAATGCTTTGCTGAAATCCAAGTAGATTACATCTAGCTTACGTCCTTGATCCAGTTCTCTGTTGCCTCAGATCTTGTAACTCATTGGATTCCAGAAAATTCACTGTCCTTCCCTTCAGCAACGCTTTCATTACTTTTCCAATAACCGAAGTGAGGCTTACCGGCCTGTAGTTTCCCACTTCTTCTCTATCACCACTTTTGTAAAGAGGGACCAGATCCGTTCTTCTCCAGTTCCTCAGAACCTCTCCTGTCTCCAAGGGTTTATTAAACAAATCTTTAAGAGGACCTTCCAGAATCTCTCTAACTTTCCTCAATATCCTGGGATGGATCCCATCCGGTCCCATGAATTTGTCCACCTTCAATTTTTCAAGTTGTTCATAAACACATTCTTCTGTGAATGGTGTGATATCCACTCCATTCTTATATGTACTTTTACCAGCCAATCGTGGTCCATCTCCAGGATTTTCTTCCGTGAACACAGAACAGAAGTATTTGTTTAGTGTATTCGCTTTTTTATCATGACTGTCCACGTAGCTGTCCATAGCATCTTTCAGTCTCACAATTCCATTTCTAACCTTCCTTCTTTCACTAATATATCAGAAAAAAATTTTGTCTCCCTTCCTTGCATTCCTAGCTGTTTATTTGTTTATATGTTTGTTTGCTCTTCCACCTCTGCTTTCGCTAGATGTATCTCCCTCTTGGCTTCTTTCAGCTTCTCCAAGTATACTTTCCTGTGCTCCTCTCCTTGAGTTTTCCTGTATTTCACGAACACCACCTCTTTTGCCTTTATTTTCTCAGCCACTTGTTTGGAGAACCATATTGGTTTCTTTTTCTTCTTGTTTTTATTTATTCTCCTCACGTAAAGGTCAGTAGCCATTTTAATAGCTCCTTTCAGCCTGGACCACTGTCTTTCCACTTCTCGTATATCTTCCCATTCCCTCAGCTCTTTCTTCAGGTACGCCCCCATTTCGTTAAAGTCAGTATGTTTGAATCCAGAACTGAGTTTTGATTGGCTGGCTGCCCTCCGCTATAGCTGTTATATCAAACCAAACCATTTGATGATCACTACTGCCCAGGTGGACACCTACTCTGACATTTTTTTTTTTTATTTTGCTCACACCTTTTTCAGTAGTAGCTCAAGGTGAGTTACATTCAAGTACACTGGATATTTCTCTGTCCCAGGAGGGCTCACAATCTACGTTTGTACCTGAAGCAATGGAGGGTTAAGTGACTTGCCCAAGATCACAAGGAGCAGCAGTGAGATTTGAACTGGCCACCTCTGGATTGCAAGACTGGTGCTCTAACCACTAGGCCACTCCTCCACTCCAATGGGGACATTAGACACAATTTCCCCATTTGTGAGCACCAGATCTAGCATTGCTCCTTCCCTCATGGGATCTATCTCCATTTGTCTCAGCAGAGCACTTTGAAAGGCATTCACTATCTCCCTACTTGTTTCCAATTCTTCAGATGGAAAGTTTCCAGTTCACATCCACCAAGTTGAAATCACCCCATAACAGCGCTTTCCTTTTCTTTCCCAACTTTTGGACATCTGCAATCAGATCCTTATTAAGCTACTCCGTTTGTGTCGGAGGTCTGTAGACAACACCCATGTGGATAGAGGTTCCATCTTCTCTTTCCAAGGCAATCTATATTGCTTCTTCCTTTCCCCCAGATCCCCAGTATTTCAGTTGCTTTAATATTGTTTCTGACATATAGAGCTACTCCTCCACCTTTTCGACCATCTCTATCCTTCCAAAATAGATTATAGCACAGTATGTTTGTGTCCTATTCATGGGAATCATTGAACTATGTCTCCGTGATAGCGACAACATCTAAATCTGCCTCTGTTATCTGGGCTTGCAGATCATGAACTTTGTTGCTTGGACTGTGAGCATTTGTGGTCTTCGCTTTCCTGCAATCTAAGTAACAAAGTTCATGTGTAGTTTTTTGTTTATTTATTTAGATTTAGATTTTGCTCACACCTTTTTATTTATTTATTTATTTATTTAGTTTCACCTACTGTGGTATTGCTAAGAAGTGAATTGCTAAGATCATTGTTTTCATTCCTTTCTTTACTACTGTTGTAGCTTGTCTTTTGCAGGGGGTGACTACCTGAATTTACCTGCTTCCAACTGCCACCCCCAGCTTCTAGTTTAAATGCCTAGACATATATTGTCTGAATCTCTCACCAAGGATTCTTTTTCCTGCCATAGTGAGATGCAACCCATCATTACAACATAGTCTTTTGTTTTTCCATGTATTGCCCCATCCTCCTATGTACCTAAAACCTTCTTGGTAACACCAGGCTTTGAGCCACTTATTGAAGTTCTCAGTATTTTGTAGTCTTTCCTCTCCCTTTTCACAAGTAGGTAGAACTTCAGAAAATGCTACAGAATGTACCAACTCCTGAAAAGCTCTCAGTGCTACAAGCAGGATATTATTGGCCAGATCATTTGTGCCCAGGTGGATAACAACATCAGTATCAGAACCCTTATTCTCTTCTCTGATTATAGTCAATATTTGCCTGGTACTCCTGCTAGCTGAGGATCCTGGAAGGCATTTTACTTAGCTGGGCCCTTTGAACTGTGTTCCAAAATTAATACCTCTTATAATGGAATCCCCTAAAATTAACAATTTTCTGGTTTCAGTTTTATTTGTGCTTTGGGAGTGTCTTTTCTCTTGAGTTATCTTCATTGGTTCTGGTTCCAACTCAAGCATGAATTCTATATTGGCAATTACATGCGAATTTGCCATTATAAAATACTAGTGTAAGTCCATAGTTATGTAGCTAACTTTAGGCATGAGTACTAATGCCAACTAAAGGCTGGTGTAAATATTGGCGCCTAACTGTTGGTAATTAGGCATGTAAGTGCTAGTATTCTACAACTGGGTGCATATGTGCTAGGCATACCCCTGACCTGCCCTTGCCCCTCCCAGATCCAACACCCCCTTGCAGTTGCAAGCTTTAGATTTTGCATGCACAATTTGTAGAATCCTAAGGACAGTTACAAGCATACCAATTTACCCCAATTATCGGTTGTTAACCCCTCTTTTGAGACATCTAGATTGGCTGCCAATTCAGCCAAGCATGATTTTTAAAACATGTTCTTTAGTCTTTTTGATATTACGAGCCCCTTGCTATTTGCTACCATTGATTTATCAGTTAGAAATGCCAATCCTGCTTCGCAAGAGTTTCCAATTCGGCACTATCCTAATCCTAAAAGGATGGTTTATAAAAAGCTATTTTCTGCAATATTTGCCTATCAGGCAGCTAGTTGCTGGAACGATCTTCCATATAAGATTAGAACACAGACTATGGACAGTTTCGCAAAATATTAAAGACCTGCAGGTTTAAGAAGTTCCTAGGAATGTAATTCATTTTAATGGATTTCAGAATATTATGCTGTAATTTTATCCTGGGTATGCCCAGTTTCTTGTGTCTGTAAGCCACACTGAACCAGATATGGTATGTGGGGGTATATAAATACTATAACATAATGTAATTAGCAACTAATTAAGCAATAATTACACAAGCAACTGACTATTCTATAACTTTGCATACTAAGCATAAAATTGTGCATGCAACGTTATAGGATTAGGGGATGAGTGAATAAATTTTTTCTCTAATCTGTTTTAAATGTACCACTTAGCAACTTCATGGCATGTCCCCTAACTGTTGCCTGAAATGGCTCCTCCAGTTTGCTCAGTAAGACAGTTAGAGCTATAACAGCACTTTGTTCTCAGTTTCTTGCACTGTCCTGCGGTTCTGGTTCCTAGAATCAGTGACGCCTCCAAGCTCTTTCTCAGGGTAACAGTCTCTGAGCTCTCTCTAATAGGGGAGTACACTCATTAAAGTTCGTAATTTGAGGTTGTTTTAGATATGGGTCTTCCTTTTAAACAGTAATAGCAATGAAATTCTACTAAGATACAACCTAGTATTGGAGGTGTACAATCGCTAGTAAACATGAAATGTGGAGAAAAAAAGACTTCAGAAACCCTGGAGAATACTCCTTGTGTAAGAATCACCTTTCAATTTTCGAGTACTCCTGTTCTTCAATCATTAGTCTTCACAAAAAAACTCCACTCTTCTTATTCATGAAATACATGCACATACACCTTCCACAATACTCAATGGTAAAGGCTTATACCAATTATACGCATTCGGTGAATCAAATGTTACTTAGCTTGAATGTTCATAAAGCTGTCAATCCAAACTGTCTTCAACCGTATACAGCGTTCACAAAGCCCAACAGGAGACCCTGTTTCGCCACAATTAGGCTTTGTGAACGCTGTATGCGGTTGAAGACAGTTTGGATTGACAGCTTTATGAACATTCAAGCTAAGTAACATTTGATTCACCAAATGCGTATAATTGGTATAAGCCTTTACCATTGAGTATTGTGGAAGGTGTATGTGCATGTATTTCATGAATAAGAAGAGTGGAGTTTTTTTGTGAAGAACAGGAGTACTCGAAAATTGAAAGGTGATTCTTACACAAGGAGTATTCTCCAGGGTTTCTGAAGTCTTTTTTTCTCCACATTTCATGTTTACTAGCGATTGTACACCTCCAATACTAGGTTGTATCTTAGTAAAATTTCATTGCTATTACTGTTGATTATATTCTACTATCCCTTTGGGGACAATCAGTCTTACTTTTAAACCCCATATTCGAATGTTGGTTAGAAGATTTTTTTTTTTAAATTATGGATGTTAAGTAAGTTGAAAAGCTGTATTTCAGTTTCATCAGAGGATCTCAAACTGCTTATTCAGAGTGAAGTAGTTAGTGGGCTAGACTACTGTAATACTCTATTCTTGGATTTGCCAAGGACCAGTATTTGGGCTTTGCAGATTGCTCAGAATACAGCAACTAGACTAATATCAGGATGTTCTCTATTTCAGCATATTAGCCCCATTTTGAAAGAATTTGGTTGCCTGTTGAGAAAATAATTATTTTTAAATATTACTCTTGATACATAAGGCATTGAAGCCAGATTCTGATCATTATTTGTTTACAGTTTTGAACATTTACCATCCAAATCGAGGTCTGAGGTCAGAAGGTACACAACATTTGACCACACCAGCATTGAGGAAAATATATTTTGAGTAAACTAAGCAAAGAGCTTTTTCAATTGCAGGTCCTATAATTTGGAATCAGTTTCCTCCACAGATCAGACTATGAGAGACACTGAAAAATTCAAAAAACTTTTAAAAGCACATCTGTTTATTGAGGCTAATGAAAAGGTGACCTAGATGAGAAAGTACAGGCATGTATTCGTAACTGTTTGAAAATTTTCTGGGAGTCATCTCTGGGTTCTGTTTTTATTGTCAATTTCTATTGTATGACTATATATGTTGATTATGTGATCTGCTTAGGAATAAGGGGAACACATATTATTAAACTAAACATTCATTTGGGTATCGAAAAAGGTGTGTGCAAATAGCTTGTTAATGCATATACCTATTAACTCACATGTAATCAATTTATGCACATAAAAATGTTTTGGAGTGCATTTTAAAATAAATGTGTAAAACAAAACTTTAAAAAATCAGGAAATATGAAAATTCGCAGACACTGTTTTTCGGTCATGCACATCCTTACTCTGTATGTAGAACAGTGGATGAGCACTTCAGTACCTGCCTCTAGGTTATGATCCCAGCATCCTTCTGATCAGAGTCAATCACTTGAGTTTTGCTTTCACATTCTGACACCAGTAGACCATCCAGACACCAGTACTGAGAAGTTATAAATCACAACCCACCCTTCATGTCCATGTTACTGGAATCATATGTGGAACCCACTGCATAGGAATCAAGGCTCCAGATTCAGAATCACCACCCTTCTCCCATCCCGTATTTTATCCCCTTTTATTCCTCCCACCTTATCTCTTCCTCTTGTTCCATCATTCACTCTTTCTCGACTTTTCACAAACCCATCACTCTTTATCCCTCATTTGTTCCCTCTTTTTCTCTGGCCCACAGCCAGTAACAGCAGTAACTCATTGTACATCTGATCTTCTCAATTAACACGTCTTGTGGAAGGCTGGAAAAACTCATTCTCACTGTCAGCTTGGTATATTCAGCCCTCTTACTCCCCCCACAATACATACACACAGAGATAAACATACACTCCTTCTCTCTCTGCTCCCTCCAACCTCTCGCCTCTCCTCTCAGCCTGCCTGTTACACAGCTGCGTTCTGCCCTCAGAAAAAGCAATCTTACACTTTCCTAATTATTTTTCTTCCAGACACTAAGTGATTAATGGACGTTTTCAAGTCTCTTCATGGAATAATGTCAGTTCTTCCAAATAGATTCATTTCCTTGTTTCTCTGTTGCCCTCCTTCCTCCCCCTTTCCTTTTGCAATATCTCACTTTTCTTTTGTTCTCCTTCACTGTCCACCTCCCTTTGTTATTTGTCCATGAGCATGATTGCTCTCCTCTACCTATGATGAGGGAGGTGGGGGGGGGGGGGGGGGGGGGAAAGGAAAGTGTTTGGATGGCAGTCTGTAGACAGTGTTGTTGAATTAAATGCAGCTGCGGAACAGGCTCACAAAGCAGCTTGTTTCCAGCTAATTATTTATGTACTAGAACATAGGCAAGACGTTGATAGCCCCCCAAGGGAGAAAATAGCAACAGCTGCATGCCCTTTCTTCTCTCCTGCCCCTCCCCCCTTATATAGAGAGAATATACCTCTGGTTGTGTTCTTCCCCACATTCTAGAATCACCACCATCACATACACTAATACAGTGTAACAAAAGCACTATGAATAACATGTGAAATATATAAACAACAAGCAAAAAGAAATGCATACAGACATGCACATGCATGCACTTAGGCCCTCATGATTAAAAGCAAACTCTGGCGCTAGAGGCTGTTAACGCTATACTAGCGCCGGAGTTTGCTCCTGACCCATGATCACAGCCTTCGAGCGCCTGAAACAACGCACTCAAGAGCTCTTAGCGCAAGTAGCATGCAAATGCATGCTAAACAGGGCTTCTAGCGCAATTAGCTTGCAAATGCATGCTAATCAGCGCTTAACGCATTCATCCCCAATGATCAGCGGCCAGCGCGCCAAAGATTGGGTCGCTGGCCGCGGCAAAATCAACACCAGCTCTCAGCTGGTGTTAGACTTTGCGGATCATTGGGGAGGAATGGTGAGCCCTGTCCAGCATGCAGTTGCATGCTGGCAGGCCCCCGTTCCCCCCCAAAGCAAACGCAAACAGGGGACCGGAGGTCCGGTGGATCTCCGGTCCCCCCCCCCCCCGATGATCCAAACCCCCCCCCTGAACCCCCAGAAATCGTGGTGGCCACCTCCGGCCAAACGCTGTCCCACCCTCCCACCCAGCGACGGGGGGGGGGGGGCTGGAGGTTCGGTGGGTCTCCAGTCCCCCAAACCCCCAGAAATCGTTGTGGCCGCCTCCGGCCAAAGGCTATCACACACTGTTATCCATCGACGGGGGGGTGGTGACCCTCCCTCCCTCCCGGCCGGGCCCCCTACCTTTCGTTGGAGGAGGGACGCAGCCTGCATGCCTCCCTCCTCTTCCTGTCGATGCCGCTGCAAAATGGCGGCACCCAGCCCCACCCATTGCATCCTGGGATGAGCTGGGCGGGGCTACAGACCATGTAAGGGAGCGAGGGCCGGCCGGGAGAGAGCGAGGGTCACCACGGACCACGGACCACCAGGGATTCAATGGAGAACACTGGGGGGGGGGTGTTGGGGTGGGCTGGAGGTCCACCGGACCTCCAGCCCCCACCCCCCCGTCGATGGATAACAGTGTGTGATAGCCTTTGGCCGGAGGCAGCCACAATGATTTCTGGGGGTTTGGGGGGCTGGAGACCCACCAAACCTCCAGCCCCCCCCCCCCCCCGTCGCTGGGTGGGAGGGTGGGACAGCATTTGGCCGGAGGCGGCCACCACGATTTCTGGGGGTTCGGGGGGGGGGGCTGGAGACCCACCGGATCTCCAACCTTCCCTGGGCATAGAGGGGGTCGGATCGTCGGGGGGACCGGAGGTCCACCGGACCTCCAGCCCCACCCCACCCCCGTCACTGGGTGGGAGGGTGGGAGAGAGTTTGGCCGGCGGCGGCGGCCTCGACGTTTTCTGGGGGTTTGGGGGGCTAGAGACACACGTTGTTCGGTCCTCCAGCCCTTGTTGTTCGGGCCTCGGCAGGCTGTTTGACAGGTTTGGGCTTTTGACAGCCCAGACCTGTCAAACAAGTGAGGGAGGATTGTGCTGAGCGCATGCTCAGGTGCAATTCTCCCACACTTAAACATGATAATCAAAGATAATAGCACTGCTTAGATTTGCATGCATTATCTTTGCTCATCGATGCAGAAATGTCCTGCGCTGTCCCGGCGCTATTTTTAGGGCGCTGTTTGGAACAGCACAGGGCTTTTGATCATCGGGGCCTTAGACATGTACCCTCTTCTAAGTGCTTAAAAGGGGAACAGTATCTGAACAGAGATTAATCACGGGGGTGGGTCCATCTCCTGGTTCTGGGGATCAGAAAGTTTGTAGAATATTACTGTAGTTGTATGCTTACTTGGGGGCATGAATGGTTATATACAAGTTTCAAGTTTATTATTAATCTTGATATACCGCTTAGGAGAAGCATCAATCAAAGCGATTTACATAAACAGTCAAAATTTAAAATCAATAACATGAAAAGAATTACAATAAAAATAGGAAAGGAAGCACAGATAGAAAAGAAATATAGAAGAGTCCAGCAAAGCAGAGAGAGACGCCGTCATAAGACCACAACTGAACCAGCAGGCAATGAAGTATGGCCCGGGTCAAAGATCATAGAAAATAAGTAGGCTTTGAGTCTTAAAAGTGGACAAAGAGGTCTCCAACCAGAGTGTTAGAGGAGCAGCATTACAAAGAAGGAGGCCAATCGAGCTGTAGATGCAAAAGCACACGTGTGAAGAGGTGGAACCTGGAACAAACTGAAAAACAAATTACAAAATAGTATTGGGCTGCAGTATTCCTACTAAACCTTGTATGGGGTACACCTCCCATGTTCTGTTGAGTGTGGCGCAACTGGTTTGCATTGCATTGCATTGCAATCAGTGTCTGAAGAGCACAGCAGTGTCAGCTAGGGAGTGGATCACTCAACCAACTGCATGGATGGAAGGGGGCTGCACTCTGATAAGTGTGTTAGGGTGTGATGTTAGGGCACATGGCTCATTTAGGGACTATGGTAAAAAATGTCCTGCACTAGTTTTGAAGTATGAAATTGACATGTGCTGGTCCATATTTTACCACCTGAGCCCTTACCATAACCCATTTACTTGGTGGTAAGGGCTCATGCACTACTCATGCAGTAGTCAGCGGCAATGTGACCACGCTGCTGATTACCACTGGGAACACCTCCCACGGTAGAAAATAGAAAATTATTTTCTACCACAGGAAACAGCGTGTGCCAACTTTGGAATTACTGCTGGGTACCCGCACTACCCCAGTGGTACTGTTGATTTGGCACAAACTACCCATGTGATAGCTCTACTGTGACTTAGTAAAAGGACCCCTTAATTTCTATAGGCTGTGCAGCACTTAGCATACACTAAGCTTTGGTAAACAAGGCCCTATCTACCTTAATACAAATCAGAGAACATTTTTCTTCAAGCAACGTGTAATTAAACTCTGGAATTCGTTGCCAGAGAATGTGGTAAAGGTGGTTAGCTTAGCAGGGTTTAAAAAAAGGTCTGGATGGCTTTCTAAAGGAAAAGTCCATAAACCATTATTAAATTGACTTGGTTGGAAAATCCACTGCTTATTTCTAGGATAAGCAGCATAAAATGTATTGAATTTTTTCAGGATCTTGCCAGGTATTTGTGACCTGGATTGGCCACTGTTGGAAACAGGATGCTGGGCTTGATAGACCTTTGGTTTCTCCCAGTATGGTAATACTTATGTACTTATGTAGCCAGTTATATTACACGATATCAGGGCTGACGAAGGGGGGGGCAGGGGGCAAGATCTCTCTGGGTCCAGCCTCTAAGGGAGGCCCAGCGCTGGGGTTTGTCTCTCTCCTGCTCCTTACGGGACCCGGGTCCCGACAGGTGCAGGAAAGAGACAGACTCTAGCACCAGGCCCCCCTTAGAGGCTGAGGAGGAGCAGATACAGGATTCCAAATTGGGTTTGGCTTCGGGGCTTCTGGTCCCGAAGCCCCACCAGCAGAAGCCTTCCTCCAGAACTGTTCTCCGCCGCATTGCCTGCCTTGCTTCCCCTCTTGTCACACATGCTCAGTTTTGATGAAATTGAGCATGCACGATGTAAGGGGAAGCAGCCACAGGGCAGGAAATGCAGCGGAGAACAGCACTGAAGGAAGGCTTCTGCTTGCGGGGCTTGGGGACCAGGGCCGGTCTTAGCAAGTGTGGGGCCCTGTGCAGACCAATTTGAGTTTAGCTAGCATATGAATCCATGATGCTGGATCAAAAGGCATTTCCCTGCACTGAGTCTATGGAAGAAATGTTTATTATGCCTGGTCAATAGTTTACTTCACTGCCAATTCCTTCGTTCCTTTAAAAAGATGGAGGACCTACTTCTCTTATTTACGATCGGCAGAATTGGGTATTCCTGAGAATAGGGCATGGACCTTTCCGTTCTATTAATTTAGAAGGGACTAAAAGGTTATTGTTAAAACACCCCTCTTCGCATTGCAGTTTGGATATTTGCCCTACTTATCTATTTTAAAAAATACTCATGGCTTTTCTAAAATGCTTTACAGCCTGGTTGAATCTGTGTTTAAAATTAGGGCACTATCTCGGTTATCTGGGGCATATCATTCTTACACCAATTCTGAAGAACAATTCGGGGCCCATTTCACAAGTTCACAATTACAGACTGGTAGCGTTGGCTCAGCGTTTAAACATTTAACCTTTTTAGTTTTTATTTTAAGTCACACCAGCGGCGGCTTACCTCCAGGCTCCAGCTTTTCCCTTCCCGCTCAGTGACTCCCGCCTCGCGGTCCGGAAACAGGAAATACCTCATCAGAAGGCGGGACATTGAGCGGGAAGTGAAAAGCTGGAGGTGAGCCGTCGCTGCAACTGTCGGGGTCCAGGGAGCTGATGGCGGGCTCAGCGGGGGGTGGGCGCCGGTGGCAGGAGCGGAGCAGCCAAGTGGTATCATGATGGAGCGGAGGTCAGAGGCAGAGTTGAGGCGCGCCGCACGGGGCCCCCTTATGCGCGAAGCCCTATGCGGCCGCCTCAGTCGCCTCTGCCTAAGACCGGCCCTGTTGGGGACCCCTACCAGCCAAGGTATGTGGAGTTTCAGTGGGGGGCAGGGAGGTGGGGCAAAATGTGCCCCCCACTTTGGGCTCTGGCCCACCCAATTTTTTAAGGCTGACTACGTGGCATCCTAGGGGGCAGCAGTGGCGGTCCTGCCCGGGGGGTGGGTGGGTGGGTGGGTGGCACTGCAGCAGCAGCGGTCCTGCACCGGGCCCGACTCAGTGTGTTGGTGGCCCTGCATGATACAACCAGTTATCCGCTAAGCACTGACCAGGAATATTCAGCGGGAGATAACCAGATATCTCCCACTGAATATTTGTGGATAGTTGGTTAAGCGTTATTTAACCGGCCAAGAGCCATTCCTGGCCGGTTAAGTAGCGCTGAATATCAGGGGGATAAAGTTTAGAATACCAGTATTTACATGTGCTCTGCAAATACTTGCTTACCTTTTATAGAGACCACTAAGGTTCTGCCCTTAGAGTAGTGCTGGAGCCTTAAGTTGCTTCCCCGGAATAAAGGAGTTCTGGAAGTTGTGGGGTTAGCAAAAGGTCATAACAGGGGCTCTGCCTTCCTTCCTGAGAGGATAGGAGGATACATACCTTTGAGGGAAAACTGAGCTCATATAAATACCCAGCCCAGGGGAAGGGTCTTTGTCTTTGATTCAGATCTCTGGCCAAAGCATCTTAAAGCAAGAGAACTGGAGTCCCTGCCATTCCATTTACAACAATACAAAGGGACTAAAATTGCTTTTAACCTCCAAATTGCAGCATCCTTTTTACCATTGGACAAATAGGTCTGGCACTAGCACCGTCACGGACCTAGAACTACAAGTAATGGGAATCAGCCTCAGAGCCTGCTAAGCTGCTGAACTTCCAGGGTGGACAAGGGACTCTGTATTACAGCACTGCCTGCATAGAGCAGAAGGAGAAGGGCAAGCGGTGCTACTTCTTCCAGCTGGTACAGCAGAAGGACACCCAAGGTGAAGCCTCTTTACAACCCAAACATCCCTCTTGAAGAACCCCCCTTTACTTTGAGAACTATGAATAAGAAAGGAAAAGTATGAAAAAAAGAATATAGGGGTGTTTTAAGAAGCGGTAGTAAGCCCAACGTGGGTTTACCACTCACTAATCCAGAACTAGCGCAGCAGCCCAGCGGTAGTTCCCATCCCCAGCACATGACACTTCTGGTGCTACAAAAGTATTTTTATGTTTGTAGCACCGGTGTTTACCCGGCGGTAAGCAGGCAGTGCCGTGCACTGCCCATTTACTGCTGGGTTAGCATGGAAACCCTTACTGCCACCTCAATGGGTGGCAGTAAGTGCTTCCCCCAAAATGGCCACGGGGCAAGTGGTTCACCACAGCTTGGTAAAAGGAGCCCTAGAGTGTTACCTTTTCATGTACTAATCTTTACTAGCATTACACAAATGGGAGGCACCTCTTTTACTTGGTACCCAAATTTCAGCGCCAGTACGGAATAAACTAATATTAAGTTTCTCAATGACTAAAAAGATCAGGTCTTCCAATTTCTTGTCAATCTCGCTGTCTTACCAGGCTGCTTTAGTTTGGAACTTACTCTCGACTTCTATTAAGCTTTTAAGAAACTGTTTTATGTTTAGAAAAGAGTTTAAAACATTTTTATTCTAAAAATATGTTCTATCTGATTTATAGTGGGAAAATGATTACTGGAAATTGATTTGGAGCATCATTTTGAAAATCCTAGATTTTGGTTCTAGTTTCTTTGGTTCTTAGTGTCACAATGTCAGGAGTAGAAATGAGCCCTTGTGCTGATCAAAGCTCCAGCAGTCAGAAACCCAGCACTTCACCTGCGGCGACCACCGTTCCCCAGCGGTTGAGCCCCTGGGTTCAGGTGGCCAACAGGACTTAGGAAGTCAGGCGAGGAAGAGGACTTGGCTCAGACAGAACGAGGCTCAGACAGAGCAGAGCAGAAGTCAGTTCCAGGCAGTGGTCAAGGCAGGCGGTGATCCAGCAGTAGTTGGTTCCAGGCAGTAGTCAGGTCAGACAGAACAACAACAACAAGATAAACACACCAGTCACCAAGAAGGTTGTAGCTGAGGCAATGAAGTAGGGAGAAGTTCCTAGTTTTAAAGTAAAGGCATCTGACGTCAGAGTAGGTGCACCCAAAGTATATGCGCGCCCAAAGCGTAGACACGCTAACATGTAGGCGCACCCAAAGTTTAGGCGCACTCAAAGTGTAGGCGCACCCAGTCAGTTGGGAAGTATACAGTTCGTTTGAGGGGAGAAGGCTTGGCTCCAACCTTGATGTCTCAGGAACATGACAGTACCCCCCCTTCACGGGCCCCCCTCAGGACTGGCCCAAACTTGGATGGGTAACGCACATGGAATTCTCGGAGCAGGTCGGGGGCATTCATGTTGGTAGTGGGTTCCCAGGAATTATCTTCTGGTCCATAATGTTTCCAGGAAATTAAGTAGTATATTTTACCAGCACGGTGCTTAGAGTCCAAGATCTCTGCTACCTCAAATTCAGGATCCAGGATGGCTTCAAGACGAGTAGGTCATATAGGTTTGGCATGCCACTTGGAAGATACAAAAGACTTTAAGAGTGACACATGAAAAGCATTATGAATCCGAGATGTGGAGGGTAAGTGTAAACGATATGTAAGGGTTCCAACTCAGAACTGAAGAGTGAAAGGTCCAATCTTGGAGCAAATTTATAGGAAGGCAGACGAAGCCGCAAATATTTGGAATTTAGCCAGACCTTTTGCCCAGGTTGAAATAATGGAGCTGGTCTACTTTGTCGATCCACAAATCGTTTATACTGGGCTGAGGCTCATTGAAGGTGGGCCTAGACTTGCTTCCATATGTCATGAATGTTCTGAAGTGTCTGATGGACCGCTGTAAGTTCCGAGGTTTTGGGAATGGGCATAAGTACACGTGGATGGTGACCATTAACCACCAAGAACGGAGACATTTGAGAAGATTCATGTACGTTGTTGTTGTACGCAAATTCTGCCCAGGGAAGAAGAGCAGACCAGTTATCTTGTCTTTGATTCACGTGCATACGGAGAAAGGTTTTGAGGGTTTGGTTGGTCCACTCCACCAATCCGTTTGTCTGAGGATGATAGGCAAAGGAATAGTGTGTGGTGATTCTGAAGGTACAGCACAAAAACCTCCAAAATTGAGAGCTAAACTGAGGTCCTCGATCTCTCACTATCCATTGAGGTAGCCCATGAAGATGGAAAATGTGTAAGATGAAGGCCTGAGCCAAGCTGGTGGCAGAGGGAAGAGAGGGCATGGGGACAAAATGGCCATTCTGGAGAGACGATCCATCACCACCCAGATAACGGTTTTGCCATCAGAGATAAGCAAGTCTGTGATGAAATCCATGGTGATGTCCTGCCAAGGGGCACTGGGGTCGGTCAAAGGTTGAAGAAATACCCAAAGTTTAGCTGGAGAGGTCTTGTTGTGTGCACAAGTAGGGCAGGTAGTGACAAAATGTTGGATGTCCTGAGTTATCCTAGGCCATCGGTAGTACCATTGATTGAGATGCAGAGTCTTCTGGAAACCAGGGTGCCCCGCCAGACATGGAGTGTCCCCATCGCATGACAGACCAATGAAGTCTGGAAGGAACCAGAGTGATTCCAGGAGAGTGGGAAGGTTAGCGGATGCTACTATGCATGCGGGATTCAACATGGGCTGAGGCTCGTCAGTGTCCTACTGGGGTTCAAAGGCTCTGAATAGGGCATCGGCGCGAGTGTTCTTCTCCGCCGGCTGAAAGGTCAGGCAGAAATTAAAATGGGCGAAAAACAGGGGCCATCGAGCCTGTCTAGGGTTTAGGAGTTTGGATGTTCCCGAGGCGATGAGCAAAACATAAGTATTTCATCCAGGTACACAATAACAGAAGAGTACAGGAGGTTGCAAAAAATGTGGTTGATAAAATTTTGGAAGACTGCAGGTGCATTGCATAGGCCAAAAGACATGACCCAATACTCATAGTGCCCGTCGTATGTATTAAAGGCCGTCTTCCATTCGTCACCACTGCGTATGCGAATTAAATTGTAGGCACCACATAGATTCAATTTGGTAAAGATGGTGGCACCTTGCAGACAATCAAACAGTTCTGGTATGAGGGGCAATGGGTAGCGATTCTTTACTATGATGTCGTTCAATCCCCAATAATCTATGCAGGGTCGGAGGGTGCCATCCTTTTAGCCGACAAAAAAGAAGCCCACCCCCGCTGGTGAAGAAGATGGTCTGATAAATCCCCTTTTCAAGTTTTCATGAATGTAATCCTTCATAGCCTGGGTCTCATTGCGAGAAAAGGTATAGAGTCTTCCACGAGGTGGCATCTTCCCAGGAAGTAAATCGATCGCACAATCAAATTCCCTGTGGGTAGGATGCTGATCGGCCTCCTTCTTGTTGAAGACGTCAGAAAAGTCAACGTACTATGGAGGTAACTGAAATCCTTGGGCAGCATAGGGAAGAGTAACAGAAGTCTTCAGCTTAGGTAAGGGCTGAACAGTGTCCAGGCAAGAAAAGAAGCATTGTGAACCCCATTTGACAATGTCACAGGTTCCCCAGTTAAAGCTAGGTGAATGCAGGCAGAGCCATGGATACCCCAGCACTACTGGATGAATGGCTTGAGGCAAGACCAGAAGCTGGATAGTCTCATGGCGTAGAGCTCCCAGTTGAACACAAAGAGGAACAGAGTCCTGAGAGACCACCCCAGGGAGTGTTTCTCCTTGAATGGAGGTGACTCGTAGAACTGGGTCCACCAGTAGTGTGGGAATGTCAAACTGTCTCAGCAGTTCAATACTGATAAAATTCCCTGCAGCCCTCGAGTCAATGAGGGCGACAGTTTCAATTGTAATCCCAGCTAACCGAAGGGTGACTGGGAATGTCAGCAATTACTACTACTACTACTTAGCATTTCTATAGCGCTACCAGGGTTACGTAGCGCTGTACAAGTTTAAACATGGGAAAGGACAGTCCCTGCTCAAGAGAGCTTACAATCTAAAGGTAACAAACTATGTAGTCAGTGTAGGTATCATGAATGGGGAAGGTGGTTAGGCGCCAAAAGCAAGGGAGAAGAGATGGGCTTTGAGTAAGGACTTGAAAATGGGCAGGGAGGGCGCATGGCGTATGGGCTCGGGAAGTCTGTTCCAGGCATAAGGTGATGCGAGGCAGAAGGGGCAGAGTCTGGAGTTAGCGGTGGTGGAGAAGGGTACAGATAGGAGTGATTTGTCCTGAGAGCGGAGGTTACGGGTGGGAACATAGGGGGAGAGGAGGGTAGAGAGGTAATGGGGGGCTGTAGATTGAGTGCACTTGAAGGTCAATAGGAGAAGCTTGAACTGTATACGGTAGCGGATCGGGAGCCAGTGAAGCGACTTGAGGAGAGGGGTGATATGAGAGTATCGGTTCACGCGGTAGATAAGACGTGCGGCGGAATTTTGGACAGATTGAAGGGGGGATAGGTGGCTAAGCGGGAGACCAGCGAGGAGAAGGTTGCAATAGTCAAGACGAGAGGTAACGAGTGAGTGGACGAGGGTTCGGGTGGTCTGTTCAGAGAGGAATGGGCGAATTTTGCTAATATTATAGAGGAAGAAGCGACAGGTCTTAGCTGTCTGCTGGATATGGGCAGAGAAGGAGAGGGAGGAGTCGAAAATGACTCCGAGATTGCGGGCTGAAGAGACGGGGAGGATGAGGGCATTGTCAACAGAGACAGAGAGTGGGGGAAGAGGAGAGGAGGGTTTGGGTGGAAAGACAAGGAGCTCAGTCTTTGCCATGTTCAGTTTCAGATGCCGGTTGGACATCCAGGCGGCGATGTCTGAAAGGCAGGCCGAAACTTTGGCCTGGGTTTCGACTGTGATGTCGGGAGTGGAGAGGTAGAGCTGGGTGTCATCGGCATAGAGATGGTACTGGAAACCATGTGATGAGGTCAGCGAGCCCAGGGAAGAGGTGTATATCGAGAAAAGAAGCAGTCCAAGGACAGATCCTTGAGGAACCCCAACAGAGAGCGGGACGGGGGTGGAAGAAGAGCCATTAGAAAATACTCTGAAGGTGCGTTGGGAAAGATACGAGGAGAACCAGGAGAGGACGGAGCCCTGGGACCCGAATGAAGACAGTGTGTCAAGAAGTAAATTATGATTGACGGTGTCAAAGGCGGCAGATAGGTCGAGGAGGATAAGGATGGAATAGTGACCTTTGGATTTGGAAAGGAACAGGTCATTGCAGACTTTAGAGAGTGTTGTTTCTGTTGAGTGTAGTGGGCGAAAGCCGGATTGAAGCGGATCGAGGACGGCCTGAGAGGAGAGGAAATCAAGGCAGCGTCTGTGGACAGCGCGTTCAAGTAATTTGGAGAGGAAGGGTAGAAGGGAGATGGGGCGGTAATTGGAGGGACAGGTGGGGTCAAGTGATGGTTTTTTGAGAAGTGGTGTGACTACAGCATGCTTGAAGGTGTCAGGGACAGTAGCAGTGGAGAGAGAGAGGTTGAGGATGTGACAGATTGAGGGGTTAACTGTAGGAGAGATGTTGGTAAGCAGATTGGTGGGAGTGGGATCAGAGGAACAGGTGGTGCACTTAGAGGAAGAAAGAAGGCGAGCAGTTTCCTCTTCGGTGATCTCAGGGAAGGAGGAGAAGGAGGCCAGGTTAGGTTGGTTGAGGGAGTGGGTTAAGAAGTCACAGGGAGGAGTTGGGGAGGTTAGATGATAGGCCCAGGAGCACCTTCACTGATGATCCCAGGCCTAGTCGTTTTCCCCACTTCTGTGGGCGTTTACTAAGGAAGTGACCGGCTTGCCCACAGTATAAGCAGAGACTATTAAGACGAGAATGGGACCTTTCCTTCTGTGATAAGCGATAGCGTCCCACCACCATGGGTTCATCAGTTCTCTCTGCTGAAGGAGCTGGATTAGGCAGTGGACACAGCAGTTGCAGAAAATGAGGAGACAGCTGAGGAGACCGCCACTGAGCAGTGCGTTCTTGGGCTCTCTCCTGAAACTGTACTTCAGGATTCGGCTCAGACAGAAGGAGGCGAAGACAAAGCAGAGCAGAAGTTAGTACCAGGCAGTGGTAAAGGCAGGTGCAAATCCAGCAGTAGTCGGTTCCAGGCAGTGGTCAGGTCAGGCAGCAATCCAGCAGTGGTCAGGTCCAGGCAATAGTCAGGTCAGGCAGCGATCCAGCAGTGGTCAGGTCCAGGCAGAAGTCAGGTTCGGCAGAACAGCAACAAGATAAACACACCAGTCACCAAGAACATTGTAGCTGAGGCAATGAAGTAGGGAGAAGTTCCTGGTTTTAAAGTGAAGGTGTCTGACGTCAGAGTAGGCACACCCAAAGTGTAGTCACGTCCAAAGTGTAGGCATGCTAACGTGTAGGCACGTCCAAAGTGTAGGCACGCCCAACATGTGGAAGTCAGAAGGGAAGTATACAGTTCATTTGAGGGGAGAAGGCTTGGCTCCAACCTTGATTTCTCAGGTAGATGACACTTAGCTTTATATGATCTGCACTGAACTGTGAAGGTAGTTGCAGAATATAAGACTTATATGTACTGTAATATTAGACATATGTAATGTAATAGCCAACTGGTTGGAAAAGACCTGTGTTCATACCAATACTGAAGAAAGATGATATGACTGACTGTGGAAATTATCACACAATTGCTCTCTTCCCACATACTAGCAAGATTCTACTCAAGATCTTTCAGTGGAGACTACAGATATAACTAGAACAAGAACAATGCAAGCAGGGTTTGGTAAAAAAAAAAGACAACAAATACCAAAAGTATACCTACTTGTGTTTCATTGACTACAGCAAGGTCTTTGACTATCAGGCTCATTTTTGAAAGAGATGGACGTCTAAAAAGTGGCATAAATCGACACTTGGACGTCCATCTCACAGAGACATCCAAATCGGTATAATCGAAAACCGATTTTGGACGTCTTTCTCAGAAGTCCATCGCAAGGACTTCCAAATCTCAAGGGGACGTATCAGAGGCATGGTCGACGTGGGACTTGGGCATTCCTAAGTCTTGGACGTCTTTGAGCCATAATGGAAAAAAGCAAAGACGCCCAGGACTAAAACGTGGACGTTTTCACCCAGACCTGTTTTTATTATGAATAAGGCACAAAAAGGTGCCCAAAATGACCAGATGACCACTGGAGGGAATCGGGGATGACCTCCCGTTACTCTCCCAGTGGCCATTAACCCTCTCCCACCCTTAAAAAAACTTGATTAAAAATATTACTTGCCAGCCTCTATGTCAGCCTCAGATGTCATACTCAGGTCCATGACAGTGCATGCAGGTCCCTGAAGTAGTTTAATAGTAGGTGCAGTGCACTTCAGACAGGTGGACCCAGGCCCCCCCTACCTGTTACATTTGTGGAGGAAACAGTGAGCCCTCCAAAACCCACCAGAAACCCTCTGTACCCACATATAGGTGCCCTCCTTCACCCATAAGGGCTATGATAGTGGTGTATAGTTGGGGGTAGTGGGTTTTGGGGGGGGTTGGAGAGCTCAACAGACAGGGTAAGGGAGCTGTGTACCTGGGAGCAGTTTATGAAGTCCACTGCAGTGCCCCTAGGGTGCCCGATTGCTGTCTTGGCATATCAGGGGGGCCAGCGTACTAATCCAAGGACGTCCAAGGTATTTTCGAGCACAAAGATGGACGTCCATCTTTTTTCAAAAATGACCTTTCCCCGCCTCCGAATTTGGACATTCTACAAAGACATCCACATTCTAACTTAGATGTTTCTTTTGAAAATGCCCATCTATGTAAATCATGAAAATCTCTGTGTCACATTAGCAAGTATGGATGAACCAGAACATCTGATAGTTCTCATGCACATCCTTTATATTGATAAAAAAACAACAGTTTGTCTAGAACAAGGAGAAACAGGATGGTTTAAAATAAGCAAATGTGTACAACAAGGCTGCATGCATTCCCCATACCTGTTCAATTTATATGCAGAACAAATTATCAAAGAAGCAGTACTGCATGAACAAATCCAAGGAGTGAAAACTGGTCAAAGACTCAACCTTTGCCATGCTGACAATACCACAAAACTGAAGATGACCTGAAACACCTACTTATCAGAATCAAAATGGGCCTGTACCTTAATGTGACGAAAACAAAAATCCTGACAACTGGTAAAATCAATAATTTCATCCTTGACAGAGAATCATTAGAAATAGTAGACAACTTCATCCTGCTTGGATCAATAGTCAATAATAAAACAACAAGCAGTCAAGAAATTCAAAGAGTTCTTGGCAGAATGGCTACAAGGACCTAGACAAGATCTTCAAGTACAGACAGGTATCTCTGAGTACAAGGATTCAACTTGTCCAAACAATGGTGTTTTCAATAATGTCATATGGATTTGTTTGTTGAACAATGAAGAAGCAAGACAGGAAGAAAACTGGTGCTTTCAAATTATGGTACCGAGAAAGAATACTGTGTGTACATGGACTGCCTGAAGAACAAATTGATTAGTATTGGAGGAGATTAAAATTAAACTTTCCTGGAAGCTCAAATGATAAGACTTTGACTTTCATATTTTGGGCAGATCATGAGAAGAGAAAGATCATTAGAGAAAGACATTATGCTTGGCAAGGTTGAAGATCAACACAATAGAGAAAGACTGGCAAAGTGATATGAATTGATGCAATAACGAACTGTTACAGATGCCCCTCTATCAACAATTAGCCACTTGATTGAAGACCAAACATAGCTCAGGACAGTTATCCATAGAGCTGCAACGAGTCAACATTGACTCAATGGTATGTTACAATGACAGCCTAAGCATTAGTGGAGTTTTTGTGCTGGTATGTAGGGGATACTACTTGCCTCAGCACCAGGCTGAAGACATAACACGGTAGGAATTTTCTAGCTGGTTTCCCAGTATCGAACAGAGAAGCAGCTAAAAGGATAAAAGGGATTATAAAAAGAGTGTGTTTTTGAAGGAATATGTATTTATGTCTTCCCTTTTTCTGCCCAGCTGACAACTAGGAGGCAGGACTTCACAAGTATCAGTGGGGTTTGGGTGCTGACCAAGGCCCCCACAAAATGAAGAGGAGTCCTAAGTCAAGAGAAGAAAGGGAGTGCAGTTCTTATCTCCTTGGAGAACTAGGTTGAGACTGGAGGAGTAGAGCCAAGAGGCCTATGAAAGGACAGAGGAACCCAAGATGTTGTGTTTATGGGAGAATGATATTTAACTGGGCTGTAGGAGGATCCCTTCATGCCATCCACCTGGTGTGTGGCCCAGAGAGAGATCTGTCTCTGAATATGTAAAGCTACATAGGATAATGAATTAACTGGGAAGCTGAGGATCCTGCAGACAGAATATTGAGAATACAAAGGAGGACAGCCTTACTGATAAGGAACCAGGAGTTAAGCTTGTGTCTACTGTGAGTGGAGTCTTTCAGAATACCAGGAAAAGGATAAGATCCAGGAAGGAACCCATGGGATGAAAAGGAGTGACTCTGAATCCAGGAATTGGATCAACACAGAGAGAGGAGCATAAGGAAGAAAACGTTTCAGCCAGTAGTACAAAATTTCTGAAATTTGGATTTTTTTTCCTTTAATTTTTGTCTCCTACTTTAAAGTGACTGTGAGTTAATAGGTGAAATTATATTGGGCTCAATATTTAAAAGCACTTAAACCTGCTGTTAGTTGGGTCTATCCAGTGATTTACAGCAGTACTATCTGAATAGTGCTATTGAAAATACTTACTCACTGCTCTAGCATTATCCAGGTCGTGACAGAGCAGAGTGTGGACAGAGCATGGGTGGTGTCAAGAATTATCCGGATAGACATGATTTTCAGTCTGCTATGCAGATCATTTAGGGCTGCTTTTACAAAGCCATGCTAGCAGTTCCCACATGGCAAATGAGAGGAAGCCTATAGGAATTGAATGGGCTTCCTCTCATTTGCTGCACTGAGAATCGGTAGCATGACTTTTTAAAAGAGCCCCCTATTAAGATAACCTAGGACAGGTCTTTCTGCAAGCATTAAAAACATTGTCGACCATGGCAACTGAATATTGACCCACAAATTTTTTAACAGAGCTCCTGGGGTTGTGAACAGTTTATGGAGATAAATAGTCAAGACAGAAGAATGCAGAGGAGTGAGATTGGCTTCTAACAAGGGTCTTGAAGACTAATTCTTTCCCCAGTCTTCAGGATACTAAAAATTAAACTTTCTCCCCCCCCCCCCCCCCCCCATATTCAGTTGGCAGCAGTGAGCGTCTTGCTCCCGCCACTGACATTATTCCTGGATATTCAATGCCAAGCTCTGTCCGGGCTTTGGCATTGAATATCCGTTTTTTTTTTTTTTTGAGCCAGCTACTAGTTAGCCAGCTAAGACAATATTCAGCCCTTGCCTGCATAAGCCAAACTGCTTAAAGATACGACTACTATTTAGGTGGTTTACTTATGCGGTAAGAGGCTGAATATTGACACTTCACCCAACTCCGTGCCTGGAATGCCCATGTTAGCCACTTTTGAACCCAGTGCTAACTGCTTATTTTCAGTGAAGATAACCAGGTGCCATTGGAAATGATTGGATAGCCACGAACAAGCGATTTAATTGGTCTCTGGCTGGTTTGAATATTGGCCAGTCTGTAACCTATGCAGCCATCAACAAAGAGGCCAGCTACATGTGACACTTTAGCATTTATGTGCAGGATGTCCCATTTCTGATTTGGTCATTCTTTTGAAAATGCCCCTCTTAGTGTCTTTATAAAGCAACATAAATGGAAAATATCCACACCTAAAATATTCATAGATGTGTGTACTCCACTGTTGTACATGCCTTCCAGCAAAATACACAATATCATGTCCTGGTGCATGCTTTTATGCTGTTCATTATTTTATAAAATACTGTTTATGTGTGTAAGCAGTCACAAACATGCAAACAAAGATATAAAATTAACCCCGCCCCATGCTGAAATTTTGCCATTTTTGTGTGTTTCTTTTTCCACATTTTTTCATAGGTTAGATCCTTTAGTAAAACAATTTTGCCTTTTAGTTACATAAACCTATATGTCTTTAGACAGTGACAGATATATCATCAGGATGAACTTAAGAATCAAGGCAGTGTGGGCCAGGGATCCGTGTACAACCAATGGGCTGATGCTCAGAACCTAACGCCGGCGGTAGACTGGGCCACCGAGAGGGGGGCAAGGGGGGGCAAAATTCCCCGGGCCTCCAAGAGGGGCCCAGCGTCGGGGTCAAGCCGCCGGCGCTGCAGTCCCCAGTCTCACCTGCCTGCCTCCTCGGCTCCAGGCCCCCTGCATTCAAAGCGGCAATCACAGATCGCCTCCCTTTGGGCCTTCCCTCCCTGTGTCCCACCCTCGTGGAAACTGGAAGTTACATCAGACAAGGGCAGGATACAGGGAGGGAAGGCCAGAAGAGAGGCGATCTGCGACTGCAGCTTTGAATGCAGGGGGCCCGGAGCTGTGGAGGCAGGCAGGTGAGACCGCGGACTGCAGCAGCGGGGGGAGCGATGGGGGGTGGCAGCGACGGGGAAGGGGTGTGGAGGCGGGGTGGCCTTGCCCCGGGCCCGGCCTTGGCGGTAGAACTGATTAGTGCTGGACTAGAGCCAGCGTTAATCTGTGCAGAATGTTTAGAGGACTCTAGCGCAGGAAACAGTGTGTGTACCAAAGATTAGCACAAATAGTATTTAAATGTAGTCAAATGGATATTAATGAGCTCATTTCCTATTCCCTCCCAATGCTCAGAGAACAGCACACAAAACAAAGCCGCCCTTACCACTGAAAACCTAACACAAGCTTGAGGCTGGTATTAGGGTGTGTGAAGAGAGGATTTCCCATGATTTTGTTTCTTTAAAATCTTCCAGTTTTTATTTCATTTGGAAGCAAAAGGAAGCCCGTGAAAGCCCCTAAGTGCTGGTAGTGAGAGAAGAATGTGTGTGAGTCAAAGCAAACCTAAACGTGAACACACATATTGGCACCTGTTTTCTGCACTTAAATATAAGCTTTTCAGGTGAACAAATTTTGAAAAGCTTATAATTAAAGGCCCAGGAGAATGGCGCCAATGTGTGCTTTGCTTCCAGGTTTGCCTGGTGCATGCGTACAAGAGCTCTGCTAACCACAAAACTCCTGTGCGCATGCACCAGACATGTTCCTCCCCTGCTTCTGATTAAACAGCACCCATATCTTTTGTGTGTTTTTACGGTTGAGCTTTGGGAAGCTATTTTCTGCGCTGCTTCTGTGGTATTGGTTGGGTGTTGTTCCATATAGCGCCAGACTTCTGAGCATCGGCCTGCAAGTGTTTTTTAGTGACTCACAGTGGAATTGCTACCTGAACACAAGATTAGTTAGAACTTTGGTTTTTGCTTGTCTGTAGATCAGAGCAGAAAAACTGTAAATATATTACCAGCAGATACAGTATAAAGGGAGCTGAACCTGATGGATTTTACAACTGTTTAGTGGTAAAATTGTATATTGCTAAAAGTAAAAAGTGTAAGGTTACGCAGAAGAGGAGTCAAAATATAAAACAGAGACATGCAGTCTATACAAATAAAGGTCAAGAGTTAGTCAAATTCCTCAGGATACTGGTATGCACAAGTGTCATGTTGATGACTCAGTGCACTGTAGCAGCCAAAATAATTCAATTCAATTCAAATCAATTCTTGTATACCGCGAATATCCCCTTTCCAGGGTTCAGTGCGGTTTACATTCTAGATAAGACAAAAGCAAATTGTGTTAATGTGAGGTCTGAGAAACGTTAGAGACCACTGGATTAATGCCCGAGACTAAAACATTATGGAAAGGATAATGGATAATACTAGGAGGTAAAAGTCATGATGGATTGTTATGAAGCAGTATTTGGGAAGAGAAAGGTTTTTAGCCTCTTCCTGAAGTTGAGATAGCTGTTTTCTGTTTTGATGGGGATAGGTAGAGAGTTCAATATTTTGACTCCAAGAACGGGAAATAGAGAGCTGAAAATCTTCTGATTAAAATAACAAACTGGATTCTTAGCTCCTTTAAAAAGAATTCATTAGTCAACACGACAGTGTCTGTCATCTAAATTTCATGTATGGTGGAATACGTGGCTCAGAGAATTGACACAGAACTACTTTTAACTGGCCAGCTGAAATTCAGTTCATTGCCTGCAGAAATCAATTTGTTCAGTAGATAAAGTACGAGTTTGAAAAGCTTGCGGTGTCTGCTGCCACATGGAGCTCTGCAGAGTTACTGAGACACATTAGTGTCTCACTGCTTTTTCATGGCAGCTGTGCAGTCCATTGATGGTCTAAATCTAGGTTCAAGTGGATGGATCCAGATCACTGTTCTATTACTGTCATGAAAGTATATATTCCAACTGTAGCAATTTGTTGAGTGCAGTCCCTAATTTTTAGATGCTGTACTTAATCCAGACCACAAAACCCTTGATCCTGATTACAGATTCTTTATGTGTGAACTTTAACTTAGCTAAAGAAGCACTGGAAATGCTATTAAAGAAAGCCTGTCGAAGGAAGTAGTGTCTTTGTCCATAATAACTAGTATTCTTCTCTTTCTTTTTCATTGCCTGTCAAAGTCACAGCAATAAAGAAGCTTGCACCCCACCCCTCTCAGCACCGTGAGCATCTGGATTCTGCAGCCTTCTTATCAAACTTTATTTGCTTAACCTACATAATTTTACTTATTTCAGAATCTCAAGTGTTGCAGGGTATGTAATTGGCACTGTCATCCTAGTTGGTACTCTTAGAAGACACTGAGGATAAAAGCCGGAATTAACATACTTAGATTTCAGCAAAGCCTTTGTCAGTATTCCACATAGGCAACTTATGTAACCCATATATCCCCGAAACCAGAGAGTATTCCGGAGCGGGTTTTACAGTTATAAATAAACTGAGTGCCCTTGGTATGGGCACTGAGTCACTTTGAAAACAGTGGTCTCCTGAAAGACTGTTTGACTCTCACCCCAGTCTGCTCTGCTGTTCTAACCTCTAGTTGTCAACCACTGAGCACTCTGAGGAAACCCAGTGTAAATATGGGCTTACATTTGTAAGACCCCACCCACCCAGTACATTCTTTTCCTTTTATGTCCAGAGGATTATCTAAATGCCGATGATGAATATTGCTGTTCTCTGTATAAATGCAGGTTCAACCCAGGCTCCTCCCCCAAACCACCCTGGATAGCATCAGGACAATCTGCAGTGATTTTCAGTGTTTTATCTGGAAATGCTACTGAAAATCAGCAGATGGTTCTGGTCAGTTACTATTACTCAGAAAAGTAGCTTTGAATATTGAGCTCTGTCACAAAATGCCTAGAGGGGCATAATCAAAAGGGACATCCATGTTTTGATGAGGATATCCTCGCAAAATGTCCCCAGCCAGGGGCAGGGAAACCCATATTTTCGAAACAAGATGGACATCCATCTTTCATTTCGATAATACAGTCAGGGACAACCAAATCCTGAAATTTGGTTGTCCTTAGAGATGGTTGTCCCTAGACTTGGTCGTTTCTGATTTTCGGCGATAATAGAAACCAAGGATGTCCATCTCAGAAACAACCAAATGCAAGCCCTTTGGTCGTGGGAGGAGCCAGCATTTGTAGTGCACTGGTCCCCCTCACATGCCAGGACACCAACCGGGCCCCCTAGGGGGCACTGTAGTGGACTTCATAAATTGCTCCTAGGAACATAGCTCCCTTACCTTGTGTGCTGAGCCCCCCCCCCCCCCCACACCCACTACCCACAACTGTACACCATTACCATAGCCCTTATGGGTGAAGGGGACACCTAGATGTGGGTACAGTGGGTTTGTGGTGGGTTTTGGAGGGCTTGATGTTTCCTCCACAAACGTAACAGGTAGGGGGGATGGGCCTCGGCCCGCCTGCCTGAAGTACACTGCACCTACTAAAACTGCTCCAGGTACCTGCATACTGCTGTCATGGACCTGAGTATGACATCAGAGGCTGGCAATCAATATTTTTAAAAATATTGTTTGAGGGTGGGAGGGCTGTTAGTGACCACTGGGGGAGTAAGGGGAGGTCATCCCCGATTCTCTCTGGTGGTGATCTGGTCATTTCAGGCACCTTTTTGTGGCTTGGTTGTAAGAAAAACACAACCAGGTAAAGTCATCCAAGTGTTCATCAAGGACGTCCTTGTTTCATTCGATTATGGGTTGAGGACATCCTAGTGTTAGGCACGCCTAAGTCCTGCCTTCGTTACGCCTCCGATACGCCCCCTTGAACTTTGGCTGTTCCTGCGACGGAGTGCAGTTGGGGACGTCCAAAATTGGCTTTCGATTATACCGATTTGGACAACCCTGTGAGAAGGACGCCCATCTTCCGATTTACGTCAAAAGATGGGCGTCCTTCTCTTTCGAAAATGAGCCCACTAGTCACCTGCCTGGGCTACCCTGCAGCCACTTAGAGGGTCTATCCCCAGCACAGCTCAGGTCTGCCTGCACTTGCTGCTTGTGCTCTACACTAGCACTCTCCAACCCACCGACTGGGTCTCATTTGCCTCTGGGTGAGTTTCCCACTCTTAAATTATCCCCAGTGATTTCTGGGTTACTGGAGACCACACTCCTAGAGGTCTCACAGTTCCCAGAAAGCACTCATAGACCCAACACACAAACCACTAGGATTCTTAATCAGTCCAGACAAGCATATGCAATAAATTAAATTGTTTGTTGTCATGTAAAAAAAATTAGAACAATGAACTGAAAAGGTGCAATCAGCAAACAGTAACAAGTAACTGAAATATGGATCAATTATAAAACTAAACATTTGTTTACTATCTAAATAGTACCTGGGGAGATCAGGACATATAGCTATTCACAAGTTATCAAATGTAACGTTTCACAGGGCTTCAGCAAAGATATCTCTCTCTCTCTCTTTTTTTTTTTTCCTCCTGGGCTGAAACTGAAGGCAAAATCAGTAACTCATGGGTAACTTCAAACTCCAGCCCAATCAGAGCCCAGAACAACAATATTTGAAAATAGTTGGCCACATCACTGCAGACACTTCCTCGCTGTACTTAAACTAAATCATTCACTTATCTGCAACAGCTTAAAACATAACATGCACCACCTGCTGGCCAAACTAAAGAAAAACATTGCAGGAATTGCAGGAAATGATTATCACAGGCTTCAAACCCACTGTTATGTCACAGGCCCTAAATGTATAATTTATAAACACCTAAAAATAGAAGATCTGTTTATAAATAAGAATGACAACTTCTAAAATTTTCATAAGGATACTATTTGCAGATTCAAAAAGCAAAATATATAAGGTGGTACCTTTTTATTGGACTAAACAATATATTCCATTTGAGAGGAGGTGTTAGCTCTGGAAAGGTCAAGGAATAAATTAATTCCCCCTTTTACAAAGCCATGCTAGCAGCTGCCGTGTGGCAATGCCAACACAGTCCATTCACTTTGACTGGGCTGTGCCGGCATTACCGCACCAGCAGCCGCTAATGCAGCTTTGTAAAAGGGGGAGGGGTAAGTTAGTTAACTTTTGTTGTTTTTATTTATTGACCTTTATTTCTATGTATTCAAGTGGACCAGCACAGGAACCACACTAATTTATCCAATATTTGAAAATACGTTCATAGGTAAAATGGTAAAATAAATAAAACATCAGTCAAAAAAAAAAAAGGAAACAGTACATCCGGTATGCTTTTCACATTATTGCCAGACACTGGAATGGATCAGCAGAATAAAGATCTGCTGTGTAATCCACTTTCTAAGTAGCTTCCTCTAATATGCTGCTAAATCTCAACTTGAATTGAAGTCACACTGGGATGCTCTGCCACATTACATTGATAAGGGTCTTAAACAAATCTAGTGTTCAAGCTAACAAAGCTGAGTAAATGAGTCTTATTAGAACATAAGAAAATTAGAGTAGCCATAGTGGGTCAGACTAATGGTCCATCTAGTCCAGTATCCCGTTTCCAAACAGTGGCCAAGCCAGGTCACAAATACCTGGAAGAAACCCAATTATTATCAACATTCCATGCCACCAATCCTGGGGCAAGCAGCTGCCTCCCCATGTCTGTCTCAATAGCAAACTATGGACGTCCTCCAGGATGTTATGATTCTGCTAAATAGGCAGGGGAATGGCTGGAACTTGCTTCTCATTGGCCTGTCAGGGATTGAGCTGACGTCTGTAGCTGCAGATGTCAGAAGCCAAGATTTACTTAACCTTACCTTTCCCAGCAACCTTTGCTTTAGCGTTGATTGCTGTCTGCTAAAGCCTGCTTACTCTCGCTCTCTGTTGTGCAAGGCACTTTGTGTATACATTGGAGTGAGCTTCTCTCCTCATAGCTGGTTGATTCTGTGTGTGTGTGCTGGGTATTCCCAGCATGAGCTTGATTGCCTCACTACACTTCACCTGCGTTTCTTCCTTGCTTGTCTAGTGATTGTGCCATCTGTGGTAAGCTTGTCCCTTGTATCGTTCCAGTTTGTTTGTTTAAGTTTCCCTTTCCTCTGTGTTAACCCTTTCTCTGCAGTGTATGTCCTGCTACTGGCAGGTTGTGTTTTGAAGCAGTCTTTTCCTTTTGCCTGCTTTTATTCATTCTTTGCTGTGTCTGTCTCCTGTTCAGTGGCGTAGCTAGGTGGGGCGCAGGGGGAGCGGTCGCTCCCCTAAACAGATATTTTGAAAAAATGGCACCTATGCGCCACATGGAAAATCTTTCTCTCCCCCGTCCTGCTCGAGTCATCTGTTCTATTGTCTCTTCTCCTGCCCGCTCTCTCCCGTCCGTAGTTGTTTTTACTTTCCTGAAGCCTTTTCCCTCCTGCTGCACCGGCGATTCTCAGTCAGCTGTTTGCCAGCGTCGGGGCTTCTCCTCAGACGGGTCCCCGCCTACTCTAAGCAACTAGAGGTGGGACGCGTCTGAGGAGATGCCCCCCCCCCCCCCCCCCCCCCCCGCTGGCAAACAGCTGACTGTGAATCGCTGGTGCAGCAGGAGGGAAAAGGCTTCAGGAAAGTAAAAATAACTATGCAGAAGGGAGAGAGCTGGCTGAAGAGAGGAAGATAGGGGGTGGAGAAGTTAGAAAAAGCTTAATAGCAGTGGAAGTGAGCCATCTAGTCCACTGTAAGCATGGAACCCAGTTTGGTTTGTTTACACTCCCCTGCTCAGCCTTCACTGCTGTTCACAAAGGTATGAGCAGCTGTGTATCCATGTTGTCGTTCTTTATTCTTGGTCCATGTCTGTAACAAGTCTAAAGTTGTTTTAGTTGGATAGGCAGTGCTTTAAAAGCTGGAGGAGAAATGTAGATGTGGTAACAATTGAATATCACTAAAACAGCTTCAAAAAACTGCAATTATAAACTGTATAGTTTGATTTTTCTTCACTGTGCTTCTATGCAATACAGATATCCAGATTTCAGTGAGGATATCCTGTTTTCTGATGGGTTCATTGTCTTAACTGTTGTAATCTGCCATGGGAAGATACAATATATTGAAATTAAATGGAGGTAAAATTAAACTCTCCTTTCACTGGGGCACATGAAATCACATTTTCATCTATTTTGTAGTTTACCTTTTAGGTACACAAATGGATTATTCCGTTTTGAACATGTTTCAGGGGCAAGTGGTTTTATAAGTCAAAATAAAAATAAATATTTTGTTTCATGCAGATCTCTTTTGCTTAAACATAAATGGGTTATAAATCCCTAATGCAGCCCATTGGTTTTCTTATATTTTGTTCTTGTGATGACTTATACGGTGTCAAAACTAAAAACTGTTTATTGGTTGATAATAAAAGGAATACCATCCACTCTAAAAAGTTGTTTTGTGGCTTACATGAGGAATTGTGGTATTGAATAAATAAGTGTATGCTTGTGTCCCTAGTCAAGAAATCCAGTTAATCGTTTAACATTAGTGGAACATAGCCACAGAGGCATGGTATGGTCGCATTTTTAATATAGTACTACTAGGGCCCAGCTAAGGAACAGGTTATTTTGAGTTAGTCTTCACTGGACCAAACTTGCTTCCCTTGTGCCATCACTATCTAGCAGGATATACAGTGTCTTAAAAGATGGAGGATAAAGGATTTTTGTTGTTGTAATCTGCCATGGGAAGATAGAATATATTGAAATTAAATGAAAGTAGAATTAAACTCTCCTTTCATTGGGGCACATGAAATCACATTTTCATCTGTTTTGTGATTTACCTTTTAGGTACACAAATGGATTATTCTGTTTTATTTCAACCTAATTCATGTATAATGTAGGGTATTAATGTAATAAATAAATAGAGAGAAACTCTGAATTTTGAGCACCTGATTCTCATAACATGATGTCTGTTTTAGTGGCCTTGACCAGGAGAAAAAAAATCTCTGCACAAATATAACACGTTCTAGAGTGTCCCTATAACCAGCCCCTTCAAATGAAACACTGGGGAGCGCTGAAAGAGACAGGGAAAAAGGTTAACACGGGGAGAGAGAAGGATATAGTAAATGCTGGACAGGGATGGAGAAGGACACAGAGTCAATACTGGACAGGGAGAGGGTAGGGGCATTGAAACACAAAGAGGCAGTGCTGGAGAAAGAAGAAATAGGGACACAGGGGCACTTCTGAAAAGGGGGGAGATAGGTGCTCTACTGAAAAGGAGGGGGATAGGGACACAGGGGCACTACTGGAAAAGGGGAGGAGGTAGGGTCACAGAGTAGAAAACAGTAGAAAAAGGTATTTTATTTTCAATTTGATATTAGGAATATGACAGTATTTGAAAATGCACATCTCCGATACCTTCAAATTAGCAACCCTGCAGGGGTCTGAGTGCATTTTCTTAAGTCAGTATTCCACTATTTATAGAGTCTAGCTTCCTTGGGCAGAGAGGAGGGGGTTCTCTATTTCAATTTTTGTTGCTGGTGGTGGTTTCTTTTTTTTTTCTTTTTTTTTTGTGGCTCCCTATTCTGTATTAGATTGGAATATTGTCACAATTTGGGTTTCTGCCAGGTGCTTGTGACCTGGGTTGGCCACTGTTGGAAACAGGATACTCGGCTAGATGAACCATTGGTTTGACCCAGCATGACTACTCTTATGTTATATAGATGAGGATCTGTCCATGTTCTGCATGTGTGCCTGAGGTGAAGGATTCTGCTAGCACATAGCATCTGTGTAGGAATGTGTAACAGTGCAGCTTGTTCCAGTTTCCCAATAGTAGGTTAATTGGTGCTCTAGAACCCAGTGTAATATATATAGCACTTCAAAGGTGGGTTAGGGCTGTTATGGTGTGGCAAGTTTTGTGTTCTAGAGCAGTGTTTCCCAAGTTGGTCCTGGAGTACCCTCTTGCCAGTCAGGATTTCAGGATATCCACAGTAAATATGCATGACATTGAGTTGTATATATTGCCTCCATTACATGCAAATCTTTTTCATGCAGATTCATTGTGGATAACCTGAATGGCAAGGGGGTACTCCAGGACCAATAGGGAAACACTTCTCTAGGTCCCACTGTAATATTTATAGCACTGTCTTTTTGTAGGTGGATTAGGGCTGTTATGGTGTAGTAAATTTTCAGTATAGGTGGGTGTCTTTTTGCAGGGGTTTGTGTTATTTCACAAAATGTCTAGCCCTATTTGAAAGTAGGCTCTGGGGCAAGGGCCCTTGTCACCTAAAATAAAAATGTTCAGGACTAGTGTTCTTCACATCCTGTAGAATCAACACACAAACACCCGTCTGATTTAAACAAGGTGTCTAGCAGTGGAAGGAATGTGTGTACTATTCCTGAGGTGATGGTCACGATTTGAATATTTTTACTTTGCAGTTAAGAAGACAAGTTACCTGCTCTGGTCAGTCCAGGGATCTCTTCTGCATCCTGCCTCTTGATGTAACTTACTGTTTCTTGTAGGCAGGACGCAACAGAGACCGCCTGTATTAATCAGTGCCCGCTACAGCCCCTGAGCAACAACACAGTCACTGCTGTGTAACTGACACCAACCGGCGCCTATTTTATAAAAGTCTGCTCCCCCTGAGATCAAAACCTGGCTACGCCTCTGCTCCTGTTTCTGATGAGCGCTGCTCCTTATCTGATCTGTGTGTGTTAAGGCAACGTTCCCTGTTTGCTTACCTCTCCCTTACCTTTGAGTGCTGTGTGGCACAGCCTTGTTTATTCCTATATAGCTATTCCCTTTATTACTGTGTGTTGTGAGGTTAGCATTGTGTATTCTTAGGTGACTTTCCCTTTCCCTTGTGTGCTGTATGGTACAGCCTAGTGTGTTTTCTTGTGTGGCTTCCTTTATCCTTGACTGCCGGTGGCAAAGCCTTGTGTTTCCTATAGGAATGTCTGTCAGTCCCTTTTCCCTTGCGTTCTTAGTTAGCGCTGTGTGCGTTGTTGGTGCTCCTATCCCTTTGGGGACCCCTCATTGCTCTTTCTCCCCTTCCCAGTGTATGACTCGGTTCCTGTTCGGCCGTGAGGCCCGCATGCTTGGACTCTGTGCGAGTGGGTTCCCAATAGAGCATTCAGGTGGGCCTCACGGCCTATCTTCCATTTTCTAGTGGTGCTAGTTGGTTATTGTGTGAGTGCGGGGCTTGGTGGCTGGGGTGGTGAGTAGGACCTGTTCGGTCTACCCTAGACCTCGGCCTGGGCTCAAGGGCTCACGACCAGATTAACACAGGAACTTTTCCAAATCTTTTTTAAACCCAGACATGCTAACCACTGTTACCACATCCTCCAGCAAAGAATTCCAGAACTTAACTATTCGTTGAGTGAAAAAATATTTCCTCCTATTTGTTCTTAGACTCACATGCATACTAATACATCTGATGAATATTCATGATGAATAGCCTGAAAACTCAACCTTTGTGGTTCCCTGTTGAGAATCCCTGGATCTCAATAGATCCCTAGGAGCTCTTCCAACCCTATATTTTAGCTTTTCTATGATTTCAATACTCTTTTCATAATCAGCTTGTTAGACTTCTTAGAGTGGAGGAGTAGCCTCCAATGCCCCAAGTATAAGATAAGTACCTGTATATAATATGTAAGCCTCTTTGATTGTAATCACAGAAAGGCGATCTATCAAATCCATTCCATTTCCCTATGAAGACATGCTAATATTTAGGTGCCAGGAACGCTGTAAATGAGCAGAACACTGACATATAAACACATATATACTCAATTATACAATTTTTCTATGAAGGAAAGTAGGCTCCTAATTTCCTTTATAGGACAGGCTTCACCTAGGTGCTACAAAAATCTGCTCCCAACCCAGTAAGCATGGTTTAACTAGGTATGAGCCTCTCCTACCCAGTTAAACAATGCCGAATATCAACCTTGTCAAGTTTAGCTATCAAACCATAGGAACTGGGGGGTGGGGAGAAGACCCTAGAGTACAGAGTTGCGTGGGGACAGAAATTTCTCCCATCGCCGTCCATCCCCACTTGAATCAACCCCATCCCTGCCCATCCCCAATGGATTCTCCTCCATCCCTGCCTATCCCCCCCCCCCCCCAAGTAATCTCCTCCATCCCAACCAGTCCCCTGCACTAAAATAACCCAACTTGTGGTAAAATAACCCAACTTAACAGTAGCCCATGTTGATAACTTCCCTTCTTAGTGTTTATGTGGATTTCAATGCTATCAATCATATCCATTAATTTTTTAAATGCTATTATAATTTTTAAGCTATCTTAGAAACATAAGAAAAGGATAGGTAGGCTGGTTGGCACTACACTTCCAAGGCAACCCAACAGGACGTGCATCTATCTCCATAGGATTCTCACAGACCTGTAGGGGATCCCACAGGAAGCCCATGGACCTTAAAGGGATCTAAGCGGGAGTCCCACAGAAACTGCGGGATTCCCGCTAACCCCGTTCCCATGCAGCTCTCTAGCCTAGAGGCCTAAAAAGAAAACTGAGGTGATGCAAGGCTTAAGGTTTATCTAGAACACCTAATACCCTTTTACCAGCACTGTTAACACCATCTCCTGCTGCACCCAGTGCTCCTTGCAGATCTCACATTCATTTACATGTCTTGTCTGATGTTGCTTAGTTTCTAACAACTTACAGATTTCATGCCCAGAACAGTAAGATTATAAATTATCCACATATTATCCAGATCCATGAGAAAACACATTGAAAACATCGTGATCTTCACTGATTTCTTGGGGATTCATGGGTTTAAACAAAGGAACTTCTTACCTTCATTTTCCAATGGATATGCCTGTGGCTATTCACCAGTATAAGCAAACAGTAAAGAAGCAGTTAGTGCTATACTATTACAGTATCCTGGTAGTGTTGTAGAAGTGATGTAGTTTAAATACTTAAACAAAAACCAGTCCAAATAACCCCATGGTTACCAGTCCAAGTATTGTTTGCATTCCCTTTTTTTGTCATATCAAAAAAAACAACAACAACAAAAAAACTTTGAGAATGCTTTGAAGCACAAATTGGAAAACCAGGACTGGTTCAGGGTGCCTCATGACGTGAAACATATTCTCAAAAGAGTTTCATTTCAGAATGCAAGTTAGAATTTAAATGACAACATACTTAGGATAAAAGGCAGAAGAATAAAGGGATTGCTGTAAAGCAACTCATTGGTTAGCCTGTCTGTGATTTTACAAGAAATTGTGGAAAATTGCAAGTAATATGTCTTTATAAAAATTAGCCTTTGGAACATGCTGCCACTTTGAAAGAGGTAAGTGAAGGATTATGTATGGCCTTACACACAGTCGCAAAGTTATATTTTGGAGCAGAGCAGGGAGAAACTATAATTGCACCTTTAGTTAAATAGCTATGTGCAATAGCAACATTTTCTTGTTGGCAGCCTAAAGGAAGTTTGCTAGGATTTGGTATGCGGAGGCTCTTTTTAAAAACGCCCTTTTATCTTATTGTTTGTTTACTGAATCCTGGCAGCCTGGCCTGTAGACTCAGATGGAGTGTAAGCCCAGTTTCTCACGTCATCACGTTGGTGCAGTGCGCCAGGCAACATGAGAGTGTCATTATAGTTTATTAAAACTTGCTAAACTGCCCATATTGACTCTCAGAACTGAGCAAAGTCTAAAACATAGAAACAGTATGGAAAGAAACTACACTATTTCAATAAGAAAGGATATGAATCACTCAAACCAGGTCAATTACAACAGGGCAAAAGGTAGCAAAGGAGGGGGGGGGGGGGAAGAGATGCACGGGTAGACAAGGAGAGGGAGGGTAGGATAGGGAGTAGTAACACTGACGCAAAACTTCTACTTGTTCATTCTGTTTAAAAAGCCAAGTTTTCAGTGCTGTTTTGAAATTTTTAAAAGATAATTCAGCCTGAAGAGCAAGAAAGAGAGAGTTCCAAAAAACGGAAGCTGCAAAAAAGAAAGCATGGAGACATGTAAATTCGAACTGAGCAGATTTAGGATTTGGAAGAACTAGACAGTGATCGTTAACAGAGCGAAGAAGTCAGACAGGAGGATAAAGAATGGCCAGTGTGGTAAGGTAGTCTGGGAGACCAACTCTGTGGGCTTTAAATGTGAGGGCGAGTAGCTTAAAGATAATACACTGTTCAATGGGAAGCCAATTGGATTTTTGTAGATAATACACTGAAATCTTCAGCCCAGTGTGCGGCAGCAGCAAAAAAAGGAAACAGGATGCTAGGAATTATTAAGAAAGAGATGGTAATTAAGACCAAGAATATAATGCCTCTGTATCACTCCATGGTGCGACCTCACCTTGAGTATTGCATTCAGTTCTGGTTGCCAAATCTCAAAAAAGATATATCGGAATTAGAAAAGGTTCAAAGAAGAGCAACCAAAATGAAAAAGGGAATGGAACTCCTCTCATATGAAGAAAAGCTTGAAAAGAGATGGCTTAGGGGAGATATGATTGAGGTCTGCAAAATTCTGAACGGTGTAGAACAAGTAAAAGTGAATTGATTTTTTTACTCTTTCAAAAAAAAAAGTACAAAGTTATGAAGTTATGTGGAAATACTTTTAAAACAAATGGGAGGAAATATTTTTTCACTCAACGAATAGTTAAGCTCTGGAATACGTTGTCGAAATACTATGTTACTATCCAGCTTATAATCGAAAGAAAAAAACGCCTATATTGCGACCTAAATCGGGAGATAGACGTTTATCTCCCAAAAACGATTAAATCAATATAATAGAAACAAAAGTTTCAGTGCGTCCATGTCGCTCCTACGTTCACTTAAAAACGCCCAAATAAGGGGCGTGTCAGGGGCGTGTTAGGGGCGGTGATACGACGTGGTCGTGTACAACGTATAACGGATAGCGAAATGGCTCTGGTTGAGCGGGAACACGGGCGTAATATGTTGGACCCGAAATAAAAGCGACCAGAGCAAGGGGGAAATCGTCTTTAGACCCATTAGAGATTGTGTGTAGTTGGAGAGTGGCGAGAACATTGGTGGAAGAGCTGAATTGGTGGTTGCAGAGAGAAAGCCGAGCGTGTTGAGTACCTGTTACGGTCGTCTGTGTGCCCTGCCTCTTTTGTGTCTTACCCTTTGACCTTTCCCTATTCCTACGCCTTTGCTCCATCGCCCCTTCCCCTCCCCCTATCCCTCCCCATTCACTGTTCCCACGTGTATACTCTATTCCCTGACCTCCGTTTGTCTCTGTGTTCTTGTACTGTTTGGCGAGTGAGTGGCCAGAGGGAGTGGTGGCTGGAAGTGAGAGATCTGTGTGTGTTGGTGTTTGACTACTAGTACTAATACTTGCACTGGTGGTGGGGATATGGATGCACTTAATGCACGTGGCATGCATGCTACAGGAAGAGGCCACCCACAGCAGGAGGTATTCACGGCCCCGAGTGTTTAGGCCCCGCACCACCTTCCTACAACTCACTGACCAGCAGTGTCTAACAAGGTTCAGGTTTGATAGGGCCACCATTCCTCAGCTGAGTGAGCAGCTGAAACCCCTCCTTCAGCCCCAGACACGTAGGAATAACCCCATCCCTGCCCACCTCAAAATCACTTCCTCTCTCTCTGTCCTGGCCACTGGGAGTTTTCAATCAGTATTAGCTGCTAACACAGGGCTCACCCAGGCTTCTATTTCACACTGTCTCACCCAGTTCCTGGATGCCTTTCTAACTCACACCTCACACTACATCACTTTCCCCACCACCCCCCAGGCCCTGCACAACAACATGGCTGCCTTCTATGCTCTTGCTAGATTCCCCTCAGTCATCGGTGTGATAGACTGCACACACGTAGCCGTCAGACCCCCTCCCCCCCGGGCACACGAAGCCACCTACAGAAATAGGAAGGCATTTCATTCTATGAACATGCAAGTTGTATGTGATGCCCAGGGGGAGATATTAGACGTGTGTGCCAGGTACCCCGGATCCACCCACGATGCCTACATCCTACAGCACTCGGGCATCTTCCGCAGGTTCGAGCGAGGGGAGTTCATTGGTGGATGGGTACTAGGTAAGTGCAACATGCATGTACCCTTACTATACCTCCTCCACTAGGCAACCCTCCGCCCTGGCTTCCTCCACCTCACTCCACAACCCACTATCCAAATCCCCCCCTCCCCCCCCTGTACCTGCTCCAAGCAATACACACTCATCTATCTCATTCTGCTTCTCTCCAAAGGTGACCGAGGCTACCCGCAGAGGACATGGCTCATGACCCCCCTGATCCACCCACAACCAGGGGCAGAAGAAACCTACAACAGGAGACATCGCAGCACCCGGGGGATCATTGAGCGGACCTTTGGTTTGTTGAAAAACCGGTTCCGCTGTCTGGACCGGTCTGGAGGAGAGCTGCTCTACAGTCCAGAAAAGGTGGCCAAGATCTTTGTGGCGTGCTGCATGTTGCACAATTTGGCCCAGCGCAGAGGACAGCCTCTCCCAGAGGAGCCACAGCCACCACCAGAAGAGGCCCCAGATGAGCAGGAAGAGGAGCCCCCTCCACCCCCAGCCCACAGAGCAGAGCTCAATGCGTACCAGCTTGGCGTAAGAGCAAGACAAAGACTCATTGAAACAAGTTTTCGGTGAAAGTAAGTGTACATTTATTGATATTAATTGCATGTGTCCTGTGTTCACCCCCACCCCCACCACCCCCCCTCCCACCAACCCTCTCCCTACAGCATGTGCCATCACTTCCCCTTCCCTTCCCCCGTCCCCTTCTACCCCTCCCACGGCCTTCCTTTGCAGCTGGTGCTGCACGGGAAGTCTGATCACACTCTTCTGAGGTGCTGCTCCCAGTGTCCTCCTCCGTATCCCCACAGCAGCCTGCGGCTTCGGCTGCGCTGTGGAAATCGGGCCACCTTGTTGGCTGTAGGCTGGCCACAGGACCCAGAATGGGAGCAGGTTTGGTGGGTGCTGCAGGAGTGGGTGCGGAGGTGGACGATCGCAACGCCCACCTCTTAGCTGGTGGTTGGTGGTCAGTGGAGGAGGAAGTTGAAGGCAGGCCCTGCTCCAGCAGCACGGCTGGAGTAGGTGCTGTGACCTGAGGGCGCAGGCGTTCAATGCTCTGCTCCAGCCGTTTGAGTTGCTAGAGCACCTCCTGGTGGCCTTCGCGTTGTGCCTGGAGGAGTTCCTGGTGGCCTTGCTGCTGTGCCTCCAGTGCTTGCCGCTGCAGGTCTAGTTTCTGCTGCCGGTACTCCTCCAAGCGCACGTTGTGGCGTAGCAACTCTGTGGCCAGCTGCAGGAGTTGCCTCCTTTGGCTGGATGGCCTCTGGCGAGGAGCTGGCCCCCTATATGCATCCTCCTCCTCACCAAAGTCATCCGGTGCTGGAGGTGCGGCCTCTGCTGGTGGTGCTGGTGGAGGATGAGCCTGGACTGGTGCAGGTGGTGGAGGCAGAGGCTGGACTGCTGGTGCTGCAGGGGGTGGATGCAGAGGCTGGACTGCTGGTGCTGCAGGGGGTGGAGGCAGAGGCTGGACTGCTGGTGCTGCAGGGGGTGGATGTAGAGGCTGGACTGCTGCTACAGGCGGTGGAGGTTGAGGCAGCCCTGCTGGTGTAGGGCGTTGACCTTGCAGGCCACTAGGGCCAGCCTCCTCTGAGTAATCACCTGTATAGCACAAGAGTGAGGAACTGTGTTGGTGCAAATAACCCACTTTTGTCTTTCAGCATTCATATACATTGGCATGGCCCCCAACCTGATGACCCAGCAAAGAGATGGTGAGGAGGAATGGAATTGACACCGGTGCGAAAGAGAGAGCCCCACAGGCAGCTGGGTAGAGGTGGTGGACGATCAGCCAAGAGAAGGACACCGCTCACAACTTTGTGGACAAACTGTTTGTTGTATAATTGTTAAATTGAAGAACATTTCAGCATGTGTTGTGTTACTACTGACTTGCTAGACTGCGTAGAACTGCTTTATGACCCCCATTACAGGCTCCTTCAGTTGAATGCATGTGGCCCACACTCACTAGAGCACAGAGGTGACAGAAGAAATAGGCACAGTTTGGTGATGGGAAAATAGGAGGGAATAAGCACAGTTTGGTGATGGGAAAATAGGAGGGAGTAGTAGGGAAGGAAAGGAAGGCCCCCAAAGTTGTGCCACAGTAGTAACCTACACACACCCATAGGAGCCAACTGTAAAGTATTATTAGGGGTGCTAAGGCCAGTGCACAAAACTCCTCCCTGGACAGCTACATGATCTTTCCTCAATAAAGGGGGTGCTCAAACACCCACAGCACCCACCGAGTCTGCTCCTATAACACACATGAACACTACCACTACTCAAATAGAGCTTACAATTAAATTAAGATGCGCACACAGGACAAGTAAGAGGAAAGCCAATGACAACGGTAGGGATAGGGAGTAAGGGTACAGAGCAAGTGAGTAGGGGTTAGCAGGTCACAACACCATCATAAAGGTGGCCTGTTATTGTACATAAAGACAGCCAGAGACACTCCCCCCCACCTCCCTCCTCCTGCCCCCCACTCCTCACCTCCCTCCCCCTGGCCCCAACTTCTATAACACAAGTGTACTGCAGCACAACAGATACCCCAACTTCATAATGAAAAACCTACCTGAGTCCTCAGGCTGGGCCGAGGTGTCGAGGGAGCCAATCCCGTGGATGCCCTCCTGGGGTAGGAGGGAGTGAACCATCAGCTCCATGGGGGTGAGGTTGGCTGTGTCATGTCCTGGGGGATTCGCCCCCGCCTTCCTCCTGACATCCCTCCTCAGCTTCCGCCACTTTCTCTTACAGTCCTCCACGTCTCTCCCACAATGGTACACAGCATTCAGGCTGTCCCGTACTGCCTCCCATTCCCGCTGCTTCGTGGTTGCAGCCAGCCTCTGCCCTGTGGGAGCAAACAGATATCGGTGCCGTTGTTGTATCTCCTGCACCAGGAGCTCCACTTCACCATTGGAAAAATTACCCTTCCGGGTTGGGGGCTGACGCGGCGGCATTGTACCAATGGGGTTTTTGAAAATACGGAGTGGGTATTTATATAGTCACCAGGAACGCCCATTGAGACGGGGGATAGGCGTGTCTGATATGGGCGTTTTTTTGTCGATTATACACATATTTCCTAAGCGTGCCCAGCTCAGATAGCGATTTGGAGCACATGATTTCGATTATGGGTAGATAATTATGGGCGTCCCCACCTGCCTTCCCTTTCTTCATTGCCATTTAACCCGCCATTTCCTGCACTGGGACCTTTCCGGTTGTTCTTAAGAATCGTCTACAGGGTTTTACCCTCACTTATAATAAGGTTTGTGTTTGGCAATGTATGCTTGGGTACACCTGTGTATTTGGGGGGGGGGGATTATTGCTGGCCTTCAGCCACCACGCCTTCCGTTTCCACTCTTCCACATGCCGTGAGGCTCCCTTCCTTTCTCCCATTCTCTCTGCCTGGTTGTAGCAGGCAGTCTGTGGGGGCGACGAAATTGCTACACTCGCTCCAAATCAAGCACCCCTCGGTAAGGGTCATTTCAATGAGGGAGATGTGCAGCTAATGTTCCAGAAGTTAAAAGGCGCACTACACATTCTTGAAACAGACGTTCATGGTAAGCTCTCATTTGTCTGCCACCTTTTCTCTTTGTGCTCATAGTCAAGGAGTGTGCATTCACTGTATGTAGTCTGGAGTCAACTCTTAGCTAGCTCTCTTTTCACCAGGTTCCTGTGCACTGTACTGTGGGGTTGGCAGGTCCTCAGTGGTGTGGGCCAACTTTTGGAGCTGCTGTATTGGTTCCCGGTAGGTTCCATCTTCCTTGTTTAATGGTGAACCCCAGTCCCCATTTATGAAGTGTCCACTCATTCTCAAGGTCCATAGGAGGGGGAGGGGGAATGACATATGCAATGGATGTGTTTAGCACATTATGGAACACCTTCCTAAATTCCTCCATAGGTAGGGAACAAGAACATTTTTTATAATTGGTAGCCTGGAAAGTAGGCTCAAGGTGGCTACAGGTACTGCCACTGAGGCCTTAAGACATGGTGGTGAGGGAGAGGGTTCTGTGTACAGGTCCCAACCCAAAGTACCTGCAGGTGGCTACAGCCTGGTGGCTGCTGTGGCCTTGTGGTTAGAGCACCAGTCTTATAATCACAAGGTTGCCAGTTCAATTCCCACCTAAGGCAAGTCACTTCACTGTCCCACCTAAGGCAAGTCACTTCACTGTCGGTTGGAATACCTGAATGTAACACACCTTGATCTACTACTGGAGAAAGTGTGATCACAGCTGCAAATAATGAGCACCATTTTTATTTGTGCCCTTCTGTAACTCAAGTATTACATTGCAACTGTGATGAAGTAATCATCCATCTAATGGGTTTCCCATTGTTTCCCCCTTTTCTCCTCAGCACTATATACCATAGCTGATGTATTGAATGTGAAAATATGAGCCTGCTGTTTGTAGGTCCTTCTTGGGCCCCCCCACCAATGTGGCTTGTGGGTAAGGATGTCTGGCCATCAGACAGCAAACACTGTGTATGTGCTACCTGGGGTTATGTGGAAGTGTCTACTTGGCAGATCACACGTGCTACACAATTAATCTCTTATTGATGGCACTCTGTGTTGTGGGTCAGTATGGTGGAGGGGAGGGAGAGAGAGAGGCTGGCTGGCCATTTGTGTTCATGAACACTAATATCCATCCAGCCTCCCCGGCCCACCCCCCCTGCACATATGGCCATGCAGGTTGGAATGAACAGGTGGCCTTCTGTATGGCCAACATTCTCACACATACATCAACTTTCTCATTCACACTGCACATTTCATGCTATGCATATTGCTGCCTCCTTGCTCTCAACTCTACAGCACCATTTGCTTATATGTAATGCACAAGGGAGAGAAACACACAGACACCCTGATAGTTAAAGTGTAACAAAAACATTTATTTCCCCCCCACCCACCCCCCCCCTACAAAACAACCCCCAACAATTCCCTCCCCCCACACACACAGAACCCCAACAATTCCCTCCCCCCCACTCCCCACACCCCCAACAATCCCCCCCCCCCAATGTAAGTCAAGGGCGGGCACGCCCTCTGAGTAAGGCCCTCTGTATCAGGGCAATGAGCAGCCCCAGCAGTACCCTTAGTGGGCCCTGGAGCTGCTCATTGCCCTGCCGTAGGGCTCGAACCTCCTGCAGCAGCTGGTGCTGGATATCTACCAGCTGCTGCTGGCAATCAACCAGCTGCTGCAGGAGCCGCATCATGGCACCAGCGCCTAGGGCTGCTGGAGGTGGGCCACAGGCTGGAGCTGGCCCAGGGGTTGAAGCAGGCCCAGGGGATGGAGCAGACCCAGGGGAAGGCGGTGGGGCAGGTGATGGAGCTGCCGCAGGGGATGGGGATGTCCGAGGGGAGGGAGAGGGCTCTGCTGGTGATACAGGTGGGGAGGGGGGCCTCCATATAGTCCTCATCTATTATGAGGACCCCCTCCTCCGAGCTCGATGACTCCTCCTCCTCCTCCGCCTCCTGGGCTGGCGCCGCCGCCTCCTCCTCCTCCTCCGCCTCCTTGGCTGGTGCCACCGCCTCCTCCTCCTCCTCCTCCTCCAGGTGGCTTTCCTGGCCGGGAACCTGCTCCTGCTCCTCCTCCTCCTCCTCCAGGTGGCTTTCCTGGCCTGGATCCTGCTCCTGCTCCTCCTCCTGCAGGTGGTGGCCCTCCTCATCAGCGTGCTCGGCTTGCTGGTGGTGGAGCCCTGTGTATGTAAAAGGAGTGTGATTGAGATCAGCACATACAACATGGCTTGCATAGTGCAGTAGCTGGGTGGCCTGAGGCGGGGGATGGGCCACGGTGTGGTAAGGCGTGACCTATGCCCATGGGGAATGAGATGCATCAGATGACATGACAAAGAACCCTGGAACCTCCTCTGACACACACCACACAGGACATGTTGCCATACCACATTCTTTGCTGACCAGCATGTTTGCATTGTGAGATGCGACAAGGGGTTGATGGGCAGTTGTTGTTGGTTTTATTGGTGGGGGGGGGGGGCAGTGGGAAGGGTGTTGAGCACAAAACTTTTATGAGAGTTAGGCCATGACATCCACTAAAAGTAGGGCCTCAGGCAGGTCTACCAGGACACACTATTCAGCCACCCCAGAAAGGGGAATAGTAAAGTGAGACATGTCATCTCATTCATCTTGGGGGGATGGTCGTTGGAAGTTGCAGCCACACTCATGGGAGGACCCCTGCAACCTGCATCCTTGATCTGGGACAGATATGTTATTACTTACTAGTTGGCTATTAGCCACATGGGAATTGATATTGTACAGCACATTCGCATTATTCAAGAAGTGTATTTACAAATCTGTACAGGTGTCCTGTTTTTGAATACTTACGCCGAGCCCTGAGGTGCCGTCGCACCGCCCGGATGAGCTCGGGCCTCTCCCGCCTCACACGGCGGAACCGCCTCCTCAGGGACTCAAGGTCCCGATGCACTCCGAAGCGTCTGTAAGATATAAGTTTGTAGAGCAGGGGTCGGGGGGGATGGTCCTTTTTGTCCTCTGCACACATTGATTTGTTATTCAAATAGCAGAGAGAGAGGGTCAACAGTGTTGGGGGGGGGGGGGGGAACACCTCCATTGGTACTGAATCATAGGAGCCACCTTTTTACCATTTTGGGGGGTACAACCCCCAGTGGAGATCACCACTCCCTCCATACATACAAGGCATTTATTTTATATTGGGGGTGCTCAAGCACCCACAGCAGCCACCGAGTTGGTTCCTATGCAGATGATGCCATAGAGGTGGCCATGAGGCCAGAAAGTACCGTTTGTATGCATTATAATTTATGGTTGTAAAACTACTTTATATGTTTTATCATTACCATGTTATAAAGTATGGTATACGTTTAATTGGTATCATGTTTCCACTATTCGGATGTGTTGTAAGCCACATAGAGGCTGCAAAGAGGGGTTGGAAAATGTGGGGTTCACAGGCAAGAAATAAATAAATAACGAAATACATTCTTGTAGGGATGTGGGAATGGTCGTCCTTTCAAGAACATACATTTTATTGGTGATTGATTGTGCATGTTCCTATATTACTCATTATCCTTGCATGCACACTCCAGTTACTGGTGGTAACATTGATGACGGAGCTGTTATATGTGTAGGTACAGGAGGGGGGGCCCAAAACCTTACCTTTCAAGCCTGTCCCTAATGCGGGACCAGGCTCGCATGGCCTGGAGCCTGGGGGTAGGTGGTGATGCTGGATGAAGAGCCTGTGCCGGTGCCTTAGGCACAGGCGCACCAGCAGCAGGCTCTCCTCCTGGCCGAAGTTCGGCTCACGTCGCTGCGCCATTTTTCCACGTGTTGGAAAACAAGTGCCTTATATAGACCTTGCATGAGGGACATCGTTTCATGCACAGCTCCATATATGGATGACCATCCCATATATGGCCCTATCAGCACGTGGACGCCGTCGTAAGCATAGACGTCTTTGACGTGCACATGCCTGGTTGTTATGCGTGCGGAACGTGCCTTATATAGATGAGTATGAAGCACCCGACCCTTTTCACATATACACAATATGCATATAGCTGCATGTTCAGTAGGTGTACAGTGCAAGCAGGTCCGGACATGCAGATGGGCACATATGAGGAATATATGGGTGGAGCAGCATGATTTTTCTGTAGTTGACGCATATAAGCGTTCCTCATATTTTCCCGTACCTGGATGGCCAGAACAACATGTACTGTACTTGCGGTACACCTATGTACATTCTTTTACACACTTTCTGATTTGGTCGTTTGCACCTGCAATAATCGACCGTGTTAGGGCGCCCAATTTAGTCACGCTTATGCGCTCCTCATTTGATTGTTTTGCTACAGGGATAATCGATTATCGAAAAACGCCCATACTATTTTTCGATTTTACATGTCTAATTTTGAACGGTTTCGTAAGAACGTCCTAATTCGTACTTGGACGATCTTTCGATTATGCCCCTCCATGTTACTCCTTAGTATTGAGAACTTAACATTATCAGATTGGCTCAATGGTCCTACTTTTTAAACTTCTGTTTTGTGTTTCATGTGGCGAAACTCTCAAAATACAGTGAATATCAGAGTTGAAAACCTAGGACAAAATCAGCTATTCCTCTGAGCCATGAGGGCAGGACACAGTGAGAGAAGGCTCGAAGTGACCTGCTTGTTTTACAGATGCGAGGCACTGCACCGCCATTTCAGAGATTTTAAAAATGCAGGGGGCTGGGTGGGAGAGAGAATGGGTCTGTCGAGGGAGCTGAGGGTAGGCAGGTAGGGACTGGGTTGGGGGGGGGCTGAAAAGGGGGGTATCAGATGGGAGAAGGGGGTTGGAGCTGAAACCGGGGTCTGAGAATGGGGCAGGAGGGAGAATGGGGTCATTCCTGGTGCATGGGCAAGTGTGAGAATTGATCTGGGGCTAAAAAGGGGGGCAGATAAGAGAATGAGGTTGGGGCTGAAAAGGGGAGCTGTAATGCAAGGCAGGTAACATAGTAACATAGTAGATAATGGCAGAAAAAGACCTGCACGGTCCATCCAGTCTGCCCAACAAGATAAAATCATATGTGCTACTTTTTGTGTATACCTTACCTTGATTTGTATCTGTCATTTTCAGGGCACAGACCGTATATGTCTGCCCAGCACTATCCCTGCCTCCCAACCATCGGCTCTGGCACAGACTGTATAAGTCTGCCCAGCACTATTAAAAGTCCACCTAGTATCCTTATCCGCCTCACAAAGGGAAGAGAGATGAAGCCAAACTAGAGAATGATCCAAAATAGTAATAGATCCAATACCAGAAGTGTTGTCACTCTGGACCAAGGCTATATCAAGTAGAAGATCAATACGAGAATAAGAATCCTGAGAGTGAGAATAAAAAGAATAATCTCTTTCTCTGGGATGTTGTAACATAGTAGATGACGGCAGAAAAAGACCTGCACGGTCCATCCAGTCTGCCCAACAAGATAAAATCATATGTGCTAATTTTGTGTATACCTTACCTTGATTTGTGTCTGTCATTTTCAGGGCACAGACCGTATAAGTCTGCCCAGCACTATCCCTGCCTCCTAACCACCGGCTCTGGCACAGACCATATAAGTCTGTCCAGCACTATCCCCGCCTCCCAACCACCAGCCCCGCCTCCCACCACCAGCTCTGCCACCCAATCTCAGCTAAGCTTCTGAGGATCCATTCCCTCGGAACAGGATTCCTTTATGTTTATCCCATGCATGTAGACGCCACACATCATACACAGCCAAGGTGCGAGCTAGTGCAGCCAAGGCCTTAGAGATTTTAACGTCATTCTTGGAGACGGGACCAGACTTATCCATATCTGAAACAAACTTAGCGTTGAAGTCACCTCCCAGTACAATCTTACCAAAAGGATCAGCTTGTACAATCTTTCCGTGGATGAAGGGGACTGGAACTGGGGGGCCAAAAAGGAGGGTAGATGGGATAAGGGGGTCAGTACTGGAACTGGGGGCTGAAAAGGGGCAGGGGCTGAAACTGTGGGGACTGGGTGCTGAAAAGGGGACAGGGAGAAAGTGACTGGGGCTGAAGCTTGGGACTGATGGGAGAAAAGGGCTGAGGCTGAAACTAGGAGGGGTCAATGCTGAAAGAGAGGTAGATTGGCACACAGAGGGAAATGCTGAAAAAGGGAATGGGTGATAGGGACATGGGGCAGTGCTAAAAGGGGGTAGCTAGGCACACAGAGGAGGGCAATGCTGAAAAAGGGGACATGAGATAGAGACACAGAGGAGCAATACTGAAAAGGGGGGGGGGGTAGAAATAGGGACACAGAGGAGTAATGCTGAAAAAGGGGAGGGAGATAAGGACACTGAGAGGGCAGATGGTGAACATGGGGGGAGGATAGGGACACAGCCGGAGATGCTGGAAAAGAGGTGAGAGAAGGACATAGAGGAGATAGGCACCCAGAGGGCAATGCTAGAAAAGGGGGGGGGGGGCGATTTGAACACAGAAGGGTGATACTGGAAAAGAGGTGGAATGGTAACACTGAAAACACAGAAGGGAATGCAGAGGGAAGATGGATGGTGGACACAGAGAAGAAATGTCAAATGGACAGAGACCCTGCAAAGACAGGAAAAAACAGAAGAAAGCAGAAGGGAGGCACTGGGACCAAAGTGAATGGGAAAAAAATGCTCAGACAACAAAGGTAGAAAAAATAATTTTATTTTTATTTTATGGTAAAGTAGTATGGTAGCTGTGTTAATTTTTTGTTTTATTTGTTGTTAATTTGTAATGTAGTGAATGGAATATGTCAGTTTCTGAAATTTATTTCTGCTATCTTTACAGTAGTACAAGGGGAAAATATTTTTGTTTTTCTGGTGTTGTCCTTCATGCCAGAGTCTGTTTTTTGGGGGGGGTTTCAGCTGGATTTTTTTCTATGTATTTTATTAATTTATGGTCACTCTTAGGGGTTCTTTTGTTGGACCTAGAGAGTTGTGTACTATTTTCAACGATGCCTTTTTATATGCGCCATGGCTGGTAAAATGGGTGTGGCTACTGTGGGGTGTGGCTAAGGGTCGTTGCTACGTGGGGCATAACACTTGCATCAGGGGTACATAAATTATAAATACACCAAAACTGGAAGTGCTGTCCAAAGCCATAGTATAACATAGCACCCATGTGCTTAGACTGGCTCCTTGTGCTCTGGCATTTGACCTGTTGACAGCAGAGACACCCTTACAAGCAGGATTGGGTTTTCAGTGGTTGTATTTTATACCATGACAGTAATGAACCTCACTCCTAAGCCAGGAGATGTGGAGTATGATCTCAGTCTCTCAAATGTACTGGTAAAGCTCACTATAGCACTTTCATTATGCCAAAGAGAACTTCCTTGTGGAGCTCATAAAATGTGAATATTGTGATAAACACAGTGCCTGCCCTTACATGAGGAGGCCGCCAGAGGGCGCTCTCCCATGGAAAACCTAAAAATGCCCATTCTGGCCACTAGAGGGAGCCCAAGGGTATATAGTCCATGGTAGTGACCAGAAGGAACAGCAAGGGGGCGCTCGTGGCATAGGACCTGTACTTCCCTGGGGAGGCCACCAGGGGGACTCTCTGAGTGGAAGCTGGAAAGGTGGAGAGAGTTCTGGGTGCAGACCTTTCTGGAAGCAGGGGGAGAGGCCTAAAGAGAGGTGGGATGGATTATTGGGCACCCTATAAAAGCATCCTCTAAGCCTAGGGAGGAGAGAGAAGATGGGGGAACCTGCAACACCCAGAGCCTGAGGATTACTCGCAGGAAGACTGAGGAAAGAGGCCTGCTGAAGTAGAGCTCAAGAGAAAGGTTAGGAGAAGGTTCCCTCCAAACCCAATGAGGTACTTACCTGGTGGGGACCAGGCACTGGGTACTAGGGGTATGAACAATTGCTACTGAAGTGTTTAAAAGAACAAACAGCCGTGGGGTGGAGGATAGGACCGTAAGGTTAATGTGAATAAAGAAGGTCCTATCCAGGGGAGGAGGCTGTTACACCCTGAGACCCAGATGTCCCCAGTAAATGGTCTCAGGGGTGAATCGCAGTAACAGATTAATAGTGGGCAAGCCAGGTTCCCACAAGACTGTAACCTAGCTAATAAACTGAATTTACATGCAACCAGCTAATTTGCATATTTTTGCAAGCAGAGGAAGCTGTGAGATCTTCCAGAGAAGGGTGACCTGGGGGCCCCACCAGAAGAACTGGTAAGGTGGGTCGGTTACCAGGTGATACAGCGGGGAGGCCGGGCCAGGACTGCAGGTTAAGGAAGAGGTCACCCTGAGGGAAAGGGGAGGACCAAACCTAGAGGCCTGAATGAATGTAGTCACAGAGAAGTCTGGTTTCAAGGTGGTTCCCTGAGGCAAAAGGCTGGTGAGGCCAGGCAGGAGCCACTAGAGGGCCAATGCACACCAGAGAGCGCCCCTGTGGGGGTTACAAAGGGCACTATCCCAGATGGGACCTTGTTGTTGAATAACCCCCTGAAGACAAGGACACCAGAGAATCCCTGCTACCCTTGACAGTTGAATAACAGTGACTGAAAGTTGAAACCAAGGGAAGAGCAGAGGGTTGGTGGGACCCAGGCAATAATTGTATCCCCAGGGAAGGGTGCAGAAAGGCCCACTGACTACAGGCGGGTTCTGGGGGACTAGAGAACTCTAAGTGAAGCTGAGTGGAAAAGGCGTCAGTCTCCAGAGGAGGTTTCCTGAGTGGGGATAGTGGGAGCGGTCGAGTTCCAGAGGCAAGTCAGCAGAGTGCCACGAGGTCTCCTGTGTCATGCTCACAAGCTCTTGTGTGGGTGAAGACAGACAGCACGGAGAGGTGCAGGTCGAGAGCAGACAGCACGGAGAGGTGCTTGCTGACAAGTTCTTACAATATATATAAGCCACCAGTAGCGTATTTATTCAAGGTGTATGTGTTGCATATGCAACCCCTGTCAGATCCCCCCACCCCACCCCGTGCTTTAAAATCATCTCTGCTCCAGTCTTCACCTAGGCAGTGGCACTCATAGGCTGCTTGCAGCTTGCACCAGGACTTTCTCTCTGACCTGTCCTGCCCCTTGTGACCCAATGTCCTGTTTTGTGAAGGGCAGGACAGTTCAGAGAGAAAGCCCCAGTGCAGGTCACAGGCAGTCTATGAATGACGCTGCTGCTGCCTGGGCCAAGACTGGAGTGAAGGTGATTTTAAGGTACAAGGGGTCAGGAGATGCTCCCCTGTTAAAAATTCCTGGCTATGCCACTGTAAGCAACTTATCAAGATGTGCATGGAAATGTCTTTTAATCAAGTCTGTAGCGCCCAATATGATGGGAATTATTTCTTTTTTTTTTAATTCTTTATTTATCATTTTAACATTCATAATATATACTTATGAGTGATAATACACCAAATTGAAATTAAACATTCAAATAAAATAAGCAAATATACAATCCACAGTATTTTTCCAAACTAACGACCACAAGTTAAGGTAATCGATCCAAGACATAGAAATAAGTCTCCATACTTAAACATTAAGCACACAAATAAAATTAAATCAAAAAGAACAGCATTAATTTCGAGCAGGTAACTCTAATCTGCTATACAGTGTTGCACATGTGACTAAACTTGTACATCAACCTCTTCTCTGCTTAATAAAAAGTCTTCGAATTGTTTTGGGTCAAAAAATTGAAATTGCTTAGACTGAAATTTTATTCTACACACACATGGAAATCTTAAGAGAAAATCTGCGCCTATAGCAGTTACACGAGGACGTAAGGATAAGAACCTCCTACATCTGTTGAGTCTCACGAGCCAGGTCAGGAAAAACTCTAATTTTTGAACCCAAACATTGGGAGTCCAAATGTCTCAGAGAGAGTCTAAGGACAGTGTCCCTGTCCATCTCCATTGCAAAAGTTACCAAAAGTGTAGTTCTTTGAGTACCAAAAGTGTAGTTCCTGAGCCCTTACGCCAAGCTCCCTCCCTGCCCGTCTTCAAGTCTTTGCTTAAAGCCCACCTCTTCAATGCTGCGTTCGGCACCTAACCCTTACCGTTCAGTGAATCCAGACTGCCCCTATCGGACCGACCATTCACTTGTCTATTAGATTGTAAGCTCTTTGAGCAGGGACTGTCTCTCTTTGTTAAATTGTACAGCGCTGCGTAACCCTAGTAGCGCTCTAGAAATGTTAAGTAGTAGTAGTAGTAATAACCTCAAGGAAGGATTCCAGGAATGCCGTGAGATTCAGTGCGTCTTGTTGTAAATTACTTGATGGTTTCCCATCAATTTGAATATAATAAGCACAAGTTATAGGCGGCAGAGAATTCTCTGGCATTCCCAGAATTTCCATTAGATATTTTCTAACCATTTGGATTGGTACCACCAAAGGAGACCTAGGAAAATTTATAAACCGCAAAGTTAGTCTTTTAGATTGATTTTCCAAGTACTCCAAGCGTCGCAAAGTATAGTTTCTGTCTTTAATTAGGGATTGTCCCACAAGATCCAATTTTTCAGTTTTTTCTGATGGGAATTATTTCTGTATCTTTCTGCCACACTTTCTCAGTCTCTGGCTGCATTTCTTGATACTTAAAGATCTTCACTCTCTCCACACAATGTATAGGATAATAACTCAGTACTGACACACTTCTATTACTAATGCTGACCTCATGTTTTTCTCCTTTACAATAATGCAGTTGGAATGGGAATGTCTCAAGTGATCACGACCTCTTCATTCTCCAGAATTCTCTCAGATTCCTGATCCCAGTTCTTTTCTGGTACAGCAATATTGTAATGTTGACAAAGATTCTACTGGATGAGATGTGCCACTTATGTCTTTCTGTTTACATATTTTTTCTCATCAGAACTTTGCTGCCACCTATAAGATAAGAAACCTTTACCAGCTTTTCTCTACAGAACCTACATATCTGTCTTAACAGGGGTTTTTTTCTAGTTGTTGAGAACCATCTCATCTGTAATCTACTGTCCTGGGCTGCAGCTATCAGTCTGTGCTCCTTAGGTTTAAGGTCACTTCTCCATAACTATTTGTATATCCAATTTTGATCCATTTATGGTTCTTGGAATAAACTTTATATTTCACATTGTATTTATACATTTGCCATTTGTTTTTCCTTGTTTGCTGACCTAATTCTTTAAAGGGATTTTTCCCCTTGCTTTGCAAACTCTGTTGCTTCCTTCCCCATGGAGTCCTTTTACTAAAGTGCCTTAAGCACTTAGGGTCAAATTCTATAAGAAGCATCTAAAAATCAACACTGGAAATTTAACGCACTTAGCGCGATTCTATAAGGGGTATGCATCCTTTATAGAATCATGCGTAGTGCATAACTGTGCCTAACTGTAGGCACCTGCAGTTAGGTCTGCTATGAGCAGGCCTAGTTGTAGGTGCCTATAGTTAGATACGATTCTATATATATGCACATAAAATTTAGGAACACCCCAGAATGCCCCTAAAATGCCCCTAGCCATGCCCCTAAATAGTTACACGCATTAGAATTAACATGCAGATCATTATAGAATATGATATGTACATAAATCCTAATTAGGGTCAATTAGTGCTGATAATTGATTATTGCTACCAATTATTAGGGCTGATTGGCTTGTTATTCAATTAAGTTGAATATATTAAATTGGGCATATGCCCAATTTAATGCACATATCTCTAGGCAGCATATATAGAAGTTGCAAGCATTAAATTGGGCATCAACGCATGGTTATCACGTAGAAACAGGCTAAAAGCCATATTAAGGGCTTTTGCAGTAATGGGCCTGTTTCCACACATTAAACCATACTTTATTGGATTTGTTTGGAAATTTCTGTCAGGAGGAATGGTATGAAAGGAGAGTGGGCGTGGAAGTGATAGCCGACTAGTATACAGTTAATGCAAGAGCATTAAGTGCCTCCTGAATAGGAGGCAGTAAGTATTCCCATGAGTAGAAGTAAATCGATTTTTTACTTGTTCCAAAAGTACAAAGACTAGGGGACACTCAAGGAAGTTACATGGAAATACTTTTAAAATAAATAGGAGGAAATATTCTTTTCACTCAATGAATAGTTAAGCTCTGGAACTCTTTGTCGGAGGATGTGGTAACAGCGGTTAGCGTATCTGGGTTTAAAAAACGTTTGGACAAGTTCCCAGAGGAAAACTGCTTGCCCCGGGATTTGTAGCATGGAATGTTGCCATGATTTAGGTTTCTGCCAGGTACTTGTGGCCTGCCTTGGCCACTGTTGGAAGCAGGGTATTGGGTTAGATGGGCCATTGTTCTGGCTACTTTTATATTCTTATGTTAAAATCACATTAGGGCCTCACATTAATGTCAACATTAATGCATTTCTTAAATAGGAAAATCTAAGGTATACCCTCTTCCAATTAGATGTGGGATTTTACCACTGTTCCCCTGAGTGGGAGTCCTCCAACTGTATTTCTGCCAGCAGGGGGTGGTGTTTCAACATTGTGTTTTCAATTTATTATGGAGTAGATCCAGGGATGGATTATTCAAGTTTGTTGAGAGGTTGAATTTATGCAGTCCAGCCATACAGTTGACCATGTCCTGTTCTTTTGACAATATACATTTTTTAGATGTTCATATCTATCAATGAGATCACACCTTTATTACCAAGGTTTACAAGAAGTCCACTGATTGTAACACTTTGCTAGAATATAAGAGTTGCCATCCTGCGTCATTATGAAATAGCTAACCTTTTTCGCAATTTTTACATTATTGAAGAATTTGTACCAGCATTGAAGATTTTAAACATCATGCAAAGATTCCTTTTAACGACTTGTTAAAGAGGGGCTATCTACTTAAAGTTCTGAAAACTGCTTATAGACAGGCAAGATATATTAACCGTGATTTGTTATTGTTGACTAAGAACTCAGATTCTGATGAGTCCCAAATGGTTTATATGATAAGATATTCGAAGGGCAGGAATGTGGTGGCTAACGAATTACACAAACATTGGGACATTATGAGAACTCACACATTATTTGCAGACCAGCAATTGATGATCTCCTTTTCTAGAGGCAGGAATGTAAAAGAAATTTTTAGCCCAGCAATGTTACCTCAATCTAATCAGGTTCCAGCTGTCCAACAATCTACTGGTCATTTCAAGTCCGGGCATTGTAAAACCTGTCAAATCCAGTGAATGATAGAATTTACTATTCCACTAAAAGGACTGATTGTAAATCAACCTTTGTCATTTATATTTTAGTGTCCTTGCCGTAAATTATATGTCAGCAAGACCACTAGAAAACTTAACATCAGGATGAATGAACACAGACACAGTGTTACTCAACAACGTGCAGGAGCGCCTTTAGTCTCTTAATGTCTAAAGAAATGTTATTCTTTTGATGATTTCACAGTTTGGGTAATTGACAACATGTCCCCCCATATCTGGGGAGGTAATTTGGATAAGAGGTTACTTCAACTTGAACAACGTTGGATTCATCACCTCAAGAATGTGGAACCCACTGGCTTGAACGCATCCATTGAATGGTCAGTGTTTTTTGAAAATTGCACATGCGTTAGTGTTTTCTTTAAAAGCAGTCACCATCATGTTTCTGATGTGATAGATTGAATCTTTGACAGGATGGAGGTATGTTGTGTTACAAGCTCTAATATGCTGTGTAGTTTCTCACTATTGTTTTTTTTCCAGTTTTTATCCATTTTTGAAAGTATTCATTTTGTTTCATCTACAGTTGCTACGCTGGCAGTAAATTAAATCCCCTTAGGAAGCTGGGAGGTGAAACAAGTGGACTGCCTTAAACTAAGTTCAGTTGTTTAGCAACACTTCATGTATAAGTAAAAACCGTTTTTGTGTGAGCATGTTTAAATTAACACAAATTCAACAAAATATGAACTAAAATCAACAAAAAATTAGTATTATTTCCATGGCGATTTTTTAGATCGATGATAGAAACGGTGAACTGTGGCTCAATCATTATTACAATACCCTCATATAGAGTTTGTTTGATTGGTTTACCACAGTCATCTGAGGTCTTTTTCCGCCATTATTTCATTTTTATTTTTCTGGTTTGCTTTAAAGTGAGTTTATTTCTTCCACTCTTTTTTGGGAGGGTTAATTGTGAGTACATATTTTGAGTGGTTTTTCTCCTGGTATATAGTTGTTTTCAATTACTACACAATATATAATTTGTTGATAATTATTTTAACAAAATATCTATAAAATCTTATAAAATCACCTTTTAGTAAACATTTTAAACTTTATAAAATTTGATCACAACGTGACCCCATAAAAGTTATACAAAAGCATCCACTAGGTATATAATGAGTCTAATACACCATATATGTTACCTATCAGTATTAGAATACTTATAAATACTCAAATATTACGCAAGGAAGCATTAAAACTACCCCAATAAACCCCAAAGTCAGAAAGCAGTTCAACTGTGAGAGCATCAATGATGACACTAATCACTCAATTTAATTATTGAAATCCTCTTGAGGAATCTTTGCATCTGCAGTAAAATTCCAAAAGGAATCCAAACAGCAGTTCTGCTTTACCTTTTAGTAAAATTGTTTTTTTGAATATCTGACACTCGGGGTCTGAGATAGGAACCAAACCATGTTCTTTCTTCCAGAGGGACATAAATCGTTATTCTGATTTCTCAAGCAGTACCTCACTAAGCATGTGTGATAGCATGAACCATGTTTCACAAGCACTTAATCAGGAGACCATCACAGAATAGGAACCCACAGACACCTCTGCAATGGCATCCTGCTATGCAAAGGACGCTAACTACTAGGGACTGAGAGGTTCCCTGGAGTCTTACAGAGCTTGCTTGTCCCTCACTATTGAAAAGTGATAGTGAAACAGCACCCCCCACTGGCAGGAATGTAAGTGGTGGACTCCTGCATAGCTTAGAGGGAACAGTGGATTTTACCACCCACAAAGCCCATGTTACTGCACATTAAGCCCAGATCTTAGTGCACTTTAGTAAAAGTGCCTATGTCTATTGGGAAAAAAAGAGGAAGAGGAGGAAAAGAAAAACCAGGACAGAGTTATCTGTTTCTCATGACCTGGAGACAAGTGCTCACTCTTTTGTATTTCAAAAATAATTTGCCCATTTATTTTTGAAAATGGTTTTTTTAGAGCACATCTTATTTTAAGAGCATTTTCAGAGTGAGCCTCTGGTAGAAGTGTCGCAGTGGCAGCCCTACCATTAGGCCACCTGAGGCAGGGACCTCAGGCGGCACTCGGAGGCATCTCCCCTGCCCTTCATTCCTCGACCCCCATCCTCAAACTTACCTTTTCTTTTCTTGTTTTTTAAAAGGTGGCAGCGACAGCGGCAGCAATGACTCCCATTGGCTGCCCTGCCGGTCCCGGCCCCTTCTCTCTCCTGTGGCCCGTCTCTCTGACATAACTTCCTGTTTCCTTGGAGGCAGGCCACAGTAGAAAGAAGGGGCTGGAGGCTGGGACTGGCGGCAGGGCAACCCATGGGAATCGCTGCCGCCGCCTCTACCTTTTAAAAAACAAGAAAATAAATTTGGGAAGGGGTTGGGGAAGGAAAGGGAAGATGTCAGATTGTGGTGGGGGTGGTGGAGGAGGAGCCGGGGTGGCAGCTCATTCCTCACCTCAGATGTCATATTGTCTTGGGCCACCTTTGAGTGTTGCATAGAAATGGGCCGGGGGCTGAGTCTTGTTTCACAGAGTTTAATGGTCAGAAACTTGCACAAGGTTTGAAACAGGAGCTTGAAAACTAGCTGTGACTCAGCTATTTCTTCTGAGCTGGAAAGATGGATTCCGGCCTGCAGCTGTCCTCCTTGGGATATATTACTGGATCGAGCATTACCCAAAAGTAAGGTAGCAGAGCACTAACCCCCACATCCTGTACAGGTTGTCCAAAGTTAGGTGCAGATTTCTAATACATGCATAAAGTAATTCGTTGAATTGTTGATAATCAATAATTGGCCTTAATCACTAATTGGAAGTAATTAGTGGTTACACGTGTATCTGCTCTGTGTCCCTATTCTATAATCTGCACACCTGATTCATCTTGCGCAACACTGCAAAGAGGGTGTGGCCAAGGGAAGAGCATGGGCAGGTCATAGGCATTCCCAAGGTTTAGGGGTGGAGTTTTAGAATACTTTTTCTGCACCTAACAGTAGTTAGGTGTGAGCATTTACCCCAGCTTTTAGATGTAAATGCCAACGTCTAAAGTTAGAAGCAAAAATGACTTAAATTAACTGCCTTTATAGAATTCAATCTTAGCGCACATTATCCCAGTGCCTAACTTTGGGCACCATTTACTGAATTTACTCCCAAATGTAATTCACTGTGAAAAGGAAATGTAGATTTCAGAAATATGTATAATAGAGATTGATAAAGGATACATATGTTAATACTAATACATATTAAGAACAATTAAGCAAATATTTTTAACTCAACTCCTGAGTAGCCACAGGACAGAGATGATCTATTGAACTACTGATTTCGGTTTCCAAAGCAGTGCATTAGGTTCCAAATGAGGAACTGTAACAAATCATTCCTGAACTGAAAGTGTGCCTCATATTTGGTCAAATAATTTTTCAGGTGCTGTTATTACACATCCATCTCTATTATAGGTTGACACATGCCCTGGATGTAGGAGGTCATGGGAACAATGTCTTCGGCATCTGAGAAATTCTTTTAACGTACATGGCATTTCTCTTTCTCAAGCTTTCTCTTTGTTGTTTCTTTCTCCTACTGGCCCAGAAGCAGAGGAAGGTCAGTTGCATAGGATAAAGGACAGCAAACCTGCCCAGCAGGTGATGTGCCTGTGGCCCCAGACAGATCTTGGCTGGTGTTAGCTAGAGGCAGAAGTCTTTCCCTTCAGCTCTGCCTCAACACAGCCTGGGGGAGTTACACATAGAATCTTGTTTGTTTTCTCTCTCTAAATGTCATGCTTCAGAGCAGTGCTAGCCAGGCAGATCAGAGTCATGTAGAAAGAATGACTGTGGCAGAATACTTGGCTATGTAAACAGCACTGAGACATGGAGTTATGTGTGCTGTGAACAAAGCTTTGGGAATAGGGATCTGCAGGTGAGCAAGATACACGTTGCACCTGCACACAATCCCAATCTGTTTGTGTGTGTTTAAGAGGGAACTATGAAATACCTTTGGCTTATATTTACAAATCTGGATTAACTTGTTCCTTATTAAAGGTGAAAGCTTCACCAGTACTGTAGCCATCTATCATACATATAGCCATCACGTTTTCTAATTCACATCAGCCAGCCGTGACCCATGAACTCCATGTTTATGATATGTCTGGTTTCTGTATCATTTGCAAAATGGAAATGATAACATACATATATCCAGTCACATTGTTCAGTTACCCAGCTGTTTGAAGTTCACTTTTCACTGAAGAAGTCATTTCTGTATGCTCTCATCAGGACTTCCTACTTGGGTAGCCATTCCAACAGCTCTTATGGGGGACACAACCCTGTAATTATGCTGAAAATTACACAGTCTCCTCATGTAATCATGTAGAGGAACCCTGGAGAGAATTTACATCCTGTCTCTTTCCTTGTTGCTCCTACTGCCCCATACCTTTTGCTTTCCACAGAGCTACAGAACAGAGAGGGGAGGCATGTGGGAATCAGTCAAACAAGTGAAGAACCAGTCCCATACAAGCTTCCCCTTTCTTTTCATTCGTGCCAGGCCTTAATTAGCAGGTGAGGTGATGCAGAATTTGTTATTGCTACCTGGTGCTGTCACCCCTCCTAAGTCTCAACAAGCTGATGCCCTTGAATTTGCCTTTGCCTTGTGCCAGTCCTGATGAGATCAGTCAGGGGATTGTTGTCTTAGCCTTGGAATTTTACGCTCTCAAGTAGGTACTCATAAAATGGACCCAACATATGCATGCTTAGAAGTAGGTACAGTAGTAACAAAGAATAGCTCTTACTTTTATGTGACAAATATGTAGTTGTTCTTGGAGGAAAAGAAATGGCAGAAGAAGGAAGGGGGTGGGGAGGAATCAACACGTATACATACATCTTAGAACAAACAAGTACAAAGTTGCTCCTGCCTCGGATGTAACTGTGGGAGCTGTTGGGGAGGTGGTTTAATAACTGCACATAGGTACATCTGTTGCCTTGACAAAATATGTGCAACATAAATGTCTATGTTCCTGGAGGAAAATCACATACAATTATTATCCAGGTAAACTTGGGATAGTCATTGCTCAATTCTATATTTATCTTATTTAAAAGATTTCTAAACTGAGGAGTTAAGATGGCGGCAGGGAGAGTTCTGTGAGTCAGATGTTCTGTTTATGCTGTTGAATTTTTCCTCTTACCATTATGCCTTGTATGAAGAGGAAGAAGATTGTTAGAGCTGCTCCCTCCTTAGCTTTGGTGCTACCACCTGGACAGCAACAAGTGGATCGCTTCACAGCTAGACAAGCCACAAAAAGCGAGGTTGAGCGCCTGGCTTCGGAGACAGGAGAGAGAACGACTTCCTCCTTCGGGCTGAATATTTCTTTGTCTACTACTACTACTACTACTTAACATTTCTAGAGCGCTACTAGGGTTATGCAGCGCTGTAGAAAATAAACAAAGAAGGACGGTCCCTGCTCAAATGAGCTTACAATCTAAAGAATGAAATGTCAAGTTGGGCAGTCTAGATTTCCTGGGTAGAGGTGTAGAGGTTAGGTGCCGAAGGCGACATTGAAACATTGAAGAGGTGGGCTTTAAGCAGAGATTTGAAGATGGGGAGGGAGGGGGCCTGACGTATGGGCTCGGGGAGTTTGTTCCATGCGTGGGGTGAGGCGAGGCAGAAAGGGCGGAGCCTGGAGTTGGTGGTGGTGGAGAAGGGTACTGAAAGGAGGGATTTGTCTTGAGAGTGGAGGTTACGGGTATGAATGTAAGGGGAGATGAGGGTTGAGAGGTAAGGAGGGGCTGCAGATTGAGTACATTTGTAGGTTAGTAGCAGAAGCTTGAATTGAATGCGGTACCTGATCGGAAGCCAATGAAGTGACTTGAGGAGAGGGGTGATGTGAGTGTATCGGTTCAGGCGGAAGATAAGACGTGCAGCAGAGTTCTGAACGGACTGAAGGGGGGATAGGTGGCTAAGTGGGAGACCAGTGAGGAGTAGGTTGCAGTAGTCAAGGCGAGAGGTAACGCGAGAGTGGATGAGAGTTCGGGTGGTGTGCTCAGAGAGGAAAGGGCGGATTTTGCTAATGTTATAGAGGAAGAAGCGACAGGTCTTGGCTCTCTGCTGAATGTGCGCAGAGAAGGAGAGGGAGGAGTCGAAGATGACACCGAGGTTGCGGGCAGATGAGACGGGGACGATGAGGGTGTTATTTCTTTGTCTCCCCCGAAGCAGCATGCCCTGCCCTGTCCAGTGCTTGAGCCAGACTCCGCTAGCAAGGTCCAAACTGCCGAAGTGGCAGGGAGTCCAAGCCTGCAGGAGGGTGTCAGTTTTAGCATTGGTCAACCATCACTGGAGTTGGCTATAGCAGCAGGCTGTTCACCGAAAGTTCCCAGGGCGGTTACATTGGATACTATCTGGGAAGTTCTGCAGCAATTACAAGGTACACTCTCCAAGTCCACAAATAAGGTACCATCATTGACTGTTAAAATGGATCAAGTGATTAAAGTGGTGGAAGAACTCAAATTGGATTTTTCTAATCAAAAGGTATGCTTAAATGATGTGGCGGGGGATAATCAAATGGGGACGACCATCTCTAAGGGCGCCCATCTCTGAGGACGTACCCACGAAGGGGCAGGGCATCCCGTATTATCGAAACAAGATGGACGTACATCTTTCGTTTCGATAATACAATTGGGGATGCCCAAATCTTAACATTTAGGTCGACCTAAGAGATAGGTCGACCTCACATGCCAGGACACCAACCGGGCACCCTAGAGGACACTGCAGTGGACTTCACAAATTGCTCCCAGGTGCATAGCTCCCTTACTTTGGGTGCTGAGCCCCCCAAAACCCACTCCCCACAACTGTACACCACTACCATAGCCCTTACGGGTGAAGGGGGGCACCTACATGTGGGTACAGTGGGTTTGTGGTGGGTTTTGGAGGGCTCACATTTGCCACCACAAGTGTAACAGGTAGGGGGGGATGGGCCTGGGTCCTCCTGCCTGAAGTGCATTGCACCCACTAAAAACTGCTCCAGGGACCTGCATACTGCTGTGATGGAGCTGGGTATGACATTTGAGGCTGGCATAGAGGCTGGAAAAAATGTTTTTTAATTTTTTGGGGGGGTAGGAGGGGGTCCCTCTATGTCAAATTGTACAGCGCTGCGTAACCCTAGTAGCGCTTTAGAAATGTTAAGTAGTAGTAGTAGTAGTAGTGGTTGGTGACCACTGGGGGAGTAAGGGGAGGTCATCCCCGATTCCCTCTGGTGGTCATCTGGTCAGTTCGGGCACCTTTTTGAGACTTGGTCATGAAAAAAAGGGACCAAGTAAAGTCGGCCAAATGCTCGTCAGGGACGACCTTCTTTTTTCCATTATCGGCTGAGAACGCCCATCTCTTAAGCACACCTCTGGCGACATGCCCCCAGGAGCTTTGGTCATCCCCATGACGGAAAGCATTTGAGGATGCCCAAAATCGACTTTCAATTATGCCGATTTGGGCGACCCTGAGAGAAGGACGCCCTTCTCCTGATTTGTGTCGAAAGATGGGCACCCTTCTGTTTCAAAAATGCCCCTGAAAGTGAAAGATTTACAAAATTTACCAGTGTGACAGCAAAAGATAAAATTTTGATACATAGAAGACTGGAGCAAATTGAAAATTATAACCATAGGCTTAATTTACGGATTTTGAACTTTCCAAAAACCCCTGGTATTCTACCGATTGACTTATTCGAGAATAATTTAGTGGAAATACATGTTTTTTCCTCTGATAATATTCCTCCATAAAATAAGATATACTACTGACCTCTTTCTTCAAAGGAAACCCAGGGAATTGGATATGAATATTGCCCAGGAATTATCTTTAGATCTTAGAAATATATCAGAAATATTGGAGGAATTTACCACAGAGGTGACAAATAGAGCAACTTTGTTGGTATCCTACATATTTGAGAAAGATTTAAATGCTACTTTAAGATTATATTTTAGAAATTCGCAGGAAACATTTTCTGGATATCACTTAACACAGGATAGAAGAAAAAGTTCCTGACAATGAGGAAAGAAGTGAAGGACCTGGGTGCCACTTTTCTATTATCATAGCCATGCAAATGTCTTGTGTTACTTGGAGAGACTAAATATATATTTTTTCTTCCTGAACAATTACATTCTTTCATAGATATGAAGAAGATCAGCCATAGTTGAAACATGTGGTTTTATAACTAATGATGGCTGTCACCTGCTATGCCTTTCCACATTATAATGTTTTCAGTTCTTTTTCCTTTAATTTTTTTTTACTCCTCCCTCAAATCCAATTGTGGTCTAAGAAGAGGAAAAATGTTTTCTTTAATAATTGAATAATTCCTAAATTGATTATCATATAGTATGTTTCTTGTTCAAGAGTTAATCTTGTAAAACATTTTAATGCATAAATAAATAATTAAGAATAAAATAAAATATTTCTAACATCCTATTCACAGGTCTGGGTGGGACATAGACACACAAGCAAATATAACAATCGAACAAAGCATGCAAATCATAAGACTTTATTTATCCATGGAAATGAGCTATAAGAAAGAAATCTACATTTGGGAATCTGCCTGGTGCTGGTGACTTAGTGCTCTTGATAGACTTTGATCTGACTTTAGCATGACTTATCATATGTGCCTTCCTTGCCTAGGCACCCTGTCATAAAACAACCATTTTATTGCCTACATTTTGCTCCTTGGTTGATCTTCATTATGAAGTTTAACCTTGAACAGAACTTCCCTTTCTTTCTACTCCTTACACCTCATAAGTTCTGCCTGGTTTATGGTTTATTTAAACTTTCTATACTGCGCAAACTAACTATTAGAACAGAGCATGTACAAATAAAATATAGGAAATCAAAAGATGGGAAAGAACTACAATATGTGATAGTACTGAAGACATGCATACAAGGAAAAAAATGTTGAACACATCCAAAACCACAAAATTACATTAACAAGAAACTGAAGGGTCCTTTTACTAAGGTGCACTGAAAAATAGCTTGTGGTAGTGTAGGTGCATGTTTTGGGTGCACGCAGATCTATTTTTCAGTGGGCCTTCAAAAAAAAATGCCTTTTTAAATTTTTGCTGAAAATGGACGTGCGGCAAAATCAAAATTAGCTTCTGACAATTTTGAGTCTGAGAGCTTACTACCAGCCATTGATCTAGCGGTAAAGTTTCATGCAGTAACTGGGCAGTAATGACCCATGTGCATCAAATGCCACTTGGTGCACAGAAAATAAAAATTATTTTTCAGACGCGCGTATCAGACGCGTAACAAAAAGAAGTACTTAAGTTTAAATTGGGAGCGAGAATACAGAATTTATTTACGGAAATCTCAGAGGAGGCGCCAGCCATATCCAAGCTACAGAAGAAAATCTGGTCTTTGGCACCTGGGAAGGAGCTGACCCAGCTTCGGAGAAGATGGGAGTTGGATGTGGGATGTGATCTTGCTTTCTGGGATATTGCAGCTCATCTTAAGGGCATTCCCCAATTAATTAGCGGGGCAGGATACCGAGAATGTGCATATAGAATTGTTCACAGAGCCTATTTTTCACAGGTCCAGCTATTTCGAGCGGGGGGAATTGAAACACCTACTTGCCCGAAATGTAAAGCTGCTGATAATTCTCTATACCATGGGCTCTGGGAATGTCCGGTTATAAGATGTTTTTGGAGGAGGGTGGCAGCTTTCCTCTCCCTTTTGATGTCAAGCCATGTTCAGGGGACATCTATTCAAGTGGTGCTTGATTGCCTGGGTTCCTTTGGGGGGCTCAGAGCGGGAGAGGTGCTGTTGTGCCATAAGCTATGTTTGATTGCAAGAAAATGTATATTGCAACAGTGGACTTCATCGGACGCACCAGAATTCTGGCACTGGCATAACCAAATACATCAAGTACTTACATGGGAAGCACAAGAGGTTAGAGGCTCATTTAAACGTAAAACCCGATTTTTGAAGTTCTGGAATCCTTATTTAGCCAAGCTATCACATCAGGGGAGAAGCCTAATCCTTAATAAATTATGAATATAGGGGGTAAATGTTTTGATGTTTATTTAGAGAATTTATATGAGGTATAAGGGGGGGTGATGTGGGCTGTACCCCTCTTGCTCTGGCACAAGATGTCATCAGAAATAGAGCTCCAAATTTTCAGATGTCAGTAGTCGTGACCTTGGGCTCTACACCAGAATGAAAAGGGTAAGCTACAAAAACTAACCTCTCCTCATAATCCCTGGGACCATGAGGGGAAAAAAAAACTAATTCAGGATTGTCCCTTATTTGAAGGAGTCAATAAAACTCTATACTGTGTACTATAAATAGAACAATTTTATTTAACACATTCTGGTAATAATAAAAAATATGAACAATAACATTTTAATTTCTAACCAAATTCCCTCCTATTCTTATCACAATACTATCTAAACAATTTCTCAACTCAGGTTTAATATATTAACTTGTATTCTCTTATCTTTTCCTTTACAGGAATCACGTTTAAACTCAAGAACTTTCAGATAAGTATCTTAAAAAAACATTTCTCAATTTCTTTTAAATTAAATTAGATAACACATAAGATATACAGTACACTACTAGAATTGATACTTTGTGTGCTATTTGTGTTTATTTTCACAGGTACCTGTCTTCACTCTAGAGAAGCAAGCAAGGTAAGTATATTTAGTATTGTCTTTGTTTTTCTCTATCTTTTCTTTTCTATCTTTTTCTCTATTCCCTCAATAGTCACTTAGCTGATAACAGTTCACTGGACGTGTAGTCTGTCTTGCGGAGGGGCCCTTGTTGGTTCTCCAACTTCCAGGTTCTTCTTCCAGGTCTTCTCACTAAACCTATCTCTTAAAAACTTAATAGGAAGAAAAACCCTATCTATTCTCACACGTTGTTGATATTTTTAGTTCTAGTGAATTATTAGCTAATACTTAGGGCCAATTAAACTATTGAAATAAAATTACATAAAAATCCCTGTTCTGCTTCAAGCCTATACTAATCACTTAATTCCCTAAACTGAAGAGGCTGATAACCCTTTCAGTCCCTTGCATCCCAACATTTCTTAATCACTTTCTTATTCTCACATGTAATCATACCCTTTCTCCTATCATCCATACACTTCACTACCAAAACCAATCACACTTCATACCCCCCAAGTTTATTATAATTAATCAAAAATCAATTAAAACCCCTTTACAGACTTTTCCTTTAATTCACTATCACTCTCACACTTTTTACTATCACACTAAACTCACTTTCTAACTTCCAATCATCAATAATCTCACACTTTCTCTCCTACACTGAGCTGCGCTTCCGCTCTCTTCAGTCACCAGCCTCTCACTGCCACTGTCAGTTAGCCTCATCTCCTAGGAGACCAAGCTTTGGCTTGGGATTCCGAGCATTGCTGACCAATCCCAAGCCTTTTCCAACATTCTAAACCCTCAAGCTGACCAGCGGAATCTTGAGAAGCACAGCAAAATCTCCATTTTATTTTATAATTTCTCATAGAGTTTAATGGGAAATTATAAAATTAAACTATAACTCCTTCCAATTTTCCCCAAAATACCCCAAATTTTCCCTGCCACTAAAACCCCGAATCCTCCATCTAACCATACTTTTAAATTTTAAAAATACCCCAATTTTCCTATCCACCGCACACTATCCCCTCTAACACCCCTCCAAAACTACCTAAATTTGTAAAACCCATCTCAAAAATTAATATATCCCTTCCTTAATCTACCCTGTCGAATTTAAGAATTTAACCCTTTATTAACCCCTTCAAACTAGCACCCCTCCAAAAAAACCCCTAAAAATATTTAAATTCAAAAAACTAATCCGATAGAAAAATCAAGAAAAATCCCCTGATCATGAATCTAAAAACCAAATTTAAAAAACTTAAACCCCTGATTTTTTAAAAATCAAAAACCGAACTTATACAATTTAAAAATAAATAAATGAAAATTTTAGGTTAAAAAACCCCTTACCTTGTTGTAGATTTTCAGCACACTCGATGCCTACCCTCGGTTCCGGTCCCGGACGTCCTGGGGCGAAAACGGATCCAAAAATAAAAAAGCTCCGAAGCCGGCCCAAAATTTAGGCCCCGGCTTCGGCCTAGTCACGAAGACGAGCGTTCGCGATTCGTGCATGAGGCGCGGCGCCTCATGCACACTCGCGCCGACGTTCTTTACTCGCCGGCCATCTTTTTTTCTTAAAAAAACAATTCTCGGCGCCCTCCCCCAGCCGGCAAACTTCCGTGCTGCCTCCTGCAGCGCTCCTCCGGTTTCCCTCTTCGGGCCCGGGAACATGCTCCATTGCTCCCGGGCCCCGAAACTCACCATTTGGCCTCCGAATCCGGCCCAACTCGCCCCGAACCTCCTCTTCACTCCCGGGGAAGCGGTCCATCGGTCCCCAGGAGTTAAAACTTCAGCGCTGCCTCCCTGCAGCGCTTTCAACCCCACACCGGCCCAAACCAGGGCCCCAAAACCCCGCGAACCGCCGGAACCGGCTTTTATTTTATTTTAAAAACCTCCCGCTGCTCCTTGCAGCACAGCCCCATGAACTCTCCCAGCACGGCCCCGAACATCCCCACCAGCACTCCTGTCACCCAAAAACGACCCCCAAAATGACTCCGGAGCCCCAGGTAAGTATATATTTTTATTTCCTAACCCCAGGTTACAGTGAGGGGAGGGGGGATATAGAGAAAGTTAAGAAGGAGAATATGAGAATGGATCTGAACGATGAGTTGCTGTATAATTTGAAGGTATGACAATAAATACTTGCTGAAGACTGTAATACTGAGAATTTTTGATCTCAATAAAAAAGTTGAAATATATTTTAAAAAAATGAAATTACCGCAAGAGCCACACGGTAGCCGGGCAGTAACACCATTCTGGTACGTGATGGGCACACATAGATACTTACACAGCTTAGTAAAAGGGTCCCTAAAAATCACAGGAATGCTGTAACCCAAAAGTGAAAGACCTCACCCAACTCCCTGGTCAGTGGCAAATGCCTGCCCAAAAAGCCAGGTTTTTAGTGCATTTTTTGGTCTCCTCTTTGCACTTCCTTTGAGGTCCTTGTCCATTCTATTAGCATTAATAGACAGGGACAAGAAGAAAAAGTGAGAAATCAGGGTTCCAAAAGAAACTGCTGCGTGAGTTGGCCGCTACACAAATTAACAAAGTGAAATAATTAGGGGATGACTTTGTAAAACAACCCCACAAGACATTCACATAAACCAGACTTTTAACATTGCTACAATTTTTGGTAATGTTTGGTTTAAAAGCAGTTGGAAATGTTACTTTAAGGTGTGGAAAAGAACTAATAGTAAAGAGGCTAAAGGACAAGTCCATAAACCGCTACTAAATGGACTTGGGAAAAATCCACAATTCCAGGAATAACATGTATAGAATGTTTGTACGTTTGGGAAGCTCGCCAGGTGCCCTTGGCCTGGATTGGCCACTGTCGTGGACAGGATGCTGGGCTCGATGGACCCTTGGTCTTTTCCCAGTAAGACATTACTTATGTACTTATGTAAGGCAGCTTGGGAGTCTCATTGTGAAAGACCGGCAGAAGAACTTTGAATTCTAGTCTCTTCATAGAAGTGCTGACTCCAAGATTAAAGGCTGCTGCTACCTTTTTTGCTGCCCTGTACAAACAATAATTCTTCTACCCCTTTCAGAGGTAGTAGTGGTGAGAGTCACAGAGCAAGAGCATACTCGGTTCAACAGAGGTCCTCCTCTTGGACGGGTATTCTTATTGAACATTACTGGCTCAAAGGTCCCAGGCTTAATATGTTCAGTGGAACTGTGCTCTCCAAGGTACTGTTTTAAATTGGGATCTTCAGGCATGGAAGCTTGAGATAAGCAGGTGCCCAGATCCAGTTCACTGGATCTGAAGCTACGACAGGTGCACAACTTGAGCCCAGTAAATTCAGCCAAATCCAGCTACTGGTTTGCCAAACCTGGTTTCACAAACACGAAGAGATCAACACACAAAAATATGAGATTTAATATATAAATCACGTTGCTAATTTTTAACTCATAACCAATTATAGATATTGTATTTTATTAAAAATCCATGGCTAGGTCAGTGCTGTCCACTGCCCTCTAGAGAGACCTAATTTACAAAGATAAAAATATAAGAGATGCCATGCTGGGTCATTGAGTGCAATACCCTTCTCCGACAATGGCCAGAATGGGTCAAAGGTGCCAGCAGGTTCCCAAAGAGGAGGATCAGTTCCCAGATCAGGTCTTTTGCTCTTTAGGTGAGCCATGGTTAGAGATGTTGGAAGGCAGCATTCAACCCTACCCCCCCCCCCCCCCCCACCCCCATTCACACAAATATACACATTCAGGAGGAAGGATTGTGTAATGGTGACACCTAGTGGCCAAATTAAGCCCATGATTTCAGTTCCAGATGTAACCCTGGTGCATGGCCCCCAGCCAAGGACTGTCACTGCAGTACTGGTCCAAAGCATATTATGAGGGGATAAACATAGGGGGGAAATACCAGGTAATTATGATAAAGGCTTATGGCACCAGATCACAGCCTTGGCTTCAGCTGAGCTGGAAACCCAAAAGAACAGCAGGGACAAGCTGCCAGGTTTAAGAGATTGTAGCATTTTTTTTAGTTTAGGCATCTTTATTGGAATTCATGTCTAAAACAAACAAACAACAGAAGAAATGTATCTAACAATGCTATGTACAAGTCAAAGTACACTGAAATCATTATAACATACTGGAACTTATGTGAGTGTCCAAGAGTCCAACTGCTTTCAGTTTTTCAATATGTCACATCATTCTGCTACTACTTTTTCATATTTGTGAGTTAAACAGGCAAGGTTTCACCAATTATGCAGAGAAATATTGGTATTATCTTTCCAGTGTCTTAATTGTATAAGAGTGTTCCACGATTTGTTTTTCCAGAAAATCAATTTTACTGGCATGAGCCACAAATTGCTCTTAAATTTGCACCATGTCTGTTTTTACCTCTTTTAGTGATAACTTTTCTTTCACCAAGTCTTTCATCTGAAAGAACGTGCACATTAACACTGGCAAGGTCTCTTCATCTTTTACAGTGGCCATTTTGCTACGGAAAGGTTGGATCAGCTTTCAATTGTTTCACTGCTTTGGAAGAGGAGCCACTAAAATCAAGCTTATCAGATTTGCTTGATGTCACTGCAGCATCAACTGGATCCCAAAAATTAAAAACAGGATCTGAGGATAGGAGAAAATTATTCTTTTAAGCAATCCCCAGTGAAGCATCTACCTCACATAGCCATCTTGCATTAAGCCCTCTAGTGCCCCCAAAGAGAAAATAGTATTTATGTATTTATTTACAAAGTCTTTCATATCACAGGCCATGAGGGTATTTCCTTCAACAGTTAACAACAAAAAAAAAAACATCTGGATACATAAAACAGAAATATATACTGACAGATCAAATAATATGAGCAAAAACAAAAAGATGAAACACTGCCCACCACTCAGAGCCTCACTTTCTCCCTCTCAACCCAACTCATTTTAAAGTTTCTTCCAAAAGGTCAGGTAATTTTCTTTCCCTCCTTAATTCTAAGTTATCTTTTACCACCAAAGTGGGCCCACCACTAAAAACATTTTTAAGATTGTAAGCAAGGGTGAGTCTGACCTCAGGGAATGTCGGGAGACAAATTTCTCCAGAATCTACTATACATTTCTATAGTCTTACATTCTGCTTATTTATTTAAAAATTCTAAATGGATTACAAAAAAGAGAACCTCAACAATAGAGAGAAGTACAAAATACAATAATCAGACTGCTATCAGTTGAACATTATTAATTAAAATATTGATTTTGAAAACAAATATGGAGTGAAGGAGTGGCCTAGTGGTTAGAGCACCAGTCTTGCAATTCAGAGATGACTGGTTCAAATCCTACTGCTGCTCCTTGTGATCTTGGGCAAGTCACTTAACACTCCATTGCCTCAGGTGCAAACTTAGAGCCCTCCTAGGACTGAGAAATATCCAGAGTACCTGAATGTAACTCACCTTGAGCTACTACTGAAAAAAAGGTGTGAGCAAAATCTAAATAAATAAAAAATTAATTAAGAAATTTCAAAAATAGAGAGTAAGAGGATAGTTCTCTAATCTGTCTTGGGAGGCTATTCCAAAACCTGGCCCCTTGAAAGGGAAAAGACAATTCTATCTGCCTCATTTCAAACTCCTTTCAACGATGGGAAATTGAGTTTCATTTTTATAATTTCACACACAGGAGACAGATTATTCGGAATATTTAAAATGTCTGGTAATTCTTACACAATTTAAACCATCAAAAGATTTAAAAATCAAACAGGCAATTTTAATCATTATTCGCGAATTAACTAGAAGTCAATGTAAGGATTCCAGCAAAGGAGAAGTCATCTTAAATTTGCCCAAACAAAAATAAGTCTAGTAGCAGTATTCTGCAAAAGTTGGAGGTTTTTTTTTGTTTGTTTGGCTTTTTTTGTTTTGTTTTTTTGCAATTTGAAAGATAAAGTACAATATAAGGAAAAAGATTTAGATGGGGCAATGGAGGGTTGAGGGACTTGCCCAGAATCACAAAGAGCCACCATGGGAATCAAACCTAGTCCCCCCCCCCCACCCCCCGCCACCCAGTTCTCAGCCCACTGTGTTAACCATTAGGCTACTTTTAATGTGGATTTGTTGGCTCAGTAATGGGTAGTAGCTATTGTAGATTTTGATTTAAAACAAATTGTGCAAGACCAAACCCATAGGCAGGACATACCTTGGATTTAGTAACTGGATCTATGACCTTGATGGAGGTGGGTCTATTGGAAACAGTTGGTATACAGACATTCCTTGGCCAGACCATAAGGTAGTGAAGTTTACTTTTTCAGCTGAGGTAGAGATTGAGATGGGAGGCCCTCAGTAATTGGCAAAATTGGATTGTATAATCTAGTTTTACTATTTTGGAGATTCTGTCCCAGATATCTAACAAGAATGATTCAACATATGACAAGAAAAAAATGAATGAGATAAAGACCCCTCTGGGGCAGAGCAGGACCAGCATTTAGGTAGGAGATAGGATCTTGTGACTCTTAACAGATTGTTTGGAGTCCAGTATGCTTTATGAGCTATAAAGAAAGAGGACTGTGTAATACTTGCAGATAGAGAAGACCTATTCATTTTAGACCAAAAAAGTTTCCAATCCAGTGGCGTAGCCAGACAGCCAATTTTGGGTGGGCCTGAGCTTAAAGTGGGTGGGCACAAAATTATCTCTGCCCCGCCATTCCTCCACCTCAAAATATAAATACTTTAGCTAATGAGGATCCTCAAGCTCTGTTAGCTGAAGACTTTCTCCAAAGGCAGCCAGAACTCCCTTTTACCAAGCTTGGTAGGCAGCAGCAATGTCCCTAAGCCACTAATGCCAGCACCACATGCTTGCTTAGTAGTCAGTGGCTCAAAGATGCTGTCACTGACTGGAGAGTTTGGTAGAAGGGAATTCTGGCTACCTTTGGAGGAGATTCTCAGCTGGGGATGCTTGGGGTTCCCCACCAGTTATAAAGCAAGGGTCAGGGCCAGTGTTAGACATGCTATGGCCCAGGTCAGAAAATAAAGGAGGGCACTTTCTCTGATCCCCTTTCCTCCCTGCCTCCCCTCCAATTTCCCCACCTGCCAATACTAATCACACTGACAGACCTTCACCAAATACAGACCAAGGGATCACAAATTAGAAATTAAAATATTTACACAAAAATTGAATTGAGAATCCCAAGAAGTTAAACTTAACATATACTACAACACTGGAGAAATAACAACAGAAATGTATTTCCTTTCTATTGAACACAATGCAAAGACAATTGCTATGCACATTTCCGAAAGCTAATATATTCCATTTAAAACATTCAAAATAAAATGCTTTTTTCTACCTTTGTTGTCTGGATGTTTTATTTTTCCATTATGTTGGTTCCATTTTCCTGTCATCTACTAATTCTCCTTCAAGCGGCTGCTGTACATTTGTCTTCTCTCTGCTGTCTATTCCCTCACTACACCTACCTCTGATATAATGATCATTCCTTTTTAGTTCTGTCCTCTCATTTTTTTCTTTTCCGCCTCTGTCAACTCAAATTTCACCCTCTTTCCCATCCTTCTCCTCCTTTTTACTTTTCAGCTACCTATCAGATTTCTATCTTCTTCTTTCGCCCACTAGCTCTCTCATTCCCCATCTCACTCCTTCCCCAGGCTTCCATTCCCTTCCATCTTTAATCTATTCTCCATTACCATATTTCTACCCTCTGTAATCACTATCATCTCATCCATTTTCTTGCCACCCTTCTCCTCCCCTTCCTGTCCTCTCCCACATGGTTCCACCATTCCCAGCACCTTCCGCCCGCCACCTTTCTAGCCCAGCATCTGCTCTCTCTTTCTTCCATCCCCACCTTTGTAGCCTGATATATCTTGTCCTCTCTTCCCTCCTGTCCTGTTCCCCATGGTCCAGCATATCTCCTTCTCTCTTCCCTCAATCCCATTGTCTGGCATCTCTCCATCATTTTCATCTGCTCCTGGAAACATCTTCTTCTTTCCCCCTCTCCACCTGTGCATCTCTTCCTGCCTCTCATCCAATCCCATGTCCTACATCTCTCTATCCCCCTCCCTTGTACCCCAGAGCCAACTTCTCTCTTCCCCCTCCCTCCTTCCCACCCACCCACCCATGCAGCAGCATTCATGCCCTTCCTCCGCAATGTCCAATATTTTTGCCTCAATCTCACTGTCCACCACTTCTCTATCTCCCTCTCCTTTGTGCCCCAGGTCCAACATTTCTCTCTTCCACCCCCCCCCCCCCCGCCCCCACCCATGCAGCATCTCTCCCTTCTTCACTTCCAGTGCCCCCCGGTCCAGCACTTTTCTCCCCTTCCCCTCCTCCAACCGGTCCAGGGATCATGGGTGGTCGGGGTGCGCTATTCCTGGGTGGGCCTTGGGCCTTGGGCTTAAGTGGGTGGGCTTGTGCCCACCCAGGCTCACCCGTGGCTACGCCCCTGTTCCAATCAATCAAATTTGGAATGATATCAAATTCCTGCTCCTTGGACTGAGTCTCCTGTAAGCAAGGATTTGATAGTTGCTCATGCAATTTCTTATAAATCTTAGATGCTTTTTTATTACCATTGCACAAAAGATGACACAGAGAAGATACGTCTGAGGTAGAGGAAGCGTTAGATAGTGTGATAGGGCGACTAAAATGAAAAGTTAGATAGGGCGACTAAAATGATAGTGGGGATGGGACGACCTATGAAGAAAGACTAAGGAGGCTAGGGATTTTCAGCTTGGAGAAGAGACGGCTGAGGGGAGACATGATAAAGGTATATAAAATAATGAGTGGAGTGGAACAGGTGGATGTGAAGCGTCTGTTCACGCTTTCTAAAAATACTAGGACTAGGGGGCATGCAATGAAACTACAGTGTAGTAAATTTAAAACAAATCAAAGAAAATGTTTCTTCACCCAACACGTAATTAAACTCTGGAATTCGTTGCCAGAGAACGTGGTGGAGGCGGTTAGCTTGGCAGAGTTTAAAAAGGGGTTAGACGGTTTCCTAAAGGACAAGTCCATAAACCGCTACTAAATGGACTTGGGAAAATTCCATAATTCTAGGAATAACATGTATAGAATATTTGTACGTTTGGGAAGCTTGCCAGGTGCCCTTGGCCTGGATTGGCCGCTGTCGTGGACAGGATGCTGGGCTCAATGGACCCTTGGTCTTTTCCCAGTGTGGCATTACTTATGTACTTATGTGTGATTTGGGACTAAACATGGTTTTAATTGAGATCATGCATCTACTGAATGGAGAGGGATCCCATACGTCAAATGTAAATCTGAAAAAGAGGTATCATATTGTCATTGGAGAAAACTTGAGAAACTGACCAAATATTACAATTATATCAAGATGGCCAGTCTAAAGGAGAGTTTTTCATTTTTATTTTAGAATTAAACCACAGGAAGGTTTCTGAAAGAGAGTGAGATGTGAGTTTAAGAGCAGAGCAAAACAATCTGAGAGTTAATGTTGTTGCTTTGATAACTTGAAATTGGTTTGAGAAACAGTATTTGTCCATAGACAAAAAAAGAATTAGGGGACATGGATGAGCCAGTTGTCTCAAAAGCCAACCATCTAGGGGGATCCATGGAGCTGGTACTTTGATACCAATAAATAGCTTGAGACATATGGAAAACTAAGTGATATGACTTAGTATAACGGGGACCACTTATCTAATATGTCCGAAGTGATATTGAGCAAAGAATTGGAGTTAAGTTATTTATTTATTTATTTGGTTCACTTGTATCCCACATTTTCCCAACTTATGCAGGCTCAATGTGGCTAACAAAGTTACTAGAAAATTACATAATACAACAAGATAAAATTGTTCCAGAAGAAAGAGACAAATACAAGTACAGAAGCAGCAGAAAAAGAGGATACGGATGGGAATACAGGACCAACAAAAGGGAAGCAGACAGAAGGGAAAAAAACGGGAAAACAAACAAAACGGAAAAAAAGGGGTTTAAAGAGCATTGTGGACTTCGGGGTAGGCTTTACTAAACAAATAAGTTTTTTGTAATTTTTTTAATGTTTGATGATCCGGAGTCTCTTTCAGGAGTCTCGGCAAAGCATTCCAGGTTCGTGGGCTGATGAATGAAAAGGAAGAAGCGTAGATCGTCTTGTATTTTAGATTCCTGCAGGAAGGATAGTGCAGATTAAGATAAGTTTGAGATAACGTCAATGAATTTCTAGGAAGTAAATCATGCAAATCACACATATAGACTGGTGCTTCTCCATAAATGATCTTATGAGTTAAGGCGCAGATCTTGAAATCAATATGGTCTTTAATGGGAAGCCAGTGAAGATTCTCACGGAGAGGCCGCGCACTGTCGAAACAAGATTTTCCAAAGAATACTCTGGCTGCGGTGTTTTGAACCGTCTGAAGCTTCTTCAGAATATAGTGTGTACAACCAGTGTAAATTCCACTGCAGTAATTGATGTGGCTGTATGGAATGTATCAGGGTTCGAAATATATCTTTTGGCAGGAGTTGTTTGATGCGTTTAAGCTTCCACAAAGAAAAGAACATTTTTTTCGTAATCTGCTTAACATGACAATCAAGTGACAGATGGTTGTCCAGAGTGACCCCAAGAATTTTCAAACTGTTCAAGATTGGGAGGGTATAATCAGGAGTAACCAAAGCTTTGGGAATAGACTTGGTATGCTGTGAAGAAAAAACAATACATTGAGTTTTATCCTTATTGAGTTTAAATTGAAACACTTTAGCCCAGGATTCCATAATGGAAAAACTGGCTTGGATTGTGCTAGAAATTTCAGACAGTGTGGACTTAAAAGGGATGGATATGGTTACATCATCCACATAAATAAAAGGATGGAGGCCATGTTTGGATAATGCATTAGCGAGAGGAATCAGCATAATGTTGAAGAGCATCGGAGATAGAGGAGACCCTTGTGGAACTCCACAGACGGGTTTCCAAGGTGGTGATATAATGGAATTCACTTTGACTTGATAAGACCTAGATGATAGGAAACCCTTGAGCCAATTTAACACATTGCCACCGATACCAAATTTATCTAATATGCTGAGAAGGATAGTATGGTCAACCATGTCGAACGCACTGGACAAATCAAATTGCAGTAGAAGTATATTTTTGCCCAAAGAGATTTCCCTTTTAAAATTGGACAACAGAGTAATCAGAACTGTTTCAGTGCTATGTTGAGTGCGGAAACCTGATTGAGATTCATGAAGAATATTGAATTTGTTCAAGTAACATGTAAGCTGATTAGTGACCATACTTTCCATTAGTTTTATTAATAGCGGGATAGAAGTTGGATAGTTATGTCTATTGAATGACTGTACCTTATAGCTAAACATTTAATCTTTTGTGGTTTCCAAGCGAAGGGAAAAAGCGAGACATGAGACCGGTAAGTATGTGGATTAATGGGCATAATTGCAGATTTGTTCCAATTTATTTTATACCCAGAGATTCCTGAGAAGGATTCTATACAATTCAGGATTGAAGGGATTGAATCTATGGTGGTGTAGAGTAGGATGTCATCTGCATAGATGGAAAGTTTAAAGTTGTCATTATGTAATTGTACCCCCACCCCATGTATAGAACGATTAGCCATAGCAAGTGGCTCTAAGGATAAATTATATATAAGTGAAACATCAAAGCATTCTAGTAACAGTCTAACAGGGTGGGGGTGGATAGGTGAGAGACAGGAAGAGTCAGGTGGATGAGGGACAGGGAAATATGCATGGAGACAGGAGGGTGACAAAGCAGTACAATTTTATGGTTTACAATGGGCTAGAAAACCCAGATCTTTAAGTCCTGTCTGGTGGGTGTCAAAATATTTAATCATTCTGACTTCAAAGGTCTTACATTCCAACATTTGCTTATTTCTGATCTGACGAAGAAGGGCAACCTTTGAAAGCTAATCAAGAAATGTATTAAGTTATGTCCAATAAAAAGGTATCATCTTATTTTCTTTTCCATGTTTTATTTTGTTTTATTTCTATTGATTACCTTTAAAAGTGGTCTAACATGGCTACCACACCTCTCTACTCAAGGATAAATTAAAAAGTAGAGGGGATAATGGACACTCCTGTTTCATCCCCCTTAGAAGTGAAAAGGAAGGTGAAATGGTTCCATTAACTGAGATAGAGGTCAGGGGGTTTTGATATAATATTTTTATCATATGAAGAAAATTATTCCCAAAACCAAACCATTTCATGAAATAGATAATACCATTCTATTCTATCGAATGCTTTTTCAGCATCTAGTGAAATAGTAATACATTGCTCTGACACCAAATTAGTGTACGATAGGATATTCCAAAATAGTCTAGAGTTATCATTAGGGAGACGATTGGGTGTACAATTCTAAACTTTTATAAATAGTGGAATCATTTATGTGCCATACAAAATTATGAAGAAGCTATAGCTATCAAAAATCGTCAACTCTCCAACTATAAAAAAGTATGGTCACTGGCGTACCAAGGTGGGGGCGGTCCGCCCCGGGTGCACGCCGCTGGGGGGGGGTGCTGCGCGCCTGTCGGCTCTTCGTTTTCATGCTCCCTCTGCCCCGGAACAGGTTACTTCCTGTTCCGGGGCAGAGGGAGCATGAAAACGAAGAGCCGGCAGGCACGCGGCACCCCCCCCACCCCCAGCGGCATGCACCCGGGGGGGGGGTTTGCCGGGGGATCAGGGTTTTTTTCGCTGGGGGGGGGGCGTCGTGCTGTTCCGGGGGGCACTGCACCCGGGGGGCGGGGCGCATCAGCGATCCACCCCGGGTGTCAGCCCCTGTAGGAACGCCACTGAGTATGGTTATCTTATTTAAATACTTTTATAATGTTACTAAATCTATAGTGTTCCTATATATATATCCTAATCCAGCTAATAGCAGTACTAAACTTTTCAGCTTTTACTTTTCTTAAAATTGGCATTTGCAGCAGTTCAGTTCTGTATATATGTTTCTGCTTATGTTATTTTTATAGTTAACTGGTAGTTTCTACATGACTTTTTTCTATTATCATTTATCATGATTTTATAAAAAACAGAAAAACTCAATAAATAATATTTGAAAAAATGGTTTTGGTTATGAGGGGATCTGACAAAGCTCAGGCTAGATTCAGACAAGAACACAGTACAGAGAAGGAGTTAGTGGCTCTCTCAGATAATATTCTGAGGTTATCAGATCAAGGACCAATGGGATGTCTAGTTTTATTGGATATGTCTAGCGCTTTTTAGTCAAATTCATCATGGGTTTTGGTTTGGTCAGTGTGTCCAGTGACTATGGGAGTACCTTTGGCATAGATTTGATGTTTTTTATTGGAGCGGTACTATGCAAGAGATGTGAGCGAAACTCTGTATTTAAAGTTTCAGAAAGCTTTTAACAAAGTTCCTTATGAGAGACTCCTGAGAAAATTAAAGAGTCATGGAATAAGTGGTAGTGTTCTGTTGTGGATTAGGAATTGGTTATTGGACAGAATGCAGGGGGTAGGTTTAAATAGCTTTTTCTTTCAATAGAGGAGGGTGAATAGTGGAGTGCCACAGGGATCTGTACTAGGACTGGTGCTATTTAATATATTTAAAAATGATCTGGAAATCAAAACGACAAGTGAGGTGATCAGACTAGCAGTTGACACAAAGCTAGTCAAGGTTGTTAAAAAAAATGTGGGACTGTGAAAAATTGCAGGAAGATCTTAGGAAATTGAAAGACTGGACATCCAAATAGCAGATGAAATGTAATGTGGACAAATACAAAGTGATACACATTGGAAGGAATAATCCAAATCATAGTATCCTGATGCTAGGGTGGGGTCAGCACTCAAGAAAAAGATCAAGGTGTCATTGTAGACAATACACTGAAATCTTCTGCCCAGTGAGCACCGATGGCCACAAAAGTAAACAGGATGCTAGGAACTATTAGGAAAGGGATGGTAAAGAAGACCGAGAATACTATAATGCTTCTGTATTGTTCTATAGTATGACCTCACCTTGAGTATTAACTAGTGCATTCAAATATGGAGGAGATATAAGGATAATAGCATCGGCTTACTTCTCTGACAAAAGTCAATATATATAGTTCATTTAAGGAGATGTTGCCTCAAGAAGCCCCCTGCTAGATCATATTACAAGCTCATGGGGGCTGGACCGCTTCATCATTGGCAACACCCCTACGTTGTTAGAGCAGCCTATCCCAATCATATGTATTAATACTCTTTTTTTCTTTTTATATAAATTTTTTTTTTTAAGCATATGATGGGCAAACGTCAAGTTAAACGTGACATAAGAGTTACTTAGCTTTTGCAAGGTCCAAACCTTCTTTAGTTAGTGCATGCTGAACGCGACCAGGTCTGGGTCGCGTTCAGCATGCACTAACTAAAGAAGGTTTGGACCTTGCAAAAGCTAAGTAACTCTTATGTCACGTTTAACTTGACGTTTGCCCATCATATGCTTTAAAAAAAAAAAAAAAAAAAAATTATATAAAAAGAAAAAAAGAGTATTAATACATATGATTGGGATAGGCTGCTCTAACAACGTAGGGGTGTTGCCAATGATGAAGCAGTCCAGCCCCCATGAGCTTGTAATATGATCTAGCCGGGGGCTTCTTGAGGATATGTTTTATGTTCTATGGCTTTCTCTATGTGAGGACCAGAGATGTTGAATATACATATACAATAAAAAAGACTACAATAAACTACTATAGAAATCTAATATCAACTGATTCTTTCAATACCAAACGTATTTCAATATAGTCAACATCTTTTCAAATACCAGGCTATTACTACCTCCAATGAATCTTCTCCATCTGCTACCCAATTAGCTACATATTTGGAGCAGAAAATCATAAAAAGTTGAGATAACATTATAATGTTTAAAGGAGACCCTATGATATTCATGACTGAACTGACACATAACCTCACTGGTATCAAATGATAGAGACTAAAGGGGGAGAGAATGATGACCAGTATCTGTGATGAAATCTTTTCTGTTGAAATATTCATCTTCTGTGTACTGGATTCCTGCCCTAGCTTTCTATTATAAGCTGCACCTGACCTGTTTATAGAATCTCTAAGATCACATATCTATCTTTGCTATCCTTAGGTCAATTTCCCACAGAAAAACGGTCCATAATGTTAACCCTCATCCCTTAAAACCCCCTGGCAAAATAAGCAATGTAACAAATTACATGCCAGTGGCCTTTATCCCTTTACTAGTAAAGGTGATTGAGGGCATAGTTGCTCATCCACTTATAAATTTTCTGCCCTCCTTTTCCCTTCTTCACCATACACAATCTGGCTTCAGACTCAATTTCAACATGGAAACAGGCCTAACCACATTAATTACTAACTTCAGGAAAGAAATTAGCCTAGGCAGGAAAATCATCCTTATGCAATTTGATATGTCAAGTGCATTCAATGTGGTAGGCCATAATTTGCTGCTTGCATTAATGGACAGCTTAGGTATAGGAGGATCTGTCCTAAATTGGTTCCGAGGATTTTTAAAATCTAGGTCCTATCATCAAATCTCCTAATTCCATCTCCCTCCAATGGGCTCCAAACTGTGGAGTCCCAAAGAGATCCCCCCCCCCCTTTTACCCATCTTATTCAATATTATGATGTCCCCCTTAGTGCTGGATGCCCATAGTTATAATCATTTTATTTATGCAGTTGACATAACTATCTATATGCTTTTCAAAGATTCTACTGAAGAAGTGCTATCTATCATCATATCTGGTCTAGACCTGATGAAGATTTGGGCCTCCACCTTTAAACTAAAATTGAATACAAAGAAAACAAAATTTCTGTTATTATCTAACCCTCACCATGTCATAAACTGTCAAAACATCACAATTGATATTTTAACTTATCCATTAGAATCCAAACTAAAGATACTTGGTATAATAATTGATTCCTACATAAACCATAAACCATGTTAGTCGACAACCAAGTCCAAGCAGTCATCACAAAAATCTTTAAAGCAATGTGGAAACTAAAAGGAATCAGGCATCTCTTCCCTAATGATATGTTTAGAACCTTAATACAAACATTAGTATTACCACGCTTCGATTATTGCAATGTCATTTACGCTGGCTGTAAGGAATCTTCCTTGAAAAAACTGCAGACAGCTCAAAATACAGCAACCAGATTAGCCTACAAGGCTACGAGATTCAAAAACGCAGCCCCTTTTATTGTAAAGTTACACTGGCTCCCAATCAAAGCCAGAATGATATGCAAACTATGTACATTTGTTTTCAAAACTCTATATGGCTTAATCCCTGATTATATGCAACCTTTAATTGATCTCCCCTTTCGCAACGCTCTCCCTGGTTCAAGAGATTATGTAATGCTCCACTATCCCAGTTGCAAAAATGTGATCTATAATCTACATGTCAGGATTCCCTTACTTCTGTACCAAATGTTGGCATTCCTTCCCGAAATTCATCAGATTTGAACCTGATTATTTGATATTCTGGAAATACCTTAAATCCTCTCTCTTTAAGCAATTTCTCTAGGATGTCCATAATTAATTTAAACCCCTAATTGTACAATTATTCCAATTTCTCAGTTCCATCCTAATTATTACTATACATGGATGACAATAATGTGTTATCTTTTTGTGTCTAGCATTCATTTCCATATTACTTATTGTAATACTCAATCCTCATTTACTTTGTTATTACTACTTAATGTATACTATCCCACATCACTTTTTGTACTGTTAATTACGATAATTTGTTAGCCACATGAACCTGATCTATTGGAATAATGTGGGATATAAATGAAAGAACTAAAAAAATAAATAAATGTATCTGGAGTTGAACTGACTGCTATTTTGCAGTTTCAGTGACTGGTTAACAAGCCATTCCTGATATCCATCATTTGTTCCTATTTCATTAGATTCTCCAGTGACACTGGTTGAAAGTTTTATGTACCTGGGTGTTTTATCTTTTGTGAAGCAGGTTTCTCAGGTAGTCAAGAAGGGATTTTATGTGTTGTACTAGCCGTTAAGCCCGTAAAAATGAACGAGATTTCCAGCTACCCTCCTCGCCGCCGCACCCTCCCCCCTCCGTGCCGGGCCCCCTACACAGACCTGACAGCGCCTCTCACCTCCATGTGAAAGCGCTGCAGGCAGCAGCAGATCGCTGTGCTGCTGCCTGCAGTGCTTCCACACGGAGGTGAGATGCGCTGTCAGGTCAGAGCAGGGGGCCCGATGCGGAGGAGGGCGGGAGCTGCGGTGGGGATGGGGGGAGGGTGGAGGTTGGTGCGTGCGATGTTCGTTTCCAGGCGGCAGCGTCCGACAGTGACTCCGACTCCGTTTCCCTCTCTGTTCCTCCCTCTGACATGATGTTTATAGAATCTCTTGACGCAAGGGCGGGACAGAGAAGGAAGTCTCTACTGTGCATTTGCAGGTGAGTCGGTCACTTGCCATTTATATGTTTGATTGTCTTTGGTTGTCGCAGCATTTCTTTGAGGCTGCCATGCACACATTGACTCATGGTTAGACTATGGGAATGTTGTTTATGCAGGTACTTTTTCTTTGAATTTGCAGTTTCTGATGACCTTACAAGATGTGGTTATATGTTTGCTAGGCAAGACCCATAGATACGATCATGTGACTCCTTTGAATCAACACTTCTATTGTGTAATTTTGGATGCATCTAAAACTGCTAATGTTAGTGCACAGAGGGGTCCTTTTACTAAGGTGCACCAAAACGTGGCCTGCACTGGTGTAGATGCATGTATTGGACGCGTGCAGGTCCATTTTCCAATGCACCTGCAAAAAAAAGCCCTTTTTTTGGTTGAAAATGAACATACAGCAAAATAAAAATTGGTGAACGTCCATTTTGGGGCTAAGTCCTTACCGCCACCCATTGACTTAGTGGTAAGGTCTCACGCATTAACCGAGTAGTAATCATCAGTGCGCCTAAATTGCCGATTATGCCAAGTTAACGCCATGCAGTAGAAAAAATATATATTTTCTGCCATGTGTATCAGACACACATAAAAAATGTAATTACTGCCCGGTGTTCGCAATAGCCAGGTGGTAGTTCCAAATTGACGTGGGTTGGACGCACGTAGGCGCCTACGTGCCTTAGTATAAGGGCCCCAGAGCCTTTTATCATAAAACACTTTCTTGTTTAGCTGATTTAACAGGGCCTTATGTGCCAGAGACAGCTTTTCACTCTTTGTGACTCCTCCTATTTATCATGTTCACTGAGTTTTAGATACATAGGAGCATGGTGTTATATGTGGAAAGATAGCAGGCTGTACTGCAATGATGGGCTACATCTTTCTGTGATGAGAAAAAGGATCCTTGGGAAGAAATTCAGGCAATATGTTTCTAGACATTTAAACTAGAGGATGGGGGTGACAAAAGAAAACAAGGGATTTCAGAAAGTCACCCCCAGAATAAACATGATGGCAGAGGGAAATGTCATGTAAATATAGTAAACCACCTAAACTCACTAAGCACATTGAAAGCTATGTGCACAAATGCTCGTAGTCTAAGTAAAAAGGTTCAAGACTTGCAAGCCCTGATGTTTGAAGAAAACTTGGATATTGTTGCTAGTACAGAGACGTGGTTCAACGATTCCCATGAATGGGATGTGACCGTACCGGGCTATAATCTTTTTTGGAAGGATAGAGAGGGCCGAAGAGGTGGAGGAGTGGCTCTGTATGTGAGAGACAATATCAGAGTGACTGAAATGCGGGGAACCTGGGGAAAGGAAGAAGCTTTATGGATCGGCCTGGAAAGAGAACATGGAACCTGTATCCACATGGAGGTTATCTACAGACCTCCTGCGCAAACGGAGAATTTAGACAAGGATCTGATAGAAGATATTCAAAAGATTGGTGTGAAAGGGGAGGTGCTACTGTTGGGAGATTTCAGTTTGTCTGACGTGGATTGGACCGTCTCATCTGCAGAATCGGAAAGAAGTAGGGAGATTGTGAATGCCTGTTAAAGTGCCTAGCTCAGACAAATGGTGACGGAACCCATGAGGGAAGGGTCGATGCTGGATCTAGTGCTCACAAATGGGGTTAGTGTTTCCAATATCCGGGTGGGTGCCCACCTATGTAAAAGTGATCATCACATCGTATGGTTAGTGTTTCCAATATCCGGGTGGGTGCCCACCTATGTAAAAGTGATCATCACATCGTATGGTTTGATATAAGGGCAAATGCGGAGTGCAGACACACAAAACTCAAAGTACTGGATTTCAGATGTACTGATTTTGATAAAATGGGGGAATACCTTAAGAAGGAGCTGTTGGTGTGGGAAGACGCAGGAGATGTGGAAAAACAGTGGTCCAAGCTAAAAGCTGCTATAAATATGGCGACTGATCTTTTTGTGAGAAAAGTAAACAAAATCAAGAGAAGCAGGAAGCCTGTATGGTTGACCAAGCAAGTAGCTGAAAAAATAAGAGCAAAAGAGGCTTTGTTCAAGATATACAAAAGAACGCAACAAGAGGATAACAGAAAAGATTATCGGATTAAACTCAAAGAAGCAAAGAAGGAAATGCGGCTAGTGAAAGCGCGAGCAGAAGAAAAACTGGCTAAAGATCTAAAGAGAGGTGACAAGATCTTTTTTAGATATAGGAGAAAGGAGAAGCGATAGGAATGGAATTGCGAGACTGAAAGATAATGAGAATGGCTATGTGGAGAGTGATGAAGATAAAGCGAACATGCTAAACAATTATTTCTCTTCAGTGTTCAAGGAGGAAAATCCTGAAGAAGGACCGCGGTAGGCTGCTGAGGGTATGTCTGGGAATGGAGTGGATACTGTGCCATTTACGGAAGAAAGAGTTTATAAACAGCTTGAGAATCTGAAGGTGGACAAAGCTATGGGGCCAGATGGGATACATCCCAGGATACTGAGGGAGCTCAGAGAGGTCCTGGTGGGACCGCTTAATGATTTATATAATAGATCTTTACAGACGGGAGAGGTTCTGCGGGATTGGAGACAAGTGGATGTGGTCCCTCTTCACAAAAGTGGAGACAGAGAAGAAGTGGGAAACTATAGACCGCTAAGTCTCACGTCAGTGGTAGGAAAAACAATGGAGTCGCTGCTGAAAGAAAGGATAGTTAACTTTCTAGAAGCCAATGGGTTAAAGGACCCGAGGCAACATAGCTTTACCAAAGGAAAATCCTGCCAAACGAATCTTATTGACTTCTTTGACTGGGTGACCAAAGAACTGGATGAAGGACATGCACTAGATGTAATCTACTTGGACTTCAGCAAAGCCTTTGATATGGTCTTCCACAGAAGACTCGTGAATAAGCTGAAAAGGGTTGAACTTAGGACTGAAAGTGGTGAACTGGATAAGAAACTGGTTGACCAACAGGTGGCAGAGGGTGGTGGTAAATGGAATCCGCTCAGAGGAAAGAAAGGTGAGCAGTGGAGTTCCTCAGGGGTCGGTGCTGGGGCCTATTCTGTTTAATATATTTGTGGGAGATATTGCTGAAGGGTTGAAAGGAAAGGTGTGCCTTTTTGCGGATGACACAAAAATAGCCAATAGAGTGGATACCCTGGAGGGAGTAGAAACGATGAGAAGGGATCTCCGAACCTTAGAAGAATGGTCGAGGGTCTGGCAGTTAAAATTTAATAAATATATATATAGACGGAAAGTCAAAAGCAAATACTATTATTAAACCTTAGGTCAAATACAATAATCCATATACACCGCGGAGACAGAAAGTCACCGCTACCTCATTAACCTTAAACACCAATTCATAATGTGTTATAAATGTGCTCAGTCCGTACTCATTACAATCATTATATGCCCCATCCGTGGCATGTCTTTATATGACCATTTTTGAAAACAGGCGTGTGTATCCAGCTCCCATGATGAGTAAAGTCTTGATATGGAAGAGATATATTGATAATATTCTCCTCGGATGGGATGGTACTGTGGAAGAATTACAGCAATTTGTGTCTTTCATTAACAATATTAATGCCCACATGAGTTTCACAGTTACATGGCATCCGAACAGGATTAATTTTTTGGATGTTACCATTATGATCCAGGAAGGAAGATTAAGAACCTCAATCCATAGAAAAGAAACTGTTAGCAATATGGTGCTCCACTACTCGAGTTTTCACCCAAAACACTTACGGAACAATATTCCATCTGGACAGTTTTTGTGACTGAAACGAATATGCTCTGCTAAGGAGGATTTCAGAAAACAAGTTGCTGTCATGTATCAGCGGTTCAGTCAGCGCGGCTATCCGGGAAGAGTTGTCCGAAGGGCGTACAAGAGAGTGTCCAATGCAGATCGTCAGTGGCTTTTGCGCCCCAAAATTAAAGAGGATGTGAAATCTCTGGTTTGTGTACTCCCCTTCTCCATTATGTCCAGATTCATCAGACAATCAATCTATAGGCACTGGCATGTTCTTCAGGTACATGCTCCCTTTGAAGATTTGACCTGCTTTGCATATAGGACACACAATTTAGGGGAGATTTTATCCAGTCGAAAATCTGACTACCATGAGCAACCTGGTCATTTCAGATGCGGGATGTGTATGTACTGCCGATACAGTTATGAAGGGAATATGATTCGTCGGCCTAATAACTAGCTGGAGTTTTACATGCTTAAAAGAACTAACTGTAACTCACATGGTGTTATGTACTGTATATGGTGCCCGTGTAAATTGTTCTATATTGGTCACATGACCAGAAAAATCAAGACTCGTATTGGGGAGCATGTGAGTAACATTTCTACATGCAAAAGGGAAGCTCCCCTGTCAGAACACTGGAGTGAATTCCAGAGCCTGCAAATAGGTGGGAAAATGTGGGATACAAATGCAACAAATAAATCATCAAATAACGGACTTAAAATACACTGTGCTTCTCCATATCGAATTGCAGAGGGGGGGGGGGGGCAATCTGAGTGAAATCCTCCTTCAAAAGGAACAATGCTTTATTTTTATGTGGGACACGGTTTATCCTCGTGGACTGAATAGAGAGGTTGAGTGAGTATGACTTGGGGGTGATTTCCAACCAACAAACTTGTTTATGGAGTTTAGGGCTTTAAGAGAATATGGTTATCAGTTGTTCAACGTTAAGATGTCCCATTCATGAGCCAATAGTAAAGCTCGATTGGGCATTTAAACAGAGCATTGGTCTTTGACGTCACACGCTCTAAATTGTGAGGGAGGCATCCAGACGCGAACCTGCTCAGGGTTCTGTGTCTGCAGTTTGTTTTGTAAGTAATCATATTTTGTATATTCTGTTTATTCTACAATATGTTTAAGTATACCCTAGTATGTGGGGAAAAAATGATTATTAACTAGCGGTGTTTGCAGTTCCCTTTCTGATGAAGACATTCGAAACTCGGCCAGAGTCGAAGGGATTTCTGATTAAGTTGGAGAGAATGAAGAGTATGAATGGATTTGTTATGGTATAATCCAATCATCAGAATTAAATGTGTAGCATGATGTTGTGTTGGATCAGATACATATATATACACACCAATATATTTGTGCAGCTTTTAAATATATATATTTGACACTGCAGCAGAGAAAATAGTTTCATTTCAAGCCCCTCTCTCCCCATCCCTTTTTCTGGGAACTTCTGATAGCAGGGATAGTCAATTACAAACACTTAACAAAGACAAAAGAGAGATACAGTGGGGGAAATAAGTATTTGATCCCTTGCTGATTTTGTAAGTTTGCCCACTGACAAAGACATGAGCAGCCCATAATTGAACGGTAGGTTATTGGTAACAGTGAGAGATAGCACATCACAAATTAAATCCGGAAAATCACATTGTGGAAAGTATATGAATTTATTTGCATTCTGCAGAGGGAAATAAGTATTTGATCCCCCACCAACCAGTAAGAGATCTGGCCCCTACAGACCAGGTAGATGCTCCAAATCAACTCGTTACCTGCATGACAGACAGCTGTCGGCAATGGTCACCTGTATGAAAGACACCTGTCCACAGACTCAGTGAATCAGTCAGACTCTAACCTCTACAAAATGGCCAAGAGCAAGGAGCTGTCTAAGGATGTCAGGGACAAGATCATACACCTGCACAAGGCTGGAATGGGCTACAAAACCATCAGTAAGACGCTGGGCGAGAAGGAGACAACTGTTGGTGCCATAGTAAGAAAATGGAAGAAGTACAAAATGACTGTCAATCGACAAAGATCTGGGGCTCCACGCAAAATCTCACCTCGTGGGGTATCCTTGATCATGAGGAAGGTTAGAAATCAGCCTACAACTACAAGGGGGGAACTTGTCAATGATCTCAAGGCAGCTGGGACCACTGTCACCACGAAAACCATTGGTAACACATTACGACATAACGGATTGCAATCCTGCAGTGCCCGCAAGGTCCCCCTGCTCCGGAAGGCACATGTGACGGCCCGTCTGAAGTTTGCCAGTGAACACCTGGATGATGCCGAGAGTGATTGGGAGAAGGTGCTGTGGTCAGATGAGACAAAAATTGAGCTCTTTGGCATGAACTCAACTCGCCGTGTTTGGAGGAAGAGAAATGCTGCCTATGACCCAAAGAACACCGTCCCCACTGTCAAGCATGGAGGTGGAAATGTTATGTTTTGGGGGTGTTTCTCTGCTAAGGGCACAGGACTACTTCACCGCATCAATGGGAGAATGGATGGGGCCATGTACCGTACAATTCTGAGTGACAACCTCCTTCCCTCCGCCAGGGCCTTAAAAATGGGTCGTGGCTGGGTCTTCCAGCACGACAATGACCCAAAACATACAGCCAAGGCAACAAAGGAGTGGCTCAGGAAGAAGCACATTAGGGTCATGGAGTGGCCTAGCCAGTCACCAGACCTTAATCCCATTGAAAACTTATGGAGGGAGCTGAAGCTGTGAGTTGCCAAGCGACAGCCCAGAACTCTTAATGATTTAGAGATGATCTGCAAAGAGGAGTGGACCAAAATTCCTCCTGACATGTGTGCAAACCTCATCATCAACTACAGAAGACGTCTGACCGCTGTGCTTGCCAACAAGGGTTTTGCCACCAAGTATTAGGTCTTGTTTGCCAGAGGGATTAAATACTTATTTCCCTCTGCAGAATGCAAATAAATTCATATACTTTCCACAATGTGATTTTCCGGATTTAATTTGTGATGTGCTATCTCTCACTGTTACCAATAACCTACCCTTCAATTATGGGCTGCTCATGTCTTTGTCAGTGGGCAAACTTACAAATCAGCAAGGGATCAAATACTTATTTCCCCCACTGTATATAGCTTCCTCTGCCCTCCCACCTAACAAAAGCTTGACTAAGGTGGGTACCTGGACGCTCATCAGGACATCTCTGAAAACCAAAGACCCAAGAGACCGAAAGTCTGGAGAACTCATTGAAGACAAAGAACTCAGAGAAAAAGCATAAACAGGACATTTGCTTGTCAAAGGTATACCTGCCCCTCCCATCAACTATCAGACAAATGGACGCCAGGACATCTGCAGATCATGTGAACAGACTACAATAACCATAATGCCTTGCAAGTTATCCAGTGCAAACCAGGAAACAGGTGCTGGGACTCTGTGATCATATCCTCCTGCAGCTTGCAAGATATAAAAGCAAAAGCTGTTTCCCCAAGAAGCAGACTCTCTTCTCTCTTCAAGACTCTCCCTCCAGGAGATTCTCTCTTCAGCACCAATCCAGATGCCTTGCTCCTGATCTGCAGTCCACCTGCCTCATGGCTCTTCAATGGACCACAAAATGCTTTGCAACAGACTGCTTTGTAAGTTATAACTTTTGATCTAGACCTGCTACTCTACTTTACCTTACTTAAGCACAGATTATCTGTAAAGATCTCTTTAAAAAAAACCTACCTCTCGTGTGCAATTGTATATTAAATCAACCTTTTTGAAGCTAAAAATACGGTCTCTTTGTGTTCTGAGTATATGGTATCTTTTATATATACTTAATTTATTTAATTTATTGCAATTATCACCTTTGGTGATTGGTGGAGAAATTAATATCCTAAAACTTATAAATACAGTGCCTGCTCTTAAATTATAAACAGTAGCGAGTGCTCTAGAGCTCTTTCCCCCAAGATAAATCATTTCTTGTAACATTTTTATTCTTGTAACAGATTAAGAGTGGACTTTTCAATCACACGCACGGGCACGTTTGTGTCCTCAAGGGAAGTGACCATAATATACTATGTTATAGTGACATTTCATCCGGGTCATATATATGTGGAATCACAGAACCTGTAGCATGGATTAGCATTATATTCCTCCCTATATTTTGTTCCTAGGCAGCTATGGATGTACTAACTTGCGTATGTGACTACACTGAGATTTTGATTAGGAGGGTGGAACAATATATGCATATATTTAAAATCAAGTATTTGTTAACGCAATATTTAGTATGCTGTATTGAGATTTTTCACACTAAGAACGCTCAGCTGGTTTAGATGTATGTACATACACCATAAGGAGGCAGAACATTCAATATGCTATGATGGTTCCATCTGTGACACTACCACATATTCCAAAATTCTGCAGCACGGCTTATTTTCCGCCAAAATCGTTATACCCACACTAGCCCACTCCTCAAGTCACTTCACTGGCTCCCTGTCCGCTTCCGTATACAGTTCAAACTTCTCTTACTGACCTTTAAAAGCATCCATTCTGCAGCCCCCCCATTACCTCTCCACTCTCATCTCTCCCTACATTCCTCCCTGTGACCTCCGCTCTCTGGACAAATCTCTCTTGTCGTCCCCCTTCTCCTCCACTGCTAACTCCAGGCTTCGTTCTTTTTCTCTCTCGGCACCTTATGCCTGGAATAAGCTTCCTGAGCCTGTACGTCTAGCTCCATCTGTACCTGTTTTCAAATCTATGCTGAAAACCCACCTTTTCACTGCTGCTTTTGGCTTCTAGCCACTACTCATTTGCCTCCCCCCCTCCCTGTTCCTTCTCATCCAGTACTTCCCTCGCCCTTAATTGTCTTGTCTGTCTGTTATTTTAGATTGTAAGCTCTATTGAGCAGGGACTGTCTCTCTGTGTCAGGTGTTCAGCGCTGCGTGCGTCTGGTAGCGCTATACAAATAATAATGGTTGTAATGGGTACGGACTGAGCACATTTATAACACATTTATGAATTGGTGTTTAAGGTTAATGAGGTAGCGGTGACTTTCTGTCTCCACGGTGTGTATGGATTATTGTATTTGATCTAAGGTTTAATAATAGTAGTTAAAATTTAATGCCAAGAAGTGTAGAATGATGCACTTGGGGTGCAAAAACACAAAAGAGAGATACCGAATAAGAGGGGAGAAATTAGTAAGCTCGACTCAGGAGAGAAACCTTAGGGTGTTGGTGTCCGAGGATTTGAAGTTGAAGAAACAATGCGACAAGGCGACAGCCGTGGCCAGAAGGATGCTAGACTGCATAGAGAGGAGCATAACCAGCAGAAGAAAGGAGGTGGTGTTGACCCTCTACAAGTCGTTGGTGAGGCCCCACTTGGAGCATTGTGTTCAGTTTTGGAGGCCATATCTTGCTAAAGATGTAAGAAGACTGGAAGCGGTGCAAAGAAAAACTACAAAAATGGTATGAAAGGTATTAATCCGCAAAAAAATCTTTTCCAGAGATGGGAAGGCGGTAGAACGAGAGGACATGAAATGAGATTGAAGGGGGGCAGACTCAAAAAAGATGTCAGGAAGTATTTTTTCACGGAGAGGGTGGTGGATGCTTGGAATGCCCTCCCGCGGGAGGTGGTTGAGATGAAAACGGTAACGGAATTCAAACAAGCGTGGGAAATGCATAAAGGAATCCTATGCAGTAGGAATGGATCCTCAGAAGCTTAGACGAAATTGGGTGGCGGAGCAGGTGGGGGAAGAGAGGTTGGTAGTTGGGAGGCGAGGATTGTGGAGGGCAGACTTATACGGTCTGTGCCAGAGCCGGTGATGGGAGGCGGGACTGGTGGTTGGGAGGCAGGAAATACTGCTGGGCAGACTTGTACGGTCTGTGCCCTGAAAAAGGCAGGTACAAATCAAGGTAAGGTATACACATATGAGTTTATCTTGTTGGGCAGACTGGATGGACCATGCAGGTCTTTTTCTGCCGTCATCTACTATGTTACTATGTTACTATATGTATCTAGAAATGTTATCTCCCTGGCACTCCCTGATGTAACATTTATCCAGTCAATATCAGGTTAATTGAAATCTCCCATTATTATAGCATTGCCCAATTTGCCAGCTTTCCTAATCTCGGTAAACATTTCTTCATCTGTCTGTTCATCCTGTCCCGGCGAACGGTAGTACAGCCCTACCAGAACACTCCTTCCCTTCATGGCCTAGTGGTTAGGGTGGTGGACTTTGGTCCTGGGGAACTGAGGAACTGAGTTCAATTCCCGGCACATTGAGCCTGCCATGAGTGGGAAAGCGCGGGGTACAAATGTAACAACAACAAAAAAAACCCATATGGAATTTCTGTCCATAATGATTCCACACTGCTATCTGTGTCATGTGGAATATTTATTTTATTTGACTCAATTCCCTCTTTAACATATAGTGCAACCCCCCCCCCCCCTCCCAATTTGATTTTCTCTATCATTGCGATACAATTTGTACCCTGTTAACACAGTGTCCCATTGAGTGTCCTTGTTCCACCAAGTCTCTGAGATGCCTATTATATCTACCTCATCATTTAGTGCTATATATTCTAACTCTCCCATCTTATTTTTTAGGCTTCTAGCATTTGTATACAGGCACTTCAAATTGTGTTTTTTTCCTTTGATCTACAAGTTGCTTAGAAGTTGAAGGGGGATAATGTGCATCCTTTATCTTGCTCTCTCATTAAGCACACCTGCCTTACTCTCTACTGGGATTCCCTAAATGTCCTGTATCAGTAGTATTCTTCAAGGATAGGCCACATCAAATCATGTGCTCCTGGGCGACTGTCGGCTTCCCCTCTCCCCCATTCTAGTTTAAAAGCTGCTCTATCTCCTTTTTAAAAGTTAGTGCCAGCAGCCTGGTTTCGTCCCGGTTAAGTTGGAGCCCATCCTTTCGAAACAGTCTCCCCCTTTCCCAGAATGTTGCCCAGTTCCTAACAAATCTAAATCCCTCATCCCTGCACCATCATCTCAACCATGCATAGAGACTTCAGAGCTCTGCCTGCCTTTTGGGTCCTGCATGTGGAACGGGGAGCATCTCTGAAAATGCTACCCTGGAGAATCTGGACTTCAGCTTTCTACCTAATAGCCTAAATTTGGCTTCCAGAACCTCTGTCCCACATTTTCCTATGTCATTGGTACCCACCTGGCATAGGAAATTGTTTTATTCTTTTTTTGTTTTCAAATTAAAACTCTGAGTTGATTATAGGAGACTGTCACTGCGAGTGTGCTAGAACAGTGTTTCCCATGTCGGTCCTGGCATACCCCCTTGGCAGTCAGGTTTTCAGCATATCCACATGTTCATGATCCTTCTGGATCAGGGCTCCGGCATTCGTACATTCACTTGTTATGTGTACTGCAACAAATTTACTGTCTTCTAGGTGAGCTGCATAATTTCTTTTCTTTCCTCCCCCAAACTGGCTAAGGGATTAGTGTGCAAACTGTTACTTTGGGGGGGAAAGGGCCTTAAAGAAAATGAACATTCAGGTGAGAGAAATACAAACTGACAAGGTCTAAATTGAAATTCCTGCTAGGGAAGAAAGTAATCTAATTTTTATCTTTGCATGTGAAGAAGAGGACAAGGAGAGAAGAAATGACAGAGAGAGGAGCTAGAGACAGGGGGAAAGATAGAGAGTGGAAACATGGGTTTAAGAAAGAAAAGATGAATGTAGATGATGAGAGGGAGAAGGATGGAAAAAGCAAAAGTCTGGGAAGAAAATGGAGCACTGTAAACGAGAATGAGAGAGATGAAGATCCAGAGGAAGGAATAAGATGCACTGCGTAGTGCTGGGGGGGGGGGGGGAGACCCGGCACCGCAGTCCCCTTAACCTGCCCCCCTCCGTCCACCATCGGGCCGGGCCCCCCTGAATTCAAATCATAGGGCCTCACCTCGACCTCGCTCAGTGTGAAAGAAGCGCAGCAGCGGCAGTCTGCAGATCGCCTCCCTTCGGGCCTTCCCTTCCTGTATCCCGCCCTCGTCTGACGTAACTTGCGCGAGGGGGGGGACACAGGGAAGGAAGGCCCGAAGGGAGGCGTTCTGTAGACTGCCGTTGCTGCGCTTCTTTCACACGGAGCGAGGTCAAGGTAAGGCGCTATGATTTGAATTCAGGGTGGCCTGGCTCGGTGGTGGGCGGAAGGGGGTGGCGATGACGACGACCTCGGGGGTGGGGGCGGGGCCCCAGGGGCGGCATTGCTCCGGGCCCAGCCCAGTCTCTCGGCGGACCTGGTGCTGGGTGCCACCATTTTTGAAGATGATGGTGCTGGAGGTAGGAGCAAGTGGGCATCATTCCTGCCTCATTTAAGGTTTGGGGTCTGGAGGCCTGTGTGAGGGGTTCAGGGACATAGGTATCCCACCAGACATGAGGAAGGATTTTTTAAAAGTCAATTTGGGTCGAGGGGAGGGGGGAGAAAAGGATCACTAGACTACCAGGAAACATTGCAGAAAGCTATCAGGGGCAGGCTGATCTGGTTGAGGAGAAGAGGGGGGGGCGGGTACCACAAGACACCCACACCTCTCAACCAACCCTTCTATGTTGACCCAGACCTGTGCATGAGTCAAAAGCTTTTTTTTTTAAATTGCACATCCCTCAGCTACCATTTACTTTTCTTCCTCTAGCTCCCTCCTTATATCACCCTGCCCCATCACACATGTGATAATTCCCTCCAGCCTACACATCATCCCCTACCACCACATCGTCTCACTCTTTGCAACCTAAAACTGACCAAATACAAACTAATGAAAAACTAATAATAACTACACCAGACCATAATGGCTTCTTCAAGTGGCTCCTCAAGGAGTTCATTAAGGGGCATATCCCTTAAATATACCCCTTCGGTGCTCCACTGCCATGCACCACCGCACAACTGATATAGTTCTTGAATAGTTCCTTGTGACTCTGGGCAAGTCACTTAACCCTCCATTGCCCCATGTAAGCCGCATTGAGCCTGCCATGAGTGGGAAAGTGCGGGGTGCAAATGTAACAACAACAACAAAAAATAGGCAGATAGTTCTGATGAGGTTGGGAAAAGGGCAGAGCAGATGATACAGCAATCATGAATTGGATCAAGCCACACTGTCCTCAGCTTTCCTGAAGCTGGAACACCTGACTTTAAATATAACATAGTAACATAGAAGATGATGGCAGAAATATACATCAGAATATTTATTTATGAATTTATACATTTACATTCATTTAATTTTCTACCTTTTCCTAGGGTAAGGCACAAGGCAGATTGCACACAAGCTATGAAGTACATGATGCACAATCAGGTATAAATACACTGAGTACAGGAATGAAACAAGAACACTGGGCACACTGCTGGAACATTAAGGATGAGGAGTACACTGGGTTCAAGAATGATGCAAGAAACAATTAGTGTGACAAGGGAAGAGCAAGCTAGAATAAAGACAAACTGGAACTCAAGGACAAAACATTTGGGGGCAGATAGGATAATATGTCATTTCTATAAAGAGCATAGGGAAGGCCTGGCTGACCAGCCAAATTTGGATATTTTTGTTTTGTTTTGCTTTTCAGTACTTAATATGGCCTATAAGATTATCCTTTTGATGTCCAGAGCAACCAAAAGACAAGTACAATATGGGCTCTTTATGTTTGAATATATTTTTACTGAAGTCACTAAGCACAAAACACAAACAGCAATATCACTTTCATAAGCAATGACATCACACAGGATACACTTCCATCCATGTGACAATACAGTGTTTTAGAAGATAACCACCCCCTGTCAATGTATACCCCCTCCCTAAGAGGGTCTTTTACTAAAGCTTTGCTCAAGTTATCTGCAACAGTGCCCATTTTATTCCTGAGGGCTCTTAAGAAGATAACTCGAGCTAAGCTTTAGCAAAGAAAACCCTAACTACCTGAACCCTCTACCTCTCCCACACCAACCTAACCCCCAACCCCCCCCCCCCCCCCCATTCCAACAACCCTGGTGTCTCACACTCCCTAATAACATTAATATCTAGTGTAAACAGTCAACGAAAAATTACATCTCCAGTGTATTCAGAAAGGTGGAACACATTCATATTGACAAGATGGCCAAATACGCTGTCCATATTTTAAGGAATCGTTTTTTTCTTGAGGTCCTCTTACATCAACCATATAACACTCATTAAGCAGGAGTTCATACATCCGATTCCTCCATTGCATTATGGTAGGGGCCTGAGCCCTTATCCATTGAAGTATAATACAACTCTTAGGAATCAAGACAGCCTTGTGAAGAAATAATACTGAAACTTGGGTGCCCTCTTCTAAATTAGCCATAGTGATCAGGAGGCAACACTGCAGGGTTGAGTCCCACTGATGATCATACATACGTCCAAGATGCTGCCTTAGTAAATCCAAAAAACAACGAATAGGGGAAATAGGTAAGCTTCTGATAATACACTACGTTTTCTTTGTTTTGTGTGTGTGTGTGTGTGTGTATGTGTGTGTGTGTGTGTGTATGTGTGTGTGTGTGTGTGTGTGTGTGTGTGTGTGTGTGTGTGTGTTTACACACATAATTATGATTGCTCTGTGAGAATGTTTGAGATACTTTCCTATTGGATTTTATAGTTCCTTTCTTTTAAATATTTTCTTTGTATTTTAACTGTAAACCACTGAGATCTATATAAGCTAAGCGGTATATCAAGTTTTAATAAACATAAACAAATATTTTGTTCCTCATGTATATTAATTTTGCTGATGCCTGTAGTAGGACTTGGATCTTAGACTTAATTACTTGTGTATTCTAAAGAAAGTTATAATCAAATACACAAGTCATATGCCTAATAGGCTTACAATCTAAATTGTACCAGAAACAAAAGGATTTACTCAGGGGCTAACCCTGGTGAGGTAGTTAGATGAAATGAAAGTGGTCCCCCTCCACTCCCTTTCTTTTGGGCTCCAGCAATAAAATGGTGCCTACTGACCACTAGTGGTAGTCTCTTGGTACTACCAATAGGGGTCAACCTTCCATATAAAGGTATGTACCTGGTGACCGTGCTTTAAGTGTGTGTGGTAAATGCAGGTCAGTCTTCTTGCTTACCATGTGCTAGATTTGCACCTAACACATGGTTGGTGCAAAAACTTGCTGAAATTTAATAATCCTTTTACTGCAGTAGTATGGGAGTGGGGAAAGATTGGGCTGTGTCAACACCCACAATAATTTTGAAAAGTTGGCTTCTATGATGGGCAGACTGGATAAACCATATGGTCTTTATTTGCTGTCATTTCTGTTTCTATATATTTTTTTAATTTTCCATCACATTTTTGCATCTTTTCCTTTTGCCTTCTCTTCTTCTTTCACCTCTTCTGTCATGTCATTATGGCTCCCCAGTTCCTCTCCACTCTTGTCTCTCCCTACGTCCCCCCTCGAGTACTCCGTTCTGTAGATAAATCTCTCTCATCTGTCCCTTTCTCCTCTACTGCTAATTCAAGACTCCGTTCCTTTTATCTCGCTGCACCTCACGCCTGGAATAGACTTGCCGAGCCTATAGTCTAGCCCCATCTGTAGCCGTTTTCAAGTCCAAACTCAAAACCCACCTCTTTACCACTGCTTTTGATTCCTAACTTACTTGCCCTGTCCTTTATCCTAACCTCTTTATTCCCTTACCCTTAATTGTTCTGTCTGTTTACCTGTCTTATCTAGATTGTAAGCTCTTTGAGCAGGGACTGTCTTTTGTGTATGGTGTACAGCGTTCCGTATGCCTTGTAGTGCTAAAGAAATGATAAGTAGTAGTAGTAGTATTTCCCCTCCTAAATGGTTCCTTCTTTCTTGCCTTCTTCAATCCTGCTAATAGTAGTTTCTCTATTTTTCCCAGACTCCTTCCCTCTCTATCCTATCTGATCCTCCTGCATTTTCCCTCCCTCCAATCTCTCTTCCCTCTTTCTTCAAGTCTACCCTTGCATTTCCTCTATTGCACCTTCACCATAAAAAAAATCTCATCCCTCTTACATTTCTCCTTCTCTGCTCTGTCTGCCTCCAGATCTTCCCCCTCCTTCATCTGTGATTCTTTCTCCCTCTTTCCTTATCCTCTCTTTCTCTTTCCTCCCTCCCTATATTCTTTCCTCTTTTCCCGCTCTCATCCTCTCGCTCCCTCTTCCACATTCTCTCTCTGTATACTTTCTCTCTCACCCTCTCTCTATTCCCCTGAGCTGATCCTTTCCCAATTCCCTCTTCCTTTCCCTCCTCCTCCCCCGCCCCCAAGGATGATCCTCTCCTCTTTGCACACCACTCCCAGGAAGGACATGGTGGTGAGCTGGTTCCCCATTCCAACTATCACCTGTGATCAGTGAGACAGCTTAAGCAGCTCTGGTACTGCTCTCCATTCCTTCTCTCGCCAAGTACAGTGACTGTATTAGCCAGAGATCCTCTTCTCTATACACTAATGGTTCAATGGCCAGGAAACCAGGGGTCAAAGACAAAGGAATTTATTTTATTTATGTTTATTCATAACATTTATACCCCACATTAGCCCAAAATAGACTCAAGTTCAATGTGGCTTACAAACAAACAATAAAGTGAACAGAATGATGTATAGAATATAACAAAAATTAAAATAAGTTCAAGAAGCAAATTAATACATATGCAGTAAGTAACCAGGGATTTAGACTATCTCAAGGACAAACAAATAATTAAGGGTGGATAGGGGAGAGCATAATTAGCCATATTTTTCTTTTGCTCTAGGTACAGGGGAAAAAAAAGAATTCAAATGCTCCCAAGTTTCAACCTAATTCATGTTTGATGTGGGATATAAATGTCATAAATAAATAGAAACCCTGAATGTTGAGCACCCAATTCTCATAACATGATATCTGTTTTGGTGGCCCTTTCCCAAGGGGAAAAAAAATCTCTGCACAAATATAACACACGCTAGGGTGTCCTTATAACCAGCCCCTCCAAATGACACACTGATTATGATTTATAACAAATTACTACTCTACCAATGAAAAGTTATTCCATTATTATACATCTGTATGCTGCACAAGCTGGTATGTTTGAAAATATAAGTGAAATTAAACAAAAATGCTACCAATAATAAAGAACAACAATGTGGATGCAGCAGCTCATAGGTTTGTTTGCTTTGTTTTGAGTGTACTGGGATGACGGCTGCATAGGACAGGGGAAACAGAAGCTGAATTGGCTTCAATTTTTTGACATCATCCCATCTCCTGTTTTCATCCAGCCTCCTTGTTCTTCATATGAAACATACGAACTCAGGGACAGACACACTCACAGACCATATGCTTTCAAGTCTGGTAGAATTAGCAGCCCACATGTTCCCACAGAAATCTGTATGTGTCTGCTCATAAGAGACACTGGGCTGAAACTAATGAAGATTATGTTTCAGCTGTTTGAAATGTAACTTGGAAAGGGGCTTGGGATAAGATAGCAAAATATAGTTATATAGTAGGCGTTATTAAGTTTGGGAATCTTTAGACCTGTTTTGCAATACTCTTGATAAATAATGCTTTCTTATCTAACTTATGTCTAGTACACATATAAAGAATATTACTTTATGCAAATGATATACTATAATGTACAGAGTTTTGTTCTGTATTACAAAAAAATATATAAAGATTGAACTTAAAAATAAATAAATACTAGGTTAAAACAGAAAGCTTGAAATCTTGGCCTCTTTTCACCCAGCTTGTGTTAGTAATTTATCATTTGTTCCTATGTTTTAACTGTTTCCATTTTCTTTTCGTTCACTGCAGAGCTTCCAAGTTAACCAGTTCCAGGAGGATGACTTTTTGGCCAATCCTGCTTTTGATCGTACATCTCACCGCAGTGCATTATTTGTAGACCCTGATTCTTTCCATTGAATAAATGCTGCGGATACCACAGTACATCATGATGGGGTTGTTAGAAAACTAAGACTGGCCTAAAATAAATTGGGTAACTAGCATGGCTGCTCTGCACCAGTAGTTAATTGACCTTGATAAAACTTTGATAATCAGCCTCTCCTCTGCTTGTTCTGGGGGCTTGGCATTTAATCATAGCTTCAGAAAGAGAGGGAAATCTTTCCCTTATCAGATTTATACCAGTAGCATGTTCTCACTTGTGCTTGGATTGAGCTAATTTTGTTTACATTTCCTGTGAGTACAAAGAGGCTTTTTTTTCTCACTGGCCCTTTTTTTTTCATGATTGTTCTTGGTACATGAAGAACTTTCAGTCTTTGCCCTGGAAATACTTGGCATATCCCTTCAAAGTAAAATGTATAACTAAGGCTACCAACTGGATCCAGATTTGCAGCTTGATGATTCAGGCCTCTGAGTTTACCCCAGGGCATGCTAGGACTTGTAGTCTTGCTTTTCAAAGGAAAATGCAATAAGGAAATCAGAACTACAAGTCCCTGCATGCAACTGGGGTAAAACCAGAACTGTATCAACCCTGTCCTTAAAATCTGGATCCAGTTAGCAGCCTTATGTACAACTCAAAATAAAAGCAAAAATTCTCACACTGCCAAATCAGTGTTGGTTGCCATAGAAACCAGGCCTAGCATTGATTCTAGTTATATCAACATTTGCTGAACTGAGGCCCCATCTCATCTATTTTGTATCTAGGTGCCTCATTATTATCCGATTATAGGGAGGTCCAGTTTGAGTGAGGAATAGCCACCGTCTTTAAGAGGTAGTGAAAGAGTATTAATTTAATGGAGAAAATCATGACCACTGACACCCATTGTAACCTTTGGCAAATCATTATCTTCCATTACCTCCAGGATACAGTTAGGCTGTATGCTTTATAGGGCAGTGATGTGTTAACACCCGAGTACCTCAGTTCTTAATGACCCTTCTCCCCAGGGGTTTTGGGGAGATGAAAGATTAATTTGCTGGAATAAACTGTGGAGATGATGGAATAGGCACAGCAGAGCAAAAGGTACAAACTGTAATCTGAGACATCAGTGAGTAATTAAGCAAATGGTTCTATCCAGACTAGAGGGATGCAGGGAGGGAGAGGATCATGCAAATTGCTGATTTACACTGATGGGAAGATATCACATACCATTATAAATACCAATATATTTTGTAAGGAGGAGGCAATAATGTATTCATGAGGAAAGTAGACTCTTCACCAGAAAGGGTAGGATTTCACCCTAGTACCTGACTTCAGAGCAGATTTCAGGTTGGGTTAGTTGAACTCATTAAAAGCTAGAGCTGATGAGCCTTGGACCTAACAGATGGAAGAAGGCCCTGTCAGATTTTGAGTTACAGCTGGAGCAGACAGCCCCAGAGAAGAGACTACAGCAACTGACAGACAACAGACAGCCAGAGATAGCTGGGAGGTCCCACTGGAGTTGTGACTCTTCCAGATGTGAGAGATGTTGGGCAGCACAGACCTTTCAAGGTGGGAGGGAGGTTCAGCAGTGTAGAGGCAGAAGAGGTTCAGTCGCTGAAAAGGTAGAGCTCTGAAACCAAACATCAGAGCAGCAAAGCTGCGACTTTCTGTATCAAGTCTGTATTAAGATGGGTCCCTGCTGCTCCCTCGTAGCCTCCACCACCTGGTGTAAAGCCTGCTGTGAGTCTTCCTGTTGCTTCTGAAATTGGGCTGCTATCCAATGCAGCAACTCCTTGTCACGTCTGTGGCCGTGACCACCCTCAGACTTACCCTGTTTCTGGGAGTCAGTGGCTGTGCTGGCTTCTGCTTGTCTCTGTGTCTGTGTCTGTCTTAGTTTCTCTCTGGCTCTGTGTGCTGATTGCCTTACTGGACCTCACCTGTGTGGGCTATGCCTCTTCCAAGATGGCTGCCGCCGCCGCCTCCTCCTCTATGCCAGTATCCAAGATGGCTCCTGTTTGTCCTTCCTGTGGGCTCACTTCCTCTGTGTGTCAAGCCTCTGTTTGGAGGCAAGGAACTTCCTGCTTCTGTCCTGCTGGTGGTGACTCATCAGTGAGTTCCTTTATAAGGAAGGCCTGTGCTTGCAGTCAGTGCCTTCGCATGGTGTCATTTGTCTGGTGTCATGCCCAGAGGCCGACAGGTTAGTTAGTGTGTTGCTGCGCTGCTTCTTGCCCTTCTGTGTGGGCTAGTGCCCTTCGGTTCCCAGTACCTATGGGCTGCTTGCCCTTCTGCGTGGGCCGCTAGCCTTCTGCCTTTAGTCTGTGTTTAGAGCCTGCTGTTCAGGCCTGGTTTCCCCGTTCGTGTTTGCAGCCTGCCCTACTCCTTGCTTGTATATTCTGTGTGCACATCCTGAACCTTGTATATCCTGTTTGCACATCCTGGTCCCTGCTTGTTCGTCCTGAGTCCTGGTTTTGGCTAGCTAGTGTTATCCGGTTTCCCGCTCTGCCTAGCTACCTTCTGTCCCATGTGTCTACCTTGTACCTTGCTGGTATATCCTGTGTGCTTATCCGGATCCCTGCTTATGTATCCTGATTCCTGTATCTGTCTAGCTAGCGTATATCTTCTGGGGGATTTATCCTGTTACCTGCCTCGACCTAGCTAGTGGGTTTGCCCAAGGGGTATTCCCAGTCTCCCCTTCTTCCTTGCTTGCATGTCTGCCCTAGTTCCTGCTCCTGATAAGCTTCTGTCTGTCTAGTCTGTCTGGTGTGTCTGGCTTAGCGGCTGCGTGCAGCGCTTAGTGCAGTCTAGTATTGTTCCCCTGTGTTTCCTAGACCTGAAGGGGGTCCTCTGGATCTTCAGTTCCGGCCTTGCCCTACAAGTCCTGTCGGCCGCCCGCACGCTAGAGCTCAACTCTAGCGGAAAGGTGGCTAAGTACAGGTGAAGCGGTTCCTGTTCTGCCGGTTCAGTTGCCTACTTCCAGTCCAGAGTTTCCGGTCCGGTCCTTCCGGACGTCCAGTTCCAAGACGGTCTTGCCTGCCTCTGCTGCTCCGCGGCAGGGGCCCAAGGGCTCACGATTCCCAGTGCTGCCTTGAGGACCTGACTATGCCAAGGCCCTCGAGAACGCGACAGGATGCGAAGGCCATGAGTCCGGCAAGATCATCGGTCCAGGTGGGCTTCCTGCCCATGACTTCGTTCCCTATGGACAATCCGGGTTCCTACCCCGGTGTAGCTCCTGATTCCAGTTCAGATCCCAATTCCGACCCGATTTTTTTTTTGGATTTGTTTATGACCCGCCAGGATTACCGGGTACAACTTTTGTCTGATCCAGCCCTGAAAGATACTCCTGAGGCAGCAGCGGAGAGAGAGCACGTTTCTGGGCGAGGAATTTTTGAAGACCCAGTTTCTGCTATGGATCCCTCTACCAAGCTCTCTTCCTTTACCGCTTCCAACTTCTCTCGGATCCAGCTCTGCGGAATACTCCTGAGGCCCATGCTGTAAGGAGGTGGATGAGTGGTCCCAGTCCAGCTCCGGGTCAGAGTTCCAGTTCCAGTCCAGCTCCTGAGGCTAAGGCCGAAAGAGGGCGCGGTGGGATTTCTCCGATCAGGGCTCCTCAGCAGTCTCGGAGGTCAGGCCGAGTGAGACGTCGGACCAAGCCGCTGATTCCAGTCCCAGTAGTGCGGCTACCTAGGCACCCGAGTCCAGTCCAGGGGGTGCTTCATTCTGAGTCCCCGCTTCCAGCTCAAGTAACGCTTCCGAGTCCCGTCCGAGGGAAGCTTTCGATGGAGCCTCTGATTCCTGCTCGAGTGGCGCTTCGGGCCGAGCCTCCAGTCCTTGTTCAAATGGCACGTCCTTTGAAACCCCTGAGTCCAGTCCGAGGGGTGCTTGTGACAGAGTCTCCGAGGCCTATGCAAGTGGTACTCCAGGTTGAGCCTCCGGTTCTTGTCCAAGTGACCCGTCCAATCAAGCCACTGAGTCAAGTTCGAGGGGGGCGTCTAACCAAGCCTCTGGTGCCAGTCCGAAGGGTGCTTCAAACTGCCCCTTCGCTTCTAGTCCAGAGGGCACCTCCAGTCAAGCTCCTAAGGCCAGTTCGAGTGACACTTCAGATCGAGCCTCAGATCCCTGTCCAAAGGGTGTTTTCTGCCAAGCCTCAGTTAAGGTTCCGTCCCTGCCAGGAGGCAGAGGGCACCTCGAGTTCCTGTGCCAGTCAAGACTCCGATTCCAGTCCGGGTCCCAGTCCCGGTTCGACTCCTGTTCAGAGTTCCCGCTCCAGTCCAGACTCTGATTCCAGTCCGGGTCCCAGTCCCGGTTCAGCTCCTGTCCAGAGTTCCTGCTCCAGTTCCACTTCAGACTTGGATGCCAACCCGGGTCCTAGCCCCGGTTCCGTTCCTGATACCAGTGTGGGAGCCCGGCCCATAAATTTTGCTGCAGCTACTGCCTTTAATGATGGGATGATGCTCCAAGGGCACCGTGATAAACTTTGTTCTGATCCTGCCCTGGAGAATATTCCTGAAGCTATAGCTGAGAGAAGACATGTTCAACGGCTTGGGGTTTGGAGAAACCCATTTTCTGCATTTCATCCTGCTAGCATGCTCTGGGGTTACCAGGGCCGTCTCCTCTTGAACCCTGCTCGGCGGACGCCTCCTGAAGCTAATGCTAGAGAGACGTTCCAGTCCGGCCAGAGGGGTGCGTTCAGCCCTGCAGCTGAATCTCTTCCAAGTTCCAGCCAAGATGCTGAGCCTGCTCCGAGTTCCAGTTCCAGCCAAGATGCGGAGTCCGTTCCAAGATCCAGTGTTAGCCAAGAGGCTAAATCTCTTCTGAGTTCCAGGATCAGCCAGGAGGCTGAGTCCGTTTCCAGTTCCAGTGTCCGTCAGGAAGCTGACCTCCGGCTGAGTTCTAGTTCCAGTCAAGCTCCTGAATCCAGTTCCAGTTACAGTCAAGGGGTTGATTCCAGTCCGGGTCCCAATCCCGGCTCCGTGTTGGATGCCAACCCAGGTTCCAGTTCTAGATCTGCTTCTGTTCAGACTTCTAGTTCCTGTCAAGACTGGGATGCCACTTCGGGCCCCAGCCCAGCTGTTGATGTTAGCGGGGGTAGTGGCTCCAGCCTTGTTCTTGCCATTACATGGAATTGCCAAGAGGTCCAGGACATTGTGGGTTCCCTCAGGGAAGGGTTACTTTTGAATTTTGTTCCTCTTGATGCATCCATGTTCCTGAGGTTGCCCCGTGGTGATTCGAAGGAGCCTCCTGGTCACAAGTTCTACTTTTGTCTACCAGTTTTGAACTTCCTTGTGACTTTCAGTCCAGTGATCTATGTCTGGCTTTTGAGACCCATCAGGAAGTTTCACCATAGTTACCCCTGGATACCTGAACTCCTCAGGGAGACCAAGAGGGGGGTCTTGAGGAGGGGGTACTGTCACGTCTGTGGCCGTGACCACCCTCAGACTTACCCTGTTTCTGGGAGTCAGTGGCTGTGCTGGCTTCTGCTTGTCTCTGTCTTAGTTTCTCTCTGGCTCTGTGTGCTGATTGCCTTACTGGACCTCACCTGTGTGGGCTATGCCTCTTCCAAGATGGCTGCCGCCTCCTCCTCTATGCCAGTATCCAAGATGGCTCCTGCTTGTCCTTCCTGTGGGCTCACTTCCTCTGTGTGTCAAGCCTCTGTTTGGAGGCAAGGAACTTCCTGCTTCTGTCCTGCTGGTGGTGACTCATCAATGAGTTCCTTTATAAGGAAGGCCTGTGCTTGCAGTCAGTGCCTTCGCATGGTGTCATTTGTCTGGTGTCATGCCCAGAGGCCGACAGGTTAGTTAGTGTGTTGCTGCGCTGCTTCTTGCCCTTCTGTGTAGGCTAGTGCCCTTCGGTTCCCAGTACCTGTGGGCTGCTTGCCCTTCTGCGTGGGCCGCTAGCGTTCTGCCTTTAGTCTGTGTTTAGAGCCTGCTGTTCAGGCCTGGTTTCCCCGTCCGTGTTTGCAGCCTGCCCTACTCCTTGCTTGTATATTCTGTGTGCACATCCTGAACCTTGTATATCCTGTGTGCACATCCTGGCTGCTAGCCTTCTGCCTTTAGTCAGTGTTTAGAGCCTGCTGTTCAGGCCTGGTTTCCCTGTCCGTGTTTGCAGCCTGCCCTACTCCTTGCTTGTATATTCTGTGTGCACATCCTGAACCTTGTATATCCTGTGTGCACATCCTGATCCTTGTATATCCTGTGTGCACATCCTGGTCCCTGCTTGTTCGTCCTGAGTCCTGGTTTTGGCTAGCTAGTGTTATCCGGTTTCCCGCTCTGCCTAGCTACCTTCTGTCCCATGTGTCTACCTTGTACCTTGCTGGTATATCCTGTGTGCTTATCCGGATCCCTGCTTATGTATCCTGATTCCTGTATCTGTCTAGCTAGCGTATATCTTCTGGGGGATTTATCCTGTTACCTGCCTCGACCTAGCTAGTGGGTTTGCCCAAGGGGTATTCCCAGTCTCCCCTTCTTCCTTGCTTGCATGTCTGCCCTAGTTCCTGCTCCTGATAAGCTTCTGTCTGTCTAGTCTGTCTGGTGTGTCTGGCTTAGCGGCTGCGTGCAGCGCTTAGTGCAGTCTAGTATTGTTCCCCTGTGTTTCCTAGACCCGAAGGGGGTCCTCTGGATCTTCAGTTCCGGCCTTGCCCTACAAGTCCTGTCGGCCGCCCGCACGCTAGAGCTCAACTCTAGCGGAAAGGTGGCTAAGTACAGGTGAAGCGGTAACTGTTCTGCCGGTTCAGTTGCCTACTTCCAGTCCAGAGTTTCCGGTCCGGTCCTTCCGGACGTCCAGTTCCAAGACGGTCTTGCCTGCCTCTGCCGCTCCGCGGCAGGGGCCCAAGGGCTCACGATTCTCAGTGCTGCCTTGAGGACCTGACAGTATGCCAAGGCCCTCGAGAACGCGACACTCCTTCTGTTCCATCTTCGGTGGCGAAGATCCTGTAAAGCAAACAAAGGAAAAAAACCCAAGTGCGATACTTTTTTTTCCCCTTAACCTCCACGGGGCCCCTTTAAGAATACAGCTTGGGTCCTATACCTCCTGGCTTTTGCTCCCTTAGCTACTCTCCTTATCCAGCACACTTCCAATATAGCACAACAGTTCAGAACAAATCTTCATGGACAGTCTTTGCACATCAAACCAGTACCACAAATCACCTGCCTTTTCACAGCACAGAGGAAACCCAGTAAGGAGCAGGGTTGGCAGTTTCTCCCACCTCTCAGCACCACGCCCGATGTGGCCTCCTCCACTGCCTTCAAGTGCTGGGCAGGACAACCTTTGAATTCTCCCACTCCATGGTAGCTGGCTCCTCTCCCTTGGGCAGCTCTAGTGCCAGACTCCTTCCTTCATCCACATACTCCATGGAATCTCTCTCTCCCTGTGTCTCTCCTCCCTCCTGGTGACTGAGAGCCTCCAGGAAATCTGCTCTCCCCTTTTCACAGCTGGGGGGAATTATACACTGATGGCGAAGCCAGGGAAACTGAGCTTCATCCTTCCCTTGTCCTCTAGTGGGGAAGGGAGTAACAGGCTCACCCTGGCTCGAGCTATTGCTCCCCCTGCTGGGGCTGGGAATCCATTCCATCTTTTTAGGACTACTCTCCTCATTCTTGCAACGACTTCTGGGACCCGCAGTTCTGGGCTCAACTGCTTCACTGGGAAATCTCTGGGGCTTGCCTTGTCACAGTATATATATATACATGCATTACCTTGCACTTGCTCACATTAAACATCATATGCCATTTAGCCGCCCAGTCTCCCAGTCTCGTAAGGTCCTTCTGTAATTTTTCACAATCCTGTCGCGAGTTAACGACTTTGAATAACTTTGTGTCATCAGCAAATTTAATTACCTCGCTAGTTACTCCCATCTCTAAATCATTTATAAATATATTAAAAAGCAGCGGTCCTAGCACAGACCCCTGAGGAACCCCACTAACTACCCTTCTCCATTGTGAATACTGCCCATTTAACCCCACTCTCTGTTTCCTATCTTTCAACCAGTTTTTAATCCGCAATAGGATCAATTAATTTGGAATAAGAACATAACATTAATAACTAATTAGCACATATTTCCTAAATAAGTTCATCTTTAACATTTTGCAGAAAGATAAATAATGTGATTCACTAAGATTGGTAGAGATTTTCAAATCTGAGAAGCTTGATAAGAAGAGCTGTAAAATATTTCTTTGAACATAGACTCCTATAAGAAGGGGTAGATAAATTTAGATTATTACAGGTACCATACTTAGAAATCAATACATTTAACATAGAATACATATAGCAAGAAGCCACTCCCTGCAGTATCTTATGGACAAGATAACAGAGCTTAAAAAGGACCCTAGCCACATTTTTCATAACATGAGGAAACTCTAGCAAATCTAAACCACAGATAAGATGGATTGCAGTATTCTGGATGGTTCTAAACTTTCTCAACAAGTATTTCGAACAAACAAGGTATATGATATTACAAATAATCAATTTTCAAAAGAATCAGCATTTGTACTAACTGTTGGAAAGATTCCAAAGAAAAATATTTCCCAATACATCTCAAATTACTAATCATCCAGAAACGTTTTTTTACAAGACAATTAATTTGAGAATCACGACATATATTATGTTCTAGCAATAGTCCCTTTCTTTCACCAAGGAGACCAAGGTATAAATACATATTGATAAAGTCTCTTCATTACACAAATTGACTTCCCAAGCCTTCACTATATACTGCTAATTAACCCTCTAGCAATTCCTGGTGTTGTTTTTCAAAAAAAAAAAAACATCTTTAAAAGCAATGAGGCTTCCTCTTCACACTGTGCTGAGCCAGCCTTTAACAGCCACCACCTTGGATGATACCAAGCCCTCAACAACTTTCCAGTATCATCCTCCACCCCCAGATGTTATAAAAATAAAAGGAAAATGCTAGAAAAGACATTCTGCTGGCTTTCACCTTCAGCTCTGTTTTCAGGCTTACACAAAAACAGTGCCTTGTTCTTTCCCATCTGACACTCTTTGGTCCTAGTTCAACAGTCTTCTCTTACAGAGTTTCTCCAGTCACAGTCTTCCCAGGTCACAGGTTGAGGCTCTTGTTCCTCCTTCTCTCATCCCAGGGAGGTTTATATGGTCTCAGGGTAACTAAGATCTCCCCTCCCTTCCCCCAGTGATTGGACCAGCCCACATCATCAATACAAGAGCTGGGGAGTCTGCCTAAGAATTTCCACTTTTCATCCTTTAAAATGATATGAAGGGGCATAATCGAATGGCGCTGGCCAAATAGATGGCCGGCCATCTTCGCGGCCGGCTCCGCAAAGGGGCGGAGCAAACCGTATTATTGAAAAAGATGGCCGGCCATCTTTTCTTTCGGTAATACGGTTGGGGCCGGCTAAATCTCAACATTTAGGTCAAATGTTGAGATCGCCGGGTTTAGAGATGGCCGGCTTCAGTTTTCGGCCATAATGGAAACCGGGCCCGGCCATGTCAAACCCGGCCAAATCCAAGGCATTTGGTCATGGGAGGAGCCAGCATTTGTAGTGCACTGGTCTCCCTCACATGCCAGGACACCAACCGGGCACCCTAGGGGGCACTTCTAAAAATAAAAAAAAATAAAATAACAATTGCTCCCAGGTGCATAGCTCCCTTCCCTTGGGTACTAAGCCACCCCAAAACCCACTCCCCACAACTCTAGACCACTACCATAGCCCTAAGGAGCGAAGGGGGGCACCTACATGTGGGTACAGTAGGTTTTGTGGGGGTTTGGAGGCTCACTTTTACCACCACAAGTGTAACAGGTGGGAAGGGATGGTCCTGTGTCCACCTGCCTGAAGTGCACTGCACCCACAAAAAACTGCTCCAGGTACCTGCATACTGCTGTCAGGGAGCTGGGTATGACATTTGAGGCTGGTAAAAAAATGTGTTAAAAAATGTTGTTTTTTTGGATGGGAAGGGGTTGGTGACCACTGGGGGAGTAAGGGGAGGTGATCCCCGATTCCCTCCAGTGGTCATCTGGTCAATTGGGGCACTTTTTTGAGGCTTGGTCGTAAAAATAAATGGACCTAGTGAAGCCGGCGAAATGCTCATTAGAGCCGGCCATATTTTTTCCATTATCGGGTGAAGCTGGCAATCTCGTAACCATGCCCCCGTCCCGCCCCCATCCTGCCTTCTGTACCCTGCTGAAACGCCCCCTTGAAATTTCGCCAGCTCCGCGATGGAAAGCAGTTGGCGCCGGCCACAATCTGCTTTCGATTATACCGATTTGGCCAAGTTCAGGAGATAGCCGGCGATCTCTTTCGAAAATAAGCTGGATAGCTACTCTCTTCCCTCCAATACCTCCTGTGAATAATGACTTCTCCTCTCAGGTTCTAGCACTACCCTGTGGCCAGTCACAATCAATGCAACAGGGAGAGGACAAAGTAAATGTCAGGGGATTATCCCAGACCTCTATTTTTAAGACATGTCAACTGTGGAACAGGGACACTTAACTGGCTCAGGGCTCTGTTCCCTGCCCCAACAGACATGTTTATATTATTATTATTTATTACATTTGTATCCCGCGCTTTCCCACTCAAAGCAGGCTCAATGCAGCTTACACAGTAGAAGGAATACAGAATATTATATGTATGGTCAGTATGTATTGCTGTTGTTTAAATGTACATTTTTATGTACTGAACGTATATTGACATTTTCAATTCTCCTGGATTTTGTCTCTTGGGGCAATGTCTCCAACTGGGTTAGTTTTGTTCCTCTCTTTTTTCAGGGCAATATAATTTAGCAAAAATACTTGAAAACGAAAATACTTTTTAACTCATCTTAAACAAATTCTTAAAACATGTTTTTATTATCCTCAAAAAATGTGTAATTTGGTCACTCAGCTGAGTAACTCCAACCTTCAATCCCTGCACACAAGCTTGTGATCAAAAGCATGCTGTATATCTGTGACACATCACAATGTTACATGAAAAAAGTTTTTGCTTATTTTCAGCAATATAAGTAATTGTTAGTTTTGACTTTGGGTTTTTTGTTTTTTCCCCTATATATATTCTTACAGTGCCTCTAGTGATTTGACACATGGACCTTGTCTTGATCGAGATTTATTTATAAAGAAAAAGAAAATCTTCCATGCTGCCCATCTAAGGGGTCAGGCGACCCTCGGGGGGAGGAATGCTGGCTTTGGCCTAACCCCTGGTAAGCCTTTCCTCAGCTGAGAGGTACCCAGCTCTACCACCGGCTGCCTTTCAGGTGCTGTGGAGGACTTGCAGCTCATCTGCATATCCTTTTCAGCCTTCTTCGGGGTGACTACCAGGTCCACTCCGATCCACTCAGGGTCTCCGCTCTAGGTGACCCACCAACTTACTTAACACCATCTCTCCTACTATCACCCCCTCCATCTGTCATATCCTCAACCTCTCTCTCTCCACTGCAACTGTCCCCGACACCTTCAAGCATGCTGTAGTTACGCCACTCCTCAAAAAACCATCACTAGACCCTACCTGTCCCTCCAACTACCGCCCCATCTCCCTCCTACCCTTCCTCTCCAAGACACTTGAGCGCGCAGTCCACAGCCGCTGCCTTGATTTTCTCTCCTCTCATGCCATCCTTGATCCGCTTCAATCCGGTTTTCGCCCTCTTCACTCGACAGAAACAGCACTTTCTAAAGTCTGTAATGACCTGTTCCTTGCCAAATCCAGAGGCCACTACTCCATCCTCATCCTCCTGGATCTATCCGCCGCTTTTGACACTGTCAATCATGACTTACTTCTTGCCACACTGTCCTCATTTGGGTTCCAGGGCTCTGTCCTCTCCTGGTTCTCCTCCTATCTCTCCCACCGCACCTTCAAAGTTCACTCTCATGGATCTTCCTCCACCCCCATCCCCTTATCTGTTGGTGTTCCCCAGGGATCGGTCCTTGGACCCCTTCTCTTCTCAATCTACACCTCTTCCCTGGGCTCCCTGATCTCATCTCATGGTTTCCAATATCATCTCTATGCTGATGACACCCAACTGTATCTCTCCACACCAGACATCACCGCGGAGACCCAGGCAAAGGTATCGGCCTGCTTATCCGACATTGCTGCCTGGATGTCCAACCGCCACCTGAAACTGAACATGTCCAAGACCGAGCTTATCGTCTTTCCACCAAAACCCACTTCTCCTCTTCCTCCACTTTCTATCTCAGTTGATAACACCCTCATCCTCCCCGTCTCATCTGCCCGCAACCTCGGAGTTATCTTTGACTCCTCTCTCTCCTTCTCTGCGCATATCCAGCAGATAGCCAAGACCTGTCGCTTCTTCCTCTTTAACATCAGCAAAATTCGCCCTTTCCTCTCTGAACACACCACCCGAACTCTCGTCCACGCTCTCATTACCTCTCGCCTGGACTACTGCAACTTACTCCTCACCGGCCTCCCACTTAGCCATCTATCCCCCCTTCAGTCTGTTCAGAACTCTGCTGCACGTCTCATATTCCGCCAGAACCGATATACTCATATCACCCCTCTCCTCAGGTCACTTCACTGGCTTCCGATCGGATACCGCATTCAATTCAAGCTTCTCCTTCTTACCTACAAATGCACTCAGTCTGCTGCCCCTCACTACCTCTCTACCCTCATCTCCCCTTACGTTCCCGCCCGTAACCTCCGTTCACAGGATAAATCCCTCCTCTCAGTGCCCTTCTCCACCACCGCCAACTCCAGGCTCCGCTCATTCTGCCTCGCCTCACCCTATGCTTGGAACAACCTTCCTGAACCCTTACGCCAAGCCCCCTCCCTGCCCGTCTTCAAGTCTTTGCTTAAAGCCCACCTCTTCAATGCTGCGTTCGGCACCTAACCCTTACCGTTCAGTGAATCCAGACTGCCCCATTTTGACTGCCCCTATCGGACCGACCGTTCACTTGTCTATTAGATTGTAAGCTCTTTGAGCAGGGACTGTCTCTCTTTGTTAAATTGTACAGCGCTGCGTAACCCTAGTAGCGCTCTAGAAATGTTAAGTAGTAGTAGTAGGTGCCGCACGCCATCAGGCGCGCGGGGCATTTTTCTCTTTACATTTATTTTTCTCCCAGTTACTACTTATGGCTCCAGTACACTTTTTCTTATTGGTACTATCCCTTCCTAATCTGTTTCTCCATCTGAAACCACTGTACACTGCAGGAACACATTGTCCACCCTCTGTATTCATCATCTCACCATCTCTTTTTTCCTCTTCCTTTTTCTCAGCTCTCAACCTTCAACATTTCCTTTCTTCCATTCATCCATCTCCTTTCTGAGCACATCTCACCTTCATCGCTGTCGTCATACGTCTCCTACTGTTCTCCGTACTCTCTTGCTCCTTCTCCTGCTCTCCGCTGGGGACCTTAATCCTAATCCTGGTCCTCCACATCAGCTCTAATCCTATTTGTACAGGTTACACCATGATATCTCCAATCTAATTTCTGTTCCTCTCCTCCCCCCTTCTTCCCTGCCTTTCTCTTGCGCTCTGTGGAATGCCCGCTCTGTCTGTAACAAACTTTCCTACATCTCTCGTACTCTCCATCTGCTTGCCCTAACTGAAACTTGGCTTTACCCTGAAGACTCTGCTTCAGTCACGGCCCTATGCCATGGAGGTTATCTTTTCTCCCATACTCCTCGCCCGGTTGGCCATAGAGGTGGTGTCGGGCTACTACTTTCACCCTCTTGTAGATTTCAACCTCTTCTTCGACCTCAGTCTCACTGCTTTTCTTCCTTCGAAGTCCACTCCATCCGTCTATTTGCTCCTCTGCCTCTCCGAGTAGCAGTCATTTGTCGACCCCCTGATAAGTCCCTTTCTTCCTTTCTCAATGACTTTGATGCCTGGCTTTCCTTCTTTCTTGAACCTTCATCTCCTTCCCTTATTCTTGGGGATTTTAACATTCATGCTAATGATCCTTCTGACTCTTATGCTTCTCAGTTTCTCGCTTTAACTTCCTCTTTCAATCTCCAACTGTGCTCCACTGCCCCCACTCACCAGAATGGCCACTGTCTTGATCTTATCCTCTTCTCAAACTACTCACTCTCCAGTTTCTGTGCCTCAACTCTTCCCCTCTCTGACCATCATCTGATAACTTTCACACTTAAACACCCTCCTCCCCAGTCCCGTACAATCTTACCCAATACATTTAGGAATCTTCAGGCTATTGACCCTTCTACTCTGTCCTCCAGTGTTTCAAATCTCTTCTCTACTACTATGTGATCCAAGTCTGTCAATGAGGCTGTCTCTTCCTATAATACTATTCTCTCCTCTGCTCTGGATACTCTTGCTCCTCCCATTCCCCATTCTGTAAAACGCACCAAACCCCAGCCTTGGCTGACCTCTAGAATCCGCTACCTATGTACCTGTGCCCGCTCTGCCGAACGCCTTTGGCTGAAATCCCGTGCCCATGCTGACTTCATACATTTCAAATTCTTGCTGACCTCCTTCCAGTCTGCTCTTTTACTTGCCAAACAGGACTATTACATCCAGTTGACATATTCTCTTGGTGCAAACCCTCAACGTCTCTTTGCCACACTGAACTCTCTCCTCAAAGTGCCTTCACCTCCACCCCCCCCCCCCTTCACTTTCCCCCCAGACTCTGGCTGAGTTCTTTCATGATAAGGTTCACAAGATTAAACTTGAATTCTCAACTAGGTCACCGCCACCTCTCCTTCCCTTAGTCCATTCACTCAACCCTCCAACCCCTGCCTCCTTTTCTTCCTTTTCTGAAATCACTGAAGAGGAAACTACACATCTTCTTTCCTCCTCAAAACTAACTACCTGTTCCTCTGATCCTATTCCCACCCATCTACTTAAAAGGGATGACAGTAGGAGAGATAGTGTTATCTGTCATATCCTCAATCTTTCACTGTCCACTGCGACTGTTCCTGATGCCTTCAAACATGCTGTAGTCACACCACTCCTTAAAAAACCTTCATTGGACCCTATCTCTCCTTCCAACTATCGCTCCATCTCCCTCCTCCCTTTCCTATCCAAGATACTTGAACGTGCTGTTCACTGCCTTGACTTTCTTTCATCTCCAGCTATTCTTGATCCACTTCAATCTGGCTTTCGCCCCCTTCTTTCAAGTGAAACAGCACTTGCTAAAGTCTTCAATGATCTGTTCCTGACCAGATCCAAAGGTCTATCCTCATCCTTCTCGATCTATCAGCTGCTTTTGACACTGTTGATCACAGCCTACTCCTTAATACGCTGTCCTCACTTGGATTTCAGGGCTCTGTTCTTTCCTGGTTTTCTTCTTCTCTCTCCCACTCTTCAGTGTATACTCTAGTGGATCCTCCTCTACTTCTATCCCACTGTCAGTTGGTGTAACTCAGGGATCTATCCTGGGACCTCTTCTTTTCTCCATCTATACTTCTTTCCTTGGTACTCTGATCTCATCCCATGGTTTTCAGTATCATCTTTACCCTGATGACTCCCAGATCTACCTCTCCACACCAGAAATCTCAGCCGAAATTCAGGCCAAAGTATCAGCCTGCCTGTCTGACATTGCTGCCTGGATGTCTCAGCACCATCTGAAACTAAACATGACCAAGACTGAGCGTCTCATCTTTCCCCCTAAACCAACCTCTCCTCCTCCCCCATTCTCTATTTCTATGGATAACACTCTTCATCCTTCCTGTCTCATCAGCCCATAACCTTGGGGTCATCTTCGACTCCTCCCTCTCCTTCTCTGCACATATTCAGCAGACTGCTAAAACCTGTCGTTTCTTTCTCTATAATATCACCAAAATTCACCCTTTCCTTTCTGAGCACACTACCAGAACCCTCATCCACGCTCTTATCACTTCTCACTGAGACTATGGCAACTTGCTTCTCACAGGTCTCCCACTTTAGCCATCTCTCTCCTCTTCAATCTGTTCAAAATTCTGCTGCACGACTAATATTCCGCCAGTGTCGTTATGCTCATATTAGCCCTCTCCTCAAGTCACTTCACTGGCTTCCTATCCATTTCCACATACAGTTCAAACTCCTCTTATTGACCTATAAGTGCATTCACTCTGCAGCTCCTCAGTACCTCTCCTCTCTCATCTCTCCCTACATTCCTCCCCGGGAACTCTTATCTGCACCCTTCTCCTCCACTGCTAACTCCAGACTCCGTTCCTTTTATCTTGCTGCACCATATGCCTGGAATAGACTTCCTGAGCTGGTACGTCAAGCTTCATCTCTGGCCGTCTTCAAATCTAAACTAAAAGCCCACCTTTTTGATGCTGCTTTTAACTTCTAACCCTTATTCACTTGTTCAGAACCCTTATTTTATCATCCTCAAATTAATAATCCCTTATCTCTTGTTTGTCCTGTTTGTCTGTCCTAATTAGAATGTAAGCTCTGTCAAGCAGGGACTGTCTCTTCATGTTCAAGTGTACAGCACTGCGTACATCTAGTTGCGCTTTAGAAATGATAAGTAGTATTAGTAGTACATATCAAGCTCATGAGATCCAGGTCCCTGTCTGCTTCTATGCTGTTGTTGCAAAGAACAAACACCAACCTTAAAAAACATTTTGTATTTTGTATAGTTAGGAAGTTTGGTTCTTACAAAAAAATCCTTTTTCTCAGCTGAAGGCTCATCCTACCATCAGATTAAGTGCACAACCATTGGTGCCACTATGACACTGCACATTGCCAACACAGATTACATTTTATTTTCAATATATATCCTGCTTTTTATTATGATTAAGCCCAAGTGGTTTAAAACATAATAAATACACAATTAAATGGTGAGTACAAACAGAAAATCACGAAGCTCAGAATTACAGCATAGAAATAGCAGTTCACAAATACCTAATTATCCCCAAAGTTCCACTTTTCCTTCCCTTTCCTGTCAGTTCTTAACCATCTTCCTTGTCTCACAGTGGGTTTGGAAAAAGACTAAACTCTTTTACGGAACAATGTGTATATAATTCTCTTTTGTAATTTGTTAAAGCATATTGGACAAGATTAATTGATGATACATTTTTCAGATGAGAAAAGAGACCAGAGCTTATATCCTTTGTTTCATGGATCAATATTTAGGATTGAAAGTCTGCAATTTACATATGCTTATGATATAAATGTGGTACCATTTTTGGATCTGAAAGCATTTGTTGTTCAAGAACATTTGGATATTAGCATTTTCATAAGACTACAGATGTCAACTTCTATGTTAAGATACAAGAGTTTCCATATTCAAATATGCCATCAAAATCTACCTTATAGTCAATATCTCCATTTAAAGTACAAATTTGATGAAAATTTGTTTTTTTAGCTAGCGGTCACCCTCATAAAGTATAAATCAAGTGAAGAAAAGAGCTCTCGGTGCTGACAGTGCTCATTTGTGCCAAGAATTAAAATAATAATCAGAATAGTATCTGCAATTAGCAGTTTATAAATACATGTTACATATATGATTTTGCATCATTGAGGTACACTTTGCGACTGGCAGAAGCAGTTAGCTCCCCAGGACAGGGAAGAGAGAAGGCAAAGTAGCCAGGAGACCCCTTCTAAAATCAGGTCTTTGTGGAGATAGTAAGACTGGGAATAAGATAAAACTTGGAGGCAAAAGTTCCCACCTTGCTTCCTCACTAAAAAGTAAGGTAAATGCTAGTGCTCGTCAGGAGTTCTCAACCCAGTCCTCAGGACACACTTAGCCAGTCAGGTTTTCAGGATAACCACAATGAATATGCATGAGATAAATCTGCATACAATGGAGGTAGGGCATGAAAATCTATGCATATTCATTGTGAGTATCCTGAAAACCTAACTGGCTAGGTGTGTCCCGAGAACTTGGTTGAGAACCCCTGCCCTAGTGGATACAGACACTAGCATTTGCCTGCATTTTAGTAACCCACATGCCTCTCCTGGCAATAAAAATGTCTCTGCATATCAGGCCTATCATGGCCATGACAGAATTCCTCCTTATCTTTCCACTCAAACCCACTTTCCCTCTTCCACCTTTTTCTGTCTCTAGGGATGGCAGCCTCATCCTTCTCAGCTGATTTCCTTATGGAGCTAACCACAATAGCACTGTGTAACAATTTTTTTTTAATTTCAAGATAAGATCTATGTACAGAAATCTGGGGTTGCCATGGGGGCTACTTTTGCCCCTACTTTGGCCAACCTATTTATGGCAATGTTTGAAAAGAAATAGCTCGGAGTTTCACCATACAACACTAAAATTAAAATCTGGCGTTGATATATCGTCGACGTCTTTGTATTGTGGTCTGGAGATGTGCAGGAACTGATGGAATTCTATGATTGGCTGAATCAATGCCATTCTAGAATTCAATTTACAATATCTTGGTCTGTTAAGATGATACATTTTTTAGATGTGGAAGTACATCGTATACATGATCGTTTCATCACTAAAGTTTTTTCGAAACCAACGGATAGGAATACATTTTTGGACTTTAACAGTTGCCATCCTAGGGCGCTGAAACAGAGTTTACCGTTTTCCCAGTTTCTCAGGTTCAAAAGAATCTGTACAGATGATAGCGATTATAAGACATATGCGGAAAATCTTGGAGCCAGACTAGTACAAAGACATTATCCATATAAGATCTTGAAAAAAGCATACACACGAGCCAAATTTAATAACAGAGACCTGTTACTGCAACCGAGACAGCGTACAGAACAAACAGATGATGTTATGACGTGTGTGTTACGTTATGTCCCAGGGGGAGAAGCAATAGCTGGCATCATGAGGCATCACTGGGACATAATGAGGTCCCATCCCATTTTTATGAATCACACATTGAGGACAGCATTTTCACGTTCTCAGAATCTGAAGGAGATTCTTAGTCCGGCTCAGTTACCAGTGGTTATGAACAAGAGTGAGCAGAGTGATTCGTTAGATTGAGAATGACATTTTATATGCAAGAAACCACATTGTAAAACATGTGAGATCACAGAAGAAGGGGTGGATTTCACACATGAGGGGAAACATTATAAGCTGAAAGAACATACTACATGTCGTACATCTGGGATAGTGTACTACATTAAATGTCCATGTGGTAAGCTTTATATAGGTAAATCTACGCAATCATTGCATGCAAGAATGATAGAACATAAGTCAAGGATTATGGCACGCAGTTTTGGAGCCCCTGTGGTACAGCATTGTGTGGTCAAGAATCATTTATTTGATGACTTAAAATGTAAAGTCATAGAATGGGTACACCCGTCAAATAGAGGAGGTGACTTCAATAGGAAGTTATTGCAACACGAGACCTTCTGGATACACCGGTTGGATACAGTGGAACCAAAAGGTCTCAACACTTACTTGCAGTGGGGTTGTTTTTTGTAACACACCAGCCTCCGTGAATAATCACAGAAGGGATGGCTGGTGGTTTCCAGACACTCTGTTAGGCATAAAAGAACACGATCGTCATTTTGAGTAGACAGTAAGAAGCTGCGTGCAGACACATAATAGTAAGTCCGTTTCTTTGGGATAGAATTATATAAGAACACTTGTTGATAAGTAAGATTATTCACTTTTGACATGTAACTAGGGTGTGTCTTAGTCAGCTGATTGAGGCTGGATATGGTGTCTCAGAAAGGACTTGCTTATGTGTGTGTTAATCAACTAGTGAAATCTTTAAAGACATTACGGGATGTTGTATTATACAGCAGGTGGAACCTCCCTCTCGAGGGGGGCGATCATGATAGGAAGTTGACTCAATGTGCACAATGATGGATACATGCCCTACAATCATTTGCACCGAAGGGGCTAAATTCCACTATCGAATGGACTGCATTCTTTTAAGATCCTATAGAGGGGGCTGAGGAGTTTCATCAATGATTTGGACTAAGTACATAAGTGTGTCCTCTCAGAAACACCATATCTAGCCTCAACTAGTTGATTAACACACACATAAGCAAGTCCTTTCTGAGACACCATATCCAGCCTCAATCAGCTAAGACACACCCTAGTTTCCAAGGTATTTAAATAGGAAGCCATTTTGTAGAAACTGTTGGTCTTGCTGTACACAGAGAGACACATCAATAAGTGTGTTGGAGAGTTGATTATGCTATAAAATAGTAAGTTTAAATTTTGGGCTTTGACTTACTTTGTTTTTTAGGCACATCTATGTCCCTCCCTTGAGAAAGCGGTGGAGCGAAACGGGTCCCCATCGGGAGATAAGAAAGTAGACGTGAGACCATCCAGCACACAAAAGCTAAGTCAAAGAAAATTTCTTTTTGTGAAAAGTCATTTGAATAAAATTGAAGGATGTTTTTTTAGGTCGATGATGTGTTCAGCCTAAGATATGCCTTATGATATACTCATATATATGGGCAAACTGGTATTTTGAGACCTTTTTCCTCCATAATTAAGTGAACCTCCCAACACATAATATATATAATTGCAGTCACTCCATTTGCGTTACATACGAGTAATATCTGCAATTCGGGTTGTTTAATTTGAAGTAATCTGAGGTTATATTGGGCCAATGATTTGTGTAAAACCTCTGCCTTCCTCTGCAGGAAGTTTCTGTGGAACAAACACTGAGTGTGTCTCCCAGGTTGTGTTTGGCTGGGGTACCAATTGTGAATTGTGGGCCCTCAGTTGTTTGGTTGAGTGGGTCTTTGTTACTTCCCTCTGGGCCTACCCTAAGATTTTATACTTCCTGGACCATGCCCTCCTTGCTGCACTCCTATCATGTCATTTTCCCCTTTGGGCGGGATTATAAGTATTAAGGTGGCTCTGACACTGTGAAGGAGTATCCTTACAAGGAAATGGCAGCATCCTATAGATTCCCTCACATAGCTTAATACATAAATAAAATCAAACACAACCAGAGCTTCCATTTCCTCCCTCCAAATTTTTCTAAAAAAAGGGAGAGGGAGGTGCTAATAAGGAATCTGTGGAAAGTATATTTGAGCTGATTACTGTTATTAGTGCTCACTGTTCCTTGCAAATCTTACTTTTACCCAACAAATCTGAATCATATTATTAGTGTTTAATGATATTAACCATGCATAACGCATGCAGCACTGCCCCATAAAATGATTCCTTTTTTCAAAGGGAAAAGGAAGAGAGTACTACAAATACATATCATTATCTAGTTCCTCTACAATACATGCAACAAATGATGCATAGCAACAATAATTGCAGAGCTTTGATGGTAAGCAAAGCAAATGGAAATGTCGGTAATTAATTTAGAAAATGAAGCAATAAATTCTTTTATTGAGCATATACAGAACTTCCAGCTGGTAATGAAAATATATCAGATCATTTGCTAGTTTCTCCTTTTCCCTTTTTATCTCTTGAACAACTGTGGTGGATCGCAGGAAATCTATGGGCCTGATACTGAAAAAGTCCATGTACTGTACTGGTGCTTAATATTCACAGTGCTCGGAGGCCAAACAAATCAGACCACCCCCAAGCTCTCTAGTTGTTGGAGACATGATGGGCAAAATACTGGTTAGGCTGTGGTCCCAGTGGCCCACTCCATTCAGCTGCCTATGACAGTGCTGGCCATTGAGTCAATACTGTTGAATATACTGATAAGTAGTGACTGTGGCAAGGCTCATAGACAAAAACTAGGTTTGCTTCTTCACTGGTCTAACATTCATATAGGGGGTCGATATTCAATGAGGTTTAAGTGGGCAGGAGAGGCTCCTACCCACTTAAATGCCATTCAATGGCCAGTCCTGGATATTAAGCCAGGGAAGGAGTAACAACTCCACACAAGCACAGAGCTAATAGCTCAGACAGAGCAAAGGTAAGGCTTCAGCAGAACTGGAGAAAACGCCAAAGCAGGGGTTGGCGGGAGAGGTGAGCTTAAGTAGATCAGACTGACATCAGCTCATCCCTGACGGACCAATCAGGAGAGGTTCCAAGCATTCCCCTGTCTGACTAACAGAATTCTAACAGAATCATAACACAGGGAAAGCTGCCTTTACATACACCAATCAGATAAGGAGCAATGCTCACATGAATCAGGAGACAAACACAACAGACAAAAAGTTAAAGCAGGCTAAACGGAAGGGCTGCTTTTAACACACAAGTCAGGAAGAACTACTACTACTACTTATCATTTCTAAAGCGCTACTAGACGTACGCAGCGCTGTACACTTGAACATGAAGAGACATCCCTGCTCGACAGAGCTTACAATCTAATTAGGACAGACAAATAGGACAAACAAGAGATAAGGGAATATTAAATGGAGGATGATAAAATAAGGGTTCTGAACAAGAGAATAAGGGTTAGGAATTAAAAGCAGCATCAAAAAGGTGAGCTTTTAGCTTAGATTTGAAGACGGCCAGAGATGAAGCTTGACGTACCGGCTCAGGAAGTCTATTCCAGGCATATGGTGCAGCAAGATAAAAGGAACGGTGTCTGGAGTTAACGGTGGAGGAGAAGGGTGCAGATAAGAGAGATTTACCCAGTGAATGGAGTTCCCGGGGAGGAATGTAGGGAGAGATGAGAGTGGAGAGGTACTGAGGAGCTGCAGAGTGAATGTACTTATAGGTCAATAAGAGGAGTAACAACTCCACACAAGCACAGAGCTAATAGCTCAGACAGAGCAAAGGTAAGGCTTCAGCAGGACTGGAGAAAACGCTGAAGCAGGGGTTGGCAGGAGAGGTGAGATTAAGCAGATCAGACTTACATCAGCTCAGCCCCAATCAGGAGAGGTTCCAAGCATTCCCCTGTCTGACTAGCAGAATTCTAACAGAATCATAACACAGGGAAAGCTGCCTGTTCTATATGGACTGTAATTCCCTGCCATAATGCAGATTACTATTAACAATCTCACTAGATTGTTTGAAGATCTGTTAGCTTTACAGATCCATAAGCTTTACAGAGTCTTTTGGAGGAGCAGGGCTATTCTGAAATAGAACCAGTATAAGTAACTTTTCCATTGTTTTCCTATTGCACTGTTAGAAATTTTATTTCTCGACAGAGGTGGACCTGAGTTCTCATTTTCTCATCTTCAATGAGGCAAGCGTATTTACACCATGCCAACTGGGTAACACATTTGTGAATCAGGCTGATTTCAACTGTGATAGCCTCTCACAGCTGATATTATGCATTCGGTGTTGAATGAAGCAGAAACTAGTTTTCTATGATTATACTGTTCATGTCTAAAAATAGATTCTAATTTAAGTAGTAAGGATTCCTATTTGTGTGCAAACAAATTGCGCTTCTGATTAACACTATCTGTTATAAGTAGGGTGGGACTCCTTTAATTGCATTCTTTGGGGTAGTGCTTGGGTAACATTACCTAAGAACAGTGTATTCTTTCTCAGCCACAAAACTTCAGTGGGTTTGGACCATGCCACACATTACTCACTCACTACTGCTCAATGGAATCAGGTTTACTTGAGTTTGGGTTTTTTTTTGTTTGGTTTCCTACAGCATGGCCATTCTATAATAGCATAGGCGCCCGGTATAAGAGGCTTGGACAGGCTAAGCCTGCCCTGCTGTGCTCTGAGAGGTTTAAATTGTTGATTTACATCCATCCTCACAGCAGGAGCTGCAGTGAAAGCCCTCTAGCCTTGTGTAACCAATTGTAGAAATTGGTTTATGGTTTGTTTACCTTACTGCTGGGAGAGCAGGGGAGGGGGGGGGGGGGGTTGGCTGGGTTGCCAGGGAGATATTTAACGAGGATGCCTTCCTGACCTGCACTGAGAACAGATAGCAGCAGAATCGGACAACCAGACAACAAAGGTAGAAAAGATCATTTTATTTTCATTATAGTGTTTGGAATATGCCCACTTTGAGAATCAGGTGCTCAACATTAAAAGTTTATATTTATTTACTTATTTATGGCATTTTATCCCACATTAAACATGAATTAGGGTGTTTTGTGGCTCTACATGAGAATTGTGATGATATGATCCCTTGTTTCATATTGTTGACGGTCTGCATTTTCCGTATGGGTGGTATATTGGTGTATTAGGTTCTGCCCAGTGTAATATTTATGGTACAGTAAGGTTCTGAGTGTGTTTTTGCACAAAGTTGTGCATAGTGTTTTGCAGTTGAGTGATTGTGCTTAGAATATGCTTTGAGCAACCACTTTATTCTTTGACATATGATACATATCTAATATCTAAATTTAATAAAAGGTATTAATTGTGACTTTTATTTTTATTTATTTATTTTTTTCTGTGTGTTATCAGACAATTATGGATTTAAGCTCCACCCCCTGGCCCCACCCCCTAACCCCGCCCCCTTTAGCCTCCCCAAACAGTTGTGCCACCAACCGCCTATGTATAATAGTAAATATAACCTGAAGATGAGATGAGGAGGGATCTAGTTGGTACTAGTCTACCTGAAATTTGTAACCACTGTTAATGTCCCTATTTTCTAGTTTCTATTGTTGTAGTGCTGAAAACTTTACACGCACATCTTTATAGAATAGTACCATGCACATTAGTGCTTATAATTGATTCTTAGCACCCAATTATTGGCACTAATTGGCTCATTACTCAAATTGTGTGCACAAATTGGGCATGCATCCAAATTCATGTGCACAATTTTGTGCACCATTTATAGAATTTAGGGGGTAAAATGCTGAATAGGTTGCTAAAATGGCATAAGTTTAAGGAGTATTTCAAACATCAGCCAGTGTATTTGCAAGAAATTCATCATAACTATAATGGAATCACAATTTGAATCTGCTGTTCTGTCCTCCATTCTGTAAATCATCAAGCATCAGAGATGGAAGGGAGATGTGTTAAAATTAATATGATTTTGGTAGATTAAAATCTTTTTTAAATTTTAGTTATTAATTTAACATAATATTACAAATATTCCCTTTTTTAGTTTATACTTATTATTTTTCAGCAGGCAGCTCCATCTGTACCATGAAACTACCACTTGAGGTTGTGGCAGCCATTTTACAGATGGAGTTGTCAGGGGCAGGAGCAAGTGAGGTTCATTCTTGCCTGACCAGCCCCACAAGCTAGGCCCAGGGGTGCCTATAGGTGGCTGGGTGAGGGGGAGTCTCTTCTTAAGGGATGCTGGGAGAAGGATTTGCTATTGGGGGAGTTTGGGCAGAGAGTCTTGGGTGGGTTGATGGGGAGAGCTTGGAATCATGGGGGGGGGGGGGGGGGGGAGGGGAGGAGACCCACATAGGTTCTTGTGGCTATCACATATCCAGTGAGAGTCAGATCACCAGATATTCAATCCCAGTGCCCATACATGGCCCGGCATTGAATATCTGGGGCAATTTAGTCAGTAGCAGTCAAAGCATTAAAAAAAAAAAACACTGACCAGTGCCAGCTGATTATTGAGTGGTTAACTTTATATCTAGTGCTGAAATATAAATACAACATGCTGCAGAGTAAGACAGCTGGCATCATTTTAGCTTCATGGGGTGCCAAACACTATGCTGATAACAATAATAGCAGTAGAGCCCTAGCTCAATACCTGAAAGGCAGGAGATCCAGAGAAACAGTATCATACTACATAGGGGAAAGGTTCTGTCTGGCACAGATATTTTGTGTCAGCTCCAGGAATTTTATACAGCATCATACTCCTCAGACTCCTCCACTGTGTCCATTCAGCTCACATCCTTTTTAGCTTTTCTGAATTATTCTATATTGTCCCCCATACAAAAAAACCTGTTAAGTTATTTTTCTCAGTGATATCTTTATCACTTCTCTTCTTAAATTAAGACCCAGGCCCAGATGGGTTCTCTGCTGAAATCTACAGGACTTTTTCAGACCACCTCCTCCCAAAGTTAAGGGTATTGATGCCGTTTTTGGATGAGATGATGGTAAAGGTATTTTTGCGAAGACTAAGAAAGTGGTCATTAAGAGGTCAGGCAAGGACTCCAAGATAACTTCCACTTACAGGCTCATCTCCCTTTTAAATGTGGAAAGTAAGATCTATTCAAAGGTTCTAGCTAACAGACTTTTCAAGGTTTCTAACTGCATCATGCACTGTGATCAAAATGCCTGTTAGGATGGCCTCTAAGAATGCTAGTACCTTGTATCCTGCAGTCCATTACTTCTACACAGAAAGAACCATTTGTACCTATTTCAACGGACGGTAAAAAAGCTTTTGACCATGTTGAGTGGCTTTATGTCTTCTACATTCTGGGGTGGTTTGGCTTCAGTCAGAGGTTCATTAGGATGATCTAAATTTTATGTACGCAACCTTTAGCCAGAATTTTTGTTAACAATCTCCTATCCCCTCCCCTTTTCTGAGCGGCACTCATCAAGGATGCCCACTTTCTCTCTTATAGTTTAACACTGAATTGGAAATATTGGTGATTGCCAAAAAAAAATGTGATGCTATAAAGGGGATTTGCTGTTGGAAATTTGCTGATGATTTAATGCCCTTTGCTATGGGTGACTCAGTTTTTCACTTGTTAAATCTTAAAGACAGATCTGCACTGATTTCAGAATACACGATAAACTGGGACAAAATTGAGTGTTTACCTCAATGAGCAGGTTAATGAATCAGATTTAACTGACATGTGGAGTGTAGGAGTGGCCTGATGTTTAGTGCAGAGGGTTGTGACCTGTGGAACAGGGTTCAATTCCCACTGCTGCCTAACAGTCAGCACTGGGGAGTTGTAATCCTGGGGAATCAGTTTCAATTCCCTCTGCAGCTCTGTGTGACCCTGGGCAAGCCGCTTAACCCTTCATTGGCCCAGGTACAATACAGTACTAGATTGTGAGCCCATTAGGGACAGTACCAGTACCTGACAAAGAAAAATTGTAAACCACTTAGGTCTAGGCAGTATGTAAATACTGAAAATAAATAAATGTCTCCACTGGATCCATGACTATGGTAAATATCATGATGTTTGCTATGGCAGAATAGGGAACCAGAGTGGAGGAGTGGCCTAGTGGTTAGGGTGGTGGACTTTGGTCCTGAGGAACTGAGTTCAATTCCCACTTCAGGCACAGGCAGCTCCTTGTGACTCTGGGCAAGTCACTTAACCCTCCATTGCCTCATGTAAGCCACACTGAGCCTGCCATGAGTGGGAAAGCGCGGGGTACAAATGTAACAAAATAGAAAAGAACATACATATAGTAACATCAATGGGATAGAGGCTTGACATCCACCTGGTTCTCCCTTTATCTTTCTTGGTGGGGGAAGTTAGCGACAGGGTCTTGGTCCTGATTGGCTATGTCAGGGATTGGACTGACGTCTGAGGCAGATGATGTCAGATGCCAGAACCTATTTAAGCCTACCTCTACTTGTATAGGATGCTGTAGTGTTAATTCCCTCAGCTGTGAGCTTCCTTCTGATCCTCTATTTGTGCTTCAGGTGCATTGTGAGTTCTCTCTCTGTGTGGTTAGCATTTAACTCTCTACTTTCTATATTTGCTGTTTGAGTCTGTGAGAACTTGCTCCTCAGTTTAGCTGTGCTTTTTAGCTCAGCTGTGAGCTGTTCTTCTGTGTGGTTAGTCTTTAACCCTTTACTTTCTGAATCTGTCTGCATCTGTTTGGGCTGCTCTTCCATTTAGCTGTGGGTTCTAGCACAGCCTTGAGCTGCCTGTCTTTGTGGTTTCCCTTTAACACTTTACTTGCTGAATCTGTTGCTTGAATCTGTTTGGGCTGCTCTTACGTTTAGCTGTGGGTTCTAGACAGTGCTTTTTTTGTTGGAAAAAAAGTACCAATACTCATTATGGGTGGGATCACCTACATAAGCCACACCTCTTATACCAGCCATGGCGCATATAAACAGGCATCATTGAAGATATTATACCAGTATAGGAGAAAAAAATAACGTGGGTGTTTCTTTCATTATAAATAATTTCTGTAAGCAGTTACAGCTCCAGTATACCCAATGCAAAATAAGACAGCAGATGTAAATTCTCAAATTGGACATATTCCAAACACTAAAATGAAAATAAAATGATTTTTTTCTACCTTTGTTGTCTGGTGACTTTGTTTTTCTGATCATGTTGGTCCCAGTCTCTGATTCTGCTGCTGGCTATCTGTTCCCTTAACTCCATTTCCAGGGCTTCCTTTCCATTTATTTCTTTACTTTCCTCCTTTCTTCTTCATTTCTTGCACTACATCCATAAGTAAAAGCTGGATCCTCCGTGGAATTGACTGGAGGAGGTATAACGTTGATCCAGCTTTTGCCTATTTTCTCCATCCATGTGTAGTTTTTCCTCCTCTCTTTCCTTTCCCTCATCTCCATCCATGTGCATCTTCTTCTTTTCTCTATTTTTCCCTCCATCCATGTCCAGCATTTCCCCCTCTCTCCTCCCTTCCATGTATCTATATCCAGCAATAATTCTCTCTCCCCTCTCCTCCATCCAAGTCCAGCATTTCTCCTCTCTCCCCTGTCCACCCCTCCATCCTTCCATGTCCAACAATTCTCCTGCTCTCCTCTCCATCCATTTCCAGCATTTCTCCTCTCTCCCCTGGCTTCCTCTTCCATCCATGTCCAGTATTTCTCCTCTCTTCCCTGCCCTCCCCTGCCATCCATGTCCAGCGATTCTTCCTCCCCGCCCATCCTCCCTCCCGCTGCCTACCTGTGAGTCCAGACCCCAGCATCAGCCAGTGCAACAATTAAAAAAGGCTGCCAGCATTGAGGCCTTCCCTCTGCGAGTCCCGCCTACTTTGTTTCAACTTCCTGTTTCCGCATAGGCAGGACTCTTAGAGAGAAAGCCCCGAGGATGCCGGCAGCCTCTCTTAATTGCTGCCAAGTTGCTAAAGAAAAGGAGGGTCACAGGGAAGAAGGGAGTGAGAGGAGGGGTGCAGGCCAGCTGCAGGGGAAAAAAGTGCCTATACAAAAGGGCGTTTTTTTGGGCATTTTTGGCGACTGAGGGCTGAGCTCCCGATGAAGCATTTGGGAAACAGAAGCTTTCTGTCGAGCATATCCTCCATGCAACGCTACAGCCCAGATAGGTGTATTTATTGCCTTTATAGTTTGTAGATAATAGAATATAATATAATCTGCTACAAGACAAATTTTGATTTTGATAACATGGGAGGTTTTTGACTAATGAGGAACCTGTATCATAGTCTCTAATATCAAGTATGTATGAGATCTATGACAGTCTGTAATTCACATTAATGATATAGTGAATACAGAGTTTCTGAAGTCTTTTCCTCCTGGTAGATAACACTCAGAGTATTCTATCTTGCCAATGTATATATAGCAGGAAAATTTTATAAAACAATTTACATAATCCTAACCTTCTTCCTGTGGCATCACAAACCACCATAAATAGCACTGGCTAATTTAAAATTGCCAAAGAATAAAGGAGGGATCAACTTTCCAGACTTTCAAGCATATCATTTCTCCTTTTTGCTGCAACAAGGTGGGAGATGGTACAGTGAAATCCCTGATACTTATAAACTAATTTGGTTTTGTCTAGAGAAGACCATCATTTATTACATACCACTTAATCTTCTTCTGGTATGGTAGTTATGCATCAGTGCAGGCAGTCTGTGATGATGGTTACCACTATACATGCTTTATTTATTTATTTTAGTTATATTTGTACCCCATGCTTTCCCACTCATGGCAGGCTCAATGCGTCTTACATATACAGGTACTTATTTGTACCTGGGGCAATGGAGGGTTAAGTGCCTGAAGTGGGAATTGAACTCAGTTCCTCAGGACCAGAGTCCACCACCCTAACCATTAGGCCACTCCTCCACTCCTTTAAAGCTTTGGAAAAGAAGACTCTAGAAACACAAAGTTATTCATTGAGAAAACCTATTGGAAATAATCCTGCAATACTCAATGGCAACAAAACAGTCAATTGGAAAGTCTGGTCGATCCAACAGTTTTGGTGACCACAATATGTTTATATGAATGGTCATCTTAAAGACTTCAGCACTTTACAGCAAGAATTTAGATTACCTACTCAGCAATACTTTGCAGGGTCCAGCTCCAGCACTCAACACACCATGCAATCTTTCCTAGGATGATATAATGGAAGGACTGCAACTTGGAAGTATTAACCATGAAAATAGCCTGCATCCTGAAGGCAGCTTCCAGATTTTATCTGCTATTGAAACTTTGCAGTTGGAATGCATGCCTTGGTAATAAGAAGGTTTGGTAATTCAATAAGGATGAGTTCCTTCCATCCAAACTTTGGAAGAAGATTTGGCTGTAATGGAAATGTTTCTTTATCAGCATCGCCTTGTCGACTCCTGTTTAGGCAGCAAAGTGCTACTTACAAGCAAACAATCTATGCTGATCATGCAATAAAGTTGAAGAAATCTTTACTCATCTCTTATTCAATTGCTCTAACCTATTGCAGGAATATCAGAAGATGAATTGATGAAATTTTGCAACTAGAAGAGAAGTTTATACTTAAACTGATAGTTTGGAAAACCCTTGCCTTGGAAAACTCACTTGCTCTGCAAGAAACCTTTTTGCTTGATTTTGTTTCTTTAGGAGGAAAGGATTTGCTTCTTTTTAAAAACAACCCCAATCATAGAAATTGCTCTTTACTTCCCAATCCAGCCTCCCAGGCAAGTTAGACATCTGGTGTGGATCAGACTAGCCATTACATTCCTTTCAGATGCATCTCAGGGGATGTCAGCCCTGTAATCTTCTCAAAGACCAGCTGCCTGAACCCACCTCAGTTGGGTCAGCAAGTACCATTAATTTTGATAACAAAAGATGGTCACCACTGCTCAGAACTTTACATAAGTACATAAGTAATGCCACACTGGGAAAAGACCAAGGGTCCATCGAGCCCAGCATCCTGTCCACGACAGCGGTCAATCCAGGCCAAGGGCACCTAGCAAGCTTCCCAAATGTACAAACATTCTATACATGTTATTCCTGGAATTGTGGATTTTTCCCAAGTCCATTTAGTAGTGGTTTATGGACTTGTCCTTTAGGAAACCGTCTAACCCCTTTTTAAACTCTTCTCCAAGCTGAAAAGCCCTAGCCTCCTTAGTCTTTCTTCATAGGGAAGCCGTCCCATCCCCACTATCATTTTAGTTGCCCTTCGCTGCACCTTTTCCAATTCTACTATAGCTTTCTTGAGTTGTGGCGACCAGAATTGAACACAATATTTAAGGTGCGGTCGCACCATGGAGCGATACAACGGCATTATAACATCCTCACACCTGTTTTCCATACCTTTCCTAATAATACCCAACATTCTATTCGCATTCCTAGCTGCAGCAGCACACTGAGCAGCAGGTTTCAGTGTATTATCGGCGACGACACCCAGATCCCTTTCTTGGTCCGTAACTCCTAACGTGGAACCTTGCATGATGTAGCTATAATTCGGGTTCTTTTTTCCCACATGCATCACCTTGCACTTGCTCACATTAAACGTCATCTGCCATTTAGCCACCCAGTCTCATAAGGTCCTTCTGTAATTTTTCACAATCCTGTCACGAGTTAACGACTTTGAATAACTTTGTGCCATCAGCAAATTTAATTACCTCGCTAGTTACTCCCATCTCTAAATCATTTATAAATATATTAAAAAGCAGCGGTCCTAGCACAGACCCCTGAGGAACCCCACTAACTACCCTTCTCCATTGTGAATACTGCCCATTTAACCCCACTCTCTTGTTTCCTATCCTTCAACCAGTTTTTAATCCACAATAGGACAATTCCTCCTATCCCATGACCCTCCAATTTCCTCTGTAGCCTTTCATGAGGTACCTTGTCAAACACCTTTGAAAATCCAGATACACAATATCAACTGGCTCCCTTTTGTCCACATGTTTGTTTACTCCTTCAAAGAACTGAAGTAAATTGGTCAGGCAAGTTTTCCCCAGACAAAAGCCGTGCTGGCTTGGTCTCAATAATCCATGTCCTTGGATGTGCTCTGTAATTTTGTTTTTGATAATAGCCTCTACCATAGTCCCCGGCACCGACGTCAGACTCACCGGTCTATAATTTCCCGGATCTCCCCTGGAACCTTTTTTAAAAATCGCCATTACATTGTCCACCCTCCAATCTTCCGGTACCACGCTCGATTTTAAGGATAAATTGCATATCACTAATAGTAGCTCCGCAAGCTCATTTTTCAGTTCTATCAGTACTCTAGGATGAATACCATCCGGTCCAGGAGATTTGCTACTCTTCAGTTTGCTGAACTGCCCCATTACGTCCTCCAGGTTTACCGTGAAGTCAGTAAGTTTCTCCGACTCGTCCGCTTGAAATACCATTACCGACACCGGTATCCCACCCAAATCTTCCTCAGTGAAGACCGAAGCAAAGAATTCGTTCAATCTCTCTGCTACGTCTTTATCTTCCTTGATCACCCCTTGTACCCCTCGGTCATCCAGCGGCCCAACTGATTCTTTTGCCGGCTCCCTGCTTTTAATATACCAAACAAAATTTTTGCTATGTTTTTTTGCCTCTAATGCTATCTTTTTTTCATAATCCCTCTTGGCCTTCTTTATCTGCATCCTTGCATTTGCTTTGACACTCCTTATGCTGCTGCTTGTTATTTTCAGACGGTTCCTTCTTCCATTTTCTGAAGGCGTTTCTTTTAGCCCTAATAGCTTCCTTCACCTCACTTTTCAACCATGCCATCTGTCTTTTGGACTTCCGTCTTTCTTTTCTAATTTGCAGAATGTGTTTGGCCTGGGCCTCTAGGATGGTATGTTTGAACAGCGTCCATGCCTGTTGTACAGTTTTTACCCTCTCAGTTGTCCCCTTACGTTTTTTTTAACCGTTCTTCTCATTTTATCATAGTCTCCTTTTTTAAACTTAAACACTAATGTATTTTACTTCCTGTGTATAGTTACTTCAAGGTTGATATCAAAACTGATCATATTAGGATCACTGTTATCAAGCGGCCCCAGAACCATAATGTCCCTCACCAGATCATGCACTCCACTAAGAACCAAGTCTAGAATTTTTCCTTCTCTCGTCGGCTCCTGCACTAGCTGCTCCATAAAGCTGTCCTTGATTTCATCAAGGAATTGTACCTCTCTAACGTGTCCCGATGTTACATTTACCCAGTCTATATTTGGATAATTGAAGTCACCCATTATTATCACATTGCCCATTTTGTTTGCGTCTCTGATTTCTTTTATCATTTCTGTGTCTACCTGCTCATCCTGGCGAGGTGGACGGTAATACACTCCTATCACCGTCCTTTTCCCTTTCATACATGGAATTTCAACCCACAATGATTCAAAGGTGTGATTTGTGTCCTGCTGAATTTGTAATCTATCTGAGTCAAGGCTCTCATTAATATACAATGCTACCTCTCCACCAGTCCTGTCCACCCTATCACTACAATATACTTTGTACCCCGGTATGACAGTGTCCCACTGGTTATCCTCCTTCCACCAGGTCTCAGTAATGCCTATTATATCCAATTTTTCATTTAGTGCAATATATTCCAACTCTCCCATCTTATTTCTTAGACTCCTAGCATTTGCATATAGACATTTCAGAGTATGTTTGTTGTTCCTATTTGCATGATGCTTAGTACTTGACACTATTGATTTGCCATCTTTTGTCTGATCTTTAGTTGTATTTAAGGGCACCTGGCCTACCACGGTCTATTGTGCAACCTCTCTATCCAGAAACCCTATCTTCCCTGTTTGTGAGGTATCCTTGCAAGATACCTTATCCCGAACCATGCGCTTTTGAGCAACTGTCGGCCTTCCCCCCATTTCTAGTTTAAAAGCTGCTCTAGCTCCTTTTTAAATGCCGATGCCAGCAGCCTGGTCCCACCCTGGTTAAGGTGGAGCCCATCCTTTCGGAATAGGCTCCCCCTTCTGCAGAATGTTGCCCAGTTCCTAACGAATCTAAAGCCCTCCTCCCTGCACCATCGTCTCATCTCATTCTGGAGCTCTGCCTGTCTCTTTGGCCCTGCGCGTGGAACAGGTAGCATTTCAGAAAATGCTACCCTAGAGGATCTGGATTTGAGCTTTCTACTTAAGAGCCTAAATTTGGCTACCAGAACCTCTCTCCCACATTTTCCTATGTCATTGGTACCCACATGTACCAAGACAGCCGACTCCTCCCCAGGACTATCTAAAATCCTATCTAGGTGATGCATGAGGTCCGCCACCTTCACACCAGGCAGGCAAGTCACCAGGCACCCAGCTATCTATATGCCTAATGATCGAATCACCAACTACAACGGCTGTCCTAACCTTTCCCTCCCGGGCAGCACTTGGAGACATATCCTCGGTGCGAGAGGATAGTACATCCCCTGGTGGGCAGGTCCTGGCTACAGGAGTACTTCCTACTTCACCAGGGTGATGCTCTCCTTCTAGGAGACCTCCCTCCTCCTAGGTAGCACAAGGGCTACCAGACTGGAGGTGGGACTTCTCTACAACATCCCTGTAGGTCTGCTCTATGTACCTCTCTGTCTCCCTCAGCTCCACCAAGTCTGCTAAGAGCTAGGAGCTCTCTAAGACACGTTCTCTAAGAGCTAGGAGCACTTTGCATCGGGCACACACATATGACATCTCACCAACTGGGAGATAATCATACATGTAACACTCAATGCAAAAGACTGGATAGCACCTCTCTCGCTGCTGGACTGCTGACTCCATCTTAGTGTTTTTGAGTTTTTCAATAATTTAAAACTTGCTACAGTATTAAGGATATTAGCCTAATATAAAAGTGTCTTTAGCACCGTTCTTCCATGCTACGATCAAAGTAAAAATTGGCGGAATGATACTATGGTGCTGAAAATTACACAGAGGTGCAGGAGTTGAAATTGTGTTTTCTTATGGAATGTCTGGCCTATTACACTCCTTGAAGAGATGTACACAATCTGGCAGATATTCGGCTGGTGACAGTGTTGTTTTTTTAATGCTGTCAATGGCTAAATTAGCCCCGGATAATCAGTACCGGACTATGTGCAGGCACTAGTCCTGAATATCTGGGGCTAATTCTGGAAGAGTGGTCACCGGAGATTTTGTGGGGTCCCAGCTGATATTCAGCCAGGGCCTATACAAGACAATTATTCAGATCCTGGCTGAATATCGGCTGGGCCCACATAACTTTTTAAAACCCCTCTGAGCACCTTCCAACACCCCATAACAGCCCCTCCTTCCTTCCCCCTCACTCTAGATCGGGACTTTGAGAACCTCCTCCCATCTCCTGGAATAGCCCCCAACCCCACCACCACCACCAATATTCTGGGGACATGGAGGTGGAAGGTAGTTCTCAAAGTTGCGGCCATGGGGGGAAAGGAAACAGATCAGAGGGTTTTTTTTTAAAGTTTTGCAGATCCTGGATGATATTCAGTGCCAAGACCTACATAGCTAACTGGCCTACTTAGGACAGTAAATACCTAAAAAAAACCAAAAACCTAGGACAGTAAAAACCTAGTAAATACAAGCAACCTCAATCATCTTTGATGCCAACAGCTTGATCAATGACAGCTTTTGAGCTATTCTAACTTGGCTGATTTAGCTATGCGAGTCCCAGCACTGAATATTGCTAGCACCCGCATAACCACCAGCTCCTCCCCAATTCTGCCCCTTGTACCATCCCTGATCTGACCATTTTTTTAATGGCCAATCAGAGCCACAATTAATTGCCACTGACTATCATAGTAATGTGTAGTAACATAACATAGTAGATGGCGGCAGAAAAAGACCAGTATGGTCCATCCAATCTGCCCAACAAGATAAACTCATTACATATAGTATGAAGTGATTCATCAAATGTATACCTGATCTTGATTTATCCTTGTCTTTTTTAGGGCCTTGTTCTGACATTTCTGAAGTTGTTGTCACAGCCCCTGAAAAGCTCCACTCCAGCCCATCCAAATTTGTTCAGTCTCGATCAGGGCACAGACCATAGAAGTCTGCCTAGTACTGGCTTTCCTACCTAATCTCCCCTAAGCTTCTTTGGATCCAATCCTTCTAAACAGGATTCCTTTGTGTTTATCCCATGCCTTTTTGAATTCTATTACCATTTTCACCTCTACTATCTCCCACAGGAAGGTATTCCAGGTATGTACCATCCTCTCAGTGAAAAAATACTTCCTGACATTTTTCCTGATTCAGCCCCCTTTCAACTTCAATTCATACCCTTTATTTCTACCACCTTCCTGACTCTGGAAAAGGTTTGTTTGCAGATTAATACCTTTCAAATATTTGAACATCTGTATCACATCACCCCTGTTTCTCCTTTCCTACAGAGCATACATGTTTAGGGCAGCAAGTCTCTCCATGCATGTCTTGCAACGTAAACCCCCTACTATTTTTGTTGCTTTTCTCTGAACTGCTTCAAGTCTTTTTACATCCTTAGCAAGATAAGGTCTCCAAAACTGAATGCGAAACTCCAAGGGGGCCTCAGCCAGGAATGATTTAAGCAGGCCAGAGCCTCTCCTGCCCACTTAAATTGCTTTGAATATCAGGCAGAATGGTTCTAAACATTGCTTTTTCTGCAGACAGAATTTTGCTGAACAAGTACATACTAAGCTTGGATAATGCAATCTGTGGTTGCACTTTTCCCTCCTCCCCTCAACCTGACAATGTTTCCAAAATGCCTCCTTTCAATGTGGCTAACAAGCAAACATGTTGTGGACCCCCCCCCCCCCCCCCCACCCCACAAACTTTAGTTGCTTTGAAGGAGGGTGGCCTAGTGCTTAGAGCACTGGTCTTGCAATCCAGAGGTGGCCGGTTCAAATCCCACTGCTGCTCCTTGTGATCTTGGGCAAGTCACTTAACCCTCCATTGCCTCAGGTACAAACTTAGATTGTGAGCCCTCCTGGGACAGAGAAATATCCAGAGTACCTGAATGTAACTCACCTTGAGCTACTACTGGAAAAGTTGTGAGGAAAAATCTAAATAAATAAAACAGCTGATTAAACATAAGTAAAATGCTTCCTACCTGGATAAACTGATTTGAAAATTGACTTCACCATAGAAATATCATAGTTCGTTAAAATGTACTATTTCATACTAGATGCACATTCATAAACAAGTTAACTTAACTGGAGTGTCAAGGTATGATATCTTCAGCAGAAATTTAAACTGTTCACAAGATAGTTTTCATCATCTTCCTTGTCAGTGCTATTTTCACCTTCCAACTGGTAGAAAGAAGTGCATAATTATTGCCATACTGGGACAGACCGAAGGTCCATCAAGCCCAGCATCCTGTTTCCAACAGTGGCCAATCCAGGTCCCAAGTACCTAGCAAGGTCCCAAAACAGTACAATATATTTTATGCTGCTTATCCTAGAAATACAGGCCTCTTTTATCAAGCTGTGCTAGCGGCTCCGGTGCGGTAATGCCGACAAAGCCCATTCACTTTCAATGGGCTCTGTCTGCATTGCCACGTGGGAACCACTAGCAGGGCTTGATATAAGAGGCCCACAATCTGTCACCTGCTTCACAGCTGGCTCACACTTGTAGACTACCATAAAGTAGTTAAACAAACACACTCCACTAAAATGCTTTTAGTTGCACATTTTATCTATAGAAATTTCCTGCGGGGAGCTAACCTGATATGGGAAATGAGGGGAGACTTCTAAAATTGAAGATGGGAATAGCTTTATTTTTGCACTCTTTCTGGGTAGCAATGGCTAGAAAATAACAGGTGAAAACAAGAGAGGCCAGGGAATACAAAACAATGTAACAATAGAAAAGAGTATTACCACATAGATTCCTTACAGAAAGCCAGTGTCTTGGATGGTAGTTTGCAAGATTGTCCAGTTGTCAAAGTATGGTCATGCTGAGGGTCCCCCCGTTTGCCCCTGAAGAAGCCCTGTGGTGGTGAATCAGGTCCGTTGGGCAGGGAAGCCCGATGGCGACCGCTTTGCAGCTAAGTGATGTTTAACATTATGGGCAATGTAGCTTTTGATATTTAATATTTGATATTTAATATTTGATTTGTTTGTTACAAAATTTGAGCACATAGGAGGATGGTGAGAATGTGACCAGTGATTGATTTGTAGTGACGCTCATGTAGAGCACAATTTGTTCAGCATTATTGCTGTATGTCACTTATCTGAGGTCCTTTCCACTTTTCCTTATCACTGTTTTTGAACAGGGTTCCCATTCATATAAACCCGCTCTTTTCTTGTTTGGTATATAATCATCATCATATTAACTATTTTTTAGATTGTTCTTTATTAAATTGCAAATATCAAACTTTCTAAAACCATTGAATCAACAATAACTCAGATACATACACTCTCTCTCACACCCCGCATTCATCCAAGCCTTGTACCAGATCTTACTAGTACATCATATAGCTTACCACAACAGTGACCCCACTCAGCACTTCTTTTTTTACAAATGACAATTGTTTTAGCACATTCATTTAAATCATTCACAGCATGCTTTTTTTTGTCAACCACGCCATGTTATGCCAACTTCTTAAACAGCTGTCTTATTAAGCGCTTTGTTGATTATCCAAATTGTACAGATTGTCCTGACAGCATTCTTATCTAATCAACCACGCTGTACTTGATACCGACTTCTTAAAGAACAATCCTAATGAGCGTCGTGTTGTTTATCCATATTGTCCATTAGTCAATCATTGAGCTCATATAGTTTCCAGAGTGTTCTCCTCCACTCCACTATTCACTTTCCACAACCAACGAACTTCACTGTTAATGGTAGTATCCACTGTTGCATTTGGATCCTCAAGGCTGATCTTCACAACAACTCCCTCTATCACACACAGTGCCCCGCACCCTACACAGCCTGTGTTTCACTACTTGAGCCTCATCAGTCTACAACATCAGGGGTTGTTACTTGTCATTTGTAAAAAAAAAGAAGTGCTGAGTGGGGTCACTGTAGTAGTAAGGTATATGATGTATTAGTAAGATCTGGTACAAGGCCTCGATGAATAAGGGGTATGAGAGAGAGTGTGTGTATATCTGAGTTATTGTTGATTCAATGGTTTTAGAAAGTTTGATATTTGCAATTTAATAAAGAACAATCTAAAAAAATAGTTAATATGATGATGATTATATAATATATAGAGAGTATAACTATTGGAAAATTTGTTACCCAGTAAAGACGTTTGTGGCTATATGTAGGTATGGTAGGATTTTTGGTGGGCTTTGAAGGGCTCACACTTTCCACCACAAATGCACCAGTTAGAATGAGATATGGGCCTGGGTCCCCTTCTCTACAGTCCACTGCACAGACCACTAGGCTCTAATAGTTTAAGTCCACCCAATCATTTTAAAATAGAAGTGGGGAGGTAGTCTGGCAGGTGAGATAGTAGTTGAGGTGCTGTTGGGTCAAGGGAGGTTGGAATGTTGTGGCTCTAATGGTAGCTGGGAAGTTATAGGGAAATTTAGCATACTTTTGACTCCCAGATTGGCTGGCTAGTGTGTGAAGGCAGGAACACCACAATCTAGTTACTAGGAATAAGTCTGGAAGGTTCCTAAGTTATCTCCTGTGGTATGAGGCCATCTGGCAACACCACAGGTCAGATGATTATGAAAGGTGGAGAGTAGGATGGCACCATCTAATCTCAAATTGAAGCCAACTGGAGGTGTGTTTGTGTTATGCTTTATTATAATAAAGGTGTGACCTGGTTTGACTTTTTTTTTTTTTGCCAGTGCTTAAGGAAGTTAAACAGTATGTATGTTATAGTGGAGGACGTGATGATGTAAAGCCTATGTTAATCAATTTTCCATGCATTTATTCATAGGTTTTATGCACATACAGTAATTTTATAAATGGACACCTAATTTAAGGCACCAAAAATTCACCTATTTCAAGCCTATTTTATAAAGAAAGTCAGTGCCTACTTTTCTCTATAAAATATTAGCATCAGTGGCCGAAAACATGCCTTCATTGAAGGCACAATCACTTACACCAGCCAGTGGAGGAGTGGCCTAGTGGTTAGAGTGGTGGATTTTGGTCCTGGGGAACTAGGTTCGATTCCCAGTGCAGGCACAGGCAGCTCCTTGTGACTCTGGGCAAGTCACTTAACCTTCCATTGCCCCAGGTCAAATAAGTACCTAAGTCGCATTGAGCCTGCCATGAGTGGGAAAGCGCGGGGTACAAATAAAAAAAATAAATAAATAACTATAAATGACAACACCTACATCCTGCAAGAATATGCATTCATTAAAGGATTCTATAATCCATGCATGTACTTCTTGTACCACCCACATTTCACCCCAAACTCCGCCCACATACATACCCACAGTGAAAAAACAATGCATGTACTTTTATGCTGGCTGATATTTTGTGAAACCATCTAAATTGTCAGGTATCCACCTATGTTGTTAATAAACTCAAACAAATTAATATTGATTTTAAAAAACTCTTATTAAATTTGTTTTCAGCACTCAGAACCAGGTGCACACTGTAGAGAAGAGGCAATCATCCATCTCATTATAGCACGTTTAAGCCCCAAAATGTATTTTCATGCTAAAGTCCATCATGTGATAAACAGAACTTATCTTACTTGAACTTCTTCTCGGGCATGATGAACAAAAATTATTGCAGATAGTCATCCTCTTCCACCAATATCTTGTACACTTGACTGCTTAATTTACTTTATCATGTACGAACTATAATACCACTATGTATTTCTTGATCTGGAATTGGCGATCGCCATTACGGTACAATGTAAGCCACATTGAACCTGCAAATAGGTGGGATAATGTGGGATACAAATGCAACAAAATAAATATCCTATTCAAACATGTTGTGCTTCAAATCCATCTCCCCAACACAGAGGATGCCTGATAATTTAGATGGTTTTAGTAAATTGAGGGGGGTCTTTTACTAAGCCACAGTAGTGTTTTTTGCTCGTGGTAGAAATCAGCTAGTGATAAAAGTCGAGATGCCCATGAGCGTCTCAGCATTTAGCTCCACCTAAAAATGCTTGCGCATTTTAGTAAAAGCCCTCCTAAGTCAAGAATATAAGATTAACCCCATTTACTGTTTGATATTATATTGTCATTTATGCAAGTATGTTGCCATTTATGCAGATAAATTGCTAAAATACTGACATTTACATGCATTGTTCATGCCTAAAATAGGTGCCTCCTAATAAAATTATCCCTTTTATGTCAATTTTGTGCATGTTCTATAGGCACAGAAAAATTCCCATACTGAAACCACAAACTGAATGCACATCCTTAGTGCAGAGAGAGAGAGCAGAAATAGAAAAGAGAAACCCAGAAACATATCTTGTCTGTTACAGGGCAGCCAACAGCAGCACAATCCCAATCAGTTCAAGGTGATTTGTAGAACTCTATCTAATGAAACTTGCATACCTAGGGAAAATGAAAAATCATCCACTTCCACTATCATTCTGCATAAGGTACTAAACTACTGTATGCAAATGCAAGAAGCATGAAAGATAAAATTGAAGCTTTAGAACTAATAGCTGACATATGTGTTCAACAATATTAGAATCACAGACAATAGAAACCATTTCATGTCTTGAACGTAAATATAACAAATTGTACATTATTCAGAAAAGATTAAATAGATAAAAAGGGGGAAAGATCCACCATAGATGGCCCAAGTTACATCTCATCCTAGGGGAAGCATATTAGGGGAGAAGCAATTGAGGAAGTGGATGCTTTATTCAATGGAAATTAGGAGATGAAGAATAATGTATAAAAATGAACTAAAATTACTTAACCATATGGTAAGAACATTCATTCTGGAAAACATAATAATAGGTGACTCTAATTATTCAGAAATTGACTTGACTAATGGAAAAAGTAAATCAACAAGATACCGTTTCTGAATATCCCTTAAGACAGTTACCTCTCTTTGCTAGTAAAAGCTCCCATTAAATTTAAGGTTGTTTTTCATAAATCCTATGTGATTCAATCAAGCAGTAAAAGACAAATATCTTTAAAAACTATATTTTCCAGACAATGAAAGGAAAATAAATAGAGGGAGCCTTACAGAACTACAAAGCATATAACAAGCTAAAATGTATTATGAAAAAAAATGACTTCTAGATAGGAGAAGAGTATTTAAATATATTAATAATAAATAGGAAAGGGGACTGTGATAGGAAATGGAGCAGAAAAGGTTACTAGGGACAGAGACATAGCAGAAATAGTGATTCCTTTAGCTTCTGAATTTATAGTAGAAAGGCATAAAAAGAAAAGGAAAAGTGGTTAGTAAACCCAAATGTTAGGCACATTTAAGGCTGGTATGTTAGCCCAAAAGCAGGCAGAAAAAGAATTGGGCTATGCCAACTTAGAAACCAGTACCAGATGGATGGCAACTGGACCTAATACTTCAGGAATCAGTGAAAGCAGAGGAGGTTAGGAGTGGCAATGTCTGTGTGTATTTCCTATATTCAGACCAAGGAAAGAACAGACACATTAAGCTAAGATCAAGCATGAGGAACATAATATCAGCAGTCAGGTAATGAAATGAAAGATGCAATGAAAAGCTTCATTTTGTTAGTAAACAAAATAAAAAAATTATTTCAAAAATGTTTTTATGTTTTTGTTTCTGTTCACTTCAGAAACAAAAATGAGCACTACCTACATTAAATCTTGATACACTATCCCCCTTCTTCCCCGGGCCTTTCCCTCTGCCCCCCTATCCAGCCTTCTGGAATTCATCCACTCCTTATTTGGGATACCTGTAGTCATACTAGGGCAGAAATAATTCCCAGTTGTTCCCGCCTCATTATGTCCTGTTTCCAAAATCTCAGCAACCAGCATGGAAGGCCCCCCTATCCAGCTTTCTGGAATTTGCCTACTCCTTATTTGGGATATCTGTAGTCAAACTAGGGCAGAAACAATTCCCAGTTGTTCCTGCCTCATTAAGTCCTGTTTCCAAAATCTCAGCAGCCAGCATGGAGATTACTGCTAGTTTGTTCTATGGCTGTATTCTGTAATAAGGCCAACACCATCTTGAAAACAGAAAGTAACCGGGGTCACTTCTGCACTAATTGTAGTATGATGATCTCATAGGGATAAGAAGGATAAGGTAAGCCCTGGGGAGGGGAGTTTCAATTTTTAAATGGTGCCGCTTACAGGGGAGGGAAGGGGCGGTAAGAGCTCTTCCTTTTCTTTTTTTCTTTTCACTTTCACTTATTATAAATTAAATTATCATTAAATAAACTGGAAAAGGCCCCTTAGAAAATGATCCAAACCTTTTTTTAAACCCTGCTAAGCTAACTGCTTTTATCCCATTCTCTGGCAACAAATTCCAGAGTTTAATTACATGTTGAGTGAAGGATGCTATATTGGAGAAACAGGCCGGATGCTTAAGACAAGATTTAATTTACATAGACATAACATGAAGAAAGCTGGTGCCAGTCAGGTTCCCACCCCTGTGGGCCAGCACTTTACAAGACCAGAACACTGCACCAGTGATTTCACAGTAAGAATCCTGAAAGGTAACTTTAAAACAATACAGGAATGTAAGACCTTTGAAGTCAGAATGATTGAATATTTTGACAGACAGGACTTAACAAGGATCTGGGTTTTCTAGCCCATTATAAACCATAAAGTTGTATTTCTCTGTTTATCACCCTCCTCTCACCTACCCACACCCATCCTGTTAGACTATCAATGAAATGCTTTGATGTCCCCATGCATACCTCCTACCCACCCCCACTCTGCTAGACTGTCAATGAAATGCTTGGATGTTTCACTTATATATATACTGTCAGCTACCACATTTGCTTATTTCCGATCTGACGAAGAAGGGCAATCTTTGAAAGCTAATCAAGAAATGTATTAAGTTATGTCCAATAAAAAAGGTATCATCTTATTTTCTTTTCCATGTTTTATTTTGTTTGATTTTTATTGATAACCTTTAAGAGTGGACTAACACGGCTACCACACCTCTCTACATGTTGAGTGAAAAAATATTTCCGTTGATTTGTTTTAAATTTACTACCTAGTAGCTTCATTGTGTGTCCCTTAGTCCCTGTATTTTTGGAAAGAGTAAACAAGTTATTCACATCTACCTGTTCAGTCCACTCTGTATTTTATAGACCTCTGTCTTATCTCCCCTCAGCCATCTTTTCTCCATGCTGAAGAGCCCTAGCCACTTTAGCCTTTCCTGTTAAGGAAGTTGTCCCATCTCCTTTATCATTTTTGTTACCCTTCTCTGCACCTTTTCTAATTCTGCTATATCTTTTTTGAGATGCGGCGACCAGAATTGCACACAGTATTCGAGTTGTGGTCACACCATGAAGTGATACAAAAGCCGAACCTGAGCAGAGAGTGGGTCATGCAACAACAACTCTAAACATTCAAGTAAATCTACTTTAGAATGGTTGAGGAAGAAGAGGTTTTGTGTTTTGGACTGGCAAAGTTAAAGGGCCAGATTGAATTCTATTGAAATGTTGTGGCAGGACTTGAAGCAGGGGCGTAGCCAGACAACAGATTTTGGGTGGGCCTACACAAGAAGTGGGTGGGCACCAAGTGTTCTCCCCTACCACCACCACCAAAAAAATATCTCAGCTGGCGTGAAAACGCTTCTTTTCACCTTAGCACTCTGCAGCAGGCATGTGCTGAAAACTGAGAAAGCGCAGGTGCCGGTATCGCTTGGAATCCCCACCAGCTACTGCTAAACGTGTGTTACTGTTGGGTGGGCTTGAGCCCTAAGTGGGTGGGCCCTGGCCCACCCAGGCCCACCTGTGGCTACGCCACTGACTTGAAGTGAGCTGTTTTGTACATGAAGTATTTTAATATCACAGAGGTGAAATAGTACTGTATGAGGACAAAAGGCCAGAATTCATGAAGGCACTATGAAATAGTAATCAATTGTTATAGAAAATGTTTGGCTGAAGTTACTGTCGCACAATGAAGAACTTACATGCTTTTTCACTTAAGGATATTATGAAATCTGTTTGCTAAAGTGTGATATATTTTTGCACTTGCTGCACATTAGGTGCAAAAATAAACATGTGAGAAGTGCAAATTCTTTGCAGTAACTGCTGAGGGTCTCTAGCATCTGATCTGAATGTGCCGCACAGAACAGACACTTACCGCACAGTAAATGCATTGGCAGGCAGTGCAGTAAGTGAATCCATGCTATCAGCAGGTATTTATTGTGCTCTGATGATAGCCAATTCCCCCCCCCCCCCCCCCACACACACACAACAAGCAGCATCCCTAACCCCCACAATATTCCCAAACAGCATCTCAACTCATTCACCCCTCCTAACAATGTCCCGAATAGCATTCCCACAAGAAGCATCTCCACCTCTTCTCCCCCTCAATCTACCCTCCCCCATCCTCGGGACAATAGGGATGTTCCCGATGGGCTAGATGAGGGACATGGGCAATCCCCAGAAGCTCCCACTCCATTGCCAGTTTGGGTTCAAAATTGTGGCTCTGACCCCAATCTGTAGTGACAGTGGGATACAGGGTGAGGTGTGGAAGTGTGGATTCAGGAGCTAGGGGTTTGAGATGTTGCTTGAGGGGGGTGGGGAGATTGGATATGCTGCTTGGGAGGTACAAGGCAGGCTGGGAATGCTGCTCATGGGGGGGGGGGGGGGACTAAGTTTTAAAAGCTGCAGGCCATGGTAACTGCATGCAAATAAAACAGGTGCTCTTACTGTCTCCCCTTCAGTAACCCCTGCTTTCTATATAGGTTGACAAAATTTGGATGCCCAAATTTGAGCATAGATCCCAGATCCACGTGCAAACTAATTGGCACTCATTTGGGTTTACGAGTGGATCTGCCCTGCACCCTATTCTATAAAATGCACACCTAGATTTTATAGTGTGCAACTCAAAAGGGGGCATGGCCATGGGAGGAGCATGGGTAAATCAGAGGCATTCTCAGAAATTAGGTGTGTGATGTTATGGAATAGGGTCATTTAGGCACCCAACTGCCATTAGTTTCATGCCAACATTTACACCAGGTTTCAGCGGGCATAAGTGTCACACTCAATGTTAGGCATGAGATACACGCTAAGCTAGTATTCTATTCAGAGCACTTCATACAGAGCGCTCTTTGCAGAATACTAGTTTAGTGCGGATCTTCCCGGTGCCTAGGTCGCCACTTATAGACTTCCCTCCTAAGTACGCCTGTGCTATCTGCAGTGATGACCGTAGCACTGCAATAACTGCAGCACTTTCCATGCCCATAACTCACCTATTATCCACCCCCTGCTGCAAAAACAGTTACTACTTGAATTAGCATAGAGTGTCATAGAGGTGCTGTAACTGTTCCTGTGTGTTAATTAATGCAGTAAGTGCTTACAACATCTTATTAAAGCAGCCCCTTATTGTTTAATCTTCTTTCTGCATAAATAATCAAAATATATCTTCTTTTTTTGTCTGAGTTATCAATTCAATGGGAGTTTTCTCTTGTCATCATTTAAATTAGGATATAATCATGTCTGAATATAAATTGTGCTAAAATACAAAGCATTCACAAATTTTTTTTCTCTACAGTCTAGATCTAGAAACCAGCAGGATAAATTGACCTGATTAATGTTTCCACTGTTTTCCTTCTGAGAATGATGAGGGAGGGTGAGGATTCACCAATATTAAATCATATAAATACTGGTATTCTCCTTCCCCATGACCTGGGCAAGCCACTCAGCTGATCCTCCTTTGAGCTCATATGTCAATCACTTTCACCTTGTGAGATCAGGCTTATGGCACCTACAGCAAGATAAGAGTGTATGCCTCTTTGTACAGTTTGATCTTATCACTCATACTAGCAAAACAGCTGGTTTTGTCCTGATTGTATGTTCATAAAAACAGTAAAAGAAATAGATTACGCAGGCTAAAACAAACTACCATGCTGGGTCAGACAAAAAGTCCATGGAGTCCAGTATCCTGTTTCCAACAGAGGCCAAGCCAGGTCACAAGTACCTGGCAGGACCTTAGACAGATTCCATGCTGTCTCTCCTCAAGCATTAGCAGTGGCTTTCCCAAGTCCACCTGGTTAATCAGACTTTTTCTGTCTTTTCCTCCAGATACCCAGCAGCCTGGTATTTGCCCCATCTCTGAACCCCCTCCCCAATGTACCATAGAGGCTGCCGCAGTGATTAATTTTCGCTGCCTGCGCCAGCCCAGCAGGCTGCCCTCTGATGCATCCTGCCCTTGCTAACATCACTTCCTGTTTTCTTACGGGCAGGATGCAGCAGAGGTACCCCAGGGAGGGAGTTCAGAGACAGGGGAGGTGCCAGTCCGCAGGTGGGGTACTGGGGAGAGAGGGAGCAATGCTGGATGCAGGGGGAGGAGGAAGCTGAAGGGATAGTAACAAAACCCCTATTTTATATATCTATGGCGGGGAGGGACGTGGAAGAGTCCATCCGTGTTAACTCTTGGCCCACTCAAAATAGGTCTGACTACGCCACTAGTCCAGCCCTTTTTTAAACTCAGCCGTATTAACTGCTTTGACCACACCTTCTAGCAACAAAGTCCACATTTTACACTAAGGGGTTGATACAGAAACTCATGCAGAAACTCACGCAGAAACCCAATTAGTAGCAACATTGCATGCTACCAATCCCGGGGCAAGCAGTGGCCCCTTTTACAGATCATTTATAAATATGTTAAAAAGCATTGGTTCCATTACAGATCCCTAGGGTGTTCCACTATTTACATTTCTCCATTAAGAATGGTTCTTATCCTAGTTACATCCCACAACTGATAGGAAGAGGAGTGAGAATTGCAGTTGTTGCAAGCAACCAAACTTTCACTTTGTCAAGAGCAGAGGCAAAGGGACAATGGAAGCACAAACAAGTTATACTGTAGGTCATGGAATACCAAGGTGTTACGAGAAAGTAACACCTCTCTGGAAATCAACCAGGATAGCACCCTCAGATGGAGGTGGCTAGGTGCTGTGTGATAAGTCTTCAGGGACTTAGGAGCCTAATATTTGGGTGATGACCTTAGTAGGTTTGGTAACTGTTGTCACGTCTGTGGTCGTGACCACCCTCAGACTTACCTTATTTCTGGGGGTCAGCATCTGTGCTGGCTCCTGTCTGTTTCTGTGTTAGTCTTGTCTCTGTCTCTGTGTGCTGGCTGCTTCCAGCATGACTCTAATTGCTTCACTATACTGCACCTGTGTGTGTGGAGCCTCCCTGTGCTTCAGTGTACTTTCTGCCTAGGGAGGGCCTTCATAAGGAAGTGCTGGACTTGCAGTCAAGGCCTTTGCATAGTGTCATGCTATGCTTATAGGTCATCAGGTTAGTGAGTGTGCTTGCGCTGCCACTTATCCTGTCTCTGGGGCCTTGCCCATCTGCTTATTGTGTCTGTGGACTGCTAGTCCTTCTGTGTGGGCTCTTGCCCTTCTGCTTGTGTGTCTGTGGACTGCTAGTCCTTCTGGTGCTCCATGCTGTCTTTGGAGCCACTGTTTCTTCCAGCCTTTGTTTGTTTCCTGTTGGTGGTTGTTAGCTCCTGAGCTTCAGCCACCGCCCTGACCTCTGCCTGTAACCGGTTATTCTCTGCTTGCGGACTATCTCTGACTCTTGCCTGAACCCTGATATTCTCTGCCTGCTGCCCGTGCTTGACTACAGCCTGTACCCGGATATTCTCTGCTTGCTGCCCGTCCCTGACTACAGCCTGAACCCAGATATTCTCTGTCTGCTGCCTGTCCCTGACTATTGCCTGAACCTTGATATTCGCTGCTTGCTGCCCGTCCCTGACTACAGCCTGAATCCAGATATTCTCTGCCTGCTGCCGGTCCCTGATTATAGTCTGAATCCTGATACTCTCTGTGTGCCTCTGCCCAGCTTATGTGTATACCCTGTTTCCTGCCTCTGGCTAGCTAGTGTATTTCCTGAGTGTTTATCCTGAGTCCTGTTTATGTCCAGCTTGCTGGTATATTCTGAGTCCTGTTTCTGCCCAGCTTTCTGGTATATCCTGAGGCCTGTTTCTGCCAAGCCTGCTTGTATGTCCTGAGTCTTGCTTCTGCCTAGCTAGAGTGTGTATCCTGAGTGTTCATCCTGAATCCTGTTTCTATCTAGCTAGTAAGTATATCCTGAGTGTACATCCTGAATCCTGCTGCCGCCTAGCTAGTGTGGATATCCTGAGTGTGTACCCTGAACCCCGCTTATGCCAAGCTTGCATGTATATCCTGAATCTCGTATATCCTGAAACCCATCTCTACCAAGCTTGTATGTATACCCAAGCCCCTGTTTCTGCCTAACCTTTGTGTACATCTTGTCTCCTTGGGTTGTCTTGTGGTTCTGGCTTAGTGGCTGCGTAGCAGCTCTCAGTGTTAGTCTAGTTCTATGCCTAGCCTTCCTCATGTTCTTAGACCCAGGGCGGGTCCTCTGGATCTTCAGTTCCTGCCCTGTCCTGCAAGTCCTGCCGGCCGCCCGCACTCCGGCGCTCAACGCCGGAGGAACGGTGGTCAAGCGCAGGTGAAGCCGTTCCTGTTTGCCTGTTCCAGTTTGCCTGCCTCTGTTGCCTCTCCAGTCCCGAGTTCCAGTCCTGCTCTTCGGTGTTTCCAGTTCCAGGGTGGTCTTGCCTGCCTCTGCCGCTCCTTGGCAGTGGTCCAAGGGCTCACGAATTCCGGTCCTGCTTCGAGGACCTGACAGAATGCAAAGGCCCTCGAGGACCTGACAACTGTTTAGGTTACTGCAAAGGTTGGTGGTAAGGCATGAGAAAAAGGCTAATGGCATTTTACTAGAGGGTGTTAAGCCCGTAATGTGCGGTTAACACAAGCTAACAGGCTACTGCAGAATGCATTAAAGCGTTTTGCAATATTTTGTCTGTTAAAGACTGATATTATACACATTACCTATATTTGGAAAATATTTTTAGGAGGGAGTGTGTCATACAAAGAGTGTTCCCACATTATTCAGCTAGTGCATTAGGATTAGTGCACATTAACCCCCAGATTCTACCGCAACTTAAGTTGCATGTGCAAATCCAGTCATATTCTAGATTTGCGCATGCAACTCAATTAGTTAACAAGCCAATCAGTGCCAATAATTGCCACTTAACAAGCAATTATTGACACTAATTGGCATAAATTAGAATTTACATGCACAACTGTCTAAGCGTATTCTATAATATGATGTGCGTAAGTTATTAGTCGCTTAGATGAAAAGGGGGCATGACCATGGGCATGAATGGGCGGGTTGTAGGCGTTTCTAAAATCTATGTGAATTGTTAGAAAACACCCGGTGCTGGACAGACTTATACAGTCTGTGCCAGAGCCAGTGGTTGGGAGGCAGGGCTGGTGGTTGGGAGGTGAGGATAGTGCTGGGCAGACTTATACAGTCTGTACCCTGAAGAGCACAGGTACAAATCAAAGTAGGGTATACACAAAAAGCAGCAAATATGAGTTATCTTGTTGGGCAGACTGGATGGACCGTGCAGGTCTTTTTCTGCCGTCATCTACTATGTATATTACGTGTCGGCATTTATTTATTTACTTATTAGGAGGAAAAGTCCATAGTCTGCTATTGAGACATACATGGGAAGCAACTGCTTGCCCCGGGATTTGTAGTATGGAGTGTTGCCACGATTTGGGTTTCTGCCAGGTACTTCTGACCTGGCTTGGCCACGGTTTGGAAAAGAGGATACTGGGCTAGATGGAACATTGGTCTGAACCAGTATGGCTACTCTTATGTTCTTATGTAGGAATTCACAAGGTGGTGTACAGCAAGAATAACTCAAAATTAAGCAATAGACAATTACAGCAGTAAAAATATTCAATTAACAGTACAAGTATAGCATACATTACAATGTCAACACAATACACAATAAAACATTTTAATAGACAGCATAGGGTGTAAGCAAAGCTGGAACATTTAGACAGGTAAGATAGAGTAACAGGAGTAAGAAAATAAGGGACTGATTTAAAGAAAGTTGCAAATGAGGTCAAACGGTGTTTGAACATTAGCTAAGGTAGGAGTGGGTAAACATGTCCTGCATTAATATATGCAGCCGTTGTCATTCCTTGTTTGTGTGTGTGTGATATGCAAATTAATTACTTCTCCCATTAAATGCCTGGTTGAAGATCCAAGCTTTCACCTGCTTCCTGAAGTAGAGATAGTCTTGGGTTAAGTGAAGCCTTTCAGGAAGTGCATTTCAGAGTGTGGGGGCTACTCCAGAGAAAGCTCGTTTGCAATATCACATCATGCGATGTCCTTTGGAAAGAATATGGTTAGGAATACTCCTTGGGAGGACCTTAGTGATCTTGGAGGTGTGTAGATGGAGATCCTGTTCTTCAGGTACTCTGAGCCATTTCCTCTAAGGGCCTTCAAGGTCAAACAAAGAATTTTAAATTTGGCCCTGTGTTGTATTGGTGGCCAGTGAAGTTTTTGCAAAAATGGTGTGATGTTGTCACGTCGCTTACAACCTTCTGTTAGTCTTGCTGCAGCATTCTGAATTAATTGGAACTGGTGCAAACCCTTTGTAGTCATACCAGTGTAGAGTGCATTAAAGTAATCTAGTCTTGATGTTATCATGGCATGCACAACTGAGACAAGATTTGCCTTCTCAATGTAAGGAGAGAGGCAGCATAGTTGTTGCAAGTGATAGAAGCTGCTCTTGAAGGTTGTTTGGATTTGGGTGATCAGAATAAGTATTGAATCGAGCTGTGTTCCAAGGTTCCTAACTTGTGATTTGAGGGGGAGTTTGTATTTTCCAAAAGAGATTTTGATATTAGGTATGTGCGCACTTATGCTAGGGACCCATAGAAGCTCAGTTTTACTTGGGTTTAGGCAAATTTTGTTTTTTTAGCTCATTCTTGAATTGATGTTAGCCAGGTAGTCAGTTTATTCAATATCTATCTCAAGCCACTCATTGTCACAAGGATTTTTATTTATTTATTGCATTTGTACCCCACATTTTCCCACCTATTTGCAGGCTCAATGTGGCTTACATTGTTCCATCATGGCGATCGCCATTTCCGGCATGAGGAAATACAAGTTGGTAATGCATACATGTTCATAAGAGAAAGCAGATTATGCATTATCAAAATCAAAGATATAGTGTAGCAGTTCTAACGTTCGTTCGTAATCACTGTTAAGGCAAGCAGGTATCTGGGGTTTGGTTATGTCCAATTCTGGTATAAATTTTGTTGGTTGAAATTTAGGATGGGTCATTGTGGTGCTTTCGATTTTTGTTTTTCCAAATATGAGTCTGGCTGCTGTGTTTTGGGCTGTCTGGAGTTTTTTGATGATTTGCTCTTTGCATCCGGCATAAATTGCATTGCAGTAGTCTAGGTGGCTTAACACCGTTGATTGTACCAAGCTGCGGAATACTTCCCTTGGGAAGAACGGTTTTATTCTTTTGAGTTTCCACATTGTGTGGAACATTTTCTTTGTTGTGTTTTTCGCATGGTTTTCCAGTGTGAGATTTCAGTCAATTGCTACTCCTAGAATTTTCAGGTTGTCTGAGACAGGGAGGGAGAAGTCTGGGGTGTTTATAGTGGTGGGTTTATACATGTTGTATTGTGATGAGAGGATGAGACATTGTGTTTTTTCTGCGTTGAGTTTTAGTTTGAATGCGTCCGCCCATGAATTCATGATTTGGAAACTGTGGTTAATTTCCTCTGTGATTTCTGTTAGGTCATATTTGAATGGGATGTAGATCGTAACATCATCTGCGTAGATGTAAGGGTTTAGGCCTTGGTTGGATAGTGATTTGGCTAGAGGTATCATCATTAGGTTGAACAAGGTTGGTGAGAGCGGTGATCCTTGGGGCACTCAGCATTTTGGCTTCCATGGTGAGGATATGGTCGACTTGGCTGTTACTTGATATGTTCTTGTGGTCAGGAAGCCTTTGAAACAATTGAGTATGTTTCCCCCGATCCCGAAGTATTCTAGGATGTTTAGTAGTATTTTATGGTTTACCATATCGAACGCGCTCGACATGTCAAATTGTAGGAGTAGTATATTGTTGCCAGTTGCTATTGCTTGCTTGAATTTGGATAGGAAGGTGATTAGTACTGTTTCGGTGCTGTGGTTGGACCGGAATCCTGATTGTGATTCATGTAGCATAGAGAATTTGTTTAAGTAGTCGGTGAGTTGTTTAGTTACCATGCTTTCCGTTATTTTGGTTGTTAGGGGAATCGATGCTACTGGGCGGTAGTTGGTTATGTTGTCTGTTTTTTTCTTTGAATCCTTGGGTATTGGTGTGAGCAGTATATTTCCTTTATCATTGGGGAAGAACCCATGTTGTAACGTGTAGTTTAGGTGCAGTGTGAGGTCTGTTATGAAGCGCTGGGGGGGCAGATTTTATTAGGGTGGTAGGGCATATGTCCAATTTGCAGTGGGATTTTGTGAACCTGTTGATCGCTTGGGTGATGGTTTCATCGGTGAGTGGCGCAAAGTTTGTCCAGGTTCAGTCTGCTGGATATTCATCGGAGGTTGGGTCCAGGCAGTCAATAAAATTTTCGTGGTCAGAGGTATTGGTTGGTAGTGTGGCTAGGAGCTTTATAATTTTTTCATTGAAGTATTTAGCAAGGTTGTCTGCTGATGGGGTGTCTGTGTTAGTTGTGGTGACTGGTGTGGTGTCAAGTAGTTTATTCACGAGTTGAAAAAGTTTATGCGTGTCTTTGCAATCTGGTCCTATTTTTGTTTTGTAGTATGATATTTTGGTTTGTCTTATTGTATATTTGTATTTTCTCTGTGTTTGTTTCCATGCGTTGAGTGTGTGTTCGTCTTTCACTTTTCTCCATGCTCTCTCGAGCCTTCTGGTTTGTGCTTTGAGTTCTTTTAGTTCATCCTTAAACCATGGGATCGAGTTGTGTCTTTTTGTGGTTCTTCTTTTTAAGGGCGCTATATCGTCAAGTACACTTCTGCATTTGTCCTCCCAGTCAGGGAGGTAGTATGTGGAGTTCGTTCATGCTGTCCATTCATTCTCATATATCTTTTGCCAGAACACTGCTGGGTCTATTTGGCCTCTTGTGCTGTATGTTGTGGGTTTTTGTGTGCATTGTGATCCCTTCTTCCGCCAAGTAAGCGATAGGTTTAGTTTGTAGTGGTCGGTCCAAGGTGTTGCTGACCATTTGGTGTCTGTTATTAGTATGTTGTGATCTGAGGACAGTTTGTGTGAGAAGAGGTCCAGTGTATGTCCTTTGATGTGGGTAGCATGCATGTGTGGCCATATGAGATCCCAGGAGTGGAAAAATTCTTTGCATTCTCGCGCGTTGGCAGAATTTGGGTCTTCTAGGTGCAGGTTTATGTCCCCTAGTATTAGTATGTTTATACTGGTTACAGAGGAGTTTGAGATGAAGTCCATGAAGTGAGATTGGCATTCGTTCCAGTTACCGGGTGGTCAATAGAACAGGATGCAGTCCAGGTGATCAAGTAGGGATTTATTGGATATTCTGATTGAGGCTATTTCAAGTTGGGTTGTTATAGATTCGGCTGTGATTTCTGCAGTGAAGTGGGAGCGATAGATTAGTGCTAAGCCTCCACCTCTCTTTCCCTGCCTGGTCCGGTGAGTGATTTTATATCCTGGAAGGCATAGATCTAGATTAACTGTTCACTCGTCCTCTAGATTGTTCACTTGTCTTTAGTTTGTTCTCTTGTCTTTTAGATTGTAAGCTCTTTGAGCAGGGACTGTCCTTCTATGTTTAAATTGTACAGCGCTGCGTAACCCTAGTAGCGCTTTAGAAATGTTAGTTAGTAGTAGTAGTAGTATTATGGGATCTTTTTGATTGTGGATCCAGGTTTCGTTGATGAAAGTTAGATCAAGGTTTTCTGACATGATCCAGTCTGTAATTGTTGTTGTCTTATTAACTGCGGATCTGGCGTTGATGTAACCCACTTGAATATTTTGGTGTGGGGTTATTACATTCAGTGATGTGTGAATTTCAGTTAGTTGTCGTTCTTTGGTTAGTGTGTGTTTGCTGTGGTTCTTCATTCTGTGTTGATGAAACTCCTTGTATGTAGGTGTTTTTTTCTTTGGTTTGGTAGCTGTTGGTTTGGTGAGGTGAGGATTGCCTGATCATCTTTTTTTGGTTTTGCAGGATAGGTGTGGTATTGTTGTCTGCGAATGGGGTGGGTAGGGTTGGGTGGCTCAGTGGTATGGAGTATGTTTCTAGGGTGGTTGTGGTGTTATTATTTGCGATTGGGGTGGACCGTGTTAGGTGAATGAGTGATAGGGAGTATGTTGCTAGGAGTAATAGTTGAGATGTGTTCATTTCGCTGTAGTTTGGGGGTGGGAGATGGTCGGTGGTGATGTCCTTGGGTGTAGTGTCTTTTATGTAGTGGTAATGTCGGTTATATGTATTAGGTGTTGTCGCAGGATCCAGTGGTTCCGTGGATCAGGGGTTGTGGTGTTGGTTATATGTATAGTGTAGTGTAGTGTAGTGTGGTGGTAGTATGTCAGTATCTCTGAGGTAGGTAGGTAGGCTTGATTGTAGATGAAGCATTGGTGAGTTTTCATTATTAAGAGTACCTTTCTGGGTGATGTCTGTTGGGTCCGGGTCATGCTTGTCATCCTTCCTCTCTTTCCTAGTTGTCCGTAGCACGACTGCAAAATTTTGTCGCGTTATCTGGCCAGGGTTCGTTTTTCTGCTTCTCGTAGCTTTGGGCCTGGGGCTCACGTAGGCAGTCGCGTCGAGTGCTGGTTCGGGCCAGCCGCTGATCTTTTGTTTTATTCCTGGCAGTGGTCTCCCGACAGGTTGCTGCCGCGGACGTCCCGGCGGCTTCCTTGGGTTGAGTTTATCGACGGCGGCCTCCTAGTGCGGCTGTGCCCAGATGACAGAGGTCAGTCTCGGCTGTCGGTAGCAGTCTCCTTTGGCAGGATGCCCGCGTGGGGCTTTGGTCTGGTCTCTCTTTTATTCAGCGCTCGACTGCCCGTCTCAACAGTGGCTATGGCTCTGGACAGGGCAGTGCAGAGCGGGTGATATTCGTCTTCGGTCCTCGGTGAGACGTCTGCAGGTGCTGGTTACCCTCGTGATCACTCTGCCTCGAGGGGGGAACTTCCGCGACAGGCGATGGGTTCCTTGGGATCCGTTTGCCTTGGCGAATTGCTCGCGGAGGTTATGGTTCACTTTCAGTTCTCCGAGGCAGAGTCCTCGTTCGTGGGATCGAGCGACCGCTCTTTTGATCGGTTTCTGACCTGGGTCGTCGGAGCTGGTGGTTCTCAGCCCTCTGGGTAGTGGTTCACATCTGCTGGGGAGTCTGGTCTCTTGTCTGGCGGGCGGGGGTCGGGCTAGCGCCTGTTCAGGACCGGCGGATCCACGTGGGCTTGGTATTTCTCAGCCAGGAGCAGTTCTCGGTTAGACCGGACTCGTCCTTTGGACCGCCGTTCTCGTCCTTGGTTCCGCTGTCTCGCCAGGTGAGTGCGATGTCGAGGGAGTGTGGGTGCCGTAATCGGGGCCTGGTCGACGCCACTGACCTGAGGTGGTGGGAAGATGTGGACGGTTTCCAGGTGTGGGCCCTCTTGAGTGAAGTGTCCCGGGGACGTCCTGGGTCTATCGGCGTCCCTTTAGTTTCATCCACCGGTAGGGCTCTCTATACGGACCAAGCAACACTCGGCTGTTTTGTTGCAGTCTTCCGTGGTCCTGTTTTTCGGCCGATTTCCAACCTGGGTTCTTGGAGCTGCCTGTCTCCGTACCTTATAGTCAGCGGCCATCTTGAGTTTAATACTGTCACCTAGTTTATTCAATATCTACCTCAAGCCACTAGCCAAGCTGATTCGGTCACTTGACACTCAGCTCTACATCTACACAGATGACATGCAGCTACTCATAACGATTGAGCCTGACTTACCCACAGCCAAGTCATGTTCAATGGGTATGAATAGCTGCACATCATCTGTGTAGATATAGAGCTGAGTGTCAATTGACCGAATCAGCTTGGCTATACCCATAGCCAAGTGTAATGGAAGATTTAAAGCATTGCTTTTCAATCCTGCTTTGATCGATAATGAACTCTGAAATCTTCTGTCTTTGACCGAAAGTAACTTTTCTTGTAAATACAAAAACAAGTTGCAGAAGATAAGACACAGCTCTAATTAATTTGGTATGCAAAGGGGAGGATGGTGCTTGTTGACGCATGCATTAGTTTGTATTATTGCTTCTTTTCCTGGTCTAAGAACTCCTAGCATTGCTTAGATGTAGGGACCAGTGATGTAATGATTGTTTATATAGCTAACCATTGTATATATCTTAATCATTGTAGATTTTAGCACCTCTAATAAAGGTTTCATTTATGTAATACGAATCCAAAAGAATCCACGGTAATTATTGAGTAGTCTGTGTCAGTGAGACAGGCTGTAAATTCATAACAGTACACCAAGTCAGGTTCAATGGGTATGAGTAGCTGCATGTCATCTGTGTAGATAAAGGCTGAGTGTCAATTGACTGAATCAGCTTGGCTAGTGGCTTAAGGTAGATACTGAACAGAATAGGTGACAGTATCGATGCTTGTGGTACCTTGTGACAATGAGGTGCTGCTGAACACTACGGAATGTTGCCTGTCTGATAGATAGGATCTCACCTAGGCAAGTACTATTCCACTGATACCTGTTTCTGCCAGTCATGCTAGCATAATATCATAATCCACACAGTTTTACTTGACATAACTGCCTAGGCAAATTTCGTTTCAGTGCTGATTTTTTTTAGGCATAATATATAGGATCTAGTCTTAAATGCATAATGCAGGGTTAATGTGGGAACACTTAGCACCTCCTAAACAAAAGGTGGTAAGTGCTCCTGCATTAATTTTTCCCAATTGCACTTGTTGGATGTGCGACGAGTTCTTTTGCATTACTTGGAGATTATGAATAAATTCCGTCACTCAGATCTTTTTGTCCTGTTTTCTGGACAGCGCAAAGGTGAAGCGGCTTCTAAAATGACGACATTAGCACACAATCTGCAAAAAAAAAGAAATGCCCTATGAGGTGCTGTGTTAAATTTGGGCTTAGCATGTGGGAAAGTCCCATGTTAGAACATGTAAACCCAGATTTACTGCACTTTAAAAAAAGGGCCCCAAGGTGTTGGATTAAATGTGCAATCTTGTATAGTCATCTGCATGGGATGGAATCTGGCTACCTGGAAGACAAACTAAGGGCACTGTTTCCAAAGGTGCGCTAGCATTTTTAGCGTGTACAGAAAATTAGCATAGGAATATTGTGGGCGCCTACATAGTTAGCGCATGCTAATGGTTAGCGCATGTTAAAAATGATAGTGCACCTACAGCACGACTTAGTAAACAAGGCCCTAAGGCTTTTATCTACTAAGATTTGTTATGCAAATAATAAGCTGTGGTAAATGCTAGCACGTGCTCACTGCAGCTTTAAATGGCTTACCATGGGACACGCCCAGGCGTGCTACCTGTGCACTAAAGTTTTGGGGGGTTTTGCATACAGGCAGGGTGTCTGGGGGTGAAGAATGGGAGTGAAGAATGGGCGTATCTGTGCTAATCGATTAGCACAGCCACATTACTGTGTTATTAGCATAGGACAATTTATTTATTTATTTAATGGCATTTGTATCCCGCATTATCCCAAACAAGTTTGGGCTCAATGTGGCTTATATCAAACTTTTAAAGCAAATTACAATAAGAGAACTACAACAAAAATACAAAACAATAAAAGGTAAAAGCATCCAACTGTAAGATGACTCATTTTGAAATAACAAATTTAATCACCAGCAGTAGCAAGGAATTCACTAAATAACAATGCTTTCAACAATTTATGAAATTTCAAGTAGTCAGTAACAAATCTGAGTGACTTTGGTAGGGAATTCCATTCCCACATGAGCCCTTACCGTCTATAAAATAGATGTTGATAAGTGCTAACACAGTAATTTTTTTAAAAGCCATTTTACTGCTGTGGCCTTAGTGCATGGGAAAAACCCACATAAGGGTGCACTAAGACCACTTTATATTGTAGCTTAGTAAAAGGGGTTCTAGGTCAGTTCCCACCTGGACAGTTCTCACCTAGGACAATAACCATTGAACCAATTCCCACCACACCAGTGAGGACAATTCCCACCCATTACTCCAAAAAAAATCCCCCACAATTAATCTCCTTCCCTTCCCCCCCCCCCCCCCCCCAAACATTACCTTTTACACATCCCTTTCCCCTTCCAGGCATACAGTTCATATGGGAGAGCAATGTCCCCCCAAACTGCACTCTCGCTAACCTAAGCCTCCTAGGCACAGGAAAAAAAAGATTTTTAAATGCTCCTAGATTTCAACCTAATTCATGTTTAATGTGGGAGATAAATGTTATAAACAAGTAGATAAATACATAGATAGAAATTCTGAATGCTGAGCACGACACATGATAACTTTTCTTAGGTAGAGTAGTAATTGGTTATTTCATTATTATACTTCTGTGTACATCTGTATGCTGCAGAAACAAAATGGGGATGAAAGCTGAGTAGAGTGCCATCAAAAAATTATGCCTTACCTGATAATCTTCTTTCCTTTAGTCGCAGCAGATGAATCTAGAGACAGGTGGATTGTGACCATCTACCAGTAGGTGGAGATAGAGAGCACTGATTTGCACTCTGCCTTATTGGACATTGTGCTCCTGGAATCCTCAGTACTGCTCATAACAAAGCAAAGGAAATAAACTGTGAAACACCACAGCTCCTTCCACATAGAACCCCCAAACAGACATGTAACAGAACCTGAAAAGCAGCAGACAACAAAGAAAATTTTATTTTTGTTACATTTGTACCCCGTGCTTTCCCACTCATGGCAGGCTCAATGCGGCAGGCAATGGAGGGTTAAGTGACTTGCCCAGAGTCACAAGGAGCTGCCTGTGCCGGGAATTGAACTCAGTTCCTCAGTTCCCCAGGACCAAAGTCCACCACCCTAACCACTAGGCCACTCCTCCATCACTAAAATGAACAACCATGCAGACTATACTTCCGTGGACACCCAATTCCACCCAAAAAGGTGACCCTCAGCTCAGGCGAGACTCTGGATTCATCTGCTGCGACTAAAAGAAAAAAATAATCAGGTAAGGCATAATTTTTCATTCCGTAGTGTCAGCAACAGATGAATCCAAAGACAGATGGGATGTATAAAAGCAGTACCTACACAAGGCCATTAGGTGAGACTCTGCCCATGATGCAGACAGAGCCCGAGTTGAATGTGTGCGAAGACTCGCCGGAGGCGAGTGGCCCACTAGAACATAAGCTGAAGAAATAGCCCCTTTAACCCAACACAAAATCGTCACTTTAGAAGCCACTTCACCTTTGCGCTGTCCAGAAAACAGGACAAAAAGATGATCTGAGTGACGGAATTCATTCACAATCTCCAAGTAATGCAAAAGAACCCGCCGCACATCCAACAAGCGCAACTGGGAAAAATCTTCCAGATACTGGTCTCTGTGAAACGAAGGCAGAAACAAACGCTGGTTAAGATGAAACGCCGAGATCACTTTGGGAAGAAAGGATGGTACGGTACGCACCATAAACCCCACTTCAGAAAAACACAAGAAGGGCTCCCTGCAAGAGAGAGCCTGAATTTCAGACACTCTACATGCAGACAAAAGAGCTACCAGTGTGGTCTTCCGCAATGGCTCGAAGGGCAGGCCCTGCAAAGATGGAAGCACCAAACGAAGGTTCCATGCAGGACTAGGCTGAGACAATGGGTGGCGCAGTCATGAAACCCCCCTCAATAATCCACAGTATAACAGCCCCCTACACCCTAGTAAAATAAATATGGCAGCATGGCATTCCAAAGAGTAGATGCTACAAAAAAGAAGGTATTCTGTAGGCCAGTTTCGAGAAGGACACAAAATGTAACATGAATTAAATAATAATGAGCTGAAGCATGCAAATGCATACAATCAGCTCATTATTACACCAAATGAATAATACAGTTTGTGTTAAAATTTGCAAGCTGTATTATTCACTGAAAGTTAACATCACCTCAAGAATGTTCCTTTATTTGCAGCGTGAATCCCAGTAATAGTATCACAATACTACAACTAGGAGCCTGTACTACCATTTTGGAAGCAGCAGCTACTGGGGCAGGAGTGATTGAGGATCATTCCTGCTCCCCGATACCCACCAGGATGCCTGATATGTGCTACAGGGGCTGGGAGTGTAGGCCCAGGAGCATTGGGGAAGAGGTCACATTTTCAAAACAAGGACTGATGGGTAAGAGGGCCCCATCATAGATGTCTAAGTAATTGGGAGGGGGGATACAAGGGGTAGTGGTTTCAGGGAGTTGCCACTTGTAGCTTTTATGATGGAAGGGGGTGAAGAGTGTAGGTTTGTTTGTGGAAGCTCGCATATGCGCGCTGCTATCATCGCATTGCTACAGCTGGGAATGCATAAATAATCCTGGATGCAGCAATGCAAAACCAATGACACTGTGGGTCAGTGAACCTTGTGATAAAGGTTAAATTATGTCTTACCTGATCATTTTCTTTCCTTTAGTCCTGCCAAATTAGTCCAGACTAGAGGGTAGCTATACTCATCCACCAGCGGATGGAGACAGAAACAAAAAGTAGATCCATGTGATTTGCCCTCTTAAGGCCCTGCGTAGAATGCTCAGTATACTGTCTAGTCAAACCAAGGTGCTTGACTCCGAACAATCAGGCAAATGAAGAAAGGAGAGTGAAACTTAATCTTCGCCAGTATATGAATGCAGACAGCATGCAAATCCTCAACTGACCATAGATATTTCCATGTCAGGAGTGGCGCAATCAACCCACATGATACTGAATCAGGCAGACTTATCCTCCACTGATAGATATTTCACAGAGTCAGGAGGTATGTCTTTAACCAAAATGTGACTGAAGGAAACAGGCAAACTCTTTACTGACAGACAAATATTCCACCAGGTCAGGAGATATGCCCTCTGCACAAATGTGACTTGAGACACCCACTCAGGCCCTTATTGAAAAAGTAGGCCTTCATTCAACTAACATGGCACCATTCCTCAGAGTGATAAGTTACCCCAGAAACAGAGCATAAAAACAGATGTCCAAGAAAGGAAACATCTGAAAAATAGTGAGACAAACAGGGAGGGTTCTGGACTGGTCTGGCAGGACTAAAGGAAAGAAAATCACCAAGTAAGACATAATTTAAGTTTCCTTTATGTCCTTGCCAGACCAGTCCAGACTAATGGGATGTGACAAAGCAGTCCCTAATACTGGAATAACTGGAGAAACATCTGTCCTTGATTCTAGACTGGGGATCCCAGAAATAAGCAGATTGGACCCCCCCCCCCCCCCAGAAGCTGCTAACAGCTGCCACAAACATGACAAAGAATCTCCACCTAACATCTACCAGCAACCGAGCTTGACCAAGATACCACCAGACAAAAGCAACCTACCCTCCAACTAGCATGGAGGTGTACCCTAGAGGAAACAGAATGAATTGTGGACCCCTGAAAAGTCCTACCAACCCCGACAGCTAAGCCACATAGGACAGACCTGCAGTCAAGCACATAGCCAAACTGCCACCAAGAAAAAGAACATCCAACTGGATCCCTTTTGCCTGTGTTTTTTTTTAATCAACAAGGTGAAGGAAACAAAAGAGCTGCTGCTCAGCAAGGGGAGAGAGTGGTGAGCCAACCCAACTGAGCTGGTCCACATAGCAACTCAGCCGACAGACTGACAAGAAGGAGCTCTGTCCACAGAAGTCCCAAAAGAGTCAAACCAGGAACTCAGAAAGACAGAGGAAGTCCACCCCCTGAGAAAATCAGGACAACCCCAAGAACTGGCAGATAGCCGACAATATAGTGGCTAGAACTGAACCATTGGGCTGAAAACACCTGTAGCATAGCAAAGACCCCCGCCAGGAGGGAAAGTCTAGATGAAAACCCAAAGCTCACATATCGCCAGATAGAGCACTGGTCCAAATGAAACACATGGACAGTGACAGAGGTGTCCATGCCAACCCCCAGCAAGAGGAGGCAGAGCCCAACCAAGAGCAGTTAGCATAGAGTTCTTCAGAGATGAAGCCAAACAGACATCTGCCAACCCAAATTAGGCTTGCCCAAGGAAGAAAACAAAAGAAAAAGGCTGCCATACATTGGCTCCAAAGGAACAGGCTCCTGCACAGTAGGCTCCAAACATCCCTCCCATGGCAGGTATGAACAACAGCTGCCCTGCACTGATCAGGGAAAAAGAGACAGAGCATAAAAAGCTGCAAGCTAGACAGCTCCTCATAGCCCAGACTATAGCAGATACCCATCACACAAGTAGTTGGCCTGGGGAGCTCCAAACCCAAACCCAGTTTGTTACTGTGAAAAGACGAATAAGTCGTGAGCTAGAAGTATACTGGAGGACCACCACTCCAAAGAAAGAAGGCATCTGGACAAGGAAGAGCAGACAATGCACACAATCCAATTGGATCATCAGGGGCAGTAATTCTTCCACCACCTGCAACTCAGAGACAGAGTGGGGACCACTGTAGCCGTAACAGATTGGACACCTGTGCAGCCTGAAGAGAGAGCTCTGACCCGCTGATCCCTAGAAGGTCACTGCAGCATCCAACCTAAAGGGACACCAACAGAGAAGACCCAGAGCCAAAGACTGCCACTCTGAAGGCAATGAGACTGCCGCAGCACTTGACCAGAGGAGACAGCTGTACTCCTAAAACAGAGGCACTTGTAGCTATGAAATACTGGAGGAGTCCACCCACAGCAAGCATCCACGGAATACAGTCGATAGCTGTGTACTGAATAGATGTCTGAGCCCCAAACAGAGAAACTGCTGTGGCCATGACATACAGGAGACGTCTGCAACTCAGAAGAGAGTAGACTGGTGCAGCTGTGATTAGATGTGATGTCTGCAACCCAGAAGAGAGGATACCGCTGTGGCAGAGACTCAGAGGAGATGTCCGCAACCCAGAACAGAGAAGAATGTTACAACTGACACCTAAAGGAGATGTTGGCACAGCAAAAGAGAAGAGATTGCTACAGCTGTGACATACCGGAGGTGTCTGCAATACAGAATAGGAGAGACTGCTGCAGGTACGAAACCCCAGAGATGCTGACATGTAGAAGAGAGGCGACTGTGGCAACTGAGGAATCTTGGAGGTGCCTTCCACTCAGAAGACAGAAAACTGCTGCAGCTGAGAAATACCAGATATGTCCGCAACACAAAAGAGTAGCTGTGAAATAGAAGAGGCATCGGCCACTCTGAAGAGACCGCCACAGATAGCACAGAGGAGATGCCTGCAACTCAAACGAGGAGACTGCTGTATATTAAAGATACTGGAGATTATTCTAACCCCGAAGCGAAGAGACAGCCGCAACTGTGGCATACTGGAGACATCTGCCACTCAGAAGCAAGCTGACTGCTTCAACTGCATCTGTGAAATACTGGAGACATCTGCAACTCAGCAGCAATGAGACTGCTGCAGCTGTGAATCACCGGCGATGTCATCAACTCAGAAGAGCAGAGATTGCTGGAGCTGTGACATACTGGAAAGGGTTGCAACTCTGAAGAGAGGGGACCACTGCAGTGGTGTAATACAGGAGATGCCTGCAACTCCATAAAGAAGAGACTGCTGAAGCTGAGACCTACAGGAGAAGTCTCCAACTCAGGAGACTGCTAAAGGTGAGAACCACAAGAGCTGTCTGCAACCCTCAAGAGTAGACTACTGTAGATGTGAACCACACATGCTGTCTGCCACTCAAGGAGAGGAGACTGCTGAAGTTGTGAACCACAGGTGTCATCCACAGCTCCAAAGAGAATACCACTGTAGATGTGCACTTATCTGTCTGCAACTCCAGAGAGGAGACTGCTGAGGCCATGGACTACCGGAGTAGTCTGCCACTCGGAAGAGAGTAGACTGCCGTAGCTGTGAAATCCAGGAGGCATCTGCAACTCCGAAGAGAGGAGAATGCCGTAGCTATGAAATCCAGGAGACTAATGTTGGTGTGCAACATAGGAGAAATCTGCCATGCAGAATAACAGCAGCTGGGTTAGCTGAGACATACAGTAGAAGAACACCCCTCAGAAAAGAAAAGACTGCTGATATGCTCCAAAACACAGCGGAGGTCTGCAACCCAAATGAGAAGAGACTGCTGCAGCTTTGACAAACATGCAATGCCCACCCCTGAGAAGAGATGAGACAGCTGTAGCTGTGAAATTCAAGAGATGTATCCAACATAGAATAGAGGAGACTGCCAGTGTTCTGAGACCCCAACAACTCAGAAGAGAATTTCCACCACTGGCAAGAGGAAGACTGCAGTGGTGAAGAGACTGCAAGGACACAGGATAGCAGAAGCCTGAACCTCTGGGCAACAACTGAAGCCCTAATAGTGTGCCTACTTTGAACGAGGGAACTCGGGAAGGCACAGACACCCTAAGAGAGGGAGGAAAAGATTCTAACTTAAAGGCCAGGCAACTCCCGCAGCCCAAACTGCCAGAAAACCTAGACAATCCCAAAGAAACACACAAGAAATGGCCGGGAAGAGCCACACAGCTCAGTTCATGTCACTGCCTTTTTTTTTTTTTTTGATAACTGGAGAATATGCTTTCAGTAAAGAAATAAAAAACGGTGCAACCAGGAGCCGAATGAAGCAGGGAACATGCCCTGCCCAAAGAAACCCGCTAGAAGAAACAAAGGATGCCATATGAAGTGCTTCTCAGGCAGGAAACCACTGACCCCGCAGTTACCGCAGCACCATCAAGCAAGAAAGAAAACAGGGCACCAGAACCCAGACGTGCAATGGCGTACAGCACAACTAAAAATGAAACAGCAACCCCAGAGCAGTCAACCACACTCTCTCTATACATGCTGGCTAGGTTTACATGGGATAGCCAACCGCCAAGAAAATGGAGCATGGCAACTTACCCCCAGGTTTTTAATAGAATTGGAGGCATGCAGACCCTCTAAATCACACATAGGATCAGTACTGTTGCACCTCCACAGTCTGACCCAGACCAAAAGAAGGAAGTAGGGGTTTAAAGCATGCACTACATAACAAAAGGCAGCCTCTGTCATTTTGAAAAGTTTCTGCTCAGTTGCCACCTAGAACTCCCCCGGGACAGGAGCTGACTGAGAAGCACCAGATGGGAGCTGCACATACATCCACCATCCGCTGAAGACAGAACATACTGAGCATTATACAGCTGCGCAGGGCCTTAAGAGGGCAAATAATATGGATCTACTTTCTGTTTCTGTCTCCATCCGCTGATGGATGAGCACAACAATCCATTAGGCTGGACTGGTCTAGCAAGGACTTAAAGAAATAATACTGTTCTCTCTTTACTCCCCTCAACACACTTCTGTTTTTCTCCCTATTTTCCCACTAGTGATTTTGGCTACAAAGGAGGCACCAGCATTATCAGAATTCAGTTTAGCTCAGGCCTTTTCATTGGTGACTCAAAGTGAGTTATATTCATGTATAGGGCTGGTGTTAAATATGCTGGGGCCCAGGGCAGAAATTTGGAAGGGGATCCCAAATTCCACTAGCAGGTTGAATCTCCTTCAGATTTAGGTAAGTTTGGGGCCCCCTTTAGCATAAGAGCCCAGGGAAACTGCCCTGTTTGCAGCCCCCTAATACTGATCCTGGGTGTTTCCTTATTTCAGAGGACTTATAGTCTGTTTGTATCCAAAGAAATAGAGAGTCAGGGCCAGATGCATCAAACTTACCATGCCGGGAGCGATCGTTTTGAGCCAGTTTGAACCAGCTTAGCAATCATAGTATCTAGCGACGAATGCGTAAAAGCCTACAGCAACCTGTTTACCACACTCGCAAACGTGCAACAAAAATGCTATGCAAATGTATTGTAATTATGTGGTTCTCGTTTAAATAAAGGCAGCGCACAATGGACAGCCATTTACGGGCAATGCACAGAAAGGTCCACACACATTTAACCTGATATATTTAACGGGTGCTCAGAGGCTGCCGGTAATCCCCAAGAGCTGTCATCTGCCATCAACATAAGCACGTCCATAAAGTGCATGCATAAGTGCTGTCATCGACGTGCATATCCAGGATCCCTATCCAAAGTTAGGAACCCCCCCTCAAAAAAATTTGTGCAGCCCACAGAAAAGACAACAGTCACCTCTCTCCTTCCTGCCCCTCTACCAATGCAAAAAATGAAAATAGGAGAAATTGAGAAATGAGAAACGTCTCACACTCACCAACGAAAATGTGAAAGCACCACAAAAAAATGGGATGCAAGCAACGTGGCACAGCACATGGTAACCATCTGCAGAACAATTAAAAAATTGCGCGCTGATCAGGGCTTAAAAGGCTCTGCTTACGAGTGACGTCTATCTCACATGTCCAGGGCGCAAGTCTATTATGCAATCTTTTTAGACATGCTTACAACAGCTTACCATTGTAAGCGCTTACCGTTTGCTTAGCAAATGACTATTGTGCGCATGTGTTTGCTACACAGCTACTGTGGATTTCAACAGGTTAACGAGACTTTCATGCATCAACCTTTGTATTACCATACGGCTGATTTTTTTTTGAGCATCCATCATTTTTTCATAATCGGTATCTTGAAACGTGGACCTTTACGTTTTCGGTTCTTCTATGTTTTGTTCATGCATCTGCCTCTCAGTGACTTGCCCACGGTCACAAGGAGGGGCAGTGAGATTTGAACTTGGCTTCTCTGTTATGCACTACAGCTCAGTGCTCTAACCATAGTCTGCTCCCTCCACTCCACCAGATAAAAATAGTGCTCTGAAGCCTCTTGCCCGTGACAGCAAAGACGTGAAGAGGAAGAATCACATTGTGACTGAGCTCCATATCTGAGTTCATGACTGGGGTTCCCCAAAATGTAGAACCCTGGGTAGTCATTCCAATTCCTCTCTCCACCTAAGAACTTCTGAATACTGGCACCTTTCTCATTAAAAAAAATAAACACTGATGTAACCACTTACACATCATGCAGCTGAAAGGAGCAGTCTCAATATACTTTTCACCTACTCTTGGGTCACAGTACTCTATGGCTTTTATCAAGCTAAGAACAGAAACTGGATTTTAACAAGCTGGAATGGCATGCCTGTTGGTTTGCTTGCTTTCTGTAGAATTTTGGCTGTGGGCCCACATTCAAGCCTTCCATGGTGCTATATTTTGTGTGCGTACTTGAGAACAGTGTGGGAAAACTACCACTGGCACTGTCCATGCTGGATCTGTTCTGTGGATCACTGCCACCTTCAATGAATGTCAAATTCACTAGCAAAAAATAAATAGACCATCAAATTAAAAACTGTACTGACAGAAAAATCGTTCAGCTTGTTTTTACAAAACACATGACCATGCCAGACAAAACAGAAAGCATTCATTATTTACTCTGCAGCATGAAGTTAGTGAAAAGGAAAAGGGACTGTCTGTTAAGCACATTGTAAAGAATCATGGGGGTAATTTTATAACTGTGAGTAAAAACAGCTGACCTTTCAAAGCAAAAATGCATGCATACTACTGTACTTCCACTTTGGAAATAATCCCAGGACACCCAAGCACTTGCAGTAGCACCTACTGTTTCAAATATACAACTTTTCTGAGTTAAAATAAGCATATTAAGGGGTGCAGTTATCAATGTGGACTATTGTTAAGGTATGCTATTTTACCACAAGTCATGCTATTTTAGCACAGGTCTCATTTATTCAATGAGACCTAGTTACTAATAACACGGGTTAACAGTAAAATATCTTAATGGTGACCCACATTGATAACTTCCCCCCTTAATGAAAGAAAAGAGCACAGTCTCTAGAAATCAAAATCACTGCTAAATGTAATAAAAATGAGCCATGTATAGGGAAATCAAGCTATTGTGATAACAAAGATGAGGTTGACTCTTACGCACTGGAGGAATGAGGCATTATGACATCACAATATCAGCTCTGGTTACCAGAGAATGAAAGACTTCATACTAAGGGGGAAGTTATCAATGTGGGTCTATTTAAGAAGGATTATTTTACCACTAATTCATGCCATTTTAGCAAAGGTCCTATTTTATGCAACAAAACCTAGTTACTAATAACTGGGGTTAATAATAAACTTTAACAATAGCCCACATTGATACATTTCTCCCTACAATGTTCCAAATTATATGCATAAGTGCATACCCCTCCCCAGCACTGTCCTCAAGAACACATCCTCAAAAAGTGGATATACTTAAATGTATGTAGGCTGTATGTGCATTAAGTTTATCTCCATTATCAAGCAAGCAATTTTGTGACAGATCTTTGAAAATTACCCTTCATATGAGGCAAAACACTGTTTTGTGCTCTGCCCTGAATATTCAAACATGTGAGGGCCATTCTTCATTCGTGAAATTTCATCAACAGCAGAGACAATAAGATCCAATTTGCTGGAATCAACATTTAAAATATTCCAAGAAGTACATTTATGTTTAACCTAAAAGTTGGAGCACATCTGTTATAACAGTGATGTGCAGCAAGCAATAAATGAGCTTTTTATTTACGATGTATATTCTAAAACATATCCACTAGGACTAGCTTATTATACCAGAGATCAAAATATTCTAAAGCCAGTGGGTTGATTCCCAGTTTCTCCATATATCTCCATATTCATGAGCACTCTGCTTGCCTGACTCATGTCAAGAGATTCAGTAAGTGGAATGTTCAAGGGCCCAGAGCCATTATAGGTTCCCAGCTAAAGAACAAAGCCTTGAATCCAGTTTACATGATGGATGTGTTCAAAGGAGAACACCATGGCAAAGCAAGAGAGTTAGTTGCCTCTAGCTCCCATCCATCTTAACGAAATAAAGAAGAAAGAATTAATAAAGAATGTAAGTGCTTGATTGCTTGGATAGAGAAGAAAATATAAAATGAAGTGGGAGCCCAGCCCACCTTTTCATTGTCCTGCTTAGAAAGGGAGATGCCCTCTTCTTCCTGATCCTTCTGAGGGAACAGTAGATGGTACAATCAGTTAGCTCTTTAGTATTGCATTTTGTGCATTATTAAATGTATTTGTCCATTTCTATTGCAATCTCATTTCTTCCAGCAGCTTCATCTTTTTTTAATATCTCAGCTCTTATTCTAATCTTCTACATAAATTTCAGTCATCCAGCTTGTATTTGAGACTTTCACACCTGCTCATTTGGCAAATCTTAAAATACTGTACACTTCTGCTACAGATCACCTTAGCACATCTGACTCTGAACTCTGTCCCATTTCTCTTCTGTGTCTTACCCATAGCATGTTTATATTTACATATATTTCTAGCTTTTGCTATTTGTCTGTCTGCAATCACTGTTGTTCATAACAACTGCTGATTCTTCCATTCTATGCCCATAGGAAAAAAAATTCTTCATGAGATTAGAGCCCTTGTGTTCACCAAGTTCATCTCTCTCTCTCTCTCTCGGCAAGTCACTTAACCCTCCATTGCCCCTGGTACAAAATAAGTACCTGAATATATGTAAACCGCTTTGAATGTAGTTGCAAAAACCTCAGAAAGGCAGTATATCAAGTCTCATTTCCCTTTCCCCCCCCCCCCCCCCTCTCTCTCTCCATCTTTTATTCAGTTTGGTAGATTCCATTATTACCAGTGTCAAGAGCCTGGTCATTGTAGTAATGGTCTTTAGAACAGAACCTATGCACCAGAACTCCTTCCAGGAACCTGGATTCTAAATGTGGTTGCAAAGTGCCAACCCTTTATTGATCATCACAACCTCAGGAAACTGAATTCTAATGTGGTTGCTACATGTCACCCCTCTATTCATCATTGCAACGAACCTGGATACTAATGTGGTTGCTGTCACCCCTGTATTGATCATCACAACCTTACTCCTTCCCAGGAGATGCGAGTGCTATTTTTGTAGCATCTCTATTCCTAGCCAATTCAAGGTGCAGAAGACCAAATCCAGGAATTGAACTGGGGACTAGAGATATGTATTCATTTGAAACAACATACCCCATGTCATTTCATATTGCTGGCAAATGAAAATGAGCAACAAAAAAACATTACATTTTGTGTGCCATCCGAAAGAGGGTGCACTGTTTCAAAGGAGCACTCACTATTCACAAAGAGAGCACACTATATATAAAGAGTGTGCAATCTTTCCCAAAAGTGTGCTCATGCACAAATCATAACACATGTGAGCACAATCAGTGCATCTCATCTTCATCACTGTCATCAAGCCTCTCTTACTCTTCTCTGTACTCTCTTGTTCCTTCTCCTGCTCTCTGCTGGGGATATCAATACCAATCCTGGTCCTCCAAATCAGCTCTCACCCTACTCATGCAGGTCACACTGCAATGTCTCCAATCTAATTTCTATTCCTCTCCTCTTCCCTTCTTCTCTGCCTTTCTCATGTGCCCTGTGGAATGCCCACTCTGTCTTCAACAAGCTTTCTTACATCCATGTCCTCTTGATCTCTCATACTCTCCATCTGCTTGCACTAACTGAGACTTGGCTTTGCCCTGAAGATTCTGCTTCAGCTGCTGCCCTGTGTAATGGAGGTAACCTTTTCTCCCATACACATCACCAGGTTGGCCGCGGAGGTGGTGTTGGGCTACTACTCTCACCCTCTTGTAGATTTCAACTTCTTCTTCCACCTCAGTTTCACTGCTTTTCTTCCTTCGAAGTCCACTCCATCCATCTATTCACTCCTCTATCTCCTCAAGTAGCAGTCATTTATTGACCTCTTGATAAGTCCCTTTCTTCCTTTCTCATTGATTTTGACTCCTGGCTTTCCTTCTTTCTAGAACCCTCATCGCCTTCCCTCATTCCTGGGGATTTTAACGTTCATGTTAATGATCCTTCTGACTCTTATGCCTCTCAGTTTCTTGCTTTAACATCCTCTTTCAATCTTCAACTGTACTCCACTAACCCTTCTTACCAGAATGGCCACTGTCTTCATCTTGCCTTCTTTTCCAACTACTCACTCTCCAGTTTCTGCAGCTCAGTTCTTCCCCTCTCTGATTATCCTCTGATAACCTTCACACTTAAACAGCACTCCCCCCAGTCCCGTGCAGTCTCCACCTATACATTTAGGAATCTTCAGGCTATTGACTTTGCCCTCTCTCCACCAGCGTTTCATCCCTCTTCTCAACCACTATGTTATCCAAGTCTGTCAATGAGGCTGTCTCATCCTATAATACTATTCTCTCCTTTGCTTTGGATACCCTCACCCCTCCTATTCCCCGCTCTATAAGGCGTACCAAACCCCAGCCTTAGCTGACCTCTAGAATCTGCTACCTACATCCCTGTGCCCAATCTGTTGAACGCCTTTGGCTGAAATCCTGTGCCCATGCTGACCTCCTTCCAGTCTGCTCTTTCACTTGAAAACAAGACTACTATATTCACTTGACAAATTCTCTGGGCTCAAATCCTCTACACCTCTTTGTTACAATGAACTCTCTCTTTAAAGTGACTTCACCTCCAACCCCTCCTTCACTTTCTCTCCAGACTATGGCTGAGTACTTTCATGATAAGGTTCATAAGATTAATACTGAGTTCTCAACCAAGTCACCTTCACCTCTCCTTCCCCCAATCCATTCTGTCAACCCTCTTTCAACCTCTGCCTCCTTTTCTTTCTTTTCTGAAATCACTGAAGAGGAAACTGTACATTTTTTCCTCCTCCAAACTGACTTCCTGTTCCTCTGATCATATTCCCACCCATCTACTCAACACTATCTCTCCTACTGACATCCCTTCTATCTGTCATATCCTCAATCTTTTACTTTCCACTGCAATTGCTCCTGATGCCTTCAAACATGTTGATGTAGTTACACCACTCCTCATAAAATCTTCATTGGACCCTACCTGCCCTTACAACTATTGCCCCATTTCCCTCCTCCTTTTCTTATCCAAGATATTTGAATGTACTGTTCACCACAATTGTCTTGACTTTCTTTCATCTCAAGCTATTCTTGATCCACTTCAATCCAGCTTTCGCCCTCTACATTCAACTGAAACAGCCCTTGCTAAAGTCTCCAATGACCTGTTCCTGGCCAGATCCAAATGTCTCTATTCTCTCCTCTTCCTTCTCAATCTATCTGCTGCTTTTGACACTATTGATCACCACCTACTTGATATGCTGTGCTCGCTTGGATTTCAGGGCTCTGTTCTTTCTTGGTTTTTTTCCTATCTCTCCCATTGAACTTTTAGTGTATGCTCTGGTGGATCCTCCTCCACTTCTATCCCACTATCAGTTGGTGTATCTCACGGCTCTGTCTTGGAACCTCTTCTTTTCTCCATCTATACTTCTTCCCCTGTTGCTCTGATCTCGTCCCAAGGTTTTTAGTATCCCCTTTATGCTGATGACACCCAGATCTACCTCTCCACCCCAGAAATTTCAGCAGGAATACAAGCCCAAGTCTCAGCCTGCCTGTCTGACATTGCTGCCTAGATGTCACTGCCATCTGAAACTAAACATGGCCAAGGCTGAGCTTCTTATCGTTCCCCCTATACCCATCTCTCCTCTTCCCCTATTCTCTATATCTGTGGATAACACTCTCATCCTCCCTGTCTTATCAGCTCATAAACTTGGGGCCATCTTTCACTCCTCTGTCTCTCTTTCTCTGCACATATCCAACAGACTTCTAAAACCTGTTGTTTCTTTCTCTATAAAATCACCAAAATTCATCCCTTCCTTTCTCAGCACACTACCAAAACCCTTATCCACACTCTTATCACCTCTTGCTTAGACTACTGCAACTTGCTTCTCACAGGTCTCCCACTAAGCCATCTCTCTCCCCTTCAAAACTCTGCTGCACGACTTATATTCCGCCTGTGTCACTATGCTCATATTAGCCCACTCCTCAAGTCACTTCATTGGCTCCTCATCCATTTCCACATACAATCCAAACACCTCTTATTGACTTAGAAGTGCATTCACTCTGCAGCTCCTCGGTACCTCTCCATTCTTATCTCTCCCTAAACTCCTCCCCGGGAACACTGTTCATCAGGTAAATCTCTCTTATCTGTACCCTTATTCACTGCAAACTCCAGACTCTGTTCCTTTTATGCTGCTGCACCATATGCCTGGAATAGACTTCCTGAATCAGTACGTCAAGCTGCAGCTCTGGCCATCTTCAAATCTAGGATAAAAGCCCACCTTTTTGAGGCTGCTTTTAACTTCTAACTCCTAATCACTTGTACAGCACCCATGTTTGTTTTATAATTCCCACCTTAAGTAATTCCCTTATCCCTTTTTTGTCCTGTTTTTTCTGTCTTTAGACTGTAAGCTCTGTCAAGCAGGGACTGTCTCTGACATGTTCGGTGTACAGCTCTGCATAATCTAGTAGCGCTACACAAATGATAAGTAGTAGTAGTAGTATCAGTAAAGAGTGTTCACCCTTTGTGAACAGTAGACACACTTTGCAAATAGTGCATACTCTTAAAAGAATGCACGTGCTTTTGAAAGAGTGCCTACTTTTCCAAAAGAGTGTGTACTCAACGACGTTGATCCTGTACATAAGCACATAAGTAATGACATACTGGGAAAAGGCCAAAGGTCCATCGAGCCCAGCATCTTGTCCCCGACAGCGGACAATCCAGGTCAAGGGCACCTGGCAAGCTACCCAAATGTACAAACATTTTATACAAGTTATTTCTGAAATTGTGGATTTTTCCCAAGTCCATTTAGTAGCGGTCTATGGACTTCTCCTTTAGGAAACCGTCCAACCCCTTTTTAAACTCTGCCAAGCTAACCGCCTTCACTACGTTCTCTGGCAACGAATTTCAGAGTTTAATTTTGCGTTGGGTGAAGAAAATTTTCTCCTATTTGTTTTAAATTTACTACACTGTAGTTTCATCGCATGCCCCCTAGTCCTAGTATTTTTGGAAAGCGTGGACAGATGCTTCACATCCACACCAGTCATTATTTTATATACCTCTATCATGTCTCCCCTCAGCCATCTCTTCTTCAAGCTGAAAAGCCCTAGCCTCCTTAGTTTTTCCTCTTAGGGAAGTCGTCCCATCCCCTCTATCATTTTTGTCGCCCTTCGCTGCACCTTTTCCAGTTCTACTATATCTTTCTTGAGATGCGGCGACCAGAATTGAACATAATACTCAAGGTGCAGTCGCACCATGGAGCGATACAACGTCATTATAACATCCTCACATCTGTTCTCCATACCTTTCCTAATAATACCCAGCATTCTATTCACTTTCCTAGCCGCAGCAGCACACTGAGCAGAAGGTTTCAGTGTATTATCAACGATGACACCCAGATCCCTTTCTTGGTCTGTAACTCCTAACATGGAACCTTGCATGACGTAGCTATAATTCGGGTTCTTTTTTCCCACATGCATCACCTTGCACTTGTTCACATTAAATGTCATCTGCCATTTAGCTGCCCAGTCTCCCAGTCTCGTGAGGTCCTTCTGTAATTTTTCACAATCCTCCCGCGATTTAACGACTTTGAATAACATTGTGTCATCAGCAAATTTAATTACCTCGCTGGTTACTCCCATCTCTAAATCATTTATAAATATATTAAAAAGCAGCGGTCCTAGCACAGACCCCTGAGGAACCCCACTAACTATCCTTCTCCATTGTGAATACTGCCCATTTAACCCCACTCTGTTTCCTATCCTTCAAACAGTTTTTAATCCACAATAGGACATTTCCGCCTATCCCATGACCCTCCAATTTCCTCTGTAGCCTTACATGAGGTACCTTATCAAACGCCTTTTGAAAATCCAGATACACAATATCAACCGGCTCCCCTTTGTCCACATGTTTGTTTACTCCTTCAAAGAATTGAAGTAAATTGGTCAGGCAAGATTTCCCCACACTAAAGCCGTGCTGACTTGGTCTCAGTAATCCATGTCCTTGGATGTGCTCTGCAATTTTGTTTTTAATAATAGCCTCTACCATTTTCCCTAGCACCGACGTCAGACTCACCGGTCTATAATTTCCCGGATCTACCCTGGAACCTTTTTTAAAAATCGGCGTTACATTGTCCACCCTCCAATCTTCCAGTCCACGCTCGATTTTAAGGATAAATTGCATATCACTAACAGAAGCTCCGCAAGCTAATTTTTCAGTTCTATCAGTACTCTTGGATGTATACCATCTGGTCCAGGAGATTTGCTACTCTTCTGTTTGCTGAACTGCCCCATTACGTCCTCCAAGTTTACCGTGAATTTAGTAAGTTTCTCTGACTCGTCCGCTTGAAATACCATTTCCGACACCGGTATCCCACCCAAATCTTCCTTGGTGAAGACTGAAGCAAAGAATTCATTCAATCTCTCCGATATGTCTTTGTCATCCTTGATCGCCCCTTTTACCCCTCGGTCGTCCAGCAGCCCAACCGATTCTGTGATGACATAATGGGGAAAAAATGAAGATGCCACAAAGTAACTAACTCCTTAGTCTCACTCACACACACAAGGAGTACTCAGGCAGCATATACTGCAGCAGGACATGTTTATCCACTCCTACTCTAGCTGAGATAACATTTAACCATTTCTCTGACCTCATGAGCAACTACTACTACTACTACTACTACTATTTAGCATTTCTATAGCGCTACAAGGCATACGCAGTGCTGCACAAACATAGAAGAAAGACAGTCCCTGCTCAAAGAGCTTACAATCTAATAGACAAAAAATAAATAAAGTAAGCAAATCAAATCAATTAATGTGAACGGGAAGGAAGAGAGGAGGGTAGGTGGAGGCGAGTGGTTACAAGTGATTACGAGTCAAAAGCAATGTTAAAGAGGTGGGTTTTCAGTCTAGATTTAAAGGTGGCCAAGGATGGGGCAAGACATAGGGGCTCAGGAAGTTTATTCCAGGCGTAGGGTGCAGCGAGACAGAAGGCGCGAAGTCTGGAGTTGGCAGTAGTGGAGAAGGAAACAGATAAGAAGGATTTATCCATGGAGCAGAGTGCACGGGAAGGGGTGTAGGGAAGGACGAGTGTGGAGAGATACTGGGGAGCAGCAGAGTGAGTACATATATAGGTTAGTAGAAGAAGTTTGAACAGGATGCGAAAACGGATAGGGAGCCAGTGAAGGGTCTTGAGGAGAGGGGTAGTATGAGTAAAGCGACCCTGGCAGAAGATGAGACGGGCAGCAGAGTTTTGAACCGACTGGAGAAGGGAGAGGTGACTAAGTGGGAGGCCAGCAAGAAGCAGATTGCAGTAGTCTAAATGAGAGGTGACAAGGGTGTGGATGAGGGTTTTGGTAGAGTGCTCGGAAAGAAAGGGGCGGATTTTACGGATGTTGCAAACAAAGAAACGACAGGTCTTGGCAATCTGCTGGATATGAGCAGAGAAGGAGAGAGAAGAGTCAAAGATGACCCCAAGGTTTCGAGCTGAGGAGACAGGGAGAATGAGAGAGCCATCAACAGAAATAGAAAACGGGGGGAGCGGGGAGGTGGGTTTGGGGGGGGAAAATGAGAAGCTCGGTTTTGGTCATATTTAATTTCAGGTGGCGTTGAGACATCCAGACAGCAATGTCAGACAAGCACGCTGAAACTTTGGTTTGGATGCAAGGTGAGATATCAGGGGTAGAAAGGTAGATTTGGGAGTCATCAGCATAGAGATGGTAGGAAAAGCCATGGGATGAGATTAATGAACCAAGGGAAGAAGTGTGGATAGAAAAGAGGAGGGGACCAAGAACAGAACCCTGAGGTACGCCGACAGGCAGAGGGATAGAAGTAGAAGAGGATCCACCAGAGTGAACACTAAAGGTGCGGAGGAAGAGGTAGGAAGAGAACCAGGAAAGGACAGAGCCCTGGAATCCAAGTGAGGACAGGGTATCGAGAAGTATGCTGTGATCGACAGTGTCAAAAGCAGCGGAAAGATCAAGAAGAATGAGGATGGAATATTGACCTCTGGATTTAGCCAGTAATAGGTCATTGGAGACTTTAGACACCTTACTTTCTAACTCTTCTATATGTTACATCTTTGCTTTACCCTTCGCTATCACATATAATGCTCTATTACGTATTGTGTTGACATTGTAAATAGTATTAATCTAAATACAACTTAGAGGGACAACCTAACTTAGTGAGCAATTAGTGGGCGGATCCTTGAATGCTCCCGGGGAGGGAGAGGCCAAATGGTATCGTTTAGTAGTTCCTCCTGAAGAAGAACATCGCAAAATGCGGTTGCGCATATCGAAATGCGGTCACGCATAGGGGAACTAGAGGAACTGAAGTGAGCAGAACATCGAAAGAGGCGGATGGTGTTTTGGCGAACACACACGCTAGCCTTTCTAGTGTCCGACACTCCACCCACTTGGACTGGTGACAGTACCCCGAATGGGGTGATGTATAAAAACATACATTGAATATATATTTATGCAACGATGGAGACCTGAGTAGATCTAGAGACAGTGTTAATTTGTTGAACTGATCAAACAGTTGTGCGGCGCTGGAGCCGTACTCTAGAGAGCTATTGCTAAAGAGAGTTTTGGTGAATTAAATGGACACTAAAGATTCAAATATATATCAGGACCAAAATTATATATCTATGTATACATATGATTATTAGTTACCGTATGTAACAGGTTAAACAGCATGTGTTCAAGTGAGTTGCTGGAGTAGGAGGCATTCGATTGTGAGTGGCGTGAGTGTTAGCAGCATGAATGGTAATTAGAAGGTATTGAATGTAATAAAATGGTTCGAAAAGTAAAAAATTAGTAGTGGAGTACGTTTTTGCATTATTGTAAATAGTAGATCCATGCCATACTTTGTATTGTTTTTGAATATTTTTACTGCTGTAATTGTCTATTGCTCATGCTTGATCTATTCTCACTCTACACCACTTTGAGTGAATTCCTTCAAAAAGGCGGTAAATAAATCCTAATAAATAAATAAAATAAACACTGGAAATAACACAAAATGAAAATTTTCTGGCTGCACACTCCTAATAGGGATCTTCTGTATAGCAGTGTACAGCGCCTTCCTCTCTGCTGCCAGGCCAGTCCAAGTGCATTTTGTGATTTCTAGTAGCAGCCTCACTACTCCTGTCACTGCTGCAATACATTCTCCTAATCAGGAATCCCCCTGTACTGAAGAAGAGGTCAGTAAATGTCTGGGGCACGTTTTAGAAGAAAAGCTTAAAACATTAATGTAAAGGGTGCATATAGGGTTGCTGTCATTATGACTGAATAATAAGGGAATGTAAAACAGGCCAATTTTATTCCAAATACAGGATGGCTCTTATAATAAGGGACTCTTGGTGACCTTGTCTGTGAGAGATAAGTCTGAGAAATTTCCTCCTAAAATGTACTACAGTGCCTGCGGTTTTTTTGAACAGAATAGAGATGGCCTCCTTTCCCTTTATCTAAAATGGAGAACTATTCCACCATATTCAGGACAGTTACCCCACCCCCACCTCACCCCCCAGCCTTATGAAATTACTCATGAGAACACTATGATTTTATTACTACAGAGAACGCTATGATTTTATTACTACACAGTGAGCACTGGTATGCCAGTTAAAAGTGTTAGAATGAACTATATTACTGAACAAGATGAGGGAGTCTTTCTATTTTTAATTAAAAATATAAACCTTTAAGAATGACTATGAATGTGAAATTCATATTGGCTCTGAAGCAACTTAATAAGATCTGCTAATAATGCTGTATTTCAGCTTGTCTTAGTTGGGGTAATCAAAGCTGCTCAGCTTGGGGTTGGGATACTCTTACTAGCATTAGATTACTTTTCCACTCCTCTACTCCCTAATGTTGCCAGACTGTCAGGCCTCAGTTTATAGTCTGCTACCCTAAAAGGGGATTTGGTTGTCTGGGGACAAATAAACCTTCCTTCAACTATTAAACTAAAACTAACAGGGCAGTTTTCAAATCTGTGTGGGCAGGTGCAAACACATGAGATACTTCTGCCTGATAATTCTACGCCAGTCCTTTGCAGTGACTTTCCTTTCCTGTGGGTTCTTTTGCAGACAAAAATAATTGTTCATAGTTCTGAAAATGCAAAAAGGTCTGTATCATTGCATCCTCCTACTTAACCCTGGCATGGGAACGTTTCTCTGAAAACAGAAATAAAAGTATGTGTGCTGTAGAACAATGTGTTTTGTTTTTTTTCACCCACATGCAAGATGGCCAACTTTCAAAAATCACTTTTACACAAGTAAATTATTTTCCAAAATGTACTCTCAGGCTAGATATTCAGCCAGTGGCATTCAGCGGTTTTTGGCCATGACCTGCTTTATTCCTTGATATTCAATACAGGGCTATATCCAGGCACTGGCATTGAATGTCCAGACTTAAGTGGCCAGTTAAAATTTATGCAGCTAAGTGCAACATTCAGCACTTAACTGCATAAGATGAATCACACAAATATAGGACTGTGTTTTATGTGGTCCTATTTATGTGGTTAAGCACTGAATATCAACACTTAGCTGTGTAAGTGTTGACTCTGCCCCCAGAGCTCCCACAAAATAGCTAATTTCAGCTTAGGCACTAACTGGACACATTGAGCAGCACTATGTGGTTAAGTGCCACTGAATATCCGTGGTTAGACCCAGATAAGCGTTTAAATTGCTTTGAATATCAATATCAATGTCTTTTTTCCTATTTTTGCTTTCCAGGATTTTTGTTTCCTAGTTTTACATTTCTGCCTGTCTTTTCCTAACTCGTACAAGGTCCTGAGGAATCCTTACAACTTTGTGTGTCTGTAGGAGGCACATGCTAAACAAAATAGATCAAAGAAATGTGCTACTTTTCAGAGCATCCCCACTGTTGCAATGAGTCTTTTTCCCACTTTTTGATAGAGAGACCCCTAGTGCTTGCAAGAAGCAGAGCAGAAACATATTGAGAAGGGATGTGAGAACTCAAGAGGAGGAGAGTGATCTAGGAAATTACAGACCGGTAAGCCTGATGTCAGTGTCGGGCAAACTAGTGGAAACTATTATACAGAATAAAAATACAGAACACATAAATAAACATAGTTTAATGGGACAAAGTCAGCATGGTTTCAGCAAAGGGAAGTCTTGCCGCCCCAATTTGCTTCATTTCTCTCAGTGGAGGAAGGTGAATAGGGGAGTGCCGCAGGAATCTGTACTGGGTCTGGTGCTTTTTAACATATTTATAAATGATCTGAAAATCAGAACGATGAGTAAGGTGATTAAATTTGCAAATGACACAAAACTGTTCACAGTTGTTAAAATACATGAGGCCCCACCTGGAGTATTGTGTTCAGTTTTGGAGGCCGTATCTTGCTAAGGATGTAAAAAGAATTGAAGTGGTGCAAAGAAAAGCTACGAGAATGGTATGGGATTTGTGTTACAAGATGTATGAGGAGAGACTTGCTGACCTGAACATGTATACCCTGGAGGAAAGGAGAAACAGGGGTGATATGATAGACGTTCAAATATTTGAAAGGTATTAATCCGCAAACGAACCTTTTCCATAGATGGGAAGGTGGTAGAACTAGAGAACATGAAATGAGATTGAAGGGGGGCAGACTCAAGAAAAATGGCAGGAAGTATTTTCTCACAGAGAGAGTGGTGGATACTTGGAATGCCCTCCCGCGGGAGGTGGTGATGAAAACAGTAACGGAATTCAAACATGTGTGGGATAAACATAAAGAAATCCTGTTCAGAAGGAATGGATCCTCAGAAGCTTAACCGAGATTGGGAGGCAGGGCTAGTGCTGGGCAAGACTTCTACGGTCTGTGGCCTGAAAATGGCAGATACAAATCAAGGTAAGGTATACACAAAAAGTAGCACATATGAGTTTATCTTGCTGGGCAGACTGGATGGACCATGCAGGTCTTTTTCTGCCATCATCTACTATGTTACTATGTTACTATGACTGTGAAATATTGCAGGAAAACCATAGGAAATTTGAAGACTAGGCATCCAAATGGCAGATGAAATTTATTGTGGACAAATGCAAAGTGATTCATATTGGGAAGAATAATCCAAATCATTGTTACCTGATGCTAGGGTCTACCTTGGGTTCAGCACCCAAGAAAAATATCTAGGCGTCATTGTAGACAATATGCTGAAATCTTCTGCCCAGTGTGTGGCAGCGGCCAAGAAAGCAAACAGGATATTAGGAATTATTAGGAAAGGAATAGTAAATAAGGCCGAGAATGCCTCTTTATCGCGCCATGGTGTGACCTCACCTTGAGTATTGTGTTCAGTTCTGGTTGCCATATCTCAAAAAACAAACAGTGGAATTAGAAAAGGTTCAAAGAAGAGTGATCAAAATGATAAAGGAGATGGAATTCCTCTCATATGAGGAAAAGCTAAAGAGATTAGAGCTCTTCAGCTTGGAAAGAGACGGCTGTGATGAGATATGACTGAGGTCTACAAAATCTTAAGCGGTGTAGAACGAATAGAAGTGAATTGATTTTTTTACTCTTTCAAAAAGTACAAAGACTAGGGGACAGTCACAAACTAGTATGGTGGTTACCTTAAATACTCCTACTGATTTGGATAATAAGTCACCAAATCAAAGCTTATGAAGAACTCCATATTATTCCAGTCACTTACAATCTAATACATCAACTAAGTTGGTCTCTACATAAGGGAAAACAGATTCACTAATATCATATATGCTAAACGAATGGAGTAGTAATCCCAACTCATCACAATCTGAGAATCATTCCCATAATCATAGGGCACATACTCTTAAAATCAAACGTCAACTGATCAGCATAACACCTCTGACAAACACAACTGACCCATATTTGCCAATACCTATAGGCTACAACAATATCGGATCAATTGTTAACAAATCTGAAATTATTAAAGACTGGATTGAAGAGAAACAGTTTGGTCTCAACTTGGTTACATTCTAAAGACAATTCCATTATTCACGATATCTGATCACCAGGTTACCACGTATCAAGCTTAACGAATTAAAAAGAAAAAAAAAAGACGAGGAGGCATTGCTATAATTTATAAATCTTTTTTCCAAGTGAAAGTGTTCTCAGAACAATTATCAACTTATCTTGAAATCCTTGCCTGTGGCATTTCAGATGAATCTCTATCAAAACAAAGCTAAGGTACTTACCTGTACCAGGTGTTCTCCACGGACAGCAGGCTTTGTATTCTCACAAGTGTGTAATACTAACTCGCGTCACCTGATCCGGGACTTATAGAAAGTATAAGTAGAGCTTTGTGGAACAAGAGACAAGCTCTACCACGCATGTGCACGAGCCTTCCCGCCCAGCACAAGAACACTGTCTCCTTAGTTTAATATTATAGCAAAATTAAAATAAAAAGAACAAAGGAGACAACTCCAAGGGGAGGTGGGAGGGATTGTGAGAATATAAAGCCTGCTGTCCTCGGAGAACACCTGCTACAAGTAAGTACCTTAGCTTTCTTCAAGGACAAGCAGGCTTATTTATTCTCACAAGTGGGGAATCGCTAGCATCCAGGTTCACCAAAAACAACAAACAGTGATCAATTGGGCCTCGCAACACAGATTAACCTGAAACTATATACAATCTGACTGGGAATGCAGCCTGGAACAGAATAAAATGGGCCTATGAGGGTGGAGTTGAATTCTAGACCCCAAACAGATTCTGCAACACTGTCTGCCTGAACCGACTGTTGTGTCGGGTATCCTGTTCAAGGGGGAAATGGGACTTGATATACTGCCTTTCTGAGATTTTTGCAACTACATTCAAAGCAGTTTACATGTATTCAGGTACTTATTTTGTACCAGGGGCAATGGAGGGTTAAGTGACTTGCTCAGAGTCACAAGGAGCTGCAGTGGGAACTGAATTCAATTCCCTATGATCAAAGTCCACTGCACTAACCACTAGGCTACTCCTCCACTCCACCGATACTATGATGTGAATGTGTGGACTGAAGACCACGTCACAGCCTTGCAAATTTCTTCAACGGAGGCTGACCTCAAGTGGTCTATCGACGCAGCCATGGCTCTGACATTATGAGCCATGACATGACCCTCTAGGGCCAGCCTAGCCTGAGCATAAGTGTACATAAGTACATAAGCACCGCCATACTGGGAAAAGACCAAGGGTCCATCAAGCCCAGCATTCTGTCTCCGACAGTGGCCAATCCAGGCTTCAAGAACCCGGCAACCCCCCCCCCCCTAAAAAAAATTAATAATGTTCAATGGACTTTTCCCTCAGGAATCTGTCCAAACCCCCTTTAAATTCCGTAAGGCCAGCTGCTGTCACTACATTCTCCGGCAATGAGTTCCAGAGTCTAACTATATGCTGAGTAAAGAAAAACTTTCTCCTATTTGTTTTAAATCTACCTTATTCTAGCTTCATCTTGTGTCCCCTGGTTTTGTTGTTGTTTGAAAGTGTAAACAAATGCTTCACATCTGTCCGCTCTACTCCGCTCATTATCTTGTAGACTTCTATCATATCACCCCTCAGCCGCCTTTTCTCCAAGCTGAAGAGCCCTAACCTTCTCAGCCTTTCCTCATAGGGAAGTCGTTCCATTCCCTTTATCATTTTTGTCGCCCTTCTCTGCACCTTTTCTAATTCCTTTATATCTTTTTTGAGATGCGGCGACCAGAATTGGACACAATACTCGAGGTGCGGTTGCACCATGGAGCGATACAAGAAATACAATCTGCCTGCCAATTAGAAATGGTGCATTTCCTGATGGCGACTCCCATTCTGTTGGGATCAAAAGAAACAAAAAGTTGGGTGGACTGTCTGTGGGGCCTGATCCATTCCATGTACTAGACAAATGATCTCTTGCAATTCAAGGTGTGTAAGTTGCTTTCGCCAGGATGGGCATGAGGTTGGGGAAAGAATGCTGGCAAGACAATCGACTGGTTCAAATGGAATTCCGACACCACCTTTGGTGAGTGCAGAGGACTACTCTGTTGTGATGAAACTTAGTATAATGTGCATCAACTACTAAGGTACTACTACTACTACTACTATTTAGCATTTCTATAGCGCTACAAGGCATACGCAGCGCTGCACAAACATAGATGAAAGACAGTCCCTGCTCAAAGAGCTTACAATCTAATAGACAAAAAATAAATAAAGTAAGCAAATCAAATCAATTAATGTGAACGGGAAGGAAGAGAGGAGGGTAGGTGGAGGCGAGTGGTTACAAGTGGTTACGAGTCAAAAGCAATGTTAAAGAGGTGGGCTTTCAGTCTAGATTTAAAGGTGGCCAAGGATGGGGCAAGACGTAGGGGCTCAGGAAGTTTATTCCAGGTGTAGGGTGCAGCGAGACAGAAGGCGCGAAGTCTGGAGTTGGCAGTAGTAGAGAAGGGAACAGATAAGAAGGATTTATCCATGGAGCGGAGTGCACAGGAAGGGGTGTAGGGAAAGACGAGTGTGGAGAGATACTGGGGAGCAGCAGAGTGAGTACATTTATAGGTTAGTAGAAGAAGTTTGAACAGGAAGCGAAAACGGATAGGGAGCCAGTGAAGGGTCTTGAGGAGAGGGGTAGTATGAGTAAAGCGACCCTGGCGGAAGATGAGATGGGCAGCAGAGTTTTGAACCGACTGGAGAGGGGAGAGGTGACTAAGTGGGAGGCCAGCAAGAAGCAGATTGCAGTAGTCAAAACGAGAGGTGACAAGGGTGTGGATGAGGGTTTTGGTAGAGTGCTCGGAAAGAAAGGGGCGGATTTTACGGATGTTGTAAAGAAAGAAACGACAGGTCTTGGCAATCTGCTGGATATGAGCAGAGAAGGAGAGAGAAGAGTCAAAGATGACCCCAAGGTTTTGAACTGAGGAGACAGGGAGAATGAGAGAGCCATCAACAGAAATAGAAAACGGGGGGAGCGGGGAGGTGGGTTTGGGGGGGAAAATAAGAAGCTCGGTTTTGGTCATATTTAATTTCAGGTGGCGTTGAGACATCCAGACAGCAATGTCAGACAAGCACGCTGAAACTTTGGTTTGGATGCAAGGTGAGATATCAGTTTGCTGACTCTATAAGCCTGAAGTAACAGCCAGCAAAAAACTGACCTTCCAGGTCAAGTACTTCAGATCAGAGGCGTAGCTAGGTTTTGATCTCAGGGGGAGCAGACTTTTAGAAAATAGGCGCCGGTTGGTGTCAGTTAGACAGCAGTGTCTGTGTTGTTGCCAGGGGCGTGGCGGACAATGATTAATACAGGCTGTCTCTGTTGCGTCCTGCCTACAAGGAAACAGTAAGTTACATCAGTAGGCAGGACGCAGAAGAGGTCCCTGGACTGGCCAGAGCAGGCAACCTGTCTTCTTAACTTCAAATAAAAATATTCAAATCATGACCATCACCTCAGGAATAGCACACCCAGTCCTTCCACTGCTAGACACCTTGTTTAAATCAACATGGGCTTTTGTTTGTGTGGTGACTACAGGATGTGAAGAACACTAGTCTTGAGCATTTTTATTTTGGGTGACAAGGGCCCTTGCCCCAGAGCTTACTTTCAAATTTGGCTAGACACTTTGTGAAATAACATAAACCTCTGCAAAAAGACACCCAAAACCTATACTGAAAACTTACCACACCAAAACAGCCCTAACCCTCCTATGAAAAGACAATGCTATAAATATTACAGTGGGACTTAGAGTGTTTCCCTAGGTGGTCCTGGAGTACCCCCTTGCCATTCAGGTTTTCAGGCTGTCCACAATGAATCTGCATGAAAAAGATTTGCATGTAATGGAGGCAGTATATGCAAATCAATGTCATGCATATTGTGGATATCCTGAAAACCTGAATGGCAAGGGGGTACTCCAGGACCACCTAGGGAAACACTCTAGGTCCCACTGTAATATTTATAGCAATGTCGATGCCAGCAGCCTGGTACCCACCCTGATTAAGGTGGAGTCCATCCTTTCGGAATAGGCTCACCCTTCCTCAGAATGTTGCCCAGTTCCTAACAAATCTAAAACCCTTCTTGCACCATTGTGTCATCCACGCATTGAGACTCCGGAGCTCTGCCTGTCTCTTGGGCCCTGCGCGTGGAACGGGTAGCATTTCAGAAAATGCTACTCTAGAGGATCTGGATTTGAGCTTTCTACCTAAGAGCTTAAATTTGGCTTCCACAAAAATTCTCTCCCACATTTCTCTCTGTCATTGGTGCCCACATGTACCAAGACAGCCAGCTCCTCCCCAGCACTATCTAAAATCCTATATAGGTGACGCGTGAGGTCCGCCACCTTCACACCAGGCAGGCAAGTCACCAGGCGATCCTCACGTCCACCAGCCACCCAGCTATCTATATGCCTAATGATCAAATCACCAACTACAACAGCACTTGGAGACATATCCTCGGTGCAAGCTTTTCCTATCAAAGTACCAAGACATGCAACTCATTACCCAAGAATATAAGACTTATAGCAGATTATATGTCATTATGCAGAATGTTGAAAATTTTTCTGGTGACTGCCTCGCTCATCAATAAGCCATTACGACTCTTTCATTGCCACTTGATGTTATCTTAATGTATGCCTCAAACGTGTAACCAATAATACCTGTATTACTTACTATGTTCATCTATGATCTTTGAAAGAGTGGCCTAGTGGTTAGAACTCCTGTCTTCACATCCAGAGGTGGCTGGTTCAAATCACACTGCTGCTCCTTGTGATCTTAGGCAAGTCACTTAAACCTCCATTGCCTCAGGTACAAGCTTAGATTATGAGCTCGCCAGGGACAGGGAAATACCCAGTGTACCTGAATGTAACTCACCTTGAACTACTACTGAAAAAAGTGTGAATAAAATCAAAATAAATAAATATTATCTTACATTGTTAAACTAACTACAATTAATTGTTTGTAAGCCACATTGAACCTGAACCTACCTGAGATAATGTGGGTATAAATAAATAAATAAATAAAGTTATATGGAAATACTTTTAAAACAAATTGGAGGAAATATTTTTTCACTCAGTGAATAGTTAAGCTTTGGAACTCTTTGCCGGAGGATGTAATAATAGTGGCTAGCGTATTTGGGTTTAAAAAAATGTTTGGACAAGTTCCTGGAGGAAAAGTCCATAGTTTGCTTTTGAGACAGTCATGGGGAAGCCACTGCTTGCCCTGGGATTAGTAACATGGAATGTTGCTATTATTTGGGTTTCTGCCAGGTACTTATGGCCTGGATTGGCCACTGTTGGAAACAGGATACTGGGCTAAATGGACCATTGGTCTGACCCAGTATGGCTATTCTTATATTTTCATGTTAATCATGATGTTTTACATCCATTTGTAATCAACCTTGCTTAAAACATGCTGGCAGGTATCTGACACAAATGGAACAGCATTTCTAGCCACGAATATCCCATAGCACCAAAAGAGGGGAAAAGAACACTACACTAACAGTCGACTGAAGACCCCCCCCCCCCCCCCCCCCACCAAAGCAGGGAGGCAAAGTAGCACCAACCTTGGCAAAAAAAAAAAACCTCCAAGGCACTAAAGAGGTTTAAATTGGCATCAACACTAGCACCAAGAAAGGAACAAAGCAGAACAAAGACACCAAATCTTTTGGGCTTGAGGAAAAGAAACACCAAGAGGTTTAGGCCAGGATCAGAGTTTAGTGGGAAAAAGGTTGTTTGAAGGATGTAGTGAATATCAGAGGGTTTATATAGACAGGTATGCTAAGGGGAATTTGTTGGCAAGAGCATGCTTTCTCTTACACTACCAGAAAGATCACATGAGAAGATCTGGACCCTTTCTTTGAAAGGCAGATTGGAAAACAGCCTGGAAGAGGAGAGAATCTAAGTAGGAGCTGGGGGGGCTGGGAGGGGGGGGGGAACTTCACCTTTCCCTTGCCTATAGTACCACAAATTTAAATCTGGTCCTGCAGACAGAGTATTTTTGAATCTTTTCACCTGCTTGTCCAGTATTGGAAAAAGTAGGGCTTCTAACTCAAACACTGTTTGTTAGGAGATTAAAAGGTGATACCAAGGAGATGAGAAGACAAAAAAAACAATCATGAAAAACTCTTCTTAGTGGCTTAAATTAAACAATATCAGAGCACCAAAACAGAGCAATTATAATGGTTTTGGCATCTAAATAAAATTACATTTTGAGTATAGTGCCTTTCCCTTATTCGTAAGTCAAGATCTTGTGTATCTGGATTTTCAAAAGGCGTTTGACAAGGTACCTCATGAAAGGCTACAGAGGAAATTGGAGGGTCATGGGATAGGAGGAAAAGTCCTATTGTGGATTAAAAACTGGTTGAAGGATAGGAAACAGAGAGTGGGTTAAATGGGCAGTATTCACAATGGAGAAGGGTAGTTAGTGGGGTTCCTCAGGGGTCTGTGCTAGGACTGCTGCTTTTTAATATATTTATAAATGATTTAGAGATGGGAGTAACTAGCTGATGGCACAAAGTTATTCAAAGTCTTTAACTCGCGACAGGATTGTGAAAAATTACAGAAGGAGACTGGGAGACTGGGCGGCTAAATGGCAGATGACGTTTAATGTGAGCAAGTGCAAGGTGATGCATGTGGGAAAAAAGAACCCGAATTATAGCTACGTCATGCAAGGTTCCACGTTAGGAGTTACGGACCAAGAAAGGGATCTGGGTGTCGTTGTCGATAATACACTGAAACCTTCTGCTCAGTGTGCTGCTGCGGCTTGGAAAGCGAATAGAATGTGGGGTATTATTAGGAAAGGTATGGAAAACAGGTGTGAAGATGTTATAATGCTGTTATATCGCTCCATGGTGCGACCGCACCTTGAGTATTGTGTTCAATTCTGGTCGCCGCATCTCAAGAAAGATATAGTGGAATTGGAAAAGGTGCAGCGAAGGGCGACTAAAATGATAGCGGGGATGGGACGACTTCCCTATGAGGAAAGGCTAAGGAGGATAGGGCTTTTCAGCTTGGAGAAGAGACGGCTGAGGGGAGACATGATAAGAGGATAATGAGTGGAGTGGAACAGGTGGATGTGAAGCGTCTGTTCACGCTTTCCAAAAATACTAGGACTAGGGGGTATGCAATGAAACTACAGTGTAGTAAATTTAAAACAAATCTGAGAAAATGTTTCTTCACCCAACGCGTAATTAAGCTCTGGAATTCATTGCCGGAGAATGTGGTGAAGGCGGTTAGCTTGGCGGAGTTTAAAAAGGGGTTAGACGGTTTCCTAAAGGACAAGTCCATAAACCGCTACTAAATGGACTTGGGAAGAATCCACAATTCCAGGAATAGCATGTGTAGAGTGTTTGTATGTTTGGGAAGCTTGCCAGGTGCCCTTGGCCTGGATTGGCCGCTGTCGTGGACAGGATGCTGGGCTCGATGGACCCTTGGTCTTTTCCCAGTGTGGCATTACTTATGTACTTACCTTGTGGTTTCTGTGACAAAGTAAACCTCTGAGAATGGTGGTAAGAAAGTTAGAGTTGCTAAAGTCTAGAGGGGGAGTTGATTTCCATGATTTTAAGCTTTGTCGTTATGCAAACATGGCTGCTGCTGTTGGTTTTTGGATAAAATTGTGATTGAGGTCCACAGATAGCTAGAAGTGGAGAGGGCAATAGCAGCTCCATTTTCCTTAGTTAATTTGTTTATGTCATGGGTCAACAGTGTTGTCTCTTCTGATTCATTGTTGGCAGGAGTGCCAAAAGTTTTAAAAAGCATACAGCATAGGCCAGGGTTAGAATATATTTTTATTTAGTATCATTACAATTCTAGGATGCTGGACAGGAATTTAGTTGGCCAGAATGACAGAGTAGGGGTATTTAGTTTATGCATAAGCTTGTTCAGGATGGGAATTTTAAAGCTTTTGATGAGATCAAGAATGAGTATAGATTGGAAGTGAGGCACTATTTTCAGTGGTTGTAGGTGAAACATTGTTTGCAGTGTTCCAGTTTGATTTTGCAGGTAGCAAGTAAAGACATAGAGAGGAAGAATTGGTGTTTAAAGTAGAGAGCTGCATGGGAATGCAGATTGCAGGATTCCTATAGATATAGAAGAAGTTGCGACAGGATTCTTGCAGGGATGAAAGAAGTTGCCATGGGATTCCTGCGGGAGTGTAGTCAAAATACCTGTTGACTCCAGAATGAGGCTTGGAATACACTGAGAGAGGCATCTGGAGCACCAGAATGATGCTTGGAATGTATGGAGAGAGACAGTTGGCGCACTAGAATGAGGCTTGGAATGCCCAGAGAGGCAGCCAGAACACCAGACTGAGGCTTGGAACACTCATTGGTTGAATAGTGAATACTGTCCAAAACACCACAGGAGGCTGTTGGGATTGGGAGGAAACAGAGGGCTGTGAGCAAGTAAATAATAGCGTTGAATCATGTGGGCACGCGTGGGGACGGAGTAGATTAATTGTGGGGATGGAATGAATCTTAGTGGGTACGGGTGGGTGGGTATGGGTTAGATTACATTGGGGATGGGCAGGGATAGGTGAAATTTCTGTCCCTATGCAACTCTCTAGATTAAAGCTTGTGGGTATGATCAGGAGAGTATCTACTATATATGGGTTGGTTAAGCTTAGGAGTGCAGTTAGGTGTGAAATTGTAAACCACATAGTCGCCTCAGGGATCTCTTGCGGTATATCAAGTGCTGAAAGTAAATAAATAATGTGTTGGAAGGGGTTTAGGAGAATGATTTTGGGAGGAGGGAGGAATTTTTCCAGTTCATTGTGGGAGTATTTTTGGATACGGTATGCAGACCTTCCTTGTCTGCTTCAATTACACAGTCCCTCTTTTATATGGCTCATAGAGCACTCTGGACAACTTTAAAAGCATCCAAATTATCTGACCGTGGGTCTGATGTTTGCTGGTCTTGCAAGTCTGCTGTGGGAACCTTATATGTTATTTGAGTGTTCTAATTTGAAGCAGTTCTGGAACCCAGTTTGGAAATGAATTCTATGTATGTTGAAAACTGAGGTCGACCTTACGTATAGAATTATTATTTCAAAATCAGCAGGATAGCATTAACTCATCTTTTGCATGGGAGCAGGGCTAAGTTGTTTGATGTGCTTATGGTTTAGCTCTTCACTCTAAACTATCGAAATGGAGTATGAGTGCAAAGTGGAATGTTGTATGTCTTGTGAGAAAGTATGAGGAAGTGGCTGCTATTAAGCTATTCATACTTTAAGGAAATGTGGGCACCTTTGGATGGTTGGGGGTGTGTAGTTTGTATAGAATCTCAGCAAATGTGGCTGTCGGGGTAGTTTTGTTCTCTTATTTATTTCTGTTTGTTCTTAAAACTAATAAAAATATTAAACTTAAAAAAAAACAATAAGCACAAAAACAGAGCAGCATCAAATCACAAAAGTACAGCTGGGTTTAAGAAAGGGTTGTAGAGTTTTCTGAAGGACAAATCCATTAACAATTATTATCCAGACAGGCATGAGTGTTGCCACCTCTTCCTTCTAGGAGTGGGCAGTAGGGAGGGGCTTCCACTGGGATCTACAGGGCGATTCCAGTTGATCCAAACTGGCCAGTGCCAGAAGCAGGATGCTGGGCTCAGTGGACCATTAGTCTGACCCACCATGGCACTTCTTATTTTCTTGATCTATAAGTATGTATTCATGAAAAGGAGAGGGATGGATTTATTCAGGATAAAACAGTCACATATAGCTCATGTCTGGACACTTCCATGGGTACTTATATAAGAACATAAGCGTTGCCATACTTGGACAGACCAAAGGTCCATCAAGCCCCATATCCTGTTTCCAACAGTGGCCAATCTAGGTCACACCTACCTGGCAAGACTCCAAAGGAAGAAAATAGATTTTATGCTGTTTATCCCAGGAATAATCAGTGGATTTTCCCGTCCATCTTAACAATGGTTTATGGTCTTTTAGGAACTGCTCCAAGCCTTTTTTAAATCCTGCTAAGCAAACTGCTTTTACCACATTCCCCAGAAACAAATTCCAGAGTTTAAATTACATGCTGAGGGAAGAAATATTTTCTCTAATTTGTTTTAAATGTACTACTTAGTACTTTCATTGCATGCCCCCTAGTTCTGGTGTCTTTAAACAGCAGAATGAACTGTGTAAGTGTTGCAGGAATTGATGCATGAATTACCCCTATTGTTAGCAGAATCTGTGGTACTTCAGGAGTCAAACAGCACACACCAGAATGAGGGAGAAATCTTCTTTATTTGCCAGCAAACAAAGTAGGACATCAGTTCTAGCTCTCTTCTTCCCTTTCTCAGCTCTCTGGATGTTATGGCTTCTGTCTCAGCTTCTTCTCTTCTTCTGCTGTCTGTCTTCCTTCAGCTCTCCTTCTTCTGTCTGTTCCTTCTGACGTAAGCTGCTTCTGCTCCCACTTATATACCGTTCTATCTCCCTCCTAGCCCCCCTTACTCTCCAGATGGTAAAGAATAGATTGATCACCCTGCCTTGAACTAATTATTACCATACATATATTCCAAATATCAGTTACATAGGTTTAATATTTCTCAAACTGACCTATGACCTGGGGCCCCTCACATTACACAATATGGCACCAGTCTCTTGCATTTTATTATGATTAACTTAGGTTCATTGAGGGGCTAATGGGCCAATCTGACATTTATTATTCTCATATTCCTAGTCAACTTCATACTAACTGCTAACTGAACTCTGGCATTCATTAAGGGGTCAAGGGCCAGTCTTACTTAATAGCATACAGCTATAGTTTGTTATTTCTTTCAGAAAGCCCAGTCCTACATTTACCTATAATTAATCAAGGAGAAGAGAGTTGACTTCTCTTTCACCTAGCCAGGACTGCAGCTAACTCAAACCATATGCTGACCTTTTCAACTACAGTCTTACTTAGAAAGTCAGACAAAGAGTTGGACAGACATTAGATTTAAAAAGGTATTCTACATATTAACTACACAGAATACACATATTCTAAAATAAGCAAAATCAGTATTCCTTATAAGACATATTCTAAATATCAAGAACTTCTAAAATCTAACTATTTTCTTCTAAACAGTATTTCAGCCTAATCTTAAAACTACAGTATGCCTGGCTCATGCCTTGTCCATAATAGTATACAGATGTGCTAGCATTAACAATCCATCACTCACAAGGGGTCAAAGAAGTTTCTCTCTCTGACCTTTTTAACCTTTAGCTTAGCCAAAGCTAGACTTTCTAAGTAATTAAATCCAGCTGGCATTCCTTCACCTTACTTGCAAGGTGAAAAGTTGAAATAGTATTTGACCACCTTTAAACAGAATTAACACTTAATATAATTTCTTATATATGTATAATTATGCCCATGCTGTCTCATTCCCCCCTTTGAGACTAAAATCAGCTTATGCAGAGATAAGTCTCACAACTCAAACTCTGGAGATTATACTAATCCTAACTAGGAATAGGCTTGTGAATCACCATTACCCTACTTGTTAAGGTCCGACGGCATACTGCCGAAGCACATGAGGCCAGGAAACAAAACAACAACCCTGCTAAAACTAAGACTATTAGGGAAATGAACAAAGGACGTATCCAGGAGGTCAATGACCACCACCAGGAGGTAAGGTCTAATCCTCCTCGGTAATCCTCCACATTAAGGCTGGCCAACTGTAGGACTTTATCCATAGCATGCCTAACTACATGCGTCCTATTTATGACAATAGTACAGCACTCTGAAGAATTTAGCACTGTGCAGAGGCCACCCTGGGCTGCAAAGAGGTAGTCAAGGCCCATACGGTTATACCGAGAAACTATACTTAATTCATTAATTTGATCCTGCAATGCATTGACTACCACGTTCAGCTCATGAACTAAAACATGGAGTAGGGACTGAAGTCTCCGGGTAGCCATGCCTAGTTCAGTAATACCCGCTACTGGGCCCCCAATTGGAATCCAGGCCGTGGCAGAAAGGGCTACAAGTCTCTTTTTAGTCAGAGGATAAGTAGAATTGATGTACTGGAGGGCTAATTCAATCGCCTCATCCTCTGTGGCAACGGAGGAAGGTAAGGACAAGGCCTCTCGCTTAGAGCAGTGCGGGGATGGTGGCTTGAGGAGAGGAATAACTTTAGGAAAATAATTCAAGGTTACCAATACACAAAAATCATATGTGGGGGGAAGAATCATGTGGAGGACATTATCACAGAGCCAGTAATGACCAAGGAGAGGGCGAGGAAAGTTCCCAATAAATGTTGGCACAGGATGGACATTAGGATGCCCATAATGCGAGCCCCTATCCCAGGGGGAACGAAGAAGAAATGGAGACTTTGTACACCATAGGTGCCAATCCCCAATTGTGACAAGCTGCTCATATGTTGTAAACCTTTCATACCCCGGGGACTTATGAAAGTAGAAAATAGGCCGGGACACTATAGTCTTCTCAGTAGTACGGTTAGGAGCCAGATAATCACCTTGGTCATAATCTGCAGGTATGGTAGTAGGGCACATAGGAGTACCTGGAGAAACTACCCACACAGATTCCCCTTTTTCTGGGAGAACATTAGTATAGTTACAGGGAATGGGAAGAACAGTTGAGATGTTTCTTGTTAAACAAAACACTCCAGAAGCTGGATAGGGAGATGTAAAGACTGGCCTTAGAGAAGATTCAGAGGGGGAAGTAGCATTATAAAAGGACCACCAAGTATAATCCTGGCTCCAAGGGCCTGAACTCGAAAAGTAGGGAGGTATAAGAGCTGGGAGCTGCACAGGGACAGGAACAGCTGGGACATCTGTGGTATAAGGAGAAAATCGGGAACACACAATACAAGGGGAAGTAATCTTTGCCTGGCTAATTAGTTCCTGGACAGAGTGTAACCAAAGGTTGGAGCGAGTTGGGGTATTAGGAAAAAGGAGGCAAGGAGTAGAAAACAACAAAAGCATCCAAACTACTAACATTTTCTTTCTTCCTAATCTAAAACAAATACAGCAAACTAATTAAGCAATAATATTTCAACAGTCTGTGCTAATCACAGATTACTCTAATATAATGTTCTCAGTCTTTGAGTTCTTATACCAGTTGGGATAGACCCTCAACTGACAAGGATCAAGCTCTCAAATTCCAAGAAAGCCAGAATCAGGGCAAGAAAGAGTCTCAGTGTGAAGCCGAAGTTCAGCAGCTCCTGCAGTATGCAGTTGACCCTTCTTTCAGCTAGTAGATTCTTTGGTTCGGGTCAAGCGCAACTTCAATGGCTCCGCTGGATCACTTTCTGCTCTCCACTGTTTAGGCTCCGTCTGATCCGTGCTGGGCTCAGTCTGGTCAGCAGACTTAATTCGAGACCAATGGACCCATGGAGTTATCCCTGCGACCTTCACAGCTGTAGGGGTAGAAAGCAAAACAGTAAAAGGTCCTTTCCATCGGGGCCCCAGAGGCTGGAGCCTCCAGTCTTTCACCCAAACTCTATCCCCTGGCAGGAAGGAATGTACCTGAGCCTGGAAGGGGACAGGGTTTATTTCTCTCACATAAGACTGAAGCTCAGAAATTATCCTGCCCAAGAGGGCTACCTGCTCCTGCACCTGGGCAGACCCTAAAATCCCTATGTCTCCCTTAATTCCCTGCAAAATGGCTGGGGGCTTCCCATACACAATTTCAAAGGGAGAGAGGGCTGTTCCTTTAGTTGGGGTGCATCGGAGGCGGGCTAATGGCAGTGCCTGTGGCCATTTCAGTTGGGTTTCCTGACAAATCTTTGCTAGGCTATTTTTCAAGGTTCTGTTTGCCCGCTCAACCTGCCCTGAACTCTGGGGACGATAGGCACAATGCAATTTCCAGGTAATGCGCAATGCGCGGGACAGGGCCTGAAGTGTAGCTTCAACAAAGGCGGGACCATTATCTGAACCTATGGCAAGGGGCAGTCCATACCTGGGGATGACATCCCTAAGGAGGGCTCGAGCTACTTCTGTGGCTTTCTCAGTGACTGTAGGATATGCTTCCACCCACCCAGAAAAGGTACAGACCATGACCAAGAGGTATCGGAGCCTACCGCTCCTGGGCATTTCTGTGAAGTCTATAACTAGAGACTCAAAGGGTGTTAGTCCTCTAGACTGAACTCCTGGTGGAATACAGGGTCCCTGACGAGCATTATTCTGGGCACAGAGAGTACATCGGGCAGAGGCAGTAGCAACCAGACTATCCAATCCTTCCAAGACCACTACTCGACTGAGTAGGCGGGCTAGTGCTGTTTTCCCTAAGTGTGATAGGTCATGAGCTTGAGACACTACAGGCCAAGCTAGGTGGCGTGGCACCAGAACTCTGGTATCAGGGAGATGTAACCAGCCATCAGGTCTCCTTACTGCACCTTCCTCTTGAGCCCATTTCTCTTCCATTTGGGTGTACATAGGCGATCATTCTTGCAATCGGATTTGGAACAGGGGGGTCACAGTACTTGCTGGGGGTCCTCGAGCAGCTTCCTTGGCCACCCGATCAGCATGGCGATTCCCTCGGGCCACTGGAGTATCTATCCTTTGATGTCCCCTGCAGTGAATGACAGCTACCTTCTTAGGGGCCCAAACAGCCTCTAGCAGCTGAAGTATTTCGGGTCCATACTTAACAGGTTGGCCTGCAGCATTTATGAGTCCCTTTTCCTTATACAAAGCTCCATGAGCATGTAGAGTTGTGAAGGCATACTTGGAATCAGTATAAATGTTGGTTACCAGTCCTGCTGCTAGCTCCAGAGCTCGTTTGAGGGCCACAAGTTCTGCTTTCTGGGCTGAAGTTCCTTGGGGCAGGGCTCTTGCTTCTATCACCTTGTCCTCTGTCACCACAGCATAGCCTGCCAATCGCTTGGAGTTCTCCACGTAACTGCTTCCATCTGTGAAATAAATTACATCTGGGTCCCTCCAAGGAACATCTTTAAGATCTGGTCGACTGGAGTACACTTCATCCATGGTTTGGATACAGTCATGATCCGGTGGTCCCTCAGATGCTGGCAAAAGAGTGGCAGGATTGAATGTAGCCACTGTTTCCAGGTGTATCCGTGGATTCTCACACAAGCTAGCTTGGTACTTAACCATACGGTTATTTGTAAACCAGTGGTTGCCCTTATACTCCATGAGGGTGAGAACTGCGTGGGGGACTTTAACAACCAGTTCTTGCCCCAAGGTCAGCTTATCAGCTTCATGGACCAGTAAGGCTGTTGCTGCAATGGCCCTCATGCAGGCTGGCCATCCTTTAGCCACTCCATCCAGCTGTTTAGACAGGTATGCAACAGGCCTCTGCCAGGATCCCATCATCTGGGTCAGCACACCCAGAGCAACCCCCTGTCGCTCATGGACATACAATGAGAAAGGTTTCTCCACATCAGGAAGGCCTAACGCAGGGGCTTGGAGTAGGGCTTTCTTTATGGCAATGAAGGATTGTTGAGCAGTAGGTCCCCATTCAAATGGTTCCTTTTCACCCCCCTTTGTGGCCTGGTAAAGGGGTTTCGCCATCAATGCAAAATTTGGAATCCAAATTCTGCAGAATCCGGCTGCTCCCAGAAATTCCCTAACTTCCCTTCTGGACTTGGGTTGGGGAATTGCAGCAACTGCTTGCTTCCTACTGACATCCAGTCTCCGACTTCCCTGGGAAATGCAAAAGCCCAGATACTTCACTTCTGACTGACAGAGTTGGGCCTTTGAGCGTGAGACCTTATAGCCTGCATCCAAGAGTAGCTCCAGCAATTCTCTGGTAGCCTCAAAACACTCTTCCTGGGTCACTGCTGCAATCAGGAGGTCATCTACATACTGGAGTAAAACTCGCCTGGAAGGCTCAGATTTAAAAGTCTTAAGGTCTTGTCCTAGGGCTGTCCCAAAAATGGTGGGGGAGTTCTTGAACCCCTGTGGCAGGCGGGTCCATGTATACTGAAGCTTCCTTCCTGTTACTGGGTTTTCCCATTGAAAGGCGAAAAGCAGTTGACTAGCGGGGGCCACCCGAATACAAAAGAAAGCATCTTTTAGATCTAGTGTCGTGAAATGGGTAGCTCCAGAAGGTATCAATCCTAGCAGGACATATGGATTAGGCACTACAGGGTGTAATGAGATAGTGGATTTGTTGACCACTCGTAAGTCTTGGACTGGCCGGTAGTCCTCAGTCCCTGGCTTCTGAACTGGCAACAGTGGCGTATTCCATGGAGACTGGCAAGGACGAATAATCCCATGGGATAACAAACGATTCAGATGTGCTTGAATCCCTTCCAGAGCCTTTCGGGGAATTGGGTATTGGCGAAGATGGATTGGCCGGGCACTTGGAAGTAAATCTACATGAACAGGAGGAATATTTCGGGCCAACCCTGGGGGATTATCTTCTGCCCATACCCCACTGACCTGAAAGCTGTCTGCCAGGGGTAGGTCAACTTGGCCCTGCGACTGATGCAGCCGCCATTCTTCTTCAAGGGGGCAGCAGAAACTCAATATACCCTTAGGGCTGGATGTCGGGGGCCAAAAGGAGACTGAAGTCTGGCCATCAGAATCAAAGGAAATTTGGGCCCTAAGCTTGGACAGCAGGTCCCGGCCTTAGAAAGTGTATAAAAGGATGCCGCCACTTTTGTAGAGAAGGCCAGACGAATTTCATATTTAATATAAACAGTTTACTCATTTGTTTAGTGTACAAGCTGATTACCATCAATAGGGGTAGTCAGGAAGCATTTCTATACTCAAAGCATATCTACACACACAAGCAATTTACAGCAAGCTTAAGGCAAATCAAAATGCTATACACAGACAAAGAAAAATTCAAAAATGCTTACTACCTCTTTGTTCCCCTCTAGTTTTATACCGGGCCTCTGACTAATTCTCTCATACAACATTCCTGTGCAAGTCTCTGAATACCACAAACTGTTAATCATGTGCAGAACATCTGCTTTCTATTACCCCCCTACCTTTTAGCCCACAGACTTTCTGGAGCCTGCCTTTGGCTAATGTTTAATGTCCGTCAAATTTCTCATGCCTCAGGAGATTTGGTTTAGTGTTGAAACAGCTAGCTCTGCATGTTCTTTGAAGCTTTCCACTCCTATTTTTCATGCTTTTATTCAACAAATCTTTCATACTTTTGTTCAACAAATCCTCCCTTTTGAGGCCTGGTATTCCAGGACTCAAACATCTGTTTTAGCTCCAGTCTGTTTCCTTACCTCCCTTCTAAATTTCCTCCCCCCTTTGTTTGTGGCATTCAGTTTCTGCACGCTTTTTCAATATTTTTGGCTGACATATTAAAGTTTTATTTATTCTTGATTTCAGTTATCATTGTTATTTTAAAAGCATCCTGGCACATCTTTGCAAACATGCTAATACACATGTTACACAGCATTAAACAGATTCAATTGTACTAGGGTACAAAATTTATATCTCTTGAGGTATATAATTTATAGGACAGTGAGCTTCATCACAGGGGAATACACTGTCATTCATTCTTACTTTTCATTAGCTGATGTGGCATTAAAAATTACACAAATTAAAAGCATAACATTCATTAAATCAGTTGTTACAACATTCTGTATGTAAGTGCACTTTATCAGGGGAATGTGTTCAGTTGTCATACTATTAATCAGACACCAAAATGATGTCTGTGGATACTTGTCCGTAAGCAAGGCTTGCTTATAAATAGTCTCATTTGTCCAATGAAGTCCCTTACACAGGTATTATTGGGATAACAGACATGATTTTATCATTGTAGTCCCATATATCATAGCTGGCAAGGACAAGGATGATGTCAGTCAGTGGGCACATATGATACAATCAGTCAAATTCAACATCTTGGCCGCTGCAACAAGTCTATTATCATATGTGTTCATTGTCCATTAACAAACAACAACAGTCCAATACCATCATGTTTATTCTTTGTCCATTTCAGTGTTATTAATTCGTCGAATATCTGCTAAATGTATCCAAGAAGTATGACCTTCCAGACGGGCAGCGGTCTGAGTAAGGGCCGTGATAGCAAAAGGCCCTACATACACAGGATCTTTCCATGTTTTATGTGTAAAGTTCTTTCGCAGTACTAGATCACCTACTTTAAAAGCACAAACATCATTAGTAGTCCCTGCCTGTGATGCTACATTTGTTCGGATCATATCACTTGTCAGGTTCAACATAGGTTGTAGCTTTTGCCAGTACTGAGCTGTGCTATCAGTACTTGCTGTCTGCATCGGGAAGAAATGACGTCCTGTCTGAATTTGGAATGGGGTCAATTTAGTACGCCCATTAGGTTGGGCCCTTATAACCATCAAAGCTAATGGTAACAAATCAAGCCAGGTATATGGTTTACCTGCTGTTTCCTTGTTTAAAGCCTTCAGTAATACTCTCAATTTAGTTTTTAAAATACCATTGTAGCGCTCCACCAAACCATTGGAGGTGGGGCGATACACTGATACTTTTCTGTGTGTTAAACCCATAATCGTTTCCATTTCTTTCAAAACACTGTTATTAAAATGTGTCCCGTTATCAGAAATTATTCTAGACGGACACCCATGTCTTGGCATAATATGAGTTATCAGGCATTGTACCACTTCATGTGCTGTCTCCCTTTTACATGGAAATGCTTCTATCCACCTTGAAAAAGCATCCACCCAAACTAACAAATATCTTTTTCCCTGCACTGGAACAATCATATCAGTGAAATCCATATACCATTCTTTTGCTGGGCCTTCTGGTATTGGAAGTGTCCCAGGTGATATTTTAGGACCTCGTTTAGGTATGTTAATATTGCATACCATGCAATTTTGCACAACCTGTTGAATCAAGTTATCAATTTTCAAGGTCCAAAACCTTTGTTCAAACTGTTGTCTCATTGTTTCCTTATTCCAATGCATGGTTGCATGCCAACCAGCCAATACCTTAATCGCCTGGCTCATTGGCATACAAGGTAATCCTTCTTCTGCATTAAACCATTCACTTCCCAATTTCATACATCCTCTCTTCAACCATTTTTCACTTTCCTGTCCCTCTGGCTGCCACATTTCAATCTTATCTACATTCGTAAGTGGCCCTTCCTGTGTCTGTCTAGTATTATACAAAATCTTTTCACTTTGCTTAACCACCTCCGTTGCTGCTGCATCAGCCATTGCATTACCTAGTGCTTCAAAGGTTGGCCTTTCAGTGTGGGCCGGGGTCCACACAACTGCAGTTTTTCTACCTTCACGTTCCCTTCTTGCCAAAATTTCAAACAGCAATTTCCAATATGTGTAATGTTGTAGATTTTTACCTGCACTGGTTATCATCCCCCTACGCTGCCATTTTAATATATGATACTGTAGTGAACTTGCAACGTAACCACTATCAGTATATATAGTGACATTTTGAGTCATATCAGTGTGTTGTAAGGCCGTAATAACGGCTAAAAGTTCAGCATGCTGTGCAGTCTGGTCAGGAGGGGTTTTATATTGTACTTGCATTATCTTTCTTAGATTCTCATCTACCTGCACGCAGGCAAAGCCTGCAACAGTCCTTTCACAAGCTCCATCTGTAAACCATATTAACCCATCAGATAAGGGTTCAAAAGTAAGACAGTGAAATGTAGGGATTTCTATAGTATCGATCTCACCCTTTTGATCGACAGGAAAAAGCAGATCTATCTTATTTCTCTGTTCTTTAGTTAATGGTATTATTCTTATATCTTGTCCTAAAAGTACTGCTTGATATTTTCCAAATCTAGTGGCTGTCAATGCTGTTTGGCTAGGGCTCAACAGCGTTTTAATCGTGTGGTTGGTATGTATTACAATAGGAACAAAAGGCATTTGTGCTCTCCACTTGCCTACTGCAGCCACTATAGCTGTCAGTAACTTTGGTATTTCTTTCATTCCCTTTTCCACATGATTAAAAGAGCCTGACAAAAAAGCTACTGGTGCATTTACTTCATTGTTTTGATTAATCATAGCTGCCCAACTGTTTCCCATGTCTTTTACCCACAAATGCACAGGTGATTGGATATCTATTACTGCTAAGGGTCCTGGGGATAACAAATCCCTCACAATCTTAGCCAGCACTATTTTATCCTGTTCTTCCAACACAATTAGTGTATTCTTTGGTGTGGCTGCGGGCAGTTTCAAATGTTTATAAAGTCTCATTACTTTTTGTGTATAATTTGGTATCCATTGTCTGCAGTAATTTAACATTCCCAAAACAGCACGTAACTGAGTAACAGTTTGCGGTACCGGGGTTTCATTTAAAATAGATATAACTTCAGGTATAATGACCTTATGTTCTGCTGAAACATTTTGTCCTAAAAAGGTGACAGTAGACTGAGCTATAACACATTTTTCCCTGTTACATTTATATCCTAACTCTCCTAATAACAAAATAATTTTCTAGTCCAATCTAGGCATTCTGCTTCAGTCTCAGCAGACAGTAGAATATCATCTACATAGACAAACAATGACACCGTGTCAGGCAATTGACTCCTGAAATCTTTTAAATCCATCATTAGTTGTTTTGAGAATACCGATGGACTATCAGTAAAGCCTTGAGGCATCCTAGTCCACCTGTATGCCTCATTCTGTACTATAAATGACGTCAAATCCCTAGACTCTGGATGAAGAGGTATTGAAAAGAATGCATTAGACAAGTCAATAACAGTGTTATATGCATATATATTCTGGGTATGCAAAAGAGTAGCAGGATTTGCACAAATCGGAAATTGATTTCTTGTAATCTCATTTAGCTCTCTTAAATCATGTACTATCCTTACATTGTTTTCCCCTTTCGGGACAGGAAACATTGGGGTATTATACGGGGATACTGAAGGTTCAATAATACCACATTTCAATAATTTACCAATGTGTTCCAGGGTTTTGGATACTAATTTAGGTCGTATGGGGTAAGGGTCTTGCTTCGGCCCCTTTGCCCCTTCTATTAATTCTATCTTATGGGGTTTTGCATTTATGGCTAGTCCATATGGTGAATCACTTGTACTCCAAATATGTTGTGGTAATTCTTCCATAACCCTTACTTTATTTTCATTATTCAACAGTTGAACCATGGTGAGCAAACTTGGTATTTCTTTATTTCCAAAATCTAAACACAATCCTAATTGAGACAATAAGTCTCTACCTCCCTTGAACCGTGCGGTTGGCATTCCAAGCGCACCAGAGTGGGTTCTGTTAGCCTTTTTCTTTGTTCTATCCCCGTAAATCCCACTGTTGTTCTATACTGATTTGAAAGCTTAACTCCCTGTGGTTTTGCACACAATACAGAGGTACTCGCCCCTGTATCTATCAAAAATCTCACAGGAGTTCCATATTTGCCAATTGTCAATGTAATAAAGGGTTCCCTTGTGTCTAATCTGAAAATCATTCCCTCTTCCTGACACGGGTTTGCTTCCAGTCAATAGCATTGGTCTGGAATATTCTGCCAAGTTGGAAAAGCATTTACAGTGCCTTGTCTCTGTACTGCAGCCCCTGGTCCCTGTGATTGCATCGCCGGCTGCTGTATTGCAGTCTGCGGGGCACTCACAGGCATCCCTACTAATTGTGGCATTAATCCTTGCTGCGTCTGCATTTGTACTTGGGGCATTCCTGCATTCTGATAACATTCTGAAGCATAGTGACCAAATTGCTGACATCCCCAACATTGTACATGTGCCCTTCTATTAGGTGATAGTCCTGATCCTTGCATCCCTCGACCCCTACCCCTGCCTCTAACCATGCCTCGTCCCCTTGGTTGGTACGGCCGGCTATATCCCGGTTGTACATAGTAAATGACCTGTGGAGGTGAGGCAGAGGGCATTACCATTGTTTCCTGTTTTTTATTTCTATCCTGTTCCTTGCTTTCCAAATCCTTTAACTGCATAGTCATTAACTTAGAAGTTAATTTAGCCTGTTCTTTCTGTGGGGTCTCTATCAGTTTACGATGCACATTACTAAAATGCATCAATGTCTCTCTTATTTCAGGCCACGGCTTTGAAGACAGGGCAATGACAGCATCTAAATTCTTACGCATATTATCAGGCAGTGTGGACATGAATAGGTGTAAAAATACTGCTACATTATGATCCACATCTGCATCTTGCCCTGTTTGAGCCTTATACAAATTTATACATTTTGTCAAATGTGCCGAAAAATCAGTTTTAGGGTCCCATTTATTTGCTGTTATGGCTGAAAAATCAATCGGGGTTGGATACATCACATGCAGAGCTGCAGAAAGAGCAGCCTTACTATTCCCTGCGTATACATCCCCATCCACAGTATGTGATGGCAGGCGCTGATATCCACACTGCACTGCCAGTTGAGATATACTAATACCTGACGCTGCACACAGGGCTTTAAAATCTCCAATAGTCAATTGAGTCCCTGCAGTTGCCTGTTCTATCCCATCTAACCACATACGAGCTCCTTTCCCTATACTGGGAATTTTTGCAACTAAAGTTGTAACATCTACGGGGGTGTATGGTTTGTAATGACGTATTTGATTGCCAGCTGCGTCTAAGCGCGTCATAACTGGCATGTGTAAAGCACTACTATCTAAAGCGCTGCAAATCTCCTGTTTACCTTCCTCTTCCACCTCTTCTTCCAAATCACGTTTTATTTTGTGGAACCAATTATCCCAGAATTCCAATCCCTCTTTTACAAATGTTCCAGTCCCTATACCCGGGCAATTTTTGTGGACAGCCTTTAATAATTCCTGAATGTCCTCATGTGTACTAGGACCATTTTCATCGCACGGCAAGGGGAGCCGTTTTACATCTAACAAGTGTCTAGTAGCCCCCCACCATTCCTCACCATATCTAGTATTATTCAGTCTCATAAGCTCTGCAGCCACATGCGTGCCTCGAAAAATTGGCCTGGGGGGCCCTGGGGTTAAAGATGTTGGCATAGTTTTTGTTCGCTTATAAGTTGGGGTTGACATGGTCATGGGAGGCTCGGAGTACATCCGCAGTCGTCCCTCAATTTCAAATTGAGTTGCCAGGTCATATTGTTCTGATGTAATTAGGGTTTTCAAATCAGGGTAAGTGCCTGATTCTGCACTAGATTTCCTTTTTCTTTCTGTCTCACCCGTTTTTTCTCCTTTTTCTGTTCCCTAGTCCCCACATCACTGTCCTCATTATCCCCTCCCTTTTCACTTTCTGACTCACTGGGGGGGTCATCAAGAGCCGAATACCCAGCGCATGGCACAGGGCGCTTTGCCTTGGATTCCTTCATTTTATCAGTTGCCCTTATGGGGCACAACGTGTCCCTGCTAGATTCATATGACGGGGGATTATTTCTTTCTGCCTCTTTTTGTATCCTATCTACATCAGCATGAAACAGATCTGCTGCTAAAGAAAATAAATTCCAAATTGTAAGATGCTTTTCTAAGCTTTTCTTCTGCCTAGTTTTATTTTTATTTTCTTGTAAGTAGCTCAGGAGAGATAATAATTTTGGACGATCAAACGATCCATCCTGAGACCAGCTCAAAACAGAATCTTTTCCTTCATATTTGACCCATTTCTCATGTATTTTTTCAATCTGTTTTTTTTCTAATGGGAATAATTCTATGACATGCTGCAAAGGGGAGCATTTTTTTGAACTATCTAAATCTAAATACATAGCATATACAGGAGGCTTTTCTTTCTTATCTGCCCCTTTCCCTTTCATTGTATTCTGACTATTACAATTTCTCCTATAAAGCCACAATCTACAAAAATATACTAATGCACTTAAACAAAGAAAATATACAAAAAAGAAAACTACAAAGCTAAACAAATATATCGGTAATAAGGCCACAGTGTAAGCTTACTCACGCGTCTTCTTATTTCTCTTTTTAGCAAGCCCAGGAGTTATCACCTGTATGTCCACGTCAGTAGTTTGATCAATCCCACATCAGTGGAGCACAGAAATCATCAGGTTTAAACAACGCTTGCTTTGCTTTCAATCCTGTAAAAAACTTCATTAACAACAACTTAATTTGTCCTTCGTCTCGCCTTCTCTTTTCCGTGTGCGGCCTACTCCTGGCTGGCTCGCCACTTTTGTATAAAAGGATGCCGCCACTTTTGTAGAGAAGGCCAGACGAATTTCATATTTAATATAAACAGTTTACTCATTTGTTTAGTGTACAAGCTGATTACCATCAATAGGGGTAGTCAGGAAGCATTTCTATACTCAAAGCATATCTACACACACAAGCAATTTACAGCAAGCTTAAGGCAAATCAAAATGCTATACACAGACAAAGAAAAATTCAAAAATGCTTACTACCTCTTTGTTCCCCTCTAGTTTTATACCGGGCCTCTGACTAATTCTCTCATACAACATTCCTGTGCAAGTCTCTGAATACCACAAACTGTTAATCATGTGCAGAACATCTGCTTTCTATTACCCCCCTACCTTTTAGCCCACAGACTTTCTGGAGCCTGCCTTTGGCTAATGTTTAATGTCCGTCAAATTTCTCATGCCTCAGGAGATTTGGTTTAGTGTTGAAACAGCTAGCTCTGCATGTTCTTTGAAGCTTTCCACTCCTATTTTTCATGCTTTTATTCAACAAATCTTTCATACTTTTGTTCAACAAAAGGGATTGGACAGTCTGGCATATACAGGAATTCATGAGTAACTGTGTGTGAGCCTAATTGGCATCTACGGGTCGTCAGGAAGGGCCTCCGGTTCTGCACCCCCGTGGCTCCCACCACTCGGACAGTTTTTCCAGACACAGGCGCTAATCGCTCCGTCACAACAGAATGTTCAGCTCCTGTATCAATCATGAATGGAATTGAGCGGCTCCCTATAGTTAACTTGACCATAGGTTCCTGGGAGCCCAGTTTGTAGGAACCCGGTCTGTCCTATTCGTCCCATTCTGCCATCTCGGCTATCCCAATGATGTCAGATTCAGGAGGCTCATACCTCCCCTCTCGAACTCGGCCTCGGCTTCCTCGATCTCCTGGTCCCCTTCTCAGTCCCTGGCGCCTCTGGGGGCATTCATCTTTCCAGTGCCCTCTTTCCTTACAGTAGGCACACTGATCCCTCTCCAATCTTGGTCTGGGATTCTCCCCCCGTGGCCGGGATTGATTAAAGGAATCTTGGGGCCTGGCTGGTGGTCCGGGGTCCCACTTTGACTTCCCATTAGCTAGAGGTCGACCTCGGTTAAGGGTGGAATTAGTAATGGCTGCCGCTAAAAGGTCGGCCTTCTTCTGCATCTTCCGGTCAGCCTCTCGGCGCACCTCCTGATCCCTATTAATGAAAACCTTGGTTGCGATCTCAATTAGCTGGGTGGTATTCATCCCTGCGAATCCCTCCTGACGCTGCAACTTCTTCCGGATATCTGGCATACTCTGGGCCACCAATGCACTATGCACCATTCTCTGGTTTTCTAGTGCTTCAGGGTCAAATGGGGTGTATGTTCTGTAGGCTTCAATTAGTCGCTCTAAAAAGGCCCCAGGGGATTCAGTTGCCCCTTGGAGAATTTCAGAGACCTTTGCCAGATTAATGGGCATTTTTATGCCTTTCTTCATACCTTCCAGCAAGTCCCGGCAATAGCCAGACAACAGTTCATAGTGCTGCTCATTATTTGGATCCCAAGCTGGAGCTGCGCGAGGGAACCGAGTTCTAACCCATTCCTCTAGGTCCGGTGTCCTCTCGGGGGCACGCGCTCACGTGATGGCCTCAGCATTTTGTAAAATCTTCCGCCTCTCCTCAGTTGTGAAGAGGGTCAGGAGAAGTTGTTGACAATCAGTCCAGGTTGGGTTATGGGTGGCCATAATGCTAGCCACTAGGTCCACCACTGCCTGAGGCTTTTCAGTATAAGAGGGGTAATGCGTCTTCCAATTCAGGAGATCGGTGGTTGTGAAGGGTACATACTGGTAGGCCTGTGCCTGCATAACCTGACCCTCATTATTAGGATCCGGTCGAGTGGTGGTTACCTGACGCAGGGGCAGAACTCTCGAGGAGGTGGGAATGGAACCTGAGGTAGAGCTAGGAGCTATCCTCCTATCATGCTCAAAAGTGATTGCAGCAGGTCTAACCCATTCAGTGGAGGTATGTTGAAACCCTGAGGGATGGGGAGGGGTACTCATAGACTGAGAGGTGGTCACAGGTGATTCAGTCCATTGAAAAGGATGATGAGCCCCTGATGAGTGGGGAGGGGTATTAGAGGGAGAAGCTGGGCTGTCGGGAGTTGAGGAGTCAGGGAGTGGAGCCCAAAGCGGGTCTTTGGAGGTTAGCAGGGAAGGATGTGGCAGAGGAGGGTAGAGGCTGGATGAAAAGTCCAACCTAGGGTGTGGCGGGGTTTGCATAGAAGGGGAGGAACTATCCGGAGAAGCCTGTGCTGGAGAGGCTTGGGCTGGACGCCGTGGATCTCTAAGGGTGGCACGGAACCCCAACAATGGGCCATAAGGTGGTGGCTCAAGATCTGAGGGGTCATCAGAGAGTATGGGTTTTTCGGACAGGGTAGGGGCGGAAGCCACCGATTGGGTGGTAGGCTTCCTGGGGCTCTTTCCTTCTTCCAGTTTAGATTTTCTAATCTTTCTTTGAACGCGGCCCAACATGAATTTTACTGGGGATCCCATATAAGTTTTCAACCAAGAGGGAGGGTCAGTCACAAGGCTGTCCCAGGAATCTATATAGGGGAGTTGTTCAAGATATTCTGGTTCTCCTACAACTATACTATAGACCTTCCGGATTACTTCAATATCTAAGCTGCCACTAGGGGGCCACCCCACTCCCATAGATGGCCACTCAACTTCACACAAGGTTCTTAGAGTACTTGAGCTTAAAGTCTGTCCATAATCATTAATTAAAAATCCTTTTTTGAAATTCTTAAGCATACAATCTAGGGGAGTATCAATTTTTCTAGATGATGTCCCTCCCATAATGCTTACAGTTACAACACACAAAGGGAGGGAATTTTTGGATTTGTGGTAAGGGGTCCACAGATCCGAGACACAAGGTAAAACAAACAACAATCGCTTCCTTCCGTCGCTGGCCAATTGAACTCGCGTTAATTGGAAACGCAGCTATAAGAAGTCCGCACTCTTTTAACATTCAAGCATCACACACATTCCATACAGAAAATCCCACCCAACAATTTCAAATTTCTCAGATACAGATAAGCTCAAGCGGTTTCGCTTCTAATCTCCACTAGACTAAAAGCTACTAAGGCCTTCGCTGAGAGTTGATCAGACTCCCCTTCCCTCAATTTGTGAGGGGCTGGTTTACAGTTTCCTAGCTAGGATTACAATACAGAATACAGAATACATATCCGGCGAATGTTCCTCAGTCAGTTGGGTGCCGGTTCAGGATCCCACCGCTGCCACCAAGAATTGTTGCAGGAATTGATGCATGAATTACCCCTATTGTTAGCAGAATCTGTGGTACTTCAGGAGTCAAACAGCACACACCAGAATGAGGGAGAAATCTTCTTTATTTGCCAGCAAACAAAGTAGGATATCAGTTCTAGCTCTCTTCTTCCCTTTCTCAGCTCTCTGGATGTTATGGCTTCTGTCTCAGCTTCTTCTCTTCTTCTGCTGTCTGTCTTCCTTCAGCTCTCCTTCTTCTGTCTGTTCCTTCTGACGTAAGCTGCTCTGCCTCCCACTATATACCGTTCTATCTCCCTCCTAGCCCCCCTTACTCTCCAGATGGTAAAGAATAGATTGATCACCCTGCCTTGAACTAATTATTACCATACATATATTCCAAATATCAGTTACATAGGTTTAATATTTCTCAAACTGACCTATGACCTGGGGCCCCTCACATTACACAATATGGCACCAGTCTCTTGCATTTTATTATGATTAACTTAGGTTCATTGAGGGGCTAATGGGCCAATCTGACATTTATTATTCTCATATTCCTAGTCAACTTCATACTAACTGCTAACTGAACTCTGGCATTCATTAAGGGGTCAAGGGCCAGTCTTACTTAATAGCATACAGCTATAGTTTGTTATTTCTTTCAGAAAGCCCAGTCCTACATTTACCTATAATTAATCAAGGAGAAGAGAGTTGACTTCTCTTTCACCTAGCCAGGACTGCAGCTAACTCAAACCATATGCTGACCTTTTCAACTACAGTCTTACTTAGAAAGTCAGACAAAGAGTTGGACAGACATTAGATTTAAAAAGGTATTCTACATATTAACTACACAGAATACACATATTCTAAAATAAGCAAAATCAGTATTCCTTATAAGACATATTCTAAATATCAAGAACTTCTAAAATCTAACTATTTTCTTCTAAACAGTATTTCAGCCTAATCTTACAACTACAGTATGTCTGGCTCATGCCTGTCATAATAGTTACAGATGTGCTAGCATTAACAATCCATCACTCACAAGGGGTCAAAGAAGTTTCTCTCTCTGACCTTTTTAACCTTTAGCTTAGCCAAAGCTAGACTTTCTAAGTAATTAAATCCAGCTGGCATTCCTTCACCTTACTTGCAAGGTGAAAAGTTGAAATAGTATTGGACCACCTTTAACAGAATTAACACTAATATAATTTCTTATATATGTATAATTATGCCCATGCTGTCTCATAAGAGACATACTGAAAGTTCTCCAAAGCACTAAGCCGGCTGAACAAAAAATAAAACTATGGAAATAAAAACAGAATCTTAAAAAGCAATCTAAGAGTTCTGAGCATTATTCTCTCTCAGGCTTCGATGCACAAAGGTTACCCATGCTTACAATGTTTGTTTTAGACCGGTTGTAGCCAGTCTAAAGCAAACGTTATTTAGCATGTAATGCATAAAGGGGTTCTGCTGTTCCTTTTACAGTTCACCATTGCAGCTACCGAAAACCCTATACAAATGTATTGCAAGCAGCTCATTAGTATTATAATGAGCATTCCATGTGATGCACAGAAGGAGCACCTTCCTTTAACATCCTAGATTTTATGGCAGGTCAGGAGCTGTCGGAGAGGAGTCCTCTTTATCCACGCTGGCAACTCTAGGGCTGACCAGTTCCCTTCTCCCCCAGCCTCTGCCTCCAGATCACCCCACATTTAATAGCAAATGCATGAACAGTGATAAGTGGAATTGTTAAAAAGCCCAGACAGACCATGATATGATGACTTCACTGATCCTTCATCCTCGCTGAGCATATAACTTCATGTGCATGTATGAAAGCAGTCCAAATTTAAGAAATCAGGATAAAAGCCCAGCCATGGAGGAAATTGCCGGAGCAGCCACTGCAGGGATTTATTTCTTCTCATCCAGCTTCAGGGCACCATTCCACTGCTATCTATACCCACCAGAACTGTCTATGATCTCTCCTGAGGCCACCCATCAGTGTCCGGCTCCCTTAGCAACAGCAGCTTCCAATGCCAGCATGGACTATAGCTACCCCCTTTGGAAGCACCTACTATGGCTTCTGCTTGTTCCATTCCCACCATCACATCATGAACTTGCAGCAGAAACCATGCTCCTTTCACCCGGCAGAGAAATACCCAGAGCTCAGCGGCTCCCTCCCAGGTGAGGAACCTTCCTCCAGGGCCAAGGAATTTGCTTTTTATCCAAGCTTTACTAGCTCTTACCAAGCAGTGCCTGGTTATTTGGACATGTCAGTAGTGCCAGGGATCAGTGGGCACCTCAAGCCCAGGCATGATGCCCTGATTCCTAGGAAACAATCCTGTTCTGTGCATGTGCTAAGCACCCGAGTCACAAACAGCAACCAATGCACAAAGGAATTTCCATGCGTCTCATCTGCATGCTATTCCCTTTGTGCATCAGTCACTGTTTGCGACTTGGTAAGTTCTCCTGCAGTGGTTGTGTTTAACGACGATCTTTGTGCATCAGCCTCTCTTTGCTGCTGCATCTCTCTCTCCTTCTTCCCTTCTCACATTTTCTTTGCTTCTCTAGCTTCCCAATCTCTCTTCTTACCACTTATCTTTTCTTTGTCTTTATTTCTATCCTGTTTTCTTGTTTTTCAGCTATCCCGTCTCTACCTTATTCTCTTCTTCCTTCTAACCTTTCTGATCTCTCCCTGTTGTTTCTTTTTTCCTGTTTTTCTCTTTCCTATGTTCTCATTATTCTATGTTACTTGAGTTTCTTTCTCGTTTCACTTCTTTTCCTGTCTTATTCACCTTGAGTGACAGACAAGTGATTCAAAGCATTCTCAGACCTCGTGCAAGCCAATGTAAAAAAAAAAAAAACATCTCCATGAAATGTGTTTGAGCTCTGTGTCTAAATATAGCAGTTAATATACCTCATTGTAATCACACATTCATCAGAGCTATTCTGTGTTAGAAAATGAGAATTTAGAGGTTTGGTTCATCATGCTGTGCATCACTGTAGGACAAAGGTCTTATCTTTCAAAGAGAGACTTCGTAAAGTCATTAAGCTCTGCTTGGCAAAAAGATCCCTGAGACCCTCAGTTAAAAAAAAGGGATGGGATGGCAACAGTGAGAGTAGATTAAAATCTTGGGCATATCTTCTTTTCAGTCTAGAAACTATTGAAACAATGTCAATGGCTCAATGTCACGTTTACAAAGCTGGAAACTGGTTTGTGAGCCCTTGGGCCACTGCCGAGGTGCAGCAGTGGCAGGCAAAACCACCCCACACCAGGCGCACGGCAGAACTCTGACAACAGTTAGGCTTCACCTGTACCTGACCACTTTCCACCAGGAGTTGAGCTCCCAGCTTCAGGTGGCTGACAGGACTTGGCAGGACAGGGCAGGAGCAGGAAAACAGCTAGGCAGCACAAGGACTAAGTGTCAGAGAGGAAAGGAAGGAACATGGGCGCAAGGCAGGAAACTGGGCTAGACAATACAACACAAGGCAGGGACAGGACAAGCTCGGGGACAGAAACTGGAAGCTGCAAGCAGCCACTGAAACAGGGAACAAAACACTGACTAACAAGACACAGAACTAAAAGCTGCAAGCAGCCACAAAGCCAGCACACAAACAGAAACTAACTTCTGAGAAGCAAACAAGAAACAAGGTTAGGAAAACAAGTAAAACCTAAACTAAACCAAACACAGACTAACTAGAAACAGGCAAGTATCAAGGCAAGAATCTCAGAAAAATCACTGGACTAGCAGAAGTACAAGAAGCACCAACATACCAGGGCCTTAGACGCAATGCAAAGGCAAAGGCAGAGAGGTTCCAAATGGCTAATAAGCCCAGCAGGCAGCTGAGACTCAGGTGCAACAATCAACAAGCAACTAAGGGTCGGGCAGCCTGGAAGATCTGGACTGGACTGAGCTGAAATCTGGAACGGGTGACAGCACACCGACAATCTTTTTCTGGAGCCATATGGTAACCCTAAATACAGCCAGCACACAGAGACAGAGACAGAACTAACTCACAAAGAACAGACAGAAGGCAGCCCAGAAGCTGACCACAGGAAATAAGGTGAGTCTGAGAGGGGTCACGGCCACAGACGTGACACTCAATCTCTCCTTGGCAGGTAACAGCCCTAAAGGTTTCACTGGGGCTCTGGAGGGTTAGGCAAAGGATGCCTGATACAAGTCAGCTGTGAATCGGGAGTAATAGGCACCTAGCAGGCCTAGGCAAAGGAAGTGCATGCTATTTCATACACGTGGCTTAGAGATAAAAGGGGTCTCTGCATCAAGGGAAAGCATAACATTTAGCACTTCAGAGAGTTCTAGTTGTTATTCAACTGCAGGTTCACTGAACTGAGGTGATCAGTTATAAAACTATGCAAATAATCTGACAGAATATTATAACAATCACCTCTGTTCTATTGGTTATAATAACCATTTCTATTCCATTTGTCTCTGTTTTCTGTGCACTTTTCTGCCTTTCTCACAGTCACTGGTATTTATTTATTTATTGGGATTTATTAACTGCCTTTATGAAGAGATTCATCCAAGGCAGTGTACTGTACTATTAAAACTATACACATTTAACAGCACTGGAATTCAAATACCAGAGACATAATACAATGTTAGCATAATACTGATACACCTAATAAGCATTGGCATTTAAAAAGGAGATAGAGCAGCTTTTAAACTAGAACCTGGGGGAAGGCTGACAGTCATCCAAAAGCACATGGTTTGGAACAAGTTATCTTTCAAAGATATCACCAAAGCAGGGAAGATATGGTATCCCAATAGCAAGACTGTAATAGAGACCATAGTAGACCAGAAACACAGTAACTGTAAATCTAAGTGCTTTGAAAATGAGCCCCCAAATAAAAAGCACACAAGAGATTGCAAATTAACACTGTCAACTGCTGAGCAAGATGTAAATAGGAACAACAAACATAGTTTGAAATGTCTATATGCGAATGCCAGAAGCCTAAGAAATAAGATGGGAGAGTTAGAATATATTGCACTAAATGAAAAATTAGATATAACAGGCATATCTGAGACCTGGTGGAAGGAGGATAACCAGTGGGATACTGTCATACCAGGGTATAAATTATATCATACTAATAGGGTGGATCGAATTGGTGGAGGGGAATCACTGTATGTTAAGGAGGGCCTTGAATCGAATAGATCGAAAATTCTGCAGGAAACAAAACACATCTTGGAATCCCTATGGATTGAAATTCCATGTTTAAAGAAGAAAAGGATCATTTTGGCCAGGTGTACTTCCGTCCACCTGGCCAAAATGAACAGACAGATATAGAAATGTTACCAGAAATTATAGAAGCTAACAAACTGGGGAACACAATAATAATGGGCAATGTCAATTACCCCGATATTGACTGGGTAAATGTAACATCAGGGCATGCTAAGGAGATAAAATTCCTTGACAAAATCAAGGACTGCTTTATGGAGCAACTGGTACAGGAACCAACAAGAGGAGGAAAAATTCTAGACCTAGTCCTTAGTGGAGTACTTGATTTGGTGCAGGAGGTAATGGTGATGGGGCCGCTTAATAATGGTGGACATAATATGATCAGATTTGATATCGGCTTTGGAGTAAATACACACAGAAAATCCAATATTTTAGCATTCAAAAATTTACATCAGGTTTGGATGCTGTTCAAACATACCATCCTAGAAGCCCAGGCCAAATATATTGCTTGAATTAAAAAAGGAGGAAGGAAGACCAAACGACAGCCAGCATGGTTAAAAAATGAGGTGAAGGAAGCTATTAGAGCAAAAAGAAGGAACCAACTGAAAATAATAAGAAATAGCATAAGGAATGGCAAGTCAAATACAGAGCGCTGAAAAAGAAGACAAAGAGGGACTTTGAAGAAAAGATTGCGTTGGAGGCAAAAATACATAGTAAAAATGTTTTTAGGTATGTTAAAAGCAAGAAGCCAGTAAAAGAATCAGTTGGACAACTAGAAGGGGCACTAGGGAAAGACAAAGCCATAGCAGAGAGATTAAATGAATTCTTTGCTTCTGTCATCACCGAGGATGATTTGGGAGAGATACCGGTGCCAGAAAAGATATTCAAAGCTGACATGTCAGAGAAACTGAATGAAATCTCTATAAACCTGGAAGATGTAATGATGTTATTTGACAAATTGAAGAGTAGCAAATTGCCTGGACTTGAAAAATGAACTTGCAGAACTATTGTTAGTAATATGTAATTTATCTTTAAAATCAAGCATGGTACCAGAAGATTGGAGGGTAGCCAAGGAAAAGCCGATTTTTTTAAAAGGCTCCAGATGTAATCCGGGAGCTTGACATTGGTGCCAGGCAAAATGGTAGAGACTATTATAAAGAACAAAATTACAGAGCATATTCAAAAACATGGATTTAGTGAAGGCAAATCTTGCCTCACCAATCTATTACATTTCTTTGAAGGTTGAACAAACATGTGGATAAGCATGTGGATAAAGGCAAGCCGATCGATATTGTGTATCTGGATTTTCAAAAAGGCATTTGACAAAGTACCTCATGAAAGACTCCAGAGGAAATTGGAGAGTCATGGGATAGGAGGTAGTATATTATTGTGGATTAAAAACTGCATAAAAGATCGTAACACGAAGTAGGATTAAATGGTCAGTATTCTCAATGGAGAAGGGTAGATAGTGGGGTTCCCCATGGGTCTATGCTGGGACTGTTGCTTTTTAACATATTTATAAATGATCTAGAGATGGGAGTAGAGGAGTGGCCTAGTGGTTAGGGTGGTGGACTTTGGTCCTGGGGAACTGAGGAACTGAGTTCGATTCCCACTTCAGGCACAGGCAGCAAGTCACTTAACCCTCCATTGCCCCATGTAAGCCACATTGAGCCTGCCATGAGTGGGAAAGCGCGGGGTACAAATGTAACAAAAATAAAATAAATAAATAAACTTGCTGACAACACAAAGTTATTCAAAGTTGTTAAATCTCAAGAGGATTGTTAAAAATTACAAGAGGACCTTACGAGACTGGCATCCAAATGGCAGAGGATGTTAATGTGAGCAAGTGTAGAGTGATGCATGTGGGAAAGAGGAACCCAAACTATAGCCTCATAATGTAAGGTTCCACATTAGGAGTCACTGACCAGGAAAGAGATCTAGGTGTCATCATTGATGATACTTTGAAACCCTCTGCTCAGTGTATGACAGCGGCTAAGAAAGCAAATAGAATGTTAGGTATTATTAGGAAAGGAATGGAAAACAAAAATGAGGATGTTATAATGCTTTTGTATCGCTCCATGGTGCGACCGCACCTTGAATATTGTGTGCAGGTCTGGTCACTGCATCTCAAAAAAGATATAGTGGAATTAGAAAAGGAGCAGAGAAGGGCGACGAAAATGATAAAGGGGATGGGGATGACTTCCCTATGAGGAAAGGCTAAAGCGGCTAGTGCTCTTCAGCTTGGAGAAAGGCAGTTGAGGGGAGATATGATAGAGGTCTATAAATAATGAGTGGAGTTGAACGGGTAGATGTGAAGCGTCTGTTCACACTTTCCAAAAAATACTAGACAGGGGGCATGCGATGACGCGTACAATGTCGTAAACTTTAAAACGAATCAGAGAAAACTTTTTCTTCACTCAACTGGGTAATTACACTCTGGAAATGTCGTTGAAGAGAATGTGGTAAAGGCGGGTTAGCTTAGCGAGTTTAAAAAAGGTTTGGCTGGCTTCCTAAAGGAAAAGTCCAGTGACCGTTATTAAATGGACTTGGGGAAAATCCACTATTCTGGGATAAGCAGTATAAAATGTTTTGTACATTTTTGGGATCTTACTGGGTATTGTGACCTGGATTGGCCGCTGTTGGAAACAGGATGCTGGGCTCGATGGACCTTTAGTCTTTTCACAGTATGGAAATACTTATGTACTTATGAGGGTAAGAGTGATGCCCCTCACACTTGTATCATCAAGAGGTACTGGGTTGGGGGGGCCCTGGGTGAGGGTCAGGTGTGTGGGTGTGGAACGTGCGAGGGATTGGGTGCCACTAGACAGCAGGAACTCTGTTTTAAATTCTGGGTGGGTGGGTGGGGGTGCCACTAGACACCAGGAAGACAGTGCCACTGGACACCAGATGATGCGGATTGCTAGCACCTTTTTTTTTTTTTTTTTTTGTAATGTCACCCTTTCTGTTAGTGCTTGAGTCATTTGCGGCTCAGGCACTGACAGGAAGAGTTACATCTGCCAATGAGCTGTGCGGCAGTAACTTTCATGCTCATTCATTAGTGCATCCCGTGGCAATTTTTCAGTGGGAACCTCATGTGTGATCAGCAGCTCTAATGCGTTGCTTTCTGCATTGGGTCCAGAGGTCTTAAAGACAGAGATCAGGAGAAACTGAGTAGTACCCAACATACCCAGCTTTGCAAGTGTTATGGTATACACAAAACCAATCCAATCAAAGACAAAACAAAGGGATCTGTGGAGAATGAAAAGAAACTGAGAGGAAAAATGTGTAGGGGGTTGTGGGGGCTCACGATAAATTTAGGCAACAGAGATAGAGGAAGATGTCTCTTTAGTTTGTTTATGATACAAGTGATGTATTGCACACCATGCTTGTGGCAAATGCTTTTGTTGTATACTACTTTGAATGGGAGACGGTACATAAGTATTGCCATACTGGGAAAGACCAAAGGTCCATCGAGCCCAGCATCCTGTCTCCAACAGTGGCCAATCCAGGTCACAAATACACGGCAAGATCCCAAAAATTATGTAAAAAAATAAACACAGAAGGAGTGCAAGAAAGGGAAAATTTCTAAGACTGGAAAAGTAGGAGAAGCACATGACAAAAGTGGTGAGAGAATACATAGATATCTGGTGAGGAAAGCAGAAGATAGTACTTACATGGCTTAACTCTTTTGCAAATCCTTATGTTGGTTTTAGTGAGCTAGCTGCTAGAGTGACTATATTTAGACTTGTTTATCATTTTTTTTATGCTCTGCACTTTACCTCTTGTAGCTTTGATAAACTGCTTTCCAGGCCAGGTTCTTTGGTGAAGTAGTTAAGGCAGCTAAATGAACTTTCCATATGTCCATCTAGCATCCACACTCGGCTTGTTCCTGTTCTTAGGCCGTGCTTGGCTTAAAAGCAATAAGACTGTGAGCTCTACTTTTTAGTAGAGAAGCAGGAGTATGAAGGAACAAACTACAATTAAACTGTCACCTGCATGGTATATCCTCCTCCTTCACCCCTCAAGAAAGTGACAGGGCTCCCCCTCCCACTTATGCCTGGCAGGTAACAATTATTCCAGGCTCCCCCAACCCTGACTCAGAGGAAGAGGAGGATTCCTCTTTTTGTACTACATGGAGAACCCCCTCAACACCCTCACCCTTCCTTACTTCTCATTCTTACCAGATCAGGAATCCCTTGTTCACTATTTTTAAATATTAACACATCTACTAGTTGATGACACAAGATCCTCCCATTCTCCTCCTCTCCTGAACTGCAGGAGACAGATTCAGAATCACTTTAATTACAGAAAGAGTTTCTTAGAAATATGCCACCCACTACCCAAAGATAGAAGCTGGGAAACTGTCTTCTTCCATTAACTCTTCACACGCCTCCTTGCTCTTGCTGCCAATAACAGAGAAAATCACTGGGAGTTCCTTACTAGATCATTATTTCTTATATTTATGATACATATATTTTGCTTTGTGTCCTTCGGGGTAAGCCCAACCAGTAAACAGATTACAAGAAGTGCAAAGGATTACGAGACACATCCACAACAATGCTGAATAATACCAGTGCTCTGCAAAGAGTGATTTAGAGGTGCTCTATTACCTTGGACCTTTTTTGGATGTGATGATGCATTACTGGAGGGCGATACTGAAGAGATACCCTGTATTGTACTCAGTGCTGGACAGTGCCTTGTCAGCATGGTACTAAGACCCCATTCTTTTTTTTTTTTTTAAATAACATTTTAATAAAAGTTTTTCCTTTTTTGGGATTTTACATTATTCTATGTTCTACTCAGGTAGAAATAACATTGAGGGGCATAATCGAACGGGGGCAGCCATCTATAAGGGCGGCTGTCATGCTTCACATGAAACACTGGATAGTGAGCCCTTGGGCTACTGCCGAGGCGCAGGCAGCGGCAGGGGAACACCCACCGGGAACAAGACGGAACCCAGACAGACCGGTACCCTCCAGACTGGGAGCGGCAAGTCCAGAACAGAAGCCACAGCAGAGAGCAGGAAGATAGTCCACAAACCCAGCAGAGCCGTGAGCAGGCAAATAAAGGCAAGGTCCAGATCCAGGCCAGGTTCAAAGGCAGGCACAAGCAAAGTCAAAGACCAGGTCCAGGCAAAGGTTCAAAGGCAGGCGGGCAAGCAAAGTCAAAGTCCAGGTCCAGCAAAGGTTCACAGGCCAGGCGGCAAGGAAAGTCAAAGTCCAGGTCCAGCAAAGGTTCAAAGGCAAAGATAGGCATGAAACTGAAAGTAGCAAGGAAGCACAGCAGCAATCAATCGCAGAGACACCACCTCTGAAGGAGCTCTGTTGCAAGGCAAACTAGGAAAGCTTCAGGTGGTTAATAAAGGCAAACAGCCAGGGACGTTCACCAGGTACGGAAACTGCTTAGTTCAAAAAGTCTCAGGACCAACTGGCAGGCTAGAAAATCCAGACCGGACCGGCATGACTTCTGGAACCGGGAACAAACCACAAGCAGACAGTCCATTGCGACCAACCAGGTTCTGACCACCAGGGGGCGAGATGAATGAGAGCATGGACACAGGGGCACATGTCATAACAGCAGCCAACTCTAATGACGACCCCCGTTAAGCGGCGTACCCGACTGTATTTCGAAACAAGACGGCCAGCCATCTTTTGGTTCGATAATACGGTCGGGGCCGGCCAAATCTCAACATTTGGCCCGCCCTTAGAGATTGCCGGCATTAAGATGGCCACCATTGGTTTCGCCGATATGGAAACTAATGGCGGCCATCTCAAACCAGCCAATCCAAGGCATTTGTCATGGAGGAGCCAGCATTTGTAGTGCACTGGTCCCCCTCCACATGCCAGGACACCAACCGGCACCCTAGTGGGCACTGCAGGTGGACTTCATAAATTGCTCCCAGGTACATAGCTCCCTTACTTTGTGTGGCTGAGCCCCCCCACAAAACCCACTACCACAACTGTACACCACTACCATAGCCCTTATGGGTGAAGGGGGGCACCTAGATGTGGGTACAGTGGGTTTGTGGTGTGGTTTTAGAGGGCTCCCATTTACCACCAACGTGTAACAGGTGGGGGCGGGGATGGGCCTGGGTCCGCCTGCCTGAAGTGCACTGCAGTACCACTAAAACTGCGTCCAGGGAGCTGCATAGTGCTGTGATGGAGCTGGGTAGACATTTGAGGCTGGTATAGAGGCTTGCAAAAAAAATGTTTTTTAATTTTTTTTTTGGGGTGGGAAGGTGGGGTTGGTGACCACTGGGGGGGAGTAAGGGGAGGTGATCCCCGATTCCCTTGGTGGTCATCTGGTCGTTCGGCACCTTTTGAGGCTTGGTCATGAACAAAATGGGACCAAGTAAAGTCGGCCAAATGCTCGTCAGGGCCGGCCTTCTTTTTTCCATTATCGGCTGAGGCCAGCCATTTCTTAACCACGCCCCATCCCGCCTTCGTACACTGCCGACGCCCCCTTGAACTTTGGCCAGGCCCTACGCCGAAGCAGTTGAAGCCGGCCAAATTGGCTTCGATTATAACCGATTTGGCCTGCCTTAGGAGAAGGCCGGCCATCTCCCGATTTGTGTCGGAAGATGGCCCGCTCCTTCTCTTGAAAATAAACAGGATTGTCAACTCTATGTAAAGTTAATTAAATGAAACACTAAGAAGATTATGAGATCTAGGCAGGAAGAAGTTAAGGGGGTTCTTTCACTGAGGCGTGCTAACAGACTTAGCATGTACTAAATGAGAAAATGCCCATAGGTGTCTTATCATTTAGCGCACACTAATCATTAGTGCACGCTAAATCCATTAGTGCACCTTAGTTAAAAAAAACAAAATCTTAATGATTAGTAAACTCACACAGAGGAAAACTCTATAAAGGGGCACTGTAATGGCAGGAGTCTATGGCTATGCTATAGAAGGAAATAGAATGTTATACCTTCCTTTGTAGAATACTAGCATAACCTGGTATGCACACATGCATGCGATTAGGCATGAGCACTTACACCAGCTGTAGAGCTATAACTTATGAGCGTTAAGGGTATGTCTTGTCAGTTCTCCATCCACTGTAAAATATATGCTATGGAAGATATGTGCATATTTACAGGATAGTGTGTTGCTGGATTTTTGGCGGTCTATAATAATTTTACATTCCCCCTTAATGGCACTCCCTCACAGCCACAAAGCCACCTTAAAAAACACACTACAGAGCAAGGAAGAGATGACTTTGCAAAGACAGAGCATGTAGGTTGGGGCCCAGGCAAGATAAACTCCCTCAGCACAGCTCAGTCAGACAGTCCGACAGGAGAGAAGAGGAGCCTTCCAGCATATGCCTTAACCACATAGGTGTAAGTAAGTAGCAGAAGCCCCACTCAGGTGAGCGGTTGTATGTGTGTGCCTGATGCAAAGAGCTTCTAGATTTCAGAGAATGGGTCTGTTCTTTTGAGGCTAGAGTAGCAGACTTAGTGGAGCTGAGGGAGAGAGAGAGGTACATAGAGGAGACCTACAGGGACGTTGTAGAGAAGTCCCACCTCCAGTCTGGCAGCCCGTGCTGCCTTGGAGGAGGGAGGTCTCCTAGAAGGACAGCATCACCCTGGTGAAGTAGGAAGTACTCCTGTAGCCAGGACCTGCCCACCAGGGGATGTACTATCCTTTCACTCCGAGGATATGCCTCCAAGAAATTTCGCCCAGGCGGGAAAGGTTGTTGTTGTAGTTGGCATTATGCATATAGATAGCAGGGTGGTTGGTGGACATGAAGATTGCCTGGTGGCTTGCCTGCCTGGTGCGAAGGTGGTGGACCCCACGCGCCACCTAGACAGGATCTTACTAAATGAGAAAATGCCCATAGGTGTCTTATCACCTTACTTCCTGTTCCGGGGCAGAGGGAGCTGCAGCGAACAAACGAAGTTTAGCAAACTCGGAGGAGCAGGTGCGCACCGCGGCACCCCCCCCCCCCCAGCGGCGTGCACCCGGGGGGGGGGTTGTCATTTCGCCGAGGGGGGGAGGTGTCATCTAGTGGGGGGGGGGGGTGCATCGGCGCTCCACCCCGGGTGCCATCTGGTCCAGGAACGCCATTGCTCTGGAAAACTGGGGTCAAACCAGGCTCAGCTGTGCTGCACTTGGAAACACAGAACCTTATCTCTGAGACCTACGCCAAGCTGTTTGTGCTGCCTTTTGAGAAACAGTTTAGTGGATTCTGTAGCCTGGCAGGAGCAGGCCATGGGAGAGACTTCTTGAGTCCGTGTGAAAGAAACAGGTTACCACTTTCCCTGCATATTAAATTGTTTTTGTTTCACCCTTAAAACCCATTGTGTGGCTGAATTTATCAAGGCTCCAGGCCTGCCCTTGCTCACACAACTAGACATGTATACACAAGTATTCTAGACACTGATGTGCATATTTTCCAGATAAATGAAAGCGCCTTCTGTATAGAATTACTCTCAAAGGCTAATGTTAGGTGCTGGGATGATGTGCATGAATTGTGGATTCCATAACAGCAATTGTGCACACAAGTGCACTTTTAGGCATGAGTACGTATGCTAGCTTAATGGCTGATGTAATGCTTATGCCTAACTGTAGGCAGTTAGGTGTGCTAGTATTCTATAATCTGTTCACATAGGACCCGATGCTCAAAACTCCGGCGCTGTTCTGAATAGCACCGTAAAAATACCACCAGAACAGCGCAGAACAACGCCCTAATGCTCAGCAATTATAGGTGCACTCATAGCTCTGAGCATTAGGGAGTTTGGGGGGAGGATTGTGTTGGGGCATGCGCAGAAGAGTTGCGCAGTAAGCTCAGCTCCTGTGCACATGCGACTGGTAAAACCCAAACATGAAGCACACATTGGAGTCTGCAGGAAACAGATACCAATGTGTGCTTTTGCTTGGGTCTGCTGTTTCTCACAACCAGCACTTTAGGGCTTGCAGAGGTTTCCTTCTGCTTCCAAAAGCAATCAAAACTGGAAGATTTTCATTAAGAATCATGAGAGAAGCATGAGAATCATGAGAAATCATGAGTTTTTTTTGCAGTGGTGAGGTAGTTTTGTTTCAGGTGCTCTTTTCTGAGCATTGGACAGGAATACAAAAGCTTGCAGAGCTTGACTATATTTGCACGTTATCTATGCTAGTGCCTGGCTCACTCATTTCCCATGCTAGACCTCTCTGAACATTCTATGTAGGTAAATGTGGGTGCTAGTATGGCTTCAAGCGTTGTACCCGGTACAACCGGACCATCACAGGAAAAGATACCCATTCTTGGTGTCTGCAGAGTCTTGGACCCAACCATAGCCCTGCTAACAGTGTTTTCTGCCAGCTCCGGTTCCTCGACATTTTTTTTTTTTTTGTTACATTTGTCCCCGTGCTTTCCCACTCATGGCAGGCTCAATGCGGTAGGCAAGTGACTTGCCCAGAGTCACAAGGGGCTGCCTGTGCTGGGAAGCAAACTCAGTTCCTCAGTTCCCCAGGACCAAAGTCCACCACCCTAACCACTAGGCCACTTCTCCACTCCATTGGCATCGGCATCGAGATTGGAGGCATCGGAATCAACGTCGAGTGTAGCACCGTCATCAGGAGAATCGGTAAGCAAGGCTGCTTTGAGACCTCAGGACACTGGGAGCAGTGAGGCATCGAATGGGTCTCCATCTGTCTCGAGGCCTCCTGCTGTGCAGGCCCACTGGGACCATCCATTGTTGGACCCAACCCCGAGGTGATGTGAGAATTCAACGTCATCCTTGTCGGCACCGAGGAGCATGGGTGACATGCTTTGGGTGAAGACCACGAAACACCGTCACCGGTTGCTCTCGATACATGGTACAGGGAGCTCTGGGGCGCCAAGGGACACGGCACCCAAAATGCGTCAGCGCTGTGAGGACTGCTCTCCCTCCATCCAGGAGATGCCAATGTGACTGTCTGCAGGAAGCCGAGATCCTGCTCCCATTTTGGTCCGGACAATTCTGCAACCTGTTCCTCAGCTGATGCCCCAGCTTTTCCCGAAGAGGGCCCTCGATGAGCACATCTGGGCCTTGCTCCCTGAGCTGCTGGATGGCCTCATGCAGCGATGTGCTATGGTATCGGGGGTGCATGTGCCTGCCATACCTCCTGCTGCAGCCCTGCCTGGCCCTCCACTGCCACCCAGGCTGGTACCCCTCTGACATCGTAGGTGGGAGCCAGTCTCTTGACGCTGCTTTCGGGGACATGGTTCTTCGGCATTGAGGCAGGCTCAGTCTTGGTCATCTCGTACAGAGATTTTATCCTACACTGAGGAGGAGCACTCATGGGAATCATAGGAGGATCCAAGATATTTTTCCTCCAATGAGTCTTATGGGATCCCTTCTGAGCCCTCTCCACCACCTGAGAGGAGACAATCGCCATCTGAGAGCCTCTCTTTCCCATCTTTTGTGAGGGAAATGGCTGATGCTATTCCATTCCCTGTAGAAGTGGAGGATGAGCCCAGGGCCAAGATGCTCGAGATCCTGGACTATACCTTTCCGCCTAAGGGGGCTCTCCCTGTTGTCCCCAAGAAGATCGACACCCAGTATCAGATCCATGGTGAGCCTGGGTTTGTGCAGCCTCAGTTGCCTCATGACTCCATGGTGGTGGAATCCACTCTCAAGAGAGCCAGGAGTACTAGGGACTTTGTCTCGGCTGCCCCAGGCAGAGAAGCTAGAACCCTGGATTCTTTTGGGAAAAAGATATAACAGACCTCTATGCTCATCTCCCACATTCAATCATACCAGCTCTTCATGAGCGTTTACCTGCGGAACTCGGTGATGCAGCTGTCTGACTTGGTTGACATGCTCCCTCTGGAGCAGGCCGAGCCTTTTTGCCAGCTGGTCAAACAGCAGAAGGCCAGGAGCACTTATCACACTTTTGATGTAGCATCCATATAGTCTGTCTTGGATACACCCTCAATTGGCATTACAAACATCCAAATTGCTCACCAAGAGCTCATTCATTCAGCTCTCAGCACAGGCAGGTGCTTGCAGAGGAACTCTCCGCCCTTCTGAAGGCCCATGTGGTCGAGCCCGTTCCACCAGGAGAGGAAGGGCAGGGATTCCATTCCAGGTATTTCCTTGTGCAAAAGAAGACAGGGGGTGATGCGACCCAGCTTAGACTTCAGGGCACTGAATAAATTTCTAGTCCGAGAAAAGTTCAGGATGATTTCTCTGGGCACCCTTCTCCCAATGATTCAGAAAATGATTGGCTATGGTCTCTAGACTTAAAGAACACATATACTTATATCCCGATACTTCCTGTCCACCGGAAGTATCTTCAATTTTGGTTGCGAATACATCACTTTCAGTATTGCGTGATGCCATTTGCCCTTGCGTCAGCTTCCAGGGTCTTCACCAAGTGTCTAGCAGTAGTCACAGCATCGCTATGCAGACTGGGAGTCCATGTGTTCCCATATCTCGACAATTGGCTGGTGAAGAGCACCTCAGAGGACAGTACTCGTGAGTCCATGTGGATGACTACTTGGGTGCTAGAACTACTAGAATTTGTTTTAAACTACCCCAAGTCCCATCTGCACCCTGTCCAGAAATTGGAATTCATAGGTGCCCTGCTCGACACAAAGAAGGTTCGAGCCTGTCTCCTGGAAGCCAGAGCATCCAAAGTTCGAGCCTCTCAGCAGGTCATAGCTTGGCAGATGTTGAGATTGCTGGGCCATATGGAGGGGCATAATCGAACGCGAACGCCCATCTCCATGGGCGTCTATGTCCGAGAACGGGTACGTGAAGGGGCGGGACAGACCGTATTTTCAAAATAAATGGCCGCCCATCTTTTTTTCGATAATACAGTTTGTGCCCGGCAAATGCATCGAATATGTGCGGATTTGAGCTGGGCGGTTTTGTTTTTCAGCGATAATGGAAACCGAAAGCGCCCAGCTCAAAAACGAACAAATCCAAGGCATTGGGTCATGGGAGGGGCCAGGATTCATAGTGCACTGGTCCCCCTCACATGCCAGGACACCAACTGGGCACCCTAGGGGGCACTTGTAAAAAGTTTTTAAAAAAAGTTAAATACCTCCCAAGTCCATAACTCCCTTCCCTTGGGTGCTCAGCCCCCCCAAATCCCAACCCCAAAACCCACTGCCCACACCTCTACACCATTACCATAGCACATATGACTGAAGGGGGGCACTCTAGATGTGGGTACAGTGGGTTTTGGGGGGTTTTGGAGGGCTCAACATTAACCACCACAAGTGTAACAGGTAGGGGGGGATGGGCCTGGGTCCACCTGCCTGAAGTCCACTGCACCCACTAACAACTGCTCCAGGGACCTGCATACTGCTGTGATGGAGCTGGGTATGGCATTTGAGGCTGGCATAGAGGCTGGAAAAAAAGTTGTTAAAGTTGTTTTTTTTTTTTTGGTGGGAGGGGGTTAGTTACCACTGGGTGAGCCAGGGGTGATCATCCCCGATTCCCTCCGGTGGTCATCTGGTCATTTAGGGCACTTTTTTGGGACTTGCTCGTGAAAAAAAAGGGTCCAAAAAAAGTGACCTAAATTCGCACTAAAAACGGCCATTTTTTTCGATTATCGGCCGAAGGTGCCCATCTCTGCTCGGCCGATAAACACGCCCCAGTCCCGCCTTCACCACGCCTCCGAACACCCCCGTCAACTTTGTTCATTCTCGCGACAGAGTGCAGTTGCAGGTGCCTAAAATCAGCTTTCGATTATACCGATTTGGGCGCCTTTGCGAGATGGGAGCCCATCTCCCGATTTGGGTCAAAATCTGGGCGCTCATCACTTTTGAAAATAAGGCTGATGGTCTCCTCAGTATATGTTACACCCATGACATGTCTTCACATGAGACCAGCTCAATGGACCATGGCTTCTCAGTGGTACCAAGCCACGGGAAGCCTGGACGATGTCATCCAAGTGTCCCCAGAGCTTGTTCGCTCTCTTCAGTGGTGGACAATTCGATCCAATTTGACTCTGGGACTTCCATTCCAAATTCCTCAGCCACAAAAAGTGCTGACGATGAATGCATCTCTCCTGGGATGGGGAACTCATGTCAATGGGCTTCACACTCAGGGAACTTGGTCTCTCCAGGAAACAAATTTTCAGATCAACCTCCTGGAGCTTAGAGCAATCTGGAATGCTCTAAAGGCTTTCAGAGATTGGCTGTCCCATCAAATTATTCTTGTTCAAACAAACAATCAAGTTGCAATGTATTACATCAACTGGCAGGGGGGATCACGCCCTCTGTGTCAGAAAGCTGTCCGGATGTGGCATTGGGCTCACCTGCACGGCATGTTCCTTCGAGCCACTTCTCTAGCAGATGCAAACAACACCCTGGCCGACAGACTGAGCAGGATAATGCATCCACACAAGTGGTCTCTCCACATGGGCATGGCCTGCAAGATCTTCCGAGCATGGGGCATTCCTTTGGTAGATCTTTTTGCCACTCAAATCAACCACAGGCCCATGACAGACTAGCATCAGATGCCTTCCTCCTCAGTTGGGGGACAGGTCTCCTGTATGCTTATCCTCTGATACCTCTAGTAGGAAAAACTTTGTTGAAACTCAAGTAAGACCGCGGAACCATGATTCTGACCACGCCTTACTGTCTGAGACAGATTTGGTTCCCTGTTCTTCTGGAATTATCCTCAGAAGAACCGTGGAGATTGGAGTGTTTCCAAAACCTCATCACTCAGAATGAGGGATCGCTTCTACATCCCAACCTCCAGTCTCTGGCTGTCACAGCTTGGATGTTGAGAACTTAGAATTTGCTTCCTTGGGTCTTTCGGAGGGTGTCTCCTGGGTCTTGCTGGCTTCCAGAAAATATTCCACTGAGGTGTTATTCTTTTAAATGGAGGAGGTTTGCTGTCTAGCGTGACAGCAGGACCCTAGATCCTCTTACTTGTCCTAGGCGGACCCTGCTTGAGTACCTTCTACACTTGTCTGAGTCGGGTCTTAAAACCAACTCAGTAAGGGTTCACCTTAGTGCAATTTGTGCTTATCATTAACATGTAGAGGGTAAGCCTATCTCTGGACAGCCTTTAGTTGTTTGCTTCATGAGAGTTTTGCTTTTCTCAAAGCCCCCTGTCAAACCTCCACCAGTGCTATGGGATCTCAACTTCATTCTCATCCAGCTGACGAAAGCTCCTTTTTAGCCACTGAATTCCTTCCATCTGAAGTACTTGACCTGGAAGGTCATTTTCTTGGTGGCTGTTACTTCAACTCATAGGGTCAGTGAGCTTCAGGCTTTAGTAGTGGATGCATCACAACAGAGTAGCCCTCTGCATTCATCCTAAGTTCCTGCCGAAGGTGGTGCCAGAGTTCCTTCTAAACCAGTTGACTGTCTTGCCAACATTCTTTCCCCGACCTCATGCCCATCCTGGCGAAAGCAGCTTGCACACCTTGGACTTCAAGAGAGCATTGGCCTATTACATGGAGCGGAACAAGGCTCCACAGACAGTCCGCCCAGCTTTTTGTTTCTTTTGATCCCAACAGGATGGGGATCGCCGTTGGGAAACGCACCATTTCTAATTGGCTAGCAGATTGCATTTCCTTCACTTATGCCCAGGCAGGGCTGGCCCTAGAGGGTCATGTCACGGCTCATAATGTCAGAGCCATGGCTGCGTCGGTAGCCCACTTGAGGTCAGCCTCCATTGAGGAAATTTGCAAGGCTGCAACATGGTCTTCAGTCCACACATTCACATCTCACTACTGCCTTGAGTAGGATACCCAACGCGACATTCAGTTTGGACAGTCAGTGTTGCAGACTCTGTTTGGGGTCTAGAATCCAACTCCACTCTCCTAGGCCCATTTTATTCTGTTCCAGGCTGCACTCTCATTCAGATTGTATATAGTTTCAGGTTAATCTGTGTTATGTCCTCACCATTGCAAGGCCCAGTTGACCACTGCTTGTTGTTTTGGGTGAGCCTGGGTGCTAGGGATTCCCCACACATGAGAATATGAGAGTCTGCTTGTCCTCAGAGAAAATACTTACCTGTAGGAGGTATTTTCCGAGGACAGCAGACTTCATATTCTCACAATCCTGCTCACCTACCCTTGGAGTTCTCTTTTTCATTATTTTGTTTTCCTTATTTTGCTTCACAATCAGGGGCGTAGCCAGACAACAGATTTTGGGTGGACCTAGGCAAGAAGTAGGTGGGCACCAAGTGTTCTTCCCCCCCCCCCCCCCCCCCCCCAAAAATAAAATATCCCAGCTGGCAGGAAAATGCTTCTTTCCACCTTAGCAGTCTGCACCAGGCATGTGCTGAAAACTGAGCATTTTTGTTACCATCATGGGGGAAGTCTTCAGCTGGTGGAGCTTAGGATCCCCACCAGCTACCGCTAAATGTGTGCTACTGTTAGGTGGGCCTGAGCCCTAAGTGGGTGGGCCCAGGCCCACCCAAGCCCACCTGTGGCTACGCCACTGTTCACAATTAAACTGAGAGGACCACGTTCTCGTGGCGGGCAGGAAGGAACTTGTGTATGCACAGTGGAGTGCAGCTCGTTCTTCACAAAGCTCTGTTTTTTTACTTGGGTATAAATGCCGGACTGGATGACATGGATCGGCATCTACCTACACGTGAGAATTTGAAGCCTGCTGACCTTGGAGAATACCTGCTACAGGTAAGTATCTTCGCTTTATCAGCTCATTATTAAATTAAGTTACATGCACAACTAACTCGCTTACACTCATTTACATGCTAGTCACAAATTTGGGTGCTCAATTTTTGTGACTTAAGTTGTGCATGCAAATCTGGTCATATTCTAGATTTATGCACATCTTAATTAGCTAAACAAGCCAATTGGCACCAATAATTTAACTTAACAAGCAGTTATTGACACTAATTGGCATTAACTAGAATTTACATATACAACTCTCTAAGTGTGTTCTATAAAATAATGCACATGGCCATGGGAGGGTCATGGGCGTTCCTTGAATTTACGCTCAGTGTTATAGAATATGCCTGTTCCATGCATAATTTAGGTGTCGGCATTTACACTAGGTTTTTGAATATGCTCTGTAATTTTGTTCTTAATAATAGTCTCTACCATTTTGCCCGGCACCGACGTCAGACTCACTGGTCTATAATTTCCCAGATCTCCTCTGGAACCTTTTTGACCTCATCAAGAGGTACTGGGTCGGGTGGGGGTCAGGTGCCTCTAGACACCAGGGACTTCTTTTTTAATTTTAAATTCTGGTTGAGCAGGTGGGGGGAGTAAGGGAGAACATAAGAATAGCCATACTTGGTCAGACCAATGGTCCATCTAGCCCAATATCCTGCTTCTAACAGTGGCCAAGCCAGGTCACAAGTACCTGGCAGAAATCCAATCAGTAGCAAAATTCCATGCTACCAATCCCGGGGCAAGCAGTGGCTTGCCCCATGTCCATCTCAATAACAGACTGTGGAAGAGGGGCTGGTCATGTGGGGGGGAGGTTGTCACAGAGTTTTTAAAATATATTATATCGGGGGAGAGGGTATGGGAGGGGTCAGTCGGGTCAGGTCAAGTGATTTGGGGAGATATGGCGATACTGGAGTGGGTAGAGTGAAGGGAGATGGTGCCTATGCTGATCATGGGGGCTCTACACCAGCCTCAGACATGACAGTAGGTTTCTGGTGTTGAGGCCCCAAGATAGACATCAGCGCACAGCTCTGCATGCTGCAGGTTAGCTTAATCAGCTATTTAGCATACATTTTAATATGCTGTGCACTGATGTCTACCACAGCAGCACAGAAACCCTTTCAGTATACAGTGGCCATTAACAAGAAAGTAAACTCATTAAGGGCGTGTTGTAGCCAATAGCAGCTTTCTACATCAACCTCTCTGTTGTCCTTTTCTAACTCTTTTCTCTCTCCACTTTTTTTCATCCTTCAGCTTCACTCTTCTTTCTTTGACTTCCCTCACTCTTCTGTGGTTTTCTAAAACAAAACATGGCTTACGTTTTTGCTCTGTGTCCACATTTTCTCATGAACCATTCAACCTGCAGCAACTACATTTTCAGGAAAAATTTAGGGATCTAACTAAAAGATGAGGGGAAAATACATTCTCCATTGTACAGTTTCAGCTGTAACCAAAACTGGCATCGAAACTATTCATTCATTTTTGGCAGAATCCGAAATTGTGCCCAAAACCATATCATATTTTTGGCCACAACCAAAACCGAAACTAAAACAAAAGAAAAAGCCCCCATCTTGCTGGCCTGGGAGTCAGGGAGGACAGTGAAGGCTGAGGTGTGGGTGCTGAAATTTAGAATGGGATCCTGATTATATTTCTATTTACCCATGCACACACAAATGTTTGTAAGTGAGGCGAGCTGGAACCTAAGAAGGCAAATGGGATTTCTCTTTTTTTTTTTTTGCTGCCGGAGTTCAGCTCTTCTTCCTGGGATGCCATATTCCGCAACAATGGAGCTATAACACATCATAAAAAAATTATTCAGATTCTGAATATCAACTCAGAAACAGAATCCTTCACCTCAGTCACATGTGCAGAGCATGGATAGACCTTCATCTGAAACAAGATAGAGAACCAGAAAACTCATGCATATAAAAATTGACCTCCTCTACCCCCCCCCCCCCCCAACACACACACACACACACGCACCCACAAAGAAAGCCAGACTCCATAAGCACTGCAGTACTGGTAAAACAAACAAAAACGCATTTTCTCCTGTACACTACACACATAACATAACAACTCTTAATTACTTAACAATTAAATATCTGGTATACTGGGAGAACTCAGTGTGTCTCATGCCTCTTTTCTAGATTCACACAACGTGTAAATGCGCTGAATCAGCTCCTATCCTCTTACCTCAGACCCCGTCTTCTCCCAACTCAACCTCTAGCTGCAGCAAATGCCAACCCATCCTTCTCCCATTCCCCACTATCTGCCTGATAACTCCCCTCTCCCTTCTGCAGCCAGCCTCCTTGTCTCTGGCCTCTCCCCCCTCCCCCCAGTCCATCTTCTCCCCTTGACCACCTCTGTTCTCTTCTCTCATCCCCTCTAATCAGCCATCTCTCCATCATCTTCCCCCTCCCCATGGTTCATCTTCTCCCCAACTCCATCTTTTCATTCTTCTCCGCCCCCTCCCATCAGCCACCAGACCGCCATGCCTGTTATCTATCTCCCTCCCTTTCTCTGGTCACACCCTCAAACATAAGTCAGTGGTGAACAGCCCGCCGCAGAGCCTCGTGGTCAGGTGATGCCTTCTACAGAAGGGGTGGGACTAGGGCCTGCAGAGCCTTGCAGAGTGCATGAGCTGAGCTACCAAGCAGTCCCGATTTTAGTACATGCCCCAGCCTCGCCCCACTCTGCCTTGGCACCACCTACTCTATCTCATGGCTCCACCCTCTGGCACACTTCAATCCCACGGCCATTGCAGAAAATATTTTATTTACACCAGAGACAGCAGGGATGGCGTAAGAGGGAGTGTTTCAGTTCACTCTATTATACCCCCTATCCAACATCTATTCCCCTCAAGAGCATAACCGCAAGGGGGCCTTGCCCCCCCCCCCCCCCATTATGAGCTTAAGCCTACTCTAAAACTGTGGCACTGGTTGAATCACTGGTGGAGATGCCCAAGCCCCGCTAAAGAGATCCACTGCATGAGCCCCCTACTGTGCTTTTTGAGCAGTGCTGCAGTCGGCAGCATGCTTCAGTCGCCAATGCCGGACCTCCTACATATGCTCAGTTCAGGCACTTGAAAATGGAAAATAAGATGATACTTTTTATTGGACTAGCCTAATACCTTTTCCATTAGCTTTCAAAGGCCAAAACCTCCTGCCTCTGGTCAGGTCGCTTCTGTTATAGTATCCTTTACTGACTTGAGGAAAAAAGTGTTGGTTTCTGAAGACCAGTCAAAAATGTATTAAAATTAGTCTACTATAAAGGTATCATCTTATTTTCTATTTTGTGTTTTATTTGTATTTATTAACCTTTATTGACACAGCTACATTACTTTATCCTAAATTAATAATAAAATTATTTTCTCTACCTTTGATGTAAGGCCATTTACTTTTTCCAATTGTGTGCTTTCCTTCGTCTTCTCTTAGCTCTCTTGCCAGGGTTTCCTGTCCATTTGACATTTTTCTCCATCCTGTTTCTTTCAGTTTCTTCAATTTATATTTCTGCCTCTGTCCAGATTTAATTCATTCTTACTATTCAGTCTTTAATTTCCCTCTTTTTAAGTCATCTGCCTATGGTTTTTCATCTTTCCCTCACTCTTATCCTCCAGTCTTTCAGTAACTCTGTCCTCTCCCTCTTTCCATCCAGCATGGTGAAGGGACCTGTGGCTGGCAGCAGCAGCTCAGGGACAGTGCTGACGGATGCCCAAGAAGTAAGCTCATTTGGCGGGAAGGAGGTCTTTAGCTGGCGGGGCTTGGGGATCCCCACCAGCCACACTAAGGGAGATGAAATTTTGAGGGTGGGCCTGAGACCAAACTGGGTGGGCCCTGGCCCATCCATGGCTACCCCACTGACCCTTCCATTCAGCATATTTTCTTTCTCTCCCTACCCTTCCATCCAGTGTCTCTCCTCATTCTCTCCCCATCCTTCCATTGTCTTCCCTCTGCAGCCTCCTATCCAGCATCTCTCCTCTTTCTGTCCCCATCCTTCCAGCATCTTCCCTCTTTCTCTCTTCCTTCTTTCATCCATCATCTTTCTCTCTCCATCCATCCAGCCAGGGTCTCCCCTTTCTCTTTCTACCCAGCATCTTCTCCAGCCCTTTTCCATCCGTGTCCCCTCTTTTTCTCCCCATCTTTCCACTCATCGCCTCTCTCTCTCTGTCTACCCCTTTTCCATCCAGGTCCCCATTTTTCTATCTTTTTTGCCCCTTTTGCAATTCAGCATCTCCTGCCTCTTTCTTCACCTCCCCTCCCCTTCCCTCTCCTGTTACACAGCATCTTCTATCCTGGGCTGGCCACTGCAGTTTCTCTCGATGATGAACAGCAGCAGCCATGGGAAAACAACAAATAGGAAATGTGGGGCCACAGCCTTCAAGCATGCACTGTCAGCTCTGCTGGTCCTCTGCCCCGGAATGGGAAGTTGATGTCACTGAGGGCAGGGGACCGGCAGAGCTGACGAGGGCAGGGGACCAGCACAACTGACAGCGAATTCCTGAAGGCTGCAGCCCCACTCTTGCTGTTTTGCCACCGCTGCTGCTCATCAGGAGAAGCAATGATGGCAGTTCGGTGGTGCAGTGTCTCAGTGCTGAGCGGGAGAATTTCCTGCTTTGACGATAGTGTGGGAGATGACCCGCCAAAGCAGGAGTCTCCCACTCAGTGCAGGAGACTTGGCAGGTCTGCATGAGTGCAAGGCTTTGCGGGATGGGCAGGCAGTGCGCTAGCTTTTCCCCACTGAAGTGAGAGAGATAGGGGATGAGAGGCCAGGACCAATAAGAGCATTGAGCATGTGATCTGACCAAGGAGGTTTAACGACCAACGGGAAGGGACACAGAGGAAATAAGAAAAGAGAGGAGATGGTGCACAGGTCCAGGACTCAGAGTCTTCCTTAGCATTTGGGTGGGTGACTGGATAGGGGCCTGAGGCAGATCCTGAGCTTCTGACCAACCATGGCTGTGCTAGCTGGCTGAGACAGAGCTAAAGCAGCCATGTTGTGCAGCTCCTCATCTGCTGAGGATTTTTTATTTATTTTATTTATTTGTTGCATTTGTATCCCACATTTTCCCACCTCTTTGCAGGCTCAATGTGGCTTACAATACATCATGAGTAACAGAAATACATGAAAAAGTATACATTTAGTGATAACTGAATGATTTTGGGTAGCATGATAGTGATAAAACATGATATTATTTTAACAAGCAAACATATTAAGAAATATTTAAGAAATATATAAGAATTATATAAGAAAATATACATTTAGTAGTAGCTAAAGGATCTTGGGTACCATGATAGTGGCTGATAATTGCTTGTTAACATCCAATTAATAGTGCTGATTAGCTAGTTAAACAATTAAGTTATGTGAATTGTTATAGAATATGCTTTGATTTCTGCATGGAAATTAAGGTGCAATATATAGAATCATGAGGTAAACACCAGTGCTTGAATATTTGAGATATAGCTGGTTAACCGCTATGCACTAAATAATCAGCAGAGAAAACCGGCTATCTCACGCTGAATATGAGCCAGTTATCTGGTATTTAACCGGCCAGGAGTTGTTCTAAGCTGGTTAAATAGCGCTGAATATCAGGGGGCAGGTTTTTTTTTTAATATCAGCTATGGCAGTTTCAAAATATGCATATTCAACACTACTATATAGATAAGCGATGGGGCTGAATATATGTAAAGTGCAGTCACTACCACTAGCTATATATATATAGGACTGGATTCAGTAAATGGCGCCGAAATATAGGCGCTGGGAAAAATCTGCACTCAGCACTATTCTATAAAACGCATTCCAAGCTGAGCACTCTTTATAGAACAGAGCTTGGATTCCCATACCCAACTTTGGGCGTGAGAACTTACACCAAGTGAAACCTGATGTAAATCCTGGAGCACAACCCCCACATTCAGTAATATAGTGCATAACTTTCTGGAATGCCCCTGACTCGCCCATGCTCCTTCTATGGCCACGCTCCCTTTTGGGTGGCACATGAGAAGATTTACATGCTGTTCTTTATAGAATTGCGCATCGACAGTTGTGTGTGCAACTTCAAATTAGTGTTAATTAATACCAATGATTGATTGTTGGTAGCCAATTATTGAGTGTTAATTGCTCATTAATTAATTTAGTTGCACATGCAACTCATGATCGTGCCTCAGTTTGGGTGGTCAAATTTGGATGACCTTTATAGAATCCAGGAGTTAGCAGTGATTATTCAGCCACTGTGGGGAGAATTTTATAAAAGCTTTTTATACAAGTATATACTAGTAGACATGCATAAAATACAGCTTATAGAACTACCCCATGCATATAAGTACATCTGAAGATAAGAACGTGTTCAGCATAGGTGGAGTTGTGATTCTCATTCTTCCAAACCTTCATTTTCACCACAGTTTCTGCAGCTTTTGGTGGGCAATTTTTAAAAAATAGGCCACAAATACAGATACTTTTGACCTGTACAGTGCCTGGCTTTGACTGGCCTTGGCAGTAGCGGCTTGTTTTGGCCTTCTGGCTTTTTTTTTTCTCTTCCTAGACACTGTACTGTTTTCCTCCTGTACTATCTATTTTGTAGTTCTTTTCAGTTTTCCATTTATTTTGTAAACTGCTTTGACTTTATTTTTTTAAGGTGGTATTATAAGTACTACAATAAATATAAACATAGCTGCCTGCTTGACTGCTCAATCTTGGCAACCTGTTATAAAATTATCCTCTATATGTATAGTTAAGCACTTTACTCCTCCTCTTCCTTATCATTTCTATAATGCTAAATGCTCAAGGTCTACCAGCTTCCTGTGGAAGAGGTGGAAGGAAGAAGAAAGATGCTGGAGACTGGGAAAGGAGAGAGAAATGCTGGAGCCGGAGATGGGGGGGTGGAAGGAGAGATAATGCTGGAGACTGTGGGGAGGGGAGAGAAATGCTGGACACCACAGGGGGAGGGGGTTGAGAGGTAGGGAAGAAGAGATGCTGAACACTGTATGGGGGGGAGGGGAGATGAAAGTTAGGGTAGGAGAGAAATACTGGACACCATGGGGGAGAGTTTCAGAGGTATGTGGGGGGGGGGGGGGGGGGACTATGGGATGGGGAGATGCTGTGATTAAGGGAAGGAGCTGGGGTCGTTTGGGAGCAGAGCTGGGGCCCCACCAAATAAAATGGTGTTCCGCTGCCCCTGCTATGTGATGACCTTTGGGAAATAATTCTATAAAAAAACATGCCAAGAGTAAGGCACCAGCAATGTGTGTAAATGACCTGAATTCTAGCATATACATAAGTATCTGTGAACATATCAATATTCAGGCTACCCGCTATTCTATAAAATGGCACTGAAATGTAATGGTACACAATTTGAAGGTGGACAGAGTCTGTGCAGAGCATGGGTGGAGAACACAATTATTTGCATAAAGCGAATGCTACATACCTGTAGAAGGTATTCTCCGAGGACAGCAGGCTGATTGTTCTCACTGATGGGTGACGTCCACGGCAGCCCCTCCAATCGGAAACTTCACTAGCAAAGTCCTTTGCTAGTCCTCGCGCGCCCGCGCGCACCGCGCATGCGCGGCCGTCTTCCCTCCCGAAACCGGCTCGAGCCGGCCAGTCCAGTATGTAGCAAGACAATACACTTCAAGGGAAGACACAACTCCAAAGGGGAGGCGGGCGGGTTTGTGAGAACAATCAGCCTGCTGTCCTCGGAGAATACCTTCTACAGGTATGTAGCATTCGCTTTTTCCGAGGACAAGCAGGCTGCTTGTTCTCACTGATGGGGTATCCCTAGCCCCCAGGCTCACTCAAAACAACAACCATGGTCAATTGGGCCTCGCAACGGCGAGGACATAACTGAGATTGACCTAAAAAATTTACCAACTAACTGAGAGTGTAGCCTGGAACAGAACAAACAGGGCCCTCGGGGGGTGGAGTTGGATCCTAAAGCCCAAACAGGTTCTGAAGAACTGACTGCCCGAACCGACTGTCGCGTCGGGTATCCTGCTGTAGGCAGTAATGAGATGTGAATGTGTGGACAGATGACCACGTCGCAGCTTTGCAAATTTCTTCAATGGAGGCTGACTTCAAGTGGGCTACCGACGCAGCCATGGCTCGAACATTATGAGCCGTGACATGACCCTCAAGAGCCAGCCCCGCCTGGGCGTAAGTGAAGGAAATGCAATCTGCTAGCCAATTGGATATGGTGCGTTTTCCTACAGCCACTCCCCTCCTATTGGGATCAAAAGAAACAAACAATTGGGCGGACTGTCTGTGGGGCTGTGTCCGCTCCAGATAGAAGGCCAATGCTCTCTTGCAGTCCAATGTGTGCAGCTGACGCTCAGCAGGGCAGGAATGAGGACGGGGAAAGAATGTTGGCAAGACAATTGACTGGTTCAGATGGAACTCCGACACGACCTTTGGCAGAAACTTAGGGTGAGTGCGGAGGACTACTCTGTTGTGATGAAATTTGGTGTAAGGGGCCTGGGCTACCAGGGCCTGAAGCTCACTGACTCTACGAGCCGAAGTAACTGCCACCAAGAAAATGACCTTCCAGGTCAAGTACTTCGGATGGCAGGAATTCAGTGGCTCAAAAGGAGGTTTCATCAGCTGGGTGAGAACGACATTGAGATCCCATGACACTGTAGGAGGCTTGACAGGGGGCTTTGACAAAAGCAAACCTCTCATGAAGCGAACAACTAAAGGCTGTCCTGAGATCGGCTTACCTTCCACACGGTAATGGTATGCACTAATCGCACTAAGGTGAACCCTTACGGAGTTGGTCTTGAGACCAGACTCAGACAAGTGCAGAAGGTAATCAAGCAGGGTCTGTGTAGGACAAGAGCGAGGATCTAAGGCCTTGCTGTCACACCAGACGGCAAACCTCCTCCAATGGAAGAAGTAACTCCTCTTAGTGGAATCTTTCCTGGAAGCAAGCAAGATGCGGGAGACACCCTCTGACAGACCCAAAGAGGCAAAGTCTACGCCCTCAACATCCAGGCCGTAAGAGCCAGCGACTGGAGGTTGGGATGCAGAAGCGCCCCTTCGTCCTGTGGGATGAGGGTCGGAAAACACTCCAATCTCCACGGTTCTTCGGAGGACAACTCCAGAAGAAGAGGGAACCAGATCTGACGCGGCCAAAAGGGAGCAATCAGAATCATGGTGCCTCGGTCTTGCTTGAGTTTCAACAAAGTCTTCCCCACCAGAGGGATGGGAGGATAAGCATACAGCAGGCCCTTCCCCCAATCCAGGAGGAAGGCATCCGATGCCAGTCTGCCATGGGCCTGAAGCCTGGAACAGAACTGAGGGACTTTGTGGTTCACTCGAGATGCGAAGAGATCTACCAAGGGGGTGCCCCACGCTTGGAAGACCTGGCGCACCACTCGGGGGTTGAGCGACCACTCGTGAGGTTGCATAATCCTGCTCAACCTGTCGGCCAGACTGTTGTTTACGCCTGCCAGATATGTGGCTTGGAGCACCATGCCTTGATGGCGAGCCCAGAGCCACATGCTGACGGCTTCCTGACACAGGGGGCGAGATCCGGTGCCCCCCTGCTTGTTGACATAGTACATGGCAACCTGGTTGTCTGTCTGAATTTGGATAATTTGGTGGGACAGCCGATCTCTGAAAGCCTTCAGAGCGTTCCAGATCGCTCGTAACTCCAGAAGATTGATCTGCAGATCGCGTTCCTGGAGGGACCAGCTTCCTTGGGTGTGGAGCCCATCGACATGAGCTCCCCATCCCAGGAGGGACGCATCCGTGGTCAGCACTTTTTGTGGCTGAGGAATTTGGAAGGGACGTCCCAGAGTCAAATTGGAGCAAATCGTCCACCAATACAGGGAGTCGAGAAAACTCGTGGACAGGTGGATCACGTCCTCTAGACCTCCGGCGGCCTGATACCACTGAGAGGCCAGGGTCCATTGAGCAGATCTCATGTGAAGGCGGGCCATGGGAGTCACATGAACTGTGGAGGCCATGTGGCCCAGCAATCTCAACATCTGCCGAGCTGTGATCTGCTGGGACGCTCGCACCCGCGAGACGAGGGACAACAAGTTGTTGGCTCTCGTCTCTGGGAGATAGGCGCGAGCCGTCCGAGAATCCAGCAGAGCTCCTATGAATTCGAGTCTCTGCGCTGGGAGAAGGTGGGACTTTGGATAATTTATCACAAACCCCAGTAGTTCCAGTAGGCGAATAGTCATCCGCATGGACTGCAGGGCTCCTGCCTCTGATGTGTTCTTTACCAGCCAATCGTCGAGATATGGGAACACGTGCACCCCCAGCCTGCGGAGTGCCGCTGCTACCACAGCTAGGCACTTTGTGAACACCCTGGGCGCAGAGGCGAGCCCAAAGGGTAGCACACAGTACTGGAAGTGGCGTGTGCCCACCTGAAATCGCAGATACTGTCTGTGAGCTGGCAGTATCGGGATGTGTGTGTAGGCATCCTTCAAGTCCAGAGAGCATAGCCAATCGTTTTGCTGAATCATGGGGAGAAGGGTGCCCAGGGAAAGCATCCTGAACTTTTCTTTTTCGAGATATTTGTTCAGGGCCCTTAGGTCTAGGATGGGACGCATCCCCCCTGTTTTCTTTTCCACAAGGAAGTACCTGGAATAGAATCCCAGCCCTTCTTGCCCGGATGGCACGGGCTCGACCGCATTGGCGCTGAGAAGGGCGGAGAGTTCCTCTGCAAGTACCTTCTTGTGTTGGAAGCTGTAAGACTGAGCTCCCGGTGGACAATTTGGAGGTTTTGATGTCAAATTGAGGGTGTATCCCTGCCGGACTATTTGCAGAACCCACTGATCGGAGGTTATGAGAGGCCACCTTTGGTGAAAAGCTTTCAACCTCCCTCCGACTGGCAGGTCGCCCGGCACGGACACTTGGATGTCGGCTATGCTCTGCTGGAGCCAGTCAAAAGCTCGCCCCTTGCTTTTGCTGGGGAGCCGCGGGGCCTTGCTGAGTCGCACGCTGCTGACGAGAGCGAGCGCGCTGGGGCTTAGCCTGGGCCGCAGGCTGTCGGGAAGGAGGATTGTACCTACGCTTGCCAGAAGAGTAGGGAACAGTCTTCCTTCCCCCGAAAAATCGTCTACCTGTAGAGGTAGAGGCTGAAGGCTGCCGGCGGGCGAATTTGTCGAATGCGGTGTCCCGCTGGTGGAGAGACTCTACCACCTGTTCAACTTTTTCGCCAAAAATATTGTCCGCACGGCAAGGCGAGTCCGCAATCCGCTGCTGGAGTCTATTCTCCAGGTCGGCGGCACGCAACCATGAGAGCCTGCGCATCACCACACCTTGAGCAGCGGCCCTGGACGCAACATCAAAAGTGTCATAAACTCCTCTGGCCAGGAATTTTCTGCACGCCTTCAGCTGCCTGACCACCTCCTGAAAAGGCTTGGCTTGCTCGGGGGGAAGAGCATCAACCAAGCCCGCCAACTGCCGCACATTGTTCCGCATGTGTATGCTCGTGTAGAGCTGGTAAGACTGAATCTTGGACACGAGCATAGAGGAATGGTAGGCCTTCCTCCCAAAGGAGTCTAAGGTTCTAGCGTCCTTGCCCGGGGGCGCCGAAGCATGTTCCCTAGAACTCTTAGCCTTCTTTAGGGCCAAATCCACAACTCCAGAGTCATGAGGCAACTGAGTGCGCATCAGCTCTGGGTCCCCATGGATCCGGTACTGGGACTCGATCTTCTTGGGAATGTGGGGATTAGTTAAGGGTTTTGTCCAGTTCGCAAGCAATGTCTTTTTTAGGACATGGTGCAAGGGAACAGTGGACGCTTCCTTAGGTGGAGAAGGATAGTCCAGGAGCTCAAACATTTCAGCCCTGGGCTCGTCCTCCACAACCACCGGGAAGGGGATGGCCGTAGACATCTCCCGGACAAAGGAAGCGAAAGACAGGCTCTCAGGAGGAGAAAGCTGCCTTTCAGGAGAGGGAGTGGGATCAGACGGAAGACCCTCAGACTCCTCGTCAGAGAAATATCTGGGGTCTTCCTCTTCCTCCCACGAGGCCTCACCCTCGGTGTCAGACACAAGTTCCCGAACCTGTGTCTGCAACCTCGCCCTGCTCGACTCAGTGGAACCACGTCCACGACGGGGGCGTCGAGAGGAAGACTCCCTCGCCCGCATCGGCGAAGCTCCCTCCGCCGACGTAGTCGGGGAGCCCTCCTGGGAGGTGGCCGCGGTCGGCACCGCACGCGGTACCGACGTCGGGGACCTCAACCTGGGCGATGGGCCAGCCGGCGCCACGCTCGACGGTACCGGAGGCGCAAGCACCGCCGGTACCGGAGGGGTAGGGCGCAACAGCTCTCCCAGAATCTCTGGGAGAACGGCCCGGAGGCTCTCGTTCAGAGTGGCTGCAGAAAAAGGCTGAGAGGTCGATGCAGGCGTCGACGTCAGAACCTGTTCCGGGCGAGGAGGCTGTTCCGGGCTGTCCAGAGTGGAGCGCATCGACACCTCTTGAACAGAGGGTGAGCGGTCCTCTCGGTGCCGATGCCTGCTGGGTGCCGAATCCCTCGGCGACCCCGAGCTCTCGGTGCCGACACGGGGAGGAGACCGGTGTCGATGCTTCTTCGATTTCTTCCGAAGCATGTCACCGGAGCTCCCCGGCACCGACGAGGAGGACGTAGAATCCATCCGTCGCTTCCTCGGGGCCGAGACCGAAGAGGGTCGATCTCGGGGGGGCTGTACCGCAGGAGCCCTCAGGGTAGGAGGAGACCCACCCGAGGGCTCACCGCCACCAGCAGGGGAATGGACAGCCCTCACCTGCACTCCACTCGATGCACCACCGTCCGACGACATCAGGAGACGAGGTCCCGGTACCACCGACGTCGATGCAGCTATCCGATGTCTCGGCGCCGATGCAGAGGCCCGATGCCTCGATGCACTCGATGCAAGGGCGGCCGAGGAAGATGGTCTGGACGCTGACGACGTCGATGCACTCGAAGATCCCGGTGCCGATGCCGACGAAGAGCCCGAGAACAACACGTTCCACTGGGCTAGTCTCGCTACCTGAGTCCGCCTTTGAAGCAGGGAACACAGACTGCAGTTCTGAGGGCGGTGCTCAGCCCCCAGACACTGAAGACACGACGAGTGTCGATCAGTGAGCGAGATAACCCGGGCGCACTGGGTGCACTTCTTGAAGCCGCTGGAAGGCTTCGATGTCATGGGCGGAAAAATCACGCCGGCGAAATCAAAAGCCGAAATGGCGAAAATTGAAGCACCAAAATTTAGAGGGAGAAAAATCTCGACCGAGGCCGAAAGAGGCCTACCCCGACGACGAAAGAAAACTTATCGGGGCAAAAAGCTGGAAGTACGGGGAGGATTGACACGAAACCCGGGGAGGGTTTCCGGAGCACTTCCCGCACTAGAAGAAAGCTTTTCCGAAGAAAAAACACGCTCAAAAAAACTTTGGACGCGCGAGGTCGACTTTCCGGGGCTCGACACGGCGAAAAAACGACCGTACCGAGTGCGGACAAAAGAAGACTGGCCGGCTCGAGCCGGTTTCGGGCGGGAAGACGGCCGCGCATGCGCGGTGCGCGCGGGCGCGCGAGGACTAGCAAAGGACTTTGCTAGTGAAGTTTCCGATTGGAGGGGCTGCCGTGGACGTCACCCATCAGTGAGAACAAGCAGCCTGCTTGTCCTCGGAGAAATTGTAGAATACTATAATTTGCATGCATTTTGTAGCAATTTAGGTATGATCATTTAAACCAGCTTTATATGTGCTGCAGCTCTTGTATTCTATAAAGGAACACAGGTACCTACTTTCTCATAGAATACCTCCCAAAAGGCACCTATAGGTGCTCCTTTATAGAACTGTCTGTACTTTGTTTTAACATATTTTCATGATTTAATTGTTATACATGTTTTTCATGTTTTATTGTTCACTGCTAAAATGTTTGGTAGGCAGTTTATAAATAGCCATATAAATAAATGGATGTCCTTTCAAATACTAACTCAAATTTCCAACATAGGGAAATACATTAAAACCTTGAAACTATAATAATATTTTCCCAGAAACCTTTTGAATATAGCTGAAAACTGCTGCTGGGGGGGGGGGGGGGGGGGGGGGGGGAATATCATTGTTTATCTGAAGATCTGCAGTACTAGGACTAGCCAGAAGAGGACAGCATTTCTTTTTTTTTTTAATTATAATTAATGAGACCAATGCCTTGTGGCCACTGTCAGAACTGCAGCCTCCATAGGCAGAAGGATAACCCAAGTTTTCATGAAATCAAATTAGCACGGAGAAAAAAAAATGTATAAGAATTGCTATGCAATTATTTCCTTATTTATTGCACTCTTACTTTTGAGACTTGCCCTCTGTTACGCTCTGCTACACTTCTCCGGGATGGGTTGGTTTCTATTTCCTAACCCGGCAGCCGTCATCTGGCTTGGAGCAAGAGCAGCAGCCATCTTGGCTAGCTCAGGAGGGGGCAGCCATCTTGTCTAAACGAGAACAGGAAGGAACTCCATATCTGGTCGTGGGAGGATCTCCTATGGGGACTGCCATGTTGGATGCACCTGAGTTTGGTTTGCTCTGATTGCTTCACTATTTAAAGCACTGCCTCCAGGCCTTCTTTGCTTCGGCCTCAATTGTCCTGAGAAGTTGCTGTCGGAATGCTGTTCGCCGGCTATCTCCTGTTCCTGATTTCCTGTGCACTGGACCTTGGCTACTTGTTGGATTTTGCTTTTTTGCTGCCAGCCTTGACCCTGGACTGATTTTTGACTATTCTTGCCTATTCAGAGTTCTGGTGCTGGACTGTCTATTCCTGCCATCCTGGTCAGCGGCTGTGCAACCCCACCGGTTCCAGAAGTCCTGGTGGCCACCTGCAGCTGAGGGCTCAAATCTCGGTGAATGGTGGACGCTTCCCAGGTGAAGCTAGGGGTTGTCTGGCTGCCTGACCAAGTACGGCATCTCTCCATCTTCGCCGTGCTCAGTCGGGGCACAAGGGCTCACACATCTCCAGTCTTAACACCCTCTTCATTTCACATCTCCCCTTCTCTCTCTTCCTCTTTTGCTTTTACATACCTTCCTCACTCCTTCTTTCTTCTTTTTGTCTGTCCCTACTCTTTCATGATTTCACCCCCTTTATCCCACCTTCCTTTTTTTTTTTTTAATCTTTTCTTCCTTTACCCATCATCTTCCTGAGGTCAGTAAGTTACATGTACAGATAGGGTCATCTAGTTATGAATCGAAAGACAGGTTGGAGCTGGCATTGAGAATTCCTATACAAGAGGGTTATGCTATACGTACCCAAAGGCAAGGCACACCTGGAAGTGCTTCATAACTGCCATGATGCTTTATTGGAAGGCCTTCATGGCTTTCAGAAAACTAGGGAGCTAGTAGGTCAAGACAGAGCCAAGTCATAAAGTGGGTCAAGGCAGAGCCAAGTCATAAAATCTGTGCCCATAAAGAGGTGCCATACGAGAGCCCCCTACTACTACTACAGCTACCCCCAAGGAGGTTTAATGTATTACCTAGACCTGCTACATCCTAGGAATTGGTCTCCATGAATTTTGTCACAGACCCCTCTCAAGGAAAACTCACCATCCTGGTAGTTATTCTTTCTTTCTCAAAGATGGCCCATTTCATGCAGCTGCTGGCCTCCCAACTGCATGCAAAACAGTGGACATGCTGGTCTAGGAACATAAAAACAAAAGGGTTGCTATACTGGGACACATTGAAGGTCTGTCAAGTCCAGTATCCTGTTTCCAACAGTGGCCAATCCAGGTTACAAGTACCTGGCAAGATCCCAGAACAGATAAACAGATTTTATGCTTCTTATCCTAGAAATAAGCAGTCTGACTGAATGGTCTACCATCCCATATAGTTTCTGACAGAGGTACACAGTTCATTGCATGTTTCTGGAGAGAAGCAATCAAGCTTCTGAAAAACCAGGTCCACTTATCTTCAGCCTACCACCTGCAATCTAACAGAAACAATTGCACCCAATTACTTCCAGTGGCAGAGTCTACATATAAGAAGTCTGAACATTTGTCAATCAAGTCCTCACCGTTCTCTATAAACAATTGAATACATCCATGCTTTTATTCCGGTGAAAACTAAGATTCCAGACTACCAGCAGAAGTAGCAACAGACTGGATCTAAGCTCTGGACGAGAAACATGTGCACGTGTGGTTTGAATTGGAATGGACAAACAATGCCAAGAGATTCTTCCCAATTTACTATGGAGGATAAAGTCGGGGGGGGGGGGGGGCACAAAATATTTAAAGATTCATAATCCAGGAGCCAGTAAATCCCATGGCATACCAAGTACAATTCCTAGTTAACCTCAACCTCCAGGTTTGCCATAGGACTTTACTGAAACCCTATAAACAACACCCCCTTTCCAGGTCATCAGCCCATGCCTCCCCATACTCTATCCAGGGTCATCCTGAATAAATTATACAGAATATCCTTGCCTCAAAGTACATCTACAACCTGTTCACTACTAGGAAAACAGTTAGGGATATGACCCAGAAGACTGTAGTTTGGAGCATGTCAAAAATATCCACACAAAATATCCTGTGTTTACTGCTACCCACTGCCTCTTTACTGTCTTGTAGAGAGTTCTGTGCTACTGTGCTTTGTGTCTAATTCCTGATTTATGCCTGGTTTCTACTTCATACCTGGTTCCTGCTCCTCCCTCCTTGGGCTTAGTCCCTCCATCTATGCCCCTGCCTAGAAGACACTGAAAGAAACTGCCTCTCTCTATATTTCTCAGAACTTGCCTATGCTTTTTGTTTACGTTTTTGAGTTCAGCAAGATAAATGCTGAAGCAGAATTTTTATCTTTGACCATCGTTCTATGACTACAGGAGAGAAAATTGTGCCTGCTGATGCCTTAGTAGCCTAGTGGTTAGTGCTGCAGCTTCTGATCCTGGAGAACTGGGTTCAATTCCCACTGCAGCTCCTTGTGACTCTGGGCAAGGCACTTAACCCTCCATTGTCCCAGGTACTACTACTACTTATCATTTCTAAAACACTACTAGACGTACATAGCGCTGTACAAAATAAGTACCTGTATATAATATGTAAACCACTTTGAATGTAGTTGGAAAAAACACAGAAAGGTGGTATATAAGTCCCTTTCCCTTATTTCATTTTCCCACTGGGCTGCTGACATCATCAGCCAAGGGATTTGGAAGAAGGAAGGAATGGATCAACTTGTTTACCTGCTTATCAGAAAGTTTCAATGTGATTGATTGACTTTTGCTTCTGCCTTCTCTCTCCCCCCCCCCCCCCCCAAAGTGTCTTCCCAATTTCTGGCCCTATTGCCACAAATTCATTTGGTGATGAAAATGAATCCACACAAAAAAGGATTTAGCTTATTCCATCTGTGACAGAACAGTGGGTTTTTAAGCCTGTTTTAATTGTTTTGATATTTTTCTGCAATGTGTTTCTCTAGTTTGGCCAGCAGGTGGTGCATGTTTATGCTTAAAGCTGTTACAGAGAACTGACCTTTCCCTTTTTACTTAACACGGATAAAGAGAAAATGCCTGCAGTGATGTTGCCAGCTATTTTCAAGTGCTGATTACACTTTTTCTGTTTCACTGTTCCAAGTTCTGTGACAATAAATACTATTAGTTTGTTGACTCTGCTTGCCTGGACTGATAAGAATCTTGGTGGTTTGTGTTGGGTCTGTGAGTGCTTTCTGGGAACTGTGTGACCACTGGGAGTGTATCACTGGGGATAATATGAGAGTGGGAGACTCGTCCAGAGGCAGTTGTGACCCAGTCAGGAGGAGGAGGGTGCTAGTGTAGAGCACAAGTAGCAGGTGCAGATGGACCTGCCCTGTGACGGGGATAGACCCTCTAAATGGCTGTGAGGTAGACCCAAGCAGGTGGCTAGGTGTTTTGTGACACCTTCCCCCACAGTCATTCAGTTCATTTCAAGGTATAAGAACCAAAAAAGTCATAATTTGTTAATTTATGTTAATGGTTAATGCAGTGGACTTTGATTCTGGGGAACTGGGTTCAATTCCCACTGCAGCTCCTTGTGACTATGGGTAAGTCACTTAACCATCCATTGCCCCAGGTACAAATAAGTATATACTATGTAAACCACTTTGAATATAGTTGCAAAAACCACAGAAAGGTGGTATATCAAGTCCCATTCCCTTCCCCTACTCATAAGAAATGAAATGGAGGGGGGGGGGGGGGAGAAGGTTCAGAGCATTTATTTCTAGTGACTGCAAGAAAACACTTTATATGGTATAGCAAGTTTCTACTTACATTTGATTCACTGAGCTCTGTGGTTTCTACTTCTTTTGTCAGTGTGGCTATCGAAACTAAGAGGAGATTGCTCCTGACAAATTCCTCTCAATTCTATGACTCATTCAGAAGTTAGCTCATCATGATTGGGAAAAGTTGGAAATCATAATAACTACTACTATATTCTTAATGAGCTCTTCTTCTGGGTATATGGGTTTTATGTCCAAAGGGATTATAAAAGTAGTAATATACCAATTTGCAGTTTCTACCTTTTCCCTATAAAGGATGTCAAGATGCTTTACATTCCCAGCAATCATGATGATTATTATTTCTCAGCTACTGCTGTGAAAGTGGAGGCATGAGGAGCTAAGGTAGTGAATTGCCAGAGCTAGATGTATTATTTGAACCTCAAAGATTTGATAGATAGCTCTACAGTCTAAACTACTCTAAAAGATTCTTACAATTTCATTAGGACTGATCCTGCATACTTTTAGTCTGATTTATTCCTCTGATCTTATAGCAGATGTTATTTTTCGATGATACACATAAGTTTACTTATTCTTGCTGACATCTTTCAGTCTAATTTGTCACCAAATTGAGTTCAATACTGATGTTTCCCATAATTTGTCCTGTCCACTGAATTTGCTAGGATACCTACACCAATTTTCCATATCCAAAAACGGGCCTATTTTATGCCTATTTTTAAAAAGCAATATAGGCAACTATGCAGCTTTATAAAATTGGCTCCCACAACTGTCCCCAGTAGTGCACCAATTCTTTGACGGTAATTACATACATAATTTGCACTGTAGAATACTAGTGTCAGCAGAAAAGTATGTACATTTAGTTGTGCCCACTTATACTAGGTCTAAATGCAGCATTTATGCACATAATTTCCAGTATTCTGTAAGCTATGTGTGTAAGTGGGAGACATGCTCATGCCCCACCCATTCTCTGCCCAGGTGTATGCACCCCTTGCATTTCCATACTAAGGTAGTTGTGCATGTATGTTAGCGAATACTGTACCTGTATGCATATGTGTACAGTCTACATATGAATGTTACAGTACCTATGTATAATATGTCAACTGTTTTTTGGTTGTATGACAGAAAGGTGGTATATCAAATGCATGACCCTTTACCCTTTATTCTATAACATACATGCTCTCCTAAAGTTGGGCTCTGGGTTGATGCACGCTGAGTACGAAATCTAGAACAGAAATTGCACGCAAAGTTGCCATACTAGAATACTAGAACACCTCGACATTCATGCACCTAATTTTAGGCACGAGCACTTAAGATAGCTCAATGGCTGGTGTAAATGCTCCTGCCTAAATATAGGTACCCTGTTATAAAATAAGGGAGAATGTGTGCATACTCATTTTATAAAGTATGTGAGCACATCGCAGCTCTGCACTTGCTCCACCCAAATTTTATCAAGTAAAAGTAAGTGCAATGTTCCTGTGAGCCTACTTTTTACGTGTGTACAAGCAACAAAGCCCATTTTGTGAAAAATGAAAACAGGCCCTAGGAAGGCTCTCGTCTAAGCGATTTCTCCTCTCTCCCCTGCCCTCCCCTCCATGTCCAGTGATTCTCCCCTCTCATCAATGTCCAGTGATTGCCCTGCCCCTCCCCTCCAATCCATGTCCAGCGATTCTCTTCTGCCCTGCCCTCCCCATGTCCAGCAATTCTCCTCTCCCATCCCATCCATATCCAGCGATTCTCCTCTTCCCTGCCCTCCCCTCCAATCCATGTCCAGTGATTCTCCTCTGTCCTGCCATCCGTGTTCCGCGATTCTCCTCTCCTCTCCCATCCATGTCCAGTGATTCTCCCCTCCTCTGCTCTCCCATCCATGTCCAGCGATTCTCCTCTGCCCTGCCCTCCCATCCCTGTCCAGCAATTCGCCCATCCCCTCCTCGGCCAGTGACTCTCCCCTCCCCTGCCCTCTTCTTCTTCCTGCCACACTGCCTTTAAGCCATTCATGTTACCCCAGGTTGCAGCGGCGGCAGGCTCGGCTCACGTCACCTTCAGCCTTCCCTCTCAGTGTCCCGCCCCCCTCTGATGTCATTTCATCTTTCCATGAGGGCAGGACACTGAGAGGGAAGGGAACGCTGGAGGCGAGCTGACGTCAGCTCATTTGCATGCTGTTACGAACCCAGCCAGCCAACCATCCAGGGAAGCAGAGTGACCAATTATTATGTAGATACCCTCGCACAATTTTACAATTGCCATTTTCCACAGAAAACACTTTATAAAATGACCCCCATAAACCTCTCACCTTTATATCTCTATATATAGATATATATGTTTAGTAACACATATAAATTGGGTTTGGTACAGTTCATCTAATAGTCAATTAGTCTAATGGCACATTTTGTCTAATAGACAATCCATCCAATAGGACAATTGGTCTAACGGACAATTGGTCTAATGAGACATTTTGCCTAATGTTAGAGATACAGGTGAAATGTACTATGAGGTCTTGAAAATTTATATGCCTGTAAAATTGACTGAATCTAAAAACAGCTTCTGCTCTGTCTCCCACATAGGAGAGGAACTTCCTCTCATTCCTTGCTTACAGGAAAAGGAGATTTCTCTCTCCTTTTCCCTAGTGGTAGCCATTTGAGGTTTCTTGACACAGTTGATCTATATTAAGGCAGACCTCACTCACAGAAACAGAATCTTTCCTTGTCTCAATAGCATGAGAGCAGCGGGTTACTAGAAAATGAAAAAAATGTTTTTGACCTGGAGGCAAAATGTGTCTTTCCTTGTGTTTTTACACCCTGGACTGTGATGTTTCATACTACAAACAAGCCTTCTAATGTACCATCATTTTAAGCCCATCATCCCCTGCTAAACTCCAGAAATCACAATACTATCATCTATGTTAGTTGTGTGTTTAGTCTATAATTAAGAACTTTCACCTTTTCTGTCTGAAACATCACAGCATCCTCATTAATGAATAAGTGACTCCAAATTTTTATTTAGAGCTCCATCCCATCTACAAATAACAATGATGTTTTATGTGATTATTAATTAATTTCACATGACTGGCAAAAATGCTATTAAATTCTCACTCTATGGGATCTTCACTCTGTACATTTCTGTACTGAGAATCAGGACTGAGCTGGAATGGTTGTATTCCCAAATTTAGAAGGTGTGCTTAAAAGGGATCCCAGAAGCAATGCCTTGAAAAAGCCTAAACTTGACAGATCTCAGAAACTAGGCAGAGTCAGGTCTGAGTAGCAGATGGACCTACTGGCATCACCAACCATTGGCATAGCTTAGGAGTAACCTATAGAAAGCACCAGTTACAAGCCTAACAGATGACTACATCAGTCCTCTAAGAAGGCACAGGACCCTCAATCTTATTTTGTTAAATTGCCTTTATAACCTGGATTCAAGGTTTTGTTTCCTTTGTATTCTCCCCCATATTATGGACTGTAAGCACTAATTGATTTCCTCATTACAGAGATGCTTCTCTTTTGCTTTTAAGTTTACTAAATGTGTATTTCTTTGACAAGATGATTTGTTGAATAATTGTAATTCATAATTTTCATAAATAAAATTTTTTTAAAAGGCACAGGGATAACCTGCATAAGTGCCAGTTACGACCCTAATAGCTCATGCTACCAAGAAAGTATTGAGTAACCTGCATGCAGCAGCAATTACAACCCTAACAACAACAGTGTGGTGTTACAGAGTGTGTGATATAAAGCCAGGTTTCCTTAAGGACACTCCCTCACTGAGACTGAGGAAGAGCTATGTTAAGGTAAGAACATAAGCGTTGCCATACTGGAACAGACCGAAAGTTCATCAAGCCCAGTATCCTCTATCCAACAGTGGCTAATCCAGGTCCAAGTACTTGGCAAGATCTCCAAAAAAATAAATACATTTTATGCCGCTTATCCTAGAAATAAGAAGTGGATTTTCCCATGGCTTATGGACTTTTCTTTTAGGAAAGTAGCCAAACTTTTTTTAAACCCTGCTAAGCTAACTGCTTTTACCACATTCACTGGCAAAAAATTCCAGAGTTTAATCACACTGAGTGATGAAATAGTTTATCTGATTTGTTTTAAATTTACTACTCAGTAGCTTCATTGCATGCCCCCTAGTCCTTGTATTTTTGGAATGAGTAAGCAAGCAATTCACCTCTACCCATTCCACTCCACTCAGTATTTTAGAGACCTCTCTCATATCTCCTCCCCTCAGCCATCTCTTCTCCAAGCTGAAAAGCCCTAGCCTCTTTAGACTTAAAGTCGTCCCATCTCCTTTATCATTTCCATTGCCCTTCTCTGTACCTTTTCTAATTCCGCTATATCTTTTAAAGATGTGGTAACCAGAATTGCACATAGTATTCGAGGTGTGGTTGCTTCATGGAGCAATACAGGGCATTATAATATTCTCAGTTTTGTTTTTCATTCCTTTCCTAGCCTGCTGAGTCAGGAGAGTGGGTCTCAAGCAAGGAGGAAGTCAAAACCCCTATGGCAGAACAGAAGAGGAAGAAGGCTCAGAACCGAAGGATTGGTGCTCCAGGAGAGATTCCAAGTCTGGGCAGGAGGAAAGGGTTCCCTAGGAGAGTCCTAGCCTATGACTGCAGTGTTGGAAGATGGGTCAAGGTAGGAGATTTACTTGGAAGCATTTACCCAGCCATTGACTGCAGTATTGGAAAACAAGTCAAGATGGGAAGCTTACAGAGTACAAGTGCTGTACTAAAGTGAACATGTTAGGAGCAGTCACTATGAGTGTTAACAAATATGTGTCAATGAAGCTGGGTTTCAGGATAGCTAAGAAACTACAGTTTCTTTTGAGCGGAATGAAGTTACATTTAAATCCTGCCTATGTTTGCATACCAGATCTGTGTCAGTAACAGAGTTTTGGTTCATAATAAAGACTTTTCTTTTGGTTTACCTTAAGAACATAAGAATAGCTACACTGGGTCAGACCACTGGTTCATCTAAGCCCAGTATTCTGCTTCCAAAAGTGACCAATCCAGGTCACAAGTACCTGACAGAAACTCAAATAGTAGCAACATTCCATGCTACCAAACCCAGGGTAAGCAGAGGCTTCCCAATGTCTGTCTCAATAGCAGACTATGAACTTTTCCTCCAGGAAACCTTTTTTAATCCCAGATACACTATCTGTTGTTACCACATCCTCTGACAGCAAGTTCCAGAGTTTAACTATTCTTTGAGTGAAACAAAATTTCCTGCTATTTGTTTAAAAGGATTTCCATGTAATTTCATTGTGTGTCCCCTGGTCTTTGTACTTTTTGAAAGAGTAAAAAAAATAGATTCACTTTTACCCATAATACACCACTCAGGATTTTGTAGACCTCAATCATATCCCTCCTCAGCCGTCTCTTTTCCAAGCAGAAAAGCCCTAGGGCCCTGTTTACTAAGGTGAGCTAGCATTTTTAGTGTGCACTAAAATTAGTGCATGCTAAATGCTAGAGATGCCCATATATTCCTATGGGCATCTCTAGCATTAGCACGCACTAATTTTTAGCATGCGCTAAAAACAGGACCCTAATAATCTCTTTAGCCTTTCCTTATACGAGAGGAGTTCCATCCCTTTTATCATTTTGGTCACTCTTCTTTGTACCTTTTTCTAATTACGCTATATCTTTTTTGAGATACGGTGACTAGAATTGAACGCAATACTCAAGGTAACACATTTCCACCTTTCACAATTGACGTGCGCCAAGGCCCTTTTACCACAGCAGGTAAAAGGTAGGTGTTTCTTTTTTTCAGGAAATGGCCACGCAGCAAGTGAAGCACTTGCCACACAGCCATTTTGGGGGGGGAGCCCTTACCACCATCCATTGAGGTGGTGGTAAGGGCTCCCGCGCTAACCCGGCAGTAACCGGGCAGCACGTGGCATTGCCTGATTACCTCCAGGTACACACCGGCGCTACAAAAATAAAAATATCTTTGTAGAGACAGATATGACGTGCGCTGGGGGTGGGAACTACCGCCAGGCTGTTGCGGTAGCCTGGCGGTACTTCCTTTTTAGTGAGCAGTAAGCCCACGTTGGGCTTATCTCCACTTTGTAAAGGGGCCCTTGGCTCTTTACCCTTGGGCAGGGATTTTGTTTGTTGCCTGTGTCTGTGAGAGTCCAATGCCTGGTTGCTGTCCCACACTACCACATGTGGCTACATCAGGTTTCCATGAAAAGAACAGGGTAACCCAAAATTCTCTGAGTTTAGGAAAGCTGGATGTTTTCCACAGTCACTTAGTTTTGGTAGATATTTCCTCACATTCAGCACTGGTATTTGGGTATCAGCCAGTGCTGAAAATCTGGGTACAGATTAACATGATGCAATCAGCATTTGAATTCAACACTGACTGCACTGTTTACATATTAGAGGATTTATTACTATCTAAACATTACTCATCCTGTATGCCATTCTCTCACTGTCTCCCTTTTGTCCTACAGGGATGCTCTTATTATTTTTAATATCATTAAAATCTCATATTACAATGAAGAACCATACAAAAACCGATTTAAAGGAAAACATATAGGTATAAAAATCAGTAATAATTATCCAATAGTCTACTACCTTTTACTAAGCAGCGGTAAACACCAACATGTGCTTGCTGCGCACCAAAATGCACTACTGCGGGTTGCGCTCTGGAGTTCTGCGGTAGTTCTGGCATCTCCACGTGTTTCCCTGGTGCTAAAATAATAATAATTTGTATTTTTTAGCATTGGGGGCTTGTTTGGGGAGCAGAAAGTAGGTGTGCCTAGTGCTAATCAGTTAGCACAGATACAATGCCACATGCCAACCGATTAGCGCATGGTTAGTGCGTGAGCCTTTTCTGTCTACTAAATAGGTGAAGGTAAGGGCTCATGCGCTAATTGGGAAATTAATGCCATGCGCTAGTCATACTGCAGGCCACCTTTTAGGGCAGCTTAGTAAAATGGCCCCTAAATGTGCAACATACAAAGTTAAAACTAGCTATGCTGTTTATCTACTTCATCCTAATTCACAGGAGAGGAAAGGATTCTTTAGAAGCTTCACTAATTCCTGATATAATCTATCTGAGATATAATCTGGGTTGCTGAGAACAAATAGGGAAAGATTAACTTTCTAATCATGAAAACTTTGTGCAGCTGGATTTACACCAGGTTTCAGGTGGCATTAAATCCTCGCACCCAAAGTTGTGTCAAATAAAGCACCTTTTATAGAATACCATCGAGTGCCAAATTTTATCAGCGCCAAATTTTCAGCACCATTTATAGAATCTGGCCCTATATGTCCAGAAAAGAGAAACAAGAAGTCATGAAATCATAGGAGGCTTTATTAAGAGACCGATCTTTTTACGGTGATGTCATGTTTAGTGTTTTGAAACTTTTATGGTAGGCTAATTTATTCTATAAAACATTTTTGTTATATTCTGTTGAGTTGTAAAAGAAAAAATTGTTCCTTTTTATGGTTTTCAGTGCCCTAATATTGAACCACACCAACCAATAATCACTGGATTCCAGATGATCACCCTTTATAACAACAGAAACATGCTTCCCATTCCCAAGCATCAGGTCAGTATGGCCCCTTCCCTAATGGGTTCTATTATCAGCTGCTGGACCAGTTCTCCTTGTAGAGAATCCAGAATGTCCCTACTTCTAGATTATACTGCAATAGGGGTGTCCCAATCCACATCAGTGCTCACAAAGGGGCACTTGTCCTTGCTTGTGGTGTGCCATACTCAGCTGGATTAGAAAAAAAAATTATTTGTTTGATGACATCAAAATTAGGGGTCAGAATTTCAGCAGGCCAGGGACAAATCAGCTCTTCCACAATGGCAGCATGGTAAGAATTTCCCCAGCGCCTGGGGGAGCAGGTAGTCTAGTCTCTACCGGATGAGTAGATGGACTTTGATATCCATCTCCCCAGTTTATTAGTCATGTCACTTTATTCACGTTTCCTTGATGTTTTTAGAAAAAACTGTAGGGGGTCTCTATTGATAATCAAATAACAGAAATTTAAAACAACTATCTTCTTTTGAGACACAGTTGTTATTAGAAGATTTGGTTTCTGACCCCCTCCCCATGGATTATCCTTGGAGGAAAGCACAATAGCTTGGAATCAGGTGGGTGAGAAGTTATAAGATGTTCTTACAGTTCCCTTTGAGAGGCAATAAAACTCAAACAAGGAAGCTTGTTGGTTTCATGCTTGGCTGTGTTTGGTGCACGACCAGTGGTTCCCAGATATGGTCCTGGAGGCACCCCAGCCAGTTAGGTTTTCAGAATATCCACAGTGAATATTCATGAGAAAGATCTGCATGCAGTGGAGGCAGTGTATGCAGATCTCTCTCATGAATATTCATTGTCGGTATCCGGAAAACCTGACTGGCTGGGGTGCCTCCAGGACCATATCTAGACCTTTGATTTTCACTCCACTACTTCAGAGTTGTCAACAGGTCAGGTTTTCAGGATGCAAGAGAGAGATTTACATACCTACTACCATCAAGCATTCAGACATTTGGAAAGGAAATGGTGGAGGTCTAGATTTATAAAACATATAGGGGCCCTTTTACTAAGGTGCACCTAAAAATGGCCTGTGCTGGTGTAGGCGCGTGTTTTGGATGTGCGCAGGTCAATTTTTCAGCGTTCCTGGAAAAAAGGCATTTTTTGTGGCCGAAAATGGAAATGTGGTACAATTAAAACCAGTGCACGTCCATTTTCAGCCTGAGACCTTACCACCACCCACTGACTTAGCAGTAAGGTCTCACGCGCTAACCAGGCGGTAAACAGCCAGTGTGTAAACTGCCGATTACCGCCAGATAACCACCAAGCAGTAGAAAATAGAAAATATTTTCTACCATGTGTTTTGAGTGTGCATCAAAAATAGAATCACCACCCAGGGCATGCAGTAGCTGGGTGGTAGTTCCAATTTGGCACACGTTGGACACACGTAGGTACCTACGTGCCTTAGTAAAAAGGCCCCAGAGAGAGTTGTAGGAAGCATAATAGGTTGCACTGTCAAATGCTAAAGTGATGGCTGAGTGAGGCTGAAAATTGTCTACAGAAAATGTTCTGCATATTGAATTATATTGTGAGGGTTGATAAGATGAGATTTACAGGAGAAAAATTTAGGATTATCTTGCATCACTTTCATAGATATTTTTCAAAGAAAATTTTACAACTACAATCAGTATTTTTAGGCCTTGATTCTAGGGAGGACCAAGAGCATATTATACTGGGTCCAGGTGTCAGATCCTTGAGTAAAAATGCTGAAGCGTTAAGAACATAACATAAGAACATAAGCATCGCCATACTGGGACTAACCGAAGGTCCGTCATCCTGTTTCCAACAGGGGTCAATCCAGGTCACAAGTACCTGGCAAGATCCCAGAACAATAAAACTGATTTTATGCTGTTTTATCCTAGAAAATGAAGTGGATTTTCTGAAGGCCATCTTAATAATGGCTTACGGACTTTTCTTTTAGGAATTTAGCCAAACCTTTTTAAACCCTGCTAAACTAACTGCTTATACCACATTCTCTGGCAACCTATTCCAGAGTTTAATTACTCATTGAGGGCCCCCTTTATTAAGCGGCAGTAAGCCTAACACAAGCTTACCACTCGCTAAAGTACCGCCGGGCTACCACAGCAGCCCAGCAGTACTACCCACCCCTAGCGCGCCGTCATGTCTGGCGCTACAAAAATATATTTATTTTTGTAGTGCCGGAGTTTACCCGGCCGTAATTGGGCAGTGCCGCGCACTGCACGGTTACCGTTGGGTTAGCATGGGAGCCCTTACTGCCACCTCAATGGATGGCGGTAAGGGTTCCCCCCCCCCAAAGAAAAATGGCCACACCTTGCCACATGGCCATTTCCTGCAGGAAAGAGAGACTTCTCTCTTTACCCGCTGCCATAAAAAGGAGCCTCGGTACATGTGAAAAACACGCAGGCCCCCTTTTGCCACAGCTTGGTAAAAGAGTCCCTGATTTAAGAAATATTTTCTTCATTTTTAAATTTACTACGTAGTAGCTTCTTCGCGTGTCCCCTACTCCTAGTATTTTCGGAAAGAGTAAACAAGTGATTCACATCTACTCGTTCCACTCCACTTAGTATTTTATAGACTTCTATCATATCTCCCCTCAGCTGTCTCATCTCCAAGCTGGCCACTTTAGCCTTTCCTCATAAGGAAGTCATCCCATCCCCTTTATCATTTTCATCGCCCATCTCTATACCTTTTCTAATTCTGCTATATGAGGTGCGGTGACCAGAACTGTACCCGGTATTTGAGGTGCGGTCGCACCGTGGAGCAATTCAAAGGGCATTATAACATTCTCAATTTTGTTTTCCACTCCTTTCCTAATAATTCCTAATATTCTACTTGCTTTCTTAGCTGCCGTTGCATATTAGAAACACAGAAATATAGAAACATGACAGCAGATAAAGTCCAAATGGCCCATCTAGTCTGCCCCTCTGTAACCCTTAACTCTTCCTTTTCCTAAGCAATCCCATGTGCTTCAATTCTGACATAGTCCTTGACTCCACCGGGAGGCCAGTTCCACGCTTCCCTTTCCATGAAATAATACTTTCTTAGATTCTTCCTAAGCCTATTCCCTCTTAACTTCATCATATGCCCCCTCGTTCCAGAATTTTCATTCAGTTGAAAAAGGCTCACTTCCTGTACATTAATGCCCATGAGATATTTAAACGTCTCTATCATATCTTCTCTCTCCTCCTCTTTTCCAGCGTTTACATGTTGAGGTTCATAAGCCTGTCCCTATATTTTTTGTGTTCAACACCGCTTACCAATTTTGTAGCTGCCCTCTGGACCGACTCCATCCTATTTTTATCTTTCTGTAGAGACAGTCTCCAGAACTGCACACAGTACTCTAAATGGGGCCTCACCAGAGACTTATACAAGGGCACTATCACTTCTTTTTTCCTGCTGGTCATCCCTCTCCTTATGCACCCAACCCTCTGGCTTTGAACATCGCTTTTTCTACCTGTTTGGAAGCTTAAGGTCATCAGACACAATCACCCCCAACTCCTGTTCTTCCTTTCTACACAGAAGCACTTCAACCCCTATATTGTACCATTTCCTCAGATTGTTGTGGCCCAAGTGCATGACCCTGCATTTTTTAGCATTAAATCTTAGTTGCCAAATATTGGACCATTCATCCAGCTTTGCTAGATCCTTCCTCATGTCATTCACACGCTCCAGGGTGTCCACCTGCTGCAGAGCTTGGTATCATCCGCAAAGAGACAAACCTTACCAGACAGCCCTTCCGCAATATCAATCACAAAGACGTTAAAAAGAGCCAGTCCAAGGACCGATCCCTGCAGTACGCCACTGATAACATCCCTTTCTTCAGAGCAAGCTTCATTTACCACTACCCTCTGTCTCCTTCCATTCATCCAATTTTTAACCCGATCAGTTACTCTAGGACCCATACCGAGGGCTCTCAATTTATTTATCAGTCGCCATGTCAAAGGCTTTGCTGAAATCTAAGTATACCATTGAGTCTAGGCAATCTTTCCACAACATCACGAATCTTGGCACCAAGCAGACAGCACACTTTCCTGGACAACATGTCCGGTTGGCAGATGGGCACTTCAGTACCCCCCAGAAGTGAATGTCCAACCACCACTATCTTTTGTTTCTTATTGGCCACTTGTCCAGCGGTGTTGGCATTTTGGTCATTGTTTTCTCCTGTTTTTTAAAGATATTTGTAGCTCTTCTGCCTCCAGATCTGCGAACCGATTCTTTAGTTCAACAGAATACGAAGTTGGAGGGTTGATCTTGCAGGATCTGGGACCTGAATCCAGCTTGTCTTTGTCAGCCCAAGATCTTCTCTTTTCTGGAACTCCCCAGTGTTTCAACATACATCTCTGCGAGAAATTTCCGGTTGTCCCAGATGTTTCTTAGTCTTGTCACTGCCTCTCTTAGTTCTTGTACTTCTTTCTTGAGGGATTCAATGTACATACATTTATCACATGAAACCAGAATCTTGTCTTGCTCCAAGCCTTTGTTCTGGACAGAGGCAGAAGCTGTAATGACAGCAATAGTTTCTTAACCATAGTTACAAGGCTGTTGTACTTGTAAAATAAAAAAAAATGGCCTGTCAAAGTAACAATCCTATTTTTTTCCTACATCTGTTCTATAGGATATAGGAAGCCAGTAGATTTAGCGTAAGATCTAAGAACCTGTTCAGATTTACTCTGTGGGTGGAATTCAATGTACTTCCTTAAACAACTAAATATCTATGGAATGTGTGTTAGACATGAAACCTATCTCTAAAGCTGTATTAAGCCACTTAACTACACGGCCGGTTGGGATGAGAGGAAGACAAGGTTTAGAGACGCAGTAGAAATGCAGAAAAATCACAGCTCTAAGGTAGAATGCCACATATGAGAGGGAATGCCAGAAAATGTCTTATCTTTGTGAGGTTTTACCTCTGCGGAAAACAAGACGTTGCATTATACAGTAGGTGGGACGCGCCTGAGGAGAGACCCCGATGCTGGCAGAAGGCTATCCGGTGCCGGAGGGAGAACGCTTTAGGGCACTGAAAATGACCACGCGGACTATAGAGAGGCTGTGGGCGAAATGCGAAAGCTGTAAGACTGGGGGGGGGGGGGGAGTGGAGAAGGGAGAAAGAGCTGCCCAAGGAGGCTTTAATAGACAGGAGTGGAAGTGAGTCTATGTAGTCCACTGTAAGCAAGGAAGCCGGCCGCGCTCTTCATTTATATAGTAGGATTACCCGCCCTCGACGTCATCATGTTTAGACGTGAGGGCGGGTCAGACAGAGATGGTGAATCGGTTACACACCTACGAACTTACGAACCCTTCACTGAAGCCAGAGTCAGCTTCAGAACGTTGAGGGTGCTTTTTATTATAGTAGATATGGTTTTCAAGGGAGAATCATTTGCTGTATGTCACACCATGATTAGAAAGCAGTGCTATAAAACTGGGTGACACAATAAGAAGTTTGAGTGTACAGATCAATTCCCAGTTTACTATTTCATTTCAAATTTCAGCAGTGGTGTGGTAAAGTTTCACCCAACTGCATAAGATTCCACAGCTGAGGTCTTATCTAGAGTGGGAGGATTTCATATCAGTTCCTCATGCAGCATGGTTGGAATACTATGATTCTTTAAAATCAGGGCCTTCCCAGGCTAGTCACAAAAGACTTCAATCAATACAAAATATGGTGGCTATGTAGATAGCTGATTTGTGGAAATATGATCATTTCACTCCTGTGTTATGGAATTTACATTGGCTCCCTGAATAAGGTCTACTTTAAAATTCCTTTGTTTGGTTTGTATTTTTAGTTTGGTCTAGGGTTTGCAGGTGTATTGTCCCAATAAGGTTTTGCGGTCTCAGGGGTCGGGGTTTGTTGGTTGTTCCATTGCTGCATCAGGTCTGTTTAAAGGATGTTCGTTTGTGTGCATTTTTTGTTGTTGGACCTTGTTTGTGGAATGCTCTTCCCTTTGCTTTGCGTAAGATCTCATCATTATCTTTGTTGAAAAAGCAGTTGAAAACTTTTCTGTTTGGTGTTGCCTTTTCTTGAAAAGTTTTGGGGTGGTTTTGAATGCCTGTTGGGTATTGTGGAGGACTGTTTTATTGCTTGTGATGTTTCTTTTAAGCATTTTTTATTTTGTTCTGCCCATATGTTTGGATGGGTGGACTATAAATATGTTACATAAATAAATACATTTACTTGGGAGTCCTGGGAGCTCATTTTCAAAAGAGAAAAACATCCAAAAAGTGGCATAAATCTGCATTTGGACGTTTTTCTCACAAAAACGTCCAAATTGGTAATTTCAAAAGCAATTTTTAGATGTTTTTTTATGATGTCCGTCAGAAGTGCGTTCAAATCACAAGGAGCTCTGTCACGGGCGTGTTAAGGGCAGGATCTGGGCGTTCCTGTTTTTCAGCCATAATGGAACAAAACAAAAGTGTCCAGGACTAAAAATAAGATGTTTTGAGCTAGACCTGTTTTTATAACGAATAAGGCACAAAAGGGTGCCCTAAATGACCAGATGACCACTGGAGGGAATCAGGGGTGACCACCCCCAATGGTCACTGACCCCCCTCCCACCCCCCATAAAATGTGAATACAACAAATATGATTGAGCAGCCTCTATGACAGCTTCAGATGTTAGAGCCAGGTCTATTAGAGCAGCATACAGGTCCCTGGAGTAGTGTAGTCGTCAGTGCAGTGCACCATGGAGTGGGGGACTCTGATCCCTATCTCCCTCTACCTGTCACATTTGTGGGAGAAACTGTGAGCCCTCTAAAACTCACCAGAAACCCACTGTACCACATATAGGTGCCCCCTTCACCCTTAAGGGGTATTGTAGTGGTGTACAGTTGTGGGCAGTGGGGTTTGGGTGGGTTTTGGGGGGCTCAGCAGACAAGATAAGGGAGCAACGGTGAGATGTGTTCCTGGGAGCATGTTTTTGAGGTCCACTGCAGTGCCCTCTAGTGCGCCCCATTTATCTCCTGGGATGTCTGGGAGACCAGTCTACTAAAAATGCTGGTCCCTCCTGCATCCCAGTGGCTAGATTTTTTACATTTTTTTATCTGGATGTTTTTTTTTTTTTGGGGGGGGGGGGGGGGGGTTTGAAAATGAACCAAAAAACAAAACATCCAAAGCACAAAACCTTGTTAGAAACAGTATTTTCGAAAAAAAAAAACAGATGTTTTTCTTATTTTAAAATGAACTTCTTTCCAATTCAGATTTTGGAAGTTTTTTGCAAAACATCTAAAGTAGGACTTAGATGTCATATCAAAAATGCCCCTCTTGGTACAACTAGCTAAGTGTCAAAATCTGTATGTTCCAAACAGAGCTCTTTGTTCCTTCCAATAGGGGTCTTAGGCCTATACTCTCAGAGATTCACTGGCAATCTACTAAAGATTAGGCATTTAGTTATGTTGGCCTACTGATGTGGAATAAGCTACCAAGAGAGATCTGTGAAGAGCTTAATTGTGTTCGACAGAGGAAGACGTTTAAATTATGATTGTTTAAATAGTCAAATAGAGTGGAAGACTGAAAATGTAACCATTTTAGTTTAGATCTCCTATATTAGTTTTAATGAATTGTATTGTTTTTTTATATTTATTGCTGAGATTCTGTGTTTGTATGGTTTTTTTTTTTAACTGTACTTCACTTGATACCTTTGGTCTGGGAGCAAAAGATCAAATGAATAAATCCAATCTAATGTAATTTGAATCATCACCCTCTGCTCCTTCTCTAACTCTTAACTATGTTACTGTTACTGGCTAAATCCAAAGGTCTCTATTCTATACTCATCCTTCTCGATCTATCCGCCGCTTTTGACACTGTTGATCACAGCTTACTCCTTGATATGTTGTCTTCACTTGGATTCCAGGGCTCTGTTCTTTCCTGGTTCTCCTCCTACCTCTCGCTTCGCACCTTTAGTGTACACTCTGGTGGATCCTCTTCCACTTCTATCTCACTACCAATCAGTGTACCTCAGGGTTCTGTTCTCGGTCCTCTCCTGTTCTCCATCAACACTTCTTCCCTTGGCTCTCTAATATCATCCCATGGCTTTCAATACCATCTCAACGCTGACAACTCCCAGATCTACCTCTCTACCCCCGAAATCTCAACCAGCATCCAGACCAATGTATCAGCCTGCCTATCTGATATCTCTGCCTGGATGTCTCAACGTCATCTGAAACTTAACATGGCCAAAACCGAGCTTCTCATCTTTCCCCCTAAACCCACCTCTCCTCTCCCCCCTTTCTCTATTTCTGTAGATGGCACTCTTATTCTCCCTGTCTCATCAGCTCGTAACCTTGGGGTCATCTTCGACTCCTCTCTCTCCTTCTCTACCCACATTCAGCAGATTGCCAAAACCTGTCGTTTCTTTCTCTATAACATCAGCAAAATCCATCCCTTCCTCTCTAAGCACTCTACCAGAACCCTTATCCACACTCTTATCACCTCTCGCCTAGATTATTGCAACCTGCTTCTCACCGGCCTCTCACTTAGCCATCTCTCTCCTCTTCAATCAGTCCAAAACTCTGCTGCACAACTCATTTTCCGCCAGAGTCGCTACACTCACATCAGCCCTCTCCTCAAGTCACTTCGCTGGCTCCCTATCCGTTTCCGCATTCAATTCAAACTTCTCTTACTGACCTATAAGTGCATTCACTCTACCGCTCCCCAGTACCTCTCCACTCTTGTCTCTCCCTACACCTCTCCTCGGGTACTCTGTTCTGTGGATAGATCTCTCTTGTCTGTCCCCTTCTCCTCTACTGCTAATTCCAGACTCCATTCCTTTTATCTTGCTGCACCTCATGCCTGGAATAGACTTCCCAAGCCTGTACGTCTAGCCCCATCTTTGGCCGTTTTCAAATCCAGGCTAAAAGCCCACCTCTTTAACGCTGCTTTTGACTCCTAACCACTACTCACTTGCCCTGTACCCTTTTATCCCCACCTTTAATTCCCTTACCTCTTAGTTGTTCTGTCTGTTTGCCTGTTCTATTTAGATTGTGAGCTCTTTGAGCAGGGACTGTCTTTTCATGTATGGTGTACAGTGCTGCGTATGCCTTGTAGCGCTATAGAAGTGATAAGTAGTAGTAGCAGTAACTACGTACGACCACCTAAACTTCCAGAAAAAAACTAAAAACTAACCTGTTTAAAAAGGCATACCCTACCAATCCAACATAAATGCCTGATCTCTACAACACAACAAAACTAAAGTATGTAATGAACATAACACAACTGTTCCGTTGTACAATTCCCTAATGTGGCTGTGCCACATGAACTTTATCTTACCACAATATAATGAAGATACATACCTGTAGCAGGTATTCTCCGAGGACAGCAGGCTGATTGTTCTCACGACTGGGTGAAGTCCACGGTAGCCCCAGGAACGGAAATCTCCCTAGCAACAAAAAGCTTGCTAGAGCCTTTGAGCGCGCATGCGCGGCCATCTTCCCGCTCGTAGCGCGAGAGCCCCGATCAGTTCGATAACAAAGCAATAACAAGGAGAAGGACAACTCCAAAGGGGAGGTGGGCGGGTATGTGAGAACAATCAGCCTGCTGTCCTCGGAGAATACCTGCTACAGGTATGTATCTTCATTTTCTCCAAGGACAAGCAGGTTGCTTGTTCTCACAATTGGGGTATCCCTAGCCCCCAGGCTCACTCAAAACAACAAAGAAAGTTCAACTGAGCCTCGCAACGGCGAGCACATAACAAGGATTGACCTACGAAGAAACATCTAACTGAGAGTGCAGCCTGGAACAGAACAAAAAAGGGCCTAGGGGGTGGAGTTGGATTCTAAACCCCGAACAGATTCTGCAGCACTGACTGCCCAAACCGACTGTCGCGTCAGGAATCCTGCTGAAGGCAGTAATGAGATGTGAATGTGTGGATAGAAGACCACGTCGCAGCCTTGCAAATCTCTTCTATAGTGGCTCACTTCAAGTGGGCCATCGACGCAGCCATGGCTCTAACACTATGAGCTATGACATGACCCTCAAAGATTCAGCCCAGCCTGGGCATAAGTGAAGGAAATGCAATCTGCTAACCAATTGGAAATGGTGTGTTTTCTGACAGCAACTCCCCTTCTGTTGGGATCAAAAGAAACAAACTTTTGGGCGGACTGTCTGAAGGGGCTTGTCCGCTCAACATAAACGGCCAATGCTGTCTTGCAGTCCAAGGTGTGCAACTGACGTTCAGCAGGGCGGGTATGAGGACGGGGAAAAAATGTTGGCAAGACAATTGACTGGTTCAGATGGAACTCCGACACCACCTTCGGCAAGAACTTAGGGTAAGTACGGAGGACTACTCTGTTATGATGAAACTTAAGATAAGGAGCATGCACTACCAGGGCTTGGAGCTCACTGACTCTACGAGCTGAAGTAACAGCCACCAAGAAAATGACCTTCCAGGTCAAGTACTTCAGATGGCAGGTATTCAGCGACTCCCATGCCGGCGGCGATGAAGCTCCCTCCAGCGATGTCAACGGGGAGTCGACCTGGGTGGCAGCCAAGGCAGATGCCGCAGGCAGCACCGGCATCACAGACCTCACCACAGGCAAAGAGCCAGCTGCCGCTTCCATCGACGGCATGGAGGGCACAAGCACCCCCGGTACTGGAGGAGGCTGTTGCAGCAGTCCTTCCAGAAGACCTGGAAGAATGGCTTGGATGCGCTCGTCCAGAGTCGCTGTCGAGAAAGGCTGTGGGCTCGGTGTAGGAGTCGGTGTCAAAACCCGTGGAGGTTGAGGACGCGGTACCGGGCTGTCAGGAGACCGACACAATGACACCTCTTGTATGGAGGGTGAGCGGTCCTCCCAGCGTTGACGCTTCACAGATGCCGAATCCTTCGACGCCCCAGAGCTCCCGGTACCGTGTCTTGAAGAAGACTGATGCGATGCTTCTTAGCCTTCGTTTGATGCACTCCTCGGTACCGACAAGGAGGACGTGGAATCCACACACCTCCTCGGGGTCGGGTCCGAGAGTGGTCGGTCCCGATGGGCCTGTCCAGCAGGTGTCTTCGAGACAGGTGGAGACCCACTCGACGGCTCACTTCTCCCAGCGTGTGATGGTCCCCGGACAGCCATTACCTGCGCTCCCCGATGTCGATGCCATCCCCGGTGCCGATATCGAAGCTGCTGACCTCGGTACCGCTGTCAACATCGATGCCGAGTAACCGGACGAAGCTCTGAAAAGTTGGTTCCAAACAGCTTGTCTCAACGCCTGTGTCCACTTTTTCAAGCAAGACACAACTTACATGCGTCTGGGCGATGGTCGGGCCCAAGGCACTGAAGACACCACGCGTGGGGGTCGGTATCTGAGATCGTCCGGTTGTACCGAGTACACTTCTTGAAGCCGCTGGGAGTCCTCGATGACATGGACGGAAAAATAACGGCGGCGAAGTCAAAATTCGCGATTTTGCCAAGAAAAGAGGCACAAAAATAAGAAGCCACGCCGAAAAACGAAAGAAAACTTAAGGGACCAAAACTAAGAAATAAAGGTTCCTTTTTTTTTTTAACTGGATATACTAATAAGGAACAAAAAAAAGGAGAGAGAAAAATCGCGAAAAAAACGAAGGCTCTTTCACTGGGCTGTGGAGGGAGACTGACAAGCAGCCACCCTCTACAGCGGAAAACGAAAGAACTGATCGGGGGCGCTCGCATGATGGGTAGGAAGATGACCGCGCCCGCGCACTCAAAGGCTCTAGCAAGCATTTTGTTGCTTGGGAGATTTCCGTTCCTGGGGCTGCCGTGGACATCACCCAGTCATGAGAACAAGCAGCCTGCTTATCCTCGGGAGAACACTTTGTATTTGTTTACACCGGAGTCTGCAAACGCCTCTCCGGTACTATGTAAGCCACATTGAGCCTACAAATAGGTGGGAAAATGTGGGATACAAATGTAACAAATAATAATAATAATAACATCTCATGATCTTCTGTTTCTCTCTGGCATCTCTGGATGACAGAGGCCTTGATTTTCTCAGGTGTTTCCACAACTCACACTATTTACTGCAGTGAAGTGGAAGTTAGGCCTATAGCCCATAGTAATTCCAAATCATCATTTGTTAGCTTATTTTTTTTTTAATTCTCCTGAGTGTGTTCACGTGCAATAAAATTAAAACTACTATGTAAGTGCTGTACAGAAAAATGCAAGTCGGGAGGTAAAACTCAAGAATGACAATTAATTAGTCCAATCCCAGATTGCTCCTAAATTTAGACAGATGGAGCTAAGCATTGCTTACTGGAAGGACTTATTCTAAGCAACAAACTAGTGTGCTATCCAGGTGGGAGCAGACGTGAAAACAAGCATTGGAGGGGGAGTTTATGTTTAATGGGTAGTCTTGAAGGCAAAGCAGTCAGTCCACACTTCTGCTTGCCTTCTTGATTGCATTTCATTAATAGTAGGCTCTTTACAAAAGGCTCTTCCAGGTCTTTGAAATTGGTTCCAGGGGCTCTGTATAAGGCTATGCGTATTTCCTTTATAAATCCCCAACATATATACATTTCCCTGTAAACATGGGACTGGAGTTCAGGCTGAATATAATCTGATTGATTTCTTTGACTGGATGACCAAAACAGTTGGACGTGAGAGGAGCGCTAGATGTGGTGTATTTGGATTTTAGCAAAGCCTTGACATGGTTCACATAGGCGACTGCTAAATAAACTGATTGCCCTTGGTATGGACCTAAAGTGACTGACTGGGTTAAAAATGGTTAAATGGAAGGAGGCAGAGGATAGTGGTAAACGGAGCTTGCTCTGAGGAAAGAGATGTTACCATTGGTGTACCTTAGGGAACGGTCACTTGGGCTGGTTCTTTTTAACATCTCTGTGAGTGATATTGCGGAAGGACTGTCTGGTAAGGTTTGTCTCTTTGTGACGATACCAAACTCTGTAATAGAGTGGACACCCCAGAGGGTGTGGATGGCTGAGGAAGGATCTAGCAAAGCTGAAGAATGGTCCAATAATTGGCAACTAAGATTTAATACCAAGAAATGCAAGGCCATGCACTTGGTTACAAGAATCCAAGGGAATGGTTACAATATAGGGGGTGAAGTGCTCTATGTATGAAAGAGAACAGGGACTTGGGGTGATTATATCTGATGACCATTAAGGTAGCCAAACAGGTAGAAAAGGTGATGGTCAGAATGTTTGAGTGCATAAGGAGAGGAATGACTCAGTAGGAAAAAAAAAGGTGACAGTGCCCTTGTATTAAGTCTATGGTGAGGTCCCCTTTAGAGTAAGGCGTGCACTTCTGGAGACTGCATCTCAGAAGATATAACAGGATGGAGTCGGTCCAGAGGGCGGCTACAAAATTGGAACACGATCTCTGTCATAAAACAAATAGGGACAGGCTTATGAACCTCATCATGTATACACTGGAAGAGAGGCGGGGAGAGAGAGAATATGATAGATATGTTTAAATACCTCCATGGCATTAATGCACAGTAGTTGAGCCTCTGGAATGAGAGAGCATAAGATGAAGTTAAGAGGAAATAGGCTTAGGAGGACATCTAAGAAATACTCTTTCACGGAAAGGGTGGTGTATGTGTAGAATGGCCTCCTAGTGAAGGGTTGTGGAGATGGAGACTGGGTCAGAATTTAAGAAAGCATGGACAGACACGTGGGATCCCTTAGGAAAAGGAAGAGTTAGAGGTTACTGAGGATGGGAAGACTAGATGGGCCATTTGGCCCTTATCTGCTGACATGTTTTTATGTTTCTATCAGGCATATTTTCAAAGTACTTAGCCTTCCAAAGTTCCATAGAAACCTATGGAACTTTGGAAGGCTAAGTGCTTTGAAAATATGCCTCTTTATCACCCAGTATATTATCAAATACTCTCCTCTCAATAATAACTTGAAGACAATCATGTCCTACAAAAAATGTTTTGCAATTGAGCTGTGGTAGGTCACTGACAGTTCAGGGCCTGTTGTTAAAAACATTATTGAGAATATTCAAAGTGTTCTTCTGATTAAAATTTATCCATTCCCCTGTCATCCAACATGTTAAGAAACTGGATTGCAATGACTCTAACTAGCTTATTTTCGAAAGGGAAGGACGCCCATCTTCCGACACAAATTGGGAGATGGGCGTCCTTCTTTGAGGTCGCCCAAATCGGGCATAATTGAAAGCAGATTTCTTTTGCGTCCTCCAACTGCTTTCCGTCGCGGTGGACACCCAAGTCGGCAGTGTACCAAAGGTGGGACGGGGGCGTGGTAAGAGAGGGCGTCCTTGGCTGATAATGGAAAAAAGAAGGGCGTCCCTCACGAGCATTTGGTCGACTTTACTTGGTCCCTTTTTTTTCATGACCAAGCCTCGAAAAAGTGCCCGAACTGACCAATGGTCACCAAACCCCTCCCACCCTAAAAAAAATTTAAAACATTTTTTCCAGCCTCTATACCAGCCTCAAATGTCATACTCAGCTCCATCACAGCAGTATGCAGGTCCCTGGAGCAGATTTTAGTGGGTGCAGTGCACTTCAGGCAGGCGGACCCAGGCCGATCCCCCCCCCCCCCCACCTGTTACACTTGTGGTGGTAAATGTGAGCCCTCCAAAACCCACCCGAAACCCACTGTACCCACATGTAGCTGCCCCCTTCATCTCTAAGGGCTACAGTAGTGGTGTACAGTTGTGGGGAGTGGGTTTTAGGGGGGTTTGGGGGGCTCAGTACCCAAGGTAAGGGAGCTATGCACCTTGGAGCAATTTGAGAAGTCCACTGCAGTGCTCCCTAGGGTGCCCGGTTAGTGTCCTGGCATGTGAAGAGGACCAGTGCACTACGAATGCTGGCTCTTCCCACGACCAAAGGGCTTGGATTTGGTCGTTGTTCAGATGGTCGTCCTCGGTTTCCATTATGGCCGAAAACTGGGGACGACCATCTCTAAGGACGACCTAAGGATGACCATCTCTAAGGTCGACCTAAATGTGGAGATTTGGGTGTCCCCGACCGTATTATCGAAACGAAAGATGGACATCCATCTTGTTTCGCTAATACGGGTTTCCCTGCTCCTTCGCAGGAACATCCTTAGAGATGGACGCCCTTAGAGATGGTCATCCCCGTTCGATTATGCCCCTCTAAATGTGGAAAGTATGTTTTCAGGACCAGGTATCTGAAGAATTATTCTATATAGCACTGTGTACACTGACAATACTGCTATTGTTATTGTTTTGAATAATTACTGCCCAGAATGGAACATGTGTAGGGTAGGAGGAAACTGTTCAGAACAATGTTACAGTCAAGCAGTGACAGAACGTAGAGATCAAGAGGAAATCTAAGGAACAAGAAAGTATGTTGGTTGCAGGAGCATTCATTAATACCCACCTTCTCCCTCTCCACCATCTTGTCACAGTTTTTCTTGCAAATGTATATTTCAATTATGCCAGAATGAGCTTTTTTTTCTGATTCAATAACTCAATATATTCCTCTGCCTACTCATTGTACAGGTAAAACTAGCACAAAAGATAAAGACTTAAGTTACAAAGGGGCTCATTTTCCAAGCACTTAGATTTACAAAGTTCTATATGTTACTATGAAACTTTGCAAGTCTAAGTGCTTTGAAAATACGCCTCTACATGACTCAACATCATTAGGGACTAGGGATTAATCCCTGTTTCTCATTATGTTGAGAAGCCATAACCCCACGTCTGCCTACTGTTCTGGCTTTCTTGTCCAAAGCTGATCTTTCTGGGTTAGGTTATTATGAGAAAAACAATAAAAATAAAGACATTGAATCAGAGATCAACAGACAAGCAGGAAGATACAGAGGACTTCTTCCCCCACTTTTCTCTACATTTGGGAATTAGAGGGGAGGTTATGCAATTGATAAAATACAGATAGAGACAGGGCCGATCTTAGCAAGTGCGGGGCCCTGTGCAGACCAATTTGGTGGGGCCGCATCCTAGCCCCGCCCTGCCCTAGCTCCACCCCATTGATAAGCAAAAATAATATAGATATATGCAATAAAATCAAAATGAAAAGATATACAATAAAATAAAGTGATGTGTAAAATATAATGTACAATATAAAAACATATAGACCACCAAGGTAATAAAATTGTTTTAAAATATATAGCACAACTCTCGGACTCAAGAAGACTCCGACTCTGTCTGTCACTCTGTCTCTGGCTGCAGCTGGAAGCTCAAGCTGGAACTGGAACTCTCTCTGCCCATCCCGTGCGGCCCACCCTTGAAGAAGGAAGTTGTCGCGGGGGTGGGCCGCATCATCAGTGGCAGACCAGGACTGTCTGTCACTCAGGAGGACCGAGCAGGACGGATCTACTGCTCTGCTGCAGTCTGCGGTGCTCACGCATGCAGCACGCGTCACGACCATCTCGCCACGTGGCCCGGGGGGTCAGAGATGCGGACTCACTCAGGAGGAGAGGTACGGTCTGGAGCGGCGACTGGGTGAGCAGGGCCAGGGAGCGCTGCAACCCGGCTGCTGCAAGTCTCTGGCAGGCACCCAGCTCACGCGCAGCAGAGCAGTCTGGCTGGGTCTGGGTTGCGGGTGGTTGGCAGCTGACTGTGAGCACCGGTGCAGGATGGAGCAGAGGAGGCAGAGTTGAGGCACACCACGCGGGGCCCCCTTAAACGCGAGGCCCTATGCGGCCACCTCGGCCTAAGACCGGCCCTTGGTAGAGAAAGGCTGATTCCCTTTACAAGCCTTTCATTCTACACAGGATCTGAAAAAGAAAGAAAACAGCATTCTCTCACTAAAACATGCCTGAGCTGGATTTAAGAAAAGTGTTCTTTATAAGCACACAACAGAAAAAAAAAGCTTCAATAAATCAGAAATATGGTCTTACAACAACCTCTAGTGGAGACTTCATTGAATACTATGGTACATTTATTTATTTAGAGGGTCTTTTACTAAAGATTAATACATGTTATCTGCAGCAGTGCCCATAGGAATAAAATGGGACCTGTGGCAGATAACATGAGCTAATTTTCAGTAAAAGGACCCCTTAGTTTATTAGAATTTATTTACCACCATTTTGAAGAAATTCACCCAAGGAAGTATATAGCAATAATAAGCTGGACAAAGGTAATAATAGATAATTACAACACTAAAAATATTATTATCACAGTACACATTATACCATTGTATGCTACTTACAACGTCAACACAATTTAAAAAAAAATTTCAAATGAAAAATCAAACGTCCAAGTCTGACAGAACTGCTTGTCCAAATCGACTGTTGTGTCGGGTATCTTGCTCAAAGTAATAGTGAGATGTGAACTGAAGACCATTGCAGCCTTGCAATGCAATCTGGCAGCCAATTAGAGACTGTGCGTTTCCTGATGGCAACCCCCATCTTGATGGGATCAAAAGAAACAAAAAGCTGGGTGGATTGTCTGTAAGGCTTAGTCTCCTCCAAATAAAAGTCCAATGCTCACTTGCAGTCTAAAGTGTGCAGTGCACTTTCGCCAGGAATATGAATGTAAGGTTTGGGAAACAATAGTCTGGTTTAGATGAAACTCTAACACAACCTTAGGCAGGATCTTAGTATGTGTGCAGAGAACCACTCTGTTATGATGAAATTTAGTGTAAGGTGGATCCACTACTGGGACCTGAAGCTCACTGACCCTGTGAGCTGAAGCAACAGCCACCAAAAACAAGACCTTTCAGGTCAAGTACTTCAGATGAATCAAGTGGCTCAAAGGGAGCTTTCATCAGCTGGGTGAGGATGACACTGAGATCCCATGACACAGGCAGAAGTTTGATAGGGGGCTTTATCAATAGCAAACCTCTCATGAAGCGAACAACTAGAGGCTGTCCAGAGATGGGCTTATCTTCCACATGGTGATGGTAAGTGCTAATTGCACTAAGTTGAACCCTTATAGATTTGGGCTTGAGACCAAGCTTGGAAAGGTGTAGAAGGTATTTAAGCAGGGTCTGTGTACAGCAACAAAAAGGAACTAGGGCTCTGCCCTCATACCAAACAGCAAACCCCCTCCGTTTGAAAGAATAACACCTCTTAGTGGAATCTTTCCTGGAAGCCAGCAAGACCCTGGAGACATGCTCAGGAAGATGCAAGAAAGCAAATTCTAAGCTCTCAACATCCAGCCCAGAGGGCCAGGGACGGGAGAGGTTGGGATGTAGAAAAGCACCCTCGTTCTACATGATGAGGGTCAGAAAACAGTCCAATCTCCAGGGTTTCTTCAGAGGATATCTCCATAAGAGAGGGAAACTGATCTGCCTGGGCCAATAAGGGGCGATCAGTATCATGATCCGGTGTCAAGCTTGAGTTTCAGCAAAGTCTTCCCCATGAGAGGATATGCACACAGAAGATCGCTCCCACAATACAGGAGGAAGGCATCCAACGCTAGTCTGTCGTGTGCCTTGACCCTGGAAAAGTACTGAGGTACTTTCTGATTGTATGGGGCGGCAAAGTGATCCACCAAGGGGATGCCCCATACTTGGACAATCTCACAGGCAATGCCCATGCTGAGTGATCACTCATTCGATTGCATTACCCTGCTCAGTCTGTTGGCCAGGGTGTTGGATTTGCCCGCCAGGTAAGTGGCCTTGATCCCAATCCGATTCTGGATGGCCCACTGCCACATCTGGATGGCCAACTGACACAAGGCATGACCCGGTACTCCCCTGCTTGTTGGTATAATACATTGCAAACTGATTGTCCATTTGAATGAGTACAATTTGGTTGACCAGCCGATCTCTGAAAGCCTTTAGAGCATTCCAGATTGCCTGTAGATCCTAACCTCTATAATATCCTTTCTGAGCACACTACCAAAATCCTTATCCACACTCTTATCACCTCATGCTTAGAATATTAAACTTGCTTCTCACAGGTCTCCTACTAAGCCATCTCTCCCCTTCAATCTGTTCAGCCAATGTCACTATGATCATATTAGCTCTCTTCTCAAGTCACTTCATTGGCTCCCTGTCCATTTCACATACAGTTCAAACTCTTCTTATTGACTTACAAGTGCATTCACTTTGCAGCTCCTCAGTACCTCTCCACTCATATCGCTCCCTACATTCTCCCCGGTTACTCCGTTAATTGGGTAAATCTATCTTATCTGTACTCTTCTCCTCCACTGCCAACTCCAGACTCCATTCCTTTTTATTTTGCTGCACCATATGCCTGAGCCAGTACGTCAAGCTCCATCTCTGGCTGTCTTCAAATCTAGGCTAAAGCCCACCTTTTTGATGCTTGCTTTAACTCTTAACCCCTATTCACTTGTACAGTAATTTCCTTATCCCTTATTTGGCCTGTTTGTCTGTCCTGATTAGATTGTAAGCTGTTTCGAGCAGGGCCTGTCTCTTCATGTTCAAGTGTACAGCGCGTGCATATGTCTAGTAGCCACTATAGAAATGATAAGTTAGTCGTATTAGTAGTGGTAAGATTGATCTGAAGATCTGTTTTCAACCAAGCACCTTGAGTGTGAAGCCCATCTAACTGAGCTCCCCACCCCATGCGGGATACTTCTGTTGTCTTCACTTTCTGGGTTGAGGAATCTGAAAGGGTAGTCCCATGGTCACATGGATCAAATTGACCACCAGAGGAGGGGCCTGAACCAATCCCGGTGACACCCGGATGACATCCACTAGGTTCCCTGAGGCCTGGGACCACAGGCGAGCTAGGGTCCACTGGGCCGTTCTCATATAAAGACGTGACATGCACCATGAAGGCAATGTGGTCCAATAATCTTAACATTTGCTGAGTTCTGATCTGCCGGCAGGCGGGAACCCGAGTGGTGAGTGTGACTAAAGCGTTTGCCCTCGGCATAGGGAGAAAGGCTAGTGCCTGCTGCTTATCTATCAGGGCTGTAATGAACTCCAATTGCTGGACTGGGAATAGATGGGATTTGGGGTAGTTTAAAATGAACCCTAGTAGCTCCAGCACCTGACTAGTTCTCTGCACGGACTCAAGCACCGTCCTTCAACATGCTCTTCACCAGCCAATCGTCTAGGTAGGAAAACACATGAACTCCCAGTCTGCATAGCAATGCTGCAACTACCACTAGACACTTGGTGAAAACCCTGGGACTGGAAGTGAGGCCAACAGGCAACACGCAGTACTAGAAGTGACGTGTGTGACGTGTTACAGTGTTCCCACCCAAAATCTGAGATACCTCCTGTGACCTGTAAATATTGGGATGTGAGTATAGGCATCCTTTCAATTCAGAGCATAGCCAATCTTGAGCTTCAATCATTGGGAGAATGGTTCCCAGGGAATCCATCCTGAACCTTTCTTTGACCAAGAATTTGTTCAGGGCCCTTAGGTCTAGGATGGGGGACCCCCCCCCCCCCCGTTTTCTTTGGAAGGAAGTACTTGGAATAGAATCCCTTCCCTTCTGTCCCTGGTGGAATAAGTTTGATCACGTGGGCCTTCAGAAGGGTGAAGAGTTCCTCTGAAAATACCTCCTTGTGAGGTGTAGTGAGACATTCTCAGTGGGCAATTTGAAACATAGAAACATGATAAGCAGATAAAGGACAATGGCCCATCCAGTCTGCCCCATCCATTGTAACACCCTAACTCTTCCTAAGCGATCTCACGTGCTTAATCCCACTGCTTTCATAAATTCAGACACAGTTCTCAACTCCACAACCTCCACCGGGAGGTCAATTCCACCACTTCCACCACCCTTACCTTGAAATAATACTTAGATTACTCCTAACCTAAGCTATTTCCTCTTAACTTCATCGTATTGCCTCCTTGTTCCCGAGTTTTCCTTCAGTTGAAAAAAAAACTCACTCCTTGTACATAATGCCCTTGAGATATTGAAACATCTCTATCAATCTCTCTCTATTCCCTCTTTGTCTCCAGCGTATACTATGTGAGGATTCCAGGATATAGGCGAGGAAGTAGCCAGGGCAAGTGAGCAGAAGGGAAGACTGCCCCTCTGAAAACTTAAACTACAAGTCCCGGTTCCTCGGGGTAGAGGGCCCACCCCTTCTCAGAGATACAAGAATATCTTTCCTCTGAGAGGGAGGAAGACTACAGTTCCCAAGAGCTCTGCATAAACTCCAGATCCTATTAGGGAGGAGAGTAAGAAATACAGGTCCCCAGGCTCTACAGGTGAAGAGGGTGGGGACTGGTTCAGAGAGGATAATCAGGATTGATGTGGAACAGCTGGGGGACATACAGGAGAAGAGCTGATGGACTTGGCAGCCAGAGGGAGGAGTGGAGGAATTGTCCCAAGGGGTAGAAGCAGCCGTGGATGGAAACCCATTGGATATCTCTGCACTGGCCCAGGTACAGGGAAAAAGGTTAAAAGGGTTTATAACAGCTCTATTTCTAGCCTATTTTCTAGTGGAGGAATGCTTGATAGCAGAAAACTGTGGAACATCTGAACAGGGGGAGTTCCGGGTGAAGCTCACTACAGAAGCAGTGCCTGAAGCGGGTATTGTGCTGTGCGGCTCAAACCTGACCCGAATGGGTGGAATCCAGGTGTTAAAGGCTGGTAGAGGGAGGGGGTCCCTTCAACCTCGTGTAGGTGAGAGGTGAAGGAAAGAAGATGAGCTTGTAACAGTGAACTGCAATATTAAAAGACCTTTATCTCTGGAAGAACTGTATTCTGGTGGAATCAGTGAGCTTTGGGCCTGTGGGTGAGAAGGTTTACTTAATTACTAAAAACTGAAAAGCAAGTAAACACAGGAGAACTGGGGAAAAGGGGGTTTAGTTACTTGCGGGGTGCTGCCCTAGGCAGCGTCTAGCGAAGAGTCCAGGTTCACCTGGCTCCGGATCCAGGGGGACTGTACGGAGCTATAAGGGAGAAGCTGTCATTTACAAACCTGTTGTTAAAACACCCATAAACCTGTGTGTGTTGAGAAATGGACCGTATTTGGAGCAGTAAAGAAAATCGTCACCAAGCCAGGAGTACCTGAAGTGAATTGCGGAGTCGTAAAGGACAGAGCGGGGCCAACCTTGACCTGGGGAGAGGCATGGTGACAAACATGTTGAGGCTTCACCCCAACCACGCCACCTGTCCCTATATTTTGTGTGTTCAGACCGCTTACTAATTTTCTAACCACTCTCTGGACCAACTCCATCCTGTTACATCTTTCCATAGGTGCGGCCAATCGAGCAGTGGCGTACCTAGGGTAGTTGACAACCGGGGCCAGGTCATTTTTTAACACCCCCCTCCAAAAATCCAGTGCTAGCATACCGAGATACAAACAACTCAGGACCTATAGAGCAATTCTAACCATACCCATAAGCAGTCATTTCTACGAGTCACACAAGGAAAAAGAAAGCATCTTAAACACTACAGTGAGCACTAGAACATCAATTTACCTATTGTAAAACGAAACCAGACAGATAGTACAGATCATCAATCCTGCACAGTCAATGCCAACTGAAAGTCATGTCTTTTTCACAAACACAGATACACCCTAATCCACTATAGAACAAGTAATCATAAACTTTCTATTTAGACAAAAATTAAACTGAACCCCCAAGATGCCAGACTCTGCATACAATGCAACACCACAGAAACAGAAAATGTCCCCTAGTACTGTGCAAAATATAAAGATAGCAGATGTAAATTTGAAAAAAAACTAACAAATACCAATCACCACTTTATAAATTAACAAATAGAAATAAAACAAATATAGAAAATAAAATACCATTTTATTGGACTAATACATTTAGTTGTCAGAGGCCAAAACCTTCTTCCTCAGGTCAATACAGTATAGTGTGTTACAGTGTCCTAACCTGACCTGAGGAAGGGGGTTTTGTTCTCCGAAAGTTAGTCAAAATTTATTAAAATTAGTCCAATAAAAAGATTCTTATTTACATGTTCTATTATAAACATTTATTAACACAGCTACAATACTACTTTATCCTAAAGCAAAAAAAATAAAAATATATATTTTATTTACAGTTTGTTGTCTCTGGTTTCTGCTTTCCTCATCTTCTTTTCACTGTCTTCCTTCCATCCAGCATCTGTCTTTGTTCTTTCTCTGACATCCAGTGTCTGCCCTCTCTGCTGTCTCCTCCATCCAATGTCTGCCCTCTCTCCCTGCCCCTTCCATTCACTGTCTGCCCTCTCTCTCTCCCCCTTCCATTCACTGTCTGCCCTCCCTCTCCCCCCCCGCATCCATCCAGGGTCTGCCCTCCCTCACCCCCCATCCATCCAGGGTCTGCCCTCCCTCTCCCCCCCCATCCATCCATCCGTCTGTCCCCTCTCTCTCTCTGCCCCTTTTTTCAGCCCCCAGTTCCAGCCCTCTTATCCCACCTGCCCCTAGTTCTAGCCCCAGCCCACATCTCCCACTTGCCCCCCTTTTCAACCCCACTATCCCACCAGTCCCCAGTTTCAGCCCCTGCCCCTTTTCAGCCCCCAGTTCCAGTACTAGCCCCCTTATCCCACCTACCCTCCTTTTCAGCCCCCAGTTTCAGCCCTCTTCATCCACATGCCTTGCATTAGGGACCCCTTTTCAGCCCCAGACCCATTTTCCCACGAGCCCCAGGCATGGCTCCCATTTTCTCGGGACCACTCCAGTCTCTAAGGAAACATTGAACAGGTCAGTCAGCGGAGCCATCAGAACTTCTCCAAGTTCCTTGAGCACCCTCGGGTGTATCCCATCAGGCCCCATCGCTTTGTCTACTTTTAGTTTAGCTAGCTCCTCAAGAACACCTTTTTTTTCCCAGCGAGTCCTGCACCCTTCCTCTGCTTCCCTCTTCCCTTTTTTGTCGCAACTCAGCAGTGCGGTGCAGCAATTAAGAGAGGCTGCCGGCATCGGGGCCTTCCCTCTGTGAGTCCCGCCTGTACAGAAACAGAAAGTTGAAACAAAGTAGGCGGGACTCACAGAGGGAAGGCCCCAACACCGGCAGCCTCTCTTAATCGCTGCACTGGCTGATACTGGGGGCCCAGGCTCTCAAGCAGGTAGGCAGAGGGAGAAGAAGGATGGGCAAGGGGAGGGAGAATCGCTGGACATGGATAGCAGGGGAGGACAGGGGGAGAGAAGAATCGCTGGACATGGATGGCAGGGGAGGACAGGGAAGAGAAAATCGCTGGACATGGATGGGAGGGGAGGGCAGGGGAGAGAGGAGAAATGCTGGAAATGGATGGAGAGGAGAGCAGGAGAGAGAATTGCTGGACATGGATGGATGGATGGAGGGAAGGGCAGGGGAGAGAGGAAAATTGCTGGACATGGATGGAAGGAAGGACATGGGGGAAGAGGAGAGGAGAATTGCTGGACATGGAGGATGGAGGGATGGATGGGGAGAGAGGAGAAATGCTGGACTTGGATGAAGGGGAGAGAGAATTATTGCTGGATATGGATACAGTAGAGGGAACAGAGAGGAGAAATTCTGGACATGGATGGAGGGAAGGAAAGAGAAAAGAAGAAGATGCTCATGGATGGAGATGAGGGAAAGGGAAGAAAGAAGAAAAACTGCACATGGATGGAGAAAATAGGCAAAAGTTGGATCCACATTATACCTCCTCCAGTCAATTCCACAGAGGAGGACCCAGTTTTTACTTATGGATATACGGCAAGAAATGAAGAAGAAAGGAGGAAATTAAAGAAATAAATGGAAAGGAAGCCCTGGAAATTGAGTTAAGAGAACAGATACAGAGCAGCAGAATCAGAGACTGGGAACAAACATGGTCAGAAAAACAAAGTCGCCAGACAACAAGGTAAAAAAAAATCATTTTACATAGTAACATAGTAGATGACGGCAGAAAAAGACCTGAACGGTCCATCCAGTCTGCCCAACAAGATAACTCATATGTGCTACTTTTTGTGTTACCTTACCTTGATTTGTATCTGTCTTTTTCAGGGCACAGACTGTATAAGTCTGCCCAGCACTAGCCCTGCCTCCCAACCACCAGCCCCTTGATTTGTATCTGTCATTTTCAGGGCACAGACCATATAAGTCTGCCCAGCACTAGCCCCGCCTCCCAACCACCAGCCCCTTGATTTGTATCTGTCTTTTTCAGGGCACAGACAGTATAAGTCTGCCCAGCACTAACCCCGCCTCCCAACCACCAGCCCCGCCTCTAGTGTTTGGAATATGTCCAATTTGAGAATTTACATCTGCTGTCTTATTTTCCATTGGGTATACTGGAGCTGTAACCGCTTACAGAAATTATTTATAATGAAAAAAAAATCGCAAGATGTTTTTTTCTCCTATACTGGTATATTTTCAATGATGCCTGTTTATTTGCGCCATGGCTGGTATAAGGGGTGAGGCTATCAAAGGGGCAGAGCCAAAGGTGATGACCCCACCCATAATGAGTACCAGTACCTTTTTTCCTACAAAAAAAGCACTGCCTTTATCATTTGTTTTCTGCAGTCCTATCCCCAGCCTTTCATCCATTGTCTTTGGAGGTCTTTGATGCCAATGAAGAACGTAACCAATCCAGACTATTTAAAGAACCCACTACTTGGAGGTTATAAGAGACCAACTTTCCTGAAAAAAACTCAGCATCCCCCCTACTGGTAGACCGTCTGGAACGGCTACTGTGATGGAAGCTAAGCTCTGCTGGAGCCAGTCAGAATCTCATCCCGTTTTGACTGGGGAGCCGGCTGGGACTTAGGCATATGCTGTTTATGAGAATGAGCGCACTGGGATTGAGGCCTGCGAGTAGTAAGGACCCCTCTTTGTCTTACCCAAAAACCTCCTGGATGAGGAGACTGCAGAAGGTGACTGTTGGGAGAGAGTATCGATGGTGGAGACTTCCTCTTTTTCTCTGGAGGGGAGGGGTCAGATGGGATACCATAGGACTCCTCCTTCGAGAAGAACCTAGGGTCCTCATCAGACGTTCATAAGCGCTCCTTATCGGTGTCGGCAAAAAAATCCTCATGAGAGGGCTGAGACCAATCGAGCCTGCTTCGAGAGAGAGGAACCATGTCCTTGTCTTGGAATGGTGTCAAGGTGTAGGTCCACCCTCAATTCTGGCAAGCTTCCTCCATTGACGTTGAGGCGGCCGTTGACACCGGAACCGCATGTGGCCCAAGTGTCAGAGACCTCACCACAGGCCGAGGGCCTTGCAGGGCAGAAGGAAGAGGCATGGCTGGTGCAAGCACCCCAGATGTCAATGCACTCTGTTGGATAAGTCCTATCAGGTACTCATAGAGCATGACCCGGATGCACTCTGTGTTTTATTACTCCCGTCCCTTGTCCCTTGGGAGGGAGGAACACTTCAGCCTTGTGGGCTAAAAAAATAAGAGAGACAATTTGGACTCAGATAGGCGCAACCAGTAAAATCTTTATTGGTATCTTACTAAGTCATATACAAAGTAATTGTCTCTCTGGAGCAGGTTGTCACCCAGCAAAGCAAGACGCAAATCCTGAATAACAAAGACTGCTCAGCTCACAATGTCCCAACCATCACATATATACTGTTCGTAAGTTTCGTTTCTCCTAAATCATGTGATTTCTCCTAAACTAGAATCAGAAACTAGCCCGTACCATATATGGATTTTCCTGCATTATATCATTCTCTCCCAACATGTATTCACGTGGACACTTGGTGGCTATTGGCTAATTAGCTTATCAGTACTGTGCGCAAACTAAAACAATACCCTTGTGTCCTCTCTCTCCAAGACTGAAACATTCTGGACATGTAGGCTCACTGTGTCCTCAGTCTCTCAGCAACTCCCAAGGTTATATCCACCTTATATGAAAGGCATGTTCTCAGCTAGGCTAACTTGTAAAGGCTTTTGTAGCAGGCCAAGGCCTTAGTAACAGGCCTAGCATAGGAAGGAATATACAACTCATCAAAGGCCACCATTGGGATAGGCTGGGCTGTCAGTTGAGACGCAGCCTGCAGAACTGCCAGGGTTAGTGCGGGCACCTGGTCCTGGCAGCATGGAGACCCCTGAATCAGCACCTCCTTGATGGAGGGAGAGCATTCCTCCCGGCACTGACGCTTCTCAGGGATTGGAACTTTCAGTGCCCTAGTGCTCCCAGCACCATGCGTCGAGGGGGATCGATGCTTATGCTTCTTGACCTTCACCCAATGCCAAACTTCGACACTCCTCGGTGCCAACAAGGATGACGTAGAATCCCCACGCATCCTTGGTGTCAGGTCTGATGCTGACCGGTCCTGGAGACCCTGCATAGCGGCCGGCATCGAGGCAGATGGAGATCCGCTCGATGCATGCCCAGTGTCAGACATGGGTCTAGCAGCCATGGGGACCGATGCACCCGATGCCAATGCAGATGTCGACAATTCGGACTGAGCTCCAATAATCTTCTCTCTGAGCTTCTCTGGACAGCCAGGTTCTTTTCTGCATAAGCAGACAAAGACAGCTGGAAGGGATATGTTTAGGCCCTAAACACTGGAGACACCAAGAATAGGTATCTGTGTGCTGCTTTGCTGAGAGACAGTAGTGCACACTGTGGCCCTGCAGGAGCAGGCCACAAAAGGATATATCTAAGGACTAGTTTTGCACTTACTGTTCTTCCCCCACCTCTGAACTGAACAGGACCCTTACCTGACACGTTAAATAAATATTATTTTGTTCACCTTAACCTGCTGTGTGGCTCTGGTATATCCTGACCTCAGGGCTGTCCTCATTCATGTTATCACATTCATGGATGGGGGGGGTGGGGACACACCACTTCAGAGCTGATCACAAGCATCTTTATTCTTGTACCATGGGAGTAACTAACCTGCAGTAGTCACTTCTGTGATAAATTAAGAAGCGGTAAAAGCCCAACTTGTACTGCACCTTAATAATTACCCCTAAATTATTTTAAATTTAATTAGATTAAGTATATTCCTTGACTAGTTTCATAATAAAAGCAGTGTGTCTCCCTTTGTGGCCACAAAGTGCCTAGCTCATTTTTTAGATAATTTTATATACACACTCACCAGACGAGGGCACTATATACCCCTGTTTAACACAGAGCATCAACGTCAAAATGCATGTAAACTCATGAAATAAACTCTTTACAGAACAGTCCAAGATGATCCTTTTCATAGTTTAACTTGCTTTTTTTTGCTTTTACTGAACAGAGAGGTGTTATGTGGTCTGAACATTTATGGAGGAGACACTATGCAGAAAAAGTTGAATTTCAGCAAAGAGGTTTTAATTAATGTATGTAAGAATGACATAAATAAGTTATTGTCTTTTTTAACCTTTACTAAAAAGGTATAATTTCTGTTTTTCTTTTTTCCCTCCCATTGTTAGGTTTTTATATTATATTGATTGTAAACCACTGTGATGGTATTCCAAGCAAAATAAACTAAAGAACAAGTGTCCCAAAAGAAATGTGAAAAGCAGAGAAATGGGTCAGGTGAGCTGACAAATGCTAAAGCCACAACATCACTGCACTAGAAAAGCACTGAGATCCAGATCCTAGACGAATTATGGAAAATCAAGACATTGTGATCACCTGGGAAATTCCCATTCAAACCAATAAGAAGCTTCATGCAAGGAAATTGGATATAATGGTAAAGGAGACAAAGAAAAGAATAGCATTGACAATAGAACTGTCAGTGCCCATTGGATTATTCTGTACACTGTATGGAGAGAGAGAAGATGCTCAAGTATTACCAAGCAATGCAGTCAAAGACTAAAAAATGTGGCAGAGACAGAAATAATTTTCATCGTATCAGGTGCCACAGTCTGACTAAAAGCAACTGTAGAAGGAATATGTCTTTGGCACAATGCAAGTAAGGGAAAGGGAATGGGACTTGATATACTGCCTGGTTTTTTGAAACTACATTCAAAGTGGTTTACATAGTATATACAGGTACTTATTTGTACCTGGGGCAATGAAGGGTTAATTGACTTGCCCAGAGTCACAAGGAGCGGCAGTGGGAATCAAGCCCAGTTCCCCAGGATCAAGGTCCGCTGCACTAGCCACTAGGTTACTCCTCCACTCCAGTATTATGGTGAGTGTTAGCCGTGAATTTGAGAAACTAATATCATACTCCACACACCCTGGCTTAGAAAGGAGGTGCATTATGTGCAAAACTAAACATTACCCCTCCCCCCCAGAATACAATACAATCGCAAGTTTTCAACTTTGTCCTATTATTATGAATTTCATGTGAGTTGTATTATCATTTATAATGTTGTTTTTTTGTTGGCTGAATGCATTTGGAAAAGAGACAGCTGAGAGGGTCTAGAAAATCCTGAATGGTGTAGAATGGGTAAAAGTCAATCAATGTTTTACTCTTTCAAAAAGTACAAAGACTAGGGGGTACTCAATGAAGTTACATGAAAATACTTTTAAAACAAACAGGAGGAAATATTTTCTCACTCAATGAATAGTTAAGCTCTCGAACTTGTTGCCAAAGGATGTGGTAACAGCGGTTAGCATATCTGGGTTTAAAAAAGGTTTGGACAAGTTCCTGGAGGAAAAGTCCATAGCCTGCTATTGAGATAGACATAGGAGAAGCCACTGCATGCCCCGGGATTGGTAATTTTGCTACATTTTGGGTTTCTGCCAGGTACTTGTGACCTGGATTGACCACTGTTGGAAACAGGATACTGAGCTAGATGGACTATTAGTCTGACCCAGTATGGCTATTCTTATGTTCTTATCTTCTTAAAAAAAAATTAGCATACTATTTTGCTGCCATGAGAGTCACATATTATATCCCTAATCCAATTTAAAAGTTGCCATCTATACGAACATCTGAGCACCATTTCTTGGATGAAAAAAAAACGTTTAAAAAAGTAAGGAGCCCTTTTACTAAGATGCTCTAAGAAATGGGCTTAGCATGTTTTAACACAGGACTTTACTGCTCACTAAGCCCATTTGTAAACTGCTCTGACCTGTAAGAAATGCACTGATATTTACTGCTGTGTAATCTTTCATTTATCTTCACACAGTTTCCCAGGAAATCATCCAAAGTCCAGGATATCTCAATTGTTCATTCCCTGAAGCAGCCATGGATTTGGTGAAACAAGGACCCTTGTTGGGATGTTTGTAATTCACATAGTCAAAACATCCCAACAAGGGTCCTTGTTTCACCAAATCCATGGCTGCTCCAGGGAATGAACAGTTGAGATATTGTGGACTTTGGATGATTTCCTGGGGAATTGTGTGCAGATAAATGAAAGATTCCACAGCAGTAAATATCAGTGCATCTCCAGAGTGGGGTTTTTTTTTTTAAGGGGAGGGAGGGTTAGATTTACTTCCCTCTACAAAAATTATAAAAATCATAGGACTTGTAAGAAGGTTTTTTTTTTTACCGGTGACTGTACTTAAGGCAGCATAGATTGAGAATGCTAACTGTCTGAGGTCTTTTTTCTCCATATTTTGTTAAATAATCTAATAGTTGACTATAAGAGTGAGAGTGATCGCAAAAAAAAAAAAACACTCACTGAGAAAAAGTAGCAATTACAGCAGTCATTATTTGATATTAACTTGGATTATCTGCTGTACCCATCTTTGTCATTGTGTGATACAGGAAAGTTTTTTTTTTAGACCAATGAGGGGACTGTAAAGACCTATGAAACTTCTGAGGTCTTCTCCTCCACAACTTATATAATTGTTAAACATAATCAGTTCTTTATAGTTTTTATTTGGTTGTACAAATGTGAGCTGGAATCAGCTCCTCCTGTGGAGTAGCCACCTAATGGTTAGTGCAGTGGACTTTGATCCTGGCAACCTGGGCTTGATTCCCACTGCAGCTCCCTGTGACCCCAATTGGGTTAGTCACTCAATCCTCCAGTGCCCCAGGTACAAAAAACTTAGATTGTGAGCCCCCTAGGGACAGAGAAAGTGCCTGTATATAATATGTACAGCACTGCATATGTCTAGTAGTGCTATACAAATGATTAGTAAGTAGGCCCTTAGGGGTCAAGTTATCAACATGAGCTACTGTTAAGATGTGTTATTTTACTGTTAACCCAGGATATTAGTAACTAGGTCTCATTGCATAAAGTGGGACCTGTGCTAAAATAGCACGAGTTGTGCTAAAATAACATGTCTTAATGGTATAAACCATTAAGACCTATCAGATCAATTAGTGGCTATCTACCCTTCTGGAAATCACTAAAAACCCATCTGTTCAACCAACCCTATCCTAATGACCCAAACTAATTCTATGAATCCTACTACCCATCACATATCTAGGAGACGACGACATTGACCTTAGCTATCTTTCCAACCAAAATTTCCATTTGCTTATCCTGTGCCCATCCCCCTTCTGCCTCTTCTACCCTTGCTTACCCCTCTCCTACTCCTTCACCCCTGTCCTTCTCTACCTACCTATCACTTTTGTTATTGTTATATTTAACTTTTATTTTCTCATCAATATCTTGTAATCCCTATTACTATGTAAGCCGCATTGAACCTGCTTTGAGTGGGAAAGCGCAGGGTACAAATGTAATAATAATAAACTTGGTAGCCCACGTTAATAACTTCCCTCCTAAATGCAAGCACCATTTGTGCAGTTAGATTATAGAATATTAGTACTTGTGTGCAAGACTGTTTTGATTACATGTGAAAGTGCTAAATGGTATTCTATAACCTTAGTACACAAATTACTTAGGAGCCTATTACTAAGCAGTGCTATAAAGTGGTCTGTGCTGTCTCCATCGTGGGTTTTTCCCTTGCGCTAAGGCCACTTTTAGCGCTGTCAGGAAATGGCCGATTTTTCTATTTTAGCAATAATGGCTACAAACTAATTTCCCCATTAACGCAAGGCCATTAGTGCATAAGCACTGACCGACACCTATTTTGTAGGCAGTAAGAGCTCCTGCGCGAACCACATGCTAATTGGTTAGCGTGCGACAATGTAGCTAACCGATTAACATAGAACATGCCTACTCTCCAGTCCCAGACCTGCCCCAGTACTAAACAATACAAACTACTTTTAAGCTCATGGGTAGTACATGCTCATGCAAAAACTACCGCAGGACATCTGAGAGCACCCACACATTGGTGCTTACCATGGCTTCCCTGTGCATGTTGTCTTAGTGCATAACTGAAAGGGGACATGCATGGGGAAAATGCATGGCCAGGGCATAGGCTGGTCCCACATTTATGCAGGTAACTTATAGAATATTGTAAGTCACATGCTAGGATTCCACATTTATGCCTGTTGTTGGCATAGCGTAAGTAACTAAAAGGCACATAAATGTGACTTATGTTAGTATTCCATAACAGAATCTGACCACCCAGATGCCATTCTAGAAGAATTAGTGCTTAGCATGCTGAATCTTGGTGCCTAGCTTTTGGCAACTTTTATAGAATTGCTCCTATAAATGGCAGTTCTATGTTTATATTTATTTCGCATTTGACAAACTGCTTATCTTGTTCAATACAAAGCGGCTTACATTTAAAAAGAGAGACAGATCAAATACTTAAGATGAGACTGAATCTACATAGACACCACATCAGAAACTATAGTGCTAACCAGGGTGACACCTCTGTAGGACAGCATTTTGCCAGAACAGAGTACTGCACTTATTACTTTTTGGTGAAAATACTAAAAGGAAATTTCAAAATCATCCAAGAAAGTAAAACCTTTGAAGTTAAAATGAAGAAATATTTTGGCACCTACCAGACAGGACTTAACAAAGATCACATTATAAGCCATAAAATTATACTGCTTTGTCACCCTCTGATCACCCATCCATCTCTCCCTGTTTCTCACCCCTCCCCTCCCCCACCCACCCCTACCTTCCCCATGAGACTGTCATTGGAATGCTTTTATGTTTAACAGATATATGTCATCATTTGCTAAATTCTGAATTTCTTATCTGAAGAAGAAAGGTTACCTTCGAAAGCTCATCAAAAAATGTATTGTTAGTCCAATAAAAAAGGTATCATCTTATTTTTGTTTTGTTTTATTTCTGTTAATTACATTTAAAAATTAAAATTGTCAAAAAAGAACACCATTTCTCAGATAGAAAAACCTCACCACACAGCAGAAAAATACAATTTTCACAAGCACACAACCAAAATAATAATCAATTATATGTGTTATATATAGAAAGAGAAAAATGAAGGCAGATAATGACCATATAGCCTATCCAGTCTGCCCATCCATGCCATCTACTCTTAGAGATCCTATGTATTGTACTTGTCCCAAGCTCTCTTGAATTCAGATACTGTTTTCATCTTCACCATCTCATCCAGGGCGCCGTTCCATTAATTCACACCCTTACACAGCACAAAAGGGTGTGCGCCCCTTTGAAAATATAGATGGTCAAAAATAGCACTTATACACATAAGTGCCATCCACACTATTTTGTAAGGATGTGTGTAAGTTGTATAGCATGCAAATGCAAGGGGTCATACATGGGGGTGAAACAAGGGCGGGACATGGGCAAGCCTCTAAGTTATGCATGTATATGCTGTAAATGCAAGAACTTAAATGTAAGGCACACCAATGCTGGGTTACACTAGTATTCTCTACAAAAATCTAGACGGCCAGCCCTTACAGAATAGACTTTTACTATGTGACACTGGGGCACCTAAAAGGAAGCACCCATATTGAATTGCCCCAATAGTGTCATTGAAAATCAGCAGCCAGCAGACATACCTTTACTGCTTCCAATAAAGTAGAAGTATACATTTACTGGCCCCTAATAAATGTATGTCCTTTTGAATATGGGATCCATTAAATTTAGATAATTTTACATTGACTCAAAGAAGGAAGCATAGCTCTCAAAAGTTATTTACAAGTGTATTTAGTTAATCCAATGAAAAGGTAGCTCTTCTACATCTATGTAATATGGTTAGGTGTCCAAAAGATGGTGTCCAGATGTTGATTAACAGTGGTCTGAAAGTGTGTTGGTTACACAAAGTGCACTGGGAACCTTAGCTGTTAGGGAAGGATTGACACAGAGACATAGGGAAATGATGACTGTGGAGGACATGGAGCCATAGAACCAGAAGAAATCTGAGAGGCAGACAGCCTTGGCTAGAGAGCTGCAATATTGGATGGAGTGTCAGCAATGGTTATCAGGAAGACGAGGAAGGCTGTTTGAGTTGAGTTGCATGGGAAGAGAAAGGATGAGCATGCTAGGTGGGGCCAGAGCCTTGAGTAGAAATGGGAATGTCCAGGACAGAAGTGCTAGAATTGGTCTGGAATGGAGGGGACATAAGGAGCCTCCAGAGAATTTCACCAGGTGTCATTCAGGGTACAACTTATTTGTTCATCTTTATTAGTGGACCAACATGGCAAACACTTGTAAGTAAAATAAAATGCATTTAACATTTTAAGTTATGCCCTAGAGAATTGCAACAAACATCTATAATTAAATTAAACATGCAATAAAAATCAATATACACCTACATCTCACCTACTTTCATAACAATACACATGATTTCCATTAATGCTACATACACCAACCACACACACACACATTTTCAGTACTTCTCATACAGATTCAGGAGGGTCTTTTACTAAAGCTTAGCTCAAGTTATCTGCAGCAGGACCCATAGGAATAAAATGGGCCCTGCTGCAGATAACTCAAGCTAAGCTTTAGTAAAAGAACCCCTAAAAGACCTAGTCAAAGACCTTCATGCTAGTGAAGGCATGAAGCTTTATGGTTCTAGTGCTTCAGATACCCACCCTTGCTCCCAGTAAATGGAAGAGCCCCCACCCATATACTTTTGAAATGCCAGTTCCTCCTTGTATCTGGTTTGCAGGAGGGCCCTTCATTGGTGTTGGGTCCTTCCTGCAAACCAGATACAAGAATGTAGCAGCCAAGCTGATTTGTGGGGGTAGTGCTATAGACCATGCCACTCAATTGTTGATAAGGTTACACTGGCTCCCAGTCAAAGTAAGGGTTCATTTTAAGTTGTTGATGTTCATCTTTATGATATTATATGGTCTTGCACTTGAGTACCTTTTGGATTCAATTGTACTGTACTTAGCCACCAGAACACTTTGTTGTACGCAGGAAATTAGACTCTCGATGCCATCTAATACTGTGTGTCGCAAAGTATCTACCAGAAAGAAATCTGTTGTGGTTGTGGTCTTATCTTATGGAACAGATTACCTTGTAATATAAGATCAATTAACAGGTGAAAGCTTATCTAGTTGACCTTTATTTGTTAAATAGTTACGAAGTTATTTTATTTTATATTGAATTAATCTGCTGGTGATTTTGTAATTCATGGGACCAAGCCAATTGTTTTTTTTTTCTATTTTTACTGTGATCCACTTTGAGCCATGTCCATATTAGGCAGAATATAAATACTTAGATTAGATTATATTCTGAATAACTGATAAATTTGCTTGCGATAGTAATGAGACCACTAACTTCCTAATTCTAGTGGAACAAGAGTTAAACTTAGGTTAACACAGGGGGTCTTTTACTAAAGATTAGCTCAATTTATCTACAGCAGGAATAAAATGGGCCCTGCTGCAGGTAACTCAAGCTAATCTTTAGTAAAAGATCCCCATAGTTTCAAAAGATCATACTGTTCAAGCCTCTCAGGACTTGTTAGACTACAAAGTCTTGATCTCTTGAAAGTATAACCTTGGCACACCAGTACACACCTGAAGTCTCTATTATTTTCTGAAGTTTCTTTATTGAATAAATCACAGATAACTTACTCACAGTCAGATGTTCAGAAGTATTGCTCCAGGGCACAGAGACTCCATAATCCTGAGAGCTGTTTCAGTGGTTGGAGGTGGAGATCTGAAGAGAGGTAGCTTTATTGCAGGTGAGAAATAGTTGAGCAGATAGAAGTGGTTCAAAGCTGGGTGACTGGAGCGTGTGATATCTCATTAGGGAGGAGATATTTTCAAGGTAAAAAACCAAGTTCATTCCAGGGAGGTGGAAGCAGGACAAGTGCTGGTCTGAAGAAAGATGGTGAATGTCTCATGGCCAGAGGGACAGGGAGGACAAGAAGGCTCGCAAGCTCAAGGAGGAGGAGGCAAAGACCAATCGGCACACAGCCTGCCATAAGGTGACAAGGGAGGTCCAAGAGTACGGCCCTCCATTGGATGGAAAGGTCATACCTGGCTGACCTCTCAGGACAGAGATAGTAAGAATGACCAGGAAATGATAGCAGGTAGACAAAAGAGCCAAGTTTGGCTAAGAAAGAGAGGAGGTCTAAGTAGCAGCACAACCAATGGTAACAGTTCTTATACAGACAAGCAAGTGTGGCCGCATTTACCTGCGAACTACATTACACACAATGCATTGCTTACGTATCTTTGCAGTGAGAACTGCAGACATGAAAGTCCTTTGAAATGAGAACAACAGTAAAGGCGTTAAGCACGTTTTAGGGTCAAATTACAAACTAATGCAAGGCTGTCAGAGGACAGAGCACATACAGATAACCCAGAGCCTTATCTAGAAGTGCACAATAAATCAGTAGGCTCATTTTAAACCTGATTTGCTGTACTGAAGTCAGTGGAGGGTCACCAGTTGAGGCGCAGTATGAGTATTCCAGTAATTAATCTAGCTGCTGAGTTCTGCACAGTCTGTACTGATCTTAATGTACAAGCAGGAAGACAAAACATTACAGTAATCTATCCCTGTAATAACTAACAAGTGCAGAACTGTTCAAAATAAACCAGGCTCTAGTAAGTGGTTCTTGTTACACAGCAGCTATAAAAGAGAACTGGAAGCTAAAGCACATATTTGATCGTGGGCTGCTAGCTAAGAATCTACCAACAGGTCAAGGTTTCTAGCCACTGATACAGCAGGCTTGTTCACATCTTTCGCAGCCATGAAAGACTGTGTCAAAATACTACACGGCACAATTTGGCTAATCGAGAGGTGTTCTGTTTTAGCCAAATTCAAGACAAGCCTATTCACAGAAAGCAAAATGCAGATAGTCTGAACACCATACCTGAAACATCTTAGAAATTCAGAACAAGAATATTTGGATGTTGTCAGTGTACATCTACTAATGGCACCCTTTAATATGTAACTAAATCTGACCTTACAATGGCTGAAGAAAGGATATCACCAAACAGATGAAAAAATATCATACACTACAAGAGGTGTGTAATTCCCTGTCCCTGGGGAGAGGAGATACTTAAGCCCCGTAGGCCGAAAAATAAGAGAGAAAAAATTAGACTTAGTTGTAGGCGCAACCAGTAAAAATCTTCATTGGTATCTCACTAAGCCAAATACAAAGTAATTGTTCTCTCTGGAGCAGGTTGTCACACAGCAAAGCCAGACACAATCACTATATAACAAAGACTGTTCAGTAACACCTCTCCTAGCCATTACATATATACCCTTTGTAAGTTTCGTTTTCTCCTAAATCATGTGATTTCTCCTAAGCTAAAAGCATAAGGTAGCCTATGCCATATATGGATGTTCCTGCATTATATCAGTCTCTCCTGATATGTGTGTGCATGTACAGATTTGGTGGCCATTGGCTAATTAGTTATCAGTACTGCATGCAAACTAATACAATCCCCTTGTGTCCTTTCTCCAAGACTGAAACATTCTGGACATCTTAAGCTCACTGTATCCTCAGTCTCTCTCACCACCTCCCAAGGTTATATCCAACTTATATGAAAGGCATACTCAGCTCCAGCCAAACTTGCATCCTTGAAGAGAAAGCACTGTATGTTACAAAGACGCTAACTTGTGAGAACCAAACAGAGCAACGTAAAGGCTTTTGTCATATAATAGGCCTAGCATAGGAAGGAATATACAGAGGTCACGTGGATGCTGAAACATTTTGGAAATTGATATACGACATCAATTGGTCAGCTCCAACTGACTCTAAAAACTACCTCGCAGAATGGGAAAAAAGATGCATCTCCGTTCTAAACGAAATAGCCCCCATACGAAAAAAAAACCTTGCACAAACACAATGAAACCCCATGATTCAATGACAATCTGAAGAAACTAAAAACAACGTCCAGACGACTCGAACGAGCATGAAGGAAAAACAAAAACGCTCAAACTCTAAACACATGGAGAGAATCACAAAGAAAATACAAACAGGAAATTAAAAAATCCAACGGAACTACTACAAAGCACAATTATGAACAGACTACAAAGACATAAAGAGACTATACAAACTACTAAGACACCAAACCAGTTACCGCATCACACACAGACATCCCACCAGCAGACGAACTTGCCAAATACTTCAAAGAAAAAATTGTCAACCTACGCAACAGCATGCCTCAGAACACCACCAACCTGAATACCTTCCTCGATCAGCTAGATCCACACTCAGGAGAATACCCGACAGACCGAATCTGGTCAAGCTTCAACCAGATCACGGACGACACAGTTGCACAAACGACCTCATTGCAGATCTCACATCCCACCTAAATTACATGTTTCAACAAGGTTTATTCCCCAAAGACAAAGGGAACATCTTACACCATTACCGAAAGACACCAAGAAGAAAACAAATGAAATCACCAACTACCATCCTGTAGCATCCATCCCATTAACAACCAAATTGATGGAAGGCATCGTAACCAAACAGCTCACGGAATATATCGACAAATTCTCAATAGTACATGAATCGCAATTGGGCTTCAGTTCCCTCAATAGTACAGAAACTGTACTAATTACTCTTATGGCCAAATTCAAGCAGGAAATTGCATTAGGTAAAAACATCCTCCTACTCCAATTCGACATATCGAGTGCATTTGATATGGTAGACCACAATATACTGCTAAGAATACTAGACAAGATAGGAATAGGAGGGAATATACTCAAATGGATCAAGGAATTCCTAACTGCAAGGTCATATCAAGTAAAGTCAAACTCAAGCATTTCACCACCCTGGAAAACCAATTGTGGAGTACCACAGGGATCGTCCCTCTCTCCCATTCTGTTCAACTTAATGATGACCCCATTAGCCAAGTCACTTTCCAACCAAGGCCTTAACCCATTTCTGTATGCAGACGATGTCACAATATACATACCTTTCAAATCGACCCTATCAGATATTACCAACATAATAAAGAACAGCAAGCATAATGGATTCCTGGGCATCGGCTTTCAAATTAAAACTCAACAAAGAAAAGACACACTATCTCATTCTCTCACCCAACACAGCACAATCCACCCCAGACCCTCAGCCATACACACTCAGGACTACACACTCCCAATCTCAGATAACCTGAAAATCCTCGGCATTACCATAGACAGCAACTTAACTCTAGAGAACCAAGAAAATGGCACCACAAAGAAAATGTTCCACACAATGTGGAAACTCAAACGGGTAAAACTATTCTTCCCGAGGGAAACATTTCGTAATATGATTCAAACAATGGTACTAACCCATGTCGACTATTGCAATGGAATTTACGCGGGATGCAAAGAACAGATCTTAAGGAAACTCCAAACTGCTCAGAACACAGCGGCCAGGCTCATTTATGGAAAAACAAGATTTGAAAGCGCAAGACTCCTTTGCGAAAAAACTGCACTGGCTACCTATCAAAGAACGCATTGCCTTCAAGATTTGTACTTTCGTTCACAAAATAATCCATGGCTTAGCTCCGGGCTACATGACTGATTTAATCGACTTACCAGTCAGAAACATAACAGAATCAGCAAGCACATACCTAAACCTTCACTTCCCAAGTTGCAAGGGTTTGAAGTATAAATCAACATACGTGTCCAGTGTGAAAACCTCCTTACCGTGATGGAAAAAACTGCTAAGTCTCCAGAAAGACAATCATGTTATCATCAAACTTCAGGAAACTACTGAAAACACACTTGTTTGAAAAAACTTACAATAAGAATCCTCCTTAGAACTTGATTATTCTATATCTAAACCAACCACCTACTGATCCCTCTGAATTGATTATATTAGCCTTATTATCATTATTGGTCATCATATATTATTGTTTTTTTTATTATGTGTTATGTAAATTATTCCACAGACATATATCTTCCTTATTTCTTACATAATAATATGTTAATTTAGAACAAACCTCTTACTCTGTTCATAACTATATCTTTTGTAATATAATGTAAGCCACATTGAGCCTGCAAATAGGTGGGAAAATGTGGGGTACAAATGTAGCAAATAAATAAATCATAAGAAAAAGCATAGTAGGTTCTAGGTTACTTTTTTTTTTAACAAAGGGGCACCACTGGCTGCATAAGCCTCTATAAATAACTTTCTCATTAATAAGATCACATTGATCAGTGAAGATAAATAAGAAGCCATGTTTTCCTTTTGTACCTAGACTATCCAAAATAAGTAAGGATTGAATGGATAGCTTTTATGAGATAATTGTGACAACAATCATATCAATATAGGCCTAACATCACCTGTGAAACATAAAAATGTACCTATCACTTCAGCCCTACTATAGAACCCACATGTAAAGGATGTCAGTATTGGTCAAAGTGGGTCTTATATTATGGGGCCTGCTTGGACGAAGAAATGATGCCCTGGAGGGCTCTGGCGAATTCATACATAATATGGAAATACAGAAAACAGAAACGGAATTTCTACGGAGAAGAAAGCTAAAACAGGGTGAAGTACAGCTCGACCACTGACTGATACGTGGTGGTTGCTTGAATACGGTGTTTTGAATAAAAGGATTTTCAAGTAACATCTCTACAGTTGGCTCATCATTTTGTCGACCTCTACTTCACTAATGCCAAGACCTGAAACTACACTTCTAAGGTATGGATTGGCACCCACGTCTTGAAAAAAACGATTACTGATAACAGTGATATTGTAAATGTATATGCTCCCAGCAACTTGCAGGCAGACTAGTTAGCTTTTGAGACAGAACATGAACCTGGTTTAATAAGCCAAAGCTTTTTTTGTATGAACAAGGACCTAGTTTGTTCAGGTCGTAGCTACGTGGGGACCCCCGCCAGCCGAGGTCCTCTCTCCTCTGCAGGCTTCTTCTTCCTTCGTTTAAACTCACAGAAACAGAACGAAGACCTGCAGATCGCAAGGCTTCGTTCTGTTTCTGTGAGTCTGACGTCCTGCACGTACAACGTGCAAGACGTCAGACTCAGAAACAGAACGCACGAAGAAGAGGAGGACCTCGGCTGGCGGGGGTTGGGGTCCCCCGCCAGCAAAGGTAGGCGACGGCGGAGGAGGGTTGGCGTCGGGAGGAGGGGGTCGTCGGAAGGAGGTGGGTCAAGGTTGGTGGTAGTGGCAGCGGGGGGTGTCGTCAATCACGGGGGGGGGGGGGGGGCTAAAATGTGCCCCCTCCCGCCTAAGTCTGGCTACGCCCCCATTGAGCTTGATTGACTTGTCTGCTTAAACCCTGCTATTTCCAGACTGACAAATTGAAATGGGCCAGTTGTGGGCTGCAGAAACTGAGGCGCTTCTTTGGGCTCATGTTGGAAGGATGCCTCCACTTACATAAGCACCAGTTCTATGTAAGATATTTGCTACACAATTGTTGATTCTGTTTAAATAAAACTGGACTTGGAAACCGACAAAAGAGCAGAAGTATTCAGACGGCCACCACTTAAAAAATGCCCAACAGACAGTCACACAAGCAAGCCTTAAAGTGTCTGAAGACAGAAAAGTGCTTCCTTATAATTATGTTTTTTTTTTTGTAGCAGTGGAGATTTTTGAAGAAAAAAAAAGTTTTCTTCAGCATAGACCCTTGTCTTGCTGTATTCTATGAAAACTGAGAACTTAGGGGAATTTATTAGACTATCAAGGCATGCTGGCGCAGCCAATCTTAATCAGGTGCTGGCCCGGGACTGGAAGCACCATTGCAGGGGTATAGTTGAAGGAGGTGAGAGACAGAGGGAAGCTCTGAGAGCTGTTTTTATTTGAAGAGGGGATTGGCAGGATGCTGGGAATGTCAGGAGGATTGAGTGGAGGATTGTGGGAGACTCTTGCATCAGCGGGAGCCCGCTCACTCGGCTTTGGTTATTCCTCATGAGGCTGATCCTGCTATTTTTTCTCAAATTCTCTTGTCCTCCCTTTGCAGTTGTTGAGTTGTCTTGAGATTTGTTTATATGAAGCGGGAATTGTCACAGTTGGGTGAAGAGTTGCATTGTTGGTATGGGGGCCAGGATAAGTTATTTTACAATATCATGGGCTTAGCAGGCGCTGAGCTGGGAGTTACAGTAGTTCGCAGCTGGTGGCATGGCATGAACCACAGATTGTAGGATTCTTTGAGCTAGTTCAGCTGTGAACATCTGAATATGATGGGATGGTTGGATATTTTGGATTTGTAGGTTATTTATATATGGATATTTCTTTCTATGGCTCAGGCTCATTATTTGATCTGTTCAGAATAAAACTGTGGCCAAGTTTAAACCATGTTATGCGCCATATGTGTTTTATGATCATTTGGGGGGTTGTGGAAGGTTTGGTGGATGGTGGGAGGCGCAGTGCTGGAAGTATGGTTGCTAGCTACCTAGGTTAGTCTTAAGATCTCAGAGGAATCAAATTTTCTATTCCAAGATGTTCCAGTTGAGTGAGTTCTATTTACATGTAATAACATGAAATGACAATATTGTGGACAAAAAAGAAATGTTATGATTTTGTTTGGACAGTTGAACATCAATAAAAATGATTGAATCATATTTCACATTCAACTGAAAATGGTCTGCTTAGTTTCAAGTGAAAGACTGATCAAGAGGTAGGTAGAAAATACTCAACTGAGGAGCAGGGGAAAGGAGACCAGAAAGAGACATGTAATGAAGCAAGAAAGTTACAGAAAGAAAGAATAATAATAAATAAAAGCCATCAAAAGAGGGTGGGAATGAGAGAAAGACAGGACAGAAGAAATCATAATGGTAAACAAGGGCCTGATATTCAGTGCTATTTAACTGGCCAGGAATGGCTTTTGCCCGGATAAATAGCCCTTAGCTGGCTAACTACTAATCTTCAGAGCGAGATAGCCAGTTATCTCCACTGAATGTTAGCACTTAGCAACTAGACGCTAATATTGTAATGTTTTCTACTTACATTTACTAATTTAAATTCCGATGATACTACTTTTTATGTAACACTAACCATTATCTCCTAATCTACTATCTACTAATAACATCACATTGTAAGCCACATTGAGCCTGCAAAGAGGTGGGAAAATGTGGGATACAAATGCAATAAATAATAATAATAAATAAATGCAGCCTATTTTTAACCACTAAGCACTTAACTGGTTAGCACTAAGTATCGGCTTAACCAGTTAAGTTGCTCCGGACAAAACGGAAACTGGATATTCAATGTCGGTCACCAGATACAGCCCAGCCCTTCTGCCAGCTGAATATCGGAAAGGGGGGGAGAAAATGTTTTACAGGAACTTGTGATATCCTAATGTTCCTTTCTAAAATGGTAGCCTCTGTTCAATGAAAGCTTGTCTTATCTGGCTTTTCCATATCATCAAGCTGATCAATCCATAGACTGGTGGGTTGTGTCCATCTACCAGCAGGTGGAGATAGAGAGCAAACTTTTGCCTCCCTATATGTGGTCATGTGCTGCCGGAAACTCCTCAGTATGTTCTCTATCTCAGCAGGTGGTGGTCACACACAGCAGCAGCTCTGGCTAGGCCTCCAAGCCTAATCCTTAGGTTTTGTTGAGGCCTGGGGTTGAGGGCTCTTTTGAGCAAGTGCAAACCTGGTGGTGCCAGGTCCCTCCTTTTCTCCCCCCTCCCACTGGCTCCGTTAAAAAAAAAAAAAAAAATTTTAAACGTCCTTAAAGGCGTTTATTTCGACGTTTATTTAAACGTTCATTGCAGCTACTCACTGGGACACCAGTTCGTTACAGCTCGGAGCGGCAAGCAGGTAATTTTACCTTTTTATAGCGGGCAGGGGGTTCCCCGATTCTTCTCCTCGTGGCATATGGCGTCGGAGGGCGAGGGCGCAAAGGGTCGCTCCCCGGATCGCTTGAGCGCTTCTAAAGGGGATGCGGGGGTCTTACAGTCTGATTCGCCCTTGTTGGGTGACAGTTTCGTGACCGATGAATGTCCCGGTCCTTCCTCCGGCGTGGCGGTTTTTCCCGCCATAAACGCCCATCCCCCGCTCCTCGCCTCCGCCATCTTGGCCGGCCACGCGGCTCGGACGGCTTCTTCGTGGGCCGCCCTTGAGGTTGGAGACATTAATGCCATGAACGCCCTTAATTTGGGCGACGGCACAAAAGCGGCTAAAGTTAAGCGCCGTTCTTCCCGCGCGGCTCCTTCGCGGAGTGTCGCGCCGGACGCCATTTTGGATGCGCAGCATGTCTCTCCCCCGCTCTTGTGAGCGCCGGTTGAGGGTGCGTCTAGGGCTGTTGCCCAGGCTGCGGAAGTGCACAGTCTGGGGGGTTTCTCCCCCAAGTTTGTTTTGCTGCGGCATCAGGCTTCCTCATGCAAAACGCTGCCCCTGCTCCCTCTTCTGGTAAAGAGGTTGAGGTTCCCAGAGGTAAACGCCCTCGGGTTGATTTCCAGGCCTTGGAGGACTTTGTCTCCTCCGATGTAGATGAGGGCAGCGTGTCTGAGGTCTCCCAACGGTCCTTTGCGGATTCCTTGGAGGAGACGGATTCCCGCTCGGATGGAGCGGATGACCCCTCTGCAGCGCGGCTTTTTAGCCCAGAGGATTTGCCCAACCTGTTGTTACAGGCCATGGACACTTTGAAGATTTCCTCTCCGGAGGACGTCTCTCCCTCAGCCCCTGTTGGCTCTGCCATTATGCTGGGGACGAAGCGCCCGCCTAGAACCTTCCACGTGCATGATGCCATGCACACCTTAATTTCGGCTCAATGGGATGTCCCAGAAGCGAGCCTTAAAGTGGCTAGGGCTATGTCCCGCCTCTATCCTTTGCCTGAAAGTGAACGTGAGGCCTTTCTGTGGCCTACCGTGGATTCTTTAATCACTGCGGTGACTAAGAAAACGGCGTTGCTGGTGGAAGGTGGCACGGCCCTAAAGGACGCCCAAGACAGAAGATTGGAGGCGGCCTTAAGGTCGTCCTTTGAGGCGGCTGCTTTAAGTTTGCAGGCCTCAGTTTGCGGCTCCTATGTGGCCAGGGCGTGCCTGACTATGGTGCAGCGGGCTTCCCCCTCGGATTTTTCCTTGAGGGCTGATTGGCCGGCCCTGGAATCGGGCTTAGCCTATTTGGCAGACTGGCTGTATGATGTCTTGTGGGCCTCAGCTAAAGGCATGGCTCAGACAATCTCTGCGCGGCGGTGACTTTGGCTGAAACATTGGTCTGCTGACCACGCCTCTAAATCCCGCCTGGCTAGATTGCCTTTTAAAGGCAAGCTGCTCTTTGGGGTCGAGCTGGACAAAATCGTGACCGATCTCGGCACGTCTAGGGCAAGAAATTACCAGAGGTCAGGGCTCGGGCTAGTACTCGTCCCGGTACCTCCAGAGGACGGTTGCAGAAGCCCGTCGGTACCGCCCGGGCAAGTCGGGTTCCTCTGCCCCTTCTTCCTTCAAGAGGAATTTCTCCCCCAAGCAGCATTCCTTTCGCAGAGATCGCCGTCCCGGAGGTGCTCCCTCCGGTCCTCCCCCAGGGTCTAGTACCCAATGACGGGGCCTTGGTCCACGCCCCAGTGCAGATTGGAGGACGGCTGTCCTCGTTTATGGGCGAGTGGACCACAATAACTTCAGACGCTTGGGCGATGGAAGTCATTAGAGACGGCTGCAAGCTAGAGTTCTGCCGACCCTTAAAAGACGGGTTTGTATTCTCTCCCTGCAAGTCTCCGGTCAAAGCTGTGGTAGTGCAGCAGACCTTGAACAATCTGATCCGCCTGGAAGCGGTCGTTCCGGTGCCAGAAAATCAGCTTGGCAAGGGATGTTACTCCTTTTTCTTTGTGATTCCAAAGAAAGGAGGTTCTGTACGGCCTATCCTCGACCTCAAAGGGGTCAATTGGGCCTTGAAAGTTCGGCACTTTCACATGGAGACCCTCCGCTCTGTTATAGCGGCAGTGAAGGCAGGAGAGTTCCTGGCATCCTTGGACATCAAGGAAGCGTACTTGCATATTCCCATCTGGCCTCCTCATCAACGCTTTCTGCGTTTTGCAGTAATGGGCCGACACTTCCAGTTCAGAGCCCTCCCGTTCGGGTTGGCTACTGCTCCGCGGACCTTTCCCAAAGTATTGGTGGTCTTCGCGGCCTTCCTGAGGAAGGAAGGAGTTCAAGTCCATCCTTTTCTGGACGACTGGTTGATCCAAGCCCCCTCTTATGCAGAGTGCGGCAAAGCTGTGAACCGGGTGGTTGCTCTTTTGAGCTCCCTGGGGTGGATCATCAACTGGGAGTAAAGCCAGCTGCGCCCGACTCAGTCCCTGGAATATCTGGGAGTTCGATTCGACACCCAGGTGGGCAGAGTGTTCCTGCCGGACAATCGGATTGTCAAGTTTCAGGCTCAGGTGGACTAGTTCCTAGTAGCCTCTCCTATTCGGGCTTGGGACTACGGGCAGCTGTTGGGCTCTATGACGGCCACGATGGAAGTAGTGCCCTGGGCCAGGGCTCATATGAGACCACTACAGCAATCTCTGCTGCTGCGCTGGACTCCGATGTCGGAGGATTACGCTGTGCGCCTTCCCTTGGACCCAGCAGTGCGCAAGGCGCTGAGCTGGTGGACGCAGACAGACAAGTTGTCTGCAGGAATGCCTCTGGTGACCCCGGAGTGGATTGTCGTCATGACAGACGCCTCTTTGTTGGGCTGGGGAGCCCACTGTTTGGGAAGGACAGCGCAGGGGCTCTGGTCTCCTGCAGAGGCAAGTGGTCTATCAACCTCCTGGAACTGAGAGCCATTCGGTTGGTGTTGTTGGAGTTCATCCCGGTACTGCTGTTGAAGCCTGTACGGGTACTGTCGGACAATGCCACGGCTGTGGCCTATGTCAACCGCCAGGGAGGTACCAAGAGCGCCACTCTAGCCAAGGAGGCCATGAATCTATGCCAGTGGGCGGAAGCGAGCCTGGAACAGCTGTCAGCGGCCCACATTGCCGGAGTCATGAATGTCAAGGCGGACTTTCTCAGTCGCCATACCTTGGAGCCCGGAGAGTGGCAGCTATCTGCTCAGGCGTTCTTGAGCATCACGAAGCGCTGGGGCCAGCCGAGCCTAGTTCTGATGGCGTCATCGGCCGATTGCCAAGTGCCGCGCTCTTTCAGCAGAGGTCGGGACCCTCGATCCCTGGGAGTAGTTGTTCTTCTCCAACGGTGGCCGACACAAGAGCTTCTCTATGTGTTCCCGCCCTGGCCCATGTTGGGCAGGGTGCTAGACCGGGTGGCAAAGCATCCCGGCAGGGTAATCCTGGTGGGTCCGGATTGGCCCACACGTCCCTGGTATGCGGACTTGTTCAGGCTCTCAGTCGGCGATCCTCTGCGGCTGCCAGTGGAGCAGGGCCTGTTACATCAGGGTCCCGTGGTGATGGAGGATCCCTCCCCCCTTTGGTCTTGCGGCCTGGCTATTGAGCGGCAGCGTCTGAGAAAGAAGGGCTTCTCAGACAAGGTCATCGCCACTATGCTGAGAGCGAGGAAGCGCTCTACTTCTACTGCTTACGCCAGGGTTTGGCGTATCTTTGCAGCGGGGTGTGAAGCAGGCTCACTTTCTCCCTTCACTGCTCCAATTTCTTCAGTGTTGGCGTTCCTGCAAGAAGGTCTGGTCAAAGGCCTGTCGCTCAGTTCCCTGAAAGTTCAGGTAGCGGCTCTGGCTTGCTTCAGGGGCCGCCTGAAGGGTGCTTTCCTGGCTTCGCAGCCAGATGTGGTGCGCTTTCTCAAGGGAGTTAATCCCTGCGCCCTCTTCTGCACTCAGTGGTGCCTGCGTGGAATCTCAACCTGGTGCTAAGAGCATTGCAGAAGCCGCCTTTTGAACCCTTGTCGAGGGCATCTCTGAAGGACCTGACGTTGAAAGTAGTCCTTTTGGTGGCAATCACTTCAGCCAGAAGAGTTTCCGAGCTCCAGGCACTCTCATGTCAAGAGTTTTTTTCTGCAGTTCACTGAGGCAGGAGTGACTATTCGCACAGTGCCTTCCTTCCTGCCCAAGACTGTTTTTCGCTTCCAGGTGATTCAGCAGCTCTGTCTCCCTTCCTTTCGTAGGGAGGTCTACCCAGAGGAATACTCTGCTCTCAGTTTCTGGATGTGAGACGAGTCATCATCAGATACTTGGAAGTGACCAATGATTTCCGGAAATCGGATCATCTGTTTGTCCTGTTTCCAGGTCCTCGTAAGGGTCTGCAGGCTTCTAAGCCTCCAGTGGCAAGATGGGCAAGGAAGCCATTGCAGCGGCTTAGGGTCCGTCTCCTTGGAAGAGATTTGCAAGGAGGCAGCTTGGGCTTCGGCCCATACCTTTGCCAGGCATTGCCGCTTGACTGTGGCTGCTCGGGCGGAGGCCCGGTTTGGAGCTTCAGTGTTGCGGTCAGGGATTTCTATGTCCCGCCCTGGGTGAGTACTGCTTCGGTACATCCCACCAGTCTATGGATTGATCAGCTTGATGATATGGAAGGTAAAATTATGTATAATCATACCTGATAATTTTCTTTCCATTAATCATAGCTGATCAATCCATAGCCCCTCCCAGATATCTGTTCTGTTTATATTCTGGTTGAATTTTAGGTTCAAGTTTAGCCTTCAGTTACTTCAGGAGGACTTCGTGTTCAAGTTCTTCTTTCACTTGATTCTTCAAGAGTTGAGACGAGTTGTGTTACAGTGAGCTGCTGCATTCCTCTCCCCTCCGTTTTACGGGGCTGGATTGAGACTTAAATTCTGCTGGCACTCCCTCCCGCTTCGTGCGGCTGTAGGGCAGCTTTGTACCCCTCCCGCTTCGGCGGTGGTAGGGTCAGTCAGCTCCTCCCGCGGTTGTGGTTGCAGGATAAGCCAGATCCCCCCGCATCGGCGGGTGTGGTGTCCCTCCCCGCTCCGCGGGGATGAGCTGGACGGATTCCCCTCCCCCACTTGTGTGGGGATGAGCTGGGTTAATTCCCCTCCCCCGTTTCGGCGGTGGGGAGCTGGGCAGAGTGTCCCTTCGTGGGTGTAATTCTCTTAAGTGCTGAGTCCTGCGGATGGAGCTTTGATATCGACATACTGAGGAGTTTCCGGCAGCACATGACCACATATAGGGAGGCAAAAGTTTGCTCTCTATCTCCACCTGCTGGTAGATGGACACAACCCACCAGTCTATGGATTGATCAGCTATGATTAATGGAAAGAAAATTATCAGGTATGATTATACATAATTTTACCTTCACTTTCATAGAAGCTGTTGCAAGTTGAGAGGTCTGTGAAATAATTAATACCCTTAAAGCCTTTGGCAACCTGGGTGCCTCCAGACTGAGGATATCATGAATGAACCAGGATATTAAAAATGCTATTATGCACTAGTCTTGCATGGCACTGTGAAAGAATAGACATTCAGCTTTCCAAATGACTAAACCTAACCAGAAAATTTAATTATTAATAGTAATAGCAACATTTGATTGAACTCAGTCATAGTTTTCCAAGGTTTATGCTGGATGGACTTTGTGGAAGACCTTAATGGGTTACCTAGAAGGTCAAATTGGTGAAAGAAGGACGCCTTAAGGAGGTAAAAATATGTCAAAACAGAGCACACAAAGGACAATTTGGCTTGTGTCAGCTGCAGAGGATAAAGGCTCTTTGTTGTTTTCTGTTATGCATGCCAACAGACTACTTCATTTTCAAGTACATTCATTAATAAAATAATTAGTCCATTATAATGTAACTTCCTGGTCAAATCTAACTCGTAGTGGCCTAGAGCAGTTCTATTATTTAGAAGCAGCTATTTATATTTATTAAAAGGTACCATTTTTAGTTTTGCTTTGCCCTTCTGAGATGTTCATCTAGGCTAATGTTTTGCAATAAGGGTAATAACGTAAGCTAATTAGAGACTGGCTGGCTCTATATTAATAGTTTTCAAATGTAATATATTGTCCATTTAGCAAAAACTCAGTGAAACAGAAGAACAGTGTCATATGTAGGAAGAAACATGGAAGTAAGAAAGCCAAAACATAGCACATGCAGCTGAAGACAAGGAAAAAGAAAACAAATGGCAATCATGTGCTGAAAAAGTTAGGATACTGTCAACTAATCAGAAAGCAAGCTCCTTCTCCCAGTGTTTCAAATACATAGTTCTTAGTCATCCTAATATCACTACTTCAATTTATAAAACTTGTGATTAATTTTTATAATCATGTCAGGTTCCCAACTCAGGTTTACCTTGGATCCGAGCTACATCAGAATTCAGGTTCATTTCAGATAGTAGGTTTTGGTAGACTCCGGTCTTAATGTGTAGGCATAGGAAGTGGCACTGTGAAGAGGGACCAGGCCAGATGAGAGTCTGAACAGCTCTTCCTCCTCTTCTTCTTCTATACTCTGTCCATCAATTCCCCTTCTCGCCCTACTTGCGCAGTAAGGCACAGGCTTCGTCTTTGAGCTGGAACCAACTGGCTCTCCGCTAATTTGAGCGATGAGGGCAAACTCATCACACTGCCTGCTCTCTGAGAAGGTGTCCTAGAATTTAAAAACAGAGCCTGCTTTATGTTTCTCTGGGAAAACAAGAACAACAGTATGTGGTTTTTCTTTATCCCTTCCCCCTCATTCAAGTGGACGAGTCGGAGAAACTTACTGACTTCACGGTAAACCTGGAGGACGTAATGGGGCAGTTCAGCAAACTGAAGAGTAGCAAATCTCCTGGACCGGATGGTATTCAGCCTAGAGTACTGATAGAACTGAAAAATGAGCTTGCAGAGCTACTGTTAGTGATATGTAATTTATCCTTAAAATCGAGCGTGGTACCAGAAGATTGGAAGGTGACTAATGTAACGCCGATTTTTAAAAAAGGTTCCAGGGGAGATCCGGGAAATTATAGACCGGTGAGTCTGACGTCGGTGCCGGGGAAAATGGTAGAGACTATTATCAAAAACAAAATTACAGAGCACATCCGAGGACATGGATTACTGAGACCAAGTCAGCATGGCTTTTGTGTGGGGAAATCTTTCCTGACCAATTTACTTCAGTTCTTTGAAGGAGTAAACAAACATGTAGACAAAGGGGAGCCGGTTGATATTGTGTATCTGGGTTTTCAAAAGGCGTTTGACAAGGTACCTACAGAGGAAATTGGAGGGTCATGGGATAGAAGGAAATGTCCTATTGTGGATTAAAAACTGGTTGAAGGATAGGAAACAGAGAGTGGGGCTAAATGGGCAGTATTCACAATGGAAAAGGGTAGTTAGTGGGGTTCCTCAGGGGTCAGTGCTAGGACCGCTGCTTTTTAATATATTTATAAATGATTTAGAGATGGGAGTAACTAGCGAGGTAATTAAATTTGCTGATGGCACAAAGTTATTCAAAGTCGTTAACTCGCGACAAGATTGTGAAAAATTACAAAAGGACCTTACGAGACTGGGAGACTGGGCGGCTAAATGGCAGATGACATTTAATGTGAGCAAGTGCAAGGTGATGCATGTGGGAAAAAAGAACCCGAATTATAGCTATGTCATGCAAAGTTCCACATTAGGAGTTACGGACCAAGAAAGGGATCTGGGTGTTGTCGTCGATAATACACTGAACCTTCTGCTCAGTGTGCTGCTGCTGCGGCTAGGAAAGCGAATAGAATGTTGGGTATTATTAGGAAAGGTATGGAAAACAGGTGTGAGGATGTTATAATGCCGTTGTATCGCTCCATGGTGCGACCGCACCTTGAGTACTGTGTTCAGTTCTGGTCACCGCATCTCAAGAAAGATATAGTAGAATTGGAAAAGGTGCAGCGAAGGGCGACGGAAATGATAGCGGGGATGAGACGACTTCCCTATGAAGAAAGACTAAGGAGGCTAGGGCTTTTCAGCTTGGAGAAGAGACGGCTGAGGGGAGACATGATAGAGGTATATAAAATATTGAGTGGAGTGGAACAGGTAGATGTGAAGCGTCTGTTCATGCTTTCCAAAAATACTAGGACTAGGGGGCATGCAATGAAACTACAGTGTAGTAAATTTAAAACAAATAGAAAAATTTTCTTCACCCAACGAGTAATTAAACTCTGGAATTCGTTGCCGGAGAACGTAGTGAAGGGTGTTAGCTTGACAGAGTTTAAAAAGGGGTTGGACGGTTTCCTAAAGGACAAGTCCATAGACCGCTACTAAATGGACTTGGGAAAAATCCACAATTCCAGGAATAACATGTATAGAATGTTTCTACGTTTGGGAAGCTCGCCAGGTGCCCTTGGCCTGGATTGGCCGCTGTCGTGGACAGGATGCTGGGTTCGATGGACCTTTGGTCTTTTCCCAGTGTGGCATTACGTATGAACTTATGCACTCTTTCTTACCCCTTTGTTTCATGACAACTGGGAATGGTGGAAAGCATGGGGGAGATGGCAAGGAAATAAATGAGAGAACAGTGATTACAGGCGTAGAAATATGGTAATGGTGCGTAGATTGAAGATGGAAAGGAATGATAGGCTGGGAAGGAGAGCGATGGGGAATGGGAGAGCTAGTGGGTGAAAGGAAATAGAAATGTGATAGATATCTGAAAAGTAAAAACAAGGAAAAGATTTAGAAAGAGGATAAAATTTGAATGTACAGAGGCAGAAAAGAAAAAAGAAAGAAAGAAAGGAAAGAGCTAAAATGGAAAGATCAATATTTCAGAGGCAGGTGTAGTGAGGAAATGAAATGACAGGAGAAAGAAGACAAATGGACAGCCGCTTGAAGAATTAGCAGAAGACAGACAGGAAAGCGGGGAAAGAGAAATTGGAGCCAACATGATGGAAAAATAAAATGTCCAGACAATAAAGGTAGAAAATCATTTTATTTTGAATGTTTTAAATGGAATATGTTAGCTTTGGGAAATGTGCATAGTGGATGTCTTTTTATTGTGTTAAGTAGAAAAGGAAATGCGCTTTTGTTGTTTTTTTTCTCCAGTGTTGCAGTGCATGCTGAGGTTCCCAGTTCAATTTTGTCTACATATTTTTATTTCTAATTTGTGATCCCTTGTTCTGTAATTTGTGAGGGTCTGTCAGTGTGACTGTAACGGCGGATGAAGGGATAGGAGAGAGAATTGGGGGAGGGGCTTCTTTATTTTCTGCCCTGGTCACCAGCATGGTTAACAGCAGCCCTGACCCATGCTGTGGCTAGTAGGGATCCCATAGCCCTACCAGCTGGGGATCTCTTCCGGGGCTGGCCGGAGCTGCCTTCCGCCAAGCTTGGCAGATGGGGGCTTCTGCCTGCTGGGCTTGGCGGGGAGGAGTTCTGGCCATCTCTGGTGGAGGTCCCCAGCTAACGGAGATTGGGGATCCTCATCAGCTAAAGTATTTATATTTTGAGTTGGGAAGTGCTAGGGGGGAGAGAGAAAAATTTGTGCCCACCCACCTTGTGCTCAGGCCCACCCAAAAGTGGTTGTATGGCTACGCCACTGCATCAAGGCCAGGACTGAAGCCTTGAAAATTGGCTCAACTGCTCACAAGTTTCAAACATCTGCTAAGTCAACCCAGTTTGTGTTTCGGCTTTGCAGGGTCTGCTTCAAGGTCACCCCCTCCTCCTGTTCCTCTGTAGAGCGGGGGTGGGGGGGGGGGTTCTAAGTGGACAAAGATAAATCAGGCAGAATGGGTTCAGTAATTAGCACAAGGCAGTAATCTGTATTAAGACAGCTAGGATTAATCAGCTTTCAGGTTACAGTTGCCCACTGTATTAGGCCCTAGGTAAACATACATTTGTGGTCCCTCCTAGTATGGATCCCCATTTACTTTTTTCCCTCCCCCACCCCTCCCAAGTCAAATTCATTTTCTGTCTCCATCAGTACCAGTGGACCTCTCCACACCAGCCCAGATTTTCAAATGGAACTCTATTTATATGAGACTGCCATCACCAGTGACCAGAAACACATACACACACATTCATGCACTCTTGGTCTCAGCCACATGGCACAGAGACATGCATGGTACTCTCACCTCTTCACACACATTCAGCTTTTCATTTCTTCAGACATGTGTATCTGGATTTTCAAAAGGTGTTTGACAAGGTACCCCATGAAAGGCTACCGAGGAAATTGGCAGGGTCAGGGATGAGGAGGAAATGCCCTATTGTGGATTAAAAACTGGTGAAGGATAGGAAAACAGGAGAGTGGGGCTAAATGGGCAGTATTTCACAATGGAAAAGGGTAGTTAGTGGGGTTCCCTCAGGGGTCAGTGCTAGGGACCGTGCTTTTTAATATATTTATAAACGATTTAGAGATGGGAGTAACCAGCGAGGTAATTAAATTTGCTGATGACACAAAGTTATTCAAGTCGTTAATTCGCGACAGGATTGTGAAAATTACAGAAGGACCTTACGAGACTGGGAGACTGGCGGCTAAATGGCAGTGACGTTTAATGTGAACAAGTGCAAGGTGATGCATGTGGGAAAAAAGAACCTGAATTATAGCTACGTCATGCAAGGTTCCACGTTAGGAGTTAGGACCAAGAAAGGGATCTGGGTGTCATCGATAATACACTGAAACCTCTGCTCAGTGTGCTGGTGCAGCTAGGAAAGTGACTAGAATGGTTGGGTATTATTAGGGAAAGGTGTGGGAGAACAGGTGTGAGGATGTTATAATGCCGTTGTATCGCTCCATGGTGCGAACGCACCCTTGAGTATGTGGTTCAATTCTGGTCGCCGCATCTCAAGAAAGATATAGTAGAATTGGAAAAGGTGTGCAGCGAAGGGCGACGGAAATGATAGCGGGGATGGGACGACTTCCCCTAAGAAAAGGCCTAAGGAGGCTAGGGCTTTTCAGCTTGGAGAAGAGACGGCTGAGGGGGAAACATGATAGAGGGTATATAAAATAATGAGTGGAGTGGAACAGGTGGATGTGAAGCGTCTGTTTCACGCTTTTCAAAAATACTAGGACTAGGGGGCATGCGATGAAACTACAGTGTAGTAAATTTAAAACAAATAGAAAATTTTTCTTCACCCAACGAGTAATTAAACTCTGGAATTTGTTGCTGAAAGACGTAGCTTGACAGAGTTTACAAAGGGGTTTGGACGGTTTCCTAAAGGCCAAGCCCACAGACCGCTACTAAATGGACTGGGAAAATCCACAATTTCGGGAATAGCATGTATAAAATGTTTGTACGTTTGGGTAGCTTGCCAGGTGCCCTTGACCTGGATTGGCCGCTGTCGGGGACAGGATGCTGGGCTCGATGGACCTTTGGTCTTTCCAGTATGGCATTACTTATGTTCTTATGTACTTATGAGATACCAACTCTTGTGTTACTTTTCAGACAGCCACATGCACTCTATTCTGGTTCTGTGCTGTTGTCTGCTGTTTAAGTGCTGATTCAGTCAGTGTCCCCAACCAGCTCTCCCACCATCATGTAAAATTCTGCATTTGCTGCCAGCTTTTTTTTTCAGCCTGCAACAGCCACCTCACACTTTCTCCCATTCCCCTTTGATTCCTACTCCATCTATCAACTCCCCTCCCCCCCCCCCCAGGACTTTCACTGTTTCCACTGGCTCTCTACAGAGCTCCACCTCTACCACAGCACTTGCAGCTCTCTTCCATAAAGCAGCCTTCCCATTGGCTGGATCCTATTCCTACCCACCTGGGGGGGGGGGGGGGTTAGGGGTAGGATTAAAGAGCTCAGTGTTGCCAGGGCTGCAGGTTTCTCACCCAATTGGGTTCCTTTCCGCGAGCCGCTGTGGCTTTTTCATGCCGCATGTGGGTTGCGGGATTTTGGGTGGCTTTTTTAAGCCCCGCTGGCGGTTTTTTCGCCCACCACGGTTTTTTTCCCCCGCGGTTTTCCCATGGCCACAGCCAGTAGAAGCCACATGGAGGCGGGCATAATGACATCATTTGTATGCAAATGGCCCTCATTAATATTTATTAATGATGTCATCACATGCAAATTGACTTTGGACTGGTTTTTTTCCTTCTGGCAACACTGAAAGAGCTATAGACACTTTAGCATCCTTCTGGCTTGAGATGATTAATTTACAGATCTGTACAATCTTGGAAAAATACAGATAGCTGGCAATCCTATCCTATAGAGTTTAAGCATATCTTTTGGGCCCAAAGCATGCCTTAATTTGCCTATGCCTTAATTCTGCCCCCCCCCCTCCCCCGCCTTTTCAAGAACATGAGAACTTTTATTGGATATTCCTTCTGTGTTAAGTGTGTTAGGCTTTAAGCTAACCGTTCAGCAATGCTTCAGATTGCGGGTGTGTCTCTCTTGGAATTCTTTGCCTGTGAACTACAAATTATAACTTTGATCCTTCAGTTTAGGAAATGTCTTTTTTGCTCAGGCTTTTCCAGTTTAGCTTGAATGTTAGGTTTGCAGCCCTCAAGTTTCTAGTCATGGTAAGGGAGTTCATTTGGTGATTCTTTGTTATAGTTTTTGTGTATTTCTGCTATGCTTTTTGTGTCTTTTATTGTGTATGTTCATGATGTACACCACCTAGAAATAATGGATAGTGCAGTTAGAATTACTTCAAATAAATAAACAACCTCTTCGGTGGGGAGGAAAGGGGGGGGGGGTGTTACCAGCCCTGAAATCAGGTTCATTTCCTCCAGCGCCTAAAACTTCCCTGTGCTGTAGGTTTGGTCCAGTCACCAATGTATTGTCTCTTACCCTAGGCCCCTGATGGCGAACCTATGACACGCGTGTCAGTACTGACACGCGTAGCCATTTTCAGTGACACGCCTGGCCGCATGTGGCGCATACAGAGAAGCAGCGGAGTTCCTTGCTGACACCCGGGGCGGATCGCCGATGCGCCCCCCCTCCCCCCCCGGTGCAGCGCGACCTTCCCCCCCCCCCCCGGCGAAATCACCCGGTGCATGTTTACCCGCTGGGGGGTGTGCCGTGTGCGCTCCTATTGGCTCCCTCCCTGCTGCTCCCTCTGCCCCGGCTCCTCACTTCCGGCCGGCGGAGCAGAGAGCAGCGGAATGCCGTGGGAATGCATCTCTGAGGGCCCTGTGATCACCATTACCAGCAACAATCATCCAATCTACTGTTCTGGGGTGTCGTGGATTTGTAATTGACCCACCATTACTGAGATAGGTGAGGGGGAGGCTGGGAGAGGCGAGGGTATGTGCTATGGGTGCCGTTTCCCGCCATTAGAAATAGCGGCAGCCATCTTAATTTACATAAGGTGGTCAGTTAGGCTAGTTAGGGCTAACAGGCTATCTATAATTCTATCTTCTGTCTCTGCCCCCCTGATGGAGAACTCAAAAAATAAAAACCAAGTTAAGTAAAGGAAGTGGTAGTAGCAGTAGCAGACCCTTTCAAGAGACATGGACCGAGATGTATGGCATTATAGAAAAAAATGGCAAATCATTTTGCGTTCTATGTACTGAAACTGTAGTAAGCAGAACGTGGAATATAAATAGACATTTTGAAACTAATCATTCCCAGCTCTTGAAAAAAAGTGAGGATGAACGGAAGGAATACATTTCCAGGCAGTTACACTTTTATAAGAGCCAATCTAAGTCCATCCTTAAATTTGTAAAAGGTTCTACAAATTTAACATCTGCAAGTTTGAGCATTGCTCACTCCATAGCTCAGCATGGAAAAGCACAGTGAGGAGAATTATTAAAGAAACTCTCCTAAGATGTGCACCAGTTCTATTTCCCGATATGCAGAATAAAGATGCAATTATTAAGAGAATATCTGAGTTACCAGGAAATTTGGAGTGCCTGGATCGATTACCAGACACTTTTAGCCACCCTGAAAATATAGCAATGGCTTTCCTCACAATTTTTCCCTCTACGTACTTTTGTGAAACCTTATTCTCAGCGTTAAATAATATCAAAACCAACAAAAGAAACAGATTGACAGATGAAGTAGTAGCGCTTGCTTGGGCTTGAAGTGTACAAAATACCAACCTTCAATTTGAAGATTTAGCCAATGAAATCAGCAACAAAAAAGTCACTAATAGGCAGATTAGTTAAAGAATTCCCCCTCCCCTCACTTATCTTAGTTCATGCCACCCCACACCAGTTAAATAATATCAAGACCAACAAAAGAAACCGACTGACAGATGAACAAAGAAGTCACTAAGTAGGTAAGTTAAATAATTAGTTTTTGGTTTATTAAATACAGTTTTATATTACAATTATACATTTTTGTTATTTAAACTATAAATATCGCGAAATTATGGTTTTTTCTCGAAGTGACACACCACCCGAGTTATGCTCGGTTTTTTGGCGAATTTTGACACACCAAGCTCAAAGGTTGCCCATCACTGCCCTAGGCAGACCTTGATTCCAGCACTTCCAGCAGCCTAAGCCTGGCAAGTCCATGAAACAACATCATTACTATTGTTACTGGCAACTGATATTTATTTTTCCCTAAGTGACAAACCTGCTACTTTGTCATTCAGCCATTGTACCGAAGCCAGCAAAATGAGGCACATGCAGGTTAAAAGGTACTGCTAGTGGAAGAGGAGGGCGAACATTGTGAAGGCTTCCTTTCATTCACTTCGATTCATTCATTCTGTCCATTACTATCTAGATTATATGTCATGTGCCACTCTACTGTGTTTTGTACCTTCATCCCGTCTTGATTCTGCATCCTTGTTCACTCTGACCCACCTAAGGTTGCTCTTAAGTGGCTTCAGACAGTCCACAAGCACTGCTGTTTGTCTACTTTCCCATTCACACAGATCTGACCATGTCTCTCCCCTTCTACTCTTCATCACTGGCTGCCAGTCGCTTTCCATATACAATTCAAGGCTCTTACTCTGATTCATATACACTGAGATCCCCTCTTATCTATCTGCTCTGATCCTCCCCCTACACTCCTACCATGGTTCTTCAATCAGCCTTGACATTTCGCGTGACTCTCCCCCATGTCCACTGTTCGTGTCTTGAAGCTACTCACCATTCAGCTCTCTTCTGTACTGTTCCCTCACTTTGGAATGCCCTTCCCCCTGATCTTCACATAGAGTAGTCCTTCCCTCCCTTCCACTCCCTTTCTCAAAACCCACTTATTTTCTTAAGCTTTTCCTCCCCTAGTTGCAGTGTCAATAATGCCCAGCGCTACCCCCGGCTCGCTTTTTTTTTTCTCCCTACTGTCCTTGTCTTTTCTGTGATAAATTGAGTTTTTTTTTTCCCCTGTTCTATGATCTAACTTTTGTGTGTTGTTTTGTTTTTTTTTTTAATTGTTACACCGCTCTGATATGTATTGAAGGGTGGTATATCAAGTTCTAATAAACTAAACAGACTTTGGTTTTAGTGATCTGCGAGAGTTAAACAAACTGTGTCACAGAACAAAAAGGTTGAGAAACACTACTCCAGAAAGTTACAATTCAATGCATTACTCTGAAGGAATTAGAATTAAAGAAAGAGTTAATTTTCCTTGCTTTTAAAAAATATATGTGCAGGGCAGTTCTATAAGGTATACCTAAAGTTTGGCCCCAATAACATGCATATATTTATAGAATATTGCATACATGCATGATTGCTGCCAATAATTGGCAGTTTCTTCCTATTTACGATGCAGTAAAGACTTACATGGTAAGCCAGTGTTAATCAGATACTGAGTTCTTCATTTGCACATGCTATCTGGCTAACGCTTCCCCAGTCATGCCACACCCCCAGCAAAATATAAATTACATGTGCTTAGCAGCACTGAAACAGTTACCTTCCACAAAGCTTTAACGTGTCTGCAGTGTTTTTCACATTGCGCTAAGCACACGTTAGGGAATAATGCCTTTTAGTGAGCTATACCCCTTTGTCTTGACTGTGTATATTCCTACTAAATATGAAATTGCACTTAAATACTATCAAACTTACAATATAATGAACAATTCTAAAGGAATGGTGGATATTTTACTGTCACTGGTGCTCAAAACTGTGCTTACGAACTGGATAGCCCAGAAAGTGATAGATGTGCATGTATATTAGATTACGATCTTTATCACTGAACACAGTAAGATTTACTTTGCTGAAATATAGGGGCCCTTTTACAGTGCGCACTAAAAAGTGGCCTGTGCTATTTTTAGTGCATGGTTTCCCATTTTGAGGTTTGTGAGCCCTTGGCCAGAGGTGGCTGTGTGAGGATCACTCAACCACCTCTGGGTAGATGGAGTCCCAAGAGTATCCCAAAGAACTGGACTGGATTGCAAGTGGAGTTGAACTAAGGTAGCTCAATGGCAGCAAAAGAACACAAGTCAAAAAGTCAAACAAATGGCTCAGCAATAATGTAAGAGAAGAGAGGACAATAAGCAGCCTAGCTGCACATCCTAACACTAGCTAAAGCAAAACAAAACCTTAAGCATACACTATTGGGAAATAGTAAGACAGCCTAGCTGTACAAGAGAAGCAAACATAAGAGCACAAGAGACTAGTCAAAGGCCCGCCCTGGCGGGCAACAGAAAGCAGTAGCACTTAGCTGGAAGCAGTAAGACCGCTGGCAGTCAGATAAGATAAAGGTTTATTTTGTCAGGACTCTTATGTAAGCCGCGGGACCTCCATGGGCAAGCTCTTCAGAAGCAGGAGATGAACAGCAGCAAAGCAAAGGGTCTAAAATTTATTTAATTTATTATATTTGTATCCCGCACTTTCCCACTAAAAGCAGGCTCAATGCGGCTTCTGTCTGCTGCACCCTACGCCTGGAATAAAACGTCCTGAGCCCCGAACGTCTTGGCCACCTTTAAATCTAGACTGAAAGCCCACCTATTTAACATTGCTTTTGACTCGTAATCACTTGTAACCACTCGCCTCCACCTACCCTCCTCTCCTCCTTCCTGTACACATTCATTGATTTGATTTGCTTACCTTTTTTTTTGTCTATTAGATTGTAAGCTCTTTGAGCAGGGACTGTCTTTCTTCTATGTTTGTGCAGCGCTGCGTACGCCTTGTAGCGCTATAGAAATGCTAAATAGTAGTAGTAGTAGTAGGCTTACATAGTAATAGGTAACACAGAATTTTGTTATGTCAAAGTAGGAAATTAAGTATAACATAATAGACGGATGGATGGGTAGTAAATGGATGGGTAGGTAGGTAGAGACAGGTGATAGAGAGAGGAGGTAAGGTGGGAGATAGATTCTGGGTCAATGTCGTTTTCTCTTCAGAATATGTAAGGTAGATGGGTTCATGAGATTAATCTGGGTCTTTTGGGTAGGCTTGTTTGAATAGATGGGTTTTAGTGCTTTCTGAATGGTAGGTGGTCATGGATTGCTTGGATAGGTCTAGGGAGAGCGGTTCCATAGACGGGCTGCCCAGGAAGGAAAATGGATCCATAATAAGTTTTGTACTTGAGACCTTTACAGCTGGGGTAGTGCAGGTTGAGGTACTTCATGAGGATACAGACATGTTTCTTGCTGGAAGGTCGACCAGATTTATCATATAGTTCGGAGATTCTCCGTGTATTATCTTGTGGATTAAGTCTGGGCTTTGAAATTGTCCTCTTGTAGAAGAAAACAAACAGTCACAGGGGTACCCAAGCTGAATGTTCTCAGGGCAACCAGGTTTAAGCAAAGCAATGCCTGAGCCAACGCTCTCAGGGCAAACAGGTTAGCAAACAATGCCCGAGCCAATGCTCCCAGGGCAAATGACACACAGGCATAGCGCAGCAAACAGGAACCAGGAACAGCCCACGCCGGATCCCTTCAAGCTCCAAGCACAGCCACCTCATCCAGGGATACTTCTCGTTCCCAGCACACACAGTCCAAAGCACAGCACAGGGCCTACTCACTGTGGACGACTGGGGACCTCAACTGAAGGGCAAGAAGCTCTCAGGACTTCAAGGCTTGGAAGCAGGCTTCACTGGAACAGAGCAAGAAAGAGAAAGCTGCAGCAATGCGTCAGGCCACAGCCTGACAAGGAAATAGCAGATAGAACCTGCAGAGCCGCAGGCAGGCCTGAGCTCAATCAAGGATTATTGACAGAGACTGAGTGCACGCAAAAGCCAGCTTAAGAAAGGCTCAGCACTGATGACATCACCAACTGGCTTTCACCCTCTACAGTGACCCCACAGGTCACTGGCTAGAACAGCAGGTAAAACTAATGGATCTAGATGAAATAAAGCACTGACGAACAAGGCATGGACCTCGACAGCCGTGACACCCGTGCACTGAGGCCACTTTTACTGCGGCTGTAAAATGGCTGCAATTTCTTTTTTTTTTTTCATTAATGGCCATGCGCTAATTTCCCAATTAGTGTGTGGTCATTACTGTGTGAGCCCCTACTTCCACCTGTTTACTAGGTGGTAAATGCTCCCACGCTAACCCTGCGCTAATCAGGCAGTGTGTGGCAATTTACCTGCGCTACCCAATTAGCGCAGAGCACACCTACTCTCTGCCTCTAAACACACCCCTGCTCTAGAAAAGATTTTATATTTTTTAGTGCGGGATTAGTGCACGCCGATCCCAAAACTACTGTGGGACGCCTGAGCGCATCCCATGGTGGTGCCTTTTTAGGATGTGGTAAGCACGCGTTAGTGCTTACGGCCACTTTGTAAAAGGGCCCCAAAGTTCTCAAAATATCTATTATGCTATTTGAAAATCTCTAGAGCATTGTATTTATTCTATTCATGTAATACTCCATTTAAGGAATGCTCATTTTTCATTTTTATATGACTAAAAGATTTTTGTTATTTAAAATATAGTTTTATAAAATATAACAAACTCAACTAAAGAAAATCAAATGCTACAAAACCCCCTAACTATAGCTAGAAAATCACATTTGCTTTGTATAAAGCTGCTACAAAGAGGAACAGATAGACAAAGGTGGACAGAGGTGGTGCCAAACGCTATCACCAAAAAAGTTACAGTCTTCACATCACCGCCCTTAGTTTGTCCAAATGGGGAAAGCAAGCAGAGGCATGGTTTGGGGAATGTTTTCCAATACAGATGAATGGAAAGGGGTGATTGGGTTCTTACATGTTTATTAGATTCAGGGAATATTGTAGGTAGATGTGGCATTCAGGGCAAATCATCAGAAGTCAGATTGAAGCAGGGGAAGGAAAGAAGACATCCACTCTCAGATTCTGGAAAAAAAGCCAAGCTTCAATTCACGCTTCACTCAGAACTTGTTGAGCTAAGCCTGATGAAATTCTGCATGTTGAAAATAAGGAGCCCTTTTACTAAACCACATTAAACACTTAGGGGTCCTTTTACTAAGGTGCGCTGAAAAATGGCCTGTGCTGTTGTAGATGTGTGTATTGGACGCACACAGGTCCATTTTTCAGTGCATCTGCAAAAAAAGTATTTTTTTTGGCCGAAAATGGACATGCAGCAAAATAAAAATTGACACGCTTCCATTTTGGGCCTGAGACTTTACCGCCACCCATTTACTTAGCCGTAAGGTCTCACATGTTAACTGGGCGGTAATCGTCAGCACACATACACTGGCGATTACTGCCCGGTTAGCACCATGTGGTGGAAAATAAAAAATATTTTCTGCCATGCGTATCTGCGCACATGAAAAGTGGGATTACTGGCCAGGGCATGTGGTAACCGGGAGGTAGTTCCAAATTGACGCATGTTGGATGCACGTAGGCGCCTATGCGCCTTAGTAAAAGGGCCCCTTAGGGAGTAATTCTCAATAGATCACCTAAAGTTAAGAGCCAAGATTATGTGTACTAAGGGCCCCTTTTACAAATGTGCGCTAGTGTTTTTAGTGCACGCTACAAATAAGCATGTGATATACGTAGAGATGCTCATATATTCCTCTGTACATCTCTAGCGTTTAGAGCGCCTTTGTAAACAACCCCCTGTGGATTCTGTGATGGCAGTTGTGCATACAACTGCAGTTATAGAATAAATACTAGTGTAAATCCACATTTACACATACCTAAGTTTAGGTGCAAACGCTTATGCCAACTAAATGGCTGATACAAATATTCTGTAACCTGCATACGAAACTGCCTGACATACCCTCTGACCCACCCATATTCCTCTCAGGTCTATGCCCCCCCTTGGAGTTGCATGCTACATGTCTATTTGGAGTATTATGCAGGCTTGAAATCATATTTTGGTTCAGGCTCTGAAATGACAGTAAAACTGACAGGCCCATTTCTAAGTGATTTTCAGTTGAACTAATGCGTGACTTAAGATCTCATGATCTGATGAGACACAATGTCACAAGCTATATGAGGGAGGATGCAGGTGCAAAATAGCTGACCCCAGGGATTTAGAAATATGACAGCAACTGTTAACAGATGTTCAGGAGAAAGAGGGAACAAAGTAGTTTCTCGGGAAGATGACGATGACAATGACGATGCTGCCGAGAAGTGTAGGTCTCTTCATTATCATACAACCAATTATCTGCAACTAATTAATTACCATAAACCTATCATATGTAACCAATTAACATGTAGCCAATTACCTGTAACTACAATATTACAATATGAAACTGAATTTACCTGTAAAAGTGATTGTACTAGGAAGCAAGAGCCAGAGTATCAGTTGTAGCCAGCACTTCTGTATAAGCAAGTCTGTACTCTCAATGAGAAATTACAATTTGTTATCTGTGCTTGGTGAGTAGAAATAAATGATCACATTTCTCATTCTAAATGTAGCCTTGGTTTATTTATTCCATCTATTAGGAGATGGCTGGTCCATACACTTTAGTAAGGGCTAAATAAACCTAAAATTCATTGGTGACAACCCGGACATGGATGGGGGGGGGGGGGATGGTGACGAACGACCCTCTGGTCGACTCTTTTTGGGGGCCCAATAAGGAGTGCCCTGGTATGTGGAGTCGTGACCCTCCAAGTACACTCGTATGGTGTTGGTAGATTGAGCTGCAGGATACCAGCAACAGAGACTGTCCTATTGAAGACGAAGTGTGGTGAGTCTAACAGTTTAATTTCTATTAAATTTCTGTGTGAAAAGTTTTAGTGAATCTTTAAGTGCACATATTCTGTTTAAGTTTCAGTAGTGAATCTAGTGAATCTTAAATATCAAGAAAAGCTACAAGGTTAGACATTATGGCTAGTACACCGCTAGAGATTGTGATCAGGTACTTCCCAATTGAGAAAAAGGAAATGACCCATCTGTGTGATAAATGGCACAAATGGAACAAAAAAACCAGAATAATCTCTGTTGGCCCATAAAAGGTTCCTTTGATCCAAGTACACTGCGTAGAATGATCCAATATAATGAGTCCTTTAAAAAGGGAAATGCTCGTTTGAAGCACCTTCAGGCCCTGAACAAATGTATTCTTGTAGGAGACGCGAAGCAGAAATGAAGTCCTTGCCAGACTCTTCCTGCCTTTCCACCGCCTCCTCCACCTGTGGGTCCGACTGCACCTTCAGCCCCTCCACCGTACGATGACCCACTAATGAATGATACAACTAAGGTTATGGCCTGTGGCACTGCCGTCAGGTATAAAAAATTTGGCGGGGAACCTAACCCTGCACCAGCCTTAGAAACTGCCACGTGTCCACTCTCGGTTGATGCTTTGACAGTGCAAATCAAAGAGGTTGTAGATTTAATCTGGATGCCTGATGAGCAAAATGCCCAGGAACCGGAGCTGATTCATGCTCAGAACAAAGACTTAGGTCAGAACGAGGAAACCTTTGGTCTCCCTACACCTGGGCCAGAAAGAGTCATTTTAAATTGTTATCCTAGAGAGGATGACAATCAGGTGACACCTATTCCCCGACAGAACCCCAATTGCACCAAAGTCAGGTTATGTCCACTCCCCGACAGACTCCCAGCTGAACCGCGTTCTACCCCACTTGTTGATCCTCACATCGATGAAAACTATCGATGATGTTATTGCGGATCTTCAACATGACGTTGATGACCTCTGTCAGGAAGCAATCACATATCAAGCTCTTAAAAATACTCCTCAGTCACATATTGCTGACAAAAACCAGGTCCAAAGTTCCCAAGGTCCCATTTACTGAACTTGGGGCTTGCCCCAAGACCAAGACCACTCCTAAGGTTCAATTTCATATGTTAATGGTACCGTCCCTGAGACCCCTTGTGAATATGTATTTCAGCAGGAGCATTCTTATATTGGGTCCAACCTTGGGTCTATAATCTTGCATCCTGGTCCGAATCCTTACGCCCCCAATCTAACGCCTTCCCCAGGGAAGGATCATTGCAGACAGACGCCCTCCGCCTTGCTCACGACCTTATTTACTCTTACCCCGACCCCGGCTGGGGTCCTAGGGTTAAAACCTATATGCAGGAAGGTCTTAAGATCTGGAAAAAACATGAAAACCAGTTTGCTCCACAAGAATGTAGCTCCAGCTGCCAAACTAAACTTGGGCCCCTTTTTAAAAGTATCCGGGGGAGTTCCACATACTGATATGTGCCCTCCACTAATGTTGATTTAACTAGCCTAACTCAGCAGTTACCTGATCTCACTGAGGGGGGGAACAAGTGGATCGTAAGTTTCACGATTTAACCATGGATTCAACTCTTGCCATACGTGACATAAAGGCACTGTTGGGAGTATCCCCCAAGCCATGTCTTAGAACTTTTTTAATACTGCTGCCCTCGCTAATGTGGCCCTCTCAAAATGACGGGATGAAATCAATTTAATACTATTAAAAATCAGATTGTTTAATGCCATTTGCTACCGTTTTCCAATTCAGAAGATTTTTTATGTATTACTTCCCAACGCTGGGATAGCTTAGAGCCCATTGAAAAATATATGCTCAAGTTACAACAGTTATACAGAGGTGAGATTGAAGAGCGTTTTGTTGCTCCTAACTGTCTCCCTGTTTTTTACCGCCTTTTTAAAGAAACTTTACCAGTTAAAGTTAGGGAGGGACTTGACAATACTGTAGGTCTCTCACAGAATCAGTGGCCAGAGATGAAGGAACACATTTTACACCATTGCCGTAATTCCCCAATTTGGCATTCCATGTAAAATTACTACTGAAAACGGTTCACATTTTGTTCAATGAGTAATCTAGACTCTCACTGCAAAATTGCAGATTACTCACCGGACGGTGAGCATTTACAAACCTACTAGCAATGGCCTGGTGGAAAGATATAATGCTCTTTTAAAAACAAAACTGCGACAACTCATGGTAAATGGAATCAAATCTTGGCTAGATGTCTTACCACTAGCCCTTTTAACTTACGGGCTACACCGTCTGCCACTTGAAATTGACCCCGTTTCAATTATGTACTGGCCGCAAAATGTGCCTGGTTCCGGAAATCCAGAACATCACTTGCCTGATACTTACTCGGTGTACTAGGACCAATTGCAATTTGTCATAACATCTCTGTCTGCCTTCTTCCAGGACTCGTCAAACGAAGGGCGGATACTAGTCCAGAGGCTTGGAAAACGCCAATACTGTGAAGATAGGGGACCTTGTCCATAGGAAATATTAACACACAAGACCTGGAAAGATCTATTTACGTTGGTCCATTCAAGGTAGAAGCGTAACCGCAACTGCAGTCAAGCTACAATTCCTGGGTCGATCTGAAAGATATTCGAGTCCTTCAGAGAGACACATGTCCCTGGACCCCTCGGAAATGCCACTGCAAGTGATACGCTCACAGAAGAACCAACAGATAGAACAGACCTCAAGGAGTGCTGCAGGACACAGCAATACCTGGACATAGCAAGTGAACAGAGACAATTTACTTTTTGCATTTATAAACTTTATGGACTCATTATTGCTCATACTCATTTCAGCATTAATCATTTACTTATTACTCTGTTTAAGGTTTAGTGTTTAAGGCTTAATTGCATTTTAGTTATTTTCAGTTTTTACATTAAGTATAGTTAAGATTTAGTTTAGGCCAACATTTTTAGATAATATTTGCTTAACATATAGTGGCAACATTTAAGTGATACAATTAAGATTTAGATTAAGATTACATTTTAGCAATTTTTAGTGTTAAAAATTATATTAAGATCTACTTTACTAAAAAAATTCAGCATAGTTCAACATTATCAACTTATAGTTTTGCTTAAAGTTTTTATATGTCTCGGGTATTATTTGCAGTCTAGGAGCTCTTTTACAGTATAGTATGCTCCTATGCCACACTGATAACATACTGCTGTTTGTGATCATATATTTACTGGGTTTTGCTTTTTTTCTTCACACTAGTGTTTGCTATCATTTTGCTTATGCTGGAACAGTATCAGTACATTGGACAAATTTCCCTCTCTGACTAATTTAGCAATATAAATAGTTGCTAACCCTCATCCATTTAATTAGCAGGTTTTTCACTTTTCCAGAGAATGCTTGATGCCCCTATCAATGAACTAGTATTTCTGGTTTTCATCCACTTTTTGTGTTTCACTATTATAGTAACTCTTATTCTTACTTTTGTCTGGTTTCTCCTGGAGACATTCTCTATTCTCAGCTATAACATTCCCTTTTAAATATCATTTCTGGTATTACTACTCTGATCATTGTGGTAGCTGTGCTTGTGCTTGTAGGGTGTTGCATTATACCGTGTGTTAGAAGACTAGTATAACGCCTGATTGAAACTGCCTTGACCAAGAGAGATCCTATAGAGTATGCTATGACCCTATATGAGCCATTAAAACCTGCTGATGATGCCAATACCATTTATACCCAGATGCGCCCCATTTCTGATGATGCCGACACCCCTGCTTCTGATATTGATTCTCCTGTATAATTTGCTTTCATTTCTTAGAGGCATTGTCATCTTGTAATCAAGTTAACACACCATCTTTTTGTGGTTCAGTTTTACTCCCTGCACCTCTCCATTCCTATGTGGGCCATTTTTGTTCATTCTCCCCCTAATATTTCCAACTCTCTAGTACTCATGAAGATCGCTTGGCCATGACGGGTAAGGTAGGAGTAAGAGTCCCGACCTAAGACAGCCTTTGGTCGATAGTTCTGAGGTGTGAACATAAGGCCTAGATGCATGACCTGCCCTAATACTATATCTTATCTAATCATATATCGTTGAAGCCCTTTCTATAAAGGCCTTCAAAGGGTGGAGATGTCTATTTGGAGGATTATGCAGGCCTGAAATCATATTTTGGTTCAGGCTCTGAAATGACAGTAAAACTGACAGGCCCATTTCTAAGTGATTTTCAGTTAAACTAATGCGTGACTCAAGATCTCATGATCTGTTGAGACACAATGTCACAAGCTATATGAGGGAGGGTGCAGGTGCAAAATAGCTGACCCCAGGGGTTTAGAAATATGACAGCAACTGTTAACAGATGTTCAGGAGAAAGAGGGAACAAAGTAGTTCCTTGGGAAGATGACGGTGACGATGCTGCCGAGAAGTGTAGGCCTCTTCATTATCATACAACCAATTATCTGCACCTAATTAAGTGGCCAGTCCAGGTTACACTTACCTGGCGGAGTCCCTCAAAAGGGCAAGATTCCATTCTACTTTAACCACAAGGATGAGCTGTGGCTTTTCCCAGGTCTACCTTAATAATGATTTATGGACTTTTCTTGCAGGAATTTGTCCAAACCGTTTTTTTTAATGAGCTACATTAATTGCTTTTACTGCCTACTCCAGCAATAAGTTCTAGAACTTAAGATGCAATGTTTACAGAGATTTCACTTTTAATCACCTAGGTTTGACTGAGCAGCCAATTCCTTACAGCATATCAAGTCAAATGCTTTCTTTTTATTTATTTTGAAGTTTAAATATTTTTATACGCTTTTACCATCTACTCCAGCAATAAGTTCTAGAACTTAAGATGCAACATTCACAGAGATCTCACTTTTAAATCACCTGGGTTTGACTGAGCAGCCATTTCCTTACAGCTTATCAAGTCAAATGCTTTCTTTTTATTTTTATATATATACCTTTTTTTTTTAATTATTCCAGTTTCAAATATAGTACAAACAAAAGTATGAGAAGCATAATAATCCACATTATGAAAGGGAAATAGTGCTGATGCCAACAATTAATACATACATCTCATATTCCACATCAGAATTACAATCTAGGTCTCAACTTTATAATTAGTTACACATTATATTACAAATTACTCACTAGTAACTGTTTAACATTGTAAAATATATTTCTTTATTAATAGAACAATACAATTTTCCTAAAATAAAATCCATTCCCTTAACCCATAGTTATTAACCAATCCATACACCAATACATTTAAAACCAAACAATTCTCCACAATACTCTTTCAATACACATTCAAATAACATATATCTGGCAATCTTTTACATCAATGTGTGATCATAGCTCTTTAGTCATGTGTTAATCCACTGCTCCAGAGTCTCCCACAAGATTCAGCCTTGCTTCAAATCAGACTCATTGAATCACCAACTTGTAAAATAGTTCTATCCTTTTTTCCAACAAACCGTTGTAACGTTAGTGATAAATCTTGAACAACCATTGATGATGTCAGTCAGCAACATCCAAAATTGTCCATTTTCTCTGTTAGCAGTATCATATGTTCCAGATATATATTTTTTTTGAAAATGTTGTTACATTTGTATTAGAGTTTCAATCTCTCCTGTTCTTATAGTATTCCACCATACGACCAGGACCCAACATGCTCATGTTTCGCTATAAAAGCGTCATCAGGGGTTTTGAATTCTAAACACAATAACAGTGGGTTAACTATAATTCTACTTAATATGTATCATTGTTAAAAACTCTCAAAATTAAACATTAACATGCTATCATAGATACACTTACTGGCTCATCCAGGTGGTGGGGTAGTCAAATACCAGCGATGCGGTGGTGAGCTAGAACTGCTCTCCCAAATGCATAGATGGTTATCAGCTAACACAGAGGTTAAATACTCTAGAGGTTTAACCACTCAATCTCTTTATTGAGTCCAGCTGGAGCTACCGTGTTCCATTGAAATATATAACGTTGCTCCTTCCTAAGTAGTGCCTGAGGCATGTTACCACCCCTCTCTAACTTAACACAATCAAGGACAACAAATCGAAACTCCTGTAAATTGTGTTGCATTTCCAACCAGTGGGCTACAATAGGAGCTTCACAACGAGCTGTACGTATGTTACTTAAATGCTGTGAAATACGCAATTTAATCCTCCGAGAAGTCAAGCCAATATACCACAAACCACAAGGGCAAATCACCCCATATATACAATTTATAGTGTTGCAATTTGTGTTTTGATAAAGATAATGTATTTTCTCAGAATGAAGAATTTGAATTTGAGTAACTTCCATAGCATACTGACAATATGTACATTGATTGCATCTGTGGTGGCCACTATTTCCCACTGAACTATCACGGTTACATCTTTTCTTAGCCAATTGTTCACCTAGATTCATACCCCTAGAAAAAGCAAACTGGGGTGTGACCTTAAATGCAGGATGAATATTTAACATGGGCCAATATCGACGAATAATGTTTATAATATCATTAGATGCTCTGGTGAAAGGTAAAACACACGTTAAAGGTTTACATTCATTAACCCTATTCACCTTCCGTTCCCATTCAGGATGATAATTAAATATAGCAGCATTTTTCAAAACTTTGTGGGGATAGCCTCGAACCCGAAACCTACTGATCATCTGTTCTGCCTGAGTGCAGAATTCTTCCCTAGAGCTACATGCTCTACGTACTCGTAACAATTGACTTGTAGGGATACTGTCTTTTAATGCTTTTGGGTGATGGCTACGGTAATGAAGCATACTATTTCGGTCAGTGTTTTTACTACTTTGTAGCTTCATTGCGTGTCCCCTAGTATTTTTGGAAAGAGTAAACAAGCGATTCATGTCTACCCGTTCTACTCCACTTATTATTTTATAGACCTTTATCTTATCTCCCCTCAGCCGTCTTTTCTCCAAGCTGAAGAGCCCTAGCCACCCTTTAGCATTCCCTCATAGGGAAGTCGGCTCATCCTCGTTATCATTTTGTCACCCTTCTCTGCTACCTTTTCTAATTCCACTATATCTTTTTTTTTAGATGCAGTTGACCAGAATTAACAACAAGTATTCGAGGTGCGGTCGCACATGGAGCGATACAAAGGCACTTGGAGCGTGCCGTTCACAGCCACTGCCTTGATTTTCTCTCCTCTCATGCCATCCTTGATCCGCTTCAATCCGGCTTTCGCCCTCTACATTCGACTGAAACAGCGCTCACTAAAGTCTGTAATGATCTATTCCTCGCCAAATCCAAAGGCCATTACTCCATCCTTATCCTGCTCGATCTATCCGCTGCTTTTGACACTGTAAATCATAGTCTTCTTCTTGCCACACTGTCCTCGTTTGGATTTCACAGCTCTGATCTTTCCTGGTTCTCCTCTTATCTCTCCCACCGTACCTTCAGAGTGTATTCTAGTGGATCATCCTCCACCCCTGTCCCACTCTCAGTTGGAGTTCCTCAGGGATCTGTCCTTGGCCCCCTTCTTTTTTCCATTTTCACTTCTTCCCTGGGCTCTCTGATCTCATCTCACGGTTTCCAGTACCTTCTTTATGCTGACGACACTCAGCTCTACCTCCCCACACCTGACATTACTGCTGAAACCCAGGCCAAAGTTTCAGCCTGCTTAACCAACATAGCTGCCTGGATGTCACACCGCCACCTGAAACTGAACATGGCCAAAACTGAGCTTATTGTCTTTCCCCCCAAGCCCACCTCGCCCCTCCCCCCATTCTCTATTTCAGTAGATGGCACCCTCATCCTCCCTGTCTCATCTGCTCGCAACCTAGGAGTCATCTTTGATTCCTCCCTCTCCTTTTCCGCTAACATCCAGCAGACGGCCAAAACCTGTCACTTCTTTATCTACAACATTAGCAAAATTTGCCCCTTCCTCTCTGATACGCTACCAGAACCCTTATCCCAACCCTTGTCACCTCTCGCTTGGATTATTGCAATTTGCTTCTCACTGGTCTTCCACTCAGCCATCTCTCTCCTCTCCAGTCTGTCCAAAATTCTGCGGCACGACTTATTTTCCGCCAAAATTGTTTTACCCACACTAGCCCACTCCTCAAGTCACTTCACTGGCTCCCTGTCCGCTTCCGCGTAGAGTTCAAACTTCTCTTGCTGACCTTTAAATGCATCAATTCTGCAGCCCCCCATTACCTCTCCTCTCTCATCTCTCCCTACATTCCTCCCCGTAATCTCCGCTCGCTGGACAAATCTCTCTTGTCGTCCCCCTTCTCCTCCACTGCTAATTCCAGGCTTCGTTCCTTTTCCCTTGTGGCGCCTTATGCCTGGAATGGACTTCCTGAGCCTGTACGCCTAGCTCCATCTCTACCTGTTTTCAAATCTATGATGAAAACCCACCTTTTCACCACTGCTTTTGGCTCCTAACCACTACTCAATTCCCCTATCCTTGTTCCTTCTCACCCAGTACTTTCCTTGCCCTTAATTGTCTTGTCTGTCTGTATTTTTAGACTGTAAGCTCTATCGAGCAAGGACTGTCTCTCTGTGTCAGGTGTTCAGACCTGCGTGCGTCTGGTAGCGCTATACGAATGTTAATAATAATAATAATTATAATAATTATAACATCCTCATTTTTGCTTTCCATTCCTTTCCTAATAATATCTAACATTCTGTTTGCTTTCTTTGCTGCCACTGCACACTGAGCACAGGGTTTCAACTTATCATTAATGATGATACCTAGATCCCTTTCCTGGTCGGTGACTCCTAATGTGGAACCTTGCATCACGTAAGTATAGTTTGAGTTCCTCTTTCCCACAAGCATCAGTTTGCACTTGCTCACATTAAACATCATCTTCCATTTGGATGCTCAGTCCCCCAGTCTTGTAAAGTCTTCTTGTAATTTTTCACAATCCTCTTGCAGTTTAACAACTTTGAATAACTTTGTGTCATCAGCGAATTTAATTACCTTAGTTCCTCCCATCTCTAGATCATTTATTTTGGCGAAATTGCCCCAAGGTTATAATACCTAATTCCATACTATATGAATTAAACAAAGTGAAATCACAATTTTAAACAGTTAACAGAAATTCTTAATGAGGAAAGGATCTCCGCTTTCACCAACCCTTTTCAACCTAATGATGACACCTTTAGCCAAAACGCTATCCAACCAAGGCCTCAATCCTTTCATATACGCAGATGATGTCACGATCTATATCCCGTTTAAACATGACAACAGAAATCACTAAAGAAATCAAAACACATCTTCCAAATTATGAATTCATGGGCGGATGCATTCCAACTAAAACTCAATGCAGATAAAACACAGTGTCTCATCCTGTCATCACAACATAACAATTACAAACCCACCATTATAAGTACCCCTAACTTTACCCTTCCTGTTTCAAACAGTTTGAAAATTCTAGGAGTTACAATTGACCGAAACTTTACACTAGAAAACCATGCGAAAAACACAACAAAGAAAATGTTTCAATCAATGTAGAAACTCAAAAGAATAAAACCTTTCTTCCCAAGGGAAATATTTTGCAGACTGGTACAATGAATGGTATTAAGTTAACTTGACTACTGCAATGCAATTTATGCCGGATGCAAAGAACAAATCATTAAAAAACTCCAAACTGCATAAAACACGACAGCCAGACTCATATTTGGAAAAACGAAATACGAAAACGCCAGTCCCCTAAGAGAAAAATTACATTGGCTTCCACTGAGAGAACGTATTGCATTCAAGGTCTGCACTCTGGTTCATAAGATCATACACAGTGAAGCTCCGGGATATATGTCAGGCCTTATAGACCTACCAACCAGGAATTCTACTAAATTATCACTTACGTTCCTGAATCTCCACTACCCCAACTGCAAAGGACTAAAATATAAATCAACTTATGCATCCAGTTTCTCTTATATAAGCACACAAATATGGAATGAATTACCAAAATCAATAAAAACACACGACATAATTTCTGAAAATTTCTGAAAACTAACATATTCAATAAGGTATACCACAAAGATCCATCCTAAATTACCAATAACAAAATTTATACCAGAACTACACAAAAAGTAACTCTTTATTCCTGATCAAGTCTAATCTACTACGATTGAAGTTTTATCCAATTATCTTTTATTTCTTATTACGAAAATGAACTTTATTTATTTGACTAACTAATTCCACTCTGTCACCTCCATATTTTAACTATGTATTTCTCTTTTTCCGGAATTGGTGATCACCATTACGGAACAATTGTAAGCCACATTGAGCCTGCAAATAGGTGGGAAAATGTGGGATACATTTATGCACAAAGTTACTTGTATTAGGGCTCCTGGACCACATTAAGGGGAGGACTCATAATCTGTTCAGAACATCTGACCATTTGTCTCTACAATGACAATTATTTGATTATAATCAAAGCCTTGCAGATGGACAGGAGGCATTTTATGAGAAATAACAGTTTTGAAATAAACGGAATTCAAAAATGCGTGGCATAAACATAAAGGAATTCTGTTCAGAAGAAATGGATCCTCAGAAGCTTAGCGGAGATTGGGTGGCAGCGCCGGTGGTTGGGAGGCAGGGCTAGTGCTGGGTAGACTTCTATGGTCTGTGCCTGGAAAAAAAGGTAGATACAAATCAAAGTCAGGTATACCTATACAGTAGGCATATGAGTTTATCTTGTTGGGCAGACTGGATGGACCGTACAGGTCTTTTTCTGCTGTCACCTACATGTTACTATCAGGCTTATTTTCGAAAAGTGATCGCCGGCCATCTTCCGACATAAATCAGGAGATGGCCGGCGATCTCTCAAAAGCGGCAAAATTGGTATAATCGAAAGCGGGTTTTTTTGACAACATCGCCGCTTTCCCGTCGCCACGCCTGCAAAAGTTCAAGGGGGCGTATTGTCGGCGTAGCAAAGGCGGGACATGGGCGGGCATGGGTGTGGCTACCAGATGGCCGGCTTTCGTGGATAATGTAAAAAAAAAGCGGCATTAAGCAGTATTTCGCCGGGTTTACTTGGTCCTTTTATTTTCACGACCAAGCCTCAAAAAGGTGCCCCAACTGACCAGATGATCACCGGAGGGAATGGGAGATGACCTCCCCGTAGTCCCCCAGTGGTCACCTCCTACACTAAAAAAATAAAAATAAAAACTTTTTTTTACCAGCCTATATGCCAGCCTCAAATGTCATACCCAGCTCCCTGACAGCAGTATGCAAGTCCCTGGAGCAGTTTTTAATGGGTGCAGTGCACTTCAAGTAGGCAGACCCAGGTCCATCCCCCCCCCCCTACCTGTTACACTTGTGGTACTAGCGAGGTAATTAAATTTGCTGATGACACAAAGTTATTCAAAGTCGTTAACTCGCGACGGGATTGTGGAAAATTACAGAAGGACCTTACGAGAATGGGAGACTGGGTGGCTAAATGGCAGATGACGTTTAATGTGAGCAAGTGCAAGGTGATGCATGTGGGAAAAAAGAACCCGAATTATAGCTACGTCATGCAAGGTTCCACATTAGGAGTTATGGACCAAGAAAGGGATCTGGGTGTCGTCGTCGATAATACACTGAAACCTTCTGCTCAGTGTGCTGCTGCGGCTCGGAAAGCGAATAAAATGTTGGGTATTATTAGGAAAGGTATGGAAAACAGGTGTGAGGATGTTATAATACCGTTATATCGCTCCATGGTGCGACCACACCTTGAGTATTGTGTTCAATTCTGGTCGCCGCATCTCAAGAAAGATATAGTGGAACTGAAAAAGGTGCAGCGAAGGGCAACTAAAATGATAGCGGGGATGGGACGACTTCCCTATGAAGAAAGACTAAGGAGGCTAGGGCTTTTCAGCTTGGAGAAGAGACGGCTGAGGGGGAAACATGATAGAGGTATATAAAATAATGAGTGGAGTGGAACAGGTGGATGCGAAGCGTCTGTTCACGCTTTTCAAAAATACTAGGACTAGGGGGCATGCGATGAAACTACAGTGTAGTAAATTTAAAACAAATCAGAGAAAATCTTTCTTCACCCAACGCGTAATTAAACTCTGGAATTCGTTGCCGGAGAGCGTGGTGAAGGAGGTTAGCTTGGCAGAGTTTAAAAAGGGGTTAGACGGTTTCCTAAACGACAAGTCCATAAACCGCTACTAAATGGACTTGGGAAAACTCCACAATTCCAGGAATAACATGTATAGAATGTTTGTACGTTTGGGAAGCTTGCCAGGTGCCCTTGGCCTGGATTGCCACTGTCATGGATAGGATGCTGGGCTCGATGGACTCTTGGTCTTTTCCCAATGTGACATTACTTATGTACTTATGCTAAGTGTTGAGCCCTCCAACCCCCCCCCCCCCCCCCAACCCACTGTAACCACATCTAGGTGCCCCCCTTCACCCATAAGGACTATGGTAATGGTGTAGAGGTGAGGAGTGGAGGAGTGGCCTAGTGGTTAGGGTGGTGGACTTTGGTCCTGGGGAACTAAGGAACTGAGTTCAATTCCCACTTCAGGCACAGGCAGCTCCTTGTGACTCTGGGCAAGTCACTTAACCCTCCATTGCCCCATGTAAGCCGCATTGAGCCTGCCATGAGTGGGAAAGCGCAGGGTACAATGTAACAAAAATAAAATTGGGGGGCTCAGCACCCAAGGTAAGGGAGCTATGCACCTGGAAGCTATTGTGTATTTTTTAAACATTTTTAGAAGTGCCGCTAGGGTGCCCAGTTGGTGTCCTGGCATGTCAGGGGGACCTGTGCACTACAAATTCTGGCTCCTCCCATGACCAAATGCCTTGGATTTTGCGGGGTTTGAGATGGCTGGCATTTTTTTCCATTATCGCTGAAAAACAAAACCGGCGATCTCAAACCCGGCGAACTCTGGCATTTGGCCGGGCTAAACCGTATTATCGAAAAAAAGATGGCCGGGCAGCTGTTGCGCCGCCGCCAAAATAGATCGCTGGCGATCTATTTTGCCGGTGACGTTCAATTATGCCCCTCCATGTTACCATATGTAACCAATTAATTAACATGTAGCCAATTACCTGTAACTACAATATTACAATATGCATCTGAAATTACCTGTATAAAAGTGATTGTACTAGGAAGCAAGAGTCAGAGTATCAGATGTAGCCAGTACTTCTGTATAAGCAAGTCTGTACTCAATGAGGAATTACAATTTGTTATCTGTGCTTGGTGAGTAGGAATAAACGATCACATTTCTCATTCTAAACATAGCCTTGGTTTATTTATTCCACCTATTAGGAGGTGGCTGGTCCATACACTTTAGTAAGGGATAAATAAACCTAAAATTCATACAGAATTTCAGAATGCAACTTATAGAATACCAAGGGCAGTTATATGTGTAACTGCCAATTAGTACCAATTAGCAGCAAGTAACACCTATTATAGCCAATAATTGGTTGTTAAGGTCATTTAGAATCTAATTAATCTATTAAGTTATGCAGACAACTGACCTTATTCTATAAATTGCATGTACAACTTTGCATGCTTCCATGTTAACCAGGAACAGGTACTGCACATTAACGTGAATCTTAATACATGGTCGTCAATAAAAAAATACTTGGAATGCCTTCAATAGGTGCCAAATTACATTTGTAGGTACTGCACATCAGTGGCATAACTACAGGGGGGCCTGGGCCCTCAATTTGGGCTTGGGCCTCCTCCAGAACTGCAGTATACCTTTGCTGGTGGGGATGCTGAAGCCCCAAGAGCCAAATACAGTGCCTCCACTCCCCTCCTTGCACTGCTTCCTTCTTGCAGACGTCGGTGGAGTGACTTCAGCCACAGACGCTGGAACGTCTCATACATACTCAAGAGCATGCCACCAATGTCTGCAGGAAGGAAGCAGCACAAGGAGGAGGGCAGTGGCTCCGGCATTTTATTTATTTGGCTGGCAGGGCCTCGGTATCCCCATCAGCTGTATGGTTAGGTCATGGGCGGGGTGAAGAGGAATGAATTGCCCCTCATCCACTCCTGGGCACCCCCAAAATCGGAGGGCTAGCTACACCCCTGCCACTCAATAAAGTACCACATTAAGCCATGGTAACTGCAAATTTTACTGTGGTTTAGTAAAAGTTTTTTTGCACACAAAATGCCTTTGATTTAGTTACAAAGATTAAAACTAAGAATAGTTTTTAGTTTCAATTTCAGCTCAGTTTTCATTCTGTAAAAGTATTTAGGTCAATTATATTATAATTAACAATTTTTAACTTGCTTGCTAACATAGCTACTTCCAGAGATTTAGGGAAATTCCATGGGAACAGCATAAATACATTAGCAATAATGATCTTGCAGTAGAACGGTAAATAGATATGCAATATTAGTAAATGTCATGTTTGTTTTGGAAATATTACAAAGTACACTTTCTGTTGTGACTGAAAGATGATGTCAACACTTGGTGGATGTAGAGAATCAGCTGTGACCAGCCCAACTAAAACTCATTCTATATGTAAAAGAGTATTTCAAAACAACGTTCATAAAATTGTTTGCCTTACTTGAAAATACAGCCTTCCAATCTACGTTAAGAAGCCTAAAGATATAGAGAAGATTGCTTGAGAAGCCAGACTCAGGGATGACTAAAATAGTCTCCCATGTGACAAAGGGCAGGTCTGAAGAGAGATGAGAACATCACACGCCCATTAAAATCCTGTTAGCATGAATACAGACTGCATTGTTAGGACTGCTGGTGCAGAAGGAAGCAAATAGGATGTAATAAACCTTCTGGTACTAAATGACCTAGAAGAAGTGAAGATGTAAGTGTAATAAGAGAAGATTTTAAGAAATGGGGGAGGGGGGATGGAAGTGGCAGGAGTCTTAAGTAGCAGGCAAGAACAGTAGCATTTCCACTGATACTACCTGCATTGTTCAATTCTGGTCGCTGCATCTCAAGAAAGATACAGCAGAATTGGAAAACGTGCAGTGAAGGGCGACTAAAATGATAGCGGGGATGGGACGACTTCCCTATGAAGAAAGACTAAGGAGACTAGGGCTTTTCAGCTTGGAGAAGAGACGGCTGAGGGGAGACATGATAGAGTTATATAAAATAATGAGTGGAGTGGAACAGGTGGATGTGAAGCATCTGTTCACGCTTTCCAAAAATACTCGGTGTGAGTGACATTGCCGAAGAGTTAGAAGGTAAAGTTTGCCTATTTGCAGATGATACTAAGATCTGTAACAGAGTGGACACCCGGGAGGGAGTGGAAAACATGAAAAAGGATCTGAGGAAGCTAGAAGAATGGTCCAAGATTTGGCAATTAAAATTCAATGCGAAGAAATGCAAAGTGATGCACTTAGGGAATAGAAATCCACGGGAGACGTATGTGTTAGGCGGGGAGAGTCTGATAGGTACGGACGGGGAGAGGGATCTTGGGGTGATAGTATCTGAGGATTTGAAGGCGACGAAACAGTGTGACAAGACGGTGGCTGTAGCTAGAAGGTTGTTAGGCTGTATAGAGAGAGGTGTTACCAGCAGAAGAAAGGGGGTGTTGATGCCCCTGTATAAGTCGTTGGTGAGGCCCCCACCTGGAGTATTGTGTTCAGTTTTGGAGGCCGTATCTTGCTAAGGATGTAAAAAGAATTGAAGAGGTGCAAAGAAAAGCTACGAGAATGGTATGGGATTTGCATTACAAGACGTATGAGGAGAGACTTGCTGAACTAAACATGTATACTCTGGAGGAAAGGAGAAACAGGGGTGATATGATACAGACGTTCAAATATTTGAAAGGTATTAATCCGCAAACGAACCTTTTCCGGAGATGCGAAGGCGGTAGAACGAGAGGACATGAAATGAGATTGAAGGGGGGCAGACTCAAGAAAAATGTCAGGAAGTATTTTTTCACGGAGAGGGTAGTGGATGCTTGGAATGCCCTGCCGCGGGAGGTGGTGGAAATGAAAACGGTAATGGAATTCAAACATGCGTGGGATAAGCATAAAGGAATCCTGTGCAGAAGGAATGGATTCTCAGGAGCTTAGTTGAGATCGGGAGGCGGGGCTGGTGGTTGGGAGGCAGGGATAGTGCTGGGCAGACTTATACGGTCTGTGCCAGAGCCGGTGGTGGGAGGCAGGGATAGTGCTGGGCAGACTTATACGGTCTGTGCTAGAGCCGGTGGTGGGAGGCGGGGCTGGTGGTTGGGAGGCGGGGATAGTGCTGGGCAGACTTATATGGTCTGTGCCAGAGCCGGTGGTTGGGAGGAGGGGATAGTGCTCTGCAGACTTATACGGTCTGTGCCCTGAAGAGCACAGGTACAAATCAAAGTAGGGTATACACAAAAAGTAGCACATATGAGTTGTCTTGTTGGGCAGACTGGATGGACCGTGCAGGTCTTTTTCTTTTTTTTTTTAATTTTTTTATTTATCATTTTTACAATTTTACAAGCATTTTTACTACTTGAATAGGTAACACAGTTAGCAACTTGCCACATAGAAGCAAAAAAGAAAAAATAGGTAAATATTACATAACTTATATTAGACCACCAAATTCGAGGGGCTAAAAGCCGTTAAGTTGAGAAAAAGAATATTTACTTAATATAGTAAAGCTATAGCAGATTATTGTTATATTATTACAAACCCCCCCAAAAAAGTTTACATTCCCAACATCCTAATCTTTAAGACGAGACATAACGGTTTAAGGTCAAAAAGCATTTATAATAATTTTTTCTGAGAAATAAATTGTTTTAAATGTTCGGGTTCAAAGAAAACATATTTTACCCCTAAATATTTCACATTGCATTTGCAAGGATAGTTCAAGTGAAACGAAGCTCCTAAAGACAAAGTTTCAGCACGAAGTGCTAAAAAATCTTTTCTTCTACTTTGAGTTTGTTTTGTAACATCTGGGAATACCCAGATTTTTCCCCCATAAAATGGGGTTTGCAGATTCTTCAAAGCCATTTTCCTGACTGATTCTAAATCTTGGAGAAATATAAATGAGACCAACAAAGTTTGCCGTTCAGTTATGTCAGTTAATGATGTTTCCAGTAATTCTGATACATTTAAATCTGGTTGTTCCAACAATTGTGTTGATTTTCTCGTAGGAAGGTAATAAATTTTATTCAGTGGAGGCACATTTTCTAAAGTAAATTTTAAATTTTCTATCAAATACCTTTTGAAGATTTCTAATGGAGAATATATAGAAGTCCGTGGAAAGTTCAAAAGTCGCAAGTTTAGCCTCCTGTTATAATTTTCAAAGTGTTCCATTTTTCTATGTATCAGTATATTATCCTGTATTAATTTAACTGAAGTTTCTTTCAACTTAGTGGTTTCAATTGACAAATTTTGAATCTTTTCAGTCACCTCGTCTTTCATAGAAGCAAATGCAGTTGACAATTCTTGCACATTACCCAATAACGGCTCTATCTTGCTTGTTGATTCCATTACCGTCTGTAGTGTCTCCCATATCGCCTCAAGAGTCACCGCCGGCGAGGAGACTAAGGATTTTTCTGGTCTCTGTGCCATCTGACTCTTAGCCTTTGCTATTGCACTGGCCTCAGCTACAACATCGATGTGGGGGCCCAGTAGTAGCTCTCCTCTTCCGTCACCGCGGTTAGAGGCTACTTCACCCAGATCGATTTCAGCCGGTTGCGGTGGGGGTGGGCGCGCCGGGGGGGACAAAGAAACGTCCTGCCCCTGGAGTTCAACCTCTCCTCGGGTATCGAACTCAGCAGGGCTTCCCGGCGTCGTAACAGGGGTTCTCGCGAGAAAACCTTGGATAGAGAGCTGTGTTGGCGTCGAAGTTCGAACCGGCTGGGATCCAGTTCTCAAAACCCCCTTCCTCTTAGTATGCGGCATCGTAGAAAGAAATAAGGTAAATCTTTAAAAAGGAAAAATCTACCAAGAGGTATAGGTATGGGTTTGACACAGCATTATCCAAAGGTTCATTCGCGGTTTGGTGTTGCTGCCGCCATCTTGCTCCGCCCCTCCTGTGCAGGTCTTTTTCTGCCGTCATCTACTATGTTACTATGTTACTATCTAATGAGGCATAGGCATGTCCACCAGAAGACTTTCAGGTAGTCAGTACTTTCCAAGCTGTAGTTTAAGGCTCTTGCTGCCACAGAACAACCGCACGGGTCGAATGGGCCTCCGCTCTTGCCCTTGGGAAGCTGCGGGTGACTCAAAGCTGTGGGAGAGCTGAAGACTCCCACAGGAGTCTGCAAACTGCCAAAAGCCTCCTTCTCAGAAGCCCTTAAATACCAAATATGAAGAAACTGGGAGCAATCCACCCCTGTTCCCCAGTCACATCTTCTGAAAGGCTTGCACATAAAACTGCTGGAATCGCAGGCAAATCAGGCCACACGGGAGTGCCGGTGCTTCAGCTTTGCTATGTGGCGCATAAAGAAAGATGGTGCCCTCAGGCGCACATGTGTGCCCAGGAAAACAGCTGCCCTGCGCCTGCCAAAACGAGCCGGGAAGGAGCACAATGCTCTACGGAGTCGGGTTGTACAATGGAGCTCTGGCATGGGAAACATCAGGAGCTGCTACTCTCCCCCACCTGCACAGGTAGGGAAATGACTATTTACCCCCTCGGGAATCATTGTCTCATGCCAAGTCGTTTCTCACACCTCTCAGCCGGTACTGCAAACTGGCATCAGCTTGCCGCGCTGGACGAATCAGACTGAAGGGTTGGGGGGTTTTTTCACAGTGCTCAAACGGCATTTTTTTTTTTAAGACAGGAGAGGGCGCCAGAGCAAAAGAAACCTCAGACTCTTTTAAAGTCAGGAGAGTGAGAACCACAAACTCCAGTCAGGCAGAGAGGAAGGGGTGATGGGGGAGGAAGGAAGGCACCTGGTTCCACCAGGTGTGCACCCAAGTCCCAGGTACAGGACACCTCAGACCCCAGAAGCTCAATTAGACCCAAGGGACCAGGCCAGGAGCCAATCAATCCAGAGCTGCACAGTTATGACCATCTACCTGCTAGACAGAGAGAATACTGAAGTTAAGGTGGCTGCACATGACCACATATAGTAAACCTCTGAAGTTCTCTCTGTCTCCACCTGCTGGTAGAGAGACATAACCCACAAGTCCCTGGATTGATCTGTGGGACGCTATGGAACCACTGTTATCCACTGAAAGGAGTTTCCTCCTGGACTGGCAGACTATGAATGCTCATGAAATAAAAATAATGAACTAACCCCCATTTACTATGCCGCAAGGCAATGCAGACAGCTGAGTCGGCATTAGTGCACGGCAGCGGCTAGTGCGGCTTAGTAAACAGAGGGGTAAATAAATAAATGTAAGGTAAGAAGAAGGTGAGATTATGCTTATCTAATAATCTTCTCTCTTTTAGACCTGCCAGACCAGTCCAGATGAATAGGACTATTTCTCCTCCTGCCAGCAGAAAACAGAGCTAAACTGTTTGGCTTCTCTATAGAGGTTAGTGCAACCAGGAAGTCAATCAATATACTGTCATAGCTAAGACCCATTAGCTTTCCATCAGGTCTAGATCCTTACTTCCTCCCACTGACAGCCCTAGGGAAAAATTAACAGTTTCCTACTGTATTTTTAATATATGTAATGGCAGTACTTCCTAGACACCATGGCCTTCAAGAGTGGAATTCTGGACTGGTCTAGCAGGAATAAAATGAATGCAAATTATCAAATTTCACCTTCCTTTTAATCCTTGCTAGAGCAGTACAGACAAATGGGAGAAGGACATAGCTATAATTTATACTAATGTGCAGCCTTCTTCGTGGCTTATAAATCCAGTTAGCAATCTTTGATCCCAAATACCAAGATGACCCACTGGCTGCCTGCAGGTGTCTTCTGCCAGGATGACTCTACAGTCTGCTCATTGGCCTCCTGATACCTGCTGACCTTTAATCACATAGGTTAATGCACTATCTTTCCTGGTACCTCAAAGTATGGAGACTTTAGTTTCCATCTCTACTTTCCAGAGCACTCTAGATAGCATAAAGAATCTGCCTAGCTTCCTGAACGGAGTGGTGACTCTGCGGTATTAATTCCCTACTTCTTTTACTAAAGATCTTGCTTGGTTGCAGTGCCTGCCCCCAGGGCTGACATTAGTGGGTGGCAAACAAAATAATTGCCCTGGGCCTCCATACCATAGGGGGCCCCAAGCCTGCCTCAAGCTGAAGGAGGCATAGGCAGAAGGGGGGCCCCAAGTCTGCACAAGCTGAAGCAGGCATAGGCAGAAGGCCATCTTTCGGGCCCCCTCTCTGCTTTCTGTCTTTGGCCCCTAAATGTCTAACACTGATTCTGCCTGCCCCTCAGATAGCTAGGAGTGAAAATGAGTGACTAATGGAATCAAACTCGTGTTGGGATGATGCTGTGACTGGTCTTAGAGAAGCTTCCTTTAAAACTGCCAACATAGCCCCCACCCAGAACCCAAAGTGCCTGAGAGGCCCTGGCTGAGCCTGTAGGTAAGACAGCAGGACCTTAAGAGGCTTGTTAAAGGCTTCCAAGGAGTTGAGATCCAAGGAAAAATTAGTTCTCACCTGATAATTTTCTTTCCATTAGTCCCAACAGATCAATCCAGAGACTTGTGGGTTATGTCCATCTACCAGCAGGTTGAGATAGAGAGAACCTCCGAGGTATGCTATATGTTGACCTGTTGTGCATCCAGCCAAAAGTCAGTATGAATGGTACCAAAGCACTGGCATGAACAGCATAAAACTCTCCTGTCTCAGACAAAAAAAACCACAATGGAACCAAACCAGCATCCTGTGTAGCTGGGGGTTTTTTTAACACGTGAAGGAAACGGTCCCCGAAATTCAACCTGAGCAAAAAACAACGAAACCGAACCTCTGCCCCAGAAACTAAACACGCAGGGTGGGACTCTGTATTGATCTGTTGGGACTGATGGAAAGAAAATTGTCAGGTGAGAATTAATTTTTTCTTATAGCATCCCACAGATCAATCCAGAGACTTGTGGAATGTACCAAAGCAGGCCTCAAGTAGGGTGGGACAAACCCAACCTGGTGGAAATCACTGATGCACCAAAAACTGCATCCTGCTAGGCTGCCACATCCACTCGATATTGACGAGTAAAGGTATGCGCCGAAGCCCATGTAGCAGCCCTGCAAATCTCCTCCAAAGAAACCAAATGAGACTCGGCAAAAGAGGAAGCCTGTGCTCACCTAGAATGCGCCCAGACCTGTAAAGGAACCGGCCTGTCGAAAGTCAAATATGCCGAGCCAATGGCCTCTCACAACCAACGGGCTATAGTGCCCTTGGAGGCCATGTCACCCTTTCTGCGACCCCCAAAGAGTACAAAGAGGTGATCCGAAAGATGAAACTCGTCACTTCTAAATACCTGAGAAGAACGCGCCGCACATCCAAACATCGAAGCTTCCGGAAGCACTCAGGATAATCCTCGGCGAAAAGCTGGCAAATGTAGCGACTGATCCAGATGAAACCGAGAAATCACCTTGGGCAAGAACGAAGGAACTGGCCTAATGGACAATCCTGCTTCCGTAAACTGCAGAAAGGGCTATCTGCAAGAAAGAACCTGCAACTCAGAAATTCTCCTAGCCGAAGAGATGGCCACCAAGAAAACCGCCTTCAGAGTGAGGTCCTTTAAAGAAACTCCCAACAAGGGCTCAAAGGGAGGATGCTGGAAAGCTTTGAGGACCAGGTTCAGATTCTAGGCTGGAACTACAGGCGCGTGGGGAGGGTGTAAATGGTTCACACCCCTGAGGAATCAAACTACGTCAGGGTGGGAGGCTATTATAGATCCTCCCCCCCCACCCACCGTAGCCAACCTCTGAAGCAGGCCAGCGCAGCTACCTGTACCTTGAGCAAACTCAGAGAGAGTGACTTCTGCACACCTTCCTGAAGGAAAGCGAGGATAACCGATACCGAAGCTGAAGCTGCTGACAAACCCGAACCGGAACACCAGGACTACTACTATTTAGCACACACCTTCGCATAAGCTACCAAAGTGGAACGTTTCTGAGCTTGAAGCATCATGGCAATAACCGAGTCCGGATACCCCTTTCGTCTCAACTTCGCTCTTTCAAGGCCCAGGCCGTAAGACCAAAGGGGGAGGGATCCTCCATCGTGACCAGCCCCTGGAGCAGAAGCCCACCTAGTGAAGACAGTCGGAGAGGCTGATCGTACAGAAGGCGGACCAGATCCACATACCAAGGGTGTCTCGGCCAATCTGGGGCTATCAAAATCACTCGACCGGGGTGACTGGTGATCCGAGTGAGCAACCTGCCCACCATCGGCCTTGGGGGAAAGGCATAGAGAAGGCCCTGGGGCCAAGGTTGAAGGAGAGCATCGATCCCCACTGAGCCCAGCTCCCAACCCCTGCTGAAGAAGCAGGGCACTTTGGCATTGAGCCTGGAAGCCATTAGATCCAACACTGGGAGCCCCCATCGATCCATTATCTAACTGAAGGCCAGGGGTGAAAGCTCCCATTCTCATTGATCGAGCTGTGATGACTGAGATAATCGGCCTGCACATTCAGCGACCCCACTATGTGAGTCGCCATCAAGAGAGATGACTCTCTGCTTACCGGCACAGCCGAGCCACCTCTCATGCTAGGGTAACACTCCTGGTGCCCCTCTGTCTGTTCACATACGCCATCGCAGTCACATTGTCCAGCAGAATTCGGACGGGGCAGCCATGGACCAGATCCTGAAACTCCTGGAGGGCCAGGCGAAACGCCCACAACTCCAGAAGATTGATGGACTAAGACGCTTCCATGGGGGACCAAATGCCCAGGGCCATTAGCTGAAGGCAGTGAGCCCCCCAGCCAGAGAGCAACGCATCCGTAGTCACAATACGCCACTCTGGAGGTGCCAAAGGAATGCCCCTCAAGAGAGTCCTCTGGCTCAACCACCAACGCATGTCTGCTTGGAGCCGAGACAACCACGGCACTCATATAGCATAATCGTCTGAGAGAGGAGACCAACGGCTGAATAGGTGCCACTGAAGCGGTCGCATGTGACACCTGGCCCACAGGACCACTTACAAGGTGGACACCATGGACCCCACGACTTGAACATAATCCCACGCCCGTGGGGCCGGGGTGCAAAACAACCCCCGCAATTAATCCTGTAGACGAAGCGCTCGAGCAGGAGGACGAGGAACCACCCCCTTCCGGGTGTTGAAGCACACTCCCAAGTACTCCAGGGTCTGGGAGGGCTGCAGGCTGCACTTTGGAAAGTTGATTACCCAACCAAGAGATTGCAGCAGCCCGACCACTCTGTCTGTCACGCGCCGACTCTCCTCACACGAGGACGCCCGCATGAGCCAGTCGTCCAGATGGGGTTGAACCTGTATCCCTTCTGTCCTGAGGAAGGCTGCCACCACTACCAGACCCTTGGAAAAATTTGTGGCGCAGTAGCAAGGCTGAAGGGCATAGCCTTGAACTGAAAATGTTGGCCAAGAACTGCGAACCGAAGGAAACGTCTGTGGGGAGGCCAAATCGGAATGTGCAAGTAAGTTTCCTTGAGATCTAGGGATGTCAAGAACTCCCCTGATTGCACCACTGCGATAAGTGATCGCACAGTTTCCATGCGGAAATGATGAACCTGTAAGGCTCTGTTGACGCTTTTGAGATCTAGGACTGGTCTCCACAAATCGCCTTTCTTGGGAACCACAAAGTAGATGGAATAGTGACTGCAACCTCTTTCTGCGGGGGGTACCATCTGAACCGCCCCCAGACGCTGTAGGTTTAACAGAGTATGATGAACTGCCCGCACTTTGGCAGGGCATTTGCAAGGAGACACTAGAAAAGAGTTCGCCAGAGGCCAGACAAATTCCAATTTGTAACCATCTCGGATGACTTCCAAGACCCATTTGTTGGATGTTACCCTGGTCCACTCTGCCAGTAAGAGGGATAGCCTGCCCCCAATGACCAGTAGAAAATGGACTAGGGCCCCATCATTGGGCAAATCTGGTCGCAGGCTGGCTCCTAGATCCCGTGATCAGGGCTCACCGATCACTCCGAAAGGGCTGAGGCCTCTGAGCGAAGCAGATCCTCTGAAAGGAGACCCCTCTGCCTGGACGAAAACATCAGGTATCCCGAAACTTAGGCCTAGACCATGCCTGCCTGCCAAACTGACTTAGGTTTGTCTTCAGGGAGGTGCTGGCCTCTAGAGTCACCCAATTCTTTCACAATCCTATCTAGGTCTGCCCTGAAGAGAAGCTTCCCCCATAAAGGCAGCTTCGCCAACTGCGATTTAGAAGCCACGTCCACGGCCCAATGACACAACCAAAGCCACCGGCGTGCAGTAACCGCCGGAGGTACACTCTTAGCCAATGCTCTAAAAAGATCATAAAGTAGATCAGCCAGGAAGGTCAACCCGACTCTAAGGCCAGTAGACAGGTGACCAGGTCCTCTGGAGAGGAAGCTTTCTGCACCCAAGACAGGCAAGCCCTAGCTGTGTAGGAGCCGCACACAGACGCCTGGAGTGAGAGCACTGCAACCTCAAAGGAGAGCTTTAGAGAAGCTTCCAACTTGCAATCCTGAGGGTCCTTAAGTGCCGTGCCATCCTCAACCAGGAGAGTGCTCTTTTTAGTGACCGCTGTGATCAGAGAATCCACTGCCGGCAACTTCAACAGGTCTAAGTCCGTGGATGGCAGCGTGTACAGACGCGCCATCACCCTAGCTACCTTGAGCCTACTGTCTGGAGTATCCCACTGTGCGGAAACTAGGATTTCCATCGCCTCATGCATATGAAAGGATCGAGGCAGGCATCTGGTGCCTGACATAATCGAGGGCGCTGGCCCACTCCCGCCTGCAGGATCCGGCAAAGAAATGTTCAAAACTTCCAACGCCTGCACAATGAGAGAGGGAAGCTCCTTCCTGCGAAAAAGGTGGGCTGCAGTGGGATCATTGCTCTCCTCAACGGTAAAACTGACTCTGCGACTTCCATAGCCTCTGAGGGTGACCCTTCGGACCACACCGGGTCATCCGGGTCCAAAACGTCCTCTGGGTCCACAAATTCCACCCAGGCACGTTTGGGCAGTAAAGAGGGAGAGCTTCCAGGAGCAGCAACTTGCTGGGCCTCAGCAGGAACTGGTTGGCGAGAAACCCCTGACTGCTTCACCAAAAAAAGCCTGATGCAGCAATAATACAAATTCTGGTGAAAAGGGCTCAGCCAGAGACTCTCCGACCCTTGAAACCTTGCCTCTGCCAGTCGGAGCTGGGTCCTGAGGATTGCAGGCCGCGGCCTGAAGTTCGGGCGCTACGTACGATGAGGAACGTGCCGGAACAGAAAAAATGGTGCCTGCCGACACTCGCGGTCCCACCTGCCTGAGGAACCCGCCAAACTTCCCCCTGGTGCCTCTGCCTCACCGCCCGCATGAGGAGACTCACCATCCCGCTGTCTGCTCGTGGCGGTCGGACGCCGGCAGTGCTCACACTCTCCCGATGCTGCTCTCCGGTTCCCACATGAGGAGCAGCATTTTGCCACCTCCGAATGCATGGACATACTACCCACCACTACTGATGGTGCCGAACCGCGCACGGCCTCACTGCCGCAACGTCCTCCGTCGGAAAGCAAGGGGAACTCCAAAAGGAACCGCTTGCCCCGTTTTGTTTTGTTTTTTTGAGACTGGAGAGAAATTAAGCACCCGATCAGGCAAACAGCCCTGGGCAACGGAGGACAAGGAAAGGGGAGATCGGGAGGGACCTGGCACTACCAGGTGTACACTAGAAAGCTGCAAACAGCACTCAACCCCTGTCTGAGCTCAACCAGGCCCAATGGACACCAGGAGTCAGATCAATCCAGAGCTGCACAGGTATGTCCCTCCACCTGCTAGACAGAGAGAATACTGAGTTTTGGCTGGCTGCACAGGTCCACATATAGCAAACCTCGTAGGTTCTCTCTATCTCCACCTGCTGGTAGATGGACATAACCCATAAATCTCTGGATTTATTTAATTATTTATTTATTGTGAACATTTATATCCCACATATTCCCACCGAGGCAGGCTCTATGTGGCGTACAATGTCAGGAGAAAGTACAACATAATAGCAATAGTGCAAAGCAGAGGGGGAAAAAAAGTAGATAAGGGGAGGGAGGGAAAAACTGAAGGGGAAGGGAAGGCTGGATGCTATGGAAGCCCTTGATTTCAATTTATTATTTGGATTTTGTTCATTTTGTTACTGCAGGAGCCTTTATTGCCACCTCAATGGGTGGTGGTAAGGGCTCCCCACCACGTAGCCACGCGGTTAACAGTTCTCTTACCGCATGGCCATGTTTGTCTAGGGGTTTTTAAGCTACTGCGGTAAAAAAGGCCCTGGCGCACGGGAAAAATGGACTCACCGCTAATGCATGGCCCTGACTTGAAGTGGATCCCCAAACATGAAAACAATTTTTACTTAACTTCATTATCAAGTAGAACAGGTAATGTGCAAGTTCTGATGAGTAGAAGACTGGGGATTCCTGTGATAATGAGGGGTTTTCTTTTCAGAGACAGTTGTAATATGGGTGGAGTTAAATTGTGATAATTAGTGTATTTGGGGAAGATATTTATGAAGTGTCCGTCTTGGGGTGGGTGGGTTGAGGGAAATATTGAACTTTACAGCTAAAATATTCTGCAATGCACTTCACAGAACCATAGTCATACATATAGAAAAATACTTTGGTGCCAATATATGAGAGAAATATTAGAGGTTATACAGTAGTGATACTCTCTCAAATCCTTTTTTTGTGATATACACAAACTGCAAGGCTTAACATTTTATACCATTACTTGTTGGTAAGCTTATTGGCCTTGTTGACTCTTAAGATTTTAGGATGTTAGTTTGATCCAACGTTCACTTTTGAAGGTCAAGTTTCATCAGTGATCAAATTGGGGGGTTTTGGCCCTGTAGCAGACTTGCGCAATTAGGTTCTGTCTAGACATGTGTGCTTGCTCTGAAGACTACAATACATGCTCTGATATTAATCAACTGAACTATGGTAACATTTTGTATAGTGGATTTATGCTTGCGACTCTAAAGTGACTATAAAATGTTAAAAATACTGCAGTTATACTATTATATTCAGCTTGGAGATTTGACCATGCTACGCTCTTGCTCACCAATCAACATTGGTTGCCCATTGTTTTTTGAGTAAAATTTAAAATCCTGTTCCTGGACCATAGAGATTTTTTTTTTTTACAAGTATTCCTTCTTAGGGATGTGCAGCCAACAAGTTTTGTTGTGTCTGCTTTCCTGTGTTTATGGGAATTTTAATTTTGTTTTATTTTTTTTTTAACTTTTTTATTTCCAGGACAATGTCAATAGTGCACACTCTTCAGAAAGAATGTTCACACTTTGCAACAAGGGCACACTATTTACAGCACAAGAAACAACCCTAAATTGCTGGGGGGGGGGGGGGGGGGTTCCTGTCATGCAAATACTGTGCCCTCTTAACAACATTTGTTTGACAATGAAAAACAAAAAACATGAACATGAAAAAATGTTTGCCTGCCCATCCCTATTATGCATGAGACAATTTATTATATTTCAACAATTTTATTGATGATATAACATATTAACAATCAACCATCACAATATATGTCCATATAAAAGCATAACAAACTGAGTACAAACATGGGTCAATCACATCATTAAGATTTTGAACTTCTTCCCCCCCCCCCTTCCCCTCCAACTTCACCCCCCCTTCCCTCCATTGTCTATAGAAAACTATCTATTAATCAGTCATACAAGGAAGACTCATCTGTATATTCAATTATTGTAGTCCTGAACAGTCAATAAAGGTAGAGAGAGCCTGGTTTCTTATAGCCCCCTACTACCTTTGCATGTCAACAACAAAATAAAGACTGAGACAATTTATTAATGCACGTTATAGAATAAGGTCTTAACTCGCTACAAATTAGTGCTATTAGTGCTAGTTAAGGCCAAGTATTGATAGTTATCACCAAGTAAATGCCATTCAAGGTGGCTCAATTAAATAATTAAGGGCCTCTTTTACAAAACCGCGCTGCCGATTCTCAGTGCGGCAAATGAGAGGAAGCCCAATCAATTCCTATGGCCTTCCTCTCATTTGCCTTGCAGGACTCGCTAGCGCGACTTTGTAAAAGAAACCCTAAGTTCCACAGATAAGTATTAGGTAAATGAGACCTTTATTAGAGGTTCTAAAATCTACAATGATTAAGATATATACAATGATTAAGCTATACACACACAATGATTAGCTATATAACTAAAAAGAAACAATACCTATCTATAAACAATCATTACATCACTGGTCTCTACATCTAAGCAATGCTAAGAGTTCCTAGACTAGGAAAAGAAGCAATAAAACAGGCATCACTGGTCTTTACATCATCCAGGCTCTTATCATCAGCTGGGGGGCCCTGTTCACAGGAGTTTCTTTGACCAGGAAACATGGTTCTCTGTGCAGTTCGTACGTTATTCACAGACAAACTGCCCATTTCACTGAAAGAAACTCCCCTTTTTATTAGGCTTAGAACTCATGTTCAGAGCTAAGGAAAATTACAGAATGCTTGAGAAACAAGCCATACTGTGGGAATGTGGTCATGTTTCCCAGTCCAGGTGGCCAATCTGAACTCGAAAACAGGCTCCACCTCTCTCTTCATATACCAAATAATTAGAGCTGTCTTATCTTCTACATTTCAACTTATTTTCATACAAAGTCAAACAATCATTTCCAAACAGAACCACTTCTAATCAAAAATACAGACCCCGAGTGCACTGGTTGGTCAAGGCAGAGTTGAAAAACAATCTTTAAAATTCACTTTTATTACATTCGGTCCTTGATTTTCAACTCTGTCTGAACGACCGTCCATACATAAGTCATTACTCTACATCAGGTAAAACAAAAAAAAAAAGGAACAAGACAGATTATACAAATGGATAATATACTGAGCACTAATTTCAACAAACATACTAAAATTAGTAGGAAGTATAGTCCAAGGGCAAATTGTAATAATGCTGCCCACCAATAACTAACCAAAATTTAGTATTACAAATAATACACACTGCGTAGTTACATTAAACTGCACAATGTGCCCAGAACAAAAGAGGCCAGTGCACAAGGCAGTATTTGAAATTATTAATCAGGTTGTGGAAGGGAACCACCAGTGAAATTCACCTCCACAAGTGTTCAGAGTTAGTCATCTTGAGCCTTATTCCTTTGTATAACAGCAAATAAATGTTACAACATGCAAGTGGTAAATTATGCTATATTAATTTCTACTTGTAAACTATCTGAGTATAATCAAAAAACACTATATCATATTGCAAAATAATAAGCTGATTAATGTCAGTTCTAATACATTTTGCTTTGTCTAAAGTTGAGAATCAATAGCATTTGTTATCTCTACACTTGTTCACACCTGCTGTGTAACGCACTGGATACAGGACACGCTCTAACTCTGCAATAGCAGTTTGTTCTTACTATCTTATAATCGTTTTAAGTGGAGAAAAAAGGCTTCAGTATCGCCACCCAGCCAGCCAGAATTTCACTTATAAGGCACAGGCACGGCGCACCATCATTTCGCCAAAAAAACACTGTCATCAGTAAATGTAACACACCATTAGTTAATGTTTGCACTAAATATTGTAAGATGTCTCATGTATCCACGATTCACAGGATTAAATATCTAAATGTGACTGTCCTTTACAATTGAGTAACGCGAGACTGCTGCCAGTTACTTAACTTAAGTCCTCATTGAACTGGCTCTATCTGCGTCCGTCTGCACCCAACAGGGAATGCCCCGTTTCGCTATCGCTGCTTCAGGGATTCACTATTCTTCTTGAAAGGATTCACATAATTCTCGTCTGTTTCCATTCATTGACACAAATCCTCCTGTGTCGTTCCTGCTGCACGCCAAAGATGAGGATATTTACTGACTGCCTCGCGTCTCCATTTTTCAATCGGGGGGAGCCACTCCTCCTCCTTGTTATAACCAATCATACTGCATCCTCCACGCCTACGTCAGTTTTTGAAAACCACCTATCCTGAGCTACGTATATCTTCTACCCCTCTCCGTAAATAAAAAAACCATACGGAGATTTAAATATGTTCGTTCTGATCTCGTTGTGTTTCTGGTTAGCAGGTCTATGAGGTCTGTCATGTATCCCGGGGCTTTGCCATAGATGATTTTGTGAGCCAAGGTGCATATTTTGAAAGCAGTACGTTCTTTGATTGAGAGCCAGTGCAGTTTTTCTAGGAGGGGTTTAGCGCTTTCATAACGTGTTTTTCCAAATATTAGCTGGCTGCTGTGTTCTGAGTGGTCTGGAGTTTCTTTATAATTTGTTCTTTGCAACCCGCATAGATTCCATTGCAGTAGTCAGCATGGCTTAGTATCATTGATTGGATCAAGTTGCGGAATGTTTCCCGCGGAAAGAATGGTTTCACACGTTTTAGTTTCCACATTGAATGAAACATTTTCTTTATGGTAGACTTTCTTGATTCTCTAGTGAGAGGCTCTGGTCGATTGTTACTCCGAGAATTTTCAGGGTGTCTGTGATGGGAAGGGTGTGGCCTGGAGTGTTTATGTTTGTGGGTTTATATGTGTTGTATTGGGATGAGATGATGAGGCAGTGTGTTTTTTCTGTGTTATGTTTTAATTGGAATGCGTTTGCCCATGAGTCCATGATATTAAAACCGAGCTTGACTTCATTGATGATTTCTGCTAGGTCATGTTTGAAGGGGATATATATTGTGACGTCATCAGCATATATGAATGGGTTAAGGCCTTGAGTGGATAAGGACTTGGCTAGTGGGGTCATCATGAGGTTGAAAAGGTTCTCCAATACCCACTGCAAATTAGACACCTGCCCCAGCCATCTACTTAAATCCGCTCCCGACCGCTTCATAGCAGACCTCACATCCCACCTAAACTACATGCTCCAACAAGGTCTCTTCCCTGAAGAATATGGCACATCCTACTCACCCCAATTCCAAAAGGCACCAAGAAAAAAACAAACAAACTCGCCAACTACTGCCCAGTTGCATCTATCCCACTAGCAGTCAAACTGATGGAGAGCATGGTGACCAAACAGCTTACTGATTACATGGACAAGTTCTCAATACTACATGAATCACAATCAGGATTTTGCCCCCTCCATAATACCGAAACTGTGCTAGTCACTCTCCTGGCCAAATTCAAGCAGGAAATAGCTACAGGTAAAAGCATACTTCTCCTCCAATTCGACATGTTGAGCGCATTCGACATCCACAATATACTACTAAGACTCCTAGACTACATTGGGATTGGTGGAAATATACTCAGCTGAATCAAGGATTTTCTAACCACCAGAACATACCAAGTGAAATCAAATTCAAAAATATCACCACCGTGGAAAGCAGACTGCGAAGTACCTCAAGGATAACCACTATCACTAATACTTTTCAACATAATGATGATCCCACTGGCTAAGTCCTTATCCAATCAAGGTCTCAACCCATTCATCTACGCAGACAATGTCACAATATACATTCCCTTCAGACATGATCTGACAGAAATCACCAATGAAATCAAGTTCGGTCTGAACACTATGGACTCATGGGCAAACTCATTTCAACTGAAACTGAACACTGACAAAACACACTGCCTCATCCTTTCACCTCAACACAATACGTACAAATCCACAACCATAAACACCCCAGACCACACCCTCCCTATTTCAGACAGCCTGAAAATCCTCAGTGTTACAATCACTGCAACCTTACACTTGAGAGCCAAATGAACTCCACAACCAAGAAAATGTTCCACTCAATGTGGAAACTTAAACACGTAAAACCTTTCTTCCCGAGGGAAATATGCCGTAACCTAATACAATCAATGGTACTAAGCCATGCAGACTATTGCAACGGAATCTATGCGGGATGTAAAGAACAACTCACAAAGAAACTCCAGACCGCTCAAAACACAGCAGCCAGGCTGATATTTGGTAAAACACAATTCGAAAGTGCCAAACACCTCCGAGAAAAACTGCATTGGCTCCCAGTCAAAGAACGTATTACCTTCAAAATCTGCACCATGGTCCACAAAATTATTTACGGCGAAGTCCCAGGCTACATGACAGACCTCATAGATCTACCAACCAGAAACACAACCAGATCATCACGAACATACCTAAACCTCCACTATCCAAACTACAAAGGACTCAAATACAAAGCAACCTATGCATCCAGCTTCTCCTATATAAGCATAAAACTATGGAACTCACTGCCAAAAGCTGTGAAAACAACCTATCACCATCTAAACTTCAGGAAATCACTAAAAACCAACATGTTCGAAAAGGCATACCCTACCAACCCAACATAAATGCCTACACTCTGCAACACAGCAAAACCAAAGCTCGTGATGGACACTATCAGGCTTATTTTCGAAAGTGATCGCCAGCCATGTGCCAACATAAATCGGGAGATGGCCGGCGATCTCTCAAAAGCGGCCAAATCGGTATAATCGAAAGTGGCTTTTTTGACAGCATCGACGCTTTCCTGTCGCCTCGCCGGCGAAAGTTCAAGGGGGCGTGTCGGCGGCATAGCGAAGGCGGGACATGGGCAGGCATGGCCGTGGCTACCAGATGGCCGGCTTTCACGGATAATGGAAAAAAAAAAGGTGGCGCTCATCAGTATTTCACCGGGTTTACTTTGTCCTTTTATTTTCACAACCAAGCCTCAAAAAGGTGCCCCAACTGACCAGATGACCACCGGAAGGAATCGGGGATGACCTCCCCGTACTCCCCCAGTGGTCACCAACCCCCTCCCACACTAAAAAACACAATTATAAACATATTTTGCCAGCCTCAAATGCCGTACCCACCTCCATGACAGCAGAATGTGTTGTATCTGTCCTGTGGTGGTTGTTGGTGAGCCCTTAGGTTCCCGGAGGCCTGGTAAGACCTCCGAGGACCGCCGCGCACCCCGAATCTTCACCCGCGGCGACCGCCGTTCACCGAGGGTTGAGCCCTCAGCTGCAGGCGGTCAGCAGGACTGCTGGAACCGCGGGGTGACGGTCGGCTTGGCTGGTAGTCAGCAACTCAGTCTCTAGAGGGCAGCTAGCAAGGACGGCTAGCGCAGGAAACGACACAGTCTCTGCAAGGGGCTAGCAGGGAGGGCTAGCTGGAAGAGGAACGCAGTCTCTGGAGGTGGCTAGCAAGGGCGGCTAGCTGAAGAAGACACAGTCTCTGAAGGTGGCTAGCAAGGACGGCTAGCTGAAGAAGACACAGTCTCTGAAGATGGCTAGCAAGGACGGCTAGCTGAAGAAGACACAGTCTCTGAAGGTGGCTAGCAGGGACGGCTAGCTGAAGAAGACACAGTCTCTGAAGGTGGCTAGCAAGGACGGCTAGCTGAAGAAGACACAGTCTCTGAAGGTGGCTAGCAAGGACGGCTAGCTGAAGAAGACAGTCTCTGAAGGTGGCTAGCAAGGACGGCTAGCTGAAGAAGACACAGTCTCTGAAGGTGGCTAGCAAGGACGGCTAGCTGAAGAAGACACAGTCTCTGAAGATGGCTAGCAAGGACGGCTAGCTGAAGAAGACACAGTCTCTGAAGGTGGCTAGCAGGGACGGCTAGCTGAAGAAGACACAGTCTCTGAAGGTGGCTAGCAAGGACGGCTAGCTGAAGAAGACACAGTCTCTGAAGGTGGCTAGCAAGGACGGCTAGCTGAAGAAGACACAGTCTCTGAAGGTGGCTAGCAAGGACGGCTAGCGCAGGAAAGGACACAGTCTCTGATCCACTGTGTGGGCTTCTGACGAACGAAACGGAAGCACTGGACTCCTTCCGTTTCGTGGTTTAAATCCCCCGCCCGTCCAAACCCCTTCCAGCAGCTGGAGCCAATCCCCCTGGCCCAGGCAGGCCAAGGGGGCCTGGATTGGCCAGCCTGCCCGGCGGGCGGGGTCTCCTTGTCGATGCGCCAATCCGGCGCGAGTAGGTGGGGCTGGCTCGCTGGTCCGCTCCAGCGAGGAGGACGACGACGCCGGCGCCGCCATCTTGGCCGGCGTATCTCCTTCTCCGAGGCCGGCGCTTGCTCCAGCGGATCGCCGGCCTCGGAGCAGCCCGCGGCCACGCCGGCCCCGTCGGCGGCTCGTCCTCGCCGCCCCGGATCCCGCGGCCTCCGTTGGTCCTCGCCCCCTACTGCGGGCCGCCAGGTAAGAGCCCGGGACGGGACAGTATCCTCCCCGGATGCCCCCTTTTCCCTGGGCCCGGGTTTGGAAGGATACCGGGCGTGGAAGGCTTTGACCAATTCTGGAGCATGTACATTCGCAGCGGGTTCCCAGGAGTTGTCTTCGGGGTCAAAATTTTTCCAGGACAATAAGTAATATAGCTTTCCTCGCTGTCTTTTTGCATCCAGGACCTCATCCACTTCAAACTCTGGATCGGGATCTGCGTCTAGATCTTCGGTTTCCTGCCGTTGAGGATGCCATCGAGACCCTCGAAAACTCTTCAATAAGAAAATATGGAAAGCGTTATGCACCCGCAGAGTACTCGGTAGTCGCAATCGATATGTCACAGCTCCAATTCGGGATTGGATTGCAAAGGGTCCAATGTACCGAGGTCCCAATCTACGGGAGGGCACCCGAAGCCGGAGGTATTTCGTGCTTAACCATACCTTCTGCCCTGGTTGCAAGACGGGAGCGGTTCTCCGATGCCGATCTGCAAAGGTCTTGCATTTGGTGGCTGCCTTCTGCAGTTGTTCTCGGGCCGTTTCCCAGACTCTTTGCAGATCTGCCAGAGTTTCATTAACCCTGGGGGTCGGAGATCCAGACGGGAAAGGTGCTGGAAGTCGAGGATGTCGTCCATACACCAAGAAGAATGGAGAGTCTCCCGAGGCCGAGTGGACACTGTGATTATATGCAAACTCGGCCCAAGGGAGTAGGGAGACCCAGTTATCTTGGCGTTTGTTGACGAATGCTCGTAGGAACCCTTTTAACGTTTGGTTCGTCCTCTCGACCATGCCATTGGTTTGGGGATGGTATGCGGATGAGAAATGGGTCTTCACCCCCAATGCAGTACACAAGGCCCTCCAGAAACGTGAGGTGAATTGGGGGCCTCGGTCACTAATAATCCGAAGAGGCAGCCCATGAAGTCGAAAAATGTGTTGAATGAAGAGTTGAGCTAATGCGACCGCCGAAGGGAGTCCTGGCAAGGGAACGAAATGGGCCATTCGGGAAAAACGGTCAATTACCACCCAAATCACCGTATGTCCCCGGGAACTGGGGAGGTCGGTGATAAAATCCATGGAAAGCTCCGTCCAGGGTCCCGTCGGTACGGGCAGTGGTTGTAGCTTCCCCATGGGGGCCCCGATCACCGGTTTGGTCCGGGCGCACACAGGGCAGGTGGTGACAAATTGAAGAATGTCCCGCCTCATCTGAGGCCAATGATACTGCCTGGTAATGAGACGCAGAGTCTTCTGATACCCAAAATGTCCCGCCCATCTGGACGAATGCCCCCATTGCATTACCTTCGCTCGTTCTGCGGCCGGCACTAGTTCTCTAGTAGGAGCCACCTCCCCCACGGCCGCGCTGAGGCATGCCGGATCCAACATGGCATGGGTCTCCTTAGTCTCCTCTGGAACCTCAAATGCTCTGGAGAGGGAGTCCGCAGGGGTATTTTGAGCAGCCGCCCGAAAAACTAATTGAAAATGAAATCGGGCAAAAAACAATGACCACCGGGCTTGTCGGGGATTGAGCCGTTGAGCCTCTTGTAGATACAGTAGATTCTTATGGTCAGTGATTACTGTAAATCGATGTTCCGCTCCCTCCAGCAGATGTCTCCATTCCTGCAGGGCTAATTTCAAAGCCAAGAGCTCTCTGTCCCCTACTGTGTAATTACATTCCGCCGGGGAGAATCTACGAGAGAAGAAAGAGCACGGCTGGCGCCGGCCCTTAGAATTCAACTGCGAGAGGACCGCCCCGGCTCCCAACGCAGACGCATCCACTTCCACTATAAAGGGTTTGTCTGGATCCGGGGCTAGTAAAATGGACGCTGAGTTGAATGCCTCCTTTACCTGGCGAAAAGCCACCTGCGCCTCGGGCGGCCAGTCCCGGACCCTCGCATTCTTTCTAGTGAGCGCTGTCAACGGTGCCGTCAGTTGTGAATACTGGGGAATAAACTGACGATAGTAATTCGCAAATCCTAAAAAACGTTGCAGTGCTTTCAATCCCAGCGGTTGTGGCCATTCTCGAATTGCCCGGAGTTTGTCCGGTTCCATCTGTAGCCCCCCGGGTAACAGAATGTGTCCCAAAAATGGTAACGACTTCTGATGAAAAGCGCACTTGCTGAGTTTAGCAAACAGGCGGTATTGTTGTAACCGCTGCAGCACTGCGCGAACATGACCCACATGTTCCGCGGGGTTTTGGGAAAACACCAAGATGTCGTCCAGATACACAATTACCGTGGAGTTCAGCAAATCTTCGAGCACATAATTAATAAGTCGCTGAAACACCGCAGGGGCATTACATAGGCCAAATGGCATCACCCGATACTCGAAGTGTCCCTCGTGGGTGTTAAAGGCCGTCTTCCATTCGTCCCCTCGCCGGATCCGTACTAAGTTGTAGGCCCCCCGTAAGTCCAACTTGGTAAACATCTGGGCTCCTTGCAGCCTGTCAAAGAGTTCGGGAATGAGCGGTAGAGGAAAGCGATCCTTTACCGTGATGGCATTTAACCCCCGATAATCGATACAGGGCCTCAAGGAGCCATCCTTCTTAGTAACAAAAAAGAACCCGGCCCCGGCTGGGGACGTAGAGGGCCGGATGAAGCCTCTTCGCAGATTCTCCCGGATATACTCCTGCATAGCCTTGGACTCCCCTCGGGACAGGGTATACAGTCGGCCCCGCGGTGGCATGGTATCTGCCATCAAGTTAATGGCGCAGTCAAACGACCGATGAGGCGGTAGAACTTCCGCCTCCACTGGACAAAACACATCTGCAAAGTCCCTATAGTCCATGGGCAGGGAGCCCAACTCCATCCGCGCCCCCCCCCCCCCCCCGGGCATACTAGTAAATGCGGGGCAGCTGTCGGTCCGGCCCTTACAACAGTTCTCTCGACAGGAATTACCCCAAGCTTGGATACCTCCCTTGGTCCAGTCAATAACAGGGCTATGACTCCGTAGCCAGGGCAATCCCAGAACCACTGGATGAATGGTCCGGGATAGTACTAGGAATTGGATTTCCTCCCAGTGATCCTCCCCCACCTGCAAGGTCAAAAAGGAGGTGATCTCCATGACCGGCTGCGGTAATGTAGTTCCCTGGATGGAGGTGATTTGCAGCGCCGGACGCCGCGGGAGCGTGGGCCAGCCCATCTGTTGTAGCAGTTCATACCCGATGAAGTTGCCCCCCGATCCAGAGTCCACCAGGGCCCGGGTCTGGATAGCGGTCTCGTGCCACCGTAGAATTACTGGCAGTGTGATCAAGGAATCTGGTAGGGGAGCGGCACGCCCCAAGACCCCTCCCCTCAAGGTGCCTTGGGGGAGACGTTTCCCGCCCGGGAGGGGCAGGCTCGAATGAAATGTCCGGCCTCACCACAATAGAGGCACAGTCCGTCCCACAAGCGTTTTTTCCTGTCGGACGAGGCCAGTCGTTGACGGCCCATCACCATCGGCTCCTCCCCATTCTCCTTGGAGTCCCGGTTCCCACGGCGAGGAGACGGCCCCTTAGTAGTCCGGGAAGTTCCCCGTGCCCACTTCTGACGTTCCGCCCGGGCTCTTGCTCGCTCCTGGAACCGGGTATCTACGCGGATACAGAGCGAAATCAAAGCGTCCAGTTGGCCTGGGACCTCTCGCCCGGCCAACTCGTCCTTGATTCGTTCTTGTAAGCCTTCCGTAAAGATAGCCATTAAGGACTCCGGGTTCCAACGGAGCTCCGTGGCTAAAGTCCGGAAACGAATGGCATAATCGGCCACCGTTCCCTCACCCTGATGAATTCGCAGCAGTTCCGATGCCACGGAAGATGGTCTCCCAGGAAGGTCGAACACCATACGGAACCGGCGCTGAAATTCACTATAGTCATCCAAGATGGGGTCCTGTTGCTCGTTAAGTGGGGCCACCCAGGCCAGGGCCTTCCCTTCACAAAGGCCCATGATATATCCCACTTTACTTTGATCCGAAGCAAAGGTCTCCGGTTGCATCCAGAAGGCCAAGTTGCACTGATTGAGGAACCCCCGGCAACCTCCGGGGGCCCCATTATATCGTGCCGGCTCAGGGAACCGAGGTCCCGTGCGGAACCCTCCCGAACGGGGAGCCGCTGTGGCCCCCTGGACCACAGCGGCCTGGTTCTGTACCTGAAGCGTAGAAAGTTGAGAGCATACGTTTTGGAGCGCCCCCGACAGGGCGTTCAGCTGCTCCTGCTGCTGCTGAAGTACCTTAGCCAGGTCCCATAGATCGGGCTGCGTAGGCGAGCTCATGGCTTCCGTTTCCTGTCCTGTGGTGGTTGTTGGTGAGCCCTTAGGTTCCCGGAGGCCTGGTAAGACCTCCGAGGACCGCCGCGCACCCCGAATCTTCACCCGCGGCGACCGCCGTTCACCGAGGGTTGAGCCCTCAGCTGCAGGCGGTCAGCAGGACTGCTGGAACCGCAGGGTGACGGTCAGCTTGGCTGGTAGTCAGCAACTCAGTCTCTAGAGGGCAGCTAGCAAGGACGGCTAGCGCAGGAAAGGACACAGTCTCTGCAAGGGGCTAGCAGGGAGGGCTAGCTGGAAGAGGAACGCAGTCTCTGGAGGTGGCTAGCAAGGGCGGCTAGCTTAAGAAGACACAGTCTCTGAAGGTGGCTAGCAAGGACGGCTAGCTGAAGAAGACACAGTCTCTGAAGGTGGCTAGCAAGGACGGCTAGCTGAAGAAGACACAGTCTCTGAAGGTGGCTAGCAAGGACGGCTAGCTGAAGAAGACACAGTCTCTGAAGGTGGCTAGCAAGGACGGCTAACTGAAGAAGACACAGTCTCTGAAGGTGGCTAGCAAGGACGGCTAGCTGAAGAAGACACAGTCTCTGAAGGTGGCTAGCAAGGACGGCTAGCTGAAGAAGACACAGTCTCTGAAGGTGGCTAGCAAGGACGGCTAGCGCAGGAAAGGACACAGTCTCTGATCCACTGTGTGGGCTTCTGATGAACGAAACGGAAGCACTGGACTCCTTCCGTTTCGTGGTTTAAATCCCCCGCCCGTCCATCCCCTTCCAGCAGCTGGAGCCAATCTCCCTGGCCCAGGCAGGCCAAGGGGGCCTGGATTGGCCAGCCTGCCCGGCGGGCGGGGTCTCCTTGTCGATGCGCCAATCCGGCGCGAGTAGGCGGGGCTGGCTCGCTGGTCCGCTCCAGCGAGGAGGACGACGACGCCGGCGCCGCCATCTTGGCCGGCGTATCTCCTTCTCCGAGGCCGGCGCTTGCTCCAGCGGATCGCCGGCCTCGGAGCAGCCCGCGGCCGCGCCGGCCCCGTCGGCGGCTCATCCTCGCCGCCCCGGATCCCGCGGCCTCCGTTGGTCCTCGCCCCCTACTGCGGGCCGCCAGGTAAGAGCCCGGGACAGGACAGTATCCTCCGACAGCCTTTCCCTGGTTGTGATGTGGCTCTCGGGTGAGTGTGACACCTTTTCTGTTAGGTGCACTGCAGAGTCACATCAGCAATGCATTGTGGTGGGTGTAGGGTAGTGGGCTCTACTCCCATGGTGCTTTCCCCCCTGCTAACTGGGTCAGAGTGTGTCCAGTTTTGTTTCTGGTAGTCCATGAGGTAGTGGCCATTTTTGTAAGCCAGTTTTAGATCCCTTTCATGTGTTACCCACGTTAGAGAACTTAGTTATTACCTTGAATGTTGCTGAAAGAGGGCATTGTACACCATTCTGCCAGCTCTGACCTACAGCTAATCTCAGTACCAGGGAGACTCTTTGCCAGTGGGGCACAACCTCTGATCTGCAGTAAACGTGCTTATTCAAATAAAGGACTTTTTCAAAGAGATTAGTCTTCAGGTCTCAACTGGTGTGCCAAGGTTATACAGCACCAACAAGTCCTAGAGGCCTGCGTGTATGCAGGTCCCTGGTGCACTTTTAGTGGGTACCGCAGTGCACTTAAGGCAGGCGAACCCAGGCCCATCCCCCCCTACCTGTAACACTTGTGCTGGTAAATGGGAGCCCTCCAAAACCCACTGTACCCACATGTACTTGCCCCCTTCACCCCTAAGTGCTACGGTATTGTTGTACATTTGTGGGTAGTGGGGTTGGGGGGGGTTGGGAGCTCAGCACCCAAAGTAAGGGAGCTATGCATGTGGGAGCTTTTTCTGAAGTCCACCGCACTGACCCCTAGGGTGCCCAGTTGGTGTCCTGGCATGTCAGGGGGACCAGTGCACTACAAATGCTGGCTCCTCCCACGACCAAATGCTTTGGATTTCGCCGGGTTCGGGATGGCCGGCATATTTTTCCATTATCGCTGAAAAACAAAACCGGCGATCTCAAACCCGGCGAACTCTGGCATTTGGCCGGCCTAAACCGTATTATAAAAAAAAAAGATGGCTGGCCATTTTTTTCGATAATATGGTTCTGGCCAGCTGTTGCGCCACCGCCAAAATAGATCGCCGGCGACGTTCGATTTTGCCCCTCTATATAACCTCTCCTCTCTTCGATCCCCATTGTGCCTGAACCTTAATTGACCACAACATCACCATGTATTTGTTTCTCTACAGGACTTGGCAAGCACCTTTACAGTACTATGTAAGCCACATTGAGCCTGCAAATAGGTGGGAAAATGTGGGATGCAAATGTAACAAATAAATAAATCTGGCATGTCCAACAGACACCCCCCCACACAGTGGTGACATCATTGCATTGCCATTAAGAAGTGTCCAGCTTCTCTTCCTGTTTTCCGGCTTCACATGCTGCAAGGAAGCCATCTTTGACCCATGTTTGAGCTCAGACTGTGCTTCCTTGCAAGGGAGCCATGCTTTACAGCTGATACTCCTTCATGCACCCCTTAGGGATTTGAGCCCATGCTTTTATGAATGAATTTTTGGATCTAGTACCCCGCTTTATAAGTGAAGCAACCGTTGTTTCATTTGAGACTATGCTTTCATGCATTAATTTTTTTTTGAGACCATGGTTCTATGCAAGGGAACCATAACTTTTGGATCTAGGACCCCACTTGTGCAGCAAATGAATAGTTGAGAGAGTTTTAAGATGAGACCCTGCTTTTATAATATTACAGCATGGGGATCATTTTTTAACCTGGAACCCCACTCTTGCTGCGAGGGAAGTGTTTAAAATGTTTTGAGCTGAGACTTTGTTTTTATAGAATGGCATCAATTTTTGGACCGTTGAAAGAGAAAGAAAAGTTGTTTTATCTATTAAAGTAGAAACTTTTGCTGAAAGGAAGTGCTAAAGAAAGTGAACATTAAAGGTGTCTTCAGCTGAGACCTTGCTTTCCTGCCAGGGAGCCACTTTTGATCTGAGACCATACTTTTGCAGAAACTGAATCATTTTTATTAATTTAGATTTTGCTCACACCTTTTTCAGTAGTAGCTCAAGGTGAGTTACATTCAGATACTCTGGATATTTCTCTGTCCCAGGAGGGCTCACAATCTAAGTTTGTACCTGAGGCAATGGAGGGTTAAGTGAATTGCCCAAGATCACATGGAGCAGCAGTGGGATTTGAACTGTCCACCTCTGGATTGCCAGACTGGTGTTCTAACCACTAGGCCACTCCTCCACTCCATGATAAGATTCTTGTGCACAATAGTTTTATGCAGTACCGTATGTACACCTACTGTATTCCTGTTTATTCATTTACATTGAAAGCACTTTCTTTATTCTTACTCTCATTCTTAGATCCAGTTGCAGTTCTGCTGTCTTGAGACATGGGGCTCTGCTTGGTTCTGCTGTCTTGATTTCTAATTCATATGGTACTGTTATTGACTGGAGAAGACAACTTGAGTGAGGTTGAACATGCAGTGATCTTGAGAAATAGGGCTTAGTTCTGTATTACATAAGAATAGCCATACTGGGTCAGACCAATGATCCATCCAGCCCAGTATCCTGCATCCAACAGTGGTCAATCCAGGTCACAAGTACTTGGCAGAAACCCAATTGTTAGCAACACTGCATGTAACCAATCCCGGGGAAGGTTGTGGTTTCCCCAATATCCATCTCAATAACAGATTATGGACTTTTCATCGAGGAACTTGTCCAAACCGTTTGTAAACCCAGATACGCTAATCACCATTACCGCATCCTCCAGCAATGAGTTCCAGAGCTTGAAGCTACAAAGTAGTAAATTTAAAACGAAGCGGAGAAAACTTTTCTTCACTCAACTTGTAATTAAACTCTGGAATTCATTGCCAGAGAATGTGGCAAAGGCAGTTAGCTTAGCAGAGATTAAAAAGGTTTGGATGGCTTCCTAAAGGAATAGTCCATAGACCATTATTAAATTGGACTTGGGGAAAATCCACTATTTTGGGGGATAAGCAGTATAAAATGTTTTGTACTTTTTTTTGGGATCGTGCCAGGTATTTGTGACCTGGATTGGCCACTGTTGGAAACAGGATGCTGGACTTGATGGACCTTTGGTCTGTCCCAGTATGGCAATACTTATGTACTTATGAAGATGCACATGGATGGAAGGGAGGTGAGAGAGGAGAAATTCTGAACATGGATGGAGTGGAGAGAAGAGAGAAGAAGTGAGATGAACACTGATGGAGGGGAGGAGAGAGAAGAAAAATGTTGGACATGGATGGAGGGGAGGGAAGAGAGAGGAAGGAGATGCATATGGGTGGAGGGGAGGGAAGAGAGAGGAAGGAGATGAGGGAAAGGGAAGAGAAGAGAAGAGAAAAACTGCACCTGGATGGAGAAAATAGGCAAAGGCTGGATCCACTCTGTACCTCCTCCAGTCAAGTCCACGGAGGACCCAGCTTTCACTTATGGATGTAGGGCAAGAAATGAAGGAGAAAGGAGGGAAGTAAAGAAATAAATGGAAAGGAAGACCTGGAAGTGGAGTTAAAAGAACAGATAGAGAGCAGCAGAATCAGAGACTGGGACCAACATGATCAGAAAAACAAAGTCACCAGAAACCAAAAAATCATTGCATTTTCATTTTAGTGTTTACAATATCTCTAATTTGAGAATTTACATCTGCTGTCTTATTTTGCACTGTACAGGATGAAATGTGTTTCTGTTTTTCTGGTATGTGCTGCATGCAGAGTCTAGCCTCTTAGGATTTCAGGTTAATTTTTGAAGAATTTGAATAGGGGCTATCTCTGTTCTGCATGTATAACTGCCAGGCCAAGTGTCTGAATAGGGATCTGTTTTTTAGGTGCTGAGATTTTGATAACCTATTGTGTTTCAGATTTGGCAAGACTGTTCTCCTAATTCCTGGTCTGTGTGCTAATTTGGTTTATGTCAGTTTACATAAGTACATAAGTATTGCCATACTTGGATAGACCAAAGGTCAATCAAGCCCAGCATCCTGTTTCCAGCAGTGGCCAATCCAGGTCACAAATACCTGGCAAGATCCCAAAAAAGTACAAAACATTTTATGCTGCTTATACCAGAAATAAGCAGTGGATTTTCCCCAAGTCCAATTTAATAATGGTCTATGGACTTTTCCCTTAGGAAGCCATCAAACCTTTTTAAAACACCGCTAAGCTAACCACCTTTACCACATTCTCTGGCAACGAATTCCAGAGTTTAATTACACATTGAGTGAAGAAACTTTTTCTGATTCGTTTTAAATTTATTACTTTGTAGCTTCATTCTATGGCTCCTAGTCCTAGTATTTTTGGAAAGAGTAAACAAGCGATTCACGTCTACCCGTTCCACTCCACTCATTATTTTATAGACCTCTATCATTTCTCCCCTCAGCCATCTTTTCTCCAAGCTGAAGAGCCCTAGCTGCTTCAGTCTTTCCTCATAGGGAAGTTGCCCCATCCCCTTTATCGTTTTTGTCGCCCTTCTCTGTACCTTTTCTAATTCTACTATATCTTTTTTGAGATGCAGTAACCAGAATTGAACACAATATTCCAGGTGTGGTTGCAGCATTGAGCGATACAAAAAAAGCACTGGGGGTAAATGTCTGGTAGTGGAGGCGTTTGTATTGCTCGTACTGAGGAGAGAGAAGATGCTAGGGGGAGGGAGGGGGAGGAGAAAGGAGAGAGAGGAGATGCTGGATGGATAGGGGGCGCAGACTAATAGGCTAAAACCCTAAAACCGACCCTGCCTGCATTAGCATGCATTAAGCCCATTTCCTAGCTCCCTTTAGTAGACATACTTCAATAGCTCTTACAGAAGTACGCAAGTGTTTCAAACCAGAGTCCATTGTAAGCAAGGTCCACACATGTCTAGTTTAAATATACTTGATGGCACTGGCATCACTCTAAGTGACCTGGGCAGGGAGTGTGGGACATAACTATGCAACAAGGCAGTCTGTAGAAAACACAGAATGGCTCCTCGTTATTAAACCAACAGAGAGCTTTGCTCTATTGGCAATGTACCAAAAGAATGAAAACCAAACCATTTCTCAACTCTGAACCTTCAGGTACACCAGGAACGAAGCACCGACTTTTGCCCGACAAGCCCCAGGATGCGGCATCACCTCCAGCCAGCTGCACACACCCTCTGCTCCCCCGCGACAGGTGGTGCTGCAGGCCCACAAGCCCCGTGACTATGGCTACCACCGGCTACGGGGCATAGGTTACAGAAATGACGTAAGTCCGACCCCGGGTGCAGGCTTACCACTCCAGTACGCGGCTCTGCTTGGCTATAGGGAATCACAGGGTTTGGGGGGGGGGGGGTCGCGACAGGAGAAAGAAGATGGAGTCGGAGTTGCGCCAGGAGCAAGGTAAGTGTCACTCAGGCATGTGGACCAGGTCTCGCTCCCTGGGGTTAGGGTGCTGCTGCTGCCACCACCGCCGCCGCATGCTGCACGGTCTGCCCAAGTTGCAGCTGGTGGAGGGGTGCACGTAGGCTATAATCCGCAACCTAATGGTCGTTGCTTTATAGGAAGAGGGGGAGTCGGACGGAACCGGACCCAGTCCATTCAGACTTTGCACAGAGCTGTGTTCCATCGTTTGTAGCATAGGACGTCTTTTGGCGAGTTATCGGTGGTAGCTTTCATAAGCCAGGACTGCGGAGCTCCCTTTTTTGCACAATTGTATGTCATACTTACCATTGTGTCTTGTTTAGGAGACCCGGGTGTGAGCTGTATCGTGTCATCAATGGTAATCGGTCCTCTTGGTGCCCCTTAATATAAATTTGAGATTCATATTTTACCATTTGAGGTGTAGGCGCTTTAACAAGATATAGGCAAAGGCAGAGTCAGTGCTGACAGGGTAGAGGGAACAAGCTGAGCAAATCCCAAAGGGGTTGGTTGTAAAGAACATGGGGAATTTGAGACAAGGTGACAAATCTATGTAGTCTGGACAGGTGGCAAGTATGATTTATGAGTTAAAGCATCAGGAATGGGCAGTATACATTTTACATAGCTTGAATCTTGAAAGCAGTATGAGACATAGTGAGCCTCAGCCTGACTCTTCAAAGTCTAGAAAGGAATGGAGATATAATTTGTAAGTTAACATTTTTAAGAGGATGACTTTTAATCATGACTTTTTTGACTCCCTTCCTCTTAAGTGTTTCACTAGTGACAGACATAGAACTACTACAGTAAGTGTATTATTAACCTGTGACCCTTTTACCTATAATGTGCATTTAATAACAAAAGATTTAGGTGACTACCTTTAGAACAATTTGATCTAATGTGTAAAGTTAGCTTTCCATTTATTAAGTCCTTTGATTGTTTTGCTATTGTCTTCACAAAGAGTGCTAAAGTGGGTGTACTGTTTGATTTCTCTTCCTTTTTTCATGATGCCTTTGTATAGTTCATTGAAGGCATACTGGTTCGTCATTATGTTCGTTTCTCTGAAAGGGCTTTTGTGGAAGGCTGGCAGCAGTGGAGTAATAAATGAAGCCCTCCCCCCTTCAAATGAGGCAAGGCATGATCCACTGCCTCTGATTAGTGGCTGTCTTGCTGTTGAAATGGGTGCACCCAGTGCTGTAAGGAGGAGATGCTGCCTTACTGTTCTGTTAACCCTTCCAGCATTAGGGGGGAATTTTATAAAGTCATTTTGCGTGTATGTGGCTTGAAAAAAAAGGCCTGACTGGCATAAAGGTGCACAAGTTGACATTATAGTGTATAGTTTGGTGGTAGTTCTGTGTAGGGGTGGAGTTAGAGCAGAGAGTGGGCTGAGTTTGCAAATATACGTGTAGATTATAAAATACACTAATTTATATATGTACTTAAACAATGTAAACACAGATATTTACAAGTGCTCTTGAACAAGTGTAAATGCCCATGCCTGCAATGCAGGTATGATTTCTGGTTCTTATGTTAGTATTTTATAAAGACACATAGCCATCATGTATGTCTTTATAAAATAGTGCCTAAGTAGGTGCCTACTTGCCCTCTTAAACTAGGTGCCCGTTTATAGGCTGCACAGTAGTAACTTTGGTCATGTGAAAAAATAAAATTGATCCTCTGAATTTTTAGAGTGAATATCAAAGAGTAAGGAGTGAAATATTTACCAAAGTGTTTTCCTACTGTTTGTTTCTACCACACGATTGGAGTTGTGAGTCGATTTTAGTTTTGCTCCTCTGAAAGGGCACAAAATCATGCTCCCATCTGATCTCTAATACATTGTATAGTTTTCAAAAAGAAAACATGATGGATGGAAAACAGCTAATTCCAATAATTAGCTTTTATATTTTTAGATATTAAGGGGCCCTTTTACCAAGCAGTGCTAAAAAGTGGCCATAGCGTGCCCTTATGTGGGTCATTCTGCACACTAAGGTTATTTTTACTGCTGGGGTAAAATGACCAGTTTTTGGAATTTTTGAATAATGGTCATGTGCTAATGTCCCATTAGCACGTGAGCCCTTACCACTATTTATTTTGTAGGCGGTGGGAACTTACATACTAAACCTGTGCTAGTCAGTTAGCATGTGGCACTAGGGGTTCCTTTTACTAAAGGATTGGCTCGCGCCAATCCGGAACTACTGCCAGGCTATTTAAGGAGCCTGGTGGTAGTTCCCCAGTGTGTGCCATTTCTGACGCTACAAAAATATTTTCTATTTTTCTATTTTTGTAGCGCCGGTGCTTACCTGGCGGTAATGGCGCTGCCTAGTTACTGCTGGTTAGCAGGGAAGCCCTTACTGCCACCCTACAAAATGGCTGCATGGTAAGTGGTTCACTCAATTCATGGCTATTTCTTGTAGAGAAATAAAGACAGCCTTTTACCTGCTGCAATAAAAGGGGGCCTCAGCGCGCATCAAAAACACACACTGATGCCAGTTCAGGCTCCCTTTTATTGCAGCTTAGAAATAAAGACCCCTAAAGTAGGTGATCAGTGCAGTAGATGCCCACTCTCTGCCCCCCCAGAGACACACCCCCTGCGCCAAAAAAATAAATGTTGTTTTTTAGCATGTGGGTAGTACATACAAATGGCAAAATTATCATGGGATGCCTCAGCTCGCCCCCCCCCCCCCCCTCCTTCCCGGTATGCCATTTTTTTTGTGTAGTAAGCACGCATTAGTGCATACCACAGCTTTGTAATAGGGCCCCTAAATATTTTAAATATAAGTATTTCTAGATAGCAATCACATAAGATATAGGCTGGTATTAAGAAACCATATGAAATCATTTTGCTCAGGATCAAGTCTTCTTTGTGACATAATTTAGGACATTTAATGTATGATTTGTTTTCTGTACTGATCTTTCATATATTCAGGATTCCAGCATTGTACTTCACAAGTGCAGCTTCTAAAAAACAAAAGTGCGGCCACTTCTGGGTCAGGTCACCATCAGGCTTATTTTCAAAAGAGAAAGGTGCTCATCTTTTGACACAAATCGGGAGATGGGCATCCTTCTCCCAGGGTTGCCCAAATCAGCATAATCGAAAGCTGCTTTTGGGAGTCCTCAACTGCTTTCCGTTGCGGGGACGACCAAAGTTCACGGGGGCGTATCGGAAGCGTAGCGAAGGCGGGGCTGGGGTGTGCCTAACACATGGGCATCGTCAACCAATAATGGAAAAAAGAAGGGCGTTCCTGACGAACACTTGGGCGACTTTACTTGGTCCATTTTTTTGTTACGACCAAGCCTCAAAAAGTTGCCCGAACTGACCAGATGACCACTGGAGGGAATCGGGGATGACCTCCCCTTACTCCCCTAGTGGTCACCAACCCCCTCCCACCCTAAAAAAAAAACTTTTTAAATATTTTTTGCCAGCCTCTATGCCAGCCTCAAATGTCATACCCAGCTCCATGACAGCAGTATGCAGGTCCCTGGAGCAGTTTTAGTGGGTGCAGTGCACTTCAGGCAGGCGGACCCAGGCCCATCCCCCCCTTACCTGTTACACTTGTGGTGGTAAATGTGAGCCCTTCAAAATCCACCAGAAACCCACTGTACCCACATGTAGGTGCCCCCCTTCACCCCTTAGGGCTATGGTAGTGGTGTACAGTTGTGGGGAGTGGGTTTTGGGGGTGGAGTTGGGGGGCTCAATACACAAGGTAAGGGAGCTATGCACCTGGGAGCAATTTCTGAAGTCCACTGCAGTGCCCCCTAGGGTGCCCGGTTTGTGTCCTGGCATGTGAAGGGGACCAGTGCACTATGAATGCTGGCTCCTTCCACGACCAAATGGCTTGGATTTGGTCATTTTTGAGATGGGCATCCTCGGTTTCCATTATCGCCGAAAATCAGGGACGGCCATCTCTAAGGTCGACCTAAATTTTGCGATTTGGGTGTCCCCGACCGTATTATCGATAATACGGGTTTCCCCACCTCTTCGCCGGGATGTCCTGCGAGGATATCCTCAGGAAAACTTGGGCGCCCCTTTCGATTATGCCCCTCCATGTGTACTAGGTAATACAGTATTTCATTAGAAATTGGAATGTTTGACACATGCACACAGTTCATTTTATTTGTTGACTGTTATAATCTTGGACTGTATCTTGCTTTCTTTCTGAGATTATCAATCCAAAGTAGTTTGGGATAAAGTAAATTTTGAATCAATAAGATAGTATTTCCCAACCAGTGTTACTTTTGATGTGCTACAGAATAGCCCATACCAGCATCTGGGCTTTGCTGTTGGTATCTTGCAGCAATAAGAGACATTCATTCTAGCTACAGTATGAGCCCTGGAGTGCAGGAATAAATGCAGCCTGCAGGGAATTGACAGCCAGACCTTCCACTGTGCATATACACGTTACACATTGCCATATTCCAGCCTTTGTTGTGGTATTCAGCGCATCCCTAGTTCCTCTTTTTGGCACCTATGATTCTTCCCTGTATATCCTCACTGCCTATTCTGTAGAGGTGATTATGCACCACAGTATTTTTATTTGTGTAGGTGCCTTGCACTTGAAAAGGTTTCTGTAGCTCCCACACTTTAGAACTATGTTTCCCAACCAAGTTCATGCACTTTCAGGAGAGAGGAAAGTTTATTGCTCTTGAGATGTAAAGAAGGATTTAAGCTCCAAAATGTAATCCAGTCTGAAACTGAAAATTAGTGTGACATAAAAAATAATTTTTGGTAATGTATTCTCACGCAACTGTTAATGCACTTATTTATAGGATCTCTTCTCTCTCTTGGTTTTAATCATGTGTCTCCTTTTATTTCTCATTTTATATGTGATTGGAATCAGAGATAAACATGATCTTACATCCTTGATACTGTATTAAAAATATGCATTTAATGTTCTTTATCAAATGATATCTGCATGTACAACTGTAGTCACAGAATTGCAGCATTAGTTATGGGGATGGGGAAGAGTGCTGGTTAGTGCCTCCAGTAATGAATGCAGAAAAGAAGGTATTCTGTGTGTATGTGGGGTGGATTAGGGAGGATTGTGGGATATCATGCTAGTGAAGGCAGTTGGAGCTACTTCCTAAATGCTGTCAAAGACATTTCAGCCCACCGCAAGGAAAAGATACTTAGGAACAAAAACTAACCCAGTGACTTTCGTAATTTCAGTATATGGTGTTGTAATAAAATTATTTGTATTTATAGGCACAGTTCCAGTTTTAAATCACTTTGAGCTGTAACATTTCAGGTACAGTAAGCCCCTTCCCCAGCGAGTTTATAATCTGATTGATCATTCCATTCTATTGTGCCACCTACAATCCCTAGGTATTTCTGGCACTATTCTTGACTGGTTTACCTCTTACATGTCGGACCGGAATGGACCGGACCTATACTGTCACTTTTCATGATTCCATGTTCACACCATTTACTTGCTGTGTAGACATATCTCAGGGATCTATCCTATCACCAACACTTTTCAATATTTTTATAGCTCCTTTTTTAACACTGACTCAGACACTTGAACTTACAGCGTATGTCTGTGCGGATGATATCCAAATACTTTGTACTATAGACTCTAACATTACCACTGAACTCTCTATTTTTCAATCAAAAGCTCACAGCAATCACAGATTGGTATCAAGAACACAAACTGTTTTGAACACTTTTAAATCTAAGGTTGTCTTTTTCTCTATCACAATAACCACCCCTCTGCCAACTCCTGTAGTTCTTTTGAGAATTCAGATTCCTCAGGTGGTTATACTACGTATCGTATCGTAGGAGTCTTAATCCACTCAGAACTTTCCTTCTACCCATAAATTTCCAAAGTAGTTCTTAACTGCTTTTATAAACTCTGGTTAAGGATAACCAATCATTGATCTTATCTTCTGCACTCAATATATTGATCTATTCATTAGTCATAACACAACTTGATTACTGTAACTCTTTTTATCAGGGAATTAGAGTCAAAGATGTACATGATTACAAATCATTCAAAACACAGCCATCAGACTCATAGCAAAGATTAGGAAATATGATTATGTCACATCTTATCTAAAGGATGCACACTGGTTACTTTTGACTCATCGAATTACCTATAAAATCCTATTGCTTGTCTTTAAGACTTTGTTTTCAAATGAACCACTTTACCTTTCTCGACTTCTCATTCCTTACTTTCCAAATAGAACCATTAGATCTGCTCAACAAAACCAAATCATTGTTCCTAGTTACCTCATAATTATCCATGAACATATCAGAGAAGCTATATTCTCGGTGCAAGGCCCTCGATTATGGAACGCTCTCCCCAGCTTGCTGAGATTGCAATCCTCAGTGACACAATTCAAAAGTGATCTTAAAACCCATCTTTTTGCAGATGCCTATCAATAAATTACCCCTCCGTTAAGGGTTGCGGCTCTGGGTTTCTTGGATAGTATAGAGCTTCCCTGTCGTCTTACCCCACTCGCAATACTATCACAATTGTAGTTCTAACCTTCCTTCCCTCTTGTATCTCATCCTGATTATGTTACTTCCCCTTTTTAATATATTCTAGATTGTAAACCGCCCTGAAGGTTTCCATAGGGTGAGGTAGTAAATTTAAATAAACTTGAAACTTGAAGTGGGAGAAAAGACGGCTGAGGGGAGATATGATAGAGGTCTATAAAATAATGAGTGGAGTGGAACGGGTAGACGTGAATCGCTTGTTTACTCTTTCCAAACATGCTAGGACAAGGGGTCACGCAATGAAGCTACAAAGTAGTAAATTTAAAATGAAGTGGAGAGAATTTTTCTTTACTCAATGTGTAATTAAACTCTAGAATTCGTTGTCAGAGAATGTAATAAAAGCAGTTAGCTTAGCAGGGTTTAAAAAGGTTTGATGGCTTCCTAAAGGAAAAGTCCATAAACTATTATTAGAATGGACTTGGGGCACATCCGCTGTTTATTTCTAGGGTAAGCAGCATGAAATGTATTGTACTATTTTGGGATCTTGCCAGGTACTTGTGAAACAGGATTCTGGGCTTGATGAACCTTCGGTCTGTTCCAGTATGGCAATATGTATGTAATAGTTACCCAGGGTCACAAGGAGTGTCATTGGGGGGAGATTTAAATCCAGATCTCTGATTCATTGCCAACTGCTCTAACCACTAAGATTTGTTTTCACTGTGCCCCATTTCAGATACACAGTGGAGGATTAGGTTACTCTCCACCTGGGTTTTTATATAGGGAAATCTGTGAGGTAGATAGAAACCAGTATTCAGTAAATCTTTGCTGCACTGATTTTTCGGTCTATGTGGAAAAGACGTCAAAACGCTGAGATGTGCCATCTAGCATTCAGTGGCAATTATAAATAAGGTACACTGTATCAGTATTACAGCCAAAACTGGTGCTCACATGATGGTCATAGGGCAATCAATATCCAGATGCACATGTAGGTCAGCGATTGCCCTGAGGCTTATCATTTGCTTTTCACTAGAGCACAGTTTTAACTGTTGTTTAATTAATTCACTCACTGTGTTGATGTGAGAGACAGTATTCTACCTTTCTGGTACTGTATGTAGTACTGTAGAGTCATTTTAAGAGAGGAAAAATTAAGGAAAACATGAAGCACGGGGGTGGTCACAAGGCTGCTGAGGAGAGGATTTAAACTTGAGAAGCTGAACAGTTTTAAGTTTCCCAGCTACATGCTTTCTTTGGTCAGGGTGCTGCATGTCCAGCTTGGCTCCTTGGCTTCCATAGTATGCTGACTGTAACATTTCTTTCTGGTGATGTGGGTCCTTGCTGACTCCATGTGACTAGTGTGTGTTAAGTTGAAAGCAATAGATGACTTTATTAGCAACTTTAGAACTTATAAAATATCCAAGAAAATTTATCAACAACGTTAAGTGTTATTCATAAAATTATTTCCAAAAAGAACAAAAAGTACCCTGTTTTTGCTTTTAACTATAGAACTTGTATTTTCTCATTCTAGGTTTCATTTTTTGCAGATCCAGGGTCCACAGCAAAACATCTTTTGGGAAGGCTTATTCTGCATTTTTGTCACTGATAAAAATTGAATGTCATCTTATTTCAAAAGGGAAAGGGGATGAGATTTGATACATCTCTTTTCTGTGGTTACAGTCAAAACAGTCTACATATTATATACATATAATTTAATTTGTACCTACTACTACTACTACTATTAAACATTTCTATAGCGCTACTAGACTTATGCAGCGCTGTACAAATGAACATGAAGTCCCTGCTCAACAGAGCTTACAATCTAAATTGGACAGACGAACAGACAGCTAGGGATGGGGAAATTGCAGTGGTAGGGGTGATAAGTGAGGGTGTTGAGTAAGAGTCATGGTTAGGAGTCAAAAGCAGTAGCAAAGAGGTGAGCTTTAAGCCTAGACTTGAAGACAGCCAGAGACTGAGCCTGACGTACTGGCTCAGGGAGTCTATTCCAGGCATAGGGAGCAGCGAGATAGAAGGAACGGAGCCGGGAGTTAGCAGTGGGGGAGAAGGGGGACGACAGGAGACATTTACCCAGCGAACGGAGTTCACGGGGAGGAGTGTAGGGAGAGATGAGAGCGGAAAGGTACTGAGGAGCTGCGGAGTGGATGCACTTGTAGGTCAAAAGGAAAAGTTTGAACCGTATGCGGAAGTGGATAGGGAGCCAGTGAAGCGACTTGAGGAGGGGGCTAACGTGAGTATAGCGACTCTGGCGGAATATAAGACGCGCAGCAGAGTTTTGGACAGATTGAAGGGGAGATAGATGGCTGAGCGGGAGACCAGCGAGAAGCAAATTGCAGTAGTCTAGGCAAGAGGTGATAAGGGTGTACCTAGGTCAATGGAGGATTAAGCCATAGGACAGAAATCTGCTACTGTGTGGTTTTAACTTTCTTCTGATTTTAATGGCGTTCTTTTCAGTACTTTTATATTTTTTATCTTGTGTAAACCACTCTGATGTGTGCTCAAATAGAGCAGTACAGTAAATAATAATAAATGATTGAGTAACTTGCCCAGAGCCACAAGGAGCTTCAGTTGGAAGCGATCTTGGTTCCACTGGTTCTCAGGCCACTGCATTAACCATTAGGCTACTTCGCCACTCCTAGCATGTGTAGCTATACTTGTGTGAACAGAAATTGAGAACTAGGTGGACAAGGTTTTAGTGTAGTATGACTGGTGAAGATCTTCTGGAAATACTTCTCAACTTCAATTGTTTGCCTCTGAGTGAAAAATAGTGTGGTTGCCATGTTAGTCTACTACTACTACTTGACATTTCTATAGCGCTACTAGGGTTACGCAGCACTGTACAGTTTAACAAAAAAGGACAGTCCCTGCTCAAAGGAGCTTACAATCCAGTTTAAAGGTAATAAACAGAAATAAACCAACATGAAAGAAAGGAAAATAGTGATACATTTTTTTTATTGGACTAAATTGATACAGTAAATGAAAAGTGTTATCAGACTAAGACAGTTTTGCCAGTGCAGGCTTCAGGCCTCCTGCTGCCTAATCTGGTATGAGTGATTTCCAGATGGCTCAGTTTTTCCTGATCTAGTTTGGTTTCTACCAAACTGCATTTACTGACTTGTATTCCTGCTTTCGTTAGGGAAATCAAAACTCCAAGTAATGCATACAGTAGTGCAAAACCAAGACTAGTCTGGTAAAGATGGAGCTGGGTGGCAATCCAAGGTGACATACAGGCTCATTTTCGAAAGAGAAGGACGCTCATCTTTCGACACAAATCGGAAGATGGGCGTCCTTCTCATAGGGTCATCCAATTCAGTATAATTGAAAGCCGATTTTGGACATCCCCAATTGCTTTCCATCGCAGGGACAACCAAAGTTCAAGGGGGCGTATTGGAGGCATAGCGAAGGCGGGACTTGGGTGTGCCTAACACATGGACGTCCTCGACCCATAATGGAAAAAAAAGGGCGTCCCTGACAAGCACTTGGATGAATTTACCTGGTCCTGTTTTTCTTACGACCAAAGCACAAAAAGGTGGCCGAAATGACCAGATGACCACCGGAGAGAATCGGGGATGACCTCCCTTTACTCCCCCAGTGGTCACTAACCCCCTCCCACCCTCAAAAAACATCTTTAAAAATATTTTTTGCCAGCCTTAGATGTCATATTCAGGTCCATCACAGCAGTATGCAGGTCCCTGGAGCAGTTTTAGTGGGTGCAGTGTACTTCAGGCAGGTGGACCCAGGCCCATCCCCATCCCCATCCCCATCCCTACCTGTTACGTTTGTGGAGGAAACAGCGTGCCCTTCAAAACCCACCAGGAACCCACTGTACCCACATCTAGGTGCCCACCTTCACCCATAAGGGCTATGGTAGTGGTGTAAAGTTGTGGGTAGTGGGTTTTAGGGGGGGTTTGGGGGGCTCAGCACACAAGGTAAGGGAGCTATGTTCCATTGAGCATTTTATGAAGTCCACTGAAAAGCTAAAGGTGGACAAAGCCATGGGACCGGATGGGATCCACCCCAGGATATTGAGGGAGCTCAGAGAGGTTCTGACAGGTCCTCTTAAAGATTTGTTTATTAAATCCTTGGAGACTGGAGAGGTTCCGAGGGATTGGAGAACGGCAGATGTGGTCCCTCTTCACAAAAGTGGTGATAGGGAAGAAGCTGGAAACTACAGGCCGGTAAGCCTCACTTCGGTTATTGGAAAAGTACACATTCTTGCGGAGATGGGTGGGGATGGGTAAAATTCCAGTGGGGCCGGGCGGGGATGAGTAAGATTTCTGTCCCCGTGCAACTCTCTAGCAGGAACTTACATTGTTGCTCCTCTTTTAGAGCAGATTTAGTTAGGTTGTTTTTTTTTATATCCTTCATAAGCACACTAAGAGCTTCCCCTGTTATTGGACCATGACCCAACAGATCTCTAGTTCAAGATGCTACACTTGGTAATAATCCAGTTTAGGGCATAGATATACTGGCTTTTGTTTGTCAAGCTGATATTAAAGTTGCCGTAATGAGGCCAGCAGCATCATTCAATTGAGAAGAATCAAAGGAGTGAATATAATGTTCCATCTGCATATACGCAAACCACTCCCTTGGTTCAAGAAAGCCTTTATTGCAGAGGTTATCAAAAAGATTTACAGTGTAAATTTGTAACCAAATCTCCAAATAAGTTTTGGTATTATCTTTGTCCAAATCCTTATTTCCCTGTACAGGGAGATATCTTCAAAGATTTGCATAGATTTCAGTATTCTGTGTTTCACAGTGGGCAGAATAGCATATGGACTCATGGCATGTAGGTAAAACAGATGATGTGTAGGCACTATAATCTGTTGCTCTAAATTCAGTGACATGTAGTACTTTGCCTTTTAGTCCAGTCCTCCAAATGCTTTATCAAACTTGCCACATTATATCTTCTTATATCAAGTAAAGCCAAACCCCCTTGACCAAAAGGTAAACTCAGCTGAGATAATGTTAGTCTACGCTTTTTTGGTGTTCCACAGAAAGCAACATAAAGCTTTATTTAATTTATTTATATCTGTCACAGTAATATATAGGAAGAGTCTGCAAGACGTATAACCACTTTGGAAATAAAACCATTGTATAAAGCACTATCCTGCTTATAATTGAAAGAGAAAAACGCCTATATTGCGACCCAAATCGGGAGATGGGCATCTTTCTCCCGTGGGCGCCCAAATCGGTATAATCGAAAGCCGATTTTGGGCGTTTCCAACTGCAATCCGTCGCGGAAACGGGTAAAGTTGACGGGGGCGTGTTGAAGGCGTGGTGAAAGCGGAACTGGGGTGTGGTTATCGGCCGAGGAGAGATGGACGTCTTTAACTGATAATAGAAAAAAAAGGCGTTTTTAACGTGATTATGGGTCACTTTTTTTGAACCCTTTTTTTTCACGAACAGGTCCCAAAAAAGTGCCCCAACTGACCAGATGACCACTGGAGGGAATCGGGGATGACCTCCCCGGACTCCCCCAGTGGTCACTAACCCCCTCCCACCAAAAGACCCCACTTTAAAAACTTTTTTTCCAGCCTGTATGCCAGCCTCAAATGCCGTACCCACCTCCATGACAGCAGAATGTGTTCTATCCTCTGACAGCCTTTCCCTGGTTCTGATGTGGCTCTCGGGTGAGTGTGACACCTTTTCTGTTGTGCGCACTGCAGAGTCACATCAGCAATGCATTGTGGTGGGTGTAGGGTATTGGGCTCCGTGATTCCACTAGCTTGTGGCAAATGCTTACGATGTTGGTAGTTGGTAGGCTCTACTCCCATGGTGCTTTTCCCCCTGCTTACTGGGTCAGAGTGTGCCCTGTTTTGTTTCCGGTAGTCCATGAGGTAGTGGCCATTTTTGTAAGCCAGTTTTAGATCCCTTTCACGTGTTAGCCACGTTACAGAACTTAGTTCTTACCTTGAATGTGGCTGAAAGAGGGCATTGTACACCATTCTGCCAGCTCAGCCCTACTGCTCATCTCAGTACCAGAGAGACTCATTGCCAGTGGAGCACAACCTCTGATCTGCAGTTAACTGTGAGTAAGTGTGCTTATTCCAATAAAGGACGTTTTCTGAGAGATAGTCTTCAGGTGTCAACTGGTGTGCCAATGTTATATAACAGCAACAAGTCCTAGAGGCCTGCGTGTATGCAGGTCCATGGAGCACTTTTAGTGGGTACTGCAGTGCACTTCAGCCAGGTGGACCCAGGCCCACCCCCCCCCTACCTGTAACACTTGTGGTGGTAAATGGGAGGCCTCCAAAACCCACTGCACCCACATGTAGGTGCCCCCTTCACCCCTAAGAGCTATGGTAGTGTTGTACATTTGTGGGTAGTGAGTTTTGGGGGAGGGGGGTTGGGTGCTCAACACCCGTGGTAAGGGAGCTATGCATGTGGGAGCATTGTCTGAAGTCCACCGCACTGACCTCTAGGGTGCCCAGTTGGTGTCCTGGCATGTCAGGGGGGCGAGTGTACTACGAATCGTGTCCCCTCCCACGACCAAATGGCTCGGATTAGGACCTTTTTGAGCTGGGCGTTTTTAGTTTCCATTATCGCTAAAAAAAAAAAACAAACGCCCAGCTGAAAAACGTCTTTTATTTTGAAAATACGGTCTGTCCCGCCTCTTCACTTACCCATTTTCGGACATAGATGCCCATGGAGATAGGCATTCGATTATGCCCCTCCACATGTCCCTGCAAACACAACAGAAGCTTTTTCCACATTTAACATTCAAGTATGAGCTTGGGCAACATGCATGTAATGTTGGCCCAATGGGAATAAAATTCTCCATGGGTCTACTAAGGACCAGTTTACAAAAATTATTTAAACCTCATGATCCTACTCTTAACCACTCTCTAGTTTAGTTGTTTTATTGAGGTGAGGGTCCATAACTGAATTGAAATTGTCCACTACTAGTAGCGGAACCCTCAGATTCTTAGTGAGATGGCAGAGGAGGGATATGATTGATTCCTATAAAATCCTGAGTGGTGTAGAATGGGTAGAAGTGAATAATTTTTCACTCTTTCAAAAGTACAAAGACCAGGTGACACTCAATGAAATTGAATGGAAATACTTTTAAAACAAATAGGAATAAATGTTTTTTCACTCAAGGAATTGTTAAGCTCTGGATCATGCTAACACGACTGGCAGAAACAGGCATCAGAAGAAAAGTACTTGCCTGGTTCAGATCCTATCAGACAGGCAACAGTCCATACTGTTCAGTAGCACCTCATCACCACCATGGGCACTGACTTGTGGAGTACCTAGTGCCGTAGCGAGGGTGCCTGACACCCGGGGCGGGTCGCCGCTGCGTGCCCCCCCCCTCCGGAGCGCACCCCCCCCCCGAAACGTACCCTACCTTTCAGCGGGGGGCAGGCAGGAGGGCCGATCCACCCCCAGTGCACGTCACTGGGAACTGCGTCGGCTCTGCTGCTTCCCTGCTTTCTCTGCCCCAGAAAAGGAAGTAACCTGTTCCGGGGCAGAAAGAGCAGGGAACCAGCGAGCCGACACCCCCCCCCCCCCCCCCCCCCCCCCCCCCCAGCGCATGCACCCGGGGCGGACCGCCCCACTGCCCCCCCTTCCTACGCCACTGGGAGTACCACAAGGATTGATACTATCATCTATTCAGCTCAATATCTACCTCAAGCCACTAGCCAAGGTAATTTGGTCGATGGACACTTGGTTCTACTTCTGTGCGGATGACATGCAGCTACTCATATCTATTGAACCTGACTTACCCACAGCCCTGAATAAACTGACTACCTGACTAACATCAATTCAGGAATGTGATAAAAACAACAAGCTTTGCCTGAACCTAAGTAACACAAGTGGGCACATACCTGACATCAAAATCTCTTTTGGGAAATATGAACTCTCCCTCAAATCACAAGTCAGGAACCTTGGAATACAGCTAGATTCAACACTTACTCTAATCCCCCAAATCCAAGCAATCTTCAAGAGTAGCTTCTGTCACTTGCAACAACTACACTGTCTGTCTCCTTACATTGAGAAGGCAAGTCTTGTCTCAGTTGCGTATGCCATAATAACATCAAGACTGGATTACTGTTATACCTTCACTGTTCTGACTACAAAGGGTCTGCACTAGCTTCAATTGTTTCAGAATGCTGCAGCAAGACTAATAGAAGGTTGTAAGCAATGTGACCACATTGCACCGTTTTTTGCAAAACCTTCACTGGCTACCAGTACAACACAGGGCCAAATTGAAAACGCTGTTTGATCTTCAAGGCCCCTAATGGAAATGGCCCAGAGTACTTGAAGAACAGGATCTCCCTCTACACTCCTCTAAGTTCCTCCCAAGGAGTATTCCTAACCACACCCTCTCCAAAGGACATAATATGATGTGCCACCCGCAAGCAAGCCTTCTCTGGAGTAGCCCTCACACTCTGGAAGGCATTCCCTGAAAGGCTTCGCTTAACACAAGACTATCTCTACTTCAGGAAGCAGCTTGGCTCTTCAACCAGGCCTTTAATGGAAGAAGTAACTAACTTGACAGGCACAGACAGACGCTGCACACACTACAGCAGGACACATTTATCCACTCCTACCCTAACTACGATAATATACAAGCACATTTCTGACCTCATTTGCAACTTTTTAAAACTTAGTACCATATTTTCTTATTCCTGTTACTCTATCTTATCTATCTATAAACAAAGATGGAGCATACACAACCATATTGTGTTGACATTGTAATATAGCATATTGTGCCCTACTTTGTATTGTTTGAATACAAATTGTCTCTTGTATTAATGTGAGTCAGGTGACTTACAACTGGTCTGGCTTGTTTGCAGGCTAGTTCTGACAATCTGTAAATTGTGGTACATGTTAATCTGCCTCCATCAATTTGTTTTTCTCTTTCCTCACTTGAATATCATGAAACTTGGAAAGCTACCATTTTATTTCATAGCTGACAACATTTTCTTGTGTTTAAGACCATTGTGCCCAATGCAGAAGATGGCCCAGAAATACAAAGTTTTGACAGAACGTAGTAAATGACAGCAGATAAAGACCAGCATGGCCAATCCAATTTACCCAGAAAGGTGGCCAGGGTTGTACATATGACTCTGTGGGTTACCACCCCGCCCTCCTCCCATCTTTAGGGTTATAGCTAATCCCTGGTGCAGTCTGCCCCATCTATTCTGCCTTTTTGTTTTTTAAAATATGACCATTGTTTAAGGTTTGTTTTTTTGTGTGTTTTGTTTTATCATGAGTGAAAATACTCTCTATTTTCATCTGTCTTAATGCATATAGGGATCCTCTTTGTGATCCCATGCCTTTTTGAAGTCTGTCACTGTTTTGACTCACGTTCCAGTGGAAGAGCATTCCAGGCATCCACACCCCTCTCTTTGCAAAAAGTTTTTCCTGATGTTGCAACTTCATTTCATGTCCTTTAGGTCTATAGCCTTTCCATTTTTTAGAGAAGGTTTTTATTTTCCCTTACTATCTTCATTAATTTAAATGTTTGTTATCATATCTCTCCTGCCCCTCCTCTTCTTCAGGGGTATATGCATTCAGGTCTTCAAGTGTCTTCTCGTACATCTTCTGATACAGACCCCATACCATTTTGGTCATTTTCCTCTGAACAGCTTTGTGTCTGTATGTCCTTGGCAAGATGTGGCCTCCAAAACTGAGCTCCAAATGCAGTCTCATCAACTGCATTATCACCTCCTTTTTTTCTCCTGGTTATGCCCCTTCTGAACGCTGCCTAACATCTGTCTGGCCTTGGCCTCCACCATGCCACATTGTTTCACCACCTTGAGATCCTCAGACACTGTCACTCTGAGGTCTCTTTCCTGGTCCATCCACTTCAGCCTCTTACCTCCTATTACATACAGCTCCTTTGGATTTCTGCATCCCAATGCATCACCCTATATTTCTTAGTATTAAGTCTTAACTGCCAAGTATTAACCCAGGCTGCTAATATGCCCAAGCTTCTACATATGTTGACAGACCCAGCGCTGCCAGCTTCTCACTTTCCCCAGCTTTATCCTGTTCCTGTCTTCATCATAATTTCATAAATAGATTAACAAGAAATTATTTATCTTAAGACAAATTAATGCAAAACCCCCTTTAAGCCTATCTTAAAGTTGATTGTGTCTGTGAAGGTTTTGTTAAATATCAAAAAGCAGACTGATTCTTTGGTCTGATCAGAGAATAAATTAGATGAGCTCCATGGGTAGATGATACAGCAGTGTGTATTAGATGGACTCTGAACAGGTAGCAGATGGTGCTGTTATGCTCTTGGTCTATGGGAGCTGTAAGTGATTGGAACAGGGCTTCCCAAACTTGTCCTGGAAGCCCCACAGCCTGTCAGATTTCAGCATACCCACAACGAGTATTTCCAGACACTAGGTCTTGAGTGTATACAAATTGATATCATTGATGTTTGTTATGTCTGTCCTGAAAAATCTGACTCACTGGGGGAAACTAGACAAGGTTATGGGTATCAATGTTCTATATCTGGGAGCGGATAGCAGACAGCAGTGTTATACTTCTGGATTGTTGGAGCAATGTCAGGTGGATGACCACATGGCGTCACCAACATTTATGAAAAGTTGTAAGCACCATCCTAGCCATGGTGTATGAGAGAATAGGTGTGGACAGCAGTGTCAAGATGCAAATGAATGCAGTCACTGTGATACACAGACCATCTAGTTAACCAGTTGTTGCTTATACATAATATTCAAAATGTAGCTTGATGTATAGACATGTTATACTTCATCTTCTCTAATAAGAGGAAGTGCATAGATTAGACCAGAGGTTCTCAAAATTTTCCACAGGAGTAGTAGCCTAATGGTTAGAGCAGTGGGTTAAAAACAGGGAATCCAAATCCCATTGCTGCTCCTTGTGATGTTGACCAAATTACCTAACTCTCATTGTGTCAGGTACAGACCTTAAAGGACAGTTTTATAAAGGGTCCCTATATGTAGGTGTCAATTGTGGCATCCATATTTATAGAAAAGCAGCACTTATGGCATAACATGATATTCTGTAAAAAGTGCACCTGAATCACTTAGCGTGTAACACTGAGGGGGACATACTTGTGAAAGGAGCATGGGCGTGTCAATCAGCATTCCATATAGCAACACGCACAATATAGAATATTATCGTTGGCGTATTACAAGATGAACTTAGGCATGGCAAATTACACCTGCCATTGACCTGGGTAAGCTGTCGTGCTTAATTTTAGGTGCACCAGAGTGGCTTTGTGCTGCTATTCTAAAATAGGCTAGGCACGCCTTCACATCATTATAGAATTGGCACTAAGCACGCCACAAAGGGGCACCGTTCTTTACTTTAGGTGCCACTTTATAGAATTGCCCCCATTAGATTATAAGCCCTCTAAGGACAGGGAAATACTTGCTGCAGCTGAGTGTAACCTGTCTTGAGCTACTACTGAAAAAAAGGTGTAATCTAAATCTTAATTCCTACATAGGGTATAGCAGCCCTAAGCCTAACTAAACCCCATCTGTACTGCCATGCTGTGAGAAAGGGAAAGTGTGTGAAAAACCTAGAGTACGATCCCTAATCCTGATCCCTTTCTCCCCTCCATTAATGATGTACACACACCCTGAACTTCCTCGAGGAGGGTCCAGAAATATTCTTAGTGCAACTGTAAGAGGGTGTACCCAAACCATAAATCCAAGAGGGTGCACCGAAACCAAAAAAGGCCGATCTGTTCAATATATTTGTGAGTGACATTGAGGGGAATAATCAAACAGCGCCGGCGAAATCGATCGCCGGCGATCTATTTTGGTGACGCCGCAACAGCTGGCCGGAACCGTATTATCGAAAAAGATGGCCGGCCAACTTTTGTTTCGATAATACGGTTGGGGCCGGCCAAATGCCACAGATCGCCGGGTTTGAGATGGCCGACTTTGTTTTTCAGCGATAATGGAAACTGGAACCGGCCATCTCAAACCCGGCCAAATCCAAGGCATTTGGCCATGGGAGGGGCCAGCATTCGTAGAGCACTGGTACTTCTGGGATGTTTAGATCTTGCTGATCATTTATGTTTATGACTTACTTGTTCAGGAGTGCTGTATTTTGTGATACTGTTTAGAGAAATGTTCAAGAAAGACTTCATACAAATGAAAAAAGTCCCTGCCGTGCATTTTCCCTGATGGCCGTCCCTGACGTGCACTTCTCTTAATGGCCGTCTTTCTCCCTGAACACGGAAATCAAAGTTTTTGCACACTGCTTTTTTTTGTAGTAACAGTGGGATTTGAACCAGCCACCTCTGCATTACAAGACCAGTGATGTAACCATTTGGCCACAGCTCCACTTACTTGGGTGTCCCTCCCTTTTGATTATACCCCTCCAGGTCTCTCTCAGCCACTCACAGACAGCTTAACGCACTGTGATTGGCTGAGAGAGACCTGAAGGGGTATAATCAAAAGGGAGGGACAGCCAAGTAAGTGGAGCTGTGGCCAAGTGGTTACATCATGGCTTTCTGTAATGCAGAGGTGGCTGGTTCAAATCCCACTGTTACTACTAAAAAAACCTGTGAGCAAAAACTGTTTTGATCCCCCTGTTCGGGGAGAAAGCCAGCTATTAAGGGAAGTGCACGTCAGGGACGGCCATCAAGGGAAAATGAACGGCAGGGACTTTTTTAATTTGTATGAAGTCTTTCTTGAACATTTCTCAAAACAGTGAACATTTCTCAAAACAGTATCACAAAATACAGCACTCCAGAACAAGTAAGTCATAACATAACTGATCAGCAAGATCCTTTTTTTTTTTTTTACGAGCTGGCCGACTGGCTTCCCCTCCTAGGAAGGAAATGTTTTAAGTTTTTTTTTTTTTGGGTGGGAGGGGGTTGGTGACCACTGGAGGAGTATGGGGAGGTCATCCCCGATTCCTTCCGGTGGTCATCTGGTCAGTTTGGGCAACTTTTTGAGACTTGGTCGTGAAAAGAAATAGACCAAGTAAAACCGGCCAAATGCTCGTCATTGCCGGTTTTCTTTTTTCCATTATCAGCTGAAGCCGGCCATCTCGTAAGCATGCCCACATCCCGCCTTCACTACCCTGCCGACACGCCCCCCTTGAAGTTTAGCTGCCTCCGCGTAGGAATGCCGGCGAGTGTGTCCAAAAATCAGCTTTCGATTATACCGATTTGGCCAGTTTTAGGCGATGGCCGGCCATCTCCCGATTTGTGTCGGAAGATCGCCGGCGATCTCTTTCGAAAATAAGCCTGATTGCCAAAGAGTTAGAAGGTAAAGTTGCTTATTTGCAGATGATACTAAGATCTGTAACAGAGTGGACACCCGGGAGGGAGTGGAAAACATGAAAAAGGATCTGAGGAAGCTAGAAGAATGGTCCAAGGTTTGGCAATTAAAATTCAATGCGAAGAAATGCAAAGTGATGCACTTAGGGAACAGAAATCCACGGAAGACGTATGGTTAGGCGGGGAGAGTCTGATAGGTACGGACTGGGAGAGGGATCTTGAGGTAATAGTATCTGAGGATTTGAAGGCGACGAAACAGTGTGACAAGGCGGTGGCCGTAGCTAGAAGTTTGTTAGGCTGTATAGAGAGAGGTGTGACCAGCAGAAAGAAAGGGGTTGTTGATGCCCCTGTATAAGTCGTTGGTGAGGCCCCACCTGGAGTATTGTGTTCAGTTTTGGAGGCCGTATCTTGCTAAGGATGTATAAAGAATTAAGCGGTGCAAAGAAAAGCTACGAGAATGGTATGTATGGGATTTGCATTACAAGACGTATGAGGAGAGACTTGCTGAACTAAACATGTATACTCTGGAGGAAAGGAGAAACAGGGGTGATATGATACAGATGTTCAAATATTTGAAAGGTATTAATCCGCAAATGAACCTTTTCCGGAGATGCGAAGGCGGTAGAATGAGAGGACATGAAATGAGATTGAAGGGGGGCAGACTCAAGAAAAATGCCAGGAAGTATTTTTTCACGGAGAGAGTAGTAGTGGATGCTGGAATGCCCTCCCGCGGGAGGTGGTGGAAATGAAAACGGTAACGGAATTCAAGCATGCGTGGGATAAGCATAAAGGAATCCTGTTCAGAAGGAATGGATCCTCAGGAGCTTAGTCGAGATCGGGAGGCGGGGCTGGTGGTTGGGAGGCAAGGATAGTGCTGGGCAGCTTATACGGTCTGTGCCAGAGCCGGTGGTGGGAGGCGGGACTGGTGGTTGGGAGGCAGGGATAGTGCTGGGCAGACTTATACGGTCTGTGCCAGAGCCAGTGGTGGGAGGCAGGGATAGTGCTGGGCAGACTTATACGGTCTGTGCCAGAGCCAGTGGTGGGAGGCGGGGCTGGTGGTTGGGAGGCGGGGATAGTGCTGGGCAGACTTATACGGTCTGTGCCCTGAAGAGCACAGGTACAAATCAAAGTAGGGTATACACAAAAAGTAGCACATATGAGTTGTCTTGGGCAGACTGGATGGACCGTGCAGGTCTTTTTCTGCCGTCATCTACTATGTTATGTTACTATGCATTTCAAATCACTCTGTGGATCAACTGGAAGGGGGGGCATCTCCTTCAGAGTTGTTGTCATGCTGTTCTACCATGCTTGCCTTTAGCTGTTGGAGCCTGGGAACATCAGCAGCCTTGCTACCTTTTGATACTCCTCTATGCGAAAAAAATAAAAATTCCTCCACATGCTGAATTGAGCCACAAGCAGGAAAAATAAGGTGGGTTAGATGGTAAGCTTTGCAGGTTTTGGTTTGGGGACATCTGGGTTAGAGTTGAAAATGTTTTATAACCGGTACATCTTCATTTATTTATCTAGAAGCTCTAAGAGCATACAGGCTATCATGATGTCCTTGCATTGTTCCTTACCATCATACCAGGAAGTGCTACTTACAATGCTTGCTTTGTCTCTAGACTTTCTTAGTCATATTTTTAACTTGTCCTTTTACCACAGATCTTCAGTGCAGGGGTTGATAGACCTGTCACTATTGTTCTGCAACTAATATATTTCTGCTGCTGAGTCCTAACCACTTCAGGGTACAGTTTACAAATAGAAAACTTGGCTGAGGAAATGTGTACTGTGCCAATTGTGTTTGGATTCCTCCAAGATTTTTGACAAAATTCTCTTCCTCTGTCATCTCCACCCTTTCTGTTTGGGAAGTGCTTGTACGATTTTGTAGTGATTTCTTGTTGCAACAGGCTGCCCGACAGTAGAGTTCACTTTCCCTGGCACTTCAGCTGGTGAAAGTGTTTGCAGGGAGAAGTAGCTATGTGAAAACAAGTTCAACAATGAGCAAGGTTGCAAGGATTGGATCCAAATACAGAGACGATAAATGATTAACATGGGCTTGCAAGGATCTGAACACCTGAAAACAAGTAAGATTCCGGAGCCTCTTTGTGCTGTCAGTATAGAAGGGGTCCCCAGTGCTCAGTGTTGTATGGAGAAATTGGGCCAGCAGCAGAGGAACAATAAGATGAATAAATCTGCCCTAAAGCATCATTAACAAACTCCCAACCAGTGCTTCACATTCCAAGCATCAGGGAGAGTCTGCTTCTTTCAGTTCCAAGGAATTTGTCTTGTGTGCATAAGGAACTGCATACCATTAACACTCTGTCCCTTCTAAAACAAAGCTAAATGCTCAGATTTTCCATTGTCTTCATCACTTCTAATATACAAGTTTCTCGTGCTAGATATCATACAGCCCCCTCGACAGGCCCACATAAATGGCTGAGATTAAGTGATGGGGCACTTCCTGACTCAGCCCTTCTGCTCCTGGGACTACCAGGGCCAAATATGCTGCAGAGGCAGTATTTGGCATCCCCTGGGATAAAGGGTAGGATGTTACAATGGCGACACCTGGTGGCCAGATTTAGAACCTGTGATTGGAGGGTTTCAGAAGGAGGAGCAGTGGAGTCCAGAAGAAAATTATTGCTGCAGTGATTAAAAGTTGAGAGGAAATATATCTTTTAGGTAGAAGTGAATGAAAGCTCATGGTTCCATTCACCTGGAAGCTTAAAGAGGAGGAGGAAGCCAGGGGTGTAGCTAGGTGGGGGCATGGGCCCCCACAGATTTAGTCCGGGCCCCTCCACTTTCGACCCCCCCTTTCCTGGCAGGGTGTCCCCAACCCCCACCAACCTTAGTCTTCTTCAGCGCTGGTTTCCAGCGTGTTCGCTCATTTTGCTGATCTGTGCTGTGAGTCCTGACGTCCAGCATGTCCTGCACTTTAGGCTGGCGGGGGTGTTATGTCTGTCCTGAAATCTTGACTCACTGGGGGGAAACTAGACAAGGTTATGGGTATCAATGTTTCTATATCTGGGAGCGGATAGCAGACAGCAAATGTGATACTTCTGGATTGTTGGAGCAAGTCAGTGGATGACCACATGGCGTCGCCAACATTTATGAAAAGTTGTAGCACCAGCCTAGCCATGGTGTATGAGAGAATAGGTGTGGACAGCAGGGTCAAGATGCAAATGAATGCAGTCACTGTGATACACAGACACATCTAGTTAACCAGTTGTTGCTTATACATAATATTCAAAATGTAGCTTGATGTATATGCCTGTTATACTTCATCTTCTCTAATAAGAGGAAGTGCATAGATTAGACCAGAGGTTCTCAAAATTTCCACAGGAGTAATAGCCTAATGGTTAGAACAGTGGGTTAAAAAAACAGGGAATCCAATCCCATTGCTGCTCCTTGTGGATGTTGACCAAATTACCTAACTCTTCATGTCTCACGTACAGACTTAAAGGCTAAAATGTGCCCCACCCACCTTGGGCTCTGGACCTCCCTCCCGCCGTGGTCTGGCTAACACCCCTGGAGGAAGCTGTCATGTAAAGAAGGAAAAGTATCAGTGGCGTAGCCACTGCCCACCCACTTAAGGCTCAGGGCCCACCCAACAGTAGCATACATTTAGTGGTAGGCTGTGGAGATCCAAGCTCTACCAGCTGAAGACTTCCCCCTGATGGTACCAAAAATGCTAGTCTCCACGCTAGCGGCACCTGCACATGCTCAGTTTTTCAGCACATGCCTGCTGCAGGCTGCCAAGCTTGAAAGGGAAGGGAAATGGGACTTGATTTACCGTCTTTCTGAGGTTTTTGCAACTACATTCAAAGCGGTTTACATATATTCAGGTTTTCTCCACCAGCTGAGATATTTTTTGGTTGGGGGGGAGGGGGGAGAACACTTGCTGCCCACCCAGGTTCTTGCCTAGGCCCACCCAAATCTATTTTCTGGCTACGCCCCTGAAAAGTATAGAAAAATATTGAAATTGTTTGTAAGGGTTCCTCCCTTTTTTGTTTACAGAGGTTTGGCTCATTTAGCATAATATAATATGGCAGAGGTGCTTTCTTTTGTTTTACTCTCAAGCGCTTGCACTAAGAGGAGTAGGGTAGGGTGGGGAGTCAGGAAGGGGGTTTGTGTGTGTGTGGTGTGTGTGTGTTAATTTTTAAAGGAATTCCTATTTCAGAATGCCACACACCATGGAAATGCTGTTTGTTTAGTGATCCCAAACATGTGCCTGGCTGGTTTGTAAGAAGTAGTTTCTGAAAGAGCCATACATTATACTCACACATATTTTGGATATTTCCGTATTTATAGTCACAAATTCAAGAAATGCAGTTTGTTTCATTGTTTGGTGTCCTGATGAAATCTTAGGTGTGGCATTGAAATATCTGATGAAGCAATTGCATTCTTTTACTTTCCTAGGGTTCATTGGTCCCTTTGTGGATAACAGTACTAGTTTTTGGACTTTCCTGCTATTCATTTATCTGTTTTGAATATTTAGGCTTTCATGAATTGTAAGCACTCAATAATGATATGGGGTTTGTGTCACTTATGAGGAGAGACTTAAGGAACTGTACATGTATACCCTGGAGGGAAAGGAGAAGTGAATGATAATATAGACATTCAAATATTTGGATGGTATAAATTCTACAAATAAAACTTTTCCAGAGATGGGAAGGTGAATAGAACTAGAGGACATGAATTGAGGTTGCAGGGGGGCTGACTCAGGAATAATGTCTGGAAGTACTTCTCCACGGAGAGGGTGGTAGATACCTGGAATGCCCTCCGCGAGAGGTGGTGGAGATGAAATTGGTAAAGATTTCAAAAAATGATTTCCTTGTATGTTGGTTCAGCTTATTGGGGACTAAGGTTGGAGAATATTTTTTCCTTAATTTTAAGTTCAAAAATATTGTATGCTGATTTTGCAAAGCATTCATGTTTGTTATTTGAATGTAATATTACAATCTATAAATAAGAAAAAAAACTTTCAAACGTGTGGGATAAACACACAGGAATACAAGGCGTGGAACCAAACAAGCTCATTGGTGATTAGATGGTACACCAATAATTGGGAGCGAAAGCCAGTGCTGGGCAGACTACGTTCTGTACCCTGATCGTGGCTGGACAGATTGAGCTTCAGAAGCTGTTAGAACAAGGTCAGTGCTGGGCAGACTTGCACGGTCTATGCCCTGAAAATGACGAGGACAATCATTATCAAGTATATATATGAGTTATCTTTTTGGGAGACTGGATGGACCATAGAGGTCTTTATCTGCCATCATCTACTATGTTACCATGTTAGCATTTCTTCCTGCAAAAAAAAAAAAAAAAACCTGCTTTCTGGAGCGAGTCATCACTGGGGTATTTTTTTTTTCTTTTTTTTGCAGAATGTATCTGATTATCTTGTCCTTTTTTTTCACTATAGAAGAAATTTTTTTAAAAAGGGTCTAGATGGTCCCGCTTCCGGGTCACGTGACAAATGGCGGCACGCAGTTTGTGGGTTGAGAACTCAGAGTTTAGTTTGCCAATCTTTTCTTCTTTTTAAGTGATGCCGCATACAAAGCGCAAAGGATCGGTCAGGGGTGAGTCCTCGCTGCCCCGACCGCCCCGCTAGGCAACAAACAATGGAGCGATACACCACGACTACATCTACCCCGATATCCGGAGGCAGTCCAGCAGCCCCTGGGAGGAGACAAACGGAGCCTGTGGACTTGATGTTACCTTATCGCCTCCGGAACTCGACCCCCGCCCCAGCCCGAAGGACGCTACCCTCAGAGAGGGTTCCCGGACCGGAAGTGGTTTTGCAGGGGCCCTCGGAGCGAGGAGTGGAGGTGGCGAAAACCGACGGAGGGAAGGAAGGAGAATGTTCCCCTTCCTCAGCCAAGTGCTTCAAGTCACCAGATCTGGGACGGTGACGCTGGAGAGAATCTGGGAAACTCTCCAGCGCTTGGACATGTCAGTGGTCAATTCAACAAAAGAAGTTTCATCTCTTGTAAGTAAAGTGGATTCACTTTCTATAAATATGGAAAAATATAAAACAAGAATTTGGTTCGCAGGTTAAAGATTTAAAATCAGAATTGAAACTCTCCAGGAGTTCACATAACTACAGGTCAAAGATAGAACCTTTATTCACCGGAAAATAGAACAAATTGAAAATTTCAGCGTAGATTAACTCTACGTTTTTTGAACTTTCCAAAATCTATGGGAGTCAGTCCTCTGGACGCATTTAAGAAATATTTAATGGAGATCTTACATTATTCCCCAGAAACGTTTCGCCAATAAGTAAAATCTACTATATTCTACCAAAGAAAGATTTACAACAACTTCCGGAGGTTCCTGACTTACCAAGAGTAAATAAAGATACTCTGAATTTGACTGATTCTTAGAGGCCTCTATATCTGAAGAATCTGAAAGGTTGACTTTGATGGTGACGTTTGTATTTGAGCAGATCTGGAGGCAATTAAACGCCTATACTTTAGAAACTCAAAGATACTCTTCCTGGGTAAAAAGATATGGATGTTCCAGACGTAACTAGATCAACCCAGGAAAGAAGGAGAGCTTTATTCTAACTCTTAGGGCTGAAACTTTGGCTCTGGGAGCATCATTTTATCTCAACTATCCTGGTAAATTTGTGATTAAACTTTTGGGGATAAAATACATTTTTTTTTTCAGCCTGAACATCTTAGTGAATTTGTAAAATGAAGAAATTGGCTGCTGGCTAGAAGCCAATTATTCGGGTATATTTAGTTTGGATAGCTGGGTGCTAAGCTATATTATTCTTAAAGTTTTCCTTACATTTCTCCCTGTATTTTCTTTCATGTGGCCCTTCCCTATAGTGGTCTAAAGAGGGGGGAAATGTTTTTTCTTACAAAAATATAATTGGTAATTACAATTTTAAGTTCGTATTGCTGTTCAAGTTTGTATATGACTTGTAAAAATTTAAATGCATTAAAAAAAAAAAGGGTCTAGATGGAAATGATCATATTACATTAGTGTTGAGGCAGTTAATTACACTGGCTTCTGGTTACAATTTAGAGTTCAGTTTAAGGTGCTAATTTAAGTATATAAAACTGAAGGGGAACTAGGTCCAAATATTTACAATAGGATTTTGAGCGTTACCACTTTGTAAACCTGGAGGATGTAATGGGGCAGTTCTACAAACTGAAGAGTAGCAAATCTCCTGGACCGGATGTTATTCATCTCAGAGTACTGATAGAACTGAAAATGAGCTTGCGGAGCTAGTGTTAGAAATATGTAATTTATCCTTAAAATCAAGCATGGTACCAGAAGATTGGAGGGTGGCCATGTAACGCTGAGTTTTAAAAAAGGTTCCAGAGGAGATCCGGGAATTATAGGACCGGTGAGTCTGACGTCGGTGCTGGGCAAAAATGGTAGAACCTATTATTAAGAACAAAATTACAGAGCATATTCAAAAGCATGGATTAATGAGACAAAGTCAACATGGATTTAGTGAAAGGAAATCTTGCCTCACCAATATACTACATTTCTTGGGGAACAAACATGTGGATAAGGGGAGCCGGTTGATATTTGTATCTGGATTTTCAGAAGGCGTTTGACAAAGTACCTCATGAAAGACTCCAGAGGAAGTTGGAGTGTCATGGGATAGGAGGTAGTGTTCTATTGTGGATTAAAAAACTGGTTAAAAGGATAGAAAACAGAGAATAGGGTTAAATGGTCAGTATTCTCAATGGAGAGGGGTAGTTAGTGAGGTCCCCAGGGCTCTGTGCTGGACCGCTGCTTTTTAACATATTATAAATGACCTAGAGATGGGAGTAACTAGTGGAGGTAATTAAATTTGCTGATGACACTAAGTTATTCAAAGTCATTAAATCGCGGGAGGATGTGAAAAATTACAAGCGGACCTTACGAGACTGGGAGAACAGGGCGTCTAAATGGCAGATGGCGTTAATGTGAGCAAGTGCAAAGTGATGCATGTGGGAAAGAGGAACCCGAATTATAGCTACGTAATGCAAGGTTCCAAGTTAGGAGTCACTGACCTAGAAAGAGATCTAGGCATCGTTGTTGATAAGTACATATAAGTAATGCCATACTGGGAAAAGACCAAGGGTCCATCGAGCCCAGCATCTTGTCCACGTGTTATGATTGGGGTCTGAACCCCTCTCAAACTTACCTCTTTCCTGGGGGTCAGCTTCTTAGCTGGCTTCTGTTTCTTTTCTCTGGCCTTTCTGAGCTGGCTCTGTCTCTCTGTGCTGGCAGCTTCCAGCAGCATGGCTCTAATTGTTTCACTATACTGCACCTGTGTGGGTAGTCTGAGTTGCTCTAACTCTCTTTGGGTGTACTGGCTTCAAGTATTTCACGGTTTTGCATTGGTGTGGGTTGGGCCTCTCTGGGTCAGTGTGCTTTTGCCTAGGTCTAGGGAGTGTGACATCATCAGGGAGGGCCTTGATAAGGAAGTGGTGTTGTTTCCTTCAGGGCCTTTGCAACAGTGGTGTTTGCTTTAGGTAGGGTGGTGCAGTGTGCACTTCTGACCTTGTGTCTAGTTTCCCTGCTTGCTTTTGCTAAGGGCCAGGTTAGTGTTAGTGCAGTGTGCACTGGTGACTGTGTGTTTAGCTTTCCTGCTTTTCCCTTTTGGTTCCCCTGCTGTTCCCTCTTGGGTTTTGGAAGCATTGCTGTGGGTAGGGCTTTGGAAGCTCTGTTGCTGATAGAAGTACTTCAGGGTTTGGTGTTAGGAACACTGCAGCGTTTGCTGTTAGAAGTACTTCTGGTGTTTGTGCTATTGGGAGCATTGCAGTCTTTGCTGTTGGTGTTTGGGTGATTTAGAATCACTTTTGCTTATGTGTTAGCTTCCCTTCTTTTTCCTTGTGGCTCCCCTGTCTTCCCTTTTAGTGCTAGGAGCTCTTCTGGTTGCTTGCCAGAGTAGTGCTTAGGAAGCACCTTGTTAGTTGTTTCTAGCTTGCTAGAGCAGTGCTTAGGTAGCTGGTTAGTTCTGTGTTTAGCTTATTAGTGTAAAGCTCTGCTTGTAGCTTGGTGCTTAGTAGCACCTGTGTTAGCTTTGGGTTTAGTTCCCTGCTCTGTTAGTTTAGGGCTTAGGAAGTCCCTTTCTTGAGCAGGGCTTGGAGCTCTTGTTTAGCATAGGGCTTAGGAAGTCCTTTTGTCAGTTTACTGTTAGGAAACACTCCTGCTAGTTTAGGGTTAGGAGCAATTCTGTTTCCAGTCCTGGTCCCTATGTCACCCGGTATCCAGTACGTCCTGTCGGCTACTCGAACCCAGAAGCTCAACTCCTGGGGGGCTTAGTAGCTAAGCACAGGTGAAGCTGTGCGGACCAGTCCAGTGTGCTCCAGTCCAGTGTGTTCCGGTCCGGTGTGTGTTCCAGTCCTGTGTCCTCCAGTCCGGGGGATTCCAGTCCAGGTGTTCCGGTTCGCTGGGCAGTGCCTGCAGTCCCTGCCGGTGTGCTTACCCAGTGTTGGTTGGTGGGTTTTGCCTGCTGCTGTCGCTCCTCGTCAGCAGCCCAAGGGCTCACGTTTGCTCCAGAGCCCAGTCCCGCGGGCTCTGAACCTGACACCACGACAGCGGCCAATCCAGGCCAAGGGCACCTGGCAAGCTTCCCAAACGTACAAACATTCTATACATGTTATTCCTGGGATTTGGATTTTTCCAAGTTCGTTTAGTAGCGGTTTATGGACTTGTCCTTTAGGAAACCGTCCAACCCCTTTTAACTCTGCTAAGCTAACCGCCTTCACCACATTTTCCGGCAATGAATTCCAGAGTTTAATTACAAATTGGGTGAAGAAAAATTTTCTCCGATTTGTTTTAAATCTACTACACTGTAGTTTAATCGCATGCCCCCTAGTCCTAGTATTTTTGGAAAACGTGAACAGACGCTTCACATCCACCTGTTCCACTCCACTCATTATTTTATATACCTCTATCATGTCTCCCCTCAGCTGTCTCTTCTCCAAGCTGAATAGCCCTAGCCTCTTAGTCTTTCTTCATAGGGAAGTCGTCCCATCCCCGCCATCATTTTAGTCGCCCTTCGCTGCACCTTTTCCAATTGTACTATATCTTTCTTGAGATGCGGCGATCAGAATTGAACACAGTACTCAAGGTGCGGTCGCACCATGGAGCGATACAACGGCATTATAACATCCTCACACCTGTTTTCCATACCTTCCTAATAATACCCAACATTCTATTCGCTTTCCTAGCCGCAGCAGTACACTGAGCAGAAGGTTTCAGTGTGTTATCGACGACGACACCCAGATCCCTTTCTTGGTCCGTAACTCCTAACGTGGAACCTTGCATGACGTAGCTATAATTCGGGTTCTTTTTTCCCACATGCATCACCTTGCACTTGCTCACATTAAACGTCATCTGCCATTTAGCCGCCCAGTCTCCCAGTCTCGTAAGGTCCTCTTGTAATTTTTCACAATCCTGTCGCGAGTTAACGACTTTGAATAACTTTGTGTCATCAGCAAATTTAATTACCTCGCTAGTTACTCCCATCTCTAAATCATTTATAAATATATTAAAAAGCAGCGGTCCTAGCACAGACCCCTGAGGAATCCCACTAACTACCCTTCTCCATTGTGAATACTGCCCATTTAACCCCACTCTCTGTTTCCTATCCTTCAATCAGTTTTTAATCCACAATAGGACATTTCCTCCTATCCCATGACCCTCCAATTTCCTCTGTAGCCTTTCATAAGGTACCTTGTCAAACGCCTTTTGAAAATCCAGATACACAATATCAACCGGCTCCCCTTTGTCCACATGTTTGTTTACTCCTTCAAAGAATTGAAGTAAATTGGTCAGGCAAGATTTCCCCACACAAAAGATGATATGTTTAAACCCTCTGCTCAGTGTGCTGTGGCGGCTAAGAAAGCAAATAGAATGTTAGGTATTATTAGGAAAGGAATGGAAAAGAAAAATGAGGACATTATAATGCCTTTGTATCGGTCCATGCTGCGACCGCACCTCAAATATTGTGTTCAATTTTGGTCACCCCATCTCAAAAAAGATATAGTGGAATTAGAAAAGGTACAGAGAAGGGCGATGGAAATGATAAAAGGGATTGGACGACTTCCCTATGAGGAAAGGCTGAGGTGGCTAGGGCTCTTCACTACTACTACTACTACTATTAAACATTTCTATAGCGCTACTAGACTTACGCAGCGCTGTACAAATTAACATGAAAAGACAGTCCCTGCTCAACAGAGCTTACAATCTAAATTGGACAGACGAACAGACAGCTAGTGGTGGGGAAATTGCAGTGGTAGGGGTGATTTCTTCAGCTTGGAGAAAAGACGGCAGAGAAGAGATATGATAGAGGTCTATAAAATAATGAGTGGAATGGAACGGGTAGGCGTGAATTGTTTGTTTACTCTTTCCAAGAATACTAGGACTAGGGGGCATGTGATGAAGCTACAAAGTAGTAAATTTAAAACAAATCGTAGAAACGTTTTCTTCACTCAATGTGTAATTAAACTCTGGAAATCGTTGCCAAAGAATGTGGTAAAGGCGGTTAGCTTAGCGGGGTTTTAAAATGGTTTGGATGGCTTTCTAAAGCAAAAGTCCATAGACCGTTATTAGATTAACTTGGGGAAAATTCACTGTTTATTTGTGGGATAAGCAGCATAAAATGTATTTAACTTTTTTGGGATCTTGCCAGGTATTTGTGACCTGGGTTGGCCATGGTTGGAAATTGGATGCTAGGTTTGATGGACCTTTGGTCTGTCCCAGTGTGGCAATACTTATGCACTTATGTAATGGGAGTCCTCTGGTGGGGCTCCCAGGGGTCTAGGATTTTGGACTGGTTGAATCCCTTTGCCCCCAGGGTAGTGTGTATGTCCTGGGTCTACCCTCAGATGGATGCCCTGGTTTTGATAGTTTAAAAAAACAAACAAAACAAAACTGCTATTCCTGGGCTTGGTAGTTCACCTCTCAAGGAGGTTCACCAAAGTAAGGTAGAATGACAGTTCAGCTTTTTCACTGCTGTCAGTATGCAGGTTGCTAATTGTGCCAGTTATGTAGCATGGTCTGTGCTACTTATGTTCCAGCAGCTGCCTGATTCTCCTGAGGTTTCTCACCTCGCATCAGGAGTATCTATCTTAAAAATGATATATATAAAAAAAAAACAAATAGTTAAAATAAATGTAATAAACCATCTATTTAACCCAACTGACTCTGTACCATCCATCTCGTCCCCATCTGTATATCTGCACTTGGCCCCTCGGCTACATGGCAAACTGTATTGTACAAAAACATTTAATGTCTGTGTTATTTGAGTGTTCTAATGCCTGCCTACTAGGTGTTTAGTATTATGCTGGCATCGTATTATTCAGTGCTGTTAAATGTGTATATTTTCATTACTGTTTCATGGTAGTTCTGTTATTGGTAGTTCTGTTATTAGGTTTCAATTTGCTGTTTTCAAGTTTCTCATTTTTTAATGTTTATAGTAGTAAAAAAGGCCCGTTTCTGTCAGAAATGAAACGGGCGCTAGCAAGGTTTTCCTCGGAGTGTATGTTTGAGAGAGAGTGTGTGTGTCAGAGAGACAATGAGAGAGAGAGAGAGAGAGACAGAGTGTGTGTGTGTTTGTGTGAGAGAAAGAGTGTGTGAGAGACAGAGTGTCTGTGTGTGTGAGACTGTGTGTGTGTGACAGAGAGATAGAGAGTGTGATAGATAGAGAGTGTGTCAGAGAGAGTGTATGTGAGAGACAGAGAGTGAGTGAGTGTGTGCCCCACCCCCTCTCTCAGGACCCCCTCCCCCCTTTTATGGTCTGAGGACCCCCTTCCACCCCCACCTCTCTGGTCTCAGGACCCCCTTCACTCCCTCCCTCTCCCCTGCCCCCCCTGCAGCCACCCATGTCCAGCGACCCTCCTCTTCCCCTGCCCCCCCTGCAGCCACCCATGTGTGGTGAGATAATGCTAGAAAGTTCTATATTAATCTCGCTAGTCAGTGTCCACACTGGTCTCCATCAGATGATGTCACCCAGCTGTAAGAATACTTGCCCTGCCCTCCTTGGAGAACACCTGCTACAAGTGAGTAACTTTGCTTTCTCTGAAACTCCAAGACTCACCTGTTCTATTTTCAGATTTGATGTGTCTTTTCATTGGTTTTGTTCCATGTGATATTTTGGTCCTGTTTGTTAAATTTTCAGAGTTATATTGCCTACAGATGGACATTCTCAACTCCTTACACAATATATAATTTCTTTCCAACATCTATTGGGTTGGATTAATAAAGCCTGAACCAGTCAGTGATTTGAAGCTTGGGATATAACTTGCTGTCCTGCCATGTTAGTGTAGCACTCCAGTGTTATGGGGTAGGTACAGCTTGGGAAGTGATGAAGTCAGTGGTTTGAAATAAAGGATCAATTTACTGTTTATTTTCCCCGTTGGCAGTTAAAAGGTAATACTGTGTAAACTATATTATGCAGGCCTCTATGCAAATATGTACCTTAGTCATGTTTGCATCTCTGTGTGCAGCATTTTTAGAAACCCTGAACCACCAGACAAGTTAAATTATTTTCCATTTTTCTGGCTTATCAGCTTTACTCTATCTCAGATAATTAGCCCTTGGAGTTATTTGCTCAAACAGATCTTTATCCTTGCCAACTTAGTTCACTTTATATTTGTCATTAAAATAGGTCAGAATTGAAAAAAAATTATACAACGAAGAACAGAAGGGAAACAAGAGAATATGAAAAAAAAACCAAAACCCAATCTGTGTGCAGTGAAGACCTTTTAGCAAAATGAAACAACCATATGTCAATTTCCAAATTAAATAACAACCATTAGGTGCTGAAAAAACCTCAATGGATTGCATAAGTTACCTGATTTAATTAAAGGCATCGGTAAAAATCACCATCATTGGTCAAAAAACCCCTCCACTCTTCACAAAGTGTACAAAAACCAAGGAGTCCCCATTATTAACTAGGGAGGTCCTTATGGCTATGCAAGTGGTGCTCAATGACCTCATACACGAGCATACAAAAAAAATGATCTTTTACAGAAAACTTCATTATTACAAATTTGGGAAATTCTCACTTAACTAAGCATTGGGCAGGCTCCAGATACATTTCTACTCTTCGAGACTCACAGGGGCGATTGCATAATGACCATGTCAAAATAGTGACTAATTCAAATATAGTTAATTTCAGGATCTCTATGCTCGTGGGGCGTGAGCTGAGGGCCTGGATGTTTTAGACTATCTTATTGAATCGGGAATACCTAAGTTGCCTCCGGAAACTTGTGAAGGATTGAGTGCTCCGATCACAGCTAAAGAACTCCAAAAAGCAATAAGGTCCACTAAAAACTGTACTGCCTCAGGTCCTGATAGATATGCTCTGGAGTTTTATAAGCTGTTACAACCAGAGCTGTGTGCCCCTTTCTTAGGATACTATAACTGCGGTAGTGGAGCAAGTCGCCTTACCCTTCCGGGTGTATGAGGCTTTAATAACTTTAATCCTGAAACCAGGTAAGCCAGGAGACACACTTGACTCTTACCCACCGATTTCTCTCCTAAATGTGGATCTAAAACTTTTTGCTCGTATTTTGGCAGATAGGCTGTTGGTTCATCTGCCCTATTTGATTTGTGAGGCACAAACGGGCTTTGTTAAACAACGTCAGTCCGTTCTTAATGTAAGAAAAGTTCTTTTGACGATGGCACATACTCAGCACACTCAATTGCCTAGCATGTTGGTCAGCTTAGATGCTGAAAAAGCCTTTAACCAAGTGGATTGGGAGTATTTGTTTTGTGTTCTCCAATATGTTGGCCTAGATGGTTGGTATCTTAGGGCACTCAATATTTTATACAATTCCCCCCCCCCCCCCCCCCCCCCCCGAGCATCTATACTGGTGAACAGAATTAAAACACCTTATTTTCCTATTGAAAAGGGAACCCGACAGGGTTGCCCCCTATCCCTGCTTCCTTTCCTTTTGTATTTGGAGCCTTTCCTCCGCATTCGTTTAAAAGAGCCAGAAATACATGGGGTATGCATGGGAGTTAATGAGATGGAGCATTTAGCCTTTGCAAATGATCTTTTGGTGGTATTGTCTTGTCCTCAGGATTCTTTGAGTTGCCTGCTTAGCTCAGTGGATGAATTTTCTTATTATTCAGGGTTTAAATTTAACTTACATAAATCTAAAGTCTTGCCTTTGTTGCCTGGGGTACATGCGATGTGGAAGGGCGACTTCCTGTTGCGGTGGGCTGATCACTCCTTTGGGGGTGATGATCCCTAGTGACCTTTCCACCTTATTTGAGATGAACTTTCAGCCCTTGCATGAAGCAAGGTAAATACTTGGCAAAGTTTTTCCCTTTCATTATCAGGGAAAGTGGCATTATACTGCTGCCCCACTGATTGTATTTTGGTCAAATGTTGCCAGTAATTATTACGAGACCTCAAGAAAGAGCACTTACCAGGTTTCTCAGTTTTTATTTATGGAATGGAGGGTGAGCCCATATGCCTCTGACTCGAGCATACTTGCCAAAGGACCGGGGCGGTTTAGGCTTGTTATCAGTCTGATAATTTTCTTTAGCATGTAATACGCGACATATTAATGACTGGTATTTCTTGGTCTCACATTTTTCTTACTCCAGTTGAAACCTGACTGGCACATCCTTTCCATTTCTGTTATGTACTCCATGCCCACCCTCGACAGCTGGGTTCTGTTGAATGCACTTACCCGATTTTTTTTTTTTTTACTTGCCATTGCCACCTGGAAATGGCTGTGCCGAGTCCTTCATCAGCCGCACATGATGACACCCTTTTTGTCTATACATGGCAATGGTGCTTTTTCCCCCGGAATGTTGTCGGTGCAGTTTCATTTTTGGTGCCAACAGGGGATGACTTACCTATTTCATGTGGTGGAGGCATCGGGCATGATGCAATCTTATGCTTCCTTATGTAAGGATTACCATCTTAGAGCGCTTAATGTTTTTTTCTTTATATTCAATCACTGCCTCAGTCACTGTAACAGCAGAGTCCCATGAATTGTTTGCAGAGGCCTATAGTTTGGAAGCACAGTTACAGGTGCCATTACAGGCCCATCATAAATATCTTCTGGAGGTTCTACCGTACTATGATATGACTGCTTTGGCGCAACAATGGACAATAGAATTATGAGTTAGGTCTAGACAGCTGCAGAAAAGTCTTCGCCTTTTAATGCTCACTGACCAAAAATATTTTACATTAGGAGCAACAATATAAATTTGTCACACATTTGTATATATCTCCCCATCATGCTTACAAGGTAAAATTTGCATCATCTGACACTTGCCCCAGATGTCTGTGCCCAGGAGCTTTTCTCAAACACGTTTTGGACATGTGCAGTGATTAAATCCTTTTGGCAACAATTGGGGGCTCTTATTACCTTGCTCTAGAAATCATGTTGGACACCCCGACCACTATCATTTGCTGTATTTGATACTGCTTGACCTTTACCATGGGGATACTCAGGATTTTTACAATGCATTGTTCTTTTTGGCTTACAGTGTATTTTACAGACGTGGCTTCAGGCGGAGGACCCAACTTTGGCTCAGTGATATTTCTTAGGGGTATGTTTACTAGGGTGCGTTAGCATTTCTAACGCGCCTTTAAAGTTAAGGCACGTTAAATGCTATTAGTATTAGTCACCCTTATGACTATATTGCGACTGGCAACAATATACTCCTCCTACAATTTGACATGTCAAGTGCCTTCGATATGGTTGACCACGGAATCCTATTACACATACTCGAATACTTTGGCATTGGAGAAAATGTCCTGAATTGGTTCGAAGGGTTCCTAACCCAACGTTCATATCAAGTCACATCAAATTCGACCACGTCTAAGACATGGACACCTGAATGTGGAGTACAACAAGGATCACCTCTCTCACCAACCATCTTCAACCTAATGATGATCCCTCTGGCAAAACTCCTATCAAACCATAACCTCAACCCATATATATACGCTGATGATGTAACAATATACATCCCTTTCAAACAAGACATTAACGAAATCTTCAACGAAATCAATCAAAGCCTACACATCATGAACACATGGGCAGATGCATTTCGTCTGAAATTAAACGCAGAAAAAACTCAATGCCTGATACTCACCTCCCAATACAACACAAAGGAATTCATCGCTATAAACACACCAAACCTGAACCTTCAAATCTCAGAAACGCTAAAAATCCTTGGAATCACTATCGACCGCCACCTAACGCTCGAAACTCACGCTAACAACACAACTAAAAAGATGTTTTACAGCATGTGGAAACTGAAAAGGATAAGACCATACTTCCCAAGATCCGTCTTTCGCAGCCTAGTGCAATCCCTCGTACTCAGCCATCTGGATTACTGCAAAGAGCAAACACTGAGGAAACTTCAAACAGCCCAGAATACGGCAGCCAGACTCATCTTTGGAAAGCCAAAATATGAAAGTGCAAAACCATTACGAGAGAAACTGCACTGGCTTCCACTCAAGGAACGCGTCACTTTTAAAGTATGCACATTAGTCCACAAAATCATTCACGGCGAAGCCCCAGCCTACATGTCTGAGTTAATAGACTTATCACCCAGAAACGCCAAAAGATCATCCCGAACCTTCCTTAACCTCCACTTCCCCAATTGCAAGGGCTTGAAATACAAGGCGCTACACGCGTCAACCTTTTCTCACATGAGCACGCAGTTTTGGAATACACTGCCGCGCAACTTAAGAATGATCCATGAGCAAGCTTCCTTCCGCAGATTATTGAAGACCCATCTTTTTGAAAAAATTTACGGAAAGAACCAAAACACATAAAGTCCATACTTACTGTTCATTAATGCATCATACATCCACTTCTGAACTCTCATTCCCGTAATATCACATCACTCATACCTTTACTCACAGAAAGATATATACCATATGTCTTCATGCCTTATTATCGCCCTCTAAGCTCCCATTGTCTCCTTCCAACGTTTCAATGTTTGTGTTCCATTGTTACATTCCTTAACGACACCTCGATTGTCTCGCATAACTCTGCACAATGTAATCCATAACCAATCTGTAACAAATTGTATTTCCATCATTTAACTCATATTGTAAGCCACACTGAACCCGCAAAAAAGTGGGAAAATGTGGGATACAAATGCAATAAATAAATAAATATACATTTCTATGGGTGCGTTAGTGTTTAACATGCGAAAACCATTTAGATGCGTTTAAAACGCTAACATGCCCGTAGTGCACCTTAGTAAACATAGGCATTAATGATTATGTGAGTTGCTGTGGAGTGCTGTGAATTTTCAGGCCCTTGGACTCTGTGCGGGGAAGAAGATTCTGTGGATTTTGGGAACCCTTTTGGACATCCTTGACTCCCACAGCACACAGTAGAATACTTAATTTTTAGATTGAAATTTTCAGGAGAGGTGTACTAAGACAATATATCTTTTTTTTTTTTTTTTTTTTGGGAGGGGGGGGGTAGGGGATGGGATGAAATGCTCTTTTGAATTTGAGTGTTAAAGTAAAATATATGTTAGAAGTCTTGTTAAGATTATTGTTATTACTTCAATAAAGAGATTTGATGAAAACAAAAAACCCAGTCCCAATTCATTTTAAGCCTATATTCCATAGCGTCCCACAGATCAATCCAGAGCCTGGTGGGTTATGTCCTTCTGTCAGCAGGTGGAGATAAAAAGAACTTCTGAGGCTGACTATATGTGGCCATACGCAGCCACCCAAACCTCAGTATTCTCTCTATGTAGCAGGTGGAGGGTCATAACCCTGCAGCTCTGGTTTCTGTGCTCCTCACCCGTTCCCTCGGGACGAGTTGAGCCTTCCTTAGGGGGTTGAGAGCTCCCTTCTCTGGTGAGCAGGGTATACCTGGTGGCGCCAGGTCCCTCCCTTCCTCCCCCCCCCCCCCCCACTGTCCTTTTGGGACCCCTTCTGCAGCCACACAAGGATCAATGCCTTGTTTTTAAAAAAAAATCCAGCGCTCTCAGGCAGCAGGATTTCGTTCCCGTTGGTGGAGCAGGTGAATGTGTGGGGAAGGGGTCCGTGGGGTTTGATGGCGGCTCCCTCCAAGACGGTAAAGTGCTACTCCCGGTGTGAGAGCCGGAGAGCAGTGTCGGGGGTTTGTTTTGCTTGCCCTCGGGAGGCCCTGGATGGGGAACATCCGGCCGACGTCGGGAGCCATATGGAACTTGTGGAGCGCTTGGCTTCAGTCGGTAGCCTCCTACAACACTACTGCGACGGTTTCAGGGGAGGAGGATTTTGGCGCCATTTCTACCCAGGCAGCTTTGGGGACTGTTGGCTGTTGCCCTTCCCGGCCTGGCGGTGCGCACGTCAGTGGATGTGGGGTTTTTGTCTGGTCAGGATTCAGGAGGGGACAGGGAAGCTCTGTCTCTCAGAGCTTCAGCACGCCTTCCTTCATGCCGGGTCCCTCCTGGGCAGTCTTCTCCTGGTGCCATTTTGGTTGCGCCTCGTTCTTCATTTGCGCCTGCACCTGTGCCTGTCTCTGAAGAGGAGACAGAGGTACTGCAGGCAGGGAAAAGGGATTTTAGAAGACCCCCCTTTCCCCTGAATTTATTCTTGTGTTACACAAAGCCTTCCTCAAACGCTCGGGGGGATCTGCTGAGGCGGCTCTTGAGGCCTCTACCCCCCTTTTACTGCTTATGCGGCCACACCTGGAACCATGGGACCTAGAAGCGGTTTCTGTGGCCTCGGAGGTGGGTGATGGTCAGTTACCATCTGTTTCTAGGTTGGCCAGGTCTGAGACGCTTGAGGAGGGTGAGCTAACTCCAGAGAGTGGAGATGATCCTACGGCGATACAGTTTTTTTGCCAGGAGGAACTTCCAGCCCTTATTGTGCAGGCTTCAGAAGTTTTAAACATTTCTCAGGGTAGCGGTCCCTCGACCGCGGTGACTCCTTCCATAATGTCAGGGACCAAGAGGCCTGCCAGAACCTTCCATATCCATGAGTTCCTTATCGCTGCGCAATGGGACATGCCGGAGGCAGGTTTGCGGGTGGTGAGATCCATGGCACGCCTTTTTCCACTCTCAGAGAGGGAATTGGAGACTTTGCGTCTTCCCACAGTGGATTCTTTAATTACTACGGTTACTAAGAAGACCACTTTACCTGTGGAGGGTGGTACAGCTCTCAAAGATCCTCAGGACAGGAAATTGGAGTTTTCATCCTTTGAGGTGGCGGCATTGGCGCTTCAGGCATCTGTTTGTGGTTCGTATGTGGCCAGAGCGTGTCTTTCATGGGTACAGAAGGTGGCGTCCATGGAAGAGCTGGTTGAGGTCTTGCCGTCTCTCGAGGCAGGTCTCGCTTACTTGGTGGATCTCCTCTACGACTTACTTTGGGCCTCGGCGAAGGAAGTCTCACTCACAGTCTCTGCATGCTGTTGGTTATGGCTGTGCCATTGGTCAGCTGATACAGCTTCTAAGTCTCGGTTCACGTGTTTACCTTTCAAAGGTAAGCTTCTGTTTGGTGAGGGACAAGATTGTCAAGGAGCTGGGAGACTCCAAGGGCCATCATTTGCCCGAAGATAAGCTGAAGTCCGGTCCTCGGGTGGGAGCTGCATGCTCTTGTTTTAGAGAGGCTCACCATTATCAGTCGGGTAGGTCGGGTTCTTTTGGGAAACCACGTTTTTCCTAGAAGCAACAGCCATTTTGTGGGAACCGTCACTCAGGTGGTGCTTCCTCGAGAGCAGCACCTGGAGCCCATGCGCAATGATGGGGCCCTGGCCCATCTCCCGGCTTTGATAGGAGGACGGCTGTCCTTGTTTCTGGGAGAGTGGGCCAGGGTAACTTCAGATGAATGGGTTCTGGTTGTGGTGTGAGACGGATACAAGTTGGAATTTTTTCGACTGCTCGCAGAGTCTTTCGTGGACTCTCCTTGCAAAGCACCGCACAAGATTGCAGCGGTCAAAGAGACTCTCCAAGGGTTGCTCAGCCTTGGGGCGGTGGTTCCCGTGCCAGTACAGGAACATTTTTTGGGTCGTTATTCCATTTACTTTGTGGTGCCCAAAAAAGGCGGATCCTATCGGCCTGTTCTCAGTCTGAAAGGGGTAAACAGGACCCTGCGAGTGCATCACTTTTGCATGGAAACGCTCCGTTCCGTTATGGCCGCAATTCAGCCGGGGGAGTTCTTGACCTCCCTAGATCTCAAGGAGGCTTACTTGCACATTCCCATTTGGCCCCCTCATTACCGGTTTCTCCACTTTGCGGTCTTGGGCCATTGTTTCGGGCCTTGCCTTTTGGTCTGGCAACAGCTCCAAGGACTTTTTCCAAGGTCATGGTGGTCATAGCGGCTTTTCTGCGGAAGGAAGAGGTGCAGGTGCACCCTTACTTGGACGATTGGCTGATTTGGGCCCCTTCCTGTCTGGAGTGTGTGCAGGCGACGGAGAAAATGGTCAGTCTCCTGCGCTCGTTGGGCTGGATAGTCAACTTGGAGAAGAGTCACCTGGTGCCTTCGCAGTCCCTGGAATATCTGAGAGTGCTGTTCGATACTCGGATGGGAGCAAAGGTTTTGCTGGAGTACCGGTAGCAAAAGATTCAGGCGCAAATACAGAATCTGTTGCAGATGCAGGCTCCAGGACCTGGGATTATGTACAGGTCTTGGGCTCCATGGCAGCCATGTTGGACGTGGTACCACGGGCTCGGAGTCACATGCAGCCCCTTCAGAGTTCCCTTCTCCATTGCTGGTCCCCCCTCTTGGAGGACTATTAGGTGCGGCTCCCTGGGTTCCGGGTGTCCGAATGGCCATGCGTTGGTGGCTGCATCTGAGCAATCTAAGTCAGGGGATGCCCTTAGCAGTCCAGATTGGATTGTGGTGACGATGGATGCCAGTCTGGTGGGCTCATTTTCTGGGTCAGACAGCACAGGGAGCTTGGTCTCCAGCGGAAGCCTCTTGTCAATCGACTAGAGCTACAAGCGATCCGGCTGGCACTCTGGGGTTTTTACCCTTTGGTGAAGGGCAAGCCGGTCCAGGTCCTCTCAGACAATGCGACGGCGGTAGCCTATGTCAACTGTCAAGGAAGCGGCTCTTCTCTTCCTCTGGGTGGAACGCAGCATTCCCCTGCTCTCGGTGGCTCATATAGCCGGGTAACTAAACATCGAGGCAGACTTTCTGAGTCGCCACGTGTTAGATCCGGGGGAGTGGGAGCTCTCCGATCAAGTCTTTTCACAGATCACGGATTGGTGGGGAGTTCCGGCGATGGACTTTCTGGCATGCGGGTGCAATGCGAAAGTTCCACAGTTTTTCAGCAGAGGCAGGGATCCCCAGTCCAGGGGGATCGATGCGCTGCTACAGCCTTGGCCTTGGTCTCTTCTCCTTTTTGTGTTCCCACCATGGCCCATGGTGGGCAGAGTAGTGGGACGCATTGCTCGGCACCCGGGACAGGTGATTTTGGTGGCTCCGGATTGGCCCGCCGTCCGTGGTATGTGGATTTGGTTCGTCTGCAGGTCGCCAGTCCGCTGCGTCTGCGGGAAAGTCAAGGATTGCTACATCAGGGCCCGATTGTCATGGAGGAGCTTACGCTCAAGTTTGGTGGACCTTTTAGGTTTTTGGCAGCAGGGCTTTCTCCTGGGTCAGCCTTGGTGTGCCACATTCTAGCCTTCTTGTAGGAGGGACTCGATAAATGCCTATCTTTGGCTTCTTTGAAGGTACAGGTGGCGGCATTGGTGTGTTTTCAGAGTCATCTTCAAGGGTCCTCTCTTGCTTCTCACCTGGACATTGTTCGTTTTCTGCGGGGAGTGAATTATCTGCGACCACCACCGCTCAGGTTGGACTTGCCCTCTTGGAACCTGAATTTGGTTCTTCGAGCCTTTCAGTGGCATCACTTTGAGCCTCTGTCGCGGTTATCTTTGAAGGATGTCACGTTGAAGTCTGTGTTCCTAGTAGCTATAGCTTTGGCACAGAGGGTCCTGTCCTGTAGGGATTCCTTCCTGTGTTTTACTGAGACGGGGGTTTCTCTACGAACGGTTCCTTCGTTCTTACCCAAGATTGTGTCTCGCTTTCATATGAATCAATAAATCCACCTTCTGGCCTTTTGTAAAGAGGATTATCCCTCTGATTTCCGGGGCCTGAGGTGTTTGTGTCGCATTCTCCTTCAATACTTGAAGGTGACGAATGATTTCCGCAGCTCAGATCATCTGTTTGTCCTGTTCGCAGGAAGTAAGAAGGGTCAACAGGCTTCTAAGGCCACGGTGGCCATTGGTTGTGGGAGGCTATTGCTTCCGCGTACATTTCTTCTGGGAAAGATCTGCCACTTCACATTCGGGCTCATTTGACTAGGGCGATAGTGACTTCGTTGGCGGAGTTGCATCTGTTCTCTTTGGGGGAGATTTGCAGATCGACGACATGGTTGTTGGTCCATACATTTTCGAAACATTATCGTCTGGATTTGGCAGCTAGGGCGGGGTTTGGGGCGTCTGTCATAGCAGCTGGAATCTCGAGGTCCCGCCCTGAGTAATGACTGCTTGGGTACATCCCACCAGTCTCTGGATTGATCTGTGGGACTCTATGGACGGTAAAATTAATTCTTACCTGATAATTTTCTTTCCATTAGTCCCGAAAGATCAATCCAGAGGCCCACCCTGTTCACTGATGTTGTGTTCTTTTTGCAGTGTGTTAGATTGTTAATTTTTTGTTCAGCATTGGTTGGAACGAATGCTATGAGCTGCATGAGTTCCTCCCGCTTTGGCGGTTGTAGGGTTTCATTCAATCCAATGGGGTCAGGAGAATGGCTGTAGGATCGTGGTTTGTTGGGCCACACGGCTATGGTAGCGACAGTGCTGAGGTTTGGGTGGCTGCGTATGACCACATATAGTGAGCCTCAGAAGTTCTCTGTATCTCCACCTGCTGGCAGAGGGACATAACCCACCAGTCTCTGGATTGATCTTTTGGGACTAATGGAAAGAAAATGATCAGGTAAGAACTAATTTTACCTTTCAAAATCAAGAAAACATTAAAAAAAAACTTCCAGGTGAAGGTGCTTGTTCTAACATGGGTTCACCAAGGTGGCATACAAAATCATTTCAAACAATGTGTATAGAGTAATCCAAACTTTAGTACTCCCAACAAAGGCCCCCTTTTGCCAGATCTTCATCAGGGGAGAACCAGTGGCTTACTAGAAACTGCTGACATTGTTCTGTTTCTCCGCTGATGAAGCTCAGGTGAAAGGGGGCCCTTGTTGGGAGTACTAAAGTTTGGATTGCAAATGATTTGGTGTGCCATCTTGGTGAACCCATGTTAGAACAAGCACCTTCACCTGGAAAGGCTTAAAATAAGTTGGGACTGTTTTTGTACACATTTTGAAGAGTGGAGTTTTTTCATCGGTTAACATATGTAATCCGCTGAGGTCTTTTCTCCACCTGATGGTTGTTGTTTAATTTGGAAATTGACATTATGGTTGTCTCATTTTGCTAAATGCTAAAATAGGTCAGTACACAAGTTGTAGGCAGTACCATTTTATTATTTATTTTTGGACATTTACTTGTGGCTATCTTTTTTTTTTTTTTTTTTTTTTAAAGTTACATTTGTACCCCGCGCTTTCCCACTCATGGCAGGCTCAATGCGGCTTACTTTGTCCAATAAAAAAAGTTATTGCCTACAACTTGTTTAATACTTATTTCTATGTATCTAAGTGAAATAAATAGTGTGACTGCTGCATTTTTCTTTACCATGGAGAAAAGCAGAACACCTGCAAGCATGTCTTTCAGTGGAAAGGAACTTTCTGAGCAAAGAATCAGGATATAAGGGTCAGAGTAACATTAGGAATATATATTTCTTCACAAGAAGGGTGGTGGATTCATGAAATGACCTAGTGCAGGTGAGGAAGACAAAATACTTAATGGAACCAAGAAAGGTCAAGTTAAAAGTTTGTTTGTTTTTGTTTTTTTAGAGGAAAGGAAGGTAAAGCTGGATATCAAGTGCATTCTGTACTACTGCAGCAGGGAGGAATAATGTGCAAACTGCTGGGTGGTCCTGATCCCTCCTGTGTTTTAAGCATCTACTTTGAGAACCCATCATAGCACATTACTGCTTTTTCCAGATATATTTTCATTGCTATTAAAGATGGAACCGTAAACCATGAAGTGTATTTGAACTAAAAAGAAATAGCTATAGGAGTGTTGTCAGTGATGAGCAGCGCTCAAGTTTTAAAGAGTTTATGTTACAATAAATGAACTAATAGAAGGTTATCAAAGCTGGAACAGTTCACCCACAGGCTCTATGTAGGGAATCTTGTGTGCTGCAGGCAGAATATTGCAGTGATGTCAGCTTTTTTGTTTCATGGAGAACAGCAGAGGTCACCTGGCATGACCTAATTCATTTCTCCCTACCAGGGCCAATTCAAGAGGTGGGCAAGAAGGGTGCTCACCCTCAGCAACAAGTTGGATGGATGACTTGCTGCCCCTTTTGAGTGAGTCTATAAGCACGCAAGATCAAAAGGGAAGGAGATTCCAAGCCAAGCTGGGATACTATTTTGCTCAATAACTGCTCTGCTGCTCACCATTGTCATGTCATGTTACAGGCCTATTTATCGTGCGGGTTACCTTTCATCTGTGCAATATACAGACAAATACATCACCCTGGGGTAGTGTCTCTAAGTGGATTTGTTTTGCACATGCTGTGTTAAGAGTGAACATTGTTCCTAAGCCATATTTAATGCTCATGCTCTTCTTAGTGTTGTACTGTGCCAAAGAAAACTGCCTCCTGGAACTTGTACATTGTAATATATGCAGGGAACATATGGAGGTGCACTTTGTAATTGGGCCAATGGTGCCCAAGACAATTTAGGACTATTTCTGTATCTTTCTGCCACGTTTTCCTGGTTTCTGAGTGCATCCCTTGCTACTTGATGAGCTGTTTTCTTTCCCTGTGTAGTTCAGAATTGTTGCTTTATGGATTGTAATGGTGTGTGAAACTTTATACGGCCATCTCTGTTTTTAGTATCAGCAGCCTGGAAGACAGAAGTAGATCTGTAGACTAAAGCTGGTTCTGTGATTTTTCAGCTGTTTGACATTGCCACAGCAAACAAATCTTAGCTTTATTTACAATCCCTTTATAAATGAAAGTTTATTTGCTGGTGCTAATGGTTTGGGGATAGAGTTTAAAATTTTAAAATTCACAAATCAGAATTTAAAATGTTATTTGGAAGTGAGTTGATAGTGTGCATCTTTTGTCAACCTTTCAGATGTCACAGCTGGCAAGATTGGACTGCAGAAAGTCATCTGCAGCAGAACTGTCAAGTGGGCTAGAGCTTCTGAAACAGAGCAATTCCACGTTTAATAGCCTGTGCTACTGGGCAAGTGAAGCGCTTGCCCACTGGTCTAGGAAACAGCTATGGCGTTCATTATTTGGTGATTGTGCACTGAACCTAGTTAGTATGGTGTCTTTTGTTTGTGCCTTTTAATTTCTGTAGCTTGGTTTATTTTTTTGTAGTGAATAGAGGAAGTTGTGTATCCAAGACATACCACTGAATTCTGATAGCAGGTCAAAGAATCCACAGGCTTATGAAGTTGTCCTTACCCAGCCTTGTAGCAAACATTTCTGCAGCACCAGGAAATAAGTGCCATATTCCCTCATTATTTATTCCTTGCAAGGTGTTTAATCATAAAATTATATATTTATTATCCTTTTTTTGTTCAGTTTTGACCATTATTAGATTTCAGTTTAACATATGGTAAGCTGTTAATTTAGGATATAATGTATCAAGTGGTGTACAAATGAATGCATCCTGCTTCTTACAGGGCATTTGAGAGTGTTTAAAATCGTGGATGAAAGAGAAATTAATTTGGGGGATCTTAGCTTGATTCTTTTGAATAAAGAGAGTTTAGCCAGCTAGCAGATTTTTGCAGTTTGATTTTCTAGATTTGTATGTATGTCCTTTATTCTTTAAACTGGTGGGGAAAAAAGTCCTAGTTTCTTGAATGCCTGCATAGTAGGTGGCATCACCAGTAACTGGGAAGCAAAGCCAGTGCTGGGCAGACTGTTTTTTGAATTGTAATTCTGTTAAATGTGTATATTTTTGATACTGTTTCATGGAAGTCCTATTATTAGGTTTCAATTTGCTGTTTTCAAGTTTACCTCATTTATTGTATTTATGTTTATATTTGGTCAATTTTATTATTGTTTTGCTGTTAACAAAATTGTAAGTTTTATGTTAAACTGTACCTGCTGTATACCGCCTTGTGTGAATCTCTTCATAAGGGTGGTTGATTAATCCCAATAAATAAATACTATGTTACTACGTAGATAGGTTGCTTGCTATCTGATCAACTACAGTCTCTCAGATGCATAGTACATCTGATCCAGTGCTAATGCAGCATTATACCCATGTTTCCAACCTGATTTGCCTTTCCTTGCAAAAGGCTAGTTCTGCCCTTGTTTTCTGCCTCCCATCTTAGTGCATCCTGGGTAATGACAAACATCAGCCTGTAGGAGTTAACTCCTGCATTTTTAATATCATCGGGTGATATTAGGCAGTCATAACTCAGAGGGGACTATTTCCTTTTGAAATTTCTGCATTATTCCTTGTACCACTTGTTCTTTGATACTCTTGTTCCAGCAAGTTGATAAAAGCTGAAACCGTAACAATTCAAGCATTCTGGGACAGACATCAAGGATCTTAGTGGAGGAGGTAGGTAGAAGTCCACAGATTGATTTGTGACGGCATAGTACACAGGTACAAATGACCAACTAATCCTTTTTCGACCAACATACTCTGTTTCTGATCAGCTGTTGAGCAAATGTGGTTTGCCTAGCTTCCGAAATATGGGAAGAGTCTTAGGTAGCGTTGTGAGTGGATTAAAATTTAGTATGTTGGAGGCTCTCTGGAACTGTTCTAGAGGTATTTGCTATTTTATCATGTAACTAAATAATGTTACTGCTTTTCTGAGTTAGTAACCAAGAATTGGATGCATCATAGCATTTTCCTTGTAGGCACAAAATGGTAACAGATGCTTGAGGTGGCAGCTCAGTGCTTTACTAATTACTACTGGTTATTATTTTTTTTCTTACTGTGGAATATTTCTTATTGAGCATCATCAAGCAAAGTTTTGTTTATTTCTGAAAACGGCTACATCAAACAGCTACATCTGTATATATCTGCAAGTCTTACAAAAACTCTAACTGCAGATAGAGGTCTATAAAATAATGAGTGGAGTTGAACGGGTAGACATGAAGCATCTATTTACACGTTCCAAAAATACTACTACTACTTATCATTTCTATAGTGCTACTAGACGTACAAAGCACTGTACACTTGAACATGAAGAGACAGTCCCTGCTTGACAGAGCTTAGAATCTAATTAGGACAGACAAACAGAACAAACAAGAGATAAGGGAATATTAAAGTGAGGATGATAAAATAAGGGTTCTGAACAAGTGAATAAGGGTTAGGAGTTAAAAGCAGCATCAAAAAGGTGGGCTTTTAGCTTAGATTTGAAGACGGCCAGAGATGGAGCTTGACGTACCGGCTCAGGAAGTCTATTCCAGGCATATGGTGCAGCAAGATAAAAGGAACGGAGTCTGGAGTTAGCGGTGGAGGAGAAGGATGCAGATAAGAGAGATTTACCCAGTGAACGGAGTTTCTGGGGAGGAATGTAGGGAGAGATGAGAGTAGAGAGGTACTGAGGAGCAGCAGAGTGAATGCACTTATAAGTCAATAAGAGGAGTTTGAACTGTATGTGGAAACGGATAGGGAGCCAGTGAAGTGACTTGAGGAGAGGGCTAATATGAGCATAATGACACTGGCGGAATATTAGTCATGCAGCAGAATTTTGAACAGATTGAAGAGGAGAGAGATGGCTAAGTGGGAGACCTGTGAGAAGCAAGTTGCAATAGTCTAAGCTAGAGGTGATAAGAGTGTGGATGAGGGTTCTGGTAGTGTGCTCAGAAAGGAAAGGGCGAATTCTGGTGATATTATAGAGAAAGAAACGACAGGTTTTAGCAGTCTGCTGAATGTGTGCAGAGAAGGAGAGGGAGGAGTCGAAGATGACCCCAAGGTTACAAGCTGATGAGACAGGAAGGATGAGAGTGTTATCCACAGAAATAGAGAATACTATGACTAGGGAGGCATGTGATGAAGCTACAAAGTAGTAAATTTAAAATGAATCGGAGAAAATATTTCTTCACTCAACGTTTAATTAAACTCTGGAATTCGTTGCCAGGGAATGTGGTAAAGGCGGTTAGCTTAGCAGAGTTTAAAAAAGGTTTTGATAGCTTCCTAAAGGAAAAGTCCATAGACCATTATTAAATTAGATGGGGAAAATCCACTATTCTGGGATAAGCAGTATAAAATGTTTTGTACTGTTTTGGGATCTTGCCAAGTATTTGTGACCTGGATTGGCCACTGTTGGAAATAGGATGCTGGGCTTGATGGACCTTTGGTCTGTCCCAGTATGGCAATATTTATGTATGAACTTATGTAGGTTTCAAATTGAAAGAGATGGTTTAATAGACCTTTACATTTATCCCTTCAGTGCTTGATCCTGAGATATTTATTTTAAACCTAAATCCACAATTAAGCGTCACTGTAGTGGCATCACTTACAGAAATACAACTGTAGTGCATATGTTAGCAGCAACCTTTTGTGCTGCTGCTGCTGCATGCTTGCATTTGTGGGATGAAGCCTTGCCTGTTCAGATCTGACAGCTAATCTCACTTTACTGGTGCAATTTGTCAGCCTTGGGTGGTTTTTGTTTTTTAATCTTCTATATCAAGATGCTCTGAGAACTGTAGTTCCAATTTCTTATAGCAGCAGTAATTGCTCAGAATAGTGTCCGAATCCATTCTCTGCTCTAATGCAGCCTTTTTTGGGCTTATTTTTAGGTCCTCTTAGTAATGGATTATATCTTTACACTTGTTTTGGGGATTAATTATTATCCATATTTTACTTTGCCTATGACTTCCTTGAATCTTATTTACTGAATATATGCAGCACTGTACAATGGTAATAAGTTTATTAAATTCTGTGTTACAACCAAAGCAGTTTACATATTACATACAGGTGCAGGTTCCTCTAGTTCTCATCCCACTACACTAACCATTAGGCTTCGCCTCCACTCTCCCTGGTCTAAAGAGCTTGCAGTCAGTGTGTACCTGAGTTAAGTGACTTGCCCACATTCAAATCCTGCTTCTCTCACATTCCTTGTGAACTCTGGTTCCCTGTTTCTCAGTCCATAAATACAAGGCCAATTTACCTTACTTATTTTTTCATTTCAAAAACTTCTCCCCATTTGAAGTGAACTAACAATCTGCATGAAAAATGCAAGTCTTAGTGATTTTAGATGAACTAAATATAAACCAGAGTGTTTGAGGAATAGTTTTTCTTGGAGGACAAGCTGAATATTATCACTGATGGGTCGTTGTCCGCAATGGCCCAGGAGCCTGGAACTTATAAAAAGCAAGAAATTTCCAGAACGCGACGTCACACGGGTCCAGACGCACCGTGCATGCGCGAGCAGGTTCCCGCCCACGATGCGAGCGTGTCTCCTTTAGTTTTTTCTGATCCGCGTTCTGAAGAGACACGAATTTGTACGCTCTCTATCGGCTCAGGAGACCCCGGTTAGTGTTATCGCTTCTGTTTTTTCCTTTTTCCTTTTCAAATTGTTTGCTTCCTAAATTAAAAAACTTTTTTTAAAAAGTAGTAGTTTTCAGATCGGTCCAGTCCGGTCCGGTCCTTCGACGTCGGCATCGACATCGGTACCAAGGTCGCTGGCATCGGCGTCGATGTCGAGGGAAGCATCGACATCGGGAGTCCAGGTAATAGCTGCTGAAAGACCGCATCGAGCTTGGAGCAGCGAGGCATCGAATGGGTCTCGACCTATCTCGAGGCCTACTGCTATGCAGGCCCCCCGGGACCGACCTGCGTCGGACCCGGCCCCGAGGAGGCATGACGGTTCCACGTCCTTCTCTTCGGTACTGAGGAGTCTCGATGACAGGTGTCGAGTGAAGGCTAAGAAGCACCGTCATCGTTCTCCTTCTATGCACGGTACCAAGAGCTCCCGGGAGCCGAGGAAGTCGGCACCCAAGAAGCATCGGCGCTGGGAGGACCACACACCCTCCATTCAGGAGGTGCTGATGCGTCGGTCATCTGGCAGCCTGGTACCGGCTCTCAAGCCCCTTCAGACTCTGCAACTGACTCCTGCACCGCCCTCCCCCCCCCCCCCTCCCAGCCTTTACCAATGGAAGCTCTCGACGAACATATCAGGGCCCTTCTTCCGGAGCTTCTGGAAGGGTTGCTTCGCCAGTCAGCCTCAGTGTCGGGGGTGCTTGCGCCTTCCGTACCGACTGCTGAGGCAGCATCTGGGCCATCGCCTGTGAGGAGGTACCCGCCTCTTGGTGTCGGCTGCCACCCGGGTTGACTCCCCCTCGACGTCAGTGGAGGAAGCTTCTCCGGAGTCCAGGCAGGGATCGACTTCTCGACACCCCCCACGAGGTCGTCGATCCTCAACATTGAGACAGGCTCGGGTTCGAGCTGCTCTTAAGGAGCTCTTGTCCAATACCGATGAGGAGCGCTCGTGGGAAGATGAGGAAGACAGACCCCAGATACTTTTTGGAGGAAGAGTCGTGTGGGGTTCCCTCTGATCCTACTCTGCCAATTGAGAGTAGAATGTCTCCACCTAAGAGTCTCTCTTTTTCATCTTTTGTTTGGGAAATGTCTAAGGACATTCCATTCCCTATGGAGGTTGTGGATGAGCTCAGGGCTGAGATGCTCGAGGTCTTTGATTATCCTTCTCCACCCGCTGAGGTTGCTACGGGCCCCTTGCATAATACACTGAGGGAAGTGCTTGTGTGAAATTGGTCGTACCCTCTTTCTAATCCAGTTGTCCCCAAAAAATCTGAATCTCGGTACAGAGTCCATGGAGACTGTAATTGTGAAGGCCCAACTTCCTCACGGTTCCATGGTGGTGGACTCTGCTCTCAGAAGAGCCAAGAGTACTAGAGACTATGCCTCGGTGCACCCAGGCAGAGAGTCTAGGACCTTGGACTCTTTTGGGAGGAGAACGTATCAGGCTGCTATGCTCGCTGCCAAGATCCAGACTTACCAGCTCTACACGAGCATCCACTTGCGGAACTTGGTGAGGCAACTGTCCAGTTTAGTTGAAGCACTTCCTCCGGAGCTTGCTGAACCTTTTCACCAGGTGGTCAGGCAGCAGAAGGCGTGTCGCAAATTCCTGGCCAGGGGATCTTACGACACTTTTGATGTGGCATCCCGAGTAGCTGCTCAAGGTATAGTGATGCGCAGACTCTAATGGCTGCGTGTCTCTGACCTGGATCAGAAGACCCAGCAGCGAATGGCGGATGTTCCTTGCTGGGGGGATAATCTTTATGGAGAAAAAGTAGAGGACATGGTCGATCAGATAAAAAGCATCATGATGCCATGGATTCTCTCTCCTGCCGGACGTCTTCTGCTACTGCCTCCTCTTCTAGGAGATTTTTGGAGGGAGGAGGAGTGCTCCCTATTCCTATAACAGGTGTAGGTACAATCCTGCTTCTCAGCAGCTGGTTCAGGCTCAGCCCAGCATGCGCGTTCCCGTCAACACCATGCGCCTAAGGCCCCTAGGGCTCCCCAGCAAAAGCAAGGGACGGGCTTTTGACTGGCTCAAGTGCAGCATAGCCTTGGAAAAAGTGTCCGTTCCAGACTGCTTGCCTGTCGGGGGGAGGTTGATATTTTTTCACCAAAGGTGGCATAACATCCGACAGGTGGGTTCTTCAAATAGTCCGGCTAGGATACACTCTCAATCTGGTATTCAAGCCTCCAAATTGCCCACTGGGAGCTCAGTCCTTCAGCTGCCAGCACAAGCAGGTACATGCAGAGGAACTCTCCGCCCTTCTAAAGGCCAATGCGGTCGAACCTGTTCCACCAGGGGAAGAAGGGCTGGGATTCTATTCCAGGTACTTCCTTGTGCAAAAGAAAACAGGGGAGATGCGTCCCATCCTAGACCTAAGGGCCCTGAACAAATTCATAGTCTGAGAAAAGTTTAGGATGGTTTCCCTGGGCACCCTTCTTCCCATGATTCAGGAAAGCGATTGGCTATGTTCTCTGGACTTAAAGGATGCTTATACCCAGTGGTGTGCTGGTAAATTTTTAACAACAGGCTCTCTCCCCGGTCCACCTTGGCGCCCCCCATCCACCACTGTGCCCCCCCATCCACCACTGCGCCCCCCCCCCCCATCCACCTCTGCGCCCCCCACCTCTGCGCCCCCCCCCCAAAAAAAATTGCAGAGCTGGCTATAGCCGGGGGGGGGGGGGGGCAATGCATTACTCTCTCCAGGAAAAAAAAATTAAATGATCCCAGGTTCCAATCTAATTCATGTTTAATATGGGATAAAATGCCATAAATAAGTAAACTTTTAACGTTCAGCACCTGATTCTCAAAGTGGACATATTCCAAACACTATAATGAAAATAAAATTATTTTTTTCTACCTTTGTTGTCTGGTGACTTTGTTTCTCTGATCATGCTGGCCCAGTATCTGATTCTGCTGCTCTCTATCTGTTCCCTTGACTCCGTTTCCAGGGCTTCCTTTCCATTTATTTCTTTTCTTTTCTTTCCTCCTTTCTTCTTCATTTCTGGTCCTCCGCAGACTTGACTGTACAGTGGATCCAGCTTCTGCCTATTTTCTCCATCCATGTGCAGTTTCTCTCACTTCCTTTTCCCTCATCTAATCTCCTTCCTCTATCTTCCCTCCATGTCTAGCATTTCTTCTCTCTCCCTTCCCTTCCCTCCCCTCCATCCATGTCCAGAATTTCTCTTGCCCTCCCCTCCATCCATGTCCTGAAACTCTCTTCTCTCCCCTGCCCTCCTCTACCCATCCATGCCCAGCAATTCTCTCCCCTGCCTCCCTCTGCCCATCCATGCCCAGCAATTCTCTCACCTGTCCATCCATGCCCAGCAATTCTCTCCCCTGCCTCCCTCTGCCCATCCATGTCCAGCAATTCTCTCCCCTGCCTCCCTCTGCCCATCCATGTCCAGCAATTCTCTCCCCTGCCCCCCTCTGCCCATCCATGCCCAGCAATTCTTCTCCCTCCCCTGCCGCTCCCATCGTCAGTTTCAATTACCTCCCTCGAAGCCCTGCATTATTTAAGGCCCTGCTGCCCGTCTCCAGCTACCTTCCCTGCCTGCTTCTTAGGCGTTCGCGCCCTTAGTCCCGCCGCGGAAAAAGGAAATGACATCAGAATGATGTCAGAAGGCGGGACTAAGGGCGCGAACGCCTCAGAAGCAGGCAGGGAAGGCAGCTGGAGACGGGCAGCAGGGCTTTAAATAAGGCGGCGCTTCGAGGAAGGTAATTGAAAGTGACAGATGGGAGCGGCAGGGGAGGGTGGGGGCGAAGGACATCGCTAGACATGGATGGGAGCGGGAGGGGAGGTAAGCATGGCACCCTCCTGCCATGCTTACTTTGTGCAATGGAGCCGGCTTGCCCCGAACAACAACCGGCTCGCAAGAGCTGTCAAAATTTAACAAGCGGCTCTTGCGAGCCGGTGCAAGCCGGCTGCTTATACCCACATCTCTATACTCCCAGCTCACAGGAAGTATCTTCGATTTCGATTGGGAACTCGGCACTTTCAGTACTGTGTGCTACCCTTTGGCCTCTCATCTGCGCCCAGGGTCTTCACAAAGTGCTTGGCAGTTGTCGCAGCATCGCTACGCAGACTGGGAGTGCATGTGTTCCCTTATCTCGACGATTGGCTGGTGAAAAGAACCTCGGAGGTAGGGGCTCTACAGTCCTTGCGGATGACTATTTGACTGCTGGAGCTACTGGGGTTTGTAATCAATTATCCCAAGTCCCACCTTGTTCCGGTACAGAAATTGGAGTTCATTGGAGCTCTGTTGGACACACGGACGTCTCGAGCTTATCTTCTCCTGGCCCTAGTGTCCTTTGCTCGAGGTCTCAACAGATCACAGCTCGGCAGATGTTGAGACTTTTAGGGCACATGGCTTCCACAGTCCATGTGACTCCAATGGCATATGAGATCAGCTCAGTGGACCCTAGCTTCCCAGTGGTGCCAGGCCATAGGGGATCTAGAGGGGACGTCCATTCCAAATTCCTCAGCTGCAGAAAGTGCTGACGATGGATGCATCCCTCCTAGGGTGGGGAGCTCATGTAGATGGACTTCACATTCAAGGAGCTTGGTCCTTTCAGGAAAAAGGTCTTCAGATCAACCTCCTGGAATTACGAGCGACCTGGAACGCTCTCAAGGCTTTCAGATTGGCTGTCCAATCAAACTATTTTAATTCAGACAGACAATCAGGTGACAATGTATTACACCAACAAGCAGGGGAGCACCGGATCTCACCCTCTGTGTCAGGAAGCCGTCCAGATGTGGCTTTGTGCCCGCCACCATGGCATGTTTCTCCAGGCCATGTATTTGGCAGGCGTCAAAAACAGTCTGGCCGACAGGTTGAGCAGGATCATGCAACCTCACGAGTGGTCTCTGAACATGGTTGTTGTCCACAAGATCTTCCGAGTGTGGGGCACCCCCTTGATGGATCTTTTTGCCACTCCGATCAATCACAAAGTCCCTCAATTCTGTTCCAGACTTCAGGCCCATGACAGACTAGCATCAGATGTCTTTCTCCTGCATTGGGGGACAGGCCTTCTGTATGTGTATCCTCCCATACCTCTAGTAGGGAAGGCTTTGTTGAAACTCAAGCAAGACCATGGAACTGTGATTCTGATTGCACCATTTTGGCCCCGTCAGATCTGGTTCCCCCTTCTTCTGGAGCTGTCCTCCGAAGAACCCTGGAGATTGGAGTGTTTTCCGACCCTCATCACACAGAGCGAGGGATCGCTTCCATATCCCAACCTCCAGTCTCTGGTTCTCACAGCCTGGATGTTAAGAGCTTAGAAGTTGCCTCCTTGGGTCTTTCGGAGGGTGTCTCCCGAGTCTTGCTTGCTTCCAGAAAAGATTCCACGAAAAAGTGTTACTCTTTCAAATGGAGGAGGTTTGCTATCTGGTGTGACAGCAGGACCCTAGATTCTTTTTCTTGTCCTTCATGGACCCTGCTTGAATACCTTCTGCACTTATCAGAGTCTGGTCTCGAGACCAACCTCGTAAGGGTTCACCTTAATGCAATCAGTGCTTACTATCAACGTGTAGAAGGTCAGCTTACCTGTGGACAGCCTTTAGTAGTTCGCTTCATGAGAGGTTCTCAGTGTCGTTCACCCAGCTGATGAAAGCTCCTTTTGAGCCATTGAATTCCTGCCATCTGAAGTACTTGACCTGGAAGGTCATTTTCTTGGTGGCAGTTACTTCAGCTCGCGGAGTCAGTGAGCTCCAAGCCTTGGTAGTTCATGCACCTTATATCAAATTTCACCATAACAGAGTAGTCCTCCGCACTCATCCTAAGTTCTTGCCAAAGGTTGTGTCGGAGTTCCATCTGAACCAGTCAATTGTCTTGCCAACATTTTTTCCCCGTCCACATACCCGCCCTGGTGAGGACAAGTTGTAAGAGAGCATTGGCCTTTTACATGGAGCGGACTAAGCCCTACAGACATTCCGCCCAGTTGTTTGTTTCTTTCGATCCCAAAAGGAGGGGAGTCGCCATCGGTAAACGCACCATCTCCAATTGGCTAGCAGATTGCATTTCCTTCACTTATGCCCAAGTTGGGCTGACTCTAGAGGGCCATGTCACGGCTCATAATGTCAGAGCCATGGCTGCGGCAGTGGGAAGTCAGCTTCTATTGAAGAGATTTGCAATGCTGCCACGTGGTCATCAATCCACACATTCACATCTCATTACTGCCTTCAGCAGGACACCCGACACGACAGTCGGTTTGGGCAGTCGGTGTTGCTCAATCTGTTTGGGGTTTAGAATCCAACTCCACCCCCTAGGCCCATTTATGCTCTGTTCCAGGCTGCACTCTCATTTAGTTGTGTTTCTTTTCAGGTCAATCTAAGTTATGTCCTTGCCTTTGCGGGGCCCAATTGACCAATGTTCATTGTTTTGAGTGCGCCCGGGGACTAGGGATACCCCATCAGTGATAATATTTAGCCTGCTTGTCCTTGGAGAAAATGAAGATACATACCTGTAGCAGGTATTCTCCGAGGACAGCAGGCTGAATATTATCACAACCCACCCTCCTCCCCTTTGGAATTGTTCCTCTTCTTTTTTTGCTTTTTATTAACTAAAGGAGACACGCTTGCATCGCGGGCGGGAACCTGCTTGCACATGCGCGGTGTGTCGACCCGTGCAACGTCGCGTTCTGGAAAGTTCTTGTTTTTTAATAAGTTCCGGGCTCCTGGGCCATCGCGGACGACGACCCATCAGTGATAATATTCAGCCTGCTGTCCCCGGAGAATATCTGCTACAGGTATGTATCTTCATTTTCTTGCACAATGGTTTTTTCCGAGGACAAGCAGGCTGCTTGTTCTCACTGATAGGTGACATCCACGGAACCCCCTCCAATCGGAATCTTCACTAGCAAAGACGTTTGCTAGCCCTCGCGCGCCCATGCGCACCGCGCATGCGCGACCGTCTTCCCGCCAGAACCGGCTCGTGTTCATCAGTCTTCTTTTGTCCGCACTCGGGACGGTCGTGTTTTGACGCCGTTTCGTGCCCCTCAGAAGACCTCCCCTTTTTTTCCGTATTTCTAGCTTTTTCCCAGCGTAAGTATCCTTTCGCTTTCGGGAGCGGCCTTGTTGGCCGCCCGTACAGGTTTTTCTCCCTTTTTTTTCGGTGCCTATTGTCATCATCGCCCATGTCATCGAAGCCTTCCAGCGGCTTCAAGAAGTGCACCCAGTGCGCCCAGATAATCTCGCTCACTGATAGGCACGCTTCGTGTCTTCAGTGTCTGGGGGCTAGGCACCGCCCGCAGGCCTGTAGTCTTTGTGCTGTTTTGCAGAAGAGGACTCGGGTAGCGAGATTAGCCCAGTAGAACGTTCTGTTCTCCGGCGCTTCGACGGCATCTCGGGATTCGTCGAGTGCATCGGCGTCGGCAGCACCGAAGTCTTCGGGGAGTGCATTGGCGTCGACGGCATCGAGGCGTATTCCTCCTGCATCGACGGTACCGAGACTTCGGAAGAGTGCGTCGGTGGTACCGGGACCCCTGCTGGTGCTGATGTCGTCGCACGGTGGTGCTTCGTCTGGAGTGCAGGTGAGGACTGTCCATTCCCCTGCTGGTGGCGGTGAGCCTTCGGGTAGGTCTCCTCCTGCCCTGAGGGCTCCTGCGGTATAGCCCCCCCCGGGATCGACCTTCTTTGGCCCCGGCCCCGAGGAAGCGATGTCTGGATTCAACGTCCTCCTCATCGGTACCGGGGAGCTCCGGTGATATGCTTCGCTCGAAGAAGTCAAAGAAGCATCGTCACCGGTCACCTTCCCGACTTGGTACCGGGAGCTCTGGGTCGCCGAGGGAGTCGGCACCCAGCAGGCATCAGCACCGGGAGGATCGCTCACCCTCCATCCAGGAGGTGTCGGTGCGCTCTACCCCGGACAGCCCGGTACCGCCTCCACGCCCGGAACAGATTTTGACCTCGACGCCTGCACCGGCTTCTCAGTCTTTCTCCACAGCCGCTCTGCACAAGAGTCTCTGGGCCGTTCTTCCAGGCATCCTGGAAGAGCTGTTACGCCCTTCTCCTCCGGTACTGGGGGTGCTTGCGCCACCGGTGCCGTCGAGTGAGGCGACGGCTGGCCCTTTGCCCGGGGTGAGGTCCCCGGTGGCTTCGGCTGCCTCCCAGGTGGACTCCCCGACAACGTCGGGGGAGGGAGCTTCGCCACTGCCGGCCAGGGAGTCCACCTCTCAATGCTCCCACCGTGGCCGTGTTTCCACGGAGTCGGAACGGGAGCGGCTTCAGACGCAGGTTCATGAACTTGTGTCTGATACCGATGATAAGGCCTCGTGGGAGGCGGAGGAGGACATCAGATATTTCTCTGACGAGGAGTCTGATGGCCTTCCTTCTGACCCCACTCCCTCCCCTGAAAGGCAGCTTTCTCCTCCTGAGAGTCTGTCTTTTTCGGCCTTTGTCCGGGAGATGTCTACGGCCATCCCCTTCCCGGTGGTCGTGGAGGATGAGCCAAGGGCTGAGATGTTTGAGCTCTTGGACTATCCTTCTCCACCTAAGGAAGCGTCTACAGTACCCATGCATCATGTCCTAAAAAAGACATTGCTGGCGAACTGGACCAAGCCACTAACTAAACCCCACATTCCCAAGAAGATCGAATCCCAGTGTCGGATCCATGGGGACCCAGAGCTGATGCGCACTCAGTTGCCTCACGACTCTGGTGTGGTGGATCTGGCCCTGAAGAAGGCTAAGAGTTCTAGGGAGCATGCTTCGGCGCCCCCGGGCAAAGACCCCAGAACCTTAGACTCCTTTGGGAGGAAGGCCTATCATTCTTCCATGCTCGTGGCCAAGATTCAATCATACCAGCTCTACACGAGCATCCATATGCGGAACAATGTGCGGAAGCTGGCGGACTTGGTGGACAAGCTCCCTTCTGAGCAAGCCAAGCCGTTTCAGGAGGTGGTCAGGCAGCTGAAGGCATGTAGGAAATTCCTGGCCAGAGGGGTATTTGATACCTTCGATGTTGCGTCCAGGGCCGCTGCTCAAGGTGTGGTGATTCGCAGACTCTCATGGCTGTGTGCCTCCAACCTGGAGAATAGGATCCAGCAGCGGATTGCGGACTCCCCTTGCCGAGTGGATAACATTTTTGGGGAAAAGGTCGAACAGGTGGTAGAACAGCTCCACCAGCGGGATAACGCTTTCGACAAATTCTCCCGCCGGCAGCCTTCAGCATCTACCTCATCAGGTAGACATTTTTATGGGGGAAGGAGGGCTGTTCCCTACTCTTCTGGTAAGCGTAGGTACAATCCTCCTTCCCAACAGCCTGCGGCCCAGGCTAAGCCCCAGCACGCTCACTCTCGTCAGCAGCGTGCGCCTCAGCAAGGCCCCACAGCTCCCCAGCAAAAGCAGGGGGCGAGCTTTTGACTTGCTCCATCAGAGCATAGCCGAGATCAAAGTGTCCGTGCCGGACGACCTGCCGGTTGGGGGGAGGTTGAAAGTTTTTCACCAAAGGTGGCCTCTTATAACCTCCGACCGTTGGGTTCTTCAAATAGTCCAGCAAGGATACGCCCTCAATTTGGCCTCCATGCCTCCAATTTGCCCACCGGGAGCTCAGTCTTTCAGCTTCCAGCACAAGCAGGTACTTGCAGAGGAACTCTCCACCCTTCTCAGCGCCAATGCGGTTGAGCCCGTGCCACCGGGGCAAGAGGGGCTGGGATTCTATTCCAGGTACTTCCTTATGGAAAAGAAAACAGGGGGGATGCGTCCCATCCTAGACCTAAGGGCCCTGAACAAATATCTGGTCAAGGAAAAGTTCAGGATGCTTTCCCTGGGCACCCTTCTTCCCATGATTCAGGAAAAGGATTGGCTATGCTCTCTGGACTTAAAGGATGCTTACACGCATATTCCGATACTGCCAGCTCACAGACAGTATCTTCGATTCCGTCTGGGAACACGTCACTTCCAGTACTGTGTGCTACCCTTTGGGCTCGCCTCCACGCCCAGGGTGTTCACGAAGTGCCTGGCTGTGGTAGCAGCAGCACTCTGCAGGCTTGGAGTGCACGTGTTCCCTTATCTTGACGATTGGCTGGTGAAGAACACATCCGAGGCAGGAGCTCTACAGTCCATGCAGATGACTGTTCGACTCCTGGAGCTATTGGGGTTTGTGATAAATTATCCAAAGTCCCATCTTCTCCCAGTACAGAGATTCGAATTCGTAGGAGCTCTGCTGGATTCTCGGACGGCTCGTGCCTATCTCCCGGAGACAAGGGCCAACAATCTGTTGTCCCTCGTCTCCCGGGTGCGAGCGTCCCAGCAGATCAGAGCTCGGCAGATGTTGAGATTGCTCGGCCACATGGCCTCCACAGTTCATGTGATTCACATGGCTCGTCTTCACATGCGATCTGCTCAATGGACCCTAGCTTCCCAGTGGTTTCAGGCTGCTGGGGATCTAGAGGACGTGATCCACCTGTCCACGAGTTTTCTCAAATCCCTGCACTGGTGGACGATTTGTCCAATTTGACTCTGGGACGCCCTTTCCAAATTCCTCAGCCGCAAAAAGTGCTGACTACGGATGCATCTCGCCTGGGGTGGGGAGCTCATGTCGATGGGCTTCACACCCAGGGAAGCTGGTCCCTCCAGGAACAAGGTCTACAGATCAATCTCCTGGAGTTGCGAGCGGTCTGGAACGCTCTGAAGGCTTTCAGAGATCGGCTGTCCCATCAAATTATCCAAATTCAGACAGACAACCAGGTTGCCATGTATTACATCAACAAGCAGGGGGGCACCGGATCTCGCCCCCTGTGTCAGGAAGCCGTCAGCATGTGGCTCTGGGCTCGCCATCACGGCATGTTTCTCCAAGCCACATATCTGGCAGGCATAAACAATAGTCTGGCCGACAGGTTGAGCAGGATTATGCAACCTCACGAGTGGTCGCCGATCTTCCAAGTGTGGGGCACCCCCTTGGTAGATCTCTTCGCATCTCAAGCCAACCACAAGGTCCCTCAGTTCTGTTCCAGACTTCAGGCCCACGGCCGACTGGCATCGGATGCCTTCCTCCTGGATTGGGGGGAAGGCCTGCTGTATGCTTATCCTCCCATACCTCTGGTGGGGAAGACTTTGCTGAAACTCAAGCAGGACCGAGGCACCATGATTCTGATTGCTCCTTTTTGGCCGCGTCAGATCTGGTTCCCTCTTCTTCTGGAGTTGTCCTCCAAAGAACCGTGGAGATTGGAGTGTTTTCCGACCCTCATCACCCAGAACGAAGGGGCGCTTCTTCATCCCAACCTCCAGTCTCTGGCTCTCACGGCCTGGATGTTGAGAGCGTAGACTTTGCCTCTTTGGGTCTGTCGGAGGGTGTCTCCCATGTCTTCCTTGCTTCCAGGAAAGATTCCACTAAGAGGAGTTACTTCTTTTTATGGAGGAGGTTTGCCGTCTGGTGTGACAGCAAGGTTAGATCCTCGCCCTTGTCCTACACAGACCCTGCTTGACTACCTTCTGCACTTGTCTGAGTCTGGTCTCAAGACCAACTCTGTAAGGGTTCACCTTAGCGCAATCAGTGCATACCATTACCGTGTGGAAGGTAAGCCGATCTCGGGACAGCCTTTAGTTGTTCGCTTTATGAGAGGTTTGCTTTTGTCAAAGCCCCCCATCAAACCTCCTACAGTGTCATGGGATCTCAATGTCGTTCTCACCCAGCTGATGAAACCTCCTTTTGAGCCACTGAATTCATGCCATCTGAAGTACTTGACCTGGAAGGTCATTTTCTTGGAGGCAGTAACTTCAGCTCGTAGAGTCAGTGAGTTTCAGGCCCTGGTAGCCCATGCTCCTTACACCAAATTTCATCATAATAGAGTAGTCCTCCGCACTCATCCTAAGTTCTTGCCGAAGGTGGTGTTGGAGTTCCATCTGAACCAGTCAATTGTCTTGCCAACATTCTTTCTCCATCCGCATTCCTGCCCTGCTGAACGTCAGCTGCACACATTGGACTGCAAAAGAGCATTGGCCTTCTATCTGGAGCGGACACAGCCCAACAGACAGTCCGCCCAAATATTTGTTTCTTTTGATCCCAACAGGAGAGGAGTGGCTGTGGGGAAACGCACCTTATCAAATTGGCTAGCAGACTGCATTTCCTTCACTTACGCCCAGGCTGGGCTGGCTCTTGAGGGTCATGTAACGGCTCACAATGTTAGAGCCATGGCTGCGTCAGTGGCCCACTTGAAGTCAGCCACTATTGAAGAGATCTGCAAGGCTGCGACATGGTCATCTGTCCACACATTCACATCTCATTACTGCCTGCAGCAGGATACCCGACGCGACAGTCGGTTCGGGCAGTCGGTGCTTCAGAATCTGTTTGGGGTTTAGAATCCAACTCCACCCCCCTAGGCCCATTTTTTATTCTGTTCCAGGCTACACTCTCAGTTAGTTGGATAAGTTGTTAGGTCAATCTCAGTTATGTCCTCGCCGTTGCGAGGCCCAATTGACCATGTTTGTTGTTTTGAGTGAGCCTGGGGGCTAGGGATACCCCATCAGTGAGAACAAGCAGCCTGCTTGTCCTCGGAGAAAGCGAATGCTACATACCTGTAGAAGGTATTCTCCGAGGACAGCAGGCTGATTGTTCTCACAAACCCACCCATCTCCCCTTTGGAGTTGTGTCTTCCCTTGTCTTTGTCTTGCTACATACGGGACTGACGAACACGAGCCGGTTCGGGCGGGAAGACGGTCGCGCATGCGCGCACGAGGGCTAGCAAACGTCTTTGCTAGTGAAGATTCCGATTGGAGGGGGTTCCGTGGACGTCACCCATCAGTGAGAACAATCAGCCTGCTGTCCTCGGAGAATACCTTCTACAGGTATGTAGCATTCGCTTTATGTTATGATGGGCCAGAGAGTTAATGCAGGGTGGTTGTTTGTTTTATACATATGAATAACCATTGTGCAAGAAAATCTAAATAGTGTGTGTGTGTATGTGTATGCAATGTTTTTATTATGAATGTGATGTCTGGAGTCTACTTTGAAGATATGAATACATTTTGAATGAGGTAAGAGAAATTGATGTAGTTTAACAGCATGCTCTAAAGTCGGGATTGAGAATCTAGAAAAGGCCATGAGACTGGTGACAAGTGATGACTACCACCTAATTCTTTCTCTGAGTACAGAGTATAATAATTATAATTTGCTCTTGCACCTGAACAAAATTGTCTAGCCATAGATATGGATTGGGGGGGGGGGGGGGGTCAATCTTTTCTTATTTTGAAATGTTATGATGAAGATAAAATGATTTGAAAGCTTTCATAAAAATATTTTGGTGCACATAACTTACTGAAAATAATATTAGGGAGGTTTTTTTTATGACCAGTGATAGTAACGGAGTCAAGCTGACAGAAGAAAAGTGTCACAGCAGACTTTTGAGATCTTTTTCTTTCTTATATTAATAAGGTTTTTAATAGTTACCATGCTGTTAGGTGATTTCAGCTTTGTTCTGGTGTTCTACAGTAACATAGTAGATGACGGCAGAAAAAGACCTTCACGGTCCACCCAGTCTGCCCAACAAGATAAACTCACATGTGCCATTTTTTGTGTATACCTTACCTTGATTTGTACCTGTCTTTTTCAGGGCAGACCGTATAAGTCTGCCCAGCACAATCCCCGCCTCCCAACCACCAGCTCCGCCTCCCACCACCGGCTCTGGCACAGACCGTATAAGTCTGACGAAGAAGGGCAACCTTTGAAAGCTAATCAAGAAATGTATTAAGTTATGTCCAATAAAAAAGGTATCATCTTATTTTCTTTTCCATGTTTTATTTTGTTTGATTTCTATTGATAACCTTCTAGTGTTTTGATACCAGGGGCCCTGTTTACTAAGGTATGTTAGTGTTTCTAGCATGCCTACACTTAGCGCACACGCTAACCATGTAGGCGCCTATAGGGATATTGTAGGCACGTACATGATTAACGTGTGTACATGGTTTTTGCGAGTTAAAAATGTTAATGCGCCTATAATGCTGCTTAGTAAACAGAGCGCCAAGTTTTTTGAGTTTGCAGAAAGTTTGCCCTATTTTTGTTTTGGAGTGTGTTTTCTCTTGTAGTATGACATCTTGCTTAGCATGAGTAAACAAAGGTTTACTTTTGGATTGTTTCCACTTGATTTTGTTAGTGATTTTTTCTTAAGTATATTTTTCCAATATTCAGTTTTTTAGTTATATACACTTTTTTTGAGAAGGGTCACTTTCACATTGATAGAACCTACCTATTAATTTGCCTCTTCTCATATTTTTTTATTTTTATTTTTTCTTTCTCAGTTGTTTTTACGAGTAATGTTTTTAGTTTTTGTAGTATATTTATAATGAGAATTGTTTATAGTTGTCATGAGTGCCATTTATAAACGCAACAATGATTTTGCTACTGAGAGAAAAACATGTGATTTATACTAAATTGAACCCGCCAATTCTAAATATGAACTCCGAATTTGCCTGACACGTCTAGATTTTAAGTTATACATGCAAAGCCTATTCACTTATAATATTAATGTATTATATATTGGAAATATTCCAACGGACATACCCAGACCTGTCCGGACGCGCTCAGACAGGTCTATTGGCTGATGTCAGCAGTAAGTATATAAGGCAAGATGGATAGACGCAAATGTGTTAACGATCTGGACAATTTATGCTACATATGTTGCAAATACACTACTTATGATCAGCGCAAGAATCTGACAAAGCGAGTGTGCCTTGCTTACAAGTATTACTTTTACTGTCTAATTGGAGATCAAGATAAAAGCTGGGCACCTCATGTTTGTTGCACTGTGTGTTACTCTGGGCTAACGCAATGGTTGAATGGTAAAAGGAAAGGAATGACTTTTGCAGTACCGATGGTTTGGCGTGAGCAGAAAAATCACCATTCAGACTGTTATTTTTGCATGACTAAAATTGCCGGATATTCAAAGAGAAACAAGTCACAAATTGTGTATCCTGACTGTGAGTCTGCTCTTAAACCAGTACCACACGATGTAGAGAATCCAGTGGCTGCCCCTCCCGCAGCAGGAACAGCAATTGAAACTGATGCTTCTGATCCTGATGAAGAAGATGTTGATTGGCAAGATGTATTTCCTGATCCAGAACAACTGGACGGTCAGCTGCACTAGCTGAGCCAATCAGGTTTAGATGATCTGGTAAGAGATCTGTCATTATCTAAAGAAAAGTCAGAACTGCTAGCTTCTAGACTTCAGGAATGGAATTTGCTACAACGAAGCACCACAACTTCACACTTACATCATCGACACACCAAGTTAGCTGCATACTATGCAATGGAAAGCGATGTCTGTTTCTATACTGATGTAAATGATCTTATGATGGAGTTAGATGGTACACGTTCCCGATGAATGGAGGCTATTCATAGACTCTAGCAAAACGAGTTTGAAAGCTCTCTTGTTGCACAATGGTAACGAAAAACCATCTGTTCCATTGGCTCATGGGGTTGGAATGAAAGAAACCCATGCTTCTATGGAGTTAATTTTGAAAATGATCAAATACTCTGAACATAAATGGAATATTTGTGCTGACCTGAAAATGATAGCACTGCTGCTTGGCCTACAGTTAGGGTACACGAAGCATATGTGTTTCTTGTGCCTATGGAACAGTCATGATGGCAAAAATCATTACAAAATGAGACAGTGGCCTCTCAAGAGTCGAGCACACAGTTGGTTGGTACAATGTACAACACAAATCACTGGTCGATCCACTTCAAGTTTATCTTCCACCACTTCACATTAAACTTGGTTTAATAAAAAAATTTGTAATTGCACTTGATCATGATGGAAATGGTTTCCAGTATTTGAAGAAGATGTTTAGCACACTGAAAACTGAAGCTAAGATAAAGGCTGGAATTTTTATTGGCCCCAAAATCAACAAACTAATGCATGATGACACATTCAGAACAAAACTCAACCCTCTGGAACTTGCAGCTTGGGATGTGAAGGAGTGGCCTAGTGGTTAGGGTGGTGGACTTTGGTCCTGAGGAACCGAGTTTGATTCCTACTTCAGGCACAGGCAGCTCCTTGTGACTCTGGGCAAGTCACTTAACCCTCCATTGCCCCAGGTACAAATAAGTACCTGTATAAGCTGCATTGAGCCTGCCATGAGTGGGAAAGCACGGGGTACAAATGTAATAAAAATTTGTGCTAGTAGTGCAGAACTTCCTTGGGAACAGATGAGCTGAAAACTATGCTGAACTAGTAGACAACATGCTTAAAGCATATGAACAGCTTGGCTGCCAAATGCATTTCTTACATTCCCATCTTGACTTTTACCCACCCAATTTGGGACACGTAAGTGCCGAACATGGAGAGAGGTTCCATAAAGAAGTTTCTACAATGGAGAACAGATATCAAGGCCGCTGGAATCCCAACATGATGGGGGACTACTGCTGGTTTTTGCAACGGGAAAATATGACCGGTCACAAACGCAAAAGCAAATGCCTGAAGCACTTTTAACAGTACTGGGCCTTGATGAAGTAAGACTTTTAAACTGGAATACGAGACTTTTTTGAAATGTTGTTATTCTATTACATTTTCATATACTGTTTACTACGAAAACTTTGATGTACATCAGGTAATTGTTGGAGTAAAACTCGTTCTGTAAAAAATTATTTAATGCTTTCCAAGTGCTTAATTCATTTGGGCAAACTTATGCATAGCAAAATTTCCTGACGTGTTACAACAATTCTGACTTTGGATTTCGAATACGCACACTGAATTTAGTATAGGACAAATGGTTTTTGCCCAGTAGCACACAAAAAAAAATTTTTTTTGATGTGCTGTACACGGTTAGTTGCTCTTTTTATATTCTTCAAATGGTTCAAATTGAATATATTTTTATTTATTTTTTGTAATTTTCTGTTTCTATACATGTATACAAATCTACTTTTATTCAAATGGAATGTCATTGGTTCATTTAAGTTATTGTTTATTTTTAAACTATTAGGGCCCTGTTTACTAAGCCACACTAAGGGTGTGTTAGTGTTTTTAGCATGCGCTGATTAGCATGCGCTAAATGCTAAGTCGCCCATAGGAACATATGGGCGACTCTAGCATTTAGCGCACGCTAATTTTAGCATGCGCTAAAAATGCTAGCGCACCTTAGTATACAGGGTCCTAATAGTTTTTAAAAAACAATAACTTAAATGAACCAATGACATTCCATTTGAATAAAAGTAGATTTCACTCAACATATAATTAAACTCTGGAATTTGTTGCCAGAGAATGTGGTAAAAGCAGTTAGCTTAGCAGGGTTTAAAAAGGGTCTGGACAGCTTCCTAAAGGAAAAGTCCATAGACCATTATTAAATTGACTTGGGGAAAGTTCACTGCTTATTTCTGGGATAAGCAGCATAAAATGTATTGAGTTTTCTGGGATCTTGCCAGGTATTTGTGACCTGGATTGGCCACTGTTGGAAACAGGATGATGGGCTTGATGGACCTTTGGTCTGTCCCAGTGTGGCAATACTTATGTACTTATAACCATCATATATTACACATGTCAAAAGCTATTAAATGATGATGAGATTGATCTAGCTATGCTGTGACACCCTGTGCAACAGAGAGGTGCTTACTATCAGATCCCCTACCCTCAGAGAACCTGCACTACTGGGAGTTCAAATCTCCAAAGCTTTGTATTACATGGAAGCTTTTATTGTAGTATACAGAGTCTTATGCAAACAATGAAAACGGATGCAGTGCAGCTGTGTAAATCCCTGGCTCTGCCAGCAGGTAAATCCTTCAGACAACAACTGTAACCTGTTGTTTCAGGACAAGAGATTTGTCTTTATTGATTCCTAGGTTCTCTCTCAAAATCTTAACTACTGCTGTACTTCCTGGTTCTCATAACCAGGCAAGGCACCCATCACCAACACAATTCAGGATTGAATGGTGATATAAAAAATGCTATCTGAACTGAAATTATTTGCATTTAAAGAATTCTGTCACAAAATGCCCAATCACACCTGTCCTGCTGGCACTGAAATTCAGAATGGTGTTATGTAAGCTATTCCCCCCAGGTAAAGATCAGAGGAGAAGCACAGGTCAGCTGGTGCCATCTTGAATGTTGTGGAATGTGGCAGACACAACTGGGCATTTCTTCTGCCTCCTGAAGACCTTTAGGAGTGTTGTGTACCTTGTAGACCAACACTGTTGAAATCTGAATGTGAAATTATTATTATTATTATTATTATTTTGGAGCATCTGCTAGAATTAGTACACACAAATCGGATACTGTGCACTGTTAGTGAGCACTGTTTGTTGCATATGCACAGAAGCTTAGCCGAAATTGGGTGGCGGAGCCGGTGGGGGGAAGAGGGGTTGGTGGTTGGGAGGCGAAGATAGTGCTGGGCAGACTTATACGGTCTGTGCCAGAGCTGGTGGTGGGAGGCGGGGCTGATGGTTGGGAGGAGGGGATAGTGCTGAGCAGACTTATATGGTCTGTGCCCTGAAAAAGGCAGGTACAAATCAAGGTAAGGTATACACATGAGTTCATCTTGTTGGGCAGACTGGATGGACCGTGCAGGTCTTTTTCTGCCGTCATCTACTATCTATGTAATAGTGGCCTCCAGGACAAAATGCACAAGTGGCACACTGCCTTTTCTGTAGAGTAGGATCATTGTTCTTATGGCCTTTCTCTGCCTTCTTATATTTCATTATGCTGCTGACCACCAAGTGGTGTCATTTAAAAAGAAGAGGCATTTCGGGCAGAATTATCTGATTGAGAGAGGTAAGATCAGTTGCCTCTCTGGCTGAAACTGTTTGGGAAGCTAGGGATCAGTGAAAGCTAGGCCCTTTTCTTGGGAGAGGTCAGTTAATGCAGTGAAGTCTTATATGCAAGGATCATCTGTCACCTAGATAACAAAGCTCACTGGCTTTAGTAGCTGGACTATTTATCTTTTAAATGTATGTACAGTTTATCAGGTAGAGTTGCCTCTGAATTATGGATTCGTACTAAGCCCTGTTGAACAGAAATTATCCAGTCAAATGATCCATTAATTAAGAATGTGGAACAGGAGAACTAGCAGTTGTCCCATTTTCTGTTAAGGCTCCCAAGGTTCCATATATTGTAGTCAAGCTAATACTGAACAGAGTAATTAAAAATGCATTATATGCTGTATTATGAGTGAACAAGTTGGAGGGCAAGTACCATGCTGTTCTATTTAGGAATCCCTTGTGTACATGAAACAATGTTAAAGGCCACTGCAACACTTGCAGGGCAGTTTGCAAAGTTAGATAAGTCATCTTGCCCTCTATGCTTTCCTTGTTCACTAGGGCATGCAGAGATGGTCATTTGATAATGGATGCCTAACTTGTGCAGAAAGAATGCATATAAGTTTAACTAATATTCAAATGGAAAGTATACTTTCTCATTGAAAATTACCCAATGGAAAGTGTACGCACATGTACATATTAATCTTATAACAGGGCATGTAGATTAAATTTATTTATTTATTTGCTACATTTGTATCCCACATTTCCCACCTATTTGCAGGCTCAATGTGACTTACATAGTAGTTAGTTTTGAGTGATTTCCGGAAGTTTAGGTGGTCGTACATCATTTTCAAGGTTCTTGGTAGTGCATGCCACAGTTGCTTGCTTACGTATGAGAAATTGGATGCGTAAATTGATTTGTATTTAAGTCCTTTGCAGCTTGGGTAGAGCAGATTTAGAAATGTACGTGTTGATTCGGATGTGTTTCTAGTTGGTAAGTCGATCAAGTCTGTCATGTATCCCGGGGCTTCGCCGTAGATGATTTTGTGAACCAGGGTGCAGATTTTAAAAGCAATGCTGGCCAAGTAGACGCCTACTTAGGTGCTACTTATATTTATTTAATTAGATTTATTTACCTCCTTTTTGAAGAAATTCATGTACAGCAAAAATAAACCAAACATAGGCAATAGACATTTACAGCAGTAAACATATTCAAATAACAGTACATAGTATGGCATAATGTGCTACATTACAGTATCAGCACAATAGCAATAAAACCTCTTAATAGACTGCAAATAGTGTAAGTGAAGATGGAACATATGAACAGGTAGGGCAACAGGCATTAGAAAATAAGCAGTCTAAAGAAAGCTGCATTTAGTCAGAAAAGTACATGAATAATCTCAGCTAGGGTAAGAGTAGATAAGCAAGTCCTGCTATAATACTGTATGTGCAGACCAGTATTAGTCCTTGCATGTATGTGACTAGCAAGTTAGTTGCTTCTTCCATTAAAGGCTTTGGTGAAGAGCAGATCTTTTGCCTGCCTCCTAAAGTAGAGGTAGTTTTATGTTGAGTGAATCCTTTCAGGGAGTGCATTACAGAGTGTGCTGGCTACTCCGGAGAAGGCACAATGTTGTGTGTCAATACCATATAACAGCATAAGTACATAAGTATTGCCATACTGGGAAAGACCAAAGGTCCATCAAGCCCAGCATCCTGTTTCCAACAGTGGCCAATCCAGGTCACAAATACCTGGCAAGATCCCCAAAAAGTACAAAACATTCTATACTGCTTATCCCAGAAATAGTGGATTTTCCCCAAGTCCATTTAATAATGGTCTATGGACTTTTCCTTTAGGAAGCCGTCCAAACCTTTTTTAAACTCTGCTAAGCTAACCGCCTTTACCACATTCTCTGGCAACGAATTCCAGAGTTTAATTACATGTTGTGTGAAGAAATATTTTCTCCGATTCATTTTAAATTTACTACATTGTAGCTTCATCGCATTCCCCCTGGGCCTAGTATTTTTGGAAAGCATAAACAGACGCTTCACATCTACTTGTTGAACTCCACTCATTATTTGATAAACCTCTTTCATATCTCTTCTCAGCCGCCTTTTCTCCAAGCTGAAGAGCCCTAGCTGCTTTAGCCTTTCCTCATAAGGAAATCTCCCCATCCCCTTTATCATTTTCGTCGCCCTTCTCTGTACCTTTTCTAATTCCACTATATATTTTTTGAGATTCGGCAACCAGAATTGAACACAATATTTGAGGTGCAGTCGCACCATGGAGCGATACAAAGGCATTATAACATCCTCATTTTTGTTTTCCATTCCTTTCCTAATAATACCTAACATTCTATTTGCTTTCTTAGCGGCAGCAGCACACTGAGCAGAAGGTTTCAACGTATCAACGACAACACCTAGATCCCTTTCTTAGTCAGTGACTCTTAATGTGGAACCTTGCATGACGTAGCTATAATTCGGGTTCCTCTTTCCCACATGCATCACTTTGCACTTGCTCACATTCAACGTCATCTGCCATTTAGATGCCCAGTCTCCCAGTCTTCTAAGGTCCTCTTGTAATTTTTCACAATCCTCCCATGATTTAACGACTTTGAATAACTTTGTGTCATCAGCAAATTTAAGTACCTCACTAGTTACTCCCATCTCTAGGTCATTTATAAATATGTTAAAAAGCAGCAGCCCCAGAACAGACCCCTGGGGAACCCCACTAACTACCCTTCTCCATTGAAAATACTGACCATTTAACCCTACTCTCTGTTTTCTATCTTTTAACCAGTTTTTAATCCACAGTAGAACACTACCTCCTATCCCATGACTCTCCAATTTCCTCTGGAGTCTTTCCTGAGTTACTTTGTCAAACGCTTTCTGAAAATCCAGATACACAATATTAACCGGCTCACCTTTATCCACATGTTTGTTCACCCCTTCAAAGAAATGTGCTAGATTGGTGAGGTAAGATTTCCCTTCACATATGTGCATAAAATTGCACATTGAATGCAGGCATAGACATTTACACCTGTTTGAAAGCCGGTGTAAATATTCACATGTAAAGTTTGCAAATACACACATTGGTTTAAAGTATTTTACGGTCAATCCTCATTCTTGCAACTCTGCCCATGCTCTATCCAGACTGCACCCCCAGCTATGTTTACTGGCAAAGTATGTACCTTCTTGACAAGGTGTGTACATTTAAGCTAGTTAGTTTTTTATAAAAAGCCTTCCTTTGCTTCAGCAGCAAATGAATCCAGAGACTTGTGGCTTGTTAGTCTACCTGCAAGTGAAGTGGAGATAGAGAACACTGAATTGAGCTGTGCCTTATAGGACATTTTGCTCCTTGGCCAGCCAGTATGCTCTATCTCAAGTAGGCGGATTAATGGTTTTCCACAAGCTCCTGGCTCCTGTTTGCAGCTCCTGTTCTAGTTTGGCTAGTTCAATAGAGCTTGGGGGTGTTCTGGCTTTAGGGGTTACACCTGGTATTCCCAGGTCCCTCCCCCACCCCATCCTCCTCTCCTTAGCTGTTTTCACCTGTGCCTTGCCTTCCTCACAGAATTTCTACCTTTAAAAAATAAAAAGAAATAAATAAATACATTTTCAGGCATGCTGAGTGGTGGTCTCTAGCACTGTCTTGAGTGCTTGCCAGATAACTTTGGGAGAGTGAGTGGCTCCAGGCATCCATCAGTATTGGCCTCTGAAGGGACTTTCTGCCACACTTTCTACAGGGGTGAGGGCTGCTTTAACTTTGCTCCTGTTTGCACTGAACTCACGATCGTTTTTATTTCTCTCCATGACTGCTGAGGTGGTTAAGCTGCTGCTGCTGTGGGAAACGGAAAGCAGCGTCTGGTCTCTGTCCCAGGGCGTGTTCAGGCCTGGACAGTTCAAAGGACTTGGTAGCTGATTTGGGCGTGGCGTTTTTCCATGTGCGGGACATATGGCCAGACTCTCCTCAGACTGCTGCGTGGATCAGTAACCATCTTGTCTTCTTGCGGTACTGATACCGCGTCTGTATAGAGTTTGCCATTGTTTACGCCTGCCAGGTAAGTGGCCTGTAGAAACATGCCATGATGGCGTGCCCAGAGCCACATCTGGATGGCTTCCTGACACAGAGTGAGATCCGATGCTCCCTTGCTTGTTGGTGTAATACATCACAACCTGATTGTCTGTTTGAATTAGGATAATTTGGCCGGAGGGATCAGGCTCCTTGAGTGTGAAGTCCATCTACATGGGCCTCCCCCCCCCCCCCCCCCCCCCCCCCCGAAGTGATGCATCTGTCATCAGCACTTTCTGTTTCTGGGAAATCTGGAATGGTAGTCACAAGGTCAGATTGGACCGAATTGTCCACCACTGAAGAGAGTGTATAAGCTCAGGGGACATTCATATAACATCCTCCAGACTTCCCGTGGCTTGATACCACTAAGAAGCCAGGGTCCATTGAGCAGATCTCATGTGAAGATATGCCATGGGTGTAACATACACTGTGACAGCCATGTGGCCCAACAACCTCAACATCTGCTGAGCTGTGACCTGCTGTGAGGTCCAAACCTTTGACGTGAGGGACAGAAGATTGTCTGCACACATCTCCGGAAGATAGGCTCGAGCTGTCTGTGTGTCGAGCAGGGCTCATATGAACTCCAGTTGTTGAACTGAATGGAGATGGGACTTGGGGTAGTTTACTACGAACCCTAGTAGCTCCAGCACCTGAATAGTCTTCTACATGGACTCCCGAGCACCTACCTCCAAGGTGCTCTTCACCAGCCAATCGGCAAGATAAGGGAACACATGCACTCCCACTCTGCGTAGCAACATTGCAACTACCACTAGACATTTGGTAAACACCCTGGGAGCTGACTTGAGGCCACGAGGCAACACACGGTACTGAAAGTGATGTGCTCCCAGCCGAAATCGAAAATACTTCCTGTGAGCTGGAAGTATCGGGATGATGTGTGTATATGCATCCTTCAAGTTCAGAGAGCATAGCCAGTCATTCTTCTGAATCATGGGAAGAAGGGTGCCTAGGGAAACCATCCTGAACCTTTCTCAGACTAGAAATTTGTTCATGCCCCTTAGGTCTAGGATGGGATGCATCCTCCCCCCTCGTTTATTTCTGCACAAGGAAGTACCTGGAATAGAATCCCTGCCCTTCTTCCACTGGTGGAACGGGTTTGACTGCATGGGCCTTTAGAAGGGCGGAGAGTTCTTCTGCAAGTACCTGCCTGTGCTGAGAGCTAAATCAATGAGCTCTCAGTGGGCAATTTGGAGGTTTGGATATCAAATTGAGGGTGTACCCTAACCGGACTATTTGAAGAACCCACCGGTCGGAGGTTATGAAAGGCCACCTTTGGTGAAAAAATGTTAACCTCCCCCCAATTGGTAAGTCGTCCGGTACGGACACTTTTACTGTGACTATACTCTGCTGGAGCCAGTCAAAAGCCCGTCCCTTGCTTTTGCTGGGGAGCAGCAGGGGCCTTGGGTACACGCTGTTTATAAGAACAAGCACGCTGGGGTTCAGCCTGAGCAGGTTGGCGAGCAACGGGAGCGTACCTACGCCTAGGATAGGAATAGGAAGCACTCCGTGACCCACCAGAATACCTCCTGGATGAGGAGGTGTTTGCAGAAGATGTCACGTCAAAAGTGTCGTAAGTGCCCCTGGCCAAGAACTTGCGACATGCCTTCTGCTGCTTGACAACTTGTGAAAGGGCTCGTCTGCTCCAGAGGTAGCGCGTCGACCGAGTCGGTGTCAGGTTCTCAAGGATAGTCTGGAATGTATAGGGAGACAGCAAAACAGTTCACGGCAGCCAACGGCTCTGGCCACCAGAGGGCAAGGCAAGCACAGCCAAGGAAAACAGTCACAATCGTTACAGTACCTCCTCCTCAAGGCCCCCCCCCCCCCCCCCGGTCTCCACGGGCGATTCCGGTCTTCATGGGTAACAGTGGTGAAACCTACGGAGGAGTTTGACAACATGACCACGGGTAGCTGGACTGGAACTTGAACAGGAATCAAGAACTGATCTGAGACTGGGACCCAGACTGGAATCAGGACTGCCATCAGGACTGGAACTCGGACTGGCATCAGGACTGGAATCAGGACTGGAACTCGGAGACGAACCGGGGCTGGGGCCCGGAGTGGCCTCAGCATCTCGGCTGGAACTGGAACTCAGAGTGAGTGGCCTCAGCATCTCGGCTGGAACTGGAACTCGGAGTGGCATCTCGGCTGGAACTGGAACTCGACTTGAACTCAGTATCTGGGCTGGAACTGAAACCTGGACTGGGCTCAGCGTCAGGGCTGGAACTGGAACTCAGCTTGAACTCAGCACCTTGGCTGGAACTGGAACTTGGTGTAGACTCAGCATCTGGGCTGGAACTGGAACTCGACTTGAACTCAGTATCTGGGCTGGAACTGAAACCCGGACTGGGCTCAGTGTCAGGGCTGGAACTGGAACTCAGCTTGAACTCAGTATCTTGGCTGGAACTGGAACCCAGAGTAGACTCAGCAGCTAGACTGGAATTCGAGTTGGACTCAGCATCTTGGCTGAAACTGGAACTCAGCTTGGACTCAGTAGCTTGGCTGGACGCGCCCCTCAGGCTGGACTGCAGGTAAGCCTGGAGCTTGGGATTCTTAAGACGCTTTCTTTCAACGGCAGCTTCCAGAGTATTCCGCAAGGCTGGACAGGAGACAAGTAGGCGGCAGTATTTGCAGAGCGGGGTAGAAGGGTCAATAGCAGAAACTGGGTTTTCAGCGATCATAAGCTCCCGGACACGCTTTCTCTCTGCTGCCACTTCAGGAATTCTCTTCAAAGCTGGATCAGACAAAAGTGTTCCACGATACTTATAAAGTGTCATGAAAGGATCAAAAACCATAATTAAACTGAAACTGAACTTCACACGTTAAGCAGGAGCTAAACCCGGGTGGTGACACGGATTGCCAACAGGGGAAAGAGTCCTAGGCTGGAAGCCCAGCTGGTAGGATGATCTTGCCAAGCTCATGGCCTTTGCAATCTGTCAGGTTCTCAAGGGTAGTCTGGAATGTATAGGGAGACAACAAGACAGTCCACGGCAGCCTCCGGCTCTGGCCACCAGAGGGCGAGGCGAGCACAGCCAAGGAAAACAGTCACAATCGTGACAGTCGGACAGCTTCCTCACCGAGTTCCGCAAGTTGGCGCTCGTGAAGTGCTGGTAAGATTGAATATGGGCGATGAGCATAGCAGCCTGATACATTTTTCTTCCAAAAGAGTCCAAGGTTCTAGCTTTTTCCTGGGGGAGCCAAGGCATAGTCCCTAGTACTCTTGGCTCTCTTGAGAGCGGCATCCACCACCATGGAGTTGTGGGGTAACTGAGACCTTGCCAGCCCAGTTTCCATGTGGATCTAGTATTGGGTATCAGTCTTCTTGGGGACCACAGGGACATACAGAGGGGACACCCAGTTCCGCACGAGGACTGCCTTGAGTACCTCGTGTAGAGGAGCTGTCACTACCTCTTTAGGTGGAGTCCACGACCTCGAGTATCTTAGCCCTGGACTCATCCTCCCCTTCTACGGGGAATGGAATGGCTTCAACCATTTCCCATACAAAAGATGTAAAGGAGAGGCTCTCTGGTGAAGACAACCTCCTCTCAGGCAGAGGGGAAGGCTCAGAAGTGGTCCCATAGGACTCATCGGAGGAAAAGTACCTGGGATCCTCCTCTGATTCCCACGAGCATTCCTCCTTGGTATCGGACAGCACTTCCCTCAGGGATGTCCGAGACTGGGCCTGCCTTGACGTCGAGGACCCATGGCCTCGAGAACAGTGTTGAGGAGTCGGCTCCCGCCTCGACTCCGGCGAAGCTTCCTCCACCGACGTCAAAAGAGAACCGCCCTGGTTGGCAATCCACACTGGGGCCGCAAGCAGGCTGTGGCCGATGCAGATCGATGCAGCAAGCCCTCCAAAAGCTCTGGGAGGAAGGCCCGGATATGCTTGTTCAGAGCCGCCATCAGTAAAGCTGTGAGGCCGATTGGCGATCAGGTTGCAGGAATGCCTGGGGCGCGGGAGCAGGATCTCAGCTGCTGGAAGACTTATGCATTGGCACCTCTTGAAAGGAGGGGGAGTGATTCTCCCGGTGTCAAAACTTCTCGGGGGCCAGATCCCTCGGCACCCCAGAGCTCCCGGCACCATGCATCAAAGGAGATTGGTGTCAGTGCTTCTTTTCCTTTGCCCGATGCACCTCACCCAAGCTCCTCTGTGCTGATGAGGACGACGTCGAATCCTCCCGTTGCCTCAGGGTCGGGTCCGATAAAGGCTGGTCCCGAGGGGGGGGGGGGGCCTGCACAGCAGGAGGCCTTGAGGCAGGTGGAGAGCCACTCAACACCTCGCTGCTCCCAGTGTCTGGACCTTGCAGCAGCCATCCCTACCTTGACTCCCGATGTCGATGCCTCCCTTGAAGTCTATGCCGACGACGCCAACCTCGATGTCAATTCCAACATCGAAGGACCAGACCGAGCTCCAAAAGGTTTCTCTCTTTGAGCTTCTCGAGAAATTTGCATCCTTTTCTTCATACAAAGGACACAATTTGCCAGGCTGTGGTCGGGCCCAAGGCACTGAATAAACCAAGAATGTGTAACAGTAACCAAGGTGATCCGGTTGCACCGAGTACAATGTTTGAAGCCACTGGGAGTCTTCGATGACATGGAAGGGAAGATGGCCTCGGCTAAAATAAAAGACTTGATTGTGCTTAAAAGAAAAGAAAGGCACAAAAATGGAGAAACCCAACCGAGCAGGCCTAATTACAGCCCGTGCCGAAAAGAAAAGTAAACTTAATTGCGGGCCCAAAAACTAAAAGAATAAAGGTTCTCTCTTTTTTTTTTTTTTTAAATAATCAAATAAAAGAAAAACAATGGAAAAAACAAAATAGGGCTCTTTCCTGGGCGAAAAAGGAGTCATGGAAAAAACTGCTGCTCCTCATGTGTAGGAAAAAAAACTGAGGAGTGTGACGGGCAGGAAGGCACTCTGTGCATGCGCGGTGGGGTGCGGAATGCACACCAGAAGGCTCTAGAAATTTTTTTGCTGGCTATTATGCCAATTCCCTGGCCATCGCAGATCGTCGACCCACTTGTGAGAATGATTCAGCCTGCTTGTCCTCGGATAAATATTAATCACAACCTTCAGGAACACCTCTACTAAACTTAGGAACATACAGGCTGTATGTGAATAGTTTTACCTGAGTATAGTTTTACTATTTTTTAAGAGGTATTTCTGTATATAAACCTTCTATGCATGTAGCTTTTAAAATTATCCCATGCTGAACATGCAGCTTTTATTTCTTAACCCAGATCACTTTTCTAAGGTAAGATGAATAGTATTTGTCCCAGCGATAGTAGATTGAATAAAGAGTACATTGCAATGACTTAGATGTGACATGATTGGAAGACTCTGGTGAATTTGTCGTACATTAATTCTGTTTGTGATGTTATTTTTCCCACACTTGCTTTTGCTTTGTTAATAATTCAGTGTACTCTGATCCAGCTCTAGTCTTAATTTATTAGACTCCCCTGCTCTCAGTTCTGAGAAGAAAACATGCCAGACAGAGAAAATGACAGAAAGAAAGGCAGAAGGAAGAACACGGGGGGGGGGGGGGGGGGGGGGGGGGGGGGGTCAGGCAAGAGGTAAAAGAAGGCATTCTGAGTTAAGTGAGATAGATTGGCAGTTGAGTGTGCACCTGGATGCTGTGTGTTATTTTCAAAAGCTTCACTCATTTGCATCATCTGGTAGGTCTGGTGGTCCCAACATAGAATCTGTTTGGTTCTTTGGTTACTAAGTTCTGTACCCTTTGAACCTTTGCAGCAGGGGCGTAGCTACGGGTGGGCCTGGGTGGGACCAGGCCCACCCAATTTCGGCCCAGGCCCACCCACCCACCCACCCAAGTGCACGCACACTGCAGCAGCAGCAGCCTAGCGTACCACGGCAGAGACGCACCCGCTCGCGCTCTGACGTAGCTGATCTCTCCAGGTTCCTTCCAGCCCGATTTTGGCTGAGGCCCACCCACTACGGCACCACCCAAGCGCACATACTCACTGACTGCAGCAGCAGAGCGAAGCGGAGCAGCCTAGTGTACTACCACGTCGCGGGCACCCGCTCAGCTGATCTCTCCAGGTGCGTCGTAGTTAGTTGTTTTGCATCCATCCTACGCTCGCTCGTGGCATCTGAGGGTATAGCTGCACGCATGGCACGCAGGGGGCTGACTATTGATTAGTGCGAGCCTCAGCCTGGCCCTGCCCAGTCCTACACCTGCAGCTCGACCCGGCTGGCTCCACGCTCTCTGGCTCCTCCAATAGATCGTCAATCAGGCACAGAACCAGACACAAGAACCAATAAGGGCGCAGGGCAGTGCAAAGCGCAAACTAATTGGCCAATCAAATCAATGTGCGACTATGCTAGCAGCAGCTTCTACGAGCCACCGCCACCACAACACAGAATTCTCTGGAAGTTTCTCAGGCTGGGATCCTCTTCATCTCAGGGCTCCAAACACTTGTTCCAGGAGCCCATGATATTTCCCTCTCTTTCCTGCAACTTAGCTGACCTCATACAGTCCATAGTTTCCTTTGAGTCTGCAGCTACCGAGTTTCTATCCAACTCGCTCTGCCCTGGCTACAGTAGCCTGTAGAAGTGTGCATAAGGACATAATCTGGTAGTAAAGCGAATGAAAGGGAGTAAATATTCGTTTTACGACGTGCCTCATTTTGCTTCCTTAGCCATGGCCACTTCTGGATCTTCCCTCTGTAATAGGGAACGGTTTAGACACTGAGATGGCTGTTCTGGGACGTCTTATTACTGCCTGAGGCAAAAAGGAGTTGCTCTTTATCCAGAGGTCATTGATGGGGGTAGCAGTAAAGGGATGTGGCCTTGTGGTTCTGGATCGTGTGACGTGGCGGATGTATCCAGTGATGGCAGGGGGCCTGCTAGGAAGAGCGTGCTGGTGACCGGGGGCACGGGTTCATGTAAGTGTTGTGTGGGTGTGTGGTGCACCACACTGATGTACTAATGCACGCTCACCCCTGGCCAGGGCCCAGGCCGCCATATGCACGGGAAGGCTGCCGGCCTGAATGTGTTGCGACACAGGCACGGCTCCACAGTCCACATTGTGCCTGCCTATGCCTGCGGTGGGGTCTATAATTTTCAGTGGTTGTCAGTTCCCGAGTTAATCACAGTCACAGCAGCAGCAGCAGCAGCACTCCCCTGCAGCCCCACAAGCCAGCTACAGGAGCCAGGTAATAAACATATTTTTTTTTAATGTGTAATTGTACTCAAAAATGCTGCCTGGTGGTGGTGGGCTTCTGGGTGGGGTAAGCACTTCACTGCTTAGGGCAAAAAGGTATATTTAATTATTATACCTTTTTGTTTGCCCTAGGCAGTGAAGAACCCACCCCCACCCAGAAGCCCACCGCCAGCCAGCTTTTGATTACTCTTGTAAGTAATCAAAATGATGGCTCTGCTTTTTCTTTCATATTAAGTATGTATATGGTTTATGTTGATGCAGGGCAGCTGTTGGGCAGGCTACTTAGAAATCCATCATCAAGTGCACTCTAAGGCATTATTTTGTAGTATCCCAAGAAACACTACTCATACATAGTGCCCACCCATATTAGCTCTGGGCCCACCCAAAATATCAGGTCTGGCTACGCCACTGCTTTGCAGAAAGTGTTTTTGAATGATCTTATTCTGAAGGTTGTTTTTTTGGTAACAATCTGTTTGGTAAGGCAAGCTTTCTGACTTTTTTCTTTAGATGACCTGAAAAAAGATGGTTCATCTTGCCTCTATTACGCAAATGTTCTTTACTTAGGTCTTCCTAAGAAAGCCCTGATAAGGCTCCCGTTACTTCAGAACACTGTAGTGAAGATTATTGTATACAAAGCTAAATTTGATAGAGCTAGACTATTATTGAAAACTTTACATTGATTTCCAATTGCTGTGAGGATTGAATTTGTTATTCTTGTTTTTCAAAAATTTAAATGGTTTTAGTTCTTGTTGTCTAGGGCCCTGTTTACTAAGCTGCACTAGCGTTTTTAGCGTGCTCTAAACGCTTGTGCTAAAAATTCTAACGCACCCTTAGCGCTGCTTAGTAAACAGAGCCCCTAATGTCTTATTTACAATTTCAAATGAGATCGCATTCTTCTCTATACACTTATTCTACTAAAGTACAACTCCCTCTCACTTTGAGCATTAAAAAGATCTTGACAAGGAAAGAATTACTGGAAGGAATCATTCCAAGCTACAAGTTTATGGAACTCTCTACAGCCTGAATTATGCTTACAGTACAATTATTTGAGATTCAGACGATCATTAAAATGTATTATTTATTTAGATTTTGCTCACACCTTTTTCAGTAGTAGCTCAAGGTGAATTACATTCAGGTACAAGGATATTTCTGTGTCCCAGGAGGGCTCACAATCTAAGTTTGTACCTGAGGCAATGGACGGTTAAGTGACTTGCCCAAGATCACAAGGAGCAGCAGTGGGATTTGAACCGGCCACCTCTGGAATGCAAGACCGGTGCTCTAACCACTAGGCCACTCCTCCATGGTTGTATAATAAGATCTTTAATCTTGTTGTAGTTTTTATTGTCTGCAGGGTACTTTCCTTCTGGTGGGGGTCCAAGTTGCCCTTGGTGTGCAACTACTAGCTCAAATCCCACTTCTGAGTACCCTTGGGAGTGCCATTCTTGCCAGTCTTTTGCTTGGACTCAGTTCATTGTCTCTTTACAGGAATGTGCCTTTTTAGGATTAGTTTGCCACAGCTCTTCCTTGCTTCCCTTGCTTTCTGGCAGGAGTTTTAGCGTGGCACAGGCAGAGTTTGCCTTTTCTAGTTTCAGGCGCTTCTCTCCTGGCACATTTGGCACTCCTTCCTTTTTCTGTAAGGGACGCAGTTCTTTCCTACTGAGCAGATCTATTGCTGTGCATCTGGAGTTTGACTCTCCCTTAGCTGGTTTTTCCTCAGTTTGGTGTTAGTGGCCAGCTTCCTCTTTGTTCCTGGCCTGGTGAGAGTTGTTTTTTCCTCACTGCCTTGCGGCTGCATTTTGCTCCCTATGGTCTGAGGATTCCAGCTTCGTGATGCTTACCTCCCTCTTGGCAGGAGTTCATTCTCTACGTTGACTGCTGCTCCGTATCGGTTGCCTAGGAGGGCGGACATTGTGGCTCAGAGACCACTTGAGGGCCGAGAGTGTCTCTTGGGGCACGGGGCTTTCTCTTCTTTTAGTTTTAGTCCCTCTGGGCCAGGGGAGTGCAGTGCCAGGTCTGCATTTCCACAAGTTGTGCTCCTTTCGTGTTGACCTCCTGGCAGCACCTTCTTCTCTGGCTGTTCCCCGGGACTCCATCTATGCATTTTGCTTGTTGAGCACAGCTCCATCATTGCATGTTAAGCACAGCTCCATCGCTACATTTGAGCACAGCTCCATCGCTGTATGTTGAGCGCGGCTCCATCGTTGCATGTTGAGCGCAGCTTCATTATTCCACGCAGTTCCACCATTCCAGGTTGGGCACGGCTCCATCGCTGCATGCTGGGCACAGTTCCACAGTTCCAGGTTGGCTTTAGTTCCATCGCTGTATGTTGAGGACAACTCTATCATGGCATGTTGAGTGAAGTTCCTTCGCTGCTTATTCTGCAACCTTTCTTCTCTGCATGTTGAACGCAGCTCCATTGTCATATGTTGAGTGTAGTTCTTTCTCTGCATGTCTCAGCGTGGGGCACAGTCCTGTGTCTGCCTGTGGAATGCAGCTCCTTGTCTGTGTGTGGCACGCAGCTCTCTCTCTTTGTGTATGGAACGCAGCTCCCTGTCTGCGTGCAGAGCGCAGCTCCACCGGCTGTTGAGTGTAGCTTCATCTCTGTATGTTTAGCACAACTCTTCTCTGCAAATTGGGTGAAGTGGAGCAAAGCTCTGTGACTGCAGGTGCTCTACAGCTTCATGTCTGTGTAGGAAGCATAGCTCCTTGTCGGCGTGTGGTGCGCTGCTCCTTGCTGGCATCTGGAGTGCAGTTCCTTGCTGGTGTCAGGAGCACAGCTCCTTGTTTGCATGTGGAAAGCAGCTCCTTGTCTGCATTTTATACACATTTCCATTGCTACCGCAGCTTCAGTTATGCAGGTACCTCTAACATCCAGCTCTTTCAGTGGGGCACTGCTCATCCTCTGTTTGTTACTCTCAGCTTCGTCTCTGCTTGTTCAGGGCATTTCTATCTTTGCCAGAGGTGTGGAACTCTTTCTCTGCCCTTGGTGCATGGCTCAGTTTGTGTGCTTTGAGTGCAACTCCGTTTGTTCTCGTTGAGCACGGATCCTTCTCTGCCTGCCTGATGAGCGCAGCTTCTTTTCTGTCCCTTGAGCACAGTTCAGTCTCTGACTGTGGAGCATATTTTCACCTTTGCCTGTTGGGCACTGTTTCACCTTGTTGGTCAACCCCAGCTTTTTTCTGCGGGTTGGATACAGTAACTTTTCAGCAGTTGTGGCATACCGCAGTTTAGACTGGTAGACAAGGCTGTCTTGTCTCCTGTTAGCCACCATTCCTGTGGCACCTTTTCTTGCCGTAGCCTCTTGGTGGCTGGCGAGAAGCTTCTCCATTGCTGGAGTTTGAATTAGTCTGTGCTCCTTTTGTGGCTACTTGGCACCTTGGGGGTCTTTTCTCCACAGTGTGACTCTTGACTCTCTTTCTTTTTGTCTCCTTTTGTGCTATTGGCTCTGTTCTTTCATCCCTAAGTCCAGAGCGAGCTGGTTGAGGAGTACTCTTTCTACGGATTTACCCTGGTATGCTGCTGCCCTTTTCTTCATGGTTCTCCTCGAGAGACTAGCACTCCAGTTAGTTGGTTCTTTCGACTCTGGAGTCTCTTCTTCTTCTGTGGAGTTTGATTCTCTCACTGTGGTTCCTGGGCCTTGCTTCCTTTCTTCTATGAACTGTGGCGCACTGTTTGGGGTTGCGTACTCCTAGTACTTGTTAGGGTCGCTTCATCCGACCATACTGGACTCAAGACAGGGGTACATAATTTTTCTTTTGCTCAAGATGTTTGTTTTATGTCCTACGGCTTCAGTTCCTTTTCTAGTGTCTAACTCTGTTCCATTTTGGTTCGGATATTCAAATCCTTTTCTGCTGATCAGTTTTTTGCTGTGTGTATAGCTTTGTTGATTTTTCAACCTTCTGCACCTTTCTTTCCCCCCACCCCTTTGGGAAACTGCTTTGCTACATCCCATTAGTCTGGCCTGGTCTGGTATAGATGACAAGGAAGGAAAAATTATGTTCTTACCTGATAATTTTCTTTCCTTTAATCATACCAGACCAGTCCAGATGCCCTCCCTGGCTAAAGTCTGTCAGACTGTTGTTTCCTTTAGGTATCCCTGGCTGTTCCACGATGCTTCAATACGCTGGGATGCCCTACAGCACTGCCTACTTCATCTTCTCTATTCACTCTCCTGCTACTTGTTGTTGTGCCAGCTCTGTATGACTCCTGTTACTTGGCATCACGGAGTTCTTTCTCCGGATTCAGGGGTAGATATGTGCTTGAGCAAGCTCAGTATGGACCATTCTCTCCCGCTACTTTACTGTTAGGGGAGGTTGCAGTTGCCTTTGGCCAAGCAGGAACAGTGAGGTTCTGCATATTGTCTCCAAGAGTTTGCCTGTTTGGTATTAACTGTGTTTTCTTCTATACTTCAGAGCACCATTGCTTGGCTATTCAAAATACTGAACATTCCAGGCTGCATGATACCCTTAAGGGGCGGTTTACTTGGAACTATTTTCTCTGTCTCCTTCCACTGGTAGATGGACATAACCCATTAGTCTGGACTGGTCTGGTCTGGTATGATTAAAGGAAAGAAAATTATCAGGTAAGAACATAATTTTTCCATAAGCACAAATATAAACTCAGAACGTATACACTGATTAAAAAATGTAAAACGCAAAATTAATTATAAAATTGTTAAAAAATCATTTAAAATATATATATTAAAATTAAATAACTTTACTTTTTTTCACATGGATCTTTATGGACACCTCTCAAATCACACATAATTGATCCCTCTATTTCCAATTTGTGCTGGTCCTGCCAATCCCAGAAAGGCACTATCAAGCATCTAACATTTGATTGTACATGTATACAGAGGTTTTGGAAGGAGGTCTGGTCCACGTTGGTAGACATATTTCATCTTTCTGGTCCAATGTTATTTAAATAATGTGATACTTAAAGATCAATGCTTTAATGATACTTTAAAGGATAATAATGAATGTTTACTTGTTGATACCATGCTAACTTTAGCCTTAAAAGTAGTTTTCTCACATTGGAAATCCCTGTACCAAGCCACTTGTCAGGAATGGTGGAATTTACTTTTTCAAACATATCAATATGAAACTTACTATGCTAAAAAGTCAACTAATTTTGCCCTATATAAGGAGAAATGGTCTCCACTTGTATCATAATTAAGGGTTAACTAATTAGCCTTTAACTGATTCTCATCATGTTCCATGGCCTCCTTTTTTATATATACTCTTTATACTCTTAATGATATGTTAAAGTTCTATAATGTTGACATTTGTTGACATTTGTAATACTGTTTTTTCTTATAACAAAATTCAATAAAAAATACTGACTAAAAAAAAGAAAAAAAAATTAAATAACTATGAATATAAAGGGATCCAAATAAAGTATCCTCAGTTATTTTTTAGTGAAAATGTTTATGAAACTCAATCAGGATTGAGGAATCTTGAGTCTGATCTCCCATTACTGGCAGAGAGAAATATGGTTTGTTCTTCTCCTGGAGCTTTGCTTCATAAAACTCTGGAGATTGGAATATTTTCCCAAAACTGATAATACATGATCAGGAAACCCTTCTGCATCCTGACATCGTAAGAATAAAAGAATAGCCATACTGGGTCAGACCAGTGGTTTATCTAGCCCAGTATCCTGCTTCTGTGGCCAATCCAGGTCACAAGTACCTGGCAGAAACCCAATTAGTAGCAACATTCCATGCTACCAATCCTGGGGCAAGTAGTGGCTTCTCTCATGACCATCTCAATAACAGACTATGGACTTTTGCTGCAGGAACTTGTCCAAACCTTTTTTTTTTTAAACTCTTGTTTATTGACAAACCAAACCACACAGTCATATATGTATATAATGCGTATCTCAACAGTGTGCTCGTTTAATACATATTTAACAGTTGCCTCTTTTTCAGTTTTCACCCTGCCCTCTACTTCATCTGACAGCCCTACCCCCTCCTCTCCCAGCCCCACCCCCCACCTTGCTCTTAACAATTCAAGATTCTACTTCATGCAACAAGTGTCAAAGAGTCCCAGAAAGGCAACCATATCCGGCAAAAGGTATCTCCCCTCTGTGAAGCCAAGTCTATAATTCCTTTTTTTTTTTTCGATCGAGCAACACTCCATCATCACTCCTCTCCACTGAGCTACACTCGGCACATCTGGTTTCAACCACAATTGCAAGATTGTTCATTTCCCCATCAGTACCGTTCTTTTCAAAAAAGCTTTCATGCCCATTGGTGATTGGCCTTGTATTTTAAATACTTCAAACAATTGTCCCGGTGTGGGCACCCACTGCACAACCCACATGTGAGAAATCTGTCTGCCCAACTCCCTCCAGAAAGAGTGCACCGTCCTGCAAGACCAGAACATGTGTCCCAAGGTAGCTCCTTTATTACCACACTTAGGGCAATCGTCTGTCTCTCTCAAAGTTGTTCTGAATGCCCGGTGTGGCGATATTTATGTATTTATGTATTTATTTATTTATTTATTGCATTTGTATCCCACATTCCCTCACCTATTTGCAGGCTCAATGCGGCTTACATAGATTTGATAACATTGTCATAACAGGATATCGGGTACAATTAGTAATGTGTAGCGCTTAGGAAGGGGTGAGGGAAGAGGGAAGAGAGTTGTCAGGGTAATTATATATATAAGCGCATAGCAAAGTTGTATTGCATTTCCCACCAGAGTGCATTGGCAGTCATACCATAAACTGTCCAAGGTCCAAGGTCCAACACAGCTCTTGGTTCCAGTGAGTCACCACCATCATACAATCATTTTGTGGTGTCGTCTCTTAAATGGCGATGGAAGTATCGCAACGGGACTCTCAGTTGTGCTTCGAGATCTAACAAGTCATTTAAAGTGTCCCAAATTTCCTGAGTCAGATGTCCCGCAGGCAGAGAACACACATAATGCTTTAGTTGTAAGTATGCAAAAGAATCTCTCTGATCTAACCCAAACTCTTCACACAAGGACTGGAAAGGTTTGATGGTCCCCTGCTCAGTGATGACCTGGAATAGGTAAAGAATCCCTCGCGTGGTCCACCTCTGGAATAGCTTAGAGGACCCCCCCTCTGGAAAAGCCAGATTCCCCCCAATAGGGAGCCGTGGGGAGACCTCCCTGTCCCAGCCTACCCTCTTGCTTAGCCAGCGCCATGTTTTCCGTAGTGGGTTTAAAATGTACCCATAGGGGCCAAGGGGAGGCAATTTGTCTGACGGGGCCTGGAGCCAGTAGGCAAAATTGAGTGGTGCTATCAGAGAGACCTCCACACTCGTACAAGAGAAAAATTCTTTGGCTCGGAACCAGTCGTACAAGTGACGCAGACTGCTAGTCAACGAGAAAAGGGTCATATCGAGAAGTTCCAAGCCCCCCTTAGCATAGGGTTGCATTATTTTTGTTAGCCCTATTCACGCTCTCTTGCCCTGCCACAAGAAACTGCCAAGAGATCTTTGTGCCCATCGCTCCTCTCTCCCTCCCAGAATAATGGGAAGCATTTGTATCATGTATGTCCATTTGGGAAAGAGGATCATATTAAATAGGGCGATTCGTCCCAGCAACGATATGGGGAGTCCTTTCCAGCTCTGCAGTAAATCACGCATTTTCCTCTGTAAGGGGCCAACGTTCTCTGAATAAAGACAAGCCAAATCTGCTGGGATATATACCCCCAAGTACCAGATTGCCCCCTTAGCCCACTGGAAGGAGAAATGTCCTTCCCACTCCAATTGAATTACTTGCTGCACTGGTAAAGCCACCGATTTCTGTAAATTTAGTTCCAGCCCAGAGAAGAAGCTAAACTCGTCTATGGTGGCCAGGAGGTGGGAGACAGATTGGTGTGGCTCAGTGAGAGTCAGGAACATGTCATCCGCGAAAGCCAGCACCTTTGTCCGACTCCCTCTCATTTCGACCCCCCGAATATCTGGATCTAGTAAAATTGTACAAAGAAGGGGCTCTAAGTACAGTAAAAATAAAAAGGGGGAAAGAGGACATCCGTGACGTGTCCCTCGTGCCACTTGGAAGGCTGGTGATCGAATGCCATTAACCAGTACCCGGGCAGACACCTCGGTATATAGAGAGCTAATTGCAGCCATATACCAGCCCTCTATTCCAATGTATTCAAGAACCTGGAACAAGTAATCCCAATTGACTTTGTCGAATGCCTTGGCCGCATCTAAGCTAACCAAGAGCACCGGGTCTCCCGTAGCCTGCCCATGTGCCACTGCCAGTAACACTTTCCTCACATGCTTGGTGGAATGCCACCCCTTGACAAACCCCACCTGGTATTCACCTATCAAGCTTGGAATGTACCCCATCAGCCGGTCAGCCAGCACCCGAGATAATATTTTTATATCTACATTAATCAGAGATATTGGTCGATAGGATTCCACCTGTTCTTTTGGTTTCCCTGGCATTGGGATAAGTGTGATCAGACCCTCATTTTCCCCCCTGGAAAAGAAACCCCTCTCTACGATTGCGTCATAATATGCGATTAAGGGGCCACAGATTTGCGAGGTCAGGATTTTATAGTACTTGCTTGAGAAGCCATCAGCACCTGGTGCTGAGCCCAACGGTAGAGACCTTAGCACTTTTTGGATCTCCTGCGCCCTAATGGGTGTAGACAAGGCCCGTTGCGTCTCCTCCGAGAGTCTGGGCATGCCAGCATCCTCAAGGTAATCCCATGTCGAGGGCCCCTCCTCCCTACCCCTAGGAGAGTACGTGTCCTGAAAGTGAGAGTAAAATACCTCTACAATGTCAGTTAATTTGGTAGTTCGGGTTCCCCCAGCGTCCATCACCGATTTTATCAATGGGCGTGTGAAGTACCCTCGGGCCACCCTCGCTAGGAGCCCGATTTGTTCCCAAAGCGCTGAAAATTTAGTCGCCTTGTCATCAACTGGTTCCTAGTTTGTTCATGGATTAAAGAATTGAGGGCTACTAGGGCTGCTGCCATGGTATCTTTATGGGCTGCAGTGGGGTTAGCGAGATATTTCCTCTTTGCTAGTTTGTATGTTTCTTCTAATTTTAAGATGCCAGACGCCATGCGTTTCGCCCAGGCACACATGAATGCTATCAGTTCCGCTCGCAATACCGCTTTAGAAGCCTCCCAAAACAGTATTGGCGACTCGCAGGATTCCAGATTAGTATCTACATATAGCTGCCATTTCTTGGCTAGGTTTTCCCGCAGAAGGTTGTCTTGATACAAATAGGAAGGGAACCTCCATCCCCCTTCTCGTGCTGTCACCCCCATCTCCAAGGCCAAATCTATCCAGATCATGGTATGGTCTGAGACCTCCATCGGGCCAATGGTAGCTGTCTTAATTTTAAAAAACCATGAGTGGGTAATTAAGATGTAGTCTATTCTCGACCAGGAGTGATGGACCTTGGATTGGTGTGTATAATCCCTGAGGGAGGGATGGAGGGTCCGCCAGTTGTTTGCATAACGCTGGCAGACCCTTCCCCCTCCCCACCCCTGGCACCGAAGTGGGCGACGATCTGTCCACTGCGGTATCTAGTACTTGATTAAAGTCACCTGCCCAAACCCAGGGTGCGTCAGTATGTTGTAACCCCAAAGCTATCAGAGATTGAAAGAAGTGTGGACTGAAAGAGTTTGGGCCATAAACTGCACATAAATAAAACTGTCCCTGGTAATTAAGATGAAGTAGTACAATGCGTCCTTCTGTATCCTTATAAATCAGTTTAGATTGACATGGCAGTCCCTTCTTTAATAAAATAGCTACCCCACTTTTCCTATTCTCAGATAAAGAGTAATAACACTCCCCCACCCATTGTTGGTGAAGTTTCTCATGTTCGGAATCAGACAATTTAGTTTCTTGCACGCAAGCAATAGTCGCTTCATGCCGCTTAAGCTGGGACAAAATTTTATAGCGCTTTACTGGGGACATTATTCCAGAGACGTTCCAGGATATTATTTTTAAAGTCGGTCGGCCAGCCATCTATTCCCCTGATCTCATGGGAGCTTCCGCAAAGTAGATATTATAAATGATCCCCCAAGGGCCCAGGGAATCCTGTCTTCTCCTCCGAGCAGGAGACCATCTCTCATCATCCAGACACTTATAACCACTGCTGCACTTCTCTTTCCAGTTCCCCCCCCCCCCCATTGACCTCTACCTCCCGCCCCCTCCTAGCCCTTGTCCTCCCACCCCCCTCTCCCCCTCCCCCCTCTCCAATCCCTTCCCCCCCACTCCCCAACTTCCCTTTAGCAAACATTTCTAGAGTCATCTTGATGCTAAGACCACCCAGGCCCCATATTAGCAACATAACACACTCTATAACATACCAATTACGTCCTCACTCTCTGATTCAGGTCTGTTGGTAACCAGTGTATCTTCACTACAGTCATTTAAGTCCTGTTGTGTTTATTAGTCAGAGTTATTAGTACTCTCATTCGACACCAGGCTATTCACATAGTCCTTGGCCACTGATTCCGATGTGAATGTGCGCCAGCTGCCGTTCTGGTGAATCTTAAGGACAGCCGGATAGACTAGCATAAATTTGATCTTCATATTATGCAAACGGCTGCACAACGGAGTGAATAATTTCCTTTTCTCCTGTAGTGAGGACGAGTAATCTTGATAAATCCTGATGGGGTTACCTTTAAATGTTGTAGAGTCTCGTTTCAGCTAAAATCCATTTAAAATCTCAACCTTATGGAGCTAATTATGTATTTTCACAATCACTGCTCTCGGCGATTGTCGGCCTTCCTGGACGCGGCCCAGCCGATGGGCTCGCTCCAAACACAGCAGCCCCGCATGGTCTGAAAGCGCGAACTCGTGTTTGAGCCAGGATTCAAGCTCCGATGCCAGCACGTGGTCTCCCACGGACTCCGGAACTCCTATCAATCTCAAATTCGCCCGCCGTGACCAGTTTTCGAGGTCATCGATTTTATTATTGAGCGATTCAATAGTTGTTTGTAGTTGAGTCAGGAGTGGGGGAGTAAGTGCAGTCGCGTCCTCGAGGTCTGAGACTCGCTGCTTCAATTTGCCTGCTCTCCGCGACAGTTCTAGTTGGGCTGCTTCAAAGGTGGCGATCTGTGATGAAAGCTTTTCCAGCTTGGGTTCCATCGCCGTTTCTACTGCTGCTGTGAGCTGGGTGAGCTGTTCGGGGGTAAAACCCCCCCCCCCCACCTCCATTCAGCGGCCATTTTGGTTCTGCTGGGACCTCGTCTGTTCGAGCCTTCTCTTTCTCCCATTTGCTGGCTCTGCTGTTCATCGCTCTCGGCTGCACCTCTACGAATTTGTCCATGTCACATTTACGGGTCTCCAAAACCCAGTATAGACAAAATCGCCCCGGTTAAGAGCAAGTTTAAAGCAGGTAAGGGCCCAGGCGTCAGAGAGCAAGCTACGTGTCCCACTTCCTCTAGCACATCACGTGACTCCCAAACCTATTTTTTAAACCCAGATACGTTATCCGCCATTACCACATTCTCCGGCAGCGAGTTCCAGAGCTTAACTATTTTTTGAGTGAAAAAATATTTCCTCCTATTTGTTTTAAAACTATTTCTATGTAATTTCATTGAGTGTCCCCTGTTCTTTGTACTTTTTGAAAGAGTTAAAAATTGATTCACTTTTACCCATTCTACACCACTTAGGATTTTATAGACCTCAGTCATATCTCCCCTCAGCTGTTTCTTATTCAATCTGAAGAGCCCTAACCTCTTTGGCCATTCCTCATTCTGGAGAAGTTCCATCTCCTTTATCAATTTGGTCACTCTTCTTTGAACCTTTTCTAATTCTGCTATGTCTTTTTTGAGATATGGCACTGTAGCCAAATAAAGGTCTTTTGTTTAGATAGGCTGGAAGCTCATTGAACTGTGAGAAACCTACACAGCTTTGGGTGGGGGAGTCTATGCTATTGAAGAAAAGTCAGACTTGGGGTTGCAAAGGAAGGCTTTTGATACTGCAGTGCAGTAGATTCAGGTTCAGGTTGAGCAGGCACAGGAAACAGTTGAATGACAAATGAGGGAGACTGAAGATACTACTACTACTTAACATTTCTAGAGCGCTACTAGGGTTACGCAGCGCTGTACAATTTAACAAAGAGAGACAGTCCCTGCTCAAAGAGCTTACAATCTAATAGACAAGTGAACGGTCGGTCCGATCGGGGCAGTCAAATTGGGGCAGTCTGGATTCACTGAACGGTAAGGGTTAGGTGCCGAACGCAGCATTGAAGAGGTGGGCTTTAAGCAAAGACTTGAAGATGGGCAGGGAGGGGGCTTGGCGTAAGGGTTCAGGAAGGTTGTTCCAAGCATAGGGTGAGGCGAGGCAGAATGAGCGGAGCCTGGAGTTGGCGGTGGTGGAGAAGGGTACTGAGAGGAGGGATTTATCCTGTGAACGGAGGTTACGGGCGGGAACGTAAGGGGAGATGAGGGTAGAGAGGTAGTGAGGGGCAGCAGACTGAGTGCATTTGTAGGTAAGAAGGAGAAGCTTGAATTGAATGCGGTATCTGATACGCCAATCTATGTTGTTTTTTCCAGTGCGTTTTTTTTCTAGGAAAAAAGGTGCCGGTACTCAAATGCTGGGCTACCCCTCAGGGGTGGGGTGATCACTGAGGGACCCACCCCACAATAGCTAGACCCCCTACAACCAGTCACAGAATCTATGACGAGGCAGAATTGGTGTGTAGAGCCTGAGCTCTTTCATTAAAACTTGGGGACCATGGGTCAATTTTAGCAGACAATGGAAAAGGTGCCAGTACTCAGTACCCCCTCAAAAAAAGCCCTGGGTTTTTCCAAGTGAACATGTATGTACAGGAAAATAAATGCAAATCAGGAATATGTCACTAGCAGGCCAAGTCTGTTTTGAATTTCATACTATTTCACACTAGCCTGGAGTATCTGAAATGCTTTATACTGTGGTTTTAGTGTTTGTCTTTTCCATTTGATTGAAGCAGAACGGTACCCACCCGCTATGTAATGCACTGTGTTTGTAAAGTACACATAGTATATAATAATTCCTACCTGCTGCCACCTAAAAGATTATTGTGTATACAATTATTTGTCAGATTTACATTGCCTTACTATTAAACACTGGAAGGAATTGAAGCTTTTACATTTAATTTTTGAAGCTTCAAATTAAGCTTTCCATAATGGGAATAGATTGAAATCCTTTTGCAGACTTACAGCTTGCACTTAGTTAATGAAGCTCTCCTTGCATTGAACCAGCTCTGAAGCCATCAGGAGCACAGGCTGCAGCTTTGTCAGTAGCCTATGCTAATGAACACAGTTCCTAAAGAACTCCACTTAATTCAGAATTATCTTGATTTTTGGAAAATAGTGAATGTACATCTTTTCTGTTAATCTTTTAGTCATGACCTGAAAGTGGAATTTATTGGATGCTAACTGTACTGCAGGTATTTGTAGATTGTTTTGTGATTTTATTCTATTGTGTTCTAAATTTTATGGTAATTTGATTTTTGTGAGTTACTGCTTTATTATGTTGCCAATATAATTTAGCAATGATTAGAGGGGGGGGGGGGGGGGGGTTGTGCTTATGTTCAATTTTTAAACATTTGCATGTGGTTGCATTTTATTGTATATCATTTTAAAATATTTTGTAACCTTGTCTTGAGCATTCTGAATAGAAAGGTGTATAAGATGTAAAATGGATGAGGAGGATGATCCTGTGAGAATCCATATTCAGAACAGATAACGTAACATGTTCCAGTTGGTTTATAAATGTGTTTGACTATGATTATATTGACTAAAATTGACCAATAGGATCCAGTTTGTGGCATTTTAGTTAACCTGGCTTTCTGCCAAATCTTCTGAGGGATTGGGGTGAGCAAATTGACAAATATCTAAATTTACAGCAGAAATTTATTATTGATGAAGACACGTATTATTTCTAGTTACGTACACTTTCCAAATATTGTGGCGCACGTGGGGCACAGCTTTTTCTTGAGCTTGTAGTCTTATTTTCTCTCTAATGGATTATGGCTCTTTTTCTTATGTCATTTCTTTTTATTCTCGTTTTGTGGGTGGAAAATGTAATTATACTCGCATGAAACCTTGTACACCTAGCTGTCTAGGATCTTGTTTTGCTGTGTTTACACTTGAGCTGGTGCAAGGCAGGCAAAAGAGGGCCAAACTACCATAAAGCAAATACAGACCCTAGAGAATAGAGAATGAAATACTGCGTGTAGTCAAGGGCTCCAGGGGTGATTGGAAGCTAGACTGGTGGGCCTGATGTTGGTGCCAAGCAAAGTTGTAGAAGCTATTCTGAAAAAAAAAAACCAAAATACTGGCCATATGGATAGACTAGGTTTAATGGGATAGAGCCAACATGGATTTAGCAACAAGAAGTCTTGCCTTTCGAATATGTTAGTTTTTATGAAGATAGGTATGAAGATTAGGGTGAGCTGGTAGATCTGAAGCCCAGATCTAGGTCAGAAAAAGGACATCCAACTTGGAACGTTCAAACTTTTATTGGTATTTTAAAAAGTCTTGCTGAATGCAGAGCCTTTAGCAAAATACGTATAAGGATGTGCAGGAGGAGTAACCTAATGGTTAGTGCAGTGGGCTGAGAATCTGGTGAACTGAGTTTGATTCTTACTGTGGCACTTTGTGATCTGGTCAAGCCACTTAATCCTCCATTGCCCCAGGTACAAAAAAACTTAGGGGCTGTTTACAAAGCTGTTTAGCGCGGGCTAAAAAGCGCACGATAACCATTTAGATGCCCATAGGAATATTATAGGCATTTACACGGTTAGCATGCACTAATTTTTAGCGCATGCTAAAACTGCTAGCAGCCTTTGTAAACAGGGCCCTTAGATTGTGAAGGGACAGAGAAAGTACCTGCGTATAATAAATGTAAACCTCTTTGGTTGTACCACAGAAAGGCAGTATATATCAAATCTATACATCTAGTTGCTGTCACATACAGTGGAAACAGCTATTTAGCAAAACAAAGCACACATTAGAAAACAAAAAAAGAAAAAAAGGCATTGAGTCAGGAATTCTATTATGCAATACAAGTATGTAGTGCAGCTGTGTTTCCAGGTGCACACAGCTGCATTGCATACTTGGTATTGCATAGTAGAATTGCTGACTTGATAAGTCATGTCCACCCTAGGTGTGTGGCACAGCATGGCACTTCAGAGCCATGTGATCAGCTCATACATTTTTATGCTAATTAGTATCCCCAACTCCCAGCTTCTCCCCTACCCCCCCCCCCCCCAGCCATGTTATACATAGCTTAGTGTGTGTTTCTAGGTGTGAGGTTGAAAGTCCTGTCTATGCCTGTGCAATTGTAGCTAGTGTACTGCCCAGTATTCTATGTAAACACAGTATGCCTGTGTTTTTGCATGCTGTGGATGAACCATGCAAGCCTTTGCTTCAGGCTTGCTTTTTATCAGCTGAGAACTCTGGAGTATTGCAGAGTATTTATAGCAAAGGCATCTCCAACAGGAAGCGTTTGCTTAAGCTGTCATTTGTGCTATCCATGGAGAGAAAATCTCCCTTGCTCTCATTTAGGTGCTCACCCCTCCCTCACAAAGTTCCTTTATAATTAATGTGCCTCCACTAGCAGGAGGTGATAGGACAGTGACAGGCAGCTTCCATTCCACAGCTGACATTCTCAGTAGATGCAGCAAGGAGAATAAAGAGGGCAGATACTCCCTTTCTTCCTTCAACATGGTACAGTACTGCTGCATTAGGAGTGACATAATCCTCTAAAGGAGCCTCTGCTGAGTCTCTTGAGTACAGGATCCAAAACAAAAAGACCGGCACATAGAGATCTTAGTTATTTGAATGGGGAGTGGATTATTACAATACAATGTAGTCTTGATTATTCGATGTTCGGTAATCTGACCATCCGGCATATCCGCTGACAGACCCCTCCCACCCCCCGTGACTTCATCGCATTTATTTCTATTAAAACTCTTTGTGTTTAGAACAATGTTTGAAAATTGGGGACTCTGTGCCTTTTTTGTAATGCATTGTTTGATGGATTTATGCAGTGTCTTCCATATTATCTGACTTTTTACTTATACTACAACGGTTCAGTACCATTTACGTCAGGTAATCGAGACTATACTGTACTTAGGTTTTACATGGAAGTGATGGGTGTTAGCACAGCAGTGCTCCAGTTTTAATTTAAATTCATACAGGTAAATGTTTAGCTGGCAGTGGTCAGCATTTCTGCATTTATTCAATGCTGACTGCTGCTGGCAGGATTAAACCCAGATATTCATGGCCAGGCCATGTTTAGGCACTAGCATTGAATATCCAGTCATTGGCAAGCCTGGAAGTTATGCGGGTGCTGGCTGATATTCCATGCTGGTACCAGCATACCTAACCAGGCAAGATAGGATTGCTTTTTATGCAGTCCTACTTGAATACAGGCACTGATGTTGAATCACCGGTGCCTGCATATCTTCCAGCTTCACCTTAGCCTTAACACTGGCTGTCAGAGCTGATATATAAATGTAATTCACCTTGAGCTACTACTGAAAAAGGTGTAAGCAAAATCCAAATAAATAAATATAGCAGCAGTACCTGGTTAAGTGCTGCTGAACATTGACTGCTGTCTTCTCAGGGTGGTTTAAGTGGGCAAGAGCCTTTTCTGCCTGCTTAAACCATGCTGAATATCGACCCCATTTGGTGGAAATAATTTTCTTACATAAGAATCAGCACTGTGGGTGTAGTGGATGCTTGTGTGCCCTTAATATTGAGCATGCCCAATTGTGTAAAATAATCAGGATAAGAAATGGAACCCTTTGTGGTTCTGTTTGCTTTAAGTTACAGCCAGATTTAATTAATTGTGTTTATATCGCTGCTGCCTTAATAGGATTTATTATAATGAGGATATTGTGCTCTATAGAGTGTGACCTGATCAGAAGGTTTTATCACTGTGTAGTAGCTGATGCCTCCTCTTTTCAGAGACTGATCATCACCATCACTCTGACTCTTGTGCTTAGTTGGCACAAGGGCAGCAATCTTGTCTGAGATACAAACTTTTTTTGCATGAGAGTGCTTCTGCTGGTCGATCAGGCCAGCTCAGAATCTTTTTGATTCTGATATTACTAGATCAAACAAGAAGAAATTAAACACCCTTCATCTCCAGTAATGCACTTATTTACATATTAATACATTCAAGAAACATGTTAATTTAAGATTCCTTAGTGTCTGGGCTGTGCTATCCTTAGTAAGCGGGCGTTGTCTCTTCCTGCCAGCAGATGGAGATAGAGAAACTGAACTTTCCCATTGACCGGTATAACCTGTTGGTGTTCGGTGGAAAGCACCAGTATTTCTCTACCACCAGCAGATGATAGGTTGTTCAGGCTGGTGCCCCTGCCCTAGCTTCCAGCAGTGTAGGTAGGTTTTTTTTGTTAGATTTGTACCCCGCGCTTTCCCACTCATGGCAGGCTCAATGCGGCTTACATGGGGCAATGGAGGGTTAAGTGACTTGCCCAGAGTCACAAGGAGCTGCCTGTGCCTGAAGTGGGAATCAAACTCAGTTCCTCAGTTCCCCAGGACCAAAGTCCACCACCCTAACCACTAGGCCACTCCTCCACTAGTTGTTCAGGCTGGTGCCCCTGCCCTAGCTTCCAGCAGTGCAGGTAGGTGCCATAGAGCTTGTTCAAGCTTAATGGTAGGCTTCCATGTTCTTGGATCCACAAACTGGACCTAGTCGAGTGCAGACTGCTGTTCTGTTATCCCCAGTCATCGCCTGATGGGGATGACTTATTGAGGCATACGGTTCAGCCCTGCAGGTCCCCATCCCCCCCCCCTGCACTGCTCTTGCACCTTTTTGAGTACCCCCCCCCCCCCCCCCCCCCCCGGCTCCCCTTCAGCTTCAGATAAACGAAATGAGACTGGGTTTGTCTGGCATAGGGATTACATCTAAGTGTTTTAAAAAAGAAAACTCTGCAGAGCTGGATTGTTGGTGTGTGTGTGCAGGATTGGCTATAGTTGGGTGGAAGGGCCTGCAGGCCTGTGCTCCAGCAATGTGACCAGGCATGCTTAGAAGGCTGTCGCTTCAAGGCCTGCGCACGTTCCTCACTATTTTCCTCCTCCTGCTGAAGGGGGTTTAAATAAGTGGCTGGGGAAGTTGCTTCCTCACTTTGACAGAAAAACTTTGTACTGTGTGAAGCTTCTTTCTTGCCAGCTCAGCCCACACACCTGAGGTAATTTTTAGGGTGCTTTTCTGGATGCAGGCCTCAATGGAGGAGGTGCATTTCTGGATGCGGGCCTCAGAGGTGGATAACTCAAAGGAGTCTGAGTCCGCCCCCTCCCTTTGTTGATTTCTTTCTCTTCAGACAAGCATTGGTGGGGCTTTAACACCCAGCCAAAAAGTAAGGCTGGAGAAGTAAGATAGTAGATGACAGCAGATAAAGCAAAGATACTTACCTGTATCAGGTATTCTCCAAAGACAGGCCTAGGAACCGGCATTTGCCATAGCAAATAGAAAAAACTTTGCCAGAGCCTGCTGGCGCATGTGCAGCGCGTACTGACTTCCTGCCCGCCACTCGAGTGCGTACTTACAGTTAAGTATAAAGCATAAACAACAACTCCAAGGGGAGGTGGGTGGGATTGTGAGAATAATCAGCCTGCTGTCCTTGGAGAATACCTGCTACAGGTAAGTATCTTCGCTTTCTCAGAGGACAAGCAGGCTGTATTAACTTCACAAGTGGGGTATCCCTAGCATCCAGGCTCACCCAAAACAATAAACATTGGTGAATTGGGCCTCGCAACAGTGAGGACATAACATAGGTAAACCTGAAACTATATACAGCTAGCTGAGAGTGCAGCCTGGAACAGAATAAAATGGGCCTAGATGGGTGGAGTTGGATTCTAAACCCCAAACAGATTCTGCAGCACCGACTGCCCAAACTGACTGTCTCATCGGGTATCCTGTTCAAGACAGTAATATGAAGTGAATGTGTGGACTGAAGACCATGTTGCAGCTTTGCAAATCTCTTCAATGGAGGCTGACTTTAAGTGAGCCACCAATGCAGCCACGGCTCTGACATTATGAGCCGTGACATGGCCCTCCAGAGTCAGCCCAGCTTGGGGATAAGTGAAGGATATGCAATCTGCTAGCCAATTGGAGATTGTTCATTTTCCGATGGTGACTCCCCCCCCCCCCCCCCCCCCCGTTGGGATGAAAAGCAACAAACAACTGGACGGACTGTCTGAAGGGCTTCGTCCACTCCATGTAAAAGGCCATTACTCATTTGCAGTCCAAGGTGTGCAAGCTGGTTTCACCAGGGTGGGCATGAGGACGGGGAAAAAATGTTGGCAAGACAATCTACTGATTCAGATGAAACTCCAACACCCCCTTCGGCAGGAACTTAGGGTGCGTGCGGAGGACTACTCTGTTGTGATGAAACTTAGTATAAGGTGCATCTTCTACTAGGGCCTGAAGCTCACTGACCCTACAAGCTGAAGTAACAGCCACCAAGAAAATGACCTTCCAGGTCAAGTACTTCAGATGGCAGGAATTCAGTGGCTCAGACGGAGCTTTAATCAGCTGGGTGAGAATGACATTGAGATCCCATGACACTGGTGGAGGTTTGACAGGGGGCTTTGACAAAAGCAAACCTCTCATGAAGCAAACAAATAAAGGCTGTCTAGAGATAGGCTTACCCTCTACACGCCAATGATAAGCACTAATTGCACTGAGGTGAACCCTTACAGAGTTGGTCTTGAGACCAGACTCTGACAAGTGTAGAAGGTATTCATGCAGGGTCTGAGTAGGACAAGAGAGAGGATCTAGGGTCCTGCTGTCACACCAGACAGCAAACCCCATTTGAAAGAGTAACACCTCTTCGTGGAATCTTTCCTGGAAGCAAGCAAAACTCGGGAGACACCCTCTGAAAGACCCAAGGAGGCGAATTCTAAGTTCTCAACATCCAGGCCGTGAGAGCCAGAGACTGGAGGTTGGGACGTAGAAGTGCCCCCACGTTCTGAGTGATGAGGGTTGGAAAACACTTCAATCTCCACGATTCTTCAGAGGACAACTCCAGAAGAAGAGGGAACCAAATCTGACACGGCCAATAGGGTGCAATCAGGATCATGGTTCTGCGTTCTTGCTTGAATTTCAGCAAAGTCTTCCCTACTAGAGGTATGGGAGGACATGCATACAGAAGGTCTGTTCCCCAATGTTGGAAAAAGTAATCTGACGCTAGTCTGTCATGGGCCTGAAGCCTGGAACAGAACTGAGGGACCTTGTGATTGATTTGAGTGGCAAAAAAGATCCACTGAGGGGGTGCCCCATGCTTGGAAGATCTTGCAGGCGACACCCATATTCAGCGACCACTCATGAGGTTGCATTACCCTGTTCAGCTTGTCAGCCAAACTGTTGTTTACACCTGCCAGATAAATGGCTTGGAGAAACATGCCCTGACAGCGTGCCGAAAGCCACATCTGGACGGCTTCCTGACACAGAGGTCGAGATACGGTGCCCCCCCTTCTTGGTGTAGTACTTCGCAACCCGATTGTCTGTTTTAATCAAGATAAATTGGTTGGACAGCCGATCTCTGAAAGCCTTCAGAGTGTTCCTGATCACTCTTAGCTCCAGGAGGTTGATCTGAAGACCTGCTTTCTGGAAGGACCAGTTTCCCTGAGTGTGAAGCCCATCTACATGAGCTCCCCACCCCAGGAGGGATGCATCCGTTGTCAGCACTTTCTGCGGCTGAGGAATTTGGAATGATCGTCCCATGGTCAAATTGGGCTGGATTGTCCACCACTGAAGAGAGTTACGAAAGTCTGTGGACAGTCGGATAACATCTTCCAGGTTTCCCACAGCTTGATACCACTGGTAAGCTAGGATCCATTGAGCTGATCTCGTATGTAGGAAGCATCGATATATGTGTGGAAGCATCCTTTAAATCCAGAGAGCATAGCCAATCATTTTCCTGAATCATGGGAAGAAGGGCGCCCATGGAAACCATCCTGGACTAGGAATTTGTTCAGGGCTCTTAGTATAGGATGGGATACATCCCCCCTGTTTTCTTTTGCACAAGGAAGTACCTGGAATAGAGCTCCCGCCCTTCTTCCCCTGGTGGAATCGGTTCGACCACATGGGCCTTTAGAAGGGCGGAGAGTTCCTCTGCAAGTACCTGCCTGTGCTGGGAACTGTAAGAAAGAGCTCCCGGTGGGCAATTTGGAGGTCTGGATTTCAGATTGAGTGTGTATCCTAACCGGACTATTTGAAGAACCCACCGGTCTGAAGTTTCGAGAGGCCACTTTTGGTGAAAAAACATTAACCTCCCTCCAACTGGCAAGTTGCCCGCTATGTTTTGCTGGATTAGTCAAAAGCCCGTCCCTTGCTTTTGCTGAGGAGCAGCAGGGATCTTAGGCGCACGTTGTTGACGAGAATGAGCACGCTGGGGCTGAGCCTGAATAGGCTGTCAGGACTACGTAGTTTACCTACGCCTAGCATAGGAATAGGGAGTACTTAATGTCCCCCCCCCCCCCCAAATCCTCCTGGTTGAGGAGGCTGTAGCAGAAGGCGCCCGATGGGTGAGAGAAGCCATAGCATCATTGTGCTTTTTGATCTGGTCGACTACATCTTCCACCTTCTCTCCAAAAAGGTTATCCCCCCGGCAAGGTACATTCGCCATCCTCTGCTGGACTGAATGATCTAGGTCAGAGACACGCAGCCATGAGAGTCTGTGCATCGCTATACCTTGAGTAGAGATTCTGGATGCGACATCAAAAGTGTCATAAGCACCCCTGGCCAGGAATTTACGACACGCCTTCTGCCTGACCATCTGGCGAAAAGGCTCTGCCTGCTCCGGAGGGAGGGCATCAACCAAGGTAGACAGCTGCCTCACTGAGTTCTGCAAGTGGACGCTCACGAAGAGCTGATAAGATTGGATACGAACAGCGAGCATAACGGCCTGATATATCTTCCTCCCAAAAGAATCCAAGGTCCTAGCTTCTCTGCCTGGGGGTGCCGAGGCATAGTCCCTAGAACTCTTGGCTGTTTTGAGAGTGCAATCCATCACCATGGAGTTGTGGGGTAACTGAGACCTCATCAATCCAGGTTCACCGTGGATCCAATACTGGGAATCAGTCTTCTTAGGGATCACGGGAGCAGACAGAGGGAATGACCAGTTTCACATAAGGACTTCCTGGAGTACCTTATGCAAATGAGCCGTCACTGCCTCCTTAGGTGGAGAGGTGTAGTCCAGGACCTCGAGCATCTCAGCCCTGGGCTCATCCTCCACTTCCATAGGAAATGGAATGGCCTCAGCTATTTCCCGCACAAACGATGAAAAAGAGAGGCTCTCAGGAGGAGACAGACTCCTTTCAGGTGGAGGGGAAGGTTTAGAGGGAATCCCAAAAGACTCATTGGAGGAAAAGTACCTGGGATCTTCCTCTGACTCCCATGAGTGCTCCTCCTCAGTATCGGAAAGCACTTCCCTAAGAGAGCTCAGAGACGAGCCTGCCTCGACGCTGAAGATTGACGTCCTCAAGAAGCTGATGCCTGCATGGACTGCGGTGAAGCTTCCTCCACTGATGTCGATGGGGAGTCGACCTGGCTGGCAGCCAACACTGGAGCCGCAAGCAGCACTGAGGACGGGACCTCACCGCAGGTGAAGGGCCAGGTGCAGCAGATGGCACGGAAGGCACAAGTGCCCCCGATGCTGAAGCAGACTGATGCAGCAGTCCTTCCAGAAGCTCTTGAAGTAGGGCCCGAATGCGCTTGTTGAGAGCCGCCATCGGAGAAGGCTGGGGAGCCGGTGGAGCAGTCGGTGGCAGAATTGATTGAGACTTAGGACTGCTAAGAGGCCGATGCATCGGCACCTCCTGTATGGAGGGGGAGCAGTCCCCCTGGCGCCGACCCTTCTCAGGTGCTGAATCTTTCGACGCACCGGAGCTCCCAGCACCATGTGTCTAGAGAGAACAGTGACGGTGCTTCTTAGCCTTCGCTCAATGCCCGTCACCAAAACTCCTTGGTGCCGACAAGGACGACATTGAATCTACTACTACTACTACTTGACATTTCTAAAGCGCTACTAGGGTTACGCAGCGCTGTACAATTTAACATAGAAGGACAGTCCCTGCTCAAAGGAGCTTACAATCTAAAGGACAAATGTACAGTCAGTCAAATCCTCACGTCATCTCGGGGTCATCGGTCCCGAGGGGCCTGCACAGCAGGAGGCCTCGAGGTAGGTGGAGACCCACTCGATGCTTCACTGCTCCCAGTGTGTCTTGGCCTCTCTGCAGCCATGTGTACCTCTGCTCCTGATGTCGATGCCTCCCTCGATGTCGACGTCACTGATGTCGAAGGACCGGACCGAGCTCCAAAATGATTCTTGCGTTGGGCTTCTCAAGCTAGTTTGGTCCTTTTCTTCATATGAAGTCACAGGGCACAACAAGCTAGGTTATGGTCGGGCCCAAAGCACTGAATACACCAAGAATGGGTATCTGTACCTGAGATGGTCCAGTTGCACCGAGTACAACATTTAAAGCTGCTGGGTGTCTTTGATGACATGGAAGGAAAAATGGCACTGGTGAAATCAAAGGACTCGATTGTGCCTAAGTAAAAAGGGCACAAAAAAAGGGTAGAAACCCGACCGTGTGGCCTAAAACCGGCTGCGCCGAAAAAGAAAGAAAATGTAAACCAGGGGACAAAAAGGAACTTTAGAAAATAAAAGACACACTTTTTAAAGAAAATAAATGAAAAAAAAACATGTGACTAAAGTCGAGTTAGCAAAAGAGAAGGCTCTACAAGGAGCACAGAAAAAAATCTGCTGCACCTCGCTGTGGAAAAAAGAAAATTGAAGTACGTGCTCGTGTGGCGAGAGGGATGTTAGTCCGCGCATGCGCGCTGCACGCACACCAGAAGACTCTAGCAAAGTTTTTTTCTATTTGCTATGGCAAATGCCAGTTCCTGGGCTGACGTGGATGTTGACCCACTTGTGAGGATAATATAGCCTGCTTGTCCTCGGAGAAAGACCTGTATGGGTCCATCCAGTCTGCCCAACAAGATAAACTCATTACATGTATAAGTACATAAGTATTGCCATACTGGGAAAGACCAAAGGTCCATCACGCCCAGCATCCTGTTTCTAACAGTGGCCAATCCAGGTCACAAATACCTGGCAAGATCCCAAAAAAGTACAAAACATTCTATACTGCTTATCCCAGAAATAGTGAATTTTCCCCATTTAATAATGGTCTATGGACTTTTTCTTGAGGAAGCCGGCCAAACCTTTTTTAAACTCCGCTAAGCTAACTGCCTTTACCACATTCTCTGGCATTGAATTCCAGAGTTTAATTACATGTTGAGTGAAGAAAAAGTTTCTCCGATTCGTTTTAAATTTACTACATTGTAGCTTCATCGCATGCCCCTAGTCCTACTATTTTTGGAAAGCGTAAACAGACGCATCACATCTACCCGTTCAACTCTGCTCATTATTTTATAGACCTCTATCTCCCCTCAGCCGCTTTTTCTCCAAGCTGAAGAGCCCTAGCCACTTATCCTTTCCTCATAGGGAAGTCGTCCCATCCCCTTTATCATTTTTGTCGCCCTTCTTTGCACCTTTTCTAATTCCACTATATCTTTTTTGAGATGCGGCAACCAGAATTGAACACAATATTTGAGGTGCGGTCACACCATGGAGCTATACAAAGGCATTATAACGTCCTCATTTTTGTTTTCCTTTCCTAATAATACCTAACATTCTAGTTGCTTTCTTAGCCGCAGCATAAATATGGTACGTGATACTTCATAAGTATACCTGGTTTTGATTTGTCCTTGATATTTTCAGGGCATAGGCTGTAGAAGTCTGCCCAGCACTGTGCTTGTTCTAAAATTTCTGAAGTTAACATCGAAGCCCCTGAAAAGCTCCACTCCAGCCCATTCAAATGTATTCAGCCCAGTGGCTTAGCCAAGGGTGGGCCCAGGCCCACCCAGTAACAGCACACCAATGATGTGATTGGCAGGAATCCCCAAGCCCCACCAGCTGAAAACTCCCAACAACTACCATCCTGCATACCTTGTAAATAGCAGATCTTCACCTGCAGTGAGCAGCGACTGATACATACTACTCACACCGGCCCCACAGTCTTCCCTCTGATGTATTCCCACCTATGCGGAAACAGGAAGTTGCATCAGAGGGAAGGCTGTGGTGCCAACATGAGCAGTGTGTGTTAGTTGCTGCTCACTGCCGGTGAAAATCTGCTATTTAAAAGGTATGCAGGCAAGGGGGGATGTTTGAGAGACCATATGGTATGCAGGGGAGAGAGGGAGAGACTAAATCACTTGTGGGACAAGGCGGAGTTCTTCTGCCCACCCAAAATTCGGTGTCTGGCTACGCCCCTGATTCAGCCACGATCAGGGCACAGATCATAGAAGTCTGCCCAGCACTGACCTTGTTCTCCAACTTCTGAAGCTGAATCTGTCCAGCCACGATCAGAGCACAGACTGTAGAATTTTGCCCAGTACTGGCTTTGCTTCCCAGTTACCCGTGTTGCTTCCTAATCTCTGCCAAGCTTCTTTGGATCCATTCCTTCTAAACAGGATTCCTTTGTGTTTATCCCACACATTTTTTAATTCCGTTACTGTTTTCATCTCCACCACCTCCCGTGAGAGGGTGTTCCAGGTATGGTACCACTTTGTCCTTGGAAAAAAATACTTCCTGACATTATTCCTGAGTTTGCCCCTTTCAACCTCAGTTCTTGTCCTCTAGTTCTAGCGCCTTCCCAGATTGAACTGTGGCCTTTGCTGTGGTAAATGTTGAATGGCGTGGAAGAGTGGCCTAGTGGTTAGGGTGGTGGACTTTGGTCCTGAGGAACTGAGTTCAATTCCCACTTCAGGCACAGGCAGCTCCTTGTGACTCTGGGCAAGTCACATAACCCTCCATTGCCCCATGTAAGCCACATTGAGCCTGCCATGAGTGGGAAAGCACAGCACTGGGTACAAATGTAACAAAAAAAAAAAAAGGGCACCTCCACTATTTCTTTAGCCTTTTTATTAGTGCTTTGCCATTAAAAAAACAAACAAGCAGACAAAAAAAAAAAAACCCCAGCATGCTCTACTTACCTCTCCTCCCATTTCTCTAACAGAGAGAGAGAAAGTAAATGAAAACTAAAACGGGGAATAACACCTGCCACTATTTCTTTAGCCTTTTTATTAGTGCTTTGCCATAAAACAAACAAACAAGCAGACAAAAAAACCCCAGCATGCTCTACTTAGCTGCCCTCCCATTTCTCTAACAGAGAGAGAGAGAGTTCATGAAAACTACATATCTACTCTCAAGCATGACAGAGCTTGTGCAGCTCTACTTCTAAGTTAATATTTCATCAGATGTTGCACAGTCAGAGCTCCTCTCTTCTCTCCACTCCTTACCAGCTTGGGAGGGGGAGGGCACTGGTAGGAACAACCTGCAGAGCCAGCTGTCTGTTTCACTATACAGTGAAACTTCCCAGAATGCATTCAAGGCTGGATTAGGCTCCTGCTGCATGAAAAACAAAAAAAAGGAGGGGGTGTTCTGGGAGGGTCTGTCAGGGTCCCTGAAGCATTTTCTGCTCCAAAAGGTGCTCTTCCCTTGCTGCTGGTGGAGGTGGAGAGCCTGGGTGGGGTTGTCAGGGGGTCCAAGGTTTTCGACAGGTTAGATACGTTGCTTCGGAGGAGTGGATAGGTGCTGAAAGTACTCAACAGGTGCATCCTCCTCATGACATTTCCCAAAAAGAAGAGTTGAGGAGTAGCCTAATGTTTGTACAATGGGCTGGGAACTAAGGGACACAGGTTCAAATCCCTCTTATTTGCCATATCTGTGTTGGGGGGCTCTGCTCTCAAGGGGGTGCATGAGAAGAAGGTGGAGCCCTCAGAGGTGCTCCAGGCTCCCATTTGTAATGGCAACTACTGGGTGAGTCGTAGGGCTCAGCCCAATGGAGCCCTGCCATGGGAGGTGTAGGTCCCCAGCACCCCCCCCCCCCCCCAATGCTGCACAGTACTTTTCCCCAGGCTCCACTGCAGCTCCAGGCCAAAAAAAAAATGTAAAAAGCTGCTTTGCAGCATTAAAGTACTGCTTACCCAGGAGAGCTGACAGGGACGGTGGGGATTAGAGAATGACACGGGGATGGGGATCTGCAGTAACCGTGGGGATGGGGGCGGGAACAGATCCCACGGGGACGGGGTGGGGACGGGGACAGATGGGATGGAGTGGGGATGGGGACAGAGCCCACAGGGACGGGGAGAGGGGACAAACTTTGTCCTCGTGTCATTTTCTACTTTGAAGCCTGTTAATGAACTAGACTGTTATTTATGTTTAAGTGATGCCTACAAAGATATTTTGATTTTTTTGGGAAAACAAGCAAACATACTGGCCACAACTAGCAAAATTTGCATGGGAGATCCTGTACATCCTGCTACCATCACATCTTCTAAGAAGACAACTTCTATTCCAGGAAGGACTGTGGAAGACAGGAGAGCTAGATTGAATCCTAAGATTGTTGATGATTTCTTATTTATCCACAGATTAAAAAAAGATAAAAGTGCTTTATAGGGCATATTTTTCCTCTCTAGGGCATATAGAACAGGTTGTATTTTATACCCCTTGACATTTTAACAGTGTGAATTAGGATTCCTTGGTGTAGAAGAAATCAACTATTGTTGGGGTTGGAAGGGTAGAAGGTGGTGGTGGGAAGGAGGATTATTATAGCTGCTCATTGTTATTATTGTTCTCTATTTGTAATTTATACACAACAGTTGCACAGCATATTGTTCCTTTTTATATTTTAATAAACAAGATTTAAATATAAAATCATAAGTGTTTGAGGCTTCTCCAGATGAGGACAGAGCCCACGGGGACGGGACGGGGAAAGAACCTGCGGGGACGGGGCGGAGATGGAGACAGGGCCTGCAGGGATGGGACGGGGACGGAGACAGAACCTGTGGGGATGGGGTGGGAAGGGAGATAGAACCCACGGGGATGGGGCGGGGACGGAGACAAACTTTGTCCTCGTTTCATTTTCTAGTGGGGATCACAGGAGTCTTGGGCCAGGGTCAGCCTGAGTGAACTAGCAGGTCTGAGCACAAATGCCAGCTGCACACAGCTGCCGTTCCTGTGCCCCTCCTGTAATGGATTGTTCCCAGAAATGGGGAGGGGGTAGGGTTTGTCCAGACTTGCACTGACGCATCAGGGCCCATGGTTCTGATGTCTTTGGTGAGAACGGCAGCCATTTGGTCTTTTAAAGCATTTTTCTCTTGCAGCAGCATTTCTGCAGCAGGAACTTCCACAGTCTGCATTGGAGCTTGAGGGTGGAAGGGAGGGGGCAGGGCCCGTATCTTCTACACCAGCTCCAATCCCCATTTGGCTCTAGTGGCTGAACCTGGCTCCATGCTGCAAGGGGGAGGCCCTTCTCAGGGACCAAGCTCTGTAGGGTAGACCAGGTCCCAGTGCATCTCCTGTCATACTGAGGTCTGCCCTGGGGGACATAGGGGATCTTTTGAACCCCCAGTTGCCTCTGGGCTCTGATTTTGAGAAAGATCCCCCTTCAGGAGGAGGAGGAGGAGCATTAACCTGTTTGGCTGTTCTGGTAGGAGGAGCTTTCCTGCATTCTTTGCCTTTTGGTGTCTTGAGGCCCTAGGCCTTTCTAAGGACCCTTTGAGCTGTTGGAGGGAGACCCTATCCTGGAGAGTCTTATGGGGCCCCCAAAATATTTTCCACTTCATGGCACTCTCCTGCATGATGCTGGTGAAGTAGGAAACCTCAGATTTTCAAGCTCCAAACCCAGAAGTGCATTTTGAGCAGCTCTGAGACTCCCTGGTCCAGGGAGTATCTTCAACTATTAGATTCCTTGGCAGCCAGCCTGGAAGTAGTGCCTAGTGCAACACTTTGTCAGCATTGTTGAATCACTGGGCAACTGGCTTGTCATGATTTTGATCGCCAGATTCTGCTCCCAGTCACCGTGTGGCACTATTCGAAATGATGGGACAGTCCCAGTCATCTGCTTCGGGGAGGGGGGGTTCTGTTGGATCCACGGGATTTGGGTGGTAGTTATCACTGATTCAGGCCTCCTTGGTTGGGGAGCTCACTGTCTGGGCAAGGTGGTGCGGTGTTGCTGGCCCCTGCTGGAGGTCTCTCAGTCCATCAACTTCCTGAAGGTCCGGGCAGGCAGGGTTGCAATCGTGGAATTCCTCCCCCTGCTACAGGAGAGGGTGGTCAGCATGATGGCGGACAATGCCACAGCAGTGACTTATATCAACAAGCAGTGAAGCACAAAGTCAGATGGTGGCCCTGGAGGTGCAGCCCTTTGTTGCTTGGCAGAGGAGAATCTGATCATCCACGTAGCCAGCAAAGACACTGTTCAGACGGACTTCATCAGTCGATCCTTGCTGGATCCGGGGCAGTGGGCACTAGGGCAGACTGCCTTTCAGCTGTTTCTGGACTGGTGGGGGCCAGCTGGCCTTCAGCCTCATGGCCTTGAGCAGCAATACCAAGGTGGAGTACTTCTTCAGTTGCTGGAAAGAATCAGCCTCCCAAGTGATAGATGCCTGCTTCAGCAATGGCTCAAGGAGGAGCCATTGTATGTTTTCCCATCTTGGCCTCTGATAGGCCAGGATGGCACGATATCCCTTTCTGGTGCTTCTGGTGACCCCAAATTGGCCTCAAAGGCTATCTTGTTTACCTATTGGTAAACACTTACCCTGCCCAGAAAGTGAGGCTTGCTCAGGCAGGAGCTGGTAGAAATGGAAAATCTGGATCCCTTCTGACACACGGTTTAGTCTTTAAAAGGCTTTGTTTAGTGAGAGAGCTTTTTGTCCGCTGTGATCTCCACCTTGCTTATGGCCTGCAAGTCTTCCACTTCCCTGGTCTGCAATGTTTTTGAGAGTTGGTATGCCCAACACTCACTTTCCTCTTGGAAGATTCTAATCTAAGCTTACTCCTCTGAGGGGTCCAAAGCAGTGTACAAGTATACATCATAATACATTCAGATTACGAACTGCAAATATGCACTATACTATGTTATACTACTCAAGGTTCTTGGATTTCTGCAGCAAGTGTTTGACCAGGGTTGGTGCAGGGTTCAATTAATGACTTTCTCTCTTGTTTTCAAGGTAAATTCCTGGGCCTTTCCCTCACTACTCGAGAACATCACTTGCTTTTTGAAGGGGGTCACTCGTTTGCATCCTCCTGTCCATCCATCTCTTCCCTCCTGGGATTAGAATTTAGTGCTGAATGTTTTCTCAGGTCCACTCTTTTTGAGCATCTGAAGTAAGCCTCCATTAAGGACCTCACTCTGAATAAGGTACAAAGACTAGGGGACACTCAATGAAATTACATGGAAATACTTTTAAAACATATAGGAGGAAATATTTTTTAACTCAAAGAATAGTTAAGCTCTGGAACTCACTGCTCAAGGATGTAACAGTGGTTAGCATATCTGTGTTTAAAAAACAGTTTGGATATGGAGGAAGTGACGTCACGAGCTTGGATGGCTGCTTAGATTCGGAGCTCCATTGCGTCCCTGCTTTTATTAAGCTTAAAAGAGTACTTCACGCCCTTGAACAATTACCTGCAGCAGGGGAGATTTAGCGGAACGTCTGGAGGTGATTCGCAGCCGCTCGGGACGATGTCTGTGGTCCGAAAGGAGAGCAAGAGGCAATCAGCGTGGCAAGCTGGCAAAGCTGTGAGCCGCCACGTGCAAGCAATGGCACGAACGTCTCACTCCGACTCAGACTCCGCGATGTCCACAGTAGAGACAGGCAGTGTGCCTGCTAAATGAGGCATTACTAAAGAATTAGCGAAGTGCCTACAGACGATCCGAGAAGAGATAAAGTCCTCAAAGGAGGAAATATTGGATCGAATGGACGTCCTGTGCGTAGATATGTGGGAGTTGGGAGGCAGAGTTGAGGATTTAGAGGCACGAGTGGAAGAGCAAGCAGAACACCTGACCGGAGCCGACTGAAAAATCACAAAGTTATTTGATTATTTTGAGGAGCTTCAATACAAGGTGGATGAGCAGGAAAATCAGGGGAGAAGAAACAACCTCCATTTCCGTGGTGTTCCAAAAGTTGGGGACAAAGAGGATTTGGTGGCGGTGGTCAAGCTGCTCTTTAGCAAGCTGCTTGATTCAGAGGATATTTTGGTGGAGCGAGCTCACAGAGCATTGGGCAAGAGGCTGGATAACAAGCCTAGAGACATTGTTGTTTGCTTTTCTTCTTATGCCCTAAAAGAGCGCTTGATGTTGAGACTCAAGTGAGAGTGTTCCAGGATCTGTCTCAACTGACTTTGGCTAAGAGACGCACGATGAAACCTGCTTTGGATATTTTAATAACAAACAAAATCCCATACAGATGGACCTTTCCTTTTGCACTCTGCTTTACAGTGGGAGGCAGGATGCACCGTCTCCGTTTGTTATCAGAAGTTTGGAAGGTTCTGCATGATGAAGGCCTGACAGCGGCAGAACATCCGCTGGTGGATTTAGCTCCTGCAGCCCGGGCCAAACTTCAGCAGTGGAAGCGAGTTTCTAATAAAACTAAAAGCCCTTTGAAGACTACTTGAGGAGACGTTCTGTAAAGCTTTATATGCTGTCATGAGATTCCTAGCTGGACTTTAAAGTTTATATGCTAGGTCATTTGGTTCCTTATCTTAGTTTGTCCTATTACTGTTGGTAAGGGATGGGTGGGGGGAGGGATGAAGATGCGTATGGGATTGTATGTTGCAGCATGGGTGTTAGTCTTTTTGGGGGGTGGAGCTGAGTTTGTATGAGTAGGGAGGTGTGGAAGGTTTTGGGTGGTTGTTTGGGTAAGTGGATCACTTTCTTTGGTTAGCCTAGTAAGGGGGCCTTGTTGGTTCCTGGCTAGGAGTTCATGATTAGGGGGTGGGGTGGGGGGGGGGGGGGGGGACAGGGTGTTGGGGAGGGTGGGAGGGGCATAACAGACATGGTAATATTGGTAGGGGTGGTAGGTTCATTAGTGGGGTTTGTTCTTTTATTTTCCCTTTTGTTTTTTATTTCTCCCTCTTAACACATTGGATAAAAGCTCAATATGTTTGGTGCCAAATCATGTTATGCTTAGGGGTTAGGTGTTACAAATGAGAGTGGATCTTACGTTTTTAACTTATAATGTTAAGGGTTTAAACTCTCCTCAAAAGCGCCAAAAACTATTTCAAGAGTTGCTGTTACACACTCCCAAAATGTTTTCTGTGCTTCCGATGCCAGTGCCTCCAAGAAGAGGGGTGTTGTGATTTTGCTTCATTCTTCCTTGCAGGTACAGAAAGTTAAGAGAGAACCAGGAGGTAGGTTTTTACTTTTACATGTGCTTTTGAATAATTTTGCTTTTTCTTTAGTTGCAGTTTATGCACCTAATGAAGCCCAGGAAGAATTTTTGCTTCGGCTCGGTCAAGTGTTAAGGGTGGACCCTTTTGGAAAGTTGGTGGTAGGGGGTGACTTTAATGCTGTGCTTGACCCAATTACTGATAAGACAGGAGTTGTCTCTAGCAATGATGTTAAAAATTCAAAGGCTTTGAAGGCCTTAACCCAAGCTTTAAATATTTGTGATATGTGGCGTTTGCATCACCTGGGGGAGAGGGATTATTCCTTTTATTCGCATTCTCATGACTCATACTCTCGTATTGATCACATTTTACTTGATATATCTCTGTCTCAGGGTGCAAGTACTTCTGGAATAGGATCTATTACTATCTCTGATCACTCCCCAACCTGGTTACACCTTTCATCGTTTTGCGAGGCGGATAAGGACATGAGGTGGACCCTTAATGTTTCTTTGTTACGAGATGAGAAGTTAGTAGCCGCCTATCGCACTCACTTGAATGAATATCTTGAGATTAACTTGGATTCTGGTCCTGCCATGGGCATGGTTTGGGACGCCTTGAAGGCTGTAACGAGGGGGATTTTCTTGAAACATTCTAGTTTTAAGGCCAGAGCAAGGAGACAGATCACTGACTGCATGTTGCAGCTCTCTTCTCTGGAGGAATGGCGCAAGTCTGTGCAATCTGTCACTATCTTGAGGGAGATTCAGGCTCTTCGCCTTAAATTGGACAGTATTTATTCTGAACAATTACAGTTTGTCAGAGGTCAGCAACAGTTGCATCATTATTTTACTCAAAACAAACCGGGTCGTTCTTTAGCTCTTAGATTGAAACAGTTTGACCGGACAATTCTGCGTATCGGAGATGGTAGGCACAATGTCCTGACTCAATCTTCGTTGATCTGTCAACGATTTCAGACCTTTTATGAATCCTTGTATTCGGCTGACTCCCATATTCATCAAGACGCTATTGAGGCTTTTCTATCTTCCTAGTCTCGTCCCTCTTTGTCTGATGAGCAGCGTGAGGTCCTTGATACGGTGGAGGAAATTGTTTCAGTAATTAAGGACTTGCTGATAGGAAAGGCCCCTGGACTGGATGGGCTGCCGAATGATTTTTACAAGGTATTTAGGGGTGAATTGGCCCCTCTTTTAGCGGAGATATGTAATGGTGTTCAGGAGGGAGAGGCGTTGCCTCCACCTATGATGGAAGCCTGGATAGCGGTGATTCCAAAACCGGGTAAAGATAAGGTGGAATGTCATTCGTATCGTCCTATATCTATTCTTAACACCAGTGTAAAAATTCTTGCTAAGGTTTTGGCTAATCGTTTAGCCAAAGCCCTTCCAGACTTAGTTCATCCTGATCAGGTTGGCTTTGTGCCTCATAGGCAGGCTAAAGACAATGTGCGCCGGATGGTTAACTTGTTGCATGTAGCTAATAAATCTGAGACTCCCCTATGCCTTTTGGGTCTGGATGCTGAAAAGGCTTTTGATCGCGTCCATTGGCCTTTTATGATCAGTGTTATGGGGCGGTTGAGCATTGGGCAAGGTTTTTGAGGGTGGATTCAAGCTTGTTATCAGTCCCCTAAAGCGTGCGTGCGCATAAATGGGGGTAATTCCCGCTTGTTTACCTTAGCAAGGGGGATGAGACAGGGCTGCCCCCTCTCGCCTATGCTTTTCACGTTGGTCATGGAACCCCTTGCTACTGCTCTCTGGGCTAATCCTAATATAACGGGGATTCAGGTTGCAGGTCAGGAATACAAATTGGCACTATTTGCAGATGATATAATGCTTTCCTTGACTAAACCCCTTATTTCTTTGCCTAATTTGATTCAGCTTTTAGAGTCCTATTCTTCCATCTCTGGTTTTAAGCTTAACATATCTAAGTCTGAGGCCATGGCTGTGGGAATTTCTGGTTCTGTTTTGGAGTCCTTACAGGAAACTTTTCCTTTTTGTTGGGTGAAGCATGATATTACGTATCTAGGGGTTATTCTTACTAGTAAATTTTCCAATTTATTTGCTCTTAATTATCCTCCTCTTTTAAAGGATCTGTATAAAGATTTAGAGGCCTGGGGGTCGCTTGAATTATCATGGTTTGGAAGGATTGCTACGGTAAAAATGAATGTGTTACCACGATTGATATATTTATTCCAGGTTCTTCCTTTGACCTTGTCTCGGTCTTTTCTATTAAATATCCAGAATCGCCTCCTTAGGTTTATCTGGTCTAACAAGAGGCTGCGCCTCCCTCGAGTCTTGCTGTATAAAGATCAAAGGAAGGGTGGGTTGGGAGTTCCCAATGTCCACTGGTATTATAAAGCGGCTCAGGCGCTTGTAGCTATTGAATGGTTTCATGCTAGCCCCCATAAGAGGTGGATCAGTTTGGAACAGGACTCGGTTGGAGCTTGTTTGTTGTGTCATTTGATCTGGCTTCCACAGCGATATTGAAAAATGGGTAAAGGGTTGTGTCCCTCAATTTCGACAACTTTCCACTACTGGGATGGCTTGTTTGCCAAGCAGGATTTGCTATTGTCCAAGTTGACACCTATAACTAATAATCCACTCTTTCCCCCGGGTCTTGTATTAGGAATTTTTTCAGCTTGGGCCGCAGCCGGTTTAGAAACTTGGGGTCAATTTTTTGATGAGGATACTTTCATCCCATTTCAAAGCTTGACTGAAAATTATGCCGTTTCACCTAAGGATAATTTTGCTTATCTACAGGTGAAACATTTTCTCTCTGGTCAAGAGATTAAGGCAAAAGTTTTGCGTGACGATGCTTTTTTGGAGGACTTGTGCGAGGATGCTAAAGGGACGAAGGGTTTGATCACCTGCTTGTATTCTTTTCAATGGCGGCGTGTCAGGTCCTCTGGTGATTATCGTGAGTGCTGGCATCGGGAACTAGGAGTGACACTGACAGATGACGATTGGAATTCAATGGAATGTGCTTTGTCAAAGATTTCTATTTTTGTTCCTTTTAAAGAAAATGCATTAAAAGTTTTTTATAGATGGTACTTGACGCCTGTTCGTCTACATCATATTTTCCAGCAGGTGTCTTCATTGTGCTGGAGAGGGTGTGGGCAAGAAGGCACCATGGGACATTTGTGGTGGACATGTGTTAAAGTTCGTGCCTTCTGGAAATCTGTGCAATATAGACTCCAGAGGTGGATCTCTAAGCCCCTAAAGTGGTCTCCTGAGTTTTTTCTTTTTCCAAAGAGACCCCTGGTCTAACAACTTCTCAGTCTTTGTTTGTACAATATGCTATGTTAGCTGCGAGAGTTACTTTGGCAGCTTCTTGGAAGTCCTCGCAGGTTCCTTCTCTTGTTAAGTGGCTTAATAAGCTTTGGTATGTGTGTGATATGGAGAGATTGTGGGCTCAAAGTAATAAGACGTTAGCTAAATGGGAGGCTATCTGGCACCCTTTCTTAGACAACTGTTCTTTAAGTATCCTGCTTCCAACAGTGGCTAATCCATGTCACAAGTACAATAGTCTATGGGCTTTTCCTCCTGGAACTTATCCAAACCGTTTTTAAAAAAAAATTTTTAATTTATAGAAGTCTTTATTAAGCATTTTGCAGACAAGTCTTTCAATACTCAATTCAGTACATTCCAATATTTTTCCCCTTTTCTAATTCTAACATTGAGTAGCTAGCTAAATAACACTTCAATATAACCAAAATGCTCTGATACAAACTTAGTATACTTCTTGTTTATAACAGTTTTACAATACCCAAGTCCTAACTCCCCCCCCGTCTCCCTCCCCCCTCCCGTCTCCCTCCCCCCTCCCGTCTTCCCTTTCCTATCATAAGTGCCTATCTTACCCAGAACATCTTTGCAAAAAGGGTTCCCATACTTTTTTCCATTTAGGTAGAGTTTTCCGTTTCACAGTAGTCAGTCTTTCCATCTCACACACATAACGCACTTTAGTAATCCATCCCGCCATAGAGGGCACCAATGGGCTTTTCCAATTCTTTGCCAAATGTACTCTAGCCGCTTGCAAGGAGTTCCGCACCAAAGTCCACTGATCAGATGTAATGCCCTCCGGTTTCTGTCCCAACAAAAAGATTAGAGGATGCCACCGCACAGACCCATCTATCTATTTCTGTAATCTGAAGTGCACCCCTCTCCAGTATGCCTGCGCTTTAGGACGTAGCCACCAGATGTGTCCCATGGTCCCATCCTCCCCGCAGTTAAGCCAGCACCTCTTCGATGTCTGGGCAAACATATGATGTAATCTAACCGGTGTCAAGTACCATCTGTAAAATACCTTTATAGCATTCGCCTGCATTGCTACTGACCTAGCTGTTCTCGAGAGTCCCTTCTCCAAAGCCAATCAGCCTACTTCCGTTAATGTAAATTTTAATTCCTGCTCCCACCTATTTCTATGTAAGAGGGACGGTTTTAACTGTGTCCCCAGGTATGCATACAAACGTGAAATCATTCCTCTCGTACCTCCTGTTTCTACACACACCTGTTCCAGCGGATGTACTTCCCGTCTCAGGCATCCTACATAGGCCCTCCCTTTCAAAAAGTGCTGTATTTGTAGATAAGCATATCTATCCCCTAACTGAAGCCCATAGTCCGCCATCAGTGTCTCAAAAGGTACTATAGTCTCTCCTACATGTAGCTGTCCCAACATATCCAGTCCCGTGTCTGCCCATCTGCTAAAGACGCTATATCCTATACCTGGCACAAATAACGGGTTATCGACTATTGGGGCCAGTCCCGACACAGGCGGCTGCCTCTCTGGGAACATACCATCTCAATAGTAAAAGGTGGCCTTTACTGCAGGCGGAAATTTGTCCACTTGTCCCCTATATTTTCCAGCAAGCCACATTAGATGTCCGAGCTTCCGGGATCCCACCAAGGCTTGTTCTATGTCTACCCACAACTTATGGTCCTCCCTTCTAAACCAATCTATCGCCGCCCTAGATTGCGCTGCACTATAGTACCAAAGCAAGTTGGGCACCCCCAGCCCTCCCATTCGTTTACTCTTATATAGTAGGGCCCGAGGCAGCCGCGGTCTTCGCTGATTCCATACAAAACGGATTAGGATATCTTGCAAACCCAATAAAAAGGATCTAGGTACCCTCAGGGGGAGGACCTGAAACAGAAACAGAAATTGAGGTAAAATATTCATTTTAAGTGCTGCTATCCTCCCGAACCAGGATAAGCCCATATTCGCCCATCGTTCTAGATCTCTCTGCACCTCTCTCTTGAGGGCCGGGTAATTGACAGCAAACAGCTCAGACAACTTACTAGGAATCTTCACCACAAGGTAATTTATTACACTACTCTCCCACTTGAAAGCAAAAGATGACTTCAAGGTGTCCATCAAATTCGGTGGAACCCCTATCGCCAGGCCCGAGGATTTGCTAGCATTTAATTTATAGCCAGATACCCGTGTATATTCCCTTATCACCTTCATTAAATTAGGAAGAGAGACCAGTGGGTTTGTTAAGGACAGGAGAACGTCGTCCACAAATAGTGCAATTTTATATTCTCGCTTTCCTACCCTGATGCCCGCTATGTCTTCATTTTCTCTAATCGCCTCCGCCAAAGGTTCCATCGCCAGAGCGAACAATAAAGGGGACAACAGGCATCCTTGCCGCGTTCCTCGCTCCAACGTGAACATCTTGGAGTTTCCCCCGTTTACTCGAACACAGGCTCTCGGCGATGAATACAGTGCCTGAATCCAGGTTCTATATTGCAGGCCAAACCCCGCTCTAATCATTACCTTGTCCAAATATCCCCAGTGGACCCAGTCGAATGCCTTTTCGGTGTCCAATCCAAGGAGCACCACTAGTCTAGCTTTCATCTAAGCTGCATGTATCAGGTCCACCGTCCTCCGAATATTATCCATCGCCTGACGTTTGGCTACAAACCCTACCTGGTCCGGCTGGATTAGATTAGGAAGCACTTTCCCCAAACGATTAGCCAGGACCTTTGCCAGTATTTTGACATCTGAATTAAGTATCGAAATGGGTCGGTATGAGGCACACTCCATTTTGTCTTTACCTGGCTTTGGTATCACGGCCTCCCATGCCTCCATCATTGTCCTTGGAAGGGGTGCTCCCTCTCTTACCGAGTTAATTATCATCATCAGGTAAGGCACCAGGTCCACCACGTATGCTTTAAAAAACTCATTCGTAAAACCATCTAGGCCTGGCACCTTACCCGTCGGTAGTTCCTTTATAACTCGGATGACCTCATCAACCCTTACTGGTTCATCAAGTTCCCCCTTCTGCGATGCTGACAAGGTCGGCAACCCTCTGGCCGCCAAATAATTCTCTATTTCCCCGGTCTGTAAAGCGGCATCCTGCTTATATAGTGTCTCATAGTACTGGGCAAAGCATTTCCTGATCTGTGCTGACTTCTGTGTCACTACACCCTTGGCGTCTCGCACTTTGAGGATGTGTCTCTCTGTCCTCAATTTTCTCAACTTAGTAGCTAACAGTCTACCCGGTTTATTGGTACACTCATAATAATTCTGCTTCACCCTTGTATGGACGAATTGTAAACTGTCCTCATGCAGAGAAGCAATCTCCAGTCTCACCTCTTGTAGCTTTCGGTAATCAAACACAGAGACAGAAGCCCTGTATCTGGCTTCCAAAGCCTTCACCTGCTCCATACAGTGAAGCAGTCGCATCTTATGGGCCCTAGCCTTCTGTCCTGCACATTTAATAAAATACCCTCTTGATGTGGCCTTAAAGGCATCCCATACCACCCCCAGTGATGGCCCAGAATCTAAGTTAATGTTGAAATATTCTTTCAAGACTGGGATAAAACCAGCCAGAAGTTCCGGGTCTTGCAGCAAACTATTATTGAGTGTCCATCTCTTTTCTCTCATTTCCTCTCTCAGAGAAGGAATAACAATCCAGGTCGGGGCGTGATCAGAAATAGTGATAGGTCCTAAACCAGATTCTCCCCCCCCCCCCCCCCCCCCCCCATCTGACAGTGTTTTATCCAGAAAAATGTAATCCAATCTGGAGTAGGAGAGATGCATTGGGGAGTAATAGGTATAATCCCTCCCTCTGGCATGCCCCAGTCTCCATACATCATACAGTCCCATGTCCTCCACAAAGTTTTTCAAACCTCATGAGATTCTACAGTCCAGTGGAGCAGGAGGAGTCGACCTATCTAGGCCTGGTTGCATAGTATCATTGAAGTCTCCCGCTACTATTACCTTTCCCCTAGCAAAGGCTTGCAACGCTCTTAGAAGCCTCTGAAAGAATCGGTCTTGACCCTCATTTGGCGCGTAGACTCCAGCCAATGTATACTCCTCCTGCTCCAACAGGACATGCATAAAAAGATATCTACCTTCCCTATCTTTCCTTAAATGCAAAATCTGCATCTGTACGTCTTTATGGAACATTATAGCCACTCCCCTTTTTTTTGCTCCTGTTGTATCCGAAGCACAAGCCACATGTGGGTATTGCTTAAAGGACAGCAATCCTTGGTGTCGCTTTAAAAAATGAGTTTCTTGCAAAAATACCACATGTGGCTTCGTCAGACGCAATTCCTGCATCAAAGTGTGCCTTTTGTATGGGGAGTTCAAACCCTTTATATTGTAAGTGAGAAACTTAAGATCTGTCATATATCCATCTCTGGTCCAGCCAATCTGTTAATGGAAGACATCTACCCTCTCCCCAATCCCCCCACTATCTTCTTCTTTCCTCTCCCCTCCCATCTCCCTCTTACTACCCACCCTACTCACTTGCCACCAACCACCAACCAGTGCCATATAGCCCTGCTTGGGAACAAGAAGAATGTAACCTCATTAACCCCCCCTATGAACACACTACTAACCTATATAAGTGTAACCCCCCAATCTCTCCTGCCCGCCCCACCCCCCACACATTGTATATACATAGATTCCTCCCTCTCCATCCATCTTTGTAAGCCTCTCAAACTCCCCTCCCACAGAAGTCTCTCAACAGTGTCCCATAAAGGCAACCAGTTCCAGGTCTCACCGTCACTCCAACAGACTCATCTCGCCAATCTTTCAGGTCTTGGGTTTCTTATTCTTAGCCTCCTTCTCCACTCTTTTCCATCCCTGGAACCGGGCTTTTGTAGAGGGCGCAATCTCCACCGGCAGGACTGCCGCCAATACCAGTCCCGCTTCATGTAGACGTTTCCACACTTCTCCCACGCTTCGACACCGCTGCTGTTCTCCATTAATCTCAAAACATATCGCAAATGGGAAGGCCCATCTGTATGGTATCTTCTCTTTAGTCAGGACTTCTATGGCTGGCTTCATAGCTCTCCTCTAGCTCAACGTAAACAGTGAGAGGTCCTGATATATCGCCACCTTTGCCCCCTTGAACTCCAGGTTAGCGGTCTGCCTTGCCTTTTGCCAGATCTTCTCTTTGCCAACATGTGTAGTAAACCGCACCACAATGTCTCGCGGTCTGTTTTCAGTCACTTTACCCAGTGCTCTGTGAGCTCTATCTATGGCCATCTCATTTGGGTCAAAATCAGCTCCCATCAACTGCTCGCACAGTGCATGCACTAATGCCGGTATGTCTTCTCTGTCTCCATTCTCCTGGACTCCTCGGAACCGGAGGTTTTGTCTTCGCCCCCGATTCTCAAGGTCGTCCAGTTTATACTGGAATTTCTTCGCCTGGTCCCTCAATTTTTGCAGGAGCCGTTCCACCTCTTCGTTTTTTTCCATCTGCTCATCTGCGCGCTCTTCGAGAGTCTCCACCCTTCCTCCCAACTCTCTCAAGTCCACGCTTAAGGCATCCACGTGCTCTAATATCTCGTCTTTTGAGGCAAGAATTTCAGCTGTGATCGCCTCAAGACTTTTTGCCAGGTCCTGTGACATTGCCTGCTCTGGTAAGGAATCGCCACACTCCTCCCGGGAAGAAGTCGACCCAGACTCCAACAACCTCTGCGTCTTTGGTGATGCCTGCTGTACTGGGGCCCGTCTGTCGCGCTAAAATTCACTCACTTTCCCATTGCGGAACACCACTCTTTTTGCTCATTTCACAGCCCTGGAGTACTCGCCTGCAATTTGCAGCTCTTTTCAGCTCTGGGAGAGGATTTTTAACTCGGATGGCTGCAGATTAGAGGTGGGATAGAGCGGAGCTCCGAGACTAGGCGGCCATTCAGTCTCGTGACGTCACTTCCTTCGTTTTTTTTTTATTTAAAGAAGTCTTTATTAATAACTTTGGAGAAAAACATTTTACAAACATATCCAGCACATTTGAGGCTAAACAATAATCCCAATAAGTAAGACTGCTTTACAAAACTCCCAAACAAGGAAAATTCTCCATAAATATGAGACCACATTATACTTCAATTATTAATGGTTTGTCCCCAACCCAACCCCCCCCCCCAAAAAAAATCCCCCAACCCCTCCCCCCAATCCCCGTACACTAGTTAACAGTATGCTTCTTATGGAGCATCAGGCTCTGTCTTGTTGAGACCCCTATCTTTCCTTCTCGGAGGATTCAGTGTCCATCCGCCATAGGCGCCCCGTATAAGAGGCTTGGGGAGGCTAAGCCTCCCCAGCCCAGCTGTGTGAACTTCCCCGCCCATGGGCATTGCCCCCCCCCCCCCGAAACGTAGCCACTTTCCCTCCACCCAACACAAACCCAGACCTGCGAAGTTGGGAGACTCCCGCACTCCCGCCAAAGCGGGAAAGTCTCCACTTCTCCTCTTCGGTGCGAGTCGTGCCACAAAACAAAAAATGTAAAGCGGCAAGAGCGGGGCCGTAGTAGCCTTCAAGCATGGGCTGTCTGCGCTGCAGCCGCTCCTCTCTCTGCCCCTGGAGGAGCAGGAAGTTGACATCGACTTCCTGCTCTGCTCCGGGGACGGAGAGGAGCGGTTGCAGTGCCGGCAGCCCATGCTTGAAGGAAAGCTGCTACTGTTTGCAGTTCTCGTGTGCGGGCCGGCCCCTCTCCGGTGCAGTTCCTGCCCAACGCTCCTCTAATGCGGTTGCAGCTGCGTGGTGTCTCCCAGCTGATTCCTGCTTTAGGGGCATGTAAGTAATGCGTGTTACTTTTTTTTTTTTGTCGGGACGCTGCTGCTGCAGAGGAGAAGCAGCAGTGGCCAACAATTTAATACCTGGTGGAAGGGTGATCGGGAGGCACTAGGCAAGTATGATGGGGAGAGAAGGAGGGGACATGGAGAAGGGCTGGAGTCCTGGAGAAAGGGAAAAGCTGCTGAAAATGAGGAGAAAGTGGTGGGGGGGGAGGTGAAAGAGGAAAGACGCTGGAAGGAAGGGTAGGGAGAGAAACTAACAGCAGGAGAAACATTGAAGGATGGGGAGAGAGAGGGGGCATGATGAATGGAAAAGGGTAGAGAGAGAGAGACACTGGATGGAAGGAAGGGGATAGAGAGAGAGACACTGGATGGAAGGAACGGGATAGAGAGAGAGATACTGGATGGATCGGGAGAGAGGGGGGTAGACGTTGGATGGCAGGATCGGGAGAGGGGGTAGACGAATGTAACATAGTAACATAGTAGCATAGTAGATGACGGCAGAAAAAGACCTGCACGGTCCATCCAGTCTGCCCAAGATAAACTCATGTGTATACCTTACCTTGATTTGTACCTGTCTTTCTCAGGGCACAGACTGTATAAGTCTGCCCAGCAGTTTTTCCTGCCTCCCAACCACCTGTCCCGCCTTCCATCACCGGCTCTGGCACAGACCGTATAAGTCTGCCCTCCCCTATCCTCGCCTCCCAACCACCAACCCCTCTTCCCCCCACCTGCTCTGCCACCCAATTGTAGCTAAGCTTCTGAGGATCCATTCCTTCTGCACAGGATTCCTTTATGCACATCCCACGCATGTTTGAATTCCGTTACCGTTTTCATCGCCACCACCTCCCGCGGGAGGGCATTCCAAGCATCCACCACCCTCTCCGTGAAAAAATACTTCCTGACATCTTTCCTGAGTCTGCCCCCCTTCAATCTCATTTCATGTCCTCTCGTTCTACCGCCTTCCCATCTCCGGAAAAGATTCGTTTGCGGATTAATACCTTTCAAATATTTGAACGTCTGTATCATATCACCCCTGTTCCTCCTTTCCTCCAGGGTATACATGTTCAGGTCAGCAAGTCTCTCTTCATACGTTTTGGAACGCAAATCCCATACCATCCTCGTAGCTTTTCTTTGCACTGCTTCCATTTATTTGACATCCTTCGCAAGGTACGGCCTCCAAAACTGAACACAGTACTCCAGGTGGGGCCTCACCAACGTCTTATGCAGGGGCATTAAAACCTCCCTTCTTCTGCTAGTCACACCTCTCCCTATACAGCCTAGCAATCTTCTAGCTAAGGCCACCGCCTTGTCACACTGTTTCGTCACCTTCAGGTCCTTGGATACTATCACCCCAAGATCCCTCTCCCCGTCCGTGCCAATCAGACTCTCCCCGCCTAACACATACGTCTCCCTTGGATTTCTACTCCCTAAGTGCATCACCTTGCATTTCTTCGCATTGAATTTTAATTGCCAAACGTTAGACCATTCTTCTAGCTTCTTCAGATCTTTTTTCATGTTTTCCACTCCCTCCGGGGTGTCCACTCTGTTGCAAATCTTGGTGTCATCCGCAAAAAGGCAAACTTTACCTTGTAACCCTTCGGCAATGTCACTCACAAATATATTGAACAGAATCGGTCCCAGCGCCGATCCCTGAGGCACTCCACTACTCACCTTTCCCTCCTCCGAGCAAACTCCATTCACCACCACCCTCTGGCGTCTGCCCGTCAACCAGTTCCTAATCCAGTTCACCACTTCGGGTCCTATCTTCAGCCTATCTAGTTTATTTAAGAGCCTCCTGTGGGGAACCATGTCGAAAGCTTTGCTGAAATCTAAATAGATTACGTCCATAGCACGTCCTTGATTTAATTCTCCCGTCACCCAGTCAAAGAATTCAATGAGATTCGTTTGGCACGATTTCCCTTTGGTGAAACCATGTTGTCTCGGATCTTGCAACTTATTTGCTTCCAGGAAATTCACTATCCTTTCCTTCAGCATCGCTTCCATTACTTTACCAATAACCGAAGTGAGGCTTACCGGCCTGTAGTTTCCAGCCTCTTCCCTATCACCACTTTTGTGAAGAGGGACCACCTCCGCCGTTCTCCAGTCCCTCTGAACCTCTCACGTCTCCAAGGATTTATTAAACAAATCTTTAAGAGGACCCGCCAGAACCTCTCTGAGCTCCCTCAATATCCTGGGGTGGATCCCGTCCGGTCCCATGGCTTTGTCCACCTTTAGCTTTCCAAGTTGTTGATAAACACTCTCTTCTGTGAATGGTGCTCTATCCACTCCATTCTCAGGTGTACTTTTGCCAGTCCCTAGCGGTCCTTCTCCAGGATTTTCTTCTGTGAAAACAGAGCAAAAGTATCTATTTAGCAAATTGGCTTTTTCTTCATCATTTTCTACATAGCGTTTTGTTGTATCTTTTAGTCTCACAATTCCGTTTTTAGTCTTTCTCCTTTCACTAATATACCTGAAGAAGTTTTTGTCTCCCTTTCTTACATTTCTAGCCATTTGTTCTTCCGCTTGCGTCTTCACCAGACGTACCTCTCTCTTGGCTTCTTTCAGTTTCATCCGGTATTCCTCCCCGTGTTCCTGCTCTTGAGATTTTCTATATTTCTGGAACGCCAACTCTTTAGCCTTTATTTTCTCAGCCACTTGCTTGGAGAACCATATCGGTTTTCATTTTTCTTTTGCTTTTAGTTACTCTCCTTACATAAAGGTCTGTGGCCCTATTTATTACTTCTTTCAGCCTGGACCACTGTCCTTCCACTTCTCGTACGTCCTCCCAGCCCATCAGCTCCTTCCTCAGGTATTCCCCCATTTTACTAAAGTCAGCACGCTTGAAATCCAGGACTTTGAGTTTAGAGTGTCCGCCCTGCACTTCAGCCGTCATATCAAACCAAACCGTTTGATGGTCACTGCTTTCCAGGTGTGCACCCACTCTGACATTTGACACACTATTCCCATTTGTGAGCACCAGATCCAACGTTGCTCCCTCCCTCGTGGGTTCCGTCACCATTTGTCTGAGCAGAGCACTTTGGAAAGCATCCACAATCTGTCTACTTCTTTCAGATTTGGCAGACGGAACCTTCCAATCTACATCTGGCAGATTAAAATCTCCCAACAACAGCACCTCTCTTTTCTTCGCCAACTTATTAATGGAAGGATATGGAGAGAAAGAGAGAAGAGGAAAACAGAAGGATGGGGAGATAAAGAGGGAAAACGGATGGAAGGATGAGGAGAGGGGGTAGACGGGACAGGGGAGAGAAGAGAAATCACTGGACATGTAGGGGAGGGCAGAGGAGAGAGGTGAATTGCTAGATATGGAAGGATGGAGGGATCAGGGGAGAGAGGAGATTTGCTAGATGGATGGATGGAAGGACCAGGGGAGAGAGGAGATTTGCTAGATATGGATGGAGGGCAGGGGAGGGAGGAGAGTTGCTGGACATGGATGGATGAATGGAGGGGAGTGAGGAGAAATGCTGAATTTAAGGACTGGATCGGAACGCTTTGAGGGCAGATGCTGCAACTGGAGGAAGGATAGGGTGCCACAGATGCTAGACAGAACGCATAAGGACACAGGAGGATGGTGGACATGGTGAGTGAAAGAATATCAAATGGAAAAAAGACACTGCATAAAACAGAAGACACTGGGACCAAAGCGAATAGATCGATCAGAAACAAAGGTAGAAAAAAGTATTTTATTCAGAATGTATTAATTGGAATATATCAGCTTTTGGAAATGTGCATCTGTGATATTTTGCATGTATTGCTGCATGCTGAGTCTGACTTCTTGAGGTAATTTTCCAGTTCAATATTTTGCCTTCATATCTTTTGATTTCTAGTTCCTTTTGTCATATCAGTTGTCATGTGTTTTTCATGTGTGATCAAGGTGCAGTATTCTGCTAGCATGTAGTATTTGCAGCCCTTTTTTTTTTTTCCACTAGGTAGTGTACTGGTGTTTTAGAGCCCGGTGTAATTACAGTGCTGCCTTTCCATGCATAAGGTTGTAGCTCGTCCTGTCCTTGGAATTAGTGCTGTTATGGTTTGGTAAGGTTATGAGTGGGTTTTTGCACAAGTTTGTGTATAGTGTTTTGCAGTGGAAAGATTGTGTCGTTTTATAATATTTTGGAGGATCTGATGTTGAATTGTTAAAGGTATTAATTGTGACTATTTTACTTTTATTTATTTATTTTTCCTGTGTGTTGTCAGACAATTATGGATGTAAGCCCCACCCTGGGGTGTATACCATCCAGTCTAGGTGATTTATCATTCTTTAACTTGTCTGTTTGACTCAGTACATCTTCCAGGTTCACCGAGACTTTTCAGTTCCTCCGCATGGTGGGCTGAGAGGAAGTATGAGAAGTGGAAGGACAGTGGTCCAGGCTGAAAGAAGATATATATAGGGCCACAAACCTTTATGTAAGGAAAGTAAATAAAAGCAAGAGAAAAAGGAAACTGATATGGTTCTCCAAGCAAGTGGCTGAGAAAATAAAGGCTAAAGAGTTAGCGTTCCAGAAATACAGAAAAACTCAAGAAGAGGAACACAGGGAGGAATACCGGATGAAACTGAAAGAAGCCAAGAGAGAGATACTTCTGGTGAAAGCGCAAGCGGAAGAACAAATGGCTAGAAATGTAAGAAGGGGTGACAAAAATTTCTTCAGGTATATTAGTGAAAGGAGAATGACTAAAAAGGGAATTGTGAGACTGAAAGATACTGCGAACCGCTATGTAAATAATGATGAAGAAAAAGCAAATTTGCTAAATAGATACTTTTGTTCTGTTTTCACAGAAGAAAATCCTGGAGAAGGACCGCGATGGACTGGAAAAGGTACAAATGAGAATGAAGTGGATAGAGCACCGTTCACGGAACAGAGTGTGAATGAACAACTTGAAAAGCTAAAGGTGGACAAAGCCATGGGACCGGATGGGATCCACCCCAGGATATTGAGGGAGCTCAGGGAGGTTCTGGCGAGTCCTCTTAACGATTTGTTTAATAAATCCTTGCAGAAGGGAGAGGTTCCGAGGGACTGGAGAATGGCGGATGTGGTCCCTCTTCACAAAAGTGGTGATAGGGAAGTAGCTGGAAACTACAGGCCAGTAAGCCTCTCTTCAGTTATTGGAAAGGTAATGGAAGCAATGCTGAAGGAAAGGATAGTGAATTTCCTGGAAGCCAATAAGTTGCAAGATCCGAGACAACATGGTTTTACCAAAGGGAAATCGTGCCAAACGAATCTCATTGAATTCTTTGATTGGGTAACAGGAGAATTAAATCAGGGACGAGCTATAGACGTAATCTACTTAGATTTCAGCAAAGCTTTTGAAACGGTTCCCCACAGGAGGCTCTTAAATAAATTGGATGGGCTGAAGATAGGACCCGAAGTGGTGAACTGGATTAGGAACTGGTTGACGGACAGATGCCAGAAGGTGGTGGTTAATGGAATTCGCTTGGAGGAGGGAAAGGTGAGTAGTGGAGTGCCTCAAGGATCGGTGCTGGGGCCGATTCTGTTCAATATATTTGTGAGGGACATTGCTGAAGGGTTAGAAGGTAAAGTTTGCCTATTTGCGGACGATACTAAGATTTGTAACAGAGTGGACACCCGGGAGGGAGTGGAAAACATGAAAAAGGATCTGTGGAAGCTTGAAGAATGGTCTAAGGTTTGGCAATTAAAATTCAATGCGAAAAAATGCAAAGTGATGCACTTAGGGAAGAGAAATCCACGGGAGACGTATGTGTTAAGCGGTGAGAGTCTGATAGGTACGGATGGGGAGAGGGATCTTGGGGTGATAGTATCTGAGGATCTGAAGGCAACGAAACAGTGTGACAAGGCGGTGGCCATAGCGAGAAGGTTGCTAGGCTGTATAGAGAGAGGTGTGACCAGCAGAAGAAAGGAGGTGTTGATGCCCCTGTACAAGTCATTGGTGAGGCCCCACCTGGAGTATTGTGTTCAGTTTTGGAAGCCGTATCTTGCGAAGGATGTAAAAAGAATTGAAGCGGTGCAAAGGAAAGCTACGAGATTGGTAGGGATTTGCGTTACAAGACTTATGAGGGGAGACTTGCGGACCTGAACATGTATGCTCTGGAGGAAAGGAGAAACAGGGGTGATATGATACAGACGTTCAAATATTTGAAAGGTATTAATCCGCAAACGTATCTTTTCCGGAGATGCGAAGGCGGTAGAATGAGAGGACATGAAATGAGATTGAAGGGGGGCAGACTCAGGAAAAATGTCAGGAAGTACTTTTTCACGAAGAGAGTGGTGGATACTTGGAATGCCCTCCTGCGGGAGGTGGTAGAGATGAAAACAGTAACAGAATTCAAACATGCGTGGGATAAACATAAAGGAATCCTGTTCAGAAGGAATGTATCCTTGGGAGCTTAGCCGAGTTTAGGTGGCAGAGCCGGTGGTGGGAGGTGGGGATAGTGGTTGGGAGGCGGGGATAGTACTGGGCAGACTTATATGGTCTGTGCCAGAGCCGGTGGTGGGAGGCAGGGCTGGTGGTTGGGAGGCGGAGATAGTGCTGGGCAGACTTATACGATCTGTGCCAGAGCTGGTGGTAGGAGGCGGGTCTGGTGGTTGGGAGGCGGGGATAGTGCTGGCCAGACTTATACGGTCTGTGCCCTAAAGAGGACAGGTAGAAATAAAAAGTAGCACATATGAGTTTATCTTATTGGGCAGACTGGATGGACCGTGCAGGTCTTTTTCTGCCGTCATCTACTATGTTACTATGTAGATCTCTTACATCTTCTTCTTCCATAAAGACAGAAGCAAATAATTCCTTCAATCTCTCCACTATGGACTTGTCCTCCCTGAGTGCCCCTTTTGCTCCTTCATAATAGAACAGTTCCACAGATTCCCTCACAGGTTTTCTGCTTCTGATGTATCTAAAAAAAAGTGTTGCTATGAGTTTTTGTCTCCGTGGCAAGTTTTTCTTCATATTCTCTTTTAGCCTTCATGAAAAGTGCTTTGCATCTAGCTTGACGGTGCTTATGTTGCTTCTTATTTTCTTAATTTGGATCCTTTTTCTTTTCTTTGAAGGATGATCTTTTATCCCTAATAGCCTCTTTCACTTCACCTTTTAACCACACTGGTTGTTTGCCATTCTTTTCACCTTTGTAACCTACTAACCTACAAATGCACTCAATCTGCAGCCCCTCATTACCTCTCTACCCTCATCTCCCCGTACGTTCCTACCCATAACCTCCGCTCACAGGACAAATCCCTCCTATCAGTACCCTTCTCCACCGCCGCCAACTCCAGACTCCGCCCCTTCTGCCTCACCTCACCCTATGCTTGGAATAAACTTCCCGAGCCCATACGCCATGCGCCCTCCCTGCCCATCTTCAAATCCTTACTCAAAGCCCACCTCTTCACTGTAGCTTTCGGCACATAACCACTTATCTCTGTTCAGGAAACCTACACTACCCCATTTGATTGACTGCACACTTGTCCTTTAGATTGTAAGCTCTTTTGAGCAGGGACTGTCCTTCCTCATTTAAAATTGTACAGCGCTGCGTAACCCTGGTAGCACTTTAGAAATGTTAAGTAGTAGTAGTAGTAGTAGTAGTAAATATGAAATACATTTGGTCTGGGCTTCCACTATGGTATTTTTAAACAACGTCCACACCTGATTTAAAGTCCTAACATTTGCGGCCGACCTTTTTAGCTTCTTTTTAACCATTTTCCTAATTTTGTCATAGTCGCCCTTTCCAAGATTAAATGCTGCTCAGTAGATTTCTTTAGTGACCACTCCAGATATCAGCTCAAATTTGATCAAGTTATGATCACTGTTTCCCAGTGGATCCAACAGTTTCCTCAGGTACCATACCCTGCATTCCAATAAGGACCAAATCTAAAATAGCTCCCCCAGGCCTACCCAAGTTAAGATGATGTTCAAGCACCTTTTTTGACCTCATTTGCAACTTTCTTTAGTTCCTTATTTTCTTACTCCTGTTACACTCTTATCTATGCGTTCCATATTTCCTTACACCCTATTCTGTCTATTAAAATGTTTTATTGTGTATTGTGTTAACATTGTAATGTAGCATACTATGCCATACTTTGTATTATTTAAATGTTTTTACTGCTGTATTTGTCTATAGCTTATGCTTGAGTTGTTCTTGAAGTACACCACCTTGAGTGAATTCCTTCAAAAGGCAGTAAATAAATCCCAATAAATAAATAATGTTAAAGCAATAGCAATTTTGGTTGTCTATCGCCATCAAAGAGATTAGGAAGGCTGTGATGTAGATTGAGTTCACACATTTACATCCCATTACTATTTAGATATGGCTTCTCTGCAGAATAGTAGGTTAGAACTGTTTTCCACAGCTCCTCTGGAGGCTCAGCTCCTATCACAATTAGCACACATTATTTCAGATTGTCTTGTTTTTCTACAAATGGGAAAAGGTCAAAACATAAATGTTTTTATTCAAAAGATATGTTTCTCATCCTTTGGCAGTGTTGATCTTTTTCCCACATTTTTGTTGAGACAGCCTGTAGCTAGAGAATTCCACATGTGTGTGACTCAACAAACCTGCTTGTCATCGGAGAAAGTGAAGTTGCTTATCTGTAATAGGTATTCTCTGAAATCAGCAGTTCACTAGTCATCTCAGTCTCCACTTTTAGTGTTCTGTTCTGGTCAAAGAGCTGTTATTACTGAGAGGAGCCACAGCAGCACAGGAAGTCTTGCACATGAGCAGTGAAAGTTTTTGGGTCTTTCCAGAAAGTTCAGAAACAGATATCCATTTATTTATTAGGATTTATTTACCGCCTTTTTGAAGGAATTCACTCAAGGCGGTGTACAGCAAGAATAAGTCAAACATAAATTACAGTAGTGAAAATATTCAAACAACAATACAAAGTAGGGCACAGTATACTATATTACAATGTCAACACAATATGGTTGTGTATGCTCCATCTTTGCTTATAGATAGATAAGATAGAGTAACAGGAATAAGAAAATATGGTACTAAGTTTTAAAAAGTTGCAAATGAGGCCAGAAAGGTGCTTGTATTTGACATTGTTTAACTGGTAAGCTGCTGTCTACAGAAAACACCTATTTCAGATGAACATTTTTTCCCTAGTCTGCATACAGATTTTCTTAAGAATTTATTGATTAATTTGTATTTTCTCTCTGCTTGGCTCAAACAATGTTTCTAATAAATTTGGAAGGCCTCTGATGCATCTGGAAGCAAAGAGACTACTCCCCTTTGTTAATACCTTCCATTGTCTTATAAGACATACCTTCTTTGGCTGCCTAGTCAGGATTCACTCTGCTCTAGTAAGCCCCCCCCCCCCCAAAAAAAAAAAAAATGTTGTTTGTTTTAGAGTTTAACAAAACATTTCAGCCTGCATGCTTTTCTACCAAACTAGCAGTTTTAATACAGCTTCAGATCTATTAATTTGTTTTTGTAAATTCTGGTACTGGAACTCAAACTTTTTTTTATGATAAAGGAAATAAAGCAGAGGATTCCCATTCTTCTTTAAGATCACAGTTCTGAGCAAATAGAATTTTCAGAGCTTTATATATGCTATGTTATGGACTCTTGTGAGGAGGTGGAGAGAAATAATAGACTATTTAAAATGTATTCATTTGGATTTAACTCATTTATTTTTATTGGTACTTTGAGGTGAATTACAGATACAATAGGCATTTCCCAGTATCCAGAGGGCTTACAATGTAAGGGCCTCCTTTACTAACTTGTGTTAATGTTTTAATTGACATTAATGTACATTATTTTTATTTATTTATAAAACTTACATGTCACAAAGCGATGTACAATCAGTAAAAAAAACACAATAAAAATAACTGCCTCAGATGACAGCCTAGCTGCTAAAGGTGAGATGCAACTCTGGATAGGGAGCTTCTGCATTTACAGCTAGTATGGGTGAGCTGCAATTTGGTGTAGCTGAACTTAGGGGCAACATGGCAGACATGGGGCAACGTTTGCAAGATTTTTAAGAAAAAATTATTAACCATAATAATGGTATCTTAGGCTTACAAAATAGATGTAGTGAGTTGGAAGCCCATAACGAGGACATACTGTTTAAATAGAGAACTTAGAAAATTGTTCCCACTGGAGTGATTTAAGACTGGGTACTGGAAACCGCAGCGGAAAAAATATTACGTTGGTTTTTCCAATCTGCAGCCAAGTGCTGGCACGCTAACAAGGTGGACGAGGTGGTTCAGTTGGATGCTGGATGTGCACATAGAACAGTGGCACCCCCACATCCGAATAGGCAATGAGGTATCCTGGTGTGTTTCTGTGTGAAAGAGCAGGTATTGCAATCTGCTGGGAAAATCAGAGCACTGCACTGGGAGTCCGCAAAGTAGAAATCTTTGTGGATATCCGCTCTACCCTTTTGGCCTTGCCTTTATGCTCCAAAACCAGGCCTTTAATAGAAGAAGTAACTAACTTTCTAGTTTGTCTGTCTGTCTGTGTGTCTCTCTTTAGTACCTTATTTTCTTCCTCCTGTTACCCTATCATTTATATGTACCATCTTTGCTTACACCCTATGCTGTCTATTAAAATGTTTTATTGTGTTGACATTGTAATGTAGCATACTATGCCGTACTTCTTATTGTTTGAATATTTTTACTGCTGTAATTGTGTATTGCATATGTTTGATTTATTCTTGCTGTACACCACCTTGAGTGAATTCCTTCAAAAAGGCAATAACGAAATCCAAATAAATAAATAAAAAAAACAAGAAGCACACCATCACTACTGTGCAAGAGGGTCAACAAATCTTGACAGCTGCAGGCTTTGTGCAAGCAGAGAATCTCTGCAGGTCCCTCCACGGCAGAAGCCCAGGAAGTGACAAGGGAACTGGTGCTCAGTAGAAACAAGTGACAAAGAGCTGGAAACATCTGCAGTGCAACTCAGACTTAACTAATTATGACAATACAGTGCAAGGCTGATTTGATGCTGCAAGCTTAGTGAATTGCTTTTGGATATGTTTCTATGTGGTTCCCAGCAACTGGCTGTGATCTGTACTTTTAAGGTCTGGCTTACCCTATGCTCTTAGGAGCTGGGCAGCTGAGCAACATCTGTATTTTAAAATTCCACATTGGTGGTTGCAATAATAGTATGTGGAGAGTGTGTCACTACATTTATTGTAATAAGCCTATCTAGAGGCTTGGGGCAGGGTGGCATATCTTAATTTGGGCCGGGGTTGAGCTGTAGTGTGTATTTCAAAGCTTGAGTAGGAGGAAAGACAGGCCAATATTTTGTTGGGAATGGTAGGGGACGGGGAGTGGGAGGAGGGGTGGGTGATTGTGGGTAGGGGAAAGTTGTTTGGAAAGGCTAGAAAAAAAAAATAAGGGGGATATTGAGCTCCATGTTATTGAACAAGAGGGGGACATGCTGCATTGATGTGGGAGGGTATTATGGCAGACACCTATGTGGCGTGATAAATACTGGTATGATGCCTCATAGGAACACCTTGGTATTTACATCCTTTGGTGTTAACAGCCTAAATTCACCTCATAAGAGGCAGCTATATTTTAAGGAAGCTCAACATACTAAAATGGCTATTGGATTTACACAGGAGATTCATTTATTAACTAAGTATGAAGAAGCTACTTTCACACAAGCATTATCCACACATTTTCCTGGCCTCCAATAAATTACATAAGAAGACAAATGGGGTGGGGATAATGATTAATGGTGCGGTTAGTTGTGTACCTAGAGATTTACTACTACTACTTCTACTACTTATCATTTCTATAGCGCTACTAGATGTGCGCAGCACTGTACACTTGAATATGAAGAGACAGTCCCTGCTCGACAGAGCTTACAATCTAATTAGGACAGACAAACAGGATAAATAAGAGATAAGGGAATTACTAAGGTGGGGATGATAAAATAAGGGTACTAAACAAGTGAGTAAGGGTTAGGTAAGGGAAGGACCGAAGACCAATTGGGCAATCTGCTCACATAAGTCTTTGGATTGATCTGTTGGGACTAATGGAAATAAAATTATCATCAGGTAAGGACTAATTTCCCCTTCTTCCCTCCCCTCCCTTTGCATCAGCACTGATAGGTGGAACATTCTGTGCCTTTTGCCCCTCCCCCTCCCATGGATTATTCTGACCAATCAGCAATAAAGGGGTAGAGCTCTGAAGAAGAGACTGGGGGCCAGATGCACTAAACTTAACGAGCTAGCAACGAGGTTTTTAAACCAGTTCTAGCCAGTCTAGCGAGCAAGTAGTAAAACAAGACATGCACAAAAAGGTTCTCCGAGCCATTTTCCTGTCACGGTAGCAGCTAACGAAAACGGAATGCAAATGATCTAAAAGTTATTATAATGAGCTAATTAGTATTGCAAGGCAGATGCACAGTCATTTTCTGACCCCATGCACTGTGGAAAACCTAATGGGAGGTTTGCACCTCTCGTTGGGGCTGCTGTGAGCGGGACCCATGCAGAGGAGGACGCCCATTGCAAAAATCGGAAGAAAAAAAATCCAAGTGCTCGTCAGGGATGTCCTTTCAAGTGCCTAACACTCAAAAAAACCCAAAAGGACGTTTTTTCTTCAGATTTTGTGATGGGCATCCTTGACCACCGCCAGAGAGAATCGGGGATCGGGACGTGCGAGGACGCCGAAATCAAAACTATTTGGGCGTCCCTTTCGATTATGCCTCTCCAGGTCTCTCTCAGCCAATCACAGCGCAATTAGCTGACACCAGTGACAGCTAAACTCGCTGTGATTGGCTTAGAGAGACCTGTAGGGGCATAATCGAAAGGGACGTCCAAATAGTTTTGATTGGACGACCTCGTACGTCCTGATCCCCGATTCTCTCCGGCGGTGGTCATTTTGGGCATGTAAGAAAAACACGTCCAAGAGAAGGACGCCCATCACAAAATCTGAAGAAAAACGTCCAAGTGCTCATCAGGGATGTCCTTTTTTGAGTGAAGGACGTGTATGAAGCCGTCTTTGGCATGCACAGAGCAGCCAGCATAACGATTGGCTGCTCTGCGCATGCTCAGCTGGCTGACTGGCTTCCCCTCCTTAGGAAGGAAATCGCGTGCAAATGAGCTAACAGCGAGCAGCTCATTTGCATGCGATTTCCTTCATGCATGCCCGTTTTTTACCAATTCACTAAGGGATCGGTAAGGGAAGGGCTCTTTCCGTGGAGTTAGTGCATCTGGCTCTGTGTGTGTCTCTGCAGGCTGAGCCCACTCAGTGGGAAGCTCCACACTTCTGTTTGTAATGTTATCAGTGCTGAACATGAGGCTTTCTTTCTTTTTTCATTATTAGATTAAAATGGAACTTCCAGCTCCAAATGTCGGCTTCTGCCTTTTTCTCCATTCTCCCAGTACTGAAAGAGACAAACCCTCAGCTAGACAAAGAGCCCCAAATTAATTTATAATTCTGCAAACTGCAAAAGCAGAGAAGAAAATACCTGCAGGAGCTTCTGTCAGGTAGGAGACAAACTTCCTACCCTCTTGCTGCAAACACTGTTGCAGCTTTCTAATCTGGGACGCTGTACAGTCCAGATCCCAAACAGACCTGGGCCCCCGCAGATTTCGCCCTGGCCCCCCTCCCGCTGCCAACCCTCCCCTGCTAATGTTGTTTACCTTTGCTGGCGGGGGACCCCAACCCCCGCCAGCCGCCGAGGTCTTCAAAGTTCTTGTTCGTCGTCCTCCTCCGTGGCCATGCTGTACCCTGTTGATTCGGAGTCTGTCTGACGTCGCACCACGTTGTACGCGCGTACAACGTGGTGCGACGTCAGACAGACTCCGAATCAGCAGCGTACAGCATGGCCACGGAGGAGGACGACGAACAAGAACTTTGAAGACCTCGGCGGCTGGCGGGGGTTGGGGTCCCCCGCCAGCTGAAGAATTATTTTTAAAAGCAGGCGGAAGCGGACCTCGGCTGGCGGGGGTTGGGGTCCCCGCCAGCAAAGTTAAACAACATCAGCGGGGGAGGGTTGGCGGCGGGAGAGGAGGTAGAGAGAGTCGTTGGTGGCAGGGGGGGGCTCTGGCAATGGCGGGGGGGGAGTCGTTGGTGGCAGGGGGGCTCTGGCAATGGCGGGGGGGGGGTCGGTGGTGCCGGGGGGGGGGCTAAATGTGCCCCCTCCCTCTGGCCCTGGCCCCCCCTACTGCCAGAGTCCAGATACGCCCCTGGTTGCTATAATCCTGCTCTGGGACTATAAATTATGTGATTGCAAATTATATACGGCCAGAAATCTCTCTCCCTACCACACTGAGCCCCAGCACTGGGAAGTCTTCTGAAATATTGTATAGACAACCGGGGACACAAAATCTTCCTTTGAGACACTCCTGATCTATTTCCTTCCCCTTAAGGGGATCCTAAAGTGCCTTTTCCCAGTCCAGGTCTGCTTGGCAGCATCTGATAGGTGCATGGAGCACCTTGGAACCATTCTTCCCCCCTCCCTGAAGACATGGAGGGGCATAATCGAACGGCGCCGGCCATCTTCGGGGCCAGCGCCGTAAGCAGGTGGAGCCAAGTGTATTTTCAAAATACGCTTGGCACCTGCCAAATTGCTCGCCGGGTTTAGAGAAGGATCGCCGGGTTTATATGAGATGGCCGACTTCGTTTTTCAGCCATAATGGAAACCGGGCCCGGCCATCTCAAGCCCGGCGAAATGCAAGGCATTTGGCCGTGGGAGGAGCCAGCATTTGTAGTGCACTGGCCCCCCTCACATGCCAGGACACCAACTGGGCACCCTAGGGGGCACTTAAAAAAATAAAAAAACAAAACAAAAATAGCTTCCAGGTGCATAGCACCCTTACCTTGGGTGCTGAGCCCCCTAAATCCCCCCAAAACCCACTTGCCACAACTCTACACCATTACCATAGCCCTAAGGGGTGAAGGGGAGCACCTTCATGTGGGTACAGTGGGTTTTGGAGGGCTTTACATTAACCACCAGAAGTAGAACAGGTAGGGGGGGGGGGGGGGGAATGGGCCTGGTCCACTTGCCTGAATTGCACTGCACCCACTAAAACCTGCTCCAGGGACCTGCATACTGCTGTCAAGGAGCTGGGTATGACATGTCAGGCTGGCATACAGGCAGGCAAAAAAAGTTTTAGTTTTTTGTTTTTGGGTGGGAGGGGGTTGGTGACCACTGGGGGAGTAAGGGGAGGTGATCCCCGCTTCCCTCCAGTGGTCATCTGGTCAGTTGGGGCACTTTTTCCAAACCTGGTCCTAAAAATAAATGGACCAAGTCCGGCCGGCGAAATGCTTGTTCGAGTCAGCCTTTTTTTTCCATTATAAGGTGAAGCCGGCCATCTCGTACCCCCGGCCCACCCCTCGTCCCGCCTTCACTACCCTACGAACAAGCCCCCTTGAAGGTTGGTCAGCGCCACGACGAAACAGCAGTTGAAGCCGGCCAAAATTGGCTTTGATAATACCGATTTGGCCGGGATTTGTTTCGGAAGATTGCCGGCGATCCCTTTCGAAAATAAGCCTGATAGTCAGTCAGTTAGTTTAAACTAGCAAGGCACTCTGGGATGGAGATTGGGTGACCAATAACATCCAATCCCAGTGTGCCTTGCAGGGAGGCGCGGGACACAAGCATTTAAATTGCTTCACTGTCTACTGCAGCATATTGTTTCTTTGGGCCTGCCGCTGCTATTGCTACTTCAGTGCTCAGCTCATCTGCCTTCTGCTGCATTCTGACCTCAACCTGAGTGTACCGTCTACTGACCAGCTGCCTACTTATGCTGCAGCCTGCAGCTGACTGGAGCAGACCCTCCTGCTTGCTTGTGACCGGATTGCCTGATGCCTCTGCTGCCGTGCCAATTCTGCTGCCACGCCAATTCTGCTGCCACATGCTGCCTTCACTGCTGCCTGCTCTCTGACTGTTGCTCGACCTGAGAAGAGTTTTTCTTGCAGGTAAGGGTCTGGGGCCCAGTCTTGTTTTGAGTTGGGGGGGGGGAGTGAATGGAATGATGGAGTTGCTGATTGTGGAATTGTGGAAGGTGCTGTAGGGGGCGGGGTTTGGGGGGGGCGCAAAAACAAAAGTTGGTCTGGGGCACCACAACCTCTTGAGCCGGCCTTGTTTTTTGCATTAATATTAATGGAAGCTTTACTGACCTTTTTCAATTAAAAAGGGGAACTCAACAGGGCTGCCTGCCCTCTCCACTGATATTCACACTGGTCATGGAATACGTTGCTCAGAGTATTAGGGATAGTGGCGAAGTGCATGGCATCTGGGTTGAGAACCAAGAACACAAAATGCTTTTATTTGTGGATGATGTTTGTTGTTTATAGTTACAGAGCCCAGAGAGACCCTTTAGCAGTAGTTCAACAAATAGAGGCTGTGTTCAAAATATATATTACTGGGGTTGAAAGGGGGCCGACTCAGGAATAATGTTAGGAAGTATTTTTTCACCGAAAGGGTGATAGATACCTGGAATGCCCTCCCGTCCGCCACAGCTAAATACCGAGCAGCACAGCACGTGGAAAGGGGAAACTGCTGTACAGATAGTGATGGAGCTGCGCTCCACATGTACCAATGGAAGAAGCTCAACAGCCAAGAAAGAGCTGAATTCTGCTGATACCATAGAGCCACAAGCTAGACAAGCAGCTGTAGCCATGTGGTGAGATGAAGTTGTCACTGTGAGGCAAAGGTTGACAATGGCCACAGGTACAGCTGGAGGCCGACACAGCTGGAGATGCTAACAGTGAAAGAATGCCCGTAGAAGCAAAAAGACACAACCACACCGCCTGTACAGTAGAGAGAGAGCACAAAAGACAGCAAGAGTCTCACTGTATGCAGCAAGGCCAGGCAGCCTGCGTAGCCCCCAACAGGCTATGCCCATGTTGAGAGACCACTTGTGTGGTTGCATTATCCTGCTCAGTCTGTCAGCCAGGCCATTGTTTACACCTGCCAGATAAGTATCTTGGAGGAACATGCTGTGACTGCACTCCCAAACCCACTTCTGGATGGCTTCCTTGCACAGAGGGCGAGATCCGGTGTCTCCTGCTTGTTGGTGTAAAACATTGCAACCTGATTGTCTGTTTGAATTAGAATAATTTGATGGGACAGCCAGTCTTTGAAAGCCTTTAGAACGTTCCAGATCGCTATGAGCTCCAGGAGATTGATCTGAAGATTTGTCTCCTGGAGGGACCATCTACGTGAGCTCCCCACCCCAGGAGGGATGCAGCTGAAGAATTTGGAATGGTAGTCCCAAGGTCAGATTGGACAGAATCATCCACCACTGAAGAGAGCCTACAAGCTCTGGGGACACTCAGATGACATCTTCCAGACTCCCCATGGCTTGATACCACTGAGAAGCTAGGGTCCATTGAGCAGATCTCAAGTGAAGATGTGCCATGGGTGTAACATATTCTGTGGAAGCCATGTGGCCCAACAATCTCAGCATCTGCCGAGCTGTGACCTGCTGCGATGCCTGAACCTTGGATGCAAGGGAAAGAAGGTTCTCTGCACGCATCTCTGGGAGGTAGGCTCGGACATTCTTTGTATTGAGCAGGGCTCCTATGAACGCCAGTTGAGGAACTGGATGGAGATGGGACTTTGGGTAGTTTATCGTGAACCCTAGTAGTTCCAGCACTTGAATAGTCATCTGCATTGACTCCCGAGCACCTTCCTCCGAGGTACTCTTCATCAGCTAATCGTCGAGATCAGGGAACATATGCACTCCCAGTTTGACTCCCACTTTGAGTAGCGATGCTGCAACTACCACTACATATTTTGAGAAAACCCTGGGAGCTGACACGAGGTCAAAAGGCAATATACGCTACTGAAAGTGATGTGTTCCCAGCCGAAATCGAAGATACTTCCTGTGAGCTGGAAGTATCGGGATATGAGTGTATGCATCCTTTAAGTCCAGAGAGCATAGCCAATCATGTTCCTGAATCATGGGAAGAAGGGTGCCCAGGGAAACCACCCTGAACTTTTCTTGAACTAGAAATTTGTTCAGGACCCTTAGGTCTAGGATGGGACGCATTCCTCCTGTCATTTTCTGCACAAGGAAATACCTGGAATAGAATCCCTGCCCTGGGCAATTTGGAGGTTTGGAAAGCAAGTTGAGGGTGTATCCGAGATGGACTATTTGAAGAACCCATCAGTCGGAGGTCACGAGAGGCCACCTTTGGTGAAAAAACTTTAACCTCCCCCTGACCGGCTAGTCGTCCGGCACGGACACTTTGATAGCAGCTATGCTGTACTGGAGCCAGTCAAAATATGTTTCCATGCATCATCGATGTCTAGATATTCCCGCTGTGTCACACAGTGCTGTTCTGTGAGGTGTGCAGTTTCTTTCTTGTGAGGTGTGCAGTTTCTTTCTTCAGTAATGTTGCGACACCTCTGTGTTTTCCCAACATGTCTGCAGCACCATCTGATGTGAACATTACCATTTTTTGCAGATCCAATTGGTTATTAATATAGAATTTAATTGCTGTAAAAACTGACTCACCATCACTAGCTGTATTATTCCAGCAAACATTCTTTTGTAACTCTTGGTTTTAGAGGAAAAACTTGATATAAATAATCAACATTTTATTAACTGAAATGTCGCTACTTTTATCCACAATTAATGTGGATATCTTTCATCACATTTTGCAAAATGACATGGTTAATATACTCAACAAATTGAATTCCATAATTTTTGCTGTACCAACTTTCTGAAAGTGTAATGTATTTTGCCAAGTGATCAAGGATATTTTGAACAGAAAGTATTGAAGAATTAATGGAAATAGCAAGCAGTACATTGCCAGTCAATATTTTCACTTGTTGGACTTCAGTTCATTGTTGACCAAACTCCAATCTAGACTCCCTATCAGAATTTGATTCCATTACTAAATGATTTATTCCACTCCCTTATTGAATTCTTCTTATCTTGCGCACTTCCTCCAGATGGACTTTTTGATTGAGATATCTCTTTAGGTAGTCAAACTTCCATGAATTCCAGATCTTTCCATCAGCAAAATCACAACTAACTTTGGCTTCTGCACATGACAGGCATACTACACCTTTGCATTTTACTTAGCTTTACATGCTGCAGGCTTCCAGAGTCCTCAGTCTCAGTTTCAACTATGTCATTTAGCCAAAATAACTTAAAACTTCCTGCGGCTTTAATTTTAATATCATTGTGATTGATCTTTCCATCAGCAAAATCACAACTACGGTGGCTTCTGGACATGACAGGCATAATACACATTTGCATTTTACTTAGCTTTACATGCTGCAGGCTTCCAGAGTCCTTAGTCTTGGTTTCAACTAAGTCATTTAGCCATGATAACTTCCTGCAGCTTTAATTTTAATATCATTGTGATTGTCTTGTGCTTGCATCAATCTTTTTGTTGCAACTCTATGCTTTGACATCCTACAAAATATATATATAAAAAAACAAGAACATGTAATCATCTTACTAACAGAAACAATGCAACTATATTTGAAAGTGTCAGCATCCCATTACTTTACACTTGATCAGACACAAGTCTACTATGATGGCAAACATCTCAAACACATCATAGTACCCTGCAAAATAATTACTACTAAGTGACATATTTGCCATATTCTTCAACTTTGTTTTATACAAATACAAGCCGTTAAGCCCATTAAAATGGGCAAGATTTTTTGATGAACGTAATGGAACCTTGTTATTGTTAGACTTATGTGATTTCACATGTCCCTTATTGTTCTAATATTTTGTGTGTGTGTGTGTGTGAGATAGAGTGAGTGTGTGTGTGAGAGAGAGAGAAAGTGTGTGTCTGTGCGTCTGTCTGAAAGAGAGAGTGCGAGAGTGAGTTCAGAGAGAGAGAGAGTGTGTGTGTGTGTGTGAGAGAGAGAGAGAGAGAGAGAGAGCTGCTAGGAGTCCCTGTGACAATGGAGGGTCAGTTGCTCCTTATAGGCAGTTGTCTTAAGTACCCGAACCCTCTTATCCCTCTCCCTCACTGATGACACCAGCTCACCCCCTCTCCACCACCACACTAACCCCTTACTGACAATGAGACCACCTCCCTCGCTGATGACACCAGCTCACCCCCTCTCCACCACCACACTAACCCCTCACTGACAAATGAGACCACCTCGCACCCCCGTACTAACAGTGAAACGACCTTATCCTGGGTTCGGGTAAAACATGGATTCTGTGGACCCCGCAGATCTAAACCGTACGACCTTAAGTACCCAAACCCCCTTATCCCTCTCCCTCGCTGATGACACCAGCTCACCCCCTCTCCACCACCACACTAACCCCTCACTGACAAATGAGACCACCTTGCACCCCCGTACTAACAGTGAAACCACTTTATCCTGAGTTCGGATAAAAAATGGATTCTGTGGACCCCGCGGATCTAAACTGTACAACCTTAAGTTACCAAACCCCCTTATCCCTCTCCCTCGCTGATGAAACCAGCTCACCCCCTCTCCACCACCACATTAATCCCTCACTGACAAATGACGGCGATTGAAAGCGGGTCCCAGGAGTGAATGACCGAGCGGGGAAGGCAGTGGGGAGACTCACCGGAGAGATGGAGGCAAAATGTCGGACTTGGATAGTCTGTGTGAAAGCGAGCGGCGGTTGAGCGGGAAGGGCAGGTAATGAGCGAGTCAAACCGTGGAAAAAAAAAGAACAAAAGGCGCCAAGAGCAGCACTCCCTGCCCCCAGGGAAAGGAGGCGGCCTGCCAGGTGTGCGAGTGGGGTTAGAAAGTTTGGAGGGAAAACACCAGGATATTTCGGGGGAGGGGACACAGTAAGTGAGCAATTTAAACTTGTAGTACTGCAACTGGGAAAAATTGGTTAAAAAGCAGCCGATCACCACGTCTTCCTTCCTTCGGCTGACTCGCGTAGTTCTGGTGAGTGATCTGGTCAGGAGGCTCGCTGGAGGGGCCGTCGTCGGGAGAGACCTATGCAATGCGCGGCACGTCGGTCACAGCTCATTTATATAGTAGGATACTGTTCATACAGTGTAATCAGATATTTATAACTAGGATGTTTCCTCTTGCAGCTTTCCATAGAAAAAAGTGTATTCAAATTCTGGTAGCATACTTCAAAATCCCTTTACTACCAGTAACACAAACTGTTGCAAATAGGTATGGACTCTGAGAAGCTTATCTAGCAAACCATAATGTCGGCACCAATTGTCAAGACACAAATACCAAGAACTGTACCTTTTAAAAGGCAGCATGCATATATAGAACACCAATACATTACCTATTGGAAAAGCTAAACAACCCCTACAGATTCCTACACAAACTACATGCCAGCAGAATCGCTCACCTTGGTCACATACACAGCAATTACAGGATGAATAAACCACCAAAAATTACAAATGGAAATACTGAGAAAGCAGTATAATGTAGGAGAAAAAAAGTATATGGCAAAATGCAAAGATGAAAGAATTGCACACTCCCAACTGATATTTTTGTAATTACTACCTATACAAAAAATCCTTTTCCTACTACTGTTTAGACAATTATCGTCTCTTTCCCAATGTACCCCGCTCCCCCCCATAGCCCAATATCTCCCCTTCTATTGCTGCAGTCTTAATAATAAAGTTAATAAATAGAAATAAATAAAATATAGAAAAGAAAATAAGATGACAACTTTTTTATTGGACTAAAAATACATTGAAGAAGGGCTACCTTCGAAAGCTAATAAAAAAATGTATTACATAAGTATTGCCATACTGGGACAGACTGAAGGTCCATCAAGCCCAGCATCCTGTTTCCAACAGTTGCCAATCCAGGTTACAAATACCTGGCAAGAACCCAAAACAGTACATTTTATGCTGCTTAGCCTAGAAATAAGCAGTGGATTTTTCCCAAGTCTATTTTAATAATGGTCTATTGACTTTTCCTTTAGGAAGCCATCCAAACCTTTTTTTAAACCCGCTAAGCTAACTTCTTTTACTACATTCTACGGTAACGAATTCCAGAGTTTAATTACACATTGAGTGAAGAAATATTTTCTCCAATTCATTTTAAATGTACTACTTTGTAGCTTCACTGCGTGCCCCCTAGTCCTAGTATTTTTGGAAAGAGTAAACAAGCAATTTGTGTCTACCCGTTCCACTCCACTCATTATTTTATAGACCTCTATCATATCTCCCCTCAGCTGTCTTTTTTTCTAAGCTGAATAGCCTAAGCCACTTTAGCCTGCCTTCATAGGGAAGTTGTCCATCCCCTTTATCATTCTTGTCGCCCTTCTCTGTACCTTTTCTAATTCCACTATATCTTTTTTGAGATGCGGTGACCAGAATTGCACACAGTACTTGAGGTGTGGTCGCACCATGGAGTGATATAAAGGCATTATAACATCTTCATTTTCCATTTCGTTCCTAATAATACCTAACATTCTATTTGCTTTCTTAGCTGCTGCTACACGCTGAGCAGGGGGTTTCAACGTATCTTCAACAATGACATCTAGATCCTTTTCCTGATCGATGACTCCTAATGGGGAACCTTGCATCACATAGCTCTAGTTTGTGTTCCTCTTTCCCACATGCATCACTTTGCGCTTGCTCACATTAAACGACATCTGCCATATGGATGCCCAGACTCCCAGTCTTGTAAGGTCCTCTTGCGATTTAACAACTTTGAATAACTTTGTGTTGTCTGCAAATGTAATTACCTCACTAGTTGTTCCCATCTCTAGATCATTTTATAACTATGTTAAAAAGCAGTGATCCTAGTAAAATACCCTGTGGGACCCCACTATCTACCCTTCTCCATTGGGAATACTGAGCATTTTGCCCTGCTCTCTGTTTTCTATCTTTTAACCGGTTTTTAATTCATGATAGAACACTACCTACTATCCCATGACTTTCCAGTTTTCTCTGGAGTCTTTCATGAGGTACTTTGTCTGGAACAAGACACACACACCAAGAAACAGGCTCACAGAGCTGCAGACTGAAATGCTGCTGATTGGCCATCAAGCTCTGCTTCCCTGATTTGTCATTTGTAATTGGTGCGTGCCTGGAGAGCAAATGGGAAGCTGTTGATTGGTGATTGGTGCGCAGCAGTGTGGAGAAGGCTGCACAGCCACGCAGCTTAGAGGAAGTATTGACTGGAAACAGTCTAAATGCAGATTCGACAACAACCTTTGCCATCAAGGTCTCCAGACCACATCTGCTCACCCAACCGTAGGGCACTATCAATCAAGGATACATATTGAACGGTACAAAGTTCCTTAGAAATGGAGTCATTAACTGACTGTCCCGGCGGGTGAGAGAGGTTGTGAATAAGTCTGAATTTTCCCGGGTATTTCTTAGGGATAACAGCCAAAGGCGACAAGATCATGGCTGGAAATTGCTTATGTGGAAAGGGGCTGGCAATTCTTCCCAGGCAACCTCTTCAGTTATCTTACGCACCACAACCTCTCTCAATCGTCTAGTAGATGGTGAGTTGCGCACAACATTGTTAAAGGTGAATCTCTGAAAAGGAATGAGAAAACCCTTGCTAAAACCTCCCTCAATGACGTCTGCTTAGTCAGATGTATAGAGAGACAACCAAAGGCGCATTACTTTAATTTGTATGGGTGTGGGTGGTCTCTGAAAAATGGAATCATTTTCCAATGGGAGAAGGCCCAGCCACGCCCTTTTTTGGGCATTTAGACACTGTGTACCCTTGTCCACATTGGGAACAGATATGACGGAGCTTGCAGTCAGGAAACAGGCAGGCTGATTTGTTAAACCTCCAGTAAATTGGTGTGGTAGCCTTGTTAGTCCACTTTTAAAGGTAATACATAGAAATAAATCAAAACAGAGAAAAAATAAGATGATACCTTTTTATTGGATTAACTTAATACATCTTTTGATTAGCTCTCAGAGGTAACCTTCTTCTTCAGATCGGAAATAAGCAAATGTTGACAAATGTCAAAATATAAAGTGAAACACAGAGGCATTCCAATGACAGGCTCACAGGAAAAGGGAAGGGTAGGTTAGGTGAGAAACAGAGAGAGCTGGGTGCATGAGAGACAGAGATGTATGGCAGATAAGAGAGTGACAGCAAACCTCAAAGCTGGAGCTGGACCCGCTAGCCCCACTTCCTGCCCCCAAGGGACAAAAAAGCCTGCTAGACCCCATTCCCAACATGGGCTTGCCCAAACCAGCTGCTGTGGCACACAAGGATCGAGGCGCCATGTGAGTCAGCCAGCGATTTATGTCCTGGGTATCCCACGACATATGAAGGTTTTACTTCATCTTATCTCTAAAAGTCTTTTTGTAGTTCAACCACAACCATCCCCCAAAGCGCTGGTAAGTGTCTAACACCATGTCAGTGTAGGCAAGCAGTAATCTATACTGGCTGGAGTTGATATGACCCCAGATACTTGCAAGGCGTAAAAATGATCTGACCCAGTTGACGAAGTTAAGTGAAATCTTCGACTTATTTGAAACTCCTGCCTCCTTAGATTTCTTCTTACGTTCTCTTGTTTCTACATTTGAACAACTTAAAAATATCAGTATAGGTTCATTTTATAATCTTCTTCCTCATCAAATGTGGGACTTTCTCCCATAGCTCTGTGAGGGCAATTAATACTGGGGTACCCCTCTCCTTGCTTGCCCCAGACCTATCTGTGTCTTTGTGTTGGAGACTTGGAACCCTCAGAAGATGAAGAGGAGGAGGATGAAAAATGCTGCCTACGTTCCCTTCCCTTCCTTTTTTCTTTCTTTTAGTAACCTTACTGGTCCTGGGACCCCTCCCCCCCCAAAAAAAAAACCTGGTTACCCAATGTGGATGCTTCTGCAGCCTCTGTCTTGGCGCCCAAGGTAGAGGCAGTACCTTTACTGCTGCTCCTTGAACAAATCTGGAAGGGAGGGATAACACTGGCTCCACGCTGCTCCTTGCGGGGTCACAGACCTCTGCGCCACTTGTACAGGCCAGGGCCAAGGCCATCACAACATCCACGCCAGCTCCTCTGTAGCTTGGGAGATCTGTGGAGACACAAAAGGAAAGCCAGCAATAACCGAACCCAGATAAGCAAAACCTGCAGTATGTCTGTTTCATGTACACCCACTACAATAGCTGGGGCAGGCCCAGACTGAGCAGGCGATACAGGCGCCAGTTGGGGAGGAGGGGTGGAAGGCTCAGCCAAAGAGGGCATAAAGTAGGGGTCGCACGGGCTAGCAGACATCCAACCCCACTGCCTAGGGCACTGGAATCCTAATGGAGAAAAAACATTTGGGGTAGGGGTGCCGGAAGACCAGGGACCCACTACAAGGATAGGGTGGGCTGAAGACAGCTGCCCCAATGAACCATTCAAACTCTCCAACCCACTAGCTGTCTCAGGAGTAAGAGGAGGGGGGTGTCCCACTGCGGCCTCGGGCTGGCTGGCAGAAGTACCTAGCCTGCCACACCCAATGCTGCAGCCGCTGGCATTGACGACAGTCCAGATTGAATTGCAGCAGTTCCAGAACCCCAGACCATCAAAGACCTGCCCCCCCCCACCTGTCTGAGATCCAGATGTTTTTGTCCTTTTTCCCTCACGTCTCTCAACCCTCCACAGTTAAAGCTGACAGGGCCACTTCGAGTGCCGAATTGGGGGGGGGGGGAAGCGGCAGCGACAGGCCTGCACGCTGGAGCAGGCACTAACCTGTTCTTCATCAAAGGAATCACCCGTGGTAATGGAAAGTTCCTCCCCGGATCATCCTCGCAGGCACTGTAGGGATTGCCACCGGGACAGCATGTAGAAAGAAACACAGATCAGCAGTCATCAAAGGCTGCCTCCAAGGCGCAGGGGGAAAGCCCTGCTGCTCAGGAGGCTGTGTAGGTATAATGCTTGCCAAAAATCCTGCCGAGCAACAGCTATCCCACCAAGGTAAAATTATGCCTTACCTGCTGATAATTTTCTTTCATTTAGTAGCAGCAGATGAATCCAGGAACTGGTGGGTTGTGTCCATCTACCAGCAGGTGGAGATAGAGATTACAAAGCTGAAGGCATTGATACCAGACGGTCAGCTCCTCCTTCACTTCAGTATATGTCTCATCACCAAGCAGAATCAGAAAAGAAACCAGGAAGCCTTCCTCACCAACCAAACACAACAGAAACTCGTCAGTCTGACTTAGAGAAACCATGACTGCAATGGACTCCTCTTCAGTGGTTTCTGTTCTCTTTCTTTTTTTTTTTTTAAACTAAAGACCAGGACAAGAACAGACAGGCAAAACAAATGCAGCTGACAGAGGAAGGGATCCTGGATTCATCTGCTGCTAATAAAGGAAAGGAAATTATCAGCAGGTAAGGCATAATTTTACCTTCCTTAGTGTATGCAGCATATGAATCCAGGAACTGGTGGGATGTACCAAAGCAATCCCTAATTAGGGTGAGAAGTTGCCGCTCCCCAGGACAGAACAGCCTCTGCAAAGGCAGCATCCGAATAGTGAAAGCACACCTGTTCTGCCCAAGAAGTAGATAGGAACCTTGTGGAACAAGCCTGCAAAACCACCAGTGGGATGCGACCTTCCAAAAAATCTGTATCTGCAATCTAACGAGACATAGCCGGATCAGAGACTGCCATCCCATGGGAAGAACCAGCGAGAAAACCAAAGATCAGATCAGAATGCTGAAAACCATGCGACATATGCAAATGCCAGAGGATGAAATCTGGTCACAAAACAATTCCCCCAAATCAGGAGGGGTCCGTACAAAGCCTGAAGGAGTCCCCATGGCAGAGGTGAAGCTGCCAACGTAGCCAACAGCCGGAAAGCAGGAGCCACATCAGGACATGCCAAAAGAAAATGGCATATACACACGACGCCTCAGAGCTGGAATCCCGTTTGAGAGAAAGAAATCCTTGGTGCCTGCATGTGCCTCTGTGCACCCAGTAACACACGTCCCGCTGCCACCAACGCGTGCTCAGAACATGAGCCTCCTATGGTGGCCTTCGCCACCAATACCACACGTCCCCCAATGGCAGAAAACAGTGCACTCACCGGAGAAGCGCAGCCAGACTTCCCATCGACAGCGGGACCTCCCAGGCAAGCCTGCCATCAAACTGACTCAGCAGGCTACACACACACACAGCGACTCCAGAGACACTGCCCCCAAGGCTCCTCTTAGTAACCTTCTTACTAACACAGAGCCTGTGTCCCAAATCGCTCTTTTTTTTAAACAGCTGATAACAGCAGCAAACAGAGGTCTGTTGTGGACTAGAGGTTTTTTTTTGTTTGTTTTTGTGAGGAAGGCTACAGTCCAAACTCTGGGAGGAAAGGGACCACGGGGTGAGGCAGGGACCCAGGCCACCAGTTATGCCCCTGAAGTTGACACGGAGCCCAAACACCCCTTAAGCTCAACTGGCCAAAAGGCCCAGGAGCATAGGTGCCCGGTATAAGAGGCTTGGGGAGGCTAAGCCTCCCCAGCCCAACCGATCCCCCGACCCCCGCTCCCCCCGTCAATCATCTGATGTCAGCCCGATGGCCCTCGTTCCCATCCTGCCCTCGCCCTACCTTAAAATAGTGTAATTCTCGAGCGGGCGGCGCCAGCATTGCAAGCAGCAGCAGGCTCCAGCGTTCCCTCGCATGGCTCCGCCCTTGTGGAAACCCGTTAGAAGAGGGCAGAGCCATGCGAGGGAACGCTGGAGCCTATTCCGGAAGGCGACGGAAGCAGTAATGGCGGCACCTGTAGTGGTTGCGCTTGGGCTCGGTCTGCTGCTGCTGTCAGTACCGGGCGTGAGCAGTGACTGGACCGAACTCCCAGAGTTCTCGGCGCTGCCAGACCTGGACCCCGCCTGTCAGCTGGTGCTGGGGGAGGTGGCGAACAGCAGCGCGGCGCTGAGCCAGTGTCTGGTGTGCTTTGCTCGGCCGGTTCGTCTGTGCTTGGGCTGCCGGGCCCAGTACCAGGAGCTCAGCCGCCTCCTGAGCAACATTTCAGCGGCACCGCAGGTGTGAGAGAGAGAGCGAGGCCGGAGACTGGGAGGCTCTCTCTGTGTCCACCTCCTTCATCTGGCAGCGCTCCTCCCCTCCTCTTCCAAACTGCACCCCCTCATCTCCCACCACCCTTCCTCTGGTAGCGCTGCCTCCTCCCCCCAGCTCCCATCCCCTTCCTCTGGCAGCACAGCACTTCCCTCTTTTTCCCAGCTGCCCCCTCTACTCCCACCACCCCTCATCTGGCATTGCTGCTCCTCCTCCCCCCTCCCAGCTCCCACCACCCCTCATCTGGCAGCACTGGCCCCCCTCTTCCCCAGCTCCCACCACCTCTCATCTGGCAGCACTGGCCCCCCTCTTCCCCAGCTCCCACCACCTCTCATCTGGCATTGCTGCACCTCCTCCCAGCTCCCACCACCCCTCATCTGGCAGCACTGGCCCTCCTCTTCCCCAGCTCCCACCACCTCTCATCTGGCAGCACTGGCTCCCCTCTTCCCCAGCTCCCACCACCTCTCATCTGGCATTGCTGCTCCTCCCCCCCCCCAGCTCCCACCACCCCTCATCTGGCAGCATTGCCACCTTCTCCCCAGCTCCCACCACCCCTCATCTGGTAGCACTGCCCCCCCCAGCTCTCACCACCCCTCATCTGGCAGCACTGGCCCTCCTCTTCCCCAGCTCCCACCACCTCTCATCTGGCAGCACTGGCTCCCCTCTTCCCCAGCTCCCACCACCTCTCATCTGGCATTGCTGCTCCTCCCCCCCCCCCCAGCTCCCAACACCCCTCATCTGGCAGCATTGCCACCTTCTCCCCAGCTCCCACCACCCCTCATCTGGTAGCACTGCCCCCCCAGCTCTCACCACCCCTCATCTGGCAGCACTGACCCCCTCCTCCTCCCCAACTCCCACTACCTCTCATCTGGCAGCACTGCCCCCTCCCCCCAATAATACAGTTGAGGGAACCTTATCTCTTGTTTGTTCTGTCTGTCTGTCCTAATTAGATTGTAAGCACTGTTGAGCAGGGACTGTCTCTTCATGTTCAAGTGTACAGCGCTGCTTACGTCTAGTAGCGCTATAGAAATGATAAGTAGTAGTAGTAGTAGTAGTATTTTCATTATAGTGTTTGGAATATGTCCACTTTGAGAATCAGGTGCTCAACATTAAATGTTTATATTTATTTACTTATGTATGGCATTTTATCCCACATTAAACATGAATTAGGATGTTTTGTGGCTCTACATGAGAATTGTGATATTACGATCCTTGTTTCATATTGTTGATGGTCTGCATTTTCCATATGGGTGGTATATTGGTGTAGTAGGTTCTGCCCAGTGTAATATTTATGGTACAGTAAGGTTCTGAGCAACCACTTTATTCTTTGACATATCATACATATCTAATATCTAAATTTAATAAAAGGTATTAATTGTGACTTTTTATTTATTTCTTTTTCTGTGTGTTATCACACAATTATGGATTTAAGCTCCACCCCTGGCCCCACCCCCTAACCCCGCCCCCTTTACCCTCCCCAAACAGCTGGGCCACCGACCGCCTATGCCCAGGAGCAGGCCCAAGAAATGAAACCAGGAGCTGCAGAGACATCATCTACCACCTGCTGAAGATAGAGATATACTGAAGTGAAGGAGAAGCTGACCATCTGGTATCATTGCCTTCAGCTTTGTAATCTCTATCTCGACCTGCTGGTAGATGGACACAACCCACCAGTTCCTGGATTCATCTGCTGCATATGCTAAGGAATGGCAGTTTGGTTGTCAAGGCTGTACCAGTAATTCAAAATTGAAGGTCAAATGTTGAATTGCCTGATTCCAGAGCACACCCGCCAGTCAAACCCCTCCCCCCGCACCTCACCCTGTCCCCACAAGTTGCACTGTCTGATGCCGCTGAAGACTATAGAAAGCAGTGATACAGTACCTCACCATAAGCAGGCCCAGCCATGGGTGAGTCGCCCGTCCTGAGTGTTGTTTGACCCTCAAGACAAGCTTGGAGGCCTTCATTACATTAATGTTCACTATTGCCAAGTGGTCACAACACTGTTAGCTCTTTCACCTGGTCTTGCATGGCAGTGAGAATTAGATCTAATGTAGCTCCTCCCCCTTTCTTCAGTTCTAGGACCAGCTGCTCCTTGAAGCAATCATTAATGGCATCTAGAAGGGTTATGCACCAGTTAGTGTGGACTGGGAGCAGGAATTTAGGTTCAAGTTCTGCTGCTGCCATTTTGCCTCAGTTACCCACCCACCTAGATTGTATTTTCTCTTTGGAAGGGACTCATTGTTCTGGGTGTAGATTGTTGTAAAGCACTACAAAAATGCTGAAATAATAAAATAATACTCCAGTAAGTGCAAAGCAAACACTACATCCTGTCTGTAGTTTTCTGTTGCACTAGGTATCAGTCATGCAGTTAGCTGGCATGGCAGGGCACTATTATGAGGAAGCTGTCATACCTATCTGGCACTGCTAAGAGGAAGCAATTACATACTGCTTTCTCACAACTGGCAGTGCAGGGTAGGGCACTGCTCTCACAGACTGCTTTTTCTCAGCAATGCCCCATTGTGACAGCTGTCTCACCCACCTTTCTCAGCAGTGCCCAGCCCTGCCTGGTATCACTCACACATGCTAACTTGTGGTCAGGTTTTAGGATTGCATTATATAATTATAATGTCAGTTTTTAATATAAACTGTAATTCTTCCAAAGATGGATTTATAGTTATCATTTATATACAGCATCAATGGTGAACTTAATGAACAGGTCTGTTTTTCAGGGTTGCCAAAAGATGCAAATTAAACTGATTCTTGGAGTAAATGTGTACAGATATATCTCACGGAGATCATTAAAATCTGAAAGCAAGACCTGTTAGTGGCATGCGAGGACTGCAGTTCACCATCCCTGATACTGTCATTAATAATAAAAAAAAAAGGGAAGGGAAGCATTCTTATTTATGTGGGATATAAATGAAATAATGGGCAAGCACAAAATAATTTACCTGGTTACAAAGTCCCTTCTGCTCCATGAGCCTGTAGTATATATTTGAATTTAAACTGTTAAATTACTTGTTGAAAGCTGTACTTTGAAGAAGAAAGGAATCCATTGTCTTCAAATGATACTGCTGTTGGCCTCAATCCTAAGTGTGCCCACATTCTGGAATAAGAAGGCGTGATCTTGCTAGGGTCATGAAGCTATATGATACTCAGTTTTATGCTCTTGAGAAATGAAGATGAGCATCTTTATTTCTTGCCTTATCTTATAGTATCTAAGATTCACAGTTCAGATATCTCTTGCAGGCCAGGATGAAAAACCTGAAAAAGGGACATGATGACAAGAGCCAAGGGTCTTTTTGTTTTGTAGCCAGGAACTAAGAAAAGTCCTTGAATCTGCAAGACATATTTTAAAGATGAAATCACTTTTTTTCCGGTTGGGGGGACAAACAATCCAAAGCCTGTGCCTTTCTTGGAGCCTTTCTGTATTGGAGGCAGAAAGAGCAATTCATGACCCTGAAAAATAGCTTCCGTCTTGCTTTCTATGCACAGCTGTGATTACTGCAGATTTCCGGATTTCCACTGCTCTAGTACAGGAGTCTTTTTCTCTCTCTTGCTGGTGCACTGGAGGGAGAGATGCCCATGGTGGGGAGGGTGCTAGGCTACTATGGGAAATGACTAATATTCTGTTCCTAGCCAAGATAGCTCTGAATTAAGTTTGTTGTCTAGGCAAGTGGTTGAAGAGCTGCATAAAGACTAGAAATATGCACTTGTTTGTGAAAATTAATCTGATTTGTTTTTTCTGAGTATTGATAGTAGATGTAGCTTAGTGACTTGTATAGATAGTGTGTTATATAATTATGTGTGGTGAGTATATATACACTGTAGATCCTATTTATTTATTTAATTTATTTACCGCCTTTTTGAAGGAATTCACTCAAGGTGGTGTACAGTAGGAATAGATCAAACATGAGCAGGAGGCAATTAGAGCAGTAAAAATATTCGAACAACAATATAAAGTATGGCATGGTATACTACTTGCAATGACAACACAATATGTACTAGAACATTATAATTGGTAGTGAAGGGTAAGGCAAAGTTGTAACATATAGATGAGTAAGAAAGTAGGAAGAAGGTGATTTACAGACTAATATGTAATAACAAAATGGGGTCCAACGCTTTTGACCATGCTATATCAACCTGCACTATATGGAGGCTACAGTGTATATATAAAATGGTTTATGAAAATTGTATATGCATTTTGTGTTTTTGATTTTTTTTTTAACAGAAACCGTGGCGTGCCTATATATGGCCCACTTTGAGCAGTTATTTGTATATTCATCAAGGTTTGCCACCCGCATTGCACTCTGGGGGAGATTCATTGACGATACACTCTTGATCTGGACAGGTGGGCGAGAGGATTTACGACAATTTTTTCAACATCTTAACTTTTGTGACCAAAATATCTCTTTTGAAACTTCTGTAGCATATGATCAAATTACTTTTTTAGATATATGCATCGAAACACATCTTGGAAGATTCCAGACCCAGATCCACCATAAACCCACTGACACCAATTCCATTCTCCATTATAACAGTTTTCACTCTAGATCTCAGAAAGACGGCATCCCTTTGGGCCAGTTTCTCTGACTGAGGAGATTATGCCAATCCATGGATATGTTTGATAGACATGCTGCTGACTTATACCATAGACTTAGACGGAGGGGTTATCCAAAAAAGGTGTTATGTTTCAATCATTTTTATTGGAGAAAATTTTTAAATAAACTTATTCAACAGTATTTTGGCTTCTGTTGTAACTTATTTGCGTCACCATCAACATCTTATTGAACCTTTACAGCTTAACAGTAACTTATGCATCTTTATACATTGTACAGCGAAATAAACTAAATATATGGCATATTAGATATCTGCCCTTTTATCGCCCAACTGATCTATTGTTCTCCAGTTCTTTATTTTCCCCCTCTTTTCCCCCCTCCCTTTCCCTTCTCTCCCTCCCTCCCTTCCCCTACCCTCCCACCCTTACCTACCCTCTATCACAGTTATACTTCACATCACGCTTAGTTCTTAGTCCACTTTAATTCTCACATATTTATTATTTGACCTCTGGCTTGGGGAGTCAAGGTCAACCAGAACAGGGTCCAGCAATTCCAAAAGTTCTTTGTAACAAGGGGTCCCCGACCTCTCAGGCTTAGCCGTTCCGTGCGCAACAGGTTAATCATCTGCCCTCTCCAGTGAGATTCCGAAGGGCTCTCCGCTGACAACCACATCAACAGGATTGTTTTCTTGGCCACCATAATTGTTTTAAACACAAATGTTCGACATCCTCTTGGAGGGCTTCCCGATAGTTTTGGGTGGCCAAACAGCAACATTGGTTCTACTTGCCATTGTATATCCCACATGTCTGCCACTCGTCGTATCAATGCCTGCCAGTATGATCCAATCTGTGGACAACTCCAGAACATATGTCCCAATGTTGCTCCCTCCGCCTTACACTTGGGGCATGCTCCATCTGGTGATATGCCCATGTGAAATGCGCGTCTCGGAGGGACATACGCTCTCAACGTAAACTTAAACTGCATCTCCCAATAATACGTTAGGTCCGTATTCTTACGATATCCAATCAAATGTTCCCGGATCAATGCTGCAGTTATATCCACTCCCAATTCCGCACTCCACAGTTTAGATAGTGTCACGAAATCTGGTTCTTTTGCCATTTCCTTTAAATGTCTATGGTAAAATTTCAATGGCACTTTTTGTTGTGCTCCCAATGAGAGGGCCGATCCCAGCTCCTCCTGTACATCTTCCGTCATTGTTTCCTGTGGGAGACTACGGCTATAATGTTGCAGCTGCAAATAATGAAACCAATCTGATGAGTCAAGCATAAACTGGTTTTTAAGTTGTTCCCATGATTTAATCTTCCCATCCTTGTCTAAGGCCTGGTGCATGTATTCCAATCCTTTTTCCTTCCAACGTACAAAGGCCGCATGTTGTTGTCCAGGTGGGAATTCTGGGTTACCCCAAATTGGAAGGTATGGGGTTGTGGCAGCTCGAAATTTATGGTGTCTGCAGAGCCAACTCCACACCGCTTGAGCAGTATGCAAAATTTGTGCTGCTCTTAACAAGCTCATTTCTGCTTTATTCTTTTTATGTATCAGGGAGCTGATATGTCTCTGGCCTATTTCTTGCAGCTCGAGATGAGAGGGAGTAAAATATTGTGTGCGTCTTAGCCAATCATTTAAGTGCCTCATGCCACTTGCAATTGTCAATTCCCGAAGGTTCAATAGTCCCAGGCCTCCAAATTCCCTCGATAGATGAAGTGTGGACAGTGCTATTCTTGGTTTTTTCTGCGCCCACAAAAAGGTCTGTAAAAACTTGTTTAATTGTTTTTCATCAGCCTTAGTCAGGTACAAAGGCAAAGTCTGGAATATGTAGAGCCATCTGGGCACTGTTACCATATTATAAAGGGCTATCCGACCCAGAAGTGATAATGGGAATCCCTGCCACATTTGTAAAGTTAACTTTGTTGTATTCATCAGTTTCCTCATGTTTCGATCGTATAGCTGTGTAAGATCTCGAGGTATTAATACACCCCCAAAAAAGGTGTTAAAGAAAAGCCCATAGAAGAGCAAGAACTGTTCAGTGGCAATGGCTATTGCAACCCTCCGTAACAGCCCGGAGACAACAGAATCAGATGGTGTGTGTTCTACCTTTTTCTGCGCAGGCTAAACATATAAAGAATATCCGTAAACACTGGCTGCTATTGCAGTTACATGACATGCCTTCTGAAATATGTTTCGTGTACACTAGGGCCCGTAATTTGGGTGAACCGTTTAAAAGGAAATATGGACAGGCCCCCCTTAACATTAGGGGTGGCCATGAAAGGTGCCATCGATGTGTGTACTGCCGACATGCTTGGACTACCTCCATAATCAAGCACCCGATCACAGGGAAAGACTACATATTGAGAAACAACACTAACTGTGAATCTGCTCGGGTGGTTTATGGGATCCGTTGTCCTTGTGCTAAATGGTATATCGGCCAGACCAAGCGTAGAATTAAGGACCACATAGCAGAGCATTTGAGCAACCTGCAGAACCAGAGGAAGGAGGCACCCTTAGTGACGCATTGGATACAGGCTAAACATGAGGAAAAGGATCTTTTATTTGTGGTATTACATCAATTACCAGTGAATTATGGAGGAGATGTGGTGTCAGCACTAATTCATAAAGAGCAGTGCTTAATTTACCAATGACAAATGGTGAGCCCATATGGGCTGAACAAAGAGATTGACTGGTGGGTCGATGATACACCTCTCTAATGTTTAAAAGGCAGGGGAGAGGCCAGGAGGGAAGTTACTGCGCATGCACCGGTGTCTCAGCCGGGTGAGAGTAGAAGTTGAGCTGTTCCCACTACAGGTTAGACTACAAAGATTTTGTCATAACTCAGCTTTATGGTTGCTTACATCGCACTTGATATATGCATTTTGCTTTAATAGAATGACGCTAGTTTGATTTATGATTTAATTTTGTTTGTTTTAGAATAACGTTCCCCTGATGACGCTTCCTGCGAAACATGTACGCATGTAAGGAACTAAAAATGCAATGAAGACAGGGAACATTTTTTGAACCACGTTTATTTTACTGCATGTCATTAAGTGTACTGGGGCCCCAGCTGAACTAAGTTGAACCTCACAGCACCAAGATAAGTAACCCACCCTACGCTGAAGTCAATTTAAAAATATGCTTTTTGAAACTTTGACTTGCACAAAGCTTGCTAATGTATAAGAACTGTTGACAATAATAATACTAACGCATTACAGGTAGGAGGTATGCGCTTGTGCTATGATGTCAGGTCGGGTATGAAGCAATTCAGGACTGCCAGTCAGCCCAGTGAAAGCTACCCAGTCACTGAGCACCATTAGCATATTATATAAAAAATTTAAAAAACATTTTTGCACATAGCACTGTAGTCAGTTTTGTATGGTTTTTTGAAGGTAAAATGTAATGCCAAGAAGTGCAGAGTGGTGCACTTAGGGTGCAGAAATCCAAAAGAGATATACCGGATAGGAGGGAAGAGATATTGGTAAGCTCGGTACAGGAGAGGGACCTTGGGGTGATGGTATCCGAGGATCTGAAGGTGATGAAACAATGTGACAAGGCGATGGCCATCGCCAGAAGGATGCTAAGCTGCGTAGAGAGGGGTATAACCAGTAGAAGGAGATGTTGATGCCTTTCTACAAATCATTGGTGAGGCCCTACTTGAGTATTGTGTTCAGTTTTGGAGGCCGTATCTTACTAAGGATGTAAAAAGACTTGAAGCGGTTCAGAGAAAAGTGACAAAAATGGTATGGAATTTGCATTGTAGGACGTACAAGGAGACACTTATTGACCTAAACATATATATACCTTGGAGGAAAGGAGAAACGGGGGTGATGATACAAATGTTCAAATATTTGAAAGGTATTAAACGCAAACAAACCTTTTCCAGAGACAGGAAGGCACTAGAATGAGAGGGCATTTGAGGTTGAAAGGGGGCAAACTTAGGAATAATGTCAGGAAATATATTTTTTACTAAGAGGGTGATAGATACCTGGAATGCCCTCCTGCGGGAGGTGGTGGTGATGAAACCGGTAATGGAATTCAAAAACGTGTGGGATAAAAATAAAGGAATCCTGTTTAGAAGGAATGGATCCAAAGAAGCTTAGTAGAGATCAGGAAGCAAAATTGGGAAGCAAAGCTAGTACTGGTCAGACTTCTACTACGGTCTGTGCTCTGATCGTGGTTAGACAGATTCAGCTTCAGAAGTTGGAGAACAAGGCCAGCACTGGGCAGGCTTCTAAGGTTTGTACCCTGATCGTGGCTGAATAGATTTGGATGAGATAGAATGGAGCTGTTCAGGGGCTTCAACGTTAACTTCAGAAATTTTAGAACAAGGACAGTGCTGGGCAGACTTCTATGGTCTATGCCCTGAAAATGGCAAGGATAAATCAAGACCAGGTATACATATGAATTATCGTATACCATATGTAATGAGTTTATCTTGTTGGGCAGACTAGATGGACCGTATAGGTCTTTATCTGCCATCATCTACTATGTTACTATGTAAAATGATAAATGACTAGAAATCACACAAATTTGTGCAGGTATAGAATTCCACAATTTTGTAGCCTGGAAGAAACAGGAGCCCTCATGAACTCTTATAGCGAACTTTCTTAACAGATAGAAACCCCAACAGCAGAGTAGAATAAAAATGAGAATTTTCTCGAGGCGCTGGATAAGCTATCAATTGTGGAAGGAGAAAAGAACAATTCCCCTGTAATATACTAAATACAATACAAGCAGTCTTAAAAACCAGTGTACATAAGTACATAAGCACTGCCACGCTGGGAAAAGACCAAAGGTCCATCAAGCCCAGCACTCCGTCTCCGACAGCGGCCAATCCAGGCCCTATGAACCTGGAAAAATCCCAAAATTTTATAACAATCAATGAACTTTTCCTTCAGGAATCTGTCCAGACCCCCTTTAAACTCAGCAAGGCCAGCTGCTGTCACTACCTTCTCCGGCAATGAGTACCAGAGTATAACCACGCGCTGAGTAAAGAAAAACTTTCTCCAATTTGTTTTAAACCTACCACATTCTAATTTCATCTTGTGTCCCCTAGTTCTATTATTGTTAGAAAGCGTAAACAAACGCTTCACATCTGTCCGCTCTACCCCACTCAAAAGTTTGTAGACCTCTATCATATCATACCTCAGCCGCCTTTTTTCCAGGCTAAAGAATCCTAGCCTTCTTAACCTCTCCTCATAAGGTAGTTGTCCCATCCCTTTTATCATTTTCTTCACCCTTCTCTGCACCTTCTCCAATTCCTTTATATCTTTTTTGAGATGAGGCGACCAGAACTGAACACAATACTCCAGGTGCGGTCGCACCATGGAGCGATATAACGGCATTATAACATCCTCATGCTTGTTTTCCATCCCTTTTCTAATAATACTCAACATTCTGTTTGCCTTCTTGGCCGCTGCAGCACATTGAGCGGAAGATTTCAACATCCTATCCACGATGACTCCCAGATCGCTTTCTTGGTCTGTAACTCCTAAAGCGGAACCTTGCATGACATAGCCGTAATTTGGGTTCCTCCTTCCTATGTGCATCACTTTGCACTTGTCAACGTTGAACTTCATCTGCCATTTGGACGCCCAATCCCCCAGTCTCACGAGGTCCTCTTGTAATCTTTCACACTCCTCCCGCGTCGAGACGACCCTGGATAACTTTGTGTCATCTGCGAATTCAATTACCTCACTAGTTACTCCCATCTCAAGGTAATTTATAAATATGTTAAAAAGCAGCGGTCCCAGCACAGACCCCTGAGGGACCCCACTAACTACCCTTCTCCATCGAGAATACTGACCATTCAACCCTACTCTCTGCTTCCTATCTTTTAACCAGCTCTTAATCCATAATAATACACTGCCTCCGATCCCATGACTCTCCAGTTTCCTCTGGAATCTTTCATGAGGCACTTTGTCAAACGCCTTCTGAAAATCTAGATATACAATATCCACCGGCTCCCCTTTGTCCACATGTTTGTTTACTCCCTCGAAAAAATGCAATAGATTTGTGAGGCAAGACTTCCCTTCACTAAATCCATGCTGACTTTGTCTCAGTAGCCCATGCTTTTGTATGTGCTCCGTAATTTTATTCTTAATAGCCTCCACCATTTTTCCCGGCACCAACGTCAGACTCACCGGTCTATAATTTCCCGATTCCTCTGGAACCCTTTTTAAAAATCGGCGTTACATTGGCCACCCTCCAATCTTCCGGTACCACACCTGATTTTAGGGATAAATTGCATATTACTAACAGTAGCTCCACAAGTTCATTTTTCAGCTCTATTAATTCTCTGGGATGAATACCATCCGGTCCCGGTGATTTACTACTTTTTAGTTTGCAGAACTGCCCCATTACATCCTCCAACTTTACAGAGAAATCATTTAGTCTTTCTGACTCATCCGCTTCAAATACCTTCTCCGGCACCGGTATCCCTCCCAAATCCTCCTCGGTGAAGACCGAAGCAAAGAATTCATTTAATTTCTCCGCTACAGCTTTGTCTTCCCTGATCGCCCCTTTAACACCACAGTCGTCCAGCGGCCCTACCGATTGTTTAGCCGGCTTTCTGCTTTTAATATACCTAAAAAAAATTTTGATATGTGTTTTCGCTTCTAACGCTAACTTTTTTTCAAAGTCCTTCTTAGCCCTCCTTATCTCCTTTTTGCATTTGGCTTGACATTCCTTATGCTTTACCTTATTGTCTTCAATCGGTTCCCTTCTCCATTTTCTGAAGGATTGTTTTTTGGCTTGAATAGCTTCCTTTACCTTACCGTTTAGCCACGCTGGCTGACGTTTGGTCTTTTTTCCTCTTTTTCTAATACGCGGAATATATTTGTCCTGTACTTCTAGGATGGTGTTTTTGAACAGCATCTACGCCTGATTCAAGTTTTTTACCCTTTCAGCTGCTCCCTTCAGTCTTTTTTTCACCGCTGTCCTCATTTTGTCGTAGTCTCCTGTTCTAAAGTTAAACGCTAGTGTATTTGATTTCCTGAGTTCACTTACTTCGTAGCCAATATCAAAACCGATCAAATTATGATCACTGTTATCAAGCGGCCCTCGCACCGTTACCCCCCGAACCAGATCATGAGCTCCACTAATGATTAAGTCTAGTATTTTCCCTTTTCTTGTCGGCTCCTGAACCAGCTGTTCCATTAAGCAGTCCTTGATTTCATCAAGAAATTTCACCTCCCTTGCGTGTACCGGTTTCATTCACCCAGTCTATATCCGGATAATTGAAGTCACCCATTAATATTACATTGCCCTTTTTATTCGCTTCCCTAATTTCCCTTGACATTGCTGCGTCCGTCTGCTCGTCTTGGCCAGGTGGACAGTAGTACACTCCTATCACCATCCTTTTTCACGTGGAATTTTAATCCACAAGGATTCCAATCAGGGTTTTGTCTCCTGCAATATTTGCAGCCTATCTGAGTCAAGGTTCTCGTTTACATACAATGCTACCCCTGTCTAAGCAATGATGTTCATTGATCAAAATTGGCTGCAGTGTTTTCCAATAACTACAGCGTGTTAATTAATTTTAAATTTATTCCACCATACAAAACGCTACAGTAATCTAACTGAGGCAACATAATAGCCTGAACTAACATGTGAAAATGTTCAGTAGAAAACCAGATCACTTTCAATTGTCGTAATTTAAAAACTATTTTTTTTCTCAGATAACTTATCTGTAGATCCATCGTCAATTTTGTATCCAAAATAGTTCCCAAAACCTTAGAAGACTTTTCAAACTGTAACTGTTCTCCAAAAGCTATAGTCACACTTCAAGAACTCAAGAAACATCATTACAAAAATAAAGGAGCTTAGTCACAGCAGAGTTGGGAGTAAAAGTATTGGTGCCCTAGGGGAACCTTGTGCCCTCTCCTGTTTAATCCTCTTCTCTGTTACCAGATCATCTCTAGCTAGCAAGAACTGCAAGAGTGGTGCTTTGCAGCTGCCTCCTGGCTGCAAAATCAGAGCTGTGAATGGGCCCCCTAGTCTCAAGAAACCCACTAAGTCTGTATATTTTAACTTCAAAGGGAAGCCATAGCTGGTAGAAGAGAAGGCTGCAGTGGCAGATAAGTGCTACTTATTAATTCCTACAGGCTGGTATAGCACAGGACATGAGGAGGAGAAACAGCTAAAGGCTGCCCCAATGGCTAGTTTATAGTTTATTAAAATGTACTATCCTGTCCATCTAACTTGCAGATCTTGGAGGTTTACAAAGCTAAAAATGCATATACAGGTAGAAAAGAACTACAATATTGGACAGGAAGGACTTTACCATACACACACAAAAGGCGCTCTCAAACTAAAAAGCGGCAAGTTGGGAGGATCATGGGAGGGAAATAGGGAAAAGAGAAGGAGAATTTTTATTTATTTGTTAAATTGTATCCCACATTTTCCCACCTATTTGCAGGCTCAATGTGGCTTACATAGTACCGTAAAGGCGTTCGCCAATTCTGGTATGAACAAATACAGTAATGTTGTGGTAGAATAACGTTCGTGTGTATAGACACATTAGGGAATCGTAGAGAGGAAGAGTTATTATATGTCCATCGATCTTTGGTTTCGTTGTGTTGCAGGGTACAGGCATTTAAGTTGGGTCGGTAGGGTATGCCTTTTTGAACAGGTTAGTTTTTAATAATTTCCAGAAGTTTAGGTGATCGTAAGTTGTTTTCACTGCTTTTGGTAATGTGTTCCATAGTTATGTGCTTATGTAGGAAAAGCTGGATGCATAGGTTGATTTGTATTTGAGTTCTTTGCAGCTTGGGTAGTGGAGATTTAGGTATGTTCGTGTTGATCCTGTTGTGTTTCTGGTTGGTAGGTCTATGAAGTCTGTCATGTATCCCGGGGCTTCGCCGTAGATAATTTTATGAACCAGGGTGCAAATTTTGAAAGCAATACGTTCTTTGATTGGGAGCCAGTGCAGTTTTTCTCGGAGGGGTTTGGCGCTTTCGAATCGCATTTTTCCAAATATAAGCCTGGCTGCTGTGTTTTGAATGAAAGGGGGAGGGGAAAAGAAGGAGCGCTGTGAGTTTGAGTCAAATATTTCTCTAGTGGGTCAGGGAGCATTTAAAGGCTTGATTAAACAGCCAAGTTTTTTTAGCAAACTTTTTGAATGATGGTTCGGCACCGGCACAAATAGTGAGGAAGAGTTCCAATAGAAAGGAGCGGAAAAGAAAAAAAAAAACATGGTGTCTATTAAATTCTAGCTGGGCAGATTTCAAGCTCAGAAGGACCAGGCGGAGATCGTTCATTGACTGAAGGAGGTGAGCAGGGGAATGCGAGATAGTTAATGATGCTAGGTAATCTGGAAGACCTAATCTGTGGGCTTTAAATGCAAGTGTGAATAACTTAAATATGATCTGTTTCTTGATAAGGAGCCAGTAAAGTTTCTGGAATAAAGGGGACGCATGATCAAACTTACGTGCATGGCATATTAATTTTATAGTGGTGTTTTATATAGATCTGAGCTTTTTTTTTTTGTAAATATATTTTATTGCAGAACATCAACAATTGCATACAGTTATGTGACAAAGACTTAACAATAACCAGAAATCGAATGTGAATCAACTTTCCCCCCTTTTTTTATCCCTCTCCTCCCTTTTTGCTTCCTTCTCCCCCCTTGAAGTCCCTCACCCTCTTCCCACACTCCTGAAAAAAAAAATCAGAGTTCAATACTCTGCTATGAGCTGTAGGAGTCAGTGATGCCAAAAATGGCTCCCATATGGTACAGAATTTTATGCCTAAAGTAGAATCTATGTCCAAAAATTCACAGCGTTCTGTGGAGGCCTGTGTAATCAATGATCTCCAGTGTGCTAAAGAAGGTGGTACCGCGTTCAGCCAGTTAATCAATATACCCTTCATAACAGTTCTTCTAAGGAAGCCTTGGTAACATTTCAATACAGGGCGTTGAAGACCAAATATTCAAAAAAAAAGCCTTGGGTCTCGGCGTCCAACGTGACTTCAAAAGAGATGAAATGTGTATGCCTATAGTGCACCAATAACGCACAATATATGGACACTTCTAAAACATGTGGCCTAGGGTAGCCCTGGAGGCCTGGCATTTTAAGCAGCAACTAGACATGCCCAGGTGGGCTAAGAACGCACAGTGTGGTGAAATATAAAGGCGCATAACAAACTTGTACTGTTGTTCCCAATGCAGAATATGTTTAGTAACTAGACGACTATCTTGAATGCTGGCAAGCAACTCTTTGTCCGATATCATAATTGCTAAATCCATTGACCAATGTTGTGCCAGTTTTGTGAGGTCATATTGGGGAAGCAGATCCAATAGTGCCCTATGGTGAAAACCTAACGGCACTCGAATTTGAGCTTTGAGACTAAAACCTTCCAAGTGTCTCATGTATCTCTGTTGTCAAAGCAGCTGTGGGCAGGGATGAAACATAATGATGTAGCTGTAGATATGAAAACATGTCTGATGCATCTAAGTCATATTCTGTACACAAAGAGCTGTAAGGACGAAGGGTGCCAGAAAGTTTGCATACGAGCAGCCTAGGTTGATTATGTTGCAATAATCAAGTCTGGTTAATAACAGCGACAGGACATGGGAGTGAAAAGTGTTGTGATCAAAGCAACGTCAGACTGACCGCAATTGCTGGAGGGCCAGAAAACTAATTTTTGCTCCCTGACCTACCTGCTCCCTCCTTTCCTTGCTACGCCAAAAGGCAACTTCTTCGTTACTGAGTAGCAGTCTGCCTACTCCTTCCTCCTGGAGCAGTACAGTAGGCCCAGGCTCCTTGGGCTACAATCAGCCCAGTATCCTTTCTGCAGCAGATTTTTGTCACTCCTTACCTTAAAAAAATGTTGCCACTATAGGTACATGCTTACTTTGCTTAGTACTTAGGCTGGCCGTGTACAAAATATAACATTTTATTATGCTTGACAAAATGTTGTAATGAAATTGGGGGGTGTTTAGTTTGAGGTATATGGTATTTATTAAGTTGTGCAACGTGCTGCATTCCTCCTTTGACAACACTGGGGGATGGGTGGGCTTGCATTTAGGAAATGTAAAAATGACTTGTGTGTTTATTTTTAATTTATTTTTCAGATTGAGTTTTTGGCTATGATAAAAGGTAATTGTTGTGGTATTGGTGTGTAATTTGCTTAGAAATCTTTGATTATAAGTGAAAAATCAAATTAAAAACTTAAAATCTCTAGGCAAATTGTACACCAATATTAACAGCAATACAATTACTGAATCAGGATGAAATTATAATAATTGAGTACCTCAGTTTGGCTTGCTAAATAGCCAGTGTGTTATATACTATGGTATATGGTGTATATATGCCTAGGGATAGTATAAGAAAGACAGTGTGGGAAGCAGATTTTTTATGCTATTTTTTTGACACTTATTACATTTTTATTTTTGTGATTTGATTTTTTTATTCTTATTTATCAGGTTTATTATAATGGCATCTGGTGTGGGCTTTGCCAACAAAAAAAGGCATAAGTAAATAAGTAAACTGTTAGAAATATGCGTGTGTGTAATGTACATATAAACATCCCTGAGCCATGTGTTTATAAACACCACCAGACCCCCCCCCCCCCTTCCTCTGGGCATATAGTATCATAAGGTGGGGGAGCATCTTTGTCACGGTCCCTCCGATGGCACGCTGTAAGCTTGAACTGTTTGCTTATTCCCGCTTTTTAGGCTGGTCACTCAGTGACCACTTCCTTTTCATTTAGTCAGTGCCAAAGATGCGACCGGCTTTGAAACGCCTGCCTCTCTCCCACCTTCAGCTACACCGCGAGCGGAGGGCGGGCGCTTCCCTGTTCCAGTCTTCCATCACGCCCTGCCTTCAAATCTCTTGGCTGCGGACTCCAAATACACTAATGTAAGAACACACCTCATTAAAAAAAATAAATCAGAAATAAAACATTCGGTCAGCACTTCACGCACACCCATTCTCGCTGTTCCCGCTTTGCAGCTTGCCAGAATCCGTTCCCCGTTCTTTCTCGGTCTTGTCTTCTGTCTCTCTCCCTCCCGTACACTCTATACACACACACACACACACTTTGGTAGATTGGGGATGATGTCACTTCCTTCGGGAGAAGGCGGGAGGGGGTCTAGGGAAGTCACGACCCCGGTGCGCTGAGCGCGGGCTGCTCCCGGCGCCGCGGAATCAACTGAGCTGCCAGGCTGGAGAAGAAAGGAGGGAGACCGGCCGGGAGCGGGAGGCGCTCCGCCTTAGCTGCTGGGGTCGGGGCTACTGCTGCTCTGACATCTTCAGTCTGAAAATGGGAAGTTGAGGTGGTTCCTATGAGCCTTTGGAGGGATACGCATTCTTCTTGCGGCTGCCGTGCTGAAGGGACACTGGAACGGTTCTCATGGAAGAATCTATAGATTGGATTTTTCTCATGCTGAGGCTTCTCTCTTCCTTGGGCCTGATATTTCTGGCCATCCAGAGATTTGGAGCCTTGCTCTCCTGAGGTTTGTACTGTGGCTTTAGGTGTGATAGAGCGCTCATTTCTCTTGTCCTGGACATCGCACACCTGCTTGTGACTTCATGCACTATGAGAAGTGAGTTCGGTTTCCAGTGTAATTTACTTGTTGATTAATCGTTGCGTGGGGTTAATGTGTTTGGAAATACAGACCTGTCATTTCATTGCAGGAACCAAAGTGGGTGCTTGAGCAGCCTGAACATTGAATACACACCTCCACTGTACCCAGAGAGAAATAATTTCTGCTGATTCAGCATCTCCAATGGTTTTGAAAAGTTGACTTCTAGGGAGGGCATAGGTGCTAGCATAGACTTGGGATAACTAGATAGGCAATGTATGGCACTAAACTGTGCCTCCTGTTTCAGGTTTGTGGTGTCTGTGTCCTGTTCTCACAGATGGAACAGGACAGTTTAAAATATTGGTATTTTGCCTGGTATGACTTGATTGGGAAACAAGTGTTCAGGAAGAACAGCTAAAACCATAGTCTAAGAAGGGGATTGGACAGAGCAGCTGATGATTGAATGCAATGTTGCATTTTTAAAATAACATTTAATCTAATTTTAAACACATTTATTAAACATAGTTTCATATTCTGGAGCTTGGACGCCTGCTCCTGACTTCATTCACTATTATGGCACATAAGAACCTGAATCCTGTCTCCAGTTCAGTATTTACTTGTTGATTAATCTCTGTGTGCTGGTAGTGTGTCTGGGAATCCAGACCTGCCATTTCAGGGTAGGGCCTTAAGTGGGTGCTTGAGCAGCCCCAGCAGAGTACATCACTAAAAGTAACAAAATCTAAAAACAAAAAAAGTATTTTTTATGGATTCAGCTCGTGCCTTATATATGAAATACATATTTGCGTGCACATTTCAAGGTTTGAAAATCTTTATGCACTGTTTTAATAAGCATACTATTAAAAAAAAAAAGTACATATTTGCCTGTTCCTAGAGGACTTACAGTCTGAGGGGGTTGATGCAGAAATCCTACCGTGAGTTGAACCACTTGATTACTGTGGGGTATACGTGCACTTTTTGGTCAAGCAGAGCAGAAAGGGGTTGAGCATGGGTGGTAATTTATGCATTAGACATGGCCACATGTTGCATAAAATATGTGGTAATGCAATCATTAAAGTATTCTACTGTAATGCACAAAAGGAAATGGTGGCTTTTGAAACGTTCACAATGCAAGAAAATTTTTTGGTAGGTCATTAGCAGCATAGAAGGGTTGATTTGAGAGGATTTCATGCCCTTTTTGTGATTTAAATGCCTATTTTTTCTGCAGCTAAAACAAGTATCTGCAACTTTAAAACACAGATGAGAAGTAACAGCAATAGCGTCTGCATATCTGAACAAAAACGTAAGTGCTAGCACACATCCACGACTGCTGATCTCATAAATATCAGTCTCAAAAATTTTATGTGCAAGAAATGTTTGGGAGGCTAGTGTTTATGCACAGAACAGCAGCTGCAGATGTGTGCTAGCACTTTTGTTTTCTTCAGACATGCACTGAAGAAACTGTCTTTCCCGCTGAACCTTTGTGTGCATGCATCTGTCAGGTTCCTTGATCATCGTCAAGTTTTGTGTACATAAAACTAGTTTGGCATTAGTTTTCTGGTAGAAGCCGCACGCTCAGCCACCGTCATGCAGGTCTACCTTGTGGCTTTCTGCATCAGCCTCTTAAGTTTGTACCTGAGGCAAAGGAAGGTTAAAAATGACTTACTCAAGATCACAAGGAGCAGCAGCAGTGTGATTTTAAACCCTGGCTTTCCTGGTTCACAGCCCACTGTTCTAGAACATTAAGCCTCCAAAATTAAAACACACAAAATTAAAATGGAATAAAACACCAAACAACAAATAAAACATAAAATAGCCCAGGGGCGTAGCCAGAAAACAGATTTTAGGTGGGCCTAGGCAAGAAGTGGGTGGGCACCAAGTATTCTCCCCCTCCCCCCCACCACCAAAACAAAATATCTCAGCAGGTGGGAAAACGCTTCTTTCCACCTTGGCAGTCTGCAGCAAGCATGCGCTGAAAATTGAGCATGTACAGGTGCCGGTATCATGGAAAGTAGCGTTTTCATTACCATCAGGGGAAAGTCTTCAGCTGGCAGAGCTTGGGATTTCCACCAGCTACCACTAAACTTGTGCTACTGTTGGGTGGGCCTGAGCCCTAAGTGGGTGGGCCCCGGCCCATCCAGGCTCATCTGTGGCTACGCCACTGAAATAGCCACTTCTGTGCCCCATCTAGTAGACTTCTTTTCATCTAACAGACAAAATTTCAAACAGCCATGGCTTTAAAAGATAATGAAAATATAAATCTCTAGTTGTTTTAACTCCTATGGTGAGCTCTTCCATAAACCAGGGATTGCCCTTGAAAAATGTCTGTGTTGCAGCTTAATTGACCGAAAACCCCAGGGTTGAGGATTACAAATATCTGTTGGGCTATTTCTTCCACAAGTATGTGTATATACCCTGTTTCCCCGAAAGTAAGACATCCCCCGAAAATAAGACCTAGTAGAGGTTTTCCTGAATTGGTAGATATAAGGCCTCCCCCGAAAGTAAGACCTAGCAAATTTTTGTTTGAAAGCAGAGCCGCCGAGAGCCGGACAAGGCCGTCGCCGGGCCCCCCCCCCCCTCCATCCACCCTCCGTCGCTCCCGGAACTAACCTTAAACGCCTCCTTTCACCTTCGCAGCAAGCAGCAGCAGGGCCTGCTGCTGCTTGCTGCGAAGGTGAAAGGAGGCGTTTAAGGTTAGTTCCGGGAACGACGGAGGGCGGGTGGGCCAACCCCGATCCAACCCCGATGTTTCCCCAAAAATAAGACAGCCCCTGAAAATAAGGCCTAGCGCATTTTTGAGGGCAAAAATTAATATAAGACAGTGTCTTATTTTCGGGGAAACACGGTAGTACTGCTACAATTGTCTTGGTGTGAATGCTGTTTTGCTTTCCTGGTATATTGTTGTAGTTCCTTTCTTACTATTTTTGTTTCAATTTGTAAACAGCTCTGTTCAGCATGTCAGCTTGGGCGGTATATCAAGTTTTAATAAACTATAAACTGTATGCTATAGAAAGCCTTGGGGTGTCTGCCCCTCAGGAGTGACCTAGCTTGCAACACTGGATAGATAAATTAAGCAAAATTCACTTTACCTTGTCTGGTTATAATGTAGTTGTTCAAAGTTATGCTAACTGTTAGTGCTGGCTAAACTTAGCAGGCTAGTGCTGAAAATAGTTGGTTATTTAGGACTAATTTCTATAAATGGCGTCTAAAATAAATGGTGCTTAAAGTTGGGCACCATTTATAGAATAGTGCTTAGCGATGGGAACCATGACAGCATTTAGGCACGACCATGTACACTAACAAAACCATCCTCAATCCTCTTCATTCTGTAACAACGCACATAAAGGAATGCCCCTGATCCACCTAGGACCCTCCCATGGCCGTGCCCCCTTTTTGGGCCCATGTTTAAATTTACGCACATAAATTTTAATTACATCTAATTAGCATTCATAATTGCTTGTTAAAATCTCAATTATCAATGCTAATTAGCGTGTTCAATTAAATTGCAGGTGCAAATTGGGCACACATCCAAATTTGCATGTGCAGTTTTTAGCAACTTCTATGATATTCAGGAGTTAGTGGCTCCACAGCTGGTTGGATCTAGCCACTCTTTTGCAAATTGACCCTAGAGACTGTACTGGTCTAATTGTACAAACCTCAGTGGCTTTTGTAGAATATTTCTTAATAGAGCTTCTAGACCTGAGATATTTAAAAGTTACAAAATTAATGCATTGCTTACAGGAACTGCAGAGTTAGTTGCTGTTTTAAGGATTTGCCATGTAAAGCAGTACTAGATAGTTTCTTCAAAATACCAACTTGCCTTTTAATTCACACTCACCTTCCCTATGAGTTTTAGTCTTAAGTTTATTTATTTATTTATTTATTTATAACTCTTGTTTATTGACACCAAGAACAATTTACACTTAGCAACCACAATATAAAATATGGAAAAAGAGGCTTTCCAAGTGTCTGAATTTTCCATTGTATAATAGAACTCCTACATCCTCCCACTCCCCACTCCGTCCACCCTCTTCCCGCCCCCCCCCCCCACCCTCTTCCTCCCTCCCATCCCTTAATCTTAAGAATTCAAAATCCTTCTTCGTGCAATTGGAGTGAGAGAGTCCCAGAAGGGAGACCATGTCTTACAAAACATGTCACCTCTCTTGGAGGCTAAATCTGCAATTCCTTTTTTCTCAAAAGAGCAACAGTGAATCATAGACAACCTCCAGTGAGATACACTTGGTGCCTCCGGAGCCAGCCACAACTGTAGTGTTACCCGTTTTGACATCAGGACAGTTCTCCTTAAAAAGGCTTTGAGACCTAGAAGCGCTGGCCTCTGTACTCTGAAAAGATCAAACAACTGTCCAAGAGTTGGCTGCCAGGTGGTGTTCCACATCTGCGAGACATGTTTACTAAGCTCAACCCAAAAAGAGTATACCAATGGGCAGTTCCAGTACATGTGACCCAAGTTCGCTTCTCTGCTTGTGCACTTTGTGCAATTGTCCATTTCTTGTAGAGTAGCCCGGAAGGCTCTGTGTGGGGAGATATGCAGCCTAAATATGAATTTGTTTTGTTACATTTGTACCCCGTGCTTTCCCACTCATGGCAGGCTCAATGCGGCTTACATGGGGCAATAGAGGGTTAAGTGACTTGCCCAGAGTCACAAGCCTGTGCCTGAAGTGGGAATTGAACTCAGTTCCTTAGGACCAAAGTCCCACCACCCTAACCACTAGGCCACTCCTCCACTTTGTATTGCATTTCCCACCAATTCGCATTTTCCGTCATATTATAGGTGGAATTTTAAACAAGCCTCAACTTGCTTTGGCTGCAGATTCATCCTCAGCTCCTGATTCCAACTTTGAGTCACTAAAGAGTAGTCATATAATTTAAATGAGTCTCTTAAATGTCTATGAAATATTTCAAAGACACCCTCGATTGTGCATCTAGTCCTATCATCTCATTGAGCTTTTCCCAGAATTCAGCAGTCAGTGAAGCAGAGGGCAGGGAATTGACATAATGTTGTAATTGGAAGTATGCAAATATATCTCTCTTATCCAAATCGAACTCTTCACATAACCCTTCCAAAGACTTGATAGCTCCCCGCTCCGACACCACATGATACAAGTATTGTGTCCCACAAGCTGCCCACCTTCGAAAAGAAAGGGAGGAGCCTCCCAGGAATGCCATGTTGCCCTGTATGGGAAGCAGCAAGGAAACCTCCCTGTTCAGCTGGTGAAGTCTACATATCCACCTCCACGTTATGCGTAACGGTTGGAATATAAAATTATAAGGCCCTAGCGGGGGTAATTTGTCTTTAGAAGCAAGTAGCCAATATGCAAAATTTAAAAGACCAAGCAGAGAGCTTTCTGTAGATGTGCAGGAAAAGAAATGAGTGGAATGAAACCAATCAGAAAGGTGTCTCATGCTACTAGCCATGAAGAACAACCGTAGATCTAAAAGTCCCAAACCCCCCCCCCCCCCCCCCCAGCGCATGGCAACATACCCTGGATAGCGTCATGCGAGCCCTCTTTCCCTGCCATAGGAAAAAATGTAGTTTCTTCCGCAACCACTTTTCATCTTTAGCATGCAGCAGTAAAGGGAGCAATTGAAATATGTAGATCCACTTTAGAAAAAGAATCATATTATACAATGCTATTCGGCCTAACAACGTTATTGGTAGTGCCTGCCACCCCTGCAAGACTTCAGTCGCCCACTGCTTTAATGGTCCCACATTAACAGCATAGAGCTGAGACAAATCTGCAGGAATGTAAACACCCAAATACTTAATTGTGTCCTGCGCCCATTGAAAAGGAAAATTACTTACCCAGCCTTCTCTAATCTCGGATTGGCAAAGCAACTGACTTTTGGAAGTTCAAAGAGAATCCGGTAATGAAACCGAATTCATCTAGTACCTCTAACAACTGAGCAACAGATGACTTCGGTTGGGTGAGAGTAAGAAGCATATCGTTAGCGAAAGCCAGGATTTTTACCGGCTGCGCTGGTAGAGTTACTCCCACAATATCTGGGTCCACCAAAATTGTTCTTAGAAGCGGTTCTAAATACAATAGAAATAATAAAGGCGAGAGGGGGCACCCTGCCTAGTTCCCATCTGAACTTCAAATGAAGAAGATTGGATCCCATTGACCAATAGTCGGCTGAAGGGCAGTGATATAACGCAGTGATAGCCTCCATAAACCACCCCCCCCAACCAACATATTCTAATACTTGAAATAAATAATCCCATTGAACTTTATCAAACACTTTTCTGCATCTAGGCTTACTAGCAATAACGGGTCATTGGCAGATTATGTGTAATGGAAAGGAGAACCTCTGAACATTCAAAGTGCCTGATGACCTCGAATGAATCCTACCTGGTGGTCACCCACCAGGGAGGGAATATATTGGACCAACCTGTCCGCCAACACCCGCGCTAAAATTTTTATGTCTACATTTAACAATGAGATTGGCCTATAAGATTCTACCTGACCTCGTGGTTTACCCGGTTTGGGGATGAGAGTGATTAGAGCCTCATTCTCTTTTGAGGAATAAAACCCTCGCTCAACCACAGTATCGTAGTATGAGATTAGGGGGCCGACTAATTGGTGTATTAGTATTTTGTAATACTCGTTGGAAAAACCATCAGGGCCCAGAGCCGACCACAGAGGGAGAGATTTGATGACACGTTGTAACTCTTGCGCACTAATAGGGAGGGATAGCTGCCTTTGGACTCCCTGTGCCAGGTGTGGCATACCTGCATCTACTAGATAATCCCAAATCAAAGATCCCTGCTCTCACCTCTTCAATGAGTATGTTCCTTTAAAATGTGCATAAAATGCTTTTATTATCTCACCTAGTTGGGTGAGGCGTACACTATTGGACAGCTTGAGGGAGGGAACAAATTGACGCGACATCCTCGCTCTGGTCACCTGTGCCAATAACTTACCAGATTTGTTGCCAAAACGCTGAAAATGGAGCCGTCGGGCAAACAAATGTTTCTTGGTTTGCTCGTGTATCAGCGAATTTAGAGCTACTGACGCTGCCGTCATCTTTTCCCTGTTATCCTTAGTGGGGCTGGCTATGAATGCTTTCTTGGCTATTCTGTAAGCCGCCTCCAGCCACAGGATGCCCGCCGCCAAACGCTTAGCTCGGGTACACATGTATGCAATTATTTCCCCCCGGAGGACTGCCTTAGAAGCTTCCCAAAATATTATGGGTGATTCACAAGACTCTGTGTTAGTATCCTCATAAAATTTCCATCTTTCTCTGATATGATCCAGAAACAGTCTATCTTGATATAGGTAAGATGGAAAACGCCAAAATCTAGAAGTTGAGTCTGACGTCAGTGCCGAGGAAAATGGTAGAGGCTATTATTAAAAAAAAATTACAGAGCACATCCGAGGACATGGATTACTGAGACCAAGTCAGCACGGCTTTTGTGGGGGGAAATCTTGTCTGACCAATTTACTTCAATTCTTTAAAGGAGTAAACAAACATGTGGACAAAGGGGAACCGGTTGATATTGTGTATCTGGATTTCAAAAGGCGTTTGACAAGGTACCTCATGAAGGCTACAGAGGAAATTGGAGGGTCATGGGATAGGAGGAAATGTCCTTTTGTGGATTAAAAACTGGTTGAAGGATAGGAAACAGAGAGTGGGCTTAATGGGCAGTATTCACAATGGAGAAGGGTAGTTAGTGGGGTTCCTCAGGGGTCTGTGCTAGGACCGCTGCTTTTTAATATATTTATAAATGATTTAGAGATAGGAGTAACTAGCGAGGTAATTAAATTTGCTGATGACACAAAGTTATTCAAAGTTGTTAATCGCGACAAGATTGTGAAAAATTACAAGAGGACCTTATGAGACTGGGAGGCTGGGCGGCTAAATGGCAGATAACGTTTAATGTGAGCAAGTGCAAGGTGATGCATGTGGGAAAAAAGAACCCGAATTATAGCTACGTCATGCAAGGTTCCATGTTAGGAGTTACGGACCAAGAAAGGGATCTGGGTGTCGTTGTCGATAATACACTGAAACCTTCTGCTCAGTGTGCTGCTGCGGCTAGGAAAGCGAATAGAATGTTGGTATTATTAGGAAAGGTATGGAAAACAGGTGTGAGGATGTTATAATGCCGTTGTATCGCTCCATGGTACGACCGCACTTGAGTATTATGTTCAGTTTCTGGTCGCCGCATCTCAAGAAAGATATAGTAGAATTGGAAAAGGTGCAGCGAAGGGCGACTAAAATGATAGCGGGGATGGGACGACTTCCCTATGAAGAAAGATTAAGGAGGCTAGGGATATTCAGCTTGGAGAAGAGACGGCTGAGGGGAGACATGATAGAGGTATATAAAATAATGAGTGGAGTGGAACAGGTGGATGTGAAGCATCTGTTCACGAGCTTCCAAAAATACTAGGACTAGGGGGCATGCGATGAAACTACAGTGTAGTAAATTTAAAACAAATTGGAGAAAATTTTTCTTTACCCAACGTATAATTAAACTCTGGAATTTGTTGCCAGAGAAAGTGGTGAAGGCGGTTAGCTTAGCAGAGTTGGACAGTTTCCTAAAGGACAAGTCCATAAACCGCTACTAAATGGACTTGGGAAAAAATCCACAATTCCAGGAATAACATGTATAGAATGTTTGTACGTTGGGAAGCTTGCCAGGTGCCCTTGGCCTGGATTGGCCGCTGTCGTGGACAGATGCTGGGCTCGATGGACCCTTGGTCTTTTCCCAGTATGGCATTACTTATGTACTTATGAGACTTAGTTCCAAGTCCATCCAAATCAGAGAATGATCAGATATCTCTACTGGCCCTATGAAAGCACTTCTAACTCTAAAGAACCATGTCTGTGACAGAAGAATGTAGTCAATGCGCGACCATGATTGATGTGCTTTGGATTGTTGAGTATAATCTTGTGTGGTAGGGTGGAGCAGACGCCAAGTATCCACTAATTTCAGGGTTTTACACAGTGCCGGAAGTCCCTTCCCTCCTCCACCGCCAACAGCGCCCGAGGGGATGACCTATCTAAAACCGGGTCCATAACCTGGTTAAAGTCTCCCGCCACACCCAAGGGGCATCTGCATACTGAAGTCCCAGCGCAGCGATCGACTGAAAGAACCCAGGACAATAAGAATTGGGACCATAAGCTGCACATAGATAGAACTTGTCCTTGAATTAAGTTGGATCAGCACTACCCGCCCTTCTGAATCTTTATATACTAGCATTGATTTGACAGGGCAGACCCTTCTTCAATAAGATAACTACCCCACTCCGACGGTTTCCCAGAGGAAGAATAATAACATTCCCCAACCCACTGCTGGTGTAATTTTAAGTGCTCACTATCTGATAGTTTGGTTTCCTGAAGACAGGCAATAGCAGCGCCATGATGTTTAAAGTTGTGATAGTATCTGTAACGCTTTACTGGAGAGATAATTCCAGATACGTTCCAAGATATTATTTTAAGTTTGGATTACCTATCCCCTCTCTTAGCACAAAAACCAAAAATCTGACCCAATCAACTCAATGTAATCCCTAGGAGCCCAGCCTCCCCAGGGATGCATCTGTGACCACCAAAGCGAGGAGCCACCAAGTCATGTTCTCCAGTCTAACACCAGCTCGAATTTGCAAATTCATACTCTCACTCCATTCCAGTCAAAGTTGCCCCGCACCCGCCCCCTCTCCTCCCTCCCTCCACTCTCCCCTCTCACCTCCCCATCACCCATCTATCAAAAACAGTGTCACACTCCCAACCGGGGACGGACCCACGGGTCATTCACAATGCTAGTTGGGAAAATCCCCTCCCTTCATTTTAAAGAACAACATAACATCGCTCCCTAATCATATTATAACTTGACTCAGGTACTCAGCTGACATCCATTTAAGATAGCAATGGTTACCAGACACTCCACTAGACTATAACAGTCATGTTGGGTCCCCAGGTCCTTCCAAGGATCGTGCCCAGGACCGGGCCTCTTCCGGCGTATTTAAAGGAATACAGTGGTTATTGTGTTGTATCCGTAGCGTGGCTGGATATTGTAAAGCGAATCGCATATGCTTAGATACCAGCTGGGAGCAGACTGTGGAAAACGCTCTTCTTTCTCTGCGATAGCGCCGCCGAGTAATCCTGGAATATACGAACCGGTCGACCCTCAAATTTTACTTCCTCTGATTTGCTTTTGTATTGACGCAAAATCTGTGCCTTCTGAGAATAGCGATGGAATTTTGCTATCGCTACTCTTGGCTGATCTTCAGCTGTGCAAACGGGCCCTACATGATGCGCCCTGTCCAGGTAAATTGCTCCCCGCTTCCCCACAGAATGGAAGGTTCTCCAGTAGCCAGGCATCCAACCATGATAGCAATGAGGGCTCCTTAATTGTCTCTGGGAACCCTACAAACCGCAGGTTCTCCCGCCTTGCTCTGTTTTCCAAATCTTCGATCTTCAGCTGTTTGGAGTGGGTTAAGGCCTTCAGGGTTTCTGTGCTTTCCATCTGTGCCTGCAGCATGTCTTCCGCGTCGGAGATTCTGCACTCGATCTCTCCTGTCCTGCGGGCAACTCAGCTGTTGCTTGAGCCATCCCTGTTATTTGCTCGGAGAGCTGCACAAATCGAGAGTCTAGTGCCCTCACCACCGCCTCTGTTACTTTGGGGATAAAAATCCGAGGGGGACTGCGTGGGCAGCGGGGAGGGTGCCATTTTATCTTCTCCTGGGCGCAACCGGTCCGGGTCCCATCTCGGCGGTTTAGCAGACATTTGGTGCTCGAGCTTTAGTCAAAAATTTGTCCATGCACTCTGGTTCAACCGAGAAAATGATGATTTGTTAAATCGCTGTTTGTAAGTTAATATAAATTAGCGAAGGGAGGGATTTCCCTGAGCAGCTTGCTTCCTGCACGTCCTCCGCCGCTCACAGCATCACGTGACCACCTAAGTGTATTTTTTATATAAGTGATTTTATTTTTTATGTGTATAAAAGGTATAGAACTCAGTGTGTGTGTATTTCTTTGGGATCATGGATTTCAGTTTGCATACAGTAGCATTCTTCTTTATGTAAGCAGGGTTGACACATTTTGGACATCGGTTGCTGTACCACCTGTTTTGTTAATGATGGGGCTCTTTGAATGTTGCTAGTGGTGGAAGCCATAGGAGCCAACTTCCCAAAATGTTGGGGGTATCTTGTTCAACACAAATTACCCTGGACATAGGGTGGTTGCTCAATATCGGGGATGCTCAACACTCACTTTACCCACAAACTGGGACCTATGGTGGCGGCAGAGCTAGACCACAGCCTACAGAGTCCAAAAAAGGAAGTTGTGTCATTGACCCCGGAATGTAATGATGGTACTCATGGAGATAGAAATGAGGAGGTTCTTCATTGGCCCAGAGGAGGAGGAAAGTACCGCCTACTTGTGGAAAACATAGTGAGAGAAAAGTATAAGAGAGGAGGAATGTTGAGAGAGATGACTGGGGTGGGTTTTATGTATAAACATTCTTAAAATACTAGTTTGTGTTGCAATATTAGTGTTATATTGTTATATTCTGTGGTAGCAATCAGAAATGTCATAAAATACAAAACCTAAAGCCTGGAAAAAATGTCTGGCTTCACATTTCTTTTCTGATGGCTCCTAGAAACAAAGGTTTTTGTCAAGTTCTGGTATTAACAACTTTTTTTTTTTATGTAAACAAATGTTGAGAGCATTTTATTTATATCCTCTTGGCAACAATATCTCCAAATTGGTTTGGTTTGTGAATACCGTGAAAAGTGTGAACCCTACCCCTTAATCCATTGTATGTGAGTGTGATCTCAATAGCTTAAATTTACTATTAAGAAAAGCACTAATAACTTGTATTTGACAAAGAGAGCAGCCTCATGGAGTTCATAGGATGTGATATATTATATACAGGCAATATATCAAAGTGTGCCTGAAAGCTATTGTAATCAGGCAGGTAGCACACTATATGATTGGGACAATGGCCCTATATTTTCTGCTATAGTTTCTTAGTCTGATTGTATTTTTAGGAACTTGTGGATCTTCTTTCTTGCTGTACTCTAGGAGGACTAATGCTAATTTTGGTTTTTTTTCTCCTTTACCATAATGTTCAGTTTTCTTGAGCTTCTTTTGGTTAGAATGGATGTGTCCCAGGTGATCACAGCTCCTTCATTCTCTGCAATTCTGGCAGGTTTTTTTCTGGAACAGCGTTTTTTATAGTGTTTATATAATTTCTAGTGGATGGCCGTACTACCTCGTTATGATTATTTGTATACAGGTCTTCTGACATCACATCACATTCAGCAAGAGATGTGGGACTGTTTCCAGTTCTGTTTTACAGTTGTCTTCTGTTCTAACTGTGAACAGTAGTAGTTCCACTTCCTGTGCTGTAATCATCAATCTGTTCATTAAGGTTTAAGTTCACCTGTTTAACTATCCTGTGTCTAGTTTCTGAAGTAACTATATTTCCCTGCTACGTTGTGTTTCAGTCATTTTACCTTGATTTCTGGTTTGATTCTCTTAAGATACTTGTGGCTTGTTTTGCAAAGTTTACTGATTTTTCCCCATGTGTGCTTGGAGTTTCTTATTCATTCTGTTTTGTTGGAAGGCTTATCAGTTATGACTGTTCAGTTTTGTATTTCAGGGCTTTTTGAGTATTTGGGTTAGTTCATGATAAGCGTGCCTAGAGTCCTACTATTAGTAGCACTTTACCCTCTTCATACTTGCCAACCCAGTTCAGATGAATGGGATTATGCCCCTTCTGCCAGCAGATGGAGACAGGACTCCTTGGCTTCTGTATACCGTCTGGTACAGCCAGGAAGTCAATTAGTATTTCTGTCTCCAGCAGATGGATGGATGCAGAGACCGGTGCAGCTATAAAGGACAAATTCTTTTCCACTATGCAAGAAAGGGCTGGGTTACATTTTTGGCTCTCTGGACCTAAAACTGGTAGCAGTGGCAGAAGTCAGGACAAATCTGGAGTTTCCTCATTGCCCCCCTTGCTCAAAACAAAGGTGGCAAAAAGGGCAGGAGCTTGAGCTGAAGCATATGCTAGCAGCTGTGGCTGCTTTTAAGGAGGAAAAAGTTAAGCCAGAAGCAGCATGCCACAGCTAGGCCCTACCATCCAGTCCCCACAGTATGGTAGGTGTGCCCACGGGCAGCACCATCCTTAGGGTGGCTCCCCATGAAATCAGGAATTAGAGCTCTGGAGGCCTGGGTTCCCCTGGAAACGCTGGTAACCTTCCTGCCCTTTGGGGTGAAGGTTCCAGTGTAGCCATACAGAAGCATAAAGGGTGGAAAGGAGCAGGAACGGGTCAAGCCCTGACCCACAAAAAAGGTAAGATGGAGAGGCTTTCCTAAGGACCAGGCCAGTGCCTTGGGTAGTGAGTACTGTTGCAATGGAATGTAAAATAGCACCATCTCAGATCCCAGATCTGGCATCATAGAACCATCATGAAGCTGTTCAAATTGCAGCCCCACAGTCATGTGGATAAGATTTCTGCTGTCTGGTTATAAATTATCCAAATAAGTGTTCCTCTAATTCTTGAGAATACAATTTTAAAAGACAAAAAAAAAAAAAAAAACTATCTAGAGACAAGATGCTTAAAGCACAGGGCAAACTCGGAGGGGGGGGGGGGGGAGGGGAGAAGTGGCAAGCACCAGCCCTTTGAGCAGCTCCTTGGACTTATGCTGGAGCTACAGGTGGCTAACCTCTAATGCTTGTAACTCCTCAGGTCATACAAGGATTCAGGCAAAGAGAGGAATAATTGGTCCTTTAGGTATTTTGTTGCCTCCCACCTCCCTGATAGCCTATGCCATTTCCTATAAGGAATGCCTCTATAGGGTTTACCCGTCATTTATGTTAATTACGGAGGCAGTAGAGGACACAGAACCCAGGAAAAGAGAGATGTACTTGGTGGGTCTTTTTAGAGGAGAGGAGCAGGACAGTGAGAAAGCAGTGTACTCACAAACTCTCAGCAAGCCTGTAGAATCACTGGTGAAGAAAGGTTGTTTTGTTTCATCAGTCATATTCCTAGTAGCTGAAGCCTGGAGTGGTAAACTGAGTCTAAATAACCAATTAAAAAAATTACCTTCTGATAGTAACAGTCTTCCTTTCTGTCAACTGTTGTAAGTATGGGACATGCCCTACCATGGTCTGTTCCTTAGAGGGAGCTCATTGGGTACACCAGTGAAATGCTGTAAAGGAGTCACTAAAGGGAGCTCCAGCAAAGGCCAGGAACATAGGGACCGGGGAGGGCCAAAGCCAGGTGGATTCCCTTTAAGAAGTGTGATAAGTATGGGACATGCCCTGCCATGATCTGGTCACTAGAGAGAACTCCAGCAAAGGCCAGGAACACAGGGGCTGGGGAGGGCCCATAGGAGTGGATTCCCTTTAAGAGGAAGTGCCCTGGAGATGGTACTGACCCTTCAAGAACCAGGAGGAGGGGCCCAGAAGGGGAGTGTGTGTGTGTGTGGGGGGGGGGGGGGGGGCTATTAGCAGCCATGTAAAAGAGCACCTTCCAGAAGGAGCTAGGATGAAGGGAAGGGGACCTCCAGGGAAGAAGAAGGAAGGAAAAGGGGACATGAAGAGGAAGGAGGCATGCAGAGCACCTGGTAACTTGAGAGACCGGTTGGAATAGGCTGTAAACCCGGGGACATGGACTCCCAAGAAGAAGCCAGACCAAGAGGGCCAGAGGAGAGGATCTCTACCAGATGCCTAGGGATGTTGAGGCAAGTTTGCCACATCCCAAACCAAAGAAGATACTTACCTTGATGTTGTGATAATGAAGTAATACAACTGTTGTGGAACCCAGTATGAGGGTGGTGTGAATTAAGAACTGGACTAACAGTCGGGGTGGAGGACAGGACTGCAAAGTGAAATTGAAAGTTGAAAGTCCTGTCCAGGGGTGGTGGCTGTTTTTAACTGAGACCCAGGTCTCTCGAAGGAGGGCTTAGTTAAAGAGTGAAAGAGGAACTGTTTGCTTATGAGAAGAACTTCCCTCCAACAGAATGGTTAGGAAGGCTAATTGAAGTGGGTTTGCATATGGATGGCCTAATTTGCTTAACCTCATGAAACCTGCTAACCAAGCATATTTATATCCATAAGAGGCACCAGGGGACGCTTGTGAAGTACCAGAACTATTGTTGACTACTGGAAAGCTTTAACAAGGATAGTAGGATTGGAGGACTGGAGTATATGGGTGAATCACCCTAAGTGTAAAGTGGTCCCCAATCCAGGATACTGAGACTGCTGGCTGCTATAGAGGAGAGCTGTCTCTGATCCTTTTCTTAGAGGCAAAGCTCTGGTTATCTCTGGCAGTGAGCTGTGGTGTAGTCTATGAGCCACCAGGGGGCCATTATATATATCTATATAATAATTTGACATGTCAAGCGCTTTTGACATTGGTTGATCATGGAATATTACTACATATCCTTGACTACTTTGGAATTGGAGGTAACGTTCTCAACTGGTTTAAGGGATTCCTAACCACATGATCATACAAGTGATATCTAACTCAATTATATCAGCCCCATGGATACCAGAATGCGGAGTCCCTCAGGGTTTTCCCCTCTCGCCATCTCTATTCAACTTAATGATGATACCCTTGGCGAAGCTATTATCAAACCAGAACCTCAACCCTTACATATACGCAGATGACGTAACGATCTACATCCCATTCAAACAAGATCTTAAGGAAATTTCCAGTGACATCAACCAAAATCTCCAGATCATGCATTCATGGGTGGATGCATTTCGGCTGAAACTTAATGCAGAAAAAACTCAATGCCTAATACTCACATCTCAACACAACAAGAACAAATTCACTGCCATTAATACACCAAAATTGAACCTTCCAGTTTAGGATACCCTAAAAATTCTTGGAGTTACCATTGATCGACACCTAACTCTTGAGAGTCACGCAAAAAACACAGCCAAGAAGATGTTCCACTCAATGTGGAAACTAAAAAGAGTAAGACCTTACTTCCCAAGGACTGTCTTCCGCAACCTGGTACAATCAATGGTACTCAGTCATCTAGACTACTGCAACTCATTGTACGCCGGCTGCAAAGAGCAAATAATCAAGAACTTCAGACAGCTCAAAACACAGCAGCTAGACTCATATTCGGAAAAACAAAATATGAAAGTGCGAAACCACTACGAGAAAAACTACACTGGCTCCCACTTAAAGAACGCATCACATTCAAAATATGTACCCTAGTTCACAAAATCATTCACGGAGATGCCCCAGCCTACATGTCAGACCTGATAGACCTACCATCCAGGAATGCTAAAGAATCATCCCGCACATTCCTCAATCTCCACTTCCCCAACCGTAAAGGTCTAAAATACAAACAATCGCATGCGTCAACCTTTTCCTACTTGAGCACACAATTCTGGAACGCGCTGCTGCGCAACCTGAAAATGATCTATGAATTACTAACTTCTGCAAAATACTGAAGACCCATCTCTTTAAACAAGGCATACCACAAAGATCAACAAATGTGAACTCCTACACATATATCCAGAATTGTCTTATAATATTGCTTGTTACACTACTATCCTGTTTCATCAATATCATGTTACCCAAGATCCTATGTAATACTAAATGTATACTCTCTTATATACTTCCACCAATCATGATGTATTGTAAGCCACATGAGCCTGCAAATAGGTGGGGAAATGTGGGATACAAATGCAATAATTAAATAAATAAATAAAATAATTTGCACCTCCAGTGTTCTGAAGCTGACTCCGTGGCAGCGTGGCAGTGAAGCCGTGTAGTGTTCATAGGGTTTGTAATTGCCCCGCCCTTGAGGGAACTCTGTATAGTTGCCAGCCCCCGCCGCCCTCCCTCCCTCTCTCTCTCTGCCCTCCAAGTACGACCTGACCTCTGGCAGCCCCTCACCTTCCTAGTGCTGGCTGTATTTTAAAAATTCTTACCTTGGGGTGCGGCGTTCACAGTGAAGGCGAGCGGCGCTTCAAACTGCCTTCGCATGTGTCTCAGCTCTGCCTCTGGTCCCGTCTTCATTTCCTGTTTCCGGAAGGGCGGGACCAGAGGCAGAGCTGAGATACATGCGAAGGCAGTTTGAAGCGCCGCTCGCCTTCACTGTGGACGCTGCACCCCAAGGTAAGAATTTTTTTTTTTAATAATTTTATTGATGTCAACTCTTCTTCATAACATTTGAAATTCAGAACTATATACATCAGGTACTATGTCAGAGACATCAAGTTTTTTATTTTTCTCCCTCCTCCCCCCTCTCACCCTCCCCCCTTCTCCCCTCCCCTGCTTCACCAGTGAGTTTTAATAAAGTTATTAGCCATTTAATACTCTGCCTCCGAGCTAATGGAGTTAACTTCTCCCAAAATGGCATCCAACTCTGCAAAAATTTCTCCCCTTTCAGGGGGCTAGGTCTGATATGTCCTTTCTCTCCAGACACTGAGCGATATTTATTTATTTATTTATTGTTCACTTATATCCCACATTTTCCCACTCATGCAGGCACAATGTGGCTTACAAACATTATATAAAATACTACTACTACTACTACTACTTAAACATTTCTAGAGCGCTACTAGGGTTACGCAGCGCTGTACATTTAACAAAAAAATACAGAATAGGAAAACTTAGAAGAGTATACAAGGAGTATGCAGGGGGAGAAGCACTGAGCGATATCAAATATGCTCTCCATATTTGTATTGTGGTCTATCTTCCTGTAGCCAGAGTTTTAATATGTTTTTTTTTTCCCATCAGTACTGCCGTCTGGCAAATCCTTTAAAGCCTGTTTGGTTGGTTCTCTAGTAGTGTAGATATCAAATAGTATGTCCGGACGGATCTTCCATGTTATGGCCCACATCGTTGAAACTGTCTGCATACTTGTGCCAAAAAGTTTTTCACTGGCGGGCATTGCCAAAACATGTGGCCCAAGTGTGCTCCTCTCCCTGCACACTTGGGACAGTCATCCTCTGGCCTCAATGTGGCTCGAACCGCCCCATGTGGTGATATATATAGGCGCATGAGGAACTTGTATTGTGTTTCCCATAATTCAGCACTTCCAAATACCTTATAGCATGTCTGCAAGCAAGATTGCAAATTTGACTCCTCGATCCTGGACCCCAGTTCCCGTGTCCATTCTTGCGCTAACTGTTGGTATGCTACTTCTGGCATTGCCTCCCTGATCTGTGTATGATAATATTTCAGTGGTGTTGCTCCCTGTGCCTCCAAATCATATGCTTCCATTATCTGGTTTTTTACTGTGACTTCTAAATTTTCTTTTGGTAGGGCCTATACATAATGTTTTATTTGGTGGTATGCTAAAATGTCCCCCCTCTGGAACCCATGGCTCTGTTGTAATTCCTCTTTGTTCTTTAAGGTTCCATCATCCTTAATGATCTGTAATAAGAATATGATTCCTGCTTTTCTCCATTTTGTGAATGTAGATGAGGATGCTCCTGCTGGAAAGTCCTCATTCCCCCCCTATGGGCAAGAATGGTGAGGTCGTGGGGCTGAACTTATGTATTTTCCCAACCCATTTCCAAGCTCTTCGCAGTGGCGTTACCAAAGGGGCTATATGGATTGGTGTTTTTACCCGTCCCGGTCCCGTATGAAGCCAATAACTAAAATGTATGTCTCCCAGCATCGTGCACTCGGCTTCCAGGTAGGAAAAGTGTGAAGTCCCTCTGAACCAGTCTGATATATGCCGCATGCAGCCTGCTACCAAAATCCATTTGATACTAAGGGCCCCCAATCCCCCTCTGTCTCTAGGTAGGTATGTTTGTTGCAGAGAGACTCTGGCTCTCCGCCCATTCCATATAAATTTCTTGAGCGCTATGTAAATCTCTCTCATCTCTCTGGGTAATAAATAGCGATAGCACTTGGACTACATATGTCCATTTGGGTACTATAATCATATTATAAGAGCCACTCACCCCCACAGTGATAATGGCAGTTTTTGCCAAGCTGTAAGATCTGCCTTTGTGACTTCCCATAGGGGTTTCAAGTTGAATTTATGCAGCTGGCTTAGTTGGGTCGGTAAGTAAATACCCAGATATTTTATCTTATCTAAACTCCACTGTAGAGGGAATAGGCCCCTCCATTGTTGTTTAATACTTGGCAGTGTTGGCAAGACTACTGATTTTTGCTTATTAAGCCGGAAACCAGAGTGATGGCCAAATTCTTCTATTGCTTCTAATAGCCCTTGTAAAGATTTTTGTGGATTTGTGAGAGTTAGCAATATGTCATCAGCAAAGGCCAGTGTTTTAATGTGCAGATTTGATATTGATATTCCCGTGACTTCTGGGTTTCTATCTATTGTACATAGCAAGGGTTCAAAGTACAATAAGAAGAGCAATGGAGACAGAGGACAGCCCTGCCGTGTTCCTCTGTGAACTGGAAATGCTTCAGATACTATACCATTCACGATGAGGCGTGCCATTGGGTTTGCATAGAGTGTGGTCACGGCTTGGAGATACCATCCCTGCAATCCCACATAGTCCAACACTTCAAACAGGTACCCCCAGCGTACCCTGTCAAATGCCTTTTCGGCATCGAGGCTCACCAGTATCAAAGGTTCTTTCCGTGCTTTAGCATGTGCCAAGGCCAACAACACTCTGCGAACATTTAACCCTGGGTGCCGTCCCCTTACAAATCCCACCTGGATTTGGCATATGGTTTGCCAATCGTTCTGCTAATACTTTTGCGAAGATTTTTAAATCTACATTTAGTAATGAGATCGGCCTAAATGCCTCTGGTTTCTCCGGTGTCTTGCCAGGCTTTGGTATCAATGTGATCAACGCTTCATTTGCACTATTCGGTAATGTTTCTCTGTCCACTGCTTCATCAAAGTATTGTGTAAGTGGCCCGCTCACTTTGTGGGCCAATATTTTATAATACTCCGCCGAAAATCCGTCTATCCCCGGGCTTGTCCCCCCCGCTAGTGATTTAATCGCCTGTTGTATTTCTAATGCCGTTAAGGGGGAATTAAGATGATTACTGATTTCCTATGGTAATTTTGGTATGCCTGAGTCCTCCAGATAGTCTCTTATCATATCTGCCGATACCTCCTCCTCTGCCCTGAATATCTTAATGAAGTAATCTTGTAGGATTGTCATGATTACAGAGGGTCTATGGGTGTGTGTGCCGTCAGAGCTAGTTAACGTGTGAATATGTGGTTTATCTAACCATGCCTTAGCTACCTTCGCTAATAACTTGCCATTCCTGTTACCAAATTTAAAATATTGCACTCGCTTATGGAAAAGATATTTTTTTGTTCTGTCATGTATGAGAGCATTCAGATTTGCTAAGGTGGCCATCATTTGTTCATAATGTCTAGATGTGGGCGTCTGTTGATTCTTTCTTTTTGATTGTACATACTGGCGCTCTAGGTGTATAATCCCCTGTGCTAATCTTTTGTTCCTAGTTGCCACATAGCTTATTATTTCACTTCTCATTACTGCTTTGGAGGCCTCCCAGTATAGCCCTGGATCATCCTGGTGGACCCCGTTAGTTTCCCCATAAGTTTCCCATTTCTTTACCAGAAATGCCTTGAAATCAGTATTTCCGACCAAATATGCCGGGAATCTCCATCTTCCAGATCTCTCCCTAGGGGGGCCCATCGCTATATCTACCCATATTAGTGTGTGATCTGATATTGCCATTGGGCCCACTTTTGCCGAGTGCACTGCCGGGAATAATGAGGCTGTGACAAAGATATAGTCTATACGGGACCAGGTTCTGTGTGCTCTAGAGAGATGGGTATAGTCCCGTTGTGTAGGGTGTAAGAGGCGCCATGGATCTACCAGGTCTAGCACTTTGCAGATATTATCTAGTCCTTTTCTTCTCCCTAGTGCTCCCCAGGCCGTGGCAGACGATCTGTCAACTTCTGGATTTAAGACCTGATTAAAGTCCCCCATCATGATCCAGGGCGCTGTTTCATATTTTAGCCCCAATCTGACTAGGGTAGAAAGGAAGGCTGGATTTCTAAGGTTGGGACCATATACTCCACATATGTAATATTCTTGCCCCATGTAATTAATATGTACCAATATGTACCTTCCCGCTTTGTCTTTTTCCACTGTTCTTGAAGTGCTTGGAGTACCTCTCTTAGTAAGTATCGCCACTCCTCCCCTGCGATCTTCAGCAGAGGAGAAGTGACAATCTCCTACCCACTGTTGTCTCAATTTCTGATGCTCTGCATCCGTTAATTTTGTCTCTTGCAGACATGCTATTGTTACTGTATGGTGTTTTAAGTGTGTCAATATCTTAGTCCGCTTCACTGGGGATGTTATCCCCAAAACATTCCAAGATGCTAAACGTACCACATTATGTCTATTCATTATTGTCGTATCTGCTTTTCCTTTGCGTTATTGTTATATTCTCCCAAGACTTCGGGTCCCCCAGCCATGACCCTCCGTCTTTTTCTTTAGGTTTACACTTTACAGTCAATACATTTACCTCCCCAACATCATTTTTCGTTATCTCTTCTGGTGAAGCAGTTCTTTCCCCCCTTCCCATTTCCCTCCCTTGCCCCTCCTCCTTCCCGTCCCCCCCTATGTTCTCCCATGTGCCATGCATCTGGCCTCATGGTCTACATAATGCGGTCGAGGGCATACCTCCAACCCGTGTACATATTAGATTGTTATGGTCCTTTCCCGGTATCTATGTCACATGTTTCTTTAGCCAGGAAGTCTGACTAGATCTCTCCAGTCTCTTTAGTCTGTAGCCGTTACTTTTTTATGCTTTCTGTAACTTTCATGCTTTGCAATGTGTCTGTTTAGAAAGTACTCATGCTTCCTAAACCAGGTTCACCCAGAAGGAGAATCCATCCACTCCAGTGCTGCTTCTGGGGTTATGAATTGTTTCCAGCCCTTGTTGGTCTGTATCCGCAAAGTGGCTGGATATGTAAGATGAATCTCTGTTGCTTATCCACGAGTTTCGTGCAGACTGTTGCAAATGCTCGCCTCTTTGACATCAGGTGCGCTGAATAGTCCTGAAATATTTTGATGGGTCCTCCTTCGTACTGTGAGTCGTCTTTATTATTCTTGTAACAGCTAAGCACTGCTGCCTTCTGGGTGTAGCGATGAAATTTGGCTATAATCACTCTAGGCCTTGTTTCTCTTTGCTGCTGTTTTCCCACTCTGTGGGCTCTATCCAGAAAGATTTTTTCGCCTCCTGCAGCTTCCGGGAACTGTGCCACCAACCACGTTTCTAGTGTTTGTTTGATCTTCTTGTCCTCCAGCGATTCGGGGAACCCTACTAACCGGAGGTTTTCCCTCCTCGCCCGGTTTTCCAAATCGTCCAATTTTTGTTGGTATTCCGCTGTCAGATGCTCCAATTTCTCTATACTGGATACATGCTCATTTTGGATATCTTCCACATCCGAGACATGTGTCTCCAGTTCGCCAGTGCGTCGTGTTAGGTCGGACGCTAAGGCCGATAGCCCAGCTATTTGTTCTGAGAGCTGACTGAATCGCGAATCCAGCGCTCGGACCACTGCCTCCGTAAGTTCTGTCACCAGCGGTTCCGTTACTTTTTGTGGCGGGGACGCGGAGGACGAAGCCGGCGCCATTTTGTTTTCAGCGCCGCAAAGGCGCTCGTCCTTCCTTTTTGTTGTTTTCGCTGCCGCTGACATCGTAGCCTGCAGAAGGAATTTATCCATACAGTCTCTCCGCTATTATATGAGGTTTACATGGTTCGTACCGGGTCTAGTATAGTTATGATTCTTTTGTTAGAGGCAGCCCTCTGGTCCCGCGGTGTAACACACGTCCACCCTCATTCACCACATCACGTGATGTCCTAAGGTAAGAATTTTTAAAATGCGGCCAGCACTTAGGAAGGCGAGGGGCTGCCGGAGGACAGGTCATGCTTGGAGGGCAGAGAGAGGGGGGAGGGAGACGCGGGGGCGTGGAAGTCGGAGGAGAGGGGAGGCATGGACCTCGGAGGGAGGGAGGGGGCATCCTGCAAGTGGAAGGGGAGGAGAGGGGGGTCGTCCTGGAACCCAAAGGGGAGGGAGGGAGGCGTGGGGGTGTGGAACTCTAACGAGAATGGGGGGCCTGGAACTCGTAGGGGAGGGAGGGAGGGAGGGGGTCCTGGAACTCAAAGGGGGAGGGGGGCCTGGAACTCGGAGGGCACACAGAGAGAGAGGTAGGGAGGGGGCCTGGAGCTCAGAGGGGAGGGGGCCCTGGATATGGGTGGATGGAGGAGAGGCCAGGGGAGAATGTAGAGTTGATGCACATGTAGGGGGGAGGGCAAGTGACAGAGGAAAATTGCTGCATCATGATGGATGGAGGGGGCAGGGGAGAGATGCTGCACGTGGATGGATGAAGGGGGCAGGGCACAGAGGACGTTTGCTGCATATGGATGAATGCAGGGGAGAGATCATAATTGGTGCACACAGGACACACACTACACTCTCTCACTCACACAGACAGACACACACATTCTGTCTATCATACACTCTCTCTGACACACACTTGTTCTCTCTCACACATACTCACTCTCTGACACATACTCATTCACTCTCTCACACATACTCTCTCCTAACAGTTACCTTAAAAACATAATTGCCATTAGAGGACAACCTTGCTAGCGCCCGTTTCATTTCTTTCAGAAAAGGGCTTTATTATACTAGTATTATCATATATAGCACCCCCGGTGGAACTGAGCTATAGTCAAGTATATGGAGAACCAGGGAACTCACAAAAAAAGCCTCAACTGTCTGAGAAAGTGGTTGGAATCCAGACAGCCTCCAATGAGAGTGAGAGAAGAGATTAGATGGAGTGGGCCCTTTGCTACAAAAGAGGGGCTCATCATACTGTGCATAGGCAAACTTGCCTTTTTGGCTAAGTTATCCAAGCTGGAAGCAAGTGTTGAATGAGCTCTTCCTGTATGTTACTAATTCAGAGCTCTCAGGATTACAGCTCCCAGATCCCATTGTCTCACCCCCTCTGAAGTTAAAGTTGAAGTTCCCTAGCTTTTACTGGGAACTGTAGAAAGCAACAGCAGATCTTTGCTGAAAGAAAAGAATATTTTGAAATATATAATTTGGTACCATAGTAATTCAACATTTTTCTCCCTTCTCACATCCTCTGGACAATTTGGGGCCAGCAGCAGTATAAGAAGCAAAGGCTTATCATAGATACAAAAGCCATATTGAGAATCAAAGTTATGGTTATACAACACTGACCTCAGCAGCAAAGTTTAAGTGTGATAGGAATGTGAAAGAGGAAATTCTTTAGAGAAGCCTTGCCCAAATATGAAGACAAGGGAAACTTATAAGGGAATTCATGATAAGTATCTTAACCTCAAGGAAATCTGATGTCCACCAAGGATAGCTGTGCTGGGTAAACACTAGTGCTCATCAATACTGACTGCATTAGGTGAAACCAACCATCAAGGCTGGCTATGTTTAGGCCAGCATTCATCTACGCTGTCTCTGCTGGATCAGTGAAGATCGGAATCACCTATACCAGTGAAGATTAGCTGTCTTCAATGTTAACAATATTTGGTAGGGGGCCAGCTTTTGTCGTGGAGAGAAGACTAATGCTTACCATGCTGGGGATGGCACTGGATAAAGACCAGTCCTTGTCAGGTGCAGACCATGCAGGATAAGGACCAGCTTTCATCAGAGGTAGCTATGAACTACTAATGTGAACCAGACTTTTAAGTGGAGCCTGAGATTCCAGTGAATCAGCCTGCAGTGGTAAAATGGGGGCCTTTGTTGGGTTGGGCAATTTGGATAATAATAATGGCTCTGAGACAACTTTGTTGAAAGGAAATATAATTAAGAAAAGTATTTTTAGAGCTGTTTTTGCTATTTCAAAGGCAGTTTTGCACTTTGAGACTAATATATTGTTTTACTGTGGACATTTCTTTTTGAACAATTGAATGAAGCAATTGTTTGTTTATATTGGAAGGATTTGTTAGACCAATGATTGAGACATTGAGCCCTGAAAACCAACAATAATATTGATATGGGCAGGAAGTTTTAAGGTCTCCTTTCATTATACAAATAGAGAAGGCAGTCCAATAGAAACATAGAAGCATGACGACAGATAAAGGCCATATGACCCATCCAGTCTGCCCATCCTCTGTAACCCCTAATTCTTCCTGTTCCTAAGTGATCCCACATGTTTATCCCATTCCTTTTTAAATTCTGGAACAGTCCTTGACTCTAGCACCTCCACCGGGAGACCATTCCACGCCTCCACCACCCTTTCTGTGAAATAATACTTCCTTAGGTTACTCTTAAGCCTATTCCCTCTTAATTTTGTCATATGCCCCCTCATTCCAGAGCTCTCCTTCATTTGAAAAAGGCTCTTTTTCTGTACATAAATGCCCTTGAGATATTTAAAAGTTTCTATCATGTCTCCTCTCTCCCTCCTCTCTTCCAGCGTATACATGTTGAGGTTCATAAGCCTGTCCCTATAATTTTTGCATTCAAGACTGCTTACTAATTTTGTAGCCACCCTCTGGACCGACTCCATCCTGTTTATATCTTTCCGTAGGTGCGGCCTCCAGAACTGCACACAGTACTCTAAATGGGGCCTCACTAGAGACATACAGCGGCACTATCACCTCCTTTTTCCTGCTGGTCATGTCTCTCTTTATGCACCCGAGCACCCTTCTGGCTTTGACCGTCGCTATTTCTACCTGCTTGGAAGCTTTAAGGTCATCAGACACAATCACCCCCAAGTCCCGCTCTTCCTTCGTACACTGAAGCACTTCACCCCCTATACTGTACCGTTCCCTCGGATTTTTGCAACCCAAGTGCATGACCCTGCATTTTTTGGGATTAAACCTTAGTTGCCAAATATCGGTCCATTCCTCCAGCTTCGCTAGGTCCTTCTTCATGTCATTCACACCCTCCAGGGTGTCCACCTTGTTGCAGAGTTTAGTATCATCCGCAAAGAGACAAACCTTACCAGACAGCCCTTCCGCAATATCGCTCACAAAGACGTTAAAAAGAGCCGGCCCTAGGACCGATCCCTGTGGTACTCCACTGACGACATCCTTTTCTTCAGAGCAAGCTCCATTTACCACTACCCTCTGTTTCCTACCATTCAACCAATTTTTAACTCTAGGTCCCATACCGAGGGCACTCAATTTATTTATCAGTCGCCTGTGTGGAACCATGTCAAAGGCTTTGCTGAAATCCAAGTATACCACATCAAGCGCCCCTCCCACATCCAACTGTTTGGTCACCCAGTCGAAGAAGACAGTCAGATTCGTTAAAAAGAGCCGGCCCTAGGACCGATCCCTGTGGTACTCCACTGACGACATCCTTTTCTTCAGAGCAAGCTCCATTTACCACTACCCTCTGTTTCCTACCATTCAACCAATTTTTAACTCTAGGTCCCATACCGAGGGCACTCAATTTATTTATCAGTCGCCTGTGTGGAACCATGTCAAAGGCTTTGCTGAAATCCAAGTATACCACATCAAGCGCCCCTCCCACATCCAACTGTTTGGTCACCCAGTCGAAGAAGACAGTCAGATTCGTCTGACACGACCTGCCACTAGTGAAGCCATGCTGCCTCAGGTCCCGCATTCCATGTAGTTCAAGAAATGTCACAATCCTCCTTTTTAGAAGCATTTCCATTAGCTTACTCACCAGCGAGGTCAGACTGACAGGTCTGTAATTCCCAACCTCCTCCTTACTTCCACTCTTGGTCAAAGGAACCACATCCGCCCTTCTCCAGTCCACCGGAACCACTCCAGTTTCTAAGGAAGCATTGAAGAGGTCCGTCAGCAGAGCCAATAGAACTTCTCCGAGTTCCTTAAGCACCCTCGGGTGTATCCCATCAGGCCCCATTGCTTTGTCTACTTTTAGTTTGGCAAGCTCCTCACGAACACAGTCCTTCGTAAACGGGTCTTGGTCTACCATACATCCATCCCCTTTAGCCTTTGTTTTCTGCAGCCCGGTCTTTCATTCGTGAACACAGAGCTAAAATAATTGTTAAGCAGTTCAGCTTTATCCTTATCATCTTCCACATATTTCTCTCCTTCAGCTTTGAGCCTCACAATCCCTTTATGGCACTTCCTCTTGTCACTTACATATCTGAAAAAGGTCTTATCCCCCAATTTTACCGTATTAGCTATCTTTTCCTCCGTTTGCCGCTTCGCTTTCCTGATAGCTTTTCCAGCTTCTCTTTGCTTATTTAGGTATTTTCTCCTGTCTTCATCTTTCTGAGTTGTCTTATAACGTGCAAAGGCTAGTCTCCTTACCCTTATCTTTTCAGCTACTACATTCAAGTACCAGAGAGGCCTTCTTTTCCTCTTACTTTTATATAATTTTCTAATATAAAGGTTAGTTGCCTTTAATATAGCTCCTTTCAGTCTTGTCCATTGCTGTTTTACATCCTTCAGCTGTTCCCATCCCGCTAACTGTTCCTTGAGAAATTCCCCCATCTCAGCAAAGTTAGTTCCTTTGAAATCCAGGACCTTCAATCTCGAATGAGCCCTGTTTTAATATTGAACCATACCATACGATGATCACTAGATGCCAAATGGTCTGCCACCTTGACATCAGAAAAGTACTCTCCATTCGTAAGCACCTGATCCAGAACAGCTCCATCTCGCGTTGGTTCCGTTACCCACTGCTGGAACAATTCCTCCCAAGAGGCATTTTTCGCAACCTGGTACAGTCAAAGGTACTTGGTCATCTAGATTATTGCAATGCACTTTATGCTGGCTGTAAGAAGCATATCATCAAGAAACTTCAGACAGCCCAGAACACCGCAGCCAGACTCGTATTCGGAAAGAGGAAATATGGAAGTGCTAAACCCCTGAGAGAAATTCTACATTGGCTTCCAGTCAAAGAACGTACTGTGTTTAAGGTTTGCACACTGGTTCATAAAATTATTCATGGAGATGCACCGGCAGACCTTATTGGCAGACCTTATTGACTTACCACCTAGGAATGCTAACAGTTCAGCATGCACATTCCTAAATCTTCACTTCCTAAGCTGTAAAGGTCTAAAATACAAACTAACACATGCGTCCAGCTTTTCCTAAGTGAGTATGCAGCTGTGGAATGCATTGCCTCTTGACCTGAAATCTATTCACGACCTACTCAACTTTCGTAAATCATTGAAGACTTTTCTTTTCAACAAGACATACCATAATGATCCATATTAGGAACTTTAGCACATCACTACTTCCTGGTACTTTGACTGTTATCTTATATCTATTATGTTACACTTATTTTTTATGTAATACCAACTGTTTCTTTACTCTTGTATTGTGATTGCCTTGATGGAAAAATTGTAAGCCACATTGAGTCTGCAAATAGGTGGGAAAATGTGGGATACAAATGTAACAAACAAACAAATAAATAAATAAATTCTTCCTGTAGGGAATCTAAGATCTCTTTGCTTCTAGATGACCCTGCAACCGGGACACCCCAACCAACGTCCGGCATATTGAAGTCACCTATCAGTAGTACTTCCCCTTTCCTAGCAATCTTGCGGATGTCTTCAATTAAGTCCCTGTCCATTTCCTCCGACTGTGAGGGTGGTTTGTAAATCACTCTGATTTAGATACATTTTCCTTTCCCTCTTTCCAGTTTAACCCACAGCGCTTCTTCCATACCCCACATGTCCTGCAGTTCTGTCACTTGGATATCATTCTTAGCATATAATGCCACACCACCCTTTTTTTGTACTCTGTCCTTCCTGAATAGATTGGAGTGGAGGAGTGGCCTAGTGGTTAGGGTGGTGGACTTTGGTCCTGGGGAACTGAGGAACTGAGTTCAATTCCCGGCACAGGCAGCTCCTTGTGACTCTGGGCAAGCCACTTAACCCTCCATTGCCTGCCACATTGAGCCTGCCATGAGTGGGAAAGCGTGGGGTACAAATGTAACAAAAATAAATTATAGCCAGGTATAGCAACATCCCAGTCATGGTTCTCTGCCACTAAATCCAAGTCCGCTTCCATCATAGTAGCTTCAAGATCTAGAAGTTTGTTTCCCGTACTCTGAGCATTGGTATACAAGGCTGTCCAGATTTTACTCTTTTTATTCTCTTCTATAGAGGCATTAGATGTCCTACCTTCCTTGGGGTTAATTATGGCTTCGTGGCCTTTTATACCCATCCCCATCAATTTTAGTTTAAAGCCCTCTTTAGTACTTTAGCCAGCCTGTTGCTGAAGACACTTCTTCCCTTCCTTAACAGATGGACACCATCACCGTTCAGTACCTCTTGGAAAATCATCCCATGGTCTACGAAACCAAAGCACTCTCGTCGGCACCAACCACACAGCCACACATTTATCTCCAAGATGCGAGCTTCTCTCATTCGACCTGTACCTACGACAGGGAGGATCGATGAGAACACTACCTGCGCACCTAGATGCTTCACCCTCTGACCCAAAGCCACGAAGTCTCGTATGATATGTTCAGTAGGATATTTAGCTGTATCATTTGTGCCAACATGGATGAGTAGCATAGGAGCGTGGTCCATAGGCTTGATGAGTCTAGGCAATCTTTCCACAATATCGCGAATCTTGGCACCAGGCAGACAGCACACCTCTCTGGACAACATATCTGGCCGGCAAATGGGCGCTTTGGTACCCCTGAGAAGTGAATCTTCAACCACCACTACCTTTCGCTTTCTTTGGGCCAAGTGTCCGGCTGTGATGGCATTTTTGGTTAGTAGTGAGCTTTGCTTCTACTGAATCAGTACAATTTTTTCATTTGCAATAGGTGGTACATAACACAATTTGGAGTATTTTATCAAGGCTGATGGGAACCATTGACATAAGGTAATCTAATACTCGCAAAAACAAACTAGCTAATTTTATTCAAAAAGGCTGTGTATCAAAACATCATTTAGAGAAAAGCCCTCAGAAACCAAAGGCAAATTGTCAATGGTTTTGAACGCTATTACACAATATGTAAATGTATGTAAGTAGCGCTTAGTTTCTATCACTGGGCTACAAAAACTCCAAATTGTTTTTTTAGAGAAATTTTTTGAAAGTGCTTTTTAAAATAAGATTGCATCTATCAAACAAAATAATTGTCCACTTCTCTCAGCGCTTAGAAATGTGCTGTCATATAATATGAGTTTTAAACATGAATAAGTCATGAAAAGAAAAAGAACCAGCACTTAGCTTAATTCACGTCTCTTATCCAGCACTGCCACTCTCTCGTTCAACGGGGCCACCGTTTCACACCAACAAAAAGGCTTCTTCAGGAACGAATGCTGAATAGTAATGTTGCATGTCTGGAGAAGTAAAATCATCCATTAAACATTTAAACGTGATTCAAAGAAAATTTAATACAACAGCCAAACCAACCCTCTGGTTCACTTGCCTTCAAGAATGCATTCTAGGTCTCAAAAATAGCGCTGCTATGTCACGCCAAACATCGAAGTATAAATAGGCTCCACCTGTAAGCTCTTAAAGGGGTAGCACATAAAGAGCTAACCTGAAAGGTGAACTGATTGAATTGAATTAATAAAAAATGTGCCAATCTACAGAACTATTAAACCCCGTGGTTCAATAGTTTTTAAATTGAAAATCCACTTTGCATCCTTCCTTTGTAGTAAAAGCTTGCGATTACCTCCTCTTCTCAAAATGTCCACGTAGTGTACTCCATCAGGTGCCCTTGCCAGAAAACATACATAGGGATAACAACTCAACCCCTGAAAATTAGAATCCTTGAACGCAGATCCAACATCAGGAGGATGGTTCGCAAAGAACCATTAGTAGAACACTGTTTAGAAAAAAAAGCATTCTTTTGAAGATCTCGAATGCTTTGCAATTGATAAAATGGACATTTTGAGAACAGGAGGTAATCGCTAACTTTTACTACAAAGGAAGGAAGCAAGGTAGAGTACTGGGGAGTAGGCGAGAGAGTAGGACCAGCACTCAGGAAGGTGGTTGATAGCCAGCATTCATTAAAGCAGATTCTGTTGAACACCAAAGGTTTGGATGGGTGTTGGGCACAGGCTAGTAAAAAGTGGTGATGACAGCTGTAAACACGCCTCAAAGGAGTTCAAGGGAAAGCTGGGTTTGGCACTGTTAGCATGGGTTGGGATAGGCTAGCACATTGGCCTAAATACTAAAGGTTGGCAGTCACTGGAGGGGCTGGCAAACAGATTTGACGATGAACCAGTTGCTGCCTGGACTTACAAGACTCTGCCTGACAAACAGCTATGGACTTCTGCCACCTAACATGGGAGGTGGGGGTAGCTCTGATACTTCCCCATTTGTCTATATTGGTCTTGCAAGAACGAAGAGGAAAGTCCAGTTATGCTTACCTGCTAATTGTTGTTCCTTGAGTTCTGCCAGACCAGTCCAGATTCCCACCCCAGAAGGCCATGATGCCTGGAAAGTGGTGGTCATTAGGCAACATAGTTTGTAGTGGCATGTTAAGTTACAAAGGAGGAGACAGTGCTCAGTAGGGTCTGTTCCTCATAGAAATCATTGTCAGGAAAAATAGGGACAAATGCTCCTTATCTTTGATGTAGGAATACTGATTGACTTCTCAGCTGCAAGGAGGAAAATTGTAGAAGTGGAAGAAAACTAAGTACCAGGATGGATACAGCAAAAACAGTTTATTCTTCCAAGGTAAACAAGGTGTCCTCAACACAGGCCTGCCTTCATCCACTAGCAAGGAATGGGTGTGTGTGTGAAGGCGCATAACCCCATTTGTCTGGACTGGACTGGTCTGGCAAGGCTCAAGGGAATGACAATTATTGGGTGAGCATAGCTGGACTGTATGTGAAATCTATTTCTATAAGACCTGTACCTCTTTCAGTTTTTGAAAATGAACGGTCTTGACATAAATAGATTCTTACAGACTACGTGATGAGCATGGAGTCTTTTCTTGCATCAGGTTTTTCAAGATCTTTATGAGATCAGTCTGCAATTTCAGAACTGTATGAAAGTAGGGGAATTGTAAGTTGATTTATGGTTTGTATTGTAAGCACATGTTAATGTCTTTCAACTTGCTGCTGATATTTTCTCAATGAATTGTACTAAATTGTTGAACCTTCTTCCATTACTATATATTGGATATACCTTCCTGCTCCAAGTTCCTTTAAGGAAATAAGGGTAAACCAAATATAATATGTGGTATTACAGTAGAAAGGGAATCTAGGCAGATGAGATGGGCCTTACTGTCACCTGCCATCATAGGAGTGGCCTAGTGGTTAGAGCACCGATCTTGCAATCCAGAGGTGGCCGGTTCAAATCCCACTGCTGATCCTTGTGATCTTGGGCAAGTCACTTAACCCTCCATTGCCTCAGGTACAGACTTAGATTGTGAGCCCTCCTGGGACAGAGAAATAGCCAGTGTACCTGAATGTAATTCACCTTGAGCTACTACTGAAAAAGGTGTGAGCAAAATCTAAATAAATAAATAATATTCTTTGGTTATAAAATCAAGTCTTCTATCAGAGAGAGGTTTCTTTTTTATACTATATAATGGGGCAAGAGAAACCTCTGTATTAATATTTTCTCTTAAGCAGTTTCTCAGAATAATTTAGGGCTCCTTTTTCTGTGGTAAGCACTAGCTTGTGCTTACCGTGGCTTAAAAGGGCTTACTTTGGGATATGCTGAGGCTTCCTGTAGTGAGCATACACTAAAAAAATATTTTAAAAATTTTCTAAGAGGGGATGTGTTTGGGGGCGGAGAGTGGGCATTTTTGCACTAATCAGTTAGCGCATCCATATTGTCACATGTGCTATCTGATTAGCATGCGAGCCCAACCATCTAGAAAATAGGTGGTAGTAATGGCCGCACACTAGTGGTCATTAATTTGGAAAATTGCCCGTTTTCCGGCAGTGGTAATAAAGTGTCCTCCATGTACAGGAAAGACGAGCTAAGGCCACTTTTTACTTTAGCTTTATAAAAGGACCCCTTAATTATCATAGGAGCAGTAAAAAAGAAATTGTCACTAAGACTTAAATCTTCATATTAATGTTTTCCAAAAACTCAAGAATTCTTCACATTAACAACAAGTGAGGCTAATCAAAGGATTTTCATTATAATAATTGGTTTAGAAAAGTCACAAATCATGCTTTTTTCTTTCTTTGGTTATCAATTGAGCAAACTTTTTTTGTCCTTGGGTGTTTCTCTTATAAATCCCATCCGTGTCTATCTTGTTGACCCATTTTTAAAAAATAATTTTAAACAATATTTCATTGTGTACCATGCTCTGAGTGATTTAGTAAGACATGCTGTCAAATTGAATAAATAAAATTTATTGATATTTGATTTGTGGCTCCTAGAGCCAGTGCATTTTAGAATTACAAGTGGTCACTATGTGTGTTCAGCTAGTGCTCATTATTTTTCAAATAACTTTTTTTTTTATTGACCTGTGTCACTTACAGTTATCTCAGCTTGATACACTGTATCTTGGAAACACTTTCTCCTGGGACTTGAATTATTCAGATCTGCTATAGTTTTGTAGTGAGTTACCTAAGTCATATTTGTCTTCTGGCAGATCCTCTTCCACTGCTATTCCATTATTAGTTTGCATTCCACAGGATTGTCTTTGAACTCTATTCCCTTGCTAATTACATATTCTACTATGGCATCTGTTGCCATCACTGTGATTCTAACATCTACCTTTCTGTACCAGAGCTTTCTTCAAAAGTCCAGTTGCCAATCTCTACCTGGATGTACCATCATCTGCTAGAACTGAACATGAAAATGGAACTTATTCCTCCCCAACCCATTTCCCCATTGCCCTTTTATCCTCCCTGTCCGTTCAGTCAAGTAGTACCTCTTTCATAATTCAGGGGCAAAGTCAGTGGAGTATCCATAGCAGACCAGCTGGATATGGTGAATTTTCTGCAGTTGGTTAAACATTTTGTTCTTTCAGGGTGGTTTTAGATCAGTGTTATTGGTCTTCTCTCCCCCCCCCCCCCCCCCAAGCTTGACTGCCTGGCTTCCTTGAAAAACCTCTGTTTGCTATTTGTTTTTCCAGGAGGATATCGGAGGTGCAAGCACTTTCCTGCAAAGATTGATGGCCCAGTTTCCATTCATTCCATTCCATCCTTTTTCCCAAAATTTGTATTCGTATTTCTTGTGAATCAAGTGGGTTTTTTTGCCCTTCCAGAAGTTTTCTAAGTGAGTCTTGGAAAATATTCTGCATAAACTGGATGTTCGTAGAATACTCATCTGTTATCTAGAAGTTACTAGTTCTTTCAAGAAATTGGGTCATTTTTTTGTGCTCTTTAGCAATTCATATAAGAGGCAGGAGGCCTCCAAGTCTTTGCTGGCGTGTTGTGTATATATATATATATTTTTTATTACATTTGTACCCCGCGCTTTCCCACTCATGGCAGGCTCAATGCGGCAGGCAATGGAGGGTTAAGTGACTTGCCCAGAGTCACAAGGAGCTGCCTGTGCCGGGAATTGAACTCAGTTCCTCAGGACCAAAGTCCACCACCCTAACCACTAGGCCACTCCTCCACTTATTCACAACCAAAAGGTGGTTCTGCAGGATTTTTATTCTCATTCTATGAGGGCTCAACTGCTTCTTGGATAGAGGCCAAGACAGTGATCCCAGAGGGTATTTGTAGGTTAGCAGCTTGGTCTTACCTTCATTCATTTGTTCAACATTATAAGATGGGCCAGAGGTGATAGTGGATTTGGCAGGGCATTCTTAGAAGAGGCATTGTTTTCCTCCTGCTGTATGGGATAACCTTTGGTGCATCCCATTGTTTTGGACTGGTCTAGCAGGATAATAAGGAATGTGAAATTTGGTCTTAGCTGGTAATTTATTTTCCTTGATTCCTACTAGACCAGTCCATAAGACAGACCGAAGGTCCATCAAGTCCAGTATCCTGTTTCCAGCAATGGCCAATCCAGGTCACAAGTACCTGGCAAGATCCCAAAACAGTAATATGAACTCGTCTCCATGTCTCCAGTATTAAGTAATGAAAACATCATTGCAGTCGTATCATCTGAATGTATGAGAGAGAGTTATAGACGTGCAAGTTATTGTGGGGACCATAGCTATACTAAATTGCCCCTGGCATTATAAAAAAGAAAGTAAAAAAGACAAAATCAGAGCAGTCATATCAGTAGAATGTAAGAGAGATAAGAGGACGTGCATGATATTAGAAAAAATACAAAATTACTGAAAGAAGAAAAAGAATTAAAATAATAAAAAAAGAGCACGAGACACTGTTGCATGTCACATTATACCACGGAAGGTTGGAGGTGGTCGATGATTATAAATTGTCACTGTACATAGGCTCACCTCATTGGTGATCTAAAGAAGTTTGCCTAAGTGACTGTATGAGACTTTTCCTATACTAACTAATAATCACTGGCACTGGGAGTTTTATGCTGTACCAGTAGTGGGTTTTGTATGTATTAAAGGTGTACTAGTAGATTTTTGCCAGGCACTAATTTTGACAGTTATCCTACAAATAAGCAGTGGATTTTCCCAAGTCCATCTTAATAATGGCTTATGGACTTTTCTTTTAGGAAGATATCCAAACCTTTAAACTCTGCTAGGTAAACTGCTGGCAGTGAATTCCAGAGTTCAATTACACGTTGAACGAAGAAATATTTTCTCCAATTTATTTTAAATTTACTACTTTGTAGCTTTATTGTGTGCTCCCTAGTCCTAGTATTTTTGGAAAGAGTCCAGGACTCACCCTGGAAGACCCTGCAGTTTGAGAAGTCCTGAATGGTGTCCAATTTGCAATTAATCATGATCTGCAGAGGTTCTCCTGGGGGATTTGGGTTTTTTTTTGTGCTTTTTCAGTTGTGAGTGTGGATTTTTTTTTCTTGTGGTGGTGGTAGCTTTGACATAAGCACAGTGATGCATTCCAGGCTTCACTGCTCCTTACACGGGTGATGTCCGGGAATCTTCAGCTTCTCTTTCCCGGTGGATGAGACTTGGTATACTGCTTTTCTATGGTTCAAGTTTCAAGTTTTATTATGGGTTTACTATTCCAGACATGATTTTTAGGCTAGGGGGAGAACTACAATACTTGATAGGATGGGGGTGGGGGGAGTGGAAAAATAAGAGAGAATGCTGCAAGTATCTTCCAAGGTGTTTCACGTATGCCTGCTGAAGTTATGTAGAAATTTATTCATATGCATCTTTATAAAGGTATGTTTTAAGGTCGGTTTTGAATTGATTGAGTGATGTCTGAAGACAGAGATTATATAATCTTCAGAGAATCACGACTTTGTTGTAGCTTCTAATATCAGACTGCATACATCAAGCTCTTGCCTAGCTTGAAATAAAAATGGAGAACGTGGAGGAAAAAGCCTCAAAAGGAAGCTCCTACTTGATGTGGCAATAAGCCTTATATGTCATGGAGCTTACAATCTCATCACAGGCAAAAAAAACCTCCTGCCTTAATTTATTCGTTTTAACTCAATTTTTTCACATTTTTATTAATGTATAGTTTTTAATTGCTCAACTTATCTGTACTCGTTGCTCAGCTGCTCAGCATTATCAGTACGCCACAGCCGATTATGGCCAGAGTTTCGAACCTTCTTCAGGGTCTGTTGCAGTTCGCTCTGTCAGATACAAAACAGTAAATGTCAGTCATTAGAAGTCATACTGTAGCTACAGTGTATACTTCAAACAGTGTAACTCATCGTTCTTACTTCACTATGTTGGCATCCAATACTTTGAAGTTCATTCTACAAAATCTCCTGCAATATGGCGCCTCTGTTTATCTACTGATGTCAGGCGCCTACTTCCTAATAGAGCCAATCATGGTGCGGTAATCTCTGAAGCCATTTCAGAGGATCAAAGTTGGGATTTTATACTTTCAAAGATTTCTAAAAAAATTCTTTAATAGAAATAGCTCCATTCTAATTTGGACTTCAGTCCACCCGGTTGTACTGTCCGTAGGCGGAAAATCCATCTCTGCTGTAATTGAGCAAGACGACGTCTATGATCACCTCCTCTCTCATTTAAATGCAAAACAACACACTTCAAAGATTCAAAGCTATGTTGCTGGCTATGCAGTGCATTGTTAGTGGTGCTCTCACCTTCTTAATATGCACATTACTCTTATGCTCTATTAGGTGGGTGGTTAATTTTCTCGTTGTCTGGCCTATATATAATTTCCTGCATGGGCATTGAGTCCCATATACAACAAATCTTGACGTGCATTAGGTTCTGGACCGTAGGCCAATGTTTTCACCAGATTGGGGATCAACAAAAGTTGTGCGTATCATCATTGCACACATCTGGCAGTTCCCACATCTATAATGGCCGGGTCCCTCCATCTCGCCTTCAGAGTTTCCTCTTAGTACTGCAGGTGATAATATTTCTGTAAGGTTATTACCCCAGCTGTAAGCAAATCTTAATCTTATTTCTGCTAATGTTGGGATTGTAATACAGCCCAATGTTTTCCAATTACTGCTGTCAATCGGGAGGTTATGTTTGTGAATTTCATCACACAGGTACAAACATCTTCCTCCTCTCCGTCCCTCGATCTTGGGATCAGTAAATAATCATGGTTATTGAATCTTGCCCGTTTGTATGCCCTATCGATCACTTTCTTGGGGTAGCCTCTATCCTCTGGTCTTTAGGTCCTGTTATTTAACCTTGAAATCACTAACTACAGAGTAGATCCTCCTATACCTTAGGAACTGTGACCAGGGAAGGCTATCTTTCAACTTTCGTGGGCGGCAGCTACTGTACTCCAGGAGAGTATTTCTGTCTGTCTCCTTCCAGAAAATCATAGTAACGAATCCTGTGATCTCTCTCTTCACTAACACATCCAGATAGGTAATCTCCCATTTGTCGTATTTCACTGTAAATCTCAGGGTAGGGTGTTTTGCATTCAGATCTCTAACAAACCTCAATAGGTTTTCGTCTGAGCCTTTCCATAGACAGAAAATATTGTCTATGAATCTGATCCACATTTTTACATGTTCAAAAAATGGTGAAGGGTATACCATCTCCTCCTCAAACTGAGACATGAACAGATTTGCTATAGATGGAGCCATCGTGACTCCTTGCATTTGGCGGAATAGTCTACCACTGTACTGAAAAAGTTTTTCTTCATAGCTATTGTGGTTACAGCAATGATAAAGGGAGTTAGTACCGTTTGATCGTTCCTCTTATCTAATACTTTTTCCAGAATTGTCAGTGCTTCATCTTGTGGGATCACGGTATACAGGCTAACCACATCCAAAGTCACCAACCATTCAATTTCAGTTGGTTCCGTTACCTGAGTCAGATGGTTCAAAAAATCGGAAGTATCCTTAATGTATGATCTGGTCCGCTTAACCCAGAGGCGCAAAAATGTATCAACATAAATGGATAGCGGATCTAGCAGAGAACCTCTACTAGACACTATCGGTCATCCTGGGGGGTGATCCAAAGTCTTGTGGATCGCTGGTAGAATATAAAATACTGGAATAATCGGGTATTTGTTGTTCAGATATGTGAATTCCTTTTGTGTCAAAAATCCCTCTGCATACCCTTTTCCTGTCATAGCAAAAATCTGTGCTTGCAATCTTATTGTAGGGTCTTATATAAGTGCTTCATAATCAAGTGGATTCAGTAACTGTCACCATACCTCAGTCTCATAATCTGTTCTTTCTTGAAGGACTATAGAGCCCCCCTTGTCTGCTCATCTTATGACAACATCGGTGTTCTTCTTCTTCAGTGATTTAATGGCTTGTCTTTCATCTCTTTTACAGTTGGAATACCATCTCCTACTAGAGCGATCGATATCATCAAACTCTTTCAGGACCAACTGCCTGAATATTACCAATGCTGGAACCGGTGAGGGGGGGGGGGGGGGGGGATCCATCTAGATCTTAATCTCACCCTAGATTGGTCTCCACTTTCCTCAGTTGCATCACCCCAAAATAATTTAATCTGTAGAGTTCGTAGAAACTGTTCAGAATCCATCCTACATTGAAAGGAATCGTGGTCCAGGGTTGGTACAAATGCCAGACCTTTGGCTAATACTGTTTGTTCAGTGACTGATAGGGCATAGTTAGATTGATCACAACAGAATCATTCACTGTTGTGATCATGTATGGGGCCGCTCTTCTCTGTTTTGCATTGCGCCCCTATCCTGCCGATGCCTCGTCTCTGTTGTCATCCTTGACCTTGTCCTCCTCCTCTGCCTCTTCCTCTTTGTCCCCAGCCTTGATCTAAAAAAGGGGGTCTATAATCGGATCCCGAGCAATCGCTCTCATTCGACTCGTATCCTTCTTCAAACGCTGGTTTCACATTTCCTGCATCTTTATTAAGCCACGGGTAAATTGACTTCTGTTCATAATCCTTTTCGTCTCGATGGAACTTAATCTTCATCTGATGTACTTCAAATCGTATTTGATCGATTTTACGCTTGAAATCCTCATGTTGTCTCTTAAGTCTTTTCCTGCTTCTGTTGTCGCAAAAGGTTTTCCGTGCTTTCAGTGTCTTTCCTAATTTTTTGTAAAGTTAGTTCTTTTGTTTTATCAACAATTAATACCATCAAATTGAGTATACCCACCCATTTCTCCAGGAATTCCTTATCATCCTGGAACAGCTTGGGCTTTTTAATTATTCGTAGCCCTCTTGGGATCAATTCCTTTTTACACTATTCGATCATCGTTGCACCAAGTACATAAGTAATGCCACACTGGGAAAGACCAAGGGTCCATCGAGCCCAGCATCCTGTCCACGACAGCGGCCAATCCAGACCAAGGGCACCTGGCAAGCTTTCCAAACGTACAAACATTCTATACATGTTATTCCTGGAATTGTGGATTTTTTCCAAGTCCATTTAGTAGTGGTTTATGGACTTGTCCTTTAGGAAACCGTCTAGCCCCTTTTTAAACACTGCTAAGCTAACCGCCTTCACCACATTTTCCGGCAACGAATTCCAGAGTTTAATTATGCATTGGGTGAAGAAATATTTTTTCCTCATTGTTTTAAATTTACTACACCGTAGTTTCATCGCATGGCCCCTAGTCCTAGTATTTTTGGAAAGCGTGAACAGACGCTTCACATCCACCTGTTCCATTCCACTCATTATTTTATATACCTCTATCATGTCTCCCCTCAGCCGTCTCTTCTCCAAGGTGAAAAGCCCTAGCCTCCTTAGTCTTTCTTCATAGGGAAGTCGTCCCATCGCCGCTATCATTTCAGTCGCCCTTCGCTGCATCTTTTCCAATTCTACTATATCTTTCTTGAGATGCGGCGACCAGAATTGAACACAATACTCAAGGTGCGGTCGCACCATGGAGCGATACAATTGCATTATAACATCCTCACACCTATTTTCCATACCTTTCCTAATAATACCCAACATTCTATTCACTTTCCTAGCCGCAGCAGCACACTGAGCAGAAGGTTTCAGTGTATTATCGACAACGACATCCAGATCCCTTTCTTGGTCCGTAACTCCTAACGTGGAACCCTGCATGACGTAGCTATAATTCGGGTTCTTTTTTACCACATGTATCACCTTGCACTTGCTCACATTAAACGTCATCTGCCATTTAGCCGCCCAGTCTCCCAGTCTCGTAAGGTCCTCTTGTAATTTTTCACAATCTTGTCGCGAGTTAACGACTTTGAATAACTTTGTGTTATCAGCAAATTTAATTACCTCGCGAGTTAACGACTTTGAATAACTTTGTGTTATCAGCAAATTTAATTACCTCGCTAGTTACTCCCATCTCTAAATCATTTATAAATATATTAAAAAGCAGCGGCCCTAGCACAGGCCCCCGAGGAACCCCACTAACTACCCTTCTCCATTGTGAATACTGCCCATTTAAGCCCACTCTCTGTTTCCTGTCCTTCAACCAGTTTTTAATCCACAATAGGACATTTCCTCCTATCCCATGACCCTCCAATTTCCTCTGAAGCTTTTCATGAGGTATCTTATCAAACGCCTTTTGAAAATCCAGATACACAATATCAACTGGCTCCCCTTTGTCCACATGTTTGTTTACTCCTTCAAAGAATTGAAGTAAATTGGTCAGACAAGGTTTCCCTACACAAAAGCCGTGCTGACTCGGTCTCAGTAATCCATGTCCTTGGATGTGCTCTGTAATTTTGTTTTAATAATAGCCTCTACCATTTTCCCCGGCACCGACGTCAGACTCACCGGTCTATAATTTCCTGGATTTCCCCTGGAACCTTTTTTGAAAATTGGCGTTACATTGGCCACCCTCCAGTCTTCCGGTACCACGCTCGATTTTAAGGATAAATTGCATATCACTAACAGTAGCTCCACAAGCTCAGTTTTCAGTTCTATCAGTACTCTAGGATGAATACCATCTGGTCCAGGAGATTTGCTACTCTTCAGTTTGCTGAACTGCCCCATTATGTCCTCCAGGTTTATCGTCAAGTCAGTAAGTTTCTCCGACTCATCCGCTTGAAATACCATTTCAGACACTGGTATCCCACCCAAATTTTCCTCGGTGAAGACCGAAGCAAAGAATTCATTCAATCTCTCCGCTACGTCTTTGTCTTCCTTGATTGCCCCTTTTACCCCTCGGTCATCCAGCGGCCCAACCGATTCTTTTGCTGGCTTCCTACTTTTAATATACCGTAAAAAACTTTTACTATGTTTTTTTGCCTCTAATGCTATCTTTTTTTCGTAATCCCTCTTGGCCTTCTTTATCTGCGCCTTGCATTTGCTTTGACACTCCTTATGCTTCTTCTTGTTATTTTCAGATGGTTCCTTCTTCCATTTTCTGAAGGCGTTTCTTTTAGCCTTAATAGCTTCCTCACCTCACTTTTCAACCACGCCGGCTGTCTTTTGGACTTCCGTCTTTCTTTTCTAATTCGCAGAGTATGTTTGGCTGACCCAAGAGGCTGACGGGGTCGAACTATTGCCCATTTGTAATAATGAAGGTCCCCGCAATGAATCTGAAACGTGCTCCAAGGAAAAACTGTGACTGGATTTTCAGGATTGTGACTGTATCATTATTGCACCAATCTTCTTAGAATACTATCCTGCTTATAATCGAAAGAGAAAAACGGGAGATGGGCGTCTTTCTCCCGTGGGCGCCCAAATCAGTATAATCGAAAGCCGATTTTGGGCGTTTCCAACTGCAATCCATCACGGAAACAGGTAAAGTTGACGGGGGCGTGTCGGAGGCGTGGTGAAGACGGAACTGGGGCGTGGTTATCGGCCGAGGAGAGATGGGCGTCTTTAGCTGATAATCGAAAAAAAGGTGTTTTTACCGCGATTTTGGGTCACTTTTTTGGACCCTTTTTTTTCACGAACAGGTCCCAAAAAAGTGCCCCAACTGACCAGATGACCACTGGAGGGAATCGGGGATGACCTCCCCGGACTCCCCCAGTGGTCACTAGCCCCCTCCCACCAAAAAGACCCCACTTTAAAAACTTTTTTTCCAGCCTGTATGCCAGCCTCAAATGCCGTACCCACCTCCATGACAGCAGAATGTGTTCTATCCTCTGACAGCCTTTCCCTGGTTCTGATGTGGCTCTCGGGTGAGTGTGACACCTTTTCTGTTATGCGCACTGCAGAGTCACATCAGCAATGCATTGTGGTGGGTGTAGGGTATTGGGCTCCGTGATTCCACTAGCTTGTGTTAAATGCTCACGATGTTGGTAGTTGGTAGACTCTACTCCCATGGTGCTTTTCCCCCTGCTTACTGGGTCAGAGTGTGCCCTGTTTTGTTTCCGGTAGTCCATGAGGTAGTGGCCATTTTTGTAAGCCAGTTTTAGATCCCTTTCACGTGTTAGCCACGTTACAGAACTTAGTTCTTACCTTGAATGTGGCTGAAAGAGGGCATTGTACACCATTCTGCCAGCTCGGCCCTACTGCTCATCTCAATACCAGCGAGACTCGTTGCCAGTGGGGCACAACCTCTGATCTGCAGTTAACTGTGAGTAAGCGTGCTTATTCCAATAAAGGACGTTTTCGGAGAGATTAGTCTTCAGGTGTCATCTGGTGTGCCAATGTTATATAGCAGCAACAAGTCCTAGAGGCCTGCGTGTATGCAGGTCCTTGGAGCTCTTTTAGTGGGTACCGCAGTGCACTTCAGGCATGTGGACCCAGGCCCATCCCCCCCTACCTGTAACACGTGCTGGTAAATGGGAGGTCTCCAAAACCCACTGTACCCACATGTAGGTGCCCCCTTCACCCCTAAGAGCTATGGTAGTGTTGTACATTTGTGGGTAGGTGGTTTTGGGGGAGGGGGGTTGGGTGCTCAGCACTCGTGGTAAGGGAGCTATGCATGTGGGAGCTGTTTCTGAAGTCCACCGCACTGACCTCTAGGGTGTCCAGTTGGTGTCCTGGCATATCAGGGGGGCGAGTGTACTACGAATCGTGGCCCCTCCCATGACCAAATGGCTCGGATTAGGACATTTTTGAGCTGGGCGTTTTTAGTTTTCATTATCGCTAAAAAAAACAAACGTCCATTTTTTCAAAAATACGGTCTGTCCCGCCTCTTTACGTACCCATTTTCGGACATAGATGCCCATGGAGATAGGCGTTTGCGTTCAATTATGCCCCTCTATATCACATATAATCTGAGCTAGAGAGGATACTTTTTGCAACATACAACTATATAATCCCCCTCAGAGAATCACGAATTTGTTATAGCTTCTAATATCAGACTTCATACATCAAGCTCTTGTCTAGCTTAAAGTAAAAATGGAGAATGTAGAGGAAAAAGCCTCAAAAAGGATGTGGGAACTGCCAGATGTGTGCAATGATGATATGCACAACGACTTTCGTTGATCCCCAATCGGGTGAAAACATTGACCTACGGTCCAGAATCTGATGCATGTTGAGATTTGTTGTATATGGGATTCAGTGCCCATGCAGGAAATTATATATAGGACAGATGTTGAGAAAATTAACCACCCGCCTAATAGAACATAAGAGTAATGTGCGTATTAAGAAAGTGGGGGCACCACTAGCAATGCACTGCGATAGCCAGCAACATAGCTTTGAATCTTTGAAGTGTGTTGTTTTGCAGCAACTACATTTAAATGAGAGAGGAGGTAATCATAGACGTCGTCTTGCTCAATTAGAGCAGGGATGGATTTTCTGCCTATGGACAGTACAACCGGGTGGTTTGAACTCCAAATTAGAATGGAGCTATTTCTATTACAGAATTTTTTAGAAATCTTTGAAGCATGGAATGTCTTCCCAGTAGAGATTGTGAAGTCGAGGATGGTGTCAGAATTTAAGAAAGCATGGGATATGTATGTGGAATCGCTTAAGAAAAGAGTTAGGGGTTACAGAGGATGGGCAGACTGGATGAGTCATTTGGCCTTTATCTGCCGTCATATTTCTATGTTTCTAAATCATTGTGTCATTTGGAGGGGCTGGTTATAGGGACTCCCTGTATTCATGTAGAAATGTTTTCACCTAGTAAAAGGCCACCAAAACAGACATGTTATGAGTATCAGGTGCTAAACAATCAAACTTACTATTTGTAAGTACAATAAAAAAAATCATTTAGTTAGGTTGACACAAGGGAGCTTTTAACATCTTTTTTTTCCCTATGTCTACATCAACAGAAGATGGCATGTGGGAACTTGCTCTTTTTATTTTGTAACATAGTAGATGACGGCAGAAAAAGACCTGCACGGTCCATCCAGTCTGCAGTGAGGTATTAAATAATGAGGGAAGGGCTTCCTTCATGCAGAAATTCTGCCCCGAGTCAGTCTAAATGTGGCGACATTGTCCAGTTTGAGGCTTGTGCAGTTGGGAGACAGAGCTCGTAGGGACGGGGACAAACTTTGTCCCCATATCATTCTCTACTATCTATTTTGTGTGTGTGTTTTTTACATAGGCATCTTTGTTTTTTCCTACATAATTCTCTAGGACTTTGGAGACTTTTAATTCTGGAAGAATGCTGTGCAGCTGTACAGTACAGAATTTACATAGAATTGCAGCAGAATTCCCACCAGTGCAGACACTGTCGGCAACCACAAAGGCTGGATAGCTTAGGCGGCTTGGCTGTCCTCATTCTTCCCTAAAGTGATCAGGAGAAAGTGGTGCACTGTTGCTCATCAGGCTGCATCTCCCTCATCCCTCTACAGACTGTTCCTTTAAAGCGCACAACTTAATAGAATTGCAAAAGACAGTAATGCAATGTGCAGCCTGCAGAATGTCCATTTGCCATATGATTGGGGGAGAAATGGGGGCTGGAGGGGGGTGGCATGCTGCAGGGTAGAGGGTTGTTAAGCTAAGGTTGGGGATGGTGCCAACAGGGGAGGTGGATGAAGAAAGCTGGAGGGACTGTGTAGAAGCTGGAAGAGGACTAGAAGAAGCTGGAGGGAGGTTGTAGCATGGGTTGAAAGGGAGTGAAAAAGGTGTGGTATATGTCTGGAAAGGGGGTGAGAATAAGGTGAAGTGGGGATGTGTGCTGGAGGGAAGACCTTGGGGTTAGACAGAACTTGGGGGTCTTGGTGGGAATTAGGGAGAGAGAATGAGATGGGGGCAGTGAATGCTGTGGGGAGAGAGAACTGTGGAAAGCAGAGAGCTGTTATAGAGTAGAAAATAGGTGTACATAGAGATGGTAGGGCAGGGGGAGAAAACTGGGAGGTATTTACCCTTGAAAAAAACCTACTAGGGAAGGGGAGATGGTTCAAGCTAAGAGAACTGGAGATGGTATAATCTGAGGAGGGAAAAAGCTAGGGGGAAAGTCAGAGTCAGCCCTTATGATGGGGGAATTCTTCACAAAAATTTTACAAATGAAGTATGCAGAATTTTCAGATATTGTGTGCAGAATTTCCTCAAGTGTAAGAAGATCAGACTTATATGCTGTCTGAAAGTGGTGGCCATACAGTTCTGAACATGACAGCTCTAGTGTTTGAAGAACAAATTTGTACAAACACAGTATAAGTGAGGAAAGTTGCAAGTGGTCACCAAATGATGAGCTCTTTCAAGAGAATGGAAGTCAGGATGGCATGAAAATGTTAAGTCACAAGACAAGATTTGTGTTGTTTTTGGCCTTGTGTTTATATTGCTCATGGTCTTCCCATGTTCTTATCTTTGTGTTTTCTCATTTGTGTATGCTATCTTATTCACTGGGTTTCTTTGAATTTCCAAAGTGCATTTGGAAATGTAGTTGGCCTCGAGCCCCACAATGTAAGAAGAGAGAAGCTAAGGACAGTGGATTTGAGGGAACACTTTGGACCAGTGATTCTCAACCCAATTATTGGGATACACCCAGTTAATCAGGTTTTCAGTATATCCACAATGAGTATGCATGAGATAAATTTGCATACAATGGAGGTAATGCTAACAAATTTATCTCATGCATATTCTTTGTAGATATCCTGAAAACCTGATTGGCAGGGTGTGTCTGAAGGACTGGGTTGAGAATTCATGTTCTACAGGAGGGAGGAGTAATTATTCTGGGCTCATGAAAACTAGGGCAGCAGGAATATCATCTTTCTGATTTAAGATGATATAGACTGGGCTCTGTAATCATTTTCAGCCTTTTTGTTTCAGGAGGTGACGGTCCTGTGCGGTGAGAGTCACTGGATCTCCTAGCTATGCCGGGAATTGTAGTCTTCCGCCGGCGCTGGTCTGTAGGCAGCGATGATCTTGTTCTACCGGGCATCTTCCTCTTTGTCCTTCATACCACCTGGTAAGTGAAACATACTGAATGGGCAGTAGATATGCATTTCTTCTTTTAACCTTTAATGATGTTGTTTGTAGTTAATTGGTGGAGTCTAAGAGCTTAGAACCTGCTTTTTTAAACTGTCTTTATTATAGTTCTAGCAATAATTCATGAGCAATTTTAGCACATCTTGGTAATTTATGCAAGAACATCCAATGAGCATAAATTCTCATAAAAATGCAAGCTTATGTCAACATTTAAAGTGAAATATTCTGACCACTATATAACACCTTTTCCTTGTCATCAAGCAGATGCAGCCATTACAAATGGGTTGTGTCCATCAACCAGCAGAGGGAGATAGAGAGCACACTTTTTCAGTGCCTCATACCAGCTTGCTCCACTGCCTCTCTTCAGTATTCTCTATCTCCCCTAGCAGAGTGGCTGCAGCTTCTCCGAGCTCCATCTAAAATCTGCCTGGAGGTTGCTCCTGTGCTTTTGCCAGTTGTTAGCAGGGGTGTTGGAGGCTATAGCAGCTTCACTTTAAAGGCACATAGGTTCGCCCTTTCCCTGCCTTACCCATACCTCCGTGGATGTGGACACATTGCTTAGCTTTCCATGTCCTTCCCCACCAACAGTGGATGCAGGCACATAGGTTCGCCCTTTCCCTGCCTTTCCCACTCATCTGAGCCTCCGGAGTTCTGTTTACCTCTGCTTTCCTCACAGCGTTAAAAAAAAAAAAAAAGGAACAGAGGTTTTTCCTTGCCTTTTTCTGTGGGACCAGAGCTATGATACTCGGTCCAGTGAGGTAAGAGTGTTTTCTGACTCCTCCGGGGTGGGCCCGCGTTCGGGGCGATTTGGCGCGAACCACCATTTTGAATTTTACCGCCGTTTTCGGCGATGGCTGCGGAGACAGTAAAGCGCTGTTCCAAGTGTGGCAAGCGCAGATCAGCATCGGGGCTCTGTAAATCGTGCTGTACAGACGTTAGAGCCGGCCCGAGCATGGCGAGCGACGATTCTTTGCGCTCTGAGCTGGCAGCGGACGTCATTTTGAATTTACCACATGGCGCGACCTCCGCTGAGACGGAGAGCCCTGAGCCCGGGGGGGGAAGCTGATATGAGAGCTACTAGCCCTGGCAGAGATCCGGGTGCGAGTTTTTCTCCCCTGATTTTGTCTTATTAATGCATAAAGCATACATGCTTAAAAGAGCTCTCCCACAAAGCCCTGCAGGAGCCTCTTCTAATGCCCCCCCGGTGGATTCTAGCCTGGGTATGCCCTCTGAGGCGTTATTCCCTGTTAATTGGCAGAATATGAAGCGCAGAAGGGCTCTCTCCCCTTCAGAGAGTGCTGCACCTCCATTTCCCCCCCTCCCCCCGTGGTCGGGCTGCGAGGATTCGGAGGACTCTGGCAGGCCTTCATGGTCTGAGGAGCCAGAGTCTGGTGCAGAAGTGACTCAGGATCTGGACGATCCCTCCGCGGCAAGGATTTTCTACCGTGATGAGCTGCCAGCACTTATTTCTGATGCCCTGCAGGCTCTCTCTATTGAGGACCCTGCCAGTGGCACAGCCTCCTCTGTGAATCCTAGGATGGCTAGTACCAAAAAGCCTGCTCGAGCCTTTCCTTTGCATGACTCCATCCAAGAGCTTATTTCGGCTCAATGGGCTGACCCCGAGGGACCTTTGAAAGTTTCCAGGGCTATGGGGCAATTATACCCTCTGAGTGAGGAGCATATGGCTCGCTTTGCTATGCCTAAAGTGGATGCCCTAGTCACAGCTGTGACAAAGAGAACTACCTTCCCTGTTGAAGGAGGTGTTGCCCTGAAGGATATTCAAGGCCGTAGACTGGAATCAGCACTTAAACGGTCATTTGAAATTGCAGGTCTCACTATTCGGGCGTCTGCATGCAGTTGTTATGCTGCTAGAACCTGCCTGGCTTGGTTGCAACAGGCAGTGGAACAGCCCGGTGATGGAGCGGAGCCCTTTTCAGATGTGGCTCCGCGGATGGAGTCGGCCTTGTCCTTTCTTCCTGACGCCCTTTATGATATTGTCAGAGCTTCGGCTAAACACATGGCATTTGGCTACGGCATTGGGCGGCGGACATGGCCTCTAAGCAAAGGTTGGTGAAGTTGCCCTTTCAAGCCCTTCTCCTGTTTGGTGAGGAGTTGGAGAAAATTGTGAAGGGCCTGGGTGAGGCTAAACCCCAGCGCTTGCCCGAAGGGTGCGGCGGTCCACTCCTCTTACAGACCTCGCTTCTGTGAAGCTCGAAGGTACCACCCGGGGCGTTCTGCTGGGTTCACTTCTCGTGCCCGTTTTCAGCAGAGGAACTCCTTTCGCTCGGACAAATGTTCCACAACCACTGGCTCAAGGCCTGGAGTTCAGGGGCGACCCTCTCAATGATGGTGCGCCGGCCCTCTCCTCGAGTCCTGTCATCGGAGGACGTCTTTCCCTCTTTGCCGAGGAGTGGGCCAACATTTCCTCAGATCAGTGGGTCTTGGACCTGATCAGAGACGGTTTCAGAATAGAATTTGACGCCCCTGTAAGGGTCATGTTTGTGGAGTCCCGATGCGGTTCTGCCGCCAAACGGGCGGCGGTAGAGGAGACTTTGCAAGGTCTGATTCAGATAGGGGCTGTGTCCCCGGTACCTCCCGCCGAACACGGCTGCGGCCACTACTCCATCTACTTTGTGGTGCCGCGAAAAGGAGGGTCTTTTCGCACTATTCTGGACTTACAAGAATTAAACGTCCCTGAGAGTGCGGCATTTTCACATGGAAACCCTGCGCTCCGTCATTGCGGCGGTACAGCCAGGAGAGTTTCTCACATCTCTGGACCTGAAAGAAGCTTACTTGCATATACCAATTTGGCCCCCGCACCAGACGTTTCTGAGGTTTGCGGTGATGGGAAAGCATTTCCAGTTCCGGGCCTTGCCTTTTGGCCTCGCCACAGCTCCCCGCACCTTTTCGAAGGTTATGGTGGTAGTAGCTGCCTTTCTAAGGCGAGAGGGTATTCGGGTTCACCCGTACCTGGACGACTGGCTCATTCGAGCAAACTCTGCTGCAGAGAGTCAGCATGTAACAGCCAGAGTGGTCTCAGTACTTCAATCTCTGGGCTGGGTCGTCAATTTGGCCAAAAGTCACCTGACCCCCTCGCAGTCTCTAGAATATTTGGGGGCCAGGTTCGACACAACCTCGGGGTATCTGTACCTACCCGAGCAAAGGCGGTGCAAGCTTCAGAATCAGGTCCGTCTGCTCCTGAGGATGCCCCGCCCGCGAGCTTGGGACATTGTCCAGCTGCTTGGATCGATGATGGCCACCATGGAACTGGTGCCCTGGGCGAGAGCGCACCTGAGACCTCTACAGTATGCTCTACTCCAAAGATGGTCTCCAGTATCTCAGGATTATCAATGCAGACTCTCTTGGCTTCCTGCGGCCCGACTCAGTATGGAGTGGTGGCTCTCAGACAGCATGCTGCGGCGAGGAATGCTGCTGGTGCTCCCCGATTGGTGCCTAGTGGTGACAGATGCCAGCCTGAAAGGCTGGGGCACACATTGCAAGGGGAAGCATGCCCAGGGTCTATGGACACCCGAGGAGTCGGAGTGGTCCATCAACCGCCTAGGGTTGAAAGCGGTGTTTCAGGCGTTTCTGGCTTTTCAAGTGACCCTGGAAGGATTGGCTGTCAGAGTGATGTCGGACAACACGACAGCAGTGGCATACATAAATCGACAAGGCGGCACTCAGTGTAGAGCTCTAGCCGCGCAGGCTGAACAAATTTGCCACTGGGCCGAGCTGCATCTACAGTTTCTTTCGGCAGCTCACATTGCAGGTCAGAGCAACGTGCAAGCCGATTATCTAAGCAGGCATCAGATCAATCCAGCGGAGTGGGAACTTGCAGATGAAGTATTCCTGCAGATATGTGCCAAGTGGGGCAAGCCCGTGATGGATCTAATGGCGACAAGCATCAATGCCAAAGACCCATGCTTTTTCAGCAGACGGAGAGATCCTTGCTCGGCGGGGTTGGATGCCTTAGCTCAACCCTGGCCTCCGGGCCTACTGTATGTGCTCCCTCCGTTGCCCTTGTAAGGGCGAGTGCTCCTGCGGATTTGGCTGCATCCAGGAGAAGTGGTTCTCGTCGCCCCGGATTGGCCCAGGAGGCCTTGGTATGCGGACCTCCGACAGATGCTTGTAGAGGATCCCCTTCAGTTACCTCTGGTTCCCAACCTGTTGTCACAGGGTCCGGTGACCATGGAGGACGCCGGCCGATTTGGTCTTATGGCCTGGCGATTGAGAGGGCACAATTGAGAGACAAAGGCTATTCCAATAAAGTAATTACCACTCTCCTGCAAGCCCGCAAGCGTTCCACTTCCGTGGCTTATGCCAGGATTTGGCGCCAGTTTGAAGTCTGGTGTGCTTCTAAAGAGATCACACCCCTGCGGGCTCCTGTCTCGCCGATTCTGGACTTTTTGCAGGATGGTGTACAAAAAGCCTTGGCCTATAATTCCCTGCGGGTGCAAGTGGCAGCGTTGGCCTCCCTGCGTGGCAAGGTTGAAGGCGAGTCTTTAGCTGCTCATCCAGATGTGGCACGGTTTCTTAGAGGGGTGCTTCGGCTCCGTCCTCCCGTGCGTGCACCTTGTCCAGCTTGGAACCTGGGGCTAGTGCTGAAAGCCCTTCAGGGTGCTCCCTTTGAACCGCTTTGGCGTGCTTCAGAGACAGATTTGACACTGAAGGCCATCTTTTTAGTGGCCATTACTTCGGCGAGACGGGTGTCAGAGCTCCAGGCGCTGTCCTGTAGAGACCCTTTTCTGCAATTTTCAGAGTCCGGGGTCACGGTTCGGACCGTGCCTTCCTTCTTGCCTAAGGTGGTTTCAGCGTTTCACCTAAACCAACCTATTTTCTTGCCCTCCTTTGTCAAGGAGGAGTTTCCAGAATCTTTTGGGCAATTGCACCTGTTGGACGTGCGCAGGACTCTGCTGCAGTATCTGCGAGTTACTAACTTTTTCAGGACCTCTGATCATCTGTTTGTTTTGCTATCAGGTCCTCGCAGAGGTTCTCCTGCGTCTAAAGCCACTATTGCCCGCTGGCTCAAAGAATCTATCTTTTCAGCTTATTTGCTTGCCGGCCGGCCTCCGCCTGATGCCTTTAAGGCGCATTCCACTAGAGGAATTTCCTCTTCTTGGGCTGAAACTGGAGCACTCTCTCTTCAAGAGATTTGTAGTGCAGCAACATGGGCTTCTAAGCTCTTTTTTGCCCGACATTACAGGCTGGATGTGGCTGCCAGGAGGGACGCACATTTTGGAGCGCAAGTGCTGGCGCGTGGTGTGGCTTGTTCCCACCCTATCTAGGGATTGCTTTGATACATCCCATCTGTAATGGCTGCATCTGCTTGATGACAAGGAAGGGAAAATTAGGTTCTTACCGTGATAATTTTCTTTCCTTTAGTCATAGCAGATGCAGCCATGATCCCTTCCTGTCTGATTGCTATCTGCTGTAAATCTATTTCAGGTTCTGTTCATATTTCCTGGAGATTCCGTCCTTGGGAGAAAGTCGGAAAACAGTCTTCAGGATTCTTGTTCAGTTAAAGGAGGATGACTTAATTCCCTCCAGTTTCATGTTTTGGAGGATGAGTTTATTCCCTCCAGTTATGTCTCAGTGGAGGATGAGTTTATGCCCTCCGGGAGGATGTTTCATTCCCTCCATTCTGAGTTAATGCCCTTTGTTGTAGGACCATCGTTCGCTGTGAGGAAAGCTCATGTTATTCCCATTGTGGTTTGCCATACTGCTTTGGAAGCTTCAAATACTGAAGAGAGGCAGTGGAGCAAGCTGGTATGAGGCACTGAAAAAGTGTGCTCTCTATCTCCCTCTGCTGGTTGATGGACACAACCCATCTGTAATGGCTGCATCTGCTATGACTAAAGGAAAGAAAATTATCACGGTAAGAACCTAATTTTCCCATATAAGGGAGGTCTCCAAGTGTGCTCAAATGAAGCTACGTCATTTTTACCAGATGATTGTCCCATCTTTAGAATTCACCATACCTTTGCTTAATAACCTGATTCTGATAGTAAGCATGGGCAATAACATTTCAAAATGATTGGGGGTGCCAAACACAATACAAATTATCACTCCTTGGACACATGAAGGCGTTTGTTCAATGTTTGGAGTGCTCAGCACCCACTGGCACCCATACAGCTGGCTCCTATGATAGTAACTTGATATTTTATGTGCTTGTAAGGGGTCTCTTTCAGGTATAGAGGCATGTTTTCAAACCACTCAGACTTACAAGGTTACATAGTAACCTGTGGAACTTTGTAAGTCTAAATGCTTTGAAAATCAGCCCCTTCATGTCTTAATAGCCAAATATGAACGAGGAAGTGAAGCAGAGTTGCGAGTCTTGTGTCCTTCTCTTGGATCATATTAATAATTGATGTTGGGGGGAGGGTCCACTTTCAGAGTCAGATAGTGCAGAGCTGTCAGCTGTGGCATCAAGGTGGACAGTAAACAGGTTAGAGACCAGAGCCATCTGGCTAGCCCTGTTAGCTTTCCTGCCCTGGATTCAGGGCTCAGTGGCACCAGGTCTTACGTGAAAACACAACAGCAGTGTCATACCAAAAGGAATATTAGGGTCCTGTCAGTGTCACACATCGCTGGCATAGACAGTGTCCAAGCAGACTTTCTCAGCCAGAATGAGTTACATCTGAGGGAAGGAGAGCTCAGTGATGAAGGTTTTTGAAAGATCACAGCCAGGTGAGAGGCTCTCCTTCATGGACCTGATTGTATCAACCAGAAACATCAAGGTGAATAGGTTTCTCAGCAGAAGAAGAGAGCCTGGGCCCAGTGGAATAGATGTATTGGTACAGCTGTGGTCCCAGGGCAGTATCCTGTATGTGTTTCCTCTACATGGTGATTATGCTAAAGGACTGCAAGAGATCTATGTCCTTTCGCATATGTGGGAGTCTGGCGACTTTGAGGCTTGGTGTAGAGTAGTTTCGTTCTTGCCCTGGAGGAGTACAGTCATATCCCATGAGAAGGGTCATTCCCTCAAGGGATTTGAATTTGATTTTTGCAGACGACTGCAGCATCATTTGCACCTATGTTCCATGCTCCAATTAAGGATTTGACTTCAAGGCAGTGTTCCTAGCATCGATTTGTTTGGCGCAATGAGTTGCTCTCTTGAAAGGACACATTTTTGGTCTTTACTAATGAGAAAGTGACAAACTGGTGTCATCCTTCTTGCCTGTGGTGGTGTTTTCTTTTCATGCAAACCAGGAGTGGTTCTCCCCTCATTCCACAGGTTTGCTGAAAGAGGAAAGGAGGTGGAACTGTATTCCTTATACTTGTGCAGAACTCGACTGCGTTATCTGAAAGCAACCAATCTCTTCAGGAAATAAGATAGGTTTTTTGTGTTTATAGGGCCTCACAGGGATGAGGTGGCATCCAGATCATCCATTTGTAGATAGATTAGGGAGGTCATCATTGTAGCCTATTTTGGGAGAGGCTTGAAGGTGCGTGATTTTCAGGCTTCATGTATAGAATCCGGGGGAATGTGCCTTAAGTGCAAAGGCTCTGCGGTAATTGTTGGGGGCGTGTCCAGCATTACCTCTGTAATTTCTGCACAGACATGTCCTCTAACATGCCTTACGTTCAGGCAGTATGGGTACTGATGCCCATAAAGATATCGAGGGTAAAAGATATATCAAGATAAAAATAGGCCAGTTCAGCCTGGCAGTTCTGGAGAAATAAGCTCCCCCTGCAAAATGGACCAGTGGATTTCTATGTGAGAAGTAGTTCCAGCCTTTACAACTTGGAAACTTGCTACAGTGAAATACAGCAGCTGAAAAAACTGCTCCTTTCAAACAGCCTCTCCCTTCTCTGCTGTCCTGGTCATAAGCACACACAGAGTTAGCACTTTTTAAACAAATTCTCAATACTATACGAATCACAATCAGGATTTCGCTCCAACCACAGCACCGAAACAGTAATAATCACTCTCCTAACCAAATTCAAACAAGAGATTGCAACTGGGAAAAATGTACGTCTCCTACAATTTGACATGTCTAGTGCTTTTGACATGGTAAACCATAAAATACTACTAAACATCCTAGACTACTTCGGGATCGGTGGAAGCGTACTAAGTTGGATCAAGGGTTTCCTAACCGCAAGAACATACCAAGTGATATCAAATTCAAACACATCATCACCATGGAAACCAGAATATGGAGTACCCCAAGGATCACCGCTATCACCGACCCTTTTCAACCTAATGATGACCCCACTAGCCAAATCTCTATCCAACCAAGGCCTTAACTCTTACATTTACGCAGACGATGTTACGATATACATCCCGTTCAAACACGATCTAAAGAAATCACAAACGAAATCAAATTTAGCCTGCAAATCATGAACTCATGGGCGGATGCATTTCAATTAAAACTCAACGCAGAAAAAACACACTGCCTCATCCTCTCATCACAATACAACACAAACAAACCCACCAATATAAGCACCACAGACTACACCCTTCCTGTCTCAGACAGCCTGAAAATTCTCGGAGTTACTATCGGCCGAAATTTCACACTAGAAAGCCAAGCGAAAACCACAACAAAGAAAATGTTCCACTCAATGTGGAAACTCAAACGAGTAAAACCTTTCTTCCCGAGGGAAATATTCCGCAGCATGGTACAATCAATGGTGCTAAGTCACCTAGACTACTGCAACGCAATCTATGCCGGATGCAAAGAACAGATGATTAAGAAACTCCAAACTGCCCAAAACCCCGCAGCCAGACTCATATTTGGAAAAACGAAATACGAAAGTGCCAAGCCCTTAAGAGAAAAACGACATTGGCTCCCAATCAGAGAATGAATTGCGTTCAAAATCTGCACCCTGGTTCATAAAATTATCCACGGCGAGGCCCCGGTTTACATGACAAACCTCATTGACTTACCAACCAGGAACTCAAAAAGATCAGCACACACGTACCTGAATCTCCACTACCCTAGCTGCAAAGGACTAAAATATAAATCAACATATGCATCCAGCTTCTACATAAGCACGCAACTATGGAATGCACTACCAAATGTCATGAAGACAATACAAGACCTAACAAACTTCCGGAAATCATTAAAAACCAACTTGTTCAAAAAGGCATACCATAATGATCCAACTTAAACACCTGAACCCTGCAACACAACAAAACTCACACCATAACTGAACAAAACTTAACTCTTTCTCACTACTTAATTTACTCAGTCACTTATGAACGTTAACACAATATCACCCTGTATTTCTCATACCGGAATTAGCGATCGCCATCACGGTACTATGTAAGCCACATTGAGCCTGCAAATAGGTGGGAAAAAGTGGGATACAAGTGCAACAAATAAATAAATAAATCATGACAGGAATGAACATCACTCCTAAGCCAGGGCATGTGGAGTACGATCTCAGTCTCTCAAATTTACTGCTAAAGCTTACCATAAAACATACATCGTGCCAAAGACAGCTTCCTTCTAGAGTTTGTAAGATGTAGCATGTATAGGCTGTGTTTGGAAATTCTTTCTAATCAAGCCTGTGGCACCTGCCACTTTTTCTTGGGTCTCAGATTTTATTTCTTAGTACTTAGAGACGTTCACTCTCTCCACTTGATGGAGGATTCCTCCCCCTTTGGTCTTACGGCCTGGCACTTGAGAAGGCGCATCAGAGAAGGAAGGGTTACTCTGACACAGTTATTTCTACCATGCTACAGGCCAGGAGCAGTTTCTGCCTGTGTCCATTATTCTGGCTTTCTTGTAGGAAAGTCTTGAGAAGTTGCTCTCCTTGAACACCTTGAAGGTTCAGGTAGTGACTTCGGCCTGCTTCTGGGGTCACCTTCAGGGCTCCTCGTTAGCTGCACACCCGGATATCGTTCACTTCCTCCGGGGGGGGGGGGGGGGGAGGGAGTGAACCATCTGTGCCTCCCTGGGTTGCTGGTGTTTCCGACTCAGCATCTGAAGCTCATTTTGCGGGCAATTCAACGGCTTTCCTTTGAGCCTTTGAACTGCTTATCTTTGAAGGATCTCACTTTAAAAATGGTTTTCCTGGTGGCTATTGTCTCAGCGAAGTATGTGCCAGAATTGCAAGCCTTGTCATGCATGGACCCCTTTCTCAATTTCATAAAAGTGGGGGTATATATTAGGACGGGACCATCCTTTTTGCCCAAGGTGGTGTCATGATTTCCTCTGAACCAGGTGCTGGTATTGCCGGTGTTTCGCCGGGAGGACTATCCCTCCAAGATCTGGGTGCTACGGTGCCTGGATGTTTTGATGCATCCTTATTCGTTACTTGGAGGTCACTAATCACTTCCGCAGTTCTGATCATGTTTCTGGCCTTCATTCTGGCTGCAAGAAAGGTGACATGGCATCCAAGGCCACGGTGGCGTGTTGATTGCGGAAGGTGATCATTTCAGCTTACTTAGCCTTGGGAGATCCTCTCTCTGCAGGTTTGAGCGCACTCCACAAGAGCACTAGTGGCTTCCCATGCTGAATTTCATCTGGTTTCTTTGGAGGACATTTGCAGGGCTGCCACATAGGCTTCGGTGCATTCCTTTACAGAGTACTACAGATTTGGATAGTGAACCCCCCCCCCCCCCCCAAAAAAAAAAAACCAACAACAACAGAAGCTTCTTTTTAATTATCTTTAAGCAGAGAAATCAGAGAATCCTGCAGCATTATTTTAAAGAGCTAATTTAATTTCTCAGACTGTTGAAGAATTGAATATTTTAAAGTATTGAAATACTATATTTGTTGAATTACTGTACTATCCTGCTTATTTTCGAACGAGTTCGCCGGCCATATTTCGACACAAATTAGGAGATAGCCGGCCATCTCCTGAAGCCGGCCAATCGGTATAATCGAAAGCCGATTTGGCCGGCTCCAACTGCTTTCCGTCACAGAGCCGGCCAAACTTCAAGGGGGCGTTTCAGTAGGGTAGCGAAGGCGGGACGGGGGCGTTCTTTCAGATGGCCGGCTTCGCCCGATAATGGGACGCCCTGGCGAGAATTTGGTCCACTTTATTTGGTCCCTTTTTTTTCCGGTCCAAGTCCCAAAAAAGTGCCCGAACTGACCAGATGACCACCGGAGGGAATAGGGGATCACCTCCCCTGACTCCCCCAGTGGTCACTAACCCCTTCCCGCCCTCAAAAAAACAACTTTAAAAACTTTTTTTTGCTAGCCTCTATGCTAGCCTCAAATGTCATACTCGGGTTCATCGCAGCAGTATACAGGTCCCTGGAGCAGTTTTAGTGGGTGTAGTGGACTTCAGGCAGGCGGATCCAGGCCCATCCCCCCCACCTGTTACACTTGTGGTGGAAAATGGGAGCCCTTCAAAACCCACCCGAAACCCACTGTACCCACATGTAGGTGCCCCCCTTCACCCCTTAGGGCTATGGTAGTGGTGTACAGTTGTGAGGAGTGGGTTTTGGGGGGGGGGGTTGGGGGGCTCAGCACCCAAGGTAAGGGAGCTATACACCTGGGAGCTATTTTTTTTTTTTAATTTTTAGAAGTGCCCTCTATGGTGCCCGGTTGGTGTCCTGGCATGTCAGGGGGACCAGTGCACTACAAATGCTAGCCCCTCCCACAACCAAATGCCTTGGATTTGGCCGGGTTTGAGATGGCCGGCCTCTGTTTCCATTATCGGCGAAAACCAAGGCCGGCCATCTCTGACATTTGGCCGGCCCCAACCGTATTATCGAAATGAAAGATGGCTGGCTATATTGTTCAAAAATACAGCCGGCCCCGCCCCTTCGCGGTGCCATCCTCGGATATGGGTGCCCTTAGAGATGGGTGTCCCCGGTCGAAAATGCCCCTCCACGTGTCCTTAATTGATGAAAAAGAGAAAAAAATTGTGGTTTTCATCTTATAATGAGCCTGTAAATTGTTGGGAAAATGTGGGATACAAATGCTACAAATAAATAAATCAGCAGTGTTAAACTTCAGTGAGAGTGAATGCTGTGACCTTGCTGTAACTGTGGGAGTGCTACTTTGGGGTAAATTTAATTAGCCTTTTTTTTTCTGGGGTAGTTACAAAAAGTAAATATATCTTGATAAACAAACAAAAAAGAAAAACAAGCAAACTCATAGAGTTCTTGCATAGATAATAAAATAATTAACAACAATTAACAATTTGTTAGAGAACAGGTTTTTTTCATTTGAGTTTTTGAGATGGAGTAGTAGGTTTCCTGAATCTGTACTGCAGAAGGTAGCTGTTAACAAGTAGGTACCCAATGAAAGAAAGGCCAAGAAAGAAGACTTAATCAAGAAAGCAAGAAGACTTCAGTTAGGTTTTATTCTATATTTTAGGAAAATATAGAGGGAGAAGAAAAATAACCCTGTGTAGTAAAGGAACAGAAAAGAGACTCAAAGAATAGGGAAGAGAAAAAAAACCCAACATACCTATTTTTGCTTGAGTATAGAGTTGAAAACTGCACAAAGTATCAAATCCATGTTTAAAAATTAAACGTTAGAAGGTATTTGATTACTTTAATCTAAAATTTAAATATACTTATCTGACCAAATGTTGTAAGTTATATTCTAAATTTACTGTTAAAACCTGCAAAGAAATATTTTTGTGAGGTAATAAATGTTAGCTTTTATTGTAAACCCGACTTTGAGTAAGTCCATATCAGAGTAAATTCCTCCTCTGTTTATCAGGAATAGAGTGACTGGGTTGGTTTTAAAATTGTGTATCGTGATCCCTGTTTTAGATAATGTTCACCTGAGGTAATTGGTTTGGATAAAGTAAGGTGGGCATTATTATTTATTTGGATTTTGCTCACACCTTTTTCAATAGTAGCTCAAGGTGAGTTACATTCAGTTACATTGGATATTTCTCTGTCCCATGAGGGCTCACAATCTAAGTTTGTACCTGAGGCAATGGAGGGTTAAGTGACTTGCCCAAGATCACAAGGAGCAGCAGCAAGATTTGAACCGGCCACCTCTGGATTGCAAGACTGGTGCTCTAACCACTAGGCCACTCCTCCACTCCATTCTGCTCTTGGAGGTGAGGTTGCATTACTATTGGACTTGGAAGGTGCAACCTATTTGGCACAGAGCAAGTTAGTCTACAGAGCCTTTACAAGGCTTTTATTCTATTGATGCATAATGCATTTTGTATGAGGAAGGACTTTGTGACAGGAACTTTATCACATTTAGATTTTACATGCTCTTTCTAAGCCTGTGAAAAGAGAACTCAGCTGTCTTAGACCATGAAGAGAAGGATGCTGAACAGAAATTGGACTATAAGGATTACTTTTTATCTGGTGATGAGCAGGTTTCACTAGGAAAAGATAAGTGCTTAAGTACTGTAGTATTATGCAGAGTGCCTTCAGCCTTAGGAGTTCAAGAGAAACATTTTTTCCCAAAGTTCAGTCCAAAAATAAATCTGGTTCAGGTTTTCTTTTTCTTCATTCCGTCCAAATCCCAAATCCATTACATAATCCAAAATAAAGAATTCCTTTTACCAGAGTAGAAAAAAAAATTAGATAACCAGCTTATCTTTTCAAAATATTGTCCGTCAAGTAGAAGAGTATATCCAAACATCAATAAAGACTGCCCCTCTCCTCAAGGAGCCCTTCGGAGTCTGGAGCTCTTCTCTACTGATTCACATACATTCTTTTGTAAACCACATTAGGCAAAACAAATCACTTCCTTAGCATCCTCAAAACTTAGTTCCAACAAAGTTCCTAAATCCTTTGCACACTTCACAAAAAGTGTCCTTTTTAGACCTCTTCAGTATTACCTTCCAGCCTTTGCTGTACTGAACAGTGTTCCACTGATACAGACAAAGTTTAACTTTCAGTGTAACCAGGCCACAACTCCCAAGGTTGTGCCATTTCCCTCTTATCAGGATTTGTCTCACCTGATAGCCACCCGCTGGGCTGGTTATTTAGACATCAGTAAGCTTAAACCCAGAACTGTGGTTGTAACTTCTGGTTTACTCTGCAAAACCCTCCATTTCTTCCTCAGGACAAACGTCTCCTTTTGCAAGTCTCTGGCTTTTGTGCCCTCTTTCTTCCTCCCCTCTAACAGCGTCTTCATAGGGAGCAGAGGGGTGCCCTTCCCCTCTCCAGCCTTATTGGTTCAAGCAAAGAGCAGGAGGTGCAGCCATTGAGGACCTCTGTTGATCATCTACTAGAATTTTTACAGGGAGGTCTGGAGAAAGGATTTTCGCTGTCCTCCCTTCGGGTTCAGATGGCGGTGCTCGCCTGTTTTCGGGGTCCACTTCAGGGGAAATCGCTAGCCCTTCATCCGGATGTCTCTTGTTTTTTCCAGGGGGTTAAGCGATTGCAGCCTCCCATGCGCCCGGTGGTCCCTCCCTGGGACTTGAATTTGGTGCTGTCGGCTTTGGTTCAAGCCCCGTTTGAGTCCTTAGGGCAGTTTAAGCTTAAGGATGGTCTTTTTGGTGGCTATCACTTTGGCGCGGCGTATTTCCAAGTTGCAGGCTCTGTCCTGTTGTGAGCCATTTCTGGTCCTTACCAAGGAGAAGGTGGTGTTATGGACGGTTCCTTTCTTTCTTCCTAAGGTGATTTTTCCGTTTCATCTCAACCAGTCTATTTTCTTGCCTTCCTTCCTGGGGGATGAGTCCCCTCGGTTGTATAAGTTGGATGTTCGTCAGGCGTTGCGGTGCTATTTGCGTCGGACAGCAGACTTTCGGAAGTCCGACCGTCTCTTGGTCTTGTTCGGGGGATCTTGAAAAGGGAAGGTGGCTTCCAAGGCTTCCATTGCTTGTTGGATTAAGGAGGCAATTTCTTCTGTGTACCTGCTGTTGGGGAAACAGGTGCCTGCGGTTCTTCAGGCGCATTCTGTGCGTGCGCAGGCTTCTTCCTGGGCAGAACACTCTCTCATTCCGCCACAGGACATTTGTAAGGCGGCGACTTGGTCCTCACTGCATTCCTTTGTCAAGCATTATAGGTTGGACATGTAGGCACGACGGGGTGCTTCCTTTGGGGCATCCATCTTGCTCCGGGGGCTTTCCCACCCTCAGTGAGTACTGCTTTTGGTACTTCTCACTCTTAGGGAATGGTCTGGAGAAGACGATAAGGAAGGAGAAATTAGGTCTTTACCTGCTAATTTGCTTTCCTTGAGTCTCTACAGACCATTCCCGAGCCCACCCTGGAACAGTGGGATCTTTGAGATTTCTTCCGTCTGGGATTGCAACGTCATCTGTGTTTTTTTATTAAAGTTTGTTCCAGTTATTCTTTTTGGTGCGCTTTTCCTTCTGGGAGCTCAGTTTTTCTGGTGGTGTTTTAAGTGTTCAGTTCCTTGTGGTTGAAGTTTTTTTTAGGTGTTGCTTGACTATTTGAATTACTGAGTAGGTCAAGGTTGCACGGTCCCTTATACAGGAAAGCTGTTCAATAATTCTCAGTCTCCCTCTGCTGGTAGGAGTACATATTACCCATTCATAGGCAATGGTCTGGAGAGACTCGAGGAAAGCAAATTACCTGTGCCACATGAACTTGATCTTACCACAACATCACCCTGTATTTGTTCACACCGGAGCCTGCAAAGGCCTCTCCGGTACTATGTAAACCACATTGAGCCTACAAATAGGTGGGAAAATGTGGGATACAAATGTAACAAATAAATAAATACAATAAATAAAATTAGCAGGTAAGACCTAATTTCTCCTTTCTTTCTCTCCCCTGCACTGCCCTCTTGCAGTACCTTTTTTTTCCTCTCCTTCCCTCCCGTTCTCACTCTGCCAGGCCCACAGTAGTAAACAGCAGAAAGGCACAGGACTGGCTCTCTGTGCACTGCTGCCACTTCCTCTGCCAGCCGTGCCTCCTCTGAAAGAGGAAGTTATATAAAAGAAGGGGAGGCCAGCAGAGAAAGTAGCAGCAAAGCACAGATAGCCGGTCCCACGTGTCTCTGCTATTTACTACTGATGATTCTTCCTCATTAAATTTGTCAAGCAACAACATGGGCATCATTGCATTCTTTTGTCCATCATTATAGGTTGGATGACCAGACTTGGAATGACATGGCTTTGGGAACTAGAGTTCTGGCCGTACAGCTTGCAATGTCCCTCCCAAAATGATCACTGCTTTGGTATATTCCAAGCATCTGGGCTAGTCTGGTGAGTGATATGGAAGGATAAATTAGATCTTATCTACTAATTTTCTTTCCTTGGGTCCCTCCAGACCAGTCCAGAACCCACCCTTTTTTGTCATGCAGAATTTATGGTAAGTGAAGTAAGTTAAGTTTGCCAGGGCATTTATTTCTCAATCTGTGAAGCTAGCAAAAATTCCTAAGTAGTTTAGTTTTGAATTGTCTGTTGATGGTTTTTTTTCTTTGTTATTGAGGAATTCTTACGCTTTTTTACTGCTTTGTTATGGTAAATCTTGACTGGCTAGGGGGGTGCTAGTGGGCTGCATGGGATTCTTAAAGGATGACATTATAATTCATTAGTTCTCAGTCTCACCTGCTGGCAGAACATCACCCAAGCATCTGGACTAGTTTATTTATTTGTTTGTTGCATTTGTACCCCACATTTTCCCACCTATTTGCAGGTTCAATGTGGCTTACATAGTACCGTCAAAGGCGATTGCCCAGTCGGTTGATAACAAATACAGGTTGTATAGTGATCGAATGAGGTATATGAGGAGGATCGGAAGGGATGAAGATTGCGTGATGTCCAGTACGATCTGGAAAGGGAAGAAAATTAGCAGGTTAATTCTAATTTATCCATTTTCAAAAGCCACTATTTACATGTGGAGAGCCACACCATGTAGAAATTTCAAGGGGGTGTGGGTGTGACTTGGGCATGCAAAAATTTATATATTCTATCTTGTACACATTATCATTCGCATCTGCCCAAAGTGTGCACAAGTGCCAATAAAGGGGAAGGCACAAAATAGCATCAGTCTTATTGCCCCATCCCTCAATCCCAGCCCTGGCACTTTCTGGGTGTTTTCCTGGTGGCTGGTGGTGGTAGCAGGAGCGATCCCTGGACGCCTGTACTCTATGAGCGCTAGGGTTCAAATGGTACCACTTGACCTGAAGTGGTAGTACCATGAGACTACTGTTAGAGTCAATCAGCAATATTTTTGAACCCAGCACCCACAGAAATGGGGAGTGGGGTCTTAGTTGCAGGATCTTGGCTATCAGGATCAGCTATTTTTAAAAAAATGCAAATTGCACATTTGGGAAGAGTAAGATGTTTTTTTTTTTTAATTTGTGTGCAGCTTTTTAAAATTGTTGTGCCTCATGGTTACCTGAACAGTGGTATATCAAAATTAAATAAACTTGATATGCCAGCATGAGTCTTTTGTAAAATACTGGGAAGATTGTGCATGTGCAGACCTGGACAATTCCCATCTCAACATTCTATGTAAAATGGGCTTTCACATATTAAAAAAAGCTTCATCTTTTTGGACTAAACAGTAAGGATGAAAGGGGAGATGAGGAAAAATGGGAATCATATAGCATTCAGGTTATGGTGAGCATGACCCAAAGCAGGGGAGGAATCCTAGTGAAAATATTTGGTACTTCTTGTAAAAGTCAGGTTACTTTTCTCAATGATCTGCCTTGGTTCTATCATAGTTGCACATGCTTTAAAGAGCAGAGCATTACCAAAATCGCAATTTACTGCTAAGTCTGTGCCCCTTAGCTGCTTTCTTGTTGGAGCTAATTTCAAGAATATGCAAGCTTTAGAAAACCTTCTTTTTGCATTATTTTTCAAGTCATTTCACAGGTCTGGTGATTAGCATGCTTTCCTATTACACAGTGGATTTCCGTTCTTGATTTTAATGTTTAATTTTACTTGTAGACTGCCTTGACCTTTTATTAGAAAAGATGGTATATCAAATTTTAAATAAACATAAACATGTGATGTGAAAAACATCAGTTTGTGGCATCACCAAAAAAAAAAACAGGCAAGGAACAATACTGATATTAAATTTTGAATCGGCAGGGTTGGGATTGTGGAAAAAATTGAAAAAGAAAATTGAACGTGTTTTGAATGCTATATGTTTTGGAAACAGTTTTGGTAATGAATTGTTTTTCATTAAAAAGGACAGGCAGGTAGCAAGTTATAGACAAACCAATTTATTGAGGCATGAAGTTTCAAGATTTAAAGTCTTACTTCATTGTTCGTAAAGAGGTTTAACAAATCAAAGTTTGACCTACTGGTGATTTACTTGTTATGTAGCAGCATTGTTTCAAATGGCAGTAGGTTGAGAACAGCAGTAGAATTGTTGGGGTCTTGGGAGATTGCCATCTCAATAATACAGCTTGCAGCTCTTTAAGTACTTTCTCTGTTAAATTTCCTTGAAGGAGAATTTATCTGCAGCACGATCAGTTGGTTGATGTTTACTGCCTGGGAGCGCTCAGGTCTGCTCTCTAAACTATACCATCTGCATAGAAGACATTGGGACTCTAGTTTTCATTCTATTGGTAGTCTGCAGCTTTGTTAAGTCGCATAAACTTTGACTTTTGATCATGAGGGCCAGAGTTAGGAGAATACAGTGTGCCTTCTGGGAATTCTTGCTATAAGAACATTTTATTTATTTGCAAGCATGACAGTTGAGTTTGAGAGGCGTTTCTCAAACACGGATTCCCTCTTTTGGACATGGACCAAGTTGCCATTCGTCAATGTCAGAGAAAAGGATGTTTATTTTCCAGATTTTAGGTGTCCCTTGCTTGGATTTAGAGTTAGCCCATTTAAGTCACCAATAAGTTGGCAAGTGGATCTTTTTGCTGTGTGAAAGTATGTGTGTACTTTGGCTAATTAGAAAAGAAGTATTCTGGAGGATAGTTGAGAGGTGTGTAAAACGTATGTTTGTTGTACACATGTGCTTTATACCATCATTTTAAAATGTTAAACACAATGTAGTTTGTCTTGTGTCTGACAGTTGGCTTCTTTTGTGCAGGCTTAAAAATACACTTGCACTTTTGAAAATTTATTCCATGATGGCACCACCTTGTGGGAAAAGAATGTACTGTAACTTTGATCCAGAATCCATAGTGTCCATTAAACTAAGTATATAAATAAAGATTGATACTTCAGTTTTTTATTTATTTATCACCTTTTATTCTGTTTTAAATTTGTTTTTATTTATTAACCTTTATTTATTTACTTTCAAGAGGATTAACTCAGCAGCATACTACTTTGATCCAGTTAAATTAAGATGTCTCAAATATATATGTGTAGCATTAATCTATATTTACAAAACACAGAGAGAAGAAGAAGCCGCCTGTTGACCATCCATGAGACAATACAACTTTTTTTTAATGATTGAGTTTCCTCGTTGAGCCTAAGATAATTGGCAAATGTGTTTAGGTTTACAGAATAGCTAAAGAGAGTTCTATAAATTGTAATGAAAACACTTGAGATGTGTGCATTGGGGGGGAGGGGCAGTTTAATGATCTATATCTATATAATACATACTCGGGTGTGGCAGTGGGTTTTTATATCCCTTTTTACTTTTTGTACCCCTTTGCAGGTTAATAATTATATAATGAAATCCATTGAGTTTATTCCTTCCAGTCTGTGGAAAATTAGTGGAGGTTTCCATAAATAGAAAAGTATGTGATTGTTTTTTGTATTTGCTATTGAAGCAAAGAGGAGTAGTTTGACTTTAGAATTCAATATGTAGAAATAAGGGTCAGCAAGCAAGTTATCAATTTTTATTGGACTAACCTACTCCGACTAATGAAATTGCTTGAGTTGGAACTGTATTGGTCCTATCCTTTTTTTTGTTGTTGTTTTGCGACTGGAAACTATGGCACAATCGCTGTGATCCTACACACCAGAAAGATTTTAGCAACCATACCTGGAACAAGAATTGCAAGGCAGGAAGAACATAAATGCTTTCAAATTATGTTTCTGGAGAAGAATATTTCATATACCATGGACTGCTCAAAGATCAAGTCAGTCAGCATTGAGGCAATCAGACCTAAACTTCCTGTGGAAGCTCAAATGACAAAAATTTAAACTTTCATGCTTCAGACTTCAGTTTGGGTGACATACTTGATGGACATGGGTAATCCACGATTCTTTAGCTTTCCCGGACGATTTTGTCAGCAGAATCTCCCAGAGAGTAAAGGTTCGAGTTACACAGAGGACCGTTACGAGACTGGAACGAGAACAAATGCCAAGGATACTTAAATTGAAAGTGGCCCTCACAATCAGGACAGTGGAAAGCCATCATGAAAAAATGGTGACTTAAGCAGACAGCAGAGTCAGAGAGGGGGATGGAAAGTCTGCAGAGAGCACCAAGAATGGTTAGCTTTGTTTTTAAGGATATTTGGTCCGCCAAAACATAATTGTGGAGGCAGTGATAAATCACATGAAGGAAAAAAATGGAGGTGTTTGCTTCCGAATGGAAATAGGAGAAGAGCACATGCATGTGTTGGAAAGACCCAAGAGGCAGAACTGACTACATAGAAGTGATGCAGAGTCATTCAGAACATATTTCGTAAGAGTTGAAGATCAGAAAAATTGAATTAGGCGGTTGAACCTAAAGTATTTGGCATCCAAAATGGAACTGAAAATTGCAATAATTGAAACAGTATAACGAAACTCTTGATTCACTATTACCCTGATTTCACAGCAACACCGTCATATGAGTTAGAAACGAGCACACAGAGAATTGTGGCTCTTCCTGGCCTTAGGATGCCATTGAGAGCTGTCTGAGTGAAGTTAGTCCAATACCAAGAGGCTGAGACTACAGTCTGTGCTGTTTCTGACATAACAGGTATGTGAACTTGTCAACAGAGAACTAACATCTTTCCAGATTTTAGTGGCAGAGACAATGCAAAGAAGGAGGGAGCTGTCCAAAGTATGGTGAATATTCTATATCATCCAAAGTGATGATAGCCAGACAATGGATAGATAGTAAGGCACTGTCATTGAGGGGCCCTTTTACTAGGCTGCAGTAAAAGGTGGCTTGCAGTAGTTTGGATGTGTGAAATTGGTGCGTGCTGGGCCATTTTTTTACTGCAGCTGGAGTGGAGGAGTGACCTAATGGTTTAGTTGCAGCAGACTTTGATCCTGGCTACCTGGATTCAATTCCCACTGCAGCTCCTTGTGACTTTGGGCAAGTCACTTAACTTTCCATTGCCTCAGGTACAAAAAACTTAGATTGTGAGCCCTCTTGCACTAGAATTAAAGTAGCGCATGGCTATTTACTGCCTGAGCTATTTCCGCCACCCATTGACCTAGTGGTATGGCTCACGTGTTAACCTCGTGCAGTAATCATGCAGCGTGCGCTAATGTGGCTTCACTGCCGATTACTGCCGGGAACACCCCCACAGTAGCAAATAGAAATTATTTTTACTAGCGGGAAACAGCAAATGCCAACTTTGAAATTGCATCTGGATGCCAAAGCTACCTGGATGGTAGTGTCAATTTGATGCGCTTAGGTTTACCCGTGTGTTAGCTCTACTGCTGCTTAGTAAAAGGGCCCCTGAAATAAATAGTTGGAGGTATGTAAGGAAATTCAGCTTTATGAATAAACTAATTGTGGAATATAAGGATAAGAAATTGGTTTCAAAGAAATGGGCCTCAGCATGAATTATATAACAATCAGTTACTAGTTGAAAGGATGAATGGGGAGAAAGACACAAAAAGGAGAGGAGGGAATTGTGGAGGGTAGAGGAGGTGAGCTGGGTAGCAGGGGAAGGGTTGTGATTTGTTTGTTTGTTTGTTTAATGTGGTTTTTATTTAGTATTACTATTGTTAATAAATAAAACACTAGGCAGTTGCTATGATCAGGCCAGTGAGTTGACTTGTTATGTGATTTTATGTTTATTCTTAATCTTGTATATAAGTATGAAGTGGTTCAATAAAATCATAACAAAAAAAATTTTGAACATCCATCAATAGCCCTCCCCATTCAACAACCACAAATCAAGCAATGCTACCAAGTTTAGGAAAGAAATAGAGAAAAAATAATCATATGCCTTTCTTACTCCATAGTGCAACTGTGCTTTGCATGTTGTGTGCAGTTCTGGTTGCTGCATCTTTAAAACAAACAAAGAAAAAAGACATAGCAGAACTAGACAAGTGCATAGAAGGTAGGCCAAAATGATTAAGGAGATGAAATGATTCTCATGAAAGGCTAGAGAGGTTGGGGCTTTTCAGCTTGAAGAAAGAGACAGTTGAGGGGAGATATAATAGAAGTCTATGAAATCCTGAGTGAAGTAGAATGTGTAAATGTGATTTGAGTGTTTACATTTTCAAAAAGTATAAAGACTAGGGACCACCTCTGAACATTACTAAGTAGTGTATATAAAACCAATAGGAGAAAATATTTCACAATACATAGTTAAGCTCTGGAACCTCATTGCCTGAGGATGTAATAAAAGCAGTTAGCATTGCTGGGTTTAAAAAAGGTTTTGAACAAATTCCTGGAAGAAAAGTCTGTAACCGTTAAGCTAGACCTGCAGAAAACTACCACTTATCCCCAGGAGTAGGTCGTATAGATTTTTGCTACTTTTTGGGATCCTGCCATTTACTTGTGATCTGGATTGGCTACTGTTGGAAACAGGGATTGCTGGCCTTGATAGACGTTTTGTTTGATCCAGTATGCAATTCTTATGTTGGCTTATGCACTACAAGTGGTGACAGAGTAAATGTTAGGGATAGAGACTGTGCTCAGAGGGAAGGGATAGGAAAGGAAACTGTGATCATCACAGTAGGATGTTAGCTAACAGATCAGACCTCCACTTTACAGGATGCAAGTAGTACAGTCTGCATTAGCAGTACATTTGAGAGACTGAGATTATACTGCATATACCCTGGCTTAGGAGTGAGGTCATACTTTCAACATGAGAACAAACTAACCCATTTGGAGACGTAGCCTCAGAGAATTTGAGTACAGGATTATGGAATGGAAAAATTTGTATATTGTCAGCTTTTTGATAACTTTGATATCTGGGAAAAGATATATAGTAGAGACCTGCATGGGAACAGGGTTTGCAAGAATCCCCTGGATTCTCCCCAGGACTGCAGGGTTCCGCGGGGGACAGAAGCAGCTTACGAGGTTTCTGTGGGGATGGAAGTAGTTCTGTGGGTTCCGTGGGGATGGATGCAGTTTCTGCAGGGATCCTGAGGAAGTATAAGCTACACCTATGCCCGCTCTCACCAACCACAGTGCAAGCGAACCAGAGATGAGCGTACATGTGTGCACCAGAGTGTTCCAACTTCCAAATTCCATTTCTTCCTTGCCTGCAGTGCTGCGGCTTGAACCCAGAGACCGAGAGAGCAGACTGGAATTTTTGTATTTTTTTTAGGTACCATTAAATTCTTGCTGGGTGGGTGGATAGGTTAAATTCTTGCGGGGATGGGTAGATTCCAACGTAGATGGGTAAGATTTCTATCCCCGTGCAGCTCTCTAATATACAGTCACTTCTTTATGGTTCTTGAAACTTGACCATGAATAATTAATAGTTTGGGCCTGCTGCAAGCTCTAGTATTAGTTTTATATGATTTGCTAATGCATGTTTAGGTATGTAGGCTTGCTAGTGTGGATGAACACAAAGTGAAGGAATGGAGTAACTTGCCTGGAGTCATTTTATACACTGATTTATTAAAATAGCAAAGCAGAGGTGGACAGTTATAATCAAGAAAGTACCAGAAAAACAAGGACAGCCAACACAACAGCAACATCAGATCTATGAAATAAGGAGAGAATTTAGAGAAGAGGTTGAAGAAGAACAGAAGAAAAACAACAAAAACCTTAACAGAGATAAACATCAGGCATAGAACCGCAATAAATAGCTAGATCTTTAATTTGATTCTACTGAGAATATTTTATGTTGATTTTTATTTTTTCTAGAAGGGAGTTCCAAAGCAAAGTAGTGGTGTGGCTTCATCAGGCTCCTAAGAAGTTGCAGTTACTTCATGAAGTGACTGATGCAGAATGGAAATTTGAAACTGTTCCATGTCAGATGATTTTTCAAGTTGTGATTGGTATTGGCCTCTTGAAGCTTAAGTTCTTTTCATTTCTGATTTGCATTTGATAGGTTTATGTTTGATTTTTTTTTAATGTGTTGGATTATTTGTTCTACATTTCCAAACTTGTTACTGGAAAGCACTTATACTTTCTAAGCTTGTGTATAATAATTCCTGGGTTTCTGCTACTTTTGATATAATATTTTTTCTTGTAGTTAATTCTAGAAGATATTTAAAATCTGGTAAGGAGAATCTCTATTGACATCATTTTTTTTACCAAGCTTTGATTGGACTTTTCCGGTTTACATAGTGCGTACAGTGATATTCATATCTAGTTCAACCAAATCTGTTGCTAAAATTGCATATGGTACTGTAACAAAGAAGATGAAAGTGAAAAGGCTTATAAAAATGATCCAATAGTGAAATACTGTGGATTTATTGTTTTTTATTGCCTACCCAAAGTATTTGTATGTTCCACAATTCATGAACTTCACATCCAGTAGAGGTATTGTGGCAGTGAGGTTAGGATGGAATTTGATATAGCATGTGCACTTTTATGCTTTCACAAGTACTCATGTTATTTTGGTTTGGAAAAGTATCTGCAGAAAAAGCAGGTGCAATTATTTTTGGATACTTTTTCCTTAGGCAGTTTTCAAAGTGAAAGGACACATGTGATTTTCTTTATTTGATTATTTAAGATTTCAGTATATATAATACAATAGCATCACCATACTTCTGGGAAACATAGAAATTCTATCAAAAATACAATGGAAATATGTATATAAAAAGGCGGAGGGAAGAGCCATAATTTCATCCACAATATAGGAAATTGGATCAAAGAATAAGAAAAAAAATTGAAATTAATACAACTGAAAGTTCATCCCTCAAGATACCCTCTTAAACCAAACAGTGAACATATGAGTTTACATAATAACATTAACATCTTCCTTAGCCCTTAGAAAATATTCCAGTTGTTTGTGGTCAAACAGTGAACATATGAGTTTACATAATAACATTAACATCTTCCTTAACCCTTAGAAAATGTTCCAGTTGTTTGTGGTCAAAAATCTGACATTGCTTACCCTCAAAAACAATAAAACATGCACAAGGCCTCTAGGAAGTTGTCAGCAGTCAGATTTCTCATGTCTTGGAATTCCTTCCAAGCTTTGATTGAGCCCATCTGTTTCATGTAGTTCTTAATAGAAAATTTGATTAGGAAATGATCAGCCCGTGATAGGGTGTTAACTCTATGCCACCAGCCTTGTGTTCCAAGATGTCGACCCCTTTGCAGAGTCTAGCATGTGGACTTTTTCATGGGTTGGAGAATTGATCATCTGAATGAATCCTAGAGCTGCTATCGTATCAAAGAAGGCAGCAATAGTAGTGTCTGGAAATACACATTGAAAAAAACGTTAATATTTTTGGTGTCTGGCTGTCATAGATTGCTTTTGTTCTGCCTTTGGCGGCAAAGCACTTATATTCTGACATAAGAAGACTAACAGAAAGGGAATGGGACTTAAGGTTGTAAGTTATAGTGAGTATCTGTGGAGTCTAGAGGGTAGGAGAGTGAGTGGTAGAGAGGATAGAGTGAATGAAAGAATTTTGAGTGAATGTAGGAGAGAATGTTGAAAAAGAAAAAGGAGGCAAAGAATCGGTGGAAAACAATATTTGTGTAGTCTAGCAATACTGTATATGATGGTATACTACTTAATTATACTATTAGAGGGGAACTGGTCAATGAAGATTTATGTTTTGGGCTTTTGGATATCTGGTAATGTTATGTACACTGTGTTCTTATTCCCTGATAGATTAGATTTTTTGTTTTTTTAATCTTGCAAATTTATTTCACAGTGAGCTGCAATTCAGTCTTTCCTCCAACAAATTTGTAATCAGCATGAGCTTTTTCCAATTCCTAACCCTAACTGTGTGCTGTTCAGAGTCCTTTCACTTTTGAGTCACCAGTTCAAATCCTCCTGGGATTTGTAGTGACCAAGTGATGTTACTGTCTGAAAACCATTTGGGGGTCAGTCTTGGACTTGGTCTAATTTCCAGTGAAGAAATATTCACTTCATCATCCTGCCCAGCCCAGACCAGACCAGTGGGTTATGTCACACTGCCTAGCTGATGGAAGCAGAGAATCTGAATTTTCTAGTGACATCATCAGTATGAGGAATGCAGCAGTCTGGAACTTCTCAGTAAGCAAATAACAAACCTAAAAACGTACAAGTAGCAACTACTATATACAACATCTAGCCCTCTCTGCGGTATGCATCATCCTCTTCTTTTTATGTGTATGTGTGATATATATTAAGAAAAACAGTATAAAGGTTTAATAAACAAAATCTGTTCCTGGCAGTCATCGAACCACTCGAAAGTTAGCTTTGCTGTCCCTTAGTTTTCGGTTAGGTTGATGAGCAAATAAGTTTCAATAATTAGACCAGCATACAGGTCATTCATTGCATTTACCATTTTGTTTTGAGTTTTCACAGTTTTGATTATCTTTCTTTGCCAGTAAGCTTTTCTATCTATCTACATCTAATATAATAAAACGCACTGTGAACGTTCTAATGAGGACAACGTTCTGTGAAGCCATCTGACGTCACTGAAGCTGTAGGGTTCGTGGATTCGTGGTGTGAAGCCTCCCTTCAAGCCAGCCAGCCAGCCGTCTCTGCCCCGCCCTCGCGACAAAACAAACAAATCCGGAAGCGAAACGTCAGGGAAGGAGGCGGCGCTCCCGACGTCTAGCCTTCCCTTCGCTGTGTTCCGCCTTCAAAATAAGGCGGAACACAGCGAGGGAAAGCTACACGTCGGGAGCGCCGCCTCCTTCCCTGACGCTTCTGCTGCCGGGAAACGCCACGGAGGTAAATTGAAAAAGAAGAAAAAAAAACCAAAACGATGCATGGATGCAAAGGGGGGGAGGAGAAGAGGGCGGGCCAGGCTGGGACATGGGATAGAGAGGAGCATGGATGCGAGGGGGGGGGTCATGGAAGGGAGAGAGGGGACTTGCTGGAAAAGGATGAATGGAGGCGGCAGGAGACAGAGGAGCATGGATGGGCATGGATTGGGAGGGCAGGGCTCAGGGAGAGAGGGGATTGCTGGAAAGGGGTGAATGGAGGGGGCAGGGGGACAGAGGAGCATGGATGGGCATGGATTGGAAGAGCAGGACTCAGGGAGAGGGGGACTTGCTGGATAGGATGAATGGAGGGGACAGATGGGCATGGATGGATATGGATTGCAGGGCAGGCCTCAGGGGAGAGAGGGGAATTGCTGGATAGGGATGAATGGAGGGGCCAGGTGACAAAGGAGCATGGATGGGCATGATTGGAAGGGCAGGACTCAGGGAGAGGGGAATTGCTGGTAGGGATGAATGGAGGGGACAGATGGGCATGGATGGATATGGATTGCAGGGCAGGCCTCAAGGGCAGAGAGGGAATTACTGGAAAGGGATGAATGGAGGGGGCAGGGGACAGAGGAGCATGGATGGGCCATGGATTGGAAGGGCAGGACTCAGGGAGAGGGGAATTGCTGGATAGGGATGAATAGAGGAGACAGATGGGCATGGATGGATATGTGATTGCAGGGAAGCCTCAGGGAGAGAGGGCAATTGCTGGATAGGGTATGAATGGAGGGGCCAGGTGTACAAAGGAGCATGGATGGGGCATGGATTGGATGGGCAGGACTCAGGGAGAGGGGAAATGCTGGATAGGGATGAATGGAGGGAACAGATGGGCATGGATGGATATGGATTGCAGGGCAGGCCTCAGCGAGAGAGGGGAAAATGCTGGATAGGGATGAATGGAGGGGGCAGGTGACAGAGAAACATGGATGGCCATGGATTGGGAGGGCAGGGCTCAGGAGAGAGGGGAATTGCTGGAAAGGGATGAATGGAGGGGGCAGGGGACAGAGAGCATGGATGGGCATTGAATGGAGGGCAGGGCTCAGGGAGAGAGGGGAATTGCTGGAAAAGGATGAATGGAGGGGCCAGGGGACAGATGGCCATGGATTGGGAGGGCACGGCTCACACTCTCTCTCTGATATACAATGTCTTTCTGACTCTCACTCTCACACACTCTGTCTCACACTGTATCACATTCACTCTCTAGTGCCACACAGTCACTCACACACTCGCTTGGTCTCATACACTCACTCAAACAGAGAATCTGTGTCTCACACACACTCTCTCTCTCGCCCCACACACACACACTCTCTCTCACACTTGGTCTCACATACACACTTGCACACACTCTCATTCTACACACACACTCTCTCACAACACACTCACACCCAAACTCACTCTCCACAAACACTCACACTGTCACTCTGACTCTCAAACAGTCACGCTCACATACACTCTCCCAAACATACACACTCCGAGGAAAACCTTGCTAGCGCCCGTTTCATTTGTGGTCAGAAACGGGCCTTTTTTTACTAGTTCTTTAATAAAAGAGAAATTTGAGTTGGCTATGGTTGTTCTGCATCTATGGTTTTTTCACTGAAGAGTTTCTCAATGTCCAAAGAGAAATGACCAGCCTTCAAGAAACTACTCATTTTATTCTTTCCACCCAGTGGAAATTTAGAAAGAAATTATAAAGGGTTGAAAATGACTCCCATCTGTGTGGGTTGCAAAATAGCTCTAGAAAAAAATGCAAACAGGACCAAATCTGTGGGATTGGAGAACGGCGGATGTGCTCCCTCTTCACAAAAGTGGTGATAGGGAAGAAGCTGGAAACTACAGGCCGGTAAGCCTCACTCAGTTACTGAAAAAGTAATGGAAGCGATGCTGAAGGAAAGGATAGTGAATTTCCTGGACCAATAAGTTGCAGGATCCGAGACAACAATGGTTTTACCAAAAGGTAAATCGTGCCAAAAAATCTCATTGAATTCTTGATGGGTGACTGGAGAATTGAATCAAGGACGGCTATAGACGTAATCTACTTAGATTTCAGCTAAGTTTTTGACATGGTTCCCCCAGAGGCTCTTGAATAAACTTGATGGGCTGAAGATAGGAACCGATGTGGTAAACTGGAATTAGGAATGGTTGACGGCAGACACCAGAGGGTGGTGGTTAATGGAATTCGCACGGATGAGGGAAAGTGTGAGTAGTGGAGGTGCCTCAGGGAATCAGTGCAGGGGAACGATTCTGTTCAATAGATTTGTGAGTGACATTGCCGAAGGGTCAGAAGGAACGTTTGCCTTATTGCGAGGATGATACTAAGATTTGTAACAGAGTGGACACCCAGGAGGGAGTGGAAAACATGAAAAAGGATCTGCAGAAGCTAGAAGAATGGTCTAAGGTTTGGCAATTAAATTCAATGTGAAGAAATGCAAAGTGATGCACTTAGGGAGTAGAAATCCACGGGAGACGTATGTGTTCCAAGACGTATGAGGAGAGACTTGCTGACCTGAACATGGTTACCCTGGAGGAAAGGAGAAAACGGGGTGATAGAAAGGTATTAATCTGCAAATGAACCTTTTCCGGAGATGGGAAGGCGGTAGAACTAGAGAACATGAGAAGCTAGAGGACATGAAATGAGACTGAAGGGGGCAGACGCAAGAAAATGTCATGAAGTATTTTTCACAGAGAAGAGTGGTGGCTACTTGGAATGCCCTCCCGCGGGAGTGGTGGAGATGAAAACGGTAACGGAATTCAAAAATGCGTGGGATAAACATATAGGAATCCTGTTCAGAAGGAATGGATCCTCAGAAGCTTAGCCGAGATTGGGTGGCGGGGCTGGTGTTGGGAGGTGGGGGTTAGGCGGGGCAAGACTTCTACAGTATGTCCCTGAAAATGGCAGATACAAATCAAGGTAAGGTATACACAAAAAGTAAGCACATATCTCGTTGGGCAACTGGATGGACCATGCAGGTCTTTTTCTGCCGGTCATCTACTATGTAATTTGAGTGTGGATAGAAAAACTGTGGAAAAGTTTGGAAAATGGGCAGGTTATGGTATAGGTTCTAAAGAAATAGGCCCCTCAAAATGGCTCTAGTGCAGCAGCTGCAGCACAAACATTTTTCCTTTCAAACCACAGTCTTCTCTTCCTCCTTCTCCTGGTCACAGCAAATAAAACACAGACACTCATGCATATGCAACAGCACAATCACAATGCATTGCAGAGTTTGGAAATGAATTCCATGGCACATTCTCTGTATGCTTTTCCTGCCACGTACCCACGGCCACACCCCATTCTGCTTGAGGTGGTTGTAGTGATTTGGTATGTATTTTATTTTATTTCTTGTAAATTCTACTCTGAAACTACCAACTGAACTCTATACCTTAATGGTTACTGTGTACAGTGACACCTAATGACTGAACAGTATAGTTTTGTTACTGCTTCTTTGTGTTCTAGTGGTGGAAAAACACGGCAATACCTGTAGCCTTAGTACAAGTGGTTAAACTGTAAAATGCATCCTTTGAAATCAGTTGACAGTGAGCAATCTAATGGATAGATATATTATCACACTTGGTTTAATTTTTATTATTTTTCACCAATGGAATGTTTTGGTATCCATTCCATTCAGATAGTCCCTCTCCCCTCTTCCCAGTCAGTCATTCACATACACTCGTGAGTTGGAAGAATTCCATAAGATATAACTTTAGTCTGAAGATACTGTAAGAAGTATTTTTAAATAGGAAAAACAATGTTAAACACCTGTACCAGTATTTTTCTATAATCAGCCTTGATTGATAAGGCACACAAGTGCTCAAAGCTCTAGTGGAGTGGAGGAGTAGCCTAGTGGTTTAGTGCGTGGGACTTTAAATCCTAGGGAACTGAGTTCGATTCCCACTGCAGCTCCTTGTGACTCTGGTAATCACTTAAACCTCCATTGCCCCTTGTATAAAATAAGTACCTGAATATATGCAAACCACTTTGAATGTCATTGCAAAACCTCAGAAAGGTGGTATATCAAGTCCCATTTCCCTTTCCCTTCCCCTAGTGTAAGGTTCTGAGCAGTGGCCAAACCTGAGTATCACTGTCACATAAGTCTGAGGGTTTTTTCTCCATCTTTGAATTGTGATAGTGTGAGTAGGCAGTGGTGTATTGAGCAATAGTGATATAAGCTTTGTGATTAGTTTTGTGCATACCTTGACAGGAATGAACCTCACTCCTAAGCCAGGGGTATGTGGAGTAGGATCCTGTGCTGTTGTTCTTGTGCTTCATCAGCACTTTAGCTGGAGTCAATTCAAGCAGACTTTGTTCAGGTGTCTGCAGAGGCTCTAGAAGCAGCTGTGCTGTCAGCCTGGATACCTCAAAGGCATCTGCTGTTAGGGTCACTTAACCTAAAGATTAATGGCTTCTCCATTGAAGATGCTGAACTGGTCTGTGCAAGAATAGTCGAGTTTTTTGCGCAGAAGTAGTCTTTTTGCAAGATCTTTTGGAAATGCAATTTCTAAGCATCCAGAGATGTTGTCTTAGACAATTTAGAGGGTCTTGTTTTGCTCTTGGTGACATTTGAAGCACAGTGTTTTACAGTCCTTCTTGTTGGTCAGGACCTAAGCACAGGAGATATTAAGTATGCATGTTAAAGTCTGGATTTTTCCGGCCACATTTTGGCATGGATGAAATCCTGATTTTGGTGACACAGAGGGGCATTTTTGATAAAACGTCTAAATCAGAATTTGAACGTTTTACAAACACGTCCAAATTCTGAACAGGAAAGAAGGTCATTTTCGAAAAAGATAGACATCTATCTTTTGTGTTCGAAAATGCTATGGATGTCCTCTTTTTTGTTTTTTGGTCCATTTTCGAACAAAAACGTTCAAATGCAAAACATTCAAAACAGAGGAGGAGTGGCTTCATGGTTAGTGCATATGATATCTAAGTCTGAATTTGGGCATTTGTTGTAAAACGTCCAAAATCAGAACAGGAAAGGTCATTTTCTAAAAAAAAAAAAGTCTGTCTTTTCCTTTTGAAAATGCTGTTTGGAAAAACGTTTTGTGATTTGGATGTTTTATTTTTTGGTCCATTTTCAAACAAAAAATATCCAAATGGAAAAAGTACAAAATCCACAATAGAGTGAAACCATTCAATGGAAGTCATGCTGAAGGAAAGGATAGTGAATTTCCTGGAAGCCAATAAGTTGCAAGATCCGAGACAACATGGTTTTACCAAAGGGAAATGGTGCCAAACGAATCTCATTGAGTTCTTTGATTGGGTGACAGGAGAATTGAATCAGGGACGAGCTATGGACGTAATCTACTTAGATTTCAGCAAAGCTTTTGACACTGTTCCTCACAGGAGGCTCTTAAATAAACTGGATGGGCTGAAGATAGGACCCGAAGTGGTGAACTGGATTAGGAACTGGTTGACGGACAGAAGCCAGAGGGTGGTGGTGAATGGAATTCGCTCGGATGAGGGAAAGGTGAGTATTGGTGTGCCTCAAGGATCGGTGCTGGGACCGATTCTGTTCAATATATTTGTGAGTGACATTGCCGAAGGGTTAGAAGGTAATGTTTGCCTATTTGCGGATGATACTAAGATCTGTAACAGAGTGGACACCCGGGAGGGAGTGGAAAACATGAAAAAGGATCTGAGGAAGCTAGAAGAATTGTCTAAGGTTTGGCAATTAAAATTCAATACGAAGAAATGCAAAGTGATGCACTTAGGGAATAGAAATCCTCGGGAGACGTATGTGTTAGGCGGGGAGAATCTGATAGGTACGGACGGGGAGAGGGATCTTGAGGTGATAGTATCTGAGGATCTGAAGGCGACGAAACAGTGTGACAAGGCGGTGGCCGTAGCTAGAAGGTTGTTAGGCTGTATAGAGAGATGTGTGACCAGCAGAAGAAAGGAGGTGTTGATGCCCCTGTATAAGTCGTTGGTGAGGCCCCACCTGGAATATTGTGTTCAGTTTTGGAGGCCGTACCTTGCAAAGGATGTAAAAAGAATTGAAGCGGTGCAAAGAAAAGCTGCGAGAATGGTAATGGATTTGCGTTACAAGATGTATGAGCAGAGACTTGATGACCTGAACATGTATACTCTGGAAGAAAGGAGAAACAGGGGTGATATGATACAGACGTTCAAATATTTGAAAAGTATTAATCCGCAAACGAACCTTTTCCGGAGGTGCGAAGGCGGTAGAACGAGAGGACATGAAATGAGATTGAAGGGGGGCAGACTCAAGAAAAATGTCAGGCTGTATTTTTTCACGGAGAGAGTAGTGGATGCTTGGAATGCCCTCCCGCGGGAGGTGGTGGAAATGAAAACGGTAACAGAATTCAAACACGCGTGGGATAAACATAAAGGAATCCTGTTCAGAAGGAATGGATCCTAAGGAGCTTAGCCGAGATTTGGTGGCAGAGCCGGTGGCGGGAGGCAGGGATAGTGCTGGGCAGACTTAAATGGTCTGTGCCAGAGCTGGTGGTGGGAGGCGGGGATAGTGCTGGGCAGACTTACACGGCCTGTGCCCTGAAAGGGACAGGTACAAATCAAGGTAAGGTATACACAAAAAGTAGCACATATGAGTTTATCTTGTAGGGCAGACTGGATGGACCATGCAGGTCTTTTTCTGCCGTCATTTACTATGTTACTATGTTCTAAGTGTGGTAATAGCTTTGATTGTAATATAAATCTCAAAGTGCATCAGAAAGTCCACATGAGGGGGGGGGGGGGGGGGTTCACGTGATGGCAGCAGCATGAGTGGACGCTTACAAGCTCAGCTCCGCTCCCTCGCTTTGATAAACCCCCTTCTTATGGCACCTCCGCGGTGAATTTTTGCTACCTAATATGGACCCACCAACGTTGGAACTCATGGGAGACTCACTGGACACCGAATTGACGGTGGAAGAGGCTAGGGAAGGCTGGTATGCCAATTAGAGTAGCTCGCTCTAGCAGGGAACAAGCTGCAGGGAGTGTACGCAAGTTGGTGGCCCAGCAGCGGGAGTCCCCGGCGCCACAGGTTACCGACGATACTATATGTCACAGCTCTTGGACGACAAACGTGCCAAGCTACATGTCGCAATGGATTAACTGAAGGATTCAGTGGCTGGACAGGCAGCACCCATACAACAAGCGGAAGAGCGTATCTCCGCCCAAGAGGTACGTGTGCAAGAGATGGAGGAAAAAATAGGAGCGTTAGAGTCGCAGAACACTAGTTTACTGGAGCGGGTGGAAGACCAAGAGAACCGGGCACGCCATAACAACTTACGAATAGTTGGCCTCCCTAAAGCAATAACGGAGTTGGATCTGCTGGAAATCATGGAAAAATGGCTGCCGGAGGCGGTGGGGCTCCCTTCGGAGGTGGGCCCGATCCATGTGTAGAGAGCACATCGGGTCAGGACTCGGAGAGAGGAAGTAGACAGACCACTACCAGTCATAGCGCGATACCTGAACTATGCTACTAAAGCCAGGATACTGGAATTGTACAAAGTCTCACGGAATTTGGACCATAAAGGTTGTAAAATACTCCTGTTTCAAGACTTCTCGCCGCAGATCTCGGAGCAGAGGAGGATGTTGGTGCCTTTCTGCTCTCAACTTTTCAGCAGGGGTATTAAGTTTGCTTTCCAGTACCCTGCGAGAGTGAGATTGCTACACAGCAACAAGAACCTCAGTTTTACAGTGGCTATGGAACTCCGGGCATTCATAGAGAAGCTGCCACCTCCCAAGTGAGTGTTTCAGACCTGTGGCAGAGGAAAGTGCTGTGAGTTATGGCCGGGTCAGTTGTGTGTCCCCACAGACAGATCGCTGACGAGAGACCCTGGTCAACTGCTGAAAAATTAGTTGTTACTCAGTGGAACCAGAATAAGGGACTTATGTTTGTTGGTGGGACCCAACTTTAGGTCGGGGGGTCCACATTGCATTGTATCTGCTTAGTACCGAGCTGATGGGAAGGAGGGGGGAGGGGAGGGAGCGGGGAAGCTATAGAAGTGAACAGGTTAGGGGGGGATGGGATCAAGGGGAGATGGGGGAGGTGGAGGGGGAGGAGAGTTAAGGGGTTGGGGTGGGAGAATGGCGGTGTGGATGACCATGTGGGTGCTCGGATGTGTGGGGGGGGGGGTCTGGAAGGAGTGCGTGGGGTGTGGAAGGAGGGGGGTTCTTGTGAGGGGTGGGGGAGAGGGGGAGTGCGATCAGTGTGATGTGCTCTTAGTTTGGTTTTGGGATATAGGGGGGGTAAGTAGGGACTCAATGCTCTTGCAAATGCTGAAGCTCAGTTCTATGTCGTGGGCGGGCTTGCCTTATACTGGTGGGGGAGGTGCAGCTGGGACGCCGCCCCTAGCCTCCGAAGTGGCTGGCTTGTACTTACACAAGAGACCTTCACAAGGGGGTGGAATGAGTGATCTGCAAATTGCTACATTAAATGTGGATGGAATACACTCGCCTGTGAAACGTACAAAGATCTTGAACTATGTCCAACGTTTTCAAGTGGAGGTTTTATTAATGCAAGAAACCCACTTAACTCAAAATGAACATGCTAAATGAAGAGATTGGGTTGGAGAGCTGCATCTGCATCCTATAAGGGCAGGCAGAGGGGGGTGGCCATTCTGATCCATAAGAAATTAGACCAAGTGTGCCACAAGATTATTGCAGACCCAGATGGCACTACGTGGTTTGGATGGGGGAATTGCAAGTGAAAAAAGTAGCCATATGCCTCTGTTTATGCCCCTACAATGTTTATTCCCACAGTTTCTTCTCCAAATTGATAGCTCTGCTAGACCCTCCATGGGTACCCACTGATAGTGGGAGGAGACTTCAATATAACAGCTGACCACTAATTGATTGTGCAACCCCCCAAAGAGAAGGCTCAAGGGCCAAGAGTCGTGGGGAGTAAAATTTTATGCAAGATTGAACCTCCTTACTATCAGGAGGGTGCTTCACTGGACGAACGTAATTTCACCTTCTTCTCTCAGGTCCCCAAAGTGCAGGCAAGGCTGGATTGCATATTACATCTCTCAATCTTTTCTACCAGTGGCTAGAGGAGCAGATATAGAGGATGGGGTGGTTTCGGACCACAGCATGGTGTTGGTGGTGGTGGCCTTTCTCCCTAGGAGACACCTAGGAGTTGGAGGATGAACTCTTCCCTGTATTTGGATAATGAATTTAAGCGTTCTTAGGGAAGAGTGGAAGCACTATTTGGAGGAGAATGATCCAGATGAAGTGGATCCCATGGTATATTGGGAAGCAGGGAAAGCGGTCCTTAGAGGCAAAATAATTGAATACAGCTCCAGGAAACACAAAGAACAAGAGAGGGCATTATTAGCGCTGGCACAACAACTGCATTCTATTAGAACACGGCTAGTGAGGAGGTGGTCCCAGAGCAGGTCGGCAATTCACTATTAAATCAGAGAGCCCTTAAGGACATTCAGCTGTACAAATACCAGTTACATAGGTGGGGGAATAAAGCGGGAAGACTTTTAGCTCAGCTGATTCACACTAGGGCTCCGAGGCAAGTGATTACTAACATCAGAAGCACAACAGTCATGCTAACATCAAAGGGGAAGGATATACAAGAGGCCTTTGTTTGACATTTTTTTTTTCAACGTTATCCACGTTTATTCACATTTTAATTTTGAAAACATTTTATTAAACATTAACCAATACAATCACAAACCAGATCACATACAACATTTTACATCGATTTCTCCCCCATCCTCCCCATCCCCCACCCCCTCCCTTCAGACCTACATTAGTGAAGTGGTTATAATGTAAAGGATTCTCCTGCTGTGCCCACTGGGTGAGTGTAGCCAAAAACCTGCCGCCCATGTATTATCAAACTGTCTCTTACACATTACAGAGGATGGCCCCAACAGTACTCCACAGGGTTCCAATGTCAACAGTTCTAGTCATGTTTCGTTCTCCACACGCTCATGGAGGGAACTCTGGTCTCTCTCCAACCCAACAGAATCACTTTGTTCCCCTCAGTATTGCTTTAGGAGGAATTGTCTTAAGCCTGACGGGGGCTTGTCACCCAGCTGAATTCATCAGAAAAGGATATAAAGAGGAACACTATTATAGCTCGCCTCCAAAGCTGCGACACTGTATCCACAACTCGTCTCCAGAAATCTTGGACAGACATAACATATGGCCGAGCATAGCTTGTTGTTGTGAACATTTCGGACAAGTACCATCTGATCCCATGTTTGCTCGAAAAGCTCTCCATGGGGAAATATAGAGCCGCAGTGCGAACTTGTATTATAATTCCCACAACCTTGGGAATGTCTCCTGTTTCTGGATGGTAAGTAAGTGTAACCGAAACTGTTCTTCAGTGAGTGCATTTTGTAAATCTGCTGTCCAGTTACTTGTAAGAAGTGTAAAATTCACTTCCTCTGTCGTGTCTTTAAGATATCTGTGGTGGAAGCGTAAGGGTACTGCATTACTTGCCCCTAGCGTGAGTGCTTCACTTAAAACATCTTGCGCATCTTCCGTCAAGTTGATCCAACCCAAGGAAGATATGTAATGTTGGATCTGTAAATATGCAAACCAGTCTGTACTTAGAAGTCCAAATGACTGTTTAATATCTGAGAAGGGTTTTATAAGACCATCTTCTGTAAGGAGTTGACTAATGTATTTCAACCCTTTCGCTTCCCAGCATCGGAACACTTTAGATTTTGTACTAGCTGGAAAGTCTGGGTTCCGATGTATGGGCAGATATGGGGTGCTTGTCGCGGAGAACCCATGCCTTCGACAAATCCATCTCCAATTCGCTCTGGCTGACAGTAGTAGTGGGTTCCTCACCAATTATTTTATTCGGCGGCCAGGTATTGTGTGTAGCAGCCAGCTTAAATGCACTGTCGGTACTAGGGCCTCCTCTGTTGGTCTATCAGAAAAGTCACTAGTCCCTACTATCCAGTCTCTCATATGTCTCATTGAACAGGCCACTGACAGGTATTTAACATTCAACAAACCCATTCCTCGTTCTTTTGGCTTCTGCAAAACAGACATTGGTAACCTGGGTCTTTTCCCCCTCCACAAAAAGCTCTGTAATGCTTTGTGTAGCTCTTGCTCTTCCTTTCTCCTCAACGCTAGTGGTAGCATTTGGAACATGTATAGCCAGCGAGGTGCTAGCATCATATTAAATAAGGAAATGCACCCCACCAGCGTTAAGGGGCAATCTACTACTACTACTATTTAGCATTTCTATAGCGCTACAAGGCATACGCAGCGCTGCACAAACATAGAAGAAAGACAGTCCCTGCTCAAAGAGCTTACAATCTAATAGACAAAAAATAAATAAAGTAAGCAAATCAAATCAATTAATGTGAACGGGAAGGCAGAGAGGAGGGTAGGTGGAGGCGAGTGGTTACAAGTGGTTACGAGTCAAAAGCAATGTTAAAGAGGTGGGCTTTCAGTCTAGATTTAAAGGTGGCCAAGGATGGGGCAAGACGGAGGGCGCTCAGGAGTTTATTCCAGGCAGTAGGAGTGCAGCGAGACAGAAGGCACGAAGTCTGGAGTTGGCAGTAGTGGAGAAGGGAACAGATAAGAAGGATTTATCCATGGAGCGGAGTGCAAGGGAAGGGGTGTAGGGAAGGACGAGTGTGGAGAGATACTGGGGAGCAGCAGAGGTGAGTACATTTATAGGTTAGTAGAAGCAAGTTTGAACAGGATGCGGAAAGCGGATAGGGAGCCAGTGAAGGTCTTGAGGAGAGGGGTAGTATGAGTAAGCGACCCTGGCGGAAGATGAGACGGGCAACAGAGTTTTGAACCGACTGGAGAGGGGAGAGGTGACTAAGTGGGAGGCCAGCAAAAAGCAGATTGCAGTAGTCTAAACGAGAGGTGACAAGGGTGTGGATGAGGGTTTTGGTAGAGTGCTCGGAAAGAAGAGGGCGGATTTTACGGATGTTGTAAAGAAAGAAACGACAGGTCTTGGCAATCTGCTGGATATGAGCAGAGAAGGAGAAAGAAGAGTCAAAGATGACCCCAAGGTTTCGAGCTGAGGAGACAGGGAGAATGAGAGAGCCATCAACAGAAATAGAAAAAGTCCCAGTGTTCTCTTCGTTTCAATAAGTAAGGGGTGAATATTCTGAGCAGAACAATATTGAAAAGGTCTACTGTATAGTCACCCTAAATAAAACAAGTTTATCTGTAGCCCATGTCAGGGGAAACCCTCCCCTCCAACATGTGCGTGTCTTTTCTTGTAGAGGCATGGCTAATGATTTATTAAGATTCATTTGTACCCTAGAGTAAACACCATATTCTGTTATAACTTGAAGTAACCTTGGTAAAGATCCCTGTGGGTCCCCCAGGAGCACGAGGAGGTCGTCTGCATAAGCCAAAACTTTCAGACATGCTCTCCCATACACACTCCTCTTATATCCTTTTCTGCTCGTATCACACACAACAGCGGTTCCAACACTAATAGAAACATAGTGGTGAAAGGGGACACCCCTGTCTTGTGGCCTCTATTATTGAAAATGGTGCCGTTCTCACTCCATTCACTAGCAAACTGGCTTGTGGTTCACAGTACATTGTTTGAATCGCATCATAAAACCAGCCACTGATCCCCACCCATCTCACAGTTGCAAACATGAACGGCCACCCCACCCTTTCGAACGCATGCTCTGCATCCAGACTTCCATTCAAGAATGGGTTCTGGGTGGCCTTGCCATGCAGCATTGCAGCAATTAACTTCCTAACATTAAGCACCGATTGACGATTCCTAACAAACCCCAGTTGATCTCCATCTATTACTTGAGGCATCAAATCGGCCAACCTCTCCGACAAAATTTGTAACAATATTTTGATATCCACATTGATCAGAGATATCAGCCGATACGAGCCTGGCTGTGAGGGGTCTTTTCCCACCTTGGGGATAAGACTAATCAAGGCTGCGTTTGTATGTTGGGGGAATCTCTTCTCCTCCACTACAGTTGCATAATAATCTAACAATGGCCCTGCAACTTGAGTCTGTAGAAGTTAAAAAAACTCCCTCGTGTAGCCATCTGGACCCGGGGCGGAAGAGAATTTCAACTTTATTATAGCCTTTTGAAGTTCTTTCATGGAAATGGGCATATTGAGAGTTGCTACCATGTCGCTAGACAAACGAGGCATTCCAGATTGTTCTAAATAATCCTGTATCTCAGTCTCTGATCGCTGCGGAGTCTCAGGTGCATATGTGGTAGCGAAGTAAGTTTTAAAGATCTCCGCAATCTTAGCTAAATCTGTTGTGAGGGACCCCTTTTCATCTTTGGCCACCGGGATATAATGGGACCGACGCATCTTTTTAACTAAGCGTGCCATCATACCCCCAGTTCGTTCTCCAAACCTATAAAATTTATATTTTAGAAAAAAGAGCATTTTAGTGGTTCTCTCATGGATTAGGCTGTTGAGAGCTGTTCTAGTGGCTATTAAAGTGTCATATACTTTCTGAGTGGGGCATCTTGTATATCTCTTTTTTAAAGCTCTTAGTTTATTTTCTAATTCCACCAACTTAGCTGTTATTCTGCGATTCCTCCCACTAACATACGAGATTATATCTCCTCTTAGGACCGCTTTCGCAGTAGGCCAAAATAGCGTGGGGTCATCTAGATGTTGACTATTTTCAGATTCGAATGTTTTCCATTTAGACTGTAAATATTCTCTAAACTCAGGTGAGGTGAAAAGATGTGTTGGGAACCTCCAGCCCGACGTACCTTGAAAGGGAACTGGTGTCTCTATATCCACCCAAATCATCACATGATCGGAAATTCCCTCAGGTCCAATTGTGGCTGCCATAATTTGTGGGAAAAGATTTTGTGTTACAAAAATATAATCTAGTCTAGATTGCGTCTTATGCGCCCTGGAGATATGTGTAAAATCCTGTTCCTCAGGATGTAATAGCCTCCGTGGATCGAGCACCGCTGCATTTGTTATAAACAGTTCAAGTTCTGACGGGGAACGCATGGTGTGGCGTACCCCCTCTCCTGTGCGATCCATTGCAGGGTCTAATACAGTATTCATATCTCCTGCTAGTACTATTTGCAATTCCGGATATCTCTGACATTCCCTAAGCACCTGCGCAAAAAGAGCAGTCTTACTGCCCACTGGAGCATACACAGTTACTAACAGCAACTCTTGGCCCTGCATGCTCACCTGAAGTCCTACGAATCTGCCCTCAGTGTCTTTAAATAATAATTTTGCAGTGTATGGCAGTGTCTTTTTAAATAGAATTGCAACTCCTCCCTTGCGCCCATTTGCAGGGGAGTCATACACTTCCCCTACCCAATACCTCTGTAGCATTCCTGTGCTCGTCCAACTATGTCTGCGTCCTGTTTCTTTAAAGCGTGCAGAAATTTTGCTCTTTTTATTGGCAGAAGCCAATGCCAGGACAAAACCTCTAACTCCTCTTTCTCTTCGGTTTAGTAGTCAGAAAATCAGCAACCCACAACTGTTAGAATGCAATTCTTGTACTTCCTCCCAGAGCGCCCAGCCTCCCCCCCCCCCCCCCCCCCCCCCCCCGGGGATCATCATGTTAGTCACAAGTTTGCTTCCACACCTCCACCTCATCCAGTCACAATACATGATTACAGGCATTCTGTCTTCTCAAGAGTATTTCCCTTCACCACTTCTACTGTGCCAGTCCGCTTTCTTTCCCATCCCTCCATCTGCCCTCCCCCTCCCCCCCTTAATCCCCCCCCCCCCCTTCCTCTTCAGTGTCCCCTCCAGCTTCCAACTCTCAAATGAGTCGGATGGCAAGGTCATGTTTAATGCTTGAAACCCCGTCCCCTATTAATACATTAAGTTGCAAACCTCATAAAACCATATGCATTTCTTAACCCCTGGTGATATAATATTTTGCCTAAGAATCATCTACTCCCCCGAACCGTATGCATATAAACAGTACATCCCCATTTCTTGCATCTTACCAGGCTTACATCTTTACATTAACCAACTCACTTGTCTAATAGCTGTCCCACATAAGTTTTTGCCGCTTCCGGCGTGGTAAATGCATGCCACTGGCCATTATTTTGTATTTTTAGCGTAGCCGGATACAGCAGTAAAAATCTTATGTTCTTCTCGTGCAGTTGTTTACATAATGGGGTGAACTGCTTGTGCTTATCCTGAAGTGCCTGAGAATAATCTTGAAAAATGAGGATATTGTTGCCCTTAAATTGCAGTGAGTCCCGCTTCATGCGAAATCCCCATAGAATTTCTACTTTGTGGATGTAGTCGTGTACTTTAATCAGCACCGCTCTTGGTGTGCGACGGCCTTCTTGTGCTCTACCCACGCGGTGCGCCCGTTCTAAACATAAGGGCCCAAAGGTGTCCAACAGTTCAAACTCTTCTGACAACCATCTCTCCAGAATTGTTGAGAGATCTCTGTCTTCAATTTCTTCGGGGAGCCCAATGATACGGAGATTCGCCCTCAGGGATCTATTTTCCATATCATCGATTTTCTCTGCCATGTTGTTCAACTGCTTTCGCATCTGTTCTACATCTGCCTCCGGCACCGCGTCTTCCAGTGCGGAAACTCGCTGTTCCAGCTCTCCCGCTCTTGTACCCAGCTCCGTAATTAGGGTTTCAATATGCACAAATTTCGCAGCCAACCGTTCAAGCTGTGGCTCCATGGCTTTCCCCATCGCGGTTGTGATTTGTAAAACTTGCTCGTCTGTGAAGGCCGCTCCCTCGTGGTGTTTCTTGTCTTCCATCTTAGGTCCCGCCATTTTTACTTTTTCTTTATCGCGTTTCAATCCTTTGCCCACCATGCTGCTCGGGGAACTTTCTAGGAACTTGTCCATCCACGCCACACTTGCTCAGACGACAGGGGCAAGTCTCAAAACCCGGTTCTATAGAGGAAAAAAGACGATTTTGGGGTTGGGGCCTCGGAGAGCTAGCACTTCACGTCTTGCTCTCTCAAAGCATCACGTGACCACCTCCCCTTTGTTGACTTTTATAGGTCCTTATACGATAAACGGTGCTGTGATATGGAGGCAAGGGAGAGATTCTTTGGAGGGCTGTAGCTTCCCAGCCTGTCCCAAACCAACTGCAGCAGTTGAATGCCCCGGTCAATGGGAGGGAGATACAGCAAGCCTTGAAGCGCTTGAAACTGGCAAAGGCGGGATCCAAGATGGACACCCTCAAAGCCTCATAGCTTCCTAGCTACTGGGAAATCCTATACCCACCGAAAGATGGGGAAAAGGCGTGGGAAAGTTTGGGACTTACCCTCTGTCCCAGCCAGAGCCCACTCCCAGCAGCAAACGACACTTGAAAGGTTCGGAGTGATGACGGGACCCTCTGCAGCTTCGTCCCCGAAGATCAGAGCCAATCTGTTTGGATCTGCCGACAGTGCAGACGGGGTTTCCCTAAGCCCCGTCGTGCGTGCGGCTCCCCCATAGCCGGGAAGTGAAAACAAAGAAGCAGTGCCTGCAGCTTGTCCACCCGAAGAGGAAGAGAGGAGTTTGCAGAGAGGGAACACACCTTTGTCAGAAGAACTGCTGGCTAGTGCAATGGTAGGAAATGTGTTTTCTAATTACCCACTTAAAATAGCAAAGACTTTAAGCCAAGCACTCCAAGCTTCTCTCCCGGAGGAAATGGGTCAAATAAGTAAATCAGCCGTAGTGACAATGGAGTCACTTTGGGACTTAAACTACACTTTGCATGCTTCTTTAAAATCACTTATTTTGGAAAATTCTGTGAAAATTAAAACCCTATCGGAGGCTGTCCTAATCCAGGAACAAATAAACACCTGCCAATCTTCAGAGGTAAAGCGAATTGAAGAAAGAGTAAATAATTTGGAGACTGTAACCCAAGCCTCAATTAAAGAAAAGAATTTTACTATTCGCAAGATGGAGTACCTGGAAAACCAGTCAAGGAGGGGTAACCTGAGATTGACTAATTTCCCAAGGTCTCCTTTAATTTCACCAGAAGAGAGATATTTAAAAAATATTTAATTGAAGTTTTGGAAATGTCGCGAGATTCATTGCCCCCTTTGGTGAGAGTACAATATTTCAGATTAATACTAGAGTTACCAATGATATGCCTAATGCACAAAAGGGAGATAATATGAATTTAACATCTTTCCTCGAATCGTCTCTGGATGTAATTACTCAGCGAACAACTGCTGTGGTAACATTTGCTCTGGAAATGGACAGAGATGTTGTTTTGATACTTTTCTTTAGAAAATTAGATTCAGAATTTTTGGGTTCAAAAGTTAGAATGTGTCCGGATTTGTCGAGAGAGACAGAGAATGACGCAAGGCTTTTTTTGACTTTGTGTCAGAGAACTTTGGCTCTAGGTGCTAATTTTGTACTTAGATTTCCTTGTCTATGCAGAATATTATACCAATCTAAGACTTTTCAATTCTTTGAACCCAAACAATTGGAGGAATTTCTGATTGCAAAGGAAACAGTGAATGTAAATGTAGTAGTATGAGTATCAAACGCACACTGTTTAAGATAACTTGGGAAAAGCGATTGGGTTAAGAGCGTATCCCTTAACTTATTTACTATGTATAATTTGATTTCCTTTTTCTTGGATCTCTAATTTCTAACTCTATATTAAGGTCAATAGAAGAATATTTATTTCAACTTATGGAAATAAGGATAATTTTGTTTCTTTACTAATGTTTATTGCAAATTTCAATATTATCTCTTTTGAAGTGTATAATATAAATATTTAATAAAGATATATAAAAAAAAGAAACTGGCAAAGGCCCCGGGACCGGATGGGCTAGGCCCAGAATTCTACAAAATATTAGGCAACAACATAGCAGACTCGTTTCAAATGCTATGTCAGGCGTTATGCACTAGAGGACAAGATATTGGTAGGATGGTGCATGCCACATAGTGGTTCTCCCCAAACCGGGCAGGGACAAGAACTGTTGGGGTCCTACAGGCCTATATCCCTATTGAATCAAGATCTTAAGCTGTTTGCCAGCATCATGGCCTCGAGGCTCGGCAAGGTGTTTCCCGGGCTGGTGCATGCGGATCAAACGGGGTTTGTGCCTGGAAGGTATGCATCTGTGAATATACTAAGAGCAATGAGCGCAATTCGAGCAAAATGAAACACACCCAGGGATGCTGTCATATTCAGTTTGGACTCTGAAAAGGCATTTGACAAAATCCTGTGGGACTATTTGTTCTGGGTACTCCCCCAGTTTGGAATTCTGGGGGAGTTTCTGGACTGGCATACGGGCACTTTATACATGCCCCACAGCGCAGATTTTGGTAAATGGACAGCTCACTCCCTCTTTTACGCTGCAAAGGGGAACAAGACAGGGATGCCCGCTGTCGCCAATGCTGTTTGTCCTCTCATTGGAGCCACTGGCTTGCAAAATCCGTCAGTCTAGTCGTCTACAGGGCATACGGGTGGGCCAACGGGAGTACAAAACCTATTTGCTGATGATATGCTGATATTCTTGGATGATGCCTCCCACAATATAAACTCCCTGGTGACCATCATCCAACAATTTGGCTCCTTTTCTGGGCTGAAGATTAATTTTGAGAAATCAGAGGCGATGGCATTGTCGACTGCATGCCCATGTAGGTCTCTGGTGGATTTTCCATTAACATGGACTAAGGGCCCCATGAAATATTTGGGAGTATATCTGCATCTTGACCCTGTGACTAGCTACAAAAAAAAATGTGGAGGAGCGAATCGAGGGAGTCCGTGCCATGTGCCACAGTTGGAGGGACTTGCTTATCTCACTGCTAGGACGAATAGCCCTGGTTAAGATGGTTCTGCTACCTAAGATCATATACCCCCTACAAATGCTGCCCCTTTGAGTATCCAGGAAGGATGAGGGGATATGCAAGGGAGCGGTGTCCTCTTATTTGGTCAGCACGGAGAGCACACATAGGGGTGGCCAAGTTAGAGCAACCCAGGGCAAAAAGGGGAGTTAATCTACCGCACTTATGCTTATATAATGTGGCAGCCCTGCTTCGCTGGCTGCACGAGATTCACACGGGGGCAGACCGCTACTCTCCTGGGTACATATGGACTTAAGAGGCACAACCATACACCGTGTTCAATGCCCTTCACGCCAAGGGAATGGGTTCCACATTATCACCATTATTGAGACGATTAAGAAAGGCGTGGGAATGGTGGCGCGCAACGAATAGGGGAGCAAGGGGAGCTTCACCTTTTTTGGAAGTGGTGTGCAATCTAGACTTCTCTGCAGGGCAAGGGTGTTCGGTTTGGGATGTATGGAAGAAAGTGAGTTGCAGATACGTGGGTCAGTTTGTGGAACTTAGAGGGAGCAGCATGCCCACCTTCCAGCAATGCCAAGCAAAGTGGCAACTCCCTGATAAGCTGCTTTTTTCCTACTGTCAGTTCAGGCATTATATTATGTCCACCTTGAAATTTAAGGAATGTACCCCTGCCTTCACACAACTGGATCAGATATTTGTGCAGCTGCCGGCCTCCTCCAACATGCTTTCTGGGTGGTATAGGCTAGGGAAGGAGCAGCGAGTCTCTCCGACTCTGAAAAAACTAGTGGGGTACTGGAGTGTGAGCTTGGTTGAATCTTTTGACCGGCAGGACTTGGCCCGCTGTTTTGAGCTGGCTTTTAAGATAACACCAAATGCACGATTACATGAAACACAATTCAAGCTTCTTCATGATGCTTATATATCAAAAAGCAAGGGGAAGCTGAGTGGTCTTTGGGAGAGTGACATGTGTGAGAAATGCGCAGTGAACAAGGGTACCATGGTGCATCACTTTTTGGAATATATTAAACTTAAGCTTTTCTGGATGGGGGTACTCTTGTGCATAGAGGGAATTGTGGGTATAACATGTGAATGGACGTACAGGTCCCTGTTGTTGGACCTGGACTCTAGCTTAGATTCCCAGGGTTTGGATGAGCAGCATCAGCGCTTTATTTTGCTTGTACTTTTATTGGCGAGAAAAACTGTACTCCACTATTGGGTGGGTAAGGACCCTCCTGTACTGGCCGAGTGGAAAGCCAGTGTGAAACAAATGGCAACTTGGGAGCTGTTGAGTAAGCCTCTCACTGGGGGGAATCCAATTGGAAGGGGACAATACAGGGCTATCTAGAAATCTGTACAGGTTTTCCTGGACAGAGTATTAATTCTTCTGGGCAGGGCATGGAGTAATAGCAGGGAATTGGGGGGAGGGTGGGGCGCTTAGGGGAGAAAAAGAAAAATGAGAGTAGTACACGTGGAGATACTGTTGTAATGGTTGTAAACGAGCATGCTATTATAGGTACTGTGACCCTGGATGTGTATGTCAACTGTACAGTTAATTACTTTTCAAAATGTTTTGTTATAATTATGTTGTGAACCATCTCTCTATATAAAAAGCAACACCAACCTTCTATGAAGCCTCCAGCCGGAAGTGTGAAGGGGGCGAGATATCCGGTTTCCCTATGAGTGTCTGCCCCGCCCTCTCTGTAACACAGTCAGTGAAGGAAAACAGCAGAGCACGAAATCAAATCCCTGGCTCTGTAACAGTGAAGGACTCAGAGGGGGGAGGGGAGAGAGGCCAGAGGGCAGGGACACACACACTCCCACATGCACACAGAAGAAAACATTGCTAGCCCCCGTTTCATTTGCATCAGAAACGGGGCTTTTTTACTAGTTCTTTAATAAAGACATTAAAAAAAAAAGAAAGTCCACACTGCATCGATGTTAAAAAGGAGATAGAGTAGCTTTTAAACTAGAAACTGGGGGAAAGCCGACAGTCTCTCAAAAGCACATGGTTCGGGATAAGGTATCTTTCAAAGATATCATCAAAACAGGGAAGATAGGGTATCCCGATAGTGATGTTGCAAAAGAGACTGTAGTAGATCAGCAGGCTTATTTTCAAAAGAGAAGGACGCCCATCTTTCGACACAAATCGGGAGATGGGCGTCCTTATCCCAGGGTCGCCCAAATCGGCATAATCGAAAGCTGATTTTGGGCGTCCCCTACTGCTTTCTGTCGCGGGGACGACCAAAGTTCCCGAGAGCGTGTTGGAAGCATAGTGAAGGCGGGACTGGGGCGTGCTTAACACATGGGCATCCTCAGCCAATAATAGAAAAAAGAAGGGCGTCCCTGATGAGCACTTGGCCGACTTGACCAGATAACCACCGGAGGGAATTGGGGATGACCTCCCCTTACTCCCCCAGTGGTCACTAACCCCTTCCCACCCTAAAAAAAAAAAAACTTTAAAAATATTTTTTTGCCAGCCTCTATGTCAGCCTCAGATATCATACCCAGCTCCCTAACAGCAGTATGCAGGTCCCTGGAGCAGTTTTAGTGGGTGCAGTGCACTTCAGGCAGGCGGACTCAGGCCCATTCCCCCCCCCCTCCCCCCGGCCTGTTACACTTGTGGTGGTAAATGTGAGCCCTTCAAAACCCACCAGAAACCCACTGTACCCACATATAGGTGCCCCCTTCACCTGTAAGGGCTATGGTAGTGTTGTACAGTTGTGGGGAGTGGGTTTTGGGGGACTCTGCACCCAAGGTAAGAGAGCTATGCCCCCTAGGGTGCCCGGTTGGTGTCCTGGCATGTGAGGGGGACCAGTGCACTATGAATGCTGGCTCCTCCCACGACCAAAGGGCTTGCATTTGCTCGTTTCTGAGATGCGCGTCCTCGGTTTCCATTATCACCGAAAACCAGGGATGACCATCTCTAAGGTCGACCTAAATGTTGAGATGTGGGGGTCCCCGACCATATTATCGAAACGAAAGATGGACGCCCATCTTGTTTCAATAATACAGGTTTCCCCACCCCTTCGCCGGGATGTTCTTCGAGGACGTCCTCAGGAAAACTTGGGCGCCCCGTTCGATTATGCCCCTCCACGTGTCCTTAAATAAAAATCAGACAAAAGATTGCAAATTAATACTGTCAAGTACTGAGCATGATGTAAATAGGAACAGCAAACATAGTTTGAAATGTCTATATGCGAATGCTAGAAGCCTAAGAAATAAGATGAGAGAGTTAGATTATTTATTTATTTATTTATTTATTACACTTATACCCCACGCTTTCCCATGTACAGCAGGTTCAATGCGGCTTACATGGTAAAGAAAAAGAAAAACATTGCAAAGTCCTGTAAGGAGAATGTTACAAACTACAATAACATAATAATAATAAGGTTTGAAGAATATATGGGTTGGATATGGGAAGGTAAAAATGGATAGATAGGCAAATGGAGAAGAGATTGGGAGGGGGATGGAATAGGAAGATGGGGAAGAAACGATTAGAGTATAAGGGTATTAGGAGATAAGGTTAAAGGTATAATCGGTGTCAGAGGCATTTATTGAACTAAATGAAAAATTAGATATAATAGGCATCTCTGAGACCTGGTGGAAGGAGGATAACTAATGGGACACTGTCATAACGGGGTACAAATTATATCATAGTGATACGGTGGATCGAATTGGTGGAGGGGTAGCATTGTATGTTAAGGAGAGCCTTGAATGAAATGGATTGAAAATTCTGCAGGAAACAAAACACGTCTTGGAATCACTGTGGATTGAAATTCCATGTATAAAGGGGAAAAGGATAGTGATAGGAGTGTACTACCGTCCGTCCGCCTGGCCAGGATGAACAGACATATGTAAAAATGTTAAAGGAAATTAGGGAAGCAAACAAACTGGGCAACACAATAATAATGGGTGATTTCAATTACCCCGATATTGACTGGGTAAATGTAACATCGAGGAATGCTAGGGAGGTAAACTTCCTTAACAAAATCAAGGACTGCTTTATGGAGCAGCTGGTACAGAAGCCGACGAAAGAAGGAAAACTTCTAGACCTAGTCCTTAGTGGAGCGAATGATCTGGTGCGGAAGATAATGGTGCTGGGGCCGCTTGATAGCAGTGATCATAATATGATCAAATTAGATATTAGCTTTGAAGTAAATATACACAGGAAATCCAATACGTTAGCGTTTAACTTTAAAAAGGGAGACTATGATAAAATGAGAAGAATGGTGGAAAATAAACTTAGTGGAGTGGCTTCGAGGGTCAAAAAATTACATCAGGCATGGATGCTGTTCAAAAACACCATCCTGGAAGCCCAGGCCAAATATATTCCACATATTAAAAAAGGAGGACAATAGACCAAATGGCAGCCGGCATGGTTAAAAAGTGAGGTGAAGGAAGCTATTAGAGCTAAAAGAAAATCGTTCAGAAAATGGAAGAAGGAACCGACTGAAAATAATAAGAAATAGCATAAGGAATGTCAAGTCAAATGCAAAGCGCTGATAAGGAAGGCAAAGAGGGACTTTGAAAAAAAAGATTGCATTGGAGGCAAAAACACATAGTAAAAATATTTTTAGGTATATTAAAAGCAGGAAGCCGGCAAAAAAATCGGTTGGACCTTCTAGATGACCGAGGGGTAAAAGGGGCAATCAGGGAAGACGAAGCCATAGCGGAGAGATTAAATGAATTCTTTCCTTCGGTTTTCACCGAGGAAGATTTGGGAGAGATACCGGAGCCAGAAATGGTATTCAAAGCTGACGAGTCAGAAACTGAATGAAATCTCTATAGACCTAGAGGATGTAATGGGGCAATTTGACAAATTGAAGAGTAGCAAATCTCCTGGACCGGATGGTATTTATCCCAGAGTACTGATAGAACTGAAAAATGAACTTGTGGAACGATTTTTAGTAATATGTAATTTATCCTTAAAATCAAGCATGGTACCGGAAGATTGGAGGGTGGCCAATGTAACACCAGGCAAAATGGTAGAGACTATTATAAAGAACAAAATTACAGAGCATATTCAAAAGCACGGATTAATGAGACAAAGTCAACATGGATTTAGTGAAGGGAAATCTTGCCTCACCAATCTATTACATTTCTTTGAAGGGGTGAACAAACATGTGGATAAAGGTGAGCCGGTTGATATTGTGTATCTGGATTTTCAGAAGGCGTTTGACAAAGTACCTCATGAAAGACTCCAGAGGAAATTGGAGAGTCATGGGATGGGAGGTAGGCTTCTATTGTAGATTAACAACTGGTTAAAAGATAGAAAACAGAAAGTAGGGTTAAATGGTCAGTATTCTCAGTGGAGAAGTGTAGTTAGTGGGGTTCCCCAGGGGTCTGTGCTGGGACCGCTGCTTTTTAACATATTTATAAATGACTAAGAGATGGGGGTAACTAGTGAGGTAATTAAATTTGCTGGTGACATAAAGTTATTCAAAATCTTTAAATCGAAGGAGGATTGTGAAAAATTACAAGAGGACCTTACGAGACTGGGTGTCTAAATGGCAGATGACGTTTAATGTGTGCAAGTGCAGAGTGATGCATGTGGGAAAGAGGAACCCGAATTATAGCTACTTCATGCAAAATTTCACGTTAGGAGTCACTGACCAAGAAAGGGATCGAGGTGTCGTCGTCGATGATACGTGTAAACCTTATGCTCAGTGTGTTGCGGCGGCTAAGAAAGCAAATAGAATGTTAGGTATTATTAGGAAAGGAATGGAAAACAAAAATGAGGATGTTAAAAATGCCTTTGTATCGCTCCCCTTGACAGAAAATGTGGTAAAGGCAGTTAGCTTAGCAGGGTTTTAAAAAGGGTTGGCCAGCTTCCTAAAGGAAAAGTCCATAGACCATTATTAAATTGGGTTTGGGGAAAATATTTCTCGGATAAGCAGCATAAAATGTTTTGTACTTTTTGGGGGGATCTTGCCAGGTATTTGTGACCTGGATTGGCCACTGTTGGAAACAGGATGCTGGGGTCTGTCCCAGTATGGCAATACGTATGAGAGAAGCCATTTGCATGTATAGAGTCTGGTAAAAGCTTTGTTCAGAAGGTAAACCTCACAATACATCAGAGAATGTACACAGGAGTGAAACCATTTACATGTCCCAAGTGTGGTAAAAGCTTTTGTTGGAAAGAGAGCCTCACATGGCATCAGAGAATCCACACAGGGATGAAACCATTTACATGCACTGAGGAGGGTAAAAGCTTCAGTTGCATTGGGACAGGTAATTATGGAATGTACACTGTTGCTATGAAGTATGGAAAAATTGCACTCTGTTATTTAGATATATGTAATGAGACCTCCTTTTCATCTATAGATCTGAATTCAAAGCCCAAATCTAATGATAAACAATAGACTCAAGGCTCAGATGTTATTTAAAAAAAATGAAACCTGGCATCAGGTAGAATAGTGGAAAAGTAACATCCCAGGAAAGCAATAGGGCATCCTTGGGGGCTGCAGTGGACTTTATAATACACAGGTACACATCTCACCATTGCTTCCTTACCTTGTTTGCTGAGCTCCCCAAAACCCACTACTCCCAACTGTACACCACTACCATAGCCCTTACAGATGAAGGGAGCACCAATATGTGGGTACAGTGGGTTTCTGGTGGGTTTTGGAGGTCTCACAGTTTCCTCCACAAGTGTATCAAGTAGGGGGAGGTAGAAACCTGGGTCCACCTGTCTGCAGTGCACTGCACCACTACTAGACTAATCCAGGGACCTGCATGCTATTCTAATGAACTTGAGTATAACATCTGAGGTTGGCATACAGGCTGGCAAGTAATATTTTTAATCACATTTTTGGGGTGGGAGGGGGATAGTGACCACTGGGCGAGTAAGGGGAGGTGATCTTTGATTCCCTCCAATGGTCATTTGGGGCACCTCTTGTGAGGAGTAGCCTAGTGGTTAGTGCAGCAGACTTTGATCCTGGGGAAGTGGGTTCAATTCCCACTGCAGCTAGTTCAAAACGTCTAAGTTTTAGTCTTGGATGTTTTTGTTTTGTTCCATTATGGGTGAAAGACGTCTAAGTCTTAGGAACGCCCAAGTCTCGCCTTGAACACGCCCAAGTCTCGCCTTGAACACGCCCCTTGAGATTGAGACGTCCTTCTGACAGACTTCAGAGAAAAACGTCTAAAAAGAGGTTTCAAAAATCTGATTTGGATGTTTTTGTGAGATGAATGTTCAAATGCAGACATGTCACTTTTTGGACGTTTTTCTATTTTGAAAATGAGCCTGACAGTCTCATTTTCCAAAGGAAGAATGTAAAGCAAACATGATGAAAACAAGGTAAAAAAATATCATAGCATGGGAGAGCTTTGTGTCATGTTTGCTTAGCTGAGAGAAAGAAACAAAACTAGAGAGCTGAGGAGACCGCTATTCACAGGAAGGACTGCAACATACTCAGAACTGTACACTAGAATTCTGAGCCTTGGGAGAACAGTTCATTTCCAGTGTCATCAGATGTCACATACCATTTGCCTAACTTAATCCTGCTTATCAATAGAAAAGAAACTTAAATCTTTAACGTTACTGCATTTGAAGCTTTTGTTTTCTTTCTTTTTTTATTCAATACAATCATCTGTGAAGTTTCATGACTGTCGCTTCAACCTTTTTCTCTCAGACAGATCACTATCTGATTGAGGTTGTGTACTCATTACCACAATATTGGTGAACAGCAAAATGTAAACCCAAAGGGTAAAATAGTTTACAGTTCTAAAGACTATGGGTATAGCCCTCAGAGACCGAGGATTAACCAAGGTCTGACCTGCAAGACTCCAGTATCTACATGAGATTATAGTGTCTGCGGTCCTATCTCATTCATAGGGCTTAATTTATACCCATTATCAAAACATTCATTCTTTTTGCTGGATATTATAGTCTGAATACACGGAAGTGAAAACTTCAAAACAACACTTAGCTTTCACTGAAGTGACGCAAAAACCCCATATCGTTTCGCCTTCTTACAGGCTTCCTCAGGTTCTGCCCAATGTGAATGGTATACCGGGGTATCACCGAATATCTATATTAATAAATCCCACCTTGAACGTTCTGAAGCTCACTCCAAGGCAGAGAAGCTCACTCCAAGGCAGAGAAGCACAAAAATCCTGTAGTCTTCATAGGCTAGGACCAGTCACTCTCACTCATAGACCCGCCCTCAGCCACGCCCCATCTGTACATAAAACGCTACCTCAACATTCTGAAGACAACCTGCTGAAGCCATCTGCAAAATCCCTAAACAGTTCGTAAGTTCATGATGGTGAAGCCATCCAACTCACCATGTCTCTCTGCCACGCCCTCGAGGGCGGAACACAGAGAGTAAAGGGACCCATAAAGGCACCCCTACCAACTGGCAACCCCCTCCAACAAACAACGACCCAGGCAGGGGGAGTGTTTCCGTACTCCTCCCCCTGCCTAGAAATCGCTACAGACTGCTGTCAAACTCCCCAACCACACGACCACAAAAGCCACCCGCAACCCCCCCCACACAAACACACACACACACATACACATACACACACACAAATGCAAACACACAAACACACACAAACGCACACACACACACAAACGCACACACACAAACACACACGCACACATAAACACACACACGCAAACACACACATGCAAACACACACACATAAACACACAAACACACACACACACACACACACACACACAAACACACACAAACACATACACACACAAACACATACACACACACAAACGCAAACACACACAAACGCACACACACACACACACAAACGCACACAAACGCAAACACACACAAACGCACACACACAAACGCACACACACACACACAAATGCACACACACACACACAAACGCACACACACACACACACACAAACGCAAACACACACACAAACGCAAACACACACACACACACACACATAAACACACAAACACACACATAAACACACACAAACACACACACAAACGCACGCACACACGCAAACACACACACACAGAAACACACGCAAACACACACACGTAAACACACACACACAGAAACACACACAGAAACACACACGCAAACACATAAACACACAAACAAACGCACACACACAAACACACACACATAAACACACACAAACACACACACACACAGAGAAACACACACACACAAACACACATACACAGAAACACGCACACACATAAACACACAAACAAACACACACACATAAACACACACAAACACACACACACACAGAGAAACACACACACACAAACACACACACAAACACACATACACAGAAACACACACACACACACACACAAACAGAAACACACACACACACAGAAACACAAACACACACACACAGAAACACACACACTCAAACACACACATACACACACACACATACACACACACAAACACACAGAAACACACACACACACACACAGAAACACACACACATAAACACACAGAAACACACGCACACACTCACACAAACACACACAAGCAAACACACAAACACACAAACAAGCACACACACACAAACGCAAACACACACGCACACACACACAAACGCAAACACACACACAAACACACACAGAAACACACACATACATACACACACACACACAAACAGCCTCGACGGTGCACCTCTAAGTGCCCCCCCCCGCCGCATCGCCACAACAACCCGTGCAACGGGGCATCAGAAAGCCCCTACCCCCCTTCCCTCCTCGCCGCATCACCCAACCCCTCCCCCGCCGCTTCACCAAGCCCCCCCCCCCCCCCCCACATCGACCGCCTCGCCACCCGCGACCGCTAATACAAACTCTGTCCGGCGGCTGCTGCTGCTTCTATTCAGCAGCAGCAGCCCATACATAAAGAAAACAAACAAACAAAAAAACAACCTCCTAAAACGCACCTCCGTGGAGAACCATCTCACATTGGCTGACGTCTCTGCAACCGCTCCTCCTCTCCCCTCAACGTCAGTGCCCCTGCCGGAAGACCCTGGAGAAACGCCGAGATGTCAGAGGGGAGAGGAGAAGCGCATGCTCAGACTTCAGCCAATGTGAGATGCTTCTCAACGGAGGTGCGTTTTAGGAGGATTTTTTTTTTGTTTTCTTTATGTATGGACTGCTGCTGCTGAATAGCAGAAGCAGCAGCCGCCGGACACAGTTTGTATTAGCGGTTGCGGGTGGCGAGGGGGTTGATGAGGGGGGAGGGGCTTGGTGATGTGCCACGGTGGGGGGGGACGGGTGATGCGCGAATGGGGGGGGGACAAGGGGCTTTCTTTGAGTGCTGCACCGGCTGGGGGGAAAGGGAGGTCTCGCTGGACATGGGTGGCTGGAAGGAAGCAGGGGGAGGGGAGGGGGGGCAGGGAACAGGGAGATAGGGATGGGGCTCCACACACCACATGTGTGCCTGCAAGGGGGACAGGGGATACAGGACGGACACTGCAGGGCAGGCAGGGGGACAGAAGATTTGGTGGTCATCAGGGGGGACAGGTGGGTCGATGGACATGGCTGGCCACAGGGGAGGAACAGGGAAAAAGGAGAGGAGTGTCCTCAGACATGGGTGGCTGCACAGGAGAGGAGGGTCGCTGGACATGGGTAGCTGCAGGGGGGGCAGGGGGACAGAAGGGTCGCTGGACATGGCTGGCTGCAGGGGGGACAGGGGAGAGAGGAGGGATGCTGCACATGCGTGCTTGCAGGGAGACAGGAGGGATGCTGAGGGGGGGGCCTGAGACCACATAGGTGGCTGCAGGGGGAGCAGTGGAGACAGGAAGGACGCAGCAGGGGGAGAGGAGGGTTGATGGGCATGGGTGGCTGCAGGGGGATGCTGGACATGGGTGGCTGCAGGGGGAACACGGGGAGAGGAGGGTCGCTGCACATGTCTGGCTGCAAGGGGGCAGGGGAGAAGGAGGGGGTGAGGGGGTTCCTCACACCACACACACAGTCACTCATTCTCTGTCTGCCACATACACTCTCACTCACACACTCACTGTCTTTGTCCCTCTCTCTCACACAGTGTCACACAGAAACACAAACACTGTCTCTCACACACTCTCTCTCTTGCACAAACACATACACTCTGTCTCTCTCTCTCTCTCTCTCTCTCTCACATTCTCTCTCTGACACACACGCTCCATCTCTCACACACGCTCTTTCTGAAACATACACTCCAAGGAAAACCTTGCTAGCGCCTGTTTCATTTCTAACAGAAACGGGCCTTTTTACTAGTAGAATATAAAACACACATTCAGCAAATAAAGACTTATCTTAATCACCATATCTATTAACTTTAATAAGGCTGAATAAGCCATATTATTGAAACCCACCTAACTATGGAAAACTCAGTGCATTAGCTAAGCTTCATAGGGCTAAAGAAGTTCAATATTTAGCAACATGCTTAACAGCTGCTTCATAAAGCTAAAGAGATTCAACATTATACGCAATGAATAACAGATGTCTCATACTCAAAGATGATAATTTAAGATCCTTAAAAGGTATATTAAGGTGAAGTGACCTTAGCAAATAAAGCAACATTGTAAAATGTCTAAGAAGAAAAGATATACACAAGAAGCTGATTCACAGGAATTCATTCAAACTGAATCACAGTGCACGGGTCATACAGTAACAAAACGCTATCGTATACATTCCAAAAAACATACCGACAGTACTTACTCGACCCTAGCAGGAAATTTAACTGAAAGCAAACAAACTTACTTGACCATGCAGCGGCGCGAATGCAGGGACCGATTCTTAAAGGCCCTAGAATTTTCTCAAATGGAATCACGCTAGCTAAGCACTTATAACGTAACTAACGTCCATTACGTAATGACATCACTGGGCATAAAGACGTCATACGTTCCTCTAAGAACATGTGCGTCAACAGTCTAATCGTGCAGGGAATCGCAAGACCACGCCCATTGCGCAATCGCGTCACTCCGACATTGCAATACTCTATTGATAAAGATGCGTGATAAAAAAGCATCTCACAGAGAAGTACTTGCGTACAGTGAATCTTCCTTGTTGATATACTCACAAAGACCAAAGAAATGCCAGGATTTAATAATGACACTTAACTCATATTTGTCTCACAACGCGTATTCTAAAATCCATAGATAGACAAACATCGTATACAGATGCACTTGCAAAGACTGGACTAAATCATAATTTCCTCATGGAAAAATAACCAATGTTTATCCTCGCAGCTCATACATGTGCAAGCTATTGTAGGCAAAATACACATTTCTATAAACACAAGCATAGCAAAACACTCTGCCAGACATTTAAATATACACACTGTATTCTTAAAGTTCCATATCATTGAAAGGCATGTATCACTATATTCAATAGAATGCATGCCATTCAATGGAATTATTAAGACCATACGGTTCTACAGAATTGAGATTAAAAATCCATCTTGTCTCTTTTCTCTGGAGCATAAGTTTACGATTACCACCCCTTTGAGATGCCTCCACTTTATCTATAACACAGCATCTTAGATCTTCAAATGCGTGTTTTAATGCTACACAATGTTCAACAATTGGCTCTTTCATCACTGCTCTGCGTATGTTAGATTTGTGTTCTGAAAGTCTGATTTTAAGCTTTCTAGTAGTCATGCCTACATAGATTTTATTACATGGACATGTGAGAGTATATACTACATGGTCTGTACAGCAGTTAGAAAAATGCTTGAAATAAACAAGAGTATTAGTGTGAACATTGTAAAATGATTTCGTCTGTGTCATGATCTTGCAGTGTGAGCAGTTACCACACTTAAAATGTCCCACAGTTTTAAATGGTTTAGTGGTTCTCAAATCTGCAGGGCTCAGCTTGTCCTTTAAATTATTAGCCCTAGAGAAGGCTAATCTCAATCTCTTCTTTTGAAAAACTGGTAAAGATTGTAGAATGTCCCATCTGTTTCTAAGAATGTTGGCAATATGCCTCCCTGCTTCTGTATAACCCAAGACCATGGTGATGGTGTCTTGGTCATGGCTTTTAGAAGAAGTGGTGGATAACAAAAGCTCTCTATTGTTGTATTTTGCTCTGCGGTAAGCTCTTTTAAGGACCTTATTGGAATATCCACGTTCTCTAAGTTTATTCTTGAGGTCCTTCGCTTGTTGTTTAAACATTGCATCATCGCTGCAAATACGCCTAATTCTCAGAAATTGAGAAAATGGTAAATTGTCACGCATGTGTTGAGGATGACAGCTGCTCTGGTGAAGAAAGGAATTTCTTTCTGTAATCTTATGGTGCACTTTAGTAGAAAATCCTCAACTGGTCTTCTCTATTTCAATATCTAAATAGCTGATGCTGGTTTTAGAAGTATTGCTGGTGAATTGAATATTCGAATTACAACTGTTCAACCCAATCATGAACAGGGAAAAGGCCTCTGCTGAGCCTCTCCATAGTAAAAAGATGTCATCAATAAAACGCCACCAACATACTATCAGCTCTTCAAATGGTGAAGACTTCAGCCACTCATTTTCAAATTGCTCCATAAACAGGTCGGCCACAGACGGGGCGAAAGTAGCACCCATTGCTACTCCACTCTTTTGCAAGTATAGAGTTCCATTGAACATAAAATAGTTCTCTTTCAAGGCTAGGCGTGCCAGTTTCATAAGAAATTCTGTTGGAATCAAGTGTAGTCTCATTCGTTTATCTAGCACATTTTGGATCGTAAACAAAGCCTCTCCTTGAGGGATAGATGTGTATAATGAGGTCACATCTAAGGTGACCATCATTACTGATGGAATATCATCGGTCCTTATGGAAGCTAATTTTTGTAGAAAATGAGTGCTGTCTCTGATATAGGAAGTAATTTTAGGGACTTCTGTCTTCAAAAATTCATCCAAAAACTGAGAGAGAGGTTCCAAAACAGATTGTCTAGCAGAAAGAATTGGCCTCCCCGGTGGGTTAGTGGGATGTTTGTGGACCTTAGGTAAAAAATATAAGACTGGTGTTCTGGGTTGAGCACAGCAAAGAAATCTTTTGTCTTTTGATGTTATGAATCCTTGGTCTAAAGCTTCATCAGTTACACGATTAATCACTGATTGAAGTCTTTTAGTAGGATTTAAAGATAATTTCACATAGTTTGAAGTATCTGTTAATTGTCTCAATCCTTCGTCTATATATTGTTGTTTGTCCATGATCACTATAGCACCACCTTTATCAGCCTTCTTTATAACTATAGACTCATCAGTTTGTAATTTAAGAATAGCAGCTGACTCGGCACTGCTGTGATTGTATTTCCTGGGAAATTTAAACCCATGTTTGGTTTTATATTTATTGATGTCAGTAAGCACCATTTGCTTAAACATGGTGAGTGCAGGGTCCAGTGGGCTTTGTGGTTTCCACGTCGTCTTGGGATAAAGAACAGTACGTTCATCTCTCATCTGAGCGTCACCAAAAAAGGTCTTTAAGTGCAATAATCTCATAAATTTTTCAAGGTCTACATTAAACTGAAATTCATTAAATTGCACTGATGGCACAAATGAAAGGCCTTTGGTTACTTACAATATCCTAGTCCATTAGTTCCCAAACCTGGTCCTGGAGACACCCCAGCCAGTCAGGTTTGCAGGATATCCACAATGAATATGAATGGGAGAGATTTGCGTGCAGTGGAGGCAGTGCATCCAAATATCTCTCCTGAATATTCATTGTGGATATTCTAAAAACCTGACTGGCTGGGGTGCCTCCAGGACCAGGTTTGGGAACCACTACTCTAGCCACTTTGCAAACAGTATCTCACTCTCAATGCAGGAAAGAGGGATGATGATATAAAAGCCATCTTAAACGTTTTAAACACCAGGTTCACCACTGGGAAAGAAAATGGCGCAAATCTAAAAATCCATCCATCCCATATATTGATCTATAAAAGTATGACCAATTCCTTTAAAAAAGCTATTAATAAGGCCAAACAAACCTACAGTGGGGGAAATAAGTATTTGATCCCTTGCTGATTTTGTAAGTTTGCCCACTGACAAAGACATGAGCAGCCCATAATTGAAGGGTAGGTTATTGGTAACAGTGAGAGATAGCACATCACAAATTAAATCCGGAAAATCACATTGTGGAAAGTATATGAATTTATTTGCATTCTGCAGAGGGAAATAAGTATTTGATCCCCACCAACCAGTAAGAGATCTGGCCCCTACAGACCAGGTAGATGCTCCAAATCAACTCGTTACCTGCATGACAGACAGCTGTCGGCAATGGTCACCTGTATGAAAGACACCTGTCCATAGACTCAGTGAATCAGTCAGACTCTAACCTCTACAAAATGGCCAAGAGCAAGGAGCTGTCTAAGGATGTCAGGGACAAGATCATACACCTGCACAAGGCTGGAATGGGCTACAAAACCATCAGTAAGACGCTGGGCGAGAAGGAGACGACTGTTGGTGCCATAGTAAGAAAATGGAAGAAGTACAAAATGACTGTCAATCGACAAAGATCTGGGGCTCCACGCAAAATCTCACCTCGTGGGGTATCCTTGATCATGAGGAAGGTTAGAAATCAGCCTACAACTACAAGGGGGGAACTTGTCAATGATCTCAAGGCAGCTGGGACCACTGTCACCACGAAAACCATTGGTAACACATTACGACATAACGGATTGCAATCCTGCAGTGCCCGCAAGGTCCCCCTGCTCCGGAAGGCACATGTGACGGCCCGTCTGAAGTTTGCCAGTGAACACCTGGATGATGCCGAGAGTGATTGGGAGAAGGTGCTGTGGTCAGATGAGACAAAAATTGAGCTCTTTGGCATGAACTCAACTCGCCGTGTTTGGAGGAAGAGAAATGCTGCCTATGACCCAAAGAACACCGTCCCCACTGTCAAGCATGGAGGTGGAAATGTTATGTTTTGGGGGTGTTTCTCTGCTAAGGGCACAGGACTACTTCACCGCATCAATGGGAGAATGGATGGGGCCATGTACCGTACAATTCTGAGTGACAACCTCCTTCCCTCCGCCAGGGCCTTAAAAATGGGTCGTGGCTGGGTCTTCCAGCACGACAATGACCCAAAACATACAGCCAAGGCAACAAAGGAGTGGCTCAGGAAGAAGCACATTAGGGTCATGGAGTGGCCTAGCCAGTCACCAGACCTTAATCCCATTGAAAACTTATGGAGGGAGCTGAAGCTGCGAGTTGCCAAGCGACAGCCCAGAACTCTTAATGATTTAGAGATGATCTGCAAAGAGGAGTGGACCAAAATTCCTCCTGACATGTGTGCAAACCTCATCATCAACTACAGAAGACGTCTGACCGCTGTGCTTGCCAACAAGGGTTTTGCCACCAAGTATTAGGTCTTGTTTGCCAGAGGGATTAAATACTTATTTCCCTCTGCAGAATGCAAATAAATTCATATACTTTCCACAATGTGATTTTCCGGATTTAATTTGTGATGTGCTATCTCTCACTGTTACCAATAACCTACCCTTCAATTATGGGCTGCTCATGTCTTTGTCAGTGGGCAAACTTACAAAATCAGCAAGGGATCAAATACTTATTTCCCCCACTGTATATCTGTGATCAAATAGAGAGAGCCCCCAGTTCCAAGAGAGTTTACAATATCTTTCGTTCTTTTACAAAATCCCTGAAGCAAAACTGAGTCCTTGGATCTCAGCTCTTAGTACTTGGCTTGTTAGCTTCAGGGTAAGATTAATGCATTACAAATATCTTAATGCTCACAACAGGGTAATTTTGTCAATGACCCCTCAGGAAGGTCTGCCCTCCTCTTCCATTTCTAGCAAATTTTTAGCTCTTAATCCCCCAACATAAGCAGATATTTCATAACCCTTAAGAACTATTCATTTCACCATTGTGCCCCATGATCCAATCCCTTCAAATTTTGACTTATTTTTGAACCCTTTTTCTTATCATATGATCTCAATGCTTACAACAAGGTATGGTACTAGCAACATGTAAAAGCACTATAATTCACCCTCAAATCAAAAATGCATCACTTATAGGCCCTTTTACTAAAGCTTAGCACATGCTAACGAACATTAGCATTCGCTAAGATCCATGTGGCCATAGGTATAAAATAAAGTCATGCAGCATTTAGTGCATGCTAAGCTTTAGTAAGAGGTCCCCTTAGTGCTTCTTTAGTCTCTAGTTACCATCCTATTGTAAATTTACCAATAGTATCTAAATTTTGTGGAAGCTTTGTCACATCTCACCTATATAATTACTTAGATCATATTAATGTCCTGCATCCCAATTAATAGTCCAATAGAAAAGATGTATCTGGCACATACGGAACAAAAAAAGTGGACTCGGAAGTCAAAGGAAGCAATATTTTATTCAAAACCTGATATGGCACGTGTTTCGGCTGGCGCCTGCATCAGAGATCAGTCAACGGTCAATCTAAGATATCTATATGTGGAGTCCTTTTCAACCACAAACACAATACAAGGAAATGCAAAGACAATTTTCTGCACGGCTCTGAGAAGCAGTAGCAGTTTTGCTGACCTTGTATCCCAATCAGACAGGATTTTGCAGACAATACAGCATGGAAGCGATATTGATTGGAATCACTAAAAATAAATTTGACCAGGGTAAACTGGGAATTTACTATCATTAGACCTATCTGCTGTGTTTGATTTAGTAGACCACTCCTTCCTTTTGCAAAGTTTGGAGGAAATAGGAATTAGGTACCTGGCTCTGAATTAGTCTATTTCAATCTATCAGAACAGACATGTATAGTGTTTTGAAATAATCAACGCTGTATTTTTTTACTTGTGGCTCCCCACTATCTCCAATCTTGTTTAATGTATTTCTAGACCCACTACTGGAGCTTATCCAATCACTACTTATAGCATATGCTTATGCAGATGACATACAGATCTTGACTACTGTTGATCCGTTAGACACTGGCAACATTTGGAAACTTAATTCTAAATGAAACCTTATAGAAGATTGGCTCTCCAAACATAAATTAAAACTTAACCCAGACAAAACCAAAGGAAAATTATTTTCATGGGAAGATGCATAACTTTTATCATTTCCAATACTAATGACATGTTCAAAAGTGGCCTATTCTGCAGTGAAGTTGTCAGGGATCTTTGTAGATTCTAAGTTGTCCTTCATAAAACTTACGTTTCGCACCTGTCCAATAAACATTGTTTTTTTTTGTTTGTTTTATTTTTTTCAGTTGAAGACCCTGGCTCCATTTCTTTGACAGAAAGTACTTAGAATATTGATACATTCTCTTGTCATTAGTCATTTAGACTGTTGTAATTCTTTATTTAGTGGACTTCTTATGCTAGAATTACAATTGTTTCAAAATACTGTATTTAAGCTCGCTTACAAAAAGATAGGATCATGTGACACCCTTTATAATATTGACCCTATTGATAAGATTCCCGCCTTAAGCAGTTCCCTTATCCCTTATGTGTCCTATTTGTCTTGATTAGATTGTAAGCTACTATTACTACTACTTAACATTTCTAAAGCGCTACTAGGGTTATGCAGCGCTGTACAATTTAACATAGAGGGACAGTCCCTGCTCAAGGAGCTTACAATCTAAAAGACAAGTGAACAGTCAATCTGAAAGGGGCAGTCAAATTGGGCAGTCTGGATTACTGAACGGTAAGAGTTAGGTGCCAAATGCAGCATTGAAGAGGTGGGCTTTAAGCAGAGACTTGAAGATGGGCAGGGAGGGGGGCTTGGTGTAAGGGCTCAGGAAGGTTGTTCCAAGCATAGGGTGAGGCGAGGCAGGGACTGTCTCTTACTTACATGTTCAGTGTACAGCACTGCATGTCTAGTTGTGCTGTAGAAATGTTAAGTAGTAGTAGTAACTCTGGAGAACTATTATTCCTTTCTCCTATGCTTTTCCCCTGTTCCTCTTCTAGATCACTACAGTTTGTTAATCAGAACCAATTAATTATCCCATACTTCAATTTCATTTTTTGGGGGGGTGGGGGGGGGGCAATGTCTATAATTCTATCTTTAGAGTTGTACGTCCTTCCTTTTGGAACTCATTGCCTCTTCATTTAAGACTAGAAACAACTTTCTAATCATTTAAAAAGGGTCTAAAAACCTTTTTATTCATAGATGCCTTTGGGAAAATGATGGTATTTTTCCAAGCTGTTTGGATATAATGGGTGATGCTGGACTGGAACTGGGAACAACTGTATTTTCTTTCTGCTTATTCTATGTAATTCTACTTTGTAAACTACAAGGAAGGCTCTGGTATGACAAATAAAAATGAAACTTGAAACCATATCACAAATGTGCCTCATGTTGTACTTCTCTTCTTCATTCAACTGCTTATCATACAGATCAGATTGAATGCTTGGCCACTTCATCATCTTTGAGGCTTCTTAATACTCAGTTTTGAGAAACTGTTGGAGAAGGGAAATGGCAGTCATCATGGAATGATACTAACTTTAAAGCAGAGGCTGTTTTTCTTTATTTCCATGGAAAGTGATGGTAGTTCTCATCTATAACGGCTAAGGGAAGGAGTAAATAAACTAAGAAATTGGGTTCTGACTAGTTGTCAACTTTTGACACTCTTATTTTACAGGTTTGTGATTCTATCAGTGGTTCTGTTTGGATTGACGTACAACCCTCATGAGACATGCTCACTTAACCTGGTGGATCACGGCAGGGGTTACCTGGGAATCCTGCTTAGCTGTATGATTGCTGAAGTAGCTATTATTTGGCTGAGCATGCGTGGCAGCATCCTGTACACAGAGCCCCGGGACTCGATGCAGTATGTCCTCTATGTCAGGCTGGGTAAGAGACTTCAAGTATTATGTGCATTAGGCAGGGTGAAAAAGAGAGATTTAGGCAATATGCACTATATGGAGAATTAAGAATAGACCTCAGGTAGCATATGCTCTATACATGACTGAGTAAGTTAAAGGCAACCCATGCTCCATGCAAATCTTTCCTACATTGGATTATTTTCTTGGTGGTATTTTTATTTATTTAAGTTTGCTGCTTCCTGGTTGATGATCTTGGATCTCTTTTTATCAAAATTATATTTCTTATATGTTTTTAGATACTACAACTATGCAGCTATTCATGACGATCACTCCCCAATGTTTTTCCCCATATCTCCTCTTCAGCTTTTTGTGTTAGTTTTTTGGGGTGTATTTGGTTTTGATTTAGTTTACATTTGTTTGTTTTTTTTTCTTTCAAATATGGATGTTTAAAGATGGAAAGTCTGTTGCTTGACATTCTGGGTTAATGAGGAGGAGAGATATTATACTTATGTATAGAAAGACGCCTGTTAGAATGGAAGATATGCAGCCACTATAGCTTCAAGTGTTATTTTCTAGCAGGTGCTTACAGTAGGTGAACCTAGACACTCAACACTAGGGCATGGGAAGATAACTGCTGATGACTGGTATTGGGAGTGGTGCAGAGCTGTTGCTGACATGATAGCCTTGTATTTCAGTGTATTTCCTCTCACCCTTACCCCTTTGCCATTTCAGCCATCCTGGCAATTGAGTTTGTGTATGCCATTGTGGGAATTGTCTGGTTGGCTCAGTATTACACTGCTTGCAGCGACACCACTGCCAAGAACGTCACACTGGGTACGTACCAAATGAATATATTGTTGGGACACTTCAGTGTTCAGATGAATAGCAGAAATAACCACACACAATCTATGTTCTATCTCCAGGGGCATTACCTGTGCAGACCTGCAGACTAGGTAGCAAATACAGCATAATGCTGTCCTGGAACTCTAAATCAGTCCTGTCAGAAATTTTGGAGCCACCACCGTTTGATTTTATGCCACATATTTTTTCTAGAAACGAGTGGGAGCTAAAAGAGTAAAGAATCACTAGCGAGTCCAGAGAGGTCAAATATTAAACATGAGCAAATGATTTAGGGGTGAGAGAGCAGACAGTAGGTATAGTGGTACACCTCCATGGGAGCCCACCAACTTGATGCCTCTTCCTTCTCTCTGTCCCGCAGGGATGGTTGTCTGTAACTGGGTCGTCATTCTGAGCGTCTGCATCACCGTTCTCTGCGTCTTTGATCCAACAGGGCGCACCTTTGTCAAACTGCGAGCCACTAAAAGGAGACAGCGAAACCTCCGTACATACAACCTGCGGTGAGCAGGAGATCAGAACCTTGGAAACAGAGAGCTAAAAAGTTGTGATCAGACTGATCTGAATGAATCAGCTTGACATATTTCTGCTTTTCTCTCTGTATGCTTCCTTTTCTGTCATTTTTCTCATGTGCACTCTGTTTCCTGCCTGTTAAGTTGTGCTTGCTCGTCCAAATCTGCTTTTTTGCTTTTAAAATAAATGTGTATATGTGTTTTTGTTGATGTATGTTTATTTGCTTCCATGGTATCCCCTTTCATTGGTTTTGTTACCTTCCTGTGGCATACATTCTCTCTGGTTTTAACTTTTTATGTCTGCATTCAAGTGCTTGCTTACTTACCTGGTGCCTATAACATGTTGTCCTTGCTCTTACTTCCCACATCCTTGTGCCACCTTTTGTGTTCCCTTGTATTTTTGTGTTCTGTTTAACCTTATGTCATACCACGTTGTACTACTCACACACTTGTCTGTATTGACTAGTCTTTGTCCTTTTCTCTGGCAAATGCAGTTTTTCACTATCTTTGTTCATGTATTCCCTTGTATAGGCATCGGCTGGAGGAAGGTCAGGCCAGTAGCTGGATGCGGCGACTCAAAGTCTTTCTCTGTTGCACACGAACTAAGGATTCACAGTCAGTAAGTATGGGAAGGAGTTTGTACACTTTAATTTCTAGGTAGACACCAGTGTAATGCACCATAGGACAAGTTCTGGAGTCACGTGCATTGTATTTCATGTCCTTGACCATGTGGAACAAGCAGCATGTGGGTGTGTGTGTTAAAACTATGGACATGGGAAGGAGGAAGTGACTTCACCGAGCTAAGATGGCTGCTTGAGCGATTTGCTCCGGCTGCCCCAAAGCAGAAAATGATTTTTTTTGAGCGATTAATCCAGCGTTAAGATAATTCTGGGGAAACTAACAAACGGAGGAAGTGAGCAGTTATACAGCAAGCATGACCTCCTGTGCATCGTACAGTCCCTGGCGGGATTCACTTACCCAGGCCCCAGCGCATCAAATGTGCAAAGCAAAACGGGGCGAAAAAGCATGGAGAGGGAAGCAGCGGCAGAGGACGTGGTGCAGCAACAGATTACACAAGAATCCCAACTACTGTACAGCCCAGAAGAACCCCAAATTGCAGGAACCGATCCACTGGTTGAGATCCGGGAATGCTTGAAAGAATTAACAGGGGAGTTAAAAGCTATGCGCTCCGATTTGAATAGCTTGGGAGCCGACCTACGTGGCGAAATAGGAGCGCTGGGGCAGCGAGTAGCAGAAGCAGAGGAGAGGCTGGAAGAGCAAGCGGAGATGATACAGGTTTTAAATGACCAAGCCATAGAGGATAAGCAGAACTCCCAGCAAATATGGGATAAACTGGAAGATATCGAAAATCGAAGCAGATGGTGCAACGTAAGATTTCGAGGCCTTCCAGAAATCCCCTCCTATGCGAACTGCGAACACGTGGTGCAGCAGATAGCAAGCGCTCTCTTAAAAGAGAAACAGGTGGAGAGAGAACCATCAGAAATCCATATAGAGAGAGCGCATAGATCCCTGGGAACATCCAGAAATAATCAGCCTGGAGACTTGATAGCATGCTTTGCGGACTACAGACTAAAGGAAAAAATAATGCAGGCGGCGAGGGAAATCCCAGATTTCAAATGGGAAATGCACCACATTGAGATATATCAAGACTTGGCACTTACTACGCTGCAATGGCAGGCCAAGCTTCGCTACCTTACACAATACCTGCGAGCCCAAAACATACAATGTAGATGGAGTCACCCGTTTGCTCTGCGCTTCTACAAGGAGAGGAAGCTACATCAGATCCGAAGGGTCGCTGACGCTGCAATGATCTTCCCAGAAAAAGTGAAAACCAACCTGATTGAGCCCACACGAAAAACAGGAATAGCGCATAAGGACAGACCCAAGTGGCAATGGGTCACGGCTAGGAAAGGGCGACTACAACGGCAGCAGTCAGATACAGCTTTGCGACGAGGGACATCTGGGACAACCTAATCTTTTGGTGACCACTCATAACTTACTGGATGCTATACGCTACCCAACTGACTAATATAAAATGAGGGGCAGTGGAACCGGGACCACAAAGACATCGATGAGACTATTACGCAGGAAAATAGCGGAAAAAAGGGGTTAAGATTGGTAAGAGGTTGATAATTGATAAGTGTTAACTCATGTACTGTTAATGTTATATATGTTTTAAAGCTATACTGTTGAACATGGTTAAGAGAAAGTTCTATGTGGATAGCAGCTTTGGGGCAAGGGAAGGTTACTGACTCCCTAAAAAACACCTGACTGTAGTATGGAGGGTGGAATCTGGGATAGAGAGGGAAAAGGGAGGGGGGTTGGGAAAAAACTTCTATGAAAGAGAGCAAACATAGTATGGGTCCCTGGCATCCTGATACAGAGAGAGATCCAGAATTGGGAACATAGATAACAAATATGGCTATGATCACCTTCTTCACACTTAATGTGAAGGGCTTAAATTCACCAGTAAAAAGGCAACTTTTATTTAAGGAAGCAGCCCGACATGGAGCAGATATAATATTTGCCCAAGAGACACATCTCCTACCTAATCATGAAAAGATGTGCACATATGGACAATATAAAGACATATACTTTGCCTCAAATCATAGAGAAAAAAAAAGGGGTCCTGATAGCGTTGAGGCGACCACATCCCTGGTAGGTACAACAAGTAATAAGAGATAAAGGAGGTTGATTTATTTTGATGATACTAACATTAGGGTTAGAGATTATAACGTTGTTAAATGTATATGCCCCAAATGAGAAACAAGGATCTTTCTATGAGGAAATATCAGAGCTTCTGACCCGACATATAGAAGGAGAACTGTTAATGGGTGGGGATTTCAATTTGACTCTCCATCCCCAGCTAGACAATTCAACCGTAGGAATACGATATGCTCGATCAGATAGGGCCAAATTGCACAATTTTATGCGTAAATGGCAGCTAATAGATATATGGAGACACAATAACCCAAGATCTCGCAGTTACACATGTTACTCAGCAGTACATGACTCCTATTCAAGAATAGATCTTTGGCTAGGGGGGGGTGGGGGGCAGACACTGGCTCAAAGAGGGAACAACATACAAATACAGAATAGAACCTGGTCGGACCATGCGCCAGTCACATTGAATTTACAAGGTACAGCCAGAAAGATTAGTAGGCCGCAATGGTGAATGGATGATAGTCTATTAGCAGACCCAAACACAGTTACAGGCTTAGAAAAGGAAATAAAAGATTACATTACAAATAATGACACAGGTGACATGGGGGATGGAGTGCTGTGGGAGGGCATGAAGGCAGTAATACGTGGACAGATTTTTTCTCTACAGGCCTACAGGGCACGCCAAAAAAAGGGTCAGATTCAACAATTACATGAAGAGCTTGAGCAACTGCAAGCTCAAGTACCCTCACACCAAAAAGATACACAATATCATCAGATACAAATGGAAATAAGAGAACTCCAATTAGCTGACGTGGCTGAGACACTCCAAAGGGTAAGATAGCAATACTTCGAGTTTGGGAATAAGGCTTCAAGGATATTAGCATGTAAATTAAAAAAAAAGAGTATGCAAAATTACATATATGAAATTGAAGAACAGAGGGGACAACGGTTAACGTCAACAGAAGAGATTAATTTAGCATTTATGAACTTTTATAAACAGCTTTATAGGGAGGATACACGTCCGGGGCTACAGATCATACAGGAATATCTAGATAAGATAGAATTGCCCTGGATTGATCCGGATCAAAATGAAAGACTCTCGGCACCCATATCGCAAGAAGAGGTGAATTGGGCCATAAAAACTCTACCTAATGGAAAAGCCCCGGGTCCCGATGGTTATACCAATAAATTCTACAAAAGCTTTAGGAACGTATTAGCACCCATACTAACTCGAACGCTGAACGCAATAGAGCAACAGGCAGAGCTACCTCAATCGTGGCGCTTAGAGCATATAAGCGTCTTGCTGAAACCCGGGAAAAACCCGAGACAATGTGGATCCTACCGGCCAATAACGCTATTAGATACAGACTATAAAATATTTACTAAAATCCTGGCCAGGAGGATACAGAGTCTACTGCCGAACTTAGTGCATGATGACCAAGCACGATTCATAGAAGGTAGACAAACATTTGATAACATTAGAAGAGCTATCCACTTGATACATGAGGCAAGTAGCATACAACAGCCGACGCTAATGCTGTCTTTGGACGCAGAAAAAGCATTCGATAGGGTCCATTGGCCATATATGTTTGCGGTGCTGAGAAAAATGGGACTATCGGGGTGCTATATAACATGGCTCCAGTACCTATATGATCAGCCCTTAGCGGCACTAGTCATTAATGGGAAACGATCCAAGATATTCCAGTTGAGTAGGGGGACACGTCAGGGATGTGCTCTCTCCCCTCTACTGTTTGCCCTTACAATGGAACTGCTAGCCCAGGTAATTAGATCGGAAGCCCGCATACAGGGAATTCGGATAGGGCAAAGGACACATAAAGTTATGTTATTTGCAGATGACATCTTATTGATGATCATGGATCCCCAGAATTCTCTAGAGGGTCTTACACAATATTTACAACAATTGGAATAGTGTCCGGGTTTAAGATCAATATGTCCAAATCAGAGATAATGGGATTAATTGTAACAGAAGAAACAGCTAGGAGGTTACAACAACAGTTTCCATATCGATGGGCAACACGTTGTTTACAATATCTGGGAATTAATCTGACACCTCAAATACAGGATCTATTTGAAGCAAATTTTCCCTCCAGAATACCAGAATTATTCCAGGATCTAGATCGCTGGGAAGGCCTAGAGCTCTCGTGGATAGGGAGAATACAGGCCATAAAATGATGATCCTGCCTAAGATTCTATACCTGTTCATGGCATTGCCGCTCCCGATTCCCGCTACCTTTTTTAGACAACTAAAATGCAAAACATTTGCATTCATTTGGAAACATAAACCGCCCCGAGTGAAAGCTAGAATGTTATATATGGCCCAAAAAAGGGGGGGAATGGGGGTGCCGAGTTTCTTTCAGTATTTTCAAGCAACACAACTCAGGATACTGGCAGCATGGGTTAAAGATGAAAGGAAGCCTTGGCTTCAAATAGAAAAACATTGGGTGGGACTCAATCACCCAGCGACACTACTGTGGTTGCCTAGGCCATGGATACGTGCCATGGCAACACTTCTGCCCATGGCGCTACGGTTCCCCCTATTGACATGGAGCGTGATACGCCAGCAATTCTGCCCTAATAGACAATATTTCCATAAAATGCATATAAGAGGGGTCCCTGGATTTCAATGGGAAGAAGGAGGAAAAATATATAAGCAATGGGAACGGAAAGGATTGAGACAATTAGGGCAATTCTGGGAAGAAGGAGCCTTTCGCTCAACTGAAGAGCTACAGGAAGAATTTGACTTACCGCCACAGCACTCCTTCCATTATGCACGAGTAAGAGATTTTATTGTCTGAAAGGCAAAACCAGAATTACAGATAACAGGAGACAGAGATAGAACGGGCACTGGGGGGAGGGAGTGCTAAGGGGTGCGTTTCACAAATTTATGCCGCCCTATCGACACTTAAAACACCAGTTTTGAAATATACACAGAAATGGGAACAAGATACAGGGGTGAAACATGATACACAGAGCTGGGAGCGAGCGATAGGATCATTGGTAAGAGTGTCGGTCAGCAGTGCAATGATAGAAAATGGATATAAGATATTGTACCGCTGGTATTATACACCGGACCATATAGCTAAAATGTATAGAGGGGCCTCAAACCACTGTTGGAGAGGCTGCTCTGCGGTGGGAGATATGCTACATATATGGTGGTCTTGCCCAAAGATAAAGGTATATTGGGAGGAACTGATTAAATTACTTGAGCAAATATTATGGAAAAGGTACCTGATGACAGCTGACCAATGCTTACTACATTTTCGACCACAAGGAATGCCACCAACAACACACCAATTCGCCGCTACTTTTCTGGTAGCGAGCAAAATAACACTGGCATCAGCATGGAAAACTCAATCTGCTCCACCAGTGATAAAAGTGATACACAAACTGGATTATTTATATCAGATGTCCAGAATGACAGCAGTCAAAATGGACAAATAGTACACTTCTCCAAAATTTGGGACAAATATAAAGAATGGAGGGGTCAGGCGGGGGTGGTGCTAGATGCCCCCCCAAATGGTGATACCACCGGCATGAATAAGGACACACAAAAAAAACCTCTCTCTGTGTGTTTGTGTATATATGAAGGGGGAGATGCTATACTTGGGATAACCATGCCATAAAGTAGAGGAGATGAGGGGCTGGGGAAGGGGTGGGGAGGGGGGAAACTGAGGGAAGGACACAATTATAATAAGGAGTAGTACGAATTGTGTTATAGGGCATGTTAAAATAATGCAAAAGTGTTACCTGTTGATGTGAATTTCAGATTTCATAAATAAAAAATTAAAAAAAAAAAACTGTGGACATGGTACGATAGGACAGTGATAAGCGGCAGGATGTGAACACTCAGACTACTGGTTCCAATAAAGGATCTTTCCCTTTAGCTCTGCTGGGGAGATTCTATTGGGGATTCAAGTGGTCACAGGTTCAAATTTTTGTTTGGAAATTTAGGTAGTAGCATAGTGGGGGTGCTAATAGTGAGAGCAAAACTTCAACAAAGGATCTTTCTTGCCACCAGTATAAGGCATGATTGCTGGCTTGCGGGATTCACTGATACACTGCAAGAGTAATGCTGCAGACTGAAAGTTTACAATGAAAAGAGGTGATTTTTATATGCTGTGCTCTTGAGCACAGAAGGGTGTGCTGATTCTCCCTTTTATACATTCAGGTTTTTAATTTCACTTCTGAGAAGATGCCGCTACAGAGTTACTGTAATTGCTATGTTTATTTTTGTCCTGGATTCCATGGTGACTTTCATTCTTTTGCAGGATGCATACTCTGAAATTGCCTACCTCTTTGCAGAGTTTTTCCGAGATCTGGATATTGTACCATCTGACATCATCGCCGGCCTGGTCCTCCTCCGTCAGCGGCAGAGGGCGAAGCGTAATGCAGTGCTAGATGAAGTGAGGAGGCAACGGTGGAGAAGGGTGGGTGGGGGGGTGGAGGACTTGGGCCGCAAGTATAATTGCTAGAGCATGAAAAATCTAGCCATACCCTTTTAAGGTGTCAGTATTGGGAAAGAGCCAGAAAGGGAAATGAGAAGGTGCTTCCAGGTGTATAGAGGCTTAGATCTGCAGATCAGGGAGGTGATAGGAAAAATAATGAATGCAGTTGCTGTTTTGGTGAATAATCTACAGGCTTCAATCCCAAGGTAAATATAGTGGTCCAGATCTCAAGTAGAATAACGAGAATCCTGCACAATTCATAATGTCAAAATTATAAACTAAAGGCAAGGTACATATTACAAAGGCAAGAAAATCAAATAATTTTAGTTATATCAGTTTAGAGGATTTCTGTTTAAAATATGTTCTTAGCCTTTTTTAATATCCTCACAAAAAAGTTGTTTTAAATGGATGATGGAAGGATAAGGAGTCATCGCAAGCAGGAGGGTGATGTCAGACAAAAGATGAGAGAACAACATAAAGGATACCGTGTTTCCCCGAAAATAGGGCATCCCCATAAAATAAGACCTACCGAGGTTTATGGTGCCCTTGGAAAATATAAGGCCTCCCTCGAAAGTAAGGCCTAGCAAAGTTTTTCTTTTACCGGTAAGTAGAGTCGCCCCCCCCCCCCCACCCGAGATCGCCGAGCCCCCCCTCCGTCGCTCCGAAACTAACCCCCCACCCGAGGTCGCCCCCCCCACCCGAGATGGCGCCCCCACCCGAAGTCGCCGGACCCCACCCCCCTCCATCACTCCGAAACTAACCTGAACTTAAGCCTTCTTTCTCTTTCCTTCCAGTTCGCAGCAGCAGCAGGAGGGCAGGCCACTCCTTCCTTCCGTGTCCCGCCCTCGCCTGACGTAACGTAACGTCAGGCGAGGGTGGGGCACGGAAGGAAGGAGAGGCCTGCCCTGCTGCTCCTGCGAACTGGAAGGAAAGTGAAAGGAGGCTTAAGTTCAGGTTAGTTTCAGAGCGACGGAGGGGGGTGGGGTCCAGCGACTTCGGGTGGGAGCGCCATCTCGGGTGGGGGGGGGGGTGTGGCCTCGGGTGGGGGGTTACCGGTAGTTGCAGGAGCGACGGAGGGAAGGTGGGCGGGCCAACCGTGTTTCCCCGAAATACTAAGACATCCCCTGAAAATAAGACCTAGCGCCTTTTTGGGCGCAAAAATTAATATAAGACAGTGTCTTATATTCGGGGAAACACTGTAATAAGATGGGGAAACATAGTGGACTTTATTTGCAGTTGAGGTCACTTATGTTTCACTTTGTGTTTGATTCTTGTTTTGTTTGTTTTTTGGTATTTTTTTAGACAAACAATGATATTTTGGCCTTTCTTTCTGGGATGCCAGTGACTAAGAATACCAAGTATCTTGACCTGAAAAATACAGTAAGTTTCTCTGAATTCATGGCTTAGTGTCATGTTCTTTTCTGGTCATAAAAAACAAGCAAACGGTCTGCTAAGTCCCAAAGGAAGGAAATTGTGGAGGCAGACAGGGTAAAAATGGAAGGAATATTAAACATCTTTATTGAAATAGATTAAAATGCTGTATTTTAATTTACTTCAGTAAAGATGTTTAATATTCCTTCTACTTTGACCATGTGTGCCGCGACAATTTTCTTTTCTGGTGGTAGCCATGTCCTTCAGTAGGAGAGAACTTGGTCCTTATTATAATCCCATTCCAAAATAGTGATCTTCCAGGTTAGGGCAGTAGCATGATGATAAAGCAGTACAGGCCATGCAGCCCATTTGATTTATCTTCTCTCTTAGCAAATTAAGTAGCTTATAATGAAACATGTTAGTTCCTCTGATTTTCTTTTCTTTTTAACCTATTTTCAGCAAGAGATGCTACGGTACAAAGAGGTCTGTTACTACATGTTGTTTGCACTGGCAGCCTATGGCTGGCCCATGTATCTGATTAGGAAACCAGCTTGTGGGGTCTGCCGTCTGGCTGGGTCCTGCTCGTGAGTACAGCCTTCCTATACCTAACATTTGACATCTCTCTAACTCCAATAGCAATGTAGTAATGATTGGTAGTAGTTTTTCTGAAGACAAGTAGATGAAGTGAAGTGAATGTGCTCAGTGCTGAATGAATGACCATTCCAACCTTTACTGCACTTGTGCAAGAGTTCCCATGCTCTGTTTCACTTTGTTCTCATCCTGCAGAGCTATTGGATATCAGCTTTCTACAGTTTCTGCTGGATTTTTGGCAATTGTTTTGCCTTGCTGTTTTGTGCTTAACCCTCCCTCTGGTTATCTTTTTACACAGGTTTTTGCACTTAAGTTTGTTCTGTATTTTTTTGTTGTCAGTAAACAAAGGTTTTGTTTTTCTCCCAGTGGTCCATTCAGTTAATTTATTTTCAAGTGTTTGGTCTTCTGCCAAAAATTAAAATCATTACTGTTTTGAATGACTCTAGTTCACTAAATGGTATAAAAATTGATGGTACTATTTTTTTTCCTACATCTATTTTCCTTTCCATGTCAGAGAAGTAGTCTAGCAACTTCTTCATATCACAGAATTTGCCACAAGCATCTGCAGCAAAGCTACAAAGCCTTAGCCTGTGTGTGTTCATAAATAGATTGCACAGAGTGAATTGGACCTGGAGTTTTAAACTGTTAACTTCCTTAGTGTCCTGACTGGTTCAGAATGCAACTAATGGGTTGTGCATGCCTTCCAGCAGGTGGAGACTGAAAATTCTGACTAGAGAGAGCCAATAAGAGCCCTGGCCAACTGTAACTAGAATCAGTATCATCAGTCTACAGCAGGTGGAAGGTGGTGAGCCTTTTCTTTCTTTCTTTCTTTCTTTCTTTCTTTCTTTCTTTCTTTCTTTCTTTCTTTCTTTCTTCCTTCCTTCCTTGAAAAAAAAAGGGAATAATATTTTATTGCTTCTTTGCATTGAGAGGGACTTTATTCTGTGCCCTGGTGTCTCTTGTTGTATCTGGAGGCTGAGATGCTGAGATCCACGGGGGTCTCACCCAGCCTCAGGGATTTCACACTTGCGGCCGCAGTAGCGGGGGATGTGGGTAGTTCGGGTGTGCCGGTGCCTGGAGTGATGGGAAACACTGCCATTTTGTCTCAGGCTGTCTTGGCCGACAGACCTGCTGCTCTTCAGCCCCCTATTTTAGATCAAGCAGTTTTGCTGCTTTCTATGTCCTCAGGCAGGGCCGTGCCTAGGGTCTCTGGCGCCCCCCTGCAGAATATCAGTTGGCGCCCCCCCCCCCCCCCCCGTGAAAATGATCACGCCCCCCCCCCCCCCCCCCCCGGTGAAAATGATCGCTCACCACTTGCCACACTGACAGGAATGGTCAGCAATATTCTTAGAAACAAATTGCTATACATTGCAAAATAAGATAGCAGATGTAAATTCTCAAAGTGGACATATTCCAAACGCTAAAATGAAAATAAAATGATTTTTTTTTTACCTTTGTTGTCTGGTGACTTTCTTTTTCCGATCATGCTGGCCCAGTATCTGAGTCTGCTGCTATCTGTCCTCTTAACTCCATTTCCAGGGCTTCCTTTCCATTTATTTCTTTACTTTCCTCCTTTCTTCTTCATTTCTTGCTCTATATCCATTTCCAGCAATTTCTTCTCTCTCCCTGGGTCCTGCCCTCCCATCCATGTCCATTCTTGTCCCTCTCTGCCCTTCCCTCCTCCATCCATAGCCAGCAATCCTCCTCTCTCCCCTCCCCTCCATTTCCAGCAATTTGTCCTCTCCCTGGGCCCCCATGTCCATCCTTGTCCCTCTCTGCGCTTCCCTCCTCCTCCATCCATAGCCAGCAATCCGTCCTCTCCCTGGGCCCCCATGTCCATCCTTGTCCCTCTCTGCCCTTCCCTCCTCCATCCATAGCCAGCAATCCTCCTCTCTCCCCTCCCCTCCATTTCCAGCAAATTGTCCTCTCCCTGGGCCCCCATGTCCATCCTTGTCCCTCTCTGCGCTACCCTCCTCCTCCATCCATAGGCAGCAATCCTCCTCCCCTCCATTTCCAGCAATTTGTCCTCTCCCTGGGCCCCCATGTCCATCCTTGTCCCTCTCTGCCCTTCCCTCCTCCATCCATAGCCAGCAATCCTCCTCTCTCCCCTCCCCTCCATTTCCAGCAATTTGTCCTCTCCCTGGGCCCCCATGTCCATCCTTGTCCCTCTCTGCCCTTCCCTGCTGCATCCATAGCTAGCAATCCTCCTCTCTCCCCTCCCCTTCCAGCAATTTGTCCTCTCCCTGGGCCCTGCTGCTGCCCTCCCATCCATGCCTCTCTGCCCTCCCATCCATGCCTGTCAGCAATTCTCTCCCCTGCTCTGCCCTCTCCCCTCCTGTCCAGTGATTTCTTCTCTCTCCCTGCCCTGCATCCATACATGGCCAACAATTCTCCTCTCCCCTGCCCTCCCCCCTACATGTGGCAGGCTGCAGCGTTTTTGCGAGGCAGCTCGGGCTCTCCCTCCTTCCTTCCTTGGTTCCCGCTCTGGCTCCCCGATCAGCAGCCCCCCCCCCCCGCGTGTTTTAACCTTTACGCGATGTCAATCAATGAAGAACGCACACCAGACTCGTTTCCAGCTTCTCTCTTCACACAGTGTCCCGCCCTCGCGGGAACAGGAAATGCATCATCGCTGACGCTGAAGGCGGGACACTGTGTGAAGAGAGAAGCTGGAAACGAATCTGGTGTGCGTTCTTCATTGATTGACATCGCGTAAAGGTTAAAACACGCGGGGGGGGGGGGGGGGGGCTGCTGATCGGGGAGCCAAAGCGGGAACTAAGGAAGGAAGGAGGGAGAGCCCGAGCTGCCTCGCAAAAGCGCTACGCTTGTGAGGGCAGCAGGGACATCCGAAGTCGACGATTGGGCTGGGGCGCCGGGGCGAGGGTAAGCACCGCGGCGGCGCCCTCCAGAGGTGGGCGCCCCCCTGCGGCGCTTACCTCGCTTACCGCATCGGCACGGCCCTGTCCTCAGGGGTCTTGGGGAGGGCTTCCTGCCAGAATTTGTTTTATAAATGTATAAGGCTTTTCTGCTGCAAAAGTCTAATCCACTTCCAGTGCTTTTAGCTAAGAACTTAGACAATCAACCCTTGCCTGCTAAGCATCCTAGGGGGGCCTGGGACACATAGAATGATCTGGCTTCTGATCCAGATCAGGACATGCCTGCTTTGGAGGAGCTAGATTTGTTGGGGGAATAAATGCTTCCAGAGGACCCCAGTGCATTGGAACCTGGGAGAGAGTCCTTTCTCCCGTGAGAGGATCCTTCCATAATCAGAATTTTCCACAAATAAGATTTGCAGGAACTCGTTTCATTAGTGGTCTCTACCTTGCATTTTGAGGAGGACCAATCCACAGTTGTGGAAACCCGCAAGTGGATCTTCTAGTTAAGGGTATTAGAAGACCAGGTAAAACTTTCCCTGTGCATTAAGTTATCCAGGATATCATACAGGCAGCGGCGTACCAAGGGCGGGGTGGTGGGGGTGGTCCGCCCCGGGTGCACTCCGCTGGAGGGGTGCAGAGAGCAGCCGCGAGCCTGTCAGCTCCACTGGTTCCCTGCTCCCTCTGCCCCGGAACAAGTTACTTTCTGTTCTGGGGCAGAGGGAGCCAGTGGAGCCAAGAGCTGCGCGGCTGCTCCCAGCAGCCAACAATGCACCCTGGGGGGGGGGGGGGGGGTGCGCATCGGCAATCCGCCCCGGGTGGCAGCCAACCTAGGATCGTTACTGCATACAGGCTTAATGGGATGCCCCAAATTTCTTATTTTAGGCTCACTAGGTCAATGGTTCATCTTTTTCCTGTGCCAGATTCTGACAAGGCCCTTCTTAACCCACCCCCCTCCGTAGTGGATGCAGTTGTCTCAGGGGTTACAAAGCAGAATACAGTCCTTGTGGATGGGGGTACCATTCTTAAGGATGTTCAAGATAGGAGTATGGAATCCCTTTTGAAGAGTACTTTTGACGTCTCTACCTTGGCGGTTCAGGCAGCCATCTGTGGTTCCTTGGTTGCTAGGGCATATTTCCATTGGTCTGAATGCGTTTTGGATAGAGCTTCGGATGATATGACCTTAATAGATGCTGAAGTGGCAAAAATAGAGATGGGGTCTGCCTTTTTTGGCAGACTCTTTGTATGATCTGCTCAGGGCTTCGTCTAAATCTATGGCTTTAAGTGTAGCGGCTAGACTCTTGCTGTGGCTGCAGGGTTGGGCTGCAGACGTGGCTTCCAGGTCAAAGTTGAGCAAGTTTCCCTTTCGGGGTTCTCTTCTTTTTGGGGATCGTCCTCCACCCCTATCCCGCTCTCTGTTGGAGTTTCTCAGGGATCTGTCCTTGGATCCCTTCTTTTTTCAATCTACACCTCTTCCCTGGGCTCCCTGATCTCATCGCATGGTTTCCACTATCATCTTTATGCTGACGACACCCAGCTTTATCTCTCTACACCAGACATCACTGCGGAAACCCAGGCCAAAGTATCGGCCTGCTTATCCGACATTGCTGCCTGGATGTCCAACTGCCACCTGAAACTGAACATGGCCAAGACCGAACTTATTGTCTTCCCACCCAAACCCACTTCTCCTCTCCCTCCACTCTCTATCTCAGTTGATAATACCCTCATCGTCCCCGTCTCATCTTCCCGCAACTTCGGTGTCATCTTCGACTCCTCCCTCTCCTTCTCTGCGCATATCCAGCAGATAGCCAAGACCTGTCGCTTCTTCCTCTATAACATTACCAAAATTCGCCCTTTCCTCTCTGAGCACACCACCCGAACTCTCATCCACTCTCTCATTACCTCTCGCCTTGACTACTGCAACCTACTCCTCACTGGCCTCCCACTCAGCCATCTATCCCCCCTTCAGTCCGTCCAGAACTCTGCTGCCCGTCTTATCTTCCGCCTCGACCGATATACTCATATCACCCCTCTCCTCAAGTCACTTCACTGGCTTCCGATCAGGTACCGCATACAGTTCAAGCTTCTCCTACTAACTTACAAATGCACTCGATCTGCAGCCCCTCCTTACCTCTCTACCCTCATCTCCCCTTACATCCCTTCCCGTAACCTCCGCTCCCAAGACAAATCCCTCCTTTCAGTACCCTTCTCCACCACTGCCAACTCCAGGCTCCGCCCTTTCTGCCTCGCCTCACCCCATGCTTGGAACAAACTCTCTGAGCCCATACGCCAGCCCCCCACCCTGCCCATCTTCAAGTCTTTGCTCAAAGCCCACCTCTTCAATGTTGCTTTCGGCACCTAACCACTACATCTCTACCCAGGAAATTTGACTGCCCCAACTTGACATTTCGTCCTTTAGATTGTAAGCTCCTTTTAGCAGGGACCGTCCTTCTTTGTTAATTTGTACAGCACTGCGTAACCCTAGTAGCGCTTTAGAAATGTTAAATAGTAGTAGTAGTAATAGTAGTAGTAATAAGTTGGTTCACAGTTTAGGAGAAACTAAGGTGCCTTGTCTCCCTGAGGACAGGCCTAGAGTATTGGGTCATTTTTTGCTACCTGCTAGGGGGCGGGGGCATGATTTTTGGCGATATAGGCCAGGGAGAGTGTCTCCGGCACAGAGATCTCAATTTTTTTCAGAAGAATCAGTCCTTTCGGGGATCTCAAAGAGGGGGCAGAAACTCAGGAGTTTCCTTCCAATCCCCCTCCCGTCCTGCCCTGTGTAGGTTTCCAGGTCCAGCCTCTAATTCCTGTGGGAGCATGGAGGTGAGCCCTGATTACCTTCAATCAGTGGGTACTAGAGGTGAATCTCTCCGTACCATTCTGGATCCCTCTGGGTTTCCTCTTTTCGTATGGAGACTTTTTGATCGCTCATAGTAGCAGTCAGGTCGGGGGAGTTTTTGACTGTGCTGGATTTTACAGAAGCTTACTTGCATATTTCTATTCGGCCCCTTCATCAGCGTTTTCTTTGTTTTGCGGTTCTGGCCAGGCATTACAAGTTCCAAGCTCTTCCTTTCAGTCTCGGTACAGCTCCTCACACTTTCACAAAAGTGATGGTAGTGGTAGCTGCAGCTCTTCAGAAGGAAGGCATTTTAGTTCATTCCTATCTAGACGATTGGCTGATTAGAGCAAAGTCATATCAAGAGAGCCTACAAGGTTACAGATTGAGTGGTCCAGTTTCTGCAGTCCCTCCGTTGGGTGGTCAACTTTCTCAAGAGCCGCCTAGTCCCTTCAGTCCCTCGACTATCTAGGCGTTTCCTTTGACACAGTTCAGGGCAGAGTGTTTCTGCCCCAGACCAGGATCTGCAAATTGCAGGCCAGATTTAGGCCTTTCTTCAAACATCAGTTCCCTGTGCGAGGGATTATCTTTAGGTGCTGGACTTGATGGCAGCTTCTGAGGCTCTACTTCTATCAGAACTGCTGAACTCTCACTCTCACTGTGAGCCTGTATTCCCATCAGAACTGCTGAGCTCCTACTCTCACTGTAAGCCTGCAGTTACTTTACAACTGTTAAGCTCCCACTTTTATAGCAGTTTACACTCTTATTAGAGCTGCTGAGCTCCAACCTTTATTGTAGCCTGCTCTTGGGGAAGGCTTTCCTCAGCCATCATCTTTCACAACATAATTTCAAACCAGGCAGACGGTTGGTGATACCAGAAAGCACCTCCCACAATAGGCAGTTTGCTTCTGAGGCTGTACTTCTATCAGAACTGCTGAACTCTCACTCTTACTGTGAGCCTGTATTCCCATCAGAACTGCTGAGCTCCCACTCTCACTGTAAGCCTGCACTTACTTTAGAACTGTTAAGCTCCCACTTTTATAGCAGTTTTGTCGGGTTCTCGAGGCAGAACCGGAATTCGTGAGCCCTTGGACCACTGCCGAGGAGTGGCAGAGTCAGGCAAGACCACCCTGGAACCGGATACAAGGAAGAGAAGGACAGAAGCAGGGAACACCCTGACACCAAAGAGAGGCTTGAAACACATAGGAAGTGAGCACACAGGAAGGACAGACAGGAGCCATCTTGGAAGCTGGAACAGAACAGGTGGAAGCCATCTTAGATGCTGGCCAGGCAGGAGCCATCCCGGAAGCTGCACTTCGAGGGATCAGGTGAGCAAAAGAAGAGTCACGACCATGGACGTGGCAGTACCTCCCTCTCAAAACTCCTGTGGTCCCCACGGGCGATTCAAGTCTCCAAGGATAACCGTGGTGAAACCTCCTGATGGGTTTCAAAACCCAAACATGGATCGCTGGACTGGAAATAACAAGGTAGTCCGGAACCTGAAGACAGGAGCGGGTCTTGTAAGCAGGAGGCTCTTCCGAACAACCGCTAGGCAGAATCAGAATCTTGGATGCAGCAAGAGGAACCATACTCAAAAGGATCCCTCCCCTGCGGGAATCCATAACTCCCTCGACCTCCTGGCATATACATGTAGTGACAGGAACAGGGCTGGAGCCAATACCCAAGCTGACATCAGAAGCTAGACTGGGACCCGGAGTGGCATCCAAGTCTTGACGGGAATTAGAAGTCTGAACAGAAGCAAAACTGGGACTGGAACCTGGGTTGGTATCCAAAGCTGGGCCAGGATTGGGACCCAAACCGGAATCAGAAGCTTGACTATAACTGGAACTGGATTCAGGAGCCGGACCCGGACTGGAGTCAGGAGCCTGACTGGAACTGGAACTCAGCGAGGGGTCAGAATCCTGACTGAGACTGGAGTGGAGGAGTGGCCTAGTGGTTAGGGTGATGGACTTTGGTCCTGGGGAACTGAGGCACTGAGTTCGATTCCCACTTCAGGCACAGGCAGCTCCTTGTGACTCTGGGCAAGTCACTTAACCCTCCATTGCCCCATGTAAGCAGCATTGAGCCTGCCATGAGTGGGAAAGCACGGGGTACAAATGTAACAAAAATAAAAAAACTCGGAGTGGACTCAGCATTTTGCCTGGAACTGGAACTCAGAGCAGGCTCAACATCTTGGCTAGAACGGGAACTCGGAGTGGACTCAGCATCTTGGCTGGGACTGGGACTCGGAGGAGATTCAGCTGCTTGGCTGGAACTGGAACTCAGAATGAACTCTGCAGCGGGGCTGGAACTGGAACTTGGAGCGGACTCAGCATCTTGGCTGGAACTGGAACTCAGAGTAGATTCAGCAGCTTGGCTGGACACGCCCCCCTGGCTGGGCTGGGACGACTCTCTAAGCCGTCTTCTTTCGGCGTTGGCTTCAGGAGTAGTCCGCAGGGCAGGGTTCAAGAGGAGACGGCAGCGATATTCCCAGAGCATAATAGCAGGGTGAAATGCAGAAATTGGGCCTCTCTGGACCCCAAGTCGTTGAACATGCCTTCTCTCAGCTATAGCTTCGGGGGTATTCTCCAAGGCTGGATCAGAACAAAGTTTATCACGGTACTCTTGGAGCATCATCTCAGCACTAAGAGCAGTAACAGAAGAAAGATTTATGGGCTGGACGCCCTGACTGGTATCAGGAACAGAACCGGGACCAAGACCCGGACTGGCATCAGTCTGGAGTGGAACTAGACCTCTGAGCAGGAACAGAGCTGGGGCTAGACCCCGGACTGGAGTTACCCTCTGGCCTGGAACGGGAACTCGAGGCGCCCTCCGCAACTTGGCTGGAACTGGAATTTAGCTGAGGCTTGGCAGAAAATACCTCTTGGACAGGGATCAGAGGCTCGGTCTGAAGCGCCACTTGAACAGGACTCGGAGGCTCCGACAGAAGCACCCCCTGGACTGGACTCAGGGGCTTAACTGGACGTGCCACTTGAACTGGAAACAGAGGCTCAGCCAGAAGTACCACTCGAACAGGAATCGGAGGCTCAATTAGAAGCGTGCCTCGGACTGGACCCGGAGGCTCGACTGAAAGCGCTACCTGGACTGGAAGCGGAGGCTCAGTATGAAGTACCCCTCGGACGAGACTCCGGGGCTTCGGTGGAGGTACCACTTGGACTGGAACCAGCGGCTGGATACGGTGCACCACTCGGCCTGTCTTCAGACACCTGGCAGGAAGCCCCCGTCGAACCGGCTTAGGAGCTTGGCTGGACTTGACATCCCGAACAGGAGCTTAACTGCGACGGGAACCCCGGTCGCTCTGCAAACACAGCTGATAAGCCCTGGGCTCGGGAATTCCCTAGCGCCTTCTCTCAGCCTCAGCTTCAGGAGTATCCCACAGCACTGGGTCCTTGAGAAGTCTGTGGCGGTACGCAGAAAGCATAGTACGAGGATCGATATCCGAAACTGGGCTATGGCGAACCAGACGCCAACAGAAACGCTTCCTCTTGGCTGCTGCTTCAAGAGTGTCCTCCAGGGCTGGATCAGACAAAAGTTCATCCCGGTACTCCTGAAGCGTCATAAAAGAATCCAAAAAAGAAACTGGGTTGGCATAGGGATCCGACTCGAACTCACAGGCAGCCCCTGGGCTGGGATCCGGATGGCCACCAGAGCAGAAAGTCGTAGGCAGAAAGCCTAGCTGGACGGATGATTTTGCCGGGCTCATGGCCTTTGCATTCTGTCGGGTTCTCGAGGCAGAACAGGAATTTGTGAGCCTTTGGACCACTGCCGAGGAGCGGCAGAGGCAGGCAAGATCACCCTGGAACCGGATACAAGGAAGAGCAGGACAGAAGCAGGGAACACACTGACACCAAAGAGAGGCTTGAAACACATAGGAAGTGAGTACACAGGAAGGACAGACAGGAGCCATCTTGGAAGCTGGAACAGAATAGGCGGAAGCCATCTTAGATGCTGGCCAGGCAGGAGCCAGCTTGGAAGCTGGCCAGGCAGGAGCCATCCCGGAAGCTGCACTTCGAGGGATCAGGTGAGCAAAAGAGGAGTCACGACCATGGACGTGACAAGTTTACACTCTTATTAGAGCTGCTGAGCTCCAGCCTTTATTGTAGCCTGCTCTTGGGGAAGGCTTTCCTCAGCCATCATCTTTCACAACATAATTTCAAACCAGGCAGACGGTTGGTGATACAAGAAAGCACCTCCCACAATAGGCAGTTTGCTTCTGAGGCTCTACTTCTATCAGAACTGCTGAACTCTCACTCTCACTGTGAGCCTGTATTCCCATCAGAACTGCTGAGCTCCCACTCTCACTGTAAGCCTGCACTTACTTTAGAACTGTCAAGCTCCCGCTTTTATAGCAGTTTACACTCTTATTAGAGCTGCTGAGCTCCAACCTTTATTGTAGCCTGCTCTTGGGGAAGGCTTTCCTCAGCCATCATCTTTCACAACATAATTTCAAACCAGGCAGACAGTTGGTGATACCAGAAAGCACCTCCCACAATAGGCAGTTTGCTTCTGAGGTTCTACTTCTATCAAAACTGCTGAACTCTCACTCTCACTGTGAGCCTGTATTCCCATCAGAACTGCTGAGCTCCCACTCTCACTGTAAGCCTGACTAATAGGTGTCTAGGACTTCACTCCCGAGCATCTGACTTTGAGTAACCTATATATCCTAAATTGACACCAAAATGAACACAATCAAAATACTTCTGGTAATCTGCTCCCTTTCACTGATCCACCTAGCACTATCCATCCCACTGATAGAACATTACTTCATACCCACCCTATAAAATCACCAAAGACTGATCAAACATTCCACACTCCACCAAACTGACTCTCATCACACTAAAGGAAAACTATCTAAACATGGACATCACCAACAAAACGAGAGGAAAGACCACAACAAACACACATCACCCAAGGAACGACAACTAACAAAAATCCACATAACACCAAACCTAGAAGCCCCATACCAAAACATCCAGGTAGGCTACATCAATGCTAGATCCGTAAACAACAACAGTATCAGATTGGATCACCTCAGAGAACCTCGATGTCATCTTTATCAATGAAACATGGATTCACCACCACCTAAACCCACTTCTCCTCTTCCTCCACTCTCTATCTCAGTTGATAACACCCTCATCCTCCCCGTCCCATCTGCCCGCAACCTCGGAGTCATCTTCGACTCCTCCCTCTCCTTCTCTGCGCATATCCAAAAGACTGCCAAGACCTGTCGCTTCTTCCTCTTCAACATTAGCAAAATTCACCCTTTCCTCTCTGAGCACACCACCAGAACTCTCGTCCACGCTGTCATTACGTCTCGCTTGATTACTGCAACTTACTCCTCACCGGCCTCCCACTCAGCCATCTATCCCCCCTTCAATCCGTTCAGAACGCTGCCGCACGTCTTATATTCCACCAGAACCGATATACTCATATCACCCCGCTCCTCAAATCACTTCATTGGCTTCCGATCAGATATCGCATACAATTCAAGCTCCTCCTCCTTACCTACAAATGCACTCAGTCTGCGGCTCCTCACTACCTCTCCACCCTCATCTCCCCCTATGTTCCCGCCCGTAACCTCCGCTCACAGGACAAAGCCCTTCTCTCAGTACCCTTCTCCACCACTGCCAACTCCAGGCTCCGCTCATTCTGCCTTGCCTAACCCTATGCCTGGAACAATCTTCCTTTACCCATACGCCATGCCCCCTCCCTACCCATCTTCAAATCTCTGCTTAAAACTCACCTCTTCAATGCTGCCTTCGGCGCCTAACCGCTTGAGAAATATAGAATGCCCCAATCTATCCACCCTATCAGATTAACTGTTCACTTGTCCTCTAGATTGTACACTTGTCTTTAGATTGTTCTCTTGTCTTTTAGATTGTAAGCTCTTTGAGCAGGGACTGTCCTTCTAAGTTTAAATTGTACAGCGCTGCGTAACCCTAGTAGCGCTTTAGAAATGTTATTAGTTAGTAGTAAAACGACCTCATAATCCTTGAACTGTGCCTGCCAGGTTACAAAATCACCCACCGAACCAGATCGGAAAAGAGAAGTGGAGACATAGCACTAATATACTGAGAAAAATTCACCACCGAAACCACAGCTGCCTCCATAACACCCCAACTAGAATTTTCCTCATTTAGAATCCATAACAACTCCCTAACCGATCACCTGAATTGCGTATTATTCTACAGACCATCCGGCAACTGGAAGGAAAGTCAGCCCACCTTCATGGACTTCATATCAAACAACTGTGTAAATAACAACAACATACTGCTACTAGGCGACATTAACCTTCACCTAGAAGACCCCAACTCCACAAACGCACTTGAATGTAAAGACTTCCTACAGTCCTGGGATTTTAAATGGCACCACATGCAAACTACCCATATCAAAGGACATACATTGGACCTCCTATCACATAAACTACCTACAGACAATAATCTATTAATAACAGACATCAAATGGACAGCAATACCTTGGACTGACCATTACAAACTGAAACTAAATCTAAACTGGCGGAATAAGGGCTCAAACAGTACACCAGAATGTACTACTTACACTACAAGAGGGCAAATCGATCCACAAATATTCTGGCAACAATTATACGACAATGAATGGACAACACGCACTGATTCCATATTTTATCTCAACCACTGGGATGGCAGATGCAACTAAACAAAATAGCACCCTTAAAAACAAAAATATCAAAAAGACAGAACACTATACCTTGGTTCAATGACAAACTAAAAAAAAGTCAAAACACAATCTAGAAAACTTGAACGAGTATGGAGAAAGACAAAAGATGAACACACACTCAACGCATGGAAACAAATACATAGAAAATACAAATACGCAGTAAAACAAACCAAAAGGTCCTACTACAAAACCAAATTAGGACCGGACTACAAAGATATTAAGAAACTATTCCAACTCGTAAATAAGTTACTAGACACCACCCCTATCACCACAACCAACACAGACATCCCACCCACAGACAAACTTGCTAACTACTTTAACGAACAAATAATAAAGCTACACAGTACACTTCCTCATCACAAAACCGACATCCAAATCTTCTTCAACGATCTGGACCCATCCTCCTAAGTATACCCATCTGACTGCATTTGGACAACATTTAATCTCCTCAGCACCGAATCAGTTACACAAGCGACTCACAGGTTCGCCAAGACCCACTGCAAACTGGATACATGTCCCAGTCATCTACTCAAGACTGCCCCAGACCGCTTCATAACAGACCTTACATCCCATCTAAACTTCATATTACAGCAAGGTCTCTTCCCTGAGGAACATGGCAACATCCTACTCACCCCAATACCAAAAGACGCCAAGAAAAGCACAAACGATATCACCAGTTACCGCCCAGTTGCATCTATCCCATTAGTAGTAAAAATGATGGAGAGCTTCGTGTCTAAACAGCTTGCAGAATACCTGGACAAGTTCTCAATACTACATAATTCACAATCAGGATTCCGATCCCACCATAGCACTGAAACTGTCCTAGTCACCCTCCTGGCCAAATTCAAGCAGGAGATTGCCACAGGCAAAAGCATACTCCTCCTCCAGTTCAACATGTTGAGTGCATTCGACATGGTAAACCACTAAGAATACTAGGCCACTTCGGGATTGAAGGAAACGTACTTAACTGGATCAAAGGCTTTCTAACCACCAGAACTTATCAAGTAAAATCAAAGTCAAACATATCACCACCGTGGAAAGCAGTCTGCGGAGTACCTCAAGGATCACCATTATCACCAATACTCTTCAACATGATGATGATTCCACTGGCACAGTCCTTATCTAACCGAGGCCTTAACCCATTCATTTACGCAGATGATGTTACAATATACATCCCCTTCAGACATGATCTGACAGAAATAACCAACAAAATCAATGATAGTCTGAACATCATGGACTCCTGGGCAAACTCATTCCAACTGAAACTGAACACCGAAAAAACACATTGCCTCATCCTCTCCTCTCCATATAACAAACCCACAACCATAAATACTCCAGGACATACCCGCCCTACCTCGGACAGTGTGAAAATACTCGGTGTCACACTCATTCGCAACCTTACCCTCGAGAGCTAAGTAAACTCTGTAACAAAGAAAATATTCTATTCAATGTGGAAGTTCAAACGATTAAAACCTTTCTTCCCAAGAGCAACTTTTCGATACCTAATACAATCAATGGTCCTTAGCCATGCAGATTATTGCAACGGAATCTACTAGGGCTGCAAAGAACAACTCATAAAAAAAACTCCAGACCGCCCAAAATACAGTAGCCAGGCAGATATTCAGCAAAGCACGCTTCGAAAGTGCCAAACCCCTCCGAGAAAAGTTGCATTGGCACCCAATCAAAAAACGGATCATCTTCAAAATCTGCACCTTAGTCCACAAAATCATGTACGGCGTAGTCCCAGGATACATGACAGACCTTATAAACTTACCAATAAGAAACAAAGTCAGATCGTCAAGATCCTACCTAAACCTACACTACCCAAATTGCAAAGGACTGAAATACAAAACAACTTATGCAGCCAGCTTCTCCTACATAAGTGCACAACTATGGAATGGGCTCCCAAAAGCTGTGAAAACAATCCACGACCACTTGAACTTCAGGAAATCACTAAAAACCTACCTCTTCAAAACGGCCTACCCCAACGATCCCACGTAACCCTCTTCACCTACCAACACAGCATGACTATGATTGAACAGGACATCACGCAATCTTCATCCATTCTGACACTCCACTTATACCTCATTCGATCACTATACAACTTTGTATTTGTTATCCACCGACTGGGCAAATGCCTTTGACGGTACTATGTAAGCCACATTGAGCCTGCAAATAGGTGGGAAAATATGGGGTACAAATGCAACAAATAAATAAATAAATAGAGGCAGTGCTGTGGGCCAGGGCGCACATGAGGCCTCTTCAGAAGTCTCTTCTTTCCAGATGGTCACCGCAGAGAAATTCCCTAATGGCGAAATTGCCTTTGAGAACCTGGGAATGCAGCAGCCTACGTTGGTGGCTCCGGATATCCAATCTGTCCAGGGGAATGCCTCTGGATCTGCCGCAGTGGACAGTAGTCATGACAGATACCAGTCTCGGAGGTTGGGGAGCTCACTCGCTTGGTCAGTATGTTCAAGGTCTGAGATCTCACCAGGAGGCCTCCTGCTTGATCAACCTCTTGGAAACCAGTGCGATTCGATTGGCTTTGGAAGCTTTTCGCACTCAGATTTTGGGCAAATTGGTGCGCAGCCTGTCGGACAACGCCATGGTTGTGGCATTTGTCAATCGCCAAGGGGGAACAAAGAGTCATCTCTTGGAACAGGAAACAGTGCAACTCATAAGTTGGGCGGAGAGCCATCTGGTTGCCATCTCGGCGTCGCATGTAGCAGGGATGGTGAATGTTCAGGCAGACTTTCTCAGCCATCACATGCTGGACCCGGGAGAATGGGCTCTCGGAGCACAGGCATTTCAAGCAGTCGTGGATCACTGGGAACAACCGGTCATGGATCTGTTCACCTCAAATCTGAATCCAAAAGTGCCTCAATACTTCAGTTGAAGGAGACACCCCAAGGCAATTGGGGTGGATGCTCTTCAGGCCTGGCTGTCAGGGCTTCTGTATGCCTTTCCTCCTTGGCGTCTCTTGGGGCATCTAATTCAAAGAATGGAAGCACACAAAGGTCTTGTAATCTTGATAGCTCTGGATTGGCCTTGTAGGCCGTGGTATGTCAATCTCATGTGCCTTCTAACTGGCTCTCCACTCAGACTGCCAGATTCTCATGGACTCTTAGTTCAGGGTTTGGTGGTTCATCCAGACCCAGCTCGATTTTGTCTTCCGGCTTGGCCCTTGAGTGCGCTAGGTTGACAAAGCGAGGTTTTTCCACTAATGTGATTGCTACAATGCTTCATTCACGTAGTTGTTCCACTTCTCTTAATTGTATCAGAACTTGGCGGGTGTTCGAGGCATGGTGGTTCTGATAGACACATTTTCCCGTTTGGTTCTTCAGTGCCAGGGATCTTGGATTTCTTGCAGCAGGAATTTGATAAAGGCTTGGCACTCACTTCTTTAAAAGTGCAAATAGCGGTGCTCGCGTGTTTTCAAGGGCACATTCGGGGTAAGGCTTTGTCTAGCCATCTGATGTTTCCCGGTTCCTTCGGGGTGTGAATCTTCTACGTCTTCCTTCTAGGGTGAGCTTTCCAGTTTGGGATTTGAACTTGGTCCTATCAGTTCTTACTAGGGCACCCTTTGAATTCTTGGCTTCCTGATCTCTAAAGGATTTAACTTTTAAAACAGTCTTTCTTGTAGCCATTGCCTAGGCTAGAGGAGTTTCAGAACTGCAAGCCCTTTCTTCTTCTTCTCCATTTTTGGAGTTTTCTAAGGAACGGGTTGTTTTGCGAATAGTTCCCTCCTTTCTCCCTAAGGTTTTTTCACGCTTTTACTTATCTCAGTCAGTGGTTTTGCCTGTTTTGGGTTCTTCTTCCAGCAGAGCCATTTACGGTGTTTGGATGTCAGAAGAATTCTGAAGCACTATATGAAAACGACTGAGGGCATTAGGTGCACTGATCTTCTGTGTTGATTGGAGGATCCCGTAAGGTTTGGCAGCATCTAAGCTTACCATCTCCAGGAGTGAGTGAGATGATCGCTTCCGCTTACCTGCTTTCCAAGAAACCTGTTCCAGAGAGTGTAAAGACGCATTCGACCAGAGGCTAAGCTGCGTCGAGGGCGGAGTGTTTTCTGGTGCCTTCCTTGGAAATTTGTAAGGCAGCTACGTGGTTCTCCTTGCATTCGATTTCTAAGCATTACCAGTTGGATGTTCAGTGTCATAAGGAGACATTGCGCTAGCATTCTCACGGTGGGCTTGCTAGGGTCCCTCCCATGAATGTACTGCTTTGTTACTTCCCATCAGTTGCATTCTGGGCTGGTCCGGAGGGATGCTAAGGAAGATCTTACCTGCTAAGATCTTACCTGCTAATTTGCTTTCCTTTAGTCTCTCCGTACCGGCCCAGATCCCTCCCAGTTACTCAGAGGACGTTTGGTTTTTTTTCTTAGTCATTTTGTTTCTGTCGGTGGAGCTGCTTTGCGAATTTGCGCTCTTGTGGTTAAAACAGAAATTTTATTTATTTATTTATTTATATTTATTTTAACATTACAAGATTAACTTGCATATTGCAATACAGAGAATATTATACAGTAAGAATTTATACATTTCCAAATTATTATGTTCTCTTTCTTAGACCACAAAAGTGGAAAGAAAAGGGGGAAGGAGTATGTTAGATGAGATCAGTTTTTAAAGAAAGAAGAAAAAAAATACTTCTATAATGAAAAAGGTCTAGCCTGATTTTTCCATCTTTATCAATTACTTAATCAGTAAACATTCATACATAGAGGCTATTTAGTAATTTTTTTTCATTTCCAGAAAAGTTCGAAGTTGTTCTGGTTCAAAAAATACATATTTATTGCCCAAGAATCTTATAAGGCATTTGCATGGAGGATATGCTAATAGGAATGAGGCTCCTAATGCCTCTTCCCTGAGTGTCAGAAACTTTTTCCTTCTATCCTGTGTTGTTTTAGTAACATCCGGAAATATCCATATCCTAGAACCACAAAAAGTCTTTAACGAATTCCTAAAGAATAACTTCAATACTGCGTTTAAGTCCTGTTCAAATACAAACAATATGATTAAAGTTTGCCGTTTCTTCACTTTTGATATTGATTCTTCAAGTAAAGCCGAAATATCTTGTATTCCAAGTTCAGGAACATTATTTGAAGGTAAACATTCAGTAGTCTCAGATCCCTTTTCCGGTTGTAAAGGTAATGGAAGATAATAAACTTTGTTTAATGGAAGAATTTCCGCGGAGGGATATTGAAGATTCTCTATTAAGTATTTTTTTTAAAAATCAGTTGCATTAATTCCTTCCGTCATCAGAAAATTCAAGATTCTTAGGTTTAAACGTCTATTAAAGTTTTCTGTTTGTTCGATTTTACGAGAGGTAATAATTTTATCTTTAACCAATACTTCCGAAGTAGATTTTAATTTTGAAACCTCTGATTGTAGTTGTATAATTTGGTTAGATGATTCTTGTTTAACATTATCGATAGACAGAGTTAATGCTTCAATTTTGCTCACAAGCAGAGATGTATCTTTGGGCTGCTTTGGTAACTGTTGTAGTCAATTTTTGTATCGCTGCCAAAATAGTCTCTAATGTTGCCACCATGGGAGTATTTGGCTCCACGATCACATCCTCTGTGGCCTGGGGTAAAGATCTGCCGACCAAGGCTCTGAAGACACTGACTTCCGATTCCTCTAGGCCTTCCTCTAAACCTCTGAGGTTCTCTGCAGGGCATGGTGGTGGATTAAGATCCGGTGGAGATAATGATGTTTCTGTCCCTAGTAGAGCCATCGCTCCTCTGTCGGCTCTAGCAGCAGGGCTCAACAATCTGGTTTCTGGTGGAAAACTTGTCACATATCGATGGAGGATTTGTTGGATCGGGGACGAAGTTCTGGTCAGCGGCAGTTGACCTTTCACTGTCCCTTTCCTCTTGGTATGGGGCATATGGTAAAATGTAGAATAAAAGTAAAAGAAATGATCCTCAAATCCTCTCCAAACGAGAGCCGCACAAGTCAGGCCACCATCTTGACTCCTCCCAGAATGTGCTAAAACAGAAATTAAAAAAACAAAACAGAAAACCTTTTTGGTTCAGACACATTTAAGATACATATGTTCTTTGGTAGTATGTCCTGGGTGGCTGCTCAAGTTTCCCGGGGGCACAGACTGAATGGTCGTCTTCTTTTTCTTCTGCTTTGTTAAAATAATACTGAGTCTAGTTACAGTTGGCCAGGGCTCTTATTGGCTCTCTGTAGAGCCAGATTTGTCAGTCTTCACCTGCTGGAAGGCATGCACAACCCATAAGTTGCATTCTGGGCCGATCCAGAGGGACTAAAGGAAAGCAAATTAGCAGGTAAGATCTAATTTCTCCTTATGTTGTCAAAAAGGAAAAAGGTCCACTATAATCACATTGGTGTTGAAGGCTCTATGCACAGACCAGTGATCTGTATCAATTGTTACTGTGTAGGCCACACCTAAGAGGTCCTCAATATCTTTGGCTCCTCAATTCTGAGTATAGACATAGGCACTGAGCCAAGGACCCTGGATACACAATGAAGGAGCCTGCGAATGCCAGAAGCTCCAAAGCTTTTTAAAGATAAAGGTAATAAGTTCCATATCTTTGGATAGAAGAGAGTGAGAAAATGTTTGATGGATTTTAACTTACTAATAGATGGAAATTGCAGAAGATATGATTTCTTGTAATTGAACTGTGTAGTAAAGAAATCAGTTAAATCATGTAGAGCGGAGCATTCCGAGATAAAAATGTAAACACGATCACACTTGCTTTAAAGTGAATGCGTTTCACTACAGGCAACAAATGTAATATATAATAATACGTTTTGACAGAATCATATTGTTTCAGACCTAAAATAAGTCTGAGAGAGGTAATGGAACATTCAGTAAGAGTAAGATTACAAAATCATATTTGGATAGGATGAGTGACGAGCAAGAATTCTAGGAGGAGTGGCCTAGTGGTTAGGGTGGTGGACTTTGGTCCTGGGGAACTGAGGATCTGAGTTCAATCCCCACTTCAGGCACAGGCAGCTCCTTGTGACTCTGGGCAGGTCACTTAACCCTCCATTGCCCCATGTAAGCCGCATTGAGCCTGCCATGAGTGGGAAAGCGCGGGGTGCAAATGTAACAAAATAAATGATTCCTTAGAGAAGTACCTTTTAATTGCTCTTAATTTCTGAAGAACAAAATAAGACTTCTTAAGAACAGAGGATACTTGTTTCCAATTTCTGAAGAATAAAATAAGACTTCTTAAGAATAGAGGATACTTGTTCCACAGTTAGCAGGAGTAGAGGAGTGGCCTAGTGGTTAGAGCACTGGTCTTGCAATCCAGAGGTGACCAGTTCAAATCCCACTGCTGCTCCTTGTGATCTTGGGCAAGTCACTTAACCCTTAATTGCCTCAGGTACAAACTTAGATTGTGAGCCCTCCTGGGACAGAGAAATATCCAGAGTACCTGAATGTAACTCACCTTGAGCTACTACTGAAAAAGGTGTGAGCAAATATAAATATCTAATTATTGTAAATTGATAGTAAACCAATTCCCTTCAAGAACAAAGGATGGGATATATCTTGGATCATCAACTGATCCAATCCAATGGGGGGGGGGGAATGGGACTTAGTTTTTGTAACTACATTCAGAGCGGTCTACATAGTATATACAGCTACTTATTTGCACCTGGGGCAGTGGAGGGTTAAGTGACTTGCCCGTAGGCGATAGGGCACCGATTTTTCTTTCTGAGCCTCCTCGACCCAACTGTACCCTGAAGTTTGCCCTGAACATTTATACTTCCTAGGCCACGCCCTCCCAGTTCCACCTTTTCTTGTCATCTCCTTCCTTGGTGGGAGTCTGAGGGTTATGGTGGCTCTGCAATTGTGAGGGAATATCATTGAGAGAGCAGCAGTTTCCTATAGATTTCCCCACACCATATTGAGATACATCCAGGTCGGAGATATCTAAGGTGTGTTACAGAGAATCACCATTTCCAATATTGTATACTGTCTTGTAGCCTCACATCAGCTCCTGGCTTATTTACAAAATGCCTTGAGGTTGTAGCAGTGTATTTATGCAAACTGGGAGTGCACATGACAAAAGAAGGGGCAGAAGGATCAGTGGACTTAATCATTCAGCTGCTGGAGTTATTAGGATTTCTCAGAAAAGTTTCCTAAATCTCATCTAAAACCATCACAGCAATTGTAATTCATAAGATCCCTGCTAGACATGATTCAAGGATCAGCCTTCTTCCACAGCAAAAGATCAGAAAGTTTGTACCAATAGAGTCAGACATTCAAAAGAGTCAGACAGTGCTTTTTAACATATTTTTAAATGAACTGGAAATTGGAACTACAAGTAAGGTGATTAAATTTGCAGATGACACAGTTATTCAGAGTTGTTAAAACACATGCAGACTTTGAAAAATTGCAGGGAGACCTAAGGAAGTTGGAAGACTGGGCATCCAAATGGCAGATGAAATGTGGACAAATGCAAGGTGATGAACATTGGGAAGAGTAATTCAAATCATAGTTGCCTGATGGTAGGGTCCACCTTAGGAATCAGCACACAAGAAGATCTAGATATCATTGTAGAAAAACACTGAAATCTTTTGCCTAGTTTGTTGCGGCAGCCAAAAACATAAACAGGATGCTAGGAATAGGAGGAAATGTCGTATTGAGGCATATTTTCAAAGCACTTTGGGAGGCTAAGTTCCATAGGTTTCTATGGAACTTTGGGAGGCTAAGTGCTTTGAAAATGAGCCCCATTGTGGATTAAAAACTGGTTGAAGGATAGGAGACAGAGAGTGGGGTTAAATGGGCAGTATTCACAATGGAGAAGGGTAGTTAGTGGGGTTCCTCAGGGGTCTGTGCTAGGACCGTTGCTTTTTAATATATTTATAAATGATTTAGAGATGGGAGTAACTAGCGAGGTAATTAAATTTGCTGATGACACAAAGTTATTCAAAGTCGTTAACTCGCGACAGGATTGTGAAAAATTACAAGAGGACCTTACGAGACTGGGAGACTGGGCGGCTAAATGGCAGATGACGTTTAATGTGAGCAAGTGCAAGGTGATGCATGTGGGAAAAAAGAACCCGAATTATAGCTACGTCATGCAAGGTTCCACGTTAGGAGTTACGGACCAAGAAAGGGATCTGGGTGTCGTCGTCAATAACACACAGAAACCTTCTGCTCAGTGTGCTGCTGCGGCTAGGAAAGTGAATAGAATGTTGGGTATTATTAGGAAAGGTATGGAAATCAGGTGTGAGGATGTTATAATGCCGTTGTATCGCTCCATGGTGCGACCGCACCTTGAGTATTGTGTTCAATTCTAGTCGCCGCATCTCAAGAAAGACATAGTAGAATTGGAAAAGGTGCAGCGAAGGGCGACTAAAATGATAGCGGGGATGGGATGACTTCCCTATGAAGAAAGACTAAGGAGGCTAGGGCTTTTCAGCTTGGAGAAGAGATGGCTGAGGGGAGACATGATAGAGGTATATAAAATAATGAGTGGAGTGGAACAGGTGGATGTGAAGCGTCTGTTCACGCTTTCCAAAAATACTAGGACTAGGGGGCATGCGATGAAACTACAGTGTAGTAAATTTAAAACAAATCGGAGAAAATGTTTCTTCACCCAACGTGTAATTAAACTCTGGAATTCATTGCCGGAAAATGTGGTGAAGGCGGTTAGCTTAGCAGAGTTTAAAAAGGGGTTGGACGGTTTCCTAAAGGACAAGTCCATAAACTGCTACTAAACAGACTTGGAAAAATCCAAAATCCCAGGAATGACATGTGTAGAGTGTTTGTACATTTGGGAGGCTTGCCGGGTGCCCTTGGCCTGGATTGGCCGCTGTCATGGACAAGATGCTGGGCTCGATGGACCCTTGGTCTTTTCCCAGTATGGCATTACTTATGTACTTATATTAGGAAAGCTATGGTAAATAAGACCAAGAATACTGTAATACCTCTGTATTGCTCCATGGTGTGACCTCATCTTGAATACTGCATTCAGTTCTGGTCACCGTATCTCAAAAAAGATATAATGGAATTAGAAAAGAAGTGCGACCAAAATGCTAAAGGGGATGGAACTCCTCTCATATAAGGAAAGGCTAAAGAGGTTAGGGCTCTTCTGCTTGAAGAGAGACGTTTGAGGGGGAGATATGATTGAGGTCTACCTAATCCTGAGTGGTGTACAATGAGTAGAAGTGAATTGATTTTTTACTCTTCCAAAAACTACAAAAACTAGGGGACACTCAATGAAGTTACATGGAAATACTTTTAAAACAAATAGGAGGAAATATTTTTTTCACTCAACAAATAAGCCCTGGAACTCATTGCTAAGGATGTGGTAACAGCGGTTAGCATATCTGCATTTAAAAAAGATTTGGACAATTTCCTGGAGGAAAAGTCCATAGTCTGCTATTGAAACAGACATGGGGAAGCCACTGCTTGCCCTGGGATTGGTTGCATGGAGTGTTGTCACAATTTGGGTTTCTGCCAGATACTTGTGACCTGGATTGGCCACTGTTGGAAACAGGATACTGGGCTAGATGGACCATTGGTCTGACCCAGTATGCCAATTCTTGTGTTCTATTTTTTCTCTTAAAGAATAGTTAAGCTATAGAACTCGTTGCAAGAGGATGTGATAATGGCAGTTAGCATATCCAGGTTTTAAAAAGGTTTGGGCACGTTCCTGGACAAAAAGTCCATAGTCTGGTATTGAGATGGACTTGAGGAAAGCAACTGCTTGCCCCTGGGACTGGTAGCATAGAATGTTGCTATTAATTGAGTTTCTGCTGGGTACTTGTGACCTGGATTGACCACTGCTGGAAGCAGGATGCTGGGCTAGATGGACCATTGGTCTGACCCAGTATGGCTGTTCTTATGTTTATATTTTGCAGCATGTTTTCATTCAGTAGTGGCTAACGTTGGAGAGACCTATAGATCTGCAAATAAGCTAGGTAACAAGACATTATATTCAAAAGATTAAAAGTTTAATTTTCTGAAATAAAAAAATATGTAAAGTTTTTTTGAGCCACTGATCGATGTGAATATGCTAATTGATAACTGGTACCTGTATATTTCTGAGAAGTTTTCCTTGTTGAAAATAAAAATTTGAAAATTTAAACAAGTATATTTGGTCTGTAGAACACTGAATAGGGTTTTAGTAAAATGGTTTTTGGTTATTGTGTTGATTGACTTCACTCCTCTTTGGGTAATTTGAGGTAAGAACAATTACCTAGTGGACAAACTGAGTTGGATCCTACTACTCCACAAATGGTCCTTGGACAAGGAGGTGGCCTGCAAGATATTTTGAGACTGAGGTACCACCTCAAGAAATGTTGCTGTGCTGTAGTAATTCATGAATTATGCTTCCTGCATGGGTAGAGTTATACAGTAAAGTAAATATGAGATCCGTAAACACCAAGTTAAGTTTATAAATCTTTATTTCACAGTGACAGAATCACAAATCTATTTCACAGCTAAAACAATATCAGTATATCTCACACCTAGTACTACTCATTTCTATAGCACAACTAGACGTATGCAGTGCTGTGCACATTATATGCAGGTACTTTCTCTGTCCCTAGAGGGCTTACAATCTAAGTTTTTCTGCCTTGGGCAATGGAAGGTTAAATGACTTGCTTTAGGTCACAAGGAAGTACAGTGGGAATTGAACCCAGGTCACCAGGATCAAAGCCTGCTGCACTATCCATTAGGCTATTCCTCCAATCCACATAATGTGTGTACTTATCTATTCCCTATAAGATGTGTCTCTCCATGAACGGAAGCCTTTCACCATGACCAAGAGCAAGATCCTTTCTGCTTCCCCCCCCCCCTCCCTGGCTGGGGGGGGGGGGTCTATCCTCTATGCACTTCCTTCTGGTCCCTCTGCTGGAGACTGGAGAACTCCTCTTTCAACTGACTAGTGTCCATGAAACCCCTTCTTATATAGGGTTTGTTTCCATAGGCAGTAATGGCTTTGCCTGTCATTGGTTGTAGACCAGTGAAAGTAAGTATAGAGCCTTGCTAGCACTTTATGATTGTTCCAAACCTTAGAGACAAAGTAGCCTGACCGTATCAAAATCTCAGTATCTGTTGTTAAGCAAAACAGCTGCCCTAACTTGTTCTGAGTTAATCGGGCACCAGTCTGAATTGCCCCCCCACGGGGGACCGTACGAGGCAGCAGACGGCGCTCGGGGAGCCCGTGCGGGTCTGGCAAATGGCACCACTGTCGCCCTCGGAGCAGGGAAAGGCATCTGAACTTCTCCCTACAGGGGACCGCACAAGGCTCGCGGAACAGCGACCACGCGCCCGACTCTGCCTCCTCACCTACCCGCCCACCCAGAGCAGGGAGAGACGATCAAGCCTCTCCCACGGGGGACGGCATGGGTTGTGTGGAAGTGGTCGTGCGCCCGGCTCTGCCTCCTCGCCCGCCTGCCCGCCGGTTCCTCAGACGGCAGCAGGAAAAGGGAGCACTGTCTGGTGGAGCTGCCCCAGGAGCATGGGAGTTATGGAGACGTGAGGGAACCGCTGAGGCCACCGAGGGCTCAGTCGACAGCACCGAGACCAGAACACAGCAGCAGCGACAAGAGGAGAAGGGGTAACGCAGCAGAGGCCCCGGATACAGGCTCCGAGGGGCTCAGAGCAAAGCAGTAGCGGCAGCCTGAGGCTGCTGCCCTCCTCTGGTGTCTACCTCCAACATAGAAACAGCTCCCAGGGTTGTGGAGTCTCTGTGCCCTGGGCAACGCGGCCAATCATTAGACCGTGAGTAAAGTGCCTATTATATTTCAAGATATTGAGACTTTACAACTGACAAGGCTTGAAAGGCCTGACTGTAAAAACCAAAGTAAAAACTGAATAATTGCTAGTGAACTGAAGACACCTTTCGCAGGACAGGCGTGCCTGAGAAGGAGCCTTTTGCACTGCATTTGATCAACTGGAGAAGGCAGGCTTGTGAGGAGAGCAGATTGGAGCAACACGGTCTTAATAGAAACCACAGGAAATATATACCATAATGAATACCCTCAAATACAAACAGGCTTATGCTACTACCTTTGCGCACAAAAGTACACAGTTTTGGAACGCACTACCCATGGCCCTAAAAACCATGACCAATCTAACCAGCTTTCGCAAAGCTTTGAAAACACATCTCTTCAACAGAGCCTACAAAAGTCACCCTCAATGAAACAAATCATTCCTTAAACCACCCAAGTACACCAAAACACCTCACACACGACCTTACCTAACACCTTCTACCTAAATTCCTCTTTCACCTCAGCTTATGATCGACTGTTTTCTGAAATCATGTAATGACGTTCTAATTTCCATACTCTGTAAGCCACATTGAGCCTGCAAAAAGGTGGGAAAATGTGGGGTACAAATACAATAAATAAATAAATAATAATCTACTCCCTAACACTGATCCACTTAACACTAACCACCCCACTTGCAGAAAACAATATCATACCCATACTACACAATCATCATAGATTGATTAAATACACCACACCTCACCAAACTATTAACAACCGAAACAAAGGAAGAACCACAACAGAAGGGAAAGAAGGGCCCAAACAAACTCACCTCAACAAAGAACTGACAACTAACAAAAGTCCACTTAACACCATATACAGAAGACCCAGTCCAAACAATCCAAGTGAGCTATGTCAGTGCCAGATCCGCTGTAAATAAAACAGCAATACTAACAGACTGGATCATGTCAGAAAACCTCGACCTACTCTTCCTCACTGAAACTTGGATCCATGACCAAAAGGAGCTATAATCCTAGACCTGTGCCCTCCAGGATACAAAATCACACACTGGACCAGAAAAGAAAAGAGAGGTGGAGGCATAGCACTAATCTATCAGTCCCACTTTACCACTGAAACCACTGCTGAGTTCATAACACCTCAACTTGAAATTGCTTCAATCAGTATCCACAACAAAATCCTACACGATCATGTGAATTGTGTCTTGTTTTACAGACCCCCAGGTAATTGGAACGAAGGCCAGACCAACTTCATGGACTTCATTTCAAACACTTGTGTAACCAACTCCAATATACTAGTATTAGGAGACATTAACCTTCACCTAGAAGACCCAAACTCTACCAACGCACGAGAATGCAAGGAATTCCTCCACTCTTGGGATCTTAAATGGCCACACATGCAAGCAACCCATGTCAAAGGGCACACACTCGACCTCATCTCACACAATCTGTCCACAGACCAGAACCTAATAATAACAGAAATTAAATGGACAGAAACACCATGGACCGACCACTACAAACTAAACCTATCCCTAAAATGGCGGAAAAAGTGTTCACACCGTATACAAGAACACACAACCTACAGCACAAGAGGCCAAATAGACTCGGAAACATTCTGGCAACAGATATACAAAAACAAATGGACAGCACAAACGGACTCTATATACTACTTCTCAGAATGGGATAAAAGATGCAGAAGCATACTGGGAACCTCACGTAGGCATAACTTGATACCATGGTTCAACGAAGAACTGAAAAAACTAAAAACACAATCCAGGAAACTCGAATGAACTTGGAAAAAAATAAAAGACGAACACACACTCAACGCATGGAAACAAATACAAAGAAAATACAAATACGCAATAAGACAGACCAAAAGGTCACACTATAAAACTAAAATAGGGCCAGATTACAAAGACACGATGAAATTATACCAACTCATGAACAAACTACTAGACATCACCTTGGTCACCACAACCAATACAGACATCCCATCTGCAGACAACCTTGCTAAATACTTCAATGAAAAAATTGCAAACCTACGTAACACGCTACCTCAGGACAACACCGATATAAATTTCATCACTGGCTTGGACCCAACCCCTGGTGAATACCCGGTGGACCGAACCTGGTCAAACTTCACTGTCCTCACCGCGGAAACAGTCACCCAGGCGATTAATAGGTTCTCCAACTCTCACTACCTAATAAAATCCGCCCCCCACCGCTTCATAGCAGACCTAACATCCCACTTAAACTACATGCTTCAACAAGGTCTCTTCCCTAAGGAAAATGGCAACATCCTACTCACAAAAATACAGAAGAAACCTGTCTTCGCAAAAAACAACAATAATAAAAAACAGCGAAGATGACGCAAAAAAAAGGAAGAACCAAAAAAAAGGAAAAAAGAAGAAAAAAGAAAAAAGAAGAAAACAAAAAAGGAAGACACAATGTACACAAAGAAGAAAAATTAAAATTATATAAAAAAATGAACAAAATATAGAAGTCAAAAAGAGGAGACGACACAAGCAAAGTGGAAAAACTAAGAGGATTTATTAGGGTAATATGACTCGACACAGCTGTGTTTCGGCCCAACTGGCCTGCGTCAGGAGTCTGTTACACCATATATATATTATCTGCTAATATCGATCCTTGAAGAGTGTTCAATTAAACGCACCTTTATTCAGTAGCACACTACCTTTAGAAAGGCTGTGTGCACGGTTTGGCAAAAATCGCTATAGAAGAATCTGGTGCAAGAAATATGTATATATCTCATTGAAAAAGCTGCAGCCTTTCTAAAGGTAGTGTGCTACTGAATAAAGGTGCGTTTAATTGAACACTCTTCAAGGATCGATATTAGCAGATAATATATATATGGTGTAACAGACTCCTGACGCAGGCCAGTTGGGCCGAAACACAGATGTGTCGAGTCATATTACCCTAATAAATCCTCTTAGTTTTTCCACTTTGCTTGTGTCGTCTCCTCTTTTTGACTTCTATATTTTGTTCATTTTTTTATATAATTTTAATTTTTCTTCTTTGTGTACATTGTGTCTTCCTTTTTTGTTTTCTTCTTTTTTTCTTTTTTCTTCTTTTTTCCTTTTTTTTGGTTCTTCCTTTTTTTTGCGTCATCTTCGCTGTTTTTTATTTTTTTTATTTTTTTTTATTTTTTTTATTTTTTTTATTATTAACATCCTACTCACCCCAATACCAAAAGATCCCAAGAAAAAAATCAAGTGAAATCACTAACTACCGCCCAGTAGCATCAATCCCACGGGTGGTCAAACTGATGGAATGCATGGTAACCAAACAACTTACTGATTATATAAACAAATTCACAATAATACATGAATCACAATCAGGATTTCGCCCCCTCCATAGCACTGAAACAGTACTAATTACCCTCCTAGCCAAATTCAAGCAAGAAATAGCAACAGGCAAAAGCATACTTCTCCTCTAATTCGACATGTCCAGTGCGTTCGACATGGTAAACCATAAAATACTACTAAGACTCCTAGGTTACTTCGGGATTGGCGGACACATACTTAGTTGGATCAAGGGTTTCCTAACCACTAGAACATATCAAATGAAATCAAGCTCAAACATATCACCACTGTGGAAAGCAGAATGCGGAGTACCTCAAGAATCACCACTATCACCGATCCTTTTCAACCTAATGATGACCCCACTAGCCAAATCCTTATCCAACCAAGGCCTTAACCCTTTCATCTATGCAGGCGATGTCACAATATATATTCCTTACAAATGTGATCTGACAGAAATCACCAACGAAATCAAGCTCAGCTTGAATATCATGGACTCATGGGCAAACGCATTTCAACTAAAACTCAACACAGAAAAAACACACTGTCTCATCCTCTCATCCCAATACAATACGAACAAACCCACAAACATGAACACCCCAGATTATACCCTCCCTATCTCAGACAGCCTGAAAATTCTTAGCGTTACAATCGACCGTAACCTCACACTAGAGAACCAAGTGAAATATACAACAAAGAAAATGTTCCACTCAATGTGGAAACTCAAACGTGTGAAACCATTCTTCCCGAGGGAAACATTTCGCAACTTGATACAATCAATGGTTCTAAGCCATGTAGACTACTGAACGGAATTTATGCGGGATGCAAAGAACAAATTATAAAGAAAATTCAGACCACTCAAAACACGGCAGCCAGGCTTATATTTGGGAAAACGCGATTCAAAAGCACCAAACTCTTCCGAGAAAAACTGCACTGGCTCCCAATCAAAGAATGTATTGCTTTCATATTGCTTTCAAAATCTGCACCCTGGTTCATAAAATTATCTACGCTGAAGCCCCAGGATACATGACAGACCTCATAGACCTACCAACCAGAAACACAACAAGATCAACACGAACATACCTAAATCTCCACTACCCAAGCTGCAAAGGACTCAAATACAAATCAATGTATGCATCCAACTTTTCCTACATAAGCACTCAAATATGGAACGCATTACCAAAAGCCGTGAAAATAACTTATGATCATCGAAACTTCCGGAAATCATTAAAAACTAACCTGTTCAAAAAGGCATAACCTACCGACCCAACTTAAATGCCTGTGCCCTGCAACACAACAAAACCAAAGCTCATAATGGACATATAATAACTCTTCCTTTCTACAATTCTCTTTTTCTCTACGATTCCCTAATGTGTGTGTACACACGAACGTTATTCTACCACAACATTACTGTATTTGTTCATACCGGAATTGGCGAACGCCTTTACGGTACTATGTAAGCACATTGAGCCTGCAAATAGGTGGGAAAATGTGGGATACAAATGTAACAAATAAAATAAATAAATAAATTATGCAGGGCCAATACATGAGTATACAGAGTACAGTTTACCAGGTCTCTTTCTGGAAAGTGATATAATTTATTTACTTACAGGAATGGCTCTAACATTTCTGTTAGTTCACTTAATATATTTTCCCTAAGGCCTAGTTGAGAGATTTCAGTTCAAGATCCCTTATCGTAATAATTTTATTGTATGTTAACCTAACACCTATTTCCCACCCAAGCTTTATCATAATATACTAAGGGCAGTATATTGAACTTTTGTAATAGATCAAGATGAAAGTTCCTTGCGTTTTGTAGTTTACAAGAAAGCTGTTCCCATTTCAGTCTGAGCAGACAAATTTCTTAGAAAGTCCACTCAGTGTTTTGTTTCTTTTGACGTTAATAGATCTGGGAATGTAATCAGAGAATGTACCATTTTAATGAGCAGCAAATTGTATCTCCTCCTTTATGCCTAGGTAAGCCTGACTTTAGAGGGGTTCATCGAGATATGTAATATTAGGGCCAGAGCAATGTTGTTTGCTTGCTTAGAGTTTTACCACCTTTGAGGAGATTTGTAAAGCTGTAGTGTGGACTTCAATTCAAATATGTGCATCTTATTTTATTTTTTTTTAGTGAGATGAAAGGTTTGAATTGTTCTCTATGACTTATTTGAGAAAAAGAACCAAATTCTATGTTCCTTGGGTCCCAGTATGTTTTAGGTTACCTTCTATAGTGCTACTAGACTTACGCAGTGCTGTACAAATGAACATGAAAAGACAGTCCCTGCTCAACAGAGCTTACAATCTAAATTGGACAGACGAACAGACAGCTAGGGGTGGGGAAATTGCAATGGTAGGGGTCATAAGTGAGGGTGTTGAGTAAGAGAGTCATGGTTAGGAGTCGAAAGCAGTAGCAAAGAGGTGGGCTTTAAGCCTAGACTTGAAGACAGCCAGAGACTGAGCCTGACGTACTGGCTCAGGGAGTCTATTCCAGGCATAGGGAGCAGCGAGATAGAAGGAACGGAGCTGGGAGTTAGCAGTGGGGGAGAAGGGGGACGACAGGAGACATTTACCCAGCGAACGGAGTTCATGGGGAGGAGTGTAGGGAGAGATGAGAGCGGAAAGGTACTGAGGCGCTGTGGAGTGGATGCACTTGTAGGTCAAAAGGAGAAGCTTGAACCGTATGCGGAAGCGGATAGGGAGCCAGTGAAGCAACTTGAGGAGAAGGCTAACGTGAGTATAGCGACTCTGGCGGAATATAAGACGCGCAGCAGAGTTTTGGACAGATTGAAGAGGAGATAGATGGCTGAGCGGGAGACCAGCGAGAAGCAAATTGCAGTAGTCTAGGCGAGAGGTGATAAGGGTGTGGGTAAGGGTTTTGGTAGCGTCCTCGGAGAGGAAAGGGCGAATTTTGTTAATATTATAGAGAAAGAAACGACAGGTTTTGGCAATCTGCTGAATATGAGCAGAGAAGGAGAGAGCGGAGTCAAAGATGACTCCAAGGTTGCGCGCAGACGGGACAGGGAGGATGAGAGTGTTATCTACCGAAATAGAGAATGGGGGGAGAGGAGAGGCAGGTTTAGGGGGAAAGAGGAGAAGCTCGGTTTTGGTCATGTTTAGTTTCAGGTGGCGGCGAGACATCCAGGCAGCGATGTCAGACAGGCAGGCCGATACTTTGGTCTGGATTTCAGCTGAGATATCCGGTGTGGAGAGGTAGATCTGGGTATCATCAGCGTAAAGGTGGTATTGAAAGCCATGGGATGAGATCAGAGCACCAAGGGAAGAGGTATAGATGGAGAAGAGGAGCGGTCCTAGGACAGATCCTTGGGGTACACCGACTGTTAGCGGGATAGATGTGGAGGAGGAACCACCAGAGTATATGCTAAGAGTACGTTGGGAGAGATAGGAAGAGAACCAGGAAAGAACAGGGCCCCGGAATCCAAGAGAGGATAATGTATCAAGGAGTAAGGTGTGATCAACAGTATCAAAAGCAGCAGATAGGTCGAGGAGGATGAGAATAGAGTAGAGACCTTTAGATTTTATTCCATGTACAAGAGAAAAGTTCAGATGTAAAATGGTTTTACCTAACAAACAAATGGTGATGGTGGTTTCCCCCCTTTTTTTTTTTATATATGGTAGACCCACAGGTGGGCCTGGGCCCACCCACTTTGAGCTCAGGCCCACCCATCAGCAGTGTACTCCATAGGCACCCACAATATAAAACTCAGGGAGGCATTTTTTCCGCTGGCTGCTGCTTCACTGGTATTGCCCCCACCCCTGGCTGTCATTCTGCAAGTTTTGTTATTATTATTATTATTATTTGTTGCATTTGTACCCCACATTTTCCCACCTGTTTGCAGGCTCAATGTGGCTTACATAGTACCGTGAAGTGTTAGCCACCTCCGGTGATGAAACAAATACAGAGATAACTTCTTGGAAGAGGCAGGGAGTCGATATCTGAGAAGGCGGGGCTGGCCTGAAGGAAGCAGCCGCAGCATGCAAAGAGTCCCGGTCCAGCGCGGCTTTGCTGTAGAATAAAAAATGCGGCCCAGAAGTGATAGTAAGTGTGGGAGGAAACAAAATTTGCAGAATGCCAACCGGGAGTGGGGGCAATACCAGTGAAGTAGCAGCCAGCGGAGAAAGCTGCTTCCCCGAGCCTTATATTCTGCATCATGCCGATGATGTGTGGTTTTGGAGAGGGTGTGGGGGAGTAAGACGAGGCAATGCTAGGTGCGGTGGAGAAATAATTGTTGGACATGTGGGAGGTTGGAGAATGAGATGCTACACGGGGAGAAGAGGGAACGGGAGGGAAAATTGCTTTACATGGGTGGGGAGAGGCACAGGAGTGGTGAAGGACGAGAGAGGGAAAACAATGCTGGACAAGGCAGTGAAGTGGAGGGAGGAAAAAAGTGTTGGATATAGTAGTGGGTGGGATGAGAGGGGGGAAATGTTGAACATGGTGCAGTGGGGTGGGGAGGGAAGGGAGAAATGGAGATATGCTGCATGGGGACAGGGAGAAATGTTAGGGTGCAAGACAGGAGATGGAAATGCGATAGGTATCTGAAAAGTAAAAAGAAGGAAAAGGGTTAGAAAGAGGGTGAAATTTGGACAGAGAGCAGAAGAGAAAAAAAGAGGAAATAGCTAAAATGGAAAGATCAATATGTCAGAGGCATGTGTAGTGAGGAAATGGAACAAGAGGAGAAAAAAGACAAATAGCAGCTGATTGAACGAGAATTAGCAGAAGACACAGGAAAGCGGGAAAGAGAAACTGGAACCAGCATGATGGAATAATAAAATGTCCAGCAACAAAGGTAAAAAAGCATTTTATTTTAAATGTTTTAAATGGAATATACTAGCTTTAGAAATGTGCATTGCAGATGTCTTTTTTTACTGTGTTCAATAGAAAAGGGAATGTATTTTTGTTTTTATTTCTTTAGTGTTGTAGTACATGCCGAGGTTCCCCATTCAGTTTTTGTCTACATATTTTTATTTCTAATTTGTGGTCCCTTGTTCTGTATTTGGTGAGGATCTGTTGGTGTGATTATAATGGCAGATGGGGAGATTAGAGGGGAGGCAGGGAGGAGAGGGAATTGGTGGGGGGAGAACTTTTTTATTTTCTGCCCTGGGCCCCAGCATGGCTAACTGTGCTGTTAGCTGGTGAGGATAGCCAAGCCATGCCAGCTGAGGACCTCCTCTGAAGGTAACCAGAACTCCCTTCTACTAAGCTCGTCAGACAAGGCAATATCCTTGAGCCACCAATAACTAAGTATGCATGGAGTGCTGGCATCAGTGGCTCAAGGAGTTGCTGTTGCCTGCCAAGCTTGGTAAAAGGGAGTTCTGGCCTTCTTTGGAGGAAGTCTTCAGCTGACAGAGCTTGGGGATCCTCATCAGCTAAAGTATTTATATTTTGAGTTGGGATGTGCCGGGGGGAGGGGGGTGAGAACAGAGAGAAAATTCTTTGCCCACCCAAAATTGGCTGTCTGGCTTATGCCACTGTGGTAGACAACCTTACCCTACAGAGCCCTATATGTGTGACTCTGTGAACCTGCTTGGCCCTAACAAGTATTTTTTCTGAAGACAGCATTTCATCACTCTTACACACCTTCCCATCTCTCAGTGGTTTGGAGTTTGCAGCCTATAAATATTTTAAACAACCTACCATTCTTGGCATCATTGAAAATAACAAATGTAAGTTAATAGGTAACCAAGTTAAAACACTTTAAAACATTAAAAATAATAACATAACATACTTATTATACAAAACCATATATAACAGTCACAAACTGAGCCTCATCTTGAAGTTACAAGTGCAGATATAACTACATCATTCCTGTCACAGGTTAAATGAGATGGATTGTAGCAGTGTGGAAACTCTGGCACATGCACAGTAAAGGCTTTTCCAGACAGCTCTGGAACGGGTGTCTATTCAGTGCCAAGTGTGGTTACATGACCCACCTGTGCGACTGGTAAAACACTGTCTTCAGAGAACTGTTGCAGATAAGCAAATCTGCAATGAATTTCATTTTCCCTTTCTGCAACTCTTCTTCTACAAACTGTTTACTGCTATTTTTTTTTTTTGCTTCAGTCATGTATCATTCTTCCATTTTCTTCCTATTTTTTGTTCCCAGGTCATTCACTATACTTGCACCGAATCTAATTCTTCCTATTTCTCTCTCTCTCTCTCTCTCTCTCATTCTCTCTGAATTCAACATGATGTACTGACTAATTTGTTTGCTTTACCTCCCCTCAATCTAATTGTCTTCCCACTGGCATTTCTCTGTGACATAGGCATGATCCATCTCTCTTGCCCCCCATAACTTGTACACTGTATCCATTGTTGATAATCATCTGTCTCCCTTCCTCTTATCCAGATGCTACACTTCTGCATGCTCTTTATTCCTCATCTTCCCCTTTTCTCTCTCTCTAGCTAGTACATTGTGCTATTCTATTTATTTATCTCCCTGTGTGATCCATGTACTGAGCCTCACTGACCTCATCTCATCTTTGTCACTAGATGCTGCTGTTGGTGTTCATCTCGTCCACGCTATGCACCTGGTGTCACCATTGAAGAGGACAACTGCTGTGGCTGCAATGCTATTGCCATCCGCCGTCATTTCCTTGATGAAAATGTGACTTCAGTTGATATTGTGTACACTTCCTGTCATGATGCTGTAAGTCAGTTCTTCCCAAACCTTTATACAATTTGACCCCATTTTGACACTTAAAAAATTCATGTTACCCCAGCTGGTATTGAAAACAGAATAATAAACCCCTCTCCCCAAGTGCCCTCCCCTCTTTCATTCACTTTGTTCTCAGAGGACAAGCAGGCTGCTTGTTCTCACGACTGGGTTGACGTCCACGGCAGCCCCCACCAACCGTAATAAAAACTTCGCGGGCGGTCCCACACACAGGGCACGCCCACCACGCATGCGCGGCCGTCTTCCCGCCCGTGCGCAACCGTTCCCGCTCAGTTTTTCTCCATTCCGCGCTGGAGAGAGACGTGTTCATGTCTCTCTCTTAGTCAGCCCCGGAAACCGGATTGCGGCCTAGCCCACGGTTTTTTTCTTGTTCGGTACGCGTTCGCGTTTATTTTCTTTAAAAAAAAAAAAACGAAAAAGAGTTTTCCTCGTCGTTCTTAGTCGCGAGGGCGGGTCGTCGTGGCCGCGCGGTCGTTTCTTTCTTTTTCGGGTGCGCTTTTCACCGCCACCATCGATGATTTTGACTTTGCCGACGCGATTTTTCCGTCGATGTCCTCGAAGGTCCCGAGCGGATTCAAGAAGTGTGGCCGGTGCGGCTGGCAGATCTTGCAGACCGATACTCACGCTTGGTGCCTCCAGTGCCTCGGCCCGGAGCATAATTCCAAGACGTGCACCTTGTGTCTCGGCTTAAGGAAGCGGACGCAGGTGGCGAGGCAAGTTCTGCGGGACCGTCTTTTTGGAACTTGCGCCGGCCCTTCGACGTCGACCTTGACGGCATCGGTGTCGACGGCCGGGTCTTCGGTGCTGGTACCGATGTTGACGGCGTCAGCGCCGACTATGGCATCGACCCCAGGAGCACGGGTACCTTTGGCCCGCCGGCCACTCCCGCTGCTCAGGGCCATCGGGACCGAACCCTGTCGGATCCGATACCTCGAGGCCGGGGGGGGGGGCTCCACCTCCTCCTCGTCTCTTCCGCGGAGCGCCAATGACGGACATTGCAAGAAAGCCAAGAAGCACCGTCATCGGTCGCCCACGGTGCACAGGACTGGCAGCTCCGGGACATCGAGGGATGACTCGACACCCAGGAAGCGGCAGTGCCGGGAGGAGTGTTCCCCCTCGGTCGAAGAGGTGTCGCTGCTTGAGTCCACGGGTATCTCGGTACCGTCTCCTGGACCCGAGCAGCTTCCGGCACCGGCCCCCCTGCCTTTCCCGACAGCGGGCCTTGACGAGTGCCTCCGAGCCATCCCTCCCGGGATCCTGGAAGGGCTGATGCGCCAGGCTCTGCCGGCACTGGGGATGCTTGCGCCCCCGGCGCCGTTGATGGAGGCGCTGGTGGGCTCTGGCCCGATGCTGAGGCCTCCGATGACGCTTGCGGCACTGGTGTCGACCGCCATGCAGGTGGAGTCGATGGAGGGAGCTTTGTCCCAGCCGGCGTGGGAGTCCACCGCTCGACGCCATCATTGAGGACGTGGTTCCTCGCAGTCGAGACGGGCCCGGTTGAGGTCTGAGCTGAGAGAGCTCATGTCCGACACCAAGGAGGAGGCCTCGTGAGGGGAGGAGGAGGACCCCAGATATTTCTCCTCAGAGGAGTCTGAGGGCCTTCCCTCCGACCCCACTCCTTCACCGGAGAGGAAGCTCTCGCCTCCTGAGAGCCTCTCCTTTGCCTCTTTTGTCAGGGATATGTCCATCAGCATTCCCTTTCCCGTGGTTACTGTGGATGAGCCGAGGGCGGAGATGCTCGAAGTCCTCGACTATCCATCACCACCTAGAGAGTCTTCCACGGTGCCGTTGCACAATGTCCTTAAGGAGACACTGCTTCGGAACTGGTTGAAGCCACTGTCTAATCCCACCATCCCCAAGAAAGCGGAGTCCCAATACAGGATCCACTCAGACCCAGAGTTGATGCAGCCTCAATTGCCTCATGACTCGGCGGTCGTGGACTCTGCTCTCAAGAGGGCACGGAGTTCGAGAGATACCGCCTCGGCACCCCCTGGGCGGGAGTCTCGCACTCTGGACTCGTTTGGGAGGAAGGCCTACCAATCTTCCATGCTTGTGACCCGCATCCAATCATACCAGCTCTACACGAGCATCCACATGCGGAACAATGTGTGGCAACTGGCGGACCTGGTCGACAAGCTCCCTCCGGAGCAGTCCAGGCCTATTCAGGAGGTGGTCAGGCAGCTGAAGGCGTGCAGAAAGTTCCTGTCCAGGGGTATCTATGACACCTGTGATGTGGCATCTCGAGCTGCGGCCCAAGGTATAGTAACATATAGTAACATAGTGGATGACGGCAGAAAAAGACCTGCACGGTCAATCCAGTCTGCCAAACAAGACAACATATGTGTAAACCTTACCTTGATTTGTACCTGCCTTATTCAGGGCACAGACCGTACAAGTCTGCGCAGCAGTACTTCCCGCCTCCCAACCACCAGTCCCACCTCCCATCACCGGCTTTGGCACAGACCGTATAAGTCTGCTCTCCACTATCCTCGCCTCCCAACCACCAACCCCTCCTTTATGCATATCCCACGCATGTTTGAATTCCGTTACCGTTTTCATTTCCACCACCTCCCGCGGGAGGGCATTCCAAGCATCCACCACCCTCTCCGTGAAAAAATACTTCCTGACATCTTTTTTGAGTCTGCCCCCCTTCAATCTCATTTCATGTCCTCTCGTTCTACTGCCTTCCCATCTCCGGAAAAGATTTGTTTGCGGATTAATACCTTTCAAGTATTTGAACGTCTGTATCATATCACCCCTGTTCCTCCTTTCCTCCAGGGTATACATGTTCAGGTCAGCAAGTCTTCGCTCATACGCCTTGGAACGCAAATCCCATACCATTCTCGTAGCTTTTCTTTGCACCGCTTCAATTCTTTTTACATCCTTCGCAAGGTACGGCCTCCAAAACTGAACACAATACTCCATGTGGGGCCTGACCAACGACTTGTACAGGGGCATCAACACTTCCTTTCTTCTGCTGATCACACCTCTCTCTATACAGCCTAGCAACCTTCTCGCTACAGCCACCGCCTTGTCAGACTCTCCTGGCTGCGTGCCTCTGACCTGGACAACCGCACCCAGCAGCGGCTGGCGGATGTCCCTTGCCGGGGGGGATAACATTTTCGGCGAGAAGGTCGAGCAGTTGGTGGACCAACTACACCAGCGGGAAACCACTCTCGACAAGCTCTCCCACCGGGCGCCTTCAGCATCCACCTCTGCAGGTGGAAGTTTTTCCAGGGCCCGGCAGGCTGCACCCTACGCCTACAACAAGTGTAGGTACACCCAGCCGGCCCGAAGGCCTCCTCAGGCACAGGGACAGTCCCAGCGCGCTCGTTCCCGTCAACAGCGTGCGCCTAAGCAGCCCCCTGCGCCTCCACAGCAAAAGCAGGGGACGGGCTTTTGACTGGATCCATGGGAACATAGCCACCATCAAAGTATCCATGCCGGACGACCTGCCGGTCGGGGGGAGGTTGAAAGTTTTTTTACCAAAGGTGGCCTCTTATAACCTCCGACCATTGGGTTCTCCAAATAGTGCGGTGTGGATACACCTTGAATTTGGTCTCCATTCCACCAAATTGCCCACCGGGAGCCCAATCCTTCAGCTCCCATCACAAGCAGGTAATTGCAGAGGAACTCTGCGCCCTTCTCAGCGCCAATGCGGTCGAGCCGGGCAGGGATTCTATTCCAGGTACTTCCTTGTGGAAAAGAAAACAGGGGGGATGCGCCCCATCCTAGACCTGAGAGGCCTGAACAAGTATCTGGTGCGAGAAAAGTTCAGGATGCTTTCCTTGGGCACCCTTCTCCCCATGATTCAGCAAGACGACTGGCTTTGTTCCCTGAATTTAAAGGATGCTTATACTCACATCCCGATACTGCCAGCCCATAGACAGTATCTCCGATTCCGTCTGGGGACACGTCACTTTCAGTATTGTGTGCTGCCCTTTGGGCTCGCCTCTGCACCACGGGTGTTCACGAAGTGTCTCGTGGTGGTTGCGGCGTACCTACGCAAGCTGGGGGTGCACGTGTTCCCATATCTCGACGATTGGCTGGTGAAGAGCACCTCAGAGGCAGGAGCTCTTCGGTCCATGCAGTGCACTATTCAACTTCTGGAGCTGCTAGGGTTTGTGATAAATTACCTGAAGTCCCATCTCCAGCCAGTCCAATCTCTGGAATTCATAGGAGCTCTGCTGAATTCCCAGACGGCTCAGGCCTTTCTTCCCGAGGCGAGGGCTCAGAATCTCCTGTCCCTCGCTTCCCAAACTGCAGCGTCTCAGCAGATCACAGCTCGGCAGATGTTGAGACTCCTGGGCCATATGGCCTCTATGGTCCATGTGACCCCCATGGCTCGTCTTCACATGAGATCTGCTCAATGGACCCTAGCTTCCCAGTGGTGCCAAGCCACCGGGAATCTAGAAGATGTCATCTGCCTGTCCGTCAGTTGCCGCAATTTGCTGCACTGGTGGACAATTCGGACCAATTTAACCCTGGGACGTCCATTCCAAATTCCGCAGCCCACGAAGGTGCTGACGACGGATGCATCTCGCCTGGGGTGGGGAGCTCATGTCGATGGGCTCCACACCCAGGGGGTGTGGTCCCCCCAGGAACAAGATCTTCAGATCAACCTCCTGGAGCTCCGAGCGGTCTGGAACGCACTGAAGGCCTTCAGGGATCGGCTGTCCTACCAAATCATCCAAATTCGGACAGACAATCAGGTTGCAATGTATTACATCAACAAGCAGGGGGGCACCGGATCTCGCCCCCTGTGTCAGGAAGCCGTCAGGATGTGGCGTTGGGCTCGCCAGTTTGCCATGCTTCTCCAAGCCACATACCTGGCAGGCATAAACAACAGTCTGGCCGACAGGCTGAGCAGAGTCATGCAACCGCACGAGTGGTCGCTCCATTCCAGAGTGGTACGCAAGATCTTCCGAGAGTGGGGCACCCCCTCGGTGGACCTTTTCGCCTCTCAGACCAACCACAAGCTGCCTCTGTTCTGTTCCAGACTACAGGCACATGGCAGACTGGCGTCGGACGCCTTTCTCCTCCATTGGGGGACCGGCCTCCTGTATGCTTATCCTCCCATACCTTTGATGGGGAAGACCTTGCTGAAGCTCAAGCAAGACCACGGCACCATGATTCTGATAGCGCCTTTTTAGCCCCGTCAGATCTGGTTCCTTCTACTTCTGGAGTTGTCCTCTGAAGAACCGTGGAGATTGGAGTGTTTTCCGACTCTCATATCGCAGAACGACGGAGCGCTTCTGCACCCCAACCTTCAGTCTCTGGCTCTCACGGCCTGGATGTTGAGGGCTTAGATTTTGCTTCGTTGGGTCTGTCTGAGGGTGTCTCCCGTGTCTTGCTTGCCTCTAGAAGAGATTCCACTAAAAGGAGTTACTCTTTCAAGTGGAGGAGGTTTGTCGTTTAGTGTGAGAGCAAGGCCCTAGAACCTCGTTCTTGTCCTGCACAGAACCTGCTTGAATACCTTCTGCACTTATCAGAGTCTGGTCTCAAGACCAACTCAGTAAGGAATCACCTTAGTGTGATTAGTGCTTACCATTATCGTGTAGAGGGTAAAGCCATCTCTGGAGAGCCTTTAGTCCGATTTATGAGAGGCTTGCTTTTGTCAAGACCCCCTGTCAAGCCTCTTGCAGTGTCATGGGATCTCAATGTTGTCCTCACCCAGCTGATGAAACCTCCTTTTGAGCCACTGAATTCTTGCCATCTGAAGTACTTGACCTGGAAGGTCATTTTCTTGGTGGCAGTTACTTCAGCTCGTAGAATCAGTGAGCTTCAAGCCCTGGTAGCTCATGCTCCGTATACCAAATTTCATCATAACAGAGTAGTCCTCCGCACTCACCCTAAGTTTCTGCCAAAGGTGGTGTCGGAGTTCCATCTTAACCAGTCAATTGTCTTGCCAACATTCTTTCCAAGACCGCATACCCGCCCTGCTGAACGTCAGTTGCACACATTGGTCTGCAAGCGAGTGTTGGCCTTCTATCTGGAGCGGACACAGCCCCACAGACAGTCCGCCCAATTGTTTATTTCTTTCGACCCCAATAGGAAGGGGGTCGCTGTCGGGAAACGCACCATCTCCAATTGGCTAGCAGATTGCATTTCCTTCACTTACGCCCAGGCTGGGCTGGCTCTTGAGGGCCATGTCACGACTCATAGTGTTAGAGCCAATGCAGCGTCAGTGGCCCACTTGAAGTCAGCCACTATTGAAGAGATTTGCAAGGCTGCGACGTGGTCATCTGTCCACACATTCACATCACATTACTGCCTCCAGCAGGATACCCGACGCGACAGTCGGTTTGGGCAGTCGGTGCTGCAGAATCTGTTTGGGGTTTGAATCCAACTCCACCCTCCAGGACCCGATTTTATTCTGTTCAGGCTGCACTCTCAGTTAGTTGTTCTTCGTAGGTCAATTTCTGTTATGCCCTCGCCGTTGCGAGGTTCAATTGACCTGGTTTCTTGTTTTGAGTGAGCCTGAGAGCTAGGGATACCCCAGTCGTGAGAACAAGCAGCCTGCTTGTCCTCGGAGAAAGCGAATGATACATACCTTTAGCAGGTGTTCTCCGAGGACAGCAGGCTGATTGTTCTCACCTACCCTCCCTCCTCCCCTTTGGAGTTGCGTTTTCCTCATTCTTTTGCTTGTCATTCAACTGAGCGGGAACGGTCGCGCACGGGCGGGAAGATGGCCGCGCATGCGCGGTGGGCGTGCCCTGCGTGCGGGACCGCCCGTGAAGTTTTATTCCGGTTGGTGGGGGATGCCGTGGACGTCAACCCAGTCGTGAGAACAATCAGCCTACTGTCCTCAGAGAACACCTGCTACAGGTATGTATCATTCGCTTTCGCGCCCAACCTATCCAAAACTCAAAGGTAGCAGCAGTGATAGCAACAGTAGCAATAGTCAGCACAGGGCCCTATGTTTTTGAGTGTATACTCGCTGACCCCAGTACTCTGTATGGGGTTCCGGCCTAAAAAGAAGGGACAGTGCCAAAGAATGTTAATTGACTTAGAGGCCCCATGCTAACTGCCACTACTGGAAGTAGGTCACAGTGGATAGTGTTTCTGTGACATCAGTCTACTGGTGATGGGATCCCATGGGGAGTCAGTGTTGTAACAGAAACGAAGGAACTGTAGGAGCAAAACAGAACTACCCTGCTCTAAGGGACAATTCACTCTGGACTTAGAGCTGGCAGATCTGAGTTCTTAGCTCCTGGATTTACTGACAAACAACTGACACAAGTTCAAAAAAATAAAAGCAGATATTTTTACAAGTAACAACCAAAAGTGAAATGGAGATTATCAAAATGTTAGAATTATGTAGAAATGTGATGTAGCTCAAAAGAAGTGACAGACAAATGTTCTTAATGATCCAGAGTAAATTCACGCACTCCCTAGGCCCAAATATTGGACCACCTGCTTACCACCCTACATCAGTATCATCAGCTTGTGTTTATACAGCCTGATGGGGAAGTGAAACACTTCTCACATGGTATGAAGATACAGATCAGAAGGTAGTCTCGCTGGCAGGACTCATTTGGAAGTCCCAGCAGTACAAAGAAGGGTAGCATAGTTCAGTAGAATTCATGAGCTGGAAGGATCAGCTTGGGATCATGGGTAGCATAGTTCAGTAGCATTCATGAGCTGGAAGGATCAGCTTGGATCTGATGATTCCTCTCTTTTATATAAGACTGAGGCAGTGTTCCCCAAAGATGAGGTAAACAATTTGTTCTGGACATCTTGACTTCACAAACCACAAGAATGTCCATCTTTACTAGTATTTCTCAGTCTCCAGCATATGATTGATTGGTAGGTCTGTGTAGTCTGGATCTGGCCTGATAGGACTAGGCCAAATTTTCTGGCACTGAATTCCCTTTATAAGCTAAATTTAGTTTACCCCTCCCCAAACAAAATTTAAATAAAAGAAAGTAAGAGTGTGGCTAGGGGCCACTGAGTCTCTCCACACAGCATGGAAATGGTACACCTGATGGTGCTGGGTCACATCCACTCTCTCATTTGAATACATGTATTGGATTTTAAAGAAGTGTTGTCAGTTTATAATAAGACAAAATTATGTACTTGTTATATAAAAAATGTACAATGGTAATGCATACTTATGAGGAATATTACTTTTCATAATGCTGTCATTGTAAAGTGAAAGCTGAAACTGTAATAGCATTTGTAGCAGTTCTTTGACACTGTATGCAGCTGTTTGTATCGACTTTTGCATTATTGGGTTTGTGCCTTTTTTACTGAATAGACGTTGAGAGGTAAATACAGATACTGTGACTCCTGAAGTAGGCAAATTTTTGCCGAAACACAGCACCTTGTCGAGTTCATTATATCTGGTCTTTGGTAATAAATATTTTTATCCATCTACCTCTGCAGTCCTGCTTGGTTGGGTTGTCCTGTGTCCCTTCTTTACTCTTGGACAGTAAAATGAAGGTGCCACTCTTCCTGAGTTTTAAAAGAAATTGGGTTAGTTATGCATTGAATTCCCAGGGGAGGCTTGACAGTGCTTAAACTCATTTAGGCAGGTATCCCCTGGCAGTCAGTATTTTTGACAGTGCTAACCACTCAGGCAGAATTAGGCCCTGGATATTCAGTAGCGGCATATATCTGTGCACTAGCGCCGACTGTCTGGGTCACTGGTGACACCTGGATGTTATGCAGGTATGACTGGTATTCAGCCCTGTACCCGCGTAGGTAACCGGCCATAGTTAGAACTACCTTTCATGCCCCATTAGCTATCCAGCTACCAGCATTGAATATTGACAGTGCCAGGATAACTTCCAGGTCTGGCCCTGTTCTGCCCTAGACCAACAATGGCACTAACAGGAGAGTGTCACAGTGTTTAGAGCAGATATTCAAGGGCACTCTCCAATTAAATGCTACTAAATATCTGCTCCTGAGCCGTTCGCTGCAATTTAACCAGGCAGGAGCCTTTCCTTTCCGGTTAAATCATGTTAAATGTTGATCTGGTTGTTTCCCATCTAAGCAGTTCCAAAGTGTATATACCCCTAGAAAGCAGATGTGACAAAGTAATATAAATTCTATTTCTCTATAAGAATTACAGGAAGAAAATACTCCATTTATATGTAAGAATTGGCATTCTTTGCTTAAATTTTGCATTATTTATTTATTTGGATTTTTATGATTAGACATCCACTGAGTTCATACACTTACATGCCATTTTATGTTAAAGTCACTTGTCTGACATTGCTGTCTGGATGTCTCAACGCCACCTGAAATTAAATATGACCAAAACCGAGCTTCTCATTTTCCCCCCAAACCCACCTCCCCGCTCCCCCCGTTTTCTATTTCTGTTGATGGCTCTCTCATTCTCCCTGTCTCCTCAGCTCGAAACCTTGGGGTCATCTTTGGCTCTTCTCTCTCCTTCTCTGCTCATATCCAGCAGATTGCCAAGACCTGTCGTTTCTTTCTTTACAACATCTGTAAAATCCGCCCCTTTCTTTCCGAGCACTCTACCAAAACCCTCATCCACACCCTTGTCACCTCTCGTTTAGACTACTGCAATCTGCTTCTTGCTGGCTTCCCACTTAGTCACCTCTCCCCTCTCCAGTCGGTTCAAAACTGCTGCCCGTCTCGTCTTCCGCCAGGGTTGCTTTACTCATACTACCCCTCTCCTCAAGTCCCTTCACTGGCTCCCTATCCGTTTTCGCATCCTGTTCAAACTTCTTCTACTAACCTATACATGTACTCACTCTGCTGCTCCCCAGTATCTTTCCACACTCGTCCTTCCCTACACCTCTTCCCGTGCACTCCGCTCCAAGGATAAATCCTTCTTATCTGTTCCCTTCTCCACTACTGCCAACTCCAGACTTCACGCCTTCTGTCTCGCTGCACCCTATGCCTGGAATAAACTTCCTGAGCCCCTACGTCTTGCCCCATCCTTGGCCACCTTTAAATCTAGACTGAAAGCCCACCTCTTTAACATTGCTTTTGACTCGTAACCACTTGTAACCACTCGCCTCCACCTACCCTCCTCTCTTCCTTTCCGTTCACATTAATTGATTTGATTTGCATACTTTATATATATATTTTTTTTGACTATTAGATTGTAAGCTCTTTGAGCAGGGACTGTCTTTCTTCTATGTTTGTGCAGTGCTGCGTACGCCTTGTAGCGCTATAGAAATGCTAAATAGTAGTAGTAGTAGTAGTTTTTGTTTTAAGTAGGGTCTTAGGCAGCCAGTGGTGTGCAGAATAAAGAAAGATCTATCTCTCCTTCCATAACACACAACAAAACTAAATAACGTAATGGACATAACACAACTCTTCCGTTGTACGATTTCCTAGTGTGGCTATGCCACATGAACTTTATCTTACCACAACATCACTTTGTATTTGTGTACACCGGAGTCTGTAACGCCTCTCGGGTACTATGTAAGCCACACTGAGCCTACAAATAGGTGGGAAAATATGGGATATAAATGTAACAAATAAATAAATAAAATAAATAACCCTACTCCACATTCCCATTAACAAGGTGTTAGTCATTGTACTAGTGATCCCGCCTACCTAATGTTTGAGGGCCTGAGATGAATTTAGGATCAAATGTCCCAGTATCAGAGTGTATCCTAGCTACCTCAACCCAATATATTTCCATTCATGGCCTTTGAAACAACGTATTAATATTGAGTGATGTTTCTTTTCACCTCGGCAAAAGTGTTGGAAGCCAGCACCCTCATTTCCCATCCCCCTCAGACTAGAAGACATTGCCCATGCTGACTTCATACATGTCAAATTCTTGCTGACCTCCTTCTAGTCTGCTCTTTTACTTGCCAAACAGGACTATTACATCCAGTTGACAAATTCTCTTGGCTCAAACCCTCGTCGTCTCTTTGCCACACTGAACTGTCTCCTCAAAGTGCCTTCACCTCCAACCCCCCCCCCCCCCCCTTCACTTTCCCCCCAGACTCTGGCTGAGTTCTTTCATGATAAGGTTCACAAGATTAAACTTGAATTCTCAACCAGGTCACCTCCATCTCTCCTTCCCTTAATCCATTCTCTCAACCCTCCAACCCCTGCCTCCTTTTCTTCCTTTTCTGAAATCACTGAAGAAGAAACTACACATCTTCTTTCCTCCTTGAAACTAACTACCTGTTCCTCTGATCCTATTCCCACCCATCTACTTAACACTATCTGTCCTACTGTCATCCCGTTTATCTGTCATATCCTCAATCTTTCACTGTCCACTGCGACTGTTCCTGATGCCTTCAAACATGCCGTAGTCAAACCACTCCTTAAAAAACCTTCATTGGACTCTACCTGTCCTTCCAACTATTGCCCCATCTCCCTCCTCCCTTTCCTATCCAAGATACTTGAACGTGCTGTTCACCGCCGTTGCCTTGACTTTCTTTCATCTCAAGCTATTCTTGATCCACTTCGCCCCCTTCATTCAACTGAAACAGCGCTTGCTAAAGCCTCCAATGATCTGTTCCTGGCCAGATCCAAAGGTCTCTATTCTATCCTCATCCTTCTCGATCTATCTGCTGCTTTTGACACTGTTGATCACAGCCTACTCCTTGATATGCTGTCCTCACTTGGATTTCAGGGCTCTGTTCTTTCCTGGTTTTCTTCTTATCTCTCCCAGCGTACCTTTAGTGTATACTCTAGTGGATCTTCCTCTACTTCTATCCCACTGTCAGTTGGTGTACCTGAGGGATCTGTCCTGGGACCTATTCTTTTCTCCATCTATGCTTCTTCCCTTGGTACTCTGATCTCATCCCATGGTTTTCAGTATCATCTTTACGCTGATGACTCCCAGATCTACCTCTCCACACCAGAAATCTCAGCCGACATCCAGGCCAAAGTATCAGCCTGCCTGTCTGAAATAGCTGCCTGGATGTCTCAGCGCCATCTGAAACTAAACATGACCAAGACTGAGCTTCTTATCTTTCCCCCTAAACCAACCTCTCCTCCTCCCCCATTCTCTATTTCTGTGGATAACACTCCCATCCTTCCTGTCTCATCAGCTCGTAACCTTGGGGTCATCTTCGACTCCTCCCTCTCCTTCTCTGCACATATTCAACAGACTGCTAAAACCTGTCGTTTTTTTCTACTACTACTACTACTATTTAGCATTTCTATAGCGCTACAAGGCATACGCAGCGCTGCACAAACATAGAAGAAAGACAGTCCCTGCTCAAAGAGCTTACAATCTAATAGACAAAAAATAAATAAAGTAAGCAAATCAAATCAATTAATGTGAACGGGAAGGAAGAGAGGAGGGTAGGTGGAGGCGAGTGGTTATAAGTGGTTACGAGTCAAAAGCAATGTTAAAGAGGTGGGCTTTCAGTCTAGATTTAAAGGTGGCCAAGGATGGGGCAAGACGTAGGGGCTCAGGAAGTTTATTCCAGGCGTAGGGTGCAGCGAGACAGAAGGCGCGAAGTCTGGAGTTGGCAGTAGTGGAGAAGGGAACATCATGAATGCCACATTTGTTTTAGATGAATGAACTAAGTCTCTAATATGTGATGACATCATTACGTCATATACATATATGATTATATTTGCATCATTGCAGGGAAAATTTGAGAAGGCATCTCTGTATGTATATATATATATATATATATATTAGCCCTACAGAGTATGACACAGATTGGCAGACATAGTTGGAAATAAATAGGCTCCTGAAGAAGCAGCAAAACAGGGCACCTCGTCAAGCCTCTTGAAAAAGAGTTACCAAAGCATTAACAAGATAAGTATATTGCACTGATCATCAAGTGGCATTACTGGACATTTAAGTTGACTGTTTTGAACAATTCATTTTTGGTGGGCAATATTAAGTGCTCCATTATTGATTTTTGTAGACACAAAGTTTTATTAAGGGTGTTTTCATTTGTAACAAATGCAGAATTAAGTCCAGAGACTTTCTCAATAATATCAGCAAAATTCGCCCTTTCCTTTCTGAGCACACTACCAGAACCCTCATCCACACTCTTATCACCTCTCGCTTAGACTATTGCAACTTGCTTCTCACAGGTCTCCTACTTAGCCATCTCTCTCCTCTTCAATCTGTTCAAAATTCTGCTGCATGACTAATATTCCGCCAGTGTCGTTATGCTCATATTAGCCCTCTCCTCAAGTCACTTCACTGGCTTCCTATCCGTTTCCGTATACAGTTCAAACTCCTCTTATTGACCTATAAGTGCATTCAATCTGCAGCTCCTCAGTACCTTTCCACTCTCATCTCTACCTACATTCCTCCCCGGGAACTCCGTTCACTGTGTAAATCTCTCTTATCTGCACCCTTCTCCTCCACCGCTAACTCCAGACTCTGTTCCTTTTATCTTGCTGCACCATATGCCTGGAATAGACTTCCTGAGCCGATACGTCAAGCTCCATCTCTGGCTGTCTTCAAATCTAAGCTAAAAGCTCACCTTTTTGATGCTGCTTTTAACTCCTAACTCTTGTTCACTTGTTCAGAACCCTTATTTTATCATCCTCACTTTAATATTCCCTTATCTCTTGTTTGTCCTGTTTGTCTGTCCTAATTAGATTGTAAGCTCTGTTGAGCAGGGACTGTCTCTTCATGTTCAAATGTACAGCGCTGCGTACATCTAGTAGCGCTATAGAAATGATAAGTAGTAGTAGTAGTAGTCCTGATGCGGCTCTCCACAGAACACTGATTCTTTATTCTCATGTGCAACTTTCTTCAAATCAGTCACCTTGGAGTGGAGGTGTAGCCTAGTGGTTAGTGCAGTGGACTTTGATCCTGGGGAACTGAGTTCAATTCCCACTCCAGCTCCTTGTGACTCTGGGGAAGTCACTTAACCCTCCATTGCTCCTGATACAAAATAAGTACCTGAATATATGTATACTGCTTTGAATGTAGTTGCAAAAACCTCAGAAAGGCAGTATATCAAGTCCCATTTCCCTTTCCCTTTCCCTTACTTTCAAATTCTTCCTACTTTCTTTACTTATCTATATGTAACAACTTTGCCGTACCCTTCCCTACCAATTATAATGTTGTATTACGTATTGTGTTGTCATTGCAAGTAGTATACCATGCCATATTTTGTATTATTACTTGAATATTTTTACTGCTGTAATTGTCTATTGCTCATGTTTGATCTATTCTTACTGTACACCACCTTGAGTGAATTTGTTCACAAAGGCGGTAAATAAATCCTAATAAATAAATAAGCATATATTTTGTCTCCGCATGCCAGATTCAGCTTGTGTGCTGACCTCTGTTGATGTTATGTTATGTTATATTATATTATATTATATTATATTATATTATATTATATTTAGAAATTTTCCAATTTTTTGATATTCTGTTAATAAATTTTAGCTCAGGTGGATTAGTCTTTGGTATTTTATCGTAACATCTATTGCATAATGCTGACTTGATCTAATGGGCTACTAGGTAGTTTACCTTTATAGAAAGCAGAACTAGTGTATTCAGCCCATTTTGACACTGTTCATCTGTGTGGCTCATCATAATCTGCTTAGGTAAAACTGCAGAGGGCACAGGGATTGTTATTCAGAGGCGGTACAAATGGCATTAAACAGAACTTTACTGAATCTTATTTTGCTTTCTCTTTAGGTTTATGAAACCCCTTTTTTTGTGGCTGTGGATCATGACAAGAAAAGAGTGGTGATTAGCATTCGAGGAACCCTTTCACCAAAGGTAAATGTCTATTGCAGAATATTGTATAAGACTCCTCATCCAGCAGATCCATTCGGCTACTGTCCTACAAGGCCCTCATAAGTGCCCTGCAGAATATTTTTGAGTACAGCCTTCAGTTCCCTTCATATACTTATACTAAAAGGTTATCAAGAGACATTTGTAGTATTTTGTTGGACTTTCCTATTTTGTCCTCCTCTTGTTTCTTCTCCCATTTAGTTAAAGCTTTATTCACTTATGTTTATTCTTACTGCAGGATGCCCTAACTGACCTCACAGGGGATGCGGAGCGTTTGCCAGTAGAGGGGCATCATGGAACCTGGTTGGGACATAAGGTACAGTGCTCATGTCTCTCACATTAGTACTTTCTGGTCTTCTCTTTCATTTGTTGTCTGCTTGTGTGCACATTTGTGCTTTTGGTTTCCTTCCTTTTTTCTGTCTCTGGCTTACCTTTATTATCCCTTCATCCATCTTGTAACTCTACTGCTTATTCATTTCCTTTTCTGTGTTTCGCACCTTCTTTCATTCTGTACTTCACTTTGACTGCAGTTTTTGATTGCTTTGTTTCACAGGGAATGGTGCTATCAGCTGAATATATTAAAAAGAAGTTGGAACAAGAAATGGTGCTGTCCCAGGCCTTTGGGCGTGATCTGGTGAGCTGCTATTAGATGTTACAAACATTGACTTCTTAGTAAGCTTGCTATTGTATACAAAAATATAGAAAAAAGAATAATAAAACAAAATATATGATCAAAAACTAATTAAACAAAAGAACAGTTTTAACTTCATAAAACAGCTATTTCATATATCAAATATTAAACAGGTGCATCAGTCCTATTTCCAAGTGCATAATTGTATTAGTACTGCACTCTATAGACTAATTCATACCCTTTCTAGAGCAGGAGTGAATTTGGGGAAAGAGAAGTTTATTGAGAGAAAGAAAGGTTAAAAGCAATTACTTTTCAGTGAGGATGAGGTAGTCCGATCTTGGGAAGGATTGGAATAGTGTGTCTGTCAAGGAGTTTATACCAAGGGAAAATTTGGTAGCAGTAAAATGAGATTTGGTGCTTAAATACCAGAGTCATGCATTTGGGGTGCAGAAGTCTAGGAGAAGAATACATGAAGGGGGCTATGATATTGATGTGCACCAGAAGAGGAGAGAGATCTTGGAGTGATTGTATCTGGTGATTTCAAGGTTGCAAAATTCTGATCATACATAGTAACATAGTAGATGACGGAAGAAAAAGACCTGCACGGTCCACCCAGTCTGCCCAACAAGATAAACTCACATGTGCCATTTTTTGTGTATACCTTACCTTGATTTGTACTTGTATTTTTCAGGGCACAGACCGTATAAGTCTGCCCAGCACTATCCCCGCCTCCCAACCACCAGCCCCACCTCCCACCACCGGCTCTGGCACAGACCGTATAAGTCTGCCCAGCACTATCCCCACCTCCCAACCACCAGCCCTGCCTCCCACCACCGACCAGAACCAGAGGAATGCTAGGGTGCACAGAGATTTAGAAGCATTGGGGCTCATTTTGAAAACAGAAAAAGACACAAAGTGACAGATGTTGGGGGTTTTTTTCGCAAAAAAAGTCCAAATTGCTATTTTCAAAACATTTTAAAGATGTTTTTCTGTGCAGTTTGTTTAAATCTCAAGAGGGTGTGTTAGAGGCAGGAGGCAGGCATAAAGGCTATTATAGTGGTGTACAGTTGGGTACAGTACATGTTTTGCTATTCCTGGAGGGCTCACCATACAATGTAAGGGGGTTATGATGTGGTGTGTATCTGGGACCTTTTATGTGATATTTACTTCAGTGCCCCCTAGGCTTCCCCACTGTACTGCTGCTATGTCTGTGTGGCAAGTCTAGTAAGACATCTGGCCCCCAGACATCCCAGTGGCTTGTTTTTGTATGTTTTTTGTTTGAAAATGGCCCTTTAAACACACTATGCACAAAAATGTCTAAAATAGGATACTTTTCTTTTCTTTTTTAAATTTATTTATTTATGATTTCAAATAAACATTTACATAAAATAAATGTTGGAAAATCAGGAAAATATACAAAGGAATTTTTACTTCAATCCTTTACAAATTCAAGGATTATATGAAAATTACTTTGTTACTTAGTCCACATTAATGATCAAGATACAAAGAATATATTTGAAGCAACTAAGAGAAAAAGAAATCTCTCTAAACTAAGTATTGTGAGGCTAGAGTCCTTTCCCCTGCCAGCGGTTTCAGCTCCCTCCTGGTGCTCCCAGAGTCATTTCGCCACCACTTTCTTTGGCAATTATAAACTGTCTCAATTTTTCAGGTTCAAAAAACACATAATATACCGCATTCAAGAAGATAAGACATCTGCATGCAAATTTCAATTTAAAGGTACCTCCTAAAGAAAGTACCCGGTACCTAAGACCCAAAAATTCTTTTCTCCTCCTTTGAGTAGGTTTACTAAGATCTGGGAAAATTTGAATCTTTGACCCGAGAAATTGAGCTGAAATAAATCTGAAGTAAAGTCTGAAAACATGATTTCTGTCCGATTCGAAAGCAAAAGAAGCCAAGAGGGTCGTGCGTTCTGTAATAATTTCTAATGATGACTCTAGAAATTGTGTTAAATTCTCCGAAGCTTCCACTTTTAATGCTTTGGCTCCAGTAATATAGTAAGCCTTAACAATTGGAGGTAAAGCTTCATTAGGAATTCCAAGTATTTCGGTGAAGTATTATTTCAGCATTTCCAAAGGGGGTATCAGTGGAGTCTTAGGAAAATTTAAAAATCTCAGGTTGTTACGCCTGAGTTGATTTTCAAAAAATTCAATTTTCCTTTGAGACACCTCTTTTTCTGTTACTATATAAGTACATAAGTACATAAGTACATAAGTAGTGCCATACTGGGAAAGACCAAAGGTCCATCTAGCCCAGCATCCTGTCACCGACAGTGGCCAATCCAGGTCAAGGGCACCTGGCACGCTCCCCAAACGTAAAAACATTCCAGACAAGTTGTACCTAAAAATGAGGAATTTTTCCAGTCCATTTAATAGCGGTCTATGGACTTGTCCTTTAGGAATCTATCTAACCCCTTTTTAAACTCCGTCAAGCTAACCGCCCGTACCACGTTCTCCGGCAATGAATTCCAGAGTCTAATTACACGTTGGGTGAAGAAAAATTTTCTCCGATTCGTTTTAAATTTACCACACTGTAGCTTCAACTCATGCCCTCTAGTCCTAGTATTTTTGGATAGCGTGAACAGTCGCTTCACATCCACCCGATCCATTCCACTCATTATTTTATACACTTCTATCATATCTCCCCTCAGCCGTCTCTTCTCCAAGCTGAAAAGCCCTAGCCTTCTCAGCCTCTCTTCATAGGAAAGTCGTCCCATCCCCACTATCATTTTCGTCGCCCTTCGCTGTACCTTTTCCAATTCTACTATATCTTTTTTGAGATACGGAGACCAGTACTGAACACAATACTCCAGGTGCGGTCGCACCATGGAGCGATACAACGGCATTATAACATCCGCACACCTGGACTCCATACCCTTCTTAATAACACCCAACATTCTATTCGCTTTCCTAGCCGCAGCAGCACACTGAGCAGAAGGTTTCAGCGTATCATCGACGACGACACCCAGATCCCTTTCTTGATCCGTAACTCCTAACGCGGAACCTTGCAAGACGTAGCTATAATTCGGGTTCCTCTTACCCACATGCATCACTTTGCACTTGTCAACATTGAACTTCATCTGCCACTTGCACGCCCATTCTCCCAGTCTCGCAAGGTCCTCCTGTAATCGTTCACATTCCTCCTGCGACTTGACGACCCTGAATAATTTTGTGTCATCGGCGAATTTAATTACCTCACTAGTTATTCCCATCTCTAGGTCATTTATAAATACATTAAAAAGCAACGGACCCAGCACAGACCCCTGCGGGACCCCACTAACTACCCTCCTCCACTGAGAATACTGGCCACGCAATCCTACTCTCTGCTTCCTATCTTTCAACCAGTTCTTAATCCATAATAATACCCTACCTCCGATTCCATGACTCTGCAATTTCTTCAGGAGTCTTTCGTGCGGCACTTTGTCAAACGCCTTCTGAAAATCCAGATATACAATATCAACCGGCTCCCCATTGTCCACATGTTTGCTTACCCCCTCAAAAAAATGCATTAGATTGGTGAGGCAAGACTTCCCTTCACTAAATCCGTGCTGACTTTGTCTCATCAGTCCATGTTTTTGTATATGCTCTGCAATTTTATTCTTAATAATAGCCTCCACCATCTTGCCCGGCACCGACGTCAGACTCACCGGTCTATAATTTCCCGGATCTCCTCTGGAACCCTTCTTAAAAATCGGAGTAACATTGGCTACCCTCCAGTCTTCCGGTATTACACTCGATTTTAGGGACAGATTGCATATTTCTAACAGTAGCTCCGCAAGTTCATTTTTTAGTTCTATTAATACTCTGGGATGAATACCATCAGGTCCCGGTGATTTACTACTCTTCAGCTTGCTGAACTGACCCATTACATCCTCCAAGGTTACAGAGAATTTGTTTAGTTTCTCCGATTCCCCCGCTTCAAATATTCTTTCCGGCACCGGTGTCCCCCCCAAATCCTCCTCGGTGAAGACCGAAGCAAAGAATTCGTTTAATTTCTCCGCTACGGCTTTGTCCTCCTTGATCGCCCCTTTAACACCATTTTCGTCCAGCGGCCCAACCGACTCTTTGGCCGGTTTCCTGCTTTTAATGTATCTAAAAAAGTTTTTACTATGTATTTTTGCTTCCAACGCTAATTTCTTCTCAAAGTCCTTTTTTGCCCTCCTTATCTCCGCTTTGCATTTGGCTTGGCATTCCTTATGATCTATCCTGTTACTTTCAGTTGGTTCTCTTCTCCACTTTCTGAAGGATTGTTTTTTGGCTCTAATGATTTCCTTTATCTTACTGTTTAGCCACGCCGGCTGACGTTTAGTCTTTTTTCCCTTTTTTCTAATACGTGGAATATATTTGTCCTGAACCTCCAGGATGGCGTTTTTAAACAGCATCCACGCCTGATGCAAGTTTTTTACTCTGCGAGCTGCTCCTTTCAGTCTTTTTTTCACCATTTTTCTCATTTTGTCGTAATCACCTTTTCTATAGTTAAACGCTAGCGTACTTGATTTCCTAGTTTCACTTCCTTCAATGCCAATATCAAAACCGATCATATTATGATCACTGTTATCAAGCGGCCCTCGTATCGTTACCCCCCTGCACTAGATCATGAGCACCACTAAGGACTAAGTCTAGTATTTTTCCTTCTCTTGTCGGCTCCTGAACTAGCTGTTCCATGAAGCTGTCCTTGATTTCATCAAGAAATCTTATGTCCCTTGCGTGTACAGATGTTACATTACCCCAGTCTATATGCGGGTAATTGAAATCCCCCATTATTATTGTGTTGCCCAGTTTGTTTGCGTCCCTGATTTCCTTTAACATTTCCGCATCCGTCTGTTCGTCCTGGCCAGGCGGACGGTAGTACACTCCTATCACTATCCTTTTCCCCTTTGCACATGGAATTTCAATCCACAGTGATTCCAAGGAGTGTTTTGTTTCCTGCAGAATTTTCAGTCTATTTGATTCAAGGCTCTCGTTAATATACAATGCTACCCCTCCACCAATCCGATTCACCCTATCACTACGATATAATTTGTACCCCGGTATGACAGTGTCCCACTGGTTATCCTCCTTCCACCAGGTCTCAGAGATGCCTATTATATCTAATTTTTCATTTAGTGCAATATATTCTAACTCCCCCATCTTATTTCTTAGGCTCCTGGCATTCGCATATAGACATTTCAAACTATGTTTGTTGTTCCTAAGTACATCATGCTTAGTACTTGACAGTATTAATTGGCAATCTTTTGTCTGATTTTTATTGTTATTTAAAGATACCCGATCTACTACAATCTCTTTTGCAACCTCACTATCAGGATACTCTATCTTCCCTGTTATGGTGATATCTTTGAAAGATACCTTATCCCGAACCATGCTCTTTTGAGCGACTGTCGGCCTTCCCCCCATTTCTAGTTTAAAAGCTGCTCTATCTCCTTCTTAAACGCCGATGCCAGCAGCCTGGTCCCACTCTGGTTAAGATGGAGCCCATCCTTTCGGAATAGGCTCCCCCTTCCCCAGAATGTTGCCCAGTTCCTAACAAATCTAAAGCCCTCCTCCCTGCACCATCGTCTCATCCACGCATTGAGACTCTGGAGCTCTGCCTGTCTCTTGGGCCCTGCGCGTGGCACAGGTAGCATTTCAGAAAATGCTACCCTGGAGGATCTGGATTTCAGCTTTCTACCTAAGAGCCTAAATTTTGCTTCCAGAACCTCTCTCCCACATTTTCCTATGTCATTGGTACCCACATGTACCAAGACAGCGGACTCCTCCCCAGCACTATCTAGAATCCTATCTAGGTGACACGTGAGGTCCGCCACCTTCGCACCAGGCAGGCAAGTCACCAGGCGATCCTCACGTCCACCAGCCACCCAGCTATCTATATGCCTAATAGTTTGTATCTTTTTTATTTCATTTGAATTTGACTCACATTTTCCTTTCTGCTCCTTGAGTTTTGATTCCACAACTTGATGCTGCATTTTTAGATCCTTCACTTCAGAAGTAAGGGAATTTGTAATATGAAGTAGTGACGCATTGATAGACTGGATCGCGTCCCAGAGGGCCTCCAAAGTGACAACTGCCGGTTTAGTTCTCATACCGAGTCCCATTAACAGAGCCACCTGGATGGGGGAGGGCGAGGATTCAATACCTCCCGCCCTGTTAATCTTTCCGGGGTCGAGTACCCGACGGGGCCGCTGCTAACCTCAACTGCTTCCGCTTGAGGTTCTTCCGTCGTTCCTGCTTCTCCGCGCGGTCTCGGCGGGGCAGTCAAGGATGGCGGGCTTAGAGATACCGCCTCCAAGCTAAGGTCCCCAAATTGTTCCGGGGACCCAACCTGGGCTGGGGTCAGGGCTCTAGATGCCTGAAGGCCGATCGCTTCCAAGGTCGGCTGTCGCAGCGTCAGGTTTCCACCGGGGCTTGCAGCGGCTTTAGCCCTGATCTTCCCCTTTCTTTTCACCATTATTCAGGGTGAAAGAAAGAAAGACGCTGGTGAGTGGAGCTTGGCGTTCCAAGACCTCAGAGCAGCACCACCTCACACGGACGCCATCTTGATCGGACCAAAATAGGATGCTTTTCAAAACAAAAAGATAGGCGTTTTTCTGGTTTGAAAATGATCATATTTGATATAGGATTTTTGGATGTTTTTTTGCAAAATGTCCCAAATTGGATTTGGACGTCATATTGAAAATGACCCTCATGTCCTAATTTTTTCTGCTGTCACATTTGAGAGACTTTATCCTAGAGTATTAGATCTGATTTTGGATGGCTTTCCTCCAAAACAATAAAGAGATGCAGTCTAGAGAAGATGAGCCTGCACCAAAAGTCGTACAATAGACATTCACATCCTCCAAAGATATAAGTAATCACAAGAAACAAATATTTTTATTGGTAAATAAATTTTATATAGTTACCGGGGTAAATAATACCTTCTAGAGTACAAATATTCCTAATTTCCACCCACAGTATTCACACTTCAACTCTATGATCAAGTTTACATACAAAGTAAAATTTATTCAGTTACATTATGTGGATAAGTAATGCCACACTGGGAAAAGACCAAGGGTCCATCGAGCCCAGCATCCTGTCCACGACAGCAGCCAATCCAGGCCAAGGGCACCTGGCGAGCTTCCCAAACGTACAAACATTCTATACATGTTATTCCTGGAATTGTGGATTTTTCCCAAGTCCATTTAATAGTGGTTTATGGACTTGTTCTTTAGGAAACCGTCTAACCCCTTTTTAAACTCTGCTAAGCTAACCGCCTTCACCACGTTCTCCGGCAACGAATTCCAGAGTTTAATTATGCGTTGGGTGAAGAAAATGTTTCTCAAATTTGTTTTAAATTTACTACACTGTAGTTTCATCGCATGCCCCCTAGTCCTAGTATTTTTGGAAAGCGTGAACAGACGTTCCACTCCACTCATTATTTTATATACCTCTATCATGTCTCCCCTCAGCCGTCTCTTCTCCAAACTGAAAAGCCCTAGCCTCCTTAGTCTTTCTTCATAGAGAAGTTGTCCCATCCCCGCTATCATTTTAGTCGCCTTTCGCTGCACCTTTTCCAATTCTACTATATCTTTCTTGAGATGCGGCGACCAGAATTGAACACAATACTCAAGTGTCACGTCTCTCCCGGAATCTCAGGGTTAGTGAGCCCTTGGGCCACTGCCAAGGGGCGGCAGCGGCAGGAGAATCACCCAAACACAGACAAGGCAGGACAGACATACCAGCAAACCCAGGACAGGAACTACCAGGCGAAGACTGCAGCCGAGGCAACTCAAGCTGGAGCAAAGAGGACAGCAATTCAGCCCAAACTTCACCTGTACTTGACCGCCGTTCCTCAGGAGTTGAGCCCCTGGGTGCAGGCGGCTGACAGGACTTACCGGACAAGGCTGGAAGGCAGAACTGCAGGAAACAGCAGCCGGCTGGCGAACAGCAGGAAACTTCCAGAAAGCACACCGGGGTTCCAAGAAGGCAGCAAGCAGCAGAATAAACCAGAAAACAAGCCAGGTCTGGGCGGGCAGCAGACAGAGGAAATAAACCAGGAGACAAGCAGGGTCAAAGCCACAATCAGGAAAAAGCACAGCAGCACTGCAGCAAACTCTCACCAAAGGAAAACTCCTCTGAGGACCTCTGTTGCAAGGCAAACTAGACACCTTCCCAGGTGGTTAATAAAGGCAGCATACAAGGGAGTTCACCAGGTAAGGGTACTGCTTAGTTCCAAAAAAACTCCCAAAACAATCTGGAAGGCTGGAAGATCCGGACCGGACCGGACCAGCATATCTTCTGGAACATGGGAAACGGTAAGCCATCAGTAAGCCACCGGGGGAGCGAGGTGACTGAGAGCCAGGAACCTGGGAACAACCATCAAGGTGCGGTCGCACCATGGAGCTATACAATGGAATTATAACATCCTCACACCTGTTTTCCATACCTTTCCTAATAATACCCAACATTCTATTCGCTTTCCTAGCCGCAGCAGCACACTGAGCAGAAGGTTTCAGTGTATTATCGACGACGACACCCAGATCCTTTTCTTGGTCCGTAACTCCTAACGTGGAACCTTGCATGACTTAGCTATAATTCGGGTTCTTTTTTCCCCACATGCATCAGCTTGCACTTGCTCACATTAAACGTCATCTGCCATTTAGCCGCCCAGTCTCCCAGTCTTGTAAGGTCCTTCTGTAATTTTTCACAATCCTGTCGCGAGTTAATGACTTTGAATAACTTTGTGTCACCAACAAATTTAATTACCTCGCTAGTTACTCCCATCTCTAAATCATTTATAAATATATTAAAAAGCAGCGGTCCTAGCACAGACCCCTGAGGAACCCCACTAACTACCCTTCTCCATTGTGAATACTGCCCATTTAACCCTACTCTCTGTTTCCTATCCTTCAACCAGTTTTTAATCCACAGTAGGACATTTCTTCCCATCCCATGACCCTCCAATGTCCTCTGTAGCCTTTCATGAGGTACCTTGTCAAACGCCTTTTGAAAATCCAGATACACGATATCAACCGGCTCCCCTTTGTCCACATGTTTGTTTACTCCTTCAAAGAATTGAAGTAAATTGGTCAGGCAAGATTTCCCCACACAAAAGCCGTGCTGACTTGGTCTCAGTAATCCATGTCCTTGGATGTGCTCTGTAATTTTGTTTTTGATAATAGTCTCTACCATTTTTCCCGGCACCAACGTCATACTCACCGGTCTATAATTTCCTGGATCTCCCCTGGAACCTTTTTTAAAAATCGACATTACATTGGCCACCCTCCAATCTTCCGGTACCACACTCGATTTTAAGGATAAATTGCATATCACTAACAGTAGCTCCGTAAGCTCATTTTTCAGTTCTATCAGTACTCTAGGATGAATACCATCCGGTCCAGGAGATTTGCTACTCTTCAGTTTGCTGAACTGCCCCATTACGTCCTCCAGAAGTCAGTAAGTTTCTCCGACTCGTCCGCTTGAAATACCATTTCTGACACCGGTATCCCACCCAAATCTTCCTCGGTGAAGACCGAAGCAAAGAATTCATTCAATCTCTCCGCTACATCTTTATCTTCCTTGATCGCCCCTTTTATCCCTCAGTCATCCAGCGGCCTAACCGATTCTTTTGCCGGCTTCCTGCTTTTACTATACCGAAAAACTTTTTTGCTATGTTTTTTTGCCTCTACTGCTATCTTTTTTTCATAATCCCTCTTGGCCTTCTTTATCTGCGCCTTGCATTTGCTTTGACACTCCTTATGCTGATTCTTGTTATTTTCAGATGGTTCCTTCTTTCATTTTCTGAAGGCGTTTCTTTTAGCCCTAATAGCTTCCTTCACCTCACTTTTCAACCATGCCGGCTGTCTTTTGGACTTCCGTCTTTCTTTTCTCATTTCTATATTCAAAACTTCTCATATATCTCAAAGAGACTTCAGTATTCCTTGTCTACTAAAACACTTAAAACACAAGTCAGGAAACTAGAACGAGAATGGAACAAAAAGAAAGACGAACAAACACTAAACGCATGGAAATTACTTCGGAGAAAATACAAATACACCATAAAACAGACCAAAAGACTACATTACAAAACAATAATAGGACCAAACTACAAAGACACACATAAACTCTTCAACCTTGTGAACAAACTGTTTGACACCACACCAGCTACAAACAACGGCAAAGATGTACCAGATGTGGACAACCTTGCGAAATACTTCGAGGAGAAAATTATACAACTACGACTCAAAATACCTGCAAGCCCTATTGAGTACGCCACACTTTTAGATTGTCTTGACCCAGAAGAAGGAACATATCCTGCAGACAGAACATGGACCAAATTCGAAATACTATCAGAAGATCTTATCTCTGAAACTCTCAAAAGATATGCCAGATCCCACTGCAAACTAGACACGTGCCCAAATAACCTCATGAAATCTGCTCCTCAACAATTCATAATAGACCTAACGAGCCTTGTGAACTTCATGCTACAGAACGGACTCTTCCCAAAAGAAAAAGGAAAAATCTTACTCACCCCAATTCCTAAAGATACAAAGAAATGCACGAGTGAAATAACCAACTACAGGCCAGTAGCCTCCATACCACTAATAACCAAAATAACTGAAGGAATGGTAACCAAACAACTTACAAACTATCTAAACAAACACTCAATACTGCATGACGCCCAATCAGGATTCCGGTCGAATTATAGCACAGAAACAGTATTAGTCACCCTTATGACTAGATTTAAACAAATAATTGCAACTGGCAACAATATACTCCTCCTACAATTTGACATGTCAAGTGCCTTCGATATGGTTGACCACGGAATCCTATTACACATACTCGAATACTTTGGCATTGGAGGAAATGTCCTGAATTGGTTCGAAGGGCTCCTAAACCAACTTTCGTATCAAGTCACATCAAATTCGACCAGGTCTAAGGCATGGACACCTGAATGTGGAGTACCACAAGGATCACCTCTCTCACCAACCATCTTCAACCTAATGATGATCCCTCTGGCAAAACTCCTATCAAACCATAACCTCAACCCATATATATATGCTGATGATGTGACAATATACATCCCCTTCAAACAAGACATTAACGAAATCTTCAACAAAATCAATCAAAGTCTACACATCATGAACACATGGGCAGATGCATTCCATCTGAAATTAAATGCAGAAAAAACTCAATGCCTAATACTCACCTACCAATACAACACAAAAGAATTCACAGCTATAAACACACCAAACCTGAACCTTCAAATCTCAGAAACGCTAAAAATCCTTGGAATCACTATCGACCGCCACCTAACGCTCGAAACTCATGCTAACAACACAACTAAAAAGATGTTCTACAGCATGTGGAAACTGAAAAGGATAAGACCATACTTCCCAAGATCCGTCTTTCGCAGCCTAGTGCAATCCCTCGTGCTCAGCCATCTGGATTACTGCAACTCACTATACGCAGGTTGCAAAGAACAAACACTGAGAAAACTTCAAACAGCCCAGAATACAGCAGCCAGACTCATCTTTGGAAAGCCAAAATATGAGAGTGCAAAACCATTACGAGAGAAACTGCACTGGCTTCCACTAAAGGAACGCATCACTTTTAAAGTATGCACATTAGTCCACAAAATCATTCACGGCGAAGCCCCAGCCTACATGTCTGAGTTAATAGACTTACCACCCAGAAACGCCAAAAGATCATCCCGAACCTTCCTAAACCTCCACTTCCCCAATTGCAAAGGCGTGAAATACAAAGCGCTACATGCATCAACCTTTTCTCACATGAGTACGCAGTATTGGAATACACTGCCACGCAACTTAAGAACAATCAACGAGCAAGCTTCCTTCCGCAGATCATTGAAGACCCATCTTTTCGAAAAGATTTACGGAAAGAACCAAAACACATAAAGTCCACACCTACTGTTCACGAATGCATCATACATTCACCTCTGAACTCTCATTCCCGTAATATCACATCATTCATACCTTTAATCACAGAAAGATATATATCATATGTCTTTATGCCTTTTTATCGCCCTCTAAGCTCCCATTGTTTCCTTCCAATGTTTCAATGTTTGTGCTCCATTGTTACATTCCTTAACGACACTTCAATTGTTTCGCATAACTCTGCAAAATGTAATCCATAACCAATCTGTAACAAATTGTATTTCCAACATTTAACTCATATTGTAAGTCACACTGAACCCGCAAAAAGGTGGGAAAATGTGGGATACAAATGCAATAAATAAATAAATACTAGTTCACCAACCACTCACAATCACACAATACACTCATGTGTATCTAATCACGCTCACCATTCCTTTTAATCAGTGTGTTTTTAACTATCACATATAAAAAAACTCAAAATTTCTTCACATGTGGTATTTAGTATACATTTAGAATGAACCTCAATTTCACACCATAAGTTATAAAAACGCATAGCAGTCCATGTCCTCCATGAATCACTGACAATCGCATTTTCAAAACAGTGATAGAGATGCTAGAAATCCCAACAACACTGATGCGGGAGATAATGTTCTCCTTTCTCCGCTGCATTAGTTACTTCCTGGTAAACTTATAGTGAGCTACAGACAGGCTGCTGAGGAAACCACCAATACGTCAGCTCTTAATATGTTCTTAACACATCCTGGTCCTCAATGCGAGAACGCATTTTGCCAAATTCTTCCTCAGGAGAACCAAATCACGCAGTCTGGAAACACATATATACCAAATCCCAGTTTTAACAGATCTACCCATCGAATAAACAACTCTTCTTATTACTTTACATACAATATAATACTCAATCAATAGTTGGCAACTTACCCATGGGACTGCCCTCCAAGCCAGAACAACCGGAAGTGATGTCCGAACGTACTCCCATACAGAACCTCGCCCAAATTAAATACCCATTCAAAGCCCCGCCCCTGAACATGCGTCATCTGACACTACAACCATTCTACTTCAAGGTTTAAACCCCAAGGAGCTATAGTATTCCACTGGAATATATAACGTTGCTCTATATTAAATAATAGGCTACTCACATCTTCTACTACTACTACTACTTAACATTTCTAAAGCGCTACTAGGGTTACGCAGCGCTGTACAATTTAACAAAAAGGACAGTCCCTGCTCGAAAGAGCTTACAACCTCACTTGTATCCAAATGGGAGATCGAATTTTTGGATATAAAAATTAATAGATCAGTGACCGGTGTTCAGTCCACGTCAATTTTTCAGAAGCCTACCGACAGGAACACCCTTTTACATTATTCGAGCCATCATCATATTGCATTAAGGAAGGGTGTTCCTATCAGGCAATTCTTGAGATTGAGACATTTGTGTTCGTCTCTTGAAGATTTTAAAATCCAGGCTCGAGATATGACCGAAAGGTTCAGGCAGCGTGGGTATCCTATGCATATTTTGAAGAGGGCGTACAAGAGAGCAAGGTACGCTCATAGATCATGGTTGTTATCTCCAAAACAGACGTCAGTGGCCAAACCTTTAGCTTGTGTTCTTCCATTTTTCCACCAGGCCCCAGAAATTGGACATGTTATTCATAAATACTGGCATGTGTTAGGAGTACATTGGGTGTTTAAAGAGCACCCCAGGATGGCATACCGTAGGAAATCAAATTTAGGCGAACTGTTAAAAAGACCTACTTTATATAGGTATGATGGTCATCACTCCCCTTGTGGTGGGTGTGTGTACTGTAGATATGCCATCACTATAAATGCTGTTTTGATCCCAGGAACTAATAGGTATTTTTATTTACAATCTGTTACCAGTTGTAACAAAGAGCGGATCATATACTGCATTATGTGTCCATGCAAAAAGTACTATACAGGGCACACTATAAGGAAACTAAAAAAATAGGATGGCTGAACATATCAGCAATCTGCGAAATTTAAAAATGGAAGCCCCTTTAGTTTCCCTCTGGGCTGAGTATAAACATCGAGTGGAAGATCTTAGAAGTTTCAAGGTGGCCGCCGCCTAAGAGCACACGTTACAGCAAGCTCCGATAACATTTAGCTGAAAAGTTAACTGAACAATCGGACGAAATTGGATGAAAAATGTGAAAATATATCAAGCAACATTAATCCCATTCATCTAATCCATCAAACCATCCTTAAGTTAATAGAACAGAACAGAAATGACTTGCCAGCTGGCCGACACACGGATTAACGCCACGTGCTCGAGTCGCTGTAAGTAATCAGCGACAGATCACGGCCGACCTGATTAAAACAAATAGAAGATATAGTTTTTATTGTGACCAGTTTTCAGCTAATATGAACGATAATCAAAAAGTGAAAGTGTAGATAGCCAACAGAAAGGTCAGAGAGCTACTGCTGCTCCGGTGATTGATGATCAGTAACCGGAGACCCCGATTGGAACACGGTTGTGCTTGGAGCCAGACACTCCGGGGACATCCCACAGGCTCCTGTACGGTCGCTTTGACATTGTGGCACTGCTCCCGACTGCCTCGTGGCCACGGTGCAACCCGCCAACCAGACCTCCACCGCCCTCGAGTAACGAGATCATCTGTGACTTCCTACGGCAGTCCTTCCCAAACGGTCGAACGTCTGAGCCGACTTCTATCTGGCCCTTAGCTGCAGCGTGGCTCCAGAGTTGGCGCCTTCTCCGGACTCGCATCAGAGGCGGGAGCACCAATACTGTGCATCAACCGATGTTCTTTTGAGGGTCCACGTAAAGCTTTGGTCCTCTGCAGCTCTGATCGGAGATCTTTCTTTAGCCTGCAAATATCTGCCATAGGCTCCGTGGATGTCTCTGAGCTGCAGAGGAGCGCGCACTCGCAGCATGTCCGAAACTGGAGTGGGTTGGTGAAGCAGCTACGATGTAGTAGTGTTTCGTAAAACATCCTGTCTCCAGTCCATCGGCTGAGCATCAGAGGAACCTTACTACTGAAGGTTCAATTGCATCGAAAAAAGACGACCGCCGACTAGTGAGTCACAGAAACAGCTAGCTTTAACGGTCCTGGCCAGAGCTGAGATTGCAGTAAGATCCCTTGGCTCACACCCTTGATCTACCGACCGCGACCCAGACAACACACCTGAATCTAGACAACTCAGTTCTTCACTGCATCACCCAGCCTGCATCATCCGTTCAGCCTGCACCCTCTGTTCCAACCTGCACCCCTTATTGCAGCCTGCACCCTCCTCTTCCAGCCTGCACCCCCTATTCCAGCCTGCACCCCCTATTCCAGCCTGCACCCTCTGTTCCAGCCTGCACCCTCTGTTCCGGCCTGCTCTCTCTGCTCCAGCCTGTTTCATCCATTCCAACCTGCTTCGTCTGCTCCAGCCTGCATCATCCGTTCCAGCCTGCACCCTCATCAGTTCCAGCCTGCACCCTCTGTTCCAGACTGCACTCTCTATTCCAGCCTGCTCCATCTGCTCCAGCCTGCAGCTTAAAATCCATTCCTGCAACCTCTACTCCTTTGTTCCAGCCTCCAGCCTTGCTGCCTCAACTCTGTTTGTGACTGTTAGCTAACTGTCTAGCTATCTGTCTACTATTATTGGCTGTTCTACTACTGCATATGCATTACCCTGAATTGTATTATCTTGTATTATTGGCTATTACCTCTAATGCCTATACCATCCCCCTCCTAATCGCGCTGAGCCTAACTGAACCTCCACCCCCTTCAGGTTATTCTGAGCATTTCTGTACCATAATCTGCTATTCTTATGGCTCCTGTATACCTGCTCTTCTTGGCACTATCCCTTCCCAATCTGTTTCTCCTTATGAAACCACTTCCCACCGTAGGAACACATTGTCTTCCCTCTGTATTCATCACCTCTCTATCCCTCTCCTCACTATTTTTTTCCACCCCCTTCTTCACAGCTCTCAACCTTCAACACTTTCTTCCGTCCATTCACCCCCCACCTTTTTACCTGAATACATCTCACCTTCGTCGCTGTCGTCATACCTCTCCTTCTCTCCTTCTCCTGCTCTCCGCTGGTGCCATTAATCCCAATCCTGGTCCCCCACATCAGCCCTCATCCTATTCGTGCAGGCCTTTCCGTGATACCTCCAATCTTATTTCTATTCCTCTCCACCCCCCCCTTCTTCTCTGCCCTTCTCTTGTGCTCTATGGAACGCCCGCTCTGTCTGCAACAAACTCTCCTACATCCATGATCTCTTTATCTCTCATACCCTTCATCTGCTCGCCCTAACTGAAACCTGGATTTACCCTGAAGACTCTGCTTCAGTTGTGGCCCTATGTCATGGAGGTTATCTCTTCTCCCATACTCCTCGCTCAGTTGGCTGCGGAGGTGGTGTCGGGCTACTACTCTCACCCTCCTGTAAATTTCAACCCATTCTTCCACCTCAGTCTCACTGCTTTTCTTCCTTCGAAGTCCACTTGATCCATCTATTCGCTCCTCTACCTCTCTGGGTAGCAGTCATTTATCGACCCCCTGCTAAATCCCCCTCTTCCTTTCTCACTGACTTTGATGCCTGGCTCTCCTTCTTTCTTGAACCTTCATCTTCTTTCCTTATTCTTGGGGATTTTAACTTTCATGTTAATGACCCTTCTAACTCTTATACTTCTCAATTTCTTGCCTTAACATCCTCCTTCAATCTTCAACTGTGCTCCACCGCCCCTACTCACCAGAATGGCCACTGTCTTAATCTTGTATTCTTCTCCAACTGCTCACCCTCCAATTTCCTTGCCTCAACTGTTCCCCTATCTGACCATCATCTTTTAACTTTCCCATTTAGACACCCTCCTCCTCAGTCCTGTTTTACTCTTACCAACATGTTTAGGAATCTACAGGCTATTAACCCTTCTACCCTGTCCTCCAGTATCTCTAATCTTTTCTCTATTGCTATATCAACCAAATCCATCAATGAGGCTGTCTCTTCCTATAATACTATTCTGTCATCTACTCTGGACACTCTTGCTTCTCCCATGTCTCGTCCTGTAAAACGTACCAAACCACAGCCTTGGCTGACCCCTACTATCCGCTACCTACGCTCTTATGCCTGCTCTGCTGAACGCCTTTGGCTTAAATCTCGTGCCCATGCTGACTTCATACACTTCAAATTCTTGCTGACCTCCTTCCAATCTGCTCTCCAACTTGCCAAACAGGATTATTATATCCAATTGACTAACTCTATTGGTTCGAACACTCTACGTCTCTTTGCCACGCTAAACTCTCTCCTCAAAGTGCCTTCTCCTCCAACTCCCCCTTCACTTTCTCCCCAGACTTTGGCTGATTACTTTCACGATAAGGTTCACAAGATTAAACTTGAATTCGCAACCAGCTCTCCTCCACCCCCTCTTCCCTTAGTCCACTCTCTGAACCCTCTTAGCCCTGCCTCCTTTTCTTCCTTTTCCAAAATCACTGAAGAAGAAACTTTACTTCTTCTTTCATCCTCAAAACTAACCACCTGCCCCACTGACCCTATCCCCACTCATCTACTCAACACTATCTCTCCTGCTGTCACCCGTTTCATCTGTCATATCCTCAATCTGTCACTTTCCACTGCAACTGTCCCTGATGCCTTCAAACATGCCGTAGTCACCCCACTCCTCAAAAAACTTTCTCTGGACCCTACCTCTCCTTCCAACTATCGCCCCATCTCCCTCCTCCCTTTCTTATCCAAGATACTAGAATGTGCTGTCCACCGTCGCTACCTTGACTTTCTTTCTTCTCAAGCTATTCTTGATCCACTCCAATCTGGCTTTCGCCCCCTTCATTCAACTGAAACAGCACTTGCTAAAGTCTCCAATGACCTATTCCTGGCTAAATCCAAAGGGCTCTACTCTATCTTCATCCTTCTTGATCTTTCTACTGCTTTTGACACTGTTGATCACAGCCTACTCCTTGGCACACTGTCCTCACTTGGATTTCAGAACTCTGCTCTTTCCTGGTTTTCTTCTTATCTCTCTCAGCGTACTTTTAGTGTATACTCTGGTGGATCCTCTTCCTCTATCCCGCTCTCAGTGGGTGTACATCAAGGATCTGTCCTAGGGCCTCTCCTTTTCTCCATCTATACTTCCTCCCTTGGTGCTCTGATCTCAGCCCACAGTTTTCAATATCACCTTTACGCTGATGACTCCCAGATCTACCTCTCCACACCGGAAATCTCGACAGAAATCCAGGCCAAGATATCTGCCTGCCTGTCTGACATTGCTGCCTGGATGTCTCACCGCCACCTGAAGCTCAATATGTCCAAAACTGAGTTCCTTATCTTCCCACCTAAACCAACCTCTCCCCTTCCCCCACCCTCTATTTCTGTCGACAACACGCTCATTCTTCCTGTCTCATCTGCTCGTAACCTTGGGGTCATCTTCGACTCCTCCCTCTGCTTCTCTGCACATATTCAACAGATTGCTAAAACCTGTTGTTTCTTCCTCTATAATATTGCCAAAATTCACCCTCTCCTTTCTGAGCACGCTGCCAGAACCCTCATCCACACTCATCACCTCTCGCTTGGACTACTGCAACTTGCTTCTCACAGGTCTTCCACTCAGCCATCTCTCTCCTCTTCAATCTGTTCAAAATTCTGCTGCACGATTAATATTTCGCCAAAGTCGCTATGCCCATATCAGCCCTCTTCGGAAGTCACTTCACTGGCTCCCTATTCATTTCTGTATACAATTCAAGCTATTAACTTATAAGTGCATTCACTCTGCTGCCCCTCACTACCTCTCCACCCTCATCTCTCCCTACACTCCTTCCCAAGAAATCCGTTCACTAGGCATATCTCTCTTAATTGCACCCTTCTCCTCCATCGCTAACTCCAGACTCCGTTCCTTTTATCTCGCCGCACCTTATGCCTGGAATAGACTTCCTGAGCCATTACATCAAGCTCCATCCCTGGCCGCATTCAAATCCGGACTAAAGGCCTACCTGTTTGATGCTGCTTTTAATTCCTAACTTGTCACCTGCTCGTAACCTTATCTTGTCTTCCTGTCTTCAGTAGTCCCTTTTCCCTATGTGTCCTATCTGTCTGTCCTACCCTTATCCCTTATTTGTCCTGTCTGTCTGTCCTGATTTAGATTGTAAGCTCTTTAGAGCAGGGACTGTCTTTTCTTCATGTTCAATTGTGAAGCGCTGCGTACAACTGGTAGCACTATAGAAATGATTTGTAGTAATAGTAAGTTTGGTTCTAATACAAATTTCTCCACCTACTCGGGGAGAAGATGTGAGTAGCCTATTATTTAATATAGAGCAACGTTATATATTCCAGTGGAATACTACTACTACTACTACAAATGATTTCTACAGCGCTACTAGTCGTACGCAGCGCTTCACAATTGAACATGAAGAAAAGACAGTCCCTGCTCAAAAGAGCTTACAATCTAATTCAGGACAGACAGGACAAACAAGGGGTAAGGGTAGGACAGACAGATAGAATACTATAGCTCCTTGGAGTTTAAACCTTGAAGCAGAATGGTTGTAGTGTCAGATGACGCATGTTCAGGGGCGGGGCTTTGAATGGGTATTTAATTTGGGCGAGGTTCTGTATGGGAGTACGTTCGGACGTCACTTCCAGTTGCTCTGGCTTGGAGGGCAGTCCCATGAGTAAGTTGCCAACTGTTGATTATTAGATTTTATGTAAAGTAATAGGAAGAGTTGTTTATTCAATGAGTAGATCTGTTAAAACTGGGATTTGGTATATATGTGTTTACAGACTGCGTGATTTGGTTCTCCTGAGGAGGAATTTGGCGAAATGCGGTCTCGCATTGAGGACCAGGATGTGTTAAGAACATATTAAGAGCTAACGTATTGGTGGTTTCCTCAGCAGCCTGTCTCTAGCTCAACGCTACAATTTTACCAGGATGTAGCTAATGCAGTGGAGAAAGGAGAGCATTATCTTCCGCATCAGTGTTGTTGGGATTTCTATCATCTCTATCACTGTTTTGAAAATGCGATTGTCAGTGATTCATGGAGGACATGGACTGCTATGCGTTTTTATAACTTATGGTGTGAAATTGAGGTTCATTCTAAATGTATACTAAATACCACATGTGAAGAAATTTTGAGTTTTTTATATGTGATAGTTAAAAACACACTGATTAAAAGGAATGGTGAGAGTGATTAGATACACATGAGTGTATTGTGTGATTGTGAGCGGTTGGTGAATTAGTAGACAAGGAATACTGAGGTCTCTTTAAGTGGAGGAGTGGCCTAGTGGTTAGGGTGGTGGACATTGTTCTTGAGGAACTGAGTTCAATTCCTACTTCAGGCACAGGCAGCTCCTTGTGACTCTGGGCAAGTCACTTAACCCTCCATTGCCCCATGTAAGCTGCATTGAGCCTGCCATGAGTGGGAAAGCGCGGGGTACAAATGTAACAAAAATATATATGAGAAGTATGTACATATCCACATAATGTAAGTGAATAAATTTTACTTTGTATGTAAACTTGATTATAGAGTTGAAGTGTGAGTACTGTGGGTGAAAATAAATTTTATAACCAGAAATCATGAGGTTAAATGAAAGTAGATCAAGGAGTAATGTTAGAATATTTTTTCACTGAAACGATGGCAAAAATATTAACAGGTTTCAAGAATTTTGGGATAAGCATAGAGAATTGGGCAGATTAAATAGACCTTGTATTCTTTATTTGCTGTCATGTTCTGTGTTTCTATGTATGTTTGCCTGTACCGACTTTTCCCTTTTACATCACAGTTCTAGAAATGTTAAGTAGTAGTAGTAGTTCTCAAGTTTATATTGAGAAAAAGAAGGGTTGATAGAATGGCAAGTCAAATGTTTCCATTCTCATTATAAAATCATTGAAAGTGATGTGGTTAGTACTTTTTGCAGTGTGGATGGAAGAGCTATATAAAAGATGCAGTGAGTAATTTTGCTATGACATTAGAAGGTTTGTGAAGAAGATGCAGCTAGCAAGGTCAGTCAAGATGAAAATGTTGTTGCAGATTTTCAGACAGCTGTACTCCTATTTGTTTGATAGGGAAGAGGAACTAAACACTATGGCCTAATCGTGGTGGGACACTCATTAGGTGCAGGAACAGCTGCCATACTTTCCTTCCTCTTGCGCCCACAGTACCCGTCCTTAAAGTGCTATGCTTATTCACCACCTGGGGGACTGCTCAGGTAAGTACCATCACTAGAAAGTCCAGGTATGCTTTATCATTACATCATTTATCTCCATTAATGGTGATTACATCATGGAAATGGTAGTTAGTTAGAATGACCAACTTTAATATCAGTCAAGTTCTTGTTTCCTGGCCTCTGAATGTCTTCTGTTATCATATTGACTGCAATCTACTCACTGAAGAAGTAGAAAGAAGGGGAACGTAGCTTGTCATCCTCATAGGAGAAAGGAAAGTGAATCCTCCATCTCAGTCTAGCAGATGTAGATTCTGTATTTCTCAACCCCTACATATAAATGAGAAGACATAGACATCAGCCTAAGAACCTATACCACCTCTTCATACAGCAGCTGCTGCTTGTTCAAATGTATGCAAATGGAGAGAGACCATGCAAGAACTCACTTGCCCCTGTTGATGTGTGTTGCCTCTGTGATCAGGGTTGTAATGTGAGCATAAGAAAAATGAGATGCATTCATCTCCTTGAGGTACAGCATGCCCTTTTTTAAAATTGCATTTGTACTTCACAAAAGCAAGACGATCCTGCCATTATTACAAACCTTTTTCTAGAAGAAAACAATAGAAATAAAACAAAATAAAACATGGAAAGAAAATAAGATGATACCTTTTTTATTGGACATAACTTAATACATTTCTTGATTAGCTTTCGAAGGGTGCTCTCCTGTCTCCATGCATATCTCCCTGTCCCTCTTCCTGTCTCTCACCTATCCACCCCCATCCTGTTAGACTGTCACTGGAATGCTTTGATGTTTCACTTATATATACTGTCATCTACCAACATTTGCTTATTTCCGATCTGACAAAGAAGGGCAACCTTTGAAAGCTAATCAAGAAATGTATTGTTATGTCCAATAAAAAAGGTATCTTCTTATTTTTTTTTTCATGTTTTATTTTGTTTTATTTCTATTGATTACCTTTAAAAGTGGACTAACATGGCTACCACAGCTCTCTACTAGAAGAAAACAAAAATAACTTGTCACCATACGTAAATCATAAAGCCATTTAAAGCCCGCTTTAATGGGGAGAATGCAGATACTAACAAGAACCTTTATTGCAAAAGTTAGAAATAAGGGAAACTAATTCCCATAATAATCTGCTGCACTTCTAGATCTGTTTACACACAACAGTCAGCTTAATTATAGCCTACAAAACTAGGCCAATCTTAACTCTGTCTTTCAGATAAATACTTTTTCACTGAAACAGGATCTGTAAAAATTCTTGGTAGGTAATATGCATTTACAAGGAAACAGAATGCCCTTTATTGCTACTTTGGTTTTGTTTCTCTTGCAGTGAGGATGCTATGGAATATTCCAAAGAGTTTGTGACCTCAGTTGTTCTCGGTAAAGACCTTGTCCCCAGGCAAGTACAGAAATCTTCCACTGTGGCAATTACTGATAGCACTTCACACATCCTTTGTTTTGAGTTCTTATTTACCACTCCTTCCCATCTTAATCTTTTTTGTACTATTTATGCTGTCCCTCTGTAGTGGTGTATCTCAGCTTTGTATTAGTATTGTTTAAGAATGAGCATTATTGATGTCCTTATGCAACTTCAGACATCTATGGAATTTTTTTAAATTTCAAAGGATTTTTAAAACACAATAAATCTAGTTCTTCACAAGCTTTTAGTAAAGTGCTTTTTGAAAACCCATAAGGTAACAGGACTGAGGGCTCTCAACAAGCATGTATCCTCATTCTGAGTTTTTTGTCAGGGTAATTAATGTTTAAAACTTTGTTTGATTTATTTATTATTTCATTTGTTCAATTTATCTCTTTCCTAGCTGCAGTACACCCTAGGCTAAGAGCAACAAATCTAATATGTGTTAGATGTTGTATGTATACTTCTTGGATGATGTCTCCTTTACCCAGGCAGTTTTGCTGCATTTTTGTTACTTTGCCATTTTTCAAGAGATACTTTATTGAAGGGTTATGGAGAGTTGCATTCTTATTTTGTATTTTTGTTGGAAATGTAAACGTTTTGTGGATTAACGTTTCTTTACCTTAATAAATTTTGTGAAGGCACATATGTCTATATTTTTTTATATAGTTGTCTTCCAAATTCTCTTTTGCACAGTTACATCTATACTGAGGCAGGCATAACGTTTCCTCTTGTTTGCACAGATATTCACAAATCAGAGGCATAGTTATAGGTGGGCCAGGGTGAGCAGGGACCCACCCAGCTGAGGCACACCTTTGCTGTGGCTGGTGGGGATCTCTAAACCCTACCAGCTGAAGACTACCTCCTCCAGCAGCCAGAACCTCTACCAATCTTGGCAGTTGGCAGCAATGTCCCTTTAGCCACTGCCAGCATGCTTCACATGCCCAGTTTTCTCACATGAATGAAAACTGAGCGTGTGTGGGTTGCCGGCTGTGGCTCAGGGATACACTGCCAAGCTTGGTATGTGTTCTGGCTTCCAGAGAAGGAGGTCATCAGTTGGTGGGACTTAGGGATCCCCACTACCTAAAGTATTTATATTTTGAGTTTGGGGAAGGTTGCTGGGGGTGGGGGGACTGGGAGGGGGTGGAGAGTGGGGGAGGGGGGGGCAAAAATCATTTTGGGCTCAGGCCTGCACAAAATTGTCAGTCTGGCTGTGCCACTGGCATATACATTATAATTTTTTGTACCTAAAGGGAGTAATTTTGTAAAGTCATTTTGCATATGCCAATATGCACACATGTAATGGTTCTTTTAAAATTACCCCACTTGTGAAAGTACGTATGATGGCAAGGTTGCACATTCTTATATGCACATTCAGTGTAGGGGTGAAATTTGGGAGGAGAACCTGTAGAGTAACAATTTATACACATAATTTATAAAATATTTGCAATGTATTGTACACCTTTTCATTTACACCTGCTCTTAAGCTTGTGTAGATGTACATGAGTGCAACTATCTATAATTTCTGCAAGGGTTGTGCTAGTATTTTATAAATATACATAGGTGTCTGTTTCTTTATAAAATAGGCTCCAGATAGGTGTATTCTGGCTAGTTTGATCCAGTCAACCCATTATAAAATTGCCCCCAAAATAAGAATGCATTGTAACTCTATCTCATCTCTTCCCAGTCTTCACTTTGTAAGCATTTGTTTCTTCAAATGAAACATTTTTTGTGCGAAGAGGTTTTATATAATTATCCCATAGAGCACACAAACATTGTTTGAACAAATTGGCTCTGCAAAAGTCTGAATTTTATTGCACTAGTTGTCTCCTGATTACGCCACCCAAATCTGGATAAGAATCTCCAGATATCAAATAATTCAAGCATTTTGCATTCACTGTTGCCAGGGTTCTTTGTGTAAGTTTGCTCCTTTTCTTTTTCTCCTGCTACTCTGTTCTGCTCCCAGAATTGGTCTCTCTCAGTTGGAAGGTTTTCGTCGGCATCTCCTGGATGTCCTGCAACGGAGCAACAAACCCAAGGTAAGTGCTGACACCCACTGAACCCTCTGTTTCAGGGGCAAAGGCTACTATCCTTATCACAATTCCCAGAGCTATTTTTTTTTTTTTTTTTAGTGTTTAGAGAAAAAGAGAACATATCATCAAATAGCAGAGGTGTCCTTCATTCACTTTTAGAATCTTCGGTTTCTTATTCTCTTAAGTTTGGGTTGTAGCTTTGAAAATCTGCCGTCTACAAATCTATAAATATTTGCGAACAGAGAACTAGGAAAATAGGAGAAAATATTTTTTCCTCTATTGAAATACATAATTTTTCAAACCATGGCTTCAGTTCAAATCAATGCTTGTATACCGCTAATATCCTCTTCCATAGCGTCCCAGAGATCAATCCAGAGACTTGTGGGTTATGTCCCTCTACCAGCAGGTGGAGATATAGTAAACCTCTGAAGTTCTCTCTATGTGGTCATGTGCAGTTACCTTAACTTCAGCATTCTCTCTATCTAGCAGGTGGATGGTCATGTCTGTTCAGCTCTGGATTGATTTGCTCCTGGCCTGGTCCCCTGAGTCTAGTTGAGCTTCTGCGGTCTGAGGTGTCCCGGTCCTGGGACTTGGGTGCACACCTGGTGGTGCCAGGTTCTTTCCTTCCTCCCCTATCAACCCCTCATCTCTGCCTGATGGGGGTTTGTGGTTCTTACTCTACTGACTTTAAAAGGAGACTGAGGTTTCTTTTGCTCCGGCGTCTTCTCATGCCTTTAAAAAAAAAATGCCGTTTGAGCACCGTTTAAAAAAAAAAAAATCTCCTCAGTTTGATTTGTCCAGTATGGCAAGCTTATGCCAGTTTGCAGTACCGGCTGAATGGTGTAAGGACCAGCTTGGCATGCAACAGCGATTCCCGAGGGGGTGATTAGTCATTATCCTATCTGCGCCAGTGGGGCAGAGCAAAAGCGGCTGCCAGTGTGGGAGCCACTGGGCTGCTGCAGTTTCCCATGCTGGAGATCCACTGTACAGACCAACTCCGTAGAGCGATGTGCTCCTTCCCGGCTCATTTTGCCAGGCACAGGGCAGTTGTTTTTTTGGGTGTGCATGCTCGCTTGAGGGCACCATCTTTCTTGCCGTGCCACATGGCAATGCTGAAGCGCCAGCGCTCCCCTGGGGCCTGATTTGCTTGCAATTCAGGCAGTTTCATATGTAGGCTTTTCAGAAATGTGACTGGGGAACTGGGGTGGATCACTCCCAGTTTCTTCATATTTGATATTTAAGGGCTTCTAAGAAAGGAGGCCTGGGGAGGTTTCCAGACTCCTGTGGGTCTCCCACAGCTTTCCAGGGGTGAGGTCAAGACCCATGAGACCCCTGCAGCTGTTCTGTGACAGCGAGAGCCTTAAGCTGCAGCTTGGAAAGTACTGACTATCTGGAAGCCTTCAGGTAGAGATGCCTGTGCTTCACTAGGTGATTTACACTAAGAATATTTCTGGACCCTCATTGAGGAGGTTCAGGGTGTGTGTACATCATTAATGGAAGGGAGAAAGGGATCAGGATTAGGGATCCTACTCAAGGTTTTCCACTCTTTCCCTCTTCCCCCTGCATGGCAGTACAGTTTGTTTTGTTAGTCAGGCTTAGGGCTGTTGACTCCATGTTTCTGTGAGAAATGTTACATTTTGAGGTTAGTGCAGGCCTCTCAGGTTTCTCTCGGTTTCCATGGTAATCCTGCACCCTCTGTGCTGCCCTGGTGACATTTGCTCTGTGTGTACTGTTTACATCAAACTAGTTTTATTCAGGAAGGTGGCTGGCCTTTCAGCCTGAAGGTTCAGATTCAAGGCTGGTTTTTTCCATCCTATTAGAAACTGTGGGCTCAGCTAGGTTTCCAATGGGGCATATTTTATTTCATTCTCTCTTACTGCTTGCCTGGCCAAGCAGTTCTTGCATGACTGGAACAGTTATCAGAACTCTACTGTAGTAAAGATTTCCCTTCTCTCTCTCTTTGCACACTGATACGGCCACACCTTTACGTGCTAACCTCAGCTACCCCGGTATCTACAGCGTACCCAGTATCTCTGATTGCTTATTTGGTATTTTTGGCATCTTTTCATGGTATGGGGTACATACATTTCATGAGGAGTGGTCCAGGAGCTACGTCAGTGTAGAGGTAGCTTAATAATTGTCGAGTCCTCGGGCTATAAAGAGGACAAATGGCTTCAGAGACAGCTTAACGGGTTCTTATGGAAGGGGAAGAGAGCACGCATTGGGGCCAAAAGAGAAGGGGGGATTGGGGCTGTTGGATTTAAAACTCCTTTCTATAGCAAGTTGTTTACGACACATATCAGACTGGTTCTGATCTACTGAATTTTTCTCATGTACAAGGATCGAAACCACGCTGATGGGACCTTTACACTTTTCGTATTGGCTACATGCACCCTCTGATCAGCTAATTCCACTGGGACCCTACAAATATATAATACTTCCCCTGCGCAGAACGTGGCAATGGCTCTGCAAGACACACAAGTGGAGCAACTCGGTGACGCCCCTATTGCCGATTCGGGGTAACCCGGCATTTCCGGAGGGAGAATCTTCCCGTTTGTTGAGGAGATGGGCTGCCCGGGGGATCCACTATCTGTTTCAGGTAGTGACAGAGCAGGGGACCATCAAACCCTTTCAGGCCTTATGTGAGGAATTTGCTCTTGAGCAAGGTGACAAGTTCGCTTATTTTCAAATGAAACATTATATTCAGTCCCTGCCTGCAAATTCCCTGAGGCAGGGTGTTTGGGAGAGACAAGATGAGTTACTGGACTTGGAGGCACAACATAGAACTTCATTGAAATACTTTCACAGCTGTTTACGAGACTCTCTGGAACCACTCGATACCACTCCTATTTGTGATTTATGGAGCCAGGAATTAAAGTGGCGAGTGGAGTCGCAACAAACAACGAGCTGCCTAAAATCTATTTATAAAGTGACTGCGAATGCAGCCTGGTGGGAATTGAACTATAAATTCATTTTTCGACTGCACATTTCGCCTCATAGGGCCTTTAAAGCATCTTTGAGAGAGACTGATGATTGTCCCAAATGTGCCATGGGGGGGGGGGCCTCCCTGGGCCACATGTTCTGGCACTGTCACGTAGTATCAGCATTCTGGCTGGCCCTGGGTCAACAAATCTCGGCCATGTGGAAGGTGCGTTGGAAGCCCACTCCTGGACAACTATTTGATACCTTCCTGATAAGTGGGCATAAACCGGAAGGACTGCAGGCGTTTTTGAAGAGATCAGTGCTGATGGGTAAAAGAACTATTTTGCAGCTGTGGCTTAGCCAGGAGGCCCCCTGCACATTACATTGGCGATGTGCAATGATGCAGTGCTGCTCGTTAGAGAGACGAGGGATTAACGATTTGGCTTCCACCAGAGGAGACCAATTTTGTAAAATCTGGTCGCCGTTCTGGGACACGCTCACTCCCACTGCAAAAAGTAGAATACTGAATTGTTGAGGGAGGGGGGAGGGGAGATTAGGGTTTAGGAGGATGGAGTAGACATGGGGAGGGGGGGGGGGGAAAATAAAATATGTACGTTTGGCATTTTTTCATTCTAGAACTGTACATGTTTGAGTTTTGTAATAAGCCTGTTGACTTTGATGATTATGTATGCTCAATGTTATGCCAATAAACAGATATAAAAAAAAAATAATAATTGTCGAGTCCTCAAGGCAGAACCGGAATACGTGAGCCCTTGGGCCACTGCCGAGGAGCGGCAGGCAAGACCACTCTGGAACTGGATACACAGAAGAGCAGGATTGGAACTCTGGACTGGAGTAGTACTGAGGCATGCAACTATAACAGGCAGAACAGGAACAACTTCACCTGCACTTGACCACCGTTCCTCCGGAGTTGAGCTCCGGAGTGCGGGTGGCCGGCAGGACTTGCAGGATAAGGCAGGAACTGAAGATCCAGAGGACCCACCCTGGGTCTGGGATACACGAGGGAGGCTGGGCATGGCACAAGACTAAGTCTGAGAGCTGCACGCAGCCACTAAGCCAGAAACAGACAGACTAAGGAGATAAGACGTACACAAGGCTTGGCAGGAGCAGGGGCAAGGAATACACTCAGGATAAACACACTAGCTAGGCAGAAACAGGATTCAGGATATACACTCAGGATGTACACACTAGCTAGGCAGAACCAGGGATCAGGATATACACTCAGGGTATACACACTAGCTAGGCAGAAGCAGGGTTCAGGATAGACAGGACAACAAGGGGTAAGGGTAGGACAGACAGATAGAATACTATAGCTCCTTGGAGTTTAAACCTTGAAGCAGAATGGTTGTAGTGTCAGATGACGCATGTTCAGGGGCGGGGCTTTGAATGGGTATTTAATTTGGGCGAGGTTCTGTATGGGAGTACGTTCGGACGTCACTTCCAGTTGCTCTGGCTTGGAGGGCAGTCCCATGAGTAAGTTGCCAACTATTGATTATTAGATTGTATGTAAAGTAATAGGAAGAGTTGTTTATTCAATGGGTAGATCTGTTAAAACTGGGATTTGGTATATATATATGTGTTTACAGACTGCGTGATTTGGTTCTCCTGAGGAGGAATTTGGCGAAATGCGGTCTCGCATTGAGGACCAGGATGTGTTAAGAACATATTAAGAGCTAACGTATTGGTGGTTTCCTCAGCAGCCTGTCTCTAGCTCAACGCTACAATTTTACCAGGATGTAGCTAATGCAGCGGAGAAAGGAGAGCATTATCTTCCGCATCAGTGTTGTTGGGATTTCTATCATCTCTATCACTGTTTTGAAAATGCGATTGTCAGTGATTCATGGAGGACATGGACTGCTATGCGTTTTTATAACTTATGGTGTGAAATTGAGGTTCATTCTAAATGTATACTAAATACCACATGTGAAGAAATTTTGAGTTTTTTATATGTGATAGTTAAAAACACACTGATTAAAAGGAATGGTGAGAGTGATTAGATACACATGAGTGTATTGTGTGATTGTGAGCGGTTGGTGAATTAGTAGACAAGGAATACTGAGGTCTCTTTAAGTGGAGGAGTGGCCTAGTGGTTAGGGTGGTGGACTTTGTTCTTGAGGAACTGAGTTCAATTCCTACTTCAGGCACAGGCAGCTCCTTGTGACTCTGGGCAAGTCACTTAACCCTCCATTGCCCCATGTAAGCTGCATTGAGCCTGCCATGAGTGGGAAAGCGCGGGGTACAAATGTAACAAAAATATATATGAGAAGTATGTACATATCCACATAATGTAAATGAATAAATTTTACTTTGTATGTAAACTTGATTATAGAGTTGAAGTGTGAGTACTGTGGGTGAAAATAAATTTTATAACCAGAAATCATGAGGTTAAATGAAAGTAGATCAAGGAGTAATGTTAGAATATTTTTTCACTGAAACGATGGCAAAAATATTAACAGGTTTCAAGAATTTTGGGATAAGCATAGAGAATTGGGCAGATTAAATAGACCTTGTATTCTTTATTTGCTGTCATGTTCTGTGTTTCTATGTATGTTTGCCTGTACCGACTTTTCCCTTTTACATCACAGTTCTAGAAATGTTAAGTAGTAGTAGTAGTTCTCAAGTTTATATTGAGAAAAAGAAGGGTTGATAGAATGGCAAGTCAAATGTTTCCATTCTCATTATAAAATCATTGAAAGTGATGTGGTTAGTACTTTTTGCAGTGTGGATGGAAGAGCTATATAAAAGATGCAGTGAGTAATAGCTAGGCAGAAACAGGATTCAGGATATACACTCAGGATGTACACACTAGCTAGGCAGAACCAGGGATCAGGATATACACTCAGGGTATACACACTAGCTAGGCAGAAGAAGCAGGTTCAGGATCAGGATATACACACTAGCTAGGCAGAAGCAAGGTTCAGGAAATACAAGCAAGCCTGGCAGAAACAGGATTCAGGAAATACCAGCAGGCTTGGCAAAGCAGGCAGAAGAATAACCAGGAACTAGCAGAGTCTTTGGGGCTGGCAGCAGACAATAGAATAAACCTGGAGCTAACCGAGTCTTTGGGTAGGCGGCGGACAGAATAATAAACCAGGAGCTAGCAGGATCTTAGGACAGGCGGCAGACAATAGAGAAGTGTAACCAGGAGCTAACAGAGTCTTTGGGTAGGCAGCGGACAGAAGAATAAACCAGGAGCTAGCAGAGTCTTTGGGCACGCAGCGGACAGAAGAGAAGCCAGGGATAACAGGGTCAGGGTTGAAGCTTCAGACACCAAACACAGACAGAGAGAAAATGGCTGAAGCTTCAATCTCCAAACACAGAGCAAGGCAATTGAAGGACAAGCAGTCCACAGACACAAAGTAGCAGGGCAGAGCCCCCCACGGAAGGACTAGCAGTCCACAGACACAAAACAGTAGGGCAGAGCCCCCCACGGGAAGGACTAGCAATCCACAGACACAAAGTAGCAGATGGGCAAAAGCCCCAGAGAAAGGCTAAGTAGCAGCGCAGCAGTGCTGACCATATCGCACACACTGGACATGTCAAATTGTAGTAGAAGCACATTATTTCCAGTTGCAATTAATTGCTTAAATTTGGTTTTCTTCTATGATTTGTTTCAGGCGTCAAATAAACAGACGTTTTTGGCCGTCACAGCCTGTCATTTGATGTGGTTGCGCTGCTGGGTGGTGAATGCAGCTTCTAACGATGGCTGGTTCAGCTCACTTTTCAGGGCAACTATTATTTGAGGACTCCATGAAGTTGGTGGAAGACCTGGGTGACTTATAGACTCAGTGTCTTCCTGAGGACATGTCTACAAGTTCTTTTCGGTTGGGTCAGGCTCGCCCTTATCTTTACGACACCAGGGCTATCATCTTGGACAGCCTAGTTTTCTTTAGCAATCCAGTCCAGGCAGGTTCTCAGAACTCCCGACTTCATCCGTTTGAGATTCTCTGGATTTCTACTGGTGACGGTCGCACAGTCCTGTCTTTTCTGCATATGGTGGTTTCTGCCTTCCATCCCATTCCACCTTTTTTCTCTTCCCTATATAATTTGGAAGTGACCAGTGAGTTCTGTTGGTCAACTCTTTGCTTCTTGCTTTGCTCAGGACCATAGGAGGGCTCGCCATTTTTAGATTGGCAAATGTGGGCATAGTGATTTTGATGTCAGGAGGAGCAGACCTTTTGTAGAATAGGCGTCAGTGTGATGCTGAAGAGCTGTTCCGCATAAGTGCCATTTTATTCAAAATCCTTTTAGGGGAGCAGCTGCCCCTTGCACCCCACCTAGCTACGCCTCTGCATAGAGGGGCAGTGCCTGGGATGACCCACTGAGCAAAAGTGACTTCCTACATAGCCTTATGCACTGCTAAAGACTGTAGATGTCTTCTAGTGCTCACCATTTTGAGATTAGCAGATGTAGCTGTGGCAGGATCAGAAGCAGACATATTCAGAACCTGGAGAACCCTAGATATATAGGAAGGTGGCGACTCCTTACAAAACAACCACACTGCGGTAGGATCATCAGATTCCTGACCTGCTGAGCAGAAATGCCTCCCGGCATACCCTCATATTGTCCTCTAGCTGGTCACCAGAAAGGGGATATGGTTTCAAGAGCCACAGTGGCTGTTGGCTGAGAGAGGCAATTTCTTCAGCTGGCCTCTGTATGCGACAGGCTGTCCCGTTGTGGGTGGCAGCGCTTTCTTCCAGAGCATAGTTGACTTCCTTTTCCGTTTCCCATCTGGCCTCCGTGGCTGCCCTTTGCAGTTCGGCCACTTGGTCCTCTGTCCTGCCATGGATGGCTTTTTTGCAGATCACCCACTTGATCTGCTGTCCTTCCCTTGCCAGGCTTTGCATGCTTGGCATGGCAGTGCTAGGCATTCCAGATTTGACGTGGCAGCGCATGTAACCGCGGCCTGTGGATCATTTCTCCAGTCTGCTGAGGTTGTAGTATCCTGCCCCACTTGAGGACTGCTTTGGTACATCCCACAAGTCTCTGGATTGATCTGTGGAATGCTATGGAAGGTAAAATTAGTTCTTACCTGATAACTTTCTTTCCATTAGTCCCAACAGATCAATCCAGAGGCCCGCCCTTTGTTGTTCTGGGTTGAGTGTTTTCTTCTAGTTGCCTCAGTTTCATCAGATTCCTTCATTTGATTTTTGGCTACAAAAAAAAAAGGACAAAACAAATCAAAACATAAAGGAAACATTCTGTTACCCTCCTGCAGGAGCAGTTGAGGAGCTTACATGGGCTTTATGCAGGCAGGAGAGGACTTCCTTTTTCGTCTTCCACTGCTTTGGTATCGATAATACTGAAGTTAAGGTGACTGCACATGACCACATATAGTAAACCTCTGAAGTTCTCTCTATTTCCACCTGCTGGTAGAGGGACATAACCCACAAGTCTCTGGATTGATCTGTTGAGACTAATGGAAAGAAAATTATCAGGTAAGAACTAATTTTACCTATCCCAGGTTCAGTGCGGTTTACATTCTAGGTGAGACTGTTAGTGTGAGGTATGAGAAACATTAGAGACCATTGGTGTAATAGCATGAGACAAAAAATATTAAGGAAAGGATAATGGATGATACTAGGAGGTAGAAGTCATGATGGATTGTTATGAGGCAGTCTTTGGGAAGAGAAAGGTTTTTAGACTCTTCCTAAAGTTGAGGTAACTGTTTTCTGTTCTGATAGGAATAGGTAGAGAGTTTCATATTTTAACTCCAAGAATGGGGAATAGAGAGTTGAAAATCTTCTGATTTCTAATTGTCTTTAGGAACGGTGATGCTTGCATCTGTTGTTGTTTCAGTCTGTTAGACTGAACCAGACATAGTGAAGTGGTCTCAGCAGTTCAGAGGCGAAGCCCTGTAGGATTTGAAAAACTAAACAAGCAGCATTGAACCTGAGTCTTTCTGCTATGAGAAGCCAGTGCAGTTTGATTAGATGAGTTAAAACACTAGTATATATGTTCTATCTGTATTGTCACGGTGGTGACTGTTTCCTTGTCTGTGCTCACCTCGCCCTCTGGTGGCCTGAACCGGTCACTGCTATGAACTGTCACACGTTCCAGACTTCAGCCTAGTCCGGTCCGGATCTTCCAGGCTGCCAGTCTTGCTTTTCTTGTTTGTGCCTGAACAGCACCCGTAGTTGCCTTGTGTTTCCTGCAGCTGAACTTCAGCTGCTGATGGGCTTTATTAGCCACCTGGAAACTTCTGTGTTTGTCTTTGCATCGTCTAAGGTCCCTGGTATGTGGGTGTGCTCTGTTCACTTCTGCCTAGTCCAGTTCTAGTCTGAGTTTCTTGCCTGGTTCTAGTTTGTTTGTGTGTAGTTAGCTTTGGTTTTATTGCTTAGTTCCTAGTCTTGTTTCTGGTCTGCATTTCCTTGTCTTGTGTCTGTGTTCCTTTTTAGTGGCTGCTTGGCAGCTTTCAGTCCTGACTCTCACCTGTCTGTGTTTCTGTCTTAGTGGCTGCCTGGCAGCTTTTAGTCCTGACTCTGTTGTGTGTTTCCTGTTGGTATCCAGTTCCTGCCCTGTCCTGTAAGTCCTGCCAGCCGCCTGCACCCAGGGGCTCAACTCCTGGGGAATGGCGGTCAAGCGCAGGTGAAGTCTAGGTGTTCCTGCTCTGCCTCTCCCAGCTTGTTTGCCTCTGCTGCAACTCCAGTCCAGGGTTCCAGTCCTGTTCTGCCTTGCCTCTGGTTTGGGGGTGGTTTTGCCTGCCACTGCCGCTCCACGGCAGTGGTCCAAGGGCTCACAAACCCTGTGCTTCCGTGAGAAGCCTGACATGTATATTATTCTAGCAGCTGTTTTCTGTGTGATTTGCAGTTTTTTTTTCTGATATTGACACTTAATACCAAGAAATAGAAAGTTATAGTAATCCAAATGAGGTAGGACTAACATTTGGATTATTAGTACAAAGGCTTTTTGGTCGAAGAATGATCTGACTAGACGTAGCTGTCTCATTTTGTACAGTGTTTTCTTCCATAGCTAGTTAATATGGGAAGTGAAGCTGAGTGAAGAATCAAGTAAGACCCCTACTACTCTGGTTTCAGATTCCACTGTAAATATTTGTCTATTGGTCAAAGGTATTGATGATGGGACCTCAACTCCCTAATTTTGCAACCACAGGACCTTGGTTTTTGTGCATTCAATTTCAGTTTATTGGTCAGGGCCCAGATGCTGACGACAATTATACCATTCATTACAGACTGAGTAGGATCTCTGTTTGATGCTGTCACTTGTAAGAGAAGCAGGATGTCTTCCTCATAGGATAAGAGTAGTTCATTCTTTCCCAGGTGTATTGAGGCAAGGGATGACATGAAGAGATTGAACAGAATAGGTGAGAGGGGAGATCCCTGCGGGACCCTGCAGTTAGGAGACCAGAAGTTGAAAAGTTGGTTGTTTTGCTTTAAAGAATAACTTCGACTTGAAAACTTCGACTTGTTTTGCTTTAAAGAATAACTTCGACTTGAAAATAACAGTCCCTGTTATTCCTATCTGATCTAGGCATTTGAGTAGCAATGATTGGTCAAAAACATCCAAGAAATGTGAAATTCATAGGGAGAAAATCTGTATGAATGCCTTGAAGTATTTCCTCTCCTCACTAGAAATGTTCATCTGCAGCAAATCTCCTGTCTGTATATGATTCTCATTTTTAAAGTTTTTTTTCCCCTTTACATCAACATTTCATCATCATTGTTTTTAATATAATAGCTGTCATAGGTCCAGATGTACAAAGCATTTTTCCCCATAGACAAAGAATGAGAATAACACTTCAGTACATTAGAGCAGGCAGATGTAAGAGATCTGCTTGTACCAGAAATGGTTTTCAAGGGTGATGATGTGGAGGAACTGAAAGAAATTTCAGTGATCCTGGAAGATGTAGTGAGCCAAATTGACAAATTAAGGAATAGTAAATCACCTGGGCCGGATGGCATACATCCAAGGGTACTCAAAGAACTCAAGCGTGAAATTGCTGATCTGTTAGTAGGATGTAACCTGTTGTTAAAATCGTCTGTAATTGGAGGGCGGCCAATGTGACACCGATTTTTTTAAAAGGGTTCCAGGGACGATCCGGGAAATTACAGACCGGTAAGCCTGATGTTAGTGCCGGGCAAAATAGTGGAAACTATTATAAAGACTAAAATTATGGAACACGTAGACAAACATGGTTTAATGGGACAGAGTCAGCATGGGTTCAGCCAAAGAAAGTCTTGCCTCACCAATTTGCTTCATTTCTTTCAAACCAATCAATATAATAAAAAATCCCAACAGGAGAGACAATGTTATTTCTAAATTCAAAAATAGTCAATCCTACACCAAAAGAATGATAAGATCGGGTGTGTTGGAATATATGCCTCCACCAAAAATATGGTTGGAGATTTTTTGTTTTATTTTATGTGCTGCTTGAAAAGAGAGTTGAGTATAGGCTGTGAATACAGCTGAGCCTATTTTTCAGTGAGTCCAGCCGCTAAAAAACAGCTCACTTCTAAGCTCTATACGTAATGTGGTACTCTCTTAATTCAAGCCCCCTATATTTGTGTGAGTGATAATTAAGTCTGTCAATGAGGCTGTCTGTTCCTATAATACTATTCTCTCCTCTGCTCTGGATACTCTCACTCCTCCCATTCCCCGTTCTGTAAAACATACCAAATCTCAGCCTTGGCTGACCTCTAGAATCCGCTACCTACATTCTTGTGTCCTCTCTGACGAATGCCTTTGGCTGAAATCCCGTGCCCATATTGACTTCATACATTTCAAATTCTTGCTGACCTCCTTCCAGTCTGCTCTTTTACTTGCCAGACAGGACTATTACATCCAGTTGACAAATTCTCTTGGCTCAAAACCTCGACGTCTCTTTGCCACACTGAACTCTCTCCTCAAAGTGCCTTCACCTCCAACTCTCTCCCTTCACTTTCCCCCCAGACTCTGGCTGAGTACTTTCATAATAAGGTTCACAAGATTAAACTTGAATTCTCAACCAGGTCACCTCCACCTTTCCTTCCCTTAGTCCATTCTCTCAACCCTCCAACCCCTGCCTCCTATTCTTCTGAAATCACTGAAGAGGAAACTACACATCTTCTTTCCTCCTCGAAACTTAACTCCTCTGATCCTATTCCCACCCATCTACTTAACACTATCTCTCCTACTGTCATCTCTTTTATCTGTCATATCCTCAATCTTTCACGTTCCACTGCGACTGTTCCTGATGCCTTCAAACATGCCGTAGTCACACCACTCCTTAAAAAACCTTCATTGGACCCTACCTGTCCTTCTAACTATCGCCCCATCTCCCTCCACCTTTCCTATCCAAGATACTTGAATGTGCTGTTCACCGCCGTTGCCTTGACTTTCTTTCATCTCAAGCTATTCTTGATCCACTTCAATCTGGCTTTCGCTCCCTTCATTCAGCTGAAACAGCGCTTGCTAAAATCTCCAATGATCTGTTCCTGGCCAGATCCAAAGGTCTCTATTCTATCCTCATCCTTCTCGATCTATCTGCTGATTTTGACACTGTTGATCACAGCCTACTCCTTGATACACTGCCCTCACTTGGATTTCAGGGCTCTGTTCTTTCCTGATATTCTTCTTATCTCTCCCAACGTACCTTTAGTGTATACTCTAGTGGATCTTCCTCTACTTCTATCCCACTGTCAGTTGGTGTACCTCAGGGATCTGTCCTGGGACCTATTCTTTTCTCCATCTATGCTTCTTCCCTTGGTACTCTGATCTCATCCCATGGTTTTCAGTATCATCTTTACGCTGATGACTCCCAGATCTACCTCTCCATACCAGAAATCTCAGTCAAAATCCAGGCCAAAGTATCAGCCTGCCTGTCTGACATTGCTGCCTAGATGTCTCAGCGCCATCTGAAGCTAAACATGACCAAGACTGAGCTTCTTATCTTTCCCCCTAAACCAACCTCTCCTCCTCCCCCATTCTCTATTTCTGTGGATAACACTCTCATCCTTGCTGTCTCATCAGCTCATAACCTTGGGGTCATCTTCGACTCCTCCCTCTCCTTCTCTGCACATATCCAGCAGACTGCTAAAACCTGTCGTTTCTTTCTCTATAATATCACCAAAATTAGCCCTTTCCTTTCTGAGCACACTACCAGAACCTTCATCCACACTGTTATCACCTCTCGCTTAGACTATTGCAACTTGCTTCTCACAGGTCTCCTACTTAGCCATCTCTCTCCTCTTCAATCTGTTCAAAATTCTGCTGCACGACTAATATTCTGCCAGTGTCGTTATGCTCATATTAGCCCTCTCCTCAAGTCACTTCTCTGGCTTCCTATCTGTTTCTGTATACAGTTCAAACTCCTCTTATTGACCTATAAGTGCATTCACTCTGCAGCTCCTCAGTACCTTACCACTCTCATCTCTCCCTACATTCCTCCCCGGGAACTCTTATCTACACCCTTCTCCTCCACTGCTAACTCAAACTCCGTTCCTTTTATCTTGCTGCACCATATGCCTGGAATAGACTTCCTGAGCTGGTATGTCAAGCTTCATCTCTGGCCGTCTTCAAATCTAAGCTAAAAGCCCACCTTTTTGATGCTGCAAAAACTCCTAACCCTTATTCACTTGTTCAGAACCCTTATTTTATCATCCTAACTTTAATATTCCCTTATCTCTTGTTTGTTCTGTTTGTCTGTCCTAATTAGATTGTAAGCTCTGTCGAGCAGGGACTGTCTCTTCATGTTCAAGTGTACAGCGCTGCGTACGTCTAGTAGCGCTAGAGAAATGATAAGTAGTAGTAGTAGTAATATCCCACACCTATAAATCTGTTTTCCAATAAGAAAATTTTTTACGTATATATTTTTATATTCCAAGACATCCAGTACTAAATTAGACCCCCATAAAAGAAGAAAAAATCCGGGACCGTCTCTCTCCTGGAAATACAACGTTTGGTCTTCCTTCCTCCAAAGAACCCAAACTAACAAATTATACTGAGCACCGGAAAGTTTGAAAAAGGACAGAAGCAAGACTTAGCTTTCCAATTTAGTTGCAATTTTCACTGTCCATTCCTCTACTTCCGACAGAAATTTGCGTTTTAAGTCCTTCCTCAGGGACGCCAGTGCCTCTTTCAATTGGGTCTGTTAACTCCAAGTCCTTCATTGCGTGGCCGCATGAGTCACTTCTTTGAAGGCATGAATAAACGTGAATAAAGGTGAGCTGGTTGATGTAGTTTATCTAGATTTTCAGAAAGCTTTTGATAAAGTTCAAGAGACTCCTAAGAAAATTGAAGAGTCATGGGATAGGATGGAATGTTCTGGTGTGAATTAGGAATTGGTTATTGGACAGAAAACAGGTTTAAATGGTCATTTCTCTTAATGGAGGAGGGTGGAGTGCCACAGGGATAAGTACTGGGACCGGTGCTATATACCATATTTATAAATGATCTGGAAATCGGTACGATGAGAGAGGTGATTAAATTTGCAGATAACACAAAATTATTCAAGGTTGTTAAAACACATGCAGACTGTGAAATATTTCAGGAAGACCTTAGGAAATTGGAAGACTGGGCATCCAAATCCGAATGGCAGATGTGAACAAATACAAGATGATGCACATTGGAAAGAATAGTCCAAATCATAGTTATCTGACTAGGGTCCACCTTGAGGTTCAGTACCCAAGAAAAAGATCTGGGTGGTGTTGTAGATAATACGTTGATTCTTCTGCTCAATGTGCGGCGGCAACCAAAAAAGCAAACAGGATGCTAAGAATTATTAGGAAAAGGATGGTGAATAAGACCGAAAATGCTATAATGCCTCTATATTGCTTCATGGTGCAACCTCACTTTGAGTATTACATATAGTTCTGGTCACCATATCTTAAAGATATAGCAGAATTAGAAAAGGTTCAAAGAAGAGTGGCCAAAATGATAAAGGAGATGGAACTCTAAAGAGGCTAGAAAGAGACAGATGAGGGGAGATATGATTACATAAGTACATAAGTATTGCCATACTGGGAAAGACCAAAGGTCCATCAAGCCCAGCATCCTGTTTCCAACAGTGGCCAATCCAGATCACAAATACCTGGCAAGATCCCAAAAAAGTACAAAACATTTTAAACTGCTTATCCCAGAAATAGTGGGTTTTCCCCAAGTCTATTTAATAACTGTCTATGGGCTTTTTCTTTAGGAAGCCGTCCAAACCTTTTTTAAACTCCGCTAAGCTAACCACCTTCACCACATTCTCTGGCAATGAATTCCAGAGTTTAATTACACTTTGAGTGAAGAAAAAGTTTCTCCTTTTCGTTTTAAATTTACTACATTGTAGCTTCATCACATGCCCCCTAGTCCTAGTATTTTTGGAATGGGGGAACAGACGCTTCACATCTATCCGTTCAACTCCACTCATTATTTTATAGACCTCTTTCATATCTCCCCTCAGCTGCCTTTTCTCCAGCTGAAGAGCCCTAGCCGCTTTAGCCTTTCCTCATAGGGAAGTCGTCCCATCCCCTTTATCATTTTCGTCGCCCTTCTCTGCACATTTTCTAATTCCACTATATCTTTTTTGAGATACGGTGACCAGAATTGAACACAGTATTTGAGGTGCGGTCGCACCTTGCAGCGATACAAAGGCATTATAACATCCTCATTTTTGTTTTCCATTCATTTCCTATTAATACCTAACGTTCTATTTGCTTTCATAGCCGCAGAAGGTTTCAACGTATCATCAACAACGACACCTAGATCCCTTTCTTGGTCCGTGACTCCTAACGTGGAACCTTGCATGACATAGCTATAATTCGGGTTCCTCTTTCCCACATGCATCACTTTGCACTTGCTCACATTAAATGTCATCAGCCATTTAGACGCCCAGTCTCCCAGTCTCGTAAGGTCCTCTTGTAATTTTTCACAATCCTCCCGTGATTTAACGACTTTGAATAACTTTGTGTCAAAAGCAAATTTAATTACCTCACTAATTACACCTATCTCTAGGTCATTTATAAATATGTTAAAAAGCAGCGGTCCCAGCACAGACTGAGGTCTACAAAATCCTGAGTGGTGTAGAACGAGTAGTAGTAAATTGATTTTTTACTCATTCCAAAAGTACAAAGACTAAGGGACACTCAAGGAAGTTTACATGGAAATACTTTTAAAAACAGATAGGAGGATATATTTTTTCACTCAATGAATAGTTAAGCTCTGGAACTCTTTGCCAGAGAATGTAGTAATGGTGGTTACATAAGTACATAAGTAATACCACACTGGGAAAAGACCAAGGGTCCATCGAACCCAGCATCCTGCCCCGACAGCTGCCAATCCAGCACCTGGCAAGCTTCCCAAACGTACAAACATTCTATACATGTTATTCCTGGAATTGTGGAGTTTTCCCAAGTCCATTTAGTAGTGGACTTGTCCTTTAGGAAACCATCTAATCCCTTTTTAAACTCTGCCAAGCTAACCGCCTTCACCACATTCTCCGGCAACAAATTCCAGAGTTTAATTATGCATTGGGTGAAGAAACATTTTCTCCGATTTGTTTTAAGTTTGCTTCACTGTAGTTTCATCGCTTGCCCCCTAGTCCTAGTATTTTTAGAAAGCGTGAACAGACGCTTCACATCCACCTGTTCCACTCCACTCATTATTTTATATAACTCTATCATGTCTCCCCTCAGCCATCTTTTTTCCAAGCTGAAAAGCCCTAGCCTCCTTAGTCTTTCTTCATAGGGAAGTCGTCCCATCCCCGCTACCATTTTAGTCGCCCTTTTCTGCACCTTTTCCAATTCTACTATATCTTTCTTGAGATGCGACGACCAGAATTGAACACAATACTCAAGGTGCGGTCGCACCATGGAGCGATACAACGGCACTATAACATCCTCACACCTGTTTTCCATACCCTTCCTAATAATACCCAACATTCAGCACACTGAGCAGACGATTTCAATGTATTATCAACGACGACACCCAGATCCCTTTCTTGGTCCGTAACTCCGAACGTGGAACCTTGCATGACGTAGCTATAAATCTGGTTCTTTTTTCCCACATGCATCAGCTTGCACTTGCTCACATTAAACGTCATCTGGCATTTAGCCGCCCAGTCTCGTAAGGTCCTTCTGTACGTTTTCGCAATCCTCTTGCGAATTAAGGACTTTGAATAACTTTGTGTTATCAGCAAATTTAATTACCTCCCTAGTTACTCCCATCTCTAAATCATTTATAAATATATTAAAAAGCAGCGGTCCTAGCACAGACCCCTGAGGAACCCCACTAACTACCCATCTTCATTGTGAATACTGCTCATTTAACCCCACTCTCTGTTTCCTATCCTTCAACCAGTTTTTAATCCACAATAGGACATTTCCTCCTATCCCATGACTCTCCAATTTCCTCTGTAGCCTTTCATGAGGTACCTTGTCAAACACCTTTTAAAAATCCAGATGCACAATATCAACCGGCTCCCCTTTGTCCACATGTTTGTTTACTCCTTCAAAGAATTGAATTAAATTGGTCAGGCAAGGTTTCCCCACACTAAAGCCTTGCTGACTTGGTCTCAGGAATCCATGTCCTTGGATGTGCTCTGTAATTTTGTTTTTAATAATAGCCTCTACCATTTTCCCCGGCACCGATGTCAGACTCACCGGTCTATAATTTCCCGGATCTCCCCTGGAACCTTTTTTAAAAATCGGCGTCACATTGGCCACCCTCCAATCTTCCGGTACCATGCTTGATTTTAAGGATAAATTGCGTATCACTAACAGTAACTCCGCAAGCTCATTTTTCAGTTCTATCAGTACTCTAGGATGAATACCATCCGGTCCAGGAGATTTGCTACTCTTCAGTTTGCTGAACTGCCCCATTATGTCCTCCAGGTTACAGTGAAGTCAGTAAGTTTCTCTGACTCATCCGCTTGAAATACCATTTCCGACACCAGTATCCCACCCAAATCTTCCTCGGTGAAGACCGAAGCATGGAATTCATTCCATCTCTCCGCTACGTCTTTGTCTTCCTTGATCGCCCCTTTTACCCCTCGGTCATCCAGCGGCCCAACTGATTCTTTTGCTGGCTTCCTGCTTTTAATATACCGAAAGACATTTTTACTATGTTTTTTTGCCTCGAATGCTATCATTTTTTCGTAATCCCTCTTGGCCTTCATTATCTGTGCCTTGCATTAGCTTTGACACTCCTTATGCTGCTTCTTGTTATTTTCAGACGGTTCCTTCTTCCATTTTCTGAAGGCGTTTCTTTTAGCCCTAATAGCTTCCTTCACCTCACTTTTCAACCATGCTGGCTGTCTTTTGGACTTCCATCTTTCTTTTCTAATTCGCGGAATATGTTTGGCCTGGGCCTCCAGGATGGTATTTTTGAACAGCGTCCATGCCTGTTGTACAGTTTTTACCCTCTCAGTTGGCCCCCTAAGTTTTTTTTTAACCATTCTTCTCATTTTATCATAGTCTCCTTTTTTAAAGTTAAATGCTAATGTATTTGACTTCCTATGTATAGTTACTTCAAGGTTGATTTCAAAACTGATCATATTATGATCACTGTTATCAAGTGGCCCCAGTACCATAACGTCCCTTACCAGATCATGCGCTCCACTAAGAACCAAGTCTAGAATTTTTCCTTCTCTCGTCGACTCCTGCACCAGCTGCTCCATAAAGCTGTCCTTGATTTCATCAAGGAATTGTACCTCTCTAGCTTGTCCCGATGTTACATTTACCCAGTCTATATTTGGATAATTGAAGTCACCCATTATTATCACATTGCCCATTTTGTTTGCATCTCTTGATTTCTTTTATCATATATGCATCTATCTGCTCAACCTGGCGAGGTGGACGGTAGTACACTACTATCACCGTCCTTTTCCCTTTTATACATGGAATTTCAACCCACAATGATTCAAAGGTGTGATTTGTGTCCTGCTGAATTTGTAATCTTTCTGAGTCAAGGCTCTCGTTAATATACAATGCTACCCCTCCACCAGTCTGGTCCACCCTATCACTACGATACACTACGATACACTCTGTACCCCGGTATTATCCCACTGGTTATCCTCCTTCCACCAGGTCTCAGTAATGCCTATTATATCCAATTTTACATTTAGTGCAATATATTCCAACTCTCCCATCTTATTTCTTACGCTCCTATCATTTGCATATAGACATTTCAGAGTATGTTTGTTTTTCCTATTTGCATGATTCTTAGTACTTGACTGATCTTTAGTTGTATTTAAGGGCACCTGGCTTACCACGGTCTGTTGTGCAACCTCACTATCCAGAAACCCTATCTTCCCTGGTTGGTTAGCATATCTAGGTTTTTTTTTTTTATTTGCAAGAAGTCTTTATTATCTATTGAAACAGCACAAGGGAACCACAAAAAAATAAAAGAATACAACATGCTGATTCTAATACAGGAACCCGCCAGTACAGCTTGTATGATTACATTCAATAGTTTCAACATAACTATCCAGCTTATTTTCGAAAGTGATAGCCGGCCATCTTCCGACACAAATCGGGAGATGGCCGGCCATCTCCTAAAACTGGCCAAATCGGTATAATCGAAAGCCGATTTTTGGACACACTCGCCGGCATTCCGTCGTGGATGCGGCTAAACTTCAAGGGGGCGTGTCGGCAGGGTAGTGAAGGCGGGATGTGGGCGTGCTTACGAGATGGCCGGCTTCAGCTGATAATGGAAAAAAGAAAACCGGCGATGACGAGCATTTGGCCGGTTTTACTTGGTCTATTTATTTTCACGACCAAGTCTCAAAAAGATGCCCAAACTGACCAGATGCCCACCGGAAGGAATCGGGGATGACCTCCCCATACTCCTCCAGTGGTCACCAACCCCCCCCCCCTCAAAAAAAAAATTTTAAACATTTCCTTCCTAGGAGGGGAAGCCAGTCAGCCAGCTCGTAAAAAAAAAAAAGGATCTTGCTGATCAGTTATGTTATGACTTACTTGTTCTGGAGTGCTGTATTTTGTGATACTGTTTTGAGAAATGTTCAAGAAAGACTTCATACAAATTTTAAAAAGTCCCTGCCGTTCATTTTCCCTTGATGGCCGTCCCTGACGTGCACTTCCCTTAATAGCCGAGCCATCTTTCTCTCCGAAAGTGCACTTCTCCCCAAACAGGGAAATCAAAACAGTTTTTGCTCACAGTTTTTTTTAGTAGTAACAGTGGGATTTGAACCAGCCACCTCTGCATTACAAGAGCCATGATGTAACCACTTGGCCACAGCTCCACTTACTTGGCTGTCCCTCCCCTTTGATTATACCCCTTCAGGTCTCTCTCAGCCAATCACAGTGCGTTAAGCTGTCTGTGAGTGGCTGAGAGAGACCTGGAGGGGTATAATCAAAAGGGAGGGATACCCAAGTAAGTGGAGCTGTGGCCAAGTGGTTACATCACTGGTCTTGTAATGCAGAGGTGGCTGGTTCAAAGCCCACTGTTACTACAAAAAAAGCAGTGTGCAAAAACTTTTGATTTCCCTGTTCAGGGAGAAAGACGGCCATTAAGAGAAGTGCACTTTCGGAGAGAAAGACGGCCTTCAAGAGAAAGTCGGCTATTAAGGGAAGTGCACGTCAGGGACGGCCATCAAGGGAAAATGCACTGCAGGGACTTTTTTCATTTGTATGAAGTCTTTCTTGAACATTTCTCTAAACAGTATCACAAAATACAGCACTCCTGAACAAGTAAGTCATAACATAACTGATCAGCAAGATCTAAACATCCAGAAGTACCAGTGCACTACGAATGCTGGCCCCTCCCATGGCCAAATGCCTTGGATTTGGCCGGGTTTGAGATGGCCGGTTCCAGTTTCCATTATCGCTGAAAAACAAAGTCGGCCATCTCAAACCCGGTGATCTGTGGCATTTGGCCGGCCCCAACCGTATTATCGAAACAAAAGTTGGCCGGCCATCTTTTTCGATAATACGGTTCCGGCCAGCTGTTGCGGCGCCGCCAAAATAGATCGCCGGCGATCGATTTCGCCGGTGCCGTTTGATTATGCCCCTCCACGTCAACTGCAATAAACTTCACATTTTTTATCCAATTTTCAAGAAAACAAAGATTTCTCTCCCCGCCCTCCCATCCCCCCCACCCCCGCCCTCCAGGTGGACACTACTGGGCACTACCCCTCATGTCACTCTTTGTATATAGCAGCTAGATTTATAGAGCGTCAAAAGGGACGGGCTCCCAGACAGAACGCCATTTTCCAAGTAGTTGTTTACGCTCAGCAACTAGTCTCTCCATTTCATGAACATACCTCAACTTATTAAGCCTTCTAGCTAAACAGGGAACCCCCTCCTTTCACCAGTGTGTCGCTACAACCACCTTTGCTGTGCCAACCGCATGTTTGACTAGGGTCTGCTGGTGTGACAGTAGGCCTGCAATCCTTGCTGAAAACAGGAACACCTCAGGGGCCCATGGCACAACACACCCCAACCAGTTCTGTAGCCTGAAATGTACAGCCTTCCAAAATGCACGAATTTTGACACAGCTCCACCAAATGTGCCCCATTGTACCTTTGTGACCACACCTTCTCCAGCACATGTCCGAAGAGGACGGAAAGATCCTCTGCAACCGGGCCGGTGTAAGGTACCATCGATATAATACTTTGACAGCGTTCTCTTGCAGAGGAACATGAATTGATACCCGCATCACTGCTTTTTCTATTCTCTCCCACTCGGATTCTCCCAGCTTCACACCTAATTCCTGCTCCCAGCTACCCCTATGCGTTCCACAACTGGGTGCCTGCTTACTTATGGTGTGGTACAAGGAACCTATCAAGCCCCGGGAAGAGTCAAACTTCTCACATATCTCCTCCAGGTCAATTTTCTTACGCTGCATTACCTCTCGCACCGCCTTACTCTTGAGAAGGGATGCCAACTGGCAATAGGCAAATTCATCTCCCTCCACCCCTGGGTAACTATCCCGCAGTGCATTAAAGGGCAACAGGGAATCAGTGTCAAACAGTTGGCCCCATGTTCTCACACCTAATTCACGCCATTTGGTGAAAATCCCCTTTACTGTACCTGGCAAAAATAAGGGATTAAAAGCAATTGGAGTGTACCTGGTCAATACACATTGTCTCTTAGGAAACAAACTTTCTCCGAGGACAAGCAGGCTGCTTGTTCTCACGACTGGGGTTGACGTCCATGGCAGCCCCCTCCAACCGGAACAAAAAACTTTGCGGGCGGTCCCGCACGCAGGGCACGCCTACCGCGCATGCGCGGCCGCATTCCCGCCTGTGTGCGACTGTTCCCGCTCAGTTTTTTCGATTCCGCACTGGAGAGAGACGTGTTATCGTCTCTCTCTCTGTCAGCCCCGGAAACCGGATAGTTTTTCTCTTTTTGTACGCGTTCGCGCTTCTCTCCTTTTTTCTGTTAAAAAAAAAAAGAAGTTTGTCCCCTCGTCGTCTTTAGCCGCGGGGGCGCCTCGTTGTGGCCACGCGGTCGTTTTCTTTTTTTGGGTGTGCTTTTCACCGCCACCATCAACGACTTTGACTTTGCCGACGTGATTTTTCCGTCGATGTCCTCGAAGGTCCCGAGCGAATTCAAGAAGTGTGGTCGGTGCGGCCGGCAGATCTCGCAAACCGATACCCACGCTTGGTGCACCTTGTGTCTCGGCTTGCGGAAGCGGACACAGGTGGCGAGGCAAGTTCTTTGGGACCGTCTTTTTGGAACTTGCGCCGGCCCGTCGACGGCATCGGTGTCGACGGCCGGATCTTCGGTACCGGTACCGATGTCGACGAAATCGGCACCGACGATGGCACCAACCCCAGGAGTACAGGTACCGTTGGCCCGCCGGCCTGCCGGCGACAGCGGGGGTGAGTGGCCGCGCGAGCAATCATCCCCGGCCACTCCCTCTACCCAGGGCCATCGGGACCGAACCCTGTCAGACCCGATCCCTCGAGGCCGGGGGGTTCTACCTCCTCGTCATCTCTGCCGCCGAGCGCCGATGACGGGCACCGAAAGAAAACCAAAAAGCACCGTCATCGGTCACCCACGGCGCACGGGACTACCAGCTCCGGTGCCTCCAGAGAGGATTCGACGCCGAGGAAGCGACAGTGTCGAGAGGAGTGTACCCCCTCGGTTGAAGAGGTGTCGCTGCGTCAGTTCGTGGGTGCTTCGGTACCGTCTCCTGGACCCGAGCAGCTTCCGGCACCGACACCCACACCGGCCCCCCTGTCTTTCCCGACAGCGGGCCTTGACGAGTGCCTCTGAGCCATCCTTCCGGGGATTCTGGAAGGGCTGATGCGCCAGACTCTGCCGGCACCGGCGCCGTTGATGGAGGTGCCGGTGTGCTCTATCCCCATGCCGCGGCCCCCGACGCCGACGCCGCTTGCGGTACCGGTGTCGACCGCCACGCAGGTGGAGTCGACGTCGATGGAGGGAGCTTCATTCCTGCCGGCGCGGGAGTCCACCGCTCAACGCCATCACCGGGGACTTGGTTCCTCGCAGTTGAGACGGGCCCGGTTGAGGTCTGAGCTGCAAGAGCTCATGTCCGACACCGAGGAAGAGGCCTCGTGGGGGGAGGAGGAGGACCCCAGATATTTCTCCTCAGAGGAGTCTGAGGGCCTTCCCTCCGACCCCACTCCTTCACCGGAGAGGAAGCTCTCGCCCCCTGAGAGCCTCTCCTTTGCCTCCTTCGTCAGGGATATGTCTATATGCATTCCCTTTCCCGTGGTCTCTGTGGATGAGCCGAGGGCTGAGATGCTCGAGGTCCTCGACTATCCATCACCACCTAGAGAGTCTTCCACGGTGCCGTTGCACAATGTCCTCAAAGAGACACTGCTTCGGAACTGGCTGAATCCAGTATCTAACCCCACCATCCCCAAGAAAGCGGAGTCCCAATACAGGATCCACTCTGACCCAGAGTTGATGCGGCCTCAATTGCCTCATGACTCGGCGGTCGTGGACTCTGCTCTCAAGAGAGCACGGAGTTCGAGGGATACCGCCTCGGCGCCCCCGGGGCGGGAGTCTCGCACTCTGGACTCGTTTGGGAGGAAGGCCTGCCAATCTTCCATGCTCGTGACCCGCATTCAGTCATACCAGCTCTACACGAGCATTCACATGCGGAACAATGTGAGGCAACTGGCGGACCTGGTTGACAAGCTCCCTCTGGAGCAGTTCAGGCCCTTTCAGGAAGTGGTCAGGCAGCTGAAGGCATGCAGAAAGTTCCTGTCCAGGGGTATCTATGACACCTGTGATGTGGCATCTCGAGCTGCGGCCCAAGGTATAGTGATGCGCAGACTCTCATGGCTGCGTGCCTCTGACCTGGACAACCGCACCCAGCAACGGCTGGCGGATGTCCCTTGCCGGGGGGATAATATTTTCGGCGAGAAGGTCGAGCAGTTGGTGGACCAACTACACCAGTGGGAAACCGCCCTTGACAAGCTCTCCCACCGGGCGCCTTCAGCATCCACCTCAGCAGGTGGACGTTTTTCCCGGGCCAGGCAGGCTGCGCCCTACGCCTACAACAAGCGTAGGTACACCCAGCCGGCCCGAAGGCCTCCTCAGGCACAGGGACAGTCCCAGCGCGCTCGTTCCCGTCAACAGCGTGCGCCTAAGCAGCCCCCTGTGCCTCCACAGCAAAAGCCGGGGACGGGCTTTTGACTGGATCCATGGGAACATAGCTGCCATCAAAGTGTCCGTACCGGACGACCTGCCGGTCGGAGGGAGGTTGAAAGTTTTTCACCAAAAGTGGCCTCTTATAACCTCCGACCAGTGGGTTCTCCAAATAGTGCGGTGCGGATACACCCTAAATTTGGCCTCCACTCCACCAAATTGCCCGCCGGGAGCCCAATCCTTCAGTTCCCATCATAAGCAGGTACTTGCAGAGGAACTCTCCGCCCTTCTCAGCGCCAATGCGGTCGAGCCCGTACCACCCGGGCAGGAAGGGCAGGGATTCTATTCTAGGTACTTCCTTGTAGAAAAGAAAACAGGGGGGATGCGTCCCATCCTAGACCTGAGAGGCCTGAACAAATACCTGGTCAAAGAAAAGTTGAGGATGCTTTCCCTGGGCACCCTTCTACCAATGATTCAGAAAGACGATTGGCTATGTTCCCTGGATTTAAAGGACGCTTACACTCACATCCCGATACTGCCGGCCTACAGGCAGTATCTCAGATTCCGCCTGGGAACACGGCACTTTCAGTATTATGTGCTGCCCTTTGGGCTCGCCTCTGCCCCACGGGTGTTCACGAAGTGCCTCATGTTGGCCGCGGTGTATCTATGCAAACTGGGGGTGCACGTGTTCCCGTATCTCGACGATTGGCTGGTCAAGAACACCTCAAGGGCAGGGGCTCTCCAGTCCATGCAGTGCACTATTCACCTCCTGGAGCTGCTGGGGTTTGTGATAAATTACCCAAAGTCCCATCTCCAGCCAGTCCAATCTCTGGAATTCATAGGAGCTCTGCTGAATTCACAGACGGCTCAGGCCTTTCTTCCCGAAGCGAGGACCCACAACCTCCTGTCCCTCGCTTCCCAGACCAGAGCGTCTCAGCAGGTCACAGCTCAGCAGATGTTAAGACTCCTGGGTCATATGGCCTCTACAGTTCATGTGACTCCCATGGCTCGTCTTCACATGAGATCTGCTCAGTGGACCCTAGCTTCCCAGTGATGCCAAGCCACCGGGAATCTAGAAGATGTCATCCGCCTGTCCCTCAGTTGCCGCAATTCGCTGCACTGGTGGACACTTCGGACCAATTTGACCCTGGGACGTCCATTCCAAATTCCGCAGCCCACGAAGGTGCTGACGACGGATGCATCTCGACTAGGGTGGGGAGCTCATGTCGATGGGCTTCACACCCAGGGACTGTGGTCCCTCCAGGAGCAGGATCTTCAGGTCAACCTCCTGGAGCTCCGAGCGATCTGGAACGCACTGAAGGCCTTCAGAGATCGGCTGTCCTACCAAATTATCCAAATTCGGACAGACAATCAGGTTGCAATGTATTACATCAACAAGCAGGGGGGCACCGGATCTCGCCCCCTGTGTCAGGAAGTCGTCGGGATGTGGAGTTGGGCCTGCCAGTTCGGCTTGCTTCTCCAAGCCACATACCTGGCAGGCGTAAACAACAGTCTGACCGACAGACTGAGCAGAGTCATGCAACCACACGAGTGGTCGCTCCATTCCAGAGTGGTACGCAAGATCTTCCGAGAGTGGGGCACTCCCTCGGTGGACCTTTTCGCCTCTCAGACCAACCACAAGCTGCCTCTGTTCTGTTCCAGGCTACAGGCACACGGCAGACTGGCATCGGATGCCTTTCTCCTCCATTGGGGGCCCGGCCTCCTGTATGCTTATCCTCCCATACCCTTGGTGGGGAAGACCTTACTGAAGCTCAAGCAAGACCACGGCACCATGATTCTGATAGCGCCTTTTTAGCCCCGTCAGATCTGGTTCCCTCTACTTCTGGAATTGTCCTCCGAAGAACCGTGGAGATTGGAGTGTTTTCCGACTCTCATTTCGCAGAACGACGGAGTGCTTCTGCACCCCAACCTTCAGTCTCTGGCTCTCACGGCCTGGATGTTGAGGGCGTAGGTTTTGCTTCGTTGGGCTTGTCTGAGGGTGTCTCCCGTGTCTTGCTTGCCTCTAGAAAGGATTCCACTAAAAAGAGTTACTTTTTCAAGTGGAGGAGGTTTGTCGTCTGGTGTGAGAGCAAGGCCCTAGAACCTCGTTCTTGCCCTGCACAGAACCTGCTTGAATACCTTCTGCACTTATCAGAGTCTGGTCTCAAGACCAACTCAGTGAGGAATCACCTTAGTGCGATTAGTGCCTACCATCATCGTGTAGAGGGTAAAGCCATCTCTGGAGAGCCTTTAGTAGTTCGGTTCATGAGAGGCTTGCTTTTGTCAAGGCCCCCTGTCAAGCCTCCTGCAGTGTCATGGGATCTCAACATCGTCCTCAACCAGCTGATGAAACCTCCTTTTGAGCCACTGAATTCATGCCATCTGAAGTACTTGACCTGGAAGATCATTTTCTTGGTGACAGTTACTTCAGCTCGTAGAGTCAGTGAGCTGCAGACCCTGGTAGCTCATGCTCCGTATACCAAATTTCATCATAACAGAGTAGTCCTCCGCACTCACCCTAAGTTTCTGCCAAAGGTGGTGTCGGAGTTCCATCTTAACCAGTCAATTGTCTTGCCAACATTCTTTCCCAGACCAAATACCCGCCCTGCTGAACGTCAGTTGCACACATTGGACTGCAAGCAAGCGTTGGCCTTCTATCTGGAGTGGACACAGCCCTACAGACAGTCCGCCCAATTGTTTGTTTCTTTCGACCCCAATAGGAAAGGAGTCGCTGTCGGGATATGCACCATCTTCAATTGGCTAGCAGATTGCATTTCCTTCACTTACACCCAGGCTGGGCTGGCTCTTGAGGGTCATGTCACGGCTCATAGTGTTAGAGCCATGGCAGCGTCAGTAGCCCACTTGAAGTCAGCCACTATTGAAGAGATTTGCAAGGCTGCGACGTGGTCATCTGTCCACACATTCACATCACATTACTGCCTCCAGCAGGATACCCGACGCGACAGTCGGTTCGGGCAGTCGGTGCTGCAGAATCTGTTTGGGGTTTGAATCCAACTCCACCCTCCAGGACCCGAATTTATTCTGGTCAGGCTGCACTCTCAGTTAGTTGTTCTTCGTAGGTCAATTTCTGTTATGCCCTCGTCGTTGCGAGGTTCAATTGACCTGGGTTCTTGTTTTGAGTGAGCCTGAGAGCTAGGGATACCCCAGTCGTGAGAACAAGCAGGCTGATTGTTCTCACCTACCCTCCCTCCTCCCCTTTGGAGTTGCGTTTTTCCTCATTCCTTTGTCATTCAACTGAGCGGGAACGGTCGCACACGGGCGGGAAGGCGGCCGCGCATGCGCGGTGGGTGTGCCCTGCGTGCGGGACCGCCCGCAACGTTTTGTGTTCCGGTTGGAGGGGGCTGCCGTGGACGTCAACCCCAGTCGTGAGAACAATCAGCCTGCTGTCCTCGGAGAACACCTGCTACAGGTATGTATCATTCGCTATCCCAGTAATGAAGTGTAACAGCTATGGAGGGACAGGCTCGTTCAGCCAGATTTCTAAAAGGCCACATTATGGCACTCAGTGGCTGGTCACCCATCGAATGTTGTTCAATATGCACCCATTGGCGATCTGGATAATCTTGGTACCATTCAAGTGCTGCTTTCCCTTGTGCTGCCTTATAGTACCAGGTAAGATTGGGTACTCCCAACCCGCCCTTCTTCCTCTCCTTATATAATAGCGATCGCGCTAACCGCGGTCTTTTTCCTGCCCAGATGAATCTCACCAGTCTGTCTTGCAGAGTAGCTAAGAATCGCCTGGGCATTCTCACAGGCAGCGTCTGAAAGAGGTACAACAATCTGGGCAATATATTCATTTTAAGGATGGCTATTCTACCGAACCACGAAGTTCCCAGCTCTCCCCATCGCTCCAAATCATCCATAATAGTTTTACCCAGTCCCCTATAATTTGCATTAAAGAGTTCCGAAAGTTCCCTTGTAAGAGTCACCCCCAGGTACCTAATCTGTTTGGGAGCCCAACGAAACGGGGATGAAATCTTTAAGGATTCCACCACATCGTCTGTGAGTGTTATGTTCAGAGCCTCTGATTTTGCCATATTGACCCTGAAGCCTGATACTGCAGAGTATTCTCTTATCATCTGCTCGAGATGTGGGAAAGTGGACTGAGGTCGAGTAACAAACAGCAGCACATCGTCTGCAAAAAGAGCCATTTTATGGGTTCTATCTGCTATTTTGGCTCCCGAGATATTAGGGTCTAACCGCACATGGGCCTCAAAGGGCTCCATCACCATTGCAAACAACAAAGGCGACGGGACTACCCTGCCTAGTCCCTCTATGCAGCTTGAATAACTCTGAATTTCCGCCATTTATCCGGACACAAGCCCTTGGGGATTCATAAAAAGCCTGAATCCACCTACAAAACTGTGTTCCAAACCCCATATTTTCCATTACTCTGTACATAAAGGGCCAGTGGACCCGATCAAAGGCTTTTTCCGCGTCAAGGCTTAAAAGACAAAGCGGCTTCTGATTTAGTTTTGCCAAGTACATCATATCAACCACCCTTCTGATATTATCCATTGCTTTGCGGTAAGATACAAAGCCCACTTGGTCTGGGTGTATAAGGACTGGAAGGATTGGGGCCAAGTGATTGGCCAAAACCTTGGCCAGAATTTTGACATCAGTATTTAATACCGAGATGGGTCTATAAGATCCGCATTCAGAATGATCTTTGCCTGGTTTGGGTAGCACCGCTATCCACACCTCCATCATTGACTGAGGTAATGATCCCCCTCTCCCAACTTGATTAAACAAGTTGGAACTAATTCATGGGCAAACTTCCTGTAGAACTCATTAGGCAACCCATCTAAGCCATGCGATTTACTCAATGGCAAACTACTGATCGCCTCCTGAATTTCCTTAGGGGTAACCATCTCATTTAGTAGTGCCTGCTGTTGGGGGCTCAGAGAAGATAGTTCACTGTCCCTTATATATTGGTCTATGGATTCCGGGGGAGGGCTAATCCCCTGGATGTACAAATCCTGGTAGAATTCCCCAAATCTTTTTCGTATTTGCTCAGAGGTACCTAGCTCACCCCCTCCCGAGTCCCGTATCTTTAAGATAGCCCGGTCAACTTTTTGTCTGCGCAACCTTATGGCAAGGAGACGCCCCACCTTGTTGGCATGCTCGTAGGAGTTCACCCTGTTCTTAGCTTGTAGCATACTAAGTTGCTCAGAGTATACAGAGTCTAGCCACATTCTCTGATCGCTAAGCTCTCTCAAACCCCGCTCGGACCCAGTTGCCTTATGTTGTTCCTCCAGCTGACGAATACTCTCCATACATTTTGCTATCTGTGCCTTACAGGCCTTTGATTTTTAACTAGCCACTTGTAAAAAGTAGCCCCGGGACACCGCCTTCATGGCATCCCATACAATGCTGAGCGAGGGTCCTGATTCCAAATTAAACTCAAGATACTCTTTTAGCATTTGTTTATATCCTTCCACCACTTCCCCCTCCTGTAGAAGACCCACATTCATTGTCCATCTTTTATCTTTGTTTTCAGCCCTTATAGTTGGCAAGTTAACCCATATTGGAGCGTGATCCGACAGGGTCACACTGCCGATCCCTGCATCAGGTCCCCGCTCCACTAGAGTAGCATCTAAGAATAGGTAGTCAATGCGGGAGTAGGTTTTATGCACTGCAGAATAGAATGTATAATCTCGCACCCTCTGATATTTTACCCTCCACATATCCACCGTACCCAAGGAGTTTGCTAGAGATCTTAAAGCATGGGAATCCCTCTGACCGTCATTTCTAGTGGGTCAAGTCCTGGATTCATCACAGTATTGAAATCCCCTCCTATTACCAGAGAACCCTGCACAAAAGTGGCCAGAGAATTTTTAACTCTCTCTATGAAATCCGCCTGTCCGGTGTTAGGTGCATAAATGGAAGCTAATGTGAGATCTAAGTACATAAGTACATAAGTACATAAGTAGTGCCATACTGGGAAAGACCAAAGGTCCATCTAGCCCAGCATCCTGTCACCGACAGTGGCCAATCCAGGTCAAGGGCACCTGGCACGCTCCCCAAACGTAAAAACATTCCAGACAAGTTATACCTAAAAATGCGGAATTTTTCCAAGTCCATTTAATAGCGGTCTATGGACTTGTCCTTTAGGAATCTATCTAACCCCTTTTTAAACTCCGTCAAGCTAACCGCCCGTACCACGTTCTCCGGCAATGAATTCCAGAGTCTAATTACACGTTGGGTGAAGAAAAATTTTCTCCGATTCGTTTTAAATTTACCACACTGTAGCTTCAACTCATGCCCTCTAGTCCTAGTATTTTTGGATAGCGTGAACAGTCGCTTCACATCCACCCGATCCATTCCACTCATTATTTTATACACTTCTATCATATCTCCCCTCAGCCGTCTCTTCTCCAAGCTGAAAAGCCCTAGCCTTCTCAGCCTCTCTTCATAGGAAAGTCGTCCCATCCCCACTATCATTTTCGTCGCCCTTCGCTGTACCTTTTCCAATTCTACTATATCTTTTTTGAGATACGGAGACCAGTACTGAACACAATACTCCAGGTGCGGTCGCACCATGGAGCGATACAACGGCATTATAACATCCGCACACCTGGACTCCATACCCTTCCTAATAACACCCAACATTCTATTCGCTTTCCTAGCCGCAGCAGCACATTGATCTACTTGATCAATTTTTATATGCAAAAAAATATAACGTCCTCCCGTGTCCCTTTTTACCTTGATCACCTGCGCACCCACTGCAGCATGAATTAGGATCGTTACTCCAGCTTTCTTTGATCCTGCTGCGGAGGCGAAATACGCCACCGGGTACTCCGAGTGAGAGAGAAGTCTTTCATATCTGCCCACCAGATGTGTCTCCTGAAGGAGAGCCACATGAGGCCCGAGCTGCCTCAACTCTTTATAGAACTTCTGTCTTTTCTGAGGCATGTTCAGGCCTTTCACATTATAGGAAAGAATCTTTAGGTCAGTACCCATCCTAGTGTAAGGTGACAAAGCTTGTCGGCCACTTCCCTTCGTGACAACTCTTTATAGTGCCATATTACTTTGTACCCATCATTTCCAGCAGTGACCTGCCCCTTCCACCTATTGTAGCCAATCTCCCGCCCTCCCCTCCCAACCCTCTTCCCCCAAAATCCCCCTAGGCCCAGCCCTATGAACTTCACCCACCAGCCAGAACCTTTAGGTCCTGAGTGGGAGGACTCCCCAACGTGCCCCAACAAACACCAAATGATCCCCCTAACCCTCACAACACTCCGCCCCCTCCCCCCTTCTGCTTATACCGTCATCCAGTCCCACTTCTGCCACCCTCCCTCCTGAATTCAACCCAGTCTCATACCAGCTCAACTTCCACATGCAACTTAAGTCAGTGATAGAGATAGTGCATGGAAACAGAGTTATCTGCCCATAAGTCATTACCAGCAACACAAAGTCCTATCAATCAGGTTTGCAGCTTAGCGTCTTGCTTCTTAGATATTTGAGGTACTCTCTTCCACTGCTGCAATTTTTCTCAAGTTGCAGGAGCCATGTCCCCTGTGGGTACAGCCAGTGTGGTCAAACCAGCTTCATGCAAGAACTTCCACACCTCATCCAGCCGGCGAAACCGGTGCTGCTTGCCTTTAAACTCCACGCTCAAGGCAAAAGGGAAGTTCCACCTATAGGATATCTTCTCCATCTGCAAAATTTCCAGCGCGGGTCTCATCGCTCGCCTCTGCGTTAATGTAAACAGTGATAGATCCTGGTAGACGGAGACTCTTGCCTCTTTATAGTCTACTGGCGGATTTTGGCACGCTTTTTGCCATATTTTTTCTTTAAGCATATATGATGAAAATCTCACCACTATGTCTCTTTGTCTATTGTCTGTTGGTTTCCTGAGAGCTCTGTGAGCCCGATCAAATATGAGGTCTGCCGGCTCCAATTGCTCACCCAATAACTTCTCGCATATCGATCTCACAAGCGTGGGCACATCTTCCATGTTGCCATTTTCGGGGACTCCACGAAATCTAAGATTTTGACGTCTCCCGCGGTTTTCCAAATCGTCTAGTTTATATTGCAGTTCTTCAGACTGTTCATTCAGCTTTGTAAAACGGGCCTCTGCCGCCTCTGCTCTCTCAGTTTGTTCGTCCATGCGCTCTTCCAGCGTCTCGACCCTGCCCCCTAGCTCACGGAGATCGAGGCTAATGGCATCCACGTGGTCGAGGATTTCTTGTTTAGAGGCCTTGATCTCTGCCCTGATCTCTTTGAGACATTTGGCCAGCTCTTTAGATATTACGGTGCTTAGGGCAGTTCTACGCACCTCAGCGCTAGAGGCAGCTGACTCAGATCCTGAAGAGTTTCCCGGATCGGGCGACGTGCGCCTCGAGCGGTTCTTCGCCACTTGCCTCGTCGAGCTCCGCTCTCCTTCTCGCGGCTGGGATGCTATCGTTTTACTCATTTTGTTTTCGGGACCTCCTCACGTCTCCAGAGACCGTCCCCACCACTTTTGCAGGACTGGATGACCGCAAATGAAGCGATTTTTTTAAGCGGGTAAGCACGGAGCTATGGGCTCAGGCAACCATTCAGGTCCGTGACATCACCGGAAGCAGCATATCTAGGTTTTAAAAAGATTTGGGCAAGTTTCTGGAGGAAAAGTCCATAGTCTACTATAGAAATAAACATGGGGAAGCAACTGCTTGCTCTGGGATTGGTAGTATGGAATGTTGCCATGATTTGGGTTTCTGCCAGGTACTTGTGACCTGGTTTGATGACTACTGGAAACAGGATTGTGGGCTAGATGGACCATTGGTCTGACTCAGTATGGCTACTCTTAAGTTCTTATGTAAAAATCTTTTGTTTATCTTCAAGTCTTATTTTTTCATTTGATATTTACCTTGCATATTATCGTTAAAAATGCTTTGCAATCGCAGACAGACCTTGCAGGGTTAATTCTTGAAACTATTTCTTGCTACCAAATTGCAACTTGCCATTAAATAGGGCTTTGTAATCATTGACGGATATTACAGGGAAACATTTTGAAGCTATTTCTGTAGGTAAACAGCTGTTTCTGTGGAAATTGTCCTCCTTTCATTGCAGGTAAAAGTATCAACATTGGTCATATCATGAATATATTTACTCAATGGGTCAAGGAAGGGAGAATTTTTGGAAACCCTATGAATAGTTTTAGTGGATCTATTTGCCTCTGCTTCAGAGCAAGTACAATTGTCCTGAATCGGGCTCTGTTCTGTGGCCATGAGTGTTTCAAAAGTGAAACCCCAGCTGGTATTTCTCCTTGAAAATGATCTTGCAGTCTTGTGGATACGTTATACTATTTCAAAATTGCCCTGTGTGTGTGTGTTATTATGTTTTTTAAAATTGTCAACAATTTCTGTTGACACTCTAATTCCTTATCTTCCTTTAGACCAGTCCAGATGCATGGGTGTACGCTCTCTTGCCAGTAGATGGAGACAGAGAACTACTGACTTAGTGATGGTACGCTATTCTGTGCAGCCTCTAGCCTGTGAGGCATCCTGTGAATCTGGTTATGGTTGGGTAGGTCTAGTAACATAGTAACATAATAGATGACGACAGAGAAAGACCTGTACGATCCATCCAGTCTGCCCAACAAGATAATCTCATATGTGCTACTTTATGTGTATACCTGACCTTGATTTGTGTCTAAACAAAACACAAAAAATGGCGGAAGATAAACCAAGACAGACCAAAAAACAAAAAAACAAGGGAGTAAGAGCGCCATTAAACTTTTCTGGCGCTCTTACTCCCTTGTTTTTTGGTTTTTTGGTCTGTCTTGGTTTATCTTCCGCCATTTTTTGTGTTTTGTTCTGATTTCACGGGAGATTTGGACCTTTCTTTCGTGGTTCTTGATTTGTGTCTGCCATTTTCATGGCATGGACCGTAGAAGTCTGCCCAGCACTAGCCCTGCCTCCCACCACTGGCTCTGCCACCCAATCTCCGCTAAGCTTCTGAGGATCCATTCCTTCTGAACAGGATTCATTTATGTTTATCCCACGCATTTTTGAATTCTGTTACTGTTTTCATCTCCACCACCTCCCGTGGGAGGGGCATTCCAAGTATCCACCACTTTCTCCGTGAAAAAATACTTCCTGACATTTTTCTTGAGTCTGCCTCCCTTCAGTCTCATTTCATGTCTTCCCATCTACGGAAAAGGTTTGTTTGGGGATTAATACCTTTCAAATATTTGAACGTCTGTATCACATCACCCCTGTTTCTCCTTTCCTCCAGGGTATACATGTTCAGGTCAGCAAGTCTCTCCTCATACGTCTTGTAACGCAAATCCCATACCATTTTTGTAGCTTTTCTTTGCACCGCTTCAATTCTTTTTACATCCTTAGCAAGATACGGCCTCCAAAACTGAACACAATACTCCAGATGGGGCCTCACCAACGACTTATACAGGGGCATCAACACATCCTTTCTTCTGCTGGTCACACCTCTCTCTATACAGCCTAGCAACCTTCTAGCTACGGCCACCGCTTTGTCACACTGTTTCGTCACCTTCAGATCCTTAGATACTATTGCCCCAAGATTCTTCTCTCTGTCTGTACATATCAGACTCTGACCGCCTAACACATACGTCTCCCGTGGATTTCTACTCCCTAAGTGCATTTCTTCGCATTGAATTTTAATTGCCAAACCTTAGACCATCCTTCTAGCTTCTGCAGATCCTTTTTCATGTTTTCCACTCCCTCCTGGGTGTCCACTCTGTTACAAATCTTAGTATCATCCGCAAAAAGGCAAACGTTGCCTTCTAACCCTTCAGCAATGTCACTCACAAATATATTGAACAGAATCGGCCCCAGCACCGATCCCTTAGGCACTCCACTACTCACCTTTCCCTCATCCAAGCGAATTCCATTAACCACCACCCTCTGGCGTCTGTCCGTCAAGTAGTTCCTAATGCAGTTCTCCACGTCGAGTCCTATCTTCAGCCTGTCAAGTTTATTCAAGAGCCTCCTGTGGGGAACCATGTCAAAAGGTTTGCTGAAATCTAAGTAGATTACGTCAATAGCACGTCTATGATTCAATTCTCCGGTCACCCAGTCAAAGAATTCAATGAAATTCATTTGGCACGATTCACCTTTGGTAAAACCATGTTGTCTTCGATCTTGCAACTTATTGGCTTCCAGGAAATTCACTATCCTTTCCTTCAGCATCGCTTCCATTACTTTTCCAGTAACCAAAGTTAGGCTTACTGGCCTGTAGTTTCCAGCTTCTTCCCTATCACCACTTTTGTGAAGAGGGACCACATCCGCTGTTCTCCAATCCCACGGAACCTCTCCCGTCTCCGGTCTAGAGGAATTTTGAATTTAGATTGAATTCATTACCTAGGCATTTAAAAAAACCAAAAAGGCAATAGTAGTTAATATTTAAATAGAAAAAGGAGCTTGGTTCAGCTGGGCTGCTCCATATAGCTTGAGGGTGCCAAACCCAGTTGGTCTAGATCACCCCATCCCCCAGCTGCATTGTGGGCTTCCAGCTACCTATGACTTGGTTTTCCTGTCTTGCTGTTGGGAGAAAGCCTTGTTATGAGCAGGGACTGTCTTTGCATGTATGGTGTACAGTGCTGCGTATGCCTTGTAGTGCTATAGAAGTGTTAAGTAGTAGTAGTACTGACGCAAGCCAGGGACAAGATTAAAAAATCAAGAAAAAAGAGAATAACCACTGTATGAGGGGTGTTGGGGACACTATGCTGTGTGTCCAGCAGGCATCGGGTGTGAGCAGGATTTTCGGTAGCCGACCAGTAGCAGTGTGTCATTGCTGCAGGAAATGCACCATCAATGTGCCTCAGCTATCATTCCAGGTTTGCTTCCAGTGGCTTTTCCTGCTTGTATGAAGGAGACCGTACCAAATTAGTTCCTGCAACAAAACTTCATCAAGATGTGCTACTGAGATGGTGAGAACTGCTACTATTTTGAGGTAGCATAATTAGCATGATTAGAGTTCCCTCAAGAAGATCCCTCTGTATTAAACATGATGAATCTCAGGCCTTGGAGGATCTGGGCAGCAATAAGATATTGGGCCAGAGAGTTCAAAAGGCTCCAGAATTTGAGAAGTTACAGCTTCTTTACCATTCAGTGGTGGTCAAACCCTCGATAAGAAGACTCCTTCCTCTGTGCCCTTAGGGAGGGAGGTGAGGATTGTGGAGTATTGTAGGTAAAACTTTTATCAAAATGCTATGCTTACAGCTTCCATAGCTTCTTATTTATTTCCAAAAAATTCTGTTCCACTCTAACTGACTAGCAGAGCGGTGTACAGGCTAAAACAAAGAATAGGAAAAGAACTCCATTAAAAATAGTAAAATGTAACATCCATACCAGAAGTAACTAACAGAAAGGTAAAATCAGGTTAAGGAAAAAAAAAGAAAGATCTACATGAGCATGCACTTGCAGAATATTGTGTGCAGCATGACAGAGTTTGCATACACTTTCCCTCAAGAGAAGGCTAACGAACTCCACCAGCTTAGTAGCTTATAACCTCAGACCGATATAGGTTGTAAAGATTGTCCGAATATGTTACTATCGTCAGCTGGAACACATTCCTCCAAATTACCAACCAAGAGCATCAATGTTAAGTCCTCAGCATCATGAATTGTTTACCAAGAAACTCTATTCCCTCTTACAAGCCAATACAGTTGAACCACCAGGGAAAAGAGGGAAGGAATTATATTCCAAGCACTTCCTGATCAGAAAGAAAATACAGGGATATTATCTCATTTTAGATCTAAGGGCCCTGAACAAGTACTTGGCCAAACAAAAGTTCAGGATGGTTTCCTTGGTTCCCTTAATACCCATGATGCAAAAAGGAGATTGGTTATGCTTATACCACATGCAAATACATACAAGTCACAGGAAGTATCTGAGATTCACAATAAGGAAACATCATTTCCAGTATCACATAATGTCATATTTGGCCTTGCGTCAGTACCAGGCATTTTAAACAAAGTACCTAGCAGTTCTCGCAGCATCTTTACGCAGACAGAGAATGCATTTTTCCCTATCTGGTTGATTGACTGGTCAAGAGAACATCTTAGGCACATGACCATTTGGATGCTGGAGCTACTAGTGTTCGTCATCAACTATCCCAAATCACAGTTATTCCCATCACAAAGATTGGAATTCAAAAGAGACCTGCTAGACACGACTCAGGTTTATGCATTTCTTCTGCAACAGCAGATCTGAACACTCACATCAGTAGTTTTGGAAGTGCATCAGCAGGTATCAGAGAGAACGCTAGGCCACATGGCCTTCACAGTTCATGCTGCACTGTATGCCTGGAATAGACTTCCTGACTCGGTATGTCAAGTTCCATCTCTGGCTATATTCAATCTAAGCTAAAAGCCACCTTTTTGAGACTATTTTAACCTCTAACTTCTTATTCACCTGTTCATTCCCACAATAACATAGTAACATAGTAAGTGACGGCAGATAAAGACCTGAACAGTCCATCCAGTCTTCCCTAAAGTCACACTTATTATCAATTCATGATTAAATTAACAATGAATGTGATATTATATACTTTATCACGAGTCTTTCTTTGGTGTTTCTGGGACATAGACCGTTGAAGTCCGCGCGACTCTATCCTTATGTTCCACCTACTGGAGTTGCCATCAAACCCATTCTGGCCTATCCAAATCCGTCTTGTCATTTGCGGGACCCAGACTATAAAAGCCTGCCCAGCACTGTCCTCGGTTCCAGCTACTGAAGTTGCCATTGAAGCCTTTTCCATCTTCTCCTAAACCAGATTGCCATATACAGACACAGACCTACAAAGTCAATCTCATTGAATTACCCCCATGTAGTGCCATATCATCATCCAGAAAGTATCTCATTCTGCATTTCCCTATTTGTAGGAATGTGATCTATAAAACAATTCACAATGCCAATTTCTCTTATCAAGGGACTAAAATTTAGAATTCTGTACCAAAAACAAATGCACAGATGATTACATGTCCTTCAGAAACCTACCAAAAACTATTTTTTTTCAATTTAGCCTTCAGAAAACAAAGAATTCTATTTGAACATTATCCATTCATACAATTAATTTCACTTCTTCTTTCCTTAATTAATTATGATTTAATCTTTTTCTCTATCCATCTACCCTTAAGAACAGTTGGATCCAGGTTAATTCATCATGTATGTTATATTTGTTTTACCATGCCAATGTATAGCATTATAATTATTGTACTTTATAATCTATTTTAATATGTATCGTTCATTTAATTTTTTGTTATGTAAGCCACGTGGAGGGGCATAATCGAACGGGGCCGGCCATCTATAAGAGCGGCCATCTCTAATGACGGCCCCGTAAAGCGGTGTACCTGACCGTATTATCGAAAAAGATGGGCGGCCATCTTTCGTTTCGATAATACGGTTGGAGCCGGCCAAATCTCAACATTTGGGCCGCCCTTAGAGATGGCCGACATTGTTTTTCGCCGATAATGGAAACTAATGGTAGCCATCTCAAACCCAGCCAAATCCAAGCCATTTGGTCATGGGAGGAGCCAGCATTTGTAGTGCACTGGTCCCCCTGACATGCCCGGACACGAACCGGGCACCCTAGGGGGCACTGCAGTGGACTTCAAAAATTGCTCCCAAGTCCATAGCTCCCTTCCCTTGTGTGCTGAGCCCCCCAAAACCCACTCCCCACAACTGTACACCACTGCCATAGCCCTTATGGGTGAAGGGGGGCACCTACATGTGGGTACAGTGGGTTTCTGGTGGGTTTTGGAGGGCTCACATTTACCACCACAAGTGTAACAGGTAGGGGGGGATGGGGATGGGCCTGGGTCCGCCTACCTGAAGTGCACTGCACCCACTAAAAACTGCTCCAGGGACCTGCATAGTGCTGTGATGGAGCTGGGTATGAGATTTGAGGCTGGCATAAAGGCTGGCAAAAAAATGTATTTTAATTTTTTTTTTTGGGTGGGAGGGTGTTGGTGACCACTGGGGGAGTAAGGGGAGGTGAGCCCCGATTCCCTCCGGTTGTCATCTGCTCAGTTTGGGCACCTTTTCAAGGCTTGGTCGTGAACAAAAAGGGACCAAGTAAAGTCAGCCAAATGCTCGTCAGGGTCGGCCTTCTTTTTTCCATTATCAGCCAAGGACGGCCATCTCTTAACCATGCCCCACCACGCCTTTTGTACACTGCTGACACGTCCCCTTGAACTTTGGCCGGCCCTGCGATGGAAAACAATTGAAGCCAGCCAAAATCGGCTTTTGATTATACCGATTTGGCTGGCCTTAGGAGAAGGCCGGCCATCTCCCGATTTGTGTCGGAAGATGGCCGCCCTTCTCCTTCGAAAATAAGCAGGATAGTCACTCTTGGGCTAATGTGTGGTAAAAATGTCATAAATAAATAAAGTTTGCCTGGCATCGGCCTTAGTTCTTAACAGCCGGAGTAGCCGTACAAGCGTCACACACACATCCACCCTGCAGCCATTGAAGTTTTGTTTGTTTATTTTTGTTTTCTACCATCTATTTTCTAAATAGATTGCCTCTGTGTTCATCCCACACCTTTTTGAATTACGTCACTGCTTTTGTTTCTACCACCTCCCTTGTAAGGGCATTCCAGGCATCGACCATCCTTTCCATGAAAAAGAATTTTCTGACATTAGTCCTAAGTCTACCACCCCACAACCTCAGCTCAGGGCCTCTAGATTTATCATTTCCCATTCTCTGGAATAGATTTGTTTCTATATTAATACCTTTCAAGTATTTAAACTCTGTATCGCCCCTGGCCCTTCTTTCCTCTAGGCTATACATATTTAGGTCTTCCATTCTCTTCTCATACGTCTTATGGCACAAACCCCATATTATTATTGTCACCTTCCTCTGGACCGCTTCTAGTCTTTTTACATCCTTAGCAAGATATGACCTCCAAAACTGAATACAATACTCCAGGTGGAGCCTCACCGGCGACTTGTATGGGAGCACCAACACCTCCTTTCTTCTGCTGGTTACTCCTCTCTTGATGCAGCCTAGCATCCTCCTGGCTACTGCCACTGCTTTGTCACATTGTGTTTTCGCTTTAAGGTCCTTGGACACCATCACTCCAAATTTCCTCTCCCCATCTGTGCATATCAGCCCCTCACCTCCTAGGAGAGATTTGTCTGATGTGATGGCAAGACCCTAGATCTTTTTCCCTGTCTTCACAAAAACTGAGTACTTTTACACTTGTCAGGTTTGGGCCTGAAGGCCACCTCCTATTAGGGTTCACCTCAATATAATTGGAGCCTGTCAACAGGTAGAAGGTAAACCTATCTCTGTACGGCCTTTAGTTTGTTTAAGCGGAGCTTGCTTCTGTTGAAGCCTCCCATCAAGCCTCCTGTCATTGTTTAGGATCTCAACTTTGTTTTAAACTAGCTGATGAAAGCTCCTTTTGAGGGGCTATAGTGGTCTGTTAACTAAGATGACTCTGTAGAGACTGTAGAGACTTTACTCCCTCCCTAGACTGCAAGATAATTGAGGGAGTGGGGTTTGTGTATAAACCTGCATCTTACTTTACTTCAATTTTTCATCTCTGGAATATGTCTTCTACCAAACTAATCAAGCAAGACTCATCTTTATTAATCCCTGCAGGTACCAAATGCTGTAAACTTGATTTTCTGTCCCCAGATAAAATGGTACCAGGAAATCATGTGCCTCCACTATTAATATAATGGTCGAGGAACTCGGAGCTCTCCATGAATTGACAATGAAACACTTCAAAACAACTTGTGAGCCGAAGACTGAATTACTGCTACTTAAGTCTTTAGTGTCAGAATTCCATCTTTAGCTGGAAAACATCATCATATTCCCACAAAACTGCATGCTGTCACGCAATATCAGACACAAATGCAGAAACAACTTAAAAAGATAGAACAAGACATAGAGGATCTTTCAAACAGAAACTGATGAAATAACATCCGAGTTCGTGGGCTCTAAAAAGGACTGGAAGATCAGGGTGTTTATAAATTTCTTCAATATTGGTTGCCGCAACTACTTAATATAAAATCTGATCTTCTGTTTGAATTTGAATGAGCGCACCACTCACCCTCGCATCTCAAACTGGGCATAAAGTACTCTCATTCAATAATTGCAGCACTTTTGAGATTCTCACAAGCTCTCCAAATACTGAACTCTGCTTGATCAACACTTAACCTCAAATTTGAAGTGATCTCGCCATATCAATAACCACAAAAAAAGAAAGATGTTTCTGGAAATGAGACTGAGGCTAAAATCTTTTGGAGCCTGTTAAAGGCTCGATGGACCCTTGGTCTTTTCCCAGTGTGGCATTACTTATGGTTTTGCAGTATCCAGCCCTTATGACCATCACGTTAAATAAATCAACCTTTTCGTTTGACTCTCCTGATGATGTGCAAAAATTCCTTGATCATCATGTCAACTCTGATGTGGATGGCTGAAAATTCACAGTAAGACTCACAGTTTAATAATCTCATTCTCCTCTGAGGACAAGCAGGCTTGCTTATTCTTATAAGTGGGTAGATGCTGATCCGGTAATCTTCATACTTTGAAGAGGAGGCTTCTGCTCCCACTCTCCAGCAGGCCTCACTGGCCCGGGACCTCTGAGCGGGACTCCAACCGGTCTCTTCCCAGCATCCTGAGCAATCCAATCTCCAGATCCTGGGCCTCTTTTTCACTCAGGGTGAGCTGGTTCTCAGTATGCAAATTGTATGCAGATTAGCATGCTACACTTTCTCGCTCAGGGTGACCTGGTTCCCAGCCTGCATTTCTTCCTTGAGCACACAGTCCACCACAAGTCCATAGAGTTCAGCCAGTTCTTTCCAGGGGGATCCTCTTTCTTCAGCTACCAGCTCTCTCCCCTTCCTTTCACAACTCAGGTGGGGTATAAAGTGGTTAATAGCTAAACAGGACCCAGCCCATAACCGCCTGCACCTGTAGCCATCCCAGGACTCTCCCCGGGCCTAACGACCTCCACCTATGCACTCCCCTACTGGCACCCTCTAGTGATGCCCCCGGACATTTTCCCTGGCCATTTTTAAGGGAACAGCGTCATCTAGTGGCCTGCCCAGGACTGGACAGCCTCTTACTTATCACAATACCATAGAAAAAACTAGAGCTTTGAGGAGTGCGAGCTACTCTTTACGGTGCATGTGCCTTCCCGCCCACTGTGCGAATGCAGCTCCCTCAGTATTGCTTTTTCCACGTGAGGAGCAGCTGCTTTTTGTAGTCTCCTCACATGCCCAGTTTAGAGCGATTACGCTTGCTTTTTGAATTCCTTAGGCTTTTTTCACCTCATTTTGTTTTCCTTTCAAAAAAAAAAAAAAACCTCTACTACCTAGTTTTTTGTCCCGCATTTAAGTTTTCTTTCTTTTTCGGACGTGGGCTGGTTTTAGGTCTGCCCCGGTCGGGTTTCTTGTTTTTGTGCCTTTGCCCTTTTTTCAGGCACCATCGCGTCGTTTGATCTGGCTGGTACAGTTTCCCTTCCATGTCCATGAAGACTCTCAGTGGCTTCAAGCATTGTACTTTGTGCAATAGGACCATCTTAGTAACGGACACCCATTCCTGGTGTCTTCAGTGCCTTGGGCCCGACCATAGCCCTGCCAACTGTGTTCTCTGCCTTCATATGAAAAAGAGGACCCAGGTTTCCCAGGAGGCTCAACATCCAGTTCCTCAATGTCAGCATCGGCATCGAGGTCTGGGGCATCAGCATCGACGTCGAGCATTGCACCGGCATCAGGAGTCACAGTAGGAATAGCTTCTTCAAGACCTCATGACACTGGGAGCAGTGAGGCGTCAAATGGGTCTCCACCTGTTTCGAGACCTTCTGCTGTGCAGGCTCCCCGGGACCATCCATCATCAGACCCGACCCCAGGGCGACTGGAGGATTCAACGTCTTCCTTGGCACTGAGGGCCATGGGTGACATTCATCGGGTGAAGGCCAAGAATCACCGTCACCAGTCTCCTTTGATCCATATTCCTGGGAGCTCCGGGGCACTGAGGGATTCATCACCCAAGAAGCGTCAATGCTGTGAGGACTGCTCTCCCTCCATCCAGGAGGTGCCAATGTGCGTGTCTTCAAGCAACCGAGATCCTGCTCCCGCATCGGCCCCGGCAATTCTGCAACCTGTGCACTCAGCTGACACCACAGTCTTTCCTGATGGTAGCCATTGATGAGCACATCCGAGCCTTGCTCCCTGAGCTTTTGGGTGGCTTCATACAGTGATGTGTATCAGTATCGGGGGTGCTTGCACCTGCCATACCTTCCGCTGTGGCCCTGCCTGACCTTCAGCCTGCGGTGCGGCCGCTGGCGCTGCTTGTGGACCCGGTGTCGACTGCCACCCAGGCCGGTACCCCCTCGATGTCGGTGGAGGAAGCTTTGCAGGAGTGAAGAGAGGAACCAGTCTCTCAGTGCCACTCTCGGGACATGGGTCCTCGGCATCGAAGCAGGCTCGGTCTCAGACTTCCCTTAGTAAGGTTTTATCCGAGGAGGAGCGTTCATGGGAATCAGAGGAGGATCCTAGGTACTTTTCCTTCGACGAGTCCTATGGGATCCCTTCTTAGCCCTCCCCCCCCCCCCCCCCACCCCACCTGAGAGGAGACTGAGAACCTCTCTTTTACATCTTTTGTGAGGGAAATGGCTGATGCCATTCCATTCCCCGTAGAAGTGGAGGATGAGCCCAGGGCCAAGATACTCGAGGTCCTGGACTTTGTCAGCATTGCTGCACTGGGGACCACTAACATAGCTTGATAAAAGAGGCCCTGAATATCTAATTTCCTCTGGGCTTCAAAAAGACCAACAACTACAATCAACCTAAACAACATGCTGGAGTACTTTTTTCATATCACAAACCTTTATTCTCTATCAGGGCTGTCGTTGGTTACACGCAAATCAGAAATTGGTTAAAATCAGAAAAAGGATTTTGGAGCCCTATTCTTATCCACCTAGCTTTATCCAACTCATTTCCTCAGCATTTAATATCTAATTTGATAATTCATTCTCTTAAACTGTCTTTCTGGAATAGACAAAACTTCAAACATCCCTTGGCAAAAATCTACACAGGCTACATGGTTTAACTCTAAAATAATTATTGATAAATCTGTTATTCTTTGGAAAGATTGGGATAAATCTGGAAGTTAGAAGACATCTTAATAAATAAATCACTAACTTTTTTTATAATCTTCAACAATTCTTTTCAGTTCCCTACTCATGTTAATTTAGGGGGTCTTTTACAAAGGTTCGCTAGTGCGCCTTTGTAAAAGGACCCCTTAGATATTTTCAACTACAGCATTCCATAAAATCAGCTCACATTTTATCTGAGGCTAATAGTGAACCACCAACTGTAAATGCCTTTACAAAATTATTCTTAGCTATAGTTTATTGACATTCAAAGTTTATAAACACCGCCTTAATTTTCTTTTTTTCTGGAAATGCTGGATTAGAAAAAAACTTGGGAAACTAACTTGGATCATACTTTATCTGCTAATAAATGGGCCTTAGTTTGGACCAAATCAATGAAAACTCTTTCCTCTACTAGTTATATTCAATCAATGTTCTTTCTCCAACATAGAGCACTGTGAGCCTCAAAAAATGTTTACTGCTAGTATATTACACTTGAACTTATGTTGATTTTGCAAATCAGTACCAGGAACTTTAATGCATATTATGGAGTTTACTACCTACATTGTTAATTTTATTATATTGTAAACCGTTTTGGTCTCTTGAAATAAAGCAATATATTACATTTTTAATAAACAGTTTAATTGTTCCCGTACCTTTTCCTTTTGGAAAGAAACATGGAATGTTATTACTGAAATAGTTTCAGTTCTATTTTACTTTTTATTTTATTCAAAAATGTATATTCCACACAATCTACTATCTTCAGTGGATTACACTTGAACATGCACATGAAGAATAACAACATACATAACAAAACACTGACATCATGCTTAGTTAGATAATAATAATCATCTGCTAAAAATTTGTATTTTCAGTATATCTACTTTGTTACTACCTGGGTAGCACCTGGGGAGTTTCAGGAAAATAGCTGCTCACAGGTCTTGAACAGGGTATCAAAGCAGAGATGTTTACCCTCTGCACTCCCTGACTTTACAGTTTCCTCTGGAATCTTTCATGAGGTACTTTGTCAAATGCCTTTTGAAAATCCAAATACACAGTATCGGCTGGCTCACCTTTATGCACATGTTTGTTCACTCTTTCAAAGAATTGTAATAGATTGGCGAGGCAAAATTTCCCTTCACTAAATCCATGTTGGCTTCGTCTCATTAATCTGTCTGTGTCAATATCTGTTGCTTGAATGTTCTAATGTATGCTTATTAAGTGTTTCATTAGTATAATGCTAACAAAAACCAACAAAGTGGACAAACTAGATCCGCTATGTGGAAAAAAGAGTTTAAATAGCAAAAAAGTAGCGAGATCAACACAGGAAAAGTCCTATTGTGGATTAAAAACTGGTTGAAGGATAGGAAACAGAGAGTAGGGTTAAATGGGCAGTATTCACAATGGAGAAGGGTAGTTAGTGGGGTTCCTCAGGGGTCTGTGCTAGGACCGCTGCTTTTTAATATATTTATAAATGATTTAGAGATGGGAGTAACTAGCGAGGTAATTAAATTTGCTGATGACACAAAGTTATTCAAAGTCGTTAACTCGCGACAGGATTGTGAAAAATTACAGAAGAACCTTATGAGACTGGGAGACTGGGCAGCTAAATGGCAGATGACATTTAATGTGAGCAAGTGCAAGGTGATGCATGTGGGAAAAAAGAACCCGAATTATAGCTACGTCATGCAAGGTTCCACGTTAGGAGTTACGGACCAAGAAAGGGATCTGGGTGTCATCGTCGTCGATAATACACTGAAACCTTCTGCTCAGTGTGCTGCTGCGGCTCGGAAAGCGACTAGAATGTTGGGTATTATTAGGAAAGGTATGGAAAACAGGTGTGAGGATGTTATAATGCCGTTATATCGCTCCATGGTGCGACCGCACCTTGAGTATTGTGTTCAATTCTGGTTACCGCATCTCAAGAAAGATATAGTGGAATTGGAAAAGGTGCAGCGAAGGGCGACTAAAATGATAGCGGGGATGGGACAACTTTCCTATGAAGAAAAACTAAGGAGGCTAGGGGAGACATGATAGAGGTATATAAAATAATGAGTGGAGTGGAACAGGTGGATGTGAAGCGTCTGTTCACGCTTTCCAAAAATACTAGGACTAGGGGGCATGCGATGAAACTACAGTGTAGTAAATTTAAAACAAATCGGAGAAAGTTTTTCTTCACCCAACGCGTAATTAAACTCTGGAATTCGTTGCCGGAGAACGTGGTGAAGGCGGTTAGCTTGGCAGAGTTTAAAAAGGGGTTAGACAGTTTCCTAAAGGACAAGTCCATAAACCGCTACTAAATGGACTTGGGAAAAATCCACAATTCCAGGAATAACATGTATAGAATGTTTGTACGTTTGGGAAGCTTGCCAGGTGCCCTTGGCCTGGATTGGCCGCTGTCGTGAACAGGATGCTGGGCTCGATGGACCCTTGGTCTTTTCCCAGTGTGGCATTACTTATGTACTTATGTAAGGAGTAACGTAACTGATTCATCAATCCCCTTCCTCCTAGTCTGTGTTATTGAAGATACAGTCTTAACTTCTTGCATCCTCCAGGGTGGGCAAGACTGGCAGGGAATTAAAGTAAAAGAGAGAAACAAAATTAGAAGATTGCATTTTAGTGTTGGCACACAATATATTATTACTATTATTTGTAAAGTGACTGCATTTTAGTCTTGGTACAATATATTATTACTGTCATTTGTAAAGTGAAAAAATGTAGACACAGTGCTTTTCACACCTATATAATAATCCTGGATTTTGAAGATTAAATACATGAAACAGACAAAATTGCCTGGAAAGTGGGGGGGGGGGGGCATTTTAATTAAAACAGTGTGGCCAACTGTGAGGAATAAGTTCTGAGAGTGCATCTGAGTAAGCTAAAGAGGTCATGTTCAGGTAACTTTAGGTTCAGGTTTTATAAGTGGCCTTAAAGAAGTGTGGTACACGAGAGTGCTATATTTTGGTCGATGGGTGTTTGAATTTGAAGGGGAGATAAAGGATGAGAATGGATTCAGAACTATGAGAAAGTAATTAGTATAGGATGTTCTACTGCAGCATAGTGATGGCTGGAAAAGGGACAGAGTTCTGAGGATTTAGAATTTGGACCTGTGTAGTACTGGGGAAAGAGAAATAAGGTGGCTACTATAGGGAAAGGGCAGACAGAGGGCAGATCTGAAAGATAGCTATAATAAACTGCTGGATACCCTGGAGATAGCCTTAAATTCTCATGGATTTTAAGCACATGCCAACTTCATAAACTAGCTTTAGAATTTATAAATGGGAAAACATTTCTTTGTATGTTCAAAGAAATATAAAACAAAGTTTATTTTACTTCTCATGACTTTATGGCTCAGTTACGTTAACCTGTAGATATATCTTATGAGTCCTTGTAAGATATTCTCATAAGCCACACTGAGCCCGCAAAAAGGTGGGAAAATGTGGGATACAAATGCAATAAATAAATAAATATTCTCTTCCAATTTGAAAGATGAGATGTTTTATTTTTATTTTATTTTTTATGCAATAAATAAATAAATAAAAATATTCTCATCCAATTTGAAAGATGAGATGTTTTTTTTTGTAGCTGTGCTGGCGCGGTGGTAAAGGCAGTTAGCTTAGCGGAGTTTAAAAAAGGTTTGGATGGCTTCCTAATGGAAAAGTCCATATTAAATGGACTTGGGGAAAATCCACTATTACTGGGATAAACAGTATAAAATGTTTTGTACTTTTTTGGGATTCCTTGCCAGGTATTTTTGACCTGGATTGGCCACTGTTGGAAACAGGATGCTGGGCTTGATGGACCTTTGGTCTTTTCCAGTATGGCAATATTTATGTACTTATGTACAACACTTCCAACACACTGTTTTTTGAATTGTAATTCTGTTAAATGTGTAAAAAATATTTTTGATACTGTTTCATGGTAGTCCTATTAGGTTTCAATTTGCTATTTTCAAGTTTACCTCATTTATTGTATTTATGTTTATATTTGGTCAATTTTATTATTTTGCTGTTAACAAAATTGTAAATTTTATGTTAAACTCTACCTGCTGTATACCGCCTTGTGTGAATCTCTTCATAAAGGTTGTTGATAAATCCCAATAAATAAATAAAATATATTGAATTCTATATTTGATCAGTAACAAATGGAGATAAATCAAAGTCGGGGAAATTTGATCAAATTGGTTGGAGCCTACAGGTCTTTATCTGCCATCATCTGCAATGTTACTATATAAATCTAGCTAAACCACAAAACACACGTGCAGTAGCATTTTGTGCCATTTGTAGACATCTCTGATGCCCTGATGTTGGAGGCAGACTTAGACGTTGTTGCAATCACAGAGATATGGCTCAATGGTTCCCATGAATGGGATGCAAACATACCAGGCTATAATCTAGTTAGGAAAGATAGAGAGGGCCGTAAAGGTGGAGGAGTAGCTCTATATATGAGAAATGATACCACAGCAACCGAAATGACAGGGACCTGGGGTAAGGAAGAAGCGATATGGATCACCTTAAAAAGAGATGATAGAACCTCTGTCCATGTGGGTGTTGTCTACAGACCTCCAACACAATTGGAAGAATTAGATAAAGACCTGATCGCAGATATTCAAAAGTTGGGAAAGAAGAGAGAGGTGCTGTTGCTGGGAGATTTCAATCTGCCGGATGTAGATTGGAAGGTTCCGTCTGTGGAATCGGAAAGAAGTAGAGAGATTGTGGATGCTTTCCAAAGTGCTCTGCTCAGACAAATGGTCATGGAACCCACGAGGGAGGGAGCGATGCTGGATCTGGTGCTCACAAATGGGGATAGTGTGTCAAATGTTCGAGTGGGTGCACACCTGGGAAGCAGTGACCATCAGACGGTTTGGTTTGATATAACTGCTGAAGTGGAGGGCGGCCACTCTAAACTCAAAGTCCTGGATCTCAAGCGTGCTGTCTTTAGTAAAATGGGGGAATACCTGAGGAAGGAGATGATGGGCTGGGAGGACGTACAGTGGGGGAAATAAGTATTTGATCCCTTGCTGATTTTGTAAGTTTGCCCACTGACAAAGACATGAGCAGCCCATAATTGAAGGGTAGGTTATTGGTAACAGTGAGAGATAGCACATCACAAATTAAATCCGGAAAATCACATTGTGGAAAGTATATGAATTTATTTGCATTCTGCAGAGGGAAATAAGTATTTGATCCCTCTGGCAAACAAGACCTAATACTTGGTGGCAAAACCCTTGTTGGCAAGCACAGCGGTCAGACGTCTTCTGTAGTTGATGATGAGGTTTGCACACATGTCAGGAGGAATTTTGGTCCACTCCTCTTTGCAGATCATCTCTAAATCATTAAGAGTTCTGGGCTGTCGCTTGGCAACTCGCAGCTTCAGCTCCCTCCATAAGTTTTCAATGGGATTAAGGTCTGGTGACTGGCTAGGCCACTCCATGACCCTAATGTGCTTCTTCCTGAGCCACTCCTTTGTTGCCTTGGCTGTATGTTTTGGGTCATTGTCGTGCTGGAAGACCCAGCCACGACCCATTTTTAAGGCCCTGGCGGAGGGAAGGAGGTTGTCACTCAGAATTGTACGGTACATGGCCCCATCCATTCTCCCATTGATGCGGTGAAGTAGTCCTGTGCCCTTAGCAGAGAAACACCCCCAAAACATAACATTTCCACCTCCATGCTTGACAGTGGGGACGGTGTTCTTTGGGTCATAGGCAGCATTTCTCTTCCTCCAAACACGGCGAGTTGAGTTCATGCCAAAGAGCTCAATTTTTGTCTCATCTGACCACAGCACCTTCTCCCAATCACTCTCGGCATCATCCAGGTGTTCACTGGCAAACTTCAGACGGGCCGTCACATGTGCCTTCCGGAGCAGGGGGACCTTGCGGGCACTGCAGGATTGCAATCCGTTATGTCGTAATGTGTTACCAATGGTTTTCGTGGTGACAGTGGTCCCAGCTGCCTTGAGATCATTGACAAGTTCCCCCCTTGTAGTTGTAGGCTGATTTCTAACCTTCCTCATGATCAAGGATACCCCACGAGGTGAGATTTTGCGTGGAGCCCCAGATCTTTGTCGATTGACAGTCATTTTGTACTTCTTCCATTTTCTTACTATGCCACCAACAGTTGTCTCCTTCTCGCCCAGCGTCTTACTGATGGTTTTGTAGCCCATTCCAGCCTTGTGCAGGTGTATGATCTTGTCCCTGACATCCTTAGACAGCTCCTTGCTCTTGGCCATTTTGTAGAGGTTAGAGTCTGACTGATTCACTGAGTCTGTGGACAGGTGTCTTTCATACAGGTGACCATTGCCGACAGCTGTCTGTCATGCAGGTAACGAGTTGATTTGGAGCATCTACCTGGTCTGTAGGGGCCAGATCTCTTACTGGTTGGTGGGGGATCAAATACTTATTTCCCTCTGCAGAATGCAAATAAATTCATATACTTTCCACAATGTGATTTTCCGGATTTAATTTGTGATGTGCTATCTCTCACTGTTACCAATAACCTACCCTTCAATTATGGGCTGCTCATGGCTTTGTCAGTGGGCAAACTTACAAAATCAGCAAGGGATCAAATACTTATTTCCCCCACTGTACATGAAACGGAAAGGCAGTGGTCCAGGCTGAAAGAAGTAATAAATAGGGCCACAGACCTTTATGTAAGGAGAGTAAATAAAAGCAAGAGAAAAAGGAAACTGATATGGTTCTCCAAGCAAGTGGCTGAGAAAATAAAGGCTAAAGAGTTAGCGTTCCAGAAATATAGAAAATCTCAAGAAGAGGAACACGGGGAGGAATACCGGATGAAACTGAAAGAAGCCAAGAGAGAGGTACGTCTGGCGAAGGCGCAAGCAGAAGATCAAATGGCTAGAAATGTAAGGAGGGGCGACAAAAATTTCTTCAGGTATATTAGTGAAAGAAGAATGACTAAAAAGGGAATTGTCAGACTAAAAGATACAGCGAACCGCTATGTAGATAATGATGAAGAAAAAGCCAATTTGCTAAATAGATACTTTTGTTCGGTTTTCACTGAAGAAAATCCTGGAGAAGGACCGCGAGGGACTGGCAAAAGTACACCTGAGAATGGAATGGATATAGCACCGTTCACGGAAGAGAGTGTGTATCAACAACTTGGAAAGCTAAAGGTGGACAAAGCCATGGGACCGGATGGGATCCACCCCAGAATATTGAGGGAGCTCAGAGAGGTTCTGGCGGGTCCTCTTAAAGATTTGTTTAATAAATCCTTGGAGATGGGAGAGGTTCCGAGGGACTGGAGAACGGCGGAGGTGGTACCTCTTCACAAAAGTGGTGATAGGGAAGAAGCTGGAAACTACAGGCCAGTAAGCCTCACTTCGGTTATTGGAAAAGTAATGGAAGCCATGCTGAAGGAAAGGATAGTGAATTTCCTAGAATCCAACAAGTTGCAAGATCCGAGACAACATGGTTTTACCAGAGGGAAATCGTACCAAACGAATCTCATTGAATTCTTTGATTGGGTAACTGGAGAATTGAATCATCGACGTGCTATAGACGTAATCTACTTAGATTTTAGCAAAGCTTTTGACACGGTTCCTCACAGGAGGCTCTTAAATAAACTAGATGGGCTGAAGATAGGTCCCGAAGTGGTGAACTGGATTAGGAACTGGTTGACGGACAGACGACAGAGGGTGGTGGTAAATGGAGTTCGCTCGGAGGAGGGAAAGGTGAGTAGTGGAGTGCCTCAGGGATCGGTGCTGGGGCCGATTCTGTTCAATATATTTGTGAGTGACATTGCCGAAGGGTTAGAAGGTAAAGTTTGCCTATTTGCGGATGATACTAAGATTTGCAACAGAGTGGACACCCGGGAGGGAGTGGAAAGCATGAAAAGGGATCTGAGGAAGCTAGAAGAATGGTCTAAGTTTTGGCAATTAAAATTCAATGCGAAGAAATGCAAAGTGGTGCATTTAGGGAGTAGAAACCCACGAGAGACTTATGTGTTAGGCGGGGAGAGTCTGATAGGTACTGAGGGGGAGAGGGATCTTGGGGTGATAGTATCCGAGGATCTGAAGGCGACAAAACAGTGTGACAAGGCGGTGACCATAGCGAAAAGGTTGCTAGGCTGTATAGAGAGAGGTGTGATCAGCAGAAGAAAGGAAGTGTTGATGCCCCTGTACAAGTCGTTGTTGAGGCCCCACCTGGAATATTGTGTTCAGTTTTGGAGGCCATACCTTGCGAAGGATGTTAAAAAAATGGAAGCGGTGCAAAGAAAAGCTACGAGAATGGTATGGGATTTGCGTTCCAAGACGTATGAGCAAAGACTTGCTGACTTGAACATGTATACCCTGGAGGAAAGGAGGAACAGGGGTGATATGATACAGACGTTCAAATATTTGAAAGGTATTAATCCGCAAAAAAATCTTTTCCGGAGATGGGAAGGCGGTAGAATGAGAGGACATGAAATGAGATTGAAGGGAGGCAGACTCAAAAAAGATGTCAGGAAGTATTTTTTCACGGAGAGGGTGGTGGATGCTTGGAATGCCCTCCCGCGGGAGGTGGTGGAGATGAAAACGGTAACGGAATTCAAACATGCATGGGATATGCATAAAGGAATCCTGTGCAGTAGGAATGGATCCTCAGAAGCCTAGCTGAAATTGGGTGGCGGAGCAGGTGGGGGAAGAGAGGTTGGTGGTTGGGAGGCGAGGATAGTGGAGGGCAGACTTATACGGTCTGTGCCAGAGCCGGTGATGGGAGGCGGGACTGGTGGTTGGGAGGCGAGAAATACTGCTGGGCAGACTTGTACGGTCTGTGCCCTGAAAAAGGAAGGTACAAATCAAGGTAAGGTATACACATATGAGTTTATCTTGTTGGGCAGACTGGATGGACCATGCAGGTCTTTTTCTGCCGTCACCTACTATGTTACTATATGTAATAAAGTGACTAATTTAAAGAAAGGTGCTCTTGCAGTCAGAGAGATGGTTAAATATTATCTCAACTAGGGTAGGAGTGAAATGCAGCATGGTGGGCAGCTTCCTTTTCTACAGTGCTGTGACGGTAACCTTATCTGCGACGTAGTTGCAGAGTTCTTCTTGGCTGCCTGGTAGTGTTGCTCAGCACATTAGCAAGAACCTCTTAGTTTCCGCGGTGGCAGCAGCCTTACTTGTTAAGCCGTCCCTTTGTGTGCTACTCTGGGACAGCAGCTATTTGTACTCTGCAGTGGCAGTTTTCAATCCTGTGTCAGACTACCAAATGGTGTTTCTGGAGTTCCTACGCTCTGGGACTGTTTGGTGACCACATCCTCAGACTTCTATAGTTGCACTGTGTTTACACAAGGGATGCTTTCTTGCAGTGCCTTGATTGTGTTTAGTGACGTTATCCTGGTGGGCTGTAGGAAGGCAGCATGCCTGTTCCTCAGCAGACTTAGCTCCTTTCTGTTTTGTAGAACCAGTTTTCTCATTGCTTCTGGCTAGCAATATCCTCCCTTGCTGTACTCAGACAACATTTGCTTCTGCTAAATAGTGCCAGCTATCCACTGTACTCAGGGATGGTACAACCTCCTGTTTTATGCAGTAATATGGTTGCACACTGAGGTTTTTGTCTCAGTTCTGCAGTTCTGTCATTCAGTGGAGTCTTCATCCTCTGTTTGTGGTACAGTTCCTCTGTTTGTGGAACTCTTGGGTTCCATACCTTCATCAGCTCACTATTTGCTTGCCTATGGCATATCCCTGTAAGAGAGTATTCCTGTATCTTTCCAGGTATCTGCTTTTCTTGTTGCAATTTCTTCATCAGCTCCAAGGTGGTCTAGGATGTCATCCTGCCAAGGTAGCTGTACTACCTGTGCATGCAGAGCTGATGCAACATCAACATATTTGAGTTACATATGGTTTCTTTTCATGGGACTTCCTGGTTTGAGATGTTCCAAACTCAGTCATGCCAATTGGCCCAGCATCGAACCTGGGGCTTGGAATATACAGTCTGTGTATCTGGACCGTTCGCAGATGTGGCATCAATGCGGCATCCACAGGGATTCCTTCAGGTTTAGAAGCTGCAGGGAGCCTTAAAGGCAGCAGCCTGAATGCATTTTACAGAAGCAACTTCAGCTGCAGCCTTTACAGTTCTGCATCGGGCTCAGTAGCTTCTTCTGTGGTGCCACTTACTACAACCTAGTCTTCATTCCATAGCATTGGCTTGTATGTTCAGATGTGGCAGTAGTTGGTGGGCTGTAGGCTCCTTCAGCTTACTGTGTAGCACCGTCTAACACTGCCATTTGTATAAGCCACTGGTTTCTTGCATATGGGTTCCAGAACCTATGCTCCCCACCTTGGCATCATGAAATTTGTCATTCGTGACGGGTCAGTGACCAAGACTATCTACTTGGCTACACCTATCACAGTCACTTTTATAGTGCTATTTATTTTATTTTATTTTGTTTACTTTATTTATTTCATACATTTGATATACCACAGAATTGAGCCTGGAAAGGCAACTAAGTGGTTTACACCATAATTAAAAAGCATTGAGACAGTGCTGACTAAATACTGTATAGAGTCTAAAAGAGAAAGAGCAAAGGGGAGAGGAGAAAAAATGGTAGAGAGGAAAATGAAAAAAAGAAAAGAAACGCGCTAGCTCTATCCTGGGGTTCTAGCAATGGCATTTTTCTGCCTAGCTTTGGTGAAGGCAGCTGAGGGTGGGCTTCAGGTCCCATCCACTCTCTTTAATGCCTACCATGCTATCCTGTATCTCAGCTCATACAACTGTCGTGTTTACAGCATCTGCTATCACTCTCACTTCTATATCATCTGTCCTTCCTTTTCCCCGAGGCACTGGACAACTCCAGTTCACTTTTCTTCATGGTCACTAACTGGTTAGTTGGTCTCACTTCTGCGGATCTTGATTGGTCCTTGTGGAGATTTGGCTGTTTGGTATGCCTTCTTTTCCATCACGAGGTGTGAGGCTTCACCACTTCATGGGGCCAGGGCCTGTGAAGTTGAGCGCTGGCAATTTATTCTGGGCCTTTTATGTCTGCGTGCTTGATTCACAGCTTCATGGCTGTATACGTCATTCCATGTCCATAATCTGTTCTCTAATCTTAGCCACCTTTTTTCTTGTCCTGATGTTGGCCCTGTCTGCACCTTCAGTGCTTCAGGGGGGAGTTGTGCTCTTGGCTTGTTAACATTGGGAAGCTTCTGGTTAATTACTACAGTTCACTCTTTCTTCTGGGTCACTCATGTCGTCAGTGCTATGTATTTCCTTCTTTTGATAAAGGACCTTAGGACTCTATTTGTTTCTGGAGCTCGTTTCCTTGCCTTCTTTACTATTTTCTCCCGCTGCTTTGCTACATCCCATTCATTCTGGATTGGTCTGGTATGGACCAAAAGGAAGGAAAAATTATGTCTTACCTGATAACTTTCTTTCCTTTAGGCCTACTAGACCAGTCCAGGAACCCTCCCTATCCAGTTTTATTTCTCCTTAAAGGAACTTCCTCCAACTTTTCATTTTCTGCACATGGATGTCTCCCATCTTGGTGTATATCAGTTGAGTTTAAGCCTCATTACTTGCTTATGCTGCTATAATCTGAGTGGCACATTGAGTCTAGTCTTTAAGTGTGATCAGCTGGAACACTTCTGCATTATTGTTTGGCTATGCGAAATACTGAGCATTCCAGGCTGCATGATACCCTTAAGAGGCAAAGTATTTGGAGCTACTTTTCTCTGTCTCCATCTATCCCATTTGTCTTGGACTAGTTTGGTAGGACTAAAGGAAAGACATAATTATTCCATATGCTCAACATCCACTTTTGGTTGCAAATGGTTCTACACAGATATAAAACCTATCTTGGATCCAATTTCTCCTTCGTAGGTAGCCAACTCTGGAATGCCCTCACAAGAACTGTCAGATCAGTCAGTGACTATCTACCCTTACGGATATCACTAAAAACCCATCTGTTCAAGCAAGCCTATCCTAATGACCCAAACTAATTCTAGCAATCCTACTACCCATCACATATCCAGGAGACGACAATGACCTTGGCTATCTTTCCAACCAAAATTCCATTTGCTTATCCTTTACCCATCCCCCCTCCTGCCTCTTCCCTTGTTCACACCTCTCCTACTCCTTCACCCCTCTCCCTCTTTACCTACCTATCACTTTTTTTATTCTGTTATATTTTATTTTATTTTCTCATCCTGTAATCTCCATTACTATGTAAGCTGCATTGAACCTGCTTTGAGTGGGAACGCGGGTACAAATGTAATAATAATAATAAGTAAATGTTTATTGCTGACAAACTAGGTTCCACACTCCAAAAGCAGAAAATTTAGTGTGACCTTCAGCGATACTACTACTACTTATCAATGACACTGTCGCTTCTCAACCACTAGGAGTGGCCTAATGGTTAGGGTGGTGGACTTTGGTCCTGGGGAACTGAGGAACTGAGTTTGATTCCCACTTCAGGCACAGGCAGCTCCTTGTGACTCTGGGCAAGTCACTTAACCCTCCATTGCCCCATGTAAGCCGCATTGAGCCTGCCATGAGTGGGAAAGCGCGGGGTACAAATGTAACAAAAAAAAAACCTACTACTACTACTTATCATTTCTATAGTGCTACAAGGCATACACAGCGCTGTACACCAAACACAAAAAGACAGTCCCTTCTCAAAGAGCTTACAATCTAGACAGGCAGACAGATAGAACAAATAAGGGTAAGGGAATAAAGAGGTGAGGATAAAAGGAGAGGGCAAGTGAGCAGTGATTAGGAGTCAAAATCAGTGTTAAAGAGGTGGGCTTTAAGTTTGGACTTGAAAACGGCCAAAGAGGGGGCTAGACGTACAGGCTCGGGAAGTTTATTCCAGGCGTGAGGTGCAGCAAGATAAAAGGAACGGAGTCTGGAAACTGATTGTTTCTCACTGTATTTTATTCAGCTTGATAACTAGGGAATTCCACATGTGAGTGTATGCTATTCTGCTTGTCCTCAGAGAAAACAAAGTTACTCACCTGTAACAGGTGTTCTCTGAGGACACCAGAACACACCTTCACACATACCTGCCACCTCCTCTAGGAGTTGTATTTTGTTAGCTATTGTATTACACTGGCTGTTCCTATGCAGTGGGTGGGAAGTTGCATGCGTGGTGGTACCTCCAAAAGCTTCTAAAAGAAGCTGGGAGATTGCTTTGCATCAGACTTCGTTGAATGACTTCACTCACATGTGAGAATGTGTATTTCTACCCTCGGAAAACATCTGCTACAGGTAAGTAACTTCACTTTACTGCTTCCCTAATTTTGAATTCTTACTGTTATATTAGAATTCTGATAGTATGATATTGATAGTGATATCTGAATCACTGCCCTAAATTCCACCCGTGGAGCCCCTGCAATGCAGGGGTGCACAGGAATTTCACGTTATAATCTATGTAAATGTATACAAATGGACTATATAATCTAGTTCATTTTTATTTTAAAAACATTTTCTGAGATAGATTGGAATTCTTCATGTCTCTCAAACCTGCTGCTAGTAAGAAGAATTGAAGACGTGGATAATTTCGTAATTTGTGTCCATGCTCCATAAGCTAGACAGAACTGGCACAGTTCTCAGCCCTGAAAAAGGCAAAAGAATTGGGTTCCACTCTTCTAGTGACACCTGCTAGCCTATTGGAAGAGCTCTAGTTAGAAAAGGCTGCTGCCATGGTGCTTGGCATTTAGGAAAGAGGAGAGTGGTAAATATGAGGAGATAATATTATAGCCTGTAAATTTTGCCTCTTTGTACTGATGATATACGTTCTAAGCCGTTGCTAGTCAGTGATGTCCAGAAATCCTAAAGAGAACATCATGATCTCCCTTAGTTGTGTGTTGGCTTTTTTCTTACCATAGCTGAATACGTTTTACTCCCCTACAGTGGCGGATTATCCTAGGTGGAACAAGATGCATCCCAAAATCTGAACTCCCTGATGAGACTGAGGGTATCACTCTGTCCAGTAACCGCCTGTGGACTCACCCCAGTGACCTAACTATTGCCCTGTCAGCCAGTACCCCCCTCTACCCACCTGGGCGCATCATCCACGTGGTGCACAACCACCCTGCTGAGCAATGCTGGTAGGTACCTTTACATGAGCGGATGAGCGCAGGTGCAGAACAACAGTATAAGAAAGGAGAAGGTTTGTACATATCTGGTACTGTTATCACATTTGTGGCTGGCTAAGCAGTAGTTTTTCCTCCAGGCGAGTAGGACTTGAAATATTGTAGAGAGAGAGTTCAGAAATAAAGAGATCTATATATCCAGAAATACCTTCTAACAAGATCCATGTTACCACCTTGTCTATGCTGTAGCACAGAATAATTGTATATAGAATTCAGTCAGTTAATGAGGAAACAAAAAATTGGTTAAGGTGCGCACTCCATATTTGTAATCATATGTTCATGTAAACAAAACTAATTTTTTTTATTTTCTGTGTACAAATGTGTTGGGGGGGGGGGGGGGGGCGAACAAAAGTACAGAAAGCTACTTCCTTATTGTCCATGCCAGATCATTCCAGATAAATGGGTTGTGCCCTCTGCCAGAAGATTGCAATAGAGAAAAACGCTCAAAACTGATTTCATTCGTTTTAGAGGGTCTGATGCTGTGCTTCAGCTACTCAATATCTTTGTCCAGCAGATGGTGTGAACATGTGGCCTGGTGCAGCAGCTGGGAGTATGCCACTCCCAGGAAGGCTTTAGGTCTATTGTCCCAGTGGAGTGTAGACCAAGTGTAGGGGCTGCTCCAGGCAACAGTCCTTTGGGGTTGGCTTCCTTTCCCCCTTAAGAACCATCTCACTTGGGTCTGAATTCTCATACCAGTGGGTTCAGCAACAAGTGATCCTAAAAGCACCTTTTCTCCTGTTCTTGGAGAATAATGGGGAGGCAGTGTATGGATAAAGTTTAGAAAAGATTTTAAGAAAAAGGAAATATAATTAAACTCTGGAATTCATTGCCAGTGGATGTGGTAAATAAGCCATTATTTATTTATTTATTTGTGCATTCTTGTATCCCACTGTTATCCAAAAACAGGTTTCAGTTCAAAGTGCCTTACAATTAAGATGGACAGGAAAATCCACTGCTTATTCCTGGGATAAGTTTCATAAAATCTGTTTTACTCTTTTGGGATCTTGCCAGGTACTTGTGATCTGGATTGGTCAGTGTTGAAACAGGATATTGGGCTTGACTGCTTATGTTTTTATGTTGTTAAAAGCTTTGCAAAGGTCCATCAAACTCAGTACCTTGTCTGAAGCACCTGGTGAATCCCAAAGATAGATCCAGTTCTCATAGCGTATTTCCAGGAATAAACAATGGCTCTTCACAGATCTACTTGGCTAATAATTTCTTATGGACTTTTCCACCAGGAACTTGGCCAAACCTATTTTGAACCCAACTATCTAGTTACCCTGACCTGTTCTCCGGCAGCAGCTTCAACAGCTTAATTATGTGTTGCATTAGTTTCATGAAGTGTTTGAAAAGTTGCACATCAGTTCCCTATTTAACCGATCCACCCTGCTTGAGACCTAGTCCTTAGTGGAGCACATGATCTGGTGCGGGAGGTAAAGGTGATGGGGCCGCTTGATAACAGTGATCATAATATGATCAGATTTGATATTAAGTTTGGAGTAAGTATAAACAGGAAATCCAATGCATTAGCGTCTAACTTTCAAAAAGGAGACTATGATAAATGAGAAGAACGGTGAAAAAAAAACTTAGAGGAGCAGCTGTGAGGGTCAAGAATTTACATCAGGCATGGATGCTGTTCAAAAATACCATCCTGGAAGCCCAGGCCACATATATTTTGTGTATTAAAAAAGGAGGACGGAAGACCAAACGACAGCCAGCATGGTTAAAAAGTGAAGTAAAGGAAGCTATTAGAGCTAAAAGAAAATCCTTCAGAAAATGGAAGAAGGAACTGACTGAAAGTAATAAACAGCATAAGAAATGTCAAGTTAATTGCAAAGTGCTGATAAGGAAGGCAAAGAGGGACTTTGAAAAAAGATTGCGTTGGAGGCAAAAACACATAGTAAAACTTTTTTTAGGTATATTAAAAGCAAGAAGCCAGCAAAGATTTGTTTGGACCGCTAGATGACCGAGGGGTAAAAGGGGGCACTCAGGGAAGACAAAGCCATAGTGGAGAGATTAAATGAATTCTTTGCTTCGGTCTTCACCGAGGAAGATTTGAGAGAAATGGTATTCAAAGCTGACGAGTCAGAGAAACGGAATGAAATCTCTATAAACCTAGAGGATGTAATGGGGCAATTTGACAATTAAAGAGTAGCAAATCTCCTGGCCTGGGCAGTATTCATCCCAGAGTACAGATAGAATTGAAAAATGAACTTGCGGAACTATATTAGTAATATATAATTTATCTTTAAAATCAAGTGTGGACTTGGGGGGAGAGAGGGGAAAGGAATGTATACAGGGTTTGGGAGGGTGAGGGGGGAGGTGGTTGTTACATTATAAACTGATGACGTTAGGCAGTGTTCTGGAATGTTGTTGTCACCTGATGTGAACGGTGTTGTGTACACGTGAGGAGCAATAATCGAACGCGAACGCCTATCTCCATGGGCATCTATGTCCGAAACGGTTACGTGAAGAGGCGGGACAGACCGTATTTTCGAAAAAATGGACGTTTTTCAGCTGGGCGTTTGTTTTTTTTTTTAGCGATAATGGAAACTAAAAACGCCCAGCTCAAAAACGTCCTAATCCGAGCCATTTGGTCGTGGGGAGGGGCCACGATTCGTAGTACACTCGCCCCCCTGACATGCCAGGACACCAACTAGGCACCCTAGAGGTTAGTGTGGTGGACTTCAGACAACGCTCCCACATGCATAGCTCCCTTACCACGGGTGGTGAGCATCCAACCCCCCTCCCCCAAACCCACTACCCACAAATGTACAACACTACCATAGCTCTTAGGGGTGAAGGGGGCACCTACATGTGGGTACAGTGGGTTTTGGAGGCTTCCCCATTTTCCAGCACAAGTGTTACAGGTAGGGGGGGGGGGGGGTGCCTGGGTCCACCTGGCTGAAGTGCACTGCGGTACCCACTAAAGTGCTCCAGGGACCTGCATACACGCATGCCTCTAGGACTTGTTGCTGCTATATAACATTGGCACACCAGTTGACACCTGAAGACTAATCTCTCCGAAAACGTCCTTTATTGGAATAAGCACGCTTACTCACAGTTAACTGCAGATCAGAGGTTGTGCCCCACTGGCAACGAGTCTCCCTGGTACTGAGATGAGCAGTAGGTCTGAGCTGGCAGAATGGTGTACAATGCCCTCTTTCAGCCACATTCAAGGTAAGAACTAAGTTCTGTAACGTGGCTAACACGTGAAAGGGATCTAAAACTGGCTTACAAAAAATGGCCACTACCTCATGGACTACCGGAAACAAAACAGGGCACACTCTGACCCAGTAAGCAGGGGGAAAAGCACCATGGGAGTAGAGCCTACAACTACCAACATCGTGAGCATTTGCCACAAGCTAGTGGAATCACGGAGCCCAATACCCTACACCCACCACAATGCATTGCTGATGTGACTCTGCAGTGCGCATAACAGAAAAGGTGTCACACTCACCCGAGAGCCACATCAGAACCAGGGAAAGGCTGTCAGAGGATAGAACACATTCTGCTGTCATGGAGGTGGGTACGGCATTTGAGGCTGGCATACAGGCTGGAAAAAAAGTTTTTAAAGTGGGGTCTTTTTGGTGGGAGGGGGTTAGTGACCACTGGGGGAGTCCGGGGAGGTCATCCCCGATTCCCTCCAGTAGTCATCTGGTCAGTTGGGGCACTTTTTTGGGACCTGTTCGTGAAAAAAAAGGGTCCAAAAAAAGTGACCCAAAATCGCGGTAAAAACGCCTTTTTTTCGATTATCAGCTAAAGACGCCCATCTCTCCTCGGCCGATAACCAACGCCCCAGTTCCGCCTTCACCACGCCTCCAACACGCCCCCGTCAACTTTACCCGTTTCTGCAACGGATTGCAGTTGGAAACGCCCAAAATCGGCTTTCGATTATACTGATTTGGGCGCCCACGGGAGAAAGACGCCCATCTCCCGATTTGGGTTGCAATATAGGCGTTTTTCTCTTTTGATTATAAGCAGGTTAGTCATCAATAAAATGTTGAAACATAAAATGAAGTGTGGTACCAGAAGATTAGAAAGTAGTCCATGTAAAGCTGATATTTAAAAAAGGTTCCAGAGGGGATCTAGGAAATTATAGACCCGTGAGCCTGACATCGGTGCCGGGCAAAATGGTAGAGACTATTATAAAGAACAAAATTACAGAGCATATTCAAAAGTATGGATTAATGAGACAAGCGAACATGGATTTAGTGAAGGGAAATCTTGCCTCACCAATCTATTACATTTCTTTGAAGGGGTGAACAGACATGTGGACACAAGGCAAGCCAGTGATATTGTGTATTTGGATTTTTCAAAAGTCATTTGACAAAGTACCCCATGAAAGACTCCAGAAGAAATTGGAGTGTCATGGGATAGGAGGTAGTGTCCTATTGTGGATTAAAAACTGGTTAAAGGATAGAAAACAGAGAGTAGGGTTAAATGGTCAGTATTCTCAATGGAGAAGGGTAGATAGTGGGGTTCCCCAGGGGTCTGTGCTGGGACCGCTGATTTTTAACATTTTTGTAAATGATCTAGAGATGGGAGTAACTAGTGAGGTAATTAAATTTGGTGATGACACAAAGTTATTCAAAGCTGTTAAATCACAAGAGGATTGTGAAAAATGGCAGATGACATTTAATGTGAGCAAGTGCAAAGTGATACATGTGGGAAAGAGGAACTCGAACTATAACTACGTAATGCAAGGTTCCATGTTAGGAGTCACCTACCAAGAAAGGGATCTCGGCATTGTTGATGATATGTTGGAATCCTCTGTTCAGTGTACTGCATCGGCTAAGAAAAGCAAATAGAATGTTAGGTATTATTAGAAAAGGAATGGAAAACAAAAATGAGGACGTTTTAATGCCTTTGTGTCGCTCCATGGTGTGACCGCACTTCAATATTGTGTTCAATTCTTGTCGCTGCATCTCAAAAAGATATAATGGAATTAGAAAAGGTACAGAGAAGGGTGACGAAAATGATAAAGGTAATGGAAAGATTTCCCTATTAGGAAAGGCTGAAGTGTCCAGGGCTCTTCAGCTTGGAGAAAAAATGGCTGAGGGGGAGATATGATAGAGGTCTATAAAATAATGAGTGGAGTGGAATTGGTAGACGAGAATCGTTTGTTTACTCTTTCCAAAAGTAGTAGGACTAGGGGGCATGCGTTGAAGCTACAAAGTAGTAAATTTAATACAAATCAGAGAAAATGTTTCATCACTCAACGTGTAATTAAACTCTGGAATTCGTTGCCAGAGAATGTGGTAAAGACGGTTAGCTGGTTTGAAAAAGATGGACGGCTTCCTAAAGGAAAAGTCCATAGACCATTATTAAATTGACGAGGAAAATCCACTGCTATTTCTAGGATAAGTAGCATAAAAGGTATTGAACGTTGTCGGATCTTGCTGTCACGTTTTCAAAGCAGAACCTGGGTTTGTGAGCCTTGGGCCACTGCCGAGAGCGGCAGCGGCAGGCAAAACAACCCCACACCAGAGACAAGGCAGAACTCTGGCAGGACAGCTAGAGTTCACCTGCACTTGACCACCATTCCCCAGGGGTTGAGCCCCCAGGTGCAGGTGGCCGGCAGGCTTACTGGACAGGGCAGGAAATGGAAACCCAACTAGGTGAACAGGGTAGGACTAAGGGTCAGAGGGGGAAGGAATATACATGGGCAGCAAGGCAGGAAACTGGCTAGGACTCACAGAAAGACAATACTACACTAGGCAGGAAATGGACAGGCTTAAGGGTCAGGACTGAAAGCTGCAAAGCAGCCACTAAGAAAGGAAACACAGACAGGTAAGAGACAGAACTGAGGGCAGCCACTAAACAAGAAACAAAGATAACCAAGAACTAGACCGAGAAATACAAGAAACAAGACTGGGAAACAAGCAATACAGTACAAGATAAACTACACAAAGACTAGACTAGAATCAGGCAAGAATCTCAGACAATAAACTGGACTAGGTAGAAGTGCACACCAGCATACCAGGGACCTTAGGCGATGCAAAGACAAACACAGAAGTTTCCAAATGGCTAATAAGCCCAGCAGCAGCTGAGATTCAGCTGCAGCAATCACCAGGCAGCTACGGGTGCTGTGCAGGCTCAAACAAGACAAGCAAGTCTGGCAGGCCAGAAGATCCGGACCTGGACTAGGCTGAAGTCTGGAATGGAAACAGCACACAGACAATCCAATGCAGCCACCAGGTGTGGCCACCAGAGGGCAAGAGGAACACAACCAAACATAGGCAGAAAGCATACTGAAGCACAGAGAGGCTTAACAAACACAGGTGCAGTATAAGGAGTAATCAGAGCCATGCTGGAAGCAGCCAGCACCAGAGACAGAACTAACTCAGAAAGACCAGACAGAAGCCAGCTTAGAAGCTGAAAGCCAGAATAAGGTAAGCTGGAGAGGGGTCATGACCACAGACGTGACAGTATTGCCCTCAAGGCTCCCGTGTCACTACTGGGAGCGTTCAGGTTTCCATGGGTAACAATGGTTGAAACCTACGGAGGGGCTTCAAGACAGGAACCATGGTTAGCTGGACTGGCATCCGCGTCTGGGCCGGACCTGGAACTTGGCGTAGACTCAGCATCTTGGCTGGAGCTGGAAATCAGAGTAACCTCAGCATCTTGGCTGGAACGGGAACTCGGAGTAGACTCCACATCTTGGCTGGAACTCGAACTCGGAGTGGACTCAGCATCATCTTGGCTGGAACTCAAACTTTGAGTGGACTCAGCATCATCTTGGCTGGAACTCAAACTCGGAGTAGACTCAGCATCATTTTGGCTGGAACTCAAACTCTGAGTGGACTCAGCATCATCTTGGCTGGAACTCAACTCGGAGTGGACTCAGCATCATTTTGGCTGGAACTGAAACCCAGAGTGGACTCAGTATCATCTTGGCTGGAACTCAAACTCGGAGTGGACTCAGCATCATTTTGGCTGGAACTCAAACTCGGACTCAGCATAATCTTGGCTGGAACTCAAACTCGGAGTGGACTCAGTATCATCTTGGCTGGAACTCAAACTCGGAGTGGACTTATTTATTTTTTAGAATTTATTAACTGCCTTTATGAAGGAACTACATGAGTACATAAGTGTTGCCATACTGGGACAGACCGAAGGTCCATCAAGCTCAGTATCCTGTTTCCAACAGTGGCCAATTCAGGTCACAAGTACCTGGCAAGATTGCCAACAGGTAATCCAAAGATTGCCAAAGGTAGGGGGCCGGGAGGGGGGTTGTCACCACGGACCACCAGGGATTGAAAGGAGAACGCTGGGAGGGGAGGAGTTGGGGTGGGCTGGAGGTCCACCGGACCTCCAACCCCCCCCACCCCCGTCGCTGGATGGGAGAGCGTTTGGCCGGAGGTGGCCACGATTTCTGGAGGTTTGGGAGGGCTGGAGACCCACCGGACCTGCAGATCCCCCCCCCCCCGGTCGCTGGGTGGGAGGGTGGGAGAGCGTTTGGCCGGAGGCGGCCACTTCACGATTTCTGGGGGTTTGGGGGTCTGGAGACCACCGGATCTCCAGCCCTCCCTGAGCATAGAGGGGGTGGGATCGTGGGGGGGACCGGAGGTCCACCGGGCCTCCAGCCCCCCCCCCCCCCCATCACTGGGTGGGAGGGTGGGAGAGGGTTTGGCTGGCGGCGGCGGCCACAACGTTTTCTGGGGGTTGGGGGGGGGGGGGCTGGAGACCCACCGGACCTCCAGCCCCCGTTGTTCGGGCCTCGGGGCAGACTGTTTGACAGGTTTGGGCTTTTGACAGCCCAGACCTGTCAAACAAGTGCGAGAGGATTGTGCTGAGCGCATGTTCAGGCACAATTTTCTCCCGCACTTCTACATGATAATCAAAGATAATAGCGCTGCTTAGATTTGCATGCATTATCTTTGATCATCGATGCAGAAAAACCCTGTGCTGTCCCAGCGCTATTTTTAGGGCGCTGTTTGGAACAGCATGGGGCTTTTGATCATGAGGGCATAAATGAACTGTGCACATAAATTCTGTTACCAATTAGTGCTCATTATTGCTTGTTGAATGCTGTTGAAAACTCTGATTGACTTGTTAAGCCAATTAAGTTGCATGCGTTATTATAGAAACTTGGATTTCAGCACAGAATGCTAGGTAAGTTATCTAGAATCCAGTGGTTAATGTTTAAATTAACACTGAATATTATCTGACACTGGCAGCTTTTGGGATATCAGAAAGTACACCTGCCTCGGATTCATCTCTTCATATAAAGTGGAAATGTTCTACACACACTTCACAACTTGAAAACTGCCATTTCCATTGGACTTTGTTGCGAAAACATTAGCCTGATGTGGTATTTTACAGAGTTCCACATAGAATAGGACATTGTCAGTGAGACTTTTGAGATAGGTAGGTCTGCCTGTTTTTCTTACGTAACACTCCAAAGGACTTGCAGGCTGCTGAGAAAAAAGTTGATAAACTTCAAATATATCAGAGATTTAATTGAAACTAGTCTTTTTAACAATTGTGTGTTCGAGATACAATAATGTACAAACTAGGAACAATAAGACTAATTCAGAATTAGTGTGCAAAATAGTGAGTGATAAGCTAATTCCCTTAGCACAGAAATATGGCTTTAAAAAACTGGGTAACAGAACTCTCTGTAGTGTAAATTGTTTATCATTTATTTTGCTTTAATATACTACTTTACTTGATCTGCACTGCACTGAGTTTGGGCATCCTGTTCTAGATAAAAGTCTATGTTTTTGAGCTTGGTGTTTGAATTTTCAGAAACATTTGAGAAGGTTCCTCGTGGGATAGGATGCCTTGCCTTTTTGGTACATTGGAAACTGGTAAAAGACAGGAAAACAGAATTGCACTAAATGGCCAATTATCCACATGGAAAAAATCAGTAGTGGAGTGTACAAAGGGTCCTATTTTGTTTAACATATTCATGGAGGAGAAACCAGGTTTTGCCTGTTCATTTTCTTTCATTGAGTCCCTATAGACCAGTCCTAATGCGTAGGTATACGCTGTCATGTCAGCAGATGGAGACCCAAAAACTACTGGTTCGTTGACTTAATTGTATAAAGGGTCCTGTGCAGTCCAGAACTAGCCAGTTTTTCTCTAACAAAGCACCCTCTGGGTAGGCACCCAGAGGGCATACTGTTGCAGAATTACTCCCTTAGATGGTAATTTTGTAAGGGTATGCCTAGTTTAAGAGGCAAAATATAAAATAGTGCCTAAGTGTGTGCCTATGTGTTTCTATAAAATACGTAAGTGGTAGAAATTGCACCAAACGTTGCCTAGCTCAGGCATTAACACCTGTTCAAGAGCAAACATAATTGTCCCTGTGTACATTATTTAAGTACACATTTAGATTAGCATATTTGTTTTATAATCTGTGCATATACTTGTGAACTTCATCCATACTCTGCCCTATATAAGGAATGGATCCTAAGGAGCTTAGCCGAGATTGGGTGGCAGAGCCAGCCGGTGGTGGGAGGCGAGGATAGTGTGGGCAGACTATACGGTCTGTGCCAGAGCAGAGGCGGGGCTGGTGGTTGGGAGGCGGGGATAGTGCTGGACAGACTTATACGGTCTGTGCCCTGAAGAGGACAGGTACAAATCAAAGTAGGGTATACACAAAAAGTAGCACATATGAGTTTGTCTTGTTGGGCAGACTGGATGGACCATGCAGGTCTTTTTCTGCCGTCATTTACTATGTTACTATGTATATAGGTCATCTTGTCTATGCACACGTTTTATGCCAGTTGGAATGTTATATATGTTTTTTTTGCATTTTAATTTGAAAGTTTAATATAGAAATATAAATACAAATAAGTACGAACAAGATTTTTTGGGAAGTTCTTTTGAAGCCTAAGATCAGAAAATGGTAGCACCACTTATTAGGTGCTTGGCTGGTTTTCTGAGGCTTTTTTTCTTTCCTTTTATAATCGTTTGTGGGGTTAAACACTTTTTTTTAATAGAGTGGGTACTTTTGTTTGTTTCATTGATTAACGCACACATTCCTCATTTTTTTTGGTTTTCATTATTTATAAAAATTGCTGCCATACAGTGGATGTGTGGTTGTAAATATTTTAGTATATCTGTTAGCTTGCCACGTGCCTTCTATTGAAGGGTATTGTGTGTAGATTTCACTGTATAGTGGATTTTATTGTTTACTTTGTTTATTTACCGTTTACTATATCACTTCCTCATAGATATCAGAGCAGTTTACATACAGTTGTAGTCACAATTAGAAAAGCAAAGAAAAGGGTCCAAAGATAAAGGTCCAGATTACAGAGTTCACAATGGAGCTGGTCAGCCTCCCATCCCCCCACCGCCATATTCTCCAAATGCAAGTAAGAAAAAGTACATTTAAGGATAGTTTAATTTTGAAAGTACTGTCTTTGGTCAAGATACTGTGCAAAGAATTTCATAAAGCAGATGCTAGAAAATAAAAAGCCGATTGGTGGGTACAGCAAAGCAGCATTTGCTGTAGTTGGAATCTACTCTAGTTTAGATATTGAGAGTGAAGGGCTCTTCCTGGAATATATTGTATTAATATACCTAGTAAGTACATTGAAAGACGGGACAGAATGCTCTATGTGTAATACTATATCTTTGGCAGAATAAGCAAACATGTCCAGAGTGATGGTACAGTGGTGGTTGTGGTCCTGTAGTCGACGGGGTTTATTGGGGTACCCTCTCAGAGAAAATGGTGCTGAGGCCAAAAATGTAAATTCATGAGATATAATTCTCAAATGTCTTCAAGGTTGCTAGTAGAGTGAATGACATACAGAGGCAGTGAGCCAATGATCTTTAACACAATTATGGGTTGAAAATGGAGATAGTCATGTTTGATACTCCGGGAATGCAATGCTACAGATATAAATAGCCCCCTCAATTGCTTTTCTCCCCCCCCCCCCCCCACCCCAACCATCCATTCCCATTGTTTGTTCTCTATTTTTTTTCATTGTCCATTCTAAACTGTTCTTTTTTTTTTTTCCCCTGTCCTCCCTCTTTCCATCCTACTGCTTTCTCTGATTTCTTTTCTAGCTTTTGGGAGCAGGACGAACCAACATACTTGCAATCTGGGGAAATAATAAAGCCTTTGAGGAAGTGATTATCTCACCAGGCAATGCTGAATGAGCACCTGCCTCATGTAGTCATGGAAGGACTCAACAAGGTAAGAGTGAAACCTTGAGTTACGTATGGGAGCTAGGGGTACTAAATGTGCTGCAGTGCCCCCTGAAAATACAAACTTCATGAGGCATGCATGATTCAAAAATAGTTTTCTATGCCCCCATTATCAAAATCATTCTCCTTCATCCTGGGGGTTCACCAAGTTCAAGAGTATTTATTTTTTAGAATTTATTAACTGCCTTTAAGAAGGAACTACATGAGTACATAAGTGTTGCCATACTGGGACAGACCGAAGGTCCATCAAGCCCAGTATCCTGTTTCCAACAGTGGCCAATTCAGGTCACAAGTACCTGGCAAGATCCCAAAACAGTACAATATATTTTTTGCTGCTTAAAGAGTTGGCATTCCTGAAATACAGAAAAACTCAAGAAGAGGAACACGGAGAGGAATACCGGATGAAACTGAAAGAAGCCAGGAGAGAGATAAGTCTGGCGAAAGCGCAAGTGGAAGAGCAAATGGCTGGAAATGTAAGGAGGGGTGACAAAATTTCTTTAGGTATATTAGTGAAAGGAGGAAGACTAAAAAAGGAATTGTGAGACTGAAAGATGCTGCGAACCGCTATGTAGATAATGATGAGAAAAGCCAGTTTGCTAAATAGATACTTTTGTTCTGTTTTCATAGAAGAAAATCCTGGAGAAGGATCATGATTGACTGGCAAAAGTACATATGAGAATGGAGTGGATATAGCACCGTTCAAGGAAGAGAGTGTGTATGAACAACTTGAAAATCTAAAGGTGGATAAAGCCATGGGACTGGAGGGGATCCACCCCAGGATATTGAGGGAGCTCAGAGAGGTTCTGGCGGGTCCTCTTAAAGATTTGTTTAATAAATCCTTGGAGACGGGAGGGTTCCGTGGATTGGAGAACAGCGGATGTAGTCCCTCTTCTCAAAAGTGGTGATAGGGAAGAAGCTGGAAACTATAGGCCGGTAAGCCTCACTTTGGTTATTGGGAAAGTAATGGAAGTGATGCTGAAGGAAAGGATAGTGAATTTCCTGGAAGCCAATAAGTTGCAAGATCCGAGACAACATAGTTTTATCAAAGGTAAATCGTGCCAAACGAATCTCATTGAATTCTTTGACTGGGTGACCGGAGAATTGAATCATAGACGTGCTATAGACGTAATCTACTTAGATTTCAGCAAAGCTTTTGACACGGTTCCTCACAGGAGATTCTTGAATAAACTTGACAGGCTGAAGATAGGACCCGACGTGGTGAACTGGATTAGGAACTGGTTGACGAACAGACGCCAGAGGGTGATGGTAATGGAATTCGCTCGGATGAGGGAAAGGTGAGTAGTGGGAGTGCCTCAGGGATCGGTGCTGGGGCCGATCTGTTCAATATATTTGTGAGTGACATTGCCGAAGGGTTAGAAGGTAACGCTTGCCTTTTGCAGATGATACTAAGATTTGTAACAGAGTTGGACACCCAGGAGGGAGTGGACAACATGAAAAAGGATCTGCAGAAGCTAGAAGAATGGTCTAAGGTTTGGCAATTAAATTCAATGCAAAGAAATACAAGTGATGCACTTAGGGAGTAGAAATCCACGGGAGACGTATGTGTTAGGCGATGAGAGTTCTGATATGTACAGATGGGGAGAGGATCTTGGGGTGATAGTATCTGAGGATCTGAAGGCGACGAAACCAGTGTGACAAAGCAGTGGCTGTAGCTAGAAGTTTGCTAGGCTATATTAGAGAGAGGTGTGACCAGCAGAAGAAAGGAGGTGTTGATGCCTCTGTATAAATCGTGGTGAGGGCCCCCACCTGGAGTATTGTGTTCAGTTTTGGAGGCCGTATCTTGCTAAGATGTAAAAGAATTGAAGCGGTGCAAAGGAAAGCTAAGAGGATGGTATGGGATTTGCGTTACAAGACTTATGAGGAGAGACTTGCTGACCTGAACATGTATCCCCTGGAGGAAAGGAGAAATGGGTGATATGATACAGACGTTCAAATATTTAAAATGTATTAATCACAAACAAACCTTTTCCGTAGATGGGAAGGTGATAGAACTAGAGGACATGAATGAGATTGAAGAGGGGCAGACTGAAGAAACATGTCAGGAAGTATTTTTCACGGAGAGAGTGGTGGATACTTGGAATGCCCTCCCGCGGCGAGGTGGTGGAGATGAAAACGGTAATGGAATTCAAAAATGCATGGGATAAACATAAAGGAATCCTGTTCAGAAGGAATGGATCCTCAGAAGCTTAGCGGAGATTGGGTGGCAGATCCGGTGGTGGGAGGTGGGGCTAGTGCTGGGCAGACTTCTACGGTCTGTGCCCTGAAAATGGCAGATACAAATCAAGGTCAGGTATACACATAAAGTGGCACATATGAGTTTATCTTGTTGGGCAGACTGGATGGACCGTACAGGTCTTTCTCTGCCGTCATCTACTATGTTACTATCCAGCTTATAATCGAAAGTGATCGCCGGCCATCTTCTGACACAAATCGGGAGATGGCCAGCGATTTCTTAAAAGCGGCGAAATCGGTATAATCAAAAGCGGCATTTTTGACAGCATCGCCGCTTTCCCGTTGCTTTGCCGGCGAAAGTTCAAGGGGGCATGTCGGTAGATTAGTGAAGGCGGGACATGGGCGGGCATGGGCATGGCTACCAGATGGCCGGCTTTCGCCGATAATGGAAAAAAAAAGTGGCGTTAAGCAATATTTCGCCGGCTTTACTTGGCCCTTTTATTTTCACGACCAAGCTTCAAAAAGGTGCCCCAACTGACCAGATGACCACTGGAGGGAATGGGGTATGACCTCCCCATACTCCCCAGTGGTCACCAATCCCCTTCCAAACTAAAAAATAAAACTAAAACCTTTTTACCAGCCTGTATGCCAACCTCAAATGCCGTACCCACCTCCATGACAGCAGAATGTGTGTATCCTCCGACAGCCTTTCCCTGGTTGCAGATGTGGCTCTAGGGTTAGTGTGACACCTTTTCTGTTAGGTGCCCTGCAGAGTCACATTAGCAATGCATTGTGGTGGGTGTAGGGTACTGGGCTCTACTCCCATGGTGCTTTCCCCCCTGCTAACTGGTCAGAGTGTGCCCTGTTTGTTTCTGTTGTAGTCCATGCCGGTAGTGGCCATTTTTGTAAGCCAGTTTTAGTTCCCTTTCCTGTGTTACCCACGTTAGAGAACGTAGTTCTTACCTTGAATGGTGCTGAAAGAGGGCATTGTACACCATTGTGCCAGCTCTACTGCTAATCTTAGTACCAGGGGACTCTTTGCCAGTGGGGCACAACCTCTGATCTGCAGTTAACTGTGAGTAAACGTGGTTATTTCAAGAAGGACTTTTTCAGAGAGATTAGTGTGCCAAAGTTTATACCGCAGCAATAAGTCCTAGAGGCTGTATGCAGGTCCTGGAGCAATTTAGTGGGTGCAGTACATTTGTGGTAGTGGGTTTGGGGGGCTGAGCTCCCCAAAGTAAGGGATGCTATGCACGTGGGAGCTTTTCTGAAGTCCACCGCAGTGACCCCTAGGGTGGCTGGTTGGTGTCCTGGCATGTCAGGGGGGCCAGTGCACTAAAATGCTGGCTCCTCCCACGGCCAAATGCCTTGAATTTGGCCGGGGTTTGAGATGGCGACATAACTTTCCATTATCGCTGAAAAACAAACCCGGCCATCTCAAACCCGGCGAACTCCACGGCATTTGGCCGGGCTAAACCGTATTATCGAAAAAAAAAGATGGCCGGCCATTTTTTTCGATAATACGGTTCCGGCCAGCTGTAGCGCCGCCGCCAACACAGATCGCCGGCGATCTATTTGGCCGGCGACGTTCGATTATTCCCCTCTGTTATCCCAGAAATAAGCAGTGGATTTTCCCATGTCCACTTTAATAATGGCTTATGGACTTTTCTTTTAGGAAACTATCCAAACCTTTTTTTAAATCCCGCTACGGCCCTTGATTTTCTGCCATCAGTTCGATGTAGACTCTACACAAGGGTTAAGTAATTTGATAGCACAGTATTTAGAAGTTTTGATACATTAGTATATAGTTGCATAAAAAGTCAAGTTTTTTAAGCCAGCTTTCAAGTTTTAAATATATTGTTTCTATTACATTGGTTTCCAAACTCTGCATCTGAATCAAGTATTTTTTTGCCATTTCACCCCAGTTTTCTGGCAAAAGGGGGATTTTTACTTGTCATTTCTCCTTCTCTATCCTTCTTTTCCTTCTCTAATATCTTCTCACCCTCACTGTGTCCTACTTCCTTCCTGTTTAGATCCTCTCCCTATACTTTCACTTATCTGTCCTTTTTTCATCACTTTGATGGAACAGCTCTCCCAAAGATCAGAACTTAATGTAAAGTTCTAAGCATATATTCCTTTTGCTATGTGCAGCAGTCTCCTCAGCTCCTCAGTTTTGGGCAGAGTTTCACTCTGTCCATAACCAGATATGAAAACAAAACTCTCCTGATAAATTGAGGTCTTAACTGCATATTCTGACCTTGTTCTTTTTTTTTACATTGTCCCTTATAATTTATTTTATTAAATAGCTTTGATATAATGTACATTCTTGTTCTTTGGTTGTTATGTGATTTTAATAATAAAAATGATTTAAACATGAAAAAAGGTTTTTAAAAAAATTCATTTTTATTATTTTGTGTTTTTCTAGTCATGTTGCCAACGTTAGGGTTTTGGCTTCACTAGTCCCTTAATCTCTTCATAAAGGCAGTTAATAAATCCCAATAAATAAATAAAATAGTGTGCAAATGATGCTTACATTTAGATGCTAAGATTATAGAATACTAGCATTTACGCACATGAATGTAACATTACATAAAAACATAAGAATAGCCATGCTGGGTCAGACCAGTGGTCCATCTAGCCCAGTATCCTGTTCCAACAGTTGTCAATCAAGGTCACAAGTACCTGGCAGAAACCCAAATAGTAGCAACATTCCATGCTACCAATCCCCTTTATCATTTTGATCGCTCTTCTTTGAACCTTTTCTAATTCCACTGTATCTTTTTTGAGATACAGTGACCAGAACTGAATGCAATACTCAAGGTGAGGTTGCACCATGGAGCTATACAGAGGCATTATAGCATTCTTGGCCTTATCTACCATCCCTTTCTTAATAATTCCTAGTATCCTGTTTGCTTTTTTACCTGTGGCCGCACACTGGGCAGAAGAATACTGCTTCAGGATATCTGGTAGCAAAGTCCACCACTGTCATTTTATATCTTTTTCCAGTCCAACTAGGGACAGCTAGAGGCCCCACTATATCCACAGCTATTCTCTCAAAGGGCTCACTGATAATGGGTAAAGGTTTCAGGGGAGCTTGGGGGTGATTTTGGGTCTTACCCACTCTTTGGCACATCACAGGTTTGACAATAGCTACGGCTCGAGAATACTCCCAGCCAATAGAAGTTCTGGCTCAATGTAGTGCATTTGCGTGTCACTCACTGATGTCCTGCTAGTGGAATGTTGTGTGCAATCTGTAGAAGTTGTTCCCTGTATGCCCTGGGCACTATAGCTGTACGATTTGCATAGGCCTTTAACGTATTTACATGAAAAGTATGCTGCTTTCTGTCTTGAAAATCCATAGATACAACATAGTTTGTATCATTCAGGCGCCTTATGACCTTGTAAGGTCCTGCCCAATTAGCTTGAAGTTTATTCTGACGAACTGGGACTAAAACAAGTAGCTTCTGGCTCTCATAAAACTGTCTGTTCCGGGCCTTATGATCATACCATGTCGTTTGCTTAGTCTGGGCTCCCTTCAAGTTATCTCTATCAATGCTCACAAGTTCTTCTAATCTCTGCCGCATATTAACTACATAGTCAATTACAGGGGTGTCAGTGGTATCAACTTCTTCCTCCCAATGTTCTCTTATTAGGTCAAGGGGCTCTCTCACCCTCCTGCCATAAAACAACTCAAAATGGGGAGAACCCTGTACACTCCTGAGGTACTTTTTTTTATTTATTTATTTATTTATTTATTTATTGCCTTTGTATCCTACATTTTCCCACCTATTGGTAGGTTCAGTGTGGCTTACATGGAACCATGCAGGCGGTTCCTAGTCATGGTGTCCTGTTTCTATTAAAATCTTTAACATGTGCTTTAATGTACCATTAAATCTCTCCACCAACCCATTAGTTTCAGGGTGGTATGGTGTGATAGGTACAGATTTCACTCCACAGTGTGCCCACAGATTCTGGATCAACTCAGACATAAACTGTATCCCTTAGTCTGAGAGCGTGTCTCGTGGATATCCTACCCGGAAAAATATTTCTAGCAGGGCACTGGCAATTTTTTCTGATTCTATGGAGGATAAGGCTACCGCTTCAGGATATCTGTTACCGTAGCAAAGTCCACCACTGTCAATATTGTTTAACTTTTTAGGGTATATTTATCCCTCCCAAGACGACGGTAGTCAACCCACCAATACTTAGGAGTAAATAAATCACCCAAGGCTGCATCAGTTTGCTCTTTATTAGATACCTCATCAAGTATTTGTACAATTAACAGATCAGTGATATCTCACTGGGAGTACAGAATATTGCTACATGAAATTACCTCTATATCTGAGACTCCAAACAATATACAAGCAACATGTACAATCAATTGGTTATGGGAATATAGTACCCCAGCTACACATAGGTGTTCTCTGGGTCTGAGTCTTCTCTGGATCTGAGTCTCTAATGTTTTATTTTACCAGCCAAAGCCAATTAGAAAATATAAAAGACTTAAAGCTACTTATGAGAAAGCAAATGAATTACTTGCCAATTCAGATACAATTGATTGGTTTTCTCATGTGAGAGAGCAGCTTGGCTGGTTCAAAGGTATCAGCTGTGGCTGTCTCTCTCCATTGAAGCAGGAAGTACAATCACTTATATGCGCTTCTTAACATAACAGGTCATACATAGACAATCTGACAACAATCCCATCTATTGGACATTCTACTATAATGGTTAACACAGATTGGTGATGGTAATGAGTGATTAGTATTTACTGGAAAAAGTCAACAATAGACTAGCTTTTACTGGAAGACAAATCTTCCTGTGGTGCCATCTTGTTCTGTTTTTCAAAAACATCTGTGACCACAATGTTGCTAAACGATGTTACTCTGTTTCTCCGAGGACAAGTAGGCTGCTTGTTCTCACTGATGGGTGACGTCCGCGGCAGCCCCTTCAATCGGAGACCTTCTCTAGCAAAGACGTTTGATAGCCCTCGCGCTCACACTACGCATGCACGACTGTCTTCCCGCCCGAACTCGCTCGTGTTCATCGGTCTTCTGTTTGCCGCGCTCGGGACGGCTGTGTTTACTGTGGTTCTGTGCCCTGAGGAGACTCTCGCGCTTTTCTTGCATCCTTCCGCTTTGGAAGTCTTCTTTATTTCTAGTTTGCGTGTTTCTAAAAAAAAAAGAAAAGAATTCCTTTATTTTCGAGTTAGTTTTTCCCGTCAAGTTTCCTTTCGCATTCGAAAGCGGCCCTGTTGGCTGCCGTACGGGTTTTCTCCCTTTTTATTTTTGGTGCTTTCGCCATCATCATGAATTTTGACTTTGCCAGCGTGATCTTTCCGCCCATGTCATCAAAGCCTCCCAGCGGCTTCAAGAAGTACACCCAGTGCAACCGGGCTATCTCGCTCACTGATAGGCACGCTTCGTGCCTTCAGTGTCTGGGGGCTGGGCACCGTCCTCAGGCCTGTACTCTCTGTTGTTTGTTGAAAAAGAGAAATCAGGCGGCGAGATTGGCCCAGTGGAATGTTCTGTTTGGGGCCTTGCCTGGTGTTTCGACGGTCTCAGTATCAAGGTCATCGGCCGGTACATCGACGTCTGCGGTACCGAGATCATCGAACGGTGCTCCAGCGTCTACGGTACCGAGGTCATCGTTGGTACTGATGTTGTCGGAGGGTGCCTCTTCGTCCGGAGTGAAGGTGAGGGCTGTCCATTCCCCTGCTGGTGGCGGTAAGCCCTCGAGTAGGTCTCCCCCTGCCTCGAGGGCTCCTGCAGTACAGCCCCCCCGGAATCGACCTTCTTCGGACCCGGCCCCGAGGAAGAGGCACTTGGATTCGACGTCCTCCTCGTCGGTACTGGGAGGTTCCGGTGACATGCTTCGTGTGAAGGCAAAGAAGCATTGGCATCGGTCACCTTACCGACGTGGTACCGAGAGCTCTGGGTCGCCGAGGGAGTCGGCACCCACTAGGCATCGACACCGGGAGGACCGCTCACCCTCCATTCAGGAGGTGTCGATGCACTCTACCCTGGACAGCCCGGTACCGCCTCCGCGCCCCAAGCAGATTCTAAGTTCGTCGCCTGTACCGGACTCCGAGCCTTCCTCGACAGCCGCTCTAAGCGAGAGCCTCAGGGCCATCCTTCCAGGGATCCTGGAGGAGCTGTTGCGCCGCCGGTGCCATTGAGTGAGGCGACGGCTGGCCCCTTGCCCGTCGTGAGGTCTCCAGTGCCGGTACCGCTTGCGGTGCCCGCGTTGGCTACCTCCCAAGCAGACTCTCCGACGACGTCGATGGAGGGAGCTTCATCACCGCCGATGCGGGAGTCTACTTCTTAACGTTCCCACCGTGGCCATGTGTCTATGGAGTTGAGGTGGGCACGGCTTCGGACAGAGGTTCATGAACTGGTGTCCGACACCGATGGTGAGGCCTCGTGGGAGGCAGAGGAAGATGTCAGATATTTCTCAGATGAGGAGTCTGACGGTCTTCCTTCTGATCCCACTTCCTCCCCTGAAAGACAGCTTTCTCATCCTGAGAGTCTATCTTTCGCGGCCTTTGTCCGGGAAATGTCTACGGCAATTACCTTCCATGTGGTCACGGAGGATGAGCCAAGGGCTGAAATGTTTGAGCTTTTGGACTATCCTTCACCACCTAAGGAATCGTCCACAGTACCCATGCATCATGTCTTGAAAAAGACACTGCTGGAGAACTGGGCGAAGCCGCTAACTAATCCCCACATTCCCAAGAAGATCGAGTCCCAGTATCAGATCCATGGGGACCCTGAGTTGATGCGGACTCAGTTGCCTCACGACTCTGGGGTTGTGGATCTGGCCCTTAAGAAGGTCAAGAGTTCTAGAGAGTATGTTTCGGCGCCCCCGGGCAGAGACTCTAAAGCCTTTCTTTTGGGAGGAAGGCCTACCATTCCTCTATGCTCGTGGCCAAAATCCAATTTTACCAGCTGTACACGAGCATACATATGCGGAACAATGTGCGGCAGTTGGCGGACTTTGTGGACAAGCTCCCTTCTGAGCAAGCCAAGCCTTTTCAGCAGGTGGTCAGGCAGCTGAAGGCGTGTCGTAAATTCCTGGCCAGGGGTGTTTACGATACTTTTGATGTCGCGTCCAGGGCCACTGCTCAAGGTGTGGTGATGCGCAGACTCTCATGGCTGCATGCCTCCGACCTAGAGAATAGGATTCAGCAGCGGATTGTGAATTCTCCTTGCCGGAGGGATAATATTTTTGGTGAAAAAGTTGAACAGGTGGTAGAGTAACTCCACCAGCGGGACACCGCATTCGACAAATTCTCCCGCCGGGCGCCTTCAGCATCTACCTCAGTTGGCAGACGTTTTAATGGCGGACAAAGGACTGTTACCTATTCTAATAGGCGTAGGTATAATCCTCCCTCCCGCCAGCCTGCTGCCCAGGCCAAGCCCCAGCGCACTCGTTCTCGTCAACAGCGTGCGACTCAGCAGGCCCCTGTGGCCCCCCCCAGCAAAAGCAAGGGACGGGCTTTTGACTGGCTCCAGCAGAGCATAGCCGGAATCAAAGTGTCTGTGCAGGACGATCTGCCGGTTGGGGGGAGGTTAAAATTTTTTCACCAAAGGTGGCCTCTCATAACCTCCGACCAGTGGGTTCTTCAAATACTCCGGCTAGGATACTCCCTCAATTTGATACACAAAACCTGCAAATTGTCCCCCGGGAGCTCAGTCCTTCAGCTTCCAGCACAAGCAGGTACTTGCAGAGGAACTCTCCGCCCTTCTCAGCGCCAATGTGGTCGAGTCCGTGCCACCGGGGCAGGAAAGGCTGGGATTCTATTCCAGGTACTTCCTTGTGGAAAAGAAAACAGGGGGGATACGTCCCATCCTAGACCTAAGGGCCCTGAACAAATATCTGGTCTGAGAAAAGTTCAGGATGCTTTCCCTGGGCACCCTTCTTCCCATGATTCAGGAAAACGATTGGCTATGCTCTCTGGACTTAAAGGATGCTTACACTCATATCCCGATACTGCCGGCCTATCTCGACGATTGGCTGGTGAAGAACACCTCTGAGGCAGGAGCTCTACTGTCCATGCAGATGACTATTCAACTCCTGGAGCTACTAGGGTTTGTGATAAATTATCCAAAGTCCCATCTTCTTCCTGTTCAGAAACTCGAATTTATTGGGGCTCTGCTGGATTCTCAGACAGCTCGTGCCTACCTCCCGGAAGCGAGGGCCGACATTCTTCTGTCCCTTGTTTCTTGGGTACGAGTGTCTCAGCAGATCACAGCTCGGCAGATGTTGAGATTGCTCGGCCACATGACCTCCACAGTGCATGTGACTCCCATGGCCCGCCTCCACATGAGATCAGCTCAATTGGACCCTAGCGTCTCAGTGGTACCAAGCTGCTGGGGACCTAGAGGACGTAGTCCTGCTGTCCACGAGTTTTCTTCAGTCCCTCCATTGGTAGACAATTCGGTCCAATTTGACTCTGGGACGTCCTTTCCAAATTCCTCAGCCTCAAAAGGTGCTGACAACGGATGCGTCTCTCCTGGGGTGGAGAGCTCATGTCGATGGACTTCACACCCAAGGGAGTTGGTCCCTTCAGGAGAAAGGTTTACAGATCAACCTCCTGGAGTTACGAGCAGTCTGGAACGTTCTAAAGGCCTTCAGAGATCGGCTGTCCCATCAAATTATTCAAATTCAGACAGACAATCAGGTTGCCATGTACTACATCAACAAGCAGGGGGGCACCGGATCTCGCCCCCTGTGTCAGGAGGCCGTCAGAATGTGGCTTTGGGCTCGCCAGTACGGCATGTTTCTTCAAGCCATGTATCTGGCAGGCGTAAACAACAGTCTGGCCGACAGATTGAGCAGGATAATGCAACCTCATGAGTGGTCGCTCAATTCGGTGGTACGCGAGATCTTCCAAGTATGGGGCACCCCCCTGGTGGATCTCTTTGCCACTCAAGTCAATCACAAGCAAGGTCCCTCAGTTCTGTTCCAGACTTCAGGCCCACGGCAGACTAGCGTCGGATGCCTTTCTCCTGGATTGGGGGGATGGCCTCCTGTATGCTTATCCTCCCATACCTGTGGTGGGGAAGACTTTGCTGAAACTCAAGCAAGATCGGGGCACCATGATCCTGATCGCTCCCTTTTGGCCACGTCAGATATGGTTCCCTCTTCTTCTGGAATTGTCTTCCGAAGAACCGTGGAAATTGGAGTGTTTTTCGACCCTCATTACTCAGAACGAAGGGGTGCTTCTGCATCCCAACCTCCGGTCCCTGGCTCTCACGGCCTGGATGTTGAGAGTGTAGATTTTGCCTCCTTGGGTCTGTCAGAGGGTGTCTCCAGAGTCTTGCTTGCTTCCAGGAAAGATTCCACTAAGAAGAGTTACTTCTTTCTATGGCGGAGGTTTGGCGTCTGGTGTGACAGCAAGGCCCTAGATCCTCGCTCTTGTCCTACACAGACCCTGCTTGAATACCTTCTGCATTTGTCCGAGTCTGATCTTAAGACCAACTCTGTAAGAGTTCATCTTAGTGCGATTAGTGCATACCATTACCGTGTGGAAGGTAAGCCGATCTTGGGACAGCCTTTAGTTGTTCGATTCATGAGAGGTTTGCTTTTGTCAAAGCCCCCCATCAAACCTCCTACAGTGTCATGGGATCTCAATGTCGTTCTCTCCCAGCTGATGAAACCCCCTTTCGAGCCACTGGATTTCTGCCATCTGAAGTACTTGACCTGGAAGGTCATTTTCTTGGTGGCAGTCACTTCAGCTCGTAGAGTCAGTGAGCTTCAAGCCCTAGTAGCTCATGCTCCTTATACCAAATTTCATCATAATAGAGTAGTCCTCCGCACTCACCCTAAGTTCTTGCCAAAGGTGGTGTTGGAGTTCCATCTGAACCAGTCAAATATCTTGCCAACATTCTTCCCCCGTCCGCATCCCTGCCCTGCTGAACGTCAACTGCACACATTGGACTGCAAGAGAGCATTGACCTTCTATCTGGAGCGGACACAGCCCCACAGACAGTCCGCCCAAATGTTTGTTTCTTTTGATCCCAACAGGAGGGGAGTGGCTGTTGGGAAACGCACCATTTCTAATTGGCTAGCAGATTGCATCTCCTTTGCTTACGCCCAGTCTAGGCTGACTCTTGAGGGTCATGTCACGGCTCATAGAGCCATGGCAGTGTCAGTGGCCCACTTGAAGTCAGCCACTATCGAAGAGATTTGCAAGGCTGCGATGTGGTCATCTGTCCACACATTCACATCACATTACTGCCTACAGCAGGATACCCAACGCGACAGTCAGTTCGGGCAGTCGGTGCTGCAGTAATGAGCCTGGGGGCTAGGGATACCCCATCAGTGAGAACAAGCAGCCTGCTTGTCCTCGGAGAAAGCGAAAGCTACATACCTGTAGAAGGTATTCTCCGAGGACAGCAGGCTGATTGTTCTCACCAACCCGCCCGCCTCCCCTTTGGAGTTGTGTCTTCCCTTGTCTTTGTCTTTGCTATTTACTGGACTGACGAACACGAGCGAGTTCGGGCGGGAAGACAGTCGCGCATGCGCAGTGTACGTGCGCGCACGAGGGCTAGCAAACGTCTTTGCTAGAGAAGATCTCCGATTGAAGGGGCTGCCGCGGACGTCACCCATCAGTGAGAACAATCAGCCTGCTGTCCTCGGAGAATACCTTCTACAGGTATGTAGCTTTCGCTTTTTCCACTCACACCCGTTCCTCATTCTGCTGCCTCAGAATGTCACAACAGATCACTCACTCTGAAGTTCAGGTTAAAGTCATGGGCCTGTAAGATTTTTCCTCATTTTGGATCCTGAACCAAAGTCTCAGACCTTGAACCAAAGCTCATAGCTGTAATAATAATATACAATATATATATTTTCCCAGTCCGGCAAGGAACAGCTAGAGTCCCCACTATATCCTCAGCTATTCTCTCAAATGGCTCAGTGATAATGGGTAAAGGTTTCAGGGGTTGATCTTGGGTGTTGCCCACTCTTTGGCACTCATCACACGTTCGATAGTAGTCAGCTACGGCTCGAGATACTCCGGCCAGTAGAAGTTCTGGATCAATCTGTTGTGGCACTGACGACAGGCTTACTGATCTATAATTTCCCGAATCGCTCCTGGAACCCTTTTTTAAATGTATGGATTTCCTCAGTATGTCTTCCAGGTTCACACACTTAAGTGCTAGACATGTGCTCAGTGGTATTCTATAGCGTTAGCCCATAAATGCATAGGGGGTGGGCATATGGACATGGAGTGCTTGGGTGTGTCAAACATTTATTTATTTTTGAAAGTATCTTTGTTGTGTCAGAACAGAAAGGGCTTGACATAGAACATTGCCAAACAAACTGTGCATATCACTGTGAGTCCTCCATACATTGTTATCAACAGAGATACCTTTCAAACACACCTGTCCCTTTGAGAACCCCAACGAAGCACATAATTAACATTTCACTACAACCACTGAGCAGATAACACTTTTCTGTTTGACTTTTTCAGATTTTTTTTCCCCTCCCCTCCCTCCCCCGTCTCCACGACATTACCCTCTTGCCTCTCCAGCTCTGCCCCCCCCCTTTAGTGACCCAGATCCTATAAAGTAGCTCAACCCCCTCCAGAGCCCAGTGATGAGTATGTCTTCCATATCTCCCTGTACTCCCCTCGCCTCTTGGAGGCGCTAGCCATATACTGGAGCTCCACCCTGTCCGCCATCTCCCCCAATAGACCACGCCACCGAACTATTGGAGGGGGAGAAGGGTCAGCCCATGACTGTAAAATACATTTTTTTACCAATAATGCAGCTAGCAAGATGAACTGACATTGAGCTTTGGATAGACCCTCCCCTGTAATTGAGCTTTCATCACCCAGTAATAACATTCGATAGGACCATTCAAAAGGCCTTCGCAGGGACTGCTCTGTGACCGCCAGGGAGTGTTTCCACAATTGTGACAGGGTTGGACATTCCGGAGAAGGGTGCCCACTGCATTCTTGCACTTTACACGTGTCATCCTTCCAGAACCCCATGTCTTTTCCTCTCTTACATGATATATGTACTCTGTACAGTGTTTTAAACTAAATGTCTTTGAGGGACGCATTGGGTGTAACCTTATGAAGGATCTCAAATGCCTCCCCCAACTGTTCTCTCGAGACCTGTTCCCCCCAATGCTTCACTCCACGCGGCTGCCAGTCCGCTTAAATGTTCCCTCCCCCCCCTAGAGTCCACCACTACTTGGTACCATTGGGAAAGTCCATTGGAGGATGCGAGAAGGGCCAGAAATACCCTGTCCACCTTTGTAAAACTTGCTGGAGAACCTGTCCTACTCTGCAGCTTCAAGCAAGCAATCAACAAACTCACCAGATCTCCCAAGCAATCAACAAATTCACCAAATCCCACTGCAAACTGGATACTTGTCCAAACAACGTAATAAAATTCGCCCCCCAACGCTTCATAACAGACGTCACGTCACATTTGAACTACATGCTACAACACGTACTCTTCCCCAAGGACAAAGGAAAAATACTACTCACCCTATACCCAAAGATTTAAAGAAAAAAACAAGTGACACAACCAACTATCGCACAGTAGCATCCATCCCCCTAGCAGTCAAATTAATGGAAAGCATGGTAACCAAACAACTCACCGAATACTTAAACAAATTCTCAATACTACACGAATCCCAATCAGGATTCTGATCTAACCACAGCACAGAAACAGTACTAATCACTCTACTAACCAAATTCAAACAAACAATTGCGACTGGAAATAACGTACGTCTCCTACAATTTGACATGTCCAGCGCGTTCGACATGGTCAGTCACCAAATACTTACGAATATCTTAGAATACTTTGGAATAGGAGGAAACATACTTAGATGGATCAATGGCTTCCTACCATTCCTAGAGTGGAGGAGTGGCCTAGTGGTTAGGGTGGTGGACTTTGGTCCTGAGGAACTGAGTTTGATTCCCGGCACAGGCAGCTCCTTGTGACTCTGGGCAAGTCACTTAACCCTCCATTGCCTGCCGCATTGAGCCTGCCATGAGTGGGAAAGCGCGGGGTACAAATGTAACAAAACAAAAAAAACCACAAGAACATACCAAGTGACTTCAAAATCAAAAACATCATCCCCATGGAAACCTGATTGCGGACTACCCCAAGGATCACCGCTCTCACCAACCCTTTTCAACCTAATTATGACACCCCTAGCCAAATCACTAGCTAACCAAGGACTTAACCCATACATATACGCAGACGATGTCACGATCTACATCCCATTCAAAAATGATCTAACTGAAATCTCAAATGAAATCAAACAGAGCCTCCATATAATGAACTCATGGGCGGATGCATTCCAACTAAAGCTCAACGCAGAAAAGACACAATGTCTCATTCTCACCTCACAATTTAACACAAACAAACCTACTACCATAGTCACCCCAGACTACACTCTCCCCATGTCAGACAGTTTGAAAATTCTCGGAGTAACAATTGACCGAAATCTCACATTAGAAAGCCACGCAAAAAATACGACAAAGAAAATGTTTAACTCAATGTGGAAACTTAAAAGAATAAAACCTTTCTTCCCAAGGGAAATATTCTGCAGCCTGGTACAATCACTGGTACTAAGCCACCTAGATTACTGCAATGCCATCTACGTCGGATGCAAGGAACACATCATCAAGAAACTTCAAACTGCCCAAAATACAGCAGCCAGACTCATATTTGGAAAAACAAAATATGAAAGCGCCAAATCTCTAAGAGAAAAACTACACTGGCTCCCACTAAAAGAACGAATCACATTCAAAGTTTGCACCCTGGTCCACAAAATTGTCCATGGGGAAGCCCCGACCTATATGTCAGATCTCATAGACTTGCCAACCAGGAACACAAAAAGATCAGCACGCACATTCATGAATCTTCACTACCCCAATTGCAGAGGACTTAAATATAAATCCATGTATGCATCTAGCTTCTCCTACATAAGCACACAATTATGGAACACATTACCAAAGGTCATAAAAACAATGGACGACCTGACAATCTTCCGTAAACTACTGAAAACCAACTTGTTCAAGAAGGCATACCATAAGGATTCATCCTAAATACTAGACATTTAGACTGTACATGACATGAACTGGACAAACCGGAATCCCTACACTAAAATGATACCATCGATTCAAATGAAAGCATGCAATCCATGCACTACCACTTTATCTCTCATAACGGAAATGAACTCGCTTTAGTTAATTAACTTATTGTTATTATCGACTCTATCCCTCACGAATTTCTATGTAACACCACTACGTATGTCAACTTCCTCACTGCAGTAATACTTGTAACTTCTATCTGGAAATGGCGATCGCCATTACGATATAATGTAAGCCACATTGAGCCTGCAAATTGGTGGGAAAATGTGGGATACAAATGCAACAAATAAATAAATAAATAAACAGTAATCCCGCACCTGCAAAAATAGAAAAACTTGTTGCTGAGTAAGACCTCCATTCTTGTCTTAGGGTTTCAAAGGTAGGAAATGTCTGATCCCCCCAGCTCCAACAGGCACCCTATGTATTGACAGCCACCTCGCACCCATGAGCGGAAGGCTCCCTGCCCCACCCCAGAAAAAAAATGGATATACCCTCCCTGCTCCTCCTATCTCTACCCTCCACCACTTCCATGCTTTCCCCAACGCTGTTATGTATGGGTTCCTGCCAATATGCCTCTCTCCCCACCTATTCTTTCTACCCCCAAGAATAGAGAACACATCAAAAGGAGCGCACCATTCTTTCCAGAAGCCCAAAGAGCAAAACGTGCCACCCCTGTGTGACATTCGTGTATCCATCGTAACATAGCTACCACATTATACGTCCTGAGATCTGGCAATGGTACCCTACCTTGACTTCTATTTCTAGTCAGTTTAGCAAAAGCAATACGCGGTCTCCTGGCATGCCATATAAAGGAGCTGACTATAGAGCGATATATACCCTCCTCCCTCCTTTCCACCCATAGGGATAACATCTGCAGCGGATATAGCAGCTTAGGAAGGATCACCATCTTAACTAATGCAGTGTGGCCTCTGAAGTTCACCGGGAGATCCTTCCATTGTATGCACAACTGCCGTGCCACTTCCATCCTCTATCACGTTTTTTCGATACATCCATTCAAAATTAGAGCTCAAATATATTCCTAAATACTTAATCCCTTTTCGGTCCCACACTAATGGGAATTTCTCTAGGGAAGTGCTAATTCAGGGGGATGTAACTGGCAATGCCTCGGAATTTCCAAAATTAAATAATAACCCCACAAATTCACCAAAAACTCATATCATCTCCATCACCACAGGCAGAGATGTCTTAGCATTATCCAATTACAAAAGCATGTCGTCCACAAACAAGTTAACACAATATTCATTACCTCCTACTCTTATCCCTTGTACTCCTTCCCCCTGCCGAATCTTAGCCGCTAAAGGCTCCAGAGACAGTACAAACAGCAGGGGGGAGAGGGGACACCCCTCTCTAGTGCCCCGTCCCAGTGCAATGCTTGGTGTGAGAGCATCGTTGATAAGAAGTTGGGCCGTTGGATTACTATACAGCACTCCCACCCAGTCTAGAAAAGCTCCCTTAATACCGAAGCGTTGTAGCACCCAAAACAAATATTGCCAGACTACGTTATCAAAAGCCTTCTCGGCGTCCAAACTCGCCACCATGGAGTCCCCCACTCTGTGCTTGCCCTTCCATAATAATCGGCAAACCTTCAAGATATTAGTGATGCAAATCTGCCTTTGACAAACCCTACTTGGTCTGGGTGTATCAACATCGGGAGAAGTTCCCCCAGCCTCTTAGCCAGTACACTTGCCAGAATCTTAAGGTCCTGATTTATAAGAGAAATAGGTCGATAAGAACCTACCAGCTCTGGGTCCTTCCCCGGTTTTGGTAATACTGTAATGAAGACATGATTAAGTGAAAGGCCCATGCTTTGCGAGTCTGGAACATCTTCACACATACTGACAAACGCCGGAATACAAAGATCTTGTAGTATTTTGTAAAACTCTGTGCCCAGCCCATCCGGCCCTAGAACCTTGACCAGTTTTAACTGCTTGATCACAGTCTGTACCTCTTTACCCGTTAAGGGCGCATTAAGCATCTCTCCCTGTGCATTAGTTAAACTCGGGGGTTGTAGTCATTCAAAAAAAACCTGCATGTAGGGTCCGGAAAAGCTCCGTTATCATATAAAGACGCATAGAAGCGGGAGAACTCCCCTTGTTTTTCTGTCTCGCTACTAATATGTTTCCCTTCTACTGTTTTCATTTGAGTTATGAAACTCTTTCCAGATCTCGGACGCACCATCAAGGCTAACAGCTTTCCAGTCTTGTTTCCCCATCTGTGAAGCCTATAACCGAATACTATATAGCGCTCGCTCTTTTTAGCAATTTTTGCATCTCCTTCCTGCACTCTAAGTACAAACGTTTATTTTTTTCCACTGGACGAGACATGTATCTTCTCCTGGCGTCCCCCAGCTTGTCCCCCATCTGTACTATATCTGATTCCCACTTCTTACGTGCCGAAGTTGTAAATGCGATTATTTTCCCTCTAAGGACTGCCTTTGCTGCTTCCCAGTAGGTTTGCGACCCATTTTCTGCCTCATAATCTTTCCACGCCTGTAACAAACATTCCTTGAACTCCTCACTCTGGTATAGCGTTGGATTCATCCGCCAGCTTGGAAGTTTCCCTCCTTCCTTTGTGAAACTCTTTTTATACTGGCAGTTATAGAATGACATGGGGACAAAGTTTGTCCCCGCCCCGTGGGTTCTGTCCTCATCTGCAGAAGCCTCGAACAATTATGATTTTTATATTGAAATCTTTTTATTAAAAGTATAAAAAGGAACAATATGCTGTGCAACTATCAAACATATAAATGACAAGTGACCGACTCACCCGCAAATGCGCAGTAGAGACTTCCCTCTCTGTCCCGCCCTCGCGTCAAGACATGATGACGTCAGAGGGTGGAACAGAGAGGGAAACGGACGCTGCCATTGGAGCCTGGAGACGAAGGAACATCGCCGGCACACCAACCTCCATCCCTGACATCGCCGCTGCTCCCGCCCCCCTCCTTATTGGGCCCCCTGCACTGACATGAGAGCGCCTCTCACCTCCATATGGAAGCGCTGCAAGCAGCAGCAGTGCGATCTGCTGCTGCCTGCAGCGCTTTCACACGGAGGTGAGAGGCGCTCCCATGTCAGTGCAGGGGGCCTGGCACAGACGGGGGAGGGAGCGGCGGTGAGGAAGGTAGCTGGACATGGGGGGAGGGGAGGGGGAGAGAGGAGGGTTGCTGGACATGGGGAGAGAGCAGGGCAGAGAGGAGGGTTGCTGGACATGGGGGGAGGGCAGGGGAGAAAGCAGGGTGGGGGGGAGGCCAAGGGAAAGAGGAGGGTTGCTGGATATGAGGGGAGGGCAGGGGACAGAGCAGGGTTGGTGGACGGGGGGGAGGCCAAGGGAAAGAGGAGGGTTGCTGGATATGGGGGGAGGGCAGGGGAGAGAGGCGGGTCGGTGGACGGGGTGAGGCCAGGGGAGACAGGAGGGCTGCTGGACATGGGGGGAGAGAGCAGGGTTGCTGGACATGGATCGGGGGAGGGGTGGGCAGGGGAGAGAGGAGGTTTGCTGGACATGGATGGATGGAGGTGAGAATTATTACATTTTGCAAAACACAAATCTCACCCGTTTTAATGGGCTTAACGGCTAGTTGTGTATAAATTACAAATAGAAAACAATAATAACAGCGAGCAGCTATAATAATTCCCCTCACCACCACCCTCTACCCTTTCAACCCCAACAACAGCTGATCTCTACTACCTCAAGGAATCCTAATCCATCCTGTTAAAATGTCCAAGGGTACAAAATACAACCCATTCTGTATGCCCTAGAGAGGAGAAATATGCCCTATGAAGCACTGTTATGATTTTTTAATCTATGGATGAGTAAGAAGTCATCAACAATCTAAGGATTCAATCTAGCTCTCCTGTCTTCTACTGTCCTTCTGGCAATAGAAGATGTATTCTTAGAAGATGTGCTGGTAGCAGGATGTACAGGATCCCCCATGCAAATTTTGCTAGTTGTGACCAGCATGTTTGCATCACTCAAACATAAATAACAGTCCAATTCATTGACAGGCTTCAAAATAGAAAATTACACGGGGATAAAGTTTGTCCTCGTGGGCTCTGTCCCCGCAAGCTCTGTCCCTGTCCCCATCCCCGCAGTTACTGCGGATCCCCATCCCTATGTCATTCTCTACTGACAATACAGGCATTACCTATGAGCACACCACCCTGAGTGTGCCTGATCTCTGATCTTGGAAGCTCAGCAGGGTTAGGCCTGGCTGGTTTCTACTTGGATGGGGGACTGCCTAGGAATACCAGGTGCTGTAGGTTTTCTTTTTTTTTTTTTTGCACCTTTTGCACCTTTACAGTGGGATTTTCTAGGCTTAGTGCCTTTGCCTCCACATTTCTGTGGGAAATGTTACGTATTGTTATTTTCTGGGGCTAGTGCTCAGGTCTCCATGGTAACCATGGAACCTCAGTGCTGTCATGGGGACATTTTCTCCAGGTGCAGTAGTTTCAGCAAAATAATTTTATTTTTCTGGGAGATGGTTGGCTTTCAGCCTGGAGGTCACAGGTTTAAGGCTGGTTTGTGCATCATATTAGCTGTGGCCCTTGGCTCCTTTTCTATGGGGCATATTTTACTTCCCTCTCTCATATTGCTTGCCTTGACAAGCAGTTCTTTACATAGCTGGGACAGTTCACACTATGCTACAGTGCCAAAGGTTAGCTGTGGTTGTGATGGTTTCCCACAGCAGCTCTGCTCTTCTAGTTTTGCTCTCTGACACTGATCAAACTATTGCATACCAGGTCCAGCTTCCACTGTATCTATGACACCTCTAGCTAGCTGTTTGTTGCAGTGTCTCTAAGGCTTTTATTGCACTTTTTGTTTATATTGGACAGCTAGCTATATTCAGAGCTACTTCAATTTAGCATTCTTCCCTGTATTTCTCCCTTAGGAAGCGTTTCTTCTCTTTCCTCTTTGGCCCCCTCATCTGCGTTTTCTCTGTTTGGCCATTCTGGGCCCTCATGTTCAGTTCCAGGCTTTGCCTTTCAGCATGGCTGTGGCTCCATTCACCTTTTCCTCGGTTTGGGAGTTTTGCAGCATTCTCCGCAAGGACAGCATCAGAGTGCACCTCGCTCTAGATGAAATCCAAGAGTCTATCTTCCCAGGTCTTCTCGGAATCCTTGGACTGGTGGTCACCCTTCAAATGAGCCACCTCATCCCATTCCAGATAGTTCTGGTATGATTTTTTTCTTGACCGAGGACTGGAGGATCTAGGTTCAGACTTGGGTGTGCAGTCTTCTCAGGGCACTGAGTACTGAGGCCTTGCTTTGCATTCATGTCTTGGGCTCTGTGGCGGACACTTTGGAAGTAGTGCCGTGTGCAGTGCTCATAGACAACATCTACAGCTCTTGCTTCTCGAAGGGTGGTCTCCTATGTTCCAGGAGTGTCAGCAGTGTCTTCTGTGGCTGTTCTCGTTATGGCTGCGCATGAACTGGTGGCTCCGCAATTCCTTCCTTTGGAAGGGATGCCTTGGCGCCTTTGCAGTGGATGGTGGTGGTCACGGTTGTGAGTCTCTTGTACTGGAGAGTCCTTTGCCTCCTTCTGTCTCTGGGATAGTGGATGGCACAGGGGACAGTGTAGCCGATCTCCCGCCTGGACCTACTTTTGGTGCTGTTCGTCTTCTAGCCTTTCAGGACACTGCAGGCCAGGCGGTGCTTGTGCCGTCGGAGAAGATGAGGCGGTGGCTGCTTCGACAGAGTGGGACTTGGAGTCAGACTGTGGCCATCAGGGCGTGTTGCCCCCATGGAGAGGCAGAGGACCTCATGTTCCATTTCTATGCAGCCAACTTTGCTGGCTTTTCCTTCGGTGAGTTCTCTTTTCTGCAGTCTTCTGGTCTCGGCAGAATGGTTATTCCGCACCAGTTCTTCTCCAGCTTGGCCTCAGAGAGTTCCGGAGGTAGATCTGATGGCGTCCCGACTGGATGCCCAGATGCCTTCTTTCTTCTGTCATCGTAGATAGAGCAATTCAGCATGGCTGGTTGTTCAATTGCTTCCTTAGCTGGAGGACGTTCTTCGATAGTGTTTCCTCCGTGGCCTCTCTGTGGCCGAGTTTATTTTGGATCGCTCGCCACCAGGGTTGAGTCATTTTTGTAGCTCTGGATTAACCACGGCGACCTTGGTATGCAGATATGATGTGGCTCCTGGTGGCACCTTTGTTTTGGATCTCGCTTGACTCTGAGCTCTTCCTTCTGGGTCCATTCCTGAGTGGATGATCCCTTTCGCTTTGGTCTTACAGCCTGGTTTTTTGAGAGACCAACTCTGAGGAACAGAGATCTTTGGACGCAGTGGTTACTGTTCTGTTGCGATCTAGTATATGGTCCATGGTTGACTTCAACCTCATATTCTCGGGTGTTGAGGATTTTTTGAGGCCGGTTGCGGCCCACGCTTGGTCTTCATTGCAGGCGTCTGTTCCTCAGCGATTGAGTTCCTTCTGCAGGATGGGTTGCAGAAGGGTCTGGCCTGGTCTTGCACTCTGAGGTGGTGCATTTCTTGCAGAGTGCTTTGCTCCTTCGCTGCTGTGACCTTGTTCACCCTGAAACCTCATTCGTGTTCTCCGAGTCTAGCTTGGGGCTCCTTGTCTACCGAGCATTTCTTCGGACTCCTTTTGTTCCTTTGCAGAATGCTTCGCTTAGGAACTTACAAGCAGTGTTCTTGGTCGCCAATTCTTCGGTATGGAGAGTGTCTGTCTGAATTTTTAGCGCAGCCATGCTAAGCTGTTTTTTCTGCAATTTGCTGAGTCTGGAATGATTTTGCTTTCCGGCTGTGGTTTGGCTTTTCTTTTTCAGCCTCTCTTTCTTCCCTCCTTTCAGGAGGGGGATTTTCATGCGGAGTACACGGTGCTTCGTTTTCTGGATATACATAGGGTTCTCCGGTATTCGCAGATGTTGCATGTTTTTCAGCGCTCAGATCTTCTCTTTGTCTTTGTTGCTTGTTCTTGCCGTGGGACAGCAGCCTCTGGTCTGATCTGATTTTTTTCTCATTGGATTGTGGATTTTTTGGAAAGGTTGCATCCCGCTGGTGCGTTGCAGACTTGTTTCACAAGATTGCTATCTACCTCTTGGGCGGAACGGGTGTGCTTTCACTATTCAGATGCTGCCTTTGCAGCGGCTGTTCTGTCTTAGGGAGTGGCAACTTCCCACTCTACTTAGGGATTGGTTTGGTACATCCCACCTGTGCTTGGCTTCATCTGCCTCATACGCTAAGGAAGGTAAAATTATGCCTTACCTGCTCATAATTTTCTTTCCTTTAGTAGCAGCAGATGAATCCAGGATCCTGCCCTCCTTTGTCAGCCGTGCTTGTTTTGCCTGTCTGTTCGTGTCCTGGTTTCCAAAAAAAAAAGGAGAAGAGGAAAGAGAACAGAAATCACTGAAGAGGAATCGCAGTCGTGGTTTCTCTTAAGTCAGACTAACGAGTTTCTGTTTTGTATGGTTGGTGAGGGAGGCTTCCGATTTCTTTTCTGATTCTGCTTGGTGATGAGACATGTACTGAGGTGAAGGAGTAGCTGGCTGTCTAGTATCACTGCCTTCAGCTTTGTAATCTCTATCTCCACCTGCTGGTAGATGGACACAACCCATCAGTTCTTGGATTCATCTGCTGCTACTAAAGGAAAGAAAATTATCAGCAGATAAGGCATAATTTTTCCTTTTGTTTTTTGTTTTTGGAGGGGGGGGGGGGGCGTTCCTCAGTCTCGCTCACAGGTACAGAATCCTCGCTTGCTCAGTACTGCATCACCATACAAAAATCTCTCATTCAAAAATGAAGTAAGACCATTCAAAATTTCTTATCAAAAAATATGTATTCAAAAAAGTCTCCTATATTGTAGAGATCATAAATATACAACTCATCTTGCTTCAATATCTCACAGTCCACTTTCTTAAGCGCAAGATACAAGTTTAGAGTTGAAGATTTAATGCACCATCCAGGCGCTTTAAACCTTTAACTCTAAACTTGTAGCTTAGATTTTAAGAAAGTAGATTGTGAGATATAAGCTGTAGAAAGAGTTATAAGAAAGAGACTTTTTTGAATAAATATTTTTTGATAAGAATTTTTGAATTGTCTATCTTTATTTTTGAATGAGAGATTTTTGTATGGCAATATATTTTGTGATCTCTCATTACCGCCTGAAGATTTTCTTTACTATGCCAGTATTCTGTACCTGTGAACGAGACTAGTGAACGATGCTCATGGCATCTGTCATTTGCCTGTGCCTCACACACAAATAGGGCAACTGTTGTTAGTGTGGAATGATATCCCTGAGAGCCAGAAACATAGCCTCTTCTATCTCTGGGAGTATTAAGAAGCTGAAAAACAAAAGCTTCAAAGACAGTCCTCTGCACAGGAGCCGGCTGGCTCAGCACAGTTGAGCTGATCTTCTTCCATAGAAGCTGTTTCTGTCCTCTCACACAGTGTTCAGAAGAGTCCAGTCATTAACAGCATCATACCTCTTCAGAGGAAGCTCAAGTCTTGACTGAGACTTTTCAAATGAAGGCATCTGAATCCTAAGCACTGTCAGATCAATCTGAGCAAAAGCATGACTCTAAGAAGAATGGCTGCAAAACAGCTACTAATGGGGCAGTTCTTCAAATGGGCATCTCCTCTTAGGTGCTCTAGTGCCTCATGGTGAGTGTCTATTCTGAAACTGCATTTGGGCACCCAGATTCCGTTATAGAATAGCAGTGTAACCGGGCATCAGTATACCTCACACTTAGTCACGTTCAGTTACACTAGCCATAGACCTGGTGTAACTGGGTCTGCCTAACTGCTGCAAGAGCACGTGTAACTTACAATATTTTGTAAGTGATGTACATAACTGGGAGGCACACCCAAACCCTACCCATGAGCATCCCCCCTTGCATTTTTGCACTTTACCACTTAAGAAAGTCCTTATTGAATAGCATTTATACACGTAAGTGATGATTTTTTGTTTTGTTTTTTGCATTTACACGTGCAAAAGGGCGCACACCCTTAAACACCTTGTTATAGAATTACCCTGGTTATGGCACTTATTTTAAGTCTTTTCTATTTGAAAAGAAAAGAAAATGCCTACTTTTTAAAATAGATTACTAATGCAAATGGCCAAAATGCACATGTACATTAAGGTGTAGTCACTTAAGCCATCTTTGAAGCTAATGTGTAAATGTCTGGGTCTAGATGTTAACACATTCGTGTATAAATGATAGTATTTTTATAATTTACACACATACCTGTGTGCTCTGCCCATGTTTTATCCATACACCACCCAGGTGTACGCCCACTAGCAAAATACACACCACCAAATTATGGTGCTTACTTTGCCAATGGACAGTATTTTACAAGAGGTCATTACGCACATAAGTGACTAGAATACTGCCGTTTACATGCTTCCCGCCACCTAAAACTAGGTGACTCTTTATAGAATTACCTTTTCAGCATATTCCCACAAAGCAGATGACTGAAATGATGACCAGCACTAAAGAGCAAAAAGCACATGGCCAACTATGTTAACTTTTCTGTGTCGGATTCCCAGTGCCATCATGAAACCAAAGCAGTCCACACACCTGCACAAACATGAGCATACCAACCTTTGAATTAGAGGCCGACTGAAATCAAGTTTTTCAGTTTCAGCTGAAACTGAAGCTGCAGCCAAAATTCACCACTCGGTTTCTGCCGAAACTGGCCCGGCCCCCTGAACAGCACCCACTCCCTCCCTCCTGCAACCAGACAGAGCCTTCCTCCTGGACCCTCCCATGAGCCTCCACTTCCCAGCCTAAAACATTTTGTTTAAAATGACCTGAAGAGGGCCAAAAGAACCAAATCATTTTTTGCTCTTCGAACATCCCTGTCAGCCTTCACTTTATGGTGACACCTACTGGCCAGATTCAGGGACTATGCTTACATAGTCAGGAAGAAGCTGAGATGTGTGGTCCACAGGTATGGACTTCAATTGTTGGGCTAAAGTTAAAGTGGGAGGGGATAGAAAATAAGCTGTAAAAACCCAAGTAGTTGTGCTTTAATGTTTGTGGCACTGCAGCCTATAGTGGAGCATTAAAATTGATTCTGACAGTAGAACATTGATTTAAAGTAGATTAGACTACTGCAGTGCACTGTGTATTGATTTACCAAAATTCACATACATGATACATTGCCTCCAACTAATTCAAAACACTGCTACATGGATAACTTCTGGATGACAGTACAGAGAGAGGATTATGCCTATTTAAGAGAAAAAAAAGAGAAAACGCTACATTTCTGCTGAGCAATAGTGCCCACTTGTTGTTGGGGGGGGGGGGGGGGGTCATTCCATCTGTCCATAATAGAAGTTCTCTGCCCAATTCTCAGGACACACCCAGCCAATTAGGTGTTCATAATATCCACAGTGAATGAACATGAGAATTTGCATGCACTACCTCCTTTATATTCAGATCTACATTATGCATATTCATTTTGGGTATCCTGAAATCCTGACTGGCTAGATGTGTACCAGGGACTGGGTAGAGAACCACTGGTCTGTAAGCATAGGCACAAAGAAACATAGAAGCACACATACAGAGGGATACACAAAGAAGCGCAGACATGCATGTATTTTCAAATAGCAGAAAAAGAAAACTGTAGTTGTGTTACCTTATTAGTGTGCACTGTTCAACTTTTTAATATTTAAATCTGCTTTGTAAATCTATGAGGAGGCATTATATTTAAAAAAAACCAAACAAAACGGTTAACTCCTTATTGTCCAGCAAACCTCCATAGTTTTTCACAGCGGTTCTTGTCATGCGAGTCCTTCTTAAAAGGAGTCCATGTAAATAAGATACAAGTGTTAAGGTGTCTTGGCCCTACACGATGAATCAGTTTGCAATAAGAATGACAGATATTAGATCAGGGGTGGGCAACCTATGGCCCATGGGCCAAATGCAGCCCATCATTGATTTTTGTTTGTGCCCTAGAACCATGGGAAATATACACAGAAAACATCATTAACCAATGTTCTGGCTATTTTAAATACTGTATTTTGCAAATATTTTCAGAATAGCCACAGTTTGTTTCCATTATTTTTACTTAAAAGTTTTACTTATTTATCACAGAAGGTCTATGGAGCTCTGTGTATTTTCAGTTTTGACATTATTTAATGTTGCGGCCCACTAGGGGTAGTACTGACATTCATGCGACCCTATATGTATAAAGGTTGCCCTTTAGATGATGTTTGCATTGTAGAAAAAAAGGTGAAGGCTTGGTGTTTTAATTAAACTACAATAAATTACTATAGCAGATTAATTGGATCATTTAGCTGTTGGGTTGTTTTAGAGGTTTTATTAAGATACATTTTGGATATATATTATTTATAAAGCTTGATGTTTTATGTTCTGTGTTTTAATGCTGTGACTTGCCTAGAGCACATGTTTAGCTAGTCAAATAAATTAGTTTAATGGGATAGGAGACCATGCTCTTTAGTGGATTGGTTAACTGGCTAATAGACAGGAAATAAAGCATAGAACTAAATGGTAAGTTATCCACATAGAAAAAGATCATTATTGGAGGTCCCTATGGGTATACTGGGAGCTGTGCTAGTATTCCTATCATATTCATAAATGATCTGCAGATAGAAGTGCCAAGTGAATTTATCAAATTTACTGCTTACACAATTTTCCAAGGCATTAAAATGATAGAGGATTGCAAGAATTTGTAGAAGGACCCTGTTTGACTAGGAGACTAGGTATCCAAATGGCAAATGAAATTTAATGCAGAGAAGTGCAAAGTGATGCGCACAGGGGAAAATAATCCCATACATTCAGTTCCAGCTTGATTTAGAAGTCATCATCCATGAAAAAGATCTTAGTGTCACTGTGAATAATATGTTAACATTTTCAATTCAATATGCCACAGCTACTGAAAAAAACAATTTGAATGTTAGGGATTATTCATAGGAACATAAAAAATGATGATAGATAAGGACCACATGGCCCATCCAGTCTGCTTATCCACACAGTCTACAACCCCTTCCTCTCCACTGAGATCCCATATCCTTCTGAATTCAAAAAGAAATAAAGAACAAACCTGAGAATATCATTAGGGCTCTGTGTGGGTACCTTGAGTATTGTGTCTAGTTGTTCTGTCTGAAAAAGATATAGCAGAACTAGAACATTTTCAGAAAAGGGCAACAAAAATGATAAAATGGATAGAACAGCTCTTAAAAGAGGTTAAACAGGGTAAGAGTTTTCATCTTATAAAAGATGATTTAGAAGGGATAGCGTAGTAGTTTATAAAATCATGAGTGAGTGAAATGGTTAACTAGGGAATGGTTGTTTAACTTTTCAAACATGAAAGTAAGAGGGCATTCCATGAAACTAAATGCATCAGATTAGAAGCAAGTCATGGAAGTTGGTTTTCATGCAGCTTTAGTATCTGTTGGTTGGAGGATATGGGTAAGACAATTGACATAGTGGGATTCAGAGGAGGATTGGACAAGTACCTGTAGGGAAAGCCATAAAGAATTATTAGCCGGGTAGACTTGGGAGAACCATTTCTTATTTTTGAGCTGAGCTATGAGAAATAGATCTACTGGAGTAGCCACTGATAAGAGACAGGATGTTGGGTGTAATGGACCTTGGTTTGACTCAGCATGGCTGTTCTTGTGAAATACATACAAAGTCAGTTCAATGAGATGGAGCGCTGTTGAAATAACAACCGCTGGACCAAAAAATTAAAAAATAAATAACATCTTACAGAAAATAATAGCAAGGTTCTGTCAAGACTGCTGTGAAATTTGCTGTACAGCATTTCATGGTATTGATAAGATAACAAAATCCAAGCACTAAACACTGCACATTTAAAAGATACTCAGTTTGTTGCATACCAATTCTAGAATTGCAGACCGAAATATAGACTTATTTGGGGATTTGTTTATTTACATTGCTCTTATTTTGTTGTCCCAGGTACTTGAGAATTATAACAAAGGGAAAACAGCCTTGCTGTCTGCAGCCAAAGTGATGGTGAGTCCAACTGAAGTAGATCTGAACCCAGAACTGATCTTCCAACAACAACCTTTGCCATCAACTCTTCCTGCCGTGGAAGTGGGACCTGCAGTGATAAGTGGAAGTAGAACCAGGAGTGAGGATACAAGAAACAGCAGCACAAAGTAATTGAATTATCTTTAATCTCCTCCAGTCCTGTTGATCCTTTCCAAAGAATTTTATAAAATAAAGAGTCTTGCATCTAGGCACAGGATGAAGGTCTAAATTAGTAGCTCTTGTATCTAGGAAGGAGGCATCAATTGCAGTACAGTCATCATATATTAGGGCTAGGCAGGATCCTTGCACCTAGGGATATGTTTAGCATCTAAACTGATAGGCCTTGCATCTAGGATCAGGTTAAAGTTTAGAACTAATCATCTTTATGCCTAGTATTGGAACAACAATTTGACCTAAGAGTCCTTACACCTAGGGACAGGACAAGGGTTAAAACTTAGGGGCCTAATAATTGTGAATAGAGGTGCAAAGTCAGAGCTGTGGTGAGATAGTGTTTCATACTGCAACAGATGAGAAGGCACAATGGTCAGCAACGCAAAGCAAGTCAGAGGGGAACAGCAACATAAAACCAAAAGTGTAAAAGAGCAGTGAAGAGGGCCGCAGATGGAACAGCAACTCTGAGCCAGTCATGGTAGGAAGCAAAGTTTATTAAAAGGACCCAACACAAGCCCATGTTTCAGTAAACGCAGTTGAGGAAGTATTATTTCTTTGTTATAGGAATGAGAATCTCTTGAATCTTGGTTTACTATTACTGAGTGAAGATCTTTATGAGAAGATACATTAAACTGTGATTGTATCCGACAGATTTCTGATGCAGGCGTTTGCTGAAACATGGGCTGTGTCTGGTCCTTTTAATAAACTTTATTTCCTCCCATGATTGGTTCCGAGGAGTTGTTCCATCTGCAACCCTCTTCACTTTCTTTTGCACAATGTCAGTAAGACAAAGAAACAGATGTGAAATTTGAAAGTAAAGATGGAGGACAAAGAGAAATAATGTTTCATATAAAGAGGCAAACAGAAAAGTTATGGAGATGGATCATTGGTAAGAAATGTAGAAGCAGCCAAACAGAAAGGTAATAGCAGTATGGGAAGGAGAGATGAAGATGTATACCTGGAAGGGGCATATGTGGCCCTTTTGTGGTTAGAAGAGAGAAAGAGAGTTCTCTTTTCACCACAGTTTTACCTTTGTGTTCTGTTATATACTTTTGTGCCCTTCACTCCCTTCTGTCTTCCATTGCTGCCTTGCCTTTATCTTGTTTATTTTATCCATGTCTACCCCTTCCCCCATACTATTTTGTAAACCGTTTAGACTTCTACTGATAGATGGTATATCAAATCAATTTGAACTTGAACTAGAAAGAGAGAGCATGGAGGGCAGAGAACACTAGGTAAAGTTCTGTCTTTCTCCTTATTAGGACAGATTTTCTGACAGGCATAGTAACATAGTAAATGATGGCAGATAAAGACCTGTATGGTCCATCCAGTCTGCCTAACAAGATAAACTCATTTACATGGTATGTGATACTTTATATGTATACCCAAGTTTGATTTGTCCTTGCCTTTCTCAGGGCACAGACCATAGATGTCTGTCCAGCACTTTTCTTGTACTAAGTTCTGAAGCTAACGTTGAAGCCCCTTAAAATTTACACTCCAGCCCATCCCTATCTATTCAGTCACGATCAGGGCTTAGAACGTAGAAGTCTGGCCAGCTCCTGTTTTGTTTCCCAATTTCCGTTGTCACCACCCAATCTCCGCTAAGATTCTGCGGAACCATTCCTTCTAAACAGGATTCCTTTGTGTTTATCCCACGCATGTTTGAATTCCATTACCGTTTTCATCTCCAACACCTCCCACAGTAGGGCATTCCACATATCCACCACCCTGTCCATGAAAAAATACTTCTTGACATTAGCCCTGTGTCCGCCCCCCCCCCCCCTTCAATCTCAATTCATGTCCTACCACCTTCCTGTCTCTGAAAAAGGTTCATTTGCGGATTAATACCTTTCAAATATTTAAACATCTGTATCATGTCACCCGTTTCTCCTTTCCTCCAAGGTATACATGTTCAGGTCACCAAGTCTCTCCTCGTATGATTTGCAACGCAAATCCCATACCATTTTTGTAGCTTTTCTTTGCACCGCTTCCAGTCTTTTAAAATCTTTAGCAAGATACGGCCTCCAAAACAGTTTGCCATAGCTGCAAAAGTGGGTCATATGTCCATACTCAGCCCAAATGGATATCTGTTAGAGAGCTTTCCAGAAAGAACTAAAAGTCTTTATTGTACATGCATAGTCGTCCTGTGCTGCTGCAGCCCATCTGCTCCCTTCAGTTCATTTTTGCCTACTGGAGACATAGAATGTGAGCTTTATCCACTCTGAGGTTTCTTCATGTTTTCTTTAACTTTCCAATAAAATACAATCATATTGTCATAAATAGGCTTCTTGACTTTATCACTGTGCTTACTAGCATCAGTTGTGGTTTCTCTTTTCCTTTTGAAGGTTCTTAGCAATCTATTCTAGCTGGGTATTTTTTTCCAAGTTTGCTCTAGGAAGACCTCTGGAAGGTTTCTTCTTCATTTAATTTGCTGCATCTCTTTTTTTTTGTCCTTACTCTGTCAAAAAAAAAAAAGGGAGCAGATCAAAATCTTCAAGTGCAAACAGATGATGTCCATTATTGACCATCAAGAGGTTTGCAAAAAACGTTAAGGGCAAGTCTACAATGTCCCAAGATGCAGCATATATGTAAGAATGTCATCTAAGCACTTCCAGGCTTAGAAGATCAAGCTTATCACCTACCTTGCTGAAAGGTAAAGTCCAAATCCACAGAGCTGGTGGTAAAAGCCTGATGCACAGACCAACAATGTGGTAAATGGCCATACCAAGGCCATGCCTCAATCTTCAGCTACTTCATAAAAGGATAGACCCAAGAGACAAACGTGTGGCTTCCCTCACTTGAGCAAAGACAAGAGCTCTGAACACTTGAATGTGTGACCTGAGAGGGCCAGTGTCAAGTGAAGACTCTGCTGCTTCAGTGCCTGATTCCAAGAGCATCAAGGTGCAAGAGATTCCTTATTGTCTAAAGTTGCCATGACTGTGCATGCGCTTGTTGGTGCCAGTACAAATTCAATGCTTTGTGTCTGTTTCAGGACAGTCCACAGAGTCTATGCTGGGACAGTTTGGAGTGGGAAGCTTCTCCTGCATCTTGGTGCCAGTCAGCACAGTGCCTCAGGAGAGGACTTAGGCCTTTGGCTTTAGCTCCAAGGTTGAGACTGACCAGAATTTTGTTCACTACATCCTTTATGAATCAGTCTGAAGAATCTTTTAGCCTTCCTTATGTACTAGAAGAATCTGCTTCTACAAAGAATGTTCTTTTGACTTCCCCTTTGGAGTATTTCTTCCACCGGGAAGCGATCTCCTCCAAAAGAAAATACTTGTATGCCCCCCACCCCACCTTATGAGCTGCTGACAGTGTCTGTCTGCCCTATGTTTCACATACCTAACAGGATCTGGAAAACTCCACACACCATGCTTAAAAAAGATGGGCACCAAATACTGTGTCCAGGTAATGGAAGGATTCAGCAAGCCTCAGCTACCACACACAATGTGTTTATAGCTTATTGAGGGTTTCTAATTGCATAAGATTTACTACTCTATCTGGTTGACCTACTTTATAAATCACCTAACTACCCATATGAAAGGTGCAGAGGAATAGCCTAATGATGATAGATAGGATTTTAGATAGTGCTGGGGAGGAGCCGGCTGTCTTGGTACATGTGGGTACCAATTACATAGGAAAATGTGAGAGAGAGGTTCTGGAAGCCAAATTTAGGCTCTTAGGTAGAAAGCTCAAATCCAGAACCTCTAGGGTAGAATTTTCTGAAATGCTACCCGTTCCACGCGCAGGGTCCAAGGGACAGGCAGAGCTCCGGAGTTTCAATGCGTGGATGAGACGATGGTGCAGGGAGGAGGGTTTCAGATTTGTTAGAAACTGGGCAACATCTGGGGAAGAGGGAGCCTATTCTGAAAGGATGGGCTCCACCTTAACCAGGGTGGGACCAGGCTGCTGGCATCAGCATTTAAAAGGGAGATAGAGCAGCTTTTAAACTAGAAACGGGGGGGGGGGAGGCTGACAGTCGCTCAAAAGCGCATGGTTCGGGATAAGGTATCTTTCAAAGATATCACCAAAACAGGGAAGATAGGGTATCCTGATAGTGAGGTTGCAAAAGAGACCGTAGTAGATCAGATGTCCTTAAATAAATATAAAAATCAGACAAAAGATTGCAAATTAATACTGTCAAGTACGAAGTATGATGTAAATAGGAACAACAAACATAGTTTGAAATGTCTATATGCGAATGCCAGGAGCCTAAGAAATAAGATGGGAGAATTAGAATATACTACTACTTAACATTTCTAGAGCGCTACTAGGGTTACGCAGCGCTGTACAATTTAACAAAGAGAGACAGTCCCTGCTCAAAGAGCTTACAATCTAATAGACAAGTGAACGGTCGGTCCGATAGGGGCAGTCAAATTGGGGCAGTCTGGATTCACTGAACGGTAAGGGTTAGGTGCCGAACGCAGCATTGAAGAGGTGGGCTTTAAGCAAAGACTTGAAGACGGGCAGGGAGGGGGCTTGGCGTAAGGGTTCAGGAAGGTTGTTCCAAGCATAGGGTGAGGCGAGGCAGAATGAGCGGAGCCTGGAGTTGGCGGTGGTGGAGAAGGGTACTGAGAGGAGGGATTTATCCTGTGAACGGAGGTTACGGGCGGGAACGTAAGGGGAGATGAGGGTAGAGAGGTAGTGAGGGGCAGCAGACTGAGTGCATTTGTAGGTAAGAAGGAGAAGCTTGAATTGAATGCGGTATCTGATCGGAAGCCAGTGAAGTGACCTGAGGAGAGGGGTGATATGAGTATATCGGTTCTGGCGGAATATGAGACGTGCAGCAGAGTTCTGAACAGACTGAAGGGGGGATAGATGGCTAAGTGGGAGGCCGGTGAGGAGTAAGTTGCAGTAGTCCAGGCGAGAGGTAATGAGAGCGTTGCACTAAATGAAAAATTAGATATAATAGGCATCTCTAAGACCTGGTGGAAGAAGGATAACCAGTGGGACACTGTCATACCGGGGTACAAATTATATCATAGTGATAGGGTAGATCGAATTGGTGGAGGGGTAGCATTGTATGTTAAGGAGAGCCTTGAATCAAATAAATTGAAAATTCTGCAGGAAACAAAGCTTTTCTTGGAATCACTATGGATTGAAATTCCACGTGTAAAGGGGAAAAGGATAGTGTGATAGGAGTGTACTGGCCAGGATGAACAGACAGATGCAGAAATGTTAAAGGAAATTAGGGACACATACAAACTGGGCAACATGATAATAATGGGTGATTTCAATTACCCCGATATTGACTGGGAAAAGGTAACATCAGGGCATGCTAGGGAGGTAAAATTCCTTGATGAAATCAAGGACTGCTTTATGGAGCAGCTGGTACAGGAGCCGACAAGAGAAGGAAAAATTCTAGACCTAATCCTTAGTGGAGCGCATGATCTGGTGCGGGAGGTAATGGTGCTGGGGCTGCGTGATAACAGTGATCATAATATGATCAGATTTGATATTAGCTTTGAAGTAAGTATACATAGAAAATCCAATACGTTAGCGTTTAACTTTAAAAAAGGAGACTATAATAAAATGAGAAGAATGGTGAAAATAAATTTAGAGGAGTGGCTGTGAGGGTCAAAATTTTACATCAGGCATGGATGCTGTTCAAAAACACCATCCTGGAAGCCCAAGCGAAATATATTCCGCATATTAAAAAAGGAGGACGGAAGACCAAACGATAGCTGGCATGGTTAAAAAGTGAGGTGAAGGAAGCTATTAGAGCTAAAAGAAAATCCTTCAGAAAATGGAAGAAGGAACCGACTGAAAATAATAAGAAACAGCAATAAGGAATGTGAAGTCAAATGCAAAGCGCTGATAAGGAAGGCTAAGAGGGACTTCAAAAAAAAGATTGCGTTGGAGGCAAAAACACGTGGAGGGGCATAATGGAACAGAAACGCCTATCTCCATGGGCGTTAATCTCCGAGAACGGGTCCGTGAAGGGGCGGACCGAACCGTATTATCGATAAAAAATAGACGCCCATGTTTTATTCGCCAATGTGTGAGCTGGACGTTTTTGCTTTTCAGCGATAATGGAAAAGGAAAGTGCCCAGCTCAAAAACGAATAAATCCAAGGCATTTGTTCGTGGGAGGGGCCAGGATTCGTAGTGCACTGGTCCCCCTCACATGCCAGGACACCAACCGGGCACCCTAGGGGGCACTTTTACAAAAACAAAAAAACAGGTAAAAGAGCTCCCAGGTGCATAGCACCCTTCCATTGTGTGTTGAGCCCCCCAAATCCCCCTCAAAACCCACTGCCCACAAGTCTACACCATTACTATAGCCCTAAGGGGTGAAGAGGGGCACCTACATGTGGGTACAGTGGGTTTGGGGGGGTTGGACGACTAATAAGCATTAAGCAGCACAATTGTAACAGGTAGGGGGGATGGGCCTGGGTCCACCTGCCTGACGTCCACTGCACCCCCTAACAACTGCTCCAGGGACCTGCATACTGCTGCCTGGGAGGAGGGTATGACATTTGAGGGTGAAAATAAAAAGTTGTGAAACATCATTTTTTTGTGGTGGGAGGGGGTTAGTGACCACTGGGGGAGTCAGGGGAGGTCATCCCCGATTCCCTCTGGGGGTAATCTGGTCATTTAGGGCACTTTTTGGGGCCTTATTCGTGAAAAAACAGGGTCCAGGAAAAGTGCCCTAAATTCTAGCTACAAACGCATCCATTATCGGCGAAGGGCGCCCATCTCTGTTCGGGTGATAACCACGCCCCAGTTCCGCCTTTGACACGCCTTTGACACGCCCCCGTCCACTTTGTCCGCATCCGCGACGGAGTGCAGTTGAAAGCGTCCCAAATTCGGCTTTTGATTATACCGCGTTATTCGTTTTTGTGAGATAAACGCCCATCTCCCGATTTAGGTCGGAACTTGGGCGTTTTTCTCGTTCGATTATAAGCTGGATAGTAAAATTATTTTTAGGTGTATTAAAAGCAGGAAGCCGGCAAAAGAATCGGTTGGACCTTCTAGATGAATGAAGAGTAAAAGGGGTGATCAGGGAAGACAAAGCCATAGCGGATAAAGGAATTCTTTGCTTCGGCCTTCACTGAGGAAGATTTGGGTGACATACCAGTGCCAGAAATGGTATTCGAAGCTGACGAGTTAGAGAAACTGAATGAATTCTCTATAAACCTGGAGAATGTAATGGGGCAGTTCTACAAACTGAAGAGTAGCAAATCTCCTGGACCGGATGGTATTCATCCCAGAGTACTGATTGAACTGAAAAATGAGCTTGCGGAGTTATTGTTAGTAATATATCCTTAAAATCGAGCGTGGTACCAGAAGATTGGAGGGTGGCCAATGTAACACCGATTTTTTTAAAAAGGTTCCAGAGGAGATCTGGGAAATTATAGACCGGTGAGTCTGACGTTGGTGCTGGGCAAAATGGCAGTGACTATTATAAAGAATAAAATTAAAGAACATATTCAAAAGCATGGATTAATGAGACAAAATCAACATGGATTTAGTGAAGGGAAATCTTGCCTCACCAATCTACTACATTTCTTTGAAGGGGTGAACAAACGTGGATAAAGGTGAGTCGGTCAATATTGTGTATCTGGATTTTCAGAAGGCGTTTGACAAAGTACCTCATGAAAGACTCCAGAGGAAATTGGAGTTTCATGAGATAGGAGGTAGTGTCCTATTGTGGATTAAAAACTGGTTAAAAGATAGAAAACAGAGAGTAGGGATAAATGGTCAGTATTGTCAATGGAGAAGGGTAGTTAGTTGGTTTCCCCAGGGGTCTGTGCTGGGATCGCTGCTTTTTAACATAGTAACATAGTAGATGACGGCAGAGAAAGACCTACACGGACAATCCAGTCTGCCCAACAAGATAACTCCTATGTGTTACTTTTTGTATATACCTGACCTTGATTAGTATCTGCCATTTTCACGGCACAGACCGTAGAAGTCTGCCCAGCACTAGCCCCACCTCCCAACCACCAGCCCCACCCCCCCACCGGCTCCTTCTAGATGTGGCCACTGCCTTGTCACATTGATTTGTCACCTTGAGATCCTCAGACACCATTACCCCAAGGTCCCTCTCCTGAGCCAGGCTTACCAATCTCTTCCCTCCTAAAATGTACATCTCTTTTGGATTTCTGAACTCCAAGTGCATCACTCTGCAGTTCTTTGCATTAAATTTTAACTATTACCTCCAAAATCTCTCCTTACTTACCAACCAACACTCTTTCTCTTAATATAGATATATAAAAGAATAACCTCTGATCATGTTTGTTTAAACACTAGTTGTTCCTATTCTTCAATCATGTCTCTGTTTAAACATTCAATCAAAAAACAATCCTTAATGTCCAAAAACAGTTGTGTTTTCTTTAAAATAGTTTGATCATTTTAAAAGCCCCCAGCTACAAAGCAGTCCCATGGTTTCAGTGTTCCTCAACATTTGGTACCAAGTCTATTGTTTCCTGCTGGTCAGGTCAATATTCAGATTTAAGGAGGCAGGAGAGGCTTCTGCTCGCTTAAATTGCCTGGGCCCACGTAGCCACCAGTATTCAGCAGAACCTAACCGGGCAGTGCTGCTGAATATCAGCTCTGACCAGCCTAAGAAAAAGTAGGCAGGTTAGGGGCAGTACAAGGGGTGGCATTGGGGAGGAGCTGGGGGTTATGCGGGTGATGGCAATATTCAGTGCCGGGGTCTGCATAGCTAAGTGGGTGAATTTTTTTAGGACAGCTCAAAAGCTGGACCCAGGCACTAGGCACTGGGACGAACACACATTCAAAGAGTGGAAACAGTCGCAAAGAAAATACAAATACAAAATCAGACAAACCAAAAGAATGCATTACAGTACTATAATAGGACCAAACTACAAGGATACGCATAAACTCTTCGCACTTGTAAACAATCTCCTAAATACCACACAGGTCACTTCAAATTGTACAGAAACCCCCATCGGCAACTAACCTAGCAAATTATTTCCAGGAAAAAATCATAAAGCTCCGACACATGATACCGAGCAACACCATTGAGTACACAAGCATCCTTGAATGCTTAGACCCGAAACCTGGGGAATATCCAGCCGACCGATCATGGACCGACTTTGACTTGATTTCAGTAAACGAACTTACACACTGGCTTGGAAAATACGCCAAATCTCAATGCAAACTTGACATCTGCCCTATTAGCCTATTAAAAGCCGCCCCCAAACAATTCAAAAAAGACCTCACGAACCAAATAAACTACAGACTCCTAAATGGTCTCTTCCCCACGGACAAAGGAAATATTCTCCTCACTCCCCTGCCAAAAGATGCCAAGAAAAGCACAATGGACCTAACAAACTACCGACCAGTTGCTTCTATCCCGCTCACAACAAAACTGATGGAGGGCATAGTGACGAAACAACTCACGGAATACCTAACCAAACACTCAATCCTACATGAGTCCCAATCAGGATTTAGATCAAATCATAGCACTGAAACTGTACTTGTGTCTGCAATGAATTCATTCAAAAAAAACAATTGCAACCGGTAAGAACATACTCGTACTGCAATTCGACATGTCTAGTGCTTTTGACATGGTAGACCATGGAATACTACTGCACCTGTTAGAATATTTCGGAATCGGAGGCCCAGTTCTCAAATGGTTCAAAGGATTCCTCACCACCAGATCCTACCAAGTAACAACGAACAATGACAGATCACCACCCTGGACACCGGAATGCGGAGTTCCTCAGGGATCCCCCCTCTCGCCAAGCATTTTCAACCTAATGATGATACCACTAGCCAAACTATTAGCCAATCAGAACCTGAACCCCTACATATATGCGGATGATGTCACGATCCACATCCCATTCAAAAACAACCTAAACGAAATAACCAACGAGATCAATCAGAGCCTCCAAATCATGCACTCTTGGGCGGACTCATTCCAGCTAAAACTGAACGCGGAAAAAACTCAATGTCTAGTTCTCACTTCCCAATACAACACAAACAACTACCCTACCATAACCACACCTTACTGCACACTCCCTATTTCAGAAAATCTGAAACGTCTTGGAGTTACCATCGATCGAAACCTCACACTTGACACCTATGTGAAGAACACAACGAAAAAAATGTTCTACTCGATGTGGAAACTCAAAAGAATAAAACCTTTTTTCCCAAGAAACATCTTCCGCACCCTAGTACAGTCGCTAGTGATAAGTCACCTGGACTACTGCAACGCTCTGTACGCAGGCTGTAAAGAACAGACCATTAAAAAACTCCAAACAGCCCAGAACACCGCAGCCCGACTCATCTTTGGAAAAACCAAATACGAAAGTGCGAAGCCCATAAGAGAGAAACTGCACTGGCTCCCGCTCAAGGAACGAATTGAGTTCAAGATCTGTACGACCATACACAAATCATTCACGCCGAAGCCCCACTCTACATGCTAAACTTAGTAGACCTACCGCCCAGAAACGCCAGAAGATCAGCCCGCAAGTTCCTCCATCTGAACTTCCCCAGCTGTAAAGGAATTAAATACAAACAGGCATACGCTACTACCTTTGCGTACAAAAGCACACAGATATGGAATACACTACCCATGGCCCTGAAAACCACGGACAACTTAACCAGCTTTCGCAAATCTTTGAAGACACACCTCTTCGACAAGGCCTACAAAAGACATCCTCAATGAAACAAACCACTCCTTATATCACCCATGTGCTGTAAAACACCTCTCACATAATCTTACCCAACACCCCCCATCCAAATCCTCTTCTACCTTCAGCTTATTATCGACTGTATCTAATTTCATGTAATGACTATATCATATTAACATCCTGTAAGCCACATTGAGCCTGCAAAAAGGTGGGATAATGTGGGGTACAAATGCAATAAATAATAATAATATCAGCCAGGACCTGTATAACTAAAGGTTCTATGGAGTCCTGGGAGCCCCCTCCCAGTCTCCGCAAAAGCCTGCCTCTTTCCCTTCCTTCTTTCCCCAGGTCGTGGCCATACAGAACCCCCTTCCCCTCCAGAATGGCCCCCATCCCTTAACACCCCCAGGTTTACCCATCTCACTGGTGGTCAAGCGGGGTCGGTGAGGGCAGAAGCGAAGTCCCCTTGCGACTGCTTAAGGAAATTGACTGTCACAACCTCTCACAGTGCTAAACAGGTACCACAAGAGGCCATTTTCTACAGGCAGCCACAAGGAGCAGGAGCGGGGGACTTCGCTCCTGCCCCCATTGACCCTGCTTGATTACCAGGGAGCTGCAGTAGACGGGGGGGGGGGGGGGGGGGAGAGGATTGAGGGTTGGGGGTTGGGGGCCATTCCAGGGGGAGGGGAAAGGAAGGAGTTGGGCTTTTGCAGGGGCTGGGAGAGGGCTTCTTTAAATAGTTATGTGGGTCCCGGCTGATATTCAGCTGGGACCTTTATAAGCTCCAGCAGACCTACATCTAGCCCCAAATATTCAGTGCCCCGGCACTGAATATTTTGGGCTAATTTTGCCCTCAGTTGTTAGCACTTTAAAAAATGCTCAACACTGCTGACTGAGTATTTACCTTCCTATGTTTTGTTGTTTTTGAAGAAGCCTCATTTCTCTTTCCCCAGATACGTAAAACCTTTTAAACACACATGATTCCTAAATAGATGAGCTCCTTTGTCATGATGTCTGTCTAGCACAGCTGGTTATCAGATTTGTGAAGGTGTTTCTCACCCCTGTTTTGAAATCCAAAGAGATTGCTTGTGTGACACAAGCATCCCGAAAGCAAACGAGAAAAAGGAGCTCGCTCACTTCCAAAAGATTCTCCTCCCCAGATTACTGAATTGTCCAAGGGGTTAGGCTGATCAGCTGGAGGAATCTGGTGCCATGGCTGCTGCCTTCTTCTTGTCCCAGCTACTGGATGTCTTCTGTTTCTGAGGCATCTGGAAAAAAATAGTTGATGAGAAATTAAGCAGCTTGATGTAAAAGCTTAGACTAATATCACTCAGTGCAGAACATCAAGAAAACACTAAGATGCAACAAAATCTAAGGTTTTTATAAGAGGGAAAAGGGAATGAAACCAAGTAGACCCATGTGAAAGACACTTGTAAACATGAAAAAAGTGTTATTTATACACTCACAGAAAAATAGCAACCATTGGTCTCTGCAGCAAAAAGAGCTGAGGTGGGCCCTGTGTCCTGATGCTTGTATGCACAGTACACTGTAGAAAGATCTTAAGTTTTTTATATGTTCTAAGCTCACACACCATTGGATAACATTTCCCACTTGTGAGGACTGCATATCCTGCTTGTCCTCGGAGAAATAAAGTGAAAATTACCTACTTTGTTGTATCACCCGATTGATTCTGAAGGAGTTATGTTTACTGTCAGGAAATTAAATATGTTTTTCTGTTTGCAGGAGCCAGACACACTCTGAAATAAGCCTGGAGGGGTTTTATGAGACCAAACCCACCTCACCCCTGCAGAAGGATCCTGTGGAATTGTTGCTAATGAGCACCAAGGATCGCCTGACGGTAGCACTTCAAGACCGCCGTGCTCCACTTGCCACCATGGAAAGTCTATCTGACAATGAATCTGTTTACAGCTTTGATTCACGGCGTTCCTCAGGCTTCCGCAGCATCCGTGGCTCACCAAGCCTGCATGCTGTTCTAGAGCGTGACGAAACTCACTGCTTTTATATTGACCCCACCATTCCTGAAGAGAACCCATCCCTCAGTTCCCGTACTGAGCTCCTAGCAGCTGACAGCCTCTCTAAACACTCACAAGATACCCAACCACATGAGGCACTGCACAACAGTGGCTTCCCCTCGCCGCCACAGCATCACCGGTGGCATGTCAGGGAAGAGGGGGGTGGCAGTGAGACAGACAGGTTTTCCTATCCCTCCCAAGAGGACATGACCCTTCAGAACGGGCGGCTGACTGAGGTGCCCAGCCCCCAGGTACTGGAGTTTGCCGAGTTTATCGACAGCTTGTTTAACCTAGACAGTAAAAGCAATTCATTCCAGGACATTTACCGCATGATGATGTCCGAAAGCACAGATGACTATGCTGAAATTCCGAAGTCTATCAGTGAGCAGGAAATCCTGCTGCGGGCACAGTATGAACCCAATTTGGTACCCAAGCCCCCTCGAATCTTTGCAGGCTCAGCAGATCCCTCCTCGGGCATCTCTGTGTCACCGTCCTTTCCACTGAGTTCATCTGGCGAACTCATGGACATCACACCCACAGGTATGAGTAGCCAGGAATGCCTGGCACCTGAAAAAATTCGGACTTCCACACCCACGGGACACACGGGGTCTAGCCCCACCATGCAAGAGGACTTCAGGATCTCAGCACTCTGATGGAGAACAAGGCAGAGAAAACTGGATATTATTGGCTCAGTCGTGAGCATTGGGAGTATACTTTGGGGGTTGGTTCAGAATTCATAGATATCCCATTGGGAAAATGTGGCCTGGTGACAGTGGAATAGTCAAGAGTTCTGTAGGCACCATGAAAGCCAAGGTTTATTATCTGTCTAACTCAGGATGCTGCAGAAGATTAGTGAATGTTTTGCAATGCTTAGTATTGAAATTGAGGGAGCACTAAAAGGAAACTAGTTACTTTTTATTTATTTATTTTTTTAAACTAGCCAGTAGCAAAAGCATCTATTCTTACTTTATACTAAGGCAGAACATTATAGAATAGCAGAATGTCCCCTTGCCTTCAGAATCTACTAAATAACCCACAAATAGCATTTTAAAATCTCAGTAATGATACAAAACCCAACCTCGTAACATTTATTTCCCTTTGAAAGTACTATGAGTATTTCTGTGCAGTGTGCACGCTATTCAATGCAAGTTAGTCATTAACATTGCAAAAAACCTTTTTTATGAAATTTGGCCTGATGAATGGACAGAATTGCACTAACAGGTCATTTTTTAGCCAAACCACTTTTATTTATTGTTAAATAGTTTGGTTCTAGGATTGTGTGTGTGTGTGCGCGCACGTGCGTGCATGGGTGTACGTACATCTTATGTTTTTTCATTTGAATGGTAACTTTAAAACCCAGGAACTGTTCTCTCCAGAGTTTTATTTAAGACTTACCACTTCCAGCATGATTCTCACTAATTAACTCCCATCTGTGCCAGTGTAAAAAAGTGCCACCTGCACACTAAGTAAGTGTGAAGAAATTGCATTTCTATGTTTACAAATGCACTAAGATTTCCCCCAATTTTATCCTTATTACTCTCTGACCCTAATGGAGAATGTTTCATGAGAGTTGCTTATCCAAGCCTGTCATTTTGGTTAGTCATCAGAGCATTGTGTTAATTAGGGATTGGATGGGGAACTTAAGCCATGTATTTGACCATTTGTGTAAGAACGCTATAGAATATGTGTGTGTCTTTGTTTGTTTGTATCATGGAACTGATTTTTTTTATTTAGCCATTTTCCCTCTTTCTCTACACAACAATATCCCAACTCTTTTCCTTAACAGATGTTTATGAAGGCAAAGAATGTTGACCCAGTATAACCTTACAATATTCCCATATCCTTTCTGTGAAGACAGAATACTTCCTTTCTTCTTTTGTAATACTTGTGATCTTTGCAAAAGAAAAAGAAAAAACAGGTCTTCATGTGCTTGGGTGAACAAAGTGTGTTGTCTTTGTTCTTTTGGGGAAATGAAGTGTAAGAGAGTGTTGTAATGAGAACTGCCATACTGGATCAGACATTGGGATAGAATGGGTTTTGATATACCACCTTTCTGTGGTTGTAATCAAAGTGGTTTACATATTATATACCTGAGACAATGGAAGATTAAGTGATTTGGCCAGTTCGTGTCACTTGGTAGTACCATAAGTACATAAGTAATGCCACACTGGGAAAAGACCAAGGGTCCATCGAGCCCAGCATCCTGTCCACGTCAGTGGCCAATCCAGGTCAAGGGCACCTGGCAAGCTTCCCAAACGTACAAACATTCTATACATGTTATTCCTGGAATTGTTGATTTTTCCCCAAGTCCATTTAGTAGCGGTTTATGGACTTGGCCTTTAGGAAACCGTCTAACCCCTTTTTAAACTCTGCCAAGCTAACCGCCTTCACCACGTTCTCCGGCAACGAATTCCAGAGTTTAATTATGCGTTGGGTGAAGAAACATTTTCTCCGATTTGTTTTAAATTTACTACACTGTAGTTTCATCGCATGCCCCCTAGTCCTAGTATTTTTGGAAAGCATGAACAGACGCTTCACATCCACCTGTTCCACTCTACTCATTATTTTATATACCTCTATCATGTCTCCCCTCAGCCGTCTCTTCTCCAAGCTGAAAAGCCCTAGCCTCCTTAATCTTTCTTCATAGGGAAGTCATCCCATCCCCGCTATCATTTTCGTCGCCCTTCGCTGCACCTTTTCCAATTCCACTATATCTTTCTTGAGATGCGGTGACCAGAATTGAACACAATACTCAAGGTGCGGTTGCACCATGGAGCGATATAACGGCATTATAACATCCTCACACCTGTTTTCCATACCTTTCCTAATAATACCCAACATTCTATTCACTTTCAGAGCCGCAGCAGCACACTGAGCAGAAGGTTTCAGTGTATTATCGACGACGACACCCAGATCCCTTTCTTGGTCCGTAACTCCTAACGTGGAACCTTGCATGACGTAGCTAAGTGGATCCTAAAAAGAAGATCAGTTTTCTGTTCATTCCCAGAAATGAATCATGGAAATACCCAACTCTGGCTAATATTTATGGGTGTGTTCTCCAGAAACGAGTCTGAACCTGTTTTAAATCTAAGAACATAACGTGTTGCCATACTTGGACAGACCAAAGCTCAGTTTCCTGTTTCCAACTGTGGCCAATCCAGGTCACAAGTACTTGGCCAGATATCAAAAGAGTAAAACAGATTTTATGCTGCTTATCCTAGAAATATACACAACAAACTGCCGGTGGAGCAGCTCACACTTATTTATTGTTTGATAAGGGGATGTCTCATACTATCACACAGGCACTTCTTTTTTGTGCTTCTTTAAAGCCTCAGCTTTAGTGACTGTATTATAATCATTGACTGCCCCCAACCACCGATAGTGCTGTCAACTAACTCAAAATGAGTGTCCTACAATAAATTAATACGTGTTTCAACAGTGCTTATATAGCAAAATAATTCTTTATGTCAATTTTTGTAAATTTTTATGCACTATCGTTTGTAGCTTATATGCAGAGCCGTCCTGCATTACTTGGATCTCACTTGTCAGCATTCCATTAAACAGCCGGTAAATGTTTTGTCCCGACAGGAGCCTGTTTCGCGTTACCTCGCTTTGTCAAGGGAACTAGCATATACTTCACCAGCGACATTTACCAGCTGTTTAATGGAATGCTGACAAGTGAGATCCAAGTAATGCAGGACGGCTGAATCCACAGCATGAGTCACAGACAATTAAGCAGCATGGGGTTTTCAGCTAGATGAAGATAAATCAAAACATTGTTCCTGCACGTTAAGTTTAAACATTGTTTCTGCACTAATTTAAGCTCTGCATATAAGCTACAAACGATAGTGCATAAAAATTTACAAAAATTGACATAAAGAATTATTTTGCTATATAAGCACTGTTGAAGCACGTATTAATTTATTGTAGGACACTCATTTTGAGTTAGTTGACAGCTCTATCGGTGGTTGGGGGCAGTCGATGATTATAATACAGTCACTAAAGCTGAGGCTTTAAAGAAGCACAAAAAAGAAGTGCCTGTGTGACAGTATGAGACATCCCCTTATCAAACAATAAATAAGTGTGAGCTGCTCCACTGGCAGTTTGTTGTGTATGGTTCAAGTTAAAAGTGGTGGAGGGTTGCCATTTTTTTGTTATATTTTTTGATTATCCTAGAAATAAGCAGTGGATTTTCCCAGATTCATCGTAATAAGAGCTTATGAACTTTTCTTTTAGGAAATTATCCAAACGTTTTTTTAAATCCTGTTAACTAACTGCTTTTACCACATTCTCTGACGAATTCCAGAGATTAATTGAGTGAAGAAATATTTTCTCCAATTCGTTTTAAATCTGCTACTTAGTAGCTTTATTGTGTGACCCCTAGTTCTTGTATTTTTGGAAAGAGTACACAAGTGATTCACGTCTACGTGTTCCACTGCACTCAGTATTTTATAGACCTCTATCATATCTCCCCTCAGCCATCTTTTCTCCAAGCTGAAGAGCACTAGCTGCTTTAGTCTTTCCTCATAGGGAAGTCGTCCCATCCCCTTTATCATTTTTGCCACCCTTCTCTGTACCTTTCCTAATTCCTCTGTATCCTTTTTGAGATGCTGTGACCAGAATTGCATACAATATTCGAGACGGATTATTAGCCTTTACCTTATCTCCAGCAAGCAAGTCCACAGCTTGCTTGTGTGTTATCTGAAACAAATACTTCCTTAAACTTATTTTAAATCTGGTACCTTTTAGTTTTGTGGAGTGCCCCTTGGTCCTAGTATTATTTGAAAGGATAATCATTATTAACTTGTTCCACCCTACTTAAGTATGCTCTCTATATTAGGAGCGGACAAAATCTTAAACTTGGAAAACATTTCGGAAGCAGAATTCCTTATTGCTGAGTGTTATGAAAAACAGAAGAAAAACAGGTTTGAGTATTGACTTCCATTTGATTGCTGCAGGGCTTGCACATATACGCCTTCCATTTCTTTCAGCTTTCGCATGTATGTTTTCTAAACCCATAGTTGTAGTAAAGTGTATCTTTTGTTACTAACAGGACCTTTTTTAGTTGTTAGAAAATAAGGACAAGGGTTGTCTTAACTCTTCCATGTTGATTTAGTTTGTTTGGGGAGGAGATATGGGCTTAAATATGTCCATACTGTTCTCTTCTGAAGTTAAAAAGTGAACCTGTTGCCATTGGGGAGTACCTACTATAGAATATCGCAATTACCTACATATTTTACTAGAAGCATAGAAGAAAATAAAACTGCCAGCTTGTGTATAGAACTTTTGTATGGCTTAACCTGTTATTACCTATTATTACATTATCTTAATGCATCATGGAAAACTATTCTGCCTAGAATAATGAGCAGAATTTCATCCATAGAAAGAAATCTGTGTATAACATCCGATTTGTGGGGATGTGCATAAGAGTGCCTGTGGTATTAACTTGTGAGGACAACTTGTTATTATTAATAATCTTGGAGTTACATTAATGGAGTTGTAGGAAAGTCCCATAGAAATCGTTTATCTATCTGGAAAAAAAACAAGCAGTTTTTCATCCAAGTTATTGATGATACTGACAATTTATTTTTGACCAATTTTTGACAGTTAGCCTCTGTTCATCAGGTCAGTGAAGAAACAATGCAGTTACATGGGTTTCTTCACAGACCTGATGAAGAGGATAACTCTTGAAAGCTTGTCAAGATACTTTCATATTGGACTAACTTAATTTATCACCTTCAACTTGTTTGACCCTTATCCAACTAGCAAATCCTTCCCAAAGTCCTGGCAACCCTGAGTTCATCAGTTTCTACCTTGGATCCTAGTCCATTGAACATAAAGATACCCAGGTTTGGCCTAATCACATGTATTCGTCCCTTCGTAATCAAGAGTTTCTTAGAAGCCTAGTTTCCCCACTAATTAGAAGGCAGCTATCATTCTTCCCCCCCCCTGAAAAAAATAACCCTGACTATCAACCTGTCTCAAACCTACCATTTATTTACAAAAGTGTGCAGAAAGTTATTCACCACCAATTCAGACTGTCTGGGGAACTGTAACATCCTTCATCCTTTCCAGTAGGCTCCAGAATAGAGTTTAGCACAGAGACATCCTTTGTATCCATGACAGCTAGCATCTGACTAAGATCCGATGTAATAAAGTCACATGTCATAGTTAGATCTAATTGTGGTCTTTGACCTGATTGTTACCCAATTACTATTAGTAATTCTGGAAGAAATTGGTCTTACAGGCACAGTATTGGGCTGGTTTTAAATCCTGCTGAAAAATTGATCCTGTCAGATCATCTGGAACTCAAAAATTTCATCACCAAGTTTGGTGAAATACAGGCTTCCATAGGATCAATTTTATTCCCTACTTTTTTTTTTTAACCTTCTCCTTGCATTGCTCTTTATGCTTCTCCAAAGTTTGAGTGTGGCTATCTTTTTTTTTTTTATGTAGTGGCTCTCTTTTTTTTATGTAGACAACATTCAGATTTTATTTAGTCTAGAAGATTGAGTATCTCTGAATATCAACCCTTTAAACGCATGCCTTTAAACCTTTAAGCTGAAGTTAAATCCAGGAAAATCCAAGGCTGTTTGGTTTTCACATAGTACCATCATGCTTACTCTGGCCCCTAATATTCCAACTGTTCCCTTCCCCTACTATAGGCATGGTGAGAGTACTAGAAATAATATTGTTTACTATTTGGTCTGCTGCTATTTTTTTCATCTTAAGGAAAATTCATGTAGTTAAATCTTTGATAGACAAGAAGGACCTTTGGGTTGTCATGCATTCACTGATTCTTAACTGCCTGGATTATTATAATTCCCTGTTCTCCAGGTCAGGGAGCTCATTAATCAGAAGATTGCAATCAGTCCAAAACAGAGCAGTTAGAATCTTGTATAAGGCAAGTAGATTTAAGCACATCACTCCCTTTATGAGCAGCAGAGGCTGCCCATATTTTTCAGAATATAAGATTCTGATGCTAATTACCTGTGCATACTACACAGGGTTGCCACATTACCTAGTTTCTCAGTTCCTCACACCTCTGTTTCCAATCAGATTTGTGCAGATTTCTGAGCCGTGACTACTCTCAGCCATGGAGGTGTGTCTTGAATTCACATGACAGGCCTCCTTTGTCTTTAGACCCTTAGTTTGGAATAGACTTCCACCAGAAGTTAGAAGTGAGCAAATCTATTAGAATTGTAAAACTGCTGAAAACTTGTCTTTTTCACCAAGTTTTCTGTGACAATATGATGGAGCAGGCTTCCCTGGTGGGGGGAGGGGGCTATTGCCTTTTATGGTTACTTCTGTTGTTCTTTCCCCTGTATTAATTTCTGTTTACTTTTGTGGAGCTAAGATCTCATTTGAGAGGATACTCAATTGTATTAAATCTCTGATATGACTGATGTTACATAAGAACATAAGTGTTGCCATACAGGGACAGACTGAAGCTCCATTAAGTCCAGTTTCCTGTTTCCAACTGTGGCCAATCCAGGTCACAAGTACCTGGCAAGATCCCACTAATTTCTTTATTATCGTTTACATATTGTTTTAAATGTTGTTTACTGTTTTACTTTTAAACTGTATAATTGTATTTCATGCACTGTAGCCTTTTCTACAGATATGTGTAAGCCACATTGAGCCTGCAATTGGTGGGAAAATGTGGGATATAAATGTATTAAATAAATAAAATAAAAGAGTAAAACAGATTTTATGCTGCTTATCCTAGAAAGAAGCAGTGATGTTTCCCACATCCTTCTTTAATAATGGATTATGGGCTTTTCTTTTAGGAAATTATCCAAACATTTTTAAACCCTGCTAAGCTAACTGCTTTTATGACATTGTCTGGCAACAAATTCCAGAGTTTAATTAAATGTTGAGTGAAGAAATATTTTCTCCAGTTTGTTTTAAATTTACTACTTTGTAGAATTATTGCATACCCCCTAGGTCTAATATTTTTGGAAAGAGTAAACATCTGATTCATGTCTACCCGTTCCACTCCATTCAGTATTTTATAAACCTCTATCATATCTCTCCCAGCTGTCTCTTCTGCAAGCTGAAGAGCCCTAGCCACTTTAGCCTTTCCTCATAGGGAAGTCATCCCATCCCCTTTATCCCTTTCATTATCCTTCTCTATGGCGTTTCCAATTCCGCTATATCTTTTTCGAGATGCAGTGAGCAGAATTGCACACATTATGCGAGCTGTGGTTGCACCAGATTTAACATAACATAGTTAACATAGTAGATGATGACAGATAAAGACCTGTACGGTCCATCCAATCTGCCTAAAAAGATAAACTCATTACATATGATATGATATGATACTTCATATGTATACCTGATCTTGAGTTGTCCTTGCCATTTTCAAGGCACAAACCATAGAAGTTTGCCCAGCACTGTCCTTGTTCTAAATTTCTGAAGTTGTCGAAGCCCCCCTGTAAAGCTCCACTGAAGCCTATCCAAATCTATTCAGCCACGATCAGGGCACAGACCATAGAATTCTTGCTCAGCACTGACTTTGCTTCCCAATTAGCGATGTTGCTACCTAATCTACACTAAGCTGCTTTGTATCCATTCCTTCCAAATAGGATTCCTTTGTGTTTATCCCACACATTTTTTAATTCCATTACCGTTTGGATCTCCACCACCTCCCGCAGAAGGGCATTCCAGGTACTTACCACCCTTTCAGTGAAAAAATTCTTCCTGACATCATTCCTGAGTTAGCCCCCTTTCAACCTCAATTCATGTCCTCTAGTTCTTCCACATTTCTGTCTCTGGAAAATGTTTGTCTGCGGATTTATACCTTACAAATATTTAAATATCTGTATCATATCACCCCGGTGTCTCCTTTTCTGCAGGATATACATGTTCAGGTCAGGAAGTCTCTTCTCGTACATCTTGCTATGCAAACACCTTACCATTTTTGTCGCTTTTCTCTGACCCGCTTCAAATCGTTTTATATCCTTGGCAAGATGTGGCCTCCAAAACTGAGCACAGTTCTTCAAGTGGGGCCTCACTAATGACTTGTACAGGGGTATAAACACCGCCTTTCCTCTGCTTGTTACACCCCTTTCTATGCAGCCTAGCATCCTTCTGGCCGCAGCTACTGCCTTGTTGCATTGTTTCGTCACCTTGAAATCCTCGGACACCATCACCCCCAGGTCCCTTTCCTGAGCTGAACTTACCAATCTCTCTCGTTTTATCTGGTACATCTTGTTTGGATTTCTGCACCCCAAGTGCATCACTCTGCACTTCTTGGCATTAAATTTTAACTAGAAACTCTAAACCCAGCTTCACACCAGCTGCGTCTATACACACAGCTGGTGTGAAGCTGGGTTTGGAGTTATTAAATTTTAACTGCCAGACCTTTGAGCATTTTTTCAACGTTTGGAGATCCCTTCTCATGGTTTCTACTCCCTCCAGGGTATTTACTGTATTGACTATCTTCGTGTCATCTGCAAAAAAGCAAACTTTGCCTTCTAAACAGAATCGGCTCCAGCACCAACATCAGAGGCACTCCGCTACTCACTTTCCTTTCCTCTGAGCGGACATTCTCATTTTTGTTTTCCATTCCTTTCTTAATAATTCCAAACATTCTATTTGCTTTCTTAGCTGCCGATGCACACTGAGCAATAGGTTTCAACGTATGGCATCTAGATCCTTTTCCTGGGCGGTGACTCCTAATGTGGAACCTTGCATCACAACTATAGATTGGGTTCCTCTTTCCCACATGCATCACTTTGCACTTGCCCAGGGCGGAGTACAACCAAACATACATAAAATAATATCAACAAATGTTAATACATACATACAAACAAACAAAAAGCAAAACTTAACAAATACAGTTCCGGAAGATCTTACAGTCTCATTACAAAACAGTCTCATTCCGGCAGGCTTATAATAAGCTTGATGCAACAGGTATATTCTCTGCCATTTGGTTGTCCAGTCTCATAAGGTTCTCTTGCAATTTTTCACAATCCTCTTGTGATTTAACAACTTTGAATAACTTTGTCATCATCAAATTTAATTACCTCACTATTCCCGTCTTCAAATCATTTATAAATGTTACTAGCTGATATGACTGGTCTTTACATATACCTGTTCTAGATTATTGTTTTTATTGTAAACCACTGTATTATTGCTAATGAAAAATGATCAGTCAAATCCAAAAACCTTAACACTTATCGTACTGTGAAGTAGCTGAAGATTCAGAGGGCCTCAGCTTTTTGGATCTGGACTTTTTGGGGTTGACTTTCAAATGGCACTTAGATGTGTAAGTGCCGCTTAAGCTTCATTTTCAGATCATCTGTGCACCTACTCTTAGACATACAGGTGTTGATAATTGGGCACTTAAACATCCAGCATATAAGTTTGGCCTGTATATTCCAAAACAAGGAGTGGAAGAAACGCCAAACCCAGCTGAGAACCTAGGGAACAGAGTTCCATTTCTGCTGAAATTTCTTGTGACCCTGGGCAAGTCACTTAGGGGTCCTTTTACTAAAGTGCCGGAAAAAGGGCCGTGCTGTAGTAGCTGGGGCCATTTTTACTGTGTGCCAGTGGATAAAAAGCCCCCCAAAAAATGGCCATGCGGTAAGATAACTCTTAACACATGGTCATGCGGTGGGGAGCACTTACCGCCACCCATCGAGGTGACAGTAAGGGCTCTTTTGGTAACCAGGCAGTGCACAGCAATGCCCGATTACCGCCGGGTTAGTGCCGCACTAGACAAAAAAAAATTACAGAAGTGCCCTAAATGGCGTGCACTCAACCCAGAAGTACTGCCGGCAACTGCATTGTGGTAGTTCATTTTTAGCATGCAGTAAGCCTGCTTTGGGCTTAGTACCACTTTGTAAAAGGGCCCCTCAACCTTTTCCTGCTCCAGATACAAGAACTTAGGTTGTGAGCCCACTAGGGATAGAGAAAATATCTGCATATAATAAAAATGTAAACCACTTTGATTGTAACACAGAAAGGCAGTATGTCAAATCCATGACCATTTACCCTTATGCTAGACATACATATAGCACCAAGTTTCTGCACCTGTGTCTAGAGCAGATTTATATTTTCATCCGCACACACTATGCAGCTGAAAATGCATCTAACCTATGATTATACTTTGGCCATCTCAGCAGATATCACTGGATGTCCAGTTTTGAAAATTGACCTGTTCTTTTCAGCAAGGTAGATGTTGGGCTTGATCTTCTAGTCCTGAAGTACTTGGGTGACATTCTTGCATAGAGAGTGCACCTTGAGGCATTGTGCCCTTGCACCAGCCATCAATAATGTGCATGCACTTGGGGAAGAACTTGAAGCCTCTGATCTGCTTTATTGGACCATGGCGTATCTAGATTTTCAGAAGCTATTTGGTAAAGGTTCTTGAGAGACTACTGAGGATATAAAATAAAGAAAAATGTCATATGATAGAAGAGAATGCCCTGATGTGAACTGGGAAAGGGAGGTGATTATATTTGCAGATGACATTCAGGCATTCAAAGTTGGCAAATCACAAGCGGATTGTGAGTAACATAGTGGATGACTGCAGGTAAAGACTGATATGATCCATGGTTTCTTAGGATAAGCACAACAGTCATTTTACAACTGTTTTGCGTTGAAGTACTCCATTCTTGGTTTCTATTCACTTGCCCTATAGAGATTGATTGTATATATTCCATCCCATGAATTCCAGCACTATTTTTGCCTCCTACCTTCAGGAGGGCCTTCCAAGTTCCCTCCACACTTTCTGTGAAGAAATATTTCCTGAAGGAATTTCAAGAGGATTTTGTAAGACTGGAACTGGGCATCTAAATGGCAGATGGCATGTCATGTGGGCAAGTGCAAAGTAATTCATATACAGAAAAATTCATCCATCTGATTATAGGTATATGATGTTTTCATATTTAGGAGTCATTACCCAGGAAAAAGATCTTGACATCATTATGGACTGAACATTGACAATACTCAGCTCAACATGTGACAAGTGAAAGATTAAAATGCTAGGAATTAAAATGGAGAATAATACAGAGAATACACCTGGCTGCTGTGCATACTTCTGGGTGCCCCATCTCAGAAAAGATATAGTAGAAAAGAACAGTTACAGAGAAGGGCAACCAGAATTCTCCTGTGAAGAAAGGGTAAAGAGATTAGGGTTTTTCAGCTTAGAGCAGAGATGGCTGAAGAGAGATGGTAGTCTATAAAATCATGAGTAAGGTGGAATGGGTAAATAGTGAACAGTTGTTTACAGTTTCAAATATTAAAATGAAGAGACACTCTATGAATCTAAGTAGCACATGTAAATCAAATCAGAGTTTAAGCTGTATAATTTATTGCCAAAAGTTGTGGTCAAGGTAGTTAACTTAGCTGAGTTTAAAACGTTTAGACAGGTTCCTGGAGGAAAAACCCATCCTTGAATACTTGGGAAAGCCATTTTTTCCTCTGTGTATGAGAAACAAGGAATGGATGCTGCTAGGTAACTGACTTTTTGACTGCTGTCTAGGACAGGATGTTGGGCTTGATGGATCTGTGGTCTGACCCAGTTTGGCTCATATGTTCTCATGTTCTTAATGTGTGCAAAAGATGGCATTTTTGAAGGAATGACTATAGAATTGTGGCATGAAATATATGATGAGGATAAGAAATTCCCACATGAAGTCATATGAATTTTTCAACTGAAAAATGAGTTTTTCATTTATAGTGAGAAATCTGTCTATGACAAATGGCTGATTTGGGGAATTTTAGAGTACTCTGCAGTGTTGGTGACAATGGCCTACAAGGGCAAACAACTCAAAACCATAACATTGAAGGATTCAATGCAGTTTCCATCTGTGGTATTACAGTGCAGTTTTTCATCCACTTACAGAACCGTTTTGTTATAAGAGGCTGAAATATGGGGCCGTTGTATAGCAGGGTGTCTGACAACGTATTCAAAGAACAGTAATATAAAAGCAATAACCTTGTAGTTATAGCATGAAATGTATGACAAGATATAAAAAATGTCTGCATTGGAATAACTCATTCTTCCAAGAGATTGTTGTCCACCATCAGCCAAGTGATCTGCACTATCTGCCATGTTATCAGGGTAGAGCAAGTTACCATGCACTAATAGCAAAGCATTGCCCCTACCTATTCTCGGTCCCTTTGCACAGGAAACATTCAGGGGGTAATTCTTTAACTTCCTGGAAGGAGCCTAATCTATAATTGAACATTGGTGCCTTGTTCTTTTATAGAATATTAGCATAACAGCGAAAATACATACCTGTAAGTTACGACTAAGCACTTGTGCCAGTTATAGAGCTGATGTAAATGTGTGCGTCTGAGTTCTGGTAATATAGTTACACATATGTGAGTCCAACCCTTGCTTTGTCCAGACTTCTCCTATGTGTACACATACCTGTAGAATATGTGCTATTTTATTTGCACATACAGAATCACGCTTAAGTGGAATTTTGGCACATATGTGTGATTATTCTTAACATTTATGCACTTTATAGAATTATCCTCAATGCATGAATTAGTGTGTGCTGTCAAGCCACCGCAGTAACTGTTACTACAGCCGTGCAGTAACAGCATGCACTGATTTGCATGTTAAATACTTATCGCTTTAGTAAATATCCCCCTAAATTAATGTTTCTCAGCCCTCTCCTAGAGGCACACCTTGGCAGTCAGATTTTAGGATCACTACAATAAATATGGATGAGATAAATTTGCATATATCTGTCTCATGAATATCTATTGTGGTGATTCTGAAAACCTGGCTGGCTAGGCGTGCGTCCAGGAGAGGGTTGAGAAGTACTTCTCTAAACGTTCAACATTTCAGTATTAGAAATTTCAGAATTACATCACAGTTTTCAAAAGCAGGGTAACTAGTTACCTCAAGGTCCCATTTGAGAGTTATAAGTAGTGTTCTTCCATGTAGTGAAAATGGTCTCTGCAACTCCCCCCTTTTCCTAGTAACAGAAAGGCAGTCACTATAGCACTGGTGACCTTCTATTGACGAGTAGGAGAGCAGTATCCGGACACTAGAGTACAGTTCACTGGAATTAAGTGATTTGGATGTTGATATGTGGAATGGATGGAGGTGTGTGCATGATATATCCATTTATGTGAATTATCTCTGCTACATTGTGAAGCCTTTTAGGCCAGCCCCCACAAGATCCTGAGTGGACAATCCTCCAGACCCCATATTTGTAACGGCAGTAAAGTAATGAAGTGTGGGATTAGGTATTATAGTAGACATAAGTCAGTGTTGCATGAGGTCACAAGCACTGGAAATAGAGAATGGGCCTAGTGTGACAATGTGATTTGCCAAGAAACGTTCTCTTTCTAGGGGGAAATGAACATTAACAGTTGGGCTGTCCTGGCCTCTGATCAGGGATTGCACCCAGTAAGGCTTTAAGCACTTTGATTTTTTTTTTTTTGGGGGGGGGGGCGGGGATGAGGGTGGAAGGTGTAAAATGTGAAACAATTATTTGTATACATATTGACTGTTTTTAGTCTTTACAATTTCAAAGAATTTTCTTGTGCCTTTTGCTTTTGAGTGTGTCTCAGGGTCCTACTTTTGTCGAGGCACCAGTCCATAATTTTCCTTGCTAGATACAGCAGGTCCTATGGGTCTCCCTATCCCCTCATCATGCCACGCCTAAGAGTTCTATTTCCAAGACTTGGTCACTGATCTCTAGGAGAGCAGTAGAGAAGAGTGGTGCATCTCCATTCTGCTGTATTACAACCCTGCCAGCTTTTCTGGATACTTTCCCTATTGTCCTTGCCCTCACATATGCTCTACAGCAGTGCTGTTCAGCCCTCTCCTGGAGGCACACCTAGCCACTCAAGTTTTTAAGATGTCCACAGTGACTATGCATGAGAGACATTTGCATACAATGAATCTCCCAGTATTTGTAAATGTATTGTGATATCCTGAAGGTCCAAACAGCTTTGGTGATCCTCCAAGAGAGGGCTGAGAAACACTGCTCAAAAGCACCAGTAAACTGTTGTAACCTGTCCAAAAGCGGACTACATGAGGAAGCCTTTCAAGACAACAGCATTCTTTTATTGTGCTCAAATATTTATATGTGGCTGTCCTTGCTTACCAAGATGGGCTATGCTCAGGGAAGTGGGGTTGTTCAGTGTTACTGTTAGACACATTCGTTTTATGAGGTGTGTGTACTTCTGTATTTCTGTATATGGTCCTTATAAAAAAGGGCTCCACAGTATCAGTCTAAAGCAGGGGTTCGCAACATAGCCCGTTGTACACACTTATCCAGTCAGGTTTTGGGGATATCCACAATGAATATGCATGAAGTAAATTTGCATGCCCTACCTCCACTGTATGCAGATTTATCTCATGCATATTCATTGTGGGTATCCTGAAAACATGACTAACCAGGTATGTGCCAAGGCCTGGATTGAGAACCCCTGGTCTAAAAGTAACTAGGGTGGCTGCATAAAGCTACTACTTCCCCCTTCCTGCATTCTTACATCTACATACCAGGGCAAATTAGAATAAATTACAGAAATCTGGTGTAGAAGTGCATACTACTGCTGTGCATAACCTCCTCAAATTATTCTTTTTATAGCAATATCATAACAATTGTCCTGCCTACCTATAATATTTTGCAAAGCAAAGTATATTTTTAAAGAGATACTGACTTGTAACAAAGTCGGAATCCCATGCAAGTTATATTTCAATGATTCTATTTTGTGTGTTTTCTGTGTTGCATTTTTTATTTTGCTGATGCTGCACAGATCTCATTTTAAGTTTGTTTTGATGCAGTTTTCAAAGAGATTCTACACTGTTTATCTGAGAAAGCTGATTTGAAAATGATCTTTCCCCAAATCCTCAGTATGGTCACATACATATACTTTCTTGTGGGGAATTTGTACCTTCTCTGCTGGGCGAAGGTACAAGCAAAGGCAAACTCTGCAAGCCCACAAGTACTCATGGGCCTTCAAGCTCCTGTGGTTTTGAAATTAGCCTCTCTTTCCCACCTGGTCACTGTGAGCACACCAGAACAATACAACTTTGCACAAGATAGGACATGTAACCTGTTTCAACTTACTTGGTTTTAATAGTAAAATTCAGGGCTAGTATTTCAAGTCTGGGTCCTTTACAGTTTGGAGTGAAGCACTACAAATTCCTGCTGTTGTATTATTGGATAGTTAAGATGCATCCATTTTCTGTGCTTGCAAAGTAGACAGATTTTAGTCTTGCCTCACTGTGCATTTATAGTTCCTTTGAGGGAGTATGTGGGTTCTGTTCACATGTAGGCCAAGATACCATCCTGTGCCATGAAAACAGGATGAGGTAGCTGCAAGAGCATCAAATGTCAAAGCAGAGAGCAGCCAGGATACCAGCAAAGGAGGAAGTAATGAGAATCCCCACTACAACATGTTTACAAAGCCAGATTTGATCACCAGTTTTTTCTTAACAAGCTCTTAACTCTGTTATGTTACTTATCTAACTTCTCAAGCTTCTCTATACGGTGTGTAAGTGGAATGAACAGTTACACTTAATGCTGTGCAAGGATAAGCAGCATTGCTAGTTTTATGATGTCAGAAATAGTTACCAGAATTGCTAGGACGATCCCCTGCATTGATCTTGGGTTTTCTCCAGCAGACATGCATTAAATACACAATTACTGGTACATGTCATTTCCCTACAATATTTTTTTCTACCTATGTATGGAAGTCACTGTAAAAAAGAGGAAAGGATACATTTATATATAGTGTGTGTGTGTGTGTGTGTGTGTGTGTGTATGTATGAAAAGGATCTACAATTGCTGAGGGTACAGGGAGTTGCACTATACAATGCACCTATGCTTGGTTCTAGTTCACTCCAGTTAGGCTGTAAATAGTTCTTTATTATTGCATCTAATTAGTTCCAACTGGAGTGATATAACAGGAACTTGTCTTTCCTCGGTTAAGATGAAAACTGAAGACTGCCTATATTGTGTACCTGCCAGAGGTCAAGCCCTCTTTGCAGATAGTTCATGAGCTGATTGGGTAAATGACAGCAGACTGTATATTCTCTGCAGAGAGTCCTTAGGGATAGTTACAGTGACTGCTGTGGTTAACAGTGGTATAGTTAACCACAGGAATATATTCCCTATATTGTTTCTAATTGCTGTCTCATAGCAACTGAAATTTGTGCTGAATTGCTGAGAGGCTTTATGGAGAAAATAATTTGTAATAGCTACTTTGCCCTCTAGTGGTACATCAGTGGCCCTGCCCTATAACAAAACAAATTGGGCATTACCAATATTGTCATAGAGAAGGTTTCCATTGTTAGAAGAGTTTACTTAGAAGGCCAAGGCTTCAATTCTTTATTAGGGGTTTCCATTGTAGTTCTTATATACCAGCAAAAAATACAGGGACAACTCAGGCAACTCCTGTATGTCCAATGGATGTTAAATTGGGAGGTATTAAAATAAAAAGGGCAGCTATGATGTGTGCAGCATATGCCTCTGTTTCTATCATCTATCCCACAAAAGTGCAAAGAATATTTTTTTTCATATGTGCCTCAGTTTATCAATGTAACTTCTGAAAGAAGAGCTGCAGTGTAACAATAGAAGGAAATGTAATAAAACTAAATCCTCTGTGTGAAACGTATGTAGTCATTTCAAATAGCAGGCCTCATTTGAAATGGATAACTTATCTGATTAAGAATGGGACTGCATATTCAGCAGTCTGCATTGCATGGATAGACTGACTCAAAGTCTTCATAAACATATATGGATAACTTATGCAGATATCTTTATGTGGTAGCTTGATGAATATTAATCCCACTGAGTCCATCTAACTGCACTTTTGTTTTTCCACCAATGTACCTGTGTTTACTAGTTCACATTGCACACACCTACCTTGTAATAAGTACTACTACCCAGAAAGCAGGTATTTTTAGATACATAGCGTTTCCTGGAAAATTTGATTTATTCAATCTGATCATGAACTGAAAAACAGGTTTGCATCCTATAAATACAACTGAGGAACTAAGAACCTGATATTCAAAAACTGAAGTTTTTCTAGGAAGGTTAAATGAAAAGTAGTGCCTCCACCTCTATAATTCTTCAACAGATGGCGCTACATGAGTTTACTTGTTCTTTGAAATCTCTTCCTTCACCTCAGGTGGTGAGAAATGTCTATGCAAAGAAGCTGTTTTGCTGTTGCTTATGAAATGGAAGCATGCATTGAGCACTCAGTGCAATTTAAGTGACATGCTGTAATAGAACTTCTGACTACTGAAGGAGCCCCTCCAATTGGCATTCACTGCTGCAATCAGGTTGTTTATGATGATGACTGTGTTGATGTGAGTACTGTGTGTTTGCTGGGCCAAAAACTGTAAAGATTGTGGAGTAGAAAGGGGGTGTTGATGCCCCTGTATAAGTCGGTGAGGCCCCACCTGGAGTATTGTGTTCAGTTCTGGAGGCCGTATCTTGTTAAGGATGTAAAAAGAATTGAAGCGGTGCAAAGAAAAGCTACGAGAATGGTATGGGATTTGCGTTACAAGACGTATGAGGAGAGACTTGCGGACCTGAACATGTACACTCTGGAGGAAAGGAGAAACAGGGGTGATATGATACAGACGTTCAAATATTTGAAAGGTATTAATCTGCAAATGAACCTTTTCCGGAGATGCGAAGGCAGTAGAACGAGAGGACATGAAATGAGATTGAAGGGGGGGCAGACTCAAGAAAAATGTCAGGAAGTATTTTTTCACGGAGAGAGTAGTGGATGCTTGGAATGCCCTCCTGCGGGAGGTGGTGGAAACTAAAACAGTAACGGAATTCAAACATGCGTGGGATAAACATAAAGGAATTCTGCTCAGAAGGAATGGATCCTAAGGAGCTTAGACGAGATTGGGTGGCAAAGCCGGTGGCGGGAGACGGAGATGGTGCTGGGCAGACTTATACGGTCTGTGCCAGAGCCGATGGTGGGAGGCGGGACTGGTGGTTTGGAGGCGGGGATAGTGCTGGGCAGACTTATACGGTCTGTGCCAGAACCGGTGGTGGGAGGCGGGGCTGGTGGTTGGGAGGCGGGGATAGTGCTGGGCAGACTTATACAGTCTGTGCCCGGAAAAGGACAGGTACAAATCAAGATAAGGTATACACAAAAAGTAGCATGTGAGTTTATCTTGTTGGGCAGACTGGATGGACCGTGCAGGTCTTTTTCTGCCGTCATCTACTATGTTACTATCCACCTTATAATTGAAAGAGAAAAACGCCTAGATTTCGACCCAAATCGGGAGATAGACGTTCATTGTGACTCTGGGCAAGTCACTTAACCCTCCATTGCCCGCCGCATTGAGCCTGCCATGAGTGGGAAAGCGTGGGGTACAAATGTAACAAAAATAAAAAAAATAAATCTCACAAAAACAAATAAATCGGTATAATGGAAAGCGATTTTGGACGTTTTCAACTGCACTCCATCACGGAAGCGTACAAAGTTGACAGAGGCATGGTGAAGGTGGAACTGGGGCGTGGTTATCGGCCGAGGAGAGATGGGCGCCTTTCGCCGATAATGGAAAAAAAGTATGCGTTTGTAGCTAGAATTTAGGGCACTTTTCCTGGACCCTGTTTTTTCACGAATAAGGCCCCAAAAAGTGCCCTAAATGACCAGATTACAACCAGAGGGAATCGGGGATGACCTCCCCTGACTCCCCCAGTGGTCACTAACCCCCTCCCACCACAAAACATGATGTTTCACAACTTTTTATTTTCACCCTCAAATGTCATACCCACCTGCCTGGCAGCAGTATGCAGGTCCCTGGAGCAGTTGTTAGGGGGTGCAGTGGACTTCAGGCAGGTGGACCCAGGCCCATCCCTCCCCTACCTGTTACAATTGTGCTGCTTAATGCTTAGTCGTCCAACCCCCCCAAACCCACTGTACCCACATGTAGGTGCCCCCCTTCACCCCTTAGGGCTATAATAATAGTGTAGACTTGTGGGCAGTGGGTTTTGAGGGGGATTTGGGGGGCTCAACACACAAGGGAAGGGTGCTATGCACCTGGGAGCTCTTTTACCTTTTTTTGTTTTTGTAAAAGTGCCCCCTAGGGTGCCCGGTTGGTGTCCTGGCATGTGAGGGGGACCAGTGCACTACGACTCCTGGCCCCTCCCACGAACAAATGCCTTGGATTTATTCGTTTTTGAGCTGGGCGCTTTCATTTTCTATTATCACTGAAAAACAAAAACGCCCAGCTCACAAATTGTCGAATAAAACATGGACGTCTATTTTTTTCGAAAATACGGTTCGGTCCGCCCCTTCACGGACCCGTTCTCGGAGATAAACGCCCATGGAGATAGACGTTTTCGTTCAATTATGCCCCTCCACGTTACATTGCAACTTTGAAAGAACAATTGAGAAGAGTTTGGAAGCACAAAAAGGAAATTTGTTGCAACGTGATAAATCTAGGCCTCACAAAGCACAAACCACAACAGAGGCAACTGTGAAGATGGGTCTCTCAGTATTATTTAATCTGCCATACAGCCCAGACTTAGCACCCTGTAATTTGCATCTTTTTTTCAAAATAGAAGAAATACCTTTGGGGGCCTCTGACTCGAATGAAGAGGTGGAAAGGACTGAGCAACTGGCTGAAGAGACAAGATGAGCAGTTCTTTCATGATGGCTTCCAAAAACTTGTCCGTCATTGGCATAAATATGTGATGACTATAAAGAACAGTAAATACATGGAATAAAAGAACAAATTTCAAGCACTATTTTCATGTTTTGTTAATTACAATCTCTTCATTTAAACAAAAGTTATAGAGGTGGAGGAATTTTTTTTTCATTTATTCCTTGTAACATGTTGGCACTCACTGCATTATGAAGAGGATATTTTAGGATGTGGATAGGAGATCCTGTAGCATCGGACACTTGGAGACCAAATATCTTCATCAGTAAAGAAAAAAGGAAGCAGTACTGTGAACCCATTCCAAGTTTTAAAATGAAAGACAAATGCATAGAATATATCATAACAGGAATAAAATAAATTGAAAGAAATGTGGGGCCCAATATTCAGCTGCCAGTGATCACCAGCATTCAGTTTCCAGGCTTCCAGAGCTGGTTAATGCATAGCCAGTTAAGTGCAATAGTCAGCACTTAACCAGCTAAGGGTTATGGCATAAAGATAGGACTAACTTTTATGTGCTTCTATTTATGTGGTTAACCTAGCTGGTTAAATGCTGAATATCTGTGCCAACTCTGCCCCCAAAGTAGCCCGGTTTTCAAGTTCAGCGCTAACCAGATATTTTCAACAGCATTAACTAAGTGCCACTGGAAGTTAGCGGTTAGCCCCAAACAAGTGATTTTTAACCAGCTAGGAGCCGTTTCTGGCCAGTTAAATCACTTTGAATATCGACTCTTTGCTTTCTTAAAAGAAAACTGCTCTTTTGTATTTTAGATGTAGACAAGTACTGGCAATACCACATTTCCTTGGGTTTATTGTATTCCTGTTATGTGATCCAAATTAAAATTTATGCTATCAAGGACTTATTTCAGCTTCCATTTTCATGAGCTGTGTTTGCAAAAGAGATACAGATTGTCTAAAGTTTCTGATTGTAGGTTGTAATGTATAACCACCAATAAAACATCCCTGGTGCAAGAAAGGTAAAATAAGTGTTTATTTAATAAACATCAGAAAACCCCACTTCAAGTACCCTTTTACTCCTTCTATTTCCTTCCTTTGGATTCTGCACTCTGTGGGCCTTTTACAAAAGCATGCTAGTGTTTTCAGCGCACACAAAATAAGTGTGCGTAAAGTGCTGGAGAGCTCATGTATTCCTATTGGCGCCTCTAGCATTTAGTGTGTGCTAATCATGTCTTTATAAAAGACTTATATTTTTGTGCCTCTCTTTTGCTGCAGAAATTTGTTTTTTATTCTCCTGGAAAAGGAACTGAGCAATGGCACTGATTATTTGTACTCTAAAATAACCCCTTATTAACTGGAAAATAAACACCTAATTGTTTTAAACAGGTAGGAACAGAAACCTTAACTGTATCACAGTACTTGAATCTATTACACTGTTTCAAACATGGCTGCTCCTGGGGCTGAGGGATGTGTTTGGGGAAAAGGAAGGGTCACAACAGCAGCTCCAGCAACTCCAGAAAATTCCAGAATTAACAGGAAAGTGAAATATCTGGTAAACTCTACTGTTCTCTGCGTATTTGAATTGTTGCACGCTACAGAAAGGGAACAGTCTACTTTGAGTGGCATACTCTTTGTTGATAGCTGTTGGAAGATTGTATAGCATTGAAATACAGTAGTGTACACTCCTGAAACCTACTGGTTCTATAATTCAGGTATGCCTTGTAGGATAGGGAACAAAGTTATCTCGTGCACTTCAGCTCATGCATTAAGAGAAGAAATTGAGTGGTGGAGCTATTTTGTCCTTGCATTGTGTTATGTTCTCCTGAGGAAGTGTTTAGTTTGATAGCTACACTGAAGGACCGCTTTAAAGTGCCTCTTTTTACAATTAATAGCACCACCTTTGAATATGATGCTGTATTTTTAAATAAAGGAGGAAGTTGTACATACCTACACGGAACAAAGTTAAAGGTACTGAAAAGTTGCACGGAGTGTGAGTACAGTAATTGCCCTCAATAGCAAAATTAATCATTATGATATGTTACTTTGAATTAAACTTGATATCACCAGTACTCTAAGTGGCATTTGGCATCAAGTACTGGGATTAAAAGGTTGTTAAATTTTTCCTGAGTCTGTTATCCTTATAGCCATCCTTCTCACTGTCCTCTTGCCAAGGGAGGAGACTACCCCTCTAAAAAATGCAGATCTATAGATATAGATATATAAAAGCCATTTCATAATATCTAAGAGCCTGATTGCCTGTGCATATGTGTGGTTTGATTTTTGCTTTTGTTTTTTGTTTTTTTAATCTTCCCTTTCCTTTTATAACTGCATTTTTGTGAGTTGTGGAAGATTTATCTGAGGAAAAAAAAGAATATGCATCTTTTTCCTTTTCTCCCCTCCTTCCCTTATCTTTATAACCACAGTGACTTCCCTAGCTGTCCAGAAATGGTTTACATTATGGAATGGCACCAAGTATTAATAAAAGATTCTTTACACTTTGCCTCTTAATGCTTCCTTTGACATTTCTTAGATCTTATGGTGAAACTGATTAGGTGGATCTGTCAATACTGCAACCATTGCAAGTTTTTCTCTGTATAGCTTCCTGGGCTCCCATTGGTAAGCCTTATTTCAATGGTGGAAAAGGTAATGGAGATGCCACTGAAGGAGAGGATACTGAACTTTTTACAATCCAATGAGTTGCAATATCCAAGGTTACATGGTTTTACCAGAGGTAGATTGTACCAAACAAACCTGATTTCTTTGACTGAGTGACAAAGAACTAGTTCAAGGCATGCGCTAGATGTGGTCTACTTAAGATTTCAGCAAAGCCTTCAATGCTGTTCCTCATAGGAGACTCAAGAATACTCTGAACAGCTCGAGGATGGGATCCAAGATGCAAAACTGGATCAGAAATTGGTTGACTGACAGGTGACGGAGGTGGTGGTAAATGGAATTAATTCAGAATAAAGCAAGGTGAGTAGTGGAGTGTCTCAGTTTTCCATTCTGGGGCTGATGCTGTTCAGTATCGTGAGCAATATTGCTGAAAGGTTAGAAGGAAAAGAATGCTCTTTTGGGAGTGAAACAAATATTTGTGATGGAGTTGACACCCTGGAGAAAGTGGAAAGCATGACATGATCTACAAAAATTATAAACTTGGGCTAGTTCTTGGCAGATAAGCTTTAATTTGCAGAAATATAGAGTAATACATTTGGGAACTGTCCCTGGATTCTATAAACTTGCACACCTAAATTTATTCCTGGTGTGCAAATTTGTGCACACGTTATAGAATAAGGACAGTTGCTCGTACAATTTAACTTCAATTTCACAGCCAATTGCTCAAATTGGTGTTAACTGGCACCATTTAGTATTTGCATATGAAACTACCCTTAGTATTCTATAATTTTTGCAGGCCGATTCCATCAAGTGCAACTTCTAAGGAGTCGTGGGAGGGGCATGGACAGGTCAGAAGTATGCCAAATGTACAAACATTTAAATACATGAAAGATGTTCTTGAATAAACAAACCTCTCCCAAAAATGGGAAGGCTGCAGAACTAAATGACAAAAGTGTGAAGCTGCAAGGAGGAAACCTTAAAAGCGACACCAGGAAGTGGTGGACACAATCTATGGCAAATTTCAAAAAGGCATGGGATAAAATAGAGAATGGAATAAGAGTATTTCCATTCACGGTAAAACTCAAATGATTCGCACTTTCTCTGAGGAGAAGTAGACATTATCACAAGTGGGTGACGCCGACCCGCATCACCTGGTCCAGAACTTATAACAAGTTTAAGAAGAACTTTGTGGAGCACGAGACATGCTCCATTGCCCATGCTTGTGAGCCTTCCCGCCCACCACGAGAACGCGGTCTCAGTTCTTTTCTACCGCAGTGAGGAGAGGGCATGTTTTTTTACTGTCTCCTCACATTGCTCAGTCCAAAAGAGCTTTTTGTGCCTTTCAGCAAGTTTTATTTTTATCTTTTATTGTGTTCTCAGTTGTGGAACCCCCTTTTTTGTTTTTCCTGTATATTTTTAGTTTCTTTTTCCTGGTTTTAAGTTTCCTTTGTTTTTTGTCTTCATTCATCCATTTTTAGGCCATGACTTCGGCCGGGGTTCCCTTCATATTTTGCTGTGCCTTGCCCCTTTTTTCACCATTGCTTCATTTAATTTAGCTGAGGAAGTTTTTTCTTCCATGTCCACTAAGGTTCCCAGTGGCTTTAAGCACTGTACCCGGTGGACAAGAATGGATCTCACACCCATTCTTGGTGTCTATAGTGTCTTGGGCTATGAAGAAGAGGACCCAGATTTCCAGAGAGGATCAAAAAAAGATTTTTGGAGCCAAGTCCGGTTCCTTGCCAAGAAACAGCATCGACGGTGAGTGTCACGCCAGTATTGGGAGTGTCGGTAAGCATGGCTGCTCCTAGACCATTAGACACTGGGTGCAGTGAAGCATCGAGTGGGCTTCCATCTGCCTCGAGGTCTCCTACTGTACAGGGCTCCCGGGACAGTCCATCGTTGGACGTGACCCCGAGGCAACATGTGGATTAGACAACATCCTCTGCACCAAGGAGCCTCAGTGACATGCTTCGGGAGAAGGCCAAAAAGCATCACCATTGGTCGCCCTTGACACATGGTGCCTGGAGTACCGGGGCGTCGAAAGATTCAGCACACAAGAAGCGTCGGCTTCAGGAGTATCACGTCACCTCCATACAGGAGGTGCTGATGGGTCAGTCTCCCAGTAGCCAAGACCCAGCTCCCACATTGACCCCAGTGGTTCTGCAACCTGCACCTGAGCCCACACCCCAGCCTTTCCTGGTGTCAGCCCTCGAGCACATCCGGGCCTTGCTCCCTAAGTTGCTGGATGGCCTAATACAAGGTTGTGCATCGGTATTGAGGGTGCTTGTACCTACCTTGCCTACCGTTTCAACCCCACTTGGCCCTCAGCCTGCAGTGAAACCTCTGACACCAATGCTGTATGTGGCTCCGGTGTCACCTGCCACCCAAACCAAAGATGTCAATGGAGGAAGCTTCGATGGAGTCGAGGCAGGCGCCAACTTCTCTATGATGTTCTTGAGGACTTGGCTCTTCCATGGCATGTTAGGTTTGGTGTCAACACTCCCAACAGGAGGTATTGTCTGACACAAAAAAGGAGCACTGCTGGGATTCAGAGGAGGATCCAAGGTACTTTTCCTCTGATGAGCCCTATGGAATTCTCTCAGAACCCTCCCCTCCACCTGAAAGGTGAAAGTATCTGGAGAGCCTTTCATTCCCATTTTTTTAAGGAAATGGCTGATGCTATTCCCTGTCCTTTGGAAGTGGAGGACGAGCCCAGGGCCAAGATGCTCGAGGTCCTGGACTACACAGCTTCTAGGGAGGCTGTGACTGTCCCTTTCCATGAGGTACTCCAGGAAGTCCTCGTTAGAACTGGGTCCCCTCTGTCATTCCCAGTCATGCCCAAGAAGATCGATACCCAGTATTGGATCCACAGTGCACCTGGTTTTGATAATCCTCAGTTGCCTCACAATTCCATGCTGGTGGAAACCACTCTCAAAAGAGCCAGGAGTTCCAGGGACTATGCCTCACTGACCCCAAGTAGAGAAGCTAGAACCTTGGATTCTTTTGGTAGGAAGATGCACCAGGCTTCCATGCTCATCTCCCAAATACAATCATACCAGCTCTTCACGAGCATCCAATTGTGAAACTCAGTGCGCAAGTTGTTGGACCTGACTGAGACGCTCCTTCCAGAGCAGGCTGAGTCACTTCACCAGTTGGTCAAGCAGCAGAATTCATGTGAAAAGTTCTTGGCAAGGGTCACTTACAACACTTTTGATGTGGTATCCAGGATGGCTGCTCAGAGTATAGCAGTGCGCAGACTCTCATGGCTGCATGTTTCTGACTTGGAACATTCTGTTCAGCAGAGGTTGGCAAATGACCCATGCCGGGGGGATAACCCTTTTGGAGAGAAGGTTGAGGAGGTTGCTGACCAAATCAAAATAAATACTGATAACATCTCTTCTCTCTCCTGCCAGGTGTCTTTTGCATCTACCTCCTCAGCTAGGAGGACTTTTGGCAAGCCAAGGAGGAGTACCTATTAGTATCAGAGGCATAGGTACAACCCCTTGGGTCACCGGCGTCTTCAGGCTCAGCCCCAGCGCGCTCGTTCACGTCAACAGCATGTGCCGAGGCCCCTGCTGCTCCTTAGTCCATAGCCACAGTAAAAATGTCCATCCTGAATGACTTGCTGGTCAGGGTAGGCTGAAGTTTTTCCATGAAAAGTGGCCACTTATAATCGACTGGTGGGTTCATCAAATAGTCTATCTCGGATATGCACTCAGTTGGTATCAAACACCTCCAAATTGCCCACTGAGAGCTCATTCATTCAGCTCTTTGCACAGGCAGGTACTTGAAGAGGAACTCTCTGCCCTTCTGAAGGCCTATTCAGTAAGGCCCGTTCCACCAGGGGAGGAAGAGTGGGGATTCTATTCCAGGTACTTCCTTGTGCAGAAGAAAACAGGGGGGGTGGGTCCCATCCTAGACCTAAGGGCCCTGAACAAATTCCTAGTCTGGGAAAAGTTCAGGATGGTTTTGGTTTCCCTGGGCACCCTTCTCCCAATGATTCAGAAAGATGATTGGCTATGCTGTCTGGACAAGGGATTCATATACTCACATCCCGATATTCCCAGCCCACTGGAAATATCTTTGATTTTGGCTGGGAGCACATCACTTTCAGCACTGTATGTTGCCTTTTGGCCTCATGTCAGCTCCCAGGATCTTCACCAAATGTCTAGTGGTAGTTGCAGCGTCGCTACACAGACTGGGAGTCCATGTGTTCCCATATCTCAACAATTGGTTGGTGGAGTACCTCTGTAGATGGAGCTCAGGGGTCCATGCGAATGACTATTCAGGTGCTCAAACTACCCCAAGTCCCATCTTCACCCTGTTCAGTGATTGGAATTCATAGAAGCCCTACTCGATACACAGAAAGGTTGAGCCTACCTTCCGGAGATGAGATCAGACACTCTTGTTAATCTCACTTCCAAGATTCGAGCCTCTTAGCAGGTCACAACTCGACAGATGTAGAAATTGTTGGGACGCATGGCTTCCACAGTGTATGTTACAACCATGACATGTCCACATGAGACCAGCTCAATGGACCCTGGCTTCTCAGTGGTATCAAGTCATGGGGAGCCTGGAAGATGTCATCCAGGTGTCCCCAGAGCTTGTACACTGTGGACAATTTGACTCTGGGACTTTCATTCCAAATTCCTCAGCCACAAAAAGTGCTGATGACGGATGCATCTCTCCTGGGATGGGGAGCTCATGTAGATGGGCTTCACACACAAGATGTTTGGTCCACCCAGGAAATGAATCTTCAGATCACTCTCCTGGAACTCTGGGCAATCTGGAACGCTCTAAAGGCTTTCAGAGATCGTCTGTCTCATCAAATTGTATTCATTCAAACAAACAATCAGGTTGCAATGTAATACACCAACAAGCAGGGGGCACCGGATCATGCCCTCTGTGTCAGGAGGCCATATGGATGTGGCATAGGGCTCGCCAGCATGGCATGTTCCTTTGAACCACTTATCTGGTGAGCAAAAACAACACCTTGGCCGACAGACTTAGAAGGATAATGCCACTCAGATCAACTACAAGGTCCTTCTGTTCCAGGCTTCAGACCCATGACAGACTAGCATCAGATGCCTTAATTGGTGGACAGGTCTTCTGTTTGCGTATCCTCCCATACTTCTAGTGGGGAAAACTTTTATTGAAACTCAAGCAAGACTGCGGAACCATGATTCTGATCGCGCCGTACTGGACATGACAGATTTGGTTCCCTCTTCTTCAGGAGTTTCCTCCGAAGAACCATGGAGATTGGAGTGTTTTCTGACCCCTCATCATGCAGAATGAGGGGTCATGTCTATATCCCAATCTCCAGTTTCTGGCTCTCATTGCTTGACCACTAGATGACCGAGGGGTAAAAGGGGCAATCAGGGAAGACAAAGCCATAGTGGAGAGATTAAATGAATTCTTTGCTTCGATCTTCACCGAGGAAAATTTGGGAGAGATACCTGTGCCAGAAATGGTATTCAAAGCTGACGAGTCAGAGAAGCTGAATGAAATCTCTATAAACCTGGAGGATGTAATGGCGCAATTTAACAAATTGAAGAGTAGCAAATCTCCTGGACCGTGCAGTATTCATCCTAGAGTACTGATGGAATTGAAAAATGAACATGTGGAACTTTTGTTAGTAATATGTAATTTATCTTGAAATTCAAGCGTGGTACCGGAAGATTGGAGGTTGGCCAATATAACGCTGATTTTTTAAAAAAAGGTTCCAGAGGAGATCCGGGAAATTATAGACCCGTGAGCCTGATGTCTGTGCCAGGCAAAATGGTAGAGACTATTATAAAGAACAAAATTACAGAACATATTCAAAAGCATTGATGAGACAAAGCCAACATGAAGGGAAGGGAAATCTTGCTTCAACAATCTATTACATTTCTTTGAAGGGGTGAACAAACATGTAGATAAAGGTGAGTCTGTCGATATTGTGTATCTGGATTTTCAAAAAGCATTAAGAAAGTACCTCAAGAAAGACTCCAGAGGAAATTGGAGAGTCATGGGATAGGAGGTAGTGTTCTATTGTGGATTAAAAACTGATTAAAAGAAAACAGAGAGTAGGGTTAAATGGTCAGTATTCTGAATGTAGATAGTGGGGTTCCCCAGAGGTTCTGTGCTGGGACCACTGCTTTTTAACATATTTATGAATGATCTAGAGATGGAAGTAAGTAGTGCGGTAATTAAATTTGCTGATGACACAAAGTTATTCAAAGTTGTTAAATCACAAGAGGATTGTGAAAAATTACAAAAGGACCTTACGAGTCTGGGAGATTGGGCATCTAATGGCAGATGACGTTTAATGTGAGCAAGTGCAAAGTGATTCATGTGGAAAAGAGGAACCTGAATTATAGCTACATAATGCAAGGTTCCACATTAGCAGTCACTGACCAGGGAAAGGGATCTAGGCATCATCATTGATGATATGTTGAAATCCTCTGCTCAGTGTGCGGTGGCGGCAAAGAAAGCAAATAGAATGTTAAGTATTATTAGGAAAGGAATGGAAAACAAAAATTAGGACGTTATAATTCCCTTGTATCGTTCTATAGTATGACCACACCTCGAATAGTTTTGTTCAATTCTGGTCACCGCATCTCAAAAAAGATATAGTGGAATTAGAAAAGTTATGGAGAAGGGCAATGAAAATGATAAAAGGGATTAGATGACTTCCTTATGAGGAAAGGCTAAAGTGGCTAGGGCTCTTCAGCTTGGAGTAAAGACGGCTCAGGGGAGATATAGTAGAGGTCTTTAAAATAATATGGAGCAGATAAAAGTGAATCGCTTGTTTACTTTTTCCAAAAGTACTAGGACTTGGGGGCATGAAATGAAGCTACAAAGTAGTAAATTTAAAACAAACCGGAGAAAATATTTCTTTACGCAATGTGTAATTAAGCTCTGGAATTCATTGCCAGAGAATATAGTAAAAGCAGTTAACTTAGCAGGTTTTTAAAAAGGTTTGGACAGCTTCCTACAGGAAAAGTTCATAGACCATTATTAAAATGGACTTGGGGAAAATCCACTGCAAATTTCTAGGATAAGCAGCATAAAATGTATTGTACTTTTTTGAGATCTTGCCAGGTACTTGTGACCTGGATTGGCCACTGTTAGAAACAGGATGCTGGGCTTGATGGACCTTTGATCTGTCCTAGTATGGCAATACTTTTGTACTTATGATGTTGAGAGCCTAGAATTTGCTTCCTTGGGTCTTTCGGAGGGTGTCTCCTGGGTCTTATTGTCTTCCAGGAAAGACTGCACTAAGAGGTGCTATTGAAATGGAGTAGGTTTGCCATCTAGTGTGAGAGCAAGGCCCTAGATCCCCTTGCTTGCTCTACACAGACACTGTTTGAATACCTTCTACACCTATTAGTCTGATCTCAAGACCAACTCCGTAAGGGTTCACCTTAGTGCAATTAGTGCTTATCATCAGCATGTGGAAGGTAAGCCTATCTTTGGACAGCCTTTAGCTGTTTGCTTCATGAAAGGTTTGCTTTTGTCAAAGCCCCCTGTCAAACCTCCACCAGTGTCATGGGATCTCAACATCATTCTCACTCAGCTGATGGGGACTGCTTTTGAGCCACTGAATTCCTGCCATCTGAAGTACTTGACCTGGAAGGTCGTTTTTTTAGTGGCTGTTACTTCAGCTTGTAGAGTCAGTGAGCTTCAGGCCTTAGTAGTGGATGCACCTTATACTAAGTTTCATCACAACAGAGTAGTCCTCCGCACGCACCCTAAGTTCCTGCCGAAGGTGGTGTTGGAGTTCCATCTGAACCAGTCGATTGTATTCCCAATATTTTTCCCCAACATGCAAAACAAATATATTAATTAATCTCTATCATAATATAAACAAGGCATTGCACCCAAAACTACTTTTATCATCATCTTTTAAAACTTCACAAAATAAACGTCTTTAGCTGTTTCCTGAAAGAGAAAGGTCCTCGTAGTTGAACCTGCTATAAAAGCATGCATGAACGATCTTTCTCAAGTCAAACCTGGTGAAATGAAGGAACAAATAGCAAACATCTCCCTTGTGATCTAAGTGCTCTAGGTGGCCAGTATATTTTCAAGGAGGTAGCAATTCTTAAAGGAGCATCTTTATTTAAAGCCTTGAATACCAGTAATAATATTTGAAAGCCTATTTGCCAAAAAGTTGGCAGATAGTATAGCTTAAGCTGTGACGAAATCATCACTAACCAAATTAAATAAAAAATTATAACAGCAGAAATCCGGTTTAAAGGAAAGTGAGGAATCCCATGCCTAAATTTTAACAGATTTCAAAATAGGAACAGATATGTCTTTAAAAAAAGATGACAATTCTTGCGTAAACTCAAAACACTAATCAACCTGGTTTTTTTTAGCAATATTTAAAGACAGGCAATTTGCCATCATCCAATCATATACAGTCTTTATATACAGCCTCATAAATTGAAATCCACTCTCTAGTCAGATATTGTGGGGGGGGGGGGGGAGGACTGGAGGTCATCTGCATATAACATATAGCTAGCACCTAAGCCCACTAAAAGTTTGCATACTGAGAACATGAATAAATTGAAAAGCAAAGCCAATAAAACTCCTGAGTTCATTGTCATTAAGTCAGACTGAGAAGTTCTGAGAGAAGAGGACATTTCTCTGGTAAGAGAACATCATTTTGCTCTGTGCTTTGGGAACTTAAAGCTTGGGGTTTAAAGGAGGAATTGTAGGTTGTGCAGCGCTGCGTATGCTTTGTAGCGCTATAGAAATGCTAAATAGTAGTAGTAGTAGTAGGTTATTGATCGGCAGAACAAAAAAAATTAAAGAAAAATCAAACTTTAGCAACTTATATCCTTTTGCCCTAGTTTTAAAACTTGAACTTTGTACCACAGCATTAACAGATAGCCTCCAGCAGGCACAGCAGGACCTATATCAGTCTTAGGGAAATTTAAAAAAAAGAAAAGAAAAAAAGAAGCAAGCATTATTAACTAGTTTCCATAGTGTACAACCCTTTTCCCATAGATTTCAACTGAAACTTTTTCTACAGGTAAAAACTTAACAGCCAAAGAACTTTAAAAAGGATAGTAGCAAGGCTCAAATTCTGTCCTAAAAGACAGTTATTGTGTGTTCTTTGACTACTGGAGAGGTAGCACTGCTACTGACCTGAATTAGGTGTTAAGGTGTGAGGAAATAGAATATTTGCAAATATTACTGAGAGCAATCTGATTACTGAGTTAGCTTCAAAGGGTTTGTTTAAAGTTGTTCCCTTCTCTGGTAAGAGAACATTATTTTGCTCTGTGCTTTGGGAACTTTTCGGGTTTAAAGTAACAATAGTAGGTTATTGATGGGCAGAATAAAAAATTAAAATAAAAGAAAAAGCAAACTTTATCAACTAGTCTCTATACCCTATTCCCCCTAGTTTTAAAACTCGAACTTTGTACCACAGCATTGATAGCCTCTAACAGGCACAGCAGGACCTAGATCTGTCTTCATTCCCACCTCCCTAGCCCCTACCTACCCCTAGCACAAATCTTCATTTATAGTCATTATTCTAATTAGGATAACAAAAGGCGTGTTTTCATTAGAGTTTTAATTACATTTTCATTAGTTTTAATTACATTTAATTAGTTTCTGGGAAGCAAACACTAAATAAATTACACATCATACCATATAATCTTAAGGCTCTTTATAGTCATCTAATATCCCTAGTACCTGAAGAAGTTTTAATTAAACAACTCTATAACAGTAAGATGCAGACAGCAGTCCAGCAGTGAGAGGGGTGCTATCCAGTATTTTGCACTGTGTCACATGTATGATTATCTCTCACTTGGTGAGAGGATATATGTGTGTGCTCAATGCAAAGAGCCCCTAGCTCTCGGAGAACAATTCTGTTTTCGTGAGGCTTGAGTAGCAGACTTGGAGGAGCTGAGGGATACAGAGAGGTACATAGAGGAGGCCTACAGGGAAGTTATAGAGAAGTCCCACCTCCAGTGTGGCAGCCCCTGTGCTGCCTTGGAGGAGGGAGGCCTCCTAAAAGGAAAGCATCACCCTGGTGAACTTGGAAATAATCCTGTAGCCAGGTCTAGTCCACCAGGGGATGCAATATCCTCTCATACCGAGGATGTGTCTCCAGGAGCTTCTGCCCAATAGGGAAGGGTTAGGATGGCTGTTGTAGTTGGTGGTTCAATTATTAGGCATGTAGATAGATAGATGGTTGGTGGATGTGAGGATCGCCTAGTCACTTGCCTGCCTGGTACAAAGGCGATGGACCTCACGCATCACCTAGAAAGGATTTTAAATAGTGCCGGGGAGGAGCCGACTGTCTTGGAAGCTAAATTTAGGCTCCTAGGTAGAAAGCTGAAATCCAGATCCTCCAGGATAGCATTTTCAAAAATGCTTCCGATTCCACGAGCAGGGCCCAAGAGACAGGCTGAGCTTTGGAGTCTCAATGCATGGATAAGATGATGGTGCAGGGAGGAGGGTTTTAGATTTGTTAGGAACTGGGCAACATTATGGGGAAGGGGGAGCATGTTCTGAAAGGATGTGCTCCACCTTAACCAGGGTGGGACTAGGCTGCTGGCATCGGCATTTTAAAAGGAGATAGAGCAGCTTTTACACTAGAAACTGGGGGAAGGCTGACAGTCGCTCAAAAACGTGTGGGTTAGAATAAGGTATCTTTCAAAGATATCACCAAAACAGGGAACATAGGGCATCCCAATAGCGAGATTGCAATAGAGACCATAGTAGACCAGGATTCTTTAAATAAAGAGCAGATTTTCAAGTTTCACATTATCACTGTCAACTGCCGAGCAGGATGTAAATAGGAACAACAAACATAGTTTGAAATGTCCATATGCAAATGCCAGAAGTCTAAGAAATAAAATGGGAGAGTTGGAATATATTGTACTAAATGAAAAAATAGATATAATAGGCATTTCTGAGACCTGGTGGAAGGAGGATAACCAGTGGGATACTGTCATACCAGGATACAAATTATATCGCAGTGGTAGAGTAGATTGAATTGGTGGAGGGGTAGCATTGTATGTTAAGGAGGGCCTTGAATCGAATAGACTAAAAATTCTACAGGACACAAAACACATCTTGGAATCAATATGCATTGAAATTCCATGTGTAAAGGGAAAAAGGATAGTGATAGGAGTATACTACCGTCCATCTGGCCTGGATGCAGAGACAGATGTAGAAATGTTATCAGAAATTAGTGAGGCTAAGAAACTGGGGAACACAATAATAATGAGTGATTTCAATTACCCTGATATTGACTGGATAAATGTAACATCAGGGCATGCTACAGAGGTGAAATTCCTTGATGGAATCGAGGACTGCTTTATGGAGCAGCTGGTTCAGGAGCCAACAAGAGGAGGAACAATTCTAGTCCTAATCCTTAGTGGAGCGAATGATCTGGTGCAGGAGGTAATGGTGCTGGGGCCACTTGATAACAGTGATTATAACATGATCAGATTTGATATAAGCTCTGGAATAAGTACAGGAAATCCAATACTTTAGCATTCAACTTTCAAAAAGGAGGTATGATAAAATGAGAAGAACGGTGAAAATAAAGGTGCAGCTGTGAAGGTCAAAAATTTACATCAGGCATGGATGCTGTTCAAAAATACCATCCTGGAAGCCCAGGCCAAATGTATTTCATGTATTCAAAAAGGAGGAAGGAAGACCAAACGACAGCTGGCATGGTTAAAAAGTGAGGTGAAGGAAGCTATTAGAGCTAAAAGAAAATCCTTCAGAACATGGAAGAAGGATCGAACTAAAAATAATAGGAAACAGCATAATGAATGGCAAGTCAAATGCAAAACGTTGATAAGGAAGGCAAAGAGAGACTTTGAAAAGAAAATTTTGTTGGAGGCAAAAACACATAGTAAAAACTTTTCTAGAAGCTGGCAAAAGAATCGGTTGGACTGCTAGATGACCGAGGGGTAAAAGGGGTACTTGGGGAAGACAAAGCCATAGCAAAGAGATTAAATTAATTCTTTTTTTCGGTCTTCACCAAGGAAGATGTGGGAGAGATACTGGTGCCAGAAATGGTATTCACTGCTGATGAATCAGAGAAACTGAATCAACCCTCTATAAACCTGGAAGATGTCATGGGGCAATTTGACAAATTGAAGAGTAGCAAATCACCAGGAACAGATGATATACATACCAGAGTATTGATAGAATTGAAAAATGAACTTGCAGAAGAACTTTTGTTAGTAATATGTAATTTATCCTTAAAATCAAGAATGGTACCAGAAGATTGGAAGGTGACCAATGTAACGCTGATATTTTTTAAAGGGTTCCAGAGGTGATCCAAGAAATTACAGACCCGTGAGCCTGACGTCGGTGCCAGGCAAAATGGTAGAGACTATTATAAAGAACAAAATTACAGAGCATATACATAAGCATGAATTAATGAGACAAAGCCAACATGGATTTAGTGAAGGGTAATCTTGCCTCACCAATCTAATACATTTCTTTGAAGGGGTGAACAAATATGTGGATAAAGGTGAGCCAGTTGATATTGTGTATCTGGATTTTCAAAAGTCATGGGATAGGAGGTAGTGCTCTATTGTGGATTAAAAACTGGTTAAAGGATAGAAAACAGAGAATCAGTATTCTCAATGGAGAAGGGTAGATAGTGGGGTTCCACAGGGGTCTATGCTGGGACCGCTGCTTTTTAACATATTTATAATTAATCTGTATATGGGAATAACTAGTGAGGTAATTAAATTTGCTGATGACACAAAGTTATTCAAAGTTGTTAAATCGCAAGAGGATTGTGAAAAATTGCAAGACAACCTTATGAGACTGGGAGATTGGGCATCCAAATGGCAGATGACGTTTAATGTGAGCAAGTGCAAAGTGATACATGTGGGAAAGAGGAACCCAAATTATAGCTACGTAATGCAAGGTTCCACGTTAGGAGTCACAGACCAAGAAAGGGATCTAGTAATCATCGCTGATGGTATGTCGAAACCTTCTGCTCAGTGTAAGGTGGCGGCAAAGAAAGCAAATAGAATGTTAGGAATTATTAGGAAAGGAATGGAAAACAAAAATGAAGCTGTTATAATGTCCTTGTATCGCTCCATGCTACAACTGCACCTCGAATATTGTGTTCAGTTCTGGTCATCGCATCTCAAAAAAGATATAGTGGAATTAGAAAAGGTGAGAGTCTGATATGTACAGACGGGGAGAGGGATCTTGGGGTGATAGTATCTGAGGATCTGAAGGCGACGAAACAGTGTGACAAGGCGGTGGCTATAGCTAGAAGGTTGCTAGGCTGTATAGAGAGAGGTGTGACCAGCAGAAGAAAGGAGGTGTTGATGCCCCTGTATAAGTCATTGGTGAGGCCCTACCTGGAGTATTGTGTTCAGTTTTGGAGGCTGTATCTTGCTAAGGATGTAAAAAGAATTGAAGTGGTGCAAAGAAAAGCTACAAAAATGGTATGGGATTTGCGTTACAAGACGTATGAGGAGAGAATTGCTGACCTGAACATGTATACCCTGGAGGAAAGGAGAAACGGGTGATATGATACAGACATTCAAATATTTGAAAGGTATTAATCCGCAAACAAATCTTTTCCGTAGATGGGAAGGCGGTAGAACTAGAGGACATGAAATGAGATTGAAGGGGGGCAGACTCAGGAGTAATATCAGGAAGTATTTTTTCACAGAGAAGGGGGTGGATAAGTGGAATGCCCTTCCTCGAGAGGTGGTGGAGATGAAAACGGTAATAGAATTCAAACATGCGTGGGATAAACACAAAGGAATCCTGTTTAGAAGGAATGGATCCATGGAAGCTTAGCGGAGATTGGGTGGCGACGCTGGTAATTGAGAAGCGAAAACAGTGCTGGGCAGACTTCTATGGTCTACGCCCTGATCATGACTGAATAGATAGGGGTGGGCTTGAGTGTAAATTTTCAGGGGCTTCCATGTTAGGTTCAGAACTTTTAGTACAAGAAGAGTGCTGGGCAGACTTATACAGTCTGTGCCCTGAGAATGGCAAGGACAAATCAAACTCAGGTATATATATAAAGTATCGCATATCAAGTAAAATGAGTTTATCTTGTTGGACAGACTGGATGGACCGTACAGGTCTTTATCTGCCACCACTTACTATCTGCTATAATAAAACGCACCCTCAACGTTCTGAAGACAATGTTCTGAAGTCACTCCACTCCGTGAAGGGTCCGTTAGTTCATGGTGGTGAAGTCATCCCACTCACCATGTCTCTCTGTCCCGCCCTCGCGTCAAAACGTAATGACATCGAGGGCGGAACAGAGAGACGCATAAGGACCTATCCCACTGATTGCCTGCGTCTCGGTGAAATCACCAGCCCGACGCACAGCAGCAAACAGCGACCCAGCCAGGGGGAGGAGTCTACTCCTGCCCCTGCCTACGAATCGCTGGAGACTGCCTGCCAGATGCCGCTCCTCCCGTCCACACCCCCCCTTGAGAGAACTCGCCGCTGGATTCTGAAGCCCCCACCCACAGTCACCCTCACACACCCTCCTCCATGATGGACACTCCTGCCCCTGCCTATGAATCGCTGGAGACTGCCTGCCAGATGCCGCTCCCCCTCCCCCAAAAGAAGTTGCCGGCGCGCGCACCAAAAGAAGCCCACTGATCCCATTCAGTCCGTACCTCGCGTGACCAGCCTAAAACCTGATCTCATCTGGCAGTCAACAAAGCCGTGAGACTGCAAACACGAGCTAACTGCCATGATTGTGGCTAGCAGGCAGCAGGTTTGCTCGCTTCTTCTTTCAAGATTTGCACGTTGGCTGTAGCGCAAAATGGGGAAGCTACTGTGAAATGTTTAGAAGTTCTGTGTGCAATATTTAATTTAAATTAAATGTCCATCGTCATGATAACATGATGCAAAATGTTTACCTTTCTCCGGGGCTGTTTCTAAGTTCCTGCCTGGTAAGGATTTTTAGCTACGCCTGAGGAACAGGTTTTGTTTATACAGCTCAGACGTGTATTGTAAGACTATTTTTAGAAGTGTATAATTTGTTAGTTTCTTATACAAGCGCGTCCCCTGATCTAGGTGACAATAGTATATGCATGTCATTTGCTGTATTACTCTCTCCCCCGTCCACCAACCCTCCTGTCTCCACTGCCCTCCCCCCATATCAAGAAACCCTGTTCAATCCCTTGCTCTCTCCCCTGCCCTGCCCCCATGTCCACCAACACTGCTCTTTCCCTTGCCCTTGCCCTCATGTCCACCAACCCTGCTCTCTACCCTGCCCTTGCCCCCATATCCAGCAACTGTCCTCTCTCCCCTGCCCTACACCCTTCCTCTCTCCCCTTAAAAAAAAAAACAGCACTCTTACAAACAGCACACACACCACAACAAGGCTGACCAATCTCTAAACCGCCTGTCTGCCACCTACTCCCACTAAAGCAGCATCAACCCTGTCACACTCTGTCTCACTCTCTCTGTCAAACACACACACTCACACATTCACTCTCTCCCTATCACACAGTCACTCTCACACACACTCTATCAAACATATACATTCAGAGGAAAACCTTGCTAGCGGACATTACAGTCAGAAACGGGCCTTTTTTACTAGTGTTACTATATTTTCTTTATGCTGGCCATTAATTTCATGCACTGTCCTCTTGTTTTGGTGGTGTTTGTCATTTTAAATAAACTGTTCCATCATTTTAAATAAACTTAGTTCTATTATATCCCTTCTCAGTTGTCTCTGCTCCATACTGAAAAGCCCTGACTTGGTTAGCCTTTCTTTAGTTTTCCACCCCCTTTGTAATGTTTATCACTCTTCTCTGAAGGTTTTCTAGTTGCACTATATCTTTTTTTTACACTGCTCCCTCTCACCAGCCTGCTCAGGCTCAACCCCAGCATGCTTATTCTTATCAACAGCGTGCACCTAAGGCCCCTGCTGCTCCCCAGTAAAAGCAAGGAGTGAGCTTTTGAATGGCTCCAGCAGAGCATAGCCATTGTCAAAGTGTCCATACTGGATGACCTTCCGGTTGGAGGGAGGCTGAAAAGTTTCTATGAAAGGTGGCCCCTTATGACCTCCGACCAGTCGGTTCTTCAAATTGTCCGTCTCGGATATGCCCTAAACTGGCTTCAAAAACCTCCACATTGTCCAACAAGAGCTCATTACTTCAGCTCTCAGCATGAGAAGGTACTTGCAGAGGAAGTCTCCGCCCTTATAAAGGCCCATGCGGTCAAACCCGTTCCACTAGGGGGTGGGGATTCTACTCCAGGTACTTCCTCATCCGAAAGAAGACAGGGGGGATGCGTCCTATCCTAGACCTAAGGGCCCAGAATAAATTCCTGGTCAGAGAAAAGTTCAGGATGGTTGCTTCCCATGATTCAGAAACACGATTGGCTATGCTCTCTGGACTTAAAGGACACATATACTCAAATCCCGATACTTCCAGCCCACTGCTGGAAGTATTTTTGGTTTTGGCTGGGAACACACCACTTCCAGTACTGCGTCTTGCCTTTTGGGGCCTCATGTCAGCACCTAGGGTCTTTACCAAATCCCTAACAATCACCCCAATAGACCCTAGCCTCCTAGTGGTGCCAAGTCACAGGGAAGTCTAAAAGATATCATCCAAGTGTTCCTAGACCTTGGTCACTCTCTGTTCTGGTGGACCATTCAATCCAATTTGACTCTAGGACTCCCATTCCAAATTCTTTAGCCTCAAAAGGTGCTGACAATGGATGCACTCTCCCAGGTTGGGGAGTTCATGTGGATGGACTTCACACCCAAGGAGCCTGTCACTCCAGGAAACAGGTCTTCAGATAAACTTTCTGGAACTCTGGACGATCTGGAATGCTCTAAAGGCTTTCAGAGATTGCCTGTCTCTCCAAATTGTACTCACTCAAACAGACAACCAGGTTGCAATGTATTACACCAACAAGCAGAGTGGCACCAGATCACGCCCTCTGTGTCAGGAGGCTGTCTGGATATGGCGCTGTGCTTGCTAGCATGGCATGTTCCTTTCAGCCACTTATCTGGTGTCAGGTTTCTTCCCTGGAAGCACTGGGTTTGTGAACCCTTGGACCACTACCGTGGAGCGGCAGTGGCAGGCAAGGTCACCTTCAAAGCAGAGACGAGGCAAGGCTGGACTGGAACCCCGGACTGGAGTTCTGCACTGGAAAACACAGGACTGGAACGCACCAGACGGGTGCGCACTGGACTGGAACCCACTGGACTGGTACACACTGGAGTGGAGCCCACTGGACTGGAACACACGGGACCGGAACCCGCTGGACAGGAACACACTGGACCTAGGCTTCACCTACGCTTAGCCACCGTTCCCCAAGGGTTGAGCCCTCAGGTTCGGGCAGCCGGCAGGGCTTACAGGAAAACCAGAACTGGAATTCGCAAGCAGGAACAACAGGAAACAGGATACAGAAGTGCCCCCAGGCACCTAGGCGAAAGCAAGGCAGACAGGCAGGGGATGTCCGGGTTCCGGCAATAGACAGGTCTGGCCACAGGCAGAGAATATCCAGGTTCAAGCAGTAGTCGAGTCAGGCAGCAGGCAGCAAGTATCGGGGTTCAGGCAGAGAGTAGTCAGATTGAGGCAATGGTCAGATCAAGTAGCAAGACTATGGCTGGAACTCCAGTAGCAAGGAGAACTGGCAGCGGACAGAACTAGGGCTGAAGCTCCAGAAGCAAAGGAAAACACACACGGGAAAACCAGAAAGCAAAACACAGGAGAACTAGTAAAGCTGTACACAAGCTAACAAGCAAAGCTATGCCCAAGCTAACTAGTCACACGCTAGGAACTCACACAACACACAGGAGAACTAGTAAAGCTGTACACAAGCCAAGAAGAAAAGCTATGCCCAAGCTACTAGTAACAAGCTAGAAACTCACACTGAACTGGACAAGGTAGCAGTGCACAGAGCACTCTAACATCCCAGGGACCTTAGACGATGCAAAGGCAAAGGCTGCAGTCTCTAAGTAATTAATAAAGCCCTTCAACACCTGAGGAGCAAGCTGCAGCCATCAGTAAGCAACTACGGAGGCTGTCCAGGCACAAACAAGAGAGACAAGTCCGGCAGCCTGGAAGAACCGGACCGGACTGGGCTAAAGTCTGGAACGGGTAGGAACAGCAAGACAAACTAAGGCAGCCACTGGCTCTGGCCACCAGCGGGTGAGAGGAGCACAAACCAAGGAGCAGGCAGAGCGCACACAGAACATAGAGAGACTTAGAATACCTAGGTGCAGCACAGAGGAGCAAACAGAGCAAGGCTGGAGACAGAGGTAAAGCTAACTCAGGCAGCACCCCCAGGTGCAGTAGAGTGGAGTAATTAGAGCCTTGCTGGAAGCAGCCAGCACACAGAATGAAAACTACTCCAGAAAGGATAGGCAGAAGCCAGCTTAGAAGCTGACCCCCAGAAATAAGGTAAGTCTGAGAGTGGTCACGGCCACAGACGTGACATCTGGTTGGCAAAAACAACAGTCTGGCTGACAAACTGAGCATGGTTATACAACTGCATGAGTGGGCTCTCAGCATGGGTGTTGTCCGTGAGATCTTCTGAGAGTGGGACACCCCCTTGGTGGGTCTCTTTGCCACTCACCTGAATCACAAAGTCTGTCAGTTCTGTTCCAAGCTTCAGGCTCACAATAGACTAGCATCGGATGCCTTCCTTCTGCATTGGGGGATGGGTCTTCTGTATACGAACTCTCCCATCCCTCTTATCAGGAAGACTTTGCTGAAACTCAATAAGACCTCAGTACCATGATCTTAATCGCAACTTACTGGCCATGGCAGATCTGGTTTCTTCTTCTTCTAGAGTTATCCTCCCAAGAACTGTGGAGATTGGAGTGTTTTCCGATCCTCATCACGCAGAACGAGGGAACTCTTCTGCATCCCAATCTTCAGTCTCTGGCCCTCACAGCCTGGATGTTGAGAGCCTAGAATTTGATTTCCTGGGTCTGTCAGAGGGTGTCTCCCGGGTCTTGCTGGTTTCCAGGAAAGATTTCACAAAGCGGTGTTACTCTTTTAAATGGAGGAGGTTTTCTGTCTGGTGTGAGGGCAAGGCCCTAGATCCTATTTCCTGCCCTACACAAGCCCTGCTTGAATACCTTCTGCACCTTTCTGAGTCTGGTCTCAAGACCAACGCCGTAAGGGTCGACCTCAGTGCAATTAGTGATTATCGTCACTGCGTAGAGGGTAAGCCCATCTCTGGACAGCCTCTAGTTATTCGCTTCATGAGAGGTTTGCTTTTGTCAAAGCCCCTGTCAAACCTCTGCCTGTGTTATGGGACATCAACATCACCCTCACCCAGCTGATGAAAGTTCCTTTCGAGCCTCTGACTTCCTGCCATCTGAAGCACTTGAACTGGAAGGTTGTTTTCTTGGTGGCTGTTAACTTCAGCTCGTAAGGTCAGTGAGCTTCAGGCCTTAGTAGTGAATGCACCTTATACTAAGGTTCATCACAACAGAGTAGTCCTCCACATGCACCCAGAATTCTTATCAAAGGTTGTGTCGGAGTTCCATCTGAATCAGTCGATTGTGTTGCCAACATTATTCTCCTGACCTCATGCCCATCCTGGTGAGAACACGTTGCACACCTTGGACTGCAAGTGAGCACTGGCCTATTATATGAAGCAGACAAGGTCCCACACACAGTCCACCCAGTTTTTTGTTTCTTTTGATCCCAACAGGATGGGTGTCGCCATCGGGAAGTTCACAGTTTTTAATTGGCAGGCAGATTGCGTTTCTTTCATTTATGCCCAGGCTAGGTTGACCCTAGAAGGTCATGTCACTGCTCATAATGTCAGAGCCATGGCTGCATTGGTAGCCCACTTATGGTCAGCCTCCATTGAGAAATTTGCAAGGCTGTGACATGGTCTTCTGTCCACACATTCACATCACACTACTGCCTTGAACAGAATACCCGACTTGATAGTCGGTTCAGGCAGACAGCGTTGCAGAATCTGTTTGGGGTCTATAATCCAACTCCACTCTCCTATGCCTGTTTTATTCTGTTCCAGGCTGCACTCTCACTGAGTTTGTATATAGTTTCAGGTACTTACCTGTAGCCGGTGTTCTCTGAGGACAGCAGGCCTTATATTCTCACAAACCTGCTCACCTCCTCTTGGAGTTGTCTCCTATTTACTTTTTAATTTTTGCTGTATCTAACTGTGGGAACCGTGTGCTTGTGGTGGGCGGGAAGGCATTCACGCATGTGTATCTTATGCTCCGCAAAGCTCTGTCTTGAGCTTGTTAGAAGCTACTACTACTACTACTACTATTTACATTTCTATAGCGCTACACAAACATAGAAGAAAGAAAGTCCCTGCTCAAAGAGCTTACATTCTAATAGACAAAAAATAAAGTAATCAAATCAATTAATGTGTATGGGAAGGAAGAGAGGAGGGTAGGTGGAGGCGAATGGCTACAAGTGGTTACGAGTCAAAAGCAATAGTAACATAGTAGATGACGGCAGAAAAAGACCTGCACAGTCCATCCAGTCTGCCCAACAAGATAACTCATATGTGCTACTTTTTGTGTTACCTTACCTTGATTTGTATCTGTCTTTTTCATGGCACAGACCGCATAAGTCTGCCCAGCACTAGCCCCACCTCCCAACCACCAGCCCCTTGATTTGTATCTGTCTTTTCAGGGCACAGACCGTATAAGTCTGCCCAGCACTAACCCTGCCTCCCAACCACCAGCCCCGCCTCTAGTGTTTGGAATATGTCCAATTTTTTTTTGTTACATTTGTACCCCGCACTTTCCCACTCGTGGCAGGCTCAATGTGGCTTACATGGGGCAATGGAGGGTTAAGTGACTTGCCCAGAGTCACAAGGAGCTGCCTGAAGTGGGAATCGAACTCAGTTCCTCAGTTTCCCAGGACCAAAGTCCACCACCCTAACCACTAGGCCACTCCTCCACTTTGAGAATTTACATCTGCTGTCTTATTTTCCATTGGGTATACTGGAGCTGTAACCGCTTACAGGATGCTGGGCTTGATGGACCTTTGGTCTGTCCCAGTATGGCAGTACTTATGTACTTATGATGATCAGGATCTATGGGTGACGGATCCATGGGATGATCGTGATCTATGGGTTATTTCACTCATCTCATGGATCCTAGCTTGAATCTCAGTCATCCTTTCCAGACATTAATGTGGCAGCATGTTGTTGCTTCATTGCTTGGAAAGATCTGACCACAGTCAGTGAAAGTTTGTCTACCATCGAGCACAGGATCCTAAAGTGTAAGAGGTCATAGCATAAATCTGGCCTGCACATTGATAATCGTTCTCTGTGTGATCGCCCCTCCCACCCCCCAGCATAATCCCTGTTTTCAGTGTGTCTTTACCACAAGTATGTTATAAAACCTGCATCTTTTCCCGGTTCAAAGTCTGTTTCTGTAATTGTGCAGTCACCTCACCTGTTGCATGGACCTGCTGCATGATTCCTCCAAAACAAAGGGGTGAGCAGGTGTTCAGAGGATGCTGGGACAGGCCTGGCTTCCTGGAATGAACCCTGACTGCACCGGGGTCTGTCGTTGCTTAACTTTAAAGTTTATGAAATCCTCAGGCCAACGGGGGTGAGGTGTGCGACACAGACAGCGCTCATTACCTCCCTGAGGCAGGGACTGGCTTTCGATTTTCACTTAAATTAGTCACCTTTCCAAACAAGTAATGCGGGTGACATTTCACCCATTAGATTGTAAGCTCCTTTGAGCAGGGACTGTCCTTTTTTGTTCATTTGTACAGCGCTGCGTAACCCTAGTAGCACTCTAGAAATGTTAAGTAGTAGTAGTAGTACAGAAATGATTTATAATGAAAAAAAATCGCAAGTTGTTTTTTTCTCCTATACTGGTATATTTTCAATGATGCCTGTTTATTTGCGCCATGGCTGGTATAAGGGGTGGAGTCAAAAACAATGTTAAAGAGGTGGGCTTTCAGTCTAGATTTAAAGGTGGCCAAGGATGGGGCAAGATGTAGGGGCTCAGGAAGTTTATTCCAGGCGTAGGGTGCAGCGAGACAGAAGGCGCGAAGTCTGGAGTTGGCAGTAGTGGAGAAGGGAACAGATAAGAAGGATTTATCCATGGAGCGGAGTGCACGGGAAGGGGTGTAGGGAAGGACGAGTGTGGAGAGATACTGGGGAGCAGCAGAGTGAGTACATTTATAGGTTAGTAGAAGAAGTTTGAACAGGATGCGAAAACGGATAGGGAGCCAGTGAAGCGACTTGAGGAGAGGGGTAGTATGAGTAAAGCGACCCTGGTGGAAGATGAGACGGGCAGCAGAGTTTTGAACCGACTGGAGAGGGGAGAGGTGACTAAGTGGGAGGCCAGCAAGAAGCAGATTGCAGTAGTCTAAACGAGAGGTGACAAGGGTGTGGATGAGGATTTTGGTAGAGTGCTCGGAAAGAAAGGGACGGATTTTACGGATGTTGTAAAGAAAGAAACGACAGGTCTTGGCAATCTGCAGGATATGAGCAGAGAAGGAGAAAGAAGAGTCAAAGATGACCCCAAGGTTTCGAGCTGAGGAGACAGGGAGAATGAGAGAACCATCAACAGAAATAGAAAACGGGGGGAGCGGGGAGGTGGGTTTGGGGGGGGGGGAAATGAGAAGCTCGGTTTTGGTCATATTTAATTTCAGGTGGGGTTGAGACATCCAGACAGCAATGTCAGACAAGCACGCTGAAACTTTGGTTTGGATGCAAGGTGAGATATCAGGGGTAGAAAGGTAGATTTGGGAGTCATCAGCATAGAGATGGTAGGAAAAACCATGGGATGAGATTAATGAACCAAGGGAAGAAGTGTAGATAGAAAAGAGGAGGGGACCAAGAACAGAACCCTGAGGTATGCCGACAGGCAGAGGGATAGAAGTAGAAGACGATCCACCAGCGTGAACATTAAAGGTGCAGAGGGAGAGGTAGGAAGAGAACCAAGAAAGGACAGAGCCCTGGAATCCAAGTGAGGACAGGGTATCGAGAAGTATGCTGTGATCGACAGTGTCAAAAGCAGCAGAAAGATCAAGAAGAATGAGGATGGAATATTGACCTCTGGATTTAGCCAGTAATAGGTCATTGGAGACTTTAGTAAGCGCAGTTTCGGTTCAGTGGAGAGGGCGAAAACCAGATTGTAGTGGGTCAAGAAGAGCATGTGAGGAGAGAAAATCAAGGCAGCGGCGGTGAATAGCACGCTCAAGTAATTTGGAAAGAAAAGGAAGGAGGGAGATGGGTCGGTAATTAGAGGGACAAGTAGGGTCGAGTGAAGGCTTCTTAAGGAGAGGTGTGACCACAGCATGTTTAAAGGCAGCAGGGACAGTCGCAGTGGAAAGTGAGAGTTTGAGAATGTGACAGATAAAAGGAATAAGAGCAGGAGAGATGGCATTAAGAAGGTGGGTGGGAATGGGATCAGAGGAACAGGTGGTACATTTTGAGGAAGAAAGGAGAAGTGTAGTTTCCTCTATAGCAGTGATGGCGAACCTTTCAGAGACCGAGTGCCCAAACAGCAACCCAAAATCTAATTACTCATCGCGAAGTGCCGGTACTCATTATGGGCGGGGTCACCACATATGACTCCACCCCTATGATAGCCACACCCCCTTACACCAGCCATGGCGCATATAAACAGACATCATTGAAAATATTATACTAGTATAGGAGAAAAAAATAACATGATTTTCTTTCATTATAAATCATTTCTGTAAGTTATTACAGCTCCAGTATACCCAGTGCAAAATAAGACAGCAGATGTAAATTCTCAAATTGGACATATTCCAAACACTAAAATGAAAATAAAATGATTTTTTCTACCTTTGTTGTCTGGTGAGTTTGTTTTTCTATCCATATTGGTCCTAGTTGCTGATTCTGCTGCTCTCTATCTGTTCTCTTAACTCCGTTTCCAGGGCTTCCTTTCCATTTATTTCTTTACTTTCCTCCTTTCTTCTTCATTTCTTGCCCTCCATCCATGTCCAGCAACCCTCCTCTCCCCTCCAGCCACCCATGTCCAGCCACCCTCCTCTCTCCCCTGCCCTCCCCTCCAGCCACCCTCCTCTCCCCCCTGCCCTCCCAGGGCAGGCCTCCCTCCCACCCAGCACCAGGCCACCCACCACCAGGCCACCCACCCAGCACCAGGCCTCCCTCCCTCCCTCCCACCCAAGCACCAGGCCATGCACCCACCCAGCACTCCCACCCAAGCTCCAGGCCTCCCACCCAAGCACCCAGGCCTCTCTCCCTCCCACCCAGCACCAAGCCACCAACCCAGCACCAGACCTGCCACCCAGCACCAGGCCTCCCTCCCTCCCACCCAAGCACCAGGCCATGCACCCACCCAGCACTCCCACCCAAGCACCAGGCCACCCAAGCACCCAAGCCTCCCTCCCTCCCACCCATCACCAGGCCATCCACCCACCCAACACTCCCACCCAAGCACCAGGACACCCACCCAAGCACCAGGCAGGACACCCACTCAAGCACCAGGCAGCCCTCCGCCCTCCCACCCAAGCACCAAGCAGGCCGCCCTCCCACCCAAGCACCCAGCACTCCCACCCAAGCACCAGGCTGCACTCCCACCCAAGCACCAGGCCGCACTCCCTCCCTCCCATCCGGCGTGCACCAGGCACCCTCCCTCCCTCCCACCCGGCGTCAAGCATTCCTCCCTCCCTCCCTCCCTCCCACCCGGCACCAGCCCGCCATCCCTCCCTCCCTCCGAACCCGAAGAAATTTAAAAGTCTTCCCTTGTCCGAATAGGTGGCGTCAGCATCAGCAGTAGCAGCGAAAAGCGTGCTGCTGGTTTGGCGCGTCTTCAGCCTTCCGTCTCTCAAGCTCTCTGGTCCCGCCCTAACAGGAAATGAGGGCGGGACCAGAGAGCTTGAGAGACGGAAGGCTGAAGACGCGCCGAACCAGCAGCACGCTTTTCGCTGCTACTGCTGATGCTGACGCCGCCTACTCAGACAAGGGAAGACTTTTAAATTTCTTCCGGTTCGGAGGGAGGGATGGAGGCCGGGCGGGCTGGTGCTGGGTGGGAGGGAGGGAGGAATGCTTGACGCCGGGTGGGAGGGAGGGAGGAAGGAATGATTGACGCCGGGTGGGTGGGAGGGCTGAAAGTCTCGGGTGAGGCGACCGGCGGCGCGCGTGCCAGCAGAGAGGGCTCCACGTGCCCTCTCTGGCACGCGTGCCATAGGTTCGCCATCACTGCTCTATAGTAACTTCAGGAAAGGAGGAAAGGGAATGAGGGGAAGGAGAGAGAGGAGAACGACTAGTGGAGGGAGAGGTGGTGAGGTAGAGAATGCAAGGTTTATTTTTTGAACCTTGACGTGAAAGAATTCAGCAAGGGTCTGAGGAGATAATGAAGGGGGAGTTGGGGGAGGGGGCACCTTGAGGAGAGAGTTTAATGTGGTGAAGAGAAGTCGAGGGTTAGAGCCAAGAGAGTTGGTCAGTTGGATATAATAATCCTGTTTGGCGCGTAAAAGAGCAGATTGGAAGGAGGTCAACATGAACTTAAAGTGTAAGAAATCAGCAAGGGCCCGAGATTTCCGCCAGAGGCGTTCGGCGGAGCGGGTACAGGAACGTAAGTAGCGGATATTAGAAGTCAGCCAAGGTTGGGGTTTTGTACGCCTTATAGGGCGGGTCATCAAAGGTGCAAGAGTGTCTAAGGCAGAGGATAGAGTATTGTTGTAAGAAGAAACAGCCTCGTTGACAGACGTGGATGGTGCCACAGTAGAGAGGAGGTTTGACATTGGGAGGATAGAGATGAAGGGTCAATATCGTGAAAATTCCTAGATAAATTAGATAAGATAGGACGGGACTGGGAGGGAGGAGATTTAAGTGTGAAAGTTATAAGATGGTGATCAGAGAGGGGAAGATCAGAGGCAAGGAAACTAGAGGGTGAACATAGAGCGGGCATTCCATAGGGCGCAAGAGAAGGGCAGAAAAGAGGAGGGGAGTAGAGAAATAGAGATGAGGTTAGAGAGGTTGCGGTGAGATCTGTAGAGTTGGGATAATAGTTGGTGAGGGGGGCCAGGATTGGGATTGATGTCACCGGCTGAGAGTAAGAGAAGGAGTAAAAGAGAGCGGAGGAGAGTAGGAGAGGTGTGGCCACGAAGGCGTCTAAGGCGAGAGGTATTTAGGTGGAATGGGGAAGGCAAAATGGAGGGAAGAAAGAGACGGAGATTAAAAGCCAAGAGGGAGAAAGAGGGTAGGAGAGAAGGTGAGGTGATGAAGTCGATTGATGGGCAGTGAGTTCCTGTAGCGGAGAGAGGTAGGGGGTGAGGGAAAAGATTAGGAAGGATCAGGGCTAGGAAGAGAATGTGAATAGGGGCCATAAACGACTGAGGTACTTTAGCAACTGGGAAGAAGATTAGATGTAAAGAGAAAAATGCCCCGGCGTGCGGCACCTAGAGCGGAGGCCCTGAGTGGATCAGAATGGACCTGGGTGTCACCCCGGAGAAGGCTGTAAGGATATGCAGATGAGCTGCAAGTCCTCCACAGCACCTGAAAGGCAGCCGGTGGTAGAGCTGGGCACCTCTCAGCTGAGGAAAGGCTTACCAGGGGTTAGGCCGAAGCCAGCATTCCTCCCCCTGAGGGTCCCCCTCTGGATCTGGCAACGTGGCCCCACATTACCCACTTGTCCTCGGAGAACACCTGTTACAGGTAAGTACTTTTGCTTTACTTATCAGCCTCTATAACAGCTTCAGATGTAATGGCCAGGTCTGTTAGAGCAGCATGCAGATCTCTGGAGTAGTCTAGTGGTGAGTACAGTGTACTGTAGACAGGTGGACCCAGGCTTATATCTCCACCTACCTGTTACACTTATGGTGGAAACTGTGAGCCCTCCCAAAATCACCAGAAACTTACTGTACCACATATAGGTGCCCCCTTCATCCTTAAGGGCTATTGTAGTTGTGTACAGTTGGGGGCAATGGATTTTTGGTGGGTTTTGGAGGGCTCAGCAGACAAGATGAGCAATGGTGAGATGTGTACCTGGGAGCATTTATATGAAGTCCACTGCATTGCCCCCTAGGGTACCCCACTGCTCTCCTGGTATGTCTGGGGGACCAGTCTACTAAAACCACTGGCCCCCTCCTACATCGCAATGGCTTGATTTTCTATGTTTTGCACTTGGTCCTTTTTTTTTTTCAAAAATGGACCAAAAAGATAACCTTTTTGAGCACAAAAATCTGGAAAATAGCCATTTTCAGGAAAAAAAAAGATAGATGTTTTTCTGTTTCAAAAATGGCTATATTATCCACCTGAATTTCTGACATTTTGAGCAAAATGTCCAAAGTTGGACTTAGATGTCATATAAAAAATGCCCCTCCACGTCACTTTGTAAGTCTAAGTGCTTTGAAAATGAGCCTCTTTGTCAAAAATCTCTTGAAAATCTGAATCAACTGGTTCAACATTATCCATTTTTTATACCTTCAAAGAAATCTAATAAAATTGTAAAGACATCAGCAGTAGTAATAATAATGATACAAGACATGAAGATCCCAAGCACCATGCTGAGCTGTTGCCTGGGACATCTTATCCACTTAAGACTGCATATTCAGCTTTTACCACACTGTAGCATTGCCAGCCACAGGCAGTCAAGAACAATTTGGAAATTGAGTCTTCTTTGATTAAATGCAGTGGACCATGTGGGTAATATTAAAGTTCAGGCCAAACTAACATCTTGTTTATCATAGTTATCTACTACCCCTAGATGTATCTGAAAATTGGGATTCTACTTTTGTCTAGCTTTCTGTTCACTGGTAAGGAGCATTAGGGACAATGGTGAGTATTTTTATAGGGTATTTTTGCAAGTGCTGCTTAGAGTAGAGCTCTGTGTTATGTATCTGTACAGTGCTGTGTGGTGCCATAAAATTTTAGGTAACAGCAGTATCCAAAATCCACCACATTTTGGATGTATGCAGTGTATGTAGAAGAGAAATTTGCATATGCTATCCCTGGTTCATTTAAATAGGTAACACTGGGCCTTCAAGACTGAGACAACAGAAGTGTTTTATTAGTGAATAACCTGACACGGGCCATGTTTTGGCATAAAACAACGCCTGCCTCAGGGGTCAGGGTTTGGGCATAAATTATGTGTATAGGTATCCAATGCCTCCGAGATTGAACGGAGAGAAACTTTGGAGCCAAGAGATCCTGTCACAACGGACAGTAGCGATTCAAAAGAAACCACCTGTTTTAGTCTCCTGTTTTTGCAAAAGCAAATACACTTCACATATATGCCCAAACCCTGACCCCTGAGGCAGGTGTTGTTTTACGCCGAAACACAGCCCGAATCGGGTTATTCACTAATAAAACACTCCTGTTGTCTCAGTCTTGAAGGCCCAGTGTTGCTTTTTTGTTTGTGTACTTTTTATGTATGCTGGTTACCCTCTCTGTTTGGCTTGTCCTTTCATTTAAATAGGTTCAATTTGCACTGACTAGTTATTACAAAGACTTGACCAACATGATGAAGCACTTTGATACAGTATATTAAAAATATATATATATATGTGACTCTGCTTCATGCATCCAGTAGATGGTGCTACATCTCAGTTTTCCAGTAAAAAAAAATTGTCAGAGCTCTGATCCTTCAAATGACCTGACCATCACAAAGGTATCTGGTATAGTCCTAGCTTTTTAAATTTTCAGCACCATGCGTTCTCTAACTCTGCTTTTCCGAGCAACTGAAAATTCAAGAATATACAGCCATGATATAACTCCCCAATTGTTTCCTATTCACAGTTTACAGTTAAGAAATATCCCATGTGCACTCAGATTCAATGCTTAACTCGAGGACAGGATTCATTTTCTAAAAACATAAATAAAATAAAATGGCCACATTGAGCTCATAGGCAGCCTCCAGCTTTCAGTCCAGCTGCAATGGGAAAAAGTAAGCAAATTCAAAGAGGTTCCAGGTCAGCGACCTGGCAGAAAATTGCTATGCTATGGCTGTTTGGTTCTTATAATTCGCTAAATTCCATTTAGATTCCTAGCAGATAACATAGAAAGAAAACCTGCATGTTGGGAGAATTACATTAGTATGCCTTATCCCATTAACAGTCAAATCTGAAAGTAAATATCTTTAAAGTTGTTCAGAATACAAAATATATCTAAGTTTTCTGAATCCTTAAGAGTAAGAAAGAGGACCCTTAAGATTTTTTTCTAAATTTTTATAACCAACGATAGTTGAGCTTTAAACAATGTTCTTTTTGAATGATGCAAAAAGATGATGAAAATTGAAGATAATGGAGCAATCATTTGGAATTATCCCTACACAGCGATTTATGCATTAAGCATACTAATTTAAATCACATCCTAAAATTATCACTCCCCAAAACTAATCCAGTAGTTATTGGAGAGAAACTTGAGAAGACCTTGATTCAAGAAGAATATAGCTTTCGGGTGCTGATGCCACAGACTTATTCCTGCGGCAGGTTCAGAAAGTGCGTGTTCACTATTATGGCACACTGTTGTAATGTGTTTTTCTTTGTTATAAATGCTGGTTTTTAAAATATAATTGGTGTTCTTCTATAATGATATTTTATTGTATTTTATTCTGTGTTTTATTGCATTATTGTAAACCGTTTTGACCTTGTTTGAAGTAACAGCAGTATATCAAATCTGAATAAACATAAACATTTATTTTTCTTTGATGCTGATTGGTTATTTTTATCTTACATTTTCCACTTAGACCTGTAATAATATAAGGTCTGCATTTTATAGACAGAGCCCTCTGATTCTAATGTCTCCATCTTTGCTTTACCCTTCGCTATCAATTATGTTCTATTACGTATTGTGTTGACATTGTAAATAGTATACCATGCCATACTTTGTATTGTTTTTGAATATTTTTACTGCTGCAATTGTCTATTGCTCATGTTTGATCTATTTTATTGTACACTGCCTTGAGTGAATTTCTTCAAAAAGGCAGTAAATAAATCCAAATAAATAAATACTGGTTAGCATGTACCATGACAAGAATGAACCTCACTTTTATGGCAGAGATGGATCTGCCTTCCCTTCTTGTTACTATTACTCCTCTCCCTATCTTGTTTTCTTTATTTTTTTTTTTTTTCTTTCCTTCCTCTGACCATTTCTATGTGCTTCCATCCACTCCTTTTTTTTTTCTTGTCTCCTTTTTCACCACGGATCATTCATGCCCTTCCTTAATTTTGCTAAAATCAATATCCATTTTACCTTCTTGCTATAAAAAAGGAATCATTGGTTAATTAGTAACCAGAGAAATGTTTTATCAGAGCCGTTCCCTAGGTGAGAAAAGATAAGGAACAAAACCTAGTGCCTGAAAGTTTAACTTCCCTTATAATTCCCTTCCCTTCCCTCCTCATCCAACCCACTTCCTTGTCCATCCTCATATAGTCTCATCCTCTCTCTCTCTCTCTCACCTGAACATTCAAGCTCCACCTTACTACTGCCTGTTACTACCCCCTTCAGGCCAAACACGCATCTCCCTTATCACTGCACGCTTGGGCCAATGCTCAAAGCCTAACGCCAGCGCTAGAGGTGATTAATCCTAACCAAAGCCTGCCCACATGATTCTTATTGACGATTGTTATACATTGACCATGTTTCCCATTATCCTTATTGCTACCCCATATCCATTACTTTCCATCTTCCTATGCCTACCTCCCAACGCTCCCTATTCCTCCCATGTTCAACTTACTTATCCGTTAACCCCATTAATGTTGCATTTACCACAAATTGTATATTCTTCTTATGACTTTGTAATTATTTATATTGTTACTATGTAAGCTGCATTGAGCCTGCCATGTGTGGGAAAGCGCGGGGTATAAATGTAATAAATAAATAAAATTAATGCTGGACTAGTGCCAGCACTAATGTGCGCAGAATGCTCAGAAGGCTTTAGTACAGGAAACATTGTGGGCACTAAAAATGAGCACAAATTGCATTTAAATGTAGGCAAATTGATGTAAATGAGGTCATTAACTATTCCCTCCCAATGATCAGAGAAGCAGCGCACAAAAGACCCTGCCCTAACACTAGAAATCCACTGCTAGCTCTGAGGTCACACTATTTAGAGGCATATATTAAAAGCACTTAGATTTACAAAGTTATGGTCCTTGTTTCATTCCTATAACTATGCTTCCAGCTCCATCTATAAACATTAGTAAAGGTTGGAATAAAGTGTTATCTGTAAGACATATTTATTAATCTGTTATTTTATTAAGGAGTGCCTGGAGAGCTTGATGATGTAGTTTGTTGTAAAAGCAACATATGTGTGCATGTACCTTTATATAATAAAGTTAGCCCCAGTAATACACAAATCCTCTCGCTCAAAGTGAAATCTGCACTGAGGCAGGTGCAACTATGTGCAAACCTTCTGAGAATACATGGGTATTTTCCAAAGCATGCTCATACCTCACAACTCTGACTCAGCCCATCCAAAACACCATTGCCAGGAATACCATAATCTGGACGGCATGAAGGTACGTGTGCTTCTGTCAGTGCTCATATTTGTATGTGCTTTTTACCTACCTGCGCAATTTAAGAATAGCCATTTTCTGTATGTAAAACATGCTTTACAGAAGGAAAATGTTTTCTAAAAGTACCCCCTTCTCTTTCCTGCCCAGTTTGCTTAACTCTTCTATCACCTTTCTAGCACACCTACACTTTTCCAGTAAGAAGTAATAATCCCTGATAGACAGGGCTTGCACTGCAAGCAGGACACTGACATACTTTTATTCCTCTACTGCAAAACCCTGGAAACTGAACACACAATAGCTGTGCATATGTCAAAGCCTATTTGTGCTGATCATGTGTGCCTAGACAGGCTTCTGTTAACATTGCTTCTGCAGCATAATTCTCCACTGAAAATTAGGCTATCCACAGGTTGTGGGGCTGAGACTTCATGCATCTTGCAGCTGAAAATTCAAAGAACAAACACTGCTTTCATGGTGTCACCAAATGGTTGTTGCACACAGCGTAACAGGAATAAACTTTACTTGTAAACCAGGGTGTGTCGGATTAGATCTTAATCTCTCAAATGTACTGCTAGTGCTTCTCATCATTACAGGGATGGGCAACCTCAGTTCTTGAGGACCACAACCAAATCGGGTTGTCAATATTTCCACACTGAATATGCATGAGATTGATTTGCATGTACTGTTTCCATTGTATGCAAACAGATCTCATGCATATTCATTGTGGTAATCTTAAAACCCAAGTGGGGGCTAGATGCACTAAACTTAACGAGCCAGCAATGTGGTTTTTAAACTGGTTCTAGCCAGTTTAACACGCAAGTTGTAAACCAGGACATGCACAAAAGGGCATTGTCCTGTCATGGTAGCAACTAATGAAAACGGAATGCAGATGAGCAAATTAGTATTATAATGTGTATAATTAGTATTATAATGAGATGCACTACCATTTTCCGATCCCCTTACCGTGGAAAACCTAACGGGAGGTCTGCACCTCTCATTGGGGCTGATGTGAGGAAATCAGAAGGAAAAAAAGGTTAACTGAGGGGGGGGGGAGAGAGAGAGAGAAACCCTGCAAGTAGGGAGAGAGAAGGCAATTAACAGGGAAGCGAATGGAGCGAGGATAGGAGGATGAAGAGAGACTGCCCACTAGAGCACTTTTCCTTTCCCTCGGGTGGTCCTGCAGCTGGCTAGAGCTTTGCGCGTTGCCGGCAGGGAGAGAACGGCGGAAGCCATGAGAGAGGAGCGCACGCCGGTGCTGTGCAGACTGCACGAGGCGCAGCTCGCAGGACTCTGCTCTCTACTCTGATACTGTGCCGGTATCAGCATCGGTGCAGGGAGCTGTGCCTAAGGAGGGCTTCGCACTCTTCACAACAGAAGATAAGCAGTGAGAACATCGGAAGTGTGAGCAATTTAGATTCTTTTTGTCTCTACCTTTCCGGCACCCTTGAGTTTGAAGAAAAGCCCGTCCTGCTCATCAGGGACGTCCTTTTTGTTGTTGTTGTTTTTTGAGTGAAGGACATCCATAAACGACGCCCTTGGCATGCGCAGAGCAGCCAGCATAACGCTTGGCTGCTCTGCGCATGCTCAGCTGGCCGATTGGCTTGGAAGGAAATCTCATGCAAATGAACTAGCAGCGAGCAGCTCATTTGCATGCGATTTCCTTGATGCATGCCCGTTTCTTACCGATTCACTAAGGAATCGGTAAGGGAAGGGCTTTAACGTTTTTATTAGTGCATCAACCCCTGGGTTCTGTCCCTCGAGGGCCATGTTTGCGCATCCCTGTCTTAATACTTGCATTGTTCCAAAGATAGCCTCCTTCTAGAGTTTATAAAGTGTAGAATATACAGGCAATATATCAAGGTGACACCATGTAAGAAGACGTAATGGTAGTCCTTGGCAAAATATAAAAGTGGTCTCGGTGACCAACAAAAATGCTTTTGCCATGTTAAGGTGCAGTATAGCCAGCGAAGGTATGAAGGCAGAACAATTCCATGTTTCTTCCCAGGTTTCTTCTTAAGAGTCTTGGATTCCTCAGTCAGTTTATATCATTCCTACTAGAACTATGCCATTTCCAGCTGAAGCATTTTTACTCCTGTGTATATGTAATCCTACAATGAAAATGTGTGTCATGATGAGTGCTTAAACTACTAAAACCAAGACTAGAAATGTCAAAATATAAGTGAGGCTACTCACAATTAGTTGTGTCAATATTTTTCTTGTTTCTTTTTTATATACTTGTTATTGCTTCGATTTCAGAGTGCCCTCAGTCAAAAAACCACTATTAAAGGCAGTATGTTTTCAATGCCTAGTGGTCTAGCATTTCTAACTGGTTCACTCTTATTTTATGTGCTATAGCCTCTAAACCAGTGCTCAAAATTAATCCATAACGTGAACTTATCTCTTAACGTTCTCTACTAGATACGCTATATTACTTAACTTGCTGCTTCACTCTTTTGAGTGCTGGCATAAGGCATGTCCTAACGTGGAGTGAATGGAAATGTTAGGAAGAGGAGGCCAATGACCTCCTGGTGAATGACACCGAGCACTCAGGTTCAGTGATTGAGGAATCACTCTCCCAGACATGTAATTACATAATTCATAGGATAGTCTCCTCCCCTTTCTCTCAACCTTTTTTAAACCACACACCTTAGCCAACACACTCATTCATAGAACAGTATTACAAAGCAGAAAAAGATATAACAGCAAGAAAGGCATTCCATAGTTAGAACAGAAGAAGAGCCATGCTGAGTTAGACCATGGTCCGTCCAACCCTGCATCCTATCTCCAACAGTGGCTAGTCTGGGTCTGAAGAACCCAGCTGATTCCAAAAAGTAGATCCATTTTCCATAGCTCATTTCCAGGGAGGAGTAATAGCTCTCCTGTCTGCCTTGTAAAAATTGTTCTGGACTTTTCCTCCAGGAATTTGTCCAAACCTCTTTTGAACCCCTCTGTTAATCACCTTCACCACATCCTCTGGGAACAGCTTTCACATTAGTTTCATGGAGTGTCCAATTTTTTAAATGATGCTTTAAAGGTTCAAAAAACTGTTCTTAGTTGCAAATGTACCAAGCACTATTTCACTCACAGGAGTATGTCAACCATAAGGAGCACAGAGCAGGGTTACTGTATGTGTTCATAGAAGCATGCAATTCTTCATATGGGAAACAAAAGGTATATGTACCAACCTTAAGACTAAAAATATAGGGGTCGATATTCAAAGTGATTTAACAGACCAGAAATGACTTTTGGCCAGTCAAATCACTTGTTTGGAACTATCCATTGATATTCAGTGGCACTTAACCACTTAGTGCCACTGAATATCACCACAGACCCCTAAGCTCAAAGCCAGCTCTTTTGTGGGTGGTATGGCGACAGAGTCGGCACTTAGCCACTTATGTTTAACGATTAAATTGTACCAGTCCTATCTTTATGCGGTGTCACTTAAGCGGTTAAAAGCTGAATATTGCACTTAACCACATAAGGGAGAGTTGGCTGCATAAATCCAGATATTTAATGGCCAAGCACTGAATATCTGGGAATAACATGTACAACGTGTTCTCTTATAGGAAATGCTGCTGAAATGTATATGGTCTTCTTGGCTAGCATAAACAAATAGTGGTTGATCCACAAAAAAAAAAAAAAATAATACACATCTCAAGGGCCAAATCAAGAGCTACTAGATTTCATTACATTTTATATCTGTGTTCGAGACTGAAAGTTATGTATTCTGAGCTGAGAATCGAGTTTCTAGTGTATATTGTACCTGGGTGGTCCATGTACAGGAAGACAGAATTGTGTTGCACTTGGAGGGGCATTTTCGAAAGAGACATCCATGTTTCGATTTGGACGTCCTTGCAAAACGTCCTGATCCAGGGGTGGGGAAACCCGTATTTTTGAAACAAGATGGACATCCATCTTTCATTTCGAAAATACAGTCAGGGACATCCAAATCCTTAAATTTGGTTGTCCTTAGAGACGGACGTCCCTAGACATTGATGTTTCTGATTTTCAGCGATTTTTTCGAAACCAAAGACGTCCATGTCAGAAATGACCAAATGCAAGCTATTTGGTCGTGGGAGGAGCTAGCATTTGTAGGTCACTGGTCCCCCTGACATGCCAGAACACCAACCAGGCACCCTAGGGGGCACTGCAGTGGACTTCATAAATTGCTCCCAGGTACATAGCTCCCTTACCTTGTGTTCTGAGCCCCCCAACCCTCCCCAAACCCCACTACCCACAACTGTACACCATTACCGTAGCCCTTATGGGTGAAGGGGGCACCTAGATGTGGGTACAGTGGGTTTCTGGTGGGTTTTGGAGGGCTTGCTGTTTCCTCCACAAACGTAACAGGTAGGGGGGATGGTGCTGGGTCCGCCTATCTGAAGTGCACTCACCCACTAAAACTGCTCCAGGGACCTGCATACTGCTGTCATGGACCTGAGTATGACATCTGAGACTGGCACAAAATATTTTGAAAGATGTTTTTTGAGGGTGAGAGGGGGTTAGTGACCACTGGGGGAGTAACGAGAGGTCATCCCTGATTCTCTCCGGTGGTCATCTGGTCAGTTCGGGCACCTTTTTGTGCCTTAGTTGTAATAAAAACAGGTCCTGGTGAAAACTTCCAAGCAGGGGCATATCCAGACTTTGGTGGGAGGGAGGTCCAGAGCCTGAGGTGAGGGGGCACATTTTAGCCCCCCCAGCACCGCTGACCCCAACCCCCCGCCATTTTTGACCGCCACCACCACCTTTGACCCCCCCCGGTGCTAACCCTTTCGACCATCCCCTTCCCGCCGCTGCCAACCCTCCCCCACCGCCATCGGGTACCTTTGCTGGCGGGGGTCCCCAACCCCCGCCAACCGAAGTCCTCTTCTCCGGCACTGCTGCATTGCTGATCTGCAAGGCTTCTGTTTCTGTGAGTCTGAACTTCTTATATTGCTCTCCAATTCCATTCTTTCACATTTCTTTATTCTCAATGAATAATGTTAGCTGTCTTCTTAGCCCTCAGCCTTGAGGTTGTCTTTGATGTCTCTATCCTTCTCTGCTCACATTCAAAAGATTGCTACAAGGTGTTTTCTTTTTACATAAGAGTTCCAAAATTTGCCCCCTCCTTTCTGAAGCAACCAGCAAAGTAGGGTGAAGGGGTAGGCATTTCCAAAAGCCACAGGGAAGATGAGAAGGATCACGTACATAAAGTTTATTTAAAATACATCAAAAGACTCAAAACAGCAGCTACGTTTTGGCTCATTGGCGCCTGCTTCAGGAGGCTTGAGATGCAGTGGAATTTATCTTGCAGAAGCTCTGCACAGTGCAAGTCAGGTACAAGTGGATTAGACAGTGTATCAGGTACACAATTTAAATCCAGCTGTTAAAAGATTCACGAACCAAAAAGCGTCTTGTCATAAGAAAGCTTCTGGCTTGCTTGCAATGATTGTAGGGATTACTGTTCCTCCACTTTCTGTGGCTCCTCCTCTCCATCCTTTCTGAATGTACTATCAAAACCCATATCCATTCTCGTCACATCCCAATGGACTGCTGCAACTTCCTCCTCCTCAGATCTGCTGAGTCATCTTTCTCTGCTATAGTCTATACAAAAGTCAGCTGCACAGGGTGGTTATCATCATATTAGTTTTATTTTTAAGCTCTACATTGACTTCATATTTGCTTTCACATTCAGTTCAAACTACTACTACTCCCCTACAAATGCATTGACCGTACAGTTCCAGGTTATCTTCCCTCTCATGTCCCTTCATGTTCTTCATTCATCAGGTAAGCTGCTCCTATCTGCTCTGCTCTAGCTTGCTAACACTCACTATGTACGTTTCATCTTGCACCATGGTCTTCCTGCTCCAGCCCTGGCTGTGTCCACTTCAAGACCCACCTATCTTGTGTTTAAATCAAAACAGCCTGACTTCTCCTGATCTTGACCTTTTCACATTAAATATTCTTTAATACTCCAGTAATTGTGAGAAGTTTTGTTTGTGTGTCTCAAGTACACAGAGCAGAGACAATCTTGAATATCTCTACAGCTCTGTGTACTACTAGTACTATCTTTCATCATTCTTTCCTTTAAACCTCTCCCCCTATCCTGCTATTCCCACTCGATCTTCCTTCAACCCCATGCTGTTCTTCTCTTGCCCTTCCCGTATGTGGTTGCTCTTGGGCCAAATACATTGGAGGCTTGACCATCCTCTGCCCCTGTCTCATGGTGATCTTTCAGCACCAATGAGACAAAGACAAAACAAAACAGTGCTGGCACATGTGTTCATAGACCTGGATATGCTCTGTGCTCTATGTCCTGCATGAGTTAGTAGCCAGAGTGGCCCAGAGCAATCATGATCATTTGTGGTTATTTTACCATTCATTGAGCTATTGTGAAAATGATCCAAAGATAGTAGACAAGAAGAGACATGTCAAGGCTTCAGACTAGTTTATTTTTATCTCTTCCAATAAGTCTTACACTCCTGGTAGGTGTGATACCTTTCTCCCGCATGATTAGATTTTAATTTGCAAAAAAAAAAAACTGAGCAAGTAATTTTTAACTCACAGGATCAGAAATTCTCCCCAGATTGAAAATAACAGAATATGGTTATAATTTTTTTTTTAATTTTTAAAAAAGTAAAGAAAAAAACATTAACTACAAACATTTGTCATATATTTTCTGAAGTTTCTGAAGGCAAAGGAAATAGTTTAAAAGTGAACAAGGGATCCCTTCAAAAACAGGAAATGGGAGACTATGAGACATACCAGAGGTGTAAAATATCACCATTGTATCATCTACCTAGTTTATTGATTCCATGCTTATCAAGTTAAAAATTAACCCTTCCCTCTCTCTTCAGTGGTTTCCCTCCTCTGTCTTTGTTTGCAGTCTATCTTGATGATACTGGGTGGGGCTGGAAGATTTCAAATGGAGTCAAGGGAGCCAAAAGCTTAAAGTTTTGCACTGAGAATTCACCTGCGGAGATATGTCACTATATGAGACCCTGAGATGACTGTGGTGTGTTCTGCAGAGATGATAGAGACAACTTGGTGATGTCTTTATGAAATTTGAGTTTGGCAGTCTCCTCCTGAAGCACTGGAGATAATTCCTGCTCATTGGTGACTAATGTCACACACACAGATCCACCCAAAAAGGGAGTAATGTTTACTGATCATATAAGAACCGAAGGTGAAGGAAGAAAAGAGGGCAGAAAGATCGATGATGTAAAGTCAGTGTGGGGGTGGGGGTGGGGTGGGGTGGGGTGAAGGATGTGAAGTGTAAACAGAAGATATATTCATGGCTGAAGAAGGGACTCTATGGATTTTTAAAATTTGAATTTCACAGTAACATAACATATAGACGCCAATATTGAATAATATGAGTAACGCAGTTGGCAGTAAAGTTAACCCTGTATGTTTAACTGGATATCAATACATATTGTGTTATGTTTCTTGCATTTTATATATACCACCTTTCTTTGACATAAAAAAACAAGGCTGTTTACAATTTTTTAAAAATCACATTGTTAACAGAAGGGAACACTATCAATTGATAGGAAAGCAAAATAGTTAAAACCAAAGATTAAAAGTAAAAACACATTGCAGACATACAGCCACACTGTCTGCCCCCAAGCCAATATCTAGGCACCATCAAAGGCCTGGATGGAAAAAATATGTTTTTAAGGCAGTCATGAATTTCGGAAGTGATGGTTCCAATTGAATGTAAGGGGCAGTTGGTTCCACAATGTGTGTACTAAAAAGAAAAAGGCCGAATGCCTTATACTTTTGAGACAGTAAACAGTAAGTTTTAAGAATAGACTCAGCTAAATTAGCTGGTTAAAGATATCAGGTGGCCTTTAGGACATTCTTCCTTCAGTAGCAAAGTTAGGGGCCCTTTTACAAAGGCGCAGGAGGACTAACATGCGGGTAGCACGTGCCCAATCAGCACTACCGCCAGGGTAGCGCATGCACCTGGCAGTAATTCTGATTTTGGCATGCGCCAAATCCAGTGGTAGAAAAGTAAGGGCTCAGACCATACTTAGGCACATGCTAGTTTTAATATTAGCAATTAGCCTTTTTCCTAGCCGTGGTAAAAAAAAATGGCCCAGCGTGCGCCTAAAAGATGCACCCACACTACCACAGGCTACTTTTTACTGTAGCTTTGTAAAAATACCCCTTATTTAGCTAAGCTATAAAGCAGGAGTGTCCCAAGCTGGAATCACACCCTTTGTAACACGGCCCTAGAGCGCTTGGCCCACCCCACCCACTGTGCCATGGCCACCACAGGGGAGACAATGGACAAGGACAGATTTTTTTGCCCCATCTCCCTTGCTCCCTATGTGACTGCAGCACTCACACAGCCCTGCTGTGAAACCATGATCCCAGAATGCCCCAAACCTACCTCAAATCAAACATGCAACACCAGGCTTATCACGGGCAGCCAAGATGGCTGCCAATTAAGGACGTTGATTGGTGAGATATCTCTTTACCTGCTATAGTTTCTTCATTCTTTTTTATCCTTATACTGAGGAGAAAGGGCATGGTCTTCCATCTGAAGCAGGCTGAAATCACCATCTATACATCTGTCCAGGCTCAGGATATTCTGGCTGCTTTGAATGTAAAGAAGAGCCTGAGCTTAGGGTCTTATTCTCCGCCCATGTTTTCATACATCTCCTCCAATGGAGCTGTCTTCAGAGGCACATGCTATGCCAACTCAAGCAACTGGGGGTAGGTCATTGCTGGAGACTCACAAAGTGGTTTCAGGATGGGATCACCACAATACTTATCTAACCTTACTATTCGCTATTCACCAGCACGTCTTCTCTGCTGTATCAATGACTACTGCCTAGTCTGTACATAAGTATTGCCATACTGGGACAGACCAAAGGTCAATCAAGCCCAGCATCCTGTTTCCAACAGTGGCCAATCCAGGTCACAAATACCTGGCAAGGTCCCCAAAAAAGTACAAAACATTTTATTCTGATTATCCCAGAAATATTTTCCCCAAGTCCAATTTAATAATGGTCTATGGACTTTTCCTTTAGGAAGCCATCCAAACCTATTTAAAACTCTGCTAAGCTAACTGCCTTTACCACATATTCTGGCAACGAACTCCAGAGTTGAATTACACGTTGAGTGAAGAAATATTTTCTCTGATTCGTTTTAAATTTACTACTTTGTAGCTTCATCGCATGCCCCCTAGTCCTAGTATTTTTGGAAAGCATAAACAGACGCTTCACGTCTACCCGTTCCACTCATTATTTTATAGACCCCTATCATATCTCCCCTCAGCCATCTTTTCTCCAAGCTAAAAAGCCCCAGCCGCTTTATCCTTTCCTCATAGGGAAGTCGTCCAATCCCCTTTTTCATTTTCGTTGCCCTTTTCTGCACCTTTTCTAATTCCTCTATATCTTTTTTGAGATGCAGCGACCAGAATTGAACACAATATTCAAGGTGCGGTTGCACCATGGGGAGATACAAAGGCATTATAACATCCTCGTTTTTGTTTTCCATTCCTTTCCTAATAATACCTAACATTCTATTTGCTTTCTTAGCTGCCGCAGCACACTGAGCAAAAGGTTTCACCCAGTGGCGTACCAAGGGCGGGGCGGTGGGGGTGGTCCGCCCCGGGTGTCAGCGGGTGGGGGGGTGCTCCGTCGAGAGCCGACAGCTCTCGTCTCATGCCAAAACCCTGCCTTTTATTTTAAAAATCCATGCAACGACGCAGGCAGCGCCTCACGTCTGCCCTGCGTGTGCTGTGAAAGGAGAAAATCGCCTCACTGGCATTGGGCCTTCCCTCGCTGTGTCCCGCCCTCTTCTGAGGTAACTTCCTATTTCCTCGAGGGCGGGACACAGCGAGGGGAGGCCCGATGCCAGCGAGGCAATTTTCTCTTTTCACAGCACATACAGGGCAGACGCGAGGCGCTGCCTGCGCCGCTGCATGGATTTTTTTTTAAAAAAAGGCAGGGTGGTGGCAGGAGAAGAGGGCTCTGTCGGTTCTCGACAGAGGGGGGACAGGACCGAGTTGGGGGGGGGCTCAGATGAGAGAGGGGGAACTCAGAGGGGAGAAGGGGTTTGGGGAGGGGTGGGGGAGCTCAGAGGAGAGAAGGGATTGGGGAGGGTGGGGGAGCTCAGAGGGGTGCTCAGAGGGGAGAAGGGGATTGGGGAGGGGAGAAGAGGATTGGGGAGGGGTGGGGGAGCTCAGAGGGGTGCTCAGAGGGGAGAAAGGGGATTGGGGAGGGGTGGGGGAGCTCAGAGGGGAGAAGGGATTGGGGAGGGTGGGGGAGCTCAGAGGGGTGCTCAGAGGGGAGAAGGGGATTGGGGAGGGGTGGGGGAGCTCAGGGGGGTGCTCAGAGGGGAGAAGGAGATTGGGGAGGGGTGGGGGAGCTCAGAGGGGTGCTCAGAGGGGAGAAGGGGATTGGGGAGGGGTGGGGAGCTCAGAGGGGAGAAGGGATTGGGGAGGGTGGGGGAGCTCAGAGGGGTGCTCAGAGGGGAGAAGGGGATTGGGGAGGGGTGGGGGAGCTCAGGGGGGTGCTCAGAGGGGAGAAGGAGATTGAGGAGGGGTGGGGGAGCTCAGAGGGGTGCTCAGAGGGGAGAAGGGGACTGGGGAGGGGAGTGCTCAGATGGGAGAAGGGGTCTGAATCTGGAACTGGGGTCTGACAAGGGGGCAGGAGGGAAAATGGGTCCATGCCTGGAGCAGGTGGGGGAATGGGTTTAGGGCTGAAAAGGGGGGGGGGTGCAAGGCATGTGGTGGATGAAGGGGGCTGGAACTAGGGGCTGAAAAGGAGGGTAGTTGGGATAAGGGAGCTAGTACTGGAACTGGGGGCTGAAAAGGGGCAGGGGCTGAAACTGTGGGGACTGGGGGCTTTAAAGGGGAGAGGGAGAACTGGCTGGGGCTGAAGCTCGGGACTGGTGAGAGAAAAGAGCTGGGGTTGAAACTAGGGGCTGAAAAGGGGACAGGGAGAAGTGGCTGAGGGCTGAAGCTTGGGACTGATGGGAGAAAAGGGCTGGGGACTGGTGGGATAGTGGGGCTGAAAAGGGGGCAGGTGGGAGATGTGGGCTGGGGCTGGAACTAGGGGCAGGTGGAATAAGGGGGCTGGAACTGGGGGCTGAAAAGAGGGGGCAGAGAGAGAGAGGACAGACCCTGGATGGAAGGGGGAGTGTGAGGGAGGGCAGACCCTGGATGGATGGGAGAGGGAGGGCAGACCTTGGATGGATGGGAGAGGGAGGGCAGACGGATTGAAGGGGCAGAGAGAAAGAGGGCAGATGTTGATGGAAGGGAGAGAGAGATGGCAGACTGGGGCAGATGGTGGATGGAAGGGGCAGAAATAGAGGGCAGATGTGGATGGAAGGGAGAGAGATGGCAGACAGTGGATGGAAGGGGCAGAGAGAGAGGGCAGACAGTGAATGGAAGGGACATTAGAGAGGGCAGACACTGGATGGCAGAGAGAGAGAGAGCGAAGACAGATGCTGCATGGAAAAGAAGATGAGGAAAGCAGAAACCAGAGACAACAAACTGTAAATAAAATATATATTTTTATTTTTTTGCTTTAGGATATAGTATTGTAGCTGTGTTAATAAATGTTTATAAATAGAACATGTAAATAAGGTAATCTTTTTATTGGACTAATTTTAATACATTTTGACTTAACTTTCAGAGAACAAAACCCCCTTCCTCAGGTCAGGATAGGATACTGTAACAGCACTATACTGTATTGACCTGAGGAAAGAAATTTTGGCCTCTGGAAGCTAAATGTATTAGTCCAATAAAATGGTATTATTTTATTTTCTGTATTTGTTTTATTTCTATTTGTTAATTTGTAAAATGGTGATTGGTATTTGTATTTTTAAAATTTACATCTGCTGTCTTTATATTTTGCACAGTACTAGGGGACAGTTTCTGTTTCTGTGGTGTTGCATTGTATGCAGAGTCTGGCATCGGGGGTTCATTTTAATTTTTGTCTAAATAGAAAGTTTATGATTACTTATTCTATAGTGGATTAGGGTGTATCTGTGTTTGTGAAAAAGACATGGCTTTCGGTTGGCATTGACTGTGCAGGATCGATGATCTGTACTAATCTGTCTGTTTTTGTTTTACAATAGGTGAATTGATGCTCTAGTGCTCACTGTAGTGTTTAAGATGCTTTCCTTTTCCTTGTGTGACTCGTACAAATTACTGCTTATGGTATGGTAGAATTGCTCTATAGGTCCTGAGTGTTTTGTATTCTCGGTATGCCTAGTACTGGATTTAGGGGGGGGGGGTTGTTAAAAAATGACTGGCCCCGGGTGTCAACTACCCTAGCTACGCCACTGGTTTCACCGTATCATCAATGATGACACCTAGATCCCTTTCTTGGTCAGTGACTCCTAACATGGAACCTTGCATGACGTAGCTATAATTCGGGTTCCTCTTTCCCACATGCATCACTTTGCACTTGTTCACATTAAACATCATCTGCCATTTAGACGCCCAGTCTCATAAGGTCCTCTTGTAATTTTTCACAATCTTCCCACGATTTAACTACTTTGAATAACTTTGTGTCGTCAGCAAATTTAATTACCTCACTAGTTACCACCATCTCTAGGTCATTTATATACTGTATATGTTAAAAAGCAGCGGTCCCAGCACAGACCCCTGGGGAACTTTAAAAACTTTTTTTTCCAGCCTCAAATATCATACTCATGTCTATCGCAGCAATATGCAGGTCCCTGGGGGGGGGAGGTGTGTGTGTGTCAGCGGAGGCATAGCGAAGGCATGGACGTCCTTTCAAACATTTTGGACATCCTGAACTCCCCCCCCCCCCCACACACACACACACATAGGGACGGCCAAATTTCAAGGGAGTGGCATGGAGGAGCGGCCTAGTGGTTAGGGCACTGGTCTTGCACTCCAGAGGTGGCCAGTTCAAATCCCACTGCTGCTACTTGTGATCCAAAATCCAAATAAATAAAGGAGTGTCAGAGGCATAGCAAAGGTGTGGACATCCTTCTCACAGAAACATCCACACTTTGGACATCCTGAACTGCCCATCACAAGAACAGAGGCACAGCAAAGACACCTGGACATCCTCCACCCATACTAAAAAAAAAAAAAAAAGATGTCCCTGACAAGCACTTGGACATTTTCACATGGACTTGTGTTTTTTTAAGGTTGTAGATGGCTATTATACATGCAGCTTGTCTGTGTGTATGAAGCCATCTTTGGCATGCGCAGAACAGCCATGCATAACGCTTGGCTGCTCTGCACTGGCTTCCCCTCTTTAGGAAGGAAATCATGTGGAAATGAGCTAACAGTGAGCAGCTGATTTGCATGCAATTTCCTTCATGCATGCCTGTTCCTTTCCGAATCGCTAAGGGATCGGTAAGGGAAAGGCTTTTTCCATTCAGTTAGTGCATCAGTTAGTCCACTGCAGTGCCCCCTATGGTGCCCGGTTGGTGTCCTTGCATGTCAGGGGGGCAGTGCACTACGAATGCTGGCTCCTCCCACGACCAAATGAGTTGGATTTGGTCGTTTTTGAGATGGGTGTCCTCAGTTTCCATTACCGCCAAAAACCGGACACGACCATCTCTAAGGTTGACCTAAATGTTGGGAATTGGGTGTCCTCGACCGTATTATTGAAACGAAAGATGGCCGCCCATCTTGTTTCGATAATACGGGTTTCCCCTCCCCTTTGCGGGGACGTCCTGCGAGCAGGCCCTCAGGAAACCTTGGGCGCCCCGTTCGATTATGCCCCTCCACGTGTTTTTGCCTCCAACGTACTTTTTTTCAAAGTACCTTTTTGCCTTCCTTATCAGCGCTTTGCATTTGACTTGACATTCCTTATGCTGTTTCTTATTATTTTCAGTCGGTTCCCTCTTCCATTTTCTGAAGGATTTTCTTTAGCTCTAATAGCATCCTTCACCTCACTCTTTAACCATGCTGGCTGTCGTTTGGTCTTCTGTTCTCTTTTTTTTAATACACAAAATATATTTGGCCTGGGCTTCCAGGATGGTGTTTTTGAACAGCATCCACGCCTGATGTAAATTTTTGACCCTCACAGCTGCTCCTCTAAGTTTTTTTTTCATCGTTCTTCTCATTTTATCATAGTCTCCTTTTTGAAAGTTAAACGCTAACGCATTGGATTTCCTGTTTATACTTACTCCAAACCTAATATCAAATCTGATCATATTATGATCACTGTTATCAAGCGGCCCCAGCACCATTACCTCCTGCACCAGATCATGCGCTCCACTAAGGACTAGGTCTAGAGTTTTTCCTTCTCTCGTCGGCTCCTGTACCAGCTGTTCCATAAAGCAGTCCTTGATTTCGTCATGGAATTTTACCTCCCTAGCATGCCCCGATGTTACATTTACCCAGTCAATATCTGGGTAATTGAAATCACCCATTATTATTGTGTTGCCCAGTTTGTTTGCTTTCCTAATTTCCATTAACATTTCTACATCTGTCTGTTCATCCTGGCCAGGTGGACGGTAGTACACTCCTATCACTATCATTTTCCAAATCCCAAACAGTTACTTTTTATGTCTCTAGTGGGCTTACAATCAAAGCTTGTACCTGGGATAATGGAGGGTTAAGTCACTTGCCCAGGGTCACAAAGAAGAACCCAGTTCTCTAGGTTCTCAGGCTACTCTTCTGCTATAATAGCCTACACTGAGAAAGAGCCAATATGGAGGAAAAATCCAGAAGAAGGTGGAAATATCATACTTAGAGAAAGGAAAATATAAGGACTACATCTGCACAGTAAGATATATAAAGGTCCTTTGAAAGAGGACTGGATAGCAAGGGAAGTAAGCTCCTGTGAAGCATGCAGAATCTTACTTCTGCCAAGATGATGGTGGCATAACACTTAGGCTCCCCCATAGTTTGACAACCACTGGTTTTGCCAGCCCTACTTCTTCTATCTAGGCTACTACCAAAATAAGTGAGACTGTTGCTCTAACATGTGATTGCCTAGATCTCATAACCTTGCTGAACGATACCTGGCAGCCATGTGCTGGCATTGATCTGGGTGGTTTCTGTGGATTTGTAGCTTGTTGATTTGAGCCCAGTTATCCCATAGTCTAGGTCAGTGGTTCCCAAACCTGGTCCTGGAGGCACCCAGCCAGTCAAGTTTTCAGGATACCCATACTGCATGCAAATCCCTCTTATGAATATTCATTGTGGATATCCTGAAAACCTGACTGGCTGGGGTGCCTCCAGGACCAGGTTTGGGAACTACTGGTCTAGGTTATGATTCCTATATATACTCCTTGTGTTCTTGTTAGTGAGATTTATGATGAGAAGATACTTTCTATTATAACGGTAGAAGATTATGAGATACCTATGTCTACTCAAGAACATAGTCATGGTGTGATTATAGATTCAAAATTGATGTTTAATTCTTAAATTTGTCATACTATAAAAACCTCCTTTTTAACCTTAGAATGTTAGGAAAATTGAAATCTCATTTGCCTGAATCTGATATCCATTCTATAGTGCAGAATTTGATTTTGCGTGGACTTGATTATTGCAATTCACTATATTTAGAGGTTTCTCTATCTCTCGACTTCATTCATTACAAATCATTCAAAATGCAGCTGCCAGACTTATTTATGGCTATTCATGACATCAACATATTATGCTTGTTTTGTATAAATTGTATTGGTCACCAATCCAAGAATGTATCATGTTTAAAGTGATGCTGTTGATACACAAAACTTTTAAACAGGAATCTGCTCACTACTTATCTGTAGTATTGAAGTATATGTACCTAATTGTGCATTAAGATCTGAGACATCTGGTCATTTGAATATTCCAGCCTTAAGAAAAGTTCACTTTGAGGAAACACACAGGAGTACATTTTCTATCACAGGTCCAATGATATGGAATCAACTGCCAATGAATATAAGAACAACATCTGATACTGGACAATTTGAAAAACGTTTGAAAAGTTATTTGGTTATTAAAGCATATGGAAATATTCAGCAGGTGTGGCTTGAACAATAAATTGAAGAAACAGCTTGGTACATTTAAGGATCCTTTTAATACGGATATAGTGCACACTAATGATCAGCGTGTGCTAAATTATAAGATGCCCATTATATTCCTTTATAATATAATATCATTCCTATATAGCATGTGCTAAATCTGTTAGTGCAGCTTAGTAAAAGGATCCCTTATTGAATTACTTGGTATTACACAATATGTGATGTTAGATTGTTGTTATGATATGTTTTATTTTATTGATTTTTATTACTAAGGGACCTGTTTGCTAAGGAATATTATGGGCTTCTCAACGGTTAGCGCATGCTAATGCTTAACGTGTGCTAAAAATACCTCTAGCTTAGTAAACAGGGCCCTAGGTATATTATATTTTATAAACTTTATGAATGTAAATTTGTAAGCCACCTAGATATAAGCGGTATAAGTCAATAAAACTATACCCATAACCTTCCCCCTTGCCTCTGTTTTTGAAGGCATGAAAGCTGAATTGTTTGCAGTACTCAGTACTGCAACCTCCTCACCCTTTTCCTTACTACTCTCTATTTGTTCCAAGTTTGCTTGAATTCTCTCACAGTTCTGGTTTCCACCACCTCTGCTGGTGGTAGGTTATTTCAGATGTCTAATACCCACTTGGTAAATAAATATTTTCTCATATTTCTTCTGCATCTTCTAGTTTCATATCATGACCATAAGTTTGGTTCCTTAGAATCAGAGGATTAGATTCAGACACATGTAAGGGGAAGTAAGAGGAGCCCCTTACTAAACTTTTTAGAACTATCCCCCAGATTCTATATAGTGCACCTACAGATCCACGCCAAAACTGGCGTGGATTCTATAACAATGTGCGTAACACCAAGCTTAACAATCTAATGAGCACTGATAACAGCACTTAACAAGCAATAATGAGCACTAATTGGCACTAATTAGAAATTAGGTGCACAAGTCGCTAAGCATATTCTGTAACGATGTGCACCGAACTTCTAATGCATGCAGGCAAAAGGGGCATGGTTATGGGCGGAGAAATGGGTGTTTCATGGGTGTTCTGAAATTTACACGCCTAGTTATAGAATATAACCCAGTGCACCCAAATCTATGTGCTGGGATTTGCGCCATATTTTCATTGATGTAAATAGATGCATGTAAATTTAGGCACTGAAATATCAACTAAACATATTCTATAATTGGTGCCTATTTATAGAATATGTTTAGCACTAATTTCAGCACCGATCAACATATATAGAATCTCCCCCTATGTGACTTGCAGCCTTCTCTGATGGTACATGTATTTTTGTAGCTTCAATGTTATACTGTATCCATGGTTGCAATCAGGGGTGTATAATGGGAAAAGTGTTAGCAAAATTTTTTACATTGAGAAATTGAGACATTTTTAGTGATGTTATTTGGAGTAAATATCCCACTCAGAAGGGGGAGTTTTGTCATTTCTTACTCTCTTTTTTATCACTTTGCAGAGGAACAGGACTCAGGAGAAGAGTTCCTAGCCTATTAGGAACTGGATCCTAAGAACCAACCCAATCTCAAGATCAAAGGAAAGACATTTAAATCCCTTCCTTCCTTTTCAGAAGGTTGGAAGTGGCACTGCTGGTCCTGGGGCCAGGAGATCTGAGTTATAAAGGAGAGGGATTATTCTCACTTTGCAAACCTTCTTGTTAAGGAATCAATAAGAGAGCACTGGGACTTGCAGGAGAAGGCCAAAGTGGCTGATGGATTGAAGAGGTGAAGATACAAAGATTTTTTGGAGAGATTTATGTTTCACTTCACCCGCTGATTCCATGAGTCAGTGATGTAAGAACCTTGGGATTTGCCCATGTTGATACGCAAGAAAGGCTCTTAGAGCTTTGAAGAATTAGTTGAAGGTGATAGGAAAGTGTGAGCTTATGAGTACCACCAGATGTATCCAATCAAAGAACAAGACCCAAGTTCTAACTAAGAAAACACTATTTTAAGTTCAATTTTATCTTCATTCCTATCCTTTCCCCTGTCCACACCCCGCCCTCCCCCCATGAACTAATTCTTCTGTGCAAAATACAGCAAGACCTGAATCACAAAAATCATTGTACTCTAAGTCAGGCCAAAACAGAGCTTTCCAAATAAAGGAAAGCATGTGGAGAAACCAAGGCTGGAAGATGATTCTTTCCTACTTTCCATCATGTCTGTCTCAGTCCAGCATAGGGAGGGGAGAAGGAGCAAGAGAGAGTGTGAAAGAGAGAAATAAACAATTGTCCTTCTGGAAAAGCAAATCAGTGATTGCTCTACAGATGCAAAAGAATAGAAGTATTATTATTCCCAAGCCTTAAATTAACCTCCCCTCCCTCCCTCCCCCCCCCCACACACACATACTCCCCCATCCCCATCACACTTCTGGCCTTCCCCCTCATTTTGCCTTTCAAAGAAGAACTGGTCACTGCACAGCTGTGTGAGAGAAAAATATATCTATATGTATAACAGAAACATGCATTCTGAGTTGGTTTGAAGGAAGGGACAAAACATCATTGTCTCCTTTATCTGCAGAGAACAAAATAGGTCTATAGTCCAGAGCTGGCATCATCTCCCACTTTGGTTAACTGTGGTTAGATAACTGGAATCTCATTTAGATATTAGAGTGTTGCTACTTTTTTTTTTATTGATTGTTGATACATCTGGCGTTGCAGAGAGAATGCCATTTTATTCCTCCAGTTCCTTAACAAATAAAGATTTTGATCACGAGAAATGCATTTGCAGCCTTTGAATACGTTTGCATAAAAGTGAATAATTTTTCTTTTATTCTGCAGCATCATTCATAGTTTAAACTTCATAAAATTGAAACAAATGCACCAAAGCCTCTACAGTATTGCTCTTACTTTCTCAAGCCCAAGATCCAGATATTAACATCATTTAATTAAAGCTTTTTTAAACACTCATATGTTGTGCATGATTCCATGTGCAACACTGTACAGTACATGCAATAAATCCTTCCATGTTATTTCAGAACAATGCTCACTGGACATCACAGATTATTTTTATAGGCTTATTCCTTTATTCAGTAAAACATTTGGCTGAGGAATAACCTAATGATAAGAGCAGTAGACTGGGACCTAGAAGACCCAGTTCAAATCCCATGGTGGCTCCTTGTGGCACTGGGCAAGCCACTTAACATTCTATTGGCTTGGGATGGCTAGGGTCATGCAGGCGCCCTTTCTCAGGGCCTGCCGTGCTAACCATCACACTTGTGGTGGCCCCCATAAGTCATTTGTAACTTGGTGCGTGTGTACAGGGGACAGCATTGATCAAAAATAAAATAGTTATAAGTAAAACCAAGCATGTAACATAACATGAATAAGTACCACAATACACACACACACCACTGTTATTGTTTTATTTATACTTATTTACCACCTTTTTTCAAAGACAACTCTCAACTCAAAGCAGTTTACAAAGCTCAAACAGCAATAGAAAACAAACATCCATAAAATATGAATCCTAATCGCAGGAGGAAAGCAGTTGTATCTTTTCACCCCTGTGCTCCTCTTGCATGATCTCTGCCACTATACCCCCTATAATAACTCTAAGATGTTATCCTTTTGCCATCGTCTTGTGTCCCTGGTCTGCTGCCCATTTTGACTTCTTCTTGCAGAACTAAAAATCTTACCTGAGCACCAGGTTCCGTCAATAACTAAGATTCTCTAATTCCAATAATACTTTTATTACCACTGCCACATCACTGAGAGTCCTTGCCCTGGATTCACCACCCTTTTGGTGAGGAAATATTTCCTGAGTTGGCCATAACCCCTTTGTATCAAAAGTCCTTCCTACTGAACAAGGCAGCTACTTGTACAATATTTAAGTTTTAGTTTCTTTATTACTTGATATATAGCTTAAAGGGCAACTACCATCTAAGTGGTTTACAAATTTACAAAAAATAAACAGGAGAGTATAGTATAATACGGGGTGGTGGTACAGTATAGTATAATATAGTACTTTTGATGGGTAGGAAAGCAAGCATCCTAAATCTGGGCTTTCAGTATATCTACAATGAATATGCATGGATAGTTGAGATCCAATATATGCAAATGATCTAATGCATATTTATTGTGGATATCCTGAAACCTTGCACTAATTGTAGGGTCACCAGTGTGGAAAGCTTTGGTATGAAATTTGAAGGTGGATATCATATCCCCCTCTCCTCTCCTCTAGTGTATAGTTAGGAGTACTTTAATACAAAGTTAAAATTGGAGATTTTCATCATATGATATGGTCCCGTGATAAAATACAAAACGTTAGATATACACAGTTATCATAATTGAGAAAGCATTGATACAGTGGATACTATTTGCTATGAAACCATGATTATATAGGATATGATGATTTCAGCTTTCATTTTGGAACATGGCTGTGTTGATGCCACAAAATGATGATGTTATGGTATGAAAAATAAAGAAATGCTAATTGAGGAACTTGGAGAAAATGTGTTCCCTTGAAAAAGTCAATTAGAGGCAAGGTACCTTAATATTTGTTGACATGGAGCCTAGGCTTGAAATGTCTAAAGTAACATCCAAATCCAGATGTGCCCTTGAGTTGAATTGACTGCTGAGCATACAGTAACCTCCTCCCTTTCCCTTGTGGTTTTCTTTGCAAGATACAGGAGTGGTTTGCCATTGCCTTCTCCTGAGGCATAGAGAGTTAGGTACCTTGCCCAAGGTCACAAGTTGCTGCCATGGGCGTTGAACCTGGGTCTTCTGGTTCCCAGCCCATGGCACTAGCCTTTAGGATACTCCTCTTAAGGAATGTAGGAGGCTGTTATTTATTTAGTCTATACTTACTTTTCTGAAGTAGGCTCTGAAAACTATAAGGCCGTTTATAGCAATTCTTCATGCTGTTTTAGATTCTTTAATATATAATTGTTCAATTTGTATTTTGTATTTCTTATCTTTTCATTGCTTTTTATTCTTTCATTTTTTAGGGCTGCATTTCAATTAAAAATTGTAATCGCGATTAAAGGTATTTTATTTACTCCCCCCCCCCCCCCCCCCCCCAATGCAGCTCCTTGTGACTCTGTGCAATGGAGGGTTAAGTGAGTGACTTGCTCAGAGTCAGACGAAGCTGCAGTAGGAAAAAAAAGAAGTAACATACTTTTAATCACAAAATTATCGCAATTAAAATTTTAATCGAAATGCAGCCCTAATTTATTTATTCATATATTTCAATTCATGAACTAACTCTATTAAGTGCCTTTACCAGCCAGATCAGAAGCAATTGACAACATTAAAATCCATAACATAAAACAAGAGGAGAAAACCCTATTCCTGCAGCTGATTTTTTCAAACAGTGTTAAGAATTTAGGGGTCCTTTTACTAAGCTGTGGTACAAGGGGGCCTGCATTAGCATCAGCATGTGTTTTTGATGTGCGCTGAGTCCCTCTTTTACTGCAGCAGGTACAAGGCTGTCCATTTTTGGAAAAAAGGAATGTCCGTGCAATAAGTGAGCCACTTACTGCACAGCCATTTCGGTGGGGAGCCCTTACCATCACCCATTGAGATGGCAGTAAGGGCTTTCATGCTAACCTGGTGGTAACGAGGCAGGAAAAATAGGACATATTTTTGTAGCGCCATAAATGGCACACACTAGGGGAGGGAAGGTGTGGCACATAGTAAGTCCACGGTGGGCTTACTGCTGCTTAGTAAAAGGGTCCCTTAGGAAATGACGATTACTTTAATTATTTACCCCTCCTTTTACAAAGCCGCACTATGTGAACGGGCTGTATCGGCATTACTGCGTGGCTTTGTAAGTGGGGGGTAGTTATTTATTTGATAAGTATTTATATTCTGCATGATCTTTATATTCTTGGCAGATAACAATATTAAAACATACTAATCTTCTAATACATACAAAAAATAAAAACAAAGCAAATGTAAAATAAAACTATTAAAATATTTCTGATTCCAAAATGAGATTAACAAACTATACTTAGATAACATCAGTTATCACCATATGCTTGAGTAAATAATAAAGTTTTCAGTTCTTTTTTTAAAATGCTCCACATTCTGCATTGTACATAATTGAAGTGGTAACATATTCCATAATTTTGGACCAGCCACCATAAAAATGGATCTCCTATAATTTTCCAATCTAATAGTCCAATATGAAGGTTCCTCTAGCTGTAAATTTGCAGCATATTTTAACAATCTTGGAGGCTGATAAATCTTTACATTTGAGGTTATTATACATAATACAATTTTAAACTCCATTCTGTTCAATAGGGAGCCAATGTACATTTTTTAAAATTGGTGAAATATGAGTATAACGAGAACACCCTGTCAGAACAAGAGCAACAGAATTCTGGGTTACCTGCAAAGCCTTTAGCACATTCTTCAAAATACCAACCAATAACCTATTGCAAGAATCAAACAAGGGGCTACTTTGAATCACCAATCTAAATTTTTAGCAAATCTTTCAATCTCTTAAAATTCTCGCCTAACAAAAAATAGAACTGATAACTATTTTTACATGCGCTTTTGTGGACAAGGTAGAATCTAAGATTACCCCTAAATCCCTCATCCCATTAGAAATAGGATCATCAATCTCAAACTGTGGTAGTACATCAGAAGTAGGGTATCAATGGGGCTGATATTCAGACTGTGGGAGTTAGCCTGGCGCTAATGGCAGATATTCAATGCCAGGCCACTTCTGGTGACCAGCATTGAATATCTGGTTTATTTTGGCCAGTTTGAACTGACCAAAGATAGACTAGCTATTCATGCAGCCAAAGACGGCTGCCAAATCCATGCTAAAAATTAGCAGATAGACGGTTCTATCACGTGATATAACTGGTTATTTCCTAGCTGTTAACTGATGATATTCAGTGGGAAATAGCTGGTTATCCCAGACAGCTGGCTTGAGGGCATTTAACCTGCCAGGTTCCAATCCTGGCAGGTTAAATGCTTTTGAATATCCGTTGGAATAAAATTTGAATCTTTTTCATATTCAACTTCAGATGATTTCCTCTTAATCAATCTTTAATAAAACCCAAAGACAATGCAAGTCTTTTAAATGTCTCTCCTACTGTATAGTCAATCAGTAATAGACATCGAATGTTGTCTGCATACAATCAAAATGAACGATTCAGGTATCTCAAAACAGGAGGAAATAGGGATGCACGAAAATCCTTCCAATCCAAACACAGAGACGTAGATGGTGCTGAAACAGTTTTACTGATGAATGTCGCTAAACATGCAAGCAGACTTAACACAGACCCATGTTTTGGCATGCAGCACCTACTTCAAGAGTCATGTGTCTATATACAAACATACAAAACAAGTATCAAAAAATGAACAATGCATACATAAAATATATCGAAATGTAAATGTGGATAATATATACACATGTTAATGCCATCTGAAAGCAATCAACAACACATTAAACAGGCCAGCTTTTTTACTATCCTAACTTTATCCACATACTTAGCCAGTTAGCAGACTGAATATCACTTATATCCGGCAATGTAGTGGCTCTGCCCAAACTCTGCCCTCGGTCCACCCCTAACCTAACCGGTTAAGGGGAATAGCTGGTTAGAGCCGATATTCAGCAGCACTGCCTAGTTAAGTGCCAATGAATATTGGCGGCCAGCCTGCTCACTGGGGTTTAACATGGCAGGAGCCTCCCTTGCCTGGTTAAATCCCTTTAAATATTGACCTCTAAAACAGCTATGGAAAATGTCAGAAGGTGAGAAAGAAGTGAAGTTGATCTTTGTGTGTGATTTCTGTTCCATGTATCAGATGCTGTATCCTTAGTGCTTGCTTTATAGATTTTGCACATTGTTCTTGTTTGTCATTGACAAACACCTTAGCTAAAGGTATTTTTCATAGGTGTCCACTTACCCCTTTTCCATTTCTGTGACTTCCAATTTCAGGCTGTGCGGTGTCTGCTGTAACAAAGACCAATTATGATCTTTTTTTTTCTTAGTAGAGAAAGCTAGCTTCAGCCTCAAATGAATTTTGGATAGGATGTATTAACACCCAATCTACACCAAAAAATTGATTCATGTAATCTGCCTTATACATGTACAGACCCCCACTTAGATCAATAGATTTAGCATCAAGTTTTATCAAAACCATTGTTCAAAAGGCCGTAATATCTATAATGTAGATGCTGTTTGGAGCTACATTTTCTATGTAAGGACTCTTTAGGTTCCTCATTATTTACAAAGAAATATTTTTAGAATAAGAAGTATGCGGTCTGTTTTATTGGCATGAGCATCCCTTTTTGTGAATGCCATAGTGGAATGTACCTGTGAGTGGATAAATAGATCCCTAGTGTTCTAGAGAGTTCTGTGGGAATGTCTTTCTGTGCTTGAAAGGGAGCAACTACAGACTGAAGTGGAGAGAGCTGTCAAATTTCAATTTCCAGCATCTTTGTTGAGTAGAACTGAAAGCTTCTCAAGAACTGGAAGCTACCTTTATACTATGAATCTTCTAGAAACCTTGAGTACAATTCCATGTTGGGTTGTCCAGAAGGAACCTGGGACCTACACAACAGTCAAAAGGAGATCTGGACTGTTTGAGAAAATTCACTACCTGCCCAATCATTTCATTTGAAATTTGTTACAATAAAAGTTGGAAGTGTTGAGGGTATTTTTTTTTGGTCCAAGTCACTGCACTGCAAGAGCTTTGAAGTAAAAGTTCTCCTACTGATCGTGAATAACCCAAACCCAGAACCTCTTTTATAATAAAGGTTTAGGAGGAGGATTACACAGATAGGGCCTTATTCTATAAAGGTTATACTCCTAAATTTATGCTTCTAAGATTTAAGCTTCTAAGTTTATGAGCATACTCTATGCGCCAAAATAGATTATGCTCATAATTTAGGAGCATAAATTATGCACGCATTGTTATAGAATATGCTTCAATTTCCACGCAGAAATTAAGACGCGTTATAAAGAATCCTGGGAATGATGTATACAAACCTGGAAATGACATCTCAACCTGGTTTGTGCTTATTGTTAACTTTTTTCAAAAAATTATCAATGCAAAGTTTTTAAAAATGCTTACATCTATAACTATAGTCTGTAGGGTGGAGGGACAGGAGAGAAAGAAAAAGATATACCCACCTAGAATTTTACCCTTGATAATAAGGTGAAATTTTTCTTGTGTCAAATCCTTGTCATGATAGGTGCTATGCCTCACTGATAGGTCTCAAGCTCTTCATGAAGAACCAATTTATGACTTATTAATCAAGAAATTCTTCAAGGCTGTCTCTTCTTGGTTGCAATATCTTGACAAGGGTCTATGGATAATGAGCTGTTTGTTGATCTTACCATTGGTATTTGATTTAGAAGGCAAGGCATAAATTCAAGGTTAAAGTTGATATCATTCAGCAACCTTGGCAACACCTACTTGTACAGCTAAATCTACCATACTGCTTTGGCCTGTTTTATCTCTGACTTAACCTTTGCTAGAACTTAGAGATTTTAGCTTAGCCTTTTTTTTTGTTTGTTTTTTTGAGTTTCAAGTTAGAGAAATATATTGGGCTCTGCAAGATGCTTTATGAAGAACAGCGTTGCTGAGAACTTTTCTTCTTTGGCTCATTAAGTCAATGGGTGGATAGATATACTGAGCCCTTTTCTCTCGAGGAGATTTCCATTATGGGCCTTTTTCTATAAAGGTTATGCTTCTAAACATATACTCATAATTTATGCTCCTAGGTTTCAATCTAATTCATGTTTAATGGATAAAATGCCATAAATAAGTAAATAAATAGATAGAAACTCTGAATGTTGAGCTCCTGATTCTCATAATATGATGTCTGTTTAGTGGCCCTTTACCAGGAGAAAAAAAAAATCTCTGCACGAATATAAAATTATAATAGTACTAGGGTGTTCCTTTAACCAGACTCTCCAAATGACACACTGATTATGATTTATAACAAATTACTACTCTATTTATTATACTTCCTCTGTGTACAATCCGTATGCACAAGCTGGCAAATCTAAGTGAGATTTTTAAAAATTCCACCAACAATAAAGAAAGACAATGTGAATACAGTAGCTTGAGTGCACAGGGATCTGGCTGCGCAGGAAGAAAGGGACAGATATTATTTATTTATTTATTTATTTATTTATGGTACACTTATATCCCACATTTTCCCACTCATGCAGGCACAATGTGGCTTACAGAAAGTTAAGTAAAATTACAAAGTAGGCAACTTAGAGAAGTATTCAAGGAGGAGACAGGGCAACAGGATCTAACAGTATGAAACTAAATAGGGCAAGGGTCAGGAGGGTGTATCAATCAGCAGTGACAAGTGGGGAGTAAGTCCTGGCAAAGAAGTAGGTCTTCAACAACTTCTTGAAGAGGGTGTGAACAATCGTGTCCAAATTAAAAAGAGCGCATGCTGTTAGTTATAATGACAACACCAGCTTCTGGAACAGTCAGGTTTTCAAATCAATATTACCTTGTTTCATTTTATTTTGTTTTTACAGTATCCTCCCCACCCCACCTACCCACCTATTCCAGACCTCCTCCCTGCTCCCCCAAGCCGCAGGGTGCCCTCCCGGCACATACCTGAAGCCACCTTGACATCGTCTTTAAAATGACTGCCAACACTTACAACAGCGGCCTCGCAAGACTTCAGCGGAAGTCTCGGCAGCCATTTTAAAAGAGTGATGCGGCAGCAAGAGGGTCAGCGCTGTCAGCGGGCAGGAAAGACTGAGGATCTTTCCTGCCCCAAAGAATCCACTAGACCACAAGGGTGGCTTCAGGCATGTGCCAGGACCCTGCGGCTTGGGGTTGGAGAGGCAAACTGATCGTGCCCATGCATAAAGGCAATAGCAGGGAGCGGGAGGGAGCCCTGCCTGAATTTAACAACAGGCTCGCAAAATGTTTAAAAACTTAACAACCAGCTCTTGTGAGCTGGTGCGAGCCGGCTCCAGCACACCACTGAATATGTGTAACTTAATTGGTTAACTAGATAATCAGTGATGTCAACAAGCAATTATCAGCACTAATTGGAATTAATTAAGGTTTACATGTACAATTTGCTAAGCATATTCTGTAATGTGGTGTGCTTAAATTCTAAGTCGCATAGTTGAAAAGGGGGCATGGACATGGGAGGGGCATGGATGTTTCTACAATCTATGCATATTGTTATAAAATACACCCGCTTTGCACCTAATTTAGGCATCGGGATTTACGCCAAGTAAAACACAACTAAATCTGGTTGTATGGAGAGGCGCTCAGCTTATTTGATATACCGCATGGAAATTTAAGCCTATTGTATAAAATATAGGAGTACTTTAGAGAATATGCCTAGGCGTAGTATTTTTCCATGTGGATTTCTAGGTGCCATATATAGAATCTAGCCTCATATGTTCTATGATATGTGTCCTTTACTTGCTCATTAAGGGGCTTATTTACTAACTTGTGCTAAGATTTTACAACTAATGCATGTTAATAGCCAGTTAATGTGCCTTAAGTGCAAAACCCCTACCTAAATGTTGGGGGCGTTTATAGCACTTTGGGAAGGCAGTTACCGCTGGGTTCTATAAATGGTGCCCAAATTTGGGCATGATCCTGAGATCTGCATGCAAATAAATTAGTTAATGATCCATTAACCAATAATAGGCTGTTAACAATGAATTATTGATTTGAAAACTTGGCTATTCCAGAAGCTGGTGTTATCATTATAACTAACAGCATGCGTGCTTTTTAATTTCGACACCATTGTTCTGAGCCTGTTTGGATGTTATTGTTATTGACAAGTGTCTAAGGATAATGAGTTGCTTGTTGATCTTACCATTGGTATTTGATTTAGAAGGCAAGCCATAAATTCAAGGTTAAACTTGATATCATTCAGCAATCCATTCATGGTTAAGTATCAGATGTAATGTAATTTGGATTTGTGTACAGATCTGGCTGCTCATGATTCTATAAAGATCCACACCCAAATCCTCTCTTGTGCAACTCAAAAGGGGGTATGGCTATAGGAGGGGCATGGGTAGGTTGGGGGCATTCCAAAGAAATACACACAGTGTTATAGAATTTGGGGGCTGTATGCCGAAGTTGCACACCAGGATTTACAACAGGTTTCAGTTGGTCAACCCAAAGCACTATTTATAGAATGGCACTGAGTGCAAATTTTTCCTGGCTCCTGCTTTTCAGTGCTGTTTGCTGAATCTGGCCCTTAATGTACTGTACAGCAATGATCAGTACCATGTGTTAAACATCATGGCCAATAATACATAATGTAGTTAGATACTTCTGGAGATGTTGCTCAGTCCACTGCATCATCTGCTCTACTAGAGTTAATGGGCCTGAAACCGCTGGCCCTGAAGCTCATCCGGTTTCCCAGACACCTGAAAATGAGAGGCCTGAATGAACATCGCATCGGCCTGAACGAAGGTATGTTAGTGGCGGGGGTGATCCCATTGAGGGAAAGAGCCATGCCTACGTCCCTCCTGCCCCCTCAATCATATCGGCACTGGATCCCAGAGAGAACTGCAGGGGAGAAGACCTGGACTGAACCCACGCTGTGCTGAACTCTAGACCTGCCGAGGTTTGCGAAAGAATGAAGGAAGGAAAAAAGTGAGAGAGTAGAGGAAAGATTGGGAGAGGAGAAAGATGAGAATAAAGAATAGGAATGGGAAGGGGAAGGAAGGAAAAATTTAGGAGACAAGGGAAGAGGAAAAGAAGGTAAAAGAAAAGGGAAGAGAAAGGGTAATAAGAAAAAAGGGAAGGAAAAAAAAGATAAAGTAGGGAAAAGAGAGGTGGAAGGGTAGGGAAGACGGAAGGAAAGGAGAAAGGGAGAAAAACACAAAAGAAGAAAAATTTTTAAAAAAATTAAAAAGAGAGAATATCCTGCAGGAACTCTTAATTCTCACATCAAAGGGACCAAAATCTGCCCACAAAGGTGTAAGAGTCACTACAGTTAGAATCTCACCACCTCTACAGTACAGAGGGAATAGTCACATGACAACCATGGATGCAACTCTCTTCTAACTAACAGAAACCGGAAAATACTGACCTTTCCACTCATTACAAATGACAAAATGCACATCACAAGAATTCTAGTCAGGTTAGCCACTCTAACGCTTTAACAGCAGAGGAGAACAGAATACCAATACTATCCAGCCGGAATCACCCATTGATAAACATCGCCTCCCATTGAAGCAAAGCTCAAAAAGATGGTTCCTAACACAACAGAGAACCAAGAAGGCAACCAAACAATCCAAAAACCAAAATGCATACCAAGTAGTAAAAATCATCAAAATGGCGCCTACAAAGGACAATTACCTACCAATACCAGTGGGATACATCAATACTAGTTCAGCGGTAAACAAAACAGAAATAATAAAAGACTGGATACTGGACAAAGACCTCGGCCTGATATTCCTAAACAAAACATGGATCCGTAACAAAGAAGACCCCATAATCCTGGACCTATATCCTCCTGGTTATAAAATATTACATTGGACCAGAAATGGAAAGAAAGGCGGTGGCATCGCTCTGATCTACAGATCTCTTTTAACAGTGGAAACCATTGTAGAATCTATAACACCACAACTGGAAATAGTGTTGATTATAATCACCAAAAATACCCTACACAACCAGCTATCCTGCATATTATTTTACAGACCACCGGCGGTGGAAGCAGCTCAAACTAACTTCATGGACTTCATCTCACATGCATATCCAACTCCAATACGATGGTTATAGGAGATATTAACCTACACCTAGAAGACTAAAGTACAAATAGCACCAAAGATTGTTACCAATTCCTTCAACTATGGGACTTCCAAAGATCATCAGTAACCTCAACTCATGTCAAAGGCTCTAGACCTACTTGCATACAGATTCTCTCCAGACATGGACTTCAAAATACAGGACCTCAGGTGAACTGAAACTCCCTGGTCCGATCACTTTAAACTAAACTTAACTCTCTATTGGAAAGAACATGGGACCTGGCCACCTCAGACAATAACATCATACAAATTGCGAGGTAAGGTTGATCCACCTAAATTTTGGGCAGCTTTATACGAAAATCAATGGTCCCCAAGAACTGGCTCAGCTAGAAAAGCAATAACCTGCATATACACTAGCCCTAACTGACTTAATTGAAGACAGAAAGTCAATGAGCCCTAACATTTAAGGTGAAGCATCTCCATACAATGTATTAAAAATGATTGTCCACAATTTAAATTGAATATGGGCTTCTACAGGAAGTTAATGCAGTGCTCTTAATATATAGGTGTTGTTCTTCCAGCTTTATGGGCCTTCAAAATTAATCGAGCAAGCTGTGTTTTTAATAGCTTGAATTTTCTAAAATAGCAATTTTGAACAACCTAAGTAAATACTATTAATGTAATCCTAGTAATAATAATAATCCAACTCTCCAAGAATAAAACTGCTCAACTACTTTAAAAGCTGCTGGGTCTAAATAATTTGTAATTCTCAATTTTCTCCTCATAAAAAAGTGATTTTCACTACAGCATTTCCCCACTGTTTACTAAGCCGCGCTACAATGCCTACACAGCCCAATCAAAGTGAATGGGCTGTGACAGCATTAGCGCACTGGCAACCGCTAGCGTGGCTGGGAGGGGGGTTATCTGCAACAGGGCCAAACTCTGAAAAAAACACTTAGGAGTCTCCTTTTACAAAGGCACACTAGTGGTTTTAGGGCATGCTAATGATTAGCGTGTGCTAAATGCTAGCAACACCCAGAGAAACATATGGGCAAACTCTAATATTTAGTGTGCTAGTGCGGTTTTGTAAAAGGACCCCTAAAATTCCAAATCTACATACCAGCCGTAGCACTAGGGCAACCTCCCCCAAACCTGCCCTCCACACTTACCTCTTGCAACCACTGGAATAAAAAAGTTCAGGGGGTGCAGTAGAAGAGCATCAACCTCATCCTCTCTCAAAATGCACTGGTAAAATGATAAATTATTTTAGGTGCAGCTGATTATATACATAGTGTGATGCTTGATAGACCCATTCTGACATCAGACATTATTACATCAGCAAACAAGTGTGGGAGGGGCCTCTTATTGTAGCACCTCATCAAAAAAATCTGATATTTGACAAGTACATAAGTGTTGCCATACTGGGACAGACCGAAGATCCATCAAACCCAGCATCCTGTTTTCAACAGTGTCCAATCCACGGTCTGTGCCAGAGCTGGTGGTAGGAGGCGGGGCTGGTGGTTGGGAGGCGGGGATAGTGCTGGGCAGACTTATACGGTCTGTGCCCTGAAAAATGACAGATACAAATCAAGGTAAGGCATTCACAAAAAGTAGCACATATGAGTTTATCTTGTTGGGCAGACTGGATGGACCGTGCAGGTCTTTTTCTGCCGTCATCTACTATGTTACTATGTTACACCACAAGTAAATTTCAAAAAAACATCATATAACATTGCTGGATACCCTCTTAAGTTGTTCAGGCATGAAAAAAACATATTTCACCCCTAAATACCATATAACACCTTTACACAGAAATGCCAATAAAAACGTCGCTCTCTGTCTTAACTTCTTCCTTCAAGACCAGAAAACACTTCCATCTGTCCTGTGTATGTTTAGTAACATCTGGAAACAACCACAATTTTTGTCCACAAAACTTTTGCCCTGCATTCTTGAAATACATCCTCATGACTGCGTTGAGATCTTGCTCGAACACAAACGAAACCAATAATGTAGATCTATTAGGGACATCAGAAAGTGAGTCCTTCAAAATCAAAGAAAAATCTTTTAAGTCTTTGATTTCTTCCTCCTTGACTTGTGCACATTTCAGGGTCCACCCACAGGTAACTTCTGTACAGGTAAATATATCAAATTGATAGGAGGAATAAGCTCTGGAGAGAATTTTAGAATTTCAGTAAAGTATCTTATAAACAAATCCATGGGGAGAACTCCAAAAGGTCTAGGAAAGTTCAAAATTCTCAAATTCAAATGTCTATTATAATTTTCTCTCTGTTCAATTTTACGATGAATTATTAGATTATCGTTAACAAATGCTGTTACATTATCTTTCAAAGCGATAATATCCACTTGTGATTTCTGTGCCTGTTCAGCAAAGTCAAGCTTCAGCTTATCCACTGACTGAGAAAGCTGTCCCACTGTGGCAGCTAAATTCACAATTCCCTGAGTTGATTTCTACCACCTCTCTCCCACTGGACCATTGAACCACCACCATTTCCTGTGGAAGTCAGCCTACATCGGGTGAGTCTGTTCTGATTTATTTCAGGGGTTTCAGCGATCTGCTGTTTGTGCCTCAGTTCCTTATTAAGATCACACTGGTGACTTTTTTTCACAGTATGGATCACTAACAGAAACCTTTGTTCTTCTGGTTTATACAAGCAGTGAAATGTTCTATGTGACTATCTATAAGCAGCAAATATTTCTTTGACTCTCTTATGTGGAGGATTAACTATTCCTGTTTCTGTTTCTTATTAAATTTTCCTCAGTATTCCAAGTGTGTTACAATTTTCCCGCCAAAATTCTTTTCCCATTTCTGTCAGCTGGTGGCATTTATTAATAAAAAAAAAGATTTTACCCCTTACTAGGACATGTATTCCTATCCTTTGGTTCATTGCTGCAATTTAACTTAATTTTTAAATTTCTGGTGCATTCACCTTAATGGTTAAAGTAGCTGCTTGAATAGTAGATACAGATTCTGCTACTTTTCTCTCTTCAATTTGAATATTAATTAGGCTGTCTGTTCTTATGTGCAGCAGTCAGTCATTAATTGCAGTTAACTGTATTTAACTTTTCCTTTATGGAGTTCCTAAGAATTAACTGTTCTTATCTTCTTCAGCCAGCTGGCTATATTTTGGCATAAGTAGCCAAACTTGCTTCCCCCGCCCCCAACTTACTTTATTCCTATCTGGTCAAAGCTGTACAATGCAACTCTTGGCTGTGTTCTACCAAATTTGATGGGTGCACTGTGTTTCAACATGAGCTACTCATCTGGCTTGCCAAATTCAGGATAGTTGCATTAGTTTTTTTCAGTTATGGAATCAATGCTGCCGAAAAAGTTTGGTAGCCACTGAAGATTTAGAGCTGGCCCAATTGCACAGTTTTTCCATTCAGCTGTAGTTCATCTCCACATATAGTGCACAGTTCTTTCTATATCTTTCTAGGCTTCTCAGCCCCTTTGTTGCACTCACTGGCACAGTTTCTCAGTGGTACTGATATTGCACAGTGGTGACATCCAGTTGTGCTGCACAATGGCAGCAACCACTTTTTACTCATTCCAAAAGTACAAAGACAAGGGGGCACTCAAGGAAGTTACATGGAAATACTTTTAAAACAAATAGGAGGAAATATTTTATTTATTGCATTTGTATCCCACATTTTCCCACCTCTTTGCAGGCTCAATGTGGCTTACAATACATCATGAATAGTGGAAATATATTAGAAAATAGACATTTAGTGTTACAGAAGGATCATTGGGCAACATGATAATGAAGAAAACATGATAGTAATATAACAAGCAGATATTATAAGATAGTGCTGAATATATGTGGAGGAGTTGTGTATGTTCACATTGGTTGATCTTTGTGGTATGCCTTGTTAAAGAGATAGGTCTTCAGCAGTTTGTGGAAGTTCATTAGTTCGTCAATTGTTTTTAAGTTGCGCGGTATTGCATTCCATAACTGTGTGCTCAAGTATGTAAAGGTTGACGCATGCATTAGTTTGTATTTTAGACCTTTGCAGTTAGGGAAGTGCAGATTGAGGTTTTGTTTCACTCAACAAATAGTTAAGCTCCTCTTTGCAGGAGGATGTAGTATCTGGGTTTAAAAAAGGCTTGGACAAGTTCCTGGAGGAAAAGTCCATAGTCTGCTTTTGAGACAGACATGGGGAAGCCACTGCTTGCCCCCGGACTGGTAGCATGGAATGTTGCCACTATTTGGGTTTCTGCCAGGTATTTGTGACCTGGCTTGCCCACTGTTGGAAACAGGATACTGGGCTAGATGGACCATTGGACTAGTTGCACAGTAGCGGTGGTCACCTGTATTACAAAACAGCAGTACTCCTCTGGGTTGCTCCCTTGTAGCAGCAACCACCTATATTGCTCCCCTAAAGCAGTTGCTGGTCTAGCTGTCCTGCAGTCTCTGCCTATGTTGCTCCTGCTACCATCACCTCTGTTGTGTAGTGGCAACAGTCACTGTTTGCTTACTTGTACTAACTGGCTTGTGCCATTGTTGAAACAACTGCCAGTACTATTCAGCTTAAGCAGCCGCTTATTTTCTGTGCCTGCAACCACAATGGGTTACACAGTGCTGGTATTTCATAGATACAACAAACATCTGTCTTATACAGTTGCACAATAAGCTATGCTGTGCAGCTGAAATAGCCAAATTTCTTTTTTACCTTCAGCAGTCCCCTACATGTCCTAGCGTTCCAAGTCAGTTATATACTGCTGTTCTAGTAACCAGCTGTGTAGCACGGCTACTCTGTCACCATGCATGTGCAACGTCTGCAACAGCAGGTACGCCAGGCCCCCTCCCTGCCCATCTTCAAAGCCTTGCTCAAAGCCCACCTCTTCAATGTCGCCTTCGGCACCTAACCATCATACCTCTATTCAGGAAATCTGGACTGCCCCTACTTGACATTTCGCCCATTAGATTGTAAGCTCCTTGGAGCAGGGACTGTCCTTTTTTGTTAATCTGTACAGCGCTGCGTAACCCTAGTAGCGCTCTAGAAATGTTAAGTAGTAGTAGTAGTAGTAGTATTAGCTGCCTGTGTATAGCCCATTTACAGCAACTGTCTGTATAGCCCAGTTATGGAAGCTGCATATATGCACAGTTTCAAACCTGTTTATATGGCCTCAGGTGTTCCAGCTGTCTGTGATATATTAGATGGACATTTATGTGAGCAGCCTGTATATCGTTGACAGTGGTTACCATAAATAGGGTTTCAGAGTCAGCATCCACACAAATGTCAGCTATGGCAAAGTGCATGTTATATTTTGCATGCAGCATTGGCAGATATGGCTTCAGTTGCAGCATGCAAGCGCATGGCTTCAGAGGCAGTGGCCCCTGTGTGTTCCCAGTTAGTATAGCTACCTCTATCACTCTGCCGCTTGTATGGCACCAGCTACGACTGATTATATGGCACCAGCTACAGCAGACGCCTGAATGTGGATCCTCAGAAGCTTAGCAGAGATTGGGTGGCAGCACCGGTGGTTAGGAGGCGGGGCTAGTGGTTGGGAGGCGGGGCTAGTGCTGGGCCAACTTCTACGGTCTGTGCCCTGAAAATGGCAGATACAAATCAAGGTCAGGTATACATATAAAGTAACACATATGAGTTTATCTTGTTGGGCAGACTGGATGGACTGTACAGTCTTTTTCTGCCGTCACTTACTATGTTACTAAGTTACTATATTTAGTACAGTTTTGCCGGTCACTCATATAGCTCAGGCTACACAAGCCACCTATTTTGTGTGATTCTACAGTCTATTTGTTTTGTGCAGCTAACTTGTGTGTGTGTGTGTGTGTGTGTGTGTGGTGTGGTGTGGTGTGGTGTGGTGTGGTGTGGTGTGGTGTGGTGTGGTGGTGGGGGTTCTCAGATTATCAGGCTCTCATCATATGTGTTCTGTCTGAGTATCTCATGTTTCAGGAGTAGCCTAGTGGTTAGAGTGGTGGACTTTGGTCCTGGGGAACTGGGTTTGGTTCCCACTGCAGGCACAGGCAGCTCCTTGTGACTCTGGGCAAGTCACTTAACCCTCAATTGCCCCTGGTACAAATAAGTACCTGTATATACTATGCAAGCCACTTTGAATGTAGTTGCAAAAACCACAGAAAGGTGGTATATCAATTTCCCTGTCCCCCTTATGCCCTCTTCTTTCTCTTACAATGACATTTGGGTTTTCATATCTGAATAGAGCACTCTTTGACACCAGGTCAGTCAATAGCTAATGATCTCCCTTTTTTCTTACTCTCAGCAAAGGGTGCTTCTTAATTTTCCTTGGTTATCATAGATGTAGTTAGGGAAGCACAATGGTTTTTCAAGCCCTGATAGCTTTCTTCCTCTGTATTTCCTTCTCTGGATATTCAACTCCTCCAGGACTTTCATTGTAGTTGTACTATTCCCTTCATAGATGTACCTTACTCTTTAAGTTATTGCTTTCAAAGATTCTTTCAAGAAAAATGGGTTGGTTTCTTAGTCTGCACATCTCTTCCATGGTCTATCAATGCTATTTTCTATTATTCCTTCTGTAAAGGGTGCTCTGCACAGAATGGCCTTTATAGAATACTAGCCTAGTACACTTTTCATGGAAGATTCTATATATATGAAAAATCCACACGGAAAATATTTCTGCCTAAGCTTATTCTATAAGTGGCACCTAGATTTAGGTGCAGTATATAGAATATGCTTAGTTGATATCCCAGTGCCTAAAACTGCGCGTGTCTAATTACACCAACGAAAACAAGGTGTAAATCCCAGCGGGTAGATTTAGGCGCACTGAGCCATGTTCTATAACTATGCGGGTAAATTTTAGAACATCCACAAAATGCCCCTTTCCCCACCCAAAACCATGCCCCTTTTTGCTTGTGTGCAGAATATGCTTTAAAAAGAATTTCCAGTTATTAGCTGAAGTTGCATTGGTTGCCTATACAGGCTAGAATTTATTTTAAATTATGTTGTATGTTATTTAAAATTCTTTCAGGCACTTATCCAGATTATTTTGTTTCTCTTATTGAATTTGTGAGATTCAACAGGCTTCAGAGAACTTATAATTTTTCTTGCTTTGTTTTACCTTCCATTAAGGGTATTAGGAGAGTCTCTATTTACGATAAACATTTTGCTGTACAATCTACTAACATTTGGAAATGGATATCTTCGTGTTTCGATCAGTTTTCTAACTATGCATTGTTTAGGAAAAATCTGAAAACATTACTTGATTTTGTAAAGGCGGTATATCAAGTCCTGGAATAAACATAAATAATAAACATGATCTTTTGCAGATCTTTGTCTCTCTCCGTACATGTAAGACACAAGTTTTGACATGTTTGGAAGTATATTGTAAATTTCAACAAAAAAGATATATATATTTTTAAAAAAGCTAATATACTTCAATGGTACAACCATTCCTAAGTCAATTCATTAGTTATGTTTTCTCCAAGCATTTGCTAGCATGTTCTATGTTCTATATACCCATGTGTACACAACTATATGTTCTAATATATTTTTGTTGGTTTATTATTCGTTATATTCATTTTATAATAATTCTTATGTATATTCTCCCTGATGTAAGCTTACACCAAAACATGGCCATATTGGGTTTTGAATTTTCTTACACACACATCCCTTTTCTGTAATCTTGCTCTGTATCCATTGTTTCTCTTGGCGTGCCAGTATCAAATCTCTTTTTGGTTCTTTTCTTCATGGTTGAAGTGAGAAGTGAACTGAAAGGGAGTGGGTTATGTTAAGAAAGACATTGAAACAAGCACCACCCACCTGCTTGCCAGGTTTACTAGTCCGTGTGCTTCAGTTTAAAAGCTATGGCACAACCTTTTGATACAAGAAATGCCAACAGTGCTTCCTGACACTGACTGGCATCCCTGCCTGTAGAAGAAAATGGGGCTGCCAAATGAAGCATCAACCCTTCCCAACATGTACCACCTTACCTGTATTACATCTCCTATAGATGTGCATTCATTAGTGCACATTTGGGGCCCTTAGCACGCATTAACAGATGTTAGCACACACTTCATTTGAAGGAGTAAAATGTAAGAGAATGTTGCAAGTTTCTTTTGTGTATCAGGTGACAGCATGCTGGATCTCTCTGCCCCTTTTTATTAGAAAGACAGAGGCCTATCAACAGTTTAGGAAATTGTTCAGGAGGTTTCTATTTAACAAATATTTTTAGGGTTTGGAATTATGATTAACTTGCTTATTTGATGTATTTTTGATACTGTAATTTCCAAAGAATGCTTCAGTTTTTTAAGTAATTTGTTACCCGCATTGAACTTTATGGCTTTTGTGAGTTATAAGACCCTAGTGTAATGTAATGTACCTAAATGCCACATGGCCTATAGGTATAAAATAGGATACACAGCATTTACACTGGGATTCTTTATATGGCGCATTAATTTCTGCATGGAAATTGGAGTGCATTCTATAACATTATGTGTAACTAAATTGCATAACTAGCCAATCAGCGCTGTTAACAAGCAATTATCAGCACTAACTGGCATTAAGAGTTATGCGTATAACTAGCTAAGCGCATTCTGTAATGTGGTAAATTCTAAGTCACATAGTTGACCTCATCTCATACAAACTATCAGCAGACCAGAACCTAACAATAACAGATATTAAATGGTCAGAAACACCATGGACCGATCACCACAAACTAAACTTATCACTAAAATGGCAGAAGAAGGGCTCCTACCACACACAACAACATACAACCTATAGCACCCAGAGGCCAAATAGACCTGGAAACATTCTGGCTACAGATTTACAATAATGAATGGTCGACACAAACAGACTCCACACACTATCTCACAAAATGGGATGAAAGATGCAGAAGCATACTAGACGAAATAGCGCCCCTACGAACAAGAACCTCACGCAGACATAACACCATACCATGGTTCAATGATGATCTGAAAAAACTAAAAACACAAACCAGGAAACTCGAACGAGCATGGAATAAAATAAAAGATGAACATACACTCAATGCATGGAAACAGACACAAAGAAAATACAAATACGCTATAAGACAAACCAAAAGGACATATTACAAATCCAAAATAGGGCCGGACTACAAAGACATGAAGAAATTATATCAACTTGTGAACAAACTACTAAACACCTCAGCGGTCACAGCAACCAATACAGACATCCCATCTGCCGACAAACTCGCCAAATATTTCAATGATAAAATCACTAACCTACGCAAAACGCTAGCTCAGAACAACACTGACATCGAAACCTTCATCAACAACCTAGATCCAAACCATGGAGAATACCCAGTTGACCGAACCTGGTCAAACTTTGCGGCCCTCACCACTGAAACAGTCACCCAGGCAATCAAAAGGTTCTCCAGCACCCACTGCAAATTGGATACCTGCCCCAGCTACCTACTAAAATCTGCCCCTGACCGCTTCATAACAGATCTCACATCCCACCTAAACTACATGCTCCAACAAGGTCTTTTCCCTGAGGAATATAGCAACATCCTACTCACCCCAATCCCTAAAGATACCAAGAAAAAGGCATACTTCTCCTACAATTCGATATGTCGAGCGCATTCGACATGGTAAACCACAATATACTACTAAGACTTCTAGACTACTTCGGAATTGGTGGACAAATACTTAATTGGATCAAAGGTTTTCTAACCACTAGAACCTACCAAGTGAAATCAAATTTAAACATATCACCACCGCGGAAAGCAGCCTGTGGAGTACCTCAAGGATCACCACTATCACCAATACTCTTCAACATAATGATGATCCCACTGGCCAAGTCCTTATCAAAGCAAGGCCTCAACCCGTTCATCTACGTAGATGATGTCACAATCTTCATCCCCTTCAAACATGATCTAACAGAAATCAACAACAAAATCAAGCTCAATTTGAATACCATGGACTCATAGGCAAACGCTTTTCAATTGAAACTGAATACTGAAAAAACACATTGTCTCACCTCTCATCTCAACATAATACTTACAAATCCTCAACCTTAATCACCCCAGAACACACCCTCTCTATCTCAGAAGCCTGAAAATACCCGGCGTTACAATCGACCGCAACCTCACATTCGAGAGCCAAGTGAATTCCACTATAAAGAAAATGTTCCACTCAATGTGGAAACTTAAGCGTGTAAAACCTTTCTTCCCGAGGGAAATATTTCGCAAACTAATACAATCAATGGTACTAAGTCGCGCAGACTACTGCAATGGAATCTATGCTGGATGCAAAGAACAACTCACCAAGGAACTCCAGGCCACTCAAAACACAGCAGCCAGGCTCATATTTGGCAAATCAGGTTCAACAGTGCCAAACCCCTCCGAGAAAAACTGCACTGGCTCCCAATCAAAGAACGTATTACTTTCAAAATCTGTACCCTCCCACCCAGAAACGCAACCAGATCATTTTGAACATACCTAAACCTCCACTACCCAAAATGCAAAGGACTTAAATACAAAGCAACCTATGCATCCAGCCTCTCCTACATAAGCACACAACTATGGAAAGCACTACCAAAAGTTGTGAAAACAACCTACAACCATCTAAACTTCAGGAAATCACTAAAAACCTATCTGTTCAAAAAGGCATATGCCACCGATCCAACATAAATACCCACACTCTGCAACACAGAAAAATCAAAGCTTGTAATGGACTCTTTATAACCTTCCATCTCCTCGACCCCCTCTGTATCTGAAACACAATATCTTACTTGACCACAATATCAACTTGTATTTGTTTCTTTACCGGACTGGCGCACGCCTTCACGGTATTATGTAAGCCACATTGAGCCTGCAAATAGGTGGGAAAATGTGGGATACAAATGTAATAAATAAATAAATAAATAAATAAAAGTGGGCATAATTGTGGAAGTGGAATGGGTGAGTTATGGGCATTTCTAAAATCTATGGGGCCCTTTTACAGAGTGGTGGTGAGCTCAAAATGGGTGTATCGCTCGCACTTCTGGGACTAGCGCTGGCCCAGCACAGCCGCCGGTGATAGTCCCACATCGAGCGTGCACCATTTCTGGAGAAAAAGAAAACCCATGGAAATGGCTGGCACGGCGATAACACAGTGGTAATCAGGCATCACTGCGTTCTGCCCAGTTACTGCAGGGTTAGCGTGGGAGCCCTTATTGTCACCTCAGTGGGTGGCGATAAGGTCTCCCCGATGTGTAGCCACACGGTAAGAGTTTTCTCACTGCATGGCCATTTTTTAAACTTTTGCCGGCTGCGGAAAAAACAGCCCTGGCAGGCGGGAAAAATGGCCCCCACCACTAGCGCAGGGTCCTTTTTCCCCGCAGTTTGGTAAAGGGACCCCTATGTGCATTGTAATAGAATACACCCACTCTGCACCTAATTTACTTGTCGGGATTAACACCAGGTTTGAGTTGGTGTAATTGACGGTGACTAAATTTAGTCATGAGGAGCAGCACTCAGCGTATTCTGTAACGCATGCCTAAATTACTAGGCCATACTTTGAATATTTTTACTGCTGTGTTTATTGCTTATGTTTGATTTATGCTTATTGCACACTGCCTTGAGTGAATTCCTTCAAAAAGGTGGTAAATAAACCCTAATCCTATATAATAATTCTCACCACCAACATTCTAATGTCTTGCCTGTGTCCGTGGCTCCTTCGGCGTTGCTGAGCTAGGCTCCGTAGCCAGGCTGATGTTACTCACAGCTGATCCCCCCCCCCACACACACACACACTGCCACGGCAAATCTGGCATCAAACAAAACAGCAAAAAAAGAAAAACAGCCTCGCGCAGCTAACCGAAAAGGCTCGAGGCTGCTACCCTCCCAAAACACTACTGACGCGGACCACAACCTCCCTCCACAGATACCGGCGTCAGCAAAAAAAAACAGAAACAGCTCCACACTGCCTGACATGAAACACTCCCTCCACAGTTACCGGTGTGCAGGACACCGCGCTCAATTGCGGAGTACCGCTAAGGAGGGAGGTGACGCTCACTAACTTTAATGCATGTTCCCTGACTTTCAAAAACTGTCTTCACCCACCCCCGAGACACTGCCCGCCCCTGTTGAAAACCCTCTCAGTCTCACACACACACAATGTCTGTCACACACTCACACACACTTCCTTGCGATGTCTCCACCCAAGACGCTACCCTCCCCCCTCCGAGTCTGGCCCTGCCGATCCCCCTCCGTGCATGTCGACCCACCCCCCTCCAAAATCGCCACTCCTGCCCCTACCCCTCTGTCTCATACACACACAATGTCAGTCACAGACACTTACAAACTTCCTGGCGATGCCTCCACCCATGTCGCTACCCTTCCCCCCTCCGAGTCTGGCCCCGCTGATCACCCTCCATGCATGTCGACCCACCCCCCTCCAAAATCGCCACTCCCACCCCTACCCCTCTGTCTCACACACACACAATGTCAGTCACAGACGCGCACAAACTTCCTGCCGATGCCTCCACCCATGCTGCTACCCTCCCCACCCCTGACTGGCCCTGCCGATCCCCCTCTGTGCATGTCGCCCCCTCCTCGAAAATCGCCTACCCCGCACCCCACCCGCTCTCTGTCTCACAGACACATTCTCTGACACACACACACACACACTCTGTCGGTATCTCACACACACAGTGAATCACTCTCTCTCTCACATAGCCTCGCTGTGTCTCTCTGACTGTGACACACACACACACACACAATCAATCAATCAATCAATCGACATTCTGTCTTTCTCTCTCCCACACTCTCTATCTCTCTCTCACACACACACACACATTGCTACGGTGTTTAACACACACACTCCATCTCTCACATTCCCCCCCTCTGAGTCTGGCCCTGCTGATCCCCCTCCATGCATGTCGACCTACCCCCCTCCAAAATCACCACGCCCGCCCCTACCCCTCTGTCGCACACACACACAATGTCTGTCACAGACGCATACAAACTTCCTTGTGATGCCTACTGCTACCCTCCCCACCCCTGACTGGCCCCGCCAATCCCCCTCTGTGCATGTTGCCCCCCTCCTCGAAAATCATCTACCCCGCACCCCACTCTCTCTCTGTCTCATACACATTCTCTGACACATACACACACTCTGTCGGTATCTCACACACACAGTGAATCACTCTCTCTCTCACACAGCCTCGCTCTGTCTCTCTGTCTGTGACACACACACATACAATCAATCGACATTCTGTCTTTCTCTCCCCCCCCACACACATACTCTGTCACAGTCTCTCTCTCTCTCACTCACACACACACACACACACACACACACACACAGTCTCTCTCTCTCTCTCTCTCACAGTCTCACACACACTCACACATATACACTCTGTCACACACACACACACACACACACACACACACATTCACTCTCTCTCTCACACACACAGTCACAGTCAAACACACTCTGTCAAACATACACACTCAAAGGAAAACCTTGCTAGCGCCCATTTCATTTCTTACAAAAACGGGCCTTTTTTTTTACTAGTAAATAAATAAATAAATAAATTAATTAATTAAAGCGTACTTATAGAATGCACTTTGAGTTCTGCACACAAATTGAAGCACAATATATAGAATCTAGCCCTTAGTGCACATTAATGTCTGCTAGCAGACATTAATGTGCACTAGTAAAAGAACCCCTTGTTTTGTTAGCACTCCTCTAAAAATTTATTGAACACTACATTGGTTTAACTCACTTTAATCTACAAATTAATACAAATTTAAAAAATGCTAATGCATATTAAAAATGTATTAACATAAATGTGTGACATAAACCAAAAAAGGGCCTGAAAATAAACCAAAAATGTTTACACATCCCTACCAACTAATATACTAGACTGACAGATAACACGAGTTGCACAAGTAAGGATGGATACTATTGAAACTGTAAAAAGTGGCTTGTGAAATGTATTTTACTATATATTAAATGTAAATAATAAAAAAAATCAAAAAGTTCCAAGAAATAACACGGATGCCCGATAAAAATTAGAAGCATAACTGAGTGTACGGCGGTGGGGGGGGGGGGGGGGTGGATTGTTTTTCACACTGAAGGAATAGCTCATATTGAGTTATGGAGCAGTAGTAAGCTGGGAAAACTTCTGTGAATTTGTCATACATAATGGTCACTATTGCTAGTAAGAAATCCTAGATTCCTCAATATTAAAGTGAACTATCCATCCCTGAAGGTGTTCACTTGACTTCGTGACAGCCATGACGTCATCAGCCCATGGGAAAGTCCGTGCAAGAGTAGAGACACCGAGGTAGGAAGAGAGACCTACAGAAAGAAAGAGCGAGAGAGGTGTAAGGGGTTGCGGACAGAGGAAGAGACAGAGAGAGACAAAGAGAAGCGCTGGGGCCAGGGGAAGAAAAACGGGGGAAAAACAGAAACACAGAGACACGCAGGTGCAAAGGCAGGAGAGACAGAACTATATACAAAGAAAGAAGCAGAGAGGGAGGGAGGCTGCGAGAAAGACAAAGAGGGACAGAGAAAGAGACGAGAGCAACATAGAGACAGGCAAAGGGAGAAGGGGGGGGGGGGGTGAGAAAGGGAAAGCGAGAGCTTGTCCGCGGGAGCCTGAAAGCCACGGCCACAGCAGCGCCGCGGGGCAGAAGAGCCCGCTAGAGAGATGAGGAACTTGTGAGGGCACTGCAGCCCCAGTCCCAGTTTCCTAGCTGCAGCCCCAGCTCCGATCGCTCCTCGGGACCGCTGGCTGCCACAGTGCCCGCTCTTCCCGCGGATGCTGCCCTGAGGAGCTCGGAGCAAGGGCGCATCCGCTTCATGGCAGCATTGAGCCGGCGCCTGTAGGGCGGGAGCCATGGAAGTGGTGGATGAGACGGAGGCGCTGCAACGCTTCTTCGAAGGTAAGACACAACATCATATACGCACACGTGTAGCAGACAGTTATGTGATATAGACCATAGAAACAAAACAATGTCGAGTCCAGTGTCCTGAAAGCAGTGAATTTAATAGTCTATTATATTTATACGTAAGTACATTGTATAGTATGTACACTGTAACTTTTCTATACGTACACTGTTTGTGTAATGCCTGCAGTGTGTGTGTGTATATATATATACATACACACACACACACATACACACACATGAAAGTATTGTGTACTTATACGTATAAATGATGACGTTTGGGAACTTTTCTAATAAGAGTACAGAAAAATGTACCCTGAGGAGTTGTCTGATTTAATAACTTCTATGGAATGTGCTTGTTAGTTTTGGGTGGAGGGTTGGTGGAAATCTTCCTGGTCTTGAGTGGCCCTCACACCAGCTCTGGTCCTTCTTCTCTGTACCCACCATTGTAGGTTTCCTTCATCTTGCGATCTCCGGCCTTTTATTGTGTTCTTTTTCGGAGATTTTTTCCCCCTGCTTTTAGTGGTCCTGTCCTGTGTTTGTTTTAGTTAAAGTCTGCTTTTATGTCCTCTCTCAAGACCACGACAGGAGGGGAATTTGAGATGAATTTCTGCTGGTTTCGCAGGTAGCCGATACGCGCTGCCAAAACCTCCAAACTCCTGTGGTTTAAAATATGACCCTTCTCCCAAGTTGTTTCTCTCGCACTTTTTCAGTGTATTACTAAAATGAATACAGTTGCTTTGAAAATAAACCGGTTAAATATCTCTTATTTATTTGCCACAGTTCAAATTTTAGCTGGTGAGATTTTTCTGTATTAATCATGTTAACCTGTTTAAAGACTATAGTAGAGCGGAAGCACTATTTTCAGCATTAATTACGAAATTATTATTTCTCATAAGTTGTCCTGCAATGAGAGAATTGCTAATTTAAAATAACTCTTCTAGAGCAGATAGAAAGGAGAAAGGGGGTAAATACAGGAAACTGGGTGGAAAATCTTAACTTTTGAGGGAAGAAACTGCAGTAAAAAAATTCATGCTGTGCGCTGTGCTCTCCCTTTAAAACATTCCATATAAATTCAGTGCCCTTTATGTCTGTCTAATTGTAAAGTACAGGTTACAGGACATACCACTCATTTCTTATCAAGGGACTCTTTCCAGCTCTACTGCATTGAGTGAGACCCTCTTTCACGTTATAAGTTAATATAATAAGGGGCTCCTAAGACACCCCCCTACACCCAGCACATCCTGCCTTTGCTAGACTAAACCTTCAGATAGCTGACAACCGTTTTCTGCCTCTTTCAGGGGCCCTTTTACTAAGATGCAGTAAAAGAGGCTTTGCACTAGCGGAGGCGGCTGCTTGTGCCGCACACTGAGGCCCTTTTTGCCGCAGTGAGTAAAAAGGCCAAAAAAAGAGATGACCATACGGTAAGATTGCACTTACTGCGTGGCCATGCAGGGGGCGCACTTACCGCCACCCATTGAGGTGACAGGAAGGGCTCCCGCACTAACTGCCGGGTAACTGCTGCGGTAAAAAAATAGGGACCTTTTTTCTCTAGTGCCTGAAATGCCTGAGTGGGTCTGGCAGTAGTTCTGGATTGCCGTGCGGTAAGCCTGTGGCAGGTTTACGGCTGCTTAGTAAAAGGGCCCCTTAGTTCTTTGCCAAATGGATAGTCTATGGAGGGACTTTTTATTGAGTTCCCATAGATCTTACATCTCTTTAAGCGGACAGAAATTCTTTATTAATTGTGGGGTTGAAAGTCTTGTCAAAATCCCATTACAGCAAGCTAAGGTCTAGTTGTGGTAAACTAGAAAAGAGTAAAATATGTTTTACAGCAGGAGTCAAGGAGACACTAAGAGAGAGAGGTGCCAGTGCAGTGGACAAAATAAAGGGGACAGTGTTGAATTTTTTTTCTGCGGCTATTTGAAAACTGTTGACCTGACCTGCTTCATTCTGCATCAGAGGAGCAGTGTAAGTATATAAACTGTCTGGCCCTTGGCTGGCAATGCCTTAGAAACTGCATCTTCATGTAGGAAAGAGTTACTACAGTCTGCAAATATTTGGGATCTCTCGCTCTTTTTCTTTAATTTATGGGAAACTGGATATCAAGAAAAATGTTCTGTGCAGCTTAAAAACGAATGGGGAGGAGGAGAAGGAAGCTTAGAAGAGGGTGAGGGAGACATTTTACTGCCCAGTAAAACTTTATATACTTTCTTTTTTATGATATCAAGGTAGGTGGAGCTTGGGGGGGGGGGTAGTTGGAGAGGAGAGAATTCCTTCAGGAAAACAAATCCAGGTGGCAAACTCAAAGTCAGATTGGAGCTCTCCAGAGGTTTCATATTGAGAACCTGAGCTAGGAGGCGCTGTTACAACCTTTCTAAAACAAAAGGCTGAGTGGGATACCGCAAGCACAGAGTTAAAGGATAGTGTATACAGATATAAATCTTACAGCAAATATGCATGCATGCACTCTAAATCACCTTGGGCAGTTTTTCTCTGGAAAGGCAGTGTAGACATTAAAGCTATTTAATACACATCAAAAAGAAAATATAAATATACACTTTATCTTTGTCTTTATACCAGTATTTCTTAACCCAGTCCTCCGAGTACACCTAGCCAGCCAGGATACCCACTACAAGTACGCATGAGATAGATTTACAAACAATGGAGGTAGAACATGCACATTCATTGTGGATATCCTGAAAACCTGATTGACTGGGGTTGAGAAATCCTGGTTTATTCTTATATAGAGAGAGTGTGAGAGTGAGAAAGAGAACGCTGAAATGGTTTTATGCCCTTAGGAGCCCTTTTACAAAGCAGCGGTAAGCCCAATGCAGGCTTACCATGCGCCAATCTGAAGCTACTGCTGGCCCAACATAGGCTCCGGTGGTAGTTCCAGTCCCAGCGTACGCTATTTCCCACACTAAGGAAAATAGGTCCCTATTTTTTAGCGCAGCAGTTACCCGGTGTTACTGCTAGGTTTGGATGGGAGCCCTTACTGTCACCGCAATGGGTGTTAAGTGTGCCCCCCCCCCCCCACAGCATCGCCATGTCTTCTTTCAGCCAACTGCAGTAAAAAGGGCCTTAGCACATGGCAAAAAACAGCCCTTACCACTAGTGCAGGGCCCTTTTTACTGCAGCTTAGTAAAAGGATCTCTTAGCAAGCAGTATCAGAGTTATCTATGTATAAAACAGGCTGACAAGATTTTTTGGCCTGAGGGTTGCGTTAATGGCCTTGCTGGATGTCTGGGTGAGAGGCCACAGGAGGTCTGTCTCACAGTTATGGCTGGAGAAGTTGGGGAGGCCCTCTGTATTCCAGCAGAGGCTTCTGTCAAGTAACTTTACTTCTGACTTGCAGATGTCACTTACATACAAATGGAAGTGATGTGGGTCAGACAGTAGCTTCCTGTAGATCAGCTGAGGCCTGCAAGCTCTAATCTAGCTTGTCGATCATTGGCGTATAGTGTCTCGTAAAGTCTTCACACCCTTGTCCATTGTTAAAATTCTGTTGATTACAAAATACAATTCAAAATACATTAAAGCAGGAGTTTGTTTCACTGATCTACACAACATACTGTACACTTTCAGGGGGTCTTTTACTAAGGTTTGCTAGTGTTTTTAGCTCATGCTAAACGCTAAGACGCCCATAGGAATATAATGGGTGTTTCAGCATTTAGCGTGAGTTGAAAAACGCTAGCGCACCTTAGTAAAAGACCTCCTCAATGTGAAAACAATTATAGAAATATTCAAAAAGTAATTAAGAATAAGAAACCAAAAAGTTTTGATTGCATAAGGCTTCATACTCTTTCTCACATAGCAAACCCAAATTGGCTCCGCTTCCCAAAATTGCCTTATCAAGGCCCATTGTAAGTTAAACAGAGACCACCTGTGTCCAACTACAGAAAATGAGCTGATTCAAATACTCCTGGATGAAGGATCAAGCTGTTTCTGTTATATGAAATTAATTTGAAGCAAAAGTCTAAACATGCCAATGGAGTTGTCAAGAGAACTCCAGGATAAATTATTCAAATAAACAGATTGAGAAAAAGTTACAAAATATTTGGATGTACTCAAATATCGTATGGGGAAGCCTCTGGTCCATCACTGTAAAGTGGAAACAGTTTGGTACCTCCAAGCTACTGCCTTGATCAGGCCATGATAGGAGCCAGTGGGTGCTGAACACTCCCAAAATTGAGCAATCTCCTCTATTGTGTCCATGGAGAGGTAATTGTATTGTGTTTGACATCCCCAATCATTTTGAATTGTCAGCACCTATGAGTCAACATCCATCTATTAAGGAAACTGCTACAGAAGGTCACTGTGAGTCCTAAGATTTAAGAGCTAGAGATGTCTCCAACTGAGATTGGGGAAAATGTTGACTTCAACAATTTCACAATTTTACAAACATGCTCTGCATGGGAAGGTGGCATAAAGAAAACCACTGCTAAAGAAAAGCCATATGTTGCGCCATATAATATACACAAAGAAACACTTAAGAGATGCTACAGGCATGTGGGAGAAGGTTATATGCTGTGATGAGGCTAAAGTGGAATTTGTTTTTATTTCAATGTTAAGTGGCTGCCTAAGTGTACCTGGAGGACTGGGTTGAGATATAACGATAGAAATACATTATATATTTATATTTTAACTTGCCTATTCAACCAATGGAAAGTTTTTGTTGTTTAGGTGTATGGTTTGATTCTTGCCTAACTTTTTCAAAACAGATTTCTGAAGATTCCAGGTGTGATTTCTCCGTTCATCACACATTGCGTGTAGTTCGTTCATCCTTGGATTTCACGTATCTTCATACTGGCACACACGCCTTGTTTACCTCCTGTCTAGACTATTGTAATGTTATCTAGGCAGGCCTTCCCTTAACCTAAGCAATTTCAGACACAACAGAATTGTGTTGTCCACTTCCTTTGTCACGCAAAAAAGTTTGATCATGTCTCACCATTGTTCTGCCATTTACACTGGCTTCTTGTAAAATATCAAATCTCTTTCAAGATTCTTATACTCACCCACAAAGCCTACTTCACTGAGAAACCCTAGCGACCCAAAATGATAAATAGGATGAAATTCATCCCATATAAGGAAAGCCTAAAGAGGTTAGGGCTCTTCAGCTTGGAAAAGAGATGGCTGAGGGGAGATATGATTGAGGTCTACAAAATCCTGATTGGTGTAGAACAAGTAGAAGTAAATCGGTTTTTTACTCGTTCCAAAAGTACAAAGACTAGGGGATACTCAAGGAAGTTACGCGGAAATACTTTTAAAACAAATAGGAGGAAATATTTTTTTCACTCAACGAATAGTTAAGCTCTGGAGCTCTTTGCTGGAGGATGTAGTAACAGTGGATAGTGTATCTGGGTTTAAAAAAGGTTTGGACAAGTTCATGGAGGAAAAGTACATAGTCTGCTATTGAGACAGACATGGGGAAGCGACTTCTTGCCCTGGGATTAGAAGAAGGGAATGTTACTACTATTTAAGATTCTACATGGAATGTTGCTACTATTTGGGTTTCTGACCCAGTATGGCTATTCTCATGTTCTTATCTCTCATCCTTATTTAGCCCTTATACCCCTTTTGTCTTTGCTCTTTAGTTCACTATAATAAACTTGGGTTCAAAATAATTTATCTTTTTTTATATATGCACTTTAAAATGCTATAAATATTATAAATTGTTTTAAATGTGCTCAGACCATACCGTTTACACCCATTATATTCCCAAGAGGAATATGTGGTGGTGTCACAGTGGAACCATCATTGCAAGGGAGCAGTTATTGTGATGGCAAGATTGGAATGGATGAATGATATGTGATTTTAATGAAGCACAAGCACGAGCACAATATACCCCAAGGGAAGTGAAATAACTGTGTGAATATATGTGTATATCGCATTGTGGGTTGGTTTATGTAAGATATGTGGGGGAAGTGAGATCAGGGTGTCATGAATTAATATATACCTCCTTTAGGTTCAAACAAATGTTGTATTGTATGTTCTATTATCTATGTATCGGAGGGTAATATGGAATGCACCATAATGTATGGGCGGAGGTTTGAGCTCAAGCCTAATAGTATTTCATTTATTTTTGTTACATTTGTACCCCGCACTTTCCCACTCATGGCAGGCTCAATGCGGCTTACATATACAGGTACTTATTTGTACCTGGGGCAATGGAGGGTTAAGTGACTTGCCCAGAGTCACAAGGAGCTGCCCGTGCCTGGTGGGAATCAAACTCAGTTCCCCAGGACCAGAGTCCACCACCCTAACCACTAGGCCACTGTGAGTAGTGTATGACCTATACATATTTATTATAGATATATGCATACACTGGTGATAAAGATCTACTTGGGTTCAGCTGTATGTACATACACAAATATTAGGAGGCGGAATATCGTATGTGCAATGATGGTTCCATTGTGACACCACCACATATTCCTCTTGGGGATATAATGGGTGTAAACGGTATGGTCTGAGCACATTTAAAACACTATAATATTTATAGCATTTTAAAGTGCATATATAAAAAAAGATAAATTATTTTGAACCCAAGTTTATTATAGTGAGTATGGTTTAACTTGGTTTGTTGGATTTGTTCTTCCTGATTTTTTGTAATGTATTTGCTCTTTAGTTGCCAACCGTCTTATAGTTCCATCCCCTAGGCAGATCCATCACAAGTCCATGCACCATTCCGCATTCTTCTACTTCCAGCAGTGGCCAATTCAGGCCAAAAGTACCTGACAGAATCCCAAATAGTAGCAAGATTCATGCTACTGATCTCAGGGACAAGCAGTGGCTTCTCCATGTCTATCTCAATAGCAGACTATGGACTTTTCCTCCAGGAACTTGTCCAAACCTTTTTTAAACCCAGATACACTAACCACTGATATCACATCCTCTGGCAACGAGTTCCAAAGCTTAACTATTCGTTGAGTGAAAAAATATTTTCGCCTGTTTATTTTTTCAAAATTAAGCATTTAAACTAATATAACAGTAAATATTACAGAAGGAGTAGGCAATCACTTAAGAAAGAAAATCATAACAATTCAAAGGAAAAAAAATTTGCAAGTCCACATCATGAGGAACATTCTTAATTAACCTGAAGAAGCAAACTATACCATTCTTAAGTTAACAAATATTACCAGCTATACAGACAAAATAACACTTCTAGCTAGAACCAATAGTCTTACATTTAAATCCTACTCACCAAAAAATTAAGACCCCCCTCTGGACTTTTAACAGATAGTTTATTAATCAAAATGGTTCTAATTGGGTAGGATCTATAAACACATAGGGGCCCTTTTACTAAGCCATGATAAAAAGTGGCTTTTGCTATTTTCAACATGTGGGTTTCCTGCATGCTGAGACCACTTTTACCGTGGCTGTAAAATGGCTGCAGTTTAAATTTTCCCCTTGTGTTTCCCAATTAGCACGTGGCCATTAGCGCATGAGCCCTTATGGCCACCTATTTACTAGGTGATGGTCTCTGTGCTAATCCCATATTAATTGGGCAGCATGCAGCGATTTTGTCCATACTACTCAGATAGCGCAGGGCACGCCTACTGTCTGCCTCCAAATGTGCCCCTGTGCTAAAACATATTTTGTATTTTATATTTTGTAGTGTGGGATTAGCACATGCTGATCCCAGAACTACCTCAGGATGCCTGACCACATCCCGTGGTAGTGCCTTTGTAGCGTGCAGTAAGCACACATTAGTGCTTACCGCTACTTTATAAATGGGCCTCATAATGATTATTCTCACAGGGGAACCGCACAATGGGAAGAGGACCCAGAAGACTTTTTAAAAGTGTAAGATGCAGGATTTTTCTGCTGAAGGAAGGGGGCAATTCTGGCCACTCACCTGACAACAAATTTAAAACCAGCAAGATGTAATTCATTTTTCTTCCATTTCATTTTCAATGTGAAATGAAAATAAACGGCATCCGTACCATCACCCTCACGAGAACAATGGTACCCACAGTGTAAAATGGTCTGTGTGCTCATATTATTCTCTGGGAGCTCAACACATTTCTAAGATGAATCAAAAGGAGAACTGCAGAGTTACAGACTGTAGAAAGGGGAAAGTAGCACATCTGTGGTTTCCATAGCGTGTTGTGAGGCCTCAAACCTCGTCATTGCAAAGAGAGGCAGTAAAGCATAGCACAGAAAAGATTTCAGCTGCACATCCGGAGAAGATGGAGCCAGTCCTGGTGAAGAGTTCACTGGCCCCTAGAAATATGGTTCAGACAAAGAGCATGCTTTACTTTAATAATAACGACCAAGGGACCCGACTCGGGCTTACCGCATGATCTTCCGGGACTACCAGCAGCCCAGTGCAGCCGCCGGCAGTAGTCCTGCCCCAAGCATGCGCATTTCTGGGGAAAAAAAGCTCCCAGAAATGGCTTGTGCAGCAGTAACCTGGTGCTAATTGGGCATCGCTGCACACTGCCCAGTTACCACTAGGTTAGCGTGGGAGCCTTATCACCACCTCAGTGGGTGGCCATAAGGGCTCCCTGCCGCATGGCCATGCGGTAACATTTCTCTTACCAGATGGCCATGAGTATCCGGGTGGTTTTTTTTTTACCTGCTGTGGTAAAAAGGGCCCTAGCGCATGGGAAAGATGGCCCCTGCCGCTAGTGCAGGGCCCTTTTCCTCATAGCTTGGTAAAAGGACCCCTAAATTCTGTATATGGCACAAAAAAATCAGCACAGATAATAAGTAGCGCTCAGAGTTGGGCACCATTTATAGAATAGAGTTTAGCACTGGGATCTATGTCCAGTTGTGGGTGCAAAGATTTACAACAACTGAAACCTGGTGTAAATTCTCACACCTAAATTAGGAATGAATCTCCCTTATTCTGTAGCATTACATGCAAATTCCAGGAATGCCCCTGATCCTCCCATGACTATGCCCTCTTTTCAGATCCACCCATAAAATTTACATGGCGGTTTCCTAGTGGTTTTCAGCGGTATAGCCAGAGCTTCTTGTGGTAGTGTACATATAATAAGTAGGTCCCCTGAGGAAGGTAATTCTTTTCTCGAAACACTGCAGTGTTGGGTCATTAATATACTTTAAAGTACCTTTGTACACTACTTGTTTATGCTTCCTTGGATATTGTACATTTTTCTGAAGATTGGCTATCGTACCTTAAAGACTTTTTGTTAGTAAATTGAGCCATTTTATGACATCCTGACTTGTGGAGTTTGGCTCTTTCCATTCCTTCTCTTTGCATTTCTATCATGAGACATGATATTCATCGAATAGGTAAAGTGCAGGCTTTGTCTTTGATACTCAAAAGGTCACCTAAAGTTAGGTTCTGGGGTGATGCGCGCTAAGCACTAATGCTAGAGTGGCAATTACACCTGTAATTTATTTAGATTTTTTGCTCACACTTTTTTCAGTAGTAGCTTCAGGTAGGTTAAATTCAGGTACACTAAATATTTTCCTGTCCCTGGAGGGCTTATAATCTAATTTTGTACTTGATGCAGCGGAGGGTTAAATGAGTAGGCCAAGATCACAATGAGCACAGGTGGGATTTGAATCTTTAATAAAAATTAAATGATTGCCTTCTCTTTTTGTAATATTTACTGTTATATTAGCTTAAATTAGGGACAGCCAATAATTAAATATGTTAATTGCACGCTTAATCATGGCATGCATTTTGGGCACATGCTTTTCAATTTTTTAATGTTTTGAACAAATGCTGAGCATGGCAAATGATCCTGCATATGTTTTTCAATGTTTTTTTACTGCTTAACATTTATCTGGCTTTTCATAGGGTCTCTAGCAGTGATTCCCACGTGCTACTTGCAGCTGACACCGATGCCTTCCCTCTGCTGTGTTATGCCAAGGTGAAATAGGATAGGCAGGGGAGAGAAAGCAATGCTGGGCAACAGAATTAAAAATTTAATCATACTTAAAATGTGAAAAAATAATTGAATTAATAGTGCACTAAGGGGTAGATTCTATATATGGCGCCTGAAAAATCTGCGCGGTAAAGAAATAAACCTAGAAATATTCTCAAAAGTATGCCTAAATTTTATAGAATAGGCTTAAATTTCTGCACAGTGTATTGAATAATGCTGAGTGCCTCTCCACATGACCAAATTTGGTCACATCCATTTAGGTTATGTTTTACTTGGCATAAATCCTGATGCCTATATTAGGTGCAGAGCGGGTGTGTTGTATAATAATGTGCATAGATTTTTAAAATGTTCATTCCGTGCTCATAACCACACCCCCTTTTCAACTGTGTGACTTGGAATTTATGCACGCCACATTACAGAATATTGTAAGGTCTCCACCACCGGGAGACTCTTGGAAAAGTCTCCTGCACCGGGAGACTCTTGGGTCCCTCGGCCCTTTAGCTGAGGTGTGTACTGTAATCCACTGCTAAAGAGCACATGGCAATCCACAAGGTCAGATCATCATACTTTATTGTAATCCCTTTGTGTCACTTGCTCCTCCAAAGTTAGTTCCCACTGCAGCATTTCTCAAGAAGCATAGCAGTTCAACAGCATAGTATTCAAAACAAAACAAAAAAACCCCAAAAGGTTCCAAAATCTCAGCAGTTCATATAAAGCAGATATGCAAAGTAATTCTTCAAACAAAGTAGCTCAAAAAGGCTCAAACTCCCAGCAGTTCATGTATAGCAGGTATGCAAAGTAATTCTCCAAACATGGTAGATCAAAAAGGGTTCAAACTCCCCAGCAGTTCATGTAAGCAGTTATGCAAAACAATTCCACAAACACAGCAGTTCAGAAAGGGTTCAAACTCCCAGCAGTTCATGTATAGCAGTTATGCCCAAAACCACCACTCCTCCTCTCTCCCTTTCAAAAGAAATCAACCTAGGGAGAGTGGCAAGGGTCCCTCCCCAACCAGGCCAGCATTATACCCAGACCACCACCCGCATGACACTTCCATGGTAAACCTGTTCTCTCAGCTCCCCTCTGGGATAGCCACCTTTTCCCTTCTTCTACCAGGCTCTCCTCCCGAGCAGCCCTCTCCTGTTTCACCTCCTTTCCTTCCAGTTTAGTCAGAGCAGCAATCTCCATGGGCTCCCCTTGTTCTAGTTCCTCCTTTTCTTCTCCTTGCCAGTCCATAGGTTCATCCCCACACCCATTGCTCAGCTGCTCTCCATTTGCTTGATTGGGCAAGTTCAGAACTCTTTCCGTCATCCTGGCTCTCTGGGACAGGTTTTTCCAACTCTTCTCTTGCTCTTCTCCTGACCTCCTCTGGGGGCTGTTGGGGATTGAAGTTCCTGTTTCTACCATAGGACCTACTCAGGGGCTGCTGGGAATTGTAGTCTTTTCCTTTTCTCCAATCCCCCAAGGGAAAAGACTCCTTCCTTTCTCTACCCAGTCTCCCTCCCTCTCGAGCCTCTTCGTTCCTCCATGTGCCTTCATTCTCCCTCTCACCCTCATATTCCTCACAATATGCTTAGCAAGTTGTCTGAGTATGTCATAATGCTAATTAGTGATGATAGCTGCTTGTTAATATCCAGTTCACAGCACTGATTAGCTTGTTAAGCAATTAAGTTATGCACATTGTTATAGAAAACACTTTGACTTCCGTATGGAAAGTAAGGCGCAATATATAGAATTTGGGGGTAATTGCCCATGCCTAGTCTTTATAGAATATTAGCACAAGTGGAGTGGAGGAGTAGCCTAGTGGTTAGTTCAGCAGGCTTTGATCCTCCTGAACTGAGCTCAATTCCCACTGCAGCTTCTTATGTCTCTGAGCAAGTCACTTAACCCTCCATTGCCCCAGGTATAAAATAAGTACCTAAATATAATATGTAAACTGCTTTGATTGTAACCACAGAAAGATGGTATATCAAGTCCCATTCCCTTTCCCTGTGCACAATTATGAACCTAACTTTAGGCACTATCTCAATGGCTGGTGTAATTGCTCCTGCCTAACTGCTGTCAGTTAAGTGTGTAACTGCTAGTGTTACCTGTGCACATAACTGTTAGACATGCCCCTTCCACCGTCACACTCCCTAGCAGTTGTATGCAAAAGAAACTGCACACTACAGTTCTAGAATATTGACAAATGAGTGCCAATTAGGATACGACACGACACTTTTTAATCATTTTTAATTTATACTTATGTTTTACAATATTATATTAAGTTGTGTAGTTATTCATGTTTTAATTATAGTTTCTATTTGTAACTTGTGTTTAATACAGACCCCTGATGCAGTCGCTGTGCGCCAAAACACGGCCCATGTCGGGTCCATACTTGAATATTTATTTAGTTAAAGGAACTGTGTCCCGTTTCTGAAGGCTCTTGGGGCTTTTTGCTGTATTTAGGATTTGTGGAGGGGCATAATCGAACGCAAACGCCTATCTCCATGGGCGTTTATCTCTGAGAACGGGTCTGTGAAGGGGCGGGCCGAACCGTATTTTTGAAAAAATGGACGTTTTTGAGCTGGGCATTTGGTTTTTTTTAGCGATAATAGAAACTAAAAACGCCCAGCTCAAAAACGTCCTAATCCGAGCCATTTGGTCGTGGGAGGGGCCAGGATTCGTAGTACACTGGCCCCCCTGATATGCCAGGACACCAACTGGGCACCCTAGGTCAGTGCAGTGGACTTCATAAAAAGCTCCCACATGCATAGCTCCCTTACCATGGGTGCTGAGCTCCCAACCCCCCTCCCCCAAAACCCACTACCCACAAATTTACAACACTACCATAGCTCTTAGGGGTGAAGGGGGCACCTACATGTGGGTTTTGGAGGCCTCCCATTTACCAGCACAAGTGTTACAGGTGGGGGGGGATGGGCCTGGGGCCACATGGTTGAAGTGCACTGCGGTACCCACTAAAAGTGCTCCAGGGACCTGCAAACACGCAGGCCTCTAGGACTTGTTGCTGCTGTATAACATTGGTACACCAGTTGACACCTGAAGACTAATCTCTCCGAAAACGTCCTTTATTGGAATAACCGCGTATACTCACAGTTAACTGCAGATCAGAGGTTGTGCCCCACTGGCAACGAGTCTCCCTGGTACTGAGATTAGCAGTAGGTCAGAGCTGGCAGAATGCTGTACAATGCCCTCTTTCAGCCACATTCAAGGTAAGAACTAAGTTCTCTAACGTGGCTAACACAGGAAAGGGAACTAAAACTGGCTTACAAAAATGGCCACTACCGCATGGACTACAACAGGAAACACAACAGGGCACACTCTGACCCAGTAGGCAGGGGGAAAAGCACCATGGGAGAAGAGCCTACCAACTACCAACATCGTGAGACTGTAACACAAGCTAATGAAATCACGGAGCCCAATACCCTACACCCACCACAATGCAATGATGATGTGACCCTGTACTGCACCCGAGAGCCACATCTGACCCAGGGAAAGGCTGTGACAGGATCGAACACATTCTGCTGTCATGGAGGTGTGTACGGCATTTGAGGCTGGCATACAGGCTGGAAAAAAAGTTTTTAAAGTGGGGTTTTTTTTTGGTGGGAGGGAGTTAGCGACCACTGGGGGAGTCTGGGGAGGTCATCCCCGATTCCCTCCAGTGGTCATCTGGGCAGTTGGGACACTTTTTTGGGACTTGTTCGTGAGAAAAAAGGGTCCAAAAAAAGTGACCCAAAATCGCGGTCAAAACGTCTTTTTTTTCGATTATCAGCTAAAGACGCCCATCTCTCCTCAGCTGATAACCACACCCCAGTCCCGCCTCCACCACGCCTCCGACATGCCCCCATCAACTTTATTCGTTACCGCGACGGAGTGCAGTTGGAAACGCCCAAAATCGGCTTTCGATTATACCGATTTTGGCGCCTTTGCGAGAAAAACGCCCATCTCCCGATTTGGGTTGAAATATAGGCATTTTTCTTTTTCGATTATAATCTGGATAGTCCGCCAACTCCCAAAATAATTGGTTCAAAGCGGATTACAACTAAATTAAGAAGAGGAAGAAATTAATAATAGGCTTCAGCAAACAGATACGTTTTCAGGTTTTTATGAAAAGAGAGATATGAAGGTGTAGTTTTGAGCTTTCCAGGTAAACAATTTTTGTATTTTACTTCTGATAAAGAAGGAAAATAAAAGAGGCAAGAACTTCCAGCTCTACAGGTAGACGGAGATACAGGAAAAGTAAATAAATGTGTTAAGTAATCTGGACATAAACCACTGAAAAGTTTATAAACTCATCAAGTGAGCTTGTAGGATATTCAAGCTTTAATAGGAAGCCAACGCAAATGCATCAGATAAGGAGTGGCAGGATCAGATGTTTTTTTGCCAAAGATTAACTTGGCCGCGGTATTCTGCAAAACTTGCAGCCGAGAAAGTGCCTGAGACAACAGTAAACAATATAAACCATTGCAGTAATCTAAATGTGATAAAATAATAGACTGAACCAGAATGGAAAAATGTTTTTCAACCAACAATGAGTGAATTTTTCTAAATTGGTGCAATTAAAATAAAAATGTCAATCACAGCATTAACCTGAGGTGTTAAAGATAAAGTGGTATCCAAAAGCACACCGAGAACTCTAGAAACCTTCTCCACTTAATTTCAATTATTGCCAAATTAATGGTTGTTAATGCCAATTTCCATGTAATTAACAATTAAGTTGCACCCATAACTGACTGTATTCTAGAACCTGTATGTACAATTTTGTACACTACGTGTTAAAATGAGTGCACAAGTTTATAAAATTAGGAAGAACATATAGAGGGCATAATTGAAAGGGACGCCCAAGTTTTGCTGAGGACGTCCTCGCAAAACTTCCCAGCAAAGGGGTGGGGAAACCCGTATTATCAAGACAAGATGGACATCCATCTTTCTTTTCGGTAATAAGGTTGGAGACGCCCAAATCTTGAAATTTAGGTCGTCCTTAGAGTTGGTTGTGCCTAGACTTGGTTGTTTCTGATTTTCGGCGATAATGGAAACCAAGGACGCCCATCTCAGAAACGACCAAATGCAAGCCCTTTGGACATGGGAGGAGCCAGCGTTCATAGTGCACTGGTCCCCCTGACATGCGAGGACACCAACCGGGCACCCTAGGGGGCACTGCAGTGGACTTCATAAAATGCTCCCAGGTACATAGCTCCCTTACCTTGTGTGCTGATCCCCCAAAACCCACTACCCACAACTGTACACCACTACCATAGCCCTTATGGGTGAAGGGGGCACCTAGATTTGGGTACAGTGGGTTTGTGGAGGGTTTTGGAGGGCTCACATTTACCACCACAAGTGTAACAGGTAGGGGAGGATGGGCCTGGGTCCGCCTGCCTGAAGTGCACTGCACCCACTAAAACTGCTCCAGGGACCTGCATACGGCTGCAATGGACCTGAGTATGACATTTGAGGCTGGCATAGAGGCTGGCACAAAATATTTTTAAAGATATTTTTGAGGGTGGGAGGGGGTTAGTGACCACTGGGGGAGTAAGGGGAGGTCATCCCTGATTCCTTCCGGTGGTCATCTGGTCAGTTCAGGCACCTTTTTGTGCCTTGGTCGTAAGAAAAACAGGACCAGGTAAAGTCATCCAAGTGCTCATCAGGGACGTCCTTTTTTTTCCATTATGGGTCAAGGACGCCCATATGTTAGGCACGCCCAAGTCCCGCCTTTGCTACACCTCTGACATGCCCCCATGAACTTTGGTCATCCCCGCGATGGAAAGCAGTTGGGGATGTCCAAAATCAGCTTTCGATTATGCCGATTTGGGCGACCCTGTGAGAAGGACGCCCATCTTCTGATTTGTACAGAAAGATGGGCGTCCTTCTCTTTTGAAAATAAGCCTGATAGAGTGCCGATCTCCAAGAACAATGCTGCTTATAATCCCATCTGTCATTATGTGCCTCCTCAGAGAAAATAGGTTTTCACTACATCCGTAGAATGGCCTATCAAGATTTATATTTGAAAGTAGTGTCATTGATTGAAATGTGTTATTTGCCTTTCAAATTAATGTAAGATGTCTTGTAGTGATTCAATGAATTTCTATTATTGACCACCCTAGAAAGCAACTGTACAGATGCCCAGATCTACTTTGCTCTGTAGGAGGGCAGTACTGCATTTGTACTGTTAACCTGGCTCATACAGTCAACATCATTTCTTGGGAACCTCTTAAATCCTTGGTTTTCACTCTTAGTGCTTAAGTGCTGCTAATGGGTCAGGCTTTCAGGATATATCCCTCATGAATATTGCATGAAGTGAATATGCATGAGAGAGAATTGCATACAATGAAGGTAGTAAGCATGTATATTCATAAGGGATATCCTGAAAATCTGAAGTGATGGTGGCACTTTAGGACTGAGAGTGAAGACCGAGGTATATAATAAGCAAAGATTAACACCTATGAATGTCAGTGTTACCATTTACATTAAGTTCCTGTAAGAGCAGCTGAACTAGATGCCTACAAATGCATTGGAGCACTGGCTTAGCCTGTTCAGATACTACAGTACCTTTTGGCCACCCTGCTTTCAGTTACAGCACCTGGGTTTGTCATCACTCTTATTCCAGACATTATGGAATCTAAGTTTCTTGTTCAATGCATAGATGGAACGGTGGGCACTTGTTTTGCTTAACTGTTAGCATGGCTAGTTTATCTAATGTGTATTCTCTCACTGATTTCCATTTGCAGAGTGGCTGGTCTTTTCTCAGAATGTTATTCTTAGTCCCTCTGAAGTGGTCTTTGCTTTGTTAAGTTTACAGGTGCATGGTCAAGTGTGTGAGAGTTTCATGCAATGCAAGAGAACCAGTGTCAACGTATTAAGAGCCATAAGGTTAAGGTCTGTTCAAATGAAACAGAAGGGATCCTTGTAGCATCTCCTAAATGTGCAATATGAAAACATATCAGGGGCATGAGTAGGACAAATTATCTCCAATTTCTGTGTGAAAAGGAAAAAGAGGAAAGTTGTTAGTTACCCTTGCAAAAATCTATCATTTAATCTTTATATTTGTTTGAAGTTGCCAGCTATTCCATGTCACAAGGGACAGACCAAGCCTGACTTGATTTTCCTCTGTTGCATGCAATTATATATTTACTTTACACACATTTATTAATTACCCTTCCAAATCTAAAGTTTTACTCAAGGCAAAGTAGAAAAGAAAAGTATATAAATGAAAATAATAAAATAAAATCACAGACACAGCAGTGTACACTCAGTCTTCAACCATCTTCCACAGGTCAGCAACTCTGTGAATAACAAGCTCTTGCTTTATTTTCTGAAATGTTAAATAGTTTTATTCCTGGCATGGAGAATTAATTCCGTTTCTCTTAAAGAAATGAAAACTAGGAGTGTGAGGATGCGAGGTAAATCCAGGAATGAATTAACCTATCTCTTAGGACCTGGAATTATTGGCAACCCTACTCGTGCTGAACAAGAAAATGTACATTTTTACAACATTTATGTGCTCCTAGCTCATCAACTGAAATTTCTAAACCCTCATTACTAATGCTTTAAATATCTCATCTTATTGATGGCAATGTGAATACCATCTTGGAGCTTTTATGGGTGGATTCCCGGCAGCACTGGTTCTTCCCTTCTCCTAAGAGTACACCAGAAAAACTATTGTGAAATAAACATGACCTCCCCTTCTTCACTGCTCTGTCTCCCAAGTAGCACAGAAACTATTCACAAAGCTTTGGAAAAATGGGACAATAGCATTCCGTTTTTTATAATTCAGAATTGTTTTAGCTGGAACGGAAACACAGATAAGGGAGAGAAGAGAGGGTAGCCAGGATTCGATGCAGTAAAGTGTGCTAGACTTTGTATGCAGATCAGCTCTGTTTTTACACAGAACTGTGTGCAACTCATGTATATGTCTATTGGGAATCTGCTTAGATGTTTAGGTGGGATAAGTCTTAAATTAAATAAAGAAATGAGTTTTGTGAACAAGCTAACTGTGCACAAAATGTAGGGTAGACATTAGTGTACAGCATGTTTTCAATCCATACTAATGAAACTACCTACCAAGTTACGTAGTTCCAGGAATATTTTAAGCCCATCCTGGATTTTTAACAAGCCTATCCTTACACATTATGGACCAAATTCTATAAATGGCTCCTAAAAATTGGAACTGAAAAAAACGTGTTAGCATTATTCTATAAACCTCACCTAAAGTTAGGTGTGGTTTATAGAACACATGTAGCACCTGTCCCAACGTCTAAAATTTGGACACAACCATTTACACCAACAAAAAACCTGGTATAAATGTCTATGCCTAACTTAGGTGCAGATCTGGCATATTCTATAACAGTGTGCATAAGTTTTAGGACCGCCCACAACCTGCTCATGCCCCTCCCATGGCCATGCCCCCTTTTGTGATCCACAAATTAGAATTTATTCGCATCATTTTACAGAATACGCTTAAAAAGTTGCTCATGTAAATTCTAATTAGTGCCAATTATTGCTGATAATTGTAGTGGCCAATCATCAGCGCTGATTAGCTTGTTAAGCAATTAAGTTGCATGTGCAAATTATCTATGTGCATTAATTTGTCTGCACAACTTTAGTTGCTGTTTATAGAATCTGGGGGTATAGGTCCTTTCGCACTAATTTTGGTGGGTAGAATCAGGGACAACAAATAGCACACTGTATTAGAAAAGTAATTTCAAAATCAAGACTGGCCAAAATGTCCACGTCCAGGAACTAGGTAATTTGGCGCTGCATTCTGCACATATATAGAGAAGTGTGCAGAACACAAGAAGGCTGAGTGTAGTGCTGGGACTTTAACACAAGGTCTGGAGTAAAAGATTAGCTCATTCTTCTGCAGTAGTTTTAGCGAGGATTTCATGCCTCTTTTTTCCCTTTACCATAAGCATAAGGTCCCCCAACATTTTTTGGGGTCCTTATGCTCATGGGAAAACAAAAAAGAGACAGCTGAGGGGAAGTATGAGGAAGAAAGTAAAGTGATAGACTGATGACAAATGGGTGTTGGCACTTCAATTAAGCTACTGTTTGGGGCCCTTCTGCTCCTCTGGGAAGAACACTGGCTCCCAATTGCCTACAGGGTCCCATTCAAGATTTTCACTATCACACGCCAAGTCTTCTATGCAGGTTTGACTACATTTTCTAGTTATCCCCTCACGCCGCCGTTCTATTTGTCTTGACTGCACTAAAACTTCTTGTTTGTAGTATTTTGGCTCATTCTGTGTGGAACAGTTTACCTTATATACCAGATCAGAGACATCATTCAAGAGGCTTGAAACTTCCTTGAAATCCTGTTACTTTGAACATTCCCACAACTGTTACTGAACCTCTCTGCTCTCTGATATACTGCCGCTGAGAGAGTTTGATGTGCCCTGGTCTATATAAACACAGTTTGATTGTAACTGTGGCTCGTTTGTCCTATATCTTCTCATTTGCCTGCTTTGTCTGTCCCCCCTCCCCCTGTATTTTATAAACTGTTGTAAAGTTTGTAGGTTCCATGAGATATGTGACATATCAGATAGAAGTGGAAAACAATGGAAACAATACATATGATGATGTCTCTGTGTGAAGATCACCATTTTGGAGAGGATGTGATGGGTAGTGATCTGATGTTTTAATATGTTGAGAGGCTGTGAATTGTTTTTGAATTGGTTATAAACCAATAATAGAAACTTTGGGATTTGTTATATGATTGTACTGTTTAGGCTTTGTTATTGTTTTGTTTTTGTTCTAGTTGTATTTGTATTATTGGTTTACATTTAACCTTATTTCTATGATAGAGTCTGTTGGTTGGCAAAGATGATCAATGCCTTTCTTAAGTGCAGTGAATTTCCTGCAAAAATCAAAATTGCCTCCATGTTTCCAATACTGAGAAAATCTTCTTTAGATCCATTAGTTATACTAATTATAAACCTACAGCACATCCGCCTATTGCAACAAAGATGACAGAACATTTCATAGCAAAACAACTGACACAATAATTGGAATCCAATAATTTGTTAAGTAATTCTTAATCAGTACATAGCACAGAAACTGTAGTGAATATCCCTTCTAGCGTATATACACGTTGTATTAGATAAGGTTAAGACAGGGATCCTTATACGACTTAATCCTCACACCACTTTTGATTTGGTGGACCACACACTGTTGCCTAATAGATTGCATGATCTGGATATTTGTGGGGAAGAGGGAGGTAACAGATTAGTCTGGTGCAATTTTATCTAATCAACTACTGAGGAGCATAAGGACCCATTTTTTTTAAAGTGGTAAAATCTGAGCTTAATGCATTTTAATGCAGGACTTTCCCATGTGCTGAGCTCAGTTTAATACTACACTTATTGGTGGGGGGGGGGGGGGGGGGGGGGGTCTTAAAATGTTGTAATGCAGGTCATGCACTAATATTGTCATTAGCATGGGGCACCTGAATACAATTAATGCTGAAGTACTTACCGCCTTCCTATTTAAGAGGTGCTAGGTGCTCCCTCGTTAATACTGTTATCCAGTTAGCACATGCTAATTATAATGTGCTAGCTGGATAATGCAGGAATGCCCACTCTCTGCCATGACACACTCCTCTTAAAAATATATATTTTTAAAATAGGTAACGTGTGAGTTAGTGTGTGCAAACAGGAAAATTAATGCAAAATACTTTAACACATTCTGTGGTAGCACTAATTACACATTAAGGGCTTGCCTCTGGATTCTATATACTGTGCTTAGATTTAGGTGCTGAAATCGGTGCAGATTCTATAATGCTGCGCATAACTTAATTGGCTTAACAAGCAATGAGCACTGATAACAGCACTTAATAAGCAATAATAGGCACTAATTGACACTGATTAGAATTTAGGCACACAGCTTGCTAAGCGTATCCTGCAACGATGTGTGCCAAACGTCTAACGTGTGGAGTCAAAAAGGGGCGTGGTTACAAGCGGGGAAATGGGCGTTCCAAAATTTAGGCACCTAGTTATAGAATATGGCCCAGTGTGCCAAAATCTATGCGTTGAGATTTATATCAGGTTTTTGTTGACACAAATGGACACATGCAGATATCAGAGCTGAAATATCAACTAAGCATATACTATAATCAGTGCCTAAATCTAGACGCCAATTATAGAATACAATCAATTGGCACTGATTTTAGCGCTGATTTTTTATGCGCCAAATATAGAATCTCCTCCTTAATGTCCTTGTATTAAAAGGGCCCAATCAACATAAGCTACTGTTGACGTGTTATTTTACCACTAACATGCTATTTTAGCAAAGGTCCCATTTTGTGCAATGAGATCTATCTAGTAATAACTGGGGCGAGCAGTCAAATAGCGCATTTCAGTGGTAGACCACTTCCATAATCCCCCCCCCCCCACTAAGTGTTCAGCTGAGACTGGAGTTCAGTCTTTTGGCACATTGAATGTGGGGTTCCAAAGACCTCTCCTTTGTCTCTGTTAGGGACATTGAGTGGAGCACTTTCACTGCTATGCTGATGATATACAACTAATTTTTCTAGCTCTGATCTCAACTGAGGAGACATTGTAGAAGACCAAAGAGGTCTTTCTGGTGATCAAATATTTTTTTTTTGTTACATTTGTACCCCGCGCTTTCCCACTCGTGGCAGGCTCAATGCGGCTTGCATATTGTATACAGGTACTTATTTGTACCTGGGGCAATGGAGGGTTAAGTGACTTGCCCAGAGTCACAAGGAGCTGCCTGTGCCTGAAGTGGGAATCGAACTCAGTTCCTCAGTTTATATTGGATAACTTGGAATAAATTATTTTAAAATCTGAATAAGACTGAGCTCATACTGGCTATAAGGGAAAGAGTTTTCCCTCCTAATGTTTGCTGTGGCACTCTAGATTAAATTTCAAAGTTTGGGAGTAATTTTGGATCCCAAGAACAGATCAGGGGAGTGGTAATATGGCATTTGACAAATTTGTTCATATCTTGTCACTCTGATCACAGGCAATTGAGGCAGGTTGCCATGCTGTCTCATTTAGACTACTGAATGTGGTCTATATGGGACTGCCATAGAAATCTATTGTTTTTTTGTAGCTGATTAAAAGCATAGCTACTAAGATGATAGTGCCAAACATGGGACAGAGTAACACCATTGTGAATGGCCTTAAATTGGCTCCTCTTGAGACTCTGAATTTATTTTTAAAATCTTGATAACAGTGTTCAAAGGGGCTGGTCTCCTTGTTATTCAGCAGCCCAGATAAAACAAGATTGTCCTACACAACACTTTCACTCTAGTCAGGACCTGAACCTTAAAATCTGGACATCTCAGGATCTAAATGTAGCTTCCATGTGGATCAGAGCATTGATGTGGAACAGTCTCGCAGGAGAATTGAAATCTAAAGAAATTTGTATGACATTTGTAAGAAGCCAAAAATCCCATTGTTTTTACAATTAGAAGGAATTTATTATTACATTTGAGGAAACTTGATGACATGTCTATCAATTTGTGAGATGGCAGTAGTGATTTTGTGTTATTTGGGGAGGGGGGATTAATGCAATAACATTGTTGGTTGATTTTGTTTGTACACTACTTTGAACTACACGGATTTTGATAGAAGTTGCATAAAATACCTTATGCTAAATTACATGTTTACTAAATTATGTTTATTATTTGTTTTTGTTCATTATTTTTCCACAGATTTTATTCCTGTATTGTTGATTATTTTCTTATTTGTTACTGCACTTTGGAGCATTTTTATTGGACAGTTAGCATATAAATTCTGAAATTAAATTAATTAAAATTAAGCACTCATCAGAAGAAATGTATAGACTATACATATGTTTCCTTGACAAGTGTATCAAAATGTACATTTACAGTATTTGATAGTACACCACCAAATGCAAAGCCTGAAATGTGTAACAAAATTAATTCACTAAAAACCTCCCACTCCACCCCAATTTACCCTAACAACCCCTCACTCCCCATATTAAAACCCCAACAAATATTAAATCATTTAGAGTACTGAGATGCACTAACAGATTTGGCACCTGCTAATGATTAGCCTGCACTAAATGATAAGACACCTATAGGAATATAGGGCTAGATTCTATTTATGACACCTAAAAAAACAGTGCTGAAAAAAAATAAACTACTAAAGTTAGGCATGGTTTGTAGAATACGCCTAAATTTAGGTGTAGTTTATAGAATATACCCAGTGCCCACTTCCTGTGACTATATTTAGTTGTGGCCATTTATGCCAACTAAAACCTGGTATAAATGCTGACACCTAAGTTACACGCAGAGCAGGTATATCTCTCTATATATAAAAGGCAACACCAACGTTCTATGAAGCCTCCAGCCGGAAGTGTGAAGGGAGAGAGATATCCGGTTTCCCCATGAGTGTCTGCCCCGCCCTTGCTCTCTCTCTAACAGTAGAGGAGTGTGGTACAGTGAAGGAAAACAGCAAAGCAGGAAATCAAATCGCTCTCTCTGTAACAATGAAGGACTCAGAGGGGGGAGGGGAGAGAGGGCAGGGACACACACACTCCCACATGCACACAGAAGAAAACCTTGCTAGCCGCCCCCGTTTCATTTGCATCAGAAACGGGGCTTTTTTACTAGTTCTATAACATTGCACTTAAATTCTAGGAATGCCCATGACCGGTCCATGCCCCTCTAATGGCCATGCCTCCTTTTCAGATCTGCATCTTAGAATTTATGTGCATCATTTTATAGAATAAGCTTAGAAATGTGTGTGCAAATTCTAATTAAAGCGAATTAGTAGCAATAATTGCTTTTTAAATGGCAATTATCGGTGCTGATTGGCTTAAGCCAATTAAGTTGCACACACAATACAGAATATGACCAGATTTGTGCACGCAACTTAGGTCGCACAATATAGAATTTGGGGGATAATGAGCATCTTATCATTTAGCAGACATAAATCCATTAGCGCACCTTAGTAAAAGGACCCCTTAAAATGTAAAAGCTTATCTCTTCCACAAGAAAATTTTCTTTATGAGAACCACATATCCCATGTCTCCTGTCTTGAGCATGCAAGTGGAAAGAAGTAGCAGAGGGCTTTCGAAAGGTGTTCATTTCTCTTGGCTATTCTTTTTGTGAGACAGGGAGCTGAAGGTTACATATTTGCATGATTTTCATGTCCTTCCTTGCAACTTAATGCATATTGAAACTTTGTGAGAGACCAGAGCTTTGCAATGCAAATCTGAAATAGGTCTTCCAAGGTTATCAGCCCAAAATATGTTACTGGTAAAACTTTGAGGTAGGACTAATGGAAAAGAAAAAAAATTGAGAGAACTCCATGGTTAATACTTCAATTGTGATTTCAGTGAAAAGGAAGCAAGCAAATATGCAGTGTCCAAATTTTTCTTTTGGTATAATTGTTAGGGTTGAGCACAGTGTGTGATATTTTGGAGTCCTTTAGAAAATATGAATTTTGTTTCTGATATGAAGAAAGGGAAGCTGCAGTTACAGTGGTCACTGGTCTAAACCACGGAAAGATCTGCAAGTGGGTTTCATATGTTGAATCGCAGAATAGTGCACATTATTCAGAATAATGTGCACTATTTTGGATTTTAGCATGTGGAGGGGAGGAGTGGCCTAGTGGTTAGGGTGGTGGACTTTTGTCTTGGGGAACTGAGGAACTGAGTTCATTTCCCACTTCAGGCACAGGCAGCTCTTTGTGACTCTGGGCAAGTCACCTAACCCTCCATTGCCACATTGAGCGTGCCATGAGTGGGAAAGCACAGGGTACAAATGTAGCAAAAAAAAAAAAAAAGCACCACCTGTTACATTTTCTTGTTTCTCAGTAGTGAAAATTAATTCATAGTTTGCCACTTCCCAATCAAATGTTAACTTAGGAGCTGCAATATAAAATTGTGGAAATGCCCCTTCTTGATCCACCATTAGTTTTGGCTTGCCACAAATTACAATTCAGTGTTTAAGCGTATTAAGCCCAGACCGTAGTTCATTTTAGTAAAAGACCCCCTTAGATTGTAAGCCCCACAGCGACAGAAAATTACTTACAGTACTTGAATCTACACCATATATAAGAAATTATAATAAATAAAATAATAGTATAAGGGCCCTGTTTACTAAGCCGCACTAGCATTTTTAGTGTGCGCTAAATGCTAGAGTTACCCATATCGGGTGACTAAGAGGGGCATAATCGAACGGAAACGCCTATCTGCATGGGCGTTTATCTCCGAGAATGGGTCCATGAAGGGCGGGCCAAACCAGCTCAAAAACGTCCTAATCCGAGCCATTTGGTCGTGGGAGGGGCCAGGATTGGTAGTACACGCGCCCCCCTGATATGCCAGGACACCAACTGGGCACCCTAGAGATCAGTGCGGTGGACTTCAGAAAAAGCTCCCACATGCATAGCTCCCTTACCATGGGTGCTGAGCTCCCAACCCCCCTCCCCCAAAATCCACTACCCACAAATGTACCACACTACCATAGCTCTTAGGGGTGAAGGGGGCACCTACATGTGGGTACAGTGGGTTTTGGAGGCCTCCCATTTACCAGCACAAGTGTTACAGGTGGGAGGGGGATGGGCCTGGGTCTGCCTGCCTGAAGTGCACTGCGGTACCCACTAAAAGTGCTCCAGGGACCTGCATACACGCAGGCCTCTAGGACTTGTTACTGCTGAATAACATTGGCACACCAGTTGACACCTGAAGACTAATCTCTCCGAAAACGTCCTTTATTGGAATAACCGCGTTTACTCACAGTTAACTGCAGATCAGAGGTTCTGCCCTACCACTGGCAACGAGTCTCCCTGGTAGTGAGATTAGCAGGTCAGAGCTGGTAGAATGCTGTACAATGCCCTCTTTCAGCCACATTCAAGGTAAGAACTAAGTTCTGTAACGTGGCTAACACATGGAAGGGATCTAAAACTGGCTTATAAAAATGGCCACTACCTCATGGACTACCGGAAACACAACAGGGCACACTCTGACCCAGTAGGCAGGGGGAAAAGCACCATGGGAGAAGAGCCTACCAACTACCAACATCGTGAGACTGTAACACAAGCTAATGAAATCACGGAGCCCAGTACCCTACACCCACCACAATGCAATGCTGATGTGACCCTGTAGTGCACCCGAGAGCCACATCTGACCCAGGGAAAGGCTGTGAGAGGATCGAACATATTCTGCTGTCATGGAGGTGGGTACGGAATTTGAGGCTGGCATACAGGCTGGGAAAAAAAGTTTTTAAAGTGGGGATTTTTTGGTGGGAGGGGGTTAGTGACCACTGGGGGAGTCCGGGAAGGTCATCCTCGATTCCCTCCAGTGGTCATCTGGTCAGTTGGGGCACTTTTTTGGGACTTGTTCGTGAAAAAAAAGTGTCCAAAAAAAGTGACCCAAAATCGCAGTAAAAACGCCTTTTTTTTTCGATTATCAGCTAAAGACGCCCATCTTTCCTCAGCTGCTAACCACGCCCCAGTCCAGCCTCCGACACGCCTCCAACACGCCCCGTCAACTTTATTTGTTTCCGCAACGGAATGCAGTTGGAAACGCCCAAAATCGGCTTTCAATTATACCGATTTGGGCGCCTTTGCGAGAAAAACGCCCATCTCCCGATTTGGGTCGAAATATAGGCGTTTTTCTCTTTCGATTATAAGCAGGTTAGTGTTTAGCATGTGCTAATCATTAACATGCGCTAAAAACACTAATGCGCCCTTAGCACTACTTAGTAAACAGGGTCCTAAATGTTCTAATAGAAAATATTAGGTTAACATTCAAAACAATTAACCTGTTAAGTTCAAGAGGTGGAATTGTGTTTTAAAACACAAAGCAGGCAAATTTACAAGGAATGTTACTAATGTGCATTAATTAACATATATTAGTTGCCCATAATGCATTATTTTGTATCACAACTCACATAGATAAGTAATGACATACAAAGCACTTAAATGAATGCAAAGCAGCTCATTAGTATGTAAAATGAATAACAAAGCTTGAATGGAATCTTGCAAGTTGCATTACTTATAGAAAAATAAGACCACCCTAAGAGGTATTGTTATCTTTCCTACCTGGGACATGAGGCCAGTAACGCATTGTCTGATGCTCCTGGGCAGCGACTGAAAGGGGCCAGGTATAAAATGCCTCCACCCCTTATCACAAACTGATAGAATGCTCCTTTCCTGAGCCCCTTTTAAAAGACCCCCTCACTCCATGAACCCCTTCCAAAGACTCATTACCCTGATCCTCTTTCTGAATACCCCCCATTTGTCCAGTCTCCTTTTTAAAGATCTCCCACCCCCAATTCCCTTTCCAAAGATTCATCATTCCCCAATACCCTTTAAAAGATAACACTGAAGCTCTGGCAACTACCATGGGTTTCCTTGATGGGCAGTAGGGGGACAAGAATGAACTTTGGACACTGCTGCCATAGTGGCTTCTAGCAATGAAATGGCACTTCACCCCCCTAGTGGTAGTCTCATGGTACTACTGCCAAATAAGGGTGCACTCCCATTTTTCTTTTTCTCTCTCAATCTCCCTGTCCAGCACCCTCCTCTCTCTCCCACCCAGCAGTTTCTTCTCTTTCCCTCTTCTTTTCCCCACTTCTCTTTCCCACTTCCAGCAGGCTGCAGATCCACCCAAAGTCTCCCTCCTCCTTCCTGTGGTGGCTCTGGCTTTTAGCCTATCACATTTTATCTCCTTTGGCAGCAGTTGCTCAGGAAGTTCCAGGGCAGATGGCATAATGCCTGCACTATGTTCTTACATCCTGCAGCAGGCAGCAGCTACACCAGTACATTTGTCCTTGTGTCTGAGGAACAGGTGTGTAACCACTGGAACTTTGCCATGCAGCTGCACCTGCACCACCTTAGAGGAAATCTTGCTACCAACTCTACTGTAGCAATTCAGGACCCTTCCAATGCATGGGGACAGGGCACCTGACCTGATTTGCCCCCCTGCTAAGGATGGCGCTGCTCAACATCAACATGGTTGACAGGGTCCACCATAGTAGATGTAAGTGTTTTCTATGTCTGTCCCTTCTCAGAATCAAGCGCTTATCTCTGCGTACATCTGATCCCAGGCAGTTCCAACAAACAGCAGACTCTTACCCAAGGCTCCTGCACTGTAGTATACAGTAACATACCCTCTCCAATAGGACTCTTCCTGTAATTTGCTTTTTAAAGTGTTTTATATTTACTTTTTGTCTGGTCTATCATTCTTCTTTACACAAGGAATTGCACTGGTCACTTGTACAGTTGGGGTGGGGGGATATAAATGTTAACCCCTTTAGTGTACATAGTTCCAAAGGATGTGTACATTTTTGTTGCATGCCTTTTGTATGGAATTTTCAAAGGGGAACTTCCCTTTAAAAATTAGCAAGTGCACTGAAAGCGTCTCTGGACCTTCTTTGTGTGTGCGGGTGGCCGAGAAGAGAGGAAAGAGCAGGACTACTTCTGAAAATCTAATGAATGCAAGCAGTTTTCTGTCCCCTGGAATGCTTCCTCACAATCTGGCTAACACCTACATGTGCTTTTATCTGGGTGGAGGAAGGCAATTTTGAGCCAGATCAATTAAGCTGGGTAAACCACTATTTACCTGTGTCGATGGCTTGGAAAACTGCCTTTGTAGACAGTAAATGATAGGGACTGACTGAAATATAATGGAATTCATTTTGCAAGGCCTTTTGTCCTGGTAGATCAGAGGATACACATTATTAATGAATGCAGTAAGTAGCACGGAAATAAGTGAGTTAGGATAAGAGCAAAAGAGAGGTAAAATAAAAGAAGGGGAAAAGGGGCATGTTTTGTAGTAGTCTTGATTATCCGATGTAACTGGGACCGACTCATTGTTGGATAATATGAAAAACAATGGGAACCCCTCACATGGAAAACATACTTTATGAATGAAGAACAGGCGTGATAGGGTATCTTTAATTTAAAAACATTGTTATTAACAGCAATAAAAAAATTGTTCAGCAGGCAATTTGAGCACAAATAAAGAGCAGTATACACAGCACAGCAACTGTGCAAAAGGCAAAGTGAACAGAAACCATATTTATCAACTGTATATACAGAAATACTGAACCAATCAGAGCTCCATTTCTCAAGATCTCTGTGTTGCCTTCTCCAGTCAAAACCAGTGTGAAGCAGAAGTCAAGGCAGCGGAACTAAAACTGGAAACCCTTCATATCTAAGAATGCGAGTAAGAATAAAGAAAGTGTTGAAAATGTAAATGAACAAACAAGAATACAGTAGGTCTACATATGGTACTGCATAAAATTCATCATGCACATTGTCTGTAGTACCTGAAGATTGAAGAGTGGCCAATGTGATGCCGACTTTTAAAAAGGGTTCTAGGGGTGATTCGGGAAAATATAGACCGGTAAACCTGACGTTGGTGCTGGGCAAAATAGTGGAAACTATTATAAGGAATAAAATTATAGAACACTTAGATAAACATGGTTTAATGGGACAGAGTCAGCATGGGTTCAGTCGAGGGAAGTCTTGCTTCGCCAACTTGCTTCATTTCTTTGAAGATGTGAAAAAACGTGGATAAAAGTGAGACAGTTGATGTAGTGTATCTAGATCTTCAGAAAGCTTTTGATAAAGTTCCTCATGAGAGACTCCTGAGAAAAATAAAGCGTCATGGGATAGGAAGCAAGGGTTCTGGTGTGGATTAGGAATTGTTTATTGGACAGAAAACAGAGGGTAGGGTTAAATGGTCATTTCTCTCAATGCAAGAGAGTGAACAGTGGAGTGCTGCAGGGATCTGTACTGGGACTGGTACTATTTAACATATTTATAAATGATATGGAAATCAGAATGAAAAGTGAGGTGGCCAGATTTGCAGATGATATAAAACTATTCAAGGTTGTTAAAACACATGCGTAATGTGAAATATTGCAGGAAGACCTTAGGAAATTGGAAGACTGGGCGGCCAAATGGCAGATGAAATTTAATGTGGACAAATGCAAGGTGATGCACATTGGAAAGAATAATCCGAATCACAGTTACCTGATGCTAGGGTCCAACTTGGGGGTCATAGCTCAAGAAAAAGTTCTGGGTATCTTTGTAGATAATACGCTGAAATCTTCAGCTCAGTGTGCGGCAGTGGCCAAAAAAGCAAACAGGATGATAGGAATTATTAGGAAAGGGATGGTGAATAAGACAGAAAATACTATAATGCCTTTGTATCGCTCCATGGTGGTGTCTACACCTTGAATATTGCGTTCAGTTCTGGTCGCCGTATCTCAAAAAAGATATAGCGGAATTAGAAAAGGTTAAAAAAAGAGTGACTAAAATGATAAAGGGGATGGAATTCCTCTCGTATGAGGAAAGGCTAAAGAACCCTCATTTTATCATCCTCACTTTAATATTCCCTTATCTCTTGTTTGTCCTGTTTGTCTGTCCTAATTAGATTGTAAGCTCTGTCGAGCAGGGACTGTCTCTTCATGTTCAAGTGTACAGCACTGCGTACGTCTAGTACTGCTTTAGAAATGATAAATAGTAGTAGTAAAGAGGTTAGGGCTCTTCAGCTTGGAAAAGAGACGGCTGAGGGGAGATATGATTGAGGCCTACAAAATCCTGAGTGGCGTAGAAGTAAATCGACTTTTTACTCATTCCAAAAGTACAAAGACTAGGGGACACTTGAGGAAGTTACATGGAAATACTTTTAAAACAAATAGGAGGAAATATTTTTTCACTCAATGAACAGTTAAGCTCTGGAAACTCTGCCAGAGGATATGGTAACAATTGTTAGCATATCTGGGTTTAAAAAAGCTTTGAACACATTCCTGGAGGAAACGTCCATAGTCTGCTATTGAGACAGACATGGGAAGCATGTAGTATGGAGTATGTAGTATGGGATTTGTAGTATGAAGTGTTGCCATGATTTGGGTTTCTGCCAGGTACTTGTGACCTGGCTTGGCCTCTGTTTGGAAAACAGGATACAGGGTTAGATGGACCATTGGTCTGACCCAGTATGGCTACTCTTATATATGTTCTAAGAATCTTACCATGGTTCCATTTCTAGCCCTGCGTGTCAGTTCCAAAAATTTCTGCAAAAGCATAGTCTAAGATCAGAAATGGTTCCTTGGCTTGAAAGCAGCTGAAAACATCTTTAATGTTCACTCTCTTTAGCAGTTCCTTTCTGTAAACGTTTCTGCTGTATAGACAAAACTACTTACCATATTTTTCGGACTATAAGACGCACTTTTTCCCCCCCAAATTTGGGAGGAAAATGGGGGGTGCGTCTTATAGTCCGAAGGTAGCGAGGTCCGATTTCGGGATCGCCCTCCCCCGAGTTCGGGATCGCCCTCCCCTACTCACGTCACGCAATGTTCTCTGGTGGTCTAGTAACGTCGGGGCAGGAAAGAGCCCCGTCTTTCCTGTCCAGCGCGCTGCTCTCCGTCCTCCTGCATGCTGCCTGACTGACGGTCTCGGCGAGATTCAAAATGGCCGCCGAGAATTGAAGTCTCGGCGGCCATTTTGAATCTCGCCAAGACCGTCAGGCAGCATACAGGAGGACGGAGAGCAGCGCGCTGGGCAGGAAAGAGGGGGCTCTTTCCTGCCCCGATGTCACTAGACCACCAGAGAACATCGCGTGACGTGAGTAGGGGAGGGCGATCCCAAACTCGGACAAGACGCGTCTTATGGTCTGGTGCGTCTTATAGTTCGAAAAATACGGTACATAGATAGTAACATAGTAGATGACGGCAGAAAAAGACCTGCACAGTCCATCCAGTCTGCCCAACAAGATAAACTCATATGTGCTACTTTTTGTGTATACCTTACCTTGATTTGTATCTGTCATTTTCAGGGCACAGACCGTATAAGTCTGCCCAGCAATATCCTCGCCTCCCAACCACCAGCCCCGCCTCCCACCACCGGCTCTGCCACCTAATCTCAGCTAAGACTAACTAACAAGACCTAGTTACTAATAAATGGGTTTAACAGTAAAATAACACATCTTAAAGGGGAGCCCACATTGAAAATTTCCCCCTTAATTAAATTTTTTCCTCTTTCCATTGGCCAAACATTGCTGCTATGCTGTAAAAGCAAAGTCTCAGCTAGAAACATTTTCAACAGTTCCTTCATGGCACAAGCAGGGTCCCAGGTCCAAAAATTACTGCCATGCTGTACTGTTATAAAAGCAAGGTGTCAGTTTAAAAGTTTTTCTATGGTTCCCTTGCTGCACAAGCAGGGTCCCAGGTCTAAAAATTAAGGTTCCCTTGCATAGAACCATGGTCTAAAAAAAAAATTTAATGTATGAAAGCATGGTCTCAAATTTAAAAAACAGTTCCCTCACTGCAAAAACAGGGTCCCAGATCCAAAAATTCATTCGTAGAAGCATAGGTTAAAATCATAAAGAGGAAGAGAAGCCATGCACGTCTTGTTTGAGGGGTGCATGAAGGAATATCAGCTGCAGCATAAGGTTTCCTTGCAAAGAAGCATGATCTCAGATCAAAAACATGGCTTCCTTGCAGTGTGTGGAGCCAGAAAACAGGAAGATAAGCCACACGCTTCTTAACCACAATGCGATGATGCACCGTGGGGTTCTGACAGATATGCTGGATTGTCGGATTAGCGAAGGTCAGATAATTGAGACTGTACTGTAATTATATAGGTAGAGTTTGCCTGCTTATTTTTTTGAGGGGGATAAAGGGTAAGGAAGTTATATTGGCAGTGGGGGGAGGGGAACCAATTCAGCATTAGCACTTGTAAAATTTGGAGGAAGGGGTGTGCTTCTCCCCTGCTCACCTGAAATATGGTTAATTAATGCTAAGAGAGAAAAACATTAAGATGACTAATGAAAGAGAAAGAGAAGAGGGATAGGAGAGAGACACAAAAGGTCCACGAAAAGAGCATGGGGAAAGTGGGAGAAAAACAAGGGCAATGATGAAATTTTTTTTATTTATAGCATTTATACCCCGCTCTTTCCCGCTCGATGGCAGGTTCAGTGCGGCTTACAAGGTATGGTACAAAGTATCACAGAGGTAAAGAAAAATGACAGAGCAATGACAGAGGGAGGAAAAGGCAGTGTGATGGAAAGGGAAACATAGGCTGCTGGTAGTCTCACAGTATTTTTACAACAAATCCAAACAGCTCTTAAGCTTTTCTGGGCTGTCCACATTCTTGTTTTGATTTCACACATTCTTCAGGGGCTCACTTGCTCACTCTGCTCTCCAGCCTCCCAGTTACTGTAGATGTAATGCATGCAGATAAACATGCCTATAACCTTTGTGCATTTATTTCTGAGCTGTCTGTGTGCTCAAAAAGTGTACACATAATGGAAGAAGTGTATGCAAATCAAATTCATGCATATTCATTATGGATATCCTGAAAACTTGACTAGCAAATGGTACTTCAGGACCACCTTGGAAACACTGGTGTAAACTACACTGTTTATGGCTACAGTGGTACATGTATGCTACATCACATCCCGGTACTAACACACTCATGTGTATCCCTTTATTGGCTGTCAGGGGGCTTACTGGATTATTCAATTAGTTTCAATTGAGCAAATGGCGTAATGAGCCACCCAAGATTAAAACTCACTAACATAAATTGACTAGACCCTCTGGGGATTGACAGACTCTTCTATAAAGATTGCAGTCCTGGATATACCAAACAGAATGCCTTAAGTCTTTGCTCCTTCTGGAGGGTACTACGCTTATTTATTTATTTACTGGCATTTATTAACTGCCTTTTATGAAGAGATTCACCCAAGGCAGTGTACAGTAGGTACAGTTTAACATAAATTATCATTTTGTTAACAGCATAACAATAGTAAAATAACCAAGAATAAACATAAATACAATAAATGAGGGAAACTTGAAAACAGTAAATTGATACCTAATAATAGAACTACCGTGAAAGAGTATAAAAAATATACACATTTAACAGAGATATAATACAGTGTTAGCATAATACTAATGATACACCTAATAAGCATGTTTTAGAATATTCAACTAACATGCTAAAGATTTTCTACAATACAGCTTACAATATAGCTGAGGGACTCAAAGCAGGTTCATTGTATAGTTATCCAAAAGAGACACTGTGGTGGTGCTTCTACAAGATCTGCTTTATTTGGAAGAGCAAAGGTAGGGATAAAATCCAGTCCACAAGCAGCTCACAATGAAGAAATGGAACATTCATATAGAAAATCGCAGCAATAGAGTTTGCATGGTTCTAGCGGCAGGTTGTTTCTGGTGGACCCCTATCTCAGCATTCCTCTTTCAGCTCAGTGATGCTTCTTTTGGGAAACATGGTATTGGGCCGTTATTCCTGGCACTGGGAGCTGCCTTTTCTCCCACACCCTTGAACTCTGCATCATTATAGGCATAGCACACTCTCAGTTCTTGAGCAGTGACCAGAAATTGTCCCAGATGAAGGGAACACATCTTATGCAGTGCAAAGCTGATTTTTTGTTTTCATGTAACTGTTAGCTCAGCAACTAGCCAGAGCAAAAAAGCAGCACTATAAATGCATGCTAAGTTTTTCATTCACGTTTGTTAACTACCAGGAGAAAAACTGGTTTACTTTCAATGCAATACACTAATGATATGCAGATAAAGTGCTAGTTAAAAAATGTGCATTAGTGGGGAAAAAAAGAGTGTCAAAGCAGGGATTTCCCCAAGTCTACCTGGTTAGTTTCCTCCAGGGCTTTAACCATGTCCTATGAATAGGAGAGATCTGACTGCATCCTGGATAATTTGTAGCATTGTGATGGGGAACCTAATGCCTGAACAACTGGCCTATGGTCAGATTAATCTAAGAAAGACTTAAGATGTCACACCACCAGCCTTAAGAAGAAACTGAATTCAATACCAGTGACTAGTGTATTTGAGGGAGGGGGCACTGCCGCCATTACTTCCTATGCTCTACTATTGTTCCAGCAGTAAAAGGGGCTGCAAATGTCTGTAATTTCAAAGATACTTTAGTGTCTATTAGGAATTCTAGATTTTTCAAAGAAGGCACAGCCAGGACCACACTGTTGCCATCTAAACACTGCCCTTGGCAATCGGTAGGATTCGATGTTGAAGGTGGTCCTAGAGTGCTGAGATTATCCTTGCGGAGGTTTGCTACACTTCACACAGGGGTCCTTTTACTAAGGTATGTTAAAAAGTGGCCTGTGGTAGTGTGGGCTTGTGTTTTGGGGGTGCGTTTTGGGACATTTTTTACTGCAACTGGGAAAAAGGGCTTTTTTTAATGGGCTGAGAAATGAGCACGTGCTGAAATTAAAACTAGCGCAAGCCTATTCATGGCCTGAGCCCATACTGCCACCCATTGACTTAGCGGTAAGGGCTCACACGCTCTCCATGCGGTAACCATGCAGTGTGTGCCAACTGCTGATTACCACCAGGAACACCCTTCACGGTAGCAAATAGACGGCGTGCATCAAATTCAGAATTACCACCGGGGTGCAAGTGCTAGCCCGGTGGTAATGATTTTTAATCCTCTTCCCAAACCCAAACCTGCCATCCTTGAAGCTGGACATACACATAGAGAAAGGCAATGAGGGGAGCAAAGATGAGTCTCAAGCAGAAGCTTTGGGTGCCACAGGATGAAAGAGCTGAGGGAAAAGTATGTTGCTTTGCTCCTGGCAGAGATTGACAGAGCTTAAGCTATGGGAGCAGGATGCTCTGGATCAGAACAGGTAACGGGATTAACCCTTTTATTGCTGACAAGGAATTTCTTGTATCCTTGGTGGGGGGAGGTGAGGAAAGGGTGAAGCTGTGGTACATGACTGAAAGTATGCTGAGGGAGTCAGATACCTTTGGGCTGTCCCTGGTGCCACCTGTTTTGTCTTCATCTCCCTACTGTCTGTCTTCTCCCTCTTTTTACCTTCCCACTGCCTTGCCTTCTCCTCTTGTTATAGTACAGCCTTCTCAGATTGAGATTCAGAAATCTTTTTTGGCATGACAGTTTGCGTGTTGCCAAAGGAACACATGCAGGGGTGATTTTATAACTTCGAGACAAGGTTTAGGTGATGCTGGGACAGATTTATGAAGTACACATGTACTTTACAAAATGCGTGGGTGCCCATATACCACCAGATTCTGTATAGTGCACCTAGGAATCCTCAGTGAAGTCAGTGCAGATTATATAAAAATGCACGTAACTTAAGGTTAAGAAGCTAGTGAGCGCTGATAACAGCACTTAACAAGCAATAATGAGCACTGATTAGAATTTAGGTCCACAAGTCGCTAAGCGTATTCTGTAACGATGTGCACCAAACTTCTAACGTGTGCAGGCAAAAGGGGGCGTGGTTATGGGCGGGGAAATGGGCGTTTCATGGACATTCTGAAATGTACGTGCCTAGTTATAGAATATGGCCCAGTGCGCCTAAATCTACACACAGGGATTTATGCCAAATTTTCATTGGTGTAAATGAATGCATGTAGTTTTAGGCACTGACATATGAACGAAGCATATTTTATAATCGGCGCCTAAATCTAGGCACTGATTACAGAATATTCTTGGTTGGTAGCGATTTCTGTGCTGATTTTTTTAGGTGCCATGTATAGCATCTCCGCCATAGTGGATTATTGTATAAGGTAGGTATCATCATTTAGGTGTAAAGAACTTGTGTAAATGATCAGATTACTAGCACAGTGCACATGCACGCCAATATCCCGGTTATACCTAAATGTGAATGCACCTAGTCTGAAGGTGGGGTGTAGACATGCACGGGGCACACAGTCACATACATAAATTATAGAATACTATAATTTTTGTGCATTATATAGCAATCTATGTCTGGTGTAAATGATTGTGCTTAAATAATACGTACTAACCCCCTCCCATCAAAAAAAAAAGAACTTTAAAAACTTTTTTTGTCAGCCTGTATGCCAGCCTCAAATGTCATACCCAGCTCCATCACAGCAGTATGCAGGTCCCTGGAGCAGTTGTTAATGGGTGCAGTGGACTTCAGGCAGGTGGACCCAGGCCCATCCCCCCCTACCTGTTACACTTGAGCTGGTAAATGGGAGCCCTCCAAACTGCCCCCAAAACCCACTGTACCCACATCTAGGTGCCCCCCTTCACCCATAAGTGCTATGGTAATGGTGTAGAGTTGTGGGGAGTGGGCTTTGGGGGGATTTGGGGGGCTCAGCACCCAAAGTAAGGGAGCTATGGACTTGGGAGGTATTTTAATTTTTTTTTTTTACTTTTTACAAGTGTCCCTAGGGTGCCCGGTTGGTGTCCTGGCATGTGAGGGGGACCAGTGCACTACGAATCCTGGCCCCTCCCACGACCAAATGCCTTGGAGTTGTTCGTTTTTGAGCTGGGCGACTTCGGTTTCCATTATCGCTGAAAATTGATACCGTCCAGCTCAAATCTGCCGAAATCCGATGCATTTGCCCAACACCAACCATATTATCAAAACAAAAGATGGACACCCATCTTTTTTGAAAATACGATCTGTCCTGCCCCTTCGCGGACCCATCCTCGGAGATAGCCGCCCATGGAGATGGGCGTCCGCGTTCAATTATGCCCTTCTTTATAGAATTAGAACATTTGGTGCACTATATAGAATGAAAACTGTTAAGCTAACTGCTTTTACCACATTCTCTAGCAACAGAGGGCCAGATGTACTAAACTTAATGAGCCATTAACGAGCAAGTAGTAAACTGCGGCATGCACAAAAAGCTTCTCCGAGCCATTTTCCGATCACGGTAGCAGCTAACGAAAATGGATGCAAACGAGCAAACAATTGTAATGTGGATGTGTCGCGATGCACTATTGATACCGACGAATGCACAAAAGGAATCCGAATCCTTTTTCGTGATATATTGAACGTGTGGTCAGAGGCTGCCGGTAAAGTCCAGAGCTGTCATAAGCACGCCGGTTAACAAATGGTTGCTGAGCCCACTGCTACTGGAAAATAAAAATGAGGATGTTATAATGCCTTTGTATCGCTCCATGGTACGACCGGACCTCGAATAATGTGTTCAATTCTGGTTGCCGCATTTCAAAAAAGATATAGAAAAGGTGCAGAGAAGGGCGAATGAGGGGAGATATGATAGAGGTTTATAAAATAATGAGTAGATGTGAAGCGTCTGTTCACGCTTTCCAAAAATACTAGGACTAGGGGCATGCGATGAAGCCACAATGTAGTAAATTTATATCGAATCGGAGACGATTTTTCTTCACTCAACGTGTAATTAAACTCTGGAATTTGTTGCCAGAGAATGTGGTAATGGCAGTTAGCTTAGTGAAGTTTAGAAAAGGTTTGGACGGCTTCCTAAAGGAAAAGTCCATAGACCATTATTAAATGGACTTGCAGAAAATCTACTATTTCTGGGATAAGCAGTATAAAATGTTTGGTACATTTTTGGGATCTTGCTGGGTATTTGTGACCTGGATAGGCCACTGTTGGAAACAGGATGCTGGGCTCGATGGACCTTTGGTCTTTCCCAATATGGCAATACTTATGTACTTATGTCCCTTCCAGCACCCCCACAGCAAATCACATTACTCACCACCTTCTGTGTCCTCAGTTGTGGGACCTGTGGTCACACCTGGCAATCTGGTATCTTCCAGATGTTCACCTACAAACGTAAACACAAACGAGGTTGATCCAAAACCGCCCACAGCCAAACTTCTTACCGCCACCCACCCCATTGTTTGCAATACGCTAAACAAACTCACCTTCCATACCACCAATGGCATCCTCCGACGTGTCAACACCACCATACAGTCCGACCACCTGCTCACGACCAAGGGTGGGCAACACAGCCTCCTCCAGGGGAGTCAGCTCCAAGGCACATCGAGGGCCACCCCCTGTACCCTTTCCATGCTTCCACTTCTTCCGTGCCTTGGCTTTGACGATACCCCTGAAGTCTTGCCATGATGCTTACACTGTTCCACAGTGCGCATCTGCACACCGACAGCAGTCACATCATCCGCAATCTTCCTCCATATTTTGTTCTTTTGTCCAAGCGAAAGCCTGGACTTTTAAAAAAGCCGACCAAATTCTTCGCATACACGATGCACCAAAACTTGTAGCTCGTCCTCTGTGAATTTTGGCGCACGCTTCCGCTTACCATTGCCATCAGGGCCCTCATTTTCAACCACTGTTTCCTTTCCTCATCCTCCTCATGCTGTGGCACATTATCCTCCATTGCTTCCAGAAAAATAAAATGGAGATGTTAACATCTTGAAAATGCACACTTATCACCCTGCCATCACCCTGCCTTAAGCTCATATTAATGCTTGAAACGGCACTTACCAATGAAAACTTGAAAACAGAAAGGAACAAACAACATGGCACACACCACTCACCTTAAATAAAATAAAATGGAGGAGAAGTTAACAGTGGCGTTCCTAGGGAGGCTGACACCCGGGGTGGATCGCCGATGCGCCCCGCCCCTCGGGTGCAGCGCCCCCCCCGGATGCAGCGCGACCCCCCCTGGCGAAAGGACATCCCCCGCAAAAGAACACCCCCCCGGGTGCACGCCGCTGGGGGGGTGCCGCGCGCGCCTGTCCATCGTTCGTTCCATGCTCCCGCTCTGCCCCGGAACAGGAAGTAACCTGTTCCGGGGCAGAGGGAGCATGGAACGAATGACGCACAGGCGCGCGCGGCACCCCCCCCAGCGGCGTGCACCCGGGGCAGACTGCACCCACGGCCCCCCCCCCCCCAGGAACGCCACTGGAAGTTAACAACAGGAAAATGCCAGAAAAATCACATTGAACACCATTTATAAGCTCTTGGAAATGTCTTACTTATCTATGAAAACTTGAAAACAGAAAGGAACAAACAAAGTGGCACACACCACACACCTTAAATAAAATCAAATGGAGGAGAAATTAACAACAGGAAAATGCAAGAAAAATCACATTGAACACCATGCATAAGCTCATGGAAACGTCTTGCCTATGAAAACTTGGAAGCAGAAAGGAAAACACAACGGAAAATCAAGCAGGAGTCAAGCTACGAGGCAGACACAACTCGCCAGTAGCCGTTGTGATCGAAAAACCACTTGCGCCTATAAGGTCCGCTTAGAGAGTGACATGTATCTTACACGCCCTGGACGCACGTCTATGATGTGTGACATGCATACACTAGCCAAGGTGATACCCTGTGTTTCCCGAATGAATATTGTACGCATGCGTTTCCTACACTGCTAGCGGGGATTTCACCAGATTAGTGATACTTTCATGCATCCGACTTTTGAATACTGCGCTGAACATTTCCGAGTTGTTTTTTTAGAGCATCCATCGTTTTTCTAAATCGATAAGTTTACTACGTAACTTTTACGTTTTCGGTTCTTTTACGTTTTGTTGATGCATCTTCCCCAGAGTCCAGATTTTAATTACATGTTGAGTGAAGAAATATTTTCTCCGGTTTGTTTTAAATTTACTACTTAGTAGCTTTATTGCGTGACCCCCAGCCTTGTATTTTTGGAAAGAGTAAACAAGTAATTTACTTCTTCCCATTCCATTTCACTCAGTATTTTATAAGCCTCTATCATTTCTCTCCTCAGCTGTCTCTTCTCCAAGCTGAAGAGCCCTAGCCACTTTAGTCTTTCTTCATAGGGAACTCGTTCCACTCTTTATCATTTTTATCGCCCTTTTCTGTACCTTTTCTAATTCCACTATATCTTTTTTGAGATGTGGTGACCAGAATTGCACATAGTATGTGAGATGCGGTCACACCATGGAGCATTATAACATTCTCATTTTTGTTTTTCATTTCTTTCCCAATAATTCCTAACATTGTATTTGCTTTCTTATCTGCCACTGCACACTGAGCAGAGGGTTTCAATGTATTATCAACAATGACACCTAGATCTTTTTCCTGGGTGGTGACTCATAATGTGGAACCTTGCATCACTTAGGTATAGTTTGGGTTCCTCTTTCCCAGGTGCATCACTTTCCACTTGCTCACATTAAACCTCATCTGCCTTTTGGATGCCCAGTTTCTCAGTCTCATAAGATCATCTTGTAACTTTTCACAATCCTCTTGTGATTTAACAACTTTGAATAACTTTGTGTCATCAGCAAATTTAATTACCTCACTAGTTATTCCCATCTTTAGATCAGTTATAAATATATTTAAAAAACAGCAGTTCCAGCACATGCCCCTCGGGAACCCCACTATCTACCCTTCTCCATTGAGAATACTGACCATTTAACCCTACTCTCTGTTTTTAATCCACAATAGAACATTACCTCCTATCTCATGACTTTCTAATTTCCTCAGGAGTCTGTCATGAGGTACCGTCCAACTGCTCTGTCTGCAGACTGCAAACGGTGGCAATTAATGTGTGCTGTTCTAGAAATCAAACAGATGCACATTGTTTGCCTCTCCCGACCTAGATAAATCGCTGTGAACTCCTCCTCACGACCCAGCTAAAACAGAGATACTGTGAAAGCCCCTTTTAGCTGGGCACAGGAGGACAATTTCAAGAGAAGCCAGTTTACCCGTAAAAACACTTTTGTCAGGTAAGTGGGTTTGAAAATCGCATTCTCAGTTTTTGTGCTGCTCTGCCTGTCAGGGACTGAGCGGGACTATCTTAGAACCCTGTATCTCCTCAGAATAAAATCAAACTCAAAACTGAAGAGGGGTAATCATAATCACTATGTTTGTCTGAACTGCCTGCTGAATTATTTTAAAAATGTTTTTTGGCCAGTACTGGTGCTTTAATGGATGCGGAGGGGTCTGGACCAGAAACAAGTAATCCAACTACAGAGGAACAGCTGTGCCATTTCATTCTCTGGCACCAGAAAACCTTCTTTTAATTATCATGGCAACAAATGAAAGAGGAAAAGTCACAAAAGCTCGTTTTTTTAACCTACATAATGCCAGCATGTTTCCTCTGCAAAATTCAAACAGTGCTGTTGAAGTCAAAAAAGAAATGAGCTCTCTCGATCTTAGAAAACAGCCTATATTTCATCTTTCTTTGCTTTTCAAGCCACCAGTTGTTTTGCTAGAATGAATGGAAGTATTTTGCCAGCTCCTGTAGAACAATGTTTCCCAAGTTGGTCCTGGAGTAACCCCTTGCCAGTCAGGTTCTCAGGATATCCACAATGAATATGCATGAAAAAGATTTGCATACAATGGAGGCAGTGTATACAAATCAACTTCATGCATACTTATTGTGGATATCCAGAAAATCTGACTGACAAGGGGGTATGCCAGGACCAACTTGGAAAACACTGCTGTATAATGACGATGTCCTTGTGCACTGGGTAAGGGTGTTTGGCTAGTTGCCCTGAATTGGTTCCTGTGTGTTACTGTGTTATTGTGTTTTGTGTAGGCTAGGATGTCTTGGGATATTCATAGATTAGAGGCGTGCAACTTTGGTCCTTGAGGACCACAACCCAGTCAGGTTTTTAGGATTTCTCCAGTAAATAAGCATGAGATCTATTTACATGCATTGCCTCCATTGTATGCGAATAGATCCCATACATATTCATTAGAGAAATCCTGAAACCCAACTAGATTGTGGTCCTTGTGGACTGAGGTTGCCCATTCCTGTCAAAGGTGGAAGGAGAAGCTGGTTTTAGGATTACACTGCATTGGGCCCTCTATAAATGCACTGTTCTATAATTGTAATTAAAGGGTGAGACCGTTCTGAAATGATGGTGAGCCCATCAGGAGGTCCGCAGGGCTCATCCCTTTCCACAACATTATTTAACATCTTTTTGAAGCCCTTGTGTGTACTTTCACGTACGTTGGAACTGGACTATAGTAACATAGTAAATGTGGAGGGGAATAATCGAACGGCGCCAGCGAAATACATGGCCAGCGATGTATTTTGGCGGCGCCGCAAACAGCTGGCCAGACCCCTATTTTCGAAAAAGGTGGCCGGCCATCTTTTGTTCCAATAATACGGTTCCAGCCAGCCAAATGCATTGGATTTGGCCGGGGTTTGAGATGGCTGGCTTCGTTTTTTAGCGATAATGGAAAGTTATGTCAGCCATCTCAAACCCCGGCCAAATTCAAGGCATTTGGCCGTGGGAGGAGCCAGCATTTTTAGTGCACTGGCCCCCCTGACATGCCAGGACACCAACCGGGCTCCCTAGGGGTCACTGCGGTGGACTTCAGAAAAGCTCCCACGTGCATAGCTCCCTTACTTTGGGAGCTGAGCCCCCCAACCCCCCCCCCCAACCCACTACCCACAAATGTACTGCACCCACTAAAACTGCTCCAGGGACCTGCATACAGCCTCTAGGACTTATTGCTGCTGTATAACTTTGGCACACCAGTTCACACCTGAAGACTAATCTCTCTGAAAAAGTCCTTTCTTGAAATAACCACGTTTACTCACAGTTAACTGCAGATCAGAGGTTGTGCCCCACTGGCAAAGAGTCCCCTGGTACTAAGATTAGCAGTAGGTCAGAGCTGGCACAATGATGTACAACGCCCTCTTTCAGCACCATTCAAGGTAAGAACTACGTTCTCTGACGTGGGTAACACAGGAAAGGGATCTAAAATTGTCTTACAAAAATGGCCACCACCGTATGGACTACAACAGGAAACAAAACAAGGCACACTCTGACCCAGTAAGCAGGGGGAAAAGCAGAGCCTGCCAACTAGCAATACCTATACCCACCACAATGCATTGCTGATGTGACTCTGCAGTGCAAATAACAGAAAAGGTGCCACACTCACCCCAGAGCCACATCACAAGCAGGCAAAGGCTGTCGGAGGACAGAACACATTCTGCTGTCATGGAGGTGGGTACGGCATTTGAGGCTGGCATAGAGGCTGGCAAAAAAGTATTTGTAACCTGTTTTTTATGCTGGGAGGGGGTTGGTGACCACTGGGGGAGTACAGGGAGGTCATCCCCGATTCCTTCCGGTGGTCATGTGGTCAGTTCAGCCACCTTTTTGAAGCTTGGACCTGAAAAAAAAGGGTCCAAGTAAAAGCGGCCAAATGCTCTTCATCGCCGGGTTTTTTTTCCATTATGGGCTAAAGCCGGCCATTTCGTAACCCCGCCCATGCCCGCTCATGTCCTGCCTTCGCGTCACTGCCAACACGCCCCCTTGAACTTTCGCCGGCTTTGCGACGGGAAAGCGGCGATGGTGTCAAAATAGCGGCTTTCAATTATATCGATTTGGCCGCTTTTGCGAGATTGCCGGCCATCACCCGATTTGTGTCGGAAGATGGCCGGCGATCACTTTCAAAAATGAGCTGGATAGTAACATAGTAGATGACGGCAGAAAAAGACCTGCACGGTCCATCGAGTCTGCCCAACAAGATAACTCATATGTGCTACTTTTTGTGTATACTCTACTTTGATTTGTACCTGTGCTCTTCAGGGCACAGACCGTATAAGTCTGCCCAGCACTATCCCCGTCTCCTGCCACCGGCTCTGGCCCAGACCGTATAAGTCTGCCCAGCACTATCCCTGCCTCCCAACCACCAGTCCCGTCTCCCACCACCGGCTCTGGCACAGACCAAATAAGTCTGCCCAGCACTAGCCCTGCCTCCCAACCACCAGCTCTGCCTCCCACCACCGGCTCTGCCACCCGATCTCGACTAAGCTCCTGAGGATCCATTCCTTCTGAACAGGATTCCTTTATGCTTATCCCATGCATGTTTGAATTCCGTTACCGTTTTCATTTCCACCACCTCCCGCGGGAGGGCATTCCAAGCATCCACTACTCTCTCCGTGAAAAAATACTTCCTGACATTTTTCTTGAGTCTGTCCCCCTTCAATCTCATTTCATGTCCTCTCGTTCTACCGCCTTCGCATCTCCGGAAAAGGTTCGTTTGCGGATTAATAACTTTCAAATATTTGAACGTATGTATCATATCACCCCTGTTTCTCCTTTCCTCCTGAGTATACATGTTTAGTTCAGCGTCTCTCCTCATACGTCTTGTAACGCAAATCCCATACCATTCTCGTAGCTTTTCTTTGCACCGCTTCAATTCTTTTTACATCCTTAGCAAGATACGGCCTCCAAAACTGAACACAATACTCCAGGTGGGGCCTCACCAACGACTTACACAGGGGCATCAACACCCCCTTTCTTCTGCTGGTCACACCTCTCTCTATACAGCCTAACAACCTTCTAGCTACGGTCACCGCCTTGTCACACTGTTTCATCGCCTTCAAATCTTCAGATACTATCACCCCAAGATCCCTCTCCCTGTCCGTACCTATCAGACTCTCTCCGCCTAACACATACGTCTCCCGTGGATTTCTATTCCCTAAGTGCATCACTTTACATTTCTTTGCATTGAATTTTAATTGCCAAACATTAGACCATTCTTCTAGCTTCCTCAGATCCTTCTTCATGTTTTCCACTCCCTCCTGGGAGTTACAGATCTTAGTATCATCTGCAAATAGGCAAACTTTACCTTCTAACTATAAAATCTATGCTGATGATATCCAGTTCTTTGTTAAACTAGAACAATCCTACTCTAAGGCTTTGGATTTTTTAATTACCTCAATGAATATCATTAACCAATGAATGAAGGCTAATCATATAAAATTGAATATGAATAAAACGCAAATCATGAAATTTTATCTAGCTATCCACTTTTATCTTTTCCAAAGTTCTGCTTGATTGATGGTGTGGAAATTCAGTTTACACAATAGATTAGCCACCCCCTCCCCCATATTCAAAAGCAATTAACTGGCCAGTATCAGTACCCATCCAGTTAAATGCCCCATAACCAGCTATCCACATATTTTCAGGGGGATATAGCTGGCCATGACCCTTTGAAAATTCGCAGTTAGTGGCTAGTAGATAGTCAGTTATGTGCCATTTTCAGTGTGAATGTGGTGGCTGTATTTGGCCACATGAATACCAGAATTATCTTTGGCCGGTTCAAAATTAACTAGCCAGTGCTGAATATTGGCTTGGCAGTTAAGTTCCAAACTGGCCAGAAATAAACTGGATATTCAATTTTGGTCACCGGAGATGGCCCGCCATTGGATATCCAGACTCTACTTCGACTGCAGGAGTTAGCTGGGCTAATATTGGGCCATAGGTCTTTAGTTGTAACCTGCGCGAGCAGGTTAGTAAAGTGATCAAAACCTTTTAATTTATAGAACAGTTTGATAGACGTTTGAAGGTCTTGCTGACAACTTTTGAATGGTAGTGCAGAGCACCAAAAGTGCCATGTTTTGATAGGCATCCGTAATCATTATTTGAAATCATTACAAGTTGCTCAAAATGCTGTGGCACGTGTGATCATAGGACTATCATACAACCCCACTCCTGGTTACACTACACTGATTGCATATTGAATATCAGATTTGCTATAAAATCTTAATGCTAGTATTTAAAGTATAGACCAATAAGATTTCCCCAGTGGTTTTTCCTTCTTTGCACCTGCATCAACCTCCCTGCTCACTAGTCTTGACAGCTAACCTCTTAGACTTACCTTCCTATAAGGTCTTCTATATTTTATATTGCAGGTCCATAGCTCTGGAACGCTTTGCTTCCAAATATTCGTGCGCTAAGGGGCCCTTTTACTAAAGGGTTGCCATGTGGCAACTTGGACCTACCCCTGGCCCAGTGCAGCCTCTGGCGGTAGTTCCACCTCAAGCATGTGCCATTTCTGGTGCAACAAAAAATATTTTTGTAATTTTTACTGGAGCACTAACCCGGCGGTAAATGCTGCTTGGTTACTGCTGGGTTAATGTGAGAACCCTTACCGTCACCTCAATGGGTGGTGGTAAGTGCTCCCCACCGCATGGTAAGAGTAATCTTACCACATGGCCATTTTTTAGGAGCTTTTTACTCATTGCAGTAAAAAGGGCCCTTTTTACAGCAGCTTGGTAAAAGCACCCCTAAGAGACTTAAAAGATTTTAAGATTGCTTTAAAGGCTGGTTTATTTCAGCAAGCTTACCAATTGTCCTGATTATTTTGAATGTTGAAGTAATATTAGTGACAGTGGTATGTGTCCAGGTTTGAGCAGCTCAGGTCATATGTGTTATGGATGGATTTTTACATGTTTTAGTATGGTTTGTCTGATATTATGTATGTACTCCACCTAGAATGATGAAGATAGTGTGGAATATAAATCTTGTGAAATAAAATAAATAAATAAATATCAGTGTTGAGCTGCCTGGTCCTCCCATTTAACATGATTCAGTGCCATGCCATCATACTTTCTGAATACTTGGGACAAGCATGGGAACAGTCAGTGTGTCTGGTAATCTGTGAGGTCAGTGTGTCATGTTCTGGAAGTTCCCCTGTGGAAAAAGCCCTTGCAGATAGAAATGGAAGGTTAGGTGCATTCAGACTGGCTGTTTAGGTGTTGAAATCCTTGTTCTGCATGTTGCAACCCCTTTCCTCCTCCTTGCTTCTCCCAGTCTCATTCATTGCAAGGGCTTTTGCCCTTGGACTTTGGGCTCTCTGATAAGAGCCCAGGGAAGTAAATGAATTTAAGGAATAATTAACTCAGAGTCTGTTTACTGCAAGGACCAGTCAGCAGCAAAGCGGGAGAAAAACGGCAATCCAACCCCTGAGCAGGATGAAGGCTTAGAGAGGTATCCAGTGTGAAGCCTTCCAGAGTCACAGAATGAATAAAGCCCATAGTCTGCAGTAAGAATGGGATTGTTTTGCCTGTTTTCTTCTTCGTCTATCCTCTCGTGTCTGAAGATTTCCTAACTCTCTCTGTCCTTTGTTCCCTAACCCCCTCCCAATGCTTCCATAAATCTGTAGGAGATTTTCTTTAGAGATTTTATTTCATTTTTTGGAAGTTTCAGCCATATTAATTGATTATTAGGCTTTACAAATTGTGGAGACTTGAACAAAACGTAATATTTGTGTGAGAAACCAGAAAAATGTTGGCAATTGGCAACTCCTATGTTTGTCATCTAGACCTGCTTTACCTCAGGGCTGGTGATGATCGCTCTCTCACTGCCTCCACTGACTACACAGAGATTGTTTTACTGTCTACTTCCTGTTCTCTGTCATCAGTGCACTTTTCTTTGTCCCTTTACTTATACTGCCCCCTGCTGGCTGAAACAGTGACCAGTTTTCCCATTGTATCCACCTCTGTCCTTTGTGGCTGGAGCCGCTATTGTGCCACGTGCATTCTGTGATGCCCCTCTTTCACCGCACTGAACTGGAGCTCTTCCATGGAGAAACAATTTATTCTCCTCAAATGTTTTCTGGGAGATTTCTGAGCAAGGGACGTGAGGCCCCACACAAGAACTCCATAGAGGCAATTCTAGAACTGAGGGCCCCTTTTACAAAGCGGCACTGAGCCCAACGCGGGCTTACTGTTCGCTAAACAGGAAGTACCGCTGGGCTACCACAGCAGTCCAACAGTACATCCCACCCCCTGCATGCTGTCATATCCAGCGCTGCAAAAATATATTTATTTTGTAGTGCTGGAGTGTACCTGGTGGTATTCGGGCAGTGCTGTGCGCTATCCGGTTACCGTCAGGTTAGCACGGGAGCCCTTACCTCAGTGAGTGGCGGTAAGGGCTTCCCCATGAAATGGCCAAGTGGCAAATGCTTTACTTGCCGCACAGCCATTTTCTGCAGAAAAGAAACATCAGCCTTTTACCAGCTGCGGTAAAAGGGGGCCTCTGCGCACATCAAAAACAGACGCCGACACCAGCGCAGGCCCCCTTTTGCTGCAGCTTGGTAAAAGGGGCCTTGAGAGTGTTGAGTTACAGGGTACGTGTTAGTGTACAGAAAAGTGCTTAAGCATAGTGCACGGGAGGAGAGTGAGTGAAGCTGCCACTTATGCACACAGAGTTCACAATGAGTGTATGTTTACCAACAATACAAATGGCATCCCTGTGCACACATCACTTTAGCTACGCCCCTGGTGCCTATGCGAGGAGCTCCTGCTCTACAATGATATCTGAAAGCTCAGATTCCACTATAGAATACAAAGCATATGTCGGCATCGGTGCACCTAAAATTTATGCACCCGCAGTTACACCAGCCATCCACATAATGGAACTGTGTGCATGAACATGCAAAAAAGGGTGTGCATGATTTACAATATTCTGTGAGTTACATGTGTAAGTTGGAGACTTGACTGGATACCTTAACTCCTGCTGTGTATCTGTATTGTCAATAAAATCCTGAATGGAGCGGAATAGGTAAAGATTGTTTACTCTTTCAAAAACTACAAAGACTAGAGGACACTCCATGAAATTATATAGTGGCACATTTAAAACAAATGGGTGAAAATATTTTCACTCAGGGCCTTATTCTATAAAGGTTATGCTCCTAAATTATGAGCTTAATCTATTTTGGAGCAGAGATTATGCTTGTAATTTAGAAGCAAAAATTTATGAGATAAATTATGTTCATAAATTTAAGAGCATAAATTGTAGAAGCGTAAATTTAGGAGCATAACCTTTATAGACTAAGACTCAGAGTATAGTTAAGCACTGGAACTCATTGCTGGAGTAAGTGGTAAATTTAGTTAATGCAGCTAGGTTTAAAAAAGGTTTGGGCAAATTCCTGGAGGAAAAGGCCATAAATCATTATTAAGATAGACCAGGGAAAAGCCACTGCTTATCCCTGGGGTAAACTCATGGAATCTTGCTACTTTTTGGGATTCTGCCAGGTATTTGTGACCTGGACTGGCCACTGTTTGAAGCAAGATATTGGGTTAGATGTAAGAAAACAACAAGGCAGACAGTCCACTAAATCCAACGCGGAAAACAAAGAGGAAGCAGACCCTGTGAAGTAAGGGGCAGAAAATATTCCTCCTCCTGAGTCTGTTTGTAAAAATGTATGTTTATTACTAAAACTTGATTAATCACCAAAAATTGGACCAGCCAAGACCAAAAGAAGTACAATTTAAAATCAAAAACATTAAAAACAAAGAACTTCATTTCTGACAGGAAAGGTATCACAAATACACTAGAAGACAAAACATACAACCAATTTCTCAGTGATGAAGAGATCTCAATAGCCTTAGAAAAGAGGTAGATTTTTAAACCATTTTTTAAAGTTCTTAAGGGACAGTTCAACTCACAAGTCATGGGCAAGCAATTCCACAAAGTGGGAGCCAAAAAGCAAAAGAGCTAGACCAGGTAGATTTTCCAAATGGGTACTAAACAAAGAAGGGATAATCAGGTGATGATCATTCATTAAACTTAATTAGCCAGACCTTCTCTTAAAGCCTGAAAAGTTAAAAAAAAAAAAAAGGACTTTAAATTGAATCCTATAGGATACTGAAAGCCAATGTAATTTCTGAAATAAAGGAGTAATGTGATCTCAACATTTTGCATGGCATAAAAATTGTGCAGATGCTTTAAAGCTGACATTGGAAACCCTGCATAAATGATGTTACATTAGTCCATTGTAGAAGTAATAAAGGCGTGGTAAAGCATATGAAAGGTTTCCGATGTAAGAAATGGCCGTACTGTTTGAACTGAGCACTAAAAAGCCAAATCTAACCACTGCAGAAATTTGTTTCTGAATAGTGAGGTCAATAGTGACCCCCAAATACTTGAAAGAGCTCACAGGCTGCTGTGGAATACCAAAAAAGACAGGTATTAGAGGGGGTGATGGTGGAAAATTTGATATCAATACTAAATAATTTGCCCTAAACCATAACTTTAACCCGAGGGATTATCTATAGAACATATATTAAAGAAAGGAAACCTCAACATCCAGGGGTCCCTACAAAGATGGTCTTCCCCCCTTAAACGGCTCTTGTCAAAGGTGTCAATTGTCCTTTGAAACAAACTTAAATGCAAAACAACTCCAACTCCGAGAAAAAACCATTACAGCCAAAAAACAGGAAAATACTTAGCAACAATCTACAGGGTCAATGTCATATCATAATACTGAAAAATATGTACAATACTACATGTGCACAGAAAAAAGTTCCGCTTAGCTTATCCACCCAGGTGGTCACCGCAACAACTGGGCTTCTACTAAAATAATATCCAGCTGGGCAAAGCTCCAAAAGTAGATCAACTGTAACACAATGCAACTCCTTGACAAGGGGCCCCCTTGTTTCGCCTTCTGCATCAGGAGGAATCCACAAGAAATTTTCTTTTCTATCTTTCGATTGCTTGGGTTCAGTACACCAGGAGCAAAATAGATTACATAAGGCTAGCATGAGGTGTTTGCTTTTGGAAGAATTTTATGATTGGGGATTTGGGCCAGCATTGGGGAGTTTGAGGTTACATTTGATGCTTTCAGAACCTCCATGAGAACCTTCCAGGAGGATTTCTGAGGATTTCTTTAGGTCCTATGCCTAATGTTCAGACATTCCCTAAAGAGAGAAAAGCGATTGGCAAGTAGAAGGAGATTCGACCCCTTTAAATGCAGCAGAGACCGCTTGTATTAAGGAAGTGAAATTTTGTGTTAGAAACAAACATTACATACAGACAGACAGCCTTTCACGCCACTGAATGGAAATGTTTGTTTGTTTTTTATGATTTCCGACATGAATGCCATATTATAGCATGAACTGACAACTGTCTCATTGACAAGGAAGGGAGGGGGACAGGGACTAGAAGAATGCAGCACTGTGCTGTCTCTCTCACACCTTCTTTCTGGCCTCACGTGGTTCTGTAGGCCCAGAGGACAATGAGAGTAACAAAGCCAGCTTCCTCAGCTGTCAGGAGACGGAGGACAGAGGACGAAATGGAGGCAACACTTCACCACATGCATGCCTCGCCGCATACACGTTCACCTACATATGCATTCGCCTGTGCATGTATTGTGTTGCAGGCGTATCTACAGAAGTCACCAGGATTGAATGGGAAATCATCAATCCTTTCAAATTGTTCAGCCAGAAGGACTCAAAACATCTGCACATGACTGGTTTTTACTGCAGTCCCTCAGATTTACAAGCACATTGGAAAAGAGTTAAGGTTCCTAAGGGCACTGATGGTTTTCTAATGAAGACTTTATGGGGATCATTTATAAAGTATTTTTCAGGTGTAAAGTAGGTTTTAGACATGGAAAAGGGCTCAGTAATTGTTTGTCTATGTGCTGCCAATATGGAACATACTAATAATTCTAATTCTAGAAAGCTGCACACCAAAATTTCCAACTAGCATGCAAATTTGCGTTCGTAACTTATAGAATAACTAGTAAAAAAGGCCCGTTTCTGAAGGCAAGGAAACGGGCCCTAGGCAGGCAATTTCTCCCCCCCCCCTGCGCTACGGCCCCCTCGACCCCCCCCCGTGCCGGCGAAAACCACCCCCCGCCACAGCGCTGCCATTGTGGACTACCTGTTATGACGGGGGACCCAAACCCCCGACAGCCGAAGTGCTGTTGTGCCCTTCGCGCTGTTCATCTTCTCTGGAAGTTCCTCTGCGTGCGTCTGACGTCTGACGCACGCAGAGAAACTTGCAGAGAAGATGATTGAGGCAGCAATGCGAAGGGCACAACAGCACTTTGGGGGTTTGGGTCCCCCATCAGCACAGGTAGTCCACAACAGCGGTGGGGTGGGGGGGGTTGAGGGGGCCGTAGCGCAGGGGGTGACAGCTGATTCCGAGGCAGGGGGAGGAGTAGGGAAACAGGAAACACGTTGCGCGTGTTTCCCTACTCCTCCCCTTGCTTTGGAATCAGCTGTCATGACATCAGAGACGTCAGTGCGTGTCTGCCTAGCAGACCACCTCCAGGGAGCCACGGTCCCAAGCACAGGTGAGAATTATTATATAGGATGTCAGTGATATGAATAACTTAATAGATTAATTAGATGTTAATTGACCTTAACCAATTATTGGCTATATTTGGTGTTAATTGAGACTAATTGCGTGCTCAAATTACAGAATGCGCAATTCCATGGGGTGTGGACATGGGAGGATCATGGGCGGGGGGGGGGGGGGGGTGCATGTCAGACAGTTACATGCAAAGGTTATAGAATACAGTTAGGCCTGAGTTTCTGCACCAGTCATTGAGCTGGCATAAGCGCTGGTGTCTAAAGGTAGGTGCATACAAGCTAGTATTTGATAATGGCCATTGCACACCTAGGTACTCAGCTAGCATGTATGCAACTTTGTACGTACATGTGCGTGTAAGTGTTCATATTCTACACGGTGTCTGGAAAAAACGGGACCCCTTCCAGAGTTTCAAAATCCATTGTAATTTTTTAAACATTTATCTATGACCTTTGAAAATACATTAGCATAATGAGGTTTTTTCTTATTGAGAAGCACAAAAAGAACTTCCCTATTTGGAGGAGTAGCCTAATGGTTAGTGCAGCTGGCTTTGATTCTGGCAACCTGGGTTCAATTTAGAGAGTTGCACAGGGACAGAAATTTCACCCATCCCTGCTGGAATCTAACTCATCCCAACCCTTCCCCACTGGAATCTCTATCCCCTCCCATCCCCTGTGCTAAAATAACCCAACTTGTGATAAAATAACTCATCTTAACATTGGCTCTGTTGATAATTTCCCCTCTCAGTGCTTATGGAGATTTCAGTGCTTTCAACCATATCCATTAATTTTTTTAATGCTATTATAATTGCCATGGCACATGTCCTTAATGTCCTTCCGGTGGTTAGCTTCCACTTGGTGGTGGTCCCATCAGTTATGTTTCTAACTTGGGAATGCCCAAGTAGAAGGTATTCAACTTGTGGTTTAGCCTCCTGATGATGCACTTATGACGAAACATGCAGTCGTGTGGAGACTAAAAACAGACCACTTGAAGTGATTGAAGCACTTTCGTTTGGGGGCATTCTGCCATTGCAAGTACAGATTGAAGCATTGTTATCACCCCTTCGGGTCAGGGCCGCCGAGAGACTGGGCCAGGCCCGGGGCAAGACTACCCCTGGGGTTCCGCCCCGCCCCCCTCCGTCCACCACCGGGCCAGGTCCCCTTGAATTCAAATCATAGCGCCTCACCTCGACCTCGCTCTGTGTGAAAGAAGCGCAGCAGCGGTAGTCTGCAGATTGCCTCCCTTCGGGCCTTCCCTCCCTGTGTCCTGACACAAGTTACGTCAGATGAGGGTGGGACACAGGGAGGGAAGGCCCGAAGGGAGGCGATCTGCAGACTGCCGCTGCTGCACTTCTTTCACAAGGAGCGAGGTCGAGGTGAGGCGCTATGATTTGAATGCAGGGGGGCCCGGCCCAGTGGTGGATGGAGGGGGGGGGCAGGTGGGGGGACTGCAGCACCGGGCCCCCCTTGGAGGCCCGGGGAATTCTGTCCCCCCTGCCCCCCTTCTCGGCGGCCCTGCTTCGGGGCTTAGACATCATCATGATAAGCTGTAAGGAGTAAGTTAAACGTGCTATATCAGTACTGATGTGTGCCTGGAAGTTGGCTTATGAAAGAAAGATATTGTTTATTTACAGCATACATGTCTATGAATCAATTACTTAAATGAAGGATGGTGAAAGGACATTAAGGACATGTTTTTATGCTGTGTGTGTATTATGAACATATTATGGTGTCTGAGATTTCAGGCTTAATATTTGGCATGAAAATTCCTAACTGGGAGGGGGGGGGGGGGGGGTCAGGCGACAGTTGGGATTTAATGGGTTTTTCAATGAGTAGTGAGTTAAGCTATTAATAGGCATGAGATAAATTTGTATGTACAGCCTCCACTGTATGCAAATCTATTTTGTGCATATTGGTTGTGAGCATCAATAAAATCTGTGTGGCTGGGTGTGTCCTGAGGATGGGTTGAAAACCCCTGGTATAGGGCCTTTGAAAATTGGCAGCTTGAAGAATTACACATTTACCTCCAGATTCTAGAAAGAGTGCTCAAATCTGTGCTCAGTCCTGAGCTGCACCCACAACTAAATTGGGTAATGAGCCAATTAATGTCTATAATCGGGTGCTAACAATCAGTTATTGATGTTAACACCCATTTGGATTAGCGCACACATCTTACTACATGCTTTTCTATAAAACTGCGCACCCAAATCCCATAGTGCAGCCCGAAAGGTGGCGTGGCCATGGGAGAGGTATCGGTGGCTCAGGGGCATTCCATAAATTTGCGTGCAGTGTTATAGAATACCGCGGGTGTGTGCCCAAATTTGGCACCAGGCATTACACCTGGTTTCAGCAGGGATAAATCTTGCTATTCTATAAAGACGATCAACGTGAAATGCTCTTTATAGAACAGCACTGGGCACTGACCTTTTCCGGCGCCCAAATTTGGGCACCATTTACTGAATCTGGACTTTCATGGCTGTGGGTATAACTCCATTTCAAGTTTCAAGTTTATTAGTATTTGATACACCACTCTTTAGGTGCCTTTCAAAGCAGTTAACTATAAGCAAGTTGAAAAAGAGGGAAATGGAAATTCAATGATAGGAAAGAGGAATTATAGTTCTGATGAGCCTGAGAGCACCATCATGCCAGTTCGAATCCCAGGCAAGCCAAGCAGAGGTCAAAAAGAGAATAAATGCATCTTTAGAGGGAAAGGATTTAAGACTAAAACCCAGCATAGGAACATTCCAAGTAGAGAGTGTTTCAAAGAGTGAAACCACCTACATTAAATATCCTGGTGCCTATGAAATTGAAACAGTTTGAAAGGATGGAATGACAAGACAATTGGATTGAGATGATCTGAGAGTTCTGGATAGAGAATATGATATCAGTCATCAGGAGAGATAAGAGGAGGTATCTGAGTAAGGTGTTTTGCTTGCTAAGGATAAGATCTTAAAAGAGGCAGCCGGAGGAGCAGGGTGATGTGGGTGAATTTCTGTGATTAGTTTAACTGCCATATAAAGATGCTGAGTAACCATAACTCGAGCACCATGTAATAAAAAATTGCAGTAGTCTAGGCAGGTTATGAGTAAGAATTCAGAGAGCTAATTTATTGAATAAATGATGAACAGAGTAGATTTGTTTAAGATTAATGAAATAACTTGCCTATTTATCTATCTCCTGGGTCTACAAACAAAACCCCTAGGAGGAATGAGAGGGATTAGGAAGGAAAATTAGCTGCTTGTTCATTTTGATTTAGCTCGCACCTTTTCATTAGTAGCCCAAGGTACATTTAGGCACAAAAAATTATTTCCCTGTCCTCTGAGGGCTTACACTCTAACCCATAGATTCTATAAATGGTGCCCAAGTTTTGCACGTAATCCTGAGATCAGTTAATGAGCCATTAATGATCAATAATTGGCTGACAATTATTAACATTAATTGGTATTAATGTGGATTTATGCACAGATCTGGCTGTGCATGATTCTATAACAATTCACATCCAAATCCTCTCATGTGGAACCCAAAAGAAGGCATGGCCATTGGAGGGACATAGGTGGGTCAGAGGCATTCCAAAGAATTACGCACATGCCAGGATTTACATCAGATTTCAGTTGGTGTAAGTCCAAAGGTAGGCATGGGAATCCCTGCTAGGTGCTATTCTATAAAGGGCAGTCATCCCAGAGCCCCTTTATAGAATAGCGCTGAACACTGATTTTTCAGCACCATGTATTGAGTCCAGCCCTATTTGTACTTGAGGCAATGGAAGACCATGGTCAAACATAGACCATGGTAGACATAGAACATACACCTGCAGACTGAGAAGTAGAGAAGCCTAGCTGCTAGGCTACTCCTGCATTCCTGCCATGTTAAATTAAACTCTCCACCTCCAGGTATGTCTACGCTGCTGCTCTCGCCCCTAAGTCATTTAAATATTTAAAAAAACCTTCTCGTCTGGTCCTTAGAAACTAAACTTGGCATGCATTATAGTATTTCTGCAACGGGAACGAGTCACACTGAATGCAGAAATGCAGGATGCAGCACATTTGAAAGGGAGAGTGAGCTGGTGAGATCAGAGCAGTACATGCTCTAGAGCTCAGTATCTAGTAGCATCATGGGAAGTGCCTGCCTATGATTCTTGCTCATGGATCTTCAGGGTCTACAAACAAAGGCCCCAGGAGGAATATGAAATGGATTGGGGAAGAACATTCAGACACTGCATGGAAGCCTCAACACAGATTTCAGCCAATGGACTGAATGAGTGCTTAACCTTCTATGGAGAGGGAGGAAGTTGCTTGGAATTCCAGAATGATAATACAGACCTGGAGTCATCTCATGGAAGAAGGGACTGCAGCCCAATTGACTGACACAGGTCCAGGGTTTCATGAGGAAATTGTACTTAATCTAAGAGAAGTAGTTTGCAGCTGCTGAAGTAGGCTACAATATAAGCTTCCTACATTGTGATGCCTGTGGAATGGACCACATAATGCTTGTTTTCCCAAGCACATAAACAAACTTTGTTGGAACCACATTATCCAGAATGGTCAGAACACATTACACCAGTTCTCGGCCCGCTTGAGTAAGAACAGGAAATGTAGTTGTTAAGAGAGGTCTAGTCAGCCCTGACCAGTGTAGAAAACATCTCAGATGGTTCATTATATTGGCTGTTTAACCAGTGACTATTCAGAAACTAGTAACCCAGGAGGAATTTAGAACCCATCTGCCCAACATGGAGTTACATGTTGTTCTGGCAATAGCTGTCTGACATTGTGTAAGTGACTAAGGTATGATTCACAAGAAAAGTGTCTGTTGTATGGGCTGACCAGCTGGTGTTGAGGGTGCTGTGGAGGTGACATTCACAGCTCCCAGTGAGGAGAGCAAAGGAGTCCAGTCACCATGAAACACAACAGCTACTGACTGGCTAAGATCACAGCTGTGCTCATTTCCTTTCAGCTAGAGTGCTATTGCTGTGACAGGTAGGAGTGGAGGAGTAGCCCAATAGTGAGGAACCTGGTTCAAATTCCACTGTAACTCCTTGTGTTCTTGGGCAAGTAATTTAACCCTCTATTGCTTCATGTTCAAACTGAGATCTCCAGGGATAGGAAAATACCTGCTGTACCTGAATGTACACTGCTTTGATAACTTTTAGACTTACAGGCAATATATAAGAAAATAAATTTAAAAAATAGCTAGGCTAGGCTAGACTCCTGAAGGTCCCCTGAGACTGTAGCCCAAGGACACAGGAAGAAGCTGCCAGGCTAACCCTACTCCCCACCCCCACCCCGCATAAACCCTGTCAGGCCAGTTTTCAGTCTCACAGCTACCACCCAAAGTTAAATGGAGGATAATCTAATGGGTGGAGCAACAGGCAGGGAACCTGAGAGCCCAAATTCAACTCCCACAGCAGCCCCTTGTGGCATTGGGAAGTTACTTAACCCTCCATGCCTCAGGAGAAGGCATCAGCAAACCACTCCTGTTTCAGGTCAAGAAGACCACAAGGGGAGGAGCCCTCATTGTGTTGCCTTCATTGTGTAGTCAACTTGGGCATATCTGCATCTGGAATCTAATGTTTAACGCAGCAGCTTAAATACCAGAGAATCTTGGTTCAAATCCCACTGTGGCTCCGCTCCTTGTGATGGGTATATCCCTTCATCTCTATTGCCTCAGGTACAAATTTAAGGGAAAGGGAAGGGAAATGGGACTCGATATACCGCCTTTCTGAGGTTTTTGCAACTACATTCAAAGCGGTTTACATATATTCAGGTACTTATTTTGTACCAGGGGCAATGAAGGGTTAAGTGACTTGCCCAGAGTCACAAGGAGCTACAGTGGGAATTGAACTCAGTTCCCCAGGATCAAAGTCCACTGCACTAACCACTAGGCTACTCCTGCATGGACATTGAAATACTTACTGTACCTGAATGTAACTCACATTGAACTACTGACAAAGGTATGAATTAAATCATGGATTCTCAACCCAGTCCTTGGGACACACCTAGTCAGTCAGGTTTTCGGGATAGCCACATTTATATGCATGAGACAGATTTGGATACAAGGAAAGTAATGTATGCAAATGAATCTCATGCATATTCATTGTGAACATCCTGAAAACCTGACTGGCTAGGTGTGTTCTGAGGACTGTGTTGAGAACCCCTGAACTAAATTCAGATCTCTTTAACTTTAGGCAGATTTTCAACAATTCATGAATAAAATTAAACAGATAAGATGTTAATTCAAATTTATACCTGCTATTTATGCAGCACTATTTAAATGGATAAGTTATCTCTCTAGTGACAGAATTTTGCCGCTTAAAAGGATAATTTGTTGACCAGCCTCTTTTTTTAAACATATAACTTTGGCTGTTTAACAGTTTAAGGGGTGTAGTTATCAATGTGGGCTACCGATATATGATGGGTTATTTTATCACTAACTTGTACTGTTTTAGCACAGGTCCCATTTTATGCAGCGAGACCTAGTTACTAATAACTGGGATTAACAGTAAAATAACCCATTTTAATGGTAGCCAACATTGATAACTTCCCCCCTATATGGCCAAAGTTATCCATTCAAGTGGTTTGGATGTACACAAAAGCACAGATGTGGTCAGCACTATTGTAGTAAAAGTGCTTAAATAGCAACCTCAATATATATATTTCTATATTTTGTAAATATATCTATAGTATTTGCATATGTTCATTTGAAATAATTGTCACATATTTGTATAACATTTGAATTAGATGAAAAAGTGTTTCTTTCTACTTTGGAAGTCCCAATCTGTTAGAAATGACACAATGATGTCATTATTTGGCAGAAGAGATGGTAGAAGCCACATGTCCAAACCCTCACCAAGGGTGTGAAAAAGGCAAGCTAGCACAAGTCTTGTGTGAACAGTTGCAAGAAAATTCCCAGTAAGGGTCAGTTTAGAAATAAGAAAATCAGCTTTTAAGGTTGCAGGTTACCAGTAACATTATATTACTTGTAGATTTAAATTTATATGTGCCTTCTCAAAGAAGGACCCAGAACCATGAAATGGCCAAGTTGTCATTGTGCATTCTGGGTAATTTCACATAAAATCTTTGACGACTATCACTCCAGAACACACAAGTCTATTCTAATCCCAGCATCAGTCTTCTGCTAATTAGTAGTCTGTAAAGAAGTTATGGTCTCCTGCTCCTATGGGACAAAAATCAAAATGCTTTCCCCATCTGGGCCTTTCCTTCCCACACCACATCTTTTATTCTTTAAAAGGTAAAAGGGAACTTAATTCAGGAGAAAGGTGCATTAATCTACCATAAAGAAAAGACAGCAGTTTTCGTTTGATAATCCCCCTTCCCCACAATCCTCTGCATCCTGCAGTTTGTCATTATTCCCAATTTACTGCACATTTTGGGGATACAGTACTCAGTCTTCACATGTAGCTTTCCTACAGCACCCTCTGTTATTCTAATACTGAACCTGATACACGCAGAGCTACCAAGTTACCTATTCCAGCAGGGAAACTTTTTGGCCAGTCCTGGATTTCTGGCAACCTCATTCTGGTACATTATGGGACCTGCAGCACTGATTTCAATGGGTGGGAGCGTGGACTACAAATACTACACTGCTTTGGGATGTAAATTTAAAAGCAGGACTAGTCAAAACGTCTCCCTCTTGGAATGGGTAACTTGGCAGCTCTGAGCTATGCCAGTGTCCATCAAGATAGACCTGCAGCAGCCGTTACTTTTCTATTATTTACTATCCACACATCTGCTAAAATACCTTAATCCTGCCCTACAGCATCCCCTGTTTTTCCAGTACTGACTCCCTCCCCTGCACACACACACAGCACCACCAATCCACCCAGTTCTGACCTGCAGCCAGCACCATCTGCTATGTCAACACTACATCACTGCTAAGATGAAGAATGAGAAATTCTTGACTTTGGAAAGGGATTTTGGATTTAGCTCATACTTTTTTCAGTAGTAGCTCAAGACTAGTTATATTTAGGTACATAAAGGGGTGTTTTTTTTTTTTTTTTTTGATTCAGAGAACTTACAAGCAAAGTTTGTATTTGAGACAATGGAGGGTTAAGTGACTTGCTCCAAATCATAAGAAGACGCAGTGGGATTTGAACCCTGCCTTCACTCATTCTCAGCCCGTCGCTACTTCTCCATGAACACATGACCACTAGGAGCAAGACTGAGATCTGCTAAACTTATGTCACTACTGCCGTAAGCCAGATATAAAGGATGATTCAATGCAATGTCTTGTTAAATGTGAGGTTTCACTCCAGGAGCCCATAAGTTTCACAAAGGCATTCCTTCGAGGTGACTGAGTGGTTAGGGTGATGTCATTTCTATATTTGGAAATGAACAGTAAGTATGTAAAACTGCTTGCTTCTAATTAGTTCTGAGGGCTAGTAGTGAGCATATGGTCTCAAGAGGCTCTTCCTGGACTATCAGCACTGCTTGTTTTGAGAAGCACAGGTCTGTAGGACATTCAGAGCCACATTTTCCTTTTACTACTGCTACTGAAGTTAGGGCCCTGGGAAGCCAGCAACTGGTCTTTGTTACAGTTGGATAATAAACAGCCTAATTAACCAGGAATGTTAAGCACATATATTTTAGGTGAAATGAAGAACAGGCACTGGAGAGGAGAGAACGATAAATTATCCATTACTGGAGGCTGGGGAGGCAGGTCTGATGCCATCCTAGGCACCTGGGTAGAAAGGAGGACTTAAGATATAATGTGCAGACAGTAAGGTGATTGAGATGAATGCCAGATGGTGGAATGCATTGTAGCTCCACTAGGAATTGCACTTCTGAAATAGAGGACATAAGAACATAAGATGTGCCATATGAATCGGATCAGGGGTCCATCGAGCCCTGCACCCCGTCTCTGACAGTGGCAAATCCAAGGCACAAATACCTGGCAAGTTCCCAAGGAGTAAATCCATTCTTTCTTGCTCATTCTCAGGAATAAGCAGTGGCTTTCCCAAATCTACATGGCTAATAAAGGGTTATGGACTTTTCCTCCAGGTACATATCTAATTTCTTTCTAAAACCAGCTTGGCCAACTGTCTTCACTTCCATCTTCTAGCAACTGATGCCATAACTTAATTGTGCAGTGGGTGAAAAAATACTTTCTGTGATTCATTTAAAATGTGCTACCCATTAGCTTCATGGAGTGTCCCCTAGTCTTAGTGGATTGGTCAAGAAAGTCATATCAGTGTATGTTGCTTATCATCCCTCAAGGGAGACTGAAGTTTGTGGAGAACAACAGTGACAAAAATACACTCAGTCACCTATGATGGTGGAATGAATTAGAGTATAAGAAGATGGCATGGGAAGTGAGTGATATGATTGGCTGAAAGAGTTCAGGATTGATCTGAAATGAAGCACAGTTTCATTGGTCCAGACCTGCCAAGCCACCCAGTTCAATGAGGGAGATTGTAGGCTAGCCCTGGATTTCTCCCATCCTAATGCATTATGGGACCTGTGGCACTGATTTTAGTGAGTGGAATCAGGGACTACAAATCCCACATTGCACTAGAGGTGTATGTTCAAGATCAGCCCAAAAACGTTTCCCTCCTAGGGGATTGGTGAGTGTACCTGATATGGAGTGTAGGTCGATAGCTTGAGTGGCCAGGGATTTCAGCAATAGGGTCGTCTAGGGATGCTGTTGGAGAACTGATGTTGGGGAGGAAGTCCCGCTCCTGCAGATGGCCATTACCGAGCTGCAGCAAACACACAAAATTTAAGCTGCTGTGCAGCACAGACAGTAAAAGGGTGCATGACTATAAGAACATAAGAATTGCCATAGTGAGTCAGACCAAATGTCCATTCAGCCAGCATCCTGTTTCCAACAGTGGCCAGTCCAGGTTACAAGTATATGGCAGGATCCCAAATAGTAGCAAGATTCCATGCTATGGACCCCAGGAATAAGCAGTAGCTTTCCCCAGGTCTACCTTAATAACAGTTTATGAACTTTTCAAAATCCAGCCTTTACCAAATCCTCCAGCAATGAATGCAGGGCTTAGCTATGCATTGAGTGAAAAAATATTTTCTCTGATTTGTTTTAAACGTACAACTTAATATAGCATTTCTCTCTCGCTCTTCCCTCTGTTCCTCTCATTATCCATTATCTCTCGCCCCCTCCCCACCCTCAGTCTGGCATCTCCTCCTCTCTCAACCTCCTCCCACGTCCTCAATCCAGCATCTCTCCCTCTCTCAACGTACCTGCCCTTGTCTCAACCATCTCCCCCATGCCCTCAATCTGACATCTCTCTATCTCTCTCAAACCCCTCTCCCCCAGTTACCTTATAATTTGTTTTTTTTCTTCTCTAGAGGTCACTGGCAATAGTAGCAATCATGGGAGCCAACTTTTCAAAAGTATTAGGGGTGCTAAGCCTAGTGGAAATAACCCCTCCCTGGACATATACAAGGAATTTTCTCAATATTGGGGGTGCTCAAGCACCCACAACACCCACAGAGCCAACTCCTGCATCCTGTCTTGGCATCTTCTCTCTGCTAATGCATCTGCCCATGCGGAAATAAGAAGTTGCATTACAGAGGGTGGGAAGCAACAGAGGGAAGGTGCCAAGGTGGGCTGCAGGCAGCATAAGTGATTTACTACTGCTAGTGGCAACCTCTAGAGGATAAACAAGTTCTAAAGTAGGTGTGAGGAGGAGCTTGAAGGAGAGGGGTAAATGCCAGATCAAGGGTAGGGTTTGAGGGATTTTGATAAGGAGGAGTAGATACCAGATCTAAGGTGGAAGGGGTGGTTGAGAGAGGAGGAGATGCTAGATCGAGGGTGGGTCATGGGGGCAGGGGGTTGAGAGAGGGGGAGATGCCAGATCACAGTGTACAGCTTACGAGAGCTGGTTCTGGTTTGGGTGGCAAAAGAGTGTCAATGCAATTTTTTGGGGTGGCACTTGCCACCCTATAGCAATGCCTATGCTGGAAATGGATAACTTGGCAGATCCATTACTCTGAAGTCGGATGTTCTCAGGGTTGGTGTAAACATTAGGCAAACTAGATGGTCACCGTATTGTTCAAAGTATTAGCTGAAAGTACTTAAGTAAAAATAAATGCATGTTTTAATACTTAAGTAAAAGTACAGTGAAGAGAGTGGGCATCTACGGAAAATGGCAGATGACGTTTGATGTGAGCAAGTGCGAAGTGATGCATGTGGGAAAGAGGAACCTGAATTATAGCTATGTCATGCAAGGTTCCACGTTAGGAGTCACGGACCAAGAAAGGGATCTAGGTGTCGCCGTTTATGATACGTTGAAACCTACTGCTCAGTGTGCTGCTGCAGCTAAGAAAGCAAATAGAATGTTAGGTATTATTAGGAAAGGAATGGAAAACAAAAATGAGGATGTTTTAATGGCTTTGTATCGCTCCATGGTGCGACCGCACATCGAATATTGTGTTCAGTTCTAGTTGCCACATCTCAAAAAAGATATAGTGGAATTAGAAAAGGTGCAGAGAAGGGCAACGAAAATGATAAAGGGGATGGGACGACTTCCCTATGAGGAAAGGCTAAAGTGGCTAGGGCTCTTCAGTTTGAAGAAAAGGCGGCTGAGGGGAGATATGATAGAGGTCTATAAAATAATGAGTGGAGTTGAATGGGTAGATGTTAAGTGTCTGTTCACACTTTCCAAAAATACTAGAACTAGGGGGCATGCGATGAAGCTACAATGTAGTAAATTTAAAACGAATCGGAGAAAATCTTTCTTCACTTAACGTGTAATTAAACTCTGGAATTCGTTGCCAGAGAATGTGGTAAAGGCGGTTAGCTTAGCGGAGTTTAAAAAAGGTATGGACAGCTTCCTAAAGGAAAAGTCCATAGACCATTATTAAATGGACTTGGGGAAAATGCACTATTTCTGGGATAAGCAGTATAAAATGTTTTGTACATTTTTGGGATCTTGCCGGGTATCTGTGACCTGGATCGGCCACTGTTGGAAACCGGATGCTGGGCTCGATGGACCTTTGGTCTTTACCAGTATGGCAATATGTACTTATGTACTAACACATTAAAAAATACTTAAGTGAAAGAAAAATGACATTGCCTAATATAATACTTTTTGAGCAACTACTGTTTATGTTGGGCAGACTTCTATAGTTTGTGCCCTCATCGTGGCTGAACTGATTTGTATGGGCTGGACTGGGGCTTCAATGGCAGCTTCAGTGGTTGGTGAACAAGGCCAGTGTTGGGCACAATTCTATGGTCTGTGCCCTGAAAATGGCAAGGACAAATAAAGATCAAGCATACATATGTAGTATCACATCATACCTTATGCTATGAGTCTATCTTGTTGGGCAGATTGGATGGACAATATAGGACTTTATTTGCCATCATCTGCTATATTACCATATGTTACTGACGGGTTCCTTTACGCAGCTGCGGGAAAAGGGCCCTGTGCTAGCGGTGGGGGCCATTTTTCCCACACACCAGAGTCCTTTTTACCGCAGTGGGTAAAAAAGCCCCCAGACACACATGGCCATGCGGTAAGAGAACTCTTACCACGTGGACATGCGGTGGGAAGCCCTTACCGCCACCCACTGAAGTAGCAATAAGGGCTTCCACACTAACCCAGCGGTAACCAGGCGGCGCAATGCCCGATTACTACTGGGTTAGCGCCGCCCAAGCCATTTCCGGGGGTTTTCTTTTTCCCCCAGAAATAGCGCATGCTCGGAGTGAGACCACTGCCGGCAGCCACGTTGGGCCGGCGGTAGTCCCGGAAGAGCAAGCGGTAAGCCCGCGTTGGGCTTACCGCCGTTTTGTAAAAGGGCCCCTATGTTTTTATGCCATCAGCTTCATTGCTCTACAATTCAATCCACTTGCCTTTTATTAAAACTAAATTTGAAAATGACTCTCACTCATGCATGTGCACATGTGAGTCATTATTGAACCAGCACATCTTAAAAGACAATTAAGAAACTGTAGTAGTAGGGAGTGGAGTAGTCAGTCTGGTAAAATAAATTCATTCAAATCAGATCAGGCTGCAGTACAACTGTTGTCTTCTGACTGGGTCTGCAGATATTGATCAAGGGATTCTCTATCTTAGCACTTGACGTCCTTATAGCAAAGGATGCTTTATCATCATCATTGTCATTTTCATTGCATTAGAAGTTGTGTTGTCTATTTCATTTCTTGCAGCTTCATCTTTGCTATCATCACCATCATGTCCAATTAAAGAGGCTTTCACAAACTCCTTATAATGTCTTTGACAACTGATGCAAGAATGTCAAATGTGTGATAGAACTTTTCAATCTTCTTAAGGCCAGGCAAGCAGACTTCCTCCCTAAAGATTCTTATCAATCCAGTGGTCAGTCACCCCAATGTAAAATTTCCCATGGGATGACCAGCTGTTTGCTGTGGTAGAGACATATATCTGTTCACCAAGGATTGCAACCAGTTTCAGCTTCATCTCCAGTTCAAAGTGACCTAACTTTTCACTGTTCTGATTGGCTGGCCACCAATAACCAGTTCAACAATCACAGACAACTTCACTGTTCTCACAAGTGAATTCCCTAAACAGCAAAATCTAAGATGAGATGATCCATTGTTTTTTGCGTGATCAGATTTGCATTAACAAAATCCTGTTTCAGTTTTTGCTGCTTCATTTGTTTTTTAAGAAGAAATAGTCATTTACATCTAGCTTCTGTTTTTTTAACTTTTAATTGTAAGCATCAGATGTAACTAAATAAAAGTAGTAAAAATTGGTGGAATTATTACTTTGGTAAAAGCAAAAGTAAGAAATGTTGCCTGTACTTCTTTGAGGGAAGCCACAGAAGTGGAGGAATACGGAACACTACAGGCAACGAATCAGCAGAAGTAGTGGAGCCAACACAACTCTTCCAAAAAGAACAAGATAATGTAACTCAAGCATATAATTTATTCATAAAAAAGACTCTTTTGAACTTTTGTATTGTCTATTTTAAGTGTAGAGGGCTTTTCTTGTCTAGGGATATGGTAAGTTCTAGCTTTGGTAGATAGAGCCCTTCTTATCGTTGACTTCATCTTTCTGGAATTTATTGTTTTTACTTTCTTTTACTTTCAACCATTTGATAAATGAAGTTGACTCCATGACACAAGAAGATCATGGCCTTCTTCCCGTCACATCATTACTTATAGATGGACCGATGTTATCAATATTAAGAAAAATGTTATTAGAAACAAATTACATTTTATCAGTATGATTAATTACTAGGGCTGTACATTTAATGCGTTAATAATGTGATTAATGTGTTAAATGTTTAACTGCGTTAAAAATTTTAAAGTAGTTAACGCTTTCCTCTGTCTACCCATCCCCTGAATCCAGCTTTGCCCCGTCTTGTCTCCCTGTCCTTTCCCCCTCCTGCTGGATTACTCATTTTAGATGGTCTAGACTCATGTGCCGATTCCCTGCTTCTCTCTTCACCATGGCTGTAGCGGCAGCAAGCAAAAGACAGACGCAGGGATGTTCCCCTCTACATGCTGCTGCTGTTGGCTCTGCCAGACCCAGAAACAGGAAGTTAGTTATGCCTGATGTAACTTCCTTTTTCTGGTTCCGCCAGCGTGAATCAGGCCCTGCACTAACCATTAGACTTATAAGTGCATATGTAGACACATAGGGCTAGATTCAGTAAATGGCATGTAAAAACTTGGTGCCAAAAGTTTGGCGCGGTTTATAGAACAGCACTTAAGCATTATTTACGCGCAGCACTTAAGCATTATTTACGCGCAGAGCACCCTTATTCTGTAACTATGCGTGTAACTCAAAACCATGCCCCTGTTCCACCCAGAAGTGCCCATTTCTATGCTCATAAGCATAGGTACTTGTACAAGGGTGCATACATTCCTATATGCCTGATTAAGCTATAAAGAAGAATAGGTACCTGCCTTCCTTTATAGAAAATGCAACACTGAACCACTATCCAGGCGCATATATATAAGCAATAGTGTTATTTATTTATTTATTGCATTTGTATCCCACATTTCCCCACCTATTTGCAGGCTCAATGTGGCTTACATAGTACCGTGAGGCGATCGCCATTCCGGTATGACAGATACAGAGTGATATTATACTATAGTAAAGTTCATGTGTAACAGGCACATTAGGGAATCGAAAAGAGGAAGAGTTAAGTTATGTCCATTTCGAGTATTAGTTTTGTTGTGTTGCAGGATTCAGGCGTTTAAGTTGGATCGTTAGGGTATGCCTTTTTGAAGAAGTTATATTGCTTTTCAACTTTGATAATCTGATCCTGATATTGCCAGTCCCCCCTCAGGCAATTACATACGCAAGAGTATCACAAGTGACATCACACACAGCAGGAAACCCAAATGGTGAGAATGCCAGAAAAGATATCAGACAACCAGACTCACTAGTGCATGCCAGCAACGAGGTCATCAAAGGCATCATACACATGTTTACCAGAAAAGTTACTGAAAACTTTAGTCAAGGCTCTGGCTCTGGCCTGGCACTTTCAGAAGAGATAAGCCACATTAGCAAGAAATACTTTCACTGAAATAGCACTCTAGGCCCCAAAGGGCAAACCAGTATTAATTCCTATCTTGTAGCATTGCAGGTAGGCATAGAGGCCAGTGAAGCAAGAGGCAGCATGATCCATCATAACCACTAATCTTGACAGGGACAATGAGACAAAAGAGGAACCATAAGCAGAACAGGCATACATTTCTGTGAATTTGTGTACCACTGGGGCTGGCACAGGGTGCCCATTTTATAAAGGTACATAGGCACCAATGTTGTTGCCTTTATAAGGGTTATAGAAAAGTTTTCTGAAAGATAAATTATATTTTTGAACGTTTTTGAAAAATTTTTTTTTGAGATACCTTTAATTCTACCCTTTTGAACACTTTCTGGTCAATGTTCAGCCGGCGATTGCCTTGGGCTAAATTAGCCCTGAATATTCAGTGCTGGGCCATGACCGGGTCATCAGTGGACCTGGAAGTTATGTGGCTACTGAACGATATTCAGTGCCAGTATCCACGTACCTAATCTGGCAAAGATAGGCCTGCTTTTATGTGGTCTCATCAGCCAGTTAGGTAGGTAAGCACCGGCATTGAATATGCATCACCAGTACCCATCCCACCTGTGCCGGGATTGTGTCAGGGCAGACAGAGTGACTGGAAATCGCGGTAAATTACCTGCACTCATAAGCTATCCATTTAAATCAGTGGTTCCCATACCTGGTCCTAGAGGCACCCCAGCCAGTCAGGTTTTCAGGGGAGGCAGTGCATGCAAATTTCTCTCATTGATTCATTGATTCCCTTCAAAAGTAAGTACACGTGTTCTTTTCTACAAAATTTGTATTGTTATTTCAATCACCAATTAACAAATCTAATAGATTTTATGTAGTTTCCACTTGCCTACAGTACCTCAATCACACACAGTCATACCCTCTCATACTCACTCATCCTATCTCTAATTAAAATACAATTTCACTCTTTCCCATAGAGATGAATTTAGAACATTTACCTATTGTTTAACCCAGTCATAAAAAGTTTTACCAAATCACAAAGAGTTTTAACAAAGCTATTCTCTTCTTTAGTTCTCCTGCTAATCTTAAATTAATGCTCTTTTCGCCAGAAGCTGAGGCACATAATACTGGCGATACCCACAAATACACTGAATTCCAGTGTTAGCAAACTGAATCATACGTTTTTCACCACATAATCCTTATTATAGTCCACTGATCATTCTATTCTTCAGTACTCAAGTGACATATAAACTCTTCAAAATCCAGTTCTAAGGTTGCTTGGCTTACACCGCTCGTCGCATGTACCCTGTTGAAATTATCCAGTGGTAGAAACTGGCGTCAAACCCGATGCAGTCATTGCGTTTCACACAGGCGTCATCAGGGGTTTAACTTATGACAAATTCAACACACATCCTTGGCTGCATAACCAAAGTGGGCCTCCCATAGATGCCTGAAGCAATGGCGTCTTGCTCTTTAATGCCAGCTCTGCCCAGATGCCCGCCGCACACTAAAGCCCTCCCCGGTCCTACCTTTAAAGGCGTGCTGCTGGTGATCTAGTGGCCTCTGCAGGGGGGGGGGGGGGCATGTTCTTTCCTGCCTGTTGTGCTGCCATTATTCCCCCCTGCCCGGCATTCATTATGGATATCCTGAAAACCTGACTGGCTGGGGTGCCTCAAGGACCAGGTTTGGGAACCACTGCTAGTTGATTCCCACATTTGATTTGCTTTGACATATTTCTAGGTTTTTTTTCTCTCATCTAGCTTTTTTTTTTTTTTAAATAGGCATAATATAAGCATGATGCCCTGTTATAAAATAACTCCTGCTCCATATGGATCTATATTTGTGCATATGCCAACCAATCAGATCTTTATTTGTAATTCACTTTTCCTAGGAAAGTTCAAGGCAAGAACCAATGAAGGCATGACAAAGCTGCTTCAGTGTTATGGCTCCCCTCTTATGGGATGATTTTATGTTTGTGATGAAACCTCAATCACTAACTTAAAAAAAGCTTGAAGACACACTACTTGATCTTGGGTTTCCCACCTTTCTAACCTTTGACTCATCCTTTTTCCCTACCTTGTTCTCTCCATTTTGCTGGCACACTGATCGCACCGTCCTAATGTCTATTTCCTCCTGCTTTCTGAGTCTTTATGGATACATAATAATCAAGAAGTAAAAATTACCACAAAACACAATAGGATGCTGTTGTGTTTTGTAGTAATTTTTACTTCTTGATTATGATGTATCTGCTGTATCCTGAGCCGCCTTCTGTATTCTGCCTTGTCATAGGTTCCCAGTAAATGTTTTGTTAAGTCTTTTATTGTACACTACTTAGGTAAACTTTCTTTTTTTTTTTTTTTATAGATGGTCCATAAACTTTAAACTAAGTACAACTACAGCAAGTCATAAAACAACTAATTCCATAAAAACAAGACCATAAAATCAAAACAAAACAATATAAAAAGCCTACCCTATAACATAGAATCTATATAATTAAATAGATATGCTATAAAAATTGTATCTAAAAGAAATCATAACACATAATTTGAAACAATTATGATCAGTCAGAGGATACTTTGATGAATCTGCAGTGAAAACATTGTTTACATGCCTCTTTTTACCTCTTGGTTGGACTGTGGAAATGCTGGCTTGCCAAATTCTCAGTTTAAACGTTTGCAAACATTACACAATATGACTGTTAGAGTTCTAGGAAATGCTCGAAAATTTGATCATGTGACCCCTTGTTTATAAAGTATCACTGGTTTCCCATATTCTTTAGAATCATATTTTAAAATTTCCCCTGGATTGTATATAAGGCACAGTGAGTTGTGTGCATTAAATTCAGCACACGTCCAATTTACACATGCACCTTAATGAGCCAATCAGTGATAATTGGCCAATATCAACCAATTACAGCACTAATTGGCAATAATTGGAATTTACATGTGCATATACATGTGCATCTTTTTAAGTCTATTCTAAAAACAGGCCTGTGTAAATCCTAACACATGTAGCTGAAAAGCGGGCATGGCCACTGGAGGAGTGTGGGCATGTTGTGGGCATTCCACAAATTTACACTCGTGATTGTAGAATTCAGAGGAACACGCCTACATTTAGGCATGGGTTTTTACACTAGGTTTTTGATGGAATAAATGGCGCGTTCTCCAGCCCTATGCACTGTTCTATAAACTGTGCCTCATTTTAGGCACAGTTTATAGAATAACGCTATACGCTATTTTTTGATGTGCCTATTTTTGAGAGTCCATTTATAGAATCTGGCCCTTTATGTATAACACACAGATCTCTGTGGGAACAACAACTTTTGTACTTGAACAGGTGGATAACACTGTATATATCTATTAGATGTCTTAGGGGCTTTGGAAAAAGGGGTTGGGGGTTAAGGTTTTATTAAAACTCCATTTCTTTAAACAAGCCTTCGATGTACAGCTTACAATATGAGGGAAATTGTGATGGTCTCCAGGGATCTATTTCTCTTTTAGATTTTGTTATGGAATTTGTCTTAGTAGGGTGAATGCTGCTTTGGGATATGTGCATTAGGTCTGTCCTTTTATTCTTATGGAGTTCTTTTCTTTATCTGTAATAATGGATCTTATATTGTAAATCACTTTCGTCTGGAAAAGGTAAATGGGATATCAAATTTTTAAAAAAGCATAAACATAAAAGGAACATAAAATATAAAAATGCAAATAACAAATTACCATAAATTTTATCTAATAGAGTAACAATTAAAATCATCTGCATAACACAACGAGCAACAAATGATTGTGGACTGAATGGGATGCCAGCTTCTTCCACATGTCATTTATATCTTTCTACAATTCTTTATAATTTCATTATGTTATGAATGTCGCACTATTTTGTGGCCTGGTTTTAATTTATTGAATCACATGTGCATTGCTCCTCTTGTGTTAGTTGTTTTTCTGATGTGGATGACTTCTTGGATTCCTTGGCCATACCTACGGATTTCTGCCCGGCTGATCGCATTTGGACCAGCTTCAATCGCCTATTACTTAAAGACGTAGCCACTGCTTTACTAAAGTTCTCCAACAAGTATTGTAGATTGGATGTCTGTCCGACCCATCTTCTAAAAGTCACCCCGAAGTGTTTTGTTGAAGATCTGACTTGCTACTTAAACTTCATGTTATGCTCTGGTTCTTTCCCGCCAGACCATGGTAACATTCGTCTCACTCCCATTCCGAAGAACCTTAAGATAAAACCAGATGTTATCTCTTATTACCGCCCAGTGGCATCGATACCATTGGTTATCAAGTTAATGGAGAGTATGGTTAACGCTCAGCTCAATGAATTCCTGGCTGACTATGATATCCTTCACCACTCGCAGTCAGGTTTCCAGGCTCAATATAGCACAGAGACTGTTCTAGTCACCCTCTTATCAAACTTTAAACGAGAGCTATCCATCGGACGAAAGGTACTATTGCTTCAATTCGACATGTCAAGCGCCTTCGATATGGTGGACCATGACATACTATTACATCTATTAGACTCTTTTGGCATAGGAGGATCTGTTTTACACTAGTTTGAGGGCTTCCTGACCACTAGATCTTACCAGGTCACAGTGGAGTCCGCCACTTCTGCTCCATGGAATGCCTCTTGTGGGGTACCACAGGGCTCACCCCTTTCACCAACCTTATTCAAAGTTATGTTGATGCCTTTAGCCTCAGTTCTAGCTAAATTAGACCTCAATCCTTTCATCTATGCTGACGATATTACCATCTATATCCCCTTTCATACCACCGTAGCAGAAATCGCTACTCTCATTGAAGCTTGCTTCTCCACTATTGAGCACTGGGCCCAGGTGTTTCACTTTAAATTAAACAAGGACAAAACTCAATGTCTCATACTCTCGTCCACCCATGCCCAAATAACCGACACAATGCTTCCAGTAAAGGGCCACACTCTTCCAGTTGCCAACAGTCTACGGCTTTTAGGAGTGCACCTGGACATGCACCTCCAGTTGGATAACCATGTGCATCTGGTCTGCAAAAGAATGTTTAATGCCATGTGGAGGCTCCGACGCATAAGATATTTCCTAACCAGAGATCTGTTCCGTACACTTGTGCATTGGCTAGTCCTCTCCCACCTAGATTATTGCAGCGGAATTTATGCGGGTTGCAAGGTCTCTCTACTGAAAAAGTTCCAAACAGTCCAGAACACTGCCGCGAGACTGATTCTGGGTGGACACCGTTTTGCACATGCCGAGCCATTGCGCTTCAGGCTCCATTGGCTACCTGTAAAGGAGCGTATTATGTTTAAGCTCTGCTCCTTAACCCACAAAATCATCTATGGGCTTGCTCCGGACTATATGCTCCCCTTGATTGACCTTCTGCCCAGGAATGCCACGCCTGCATCACAGTCATACCTCCATCTACACTTCCCAAGCTGCAAGGGTGTCAAGTATAAGAAAATTTTCTCCTCCTCTTTCCGCTACTGGTGCCCTAAATACTGTAATGCTCTCCCGCAGCACCTCAAAACGCAGGTGGACCACATTTTCTTCAAGAAGTTGCTGAAGACTTACTTATTTGCTAAAACTTACTCCCCAAACTACTCTGCTGAATGATGTACCCTTCACGATCCCCACCCTGCTTAGTTTCCCATTGTTAGCTGCTGCTCCCTCTGTCTACCCTTTGTCCTCCCTGCATTATTTTCTTACATTGTAAACTTTCCTAATTTTTTTTTCTGTAAGCCACATTGTGCCTGCATGAGTGGGAAAATGTGGGATATAAATGAACCATAAATAAATAAATAAATAAAAATAAATAAATAAATACATAAATAAATAAATAAATAATATGGAACTATTGTGACAGCTCTCATTCATAACATGCAAAATAATCAAAGAATGACTCAGAAAGCCAATTCTTTACCAAATATCCAAAATGCAGATTGTTAGCTATGAAATAGGTATCGCACAGCCTAGTGACCTGGTAAGAAAAGTGTGTGTTTGTGTACTAGTAAATGTGTGTATTTATAAGCAGTTTATATATAATACAAAGGTACTTATTTTGTATCTGGGACAATGGAGGGTTAAGTGACTTGCCCAGAGTCACAAGGAGCTGCAGTGGGAACTGAACCCAGTTTGTCTGGTTCTCAGGCCACTGCACTAACCATTAAGTGAATCCCCCATTCCAAAGACTGGTGTAAACAAGAGGTGGAAGAAAACCAAGTCCAAGTGACCAAATTTGGCTGGTCACTTGGACTTGGTTTTCTTCCACCTCTTGTTTGCTGTGTTTGCTTTTTTGTGGAAGGAGTGGACCCCCCCCCCCTTTCCCCCTTTGTTTCCAAGGCTGATGGGCATAACAGGGGTGTTCCTAAAATTAACATGCGTTGTTGTAGTATAAGGGGGATACGTGCCTAATGTTGGTGCATACATTTGCACACATTTCAGTTTGTGCAAATGGCCATGCCTAAAGTTAGGCGCTACTTCTGGGCGTAAGCGCTATTCTATTACCTGTGCCTGGAAGTGCGACTAATAGAATAGCGCTTTTTATGGTGCTGACTTTTTATGCACCATATATAGAATCTAGCCCTAAGCATCCAAATGTCCGTATGAGTTTATAGAATTACGGGGAAAATGTCTTCCTATTGCTAAATCACAATGAGATACATAAGCATGGCCAGAATCTGAGAAACTTCCTCACTAACCTCCTGTTGTTTCTAGTTATTTCTCTTTTTCAAAGATTAGTATCAATGAAAATAACTTACTGAAGGATGTACTTAATTCATAGCAAATATCTGTCCTCCATCTGGTGTCACATCAGGGGAACCAGGCAAGTGCTGCCTTTACAGAATTATGAGGCTTTAAAAGACTGAAGGAGACAAAAAGGGACCTAGATCCTCCCCCTCCTCCCCCTCCTTCTGCCAGTATAGACTGTTGGGGCTTTCTTAAAACTTCTGGACAGACTATAGCTTAAAGGATAAACACTGGAGAGAGGAGGGAAGGGGGAGCTCAGGATAGCAGAGGATGGGGGCAAAACAGGGAGTACGGGAATGTGCTGATGCAGCAGGTTAGAAGTACATGCAGCATATCCATAGAAACCTACAAGATTTCCGTGTCACTGAATTGTGAACCTGCTAAGAGCAGATCTTTTTCAGAGAGAGAGAAGCAGCAGAACTAGAGGACATGAATTGAGGTTGCAGGGTGGTAGATTTAGGATGAACGTCAGGAAATACTTTTTCACAGAAAGGCTGGTAGATGCCTGGAATACCCTCCTGGTGGAGGTGGTGGAGTCAAAGACAGTAAAAAAAAATTCAAAACATGATGATAGAATCAATGCAAAACTTAAATGACATTCACACTTCAAGAGTGGATCATGCAACACCTTTGTTGATAAACAATGAGACTAGATTAGATTAGGGGAGTAATCTGTTTGCAGACACAGGTACAAATCTTACTGCCTTGTTGGGCAGACTGGATGGACCATAGAGGTCTTTATCTGCTGTCATTTCCTAAAGTACTGTATGCTCCTGTGTTACTAAGGAAATACAGACACACACAGCAGGGAGTAGGAAGGGAAGGCTCCTCCAAGAAACTGGGGAAGACGTATATTGTAAATCAAACCTTTATTCCAAGTTACACAGTGAAAAACTCGACACAGCTGTGTTTCGGCGCTAAAAAGTACCTTCCTCAGGAGTCTACAAAATAAGTATTACTATTAAAAAATATTTCACAAAGAAATATTACAGATATAAAAAAAGGAGAAATAAACATCACAAATGTATCTTAATATAAAGTATACAAATAAAGTCTTTAAAATAATATATACTTTAGACACATAAGCAAACCTATTTAAAGAAATTTATACAAAATAAATAATAAACCATTGGACAGGTATAAAAACTATTTCATAAAATGGTGGTGTAATTAATTTTTGTCATTTAAAATTTAAAACGTATAAACACATTTATAAACTTATTTAAAAGAAATATTTTGTATATTCATCTGTCTATGGTATACAGCTTATAAATATTATGTACACAAATAAGGTTAACAAATAAACGATCATACATATATCCATAAAAAATGTATGAGTATTTAGAAATCAATATAAACTTATAGATCTATATGCTGGTTTCATGCTCACATAAAACTATTCTTAAAAAATTATGTATGCATACCATTGGCCTAAAAACCATTATTATTTAAAATGCCAAATTAAGGACAAAATCAAAAATAATATATGAATAAACTAATACATTTTTTACTGACTTTATAGTGTACAGCTGATTTTGTATATTCTATTATTTGTGATATATTGGTGTTACGTAATACCGGATATAGATATTTTATCCTATAAATAATAGCAGAATAATCGCTAATTAATAAGCATGAATATCTCGGGATAAAAAGGACAACAACGAAGGACTATCTAGATTTATGAGTTAGTGTGTACACGTTCCACCCATGTGTCAAAATATAGAACATGTATTATAATGACGTGAATAATAAGGGCATGGGATGTCTAGCATAAATAAATGTTTCAATATCAAATATTAAAATTGAGATAGACTAAAAACATGGGATAAAGGGAAGAAAAAAAGACTTAAAAATATATATCTCATATATGTCAAATATGCTGTCTGTAAACATAGCGTCTACAGAGAAAATACAGATCATGCAACAGTAGAGCCTTGTGGCAGGAACATACCACCCAGAGTGGTGCCACTCTGACTCTAATACATGGCAGGAATGTAGTATTCGCAGCAGTTCTATCCTATACCACTTCTGTATGTCCCCCACAAGAGTGCCCATCTGATGCTAATCTATGCCAGGAATACAGTACCTGCAGCATTCAGTGAACTATCTGCTTAAGGACGGAGGATAGCATTAATCATGATGCCACTGTGATGCTCATCTTTCACTGGAAATTCCACACTTCTTTTTTTTCCCCCAGAAATTTTATTAAAGTTTTCAAATAACAACAACAAAAAAAACGAGAACAGAATGAAAAGCAATATAACAAAGCATACAGTATACACAGGGTAGAGAAGTGCTTTGCAACATTACAGACAATAATGTTAAATCTGATTGAAATAATTTTCAAAGTGATTGAATATAATCCATTAACGGGGAACCATATCAATGCTTTTTTGTTGGATGTTCCAGTAAGACATGCTGATGCTGTTTCCAATTTGTGATATAGCAAAACTGACTGCCACCAAAAATGTTCATTAAGCATTAAGGCATTTTTCCAATTTGCAAGGATCATATATTGTCCAATAGTAATCAAGATGTCGAACAAGTTTTTATAATGCTCGGCTAGACAGATTTCAGCTGAACAAGATTTAAATACGATTAATGCCATACTGGGTTTAACATTAATTTTGAGTATGCAACAGATGACTTTCCAAATACTTTGCCAAAATGACTTAATTTTTTCGCATTCATATATCATGTGCACAAATGTTCCTACGTGAGCTTGACAGTGCCAGCATAGATTGGAAGCTACCAATTTTGCACTATGGATTTTCCGTGGAGTCCATACAGCCCTATGATAAAGAAAGTACATAGATTGCATAAGGTTAGCAGAGGATAGTGGCCTAATTAAAGACTTCCAGATTCTGGATTGAGCAGAATCCAAAATTGTTTGATTAGTATCCGCTTCCCATAATTCTCTAAGGGAGGAACTATGTTCGTATTGATAAGAAAGCAAATTCTTATAAATAGAGGAGGCCATGTGTCCATTGTTAATCAAGGATCTAGCGGTTTCATAAATAGTGGATTCATAAGAACCAGCAGTTTTTAGTATATTGATTCTTTTAACACAATGTGTCAATTGCAACCACTGCAAGTATTGTGTGTTGGGTATATGTGGTTTTGTTTGAATCTCCTGGAATGTTAACAAGGTGTTTTGACCTTTTGTACATATGTCTTCAATGGTCCAGATTCCGTATTGAGCCCAATTTTCCCAAAAGAATGTTTTTTTTGTTAATACGGAATATGGGATTATTCCATATAAGTAATTGGAGGGAGGAAAGGATAGTAAGGTCCAATAATTTGTCTAAATGTAACAGACATGCTCTTGTATTAAGCATAACTAGGTTATCTCTCTCACAAGAAGTAAGAGTCATGTAAATAGTTGTGTGCAATGGTATTGGGGAGGTTATAAGTTGCTGCAATTGAAGCCAGATAGGTGTGTAGTCTATTTTGAAAGGAAACCAATAGCAGCCTTGCTGTGTAATAAATGCCTGATGATATAATAGAAAATTTGGAAACATTAAACCAAATTTTTCTTTGGGGGCTTTGAGCTTTTTAAGTGATATTCTAGGCATTTTAGCTTTCCAGAGAAAAGAGACCAGAAGTCTCTCAATCTGTTTAAAATAACATTGGGATCAAAATTTTATTTTAGGAGCAACCATCATTTTAATGGTCTCTATTCTGCCCCACCAGGAGGTATGGAGGGGGTGCCATTTTAAAAGAAGGTCTTTGAGAAATTTAAGTATGTTTTCACCATTATGTTTGATGGTATCTTGTACTGTATAATATAAATCTATGCCAAGATATCTAAGTTTCTTGGAGGACCAGACTAAATTAAAAGGTTGAATCAGGCTGGAAACTGCATGAATGTTCAGTGGTAAAACTTCTGTTTTGGCTTGATTGATTTTATAGCCCGATATTGCAGAAAAGGACTGAATTAAAGAGAAGAGTGGGGGAAGAGAGGTCTTAGGGTTGGACATATACAACAAAATATCATCTGCGTATGCAGAGATTTTAAATTGCGCATTTTTATATAATATTCCTGTAATATTGACCTGGGCATTGATGGCAAGAATGAGTGGCTCTAATGCCAAATTAAACAGATAAGGAGAAAGGGGACATCCGTGCTGTGTACCTCTTTGCAGATATATTGTTTCTGGTAAGTGGTTATTGGCAATAATTTTGGCTGTGGGTTGTGAATATAATACTTTAATTTTAGATATAAAGTCTGGTGATGCTCCGAACCACTCAAGAATTGAAAATAAATAATGCCATTCTACCCTGTCAAAGGCTTTTTCTGTGTCAAGGGACATAGCTATAATAGGGTGGTCCTGGTATTTAGCAATATGTGATAATTGAAAGAAAAGTCTAGAGTTGTCTGATATTAGTCTGGCATAAAACCTATTTGATTTGGAGAGATCACCTTACTAATTACATTCTTCAATTGGTTAGCAATAATTTTTGCATAGATTTTGTAATCTGAGTTAAGGAGAGAGATGGGTCTGTAACTTTGTACTAATTGAGGGTCTTTAATAGGCTTAGGTATTACTATGATGACAGCTTCTGTAAATCTACTAGTCGAAACAGTTGAGGGGTCCAGTGAATTGAATAGTTGTGTGAGGGTAATAGAAAGAGAATTTAAGAATACTTCGTAAAACTCAGTAGAGATGCCATCTGGGCCAGGTGCTTTGTGGAAGGGAAGATCTTTTAGAGCCTGCATGAGTTCTTCTGTATTAAATGGTTTCAGAAGTACCTTATTATCTGAGAGGGTCCATTGTGGGTGATCAAGCTGATAGAGAAAGCTTGTTATTTTATCAGGATTTTCGTCTGTCTCGGATGTATATAACTTGCTATAAAATTGATGAAACAATTTTAGAATCCCAGAAGCTGAAGTAACACTTTTGTTTTTGTTATTCTTGATATATGGTATTTGAATTTTAGTTTTCTTATACTTAAGGTAATTGGCTAGTATTTTGCCACTTTTATTGCCTCCAGCATAGTATTGGGTTTTAGTTTGAAATCTCTCTTGTGTGGCCATTTTGGTAGCAATTTTATTGTACTCATATTTGAGTTGATAGAGCTTATTTAGAAACTGCCTATCTTGCGAGATAATAAAGTTATTTCCGCATTCTTTAATTTGATTTTTGAATAATTTAGTTTGTTCTCTCTTTTTAAATACTGCTATAGAAATCGTAGATTGTATATTGAGCTTTACTATGCATACTTTGTGAATACAACCTGTCATTGTATGAATAAAAATATATTTCAAAAAAAAAAAAAAAAAGAAATTATTTCTCCTCTTAATGTTGCTTTGAAGGCCTCCCATATAGTAAGTGATGATATTGTTTCTGTTGAATTATTTTGAAAAACTTCAGATATGAAATTAGAAATATGAGTTTTAATTTTATCTTCCTGTAAAAGAGTGGCATTAAGACGCCATATAGGCGATTTAGTACAAGGTTGATGCAAAGAGGATATATTTAAGGAGATAGGAGCATGATCAGATATGACAATTGGATGTATAGTGGCCTCTGTGACTGATGAGAGCAGAGTGGCAGAAAGTAAGAAATAATCAATTCTAGAAAAACTGTTGTGAGGCGGAGAGAAGTGCGTATAATCTCTTGTGTCTGGAAAGTTTGTCCTCCAAGGATCTATTAAATCAAATTCAGTAATTAGAGATTGTAATGTAATAGTGGTGTTGGAAATAGGCTTAACTAGAGCTTCTATCTAACCATCTGTCAAGTGGAAGATTAAAATCTCCGGAGATAAGAAGTGGAAGTGGATCAAATAAGGAGATTGTGCGGGACAGTGCATGGAAAAAGTCTGGAGAATCTGCATTAGGTACAGCTTATATGTTTACCAGTAGCAACTGTGGTGTAGAGAATTCTGCTTTTATAATTAGCCAGCGTCCTTCATCGTCAGCTAAATGTTCAAGTATATTAAGTTGAAGATCTTTGTGAAAGAGTATTGAAACTCCATTCCTCCTCCCCATTGAAGGGGTGTCTATAGATTGTGATATCCATTTGTAAGGAGAGATCAATTTGTTTAGACCAGTGGCGTAGCCAGACCTGACATTTTGGGTGGGCCCAGAGCTAACATGGGTGGGCACTATGTATATAGGTTATAAGTAGCCTTTCTTGGGATACATACAGAGCATAGCTAGAATGTTTCCTCTTAACAGCTTTCCATAGGAAAAATGTATTCAAATTCTGATAGCACCTCAATAACAGCAACACAAAATCCCATCACTGTCACATACTTAGTGAAGTAACACTATATCCTGCAAAGATGCTTCTTACTACTACTACTACTACTACTAATCATTTCTTAGAGCCTATGCTGCAAACCTTAACACCAATTCTGAACAGGAATACCAGTTAACAGTGCCTTTAAAAAAGCAGCAGTGAATATGCACAGCAGCAATACACATCCCATTGGAATAGTCAGACAAATAGATCCTCACACAAACCACGTGCCAGCAGAATCTCTCACCTGCTCGGTCACAGGTAGAACATAGACCAACCTTATCAATTACAAAATAAAGGACCAAAAATTAAAATTTGTCCTGTAGTCCTTCTTTTCCCTACCCCCTCCCATCCATCCCAGTGGCCCGATATCAGCCCTCCCCTACCTCCCCATCCATCCACGTAGCCCAGCAGTGGCGCTAGAGTGGCAGACTTCTATTCTGACCCGGATTTAAAAATTAAGTTACTACTTACTACTACTTATCATTTCTATAGCGCTACTAGATGTACGCAGCGCTGTACACTTGAACATGAAGAGACAGTCCCTGCTCAACAGAGCTTACAATCTAATTTGGACAGACAAACAGGACAAATAAGTTCTCCCTCTTCCAATTCTAGCTGTGCCTGTGAGGATAGAGAAGCCTGAAAGACCCCTCCCTCCGAAGGCCGAGGGGACAATGGCACCAGACTCTGGGTCCGCTTTCTGTGCTTCTGGACCGGATCCCCTGAAGGCTGTGCTAGGGCAAGTGGAGAGAACACTCCTTCCTTGGACTCCCAAAACTGCAGCACCGAATCCCCTGGCCTGACGGCTTTGAAAGATAGGCCACCAAAGAGGGGAGCTATGCAGGAGAAAAATTAGAAGGGAACGGGCCTGCAATCGCGGTGTCCGACCGACACGCATTGCAAAATGGCCACCAGACCTTCAGCATCCGACGGAGTCTTCCCGTGCCTCAGCTGTGCGAGAAATCATCGACGGGACACTAGCTTGCCACACAGCTCACCTGACACTGTCTCAACGCTGCTCTACAGCGGGAGCGGTGTTTGACTCGCTCTGCAGCCATGCGTTGTGCCGGCAATTTTTTTTTTAACTCAGTGCTGGAAAAAACCCAAAAATACTCACCCGCGGATGAGCACGCCCGCCGCCGCGCACATCCACATCCGCATAGGATGGATGGGAAGAAGAGAACACGACGCGCCAGAGATCATCAGCTGAGCCGGCCCTCCCTGCCCTTAGCCGAGCGGGTGCCCGCGACGTGGGGTAGCGCTTACGCTAGGCTGCTCAGCTCCAGCCTCTGCTGCTGCAGTCTGTCAGAGTGGCATGGTGGGGCGGGCCTGAGCCGAAATCGGGCTGGAAGGATTCAGGAATCAGCTGAGCCAGAGCGCGAGCGGGTGTGTGCTTTCTCTGTCAGTCTGTCTGCCTACGCTAGGAGGCTGCTGCTGCTGCATTGTACGTGCGCTTGGGTGGGCAGGCCTGGGACGAAATTGGGTGGGCCTGAAATTCCGCACTTCTAACATGAACAAATGAACTGTAACATCAGTGCATGCCAGTAATATGACTTCACAGAGCGTTTCACCTTCAGCAGTATCAGCCCCTGTGGTGTTAATTTTTTTTAATCACAAAATCACACTCAGATATCACACATCTGCCAGTCAAAATGAAAATCAAATCCAAACAAGCAGAGTGGTGTTGTCTATACCAAAACAAGGACATCAAAATAGTCCAACTTAGTCCAGAAAAAAAGGGGGGGAAAAGTCTCAACAAGTGCTGCAATATTGAATTTTAATCATTGATTGCACACACAACAAGTCATCATAGACTAAAAAAAAACCCAAAATAGGTCTATTTTTATTTTCTTCTCTTATATTTATAAATGCTTTTATTTACACATAGTTCCAGCTCTAAAACGTCAAAAAAACACAAAATAACTTATCTTTTGTGGAAGAGAGTCACTGACGAATCTGTCCTGCGTATAGACTCCGACGGTCCCATTTCGTATTTCTTCCTCAGGGAACCCAGACGTGGACTTGTAAGAAATTAAGTTACTAAAAAACGCTGGACTGGACGCTGAATCAGTTAATTTTTTTTGAGCTCACAGAAATACCGCTCCAGTACCAGCAACGTCATACCTAAAAAATGAAGGCAGATAAAGACCATATTTCCTTTCCAATCTGCCCTTTCACACCATCTACTATCCCGTAGAATCCTATGCGCTTATTCCAAGTTTTCTTGAGACTCGTAGGATCTCTAAAGGAGAAGACATACCCAGTGCAATCTTGGTGCTGTCTGCCTGTGTGCACCTCCATCAGAGCTGAACAGCTGTGTTTGTGAATTAGTTTGGCCGGTCCAGCAATGGCAGGCTATGAAATGCCACCCTGGAACTGTATCACAACTTTTTAACTTGTAGAGGCACAAAAATCATAGCTTCCTGCCTAATCGGTAGTGCTGTTTTTGGAGCATACTCTCCTTCACTCTAGTTAGCCAGAAAGATCTTCATGGGCACAAAAACAATTTCATTAAACTGTGAAAAAGCAGAAAATCTACTGATCAGAATTACAAAAGAACAAGGGAAATGATTGTTTGGGTTGCAGTAGGGTGTGTTGCAGATAATGAAACAAATTAGCTGCAGTTAGTTGTTGAAGTCTGCCTAGTTATTCATACTCAGTACAAAATATCACGGAACACATCATAAATCAATATTACTGAGTGAAACCAAAGAAACATCAGCAAACAATAACCATGTGGCCAGCCAGGAAGGAACAGTGAGACTAGCACATTATACAAAGAACCGCTGAAGCAGATGCCACTAACACATGGGCAGTCTTATAAAGGTGGCAGAAGAGACCTAACAGGGTATAAACATCAACCGGGACAAGATTGATGTATAGGCAAACTACACACATGGCTGGGCCCCAGATATTTAGGAGGGGCTCTCTCAATGGATACCAAGGCAGATTTTGGTCCTGTAAGAAAGCTGCTGGCAGAAAGAATGGTTAAAGCTGCTGGCAGAAAGAATGGTTGGGTGAGGGGAGGCCAGAGCCACCGCTGTCCATGGAGATAAGTGTATTCTTCCCACCCTGGGCAGCAGGAGGAGTGGGTGAGCAGTGTGTCTTACCTGCTGTGTCATCCTCTGCACTGAGAACCGTGGGGGCCCCAGTTGTGGGAATTTTAAAATGCATTTATATTACGATGGAAGTCTGTCACACTTGTTCACCTAGGGATGCTAAAGAGTTAAGCATGCCCTGGCATAATCTGCTGTATATAAAGCACGAATTGTGGGATAGTGCTGATTTTATGTCAGTCTCCGGTGGTCTTCTCAGATAGGTGCTGGATTTTGGTGATGAGGTGAGGGATTTCCCTCATTACTCTATATGTCTGGGATCTCCTTTCTCCTACTGTAGGGATGGTCAACAAGTGCTATGAGGAGTATGTGGCAGAAACCAAATTTATATAAAGGACAGTGAAAGGGAAAGAGAGAGTGAGGTATATATCCCTTGTCTACCAGTTCCCCTGTGGATAGGAGACCTTAACCAAAGTATGTCCTAAATGTCATAGGTGCCAACATTTCAAAATGATTGGGGATGCCAAACACAGTTTACCCATCCCTGGACAAAATGAAGGAGCTTGCTCAATATTGGAAGTCTTCATCACCCACTGGCACCCTCACAGTTGGCTCCTATGCTAGAAATACATTACCTATTTAACACTTTGCCTCTTGCATAGTCTCTGTTGCTAGGTTTGTCCTGTATTAATAACAATTTCAATTTATTGGATTTGTACTCCACAGTTATCAGAATTAACTACTCAGTTCTATGTGGCTTACATAAAATAGAGCAGATATACAAATACAGGTCAACGATGCATGATGAGGCAGAGAGCTATGGAATAGTAGTTATAAGAAAAGGGGAGGATATCAAGTGGAGGATAGACTGGTAATGGTATGAAGCTCATTAGGCAGTGAATAGATCCACGGTGGGAGAGGATAGATACATGATCAGGATTAATTATCGGGTATGCCTAGCAGCTCTGATCTAAGTCATATCTATCAATAAAAATTTCTTGTTTAAAACTGTTTTCAGTTTTTTACAAAAGCTTGCATAGGTGGTGTCATTTGTCTTTGAGCAATGTATTCCACCATTTGGCTACATTATATGGAAAGCCGGCGGTGTAGGCTGATTTATAGACTTTACAGCTGGGGAAGTGTACAGTTAGGTGGTTTCTCAACCTCTCCTTGAGATTTGGTAGTGTTAGCTCTACTAGTGACATCATATATCTGGGTACAGTGCCATAGACAACCTGGTATACGAAAGCACAAATTTTGAAAATCACTCTCCCTCTTATTGGTAGCCAATGTAGGGATTACAGTAGTGATGTGGCATGGTTGTATCTGGATGTGCCACAGATCAGATGCACAGGGATGGTTTGTATTATTTGTAATTTTTTAAAGATGTATTCTCTGCATCCTGCATAGACCTCATTGCAGTAATCTATCTGGGAAAGAATGTAACTTTGGACCAAGATCTGAAAGATATTTTTTGAAAAGTAGGCTCTTAGTCGTCATAGATGCCATAGCGATCTGAATACTTTTGACATTAGGGCTGACACGTGTGGTTATAACGTTAGGTGCTGGTCAAATATTATTCCCAGGACTTTGATGTTAGTGTGTAGAGAGTATTCGGTTCAATCAATAGAAAATTTGTTGGTTTGAATGGGCTGGTTATCATCATGAACTTCATCTTTTCTCTGTTGAGTTTCATCTTAAAGGCTGTGGCCCAGGATTCCATCAGATCAAGCACACGTTTGATGTCTCCTAGCACATTCATGATGCTGTTTACAAAGGGGATGCATATGGTTATGTTGTCAGCGTAGATGTATGTATTAAAACTGCTCGCCTCCAATTTGTGGCCTAAGGATTTACCACCTCTTTACAGATCCCTTCTCCTACAATTTGGGGGAAAGCCTATGATTTAGATTGGATGTATCTGTGTCTAATTCTTCATTTTAGGGTTAAGATATTGATAACTGGATTTGGTGTTTTATCACCATTCATCTTATGCGCTCCTTGCACAATATCTCAAGTAACATCTTGCAAACCAAGTAAAGAAAAGGTTGTTGTACAGCTATGTGTATTTTGGTTTGGCTAAAGCTAGAAACCTTTTTTTAGTGCACGCTAATGCTAAAGATACCCATAAGAATATTACTACTACTACTACTAACGAACATTTCTAAAGCGCTACTAGGGTTACGCAGCGCTGTACAATTTAAACATAGAAGGACAGTCCCTGCTCAAAGAGCTTACAATCTAAAAGACAAGAGAACAATCTAAAGACAAGTGAACAATCTAGAGGAAGAGTGAACAGTTAATCTGATAGGGTGGATAGATTGGGGCATTTTATATTTCTCGAGCGGTTAGGCGCCGAAGGCAGCATTGAAGAGGTGAGTTTTAAGCAGAGATTTGAAGATGGGTAGGGAGGGGGCATGGCGTAAGGGTAAAGGAAGATTGTTCCAGGCGTAGGGTGAGGCAAGGCAGAATGGGCGGAGCCTGGAGTTGGCAGTGGTGGAGAAGGGTACTGAGTGTCTCTATCGTTTGCACGTGCTAAAAACGCTAGCATACCTTAGTAAACAGGGCCCTAAATCTGTTGGCGGTCTGCTATGTGACTATTCCATCACTGTTTCATTATTGCTACCAAGTACTATAAATTTGGGGCATTTGCTTAAAAATTTGATGGTTTTAATTCATTTATGATGAAAAAAACAGTATGGGCTGTTAATCCTAAACAGGTAATCTAATACTCTAGAGAACTGAAAAACAGCCAAACACAATCCAAAGGGTTGTGTGGAATGAATGTAAAGAAATGAGGAAAGTGGGAAATATCCTCAGAAACCAAGGCTTCTGCCAAGGTCTAATCAACAAGACACTTTTGTCTATAAAAGACTTTGTGCCCGTGATCAAGTTTCTTTCATGGGGTAAATATTCCCTACTCCACTCATTCAAAAATGCCCATATAGGAGCATCATACAAAATTGCCCATAACAGAGCACAAAACTTTTATACAAAAAAGCCCATAATAGAGCACAAATATTAAAGATAACTGAGTTACAAGAACTGTTAAAGCTACAGCATGGCATGCATCAACTTAGCTCAATAAATGCTGGCTAGACAACCCCACAGTTCAACTGTTGATTTTCAACGGGGCCCGATTCGTTTCACCCATAGCAGGGCTTCATCAGGAACCACTCAGTTGGATCATACTGACAGGGGTATCGGTCTCAAGCTGACTAAACGTCTCTCCTGCCTGAACTTAGAGAATGTCAAATTAACCAAGGCCACCGCCAATGTGGAAAGTGCAGTGTTTGCAATCACTCGATGGATATATCCAGTTTTTTACATCCTAAGACGTTTAAAAAATATTATTTGAACCATACCTCGATTGCAACACTTCAAGTGTAATTTATCTGATTCAGTGCTCATGCCCTATGTTATAACATAGGGAAAACTATAAGAGCAATTAAAACTAGAATGATACAGCACAGAAGCTGCATTAACAGAAAAATAGAAAGTGCCCCCCTGGTGAATCATTGGATGACGGCAAACCACAGTATTTCAGATCTCAAGTTTTTAGTTCTTAAGGTATTTAATACAAACAAAAGAAGAGGCAACATAGATAGCCAGCTGTTAAGAGAAGAACAAAGACTGATATTTGAAATGGACACATTAGCACCTAAAGGTCTCAACAACGACATAGATTTCACGGTCTTTTAATGAAGGATTCGTGTTTTTTCCTCATCAGATTTATATTTTATCCTGTTTTTATTGTTAATTTTTCAATTTTAATATTTGATCGTTATTTATCTCATTATCTCACATCATTTCACTTTATTCATCTTAAATATATTTTAGTGTGGACACTTTATATCTTCTTTTCTTCACCACATATTTGAATGATGATTTATTTATATATTTTGCTTGCATTGTTCCATGAACACGTTCTGTGATGCCATATTTTTGCAATTTATCAACCATAAGTTTAAATTTTTTTTACCTAGTTCTATTACCCCATAAACACGTTCTGTTATGCCATATTTTTGTGATTTATCAGTCATCCATTAACTGTGGTCACATAAAAAAAATTTTTTACAAAAAATTTGCTAGACCAAAAATGTCTTTAAATAAAATCTGTGAATTATGTATTTTTTATCCTTGTATTCGTGTATTATTACACATTTTTATTTACCATTTGAAAAATGTGTCGGCATTATTTAACTTCTATATTATTAAAAACTTTTATCAATTTTTTTCCATTATAAATATCCTTTTTTTATTATATATTACACATTTTTTTGATTTGTTGCATTATTAAGAAACTTTGATATCATGATCTAGGTGCATTTACTAGATGATATATATCTATTTATTTGGACTTTTTCAGCATAAGATGATGATCGTTATAAAATAGACATTTATCCAAGTTCAACTCCACAACATGCATTTATCCACGTTTTCAACCGTAGTATGTATTTTGATTTAAAGAATGCTTTCTTCATCTTTTTTATGAGGAGATATATATTCATATATTCATCTATTTTTTCTTTTTCTTTAACCCCCCGACCTTCTAGTTTTTTTGAGTCTGCGACATCATCCCATGACCATTTAGTTACCTCATTTTTTCAAAAATTCAAATTAAGTTTATTATTATTTTTGCTTCTACAGTGTTTAGATACGGCTCCGAGACATTACCACACTTAGTTTTTTTTTTTTTTGTAAATATTTTTTGAGTGATTGACCACTTTATAATTGAAAGAGAAAAACGCCTAGATTTCGACCCAAATCGGGAGATAGACGTTTATCTCACAAAAACGAATAAATCGGTATAATGGAAAGCCGATTTTGGACGTTTTCAACTGCACTCCATCACAGAAGCGTACAAAGTTGACGGGGGCGTGTCGGAGGCGTGGCGAAGGTGGAACTGGGGCGTGGTTATCGGCCGAGGAGAAATGGGCGCTTTTCGCCGATAATGGAAAAAAAGTATGCGTTTGTAGCTAGAATTTAGGGCACTTTTCCTGGACCCTGTTTTTTCACGAATAAGGCCCCAAAAAGTGCCCTAAATGACCAGATTACCCCCAGAGGGAATCGGGGATGACCTCCCCTGACTCTCCCAGTGGTCACTAACCCCCTCCCACCACAAAAAATGATGTTTCACAACCTTTTATTTTCACCCTCAAATGTCATACCCACCTCCCTGGCAGCAGTATGCAGGTCCCTGGAGCAGTTGTTAGGGGGTGCAGTGGACTTCAGGCAGGTGGACCCAGGCCCATCCCCCCCTACCTGTTACAATTGTGCTGCTTAATGCTTAGTCGTCCAACCCCCCAAACCCACTGTACCCACATGTAGGTGCCCCCCTTCACCCCTTAGGGCTATAGTAATGGTGTAGACTTGTGGGCAGTGGGTTTTGAGGGGGATTTGGGGGGCTCAACACACAAGGGAAGGGTGCTATGCACCTGGGAGCTCTTTTACCTTTTTTTTTTTTTTTGTAAAAGTGCCCCCTAGGGTGCCCGGTTGGTGTCCTGGCATGTGAGGGGGACCAGTGCACTACGAATCCTGGCCCCTCCCACGAACAAATGCCTTGCATTTATTCATTTTTGAGCTGGGCGCTTTCATTTTCCATTATCGCTGAAAAACAAAAACGCCCAGTTCACAAATTGTCGAATAAAACATGGACGTCTATTTTTTTTCGAAAATACGGTTTGGTCCGCCCCTTCATGGACTTGTTCTCGGAGATAAACGCCCATGGAGATAGACGTTTTCGTTCAATTATGCCCCTCTGAGTGAATGAACGTCTTTTTTAATTTTTGGTTTTGAGGCAAGCAGTTCATTATTATTGTTTAATTACTATAGTCTTCCCATTTTTGAGGGGCTGGATGTCCATCTATCTTTCACCTTACCAACAGCTGGTGACCTCATTTCCTCATTTTAATTTTCGAATTAATTTATACTATGGTTTCATTTTATTTCCCGGCCATCATATCAATTGATGTAGGTTTTTGATTCAAAAAAGACTAGTTTTAAATGGACCTCTTTCTAAACACATTCAACTTGTTTATCACAGACTACCTATTTGAGGACATAGACGTCCAACTTGATTCTAACTAGTGGTATCATCTCATTAATATTCAGTGACCTCACTTCCCCCTTTTTTTGGCGTCAATTTAGAGTAACATAGTAACATAGTAGATGACGGCAGAAAAAGACCTGCATGGTCCATCCAGTCTGCCCATGACAAACTCATATGTGTATACCTTACCTTGAATTTGTACATGTCCTTTTCAGGGCACAGACCATATAAGTCTGCCCAGCAGTATTTCCCGCCTCCCAACCACCAGTCCCGCCTCCCATCACCGGCTCTGTTACAGACCGTATAAGTCTGCCCTCCCCTATCCTCACCTCCCAACCACCACCCCCTCTTCCCCCCAACTGCTCCGCCACCCAATTTCAGCTAAGCTTCTGAGGATCCATTCCTTCTGCACAGGATTCCTCTATGCATATCCCACGCATGTTTGAACTCCATTACCGTTTTCATCTCCACCACCGCGGGAGGGCATTCCAAGCGTCCACCACCCTCTCCGTGAAAAAATACTTCCTGACACCATTCTTGAGTCTGCCCCCCTTCAATCTCATTTCATGTCCTCTCGTTCTACCGCCTTCCCATCTCCGGAAAAGATTTGTTTGCGGATTAATACCTTTCAAATATTTGAACATCTGTATCATATCACCCCTGTTCCTCCTTTCCTCCAGGGTGTACATGTTCAGGTCAGCAAGCCTCTCTTCATACGTCCTGGAACGTAAATCCCATACCATCCTCGTAGCTTTTCTTTGCACCGCTTCCATTTTTTTAACATCCTTCGCAAGATACGGCCTCCAAAACTGAACACAACGTCTTATACAGGGGCATTAAAACCTCCTTTCTTCTGCTGGTCACTCCTCTCTCTATACAGCCTAGCAATCTTCTAGCTACTGCCACCGCCTTGTCGCACTGTTTCGTCGCCTTCAGGTCCTCAGATACTATCACCCCAAGATCCCTCTCCCCGTCCGTGCCTATCAGACTCTCCCCGCCTAACACATACGTCTCCCTTGGATGTCTACTCCCTAAGTGCATCACTTTGCATTTCTTCGCATTGAATTTTAATTGCCAAACGTTAGACCATTCTTCTAGCTTCTTCAGATCTTTTTTCATGTTTTCCACACCCTCCGGGGTGTCCACTCTGTTGGAAATCTTGGTGTCATCCGCAAAAAGGCAAACTTTACCTTGTAACCGTTCGGCAATGTCACTCACAAATATATTGAACAGAATCGGCCCCAGCACCGATCCCTGAGGCACTCCACTACTCACCTTTCCTTCCTCCGAGCGAACTCCATACACCACCACCCTCTGGCGTTTATCCGTCAACCAGTTCCTAATCCAGTTCACCACTTCTGGTCCTATTTTCAGGCCGTCTAGTTTATTTAAGATCCTCCTGTGGGGAACCGTGTCGAAAGCCTTGCTGAAATCTAAGTAGATGACGTCCGTAGCACGTCCTTGATTTAATTCTCCCGTCACCCAGTCAAAGAATTCAATGAGATTCGTTTGGCACGATTTCCCTTTGGTGAAACCATGTTGTCTCGGATCTTGCAACTTATTGGCTTCCAGGAAATTCACTATCCTTTCCTTCAGCATGGCTTCCATTACTTTTCCAATAACCGAAGTGAGGCTTACCGGCCTGTAGTTTCCAGCTTCTTCCCTATCCCCACTTTTGTGAAGAGGGACCACCTCCGCCGTTCTCCAATCCCTCGGAACCTCTCCCGTCTCCAAGGATTTATTAAACAAGTCTTTAAGAGGACCCGCCATAACCTCTCTGAGCTCTCTCAGTATTCTGGGGTGGATCCCGTCCGGCCCCATGGCTTTGTCCACCTTTAGCTTTCCAAGTTGTTGACACACTCTCTTCCGTGAACGGCGCTCTATCCACCTCATTTTCAGGTGTACTTTTGCCAGTCTCTCTCGGTCCTTCCCCAGGGTTTTCTTCAGTGAAAACAGAACAAAAGTATCTATTTAGCAAATTGGCTTTTTCTTCATCATTTCCTACATAGCGTTTTGTTGTATCTTTTAGTCTCACAATTCCCTTTATAGTCTTTCTCCTTTCACTAATATACCTGAAGAAGTTTTTGTCTCCCCTCCTTACATTTCTAGCCATTTGTTCTTCCGCTTGCGCCTTCACCAGACGTACCTCTCTCTTGGTCTTTCAGTTTCATCCGGTATTCCTCCCCGTGTTCCTCCTCTTGAGATTTTCTATATTTCTGGAACGCTAACTCTTTAATCTTTATTTTCTCAGCCACTTGCTTTGAGAACCATATTGGTTTCCTTTTTCTCCTGCTTTTATTTACTCTCCTTACATAAAGGTCTGTGGCCCTGTTTAAAAAGGGGGAATTGAACCAGCAACCTTTTGATTACAAGCTCAGTGCTCTAGCCAGTGCACCACTGATTAGACAACCAAGTACGTTATGGTCGACCGTTAGGGCAGATACTCTTATCTTTTCGAACATACGCGTGAACATGCCTAGCGTTTTTTTGTACTTAGATCACAAAGGTCTTTTTCAAGGTAAGCTTACTCCACGTTTGTTTCTGTTTGTTGTTCTCGTGTTTTTTTTTATATAAGCCAGTACATAAAAGATAAAAAGCAGATAAGGGTGTTATACTCTTTTCTTTAAAAATATGTATTTGTTATTTAGAAACACGTGGAGGGGCATAATCGAACGGTGACGCCCATCTCTAAGGACGCCCATCTCTGAGGACATCCCTGCGAATGGGCGGGGCATCCCGTATTATCAAAACAGGATGGGTGTCCATCTTTTGTTTTGATAATACGGTCGGGGACGCCCAAAGCTCAACATTTAGGTCGACCTTAGAGATGGTCGACCTAAATGTTGAGATGGTCGACCTTAGAGATGGGCAACCTCGGTTTTCGCCAATAATGGAACCGAGGACGCCCATCTCAAAAATGACCAAATCCAAGGCATTTCATCATGGGAGGAGCCAGCATTCGTAGTGCACTGGTCCCCCTCACATGGCAGGACACAAACCGGGCACTCTAGGGGGCACTGCAGTGGACTTCACAAATTGCTTCCAGCTGCATAACTCGCTTACTTTCGGTGCTGAGCCCCCCAACCCTCCCCCCCCCCCCACAACTGTACACTACTACTATAGCTCTTAGGGATAAAGGGGGGCACCTACATGTGGGTACAGTGGGTTTCAGGTAGGTTTTGGAGGGCTCACATTTACCACCACAAGTGTAACAGGTGGGGGGGATGGGCCTGGGTCCGCCTGCCTGAAGTGCACTGCACCCACTAAAATCTGCTCCAAGGACCTGCATACTGCTGTGATGGAGCTGGGTATGACATTTGAGGCTGGCATAGAGGCTGGAAAAAATGTTTTTGTAATTTTTTTGGGGTGGGATGGGGTTGGTGACCACTGGGGGATGGAAAGCAGTTGAGGACGCCCAAAATTGGCGTTCGATTATGCCGATTTGGCGACCCTGAGAGAAGGACACCCATCTCCCGATTTGTGTCAAAATATGGGCGCCCTTCTCTTTCAATTATGTCCCTGATTGTGTTGTATGCTCAATTCATGTTTTTCATGATCCGTACAACATGCCCATTTTTAAAATAAATAAATAAACAAAAAAATTTTCACACCAATGTCACACTGGTTCTTTGGTTTCATAACCTAACCCGTGATATCATCTCATTAATATTCAGTGATCTCACCCCCCCCTTTTTTGGCGCTAATTTAGAGTACTTAATGATTGACTGTTAAGACAGATACTCTTTTCTTTTCGAAGATAGAAGTATACACGTCTAGCATTTTTTGTACTTAGATCACGAAGGTCTTTTTCATAGTAAGCCTACTCCATGTTTGTTTCTGGTTGGTCTTCTTTCTTTTTTTGATGTAAGCCAGTACATAAAAGACAAGAAGCAGTTAAGGATGTTATACTTTTTCCAAAAAAATATGTATTCGTTATTTAGAAACACATTGGTTTGTCTGCTCAATTCATGTTTTTCATGATCCACACAATACGCTCAGTGTTTAAATAGATAAACAAAATTTTTTTTCTTCATACCAATGTTACACTGGTTCATTGGTTTCATAACCTTACCTCTTGATCTATATGAATACTATAACAAGTTCACAAACATTTTTCAAATAAGAAACCTCTGGCAATCAAACTAGCAAAGTTTTAATACGGTAGCATCAGCCACATATATGGCATCTCAGTATGATGTTCTATCTATTTTTTTCAGACCAGCGTACATTGAGATCATCAAGCCATACCTTTACCAACAAAGGTTTGAAAGCTTAACTAGTTATTTTCCTATAATTATTTGACCTCTGTCTTACTTCATTGTTGGTTTACTATAAATATCACCATCACTATTTTTTATCACATTACTTTTCGAGACGTATAGAGTGATCCTTTTGCGTATTTATTTCTATTTATTATTTTTTATCCTAGTTTTTCATTTCAAATTTTATTATAATTCTAATTAGAATCACAATGCAAGAATCACAACAAATAAGATTTTTTAATACGATGCATTTTTTACCTTATATTGATTGATTCCTCCTTTTTTTGGCCTTTACATGATTGTATTATTTTTATTTATTGATTTATTATGAATGTTCTTTTGGTGTGACACATTTATAGTGATGAGTGATATATACTTTTCGTCAGGCTGAATATACAGGAATTTTGGTCTAACACTGAAAATATAATCTAACACAGGTTTTATACCCCGTGCTCTATGAAATATATTTCTTTTTTACAATGTATACATTTTTGTCTCCACTGAAATATGGTTATATTTTTTCTCTTTCTAATCTCCATATACTTAACCATGATTTGGGTATATTTTTAATTGTCAAAAAATTTTTTCTTGTATTTTTCTTGTTGCACTTTCAATATTATTATGATTAGTATTATTATTGTTTATTATTATGATTATAATTATTTTATTGTTTATTTTTCTAGCCTTTTTTTGTGCTTTGTTTTACTTTCATTATTATTATGATTAGTACTATTATTGTTATTACTATGATTATAATTACTTTTATTGTGGATTATTTCTCTTCTTTTTTTGATGGACCTTTTAAAACAATTTTCCTGTTCTAATTTGATGTCTTTTAAATGTGTCATTTAGACTCCTGAGGCAGGCCTGTGGCCGAAACACAGTACTGCGTCGAATCTACATTAAAGATTGTTCATCATATATCACAGCTTCCTGGAGTCATTGGTCCACTTCCCACTTCTTTATTCTTTTTCTGACATCCGTGAGATTTTGTGTTCTTCCACCCTGGTGGATTACCTACGACCGTCACCAGTTGAACATTTACCCCAAAATTTATCACTTAAAAGCATGCAGCAGCTTTCAAAACTGTATAGTTCAGTATAAAGAGCAATAGTAAGCCGATAAAAAGAAAAGTTCATTTATTTATCCACTACGCTTTCTCCAGGTTGTTAAAAACCGATGCCTGACATGGCCGTGTTTCACGAAGGGCTGCTTCAGAAGCATACAAAGTACCATATAGTTCTAAAATGCAACCTTGACCAACTGGTAAAATCAGCATCTCTTTTCCACATTGGATCTTGTTAGCCCATTGCCTTGTTGTGTTTTAGTTCAGTACAGCGTACATGGGTAGTAGGGATGTGCATAGCCACAGAAATTAGGCTCCTTTTTCATATTTCCTGAATCTTTCTCAATGTTCTTGTGTTTTTTTAAATGTGTGTTTATTTGTTTTAAATGCGCATAATAAAACTTTAAGCTCACAAATCAATTGTGGATGCATTAATTTGTAAGTATAAATGTGCATAAGTGATTTCTGTGCGTAATCATTTTTTTGGGTGCCCCAATAAACTGAACACATGCCAATGAATGCTTATTCCTAACACAACAGACTGTGTCAATTCTCAAAGGGAACGTACAAACATACTCTCCCATTGAACCATGCATACTTTACTGCATTTGTAGGATGTGCAGTTTTCAAATGCCCTTTTACCTAGGTAAATTAGTATCTGCCCATGTACATGGCTGGCAGGGGTCATCACAGCTGTTGAGTGTATCAAACTAAGAGGTGGGGGAAGGGAAATTACAAGGTTGAAGGTTCATGTAGGATAGTGCTTGTCAATCTTTTTGTGGCCGTGACCCCATAATAGTGGCCAAATAAAATTATGTGACCCCCTGGAGGTGCAGAATAATGATGCACCAGTGGAGAGCCCACCGAAGTCATGATCCCAAATGTGGGTTTTGTGACCCCATTTGGGGTCCTGACCTACAGGTTTGGAAGCCCTGATGTAGGCTGTCTCTAATGCCTCTACTAGGCCAGGCTGCTATTTTGACATTAGCCTTTTGGTCATAGTGACTCTATTGGTAAAGCAGGGGTACCAGAAAGGAGGGGGACTCCTCAGTTCTTTTGAAAAGTAGGACTCTGTAAAAAATCTACATTTCAGCAGCTTCTATTTTTTTACTTCACTGCCCTTCTGCTGAAATTCCATAGCTCATTAAAATATTTGACCTTGTCATACTCTCCAGGTTCCCACATCTGCTTCTCGTTACAGTCTCCCAGGACGCAGCTTCATCAGCTGCTCTCCCTTGTGACCCAAGGAGGATTATGGGTGATTATCCTGCCCTTGTCTCCTACATATAGATGGGGCAAAAGGGGGTAGGGAGATTTGTTATAATTAGAATTCTATAAACTTATCAGCCAAGCACTCATGTTTCTGTTTCTAATCTTCAAGATCGGTAAATGCTGAGACTCACTTGAGGCCTTTTCGTGCAGGGAGTTGGAACCGCATTAATATTTGTTTGCATACAGAAATTACCTTTCTGTTAAGCCAGAAAAATAGAAAAAATAAAAAAGTTTTAAATTCCTGCCATCTTTCTAGGAGGTTGAAAACAGCCCCTTTTATTTTGACAATGTCATTTTCCACTAACGCTCTCCTAAAGGTTTCTGTAATTTAATGTACTTCTTTGAAATAATTAGACATCTTTTTCTGGTCCTTTTTCAGGCTATTCTTTTACAAACATAGAATGTAACTAGATAAAAGAGAACCAGAGATGCTTCAAAGAGTGAGATTGAAGCCAAAGAAAGATGTTTCAGACAGTATGTCCAGGGTATAAATAACTCCACCCTCTTTTACAAAACTGTGCTAGCGGCTGCTGGTGTGCTAATGCCGACACAGTCCATTGTTTGTTAGCTAATTAAGTTCCGCATGCAAAACCAGAATACGACCGGATTTGCACGTGCAACATAGGCCGCACTATATAGAATCCGGAGGTTAGTGGCGATTTAGTGGGATTTTGGTATATATAATTATATAATTATATAATTATATATATAATCTGTGAGAGCATTTTCCATCTCACAGATAGGCTGCAGAGAATACCTTCTCCTGCTTTAGACTTAGCCTGGCCTCAGAATGACATCCTATAGTATATCTCCTATCAAATTGAGCTCTCTTTTTCATCAAGCACTGCCATTTCCTCCCCTCACCCTCCCCACTGACAGTTTGAACTTCGTGGGTGTGGCTTGGATCTCTTTCAGGGGGAGAAAACTAACAACTTATAGCAGCAGCTTCAGAGAGCATTTTCCATCTCACAGATAGGCTGCAGAGAATACCTTCTCCTGCTTTAGACTTAGCCTGGCCTCAGAATGACATCCTATAGTATATCTCCTATCAAACTGAGCTCTCTTTTTCATCAAGCACTGCCATTTCCTCCCCTCACCGTCCCCACTGACAGTTTGAACTTCGTGGGTGTGGCTTGGATCTCTTTCAGGGAGAGAAAACTAACAACTTATAGCAGCAGCTTCAGAGAGCATTTTCCATCTCACAGATAGGCTGCAGAGAATACCTTCTCCTGCTTTAGACTTAGCCTGGCCTCAGAATGACATCCTATAGTATATCTCCTATCAAACTGAGCTCTCTTTTTCATCAAGCACTGCCATTTCCTCCCCTCACCCTCCCCACTGACAGTTTGAACTTCGTGGGTGTGGCTTGGATCTCTTTCAGGGAGAGAAAACTAACAACTTATAGCAGCAGCTTCAGAGAGCATTTTCCATCTCACAGATAGGCTGCAGAGAATACCTTCTCCTGCTTTAGACTTAATCCTACCCACCCTACCCCTCTACCCACCCACCCCTAGAGTGACATGTCTTATATAACCTCCCTATCAACCCACTCATTACTTTACCTCACCCATTTCTATTCTTCTATCACCTTCTCCCACTACTCCAACCAGAGTTACACCTAATCACACTGACCACCCTTCAACATCTTCTGTCCTTCTGTGACTGTTCTCTTGTGCTTGACTGCTTAAATATTTTAAATTTAAATGCTTTACTTTTTGTCTATTAGATTGTAAGCTCTTTGAGCAGGGACTGTCTTTCTTCTGTGTTTGTACAGCGCTGCGTACACTTTGTAGCGCTCTAGAAATGTTAAATAGTAGTAGTAGTATAATTTTCTATGTATATATTTTTCGGTGGGAGTTTGGTGTTATATATAACTAGTAAAAAAGGCCCGTTTCTGTTAGAAATGAAACGGGTGCTAGCAAGGTTTTCCTTGGAGAGTATGTTTCAGAAAGAGCGTGTGTGAGAGATGGAGCATGTGTGTCAGAGAGAGAATGTGTGAGAGAGAGAGAGACAGAGTGTATGTGTTTGTGCGAGAGAGAGAGTGTGTGAGAGACAGTGTTTGTGTTTCTGTGTGACACTGTGTGAGAGAGAGGGACAAAGACAGTGAGTGTGTGAGTGAGAGTGTATGTGACAGACAGAGAATGAGTGACTGCGTGTGTGGTGTGAGGAACCCCCTCACCCCCTCCCTCTCCCCTGCCCCCTTGCAGCCAGGCATGTGCAGTGACCCTCCTCTCCCCGTGTTCCCCCTACAGCCACCCATGCCCATCAACCCTCCTCTCCCCCTGCTGCGTCCTTCCTGTCTCCACTGCTCCCTCTGCAGCCACCCATGTGGTCTCAGGCTCCCCCCTCAGCATCCCTCCTGTCCCCCTGCAGGCACACATGTGCAGCGTCCCTCCTCTCTCCCCTGTCCCCCCTGCAGCCAGCCATGTCCACCGACCCTTCTGTCCCCCTGCCCCCCCTGCAGCTAACCATGTCCAGCGACCCTTCTCTCCTGTGCAGCCACCCATGTCTGAGGATGCTCCTCTCCTTTTTCCCTGTTCCCCCCCTGTGGCCAGCCATGTCCATCGACCCACCTGTCCCCCCTGATGACCACCAACCCTTCTGTCCCCCTGCCCGCCCTGCAGTGTCCATCCTGTATCCCCTGTCCCCCTTGCAGGCACCCACCCATGTGGTGTGTGGAGCCCCATCCCCATCTCCCTGTTCCCTGCCCCCCCTGCAGCCACCCATGTGCAGCAACCCTCCCCTCCCCTCCCCCTGCTTCCTTCCAGCCATCCATGTCCAGTGAGACCCCCCCTTCCCCCCCAGCCGGCGCAGCACCCAAAGAAAGCCCCTTGTCCCCCCTTCGCGCATCACCCGACCCCCCCCCCCACCGTGGCACATCACCAAGCCCCTCCCCCCTCATCAACCCCCTCGCCACCCGCAACCGCTAATACAAACTGTGTCCGGTGGCTGCTGCTTCTGTTATTCAGCAGTAGCAGCCCGTACATAAAGAAAACAAACCAAAAAAATCCTCCTAAAACGCACCTCCGTTGAGAAGTATCTCACATTGGCTGAAGTCTCAGCATGCGCTCCTCCTCTCCCCTCTGACGCCTCGGAGTTTCTCCGGGGTCTTCCGGCAGGGGCACTGACGTTGATGGGAGAGGAGGAGCGGCTGCAGAGACGTCAGCCAATGTGAGATGGTTCGCCACGGAGGTGCGTTTTAGGAGGTTGCTTTTTTTGTTTGTTTGTTTTCTTTATGTACGGGCTGCTGCTGCTGAATAGAAGCAGCAGCAGCCGCCGGACAGAGTTTGTATTAGCGGTCGCGGGTGGCGAGGCAGTCGATGTGTGGGGGGGAGAGGGGCTTGGTGAAGCGGTGGGGAAGGGGTTGGGTGATGCGGTGAGAAGGGAAGGGGGTAGGGGCTTTCTGATGCCCCATTGCACGGGTTGTTGTGGCGATGCGGCGGGAGGGGGCACTTAGAGGTGCACCGTCGAGGCTGTTTGTGTGTGTGTGTGTGTTTGTGTGTGTGTGTTTGTGCTTGTGTGTATGTATGTTTGTGTGTGTGCTTGTGTGTGTATGTTTGTGTGTTTGTGTTTGTGTGTGTGTGTGTGTGTATGTTTGTGTGTGTGTGTGTTTGTGTGTGTGCTTGTGTGTGTATATGTTTGTGTTTGTGTGTGTTTGTTTGTGCTTGTGTGTGTGTATGTTTGTGTGTGTGTGCTTGTGTGTGTATGTTTGTGTTTCTCCGAGGACAAGCAGGCTGCTTGTTCTCACTGATGGGTGACGTCCACGGCAGCCCCTCCAATCGGAAACTTCACTAGCAAAGTCCTTTGCTAGCCCTCGCGCCCGCGCGCACCGCGCATGCGCGGCCGTCTTCCCGCCCGAAACCGGCTCGAGCCGGCCAGTCTTCTTTTGTCCGCACTCGGTACGGTCGTGTTTTCGCCGTGTCGAGCCCCGGAAAGTCGACCTCGCGCGTCCAATTTGTTTTGAGCGTGTTTTTTTCCTCCGGGAAAGCTTTACCTTAGTCGGGAAGTGCTCCGGAAACCCCCCGCCGGGTTTCGTGTAAATCCTCCCCGTACTTCCAGCTTTTTGCCCCGGTAAGTTTTCTTTCGTCGTCGGGGAAGGCCTCTTTTCGGCCTCGGTCGAGATTTTTTCTCCCTCTAAATTTTGGTGCTTCAAATTCCGCCATTTCGGCTTTTGATTTCGCCGGCGTGATTTTTCCGCCCATGACATCGAAGCCTTCCAGCGGCTTCAAGAAGTGCACCCAGTGCGCCCGGGTTATCTCGCTCACTGATCGACACTCGTCGTGTCTTCAGTGTCTGGGGGCCGAGCACCGCCCTCAGAACTGCAGTCTGTGTTCCCTGCTTCAAAGGCGGACTCAGGTAGCGAGACTAGCCCAGTGGAACGTGTTGTTCTCGGGCTCTTCGTCGGCATCGGCACCGGGATCCTCGAGTGCATCGACGTCGTCAGCGTCCAGACCATCTTCCTCGGCCGCCCCTGCATCGAGTGCATCGAGGCATCGGGCCTCTGCATCGGCGCCGAGACATCGGATAGCTGCATCGACGTCGGTGGTACCAGGACCTCGTCTACTGATGTCGTCGGACGGTGGTGCATCGGGTGGAGTGCAGGTGAGGGCTGTCCATTCCCCTGCTGGTGGCGGTGAGCCCTCGGGTGGGTCTCCTCCTACCCTGAGGGCTCCTGCGGTACAGCCCCCCCGAGATCGACCTTCTTCAGTCTCGGCCCCGAGGAAGCGACGGATGGATTCGACGTCCTCCTCGTCGGTGCCGGGGAGCTCCGGTGACATGCTTCGGAAGAAATCGAAGAAGCATCGACACCGGTCTCCTCCCCGTGTCGGCACCGAGAGCTCTGGGTCGCCGAGGGAGTCGGCACCCAGCAGGCATCGGCACCGAGAGGACCGCTCACCCTCTGTTCAGGAGGTGTCGATGCGCTCCGCTCTGGACAGCCCGGAACAGCCTCCACGCTCGGAACAGGTACTGACGTCGACGCCTGCATCGACCTCTCAGCCTTTCTCTGCAGCCACTCTAAACGAGAGCCTCCGGGCCGTTCTCCCAGAGATTCTGGGAGAGCTGTTGCGCCCTACCCCTCCGGTACCGGCGGTGCTTGCGCCTCCGGTACCGTCGAGCGTGGCGCCGGCTGGCCCATCGCCCAGGTTGAGGTCCCCGACGTCGGTACCGCGTGCGGTGCCGACCGCGGCCACCTCCCAGGAAGGCTCCCCGACTACGTCGGCGGAGGGAGCTTCGCCGATGCGGGCGAGGGAGTCTACCTCTCGACGCCCCCATCGTGGACGGGGTTCCACGGAGTCGAGCAGGGCGAGGTTGCAGACACAGGTCCGTGAGCTTGTGTCTGACACCGAGGGTGAGGCCTCGTGGGAGGAAGAGGAAGATCCCAGATATTTCTCTGACGAGGAGTCTGAGGGTCTTCCGTCTGATCCCACTCCCTCTCCTGAGAGACAGCTTTCTCCTCCCGAGAGTCTGTCTTTTGCCTCCTTTGCCCGGGAGATGTCTACGGCCATCCCCTTCCCGGTGGTTGTGGAGGACGAGCCCAGGGCTGAAATGTTTGAGCTCCTGGACTATCCTTCTCCACCTAAGGAAGCGTCCACTGTTCCCTTGCACCATGTCCTGAAGAAGACATTGCTTGCGAACTGGACCAAGCCATTAACTAATCCCCACATTCCCAAGAAGATCGAGTCCCAGTACCGGATCCATGGGGACCCAGAGCTGATGCGCACTCAGTTGCCTCATGACTCTGGAGTTGTGGATTTGGCCCTAAAGAAGGCTAAGAGTTCTAGGGAACATGCTTCGGCGCCCCCGGGCAAGGACGCTAGAACCTTAGACTCCTTTGGGAGGAAGGCCTACCATTCCTCTATGCTCGTGTCCAAGATCCAGTCTTACCAGCTCTACACGAGCATACACATGCGGAACAATGTGCGACAGTTGGCGGGCTTGGTTGATGCTCTTCCCCCTGAGCAAGCCAAGCCTTTTCAGGAGGTGGTCAGGCAGCTGAAGGCGTGCAGAAAATTCCTGGCCAGAGGAGTTTATGACACTTTTGATGTTGCGTCCAGGGCCGCTGCTCAAGGTGTGGTGATGCGCAGGCTCTCATGGCTGCGTGCCGCCGACCTGGAGAATAGAATCCAGCAGCGGATTGCGGACTCGCCTTGCCGTGCGGATAACATTTTTGGCGAAAAAGTCGAACAGGTGGTAGAGTCTCTCCACCAGCGGGACACCGCATTCGACAAGTTCGCCCGCCGGCAGCCTTCAGCTTCTACCTCTACAGGTAGACGATTTTTCGGGGGAAGGAAGACTGTTCCCTATACTTCTGGCAAGCGTAGGTACAATCCTCCTTCCCGACAGCCTGCGGCCCAGGCTAAGCCCCAGCGCGCTCGCTCTCGTCAGCAGCGTGCGACTCAGCAAGGCCCCGCGGCTCCCCAGCAAAAGCAAGGGGCGAGCTTTTGACTGGCTCCAGCAGAGCATAGCCGACATCCAAGTGTCAGTGCCGGGCGACCTGCCTGTCGGAGGGAGGTTGAAAGCTTTTCACCAAAGGTGGCCTCTCATAACCTCCGATCAGTGGGTTCTCCAAATAGTCCGGCAAGGATACACCCTCAATTTGACCTCAAAACCTCCAAATTGTCCACCGGGAGCTCAGTCCTACAGCTTCCAGCACAAGCAGGTACTTGCAGAGGAACTCTCCGCCCTTCTCAGCGCCAATGCGGTCGAGCCCGTGCCATCCGGGCAAGAAGGGCTGGGATTCTATTCCAGGTACTTCCTTGTGGAAAAGAAAACAGGGGGGATGCGTCCCATCCTAGACCTAAGGGCCCTGAACAAATATCTCGTAAAAGAAAAGTTCAGGATGCTTTCCCTGGGCACCCTTCTCCCCATGATTCAGCAAAACGATTGGCTATGCTCTCTGGACTTGAAGGATGCCTACACACACATCCCGATACTGCCAGCTCACAGACAGTATCTGCGATTTCAGCTGGGCACACGCCACTTCCAGTACTGTGTGCTACCCTTTGGGCTCGCCTCTGCGCCCAGGGTGTTCACAAAGTGCCTAGCTGTGGTAGCAGCGGCACTTCGCAGGCTGGGGGTGCACGTGTTCCCATATCTCGACGATTGGCTGGTGAAGAACACATCCGAGGCAGGAGCCCTGCAGTCCATGCAGATGACTATTCGCCTCCTGGAGCTACTGGGGTTTGTGATAAATTACCCAAAGTCCCATCTTCTCCCAGTGCAGAAACTCGAATTCATCGGAGCCCTGCTGGATTCTCGGACGGCTCGCGCCTATCTCCCAGAGGCGAGGGCCAACAACTTGTTGTCCCTCGTCTCGCGGGTGCGAGCGTCCCAGCAGATCACAGCTCGGCAGATGTTGAGATTGCTGGGCCACATGGCCTCCACAGTTCATGTGACTCCCATGGCCCGCCTTCACATGAGATCTGCTCAATGGACCCTAGCCTCCCAGTGGTATCAGGCCGCTGGGGGTCTAGAGGACGTGATCCACCTGTCCACGAGTTTTCTCGAATCCCTGTATTGGTGGACGATTTGCTCCAATTTGACTCTGGGACGTCCCTTCCAAATTCCTCAGCCACAAAAAGTGCTGACCACGGATGCGTCTCTCCTGGGATGGGGAGCTCATGTCGATGGGCTTCACACCCAAGGAAGGTGGTCCCTCCAAGAAAGCGATCTACAGATCAATCTTCTGGAGTTGCGAGCGATCTGGAACGCTCTGAAGGCTTTCAGAGATCGGCTGTCCCACCAAATTATCCAAATTCAGACAGACAATCAGGTTGCCATGTACTATGTCAACAAGCAGGGGGGCACCGGTTCTCGCCCCCTGTGTCAGGAAGCCGTCAGCATGTGGCTCTGGGCTCGCCGTCAAGGCATGGTGCTCCAAGCCACATATCTGGCAGGCGTAAACAACAGTCTGGCCGACAGGTTGAGCAGGATTATGCAACCTCACGAGTGGTCGCTCAATTCCCGGGTGATGAGACAGATCTTCCAGGCGTGGGGCACCCCCCTGGTGGATCTCTTCGCATCTCAAGTGAACCACAAGGTCCCTCAGTTCTGTTCCAGGCTTCAGGCCCACGGCAGACTGGCGTCGGATGCCTTCCTCCTGGATTGGGGGGAGGGCCTCCTGTATGCTTATCCTCCCATCCCTCTGGTGGGGAAGACTTTGTTGAAACTCAAGCAAGACCGAGGCACCATGATTCTGATTGCTCCTTTTGGCCGCGTCAGATCTGGTTCCCCCTTCTTCTGGAGTTATCCTCCGAAGAACCGTGGAGATTGGAGTGTTTTCCGACCCTCATCACGCAGGACGAAGGGGCTCTTCTGCATCCCAACCTCCAGTCCCTGGCTCTCACGGCCTGGATGTTGAGGGCGTAGACTTTGCCTCTTTGGGTCTGCCAGAGGGTGTCTCCCGCATCTTGCTTGCTTCCAGGAAAGACTCCACTAAGAGAAGTTACTTCTTTCATTGGAGGAGGTTTGCCGTCTGGTGTGACAGCAAGGCCCTAGATCCTCGCTCTTGTCCTACACAGACCCTGCTTGAATACCTTCTGCACTTGTCTGAGTCTGGTCTGAAGACCAACTCCGTAAGAGTTCACCTTAGTGCAATCAGTGCATACCATTACCAAGTGGAAGGTAAGCCGATCTCAGGACAGCCTTTAGTTGTTCGCTTCATGAGAGGTTTGCTTTTGTCAAAGCCCCCTGTCAAGCCTCCTACAGTGTCATGGGATCTCAATGTCGTTCTCACCCAGCTGATGAAACCTCCTTTTGAGCCACTGGATTCATGCCATCCGAAGTACTTGACCTGGAAGGTCATTTTCTTGGTGGCAGTTACTTCGGCTCGTAGAGTCAGTGAGCTTCAGGCCCTGGTAGCCCAGGCCCCTTACACTAAATTTCATCACAACAGAGTAGTCCTCCGCACTCACCCTAAGTTCCTGCCAAAGGTCGTGTCGGAGTTCCATCTGAACCAGTCAATTGTCTTGCCAACATTCTTTCCCCGTCCTCATTCCTGCCCTGCTGAACGTCAGCTGCACACATTGGACTGCAAGAGAGCATTGGCCTTCTACCTGGAGCGGACACAGCCCCACAGACAGTCCGCCCAATTGTTTGTTTCTTTTGATCCCAATAGGAGGGGAGTGGCTGTAGGGAAACGCACCATATCCAATTGGCTAGCAGATTGCATTTCCTTCACTTACGCCCAGGCGGGGCTGGCTCTTGAGGGTCATGTCACGGCTCATAATGTTAGAGCCATGGCTGCGTCGGTAGCCCACTTGAAGTCAGCCTCCATTGAAGAAATTTGCAAAGCTGCGACGTGGGCTTCTGTCCACACATTCACATCCCATTACTGCCTGCAGCAGGATACCCGACGCGACAGTCGGTTCGGGCAGTCAGTTCTTCAGAACCTGTTTGGGCTTTAGGATCCAACTCCACCCCCCGAGGGCCCTGTTTGTTCTGTTCCAGGCTACACTCTCAGTTAGTTGGTAAATTTTTTAGGTCAATCTCAGTTATGGCCTCGCCGTTGCGAGGCCCAATTGACCAATGTTGTTGTTTTGAGTGAGCCTGGGGGCTAGGGATACCCCATCAGTGAGAACAAGCAGCCTGCTTGTCCTCGGAGAAAGCGAATGCTACATACCTGTAGAAGGTATTCTCCGAGGACAGCAGGCTGATTGTTCTCACCAACCCACCCGCCTCCCCTTTGGAGTTGTGTCTTCCCTTGAAGTGTATTGTCTTGCTACATACTGGACTGGCCGGCTCGAGCCGGTTTCGGGCGGGAAGACGGCCGCGCATGCGCGGTGCGCGCGGGCGCGCGAGGGCTAGCAAAGGACTTTGCTAGTGAAGTTTCCGATTGGAGGGGCTGCCGTGGACGTCACCCATCAGTGAGAACAATCAGCCTGCTGTCCTCGGAGAATACCTTCTACAGGTATGTAGCATTCGCTTTGTGTGTGTGTGTTTGTGTGTTTGCGTTTGTGTGTTTCTGTTTCTGTGTTTGTGTTTGTATGTGTGTTTGTGTGTGTGTTTGTATGTGTGTGTTTGTATGTGTGTGTGTATGTTTGTGTATTTGCGTTTGTGTGTGTGTGTGTGTGTGTGTTTGTGTTTGTGTTTGCGTGTGTGTGTGTTTCTGTGTGTGTGTGTTTCTGTGTGTGTGTGTTTGTATGTGTTTGTGTGTATGTGTTTGTGTGTTTGTGTTTGTGTGTATGCTTGTGTGTGTGTGTGTTTGTGTGTGTGTGCTTGTGTGTGTATGTTTGTGTTTGTGTTTGTGTGTATGTGTTTCTGTGTTTGCATTTGTGTGTTTCTGTGTGTGTGTTTGTATGTGTGTTTGTGTGTGTGTTTGTATGTGTGTGCGTGTATGTTTGTGTATTTGCGTTTGTGTGTGTGTTTGCGTTTGTGTGTTTGTGTGGGTGTTTGTGTGTGTGTGTGTGTGTTTGTGTTTGTGTTTGCGTGTGTGTGTGTTTCAGTGTGTGTGTGTGTGTTTGTATGTGTTTGTGTGTATGTGTTTGTGTTTGTTTGTGTGCTTGTGTGTGTGTGTGTATGTTTGTGTGTTTGCATTTGTGTGTGTGTTTGTTTGTATGTATGTGTGTTTGTGTGTGTTTGTATGTGTGTGTGTGTATGTTTGTGTGTTTGCGTTTGTGTGTGTGTTTGCGTTTGCGTGTTTGTGTGTGTGTTTGTGTGTGTGTGTGTGTTTGTGTGTGTGTGTGTTTGCGTTTGTGTTTGTTTGTGTGTGTTTGGGTTTGTGTGTGTTTGTGTGTATGTGTTTGTGTGTGTTTGTGTGTGTGCTTGTGTGGGTGTATGTTTGTGTGTTTGTGTTTGTGTGTGTGTGTTTGTATGTATGTATGTGTGTTTGTTTGTGTGTGTGTGTGTGTTTGTTTGTGTGTGTGTGTGTTTGTGTGTGTGCTTGTGTGTGTGTGTGTATGTTTGTGTGTTTGCGTTTGCGTGTTTGTGTGTGTTTGTATGTATGTGTGTGTGTGTGTTTGTGTATGTGTTTGTATATGTGTGTTTGCGTGTTTGTGTGGGTGTTTGTGTGTGTTTGTGTGTTTGTGTGTGTATGTGTGTGTGTGTGTTTGCATTTGTGTGTGTTTGTGTGTGTGCTTGTGTGTTTATGTGTGTGTGTGTGTGTTTCTGTGTGTGTTTCTGTGTGTGTTTGTGTGTGTGTATGTTTGTGTGTTTGTGTGTGTGGGGGGGGGGGGGTTGCGGGTGGCTTTTGTGGTCGTGTGGTTGGGGAGTTTGCCAGCAGTCTGTAGCAATTCCTAGGCAGGGGCAGGAGTATGGAAACACTCCCCTGCCTGGGTCGTTGTTTGTTGGAGGGGGTTGCCAGTTGGTAGGGGTGCCTTTATGGATCCCTTTACTCTCTGTGTTCCGCCCTCGAGGGCGGGGCAGAGAGACATGGTGAGTTGGATGGCTTCACCACCATGAACCCATGAACTGTTTAGGGATTTTGCAGATGGCTTCAGCAGGTTGTCTTCAGAATGTTGAGGTAGCGTTTTATGTACAGACTAGTAAAAAAGGCCCCTTTCCGAAACCAATGAAACGGGCGCTAGCATGTGGTTTTGTGTGTGTGTGTCTGTATGTGTCACAGAGTTATTTTGTGTGTGTGTGTGTGTGTGTGAGGGTGCGGTGTGTGTGCAGGTTGTTGATGATGGAGGTGGTGCGTCGGTGTGCGGTTATTTTGTTAGTTTGGCAGCCAGTCTCCAGCAATTCCTAGGCAGGGAAGGAGTACTCCCTCCCCCTTCCTTGGTCGCTGTTTGCTGCTGGCTGGGTCGCGGGTAATCCTTCCAGCTGGGCCGCAGCTTGTCCGGTTCGCCCACGTCCCAGATGGTGACGGGCACATTGTTTTCTGGCTCCTCTGACTCCATGTCAAGCGATCCCAAATATAGTCTGTGCTACAGGCCCTCTGGCACTCTTTAGTACTGGCATTAGGCATTTAAAAATTTCTCCCCCCCTCCCCCGGTCTATTTTTGCACATACCCATAGCAGGAATATTCTTCTCTCGTTCCAGCGGTGGTTCTGTGCTCTCCGTGCTGCACAGATAATGAGCCATTCTGCTGGGGAATGCTCCTCCCTTATTGTTACGTAGTTTCCTCTGATTGGTCCATCTTACGTTGCCTAGTGTTGCCTGGGAACGGTGTTGTGATGGTCCTTTGTGTTTCAGAATGTTGAGGGTGTTTTTTCTGATTGGTCCGTCATGCGAGGGCGGGGCAGAGAGACATGGTCAGTGTTGTGGCTTCACCACCATGAATCCATGAACCCTTCAGTGAGTGACTGAGTGACTTCAGAACGTTGGCTTCAGAACGTTGAGGGTGAGTTTTATTATAGTAGATGGGGCGTGGCTGAGGGCGGGTCTATGAGTGAGGGTGACTGGTCCTAGCCTATGAAGACTACAGGATTTTTGTGCTTCTCTGCCTTGGAGTGAGCTTCAGAACGTTCAAGGTGGGATTTATTAATATAGATTTTCTATACACAATAATAATTTTTATCTATATATTTTTTATTCACATATTATTTTGTATTTATATATATGTATATCCATTTTATACTAGTGATATTTTATACTAATATAGATGTTTATGTATGCTATATATATATATATATGTTTATTTATATATGAGTTTTGATAATACAACAAACAATATATATGTTATATATTTTATTTATGTTTCTTTTATAGCCCCTGAACCAGCCCTGTTGGGCGAAACATGGCCTGTGTCGGGCTGTTTGTGTGTATACATATACAGTATTGCAATTGGTTTCTATTAATAAATTACGTTTTGTTTGTTAATGATTTGCTCCGTTCATTTTCCATTCTCTTCCAGCGTATACTTGTTGAGGTTCATAAGCCTGTCCCTATAAGTTTTGCATTCAAGACCGCTTACTAATTTCATAGCCGCTCTCTGGACCGACTCCATCCTGTTTATATCTTTCCGTAGGTGTGGTCTCCAGAACTGCACACAGTACTCCAAATGAGACCTCATCAGAGACTTATAGAATGGCACTATCACCTCCTTTTTCCTGTTGGTCATGCCTCTCTTTATGCACCCAAGCCTCCTTCTGGCTTTGGCCACTTTTTCTACCTGTTTGAAAGCTTTAAGGTCGTCAGACACAATCATCCCCAAGTCCCGCTCTTCCTTCGCACACTGAAGCACTACACCCCCTATACTGTACTGTTCTCTTGGATTTTTGCAACCCAAGTGCATGACCCTGCATTTTTTGGGATTAAACCTTAGTTGCCAAATATCGGTCCATTCCTCTCACTTCGCTAGGTCCTTCCTCATGTCATTCACACCCTCCAGGGTGTCCACCCTGTTGCAGAGTTTACTATCATCTGCAAAGAGACAAACTTTACCAGACAGCCCTTCCGCAATATCGCTCACAAAGACGTTAAAAAGAACCGGCTCTAGGACCGATCCCTGCTGTACTCCACTGATGACCTCCTTTTCTTCAGAGCAAGCTCCATTTACCACCACCCTCTGTCTCCTACCATTCAACCAATTTTTTACTCAATCAGTTATTCTAGGTCCCGCACCGAGGGCACTCAATTTATTTATCAGTCGCCTGTGCGGAACCGTGTCAAAGGCTTTGCTGAAATCCAAGTATACCACATCAAGCACCCCTCCCACATCCAACTGTTTGGTCAACTGATCTTATTTAAACTCCTAAACCAGGCAGGGTGATACTGTAAACAATGACATATACCATTGATTCCCAAACTGTGTGCTGTATCACCCTGGTGTGCCACAGAGGACTCACAGGGGAGCTGTGGCATAAACTCCTTCCAAAATTGTGGCTGGTTGGCGGGGATGTCTAAGCCCTGCCAGCTGAAGAGGTCCACTGCCTCAGGCTTGAGATCCATACTCCCTGAGCAGCGAGGAAGTCGATGGCATGCTTCAGCCGCTGATGCTGATGCTGGCACCTGTGCACATGCTCACTTCCATGCAGAGCTGAAGCATTAGTGGTTAAAGCATGTCTCTAGTTTGCTCACTGCTCAGGCAGCATTGCGCTCAAGCCTTCACAGTGAGAATCCTGAAAGGTAACTTTAAAACTATACAAGAACGTAAGACCTTTGAAGTTAGAATGATTGAATATTTTAACACCCAACAGAAAGGACTTAACAAGGATCTGGGGTTCCTAGCCCATTATAAACCATAAAGCTGTATGTCTCTGTTGATCACCCCACTCCTCACCTATCCACACCCATCCTGTTAGAATATCAATGATATGCTTTGATGTCCCCATGCATACCTCCTACCCACCTCCATCCTCCCACCCTGTCAGACTGTCATAGTACTGCTTGAATGTTTTCACTAATATACACTGTCAGCTAGCACATTTGCTTATTTCCGATCTGACGAAGAAGGGCAACCTTCGAAAGCTAATCAAGAAATGTATTAAGTTATGTCCAATAAAAAAGGTATCATCTTATTTTCTTTTCCATGTTTTATTTTGTTTGATTTCTATTGATAACCTGAAGTCATATTGAAAATGCCCCTCCATGTTCCTTTATAAAATGCTAAATAAATTAGGTACAACCACTGATACCAGTCATAGATCTAATATATATATATATATATATATATATATATATATATTTTAGATTTTTCTCACATCTTTTTCAGTAGTAGCTCAAGGTGAGTTACATTCAGGCATACTGAGCATTTCTCTGTCCCTGGAGGACTCATGATCTAATTTTGTACCTGAGGCAATGGAGGGTTAAGTGACTAGCCTAAGATCACAAGGTGTAGTAGGGGTATCTGGCCACTTCTTGATATCATGATTAGTGCTCTAACTAATAGGCTACTCCTCCACTCCAATATAAGTGCTTGCATCTAGATTGTCAACAAATGCACATAAATTATAGGGGTTAATATTCAGCCAGCAATAGTCAGAAATTTTGAAAATCTGGCCGCTGCCGCAGAAAGTTTGCCCAGATATTCCATGCTGGGCTATGTCCCGCAACAAGCATTAAATATCATGATAAGTGCCTGTCGGTTTCAGCTCTAGCGGTTAGAGGAGACATTCAGCGGTATTTTGATCTCAGAATGACCACCGTTTGGTCCTGCCAGGTCCTCGCATTGCTAGACTGGAGTGTACACGTCAGAATGCATTTGTTTTTTTGTTTTTCTTTCAGGTCCCTGCTGTTTAGAACTCTCTCCCTCTCTCAGTATGAAGTGAGTTATCTATAAAATCCTTTAAGATTAAAGTGAAAACTTGGCTTTTCCAGCAAACGTTTGATAGAACCTAATTTGTAGTATGTTGGGGTTGGACAATGCTATCTTAAGTGCTGTACATTTTATGTTTGTTGCATGATTGTTTTTTACTTTTATATCATGGACTTTGGAGTTCTTTTCTTTTATGTACACTTTTAGATTGTAAACCGCTTTGATCTACACTTTGGTGGTTAAAGGCGGTATAGTAAGTCTTAATAAATAAATAAGTAAATACAATCATGGTTAGTGTCACAGAATATTCTCTCAGGGCCCAGTCAGCATGAGTTAACCAGATAAGAGCCTCTCATAGCTAGTTAACTCATTTTGAATATCGTAAGTACGTTAGTACATAAGTATTTCCATACTGGGACAGACCAAAGGTCCATCAAACCCAGCACACTGTTTCCAACAGTGGCAAATACAGGTCACAAGTACCTGGCAAGATCCCAAAATAGTACAATACATTTTATGCTGCTTATGGACTTTTAGGAAGCTGTCCAAACCTTTCTTAAACCCCACTAAGTTAACTGATTTTAGTACATGCTGTGGCAACGAATTCCAGAGTTTATTTACACGTTGAGTGAAGAAATATTTTCTCTGAATTGTTTTAAATTTACTACTTTGTAGCTTCATTGCGTGTCCCCTAGTCCTAGTATTTTTGGAAAGAGTAAACAAGCGATTCACATCTACCCATTCCATTCCACTCATTATTTTATAGACCTCTATCATATCTCCCCTCAGCCATCTTTTCTCCAAGCTGAAGAGCCCTAACCACTTTAGCCTTTTCTCATAGGGAAGTCGTCCTATCCCATTTATAATTTTCGTCGCCCCTCTTTGTACCTTTTATAATTCCATTATATCTTTTTTGAGATGCAGTGACCAGAACTGCACACAATACTCGAGGTGCGGTCGCATGATGAAGTGATTCAAAGACATTATAATGTCCTCAGATTTGTTTTCCATTCCTTTCCTAATACTATCTAATATTCTATTTGCTTTCTTAGCCATTGCCGCACACTGAGCATTGGGTTTCAACATATCATCAACAATGACACCTAGATCCCTTTTCTGATTGGTGACTCCTAATGTGGAACCTTGCATTACGTAGCTATAGTTTGGGTTCCTCTTTCCCACATGCATCACTTTGCATTTGCTCACATTAAAAGTCATCAATGCCACAGCAGTTTATCATTTGCGTGTAAATGTGCTGTTCCATGTGAATGTCCATCCTCCAACAGAGCTCCTTTGAATTTAGGCTCATTTTATAGAATTGTGCATAGCCGTGATATTGGCATATATGTGTCCCCAAATTCTATAAATGGTGCTCAAACTTGCATGAGCAAATTTGGGTGTTTGTCTAATTTGCACACACAATTTAATTGAATATTGAGCCAATTGGCATCAATAAGTAGCTTCTAACAATTTTTGGTTCTAATTGGCAGCAATTTGCATTTACGCCCACATCTTCCTAGTCAGTATTCTACAAAATACATAAGTACATAAGTAATGCCACACTGAGAAAAGACCAAGGGTCCATCGAGCCCAGCATCCTGTCCACAACAGCGGCCAATCCAGGCCAAGGGCACCTGGCAAGCTTCCCAAACGTACAAACATTCTATACATGTTATTCCCGGAATTGTGGATTTTTTCCAAGTCCATTTAGTAGCGGTTTATGGACTTGTCCTTTAGGAAACTGTCTAACCCCCTTTTAAACTCTGCCAAGCTAACCGCCTTCACCACTTTCTCCGGCAACGAATTCCAGAGTTTAATTACGCGTTGGGTGAAGAAAAATGTTCTCCGAATTGTTTTAAATTTACTACACTGTAGTTTCATCGCATGCCCCCTAGTCCTAATATTTTTGGAAAGCATGAACAGACGCTTCACATCCACCTGTTCCACTCCACTCATTAGTTTATATACCTCTATCATGTCTCCCCTCAGCCATCTCTTCTCCAAACTGAAAAGCCCTAGCCTCCTTAGTTTTTCTTCATAGGGAAGTCGTCCCATCCCCGCTATCATTTTAGTTGCCCTTCGCTGCACCTTTTCCAATTCCACTATATCTTTCTTGAGATGCGGCGACCAGAATTGAACACAATACTCAAGGTGTGGTCGCACCATGGAGCGATATAACGGCATTATAACATCCTCACACCTGTTTTCTATACCTTTCCTAATAATACCCAACATTCTATTCGCTTTCCGAGCCACAGCAGCACACTGAGCAGAAGGTTTCAGTGTATTATCAACGACGACACCCAGATCCCTTTCTTGCATGACGTAGCTATAATTCGGGTTCTTTTTTCCCACATGCATCACCTTGCACTTGCTCACATGAAACGTCATCTGCCATCATAGGCGCCCTGTATAAGAGACTTAGGGAGGCTAAGCCTCCCCAGCCCAGTTGTGACCTTCGCCGCCTGCCTCCCGCCCCCCCTCCAAAATTTAAAACTTGATACCTGCTCGGGGTTAAGGGAAGGCAGCGTCGGCAGCGACACAGCCCGTCAGCACCAGTGAAACACCAGTGGTCCCGCCCGACCAGCGCTTGAGAGACAGAACAAAGGGAAGCTGAAGGCATGCTGAGCCAGCACGTGCTTCACTGGTGCTGACGTGCTGTGTCGCTGCCGACGCCGCCTTCCCTTAACCCCGAGCAGGTATCAAGTTTTAAATTTCGAAGGGGGGGGGCGGGAACTGGACCTGGTGCTCGGTGGGAGGGAGGGAAGGAGAAAGGCCTGATGCTAGGTGGGTGGGAAGGAGGAAGGCTTGATGCTGCTGGGTGGGCGGGAGGAAGGAAGGAAGGAAGGAAGGAAGGCAGGCAGGCAGGCAGGCCTGATGCTGGGTGGGGTGCCTGGCGCTTGATGCTTGGGAGGGAGAGAGGGGTGCCTGCTGCCTGCCTGATGCTGGGTGGGAGGGGTGCCTGGTGCTAGGTGGGTGGGAGGAAGGGGTGCTTGATGCTGGGTGACAATTATGGGTTTAAGCTCCGCCCCCAACCCCACCCCCTTTAGCCTTCTCAAACAGTTGGGCCACCGACCGCCTATGTCTGCCATTTAGCTGCCCAGTCTCCCAGTCTCGTAAAATCCTTCTGTAATTTTTCACAATCCTGTCGCGAGTTAACTACTTTGAATAACTTTGTGTCATCAGCAAATTTAATTACCTCACTAGTTACTCCCATCTCTAAATCATTTATAAATATATTAAAAAGCAGTGGTCCTAGCACAGACCCCTGAGGAACCCCACTAACTACCCTTCTCCATTGTGAATACTGCTCATTTAACCAGGCCCGTGCCAAGGGTCTATGCCGCCCCCCCGCAGACGAACTGTTGGCGCCCCCCCCCGCAGAAGAACAGTTGGCGCCCCCCGCAGAAGAACAGTTGGCGCGCGCGCGCCCCTCTCCCCCCCCCCGTGAAGATGATCGCTGGGGGCCTTTAAATCTTTTACTTGCAGTCGCAGCAGCGTCTGTGAAAGCGGAGCGCTGCCGACGTCTCCCTTCCCTTCGAGCTCTTGGTTCCCTCAGTGTCCGCCTTCTTCTGACGTCAGAAGAAGGCGGGACACTGAGGGAACCAACAAGTGCAAGGGAAGGGAGACGTCGGCAGCGCTCCGTTTTCACAGACGCTGCTGCGACTGCAAGTAAAAGATTTAAAGGCCTCGGCGGCGCGGGGTGAGGGTAAGCACTGCGGTGGCGCCCTCCAGAGGTGGGCGCCCTCCTGCGGTGCTTACCCCGCTTACCGCATCAGCACGGCCCTGCATTTAACCCCACTCTCTGTTTCCTATCCTTCAACCAGTTTTTAATCCACAATAGGACTTTTCCTCGTATCTCATGACCCTCCAATTTCCTCTGTAGCCTTTCATTAGGTACCTTGTCAAACGCATTTTGAAAATCCAGATACACAATATCAACCGCAGGGCTGTGCCTAGGGTCTCTGGCGCCCCCCTGCAGACTATCAGTTGGCACCCCCCCTGCAGACTATCAGTTGGTGGCGGCGGCGGCGGTGCCCCCCCCCCCCCCCCCCCCCGTGAAAATGATCGCTCACTACTTGCCACACTGACAGGAATTGTCAGCAATATTCTTAGAAACAAACTGCTATACATTGCAAAATAAGATAGCAGATGTAAATTCTCAAAGTGGACATATTCCAAACACTAAAATGAAAATAAAATGATTTTTTTCTATCTTTGTTGTCTGGTGACTTTCTTTTTCTGATCATGCTGGCCCAGTATCTGATTCTGCTGCTATCTGTCCTCTTAACTCCGTTTCCAGGGCTTCCTTTCCATTTATTTCTTTCCTTTCCTCCTTTCTTCTTCATTTCAGGTCCTCAGCTTCTGCCTATTTTCTTCATCCATGTGCAGTTTTTCTCCTCTCTTCCCTTTCCCTCATTTCATCTCCTTCATCTCTCTTCCCTCCCCTCTATGTCCAGCAATTTCTCCTCTCTCCCTGAGCCCTGTCCTCCCATCCATGCCCATCCATGCTCCTCTGTCCCCTGCCCCCTCCATTCATCTTTATCCAGCAATTCCCCTCTCTCCCTGAGCCCTGCCCTGCAATCCATATCCATCCATGCCCATCTGTCTCCTCCATTCATCCCTATCCAGCAATTCCCTTCTCTCCTTGAGCCCTGCCCTCCCAATCCATGCCCATCCATGCTCCTCTGTCCCCTGCCCCCTCCATTCATCCCTTTCCAGCAATTCCCCTCTCTCCCTGAGCCCTGCCCCTCCCATCCATGCTCCTCTGTCACCCTCCATTAATCCCTATCCAGCAATTCCCCTCTCCCTTCCATGACCCCCCCACCTTGCATCCATGCTCCTCTCTCCTCTGTCCTCCCGCTCCCATCATGTCCCAGTTGGCCTGGCCCGCCCTCTTCTCCCCTCCCCCTTCGCATCCATGCTCGTCTCTCCCCTGCCCTCCCGCTCCCATTGTTCAACTACTGCCCGCCCTCTTCTCTCCCACAAACATCCCTTTTCTTGTTTTTTCTTTTTAAATTTACCTCCGTGGCGGTCCAGCAGCGCAGCGTCAGTGAAGGAGGCGGTGCTAGCCTCCCGACGTCTCTAGCCTTCCCTTCGCTGTGTTCCGCCTTCTTCTGACGTCATTTCCTTGACGTCAGAAGAAGGCGGAACACAGCGAAGGGAAGGCTAGCGACGTCAGGAGCGCCACCTCCTTCACTGACGCTGCGCTTCTGACCGCCACGGAGGTAACTTTAAAAAGAAAAAAAAAGAAAAGGGATGTTGGGGGGGGGGGAGAAGAGGGCGGGCAGTAGTTACACAATGGGAGTGGGAGGGCGAGCGAGGTGAGCATGGTGCGGTGGCGGTGTCCCCCAGAGGGTGGCGCCCCCCCTGCCATGCTTACCTCGCTTACCGTGTTGGCACGGCCCTGATCAACCGGCTCCCCTTTGTCCACATGTTTGTTTACTCCTTCAAAGAATTGAAGTAAATTGGTCAGGCAAGATTTCCCCACACAAAAGCCGTGCTGACTCGGTCTCAGTAACCCATGTCCTCGGATGTGCTCTGTAATTTTGTTTTTAATAATAGCCTCTACCATTTTCCCCGGCACCGACGTCAGACTCACTGGTCTATAATTTCCTGGATCTCCCCTGGAACCTTTTTTAAAAATGGGCGTTACATTAGCCACCCTCCAATCTTCCGGTACCACGCTCGATTTTAAGGATAAATTGCATATCACTAGCAGTAGCTCCGCAAGCTCATTTTTCAGTTCTGTCAGTACTCTAGGATGAATACCATCTGGTCCAGGAGATTTGCTACTCTTCAGTTTGCTGAACTGCTCCATTACATCCTTCAGGTTTACTGTGAAGTCAGTAAGTTTCTCCGACTCGTCCGCTTGAAATATCATTTCCGACACCGGTATCCCACCCAAATCTTTCTCAGTGAAGACCGAAGCAAAGAATTCATTCCATCTCTCCGCTACGTCTTTGTCTTCCTTGATTGCCCCTTTTACCCCTCGGTCATCCAGCGGCCCAACTGATTCTTTTGCTGGCTTCCTGCTTTTAATATACCGAAAACATTTTTACTATGCTTTTTTGCCTCTAATGCTATCTTTTTTTCGTAATCCCTCTTGGCCTTCTTTATCTGCGCCTTGCATTTGCTTTGACACTCCTTATGCTGCTTGTTATTTTCAGACGGTTTCTTCTTCCATTTTCTGAAGGCATTTCTTTTAGCCCTAATAGCTTCCTTCACCTCACTTTTCAACCAGGCCGGCTGTCTTTTGGAGTTCCGTCTTTCTTTTCTAATTTGTGGAATATGTTTGGCCTGGGCCTCCAGGATGGTATTTTTGAACAGCGTCCATGCCTGTTGTACAGTTTTTACCCTCTCAGTTGTCCCCCTAAGTTTTTTTCCCACCGTTCTTCTCGTGTGTAAATTTGTAAGCACAGATCTGAGAAGGGGGCATGGCCATGGGAGGGGCATAGGCAGGTTGGGGTGTTCCTAGAATTTGCATGCGGTGTTACAGAATAAGGCAGATCTTCACCTAATTTAGGCACAAGGATTTACACCAGGCTTCAGCTGGTGAAAATCCTCACGCCAAAAACTGGGTACAGATCCCAGCGCTAAATGGCATCCAACTTGGAGCGCCGTTTATAGAATAATGCTTAGCACTTATTTTTTCGGCACCCAAATTTGGCCACAATTTATAGAGTTTAGTCCAATATGTGTATATATGTCAGTATTTTGGTCTTTTATGTGCATTCTTAGTGCTTAAATATTTGTCTTCTTTAAGAACTTACTTTTATAGTGGCTCTTTTACAAAGTGGCGGTAAACCCAACACCGGCTTACCGTGCACCAATTTGGAGCTACCGCCAACCCTACACAGGTGCCACTGGTAGTTCCAGTCCCAGTGTGCGCCATTTTCCGCACTGGGGAAAATAGGGCTTGATTTTTTGTGTGGTGGTTACCTAGCGGTAATCGGACAACACTGCATACTACCTGGTTACTGCCGGGTTAGTGAAGGAGCTCTTACCGCTACCTCAATGGGTGGCGGTAAGTGCTCCCCCTGCACGGCCGTGCAATAAGAGCAATCTTACTGCATGGTCATGTTTTTTTGCAGCCTTTTTACCCGCTGCAGTAAAAAGGGCCTCTGTGCGGCAAAAACATCCGCTGTCATTACTACTACAGCAGGGCCCTTTTTACCACAACTTGGTAAAGGGGCCCCAAAATGCTGTGGGAAAGAAGCAACACCTCTAGAATCAGCCTGAAATATCATGTGCCAAGTTCATCTGCTGTAAACAATCTTGCTTCTCTGAAAATTGAAAGGAAAAAGTACATTTTTAGGATGGCTCTCAGGTTAATATTATTAGGGAGTGAAAGAGATTTTCTCAAGGATTTTGTTGTCCTCAGGAATTTTTTGTGGAATAAAATAAAAGTGAGAAAAGTGCAGGAATTGGGCATGGCCTGAGCTGGGACTCTTTGGGAAACAGTATAAACAGTGGGATTCTTAGCATTCTCCCGTCCCTGGGGGCCGCTGCGTGCTGGGGTGAGAAGGGTCCTGAAGTAATATCCCTGTGTTCTTCTTGTAAATATTTATCTCTCTAAACTTGTAAAAAAAAGTACTTACATTTCTAGACAAAAGGGAGGCTAGTGGAAAGGGAAACAGACTGACGAGGAATTCAGGGGTTTATCGTGGAGTACAGGAGATGCCAGGTAAAGTTATGAAGTGCTAAATGATATAAGAAGGGTTAAGGAGCATTGGATACTTCAGAAAGAAGGTATGGGGGCTGGAGAGAGTTTGAGAGAATAAAGAGACTATGGGATATGGGGGACTCTAGAAAGAGTTGTAGGCTGTGCAGAGAATTATGAAGTGTACAAGATTCCAGGAAGGTTGATGAAGTGCAGGGCATCATAGCATATTGGACACTGCAAAAAGTTTAGCTTTTTTAAGGGCAGGAAGGATTTATCTGCTACATTAGTGCACAGGTTACATACCATTCTCTGTTTCACTCTCCTTCATGGTGGTCTTCTGGGAGAAGTCACAATACCTTCATAGGCTTGCTCTGTGATTGCTTTGGTGGGGGCATCTCTTTTTCTACCTAGTCCCTCAGCACTGAGGAAGTACTGGCAGTGATGTTAAGGACTCCTGACCATCAAGTGAGGCATTAAGGTTTAATCATCAGAGCCTGCTGTCATTCAGGGCCATACCTGAACAGCAGTCTCAAGAGAGTCAGTAAATCTGCATGAGACAACTCCTTTTATTTTATTTGTTACATTTGTACCCCACGCTTTCCCACTCATGGCAGGCTCAATGCAGCTTACATGGGGCAATGGAGGGTTAAGTGACTTGCCCAGAGTCACAAGGAGCTGCCTGTGCCTGAAGTGGGAATCGAACTCAGTTCCTCAGTTCCCCAGGACCAATGTCCACCACCCTAACCACTAGGCCACTCCTCCACATTCATCTATTGAGAATTTCAGTCAGTGCCATCCTTACATACCCAATCCACCCACGTAGCCATATTTACGATATTTTGGTGTAAGAAAATACTGATCCCAGTTGCAGGCATTATCTTCTGCTGAAACATGGTCATGTCAGGTATTTCTATGCCACAGATGCTGGTTCTAATAAAGAATTGTTTGGTTCTGCAAGTTGGCGTCATCTCCTCACTAAAATAATGGGTGGAGTGGAACGGGTACACGTGAATCGCTTGTTTACTGTTTCCAAAAATACTAGGAATAGAGAGCACACACTGAAGCTACAAAGTAGTAAATTTAAAACGAATCAGAGAAAATATTTCTTCACTCAGCATGTAATTGAACTCTGGAATTTGTTGCCAGAGAATATGGTAAAAGCGGTTAGCTTAGCGGGGTTTAAGAAAAGGTTTGGATAGCTTCTTCAAAGAAAAGTCCATAAGCCATTATTAAAAAGGACTTGGGAAACTCCACTGCTTATTTCTGGGATAAGTAGCATAAAATGTATTGTACTGTTTTGGGATCTTGCCAGGTACTTGTGACCTAGATTGGCCACTGTTGGAAACAGGATACTGGCCTTGATGGAACTTCGGTCTGTCACAGTATGGCAACACTTATGTACTTATGAGAGACTCTGCTACTGGCATTCTAGTGGCGAGGTATATTTTAAAGATACACAGGGAAAGACAGGTAGAGAGAGAGTAGAGACAGACAGCGAGATCAGTGGATTGACAAACCTTAGATATAGGAATACAGATAAATAGAGAAACAGCCTGATTTACTGGGGGTCGTTATTCAAAATGCTTTAACTATTTAAGTCAGAAGTTAACCAGCTAAAGTGGTATATTTAAAAATGGCAGGCCTGTGGACACATAACTTTTGAGAAGTTACCTGTTTAAAAAGTAGAGTCTCAGACATGACAAAGGGGGTGGGGGGGGGGGGGTGTCTTCATGTTGTACAGATAACTTTGACCACTGAATATCAGCTTCTAAGCTTTTTTTTCCATAGAAACAGAACAGGAAAAGAAAATAATAAAATAGACCCAATGATAGTTAAACAGAGAAATGTATAATTACAGATGGACAGGAAGGAGCTTCTTCAGTGTCATCAATGCAGAATTTCTCCATAGTAAGGTCCTGAAGGGTATGAAGACAGACTGGCAGGTGAAAGAGGCAGATGGAGCAGGAAAGCTGGATTTACAGTTAGTGACAAACTTTTCATTAGTGCTGCACTTTGCTCACTTTGAGGCTGGGTATTTAACATCTTTTATTTATTTATTTGTTTGTTTGTTAGGATTTATTTACTGCCTTTTCGAAGGAATTCACTCAAGGCGGTGTACAGTAAAAGTAGATCAAACATGAGCTATAGGCAATTACAGCAGTACAAATATTCAAATAACAATAAAAAATATGGCGTGGAGGGGCATAATCGAACACAAACGCCTATCTCCATGGGCGTTTATCTCCGAGAACGGGTCCGTGAAGGGGCGGGCCGAACCGTATTTTTGAAAAAATGGACGTTTTTGAGCTGGGCATTTTTATTTTAGCGATAATGGAAACTAAAAACGCCCAGCTCAAAAATGTCCTAATCCGAGCCATTTGGTCGTGGGAGGGGCCAGGATTCGTAGTACACTGGCCCCCCTGATATGCCAGGACACCAACTGGGCACCCTAGGTCAGTGCGGTGGACTTCAGAAAAAGCTCCCACATGCATAGCTCCCAACCCCCCTCCCCCAAAACCCACTACCCACAAATGTACAACACTACCATAGCTCTTAGGGGTGAAGGGGGCACCTACATGTGGGTACAGTGGGTTTTGGAGGCCTCCCATTTACCAGCACAAGTGTTACAGGTGGGAGGGGGATGGGCCTGGGTCTGCCTGCCTGAAGTGCACTGCGGTACCCACTAAAAGTGCTCCAGGGACCTGCATACACGCAGGCCTCTAGGACTTGTTACTGCTGTATAACATTGGCACACCAGTTGACACTTGAAGACTAATCTCTCCGAAAACGTCCTTTATTGGAATAACCGCGTTTACTCACAGTTAACTGCAGATCAGAGGTTCTGCCCCTCCACTGGCAACGAGTCTCCCTGGTAGTGAGATTAGCAGGTCAGAGCTGGCAGAATGCTGTACAATGCCCTCTTTCAGCCACATTCAAGGGAAGAACTACGTTCTGTAACGTGGCTAACACATGGAAGGGATCTAAATCTGGCTTACAAAAATGGCCACTACCTCATGGACTACCGGAAACACAACAGGGCACACTCTGACCCAGTAGGCATGGGGAAAAGCACCATGGGAGAAGAGCCTACCAACTACCAACATCGTGAGACTGTAACACAAGCTAATGAAATCACGGAGCCCAATACCCTACACCCACCACAATGCAATGCTGATGTGACCCTGTAGTGTACCCGAGAGCCACATCTGACCCAGGGAAAGGCTGTGAGAGGATCGAACATATTCTGCTGTCATGGAGGTGGGTACGGAATTTGAGGCTGGCATACAGGCTGTGGAAAAAAGTTTTTAAAGTGAGTTTTTGTTGGTGGGAGGGGGTTAGTGACCACTGGGGGAGTCCGGGGAGGTCATCCTCGATTCCCTCCAGTGGTCATCTGGTCAGTTGGGGCACTTTTTTGGGACTTGTTCGTGAAAAAAAAGGGTCCAAAAAAGTGACCCAATATCACGGTAAAAACGCCTTTTTTTTTGATTATCAGCTAAAGACGCCCATCTCTCCTCGGCTGCTAACCACACCCCAGTCCCGCCTCCGACACGCCCCCGTCAACTTTATTCGTTTCTGCGACGGAGTGCAGTTGGAAACGCCCAAAATCGGCTTTCGATTATACCGATTTGGGTACCTTTGCCAGAAAAACGCCCATCTCCCGATTTGGGTCGATGTATAGGCGTTTTTCTCTTTCGATTATAAGCAGGATAGTATACTACTTACAATGTCAACACAATACATAATAGAACATTTTAATTGATAGTGAAGGGTAAAGCAAAGATGGAACATATAGATAGGTAAGAGAGTAAGAAGAGTTAGAAAGTAAGGTGATTAATTTAAAGTAATTTGCACATGAGGTCAGAGATGATTTAATATGATCTCATGTAGGGTAGGAGTGGATAAACATGTCCTGCTATAGTATGTGCAGCCCGTGTCATTCCTTGTGTGTGTGAGTGAGACTAACAAGTTAGTTACTTCTTCCATTAAAGGCCTGGTTGACAGGATACAGATTCCTGGGCTTTTAGTTAGTACATTTAATCAATCAAAGCATATTCATATTCTACAATTTGTCAGAACATTCAGTCCATGAGACAACACAAACACTTAGCAGTTCTCAAAAGATAAACATATCTTGGCATGAATCAAGCTATGGGTAAGGCCTGCTTTGGAAACCTCACTTCTTATGTCATTACAGGGGAGGACAGCACCTCTACTGGCTAAGACTTCTCTTGCTTGAATTTTTCCATAGCAAATGCTAACCTTCTTTGTTGCTTTTTTTTAAACTGTGTTGCTGAACTGATGTCAGGCTCTTATCTCGATCTTTGCTTTGCTTAGTTTAGAGTCCTCAAAAGGTGACCTTCCGAGAAGGTTGTAAAGACATCTGAGGGCCAGCAGGGGCTTAATTGGTCACCTTTCACCTCTGGATCCAGAGTTCAAATCTAGCTTCACTTCAGTGTGGTGAGTTTCAACATGGTTGCCAGCAGGTAAATACCATGAAATCCATTCATGGGACCTGGCATAGCTAGCAATCTCTGCTCAGAAAAGGACTCAGGAGTTGGATGAGAGAATAATATTTCGTGTTTCTAGAACACCTACTCTGCCGTATGTGAATAGAATGTACTTTTGTTTATTATTTTTGAACTATGATACTTTCGATTTACATTCAAGAAAAAAAAGTTGAATTCATGAAATAGATATACAGTTTAAAGAAATATTCAAAGAAATATATAATAAAATGGAAAATCAAAATGATCCCTATAAGTCTACAATATCAGGGGGATCCAACACCAAAGGCCTGACCTTAAAGCAAACATAAATAAAAATATCTGCTAGGATCAAACCATACATCATAATATCTCAATTTAGCCTGAGTTTACACAGATACCGAGACATCTGTATACAACGCCCTTCTTTACACTCTGTTAGGTTAACAACCACCAGAAATAGAACACTTTCTTATGCTGATTCCTTTCTTTAGAATTCATTACTCACTGAATTTCATAGCATTCCTAGTTATACTGCATTTCGCAAAGCTTTGAAGACTTGGTTGTTGAAAGACAGTTAGGCCTCTCTGAAACTTGAATTTTTCTTATTAAAGAACTGTTTTTGTAATTTTATGCTTTTTTTTATTTTTGCTCGTTTATATTGTGATTATGTAATATTGTGTTTGCATTTAGTGGTTGCATTATATATATGTTTTTCTTTTTTTATACTTGTTTTAAGTTGTATTGTATTCTTCTTTGACATTTTATTGTATTAAGCGGCATATCAAATCAATTAATCAACTAAAATCAAATTAAACATCCATAGCCCCTGGAGAACCCTTTGTATTTAAGAAACTTCTTAACTGCTTAGGATCATGAAAAATATATCGAACCGGTAACTGTTGTCAATTGTTGGAGAGATTTTGATGGCAAAGTCTGGGTCCAGCGCAATGTCAACGGGAGATCAAGTTTCCCCCTTAGAAAATCTGCCTGTGGTGGTGAGTTGGTGTGAGTCATCAACCTATTGAAGCAAGAGAAGAATGTACGAGGGACATCTCCACACATAAGCAGGGAGACTGTCCTACTGCAGCCCTGGGAGGCTTCGTGGAGGTGAAGTGCTCTGATTAAACTGTCTATTATTACATTAGACTCTAATTGGTTAGCCATGGAGGAGCATTTTCGATATGATGTCTAAGTCTGAATTGAGACATTTTGTCAAAAAACATCTCAAAGAAACATAGCTTGCAGCCATAACCAAACTAGTAAAATGTCTAAATTTCTGGTTTGATTAGGGCTTTGAGCTAGACGTTTTCATGTTCAATATATCCATCTGTACATACCATTAAAACAAAATAATCCTAAGGAAAAATTTAGCAAAACAAACCATAGGGACATCTATCTGGAAGTATTCCTAGTACAGTGGTCACACAGACATCCCAGCAGTGCAGAGGAGCAGCCTAGTAGTCAATGCAGTAGACTTCTTATAAAGGGACTCAGGTATAAATCTCACCTAAACCCCTTCATGTTGTATGGGGAGCCCTCCAGGAACAGAGAAACCTACTGTACCTAAAGGTCCACCACTACAATAACCTTCAGGCTTGCAGGTCACTTAGGGGGTCTTTTAGTAAGGTGCACTAGTGGTTTTAGCTCGCACCAAAAATCAGCTGGCATTAAATGCTGAGATGCCCATTATATTCCTATGGGCATCTCAGTGTTTAGTGCCAGCTGATTTTTAGCACGAACTAAAAATGCTAGCACACCTTAGTAAAAGACCCCCATATATATTTAGGTAGAGGAGGTATTTCTATGTTCCAGGAGGGATCACGTATTTGTACTGAAATGAAAGAGTTAAATTGGGAATTGAACCTGGGTCCCCTAGGCTATTCCATCCACTTGCTTGTTGTTTTCTTAGGCATGGCCATAATATCTGGAACTTTCATAGAGCCTGGTATCTATTGTCACTATCACATCTTTGTGGGGTGGGAAGGGGTCAGTGACCACTGGGAGATTAAGAGGGGGTCATGCCTTAAACCCCCCAGTGGTCATCTGGTCAGTTAAGGCACCTTTTTCTGACTTAGCTGCAACTGAAACAGGTGTAGATAAAATGCACTTTGATTTTTTTGCCCTTGTCTTTTTTACTATTCCATTACCACTGAAAAGCGTCCAGATTTTAAGCCTGTCCAAAACACGCCACCAACATGCCCCCCTTGCTATTTGGATGAACTCAGTGAAAAACATAGTAATTCTGCCTTTTTGAAAATCACAATTTAGACATTTTAGAGACATTTTTCTCTTTTGAAAATGGGCACCATAATGTCTCTGGAGAACGCAATTTCTTTGTCAGTTGGACAAATTGACTCATTAGTTACTAATAATTTGAAAGTGGATACCCTTAAGGATAAATTGGAAAAAGAGTTTTCTTTGCTTTCAGAAGAGCTTAAGGGCCCTGTTTACAAAGGCGCGTTAGCGTTTTTCCCCCCACAATAAATGTATATTAAGATTTTAAGAAGGTTACATCGAAGCAAAAGAGAGAAAAGTAGAAATCTCAAACCACTCTTGTTAAATTATCATGTTCCCTCCTAGGCCAATCTCAATATATATTCTTTCAACTCCCCCTTCTTTATTACCCCCCCCCCTTCCATCCCCTCCCCACTGATGATCCTCTCCCTCTTCTCTCTATACATTCCTTAACAATTGATCCAGATGGCGTTAGCGTTTTTAACATGCCTACAATTAGCGTGCATGCTAAACATGTAGGCACCTATAGGGATATTGTAGGCACATATACAGTTAACGTGTGTACATGGTTAACGCCAGTGCTTTTTTTGTGCCGGTACGCGCCGGTATGGCGTACCTGCACCTTTTTTTCCTAGGCTCACCTACCCGCCCTTAGCTCCCCAGCCCTGCTTTCCTTTCCTGCCACCCGCGACGCCCCTTTTAGGCCCTTGTCAAGTTCTAGTGCCCCAGCCCCACCTGCCTGCCCTTAGCTTCCTGACAGCCCTCCCACCCCACCCCCGCGATGTGTTTAAATCTTTTATTATTTTTTTTAATGTGAAGTCACAACGCCGGTGTTAGTAAGAGGACCAGGCTCGCCTCCTCCAGCCTTTCCTTCATTCCCTCTCAAGTGTCCCGCCCTCACGGAAATGGAAACTACATCACAGGAAGGCAGGACACTGAGAGGGAAGGAAGGCAGGAGGAGGCAAGCCTGGTCCTCTCACTAACCCCGGCACTGCGACTTCAGTTAAAAAAACATAATAAAAGATTTAAACGCGTCGCCGGGGGGGGGGGGGCTGTCGGGAAGCTAAGGGTGGGCAGGTGGGGCTGGGGCGCTGGACCTCAACGGGGGCTTAAAAGGGGGGACAGGTGGAGGCATGGGGCAAGTTACTGGACATGGAGGGAAGGATAGGGGGCAAAAGGAAAATTGCTGGACATGGAGGGGAGGGCAGGGGAGAGAAGAGAGGAGAAATCGCTGGACATAGATGGGAGGAGATGGCAGAGGAGAATCGCTGGACATGGAGGGCAGGTGAGAGAGGAGAATCGCTGGAGGGCAGAGGAGAATCTGGACATGGATGGGAAGAGAGGGCAGGGGAGAGAGCAGAATTTCTGGACATGGATGGATGGAGGGAAGGGCAGGAGAAATGCTGGACATGGATGGAGTGGAGGGAAGGGAAGAGAGGAGAAATGTTGGAGGGAAGGAAAGAGATGTACACAGTTGGAGGGGAAAGGGGTGAGGAGAAATTCTGGACATGGATGAAGGGGAGGGAAGACAGAGGAGGAGATGCACATGGATTTAGGGGAGAGAGGAGAAATTTTGGACATGGATGGAGAGGAGGAGACAGTTGAAATGCTGGACATGGATGGAGGGGAGGGAAGAGAGAAGAAGTGAGATGAACATGGATGGAGGGGAGGAGAGAGGAAAAATGCTGGACATGGATGGAGGTGGAGAGGAAAACTGCTGGACGTGATGGAGAGAGAAAGGAGATGCATACTGACAAGGTGAGGGAAAGGGAAAAGAGGAGAAAATCTGCACATGGATGATAGGCAAAAGCTGGATCCACTCTATACCTCCTCCAGTCAAGTCCACAGAGGACCCAGCTTTTACCTATGGATGTAGGGCAAGAAATGAAGGAGGAAAGAAATAAATGGAAAGGAAGCCCTGGAAACTGAGTTAAGGGATCAGATAAAGAGCCTCAGAATCAGAGATGGGACCAACTTGTTCAGAAAAACAGTCACCAGACAGCAAAGGTAGAAAAAATCATTTTGTTTTCATTTTAGTGTTTGGAAGATGTCCAATTTTAGAATTTACATCTGCTGTCTTATTTTGCACTGGGTATACTAGAGCTGTAACAGCTTATAGAAATTATTTATAATGAAAAAAAATCACGTTATTTTTTGCTCCTATACTGGTATAGTATTTTTAATGATACTGCTTATATGTGCCACAGCTGATATAAGGGGTGTGGCTACTGTAGGTGTGGCTACCATAGGGGCAGAGCCATAGATGGTGACCCCACCCACAATGAGTACCAGTACTTTTTTTCCTACAAAAAGAGCACTGGTTAACGCGCATTAAAAATGCTAACACGCCTATAAAGCGGCTTAGTAAACAGGGCCCTAAATATTTAATGGATCTGTCTCATACTACATTAAAAGATACAGCTATTATTCACTCACAGTTGGAAATTTTTGAAAATGTGTTCTATGTGAGAGTTCTTCATGCACATATTTAAATATTTTCCCAACTCAGAATTGCATAAAAACATTTTCATTCTTGTATATAAAATTCTGGGGCTAAATACTGTAGCGTGTAGGACACAGGATGTCAAGAAGAGGATGCAAAATGCAGAGGTAAGGAAAGGTTGGGGGTGAAATAGAAAAGGGCTGGACATTTGGGATTAAAAGGGAGTTGGGGAAAGAGGGGAGGCAGACTGAGGGAGAAGTCAGCGAGACAAAGGATGCTGCATAAGAGAATGGGTATGGGAAAGATGGAGGGCAAGAGAGAGATTGGAAGGTGGCTAGGGAACAGAGAACATTGCACAAGCTAAGGGAAAAAGATGTAGATTTAGTTCATGTCTTATGAGTAGTACCTGAAAGTTAGTTAATTCAGGTACAGTAGGTATTTTCTGACCCTAGAGGGCTTGTACCTGAGACACTGGAGCGTTAAGTGACTTGGCAAGATCACAAGAAGAAGCAGTGGGATTTGAACCCTACCTTTGTTGGTGCTCAGTTTACTGTGCTATTAGTCTACTGCTCCTTCACTCAAGAATAGAGAATGGAGGATCAAGAAGAGGGTGGAGGGCAGAGGATTCTGCTATGGATGTGGAGCAGAATCCTCTGCTCCACATCCATAGCAGTTCCATTAAGCTCTGGAACCCATTGCCAGAGGATGTGGTAAAAGCAGTTAATGTAGCTAGCTTTAAAAAGACTTGGATACATTTCTGGAGGGAAGATCCATAAACTGTTTTTAAGATAGACATGGGGAAACCAATTGCTTATTCCTTGGGTCAGTAGCATGGAATCTTGGTACTTTTTGGGACTCTGCCAGGTACTTGTAACGCAGACTATCCACTGTTGGATGCAAGATATTGGGCTAGATGGACCTTTGATCTCATCCAGTATGGTAATTCTTATTTTCTTATATATGTTTTGGGGGGTTTTCTCTTTAGTTTGCATTTCCATTTAACTTGGTTTCTTAGATTGTCGTATAATTTTGTGGATTTTTATTGATCTGTATCATATCCACCCTCAGTCATCTCTTCTCCATGCTGAAGAGCCCTAACCTCTTATGCCTTTCTTCATGTGAGAGTTATTCCATTTCCTTCATTATTTTGGTCACCCTTCTTTGTACCTTTTCTAACTCTGCTGTACTTTGAGATGCAATGACCAGAGTTACACACAATACTCTGTTTTATTTTCTATTCCTTTACTAATAATTCCTAACATCTTGTTTTCTTGTTTGGAGGCCATCAAACACTGAGCAGAAGATTTCAATGTATTGTCCACAGTGACACCTAGATCTTTTTCTTGAGTGGTAACTCCTAATGTAGAATCTAGTATCATGGAACTATAATTTGGGTTGTCATTCTCAATCTACATCACTTTGCATATGTCCACATTAAATTTCATCTGCAATTTGAATGCCCAGTATTCCTGTCCTATAAGATCCATCTGCAATTTCTCACAGTCCGCATGTGACTTAAAAGCGTGGAATTGTTTTGTGTCATCTGTAAATTTGTTCATCTCACTCATATTTCCCATTTCTAGATCATTTATAAATATCTTAAAAAGCACTGGTCCCACTACAGATCCTTTTGGAATTCCACTATTCACCTTCCTCCATTTAGAGAACTAGTCAATTAATCCTACTCTCTGTTTTCTAATTATTTGTTTATTAAATTTTTGCAACTTAAACAGACATACAAAAACTGTTAAGTGAAATACAGCTTTAGAAACAAATTGAATAAACAGAAATTTACTTTCCTCAATAGTAACATATCATTCAGCTTCATTAGACCTCAATTTGAGAAGGGGCGGGGGGGGGGGGGGGGTAGGAATTTGTGAAGTATACATTATATTAATCTGTAAATAAGAAATTGATGCCGCGTACATTCTCGTTTTACTCCTTCAAAGTCTCTATTGTTGTTTTAAGTCTAGGAAAGATTTGAGCTGATCAGGATTAAAGAACACATATTTTGTTTGATTTAACCTTACAACACATTTACATGGATATGCAAGAAGGAAGGAGCCTCCTATTTCTATTGTTTTAGACCTCATAGAGAGAAACAATTTTCTTTTTTGTTGAGTAGTCTTTGTTACATCTGGATAAATCCAGATTTTATGTCCTCCAAATATACGATTTGTAGTTTTGAAATAAAGTCTCATTACTGAGTTCAAATCTTGCTGGAAGACAAAAGAAACAATCAGAGTTGCTCTTTCAGTTGGTTCTTCTAAAGATTGTTCCAGAATGGCTGTAATATTGTTTAAATCCACTGATTTTTCTCCTTCTACTTTTTTAATTGTATTAGGTATATAATATATTTTATTTAGTGGCGGGATTGCCTCATGTGGAAAATTTAAATTTTCTCTCAAAAATCTTGTAAAAATCTCTAATGGGGAAATCCCCACTAACTTAGGAAAATTACGTAGACGAAGGTTTAGTCTTCTATTAAAGTTCTCCATTTACTCTATTTTCCTTCTTAATTCCGTATTATCTTTTATTGCAGCCATTTTGAATTCAGTATTTTGAATCATCTCTTTCTGTAAAGTCTCTATCTTAGAGGAAAAATCTTGTTTTACAACTTCTATGGAGTCCTTCAATTCTTGTACAGTAACATTCAAAGTTTTTACCTCTGTGGAGGACTGCTGCAAGGTTTTGTCCATATCCAACAACTTCAGCCAAATCTGACCTAGGCTAACCTCCGGTTCTTTCCCCGCTGCTGCTATTAATTCCACAGGGTCGGATATCCCACTAGGTCCTCCAGCGTCTGCCTTTCCGGCATACGATGGGTTTCCCTCTCGACTCGCTGTGTGCGCAGGGCACGGAGGAATCATAGAGTTCGGCGGGGGGGATAATAATGTTTCTGTTTCCAGCGAGGTGGCCGCTTCACCGGCTCCTCCCACAATGGACTCCGGCCCGCTAATTCCTCGAGAGAGAGCAGGGAAGAAGCGCTCCAATCCTGGCCTCGTCGGCGTGGACGTACCGGTAGGTGTGGGAACTATCCGGACGACCCCTTTCCGCTTTGAGTGAGGCATTTTGATTAAGGAAAAAGAAAAAAGTTTCCGAGGCTAGGCTGGAGCTGCTCACCAAACCTCCGCTCTCGGCGCCATCTTGACACGCCCCCCCTACTCTCTGATTTCTATCCTTTACCAGTTCTCAATCCACAATACAATCTATGGGGATCTATGGAAGGGGAGATGCTGGGCTATGGTGGGAAGGAAAGAAAATGGGAAATGCTGGACTACCAGGGGAGGCAGGGATAGGACCTATAGCTGCCTCTGGGGGAAGGTTCACCTAGGGCATTGTATACTCGGGCTGGTCCTGAAGCAAAGAAAAAGTTAAACTCTTCACCTTGCTATCCTAATATTGAACGCTAACTCTCTCTCTCTCTCTCTCTCTCTCTCTCTCTCTCTCTCTCTCTCTCTCTCTTTCTCTCTCTCTCTCTCTCTCTTTCTCTCCCTCCCTCCCTCTGTCTGCTAAAGAGTTTTTCCTCTGTAACTCTGTTGGAGTGGAGGAGTAGCCTAGTGGTTAGTGCGGCAGACTTTGATCTTGGGGAACTAGATTCATTTCCCACTGAAGTTCCTTGTGACTTTGGGCAAGTCACTTAACCCTCCATTACCCCAGGTACAAATAAGTACTTGTATATACTATGTAAACCACTTTGAATCAGGGCCGTGCCTAGGGTCTCTGGCGCCCCCCTGCAGACTATCAGTTGGCGCCCCCCCCCCCCCCCGTGAAAATGATCACGCCCCCCCCCATGAAAATGATCGCTCACCACTTGCCACACTGAAAGGAATTGTCAGCAATATTCTTAGAAACAAATTGCTATACATTGCAAAATAAGATAGCAGATGTAAATTCTCAAAGTGGACATATTCCAAATGCTAAAATGAAAATAAAATAATTTTTTTCTACCTTTGTTGTCTGGTGACTTTCTTTTTTCAATCATGCTGGTCCAGTATCTGATTCTGCTGCTATATGTCCTCTTAACTCCATTTCCAGGGCTTCCTTTCCATTTATTTCTTTACTTTTCTCCTTTCTTCTTCATTTCTTGCTCTATATCCATTTCCAGCAATTTCTCCTCTCTCCCTGGGTCCTGCCCTCCCATCCATGTCCATTCTTGTCCCTCTCTGCCCTTCCCTCCTCCATCCATAGCCAGCAAGCCTCCTCTCTCCCCTCCCCTCCATTTCCAGCAATTTGTCCTCTCCCTGGGCCCCCATGTCCATCCTTGTCCCTCTCTGCCCTTCCCTCCTCCATCCATAGCCAGCAAGCCTCCTCTCTCCCCTCCCCTCCATTTCCAGCAATTTGTCCTCTCCCTGGGCCCCCATGTCCATCCTTGTCCCTCTCTGCCCTTCCCTCCTCCATCCATAGCCAGCAATCCTTGCCTCCTCTATCCCCTCCCCTCCATTTCCAGCAATTTGTCCTCTCCCTGGGCCCCCATGTCCATCCTTGTCCCTCTCTGCCCTTCCCTCCTCCATCCATAGCCAGCAATCCTCTCTCCCCTCCCCTTCCCTTCCAGCAATTTGTCCTCTCCCTGGGCCCCCATGTCCATCCTTGTCCCTCTCTGCCCTTCCCTCCTCCATCCATAGCCAGCAATCCTTGCCTCCTCTATCCCCTCCCCTCCATTTCCAGCAATTTGTCCTCTCCCTGGGCCCCCATGTCCATCCTTGTCCCTCTCTGCCCTTCCCTCCTCCATCCATAGCCAGCAATCCTCTCTCCCCTCCCCTTCCCTTCCAGCAATTTGTCCTCTCCCTGGGCCCTGCCCTCCCATCCATGCCTCTCTGCCCTTCCCTCCGCACCCTGGGGCCTTTAAATCTTTTACTTCCGGTCGCAGCAGCGTCAGTGAAAGCGGAGCGCTGCCGACGTCTCCCTTCCCTTTGCGCTCTTGGTTCCCTCAGTGTCCGCCTTCTTCTGACGTCAGAAGAAGGCGGGACACTGAGGGAACCAACGAGTGCAAGGGAAGGGAGACGTCGGCAGCAGTGGCGTAACTAGGGTAGTTGACACCCGGGGCCGGTCATTGTTTAACACCCCCCCCCCCCCAAATCCAGTACTAGGCATACCGAGAATACAAAACACTCACGACCTATAGAGCAATTTTACCATACCATAAGCAGTCGTTTCTACGAGTCACACAAGGAAAGGAAAGCATCTTAAACACTACAGTGAGCACTAGAACATCAATTCACCTATTGTAAAACGAAACCAGACAGAATAGTACAGATCGTAGATCCTGCACAGTCAATGCCAACTGAAAGCCATGTCTTTTTCAAACACAGATACACCCTAATCCACTATAGGATAAGTAATCATAAACTTTCTATTTAGACAAAATTAAACTGAACCCCCGATGCCAGACTCTGCATACAATGCAACACCACAGAAACAGAAAATGTCCCCTAGTACTGTGCAAAATATAAAGACAGCAGATGTAAATTTGAAAAAACTAACAAATACCAATCACCACTTTACAAATTAACAAATAGAAATAAAACATATACAGAAAATAAAATAATACCATTTTATTGGACTAATACATTTAGCTTCCAGAGGCCAAAATCTCCTTCCTCAGGTCAATACAGTATAGTGCTGTTACAGTATCCTATCCTGATCTGAGGAAGGGGGTTTTGTTCTCTGAAAGTTAAGTCAAAATGTATTAAAATTAGTCCAATAAAAAGATTACCTTATTTACATGTTCTATTTATAAACATTTATTAACACAGCTAAAATACTATATCCTAAAGCAAAATAATAAAAATATATATTTACAGTTTGTTGTCTTTGGTTTCTGCTTTCCTTATCTTCTTTTCACCGTCTTCCTTCCATCCAGCATCTGTCTTCACTCTCTCTCTGCTCTCCAGTGTCTGCCCTCTCTAATGTTCCTTCCATCCACATCTGCCCTCTATTTCTGCTCCTTCCATCCACCATCTGCCCCAGTCTGCCATCTCTCTCTCCCCCTTCCATCCACCATCTGCCCTCTCTCTCTCCTTTCCCTCTAGCATTTGCCCTCTATCTCTGCCCCTTCCATCCACCATCTGCCCCAGTCTGCCATCTCTCTCTCCCCCTTCCATCCACCATCTGCCCTCTCTCTCTCCTTTCCCTCCAGCATTTGCCCTCTATCTCTGCCCCTTCCATCCACTGTCTGCTCTTTCACTCCCTTCTATCCACTGTCTGCCCTTTCTCTCTGCTCCTTCGATTCACCATTTGCCCTCTCTCTTTCCCCCTCCCATCCATTCAGGGTCTGCCCTCCCTCTCACTCCCCATTCCATCCAGGATCTATCCCCCCTCTCTCACTGCCCCCTCTTTTCGGCTCCCAATTCCCACCTGCGGCTGCCCCTAGTTCCAGATCCATTGATTCTCCCATCCACCCCTGCCCCAGGCATGACCCCATTCTCCCTCCTGCTCACTTTTCAGACCCCAGTTCCAGCTCCATGCCCCTTCTCCCATCTGTCTCCCACCCAGTCCCTTCTGCCCATCTGAGTCCCCCTCACCCCATCTGACTCCCTCCCAGTCCCTTCTGCTATCCAAGTGCCCCCCACCCTCACCCCATCTGGCTCCCATCCAGTCCCTTCTGCCCATCCGAGTCCCCCTCACCCCATCTGGCTCCCACCCAGTCCCTTCTGCTATCCAAGTGCCCCCCACCCTCACCCCATCTGTCTCCCACCCAGTTCCTTCTGCCCATCCGAGTCCCCCTCACCCCATCTGCCTCCCACCCAGTCCCTTCTGCTATCCGAGTCCTCCCCCACCTTCACGGTCACCCCATCTGTCCCCCACCCTCACCCTGCCTCGTCTTCTCCCTGCCACCCGTCTTTAAAAAGAAATTGTTTGCCGACGCGATAGCGAGCGCAGCACCTCGTGTGGAAGTAAAAGAAGCGAATCCGATCATCTCATTGGGCCTTCCTTCACTGTCCCGCCCTAGAGGAAATAGGAAGTTGCGTCAGAGGAGGGCGGGACAGTGAGGGAAGGCCCAATGAGATGATCGGATCCGCTTCCTTTACTTCCACACGAGGTGCTGCGCTCACTATCGCGTCGGCAAATAAATTTAAAGGGCTGGTGCGGGGGGGGGGTGCCAGGATGAAGAGCAGCGGGAGCGGCGGCACCCCCCTTTCTGGTGACACCCGGGGCGACCAAAAGATTTAAAGGCCTCGGCGGGGCGAGGGTAAGCACCGCGGCGGCGCCCTCCAGAGGTGGGCGCCCCCCTGCGGCGCTTACCTCGCTTACCGCATCGGCACGGCCCTGCTTTGAATGTAGTTGCAAGGCAGTAGATCAGGTTCCAGCTGGATTTATTTTTTGATGTCTTTGCTTCTCTGTTAGTAGAAAGAATTTGTACAATAAGGAGATCTGATGTTCCCAAAGCAGGTGGAATCCCTTGTTGTCTGGTAGTTTACTGACTAACCTTTAACCAGAGTGCAGAGAGGTGGGGAGAGGGAAGCAGGGCCATTTAAGTTATATTTACAGGACAAGTGACATATCACTTTGATCAGAAGATTGAGCTTTGCTGGAGAAAGCTGCCTTCCTTATCTTGGATGTGTGGGTTGCTTTTCTCCCAGTGCTTTGGCAACCAGACTGGTACTTCTAGCTGGCTCAGACCCCAAAGGGCTGCAGACTCCCCTCACTAGAGTCAGATAAAGAGAAAACAATTTATATCAACAATGAATGCCCCAACCCCGAAGGGAGGGGGGGGGGGGGTTGACCATAAATCTGACTGCAGACACATGATCACTTCAACCCATGAGTACAAGAGTACTTACTTACATACTCTACATGTCACTGAGATTATTTAAAAGGGAAGGTCTAGATGTGATCACAGAAGCAGAGAGAAATATGATCTTTATAGAATATCTTGGTCACTTTATCCACACAAATTTGGACACATGCTTAAATTGCATGCATAATTTAATTGAATAACAAACCAATTGGCACAGATAAGTGGGTGCTAATAATCAATTATCAACTCTAATCGGCAATAATTAGAATGTGCATCTTGCTGTATAAAGATGAGCACGTAAATTATTGTGCATGGATCTGAAAAGGAGGCATGGACATGGGCAGGTCATGGGAGCTCCAAGGATTTCCATGCAGTGTTACACAATATGCCTGATGATATGCCTGACCTGTGCCTAATTTAGGCAGGTTTACATCAGGTTTCTGTTGGTATAAATCCTCAAACCTAAAAGTTAGGGTCAGATCCTAGTGCTAGGTGCTGTTCTAAAAATGGCACCCAACTCAGAGCGCTGTTTATAGAATAATACTTAGTACTCATTTTTTTTCAGTGCCGATTTTTCGGCGCCATGTATAGAATTTGGGCCTATAAGTTTAATTTTCAGTAGTTTCCTAATGGCCAAGTTAAGGTAATAGATCTCTTTTAAAGATTTTTTCCCCCCTGATTAAGAGTAACTATGAATATTCAATGAGGGAAAGGGTGTTTATATTGTATGACAAATACCAAAGTCAAATTTCACAGAGAATGGAATGGATGGAAGCTGAAGAGAGTACCATATAACACAGAGGATTAGGGCAAATAAGACCCATCTAGTCAGTCCAGTTATTTAGTCCATGCTGATAAAGATGGCATCCCGACTGCAGCTAGAGCATGACCCGCCTGCTAGATATCTATCCTTAACCAAGACAGTCTTTTTTTTTTTGTCCCTCCTTGGGCAAATGAGCATAGAAGATATCCTCCTAGTTCCCTCCGGCACCTTACCTTTGTTCTGTTTAATTCCAAAGCTCTGAGATAATCTAAAATAAACAGCAATACTAGTGTGGCTATTGTCCAAACATCTGGCCTCCAAGGTCCCCTGCATATCCTACCAGACAGACCTGGATATATGAGTTTCTACTGGGTCCTATAGCCTGCCAGACAGACCCAGTTGCTAGTTACCATTACTAATGAGCCTTCCAAATTCCTTGCCTATCCTACCTGACAAACCAAGTTACCTGTGGTTCTGCTAGAATTGTTTCTTATTATGGTACTTGCAGTCTACCAGGGAGATGCAGCTGCCAGTCAATTCTACTGTTCCAGTCTGCCAGACAAATCTGTCCATGTGGTTGCCTGTTATTTCCATCTAACCCCTCATATTTGACATTCATTCTGGTAACTCAATGCCCATTGTTCAATCAGACAAGTACAGCACTATAAACACTTAAATACATGCCTCTATGTCATTGAGTGAAAAAGGTTGCCACTGTGTCATCAGTAGACAAAAATATTTGTGGGACAAAGGTGAGGTGACCAAAGGTACTGGGAGAGGCAAATCAAAGTGGCATTCACTGTCCTCCCCTTATAAGAACATACTGGGTCAGACCAATAGTCCATCTGGCCCAGTATCCTGCTTCCAACAGTGGCCAATCCAGGTCACAAGTACCTGGCAGAAACCCAATTAGTAGCACCCACCTTTAAATTACAGTAGAGTCTCGCTTATCCAACCTTCACTTATCCAGTGTTCTGGATTATCAGACATACTTCGGTGATATCACTTCATATACTTATCAATATATTTCTATTTTATCCCTCATCCACTTTTTCTGTATTATCCGACTTCTCAATTATCCAACAACCATTTACATCAGATAATTGGCACCCTACTACTGTAGCTATTAAAATACTTTAAGAAAAAGTCCCAAGGCCTGTCTCACTGATTGCAGCAATAAAATATATTTTTCAAAAAAAAAAGAAAGAAGAACCCCCTCTAGCCAATTTCAAACCCCCACCCCCATCCCAGTAAAACAATCATTATTGTATAGCAACAGACTGGAAGTGGTGAAAAGAAAAGCTGCAAAAATGGTATGGGATTTGTGTTGCAAACCTTACGAGAGAGACTTGCCGACCCGAACAGGTATACCTTGAAGGAAAGGAGAAACAGGTGACATGAAAGGTATTAATCCGCAAACAAACCTTTTCTGGAGATGGGAAGGTGGTAGAATTAGAGGGCATGAATTGAAGTTGAAGGTTTGAGTCCTGTGAATGTTTGTGATAATGATGACTAGTCTTGAGTGCTTGAGCTTTACTATCGAATAATGATGTTCTCTTGTTTTTATGTTCTGATTGTTTTGTTTTACTTGTGCACTGTAAACCATTTTGCTTTGATTATAAGAGAAATAGTATATCAAGTGAAATAAATGATTTCTGTTTCTGTATGCCCTATGTCAGGGGCATGGTCCTCAAGGGCCACAACTCAATTGAGTTTTCAAGATTTCCACAATGAATATGCATGACATCAATTTGCATACAATGGAAGCAGTACATGCAGATCAATCTCATGCATATTCATTGTGGAAATCTTGAAAACCTGGGATGTGGCCTTTGAAGGCTGTGACTGCCCACCCCTGGCCATTGTGGTTCAAACTAATGATTTTTGAACTATACAGGCTCCATAATTACAGAGCCCTATGAGTGAAACTGTGTCAGTTTCAATTGTGGATGCAAAAAGGAACATCCTAAGTATTTTAGAGCCACAGCCAGCCAGAATCTGCTACATTTGGGGTGGCAAATGCCACCCCACAGCAATGCCAATTGGTTGCCAGAGCAATGGTAATTGGGGCATTCTGCACAATTAGTGTTTGCAGTCTGTGAAAGGACACTGATCTCATAGGCAGGGCTGACAGACTCATCTGAAACATCCTGGCTTGAAGTGACTGTGTCCAGTGTGGAGACAGAGGAAGAGGCAACTCTTTCAGGATCCCACCTCTCCACAGACAGGCCAGCAGAGCAGTGGTATAGCAGTTACGTTATGTTTTGTATTTATAACCCAGCTTCTCCTGGTAAGGTCCAAAGCGCAGTCACAGTTGTAAAAGTGGCCCTCAAGAGGAGATGTCACTAGAAATTAAAGGGTCAAGGGTCATGGATTGGAAATACTACCTTTCTATGACTACAACCACAGCTGTTTACTTATATTATATGGAGGTACTTTCTATGTCCCTAGTGGGCTTACAATCTAAGTTTTGTTTTGTAGCCCAGGGTCACAAGGAGCTGCAATGGGAATCAAACCTAGTTCCCCAGGTTCTCAGCCCACTGATGCGACCATTAGGCCACTCCTCCACAATTAGGAGGAAGACAACGCTGTTACATCAAGTTGCAGTCTGTGGATGTTTGCAAACTTAAAAGAAATTTGTTACCTCAGTGTTATGATATCTTCCTAAAATATTTTCAAACTCAAGTTTTGCAGTGTTTTTAGTCTACAGGTATGTGCAGCAAAACTCTGGTCTGGGGTGGTTTATTTTATGGTTGGCTGCCAGGTTTGTTTTCCATTTTTTTAACAAGACGATGATGAACTACTGCAGTGTCGTGTGGAGAAGAAGAGGTCTGAGATCAAACAAATAGAATCAGAGGCTGCTCTCAGAGAGGGGGAGGCAACACGCACATTTGACTATAGCCATTATCTGCAGTCTCTCCCATTTGCTGTTCCCAGATTTCACAGCCTTAAGCTGATGCTCCTATAGATCATGCATGTATTTCCCTGCCAGGGTTTCTGTTTGTTCCCAGAACTCAGAACTGTGCTACACCAAAGCTTTTATAGCCTTCAGAGTACAGAAAGCCTGAGCCCAAACCTCCAGCAGCATTTAGCTCACGCCTTCACAACCTCATAGTTTAAAACCTATAGAATCCAGTTCAACCACTCACAAAAGTCTGGAATCTTAGAGACTGGAGTCTGATCAATCACAGGTTTCTTTAGCTTATACAATACTGTGCTAGTTCTACAAATGGCAGACATATGCATCATAGAGAAAACAGCTTCACCAATCAGAGGCCTCTACAGTTCAAAAATGCAACCCTACCAGTGGCAAGCCTCTTCAGCTCACAGAATGCTGCCCCGCCAATCACAGACTTCCGCATTTCAATGGACAGAGTTTCACCAATAGTGAGTTTGCACAACCCACAAAATACAACCCCATCTGCCACAGACTTCTGTAGCTCACAGAATGCAACTCTATCAACCTCAATAGTTTACAGCAGGAAAGACAAATACTGTTCCATGCATGCTACAAGTCTTGCTTTCAGGTTAGCCAAATTAGAAAAGCGAACTTCCTTGTGGTAGCAAATGATTACAGATATGTCTCATGAATCTTTATAGTGGAACCTATTAGTGGCACTTCAGGGTTGGAGTCTGCTATCACTAATCTATGCACAGAGATGCCACGTTACCCAGTTCTAGGCTGGAGATTTTGCGTTGGTCCAGGATTTCTGACCACCCCCATCCTGATACATTATGGGACTTGAAGCATTGATTTCAATTGGCATGATTAGGCACTACAGATCCCAAACTGCTTTGAAATATAAGTTCAAAAGCAGGGCTGGCCAAAAAGTCTCCAACCTGGAACGGGGTAACTTGGTATCTCTGTATGCAATGCAATTCTGCCAGTCAGGCCCAGGCATTTCCGGCTCACAGAATTTAGCCCACTAATCACAGAGACCTATAGCTCAATACATCATGGTCCAGTCAAAGAACTAAACCAATCACATTATGCTTTTTTATGCCCTGGAATAATAAATGGAGATCCAGAAAGCGTACTGGAAATCCAGTTAGTAATTTGTAGCAGAGAGGGAAAGCAGGTGCAAAATGTGTCTTCTAAGACAATGTTTGTACTGGAGAAAGTGGAATAAAGCAGACCCAGTATTCAGTACTTACTGTTTAAAAGGAAAAATTGTACAATTCTCTTTTACTCAGAGTGACTTGGACTCATGACTCTTTCTCTGAATAACCTCATTCTTTCTCTCTCTTTCTCAGGCCACGATATTAACGGAACCCTTGAGCCCTCTAATATTGACACCAGTATTCTAGAGGAATACATCAGTAAAGAGGATTCCACTGACATGTAAGTATATTTTCCCTGCTCTTCTTCATATCTTTCTGTTCTTTTCACCCTGTGTATGCTCTTGGTTCTTCCTTACCTTCTTCTCCACCTTCTCCTATTTTCTTACTACTCTGTCTGCATTGGCATACTCCAGCTGCCTCTCCCCTCATCACTCGAATAACCATTTATCAAGCACTACTCACAGCTGGAAAACACAGAGCGCAGCTGTACTCCACCAGAAATGTTACTCCCCCAGATCCTTTATGACATGCAACATTTATATGTTTTTTAACATCAGCCACAACTAAACTTGAAATAATGTTAACATTTTCATGCCAAATCACACAATCATTTGTCTAATTTCTATATTTCTTCAAACAACTCCTTGCTAACTTCAATCCTTCACATGCATGCTGTGGCAGACAAGTATTTCTTCTCTCCTGCAGCTCATTGCACATCCATGACGCCACCTCATCCTTATCAGCAGCCCTGCACTGATGTTTCAAAACCACTTGTTCATTTCATCTTTCTTGATGTTCAAGATTCACCAGTTTTCTAGAATTGTTTGCCAATCAGGGGGGACTGCCAGCCATCACTCCCTGGCTTGAGGTGGGAGAATGGTCAGCTTTCCTAGAGCTCTAATTGTACTGTTTGGTGACTTCCTTTCTAAAGCCCTCAATGTTCCCTCTTCCCCATCATTCCCTAGCAAATGAATTTATTTTATTTATTTAGTTATGACATTTATACCCCACAGTTTCCTGTACAATTTTGATTTCAATGTGGCTAACAAGTTAAAAAGAAGTCATTACAAAATATGAAACAAAATACATAAACCCACACAAATCTTTAAGGAAAGAATCATAAATATATAAAGAATTCAATAATAAAGCAGAATGGGGAGAATGGAAGGGGGAGATTAGGCACCAGGTTTATCTTCTCATTCCATCTCTGCATGCCTCGTTCCTTTTCCTCCTCACTGCACACCTTTTCTTTGACTGCTCTTCACTAACTAGTAGCTTAGCCTGGGATCTCGGTGAAAGACCAAGGTGCAGTGACAGTAAGACAGGAGTCCCCAAAAGAATGAATGTGTACCAGTGGCGTAGCCAGACCTGAGATTTTGGGTGGGCCCAGAACTAATATGGGTGGGCACTGTGTATATAGTAGTGTTTCTTGTGAAACTACAAAATAATGCCTTCGAATGCCCTTGATAATGGATTTCTAAGTAGTCTGCCCAACAGCTGCCCCGCATCAACATAACCACATACATATTTAATGGAGAAATTGATATTTTTAAATATGATTACATTATCCCATATCTTAAAATTGACCATACATAGGTCTACTACAACGGCAAACTTCTCAACACACATGGCAGGATCCTGCAATATAATTACATAGGAAAAATGTATTCAAGCAAACCTCTGAGCTGCTACATTCTTGTTGTTCTCTATTTTTGGTAGCATTATTTAATCTCAATTAATTTTCAAACATGCTGGCTTGTGCAGCATATGGATGTACAAAGAGGAAGTATTAGTTTGATGATTATAGTACTAATTCGTTCTTCCTTTTAAAATCAGTGTCATTTGGAGGGGCTGGCTATGGGACTCCCCCTCTATTCATGCAGAGATGTTTTCACCTAGTAAAGGGCCACCAAGTAACCAAAACAGACATCAGATAGTAACATAGTAACATAGTAGATGACGGCAGAAAACGACCTGCACGGTCCATCCAGTCTGCCCAACAAGATAAACTCACATGTGCCATTTTTTGTGTGTACCTTACCTTGATTTGTACCTGTCTTTTTCAGGGCACAGACCGTATAAGTCTGCCCAGCACTATCCCCGCCTCCCAACCACCAGCCCTGCCTCCCACCACCGGCTAAGCTTCTGGGGATCCCTTCCTTCTGAGCAGGATTCCTTTATGTTTATCCCACGCATGTTTGAATTCCGTTACCGTTTTCCTCTCCACCACCTCCCAACGCGCTATTCGTGTATAGTGATGTGCTCAAACAAAATTTAAGTCTTAACTCCAACCAAAAATGGCTAGCTATACTAAAAAGATGTAAGTCACAAAAAATAACTTATCTTAAGAACCCCGAATCCTGAACTACTGGACGCCCAGGGCTTCATTAAATGTTTTCACGGAGGTAATAAAAAGGATTGCTCTCCCCTGGAGCACTGGTTTGGTGTTACCAGTGACATTCTTGTTTAGCTTTATTCAAGATAGCACATTATCAGACTTGGACACTATTTGCAAGCTCCACTGGATGTGATTCCATGTGCCCCCAATGAAAGCAGAGTTTAATTCTACTTCCATTTAATTTCAATATATTCCATCTTTATAACACCAGGCTTCCCAAAGGCAGATTACAGAAACAGATGAACAGTTAAGATCAAAAAACAGGATATTCTCACTGAAATTTCTCCAACTGTATTGTATAGAACCAGCTTAGAAAAATAAGCACAAAATATAGGGATTATAACTGCTGTTTCTACCAGCTATAATAATTTTTAAGCTGTTTTAGTGATGTTCAATTTTTATTTCATGATATTTAAATCTAGATATGGGGAAGCTTTCAGATAAATTAAAAAGCTGTCAAATAAGTAAAAAAAGAAAGCAAAATCTTTTCTCCTCCACCTTTTAAGGCTTATCCAACTGGAACAGCTTTAGACTTTTTACAGATGGACACGCATTTATTTTTAATAATTTCACAGAACACCACATTGGTCCATCAAGCACCAAATAAAATAGTAACTGGGCCTGGAGATCCAGTTGGAAGCGCCTGCCTTCCCCACCCCATCAAGAGCAGCACAACCCGGTGATCACAAGTATGTCCATCAACCATTCTGCAGTGCCCACCCCACCACTCCAGTCACTACTTACAGGAAAGGCCCGAATGCGCATCTTGGTGTTCCTCCTGCTGCTGCCCATGCTTTTGCTGAGGTTCGAGTTCGACATGTTTGGCGGCTTTGGAGGGGGGACAGGTAGGGACAGGAGGCGGCTGTGTACAACTCCGCTCGTCTTTTCAAAAGGAAAAGGAGCTAACTGAAGCTCAGGGAAGAAGAGGCGACGCACCGAGCAACCGTCCTGAGGGCTGAGAGCGCTGGTACTGCGGGAGCGGAGCGGGCAGAGTTGAGGCGCGCCACGGGGCCCCCTTAGGCGCGAGGCCTAAGACCGGCCCTATCCACCACAGCCCGCGACAGCAGCGATACTGGTCTGGAAGCTGGAAGACTTTCCTGTGCGCCTTTCTGTGCATGGGGGGGGGGGGGGGTTCAGGCAAGACAACAAGGCAGAGAGAGTGAAACTGAACGTCAGACTTGCAGGAAGGGCAGTAAGTGTGTGGCGCCGCACTACGACAGACTTCTGGATCAGGAAGTACTGTGGAGGAGGACCAGAGAAGAGCTTCTGGCTGCAGTGCAGGGCTGCAGGCTACATGTGGATGAGAGAGCGAGCCACAGCACAAAGGCTGTGTGTACTCACACTGTTAATCAGGATGATTTGGGCGGGCCTGAGCTCAGATTGGGTGGGCCTGGGCCCACCCAGGCCCACCCGTAGCTACGCCCCTGATGTGTACAGATTGGAAACATCTCTGTTGAACCAATAAAAGTCGGTCTGCACCGAAAGACCTCAAAACCTCCTTAAGAATATGGAGAATGAAAATGCCTTTTTGATATAATCAGAATATAGTCTCATCAAACTGAGGTACACTAACAGCACAGTAGGAGAGAATCTACTAGTTGACAAAGGATGGAAGTTCTCTCTGATACCGGAAGGGATACTTATGACAGAACTGAGGAAGACCCATTGCCAGGACTATAAATGTGGAAAATGGGAAATACGAAGTTGAGATGCAATGACAGCAAGGGGGGGGGGGGGGGGGGGGGAGGGTGACACAATTGAGAAGGAGTTTGTGGTTATGGAAGTACCCCCCTTTGGGCTCTGTTTACTAAACTGAGGCAAGGTTTTTCAGTCACTGCATGTTAATTACCAAAATTAACAAGTGATAAGTGCTGAACCTCTGCATTAACTACTGAGTTCCCAGCATCTTCCCATGCACTTACCCCCGGATTCTACATATGATACCCAAATTTGGGAGCACTGCCGAGATGCACGCACAACTTAATTGGCTAATAAGCTGTTAGCTATCAATAATTGGATGCTAACAACCAATTATTGATGTTAATTGGCACTGATTAGGATTTGCACATCGTTTGGTTGTGTGCTATTCTCTAATGCTGGGTGCCTAAATCCCATAGCATGTAACCCACAAGGGGGCATGGCCATGGTAGGGGCATGGGCATTCTGAAATATTGAATGTGGTGTTATAGAATAACAGGTCTCCGCACTCAATGTGGGCACCAGGATTTACACTAGGTTTCAGCAGGCATAAGTCTGGTGCCAAGAGTTGGGCGTGGAAACCGTTGCTAAGTGATATTCTACAAAGGGCATGTGCTTAGTGCCAAACTTTTCTGGCACCCATTTTTGAGCGCCATTGATAGGATTTCCCCTATAATGCAGAGAAAAGGTCTTTATTGCACATTAAGGGGCCCTTCTACAAAGCAGTGGTAAGCCAAAACTAACATTGGCCCAATGCGGGCACCGGTGGTAGTTACACCCCCAGCACATGGCATTTCCGGCACTAGCAATAATCGGGCAGCGGTGCCTGGTTACCACCAGGTTAGCACCAAAGGCCCCCCCCCCCCCCCCCCGGCATAGCCACACCTTTTTACCCGCTGCAGTAAAAAAGGGCCTTAGCGCATGGCAAAAATGGCCACCACTAGTGCAGGGCTCCTTTTACCACAGCTTAGTAAAAGGGCCCCTAACTGAATTACAAATAAGATGCAGTTAGTTAGTGACACTTAGAGGCAGATGCAGCAACCAAACGTAAAAAAATCTAAATCGTTAAAGTCCCTAACGATTTTAAAATAACGAAAAATGCACCAAAAAAAAAAGTCACACATGCTGAGATCGGTATTGAAACGTACAATGTATCAAAGAATCACAATACACATCGTTAATCGGCCCCCAAATCATGCGCAGAGCAGCCAAGCGTTATGTTAGCTGCTCTGCGCATGCCACAAACAGTCAAAACACAGTCAAATCACAAGCACATGGCTCCCAAATCAAAACAAAAATAAAAAAAAAGGGTCGGGAGGGGGCAAGGGCGCTCATCAGGAGCGTCCTGTACGGACGGCCTTGCCCCCCCCCCGCTGCTCCCCACTTTCCGCCGCTCCCCCACCCCGAAAAAGCAAAATTCGAGCAGCCCCTGCCCCCCTCCCTTCCTCACTACTCTCTCACCTGAGCTCCGCCTCCCGACATCCTCCGTCCTGTGCCCCGCCCCCTTTTGGGGTCGTCGCCGCCATTCCCCTCCTCCATCGGGCCCCCCTCCCTCTTACCGGGCCCGTGCAGCGCCTCTCTCCTCTGTCCGAAGGCGCTGCACGGGCAAGAAGAAAGCTGATGCCTGCCTTCGCCCAGCTTCGATGGCGCGTCTTTCTCCTGCTGGGCCCGCCCCTGTCTGACGTCAGTAACCTACGTAGTTAATGCACTCTAACTAGCTCCATGATAGTTGCAAGACACAGTCCTTGCCCATTCACTGCCCTGTTTCACATTAGCTGCTAATGTGGAAATAAGCACTAACGGCTAAGGTTCTGAGTTTACAGCAAAGTGGTTTAGCACACACTATGGTTTACTCTATAATGTTATAGCTCATCTAACCAACTGTAGATCTTGGGATTTGAACTTGCAAATGTTAACCAAACACTAGTGATGTGCATTGTTTGAAATAAAGTGGGAACTTTCCCATATGATTTCATGTCACTTTTAACCCAAAATGACAGGAGAAAGTCCATGATCTCATTTTTTTTCCTGCATTATCAGTCATGTGCAGTAGTGCCTAGAACTGCACAGTGGTGTACCCTATTGCTCACTAATTTATACTATTTACCGATAGGCATCACTATTGAAGATTAGAACTCACTATTGATCCACAGTGCACACTATTTGAGCAATAGGGTGCAGTAATTGACAACATTGCTCTGAAACAAAAATAAATCTAAAAAACCTTAAAGAAGTAAAAGAAAAACCCATAAACAGCACAAAACTAAAGAAAATTAAACATTTTTGGCTTACGCACTCCTACCAAAGACTAGCACTGAACCAATGATCAAATCCACTTACTGAGTGGTAGCCAAGCCCTGATTACTCTCCAGTACTATGTTGTTAATTTTTGAATTACTTCTCCCCTCCCTCCAGCAATGTTAAGTTTTCATTTTTCTCTTCCTAGCTGCTTCCCTGATATTTCTGCATCTGCCAGCTATGCCAGTGCCCAGCCTTCCAGTTCCACCAGCGTTCCTCCGGATAGTACTATTGCAAATTTGGGACATGTGATCAATCCAAGCTCCAGTGGCGTCTTCCATGTCTGTCCACAAGGCGGCCAGATTCCAGCACGCCATGGTCCTGCCATTGTGAATGCTTGTGGGCCTGGGTACTCCACTCATCTAAACTGCAATAACAACAATGGCATGGTGGTGCCCAAGGGCTATCCTAGCGGGCACTGCATGAGTAATGTTGCCCCACCAAGTAAATCAGAGTCAAAAGCATCATATGCACCTGGGTAAGTTGAACAAGGGGAAGAGTAGGATGAGGGATTGTACAAGTATGTTATACTTTGACATTCAGGTGATTTGTCAGAAATGGAATATGGAGATACCTGGCTTAGTACAATGTTCAAGATATTTATTTATTTAGATTTAGCTCATGCCTATCCATTGGTAGCTTAAGGGAAGTTACTTTCAGGTACAGTAGGTATTTCTTCGTCCGTAGAAGGCTTACAGTCTAAGGTGGGCATGGTGCTGAGAAGTGCAGATAGGGCCAGATTCTATGTGGTACGCAAAAATGGGTGCTGGAAAAGATCAGCGCTAAGCGGTCCTTTATAGAATAGTGCTTAGCGCTGATTCTTGCGTCCAACCTTTGGGCACTAGACTTAAACCCAATGTAAAAGCTGGTGCCCAATTTGGACTTGAGGATCCACTATTCTATAACACTGCATGAAACTTTTAGGAATGACCCTGATCTGTCCATATCCCTAAAACCAACAAAACAAGCGGAAGAAATCCAGAAAGACCAGACTGAAACCACAGATGGTAAGAGCACCAGAATGTGTTATTGGGACCCTACACGGTCTGTGTTTCGGCTGAAAAGGCCTTCTTCAGGGGTCTTCAAATTGACATATACGGATGTTCCTCCAAAAATTCTCACGAAATGAGACGATCTGGACTGAATAAAAGCGAAAATGAAAACGCTGGTGTCATCCAAACGGAGCATAGACATTATGTCTATGCTCCTATGCTCCGTTTGGATGGCACCAATTTGAAGACCCCTGAAGAAGGCCCTTTTGGCCTTTTTGGCCGAAACATGGGCCTTCCCCAGTCCCACCTTGAAGGGCTCTGGTAGTCTGGTGGTCTCTGTGGGGGCCAGGGCCGCTGAGAGGGGGGGACAGGGGGGACAAAAGTCCCCGGGCCTGGGCCTCCGGAGGGGGCCCGGCGACATCACAGTCCGACCCGCCCTCCCTCCGTCGCTCCCAGCACTAACCTTAAATGCCTCCTTTCACCACATTCGCAGCAAGCAGCAGCAGGGCAGGCCACTCCTTCCTTCCGTGTCCCGTCCTCGTCTGACGTAACATCCGTGAGGGCGGGGCACGGAAGGAAGGAGAGGTCTGCCCTGCTGCTGCTTGCTGCGAACGTGCTGAAAGGAGGCGTTTAAGGTTAGTGCCGGGCCCGGCCCAGTAGCAGGTGGAGGGGGGGCCGGCGACCTTGGGTGGGGGGGCCCGGCGGCGACGACGATGACGACCTCGGGTGGTGGGGGGGCCCGGGGGCGGCCTTGTCCCAGGCCCGGCTCTGGCTCTCGGTGGCCCTGGTGGGGGCAGTAAAGAACAACACTCTTTCCTGCCTGTTGCCACTATTCTGCCCATCGTTGCCATGTTTTAAAAATTGCTGCTGAGACACCCTGCGGCAGTCTCGCAAGAATGTCTGGACCCGCAAGACTATCGCAGGAAGTCTCAGCACCCATTTTGAAAACATGGCGGCACCGAGCACAATAGCAGTAGTGGGCAAGAAAGAGTGGGGTTCTTTCCTGTCTCCGAAGAATCCACTAGACCACCAGGACCCTTCAAGGTAGGACTGGGAAGGGCCTACTGAGGCTCAGGGGACTGTAGTTTGCAGGAGGGGGGTGGCAGCTGCGGCGATAGGGGGGCTGTAGGGTGTGGGAGGGAATGGTGGCAGCGCAGCAGTGGTGGGCAGCGGGCAGTCACCTCTAGAGTGCCCGGTTGGTGTACTGGCATGTCAGGGAGACCTGTGCACTAAGAATGCTGGCTCCTCCCATGACCAAAGGGCTTGCATTTGGTTGTTTCTGAGGTGGACGTCCTTGGTTTCCATTATCGCCGAAAATCAGAAACGACCAAGTCTAGGGACGACCATCTCTAAGGATGACCAAATTTCAGGATTTGGGCTTCCCTTACCGTATTATCGAAACGAAAGATGGACGTCCATCTTGTTTTGAAAATATGGGTTTCCCTGCCCCTGGATGGGGACGTTTTGCGAGGACGTCCTCATCAAAACTTGGACGTCCCTTTCGAAAATGTCCCTCCAAGTCTACATTTACACGTGCCCATTTGGATACCCCCACTTGTGGTAACTCAAATGCTGCAGTAAATGCAGGCACCTAAATGTGTCAAATTCACACAAAAATGCAGGTATTTTGGGCACGCCCTGATCCACCCATGCCCCTTCCACTTCAGCACCTTCTTTGAAGATGTGCACCCTAGAATTTACACGATTAGGTTATAGAATATTGACTAATGGCAGTTGCGTGCGCAACTGCAAATTGGCACCAATTAACTACAATTATAGCTGATAATTGGCTGTTAAGTGCAATTAACGGTCTATTATTATATTAACTAGTGCTGTTCTATGACAGCATGTGCAGCTTTGGGTGCTAAGTGTCAGTTTGCACACACGTTTTTAGAAATGCAGGGGGTTAATGTGCAAACTTTGAGAATACTGGTATAAGAGGCGATTTTCAAACTATCTCTGTGCTTATGTTTTACTCTTGGGCTTGAGAGCGAGACGAAAAGGAGATGTAGACCTCACGGGTGTGTTACAGCAAAAAAAGAGAAAAGTGCAGCACCACAGAACATAGATATTAATGACTTGACACGGCTGTGTTTCAGCATATATGTCTGCACCAGGAGTCTGCAACCTTAGGAGAGGACCAAGTTTGTACCAATGTGTATTGAGTATGGTGAGGATCAAAATAAACCAGTGGAAGACTTATAGTCCACTAGATGAACTTCTTGTAGTAAGAGATTGCACAGCATTCAAGACTGCATCCCTGCTTACTTACTCTTGGGCTTGGCATCAGTTCTCAAATCACATGTTTACTTATGTTTTGAAAGTTGTCATGCATTGTCTCTTGCACCTGCTTTTTTTATGAGTAGAATTTTGCTGGAAAAGTAGGCACAAAAATTTTAAAATACAATCTCCGTATGTACGTTCCTCCTGTGACGTAAACACACCCAGAAATGCTGCCTTGTGGAATAGCAATCAAATGTCTAGTTGCACTGAGCGAGGGCGATTTTCAGACTGCCAGTTATTTCAGGTAAAATAATTCTTGCCTCATGGAAATTGCTTTAAAAATTGACCTTCAGATAGAAGATAAAAACCTATGGCCCAATAGAAGAGGCTGCTGCCTGGTTAAATCACTCTGAGTGGGTCAGAAAGGGATGTTTGGCATCACTTAATCAGGCAGTGCAGCTGAACATCCACTCTGACTGCCATGGTACTGTGTGGAGGCAGAATCTGAGCAGAGCCAGGAGTTGTGCAGTTTTAGTAGATTTAAGGCAATGTTAAAAACCTTATTTTTTAGGCTTTTGATATTGACTTAGAACAAACTAATAGGATATACTAATTAAGAAATACCATCTTTCTGCAGGACACATGGGAGTAGATTATATATATGGTGCCTAAATTTAGGCATAATTTATAGAATATGCCTAATTTTCCACACGGTTTATAGAATATGCCGAGCACTTGTCCACAAATTTAGTCATGGGCGCCTAAATTAGGCGCGGAATGGGTGTATTCTATAACCATGTTCATAGATTTTAGAAATGTCCATGACCCGCCCATTCCATACCCATTGCTACACCCCCTTTTCATCTATGCAACTTATAGTTTACACGCATCAAATTATTAAATACGCTTAGACAGTTGTACGCGTAAATTCTAATTAATGCCAGTGTCAATAATTGCTTGTTAAGTGGCAATTATCGGTGCTGATTGGCTTGTTAACTAATTAAGTTGTGTGCACAAATACAGAATATGACTAGAGTTGCATGCACAACTTAGGTTGCGCTATATAGAATCCGGGGTATGATCTGTAAGAAATGTTATGTTGATGTGTGGTCTCTTGGGTGCAAGTTCTTAGGCTTTCCTAGTTTGATAATGTTCTTATCTTATATATGTTGTATTTTTAAGAATTGTAAACCACTTTGTTCAATGCAAGTTAAGTGGTATAAAAAAATTTAATAAACATAAACACCAATGATATTCACTGCTAGCACCCCCATTGCTAACTGGGCAAGTAGGACCATATAAATAGCAGGCCTATCTTTGCCCGGTTAACTATGTGGATACATCGCTGAATATCAGTCATACCTACATAACTTCCAGGCATCATAATCAGGTTGCCTGGCACTGAACATCCAGAACTAAATTAGCTGGCAGCAGTCAGTGTTTATAAAATTGCTGAGCACCGCCAGCTCCATACTGATTTACTAGAATAAGACAGCAGATGAGGACCAAAAATCTCAATAGTTACTCATAATAATGTAGTAAATAACAACTAATAAAAGACCAATTGGGCCATCCAGACTGCCCAATTGAGATTTTTCCTCTTTAGTTCTCCAGCACTCTAGATAGATATGCACACAAATTCTCATAAACAGGCCAACCATCTACCGCCATGGAACAGTGGGACTGCAGCTGCCTAAGGGCTGCTTGGAGCTTTGTGCCAGGAGACAGACAGCCCCACAGGCAGCTTTGGTTTGGTGGGTGATGTCACCAGTTGGCCCTAAGAGAGGCCATTTATTCCATCTACTGCCGTGGAATGCGGCCCACGGATGCATGCCCAAAGGGGCATGTCCCTTCGGAGCCTAGAGGAGCCATGAGCAGGAAATTATCTTCCTTATCATCATGGGGAAGAGAAAGGCCAAGTAAGAGAGCTCCAAAAATTGAGAACAGATCTCCAAAAATTAGAATGGTCAAAGATCTGACAGTTAAAATTTAATTTAATACCAATATAACTATACCTCGCCTGTAATTTCTTCCAGTTCAATCCCCTGGGAAATGTAATGCAGGAGACTGGGTCCTCACAGGTTTGCAAGCTACTGTACTAATCACCCTGGTATAGCTTCAGGAACAGGGATGTGGCTAGAAACACTTCAGCCATGCAAATCTGGAATATATGAAGGAGCTCCATAGGAAGAGGTAATAACTTGAGAAGAGCAACACTGAAGCAAGAGGAAACAATCCCATATATAGGGCAGAAATGTTCAAACTGGTTCTTGAACTGGTTCTGGCTGGACCAATCAAAAAACTAAGAGGATCAGAAAAACAAAACACAGCTAGAGGTTGCCTTGAAATAGCACAGATGAAACACGTGTCAGACGCACATCAACCCCTGATTCATATGTGAAGATAAGGGTATACAGATCCCTGATTAAAACTGAAAATATAAGTAAAAATAGTTTGTTAAAAAATTATAAAAAGTTACAAAAGGCTATAAAACAAGATTTTAAAAGGTTTAAGAAAACCATTAAAGACCGATGATGAAATAGGTGTGTCACCTACTTCCTGCATAACTGAGAGACCTGTCTCTTAAGGAAGTCCACCTCTGATCATCCTTTACAAATCAAATATTTAAAGACTGAATTGGACAAAACTAATATAACTATACCTCGTCTGTAGTTTCTTCCAATATATATTAATACATACCAAGTTTGAGGTTTGGACACTTATGGAAGTTAAAATTTAATGCCAAGAAATTTAGAGTGATGCACTTAGGGTGCAGAAATCCAAAGGAGATGTACCAGATAGGAAGAGAGAGACTGATAAGCACAGCTCAAGAGAGGGACCTTGGGACATTGGGGTAATGGTGTCTGAGGATCTCAAGGTGACAAAACAATGTGAAAAGGCGGTGGCCATGGCCAGAAGGATGCTAGGCTGCATAGAGAGGGGTATAACCAGCAGAAGAAAGGAGGTGTTGATGCCCTTGTACAAGTTGATGGTGAGTCCCTACTTGGAGTACTGTGTTCAGTTTTAAAGGCCATATCTTGCTAAGGATGTAAAAAGCCACTTGAAGCGATTCAGAGAAAAGCGACAAAAATGGTGCTGGGCATACATCTATGGTCTGTGCCTTGATTGTGGCTTGAAAGGTTTGAATGGGCTGGAATGGGGGCTTCGATGACAACTTCAGTGGTTGGAGTACAAGGCCAGTATTGGGCAGACTTCTAAGATCTGTACCCTGAAAATGGTAAAGACAAATGAAGATCAAGTATACATTTGTAGTATCACATCATATCTTATGGAATGTGTTATCTTGTTGGGCAGACTGGATGGACCGTAGAGGTCTTTATCTGCTGTTATCTACTATGTTACTATCAAAGGTCCTATGGTTCAGCATGTTTTGGCCAAAAGGAAATTCTTTCTCTACTGGAACTGTGAGTAAATTGTCTCCATCCACTATTTCCATAACTTCTACTGAATGTACCCCTCCTTCTCAGCCTGGTAAACATACTACACCTGAATTATATCCCTCAGGAGGGTCATGTTCTAGGAATGAGTTTGCCAAAAGAGGGGTTAGGACATAATGTACCTTTGCCTAAACCCATACAGATGGTCCTTATCTACTCATTGAATATTGAAACTGACTTTCAAGATAAACCCATTACCTTGCAAGATATATGGCAGGTGGTTACTCAAATAGAACAATCTATTCAAAAGACTGTTCCAAATTTGTGTCAGTTTACTCAAGAAACAGTTACTGAAATCACTGAGCATGAGAAAAAAAAAATTATTAGATAATGAGTAATGGACACGTAGAATGGATTCTTCTATTATGGCATTACAATCTGCTGTTTCCTCTCATATTAAAGATAGCTTGAGTGTTCATACTAAGGAGATTTTTTACTAAAGGTTAGCTGAAATTATCTGAAGCAGGTCCCATTTTATTCCAGTGGGCCCTGCTGCAGATAACTCGAACTAATCTTTAGTAAAAGACCCCTAAATTAGAAATGATAGAAAATCTCTTCCGTGCTAAAAATCTTAGATTTCTTAATTTTCTTGTGACTCATTACCTAGCGCCTCTACAGCTATTGAAAATGTACCTAAAAGATGTTCTATTATATTCTTGGGTGGATGGCCTATCAGTCAAGAATATATATTATGTAGGTAAAGGCTTGAGTAATTCAAGAGGAAGGAAGTTTAGATCAAATCTCCTGTCCTGACAGCCTTAATATATCTCAGTTTTTGGAAACTACTCAAGACGTTATTGCTAAGCGTGCCACTTTGTTGGTTAAATTTTCTTCTGAAGCTGTCAAGAAGGAAAATTTGAAACTATATTTCTTTAAAAGGCAAGTTTTCTTTTGTATTTAGTAAATATATATCTATCCAGATGTGGTTAAGGCTAGACAGACTCACCACCTTATAACTGAAAGAGAAAAACGCCTAGATTTCGACCCAAATCGGAGATAGACGTTTATCTCACAAAAACGAATAAATCGGTATAATGGAAAGCCGATTTTGGACGTTTTCAACTGCACTCCATCACGGAAGCATAAAAAGCTGACGGAGGCATGTCGGAGGCGTGGCGAAGGTGGAACTGGGGCATGGTTATCGGCCGAGGAGAGATGGGCGCCTTTCGCCGATAATGGAAAAAAAGTATGCGTTTGTAGCTAGAATTTAGGGCACTTTTCCTGGACCCTGTTTTTTCACCAATAAGGCCCCAAAAGTGCCCTAAATGACCAGATTACCACCAGAGGGAATCGGGGATGACCTCCCCTGACTCCCCCAGTGGTCACTAACCCCCTCCCACCACAAAACATGATGTTTCACAACTTTTTATTTTCACCCTCAAATGTCATACCCACCTCCCTGGCAGCAGTATGCAGGTCCCTGGAGCAGTTGTTAGGGGGTGCAGTGGACTTCAGGCAGGTGGACCCAGGCCCATCCCCCCCCTACCTGTTACAATTGTGCTGCTTAATGCTTAGTCGTCCAACCCCCCCAAACCCACTGTACCCACATGTAGGTGCCCCCCTTCACCCCTTAGGGCTATAGTAATGGTGTAGACTTGTGGGCAGTGGGTTTTGAGGGGGATTTGGGGGGCTCAACACACAAGGGAAGGGTGCTATGCACCTGGGAGCTCTTTTACTTTTTTTTTTTTTTTTTTTGTAAAAGTGCCCCCTAGGGTGCCCGGTTGGTGTCCTGGCTTGTGAGGGGGACCAGTGCACTACGAATCCTGGCCCCTCCCACGAACAAATGCCTTGGATTTATTCGTTTTTGAGCTGGGCGCTTTCATTTTCCATTATCACTGAAAAACAAAAACGCCCAGCTCACAAATTGTCGAATAAAACATGGACGTCTATTTTTTTCGAAAATACGGTTCGGTCCGCCCCTTCACGGACCCGTTCTCGGAGATAAACGCCCATGGAGATAGACGTTTTCGTTCAATTATGCCCCTCTCAGTATCATAGAAGATAGTACCCACTACTGAGGCACAAGGCTTTAGTTATTGGGGCTTCATTCTTCCTTAGATTTCCTTTAAATGTTTAATCACATATGAGAATAATAGATATATTTTTTCAGATCCAACTAATTTGGAAACTTTCTGGCAGGACAAACCTGTTCAACATGAAATGTGACGTGATTTTTTTTTGTATTTTTTTTTCTAGCTGTAAGAGGTTAATGGAGTCTATTATATAATAATTTGTTTTTGTCTTGTCATTCCTTATTTTGTATATTCTGGCCCTTAGTGCAATTGTATTCTCCATATGGTGAACTTGAAATGGGTTATTTGATTATTATGTAATAGTTCTAATTTTGGGACTTATTTCTTTCTTTACTTATATATCATGTGCATTAATATTATGTTCTTAATAATAAAATTGAATTGCCACAATTAAAAAATGGTGACATCTCCTGTCCCTTCTCTCTCCTGTCCTGGGCTTTCTCATGAGGGTTAGTCTGACACTCAGTTGTGGCAATGGGCCAATAATGGCTGGTTTGCAACCCTAGTTTTAATCATAGTCACTCTGTGCAGGTTTTCCCATTCTTTGTGAGAGGAGTGTGGTAGCCGTGTTAGTCCACTCTTAAGGTTATCAATAGAAATCAAACAAAATAAAACATGGATAAGATGATACCTTTTTTATTGGACATAACTTAATACATTTCTTGATTAGCTTTCGAATGTTGCCCTTCTTCGTCAGATCGGAAATAAGCAAATGTGCTAGCTGACAGTGTATATAAGTGAAAACATTCAAGCATTACTATGACAGTCTGACAGGGTGGGAGGATGGGGGTGGGTCGGAGGTATGCATGGGGACATCAAAGCATATCATTGATATTCTAACAGAATGGGTGTGGGTAGGTGAGGGGAGGGTGATCAACAGAGACATACAGCTTTATGGTTTATAATGGGCTAGGAACCCCAGGTCCTTGTTAAGTCCTTTCTGTTGGGTGTTAAAATATTCAATCATTCTGACTTCAAAGATCTTACGTTCTTGTATGGTTTTAAAGTTACCTTTCAGTATTCAGTACACGTCCCTGTAATTTATCCAGTTGCAAACTATGCCAAAATATTTCACAGGACCCCACAGTTACCCACAAAGGAAAGATATTCAACATAAAGGGATCTTTCACTTGCTCATCTTCCAATGTGGTATATATCATTCAGTGTAAAAAATGTAACGAAGGATGCTATATTGGAGAAACAGGCCAGATGCTTAAGACAAGATTCAATTTACATAGACATCACATGAACAATACAGCCAGTAGGGCCCCCACCCCGGTGGGACAGCACTTCACAGAACCAGGACACTGTACCAGTGATTTCACAGTGAGAATACTGAAAGGTAACTTTAAAACCATACAAGAACGTAAGGCCTTTGTATGCCTGGAATAGACTTCCTAGGTTAGTACACAAGCTCCAACTTTGGCAGTATTCAAATCTAAGCTAAAAGCCCACATTTTTGAGGCTGCTTTTATATCCTGACTCCTACTCACTTGTTCAGTACCCATGTCTGTTTTATCATTCCCACCATTAGTAATTCCCTTATTTGTTCTATTTGTCTTTCTTGATTAGATTGTAAGCTCTGGCGAGCAGGGACTGTCTCATACATGTTTAGTGTACAGTGCCACATACATCTAGTAGGGCTATAGAAATGATAAGTTATACATAGCAGCAGTAGTAGTAGTAGTAGATCCATCTGCAAAATAAAGTCACAAGACTGAATCTCCAACAAAGAAGTCTTCAAAAACTGCCAAATTTCTAGTGTGGAGGGGATAGTTATGAAAGCTTAGCCTTAGTGGACAGGCCATGTCATAGGGATGGAGGACAGAATTCTCAAATTTTTGCTCCACAGCCAGCTGAAAAATGATCACAGGGAAGACTATACCAGATTCAGGGACACCATGAAGCACAGCCTTAAAATTTGCATGGCAGGCCTCAACAGTTGGGAAGACACAGCCTTGGACAGGGTCAGATGGAGGCAAGCAAGCAAACTCAGGCACAATAAGAAAAGAATGAAAGAAGAAAGGCCAACTTCTCTCAAAGAAATAGCATGGCAGCAGCAGGAAGAGATTACAGGAGAGATGGGTGGAGTTTGGAAGGGGGGAAGGGGTTCGTGGTTTGGTTTTCCTTTTGGCTCAATTAAGCCCCGCCTTTCCATTCTCACTCCCATCACAGCTCTGCTACAGGCTAGCTTTTGGGGTATGTGACCTGTGTGACTGTGCAGGGCACCATCAATGAGGGGGTACTGTTACAGTGGTGTGCCACCCCCATATCCTTCCATATCATGTGGGCTTGGTGAAAAAAGGGAGTGGGGGGATAATGGTCCTGAGCAGAGAATGGAGGAGAAAGAAGGGAATGTTTGGTAAAAGGAGAGAGTAAGAATGTTGTGCTGGAGTCACCACTAAAAAAAGAGGGGGCATTGTGCCAAAGCTGTTACCACCAAATTAGATACCAATTTCTATTTTTGCAGAAGGCACTAGGTAACTCAGCTCCTCAAGCCAACCACTTGCTCTGTGACCGCTAGATCTTTAGCAGGTGGGTTGGCACGCAGTGGGTTGATATGAATGCATGCCTGTGGGTTCACTAATTTCCTACTCAGCCTGTGATCTTTGGGATTTTCAAACTGAGGGCAGGAAGCACTACATGCAAATGTGGCCCAAGGGACTGTGGAGAAACTGATCGCTCAGTTTGCAAGGTTTGTGCATGCACGTGGTGAAGCAGTTCATAGGGCCTTTCTGAATGTGGAACTGATATTTTATTTCAGTCTGTGAGTTCTAGATATGAATGGTGTGTGGCAGTGGTGTACCAAGGGCGGGGCGGTGAGGGCAGACCACCCCGGGTGCAGCTCGTGAGGGGGTGCTGCCTTGTACGCCTTCCTCCCTCCCCCTGACTGGTGCAGTGCTGCCGTCTTTACCCCCTCCCCCGTGCACTGCGGTGCAGTGAGGTGCTACATGGGTGTCCTCCCCTCCCCCCATCCCCCGACTAGTGCGGTATCGCTCTCCCCCTCCGCTCCTGCACGTCTGTCAACTTCGAGGCTTCTGGTAGCAGCAGCAGCAATGTAAGCGCTGCTTTCGGCCAGCCCCGGAAGCCTTCTCTGGACAGCATCTGGTTTTGGCCTCTGAAAGCTAATTGAAAAATGTATTAGTCCAATGAAATGGTATTATCTTATTTTCTATATTTTGTTTTATTTCTATTTGTTAATTTGTAAAGTGGTGATTGGTATTTGTCAATTTTTCAAATTTATGTCTGCTATCTTTATATTTTGCACAGTACTAGGGGACATGCATCACTGTTTCTATGGTGTTGCATTGTATGCGGGTTCTGGCCTCTTGGGGGTTCAGTTTAATTTTAGTTTGTGTTTACTTATTCTATACTTGGTGAGAATGTATTGGTGTTCTATATTTGTGAAAAATACATGGTTTTCTGTTGGCAGAATCATTTTTACTAATGTCTTGGTTAGTTTTACAATGGGTGTATTGATGTTCTAGTGCTCACTGCAGTGTTTAAGCTGCCTTTCCTAGGTATACCCTTCTTGTGTGACTCGTGGATTATTACTAGAAATAATATTTTCATATAGAGGAGGGGGTGTTAAAAAATGATGGGCCCCTGGTGTCAAATATGCTAGGTACGCCACTGGTGTCTGGGCTCTGGGAAAGGGGAGTATGAATATGATCTTTGCCAGGAAGTGTGGGAATAACAAATGTGAAATAAATCTGCTTAGGAGGTATGAGGAATGGGTGAGCCTAGCCTGCAGAGGAGGGGCACTGACCAAGGTGGAGTGAGAAGGAACCAAATCAGGGGAAGAATTAGTAAGTGGCAAGGCAGGTTAGATTAGGAGGAAGTAGAGAGCAGAGAAGTATAAAATGGGGGGGGGGGGGGGGTGGAGTAGGTAATTGCTTTGGGAGAAGTGAGGAAAAAACAGAATAACACGGGAGGAGGAAGTAGACAATAAAGCAGGGAGGCACTGAGAAAGAAGTGGGAATGGTCTGAGAGAAAAGAAAGTGTAGAGTGTGCATAGGTTAGGTAGGGAAGAGGGACTATTGAGGACTGGCTGGGGAGGGGTAGTATATGGGTTATATAGATGGGCTAGGGTGGTCTGTATGTGGCATAGCATGAGTGGTGTAGACAGGCTGGGAGTAGGATGGTAAACTGTGGCGATGAGTTAAGATTGGGGAGGAAGAGAGGCTGGTGGAACTTGCAGTGCTGCCCCTAGCATTTCTTTTACCCACAAGTCTTAGTAACATAACATAGTAACATAGTAGATGACGGCAGAAAAAGACCTGCACGGTCCATCCAGTCTGCCCAACAAGATAACTCATATTTGCTGCTTTTTGTGTATACCCTACTTTGATTTGTACCTGTGCTCTTCAGGGTCCTCCCTATGTGTTCACCACTTGCTGTGCTCTACATTTAAAGACAGCCTGTCCAGTTGTGTTCACAACCACCATGCTTTAATTTCCTTTATATGGACTTGATAAGTTGAGCACCCCCAGTCGTCTTGAAAAGTTGGCTCCTATGCTCAAGTAGGTCTAACAGAAGCAATATTAACTCCTGTTTCCTGCTGATCCTCTACTTATACAACCAAGCATACTGTTAGTTTTTTCTAGGGCTATCTGAATATTCTTCTTTGATTCAATTTGGCCCCAAATACATTATTTGTATTCAGCTGAATAGTGATTTAAATTAGAATACGAGTAATCCAGAGCTCTACTGTGCTACTGTAAATCCTACTGAAATAAACACTTGATCTGTGATTTTATGCTGCTTCTTTTATTATTTGTTATGTTAAAGCCCATCATTCTTATTCAATATTCGTATTCAGCCGAATAATACTTTTCATTATTTGCATTCCGATGAATAGTAAAATATGCTATTTGGTACAGCTCAAGTTTTTTCCATTTGCTTTATTATATAGACCTGCTTCTTTCAGGTAATCTCAGATGATTATTTTTAAATCTTTCCTGTTCAATAGTTCCCAGATCTTGTTTTGCTGATTGATAGAAGACTAATGAATTTTTGCAATTCAAATTCATCTTTAAGCTCATTTTCTAAACCTCTGACCGTTCTTCCAATATTTTCAAGTCCCCTTTCATGTTTTATTCTTCCCAGCATGATTTAGCATTGTCTACAAACAAGCATAAGTTCCTCAGCAATGTTGCCAATAAAGATATTGAAAAGAACTGATCCAAGGTGCAAGTCCTACTCTATTGATCTACTACTATTATTCATTTCTAAACTGCTACTAGACATAGTCAGTACTGTACACATTATATGCATGAACTTTCTAAGGTTCTAGAGGGCTCATAATCTAAGTTTTTGTACCTGGAACAATAGAGAGTTAAGTGACTTGCCTAAGGGGAATCAAACTCGGGTTGCCAGGATCGAAGCCTGCTGTACTAACCATGAGGCTACTGCTAGTCAATTTGCCTTCATCAGAAAGGGCTCCATTTACCATCACTCTGTGAGTCCTGCCACTCAAACAGTTCCTCATCTAGTTCACAGTTTTCTGTCCTAGACTTGTACTGACCAGTTTGCTTACTATTTTTCTCTGTTGAACATCATCATAAGTCTCACTGGAGTCACTTTTCTCACCTTGATGAAAACCTCAAGCAAGTTTGTCTGGCAATATGAATCCTTTGTGAATCCATTGTTTTGTCCACTACTGACATTAGACTAATGAAGCTATAATCACCTCTTCCCTGCCTCCAGTTTTGTGAAGCCAGTGGAATGACTTTTGTTCTCTTTCAGGTCCTCTGAACAACCCTGGTGTTCAAGAACAAGTTGAATAGAGCAACAAGATGGGCTTACTGAATTCATTTGATAATGTGGCGTGTTCAATTTTAATTACCATAGACCTATTATCTTTGTGCTGTAGATTCTTTTCCTCCACCACCTACACTTATTATTATTATTATTATTAGCATTTGTATAGCGCTACCAGATGCAAGCAGCGCTGAACACCTGACACAGAGAGACAGTCCCTGCTCAATAGAGCTTACAATCTAAAATAATACAGACAGACAAGACAATTAAGGGCGAGGGAAGTACTGGGTGAGAAGGAACAAGAGGGAGGCAAATGAGTAGTGGCTAGGAGCCAAAAGCAGCAGTGAAAAGGTGGGTTTTCATGCATCCACTACCCTTTTTGGGTCTATGTCCCTATTAGCCTCTTATCTTGACTTCTTGTGCTAGAACGTCCTATCCACTGAAAAATGCTTGCTTCTTGGGTATTATTTGTACTGTTGAAGCATATAAATGTCTCTATCAAATCCTTCTTATCACTTCTTTCCTCAAGGGCATGCACATGTAGATCCTTAGCTGCTAGCTCATAGGAGTTTGGCACAGCAAATCACCTTGAGCTACTAGTGAAAAGGTGTGAGCAAAATCTAAATAAATAAATAAAATAAATGTAAGTCACATTGAACTGAAATTAATTTTCGGATAATGTGGGATATAAGAACAAACAAACAAACAAACAAATAAATAAATAAATAATTTGCACTATTTCAGTAACCCTTTTGTGGATGGTTGTCACTCAGTCTTCTATCCTTTTATAGGTGAGCCTCCAGAAATGGACGCCACACTCCAAAGGAGAGCTCATCAGTGACCTGTACAGTGGAATTGTCACCTTCCTTAACTATTGGCTATCTCTTTCCATGTGTATCATATTATCCCTATGGCTTTGGCTACTACTTTATCACACTATTTCCCTACCTCAAGCGATCAGATACAATTACTCCAATGCATGTCAGCTCCCTGCCCCATCACTTATTTCTTCCTTGGAATCCTACTCCTCAAATGCTTGACTGCAGTTGTTTGCACTGAAACCTAGTTACAAAGTACTTGAATGCTCCTTGAGCTTTCAGTGTTGATAAACGTCTTTGAATTGGAAGGAAGACAAAAAGACAAAAAAAAAAAAAAAACCAGGAACAGAGAGATTCTAGAAATGAAAGAGGATGTAAGAGATGCAGATGGAATGAAATCCATTCAAGTGACCTAGAAACATATCATTGAATTTATTACACACTTAAAGTCCATTGTAAGTCACCTTGAAAATGGGCTTGAAAAGGTTAATAATAAAATCTAAAATCCAGATCCAGTCCAACTATGTAAATTTGTTTATGCATATAGAAGTCTCATGATGCCTAAGTGTTGTCCAGTATCTGTGACACATAGAGGGGCATAATCAAAAGCGACGCCCAAGTTTTGCTGAGGACGTTTTGGAGGGGCGGGGAAACCCATATTATCGAAACAAGATGGACGTCCATCTTTCGTTTTGATAATACGGTCGGGGACGCCCAAATCTTGAAATGTAGGTTGTCCTCAGAGATGGTCGTCCCTAGACTTGGTTGTTTCTGATTTTCGGTGATAATGGAAACCAAAGACGCCCATCTTAGAAACGGCCAAATGCAAGCCCTTTGGTCGTGGGAGGAGCCAGCATTTGTAGTGCACTGGTCCTCCTGACATGCCAGGACACCAACTGGGCACTCTAGGGGGCACTACAGTGGACTTCATAAATTGCTCCCAGGTACATAGCTCCCTTACTTTGTGTGCTGAGCCCCCCAAAACCCACTACCCACAACTGTACACCACTACCATAGCCCTTACGGGTGAAGGGGGGCACCTAGATTTGGGTACAGTGGGTTTCTGGTGGGTTTTGGAGGGCTCACATTTACCACCACAAGTGTAACAGGTAGGAGGATGGGGCTGGGTCCATCTGCCTGAAGTGCACTGCACCCACTAAAACTGCTCCAGGGACCTGCATACTGCTATGACGGACCTGAGGCTGGTATAGAGGCTGGCAGGGCATACAGTGGGGGAAATAAGTATTTGATCCCTTGCTGATTTTGTAAGTTTGCCCACTGACAAAGACATGAGCAGCCCATAATTGAAGGGTAGGTTATTGGTAACAGTGAGAGATAGCACATCACAAATTAAATCCGGAAAATCACATTGTGGAAAGTATATGAATTTATTTGCATTCTGCAGAGGGAAATAAGTATTTGATCCCCCACCAACCAGTAAGAGATCTGGCCCCTACAGACCAGGTAGATGCTCCAAATCAACTCGTTACCTGCATGACAGACAGCTGTCGGCAATGGTCACCTGTATGAAAGACACCTGTCCACAGACTCAGTGAATCAGTCAGACTCTAACCTCTACAAAATGGCCAAGAGCAAGGAGCTGTCTAAGGATGTCAGGGACAAGATCATACACCTGCACAAGGCTGGAATGGGCTACAAAACCATCAGTAAGACGCTGGGCGAGAAGGAGACAACTGTTGGTGCCATAGTAAGAAAATGGAAGAAGTACAAAATGACTGTCAATCGACAAAGATCTGGGGCTCCACGCAAAATCTCACCTCGTGGGGTATCCTTGATCATGAGGAAGGTTAGAAATCAGCCTACAACTACAAGGGGGGAACTTGTCAATGATCTCAAGGCAGCTGGGACCACTGTCACCACGAAAACCATTGGTAACACATTACGACATAACGGATTGCAATCCTGCAGTGCCCGCAAGGTCCCCCTGCTCCGGAAGGCACATGTGACGGCCCGTCTGAAGTTTGCCAGTGAACACCTGGATGATGCCGAGAGTGATTGGGAGAAGGTGCTGTGGTCAGATGAGACAAAAATTGAGCTCTTTGGCATGAACTCAACTCGCCGTGTTTGGAGGAAGAGAAATGCTGCCTATGACCCAAAGAACACCGTCCCCACTGTCAAGCATGGAGGTGGAAATGTTATGTTTTGGGGGTGTTTCTCTGCTAAGGGCACAGGACTACTTCACCGCATCAATGGGAGAATGGATGGGGCCATGTACCGTACAATTCTGAGTGACAACCTCCTTCCCTCCGCCAGGGCCTTAAAAATGGGTCGTGGCTGGGTCTTCCAGCACGACAATGACCCAAAACATACAGCCAAGGCAACAAAGGAGTGGCTCAGGAAGAAGCACATTAGGGTCATGGAGTGGCCTAGCCAGTCACCAGACCTTAATCCCATTGAAAACTTATGGAGGGAGCTGAAGCTGCGAGTTGCCAAGCGACAGCCCAGAACTCTTAATGATCTAGAGATGATCTGCAAAGAGGAGTGGACCAAAATTCCTCCTGACATGTGTGCAAACCTCATCATCAACTACAGAAGACGTCTGACCGCTGTGCTTGCCAACAAGGGTTTTGCCACCAAGTATTAGGTCTTGTTTGCCAGAGGGATTAAATACTTATTTCCCTCTGCAGAATGCAAATAAATTCATATACTTTCCACAATGTGATTTTCCGGATTTAATTTGTGATGTGCTATCTCTCACTGTTACCAATAACCTACCCTTCAATTATGGGCTGCTCATGTCTTTGTCAGTGGGCAAACTTACAAAATCAGCAAGGGATCAAATACTTATTTCCCCCACTGTATTTGTAAAGATGTTTTTGATATTTATAAAGATGTTTTTGAGGGTGGGAGGGGGTTAGTGACCACTGGGGGAGTAAGGGGAGGTCATCCCCGATTCTCTCCGGTGGTCATCTGGTCATTTCGGGCACCTTTTTGTGCCTTGGTCATAAGAAAAACAGGACCAGGTAAAGTCGTCCAAGTGCTCATCAGGGACACCCTTTTTTTTCCATTATGGGTCGAGGACGTCCATGTGTTAGGCACGCCCAAGTCCCGCCTTTGCTACACCTCCGACACGCCCCTGTGAACTTTGGTCGTCCCTGCGACGGAAAGCAGTTGGGGACGTCCAAAATCGGCTTTCGATTATACCGATTTGGACGACCCTGTGAGAAGGATGCCCATCTTCCGATTTGTGTTGAAAGGTGGGTGCCCTTCTCTTTCGAAAATGAGCCTCATAGTGACACTCCTAGAAAAGAATACATTTAACCCAAAAGCATCTGGTAGGGGGATGGTGGAATGGAGTGAAACTAATGGCTTGCACTGCTGCCACCAGGAAGACTGTCTAGTTAGAGATTTTGCATGAAATTGTGAAAAGGCTAGCCCCTTCTAGTCTTTAGCCCATGTCTGTTATTTGCCTGGTCTAGAACTGAAGATATTCATGGGTGAATAAGAGCCCTGTCCCTCCCTGCCCAGCTGCAGGGCCAGAATACTGTTACTGTGACAGGCACAGTGTTGCCATGGAAATGATGGTGGTTGAAAACTCCGTTCTGCTACTTCAGTCCAGGGCTTATGAGGCTGTGAGGAAGAAATCATTTTGCTTTAAAGTTCCTGTATTACCTACAGTAAATGAAAGGATGGACATAGTTATCAAAGAATAGTCTGACGATGTTCTAAAAGTCTAAAATATTTCACTGATAAACATCCAAGACTCAACATGGGCCGGGCCATATTTTGGCCTGTTTGGCCTGCTTCAGGAGTCTAGAAGGTAAAAGGGCATACAATACAGTCAAAATAACACAATCAAGAAAATAAGACTAAAACCTAGTGACTCAACCTTGCACCTGCATCAACCAGTGCAGACTTTATGATCATCTACTGCTGTGTTATATGGTGTGCCTTCTTTTTGTATGGTTATTATTATTAGCATTTGTATAGCACTACCAGACGCATGCAGCGCTGAACACCTGATACAAAGAGACAGTCCCTGCTCAAAAGAGCTTACAATCTAAGTAATACAGTCAAACAAGACAGTTACAGGTGAGGAAGTAATGGGTGAGAAGGGAGGAAGGGACTCGAACATTTAAGATCTAGAATTTTTTTATATAGCTGCTCCAAAAGCTTGGAATGAATTGTCTTATCAAATTTGTTCTTTATGTAATGCCCCTTTGCCTGGGACTCCGAGCGGGAACAGGACATATTGATCCAGTCTGGGTTTTGCTTCAATTGAAAGCAATGGAAGTAAAACCAAGACTGGATCAATCTGTCCTCCTTTTTCTGGAGCCATATTGTAACCCTAAGCGGGGTGGAAACCCCTGTGAAGAGCAGACTCCATTGGACCCTCACTTTCTCACTCCTTGGCAGATAGTGCTTCCACCTGGGGAAAGAAGGGTTAGCAGGTGGGATTACCCTTTTCTCCCTCAGGAAACTCCAAATTCCAGGTCCCAAACCCCTTAAGGAAGTAAGGCTGGTAGTTAGATTTGGCCATCTTAAGGGGAACAGAAATACACTAGTCCAAAATTAGATGCCTGACTAGTCCCCTGAAGAAGCTTGTTTGAAAAGTTGGGTACGAGAGAGCTAAGTGTCTCTTTGCTTAATCATTTTTTGGAAAAGTTTTAAGTGCACGATATATACACAAATATATAAGAAACAATATTATATTAAAAATTTCCCCTTGGAGGTTATGATGACCAGTGATAAGAACGGAGTTCGATAAGAGCTGGTATTAAAGATATCATACTTTTGAGGTATTTTCCTCCAATAAAGTCAATTATAAGTATAATGTTGAAGAGCAAAAGGAATATTGGAACAAAAAGGTCTTATTCATACACAAGAGATTTGAAAACAATAATGTGCATTCAACTTGTTAATGTGTTATAAACATTTGGGTTTTGCTGAAATAGAGTCTCAGTAGAGATTTTGAACTACCCTTTACCCTCCAGGTCAATGGCAGGGGACCCTCAGGCAGCCAAAGACCAGAGACCCACCAAAAGGGCAATTAACTCTTTTTTTTAACAACTAACTCCACCTCCCTTGTCACTCTTTCTTTCAGTGCACTTTCTCTCTGCATTTTATTCCAGAACTAAGCCCCTTGGACTGGGTTTCCTCCCACCCAGGGACATCCCAGTCACTCCCCCCAATGACTTTTTACAGGGACTTACTCCCTTAGTAATCCCAACCTAACATGGGATTACATTTACAATCGATATCTCAATTTAAGTCAGTGTTAAAGACAGTCTTATTTTGGGAAGCCTTTAGTCCAGCAAATTCACCAGTGTTTAGTGAGTTGGATTAAATATGAATATCACAGATGTGTCAATACGATGAGATGTTATTTTGATTGACTATGTATGTAGTTGTATTGTTTCTTGATTTTCTTATGTATGTGAATTTTGCTATCTGGAAAGGATTTTTAAGATATATAAATCTCTTACAAATCCCCCAGGCCATCCTATAGTTTCTGAAAACAGATCTATTTTTGGAACCATTGTCTCAGTTTGTTGACTACTTTCTACGCCCTTATGTACCTCTGATTATATCCTTTGTCAGCGATGTTGCTCATATTATTACACTTTTAGAAGAATTCAGAGGTTATATCAGTAATATTATACTGGTTACACTAGACATGGATGCACTATGTACTAATATACTGCAGATGGAAGCCCTTCTGATCATTGATAATATATTGAGAGATAGAAAAGTACTCCATCGGATTCCGAATTTGCTTATTATTACTTTGGCTGCAATTGCCTTTACTCGAAACTATTTCTCTTTCCAGAAAGTTTTACCAACAAATTTATGGTACTGCCATGGGTTCAGCGATGGACCCAGATTTGGCCAATTTGTATGTAGCTAGTTTTGAAGAAATATTTTTACATGATCATTCTTACAAAGCAGAAGTGTGGGGGGTTTTTTGTTTTATTTTTAGAAAAGATATGTAGATGAATTTTTTTTTGCTATGGAGAAGTGATATGACAAGATTGTTAGAATTTTATGATTGCCTCAGTATGTGTGATAAGAACTTACACTTCAAGATTCAATATGATACTCAGCGGATTTCATATTTGGACATATTAATCACCAAAACAAATTACCTTTTTATAACAAATGTCTACAAGAAATCTATTGATAACATTTACCTCCATTTTGAAAGCTTCCATAATCATAGTTTGAAAAACTAATCTTCCCTACTCACAGTTTCTAAGCTTAAATAGACTTTTCACTAATTTCGAGGATTTTGAAATGCAGGCTCAAGTTATGTCACAATGATTCAAGAAGAGAGGACATCCTGTCAAATGTATTCAGAAGAGCCTAGAAAGGACGAGGGCCCAAGACAGACAATCGTTGTTGGTGGCTAAGAGCAACAGGAGTACACCGGACATTGTGTGTATGCCTATGGGCTCATTTTTGAAAGAGAAGGACGCCCATCTTTCAACATAAATCGGAAGATGGACGTCCTTCTCCCAGGGTCATCCAAATCGGTATAATCGAAAGCCGATTTTGGATGTCCCCAACTGCACTCCGTCGCAGGGACAGCCAAAGTTCAAGGGGGCGTATCGGAGGCATAGTGAAGGTGGGACTTGGACGTGCCTAACACTTGGATGTCCTTGACCCATAATCGAAAAAAGAAGGACGTACATGACGAACACTTGGGCGTTTTCACCTGGACCTGTTTTTATTACAACTAAGGCACAAAAAGGTGCCCGAACTGACCAGATGACCACCGGAGAGAATCGGGGATGACCTCCCGTTACTCCCCCAGTGGTCACTAACCCCCTCCCACCCTCAAAAATCATCTTTCAAAATATTTTGTGCCACTACTACTACTTATCATTTCTATAGCGCTCCTAGACGTACGCAGCGCTGTACACTTGAACATGAAGAGACAGTCCCTGCTCGACAGAGCTTACAATCTAATTAGGACAAACAGGACAAACAAGAGATAAGGGAATATTAAAGTGAGGATGATAAAATAAGGGTTCTGAACAAGTGAACAAGAGTTAGGAGTTAAAAGCAGCATCAAAAGGTAGGCTTTTAGCTTAGATTTGAAGACGGACAGAGATGGAGCTTGACGTACCGGCTCAGGAAGTCTATTCCAGGCATAAGGTGCAGCAAGATAAAAGGAACGGAGTCTGGAGTTAGCAGTGGAGGAGAAGAGTGCAGATAAGAGAGATTTACCCAGTGAACGGAGTTCCCTGGGAGGAATGTAGGGAGAGATGAGAGTGGAGAGGTACTGAGGAGCTGCAGAGTGAATGCATTTATAGGTCAATAAGAAGAGTTTGAACTGTATGCGGAAACAGATAGGAAGCCAGTGAAGTGACTTGAGGAGAGGGCTAATATGAGCATAACGACACTGGCAGAATATTAGTCGTGCAGCAGAATTTTGAACAGACTGAAGAGGAGAGAGATGGCTAAGTGGGAGACCTGTGAGAAGCAAGTTGCAATAGTCTAAGCGAGAGGTGATAAGAGTGTGGAGGAGCCTCTATGCCAGCTGCAGATGTCATACTCAGGTCCGTGACAGCGGTATGCAGGTCCCTGGAGCAGTTTTAGTGGGTGAGTGCACTTCAGACAGGCGGACCCAGCCCCATCCCCACCCAACCTGTTACGTTTGTGGAGGAAACAGTGAGCCCTCCAAAACCCACCAGAAACCCACTGTACCCACATCTAGGTGCCCCCTTCACCTGTAAGGGCTATGGTAGTGGCGTACAGTTGTGGGTAGTGGGTTTTGGGGGGCTCAGCACACAAGGTAAGGGAGCTATGTACCTGGAAGCAATTTATGAAGTCCACTGCAGTGCCCCCTAGGGTGCCCAGTTGGTGTCCTGGCATGTGAGGGGGATCAGTGCACTACAAATGCTGACTCCTTCCATGACCAAAGGGCTTGCATTTGGTCATTTCTGAGATGGATGTCCTTGGTTTTGAAAATCGCTGAAAATCAGAAACAACCAAGTCTAGGGACGTCCATCTCTAAGGACGACCAAATTTAAGGATATGGACATCCCTGATGCTATTTTCAAAATGAAAGATGGACGTCCATCTTGTTTCGAAAATACGTGTTTCCCCGCCCCTGGATCAGGACATTTTGCAAGGACGTCCAAATCGAAACGTGGACGTCCCTTTCAAAAATGCCCCTCCACGGTTCTCCCATTTTACAAACCAGTTTCACAAAGTGACTTTAAAAAATTTGTCATATTTTACAGACACATTCCTGTTTTAAAAACAAAATACCAGTCACTGCTTACTCCAAGATTAAGATCTTATAAGAGAAGCTCATACCTTCAGCCTTGCTAGAAGTAACATCTGGGGATAGGAATTATACTGGGCGTTCTGTGTATGGGAGGTGCTCATTATGCAAACACAATTTGGTTCTAGATAAATTTGTGCATCCAATTAAAAAATGAGTATACTATCTCAAACATTCAACAAATTGCAATTCAATCCAAGTTGTTTACATTGTGATCTGCCCTTGTCAGCTTTTGTACATGGGTAAAATGAAGAGAATGGTGAAAACAAGATTAATAGAGCACAGGAGCTGTATCAGAAGAAATATCCAATCAGCATCATTTGTTTCACGTTGGTATGAGGGAAACCATAGAATTGATGATATAAAATTTTTTATAATTAAACAGGTGCAGAGCAGATGGCGAGGGGGGGGGGGGGGGGGGTGAGGAGAGATATAGAGAATTCATTGCTGTGTGAAGAGCAATGCTACATATTTAATCTCAACACAGTGGTTCCAAATGGTTTAAATACAGAACTAGACCTCACACTCTTTCTTTGAAAGTTATTACATACTAGTCATTTAGGAGACATAGATATGGACTACATATATCAAGTATCCACATTATGCACTAATTGCACTGCTGAATGCTTTTGGATATAATATATTTTTCTAAATATTTTATTTTCCTGGGGTTTTTTTTTTTTCAAAATTCTGTGTCGATTTTCAATATGAGGTGATCAGTTGACATACAGACGTTGATCTTGTCAATCCAGGCTTATTTCTTTTAGTTTAGTTTCAATGATAAATGTTTTAGTTGATGCATGTGATTATTTGTATTTTTTTCAGTAAGTGGTCAATCAGTACTTGTGTTTTAACATGAGTTTTTTTAATAAGGATACTTTTCTGTCTATTTTCTTGGTAATTTATGTAGTGCTACATCATTTTAGTATTATAATGAGCAATCCATATGATGCACAGAATGGAGCTCACACGGATTGCTCATTATAATACTAATTATGTCGTTGTAATACATTTGCATAGGATTCTTGGTAGCTGCTAACAGCACACGTTAGCGCCATGGAAAACCCCTTTGTGCAATACTTGATAAAAAATGTTTGCTTTAGACCAGCTACAACTGGTCTAAAGCAAATTGCAAGCTCGGTAAGCTTTGTGCATCGGCCCTCAATTCCCATTACAGCCTAGCAGACACCCTGATAGTCCCTGCAAGATGGGGAAGGATGGCCCAAAAGCCAGGCAGGCTGGCTTTCAAAGATGCTGAGGAATAGGCTGAAGCCAGAGTTTAGAAATGTTGGATCCTAGTAGAGATTAGGAGCAAGGATGATCATCAGGGGATGGGTCTAAACTGGGCAGGGGACCCCTATGGCACCATGGTACCTCACTGACCCATTTCATGCAGTAAAATGTAGGGTTTTAAAACTAGTTTAATCAGTTACACAGGAAGGAATCTAGCTAACACAAACACCCAACACCACTTGTAGTCATAGTTCCCCTACATTTGTGAACTAGAAATAAAGATCATGTCTCAGCATATTGTAAGATTTTATTTTATTTTGCTCAAATCTTTTTCAGTAGTAGCTTAAGTTGAGTTACATTCAGATATTTCCCATTTGCTGAAGGGCATATAATCTAGGTTTGTACCTGAGGCAATGGAGGGTTAAGTTACTTGCCCAAGATTACAAGGAGCAGCAGTGGAATGTGAACTATGGCTTCCCTAGTGGTCAGCCCAGTGCTGTAACCACTAGGCTACTCTTCCATTTTTCTGATGCTGGACTTCCGTCTCCTAGTGTGTCATGAATCAACAACAACACACCCTTTACATTTCTCTCTTTTTTGCATGCTGTGAGATCTGTTATTACAACAACGCAAGAATGATCTAAAAGTAATGTACATGAGCGTTTCAGACCATAGATGTCTCTGCCTGTGGCAAATACATTCAAATGAGGCTTCAAACCAGTGTCCAGTCATTGGAATTTGATTCATTTTCCAGTTTTGAACTGGTTTGAAATTCTTTCTCACAAAGAAGGGTGTCAAACCTGCTTGTGACTGGCAAATAAATTGCTCTTTACATTTTTAGGGAACATACAGTTCTGAACAGTTTTTAAACTGGTTCCTCATTCATTATTTCAAAAGTTAAATAAAAACTATATTGTATGTTCCTCAGAATATCAACTTACTTTCTTAATGCATTGGGCTTTGAATTTGCTCTAAGACAGGGGCGAGCAACCTTGGTCCTTGAGGACCACAACCTATTTGGGTTTTCAGGATTTCCCTGGTGAATATGCATAAGATCTATTTGCATGCACTGCCTCCATTGTATGCAAATAGGTCTCATGAATATTCATTGAGGAAATCCTCAAAACCGGACTGGGTTACAACCTTTGAGGACTGACGTTGACCACCTCTGCTCTAAGGCAGTTGCTTGTATGTTTTTCACATTTCAGCTGTCTACAAAACACAGTCTGAAACACATTAAAGTGTGAGTTTGTGTCACTGATCTATACTACATGCTCCATACTTTTGACATGAAAGAATAATTAGAGGTTCTCAACCCAGTCCTCGGGACATTCCAAACCAGTCAAGTTTTTAAGATATCCACAATCAATGTGCATGAGATAAATTTGCATGTGTTGCCTCCATTGTATGCAAATCTATCTCATGCATATTCATTGTGGGTATCTTGAAAACCACTGAATTATAGAAATATTCTAAAAGTAATTAAGAATAATAAAAGATTTTGAACCATAAATCTTTGTGCCCTTTATCGTTGCAAGCCCAAAGTAGATCCATTTCCTAAAACTGCATTATAAAGCACACATGTCCAATTGAGATCTGAATCCTCATGGATGAAGAATTTAACTGTTTCTGTTGTATGAAGTGAATTGAAGCAAAGGTCTAAACATGCAGATCATGGAAGAGTTGGAAGACCTCTGGGATAAATTCATTCAAAAGTACAGACTGGGGAAAAGCAATAAGAAAATGTAAACATTTGAATATTACTTGGGGGACTGACAGGTTCATCATTACAAAGTTTGACACCACTAAGACATAGTCTTGATCAGGCTCCAGAGCCACGGGCTAAGGAAACTGCAGATGAAGGTCACCATGAAGTGGAAGATTACTACAGATGCCTCTGAATAAGCCTGTTCAACAATTTCAAGATTACTCCACAAATATGGCCAGTATGAGAGGATGGGAAGAAAGAAGCTCCTGCTGAAGAAAACCTATATGATGTGCCACACCGCATTTGCAACCCCCACCCCTCCAAAAAAAAAACATAAAGGGAAGTTCTTTAAATTGTTGCCTCACTCTAGGCACCCCAATGCCTTAGCGCCAACATTATCATGGCACCAAGGTTCCGTTATAGAATACAGTAGATTCCGGATAATCGGGACACCAGTTAATTGGGGCAGCCATTTATTTGGTCCAAACCCAGGAGAACAAAAATAAAGCACAATTATAAGGAGGGGAAGTTTCACTTATTTGGGACACTACGCTGTTTAATTGGGCCAGTAGCGTCCACAGAACATCATTGATGCATCACTTTCCCATTAAGTATGAATGGGCAGCTGTTTGCATACATGTGCTACTTTGGAGTGTGTTGTGTTCCACCTGTGGTGTATGCATTTAAAACACCTAGGAAAGATCTAACACTCACAGTCAAAATTGGCTTGCTTCAACAATTGAAAAAACAACCGCTATACTCTATTCAATGCCAATTGGCAGGGTTTACTGGAGTGCCAAAATTAATACTGTTTAGAATGAATATTTATCAGTGCTTTGCAACTTTTGTTTTTTTTTAATCGTCTGGGTTGTGTTCAACTTTTGTGTGTTGCTGGGTTGTGTTCCAGAAGAAATGAAAAATGTTACTTTTATCTTGTGCTTGTACTGTACTCATTTTTCATAATACCCTGACAACTTCATTTATTTGGGGCAGCCACTTAAATGGGACAAAGTATAGGAGTCCTGATGTGTCCCAGTTAACTGGAATCTACTGTACTAGTACAAGATCGGCATTGGTGTGCTCAGGTGTAGGCGTACTCTTTTACATCATGTATTCTATAAAGTACCCAGCCAGTGTTCAGAATGATTTAAGCAGGCAGGAGAGACTCCTAACTTGGCTAGGTTAGGTATACAGGCCCTGGCACTGAATATTGGCCAGAACCCACATTTCTTTTTTTTGAGGCCCCATGTTCCCCCTCCCCCCAGGAGCTGACACAACCTCCTCCCCCTGGGCCTGCCTGATATTCCTAGTGGTCCAGGTGAGGACGATGGGGACAGGAGCGAAGACCACTCGTTCCTGCTTCTTGTGTCTGTGAAAGAAAAATGGCTGCTTAGAACCTGTGACCCTCAGATTCAGAGGCAGCTACCTCCCATATAGAGCTATTCCAGATCACATGGCTGCATAAACCGTACCAGCTGAAAAAGCCCTAGTTATCCCGCCCCGCCCCCGCTTTGCACGAGTACAGGCATTTTTGTCCTAGAAAAAAAAAACCAAAAGACTGGTCTTATGAGACCACATAAGTACATAAGTACATAAGTAGTGCCATACTGGGAAAGACCAAAGGTCCATCTAGCCCAGCATCCTGTCACCGACAGTGGCCAATCCAGGTCAAGGGCACCTGGCACGCTCCCCAAACGTAAAAACATTCCAGACAAGTTGTACCTAAAAATGAGGAATTTTTCCAGTCCATTTAATAGCGGTCTATGGACTTGTCCTTTAGGAATCTATCTAACCCCTTTTTAAACTCCGTCAAGCTAACCGCCCGTACCACGTTCTCCGGCAATGAATTCCAGAGTCTAATTACACGTTGGGTGAAGAAAAATTTTCTCCGATTCGTTTTAAATTTACCACACTGTAGCTTCAACTCATGCCCTCTAGTCCTAGTATTTTTGGATAGCGTGAACAGTCGCTTCACATCCACCCGATCCATTCCACTCATTATTTTATACACTTCTATCATATCTCCCCTCAGCCGTCTCTTCTCCAAGCTGAAAAGCCCTAGCCTTCTCAGCCTCTCTTCATAGGAAAGTCGTCCCATCCCCACTATCATTTTCGTCGCCCTTCGCTGTACCTTTTCCAATTCTACTATATCTTTTTTGAGATACGGAGACCAGTACTGAACACAATACTCCAGGTGCGGTCGCACCATGGAGCGATACAACGGCATTATAACATCCGCACACCTGGACTCCATACCCTTCTTAATAACACCCAACATTCTATTCGCTTTCCTAGCCGCAGCAGCACACTGAGCAGAAGGTTTCAGCGTATCATCGACGACGACACCCAGATCCCTTTCTTGATCCGTAACTCCTAACGCGGAACCTTGCAAGACGTAGCTATAATTCGGGTTCCTCTTACCCACATGCATCACTTTGCACTTGTCAACATTGAACTTCATCTGCCACTTGCACGCCCATTCTCCCAGTCTCGCAAGGTCCTCCTGTAATCGTTCACATTCCTCCTGCGACTTGACGACCCTGAATAATTTTGTGTCATCGGCGAATTTAATTACCTCACTAGTTATTCCCATCTCTAGGTCATTTATAAATACATTAAAAAGCAACGGACCCAGCACAGACCCCTGCGGGACCCCACTAACTACCCTCCTCCACTGAGAATACGTTGGAACTGTTTAATTTCAGTGCTAAGCAATATGTGTAGCATGAAACATACACAGCACATCAACCTACTAGCAACCGTCCAAATCCTTTTTCAGTCTGCCATAGACCTTGCAGTGGAGAGAAAATTCATTTTTCAGGAAGACAATGATCCAAAGCATATAGGGAAAGCAACAAAGGAGCAAGAAGAAAGTGATTCCTCCTGGAGTGATGCAGTCAAAGCCTAGACCCAAATCCAACAGAAAATCTATGGCTAGGCTTCTCTCCATGAGGTCTTGTCTCTGACAGAGGAGCTGGAAGGAATTGGGAGCTCACAGATAAGACTATTTTCTGATTACCCCTACCTTAGAGCTGTGGTTCTGGGCATTTCTGGGCATTTCAACGCAGCTCTAGAGATAGGTTACAGCAAACACATTCCACAGGTCTTAAGCGTAAGCCCACCCACCCCAAGACTGACACTTCCTAAATAGCTTTCCTAAATACACTACTTATCACAAATTAACTCCACCCTAATTACAACCCCATCATAGTACACCTGTTCATACCCATTTCAACCAATCAGGATGACTTTTATTCTCTGTAATAATTGTGGAGCTTTAGTTTCAAGGCCAATCATCTGGAGACTTAAAGCTTGTCCTATCTGTCTTCAGCTCGCTAGTTTAAAACAGGAGCTCAGTAAAGTAAAGCAGGAATTGAATGCACTTAAAGCAACTTCCAGGACTGCACAAAATCATACTGCACTGAATCATACCAAACCAAATTCTCACCACTGCCTCAAAGGATAAAACCACCTAAGAATTGATGGTTCACGGTAGGCTCAGGCAGGCTTCGTTATGTGACACACAAGCATCCGCCCTCACAAGTGTTGCCCCTGGAGGAGTGGCCTAGTGGTTAGGGTGGTGGACTTTGGTCCTGGGGAACTGAGGAACTGAGTTCGATTCCCGGCACAGGCAGCTCCTTGTGACTCTGGGCAAGTCACTTAACCCTCCATTGCCCCATGTAAGTCGCATTGAGCCTGCCATGAGTGGGAAAGCGCGGGGTACAAATGTAACAAAAATAAAATAAATTACAGCACTGTGATATTCCTGAAAATAGAATGGATGCAGAAGAAAAAGGAATGAAGGTGGAACAAAAAGATAGGAAGGTACCCAAAGGGTCAAGACACCCCCAAATCACTAATGTTAAAACACATACCAGGAAATGTAGATGGAATGCAATGACCACAAATGCTCGCAGTCTAAGCAATAAAGTTCATGACCTTCAAGCCCTGATGTTGGAGGCAGACTTAGACATTGTTGCAATCACGGAGACGTGGCTCAATGGTTCCCATGAATGGGATGCAAACATACCAGACTATAATCTATTTAGGAAGGATAGAGATGGTCGTAAAGGTGTAGCTCTATATGTGAGAAACGATATCACAGCAAATGAAATGACAGGGGCCTGGGGAAAGGAAGAAGCAATATGGATCACCTTAAAAAGAGATGATAGAACCTCTGTTCACGTGGGTGTTGTCTACAGACCCCCGACACAATTGGAGGAACTAGATAAACATCTGATCGCAGATATTCAAAAGTTGGGAAAGAAGAGAGAGGTGCTGTTGCTGGGAGATTTCAGTCTGCGGGATGTAGATTGGAAGGTTCCATCTGTGCAATCGGAAAGTAGAGTGATCGTGGATGCTTTTCAAAGTGCTCTGCTCAGACAAATGGTGATGGAACCCATGAGGGAGGGAGCGACGCTGGATCTGGTGCTCACAAATGGGGATAGTGTGTCAAATGTCCGAGTGGGTGCCCACCTGGGCAGCAGTGACCATCAAACAGTTTGGTTTGATATGATAGCTGAAGTGGAGGGTGGCCACTCAAAACTCAAAGTCCTGGATTTCAAGCATGCTGACTTTAGTAAATTGGGGGAATACCTGAGGAAGGAGCTGATGGGCTGGGAGGACATACGAGAAGTGGAAGGGCAGTGGTCCAGGCTGAAAGAAACTATAAATAGGGCCACAAACCTTCATGTAAGGAGAGTAAATAAAAGCAAGAGAAAAAGGAAACCGATATGGTTCTCCAAGCAAGTGGCTGAGAAAATAAAGGCTAAACAGTTGGCGTTCCAGAAATACAGAAAAACTCAAGAAGAGGAACATGGAGAGGAATACCGGATGAAACTGACAGAAGCCAAGAGAGAAATTCGTCTAGTGAAAGTGCAAGCGGAAGAAAAAATGGCTAGAAATGTAAGGAGGGGTGACAAAAATTTCTTCAGGTATATTAGTGAAAGGAAAATGACTAAAAGGGGAATTGTGAGACTGAAAGATGCTGCGAACCGCTATGTAGATAATGATGAAGAAAAAGCAAATTTGCTAAATAGATACTTTTGTTCTGTTTTCACAGAAGAAAATCCTGTTAAAGGACTGCGATTGACTGGCAAAAGTACATATGAGAATGGAGTGATTATAGCACCATTCACGGAAGAGAGTGTGTATGAACAATTAGGAAACCTAAAGGTGGACAAAGCCATGGGACCGGACGGGATCCACCCCAGGATATTGAGGGAGCTCAGAGAGCTTCTGGCGGGTCCTCTTAAAGATTTGTTTAATAAATCCTTGGAGACGGGAGAGGTTCCGAGGGATTGGAGATCGGCGGATGTGGTCCCTCTTCACAAAAGTGGTGATAGGGAAGAAGCTGGAAACTACAGGCCGGTAAGCCTCACTTCGGTTATTGGAAAAGTAATGGAAGCGATGCTGAAGGAAAGGATAGTGAATTTCCTGGAAGCCAATAAGTTGCAAGATCCGAAACAACATGGTTTTACCAAAGGGAAATCGTGTCAAACGAATCTCATTGAATTCTTTGACTGGGTGACCGGAGAATTGAATCATGGACGTGCTATAGACGTAATCTACGTAGATTTCAGCAAAGCTTTTGACACGGTTTCCCACAGGAGGCCCTTAAATAAATTGGACAAGCTGAAGATAGGACCTGACGTGGTGAACTGAATTAGGAAATGGTTGACGGACAGACACCAGAGGGTGGTGGTTAATGGAATTCGCTCGGATGAGGGAAAGGTGAGTAGTGGAGTGCCTCAGGGATCGGTGCTGGGGCTGATTCTGTTCAATATATTTGTGAGTGACATTGCTGAAGGGCTAGAAGGTAAAGTTTGCCTTTTTGCGGACGATACTAATACTTGTAACACAGTGGACACCTGGGAGGGAGTGGAAAACATGAAAAAGGATCTGAGGAAGCTAGAAGAATGGTCTAAGGTTTGGCAATTAAAATTCAATGCGAATAAATGCAAAGTGATGCACTTAAGGAGTAGAAATCCACGAGAGATGTATGTGTTAGGCGGTGAGAGTCTGATATGTACGGACGGGGAGAGGGATATTGGGGTGATAGTATCTAAGGATCTGAAGGCGACAAAACAGTGTGACAAGGCGGTGGCCATAGCTAGAAGGTTGCTAGGCTGTATAGAGAGAGGTGTGACCTCAGAAGAAAGGAGGTGTTGATGCCCCTGTATATAAGTCATTGGTGAGGCCCCACCTGGAGTATTGTGTTCAGTTTTGGAGGCTGTATCTTGCTAAGGATGTAAAAGGAATTGAAGCGGTGCAAAGAAAAGCTACGAGAATGGTAAGGGATTTGCGTTACAAGACGTATGAGGAGAGACTTGCTGACCTGAACATGTATACCCTGAAGGAAAGGAGAAACAGGGGTGATATGATACAGACGTTCAAATATTTGAAAGGTATTAATCCGCAAACGAACCTTTTCCATAGATGGGAAGGCAGTAGAACTAGAGGACATGAAATGAGATTGAAGGGGGACAGACTCAAGAAAAATGTCAGGAAGTATTTTTTCACAGAGAGAGTGGTGGATACTTGGAATGCCCTCCCGCGGGAGGTGGTGGAGATAAAAACGGTAATGGAATTTAAAAATGCGTGGGATAAACATAAAGGAATCCTGTTCAGAAAATGGATCCTCAGAAGCTTAGCGGAGATTGGGTGGCAGAGCTGGTGATGGGAGGCGGGGCTAGTGCTGGGCAGACTTCTACGGTCTGTGCCTTGAAAATGGTTGATACAAATCAAGGTAAGGTATACACAAAAAGTAGCACTTATGAATTTATCTTGTTGGGCAGACTGGATGGACCATGCAGGTCTTTCTCTGCCGTCATCTACTATGTTACTATGTAAGAATTGAAAACAGTAGTCCATAGACAGTCCCCAGCCAACTTGAAAAGCTTTAGATATTCTGCCAAGGAAAACTGTCAAAACAATTCTATCCTACTATGCAAAGGTTGTAAACATTTATCCTAAATGACTCATGGCTTTTATTGCAAAAGTGGTTTCCACCAATTATTGAAATAAAAGGAAAATAAGGTGATACCTTTATATTAGAATACTTAAAACATTTTGGCTCTTATCTTAGAAGCTCTATTCATGTTTTGGACATCTGAAAACTGGCACTTACACATCCAAACCTCAATTTTCTAAAGCTGGGATACAGACATCTAAAACTGCACTATGTCCTTATGTCAAGTGGGTGTGGTCTGGTGTGTTTTGGGTGGGACTAGGGAGGGGCCAAAACATGGACATCCAACTCTGATTTCAGAAGGGGAAGAGATGTCGTTTTTTAGCCCTGGAATCTAAGATGTCCACGTTACAGAAAGGTGCTGTGGTTGAGCAATTCTTCACTGGAGAAACTAAGAAAATTCATGCCCTTAATCTCCCAGTGATTGTTGTCCCTTCCCCAGGCTCTGTGACATCTTCAAGAACTATGGGATGTTCAGAGTACTAAAATGTTGTTGTTTTAATGCACTTCTTAACAGGTATCGTTGTGATGTAGAGGAGTAGCCTAATGGTTAGAGCATGAGGCTGAGACCCAGGAGACCTGGTTCAAATCCCACTGCAGCTCTTTGTGATTTTTTTTTTGTCGGCCCTTCGGGCTTGCGTGTTTCATATATACCATCTGCAGGCCTGAAAGCTATTGAAGCAGCATAATTCAGGTACGAGTGAGATTTGAATCAAGGTCCTCGGGTTCTCAGCCTGCTGCTGTAACTATTAGGCTACTCTTCTACTCCCCACAGACAACAATGTGGCTGTTTTACAACACGGCAGTGGATTCACTCAGATGAGTAATTGTTAATATATTATTATAAAAAAACCAAATAATGTTAAAATGTAATAATTTAATAATAAGAAAAAGTAAAGTTTGATATATAATTTTTAAAAAAATTTCTGCAAAGCCGATGAGGGTGTTGCAAATCTCGCGGCTGTTGAAGTTAGGATATAAGTGAATAACACTGCGGAGACATGCAGTGAATTTATAGAGTGCTCTGGGGTGATAATTTGTTGTAGATGATTGTTTAACGATCCCTAACATGATATTTGCCATAATTGTTTTATAACATGGACATTCCTATACTGCCACAATGACATCCATGTCCCATGTTTTTCCTGCTCATAATTTGGACACGTCAGGTTGTATAATGGATGTTCAAGCTGGATGTCACCAGAACATGGATGTCCATTTCTCGTGTGTATGTCAGCAGATCCTGTTCTAAAATACTAGCATCACCAGTGATGTCCTTATTCTGACCTGGTCATCCATATTCTCAGTTGGATGTCCTTTCTAAAATGCCATTCTTTTTGGCTACTTTTTGGAGGCCAAAATCCCCTCCCTTAGGTCGAGGAAATGATTTTGGCCTCCAAAAGCTAGTAAAAAAAATGTATTACATGGAAACACAGAAAATGATGGCAGATAAAGACCATATGGCCTATCCAGTTTGTCCATCCATATCATCCACTATCCTTTCTTCTTTAAGAGACCCTGCTTGTCCCATGCTTTCTTGAATTTGAATACAGTCTTGGTCTCCACTACCTCCATCGGGAGGCCATTCCTTACACCCACCACCCTTTTCCATAAAGAAGTATTTCCTTAGATTACTTCTGAGTCTATCACCTTTCACCTTTATCCTATGCTCCCTTATTCCCAAGCTTCCTTTCAATTGAGACTCACCTCCTGTGCATTTATACCATGAAAGTATTTAAATGACTCTATCATATCTTCCCTCTGCCACCTTTCTTCCAGAGCATACATAATGAGATCTTTAAGGCTATCCCCATATACTTTATGATGAAGACCTCTGACCATTTTCATAGCTGCCCTCTTGACCAACTGTATCCTGTTTATATCTTTTTGAAGATACGCTCTCCAGAACTGTACACCATACTGTAAATGAGGTCTCATCAGAGACATACAGTGGTACTATCCCCTCCTCTTTCCATGCTGATTATTCCTTTCACTTTGCACCCAAGCAGCCTTCTGTCTTTCATCCAGGAACTTGTCCAAATCTTTTTAAAACCTAGATATGCTAACTGCGGTAACTACATTTTTTTTTTTTTTTTTAGATTTTTGCTCACACCTTTTTTTCAGTAGTAGCTCATCCTCCAGCAACAAGTTCCAGAGCTTAATGAGTTTTGCACATGGGCTAACTGTGGGCCGAATGCACAAAGGTTACTGTGCTTGCAATGTTTGCTTTAGACCAGTTGTAGCCAATCTAAAGCAAACATTATTTAGAGTCTAATGCACAAAGGGGTTCTGCGTCCCTTTTACCATTTGCCGTAGCAGCTACTGATAACCCTATGCAAATGTATTACAAAAAGCTCATTAGTATTAAAATGAGCACTCTGAGCAATGCACAGATATTTCCATGCACTGAGTGCCTACCTTTAACGTGCAAAACTTTTTGGCAGGTCTGGAGCAATCTGCTTGCACTACAGTTTGCTGGATTGTAGAGTACTTGTGTTAAATTGCCCAGCCCTCGGCAGACAATGGCTAACAAATGTAAACAAAGGAAAAAAACAAAACACCCCCCCCCAAAAAAAACAAAAAACAAAAAAAAAACACTTCAACTGAGCAAACAATTCATGGACAAAGCATTTTTTTGTAAACTTTGTAAACTTACACCCACCCCAAATTGTTAAGTTACCACAACTGTTTTGCTATAGCCTTCTTAAATGAAATAAACAAAATTTTATAGCTTAAACACACAGACACATTTTCTGTGTTTTAGCTGGTCATGCGCGTCATAGGGGTGGAAAGTTGAGCTTTGAAGGTAGAAGTGCAAGTGCAGAACATCAACGCTTACTGAAAGACTGTTCTGCGCGTGTGCTAGGCGCTTTCTCCATCGAGCCACTTACAGATTTTCCATGGAACTCATTTGCATGTGATTTCCTTTGAGCATTGGTTCCTGTTTCAAAATCGCTAAGTTCATACGTGCATGATGTTTAACGGTGACTTTTGTGCATCGGGGCCTGTATGCAAAGACCTGCTCTGACAACAGCACAGCTCATTTAAATCTCATGCTAATGAAGGTAAGAGATTTTTAAGGCAGATGCAGAGAAGTGCACAGAAGACTGAAAGGCAGAGTGTAAGCTCTTCATCTGCTGGGGCTTTCAAATGGGGTTAGAGACGGATGGGGTTAGCTTGTTGTTCTGCAATCAGCGTCAGTGAGGATATCATGCTGTGAGCATATAGAACCCATGATTTTTATTTATTTATTTATGGCATTTGTATCCTACAATATTCCCGCTAACAATGTGCTTCTCCCCCCTGTTGCTTCCTTCTTCAGCTCTTGCTATTACACCCCTCTCTTCTACATTCACCTATCCTATTGATGTTATGCAGTTCTTTTCCCTCCTAGTTTTGTCTGATTGTAAACTGCTTTGATTCTTGATTGAAAGGTAGTATATCAAGTAGACGATAACCAAATTAAACCTAACTAACCCCCCTGTTTACTAAGCCAATCTAACGGCTTCTTCACGGCAATGCCGACACAGCCCATTCAAAGTGAATGGGCTGTGTCGGTATTAGCGCATGGCAGTCACTAGTGTGGCTTAGTAAACAGGGGGATATAAAAACAAGGATGAAGAGCTGAGGGGCAGGCATCTTGGTAACAAAAAGTAAGGACTGTTGACAAATGCAACACAATATTGTTCATACTGCAAAAACTGGTACTCGAGTTACAAGCGCTTAGATTTGAGCATGTGCTGAAATGCTATTGTGTATATAAATACTGGAACTGAAAAATCAGTGTGCAAAGAATAGCATTCCAGCACACATGCAGATGTACATGCGTGAAACTCCGGGTGCCGATAGTTTGTTGTGTGCAAAATATAGGTGCCGATAGTGCGGATCTGTGTGCCCGTGTGTCCGACATGCTCTCCCATGTTAACATATAGTTTTTGTGCACAGCTGATTTGTATACTGCATTGGGTGCAAAATATTTTTTTTTTGCATGTGTTTGGAAGCCCTGCTTTAGGGTAGAGCTCTAACGTACTGCTTTCTGCATCAGCTCCTGAAAGCAAAGATTATGTTGTACAGATCAGTGAAACAAATGTCTACCTTAAAATATTTTGAACTTAATATTTTAGACAGCAGAATGTGGAAAATATACAATGCTGTGAAGAGTTTTGCATGGCAGCATATATCTGCATGTGCTTACAATTTCCACACTTGCACAGCATGCATCTATGAATGTGACCAGGTCTTCTAGGTTTATAGAAATCTTTCACCTTGAAGTCACTGTTTAGTGATTTGTTCTGTGGAACTATCAGGGATGTACTCAGACATTTTCTGATAACAGTCAGCACCCTCTTAAATCCACGTTGGGAAGCAGCCAGGTAGGAGAACCTTTCCAAATGTTTAAGCAACATATTTCCAGGGCTTGTAAGGTCCTCTTGTAATTTTCACAATCCTCTTGCGATTTAACAACTTTGAATAACTTTGTGTCATCAGCAAATTTAATTACCTCGCTAGTCACTCCCATCTCTAGGTCATTTATAAATATGTTAAAAGCAGAGGTCCCAGCACAGACCCCTGGGGAACCCACTAACTACCCTTTCTCCATTGAAAGCTATTAACAAAAAAAGATTTAAAATGTAGGAAAGGAAAAAACACAGCAGATCACGAGGATAAAAAAAAAAATCAAAAGTCCAGTTTATTCACCATTAAAACAATCAATCAATCAATAAATAAATATTTAAAAGCCTGACATGGCCATGTTTTGCTCCCTTGAGGCCTGTTTCAGGGACTTGCAAAAATACTGTCAATGAACATAAAGAATTATGTTAGTATAAATCATAAGAGCAAAGAAAATTAATAAATAAAACATCTCAATTGTTAATATATACCACATAAATAATATAAATAATAGATGGGACACACAGAGACTAATATCTTTCCTTTAACACAGTAGTTCCCAAACCTGGTCCTGGAGGCATCCCAGTTAGTCAGGTTTTCAGGATATCCACAGTGAATATGCATGAACTTGATTTACAGACACTGCCTCCATTATATGCAAATTTCTTTCATGCATATTCATTGTGAATATCTTGAAAACCCGTGACTGGGAAAAGGTAGTGCAGAACCGGACTTGGGAAACACTGGCCTACAACATCAACTGTAAGTTACATACTCCAGAGGTGTAGTGACTGAAAGCAAAAAGTGGTGAGCACACTGGACTTTTTATTTTTTATTAATGCTCGTGATCTGCTGTGTTTTTTCCATTCCGGATCTTGTGGATCATTTTCCTACCTGTTTTCTGGGACTGTCAAATGTAGGAAAGGGAAAGATTGGATTTCTGTGTAAATACCAGTCTGGATTCCAGCAGCACACAAGCCCTGGTTTTACAGTGGCAGAAAATGAAGCTAAGGAAGGAATGTGCACTGACACAGGTGTGCAAGGAGGGTTCCTGCGTGCACTGTATAGATCCAATCCAGGCTTTCTTCATCCTGGTTTCTACTGCAACACTCTGTCCTCCCTCTTTACTTGTTTAATTTTCCCTTTGCAAACAGTGTCACAGGTAGCTGATAAAAGATACAAAAAGGGCTTATGTTTCCGTGGGAATGAAAGCGTGCTAGCAGTCACCTTACCTGAGACAGAAATATCCTACAGGGTAAACTGGTACATGCACTGTGCTGTAGGGACAGGTCATCTCCTCTCTACTTCTAGCCTTGTATTATAGGAGGAGCTGCAGGGAATGGTGTGGGAGTGCAGGCTATAGACAAGTTCACATCCTAATAGCAGAACGTGTTGTGTAAAATAGGGTGAGAGTTCTGGACATAGGGGAGTTCACCTCCAGTCCTAGCCTTGTATAGCAAGAGGTACTGTGGGAAATGGTGTGGAAATGTGGCTGTAGAGTTCACCTCCTCCAGTCCTAGACTTGTATAGAGGTACTGTGGGAAATGGTGTGGAAATGTGGCTGTAGAGTTCACCTCCTCCAGTCCTAGACTTGTATAGCAAGAGGTACTGTGGGAAATGGTGTGGAAATATGGCTGTAGAGTTCACCTCCTCCAGTCCTAGACTTGTATAGAGGTACTGTGGGAAATGGTGTGGAAATGTGGCTGTAGAGTTCACCTCCTCCAGTCCTAGACTTGTATAGCAAGAGGTACTGTGGGAAATGGTGTGGAAATGTGGCAGTAGAGTTCACCTCCTCCAGTCCTAGACTTGTATAGAGGTACTGTGGGAAATGGTGTGGAAATGTGGCTGTAGAGTTCACCTCCTCCAGTCCTAGACTTGTATAACAAGAGGTACTGTGGGAAATGGTGTGGAAATGTGGCTGTAGTAGTGCATATCACCCCTCAGTCTTAGCTATGCATAAACTTGTATGTGCACTACTACAGGAAGTGCTGTTGGAAAGGGGTAGCAGTGTCAGCTATAGGAAGCAGCTCCTCCATTCCTTGCCAAGCAGGAACTCTTGTGTGAATGCCACAGATTCTCCCATTTTCAGATGCCACAGAAATGGGTGCAGGAGAAATCTCAGAGCTTGTTCCTGTCTTTAATTTCTGGTGGGAATAGTGCTGTCTGTGGAGGGAGCGCCTTCTCTATACTCAGCCTCATTTTTATAGGGAAGGGGACTGCAGAGATGTCAGGTTACCCAGTTCCAGGCTGGAGACGTTTTGAACTTAGATCCCAAATCAGTGTTGGGAATAACTAGCCTTCCATTTAGACAATATAACTAATCTTGCTGCAAGGACTATCAACTGAAAATGTTCTGACATTGATTGTTGTTAATGTTTTGGAACTCCCCCCCCCCCAAAAAAAAAAAAAAAAAACATTAAAAGTTAAAAAGAAAAGTAGTGTGGGATTTGTAGTGCCTGACCCTGCCCATTGAAATCAGTGGTGCAAGTCCCACAATACACCAGGATGGAGTGGTGTGACCTCCAGGACTGTCCCAAAATCTACAGCCTGAAACTGGGCATCTCTGAGGTTCTGTATGTGCCAGTAAGATTTGTTCACCTAATAGTCTAAAACTTTAGCTGTAAGCACCAAGCCCTTCCCTCTGGGAGCAGGAGTTTATATGGTAAATGGTCCAGGAAATGTAACTACAGAGACTGTCCAGGACCATGTGCCTTCCTATTCCAGTAGAAGTCACTAAAGGGATCAGATCTTAAGCTGTAAAACAACTTTCATGACTCTGAAGTCCCTTGCCTATTCCAGCAGGAGAGGTGGTAGGAATGCTGCAGAAACTTGTACAGACGTTTTCCAGCAGCGCTGTGCTGTTCGCTATCTGCAGCCTGGGTTACTGTGTCAGATCCACGTGGTTGGCAAATCTCTAACGTTAATTTCTGGTGTCTGTTTTTTGTTATTTTAAAATGTATATTATTTTCTACGTTCCCTTCCAGCACTTTACCTGACTCTCCCCCGGACTCTGGATCTGAAGCCTACTCCCCCCAGCAGGTGAATGGTAAGTGCTGTAAAACAAACCTCCCCTCTTCCTTTTTGCGTAATTGGTTGCCTCTGAATATATTATCGGATGGAGGGAAGCTGAAAGCAAGAAATACGTGGGGAGATTATCAGTTAGTAAATACTGCTAGACTTTCACCTATTGTTCTCCCGCTCCCGTGTGAAAGGAGGGTGAGGGACTGCGGAAAAGAGGAGGCAGATAGGCTTCACCTCTCCCACTCTCTTGGGAAAGGACTCAGGAGAGAATCAAATCCAGTCTCAGTGTGCCATGGCCGTGAATAGACCCCTTTCCTGGAGGGTCCCGAAGGAGGGCAACGTGCCGAGGAGGCGCTGAGCAGCTACACCGAGTCCCGGACAGGGATCCTTCTTGCAAGTGAGCTTCACAGCATCCGATCGGGCTGAGCACATGGGAAAAAGACAGGACTTCATTGCCCTCTTCTACTCTTGCTTCTAAAGGCGGGGGTAAGTGTCGGCCCCTCCCAGCGATGCTTTTATCCGGGAGGGGCGGGGTTTGCCCCATCTGGGACAACATCATTCCGCCCATCTCTGGGAAGGTCGTGGATGGGTTCGGCTTGTACTCCCTTCACTTCCCAACACAGTTGTATCACCTTTGGGGCTCTGCCTTCAACTGGTTAGGAACATTTGGGATGGGCTTTAGAGGACAGAAAAAGGGTCTAACCTCTAACGTTTTTGCTTTAGTTGACAAAGATGTATCTGCTGCTGGCAGGGACCCCAGCTCTCCCTGCATTTGGGAAAAGGGCAAGAATTTTGTTTATCTGAGTGAAAAAATGCTTGGCATTCCTGCAGGGCCCTTCCTTAGCTGTGAGGAAGGCTTGGAGTTTATCAGAGGCAGAGAGTAAGCTGCCCTGTTTCAAGACAAAATAAAGGAACACCCTTTCCAGAAAAAGGGGAAATGTGGCTTCCTCAGACAAGCTTTTAGGGTAGCTCTAGTATGGCCCATCTAAAAAGTCTAGGAAGAGAGAACCTGCTGATACTGTGGTGATTTACTTCAGTCCAGAGAGGGAGGTCAAGAGAAGCTGAGATGGAGAGAAAAATGTTCTAGAGGCTGCCTCATGTAAGGATACAGGGGGAAAAAAGCAGATGTTTACATGCAGAAATATAGGGAAAGTGAGTATCTTACAGGGGATGTTACTTTACAGGGGCTTTGCTGCCTGCAGGGATACAGGGAAACATGGATATCTTAAAGGGGCTGAATTTTTCAGGGATATAGGGAGGTGTGGATATCTTACAGGGGCTGTCACCTGCAGGATACAGGAAGAAATGGGTAACTTATAGGGGCTGTCACCTACTGGGATACAGGAAGCAGTCAGGAAGGCATGGATTTTTTTTAGGAGCTGTCACTTGCTGGGAAACAGGGAGAAGTGGATGTAGCAGAGATGTCACCTGCAGGGATACAGGGAGACATGGATATCTTAAAGGGGCTGGAACCTGCAGGGAAATGACAAGAAGGCACGGATATCCTACTAAGCTTCTTGTATTGATGCAGATGGAGAAAGAGATGAGAGTGACTTACATGGTTGCCTCATACATTCATATAGAAGGTGATTTATGGAACAGACTCATTTGTCGATACAGTGAAAGGGTGGATTATTCATAGGGTCTGTCTATGTATACAGAGTGAAAAAATGATTTATGGCAGTCACCTGTACTGGATGCTATGAGAGGACATGGATGTTTTATGGAGCTGTTTCCTTTATTGATACAGTCCAGAATGCAATTTACAGGGGTTTTCTCCAGTAGTGATTCAGTGAAACATAGTGAATTATTTACAAGGTTATCTTTTGTATCAACACAGTGAGTAGAGGAGATTTTTTAATAGAGTTGGGTTGGATTTTGGTGCACAGAGATACTCAGCCATGGTCATGGATCCATAGAAGCAGTGTGTCTATCTAACCATGGCCTACCAGAGACACCCTGTATCAGTGTATATCAGTTTTTGACATTCTGTTAGCTTTGCCAGCTGATTTCAGATGCTCAGAGAGGCTCATCCAGTCCTGGTTTTACCTCACTGCATGCATGAACTTGTTTGTAGTTTTTACCTTTCATGGGCAATGCAATAGACTGAGAAATCAGAACTACAAATTCCTAAACCCAGGAGTGGATCAATCTGTTGTAAAAATTTGAGGGTATTTCGCAACCTTAAGCGCACTTATTGTTCCAAACATGGAAGTGGATGTGCTGAAATTTACTCAGTGACAAACTGGACCATTTATCAAAAATTACTTTGGGGTTTGGTAATCCCCCCCCCCCCCCCCACTTCTTCCCCCAGATCATTTAAGTTCAGAAGTATAGCACAGGAAGATGTTCTGAAAGTCAGAGCTACCAAGTTACCCATTTTTGCCTCTCCTGGCTTTGAGCTTACTTCCCAAGGCAGTATGGGATTTGTAGCCCCTGGTTCTACCTATTGATGTTATTATTATTATTATTATTATTATTATTTATGACATTTACATCCCACATTATCCCAAACAAGTTTGAGTTCAATGTGGCTTACAATAAACAGTATTGGATACATAACAAAGAATAATGCATAAGAAAGTAATTTGTTGTAAGAATCCAATTTTACAATACAGTATGAATGAGAAATTGTACATTAAGCAAATAATGGTAAATAAAGTAATAAGGGAGAGCCCTTATGCCACTTATTTAGGTGATGGTAGAGGCTCCCACGCTAACCCAGCGGTAACTGGGCAATCCCCGGCACTACAAAAATAAAAAATATATTTGTTGCACCGGAAATGGTGTGTGCAGGGGCTGTGAACTAACCGCCGGGCTCTTGAGGTAGCCTGGCGAGCTCGGCGGTAGTCCCGATTTGGCATGCGACAATGCTATGGTAGCTCTACTGTGGCATTTTAAGAGGTCCCCTTATCCAGGTAAACAGCTTTTGGAAACTGCCCTCACCATGTGTATGTAAAGTTTAATATTTAAAGCATGGAGTTAGATTCAATAAGTAAGTTAGGTACGATGATCCACCTTAAGCTAGTGTTCTATAAAGGGCGCTGTAAGCAGAGCATTCTTTATAGAATACTAGCTAATTGCACATTTCGGGGGTCTTTTACAAAGTTGAGCTAGCCTTTTTAGCTCGCAGTAAAAATCTGCTGGTGGTAAACACTGAGATGCCCATTTTATTCCTATGGGTGTCTCGGCGTATACTGCCAGCTGATTTTTACCACAAGATAAAAACGCTAGCACTGCTTTGTAAAAGGTCCCCTTCATGCCTAACTTTGCTCGTAAGCGCTTTCACCTGCCAAAGGCTGGTGTAAATGCTGTGCCCAGCTGATGGCAATTAGGTGCGCACATCCAGATATTCTATAACATCACTCTTAACTTCTAGGAGCACCCTACCTGTCCCTGCCGTTCCCATGACCATGCCCCCTCTTTCAATTGCATCAATGAAATTTAGGTGCGCATGTTATTGAACAGACTGGGTGTAGGACACATCCACACATAACTCCTAATTACTTCCAATTAAGTGCTTGTTAACTCCAATAATTGATTGTTAGCATCTAATTACTAGTTAATTTGCAGATCTGGGATTTGTGCCCAAATGTGGGTAACCTATACAGAATCCATGGAGTGGTGTCTGTACGTTTTTACAGGATTATTCTATAAAGGATGATGCTGGGATGATGTTGATTATGTACTATTTTTCTGTTTATTTACAAACTTATAGCCTACCTATCACAAATCAGTTACAGCAAAAAAAACCCACACATAATCATCACTACAACAAAAATAAATGAACATCAGACATAAAATAAGCACATACATAAAAACAAATAAACAAGGATCTGCATGTGCTGTACAGAGACCTATTGCTCTCCAACTCTGGCAAAAAAGCATAACTATAGCAGCAATGTATGGAAAGTGCTTCTGTAAGAAAGCCTGAGTGAAGAGGTGCTCTTATCAAAATATCAGGGAGTGGGAAATGTTAGTATCCCGTTTGATGGATCTGTGTTCCGAATGTCTGTCCTCTTTCATACACACAAGCTGCATGTGGCTCACATAGGGGCCTTTTACTAAAGTGCACCCAAATTTGCTGTTAATGTGTTTTAACATGGGATTTTACCACTCGGTAACTGCAAATTTTACACAGCACTTTTTAGATAAGAACATAAGCGTTGCCATACTGGGTCAGACTGAAGGTCCATGAAGCCCAGTATCCTGGTAAAATCCCAGAACAGTAAAACAGATTTTATGCTGCCTGGCCTAGAAATAAGCAGTGGATTCTCCCAAGTCCATCTTAATAGTGGCTTATGGACTTTTCTTTTAGGAAATTATCCAAACCTTTTTTAAACCCTGCTAGGTTAACTGCTTTTACCACATTTTAATTGCTGTTCAACTCAGAGTGCTCATTATAGAATAGTGCTCTGCATCAATTTTTTCTGGTGCCCAAAACCATGTAGGCCATGTACTAAATTTGGGCCTAAGTAGCGACCCCAAGTTATCCAGTTAAAGGAAGGACATTTTTAGCCAGTCTGGATTTCTGGGACCTGCAGCACTGATGTCAGTGGGCAGAATCGGGAACTACAAATACCACACTTTGGGATGTATGTTCAAAGCCAGGACTGGCCAAATATTACTTGCCAACTCTTCAAAAGGTACAGATAAAGCCATCCTTTTCATTAGGTTGCACGGTGATAAATTCTTTTTTCTTTGGTCACTTGCTGTTTGCAACCTTCTTAGTCATAATCTGTGGTTTTCTTTTATTTCTTACTGCTTAGAAATACCAAGCATTTGGTATAGGACTTAAGAAGTACTTCCCATATGTTCTCTGAGCTTTATGCTGTACAGCAGTAATTTCTCCTTTATAGTATTATAAAATATTCTGCTCATATATCTCTGAGGTCCTGCTGCAGAGCCTGGTAACTCTGCTGTTGTAGTTGTAGGTGAATAAGTGCCTGATGTGATGACTAGTCCTTGAGGAACAGGGTTCTCTTCCTTGCACCAGCTTTAATGTATAATGTCACTGTCCCTTCCACTGGTATTTTCTGACTGAACTGCTTGGGTACTGAACAGTGTTTGGTATCTAGTTATTTGTGATTCAGTGGAAAAGGTTTCACTCCATGCGCTGCATTTGTACAGAGATAAAGCGCATATTATCTGGAAGTTAATTTCAGTTAAAGGATTCTGTATGATTGTACTTTAATAGTATTTTTTGAAGGCATGAATAAGCATGTGGATAAAAGAGAACTAGTTAATGTAGTGAAGTCCCTCAGGAGAAACTCCTGAGGAAATTAATCCATGTGATAGGAGGCAATGTTCTGTTGTAGACTGGGAACTGGTTAATGGATAGAAAACAAAGAGTAGGGTTAAATGGACATCTCTCTCAACAGAGGAAGGCGAATAGTTGAGTGCCCCAGGGACCAGCACTTTTTAATGTATTTATAAATGATCTGGAAATAAGAGTGATGAGTGAGGTGATTGCATTTGTGGATGACACAAAATTACTCAAAAGTTTTTAAATCGCATGCAGACTGTGAGAAATTGCAGGAGGACCTTGGCAGACTGGGTATCCAAATGGTAGATGAAAATAAATGAGAGCAATAACCCAAATTACAGCTCCACAATGCAAGGTTCCATATTAGGAGTCCCTTCCCAAGAAAAGGATCTAAGTGTCATCTTCTCAGGGTGTGGCAGTGGTCAAAAAAGCAAACAACAATTATCAGGAAAGGAATAGAGAATGAAACATAATATATCAAAATGATTCTGGAGCTCATTTTCAAAAGAGAAAAATGTCCAAAAAGTGGCATAAATATGCATTTGGGCATTTTTCTCACAAAAATGTCCAAATTGGTATTTTCAAAACCAATTTTTAGATGTTTTTCTAAGAAATTCATCAGAAGAGCATTCAAATCACAAGGGGACAAGTCACGGGCGTGTTAATGGTGGGATCTGGGCATTCCTAACACTTGGATGTTTTTCAGCCATAATGGAACAAAACAAAACCCTCCAGGACTAAAACTAAGACATTTTGAGCTAGACTTGTTTTTATAACAAATAAGGCACAAAAGGTGCCCTAAATGACCAGATGACCACTGGAGGGAATCAGGGATCACCTCCCCTTACTCCCCAAGTGGTCACTAACCCCCTCCCACCTCCCAAAAATGTGATTAAAAACATTACTTGCCAGCCTCTAATGTTATACTCAGGTCCATCAGAGCAGCATGCAAGTCCCTGGAGTAGTTTTAGTGGTGGGGCAGTGTACTGCAGACAGGTGGACCTAGGCCCATACCTCCCCCTACCTGTTACACTTGTGGAGGAAACTGTGAGCCCTCCAAAACTCACCAGAAACCACTGTACCCACATATAGGTGCCCCCCTACACCTGTAAGAGCTATGGTAGTGGTGTACAGTTGGGGGTAGTGGGTTTTGGTTCTGGGGGGCTCAGCAGACAAGATAAGGGAGCAATGGTGAGATGTGTACCTGGGAGCATTCTATGAAGTGTACTGCAGCGCCTCCTAGGGTGCCCTATTGCTTTCCTGGTATGTCTGGGGGACCAGTCTACTAGAAATGCTGCCTCCTCCTACATCCCAATGGCTTGATTTTGTGCGTTTTCCACTTGGACTTTTTTTTTTTTTTTAAATGGACCAAAAAAAGAAAATGTCCAAATCACAAAACCTTGTTCAAAAAGAAAAAAAGGTAGATGTTTTTCTTTTTTGAAAATGACCGTCTTTCCTGTTCAGATTTTGGACGTCTTTTGCAAAACGTCCAAAGTCGGACTTAGATGTCATATCAAAAATACCCTTCTCTGTCTTGCTTCATGGTGCAATTGCACCTGGAGTATGTTTGTAGTTCTGGTCACCACATAAGGTACAGAGAAGGATAACCAAAACGATTACGGGAATAAAATGCCTCATAAGAGGAAGGGCTAAAGAGGTTAGAGCTCTTCAGTTTGGAGAAAAGACAGCTGAAGGGAGATATGATAAGAGGTCTATGAAATACTGAGTGGAATGGAATGGATAAGCTTAAATCAATTGTTTATTGTTTCTAAAAGTACAAAGACTATGAAATACTCTGGGGCTCATTTTTGAAAGAGAAAAATATCTAAAAAGTGACATAATGTAGCATTTAGATGTTTTTCTCACAAAAATGTCCAAATTAGTATTTTCAAAACCTATTTTTCAGATGTTTTTCTATGCTGTTCATCTGCAGTGCATCCACATTTCAAGGGGATGTGTCGAGGGTGAGTTAAGGGCAGTGGTGTGCTGGTAAATGTTTAACAACAGGCTCTCTCCCCGGTCCACCTCTGCGCCCCCCCCCCATCCACCTCTGCGCCCCCCCCCCCAAATTGCAGAGCTGGCTATAGCCGGGGAGAGAGCCTTGGGGGGGGGGGGGGGGGGGCAATGCATTACTCCAGGAAAAAAAAATTAAATGATCCCAGGTTCCAATCTAATTCATATTTAATGTGGGATAAAATGCCATAAATAAGTAAATAAATATAAACTTTTAATATTGAGCACCTGATTCTCAAAGTGGACACTATAATGAAAATAAAATGATTTTTTCTACCTTTGTTGTCTGGTGACTTTGTTTTTCTGATCATGCTGGCCCAGTATCCGATTCTGCTGCTATCTGTCCTCTTAACTCCATTTCCAGGGCTTCCTTTCCATTTATTTCTTTACTTTCCGCCTTTCTTCTTCATTTCTTGCCCTACATCTGTAAGTAAAAGCTGGGTCCTCCGCAGACTTAACTGTCCAGTGGGTCCAGCTTCTGCCTATTTTCTTCATCCATGTGCAGTTTTTCTCCTCTCTTCCTTTTCCCTCAGCTCATCTCCTTCCTCACTCTTCCCTCCCCTCCATCCATGTCCAGCATTTCTTCTCTCCCTTTCCTCTCCTCTATCCACCCATGTCCAGCAACCCTTCTCTCCCCCTACCGTTCCCTCCCCTCCAGCCACCCATACCCAGCGATTCTCTTTGCTCCCCTGCCCCCCTCCAGCCACCCATACCCAGCGATTGCCCTCTCTCCCCTGCCCCCCTCCAGCCACCCATACCCAGCGACTGTCCTCTCTCCCCTGCCCCCTCCAGTCACCTATACCCAGCGATTGCCCTCTCTCCCCTGCCCCTCTCCAGCCACCAATGCCAGCGATTTTCTTCTCCCCTGCCTCCCCTCCAGCCACCCATACCCAGCGATTGCCCTCTCTCCCCTGCCCCTTCTCCAGGCACCCATGCCAGCGATTGTCCTCTCTCCCCTGCCCCCTCTCTAGCCACCCATGCCAGCGATTGTCTTCTCTCCCCTGCCCCCCCTCCAGCCACCCATACCCAGCGATTGCTCTCTCTCCCTTGCCCCCTCTCCAGCCACCCATGCCAGCGATTGTCCTCTCTCCTCTGCCCCCCCTCCAGCCACCCATACCCAGCGACTGTCCTCTCTCCTCTGTCCCCCTCCAGCCACCCATATCCAGCGACTCCCTTCTCTCCCCTGCCACCCCCTCCAGCTACCGAGGTTGTTCAGCAAATTCTTCGGGGCAGGCAGTCTTGCCTGCCCGCTGCCGGCGCTGACTCTCCCCCGCTGCCGGAATGGGATCGCTATTCAAAATGGCCACCAAGACTTACAAGAACGGCCTCCAAGACTTCAGCAGAAGTCTCGCGAGGCCGCCGCTGGAAGTCTCAGCGGCCATTTTTAAAGAGTGATCCAGCAGTGGTGGAAGGTCAGCGCTGGCTGCGGGCAGGCAAGACTGCCTGCCCCGACGAATTCGCTTGACAACGGAGGTGACAGGTGAGGGACCACCGGACTCTGTAGGAGGGAGGGAGGGAGGGAGGAAGGAAGGAAGGAAAGCCGGCTCGCAAGTCGGTAAAAAATTTAACAACCGGCTCTTGCGAGCCGGCTCCAGCACACCACTGGTTAAGGGTGAGATGTGGGCGTTCCTAAGATTGGATGTTTTTTAGTCATAATGGAACAAAGCCAAACCGCCCAGGAATAAAACTTACATGTTTTGAGCTAGACCTGTTTTTAGAATGAATAAGGCACAAAAAGGTGCCCTAAATGATCAGATGACCACTGGAGGGAATCGGGGTGACCTCCCCTTACTTCCCTAGTGATTACTGACCCCCTCCCACCTCCCAAAAATGTGATTAAAAACATTACTTTCCAGCCTTTGTACCAACCTCAGATGTTATATTCAGGTCCTTCAGAGCAGCATGCAGGTCCCTGGAGTAATCTAGTGGTGGATGCAGTGCACTGTAGACAGGTGGACCCTAGCCCATACCTCCCCCTATCTGTTACACTTATGGTGGAAAACGTGAGCCCTCCCAAACTCACTCAAACCCTACTGTACCCACATATAGGTTCCCCTTTCACCTACACAGGCTATTGTAGTGGTGTACAGTTGGGGGTAGTGGGTTTTGGGGAGTGGGGGGCTCAGCAGCCAAGATAAGGGATCAACGGTGAGATGTGTACCTGGGAGCGTTTATTTGAAGTCCACTGCAGTGTCCCCTAGGGTGTCCCATTGCTCTCCTGGGATGTCAAATGCTGGCCCTCCCTACATCCCAGTGACTTGATTTTCTACGTTTTTCACTTCTGTGTTATTTTTTTTTTTAATGTGGTAAAAAAATAATAACGTACAAAGCACAAATCCTTGTTTGAAATGATATTTTTGAAAAAAGGAAAATGTAGACATTTTCCTTTTTTCAAAAATGATCTTGTTTCCTATTCAGATTTTGGACGATTTGTGCAAAACGTCCAAAGTTGGACTTAGACGTCATATTGAAAATGCCCTTCCACGTGAAATTACTAAGTAACATAGAGGGGCATAATCGAACGTCGCCGGCCAAATAGATTGGCGGCGGCGCTACAGCTGGCCGGAACCGTATTATCTAAAAAGATGGCCAACCATTTTTTTTTTCGATAATACTATTTAGCCCCGCCAAATGGCAGAGTTCGCCGAGGTTGAGATGGCCGGGTTTGTTTTTCAGCGATAATGGAAAGTTATGTCGGCCATCTCAAACCCCGGCCAAATTCAAGGCATTTGGCCGTGGGAGGACCCAGCATTTTTAGTGCACTGGCCCCCCTGACATGCCAGGACACCAACCAACCACCCTAGGGATCACTGCGCTGGACTTCAGAAAAGCTCCCATGTGCATAGCTCCTTTACTTTGGGAGCTGAGCCCCCCAAACCCACTACCCACAAATGTACTGCACCCACTAAAATTGTTCCAGGGACCTGCATACAGCCTCTAGGACTTATGGCTGCTGTATAACTTTGGCATACCAGTTCACACCTGAAGATTAATCTCTCTGAAAAAGTCCTTTCTTGAAATAAGCACGTTTACTCACAGTTAACTGCAGATCAGAGGTTGTGCCCCACTGGCAAAGAGTCCCCTGGTACTAAGATTAGCAGTAGGTCAGAGCTGGCACAATGGTGTAGAATGCCCTCTTTCAGCACCATGCAAGGTAAGAACTACGTTCTCTGACGTGGGTAACACAGGAAAGGGATCTAAAAGTGGCTTACAAAAATGGCCACTTCCGCATGGACTACAACAGGAAACAAAACAGGGCACACTCTGACCCAGTTAGCAGGGGGGGAAAAGCACCATGGGAGTAGAGGCCAGTACCCTACACCCACCACAATACATTGCTAATGTGACTCTGCAGGGCACCTAACAGAAAAGGTGTCACACTCACCCGAGAGCCACATCGCAACAGGGAAAGGCTGTTGGAGGATACAACACATTCTGCTGTCATGGAGGTGGGTACGGCATTTGAGGCTGGCATACAGGCTAGCAAGAAAGGTTTTTAGTTTTATTTTTTTAGTTTGGAAGGGGATTGGTGACCACTGGGGGAGTATGGGGAGGTCATCCCCCATTCCCTCCAGTGGTCATCTGGTCAGTTGGGGCACCTTTTTGAGGCTTGGTCGTGAAAATAAAAGGACCAAGTAAAGCCGGCGAAATACTGCTTAACGCCGCTTTTTTTTTTTCCATTATCGGCGAAAGCCGGCCATCTGGTAGCCACGCCCATGTCCCGCCTTCGCTAATCTACCGACACGCCCCCTTGAACTTTCGCCGGCGAAGCGACGGGAAAGCGGCGAGGTTGTCAAAAATGCCGCTTTCGATTATACCGATTTCGCTGCTTTTAAAAAATCGCCGGCCATCTCCAGATTTGTGTCGGAAGATGGCCGGCGATCACTTTCGATTATAAGCTGGATAGTAACATAGTAGATGACGGCAGAAAAAGACCTGCATGGTCCATCCAGTCTGCCCAACAAGATAAACTCATATGTGCTACTTTTTGTGTATACCTTACCTTGATTTGTACCTGTCCTTTTCAGGGCACAGACCGTGTAAGTCTGCCCAGCACTATCCCCGCCTCCCAACCACCAGCCCCGCCTCCCACCACCAGCTCTGGCACTGACCGTATAAGTCTGCCCAGCAGTGTCCCCGCCTCCCGCCACCGGCTGTGCCACCCAATCTCGGCTAAGCTCCTTAGGATCTATTCCTTCTGAACAGGATTCCTTTATGTTTATCCCACGCGTGCTTGAATTCTGTTACCGTTTTCATTTCCACCACCTCCCGCGGGAGGGCATTCCAAGCATCCACTACTCTCTCCGTGAAAAAATACTTCCTGACATTTTTCTTGAGTCTGCCCCCCTTCAATCTCATTTCATGTCCTCTCGTTCTACCTCCTTCAAATCTCCGGAAAAGGTTCGTTTGCGGATTAATACTTTTCAAATATTTGAACGTCTGTATCATATCACCCCTGTTTCTCCTTTCTTCCAGAGTATACATGTTCAGGTCATCAAGTCTCTCCTCATACATCTTGTAACGCAAATCCCTTACCATTCTCATAGCTTTTCTTTGCACCGCTTCAATTCTTTTTTTTTTTTTTGTTACATTTGTACCCCGCGCTTTCCCACTCATGGCAGGCTCAATGCGGCTTATGTGGGGCAATGGAGGGTTAAGTGACTTGCCCAGAGTCACAAGGAGCTGCCTGTGCCTGAAGTGGGAATTGAACTCAATTCCTCAGTTCCCCAGGACCAAAGTCCACCACCCTAACCACTAGGCCACTCCTCCACTCTACATCCTTCGCAAGGTACGGCCTCCAAAACTGAACACAATACTCCAGGTGGGGCCTCACCAATGACTTACACAGGGGCATCAACACCCCCTTTCTTCTGCTTGTCACACCTCTCTCTATACAGCCTAACAACCTTCTAGCTACGGCCACCGCCTTGTCACACTGTTTCGTCGCCTTCAGTAGCAACTAAATCTTCAAACAAGCATAAAGAGGAATAGATCAACTGAACTCAATCATGCACATGAATTCTTCCAAAAACTAAATATGGGACCAGACTCATGCACTTGTTCACATATATTATGCATATTGATTTTTAAAAATTGCATAAGGAGGAAAAAGCCTCAACAGACTCCCATTTGAAAATATTTAACTTAAGATTCCTTGACTGAAAAAAGCTCCTAAATTGAATTTCAAATTTCTTTTCAACAGAATATAATCCAATGTGAAAAATGCATTCAACACTTATGGGGTCTTTTACTAAGCCGCAGTATCATTTTTAGCTCGCGGTAGAAATTAGCTGGCGGTAAATGCCGAGACAACCGTAGGAATATAACAAGATTCTCGGTGGTTACCACTAGCTGATTTCTACTGTGAGCTAAAAATGCTACCTCAGCTTAGTAAAAGACCCTCTTAACTTAGATGTGCTGAAATGCCTTCTACTATTCCTCCACGGTCAACAGTGGACTGCTTCAGGATCAGTGGAACTAGAACCTCACACACACTCCAGCATCCTGGCTATAAACTGTGTGGGCTACAGAGTTAACCGGCTAAGTTGAAACTGGCCAAAGATAGGCCTGCTATTTCGGCAGCCAAATTTGGCTGCCAAACGTAGCCAGTGATACGTTGAATATTAGCAGATAGCTGGTTATATTGTGCGATATAATCGATTATCCGCTTATGGGGGATTCGATATATGGCACTTAAAAAATCCGTGCGAAAAACATTTCCGCCTAAGCATGTTCTATAAACAGCGCCTAGATTTAGGTCCGGTACATAGAATACACTTAGTTGATATCCCAGCAACTAAAACTATGTGCGTCTATTTATACCAATGAAAACATGGCGTAAATCCTGGCGTGTAGATTTAGGCGCACTGGGCCATATTCTATAACTACACACGTAAATTTTGGAACACCCACAAAATGCCCATTTCCTCACCCATTACCATTCCCATTTGCCTGCATGTGTTAGAAGTTATGCACACTGTATTACAGAATACGCTTAGCGAGTTGTGCACGTGAATTCTAATTATTGCCATTTAGTGCTCATTATTGCTTGTTAAGTGCTGTTAACAATTCTAATTGGCTTGTTAAGCTAATTAAGTTACATGCATTGTTATAGGATATGCTTGGATTTCAGCGCAGAATATGCTATGTAGAATCTGGGGGTAAGTGCTAACTGGCAATATTCAGCAGGAGATAATCAGCGATCTCTCGCTGAGTATTCCTGGATAGCCAGTTATATGCCATTTAACCAGCCAGGAGCCATTCCTGGCCGGTTAAATGGTTTTAAATATCGGGGCTGGAAGTTCTACAGCAGATGTATATTCTTCCTGACGCAGCGAGTTTTATCAGTGAAACAAGGAGCTCTTGAAGAAGAACAGAGTCCTGTTGGACAGGCAGTGCACTGCGGGATACAGAACGAATGAGAAAGCCCTACAAAGCAGCGGGATTGATCTTGGGCAATGTTGGCGCCTTTGAGATGTGTGAGGCTGGAATTTTGCACATGGCTTGATGATTATATGTTTTGTTACATCAGATTTCTGTATTATCCTTTGCAGACAGGTTAGCTCTTTGTAGTATATTTATGTGGGTATGTAGAACCCCTGGCTGTATATCATAAAGCATTCTGATTCACTCTATGCTAGTGTAGATGATAGAGGGATATGTTTTTGCACCAGCGGCCTTTTCTCCATTAAGAAGGAGTTTTTTTCATACTGGTTCTTTTTTTCCCCCTCTAAGGAACCAATGAAATAAATGGACTCCCAGGAGTGATAGCGAGTATTAAATTAGTTGCACTAGTTGCATTTGTATCAGTTTCCCATATTGGGAGATTTGAGGTTCCAGTTATTTTTATATTTATTTATTTATAACATTTATACCCCACATTTTCCCACCCAGCAAGAGTGGTGAAGTTATAGCTTTATTTGATAATTATTATCAATAGAAATCAAACAAAATAAAACATGGAAAAGAAAATAAGATGATACATTTTTTATTGGACATAACTTAATACATTTCTTGATTAGCTTTCGAAGGTTGCCCTTCTTCGTCAGATCGGAAATAAGCAAATGTCATCTTATTTTCTTTTCCATGTTTTAATTTTGTTTGATTTCTATTGATAATCTTTAAGAGTGGACTAACACGGCTACCACACCTCTCTATTTGATAATTATCAAACTATTTCATTTTGGCATAAGCTATTATTGTAGTTTGAAGTCCTTATAGTTGTGTTTAAATATCGGGGGGGGGGGGGGGCACGTCTTTATGTATTTTGATGATATTTATGTGATCTATGTTGAAATATTTTATTATTTATGGTATATCTGTTAGTTATTCACCTTGATCTCACGGTTGAATGGGCAAAATATAAACTTAACTAGCTGAATTGATTCGAGCACAAGCTTTTATTAACTCTTGGTCATGGAGGAAGAGGATGACTTTGCAGATTATTGGAACAATATTAGAAATATCTTTTCTGTGTGATCCTTTTGCTTTCTTTGTTACCTAATTGGAAATTGTTAACCGCCTAGCTGTCTCTATGATAGGTGGCATATCAAAGTAAAATGGAACATCTTCCTCATTGTGTTTGGATAATTCTTCCATTAGCCTAATAGAAGGTTCGACAGACTACAGAGAATTTTATTTATTACCATCTCTCTAGTTACAACTATTATTCTTTTAGCTGTTCTGATCCTTTTAATATAAATCTGGGTTTACTGTACTGCACTTGGCAGCTCAATAGAAAATGGGCAGCAGTCTGGGGGGAATCCTGTTAACCAAATTTGCATATCTTTGCTTCTGCACCACAGCTATAACAAATGTCAAGTATATGCAAATTCCTGTGGTACCACCTCTAACCCTGCTTAGACTATAGTGGAATGAACACATTCAAACAGAGCTTTATATCTGCTGTGCAATGTTTCAAAAGTATACATGAAAAGCACTACCACATACCACTTACTGATTTAAAATGTTGAGAGCAATATTCATAAGAACCTAAAAATAGCCACACTGGGTCACACCATGTAGTCCAGTATCTTGCTTCCAGCAGTGGCTAATCCAGGTCACAAGTACCTGGCAGAAACCCAAATCATGGGCGTAGTTTGACTGTTTCATTTGGGGGGGGGGGGGGCAAAGGATGGGGCGGGGCAGATTATATATATATATATATATATACACACACATACACACACAAATGAATATGCTAATATGGAGGAAGGAAGGGAGAGAGAGCTGGCTTTTTTGGTTATTCCCACCTCAGTAAGGCCAACACACAATCTCTTCACTGCAAAACACTATACACAAACTTCTGCAAAAACACACTCATAACTTTACCAAACCATAACAGCACTAATTCCGTGCTACAACCTTATGCGTGGAAAGGTAGCACTGTAATTACTCCGGGCTCTAAAACACCAGTACACTACCTAGTGAAAAACAAAACAAAAAGGGCTGTAAATACTACACACTAATAGAATACTGCACATTGATCACACATGAAAATCACATGACAGAACAGATATGACACAAGGAACTAGAAATAAAAAAATATGAAGGCAAAATACTGAACTGGAAAGTTACTTCAAGAAGTCAGACTTGGCATGCAGCAATACTAGAAAAATTGAAACTTACATGAAAAATATCACAGATGCACATTTCCAAAAGCTGACATATTCTAATTAATAAATTCTGAATAAAATGCTTTGTTCTACCTTTGTTGTCTGACCATTTAGTTTTTCTATTCGCGTTGGTCCCAGTGTCTTCTGTTTTATGCAGTGTCTTCTTTCCATTTGATATTTTTTCACTCACCATGTCCACCATCCTCCTGTGTCCTTATCAGGCTTATTTTCGAAAGAAAAGGGCGCCCATCTTTCGACACAAATCAGGAGATGGGCGTCCTCCCAGGGTCGCCCAAATCGGTATTATCGAAACCCGATTTTGGGCGTCCTCAACTGCTTTCCGTCGCAGGGACGATCAAAGTTCACAGGGGCTTGTTGGAAGGATAGCGAAGGCAGGACTGGGGCGTCCTCGGCCGGTAATGGAAAAAAGAAGGACGACCCTGACGAACACTTGGCCGACTTTACTTGGTCCTTTTTTTTTACGACCAAGCCACATAAATGTGCCCCAAATGACCAGATGACCACCGGAGGGAATTGGGGATGACCTCCCCTTACTCCCCCAGAGATCACTAACCCCCTCCCACCCTCAAAAAAATATATTTTTAAAATATTTTTTCCAGCCTCTATGCCAGCCTCAAATATCATACCCAGCTCCATGACAGCAGTATGCAGGTCCCAGGAGCAGTTTTAGTGGGTACTGCAGTGCACTTCAGGCACTGCATTTAGGGGGGGGGCAATGCCCCCTTGCCCCCCCCAAACTATGCCCATGACCCAAATAGTAGCAACATTCCATATAGAATCTCCAATAGCAGCAACATTCCATGCTACCAATCCCAGGGCAAGCAGTGGCTTCCCCCATATCCATCTCAGTAACAGACTATGAACTTGTCCAAACCTTTTTTAAACTCAGATATGCTAACTGCCATTACCACATCCTCCGGCAAAGAGTTCCAGATCTTAACTATTCTTTGAGTGAAAAAATATGTCCTTAAAAAAAAAAAGTATTCCCATTCAATTTCATTGAATGTCCCCTGGTCTTTGTACTTTTTGAATGAGTGAAAAATTGATGCACCGCCACCCACTCCACATCACTCAGGATTTTTTAGACCTCAATCATATCCCCCCACCCCTCAGCCACCTCTTTTCCAAGCTGAAGAGCTCTAATCTCTTTAGCCTTTCATCATATCATTTTGGTCACTCTTTGAAACTTTTCTAATTCCTTATTCTGCTATATCTTTTTTGAGATATGGCAACAACAAAAAATGTGTGGATAATTTTTCTGTACATTTTTCTACATATTTTCAGTTAAGCTGTGTCGTCAAGTCTGAATCCTGAAAATGCCTCCATAACTTTATAGGGAGTGGAGGAGTGGCCTAGTGGCTAGGGTAGTGGACTTTGGTCCTGGGGAACAGAGTTTGATTCCCACCTCAGGCACAGGCAGCTCGTTGTGACTCTGGGCAAGTCACTTAACCCTCCATTGCCCCATGTAAGCCGCATTGAGCCTGCCATGAGTGGGAAAACGCGGGGTATAAATGTAACAAAAACAAAAAAAAAAGGCCCTGAACTCTGTTTCTGCTTCATACTCACCCTGACCAACCTTCAGAGTAAAAGATCTGAGCTGATAACTGAACCCAGGGCCTTCCACCTAGCAATGTGCAACTTTGCCACTCAACCAAATAGCTCACGCGGAGGGGCATAATTGAACGTCGCCGGCGAAATAGATCGCCGGCGGCGCTACAGCTGGCTGGAACTGTATTATCGAAAAAGATGGCCGGCCATATATTTTTTCGATAATATGGTTTAACCCGGCCAAATGCCAGAGTTCGCCGGGTTTGAGATGGCGGTTTTGCTTTTCAGCAATAATGGAAAAAAATGCCGGTGATCTCAAACCCGGCGACATCCAAGGCATTTGGTCGTGGGAGGAGCCAGCATTTGTAGTGCACTGGTCCCCCTCACATGCCAGGACACCAACTGGGCACCCTAGGGGTCAGTGTGGTGGACTTCAGAAAAAGCTCCCACATGCATAGCTCCCTTACTTTGGGTGCTGAGCCCCCCAATCCCCCCCCAAAACCCACTACCCACAAATGTAGAACACTACCGTAGCTCTTAGGGGTGAAGGGGGCAACTACATGTGGGTACAGTGGGTTTTGGAGGGCTCCCATTTACCAGCACAAGTGTTACAGGTGGGGGGGGGGGAATGGGCCTGGGTCCGCCTGCCTTAAGTGCACTGCGGTACCCACTAAAAGTGCTCCAGGGACCTGCATACACGCAGGCCTCTAGGACTTGTTGCTGCTGTATAACCTTGGCACACCAGTTGACACCTAAAGACTAATCTCTTTGAAAAAGTCCTTTATTGGAATAAGCACAGTTAACTGCAGATCAGAGGTTGTGCCCCACTGGCAAAGAGTTTCCCTGGTAGTGAGATGAGCAGTAGGTCAGAGCTGGCAGAATGGTGTACAATGCCCTCTTTCAGCAACATTCAAGGTAATAACTAAGTTCTCTAACGTGGGTAACACATGAAAGGGATCTAAAAGTGGCTTACAAAAATGGCCACTACCTCATGGACTACCGGAAACAAAACTGGACACACTCTGACCCAGTTAGCAGGGGGAAAAGCACCATGGGAGTAGATCCCACAACTCTACGCCCACCACAATGCATTGCTGATGTGACTCTGCCGTGCACCTAACAGAAAAGGTGTCACACTCACCCGAGAGCCACATCACAACCAGGGAACGGCTATCAAAGGATAGAACACATTCTGCTGTCATGGAGGTGGGTACGGCATTTGAGGCTGGCATAGAGGCTGGCAAAATATGTTTTATTTTTATTTTTTTAGTGTGGGAGGGGGTTGGTGACTACTGGTGACCCCCGATTCCTTCCGGTGGTCATCTGGTCAGTTGGGGCACCTTTTTGTGGCTTGGTCATGAAAATAAAAGGACCAAGTAAACCCGGCAAAATGCGCTTAACGTCGCTTTTTTTTCCATTATCCGCGATAGCCGGCCATCTGGTAGCCACGCCCATGCCCGCCCATGCCCCACCTTCGCTACACCGCCGACACGCCCCCTTGAACTTTCGCCGGCGAGGCAACGGGAAAGCGGTGATGCTTTCAAAAAATCCACTTTCGATTATACCGATTTGGCCGCTTTTGAGAGATCGCCGGCCATCTCCCAATTTATGTCAGGAAATGGCCGGCGATCACTTTCGAAAATGAGCTGGTTTGTCTCCTTTTAAAGGAGATATTTATTTTATTGAAACGAAAAATGCAAAATAATAGCAATAATTGGTAGCAATTAACAAGAACAATTTCAGAGTCACAAACTGAAACAGCTTCACACAAAGCCTATTCAACTGTAACAAGACCTCAAATTTTCCCTCCATTTTACATCATAATACATACCATAACAAAAATTTCAGGATTCCACTAAACCTCGCAGCCAGCTTCCATGAGCACTATTCACCAAAGTTAAGCTAGGGTGTACTTCTCAAATGGACCCCATATCTTCCCCCATTTAACCAGGGTTTTCCACCTAGTGGCAATGGAGTTTCTCCATACAATATATATAGTCCAGCTTAGTGCGCCACTTACAAAGATAAGGGTACTTGCCTTTCCTTCCATGCCCCTGCCAAAGTCAGCCAGACTAAGCTTAAACAATAGCTCATAAAGATGGTCTGTCAAACCCAGAATTGAGCTGTTAAGCAAAAGATTCCTTGGCTCTATATTTTTAATCTATCACAAACTGGGGAAATTCTTTAACCCAGAGTACTCACTTAAAATGCTATACCATTTTTAATGACAAGCGATTGGAACTTTACCCCTTTGCATGCATGGATCTATAGTCCTGCTCTTCTCACGCTAATCAGATCTGCAAGTACATGTGGTAGAAAGGATAAGCCATCCAATAAATAAAACATAGATGTTGACAGATAAGGACCATTGGACCCTCTGAGTCTGCCAAGTTTCCACTAGATCCAGGGATTTATCTCTGGATATCACCCTTCCTTGCCTTTTAGCACCAATCTCTGTTCTAAGGACATTACCCTATAAGCTGTGACTCCTCTTTGCATTCCAGTCTTTGGATATCTTCCCTCTGACAGAGGTTTGTATTTTACTTCCCAATGGTGTAGCCAGAACTGATATTTTCATGGGGACTGAGGTTGACTTGGGTGGGCACAAGCTAGTGGAGAGGTTTCCTTTAAAATGGATTTTCAGCAATGCCTCCCAGCGTGATCCTGCTAGCTGTAACTTTGAGCCTCTCTACCCTTCTTTTTTTACTCTCTCTTCTCTTTCCAATGCATATTGTAGTTCTTCCCCTTTTCCCTCCCCTTTCTTTTTACCTTCATTATTTAATTTCCTTTTCTCATGATACCCTTTTTGTTTATTGTACTACTGTTGTAAACCCTTAGATAATGGGTAGTATGACAACGATCAAGAGTAGCAAAACAGGAGCAGAACCTCTGCGTGCATAACAACAGTCAATAAAGGAGTAGAAGATGAAACAAATGACGATCAGCCATGGGGATTTGGTCTTCTAATCTTTATTGAAAGCACCAGAGCATTAAAACCCGACATGGGCCGTGCTTCGGTGGGCACATATGAATTAATCTCAACTATGAATGTACATTTTAAAATGTATCCATCAGTAATTTAATGAAAAGAAAACTATTAGACAACAGCACACATATCTGTCTCACTTTCCCACCAGTTCTCACATCACCCAGAAATGTTTGCGAGAACAGAAGAGTTCTCAGTTTCTTCCTGAATGCTCATATATATCCCCTCAATGCACATCTTGGTTGGCCATTCAGTCCACCATGCAGGCTCCAGTACAGAAAAAGCTTAATTCCTTATCCTTGGTAGATACTGCTCATAAGGAGGGAATAGAAGCCAACCCCAAACTGTGTGTCTGCAAGCTACATATTGAAACATATTCCTTCACTTTTTCCCATAATGAAGCTGGAGTAAATCACATTTTAATCTTAAACATCATTATTAATTCTAGAGGCAGCCAGTGATGCTCCTGCAAACTAGGAGAACCATGATGCCCAGCTGGCAGTTATCCACATATCTTGGTGGCAATATTTTGGGGCAGCTCCAGATGGCAAACTATAGTTTTTGAATTTCTTATCCATACTGATTTAAAGTAATCCAATTGTGATATTACCCAAGCTTTGGATAACAGAATCAAATCTGAGGTGGAGAGTGCTAAGGCCATAGTTGATGAATGGTCCTAAGATAACCAAGATACATGCACCATCTTGGATATGTGTGGGTAGATATTCAGCCGATGATAGCATTTTTTGTAGCTGCCGCAGGCACGGGTACCGACATTCAATATCCGGGTTTATGCTACTGTCTATCTCTTATGTAGTTAAGTATAATATTCAGCACGTAACTGCCTAAGCAGCATGCATAGAAATAGGAATATGTTTTATATGGTCCGATATGGCCATAGGTTTTCAACCCAGTTCTCGAGGCATACCCAGTCAGTCGGGATTTTCAGGATATCCATTGAATTCAGTGGGATATCCTGAAAACCACAACTGGCTGGGTGTGCTTCAAGGATTTGGTTGAAAACCCTGATAGGCTAAATATCAGCACAGTATCAGTACTTAACCGCACAAGTGCTGATTCCACCCCTGGACCACCCACAAAATAGCGGGCTTTCACTTTAGTTCTCTGTTTCTGGCCAGTTAAATCTCTGTGAATATCAACCCCCACGATTTTTAAATCTCTGTTCAGAATCTACCAAAACACCCAAATGTTGTGAAACAAATCTGACTGGTATACTTGCTCCTCCAACCTGGAGACTAGAGCTTAAGCCACACTTCTGATCCCCCAACCAATAAAGTTCAGATTTACTCTATGATCAACAAACCACTGAGAAACCTTTCAAAGGATTCAGTGTAATCCACCACATCTTGCTGGCCTCTTGAAACAAAATGTGTACATTTTAAGCAAAACCATACAATCTTAAACCTGCCTCGCGCATCAGCTTACATAATGAAACCACATAAATAAAAACAATAATAAAACTGAACTCTGGGGTACCTTGCAATCCTGTGGGTTCAGTACCGAGATTCATCAACCCTTTTCTCCTAGTCTGTCACTCCTGAAAATGTTGAATATGCTCAGTCTTATTGTATGATTGGAGCCTGCTGACAGCTCTGATTGGTTCCTGCACTGTGGGTTTATGACATCACTGGTGATGTTACAGCTGCTGAGCTTCTGTGTTGAGTAAGAAACTGAGAAAAATGTAGGCAGAAAAAGACCATATGTCCTATCCAGTCTGCACCTCTGTACCATCTACTCTCCCTTCACTCCCTTAGAGATCCTATGTACTTGTTCCAAGCTTTCTTGAGTTCAGATACTTTTTTCATCTCCATCACCTCCGCCAGGAGACAGTTCCACGAATTCACCACCCTTTCCATGAAGAAATATTTCCTCAGGTTACTTCTGAGTCTATCCCCTTTCATCTTCATCCCATGTTCCCTCATTCCAGAGCTTCCTTTACATAAGAATAGCCATACTGGGTCAGACCAATGGTCCATCCAGCCTAGTATCCTGCTTCCAATAGTAGCCAATCCAGGTCACAAGTATATGGCAGAAATCCAAATAGTAAGTATATAGACAGACCCAAACAATGTGACTGGCGCAATACCTTGAAAATATATTTAAAAAGATTTTTTAAAAACCTTTCACATATTCTTATTGTTTCCTATTGTTTTTTCAACCAAAGAGGCATCATATAATAATAATATAGGCTACTGGATCTCTTATCGCCCACAGCTGTTCCAAATCTGAAGCACTTTCAGTCATGCTAATCATTTGCTTTAATGCTTCTATTACTTTTACTATTTTTATTTTAACTATCTAAAAGAAAAAGAATCAACAAACAGCGACCCTGATACTTAGCTTAACTAGAAGACTAGAATCACAGCACTGAGAGAAATTTTCACTCCCGACACCCACCAGCATCAAAATGGCATTTTGGTTTAAAGAACTTGCTTCGGGGGTAATTTTTGAAAAAAAATCACTGTGCGAATTACAACTACTAGATCTTGTTTCCCAGTTGACTTTTTAGAAACTCAAGTAGTAGCAACATTCCATGCTATCGTCCCAGGGCAAGCAGTGGCTTCCCCATGTCTATCCCTATAGTAGATGATGGACTTTTCCTCCGGGAACTTTTCCAAGCCTTTTTAAAACCCAGATACGTTAACTGCTGTTACCACATTCTCTGGCAGTGAATTCCAGAGCTTAACTATTCATTGAGTAAAAAAATATTTCCTCCTATTTGTTTTAAAAGTATTTCCATGTGACTTCATTAAGTGTCTGCTAGTCTTTGTACTTTTTGAAAGAGTAAAAAATCTATTCACGTCTACCCGTTTTGCACCACTCAGGGTTTCGTAAACCTCAATCATTTCTCCCCTCAGCAGTCTCTTTTCCAAGCTGAAAAGCCCTAACCTCTTAGGTTTTCCTCATATGAGATGAGTTCCATCCCCTTTATCATTTTGGTCGCCCTTCTTTGAACCTTTTCTTATTGTGGTATATCTTTTTTGAGATGTGTGACCAGAATTGAACACAATACTCATAGTGAGGTTGCACCATGGAGCGATACAGAGGCATTATAGTATTCTTAGTCTTATTTACCACATCTTTCCTAATAATTCCTCTTATCCTTTGCTTTTTTGACTGTGGCCACAGACTGGACAGAAGATTTCAGTGTATTGTCTATATAATGACAACTAGATCCTTTTCTTGAATGCTGACTCTTAAAGTGAACCTTAGCATCAGGTAATTATGATTTGGATTTTTCTTCCCAATGTGTATCACTTTGCATTTGTCCACAGTTGTGCACATAAATTCTAATTCATACCAGTTACTGTCAATTGCTTGTTAATTGGTAATTATTGGTGCTGATTGGCTTGTTAACTAATTAAGTTGCACGCACAAATCCAGAATATGACCAGATTTGTGCTTGTAATTTAAGTTGCACTATATAGAATCCAGGAGCCATTCCTGGCCACTTAAATAGCGCTAAATATCGGCCAATATTACGTGCATCACTTGGCACATTTAGGCATGCCAACTTATGCCTGCCATTGACATGGTGTAAGAGGGCTCACCTACCCATGTGTGTGCAAGTGCCAGCATTGCACTGGTATTTTAATGGAATCTTGGTGCCAAGATACTGTTATGGAGTTGGTGCTAAGTATGTCGCATTGGGACACCCAAACAGAGGCATCAGTTTGTAGAATTGTCCTGCCTATGTTTTTGGAAATACATAAGCGTGGCCAGAATGTTTACCTGGGTCTGTCCATGATTCATGATCCATGGGACTCCATTCGCGATCTACTGTAGTGATATTTTTAATACCAAAGAGCACCGGGAAAGTGAGAGAGTCGCATGTATTTTATTTTAGGATTACAGAAGAAGATGTGAAATGTAAAGCAAAAGGTTGTTTTAAAAGATAATCATTGAATAGTGTTAACCATGTTAATCTGTGTTAAACACAAAAAGAGCAAGACTAGTGAACCGTTTAAAATAACCTTCACCTGAATAAGTTCTCGCATCCTAGGGAGAAAATTGGCAAAAATGTTTTGGTTCATTTTCACTTAGATTTTTTTTCCAGATTTTTCTGAAGGATTTTCATTTCTTTCACAAATTCATTTTAATAACTTGTTTTCTACACACATTAGAATGTTTTAAAGCAAGCTAATGAATTGCACTTTAATTCATAGATTTATGCACGTATAATCAAATTTACATTCACTAAACTGGCAGCTCTATAGAGTTGTGCCAAAATATAGGCCCCACAAAGGGGCACACATAACATCAATTCTCTCTAGTGGCATTAGGGCATACCTAACCAGTTCTAGTGTAAAGTGGCTTTGACTTGCCGATATCTAGACTTAATTGCTGCCACCTGTGTAAAGCTCCCAGCCACGGAGGAGCGTGATAGGGCCCCCTCACAGCCTGTGTCCTGCCCTGCTCGATCTCTGCACTTTTACAGTCTGGAAGTTTTCTTTTTACCCTCCGTGTTCTGGGGTTTGGAATTCCACAAGATCCTTTGCAATCCACCGGGCAACAGGGAGAGCTATATTGTAATCCACAGTCAGGGCTATCTCACTCAACCTCTTTGCTTTTACAGTCTAGAGGTTTTCCCTCTTAGCTGTCCCCTGCTTGGGACTAAGACTCCTAAGGTGGGTGTGGCCCCTCAGTGTGTCCCGGATTCCACCACCACTTCCCCCACTCAGGGCCATATGCACTAAACTTAACGAGCCATTAACGAGCAAGTAGTAAGCCCTGGCATGCACTAAAGACTTTTTTCCGAGGACGGTAGCAGCTAACGAAAACGGAATGCAGATGAGCAAATTGTGTAGAAACCCTATTGTAATGAGATTCACTAACCTTTTCCAATTGCCTTAACGCTGGAAAATCTAACAAGAGGTCTGTACCTCTCGTTAAGTATGCGTGCAAGCCAGACAAATAAAAATGCTTTAAAAGAGAAAGACAAGCGTAAAACAGAGCAGTGAGAGGAGGCAGAGCAGAAGGAAAAATCACATTTCTCGAGAATCGGACTGAAAAGCTGCACAGCCACAGCAAGAGAGAGCTCAGCAGTTCCCCTTTCACAGGCTCCCTCCCTCCCTCCGTGTGTGATCGGGATAGGTCTATCTCACTGGTGTCAGCTAAATGCGCTGTGATTGGCTGAGAGGCCGTGCGCTGCTCTCCCTCCCAGCTGCTGATCACCTCTGTGCCGGATGTACATAAGTACATAAGTACATAAGTACATAAGTAGTGCCATACTGGGAAAGACCAAAGGTCCATCTAGCCCAGCATCCTGTCACCGACAGTGGCCAATCCAGGTCAAGGGCACCTGGCACGCTCCCCAAACGTAAAAACATTCCAGACAAGTTATACCTAAAAATGCGGAATTTTTCCAAGTCCATTTAATAGCGGTCTATGGACTTGTCCTTTAGGAATCTATCTAACCCCTTTTTAAACTCCGTCAAGCTAACCGCCCGTACCACGTTCTCCGGCAACGAATTCCAGAGTCTAATTACACGTTGGGTGAAGAAAAATTTTCTCCGATTCGTTTTAAATTTACCACACTGTAGCTTCAACTCATGCCCTCTAGTCCTAGTATTTTTGGATAGCGTGAACAGTCGCTTCACATCCACCCGATCCATTCCACTCATTATTTTATACACTTCTATCATATCTCCCCTCAGCCGTCTCTTCTCCAAGCTGAAAAGCCCTAGCCTTCTCAGCCTCTCTTCATAGGAAAGTCGTCCCATCCCCACTATCATTTTCGTCGCCCTTCGCTGTACCTTTTCCAATTCTACTATATCTTTTTGAGATACGGAGACCAGTACTGAACACAATACTCCAGGTGCGGTCGCACCATGGAGCGATACAACGGCATTATAACATCTGCACACCTGGACTCCATACCCTTCCTAATAACACCCAACATTCTATTCGCTTTCCTAGCCGCAGCAGCACACTGAGCAGAAGGTTTCAGCGTATCACTTTGGCCACCTTATTCACGCCACACTCTACTCGATGCAGGGCAGTTGAGGCCGCCCATCCATAAAGACGGCCATTTTGGCCATCATTCCCCCCCACCCCCGCAATAATAAAAACGTCCTTTTTGGACGTGCTTCACCCAGCTGAGAGACCTGGAAGTTCCTGAGCCAATCACAATGCGTTCAGCCGAGCTAAACGCGCTGTGATTGGCTCAGGGACTTCCAGGTCTCAGCTGAGTGAAGCACTGCCAAAAGAGACGTTTTTATTATTGCGGGGAAGGGGGGGGGGGTGACGGCCAAAATGGACGCCCATCCAAAAAAAACGGCCATTTTGGCCGTCATTCCCCCCTGCAATAATAAAAACGTCTTTTTTGGCAGTGCTTCACTCAGCTGAGACCTGGAAGTCCCTGAGCCAATCACAACGCGTTTAGCCGAGCTAAACGCGCTGTGATTGGCTCAGAGACTTCCAGGTCTCTCAGCTGAGTGAAGCACTGCAAAAAAAGACGTTTTTATTATTGTAGGGGGGAATGACAGCCAAAATGGATGTTTTTTATGACTAGGCGTCCTCAACTGCACTGTCCTCTGGATCGAGCCGCATCGGAGGGGGTGAGCAGCGCGGCGTCTTCGGGCGGCACAGGGAGGCGTATTTGGCATGCGCAGAGCAGCCAGCATAACGCTTGGCTGCTCTGCGCATGCTCGACCGGCCGATTGGCTGACTGTTTAACGATGGAATAGAGAATGCAAGTGAGCTACAATGAGCAGCTCATATGCATTCCCTTTCCTTAATGCATGCCCGTTCCTTACCAATTCGCTAAGGGAATCAGTAAGGGAAGGGCTCTAACGATTGTTTAGTACATCTGGCCCTCAGTTCCAAACTCCCTCTGAAACAATCTCCCTCTCTCTCCCTTCCCCTTTCCTACGGAAGGCAAGGAGAGTCTCTGTGCGCTCCCTTCTCCCCCCCCCCCTTTTCTCTCACGTTCCTTCAACTTTCCTAATTAGGGAGAGAGTCAGTGTTGCAGCACAACCCCAATTTAAACAGTTCACTTTTATCACAGCACAAAACCCAAGTTAAACAGTTCACTTTTCCGCTTCAACCTTTTTTCCCCCTGTCCACCTATTACCGGTCCAGGGGAATGTAAGGGTCCCACCCTTTCACTGTCAGCACCAACTCTTGACAACCTCCCACTTGACCCAGGTTGAAACATTCCTTCCTTAATCCCACTTCTGATGCAGCCACATTTTGCCTCCCTGCATCAAGCCAGAGAACCAGGCTGCCATCTGCCCTGTTAACTCTCTACCTTTTGCTTTGGCAAGAGCTGAGATATCCATGGGTTCCTCTTCCAGGTTCTCCTCTCTCTCTTTCTCCCCACCGTCCCCTGATTGCCAATCCATGGGTTCTTCTACCCTGCCCCCCTCCCAGCTGCTCTTCATTCCCCTGATTGAACTTACTCAGAATCTCCTCCTTCCCCTTAGCCCTCTGGGACTGGTAGTGTGAATAATTCTTACTTGCTCTATTCTGTCTCTCCCTCAGGGGCTGCTGGAAATTGTAATCCCTGGCTCTACTCTGTGTCTCCCTCAGGGGCTGCTGGGGATTGTAGTCTTTGGCTCTCACTATTTCCTCTGAGGAAGGTGACCAACTGCTTTCCCTAACATGCTGGATCCTTGGGGACCGGAATCTACGGCGACCACCCCTACGGGTGTCCGGACTCAGACCACCCCGAAGGAGCCCTTCTCTCCCCTTCCCTGGCCATTTCCCACTCCATGTCCTCGTACTCTTCACACATGTCAGTAGCAGGTGGAAGTTGCCACACTTAAGTATGCCTTGCAGTATGTGCAACAACACATGGAGGTGTTCAATATGAAGTCTAAGTCCGACTTTGGACATTTTGCACAAAACGTCCAAAATCTGAATAGGAAAGAAGGTCATTTTTGAGAAAAGAAAAATGTCTATCTTTTTTTTTTTTTTAATATCATTTCAAACAAGGTTTTGTGTTTTGTACTTTTTTTTGGTGGGGGACAATTTTTGAAAAATAAAAAGTCCAAATGAAAAACATAGAAAATCAAGCCATTGGGATGTAGGAGGGGCCAGCATTTTTAGCAGACTGGTCCTCCAGACATTCCAGGAGAGCAGTGAGGCACCTTAGGGGGCATTGCAGTGGACTTCAAATAAATGCTGTCAGGTACACATCTCACCATTGCTCCCTTATCTTGTCTGCTGAGCCCCACAAAACTCATTACTCCCAATTGTACGCCACTACAATAACCCTTATGGGTGAAGGGGACACCTATATGTGGGTACAGTGAGTTTCTGGTGAGTTTTGGAGGGCTCACAGTTTCTACCACGTATAACTGGGGGAGGTATGGACTTGGGTCCATCTGTCTACAGTGCACTGCACCTACCACTAAACTACACATGCTACTGTAATAGACCTGAGTATAACATTTGAGGTTTGTAAGTAATGTTTTCAATCATATTTTTGGAAGGGCTTCAATGACTACTGGTCATTCAGGGCAGCTTTTTGTGCCTTTTTCTATCTAAAAACAGGTCTAGCTCAAAACGTCTTATTTTTATTCCTGGATGTTTTTGTTTTGTTCCATTATGGCTGAAAAACATCCAGGTGTTAGGAACACCCAGATCCCGTCCTTAACACGCACCCGACATACTCCCTTGAGATTTGGACACACTACAGAAGAACCATATAGAAAAACCTCTGAAAAATAGGTTTCAAAAATACTGAGGGCCAGATGCACTAAACTTAACGAGCCATTAACCAGCAAGTAGTAAACCATGGCATGCACTAAATGCTTCTCCCAGCCATTTTCCGATCACGGTAGCAGCTAATGAAAACGGAATGCAGATGAGCAAATTAGTACCCCAATGTGTATAAATCGTATTGTAATGAGGTGCACTACCGTTTTCCGATTGTCTAACTGTGGAAAATGTAACGGGAGGTCTGTACCTCTCGTTGGGGCTGCGCAGTCTCTAAAAACTTCTATAAATGTAAAAAAAAAAATCGGGGAAAAAAACCGTCCATGTGCTCGTCAGGGACGTCCTTTATGGATGTCCTTCACTGCCTAGCCACATCCAAGTGCTCGTCAGGGATGTCTAACAAGAGCTGGATGTCTTCTTGCAGCTTTTGTGATGGGCGTCCTTCTTGGACGTGTTTTTTTTACCTGCAATTAAGAAGGACTTCTCTGAAGAAAAAAAAAAGGACGTCCCTGTTTTTCTTACCTGCCTAAACTGACCACAACCACAGTTCTCTCAACAGTCCCCTCCAAGGTTGTTTTCAGCTTGTGCCCCCCCCCCCCCACAAGATCGGGACGTGCGAGGACGTCCAAATCAAAACTTTTTGGATGTCCCTCCCTCCAGGTCTCTCTCAGCCAATCACAGCGCATTTAGCTGTTACCACTGGGGGAGTAACGGGAGGTTATCCACGATTCCCTCCGGTGGTCATTTGGTCATTTCAGGCATCTTTTTGTGCCTTATTCATAAAAAAAACACATCCGGGTGAAAACGTCCAAGTTTTATTTTAGGACGTCCCTGATTTTTTTGATTATGGCTCAAAGACGTCCAAGTGTTAGGCACGCCCAAGTCCCATCTTCACCACGCCTCCAACACGCCCCCTTGGAATTTGGACATCCTTGCGACGGACTTCAGTTAGAGACGTCCAAACTCAGGTTTCGATTATACCGATTTGGACGTCTCTGGGAGATGGACATTCATGTTCCAATTTATGTCGGAATGTGGACGTCCATCTCTTTCGAAAATGAGCCTGATATTCTTCAAAACATATTCCGCCTTTGAACAAAGGTTATTATTTGCCACTTTCTGTTTCAAATAAGACCCGGGGGGGGGGGGGGGGTGAAGATCCCATAAATAAAAAAGATAATATGGGTTGAGATAAAGCGAAAACTAATGGACAAGAGAGAGAAAGCATTTTTGATTTAAATAATTTAACTGCCTTACTTGAGAATTCATCATGTGAGGTATCGGAAAGATAACTCTATTGGTGGTGTTTGAACTTGAACAGGATTTGAATGCTTTGTTAAGGTTATATTTTAGAAGATCTTGAGAGTTATTTTTTGGTCAGAAGATCTGGATTTATCTAGATGTCACAAGTAGAGGAGTGTGGTAGCCGTGTTAGTCCACTCTTAAGGTTATCAATAGAAATCAAACAAAATAAAACATGGAAAAGAAAATAAGATGATACCTTTTTTATTGGACATAACTTAATACATTTCTTGATTAGCTTTCGAAGGTTGCCCTTCTTACAATATATAAAGATTCAAGACTTAATATTAATCAATAGAAATAAAACAAAATAAAACATGGCAAAGAAAATAAGATCATACCTTTTTATTGGACATAACTTAATACATTTCTTGATTAGCTTTTGAAGGTTGCCCTTCTTCGTCAGATCGGCAATAAGCAAATGTGCTAGCTGACAGTGTATATAGGTGAAAACATTCAAGCATTACTATGACAGTCTGACAGGGTGGGAGGATGGGGGTGGGTAGGAGGTATGCATGGGGACATCAAAGCATATCATTGATATTCTAACAGGATGGGTGTGGATAGGTGAGGGGTGGGGTGATCAACAGAGACATACAGCTTTATGGTTTATAATGGGCTAGGAACCCCAGATCCTTGTTAAGTCCTTTCTGTTGGGTGTTAAAATATTCAATCATTCTGACTTCAAAGGTCTTACGTTCTTGTATGGTTTTAAAGTTACCTTTCAGGATTCTCACTGTGAAGTCACTGGTACAGTGTCCTGGTCCTGTAAAATGCTGACCAACAGGGGTGGGAGCCCTACTGGCACCAGTATTGTTCATGTGTTGTCTGTGTAAATTGAATCTTGTCTTAAGCATCTGGCCTGTTTCTCCAATATAGCATCCTTCGTTACATTTTTATACCACATTGGAAGATGAGCAAGTGAAAGATTCCTTTACGTTGAATATCTTTCCTTTGTGGATGACTGTGGGGTCCTGTGAAATATTTTGGCATAGTTTGCAACTGGATAAATTACAGGGAAGTGTGCCCTTCTGTTCCTTTTTAGTCTGTGATGGAAGTTTACTTCTGATTAGCTTGTGTTTTAAGTTGGGTGGCTGTCGGAAGGCCAGTATTGGTGGGGATGGGAATATCTCTTTCAGTAATTCATCCTCCTGGAGTATAGTTTGTAGATCTCTTATGATTTTCCTCAGTTTTTCCAGCTCTGGATTGTATGTCACTACAAGGGGGATTCTGTCTGTGGATTTTTTCTCCTTGTACTGTAGCAGATTCTCCCTGGATGTTTTGAGGGAGGAGCAGTGCTTTTTTTGTAGAAAAAAAGGTGCCGGTACTCATTGTGGGCGGGGTCACCACACATGGCACCGCCCCTATTATAGCCACACCCACATTAGCCACACCCCTTTACCAGCCATGGCGCATATAAACAGACATCATTGAAAATATTATACTAGTATAGGAGAAAAAATAATGTGATTTTTTTTCATTATAAATAATTTCTGTAAGCTCTTACAGCTCCGGTATACCCAGTGCAAAATAAGACAAATTCCAAACACTAAAATGAAAATAAAATGATTTTTTCTACCTTTGTTGTCTGGTGACTTTGTTTTTCTATCCATATTGGTCCCAGTCTCTGATTCTGCTGCTCTCTATCTGTTCTCTTAACTCCGTTTCCAGGGCTTTCTTTCCATTTATTTCTTTACTTTCCTCCTTTCTTCTTCTTTTGTTGCCCTGCATCCATAAGTAAAAGCTGGGTCCTCCTCCATGGAATTGACTGGAGGAGGTATAACATGGATCCAGCTTTTGCCTATTTTCTCCATCCATGTGCAGTTTTTCTCCTCTTCCCTTTCCCTCATCTCCATCCATGTGCATCTTCTTTTTTCTTTCCTCCCCTCCATTCATGTCCAGCACTTCTCCTCTCTCTTCCCCTCCATCCATGTCCAGCATTTCTCATCTCTCTTCCCTCCTCTATATCCATATAAAGCAATAATTCTCTCTCCCCTCTCCTCCATCCAAGTCAGCATTTCTCCTCTCTCCTAGCCAACTCCTCCATCCATGTCCAGCAATTCTCCTCTATCTCCTGCTCTCCTCTCCATCCATTTCTAGCATTTCTCCTCTCTCTCCTCTCATCCATGTCCAGCAATTCTCTCTTCCCTGTCCAGCGATTCTCCTCTCTCCCCTCCATGTCCAGCAATTCTCTCTTCCCTGTCCTCCCCTCCCCGTCCAGCAATTCTCCTCTCTCCCCTCCATGTCCAGCAATTATCTCATCCCTGCCCTCCCATCAATGTCCAGCAATTCTCTCTCCCCTGCCCTTCCCTCCCATCCCATGTCCAGCAATTCTCTCTCCCCTGCCCTTCCCTCCCATGTCCAGCAATTCTCTCTCCCCTGCCCTTCCCATGTCCAGCAATTCTTTCTCCCCTGCCCTTCCCTCCCATTGATTTCCAGCAATTCTCTCTCCCCTGCCCTTCCCATGTCCAGCAATTCTCTCTCCCTTGCCCTTCCCTCCCATCCCATTGATTTCCAGCAATTCTCTCTCCCCTGCCCTTCCCTCCCATCCCATGTCCAATTCTCTCTCCCCTGCCCTTCCCTCCCATCCCATGCCCAGCAATTCTCTCTCCCCTGCCCTTCCCTCCCATCCCATTGATTTCCAGCAATTCTCTCTCCCCTGCCCTTCCCTCCCATCCCATGTCCAGCAATTCTCTCTACCCTGCCCTTCCCATTTCCAGCAATTCTCTCTCCCTTGCCCTTCCCTTCCCTCCCATCCCATCCTATGTCCAGCAATTCTCTCTCCCCTGCTCTTCCCTCCCATCCCATTGATTTCCAGCAGTTCTCTCTCCCCTGCCCTTCCCTCCCATTATTTCCAGCGATTCTCCGCCTCTCCCCTGCCCTCCCATCGACGTGCAGCGATTTTTCTGTCCCTCCCCTGCCCTCACCTCTCTCATATCCAGCGATTCTTCGTCCCTCAGCGTCCTCCTTCACTGCCTGCCAGCCAGCGTCGGACTCAGAAGCGAACGGTGCAGGCAGCGATTGGCTGGCAGCGTCGTAGCTTCCCTTTGTATGTCCCGCCTACAACTTCCTGTTTACGCATAGGCGGGACTTGCAGAGGGAAGCTACGACGCTGCCAGCCAATCGCTGCCTGCACCGTTCGCTTCTGAGTCCGACGCTGGCTGGCAGGCAGTGAAGGAGGACGCTGAGGGATGAAGAATCGCTGGATATGAGAGAGGTGAGGGCAGGGGAGGGACGGAAAAATCGCAGCACGTCGATGGGAGGGCAGGAGAGAGGCGGAGAATCGCTGGAAGTAATGGGAGGGGAGGAGGAGAAAAAGGTGCCGGTACGCCGTACCGTTGCGTACCGGCACAAAAAAAGCACTGGGGAGGAGGCAATATTCTTGGAGATTATTTTGGGGTTGTAGCCTTTCTGTTTGAAGGATGCAGTCAGGCTTTTAAGGTGTCTGTCTCTGTCCCCTGGGTCAGAGCAGATACGGTGGTATCTTGTGGCTTGGCTGTAAATGATGGATCTTTTTGTATGTGAAGGATGGAAGCTGGAGTTGTGGAGGTAGCTGCATCTGTCTGTGAGTTTCTTGTATATAGATGTTTGTATACAGCCATCACTGATTGAGACCGTGGTGTCCAAAAAATTCACTTTTTCTGTGGAGTAGTCAATTTTGAATCTGATTGTAGGATGGTATGTATTGAAGGCAGAATAAAATTGTTTCAGAGTTTCTTCACCCTCCGTCCAAATCATAAAAATGTCATCGATGTACCGGTAGTATTTTAGAGGTTTGGTCTGGTGTGTATTCAGAAATGTCTCTTCCAGCTCAGCCATAAAAAGGTTGGCATATTGGGGTGCTGTCCTGGTGCCCATCGCAGTGCCCATTATTTGTACTACTACTACTACTACTATTTAGCATTTCTATAGCGCTACAAGGCATACGCAGCGCTGCACAAACATAGAAGAAAGACAGTCCCTGCTCAAAGAGCTTACAATCTAATAGACAAAAAATAAATAAAGTAAGCAAATCAAATCAATTAATGTGAACGGGAAGGAAGAGAGGAGGGTAGGTGGAGGCGAGTGGTTACAAGTGGTTACGAGTCAAAAGCAATGTTAAAGAGGTGGGCTTTCAGTCTAGATTTAAAGGTGGCCAAGGATGGGGTAAGACGTAGGGGCTCAGGAAGTTTATTCCAGGCATAGGGTGCAGCGAGACAGAAGGCGCGAAGTCTGGAGTTGGCAGTAGTGGAGAAGGGAACAGATAAGAAGGATTTATCCATGGAGCGGAGTTCACGGGAAGGGGTGTAGGGAAGGACGAGTGTGGAGAGATACTGGGGAGCAGCAGAGTGAGTACATTTATAGGTTAGTAGAAGAAGTTTGAACAGGATGCGAAAACGGATAGGGAGCCAGTGAAGGGTCTTGAGGAGAGGGGTAGTATGAGTAAAGCGACCCTGGCGGAAGATGAGACGGGCAGCAGAGTTTTGAACCGACTGGAGAGGGGAGAGGTGACTAAGTGGGAGGCCAGCAAGAAGCAGATTGCAGTAGTCTAAACGAGAGGTGACAAGGGTGTGGATGAGGGTTTTGGTAGAGTGCTCGGAAAGAAAGGAAGGGGCGGATTTTACGGATGTTGTAAAGAAAGAAACGACAGGTCTTGGCAATCTGCTGGATATGAGCAGAGAAGGAGATAGATATCATTGTTAAAGCGGAAGTAGTTGTGAGTTAAAATGAATTTGATTAATTTTGTAATAGTCGGTTGGGCCGCTGGACGAAAATGGTGTTAAAGGGGCGATCAAGGAGGACAAAGCCGTAGCGGAGAAATTAAATGAATTCTTTGCTTCGGTCTTCACCGAGGAGGATTTGGGGGGGACACCGGTGCCGGAAAGAATATTTGAAGCGGGGGAGTCGGAGAAACTAAACAAATTCTCTGTAACCTTGGAGGATGTAATGGGTCAGTTCAGCAAGCTGAAGAGTAGTAAATCACCGGGACCTGATGGTATTCATCCCAGAGTATTAATAGAACTAAAAAATGAACTTGCGGAGCTACTGTTAGAAATATGCAATCTGTCCCTAAAATCGAGTGTAGTACCGGAAGACTGGAGGGTAGCCAATGTTACTCCGATTTTTAAGAAGGGTTCCAGAGGAGATCCGGGAAATTATAGACCGGTGAGTCTGACGTCGGTGCCGGGCAAGATGGTGGAGGCTATTATTAAGAATAAAATTGCAGAGCATATACAAAAACATGGACTGATGAGACAAAGTCAGCACGGATTTAGTGAAGGGAAGTCTTGCCTCACCAATCTAATGCATTTTTTTGAGGGGGTAAGCAAACATGTGGACAATGGGGAGCCTGTTGATATTGTATATCTGGATTTTCAGAAGGCGTTTGACAAAGTGCCGCACGAAAGACTCCTGAAGAAATTGCAGAGTCATGGAATCGGAGGTAGGGTATTATTATGGATTAAGAACTGGTTGAAAGATAGGAAGCAGAGAGTAGGATTGCGTGGCCAGTATTCTCAGTGGAGGAGGGTAGTTAGTGGGGTCCCGCAGGGGTCTGTGCTGGGTCCGTTGCTTTTTAATGTATTTATAAATGACCTAGAGATGGGAATAACTAGTGAGGTAATTAAATTCGCCGACGACACAAAATTATTCAGGGTCGTCAAGTCGCAGGAGGAATGTGAACGATTACAGGAGGACCTTGCGAGACTGGGAGAATGGGCGTGCAAGTGGCAGATGAAGTTCAATGTTGACAAGTGCAAAGTGATGCATGTGGGTAAGAGGAACCCGAATTATAGCTACGTCTTGCAAGGTTCCGCGTTAGGAGTTACGGATCAAGAAAGGGATCTGGGTGTCGTCGTCGATGATACGCTGAAACCTTCTGCTCAGTGTGCTGCTGCGGCTAGGAAAGCGAATAGAATGTTGGGTGTTATTAGGAAGGGTATGGAGTCCAGGTGTGCGGATGTTATAATGCCGTTGTATCGCTCCATGGTGCGACCGCACCTGGAGTATTGTGTTCAGTACTGGTCTCCGTATCTCAAAAAAGATATAGTAGAATTGGAAAAGGTACAGCGAAGGGCGACGAAAATGATAGTGGGGATGGGACGACTTTCCTATGAAGAGAGGCTGAGAAGGCTAGGGCTTTTCAGCTTGGAGAAGAGACGGCTGAGGGGAGATATGATAGAAGTGTATAAAATAATGAGTGGAATGGATCGGGTGGATGTGAAGCGACTGTTCACGCTATCCAAAAATACTAGGACTAGAGGGCATGAGTTGAAGCTACAGTGTGGTAAATTTAAAACGAATCGGAGAAAATTTTTCTTCACCCAACGTGTAATTAGACTCTGGAATTCGTTGCCGGAGAACGTGGTACGGGCGGTTAGCTTGACGGAGTTTAAAAAGGGGTTAGATAGATTCCTAAAGGACAAGTCCATAGACCGCTATTAAATGGACTTGGAAAAATTCCGCATTTTTAGGTATAACTTGTCTGGAATGTTTTTACGTTTGGGGAGCGTGCCAGGTGCCCTTGACCTGGATTGGCCACTGTCGGTGACAGGATGCTGGGCTAGATGGACCTTTGGTCTTTCCCAGTATGGCACTACTTATGTACTTATGTACTTATGTACTTCTGGTGAGTATTGATGGTCCAGTGTGGACTTTTTTTAGGAGTCTTCCACATGCAGCTATGCCTTCCGCATGTGGAATGTTGCTGTATAGTGATTCTACATCCATCGTGACCAGAAGGGTGTTAGGTGGTAGTTGCTTGATAATTTTCAATTTATTCAGAAAGTCTGTGGTGTCTTGTATGAAGCTGTTAGTTTTGTGTACGAGAGGTTTCAGAATTCCCTCTATGAATCCAGATATTTCTTCTGTGAGTGTGCCAATACCTGATGTCACAGAAACAATTCAGGAATGGAGAAAAGCTTTTCTGTCTCATAGACAACAAGTTAAAGATATGGGGGCTACTTTTTTGTTAAGCTATGCTTGGAAGTATTTGATAAAATATCTAGGTGTCAAGTATGTTTTCTTTATATCAGAGCAGTTGAAGTCATTTTTTGGACATGAAATGGATCTCCAGAGTCCCTGATAGAAGTACTGTAACTGAAGCAGAGTTTAAGTTAAACAGGATTATCATGTAATAGCCTTGTTGTTTGATTCTATAGTCCTGATTTTATGTGCGCCTATTTTTTTCCTTCTCTTTGCCCTTATATATTGTGGTCTGATATAAGTGTATATATTTTCCTCTTAGAAGTGTTGTTTCACTTTTTTTCTTTTTGGTTTATATTATATGTTCTGAGTTGCTTTAAACAAGTTTTTTTGCCTGTGAATCTTGTTTCAAAAAGTCCTAAATAAATAATTTTTTTAAAGCTTTCGTGTGAGGGTTCTTAATATATGTGTTGTTGTACATCTTTATACAAAAATTTTTAAGAGGCCAGGGTTCTCATTTTGAAAACACTTACACTTACAAGCAGTGGTGTGCTGGTAAATGTTTAACAACAGGCTCGCTCCCCGGTCCCCCTCTGCGCCCCCCCCCCCAAATTGCAGAGCTGGCTATGGCCGGGGAGAGAGCCTGGGGGGGGGGGGGGGTGGCAATGCATTACTCCAGGAAAAAAAATTAAATGATCCCAGGTTCCAATCTAATTCATGTTTAATGTGCGATAAAATGCCATAAATAAGTAAATAAATATAAACTTTTAATGTTGAGCACCTGATTCTCAAAGAGAACATATTCCAAACACTATAATGAAAATAAAATTATTTTTTTCTACCTTTTTTGTCTGGTGACTGTTTTTCTGATCATGCTGGCCCAGTATCCGATTCTGCTGCTATCTGTCCTCTTAACTCCGTTTCCATTTATTTCTTTCCTTTCCTCCTTTCTTCTTCATTTCTGGTCCTCAGCTTCTGCCTATTTTCTTCATCCATGTGCAGTTTTTCTCCTCTCTTCCTTTTCCCTCATCTCATCTCCTTCCTCACTCTTCCCTCCCCTCCATCCATGTCCAGCATTTCTTCTCTCTCCCCCCTCTCCCCTGCCCTCCATCCACCCATGTCCAGTGACCCTTCTCTCCCCCTGCCCTCCATCAACCCATGTCCAGTGACCCTTCTCTCCCCCTGCCCTGCATGCACCCATACCCAGCGACCCTTCTATCCCCTGCCCTGCATGCACCCATACCCAGTGACCCTCCTCTCCTCTGCCCTCCATGCACCCATAGCCAGCGACCCTCCTCTCCCCTGCCCTGCATGCACCCATAACCAGCGACCCTTCTCTCCCCTCCATCCATCCACCCATGCCCAGCGACTCCCTTCTCTCACCTGCCACCCCCTCCCGAGTTGTTCAGTGAATTCTCCTCCCTCCCTCCGGATCCGGTCCCTCACCGACCTGACTGAGTCACCCTGCCTTGTCCTTCGAATTCTTCGGGGTAGGCAGTCTTGCCTGCCCGCTGCCAGCGTTGACTCTCCCCTGCTGCCGGATCACGCTTCAAAATGGCGGCCTCCAAGACTTCAGCAGAAGTCTCACGAGGCCGCCTCTGGAAGTCTCGGTGGCCATTTTTAAAGCGCGAACCGGCAGCGGGGGAGAGTCAGTGCTGGCAGCGGGCAGGCAAGACTGCCTGCCCCGAAGAATTCGAAGGACAAGGCAGGGTGACTCAGAGTCAGGTCGGTGAGGGACCGGATCCAGAGGGAGGGAGGAGAGCCGGCTCGGGCTTTTTAACAACCGGCTCGCAAGTCGGAAGAAAATTTAACCGCTGGTGCGAGCCGGCTCCAGCACACCACTGCTTACAAGGTTCCATACTAACCTATGGAACTTTTAACCTATGGAACTTTGTAAGTCTAAGTGTTTTGAAAATACGCCTCCAGATAGCCCAGTGTCCATGTGAACAGCAGGTTCTGTGCCGGAGAAGGTCCGAGGACTAAGATTGAGTTGCCCTGAGGTATGTTGAGCTATGAGGAAGACAGTTTGTAACGGCATAGCTACGTGGGGCCTGAGGGGGCCTGGGCCCCTGTAGATTCCAGCCTGGACCCCCCTCCCGGCGAACCCGCCCCCACCACCGCCTACCTTCACTTTTGCTGGCGGGGGACCCCACTCCCCGCCAGCCGACATCCTCTCCATCCTGCTCCTGCTGTTGCATGCATTGCTGACGTCCTGCACGTTGTACATGCAGGACGTCAGCAATGCATACAACAAGAGCAGGAGCAGGATGGAGAGGACGTCGGTTGGCGGGGAGTGGGGTCCCCCGCCAGCAAAAGTGAAGGTAGGCGGCGGCGGGGGAGGGTTCGCGGCAGGAGGAGGGGTCGGAAAAGACGGGGGGCGGCGCCGGGGGGGGGGAGGGCTAAAATGTGCCCCCTCCCCTCGGGCTTTGGACCCCCCTCCCACGGAAGTCTGGCTACGCCCCTGGCTTGTAAATCAAAACAGACAAAGAAAGAAGACCTTTTCCAGTGTAATTCTATCTGGAGCCTATTCCATAAAGAAAAGTATATGCATGCTTTATTTTTAGAATATTAGCATAACAGGTAAAATATGGATGTATTATTTAGGTGCAACCATTTACACCAGGCACAGAGCTGGTGAAAATGCTCCTCCCCAGATGGCTAAAAAAACATGCATAAATATAGGGGTTCAGTATTCAGCCGTTGGCAGTGAGTGTTTTGCTTACCATCAACAGCATTATTCCTGGATATTCAAAGCTGGGACCTGTACGGTCTTCAGCTTTGAATATTTGATTATTTTTAAGCCGGCTAACACATAGCCACATAAGTCAGTATTCATCATTTAAGCGGCCATAGGTTAGTGCATAAAGATAGGACAGACATTTATGTGGTCCCATTTGTGCATTAACCCTTGCCACTTAAGTGCTGAATATCAGCACTTAAGTGGCTAAGTGCAGATTTCGTCCCCGGAATGTCCCCAAAATAGCCAGCTTTGTGTTCAGTGCTAACCATGATATTTAACAGCACTTAGCCAGTTAAATACCGCTGAATATTAGTGGCTAGCCCCAACCAAGCAATTTAGCCAATCAGCGGCCAACTAAATTGTTTTGAAATCAGGCTGAACATATTCTATAATATAGATGTGTAACAATCCAGCTCATTTTCAAAAGTGATAGGCGGCCATCTTCTGACACAAATCAGGAGATGGCCGGCGATCTCCTGAACCCGGCCAAATCAGTATAATCAAAAGTCGATTTTGGCTGGGTTCAACTGCTTTCCGTCGTGGAGCCCGCGAAACATCAAGGAGGCGTATCGGTAGGGTAGTGAAAGCAGGACGGGGGTGGGACGGGGGTGTGCTCACGAGATGGCCGGCTTCGCCTGATAATGGATAAAAAAAGCCAGGTTTGACAAGCATTTCACCGGCTTTACTTGGTCCCTTTTTTTCACGACCAAGGTTCAAAAAGGAGCCCCAGCTGACCAAATGACCACCGGAGGGAATCGTGGATGACCTCCCCTTACTCCCCCAGTGGTCACCAACCCCCTCCCACCCCAAACAAAATTAAGAACATTTTTTTGCCAGCCTCTATGCCAGCCTGAAATGTCATACCCAGCTCCATGACAGCAGTATGCAAGTCCCTGGAGCAGTTTTTAGTGGGTGCAGTGCACTTCAGACAGGTGGACCCAGGCCCATCCCCCCCCTACCTGTTACACTAGTGGTGGTAAATGGGAACCCTCCAAAACCCACTGTACCCACATGTAGTCCCCTTCACCCCTTAGGGCTATGGTAATGGTGTAGAGTTGTGGGGAGTGGGTTTTGGGGGGGATTTGGGGGGCTCAGTACCCAAGGGAAGGGAGCTATGCACCTGGGAGCTATTTTGATTATTTTTTTAAATTTTTAGAAGTGCCCCCTAGGGTGCCCGGTTGGTGTCCTGGCATGTGAGGGGGGCCAGTGCACTACAAATGCTGGCTCTTCCCACGACCAAATGCCTTGGATTTCGCCGGGTTTGAGATGGCCGTCATTATTTTCCATTATGGCCAAAAACCGATGCCGGCCATCTCAAACCTGGCGAACTCTGACATTTAGCCAGGCCCAACCATATTAGCGAAGAAAAAGATGGCCGGCCATCTTTTTTTGAAAATACGGTTGGCTCCGCCCGCTTACGGCGCCGGCCCCGAAGATGGCCGGCCAGCTATTTCGCTGGCGCCGTTTGATTATGCCCTTCTGTGTCTCCTGCCCACATTCCCCTCATGTGTATGTAGGGTTACCATATGGCTCCAGAAAAAGGAGAACACATTGATCTAGTCCGGGTTTTGCTTCCATTGAAAACAATGGAAGTAAAACCCAGACCTGCTCAATCTGTCCTCCTTTTTCTGGAGCCATATGGTAACCCTATGTGTATGTTCATCTTCAAACTACACACCATTACAGATACCGTTTTATAGAATAGCGTATAGGTGGAATAATGCATTTATATGCCAGTATTCTCGTTTATGTGCATTCTTGACCCCTCTGTTCCCTCTAAGCTAAGCAGGAGTCCTCCTTCTACAGTCCTGCCAGTGGGGGGTGCTGTTTCACTTTCACATTTTCAATTGTGAGGGACAGGCAAGTTCTGCAGGACTTCAGGGAACCTGCCTGTCTAGTCATTGAAAACACTATATTGAATCATCACCCCCTATTGGCAGTAATCCAGTTGGAGGACTCCTATTCAGCTTAAAGGGACCAGTGCTTGGCACCTAAAATATTGGCACCTTCCTCATAAAATTGCTCCCTTCAGCTGCACTGATGTAGTGTGTTGAATCTTGGCGGGGCATTGGGCATGCTGTAGCATTGATATAGAAAACTTATCAGCATCAAGTCACTCAATTTGTCTTACACAAGTACCTGCCTCCTCCCTTCCCCCCCCCCCCCCCCAAAAAAAAAATCTTCAAGTTTGCCAAATGCTTCCAATGTGTATTTTTTCCAACAAGCCTTTGGGGTACAGTCAACTGGATAGGGAGTTGTAATGAACAATCTATGGGAAATTGTTTGTGGTAAGTATGTTGTATCATTCTGGAGTGAGTGCCTTAAGTCTTTCATGGAGTTCTTTTCAATTTTCTGTTTTTAATTATGTAAATTTTTATTGCAAACTGCTTAAGTCTTATAAAAGGTTTGTGGTATAAAAAGCTTTAAATAAACATAGTAAACTGCAGTGGAAGGTTTGGTTTTGAGCTCTTTTGCACAGCAAGTCTCCTGTAAGCTGCCTGTTACAATGTAACTCTGGTCTGGAGTCCTTCCTTATGGAAGAAGTTCAGTCTACCCCCCTCCCCCGCCTCTCCCCTTCACCCCAGGCTCCAGTTCTATCCTCTGCTGGCGTGAGTTACCATGGAAACATTCTTGATGCAGTTAGAAAAGGGCCATGGAAAGTCCAGCAAATCAGAGACAAGAAGGGGGAGGAAAGGAATGACAGAGAGGGAGTGAGGGAATGGGTGAAAGAAAAAGTGACAACTACCTTGCCTGTCTCCTTACACTGAGATAGCAAACCTTGTCTCAGTAGTGCATGCCATGATAACATCAAGATTGGATTATTGTTAATGCACTGTATACTGGTCTAACTACAAAGGGTCTGCACCAGTTCCAATTAATTCAGAATGCTCCAGCAAGACTAAAAAAAGGTTGTAAGCAACGTGACCACATCTCACCATTTTTGCAAAAACTTTATTGGCTACCAGTACAATACAGGGCTAGATTTAAAACACTGTATTTGACCTTTAAGGCCCTTAAAGGAAATGGCCCAGAGTACTTGAACAACAGGATCTGCCTCTACACACCTTCAAGATCACTAAGGTCCTCCCAAGGAGTTTCCCTAACCACATCCTTTCCAAAGGACATCACACGATGTGATACCTGCAAGCAAGCCTTCTCCGGAGTAGGCCCCATGCTCTGGAATGGACTTCCTGAAAGGCTTTGCATAACACAAGACTATATCTCTACTTCAGGAAGCAGGTTAAAGCTTGGCACTTCAACCAGGCCTTTAACAGAAGAAGTAAATGACACCGACTGCACTACTATAGCAGGACATGTTTATCCACTCCTACCCTTGACAAGATAATGTTCAAGCAACTTTCTGACCTCATTGGCAATTTTCTTTATACTAGTCCCATATTTTCTTACTCGTATTACTCTGTCTTATCTATATGCTCCATCTTTGCTTACACCCTATGTTGTGTATGAAAATAGTTTATTGTGTATTGTGTTTACATTGTAATGTAGCATACTATGCCCTACTTTGTATTGTTGTCTGAATATTTTTACCACTGTAATTCTCTGTTGCTTATGTTTGACTTATTCTTGTTGTACACTGCCTTGAGTGAATTCCTTCAAAAAGGCAGTAAATAAATCCTAATAAATAAATAAATAAATTAATTAATAAACAAGTAGAGAATGACAAAGATAATGGGCAAGAAGACCTGAGGCAAATGGGGAGAAAAGAAAAAGGGGCCTTATCCTGAAGACAGTTTTCCCATTTTGTGCCTATATAACAAAATCTTTATTTAATAGGGGAGAGAACTAGAGTACAGGTCTTGTTCTGAGTAATTCTTTCTGAACACCTGTTCTCTGAATTGCTGCAATACAATGCTGTCCTTGGCTAACTTCTTTCTCTTTGCTTCAGTATTTTCTGTTTCTCACACCTCGTCCATGGCACTTTACTTCCTCTTTGCTGTCTCACCTGCTTCCCTCAGTTAATTGCAGCCTCCTATGTTCTGAGGACAGTTTTCAAAGTCATTTGCCCAGGTAGAAAGTGATTTACCTGGATACATTGGCCTATCTGAAAATCGCTGTTCTCCAATCTGAATTGAAGTACTCATGGGGCTGCACAAGTTTAGCTGGCATGTAGGGAGGCGTTCCTGTAGGTGGGGTAAGGAAGCAGAGAGATTTGACTTTCTTATCTCTGCAGTGTTTTCCAATACATTTTTATCCTCAGAAAAAGCAGGTGACCTTGAGCAGGGAATTACCTGCTGTGCCTTGTAACTCGTCTTGAACTCACATTTCCTAAAGTAGAAATTAAATCTAAAACCCCAATTGAAAGTTCAAATGTTATTCTATAAGGGCACTTGTAAGTCCTATAGCATATAACTCCAAGGGGGTGTAAATAGACATGCCAGTACCCTACCCAGACCCCCTGTACATCTGGGTGGGACATGTCTCCTGCTTACACGTGTAGCTTACATGTGCTTATGCCACATTTACATGCCTATGGAACTTTGTAAGTCTAAGTACTTTGAAAATGAGCCCCCAAGTGTATGGATGGTGTAACTGCAGGTACATACATTTCAGATGCATAGATGTCGATTTATGCTAGTAAGATTCAAGTTTATTAAATAATTGATATACTGCCCATCATAAAATGTCTGAGCAGTTTAAAACAAGAGAAAATTCCAAAGATGAGATAAAAAAAATAAGGATAGGTAGACGGAGATGGGGAGGGAGGAAATGGAGCTACAATTATTGATAAGAAAAAGGGTATAGGAAGAAAAGAAAGGGGAAGCATCTTTTACAGGCTTGCCCAGGAGCAGTTACCATAATAGAGGGAGAAGGAAGAAATAAAAATAATTGAATTAACATCAGAAGGATAAGAGGGGAGAGGTAAACAGTCAGTGAAAGGCATCTCTAAATAAAAAAGTTTTAAGTGCAGGCTTAAATTTATCAAGAGAGTCATCCAAGTGGAGTTAGGAAAGAAGAGCATTCCATAAAATTGGGCCAGATACTGAAAACATACAGTGATGAGTGGTATCATAACTGATATACCTGGTGTTGGGAACTACTAATAGATTCTGCTGCAATGATGGAAAAGTGCGGGCAGGGACATATGGGATTAATGAACGGTCAAGAAAAAGTGGCAGTCTGCTTTGGCAAATTTTAAAAATGAACAAAATTATCTTATAAGTAATTCTATAAGAGACTGGTAGCCAAATGAACAGATTTGAGAAGCAGAGTGACATGGTCTTATTTTCTTACCCTTACAATTATTTTAATAGATGTATTTTAAATTAGTTGAAGACATTGTAAATCTTTGGATCTAATACCCTGGTAGAGTAAATTACAATAATCAAGATGGCTAATAACTTAAAGAGTGAATTAGTATGTTAAGATCTGTAGGTTCTAGTAATCTAATTATACGTAATTTGAGAAAACAACGCTGAATAACCGTGGAAATCTATAACTGAAAGTTGAAAGCATTATCAAGTATTATACCAAGAACTTTTATGGATGAGACTATTGGAACTGGATTGTTAAAAAGGAGGATTGGAGAAACAAGCGACTTTGATCCATCATTGGATTCTATAACGGAACCTGTTACAGAATAAGCAGTCCCTTCACTGAATCGGCACACCTTAAAGGAGACGCCTAGTTGTAGAACTGCCCCCTTAATGCTCTTGGAATGCTGGCAAAGATTCTGCTCCAGAAAATCCTCTCCCCCTACAGCCAATGTCCCCCACCCATCCCACCACAAGACATGAGTGAAGGAAGATGGAATGTACAGTCATTCTGATTTTAATGTTATTTATGTGGAGGAATAACTGTCTTAGTGTTTTAAAGGCTCCTCCTATATAACCATTTCTACCTGTATGATTGTTCTGGGGATTGATCCTCATCAAAACGTAATGCAACATGAAGAAGGAGCTCACAAAAGGATGTGTTAAAACTTGTGCAATAATATTTTTTTTGTTATTTTTGTTACATTTGTACCCTGCGCTTTCCCACTCAGCAGGTTCAATGCGGCTTACATATTATATACAGGTACTTATTTGTACCTAGGGCAATGGAGGGTTAAGTGACTTGCCCAGAGTCACAGGGAGCTATCTGTGCCTGCAGTGGGAATTGAACCCAGTTCCCCAGGACCAAAGTCCACCACGCTAACCACTAGGCCACTCCTTCATTCCATCATAGCCATCATATGTTAGATATATGAATGTATAGAGACACAGACAAAATAAGAAAATGTATTAGAAGAAAACGGGAAAAGTTATTTGGGAACAAGGCTAAAAGAAGTGATTCAGCCTAACAACATACAAATCAGTAGTTTGAGACACACAACAAACTTCACCCCTGAATCAGCAGGAGATGGGATGTTCCAGAGCCCCAGGTGAAGGGAGTCCTTGACATTGTACAATGATGACACCTAGTGGTTGGATTTAGAGCTCATGATTGCAGGTCTCTACGAGGAACCCTAGTTTACTGTTGTAATTGTTTATTGCCTGTGTCCGGGTTATACTAACTGTACACAAGTCTTTTAATTATTGTGCATAAAGAGCAACTATGTGGTTATTTTTAGTAAAGGATGAAAAAAGCCTCAAAGAGCTCCAGACAAACAGATGTCTTGAGCTAGAAGCTCTTACTACTACTACTTATCATTTCTATAGTGCTACTAGATGTACGCAGCGCTGTACACTTGAACATGAAAAGACAGTCCCTGCTCAACAGAGCTTACAATCTAATTAGGACAGACAAACAGGACAAATAAGAGATAAAGGAATATTAAAAGTGACGGTGATAAAATAAGGGTTCTGAACAAGTGATTAAGGGTTAGGAGTTAAAAGCAGCATCAAAAAGGTGGGCTTTTAGCTTATTTGGCTCCAAAACACACCTCCTTAAGCAAATAAGCTGCAGCAAAAATTATTTTTAAAATGTTTACTATTTTTCAGTGTTGTAAACTTATCTTCAGCAAGAGGTCATGCCCTCCTCATCCAGTGCACATAATGTAACTCTATGGCTGTAATGGTAAAAAAGTTAAAATAATTTTTGTGTAACTTATTGGATTAAAGAGGTTTTTTGGAGCCAATGATGAAGAGTTTCTAGCTTCTTAAGACAATGTCTGTCTGGAGCTCTTTGAGGCTTTTTAATTCCTTTACTAAAAATGACCACTTGGTTGCTCTTTATGCGCAATAGTTAAGAGAATTGTGTTTTGCTGTTTGAGTGTTTTAAGTATTGATTTAATTCTCTTACCCCTGAAGTGGTGTTTATACTAGCTGTACACCATCATGGATGAATTTTTTCAAAAAGGCAGTAAATAAATCCTAATAAATAAATAAGAACATGGAACAGAACCTGCTCCTTACCCATGGATTGAGTCATCCCATATAAAACCATGATTTCATTCCAGTGTAGAATTCAAAGCACCTAGGGCATAGTGCAGAAAAGAACAAAGCCACACTGATTTCCTTTCACTACCACTTTTCAAAAAACCCAGGACTTTGGAAGGATGCAAAATACAGATGCTGAGAAATCCGTTCTAGCAAAGGGGAACCTAACTCAAAGAAAGAATGTTGATAAACATGCTTAAATTTGTTTGTTTGCTGTATGCTAAGACCAGGTTAATAGTCTCACCTTAGCTTAATATACCTAGGGACTGTTATACGTTCAAGACTATGTACATGGAGGCTGCTAATATACTTGTTGATTGTTATGGGTTCAAGACTATGTGGCTATTGTGACAAGGCGGGAAATAAATAAATTGTCCTTTTAAGGACCATCATGATTACATACACCCAAGTGCTCTTTCTGCTCAGCGCCACAACCGGTTCCTAGTTATATTTAGTGGTCATAAGTACTAATTTCAGTTCCATTCAATGGTTATGACAAAAGTCTTTTAGTTAGTGCTGTCTGATCTTTTCTCTTTTTATGATGAATTTTAAGTTTCACTTGTGGAAAGTAATATAACATTGAAGTCCAGTGCTGTTATATGTATATATTTTTTGATCTTGTTTATGGTAGTCCTATTATTAGGTTCAATTTGCTGTTTTCAAATTTACCTTATTTTTTTTGCATTTATAGAAACATGATGGCAGATAAGGGCCAAGTGGCCCATCCAGTCTGTCCATCCTCAGTAACCACTAACTCTTCCTTTCCTAAGGGATTCCACATGCCTGTCCCATGTTTTATTAAACCTCCACTGGGAGGCCATTACACACATCCACCATTCTTTCAGTGAAAGAGTATTTTCTTAGATTCCTCCTAAGTCTGTTTCCTCTTAACTTAATTGTATGCCGCTTATTCCAGAGTTTTCCTTCATTTGAAAAAGGCTCGCCTCTTGTTTATTGATGCCACAGAGGTATTTAAATGTCTCTATCATATCCCCTCTTTTGCCTCTCTTCCAGTGTATACATGTTGAGGTTCCTAATCCTGTCCCTATATGTTTTATGACAGAGACTGCTTACTAATTATGTAGCCACCCTCTGGACCAACTCCATCCCTTTATATCTTTCCTTAGGTTCGGTCTCCAGAATTGCACACAGTACTCTAAATGGGGCCTCACCAGAGACTTATACAAGGGCACTATCATCTTTTTTTTTCCCTTCTGGCCATCCCTCTCCTTATGCACCCAAGCATCTTTCTGGCTTTGGCCCTTGCCTTTTCTACCTGTTTGGCCGCCTTAAGGTCATCAGACACAATCACCCCCAAGTTCTGCTCTTTTTTCATACACAGAAGCACTTCATCCCCTATAATGTATTGTTCCCTTGGATTATTGTACCCCAAGCACATGACCCTGCATTTCTTAGCTTTAAATCTTAGTTGCCAATTATCAGACCATTCTTCAAGCTTTGTTAGCTCCTTCTTCATACCATCCACACCCTCGGGTGTCCACCCTATTACAGAGTCTGGTATCATCCGCAAAGAGACAAACCTTACCAGACAGTCCTTCTGCAATAACACTCACGAAGATGTTAGAAAGAGCTGGCCTGAGGACCAAACCCTGCGGTACACCACTGATAACAGCCTTTCCTCAGAGCAAGCTCCATTTATCACTACCATCTCCTTCCACTTAACAAGTTTTTAACCCAGTCAATCACTTTAGGTCCCATACCGAGGGCACTCAGTTTATCAGTTGCCTGAGTGGGATTGTGGCAAAGGCTTTGCTAAAATCAATGTACACCACATCTAACGCCCCTCCCATATCCAACTGTTTGTCACCCAGTCAAAGAAATCAATCAGATTCATCTGACACGACCTGCCTCTAGTGATGCCATGCTGCCTCGGGTCCTGCAGTACATTTGATTTGAGAAACCTCACAATCCTCCACATTAGAAGCTTTTCCATTAATTTACTCACCACCGAAGTCAGCCTGACAGGTCTGTAATTCCCAACCTCCTCCTTTCTTTCGCTTTTGTGCAGAGGGACCACATCCGCCCTTCTCCAGTACTCCGGGACCACTCCAGACTGACCTCTTCAATGCTTCCTTACAGTCTGGAGAGGTTCTGGAAGCACCACTGTCTGACCTCTTCAGTGCTTCCTTACAGACAGCGGTGCTTCCAGATCCTCTCCAAGTTCCCTGAGTACCCTTGGATGTATTCCATTAGACTCCATCGCTTTGTCTACTTTTAGTTTAGCCAGCTCCTCCGGAACAGAGTCTTCTGAAAATCGGTCCTGGTCTACCATATATCCATCCCCATTAGCATTTGTTTTCTGTGGTCCTACTCCCGGCCTTTTGTCTTTGGACACAGAACAGAAATAATTGTTAAGCAGTTCAGTTTTATCCTTATCAGCTTCTACATATTCCTCCTCCTCAGCTTTGAGTCTCACAATGCTGTTATGGCACTTCCTCTTGTCATTTATATATCTGAAAAATGTCTTGTCCCTCAGTTTTACCATATTGGCTGTCCTTTCTTCCATTTGTCTCTTTGCATTCCTGACAGCTTTTCTAGCTTCTCTTAGCTTTTTCAGGTATTTTTGCCTGTCCTCCTCTTTCTGAGTCTTCTTGTAACATATGGAGGCTAACCTTCTTTCCCTTACCATTTCAGCTCTATGTTCAAGAACCAGAGCAGCTTTCTTTTCCTGTTACTTTTATGTAGTTTTCTAACATAAAGGCTTGTCACCTTTAAGATGGCTCCTTTCAGTTTCTCCCACTGCTGTTCTACTTCCTTCAGCTGTTCCCATCCAGCTAACTCTTTCCTGAGAAATTCCCCCATCTCGGCAAAGTTCTTTTGAAATCTGGGAACTTCAATCTTGAATAAGCCCTCTCCTCCTCTCTCTTAATATTAAACTACACCATTTGGTGGTCACTAGATGCCAGATGATCTCCCACCGTAACATCAGAAACATTTCCCTGTTTGTGAGCACCAGGTCTAGGATAGCTCCATCCTGCATCGATTCCATTACCCACTGCTGAAACAATTCTTCCTGTAGAGAATCCAAGATCTCTTTGCTTCTAGACAACCGTGTGGCAGGTACGCCCCAGTTGACTTCCGACATGTTGAAATCGCCTATCAATAATACTTCCCTTTTCCTAGCTATTTTGTGGATGTCGTCAATTAAGTCTCTGTCCATTTCTTCTGACTGTAAAGGTGACCTGTATATTACACCAATGTAAATACATTTTCCTTTCCCTTTTACCAGTTTAACCCACTGTGCTTCTTCCTTACCCCATATGTCCTGCAGTTCTGTCACTTTAATACTATTCTTAACATATAATGCCACTCCTCCACTCTTTTTCCTACCCTGTCCTTCCTGAATACATTATAGCCAGGTATAACTACATCCCAGTCATGACTCTCTGTGAACCACATCTCCGTGACCGCCACTAAATCCAAGTCAACTTCTATCATCGCAGCCTCTAGAGCTAGAAATTTATTTCCCATACTACAGGCATTGGTATACAAGGCTTTCCAGATGTTACTTTTTTTCCTCTTTTCTATAATGATATTTGATGTCTTACCTGTCTGGGATTATTAATTACTTTGAGGCTTGGTCATTTTACTATTCTTATGCTGTTAACAAAATTGTAAGCTTTATGTTAAACTGTACCTGTTGTACACCACTTGGGTGAATCTCTTCATAAAGGCAGGTAATAAATCCCAATAAATAAATAACTAACAAGCCATCTATATATGGGTACAAGAACTTTTTTCACAGGCAGTTTGATTATCCGCTCATTAATTTATAGATATATGCACAGACAAGTGATTTGTGCTTACAAAATTTGTTTGATGCCCTTACCAAGGGGCCCTTTTACTAAAGGGTTGCTGCATGGCAACCCGAAACTACCACCAGCCCAACGTAGCCGCTGGTGGTAGGTACACCCCCAGTGCGCGGCATTTCCAGTGCTGACAGAATTTTCAAAAAATTAATACCACAGGGGGTTACTACCGGATTAGCGCGGGATCCCTACTGCCACCTCAGTGGGTGGTGGTAAATGCTCCCTCTGAAATGGCCGCATGGGATGTGCAAATTTACTGCACTGCCATTTCTTTTTTCAGGCTTTTTACCCGCTTTGATAAAAGAGGCCCTTGCGCGCGTCAAGAGTGGCCGCCGCCACTAGCACAGGGCCCCTTTTACCACAGCTTAGTAAATGAATGCCTACTTGTAGCCTATTTTATAGACACACATAGGCACCTGTGGCTGAAATCAAACAAGCATAATTGTTTGCACGTGTAGTAAGCACGTACACGCATAGTTTATAAACAAGTAATTTGTGACTGCCCAAATTCCGCCCCTGAACACACCTACACACAGGTCAGGTAAAGTATTCACCCTCTTGTCACTCCTTATACTTTTATGCATGTAACCCCTGGGTAATTTTATAAGAAATGGAGTCTCACATGATTAAAAAGGCTCTTACATGCAACAAATTCTTTAAATAAATAATTATTTATTTATTTATTTCTGCATTTGTACCCCACATTTTCCAATCTAATAGTCGGTTCAATGTGGCCAACAGATAACTTAGATTATGAAATGTGACATGTTACAGCATCTGATTGATTGTGGAGTAGTGGCCTAATGGTTATTGCAGCAGGCTTTGATCCTGGCTACCTGGGTTCAATTCCCACTGCAGCTTCTTGTGACTTTAGGAAGTCACTTAACCCTCAGTTGCCCCAGGTACAAAAACTTTGATTGTGAGCCCTCTAGAGACAGATAAAGTACCTGCATATAATGTGTATAGCGCTGCATACATCTAGTAGTACTATAGAAATCATTAGTAGTATTGCTCAAGAGAACTGTTGCACTAACACAATGGTTCTCAATCCTGTCCTCAAGACACATGGTGAGGGCAGTTTCCAGAAGCTGTTTACCTGGATAATTGAGCTATATGAAAAGCCCCACTCTCTCTGCAACCACTGATGGTTCCTTGAGGTTGTGTGACTGTCAACAGCTATTGTGTTCCATTCACTGCAGCTACAATTTGCCACCCCCCAGACCTTGGGACACATCCAGCCAGTCAAGTTTTCTGGATTCCCACAATGATTATGCATAAAATAGATTTGCATACAGTGGAGGTAATGCATGCTGATCTGTCTCCTAGATAATCATTGTAGATATCCTGAAAACCTGACTGGCTGGATGCGTCCTGAGGACTGGGTTAAGAGCCCCTGCTCTAGGAGGTGCACATTGGAGAAAAGATCTGACATTATGCAGTCATCCTGCTGTCCATTTCTAGCCATTGCTGAATACTTTATCCTATGGTGTTTTAACAACAAGAGCTTCAGGTTTGTGCTGGAAGTGAGGAGAGGATCATATTTTATGGAGGAGTACCTGAAGGCCCTGACACTTTGAGGGAAATTCTATAAATGACGTACAAATGGCCACATGCAAAATCGCACTCTATTCTGAGATATGCATGCAACTAAATTGGCTAACAAGCCAATTAGCGCTAATTGGGCGCTAACAATCATTGGTGTTAATTGGCAACATTTTTTATTTTTGTTTGGGATGGAGGAATAATTAGTTTTTTATTTTGTCTGTATTTATAGCTGATGTTTTTTATGATGATATAGTAAGTCAATTTGTATTGTGCTTGATTTGTCATTTATTCTACTGTTTATGTACATTGTTCTCTGCTTAGAATTGTAAGATAATGTAGATTATAAATAAATGTTATTATTATCTCGCTAAGAGCTATTCTATAAAGATCCATATTCAAATCTTACAGCACGCAACTCAAAAGAGGGCGTGTCCATGGGAGGAGCATGGGTGGGTTGGGGCATTCACTAAAGATGCACGCAGTATTAATGAATACTGGTAATCTGCACCAAGCTGTACACCAGATTTCAGGTGTTGTAATTCCTCGCACCCAAACTTAGGCATGAATCCGCTGGTGCACACTATCCTATAAAGGACACCGAGCCCAGAACGCCTATTATAGAATACCATTCGGCACTGATTTTGAGCACCATGTACTGAATCCAGGCCTTTGAGGCTACTCACTTATCCCAGGTCACAGTCCTCATGCAGATGAGAAGAAAATTCAACATTTATACAGGAGCATTCTCATGTGTCACACATTTTTCTTGGTAGTCAAAATGAACAAGAAAGCTTTAATTAATTTCAGTCTAATAACAATAACATATGTATATACTGTCCAACCCAGAAGATAGGTATGGTTTATATTATCATAACAAGATGGCTTTGCTTGTGCATTTATTTACAAAATTCTATTTTGCCAGTCCTAAGCAGACACATCTTATATACTTGTCCCGAGCTTTCTCGAATTCAGATACGGTTTTCGTCTCTACTACCTCCAATAAAATGTAATGATAGCTGCACCTGATGTGCTTTTGGTTCACTGGAAGAAGGTGCTTGCCTCTGCATTGGTTCTGATAGGAAGTCTGAAGAGGTCCGACACACATTCAGCACTTCAGCCCAATACAGGACCCCTTTTTGTTGTGGTCATTGGTGATTTGACTTGTGATGCATAAAGTGTGTGTTGCTACTTTTTAATTCTACAAGAAAGGTTGAAGTGGTGGAGCAGCAGAGTTGAGAAGGGTGGGTATTTTTAGGATTTTGATTTTTGGTGTATTGACACTATTGTTCTAGTACATGTGAACGTTGGACAGGGTCATAGTAACGTGGTAACGTAGTAGACGATGGGAGATAAAGACCTGTACAGTCCATCCAGTTTGCCCAACAAGATAAGCTCATAGCATAAGTACAAGATAAACTCATAGCAAAAGGTCAGTAATTTTGTTTTATTAAAATACTAGTAAAAAAGGCCCGTTTCTGACACAAATGAAACGGGCGCTAGCAAGGTTTTCCTCGGAGTGTGTATGTTTGGGAGAGTGTATGTGAGAGTGAGTGTTTGAGAGTCAGAGTGAAAGTGTGAGTCCAATCCATGCTCCTCTGTTACCTGGCCCCTCCATTCATCCCTATCCAGCAATTTCGCTGTCTCCCTGAGGCCTGCCCTGCAATCCATATGCATCCATGGCCATCTGTTCCCTCCATTCATCCCTATTCAGCAATTCCCCTCTCCCTGAGTCTTGCCCTTCCAATCCATGCCCATCCATGCTCCTTTGTCATCTGGCCCCTCCATTTTTCCCTATCCTGCATTTCCCCTCTCTGCCTGAGGCCTGCTCTGCAATCCATATCCATCCATGGCCATCTGTCCCCTCCATTCATCCCTATCCAGCAATTCCCCTCTCCCTGAGTCCTGCCCTTCCAATCCATGCTCCTCTGTCACCTGGCCCCTCCATTCATCCCTATCCAGCAATTCCCCTCTCTGCCTGAGGCCTGTCCTGCAATCCATATGCATCCATGGCCATCTGTGCCCTCCATTCATCCCTATCCAGCAATTCCCCTCTCCCTGAGTCCTGCCCTTCCAATACATGCCCATCCATGCTCATCTGTCACCTGGCCCCTCCATTTTTCCGTATCCAGCATTTCCCCTCTCTGCCTGAGGCCTGTCCTGCAATCCATATCCATCCATGGCCATCTGTCCCCTCCATTCATCCCTATTCAGCAATTCCCGTCTCCCTGAGTCTTGCCCTTCGAATCCATGCCCATCCATGCTCATCTGTCACCTGGCCCCTCTATTTCTCCCTATCCAGCATTTCCCCTCTCTGCCTGAGGCCTGTCCTGCAATCCATATCCATCCATGGCCATCTGTCCCCTCCATTCATCCCTATCCAGCAATTCCCGTCTCCCTGAGTCTTGCCCTTCGAATCCATGCCCATCCATGCTCATCTGTCACCTGGCCCCTCCATTTTTCCCTATCCAGCAATTGCCCTCTCTCCCTGAGGCCTGCCCTGCAATCCATTTCCATCCATGCCCATCTGTCCCCTGTATTCATCCCTATCCAGCAATTTCCCTCTGTCCCTGAGTCCTGCCCTCCCAATCCATGCCCATCCATGCTCCTCTGTCCCCTGCCCCCTCCATTCATCCCTTTCCAGCAATTGCCCTCTCTTCCTGAGCCCTGCCATCCCAATCCATGCCCCTCTGTCCCCTGCTGCCTCCATTCATCCTTTTGCAGCAAGTCCCCTGTCTCCCTTTCATGACCCCCCCTTGCATCCATGCTTCTCTCTCTCCCATGTCCCAGCCTGGGCCGCCCTCTTCTCCCCCCCCTCCCCCCTTCGCATCCATGCTGTCGTTTCTCCCCTGCCCTCCCGCTCCCATTGTTGTTGTTTAGTGGCCACCCTCTTCTCTCCCCCCAACATGGTTGTTTTTTTTTTTTTCTTGTTTTTAAATTTACCTCCGTGGCAGCGAAGCGTCAGGGAAGGAGGCGGTGCTCCGTCCCGACGTCTAGGTTTTCCTTCGCTGTGTTCCGCCTTCTTTTGACGTCATCCTTGACGTCAGAAGAAGGCGGAACACAGCGAAGGGAAGGCTAGACGTCGAGAGCGCCGCCTCCTTCCATGACGCTTCGCTGCCGAGCGTTGCGATTGGTTGAGTGTCATTGCTCCGCCCTCGACGTCATCACGTTTGACGCGTGGGCGGGGCAGACACAATGCGATCTCACCCCCTTCACTTTAGAATGTTGGCTAACAGAGGCTTCATTAGAACGTTGGAGGTGCGTTTTATATAGAGAGATGACAAATAATAGAAAATCACAAAAAAAAGAAACAATATACTAGCAGATCATCTTTGAGTTTTTCTCCTGCTTTCCTTAATCTTCTGTTACCCACCCCTGCTTTGGTGCAGCCTGTTGATTTAAAATAGACTTGGTTTTGTGTGAAAGCTCTAGATTATATTACACTAACATTATTTTTCTGCACTTTATTTGCTGTTTAATACATTTATAATTGTTTGCTGTTTTTTTTAAGATCCTCACCATTTGCGCACTATGACCCCAGAGAACATGTGTCACATGACCCCACCATCCAGGCTGGAGCATCCACCACCACCTCCTCCACCCCCAGTCCATCTCCAGGGTCCTCCGCCACCACCACCCCCACCTCACCCTGCACACCAGCAGCACAACCCCCATTACCCCAGCATGCAACGGGATCTGTACATGAAGTCTGAGACTTTGATGCCACCGTACCCGCTGATGGGGCCAGGAATGTCTCCCAATGATCTGCATCAAGCCCAGCAGTCACAGATGCTTCACCAGCTCTTGCAACAGCAGCATGGATTGGAGTAAGTAAGACATGGGAAGGGGGAGGGCAGTACGGAGAGCTCTGTAAGAGGGGAGACAAGGTTTGTGACAGAAGCGGAGTGAAGATGAGGAAAGGAGCCAGGATGGGAGTGGGGAGCATGGGTGTTACAATTAGGGGTGCTGAGATACTGTAGTACCACATGAAGGAGCTGGCTTCTGTTTTATATACAGGTTAAAAAAATTTTTTCCACACCATCACTATAAAAACTTCCAGATCCCCTGATGGACAGTAGGACCAATTGTCCATGTTGATGTGTGTCACATTTGCATTCTCTGTATATTGTAGAATATTTGTGATTGGCTTTCATGTTTTGCCTTTGCTATTTGTATTCCCTGTTGATAATATTTGTAATTATGGTGCACGTTATGATTGTATATGTGTATACTCTATACACCACCTTGTGTTTTGCAAAAGACAGTTTACCATATTTTATGCCACCTTTCCCTGAAAGGTATAATGAGATGATTTACAACAATCACAGTTACATATAATAATACAATCAACAAAAGAAATCCAGAAAAAATAACATAAACTAAATTTAAAACAGTAATGAATAACCAAGCCTTATAATATTGTAAAACACAGCAGGCATCTGCAATAATTTTAGTTCCAAAGAGACATAGAGGGGCATAATTGAACGAAAACGCCTATCTCCATGGGCGTTTATCTCCGAGAACGGGTCCGTGAAGGGGTGGACCGAACCGTATTTTGGGAAAAAATAGACGCCCATGTTTTATTCAACAATGTGTGAGCTGGGCGTTTTTGTTTTTCAGCGATAATGGAAAATGAAAGCGCCCAGCTCAAAAATGAATAAATGCAAGGCATTTGTTCGTGGGAGGGGCCAGGATTCGTAGTGCACTGGTCCCCCTCACATGCCAGGACACCAACCGGGCACCCTAGGGGGCACTTTTACAAAAACAAAAAAAAAAGGTAAAAGAGCTCCCAGGTGCATAGCACCCTTCCCTTGTGTGTTGAGCCCCCCAAATCCCCCTCAAAACCCACTGCCCATAAGTCTACACCATTACTATAGCCCTAAGGGGTGAAGGGGGGCACCTACATGTGGGTACAGTGGGTTTGGGGGGTTGGACGACTAAGCATTAAGCAGCACAATTGTAACAGGTAGGGGGGGATGGGCCTGGGTCCACCTGCCTGAAGTCCACTGCACCCCCTAACAACTGCTCCAGGGACCTGCATACTGCTGCCAGGGAGGTGGGTATGACATTTGAGGGTGAAAATAAAAGGTTGTGAAACATCATTTTTTGTGGTGGGAGGGGGTTAGTGACCACTGGGAGAGTCAGGGGAGGTCATCCCCGATTCCCTCTGGGGGTAATCTGGTCATTTAGGGCACTTTTTGGGGCCTTATTCGTGAAAAAACAGGGTCCAGGAAAAGTGTCCTAAATTCTAGCTAAAAACGCATACTTTTTTCCCATTATCGGTGAAATGCGCCCATCTTTGTTCGGCAGATAACCACGCCCCAGTTCCGCCTTCGCCACACCTCTGACACGCCCCCATCAACTTTGTCCGCATCCGCGACGGAGTGCAGTTGAAAACGTCCAAAAATCGGCTTTCGATTATACCGCTTTATTCGTTTTTGTGAGATAAACGTCCATCTCCCGATTTAGGTCGGAACTTGGGCGTTTTTCTCGTTCGATTATAAGCAGGATAGTATATAACATCATTTCATTCTGCCGTCTCAGCAATGTGTTCATGAACTGTTGGTCTTTAACAGGCTCCCTGTTCATCCAGCCAAGAAGAGGAAACATTCAGAGTCGCCCACAAATACCCTCAATGCCCAGATGATGAATGGGATGATCAAACAGGAGCCAGGTATGCAGGATCATCCTCTACTAGACCAACATGTGCACCATCTGGCCTGGGAGGTGCCAAGCAAAATTCTCCTTCTCTCTGTCAAGGGCATTGGGTGTAGGTAGGAGAAGGAAAGGGACAGGCATAAACCTCTGGATTCTATATTTGGTGCCCAGATTTGGGCGCACTGCCGAGATGCGCCCGCAAGTTAATTAGCTAACGAACTGTTAACCATCAATAGTTGGAGGATAACAACCAATCATTGACATTAATTGGCAACTGCTAGGATTTGCATCTAGCTATGCGCTATTCTATAAGGTCGGGCACCTAAATCCCCCATAGGCTGCAACCCCAAAGGGGACGTGGCCATGGGAAGGGCACTGGCGGGTCATGAGTGTTTCAAAATATCGTGCACAGTATTACAGAATAATGAGTTTCTGCGCCTATCTTGGGTGCCAGGATTTGCCAAAAACTATCCCCTCAATATTGAAAACCATTTAACTGACCAGGAACGGATCCTGACTGGTTAAATGGCTCTTAACCGTCTATCTGGCAGCATTCAGCGGGTGATGACCAGTTGTTTCACTGAATATTGCCAGTTAGCGCATAGGGCCCAAGTCTATATATGGTATCTAAAATTAACACGTGCTAGGTAATGACGCCTAAGCGTATTCTAAATACCTTGTGGAAATCTATGTGCAGTATTTAGAATATCAAAAAATAGAACCAGAGACTAGTATAGTGGAAACAAGATATAGATAGAAAAAACAAATAACTAACATGTTTTTTTAATAAATTTGGAGAGTTCTCAGAGTATTGACTCACCCAAACGAGACTACACACAAGTGATTTAAATCTCTAAGGGTGGTTGAGCATCTCAATCATAGAACTTCTCCGTGGTTTTTATTTTTTATCTTTTACAAATCGTTCACAAAACCACACAGTAGTGCTCTAATCACATAATGGTGAATAACTAAATAAAGAATTTTCCAAAATAACAGAAAAATGTGAGAGTCAATCACTTCTATCTATTGCTCCACTCACCCTCAATCTCAAATGTTTCAAAAGCATATAAGACCTAAAGAAGGTCTAATAATCTTCTAATTCACAAATGAGGCACTTATCGTATTATGTCAAATGACTCTCCTTCGAGATGTTCAATGGGTTGCTCTCATATTTTCACCTGTCTTGCTTCCCACAAGAACACCGGGTCTTTGTTACTTTGTTCTCAACTGTTCCACGGTGTATCCTAATCCTGGTAAGGGCTGTCTATCAACCTCACAAGGGTATGCTTGTATTCTCTCCTTAGATCATAAAGCAAGACGGGTGAAAATAATTTATTAAATAACTCAAAAATAAATGTTGATATAAAATTATCTTATTAACAAAAACATGGAAGGGAAAACTGAGTGCTCAATATAAAACTGGCACCCTCATATTTATATTGGGCAGCCAAAAGGACTCATCATTGCACCCGGATGGTGCAGTGTAAGAAAAGGTGATGGGGGTAATGGGTTGGCAGCTCTGAGAGGAGGTGATGGGTGCCTGAAATCCAAATCCCTCAGCATGAATCTGCTGCTTCCATTGCATCATATGGAGGGAAGAAAGAATGCAGAGTGAGGAAAGGGGAGAGCGGGGAAAAGAAAGGAAATGTGAGAAAAATTGAAAGGAGAAACAGGATTTACAACAGGTTTCAGCAGGCGTAAGTCTGGCACCCAATACTAAGCACTTTCTATAAAGGGCACACACCCTTTAGAGCAATGTTTCCCAAGTCCAGTCCTGGAGTACCTCTTGCCAGTCAGGTTTTCAGGATCTCCACAATGAATATGCATGAAAGAGATTTTCATATAATGGAGGCAGTATATGCAGATCAAGTTTATGCATATTCATTGTGGATATCCTGAAAACCTGACTGGCAAGAGGTACTCCAGGACCGGACTTGGGAAACACTGCTTTAGAGAGTAGCGCTTAGTGCTGAACTTTTCTGGTGCCTGTTTTTGAGCACCATATATAGAACTCCCCCCCCCCCCCAAAGTGCTCTTTACTCATGAATAAGAGACGGTAGAGAGGACAAGAAAGATAAGCATGCAAAGAGAGAGAGCACCCATCTTATTAAACACCAATGATTGTAGAGTGGGTTTCTAGTCCACATATAAGGTAAAACTATGCTTGTCAGACAGGCCAGAGGTACCCATATCAATTTGAAGCACCAGCCCCCTCATTGATATTTTTATGTATGTTATGTGACAAGTTGTATTTAGTGAACTTTATAGAGTATGTATGTGAAATTTGTGGTTCGCCTAGAACTCTGGGATTCTGCAGAATAAAGTTTAATTTAAATAAATAAATAACTCTGTAACTTGGTGGCTACATTGGCGTGTCACAGACACATGTAAGTACTAGTTGGATGCTAAGCAATATTCTGTCCACCTGCTATTAGCACTATTTAACCAGTCAAGACGAATGCTGACCGGTTAAATAGTGCTTAACCAGCTATCTGCCAATATTCAGTGGGAGATAGCCAGCTATCCTCCGCTGAATATCAGCGGTTAGCAGCTGGCGGATAACTGGTTATACCATGTGATATAACCGACTATCCGCTGATTTTTAAACCGGGTTTGACGGCCATATTTGGTTTATTTAAAGGTAACCGGCTATGTCTGACATATCCGGTTATCTTCAAACTGGCTGAAAAAAACCCGGATATTCAATGCTGGTCAATGCTGGTCACTGGAAACGGCCCAACATTGAATATCCGGCTGTCTCCCGGGGTCTGAATATCAGGGCCTGTAACTTTAGCCCACAACTCGCTTAGCGCATAAATGGAAGGAGGTGTGTGAAGGGGGAGGGGCATGGGCATACTGTAAGTTACATGCTAAAGTGCTGTGTTTAGGCATGTGTGATTATGCCTGCATTAGCTGAGATGCATGGATGCTGACCTTACACTAGAATCTGGGAACCCAAATGCCCTTATAGAATCAGGGCTCAGGGCACTGCATCTCGGTGCCAGATTGGTGGCACTCAGTTAAAGAATTGTTCCCAAAGAGTGTCGCAAGTCACAGCCCTGCTCATGGCAGTCTTGGATTTCACTATTTAATTTATCCTTTATAATCCTGCAGGCCTCATCCAAGATAATGACAGCTTAAACAGTTCTTACTTGGACCCCAATTACCAGTCAATTAAGTGGCAGCCTCACCTGCAGAATAAGTGGGTGCCTCTCTACGATGTCAACTACAAGGAACTGTGAGTATCCTAGAGCTGGAATATGTAATCCTTCTCCCACAGCGACAGGTGGTCAGGGTCTTAAAGGGATTCCTTGAATCTTCAAAGAGACTTGGTCTTGTAGGCACGTGCACTCATAAGCTTCATGAGCTGAACTTCTGCAAAGAGCAGCGAGAATGGCTTCCTGACAAATCCCTCAGATTAAGAGAGATAACACCAGCTGATGCACTACAAGTATCAGGCAGGCTGCAGACCCAGAAACAGGACATGGGGGTGGTCAGTTGTGTATGTATTAAGCTTGTATATTTTGCATTAGTCATCTTCAAAAAGTCCACACTGTCAGCCATCAAAGAGAAAAGGAAGTCTGAGGTGGCTGGCAGAGTCCATTAAAAAAAAGCCATTAAAAAAGGAAGGCAGCCTCAGGTGATTGGTTGAGGGCTGGGAGCATCTGGCAGAGCCCATCCCACCAGCCAGTGAAGACTGGGGGAGGCAAGAACTCAGCTGAAGGACTGGGGTGGATTGGTTGGTAGAAACAATCTTTGTATATATCTCTGCAGTGTTCCTTCTCTTCCTTTTCCTGTATGCTCTGAATGGATCAGCGTGTACATTGTACTGGAGGCAATGGGGCTTCTCAGAGACAGTAGCTACTTCTTCTTCTGAAAAAAATAGACCCGGGGAGGGTGTCTAGGGGTGAGAAGTGAAAAAGAAATATTTGACCCAACACAGCATCAGCAACTAGAGAGCTTGGGGGCAAGGACTAGACATTGGTTTGTTTGGCTCCCTCCATCCACAAAGATGTTTCACTGCCCTGGGGCAGTTGGAGAAAAGGTGATAGGGGTAATAAGTTGGCAGTTCTAAGAGGAGGTTGATAGGTGACAGAAAGCCAAGTCCCTCACCATGAATCCACAGCTCCCAGTCAGGGGCGTAGCCAGACACCCAATTTTGGGTGGGCCTGGGCCCAAGATGGGTGGGCAGAAGAACTCCGCCCTGTCCCACACGTGATTTGGTCTCTCCCTCTCTCGTCTGCATGCCATATGATCTTTTAAACATCCCCCTCCCCTGAATACCTTTTAAACAGCAGATTTTCACTGGCAGCGAGCAGAAACTAATACACACTGCTCATGTTGGCCCCACAGTCTTCTCTCTGATGCAACTTCCTGTTTCCGCATAGGCGGGAATATATCAGAGGGAAGGTTGTGGGGCCGGTGTGAATAGTATGTATGTAGCAGGCGAAGATCTACTATTTACAAGGTACTGTATGCAGGAGGGACAGTTGTTGGGAGTTTTTGACTGGTGGGGCTTGAGAATCCCTGCCAGCCACATCATAGGTGTGCTGCTACTGGGTGGGCCTGAGCCCAAAGTGGGTGGGCCCGGGCCCACCCAAGCCCACCCTTGGCTACGCCACTGCTCCCAGTACAGACTAAAGAGAAAGAGAGAATGCAGACAAAGGAAGTGGGAGAAAGGGGAAAAGAAAGGAAATGTGAGAAAAAGTGAAAGGAGGGGAGAGAGAGAGAATTTAGGGGGATAATTCTGAATCTTTCCTCATTCCAGAAAGGTAACAGGAAGCTAGCAGAAGGATGTGGATGTTGTGAGTAATTATTGTTCTTAAGTATGACTGCACTGTCCATGTTGTGAACAAACCTCTCCCCTGGAGAAGTGTGTGTCTGGCTCCTGGATACGATTTTCTGTGTATCAGGAGTAGAGTGGTGTGGTAGCCGTGTTAGTCCACTTTTAAAGGTAATCAATAGAAATAAAATAAAACATAGAAATGAAAATACGATGATAACTTTTTTGTCCGAGGACAAGCAGGCTGCTTGTTCTCACAATTAGGTCGTCATCCATGGCGGCCCAGGAACCGGCAAAGAAATTTTGCAAGCAAAAATAAAGTATTTCGGGAAAATTCCGTTGCGCGAACAGCATGCACCGTGCATGCGCAAACGTCTTCCTGCCCGCCGCACGAGCATGTCCCCTTACTCTTTTTTTCTCCGCGGTTAGGTGCGGCAGTGTTTTTCGCTACCGCTCTGTCAGGCCTAGGAACAAGACTTCTCTCGTCTTCCTTTTTTGTTTCCTTTTCTTTTATTTTTATAACCTGAATTTAAAAAAAAAATTCCCGTAGACTCCTTATTTTTTGTCCATTTTAAAGTTTCCTTTCTTTTTCGACGTGGCTGGCGTTTGAGCCGCGCAGTCAGGTTCTTCCATTGTTGTGCTTTTTCTTTTTTGACACAATCGCGTCGTTTGATTTCGCCGAGGCCATGTTTTCTTCCATGTCATCGCAGACACCCAGCGGCTTCAAACGTTGTACTCAGTGCAACTGGACCATCTCAGGTACCGATACTCACTCGAGGTGTATTCAGTGCCTTGGGCCCGACCATAGCCCAGTCGTTTATAGTCTGTGACCTTCGACATCGACATCGGTACCGAGGTCGGCGGCGTTGACATCAACAGGAGCATCGACGTCAAGGAGCAAGGTAATGGCTGCTGAGAGACCAACTTGCGCTGGGAGCAGTGAGGTGTCGAGTGGGTCTCCACCTGTCTCGAGGCCTCCTGCTCTGCAGGCCCCCCGGGACTGACCTTCATCGAACTCGGCCCCAAGGAGACGTGAGGATTCCACGTCTTCCTCTTCGGTACCGAGGAGTTGAGCGAAGGCTAAGAAGCATCATCATCGTTCTCCTTCGACACACGGTACCGGGAGCTCCGGGGCGTCGAGATATTCGGCACCTGAGAAGCATTGGCACCAAGAGGATCGCTCCCCCTCGATACAGGAGGTGCCGATGCATTGCTCTCCTAGCAGTCCGGTACCTGCTCCCAAGCCTCCACGGATTCTGACGCCACCTGTTCTACCGACCCCGAAGCCTTCTCCGATGGCAGCTCTCGACGAGTGCATCCGGGCCTTGTTACTGAACTTCTGGAAGGCTTACACCGCCTATCAGCTTTGATGTCGGGGGTGCTTGCGCCCTCGGTGCCATCTGCTGTAGCGGTGCCTGGCCCTTCACCTGTGGTGAGGTCTCCGACTGCAGTGCTGACTGTGGCATCAGCTTCGGCTGCCACCCAGGCCGACTCCCCTTTGATGTCGGTGGAGGGAGCTTTGCCGCAGTCGGATCGGGCGTCGACCTCTCGACATCGCCACAGAGGACATCGTTCCTTGGCGTCGAGACAGGTCCAGTGTCAGAGTACTTTGACTCAGGTTGCGTCTGACACTGAGCAGGAGCGCTCATGGGAATCAGAGGAAGATCCCAGGTACTTCTCTTCCGATGAGTCTTTTGGGATTCCCTCTGACCCTTCTCCTCCACTGGAAAGAAGACTATCTCCACCAGAGAGTCTGTTTTTTTCCTCTTTTGTTCAGGAAATGGCTACGGCTATTCCTTTCCCTGTGGAGGTTGAGGATGAGCTTAGGTCTGACATGCTGGAAGTCCTGGATTCTTCTCCACCTCTAAAGAGGCTGTGACAATCCCTCTCCATAAGGTACTGAAGGAAGTCCTTATGAGAAACTGGTCCGCCCCTCTGTCTGGCCCGGTGGTTCCCAAAAAAGCAGAGTCCCAATACCGGATCCACGGTGAACCTGGGTTGATGAGGTCCCAGTTACCCTACAATTCCATGGTGGTGGATTCCGCTGTCAAGAGAGCTAGGAGTACTAGAGACTATGCTTCGGTGCCCCCAGGCAGAGAAGCTAGGACTTTTGACTCTTTTGGGAGGAAGACGTATCAGGACGCTATGCTCGCTGCCAAGATCCAGTCATACCAGCTCTTCACGAGCGTACACTTGCGGGACTCGATAAGTCAACTGTCCAGCTTGGTTGATGCACTCCCTGCGGAGTTGGCCGAGTCTTTTCGCCAGGTGGTCAGGCAGCAGAAGGCGTGCCCTGGCCAGGGGTACTTTTGACATGACATCCAGGACCGCTGCTCAAGGTATAGTGATGCGCAGACTCTCATGGCTGCGTGTCTCTGACCTGGATCATTCGGTCCAGCAGCGGATGGTGGATGTTCCTTGCCAGGGAGACAATCTTTTTGGAGAAAATGTAGAGGATCTTGTTAATCAGATTAAAAAGCATAATGATGCTATGGATTCTCTCTCCCACTGGGCATCTTCTGCTATACCCTCCTCATCTAGGCGTGCGTCTAAGGCCCATTCTGCTCCCCAGCAAAAGCAAGGGATGGGCTTTTGACTGGCTCCAGTTCAGCATAGCCTCTGTAAAAGTATCCGTACCGGACGACTTGCTGGTAGGAGGGAGGTTGATATTTTTTCACCAAAGGTGGCCTCTCATAACCTCCGACCGGTGGGTTCTTCAAATAGTCCGGTTAGGATATACCCTCAATCTGGAATCCAAACCTCCAAGTTGCCCACCAGGAGCTCATTATTACAGCTCCCAGCACAGGCAGGTACTTGCAGAGGAACTCTCCGCCCCTTCTAAAGGCCAATGCGGTCGAACCCGTTCCACCAGGGGAAGAAGGGCTAGGATTCTATTCCAGGTACTTTCTTGTGCAAAAGAAAACGGGGGGGGGGGGGGGGGGGGGGGGGATGCAACCCATCCTAGACCTAAGGGCCCTGAACAAATTTCTAGTCCGAGAAAAGTTCAGGATGGTTTCCCTGGGCATCCTTCTTCCCATGATTCAGGAAAACGATTGGCTATGCTATGCTGTCTGGACTTAAAGGATGCTTACACCCATATCTCGATACTCCCAGCTCACAGGAAGTATCTTCGGTTTCGGCTAGGAACACAGCATTTTCAGTACTGTGTGCTGCCCTTTGGTCTGGCGTCTGCACCAAGGGTGTTCACAAAGTGCCTAGCTGTAGTCGCAGCGTCGCTACGCAGACTGGGAGTGCTTATCTTCCCTTATCTCGACGATTAGCTGGTGAAGAGCACATCGGAAGCAGGTGCTCTACAGTCCATGCGAATGACTATTCAGGTGTTAGAGCTACTGGGGTTCATCATAAATTATCCCAAGTCCCATCTCATCCCAGTCCAAAAATTGGAGTTCATTGGAGCACTGTTGAACACAAAGGCAGCTCAAGCTTTTCTCCCTGAGACGAGGGCAGACAATCTTCTGTCCCTAGTGTCTGTGGTTCGAGCGTCTCAACAGGTCACAGCTCGGCAGATGTTGAGACTTCTTGGGCACATGGCCTCCATGGTTCACGTGACTCCCATGGCATGTCTTCGCATGAGATCAGCTTAATGGACCCTAGCTTCCCAGTGGTATCAAGCTGTGGGAAGTCTGGAAGATGTGATCCAACTGTCCACTGACTTTTGGAATTCCTTGCAGTGGTGGACGATTCGATCAAATTTGACTTTGGGACGTCCATTCCAAATCCCTCAGCCGCAAAAAGTGGCTGACGACGGATGCATGCCTCCTGGGGTGGGGAGCTGATGTAGATGGGCTTCACACTCAAGGAGTTTGGTCCTCTGAGGAAAAAGGTCTTCAGATCAACCTCCTGGAATTACGAGTGATCTGGAATGTTCTAAAGGCTTTCAGAGACCGGCTGTCAAACCAAATCATATTGATTCAGACAGACAATCAGGTTGCTACGTATTACACCAACAAGCAGGGGGGCACCGGATCTCGCTTTCTGTGTCAGGAAGCCGTCCATATGTGGCTTTGGGCTCGCCATCACGGCATGTTTCTCCAAGCCACTTATCTGGCAGACGTAAACAGTCTGGCTGACAGGTTGAGCTGGATAATGCAACCTCACGAGTGGTCACTGAACATGGGCGTAGTCCACAAGATCTTCTGAGCGTGGGGCACCCCCTCTGTGGATCTTTTTGCCACTCAGATCAATCACAAGATCCCTCAGTTCTCTTCCAGGCTTCAGGCCCATGACTAGCGTCAGATGCCTTTCTCCTACATTGGGGAATAGGCCTTCTGTATGCGTATTCTCCCATACCCCTAGTAGGGAAGACTTTGCTGAAACTCAGGCAAGACTGCGGAACCATGATCCTGATTGTACCCTTCTGGCCGCATCAGATTTGGTTCCCTCTTCTTCTGGAGTTGTCCTCCGAGGAACCATGGAGATTGGAATGTTTTCCAACCCTCATCACTCAGAACAAGGGGTCGCTTCTACATCCCAACCTCCAGTCTCTGGCTCTCATGGCCTGGATGTTGAGGGCTTAGAATTCGCCTCCTTGGGTCTTTCAGAGGGTGTCTCTTGAGTCTTGCTTGCTTCCAGGAAACATTCCACCAAGAGGTGTTACTCTTTCAAATGGAGGAGGTTTGCCGTCTGGTGTGACAGCAAGGCCCTAGATCCTCTTTCTTATCCTACACAGGCCCTGCTTGAATACCTTCTACATTGGTCAGAGTGTGGTCTCAAGACCAACTCCGTAAGAGTTCACCTTAGTGCAATTAGTGCTTATCATTGCCGTGTAGTGGGTAAGCCTATCTCTGGACAGCCTTTCGTTGTTTGATTCATGAGAGGTTTGCTTTTGTCAAAGCCCCCAGTCAAACCTTCACCAGTGTCATGGGATCTCAACGTCGTTCTCACCCAGCTGATGAAACCTCCTTTTGAGCCACTGAATTCCTGCCATCTGAAGTACTTGACCTGGAAGGTCGTTTTCTTAGTGGCTGTTACTTCAGCTCGTAAAGTCAGTGAGCTTCAGGCCTTGGTAGTTCATGCACCTTATATCAAGTTCCATCACAACAGAGTAGTCCTCCGCATGCACCCCACGTTCCTGCTGAAGGTAGTGTCAGAGTTCCATCTGAACCAGTCAATTGTCTTGCCAACATTTTTTCCCCGTCCTCATACCTGCTCTGGCGAAAGCAGTTTACATACCTTGGACTGCAAGAGAGCATTGGCGTTTTACGTGGAGCAGACAAAGCCCTCCAGACAGTCCACCCAGTTGTTTGTTTCTTTTGACCCCAACAGGAGGGGAATCGCCATCGGAAAATGCACAGTTTCTAATTGGCTAGCAGATTGCATTTCCTTCACTTATGCCCAAGCTGGGCTGTCTCTGGAGGGCCATGTCATGGCTCATAATGTTAGAGCCATGGGTGTGTCAGTGGCTCACTTGAAGTCAGCCTCCATTGAAGAGATTTTCAAGGCTGCAATGTGGTCATCAGTCCACACATTCACATCTCACTACTGCCTCCAGCAGGATACCCGACGCGACAGTCGGTGCTGCAGAATCTGTTCGGGGTTTAGAATCCAACTCCACCCTCCTAGGCCCATTTTGATTCTGTTCCAGGCTGCACTCTCAGTTAGTTGATATTTGTTTTTAGGTCAATCTATGTTATGTCCTCACCGTTGCGAGGCTCAATTGACCAATGTTCATTGTTTTGAGTGAGCCTGGTTGCTAGGGCTACCCCAGTTGTGAGAACAAGCAGCCTGCTTGTCCTCGGAGAAAGCGAAGATACTTACCTGTAGCAGGTATTCTCCAAGGACAGCAGGCTGATTGTTCTCACAAACCCGCCCTCTTCCCCTTTGGAGTTGTTCTTGTTGTTTCTTGTTTATATGCTTTTTGATTAAACTAAGGAGACACGCTTGTGCGGCGGGCGGGAAGACGTTCGCGCATGCGTGGTGCGTGCTGTTCACGCGACGGAACTTTCCTGACTTTATTTTTGCTTGCAAAATTTCTTTGCCGGTTCCTGGGCCGCCGTGGACAACGACCCAATTGTGAGAACAATCAGCCTGCTGTCCTCGGAGAATACCTGCTACAGGTAAGTATCTTCGCTTTATTGGGCTAACTTAATACATTTTTTGATTAGCTTTCGAAGGTATTTTCTTTTCTATGTTTTATTTTATTTCTGGTGTGTAACAGGATAATTTGTATCTGTGCATATTAGTTCATAAAGCGCAAAATGATACCAATCACTATTCAAAATAAAATTTTGCTCAAAAGGCTGATACAGTGCATTCACAAACTGCTATTGTTGCCCAAAACATTGTAACTTTAGAAAAATTGAAAACCCAGAAGCCTCAACTACCCCAAAGAAAGTCCACTATGGCTAATTATAGAAACCAGAAAGCAACAAGGCAAACGATCTGCAAAATCCAACGTGGAAAACAAACCAGCAGATCAGTATAATATCCAAAAAGACTTTATTGAGGATACCGATCTTTTTGGATATTATACTGATCTGCTGGTTTGTTTTCCACACTAATTATAGAAACCTCAATGGAGTTACTATCACTGGCTTCAGCATGTCTGCAAAAATAACAGTGGAAAAACAACTCCCGAAAATAGCTGGGAGAAGCCACTGTTGAAAAAAGCAGACAACAGCTAAATTAAATAAATAGTGGGAGAAATGCTCTGAAATCAAAGCCTAACAAATACATATACATGATTGTGTATGGCTGTGACTCTATATATGTGTTATTGTGTGTGTATATGTGATTGTGCCTGTGCACACATTTCTGCTCTGTGACTTGTGTGTAGCAGAATTTGGGAAAGCCAAGGATAAACAAAGAGGTTTCTTAGCTAAAGCAAAGGGGAAGGTGGGGATCAGGAGGGGTTTATGATTTTCTCAGAAGAAGCAAGTTGGGCAGACTAGATGGGTCTCATGGAGCTTGTATGCGATTACTTGTTTTTCTATGTGTACATTTTACATGTTAGTGTATGTGTGTTTTAGATGTATATTTGTTGATCCTGTTTGTGCATCTGTGGGGGTTCTTTATACTAAAGGTTTTGCAGGTACTGCAGCTGCAAAGCCTCTGCATTAAAACTATTGGGGGTTGGCGGGAACAAAAAATGGGCCAGATATTCAGCCAGTGGTGATCAACGTTGTGCTGACCACCACCGGTGTTATATCCAGAAATTCAGTGCCAGACCATGTCCGGACTCCAGCATTGTATTTCCGGGTATATGGAGCTGGTGAAAACATAGCTGGTTGAGGAACCCTTTTACGAAGCTTCGGTAAGCCCAATGTGGACTTTCCACTCACTAACAGGGAAGTACAGCAGTAGTTCCCTTCCCAAGTGTGTGCCATTTCTGGTGCCGCAAAAATATTTCAATTTTTGTAGTGTCGGTGTGTACCTGGCAGTAATCGGGCAGTGCCATGTACTGCTCATTTACCATCAGGTTAATGCAGGAGCCCTTACTGCCACCTCAATGGGTGGCGGTTAGAGCTCCCCCCCCCCAAAATGGCCACGCGGTTCACTTGCTGTACCGCAAGTTCTTTAAGAAAAGGGAATCCTGCCTTTTACCCACTGCGGTAAAAGGGGGCCTCGGCGTGTATCAAAAACATGTGCCGACGCCCCCTTTTGCTGCAGCTTCGTAAATGGACCCCTAAGTGTGATATTCAACTGTGAAGAACTGTATAAAGATAGGATTGTGTTTTATACAGTCCTCTTTATGTGGTTATCGACATTTAACTGGCTAAGTGCCGACTCCACCCCAGGAATGCCCACAAAATAGCCAGTTTTGGCTTGGGTGCTACCCAGACATTTTCAACGGCACTATCCAGCTAAGTATTTCTGAAAATGCCCGGTTAGCCCTGGACAGGCGATTTTAGCAGCCAGGAGCCTCTCTTGGCCATTTAAATCGTTTTGAATATTGGGCCCAATATATTTAGTGCATGTTCGTTGCAATCTAGGCACCTGGATTTCTGTATCCCTTTTGCAGATAAATGTCTAAAACATGGTCCTTATCCATGAAAGTGCCAGCGGGACATCTGAATGCCATTCTGTAATGCTGTGCCCAACTTATCTAGGGGAATATGCAGTAAATGGCGCTCAAAAATCAGCACTGAACGGCATTGTATAACAGGCGCTCTGGGATCGACGCCGTTTATAGAATAGCATGTAGCACTGGTATCCATGCTCAGCTTTGAGTATGAGGAGTTACACCAACTGAAACCAAGTGTAAATCCTGGCGTGCAAGTTGGACGCGGATCTGCAGTAATTCTATAACACAGCACGCATTTTAAGGGAAGCCCCCTATCCCACCCATTCCCCTTCCATGGTCACACCCCCTTTGCAGATCCACACGGAAACATTTACGCACTATTCTATAAATGGGCATGTAATTGTGTTTTTGCACAGATCTGCCACTTCTGCTCCGTTTCAGTGCCTTATATCCATTAGAGCACTTTTCTATGCTGAAATTTTGTCGCAGAAGTAGTGCCTAACATTTGACACCATATATAGAATTCCTCTGATAGCGTGTAAATTCAAGGGTACACACACACATGGACGGAGAATGGGTGGGGCTCCCTGCCACATTTAGGCGCAGGACTATGGCTGGTGTCCCTGCAGGCGTGCAAACTTTAGGTGCGCTGATACCAGCTCATGATAATATTGTATAATCAAACTTGGGTACCCAAGTGCTGTCTAGAACAGGCTGCCACCAAACAGCCTCAGGGCATAGAATTACCCCTTAGTGCTTCTAAACCTAATTACACTGTAACTCTGTAAAGGAATTTAGGCACCTACTTTCCTAGATTAGGCTTCTGCCAGGCACTCTGGTATAGAATTGCCCCCCCCCCCCCCCCCCCACCATATGCTTTGGGCAGAATCTGAGATTTTCAGACATGTGCAAGACACCATTGCAAATCTTCCAGTGAAACTAGGAGGGGTAGCCACCCGATTTAAAAAAGGCAACAAAAGTCCCCTGAGAGTTATGCAAGACTCTTTTTAGAGTAGAGAAGGCTGAGGCCCCATAGCATCGGAGCTGCTCCTCTGCCACTGAGATGCAGTGGCTTGAGGGTCTGTGTCTCTGGCTTTCAGGGGCCGTACTCCCTCCTTGATTTATAGTGCCGATGATGTGTTTAAACTTGGCCTAGTGCTCTAATCTTGTGGTTTCAGAGCTCGCTGAACCATCCAAAGGGTGAAAGCTGTTTCCAACAACAAAGCCATGGCCTGGAACGAGATGACTCATTAATCTTCTGGAAGGCAGTGCTCTTCTGTCTTCCTTTACTGCTTCTAAATCTCCCCCTCCATCTCTACCCTACCTCTGCCCTCCTCTATTCAGAACTGTTCCTGTCCTCAACCCTCCTGTCAGAGAACTGGCAGGAAGCATTCACTGCTCCTCTTGAAATCCTGCCTCTCCCAGGAAGTAAGCAGGCAGACACAGTTCCATAGAATACATCCTACCTGATCTTTCACATTTGCCCTTCTCCGTTCTCCTACCCCCCTCCTACTCTCCTCCCATAAGCAGTGGTATGCACTGTCTCATACATGCATGCACACACTGCACTCCATCACCCATACATCATTCTCATTTGTGGGGTGTGTTTACCAATCAAGGTACCTAATGAAGGAGGGGAAGCTCAAAATTGTAGAACAAACTCATAGGGCTCCCTACCCCTCCCCCCAGCACTCTGACACATTAATCTCATAATGTTTGGCAACTCCTCTCTCATGCTATCCTTTTCCTGGCTTTTTCAATATTATACTTGAATCTGTTGTTCGTCCAAAATATTCATACGGGAATGTGTTTCAGTGGGATGTTCAGATTTGTGCCTTCTATACAAATGTTCATAAAATAACTTTCCAAAGCTAGCCATCAGACTTTCAGCTGCCGCCTCTTTTAATGCCCTCTGATGACTTGTGACCCCACATAGTGATCTAGTATCAGTCTGTGACCTTTCATGCTTATTTCTTCTCGGAAGGTATGGTTTCCCCTTTCCTGGCTTCCAAATCCTATGATAATGCACTTTTTATGAGCTGAAACCCTTTCTAGAATAATCCATTTGACCCTTAGCTTTGTTTTCTCCATTGAAAAGGCCCTTTGACCTCTTCCTCCCTGCTGTGTTCTCTCTCACCTGTGGAGGCCAATGTATATGTCCCTGAAGGTGCGCTTTCCATGACTGAGGGCCCGATTGCCAAAGCTTACCGTGCTGTTAACATTTGCTGTAGACTGGTCTAGCCAGTCTAAAGCAAATGTTATGTAGCAAGCAATGCACAAAGGGGTTTTCCATGGCTCTAATCTGTGCTCCTGTGCTGTTAGCAGCCATTGGGAACTACATGCAAATGAGCTCATTTGTATTTTAATGATCTCAAGAGTGCCTATCTTTCAAGAGCTACTTTTACAGCTGCTCTGGAGCTGTCGGAAGAGTAAGGAAACACAAGCAGACACCTGCAAAATCTGCCTGCTTGTGTTCCCTACCTTTTCCACTCCCAACGACCCCACCTGCAGGCAATTCCCTGGTGGTCCAATGGACCCCAGACCTCCCCCCACACCTGACACCTACCCCCATTCACTCAACATGCCACGCTGACACCCACATGCCCCCCGTCACCCCTGACAACTTTCCCTGTTGTTCCAGAAGCCCCACTGCCTCCTGACCTCCCCCCCCCCCACCGCCACCTCCCGACCCACTTCCCTAACAAAATTCCCTGGTGGTCAGTGGACCGCACCCCCCCTCCCCAGCAAATTACCCTGGTGGTCTAGCAAGCCCCTTCCCTCCTCCCCTGCCCTCCCTGGTACCTTAAAGAAAGTTGGGCAGGACGGCAGGAGCAACAGGATGCACTGGGTGGGGCTAAACACCATATAAGGACCACCAAGGAATTTTGTCCATGGTGGGATCAGGAGTTTTTCTCCTTATATGGTGTTTAGTCCCACCCAATGCATCCCAGAATGCACCGGACAGGGGCTGGGCGTCACCACTTTGAAAGCAGCGGCACCGAGGCATGAGGGTGGAGCTGTTGCTTCTGCCCCCCCTGCCCAACTTTTTTTAAGGTACCGGGGAGGGCAGGAGAGTAGGAAGGGAGGTCACTAGACCACCAGGGTCATTTGCTGAGTGTGCGGTCCACTGGCCGCCAGGGAATTTTGTCAGGGGAGGGGGTCGGGAGGTGTGTGGGGGGAGGATCTGGGGTCCATCAGTCCATCAGGGAATTTTGTGAGGGGGGGAGTTGGGAGGCGCAGAGGTGTCAGATGTGGAGGAGTTGTCAGGGTCTGGTGCATTTGACAGCTTGGGCTCACAAACAGCTAGTAATGCACCTCATTTGCATGTGGTCCCCTTTGTGTATCACTCGCTGTTTGTGACTCACTTAAGTTTAGCGAGGCAGCCATATTGTATTTCTGCCTTTGTATATTGGGCCCTCAGAAAATACCAGTAAGTGCCAGTGGTCCACCAGTTAGTGAACTGGAGTTCTCTGAATAGCCTGCAGGATAATCAAATGAGGTGCTGTTATGAGGGACATTTTGAGACGGATGTGATGGGAATAAGGGACATGTATTTAGAACAGCAGGCTGAGAACCCAGATACTCCATGTGACTTTGAGCAGGTCACTTAACTCTCACTTCCCTCAGGTATAAACTTACTTTGTAAGCTCTCTGGGGATAGGGAGATACCTGTTATACCAGCATATACCTTGCCTTGAACTACCACTAAACAAGTTTGAGCTAAAGCCCAAAAAAATCCCAATTGAAATAATTATTTACAGGACAAAGCTAAAATTCTTTTGACCAAAGAATGACACTTTCCAAATGCAGTCATGTTGCTGTCCTATTCCAGTAGAGAAACCTCACACACAGCTGGCAGTGCACCTCATTCCTCCCTGCAGTGCTCTCTGCTAGCCTAATACTCAGATCTCTCACACAGTTATGGCAATACACCTCAATTGTGAGAGGCATCACTCCCTTCTAGTTCAGTACTGAAACCTCACACACAGCTCTTTCAGTGCACTTTTCTTGCATAGAAGCTGCCAAATGTCCAACATTTCAAAGGGTGGCCTCTTATTATGGGGAATAAAAAAATTCCCCTTCAGTTCTTGTTGATACTGCCTCACTCACAGTAAGCTGGACAATATACGGCCGTGGCCAGAAGGATGCTAGGCTGCGTAGAGAGAGGCATAACCAGCAGAAGAAAGGAGGTGTTGATGCCCCTCTACAAGTCGTTGGTGAGGCCCCACTTGGAGTATTGTGTTCAGTTTTGGAGGCCGTATCTTGCTAAAGATGTAAAAAGACTGGAAGCGGTGCAAAGAAAAGCTACAAAAAAGGTATAGGATTTGCGTTGCAAACCGTACGAGGAGAGACTTGCTGACCTGAACATGTATACCTTGGAGGAAAGGAGAAACAGAGGTGATATGATACAGAAGTTCAAGTATTTGAAAGGTATAAATCCGCAAACGAACCTTTTCTGGAGACAGGAAGGTGGTAGAACTAGAGGACATGAATTGGGGTTGAAGGGGGGCAGACTCAGGACTACTGTCAGGAAGTATTTTTTCATGGAGAGGGTGGTGGATATGTGGAATGCCCTCCCTCGGGAGGTGGTGGAGATGAAAACGGTAATGGAATTCAAACATGCGTGGGATAAACACAAAGGAATCCTGTTTAGAAGGAATGGTTCCGTGGAGTCTTAGTGGAGATTGGGTGGCGACGCTGGTAATTGGAAACAAAACTGGAGCTGGGCAGACTTCTACTGTCTACGCCCTGATCGTGACTTAATAGATAGGGATGGGCTGAGTGTAAATTTTAAGGGGCTTCGATGTTAGCTTCAGAACTTAGTACAAGAACAGTACTGGGCAGACTTCTACGGTCTGTGCCCTGAGAAAGGCAAGGACAAATCAAACTTGGGTGTACATACTGTATAAAGTATCACATACCATGTAAAGTGAGTTTATCTTGTTGGGCAGACTGGATGGACCATACAGCTCTTTATCTGCCGTCATTTACTATGTTACTACTGTTCCCCTGCTCTGGGCAGTGTGAAACTATGAAAATGGAGGCAATGGAACAGGAGATGGATGTTTTTATATGTGCAACACAGCCTTCATCCAGCTGACACTAAACAGAGCCCCTTATAGGGCAACATTTTATGCAGAATGTTAAATTTTTCCATTCTTCTGCCATCTCTTTTCTCCTTTGGTACTGCCCTGACATTTCTTTTCTCTCTCTTTCTCTTGCTGTTTATCTCCTCCTTTCTTTTACTCTGACTGCCTCTTCAGAAGTTAGGGCTAAGGCAGGCTAGGGGAAATTCTGGTCTAACTTCCCTTGAATCTGCTTGTCTCCTTTATTGCCTCTATCTCTTTGTCCTTCCTGGCCAGCATTCCTTCTCCCTCCCCACCTCCAGTTTCTCTTTCTTACCCCATCTCATACCTATTTTCTGACGTACCTAAGACCCTGGCCCTGCAGGGGAGTCTGGGCTTTGGGCTGTCAGCTGAAGGAAACCACATGGCAGTGCTGTCCTCACTCAAGTACTGTTTAGATTCCAATGAAAACAGCTCCCCTGAGAGCCCGGGGAAGACAGCCCTCGCTGGGTGCATCCCCCCCCTTTTTTTAACGGGAACTAGTTTCTGCAAAATAGGGCTGCAATGGGAAAGAAACAAGAGGGCTTAAATCATGGCTGGCAAAACACATATATGAAAACTCACCAGAAGAGTGGAAGAGATGAAAGTGAAGTGACACTTAAAAGAACAAGGAGAGAAAAGAAGATTAGTGAGAAGGTGAGGACTAGGTATGAGAGAGGTTGAAAATAGGCAAGCAGAATGGGGAAGGAAATTGTGTGAGTGTACTAAACACCAGCCAAGACACGTTCATCTGTGTATGTGTATGGATCTGATAGAAACCCACGCTTGTCCTAATCCCCCTGTGCCCTCTGACATGTCCTGAGAATATGGTTTGGATTGGTCACCAGGCACAAAAGCTCTTAGGGACACACACATGAACACACAGAGAAATGGATGCAGATCAGGGATCTGCACTGTTCTGTTCCTGTGCTCGAGGCTACAGCATTGTGTGCAATTAGTTTTGGTTCTGACTGAACATTATATCGTTGGGCTTAGGAGCTGTGGGTGCTTGAGCACCCCCAATATTGAGAATATTCCTTGTATGTGTCCAAAGGAGGGCTATTTACACTGGGCTTAGCACCCCCAATAATTCTGAAAAGTTGGCTCCTATGTCGTTGGGCCAGAATAAGATCTGTTTTTGTCATTTGAAATATGTTTGAGACTATATGAGAAACATGTTTGAAAATATTTTTGGACACTATTTCACTATAAGGAGTTTTTTTTACTTATGATTACTGTTTTAACTGTGGGCAAGAGTGAACACCAATAAAATGGTTCACAATACTTATTGGGTTGCTGCCTCAGTTTTATGAGGTCTCGTCCTCCTTTCAAATAATTTTTTCAATAACTTTTCTAGAAGTTTGATATTCACTATTCTGGTTACAGATATATATATATATATATCCACATATGGACATACACACACAACACATGGGGCGCATGGACACGATCATGAGCACACGCACACACATACACACATGCATATGAACACACACACACACTGATCTCATAAGCCTGCTTTCCCTTTGGAAAGTCTAATAAACATGAGTGAGAGGAGAAGAGGAGACAAAAAGGAACTGGGGACTGGGAGAAGGACAGAGAGGGAGAGTACATTCCTTTCATACTTGTGGTGAAGGTAGTCCCTCACTTAGCCGTCTGGTTTTTGTTCTGGGAACCCCTCAGCCAGTGGAGGGTCACCCTGCTGTAATGAATAATGCATGTGTCAAGATCATATACTCATCTCAGCCCCCATGTTCATGGGAACTTCATCTTGAGATTACTGAGCAAAGCTGGCACCAAGAACTTGGGCTCTGGCCAAAAACTCAGAAGATAAAGAGTCCAAGTGTCAGAGTTTATTTTCATCCACATTGGGATTTTAAAGACAAAGTTATAGCAGGTTGCCTAGGTAGGAAAACCTAGTGGGCCCCTAATTTGGGCCTATTTTATAAAGACACAAGCTCCTTTCTGCAGTTCTTGTGGGCAAGTTTATAAAATGCAGCTATAATGAAGAGGGAAACAATATTCACAAAAGTGCATAAACAGTGGCTCCGCCCGCAGTCTGCCCAAACTATACCCCAAACACACCTATACCAGTCACAAGTGGCGTATTTATTCAAGGTGCATGTGTTGCTTACACATCCCCTGTCAGCCCCCCCCCCCCCCCCCCGCCTTAAAATCATCTCTGCTCCACTCTAGTCTTTGCCAGGCAGCGACACTCATAGGTTGCCTGTGGCTGTGGCCTGCCCTGCACCAGGACTTTCTCTACAAGCCATCCTGCCCCTTCTGATGTAACTTCCTATTTTGTGAAGGGCGAGACGGTTCAGAGAGAAAGTCCTGATGCAAGCCACAGGCAGCCTATGAGTGCCTCTGCCGCTGCCTGGGTGAAGACTGGAGTAGAGATAATTTTAAGGTACCTTCGGGGGGGGGGGGGGGGCCTGACAGGGGATGTGTAAGCAACACATGCACCTTGAATAAATATGCCACTTGTGACTGGTATAGGTGTGTTTGGGGTATAGTCTGGGCAGACTGCGGGCGGAGGGGGGGCTGGGAGACACACCTCATGTTAAACATTTCTGGCTACACCACTGCAAGTGCACTTATTCTTGACATTGCATTTACTTGTGGGGGTTATTTTATAAGTAGTATTTTAAAGACCTTTGGAAGAAAAGCAGGAGAGGGGAGATATGCTAGAGATATTTATTTATTTAAGTATTTATATACATCCTAGACCTAAACAATTTACAGTTTTTTACAGGTACTGGCACTCCCAAATGGGCTCACAAATCTAAGTGGTACTACTACTACTATTTAACATTTCTAAAGCGCTACTAGGGTTACGCAGCACTGTACAGTTTAATAGAGAAGGACAGTCCCTGCTCAAGGAGCTTACAATCTAAAGGACAAATGTACAGTCAGTCAAATTGGGGCAGTCTAGATTTCCTGAATAGAGGTATAAAGGTTAGGTGCCGAAAGCTACATTGAAGAGGTGGGCTTTGAGCAAGGATTTGAAGATGGGCAGGGAGGGGGCTTGGCGAATGGGCTCAGGAAGTTTATTCCAAGCATAGGGTGAGGTGAGGCAGAAAGGGCGGTACCTGGGGAATGGAGAGCTAAGTGACTTCCCCAGGGTCTCACAGAGCTGCAGAGGGAATTGAACCTGATTCTCCAGGATCTCCATCCATTGCTGACCGTTAGACAGCAGTGGAAATCAAACCCAGGTCCCCAGGTCCTCAACCTGCTGCACTAATCATTAGACCACTCCACTCCACTCTATAGCACATCTCTTTTAGTTGAAAAGATGCTGTAGAACAAAGAGACATCAGATGAAAGTGAAAGGGGATAGACTCAGGTGTAATCTATGGAAATACTTCTTTATGGAAAACATGGTGGATGCATGGAACAGTCTCATGGTGAAAGTGATGGAGGCTAAAGACTATCTGAATTCAAGAAAGCATGGGACAAGCACATAGGATCTTAGAGGAAGGGACAGCAGTGGTATGGATGGGCAGACTGGGGTAGACCATATGCCGGTTACTCAGCTTGAGCCAGTCAATGTTTTTTTAAGCACTGATCGCCACAGGCAGAATTAGCCCCAGATATTCAATGCTGAGGGATGGCCGGCCATTGCCATAGAATATCCGGGGCTAATTCAGCATTTGCTATCATCTGGAACTTATGTGGGACCCAGCTGATATCAGGCTGGGACCAGCATAAGTATATGAGCCCCATCCAATGCCTGCTCCCCCTCCCACCCTGTATGCAACAACAGACGCCCCCCCCCCCCCAGATCCCCCTGCCTCCCTTGCCCCCCTCCTGCCCAATATCAGCAGGTTTACCTGCCCGTTTGCCTGGTAGTCCAATGGGTGAAATGGGCAGGAGCAATGCCCATTTGCTCTTGCCCATTGTGGCAGCCTCCCAAATATGGCTTCTCTGGCCTCTAGTATTCAGTCTCAGTGCCCACATAGCTAATTGGGCATGTAGGACTGCATAAAAAGTACCAGCCTGCAGCTGATCTTAACTCCTGCCTCCCCACCAAATGCTCGACCCCTCTCCCAAATATCTCACCTTGCAAAAGATTCTTCCACCATCTCCCCGCCAGCCAAGGTCCTCTCTTCTGTTGCAGCAAAGCTTCCTGTTCTGAGTCTGACGTTCTGCACGTATAACGTGCAGGACGTCAGGCTCAGAATTTGAAACTGAAGGAAGCTTTGCTGCAACAGAAGAGAGGACCTTGGCTGGCGGGGGTTGGGGTCCCCCGCCAGCTTTGCAACGGAAGGACCTTGGCTGGCGGGGGTTGGGGTCCCCCGCCAGCTTTGCAAGGGAAGGACCTCGGCTGGCGGGAGTTGGGGTCCCTTGGCAGCAAAGGTAGGTGATGGCGGCGGGGGAGGGTTGGCGGCGGGAGGGGGGTTCAAAGTTGGCGGTGGGGGGGTCCAGCAATGGCGAGGGGGTCCGGCAATGGCGGGGGGGGGGGGGGCTAAAATGTGCCCCCTGGCTCTGGCCTCCCCTCCCGCTGAAGTCCAGATACGCCCCTGCCGCAACCTCTAGTGGTAGTCTCATGTTGCTACTGCTAGAGGCTGACTACTAGTGGTAGTACAGTGAGACTACCACTACAGTTCACAGCAGCCATTTTTACTCCAGAGCTGCTAGGGGTTACACAGTCAGAATTCTCTGGAGCATCTGGAATCAGCAATAAGCTAACAGAGAACGCAGTATTTGTTGAATTACGAAGAGGTGGGAAAGAAGGAACTCTCAATATTTCCAGGCTCAAAGCAAAAAACTGGCTGAAAGCCAAGAAATAACAAACCCTTCTTGAAAGAAACCTGATTGGAAGGATACATGAAAGTACTCAGCACAATGGAAATGTGTAGAGGAAGAGAGAAAGAGAGACAAACATAACACACACACACATACACATACACACACAGACAGATCAGAGGACTGGTCTTAATGAAAACAGAAAAATGAAATAGAAACATTTGGGTCAGTATTCAAAGGAACATGCCCCTAAAGCAATTAAATTTAGAAACACATCCACATTTAAACACCAATTTAAAAAAAAACAAACCACTATTTACACACGGAGATTGGGCATGGCTTGGGCAGAACTAAAATCTACATGTGTACTGTATTTCCCGTTATGCAAAGGGAATACACGTGTATGGGGGAAATTTACTACTTTGGGATGTGCACCTGCTCAAAGACATGTATAAATTTTTAAAATGTGCTTGTTTTGGCCAGGGCTCATTCTCCTTAATCCCATGTACTTTCAGTGGCGTTCCCGACTGACACCCGGGGTGGATCGCCGACGCGTCCCGTCCACCGGGTGCAGCGCGACCCCCCCCCCCCGGGCGAAAGGACACCCCCCCGGTGAAAGACCCCCCCCCCGGGTGCACGCCGCTGGGGGGGGGGGGGGGGGGGCCGCGCGCCTGTCCGCTTCATTCATTTCCATGCTCCTTCTGCCCCGGAACAGGAAGTAACCTGTTCCGGGGCAGAGGGAGCACAGAACGAATGTAGCAGACAGGCGCGTGGCACCCCCCCCCCCCCCCCCCAGCGGCGTGCACCCGGGTCGGACCGCACCCACCGCCCCCCTCCCCCCTTGGTACGCCACTGTGTACTTTATTTCCAACTCCAGCTCCAGGCCAGTTAAATCCCCTGTTCGGAGCTAACTGCTATGTTTCAGCAGCACTTAATCGCTGACATTCATGTGACCCTCGGTGTATAAAGCTTGTCCACCCCTGACATAGAGGCCATTTTTGCTGGTGAAGCACTGTTTCACTCACAAAGTGGCTTTGAAGGTTGCCCTCCCTGAGAAACATATTTCAAAATGTTCTTTAAAATAGGAAAGATATTTCTAAATCATAGTTATATTAGGGTTCTAAGGTTTCCCTCTGTGTTTTTTCAGTAAAGTTTGTACCCCTTTTTTCAGTTTTCCTTTCTTTTAACTTTTTATTTTCCTTTGGCCTATAGTTAGACCTTCGAAACTCCTGGATTCTGGGAGAGCCTCACTTATCCATCCCTCCATTCTTTTCTGAGTTCTTTTGTGTCTCTTTCCACGCACATTTCTTGCAAGATGGTTTTGCGCATTTCTTGATTTCCAACCATTTGTAACCTTTACACTTGCTGGCCGCCTCTTTTTGTTTGCCTTTTGATATATCCTGGTTACCATAGTGACAGATCGTTGTCTCCTGAAAAAATAATGACCTAAAGGTTCTATCAGTGTCCCCCCATCATTGCCTTCTCCCCCCCACACACACATCCACTCCCACCCCAGATGTGAAATAGAGAGAATGTGGGCATTGTGAAATACTGTGGGTCGTTATCAAGCACAGCTGGTTTCGATTTAATCTGGAATCTGGCTAAGAAATTCCAGAGTGTTTAAGTCTAGTAGGGCTGGACCTGTGTTCAGCTGGCAGGCATGGTGGGGAGGGGGATGCAGGGGCAGTGTGAGAAGGTTTTGAGAGCAGAACTTTGAGAAAAAGAAGGGAGGAGGCTAGGTGGAGTTTTGACATATTTTTGAGTCTTCTCTTGAGGTGAAACTGTGTGTATATATGGGTATTCATATCTTTAATTTGTCTTTACTATAAACATTCAGGATAAATATTTTTGTACTATGTCAACAATCTAGGACATTTTTGGCTCTGGTTTATACACTTTGTTATTTTGATTCAGGTTCTGCCACACTGTCTGCCAGTGCAACTCAATCCTCTGCTTTTTTAGTACTGAAACCCTTAGCGGCCAATGGGTTATTCCTTCCATAGTATAGAACTTTATTCCCATGTTTATATTGTATTAAAACCTTTTGAATATTGATCCCTACATGTATGTATTTAGCTCATCGGAGCCAGCTCTGTGGGTGCCAGTGTGCGCTGAGCACCTCCCAGTATTGAGCAAGCTCCTTCATCATGTCCAGGGGTGGGTAATTTCTATTGTGATTGGCGTTCCAAATCATTTTGAAATGTTGGCAACTATGATTTAGCTGCTTAGTGCTTTGCAGCCCAAGCCCAATTTCTGTGGGTACCTAGTCTTGAAGATCATAAGTACATAAGTACATAAGTAGTGCCATACTGGGAAAGACCAAAGGTCCATCTAGCCCAGCATCCTGTCACCGACAGTGGCCAATCCAGGTCAAGGGCACCTGGCACGCTCCCCAAACGTAAAAACATTCCAGACAAGTTATACCTAAAAATGAGGAATTTTTCCAGTCCATTTAATAGCGGTCTATGGACTTGTCCTTTAGGAATCTATCTAACCCCTTTTTAAACTCCGTCAAGCTAACCGCCCGTACCACGTTCTCCGGCAATGAATTCCAGAGTCTAATTACACGTTGGGTGAAGAAAAATTTTCTCCGATTCGTTTTAAATTTACCACACTGTAGCTTCAACTCATGCCCTCTAGTCCTAGTATTTTTGGATAGCGTGAACAGTCGCTTCACATCCACCCGATCCATTCCACTCATTATTTTATACACTTCTATCATATCTCCCCTCAGCCGTCTCTTCTCCAAGCTGAAAAGCCCTAGCCTTCTCAGCCTCTCTTCATAGGAAAGTCGTCCCATCCCCACTATCATTTTCGTCGCCCTTCGCTGTACCTTTTCCAATTCTACTATATCTTTTTTGAGATACGGAGACCAGTACTGAACACAATACTCCAGGTGCGGTTGCAGTTAAAATCATGCATGCAGCTTTGCACCTAAGCACACTCCTGAGAATTTACCCCTGAAATTTGTATTTTTGTTCCTTAACACCCCGCTATTTAAACAAATACAGTTGTCTTAAAACAGAGATCAGTTGCTTTTTGCAGTTAAAATCATGCATGCAGCTTTGCACCTAAGCACACTCCTGAGAATTTACCCCTGAAATTTGCATTTTTGTTCCTTAACATCTCGCTATTTAAACAAATACAGTTGTCTTAAAACACAGATTGAATTGGGTGACAACTGTATCAGAAGGGAAGTGTCTGACAGAGGCCACCCCATGTAATGTGGTTGCCATCTTTTCTCATATGGATAAGGCAGATGTAGCCTAATGGTTAGTACAGCGGGCTTTGATCCTAGCTACCTGGGTTTGATTCCCACTGTAGTTCCTTGTGACCTTGGGAAAGTCACTTAACCCTCCATTGCCCCAGGTACAAAAACTTAGATTGTGAGCCCTCTCAGGGAGAAGTAGCCTAGTGGTTAGTGCAGCAGACTTTGATCCTGGGGAACTGGGTTCAATTTCCACTGCAGCGCCTTGTGACTCTGGGCAAGTCACTTAACCCTCCATTGCCCCAGGTATAAATAAGTGCTTGGAAACAAATACACAGGAAATATAAATACGCAATAAGACAAACCAAAAGGTCTTATTACAAAACTAAAATAGGACCGGATTACAAAGATCTGAAAAAGCTATATCAACTCTTAAATAAATTATTAGACACCACCCCCATCACCACAGCCGACACAGACATCCCACCTGCAGACAAATTTGCTAACTACTTTAATGAAAAAATAATTAAATTATGCAGCAAACTTCCTCAGCACAACACCGACATCAAAAACTTCTTCAATGACCTGGACCTAACCCCAGATGGCTGCCCAGCTGACCATATATGGTCAACATTTACTCTCTTCACCACCAAAACAGTTAAAAAAGCGACTCATAGGTTTGCCAACACCCACTGTAAACTGGATACATGCCCCTGACCGCTTCACAGAAGACCTAACATCCCACCTAAACTTCATGCTACAACAAGGTCTCTTCCCCGAGGAATACGGCAACATCCTACTCACCCCAATACCAAAAGACCCCAAGAAAAGTACAAATGATCTAACCAATTACTGCCCAGTCGCGTCTATCCCACTAGTAGTCAAACTGATGGAGAGCTTGGTGACCAAACAGCTTACGGAATACATGGACAAGTTCTCAATATTACACAATTCACAGTCAGGATTCCGCCCCCACCACAGTACTGAAACTGTCGTAGTCACTCTCCTGGCCAAATTCAAGCAAGAAATAGCCACAGGTAAAAGTATACTTCTCCTCCAATGCTACCTGTTCCACGCGCAGGGCCCAAGAGACAGGCAGAGCTCCGGAGTCTCAATGCATGGATGAGACAATGGTGCAAGGAGGAGGGTTTTAGATTTGTTAGGAACTGGGCAACATTCTGGGGAAGGGGGAGCCTACTCCAAAAGGATGGGCTCTACCTTAACCAGGGTGGGACCAGGCTGCTGGCGTCGGCATTTAAAAAGGAGATAGAGCAGCTTTTAAACTAGAAATGGGGGGAAGGCTGACAGTCGCTCAAAAGCGCATGGTTCGGGAAAAGGTATCTTGCAAAGATACCTCACAAACAGAGAAGGTGGGGTTTCTGGATAGTGAGGTTGCACAACAGACTGTGGTAGGCCAGGTGCCCTTAAATACAACTAAAGATCAGACAAAAGATGGCAGTACTAAGCATCAGGCAAATAGGAACAACAAACATACTCTGAAATGTCTATATGTAAATGCTAGGAGTCTAAGAAATAAGATGGGAGAGTTGGAATATATTGCACTAAATGAAAAATTGGATATAATAGGCATTACTGAGAGCTGGTGGAAGGAGGATAACCAGTGGGACACTGTCATACCGGGGTACAAAGTATATCGTAGTGATAGGGTGGACCGGACTGGGGGAGGGGTAGCATTGTATATTAACGAGAGCCTTGACTCAGATAGATTACAAATTCAGCAGGACACAAATCACACCTTTGAATCATTGTGGGTTGAAATTCCATGTATAAAAGGGAAAAGGACGGTGATAGGAGTGTACTACCGTCCGCTTCGCCAGGATGAGCAGGTAGACGCAGAAATGATAAAAGAGATCAGAGATGCAAACAAAATGGGCAATGTGATAATAATGGGTGACTTCAATTATCCAAATATAGACTGGGTAAATGTAACATCGGGACACGCTGGAGAGGTACAATTCCTTGATGAAATCAAGGACAGCTTTATGGAGCAGCTGGTGCAGGAGCCGACGAGAGAAGGAAAAATTCTAAGACTCGCTCCTTAGTGGAGCGCATGATCTGGTGAGGGATGTTATGGTACTGGGGCCACTTGATAACAGTGATCATAATATGATCAGTTTTAATATCAACCTTGAAGTAACTATACACAGGAAGTCAAATACATTAGCGTTTAACTTTTAAAAAGGAGACTATGATAAAATGAGAAGAACGGTGGAAAAAAAACTTAGGGGGACAACTGAGAGGGTAAAAACTGTATAACAGGCATGGATGCTGTTCAAAATTACCATCCTGGAGGCCCAGGCCAAACATATTCCACTAATTAGAAAAGAAAGACGGAACTCCAAAAGACAGCCGGCCTGGTTGAAAAGTGAGGTGAAGGAAGCTATAAGGGCTAAAAGAAATGCCTTCAGAAAATGGAAGAAGGAACCGTCTGAAAATAACAAGAAGCAACATAAGGAGTGTCAAAGCAAAGGCAAGGCGCAGATAAAGAAGGCCAAAAAGATAGCATTAGAGGCAAAAAAAACATAGTAAAAAATTTTTTTGGTATATTAAAAGCAGGAAGCCGGCAAAAGAATCAGTTGGGCCGCTGGATGACCGAGGGGTAAAAGGGGCGATCAAGGAAGACAAAGACGTAGCGGAGAGACAGAATGAATTCTTTGCTTCGGTCTTCACCGAGGAAGATTTGGGTGGGATACCGGTGTCGGAAATGATATTTCAAGCGGACGAGTCGGAGAAACTTACTGACTTCACGGTAAACCTGGAGGACGTAATGGGGCAGTTCAGCAAACTGAAGAGTAGCAAATCTCCTGGACCGGATGGTATTCATCCTAGAGTACTGATAGAACTGAAAAATGAGCTTGCGGAGCTACTGCTAGTGATATGCAATTTATCCTTAAAATCGAGCGTGGTACCTGAAGATTGGAGGGTGGCCAATGTAACGCCCATTTTTAAAAAAGGTTCCAGGGGAGATCCGGGAAATTATAGACCGGTGAGTCTGACGTTGGTGCCGGGGAAAATGGTAGAGGCTATTATTAAAAACAAAATTACAGAGCACATCCGAGGACATGGATTACTGAGACCGAGTCAGCATGGCTTTTGTGTGGGGAAATCTTGCCTGACCAATTTACTTCAATTGTTTGAAGGAGTAAACAAACATGTGGACAAAGGGGAGCCGGTTGATATTGTGTATCTGGATTTTCAAAAGGCGTTTGACAAGGTACCTCATGAAAGGCTACAGAGGAAATTGGAGGGTCATGGGATAGGAGGAAAAGTCCTATTGTGGATTAAAAACTGGTTGAAGGATAGGAAACAGAGAGTGGGGTTAAATGGGCAGTATTCACAATGGTGAAGGGTAGTTAGTGGGGTTCCTCAGGGGTCTGTGCTAGGACCGCTGCTTTTTAATATATTTATAAATGATTTAGAGATGGGAGTAACTAGCAAGGTAATTAAATTTGCTGATGACACAAAGTTATTCAAAGTCGTTAACTCGCGACAGGATTGTGAAAAATTACAGAAGGACCTTACGAGACTGGGAGACTGGGCGGCTAGATGGCAGATGACGTTTAATGTGAGCAAGTGCAAGGTGATGCATGTGGGAAAAAAGAACCCAAATTATAGCTACGTCATGCAAGGTTCCACGTAAGGAGTTACGGACCAAGAAAAGGATCTAGGTGTTGTCGTCGATAATACACTGAAACCTTCTGCTCAGTGTGCTGCTGTGGCTCGGAAAGCGAATAGAATGTTGAGTATTATTAGGAAAGGTATGGAAAACAGGTGTGAGGATGTTATAATGCTGTTATATTGCTCCATGGTGAGTAAGGTGTTCAATTCTGGTCGCCGCATCTCAAGAAGGATATAGTGGAATTGGAAAAGGTGCAGCGAAGGGCGACTAAAATGATAGCGGGGATGGGACGACTTCCCTATGAAGAAAGACTAAGGAGGCTAGGGCTTTTCAGCTTGGAGAAGAGACGGCTGAGGGGAGACATGATAGAGGTATATAAAATAATGAGTGGAGTGGTACAGGTGGATGTGAAGCATCTGTTCACGCTTTCCAAAAATACTAGGACTAGGGGGCATGCGATGAAACTACAGTGTAGTAAATTTAAAACAAATCAGAGAAAAGTTTTCTTTACCCAACGCGTAATTAAACTCTGGAATTCGTTGCCGGAGAACGTGGTGAAGGCAGTTAGCTTGGCAGAGTTTAAAAAGGGGTTAGACGGTTTCCTAAAGGACAAGTCCATAAACCGCTACTAAATGGACTTGGGAAAAATCCACAATTCCAGGAATAACATGTATAGAATGTGTGTACGTTTGGGAAGCTTGCCAGGTGCCTTTGGCCTGGATTGGCCGCTGTTGTGGACAGGATGCTGGGCTCGATGGACCCTTGGTCTTTTCCCAGTGTGGCATTACTTATGTACTTATGTAACATGTCGAGTGCATTCGACATGGTAAACCACAACATACTACTAAGAGTCCTCGGCCACTTCGGGATTGTTGGAAATGTACTCAACTGGATAAAGGGCTTCCTAACCACCAGAACTTACCAAGTAAAAAAAATATCTCCACCTTGAAAGGCCACCTGCGGAGTACCTCAAGGATCACCACTATCACCAATACTCTTCAACGTGATGATGATCCCACTGGCAAAGTCCTTATCCAACCGAGGTCTCAACCCGTTCATCTATGCAGACGACGTCACAATATACATTCCCTTCACGCATGACTTGTCAGAAATAATTAATGAAATCAATGACGGCCTGAACATCATGGACTCCTGGGCAAACTCATTCCAACTGAAACTGAACACTGAAAAAACACACTGCCTCATCCTTTCATCTCAACATAACAAATACAAACCCACAACCATAAACACCTGAGAACACACCCTCCCTACCTCAGACAGTCTAAAAATACTCTGCGTCACAATTGACCGCAACCTTACCCTTGAGAGCCAAGTAAACTCCGTAATAAAGAAAATGTTCTATTCAATGTGGAAACTTAAACAAATAAAACCTTTCTTCCAGAGGGAAATTTTTCGAAACCTTGTACAATCAATGGTCCTAAGTCACGCAGACTACTGCAACGGAATCTACGTGGGATGTAAAGAAAAACTCGCAAAAAACTCCAGCACCCAAAACACAGCTGCCAGACATTTGGTAAAACACACTTCGAAAGTGCTAAACCTCTCAGAGAAAAGCTGCACTGGCTCCCAATTAAAGAACGGGTCATCTTCAAAATCTGCACCTTGGTCCACAAAATCATCTATGGCGTAGTCCCAGGATACATGACAGACCTTATCGATCTACCAACCAGAAACAGAATCGGATCATCACGATTATACCTAAACTTATATTACCCAAACTGCAAAGGACTCAAATACAAAACAACTTACGCATCCAGCTTCTCCTACATAAGTGCACAACTATGGAATGGACTCCCAAAAACTGTGAAAACAATCCATGACCATCTAAACGTCAGGAAATCACTAAAAACCAACCTCTTCAAAAAGGCTTACCCCACCGATCCAACGTAAATCCCCACACCCAGCAACACAGCATAACCAATGATCGTACTGGACAATGCACAATCTTCACTCCCTCCGACCCTCATGGTACCTGACACACAACTTACCTCATTCGACCACAACATAACCTTGTATTTGTTATCAACCGAGTGGCGAACGCCTTTACAGTATTATGTAAGCCACATTGAGCCTGCAAATAGTGGGAAAATGTGGGGTACAAATGTAACAAATAAATAAGGACAGAAAAAGTACCTGCATATAATATGTACAGCACTACGTACATCTAGTAGCACTAGAGAGGCTGTAGCTTGGTAAATAGCACTGAATGGCTCAAATGCTGATATTCATTAGTACTTCACTGAGTATCACCTCTAACCGCTGTGGCACTATCAAGTTAGGGATAGTTATTGTTTTTCTTGTTTGTCATCAATGCTGCTTTCACCTTTTTGATAAAGGGCCCTGTTTACTAAGCTGCGTTAGCATTTTTAACGTGCATTAACCATGTACACGTGTGAACTATGTACATGCCTACAATATCCCTATAGGCGCCTACACATTTAGTGCGCGTGCTAATTGTAGACGCGTTAAAAACGCTAACGCGCCTTAGTAAACAGGGCTCAAAGTGATTATTTACTTCTTTTGAGGAAATGGAGTTTTTTTTTTTCTGACCTTTGATGGTTGTGGAACTGCTTTAAGCTCTTACTGTTTTGTGCGTTTATTCTTAAACTCTGAGGTCTTTTTTTTTTCTCCTACTTTTCATGGTTAGTTTGACACTGTATATCAGTTAGGGTGTTCCTGCATTGCAGTTGTTCACAACCTTATTTTGGAGCTTTTATACTATCTAGTTAGTGTCAGGGTGGTCTAGGAGTGGAGTCAGGGTGGACCCAGAAGCTTTATAGCTCATAGTTCACCTTTATTTACTATACCTCAAATAATATAAATATCTAAGCAGTTTACATTAAAATTTAAAAAGCGTGAGGGGAGAAGAGGAAAAAAAAAGCAATAGGAGGCCTAGGTTGCATTAGTCTATTAATAAAAAGGGAGGGGAAAAAATTTAAAAGGAATCCAAACTGACAATTATACTAAGATAGAAAAGGAAGGGAAGGAGTGGAAGTGATACTGTAATGGAGTAAAATCATTAAGAATTAGGTAGAGGTAGCTAATAATGGTAATTGATAACCTACAGTGAAGTAATGTGTCTTTAGTAATTCCTTACATTTTTTTTTAATGAATATCAGTGGTGCCCAGATAATTTTATCTGGGTATCACCAATATTCTATGCCAGTGCCCGGAAAACTAACTGGGTAAATAGGACCACTTAAAAAGCAAAAAAAAAAAAAAACAGTGTGGGGTCCACACTCTCCACAGCAATCGAATACAACAGAAGAAAAAGGGGTGGAGAGGGCCCAATGTCAAGAGATCAGTCACCATACTCAAGGGTAAGATGCTCCAGAAAAATCTTTATTAGGACCCAACACGGTCCGTGTTTCGGCTGTATCAGCCTTCCTCAGGGGTCAATCAATGGATGTTCTGTATTATATTGGTTGATGGAGCATTTACTGATCAATTAGTGAAAATCACAAGAAGCCTGAGATTGCCCACTAACAATCCCACAGCTCGCCTTCGCCGGTGGCCCGTCCCCATATACACAACCTCTCTCCTCCCTCCGGCATCGCGCCTTGCCGGAAACAGGAAGTTAGAGTTGCGTCAGAAAAAGCAACCCTTGCTATGCCCGGATAATAATCTGGGTACCGGTACTTCTGGTAGCTGTGAAATCCTGGATGGTCAGTGCTGGTGCCCAGATTGGGCCCGTCATTGTCTGGTCATTTGTTTCCTGTCCAGTTAGGTCCTTTCATGTTTTTCACAGTAAATAATTGAGGGATGGTTGCCTTTTAGCCACTGGACTGCTGAGCTTATTTTAGCTGCAGTAATCATGGCTGGTAAGAGATATTGGTCAAATTCTGAGATATAGGGGTATGTTTACTAAGGTGCGTTAGCATTTTTAATGCACCTGTAAATTTAAGGCGCGTTAAACGCTAATGCGCCTATACATTTCTATGGGTGTGTTAGCGTTTAATACGCACACATTGTTTACAAGTGTTAAAAATGCTAACACACCCATAGCGCCACATGGAGGGGCATAATCGAACGGGGACGACCATCTCTAAGGGTGCCCATCTCTAAGGACGTCCCGGCAAAGTGGCGGGGAAACCGCTATTATCAAAACAAGATGGGCGTCCATCTTTCGTTTTGATAATACGGTCGGGGACGCCCAAATCTCAACATTTAGGTCGACCTTAGAGATGGTTGACCTAAATGTTGAGATGGGCGACCTTAGAGATGGTCATCCCCGTTTTTCAGCGATAATGGAAACCGAGGACGCCCATCTCAAAAATGACCAAATCCAAGCCATTTGGTCGTGGGAGGAGCCAGCATTCGTAGTGCACTGGTCCCCCTGACATGCCAGGACACCAACCGGGCACCCTAGGGGGCACTGCAGTGGACTTCACAAATTGCTCCCAGGTGCATAGCTCCCTTACCTTTGGTGCTGAGCCTCCCAACCCCCCCCCCAAAACCCACGCCCCACAACTGTACACCACTGCCGTAGCCCTAAGGGGTAAAGGGGGACACCTACATGTGGGTACAGTGGGTTTCGGGTGGGTTTTTAAGGGCTCACATTTACCAGCACAAGTGTAACAGGTAGGGCCTGGGTCCGCCTGCCTGAAGTGCACTGCACCCACTAAAACTGCTCCAGGGACCTGCATTCTGCTGTCATGGAGCTGGGTATGACATTTGAGGCTGGCAAAAAAAAAAAAAAATTTAGGGTGGGAGGGGTTGGTGACCACTGGGGGAGTAAGGGGAGGTCATCCCTGATTCCCTCCGGTGGTCATCTGGTCAGTTTGGGCACATTTTTGAGGCTTGGTCATGAAAAAAAATGGACCAAGTAAAGTCGACCAAATACTCGTCAGGGATGCCCTTCTTTTTTCCATTATCGGACGAGGACGCCCATCTCTTAAGCATGCCCCAGTCCCGCCTTCGCTACGCTTCCGACACGCCCCTGTGAACTTTGGTCATCCTCGCGACGGACTGCAGTTGAGGACGCCCAAAATTGGCTTTCGATTATGCCAATTTGGGCAACACTGAGAGAAGGACGCCCATCTCCCGATTTGTGTCGGAAGATGGGCGCCCTTCTCTTTCAAAAATGCCCCTGTTAGTAAACCTAGGCCATAGTCTTCAGATATTTAAGTTCATGTATCTATGTGTTTACGTAGTATTTCCCTTCTCCTATGTATAGCTTTCTGCCAGAAAGGAAGTATTTTTCAACAGTTTCTTTTTTGTCACTATTTTATTGAAGATTTTGAAGTGTATAACAAGAACTATAAAGTGAAGTGGAGGAGTGGCCTAGTGGCTAGAGCACTGGTCTCAAAATCCAGAGGTGCCTGGTCACTTAACACTCTATTGCCTCAGGTACAAAACTAAGGGGTCCTTTTATAAAGGTACATTATCATTTTTAGCACATTCTAAACACTAGAGACACCCATAGGAATATATGGGTGTCTCTAGCATTTAGCACACACTAAAAATGCTAGCTTGTAAAAGACCCCCTTAGATCATGAGCCCTCCAGGGACAGGGAAGTACTCAGTGTATCTGAATGTAACTCACCTTGAGCCACTACTGAAAAAGGTGTGAGCAAAATAATAAATAAATGAATAAATAAATAAATAAAACTGATATAACAAGTTGGCTTCTAACACAGTATCAGGAGATCATAAGCATGTCCTTATGTACATCCATAAGTTTAAAAGTACAGAAATTAATAACCAGGATACAAAGTACTGTATTATTGGCATTTGGAGCTAATAGAATCGAGGGATTCCCAGGTATGCATCATAGAACAAACAGAACTGTTTATGTGCAATCAGTGATTCATGTTTATTAATCATACAGACATAGCTCCAGCATTTAGAAAAATTCAGGGAGGAATTAGCACAGATTATTAAGTGTGTGGCAATAGCTAATAAAATATTAAAGAGTTTAGGAGAAGGTTCTGGCAGAAGTATGTCCAGACTGGAGGAGCATAAAATAACAGTTCTATAAGTGATCAACAAAAGGTTATATTTTTTTAACAGCATTAAAAAAAAAAAGGCCAGTAAATTCTTTTCCTTAGAACTCCACCAGCATATATCAGGTTCAACATCTGATAAAGCAGGACAGCTCAAACCTGTTGTGGAGACTCCACAGCAGTCGGGTTTGCAGGATACCCACAATGATAAATATGCATGAGATATGTTTTTGATGTATGCAGATTTATCAATATATTACATCACAGTGTGGTTATATGCTGCTCTATACCAAATGGTTCTGAGCTGTTTGGACAAATTCCTGGAGGAAAAGTCCATAGTCTGCTATTGAAACAGACATGGGAAGCAACTGCTTGCCCTGGGATTTGTCGTATGGCGTGTTGTCACGATTTGGGTTTCAGCCAGGTACTTGTGACCTGGCTTGGCCACTGTTTCGAAAACAGGATACTGGGTTAAATGGACCATTGGTCTGACTCAGTATGGCTACTCTTATGTTCTTAAGTAAACAAGACAAACTCTTGGGATGTTATATAAACATAACAATATTCATTAGCGGAATTATATGCCCCACAGAATTGCCTTCATACTCTCAAAAGAACTCTCTTTACATCAAATAGAAATCAGGATAGTTCAGAAAACCTTTTAAAAAGCAGGGTTTTCAAATTGTACATAAACAAAAAATAATTAAATGTATAAAACAGGAAGATACCAGTTCCCAACTCTTCATTACTTGTACAGCATGCTTTTATCATGAATAGTAAATCTGAAAACTGGACTGGCATTGGGGCTCCCAGGACAAGTTAGGAAGCTCTGATTCATATTCCACCTTCAGCTGAAAAGCACACTGGAAAGCAAATGGGGTTGTATTCAGATTGTGACTCCATTTTCCTCTGATGGGAGATGGAGTTTGTGTTGCCTTCTCTCTAGTAAGAGCTAATGAGAGCAGTGTTTCTAGGATTTTAAGGATCTGCGTAACGAATGTGCATGAGACAGATTTGCATGCAGGCCTATATAAGACACCAAACTCTTTCCAGATTAACCCACAGAGCCGCCTCCTCACCTCCTCAGCCCTGCTGTTCTGTTACTGTAATATTATTTTTTACATATAGCTCCACTTCTTCTCCCTTTCTTCCTCCCTTGTCCCTCTTGTGTAGTCTGGTATAACAGTCATGGTTTTCTTTGGACCAGGTGTCCGTAACCTCCACTAAATCCTCTATATCTATCACTTTTATTTCTCATACTGTGGACATTAGTATACCCAGCTTTCCATTTTTCCTATTTCTAAGTGTTTAATGTTTTACCTACCTGAGGGGCTCTTTTACAAAGTGGCGGTAAGCTCACCACGGGCTTACCATGTTCCAATCTGGAGCTACCGCCTGCCCAACGCAGGCACCAGCGGTAGTTCCACCCCCAGCATGTGACGTTTCTAGCGCTAACAGAAATATTAGAAAAATACTTCTGCAGGTTCTAACCTGGCGGTAATCAGGCAACGCACGCACTGCCTGGTTACTACTCGGTTAGTGTGGGAGCCTTTACCGCCACCTCAATGCTCCCCCCCTCATGGCCACACAGTAAGTGAAGTCTTACCACATAGTCATTTCTTTTTTCAGGCTTTTTACATGGCAGAAACAGCCTCTGCCGCTAGCGCAGGGCTCCTTTTTCCACAACGGGTAAAAAGGCCAAAATAAAATGGCCATTTGGTAAGATTTCACTTTGTGGCCATGAGGGTAATAGGAAGCACTTACCATCACCCACTGAGGTATCTCCTGCCCAGTTAAACCCCTTTGAATACTGATCCCAAAGTTTAAAGTCCTTGAGCTTCTGTGCCTTGGTATTTCCTGAACTAGAAGAATCTTCTAGCCCTGCACAGGATGTTTTCCCCTGGGCTATACACCCTCTTGCCTGTGGTACCCCCTTTTATTTCAGTACTGAGACTTTGCACACAGCAGTGCACCTCAGTCCTGATACCCAAGTCCCTCTGCTCTTCTATACGGAGGGTCTGTACACAGCTGTGCCAGTGCACTTGAATCCTATCCTCCTGTGGTATTACCAATACATTGTGCAGTGGAACTACCGAAGTCACTTTCTGATGGCTCCTGATAGAACGGCTTAATTTTAAGTTTTTCTTTTTTCTCTTGTTCCACAGCCCCATGCCCACATACAAAGTGGATGCTGACAAAGGTTTCAATTTCTCTGTGGGCGATGATGCCTTTGTATGCCAGAAGAAGAATCACTTCCAGGTCACTGTCTATATTGGCATGATCGGAGACCCCAAGTACGTGAAGACCCCTGAAGGCTTGAGGCCACTGGAGTGTTTCTACTTGAAGTTACATGGAGTGAAGGCAAGTTACACAGAAGCTGAAAGAGGAGGGGTGGGGGCAATTAAAGGGGCACTTGCAGTTACATGTCACATGCATGCGTAAATGTACAGAAAACTGGCAGCAAATCGATTGAGCACTGTATTGTAAGAGCGCACCTAAGTGGCATAGCATGTAACTGCAGGGGGCGGAGCATGGTGTAAGTGTGAGCACCTAAATGTTAGGCCCACCGATACCAGGATACACTGGTATTCTATAACAGAAACTGGGTGCCCAGATGTCGTTGTAGCATAGGCTTTCACCACATGGCACCTAAAAGGAGGGAGCCACTTATAGAACTTTACCATTAGTGGATTCAGTGAGCACATAGGCTCTAGGTTAGTGTTCATGGCTGCGTGGGTTGTGTACAGGGAGTAAATGTGAAGGATCCAGCTGGCTGCATATTTTAATGATAGGCTGCTCCAGTGCTGGTTTTAGTCCTTTCCATGCATGAATCTGTAGTGCTGTTTTCTTAGGGAATTCCAACTCCATGTCCATGCATGCAGTAGTCACATTGTGCTGCCATCCCTAGTTAGGCAGAACTGCCGAGTGACCCAGTTTAAGGATGGTGACTCTCCTGATCTTATATCCCAGATACTTGTGAGCTAAACTGGATACTGGCCTTGCTGGACCTTTGGTTTGACCCAGGATGGCAGTTCTTGTATTCTTATCTTCAGTGTGGTATTTGTAGTCCCAGCTTCTAGCATTTGAAAACAATGCTGCAGATCCAAAATGCATCAGGATAGGGGTGTCAGAAAGCCTAAATCTCCCTCTTTGATCAGAGTCACTAGGTAAGTCAGCAACCCCCGAGTCTGTTTCTCATGGTCTGCAAACCAGTCTGGGTTCAGGCAGGGCCGCCAAGAGGGGTAGGGCAGGGGGGGACAAAATTCCCCGGGCCTCCAAGGGGGGCCCGGCGCCGGGGTCAGGCCGCCAGCGCTGCAGTCCCCGGTCTCACCTGCCTGCCTCCTTGGCTCCGGGCCCCCTGCATTCGAAGCGGCAGTCGCAGATCTCCTCTCTTCTGGCCTTCCCTCCCTATGTCCCGCCCTTGCGGAAACCAGAAGTTACATCAGACAAGGGCGGGACACAGGGAGGGAAGGCCAGAAGAGAGGAGATCTGTGACTGCCGCTTTGAATGCAGGGAGCCCGGAAGCCGTGGAGGCAGGCAGGTGAGACCAGGGACTGCAGCAGTGGGGGGAGCAACAGAGGAGGGCAGCGGTGGGGGGAGCGTCAGGGTGCAGCGGGGGGAGTGATGGGGGGCGGCAGTGGCAAGGGGAGGAGGCGGGGCGCCCTTTCCCCAGGCCCGGCCTAGTCTCTCGGCGGCCCTGGGTTCAGGAATCGGGATATCCACAATGAATAGGCATGAGATGGATGTGTATGCTCTGTTTGCATTATATGCAAATTTTACTTGCCTATTCATTGCAGAAATCGAAAAACCCAACAGGGTTATCGTCCTTTTGGTCTGACTTTGAGTACCCCTGAGCTGTATGTCTTAGAGGTTCCTATGATGGTTGCAGTTGTCTTCATTTCATCCAAGGGCAGGGTGCTTGACAGTACTGTACTAGTGACGTCACAACAGCATTTGAGGTGTCTGCAGGGCTTCCCAAACCTGCTCTGGTTTCCCCACAGTCAATTCAGTTGGCAGGACACCTTACAATACATTTTGCATACCCCCCAATTATGCCAATTTATCTGACGCATATTCATTGCAGGTAGTTTGTAAACCGGTTGTGGGGTCACCAGGACTGGTGTGGAAAACCTTGGTTTCTGGTTCTAGCTATTGCTCCATTCCCTGCCTCTCATGAGTAAATGTAATATGGTGCAACCCAAGGAAGATAGCCTGATTCTGTGTCACCAGAAGATTTCAGTCCACTCTTTGTTTTCTGGTTAAATTTGATTTGGTTTTAAAAGAAATAATATGTACTCATAGTGTTATTGATGAATTAATTTATTTATTCATTTATTGGTATTTATTAACTGCCTTTATGAAGAGATTCATCCAAGGTGGTGTACAGTAGGTACAGTTTAATATCAAACTTACAATTTTCTTAACAGTATAACAATAGTAAAATGTACAAGTATAAACATAAATACAATGAAAGAGGAATCTTGAAAACAGCAAATTGAAACTTAATAATATGACTACCATGAAACAGGATCAAAAATATACACATTTAACAGCACTGAAATTCAAATAACAGAGATATAATACGATGTAAGCATAATAGTGATGGAATATCTAATAAGCACACAATTAGAATATTCAAATAACATTTCTATGATAGAAGACGGCATTAAAGCACAACAATCAAATTAGAGGGAAAAAGCACAAGCATATTACTTAAAGTATAATGGGCCAGATTCAGTAAATGAATCGCTTGGCACATATGCCGGTACCCAATTTTGGGTGTGAGGACTTACCTTAACTGAAACCGGGTGTAAATCCTGGCGCACAGCCCCCAAATTCTAAAACATTGATTGCAATTCTTTTGGAGTGCCCCTGACCCACCCATTCCCCTCCTGTAGCCCCACCCCCTTTTGTGCTGCACAAGAATCGCAGGCAGATCCAAACTAGAACCAATTGATCAACAGACAATTATTGATTGTTATCAGCTTGTTGGCATGCGGATCTCAGGATTGTGTGCAAATTTGGGCACCATTTATAGTTATCAATAGAAATCAAACAAAATAAAACATGGAAAAGAAAATAAGATGATACCTTTTTTATTGGACATAACTTAATACATTTCTTGATTAGCTTTCGAAGGTTGCCCTTCTTCGTCAGATCGGAAATAAGCAAATGTGCTAGCTGACAGTGTATATAAGTGAAAACATTCAAGCATTACTATGACAGTCTGACAGGGTGGGAGGATGGGGGTGGGTAGGAGGTATGCATGGGGACATCAAAGCATATCATTGATATTCTAACAGGATGGGTGTGGATAGGTGAGGGGTGGGGTGATCAACAGAGACATACAGCTTTATGGTTTATAATGGGCTAGGAACCCCAGATCCTTGTTAAGTCCTTTCTGTTGGGTGTTAAAATATTCAATCATTCTGACTTCAAAGGTCTTACGTTCTTGTATGGTTTTAAAGTTACCTTTCAGAATTCTCACTGTGAAGTCACTGGTACAGTGTCCTGGTCCTGTAAAATGCTGACCAACAGGCGTGGGAGCCCTACTGGCACGAATATTGTTCATGTGATGTCTATGTAAATTGAATCTTGTCTTAAGCATCTGGCCTGTTTCTCCAATATAGCATCCTTCGTTACATTTTTTACACTGAATGATATATACCACATTGGAAGATGAGCAAGTGAAAGATCCCTTTATGTTGAATATCTTTTCTTTGTGGATGACTGTGGGGTCCTGTGAAATATTTTGGCATAGTTTGCAACTGGATAAATTACAGGGAAGTGTGCCCTTCTCTTCCTTTTCAGTCTGTGATGGAAGTTTACTTCTGATTAGCTTGTGTTTTAAGTTGGGTGGCTGTCGGAAGGCCAGTACTGGTGGGGATGGGAATATCTCTTTCAGTAATTCATCCTCCTGGAGTATAGGTTGTAGATCTCTTATGATTTTCCTCAGTTTTTCCAGCTCTGGATTGTATGTCACTACAAGGGGGATTCTGTCTGTGGCTTTTTTCTCCTTGTACTGTAGCAGATTCTCCCTGGGTGTTTTGAGGGAGGAGGCAATAGTCTTGGAGATTATTTTGGGGTTGTCATCGATGTACCGGTAGTATTTTAGAGGTTTGGTCTGGTGTGTATTCAGAAATGTCTCTTCCAGCTCAGCCATAAAAAGGTTGGCATTTTGGGGTGCTGTCCTGGTGCCCATCGCAGTGCCCATTATTTGTAGATAGATATCATTGTTAAAGCGGAAGTAGTTGTGAGTTAAAATGAATTTGATTAATTTTGTAATAGTTTCTGGTGAGTATTGATGGTCCAGTGTGGATTTTTTTAGGAGTCTTCCACATGCAGCTATGCCATCCGCATGTGGAATGTTGCTGTATAGTGATTCTACATCCATCGTGACCAGAAGGGTGTTAGGTGGTAGTTGCTTGATGTTTTTCAATTTATTCAGAAAGTCTGTGGTGTCTTGTATGAAGTTGTTAGTTTTGTGTACGAGAGGTTTCAGAATTCCCTCTATGAATCCAGATATTTCTTCTGTGAGTGTGCCAATACCTGTTATGATTGGTCTGCCAGGGTTTCCCGGTTTGTGGATCTTGGGTAGCATGTAGAATGTGCCCACAGCAGTCTGGTTTGGTATGAGTTTCTTCAGGTGAGGTTGCGCTTGTGTAGGAAATGTTTTGATAAGGTCTTTCAGCTGTTTTGTGTAATCCTGTGTGGGGTCCTCAGTTAGTTTCCTGTAGTATTTATTGTCTGAGAGCTGTCTGTGCCCCTCTTCAATGTATTTTTGTATGTCCATAATTACCACTGCGCCTCCTTTGTCTGCGGGTTTGATGATAATGCATTCGTTAGTTTGTAGGGTTCTTATGGCCGCTCTTTCTGGTGGGGTAAGATTGTACAGAATTTTCTTTTGTTTGTTGGAAAGTTGGCACCATTTATAGAATGCGGGTAATTCTATAACAGGGCACCTAGTGGAGTTTATTCTACAAATGAATGCAGGTGCTTTCTGTCCTTGATAGAACTAGTGTAACTAGGTATAGGGCACAAGCACTTATGCCAGTCACAGAGCTGGTGGAAATGCTTGCACCCAAATGTCGATATGTGTGTAACTTACATGTTTATGTTTATTTTGAATTTGATTGATTGGCAAGTATTGGTGAAGCCAAATCTTAGAGATCTACAAAATTATAAGGAACGCCACTTTAAACAGGACAGGACACAATCATTTGAAAGGAACGCTATGAGCATATTACATTATTCAAAAATGTTATACTAATATCAAGAATTCTCTACATTAAGCTCTATCCATGGGTACACCCCATGGAAATACGCACTATCCCCCAGATTCTATACAGTGGACATAGAGATTCGCGCCAAAATCCAAGCGTATTCTGTAACAATGTGCATAACTTATTTGGCTTAACAAGTCAATCAGCATTGTTAACAGCACTTAACAAGCAATAATGAGCATTGCCAATAATTAGAATTTACGCACACAACTTCCTCAGCATATTCTGTAACTCACTGTGCATAAATTTTAATGCGCACAGGCAAAAAAGGGTGTGGTTATGGGTGGGGAAATGGGTGTTTCATGGCCATTCCAAAATTTACGTGTACTCTGTGCCTAAATCTAAGTGCCGAGATTTATGCCACATTTTCATTGGTGTAAATGGAGGCATGTAGTTTTAGGCACTAGGATATCAACTAAGTGTATTCTATATAACATGCCTAAATCTAGGCGCCACTTATAGAATACACTTAGGCGGAAATGTTTTCTGTGCAAATTTTCTAGGCGCCATACATAGAATTTTCCCCTGTTGGGCTCATTTTCGAAAGAGAAGGACGCCCATCTTTCGACATAAATCAGAAGATAGACGTCCTTCTCACAGGGTCATCCAAAGCAGCATAATCGAAAGCTGATTTTTGGACATCCCCAACTGCTTTCTGTCACAGGGACGGCCAAAGCTCAAGGGGGCGTATCGGAGGTGTAGCGAAGGTGGAACATTGGCGTGCCTAACACTAGGACGTCCTCGACCCATAATCAAAAGAAACAAGGACGTCCCTGACGAACACTTGGATGACTTTACCTGGTCGTGTTTTTCTTACAACCAAGGCACAAAAGGGTGCCTGAAATGACCAGATGACCTCCCCTTACTCCCCCAGTGGTAACTAACCCCCTCCCACCCTCAAAAAATATCTTTCAAAATATTGATTGCCAGCCTTAGATGTCATACGCAGGTCCATCACAGCAGTATGCAGGTCCCTGGAGCAGTTTTAGTGGGTGCAGTGCACTGGCGGACCCAGGCCCATCCCCCCCCCTACCTGTTACATTTGTGGAAGAAACAGCGAGCCCTCCAAAATCCACCACAAACCCACTGTACCCACATCTAGGTGCCTCCCTTCACCCGTAAGGGCTATGGTAGTGGTGTACAGTTGTGGGTAGTGTGTTTTTTTTTGGGGGGGGGGGGGTTGGGGGCTCAGCACACAAGGTAAGGGAGCTATGTACCTGGGTGCAATTTATGAAGTCCACTGTAGTGCCCCCTAGGGTGCCCGGTTGTTGTCCTGGCATGTCAGGGGGACCAGTGCACTACAAATGCTGGCTCCTCCCACCAGCATTATTGAAATGAAAAATGGACGTCCATCTTGTTTTGAAAATATGGGTTTCCCCACCCCTGGATGGGGACGTTTTGCGACGACATCCAAATCGAAACGAGGACGTCCCGTTCGATTATGCCCCTCCACGTGATTTAAGCAGGTATTTTCAGAATAGCGCTTAGACAGAATTTTGGCATTTATACATGTATGCATGTATATGCACAAAAATGCCATTATTCTAAACATTTATGTGTTTAATGGCGCATCAGTATCACCATCCTACATTATAAAATTGTCCCAAAAGTGCTCAAAGAAGATTTGAGTCAATATTCAGCCAGTAGCAGTGAGTGCATTTTTAAACACTGTCTGCTGATGGTTAATTAAGACTTGAATAATCATTGCTAGGCCTAAACAGGAAGTTGCAGTAGAGAGGGTGGGATTCAGCAGAAGGAAGGCCAAGGAGACAGCCTCTGATTGTGAATTGCTGCCGAGTGCCGACTGTAGGATCCTGTAAGTGAGACCTGTGGGGAGGAAGAAGACAGGAAGGGAGGAAAGCATTTTATACTGCGAGAACAAAACTTTGTACTGTTCCCACGGGGAAGAAAAAGTTTTGTTCCCATATCCACGGTGATTGTTGGTGTGGCATGATGGCCCAAGGCCTGGCGCCGGGCCCTCCTTAGAGGCCGGGCCTGGGGAATTTTGTCCTCCCTGTTCTTCCTCTCAGCAGCCCTGCTCCTCTCAAGTCATTTCAGTTAGCATTAAATAAATAAATTATGTGGATAAATCAAGATGTAGTATGTAGGGTTACCATATGGCTCCAGAACAAGGAGGACAGATTGAGCCAGTCCGGGTTTTACTTCCATTGCTTTCAGTGGAAGCAAAACCCGGACTGGATCAATGTGTCCTCCTTTTTCTGGAGCCATATGGTAACCCTAAGTAAGAGGCAAGTTAGAAAGCAATGTGGTCTCAGGATGACTGGCAATTCCTTGACTAACCACTGGCCACAAACTCTCTAACAATCTTCTGAATCTTTCTCCTCAGCTAGAGGCCATGAACCAGTCGATAAACATTGAACAGTCACAGTCAGATCGAAGCAAACGTCCATTTAACCCCGTCATGTAAGTAGCACTGAGTACAAGGATGGGGAAAGAGGAGGGAAGTGCTGTCAGGCACTGAGGAGAATGCTGTAGCAGATCATCTGAGTTTCAGGTGTCATTTTGTATTTTTTAGGGAACTACATGGGGGACAAACTTTTATTTCATCTGGTCTTTTTTCTTGATTTTTGGATGTTTTTCAGTTTGTTTTCCACATTTGTTTGAATAACGCATTTGTAATGTGTATTAGAGTGTTATAATACACACTAATTGACAATGTTGCATTGATTTGCAAGTTATAGTGCATTACATTGATTTAGCATGCATTACATTTTTAAGGCATACTAGTTGAACATTTCCTAATTTTTTTTTCAGTGCCATGTTACCACCAGGTTAGCACAGGAGTCCTTACCATCACCTAAATAGGTAGCAGTAAGGGCTCTTCCCAGAAATGGCTGCTCTCCAATCCCTGTGATTAGCACAGGGCCATTTCCTTAAAAAAAAAACCCAGCCTTTTACCTGCTGTGGTAAAAGGGGGCAATGGCACGTGTCAGAAACATGTGCCGATGCTACCGCAGGCCCCCTTTTACCGTAGCTTGGTAAAAGAGGTCCTAAGTGTGATATTTGGCACTTAACTGGCTATGATGAACTGCATAAAGACTGTGTTTTATGTGGACCTATTTATGCAGTTATTCTAACCAGTTAAGATCCGAATATTGGCACTTAACTGGCTAAATGCCAACTCTGGCCACGGAACACCCCTGGAATAGCCAGTTTTGGCTTGAGTGCTAACCGGTCATTTTCAGTAACACTATCTGGTTAAGTGCCACTGAAAATGCCCACTTATCCCTGGACAGGTGATTTAAATGGTCAGGAGCTTCTCCTGTTAGTTTAAATCATTTTGAATATTGGGCCCCTTGTACTTAGAGAGCTCCTCAGTCTTGTCTATAATTACACTACAGTGTTAGTCCATCCCCAGCTTTCCAAAGTAACCCATGTATGACTGTGCTAATTTCTAGGAAGCGTCAATAAATTTCTATGCAGATCTGCAAATTGCTTCACACCTGAAAGGAGCTGAGTGGTTAGGGCAGCAGGCTGAGAACCAGGGAAGCCAAGTTCAAATCCGCCTTCTACTGCTGCTCCCTATGACCTTGGGCAAGTCACTTAATCCTCCACAGCCTCACATACAAACTTAAGGCCTCATCTACTAATTTGTGTTAATCAGTTCATACACATTAATGTGATTTAACTCATGTTGAGTAATGCAAGACTCGTTATTTTGAATGGGGCCTAATGGGTTCTTCTGTTGGCCTGGTTGTATTCCAGTTTTTGAATTGTTATTCTACTACCTTCCTTCCCTAGCATGTTATGATTTTATGCTCAAGTTTGTATGTCATTAATCTTTGTCTTTTTTTTGTTTGTTTGTTGGGTTTTTTTTAAACAAATTGTTATTATATAATAAACTGCTTTGATATAGTATAGTAAAGAGTGGTAAATCAAACTTTGTGCAATAAATAAAGGGAGTAATCCATACAACAGCAGCCATTAACCGGATAATTCCTCCTAGCCAGCACTAATTGTGAAATTTCAGTAGCGTTATACCAACAAAGCTGCTGAAAATCTTTACAGACCACCTTGGCACTATCCAGATAGGAAAAACACACAGTGGATCCAAAAAAGTCCTCTCACAATGAGTGTCTTCCTGAACAAGGTCTTTATTAATAGTAGCTGAATTGACCCGACACGTGACGTGTTTCGGCCGTAAGGCCTGCGTCAGGGGTCTATAAAACAATATACATAGAAATGCATCAAAATACAAATGTGATAAAAACAACAATGAAAATAAAAATGAAAATTAAAAATTAAGAATAAAAACATAGACTTATATATGTGTATGAAACATTAAAACATGAAAATATAAAAGGAATGTATAAATGTAAATTTAGATCAATGAGAAAATACACTTATCAACACAGAGATAATGAGGAGAGATAATGAAATACACAACATTGTATGATATCATAATGAAGAACATACCTAGTATATCTGTAGATAAAAGTACCTCGTAGGTCAAGTAAAGATACAGCACTAAAAACGGTATCTATAATAAATATGTAAGGCAATAAAATCAGTAAATGAATACACACTGTACATGCAATCATATATGACAGGATATAATGATAATGATTGCAAATATAGTAATAAGAAGAGCAGAGAACAGGAGTGTGAACAGGGATCTCAAAACAAAATCATACATGAAATGATGAAAAATATATCATGAATAATGGAGAACACATATGTGTAAAAAGGCAAAATTAAAAATCAAAAGTTAAAAATATTTTGAAATAAAGGCAGAACTGTGGCAATCCGCAAAAAAATATATATATATTAATTATAATGCAGCAAATGACAAAGATTGTCTAAATGCCTAATAAATTAATACTGATAAAACGAGAAACAAACCCAGAAAAAAATATATACCTAAAAAAATGACACTTGAAATGATGATGAAATATAAAGCTGACAAACAAAATCAAAATCAAATTTAAATGAGTAATATGTGGCATATACTAAGCAGGGCCTATGAAATACCGCATTAAACTACAAGGAAACACAACGTGGTGAAAGAGAAATACCCTATATGTCATATATATAGAGACCCAAGCGAACATATGATTAAGAAATGAACGGAACAACATGTTGACAGGGGTACAAATACATGTAGACTCGTATGTTACATTGGACGGTACTAAGATCATGATGAATACAAAACAAAACAAAAGACCAGAAATAAATGTGTAACGCTGTGCCGAAATGAATGGTGACGTCACTTCCCTCGGAATGAGTAAAAAGCAAGACAGATAAAAAACGAACGAGTTACAAGATAAAAATAAGGGTATGGGGCACAGTAGGAGTAGGAGTAGGAGTAGGAGTCTATGTTTTTATTCTTAATTTTTAATTTTCATTTTTATTTTCATTGTTGTTTTTATCACATTTGTATTTTGATGCATTTCTATGTATATTGTTTTATAGACCCCTGACGCAGGCCTTACGGCCGAAACACGTCACGTGTCGGGTCAATTCAGCTACTATTAATAAAGACCTTGTTCAGGAAGACACTCATTGTGAGAGGACTTTTTTGGATCCACTGTGTGTTTTTCCTTTCGTTGGTTTCCTTGTGGAGAGCTCACCTTCTGTGGGTGTTTACTATCCAGATAGGGCCAGGGAGGGGTGTGGGCAGAAATCTTCAGTCTGCTAACTTTAGGACAGCAAAAAAGCAGAATCTTCCCACTGTCCATATAGCAGCAGTTCTTGCCGCTCTGTATGTCTGCGCCATTTGCTATTCAGATCAGTGGTTCCTAATCTTGACCTGGGGAACCCCCAGCCAGTCAGGTTTTCAGGATTCAAGAATATTTATTGTGGATATCCTTATTTGCATGCATCTCCTTCATTGCATGTAAATCTCTCTCATGAACATTCATTGTGGATATCTTGAAAGCCTGACTAGCGAGATTTCTCATGAATATTCATTGTGGATATCCTGACTGGCAGGGTGCTCCCCCAGGACAGATTTAGGAACCACTGATCCAGATAATGGCTCTAAATATACATGCAAAATTTTAGGTACTGTGGTCTTGCATTTAACACAAATGACAACCATATTTTATAAATATCGGCCCATATGTGCGTAGCTCAAATTAACATACATTGAAGTAGATTAACACATGTTAACTGGTTAACACACATTAGTAAATGAGGCCTTTCTATTATAGAACCTCTGGGGCAGGCACCTATCAATAGAACCTGATTTTAACTCAACTTCATCTTGGATTTGACAAGGTATAAGCTAAATCCAAATAACATGTAGTGGGCAGGGTAATTTGCCTTAAGCTCTAGTTTTGAATGGTGTAGTAATTTTTTCTTTGATTATTCTGGCAAACCCCGTGCAGAGATTTAAATTTAGAATTTATTGTTGAGTTAGATATCTGACTGGTTAAATAGTATTCCATACATTATAATAAGTTTTGAATGCCCCCTTTCTGAATCAGTTTATAACACCAGCCCAGGTACTGTCTTCCAGCGACCACATTGGTATTCTGTTAGCTGGTTCATGGCTCATGGCTCATCTTTTTCCTAATGAAATCAGGTCTGGTTTAAGTTACGATTTCCAAATTTTTATATATTGATGTATTTATATGATTATATTAACTGTTTTAATGTTAGAATAATGATATATTGTTGTATAATTATTATTTTAGTACTGCTGTGTACTGTTTTGGATTGTGTATCTAACCAAAATATAGGAATGAGCATTGTGGTCTTAACATAGCCAAGTGTTGTCAGACTGCTGCTCCTCTCCGAGCTGTCTGCACTCTAGTTGCACCTCTCCGTGCTGTCTGCAAGCCGGCCGCACTTCTCCGTGCTGTCTGCAATCCAGCCGCACCAATGTCAGACTGCCGCTCCTCTCCGAGCTGTCTGTGCTCTAGTTGCACCTCTCCGTGCTGTCTGCAATCCTTGTAAGTTATGCCAACCTCCCTCAGGTTAACTCAGTTGCGTTCTCTCCAGCCAGCAGCCCACCCCCTTGTTCAACTCCTACCGGCTACTGGCAAGTATACGTCTCCGGGTGGCGTCCCCCTCCTTGTAGCCTAGCCGCCTAGATTCTATCCAGTCCGGCTATTAAGTCCCCCACCCAGGCCTCTGGACCGGGACCTGTTCCTGGCACAGGCCCCTTTCTTTAGAGCCTCTATTCAGAATCAAATGCTTATCACACAGTTCAGCTTTTCTCAAGCAACACTATAAAGTTCCAAAGTTTCCCCTATGGTATGAATTCCTCTAGGTTTAGCACTTCCTACTGGCTACACCTAGAGACCCACCTCCCTCATTTGTCAGCACTAACTCCTGACAACCACCCACCGGGTTAAGGAATTCATACCTTTTGTTATCCAGTACGCACAGCACTCTTTCTCCTCCTCCTCTGGCCCTGAGCAAAGGCTGAGATATCCATTTCCTCTGATTCCACTCCCCCTTCCCCCCCTTGCCAATCCATCTGTTCCACCACTCCCCTCTCCCCCAGGTGTTCCTCATCCCCTTCCTCTGACTTCATCTCCCAATCAACCCCCTCCCCCTTTCCCCTCTGAGAGGACTTCTCCTCCCACTCCTGCTTCCTGCTCAGCTCGGGCTTCTGGGACTTGTAGTTCTTATAGCCCCACTATTTCTTCTTTTGATCCCCGGCGGGCACAGGTAGCCCTTTCCTCCCCCACCCCTCCGGTTTGCCACCCCCTTTCTCACAGTGTGTGTAGGCCAGGGTAAGCCTGTGCTTGCAGTGAGGCAAAAGCTAATAAGCAATTATTGGGCATGAGATTCCTGTGTGTCTCTTTCCTTCTTGTTCCTTTTCTTTAGGTTTTCTTTTTTCGCTTTGTCCATAACTTCTCTCTCTCTACAGCATTAATTTACCTCCAGACCAGGTCACAAAGGTCACAGTAGGACGGCTCCACTTCAGTGAAACAACAGCAAATAACATGAGGAAAAAAGGCAAGCCGAATCCAGACCAGAGGTAAGAGAGTCCTCTGCCAGTGTCTCAGGAGGGATTTGGGAGGCACTGGAGAATTAATTGTGTAATATGGAGAACAGACGTCGCTTGCAAGAGTCACATGTTTCCATGTCTCAGAAACATGGTTTTAGATGTTGGCCTAAAGCTGGAACTCTGCAGGATAATATTCAGTTGCTCTAGTCAGTGGTTTTTTGTTTGTTTTTTTTAACACCACCTACAGCAGTCAAAAAAAATATCCAGATATTCAGCACCACTAGTTGTATATCTGGATAAGTTGGTCAGTGCCAGAACTTATCTAGATAATGCAATAGTCAATCTGCTCTCCGAATAACTTGGGACAGCTTTCTATCTGTCCTGAGTTATCTGGATAGCAAACTAAATATTGCACTGTCCGTAAAGTTCCAGGATCATACTGGCTCTGCCTCAGCACTGTTTACATAGTGAGGAGATGGTCTGTAAGGATATTCAGCGGCTCTATCTGGATAGTGGCTGCTGCTGAATAAATAAGATGAGATGATCAGTGACAGAACTTATCCGGATAGTGGCAATATTCAGTCTGCTGTCTGGATAACTTATTTGGATAACTTAGGACAACTTTTCTATCCATGCTAAGTTATCCGAATAAGTTGTGCAGATAGCAGACAGCTGCAACTATCTGGATAAGTTACAGGACTTGGCTCCACCCATTCTCCACCCCAGCACGATCTGCATAATGAGGAGGTGGTCTGTAAGGATATTCAGAGTCTCTATCTGGATAAGTTATAGGACCACCCTGGCTCCACTCACGCTTCGCCTAAGCTTTATCTGCATAATGAGGAGGTGGTCTGTAAGGAAATTCAGAGGCACTCTCCAGATAGCTCCTCTGAATATTTCAGTCAGCAGCACCTAATCTAGATAGCAGGTGCTCTTATCCAGAGAAGTACTTTTGAATATTGACCTGCTTGTTGCTAGTTCTTTGATTTACAGCAGCAAAAGTATGTCCAGGCCCTGGCAGAGCCACTAGCATAAGAGCAATGTACCTGGTTGACAATAATAAGAATTCCCAAAACTCTGAATATAGTGTACTCTGGTACTCTAAAGAGGAATTCAGGCCAGAGATGTGCCTCAGAAAAATACAGTGGGAGTTAAATTCATAGTCTGCAGTTCTAAACACAGGTGTGGGAGGTGGTAGATAGGCAGAAAGGTAGAGTAGGCATTAGACAATCTTTGAGACTTTAGGCATCAGCCTCCTTCGCCATATGCAAAAGAAAGGTCAATAAAGTTGAAAGTTATGAGGAGTTGGACCCAGCAGCGGTAGTTTGGCAAGAAGCCCACTTGACCATCAGGGGAGGAAGAAATACGAATTAGAAGGGCCTTCTTCATTAATTTAGCTGTAGTAGATATCGGTGAGATCTGTCAGTAGCTAGTGTGCATTATCGGATTGTTTTCCTGGTTTTATTTAACAAAGTGATGACCTTGGCCTCTTTCTACTCTATTGGCACTCTATCCCTTTTATGAACAACTCTGAAGAGCTTGCCAAATTAAAGCATTCTCTCACTCAAATGTTCTTCAAGAATTGAGGAAAATCCTGATAATCAAAGTGGTAAATTTAATTTAATGTATACCTGCTTCTATCAGCAATTGATTTGAAGTGGATTACATATATAAAGACATGCAGGGCCCCTTTTACTAAGCTGTGTAGGTGCCTACGTGGGCCAAACATGTGCCAAATTGGAGTTACCGGCTGGTTACCGCGTGGCCCTTGTGGTAATTTCAATTTTGGCACGCGTCTGCTACACGTGTCTGGAAAATATTTTTTATTTTCTGGCATTCGTAATGGATGCGTGCAGGTCATTACTGCCCAGATTATTTACCGCTAGGTCTATGGCTGGCGGTAAGGTCTTGGACCCAAAATGGACGGGCGGCAATTTTAATTTTGCTGCACATCCATTTTTGGCCAAAAAAAGAGGCCTTTTTTACAGGCACGCTAAAAAATGAATTGGCGTGCGCCCAAAACCCATGCCTACACTACCGCAAGCCATTTTCAGCGCACCTTTATAAAAGGACTCCACAGTTTGTAATAAAGTTATAATGCATCTTACTAATTCTTAAAACTATCTCTGCCTCATTTCATCGCTGTTTTCATAAAAAGGAACAAGTAAAAATCTGCGACGTGACAAGACTGCCAGTATATCCATTAGATGACGGAAAAGCTATGGGGCCTAAATGAAATGCATCCTAGGATTTAAAGGGAGCTCAAGGGGCTAATTGGGATACCTATTCCAGGAGCTCAAGGGGCTCTAATTGGGATACCCATGCCAGAAACATTCTTTGTAGGTAATGATTCAGACGAACTAAAAAAATTAAGTATGACTCTAGAACAGGTACTAGGGCAGATTGAAAAACTAAATAGTAGGAAATCTTTAGGACCTGATGGTATTCGTGCCAGAGTTCTTTAGGAATTCAAATACAGAATTGCAGACTTGCTACTGGTAATCTGTAAACTAATCAATGTAACTCCAGTTTTTAAAAGGGCTCCAGGGGTGAGTCTGACATCAGTGCTAGGTGAAATGGTGGAAGCTATTGTTAAGAATAAAATACTAGGCATATGGATAAACATAGCTTAATGGAAAGTAGCCAGGATGGATTTAGCAAAAGAAAGTTATGTAGGGAGGAAGATATCATGGTAATGTGCAGTTAAAGGGCTGTGCTCACTTTAATTGGACACATTCAGCAACTGCAAAGAATTATATTAAGGCCTCAAGTGCCTCAAATAGTTGACAAAGAATTGTCTTCTGATGCTGCCACTACCGAGTGTGTTTTTTGTTTGTTTGTTTGTTTTGCATGTTGGAACCAAATCACTGGTTCTATATTAGATAGACTAGCCTATTTAGCTCAAAGAGTCAAAAACAGTGGCGATCTGAGAAATGGTTCGATCAAGAACTTTTGTCTTTAAAACAGCAATATAGAGCTAAAGAAAGAATTTGGAAACGATATCCTACAGATATTAATAAAAACAATTGGTGTACTGCTATCCATGAGTATAAACTAAAAAAGGGAATTTTATTCAAAACTGGTGGGGCACGACAAACCTAACATTAAGAAATTGTTTTCATTATTGGATCATATGTAGATATAGAATCTATTACAACCACTTATGGTATTTCACTAATAGCTGATGATTTGGCTCTATATTTCCAAAATAAGGTTTAAAGATTAAAGAACAATTACCACCAGAGAACTATCATATAAAAACCTTGTTTTCTGAGCTGAACACTATCCCAACAGACAGATACTGGTCTCAATTTAACAAAATTAATGTTATGACAGAAAGAGATTATTGCTAAAGTATCTTTCTGTAGTTTAGTTCAGTGTTTCCCAAATCCAGTCCTGGGGTACCCCTTGCCAATCAGATTTTCAGGATATCCACAATGAATATGCATGAAAGAGATTTGCATATAATGGAGGCAGTGTATGCAAATCAAGTTCATGCATATTCATTGTAGATATCCTGAAAACCTGACTGGCAAGGGGTACTCCAGAACCAGACTTGGGATACACTGGTTTAGTTACATGCCTTCCTTGTTTGATTAAACTGGCATCTCTGCTTTTTAAATATTTATTAACTAACTCATTAAATTCACATTTTGAGTCTGGTACTTTTCCAACATTAGGTTGAGACATTATGTTTATTCCTATTCCTAAAAATCATAAAAGTAGTTTGGCAGAAGTTAGTAACTATCGTCCTGTGGCTTCTATCCCATTGTTTATGAAAATAATGCAGTCATTGGGTGTGATCTTGGACTAGCTTCAGGTGAATCTTTCTATCTATGCCAATGACATTACTACTTTCCTACCAGTACATAAGTCTTGGCCAGATACTCTGTCCCTTATTCAAACTTGTAAAGCAGTTTACCACCTCTCTGTCATACCAACTGCAGCAAGGCTTTGTAGAAACTATTTGAGGTTCTGGAAAAAGCTGAAAACCTATATGTACTGTAAATTTGGTTTATCAATCAATGTTTAATACCTTTCGGTTATTGATGTCATAGAACTGGGATTCCTAGACAAATTGGTTCTAGCCTCTTAAAATTGCAATCCGCCTTGAACTGATAAGGTATTAGTGAAATATTAGACTGTAATGTAATGCAGAACACACAGCACAAAATCAGACACAATCTAGTTTTAATGAGGTTTTAATACAGAGGCCCAAGTATTTCTGGAGATGATCAGTCTGGACACTCTCTGGCAGCCTCTAAAGGTACTTATTGTAAGCTAGCCAAGGAGTAATTTGGAGTGAAATTAAGAGGCTTGCTTTTGCAAACATAAACAGTTTATTACAGAGTATAAACTGTTTACCCTATAAATGGAGCAAGACGTGAGATGGAGTGCAATATGAATTCCTTCTTGAAAACCAAAAGTGTGTGACCTTGGTCCTCTAGGGCTACAAACTGGTCTGATTTTGGGGGTAGCCAAGGTATGCAAACTAACCTGGTTCTCGGATACGCCTGATGAATATTTATATGGGTCGATATTCAAAGCAATTTAAGCGGCCAGGAGAAGCTCACAGCTGGCTAAGTCGCTTATTCAGGGCTATCCACTAATATTTAGCAATACTTAACCGGTTAGTGCAATTGAACCATTAAACTGAAAGCCGGCTATTTTGTAGGGGGGGGAAGGGGGCAAGGTCAGCACATATGTGAGTAAGTGTTAATATTCAGCACTTAACTGCTGAGGTTAAGCAGCCAAATTAGACTGCATAAAACTCAATCCTATCTGTATCCAGTTTTGCTTAGGCGGTTAAGTGCTGAATTTCAAACCTAACTGGATAAGAGATAGTTGGTTGTACAAACCTGGATATTCAATGCCAATGCTTGAATATGGCCTGGCATTGAATATTGGGGCATAACGCTGGCAGCAGCTAAAAAAAATGTATATTTACCGTATTGTGAACATTCTAAAGATCAAGTGCCATTGCGGCCCTGGAAAACCAAGGTAATGCACCTCTCATATGGAGGGTCTGCAGAACCTGGTCCACGGTGCATTAGAAAAGGCTTTCCTGCAGTGTGTCTGGAGTATGTGAGCAGAGGTAGGAAGTCTTGAAAGGATGTGAAATCATTGGCTGAAGCAGAGGCACTCATTTCATTGCACAAATTAATATTTTTGTTTGAAATTTAGTCTTTGTTTTTCATTCTGTCATTGTCTCTCTCCCTCCCATCCTCTGGCTCCCTATCATTCCTCTCTCACATTATTCTCTCTAATGTCGTTTCCATCTTTCTGGCTCTTAATATTTTTTTTTACTCAACCTCGTTGCAAACTATTCCTCTTTTTTTTTCTTTCTGCCCCTTCCACCTTTTTCACACTCTCTCCTTTGCTCTTAATTGCACTTTCTCTTGCTGGTTCTGGCTCTTTCTACTTCTCTCCTCATTCATTCTTTCTCTCTTGCAATGTGCACTTTGCTTTCTCTCTCTACCCTCCACCTCTCTCTCTCTCTCTCTCTCTCTCTCATTTCCTCTCCCAGGTACTTTATGTTGGTGGTAGCCATTCAGGCTCACACCCAGAACCAGAATTACACCGTAGCTGCCCAAGTCTCCGAGCGCATTATCGTCAGGGTAATGGCTTTTTCATTATCACTATCCTCCTCTCCTCTTGTCACATCTCCCGGGACCATACAGCAAATGTAAAGTTTAGAGCTCCATGTGTGCAGCACCAGACATCCGACAGTCCTGTGAAGTTACTGTGGTATGTTCAGGGCATAAACCCTACACAGAATCCTCAAAGATTGCTGAGGAATCACTGAGAAGGGAAGACTAACCCATTTTATTAAGGTGTCACATTGAAAAAATTTCCAGGGGAGAAACTCATCTGGCTTCCAGTGTTGCAGAGTACCCTCCCCGCATCTGTAAAGCACCTTCTCAGGAAACCCACTTTTCTCAGGAGCACATCCCAGCAAACTACAGAGATTTTAGGGAGGCTGCTGTGCTCCACCTGTGAAGTCTTTGAATAGCCCCAGAATTGTTGAGAAATTCATGTGGCATAGCATAAGTTCATCCAGGGATTTATGGTGGGATCTCATTACCTCCCTAGGTCAGCACTAGATTTATGCAGAGCCCTGTTCATACTGACAGATTTATGGTGAGGGGGGTGTGTGGGTGGGATCTTATTGAATAAAGAGATTTTTACACAGGCATAGTATAGGGAAAAGTCCTGGAATAAGGCCCATGGCTGTGGCTGTGATATTTCCTCATTAAAATACTGTACCTTAAGTGGGGAGAGAATTGAAATTCTCTGCTCCCACTGTGTGCAGATTTGGTGTAGTGACTGTGTCTCCAGATGTACCCAGCTGTATATAGGTGAGGACAGTCATAACACTGTGTACTCTACCCCTGCTCAGCTGGAAGCTTTTATCCACTTTAGAAAAGAAGGTCTGTGTTGCCAGACTGTCCACGACAGCAGAATTCTTCCTGCATGTGCCTCAGATACATTATAGAGTATGCTGAGATCCTATGTGGATGAATGGCATTATAGAAGCTTAAATGATTATTTTTACCACATGGGTTCCTTTCACATGAGATTATCACAGATTAATTGGATGTGGTAACAGCAGTTAGCATATCTGGGTTTAAAAAGGGTTTGGATAAGTTCCTGGAGGAAAAGTCCATAGCCTGCTATTGGGATAGAAATGGGGAAGCCACTGCTTGCCCTGGGATTGGTAGCATGGAATGTTGCTACTATTTGTGATTTTTCTAGGAACTTATGACCCTGATTGCCCACTGTTGGAAGCTGGATACTGGGCTAGATGGACCATCGGTCTGACCCAGTATGACTATTCTTATGTTCTTATGAGTGTTCCTATGGTGTCTGTGTTGGCTAGTGTAAGAAACCTGTGGAAGCCATTCTCAGTTACCGCTGTCTTTGTCCCACATCACAATGGTCCTATGCCCCTCTTTCTCTCTCTTTGTGGATGTAGGGCAGCCCATGCAACCTATGGTTTAGTTTCCCTGTGTCCCTCTTCTCCAGGCTTCAAACCCGGGTCAATTTGAAAGTGACAGCGATGTCCTGTGGCAGCGTGGTCAGCTACCTGATACAGTCTTTCACCATGGCCGCATCGGAATCAACACCGATCGACCGGATGAAGCCCTAGTGGTCCATGGTAATGTGAAGGTCATGGGGTCACTGATGCACCCCTCAGACATCCGAGCGAAGGAGGATGTACAGGAGGTGAGAATGAGAGAGGAAGTGCAGATTACCCTGATGGCACAATGCAGTAGAGACTCCACGTTGACTTTGCCCTGTGCCACAGGACTTGTATTGCCAGTGCCTGGCCTTATAATTACGTTTCCACAATGCAGTAAAAAATATAAAAAATATGATAGAAGGCTGCACATCACCATCTGCTTTACAGCCTGCCTCAAAGCAAAGCAAGCACAGTTTTCATGTACAGAGTCCCAGAGTGGTCTTCCTCTCCTTGTCAGGTTTGTTTACTGTCAAAAAGGGATTCTCAACCCAGTCCTTGGGATACACCTAGCCAGTCAGGTTTTCAGGATACCCACAATGAATATGCATGAGATAAATTTGCATGCAGTGCCTCCATTGAATGCAGATATATCTCATGCATATTTATGGTGGGTATCCTGAAAACCTGACTGGCTATGTGTGTCCTGAGGACTGGGTTGAGAACTGCTTTAAAGGGAAAGAAGTACAACAGATTCCCAGATGAAAAATAAGGGAGCAATTCTATAAATGGATGTCCCGATGCTGCCCAGTGTGAGAGCTTTTTCTGTAGCAGCCCCTGGGTGTCCAGATTCTGTTACAGAATAGCAGTATAACCTGGCATCTTATATTTAGGTACCCACTGTTCCACCAGCCATAGACCTGGCAAGGCTAGGGCATGCGTAACATACAACATTCTGTAAGCTGTGTGCATATGTAGTAGCCCCTCCCATGCTCCGCCCATGTCAACGCCCCTTTGCATTTATGCGCTATTCCACCTATACGTGGTTTTACAGAATAGTGTTTAGATGTTTTTCTGCCACTTACCTGTGAAAGTGACAATGTTGGGGGTCGATATTCAAAGCGATATAACTGGCCAGAAACGGCTCCTAGCCAATTAAATCACTTGTGCGGGACTAACCAGTCATATTCAATGGCACTTAGTGCAGCTTACAATGTCCAGTTAGTGCTCAACGCAAAACCAAGTATTTTGGGGGCGTTCTAGGGGTGGAGTCGGCACTTAGCCAGTTCAGTGCCAATATTCAGCACTTAACCGACCACATAAAAGTCAGTTTACTATAGCTGGTTAAGTGCTGAATATCACACTTAACCAGCTACGTTTTTGCCGGCTTCATATTCCTGGAAATTCAATGCTGGAGCCCAGACATGACTTGGCATCGAATTTCTGGGAAATGCCAAAACGCTGATCACTGCCAGCTGAATGTCGGGCCAGTTCTGTATACTTCAGCACTCAAGTGTCAGATGATTGAAAATGCCCAATTATAGACTTGCCTTTCCCATATTTTTACCTGTGAATTTGGCTTTCAGCACAGTGAAGTGGAGGTTTTGTAGACAGAGGCCTCCAGGTAAGGGTAAGGTTAATATAACACTTTCTGTGTTCCAAAGCGATTTGCCTATATTATATACAGGTACTTCTTCTGTCCTTAATGGGCTCACAATCTGACTTTTGTACCCGGGGCACCCGAGGGTTAAGTGACTTGCTCAGGGTCACAAGTATAGGCGTAGTTTGACTGTTTCATTTGGGGGGGCAAAGAATGGGCGGAGCATATTAGCATATCATTTGCATATATACATATGCAAATGAATATGCTAATATGGAGGAAGGAAATGAAATTTACAGGCAAAATATCACAGATGCACATTTCAAAAAGCTGACACATTTCAATTAATAAATTATGAATAAAATACTTTTATTTACCTTTGTTGTCTGATCATTTAGTTTTTCTATTCGCTTTGATCCCAGTGTCTTCTGTTTTATGCAGTGTCTTCTTTCCAGTAGGCTTCCCTCTGCTCCCCACCCTCCCAGTCCCATCCATCTGTTGCTCCTTCCCTCTGCTCCCCACCCCTCCCAGTCCCAACCATCTCTTGCTCCTTCCCTCTGCTCCCAACGCGCCCAGTCCCATCCATCTGTTGCTCCTTCCCTCTGCTCCCCACCCCTCCCAGTCCAATCCATCTCTTGCTCCTTCCCTCGGCTCCCCACCCCTCCCAGTCCAATCCATCTCTTGCTCCTTCCCTCTGCTCCCAACGCTCCCAGTCCCATCCATCTGTTGCTCCTTCCCTCTGCTCCCCACCCCTCCCAGTCCAATCCATCTCCTGGTCCTTCCCTCTGCTCCCAACGCTCCCAGTCCCATCCATCTTCTGTTCCTTCCCTCTGCTCCCCACCCCTCCCAGTCCAATCCATCTCTTGCTCCTTCCCTCTGCTCCCAACGCTCCCAGTCCCATCCATCTGTTGCTCCTTCCCTCTGCTCCCCACCCCTCCCAGTCCCATCCATCTGTTGCTCCTTCCCTCTGCTCCCCACCCCTCCCAGTCCCATCCATCTGTTGCTCCTTCCCTCTGCTCCCCACCCCTCCCAGTCCCATCCATCTCTTGCTCCTTCCCTCTGCTCACCATCCCTCCGTCCCATCCATCTTCCCTCTGCTCCCCCCCCCCCCCCCCGAGGTCCAAGATGGTGACTCCGTTTACCCCCTCTCTTCCTCCCTCCCTCCCTCCCTCCGGCGCAGGCAGCAGTCTTTTCCAGCGTTCCTGGCAGCGGTAGCGATGTACACGCTGCCTTCGGTCTGCCCCGGAAGCTTTCTCTTCAAGTTCCTGTTCCCACCTATGCGGGAACAGGAACTTGAAGAGAAGGCTTCGGGGCAGAGCCAAAGGCAGCGTGTACAACGCTACCGCTGCCAGGAACACTGGAAAAGACTGCTGCCTGCGCCGGAGGGAGGGAGGAAGAGAGAGGGATAGACGGACATGCTCCTCTCCGTCCACTTGGCTTCCCTGCCCTCTCTATCTGCGTCCCGCCCGAAAGGAAATGACGTCAGAGGAAGGCGGGACGCAGATAGAGAGGGCAGGGAAGCCAAGCGGACGGAGAGGAGCGCGTGCCTGCGTGTGGTTTTTTTTTTTTTTAAACTAATGGCGCGGCGGCGCCTCGTGTCGTTTGGGGGGGCATTGCCCCCCCTCGCCCCCCCCCAGTCTACGCCTATGGTCACAAGGAGCCGCAGTGGGAATTGAACCTGGTTTCTCTGGTTCTTAAGTCACTACTCTAATCATTAGGCTACTCCTCTGCAGTCATTAGGTTAATATGGACATGTTTAGAGGTGGGTTCCCAGCTGATCTCATGACCATGAGATGATATGAGGCCATGTATATTAATGGATTTTGGACTGTGAATGCTGGACCATTGTTGGCCAATACAGTCCCATAGACAGCTGCATAACAATTTCATTCTAGCTTATGTCACACAGCAGTCCACACTTTCAAATCAAACCCAAAGAGAATCAGATGCATGTATGCCACCCTTACTTATAAAGTTGTGACCCCGGACCAGATGACATTGCTTGGATCTGTGTAGTCAGTTATTGTTAATGATCAACAGCTTTTTAATGCTTCTGTTTCTGCCTCTCTTTCTCCATTCTCTATCCCTTTTTCTTCTTTAGGTGGATACCACAGAGCAACTGAAGAGGATCTCCCAGATGCGACTGGTTCATTACCACTACAAACCAGAGTTTGCCAGCACTGTGGGCATCGACAACACATCAGAGACAGGTAGGGCTGTGCCATCCCAAAATGCTCCAATGGCATCAATGATCCTCAGTATTCAGTGCCCTACAAAATCTTATGTTCAACAGTTACTTCTCCATCTGCAAATCTGACAATTACTGCATCATTTCCTGGGTCAATGTTTTCACATAGGTTTGTTTTGCACATACTGTGACAGGAAAAAGAACTTCACTCGGAAACTTGTTGGGTGAGATCTCAGCTACTCATTTTTACTGTTGTTCATCATAATTCATTTGCTGTGCATGAGAGCCCCCTAAAGGGATTAATGTGGTACTTTCTACAGTCGCAACAGTAAACCTGAAGGATGTATTGCTACATAGTGCCGTCTGGTTGCAAATTCAAACATAAACAACACACACTGAATCCTCTTCACCCAGTCTGTATGAAACTGTAAAAGTACAAGTGAAAACGAAGCTTACCGTTGTATGCTACTGCTATTACTACTAATCATATTCTATCACTGCTAGAAATACCCATAACAAACAGTTACTTCTCCGCAGCACTAGAGTTTACAACCAAACATATTGAACATGGGAGACTTTTTTTGTGTCCCTGTCCCCTTATCTTGAGGCTGGTTCCCTTTATCCCAGAGAATTGGGAATGGTATGAAATAGGAGGTCCTCCTGTGTATGTGAACAAAGAGAGAGTTGACCAGAGATGCTACGGAGCTAGAGCTGTGACCAGCAGAGTGTGTGGAAGGATGGCTGCTTGAGAAATTCAGAGGCCTACTCCAAGATCTATAGAGGCACATATCCTATAAAGGAACCTGGGTGCCTATTTTCCATTTTAGAATATTTGCATAACTGGGCATACGCATGCGTGTGCAATAGTGTTCTATAATTTATGCACATAATTTTGTACCATGCCCAGACTCTGCCCCTCTGTACACCCACTGTCCAACATAAAGCAATCAATTATATGCGCATAATTATAGAACAGCACATAGGCGCATATTTGGCATTTACAGTGGGGGAAATAAGTATTTGATCCCTTGCTGATTTTGTAAGTTTGCCCACTGACAAAGACATGAGCAGCCCATAATTGAAGGGTAGGTTATTGGTAACAGTGAGAGATAGCACATCACAAATTAAATCCGGAAAATCACATTGTGGAAAGTATATGAATTTATTTGCATTCTGCAGAGGGAAATAAGTATTTGATCCCCCACCAACCAGTAAGAGATCTGGCCCCTACAGACCAGGTAGATGCTCCAAATCAACTCGTTACCTGCATGACAGACAGCTGTCGGCAATGGTCACCTGTATGAAAGACACCTGTCCACAGACTCAGTGAATCAGTCAGACTCTAACCTCTACAAAATGGCCAAGAGCAAGGAGCTGTCTAAGGATGTCAGGGACAAGATCATACACCTGCACAAGGCTGGAATGGGCTACAAAACCATCAGTAAGACGCTGGGCGAGAAGGAGACAACTGTTGGTGCCATAGTAAGAAAATGGAAGAAGTACAAAATGACTGTCAATCGACAAAGATCTGGGGCTCCACGCAAAATCTCACCTCGTGGGGTATCCTTGATCATGAGGAAGGTTAGAAATCAGCCTACAACTACAAGGGGGGAACTTGTCAATGATCTCAAGGCAGCTGGGACCACTGTCACCACGAAAACCATTGGTAACACATTACGACATAACGGATTGCAATCCTGCAGTGCCCGCAAGGTCCCCCTGCTCCGGAAGGCACATGTGACGGCCCGTCTGAAGTTTGCCAGTGAACATCTGGATGATGCCGAGAGTGATTGGGAGAAGGTGCTGTGGTCAGATGAGACAAAAATTGAGCTCTTTGGCATGAACTCAACTCGCCGTGTTTGGAGGAAGAGAAATGCTGCCTATGACCCAAAGAACACCGTCCCCACTGTCAAGCATGGAGGTGGAAATGTTATGTTTTGGGGGTGTTTCTCTGCTAATGGCACAGGACTACTTCACCGCATCAATGGGAGAATGGATGGGGCCATGTACCGTACAATTCTGAGTGACAACCTCCTTCCCTCCGCCAGGGCCTTAAAAATGGGTCGTGGCTGGGTCTTCCAGCACGACAATGACCCAAAACATACAGCCAAGGCAACAAAGGAGTGGCTCAGGAAGAAGCACATTAGGGTCATGGAGTGGCCTAGCCAGTCACCAGACCTTAATCCCATTGAAAACTTATGGAGGGAGCTGAAGCTGCGAGTTGCCAAGCGACAGCCCAGAACTCTTAATGATTTAGAGATGATCTGCAAAGAGGAGTGGACCAAAATTCCTCCTGACATGTGTGCAAACCTCATCATCAACTACAGAAGACGTCTGACCGCTGTGCTTGCCAACAAGGGTTTTGCCACCAAGTATTAGGTCTTGTTTGCCAGAGGGATCAAATACTTATTTCCCTCTGCAGAATGCAAATAAATTCATATACTTTCCACAATGTGATTTTCCGGATTTAATTTGTGATGTGCTATCTCTCACTGTTACCAATAACCTACCCTTCAATTATGGGCTGCTCATGTCTTTGTCAGTGGGCAAACTTACAAAATCAGCAAGGGATCAAATACTTATTTCCCCCACTGTATATATGGTATTATGCTAAACATCTATGCATGTTACTGGTGTGCAAATGTTAATGCCTACCTTACAGAATTACTCCCTAACTGAATGAAAGAAAAATGACTGAATTGAGTGGTTAAAATCATATAAGCCAGACAGGAACTTTGAGTAATGTTCAGTACTGATTCATCATTGGAAATATGTTATCAAGTGAATCACTGGAGCATGATGACTTTGCATTTAAGAAAGAGGTGCTGATAAAGCTTCTGTTGGAACACCATACCCATTGCCCAAATCTTATAGTATGAGTCAGGACTTGTAAACATTTAAGCACTGCTGCACAACTCCCAAACCTTGAGCGCATCATAGGACCTGGTGCAACAATTTTCTGTCTCAGTCCTGACCTACAGAATGCCTGAGTACCCCTCAATTCCACAGCTTTACCAGTGATGCTCACCTCTAAATTTACCCTGCTTGCAGGAAGACCGTCACCCACTTGTCATTCACCTCCATGGATTTCAGTGGCATTACCCTACAACTGATCCTAACTAGTCAAAAGTGTAAAACTCTCATCCATTACGAGTTAAGCAGAATGAGATGACTTGCAACAGGGTTGTTTGAAAATGTTTTTATATAATGAGAATGGATCCTTTTCTGGTTGTACTGACTTGGAAATGTTTTCGTGTCACGAGAATGGATTCTTTTTTGGTTGTACTGAGCTTTGATGACGCGTTGTGTTTCTTAAGTCTTTCTGTTACACTGCCAGTGTTTGCAGAGACTGTTTATACATTTTAGTTCTTAGCATTTATTTATTTATTAGGATTTATTTACCGCTTTTTTGAAGGAATTCACTCAAGGCGGTGTACAGTAAGAATAAGTCAAACATAAGCAATAGACAATTACAGCAGTAAAATGTAGGAAATGTAGACTGCCCCTATTTGACTGACTATACATTTGTCCTTTAGATTGTAAGCTCCTTTGAGCAGGGACTGTCCTTCTATGTTAAATTGTACAGCGCTGCGTAACCCTAGTAGTGCTTTAGAAATGTCAAGTAGTAGTAGTAGTAAAAATATTCAAACAAAAAGAATGAAGCATATGAGCAATCATACATTTTTTCAATGGGGCCTTACTGTTCTTTACTTCTTTTCCATCATGTGTTGATCTCTTTCTTCATTTGTCTCTTCAGTGGAGACATAGCCAGTGGTTAGACCAGTGAGATGAACACTGGGGAAGCCAAGATTCAAATACCAACAATACTTTCGATTGTGAACAAATCACATTGTCCTGCATTGTCAAGTAGAAAGCCCTCTAGGGCAGGGAACTACTTATTTTACCTGAAATTTTAATTTGACTTGAGCTACAAATGAAAAGGTGTGAACTAAATTTAAAAAATATATATTTTTTTCTTTTTTCTGTAGCAAATATTGCCTTTTTCCTTTTATACCTCTGTGTGGGAATGTGGGGGTGAAGCCACAGTGTTTCAACTATTTCATTTCAACTATTTTCTGTCTTCATCCCTTTTAAATCACTTCTTCCCTATTTCATCTATTTTGCCTTTTTCACAGAATTTTGTCTTGTCACATTTACTTCGTGTTTCTCCCTTGCATGTGCCACTATCTGGTGTCGGTGTCCTTCAGCTTTTGCCATGACCACATCCATTGTATTCACGGGACAGGAAAGGGGTTGATAATTAATGAGACTGGTTTTCTATCAGGTGTCATCGCCCAGGAAGTGAAGGAGATTCTCCCAGAGGCTGTTAAAGACACAGGTGACATTGTCTTCACTAATGGGAAAACCATAGAGAACTTCCTCGTGGTAAATAAGGTGAGTAGTAAAGGAAGGACTGGGCAGTAGTAACTATCTGATGTTGTTCAATGCATGATGTATATTTGAAGCTCCTGCTACCAACCTCTGCAAGCAGAGCCAGTGAGGGTGTGGACCAGTTCTTCCAGTCTCTTTTTTTTTTTTTACAGTGGGGTTAACTTTTGAAAGATGTATGGTGATACCTATGAAGAGAGAGAAAACCGCAGAAGCAGATGACTATCAGGCTTATTTTCGAAAAAGAAGGGCGCCCATCTTCCGACACAAATCGGGAGATGGGCGTCCTTAACTCAGGGTCGCCCAAATCGGCATAATCAAAAGCCGATTTTGGGCGTCCTCAACTGCTTTCTGTTGCAGGGACAACCAAAGTTCACAGGGGAGTGTCGGCACTGTAGCGAAGGCGGGACTGGGGCATGATTTACAGATGGGCGTCCTCGGCCAATAATGGAAAAAAGAAGGGCGTCCCTGACGAGCACTTGGCCGACTTTACTTGGTCCATTTTTTCTTGCGACCAAGCCTCAAAAAGGTGCCCGAACTGACCAGATGACCACCAGAGGGAATCGGGGATAACATCCCCTTACTCCCCCAGTGGTCACTAACCCCCTCCCACCCTAAACAAAACTTAAAATTTTTTTTTTGCCAGCCTCAAATGTCATACCTAGCTCCATGACAGCAGTATGCAGGTCCCTGGAGCAGTTTTAGTGGGTGCAGTGCACTTCAGGCAGGCGGACCCAGGCCCACCCCCCCCCCCCCAACTGTTACACTTGTGGTGGTAAATGTGAGCCCATCAAAACCCACCAGAAACCCACTGTACCCACATGTAGGTGCCCCCCTTCACCCCTTAGGGCTATGGTAGTCTTGTACAGTTGTGGGTAGTGGGTTTTGGGGGGGGTTGGGGGGCTCAGCACACAAGGTAAGGGAGCTATGCACCTGGGAGCAATTTGTGAAGTCCACTGCAGTGCCCCTGGCATGTGAGGGGGACCAGTGCACTACAAATTCTGGCTCCTCTCATGACCAAAGGGCTTGGATTTGGTCGTTTTTGAGATGGGTGTCCTCGGTTTCCATTATAGCCAAAAACCGGGGACGACCATCTCTAAGGTTGACCATCTCAACCTTATTATCGAAACGAAAGATGGACGCCCATCTTCTTTTGATAATACGGGTTTCCCCGCCCCTTCGCGGGGCCATCCTGCGAGGACGCCCTCATGAAACCATGGGCGCCCCATTTGATTATGCCCCTCCACGCTCCACTGCATAAAAAAGTCCAAAACAAGGAATAGTGTGACCAGCAAGGCACTTCAAATGACACCAGTAAGACAGAACGATGATAATAACAACTTTATTGTTATTACCATCGTTCTGTCTTCCTGGTGTCATTTGAAATGCCTTTCTGATACCTATGAAGGGCAATGGGGTGAAAATGAAGAACATGTCTTCCGATCCAGACTGACAGAAGATGTTAGTTCAGTTCACTGCTGGTTCAGGGGTAGGCAATCCCAGTCCTCAAGAGCTCAATCAGGACAGGTTTTCATATCCACAATAAATATGCAAGAGATAGACTTACCCATCATGTTATAGTGTGTACCTTTTACACTGATCGATATTTTATTGGAGGCTATGTACATATTTATGGGTGAAAATGGTTTATATGTTAGCCTTTAGAGGCCTGTTTTTTCCCTTAGCATGAGTCAGAGAGTATTTGGAGAATGTAATGGTCTCTTTACTCCCACGGCGTGGTTAGGAGCGTATCTTTATGGAGAATGTTGGAGCAGTGAAGGAACTTTGCAAACTGACTGACAACCTGGAGACCCGGATTGATGAACTGGAACGCTGGAGCCGTAAACTGGCCAAACTGAAGAGACTGGATAGCATGAAATCCACCATCAGCACAGGCGCTCTCAGGTGCAGTATCGTCTCTCTAACACACACTCAACCCTCACCATAAAAGACATACAGTTGAAAACATAACCTCACACACACACACTACCTCACCATAAAAGAGGTAAGCTTCCCTCACACATATACACAAACATTTACATGCACACACACACACACACACAGACACACATGCACACACTGCCCCACCATAAAAGAAGAACAGGTGAAACTGTAAGCTTATCACACACACACACACACACACACACACACACACACACACGCCACCATAGAATAGATTCAGCACAAATAGAGAAAATGTAAATTTCCCTTACTTATACACATACACTGCTCTACCATAAAACAGGTACCTCAGAGGTAGCAGTAGTGCACACTTATCCCTCTTCACCCCTACACACAAGGAGAGTCCTTTTCTAAAAACATTTTCACACAGATATGACAGTGCATTGACCTAAAAGGCAGCTTGTACAAATCTCCTGTGCATATATCAGAACGCACGTTCTTTTAAATGACCTGGGTGTAGGTGGGGCATAGCTGAAGTCATAATTTACACACATACTGTATAAAATACACATGTGTGCATGTACTTTATGCATGAACTTGCTCCCAAGCAGTCATGCGTATACCTCATCTGCAATTTCTGCTAGATTTGTGCTTGTGGTATATAGCGACACATCAGTGCCCCTGTGTCTTTATAAAATAGGCCATAAACAGCCCCCTTCTTGCCCTTATGGTGAGTAGTTTTATACCAGGTGGCCTGTGTGTGAAGGCCAAGTAGGTGCCTGTTTAAAGTCCATGTTATAAACACGTAGGAGTCAATAGTCAAAGGGAATTAACCAGTCAGGAGAGGCTCCTGCTCACTTAACCCCCCCCGGCTAGCCAGCCACTGATATTGATCAGCACTTAACCTTATAGTGCTGCTGAATATCTCTGCTAACTGGCTATTCCCTAACTGGCTAGGTTAGAGGCAGTCCACGGCAACGTTTGGGAGAGCCAAGTATACCGATAAAGTTAGGACGACTGAAAGCTGAGTTAACCAGACACCAGTCTGAATATCGATCAGTTCCTGGTTCAAATCCAAGTTGCCACACATACTTGGGTATTCAGTGCTGGGAGCTGTGCATACCCTGGAATTCAATATCCTGGATTAGTTCAACCCGTTGCTGTGAGCAGTTTACAAGCTCTCTACTGCTGAGGGCTGAATATTACCCCCGAAGATGCCTATGTGTCTTTGTAAAATATGAAGGGAAAAGCCTAGTACTGAAGTCAGGAACTTTTACAGCGGTGGAGAATCAAGCATAAATGTTTTCCACATAACATACAAATGTAAATATGTATTTAATAAACACATGTAACTCATGATTCCACTGTACTCCAACCAAACCATCTCCTGAACACATCTATATGAGTCACACAGAATTGTGTGCCTTCTTGGCTACTCACGTTACCCCTGGGGTAATTTTATGAAATCCCATTATTGTGTAAAACATTCTTCATAAATTACCCCCCCCCCCCCCCCTGCACACAGTGCTTTAGTAATAAGGGATCAGTTGTATGGGTGACTAAGGAGTGGCATTCCTTGCCAGTTGTAACGGCAGAGGTCTGATTATGTCTGTACATGGAAATCTGTATTGCGACCCTTTCCTGTGGCTCCCAAGCTCTGAATTTCATTCAGAAGGGACCGTTTTGCAGTCACTCCAGTGCATTTTATACGCGCTCACCTAGTTCTGTACCTCTCTCTCTGCAGCCAAACAGGAAGTCAGTTCAGTCGTACAGGCAGCATGCCATACCAGAAGAGACCCCCCAAACTCATTGGCAAGGTGAGTTTTCTGTGTGTGCGTGAGAGCATCAATACAAATCCCAGGTGAGTATGTGAAAATAACTGGGAACACACACGGACATGAAACTGATTATGCAATACAAAGTGGGTCCAGTAAAACAAGTATCTTTATTGAAATACCAACCAACATAGTCCACGTTTCGCCCACACAGGAGCTGCTTCAGGGGTATAATACAATCACTAAAGGGCAGATAACATCACTATCAGTGGTTGAACAATTCCCAATGATACTACGCATAAATAGCTAATGCCAAATCTTTAGTGCATCAAATATCTGCTCCATCTCAAAGGGCAGCTCAACATCTGCAGTGAGCATCTGTTCGAGTGCAGCACTGATCTAATGCTGCGCTGCTTTTCTGCCCTTTGAGGTAGAGCTGACATTTGATGGCCCTAAGATTTGGCACTAGCTATTTATGCATAGTATCACTGTGAATTGTTCAGCCACTGATAGTGATACGTTATCTGACCCTTTAGTAAGTGTATTGTACCCCTGAAGCAGCACATGTGTGGGCAAAACGTGGACCACACCGGGTGATATTTCAATAAAGAGATTATTTTTCACTGGCCTCCTTGTGCTGTGTTACTGATAGCTGAGTGCAATTCTTCACTTTAAAACTAGCATGTGAACCCTCCAGGATCAAGGAAATACCTATTGTACCTGAATTTATTTATTTATGAAGAGATTTACCCAAGGTGGTGTACAGCAGGTACAGCTTGGCATAAAACTTTCAATTTTGTTAATCAGCATAACAGTAGTAAAATGAGCAAAATCTAAGCATAAATACAATCAGTGAAGTAAACTTGGAAATGGCAAATTGAATCATAGGAATAGGACCAACATTTATTTATTTAGATTTTGCTCACACCTTTTTCAGTAGTAGCTCAAGGTGAGTTACATTCAGGTACACTGGATATTTCTCTGTCCCAGGAGGGCTCACAATCTAAGTTTGTACCTGAGGCAATGGAGGGTTAAGTGACTTGCCCAAGATCACAAAGAGCAGCAGTGGGATTTGACCCGGCCACCTCTGGCTTACAAGACCGGTGCTCTAACCACTAGGTCACTCCGCCACACATGATGTAATATCAGAAATATAAACATATAACAGCACTGTAAAACAATTATATAACAGAAATATGATAAATGTCAGCAGAGCACGAATGACAGATACCATAATACAAAGCATGGAAGAAAATTCATATAACTTAGATATGATAGTGACAAAGTCAGCATAATACAAACGAAACACCTTAACAGGCATGCATAAGAACATTCAAATAACATAGATATGATGTTCACACTGACCATACAGTGCAATGAAACATCTACAGTATAAATACTTGCCAAAGAGGCAAGTGAAGTTGAGAAATACAGAGGGGACAATATGTGTAGTACAGAGTTATTGGGATAAATAGATGAATGGCTAAACTGAAAGCAAATTATATGTGCAGTTGTATTAAGGTATAAGGAACTGGTCAAAGTTACAGGCTAGTCCAGAATGAGTGTATAGTCAGTCACCATATGTATTAAAGTCAGGCTTTCACCTGCTTCCTGCAGTAGAGGTATTCTCGAGTTAGAGCCCCTCTGGGTATGAGTTCCAGAGTGTGGGGGCTACTCCTGAGAAGGCTCCCTGGTGGGTATCACATTATGCAATTTATTTTTCTTCTCGAGAGTACAGATAGTGATGCTCCTTGAGAGGACCTTAGAAGCCTCAAAAGTGTGTAGAGAGCTAACAACTTATTCTTTTAGTACTCCGGCCCATTTTGTCTGAGGACCTTGAAAATTAGAGACAGAGTTTGAAATTTGGCCCTGTAAGGTATGGTAGCAAGTGCTGTTTTTGCAGGAAGGGTGCAATGTAGTCATGCCACTTGCAGCCTTTTATCAGTCATAACTAGCCTTGACTACTACTGAGAAGTTGTGTGCTAAATCCAAAAATTCCCATTACACTAAACTTGAAAAGGGAGGCAGCTTTGGCCAGATAAAGGAACCTGTGGGATTTACTGCCCCAGGAAGATGTACAGCCAAGGGAAAAGGGTTAGAGATGTAGTTATGGAGATGGATCAGTCACAAGCTATTTAATATCACGTTACCCTTTAATGATGACTGCTGGAAACTGGAAGGGGATGCCAGGGAATTGTGGAGAAATCAGATGACACAAACGTGTACGGATAGGTGTGTATATAACAGCACTAAGTCTAAAGCCACGATCATTAGTCCCAAAGCTGAAACCCCCTTTATTTATTTACTGATAAGAAATATGAACTATCAGGAGTATAGGAAATTTAATGGTTTATTTAGCAGAGCAATACAGATAATTAGCAAGCAGCAGTAAAGAGTCATATAATTTCTATGACTCCTGTAGCTAATGAAAGCAAGCTCTGTGCCCTTCAGTGGCATACCTACCTTGGTTGCCACCCAGGGTGGAGCACCCTCTTCCGACGAGCAAGGGAGTGCGCTGAGCAGTTGCACAGCTGTCACCTCTCCTGGTCCCTTGCACCCTCTGATGTCAACCTCCTGTTCCGGGGCAGGGGACCAGCAGAGCCGACAGCCATGGAACTGCTCAGTCACCCCCTTGCTGCCTGCAGCCTGGATGGACCGCCCCCACCACTCCACCCTTGGTACACCACTGGTGCCCTCGATCATATGACCTGCAGATGGCAGTGCAGTCTTCTCCAATGATGATGACGATGGTGATGGGATGAGCACTGGTTGCAGGAGATGGTATTGACATGGCCATACATATTGTTTGATCGTTTATCGTTTATTTTACTTGATATACCGTTTTCCTTGTAGTCAAACCAAAATGATTTACAATTTAGCAATAAACAAAAAAATACAAACAATACATAAAACCTATAAGCAATGGAAATCCATTATTGATAGGAAAGTTCATACACTCAAGATCAACCACCATAATACAGGCATACTCCATATTCAAGCCACTGACCAACAGCTAATTATTAGTCATGTCCTTCATGTCGGGGTAGTACAGTGGATGGCAACTGGCTGAGGGCAATTGTTGACAGTAGCAGGCCAGTCAGATATGAACCTTCCATGACAGCCTTAGATATCCTGAAATACTCCTTCCTCAAGGTTATCCTTTTGAAGAGGGACCTGTGATATGACCCAGCTTGGCAGGTCTTATACCACCTTAGCATGAATGTACTATGCATCTCTGGCCACTAAAACAGAGAATGGCAGGGAGAGGGTCACAGGATGTGATCTGGAATGAGAAATCTGAGCAGGGGAAGATGCCAAATTCTGTGATGTTAATGGATCTGCTCTTTTTTTGCAGTCTCGTCCTGTCCCTGTGGAGCAGGCATGCATCAGCCAGCGTTTCCTTCAGGGAACCATCATTGCCCTGGTGATCATCATGGCCTTCAGGTGACAAGTTGCATGATGCTGCCATTTTACCATAATTCTGTACTAAGTCCTCTCACCTTTCCTGCTGTGTTCCACACCCCTGCCATAGCTCCCTGCCATACGTACCTCCATCTACCTCTATCCAGTTTTGCAGAGCTGGCTAATTCGTAGCCGATTAAGACCAGTAGTCAGCACTTAACAGCCAGGCTAGCTGCATAAGTCAATCCTGTCTTTATGTGGTAACCCATAGCCGATTATGTGCTGAATGTTGACCTTAGCCAGCTCTGCAAAACCGGTTATTCAGTGCCAAAGACCAGACATGGCCCAGCATTGAATATCCCGGTTTAACTATTGGCGGCAGTCAGTAAAACACTGATCACCACCGGCTGAATATTACTCCCATAGCTTACAGTATGTGTGTGTGTAAGTTATGCCGCCTTATAAAATAGTGCATAGTGCACTTACAAGCATGATACTTTTCTGTACACTTAGGGGTGCGAGGCACATGTGTCTGCACAAGCTCGGTTATAAAATTGCCTTTTGTGATTCTGGTTCTAATTGTCTTTTTCCTGGCCTTCTCGGACCTCCACACTGAAACACACAATTGGATTCTTAGGACTAGATATTTAAAGGAATCTACAGTATCTGGGTACCAGCTGCTGCTAACTGGATGAGTGCCACTCACCAAGGCCAGTCAGTGATTTTTCAATGGCATTATCCAGATAATGCCACTGAATAGCACCAGAATGGGCCGTGGCAATGCCTGGGTGGAGTGGCATATTATCTGGATATTGCATGCATCAGGCACGTTCCTCCCACTTAGCTTCCCAATGCTTAACGCTAACATCGTGCATATAATTTGCATGCTATTAGTGTTGAATATTGGGTAGTTTTTTTTTCTATACTGTTCTTGCGGTACTTCCTGGCACTGTTCCTTACAGCGCCAGTATTCTGAGCATCGGCCCGTGAGAACTGGAGGGACATCTCCAAGATGTGCTGTCAGTGCCACCGTTTGGCCAGCAGGGATTGGCACAACAGCCATAGCCATCTTCCCTCTCTCCCTTCCTGTGGCTGAGCATGTTACCTCCATGGTAGCGCTTTAGAAATGTTAAGTAGTAGTAGTAGTAGGATAACATGACCTCAGCCCGCTCCACTGCACTTATATTAACAAAACAACATATGAGATACCTTCGAATGTGAAATTCATAGATCCTTATAATAAAATATAATGGGGGTCAGTACCTCTGACTGTATATCACTCACACATTTACATTTCCAAAACCACTTGCTTCACTCTTTTCCTTTCATTCTCAGCGAACATGCAGTGTGACACACGCATGATAATATGAGGTCTGAATCATTCTATAGCACACAATAGCATTGTACAGGAAAAAGCTGTGTATGTAAATGTTTTGTGTAACTATTGGGTGAATATGGGAGGTTTTGTGTCTAAGTGAATGCATAGTTTATGTATGGCTGTAGATGAATATTTGGTGGGATTGTGTGAGTGTAGAGATGTGGGAGTTTTATCTGTTGGCAGTGGGTATGTTGGGTTTTGTATAGCTGTAGATGAATGTAGGGTATGATTGTTGGAGGGGTGTGGGTATTTTGTCATACTGTTGGATGAGTCTGTAGAGTTTATAGAAGGTTGGGGCATGTGAGGGGGTTGTGCAGTTGGTGGAAGTGTGGATTTGTTAGAGCATGTGAGTTTTGTATGTCTGTAGAGAGTTTGGAAGGTTGGGATGTGTTGAGTTTTCTGTCAGTGCAGGGTTGTGTAATTGGTGGGGGTGTGGATTTCTCAGACAGTTGGGTGGTTATTTGTGACTAGTTGAGTGGGTGGTGACGTGTGATTATTCAGGATTGAGCTTTGTCAATGTAGGGAGTTATATGTGACTCAAGTTATGTATATTCGTGGGTGTGTGTATACATGTGTTGGAAGGCATTAATAATGTAACTAGAATACTTACTAGATTTATGTGTTTTTCTTTTAGTGTCATCTCCATGTCCACTCTTTATGTGCTGAATTTAAAAAATGAGGAAGATTTTATCGACATGGACGGGTACGTATCTGAGAGGTTTCTGAGGTATGGGTGAGGGGAGCCCAGCCCACTATGAATTGTGCAGAACCAAGCAAAATTATGCATGTTCAGTTTTCCAAAGAAGATGATAATCTGTAAAAACTGAATAATGGATTTATAAAACCCAGGATTATTTTACATCAAAATCAGTTTAAGCTGAAAAGGAAGGACCCCAGCTGCACTACATGAATTCAGAGCTAATGTCAACACCGCAGAGCAGTGCTATAGGAGGCCCTGCAGACCTATATCAGAGGACTTGCTGCACTGCAGAACTGTACTAGAGAAAGTATGGTCTTCTCAGTGCCCACAGTGCAGAACTGTACTAGGGGAAGCACTGTGTCTCCAATGTCGACACTGCAGAACTGTACTAGGATAGGCAAGGTTCCTCTGATATTGATGCTGCAGACCTGTACTAAGGTGAAGCACAGTCTTTCCAGTGCCAACACTGCAGAACTATACTAGTGGAAGCACAGGGCCGACACTGCAGAACTGTATTAAGGGAAGCACTGTGCCTCCAGTGTTGCACTGCAGAACTGTATTAGGGGAAGCACTGTACATCCAGTGTTGCACTGCAGAACTGTATTAGGAGAAGCACTGTGCCTCCAGTGTTGCGCTGCAGAACTGTATTAAGGGAAGCACTGTACCTCCAGTGTTGCACTGCAGAACTGTATTAGGGGAAGCACTGTGCCTCCAGTGTTGTGCTGCAGAACTGTATTAGGAGAAGCACTGTGCCTCCAGTGTTGCACTGCAGAACTGTATTAGTGGATGCACTGTGCCTCCAGTGTTGACACTTGCAGAACTGTACTAGGGGAAGCACAGTGCCCCTAGTATTGAAACTGCAGAACTGTACTTGGGAGAAGCACAGTGCTTCCTGTGTTGACACTGCAGAAACATTCTAGGCAGGGGAAGCACAGTACTTTGAGTGCCAACAGTTTAGAGCTGCCCTAGGGCTGCTTCTTGCTTGACTTTTTCTGATTATTCTACTTGTTACTTTCCATCTGTTGTGTCAGGTGATCACTCTCTTTATAAAGACCTAGTTTTTGATCTATTACTTACTGTAAATTGTGTCACTGAAAACTAAGAAAGCTGACTCTTTCCATCTTTCATATTGTTATCTTCTCCTTCCCTCTTGGATCTTCTCTTTCTATCATCGCTTTTGTTCTTTAACTTATTTTTAATTATTTCTATGTTCCCTTCCATTTCTCTCTCTTTCTTTTTCCATACTACTCATGCATACTTTCTCTCACATCGGTTTCTTTTTAACATTTTCTCTGTTCCTCCCCTCTCTTTCACATTCCCTTGCTCTTTTTCCTTTATGTCTGTTACACTCTTTCTATTTCCAATCGTTTTCACTTTCTCTCTGTCTGTCACATACTCTCTCTCCCCTCTCTTCCCTGCCTCTGCAGTGCTCTCGCTCTGCCCCATGCCTGCATCCTGACTCTCTTCCACCGGAGGAATAGCAGCATCCCAGTTGCTCTTTGTCCACGGTAGGTTCTAACTTGCAACGATGTTTCTTCTATTGTTTCCCTTCCCACAGTCCCTCTCCAAGGGAACCTGCTTCTCTTGCCCTGACCTGAGCTATAACATGCTTCTCCATATAGTTCCCTCCTTGCTCAGCTCCCTCACTCTTCCTGTTCTCTTTCCGCTCCTGGCCAGGATTTTGACTTTCTCACAATCTGATCTTTTTCTCCCCCTCACAGCGCAAATCAGAATTTTGTCACAACTCAGCTTCGACACTCCACATCCTCCCCTCGCTTCTCAACGGTGAGCCCCTCCTTACTGACAGGTAGGTAAAAACCATTCAGTTTGTGGGAATAATATAATAGCAGTTATCATTCAGATCTGCAGCTTCTCAGGTATGGCAGTTTCGTTCTGCTCTTTTGGGCTTCTAGTGCAATTGGAACCAGCTTCTTCTGGGCTAAGGAGCCATGAGCCTTTATTTACAAGTATCTGATGTTTACTCCCTATTTTAAATCTTCTCCCAATTTATTTGGCCTAGTTTTCATAGCAACATTCCTTAGCTGGGGGGCATGCACCAGGGCTTCCTGCAGAACACTTCAATCATTCATGCTAAGTCTGACCACCACTAGGTGGCGTCATTGTGCAAGGACTGTGACTCCTCCTCCCTGGGAGTGTGAGCATTGCCCCTATAGCATTCCCAGCCCCAGCTCATTCCAGGAAAAAAGGATCTTGTCTTATTTTTATTATACACGCCACGCAGCGAAGGTCACACAAAAATGGAAACTAGACAGTGTTCACGGTTTTTTGCCAGTAACTTACTTCGCTGTAGACTGTGTCATAGAACGTTTGAGCTTTTTGGCTGCATTTCACGCCATTCACTGTTTGTTTGACTATGTTGAATTTACTTCAACAACTTTATTGGCTAAAGTTGGAAACTAGAAGCATCAAAACATCCTATAGCAGACTCCTGATGCAGGCCATATTGGCTGAAACACAACTCGTGTCAAGTCTTGGATGTGTTTGAATAAACTTTTTCCTTCAGTGAACATTGTCCAGTTTCCATTTTTTGTGTCACCTTCACTGTGTGGTGTGTGTCTGTGACTGTGAGGGTCCTTGTGGTTTTTATTATCCCAGTACCCTCTCCTGGTTGTTCCTCCATCTTGCTCCCAGATTCAAGAAGCTTTAATTGACATGACAGCTTATCCAAGTGTTGCCAAACTAATAGAGAATGTAAAAGGAAAGGATTAGGAAATACAGAATAGCAATAACAAAGACAATTTTGGGGGATCTGATGACAATATTCAGTATTATCTCTGGTCATATTACATTTCTTATCTTTCTGTCACGTTCCTTCAGTACAATATGGCTTGAATTCACAAGATTTCAAGTACACCAAAGTTAAAGCATTTTAAAATCTGGGTAAAAATACAGAACCTGATTTTACATGGTGGCAGGCTGGCCATCATGTAAAGTTAAGCACCCCCCCTCCCAATTGCTTAACCTTATATTTACACTCATCGGCACTATCCTATAAGGAGCGCTACTGAATATACACATGGGTGATGTCTGCTCTGGTGACTATTTGTTTTATTTAGGCCTACTGTTCATATATCACCACTAAATCCCAAATTCTATAAATTGCATCAAATTTAGGTGTGCAATTGGGCATGAGATCATAAGAAGATAAGAATAGCCATATTGGGGCAGACTGATGGTCCAGCTAGCCCAGTATCCTGACAGAATACCAAAGAGTAGCAAGATTCCAGAATCCCAAAAATAGCAAGATTCTGGAATCCCAAAGAGTAGCAAGAATCCATGCTACCAATCCCAAGGACAACAGTGGCTTCCCCATGTCTGTCTCAATAGCAGACTATGGACTTTTTCTCCAGGAACTTGGCCAAACTTTTTAAACCCAGATACACTAACCGCTGATACCACATCTTCTGATCAGTTTTGTGCGTAACTTAATTTACTAATTAGTGCTATATTGGCACTTAATTGGCCTTAACAAGCACTAATTGGCAATAATTTATAGTTAAATGCATAACTGACATTCCTGTATTCGATAAACTGTGCACCTAATATCTATGGTAAGTAACTCCAAAGGGGGTGTGGACCTACATAAGTACATAAGTATTGCCACACTGGGACAGACCAAAGGTCCATCAAGCTCAGTATCCTGTGTCCAACAGTGGCCAATCCAGGTCACAAATACCTGGCAAGATCCCAGAAAAGCTCAATACATTTTATGATGCTTATCCTAGAGAAGGGTATGCCAAGCAATAAGGCACAATATTACAGAATACCGTCATTTATGCACCTAACTGTCAGTACTTAGGCAGCAGCCTTTGAGCTGGTGTAAATGCTCGCATCTAAAGTTAGGCACAAAAATGAGGACTTAGGTTAGTATTCAGTTCCATGTGGAACTGGCATTATAGAATTCACACTTACTGCATATCATTCGGATCCCAACATAGCACCATTTCTAAAATTTACCTCTAAATGGATAGTTGCTGGCTGTGGTTCTTCCTCTGTCCCTTCCCTAAAGCTGCCCAATAAGGAGTTATGTGTTCACTGCCTACTGCCTGCTAGCAAATGCATAACTTGGTTTGAATATCAGACTCTCAGTGCTTTTCCTTTCGAACTGAAGAGCTTTATGATTTATTTCTGCCTACAGCTCTCACACTTCTCCTCCTTACTTTCCACCCTTTCATCAGTTTTAGCATGGAATGTTGCTACTATTTGGGTTTCTGTCAGGTACTTATGACGTGGCTTGGCCTCCTGTTGGAAACAGGATACTGGGCTAGATGGACCATTGGTCTGATCCAGTATGGCTGTTCTTATGTATATGTGTTGATACAAACAACCTTTCTGCTGTTTCCTTATAGGCCTAGCAAAACCAGCCTATCCGGACTCCGGCCATGCAGTTCCTCTCCTGGACATCTGTTTTAATGCTCCATGTGCCCCCGTATGCTGTGCCTTCTCTGGGACCACTTCCTCAAGCAGCAGCCCTAGCCCAGCCAATCAGACAGAAACAAGTAAGAATGATAACCCACTGCCCCCTTCTGTTAAGTCATTAGGAAATAATTAAAAACGAGCTGGGAATATGCAGATGTATGTCTACACCCAGGATATTGTGAATAAAATAAGAACATAAGGAAAGCCATGCCGACCCAGGTCTCTGACAGTGGCCAATCCGGGTCACAAGTACCCAGCAGATCACTAAAGCAGATCTGATTTTCTAAACTCATTTCCAGGGATGAGGAATGGCTCTCTCAAGCCCTCTTGACTAATAATTTTTATGGCCTTTTCTTTCTGGAGCTTGTCCAGTCTTCCTTTGAATCCTGTGGTGTTAGTCACAACAAATTCCACAACTTATTTAAATGCTGCATGAAAATGAACGCTCTACTATTTGTTTTCAATCTACTGATTGTTAGCTTCCTAGAGTGTCCTCTTGTTTTTGAGTTGTTTGATCACTAAGTGGCAGATAACGTTCTGGGACTAAGATAGGATGTATCATATTATTACTATTGTTATTATTACAGCAGTGATATGATAAATTCCTGAGGAGAAAAGTACCACTTGTGTTGTACATTTTAAAAGAAATGTGCTGTTGTGGTGCAGTACTATTGTGTATTCCCAGTACATGAAAATTGGGGTATGCCCTCCCCCAGAACATTTGTTCTCTGTAATATGAGGAATAAACAGCATATCACATGAACGCACACGTATGCAACATCATACATGTGTGCACACACAGACATACATCCTTCCCCTGCACACACTCATGCATGCTCTACCTCCAGTGTAAACTTTCCAACATTCAAAGTATTTTGAACTCAAAATTCTCTGGAGCTCTTAAGGAAGAAAGCAAAGGCTTGCACTTATTTTTCCAGCGTAAATACTTTTTGAAAGATAGTTTGGATGGTCTTACAGACAAGTGGGCTAATCCATTTTTCACACCTGAGGTGATTGGCCCAGTTGTCCATTTGGCCCATTCAAACACGTGTAAAAATGTGCTAAATTCATTGGCTTAGTCCACTTGTCCATAGGTAAATATTGATGTATTGATGCACTTTATCCAAAAAGCTGCAAATCGACAAAATTGAGGATTAGCCCACTTGTTCGTAAGACCAACCATTTATGTAGCATTCACGCTATTCAGGATAAGCATGTATCTCAGATCCCATTCAAATCAGGCTGAGCGCCTTCTCTTTCCATCAGGATTTTGTGTGTTTAAGATCCAACATATATGGGACCCCCAGGGCTCAAATTGTCAGTATGACCTTCTGTCCCTCAACATAGTGTTTTTCTTTCATCAGTAAACCAAAGCCAGTCATCACCTTCATCGACCTCATCTGCTACACACATGAAAGCCAAGTCTTGGTTCCAAGAGAAGACATCTTCCAGAAACTTATTGAAGACCAGTGATAGGGTGCAGGACTCCGGAGACCCCAGTACCAGTTCCCAATCTCCATATACCAGCATGCAAGGAAAATCAAAGCACACATCGAACCTCTCATCAAACAAGCTTCCTGGGCAGGGCCGTCGACCACAACGCAGTGTTCAGCAGGCTGTCACAGAGCAAACCCACACTACAAACACAAGTCAGCATGGTGAGATCTGTGTTCCTGCCAGTTAATTAGCAGGTTTATACTATTGAAGATTACTTGGATTGGGAGCCAGGTGCATGCTCCGTTTGGGGCTGTAATTACTACAAATTCCAAAAGCCAGACTTGCAGTGCCCTGGGAGAGCTGTGCATGGTCACACTGCCTCTTTGCAGACGACACCAAAATCTGCAATAAGGTAGAGACTGTGAAGGTATAGATAAGATAAGGAGGGATCTAGCCAAGCTTGAGGAATAATCTAGAATGGTGACTAAATGATAAAAATACAGGGTCATGCATTTGGGCTTCAAAAGCCCGAGAGAATGGTACAGTATAGGGGGTGAAGTACTTCTGTGCACGAGCAGGACTTGGGATTGATTGTATCTGATGATCTTAAGGTGACCAACCAAGTAGGAAAGGTGACAGTGGCAAAAGCTAGAAGGATGCTTGGGTGCGTAAGGAGAGAGGAATGGCCAGAAGGAAAATGGAGGTCATAGTTCCTCTGTAGCAGTCTCTGGTGTGACCACATTTAGAATATTGTGTACAGTTCTGGAGACCGTACCTTCAAAGATATGTAAACAAGATGAAGTCAGTCCAGAGGGTGGCTACTAAAATGGTCAGTGGTTTTCATCTTAAAAGGTATAAGTACATACTCAAGGATCTCAAATATATATACTTTGGAAGAAAGGCAGGACAGGGGAGACATAATAGAAACATTTAAATACTTCTGTAATATGAATGCAGAGGAGGTGAATCTCTTTCAAATGAAAGGAGGCTCTGGAATGAAGGAACATCAGATGAAGGTGAAAGGAGACTGACTCAGGAGTAACCTGAGGATATACTGTACTTCTTTATAAAAAGGGTGGTGGATGCATGGAACGACCTCCCAGTGGAAGTTGTGGAGACAACTTCTTGCCCCTGGGATTGTCAGCATGGAATGTTGCCACAATTTGGGTTTTTGCCAGGGACTTGTGACCTGGCTTGGCCACTGTTGGAAACAGGATACTGGGCTAGATGGGCCATTGGTGTGACCCAGTATGGCTACTCTTATGTTCTTAAGGTCAGTATCTCAATGTAAGAAGGAATGAGACAAGCATCAAGGATCTCTGAGGAAGAAATTGTAGAGCTTAGTAGTTGATATGGATGGGCAAACTGTAGGCTATAGGACCTTTATCTACCATCAATTTCTATGTTTCTAGTATTGAAACAACAACAGGACCTGCATGTCAGGCATGAGGTGCGGTAACCAAACTCTGTAAGCATCAAAAGTGGACTTAGTAGCGCTGCAGGTGGAGGAGGATGTGTTTTGGCAGGCCTGGAGAGTATTCAGTACTGTAATGCCAGGGGAGCACTGCAGAGATGCATGCAATGACTCAATATTGGCATAGTAGGGAATGCTGCGGGGCAGGACTGAGGTGCATTTCCAATGTTGTGTGTTAAATCTTACACTAGCCTCCTGCTGTTTCCGTTAGAGCAGCGTTTCCCATATTTAGGGTTACGACCTGGGCATAGATGCATCATTATGAAGTGTCTTGGTGGGGTTGCAGGCATTGCTGTTGCCATGAACATGAGGTCATGTCTGCAAGAAGTTTGAGCCGCACTGTTTTACAATAACAGCACTATGTTTCCCTTTCCCTAAAACTTCTGGCAGCTTTCTAGGTCCTCCTTGGCATTCTTTAATCTGTGATTCTTGCTTTTCAGCTTTGGGCACAAGCTCCTCCCTCAGCTCTATCCGGATTCTGGACAATGACATGCTCATCACTTCAGAATACTGCACTTCTAATGCCCCCTGCAGGTAAGTGAGAGAGAGAGGATCTGTTTCCCCTCCTATTATCAATGGGAAACAGTGAGAGCAGGGCTGCCTTAACCATCCAACCAGGTAAAGCACTGGTTCAGGGCGCCAAAATCCCCAGCCTCTGATGTCACCAGCCCGGCTACTCATTGGTTATATTCAGACTATCAGGCAGTGCAGGCAGGTAGATCAGGGCAGGAATGCAGAGGCTGTTTCAACTGCCCTCTAAATTCATTGTCTTCCACTGCCCTGTCCTGCCTTGCTGTTTGCAGTCGAGCATCTCTCCCTCCTTCTTTCTGTTGGTCTACACCCCCACCCCCGGTCCAATCTCTTTCCCCCTGCAGTCCTGCAAAATTGTGGGTTGCCGGCAGCAGCAATCAAGACAGACCTGCCTCCAGAGGAGAGAGAGAAGGACCAGACTAGTGGGGTGAGAAGAAAGGGGGAGAGACACACTGGATCAGTGGAAGAAGGAAGGAGAGGGAGAGATGCTGGACCAGTAGGGAGGAGAAAAGCGAAGAGAGAGAGAGAGAAATACAGAACCATGGGGAACAGGGAGCAATGGGATGGGGCACCAATGTGTTGGTGAGGGTGGAGGTGATGAAGGTTGGATCAGGGCACCACAATCCCTTAAGTTGGCTGTGAGTGAGAGAGCAGCCAGTGCAGGTTCTTTCACTCAGTCCAATCCATCCTTATTCACCGGATTGCTTTATCGTGACAGTATTGTTTTCAAAGGCATTCGCCCCGAGCACATTGGTGGCTCCCATATAAGAAATGTGGGACAATTTATATCTGTGGTCTGAGTGCATGTTGCCTGGTCCTCCTCCTTTAACCCACTTCAGGGATGTGATAGTTTGGTGTCATATGACCCATGCTTCATATATGCAAACTGTTCTGTTTATCCACAGGCCTGGGAATTACACATACTGGATCCCCATCAGCCAGGTCACCCCTGTGAATCTGAAGCTGACCTTGGAGCTGAAGTAAGTGGCATGGCTCTTCGAAGAAGGGATCAGGATGTGAGCTGTAATTAAAACTGAAAGGTCATGCAGTGATAGGATATAGCTCAGGGATTGAGAAGAAAGTGATAGCAAGATTGGTGTGTAGCTTTATAGGAGCAGTAAGAGTTTGTGAAACCCAAGCCTCTGGCTTTGCACCCTGATCTGATTTGTATTGTGAAATGTACCCTGGGAGTTTAGACTTGTAAACTTGCCAAATAGAAAACACAAAGGCCAAAATATGCAAAGTGAGTGCATCTGCACTCTTTGTCCACATGTTTGTTTACTCCGTCAATTCTTTGAAGGCGTAAACAAACATGTGGAGAAAGGGGAACCGGTTGATATTGTGTATCTGGATTTTCAAAAGGCTACAGAGGAAATTGGAGGGTCATGGGATAGGAGGAAATGTCCTATTGTGGATTAAAAACTGGTTGAAGGATAGGAAACAGAGAGTGGGGTTAAATGGGCAGTATTCACAATGGAGAAGGGTAGTTAGTGGGGTTCTTCAGGGGTCTGTGCTAGGACCGCTGCTTTTTAATATATTTATAAATGATTTGGAGATAGGAGTAACTAGCGAGGTAATTAAATTTGCTGATGACACAAAGTTATTCAAAGTTGTTAAATCGCGACAGGATTGTGAAAAATTACAAGAGGACCTTACGAGACTGGGAGACTGGGCGGCTAAATGGCAGATGACGTTTAATGTGAGCAAGTGCAAGGTGATGCATGTGGGAAAAAAGAACCCGAATTATAGGTACGTCATGCAAGGTTCCACGTTAGGAGTTACGGATCAAGAAAGGGATCTGGGTGTCGTCGTCGATAATACACTGAAACCTTCTGCTCAGTGTGCTGCTGCGGCTAGGAAAGCGAATAGAATGTTGGGTATTATTAGGAAAGGTATGGAAAACAGGTGTGAGGATGTTATAATGCCGTTGTATCGCTCCATGGTGCGACCGCATCTTGAGTATTGTGTTCAATTCTGGTCGCCGCATCTCAAGAAAGATATAGTAGAATTGGAAAAGGTGCAGCGAAGGGCGACTAAAATGATAGCGGGGATGGGACGACTTCCCTATGAAGAAAGATTAAGGAGGTTAGGGCTATTCAGCTTGGAGAAGAGACGGCTGAGGGGAGACATGATAGAGGTATATAAAATAATGAGTGGAGTGGAACAGGTGGATGTGAAGCGTCTGTTCACGCTTTCCAAAAATACTAGGACTAGGGGGCATGCGATGAAACTACAGTGTAGTAAATTTAAAACAAATCGGAGAAAAGTTTTCTTCACCCAACGTATAATTAAACTCTGGAATTCGTTGCCGGAGAAAGTGGTGAAGGCGGTTAGCTTAGCAGAGTTTAAAAAGGGGTTGGACGGTTTCCTAAAGGACAAGTCCATAAACCACTACTAAATGGACTTGGGAAAAATTCACAATTCCGGGATTAACATGTATAGAATGTTTGTACGTTGGGAAGCTTGCCAGGTGCCCTTGGCCTGGATTGGCCGCTGTCGTGGACAGGATGCTGGGCTCGATGGACCCTTGGTCTTTTCCCAGTATGGCATTACTTATGTACTTATGCATCACACCAGGTGCTGCTCCCCTAACCTTCAGAAACAGAGAAAGATTCGGGAGCAAAGCAATATAGACTCATTCTGCTGACTCCCCGCTAACAGTGGAGGAAGGTGTGTGTATAATGGCACCTGTCATATTCCCCTTACATCTGGGCCCCTGCAGATTTCGCCCTGGACCCCCCTACCGCCAGCCCTCCACCGCCGTCGCCTGGGCTACCTTTGCTGGCGGAGGACCCCAACCCCCCGCCAGCCGAGGTCCGCTTCCTCCTGCCGCTGCCTTTAAAAATATGCCTTCAGCTGGCAGGAGGAAGCGGACCTCGGCTGGCAGGGATTGGGGTCTCCCGCCAGCAAAGGTAGGTGACGGGGGGGGGGGGGGGGCTATAATGTGCCCCCTCACTCTGGCTCCGGCCCCCCCTACTGCCGAACGTCAAATACGCCCCTGCCGGGGAAAATAGTGGAAACTATTATAAAGAACAAAATTATGGAACACATAGACAAACATGGTTTAATGGGACAGAGTTGGCATGGGTTCAGCCAAGAGAAGATTTGAAAGCATAAATAAACGTGGATAAAGGTGAGCAAGTTGATGTAGTGTATCTGGATTTAAAGAAAGCTTTTGACAAAGTTCCTCATGAGAGACTCCTGAGAAAATTAAAAAGTCATGGGATAGGAGGCAATATCCTTCTGTGGATTATAAATTGGTTGTTGGACAGAAAACAGCGGGTAGGGTTAAATGGCCTTTTTTTCTCAGTGGAGGAGGGTGAATAGTGAAGTGCCGCAGGTATCTGTACAAGGACTGGTGCTATTCAACATATTTATAAATGATCTGAAAATGGAATGACGAATGAGGTGATTAAATTGCAGATGACACAAAATGTATTTTTAATGTATTTATAAATGACCTAGAGATGGGAATAACTAGTGAGGTAATTAAATTCGCCGATGACACAAAATTATTCAGGGTCGTCAAGTCGCAGGAGGAATGTGAACGATTACAGGAGGACCTTGCGAGACTGGGAGAATGGGCGTGCAAGTGGCAGATGAAGTTCAATGTTGACAAGTGCAAAGTGATGCATGTGGGTAAGAGGAACCCGAATTATAGCTACGTCTTGCAAGGTTCCGCGTTAGGAGTTATGGATCAAGAAAGGGATCTGGGTGTCGTCGTCGATGATACGCTGAAACCTTCTGCTCAGTGTGCTGCTGTGGCTAGGAAAGCGAATAGAATGTTGGGTGTTATTAGGAAGGGTATGGAGTCCAGGTGTGCGGATGTTATAATGCCGTTGTATCGCTCCATGGTGCGACCGCACCTGGAGTATTGTGTTCAGTACTGGTCTCCGTATCTCAAAAAAGATATAGTAGAATTGGAAAAGGTACAGCGAAGGGCGACGAAAATGATAGTGCGGATGGGACGACTTTCCTACGAAGAGAGGCTGAGAAGTGTTGGATTATTTGTAGTAAATAATTAGCAGATTTTAGTACACACAGCTTCAGCTTTAGAAATGTTAATTTCTTTCTTCATCTCTCTCTCATTCACCCCTGAATAATTCACTGCTGAGTCACTTTAAAGTTGAAGTAACAAAACATCTGTTTACTCACAGTTTGTAGTTAGATTATAATCAGACAGGCTTATATATACATATTACTATACATTTGTATTATCAGCTCCTTCCATGTGCTTAGATGGTAATGGATGCTCACACCACCATAGATCCTCTCAGGTTAGGAGAGATCATGAGCTCCATGTGCTCCATGTGCTGTGTCTGCTGCATCTAACCCCCACAGGAAGTTGCATAGCTGTGTGACCTCTCTAAGTAATTCACATCAGAGGTCACAGAGTAATCACAGAGAAATAATAGGTGACAGGCAATGCATGTAAAAATACAATTACATTCCAACAAACCCCTTCTCATGCATAACTGTCATGCAATTATTTATTCATACAAAGTCCAAGCTTTATACGCAGATTCACAAAATGTTCTCTGGGTAACGGTTTGGTCATGATGTCAGCTGTCATCTCACTGGTGTGACAATAGTGTAGACTGATGACCCCTTCTTTTGCCAACTCTCGCACGTTGTGGTATTTCGTTGCGATGTGCTTGGTGCGTGACTGAACCTTGTCATTCTGTGACAGTCGGATGCAGCTCTGATTATCTTCCATTATCTGGATTGGTCTCTTTTCAGCTATTCCGAAATCCAGCAAAAGTTTTTCAATCCACATCAGTTCTCTGCACGCTTCCGATACAGCCACATATTCAGCTTCTGTAGAAGACAAACTCACAATACTTTGTTTATGACTGGCCCATGAAATTTGTACATTTCCATACATAAACACATATCCACTTGTGGATTTATAATCAGAATGATCCCCTGCCCAATCTGAATCACAGTAACATATTAGTTTTGGATTACTATTGGCTGAAATCTTTAATTTACAATCAATGGTACCCTTTAAATACCTTACCATCCTTTTAACTGCAGTCCAATCTGATTTGGTAGGTGAGCTGACCCTTCTGCTCAAAATTCCTACTGCATTTGCTATATCAGCCCTGTATGTGGTAGCTAGATATAAAAGCTTACCTATGGCTGATCTATATTGGATGTTATCTGGTAAAGGTTCTCTTACTGTTTCATCCTTCAGAAAATCAGTGATCATGGGAGTGCTTACAACTTGGGCATCTTGCATACCTAAACTTTCAATAAGCTCATTTATTTTCTGCTTCTGGCTTAGAAGATAAGAACCATCATTTTGTTTCTCAATTTCTATACCAAGATAGTATGACACATTACCAAGTTCTTTTATCTCAACATTGAGGTTTAAATATTTTACAATGTCCTTGTACTCTTGCTCACTTTTGCTTGCAATGAGCAGATCATCAACAAAAGCCAAAATGTATGCATATTGTCCATTTGTGCACCTAGTGTACAAGCATTTATCTGCTTCACCTTGCTTAAATCCTAAATTTGTCAATATTTCATGCAATTTGTCATTCCAACATTTTGCACTTTGCTTTAATCCATAAAGACCTTTGTTTAATTTACACACTAGCTGTCTTTGTTTTGTATTTATGAAACCTGTTGGTTGTTCCATGTACAAGTCTTCAGTTATATCTCCGTGAAGAAACGCTGTTTTCACATCAATGTGGTTGACTTGCATGCCTTTTGAGACTGCAATGCTCAGAAGTGTTCTGATTGTCGTGTGTTTCACTACAGGTGCAAACACTTCATCAAAATCTTCTCCATATTTTTGAAGATATCCCTTTGCCACTAATCTGGCTTTATACCTCTCCACTTTTCCTTGTGCATTCCTTTTTAACTTGAATACCCATTTGCATCCTATAGCTTTCTTGCCAGGAGGTAATTTTGTAAGAATCCAAGTATTATTTTTATCCAATGCATCAATTTCTTCTTGTGCAGCTTTATGCCATTCAGCAGCTTCTTCTGCTGGCATTTTCTCAATCTCATCCCATGTTAAGGGCTCTTGAGCTTCTGCTGACTTTGTTAGGTAAGACAGTCTTGGGGGTGGAACACCTATGTTTTCCCTGGATGAGCGTCTGACAACAGGTTGGTCTGACCTTTCCGCATCCTCTAAATCTGAGAGTCCTTCTCCAATTGATTCCCCTTCTCCAACTGTACTGTCTTCTTCAATGATCCTTTCTGTGTCTGCTTCCTCTGCCTGTTCCTCGTTAGATACAGATGAGTTGCTTTCAGACATCTGCCTTGGTATGGCATTTATATACACTGGCATGTCTATTATGGTTCTAGTTTCATATTCTGGATGATAAGGCTCATCTGGGATAATCCAGCCTTTATCAACCCTTTTGTTTTCATCAAAATATGTAACATGTCTTATGCCAACAATGCCAGTTTTCAGATTCAAAATTCTATATCCTTTGTGTCCTGGAGTATAGCCAACTAAAATGCCCCTTTCTGTTGTGGAATCCAGCTTATGCCTTCTTTGCTTTGGTACATGAGCATATGCTGTACTTCCAAATGTTCTTATGTGTGACAGGTTTGGCTTCCTACCATGCCATGTCTCATGTGGTGTGCACTCAGCGCCCTTAGTTGGCATTCTGTTTTGTAGGTACACTGCTGTGAGAATGGCTTCCCCCCATAGTCTTTTAGGGAGATTGCTATCTGACAGCATACATCTGGTCATTTCCACAAGTGACCTAAATTTTCTCTCTGCAACAGAATTTTGCTCTGGTGTATAAGCTACTGTTGTGATATGCTGAATGCCTTCTTGTTCTAGAAATGTGCGCATGCTTTGTGAAGTGAACTCACCACCATTGTCGGTCTGAAGAACCTTTGGTTTTCTTTCAAATTTGTTGCTCACCATGGCTACGTATTTCTTCAGCATGTCTGTGACTTGACTTTTCTCTTTCAGCAAATAGGCCACACAATATCTAGAGAAATCATCCAAGAATATTAGCACAAATCTGTTATTTCCCAATGATGGGATATTAAACGGTCCACATAAGTCACTGTGTATTAAGTCCAGCACTTTATTACTCCTATTTCCTGTGTATGCAGGAAATGAGGGTCTCACACCCTTTTGAGTAACACAGTCTATGCATTTCTCCATTTTACCAGCATCTGCACTTATCTGAATGCCGGTGGCTAGTTGCTTACTGTGAAGATCCTGGATCACCTTAGAATCACGATGTCCCAGGCGGCGGTGCCAGATTTCCAGACTACATTTACCATCATTCTTCCTTACTTGCGCCATATGTGAGGCTTCACCTGAAATGTTCAGCTTATAAACATCATTATGCATAAAAGCTTCAGCATACACTTCATCATTTTTAGAGATTGTGCACTTACTGTTTTCAAAATGAATCACAAATCCCTTCTTATCTAATGTAGATACACTAAGCATATTGCAAACTGCTTGGGGAATATACAAGACATCACTTACAGGAATTTCTTTAACTTCATTAGACACTTTGCATTTTAAGAATCCAATACCTTTTGCTTGGATCTTAGCAGTCCCTGCGTTTGCAGTTTTAAGAACACCTTCCTCTGGACACATTTCCTGAAAGAAATCCTTACAATTGGTTAAATGGCATGTGCTCCCCGAATCCAAAATCCAAGTACTTTCATTTGAATTATTATTTACCATAGTCAAAGATTTTTCTGCCATTAGAAAGCCCTTGTGTTTATCTTTGTCCTTCATACATTTCCTGGTTTGAAAATTCTTTAGTTCCATTGGCTTAGGTGAGCTAGAGGGAGTGTTTTGTGTTTCCTTACACCATTTAGATACATGTCCCTCCTTTCCACATGAATAGCAAATCAGCTTGCCCTTGGGTGGAGTTTTCCCATAGCTCCGCCTTCCTCTGTTCTTTGCCAAGAAATTTGTTTCATTTCTCTCTGACTTGCTTTGAGAACACATCTCCTCAGAATCATTTATTATGCATTCCTGCCTTAGTTTTGATGTTGCCTGTTCAAAAGATTGCCCTTCAATGGCCTCATTTACAGACCTAAAAACATCAAACTTCTTTGATAGTGAGGTAAAAAGAATGCTCTTTTCAATGCATCACACATGGGAATTCCAGAAAGTTCTAACTTTTGAAATGAAGACATAAGATGCATAATGTGATCATTACATTTACTTTTATCCCTTAATTTGGTTTCATTCAACTCTGCCAACCAAATTGGTTGCTGCTTTGCATATGTAGTTGCATACATAGTTCTCAGTTTATATAAAATGTCCTTTGGTGTATCTTTTCCCTCCACTAATATGGCTTGTTTCTCTGAGAGAGCTTCCAAAAGCATGCACTTCACATAATAGTTTGCATTGTCCCATTCAGCCATATTTTCAGCTGTTCTGTCTTGGTCTAAGCATATATTTAATCCTTTTGCTCGAAGGAGACATATGAATCTTAGTTCCCATTGCTGATAATTAAACTCAGTTAATTTAGGCACCTTGAGAGAATAGAACAATGGTGAATTTCTTCCCTCAGCCATTTTCTTAGCCTTCTGTCTGCTGTGTGGGGGGAGAGAGAGACAGACTGAATCTTTCCTTTAAAACTTAAGAGAAAAAATGTGGCCTTTTTTTTTCTGCCTGGTAATATTTCTCTTCTTTTCAATTCCTGGCCCCTGGGCCCATAACCCTTTTGTTGGATTATTTGTAGTAAATAATTAGCAGATTTTAGTACACACAGCTTCAGCTTTAGAAATGTTAATTTCTTTCTTCATCTCTCTCTCATTCACCCCTGAATAATTCACTGCTGAGTCACTTTAAAGTTGAAGTAACAAAACATCTGTTTACTCACAGTTTGTAGTTAGATTATAATCAGACAGGCTTATATATACATATTACTATACATTTGTATTATCAGCTCCTTCCATGTGCTTAGATGGTAATGGATGCTCACACCACCATAGATCCTCTCAGGTTAGGAGAGATCATGAGCTCCATGTGCTCCATGTGCTGTGTCTGCTGCATCTAACCCCCACAGGAAGTTGCATAGCTGTGTGACCTCTCTAAGTAATTCACATCAGAGGTCACAGAGTAATCACAGAGAAATAATAGGTGACAGGCAATGCATGTAAAAATACAATTACATTCCAACAAGAAGGCTAGGGCTTTTCAGCTTGGAGAAGAGACGGCTGAGGGGAGATATGATAGAAGTGTATAAAATAATGAGTGGAATGGATCGGGTGGATGTGAAGCGACTGTTCACGCTATCCAAAAATACTAGGACTAGAGGGCATGAGTTGAAGCTACTGTGTGGTAAATTTAAAACGAATCGGAGAAAATTTTTCTTCACCCAACGTGTAATTAGACTCTGGAATTCGTTGCCGGAGAACGTGGTACGGGCGGTTAGCTTGACGGAGTTTAAAAAGGGGTTAGATAGATTCCTAAAGGACAAGTCCATAGACCGCTATTAAATGGACTTGGAAAAATTCCGCATTTTTAGGTATAACTTGTCTGGAATGTTTTTACGTTTGGGGAGTGTGCCAGGTGCCCTTGACCTGGATTGGCCACTGTCGGTGACAGGATGCTGGGCTAGATGGACCTTTGGTCTTTCCCAGTATGGCACTACTTATGTACTTATGTACTTATGTACTTATTCAAAGTTGTCAAAACACATGTTACTTTTGAAAAATTGCAGGAAGACCTTAGGAAACTGGAAGACTGGGCAACCAAATGCCAGATGAAATTTACATACATACATAAGTACATAAGTATTGCCATACTGGGACAGATCAAAAGTCCATCAAGCCCAGCATCCTGTTTCCAACAGTGGCCAATCCAGGTCACAAATACCTGGCAAGATCCCAAAAAAGTACAAAACATTTTATACTGCTTAGCCCAGAAATAGTGGATTTTCCCCAAGTCCATTTAATAATGGTCTATGGACTTTTCCTTTAGGAATCCGTCCAAACATTTTTAAAACTCCGCTAAGCTAACCGCCTTTACCACATTCTCTGGCAACGAATTCCAGAGTTTAATTACACGTTGAGTGAAGAAAAAGCTTCTCCGATTCGTTTTAAATTTACTACATTGTAGCGTCATCGCATGCCCCTAGTCCTAGTATTTTTGGAAAGCGTAAATAGACGCTTCACATTTACCCATTCAACACTCATTATTTTATAGACCTCTATTATATCTCCCCTGAGCCGCCTTTTCTCCAAGCTGAAGAGCCCTAGCCGCTTTAGCCTTTCCTCATAGGGAAGTCGTCCCATCCCCTTTATCATTTGCGTCGCCCTTCTCTGCACCTTTTCTAATTCCACTATATCTTTTTTGAGATGCGGCGGCCAGAATTGAACACAATACTTGAGGTGTGGTCACACCATGGAGTGACACAAATGCATTATAACACCCTCATTTTTGTTTTCCATTCTTTTCCTAATAATACCTAACATTCTATTTGCTTTCTTAGCCACAGCAGCACACTGAGCAGAAGGTTTCAACGTATCATCAACGACGACACCTAGATCCCTTTCTTGGTCTGTGACTCCTAATGTGGAACCTTGCATGACGTAGCTACAATTCGGGTTCCTCTTTCCCACATGCATCACTTTGCACTTGCTCACATTAAACGTCATCTGCCATTTAGATGTCCAGTCTCCCAGTCTCGTAAGGTCGTCTTGTAATTTTTCACAATCCTCCCGCGATTTAACGACTTTGAATAACTTTGTGTCATCAGCAAATTTAATTACCTCACTAGTTACTCCCATCTCTAGGTCTTTTATAAATATGTTAAAAAGCAGCGGTCACAGCACAGACCCCTGGGGAACCCCACTAACTACCCTTCTCCATTGAGAATACTGACCATTTAACCCTACTCTCTGTTTTCTATCTTTTAACCAGTTTTTAATCCACAATAGAACACTACCTCCTATCCCATGACTCTTCAATTTCCTCTGGAGTCTTTCATGAGGTACTTCGTCAAACGCCTTCTGAAAATCCAGATACACAATCCACCTTATAATTGAAAGAGAAAAACGCCTAGATTTCGACCAAATCGGGAGATAGACGTTTATCTCACAAAAACGAATAAATCGGTATAATGGAAAGGCGATTTTGGACGTTTTCAACTGCACTCCATCGCGGAAGCGTACAAAGTTGACGGGGGCGTGTCAGAGGCGTGGTGAAGGCGGGACTGGGGTGTGGTTATCACCCGAACAGAGATGGGCGCCTTTCGCCGATAATGGAAAAAAAGTATACGTTTGTAGCTAGAATTTAGGGCACTTTTCCTGGACCCTGTTTTTTCACGAATAAGGCCCCAAAAAGTGCCCTAAATGACCAGATTACCCCCAGAGGGAATCAGGGATGACCTCCCCTGACTCCCCCAGTGGTCACTAACCCCCTCCCACCACAAAAAATGATGTTTCACAACTTTTTATTTTCACCCTCAAATGTCATACCCACCTCCCTGGCAGCAGTATGCAGGTCCCTGGAGCAGTTGTTAGGGGGTGCAGTGGACTTCAGGCAGGTGGACCCAGGCCCATCCCCCCCTACCTGTTACAATTGTGCTGCTTAATGCTTATTAGTCGTCCAACCCCCCAAACCCACTGTACCCACATGTAGGTGCCCCCCTTCACCCCTTAGGGCTATAATAATGGTGTAGACTTGTGGGTTTTGAGGGGGATTTGGGGGGCTCAACACACAAGGGAAGGGTGCTATGCACCTGGGAGCTCTTTTACCTTTTTTTTGTTTTGTAAAAGTGCCCCCTAGGGTGCCCGATTGGTGTCCTGGCATGTGAGGGGGACCAGTGCACTACGAATCCTGGCCCCTCCCACGAACAAATGCCTTGGATTTATTCGTTTTTGAGCTGGGCGCTTTCATTTTCCATTATCACTGAAAAACAAAAACACCCAGCTCACAAATTGTTGAATAAAACATGGACGTCTATTTTTTTCGAAAATACGGTTCGGTCCGCCCCTTCACGGACCCGTTCTCGGAGATAAACGCCCATGGAGATAGACGTTTTCGTTCAATTATGCCTCTCCATATCAACCGGCTCCCCTTTATCCACGTTTGTTCACCCCTTCAAAGAAATATAGTAGATTGGTGAGGCAAGATTTCCCTTCACTAAATCCATGTTGACTTTCCAGCTCATTTTCGAAAGTGATCGCCGGCAATCTTCCGACGCAAATCGGGAGATCGCCGGTGATCTCCTGATCCTGGCCAAATCGGTATTATCGAAAGCCGATTTTGGCCAGCCCCAACTGCTTTTTTGTTGCGGCGCCAGCAAACCTTCAAGGGGGTGTGTTGGTAGGTAGTGAAGGCGGGATGGGGGCGGGGCAGGGGCGTGGGTACGAGATGGCCGGATTCTCCTTATAATGGAAAAAAAGTGGCCGGTTCGAACGAGCATTTCGCCAGCTGGACTTGGTCCATTTATTTTTAGGACCAAGTCTCAAAAAAGTGCCCCAATTGACCAGATGACCACCGGAGGGAAGCAGGGATCACTTCCCCTTACTTCCCCTGTGGTCACCAACCCCCTCCCACCCCCCAAAAAAACCCATTTGTTTGCCATCCTGTATGCCAGCCAGAAATGTCATACCCAGCTCCTAGACAGCAGTATGCAGGTCCCTGGAGCAGTATTTAGTGGGTGCAGTGCACTTCAGGCAGGTGGACCCAGGTCCATCCCCCCCCCCCACCTGTTACAGTTGTGGTGATAAATATTGAGCCCTCCAAAACCCACTGTACCCACATCTAGGTGCCCCCTTCACCCCTTAGGGCTATGATATTGGTGTAGAGTTGTGGCGAGTGGGTTTGGGGGGGGGAATTGGGGGGGCTCAGCACACAACGTAAGGGAGCTATACTTTTGGCACCTTTTTTTTTTTTTTTTTAAATATTTAGAAGTGCCCCCTAGGGTGCCCAGTTGGTGTCCTGGCATGTCAGGGAGACCAGTGCACTAGAAATGCTGGCTCCTCCCACGACCAAATGGCTTGCATTTCACCGGGTTTGAGATGGCCGGGCCCAGTTTCCATTATGGCTGGAAAACGAAGCCGGCCATCTCAAGTAAACCCAGCGATCCTGCTCTAAACCCAGCGATTGATTTAGCCAGCCCCAACCATATTTCGAAAATACAGTTTGTTCTGCCCCTTTGCGGAGCCGGCCCCGAAGATGGCTGGTGATCGATTTGGCTGACGTCATTCGATTGTGCCCCTCCACGTCTCATTAATCCATGCTTTTGAATATGCTCTGTAATTTTGTTCTTAATATTAGTCTCTACCATTTTGCCCAGCACCGACGTCATACTCACCAGTCTATAATTTCCTGGATCTCTGGAACCTTTTAAAAAAATCGGCGATACATTGGTCAACCTCCAGTCTTCCGGTACCATGCTCAATTTTAAGGATAAATTACATATTACTAACAATAGCTCTGCAAGCTCATTTTTCAGTTCTATCAGTACTCTGGGATGAATACCATCCAGTCCAGGAGATTTGCTACTCTTCAGTTTGTAGAACTGCCCTATTACATCCTCCAGGTTTACAGAGAATTCATTAAGTTTCTCTGACTCGTTAGCTTCGAATACCATTTCTGGCACCGTTATCCCACCCAAATCTTCCTCGGTGAAGACCGAAGCAAAGAATTCATTTAATCTCTCCACTACGGCTTTGTGTTCCCCGATCGCCCCTTTTACTCCTCGGTCACCTAGCGGTTCAACCGATTCTTTTGCCGGCTTCCTGCTTTTAATATACCTAAAACAATTTTTACTATGTGTTTTTGCCTCTAACGCAATCTTTTTTTCGAAGTCCCTCTTAGCCTTCCTTATCAGCGCTTTGCATTTGACTTGACATTCCTTATGCTGTTTCCTATTATTTTCAGTCGGTTCCTTCTTCCATTTTCTGAAGGATTTTCTTTTAGCTCTAATAGCTTCCTTCACCTCACTTTTTAACCACGCCGGCTGTCGTTTGGTCTTCCGTCCTCCTTTTTTAATATGCGGAATATATTTGGCCTGAGCTTCCAGGATGATGTTCTTGAACAGCATCCACGCCTGATGTAAATTTTTGACCCTCCTCTAAGTTTTTTTTCACCGTTCTTCTCATTTTATCATAGTCTCCTTTTTTAAAGTTAAACGCTAATGTATTTGATTTCCTATGTATACTTACTTCAAAGCTAATACCAAATCCGATCATATTATGATCGCTTTTATCAAGCGACCCCAGCACCATTACCTCTCAAACCAGATCATGTGCTCCACTAAGGACTAGATCTAGAATTTTTCCTTCTCTCATCGGCTCCTGTACCAGCTGCTCCATAAAGCTGTCCTTGATTTCATCAAGGAATTTTACCTCCCTAGCGTGCCCCGATGTTACATTTACCCAGTCAATATCAGGGTAATTGAAATCACCCATTATTATTGTGTTGCCCAGTTTGTTTGCGTCCCTAATTTCGTTTAACGTTTCTGCATCCGTCTGTTCATCCTGGCCAGGTGGACGGTAGAACACTCTTATCACTATCCTTTTCCCCTTTACACATGGAATTTCAATCCACAGTGATTCCAAGACGTGTTTTGTTTCCTGCAGAATTTTCAATCTATTTGTTTCAAGGCTCTCGTTAATATACAATGCTACCCCTCCACCAATTTGATCCACCCTATCACTACGATATAATTTGTACTCCAGTATGACAGTGTCCTACTGGATATCCTCCTTCCACCAGGTCTCAGAGATGCCTATTATATCTAATTTTTCATTTAGTTCAATATATTCTAACTCTCCCACCTTATTTCTTAGGCTCCTGGCATTCGCATATATATATTTCAAACTGTGTTTGTTGCTCCTATTTACATCATGCTCCGTACTTGACAGTATTAATTTGCAATCTTTTGTCTGATTTTTATTTTTATTTAGGGACACCTGATCTACTACGGTCTCTTTTGCAACCTCACTATCAGGATACCCTATCTTCCCTGTTTTGGTGATATTTTTGAAAGATACCTTATCCCGAACCATGTGCTTTTGAGCGACTGTCGGCCTTCCCCCCATTTCTAGTTTAAAAGCTGCTGTATCTCCTTTTTAAATGCCAATGCCAGCAGCCTGGTCCCACCCTGGTTAAGGTGGAGCCCATCCTTTCGGCATAGGCTCCCCCTTCTCCAGAATGTTGCCCAGCTCCTAACAAATCTAAAACCCTCCTCCCTGCACCATCGTCTCATCCACGCATTGAGACTCCGGAGCTCTGCCTGTCTCTTGGTCCCTGGCATTGGAATGGGTAGCATTTCAGAAAATGCTACCCTAGAGGATCTGGATTTGAGCTTTCTACCTAAGAGCCTAAATTTGGCTTCCAGAACCTTTCTCCCACATTTTCCTATGTCATTGGTACCCACATGTACCAAGACAACCGGCTGCTCCCCATCACTATCTAAAATCCTATCTAGGTGACGCGTGAGGTCCGCCACCTTCGCAGCAGGCAGGCAGGCAAGTCACCAAGTGATCCTCACGTCCACTGGCCACCCAGGTATCTATATGCCTAATGATCGAATCACCAACAACAACAGCTGTCCTAATCTTTCCCTCCCGGGCAGCACTTGAAGACATATCCTCGGTGCGAGAGGATAGTACATCCCCTGGTGGGCAGGACCTGGCTACAGGAGTACTTCCTACTTCACCAGGGTGATGCTCTCCTTCTAGGAGACCTCCCCTCTCCAAGGTAGCACAGGGGCTACCAGACTGGATGTGGGACTTCTCTACAACATCCCTGTAGGTCTCCTCTATGTACCTCTCTCCACCAAGTCTGCTACTCTAGCTTCAAGAGAACAGACATGTGTTCAAATGCAAAGTGATGCACATTGGGAAGAATAATCGGAATCATAGTTACTTTATGCTAGGGTCCACCTTAGGAGTCGGCACTCAAGAAAAAGATCTAGGTGTCATTGTAGACAGTACGCTAAAATCTTCTGCCCAGTGTGCAGTGGCGGCCAAAAAAGCAAACAGGATGCTAGGAATTATTAGGAAAGTGAAGCAAAATAAGAGCAAGAATATTATAATGCCTCTGTATCAATCCATGGTGTGACCTCACCTTGAATATTGTGCAGTGGCGTAGGAAGGGGGGGGCGGTCCGCCCCGGGTGCACACGCTCGGGGGGTGCCGGCCCCGCTGGTTCCCTGCTCCTTCTGCCCCGGAACAGGTTACTTCTTGTTCCGGGGCAGAGAGAGCAGGAGGGAACTAGCGGGGCCGACGCAGCTCCGAGTGACGTGCACTCAGGGCGGATCGGCCCTCCCGCAGGTAAGAATGCGGTCCGGGGGGGTTCGCTCTGGAGGGGGGGGGGTGCGCCGCAGGGGGGGGGGGGTGTCGTGCTGTGCTGCACCCGGGGGGGGGGGGGGGGTGCGCAGCGGCGACCCACCCCGGGTGTCATTAGCCCTCGCTACGGCACTGGTATTGTGTTCAGTTCTGGTTACCGTATCTCAAAAAAGATATAGCGGAATTGGGTTCAAAGAAGAGCAACCAAAATGATAAAGGGTATGGAACTCCTCCAATATGAGGAAAGGCTAAAGAGGTTAGGGCTCATCAGCTTGGAAAAGAGACAGCTGAGGGGGGATATGATTGAGGTCTACAAAATTAGAACTAAAGTGTTCAAACGAAAGATCCACTGTTGTTCTTTTCTCAAGAGTACCCGTCAGGCATCTTCATCCTGGAGACCGGTCCCAATCTGTTGCAATGTCACACATTTAAGCGAATCAAAATCATGTGCTAGTTCAGTACAATGAACCGCTAGCAGTGTGGTCATTTTGTTTTAGTAGAGATTACACTCTTATGTTCAGTAAGCCTCACGTGTAGTTGACGGGATGTTTGCCCAACATAGAGCTTACCTAGCCCTCCTTTTGCAAGTGAGCAGAAGAGGTGCTTCTCGAGGCGTTTTCCTCCTTAGAATTAATTTTCTTTTGCTTACTTAAACTGGTTTTCTAGAGTTATACAAAGTAGGATTGATTAGTGAGGAGACCTGTGCCCCTTTGGTAGTTTAGTTCATCTCTATATGTCGTTTTGGGATCTTGCCAGGTACTTGTGACCTGGATTGGCCACTGTTGGAAACAGGATACTGGGCTTGATGGATCTTTGGGCTGTCCCAGTATGGCAACACTTACGTACTTATAAAGTATATTTGAACCGCTAGATGACCGAGGGGTAAAAGGAGCACTCAGGGCAGACAAAGCCATAGTGGAGAGATTAAATGAATTCTTTGCTTCGGTCTTCACCTAGGAAGATTTGGGAGAGATACCAGTGCCAGAAATGGTATTCAAAGCTGAGTCAGAGAAACTGAATGAAATCTCTATAAACCTGGAAGATGTAATGCTGCAATTTGACAAATTGAAGAGTAGCAAATCACCTAGACCAGATGGTATTCATCCCAGACTACTGATAGAATTGAAAAATTAATTTTAGAACTATTTTTAGTAATATGTAACTTATCTTCAAAATCAAGCATGGTATCAGAAGATTGGAAAGTGGCCAATGTAACGCCGATTTTTAAAAACAGGTTCCAGAGGTGATCTGGGAAATTATAGACAGGTGAGTCTGACATTGGTGCTGGGCAAAATGGTAGAGACTATTATAAAGAACAAAATTACAGAGCATATTCAAAAGCATGGATTTATTAGACAAAACCAACATGGATTTAGTGAAGGGCGATCTTGCCTTACCAATCTATTACATTTCTTTGAAGGGGTGAAAAAACATGTGGATAAATGTAAGCGGTCGATATTGTGTATCTATCTCATGAAAGACTCCAGAGGAAATTGGAGAGTCATGGGATAGGAGGTAGTGTTCTACTGTGGATTAAAAACTGGTTACAAGATAGAAAACAGAGAGTAGGGTTAAATTGTCAGTATTCTCAATGGAAAAGGGTAGGTAATGTGGTTCCCCAGGGGTCTGTGCTGGGACCGCTGCTTTATAACATATAACATATTTATACATGATCTAGAGATGGGAGTAATTAGTGAGGTAATTAAATTTGCTGATGACGCAAAGTTATTGAAAGTTCTTAAATCGCAAGACGATTGTGAAAAATTACAAGAGGACTTTACGAGACTGGGCATCCAAATGGCAGATGAACTTTAATGTGAGTAAGTGCAAAGTGATGCATGTGGGAAAGAGAAACCTGAACTATAGCTACGTGATACAAGGTTCCACATTAGGAGTCACCGACCAGGAAAGGGATCTAGGTGTCATCGTTGTTGATATGTTGAAACCCTCTGCTCAGTGTACAGCAGCGGCTAAGAAAGCAAATAGAATGTTACAGTGGTGGAAATAAGTATTTGATCCCTTGCTGATTTTGTAAGTTTGCCCACTGACAAAGACATGAGCAGCCCATAATTGAAGGGTAGGTTATTGGTAACAGTGAGAGATAGCACATCACAAATTAAATCCGGAAAATCACATTGTGGAAAGTATATGAATTTATTTGCATTCTGCAGAGGGAAATAAGTATTTGATCCCTCACCAACCAGTAAGAGATCTGGCCCCTACAGACCAGGTAGATGCTCCAAATCAACTCGTTACCTGCATGACAGACAGCTGTCGGCAATGGTCACCTGTATGAAAGACACCTGTCCACAGACTCAGTGAATCAGTCAGACTCTAACCTCTACAAAATGGCCAAGAGCAAGGAGCTGTCTAAGGATGTCAGGGACAAGATCATACACCTGCACAAGGCTGGAATGGGCTACAAAACCATCAGTAAGACGCTGGGCGAGAAGGAGACAACTGTTGGTGCCATAGTAAGAAAATGGAAGAAGTACAAAATGACTGTCAATCGACAAAGATCTGGGGCTCCACGCAAAATCTCACCTCGTGGGGTATCCTTGATCATGAGGAAGGTTAGAAATCAGCCTACAACTACAAGGGGGGAACTTGTCAATGATCTCAAGGCAGCTGGGACCACTGTCACCACGAAAACCATTGGTAACACATTACGACATAACGGATTGCAATCCTGCAGTGCCCGCAAGGTCCCCCTGCTCCGGAAGGCACATGTGACGGCCCGTCTGAAGTTTGCCAGTGAACACCTGGATGATGCCGAGAGTGATTGGGAGAAGGTGCTGTGGTCAGATGAGACAAAAATTGAGCTCTTTGGCATGAACTCAACTCGCCGTGTTTGGAGGAAGAGAAATGCTGCCTATGACCCAAAGAACACCGTCCCCACTGTCAAGCATGGAGGTGGAAATGTTATGTTTTGGGGGTGTTTCTCTGCTAAGGGCACAGGACTACTTCACCGCATCAATGGGAGAATGGATGGGGCCATGTACCGTACAATTCTGAGTGACAACCTCCTTCCCTCCGCCAGGGCCTTAAAAATGGGTCGTGGCTGGGTCTTCCAGCACGACAATGACCCAAAACATACAGCCAAGGCAACAAAGGAGTGGCTCAGGAAGAAGCACATTAGGGTCATGGAGTGGCCTAGCCAGTCACCAGACCTTAATCCCATTGAAAACTTATGGAGGGAGCTGAAGCTGCGAGTTGCCAAGCGACAGCCCAGAACTCTTAATGATTTAGAGATGATCTGCAAAGAGGAGTGGACCAAAATTCCTCCTGACATGTGTGCAAACCTCATCATCAACTACAGAAGACGTCTGACCGCTGTGCTTGCCAACAAGGGTTTTGCCACCAAGTATTAGGTCTTGTTTGCCAGAGGGATCAAATACTTATTTCCCTCTGCAGAATGCAAATAAATTCATATACTTTTCACAATGTGATTTTCCGGATTTAATTTGTGATGTGCTATCTCTCACTGTTACCAATAACCTACCCTTCAATTATGGGCTGCTCATGTCTTTGTCAGTGGGCAAACTTACAAAATCAGCAAGGGATCAAATACTTATTTCCACCACTGTAGGTATTATTTAGAAAATAATGGAAAACAAAAATGAGGACATTATAATGCCTTTATGTCGCGCCACGGTGCGAGCGCACCTCGAATATTGTGTGCAATTCTGATCACCGCATCTCAAAAAGATATAGTGGAATTAGAAAAGGTACAGAGTAGGGCGACGAAAATGATAAAGGGGATGGGATGACTTTCCTATGAAGTGGCTAGGGCTCTTCAGCTTGGAGAAAAGACGACTGAGGGGAGATGTGATAGAAGTCTATAAAATAATGAGTGGAGTGGAACAGGTAGATGTGAATCACTTGTTTACTGTTTCCAAAAATACTAGGACTAGGGAACACGCAATGAAGCTACAAAGTAGTAAATTTAAAATAAATTGGAGAAAATATTTCTTCACTCAATGTGTAATTAAACTCTGGAATTCGTTGCCAGAGAATGTAGTAAAAGGAGTTGGCTTAGCAGGGTTTAAAAAAGGTTTGCTTCCTAAAAGAAAAGTCCATAAGCCATTATTAAAATGGACTTGGGGAAAATCCACTGCTTATTTCTAGGATAAGCAGCATAAAATGTATTATACTGTTTTGGTATCTTGATAGGTACTTTTAACCTGGATCAGCCACTGTTGGAAACAGGATGCTGGGCTTGACAGACCTACGGTCTGTCCCAGTATGGCAATACTAATGTTCTTATGTTCTTAGGTAAATAATAATCCTTGTTAAATGTGGGAATAGCTTCCATTGGAATTTTTAAATTCTCCGGAAGAAACTTAACAAATCTGCAGGGGTCATAGTCACCACCTTAGGGAAATGTTCAGTCCCCTATTAAAATTATCCAACTGTTCAATTTTTCAGTGAATAAATTTCTGATCTTTAATAATTGTTGACACAGTCCCCTTAAGATTATTCACTTCAAGCTGTGTTTGTGAGACTTGCTCTAAACATTCCTGCTGCACTTTATCCACTGACTGGGACAGAGTTTTAGCTTTATTCACAGGTTATCAATAGAAATCAAACAAAATAAAACATGGAAAATAAGATGATACCTTTTTTATTGGACATAACTTAATACATTTCTTGATTAGCTTTTGAAGGTCGCCCTTCTTCCTCAGATCGGAAATAAGCAAATGTGCTAGCTGACAGTATATAAGTGAAAACATTCAAGCATTACTATGACAGTCTGACAGGGTGGGAGGATGGGGGTGGGTAGAAGGTATGCATGGGGACATCAAAGCATATCATTGATATTCTAACAGGATGGGTGTGGATAGGTGAGAGGAGGGTGATCAACAGAGACATACAGCTTTATGGTTTATAATGGGCTAGGAACCCCAGATCCTTCTTAAGTCCTTTCTGTTGGGTGTTAAAATATTCAATCATTCTGACTTCAAAGGTCTTACGTTCTTGTATGGTTTTAAAGTTACCTTTCAGGATTCTCACTGTGAAGTCACTGGTACAGTGTCCTGGTCCTGTAAAATGTTGACCAACAGGCGTGGGAACCCTACTGGCACCAGTATTGTTCATGTGATGTCTATGTAAATTGAATCTTGTCTTAAGCATCTGGCCTGTTTCTCCAACATAGCATCCTTCATTACATTTTTTACACTGAATGATATATACCACATTGGAAGATGAGCAAGTGAAAGATCCCTTTATGTTGAATATCTTTCCTTTGTGGATGACTTTGGGGTCCTGTGAAATATTTTGGCATAGTTTGCAACTGGATAAATTACAGGGAAGTGTGCCCTTCTGTTCCTTTTCAGTCTGTGATGGAAGTTTACTTCTGATTAGCTTGTGTTTTAAGTTGGGTGGCTGTCGGAAGGCCAGTACTGGTGGGGATGGGAATATCTCTTTCAGTAATTCATCCTCCTGGAGTATAAGTTGTAGATCTCTTATGATTTTCCTCAGTTTTTCCAGCTTTATTCACAGGAATTGCAGTATCTTGGGCAGACTTCTCCAGCATTGACTCCAATTTCTTTATGGCCACCCAAAGAGTCTCTAGCGTCACTACCTTAGGGGTTGCAAGATCCTTAGCTACCCCAGCATTTTCCTGCTCAGCCGCTAACTCTAACATGGTTTCACCGCTTCTGGTCTCTGATCCAGCACCTCTTGCTGAAACAGCGCCCACAGCCTCCGTCCCTGTTGCCGCTGGACAAGGTGGTATATTAGCTGCCAAGGAGGACAACGAAGTTTCATACCCCAGAAGGTCATGCGCTCCTTTGTCCAACCTCAATGCACGGCCCTCTCTTCAGCTCCCTTGTTGGGACTTGGGGGGGGGGGGGGTGTAATGGTCGAGCATTTGTTGGATGGGGACAATGTTACAGTCGATGGTGGCACTGCTTTCACAGCCCCCTTCTTTTTGGTATAAGGCATAAGTACATAAGTACATAAGTAGTGCCATACTGGGAAAGACCAAAGGTCCATCTAGCCCAGCATCCTGTCACCGACAGTGGCCAATCCAGGTCAAGGGCACCTGGCACGCTCCCCAAACGTAAAAACATTCCAGACAAGTTATACCTAAAAATGCGGAATTTTTCCAAGTCCATTTAATAGCGGTCTATGGACTTGTCCTTTAGGAATCTATCTAACCCCTTTTTAAACTCCGTCAAGCTAACCGCCCGTACCACGTTCTCCGGCAACGAATTCCAGAGTCTAATTACACGTTGGGTGAAGAAAACTTTTCTCCGATTCGTTTTAAATTTACCACACTTTAGCTTCAACTCATGCCCTCTAGTCCTAGTATTTTTGGATAGCGTGAACAGTCGCTTCACATCCACCAGATCCATTCCACTCATTATTTTATACACTTCTATCATATCTCCCCTCAACCGTCTCTTCTCCAAGCTGAAAAGCCCTAGCCTTCTCAGCCTCTCTTCGTAGGAAAGTCGTCCCATCCCCACTATCATTTTCGTCGCCCTTCGCTGTACCTTTTCCAATTCTACTATATCTTTTTTGAGATACGGAGACCAGTACTGAACACAAACCACAGGCCAAGATACAAGGCAGTGGGAAGCATCTACTGGACCATGAGAAGGGTCCCCAGGGATGAAATGATGTGTGCAGAGATACCCTATTCAATCCCAGCGGTACACTTATTCATTTCCCCAGAGGACCAAATTAGCCTATTCAGTACCCGGGGGTGAGGTACTTACACATCTTACTGGAATATTACTGCCCCATCCTTGACCATTTTTAAATCTAGATTGAAAACATTGAAAACATTGAAATGCTAAGAGACAAAGATAAAATCGCTCCAACTTAGCTCAGTCTCGAGAACATGGCACCACATTCGGTTGCCATCTTGGCCACTCACCACCAGCATGGTGATTTCCATGTTAAATAGTCAACATGAATGGGGTGGGGAATGAATGAGAACTGTGCCTTGTGGTTAGTGTGAACATAAGAACATAAACATTGCCATACTGAGACAGATCCTGTTTCCCGTATCCTGTTTCCAACAGTGACCAATCCAGGTCACAAGCACCTGGCATGATCCCAAAACAGTAAAACAGATTTTATGCTGCTTATCCTAGAAATAAGCAGTGGATTTTCCTAAGTACATCTTAATAATGGCTTATGGACTTTCCTTTTAGGAAAGTATCCAAACCTTTTTTAAACCCTGCTGAGCTAACTGCGTTTACCACATTCTCTGGCAACAAATTCCAGAATTTAATAATACGTTGTGTGAAGAAATATTTTCTCCAGTTTGTTTTAAATTTACTAACTTTACGCACCCTATTGTAGAACGAGGGGGTGTGCGTCTTCAAGAAATGCAGTTAGGCCCACATTCTCCCAAGCATTAGGCCCACCTGCTCCTCCTTTAGAACTCAACTTATAGGAGCTCCTAGGTACATAAGAAACATTTCACTAAAGCAATGGCATTTGGATAAGCTAGATATAAAACCTCCTGAAAGTACTTCCTTTACAAAATATCTGGCGCTGGCAAATATGCTCTAAGAAATACTTAGACTGTGAGCCCTCTAGGGACAGAGAAAGTACCTGCATATAATAAGTGTAAACTGCTTTGATTGTATCACAGAAAGGTTGTATATCAAATCTAATTACCCTTACTACTTTGTAGCTTCATTGTGTGCCCCCTAGTCCTAGTATTTTTGGAAAGAGTAAACAAGCAATTCACCTCTATCCATTCCACTCCGTCTCATCTCCAAGTTGAAGAGCCCTAGCTGCTTTAGCCTTTCCTTATAGGGAAGTTGTCCCATCGCCTTTATCATTTTTGTCACCGTTCTCTGGACATAGTTACCATGTGTGAAATGTTAATGTGGCAGATCTCAGTGCAGTTAATGCCATCTCAACAGAGATTGCTAAGTGCACCGAACAGTGAAAGTAGAGGTTTAGCAGTTACCATGCATTAATTTTGTCAATTATTATGTGATAACTACAAAAACAATAACACAGCTTAGTAAATCAAGTCCTTAGTTTTTCTGCTATTAATTTATTCTCCTTTTATGCCTTGGTTGTCTAACCCTCATAGGCTTTTTGATTCAAAAGTACTTGAAAACATTTTCATTCTTATTTTTTCTTCTGTTTCAAGCTTCTTTTCAAAGTCTTTCTTGGCCTGCCTTATGGTTTGTGGTTTATTACATTGATACACTGCCTATAATAAAATATATAGGCAGTTTACAAATTCTAACATGTAACTTACCAGGCTTGTGCTCCCTATTTATCCTCATTTAAGTCTGGTTTCCAGTTTTTGAAAGATGCTCTTTTGGCTTTAAATGTCTCCTTCCCTTTACCATTAAACCACAATGGCAGTCATTTGGTCTCCCTTCATTCTTTTTTAATACTTGAAATGTATGTTATCTGGGCTTTCCAAAATGATATTTTTAAAGAATCTTTGTGTCTCATTCTAACATATAACTCTGGCAATCACTCCTCTGAATACTACTTCGGTCATTTTATTAAACTGTTTCATGTGATTATATCCAGTTTGATGGCATTAGGATCACTATTGCCAGGCGGCTCTGCTATTGTTATCCTTTGCACTAGGTCCTTCATTTCAGTGAGGTCTAAGGGGAAATTCTATATATGGCGCTGAATGCTAGGTGCTGCTTCCGCACCAAATTTTTGGCATGATAAAGCTTTATAACGGATGCCGAAATAGGGCAAAAATGGCAGATCCATACAAAAACACACACACCCATTTAAGCGTTTCTGTGCAGATCTGCAAGGGGATGTGGCCATTGGAGGGGCATGGGTGGACCAGGGCATTCCCCTAAAATACACGCTATTCTATAAAGGGCACTGATCCCAGAACACCTTTTATAGAATACTGTTCAGTGTCAATTTTTTTTACACCAAATTTTGAGCCCCATTTATAGAATTTCCCCCTAAATCTCTAGTTCACTCTCATCAGTTCCGAGACAGTTACCTCATAAGGCAGTCATTTATGACATCTAGAATCATTACCTCCCTAACGTATTAATCTAGTCCAGTGTTTCCCAAGTCTAGTCCTGGAGTACCCTTGCCAGTCAGGTTTTCAGGATATCCACAATGAATATGCTTGAACTTGATTTGCATATCTGCCTCTATTATATGCAAATTTATTTCATGCATATTCATTGTGGATATCCTGAAAACCTGACTGGCAAGGGGTACTCCAGGACTGGACTTGGGAAACAGTGATCTAGTATGTGGGAAGTTTCTAAGCTAAATCTCCTGTCTTCCAATTTAAGCTCGATATTGCTCATTCTATCTCCAGTGAAGCTGGAGAGCTACTCGTTACCATCTCTTTTTATGTATTTGAATACTTTTATCAGATGTGTTGACTTTATGGATCTATTACCTGCACCCTGTTACGCCATCCAGAATCACTGCACTGGCCATTCATGTTTCTGTTGCTTTTCCTGCCTTTCCAGTGCCTCTTCCGATGTGTTGGTCTACTTCTGTGGTCTTTCCAGCGCCGACCCTTGTGAAGACTTAAGAACCTCAGATACCATTGCTAATCACACGGACATCCAGGTAACCCACCAGATTTTCTTATAAAATCAAATACAGCTCTATAAGCAGGGACCACCTCTGGTATTGTAAGGGGCATTACTTTTTTCTGGATTACTCATAAGAACAACCATGCTGAGTCAGACCAAGGTCTGTCAGGCCTAGCATCCTGTCCAACCGTGGCCAGTCCAGATCACAAGTACCCAGCAGATCCTCAAAATTAGATTTGTTTCCCATAGTTCATTTCCAGGGATGAACAATGACTTTCCCAAGTCTACCTGGCTAATAATTTTTATGGACTTTTGCTCCAGGAATCTGTCCAATCCTTTTTTAATTTCTGCTGTTTTGGTCATCTTGACCACATCATTCAGCAACAGATTCCACAGCTTAATTATGTGCAGCCCACCAGATTCTATATAGGTTGCCCAAGCTGGACATCCAAATGTGGGCACGGATGCATGCGTAATTAGTCAATTGGGTACTACAACCAATTATTGACATCACAGAGTTAATTGACACTAATTTGGATTTAGGCACACATCTGCCTACACGCTATTCTATAACGCAGCACGCCCAAAGTGTCTCACGTATAACCCAAAAGAGGGCATGGCTATGGGATGGGTATGGTGGGTCAGGGTTGTTCCAAATATTTAGGTATAGTGTTATAGACTACCAGAGGTATATGCCCAACTTGTACGCCAGGATTTACACCAAATTTCAACTGGCATAAGTTTTTTGGGTGCGGGAATTCACTCTAAGCATTATTCTACAAAGAGCATTCAGCCTTGAGCACCCTCTGTAGAATAGCGCTTAGCATGGATTTTTCTCGGCACCTACATTTGAGTGCCATTTACTGAATCTGGCCCTGCATGAGAAACATACTTTCTATGATTTGTTTTCAGTATGCTGGTCATTGCTCTCTTGTTTGTAATGCCACCCCACTCATAATTAAAACTTCTAGCACAGTCCCCTCTCAGACATCTTTTCTCCAAGCTGAAAGTCCCTAACCTGTTTAGCCTCTTTTTATAAGAGAGTTGTTCCAATCTGTTTAGCATTTTTGTCACCCTTCTCTGAACCTTTTCTAGTTGCACTATTTTTTGAGACAGGCAACCAGAACAGCTCACAGTACTCAGTTGAGCATGTTCTGGCCCCTGTGCTGTAAAAGGCATTTTTTTATCCCGAAATTACAGAGCTGGGCAGTAAGATGATGCTATATTCAAGGACTGCCTTCTGTACTATAAGGGGCATTACTCTACCCCTGCTTACACAGATGTGGATGAGATGAGGCTGTGAGCAAGGATTGGCTAATTTTATCCCAGGAATACATGAGGTTGGAATACATGAAATGGGACTATGACCAGGGTTTGCCCCCTCCACCCCTCAGGCTGTAAGTGTTGTTCTTCTATCCTGGTAATACAGAGCTGATGCATGAGATGGACCGTGGGCAGGGAATGCACACTTGAGCACCTCAGTGCTGTTCAGACTGTGGAGGATGTGTTGTTAAGTTTCTGCTTTGGTGCCCACTGCTTTCTCATTTCTACTGGCTGGTTGTATTTTCTGTCCTGCAGGGCACGTCTCATTACTGGCCCCTGGCTATCATCACATTCCGTGACTTCACTTACCACCTACGAGTAGCTCTTCCTGTGAGTATATTAAGCACCTGTGATAAGTGAGCAAAAGTCATAGAGGCAGATGCATCAAGCAAACGTTAAAAAATCTAAATCGTTAAAGTCCCTAACGATTTTTAAAAAACGAAGAATGCACAAAAAAAACAAGTCACACGTGCTCGGATCGGTATTGAAAAGTACAGTGTATCAAAGAATCGTAATCCACGTCGGTAACCGGCCCCTAAAGCATGCACAGAGCAGCCAAGCGTTATGTTAGCTGCTCTGTGCATGCCACAAACAGTCAAAACACAAGCACGTGGCTCCCAAATCAAAACAAAAATTTAAAAAGGGTCGGGAGGGGGCAAAGGCGCTCGTGAGGAGAGTCCTGTATGGCCGTCCTTGCCCCCCCCCCCCCCGCCTGAGGTCACCGTTCCCCCCCCCCCCCCCCCCCCCCCCCGCTTCCCCTGCATTATAAATTAAAAAGCAAAACATACCTTTAGCAGCCCCGGCCCCCCTCCCTTCCTCACTACTCTGTCTCCCCTCAGCTCCGCCTCCCGACATTCTCCGCCCTGTGCCCCGCCCCCTCTTGGGGTCGTCGCCGCCATTCCCCCCCTCCACCTGACCCCCCTCCCTCTTACCGGGCCCGTGCAGCGCCTCTCTCCTCTGTCCGAAGGCGCTGCACGGGCAAGAAGAAAAGCTGATGCCTGTCTTCGCCCAGCTTCGGTCGCGCGTCTCTCTCCTGGGCCCGCCCCCTTGTTACTGATTCTTTTTTTTTATTTTTGTTGAGTAAGGCTCAAACATGCTCTGGATAAGCAAACACTACATTGATGTGGTTTATGACACGTTTTCTTTAAGCTTAAACACAGCTCTTTTGGACATATGTAATGCTACGTCCTTTTGACCAATCACAGCGCTTTTAGCTCTGCTAATGCGCTGGGATTGGCTCACAGTTTGTTTGTTTTTTCACTTTACGATTTTTCCTGGCACAGAGCTGTCCTAACGAGAGGTACAGACCTCTTGTTAGATTTCCTGCCTTTTTCCTGCGTATAGGCAATCGGAAAAGGTTAGTGCATCTCGTTTCAATGGGGTTTATACACAAATTGCTCATCTGCATTCCGTTTTCGTTAGCTGCTAGCTTCCTCGGTAAAAGCCCTTTGATGCATGCAACGGATCAAAATTTCCTCGTTGAAGGGTCGTTAAAGGCTCATTAAGGTTTAGTGCATCTGCCTCATACTTATATTCCCAGTCACCTGCCCTCTGAGGCACCCTGGCTTTAAAATCCTCATTTTCAATATGCTTCCATCTCCTTTCCCTCAAAAGCCTAGTTACATATAAGGTGTTTAAAATTTGAAAATCATTGTTATCCCCTGGAAGAGTAGCTCTGTGTTTTTAGTTGCATTGGAGGATGAAGGGATTGGCTAAAGAATCACTGTAAGCAACACACTTTCTATGTTTCAGCAGCTGTGCCATTGCCAGCTACCCCTACAGTCTTGTCATGGGTGGGAGTGGGAAAGCCCCAGCTGTGTACTTATGTCCTTTTCACTTCTCTTTCTCTAGGGAGAAGCAGACTGTAGTACCGGCCCAAACCTCGTAGGACGTCTTTTCACTGACTATTATTTCCGCTTTTACCGTATGTGTGACTGAGGTTTGTTGGTACTGGCACTGGTGCACACCGGTGGGAAGAGGGAGGCTGGCGGTTCTCTTCCAGGAGCTCAGATATCCCAGCCTGTATTGCTACTTTTTATCCTCTTTGCTCCAGCCCAAGGTCCCAGCTAGCTGGGCTCAGGAACTGTGCAGCCTCTTGCGAGCTGGAACTTTCTCCCGTTGAGGACAGATCAGGACACAGACAGTGGGACAGTGTCACAGCTGTTGACCCTTATAAACCTTTGTGCCTGAACTAGAAAAGGGTGTTGAAGCTCTTTTATCCTGTGTCTGCTGCTTCCTCTGCTGAGGAGGTACTGCTACCTTCTCTCCCAGTCCCAACCCCATCCCCTCTCTCATGGACTACACTGGATTTGAGACACTGGATCACCTAATGGGTTGTCATCTTCATACCTTCCACAAAGACTTTTTTTCTGACTATACATGAACATTTTTTACGATTGTGGAATGAAGTTGGCTGACCTGTGTAACACTGGAATAGTCTGATTGCCACTGGATTACTGTCTAAACTACTGGATCTCCTGCTGGTGCAAACTGGATCTACACTGCTGAAACTGGACTTGTTGAACCTTCTGATTGGAGTCTCTTCCATCTTTGCTGTTTGGGAAGGTGACTAAGAGACTCAAGAATGCCCCTGGACACTAAAAGGCCAGAAAGGACTACTTGTAACTTTACTGGGAGTCGCTGTTACACGAGTTTCCTTCCTGGCCTCTTACACCCCAGAATCACAACCTGTTACAAGTGGGGCTCACCTCAACTACCTTTGGTGAATCAACTTGAACACATTATTCCTGGGTCTGGAAGTATAGGATCACTGTCATCTGCTCTCCTCTCCCTAACTTTACTGTTATTTTTTTTCTCAGTTAATTACACCACACCACAGGTATTACTATACAGAGCACTATGCAAGCTGTCTGAAGGGCTAGATGTGCTGAGAATGAATCCTAACAATCCTCTATCCCAACTCCATATCCCTCTGCTTTCATAAAGTAGGAGGAGTGCCAAAGACCCTGGAAGCACCAAGAAGCCCATTTTCCTTTCTTTAATCTGACTGATAGCACCCGTTTCATTCTGTGCTCCCCTCTCCCCTTGGCTGGAGATACTCTGTGTATTTTCAGTGGGACTGCTAAAAACTAGGTTTCTTCCTAATTGGAAGTCTGTATGTCTGTTATGGGTTTCCCTATGGTGAGGTCTGTGCCCCTGATGAGCTGTTACTGAGCAGGAAGAAGTCATTACAGCCTGCAATAAAAAATTTTTTCCTGCTTCCAGGGCAGAGGTGGCAGAATGGCAGTATGAGGGGGGGGGGGGGGGGGGGGCACTGTGTCCTATTTCTGCAGCTGTTGCCAGGCTTTACCCATGTCACTCACATGGTGACCTCTACTGTCTACAATGAGCTCAGGTCCCAGAATTTGCAGAGCATAGGCAGCCCCTCACAGCCACCCTTTAACTATACATACCAAGAAGACTAATCACAAATAGTGCCTCTGAAGCAAACTACCTACAGAGAAAAGAAAATGCCCCTCCCCCCTTAAGAAGGCTCTTGCTAGAGGTAGGCCATACACATCTTTCCCGCCAAAAAATGCTTGGACTGCTAAAAGGAAGTGGCATCCTCAGACTGCTGTAATCCAGAATTTGGCCTATTTTGAGCACACCATGCTTAATTTGAAAATGTTAAAAATCTGAGAGGCCCAAAGGTTCTGTGTACTCCACAGAACCATATGGAGGATGACAAAAAAATGGAGAAAGTTCTATATGACCAGGCTGCCCTTCCTGTTCCTTTAAAAACTGTCTTTTTGAATCTAATGATGTGCTTGTTCTGTTACACAATCCTTACTCACCTAAACCACTAGGACTTCTGCTGCGATTTCTATCTTTTGAACGTAGGAAACCAAAGGGGACTTTACAAAAGGCTTTTATGAAACTCTCTGCTAACTAAAGCGAATCTTTGGGAACTGGAAAATATCAACATTTTTCAGAAAAGTAATGGACAGGGGGAGTGTCCAAAATTCCAAGTCATCAAAGCATCCTCTTACATGTCTATCTCCCTTGCCAAGACTGAATACTAACTAGAGACCAAAGTCACTGTCTAAAAATTCGACCTTCAGCTTGCAACGTGGACATGTTCAGTGACCTCCTTTCTCTCTCTGCTTCCTTCTCCATTTTTCTCCCAAAGACCGAAGAAGAAACAGCAAGAGCTAAAGAAATGTCAGAACTGGGGGCCAGTCAGACATCGAATTGCTTTATTTACTATCTAGTAACAAAGTTTTGAGTATGTCATGGCAGAATAATTTTGAATCAGACAAAGATGCATACCTAAGCTTTCCCCTCTCAATACTGGAGTGTACAGTATGAAATCTTACCTGGCTTCAGGAGCAGCCTGTGGGGTCATGGGCAAAGACTCATTGTGAGGCCTTATTTACATAAGTCAGTGGGGGCTGAAAAGTGGGGCCATGTGCAAAAAACACAGCTGTTCATGTGGGGGGCTGGCCCAGCCTGGCTCAGGTTATTTTTATGCAACTAGTGTTCACATCCCCTTTCAGCTCTGCATCCCAGACTGATACTGTTAGCACTATGGTGATTATTAGTAGCTTCACGTACACTGGGAAGCACGAGAGCCAGAGCTCTTGTATTCAGGAAAGCAAAGATAAAGCACTCCTCTAACTACCAGGGTGTTACTAACAAACTCACTGATGTCGATTGCTACTTAAAAATACCACTGGCATTCCTGACTTTGCTGTGTGTTGGAATTTCTCTTATAATCACAATCTTTGTTTGTGATACCCACAGGACAGGGAGCGTGAGGGAATCTCACTCCCTCATGTTTGTAGTGAGGCCATCTGTGCACATAAGGACTGCCTGGCATGAGAGTTGTTCTGAGACATTGATACTCTGTGAAGGGTTGAGATTAAGCTAAGAACAGACCCCTCAAGGCTAATCAGGAGATGACCATCACTACAAGCTGCAAGCAGCTATGTCTGTCCTAAGATGGCCAGGCCATGTGTAACTGTATCCACATACCTACTCTATGACTGAGAGGCCTAATGTACCCATCTGCATATATGCACTAACTTCCAGGTTTCAGCTTTGAATACATTGTTCTCTCTCTCTGTACCTTCCATAGCACACATGCCTCAATTGCCTGCCTCTTTTCTTGGAACTTGAAGATTTTCTCTGTGGCTTCAAAGTCTGGCTTTTGGGGCAGGGGAGACTTTATAAATAAAAATATGCAAAGAAGGAAAACCATGTTCAATGAGGCCAATGTTAAATGCTTATTGAGCATTTTTAAATCCCCTACTTTTGAGAAAATACAATATAATTTTACCACTTTGTTTTTTTTTTCATTTCATGGTATTTAAAAAAAAAAAAAAAAACTAAAAAATGATGTTTTCTTCTGCATTTTATTTCACATTCATATATTTTTTTTTAGAAACATTGCACATCAAATGAATGGGCAAATGTTTTATATAGTAACATAGTAAATGACGGCAGATAAAGACCTGAATGGTCCATCCAGTCTGCCCAACAAAATAAACTCATTTTACATGATATGTGATACTTTATACCAGAGTTTGATTTGTCCTGGCCTTTCTCAGGGCACAGACCATAAAAATCTGCCCAGCACTGTTCCTGTACTAACAGTTCTGAAGCTAATGTTGAAGCCCCTTAAAATTTACACTCCAGCCTATCCATATCTATTCAGCCACAATCAGGGCGCAGATCGTAGAAGTCTGCCCAGCACTGGTTTTACTCTCCAGTTATAGGCATTGCCACCCAATCTCCACTAAGATTCCATAGATCCATTCCTTCTAAACAGGATTCTGTGTAGCCCTGGAAGAAACTTTGGATAAACCAGACCCTTATAAATGAAATCCTAGAAGAGAAATGTGGTGGCTGTCAGCAGACCCAGCAGCCAAGCTTAGCATGGTTACTAAGTTCCATTGAACTCTCTGCTTGAAGCTTAAACCCTTGCTGCAGGGACACCCAGAAATGTAGGTCAGGTTTTCTTCCTCCCAGGGGAGGGTCACCTCAATCCCTTTTGAGAATCCACTGCTTCTCCCACACATTACGGTCCAATTCCATAGCAAGAGATGCTGGAATTACTTCCTGGCAGTATAGGATGGATGGAAGGTTATGTACAGGGGCCCCTTCTAGCAAAAAAAAAACAAAAAAAAAAACTGAATTTGGAAAAGATCTCCTACAACTGTGGAAAAGGAACAACAGTTATAATACTGCATTTTCAAGTTGACTCTTGCACTTGGGGACAGGAGGGATGAGCTCCTCCAATCTCCATAATGGATTTGTCCCTTTCCCTCCTCCCTATTCCTGGGACTATGCTGCTGCAGTCAGAATCTCTTTTAGGGACCTAAGTAACACTCAAGCTCAGTGTTATAGAAAGGAAACATGCAGGCAGTTCTTTAGCACTGTACCACATTCTATTTTCCCTAAAGGATTTTTTTTTAAGTCTTAATACCATTTATAAAAGCTTAAAGCCTGTATATATGTATCCTGCAGTCAAGAATTGTAATAATTATGAAAGAAAAAAAGCACTAATTCTGTATTTTTTAATTGTTGCAGTCACAAATTGTAGCTGTTGTACATTGAACTATGTGTGGATTTTCTGGGTTGTTTGTGCCTTATCAGTTGTTTGGAGGTGGGAAGGGGAGAGGGAGTTTTGCCTCCCCAGTGTTTTCTTAGTTGTTCTCTGGTTCTGCTTTGTATTTATAATGTGTTCCCATTTGCTTCCTGCTGACCAGGGCAGTTGTGGTTTTGTTTTCCATTCTTCTTTTTCCCCCAGCTGGCCAGAAAAGCCCATGTATAAAATATCCACTTTATAAATATATATAAATACTGCTTTGTATCCAGCACAGGCTTCTAGTATTATTTCATTCAATAAACCATGTACTTCAGACTTGTACAATCGCCCTCTTATACCAAGCTCAACAAGCAGCTGACAGTACTGAGAGCTTCTTCATAGCAGTGGAGGAACTAAATCTTAGCCCCCTGGAATGAAAATACCACATAATCTCATCCATGTCCACTCTAGCACCATGAGTTTCTCCAAAATGCTGCTGTATCGGTTCCAACACCTACTACACCATTATAAGCAATCTATGCCAGTGCCAGTACTGACTCTAACACTCAACACTTCCTCACTGAATTGTCCAAGAAAATCTGGGTGCACTAACAGTGTGACATTCTGCTGACCAGAAGCCATTTGACAAGATTAGGCAGCTACCTAGGGCAGCAGCTTTTAGGGGACAGCAAAGAACAGCTGCAGTCAAAATAGGTCCTGATAGTCATGCAAACTCAAAGAACCATCAGCAAGCACTTTAACCTGCATTTTATAGGATTTGTGTGTGTTGATCGTGACTGTTGAAATTAATTATGAAAATCTCAGGGGGATGGAGCGGCAGGCAGGGAGCACAGAAGTTAAAGGGGATTGGGTGGGGGGGTATAAGGCTGAAGGTTCAACCAGGGTGACCACTACTCTTGCACCAGCTCTAACAAGAACAACCAAACAACAATTAAGTACTTATGCAAGAGTTAGTATAATTCTAAATGACACTATTCCAAAGCCACAAAAAATGTGAAACAACATCACAAATGTGGTTTCTCCTTTTATTAACAGAAATGGAACAAGCTGACACTGAACAATGAACTAGGGCATCTCAGAACTCTGATATGTTATTGGCTTCTTCCTCCTCCCCCCAGTCTGCTCTGAGCCACATAATCAAAGTCCAAACTTATTCCATTACAAGGCTACTGCATTTAACTGGAAGTTTGCCAGGAAGCTCTCAGCTATAAAAATCCATCAAAGTCCTGTCTGGCAGCACCTCAGAATTACTGCAGCCACACAAAATGGGATTTTGTGCAGCTTCCTGTGAATTCATCTTCCACCTGGAATGGTCTTTGTTTTGTAGTTTACAAAAGGTAATAAAGACGTCAGATTCTGTCCATATAAAAACTGAAACGAGAAAAATAAACAGTTGAGAGAATAACATATCGAGCTCTACTAGTGAAGTTATAGAATGAATTCACATGGCTGCAATCTCCCTTTCAAAAGTCTGTAGTAGTATTCACGGATGTGGAGTCAGTAGACATCCACCTCTGACCACAGCCCTGGTGCTATTGGAGAAACCCAACAGTGGTCAAGTTAACAGTGAACCATGGTCACCTGTTTCATTCAGCCCAGTGAACACTGACAGCCAGGCTTGGCCTGGATTGAAACTTGCAAATGTCACTGGGCAGACAACTAGCTGCTTCATACCTTTTCTCCCATCTTTAAACAGAAAATGTGCAGCAGAGCTTCACAGGTGCTCAAATGACTACTATCAAACCTCCTGCTCTCTGAAGGGTTTATGAGATGTGGGTTTGTGGAGTCTAATACCTCTTATGAAGGAGTAGCCTAATTTATTTATTTATTTGTGACATTTATATCCCAAGTTTGAGTTCAATGTGGCTTACAATAAAACAGTATAGGATACATAACAATGAATAATGCATAAGAAAGTAATTTGTTGCATGAATCCAATATCATAAACATACTGGTATAGATAGCTATGGATGTTTGACATTTAGAAAAGCTAATGGTTAGTGCAGTGGCCTAAAAAGCAGGGGAACTGGGTTTGAATCCCACTGCAGCTCCTTGTGACTCTGGGCAAGTCACGTAACCCTCCACTGCCCCAGGTCCAAAAAAAAAAAAAAAAAGTACCTGTATATAATATGTAAACCGCTTTGATCGTAACCACAGAAAGGCAGAATAGCAAATCCTTTTATATTTGATGTCCCATCCATACCAAATTTTCAGGATATAGCAGGAGTGGGATTTCGCTCAGAACTCTGCATATGTGCAGCGTGGAAAGTAGGCTCCTTTTAATTTTGGATGGAAATTATTACTATATTTTATTATAAAAAGTAGCTATAAATCCTGTATACACAAAACTATTATTGAAGTAAAGATATTTGTTGTGGGTTTCTCCTTATATATAGTGCCTATACAACATAAGTTGGTCAAAGCAGTTAGCAAAAATAAATGTCCAGCTACAAAGTGAAATCACATCCTGTCCAGTAGGGGAAGCCAGCTCCTTAAACCTTAACTTGGATAGAGTCCTACATGGTAGCAGCTCTCCTGTAGGGATGACTGATGCCAACTAAGGATGCTCTCTGACTAAATGTGTCACACTATTCTAATTAACCCAAAGGCAGTTTCCAGGATGGAACTGTTTTTTTGCAATACAGATTGCTGTCATTAAAGTACATCACATTAACCTGTAGCAAACAGGTCGCAGATATATATATGAAAGAGAGTGCTATAAATCTGAACCCACCTCTTTCTTCTGTCCACAGACAACAGGGATGCAACACTGGCTAAAAAAAAGTAGGAGGTGAAGGGTTTTATCATTACTTTATGATTTTTTTTTCATTTACTTCTGTGATAATAGTACTACACTGAAATACTTTATAACCCCTACTACTACAATGTATTTCCATAGTGGTATTTGTACACAAACTCATTTAAGAGATAATCCATGCTTAATAGAGCTTACAAAGCTTACAATCTATTCAGGACAAATAAAAGAGAATGAAAAGTTTCATTTATTAAGGGAATTATTACATCATGGGTATTAAACAGGCAAATAAGGAATTAAGATTTAAACGCAGCCTCATAAGTTGGGATAATGTACCAACTCAGATGTATGAAGCAGCAAGACAGAAGGAAGAAGTCAGTGATGGAAGAAAAGTGCATAGATAAGAATGACTTATTTGATGAGTGGAGTTTCTGGGGAGGGATGTCAGGAGAGGGGAGAGATGAGAGATACTGAGATGCAGCAGAGTGAATGCACTTGTAGGTCAGTAAGGAGAAGTTTGAACTGTATGCAGAAACAGATGGTAAGCCAATGAAGTGACTTGAGAGGAGGGGCTGGTGGAAGATAAGTCATGCAGCAGGGTTCTGAAGGAGAGAGATGGTTCAGTGGGAGATCTGCAAGAAACAGGTTACAGAAGTCGAAGCTGAAGTTGATGAAAGTGTGGATAAGGATTTTGGTACTGTGTTCAGAAAGGAAGGGGCTAAACACATCTCAAAGATCTTCTAACATTATTTGTGTAAACAGAGTAACCTAACACTGAAAGAAAGACAGTTCACCTCGAAAGTTTAACTTTCTAGTGTGCTCTTAAGGGTAAACTGAGCATCCCAGGATCATAAACGGGACAGTCTTGTGCTGAACTTCTAGTCCTGTTTTTACTGATTTTATTTTTTTTTTTTGTGGGTAACATACCTCTAGGCCTATATGACTCTCTCCTGATGAAGCCCCAGCTAGTCAAGTATTCAGTAGGATCACAACGGCCAGTGTATATACACATTTATCTCCTATGTATCCATCATGGATATCCTGAAAACCCACCTGCATGGACATCAGAGGACAGGTATGGCAACTACTGGTCTAGTTGAAAATCCCTCTTCAGTTGTCTTCTATTGTGAACTAATCACCCATGGCAGAGCTTTGGCACAATGGGGTATTTACACACTTGATAATACGGGAACAATACTGAAAGAAGCATTTCCAGTAAATCCAGCTATGCTATGACCTTCAGAGACAACAACTCAGCATTTCTTTAAGGGAAAGGGAATGGGACTTTAGATAAACTGTCTTTCTGTTGTTTTTGCAACTACATTCAAAGTGGTTTACATTGTATATACAGGCACTTCTTTGTACCTGGGGCAATGGAGGGTTAAGTGACTTGCCTAGTCACAAGGAGCTGCAATGGGAATCAAACCCAGTTCCCCATGATCAAAGTCCGCTACATTAACCAGTAGGCTACACTTCCACCTATTCTTGCAGCCTTTACAAAACGTTTCACCCATAAAATAAATAAATAAATAGTGACATAACATTGCTAGTATTTATTGCTAAATTAAAAGAAATTTCACAGAGAAACTGCAATCAGCTATACAACATAAAACACCCTGAAGAAAAATGCATCTCCAGCACTTCCACGCATAGCCCACAAGAAATGTCAGGTGACCTGAAAACAAAAACAGATTAACCCATAAAATCAATCATACTCTCAGCACACAAAGTACTGCCAAAAAACTACCAATTGCAGGTAAGGGGGTGAAACATCTCAACTATCTTGGTGGGTTTCCTGGCTCAGTATAAAAAAGGTGGCTCAAAACACCATCTTCCTTTCTATAGAATGATCAGACACTTCAAGAAAAAGGGCATCCCCAGGGCAGAAGCTCTGCTTCCTAACAAAAGAGATATCAATACAGAAAGAACATGTATCCTACAGCCATGGAACAATACAAGCCTCTCTACAAAAACTAATTTTAGCACTCTAGCCACGTCAGAGGAGGCCGCTGCAGTAGCTCTACTGGTGGTCTCCTAGATAGAGCAAGTCAGCTGCTCTGTTGGAGACCTAACACAGTGTTTCTCAAGTCGGTCCTGGAGTACCCCCTTGCTGGTCAGGTTTTCAAGCTATCTGTAATGAATACGCATAAAAGAGATCGGCATATAATAGAGGCAGTGTATGCAAATCAATCTCATGTATATTCATTGTGGATATCCTGAAAACCTGACCAGCATGGGGGTACTCCAGGACCAACTTGGGAAACACTGCTCTAACACATCTAATCCTCCTGAAGGTAAGCAGCCTTAGTGACAACTGGGAGTCCATCTAGATTCAGATACAAAATACCACTACTACTTATTTCTAAAGCGCTACTAGACGTACGCGTGCTGCACACTTGAACAATCTAATTAGGACAGACAAACAGGACAAACAAGAGATAAGGAAATATTAAAGTGAGGATGATAAAATAAGGGTTCTGAACAAGTGAATAAGGGTTAGGAGTGAAAAGCAGCATCAAAAAGGTGGGCTTTTAGCTTAGATTTGAAGACGGCCAGAGATGGAGCTTGACGTATCAGCTCAGGAAGTCTATTCCAGGCATATGGTGCAGCAAGATAAAAAGAACGGAGTCTGGAGTTAGTGGTGGAGGAGAAGGGTGCAGATAAGAGAGATTTACCCAGTGAATGGAGTTCCCGGGGAGGAATGCAGGGAGAGATGAGAGTGGAGAGGTACTGAGGAGCTGCAGAGTGAATGCACTTATAGGTCAATAAGAGGAGTTTGAACTGTATGCGGAAATGGATAGGAAACCAGTGAAGTGACTTGAGGAGAGGGCTAATATGAGCATAAGGACACTGGCGGAATATTAGTTGTGCAGCAGAATTTTGAACCGATTGAGGAGGAGAGAGATGGCTAAGTGGGAGACCTGTGAGAAGCAAGTTGCAATAGTCTAATCGAGAGGTGATAAGAGTGTGGATGAGGGTTCTGGTAGTGTGCTCAGAAAGGAAAGGGCGAATTTTGCTGATATTATAGAGAAAGAAACGACAGGTTTTAGCAGTCTGCTGAATATGTGCAGAGAAGGAGAGGGAGGAGTCAAAGATGACCCCAAGGTTATGAGCTGATGAGACAGGAAGGATGAGAGTTATCCACAGAAATAGAGAATGGGGGAGGAGGAGAGGTTGGTTTAGGGGGAAAGATGAGAAGCTCAGTCTTGGTCATGTTTAGTTTCAGATGTTGCTGAGACATCCAGGCAGCAATGTCAGACTGATACTTTGGCCTGGATTTCGGCTGAGATTTCTGGTGTGGAGAGGTAGATTTGGGAGTGATCAGCATAAAGATGATACTGAAAACCATGGGATGGGATCAGAGTACCTAGGGAAGAAGTATAGATGGAGAAAAGAAGAGGTCCCAGGACAGATCCCTGAGGTACACCAACTGACAGTGGGATAGAAGTAGAGGAGGCTCCACTAGAGTATTCACTAAAGGTACGTTGGGAGAGATAAGAACAGAGCCCTGAAATCCAAGTGAGGAGAGCGTATCAAGGAGTAGGCTGTGATCAAGTGTCAAAAGCAGCAGATAGATTGAGAAGGATGAGAATAGAATAGAGACCTTTGGATCTGGCCAGGAACAGATCAATGGAGACTTTATCAAGTGCTGTTTCAGTTGAATAAAGGGGGCGAAAGCCAGATTGAAGTGGATCAAGAATAGCTTGAGATGAAAGAAAGTCAAGGCAACGGCGGTGAACAGCACGTTCTAGTATCTTGGATAGGAAAGGGAGGAGGGAGATGGGGCGATAGTTGGAAGGACAGGTAGGGTCCAATGAAGGTTTTTTAAGGAGTGGTGTGACTACAGCATGTTTGAAGGCATCAGGAACAGTCGCAGTGGACAGTGAAAGACTGAGGATATGACAGATAAAAGGGATGACAGTAGGAGAGATAGTGTTAAGTAGATGGGTGGGAATAGGATCAGAGGAACAGGTAGTTTAGTTTCGAAAGCCGATTTTGGGTGCCTCCAACTGCAGTCTGTCGCGGGAACGAACAAAGTTGACGGGGGCGTCGGAGGCGTGGTGAAGGCGGGACTGGGGCGTGTTTATCGGCCGAGGAGAGCTGGGCGCCTTCGGCTGATAATGGAAAAAAGAAGGGCGGCAGTAGCGAGAATTTGGGCCGCTTTTTTTGGACCCTTTTTTTTCACGAACAAGTCCACAAAAAGTGCCCCAACTGCCCAGATGACCACTGGAGGGAATCGGGGATGACCTCCCCCGACTCCCTCAGTGGTCACTAACCCCCTCCCACCAAAATAAAAAGAACTTAAAAAACTTTTTTTTGCCAGCCTCTATGCCAGCCTCAAATGTCATACCCAGCTCCATCACAGCAGCATGCAGGTCCCTACAGCAGTTGTTAGTGGGTGCAGTGGACTTCAGGCAGGTGGACCCAGGCCCATCCCCCCCCCCCCCTACCTGTTACACTTGTGCTGGTAAATGGGAGCCCTCCAAACTGCCCCCAAAACCCACTGTACCCACATCTAGGTGCCCCCCTTCACCCATAAGTGCTATGGTAATGGTGTAGAGTTGTGGGCAGTGGGTTTTGGGGGGGGGGGATTTGGGGGGCTCAGCACCCAAGGTAAGGGAGCTATGGACTTGGGAGGTATTTTAATTTTTTTTTAAACTTTTTACAAGTGCCCCCTAGGGTGCCCAGTTGGTGTCCTGGCATGTGAGGGGGACCAGTGCACTACAAATCCTGGCCCCTCCCATGACCAAATGCCTTGGAGTTGTTCGTTTTTGAGCTGGGCGGCTTCGGTTTCCATTATCGCTGAAAACAGATACTGCCCAGCTCAAATCCGCCCAAATCCGATGCATTTGCCCGGCACCAACCGTATTATCGAAACAAAAGATGGACGCCCATCTTTTTCGAAAATACGGTCTGTCCCACCCCTTCGCGGACCCGTCCTCGGAGATAGTCACCCATGGAGATGGGCATCCGCGTTCGATTATGCCCCTCCAAGTAACTGCTCTTAATTTTCACAAAAAGCTGGAAGAACACTCAGGGTCATGCCAGTCTACTTCCTGGACAGCCTTTAGTGATGTCTGATTATTTCTACTTTTATATGATTTGTCAGAAAATGTCAAGGAGTTAATTCAGTTACTATGCACTGAAATCACTGATTTTTTTTGTAGTGCACAGTTATAATAGCAAAACTCATCCTGGAGAAGACCAATTATCACCTTCTTACCTTCTTGCATTCACCCTTCAATATAATATTCATACATAGATCCCAACCCACAGCAGCAAGAAGAGGACCCCAAAGCCCATGAACAGCGAGGCCACCAGGGAGATGAGCAGCTCCTTGTAGATGTCCCGTGTGTATTTAGTGGAGGTGACTTCATAGCTTGGACAAAACGTTAAGGACAAAATTTTTAAAATACACAGAGCCACATTCAGACAGAAGAGAATAAGAATTAATATTTCAAAAAAGCCTGTCCAAGGAAGTAGTTAACATTTTTTAGGTAAAACAGACCACAGATTTACATCAGATAGGAATACAGATGATTCAAATCGGGGACTGTCAGTATAAAAACACGAAATGAGCTATCCTCAGTCAAATTAAGGTCCATTGAGACCGCCATCCTATCTCCGACAGATACCAAAAGGTAGAACAGCTCCTTATAGCTTGTTTTGAGAGGTAAGCAATGGCTTTCCCAAGACTACCTAAGTTTTTACAGATTTTTCCTCCAGAAACTTGGCCAAACTTCTTTTGAACTTTGCGGTGTTAGTCACTTTGACCATTTCCTCTGGCAACAGATTCTCCAGCTTAATTGTGGAATTAATCTGTTCTTATAGCTTCTTTAATGAAAAAATCCCCAGCCCACTCCGTACTTCAGTTACTGTACTGCTCATAACTCTGATCTACACCCCACTTTATCCAGAAGAGAACTTAAAGCAGATTACATGTAATCATATATAAAACAAAACTTCAACATACAACAAACAGAATAAAATATCCTATATCATTAAATGCAATTCCTATTCAATCCTGAGCTCTTCTCTCCTCTCCCCCAAACAATATAAGCAGTATTGCTATCACTAGCTTCTTATCCTTTTGGCTTGTTGGTGACAACATGGGAGGGGGGCAGATGCTTTGGCAACATTAGGGACCAGTAGAAGAATGGGGGGGGGGGGGGGGGGGGGAAGTTCACAGCAGGCTACCAGCTGACACAGTGTTCTCTCTCATCACCCCCATGGAATCAGGCATGCTCAACATTCTTGCTTCAAAAGGCAAGTTATTTACTCAACACAACTCAATGTTGAGTCAATAATTTCTAGAGAGAGTAATGCCAGACCAAGACCAGCACTGAGGGATACAAAAACACACCCTCAGGCTCTCTTGGAAACAGTCAAAAAGCCAGAACTGAACATGTGGTAAAACATGTGAAGTCAATGCTTTATACTAACCAGGACACACTGTAATCTGTCGTTCCATACATCCATGATTGGCTTCTAATTTGAAAAAAAAATAGAAAATATAGCTGAGCTGATGGCTCAGTGATTCTGCTGAGCATCAAGAAGTAAGAAATCCTGAATCTGGCTTCTGTTATTCAAACCAGTAAAGGATGGGGAGGTAGTGTTCCTCATCCAGCAGAGGACCAAGTCCCAGCCACTATGAAAATGCAACATCTGACAACTGAACAGGATGAAGGTATAGCATCGTCAGAGGGAGTCATGGTCCGTGGTCTCAGCGGCTGGTCTAGAGAAGAGAGTTAAAAATGGGAAACCAACCCAGATTGCTGCAAAGGAAAGTTTGAGGACCATAAGTCCAAATGGGACAGGAGAAAACTGCTGGGCATAAAAAACTAACAAAACGCATGCTTGTAAGTTGGACGCCATGGAGGCAATTCTATAACTTGGTGCCTCAATGATGTGCACTGAGTGCCAACTCTATAACGACATCTGGGTACAACTAAGCAGTTATAGAATACTAGCATAAAGTCCCATTGGCTTGCCAAACTTTAGGCATGACCACCTATGCCAGGCCAATGGCTGGCATAAGTTGGTGCACGTGCAACGTGCGTAACACAGCATTCTATAAGTTGTACATATCGCTCGGTGACACCTATGGCATACACCCCTCTTGCAGTTACACACTATAGAACTTGTGTGCTACCTTATAGAAAAGCACGCAATTAAGGCGCCACTTATACATGCAAGACAAGATTAGCTGCACACGCTCAGTTACAAAATTGCCCTGCATGTTTATTATCCTTACACAAGGGGAACAAAAAGTCCAGAAGAATTTGTTTTACAAAATAAAAATAATTGTGAAATTGTATTTTTTCTACACGAGTCAAAATATCACAAACTGAAATCCCATCATTCAGTAAATATTTATTATCGAAGCAGTTCCTCAAGGGAGCACAGTGTTTTATATCCAGATTTTACCAGATCATTTAAATCCAATGTGAACAGAAAAACCATAGTTAACACCCAGATTATGGGCAAAATATTGGTTTGTAAATCAAAGATCTCAATCTTTTGGTTAACAATTTTACTGACAAATAGAGCGGACAAGACATCTAGATCTCAGCATTCTTATTTCAGGACACAACTCCCATCAATACTGTGTCACAACAGAAAACATCAAAAAGAGGAGTACTGAGGAGTTAGAACAACAGTGGCCACATAGCAAGCTCAGAGCATGACCTTTCATCAGTACAATGATACTAAAATGCTCCCCAAACACATCCTAATCTTCGAGGCCCAGCCAAATCAATGAGAACAAATCTATTCAAGCAGCAGAGAAAGGATACACAAAGAACCAAGCAGTGAAGAACATGCCAATAGCCAGCAACACCACAGTGAGGTGAGGAAAGACAGCTGGATTCACCGGACTGGTGTATCTGCTCATGGCCTCGAGCTCCTGAGAAGAGAAAACACACAAAGACTTGGTGATTTATTGCAGCAAAGTAGAGTAAATTACAACTAGGCAGCCCCTGCAGAATAGGGGAGCCTCATATATGTACCTATATCTTCTGAAGGTGCATTCCTTCCCTCCCTCCCCACACACACTCGGAGTTTCTTGATACTTTACTTGGTGGCTCTCCATTTGAGCTTCTACCACTGTCATAATAGGGAAGTTAATGAAACCCACTTTGGGAGAATGGTAGTGAACAGGATTACAGGAACAGTCAGACCAAGTGATTGCTCTAATTTTCACCAAAAGATGGAAGAAAACTCAGGGTCATGAGTTTCCAGATGCTAGTCTATAAGAAATCTACTTCCTGGATGGCCTTTGGTGATGTCAGATGATTTCTGCTTTTATATGACTAGTCAGAGAATGTCAAGGAGCTAATGATTCAGTTAATATGCACTGAAATCACTGTTACCTTTGTGGAACAATTTAATCCTGGAGAAAATTGGGTTCTCTGTAAGTTCTGATACTTAAGCAAGGATCAACAAACCAGGGATGTAATATCCCATCATAGAAGAGACTCGCCGCCTCCTCAAACTCAATTGGCACCAGGGCTGGGACCATGACCTACAGACACCGTGAAGGTAATTTTATAACAGAACACCTAGGAGGGTAAGAAGATGCCTACTTTTCTTGATAAAATATTAGTGTAAATGGCACAACACACATATACATTGCAGGTGCAACATTTACACCAGCCCTAGATCTCTGCCCAAACTCCACCCCTGTATACACACACCAAAGTATGTGGATCATATTAAAACACATACTTTTACACCACCTATATTTAAATGACTAAAACTACCTACAAAGTAGGTGCATATGTCACCACATACTGTATGCACCTCCTTATAAAAACAAATCACCTTTTATTTGTGCTGATATGGTCCACTGCCTGTTAATCTGGCACAAACTTAATCTCTAACTTCCTATAATGCTACTAGAAATTCTACCCAATAATCCCTGCTCTCTAGAGCCTAAAGACTTTTTGGTTTATTTGAATTTGCTATACCACTTTCCATAAAGCTTGACAAAGCAATGTACAATACAAATGATAAAGAAATGAGAAGGGAACTCCATTCATATAAAAAAGTAATGCCAGACACACAAACACTCATCAAACTTAAAATCTTCAAGACTCAACCTTGTAGTTTAGAGACATGTTGCTAACATACATTGTTAAACTGTCTGATCGGTATCTTATTTTGAAGATTTTATGATTTCATTTTGGGATATCTTTCATGGGTGTGTCAATCATACATGACTATGGTGATTTCATTTTACTCCAGTATTTTAAACAGACATGGCTTAAAGGTGTATTTATATTTCTTGCATCAATTTATGAAAAGGATCATTTTCAAACCATTTGTAAGAGTGCTTTATCCCTGGACATTAGCATTTCCAAAAGAATATTCAGAGGAGGTATAAACCATACCTTATCAGTTCATCAGGAGGCTCTTAAATAAACTGGATGGGCTGAGGATAGGACCCGAAGTGGTGAACTGGATTGGGAACTGGTTGACGGACAGACGCCAGAGGGTGGTGGTGAATGGAATTCACTCGGAGGAGGGAAAGGTGAGTAGTAGAGTGCCTCAGGGATCGGTGCTGGGGCCGATTCTGTTCAATATATTTGTGAGTGACATTGCCAAAGAGTTAGAAGGTAAAGTTTGCCTATTTGCGGATGATACTAAGATCTGTAACAGAGTGGACACCCGGGAGGGAGTGGAAAACATGAAAAAGGAATTGAGGAAGCTAGAAGAATGGTCCAAGGTTTGGCAATTAAAATTCAATGCGAAGAAATGCAAAGTGATGCACTTAGGGAACAGAAATCCACGGGAGACGTATGTGTTAGGCGGGGAGAGTCTGATAGGGCGGAGAAAGGGATCTTGGGGTGATAGTATCTGAGGATTTGAAGGCGACGAAACAGTGTGACAAGGCGGTGGCCGTAGCTAGAAGGTTGTTAGGCTGTATAGAGAGAGGTGTGACCAGCAGAAGAAAGGGGGGTGTTGATGCCCCTGTATAAGTCGTTGGTGAGGCCCCACCTGGAGTATTGTGTTCAGTTCTGGAGGCCGTATCTTGTTAAGGATGTAAAAAGAATTGAAGCGGTGCAAAGAAAAGCTACGAAAATGGTATGGGATTTGCGTTACAAGACGTATGAGGAGAGACTTTATGAACTAAACATGTATACTCTGGAGGAAAGAAGAAGCAGGGGTGATATGATACAGACATTCAAATATTTGAAAGGTATTAATCCACAAACGAACCTTTTCCGGAGATGGGAAGTTGGTAGAACGAGAGGACATGAAATGAGATTGAAGGGGGGCAGACTCAAGAAAAATGTTAGGAAGTATTTTTTCACGGAAAGAGTAGTGGATGCTTGGAGAATGCTCTCCTGCTGGAGGTGGTGGAAATGAAAACGGTAACGGAATTCAAACCTGCGTGGGATAAGCATAAAGGAATCCTGTGCAGAAGGAATGGATCCTCAGGAGCTTAGTCAAGATCAGGAGGCGGGGCTGGTGGTTGGGGGGCGGGGATAGTGCTGGGCAGACTTGTACGGTCTGTGCCAGAGCCGGTGGTTGGAGGCGGGGATAGTGCTGAGCAGACTTATAATGTCTGTGCCAGAGATGGTGGTGGGAGGCGGGGCTGGTGGTTGGGAGGCGGGGATAGTGCTGGGCAGACTTATACGGTCTGTGCCCTGAAGAACACAGGTACAAATCAAAGTAGGGTATACACAAAAATTAGCACATATGAGTTATCTTGTTGGGCAGACTGGATGGACCGTGCAGGTCCTTTTCTGCCGTCATCTACTATGTTACCAGTTCATCCCAGGAAAATATGCCTCTTACACAATCATGGCCAGGTTAAACATTTAGGAACAATTTAGAGTAAGTAAATCAATTTGTCATAATGACATTCCGAACAGCCTGCTGACAGAAAAATATAATTTTGAGAATAGATGTAATTTATTCATTTATTTGATTACACCAAGAATCCGAGGGAACGGTACAGTATAGGGGGTGAAGTGCTTCAGTGTACGAAGGAAGAGTGGGACTTGGGGGTGACTGTGTCTGATGATCTCAAAGCTTCCAAACAGGTAGAAAAAGCGACGGCCAAAGCCAGAAGGATGCTTGGGTGCATAAAGAGAGGCATGACCAGCAGGAAAAAGGAGGTGATAGTGCCGTTGTATAAGTCTCTGGTGAGGCCCCATTTGGCGTACTGCATGCAATTCTGGAGACCGCACCTACGGAAAGATATAAACAGGATGGAGTTGGTCCAGAGGGCGGCTAAAAAATTAGTAAGCGGTCTTGAACGTAAAAATTATAGGGGCAGGCTTATGAACCTCAACATGTATACGCTGGAAGACAGGAGGGAAAGAGGAGACATGATAGAGAAGTTTAAATATCTCAAGCGCATTTATGTACAGGAAGAGATCCTTTTTCAAATGAAGGAGAGCTCTGGAATGAGGGGGCATACGACAAAGTTAAGAGGGAATAGGCTTAGGAGTAACCTAAGGAAGTATTATTTCACAGAAAGGGTGGTGGAGGCGTGGAATAGCCTCCTGGTGGAGGTGGTGGATTCGAGGACTGTTCCAGAATTTAAAAAGGCATGGGATAAGCATGTGGGATCACTTAGGAACACGAAGAATTATGGGTTTGAGAGGATGGGCAGACTGGATGGGTCATATGGCCTTTATCTGCTGTCATGTTTCTATAACAAAAAATGTCTGCATACTTCAATTCATAGAACCAACACTGAAAACACTGGACTCTCACCTATTGTTTATGATCACATTGCTGATTATCATCTATTGTTTATGATCACATTGCTCCTACTCAAGGCAATCCTACAGCTATAAAGGGGCTTTTTTTTTTTTTTAAGTTATCCCGGCTCTATTATATGCTAAATGCAGCTTTTCACATCCTTCCATGTTGCTCTAGTACCTTCCTACTACATACCTGCAAAACTCTTGAAACACAAAACCCCCATCAACTCATAATCACACGCCCTTTTATTCCATTATACCACTCTTCAGGTCAAACACTTTCTCACGTTATTGGCCACATAGGTTAGTGACGTGAGAAAGTAAGAAGCCGATGCCAAAAGAGATGCGTATGAGAAAGAAGGCGAAAGTGGAAACAGACAAGACAAGCTAAGAAGCCCGATTCCAAAGTAATCAGGAAATATTTTTCATAGAAAAAGGCGGTGGATGCTTGGAATGCTCTCCCAGAGGAGGTGGTGGTGGAAGCTGCAAAGATAATGCTAGAATTCAAAAGGGAATGAAATAAACACGGAGGATCGTGGAACGAAGTACAGCGCATTTCTTCTGCTCGAAGCAACGGTGAAACACCTTTTGCGCCCGAGGGGCATGGAGCGGCACTTATAACCTTAAACCCACTTGTGGGCAGACTGGATATCTGCTGAAAAGAGTGAGACCCGGAAAACCCTTTATTTCTTCTACAGTGACAAGTGACATTTCCTCTCCACACAGAGATAAGCGAGAGAGCGCTGCTAAAGGCAGTGGTGGCCACTACTGTGGCTCCCTCGGTTATCGTATCTTCTATCAAGGAAGCGGGGCCAGACGAAGGTTGGTAAGAGATTTGATGGGGGTGGGGCTGTACAAACTTCCCGGTAAAACTCACCATCTCCGCGCGCCGCTGTATCCACCGGAAAGCCACGTCTAACAGCCAGGCAGAGAAGTTCAGAGTTCAGACCAACGTCTTGTGGGAACAGGAAATGCCCGCAGAGCCCTCTGGGAGTCGTAGTCCTTCTTTTTGGGACGCCCCACGTGGAGACGCAAAGGACGCCGCGTGTTGGCATCACTGTGCAAGGCATGCCGGGACCCGCAGTCTTGCTGTCTTCTCATTTCGCGTAGTACAATGAGGGTATGTTGGAGGTTTGTTCTGTACTCCCAGGACCCTGAGAATGAGGTTTGAACTTTGAATCAACACAAACAGCTAAATTTTCAAGGGCTTCCTTCCCTGGACACTAGGGTAGAACTTGTGACACATATTTTGCTACAAATAAACTACAATTCCCATAATTTCTATAACAAAGTGTCCAGCAGGTTAAAACCTTTGCAGCCAGTCAGTGAATGGTCACATGTGATGTAACGTAGACGTAGTGCTGCGCGCGAATTATTAGCGGCGGGAACTGGAAGGGAGAAGAGAGGGGAGTTTTACGGAGACATCCTGAATCGTAGAGGGAGAAGAACGATACAACGTCCGAAAAATAGAGGTGAGAAAAGGAAGAGACACCTATAGAAGAGTCTGTGGAGAAAGGATTTGTAGAAGAGCATGAAGGGGGGAGGGGAGATGCATGTTCACAGGCGTTCCCGGTAATGGAGAAATATCTACCGTAGAGCTGAATGGGAGTGGGGGCGATGTCTATAGAAGAATCCAGGGAGGGGAAGGAGCAAGAGATATCCGATATGGAAGATAGGGAAGAAGAAACACCCAAATAAAGATCCCAAAAGGGAGAGAAAGTGAAAGACAACGAAAGGACTGGCGTAGAAGAGCTGGGGGAGGAGGAAGAGACATCCACAGAAGAGCCAGATGGGGGAAAGGAGGAAGAGACACCACAGAACATTCCTAAGTGGGGGAGAAAGGGAGACACCCACAAAAGAGCACAGAGATGTCTATAGAAGAGCCCTGGAGGCAAGGGAGGGGGGGTATGAAGAAGAAACGCCGACAGAAGTGCTGGCGGGGGGGGGGGGGGGGGAGAGCGGAAGCAGGAAGAGACATGCACAGAAGAGCTGGATTGGGGAAAGGAGAAGCCTACAAAAGAGCTGGGGGTGGGGGAGAATGACACATATGGGAGAGGGGGGGGGGGGGGGGGGGAGAGATGTCTCTCATTCTCCCAGACTGTTTTCCAGACATCTACAGAAGAAAGATGATAGGGAATAGAGCGAAGAAACATCTACAGAAGAGCATGGGAAGGGAAGAGACACTTCCAGAAGAGCCTGAGGTGAGGAGGGGGGAAGGAGAAAGAGAATATCCACAGAAGAGCCGTGGAGGAAGGAAAGAGGAAGACACCTACAAAAGAGCTTATGGGTGTGGGGAAAGGGGAAGAGGCACCCAAAGAAGAGCTGGGAGGAGTGAGGGCACGAAAGAGGCACCCACAAAAAAGTTGGGGGAGGGACGATACACCACAAAAGAGCCTTGGGTGACGGAGCCTTTTCAGAGTGAAATATTCGGAAGCTACAGGGCATTGTTTAATTTTAAAACATTACTTAAGTATGAGCATTTATTTGGCATTTATATTGCCTTTTTTGTATAGTGCCAAGGCTGTTTTCTGCTATAGGAATAGAAAAATTGAAAGTGTATTCTGTTTCCTACCTACAGGAGCAGTCTATCAAGAAATCACCTCATAACTTCATCCTTTTCACCTTACTTTCTTACAACCAGAATGGGAATTCAGGGACTGGCAAAACTTATCGCAGACGTGGCTCCCATCTCTATCAAGGAGAATGATATCAAGAACTACTTTGGAAGGAAAGTGGCCATTGATGCCTCGATGAGCATCTATCAGTTCCTGATTGCTGTGCGGCAAGATGGTAATGTTCTGCAGAATGAGGATGGTGAAACCACAAGTCACCTGATGGGCATGTTCTACCGCACTGTCCGCATGGTCGACAATGGCATCAAGCCAGTTTATGTATTTGATGGGAAACCACCACAGCTGAAATCTGGTGAGCTGGCTAAACGTACTGAAAGAAGGGCCGAGGCTGAAAAGCATTTGTTGGAGGCACAGGAAGCAGGTGATGTGGAGAGCATTGAAAAATTCAATAAGAGGTTAGTAAAGGTCACCAAGGAACATAATGAGGAGTGTAAAAAGCTGCTGAAGTTGATGGGGATCCCCTATCTAGAAGCTCCTTGTGAAGCTGAAGCTACTTGTGCTGCTCTGGTCAAAGCCGGCAAAGTCTATGCTGCTGCCACAGAGGATATGGATGCCCTGACTTTTGGTACACCACTGCTGCTGAGACACTTGACAGCAAGCGAAGCTAAGAAACTTCCTATACAGGAGTTCCACCTGAACCGAACCCTGCAGGAAATGGACATCACACAGGAGCAATTTGTTGACCTGTGCATCCTGTTGGGCAGTGACTACTGTGAGACAATCCGAGGGATTGGGCCTAAGCGAGCCATCGACCTGATTAAACAGCACAAAAGCATCGAGAAAATCCTGGAGCACCTTGACACCAAGAAGTACCCCGTTCCTGAGAACTGGCTCCACAAAGAAGCACGTGAGCTCTTCCTGAATCCTGAGGTGGCAAATACGGATACCATTGACCTGAAGTGGAGTGAGCCAGATGAGAATGGGCTGGTGGAGTTTATGTGCGGGGAGAAGCAATTCAATGAAGACCGTATCCGCAACGGAGCCAAGAAACTTGCAAAAAGACGGCAAGGCAGCACGCAAGGCCGACTAGACGACTTCTTCAAAGTGACCGGGTCTATCAGCTCCTCCAAACGGAAAGAACCAGAAGCAAAGGGCTCCACCAAAAAGAAAACAAAGACTGCTGGCAAATTCAAGAAAGGGAAATAAACACTGAAAAAATGCTTTCTCTGTTTACTTATTCATGCTTTTGATTTTGGAGATGGCCAATTGCTGATAAAAATCTAGTTTACTCCCAGAAATGACTGTTGTCTTCTTTATTAGATATTTAAAAAGTATATGTATATATAATGTGTATGTTTTACTTTAAATAAAGGTAAACATTTTGTAACAAAAGATGATTTTCGCTAACTGCCTCTGCTCTTGTTATGATTGGTGCTGTTCCTTGCATAATTGAGATTACACACTCTGGGCCAGATTCTATAAATGGCGCCAAAAGTGAGGTGCTGTTCAATAAATGGTGCTCTGGTTTGAGTGACTTTTGTTGATAGCAGCACGGATTTCCGCAACCAAAATTTACACCTGCTGGAACCTGGTGTAAATCCTGGCATGTGAGTTGGGCGTGGATCTCAGTTATTCTATAACACTGCACCTAAATCTTGTGAATGCCCCTATCCCACCCGTGCCCCTTACATTGCTATGCCCCCTTTTGAGTTGCACGCTTTCCAATTTAGGTGCCCATTGTTATAGAATAGTGCAGTTATAACTTGTGCCAATTAAGTGCTTGTTAATGCCAATAATTAAATCATTAGCACTCAACTAATTCTTTTGCATGTGAATCTGGGATTTGCACCCAATTTTAGGCGACCTTTATAGAATCCGGGGGACTATCCTTATAACATTCTTAAATTTGTAGAATACTGCCATCTACAGTAACTGCATTATTTTTCCTGCGTAAGGATTAAAGTGGTATAAAAAGTTCTGAAATAAATTATGTGCTAAAATGGCTTAAGGTATAATTGAGGGGTGCTCACAGAGGAGGGGTATAGATGGGTCTGCTATATACGCGTACAGCTTACAGTACTGTAATTTGAGTGTGTAAATGTTGCATTTATGCCAGCTGTAGACCTGATGTAAATGTGCGCACTTGCATTTAGATGCTCTGATGCCAACTTATGCTAGCATTTTATAAGGACACCTATGTGCATAAGAAGTGTCCTTATAGAATAGGCTCACTGCTTATGTTATTTGAGCACATAAATGGAAGCACCCCGGTTACAGAATGGCCTCCTATGACAAAACATTGCTTGCCAGACTTGCCTATTCGCTAATGAAAATATTGGTCAATAAAAGTTTACATTTTATGTCACACTGAAATTTACAAGACATCTGTGTTGCCAGCATCTACTGTTTCGTAGATTTCTGATCTGGTTTATAAAGGGAGAAATGTTATGAAGTCTGTTCTGTATGTATACAGGTTAAGGGCCGTATAAGCAGCTTTGGAAACTTCAAGAGACAACATTGTGCTAACACACAGATTGTAAGATTAGGGTTGGTTTTGGTTTTGCCTTCTTGTGGATCACCACTAGGTTGGATGTTAGACATAGCAACTTAAAAAGATTTTTCTTTTTGTGATAAGGCACATTCTTCCTGCTCCTTCAAGCTGAAATACAGTAAGAACCAACACTGGGCTCTTCTGTCATGAACACCTGAGCTTGTTTCTCATATATCTAGGCTTTCAGTGGCATTCCTAGGCTATGCAGTAGGGCTTCTTCCAGAAGGCTACAATTAGGGATCCTAGAACTGGCCACCAACTATGACCCTTAAAAAAGGCCATAATACTCTTCCATTCCCAAGGGCTGTGAACACAGCCTCTGCAGCATCCCCAGCCACTAGACTTGTAATCTCCCTGCAGCAAGGTTATGTTGCTCTGTAAGCTGTGGACTCCAGCTTTTTGACAATAACCCTTTTCAATCTGATACTTCTGAAATCCTGAAAATTGTTTTATTAAAATAAAAAAATCCAGCAGGACAAATTTAATGTTAAATATTTTTCTTCAGGGATGGAGTGGAAGAATTGCTTAATGGTTAGTAGGGAACTGGGTTCAATTCTCACTGAAGCTCCCTATGACCCTGGGTAAGTCACTTAATAAACTTACCCCCTTCCCCTATTTACAATGCCATGCTAGTGGCTGCCAGTGCACCAATGCCAGTGTCACTGAATATGACTGGTTAGTACCTAAGCTGAAACCAACTATTTTGTGGGTGGTCCGAGGTGGACTCAGCACTTACGCGATTAAGCGCAGATCTGCTTAATTGCATAAGGTAACTGCATAAAAGGACTGCCTAAAACACAGTCCTCTATGTGGTTAAGCAGTTATCCACGTAAGTTTTAACTGGTCGTGTATGCCAGGATATTGCTTGCCAGTCCCAGACTATCTGGGGATAAAGCCTGCAGCCACCAAAAAAATGCTGACCATCGCCAACTGAATAAATCTACCACTGAGTTATCCCCCACCCCACATAAATTGTGCCTTTTTTTCTCCCTCTGGGTTAAAGTGCCAAATTGATGTCTGTCTTGACTGCTTGCCTATAACAATTAGGTACTACAAAGAAATTCTGCATCCTTCCTTGCTACAGAAATGTGCAGCATATGAGGGGCTATTAAGTTCCAAGAAAATAAATTCTGAAACATTACTATGGTCAATTTAAAGGGATTTGGATTTAGGTTACACTCTCGATAGCTCAAGGTGAGTTACAGGCAGGCACCATACATACTTAATCATACTGGGGGGGGGGGGGGGGGGGGGGGGGGTTCTGCTTTTCTCCTCTTTAACTTTGATATTTTGGGGTTTCTTTCTGTTTTAGATTGTACACCGCTTTGATTTTATCATTGAGAGGCTAACTTAGCAAGAACTCAATAAACTGAACTAAACTGCAGATAGGGCAAGGCGAACAGGAAACAATCCAAAGAAAAAAGCCACCTCAAACGTGTTTCAGATTTAGAGGCAGATTTTGGAATAGGTATTGGTTCTGTGCACAAACGTGTTTTTCTTTTAGCACCACCATATTCCTGGCCTCCATATATTTATTTATGACCATGTCCAGCCAGGGCTTCTTTATCAAATCAGCAAAGGGGGCAGTTGTCTGTGGTCCACTGTCATCAGGGGCCTGATAGAATTCCTCAGTAGTTGTAAAATAATAAAACTAGTGTATTTTAATTGTTGGTTTATCATTCTGTAATGTTCTATCACAATTTATCAAGAGGGGGGCCAGCTACCAGTGCCTTTATGCAACCCTGTTACCAACCATTTCCAAAAGAATTGTCAACTTTGTGAGGGCAGAGGCATTAAAAACAGTAAGAGGATCTAACATCCCATCAGTACAACTCAATGAAAAGATACTAAATGCAGCTATTTAAGAAGTTATCAAAGGTTTGGAGATCCTTTGTGGAGCTCCTAGCTGTAGCTCCACAAATCCACCACTAGGGGTCATCAGCGCCATTTTCAATTAAGACGCTGACACAAGTGGCAGTGGAGGGGGATTGTTGCCACATGGGACTACTGACTCACCCTGGATAAGTCCTAAGGTGGGGGATCATGGATGCAGGGGAGGGTTGAACTCTGGGAAATGGTTTTTGGTCAGAAGGGCAGGGTATATGGAAGGGGATGGGAAGGTTTAGGGGGTATCTCTTTGAGCAGGGACTGTCTCTCTTTGTTAAATTGTACAGCGCTGCATAACCCTAGTAGCGCTCTAGAAATGTTAAGTAGTAGTAGTAGTGGTATCAGGGTGTTTTAATTGAGGGGGTTCAGGGTTATTTGATGATTTATGAGTGCATTGGGGCTGGGATCTGGGGGGGGGGGGGGGTAGGAGGAGTAGCCTAGTGGTTCAAGCACCAGCCTTGACATCCAGAGGTGCCTGGTTCAAATCCCACTGCTTCTCCTTGTGATCCTGAGCAAGCCACCTAACCCTCCCTTGACTCAGGTACAAAATTAGATTATGAGCCCTCTAGGGACAAGGGAAATACCACATGTACCCAAATGTAACTCATCTTGAGCTACCACTGAAAAAGATGTGAGCAAAATCCAAATAAATAAATATGATCTGGGGGGGTATGATAGGGGGGATTCAAGGTAGCAACTTTGTGCATCCAGTAACAGCATGCAAGACTGCCAGTAACATGGAGGGGCATAATTGAATGGGGGCGCCCATCTATAAGGGCAGCCATCCCTAATGACGGCCCTGTTAAGCGGTGTACCCGACTGTATTATCGAAACAAGATGGCCGGCCATCTTTCGTTTCAATAATATGGTCGGGGCCAGCCAAATCTCAACATTTGGGCCGCCCTTACAGATCGCCGGCATTAGAGATGGCCGCCATTGGTTTTCGACGATAATGGAAACTAATGGCAGCCATCTCAAACCCGGCCAAATCCAAGCCATTTGGTCGTGGGAGGAGCCAGCATTTGTTGTGCACTGGTCCCCTTCACATGACAGGGCACCCTAGGGGGCACTGCAGTAAACTTCACAAATTGATCCCAGGTGCATAACTCCCTTACCTTGGGTGCTGAGCCCCCCAACCCCCCCCCCCAAACCCACTACCCACAACTGTACAACACTACCATAGCCCTTAAAGGGTAATGGGGGGCACTTAGATGTGGGTACAGTGGGTTTTGGGTGGGTTTTGGAGGGCTCCCATTTACCACCACAAGTGTAACAGGTAGGGGGGGATGGGCCTGGGTCCGCCTGCCTGAAGTGCACTGCAGTACCCACTAAAAACTGCTCCAGGGACCTGCATAGTGCTGTGATGGAGCTGGGTATGACATTTGAGGCTGGCAAAAAATGTGTTTTTTTGGGGGGTGAGAGGGGGTTGGTGACCGCTGGGGGAGTAAGGGGAGGTGAACCCCCATTCCCTCTGGTGGTCATCTGGTCAGTTCGGGCACCTTTTCGAGGCTTGGTCGTGAACAAACAGGGACCAAGTCGGCCAAATGCTTGTCAGGGCCGGCCTTCTTTTTTCCATTATCGGCCGAAGACGGCCATCTCTTAACCATGCCCCCATCCTGCCTTCGGTACACTGCTGACACGCTCTCTTGAACTTTAGCCGGCCCTGAGACGGAAAGCAGTTGAAGCTGGCCAAAATCGGCTTTCGATTATACCGATATGGCCGGCCTTAGAAGGCCGGCCATCTCCCGATTTGTGTCGGAAGATGGCCACCCTTCTCCTTCGAAAATAAGTAGGATAGTAACATATAACATAGTAGATGACGGCAGAAAAAGACCTGCACGGTCCATACAGTCTGCCCAACAAGATAAATTCATATGTGCTACTTTTTGTGTATACCTTACCTTGATTTGTATCTGCCATTTTCAGGGCACAGACCATAGAAGTCTGCCAGCACTAGCCCCATCTCCTACCACCAGCCCCGCCTCCCACCAGCAGCTCTGCCACCCAATCTCCGCTAAGCTTCTGAGGATCCATTCCTTCTGAACAGGATTTCTTTATGTTTATCCCACGCATGTTTGAATTCCGTTACCGTTTTCATCTCCACCACCTCCCGCAGGAGGGCATTCCAAGTATCCACCACTCTCTCCGTGAAAAAAATACTTCCTGACATTTTTCTTGAGTCTGCCCCCTTCAATCTCATTTCATGTCCTGTAGTTCTACTGCCTTCCCATCTCCGGAAAAGGTTCGTTTGCGGATTAAAACCTTTCAAATATTTGAACGTCTATATCATATCACCCCTGTTTCTCCTTTCCTCCAGGGTATACATGTTCAGGTCAGCAAGTCTCTCCTCATACGTCTTGGAACGCAAATCCCATACCATTCTTGTAGCTTTTCTTTGCACTGCTTCCAGTCTTTTTACATCTTTAGCAAGATATGACCTCCAAAACTGAACACAATACTCCAAGTGGGGCCTCACCAACAACTTGTAGAGGGGCATCAACACCTCCTTTCTTCTGCTGGTTATACCCCTCTCTACACAGCCTAGCATCCTTCTGGCCACGGCCGTCGCCTTGTTGCATTGTTTCTTCACCTTCAGATCCTCCAACACCAACACCCCAAGGTCTCTCTCCCCTCCTATCTGGTATCTCTCTTTTGGGTTTCTGCACCCCAAGTGCATCACTGTACACTTCTTGGCATTAAATTTTAACTGCCAGACCTCAACCATTCTTCTAACGTTCGGAGGTCCCTTCTCATCATTTCTACTCCCTCCCGGGTGTCCACTCTATTGGCTATTTTCGTGTCATCCGCAAAAAGGCACACCTTTCCTTCCAACCCTTCAGCAATATCTCCCACAAATATATTAAACAGAATAGGCCCCAGCATTGACCCCTGAGGAACTCCACTGCTCACCTTCCTTTCCTCCGAGCAGATTCCATTTACCACCACCCTCTGCCACCTGTCGGTCAACCAGTTTCTTATCCACCACTTTCGGTCCTAAGTTAAACCCTTTCAGCTTATTCACGAGTTTTCTGTGGGGGACCATATCAAAGGCTTTGCTGAAGTCCAAGTAGATTACATCTAGCGCACATCCCTCATCCAGTTCTTTGGTCACCCTGTCAAATTCGTTTGGCAGGATTTTCCTTTGGTAAAGCCATGTTGCCTTGGATCCTGTAACCCGTCGGTTTCTAGAAAGTTAACTATCCTTTCTTTCAGCAGCGACTCCATTATTTTTCCTACCACCGACGTGAGACTTACTGGCCTGTAGTTTCCCACTTCTTCCTTGTCTCCACTTTTGTGAAGAGGGTGTTAAAAGTGGATGTTAATATCCTGTTATTGAATGCTACTGTAGATCTGTGCAAAATAAATCAGAAATCAAAACTGATGTGGTGTTTATCATAGATATCTGGCTATGCCAGAGTGACCTCTATGGTAGTATAGCTTTGTCTTCTTGGTTTTAAATGTCTTAGGAGTCCTTGTGAAATAAAAAAAAGGGTGTGTGTTGGGGGGGGGGGGGAGGGATTTGATAATCTTTAAGAATATGTTAAAACTGAGTAGCCTGTGGCAGGCAGCCAAGGTGAAATTTGCATTCCTGGGTTTCTGTGGAGGAATTGTTGGTTCAGCCATTTGAGCTGAAGTATTTGCTTGGAGCAAGTTTGCCCTTGCGCTTGCAGGATAATTTGATCCTTACATCAACTTTGTTAGTGTTGCAGTATTTGGATGCGAAGGTGCTACCAAGAACAGTGGATTCTAGATCTTCGCCTCCTTGGGGCTGTCTGCAGCTTTTGAGTGGATAGACAACAGCTGTTTTGAAATATGGTCTCAGAGGTATCTGGACTATAGGTCACTCATGCAGGGGCAGCATTTAGAAACTTTCCCTAAGCTTAGGCACTCTTGTGGGCTGCCATTTTCACAGTGCTATAAGTGGATTCAACTCGTGCATGCTCTACAGACCTGGAAGAGGGAGCTGGGGCTGCTACCAACTGCCTCAGGAATTTTGTAGCTATGTTAGTCCACTTTTAAAGGTAACCAATAGAAATAAAACAAAATAAAACATGGAAATAAAATACCTTTTTTATTGGACATAACTTAATACATTTTTTGATTAGCTTTCGAAGGTAGCCCTTCTTCGTCAGATTGGAAAACATCTGACGAAGAAGGGCTACCTTCGAAAGCCAATCAAAAAATGTATTGTTATGTCCAATAAAAACAGGTATTTTATTTTCCATGTTTTATTTTGTTTTATGACTTTGTGTGAGGAAGCAGAGCAGATCAGGGCATCTGCCTTCTATAAATTGGTGCAGTTTTCAGTTTGTAAACCGGTTTGAACGTCTTTTAGTTAAGCGGTATATCAAGCCTTAAAATAAACATAAACAGGGGTCTAGGAGGTTGGTGTGCAACTTTCATGTGCCCAGTAGAGAAGGTTGTGGACTCAGAGCATTCGGAGTGCATCAGCCTCAATAATGCAATGTTTTCTTTCTAGCACACCAGGCATTGTGGACACCTGCCCGGCTTCACTGTATGGACTCTGGTGTGACTAATCTTTGTTGGTCTTCAGTTGCAACACTTGACCATATGCTTTTTTCATATCCTCTTGTTCTGACTTTTTGGCAACAGGTATGGTAGAAGGTGTGTGTGGTTTTCTAGTTTGATCTCCCACTGACCTATGCATTTTTGCTGTTTGGAGTGGACCCCCAGATAGTTATATAACAGTAAAAACTGGCAGGCTATACTATCTGATAGTTGCTGTTGCCTTCCAAGAAATTTTGAGTGGATAGAATGTATCGCTGTTGAATGTTACTTTTTGGTGGAACTCTTGTCAGGTATATAAGTTTGAAGAAATAGCAGTGGAGCATGCAGGGCACTATGGGAAGTTCTGTGGTGCTCAGGCTCCCACTTCATCATTATTTGGGGATAATAGATTAACCTGGTATTGTGTTTGAATTTGGCATTGTTCTTGGTCATTGTATGAGTATTGGTTGTAATTGAGTAAAAAATAATAAAGTTGTGAACTAAAAAAAAAGACCATGTTCATGGTGATATTATGCCTTTAATACATCAGCAGTGGTATCTGAGTGGGTTCTTTGGTATCTAGGGAAGCAGTTGAAGATTTAGATACTGCGTTTTATTGGTACTGTTGATGAGCAGGTGCACCACTGGAACAGCCTGCTAGAAAGTGTATTGGAGGAGATTGCTCCTTCACAGATAGTGACACTTGTAAACCAAAGGATTTACATAAGTACATGTATTGCCATATTGGGACAGACCAAAGGTCCATCAAGGCCAGCATCCTGTTTCCAACAGAGGCCAATCCAGGTCACAAGTACTTGGCAAGATCCCTAAACAGTACAATACATTTTATGCTGCTTATCCTAGAAATAAGCAGTGGATTTCCCCAAGTCCATTTTAATAATGGCTTATGGACTAATCTTTTACAGTATATATTAGAGGATTTATACATATTGAAGTAAAAGAATACTTGAAAATTGGAGCAGCATTGGTGGAAAAATAAAACTTTAAGAGACTGAAGTTCTCTGGAAAACTCATGTATCCACTTATTGCAGAGGAATTACAAAAACAAATAAAGTTTATTATCCTGTGATGGTAAATAAGCTATAAACAGATTTTAGGAGTAGTTTTACTTAATACATAAGTTGGTGTTAGGTGACCAAATTAGGGAATCTGTTCCTATATCACCAGTTGATTTTTGCTGTTTATTTTGAGAAGAAAACTTTGTAACCTTGTGTTGATATAAATTGTTAATTGAGTGGTAGTAAATCAGCTCTGGAGAGAATGGATAGAGTACAAATAAAGAATGAAGAAGGAAACAGGGTGTTTTCAGGATATCCTTCATGAACATACATGAGAGAGATTTGCATACAATGGAGGTAGGAAGCACTATAGGAAAAGCACATGATCTTGGTGTGTTGTTACATAGTATTTCATCTGGCATAACTATCATGAGGAGTTGACAGATTCTTTTTGTATTAGCGATCCATGCCCCTCTTCTTTGGTTTATATCTGTAGAGACTGGCTGAAGGAGAGAATAGATTGTGAGAGAGCATGTATTTCTTAGTAAAAATACATGCTCAGCTGTGATAAAGAAAACAGTTATTAAACCAATATTGAAAAAAAAGTTATTTTGATTCTTTGCACTTTGCAAATTATAGGCCAATCTCTAATATGTCTCTTTTTAGGTAAAATTATGGAAAAGGTTAGCAGGCCAACTTAATACATTGTTATTGAAAATAAGTTGCTTAAGCACCTTTCAGTTTGTTGTTCAGAAGCACCAGAGAACAGAAACATTGTCAGTCTCAGTTCTGGATCATTTACATGGGGGAGAAGCATTTTTGTGCATTGCCTAGAAGGGCTAAGAGGAAGGAAGTCTTTTCTTTCCCAACAGCAGACACATTTCAGGTTTCTCTATTCCCCTTTTAACTAAGAGGAGTTCATGGGCTCCAAAAAGATCAAACAGCATTTTAGCTAGTACCCCAATAGATGTCAAGGGGGCTCTCCAGTCCTGATAATGAATAAAGCAGAAAATATGTTTAAGACCATATCTATTTCCATCTGGTACTTCTGCTGAGTTGTCCTAGGGAGCTGTGGTTATTTGTTTTTCTATTAAGACTGGGCAAGACGGTGAAAGAAACCTGTTTAGTGAAGCTTTGGCATTTGAAGAACTTTTGAATCTTGGAGATTATCCATTTCTGCCTTATTATTCACTGCCTCAAGTACCATCATTTTCTCCATTTGTAACGAGGTTTGTAGACTTACCATGCAAGCAGTGGAGAGGCACTAAGAGATCTACAACTCTTTGCAGACTTTGCAGGAAATGCATTATAAGGATTTTATTTCCGGGCTTGCCACTTCTAATTTGTTGTACAAGCCAAGAATTTTTTGGAACCATCAGAGGCTCATGGTGCTGGCCTATCTTCTTCATCGGTCCATTTTTAATGTGTTTTTCCAAAAATACTCATTATCAAACATTTATATCAAAACAACTTTCTAATATCTTCCTCAGAAAAATATAAATGATGAACAAAATTTATCTTAGCAAAACCCAGAAGACAATCTGCTGACATCAATCACCTTCTCTTTGTGACAAAACTGCCTTTCAATGGACACTATTTGAAGTTTGCTGGTAATCGGTAATCACTAAACTAGAGCTTAAAAAAAAACAACAAACAGGTTTCATGATACATCAATTGAGTATGAGTTCAAAACTCTGTGATCCCCTGTCACAGCCGTTAGTGAAACAGGACCCATCGGGATTGTTCTTTAGAGATATGTGCTGCTTTTTATCCCACTCCTAAAGATTATTTATTTAACATTTAAACATAATTTAAAAAGTTTAAAAAAAATGTTTTAAAGAAGGTGGAAGTTTTTTGACCGATGATTGAGTTTGTGTCTGATTAAACAGCAGTTAGCCTTATTTAAGTTAGAGCCAATTACGCTGTTACCCTACAGACCTCTGAGGTCTTTTCCTCCACCATATTAAACAGTGTGCTTGTGGGTCTATTTAATCCACTGTCTATTATTGTTTACTAAACTGGAACTTCAACATGATGGTCTTAAGCTTGAATAGCAATTACCAGTAGAACTCAGGTAGAAAAAGTCCACTGAAATGGCTACTATAGGTTAAGACTCTAAGGGCCCCATTTACTAAGCTACGCTAGCATTTTTAGCACACGCTAAAATTAGTGCGCTAAATGCTAGAGTCACCCATATGGTGACACTAATTTTAGCATGTGCTAAATGCTAGCACCCTTAGCGCTGCTTAGTAAACAGGGCCCTAAGGTTTTGGAGTTGAATATGCAGACTACACAGGGATAATGTAGTGATGCTGAGGAAACAGGAGACTATTTTTTAAAACAACACAAGATTGATGAATTTTCCAAAATGCTAATATATCTGGCTCAAATTTAAGGGCTTTCCGAAAGAAACTGGAGATTCTAGAGTCATCATTGCCCCTTCTTATCATTGCTTGATATCTTCCGGTTAAAAATAGTGTTTGTGATTAATTGTTGAGTTTACTACACTTTGGTGATTGTTGCATTTCTGAACTCAATGTTCTTTTGATCTGTTGGATAGTGGTGTTAATGAAGAGATTTTAAACATAAAAAAATATGGATCTAGCCCAAATGGAAAAATGACCTGTATCAGCAGCTGGGGTTCAGCCAATCGACTTGCCCAACTTCCATAACAGTTGTTGGTATGTGGATTGCAGCTGAGAATTTTTCACTATGGTAGCTTTCTTTTTTAAAAAAATTAAAATATAACACACACACAAATATGGAATGTATAGGCACTATGGGCTAGATTCTATATATGGCGCCGTAAAAAATTGGTGCCGAAAAAAATACACCTAGGTGTATTCTATAAACTGTGCCTAATTTTACACGTGGTTTATAGAATACGTCTAGGGCCCATCCATGCAACTAAATCTAGTTGCAGGAATTTATGCCAAGTAAAACTTGGTGTAAATACCGGTGGCTAAGTTAGGCATGGAACGGGTGTATTCTATAATAGTGTGCATAGTTGTTAGTAACGCTCATGATTTGCCCATGGCCACGCCCCCTTTTGATAGTGTGCATTAGAATTTACACACATCACTTTATAGAATACGCTTAGCAAGTTGTGCACGGAAATTTTAATTAAACCAATTAGTGTCAATAATTGCCTGTTAATTGGCAGTTACCAGCGTCAATTGGCTTGTTAAGATTGCACGCGCCATACAGAATACAATCTGAATTGCATACGCAACTCATGTCGCACTATATAGAATCTGGGGGTATATATGTTAATACATCTTATGGGAGGTAGATTTTTCTTAGAAGAGTGTTCATTCAGGTTTTAGCCCCAACTCAAGTTGAGTAACACTGATATACAATAAAGGATTCCTTCTTCTGCATGACATGGGTGGGGGGGGGGGGGGGGCGTGCTTTATCAGCATTAAACATGAAACATACAAATGTGAAGCCAAAATAAAATACTGGGACATTTTCATTGACAAATCTGGAGTAAATGTTTGACAAATCCACCCTGTTAAATTCTAAATGCACTCCTTACTAATACAAAACTCAAATGTGCATCTCAACTGACGCATGGTGCATACATACCTGTTATACACCTCACAGCAATGTGGAAAACAACCCTCTAGTTCATGGAATGTAATGGGAAGTTACACCATTCTCTCCCCAAACAATAGGTTAAGACTGATAACCCATGACTCACCCCACAAAAGACCTGCTGCCCTCAGATCACTATAAACCACTTGTGTTACTCTTCTGAACCTCAAGCAGCCCTCATTCCCCTAGTTATCTTTATCCTGGTCCACTCCAATTATAAGCCTCACATTGATCCTGGGAAGGGTCTGAAGGTTTAGAAATATATTCTGGCAACAACTCTTCCCTATACCCTGACCCATCTCTACCACCCAAGTCCCTAGTAGAGACCCCTTTCTTTGGGGTAAGTACTCCTGCAGAGGTTGTCCATTGAACATTGCTGATAGAATCTTCTTCCTCATTCTTACTTATGGAGGTAAGCGTTCAACCAAAGCTCTCCAGACTCCTTTAAGGAACTATAGAGGAAATAAAATCAAAACCCAGAGACTGTTCAGTGACCAGAGGGGCAAGATTTGAAATTTCAGATAAAACAAACTAGAGGAAGACATAAACAGTATGAGCGAAAAACATACACTCCCTTCCTCTGATCCTCTCCCTCACCTCCAAATCCTTCTGCGTCCACCCTGATCTCCACTCCTTTCCCTCTCCCCATCTATTGCTCCTACATATTTTCCTCTGGTCTTTGGCAGTTGGTGGGATGGCTCCTACAACCACCTTGCTCTCTTCCTTGGCTTACCCTTCCCCAAACTTCCTCCCCATCTACCCCAGTTTCTTGCCTCCCCATCTATTTCATTTAACCTATTCTCTTTCCTCCCTCTCTCTCTTCTCCATCTCCAATCCCATCCTTTTTTCTCTTCTCCTTATTGTAACTGAAGTATGTCCATGCAAGATGGAACTTTGAACAACTTCAGAACTGACAGGCTGACTGGCAGCGCTGACCTCACAATGGATGAATTCTGATAGACAAAGAGTGCCAACCCACAAGGTCTGGTAAAGCTTACGGTGTCAGTCAGCATAGATACACTTCACTTACAAGGAGGAGAGAACTGGATGGGCTCTATCAATATATACTGAATTCAGATACGTATGAATTAATGTGCACATGTATTTATGTCAATTTAATAATTTTCAGTACTTATTTATTTATGTCAATCAACCTAGTTATGTTTTAACTTTTTATGTGGAGTACAATATGTTTTAATTTTCTACATGTTAAGATATTTATATTGGGGCCTACAGTTAGCATGTGGTAACAGACCACCACATAAATGTATTTAAGCATTTCAAGGTAGCTTGGCTGTTCTCACCAATTAAACCATGCGTTACTGAAATGTTCTTAACTTTTCTCCGAGGGGGCATGGTATGGTCTTATATTCCGTTGGGTCCGTTTTATACTTCATATAACCATTGTTGTTATTTTTTTAATTTTGATTTTTTATGTGAGGGTCCGTTTTATACTTCATATAACCATTGTTGTTATTTTTTTAATTTTGATTTTTTATGTGAATAAACACAATTTTTGGTATCCTCATCCATTTTCCTCACTTTTTTCTTTCTATCTCATGGTCTTATATTCCACCAGAACCGATCTACTCATATCACCCCTCTCCTCAGGTCACTTCACTGGCTTCCAATCAGATACCGCATTCAGTTCAAGCTTCTACTTCTTACCTACAAATGCACTCAGTCTGCTGCCCCTCACTACCTCTCTACCCTCATCTCCCCTTACGTTCCAGCCCGAAACCTCCGTTCACAGGACAAATCCCTCCTCTCTGTACCCTTCTCCACCACCGCCAACTCCAGGATCCGCTCATTCTGCCTCGCCTCACCCTATGCCTGGAACAACCTTCCTGAGCCCTTACTCCAAGCCCCCTCCCTGCCCATCTTCAAGTCTTTGCTCAAAGCCCACCTCTTCAATGCTGCCTTCGGCACCTAACTCTCACCTCTCAGGAAATCCAGACTGCCCCAATTTGACTACCCCTATCGGACTGACTGTTCACTTGTCCTTTACATTGTAACCTCTTTGAGCAGGGACTGTCCTTTATGTTAAATTGTACAGCGCTGCGTAACCCTAGTAGCGCTTTAGAAATGTTAAATAGTAGTAGTAGTAGTAGTACCATGGAGTGCTACAGTGCATTTTCGTAAAAAGGTCCCATTATTTGTGTTTTAGATTAAATTACATGTCCTTGATGCAGATGTAAGTGGAAAAGTGACCGCATCAGGCCATTCTATAAAAAAGTGACATCAACCATACTGCTATGGTTTATTCTTGTTTTGCTTCCGGTTTCCAGCTTTTTCCTTCCATGTTCCACTTGTTGGATTTTGCTTCTCTTTTGATTCTCTTGGGCTCTGACAGTTACATCATATTCTTCTGTTTTTCCAGGGACTGACAGGATGAGCTCTCTGAGTCACCCCAATCCCTTCCTTAGCTAGCAAGATGGGCTCACTCCCTAAACCCTATTGCAGCCACTCCACATTTTTGCCCCTCTGATATCAATCCATCCATGCACTGGTATCAGGAGCTGGCAAGCAAGATAAAAACTTAGCAAGAACCTCTATGAAATTTCATCAGAATTCATCTGTGGCATGTAGCCCTGATCAGGAGTATACTTACTGTACAATGTCGGCAAAGGCAGTCAGCAGTGGTTTGGATTGGTATTCAATGCCATACTTGGTGCACAAGGATTTTACCAGTGGAGCCACCTTCATGTAGTTATGTCTAGGCATTGTGGGGAACAAACTGAGGAGAGAAGAAATGGCAGAAGTGAATCTAATCCAGCAGTATCACTATATAAGTAGTTAAAACGCCGCGGCCATCTTTGAAACACGGAAAAAACATGGAAATGTCTTCAGGCTTGATTGAGATATTTAATTGTATGAGTTTGTCTAACATTGAGGATATATAGACTGAGATATTAAGATGTTATCTAATCGTCTATTTTCCATCTTATAGGAGACATGCCTTGATACAGCATTAATGCGAAACATGAGTTCATATGGGATTGAGTGGTCTCCGAGATGAGTGATCGTTTTTTAAATAGAGTAATAGAAAACAAAGGAAGAAAGTGTAGTGATACTACATTCTAAGCTAAGTACAATTTAGATTAAAGGACTATATGAAGTTAAAGATGGTTATGTTTAAGAAAATTAAAATTAAAATTTTGGATCGAATGAGGAGTATCTGCCCACATAAAAAGTGCCTGGCTCACATTATAGCCTGAATGGTGGTGACAGATAGATCCTATACAATAATACCTGCTAAAGTTATATGTAGAGGATGTTAAAATAGTTTGTGAGTTGGGTAATAATATAAGATCGATGCATGATAAACCCCCTCTATGAAATATAATAGCGATACTGTATTAACTGAGTGCCTAATTCATGGCATTCAGGGTAGAAATGGCACTATTCGATAACACTGCATGCAACTTTTCAGAACGCTAAGGCCCCTCCCCTGGCCAAGCCCCCTTTTGAGTTATGTGCTGGGGGATTTAGGCACCTCGTCTTACAGAATAGCACACAGACGCATGCACAAATCCCAACTGCCAATTAACTGCAATAATTGTTAACATCAATGAATTGATAGTTAATGGCTTGTTAAACAATTTATTTGCGCATACATCTTTCATCTGCACCAAAATTTTGGTGCTCAAATTTGGGCATCATATATAGAATGGGGGGGATAGAGGACAGTTTTCCATTAAGGCATCCCAAGGTCATATGGTGGGCACCCAGATTCCATTATAGAATACCAGTGTAACCCAGTATCGGTCCGCTTAACATTAAGGCATCCACAGCTGCACCAGCTGTAGATCTGGGAGCAGCTCCCTAAATGTAGCAGGGGATGACACAACTTATAGTAATCTGTGTAAGTGGGAGCCCAGCCTGTGTCCACTGTTACCTCTAACCTGAGCAGGACTCCTCCAACTACATTGCTGCCAGTAGAAGGTGGTGCTTCAATATTGTGTTTTCAATCTCTAGAGACAGGCAGGTTTCCTGGAGTCCTACAGAGCTTGTCTGTTCATCACTACTGAAAATGTGATAGTGAAACAGCGCCACCCACTGGCAGGACTATAGGTGGAGGACTCCCACTCAGCTTAGAGGAAACAGTGCCTGTGTCCCACCCATGTGCATCCCTTGCAGAATAGTGTTTCAACACCCTGCTCACACGTACACAGGTATGTGCCCACATACACACCAAAGTGCTGCTATTGTTCTTATAGAGGCCGAGTATTGCTGCTATCTGTGGTTCCTATTTGAAATGCTCTTCCTTCTGAAATTTAGTTAGAATCTAATTATCTGCGATTCCGTAAGCTACTTAAACATTGTTCATTAAATATTTTTCCTGAATTTGTATTTATGCCAGCAAATTCTATTCTGTTTCATTTTTATTATGATAGGGCACTCTGGGGCTCATTTTCAAAGCACTTAGAATTACAAAGTTCCGTAGGTTACTATGCAACTTTGTAAGTCTAAGTGCTCTGAAAATATGCCTCCATATCTACTTGTTTGTAGTTTATTAGATTTTTTAATCAAATAATTTTGAACTGTATTTAATGTTTGAAAATGATTTTTTTTTAAATGTTTGGGCAACTTAAGTACATAAGTACATAAGTAATGCCATACTGGGAAAAGACCAAGGGTCCATCGAGCCCAGCATCCTGTCCATGACAGCGGCCAATCCAGGCCAAGGGCACCTGGCAAACTTCCCAAATGTACAAACATTCTATACATGTTATTCCTGGGATTTTGGATTTTTCCAAGTCCATTTAGTAGCAGTTTATGGACTTGTCCTTTAGGAAACCGTCCAACCCCTTTTTAAACTCTGCTAAGCTAACCGCCTTCACCACATTTTCCGGCAATGAATTCCAGAGTTTAATTACACGTTGGGTGAAGAAAAATTTTCTCCGATTTGTTTTACATTTACTACACTGTAGTTTAATCGCATGCCCCCTAGTCCTAGTATTTTTGGAAAGCGTGAACAGACGCTTCACATCCACCTGTTCCACTCCACTCATTATTTTATATACCTCTATCATGTCTCCCCTCAGCCGTCTCTTCTCCAAGCTGAATAGCCCTAGCCTCCTTAGTCTTTCTTCATAGGGAAGTCGTCCCATCCCCGCTATCATTTTAGTTGCCCTTCGCTGCACCTTTTCCAATTCTACTATATCTTTCTAGAGATGCGGCGACCAGAATTGAACACAATACTCAAGGTGCGGTCGCACCATGGAGCGATACAATGGCATTATAACATCCTCACACCTGTTTTCCATACCTTTCCTAATAATACCCAACATTCTACTCGCTTTCCTAGCCGCAGCAGCACACTGAGCAGAAGGTTTCAGTGTGTTATCGACGACGACACCCAGATCCCTTTCTTGGTCCGTAACTCCTAACGTGGAACCTTGCATGACGTAGCTATAATTCGGGTTCTTTTTTCCCACATGCATCACCTTGCACTTGCTCACATTAAACGTCATCTGCCATTTAGCCGCCCAGTCTCCCAGTCTCGTAAGGTCCTCTTGTAATTTTTCACAATCCTGTCGCGAGTTAACGACTTTGAATAACTTTGTGTCATCAGCAAATTTAATTACCTCGCTAGTTACTCCCATCTCTAAATCATTTATAAATATATTAAAAAGCAGCGGTCCTAGCACAGACCCCTGAGGGAACCCACTAACTACCCTTCTCCATTGTGAATACTGCCCATTTAACCCCACTCTCTGTTTTCTATCCTTCAACCAGTTTTTAATCCACAATAGGACATTTCCTCCTATCCCATGACCCTCCAATTTCCTCTGTAGCCTTTCATTAGGTACCTTGTCAAACGCCTTTTGAAAATCCAGATACACAATATCAACCGGCTCCCCTTTGTCCACATGTTTGTTTACTCCTTCAAAGAATTGAAGTAAATTGGTCAGGCAAGATTTCCCCACACAAAAGCCATGCTGACTCGGTCTCAGTAATCCATGTCCTCGGATGTGCTCTGTAATTTTGTTTTTAATAATAGCCTCTACCATTTTCCCCGGCACCAACGTCAGACTCACCGGTCTATAATTTCCTGGATCTCCCCTGGAGCCTTTTTTAAAAATGGGCGTTACATTGGCCACTCTCCAATCTTCCGGTACCACGCTCGATTTTAAGGATAAGTTGCATATCACTAGCAGTAGCTCCGCAAGCTCATTTTTCAGTTCTATCAGTACTCTAGGAAGAATACCATCCGGTCCAGGAGATTTGCTACTCTTCAGTTTGCCGAACTGCCCCATTATGTCCTCCAGGTTTACCGTGAAGTCAGTAAGTTTCTCCGACTCGTCCGCTTGAAATACCATTTCCGACACCGGTATCCCACCCAAATCTTCCTCGGTGAAGACCGAAGCAAAGAATTCATTCAGTCTCTCCGCTACGTCTTTGTCTTCCTTGATCGCCCCTTTTACCCCTCGGTCATCCAGCGGCCCAACCGATTCTTTTGCCGGCTTCCTGCTTTTAATATACCGAAAAAAATTTTTACTATGTTTTTTTGCCTCTAATGCTATCTTTTTTTCGTAATCCCTCTTGGCCTTCTTTATCTGCGCCTTGCATTTGCTTTGACACTCCTTATGCTGCTTCTTGTTATTTTCAGACGGTTCCTTCTTCCATTTTCTGAAGGTGTTTCTTTTAGCCCTAATAGCTTCCTTCACCTCACTTTTCAACCAGGCCGGCTGTCTTTTGGAGTTCCGTCTTTCTTTTCTAATTCGCGGAATATGTATGGCCTGGGCCTCCAGGATGGTATTTTTGAACAGCGTCCATGCCTGTTGTACAGTTTTTACTCTCTCAGTTGCCCCCCAAATTTTTTTTTTACCGTTCTTCTCATTTTATCATAGTCTCCTTTTTTAAAGTTAAACGCTAACGTATTTGACTTTCTGTGTACAGTTACTTCAAGGTCGATATCAAAACTGATAATATTATGGTCACTGTTATCAAGCAGCCCCAGTACCATAACATAGCCTCACCAGATCATGCGCTCCACTAAGAACCAAATCTAGAATTTTTCCTTCTCTCGTCGGCTCCTGCACCAGTTGCTCCATAAAGCTGTCCTTGATTTCATCAAGGAATTGTATCTCTGTAGCGTGTCCCGATGTTACATTTACCCAGTCTATATTTGGATAATTGAAGTCACCCATTATTATCACATTGCCCATTTTATTCGCATCTCTGATTTCTTTTATCATTTCTGTGTCTACCTGCTCATCCTGGCGAGGCTGACGGTAGTACACTCCTATCACCGATTTTTTCCCTTTTATACATGGAATTTCAACCCACAATGATTCAAAGGTGTGATTTGTGTCCTGCTGAATTTGTAATCTATCTGAATCAAGGCTCTCGTTAATATACAATGCTACCCCTCCACCAGTCCAGTCCACCCTATCACTACGATATACTTTGTACCCCGGTATGACAGTGTCCCACTGGTTATCCTCCTTCCACCAGGTCTCAGTAATGCCTATTATATCCAATTTTTCGTTTAGTGCAATATATTCCAACTCTCCCATCTTATTTCTTAGACTCCTAGCATTTGCATATAGACATTTCAGAGTATGTTTGTTGTTCTTATTTGCATGATGCTTAGTACCTGACACTATTGATTTGACATCTTTTGTCTAATCTTTAGTTGTATTTAAGGGCACCTGGTCTACCACGGTCTGTTGTGCAACCTCACTATCCAGAAACCCTATCTTCCCTGTTTGTGAGGTATCTTTGCAAGATACCTTTTCCCGAACCATGCGCTTTTGAGCGACTGTTGGCCTTCCCCCCATTTCTAGTTTAAAAGCTGCTCTATCTCCTTTTTAAATTAGATCCTGCAGTGGCTGTTAGATTCTATCTGTTAATGCTGTGGTACAAAGCTTTTAAAACTAAGTGTAAAAGACTATGGAGATTAGCTGTTTTCTGTTAGCTGTTGAAATTTGCTTTTTAATTTTGCCTAACACTAACCTACAATTCCTCCTTTAAACCTCAATCTTTAAGTTCCCAAAGCACAAAGCAAAGTAGCGTTCACTTACCAAAGAAATGTCCTCTTCTCTCAGAACTTCTCAGAAAGAAACTTATTTGTTGGACTGTAGTTTGCTAGATTTTGTATTTGTTGTACACCGTTCTGAACCTCTGGGTTTGACACGGTATATTAGATTTGGCATGTTATGTTATGTTAACTGCTCTGATCAGTGGTCTCTACATGTATTAAGCACTGCCACCTATCTGGATCATGTATTTTTCAAATGAGGCAGCTAATGTTTTTAAAAAAGCCACTTGCTTTTAGATGCCCTGATGCTGTGTGATAACAGCCTGTACTATAGTGGCATTGGGGTGCCCAGATTCCATTATAGAATACTAGAATAGCCTGGTATTGACACCAGCCATAGACCTAATGTACCTGCAGGCATCCAAATGCAGCAAGGATATTCTGTGCACATGTAAATTGGAACTTGCCCAATTTAACGTGTGTGACTCGGCAGGCCTTAAATAGAATCCAGAGGATATTGTGTAAATGCAAGGAGGGTGTTTACGTGGGTGGAACATGGGAGAGGCCACTACTTACACGTGCAAGTTGTACGTGTAAGTAGTGGCCTCTCCTATGTTCCACCCACGTAAACACCCTCCTTGCATTTACACAATATCCTCTGGATTCTATTTAAGGCCTGGCGAGTCACACACGTTAAATTGGGCAAGTTCCAATTTACATGTGCACCTTAATTGAGTAATGAGCCAATCAGTGATGATAATTGGCCAATAACAACTGATTATCAGCACTTATTGGAAATAATTGGAATTGATGTGCACATCTTTTTAGCGTATTCTAAAAAGAGGCACATATAAATCCTAACATGCATAGCTGAAAAATGGGCATAGCCATGGGAGGAGTGTGAGCGTGTTGGGGGCATTCCACAAATTTGCGTGCATTTTTTCATGATAGTATATGATATTTTGGGATTCCACGCAGCCTAATGGCTACAGCAGCAGGTGGAGAACCCGAGGATCCCATTTAAATTCAGCTGCAGCTTCTTGTCATCTTGGGCAAGTCACTTAACGCTCCTTTACCTCAAGTACAAACCTAGAATATGAGTCCTCCAGGGACAGGAAAATACTGACTGTACCTGAATGTACACCACTTCAATGGCTTGCAGGTTATGATGTTTATTTTAAACCAGTGGCGTACCAAGGGGGGGGGGGGGCGGTGGGGGCGGTCTGCCCCGGGTGCATGCTGCTGGGGGGTGCCGCGGTGCGCGCCTGTCGGCTCTGAGTTTGCTAACTTTGCTCGTTCGCTGCAGCTCCCTCTGCCCCGGAACAGGTTACTTCCTGTTCCGGGGCAGAGGGAACTGCAGCGAACGAGCGAAGTTAGCGAACTCGGAGCCGACAGGTGCGCGCCGCAGCACTCCCCCCCCAGCGGCGTGCACCAGGGGGGTGTCATTTTGCAGGGGGGGCGCTGCACCCGGGGGGGCGCTTTGGCGATCCGTCCCGGGTGTCATCCAGGCTAGGAACGCCACTGTTTTAAACAAAACCAGGTGCCAGAATTACAACTACATCACTGTACTTCTCCATCAATATTTCCAACTCCAACCCTCCTCAGAAATGCGAGTTCTGTCTCCGCTGTACTCACTGGTGTTCAATTTGGAAGTTGAGGTGCCCACTGAACCAATCATTGAACAAAGATTGGTGAACATTGCATGTTGCTTGGAGCTGCAACAGGAAGAAAAACTGGATCAGGAAGTGAACTTTGAGGTATTCAGTCCCATCTCCCCAAAGTTAACAGGAATCCCTCCCAAAAATATCTCTTATTACTTCATCTCTGAAAGAGACATATGCATGAAATGCTCACCTTAACACCCCTCAGCAGAAAGATTCTGTTCACCAAGAAAAGGTTCCCACACTACCTACACATACAGAAACAGCAATCATCCCTCCCCTAGGAGGCACTAGATTCACCCTTCAACAATCCCAACATAGAGATGCAGTGTTACCTCAGCTTACAAGAAGTAATCATCTCCTCCCCTCCCCAATACAACCTTATCACCCCACCCCATTCAAAGGTCATCAGAGCACCTCCCTTTTCCTCCAGAAGCATCGTTTTCCCTTGATGTTAGACTGGAGACCTCCCTTAAGAAATTTAGCCAGGCACTAAAAACATATTTTACGAAAGCATTTCCCCTAGATTAGTAATCTAACATCACATTTAGGCCTCAGCCACCACCAACCTCATGCCTGAGTCCTGTTCTCTGCTACCCCTCCCCCCTTTCCATACCTTATGCTATCCATTAATATTATCTTATCCTCCCTCTATTTGAAATTCATTGTAACCTAGGTCTCCTATTGTGTTCCCTCACTTTTTCTTCCCTTCCTCATTATTTTTTATGTTTTAACTTGTAAATCATTTAGATATCTTTTTGATGGGTGATATATCAAATAAAAGTGAACCATCAACATGGAGAAACAGTAGAGATTTCCCTCTAATAAACAGCACAGACAGGTCACTCATCCCAGCAATGGTCCTCCCTCCCTTTCTGCTGGAAAACAGAGCTGTTTTGCAGAATTAAATAACAGCGGATTATTCTTTGTAACACATCATTGGTGCAGTTGCCAATGTTTATTTTAAAATTCTTTTCAATCACTGTGAGACTGCTGGTACCTGCCAATAAATTTCTGCACCACACCATTTGCTTTGGGACTTTTTTTTGTCACCTTTGCTGTTGTTGATTTTATTTATCTTACGCAAAGGCCGTTCTTCTCCTTGTTTTTGTGCCTCCCTCACCTGAGTCAGAGCACACAAATACTCTTTCCACACTAACCTGAGAAACAGCGTTGAGTAACAAAGGACTAAATTCAGGATATGGCACCCAAATTTAGGCACCAAAAAAAAATGAGCAAGGAGTGTTATTCTATAAACAGCGCTCTGAGTTGGGCAATGTTTATAGAATGGCTTCTAGTACTGGGATCTGCGCCTAATTTTGGGGTGAGGATTTACAGCTACTGAAACCTAGTGTAAATCCCCACACCTAAATTCGGCACGGATCCTCTGAATTCTCTAATATTGTTATCTTTAGTGAACGCCCCTGACCCGTCCATGCCCCTCCTATGGCCACACCTCCTTTTCACTTGCACGCTAAAAAATTTATGCATGCATCTTTATAGAATAGCACCTAGTAAAGATGTGCACACAAATCTAAATTGTGGCCAATTAGCACCATAATTGATTGTTAGTGCCAATTATTGGCGCAGTTGGCTCTTTACTCAACTAAAATGCATGTACAAATTGGGCGTGCATCCAGATTTGCACGTGCAATTTTAAGTGCCATTTATAAAATCCCCAAGAAGATGCTCACAGTACCTGTGTAGACAACCAGTCCTTGTTCTGGTCATAATAAACTGTCATTGGAATATGGTTCATCTGCGTAACCCACACAAACCAGTTACTCTCCAGGAATCTGCCGAGTGAAACATACACATATGTATCAATTATTTTGCAAGAACCTGTGAAGTGGGATAACATGTACAGAACAATCAGAAGGAACCACACAGCAGAAAAAAAGGAGGATGTAGAAAAGAGAAGAAATGTGACTCGCTGAGCGAAAAGGTACCAAAAATGGAGTATGTGATGTATTTATAGCACAATATAGAGGGATATCAGCTGCATAATCCTGGAAAATTTCACCCTCGGGTATGGACTAATTATGGGCCCCTTTTACAAAATAGTGGTAAGCCCAACACAGGCTTACCACTTGCTAAAAAGGAAGTACCACCGGGCTACTGCAGGAGCCCGGCTACAGTTCTCATCCCCAGCGCGCCGTCTTATTTGGCACTACAAAAATATAGTTATTTTTATAGCGCTAGTGTGTACCTGGAGGTAATCAGGCAGTGCTGCTCACTGCCCAGTTACCACCGGGTTAGCACAGGAGCCCTTACCACCACCTCAATGGGTGGTGGTAAGGTGTCGTCCCCCCCCCCCCTGAAATGGCCACGTGGCAAGTGCTTCACTTACCGCACGGCCATTTTCTCAAAAAAAGAAAGACCTATCTTTTACCCACTGCAGTAAAAGGGGGCCTTGGCATGCGTCAAAAACACGCGCTGACAGCAACACAGGCCCCCTTTTGCCGCAGCTTGGTAAAAGGGGCCCTATGTCTTTAAAAAATGAGAAACATTTATCAATAAAAAGTGTGTTTTTCAGAAAAACGCATTTGAAAAATAGCAAACGTAAAACATCTACAGCTCTGTAATCCATAGGAAGTTATGGATAAAATTTTGCATAGTCCCTTTCTACTGAACCTATAGTACACAAAAATGAAAGTTGTCCAGATTTATCCCTCCAATCTGTTATAGCCTCTTTGTTATTTGTAATCCCATTTTTAGTACCTTTTTGCTCAGCAGGTCATAAATACATCTTGGAGGGAACATGTAGGCTCCCAAGTAGTGGGAAGGATGATTCAGCAGAACACAATGTGAGAGCTGTGTCATGCGCTGATATTACAAGCCAGTCTTACCTGACCAATAGAAAGAGTCCCACAAGACCTTGGAGTCCTAGGAAGGGCACATACGTGAAATAGAGTCGAATGTAGAAGGTCAGCATCCAGGCAAGGTCCTTTCACAGGGAAGAAGAAGAGCAAACTCATTTTGATGTTTTGTCACTTTTTATGGTTGTCTTATTTTGTCATCTATATTATGTACATTTTACTTTTGTAACCCATCTAGAATGGAAGGATAGATTGGTCTATAAATATTTTAAATACATAAGATGGGAAATTCAAGCAATCTCAAAGAATACAAACTGAAATATTTTCCAATTCCTCCTCTTATAATGTTACCTCATACCATCCTCCCACAGAGCCTGTACTGGAACTCTGCCATTACGCTGCTCCAATGATGGGGATCCACCTCATTACTAGAGCTGCAGATCTTGCAACAGCTTCAGGCACCATGGAACACAATTCAGCCGATATTTAGCCCGCGAGAAGCAGGTTGGATATGTCCCACGGTCCGCGCTGAGCCCGGTATTCAATGCTGGGCCATTTCCGGTGACCAACATTGAATATCCATTTTTTCCAGCCTGCTTAAACTTAACCAGCCAAGTTAATACTCAGCGCCAATATTTATAGCAGCCAAAAACAGTACTGCTATTTAGGCGGTCCTATTTGGCCTCTAAACTTTGCCAGCGATGTGCTGAATATTCACGACTAGCTGGTTATATTGTACGATATAACTGGTTGGCTGATATGTACTAAGCACTAATATTCAGTGGATATGACTGGCTATCTCGCACTTAATATTAGTGCTTAGCTGGCTAAGTGCTATTTAACTGGCCAGGAGCCGTTCCTGGCTGGTTAAACAGCGCTGAATATTGGCCGAAATATCATATCATATTTGCACAGGTGACAGAAACAGGTCTCAGTGACATAGTATCAGACTGACAACAGTTCATTCTTTGTAGCAACATGTCATAATTACCTTAGATCCTGACCTGCAGGGTACGGAAGGGATCCTTACTGTCACCTGTTTTATTTAACCATCCTTAAGCCTCTAGCTGTGCTGTTTCAACTAATGGGCCCAAAATTCTATATCTATATCCACTGAACCAGATCGACCTACAACTCAATAAACTGACTGCCTGTGTAATAGGCAAAAACCAATAAACTCTGTCTGAACTCAAATAAAACAGAGACTCTGTGGGTTCACCACATGAATGGTGAAGTACCTGACATTAAAATCCCTTTTGGGAACTGTGAATTCTGGATAAAACCACAGAATTCATAGTTGGGATACTACTGGGCTCATCATCTATTTTAATCTCACAACTTCAAGCAACCTTTAACAATTGCTCCAATTTCCTGTAGCAACTACATAATCTTTCTCTACATATTAAGATGAGTCTTATCATAGTGGTTCATGTCATGATGATGTCACAGTTGGACTACTGTAATGCTCTGTACACTCATCTGACCACAAAGAGTTTGCTCTAGTTCCAGTTTAGAATGCTGCAGCATGAGTGAGAGTTACAACTGGCATGACTACATTACATCCTTCCTATAAAACCTTCACTGGCATACCATACAGGAGTACTGTAAACTGTTCCCTCACAGTCTGCCCCAAGTAGCTCTTTTAAATACATGGACTGAGTGTTTCACTTTCTGTTTCTGCACTTCTCACCTCACTGTTTGGTCTCATTGATCATGCTATATATCACTAGTTCACGTGTAATTTTTTTTTTTTTTGCTTTTTCAGCACGTCATATACAGGTTCTGAGACTATTTTCCCAGCCTAAGTCATTCTCAGTGTCAACCCACTAGAAAGTTTTGGGTATGTTTCTCTCCCTTAAATAAGGTCTTTTTTGGTCTATATTCATTATGTTTTAAGGTATCATGTATTCCTGCGGTTATCATTATTATTTTTTTACTAGTAAAAAAGGCCCGTTTCTGACACAATTGAAACGGGCGCTAGCAAGGTTTTCCTCGGAGTGTGTATGTTTGAGAGAGTGTGTGTGAGAGTGACTGTGTGTGAGAGAGAGTGAATCTGCGAGTGTGTGTGTGTGACAGAGAGAGTGATACTGGGTGCGAGTGTGTCTATGAGAGAGAGTGTGTGTGCCTGGGGCCCCTCCCTCCCACCCAGTTCCAGTGCCCCCCCTTTCTCCATATTCCAGGGTCGTCGTTCCCCCTCCCTCTTTCCCAGGGTCATCCCCCCATTTTTTGGTTTTTTTTTTAGTTTTTGTACGGGTGGTGCATTCCCCCCCTCCTCCCCTTTCATCCCATCCTCCAAGATCCAGACCCCCTCTCTCCCTCCCTCCCTCTGAGTTCCAGACCCCCATCCCTCCCTCCCGCCGCCCCAGTTCCAGACCCCCCTCTCAATTCCAGACCCCCCTCTGAGTTCCAGACCCCTCCCTCTCTCCGATTTGCAGACCCCCCTCCCGACCCCCCCCCCTTGGAGTTCCTGACCCATGGACCCCCCTGCCACGACCCTTTCGAGCCCCCCTTCCCGCCGCCAACCTTCGGGTCTTCGGTGCCCATCTGTGAAGCAAGTTATGGACACAGGCAGGCAGAAGCATAGAACGTTGGGGGTGAGAATTATATAGGACGCGTCATAATGGGTCTAGTGACATCAGCTAGGGCTTCGGAGCCCATCTGTGAAGAACGTTATGGACACAGCCAGGCAGACACACAGAATGTTGGAGGTGAGAATTATTATATAGGATGTGCATTTATACATTTTATATTTATTTATATTGTTGACTATGATGCTACCATTTTGTCTTTTATACATTTTACTCACTCATATGGCGCTATGTAATTATTTCTAGGTATTAAGTTTATTATGTATTTGATTGTTTTATTATTTATCTATTTAATGATTCATTTATTTGTTTTTATGCATGAATTCATAGTTGTTAATTTTATCATTTTATGTATGTTAATTTTAGACTTCTGATGCAGTCTGTATAGGCGAAACACAGTGACCATGTCGAGTCCTTTCAATAAAGGCTGTTAGTTGAATAGCATTGTTTCACATGTTTTTACTCCACCATTCACTTGCTGTTGTTACCTTGTGGACTTCTTGTTTTGTTCTCCCTCACCACGGGAAATCATACAATGTGACACCTACCTGTGAGACTTCTCAGGAGCAGCTCCTGCACTCTGTAACTAACTCTCAGAAGGGCTATCAATCTCTTCTTCAAGAAGAGATGAAAGCATAGGTGCCCAGTATAAGAGGCTTGGGGAGGCTAATCCTCCCCAGCCCAACTGCTGCCCCCACCCCGCGAGCTGCAGACTTCCCCGCTCCCCAGTTGCCAATCATCTCCCGTCTCTGCCCTCAGCTGCCCGATAGCCCTTGTTCCCTTCCTGCCCTCGCCCTACCTTTAAATATTGTAATTTTCCATGAGCGGGCAGCGCCAGCATTGCAAGCAGCAGCAGGCTCCAGCCTTCCCTCGCATGCCTCCGCCCTCTTCTGACGTATTTCCTGTTTCCGCGAGAGCAGAACCATGCGAGGGAAGGCAGGAGCCTGCTGCTGCTTGCAATGCCGGCGCCGCCCGCTCAAGGAAAATTACAATATTTTAAGGTAGGGCAAGGGCAGGACGGGAACGAGGGCTATCAGCTGAGGGCAGACGTGAGATGATTGACGACGGGGGGAGCAGGGGATTGGGGGGGGGCTGGAAGAAGGCAGGAAATGGCTGGCAGAAGGGAGATGGTGTAGAAATATGCAAGCCCTTGCTCTCAGTAAAATATAGGCCAATGGCTCATGATAAGAGCTAGGCCTCTTAAAATCAAAACCATCTCTGATATAAAAGAGAGCTAGCTTGTAAAAATCAGAGATCACCTTTGACACAGTTACATTTCACTGTGGCAAGTGCTGAAATGAGGTAATTGAGAACTGACAGAGGGTGGGGGCAATCTACTCTATAAACAATCCTGAGACTGGCACCTGCAAGACGTCATGAGCAAGAGTTGCTATGGTTATGTAGAGATAGTACTTGGTCAGCTGCACCCCGGTGAGAACATCCAAAGGGGGGACTAGAGGAAGGTTTGGGAACATATGAAGTCATTCTGATCAACTGATAAGAACCAAGAGCCCTGGTGAGAAAGACTGGGGTCCATTGGAACCAATGAGGTCAAAATTGTATATAAGCAGCAGTTTGAGGGGTATTAGATTAGACAAGAGGAGAAGACGAACAGAGAAGAAAGACTCCAGAAGGCTAGAGAAAAAGAGAGGACGTACCATGATATGCGGTTCCATTATGTGAATGCTTGACTCGCCTGCATTGCTATTGGTAAGATTATAATAAACTATCTTATTATATCTATTGAATACTGGATTCCTTTCTAATTACGATGGTCCATACTGCCTGACGGTGTAAGCCTGTCATGAGCAGATACAGGGTTGGGGTAATTAAGTATCTAGAGGGGATTTGCAGTTCTCTCTAGGATAGTACAGAGAGCCCATGGCTTCCGCTGCCCAAATGGGTGAGGCAGACCTAATTATATACAATGGTTGACATGGGCTGCTGGATGGAGGGGAGGGGAGGGGAGGGGGGAGAGGAGGGTTGCTAGACATGGGAGGATGGCAGGGAGAGCAGAGGAGAGGAGGGTTGCTGGACATGGGTGGATGGAGGGGAGAGGAGGGTTGCTGGACATGGGTGAATGGAGGGGAGAGGAGGGTTGCTGGACATGGTGGATGGAGGGGAGGGCAGGGGGAGAGGAGGGTTGCTGGACATGGTGGATGGAGGGGAGGGCAGGGGGAGAGGAGAGTTGCTGGACATGGGTGGATGGAGGGGAGAGGAGGGTTGCTGGACATGGTGGATGGAGGGGCAGGCAGGGGGAGAGGAGTGTTGCTGGACATGGTGGATGGAGGGGAGGACAGGGGGAGAGGAGAGTTGCTGGACATGGGTGGATGGAGGGGAGAGGAGGGTTGCTGGACATCAGTGGATGGAGGGTAGGGGAGAGGAGGGTTGCTGGACAAGGGTGGATGGAGGAGAGGGTTGCTGGACATGGGTGGATGGAGGGGAGAGGAGGGTTGCTGGACATGGTGGATGGAGGGGCAGGCAGGGGGAGAGGAGGGTTGCTGGACATGGTGGATGGAGGGGAGGGCAGGGGGAGAGGAGGGTTGCTGGATATGGTGGATGGAGGGGAGAGGAGGATTGCTGGACATCAGTGGATGGAGGGTAGGGGAGAGGAGAGTTGCTGGACATGGGTGGATGGAGGGGAGGGGTGAGGAGGGTTGCTGGACATGGATGGAGGGGAGGGAAGAGTGAGGAAGGAGATGAGATGAGGGAAAAGGAAGAGAGAAAAACTGCACATGGAGGAAGAAAATAGGCAGAAGCTGGATCCACTGGACAGTCAAGTCTATGGAGGACCCAGCTGAAATAAATGGAAAGGAAGCCCTGGAAACGGAGTTAAGAGGACAGATAGCAGCAGAATCGGATACTGGGCCAGCATGATCAGAAAAACAAAGTCATCAGACAACAAAGGTAGAAAAGATCATTTTATTTTCATTATAGTGTTTGGAATATGTCCACTTTCAGAATTAGGTGCTCAAGATTAAAAGTTTATATTTATTTACTTATTTATGGCATTTTATCCCACATTAAACATGAACTAGGGTGTTATGTGGCTCTACATGAGAATTGTGATATTATGATCCCTTGTTTCATATTGTTGACGGTCTGCATTTTCCGCATGGGTGGTATATTGGTGTATTAGGTTCTGTCCAGTGTAATATTTATGGTACAGTAAGGTTCTGAGTGTGTTTTTGCACAAAGTTGTGCATAGTGTTTTGCAGTTGAGTGATTGTGGTTAGTATATGCTTTGAGCAACCACTTTATTCTTTGACATATGATAAGTACATAAGTACATAAGTAGTGCCATACTGGGAAAGACCAAAGGTCCATCTAGCCCAGCATCCTGTCACCGACAGTGGCCAATCCAGGTCAAGGGCACCTGGCACGCTCCCCAAACGTAAAAACATTCCAGACAAGTTATACCTAAAAATGGGGAATTTTTCCAGTCCATTTAATAGCGGTCTACATAACTAATATCTAAAATTTAATAAAAGGTATTAATTGTGATTTATTTTTATTTATTTTTTCTGTGTGTTATCAGACAATTATGGATTTAAGCTCCACCCCAACCCCACCCCCTTTAGCCTCCCCAAACAGTTGGGCCATCGACCGCCTATGGATGAAAGCCTGGGTCTTCTCCCAAGCCTTTAATGGCTGTGGCTACTGACTTGCCACTTGCCCACTTAACTAGTTGTACATTCCATATTCAAAAGTACACACAATTTTCCTTCAATCTAGCCAGACCCACTTTTATTTAACCCAGTGCCCACCTGGTCTGTCTCCATGTTTCCCATCTGCACATTCCCCTCTGTTACCTTGTACGATGTTTCATTTGTATTCTACTGACATTATATCATACTCGTATTTCTGTTTATCCACTCCTACTCTAGCTAAGATAACTCTTTAAATTAGTCCCCTTATTTTCTAACTCCTGCTACTGTATCTTATCTATATGTTTCATCTTTGGTAACACCCTATGCTGTGTATTAAAATGTTTGATTGTGTATTGTGTTGGCAAGTAATGTAGCATACTAATCCATACCTTGTATTGTTATTTGAATATTTTTACTGCTGTAGTTTATTGCCCATATTTGATTTATTCTGCTGTACACCGCTTTAGTCCAAATGGGGGCTGTATTGTTATTTCTTGCTGTGTATTGTATAGCTGCTTGATTGGATTACCATTTTGATGGTCTGTAGGTGGGGGGTGGGGGGGTAGGAGAAAGACTTCTCTATTTATTCTATTTATGTATTAGGTCAATAAATCCTAATACATAAATAAAAAAAGTAAATATCTTAATGTCCTGCTTTAATGTGTACAATACTGATCTGCCGTCATCTACTATGTTACTATGTATGTATGATACTAAATCATATTATTTCTATTTACTATAATTTAAGGCTGCCAACAGGATCCAGATTTGCAGGACAGGGTTGATCCAGTCCTGGGTTTACCCAGTGGCGTAGGAAGGGGGGGCGGGAGGGGCGGTCCGCCCCGGGTGCACGCGCTCGGGGGGTGCCGGCCCCACTGGTTCCCTGCTCCCTCTGCCCCCTTCCTGTTCTGAGGCAGAGAGAGCAGGGAACCAGCGGGGCCGACGCAACTCCGAGTGACGTGCACTCGGGGCGGATCGGCCCTCCCGCAGGTAAGAATGCGGTCCGGGGGGGGGTTGCGCTCCGGGGGGGGTTGCGCTCCGGGGGGGGTCACCGCAGGGGGGGTCGCGCCATGCTGCACCCGGGGGGGGTGCGCAGCGGTGACCCGCCCCGGTGCCATTAGCCCTAGCTACGGCACTGTGTTTACCCCATTGTATGCAGGGACTTGTAGTTCTGATTTCTCCATTGTATTCCCTAAGAAAAGCAAGACTTGTGTCCCAGCGTGCACCGGGGTAAACCCAGGATCGGATTAAGGTTGACCACTGAATCCAGATTCACTCGACAGGGTTGATCCAGTCCTGGGCTTATCCCATTGCGTGTAGGGACTTGTATTCTTGCTTTTCTTAGGAAATACAGGGGGTCTTTTACTAAAGCTTTGCTTGAGTTATCTGCAGCTGGGACCATAGGAATAAAATAAGCTCTGCTGTAGATACCGTATTTTTCGGACTATAAGACGCACCGGACCATAAGACGCACCTAGGTTTTAGAGGAGGGAAATAGGAAAAAAATTTTTTTCCTTTTTCCCTCCTCTAAAACCTAGGTGGTCCGGTGCGTCTTGTCTGAATCCCTCCCTCCGAGTTCGGGATCGCCCTCCCCCCGGCCCTGTCACCACTTCTCCCTATTCACGCGATCTTCCCTGGTGGTCTAGTGACGTCGGGGCAGGAAAGAGCCCCCTCTTTCCTGCCCAGCACGCTGCTCTCCATCCTCCTGTATGCATTGCTGCCTGACGGTCTCGGCGAGATTCAAAATGGCTGCCGAGAATTGAAGTCTCGGCAGCCATTTTGAATCTCGCCGAGACAGTCAGGCTGCATACAGGAGGATGGAGGCGATCCGGAACTCGGAGGGCGGGTGGCCTGCCAGCCAGCCAAATCTACCTTCGGACTATAAGACGTACCCCCCATTTTCCTCCCAAATTTGGGGGGAAAAAGTGCGTCTTATAGTCCGAAAAATACGGTAACTCGAGCTAAGCTTTAGTAATAGACCCCCACAAATAGGAAATCAGAACTACAAGTCCCTGAATGCAATGGGGTAAAACCCAGGACTGGAATCTGGATCCAGTTGGCAGCCTTACTATAATTTAACTTGCCTATTCCCAAGACACAAGCTTTAATTATGTTGACTTTGATCATTTTTATTATACTTATGCTGATACTACAATGTAAGTCATCTATGGACACTGTCTAAGTTTGTACAGGAGGTAATAGAGCAGCAGTGGAATTTGAACCCTGGCTTCTCTAGTTCTTAGCTCACTTCTCTAACCATTAGATTCATCTACTATAGATAATGCCTATCCCAAACATGTTTTGTAACTCTGCAGTAAACCTGGTGGCCATTTGGCAACTTACTAAAAATGTGATAGCCAAATCATCTTATGGTTGCCAGTAACCCCAGGATTTCTGTTACAGTGCTGCTGAACATCACTGTTCACATGGCCAACAGGAAGATGCTGGACTAGAGAGCTAGGACTGACTGGGAGCCAAATTTTAAAAGCACCTGCATATATTTACAGAATCCTGTAAATACTATTCTGTTTAATAATTAGTATTATTGTGGTAAAGTATATGGATGTTTTTGGCACATAATTCCCTGGAGTGTATTAAGTGTAAATACCTTCAGTAATAGAGATACAAGGGGGAAATGACTAGTGCAGGTGCACCAGCGACGCAGTGAAGGGGTCCTTCACTGCTGTGTTCAAAAGTGCCCTCACTGTCCCTTTGCTGCTGACATAGGTGCTGCCTTCACCCTAAGGATTTTACCTACCCCTGCCCCAACCCCACTCTAGGCCCACCTCACTCAGGGGTGTGCTGGTAAATTTTTAACAACAGGCTCTTTCTCCGGACGTAGCCAGCTCTGCAGTTGGAAGGGCCGGGGGGGGGGGGGGGAGCAACACTTGCCTCTCTCTTCTCCCTCCCTTCGTGCGGGCACGCTAGGCCTACCTTTGCTGGCAGCCAATAAATGGACTGCCACCACTCCCAACGTCTTGCTCTGAGCAGCATGCTGGAACTTCTCTCACATGCTCGAGAAGTCCCAGTCTGCTGCCCAGAGCTGGAAACAAGGAGCGGGGAGCAGCAGTAGTCTATTTACTTGGCTGGCAGGGCTCAGCATCCCCACCAGCAAAGTAAAATTCAGCAGGGGGCCCAAGCCCACATTTTGGGAGCCAGTTGTTAAAGTAGCCAAGGAGGGCCCTACTTTAACAACCGGCTCCCAAAATTCTTAAAAACGTAACAACCGGCTCTTGCGAGCCTGTGAGAGCCTGCTCCAGCACACCACTGACCTCACTCCACCTTAGCCTCCCCAAACAACTGAGTCACTGACCACACATATATGCCTATGAGGATTTTGACTCTTTCCTCTCTCCCGGCCCTTCAGCCTCGCATTGGCGCCTATTTTATAAAAGTCTGCTCCCCCTGATGTCAAAACCTGGCTACGCCTCTGATGGACAGCTATATCTGCTGTACACTGCCTTGGGTGAATCTCTTCTTAAAGGAGGTTAATAAAACTTATATACATAAAATTTATAAATAGATGCCAGCAAAAAAGAAAGCTGATGACATAAATCAATTTAACAAATACTAAGCAAACCATGCGAATTTGGTGTTTAGCCTCTCAATGTCATCTTATTTTATACCCCCCTCATCTCAATCTCTCATCCTACTACTTTCCCTTCTTGTCTGTCATTCACCTCTTTATCATCTGTCTCTTTTGCTCATCTTTTCCCCCTCTCCTTCTTACCCCACCGCTCCATCTTTGCCATTTCTGATCATTGTACCCTCCCTATCTCTGTCTCTCATGCATCCATTTGTGACTTCTTTCCCCACCCCTCCACCCCCTCTGCATCTCCTCACCTCTGGTTCTTCTTTCTGCACTCTCCTCCATCACAGATACAAAAATTGTGGCACCGATGGTTACTTAGGAGATTTATTGTCTCCTAGTAACTACTTCTAATAAAGGGTAGTTAAGGTCATAAAGGCCAATGGCATATCTCTTACTGTGACATCACCATATCATAATCTGCCAGCTGAAGAATCAGAGAGACAGCTGGTACAATGTTTCCACAAATGTCATCATTTTCCTTAATATATTTAAATTTCACAGTGTTCTGAGGAATTTTGTTTTTGACAAACCTATAGGTTTTGCAGTACCTTATCGTTATGTCTCCTTCACAGTGACTTTGGCATAACAAACTGCTCCTCAACCAGCTTGGTTTGATAGGGAAAGTTGTCTGACAAGGGCCTGTGCATTGTGACATATTTGATGGCACATATGATATCAAATCTGTGTATTTTTACATCACTCTATTACTGTCGTTTATTTATTTATTTGCTGCATTTGTATCCCACATTTTTCCACCTGTTTCCAGGCTCAATGTGGCTTACAGTATGTTACAACAACAATCACATTAATGGAATAAGAATTTCAGAATATAGATACAGATAAGGTGCACAGGAATATCATGGCAATCATATTAACGGAATAAGAGTTTTAGAATTGTTCCAAATATGATGCATAAGAATATCATGTAGGATTGAAAGTGTATTAATATATAAAACATAACATAGTGCTATCACTATGTTTTTAAAGGAGGAGTGGCCTAGTGGTTAGTGTGGTGGACTTTGATCCTGGGGAACTGGGTTCAATTCCCACTGCAGGCACAGGCAGCTCCTTGTGACTCTGGGAAAGTCACTTAACCCTCCATTGCCCCAGGTACAAATAAGTACCTGTATATAATATGTAAGCTGCATTGAACCTGCTATGAGTGGGAAAGCACAGGGTACAAATGTAACAAAAATAAATAAAATATAATGTTCAGTGATGGGGATGTAATTAAAATAAACAAGTTAAAAGAGTTCCATAATAGCTGCATCTGGTGTAATTTAGGAGTCAGATCGTTATGGGGGATCCTTTTTGTACATCTTTTTGAACAAGTAAGTCTTCAGTAATTTTTGGAAGGTTGTCAAGTCGTGTGTTGTTTTTATGGCGATCGGTAATTCATTCCATAGTTAGTGCCTAACTGAGAGACTGCAATTAAGTCATTGCTTCCTGCTGCTTCTTGACTGAACTGACTTCTGGGTAATATTTTATATACTTACCACCCATTGCTTGCGCTGGATTGCAAAGTAGAAGATGTACCACTGGAAGTAAATGGGTATAAGGGCTGGTGGTCCAACTACAGCAATAAAAAGAGGTACAAAGATCTTAACCATTACATCCCTGTAGTTCTCCTCTCATATCTCTGAACATTTTATCACATGTTAAGTCTCACCGTTTCTTTTCTCTCTTCTTCTTCGTCTCTCTTTTCAGCCTCTCTAAGGGGTCTTTTACAAAAGCATGCTAGAGATTTTGGTGGATGCTAATGATTAGCCCACATTAAATGCTAGAGAAGCCCAAAGAAATATATGGACATCTCTAATGTTTAGCACGTGCTTATTTTTAGCGTACGCTAAAAACGCTAGCATGCCTTTGTAAAAGGACCCCTAAGTTTCTATTTATGCTTGCCTCATCAAAGGGCAATTCCATAAGGCACACCTAAATTAAGATGCCAATTGCATTCCAATGGCTATAGAATACTAGAGGCTTTGTGTAGGATTGGTTCCCTTAATTGGAAAATACATGCGTAAGTGCTAGGCATACATCCAAAAAGTGTCATAAAGCAGTATTTGGATGTATTTCTTCTCAAAATGTCCATGCATTTTGTCTGCAGTGCATCCCAGTGGCGTAGCCAGACAGCCAATTTTGGGTGGGCCTGAGCACAAAGTGGGTGGGCACAAAATTTTCTCTCTTCCCCAGCACTTCCCAATTCAAAATATAAATCCTTTAGCAGATGAGGATCCCCAATCTCTGTCAGCTGAAGGCCTCCAGTAAAGATGGCCAGAACTCCTCTCCACCAAGCCCAGTAGGCAGCAGCAACTCCTTGAGCCACTGATGCCAGCACCCCATACATTCTTAGTTGTCAGTGGCTCCAGGATGCTGCTCCCATCTGCCAAGCTCAGTAGAAGAAGGCATCTCTGACCAGCTTCAGAAGAGACCCCAGCTAGTAGGGCTTGGGAATCCCCACTAGCTACAGCAAGGGTCAGGGCTGCCGTTAGCCATGCTGGTGACCAGCCCCTCCCCCAATTCCCTCTCCTCTCCAATCTCCTCATCTGCCGTTAAAGTCACAGTGACAGACCCTCAAATTAGAAACAAAAATATATAGACAAAATTGAACTGAGAACCTCAGCATGTACTGCAACACTGGAGAAAAAAAACCCAAATCAAAACAAAAGCGCATTTCCTTTTCTACTTAACACAATAAAAAGACATCCGCTATGCACATTTCCCAAAGTTAACATATTCCATTTAAAATATTCAAAGTAAAATGATTTTCCTACTTTATTGTTTGGACATTTTATTTTTCCATCATGTTGGTTCCAATTTCTGTCTGTATTCTGCTAATTCTTCAAGCGGTTGTCCATTTGTCATTTTTCTCATGTCGTTTCATTTCCTCACTACATCTACCTCTGAAATTTTGATCCTTCCATCTTAGCTCTTCCCTGCCTCTGTACACTCAAATTTCATCCGCTTCCTAAATCTTTTCCTTCTTTTTACTTTTCAGATATCTATCACATTTCCATCTCCTTTCACCCACTAGCTCTCCCATTCCCCATCTCTCTCCTTCTCAGCCTTCCATTCCCTTTGTTGTGAAATAAGGGGTCTCCAGTGGGGGGGGGGGGGGGGGGGGGGGGGGGGGTTCTCTGGCTGTACCATAATTATACACCTTCTGTCTTCGATCTATGCGCCATTACCATATTTCTACCCCCTGTGATCACTATTCTCTCATTTTTTCCTTGCCATCTCTCCACTCCCTGGGCCTCTCCCCCATGCTTTCCACCATTCCCAGTGTCTCCCTCCCTCCACCCTTCCAGCCCAGCATCTGTTCCTTCTTTCTACCCTCCTCATCCTCGTAGCCTGGTATTTCCCTATCCCTTTTACCTCCCACCACCAGCATCTTCCTGTCCCATCTCTCTCCTCTCCCCCATTGTCCAGCATTTTTCCCTTTCCCTTTCTCATCCCTACCATCCATTGTCTATCTTCTTTCCCTGGATCCATCTTCCCTCTTTCTCCCCTCCCCCGCTTGTGCATCTCTCCTTTCCTCTCCTCTTCTCCACCTTCATGTCCAACTTTTCTCCCTCTCCATGCCTTGAGCCCCTGTTTTGACATCTCTCTCTGCCCCCCACCACCACCATCATCATCTCTCCATCCTTCCTTTCCCTCACTGCCATGTTCAACATTTTCCCTCTCACCTCTCCCTTCCACTTCCATGTCCAAAATGTTTTTTCTCTCATGCCCTTTCTCTCCCTCTCCCCATCCCACCCATATCCAACAATTCTCCCTCTCTTTCCCCTTGCAGCATCTCTCCAACCCTCCCCAGCTCTACCCTGTCTCACTCCCTCATCCCAACAGTGCTCCTGTCTGTCCCCGACCCCCCACCCACACACCACCACCACCACACACACAGGTTTTTCCCTCCCTTTCCCCAGCGACAGTCTGGCACCTGGCTGCAGGCCTTCTTTCCCCTCCCCTTCGGGCAGCGCCACAGTCTATCGCTAGAGCTGAGCAAAGCTGCACTGCACCAGGTCCGTCTCCGTCCTGCCGCTACTTCTGCCCTCCGGCTCCGTTGTGATCTTTGTTTGCTCTCTTCTGCTGCCAGTGCTTATCTGCAGCGGTTCCGGATCCGCGCGCTCCCAGGCCTGTCTGTATGCTGCCTGCGACTGCTTCCTGTGCGCTGGCCCCACCTACTCTTCTGAAGAGGCGGGGCCCAGCGCAAAGGAAGCAGTTGCAGGCAGCATACACAGACAGCCCTGGGAGCGCACAGATCCAGAACCACTGCAGATAAGCTGCAGAAGAGCAAACAAAGATCACGGAGCCAGAGGGCAGAAGTAGCGGCAGGACGGAGACGAACCCGGTGCGGTGCAGCTTTGCTCAGCTGTAGCGATAGACTGCAGCGCTGCCCGAAGGGGAAGGAGGAAGGGGAAAGAAGGCCTGCAGCATGCCGGCGGGGGATCAATTCTTTTGTCGTCGCTCTGCATCGTCGCTGGGTGGGCCTGAGCCCAAAGTGGTCACTGACCCCCTTCCACCCCGCCGCAAAGATGTGAAAGAAACAGTACATACCAGCCTCTATGATGGCTTCAGATGTTATGGCCAGTCCTATTAGAGCAGCAAGCAGTAGTAGTCAACTGGTTGGTGCAGTGCACGGTAGAGAAGGGGACCCAAGTCCATATCTCACTCTACCTGTTACACTTGTGGTGGAAAGTGTGAGCTCTCTCTCACACTCACCAAAAACTACTGTACCCACATATAGGTGACCCCATCAGCCATAAGGGCTATTGTAGTAGTGTACAGTTGCGGACACTAAGTTTTTGGTGGGTTTTGGAGGGCTCACTGTACAATATAAGGGGGTAATGGTGAGATGTGTACCTGGGAACCTTTATGTGAAGTCCACTGCGGTGCCCCCTAGGGTGCTCCACTGGCCAGTCTACTAAGACTATTGGCTCCTCCTACATACCAATGACTTGATTTTGTACTTTTTTCACTTGGATGATTCTTTTTTTTTTTTTTTTTAAATAGATCAAAAAGATAATTGCATGTGGCCATTAAAAAAAAAAAGAAGATGTTTTGCTGTTTTGAAAATGGCTATATTTTCTATTCGAATTTGGGAAATTTAGAGCAAAATGTCCAAAGTCAGATTTAAACATCGTATCGAAAATGCCCCTTCATGAGTTGTGCTCACTGCAAGGTACACTTATGCACTGCAGCTTAAGCCTATCATTGAGATTTCATAAATTCACTTGGGGCCCTGTTTACTAAGCCACGCTGTAGGTGTGCAAATTTTTTAGCATGCGTTAACACTAGACACCCATAGGAATATAACAGGTGTTTCTATCATTAGCGCATGCTCATTTTTAGTGCGCACTAAAAAGTTAGATTGCCTACAGCACGGCTTAGTAAACAGGGCCCTTGGTTTGGTCATTCAATTCTTCCCAGCCGGAGGAATATTGTCAGAATCCCAATATTAACCCCAACACTGTGAACACTAATTAGCAATGATCACCTATGACTATAACATTTTACCATACTTAGTATTGTGAAGATTGATTCCAATATTAATCAAATCCTTAGGTAATGTTTTTAAAGGAGGAGTGGCCTAGTGGTTAGAGTGGTGGACTTTGGTTCTGGGGAACTGGGTTCAATTCCCACTGCAGCCACAAGCAGCTCCTTGTGACTCTGCGCAAGTCACTTAACCCTCTATTGCCCCAGGTACAAATAAATACCTGTATATAATATGTAAGCCACATTGAGCCTGCCATGAGTGGGAAAGCACAAGGTACAAATGAAATTTAAAAAAATATATATATAATTTTTAATAACCTTTTATGTACTTTTGGACTTCAGTGGTAACTTGTTTCACATGGAGTTACTTCCCCATGGCTCACCTCCTTCATCATTGGTCCCTTTTATTCACGTTTGACAAAACTTGGGAATTACCAGAAATTAGAGATATTAAGGGCAGTGGTGTAGCAAGGGTGGGGGCGGTGGGGGCGGTCCGCCCCGGGTGCACGCTGCTGGAAGGTGCAGAGAGCAGCCATGCGCCTGTCGGCTCCGCTGGGTCCCTGCTCCCTCTGCCCCGGAACAGGTTACTTCCTGTTCTGGGGCAGAGGGAGCAGGGAGCCAGTGAAGCCGATCTAGGAACGCCGACCTAGGAACACCACTGATTAAGGGACCTTTTTACAAAAGCACAGCAAGCCTACCACAGGCTTGCAGCGCCACAATGCAACACTACTGCTGGGCTTCTGGGGGAGCCCAGTGGTAGTTCCAGCTCCCACCATGCACCATTTCTGGTGCATCAAATTTATTTTTAGTCCAGCAGTGGGGGTACATCTGACAATACTCGGACAGTTCTGCATGCTGCTGGGCTCCTAATTTAGGAGCATAATTTATGCTCCTAAATTAGGAGCATAATCTATTTTGAAGCATAGAGTATGCTCATAATTTAGGAGCATAAGTTTTAGGAGCGTAAATTTAGGAGCATATCCTTTATAGAATAAGGCCCTATATTCCTATAGGTGTCTTATCATTTAGCACGTACTAAATCTGTTAGAGCGTCTTATTAAAAGGAATGAGTCAAAATGAATGAGCTGTGTTGACATTACCACACTGGCAGCTGCTAGCATGACTTTTTAAAAGGGGGGAGATAGTTTTGTATAAATATGTTCATGAAAGGAGATTGATTTCTACATTAACCCTACATTAACCAGAACGGTGAATAATTATTCCAAAAGAAACTAATGCCCTTTATGCCCCGTTTAAAGTGTGAAGGTCATTTAAGTTTTGCTTAGATTCTAACCTCTTGGGGAACCTCTGTGTTTATCCCACATTTTTAAATTTTGCCACTGCTTTTCTCCACACCATCTCCACCAGGAGGGTATTCCAAGCATTCACCATCCTCCATGAAGAAGCATTCCTGATGATATTCTTAAATCTACCATCCTGCAACCTCAGTTCATGTCCTCTAGTTCTACTGCTTACCCATCTCTGAAAAAGATTTGTTTTTATATTAATACCTTTCAAGTATTTTAATGTCTGCATCATATCTTCTTGTCCTTTCTTTCCTCTAGAGTGTGCATATTCAGATCTTCAAGTCTCTTCTCATATCTCTTTTGATGCAAACTCCATACCATTTTTGTCTCCTTCCTTTGAAGTACTTCAAGTCTTTATATCCTTATTAAGGTACAGCCTCCAAAACTAAACATAATATTACAAGCTGGATCTCACCAACAACCTATACAGGTTCTGTTGCTAAGTTTCTCTTTATTTTTATTGTTACATTTGTACCCTGTGCTTTCCCACTCATGGCAGGCTCAATGTGGCTTGAGGCAATGGAGGGTTAAGTGACTTGCCCAGAGTCACAAGGAGCTGCCTGTGCCTGAAGTGCGAATTGAACTCAGTTCCTCAGGACCAAAGTCCACCACTCCTCCACTCAGCACTCTAGCATCCTTCTGCCTTTGACCACCACACACCTTGTCACATTACAGGGGCAGACTGACAGTGCTCTGGGCCCCTGGGCAGTAAGGGTTACCCCCCCAAGCACTGCCAGCGCCCCTCCATTCGCACACCACTGTCCCTCCACACCCTCACGCACCCTCCCTGGCCCTACCTTGATGGACCCTGGTGGTCTAGTGGCCTGTTTGTGGGGGGGGGGGGGGGGGTAAGAAAGATCCCCACCCTTTCCTGCCTGCTGTCAATGCTCTGCCCAACACTGCCTTGTTTTAAAAATGGCTGCCGAGACTCCCTGTGGTAGCATCGCGGGTCTCGGCAGTCTCGGTGGACATTTTGAAAATGCAGTAGCGCTGGAAGAGTAGCAGCAGTGGGCAGGAAAGAGTGAGGTTCTTTCCTGCCCTGGAAGAGGCCACTAGACCACCAGGGCTCTTTAAGGTGTGACTGGGGAGAGGGTGTAGTTTGTGGGGGTGGGGAGAGTCTCTGGGACCCTTGGGCACTGCCTGGTTGCCCGTATGGTCAGTCCACCTCTGTCACATTATTTTGCCACCTTGAGATCCTCAGACACTATCACCCAAGGTGCTTCTTCTGGTTCATGCATAACAACATCTCACTCCTATCACGTATAGTTCCTTTGGATTTTGACACCTCAAGTGCATTACTCTGCACTTCTTTGCAATAAATTTTGGTAGATCACTTCTCATATTGTCTACTCCCTACGTGGTGTCCAGTCTGCTGCAAATCTTTGTGTCATCTGCAAAAAAGGCAAACTTTTCCTTCCAACCCTCTGGCAATGTCACTCACAAATACAGTGCAATCTGCTTAAGTGCAAGGGTCTGGGACCAAAGAAATACATGCAGTTAACCGGAGCATGAACTTAACCATTGTGACCCAAAGAAGCTTGACATCTGATAAACATATGTACAGTACTGTTTATTATTATACGTACAATATACAGTCTCCGTTAACTGACGTTAGGCTTACTTCAGTTATAGTCCTCTGTACACTATTGGGTCTGTGAGTTCCATAGACTACGTCTGCCAGATGGTAAAAACTATCATAGCACTGACATCCAGTGGCCTCCAGAAACGCCCGCACAGTGTTGAGACTCCCCAGCGCTCTTACAAAACTGACAGGAGGAGGTTGTTGAATTTCGTCAGCAAGTGCCTCGCTGCTCATTTCATCCTCTGTTTCATTATCATTCGTTGTTGCCTGCGTGAAGGCGCATATCTCGACATCAATGCTGTCATCAGCTGTTTGTAGATCGTAATCAACAGCTACGTAGCGATGAAACTCCTCTTCAGTAACACCGGCTGGGATGTCAATAACCTGTTCATCTGACCTGTTTGCAACAGCTGCATCTGTTTCGTCCCTCTCCACATTCTTAACAAAGCTTGCCCACTTGTAGCAGTTCACAGTGGTTGCCTGTCATGATTCCAGGCTTCTTTCTGTATATGTAGGGAATCCAACAGTGATAGATTACGAACCAGTTCAACAGCACATTTATCATTGCCAGTCTGGTCATCCATAACGCTCATTAGACGACGTAGCACAAGAGCCCGATAATGTTGTTTGAAATTGGCTATTATGCCCTGATCCATAGGTTGGATCAGAGAGGTAGTGTTTGGTGGCAGGAAGACCACCTTGACATTAGACAGCCTGACATCATCCCTGTGTGCAGCACAATTATCACAAAGCAACAAAATCTGATGCTTTTGTGCCTGCATTCTAGTGTCTAACTTCTTTAGCCACTGCTTCCAAATTTCCACAGTCATCCATGAATTTGCATTAGCCTCGTATGACACAGAAAGTCGCTTAACTTTCTTGAAGCAATGGGGCTGTTTGCTCTTTCCAATGACGAGGGGTTCCAACTTCTCACTCCCATCCATATTGCAGCAAAGGAGGATCATCAGTCGGTCCTTCGACGTTTTACCTCCAGTAGTTTCGGCATGTTTGAATGCAAGTGTTCCATCAAGAATCGCTCGCCAGTAGAGACCGTTTTCGTCAGCATTGAAAATGTCACGAGGTGCAAACTCGTTCAAGATGGTAGGAAGAACTGAAACAACCCAATTTTCAGCACCAAAGTCATCAGCGTCTTGTTTCTCACCATGCTGTTTCTTGAATTTTATGTTGTTCCTCTCCTTCCATCTTTCCAACCATCCAACAGTGGCTTTGAATTCAGTTAGTCCAAGACTTTCAGCTAGCTGATTAGCTTTCTCCATAAGCAGTGGACCACTGACAGGAAACTGTCTGCTCCTGACTCGAGAAAACCACCGAAAAAGAGCATCTTCTACCGTCTCAGCTTTTCCCGCCCTTTTACATTTCCTGTGTGGATTTGTATTCTTTTGCCAGTCTTCCAGAAGCTGATCTTTCTGCTTCAAGACACGTGAAATTTGACTGGGATTGACACCATATTCTTTAGCAATGGATGCTTGACTTTGTTTGATTTCTAATTTTTTAAGAACTTCTATTCGTTCAGCCAGTGTTAAAGTCTTACAGTTCCGCCGCGACGACGACTCCAGTGTACACTCTAACAACATTCTTTCGCTTATTCTGCCTGTGGCAGTTAAAGGGGAGGTAAATTTGAAATCTCCTTGGTTGTCACGCGCCAATCGGCTTCCATATTCCGTGCGCGCGCTTATGCGGAGTCTTTCCTGCAGAGGAGCGGTCTTAAACCATGCATATAAGCGAATCTTGCACTTATCAGTGGTGTGCTAGACCGAAGTTTGTCCCCATAGAAATTGATGGCGCCAAAAACGGGACCGTACGGCATGCGCTTATCTGACGTGCACTTAAATGGAGTGCACTGTATATGGAATAGAATTGGCCCCGGTTCCAAACTCTGAGGCACTCCACTGCTTACCTTTCTTCCTCTGAGTGAGTTCCAATTACCACCACCCTCTACCACTCATCTGTCAACCAATTTCTGATCCAGTTTACCACCTCGGGTTGGGACAATGACCAAGATTACATCTCCCATCAAATTCCCTATCCCCATCCCATACCCCATCCCCCCTCTCTTTCAGCATTCTAATATACTTAACTTATATTCTCTCTAACAACATTATGTAACCCCTATTACCATGTAAGCCGCATTGAACCCACTTTGAGTGGGAAAGCGCGGGATACAAATGTAATAAATAAATAAATCCCCAAGACACTTACAGCCTTATTTTCAAAAGTGATGGGCGCCCAGATTTCAACCCAAATCGGGAGATAGGCGCCCATCTCGCAAAGGCACCCAAATCGGTATAATCGAAAGCCGATTTTGGGCGTCTTCAACTGCAATCTGTCGCGGAAAGGGGCAAAGTTGACAGGGGCGTGTTGGAGGCATGGTGAAGGCGGTACTGGGGCGTGTTTATCGGCCGAGGAAAGATGGGTGCCTTCGGCCGATAATCAAAAAAAGAAAGGCGTTTTTAGCGTGAATTTGGGTCATTTTTTTTACCCTTTTTTTTCACGAACAAGTCCCAAAAAAGTGCCCTAAATGACCAGATGACCACCGGAGGGAATCGGGGATGGCCACTCCTGACTCCCCCAGTGGTTACTAACCCCCTCCCACTTCAGGCAGGTGGACCCAGGCCCATCCCCCCCTTACCTGTTACACTTGTAGTGGTAAATGGGAGCCCTCCAAACCGCCCCCAAAACCCACTGTACCCATATGTAGGTGCCCCCCTTCAGTCATAAGGGCTACGGTAATGGTGTAGAGTTGTGGGCAGTGGGTTTTGGGGGGGATTTGAGGGGCTCAGCACCCAAGGGATGGGAGCTATGGACTTGGGAGGTATTTAATTTTATTTTAATTGTTACAAGTGCCCCCTAGGGTGCCCAGTTGGTGTCCTGGCATGTGAGGGGGACCAGTGCACTGCGAATCCTGGCCCCTCCCACAACTCAATGCCTTGGATTTGTTCATTTTTGAGCTGGGCGCCTTTGGTTTCCATTATCGCTGAAAAACAAAACCGCCCAGCTCAAATCCGCACAAATCCGATGCATTTGCTGGGCACAAACTGTATTATCGAAGAAAAAGATGGGCACCCGTTTTTTTCGAAAATATGGTCTGACCCGCCCCATCACGTACCCGTTCTCGGACATAGACGCCCATGGAGGTGGGCGTTCGCGTTCGATTATGCCCCTCCACGTTTATTTATGAGCTTCCTAAGAGGAACTATAATGTAACAGAGAAAGGGAACTAAGTACAAAAAATGTCCAAGTAGAAAAACAGCACAAAGGGCCTTTAAAAACAAGAGGAACACAGTTCTTTCATCCAAAGAGTTCTTTAATAGTAAAATTTGATTGAGACTCACACTAATGGTGTGCGTGAGCCTTGCATTGCACAACATTTGGAGGAACACTTTGGAAAACATCAGACGGTTGAAATTAGTCTGTTGAAGCCTCTTTTGTCATTGGTGTGACCCCTGATGTAGGTGCGGGAGCACCGAAACACAGCCCGTGTCAGGTCTTCCTCCAATCAAATTTTACTATTAAAGGACTCTTTTGATGAAAGAATTGTGTTCCTTTTGTTTTTAAAGACCCTTTGTGCTGTTTTTCTGCTTCCTAAGAGGAACACAATAAAAGGATTTATTTATTTGTTACATTTATATCCTACATTTTCCCACCTATTTGTAGGCTCAATGTGGCTTACATAGTACTGGAGAGGCGTTACAGACTCCGGTGTAAACAAATACAAAGTGATGTTGTGGTAAGATAAAGTTCATGTGGCACAGCCATATTAGGGAATCGTACAACTGAAGAGTTGTGTTATGTCCATTACGTTCTTTAGTTTTGTTGTGTTGCAAAGATCAGGCATTTATGTTGGATTGGTAGGGTATGCCTTTTTAAACAGGTTAGTTTTTAGTGCTTTCCGAAAGTTTAGGTGGTCGTTTGTAGTTTTCAAGGCTTTTGGTAATGCGTTCAACAGTTGTGTGCTTATGTAGAAAAAACTGGACGCGTAAGTTGATTTGTATTTGAGTCCTTTGCTGTTATGACCCGGTAGTAGTGAGCCCCTGTGCCCCGACTGAGCACAGAAGAGATGGAGTGACACCGCACTCGGTCAGGCAGCCAGACAACCCCTAGCTTCACCTGGGAAGCGACCACCGTTCACCGGGAGTTGAGCTCCCAGCTGCAGGTAGCCACCAGGACTTCTGGAACCGGCGGGGTTGCACGGCCACTGACCAGAATAGCAAGAAACAGACACAGTCCAGAACCAGAACTCCAACAGGCAAAGAATAGTCAATTCAGTCCAGGGTCAAGGCAGGCAGCAAACAAGCGTAATCCGAGAAGACTAGCCAAGGTCCGGTACACAGGAAATCAGGGACAGAAGAAAGTCGGTGAACAGCACTCTGACAGCAACTCCTCAGAACAAATGAGGCCGAAGCAAAGAAGGACTGAAGGTAGGGCTTTAAGTAGTGGAGGAATTAGGCTCAAGTATGTGCAGCTGATTCAAGATGGCTGCCCCCATCAGCAGAGGTGCCTTCATCCAAATATGGGCTTCCTTCCTGACCTCGTTACTCCAAGATGGCTGCCCCCTCCTGAGCTAGCCAAGATGGCTGCTGTCCTTGATCCAACCCGGGTGGATAGTGTTCACAAGGAGCTCCTTTTATTAACGACCATATGTAGATCCTTCAAGAGGTAGTGTGTCATGGTTTAGGCTCTACACCCTTTCTGATGTTTTGGTGCCACCTTAGTAAGGCCAACACACAATCTCTCCACTGCAAAACACTATACACAAACTTGTGCAAAAACACACTCATAACCTTACCAAACCATAACAGCACTAATTCCTAGGACAGAACGAGCTACAACCTTATGCGTGGAAAGGCAGCACTATAATTACACCTGGCTCTAAAACACCAGTACACAACCTAGTGAAACAAAACAAAAAGGGCTGCAAATACTACACGCTAGCAGAATACTGCATCTTGATCACACATGAAAAACACATGACACAACAGATATGAAGGCAAAATACTGAACTGATGTGTAACTGCCTGCTATGTATCGTTCATTGGTAACTTTATTCTTCATAATGCTTTGATTTTGTATGGCTACGAATATTGGTTGTTTCTTTGGGAATTTTCTTAAGTTATAGTTTTGTTTGGGTTTGGGGGGGGGGGGGGGGGAATCTACATGTATTTTCAGTTGTTATGGAGTTTCACTGTATGCTTGTGATTTGATTATGTTCAAAAAGAAATAAAGTTAAAACAAAAAAACCCATGGATGCCATTAGTGCCTTGACAACATTATTTTTTTTCTAAGCCCACGATGTTGCATGTCTAAAGGATGATTTACAATACATCAATAAAATTCTGCAGTTGCATTACAACTACATGCTTGATTAACATAGCCAGAAATAATATGATGGTGATCAGACAGTAAGAACTTAGCCACAGGGCATCTAAGCTTGGCTTCTTTAAGTTAGATGTCACCATCTCCATTGACAATAGGAGCCAACTGAAGCATGCTATCTATGGCATCTGTTTTAATTGCTTTTATCCAGTTAAGTAGGGGGAGATCACCAAGAGCAATAGTATTATAAGGCATGGGGATCACTCTTAAAAACTCCTCTGTGCCTACTGCCTGAAATGCACCCCCTCCCATATGAAGCAATTGAAATGGTTGCCAGTGCGCTGGAGGATATTATATATATTGATGATGATGATGGTCCATCAGCCTTAAATATCATGATTGTGCTTATTATTTAAGAAATCCCGTGAAAGGGGCATGTCAAGATGGCGACCTGAGCGTTTGTGTGGATCGCTCGTGTCGGACCTGCTGGTGATTCCTTACCTTTTCATTTTCCAAAATGCCCCATACAAAAAGAAAGGGGTTAGTGAAAGGCCAAACGCCAGTGGCCCGAACCTCCTCTTCATCTCAGCAGTCGATAGAACGATTCACCACGCTCATTCCAACTACTAAGGCGAGCGATTCCGAGCTGAGGATCGACGGAGGAGCCTCGGTCCTCTCGGACCTAGAAACATCATTATCGCCGCCAAATAACCGACCTCCGTGTCCAGCGTCTCTAGAACAGAGTGAGGAGATTCAGACCCGTATGGAAGTCGTTCAGGGTCAAATCTCTCATGGCGTCGACTCTTTCCAGAACGCCGAGGGAACAACTCTGGAAGGAAATCCTCCCACGGAGATTACTCTTTAGGCGATTTGGCAGGCATTGCAGGGAATGAATCAGACTGTTTTGAAATCAGCTCGGGAAACCTTTCAGCTCGTGAGTAAGATTGATTCTTTAACTTCTTCTTTTGAAAAGACTAAGCAGGAGACAGCGTCTCAAATGGAACAAATTCAACAAGAAGTTAAAACTCTAAAAACAACAACTGAATCTTTGATTGCAGACAAAACTATTACACATAGGAAAATAGAACAATTTGAAAATTTTAATAGACGACTGAATCTGAGACTGTTAAATTTTCCATAGGTAAAAAATGTGAGCTCTACCGAAATGTTTAAAAAGTATTTACAAGATATTTTGTTGTTTCCGGCTTCAGCTATACCTCCTTTAAATAAAACGTATTATTTGCCGATGCCTGTGCAAGCTGAACCTGGGGATAGTGATGATAAATTGGATCACCTGAAGAGACTATCTTTAGATCAGCAAGCTATACCTTTGGATATTTCATTGATATTAGAAACATCATTTTCTGAAATAGAGCAGCGTAGAACTCTTCTAGTATCTTTTGTCTTTGAACAGGACTTAAATTCGGTATTGAAGTTATATTTCAGGAACTCCTTGAAAATCTTTTGTGGTCAAAGAATTTGGGTATATCCGGACGTCTGTAAAACAACTCAAGATCGGAGAAAAAAATTCTTGACTTTTCGAGAGGAAACCCGAGCTTTGGGGGCAACATACTTGCTTGCATATCCATGTAAATGTCTGATTAAATATATGGGTATAAAATATATATTTTATGACCCAGAACATCTTAAAGCTTTTTTAGAAATGAAAAAGCTAACCACTAAACCTAAAGAGTAATATGAATGTTAACATACTGATTATTATAGAATTAATGGGAATGTTTAGGTCAGGCCATATAGCCTTTCTTTTTCTTTTCTTTCTTTATGGATCTCCTATTGTCCTGATCACTCCCCCCTTCTTATATAATTTTGGTTGTGGTCTAAGGAATTGTATAATTTGATATATGGAAAATTTTGTGTGTGAAGATTTCCTTAATAGTATGTATTCAAAGATATGCAATGTGTTACAGAAACATGTTAATCGTGTAAAACATATGAAAATTTAAATAAAAAAAAAGAAATCCCGTGAAACAGTACCTGCTAACTTGTGGTTTGAGATCTCAACATAAAAATGAGTTTGTGATTCCCGCACTTCAGCACGTGCGCTTGGAAGTCATGCAACTGGTACTTTTTCAATCTATGGACCCATTGAATGAAATAGATTTCCATCACGGCTCAAACATGAAATTTGCATGCTTACCTTCAAGAAATGTCTAAGAGACCTTTTTTTTATTTAAGGCTTATGAAAATGCTGCTAGCACGCCAACATCGTAGCTTGCTTCCGGGCTTTGGCCTGACGGCATGACGTGCCCCGCCTCCTCTGACCAGCCTTCCTTATGATGATGCGTCCAGCCCTTGCGGAAGCAGGAAGTTTGGTCAGAGGAGGCGGGGCACGTGACGTCATGCCGTCAGGCCGAAGCCCCGAAGCAAGCTGTATGTGTTGGCGTGTTGCTACAGTGATGGACAGCCTAAATCAAATTAGAGGGACCACGGCCAGGGGGATAGACGCTGCATCAGGGGGGGGGGGGATGAGAGAGAGAATGTCAGTAGCGGTGATCTGATTAGAGGGACTGCAGGGAGGGAGTGAGGGATAGACCCTGCATCGGGGGGGGGGGGGGGGGAGGATGAGAGAGAGAGATGCTTGGGGCTTGCGGCTGGGGAGGCTTAGCCTCCCCAAGCCTCTTATACCGGGCGCCTATGGTCTCAAGTTTCTTTAAGGTTTGTTCTTTGCATCCCGCATAAATTCCATTGCAGTAGTCTACATGGCTTAGTACTATTGATTGTATCAGGTTGCAAAATGTTCCCCTCGGGAAGAATTGTTTCACGCGTTTGAGTTTCCACATTGAGTAGAACATTTTCTTTGATGTGGATGTCACTTGGCTCTCTAGTGTTAAGTTGCGGTCCATTGTAACGCCGAGGATTTTCAGGCTGTCTGAGATAGGGAGGGTGTAATCTGGGGTGTTGATAATTTTGGGGTTATCCGTGCTGTGTAGGGATGAGAGGATGAGACAGTGTGTTTTTTCTTTGTTTAGTTGTAGTTGAAATGCATTTGCCCAAGAGTCCATGATGTTCAAGCTGATCTTGATTTTGTTGTTGATTTCTGTCAGTTTAGATTTGTAAGAAATGAATATTGTGACATTGTCTGCATAGATGAAAGGGTTAAAGCCTTGGCTAGTGGGGTCATCATTAGGTTGAAGAGGATCGGTGATAGCGGTGATCCTTGTGGTACTCCGCAGTCTGCTTTCCACGGTGATGATATGTTTGAATTTGATTTTACTTGATATGTTCTTGTGGTTAGGAAACCCTTGATCCAGCTAAGTATGTTTCCACCAATCCCGAACTTATCTAGTAATCTTATTAATATATTATGGTTTACCAAGTTGAATGCACTAGCATGTCGAATTGGAGGAGGAGGAGGATGTTTTTGCCTATTGCTATTTCCTGCTTGAATTTGGCTGTTTCTGTGCTGTGGAGGGGGCGAAAACCTGACTGTGATTCGTGTAATATTGAGAATTTGTTTATTTAATCTGTAAGTTGTTTGGCTACTACCATGCTTTCCATCAGTTTGACTGACAATGGAATGGATGCTACTGGACGGTAGTTAGTGATTTCATTTGTTTTTTTCTTGGTGTCTTTTGATATTGGAGTGAATAGGATATTGCCATTTTCCTTAGGGAAGAGACCTTGCTGAAGCATGTTTAGGTGGGATGTGAGGTCTGCTATGAAGCGGTCAGGGGCGGATTTCATTAGGTAGTTGGGACAGGTATCTAGTTTACAGTGACTGTTGGAGAACCTGCTGATCGCCTGTGCAACTGCATTGACAGTAAGGAGGGCGAATTTTAACCAGGTTTGGTCAGCCGGGTATTCTCCATTAAGGAAGATTTCAATGTCAGTGTTGTCCTGAGGTAGCGTGTATTTGATGTAGTGGCCAAGTTGGTGTCTAGGAGTTTGTTCACGAGTTGGTATAATTTCTTCGTGTCTTTGTAATCTGTCCCTATTTTAGTTTTATAGTATGATCTTTTGGTCTGTCTTATTGCGTATTTGTATTTTCTTTGTGATTGTTTCCATGTGTTGAGTGTGTGTTCGTCTTTTGTTTTTCTCCATGCTCGTTCGAGTTTCGTGGATTGTGTTTTTAGCTTTTTCAGTTCATCATTGAACCATGGTATCGAGTTATGCTTACATGAAGTTCTTGTTCGTAAGGGTGCTATTTGCAGAAATCTGAGTAGACCACATCCAGCATATACCCCCAATTCAATTCTTTTGTTACCTAGTCAAATAAATCAAATCAGATTCATTTGACATGATTTGTCTTTGGTAAAACCATGTTGCCTCAGATCTTGTAACTCATTTGATTGCAGAAAGTTGACTATTCTTTCCTTCACTAGCATCTCTATTACCTTTCCCACCACTGGGGTAAGGCTCACAGGTCTGTAGTTTTCTACCTTTTCTGTTATCACCCTTGTGAAGAGGGACCATATCAGCCTTTTCTCCAATGCTGTGGTAGTTCTCCAATATTCAAGGATCTATTAAACACATTCTTTAGAGAACTCGCCAATACCTTTCTAAGCTCCCTCAATGTCTAGGATATATCTCATCCCACCCCATGGCTATTTCCATGTTCAGCTTTCAATTTATTCATAAGCATTTTCTTCCAGGAACACTATGGTAACTACACCATCTCCATATATATTTTTGTCAGATATCTGCAGACCTTCGCCAGAGTTTTCTTCGGTGAATACTGAGCAAAAGTAGTTGTTGAATAATTCCACTTTCCCCTCATCGATATCTAAATATTAACTATCATTATCTTTGAGTCTCATAATTCTACCTCTGGCCTTTCTCCTTTTGCCAATACACCTGAGAAAAGTCAAGTAATCTTGCTTTACATCTTTTCTTTTGCCTGTGTCTTTGCTATCCTGATTTCTTTCTTCATCGCTCAGCTTTAGGTGGTATTCTTTTTTGTGTGCATTCTTTGCGATCTTCTGTATTTTGTGAATGCTATCCTGTTTAGCCTCTCTTCAACTTGGAAAAGAGACAAATGAGAGGAGATATGATCGAAGTTTATAAAATCATAGGTGGGGTTTAATACAGACAACACTAAAACAAGAGAGCCATGCCATGAAACTAACAACCAGCAAATTGAAAACAAGTCATAGAAAGTATTGTTCACACCAGGGGCGTATCTGCGTGGGGCCACAGGGGCCTGGGCCCCTGCAGATTTCGCCCTGGACCCTCTACCTCCGCCAACCCTCCCCCGCCGTTGCTGTCGCCTACCTTTGCTGGCGGGGGACCCCAACCCCCGCCAGCCGAGGTCCGCTTCCTCCTGCCGCTGCCGGCTGCCTTTAAAAGAATTCCTTCAGCTGGCGGGGGCCTCCAAACCCCGCCAGCCAAGCCGAGGTCCTTTCATTTCTTCCACTGCAGTCTGCAAAGCTGGCGCCGAAAGTTTCTTCTGAGTCTGACGTCGCTGCACATTGTACGTGCAGGACGTCAGACACAGAAACAGAAGCTTCATTCTGTTTCTGAGTCTGACATCCTGCACGTACAATGTGCAGCGACGTCAGACTCAGAAGAAACTTTCGGCACCAGCTTTGCAGACTGCAGTGGAAGAAATGAAAGGACCTCGGCTTGGCTGGCGGGGGTTGGGGGTCCCCCGCCAGCTGAAGGAATTCTTTTAAAGGCAGCCGGCAGCGGCAGGAGGAAGTGGACCTCAGCTGGCGGGGGTTGGGGTCCCCCGCCAGAAAAGGTAGGCGACAGCAACGGCGGGGGGAGGTTGGCAATGGCAGCGGCTGGGGGGAGGGGGATCGGCAATGGCGGCGGCGGGGGGGGGGGGGCTATAATGTGCCCCCTCACTCTGGCCCTGGCCCCCCCTACCGCTGCAGTTCAGATACGCCCCTGGTTCACACCTCATATTAAACCCCCTAGTTTTGCTACATCCTGAGATACTGCAACCAGGACTCCACACAACACTCAAGTTGCCATCGCACCATGGACCTATACAGAGGCATAATGATATTCTCAGTTTTGCTCTCCACTCCTTTGTAAATAATCTTACATAAGGCTTGACAAATCCTAACTGCCAGGTCACCATGGCAACTAGAAATTCCCCCCTGTGCCTGAGATTCTCAAGCCCTATATTTCTTTACCTTGTTGTTATTGCCGCCATAACAAGACCTTTGCACAGCATAGCTCTCAGTGAGTTTGAGCCATGCAGTGCAGGAATTTCCATACTAGTTTCAGAGTCTCAAATCCAGTATGACCCAGACAGAAGTTCTTACATTATGCAGCTCAAACTCATGGACAGCCCTGTGGTACAAAGGAGAGGGTCAAGGTCATTAAGGGAGGAGGGAGATGGGGAAGTAGATTGGTAGAGAAGAGAGAGATATGAGAGGGATATGAGAGAAATATGAGGCAATGATAGGGTGGGGGGGATATGTGAGAGAGCAAGTGGGTGATGATGGATTGGAGGAATGGGAGAGAAAGAGGGAGAGAGAGAGTAAGACTGGACAACAACAAGATTGACAGAATGAGGAAAGAACACAAAATAGACTGTGAGAACAGGGTGGGTGAATGAAACAGGGTGTGACAGAGACTCTGATGGCAGAGTGATGGAAAAAGAAAAAGCAAGACAGAGACTAGATGATGAAAGGGCATGGGAATGACAGTGAGAGACAGAGAGAAACTGTAAAGCAGGGTGACAGATAGGGGAATGATAGAGAAACTGTGCCAAGAAGGGGAGGAGGTGGTTACTGACTGTGCACTTCTGCATTAAGGGCCAGATTACTTCTTTTCCCTTATACACAGAATGAAAAACTAGCCTTAGCCGATCAGACTCTCTCCCCTTTGCCACCCCACTCTTCAGTACAGCGCTGCGTATGTCTAATAGCGCTATAGAAATGATAAGTAGTAGTTTCAGTGGAGACAACAGCAAGAACAGACAAAGTGTCAGAACACCACTGCTACTTGCAGTGCAGAATGTTCCCAGTCTAGAATTACCATCCTCCCTTAAACCTAACTAGAGAGGGTACTATGACACAATGTGCCACTGTTTGAAATATGGCCTATTTACTTCCCTCTACTAAAGCCAACAGTTCATGCATTGCCCATTATGCAAATCCTCAAGTACTTTAAAGTGCTTCCATGCCTCTGATTTTTTTATAGGACTTCTGCTCTGCTTCCTTACAGGCTGCTGCTGTTCAAGCTGGGGCTGAGGGCAGAAGATGAAAGGCTAGGAGCATCCTTCATCAGTGGCATAGCAAGGATCGAAGGGGCCCCAGGCAGAAACACTAAGATGAGCCTCTATAACACCATCTCTCCCAAGGTAGTGGAGACCTTGAGGTGGGGGCATAGGAGCAGACTTTGTAGGTGCTTGAGCACCCCCAATATTGAGAAAATTCCTTGTATGTGTCCAGGAATGGGTTATTTCTGCTGGGCTTAGCACCCTCAATGGTTTTGAAAAGTTGGCTCCTATGGGTGGGGGGAAAGGGGAAACCCCTTCAGAGCTTCAGTAACCAAACCCTGCAAAAAACACATTTTGGACGTATATAGGAAACCTGCAATAAGGCAGGACTAGTAACTACAACCCTATGTATAAAAAGGCAGCACCTCGAATCCCAATATATTTCCTGCTGAGAAAACAGAACAAGTCACACAGGTCCCAACACAAAATCTAAACAGTAGCAGAATGCTTCACTTCTATCACTCCTGCAGAATACAGACAGATAAGCAATCACTAACTTGAAGTAGGAACTGAATGCAATGTTTATGTTTATTGTTAGGATTTGCTATACCACTTTTACTATACAAAACTGTCAAAGTGGTTTGAGAATCAGAAATGTATTTTTCTGTACTGTGTAAAATATAAAGTTGTCAGAGTTATGCATTTCAAAATCTGACATATTCCAGTCACATTATTGAATGTGCTCCCTATTTGTTATCCGGATATTTTATTTACTAATCTGCTTGGTCCAGCCTCTCCTTTTAACTTTTCTTCTGTTATCTTCTCCTAAGTTCTTTCTAGGGTCTTGTTTTTTTTTTTTTTTAATTTTCTCTCTGGTCTTCCTTTCCAGTTTGCATCTGTCTTTGACATTGATTTGTCCATTTCATCCTTTTTCTCTCTTTCGTGCATCTCCACTCAGCAGCTAGAGTTTACCTCTCAATCTTCTGTTCTCTCACCCTCTAGTTTTCAGTTTCCCTCTTTGTACATTTTACCTACCTGTGAACTTTCCATCTTCCACTCTCGTCTCCTCAGATCTTCCTCCATGTTTCTATTCTCTCACCAACCCAGCTCATTAGCTGTCATTCAGCCCCTCCTGGCATCCAGTCCTTTTGTTCTTTCTCTTACTTGCTACCCAGTTTCTACATTCCCTCCTCAGATCTGTCCCTTCCATCTGTCCCTTTCCAATGGAAAGTAACTAAAAAAGCAAGTGTGTGTGGCTGTGCTGCAGCCCAGGATACTTACTTAAGAAGAAATATTTGTGCTGATGGTTATAAGGCATGTATTTTTTCTTCTGGACTCCAAGCTGCAAAGAAGGGAGTAACAGAATTACTGATCTCTTTTGGTAAGAAGAGGAACATTACCTCATTACCTCCCCATAGACAGAAGTGTCATGAAAAAGAGAACAAGTTAGCTATATCATGAGGTATTTTACTTTCCTCTACATCACAAATGAAGTAAAGTAACATTCCTATCAAAGGTGGGTAGAATAGCAGAGCACAGCAGCTTTCCTGTCTAGTAAAGGTTAGCAGTATTTCATCTATTCTGCCAAATGTTATTAGAGCATACTTACAGCATAGCAAGAGCACATTAATGTTCAGCAAGCAAACCAGATAAGGATGTGATAAGGCTCTCAGTGTAAAGAGTGTGGCTGCCAACCACCGATAACCCTTATCGGGCTAATAGAGCTTCAGATCATACGCAGAGATTCTGCTGCTAGGGCAGAACAGTTAGGCAAAGCAGTTCACCTTGAAATAAATGCACATAGGGGCACTCTGATCACAAATAAGGAGAACGAGGAAACTAAAACTTGGTTCTTTGTAGAAGCTGTAGTACTGTTTTCCAGCAACCCTGCTAAACTCTGTGCTCCCTGGCTATGGTGAAAGGTGTTTTTTAATAATGAATTGAAAAATCTGAAAAATAAAATTTTGCCTTTATACACTCCTCTGCCTTTATACAGAAGCCTGATGTAACACTGCAAGACTGCTAGGGGTTGCTGATGCACTGGTGCCAGCAAGGGCAGGAATGACTGGAGATCGATTCTGCCTGGATCTCCATAACCTGATAGGCCCAAGAGAGGCCTATGGTGGCTAGGTGGAGACCTTTTGAAAGAGGAGGGATTATGGAACAAGGGATAAGACCTCCGAGGGAGCTTCCAGGTGGGAGGATGCTTCTGGGAGGTGGCTATCCTGCGAGATGGGGACCTTGACTTGGGAGATCCTTTGGAAGGGAGCTGTACATTCGGAGGATGCTTCAGAATTTGAATGGGGGTGGGGTTTGGGGGAACATCTTACATTAAAATCTGGTCAGCCCCATTAAGATGCACTCCAGGAGCATTGGGCTATAGGTTTGTAGCTTGATACTCCCAGGAGAGTAGAATAACACTGCTTTATGAGGTGACTCACAAACACTATTATTCATTAGTCAGTAACCACAAAACTACCGCTGGTGCTGTGGTAAATCAAGAAAAAGAAGTTTTTCTTGATTTTTCTATGAGTTTTGCAGCTACATTCAAAGTGGTTTACATAGAGGAGCATAATCGAATGCAAACGCCCATCTCCATGGGCGCCTATCTCCGAGGACGGATACGCGAAGGGGCGGGACAGACCGTGTTTTCAAAAAAGATGGGCGTCCATCTATTGTTTTGATAACATGGTTGGTGCCGGGCAAATGCATCAGATTTGGGCGGATTTGAGCTGGGCGGTATCGGTTTTCAGCGATAATGGAAACCGAAGGTTCCCAGCTCAAAAACGAACAACTCCAAGGCATTTGGTCGTGGGAGGGGCCAGGATTCATAGTGCACTGGTCCCCCCCACATGCCAGGACACCAACCGGGCACCCTAGGGGGCACTTGTAAAAAGTTAAAAAAAAAAAAAAAAGTAAAATACCTCCCAAGTCCATAGCTCCCTTACCTTGGGTGCTGAGCCCCCCCAAATCCCCTCATAACCCACTACCTATAACTCTACACCATTACCATAGCACTTATGGCTGAAGGGGGGCACCTCGATGTGGTACAGTGGGTTTTGGGGGCGGTGTGGAGGGCTCCCATTTACTAGCACAGGTAGGGGGGGGATGGGCCTGGGTCCGCCTGCCTGAAGTCCACTGCACCCACTAACAACTGCTCCAGGGACCTGCATACTGCTGTGATGGAGCTGGGTATGACATTTGAGGCTGGCATACAGGGTGGAAAAAAAGTTTTTAAAGTTCTTTTTTTTGGTGGGAGGGGGTTAGTGACCACTGGGGGAGTCAGGGGAGGTCATCTCTGATTCCCTCCGGTGGTCATCTGGGCAGTTGGGGCACGTTTTGGGGACTTGTTCATGAAAAAAAGGGTCCAAAAAAAGCGGCCCAAATTCTCACTTCTGCCACCCTTCTTTTTTCCATTATCGGCCGAGTGCGCCCATCTCTCCTCGGCCGATAAACACGCCCCAGTCCCGCCTTCACCATGCCTGCAACCTCCCATCAACTTTGTTCGTTCCCGCGACAGACTGCAGTTGGAGGCGCCCAAAATCGGCTTTCCATTATACTGATTTGGGAGCCCATGGGAGAAAGGCGCCCATCTCCTGATTTGGGTCGAAATATGGGCGTCTTTTTGTTTCGAAAATAAGCTGGATAGTATATACAGGTACTAATTTGTACCTGGGGCAATAGAGGGTTAAGTGACTTCTTGCCCCAAGTCACAAGGAGCTGCAGTGGGAATCAAACTAGTTCCCTAAAATCAAAGTTCACTGCACTAACCACTAGGCTACTCCTCCACTCCTCCATAAGGTGTGGTAAAAGCACAATTTGTACTGCAGCTTGATAACTACCTCTCTTACTGTATTCACATTAATAGCACCGTACTGACTCAGCACTTGGATGATTTCAAAACATACAACATCATCAGATGTTCTTGCCACTGTTGCCATTCTGGTATCAGCTTTCCCATCCTCTTTCTGCTCTAATACTGGGGGCTCTTCTCTTCTCAGCAGTTTGATCCCTCACCAAAATTTCTCAATAGACTCACTAACAGAATTTCCACTCATCTTAAAGGAAGCTTATTTCATCCTCATCTTCCCAGAAGGAACTTTTTCCTTCAAATACTCCCTAAGCCCCCTACTAGTGATCACATGTCTCCTTAACTTGAGGAGGGAACTGAACTGTATTATAAGAAAACCTGTATTATATCCTGGACCAAATCAAGTATAGGGTCACACCACTGCTAAGAGTTTAAATATGTAAGTAGAATAGATTAGATAAGATTAAGTGATTCTATAATGAGGCACAGAAAAACAACATTAGAACAACAAAAGAACATCAAAAGAAGAAAAGTTGTCTCTACTAAATAATGTTTTTGAGTTATTCATTTTCACAGTTGAAGTTGGAAAATAAGCAAAGTTAAGCTACGTTTTAAGGGGACCTATGATTATACTAAGGAAACCCTTGGGCAGTAATACTATTATTTGCAAGCCTAGGGTCTAAGGCACCCCCCTGCAGACCAAATGTTGCCCGGGAGGGAAAGGTTAGGACAGCTGTTGTACTTGGTGATTCGATCATTAGGCATATAGATAGCTGGGTGGCTGGTGGACGTGAGGATCGCCTGGTGACTTGCCTGCCTGGTGCGAAGGTGGCGGACCTCACGTGTCACCTAGATAGGATTCTAGATAGTGCTGGGGAGGAGTCCGCTGTCTTGGTACATGTGGGTACCAATGACATAGGAAAATGTGGGAGAGAGGTTCTGGAAGCAAAATTTAGGCTCTTAGGTAGAAAGCTGAAATCCAGATCCTCCAGGGTAGCATTTTCTGAAATGCTACCTGTGCCACGCGCAGGGCCCAAGAGACAGGCAGAGCTCCAGAGTCTCAATGCGTGGATGAGACGATGGTGCAGGGAGGAGGGCTTTAGATTTGTTAGGAACTGGGCAACATTCTGGGGAAGGGGGAGCCTATTCCGAAAGGATGGGCTCCATCTTAACCAGAGTGGGACCAGGCTGCTGGCATCGGCGTTTAAGAAGGAGATAGAGCAGCTTTTAAACTAGAAATGGGGGGAAGGCCGACAGTCGCTCAAAAGAGCATGGTTCGGGATAAGGTATCTTTCAAAGATATCACCATAACAGGGAAGATAGAGTATCCTGATAGTGAGGTTGCAAAAGAGATTGTAGTAGATCGGGTATCTTTAAATAACAATAAAAATCAGACAAAAGATTGCCAATTAATACTGTCAAGTACTAAGCATGATGTACTTAGGAACAACAAACATAGTTTGAAATGTCTATATGCGAATGCCAGGAGCCTAAGAAATAAGATGGGGGAGTTAGAATATATTGCACTAAATGAAAAATTAGATATAATAGGCATCTCTGAGACCTGGTGGAAGGAGGATAACCAGTGGGATACTGTCATACCGGGGTACAAATTATATCGTAGTGATAGGGTGAATCGGATTGGTGGAGGGGTAGCATTGTATATTAACGAGAGCCTTGAATCAAATAGATTGAAAATTCTGCAGGAAGCAAAACACTCCTTGGAATCACTGTGGATTGAAATTCCATGTGCAAAGGGGAAAAGGATAGTGATAGGAGTGTACTACCGTCCGCCTGGCCAGGACGAACAGACGGATGCGGAAATGTTAAAGGAAATCAGGGACGCGAACAAACTGGGCAACACAATAATAATGGGGGATTTCAATTACCCGCATATAGACTGGGGTAATGTAACATCTGTACACGCAAGGGACATAAGATTTCTTGATGAAATCAAGGACAGCTTCATGGAACAGCTAGTTCAGGAGCCGACAAGAGAAGGAAAAATACTAGACTTAGTCCTTAGTGGTGCTCATGATCTAGTGCAGGGGGGTAACGATACGAGGGCCGCTTGATAACAGTGATCATAATATGATCGGTTTTGATATTGGCATTGAAGGAAGTGAAACTAGGAAATCAAGTACGCTAGCGTTTAACTATAGAAAAGGTGATTACGACAAAATGAGAAAAATGGTGAAAAAAAGACTGAAAGGAGCAGCTCGCAGAGTAAAAAACTTGCATCAGGCGTGGATGCTGTTTAAAAACACCATCCTGGAGGTTCAGGACAAATATATTCCACGTATTAGAAAAAAGGGAAAAAAGACTAAACGTCAGCCGGCGTGGCTAAACAGTAAGATAAAGGAAATCATTAGAGCCAAAAAACAATCCTTCAGAAAGTGGAGAAGAGAACCAACTGAAAGTAACAGGATAGATCATAAGGAATGCCAAGCCAAATGCAAAGCGGAGATAAGGAGGGCAAAAAAGGACTTTGAGAAGAAATTAGCGTTGGAAGCAAAAATACATAGTAAAAACTTTTTTAGATACAGTAAAAGCAGGAAACCGGCCAAAGAGTCGGTTGGGCCGCTGGACGAAAATGGTGTTAAAGGGGCGATCAAGGAGGACAAAGCCGTAGCGGAGAAATTAAATGAATTCTTTGCTTCGGTCTTCACCGAGGAGGATTTGGGGGGGACACCGGTGCCGGAAAGAATATTTGAAGCGGGGGAGTCGGAGAAACTAAACAAATTCTCTGTAACCTTGGAGGATGTAATGGGTCAGTTCAGCAAGCTGAAGAGTAGTAAATCACCGGGACCTGATGGTATTCATCCCAGAGTATTAATAGAACTAAAAAATGAACTTGCGGAGCTACTGTTAGAAATATGCAATCTGTCCCTAAAATCGAGTGTAATACCGGAAGACTGGAGGGTAGCCAATGTTACTCCGATTTTTAAGAAAGGTTCCAGAGGAGATCCGGGAAATTATAGACCGGTGAGTCTGACGTCGGTGCCGGGCAAGATGGTGGAGGCTATTATTAAGAATAAAATTGCAGAGCATATAGAAAAACATGGACTGATGAGACAAAGTCAGCACGGATTTAGTGAAGGGAAGTCTTGCCTCACCAATCTAATGCATTTTTTTGAGGGGGTAAGCAAACATGTGGACAATGGGGAGCCGGTTGATATTGTATATCTGGATTTTCAGAAGGCGTTTGACAAAGTGCCGCACGAAAGACTCCTGAAGAAATTGCAGAGTCATGGAATCGGAGGTAGGGTATTATTATGGATTAAGAACTGGTTGAAAGATAGGAAGCAGAGAGTAGGATTGCGTGGCCAGTATTCTCAGTGGAGGAGGGTAGTTAGTGGGGTCCCGCAGGGGTCTGTGCTGGGTCCGTTGCTTTTTAATGTATTTATAAATGACCTAGAGATGGGAATAACTAGTGAGGTAATTAAATTCGCCGATGACACAAAATTATTCAGGGTCGTCAAGTCGCAGGAGGAATGTGAACGATTACAGGAGGACCTTGCGAGACTGGGAGAATGGGCGTGCAAGTGGCAGATGAAGTTCAATGTTGACAAGTGCAAAGTGATGCATGTGGGTAAGAGGAACCCGAATTATAGCTACGTCTTGCAAGGTTCCGCGTTAGGAGTTACGGATCAAGAAAGGGATCTGGGTGTCGTCGTCGATGATACGCTGAAACCTTCTGCTCAGTGTGCTGCTGCGGCTAGGAAAGCGAATAGAATGTTGGGTGTTATTAAGAAGGGTATGGAGTCCAGGTGTGCGGATGTTATAATGCCGTTGTATCGCTCCATGGTGCGACCGCACCTGGAGTATTGTGTTCAGTACTGGTCTCCGTATCTCAAAAAAGATATAGTAGAATTGGAAAAGGTACAGCGAAGGGCGACGAAAATGATAGTGGGGATGGGACGACTTTCCTATGAAGAGAGGCTGAGAAGGCTAGGGCTTTTCAGCTTGGAGAAGAGACGGCTGAGGGGAGATATGATAGAAGTGTATAAAATAATGAGTGGAATGGATCGGGTGGATGTGAAGCGACTGTTCACGCTATCCAAAAATACTAGGACTAGAGGGCATGAGTTGAAGCTACAGTGTGGTAAATTTAAAACGAATCGGAGAAAATTTTTCTTCACCCAACGTGTAATTAGACTCTGGAATTCATTGCCGGAGAACGTGGTACGGGCGGTTAGCTTGACGGAGTTTAAAAAGGGGTTAGATAGATTCCTAAAGGACAAGTCCATAGACCGCTATTAAATGGACTGGAAAAATTCCTCATTTTTAGGTATAACTTGTCTGGAATGTTTTTACGTTTGGGGAGCGTGCCAGGTGCCCTTGACCTGGATTGGCCACTGTCGGTGACAGGATGCTGGGCTAGATGGACCTTTGGTCTTTCCCAGTATGGCACTACTTATGTACTTATGTACTTATCAGTTGGTGCCCCCCTGCAGACCATCAGTTGGTGCCCCCCTGCAGACTATCAGTTGGTTCGTGCGCCCCCCCCCACCCCTGGACCTGCCTGGCTCCAAGGCGCGTGAAGAGCTGGGCGGTGGCAAAGAGCCGAGCGCTGCTCCCACAAGCTGCCATCTGGGGCACGAAGGAGGAAATGGCTGGGTTTGGCCTGAGCCTCCTCCGCTCCATCCCCGATTCCCCGGCGCTTTAAATTTACCTCTCTCCGCCTCCGGCTCCGATGTCTGTGCAGCGTCCGTGAAAGCGCTGCCTGTCTGACGTCTCTCCACCAGCCTTCCCTTCGCTCGTTTGTTCCCTCTGTGTCCCGCCTTCTTCTGACATCATTTCCTTGAGGGCGGGACACAGAGGGAACGAACGAGCGAAGGAAGGCTGGTGGAGAGACGTCAGACAGGCAGCGCTTTCACGAACACTGCGCAGACGTCGGAGGCGGAGCGAGGTAAATTTAAAGCGCTGGGGAATCGGGGATGGAGCGGAGGAGTAAGGTTTTTTTTTAAAAATACAGCTCGACGTTGCGGCGCCCTTGAAGGCAGGTGCCCCCCTGCGGCACTTACCGCGCTTACTGTGTTGGCACAGCCCTGTGCATGCACATCCAACTGCCAAAAATTAGGCACCAGCATTTACACCAGTTAGACGTGAAATCTGCGGTAAGCTAGTATTCAGCAAAGGACACTATCTTAGCAAGTATCTTTCTGGTACCCAACTGTGGGTACTGTTTACTGAATCCGGCCCATAGTCTAAAATTAGATCATTATCATGGTGTGTTCCTCAGAGACCAAGAAGTTTCTGATTATTCATGGAAACGTCATTATGAACAGAGTAGATTGGTAGGGAGAGGCCATTCAGGAGCCAAGTAATTGTTCATGCTTACTAATGGTTTTGACCTTTAACATTCAGTTTGTTCTGGCTGTGACTTCTCTGTTTCACTCCTTCAGTGCTATGAGCACAGGTTACCAGCTGTCTGAAGTTTTCCCTAAATTCCTTTCACCAGTTGGCCAAGCTATTGCAGTAAGCCTTCACTTAGGGGCCCCAAGCCACAGCAGTTGGATTCCAATCTGGCCACTAGGTGAAACTACCTCCTTCCCATAGGGATATGAATACTGCCTTTGCATCATCACCATCCTCAGTCAGCTCAGGGAGAGGAGGTCTAGCTCTCAAATCAAACCTGGGACTTCAGTGCACAGCATTTTTTGTGATCTGTCAGGTACTTGAGACCCAGATTGGCTGCTGTCACAGACAAGGTTTTGGGCTCGATGGATCATGATGGTTATTTTACTTCTTGTAAGACAGTGCTTGTGTCATTTTGTTTGCTGGACCAGACAAGGTGAAATTTGCCATTTCATATCAGCTGGGTAAGAATCTCTGTTTTCCCCTCCCTCGCCTTTCTTCAGTTGTTTTTTAAAATTTATATTAGTGATTCAAGATGGCGCCATGGCAGGATGCGGATGTCGGCTGCTCCTAAATAATTGTGGTGATTTCCTTTTTTCCTCATAATCATGCCGAAAAGGAAGAGTAAACTTAGGGGACCCCTCTCCCTAAGCAGATCCCTTCCTTACCTGGACAGCTGCCGATGTCCTCATTTTTGGTGTCGACCCCAACTCCGGGCGTTTCCGTATACGAGGCTGGGAAGAGCCTCGTCCAGGAGAGCGATCTTTCGCTCAGCCCGCTAGGACCTTTGACCCCGCCGCCTCCGCAACTTGACAGGGTTTCTGTTCCGAGGCCCGAAGCAGGAAGCTCGAAGGGGTGGCGAACCCCGTCGGAAGGAACGGAACTCGCGATACCATCAGAGCAGGCTGCGGGCAACCAAGGTACACCGGAGATGGCAACTGGGGGAATAACGGAGGACGCGACTGGGATTGTGAATCCACAAGAAGCTTTTCTCCGCTCTTTGGATTCTATATGGACAGCCCTAGAAGCTATGAACAAGGTTTGTAATGCCTTTATTTCAGTAACTTTAAATAATTCCTCTCAAATTAAGAACTTAAAAGACAAGATGGAAGGACTCTTAGTGAAACAAACTAAACTTGAGACTACAAATGCTAAACTACAAGAACAACAAGCACAAATCTCTGGAGATAGAATGGCAATACATTGCAAGATAGAAAATTTAGAAAATCTTTCAAGAAATTTAAACCTGCGTGTTTTAAATTTTCCAAAAGACCAATTTACTACGCCTAGAGATATGTTTGTAAAATTTCTGAAGGTGGTGTATAAATAGTCAGATCAAGCCCTTCCACCTACACAGGGAATATAGTACCTAAAATCTTTGCCAAGATCTAATAAGAATGCTCCAGGAACTTCAGATAAGACTCTTGAACTATTGGACTTAACAAATATCCTGGAACAATCGAATGAAGCTATTGAGACTAGAGCTACTTTAATTGTTTCATTTGTTTTTTTACAAGACAAAGAAACTCTGTTGAGTCTATACTTTAAAAACATACACCCAGAATTTAAGGGTGCTAAAATTTCAATTTTTCCGGATATATCTCGTTGGTCTCAACAGAGGAGAAAGAAATTTCTAGAGATGAAACAAGAATCTTTGGCCATAAAGGCAAAGTTTCAACTACGCTTTCCATGTAAATGTATGTTGACTTTGAATGAAAAAAGATACATTTTCTTTGAACCTGACCAATTACGTACGTTCCTTGATGCACAAGGCGAAAAGGGTTAAGTCCATATAAAGAAAGGTTGTATAATTAAGGGGTAACCTCCTGCCAATTTTAAGGTCTATAAATGTTTAATGTCCAAACTTTCATTGGTTTTTTCTTAACTATCTTGAATCCCCCATTGATTTTGTGGATTATAAGCAACTAAGGTTACTATTATTATTATTTGGAAAGATTTTCTTTTGTAAATATGTGATATGGCTGTATCTTACCAAAGATGATATCTTTGTATTGAATGAAACTAATAAACAAATTTATATTAGTGGTTCTTTTATAGTTATTTACATATTGATGTACTTTTAAGTTCTATTTATTTGTATTGATACAGTAACATTTTTATGTCTTAGGTATTAAATATTTCTATAGTTTTTACTTGATGGCGTTCCCTCTTAGTTTTATTACATTTTTTTAGTTGATATGTTAATGTCCGAATTTTTGAATGTATTTTTAGTTGTTCTGTCCCTGACGCAGTCAATTTTTTTTGCAAAACATGGCCATGTCGGGCACAGATGATTGAAAACCTGAGAGCTTTTTACTGAATAAAGACTGTGTGTTTGTTACAAGATCTGCCTCTTTGTTTTATCTTCAACTGGCACTGAGTCATCAGGCTAGCCTTAAGAAGCCAACATTTTAATCTTCACTGGGCAGTGAAAACTTTCACAAAGAACACTTTAAAAATGCTACCTAGTATCCAGTATGACTGGCCACCCACTGCAGAAGAAGGACAACTTTATGACATATCACATAACAACATTATCAATGTTTATGCTAGTAACTGGTAGACTGGAAGTCGAAGGATCAAAATGTTGCTTTTTAGAGGGGCAGGCAACATCTCATTATTGTCCTGCTTTGTCATGTCTTATCTGGAAGTCTTGGAGAAAATGGAGCTCATCTGGACCACAAAAACTAATAGGATTTCTTAGGAAACATTAACCTCCTAATTCTGTAAAAAGCACTAAAAATTGCGTGCACAAATTTGGGTGCGTACCGAAATTGCATGCGCAATTTAATTGAACAAGTTAATTAGCACCAGTAATTGGCATTTTAACAAGCAATTATTGGATCTAATTAGAATTATAAGTTATGCACATAAATTTAGGCACATATTCTGTGCCTAAATTTTATATGCGAGTCAAAAAAGGGGTGCAGAGATGGGCGGGTCATGGGCAAATTGGGGACCTTTCTTTAAATTATGCATAGTTATAGAATAAGAGCATCTGCACCTAACTTCAGGCGCGGACATTTCTGCCACATTTTCATTTGTGAAAATGGCCATGCCTACAGTTAGGCATGATTCCCGAGTGTAAGCGCTATTCTATAAACCACGCCAAACTTTAAATGGGGTTTATCGAATAGCACTTTTTTCGGCGCTGATTTTTTGGCCTAAAAGGGCAATTCTGTAGGAGCCCAGATAGGTAGGGCTTCCACTTAGGCCCATAACCTACAGGATCCTGTAAGTTATATGTGTCCCTACCACATTTAGGTGCATGTACTTATTGCGGGCACCTAAATATTAGGGGGCTGATATTCAAACCGTAGGAGTTAGCCCGCCTAACTCCCATGGTTAGTGCTAAACGCGAATATTCAATACCAGATCGTTTCCAGTGACCAGCATTCAATATCTGGTTATGTTTTGGCCAGTTTGAACATAACCAGCTACCTCGATATTCAGACTTAGCCAGTTATGTTTAAACCAGCCAAAGGATATCTCACCTACTCACGTGGCCAACTATAGCTGCTAAAGTGGGGCTGAAAATCGGCAGGTAGCCGGTTATGTCGGCCGATATAACCGGCTATTCTCTAGCCGCTAACTGGTGATATTCAGTGGGAGACAGCTAGCTATCCCACTGAATATCGCAAGAAAGCCAGTTATGGGGCATTTAACCAGCCAGGTGCCAATCCTGGCTGGTTAAACGCTTTTGAATATGAGGGGGTAGGTGAGCTGATACCGAGTTACACTTGTATTCTATAACAGAAAATCAGCTTATAATTCAACAATTTTTTATTGATGATATAACCAAGGTAACATACCAAGCAGTAAAATATACAGTGTTAATGAAAAGGCGAAAGATTTATTCGTGCTGAAGAGAGATCATATATAATAAAGACAGTAAGAAACAATCCATCATCAATCTGTCCTCAGAATTGTCCCCTCTGCTTTTTAGCAGTAAGCAGTTCATTTTGACCACTCAACATAACCAGCTAGGGGCTGAATAATTATCTCCTGCTGAATATCCGCAGTTAGGCACGTAAACCTTATTTAACCGACCGGGAGCCATTCATGGTCAGTTAAATAGTTTTGAATATTTTTGTGGCTGTGTATAGTGCTGTGTATGTCTAGTAGCACTATAAAAAGGATAAGTAGTAATAATCTAGGCACATAGGTTTCATTATAAAATAGGCTCTTAGCATCAGAGCACCTAAAAGGAGATGCCCAATTACAGGACTGCCCCAAAGAGCACTGGACAACCTATAAAATATTTATCAAGAAATAGTCTACTCAAGAAAAAATGAAATCATTTGTGAAAAATTTTAGGTATTACAATGTGAAGAAAGACACTAAGGAGAAATGCTAAGCCATTCTTCACAGATTGCTGCATCACAGTGCACTCTTGCTTAGCAGTCTGGCCGATTCTGGTTTATTTTTCCACTGCTGTGGAGTCAATCTACAGCAGCCGTCCAGGTGACAGCTCTGCAGAATGTTTGTATCTTCCATTTATCTTTCCTTTTCATTTCATTATAGCATTTCTTCTTAAACAGGTACCCCTTTTTCCCTAGCCAAACGCCCTCTTTAGAAACACTTTACCACACTAGCACTTCATCACCATTTCCTAGAACTGTTGCAGATTGCTAGATTTATTGATTACAGGAGAACAGTCTAGCTCTTCCATGTCTCAAGTTCAAATTCTAGCAAAAGTCTTCCCCTGTGCTCATATGTGGCACGTTTACCAGAGAACACTGCAGCTGAACTTTGAAACAGACAATGTGTGCCAGCAGGTGATATTTAGGATACCATTATATTAACTGTCAACTCAGTACAATGAAGTGCAGTTCTCATAAGTACATAAGTATTGCCATACTGGGACAGACCGAAGGTCCATCAAGCCCAGCATCCTGTTTCCAACAGTGGCCAATCCAGGACACAAGTACCTGGCAAGATCCCAAAACAGTACAATACATTTTATTCTGCTTATTCTAGAAATAAGCAGTGGATTTTCCCCAAGTCCAAACCTTTTTAAAATCCCGCTAAGCTAACCGCTTTACTACATTTACTGGCAATGAATTCCAGAGTTTAATTACACATTGAGTGAAGAAATATTTTCTCCGATTCATTTTAAATTTACTACTTGTGCCCCCCTTGGCAAGAGTAAACAAGCTATTCACATCTACCCGTTCCACTCCAGTTCTCAATAGATTCTTGTTTACTGTGGAAATTTTGATGGAGTATCTTACTACCAGAGTGCACAAAAGGAATACTTCAGTCACAGTCACCCCACCATAAGACTGGTTATTTAGTTAGTAACTGGTTGCTATTCATACTCTAATTTTTTCGATATGCAGTACATACGTAAGCTCTTTGAGCAGGGACTGTCTTTCTTCTATGTTTGTGCAGCGCTGCGTACGCCTTGTAGCGCTATAGAAATGCTAAATAGTAGTAGTAGTAGTACATAGGAGCTGATATTCAGATCGCAGGAAGTAGCCAGGTAGCCTCCCACGGTTGGCGCTGAGCCAGGTTATTCAATGCCAGGCTGTTTCTAGTGACTGGCATTGAATATCCAGTTTATCTTTTGGCCACTACAAACATAGCCAGCTAAGTTCATAGCAGCCAAGGATAGACCTGCTATTGACGCAGCCAGATTTGGCCACCAAACTTACTGGCGATATGCTGAAAATCAGAGGATATTGCACGATATATCCTCTAAGAACTAACCAGGAATATTCAGTGGGAGACCGCCAGCTATCTCCTCCTGAATATCGGCAGGTAACTGATTAAGTACCATTTAACTGGCCAGGTGCTGCTGTTCCTGGCCGGTGAAATGGTTTTGAATATTGGGGGGGGGGGGGGGGGGGGACCTCATCAACCAAAATGAAAGGCTGTTGCCAATTTGATTATAAATATATCACAATATCATTCCAATGTCTGCTTACTTTGTTGACTGCTTATTGCAAGAAATAAGTGTTTGCACCAACCCCAATTGATTCAGAATGTTGCAGTATGACTGATAAAATATCACATCATACCATTTCTGCAAAAACTCCACTGGTCACTACAATACAGGGCTAAATTTAAAACTCTATATCTGAACTTCAAGGCCCTTAAAGAAAACGGACTAGAATATTAGAAAATAATCTTCCTCATTGCACCACCAAAGTCGCTAAGGCCTTCCCATGGAATTCCCCTAACTATACCCTCTCCAAAGGAAATCATGCCTTTTCCAGAGTAGCCCCATACTGTGGAAGACACTCCCAGAAAGTCTTTGCTCAAAGAAAGAGTATCTATCCTTCAGGAAGCAGATGAAAGCCTGGCTCTTCTCCCAAGCCTTTAATGAGAGAAGAAAGTAACTAGATTGTCACACACACAACTAACATCAACTGCACATATTGTACAGGACTTGCTTATGATACATGTACCTTTTATGACTCCATGTGCAATTCTTTCCTTAAATTAGTCACTCATCTTCTATCTAAACTCCTGTTACTCTATCTGCCCCACCCCTACTTACCCCCTGTGCTGTCTATAAAAATGATTTAATGTGTGCTGTGATGACATTGGACATAGCATACTATCCAGCTTATTTTCGAAGGAGATTGCTGGCCATCTTCCGACACAAATCAGGAAATGGCTGGGGATCTCCTGAACCCCGCCAAATCGGTATAATCGAAAGCCGATTTTGGCCGGCACCAACTGCTTTCTGTCACGGAGCCGGCCAAACTTCAAGAGGGCGTGTCGGTAGGGTAGCGAAGGCAGGACAGGGGCGGGACGGGGGCGCGGTCACGAGATGGCCGGCTTCGCTCGATAATGGAAAAAAGAAAGTCGGCCTTGACGAGCATTTCGCCGGCTTCACTTGGTCCCTTTTTTTTCAGGACCAAGCTTCAAAAAGGTGCCCAAACTGACCAAATAACCACCAGAGGGAATTGGGAATGACCTCCCCTTACTCCCTCAGTGGTCACCAACCCCCTCCCACCCAAAAAAAAAATATATATATTTTTTTGCCAGCCTGTATGCTAGCCTCAAATGTCATATCCAGCTCCATGACAGCAGTATGCAGGTCCCTGGAGCAGTATTTAGTGGGTGCAGTGCACTTCAGGCAGGTGGACCCAGGCCCATCCCCCCACCTGTTACACTTGTGGTGGTAAATGTTAAGCCCTCCAAAACCCCCCAAAACCCACTATACCCACATGTAGGTGCCCCCCTTCATCCCTAAGGGCTATGGTAGTGGTGTACAGTTGTGGGGAGTGGGTTTTGGGGGGCAATTTGGGCTGCTCAGCACCCAAGATAAGTGAGATATGCACCTGGGAGCTATTTTTGAAGTCCACTGCAGTGCCCCCTAGGGTGCCCGGTTGGTGTCCTGGCATGTCAGAGGGACCAGTGCACTACAAATGCTGGCTCCTCCCATGACCAAATGCCTTGGATTTGGCCGGGTTTGAGATCGCCGGCATTAGTTTCCATTATCGGCGAAAACCGATGCCGGCCATTTCAAACCCGGCCATCTCTGACATTTGGACGGCCCCAACCGTATTATCGAAACAAAAGGTGGCTGGCCATCTTTTTCGATAATACAGTTCAGGACTGCTCTTTGCGGCGCCGGCCAAATAGATGGCTGGTCATCTATTTGGCCGGCGCCGTTCAATTATGCCCCTCCATGTTACAGTGTGTCCAGTTATTTGAATGGTTTTTACTGCTGTAATCGCTTATTGCCCTTGTTGAGGTTATTCTTGCTATATCTCACCCTTGGATGAATTTCTCCAATAGAATTCTTTATAGAACTGGTGCTTAATGCAGATCTTAATGGCCCTTACTTTGGACATCATTTACTTAATCTGGCACTTAATGTCTCAGTGTGTCATCAAAAGTCGACACAGGGGGTCTTCAACGTGATGTTGTCAGGGCAGCCACAAAGTTACAGTGCTGGCATGCCAAAAATAATGCAAATTTACCTAAAAGTGAGGTGACTTGGAAAAGAATCCAGTAGTGAAGAACCTAAGTGAAGATTTCTTTCCATATTGTTTGGGAAGGCTAGAACAAGCTGGAATGGAGGAGTAGCCTAATAGTTAGTGCAGTGGGTAGAGAACCTGGGGAACTTGGTTTGATTCCCACTGCTGCTCCTTGTGATCCTGGGCAAGCCACTTAACCCTCCATTGCCCCAGATACATAACTTAGATTATGAGCTCACTAGGGACAGAGAAAGTACCTGCAAGTACACCGCTTTGATTGTACCACAGAAATGCAGTATATCAAATCCATGACCCTGCTCCATTAGTCTTGCCTCTCTAGAGAGTCCTATACAGATGAAATTCAGGATATAGGCCTTTCCAGCTTGATGTATGGTATATATTTACAGAATCAACACAAAACAGAAGAAAGAGCCTCCGCAGATCTTTCAAGCACAACAAGCACAGCGGGGCTGACGATGAAACAAACAGGAAATACTCTCTAGTGTTCCACAATTTTTTGAGTCGGAGAGTACTTTTTGATAAGTGTATGAGCTCAAATTGTTTAAGTCATTGTATATTTCTGAGGACATTGTATAATTAGTGTGATATTTCCATCCAGAGGGTATTCTCTAATCTCTACACAAGTCAGACTCCTGACGCAGGCCAGGTGGACAAAACATGGCCCGTGTCAAGTCCCATTTTATTGAGAATAAACATTTTGGAACACCAATGAGTATTCCCTGTTTGTTTTGCCATCGCCTCTGCTGTGCTTGTAATATATTTACAGGAGCCCCACTTACCTCAACTGAAAGTTTCTTCCCTAGTGTGAAGAAGAGGGGGTGCATATTAACATCGGGATCTTTTCGGATACAGTTGGGCTTGGCATGGTGTTGGAAGTGAAGGTGATTCCACCAGCTGGCTGGTGCACCCTGACAAGAGAAAACCAAGAGAACTCAGCATTTTTGCAAGAACAAGCAACCATGAACCCCTTTCAGCACCCAGAGCTTAAACAATCGTCTTGACCTGCTCTTTCTGATTTGATCTGATGAAGAGAGGTGATGACTAATCAAGAAACAACATAAGGTAGGGCAATAAAAAGTCTCTCTTTATTATCTTGTATGATATAGTTTTCAGTATTCTGTAAGTTTACAGTATATTCATTTTGTGATCCACTTAGGAACTTAGACAAATGTAATATAATGGTCCAATATTCAAAAGCATTTATCGGGTTGCAGCAACTCCAACCCACATAAGTTCCACTAACAGAGTAGGTAATTATCCAGGTAGTAGTGATATTCAGCGTTGCTATTTGGATAACCATCCATGCAACTCTACGTTATCTGGATGGCTATCCCAATAGAAGTGCAAATTATGGCTGTTATCTGGATAACTCTGGCAGTCGGCAACATGCTTGGATATTCTGTGCTGCTGTCTGGATAGTGACTGGCCTGAATATTTAGGAATATGTTTAATTGTCGTGATTGGTGATTCAAAAAAATGTCATCAATGTAGTTCAAATGCTGGCCCATTTGAGTTTTAATAAATCAATATTCTGATTATTGATCTTTGTTTCCTAGCAGTCAAGTGGACTAACAGCTGTCACATTTATTTATTTACTTATTTAATCTTTTTTTTTATTTTAGATTTCACTCACACCTTTTCCAGCAGCAGCTCAAGGTGAGCTACATTCAGGTACACTAAGCACAACTTACATTGTGAAACCTACTGACGTGTTACATATGTTTCTTTACTAGCTCAGTAAAAAAAAAAAAATGATTATTTAAATAAACCTCATCACACTGAGCCATCGCACTATTGACTCCATGCAAACTGTGGCACTGCTGTGCTTATCCGAATCCTAATGACATGTGCAGAGCATGAACTTAGCCCTGACATCAGCAGCACATAAAATGGCTCTCGTGTAGTTAAGTTTCATCAGATCCTGAAAACAGAACATGTTTTTCATTTGAAGTGTATAGATGTGTTCCTATGGCTTTCCAAAACACACATTCTTGCAGTCTGAGCTGGAAACTTGTGTCCTTTCATTAAAAAGCAAGCTAAGTACTGGGTCTGTATCCTCTATTCTGCATACACCACCCATTTTCAGGCAATTTGTGGTTTTCAGAAAGACACATGAAATTTCAAGAGTCCATACTGAAGTCAAACAAACAATGCCATTGAAGTCTGTGAGGGAATCCTGGCAGGCTCCGATACCTTTTATTGGGCACAGCAGGCTCCAAAATGATGTCATACATGAACTTTTGAGACAAGAGCTTCTGAGTAATTCATATTCTGACCCAGTAAAAGGTATCTCATGCCCAGCCTACAGGGATTCCATTTTCCCTCAGGAGCAAGATGCTGTCCTACATGGGTATAAAGAAGAATAATGTGATATAACAGAAACAGATACACTGCTGCTTTTTCTTGTATTTTTTTAAGTTTAGCAGATCTTCAAGTTTATTCGTTACTTGTTATACCACCCATCAGATGCCTTCTGAGCAGTTTACAAGTACTAATTAAAACAAGGTTTTAAACAGAGAGGAAGTGAGAAAAAAAAGATGAAAAGGAGGAATTTCCTTTTTATAGGAAAGTCACAAGAAAATGAAGGAGATGGGTTGCTGTGTATTCTAGACCCCCAAACCATCCAGTGGCGTCCCTGCATCTCTGAAAGGAGGCTAAGAATGTAGGCTGGGAAAATTCTATTTCATACAAGTGTCCTGAGAAAGAAAAGTTTTCAGGCTAGAATTTGGGAACCATGAATAAACGTTGGCTCAATCTAAGTGCTTGGTTTGGAGCTTATGGATGTTGAATATTGTGGACAAGTAACAATATTTTATACGTAATTTGGTGTGACAAAGGTAACCAATATGCTTGTTTGAGTCAAGGTCTGACATGATTGCAATTTTTGACTCCTGTGATAAGTTTAACCACAACATTTTGAATCAACTGAAAGTGTTGAATATCAGAAATTTGTAATACCTTGGTATAGGGTGTTACAGTAATCTAGATTACTAACAACTAGAACACGGACTAACATCTGAAGCACAGGTTGATGAAATAGATGTTGAACAGAATGGATCAGGGTCAATTTGTAAAAACAACACTTTACTACAAATGAGATGTGCACCTAGAAGTTAAGGATATCACCTAGTGTAACCACTAAACATGGCATCGAGAGCTCCATCTCTGGCCATCTTCAAATCTAAGCTAAAAGCCCACCTTTTTGATGCTGCTTTTAACTCCTAACCCTTATTACTTGTTCAGAACCCTTATTTTATCATCCTCACTTTAATATTCCCATATCTCTTGTTTGTCCTGTTTGTCTGTCTTAATTAGATTGTAAGCTCTGTCGAGCAGGGACTGTCTCTTCATGTTCAAGTGTACAGCGCTGCGTACGTCTAGTAGCGCTATAGAAATGATAAGTTGTAGTAGTATTAGAGTCATGAGTCCATGTTCTTTAATGATAAGAGCCTTAAACTTCACTGGATTTAGTATTGTTTGATAAGCGGAAAGCCACTTAGCAACGGTATTGAGTTTCAAAAAGAGACAGTGTATTTCTAGTGGGTCAGTAGAGTCTAAGCAAATAAGGATTTGAATATCATCAGCATAAACGTATGGGGCGGAATTCAGTAAATGGTGCCCAAAGTCAGGTGCCAGGATGATCCACGCTAGGTGCCAGGGGCCCTTTTACTAAGTTGCGGTAGGGCTAATGCATGGGTAGCGTGCGCCAAATTGGCACCACCACCGGCACTACCACCGAAGTTAGCACACACTGTTTCCCGCAGTAGAAAATAATTTTCTATTTTCTACTGCAGGGGCATTCCTGGTGGTAACTGGCAGTGCGGCCACATAGCCGCATGCTGCCTGATTACCACACAAGTAACACGTAGTAAATAGGTGGTGGTACAGGATCAGGCAATAAATAGCTGTGTACTACTTTTAATATTAGCACATGGCCATTTAATGCCTCATTTAAAGGTAAAATTAGTTCTTACCTGATAATTTTCTTTCCATTAGTTCCGACAGATCAATCCAGAGACTGGTGGGTTATGTCCTTTTGACAGCAGGTGGAGATAGAGAGAACTTCCGAAGTTCACTATATGTGGTCATGTGAAGTCCACCCAAACTTCAGTATTGTCGATACCAAAGCAATGTGGACCTTCAAAGCCCAACTAACTTCTTATTCTCCTGTCTTCAGAAAAATTAATGATACCCTGCAACTGCTAATGCGGGAGGAACACGTGCAGCTCGCAGCAAGTAAAGAGATTCGTTCCAACTACTGTTGAACAAATAATGAACAACCTGTAACAGCAAATCTGCAACAGGAACAAGAAACCAAACAAACGAGACAAGCAGAAAATCCTATGGTGGGCCTTTGGATTGATCTGTCGGGACTAATGGAAAGAAAATTATCAGGTAAGAACTAATTTTACCTTCCATAGCGTCCCACAGATCAATCCAGAGACTGGTAACCAAGCAGTTCTTAAGTAGGGCATAACCCCTGCCTCAGTAAAATGAAAAAACGTATCCCTACAGGACAAGGCCTGCAGCTCCCAAGCTCTCCTCACCGAAGAAATAGCGACCAAAAACACTGTTTTTCAACATCAAATTTTTCACTGACAAAAGAGACAGAGGTTCAAAGGGAGGCTGCTGCAAAGCCCACAGGACCAAATTAAGATTCCAGGTTGGAAACCCCGAGGTCTGCGGTGGGCGCAAATGATTGATACTTTGCAGAAAACGAACAATGTCTGGGTGGAAGGCCAGAGAAGACCCCCACAAACGGCCCCTAAAACATGCCAAAGCTGCGACCTGACCCTTCAGGGAGCTCAAAGACAGGCATTTATGGAGACCATCCTGCAAAAAAGCCAGGATCAAAGCCACCGAAGCTGAAGAAGCCGACAGCCCCACCGTCGTACACCAAGACTCAAAGGTCTGCCACACTTGCGCGTGCGCTGTAGAGGTGGAATGCTTCCTAGCTTGCAACATAGTGGCAATCACTCTGTCCGGATAGTCCTTTTTCCTCAAACTTGCCCTCTCAATAGCCACACCGTAAGACCAAATGGGGAGGGATCCTCCATAATGATAGGCCATAAGACCAAATGGAGAGGGATCCTCCATAACAATAGGACACTGACGCAACAACCCCCAACGAGCCGGCAGACGTAACGGGTTGTCAACTAGAAGGCGAACCAGATCTGCGTACCACAGACGCCCGGGCCAATCCGAAGCCACCACAATCACCCGACAATATCCTGCCTACCATTTGCCACGGTGGAAAAACATACAGGAGGTCGGCCGGAGGCCATGGCTGAAGAAGCGCATTGATCCCCTGAGACAGGGGATCCCTGCCCCAGCTGAAAAATGTGGAACTTTGGCATTGGATTCTCGCGCCATCAGGTCCAAGGCAGGAACTGCCCACCGGACCGTGATCAATGAGAACACCAGCTCGGAGAGCTCCCACTCCCCTAGATCCAGCACATGCTGACTCAGAAAGTCCATTTCGACGTTTAGCGATCCCGCTATGTGAGCCACTGAGAGCTGCGATAAGCACCCCTCCACCCAAAAGCAAAGAAGTGACACCTCCTTGGCCAGCAGGGCACTCTTGGTGCCCCCCTGGCGGTTGACATAAGCTACCGCTGTTGCGTTGTCGGAGAGAACCTAAACAGGTCTCCCTGCCAGCCTCGAGTGAAAGGCCTGCAAGGCCAGCCGAATCTGGAGAAAATGGCATTTCAGCCACCTCCCTGTCCCCCATCAGAGAACCAGCAGAAGAGAAAAGAAACCTGGCCCGATTGTGCTGTGGTTGAAGGTCCTGCAGCCGACACATGTCCCCGCTCAGCATTCAAAATGGCGCCCGAGGAATGTAGCTCTGGAGGAACAGCGTGGGAAATGAGGCGCACCGAATCAGCAAGCGCCGACGCTCCCCCGGTGTCTCCTGCATTCTGCGCCCCATCCAAAACAGCATCTGCCACCAGCCGAACGAGAGTGGCGGGAACGGAAGCTGCCGCCACCCACACCACTCGTGAAGACACGGCGCCAAAGTCATCCGCTGCTGGGTGGGAAGAAGACCACCCGGAGGAACCCAGCAATGGCGCTGTCAACTTCGCGACCTGCCCAGGCCGGTCTTGCACCTCCGATGAACTCCCTTCTGAAAGAGAGCCGCAAGGGCAGACTGAGCACACTCCCGACGCTGCTCTCCGGTTCCCACACCGGCAGCAGCGTTTAACAGATTCTGAGGGAGCTTCCATGTGCCTCAGCTGAGAAATACTTAAAGGCCCCCCCTGTCCGCAAGAGGAACATAGCCCTAAGGTCCCCCGGAAGAATGAAGACCTGCTTACTGTGAGTGCTACAAATAAAACTCTGTCCCTGAGATACCTATGTCTTTTAGTCTGGCAAGAAGAAGAGAATTATCTTGAAAATCAAATGCTGCTGTTAAATCAAGTGAAAGAATAAGTATGATCTTCCCTGGTCCAGATGGTATTGTATTCCTACTACTGTAGCACAGAAGCCAGTTCAATTCAGGTGTAAGGTTTTCATCTTTCCAATAAAATCATGAAGTTGCAATAAAACAATATTTTCAGCTATTTTTAATGGAAAAAGAAGATTGGCAATGGACAGTTCATATTCTGGTGGAGGCCTGGGTTTATGTAAATTGTGTACTTTGGTTTTTAACATAATTCATGGTCAAGCAGCTCAGTATTTGACATCTGTGACAGGCCTCTTAGATAGAACAAGACCAGATTTGTTACAAAACACCTTTATGTTACAATTTCCTAATCCAAAGGGTATTCATTTAAAACAAATATTTTCATCAAGCTTTGTGTATTTGGCAGCTCAGTTGTGGAACTGGATTATGAACCAGGTCTAGATTTTGAGAACTTGTTTATTATTTCGTAAAGTTTTAAACGCTTTTCTTTTTAAGATACTTTTAGCATGTTAACTTAAATTGCAATATTATTCATAAGTTCCAGAGCATGTCTGGTTTCTTAAAATTGAAGTACACACCAGTGGAGGGGGGCTGGACCGCTCTGGGCACCGTCTTAGCAGGGGCATGGCAGGCTCCCCAGACCCCTCCCAAATTGAGGCCCCACCCCATGCACATGTGCAGTTTTTATGTATGCGTGGTTTTCATGCATGCATGAGAGGGTGGACCTCCCTTGCGCATACTTGGTTGTAGAAAAAACGAACATTGCACGGGTTGAGCGGACGAAATGGAGCACAGGCAGAACAGCTTCTGCTAGCAGGGCTTGGGGACTGCCAGTTCAGGGAGGGGGGAGAGAGACTGGAACTGAATAAGGGGGCGGAGGTGCTAACCTCCCCTTCTGTTCAGGGCGCCGTCCTCCCTTACTATGCCACTGATCCACACTGAACCATGAGGTAGATGCGAAATACCAAAACATTTTGTATTTGCATTTTTGTGCTTAAAATTGTGTCTAATAAACAGTGTTCAGAAACAAAGCACCAATGTTTTAGGGGAGACCTTGTTCTGTGTGCCCAGGAGGGACAATCAGACAATGGTGTTATAGGCCAGCCCTCTGTAAGACAGTTCTTCAATACAGCCCCAGAAGGATCCCGTATTTGTAGTCCCGTGCTACCCCTAGATCTGTCTAATGCTTCCAGGAAATGGTTCTTACCTTCAGGTGCCCAATCACAAACTTGTGCACCAAGTGGTTCCACCTGGATTTGCTAAAGACAGAAAGGTGTCCGAAATCATGCTGCAGCCAGCCAGCCTGGGCCTGGGAGGAAGAAAAGACTATGAATGAAGCATGGCAGTGAGGGCTTCTCATTACAGTTACACAGACAGGGCCGTGCCGATGCGGTAAGCGGGGTAAGTGCCGCAGGGGGGCGCCCACCTCTGGAGGGCGCCACCGCGGTGCTTACTCTCGCCCCGCGCCGCCGAGGCCTTTAAATCTTTTACCTGGTCGCAGCAGCGTCAGTGAAAGCGCTGCCGACGTCTCCCTTCCCTTGCACTCATTGGTTCCCTCAGTGTCCCGCCTTCTTCTGACGTCAGAAGAAGGCGGACACTGAGGGAACCAAGAGCGTGAAGGGAAGGTAGACGTCGGCAGCGCTCCGCTTTCACTGACGCTGCTGTGACCTCTTCGTTGCCGTCGCATCGTCCCATTCCCCATTTCACGCGATTCGTGAACCGCGCTGCCGCTTAGCACTGCTTAAAAAAAAAATTTACACGTCAGCAGGAACAGGCTGCTTCAGCCAATCCCAGGAGCCTTCCTTCAGCCCTCAGGGGCGGAACACGCTGAAGCAAGGCCCCTGGGATTGGCTGAAGCAGCCTGTTCCTGCTGACGTGTAATTTTTTTTTTAAGCAGTGTTAAGCGGTTCGCGAATCGCGTGAAGGGAGAAGACAATTTGCTGGAAATGGAGGGGAGGGGAGAGAGAGGAGGATTGCTGGCTATGGATGGAGGAGGGAAGGGCAGAGAGGGACAAGGATGGACATGGGGGCCCAGGGAGAGGACAATTTGCTGGAAATGGAGGGGAGGGGAGAGAGAGGAGGATTGCTGGCTATGGATGGAGGAGGGAAGGGCAGAGAGGGACAAGGATGGACATGGGGGCCCAGGGAGAGGACAATTTGCTGGAAATGGAGGGGAGGGGAGAGAGAGGAGGATTGCTGGCTATGGATGCAGGAGGGAAGGGCAGAGAGGGACAAGGATGGACATGGGGGCCCAGGGAGAGGACAATTTGCTGGAAATGGAGGGGAGGGGAGAGAGGAGGATTGCTGGCTATGGATGGAGGAGGAGGGAAGGGCAGAGAGGGACAAGGATGGACATGGGGGCCCAGGGAGAGGACAATTTGCTGGAAATGGAGGGGAGGGGAGAGAGAGGAGGATTGCTGGCTATGGATGGAGGAGGGAAGGGCAGAGAGGGACAAGGATGGACGTGGATGGGAGGACAGGACCCAGGGAGAGAGAAGAAATTGCTGGAAATGGATATAGAGCAAGAAATGAAGAAGAAAGGAGGAAAGTAAAGAAATAAATGGAAAGGAAGCCCTGGAAATGGAGTTAAGAGGACAGATAGCAGCAGACTCAGATACTGGCCAGCATGATCGGAAAAAGAAAGTCACCAGACAACAAAGGTAGAAAAAAATCATTTTATTTTCATTTTAGCGTTTGGAATATGTCTACTTTGAGAATTTACATCTGCTATCTTATTTTGCAATGTATAGCAATTTATTTCTAAGAATATTGCTGACAATTCCTGTCAGTGTAGCAAGTGGTGAGCGATCATTTTCACCGGGGGGGGGGGGGGGGGCCTGCCTGATCATTTTCACCGGGGGGGGGGGCGCCAACTGATAGTCTGCAGGGGGGCGCCAGAGACCCTAGGCACGGCCCTGTACACAGAGCATGATTGCAGAAAAAGACCATATGGTCTGTTCAGTCTGTCAACAGGAATAGTTCCCAGTTGCAATGTGAGACCACCTACAAGATGTCTCATCATCCAGGATAGTTTGGGTTGTTTTTTTTTTTTTTTTGCCTTCCCCCTTTCTACATCAACCTCCAGCTTCCCCAGCCCTCCAGCATCCCACTTCTCCCACAGCTAAGCACAGGGCTCTGTAATAATCTAAATACATAGAAACAGCCAGCCTACAGAAGTGCCTGCTACAAGAGGCTTGGGGAGGCCAAGCCTTCACAAAACCCTGGCTAGCAGAAGGCAGAAGGAGCTGGTTCATGTTGCACTAACAGTTTAGGCTGAGAACCAGCAGGCATTAGGACAGTGACAGAGGCAGGCAGCTGTCTCCGCTAATTCCCTATCTTCTGACTCACCCTGACTCCTGCAATAAGGAAGGGCAGCATAGAGAGGAAAGTACAAGAGGGTGTTGTATGGGGGTGTGGTGCAGTAGGAGGAGAGAGCAAAGGAGTGAGGGGGAGGAGAAAGCAAAAAACTGCAAATCTGAAAGTTCCTTGAAAAAGGAATAGGGACACCACCCTACTCCTCCCTCATTCCTCTACTTCAGCCTTCTCAAACAAAAGACTTGCCAGCCACTTGTGTCGGCTCACATGACAACACTGTCACCTGCATTTCCTCTAGGATTTCTAGTTAATTGTGAATGCCAGGCACACCCAGCTATCAATCCATTCTACTGCTATAACTAGAGTTACCATATTTTGTCCTCTTAAAAAGAAGACACATGTCCCGCCCCTGTCCCGCCCACACCCTGCCCTTTTCGCATCCTCACCACGCCCCCTGCCCCACCCACACCCCGCCCCTTTCACATCCTTGCCCCACCCCCGTCACATATTCCCCTCCCCTTACTTACTGTCTACTGCCCTGGTGGTCTAGTGACCTCTTCGAGGCAGGAAAGAACCCCCTCTTTCCTGCCCGGAGCACTGCCTTGCCCTGCATCCTTCTCGGTCTCAGCTCGGGATTCAAAATGGCCGCCGCGAGGCCGCTTCAACTCTCGGCGGACATTTTGAATCCCTAGCCTAGACTGAGAAGGATGCAGGGCAAGGACAGGCAGCACTCTGGGCAGGAAAGAGGGGGCTCTTTCCTGCCCCAAAGAGGTCACTAGACCACCAGGGCAGATACAAGGCCGGTCCTAGGGTCTCTGGTGCCCCCCTGCAGACTATCAGTTGGCGCCCCCCCCCCTAGCATCTCCTTTTTCTCTTCTCCCACCATGCTCCCAGGTTCCAATCTAATTCATGTTTAATGTGGGATAAAATGCCATAAATAAGTAAATAAACATAAACTTTTAACGTTGAGCACCTGATTCCCAAAGTGGACATATTCCAAACACTATAATGAAAATAAAATGATTTTTTTCTACCTTTGTTGTCTGGTGACTTTGTTTTTCTGTTCATGCTGGCCCAGTACCTGATTCTGCTGCTATCTGTCCTCTTAACTCCGTTTCCAGGGCTTCGTTTCCATTTATTTCTTTACTTTCCTCCTTTCTTCTTCATTTCTTGCCTTAAATCCGTAAGTAAAAGCTGGGTCCTCTGCAGACTTGACTGTCCAGTGGATCCAGCTTCTGCCTATTTTCTCCATCGATGTGCAGGTTTTCTCCCTTTTCCCTAATCTCATCTCCTTCCTCTCTCTTCCCTCCCCTCCATCCTTGTCCAGCATTTCTTCTCTCTCCCTTCCCCTCCATCCATGTGCATCTCCTTCCTCTGTCTTCCCTCCCCACCATGCATGTCCAGAATTTCTCCCCTTCATCCACGTGCATCTCCTTCCTGCCTTCCCTTCCCTCCCCTCCCTCTATGTCCATCAATTCTCCTCTCTCCCTGCCCTCCCCTCCATCCATGTCCAGCAACCCTCTTCTCTCCCCTTCCCTCCATCCACCCATGTCCAGCAACCCTCTTCTCTCCCCTGCCCTCCATCCACCCATGTCCAGCAACCCTCCTTTCCCCTCTAGCCACCCATGTCCAGCAACTCTACTCTTCCCTTCATCCACCTATGTCCAGCAAATCTCCTCTCCCCTGACCTCCCCTCCATCCATGTCCAGCAACCCTCCTCTCTCCCCTGCCCTGCCCTCTTTCCACCCATGTCCAGCAACCCTCCTCTCTCCCCTGTCATCCCCTCTATTCACCCATGTCCAGCATCCCTCCTCTCCCCTGCCTTCCATGCATATCCAGCAATTCTCTTCTGTCCCCTGCCACCCTCCATCCATACCCAGCGCGATTCTCCTCTCCCCTGCCTCCCTCCATCTGGGCAAGCGGCGCCGTGGGTCTCCCCTTCCCTTACTTACTATCTGCCCCGCGCCGCCCTTGGGGGTTTAAATCTTTAATTTACCTCCGTCCCAGCGGCGGCCGTGTCATTTCAAAGCCCGCCCTGCCCGTCTCTATTCTTCCCTCCCTTCGTGACGTGAGTTCGTTCCACAGAGTCCCACCTTCTGACATCATTTCCTTGAGGGCAGGACTGTGAGGTAACGAACTCACGAAGGGAGTGAGTTCGTTCCCTCAGAGTCCCATCCTCGAGGAAATGATGTCAGAAGGCGGGACTCTGCGGAACGAACTCACGTCACGAAGGGAGGGAAGAATAGGGACGGGCAGGGCTTTGAAATGACATGGCCGCCGCTGGGACGGAGGTAAATTAAAGATTTAAACCCCCAAGGGCGGCGCTGGGCAGATAGTAAGTAAGGGAAGGGGAGGGAAGGGGAGACCCACAGTGCCGCTCGCCCACCTGCCCGCCCAGAAATCCGGACAAACGGGCGGGCGGCCAAAACCCCCTGGATGCCCCGGACATGTCCTCAGAAAGAGGACATGTCAGGGGAAATCCGGACGTATGGTAACCCTAGCTATAACGTTTCAGCCATATAAATGCCTGTGTTACCCTTTGGGTTGCAAGCGTTTTATATTAATCTCTGCTTCCTGCTTGCCTCACTTTTAGTAATAAGGTCCCTCTTTGCTTAGCTGAGGCTCTCACGCACTTCATTCCTGTTCTAACTGCATCACATATCCTGAGAGGGTACGCCACATTTCCACTACCCTTTCCAATCCCTCATCATCGGATGTCTGCCCTCATTCGTTTGAATATGTATGATAGTCAGAATAATACCCCACGAAAAATGTTACCTGGACAGTACAAAGCAGAACAGCAGTGGTTAAGTAAGGTATCAAGGAGGTCCCAAAATACCATATGGTAAGCCAGGCAGCCAGATCCAGCAACAGGATATGAAAGAGAATGCCAAAGAAGAACAAACGGTTTGGCTTCATGAGTCCCATCTTCTCAACCACTGTTCGCAGCTCCCGGAACTCCATAGACAGAGATGCCTACAAAAGATCAGAATCCAACATTCTCTTTACATGCCTACTTTCGCTTCCAAAGGGTCACTAACCTCCAGCATGGCACTAGAGTCTCTAAGAATTAAAAACAACTTCTAGAATTCTGGAGAAACTTTATAGAGAGTTCTTAATAAAATAATGAACAGTGAGTCAGATTTAGCAGATTATTAGCTTCTCATTAGGTTAATACATTCCTGAACATAGGAGCCAGCTCTGTGGGTGCTGAGTGCTGGAGCACATCAACATTGACTATGTCCAGGAAGGGATAATTTCCATTGGATTTAGCATTCCCTAATTATTTTGAAAAGTTGGTTCCTACATTCCTGAAGACTATAATCTGGCGTAAGAGAAGACAAGATGAACAAAGAATAATAGGAGACCCCACTTTTTGCTTTTCAACCAGAGTTTTCATATACTTAGTAAAAAAAAAAAAACTCATATCAACAGAGAAAGCCCAACACAGCCACTATTCAGGGTAGACTTGAATCAGGGGTATTGAAATTGAAAGTAAATGTAAAAGATAAAAGAAAGCAGAGGGGCAATAATGAAGCAATAAATAAAACAATGGGGTAATTCTATAAAAGAGCATCAATTATTAGGCACCTACTTCAAGCATATTCTATAAAGGAAACTAGACACCTATATATATATATATATATATATATATATATATATATATATATATATATATATATATATATATATATATATATAATTACATTTGCACCCCGCGCTTTCCCACTCAGCAGGTTCAATGCGGCTTACATAGTAATAGGGATTCCAGATTATTGATAGTGAAACTTGATAGGGAAAATATAAGTTGAGTATAGCAGAATAATAAAAGATATAGGTGGGTAGAGATGTGTAAGTGTTGGGTAATTGGGTTCATAGGATTAGTTTGGTTCATTTGGGTGGGCTTGCTTGAACAGATGGGTTTTTAGTGATTTCCGGAAGGGTAGGTAGTTTCTGATTGATCGGATAGGTCTGGGGAAGGCATTCCAGAGTTGGCTGCCTAAGAAGGAGAAGTTTGATCCGTAATAGATTTTGTACTTGAGTCCTTTGCAATTGGGGCAATGTAGGTTGAGGTAAGTTCTCGAGGTTTCATACATGTTTCTGGTGGGAAGGTCAATCAGATTGAGCATATAGTCCGGAGATTCACCATGGATAATCTTGTGGATTAATGTATGGACCTTGAAGTTGATTCGTTCTCGGATGGGGAGCCAGTGAAGTTTTTGTCAAAGAGATGTTGCGCATTCAAATAGTGATTTGCCAAAAATGAGTCTTGCTGCTATATTTTGGGCAGTCTGAAGTTTTTTCAGGATATGGGTCTTGCAGCCTAAGAAGATACTATTACAGTAATCGGCGTGGGTAAGTACCGTGGATTGTACCAGGTTCCGGAATGTTTTCAGGGGGAGATATGATTTTACGCGTTTCAGTATCCACATCATGTTGAACATTTATTTTGTAGTGGATTTTGCGTGATTTTTCAGTGAGAGATGTTTGTCTAATGTCACTCTGAGGATTTTCAGGTTATCAGATATGGGGATTGTGATGTCGGAGGTGTTAAGATTAGTTGGGAGGAGTGTGGAGTATTGAGATGAGAGGATTAGGCATTGTGTTTTCTCTTTGTTCATTTTCATCATAAAGACGTTGGCCCAAAAGGTTAAGATGTTCATGCCCAAAGATATTTTGTTGGAGATTTCTGTTAGGTTAGATTTGAAGGGAATGAATATGGTGACATCATTGGCGTAAATGAAAGGGTTGAGACCATGCCTGAATAGAGCTTTGGCTAGGGGGATTATCATGAGATTGAAGAGGATCGGAATAAAGGTGAACCTTGAGGTACGCCGCAATTTGGTGACCAGGGAGATGAGATAGTTGAGGTTGATTTAACTTGGTAAGATCTTGAGGTGATGAAGCCTTTTATCCAGTTAATGATATTTCCGCTGATCCCAAGTTTATCCAGTAGTTTGGTTAGAATATTGTGATTTACCATGTCAAATGCACTGGATAGATCGAATTGTAGAAGGAGGATGTTGTTTCCGAATGAGATTTCCTGTTTGAATTTGGATATTAGTGAGTAGGACAGATTCTGTACTGTGGGCTGGAATAAAACCCAATTGCAATTCAAGAAGAATAGAGAATTTTTGTATATAGTCGTTGATTTGAGAGGTCACTCTGTCTTCCATCAGTTTAATTAGCAAGGAGATGGAGGTGACAGGGCGGTAGTTGGTGACATCACTCGCTGGTTTCCTGGGGTTTAGGTATTGGAGTAAGTAGTATGTTTAGTACAGACAGAGAGGGTAGTACAGTATACAATCAAAGAAACCAAAAGAAAAAAGCAACACTGGGCCTTCAAGAATGGGACAACAGGAGTACTTTATTAGCCAAAGGGCTCCGGCGAAGGAGCCTTCTCCTGTCTGGTCCGAAAGGAGAAGGCTCCTTCGCCGGAGCCCTTTTTTTCGCGCTATAGCGAAATTAATGCAAGTTACCCAGGCTGTCTTTAAGGCACTTACAACTTGAACTCTGTACGATCGCTATATCTACAATTTGACCCCTGAGGCAGGCGCCTTTTTGGCGCCGAAACACGGCCCGTGTCAGGTCTTTGGCTAATAAAGTACTCCTGTTGTCCCATTCTTGAAGGCCCAGTGTTGCTTTTTTCTTTTAGTAAGTAGTATGTTGCCATGTTCAGTAGAGAATGAGCCTTGTTGTAGCAGGAAGTTTAGGTGGGAGGTGAGGTCTGTGATAAAGCGTTCTGGGGCATCTTTCATTAGGTAGTTGGGACATGGGTTGAGATGGTAGTGAGATTTGGAGAGCTTGGTGACCGCCATAGAAACTTCTTTAGTGCTAAGGAGAGTGAAATTTGTCTATGAGCGATCGGCTGGAATTTCGTCCATGTAGGGGTCCAGTTCGTCTAGAAAGGTATCGATATTTGTACAGTCCTGGGGAATCGTGCTGCAAAGATTGTTAATTTTGTCGTTGAAGTATTTAGCCAGTTGGTTAGCAGATGGGTAGTTTGAGGGTGAGGATGTGATTGGGTTGGTGTTAAGAGGATTTTTTATATCTGTACCGCTGGTTGTGATTGTGTGTAGTAGGATCTTTTGGCTCGTTTAATGGCATTTTTGTAATTCCTGTGTGACTGCTTCCATGCGTTCTAGGTGAGGTTATTTTTTGATTTACTCCATGTTTTTTCTAGTTTCCTGGTTTGTGACTTTAGGTTGTTTTAGTAGGTCATTGAACCATGGTGACGGGTTGCACCTACGTAGAATTTTAGTGCGTAGTGGGGCTATTTCGTCCAGTATAAGTTTGCACCTGTTGTCCCATTCTGTAAGGAAGTAGTTTGAGTTTGGTTGTGTAGACCAATTGTTGTTGTAAATTTGTTGCCAGAACTTTTGTCAATCCGTGCTCTAGTGACGATTTTTACAGGGTCTTGTGTTTTAGGCTGGCCTTTTTTTCGCCAGTGTAGGGATAGTGCCAATTTAAGATGATCCGACCAGGGGGTGGCAGACCAGTTGATACTGGATACATAGATGTTTTGGTCTGTAGAGAACTTGTAAGAGATGATGTTGAGCGAGTGACCTTTGCTGTGGGTAGGCTGTATAGGAGGGAGGTCAAGGTTGCAAAGGTGAAGGAGATCTTTACATTCGCGGGTGTGTATCTTAGGCGTGACCACTTAACACCAGCCATAGAGTTGGTGGAAATGCTTATGCCTAGATTGCTGACAAATCAATAAAACATACCACATCTCTTAGATACTTAGGGGTCCTTTTAATAAGCTGCGGTAAAAAGTGGCTTACGGTAGTGCGAGCGCATCTTTTGTAGAAACGCTGGGCCATTTTTTACCATGTCTATGAAAAAGGGTCTGTTCTAAGGGGCCGGAAAATGGACATGCGATAAAATTGAAGCCAGCATGTGTCCATTTTCGGCCTGAGACCTTACCACCACCCACTTACCTAGTAGTTAGGTCTCACGCGCTACCCGCATGGTAAGCATGCAGCGCACGCCAACTGCTGTTTACCGCCGGGTAAGTAGCCTGCAGTAGAAAATAGAAAGTTATTTTCTACCACAGGATTCAGAACACCAAATTCAGAATTACCGCCCAGTCCACATGCTAGCTGGACGATAGGGCTGATTTGGCATTCACTGTGTGCCTGTAGGCCCTCCTGTGCCTTTGTAAATGGGCCCCTCAATAACTGTGAATGTGCTCATACAAACTTGAGACCAATACTGCCATACTTTATCAGACAAACATCTCAAATAGTTTACTAATCCCACATCAAGCTATATAATGTGAATATCCCATGCAGAAATTATAGTATTCTATAATTTATGTGCACAGCTGTGCAGTACACACCCATTCTCTGCCTATACTGCACCCACGGGTTCCTTTACTAAGATGTGGTAGAAGGGGACCTGCACTAGCATAAGAACATGTTTTTGATTGATTTATTTATTTGTGGTACATTTATACCCCACATTTTCCCACTAGAGCGAGCACAATGTGGCTTACAATGTTACAAAAGGTTACAATGCAATGAGGGTAATGACATGACAAGGCAGAAAGACGGGAAAGTACAGGAGGATTATACAAGGATGCTTGAATAGGTTGGAGTAGTAAATGGGTATAGACAAATTGAGGTAGGCAGGGATTAAGCGTTAATTGGTAGGATAAGCTTTCTCGAAGAAAAATGTTTTTAAAGATTTCTTGAATAGCTGGTGATTGTCAGTCTCCTTTAGATGCCTTGGTAGAACATTCCAGGACTTTGGGCTGACGTAGGAGAAAGATGATGAAAAAAGCAGTTTATATTTAACTGACTTGCAGCTTGGATAGTGTAGGTTAAGGTAGGATTGAGCAGTTATCGAAGAATTTCTGGATGGCAGATCAATTAAATCTAGCATGTAAGCAGGGGCTTCCCCATATATTATCTTGTGAGTCAATGAGCATATTTTGAAGGTAATACGGTCTATAATGGGGAGCCAGTGTAGGTTAAAACGAAGAGGCTGGGCATGATCAAAGCTTGATTTGCCTATATTAGCCTTGCAGCAGTGTTTTGAGCAGTCTGGAGCTTTTTCAGAATGAAATTTCGGCAACCAGCATAAATTCCACTGCAGTAGTCAATATGCGATAGGACCAACCAGTGAGTAAGGGTACGGAAGAGCTCCCTTGTGAGGAATTGCCCGAGATGCCTCAATCTCCACATGGAGTGGAACATTCTTTTTGTGATGAGTTTAGCTTGACTGTCCAGTAGCACGTGATTATCCAACAAGACACCAAGGATTTTCAGACTTTTTGAGATCGGAAGAGTGTAATCCTTTGAGATGAGTGAAGCTGGGATAACCTTATTATGCTGAGACGAAAGGATTAGACACTGCGTTTTTTCTTTATTGATGCATGCTGAAGCCCCCTTTTACCACAGCAGGTAAAAGGCTGGCTATTTTTGGGGAAAAGAAATGGCCATGAACCACTTACAGCACGGCCATTTCGGTGGGGAGCCCTTACCGCCATCCATTGAGAAGGTGGTAAGGGCTCCCGCACTAATGCAGTGGTAACCGGGCAGTGTGCGGCACTGACTGATTACCACTGGTTAAGTTCTGGCACTTCAAAAATCTAAAAAATGGCTATATTACCAGAAATGACACCCACTGAGGGTGGGAACTACCGCCAGGCTACAAAGTTCTGGATTGGCGCTCAGCATGGGAGTAGTTTGGGGGGGGGCGAGGGGGCAGTGCTCTCCCAAACGAGCTGCCACCCCATCCTCCAATCCCCGAGTCGCCGGCAGCCTCTGCGAGAAAGCAGCATGCATGCTGCTTTAGATCTGCTCTCGGAAGCCTTTCTTTCTCCTTCAACTTGGTGGGAAGCTGTAGGTGAGCGAAGGCCTCCAGGGCAGGTCTAAACAGAGTGTGTGCTTCTTTCGCTGAGGCTGCTGGTGGCTTGGGGGATTGGAAGACATGGGAGGGTGATACCGGGCACCACTGGAAGACGGGGTGGTGGCGGGGGGGGGGGGGGGGGGGGGGAAGCGGCGGCGGGAGAGAGACATGCCCCACCCTTTGCCCCCCAAATGAAACTGTCAAACTACACCCATGGCGCCCAGCAGGCCCGTTGATGTGCGCAATCCCTTTAGTAAAAGGGTCCCCCCAGTTCCTGCCCCTAATACAGCATGCTACCAAGATAAGAGTTAGTGCAGTGGCGTACCAAGGGGGGGGCGGTGGGGGCGGTCCGCCACGGGTGCCAGTGGGTGGGGGTGCTCCGCTCCCGCCGCCTCCCGTGGCCATTCCCGCGGCGCCGCATGTTAAAAAAAAAAACAGCGAAGCAGCGTCGCAGGCAGCGCCTCGTGCCCTTCTTGTAAAAAAAAAAATCAAATCTCCTCCTTCCTTCTCCTCCTCGTCTTGACGTCGACTCGGGCCTTCCAATCAATTTGATTGGAAGGCCCGAGTCGACGTCAAGACGAGGAGAAGGAAGGCGATTTGATTTTTTTTTTTACAAGCAGGGCACGAGGCGCTGCCTGCGACGCTGCTTAGCCGGTGGGGAAGGAGAGGGGCGAAAGGGACTCGGGTGGGGGTGTTCAAAGGGGAGAAGGGGACTGGGGTGGGGGTCTCAGACAGGGGAGGGGAGAAGGGGACTGGGGTGGGGATCTCAGAGGGGAGAAGGGGAGGGGAGAAGGGGACTGGGGTGGGGGTGTTCAGAGGGGAAAAGGGGAGGGGAGAAGGGGACTGGGGTGGAGATCTCAGAGGGGAGAAGGGGATTGGGGTGGGGGTGTTCAGTGGAGAGAAGGGGACTGGGGTGGGGGTCTCAGACAGGGGAGGGGAGAAGGGGACTGGGGTGGGGGTGTTCAGAGGGGAAAAGGGGATGGGAGAAGGGGACTGGGGTGGGGATCTCAGACAGGGGAGAAGGGGACTGGGGTGGGGGTGTTCAGAGGGGAAAAGGGGAGTGGAGAAGGGGACTGGGGTGGGGATCTCAGACAGGGGAGGGGAGAAGGGGACTGGGGTGGGGATCTCAGAGGGGAGAAGGGGACTGGGGTGGGGATCTCAGACAGGGGAGAAGGGGACTGGGGTGGGGGTGTTCAGAGGGGAAAAGGGGAGGGGAGAAGGGGACTGGGGTGGGGATCTCAGACAGGGGAGGGAGAAGGGGACTGGGATGGGGATCTCAGAGGGGAGAAGGGAACTGGGGTGGGGTCTCAGACAGGGGAGGGGAGAAGGGGACTGTGGTGGGGGTCTCAGACAGGAGAAGGGGAGGGGAGAAGGGGACTGGGGTGGGGGTGTTCAGAGGGGAGAAGGGGGCTGGAACTGGGGGCTGAAAAACGGGGCAGAGAGAGGGGACAGATCCTAGATGGAAGGGGGAGCGAGAGGGAGGGCAGACCCTGGATGGATGGGAGAGGGAGGGCAAATGGTGGATTGAAGGGGCAGAGAGAAAGGGCAGGCAGTGGATGGAAGGGACGGCAGAGAGGGCTGACACTGGATGGCAGAGAGAGAGAGAGAGTGAAGACAGATGCTGGATGGAAGGAAGACGGTGAAAAGAAGATGAGGAAAGCAGAAACCAGAGACAACAAACTGTAAATAAAATATATTTTTTTATTTTTTTTGCTTTAGGATAAAGTATTGTAGATATGTTAAATGTTTATAATAGAACATGTAAATAAGGTAATCTTTTTATTGGACTAATTTTAATACATTTTGACTAACTTTCGGAGAACAAAACCCCCTTCCTCAGGTCAGGATAGGATACTGTAACAGCACTATACTGTACTGACCCGAGGATGGAGGTTTTGGCCTCTGAAAGCTAAATGTATTAGTCCAATAAAATGGTATTATTTTACTTTCTATATTTGTTTTATTTCTATTTGTTAATTTGTAAAGTGGTGATTGGTACTTGTTAGTTTTTTTTCAAATTTACATCTGCTGTCTTTATATTTTGCACAGTACTAGGGGACAGATTCTGTTTCTGTGGTGTTGCATTGTATGCAGAGTCTGGCATTGGGGGTTCAGTTTAATTTTTGTCTAAATAGAAAGTTTATGATTACTTATTCTATAGTGGATTAGGGTGTATCTGTGTTTGTGAAAAAGACATGGCTTTCAGTTGGCATTGCCTGTGCAGGATCTACGATCTGTACTATTCTGTCTGGTTTCATTTTACAATAGGTGAATTGATGTTCTAGTGCTCACTGTAGTGTTTAAGATGCTTTCCTTTTCCTTGTGTGACTCGTAGAAATGACTGCTTATGGTATGGTAGAATTGCTCTATAGGTCCTGAGTGTTTTGTATTCTCGGCATGCCTAGTACTGGATTTGGGGGGGGGGGGGGGTGTGTTAAAAAATGACCGGCCCCGGGTGTCAACTACCCTAGGTACGCCACTGAGTTAGTGTGCTCATGCAGTAACAGAATATGCTAATTTGTGCATTAACCGCTTAAGGCATTTCACTGAAAGGGCCTGTAATTATATAAAATTAGTTGATTGTACCTATTTATTATAATCCATTAAATTATTTTATACATTTGTGGACATCTTTGTATATATGCCTCACTTACATTTGTTTGTTTGTTGTGGGCATTTAATTAATTAATTAATTTGTTGCATTTGTATCCCACATTTTCCCACCTTTTTGCAGGCTCAATGTGGCTTACATATTGCCGTTAATGGCGTTAGCCGATTCTGGTCTGAACAAATACATGGTACGAATGAATACAAGGTGATGTTGTGATAGATAAGGTACATGTAAGGTAGGTGTAGTTGGGTTAATTGCTCCTTATTTTTGCTGTGGAAAAGTATATATGCAAAATAACCTACTCTCTCTCTCACCAAACTGCATTCCCTTTAAGAAGAGGCAATGGGATGCTCACGTTTTTGGCAGGCTCAATGCTGGGCTCGTCAGGTGCCAGCTCCCCAATCAGTAGTGAGTTCATATACTTGCGCACCAAGACCTTGTCAATATGGAACGCCATAAAGGGATCCTGGAAAAAGCAAATAGTGATCAGTTTAGATTAGGATGTTGAGGCACAAGTTTCAGGACACACAAGACAGCAGGGCAATTGCATACTGTGCAGTCCAGGCAAGACTCCATGCAGAAATGCGCACAGGCCAGAAGACACAAGCAACTCAAATAACATAGGAATACCCATACTGGGACAGACCAATGGTTCATCTAGTCTAGTATCCTGTTTCCAACAGTGGCCAATCCAGGTCACAAGTACCTGGCAAAAAACCTAATAGTAGCAACATTCCATGCTATTAATCCCAGGGCAAGCAGTAACTTCCCCATGTTTATCTCAATAGCAGGAACTTGTCCAAACCTTTTTTAAACCCAGATATGATAACCGCTGTTACCACATCCTCCAACAACAAGTTCCAGAACTTATTATTCATTGAGTGAAAATATATTTCCTCCTATTTGTTTTAAAAGTATTTCAATATAACTTCATTGAGTGTTCCCTAGTCTTTGCACATGGATTTCAGTATTTGTTCACGTCTTGACCTTGAAGCTCAGGGAATGATCTTAAGTATTATAAACTGAGGATGGTCCTTTATTAGCCTTTTGGATGAGACTTAGAATCTGTGCAATATGGAGGTGGTGGTGATGGTGATGAGGAGGGGGGTTCACATCTTGTCCACACTGGTTGGCACAGTGATGTTATGACCATTGCTAAACTAGGAGGGTTACATTTCCCATTTAAAACGAAAATTAAAAATCTCTTTATACACATTTCACAATCCTGCCTACGTTAAATGATCTCTCCAGCAAAAACTAGCTTTCCACACAACACATCAAGACAGAACCAGATTCCAATACAAATGGAACTTCTCTATCATGTCAGACAAATTCCAAGGTTAGTCTGGCAGGGCAGAAGACAAGTGTGCATGCTTGCTGTCCCTTAATAACACTAAGGAGGGAGTTATCAACATGGGCTAAAAAAAAAATGAAATGTTATTTTACTGTTAACTCCAGTTATTAGTAATTAGGTCTCACTGCATAAAACAAGACCTGTGCTAAAATTGCACAACTTAGTGGTACAATAAAACATCCTAATCGTAGCCCATATGGATAACTAGGACCCAAATCAGACTCATTCACTGCATCCAGTTTATTTGTCTTGCATTCTCTGCCTTGCATTCTCTAAATATGTCTAAGGTGGCAGCTCCCCTAATATAAATCACACAGAGTTCCCACTCATATAAGAGATTTCAAGTGAGTTTGCATTTAGAGCCTGTGGCTGATGCTAAGCTTTGGTCCAGCCTCTGCTTCAATGAATAATCATGGAAAAAATATAACAGTTTCTATAAAAACATATATTTTTAATGCAATTTTATTAGAATCTAAACAGTATAATAAAACAAATAATTACAACACAATATTTTTAATTTAAATTGCTGTTATAGTTTTCACTCAAAAAGCCATTTTGGAAGTTGTGAACCATTACTGCACTTATTATAATGAGATCCATGAGCCCATTGCAAGTAACCATACGTGTGGTTTTATGCATTCTTTAAGATGGTTTGTATATGTCACATCCCAATCAAATCTTTGTGTAGATACCCCTGATGCAGGCATGTAGGTGCTGAAATATGAACTACTGAAAGGAGACTAAAAAAAAAACTGGTCATCTGTGAAGTTTTTCCACTGTAGATAAGAACATAAGAATAGCCCTACTGTGTCAGAACAATGGTCCATCTAGTCCAGTATCCTGCTTCCAGCAGTCTGGCAGAAACTCAATTAGTAGCAAGATTATAGGATAAATAGTGGCTTTCCCCAGTTCTATCTCAATTGCAGATTATGGATTTTTCCTCCAGGAATTTGTCCAAACCTTTTTTTTAACCCAAATACACTAATTACTATTACCACATCCTCCAGCAATGAGTTCCAGAGCTTAACTATTAGTTGAGTGGAAAAAATATTTTCTTCTATTTGTTTTGAAATTATACAGAGTACAAAATCGGTTCATGTTTACCTGTTCTACTTCACTGGGTTTTGTAGACCTGTATCATAGTCCCACTCAGCTGTCTTTTTTTCAAGCTGAAGAGCCCTAACCTCTTAAGTCTTTCCTCATATGAGAGGAGTTCCATCCCCTTAATCATTCTGGTTGTCCTTCTTTGAACCTATTCTAATTCTGCTTTATCTTTTTTGAGATATAGTGACTAGAACTGCACATAAGGTGAAGTCGCACCATGGAGCAATACAGAGGCATTATAATATTCTTTGTTTTATTTTCTATCCATTTTCTAATAATTCTGTTTGCTTTTTCACCTGCTACCACACACTGAGCAGAAGATTTCAGCATATTGGTGAAGGAGTAGCCTAATGGTTAGTGCAGTGGGCTTTGATCCTGGCATCAGGGGTTCAAGCCCACTACAGCTTCTTGTGGCCTTGGGTAAGTCACTTAATCCTCCATTGCCCCAACTACAAAAACTTAGATTGTAAGCCCTCTAGGGACAGAGAAAGTACCTGCATATAATGTGTACAGTGCTGCATACATCTAGTAGTGCTATAGAAATAAATATAAGTGCATAAGTAATGCCACACTGGGAAAAGACCAAGGGTCCATCGAGCCCAGCATCCTGTCCACGACAGCGGCCAATCCAGGTCAAGGGCAGCTGGCAAGTTTCCCAAACGTACAAACATTCTACACATGTTAGTCTTGGAATTGTGGATTTTTCCCAAGTCCATTTAGTAGTGGTTTATGGAATAGTAGTAGTATTGTACATGATGGCATCCTTCGATACTGACTCCTAAAGTGGAACCTAGCACCAAATAGCTATGATTTAGATTATTATTCCCAATGTGCATCACTTTGCATTTGTCCACATTAAATTTCATTTGCCATTTGGATGCCCAGTATTCCAGTTTTCAAATGTCTTCAGCAACTTTTCACAGTCCGCATATATCTTAACTTTGAGTAGTTTTGTCTTATCTGCTAAATTAATCACCTCACTCATTGTAACCATTTCCAGATTATTTATATATATGTTTAATAGCACCAGGCCCAGTACCTATCCCTGGGGTCCTCTGTTTTATGGTTACTCTTCAATAAATAATTAAGCTTCTATGGTTGTTGCTTGCTGCTGCTTTTTATTTTATTTTTAATAAGTTTAAATAATACATATCCAATTAAAAACTTTGCTTCTAGAGAAAAGTGTTACCATGAAGAAACATAAGTTGGGGTGCGGGAGAAGAAAAATAATTCCACACTTTGGTTTAGTGAAGTCCACAATAAGGGATCCAATAAAGATTAATAGCAAATATCTCCATTAAAGGTACAACAACGAGAAAACGCCTGACCAATTCAAAGGTTAGTCCCAATGGATAATTCCTTAACATACAGTTGGGCTCATTTTTGAAAGAGAAGGGCGCCCATCTTTCAACACAAATCAGAAGATGGACGTCCTCCCAGGGTCGCCCAAATCGGCATAATCGAAAGCCAATTTTGGGCACCCTCAACTGCTTTCTGTCGCAGGAATGACCAAAGTTCCCGGGGGCGTCAGAAGCATAGCGAAGGCAGGACTGGGGCGTGCTTAACACATGGGCGTCCTCAGCCGATAATGGAAAAAAGAAGGGCGTCCCTGACGAGCACTTGGCCGACTTTACTTGGTCCATTTTTTCTTGCGACCAAGCCTCAAAAGGTGCCCGAACTGATCAGGTGACCACCGAAGGGAATCGGGGATGACCTCCCCTTACTCCCCCAGTGGTCACCAACCCCCTCCCACCCAAAAAAAACCTTTAAAAATATTTTTTGCCAGCCTGTATGCCAGCCTCAAATGTCATACCCAGCTCCATGACAGCACTATGCAGGTCCCTGGAGCAGTTTTTAGTGCGTACTGCAGTGCACTTCAGGCAGGTGGACCCAGGCCCATCCCCCCCTACCTGTTACACTTGTGGTGGTAAATGTAAGCCCTTAAAAACCCACCACAAACCCACTGTACCCACATGTAGGTACCCCTCTTCACCCCTTAGGGCTATGGTAGTGTTGTACAGTTGTGGGTAGTGGATTTGGGGGGGGGGGTTGGGGGGCTCAGCACACAAGGTAAGGGAGCTATGCACCTGGGAGCAATTTGTGAAGTCCACTGCAGTGCCCCCTAGGGTGCCTGGTTGGTGTCCTGGCATATCAGGGGGACCAGTGCACTATGAATGCTGGCTCCTCCCACAACCAAAGGGCTTGGATTTGGTCGTTTCTGAGATGGGCGTCCTCGGTTTCCATTATCGCTGAAAACTTGGGACGACCATCTCTAAGGACGACCATCTCTAAGGTCGACCTAAATTTCTCAATTTGGGCATCCCCGACCGTATTATCGAAACGAAAGATGGACGCCCATCTTGTTTTGATAATACGGTGGGACGTCCTGCAAGGACGTCCTCAGGAAAACTTGTACGCCCCGTTCGATTATGCCCCTCAGTGTGACACAATCAAGACACAGCAGAACTAGAAGGGGCCTCCAATCACTTAGCAACTAAAAAGGAGGACAATTAAGATGGTTCAAACCACCCCCCCCCCCCCCCCATATTTAACAGATCTATACATTACGATACACTTACAAGGTTTTGAAGAAAGAAAAGTGCACCCAAATGTAATACACAGAAATTTATGACATCTCTGAGTATCTTTTTTCACAGCTGGAAACATCCTAATCTTAGAGTTAAAAATAATTCTTTGCAACATTTGAAATACATCTGCAGTAACCAGTCTCTGTCCGATTTTAATGACAAAGAGACAACCAAGGCTGTGGTTGACACCAAGGGGAGAATTCTATAAATGGTGTTGAAAAATCAGCGCTGGGAAAATTGGCAATTAGCTCAAGGATAAACACCCTTTATAGAATGGTGCTTAGAGCTGATTCCTGTGCCCAAAGTTGAGCCCCAGTATTTATGTCAGCTGAAAACTGGTGTAAATGCTGGTGCCAGTTCATGGCATTTAGGCACATAAATGATGCTATCCTATAACACTGCACACAACTTTTCGGGACACCCCTGACCCACCCTTGCCACTCCCACAGCCATACCTCCTTTGAGTTGTATGCTATGGGATTTACGGCATCCAGTCATAATTGCCCTGACAAAATAACCCCAACAAAAAAGCCCTGACAAAACAGCCTTGAAACAAAATAACCCTTGACATTTCACACCCTAATAAAATAGCACTTGACAAAATGGCCCCTCCCACAAAACAACCCTCTGTTATGTCAGGGACTATTATGTTGGGAGCTTTTTTTGTTTGGAGCTTTTTTGTCGGGGCCATTTTGAACAGGTTCTGGGATTTACGTGCCTGTTATAGAATGACATGCAGGCAGATGTGTGCATGAAACCAAACTAGTGCCAATTAACTAAGGTCAATTGATAGTTAACAGTTCATTAACCAATTTGCGTGCACATCTTGAATCCACACCAAAATTTTGGCATATGGGTACCATATATAAAATCCAGAGGCAAATCAGTATGCGATGTCTCTAACTTATCAGTAACATTCCAGTGAAATTTTAACTTCAGGGGCTTCAGCAGCAGTACTGTCTACAGCAGACAAATAGTGTATCTTTAAATCAGAGGAAGGGCACTAACTTCTTTTTCCAAAATTTCAGTCATGCACAGACAAAACATTTCTCAAAGTGATCTGAGAGGTAAACGTGGAAAATTAATCAAACGTAAATTACTTGACCTAAGCCTCATTCTCCAAGGCCTCCACCTTTATAAGAAATACAATTCAATTCAATTCAGATCTTAGATACCACTAATATCCTCTGTTCAGCATTCAGTGTGGTTTACACCACAAGTGGGACAAAAGTTGGGTACAATATTATAGGTAGGACATTGGTTGAATTAAATAATGTTGGTTGAAAACAATGTTATATAACACTAGAGAGTGTGAGAGTAGTAAAGATGTTTCTTTTGATAGTCCTGGGACATAGAGGTTGTTATGTAGCAGTCTTTGGAAAAAGGAAAGTTTTTAAGCTCTTCCGTAGAGGAGTGTGGTAGCCGTGTTAGTCCACTCTTAAGGTTATCGATAGACATCAAACAAAATAAAACATGGAAAAGAAAATAGGGCTCCCACCCCTGTTGGTCAGCATTTTACAGGACCAGGACACTGTACCAGTGACTTCACAGTGAGAATCCTGAAAGGTAACTTTAAAACCATACAAGAACGTAAGACCTTTGAAGTCAGAATGATTGAATATTTTAACACCCAACAGAAAGGACTTAACAAGGATCTGGGGTTCCTAGCCCATTATAAACCATAAAGCTGTATTTCTCTGTTGATCACCCCACCCCTCAATTATCCACACTCATCCTGTTAGAATATCAATGATATGCTTTGATGTACCCATGCATACCTCCTACCCACCCCCATCCTCCCACCCTGTCAGACTGTCATAGTAATGCTTGAATGTTTTCACCTTTATACACTGTCAGCTAGCATATTTGCTTATTTCCGATCTGACGAAGAAGGGCAACCTTCGAAAGCTAATCAAGAAATGTATTAAGTTATGTCTAATAAAAAAGGTATCATCTTATTTTCTTTTCCATGTTTTATTTTGTTTGATTTCTATTGATAACCTCTTCCGGAAACAGGGAAGAGCGAGCTGAAGATCTTCTGAAATCGTATTCCCTTATAGAACAGTGGGGCTAAGATCAATTGTTCTTTCAGTCTGTTGGAATGAATGATACAAACAGATGAGATATTAATCAACAATTCAGAGGTAGCACCTTGTAGAATTTGAAAGACTAGACAGGCAGCTTTAAATGTAATTCTTTCAGCTATGGGTAGCCAATGTAGTTTAGCAAGATATGACAAAACGCTAGTATATCTATTCAGTTTGAAAATTAGTCTTGCTGCTGTGTTCTCTATGTTCTGCAGTTTTTTCTGATATTGGGTCTTAAAACCAAAAAGTAAGACATTACAGTAGTCCAGATGCGGTAGGATCAGCATATGGACCAATAGCACAAAGGCTTTTTGATCAAAGAATGACCTGACTAAATGTAATTGTTTCATTTTAAACATTGTGTTCTTCCATAGTTGGTTGATATGGGATGAGAATGATAGGGAGGAGTCTAGAAAGACCCCAAGCACTCTAGCTTCTGATTCAGCTGTGAAGGTTCTGTCATTGGATAGTGTTATTGAAGTTGAGATTTCAGTTCCTTGATTCTGAATCTTAATCTTTTGCACATTCAGTTAAGTTTGTTTGCCAAAGCCCATGTCTGAATAGCATTCATCCCGGTTGTTACAGAACACATTGGATCTTAATGTGAAGACGTCAGCGGTAGGAGGAGCATGATGTCGTCAGCATATAACAATAACTCTCCTAATCCCAGGTGTATTGAGCTGAGGGAAGACATAAAGAAATTAAACAAAATAGGAGAGAGCGAGAATCCTTGGTGGACACTATGTTTTGGTATCCAGTAGTTGGAAAGGTGTTTATTTTGTTTTACAGAGTAGCTTTGGTTTGAAAGGAATTCATTGAACCACTTGGAGACAGATCCTGTTATTCCTGTCTGATTCAGTTGTTCAAGGAAAACTTCATTGGCTACCAGTACAACACAGGGCTAAATTTAAAACTCTATTTCTGATTTTCAAGGCCCTTAAAGCAGTGGCGTAGCCAGACCTGACATTTTGGCTGGGCCCAGAGCTAATATGGGTGGGCACTATATATATATATATATATATATATATATATATATATATATATATATATATATATATATATATATATATATATATATATACAGTATATATATAAGCGCGTGAAACATCTACCCCCCCATCCAGAAGGCCACCACCAGACCAGAGCCATCATTTTGATTATAAGAGTAATCAAAACGCTGGCTGGTCATGGTGGTGGGCTTCTGGGTGGGGGTGGGCTCTTCACTGCAGGGCAAAAAAAGGTATATTTTAATCATTAAATATATACATTTTTTGCCCTAGGCAGTGAAGTGCTTACCCCACCCAGAAATTCCCCAACAATAAATTTTAGTAGTGCCCAAGCCCCAGCTAGCTTAATTTAAAAAAAAATTACACGATGTTAAAAATTATGATGTAAAAAGTTTAAAACAAAATGTATTTAAAATTTTATTACCTGCAGTGCTGGGCTGGGCTCAGTGGGCTGGCAGCTGCTTGGCAGTAAAGTTGCACCACGACAGTTCGATTGTACTTTTGTATGACACTCACTCACTATCTCGAGACGGACGGAGTGGAGCGGAGCAAGAACGAGGCTGAGCGTGCCGCCGCGCACAGCTGCGGCATACCGCATAGGATGGAACAACATCATGACTCTGAGTCATCAGCAGCATGCAGCGGCCTCAGCATGGAAGAGGATGTCAGGCACGGGGTCACCACTAGAGGTCAAGAGCTGCCGTCTGCGACTGCGTGCCGTGCGTGCCGAGTCTGCTTCTGCCTCAAGCCTGAAAGGTAGGTGGGCTGGCTGGATCAGCTGAGTGGGCACCGCAGTACACTATGGCTACGAGAAGGCTGCTGCAGTGTGTGCGCTTTTCAACCGCGCTTGGGTGGGCGGGCCTGAGCCGACATTGGATGGGCCTGGGCGCCCGTAGCTATGCCCCTGCCTTAAAGGAAATGGCCCCGAGTACCTGAAGAATAGGATGATCCTCTACATACCGCCAATGACACTAAGGTCCTCTCAAGGACTATCACTAACCACACCCTCTCCAAAAGACATTACACAGTGTGATACCTGCAAGCGAGCCTTCTCCGGAGTAGCCCCCACACTCTGGAATGCACTGCCTGAAAAGCTCCGCTGAACACAAGACTATCTCTATTTCAGGAAGCAAGTTAAAGCTTGGCTCTTCAACCAGTCCTTTAATGGAAGAAGTAACTAACTTGTTAGTCTCACTCACACACAGAAGGAGTGACACGGGCAGGACATGTTTATCCACTCCTACCCTAGCTGAGATAATATTTAACCATCTCTCTGACCTCATGTGCAACTTTCTTTAAATTAGTCATCTTACTTTCTAACTCTTCTTATTCTCTTACCTATCCATATGTTCCATCTTTACTTATATCCTTCACTGTCAATTAAAATTTTCTATTACGTATTGTGTTGACATTGTAAGTAGTATACTAGTATACTATCCTGCGTATAATAGAATGAAAAAAACGCCCAAGTTCCGACCTAAATCGGGAGATGGACGTTTATCTCACAAAAACGAATAACACGGTATAATCGAAGGCCGAACTTGGACGTTTTCAACTGCACTTCATCGCGGAAGCGTACAAAGTTGACGGGGGCGTGTCGGAGGCATGGTGAAGGCAGGACTGGGGCATGGTTATCACCCGAACAGAGATGGGCACCTTTCGCCGATAATGGAAAAAAAGTATGCGTTTGTAGCTAGAATTTAGGGCACTTTTCCTGGACCCTGTTTTTTCACGAATAAGGCCCCAAAAAGTGCTCTAAATGACCAGATTACCACCAGAGGGAATCGGGGATGACCTCCCCTGACTCTCCCAGTGGTCACTAACCCCCTCCCACCACAAAAAAATGATGTTTCACAACTTTTTATTTTCACCCTCAAATGTCAGCAGTATGCAGGTCCCTGGAGCAGTTGTTAGGGGGTGCAGTGGACTTCAGGCAGGTGGACCCAGGCCCCCCCCCCCCCCACCTGGTACAATTGTGCTGCTTAATGCTTAGTCGTCCAACCCCCCCAAACCCACTGTACCCACATGTAGGTGCCCCCCTTCACCCCTTAGGGCTATAGTAATGGTGTAGACTTGTGGGCAGTGGGTTTTGAGGGGGATTTGGGGGGCTCAACACACAAGGGAAGGGTGCTATGCACCTGGGAGCTCTTTTACCTTTTTTTTTGTTTTTGTAAAAGTGCCCCCTAGGGTGCCCGGTTGGTGTCCTGGCATGTGAGGGGGACCAGTGCACTACGAATCCTGACCCCTCCCATGAACAAATGCCTTGGATTTATTTGTTTTTGAGCTGGGCACTTTCATTTTCCATTATCGCTGAAAAGCAAAAACGCCCAGCTCACAAATTGTCGAATAAAACATGGACGTCTATTTTTTTCGAAAATACGGTTCGGTCCGCCCCTTCACGGACCCGTTCTCGGAGATAAACGCCCATGGAGATAGACGTTTTTGTTCGATTATGCCCCTCCACGCCATACTTTGTAACGTAATTTGAATATTTTTACTGCTGTAATTGCCTATTACTCATGCTTGATCTATTCTTACAGTACACCACCTTGAGTGAATTCCTTCAAAAAGGCGGTAAATAAATCCTAATAAACAAATAAATAAGTAGTATTACATGATCCACTGCATCAAACACAGCTGAAATGTTGAACTGAAGTAGTAGGACCTAATTCCCCTTATATAGATATTTTTTGACATATGTTGTTAGAGCTAGGAGCAGGGTTTTGGTACTGTGTGCAGATCTGAATCCAAATTGGGACTGGTATAAAGTAGAAAATATGTCCAGAAAATTGTTTGCTAACATAGGATTCCAGCATTTTCGTAAAGAGGGGTATGGGGTGTGCTAGCCACTGGGCGACAGTTTGCTGTTGATGTTATATCTAACCCTGAGCCCTTTAGTAGTGGTATAAGCATGATTTTTCCCATATCTAAAAGAAGAGAGCCTGATTCTAGTAGCTCATTAAGGCGGTCTGTTAGCTATTGTACAACCTCTGGTGGAATAGCTTGGAACAGGAATTCCGGGCCATGATCCAGGAAGCAATGCGAGTGTGAGAATTTCAGTAGTAGTGATTTTATATCTTCAATTGATAGTGATGGAAAAACCTCCCATATCTGATTTGCTTTAATTCCCTGAATTGGGCCTGAGCTAAAACCTTTACATTTTCCACTGCTGGGTTACTTTTAGCTAGGTCAGATCTGATTTGACTGATCTTGTTCGATAATAGTCAGCTAGTTCTTGAGCGGAGAGACATATTTGATGTGTATTGTCAGCAGTGTAGGTGGAGGTTAGACTTCTAACTAGGATGAACAGTTTTTTATTGTTGAGAATATCCTGGCCCACTAAGCTGCGGTAATATTTTCATTTGGAATCAGCTATTTTTAGTTTATAGAGATAAAAGGCAAGTTTCCAGTTGGATCTATCATCAGTAGCTTTGCTTTTTCTTCACTGTTTTACAAGATGTGGACAGTTCAGTTTCAGCTGAGATAGCTCTTCAGAGAACCAAGGAGATTTTCGAACTGTTTTGACCTTTCTTGTAGTAACTGGAGCAATTTTATCCAACACTGATTTAAATTTAGTGTCCCAGACAGATTTTACCGATTCTTGCGTAGGGATTCCAGGGGTAAGGGAGTCTTTTAACTTGGTCCAGAAGCTGGATTCGTTGATTTTCCCTCCGGAGGTTATCAGCTTAAAAGGTTGATGGTTGGGCTGGCTCGACAGATGGATATCAATAGTAAAGTCTAGTTGGAAGTGATCAGACTATGGTATAGGCTTTCACTTAAATGAGCCAATCAAGCTAGTGGGATAAGAAGTAGGGAAGTCCAATGCATAGCCTTGTTCATGAGTTGAACCCTCCACAAACATGGTGAGTCCACTCATCTTCAAGAACAATTTAGTTATGAACACTGATATCAGCTTCATTCTCTCAATGTAAGTTTAGATCTCCTAGGACAACTACTCTAGAAAATTGGGACATGGCAGATGAAATGACCTCCAATATCATAGGTTCGGTTTCGGTCCTGGCTCCTGGCGGACGGTATATGAAGAGTAGAACATTCTGAGTGGCTTCTTTGGAGTCATCGCAGAATTGCACAACATATATTCCAGTTCTGGGAACACCTCTGAACTGCCTAGGGATGCGTGAAGAAAGTTCTTATAAATGAGAGTAAGTCCACTCCCTTTTTTACCTTGTCTTGGAGAATGAAGCATGTCATATCCAGGAGGGTATAAATGGGGTAGTATCAGACTATTGACTTTCATAAGCCATGTCTCAGAGATAAACAGAAAACCCAGATCTGCAGATTCTAGAAGATCCCTTATTCATAAGGCCTTGTTCCCCACAGATCTTGCATTGACATACATTACAGAAGTTAAGTGATTCATGTGTTCTAAGCAATAGAATTGTTTGGTCATGTTCAGAGGAGAGTGAGTTTTAAGCCTCTGAGGATTCACTGTGCCTTGCCGAGAGTTGAACTTGGTAAGTCGCCTGTAGCCTGACACAATAGTAGCACTCTGCAAGCAGGTGTTGGTACAGTCTAACAGGTATCTCTACCAGTGAGAATCAGCTGTTTATGAGCCCTAGGTTTTCTAGGTATATTACATATGATGACAATTTGATTAAAGCTGGAGCCTTCAGGCAGATTGCCCATCATGAAACGCAAGAGGGCTAAGTACAGCATTAAAGGTCACCACATGATGAATTTTTTCCCTTTACTTTTTTTTTCTCTTTCTCTTCCCTTTCTTCTCTCACTTTCCCTGCTGAACCCTAGTAGCCAAAGAGAACACATGAGGAATTAGCGCTTGGCCCAATTCCAGAGTTACTTGCCAGATTGCCTCCAGTGTGAACTGCTCAGGACAATGCAGAACAGGGGTCACAGTGAGGACACCTACTGAGCAGAAGCATAGTCAGGTTGTGATGCCAGGGGGAGCAGAGAGGCATACATGCGCAGGTGCAACGGACCGCCTAAAAAATAGGCACCGTCACCGTCCGAAGTTCATTTGGGGGAGCAGTTGCTCCCCTGGTGCCCCATCTAGCTATGCCACTGCTGAGTTGATCCCAATAGAAACCTCCACCTTAGTAGCTGCCAAAAATAAAAAGAAGCCATCCTCCTGTCTCCAAATTTGTTCCCTGAATTGTACTTCAGTGCTTGCTGCCAGTGTCTGTGAAACCGGTGCTTCTTGGTAACAGTTGTTTCATTTGCAGCCTGGTCTTTGCCTCTTTGTACTTTTAATCCAAACATGTCTGAAAAAAGTGCAAATAACCATCTCTAGGAAGGAAACTAGAACCATTATATTGTGGTACTTGATTATCACAAACATCTAAAGAGAATTGTGTTATTATCATTGTATGATAATAATTACAGCTAAATAAACAGAGGAGGAGTGAGAAAGAAACTTCCCTAAGGTCACAGTTAGGGAGCAGGATTAGAGCTCACAAGGCCCTGGAGAGCTTTTGACTCACAGCTCAGTTCTCTAGTGGTTTTCTACCTGTTGGGAAGGGGGGAGAGAAGGGGGAAATGCCTGGTTTGATATATTATAATTTCAGCATATTATACTGCAATTAAAAAAATATTAATTCTACCATTTTTGGAGGTAGAAAGCTCAAAATATATAAAATCTTCTTGTAGAACCCTAGGGGTCTCCACATCTACATCACTTAGAATTTATTAAAGTCATCATCATTGAAAGTACTGAAACAGATTCTGTCACTCCCCTGGGAGCTCCCATGTCCAGAATAGTCTCCAACAGTGCACAGAATGGCAACCTACTGATTCAGGAGGTGTGTACATATGAGTTTCCATTTGAACATCAGACCCAGTATGAGAAAGTCTGAAATGACCCATGTAACACTCAAACACCAGATCATATCTGGATAATTCTTTACTTTATTTTGGGTTTCTAGACCACTTGTACAAAAAAAGTTCTTAGTGGTTTACAAGGATTGAAAGAGATACCAAGGCAGTCTCTCGGGATTTGCCGTCAGTTCAGGTACATGAGAACAGAATAGCATTAGCATTTTCTGAAGAGGGTCGTTTTTACTTGTTTTCTGAATTGTGTATAATTGTGTAAATTGTCTAGACTTAGCCCCAAGTCTTTCCAGATTTTGGTGGTCCGGTATGCCACTAGCTGTGCGTACATACCGATTCGACACCTTTTGGGGAAGAGAATGTGAAGGGGGAGTTATTGGATCTTCTCACAAACGTGATCAAATAGCTAGGACAATTTCCATTAAGGATTTGAATAGAATGCATGCTAACCTGAACTGAATTCTTGTCTCCACAGGAAGCCAGTGTAGTTCTAAGTATAGATGGGAGATGTGATCCTGTTTTATTTCAGCGAATAGATTAACCAGACTGCTGTGTTTTGTACTGATTGTGGTTTACGTTGTTGTTCTTTTGGGGGGTTCTGAGTAATAAGAGGTTGCAACAGTCCAATTTCGAAAATAATAGTGATTGTACTAACAGTCTGAATTCTACCATCTCAAAAAATTTCCTTATTCATCTTATGCTTCTCATCAAGTTTTAGAATGTGCAAGAAAAGCCAATGTGGGCCATTCATTGCTTGTTCTGTTCCAAATATAGATATCTCAACTTCATCTTATCTTAAAGAAATAAAGAAAAAAATAATCTCTCCACTATGGCTTTGTCTTCGCTGATCACCTCTTTTACCCCTCTGTCATCTAGCGGTCCAACCGATTCTTTTGCCGACTCCTGGTGACGATGAAAATTGTAACGGAATTCAAAAATGTGTGGGATAATCACAAAGGAATCCTGTATAGAAGGAATAGCACCAAACAAGCTTAGCACTGATTACATGGCAACACCAGTAACTGGGAGCAAAACCAGAGCTGGGAAGACCTCTACGCTCTGTGCCCTGATCATGACTGCTTGGATTGAGCTTCAACAGCTGGAGAAGAAACCCCAGTGCTAGGCAGACTTCTATGGTCTATGCCCCGAAAATGACAAGTACAAATCATGATCAAGTATATTATACTAGTAAAAGAGGCCCGTTTCCAACAGAAAAGAAACGGGCGCTAGCAAGGTTCCAGGGCCCCCTCCCTACCCCCCTCCCTCCGTCCTCCGAGTTCCATGCCCCTCCTACCTGCCTCCCTCCCTCTCCTCCGAGTTCCAGGCACCCCTCCCCTCCGAGTTCCAGGACCCACCCCTCCCCTCCTCCTTCCCTCCCCCTCTTTCATCTCAGGACCCCCTCCCCCTCTCATCTCATGACCCCTTCCCCACTCTCTCGTCTCAGGACACCCACCCCCCTCTCTCATCTCAGGACCCCCTCCCCCCCTCTCTTGTCTCAGGACCCCTTCCCCCCCTCTCGTCCCATGCCCTCCGAGTTCCATGCACCCACTGTTGTCCGAGTTCCACAACCCCACAGCTCCCTCCCTCTCTCTCTGTGGCCTGCGAGTGCAAGCAGGACGTGTGCTGCTGCCTCTTCCCTTCGTAAGTGCCAGCTGTTGTTTAAAACTTTTTACCTCCTGCTCCACCGGCAACAGTGAAGTGCAGCACACACGGACGCCGCTTTAGACTGCCTTCGCTTTCGCTTCCGTTTCAGCTGTTCCTCTGGTCCCACCCTTCTGCAAACAGGAAATGAGAGCGGGACCAGAATTATATTGTGTGTGTGTGTATATATATATATATATGTAGTTCACATCATATTTTATGCCACTTGTTCCCAACACAATAATAATAGGTGATTTCAATTGCCCTGATATTGACTGGGTAAATGTAACATTGGGGCATGCTAGGGAGGTAAAATTCCTTGATGAAATCAAGGACAGCTTTATGGAGCAGCTGATACAGGAGTCAACGAGAGAAGGAAAAATTCTAGACCTAGTCCTTAGTGGAGCACATGATCTGGTGTGGGAGGTAATGGTGATGGGGCCGCTTGATAACAATGATCATAATATGATCGGATTTGATATTAGCTTTGAAGTATACATAGGAAATCAAATACATTAGCGTTTAACTTTAAAAAAGGAGACTATGATAAAATTAGAAGAACGGTGAAAAAAAAAACTTAGAGGAGCAATTGCGAGGATCAAAAATTTACATCAGGCATGGATGCTGTTCAAAAACACCATCCTGGGAGCCCAGGCCAAATATATTCCGTGAATTAAAATAGGAGGATGGAAGACCAAATGACAGCCGGCATGGTTAAAAAGTGAGGTGAAGGAAGCTATTAGCACTAAAAGAAAATCCTGCAGAAAATGGAAGAAGGAACCGACTGAAAACAGTAAGAAACAGCATAAGGAATGTCAAATGCAAAGCGCTGATAAGGAAGGCTAAGAGGGACTTCGAAAAAAAGATTGCGTTGGAGGCAAAAACACATAGTAAATTTTTTTAGGTATATTAAAAGCAGGAAGCCGGCAAAAGAATCGGTTGGACCGCTAGATGACCGAGGAGTAAAAGGGACGATCAGGGAAGACAAAGCCGTAGCAGAGAGATTAAATGAATTCTTTGCTTCGGTCTTCACCGAGGAAGATTTGGGTGGAATACCGGTGCCAGAAATGGTATTCGAAGCTGACAAGTCGGAAAAACTTAATGAATTCTCTGTAAACCTGGAGGATGTAATGGGGCAGTTCTACAACTGAAGAGTAGCATATCTCCTGGACCGGATGGTATTCATCCCAGAGTACTGGTAGAACTGAAAAATGAGCTCTCTGAGCTATTGTTAGTAATATGTAATTTATACTTAAAATCAAGCGTGGTACCGGGAGATTGGAGGGTAGCCAATGTAACGCCGATTTTTAAAAAAGGTTCCAGAGGAGATCCGGGAAATTATAGACCGGTGAGTCTGACATCGGTGCCGGGCAAAATGGTAGAGACTATTATTAAGAGCAAAATTACAGAGCATATTCAAAAGCACGGATTAATGAGACAAAGTCAACATGGATTTAGTGAAGGGAAATCTTGCCTCACCAATCTATTACATTTCTTTGAAGGGGTGAACAAACATGTGGAGAAAGGTGATCCGGTTGATATTGTGTATCTGGATTTTCAGAAGGTTTTTGACAAAGTACCTCATGAAAGATTCCAGAGGAAATTGGAGAGTCATAGGATAGGAGGTAGTGTTCTATTGTGGATTAAAAACTGGTTAAAAGATAGAAAACAGAGAGTAGGGTTAAATGGTCAGTATTCTCAATGGAGAAGGGTAGTTAGTGGGGTTTTCTGGGGTCTGTGCTGGGACCACTGCTTTTTAACATATTTATAAATGACCTAGAGATGGGAGTAACTAGTGAGGTAATTAAATTTGCTGATGACACAAAGTTATTCAAAGTAGTTAGATCATGGGAGGATTATGAAAAATTATAACAGGACCTTACAAGACTGGGAGATTGGGCGTCTAAATGGCAGATGATGTTTAATGCGAGCAAGTGCAAAGTGATGCATGTGGGAAAGAGGAACCTGAATTATAGCTACAGCATGCAAGGTTCCACGTTAGGAGTCACAGACCAAGAATTGGATCTAGGTGTCGTCGTTGATGATACGTTGAAACCTTCTTCTCAGTGTGCTGTTGCGGCTAAGAAAGCAAATAGAATGTTAGGCATTATTAGGAAAGGAATGGAAAACAAAAATGAGGATGTTATAATGCCTTTGTATCGCTCCATGGTGCGACCGCACCTTGAATATTGTGTTCAATTCTGGTCGCCGCATCTCAAAAAAGATATAGTGGAATTAGAAAAGGTGCAGAGAAGGGCGATGAAAATGATAAAGGGGATGGGACGACTTCCCTATGAGGAAAGGCTAAAGCAGCTAGGGCTCTTCAGCTTGGAGAAAAGGCGGCTGAGGGGAGATATGATAGAGGTCTATAAAATAATGAGTGGAGTTGAATGGGTAGATGTGAAGCGTCTGTTTATGCTTTCCAAAAATACTAGGACTAGAGGGCATGCGATGAAGCTACAATGTAGTAAATTTAAAACGAATTGGAGAAAATGTTTCTTCACTCAATGTGTAGTTAAACTCTGGATTTTGTTGCCAGAGAATGTGGTAAAGGTGGTTAGCTAAGCAGAGTTTAAAAAAGGTTTGCACGACTTCCTAAAGGAAAAGTCCATAGACCATTATTAAATGGACTTGGGGAAAATCCATTATTTATGGGATAAGCAGTATAAAATGTTTTGCACTTTTTGGGGATCTTGCCAGGTATTTGTGACCTGGATTGGCCACTGTTGGAAACAGGATGCTGGGCTTGATGGACCTTTGGTCTTTCCCAGTATGGCAATACTTATGTAAGCACAACAAGGGGAGACTCCTATGCAATCATAATTTGGGTATGAATCTTTGCATTATATGCCAGAGGCATATAATGAGATGCAGCGACCAGAATTGCACATGATACTCAAGGTGTGGTTGCACCATGGAATGATACAGAGGCATTATTCTTTATTTTATTCTGTATTTCTTTCCTAATAAATTATAATAGTTTCCTTTTTTGGCCACCACTGCATGCTAAGCTAGCAACAGGTTTTGTGCACAAAACGTTAAGAACATAAGCATTGCCATCAAGCCTTGTATTTTGTTTCCCACAGCGGCCAATCCAGGTCACAAGCACTTGGCAAGATCCCAGAACAGCAAAACAGCTTTTATGCTGCTTACCCCAAAATATGCAGTGGATTTTCCCAAGTTCATCTCAATAATGGCTTATGGATATTTCCTTTAGGAAATTATCCAAACCTTTTTTAAATCCTGCCAACTGTTTTCACCACATTCTTTACCAACGAATTCCAGAGTTTAATTACTCATTGAGTAAAGAAATATTTTCTCCGATTTGTTTTAAATTTACTACTTTGTAACTTCTAGTTCTAGTATTTTTGGAAAGAATAAGCAAGCAATTCATATCTACCTGTTCTACTGCACTCAGTATTTTATAAACCTCTATCCTTGTGATCTTGGGCAAGTCACTTAACCCTCCATTGCCTCAGGTACAAACTTAGATTGTGAGCCCTCCTGGGACAGAGGAATATCCAGAGTACCTGAATGTAACTCACCTTGAGCTACTACTGAAAAAGGTGTGAGCAAAATCTAAATAAATAAATATCTCCCCTCAGCCATCTTTTCTCCAAGCTGAAGAGCCCTAGCTACTTTAGCCTTCCCTCATAGGGAAACTGTCCCATCCCCTTTATCATTTTCGCCATCCTTCTCTGTACCTTTTCTAATGCCACTATATCTTTTTTTGAGTTGCGGTGACCACAATTGCACACAGTATTTGGATTGACTTTGTGGAGCAATACAAAGGCATTACAACGTCCTCATTTTTGTTTTCCATTCCTTTCCTAAAAATACCTAACATTCTATTTGCTTTCTTAGCCGCCACTGTATACCGAGCAGAGGGTTTCAACGAATCTTGCTATATAGGCCAGTTTGCTTCTTTTCAACCCGGTTTGATTGACATCCTCTCTCCAGACTTGCTAAGACATTTATCCATAAGCTATTTGCTAAGTCACCAAAATTTTTAAGCTGAGTTGTGAGCTGTAAAAGTGCAGAAGGTTGTGGGTAGAATGGGGGTCTCCAGAGCAGTCAAAGAACATGTCTGTTCCTGCTCACTGCATCATGTGACTCCATGTTTCACTATTTCCAGCATCACATATAAAACCCAAATACAAACCACACTGTCACAGTGATAAACATCAAACTATTCAAAGTAAAAAAAAAACTAGAAGAAAACATCCTGACTTCTTACGACACATACCACAATGAAACAAAATCATTTTTATTATTGACCCTGTGCCCAAATCTGAACTTCCAACTTAATAACAAAAGAAGCTTTTTATTTAAAAAAAAAACCTATGTTTATCTAAAGAGGAAAACAAGCTGCAGTTTCAGCAGATCAGAGAAGCAATGTGTTGACCGGCTTATCAGGAGAGGAAGGGGGCAGGCATAGGGCAGGAGAGAGCAGTGGTACCATGAGACTGCTCCAATCAGAGGGCTGCTGCCTCCAAAGCCTGCTTAGTGCCTCCCCCTCCTCCTGTGTCCGAACTTTACCTTTGCGAAACCGCAGAGCACAAAGAGCTAAGGATGTTCAGGATCCTTTTAACAACAGGACGCTTTCTCCTGTGTAGACTCAGCTGTAGTAGGGTCAGGAGCACCAGCTTTCGCTTGGTTTTCATTCACTGTTTGGGGGGGGGGGGGAGGAGGAGGAGGCTCTTGCATAGTGGAGTTTGGGTTAGAACATATAAGAATAGACATACTGGGGCAGACCAATTGTCCATCTAACCCAGTATCCTGCTGCCAGCTGTTGCCAGTCCAGGTCACAAGTACCTGACAGAATCCCAAATAGTAGCACGGATTCGTTGCTATGGATCCCAGAACATGCAGTGTTTTTCCCAATTCTATGTTGTTTAGTATTATTAACCTTTCCTTAGGCTTTTTCTTTTTTTGTTTGCTTGTTTGTTAAAATGTAGAAATAGCAGCTGCAGGTATAAAACTGACCCCAGTTCTTAGCCTTTTAATCTGGTTAATTAAGAGCTCTGCATGTTTCAGGGTCTGCTGTGCTATTTCTCTCCACCTTCAAAAGGCAGGCAATACAAAAACCTTTTCAGGTTTCAGGTTTATTGAGGATTTGCTATCCTGCCCATCACATAATATCATCTAGGTGGCTTACAGTCTAAAACTGTAAAAAAAAAAAAAAAGGAAAGGGAATGAAGACAGAACAGAGCATCTTTTTCTCTCTTACTTTTCCCAATTACAGTGCGGTTTACATTCTAGGTGAGACAAAAGGGGAGGGGGTAAGGTCATTCAGGTCCAGCGGACATCCCTGAGGTCAGCAATACATTGTCCGCCAGCCAGATCAGAAGCAACGATGATCAATGCAAAGATCCCAAGGGGATCCAGTCTGCTTTCTTCATGTTCCTTTCTCCTTTGCAGAGATGCAAAGTTACCCAGTTCCAGGCTAGAGATCTTGGGCAGTCCTGGAGTTCTAACCACTCCATCCTGATGCATTATTGGACTTGCAGCACTGATTTAAATGGGCAAGAATCGGGCACTACAAATCCCACACTGCTTTGGAATGTAAGTTTAAAACAAGGACTATCCCAAGATCTCCAGCCTGGAACTGGGCAACTTGGCATCTCTGCCTTTGTGTCATCCTGCTTCTGTTCATACAAGTGGGCTTGGGAATTCTGCCTCTTTTCTGTTTGCACCAGTTCAGCCCACTTGTGTGAACAGAAGCAGGATGACACAAAGGCAGAGATGCCAAGTTGCCCAGTTCCAGGCTGCAGATCTTGGGATAGTCCTGGTTTTGAACTTACATACCACTGGTAGTGACAAATTAGCTCAGTGTATTGGTGCTCACCCTGACTGGCAGCACTCCACACTACACAGCATCCCAGATGAGGCCCTCCTCACCCTATCTTAAGCTGGCACTGGTTCCAACTCATCCCAAATCTAAATGCTACAACCTACAGGGAATGAAGAAACAAACAAAAGAGATACATTTAGGTACAACAATATGGTCTATTGTGCTTTGGAACTTCAGCCTCCCATTCCCCTCAGTCTCATCTCCTTGGTCATGTTCCTTCTGTGTGCAAGCTACAGGGAAACATTTAAAAAGGTGATGGGAGCAGATGGCTATCCAAACCTATAGATAAAGTGAGCACAATATCTTAGATAATAGTATCTTACAAATGAAATGTTCTCAGATGCTGGAACATTCCTTTGACAAGTACAAAGATTCATAATATCTGAACAGCATCACCTAGACACTAATTATCTGCTTCTTGTCAAGTCAGCTGATATTATAGATAGTCGGCGCCCCCAGAGACATTGTCCATCCTACCCCCACTGTTCTCCCTCCTCTCTCTTTCTCTCCTTCTCTACCCACCTACATGATTAGATGCATAGCAATCAATCACAGTTTGATCACGGTCTGGGAGGAAGAAGGCTGCTAGCCTGCCTAAGTTAAGTAAAAAAAAAATTTTGAAGACTATATGGCAGAGCAATTTTGGTTTATTAAGAAATTAAAAAATTAAAAAACAAAAATAATTATTACTAGGAGGTTTTATTATCGCCAATGATGATGAAACTCTAGTCCTTTTCCCTTTATAAACATGGAAGAGGTTTGTCTTGAGGCGTTTTTTCTCCTTTTGTAAGGATTTTTTCCTTGCTTACGTATTGATAACTGTGTTTCTGTAATTATATGTGTGGATTTTTGAGAAAACCAGTTCCCATTTAATACTTATAATTGACAAAAATTAACATCAGGGCAGTTTCAATTTTACCAATTGAAGATCTCAGTAGTATATATTTCTGAAATAAGTTTTAAGAGATTTTTGAAACTTTTTATAATTGTAAATCAGTCTCAGGCTCTCTGGAAATGAATTCCACACTTCAGCTACTTGATATCCAAATGTATTCATCCAAATGGATCTATATCTAACCCTTTTTGGGTCTGGAAAACCAAGTAACATTTCTTTCCACCCCTTCCCAAACATATCCCTGGTGTCTAGTGGTACCCACCCTGGCCCACATATCAAACACCCTCCTCCTAATATTTAAAAAAAAACTCCCTGCTGTACTAGTAGCCTTCCAGCCCCCCTCCCAATACAACTTGCCCCCTTCCCTAATATTAAAAAAATACTCTGCTGGTCTATTGGCCCCCTGGCCCTCCTCCATCCCTTCCTCATATCCCCCCCCCCCCCCCGCCCCACAAATTTCTAGTAGTCTAGTAGTTCCCTCTCTTCCCCCAAAATCCCTGGTAGTCTAGTGGGACTCCCCACAACCCCAAGCCTATCCCCCTGACCCTATACCTCAAATAAGGCAGAAGAGATACCCACTCACTTTTACCTCTGGATGCCATCATCAGAAAAATGTAGTTGCCCCACTCTGTGTGGTGCATCCTGGGGTACACCAGGTGGGGCCTGACTACCAAATACTGTAAGTGCTTTTTGATTTTTACTATTAATATCTCAATTGTGAAGCTAAAGGTTTAACTCCTTGATATTGGTTCTCTAGACTTTTATTCTTAGTTAAAATGTAACCAAGACCAAAAAACCCAAACCAGAAAAAAAAAGTTCTCACCCTCTCTGCCTAGCTCTGATACTAGAGACAGTAGGCATTTCAAATTATCTCTTGCCTTTCACACTGCTAACTTTTGAAATTCCCTAACTTTGGCTACTGAACTGTGGACACGCTCTGCAAGGTTTATTTCCTGTTGCCAGTCCTAGGTAAGAAAGTATCTTTAGTGTTAAAGATAGTTTAATCTGCAGTTAGAGATTGCAATAAAAAGAAAAAACTGTTATATTTATCAAGAATATTTGGTTCTAAAGAAGAAAAAGAATCTATCAGAACCTGATTTTTGTATCAAATTGTCTCATTGCTTGCCCCTCCTAAAGAACAATTTTAGTAGTGGTACTTGGCTGAATCATTGGGAGGCAATCACCTTTCTCAGCAAGAGGTGGACTGGTCTCTTCATAGTGAACCACAACCTGCTTTGAAACAATCTAATATCTGCTCTTCTCTTGATGCTTGTGTTTTTTTTCCCTCCCTTATATGGTAGATAGGCCCCATCCTGTGCATCCCAGGATGCACTGCATGACCAGGGCGCCACCATTTTGCTGATGACAGCACCTAGATGCAAGACCGAGTAGGCATTGCTCCTGCCTCTTTGAAGGTACGGGTAGGAAGGCGAGGCTTTGAGTGGGTGGGGGTCTCACTAGACTACCAAGGATTGTTTTTTGGACTTGGGGAGAGGTGGGAAGGGACTACTAGTCTACCAGGGAATTTGTAAGTGCGGACAGTGCCAGGGGAGCCACTAGAACACAAGGGCATTTTTTTTTCATATTAGGGGAAGGCAGGTCAGGTCAGGTCGACAGAGGAGCCATTGTTAAGTTGGGGGTGGGAATGGGGTGTTTGAATAGAGTTGGAGCACGAAGCAGTCCAGGGCAGGACGGTAGAATTGGAGGGAGAATAGGGGTGCCGCTAGACACTGCTCCTCTCCACCAACCATTCTACGCTGTCCCGGCCATGGAGAAAATTTTCCCATGCACAAAATGCATGGCCAGGGAATAATACCAAATGACCGTATTAACATGAATTTAAATGCATTTTAATGTGTGGTAATGGTTTCAGCATGAGTTAATTAACCTGTGTAGAAAGCATTTGAGCATTGCTTGGCCAGTAAAACCTGGTTAAAGCTGTGGTCTGGGTTAGAAGATAGAGCAGAGACACAAAATTTAATAATACAGATACACAAAACTAAGCAATTAAAATCTAGAGAACAGGTATCAGGTACCTAAACCTATAGCCAGACAAATGAAAGACATTAAGACTAAAAAAGCACTTAGTAGTATTATGGTTCTTGAAGGAGAGCAGATGTGTATCGGAATGTTTCAAAGCAGACTGTGGTTCACCCTATGCAGAGACCAGCCCACCCCCTGCTGAGAGAAGGGGCAAGAAAAAAGACAATTTGTTACAAAAAATCAAGTACTGCTAGAATAGCAGTGTGAAAGAAGTATCAGAGCTAGGCAGAGAGGGAGAGAAAGCTTTTTTTCTGGTTTTTGGTCTAAGTTAGAAGCAGTATACCAAAACATAGATACACAGTCAGCACATTTAACTAAATAATTAAAGTTGAAAACTAATATCAGGTAGCTAAACCTTTAGCCTGACAATTGAGATATTAAGAATAAAAATCAGAAAGCACTTAACAATACTGTGGTATGTGCTAGGTTTGAACTGAATGGTACCTGTGTTCTCTCAAAGTTCATTAGTTCCTTCTCTATAATGAAGCCAAGTCTGACACAGAAATAATGTGGCATGTGCAGCCTTTCCTCAAATTTCTGATAGTGTGCTGGCTGTGTTACTCCTCTTGGATAGTAATGAAGGTCAACAAACAAGTTGTAGCATGAAAATTCAAACACACAAATTTCCACATGATTTGTTTTTTATAAAGCAGATTGGCACATTGCAACTCTGCCCCAGCTCTGACCTCAGGAATGCCTACATGTAGTATGTTACTGTACTGACATGGAATGCCTGTATACAGCATTCCACAATATAATGCCATTGTCAGGCATAAGATGCACCTATAATTCAAGTTTAAATCAGGCAGGTTTTAGCCTGATTTAAGTTAGGTCAAGTTTTCTACTGAAGCACTGGGGATCTCCACTGGTAGCTTAGAGAAAAATTTGAAAGACAGGGCAATTTTTAAAGCCATTTCTGAAAGTAAACTAGTACTTTACTTGCAGAGATGGACTCCAACAAAATAGTTCACCCTTTGTATAGTTGAATTTACTCAAAATGTTAGTGTAAATTTCATGCATAAAATTAACCTGCTGATTATATACATGTGTAGACTTGCAAAGTTGCCCCCTAAAACCCATTTTGTAACCCCAGCTGCAGGTCTTCCTTCAGTACTTGGTAAAGGTACAAAGGGATAAGAGAAACCATTACATATCATGGAAACAGAAGCAGTCCCTTAATAGAGTAGAAACTGCACTTTTCATTTGGAGAGCTACTCACAAATATATTAAGAATGTTATTCTAGAAGACTGCCCTGTAATATATAGTCTCTTGCATTAGATTAGTTATATATGAATTGATCAGATGGTCACATGCTTTCTCCACTCTAACACAACATTGTGCAAGGTATAACTGGTACGGACTTCATAAGGAAGATGGGGAAATGCCAGAATGTTGCATAATTCTTTTGAAAAAGAGGTCCAGAATACTTTGCTTTTGGTTAGAATTTGTATGAACGCAGAATATATTTGATTCACTTGTCATATTGCTCTCACACACTCCTTCATATGTACTATTATGCGAGCATGGCCCCAACTGTATACTTTCTCCATACTCAATCATTCATACAGGGACAGGATTACAGAGTCTCATGGCAGAAATCTGACAGGCTCTTATGGCGTGTGGGCCTCAGGCAGTTTACTCTGGTTGCATCCTCCTCCCCCCCCCCCCCCCCAAATAATACTGACTTCTACATCCATAATCTAAAAATTGCTTATCAGAGAGCCCGTATTCCTACCATGCTCTTTTTATCAATCCTATATCTTCCCATTATTGCCCTGTCTCTTGATGTGATCTCTATAATTCCAGTTAGTAGGGCATCTAACCTTACAGGTACTAAGACTGTCCACCTGTATCACATTTGTATTTCCCTTCTCTTATCTGGGGAGGGAAATATTTATTTTCTTCACCTATTACCAGTCATCACTATATGTCTTATCCACCTCAGCTTAAGCTGTATCTCAGGGATTTTCCTGATCCCCATCCATTTCATTATATCCACATCTCCTGGTCCCTCCCTTCTTGCCCCTGTAAATTGTATTGACCACCCATCACCTACACTACCAAAGGAGAAAATTATATTCTCTTTTCCTAGCACTAAGCAGTTCTTCTGTTAGCATTATATTTTCTCTACCCCCCCCCACCACCACCCGTATTAGTCTCTAAAACTCCAGCACTGGCATTGCCCCCATTTATATTATCCTGCCACCCTCCTTGGTGTTTTCCTCTCTCTTTGCATTACTTTTGCTCCTCTTCCCCTAGAATTGTCCCTCCATGGGGTTCTGCGTCTTTTCTGGACGTCTTACCGTGGCATCCTGCCCTGCATAGTGGCTGATGACCCGGGATCCCCCTGGATGTCTCCGGCAAAACTGGGTTATGTCATACACCTTCCTGTTAATGACTAGCCAGCGTTGCTCGCGGCCAGAGCGTTGCTGCACCTCTTCCCAGGTAAAGAGCCTAGGATCTCGGGGAGCGCCGCAGGGCTCGCCGTTACTGCCGGCTTCTGCATTGAAGCCCATCTCCGAGTGATGCACAGCTCTCCCACACTACCAGCGCTCCCAGAGCGCGGCGCCGCCAGCTCTGAGCTTTCAGCACCACGAGCTAGCGGACGGCGATCCGAACCCCGCCCATTCGGCTCCAAATCTTGCTTTTCTATTGGCTGCGAACGCCTGAGCCCATTCCTGCTCGCGTTCTTTTGGCCACTTCCATCGTTTGCTCCGCCCAATAGTGGGGTGGGGAGGGGCTCAGAAAGAAGAAAGAGAGATGAAGGTAGCGTGAGTGTCCGCGTGCACGCGCGTGTGCACTTTTAAAGGGGCCGCGAGCCATTGTTATGCATTTTGCCGCCTACGTAGGTGTGAACAGCTGACGCATCATAAAGTGGCCTCCGGGAGTATCACGGACTTTCCGATAAGGATCTTAGCTTTTAAAATTACGTTATTATATATATTTTAAAATTAAGATATCCATTAACAGTTGAGAGATTTTTCAGTAATCACTATTATTCACTAAGAGGAAGGGTCCCCCCCCCCCCCCCCCCAGTTATTGTATTTTTTTTTTAAATTTTAGTTCAAGTATTTTTAAACTAAAGAAAAACTAAACAGCAAATATAACAATAACAAACATTAATGAAACACAGAATGGTCTTTTTGAGATTTATGCAGCTTGTTATAAAGATATACATAGTAACATAGTAGATGACGGCAGAAAAAGACCTGCATGGTCCATCCAGTCTGCCCAACAAGATAAACTCATATGTGCTACTTTTTGTGTATACCTTACCTTGATTTGTACCTGTCCTTTTCAGGGCACAGACCATGTAAGTCTGCCCAGCACTATCCCCGCCTCCCGCCACCGACTCTGCCACCCAATCTCGGCTAAGCTCCTTAGGATCCATTCCTTCTGTACAGGATTCCTTTATGTTTGTCCCACGCGTGTTTGAATTCCGTTACCGTTTTCATTTCCACCACCTCCTGTGGGAGGGCATTCCAAGCATCCACTACTCTCTCCGTGAAAAAATACTTTCTGACATTTTTCTTGAGTCTGCCCCCCTTCAATCTCATTTCATGTCCTCTCGTTCTACCTCCTTCGCATCTCCGGAAAAGGTTCGTTTGCGGATTAATACTTTTCAAATATTTGAACGTCTGTATCATATCACCCCTGTTTCTCCTTTCTTCCAGAGTATACATGTTCAGGTCATCAAGTCTCTCCTCATACGTCTTGTAACACAAATCCCTTACCATTCTGGTAGCTTTTCTTTGCACCGCTTCAATTCTTTTTACATCCTTCGCAAGGTACGGCCTCCAAAACTGAACACAATACTCTAGGTGGGGCCTCACCAACGACTTATACAGGGGCATCAACACCCCCTTTCTTCTGCTTGTCACACCTCTCTCTATACAGCCTAACAACCTTCTAGCTACGGCCACCGCCTTGTCACACTGTTATGTCGCCTTCAGATCCTCAGATACTATCACCCCAAGATCCTTCTCCCCATCCGTACCTATCAGATTCTCCCCGCCTAACACATACGTCTCCTGAGGATTTCTATTCCCTAAGTGCATCACTTTGCATTTCTTCGCATTGAATTTTAATTGCCAAACCTTAGACCATTCTTCTACCTTCCACAGATCCTTTTTCATGTTTTCCACTCCCTCCCGGGTGTCCACTCTGTTACAGATCTTAGTGTCATCCGCAAATAGGCAAACTTTACCTTCTAACCCTTCGGCAATGACACTCACAAATATATTGAACAGAATCGGTCCCAGCACTGATCATTGAGGCACTCCACTACTCACCTTCCCCTCCTCCGAGCGAATTCCATTCAACACCACCCTCTGGCTTCTGTCTGTCAACCAGTTCATAATCCAGTTCACCACTTCGGGTCCTATCTTCAGCCCATCCAGTTTATTTAAGAGCCTCCTGTGGGGAAACGTGTCAAAAGCTTTGCTAAAATCTAAGTAGATTACGTCTATAGCTCGTCCCTGATTCAATTCTCCTGTCACCCAATCAAAGAATTCAATGAGATTCGTTTGGCACGATTTCCCTTTGGTAAAACCATGTTGTCTCGGATCTTGCAACTTATTGGCTTCCAGGAAATTCACTATCCTTTCCTTCAGCATCGCTTCCATTACTTTTCCAATAATCGAAGTGAGGCTTACCGGCCTGTAGTTTCCAGCTTCTTCCCTGTCACTACTCTTGTGAAGAGGGACCACCTCCGCCGTTCTCCCATCCCTCGGAACCTCTCCCGTCTGCAAGGATATATTAAACAAATCTTTAAGAGGACCCACCAGAACCTCTCTGAGCCCTCAATATCCTGGGGTGGATCCCATCCGGTCCCATGGCTTTGTCCACCTTTAGCTTTTCAAGCTGTTCATACACACTCTCTTCCATGAACGGTGCTCTATGCACTTCAATCTCATTTGAAGATACCAAATAATGAAATAAATAAAACAATTACGCAAATAAAGGTTTTCTCATATGAGGACAGGCAATTACGTTTTTCAGAAGTGACCTGTTCAAATGGCATTCAATCAGACAAGATTCCACTAGTTGTTACAGACAATTTGAGAAATATTTTTCCAGTTTGTAATAACAATTTTGATTGCAATGGCAATCAGTATGTTTAATAAATATGAATTATATTTAGAAATGGACTACTATATTGCCAGAGAGTTTCATATAATAATTAGACTTCTATTTTGATTAAAATTTTAGTTGCATTTAAAGGTATGTTACTTATTCCCCCTACTCCTTGTGACTCGGGGCATCTCAAATAATGAAAAGATAAGAAATGCAAAATACTAATTCAGAACTTATAAATTAAAGAATCTAAAACAGCATGCAGTTTTCAGAGCCTACTTCAAAAAAGCAAGCCTATTCATAATACTATATGAACATGGGTTATCAGTATGAATTAGATGCTGAGCACAGATTTACTACAGTGCTTCAAATGGATCTGAGGTTGTTTTTCTTCCTAATAATAACAACAACAATAATACCTATATTTTTATGTACATTAACCCCCTCATCATCCTATAAACCTGTGCACTCAACTTGGCAGTTAGCATGCATAGTTGCACACTGAAGCTTTAGAATAAGATCAGTTGTGTGCATAATTTAATAGACTAGATGCTAATTGCCATTAGGAACCAATTATTGGATATAATTGGTGTTAACTGGCACTGATTGACACTATTTAGCAGTTAAACTTGTAACTGCCTGAAGTCAGTATGCTATAAAATATGTGCTCAAATTCCCCTGGTGCACAACTGTCTGCAAGGGGGTGTGGACTGGGGTGGGTCATAGGGATCAGGGCCTGTGTGCAGGCAGTTACATGTCAACTGCCTGTACACCTAACTGCCTATGATTAGGTTCCCTCTCAGTGCCACCATTGTAGGGAACGTGCTGCATTATATTAGTCCTCTGTCACTTTGATTTTTGTGGATTTGGGGGTACCTGAAGAAGGAGGTTACTGAAATTTAGCTCTGTACAGCCCTCTCATTATTAGGACAGAAACTTTATTTCAAGTTCTTGTGGATTTAAAGCGTCAACTAAGATAAGTAATTTCTTTAAATGTTTTCAGCATTTTGGGGGGACTGTCATTGGAACTTTTAATTGTTACCACAGTGCGTTACTAGTATTTATGATTTTTGGCATCCATGTTTACTGTTTGAATGGTTAGCTCGAGGATGTATCATGGAGTGAGAATGAAAGCTATGAGGCTCTATCATTCATTTATGTTACTCCATTAAACAGAGGCTTAGGAGCCCGTCGATAACTGAGAGCTACCACTTTAAAAATTGTTAGTGTGATTGATAGAGATTGTGTACAAGTGATTTATTTAAAAACATTTTTAGCACTCTGTTGGTTTAATTCAGGATACTGTTAGGTACATACATGGGTGTAGTTTGACTGTTTCATTTTTGGGGGGGCAAAGGATGGGGCGGGGCATATTAGCATATTCATTTGCATATATATATATATATATACACACAAATCAATATGCTAATATGGAGGAAGGAAGGAAGGAAGGAAGGAAGGAAGGAAGGAAGGAAGGAAGGAAGGAAGGAAGGAAGGAAGGAAGGAAGGAAGAAAGAAAGAGCTGGCTTTTTTGCGAATAGCCATAATGAATATGTATGTGATCTCATACATATTCATTATGGTTATTCCCAAAAAAGCCAGCTCTTTCTCCCTTCCTTCCTTCCTTCCTTCCTTCCTTCCTTCTTTCCTCCTTATCCAGAACTCTCTCTTCCTCTCCAGTAGTATTTCCCCACCCCCTTTCCCATACCATGCCAGTGTAGACCTTAGAAATGCATAAGCTCTATATGTAGATCCTTCAAGAGGTAGTGTGTCATGATTTAGGCTCTACACCCTTTCTGATGTTTTGGTGCCACCTCAGTAAGGCCAACACACAATCTCTCCACTGCAAAACACTATACACAAACTTGTGCAAAAACACACTCATAATCTTACCAAACTATAACAGCACTAATTCCAAGGACAGGACGAGTTACAACCTTATGTGTGGAAAGGAAGCACTGTACTACTACTACTACTTATCATTTCTATAGCGCTACTAGACGTACACAGCGGGCTCTTAAACACCAGTACACTACCTAATGGAAAAAAAACAGAACAAAAAGGGCTGTAAATACTACACACTAGCAGAATACTGCACCTTGATCACACATGAAAAACACATGACACAACAGATATGACACAAGGAAATAGAACAAAAAAAAATGTGAAGGCAAAATACTGAACTGGAAAGTTACCTCAAGAAGTTAGACTCAGCATGCAGCAATACTAGAAAAATTGAAACTTACATGAAAAATATCATAGAAGCACATTTCCAAAAGATGACATATTCCAATTAATAAATTCTGAATAAAATACTTTTTTCTACCTTTGTTGTCTGATCATTTAGTTTTTCTATTCGCTTTCATCCCAGTGTCTTCTGTTTTATGCAGTGTCTTCTTTCCATTTGATATTTTTCTCTCACCATGTCCACCATCCTCCTGTGTCCTTATGAGTCCTGTCTACCATCTGTAGCCCTGTCCCTATCCTTCCTCCAGTTTCAGCATCTGCCCTCAGTGTTCCGATTCAACCCTTAAATTCAGCAATTTGCTCTCCATCCATATCCAGCATTTCTCCTCTCTCCCTTCCCCTCCATCCGTGTGCATCGCCCTCCTTTGTCTTTCCTTCCCTTCATCCTTGTCCAACATTTCTCCTCTCTTCCCTGCCCTCCACTCCATCCATGTCCAGCATTTCTCCTCTCTTCCCTCCCCTCCATCCATGTGCATCTCCTTCCTGACTTCCCTCCCCTCCATCCATCCATGTCCAGCAACTCTCCATTCTCCCCTGCCCTCTCCTCCATCCACCCATATCCAGCAAATTTCCTCTCCCCTGCCCCCATTCATCCATCCAGCAATTCTTCTCTCCCCTGTCCTCCCCTCATCCATCCATGACCAGCAAGTCTCCTCTCTCCCCTCCTCTCCTGTCCAGCGATCTCTTCTCTCCCCCTGTCCTCCCCTCCATGTCCAGTGATCTCTTCTCTCCCCCTGCCCTCCACTCCCCTCCCATCCTCTCCATGTCCAACAATTTCTTCTCTCCCCTGCCCTCCCCTCCCATCCATGTCCAGCGATTCTCCCTGCCCTCCCTCAGCTCTCCGACAGCCCTCCTCTCCGTTCCTTCCTGCCCCCCCCCCACGCGTTTAACCATTTTACTCTCAGGCGCAGCGACGGCAGTGAAGAGGACAACACAGCGGGCTCACCTCCAGCTTCTCCTTTCCCTCACACAGTGTCCCGCCTTCTGCGATGATGTATTTCCTGCTTTCATGAGGGTGGGACACTGTGTGAGGGAAGGGAGAAGTAGGAGGTGAGCCCGCTGTGTTGTCTTCACTGCAGTCGCTGCACATGAAAGTAAAAGGGTTAAGCGCGCGGCGGGGGGGGGGGGAGGAATGGAGAGGAGGGCTGTCAGTCGGGTAGCTGAGGGCAGGAAGGAGGGATCATCGGAGAGCTGCCTTGCACCGTGCCAGCCCTGCGTTTGGGGGGCAATGCCCCCCTCGCCCCCCCCCAAAACTATGCCCATGGGTACATACCAAAGAAGTTTGATAACAGGAGACAGCCGTTGGGCTGAAGCCAGTAGGTGGAGCTTGTCACTCTATCAATTTTATTGCTTTGAGATGAGATTGCAGTGCCTGCATTGGGGAGAATTAAAACCTCTGTGGGTGGAATAGGTGGAGACTGGCTTCAACCTTGTGACATCATGCTGTCTCCTGTTATCAAACCTCCTTGGTACATACAGCTAGGCACAGGCATTTACAGCAGCCATTTGACTAGTGTAAGTATTCACACCTAAAGTTAGGCACATAATTGTGGACTTAACACTAGTGTTCTATATTGGCAATCGCACACATAATTGCTGTTATAGGACTTGTGCTTATCATACATCACTACTGTGCAAGAGGGTCAACAAATCTTGACAGCCCAAGGCTTTGTGCAAGCAGAGAATCTCTGCAGGTCCCTCCATGGCAGAAGCCCAGGGAGTGGAGGAGTGGCCTAGTGGTTAGGGTGGTGGACTTTGGTCCTGGGGAACTGAGGAACTGAGTTTGATTCCCGGCACAGGCAGCTCCTTGTGACTCTGGGCAAGTCACTTAACCCTCCATTGTCTGCCACATTGAGCCTGCCATGAGTGGGAAAAAGTGTGGGGTACAAATGTAACAAAAATAAAAATAAATAAAATAAATAAATATAGCAACCCAGCGCCTAATTGTAGGCAACCTATAGAAAATTACCCCCTAAGGAGACAGACACCATGATCCAGGCACCACAATGGGGTGCACTAAGCACCAATTCTATAACGCAGGGGTGCCCAACCTTTGCCCTCACCAAGTCGGTTTGTCAGGATTTCCGCAATGAATATGCATGAGATCTATTTGCATACAAGGGAGACAGTGCATGTAAATAGATCACGAAACAACAAATAGGCAATTGATCCACAAGATCCAGCACAGAAAAAAAGAAGCAGTAGATCTAAAAAAAAAAAAAGAAAACCTCCAGGATGTGCAAAATGTACAAAATGTTCAATATATTCACCACTAGAAAAATAAATAGATAGATAATTAAAAGCCTGGCATGGCCATGTTTTTTGAGATCTACTGCTTCTTTTTTCCGTGTAAATAGATCACATGCATATTCATTGTGGAAATCCCGAAAACCCAACTGGATTTCGGCCCTTGAGGCCTGAGTTTGGACACCCATGCTATAATTTATTCATTTAGATTTTGCTCACACTCTTTCAGTAGTAGCTCAAGGTGAGTTACATTCAGGTACACTGGGTATTTCTCTATCCCTGGAGGGCTCACAATCTAAGTTTGTACCTGAGGCAATGGAGGGTTAAGTGACTTGCCCAAAATCACAGGTCACCTCTGGATGTCAAGACTGGTGCTCTAACCACTAGGCCACTCCTCCACTCCCCCATCTTCAGGAATCATGCCAGTTTTAAAGGACTGCTAACCTTTGTTACGTTCTCAGAGAATGCATTGTGCACAATCTGTGACTGGACAGGTCCAAGGCAAATGTTAATAATGGTTATTCCTGGATAGTCAATCAATTCAGTCCAAACACTGTCAAAATAACCCAGAAAAGCATGTTTGCTTGCAGAATATCCAGAAGAGAGACAAGCATCAATAAATCCCACCACAGTGTTCACCGTGACAATTTTTCCATGTTTTTTTTCAATCATGTGATGCAAGACATATTTGGTTAAAGAGATTGTACCAAAGTAATTGAGTTCTATTAAAGACTTATAGACATCCAAATCTGTGTCCATAAATAGGGAGCACTGGGAGTGGCCACTGTTGTTCACCAAAATGTTGATTCTGCTAAAATGCTGAAGAACTCTTTTGGTTGAGTCTTCATGGGACTCCAAGGTATCACACAGGTCAAGAGACAGAAAGAGGACATCATTTTCTTGCAATTACTGTTCTTAACCCTTTAGTGTCCAATGTTCCTGTAATAAGCCATATGGGAACAGATTGATGGGAACATTGGACACTAAAGGGTTAAGACATTTCTTTTTCAGTCTTTGAAGTTCAGGGTGCACCTAAGCTGTTATAGAATACCAAAAGAAAAGTTATGTGAAGGTATTTTTGTCTTATGGTTTCTGAGGTCCTTTTTCTCCCTGAATAATATGATGTGAGAATCAAAATTCAACTATATTGACTCTCAGTCCATTTTGGAGGTTGTAGCTCCATTTAGACAGCTCATCTCCATTCAAAAACAAATCTTCTCTGTTGTTCAGAGAAGCTTTTTCACCCTAAGGCAGATATGGTTCATTAGTTTGATGCTTGAGACCCCTGCCCTAAGTATCCTTCTTTTGCTCCTTGTCATCTCAAAACTGGACTATTGCAACTCTTTATGTCATGACCAACTCAGATCAGAAGATTTCAACTGGTCCAGAATACAGCCATTAAACTACTTTCCAGTTAAAAAAAAAAGATCAATTTTTACTGTTGTTTATCTCTGAACGTTGGCTCTCAATCTCCTTTTGAATTCATTTAAATATTTGACTATTTTCCACCAAACCCTCCACTCAGGCCTTCCAGTGTTTTTATCTAATCTCCCTATTCCACACACACCAGGCCAAACACTTCACTCTTTTCAACAGCATCTGCACATTATCCCTTCCTTTCATCAAATATGACTTGTGGTATGTCAAAATACAATTGAATTTGAACTACTTAAGCAAAAATCTAAACTATTTTTCACATCAACAAATGCATTCTGATGTTTAAGGGAAACAGGAAATGCTTCATGTAGAGAGAACCATCTGGAGTCATGGTTACAGCTCGGGGGGGGGGGGGGAAGGACAAACTTCCTAACAAAATTTCATAAGTAGGAAAACAAGAGCATTTGCATTTTCGTCAATAAGATCTCAGTCATGTCATGTAGTTCCTGGAACAAATTTCCCTCTGGCCCAACACAGTGCCAAGAATGAGGATTTTACTGGAGTTCAGTTTAATAGAAAATTAGCCTCACTGAAAATGCACCCCTAAGGGTGAAGAATGCTGAATTAAAGTTTTCAAGTTTATTAAAGCTTAATATACTGCACATTAGAACCATCTGTGCGGTTTACAATCATTCTAAAACACAATCACTTGATCAGGAAAAGAACACCATAAATATAATAGGACAGGAAAGAATTAAAAGATTATTCCACCGGTTTCAGGTATCCAGTTCAGAAGGTGCAGCATGCCTTTAAGTCTGACGAGATGAAGTTCCAAAAGCCTTCTGAAATAAATAAGTTTTAAGATCCTGTTTAAACTGTTGATAGGAGCACTCAAATCGAATGCTACGCTACTACAGCTTTACTACAGCTTGTAATTCTCTCTGCAATACACTGAAACCCTATCTACTATGTAAGCCGCATTGAACCTGCCATGAGCGGGAAAGCGCGGGGTACAAATGTAATAAATAAATAAATAATAAATAAGATAATACGGAAGGGTATTCCAAAAATTAGGCCCAAGAACACTAAATACAGAAGAACATACATGGGCAATCCGAACAGCACGAAATGAGGGAACCACTAGGCAATTCTGTTGGCTAGAACACAAAGTCCAACCTGGCACATAGGGCATGGTCTTGTGCCTCCTACTCAGGAGAATATAATTTTACAGTTGAAAGTTATTTTTTTGGACTGACCTAGAACTAAAGTAGGAATGGACCAAGGAGCTTCCAGCAGTCGAGTGTAATACTCCTTTGTTGACAAAGAACCAACATTAAGTACATAAGTACATAAGCATCGCCATGCTGGGACAGACCAAGGGTCCATCGAGCCCAGCACCCTGTCACCGACAACTGTGCTTTGTTAATAAAAGAGTGTTTCTTATACTTGACTGCTGGAAGTTCCTTGGTCCACCCCTAATTTGGTTCGGTCGGTATTTGTTTTTTTGGACTGGCCTTGTAGCTCAGGTGTTCTGCTTCTCCAATTGGCTGGGGCTAGGGATATTGTTGAACACAGTGTTCACAATTCCTTGTCTAGTGGAGGAGGTTGGTTGTCATGCAGTGGTGAGGTTGGATTTGGATTTAGGCCTATGATATCAAGGTTTTAGAAGCAGCCCTTGATTAAGGAGAGTCACATTCCCTCTAACCCCTTTTCTCCTCCAGGTATGCTCCAGCTTTTTTGAGGTTTAAACCTTGTGGGGCCTGTATCTCATGCAGACTATAGGGCTGCACCCAGTTTCTATATCAGGACAGCTAAAGAGTGTATGGTAGAGGAAAAGGTATCATGGTCTCATGCACACATTGGAAGACTGAGAGGGGATAGCATAAGGGGGAAATTCTCTAAGTTATTGCAAATGAATGTTTATGGTGCCAGCTCCCAGCCCTGGTTCAGATTGAGTTGAAAGACCAATAAAGTAAGAGGAATCTGCTGGGCTTTTTCAAGTTTACTTTCTTATTTATTTATTTAAAAAATTTATAAACCACCTAAAAACTAAGTGGTTTCCTGTTATGAACATACACATTAAAATATTATCGGAATTACAAAGAGATTACAGACTTAATTGACTAGACTAAATACAAAAAAATTTGACTTCTTTATTATATCACATGACTACTATAACTACTTCAAAAGAAGGCTGCCACAAATAAGTGAGTATTTAAGGATTTCTTAAACTGTGTCAACCTGCCACAAAGGCAGAGTTGGTCAGGAAGTGCATTCCATATCAAAATTGCTGCCAACACAAAGGCTGTAGCCCCGCATGTCAGAATAATGTCATTGATTCACAACATCCATTGAAAGTCTCATAGCTGTCTCATACCCATTGTGGCTGATAGGCATGGAGGGGCATAATTCAACGGGGCACCCAAGTTTTTCTGAGGACGTCCCCGCGAAGGGGCGGGGAAACCTGTATTATCGAAACAAGATGGGCGTCCATCTTTTGTTTCGATAATATGGTCGGGGACGCCCAAATCTCAACATTTAGGTCAACCTTAGAGATGGTCGTCCCCGGTTTTCGGCGATAATGGAAACCGAGAACGCCCATCTCAGAAACGACCAAATCCAAGCCATTTGGTCATGGGAGGAGTCATAGTGCACTGGTCCCCCTGACATGCCAGGACACCAACCAAGCACCCTAGGGGGCACTGCATTGGACTTCAGAAAAAGCTCCCAGGTGCATAGCTCCCTTACCTTGTGTGCTGAGCCCCCCAAACCCCACTCCCCACAACTGTACACCACTACCATAGCCCTTATGGATGAAGGGTGGCACCTAGATGTGGTTACAGTGGGTTTGTGGTGGGTTTTGGAGGGCTCACATTTACCACCACAAGTATAACAGGTAGGGGGTGGGTGGGCCTGGGTCCGCCTGCCTGAAGTGCACTGCAGTACCCACTAAAACTGCTCCAGGACCTGCATACTGCTGTCATGGAGCTGGCTATGATATTTGAGGCTAGCATAGAGGCTAGAAAAAATATTAAAAAAAATTTTTTTTTAGGGTGGGAGGGGGTTAGTCACCACTGGGGGAGTAAGGGGATGTCTTCCCTCCAGTGGTCATCTGGTCATTTAGGGCACATTTTTGTGGCTTGGTCGTAAAAAAAAAAAGACCAAGTAAAGTCGGCCAAGTGTTCGTCAGGGACGCCTTTCTTTTTTCCATTATCGGCCGAGGACGCCCATGTGTTAAGCACGCCCCAGTCCCGCCTTCACTATGCTTCCGACACGTCCCGTGAACTTTGGTCGTCCCCGCGATGGAAAGCAGTTGAGGACGCCCAAAATCGGCTTTCGATTATGCCGATTTGGGCGACCCTAGGAGAAGGACACCCATCTCCCGATTTGTGTCGAAAGATGGGCGCCCTTCTCTTTCAAAAATAAGCCTGAAAGATTCCTTCAAGTAACATGGGGCAGCAAGATACAAAATTTGATAAACAAGTATTAACAGCTTAAATTGGATCCTTCACAACATCAGTAACCAGTGTAGTTGTTTTAATATTGAGGATACATGAGAAAATTTTTAATTTCCAGCAACGACATGAGCCATTGTGGTCTGAGCTATCTGCAATGCCCACACACCCAAAGATGACATTCCAGCATACAGGGTATTGCAGTAATCCAGTCGCACCAGTATCATGCTCTGCAATAAATATCTGAAATCATAAATAGGTATCATCGGTTTCAATTTAACTATCATATACAGATGTTTAAAGGCGATTTGAACCACATTATTCACTTGTGCTCTCATATTGAGTCTATGATCTAAAACAACCCCCAACAATTTCAGTTCTTTCTTCACAGGAATATATATATTTCCTAACCACACTTTCTCTGACCATTGTAATGTCTCCCTACTAATAATCATGACCTCAATTTTTGAAACATTTAACACCAGTCCATTCTGTCTCATCCATTGCCATACACTCGTCATGTAGTTACCTAACTGAGCATCCAAATTAATATCCCATGATCGTACAGGGAAACAAAACTGGTCATCATCTGCATAAAAACGATAGAATACTCCCAATGACTTCAATAGTTTACCTAGTGACACTAAATAGATGTTAAATAACAGTGCCGACATTGCAGACCCCTGTGGCACCCCTACATTTTACATTAACCAAACCTGACAGTTGCACCCCACTATGAATAACCATAGATCTTTCAGTCATTTAAGAAGTAAACCAGCACAAAACTTGCCAACCAATCCCTAAATCCTTTAATCTAACAAGTAATAGATCCAAATCGACTGAATCAAAAGCTCCCAAAACATCTAACGATACCAAACAATAACAAGTGTTATCGTTCATTTCTCTCTTTATTTGATCCACTGTTGAGACTAATCCACACTATGCGCACGTCGAAATCCATATTGGCAGGAATCAAGACTACCTGTTTGCTCCACAAACTCATCAAGTTGTCTAAGAACCACTTTTTCAATAACCTTACCCAAAAATAGATTAACAGATATAGGTCTATAACTATTCGGTTCTATAAAATTTAGGAAAAAGACCATCATGCAGTGACTTATTTACAATCCAACAAACTGAAGATGTTATCTCACATGAAAGATTTTGCAGGATCCCTGATGAACAAGGATCCTGCAATGCTCGAGTTGATGTCACAGATCATACAACCATTTTTATTTCTCTCGTACCCACTGATCCAAACTCAGTCCATACCAGATCTGCAGTGTTGTCATCATTCAAACTACTCAAAGTGTAATTCATTAACACTTCCTCAAAATGTCTATTTTCTGCACCAAAAAAGCAGCATACAGCTCAGCATTGGGTCCCACAACATTCATAAGTACATAAGTATTGCCATACTGGGAAAGACCAAAGGTCCATCGAGGCCAGCATCCTGTTTCCAACAGTGGCCAATCCAGGTCACAAATACCTGGCAAGATCCCAAAAATGTACAAAACATTTTATACTACTTCCTTTGTACCCATTTAACAAAAACGGTACAGTTTGATAGAACTCCTTAGGCCTATTTAATATTTAATGCTCCAGATATTCTCTGCAGATAGTAATTATTCCTCGCATCCTCACACAACCACACATATTCCAACATGTAGATTTTATAACTATCACAGTCATCAACATCCTTTGTTTTACGTCACCTATGTTCAGTTTATCTTACTTCATGCCGCACCTGAACTATTACAGATGTTTTCCGCCCCTTTCTTTCCGAGCACTCTACCAAAACCCTCATCCACACCCTTGTCACCTCTCGTTTAGACTACTGCAATCTGCTTCTTGCTGGCCTCCCACTTAGTCACCTCTCCCCTCTCCAATTGGTTCAAAACTCTGCTGCCCGTCTCGTCTTCTGCCAGGGTCGCTTTACTCATACTACCCCTCTCCTCAAGTCGCTTCACTGGCTCCCTATCCGTTTTCACATCCTGTTCAAACTTCTTCTACTAACCTATAAATGTACTCACTCTGCTGCTCCCCAGTATCTCTCCACACTCGTCCTTCCCTACACCCCTTCTCGTGCACTCCGCTCCATGAATAAATCCTTCTTATCTGTTCCCTTCTCCACTACTGCCAACTCCAGACTTCGCACCTTCTGTCTCGCTGCACCCTACGCCTGGAATAAACTTCCGGAGCCCTTACGTCTTGCCCCATCCTTGGCCACCTTTAAATCTAGACTGAAAGCCCACCTCTTTAACATTGCTTTTGACTTGTAACCACTTGTAACCACTCGCCTCCACCTACCCTCCTCTCCTCCTTCCTGTACACATTAATTGATTTGCTTACTTTATTTTTTGTCTATTAGATTGTAAGCTCTTTGAGCAGGGACTGTCTTTCTTCTATGTTTGTGCAGCGCTGCATACGCCTTGTAGCGTTATAGAAATGCTAAATAGTAGTAGTAGTAGTAGTAGTAGTTTCCATGGACATGGGCAATAATCATCTCTAGCAATAACCTCCCTCTTTGGTGCTACCGTCTCTAACGCATGTTCCAATAGTCCACTGTACCATCTACAGAATCTATACCATCAAACTATAATCCCGGTGACCATATCCTCCATAAATCCTGCAATTGAAACTTAGGATGGACCTTGATCTTCCTCTCATTCATATGTTTCTCCAATTTTGGCCCCTCTAAACACAACTCAAATATTATCAGAGAGTGGTCAGACCACTTTATTTTCTTTGTATCTGAAGCGAGAAGCAGAGTAATTCTCTGAGCTGAAGTGCTGCAGCAGCTGGCACTCAAGACAGAAGCAGAGCTGCTTACCTGAAGAGGAATCTTATGTAGTGTTAATATTAACAGCCTCGTGGAAAAATTTCAACACTGCTGCATTTTGAACTGGCCAATTTGTGCAACTTTAAAGTACATTTCCTAAAGAAAAGAAAGGAACTGTTTGAGGTCCCAAGACCAGCTGTGCATATATAAGGTGGTGAGGAAGGTCACATCCTGCTGACCTCCATTAAAACATTACCATTAATAACTGCAGAACTATACAGATCCTTACCAATACGCACAAGGACCCTTCAATTCACTATGGGGCCGATATTCAAAAGGGCTTATCCAGGCAGGAGAGGCTCCTACCTGATTAAACCACACTGAGCACCTCAGGAAGGAATATTCAGAGCCACGTAGGCAGTGCCATTGAAAATCTTCTCTTACTGCCGCACACTGTTCGGGTAGCACCAGGGTGATCCAGGGGCAGAGTCAGGAGTTACCCAGTTAGCAGCAATATTCAATCCGCTAACTGGATAAGTAAGTGAATCATTTAGGATAAATAAAGGCTATCCTAACTTTATCTGCCGAGTTACCTGGGCATCTGTCTGAATATCATAAGTACATAAGTATATTATTTTGACAGCCATATTAATTTAGTTAAATCTGCTTGCAAGATTATTATCTTAGATTTAGCACCTGCCTTCTCAGTAATAGTTTGAGGTAAGTTACATTTGGGCGCACTAGGAGGTTCATAGTAGAGACCTCACTTTACCGTGAAATTAGCACAAAAAATAGCCATGGCATGTTCTATCTAATGAGTGTGCAAATTAGTGTTAAAATCACGGAAGTAATCTGCAGCTTAATGCTAAATGTTAATTTTCCTGTCAGTGCCTAGGCAGTGAATGGTTCAGGCACTGAGAGGAAAGTTGATGTTTAAAAGAATAAAGCACATGCCGTGGTATGCTTACCCCCCAATTCCAACCTGCTACCTCTTCCTGCCACCCCCAAAATATCCCTGATGTCTAGCAGCACCCATCCCGACCCCTCTTCTGATCTAGCCTGGCTCCTGCCCCCAATATTAAATAAAAAAGATTTCTGGGTGGTCTAATGGCCTCCATACCACCTCCCACCCATCTGTTGACTATGTAGGGAGCAATTCAGTCAGGGATTTGTGTGAGTGGGAGGGAGGGGTCCTGGAAGCCATTAGATTTCCAGGGAATCTTTTTTTATTTACTATCAGAGGAGGAGGGTCAGAGGTCAGGCCAGGCTTGGCTCGGGGGGGGGGGGGGGGGGGGGAGGGGTTCTATAGAATGGAGCCAATGCAGGAAGCAGTCCTGGGCAGGGTAGTTGGGTGGACAGGAGAGATGCAGTGCTGCTAGACACCTGTTCCTCTCAACCAACCTTTCTACTCTGTCCCGGACCTAGCAAAAACATTTTTTTTTTTTTAGCATGGCTGTGATATGGATAATGACTGCGTTAACATGCACTTCAATGCATTTTAATGTGGTCTCTGGTAATGATTTCAGCATGAGTTAATACCCACACTGAAACCACTTGAGCATTTAATGCACATTAATGTGCATAAATCCAGCGTTAACCACACATTAGCTGCTGGTGGTAGTTTTGAGCATCAGTCCCTAGATGCTTTCCTTTAAAATCAGTGTTAAACATGAGCAGAAATTTGGGAGGGGATTCCAGAACCCAACAAGCTGTATCTCCTTAAGTACTGGGCAGCTTTGGGACTCCCTTAGCATGGGACAGCCCAAGTCAATAAGCTTATATCTAAGGCAATGGAGGGGGAAGTGCCAAGGTGAAAAAAAGAGTCAGTGGGGTTTGAACCCTGGTTTATGCTGGTTCTCAGTCCACTGCACTATCAATGCACTCACTCATGTATAAATTAAAAGGGGAGACATAGACTCTGACTTCTCCTTGTGACCTGGAGTGAGTCACTCTATTTTCCATTGCCTCAAGCTCTTACGCAGGGTTTCATTCAGCCAGTTTGAGGCTGACAGCAAGGCTGAGGCAGAGAAGTCCACTGAATTAAAACAATCACTAAAATTGGACCAGAGGCTATGTGGAAGATTTATTGTAGCAAATAATGAGCACTTAATGAAGCATTTTTATCCCATCGTGCTCTGAGTCACAGAGCGTATTAGCTGCCTTAATACCCTATACATGAATCTTATTACCTATGTATGAAAATGAGTTGCCCTGGTGGCATCAGTCCCTTATAGAACAAGGCAGAGAAACTGCATTATGTAACCTTGGGACATGCTATCAGTATGAACTATGGGCATGCGGCCTAAAATATCCACCTACAATTCAATCTCTCTAGTGCTTTGTTTGCATACTCCCCATTATACATTTTTACCCTGGCTCCATTGGATTCAGTGCGGGAAATACAAATACAAAATTATGAAAGGAAGGAAAATTTTTAAAAAATCATACTAACCCCACATTGCACAAAGGTGCAAGATAAAAAGGTGTCCATCCTTAGGCTCAGCACTAGGACTAACATAACTCCTGTGGCCATGATCTGTAGTCCCTCACTGGGGGTGGATTTCTGGTGGGGAGACCTAGGGTACATACTTCCTAGGAGGCACCACTGTCCTGAGTAGGTCTACCTCCTAAAGGACTAAAGCTAAAGCTTTATTTGCCCTGTCTGTCTGTCCTGATTTAGATTGTAAGCTCTTTTGAGCAGGGACTGTCTTTTCTTCATGTCCAATTGTGAAGCGCTGCGTACAACTGGTAGCGCTATAGAAATGATTAGTAGTAGTAGTAAAGCTGGGAGGCTAATGTGTCTTTGGAACACTCAGTCTGGCAACTTCTATTTCTACAGACTCATAGTCCAGGTTTTGTTCTGAACCCTTAAAGTTTACTGGAAGTTATTAAATTATGAAACAGAGTGGAATCTATAAAGATGCAAAATCTAAAACTAATACAAAGGGATGAGGATGGGGATGGGACGACTTCCCTATGAGGAAAGGCCAAAGCAGCTTGGAGAAAAGACAGCTGAGGGGAGATATGATAGAAGTCTATAAAATAATGAGTGGGGTGGAAAGGGTAGACGTGAACCATCTGTTTACTCTTTCCAAAAATACTTGGACTAGGGGGGCATTGAATGAAGCTACAAAGTAGTATATTTAAAACAAATCAGACAAAGTTTTTCTTCACTCAACTTGGAATTCGTTGCCAGAGAATGTGGTACAGGTGGTTAGCTTAGTGGGGTTTAAAAAAAGGTTTGGACGGCTTCCTAAAGGAAAAGTCCATAGATCATTATTAAAATGGACTTGGGGAAAATCCACTGCATATTTCTGGGATAAGCAGCATAAAAGTTTTTGTACTTTTTGGGGATCTTGCCAGGTATTTGTAACCTGGATTGGCCACTGTTGGAAACAGGATGCTGGGCTTGATAGACCTTTGGTCTGTCCCAGTATGGCAATACTTATGTACTTATAAAAGGCACAGACAAGTCACCTTATCTCTTGGCTAGAAAAAAACTCCTCTGCACCTCATTCTGAGGCTCTCCCATTAAGATAAATCCTAATAAATAAATAAATAAAATAGATGAGGAGCCACTTTTCCCCAACTCTCACCAAATACTTTGCAGTTTCTAGTTACTGGGCATAGATGTAGTAGCTGGCACTTCTCCCCCATAAAGCCCTATACTTCATAGTCTCGTATCCTGGGGTTGTCCTTTGAATGCTCTGGTTCTTGTCTAGGATCATTAATAACCTTTTAATTCTCCATTTGTTGAAGGCCTCCCTGTGCCTCGGACCCCTGGGTATATTAAATTGTTAGTGGTGCTCCTGCTTAGTTAACCAGAGCACATGCAGTTGTACAATGCCCATGCAGCTAAAAATGCAGAGCACTGTGGTACGATTGCTTTGCTAGCCTAAGAAAGGAAACTGCCTTTGGGCTGAATATTTCTACCAATCAGCTTTCTCTCCAGTTAAAGCTCTTCTCCTATTATTGTCTCACTGGTAAGAAGAACCCTTCCAATTCTGGAAAGTACTGGGTGGCATAAAGAGGTCTCTTATTATAATTATCATTCTGTTTAGAAACTTCACTACAAAACTTCAAACTTTCTCTGAAAACATTTATTTCAAAAGGCTTTCGATACTTAGACTCTGTTCTGTTCTTTTTGAACCCGTGCTGCATGTTTGGGGTTGGGCATTAGGGTCATGGGAGCACAGCAGTTGGGTGGCATCCTTTAGTCTTTTCTCCTTTGAATATTATAGCTCTTTTCTATAATGCAGATGCTCAAAACTCCAGTGCTGTACTGAACAGCACCAGAGAAATAGCACAGGAACAGCGGCACGTCAGCACAACTCCCTAATGCTCAACGCTAATGAGATGCAAATAGAGGCGCGCTCATAGCCTCGATGAGCATTAGGGAGTTTGGTGGGAGGACAGTGCCTGGTGTATGTGCTCAAGAGTTGTGCATTAAACACAGTTCTTGAACGCATGCCCAGAATGCCAGAGGGGGGAGGAGGGAAGGAGGAGGAAGTGGTGCCAGTTACCCAGTTCCGGACTTTTGGCAGTGACTTCCATATAAGCAGAGGAGATGGAGGCATTCTAATGCTCCCCCCCCCCCCCCCCCTGAGAAAAATCCTTATTTAAAAAAAAATTCTTGTTGAAGAGGAAGCAGCCACTCTGATTTGACTGCTACAGAATATGGGGACTGGTTGCTCACCAGTTGGCTCGCCTGGTGGGATAAGGCCCCAGCAGGTGCAGGGACTGTCTTCTGTGAAAACCGCTAGCAAGCCTGTGTTTTGCAGCGGCGGGACCGGTATGTTTTCTCCCCAGATTCTGGGAACTGGCATAGGGTTTAGAGCAGAAAGAGCGCCCTTGTTTGTCTCTGTCCTCTGAGTATTGGGGAGGAATAGGAAATGACCTCATCAGCATGCACTTGCATACTCATTGCATTGTAAGCTCATTGGTTCACACACTTATCCGCTCTGAGCATTCTGCACTAGCAAATGCTGGCACTAGTCTGGCTCTAATGGCCTCCAGCACCCGCATTTGCTTCTGAGCACCAGGGCCTGTGTTCTGCAACTTTATTTTATTGTTCATCTCTTTGATGGTTTTCCCTAAAGTGATTTATCAGATAAAGTGAACCTTGAATTAGTTGATGCACTAGAGGTCTCTACACTCCAACCACAGGACTCCCTACACCAGTGAAGGAAGTAGTGGTTCTGCAGAACCTGTAGGTGAAGATAACATTCTCGGTGCAGCTATTGTCCATATTGTTCTTTTCATTCATTTGTTATTTCATGCATCCTTTTGCAAATGCCTCCAGAACAGGCCAGAGTATAAATAGTTCATGGACTCCTGCAGCAGGAAACAGGCTGCACAAACTAAGAAAAACAATTAAGAGGACTTTTTAAAAAAATTCTTTATTTATAAATTTCAATTATATGATCACAAGATTAAATTTTTTTGTGTTCTTTACAATATGTAATCGTTTACTATTATACTATTACATTGTTGAATTGTATTGTAATGAACTGCAGTTTTCCCTATGATCTTGTGTAAGCCACATTGAGCCTACTACTAGTGGGAAAATGTGGTGTATAAATGTGTTAAATAAATAAAATAAAATAAACTCTTGTTTAAGCAATGCAGAACAAAAATTACATTAGAAACACAGTAAAAATAACAAGTAACAAAAGAAAAATCTTCCTTAGACCACTATTAAACGGGAAGTGGACTCAAAAAAGCTCTGAGATAGCAAACAAACAAAAAGAAAGGCCTTGCAGGATAAATCCCCTTATAATTTCCCAATAAGTCCAATAGCACAACATTCAAAGAATCTTCTTCACATCTAGAAAAGCCCTTAATTGCTCTGGGGTAAAGAAGACATATTTAGTTCCTTCAAATTTGATCATGCATTTGCAAGGATATGCTAATAAAAATGTGGCACCAAGGTGTCTGGTCTCTTTTCTCACAGCCAAAAATTGTTTCCTCCTTTCCTGAGTAGATTTTGTAACTGGATAAATCCAAATATGTTTACCATCAAATAAATCCAATGCTTGCCTACAATAGAATCTCAAAATGGTGTTTAGATCTTGCTCAAAAAACAGAGATACTAATAAAGTAGCTCTGAGGCAGAAATTATTCATGCCCAGCTGAATCCCCTGGTCTTGTCCACCTGCCAGGTCTCCTTGGGATTTCCATGCAGATATAGGTACATAATATATTTTGTTCACAGGGGGAATAGCTTGTGCGGAAAATTTCAAAATAGTAATAAGATAACTCTTGAATAAATCAGGAGGAGGTATTCCAGGGGATCTTGGAAAGTTTTAGGAGTCTTAAGTTCAGCCTACGGTTATAATTTTCAATATTTTCAAGCTTCCAATGAATCACAAAGGTATCCTTCTCAGCAGAGGGGTTTTGAATTAATTAAGAGTTTTTAAGTCACCTTGAATCTGATTACCCTGAGTTGAAAAATCTTGTTTAACTTGTTCCACTGCCTTAGTTAAATCCTCTATCTTCTGTCCGAAAAGTTTTATCTCAGTAGATGTATTTCACCAAGTCCAGTTTTTGTAGCATTTTCCAGATAGAGTCAAGTGTTACCTCTGTGGGAGATGGTGAACAGGCACCTTCTTTTGAAACCTTGCTTTCCAGACCTTCTGCGCCTTCACCAACTCCCTCATTAGCAGCACTTCCTGCAGCAACTTCAGCGTTGGGTGGCATACAGAAGATGAACAAGATAGAGTGGAAGGGTACAGTTTTGCCTGGGAAAGCTTAGTCTCTCCAAGCTTCTTATATAGGGTGCCTATGACTGACCTTCTGTCACAATGGGGCAATTCACACATATATGTATATGCAGGCCTTTGGAGGCTGGATGCGTGACACACCTTGAGATTTCAGTGTGCCTCAATGGCTGATGGACACCTACCCCTATGCAGAATATGGTTAGCGGTTCAGCTATAGAAAGCCATCAGTCATAGGATCCCTGACTGTCATTAAAGGGATCAAGGCATTCACACCATTTGGCACTGCAACAGTGCATTTGCTCTAATATAATCATGCCCATGGCCCTGACTGTTATGTACATGGTGGTAGGTAATGGTACATATGAAACACAGTAATGATTCAACAGGCATGCAGGATAGTCAGGGATTGCTACTCTTACAATAAGGAGGACATAGTTATCACCATTTATACCTCTATCAAGATCCACACCTACTCAAACAGTATTGTCCTCATCTTAGGTAGGAGCCATAGTAGAGACAGGGATGCAGACATCCTTTATGAGAGCATCTCTTTGTGGATAGATAGGAAAGACCCCTGGTCCCACCTGAAAACATCTATAGAGCAATGGGTAGGTCAGAGTGAATGAGAATCCATCAGAGACCATTTGTACAGGTGAAACTATCATCAATTCATTTCCCTGAAGAGGCATGGCTTGTCAGAGGAGCACAGTGCCATCTGGTCATTAATTGAGAGAAGTCAATGGCACGAAGGCCCCAAACAGTGAACAGTGTGGATTCTAGGCTGCTGAATAAAGCACGATTTAACAAGCTTATCAATAAGAGTCTCTTTTAAGCTGAACAGGAAACAAACATGTTGCCAGCATTACTTGTGGAAAAACAAGCTGAATGGAGTGTAGAGTTACCATACATCCGGATTTCCCTAGACATGTCCTCCTTTCTGGCGATTGTCAGGGCGTATGGGCAGTTTTTCTTTGTGACAATTTTTGTCCAGGTTTTAATGCCCAGAGCCTGCCATTGCACAATGCACTCACTCCTTTCACATCCCATGTGCTCTGGAAGTGAAAGCAGAGAGGCACAGCTGACATTGACCTCCCCTCCCCCCCAGCCACCCTTGTGTTCCGCTAGTATGGTCGTAACTTCCCTCTCCCTTGTGCTGCTAGTGCCTCTGATAGTGACCCCCCTCCCCCATTCAGACTCAGAGCCAGTGCCAGGACTCAGAAGTGTCTGCTTGCTGCTGCTAACAGGGTTGACTCCCATGACTGGCACTGGTGAGTCCCCAGAGTGAGAGTCCAATTCCAGCACAGGCATAGAAAAGCTGTGCTGCTACTACTTATTATTTCTATAGCGCTACTAGACATACACAGTGCTGTACACGTGAACATGAAGAGACAGCCCCTGCTCGACAGAGCTTACAATCTAATTAGGACAGACAAATAGGACAAATAAGGATAAGGGCATTACTAAGGTGGGAATGATAAAAACTGGGTACTGCTGAAATTGCACTGTATGAAGAGAAAAGAATGAACAGCTGCATATCAGGCTGCTTCCTCCTCTTGTGTCTACCTAGAGCCAGTGGCGTTCCTAGGGGGGGACGGTGGGTGCGGTCCAACGCCGCCGGGGGGGTGCCGCGCGCGCCTGTCCTCCGTCGTTCCATGCTTCTTCTCTGCCCTGGAACAGGGCAGAGAAGAAGCATGGAACAACGGAGGACAGGCACGTGCGGCACCCCTCCGGCGGCGTGCACCCGGCGGGGGGGGGGGGGGGTTCCTTCGTGGGGGTGTCCTTTCACCGGGGGGGGGGTCTGCGCTGCATCGGGGGGGGGGGGGGGCGCTGCACCTAGGGGGTGGGGCACATTGGCGATCCGCCCCGGGTGCCAGCCCCCCTAGGAACGCCACTGCCTAGAGCCAATTGCTCATGAACTGTGGGTGGGTCTCTGTACAGCCTAATGCAGTTCACATGAACAGTTTGCTCTCTAGGCAGGCACAGGGGGAGCAGCCGGATACACAGTCATTCACTTTCTCGTCCTCTTGCAGTGTGATTTCAGCAAGGGAGAGAGAGTGAACCGCACAGCTGTTGCTTGCTTGTGGCTGTATATAGCAGGAGGTAGGGGAAGGTGACTGTGCTGCTGTGCACCATAGGGGGAGGGGGAAGGGGGGAAGGGGGTACAAAGAGGGGAGGGGGAAGGGGAAGAGGGGGCAAAGACAGCAACCATTTTATTTATTGTGTCATCTTTTTTGTCTCTGCAAATATGGTAACCCTAGTGGAGTAGAACAGGTAAAAGAACATGGATTTATTCTTTAAAACATAGGAAGACTAGGATACAAGCCACAAAGTTACAAAGTAGTGAGTTTAAAAAATAGGACGAAATATGTTTTTCACTGAACACATACATAGTTAAGCTTTGCAGAAGGATGTGGTAACAGCAGATAATGTAGTTCAGTTTAAAAAGGGCTTCCTGGAGAAGTTCCAGAGAAAAAGTCAATAGACTGTTATTAATGTAGACCTGAGGAAAGCCACTGTCTACCTCTGGAGGTGAATAGGATGGAATGCAACTACTTTTGGGATCTGCCAAGTCTTTGGGATCCAAATCCAATATGGCAATCATAACCTACACCTTCCCAATTGTAGAGGAATTAAATACAAGACCTACAACGCATCCAGTTTCTCCTTTTTGGGTAGCCAGCTTTGGAACACTCTACCCAGACCAATCCGATTAATAAATGACTACTTACCCTTTAGAAAAATGCTGAAAGCTCATCTCTTTAAGCAAGCCTACCCTAATGACCCAACATATCTTACCAACCTCCACTCCCAATTCTGTTCTGACTTAGATACCGACCTCCCATCTTTCTCTTCTCCATCTCTCCTTACTTCTATCCTTCCTTACCCCTTTTCTCCCAAATCATACTATCCTATCTTGTCTAATCTCTCTTTTCCTAGTCATATATTGTCAAGCTCAACTTATCATACACTACCAAGCACAACTTTACATTGTTTCACTACTGTTTTTGAAATTTCTATTCTATAACTTTGTATTGCAAATTACTATGTAAGCCGCATTGAGCCTGCATTGTGTGGGAAAGCACGGGGTACAAATGTAATAAATAAATAATATGTTCTTATGTTCTTAAGCTGGTGATGATCACCTTACTTTCTAACTCTTCCTACTTTCTTACTCTTCTATATGTTACATCTTTGCTTTACCCTTCGCTATCACCTATAATGTTCTATTACGTATTGTCTTGACATTGTAAATAGTATACCATGCCATACTTTGTATTGTTTTTGAATATTTTGACTGCTGTAATTGTCTATTGCTCATTGCTTGATCTATTCTTACTGTACACCACCTTGAGTGAATTCCTTCATAAAGGCGGTAAATAAATCCTAATAAATAAAATAAATAGATACCAAATGGCATACTAGATGGTTATTTATCATTTTCATGTTTTCAACTGTCCTTATCACAAATCAACAGACACAGCTTATTTCTGTTTCTACAAGTTTATGGTTACTGCTAGGCTTATACTTATTATAAGCTGTATATTTTAGATTGTTATGTCTGAAAGTGTAACTCTTTTTCCTCAGCAGGAATGATAGCAGCCCCCAGCAGGTGACCTGCAACATATTACAACTGGTAATACATTTGCATACATCACATTTGGGCGTTATATGAATGAGGTGCTCACATTTGCACCATATTTTGTAATTTTGGCCACCTAGAAACTGAGCACCTGTTGGTTGGACCCATACATTTCTGATTGCTGCTAATTTATAAAATAGGTGTGAACATGCTTTATCCTTTCTCTAATCCTGCTATTATGTAACAGAGAAGAGGAGCTGGATTGAGGAAGCCAAACTTCAGCCAGGGTGAGCTGAGACGCCTTGTGCAGAAGGCAAGTGGGCACTATGAAGGTTTGAGGTTGAGGTTACATTTATTTGTTTAACCACCTAAAGACAAGCCATCAAAGTGGTTTAAGAAGCCAAATTATGCTGTACGGGACTGCTGGGGCCAGAGACTGCACCAATGAAAAGATCAATATCTGATGAGGCATTTATCAGTACATCAATGCTGTGTACCACCAAAACTGCAATGCTGAAGACCTGAAGAAAAAATGGTGAGATCTGCAAGGCCATACCCACAATATATTCCTTACCTCCATTGAAAGGGCAGTGCTGGCCGCCTGTGACTCTTGAACATTGCTTGTACCTGGATTACTCTCTTGCCTGCTGCCTGCCTGTTAGACACTGCTTGTACCAGGACTTTCCGCAGAAGTCCTGCCGGCCGGCCGCACCTGGGGGCTCAACCTCCGGGGAATGGCGGTCACTACAGGTGAACCTCAGGGTTGCTTGGCCGCCAAGCAGGTCCTCGTGCTCAGCAGTGCTCCACTTGGCACAAGTACTCACAAGTCTGACAGCATCTCAGAGACTTGGTGGAAAGAGGACAATCAATGGGACACTGTGTTAACAGGGTACAAATTGTATCGCAATGATAGAGAGGATCAAATTGGAGGGGGAGTTGCGCTTTATGTTAAAGAGAGAATTGAGTCAAATAAAATAAACATTCCAAATGACACCGATAGCAGCAACGGATCATTTTGGATAGAAATGTGTGAAGGGACAGAAAGAACAGACAAATGAAGAAATGTTTACAGAGATTAGGAAAGCTGGCAAATTGGGCAATGCTATAATAATGGGTGATTTCAATTACCCCAGTATTGACTGGATAAATGTTATATCGGAGTGCCATGGAGATAATGTTTATAGATGTAATAAATGACTGCTTCTTGGAGCAGCTGGTTCAGGAACTAATGAGAGGGGAAGCCATTTTGGATCTGGTCCTTGGAGGCGTGCAGGGCATAGTATGAGAGGTGGCGGTGTTGGGTCCCTTGGGAAACAGTGATCATCACTGGGATGAACCCGCAATAGAAATCTACTGTAGCTGCATTTAATTTTTGAAAGGGCAACTTTAATAAAATGAGGAAAATGGTTAAAAAGAAACTAAAATGATTGGCTGCAAAGGTTAGGACACTAAATCAGGCATGGATATTATTCAAAAATACCATCTTGGAAGCCCAGTCCAGATGCATTCCATGTATTTGCAAAGGTGGAAAGAAGAGAAAATGTCAGCCAGCATGGTTAAAAGGTGAAGTAAAAGATGCCATTACAGCCAAAAGATTGTCCTTCAAATAATGGAAAAAGGACCCAAACGAAGAAAATAACAAGCAGCATAAGCAATGGCACGTCAGATGCAAAGCATTAATAAAGAAGGCTAAAAGAGAATATGAAGAGAAACTTGCTGCAGAGGCTAAAACTCACAGTAACAACTTTTTCAGGTACATCAGAAGCAGAAAGCCTGTAAGGGAATCCATGGGACCATTGGATCACAAAGGAGCAAAAGAGGCACTCAGGGAGGACAAGGCCATAGCGGAGAAACTGAATGAATTCTTTGCTTCTGTCTTTTTGGAAGAAGATGTAAGAGATCTGCCTGTACCGGAAATAGTTTTTAAGGATGATGATGCAAAGGAATTGAAAGAAATCTCAGTGAACCTGGAAGATGTACTGAGCCAATTTGACAAATTAAAGAGTAGTAAATCACCTGGACTGGAAGGCATACATCCAAGGGTGCTCAAAGAAATCAAGCATGAAATTGCTGATCTGCTGTTAGTAATATGTAACCTGTTGTTACAATTGTCTGTAGTACCTGAAGATTGGAGGGTGGCCAATGTGAGGCTGATTTGCATAAAGGTTCTGGGAAATTATAGACTGGTAAACCTGACGTTGGTGCTGGGCAAAATAGTGGAAACTATTACAAAGAATAAAATTATAGAACACGTAGACAAACATGGTTTAATGGGACAGAGTCAGCATGGGTTCAGCCAAGGGAAGTCTTGCCGCACCAATTTGTTTCATTTCTTTGAAGGCATGCATAAACATAGTATTTGGGTTATAGTTATATATACAAAGAGAAAAGATAGAACACTTTCCTATGGTACTTCTTTGAGCTAGATTTACTAAAAGCTAATGCCATTAACACGTGTTATTAGTAAAATAGGTCCCATTGTATAAAATGGGGCCTGCAGTAAATGACACACATTCATGAATGGTAACACAATAGTGCATTTTAGTAAACCTAGCCCTTTGTGTGCAGAGTAGAGAGTTGCTTGGGGACAACTGGCTTTTTACCTGTCCCCGCTAGAATCTTATCCATCCCCACCCATTCCCTCAAGAATTTAACCTGTCCCCACCTGTCCCCGCAAGACTTTAACTTGTCCCCACTCAATTCAGCAAGAATGTATTGGTACATTTTTTTTTAAATTCTGGTCGTTTCTCTGTCTCTCTCTGGGTTCGAGCCGCAGCACTGCGGGCAAGGAAGGAACAGAAGTTGGAACTTAGAACACTCTGGTGTGCACATACAAAACTTGTCTCTGATTCACTGGCACTGTGTGGGATAGAAATGCAATAAAATAAAAAATAAATAAATAAAAGGTCACCACATGCATGTGAAAGCATCTTTATGCTGAAGACACCCAGCTTTATCTCTCCACACCATACATCACTGCGGAAACCCAGGCCAAAGTATCAGCCTGCTTATCCAACATTGCTGCCTGGATGTCCAACCACCACCTAAAACTGAATATGGCCAAGACCGAGCTTATCGTCTTTCCACCAAAACCCACTTCTCCTCTTCCTCCACTCTCTATCTCAGTTGACAACATCTTCATCCTCCCCGTCTCATCTGCCCGCAACCTTAGAGTCATCTTCGACTCCTCCCTCTCCTTCTCTGTGCATATCCAGCAGATAGCCAAGACCTGTCGCTTCTTTCTCTTTAACATCAGCAAAATTCGCCCTTTCCTCTCTGAGCACACCACCCGAACTCTCGTCCACTCTCTCATTACCTCTCGCCTTGACTACTGCAACCTACTCCTCACTGGCCTCCCACTTAACCATCTATCCCCCCTTCAATCTGTTCAGAACTCTGCTGCACGTCTTATATTCCGCCTGGACCAATATGCTCATATCACCCCTCTCCTCAAGTCACTTCACTGGCTCCTGATCAGGTACCGCATACAGTTCAAGCTTCTCCTTCTAACCTACAAATGCACTCAGTCCACAGACCCTCATTACCTCTCTACCCTCATCTCCCCTTACGTTCCTACCTGAAACCTCCGCTCACAGGACAAATCCCTCCTCTCAGTACCCTTCTCCACCACTGCCAACTCCAGGCTCTGCCTTTTCTGCTTCGCCTCACCCTAAGCTTGGAATAAACTTCCTGAGCCCATTCGCCAAGCCCCCTCCCTGCCCATCTTCAAATCTTTGCTCAAAGCCCACCTCTTCAATGTTGCCTTCGGCACCTAACCTTTATGCCTCTATTCAGGAAATCTAGACTGGCCCAATTTGACTGCCCTATTTGACTGACTGTACATTTGTCCTTTAGATTGTAAACTCCTTGAGCAGGGACTGTCCTTCTCTGTTAAACTGTACAGCGCTGCGTAACCCTAGTAGCGCTCTAGAAATGTTAAGTAGTAGTAGTAGTATGTCTAGATATAGATAGGGATTGGGTGATTGTTGTGCCCTCCGCAGGTAGGTGTGTGTGTGTGTTTACCTTCAGTTTGCATTATACTCACAGCTTTTAGCTACTGTATGCTGCGTTCCACCTTGGCCCTGTAACCTTTACACTCATAGGCTAAATCTTGCATGTGATACCTTCTCTCCACTCTCGTTGAGACCTGCTTTGCTCATGCCTCACCCAGGTGTAACCTTTGATCTTATTGGTCAATTCCAGAGCCCCTAACCCCTAGGGTAGTCCTCCACATCCATTCCCTTCCCTTGGGAGAAATTCTCCATCTTCTCACCTGCATAGCGTGCAAGCTCCCATGAGCCACATCTCCCCATTTTTACTCTTGTAAATTCATCACCTTTTCACTGGCTTGGCATTCTTCACTGCAGCATTCATCTCTGTTCCATGGCGGTCATTCTAGCTGTTTAGCAGCCGTCCTGTCAATGGCTGTTGAAATGAGACAATTAATTCAGAAAGACTCTGCCCCACTCTGGTTTCAACAATCTTCATGCAGTAAGTCTCTTCTTGTCTTTTACTTATTTGTATTAAACAGTTGGGAACTAAGAATATGAGACTCCTCTATGAATGTTGGACTGATTTAGCTGTTTGTTGAATATTGCACCCGACCTCAGATCACAAGGAACATCTGAGTCAGTCCTAAATTTTCAATTCCTGTTTCAAATGTTTTCACAACAAGTAAAGTTGAAAAACCAGGTTTGATCCACCATTTCTTTGTGAATATTCCAGGTTTGCCTCATTGTTTGCATGGACTTATCCTTCTGATTCACTAAAGACAAACAGGACAGCAAGATGCTACATGCAATGGACAAATTCCAAGACTGAGAAGTAATACAAATTATTATTTATTTATTGCATTTGTATCCTACATTTTCCCACCTATTTGCAGGCTCAATGTGGCTCAATGTTCCAGTTTTCTCAAATGAGCCATAAATTGTACCTGTTGTACACTGCATTGGGTGAATCTCTTCAGAAAGGTGGTTAATAAATCCTAATAAATACATAAATATTCCCCAGGCAGTACAGTGATGATTTTTTCATTAAAATAAATGAAGTTAACTGTGCTGTAATGACTGATAGGCTGGTTATCCTCTCTCATTTTTACTGTAAGTTGTGTTTTATGGTTACTTTTCTTTGTTTCTCCACATGGTTTGTTCCTTTTATTGGAAGACCACCAGTCAGTCAGTGAACACTTCTCTATGACTCTGACAAAGCTGTGGGATCCATTGCATTTTCATTGAGCAGACAAGAAGTATAATCACAGTGTAAAGCAGAGGAGACTGAGAGAAACAGGGAGAAGCGGAAACAAGGGAAGGAAATCTAGACATAGAGAGAGAACCAACGGAGAAGAAAAAGGAGGAATTCAAGGCAAGGGTGTAGAGTTCAGTATGACCTTCTACTGTTCTTATTTCATACAGATTGTGTTAGAATGGCAAGTTGCCAAAATATTTAAAAACAATTGAAAAAGCAGGATTGCTTTATCCATTCCTTCTGGGCTGGAGTCAGCACTGCTAGTCAAAACCTGCAGAGACTTTAATACCTGTCATGGGGTTCCCTACATTACCAAGAGCGGTCTGTCCTTGTGACACTTCTGATCCTGCTGTGCTGAATAGGAAAGTTGTTCCTCAATGCTTTGCCCTCTTAGGCCCCTTATGCCCCTGGTCTGTTCATTGTCTGTAGCCTGTGCAATTTCCCAGCTATGTGGATGCAGCCAATTGAATGGCATTCAGACTTCTGCCAGTGCTTCATTCTGAATGTGAAAGGGCCCTTTTCATTCCCCTGTGAAAGCCAGAACTCTCTGATCTGGCTCTGGAGCACAGATGGATTCTGATTGGCGCATAAGCAGATCTGTTGCCAAGTCAGGTCCTGCCTGGCCTTTTCCTCTTTCCACAAGATGTGAGAACAAGCACTGGTCCCTCAGTGACAAGGGTCAGTAAAGAGGGATGAGGAGGGAGAGTCCTCCCCCCTTCCCTATGCACATCACAGCTCTCTTTTATGTTCTTTCAGTTTGCAGATAGAGTGCAATATGCTTTGCTTGAATTTGAATTTCACAAGCAATAAGTGTCACAACTGAGGCAAATACACTATTTATGTATAGACATTTGAATTCCTATTACATCCTTCAGTGTGGAGAACATGCAAAACACCTGTATCCCTTTGATCACTTGGAGGGACATAATCGAACGCGGATGCCCATCTCCATGGACGTTTATCTCCGAGGACGGGTCCGCGAAGGGGCGGGCCAGACCGTATTTTCAAAAAAGATAGGCGTCCATCTTTTGTTTCGATAATACGGTTTGTGCCAGGCAAATGCATCGCATTTGGGCGGATTTGAGCTGGGCGGTATCGGTTTTCAGCGATAATGGAAACCGAAGGAGCCCAGCTCAAAAACGAACAAATCCAAGGCATTTGGTTGTGGGAGGGGCCAGGATTCGTAGTGCACTGGTCCCCCTCACATGCCAGGACACCAACCGGGCACACTAGGGGGCACTTGTAACAATTAAAAAAAAATTAAAATACCTCCTAAGTCCATAGCTCCCTTACCTTGGGTGCTGAGCCCCCCAAATCCCCCCCAAAACCCACTGCCCACAACTCTACACCATTACCATAGCACTTATGGCTGAAGGGGGGCACCTAGATGTGGGTACAGTGAGTTTTGGGGGCGGTTTGGAGCGCTCCCATTTAGCAGCACAAGTGTAACAGGTAGGGGGGGATGGGCCTGGCTCCACCTGCCTGAAGTCCATTGCACCCACTAACAACTGCTCCAGGGACCTGCATACTGCTGTGATGGAACTGGGTATGACATTTGAGGCTGGAAAAAAAAGTTTTTAAAGTTCTTTTTATTTTGGTGGGAGGGGGTTAGTGACCACTGGGAGAATCAGGGGAGGTTATTCCCGATTCCCCCCGGTGGTCATCTGGGCAGTTGGGGCACTTTTTGGGGACTTGTTCGTGAAAAAAAAGGGTCAAAAAAAAAGTGACCCAAATTCTTGCTTCTGGCGCCCTTCTTTTTTCCATTATCGGCCGAGCACGCCCATCTCTCCTCGGCCAATAAACACGCCCCAGTCCCGCCTTCACCACGCCTCCAACATGCCCCCATCAACTTTGTCCGTTCCTGCGACAGACTGCAGTTGGAGGCGCCCAAAATCGGCTTTCGGTTATACCGATTTGGGCGTCCATGAGAGAAAGGCACCCATCTCCCGATTTGGGTCGAAATATGGGTGTCTTTCTCTTTCGAAAATAAGCTAGATAGTATCCCAATGCATGCTGGGGCAAAAGAACATCCTCAGGCATTTCTATCTTTTCTAATATCAGTGGTGTAGCCACTGGGGGGGCCTGGGCCCTCCACTTTGGGCTCAGGCCACCTCAAAATTATGATATTTGTTGAATGGCTAGCAGGTTTGCCCAAAACCCACAGCTTGAAGAGGTCCTCTGTCTGAGCCCCTCCCCCCCCCCCCCCCCCCATGCTGCCTAAACAGTGAGGAAGTCGGTAGCATGCTTCCAGCTGCTGACGCTGGCAGTTCCCATACATGCTCAGCTCATGTTGCATAAACTGAGCATATGCGGGGTATGTGGACATCGGCAGCTGGAAGTTCACTGCCGAAGAAGTGGTCCTGCTCTGGGTTAGAGAGGTCCCGGGTTCAAATCTCTCACTTGGTGCAGCAGACTTGGACTCACTACCAGGGCAGCACACAAGGAAACAGCAGACCCATTCAGCAGATTTGTTTGGTGAGCAGCAGATTTGGACTTGCTACCGGGGCGCTACAGAGGCAGCAGACAAAGTATGTACCAACAACAGATGGGTAGCGCACCCTGAGGCATGCAACGTGGGGTGGTGGCAGTGAACATGGACCTGCAGAAAAGGGCATCTGGAATCAGCACTAACCCCCATGCTGCTCCTGTTGATAGGCTATCATTGTTACTTTTTCTGCTATCTGTCTCACCATCATTCCTCACAGGAACAGGACCATAGCATTAAGGCAGCCACACGACCCTACTGCAGATGTGAGCCTCAATGAGACATCTAAGCTACAACACTCATCAACACGGTGGTGATGACGACCTGAGAGATATATCAATTCCGCTGACCTCCCACTTCCTTGGGCGGCAGTACCTCCTGACACTGTGATCCTGTGTCACCAGCCTACAGCTTCGTCAGTTCTCGCACTTGGAGCTGACCAGATAATGGAGGACACTACACCATGCCAACCATGAGACGCCCTGGAGGATGTGCCTCGAGAGCAGCTGCCTACTAAAAGTTTGAGACAGTGCGCAGGTAACCCAAGCACCACAGAACCCAGAGATATGCCCAGACGCTGTGGTCACACTAGCGAGGCTGAAGGCAGTGCAACTTCTGCAATTTGCACACCACACATCTCCAGATCAGGCACTCGACAACATAGATCCCACTCACCCAGATCTCAATCTTAATGCAGACCAAGTCAGTACAGATCTGATACAAGATTCAAGCACTACAGACCTAGGTCATCCTCTAGAGGCAGGAGGGATAGGTCTAGCCCCGGAGACCACTACCCACAAGCTAGGGGAAAGGGTCATAGATCCAGGATGGGACACTACAGATCCAGTGCCAGCAGCAGAAGACACAGATCAGGATCTCAGCATGGGCACTACAGATCCACGTCCTGCTGCAGACATCGCAGATCACTCGACCGACACAGATCCTTGTCCAGTCCTAGATGTGACTGGTCCAGATTCTGGAGTGCACAACATGGATGAGGCGGACCTGGAGCATCAGCACAACATTGGTCCCCAACCAGAACCAGGCTAATCGGACAACAGAGTGCTCAACGGGTATTGCCCCACTTGGGACCTCGGGAGGAATCAGTGCCTGTTATATCCACTCAAGGTACTCCCGCGGGAACACCAGGAGACCACACCGTCTCCATGGGAGTTAACAACACTGACCCTCAAGTTTCCAGCAGACTCTCCCCCCAAATTACAGGCAAAACTCATACAGCTAGGAAGAAGAAGAAAGGTAAGAAGCATAAGCGCTCTGGACATTCGAGTTCCACATTATCCTCTGATTCTTCCTCCTCCTCTTCATCTCCTTCCCCTACCCAGAAGACCAATGTACAACCCTTTGCACCTGTGCTTACATACACTTATGGTGTCCCACCGGAGCGCTTATGGCAGAAAGTTCCCAGATCCCTGGGGAAAAAGGTCAAATGACAGCAATATTTTGACATTTTCAAGCTGGCCGAGGAAAGGCATAGACACAATGCCAAGAAAAGAGCCAAGAAAGGTGACTTACCATCGGATCATAACAAAATGATTCCCAGGAACCTTGTGTGTTGGGTGATGTCCTACGCATGCATGATGAGCATCATATGCAGGAAACAATGCAACCAGATTGATCCAATGCTCTGCTATCTTGAGACAGTTATTGACATCTATCATGAGGGACATACCCGGTTTGCATACGATGAACACTTTAGGGACAAGATGGAATCCAACCCTAATATGGCATGGGACATGGATGATGGAGGACTGTGGCTTTGGAATGTCCTCACTTGGCCTGGTGCTGCATCTGGATGTTCCTCTTTCCTCTACCGCTGGGAAAAAGATAGAGGAGGCCTGCCACGCTGTCCCGAGAGGTGTGCTGGAAGTTCAATAGAGGCACCTGTAGTGTTTCCAAATTCAAGTTTAAGCATCTGTGCACCACATGTGGTGCTCCACACCCCCTTGCCATATGTCCTAGGAAGAAAGTACCAAGACAAGGAAGGCCTCCAAAACCATGACCCATTTGCTAGGGCACCCACTCCCATATCTGTACCCGTCATGATACCATGGCCCCTTTCTCAAGCCTCCCTTCCCCAGGACATTTGTGTCACTCCTTACCACAGTCCCAAAAAAGGAACATGGAAAGTACTGCCTCATCCAGAACCTCTCATACCCCCCTGGCCGCTGAGTGAATGACTTCATACCGGATCATGCCACTTCAGTCCAGTACATGTCCTTTGACTCAGCGTTGGACATGGTCCATGCAGCCGGTCACGGTACCCTCATGGCTAAAATGGATATTGAATCCGCATTCCATCTGCTTCAATCCTTACTGATACCTGTGGTTGGGTTTCTGCTATGCCAACCAGTTTTATTTTGACAAATGCATGCCCATGGGGTGTGTGGTCTCATGCAACCTTTTTGAAGCTTTCAGCTCTTTCTTGCATTGGGTAGTGTCCCACTGGGCGCCAGCGGATACAATCGTGCACTACCTGGATGACTTCTTCTTTGTGGGTCCACGGGATTCCAGCCCATGCAAGGAACTAATGGACATCTTCCATGCAGTTGCCAATGAATTTGGGTTTCCCATTGCATGCAGCAAAACCACGGGACCCAGCCCAGTCATTACCTTCTTGGGAATTGAAATAAATTCATTAACACAGACCACCAAACTACCTGAGGACAAGCAACATGGCCTAGCACAAAAGATCCTTAATCCTTCTCCTAAGCGCACACTCCACCAAATGCAGCCTCTTATTGGCTTGCTAAATTCTGCATGCAGGGTTATCCCAATGGGCAGGGTATTTGTCCGTAGACTCATTATAGCCATGACTGGCTTGTCGCGCAAGCACCACCATGTGCAAATCACCTTTCCCATGAAGCAGGATCTACGCATCTGGTTGTGTTTACTATAGGACTTCAATGGGAAGGCCTTGATCCAATCAGATACAATGTCTAGTACCAACCTCAACCTTTTCATGGATGCCACAGGGGCTATGGGTTGCGGAGCTTATTACAACAGGGCCAGGTTTGCCGTTCCATTGCCACAACAGTGGATCCAGGCTGAACTCACCAAAACATCACCTTCCTTGAACTATTTCCCATTGTCACTGCAGTCCACATCTGGGGCGCTGCGCTGGCCAATAAAAATGTCATACTTTGGTCAGACAATGCTGTAGTGGTAGAGATCATAAACAAACAAACTGCACGCTGCCCTCAGGCCTCTGAACTTATCTGTCATTTCATGCTCCGTTGCCTACAAGTTAATCTGACTGCTTGAGCAAAGCAGCTTGCTCCTGTGGCAAACAAGGATCCCACTCCAGTTCCCAAGCATTTATGGCACCTAGGAACAACACTGCAGACCTACTGATCACCAGCTCCTTAGCCAACTCTACCTTGCGTGCCTACGGGAATGCCTTTCACCAGGTCTGTGAATACTTGCAACAGCATGGATGGAGAGGCGGGACTGTCCCAGATCACCTTATCTCTTGCTACATCACAAATGCATTTGAAGAGGGCATCACCAGGACAGTAGTCATCTCACGCATCACAGGCTTCGCATTCTTCACCAAACTCTGAGGATGGGGCAACCCATGGGACAGTTTTCTCATTTGGACACTGGAAAGGATGGGCACAGCACATCCTTGCACCGCCAGATGCTAGGCGCCCTGTCACACATGAACTCTTGCACCTGCTGTGGCTGGCGCTTGGAAAAGTGTGTACAAATGACTAGGAAGCAGTACTGTTCAGGGAAGCATTCTCATTGGCCTTTTTTGCTGCTCTACACATTGGTGAGCTTACTGTACAATCCAGGTGGAATGCCACCGGTGGATTGGAGCAGGATGACATCTCCATTATGCATTAATTAGTCTACATTCGTATCAGTAGGTCAAAGACAGATCAGTCTGGTAAAGTGCACACCATTACCCTAAACGGTGTTCCACACCTACTTACCTGCCCATTGGCCAACCTCCATGCCTATCTAAAGGTTAGGCCACCAGCAGGCCAGCCCCTCTGGTTACATCAGGATGCCAGTCCCCTCACCCGATACCAGTTTGCGGCTGTTTTACAGAAAGCTCTCCGTAAAGCCGGTCAACGCCTGGGTGACTATCAGGCTTATTTTCGAAAGAGAAGGACGCCCATATTTCGACACAAATCGAAAGATAGGCGTCCTTCTCAAAGGGTCGCCCAAATCGGTATAATGGAAAGCCGACTTTGGGCGTCCCCAACTGCTTTCCGTCATGGGGACAACCAAAGTTCCTGGGGGCATGTCGGAGGCATAGCAAAGGCGGGACTTGGGCGTACCTAACACATGGGCATCCTCGACCCATAATGAAAAAAAAGGGCGTCCCTGACGAACACTTGGATGACTTTACCTGGTCCTTTTTTCCTTACGACCAAGCCACAAAAAGGTGCCCGAACTGACTAGATGACCAACGGAGAGAATCGGGGATGACCTCCCCTTACTCCCCCAGTGGTCTCTAACCCCCTCCCACCCTCAAAAATGTTTTTTAAAAATATTTTTTGCCAGCCTCTATGCCAGCTTCAAATATCATACCCAGCTCCATGACAGCAGTATGCAGGTCCCTGGAGCAGTTTTAGTAGGTGCAGTGCACTTCAAGCAGGTGGACCCAGGCCCATCCCCCCCTACCTGTTAAACTTGTGGTGGTAAATGTGAGCCCTTCAAAACCCACCAGAAACCCACTGTACCCACATCTAGGTGCCCCGCTTCACCCATAAGGGATATGGTAGTGGTGTACAGTTGTGGGGAGTGGGTTTTGGGGGAGGGGGTTTGGGGGGCTCAGCACACAAGGTAAGGGAGCTATGCACCTGGGAGCAATTTCTGAAGTCCACTGCAGTGCCCCCTAGGGTGATCGGTTGGTCTCCTGGCATGTCAGGGGGACCAGTGCACTACGTATGCTGGCTCCTCCAACAACCAAATGGTTTGGATTTGGTCATTTCTGAGATGGGCGTCCTCAGTTTCCATTATCACCGAAAATCAGAAATGACCAAGCCTAAGGACGACCATCTCTAAGAACAACCTAAATTTCAAGATTTGGGCATCCCCGACTGTATTATCGAAACGAAAGATGGAAACCCATCTTGTTTCGATAATACGGGTTTCTCCGCCCCTGTCTGGGGACGTCCTGCGAGGACATCCTCAGGAAAACTTGGGCATCCCTTTCAATTATGCCCCTCTATGGGACTCACTCCTTCTGTATAAGGCGGTTACTTCTGCATCTCAACAGGGGCTCTCGCCCCAGGTGATCAAGCAGCTGGGCAGGTGGAAGTCAGCAGCATACCAGACCTACATCAGACCATCTGGGATTGCACAGCATCACTAACTTCCCCCTTCATTTTACAGGTTTCCAAGGGCACCGATGGGTGGTGTGGATCATTGGACACTTGTATATTGACAACTCTCATAAGTGCTTGGTAGCCTAAAAACCTAGTTTATACCTTGGACTGGACATCAGAGGCACAACAATTAGCTGGCTAGGGGTGGTGGTATGAGATTTCACCAGCTCCTCCCACTGGTTCAGATACTGCTGGACACCACACCCCCTCCAGATGCCTTGCTTATTCACTTGGGGGGCAACAACATTGGCCACACCCCATGCAGATGTCTTATTGCGATGACAAGATGTGATCTCTTTAACTTATCTGTCTTACTGAGCGAGACCATGCTTATCTGGTCTGACCTCATTCCTCGATTGCATGGGGCTGATTCCAGGTTCTTATCCAGAGGCGTCAAGAAAGTCAATCGCCAAATTGATGTGGACAAAGCATCTCAGTGGAGTGAAGATCTGGCATGAATGGGCATCCTCTCTCATCCCCGGAAACTTCAGGCAGGATGCAATTCATCTTTCAGAGGTTGCAGGGGACCTCCTCATTAACGACTTCCAGGAGGCTTTCAAGAGACCTTGCTAAACAGGACCTGTGGGGAAAAGAGGGGGACCTGGGGCATGCTTTGCAACCCTGCATTGTGGCGGAGGCACCCGAGCCTAGGAATCGCTGGAGGTGCTGGAACAACAGAAGAAAGGGAGTTCGGCTGTTTGAGGCAAGGGACCGGAACACTCACTGGTAACAGACTAATCACCTAGCTGGCTCTACATGGCAGGTGGAATGCTGGTCTGGGGGGCAGTCGAAAGCAGATGGACACATGGCCATGCTGGAAGTGGAGTTATGGCTGGCCGCCATGTGAATCAGTGAGTCATGCTCCCTAGCTGGAAATGCATGGCGGGGAGCGGAAGCCTCTACAACATAGAACTCAAGACTCGGGTGCTTCCTAGGGTTATGTTTAATGTGGTTTATTAAAACTGTGGCCATATATTCCCAAAAAGAAAAACTTGCTTCATGCTCTGTCACTGTATGCCTTAAGTGTGTGGTCGGGGACGAGAGTAAGGCAGCTTGCCTATGTTATGTGCTGAAAAGAATAAAGGCTGTCCACAGGTGTCTTCTATCTCACTGTATCACAGCTTCAGGAGATGAAGGATCTCTCCATGTGTTTAGTTCTGTTTCTTGGCCTGACAGCTTTCTTCGACTCCTTTGGGCTGCCAGATGAATCTGAGCCATCTTCCACTGAGCTATGACACCAGGATGAAGAGTCAGGAAATTTTATGGCATGTCAGTTGTGTTGCTAAAGTAATAGAAACAATTCTATAAGTGAGAGCATCCATTTAGGTCCCCTGAGACCGTGCAGTAGAAGCCTATTCTATAACACATCCCTAAATGTGGAAAGGAGTTGTATAAGTTACACTATTCTGTAAGTTACACACATAAGTGGGACCTCCGTTTATGCCCTGCCCAAGCTGTGCCCCTGTATACACCCCCCGTTGCAAATACACGCTATGTAAGTAATGCAGAAAGCACTTAGGTGTCCTGCTATAATTTATCATGGGGAAGTGCACTAAGTGCTAGAATTCTTGTGATTCAATCCTATATACTGCTACATTAGACTACTGTAATTTGTTATTTCTTGTTCCCCCCCCCCCCAAAAAAAAAAAAAAACCACAGCTAAATTGATTGCAGATATACAGCCCTAAATATAAAAGTAGAGAGCATCAGATAATGAGCTGCCCTGGAGTCACCCCAGGATTAAAATCTGCTCCTTTGGCTCACTTCTTCAGCACACGCCTGCTATGGCGAGAACACTGCTACTGCAAACGATAGAGAGAAGAGTGACATCACCTCGGTGCAACTAAAGAGTGGGGTCAATAGCAATGGTGTAGGTGGCCACCAGGAGATGCTGCAGTCAAACAGGCCTGCAACGAAAGTTAGCAGCAAGAAACATAACCTCCGCGTAGCTAAGGGAAAGGGAAATGGGACTTGATATACCGCCTTTCTGTGGTTTTTGCAACTACATTCAAAGCGGTTTACACAGTATATTCAGGTACTTATTTGTACCAGTGGCAATGGAGGGTTAAGTGACTTGCCCAGAGTCACAAGGAGCTGGGTCAACAGCAGTGGTATAGGCAGTTGCCAGGAGGCACTGCAATGAAAGGGACTATTAGCAGCCAGCAAAGCAAGCACGTAATGCTAGAACAATAAACACTGCTAGTACAAACAGAATAGGGACATCACCTCAGCGTGACTAAGGGACATAGTCAATAGTAGCAATCTGAGCAGCTGCCAGGAGATGCTGTAGTCAAACAGGCCTGCAACGAAAGTTAGCAGCAAGAAACATAACCTCCGCGTAGCTAAGGGAAAGGGAAATGGGACTTGATATACCGCCTTTCTGTGGTTTTTGCAACTACATTCAAAGCGGTTTACACAGTATATTCAGGTACTTATTTGTACCAGTGGCAATGGAGGGTTAAGTGACTTGCCCAGAGTCACAAGGAGCTGGGTCAACAGCAGTGGTATAGGCAGTTGCCAGGAGGCACTGCAATGAAAGGGACTATTAGCAGCCAGCAAAGCAAGCACGTAATGCTAGAACAATAAACACTGCTAGTACAAACAGAATAGGGACATCACCTCAGCGTGACTAAGGGACATAGTCAATAGTAGCAATCTGAGCAGCTGCCAGGAGATGCTGTAGTCAAACAGGCCTGCAACGAAAGTTAGCAGCAAGAAACATAACCTCCGCGTAGCTAAGGGAAAGGGAAATGGGACTTGATATACCGCCTTTCTGTGGTTTTTGCAACTACATTCAAAGCGGTTTACACAGTATATTCAGGTACTTATTTGTACCAGTGGCAATGGAGGGTTAAGTGACTTGCCCAGAGTCACAAGGAGCTGGGTCAACAGCAGTGGTATAGGCAGTTGCCAGGAGGCACTGCAATGAAAGGGACTATTAGCTGCCAGCAAAGCAAGCACGTAATGCTAGAACAATAAACACTGCTAGTACAAACAGAATAGGGACATCACCTCAGCGTGACTAAGGGACATAGTCAATAGTAGCAATCTGAGCAGCTGCCAGGAGATGCTGTAGTCAAACAGGCCTGCAACGAAAGTTAGCAGCAAGAAACATAACCTCCGCGTAGCTAAGGGAAAGGGAAATGGGACTTGATATACCGCCTTTCTGTGGTTTTTGCAACTACATTCAAAGCGGTTTACACAGTATATTCAGGTACTTATTTGTACCAGTGGCAATGGAGGGTTAAGTGACTTGCCCAGAGTCACAAGGAGCTGGGTCAACAGCAGTGGTATAGGCAGTTGCCAGGAGGCACTGCAATGAAAGGGACTATTAGCAGCCAGCAAAGCAAGCACGTAATGCTAGAACAATAAACACTGCTAGTACAAACAGAATAGGGACATCACCTCAGCGTGACTAAGGGACATAGTCAATAGTAGCAATCTGAGCAGCTGCCAGGAGATGCTGTAGTCAAACAGGCCTGCAACGAAAGTTAGCAGCAAGAAACATAACCTCCGCGTAGCTAAGGGAAAGGGAAATGGGACTTGATATACCGCCTTTCTGTGGTTTTTGCAACTACATTCAAAGCGGTTTACACAGTATATTCAGGTACTTATTTGTACCAGTGGCAATGGAGGGTTAAGTGACTTGCCCAGAGTCACAAGGAGCTGGGTCAACAGCAGTGGTATAGGCAGTTGCCAGGAGGCACTGCAATGAAAGGGACTATTAGCAGCCAGCAAAGCAAGCACGTAATGCTAGAACAATAAACACTGCTAGTACAAACAGAATAGGGACATCACCTCAGCGTGACTAAGGGACATAGTCAATAGTAGCAATCTGAGCAGCTGCCAGGAGATGCTGTAGTCAAACAGGCCTGCAACGAAAGTTAGCAGCAAGAAACATAACCTCCGCGTAGCTAAGGGAAAGGGAAATGGGACTTGATATACCGCCTTTCTGTGGTTTTTGCAACTACATTCAAAGCGGTTTACACAGTATATTCAGGTACTTATTTGTACCAGTGGCAATGGAGGGTTAAGTGACTTGCCCAGAGTCACAAGGAGCTGGGTCAACAGCAGTGGTATAGGCAGTTGCCAGGAGGCACTGCAATGAAAGGGACTATTAGCAGCCAGCAAAGCAAGCACGTAATGCTAGAACAATAAACACTGCTAGTACAAACAGAATAGGGACATCACCTCAGCGTGACTAAGGGACATAGTCAATAGTAGCAATCTGAGCAGCTGCCAGGAGATGCTGTAGTCAAACAGGCCTGCAACGAAAGTTAGCAGCAAGAAACATAACCTCCGCGTAGCTAAGGGAAAGGGAAATGGGACTTGATATACCGCCTTTCTGTGGTTTTTGCAACTACATTCAAAGCGGTTTACACAGTATATTCAGGTACTTATTTGTACCAGTGGCAATGGAGGGTTAAGTGACTTGCCCAGAGTCACAAGGAGCTGGGTCAACAGCAGTGGTATAGGCAGTTGCCAGGAGGCACTGCAATGAAAGGGACTATTAGCTGCCAGCAAAGCAAGCACGTAATGCTAGAACAATAAACACTGCTAGTACAAACAGAATAGGGACATCACCTCAGCGTGACTAAGGGACATAGTCAATAGTAGCAATCTGAGCAGCTGCCAGGAGATGCTGTAGTCAAACAGGCCTGCAACGAAAGTTAGCAGCAAGAAACATAACCTCCGCGTAGCTAAGGGAAAGGGAAATGGGACTTGATATACCGCCTTTCTGTGGTTTTTGCAACTACATTCAAAGCGGTTTACACAGTATATTCAGGTACTTATTTGTACCAGTGGCAATGGAGGGTTAAGTGACTTGCCCAGAGTCACAAGGAGCTGGGTCAACAGCAGTGGTATAGGCAGTTGCCAGGAGGCACTGCAATGAAAGGGACTATTAGCAGCCAGCAAAGCAAGCACGTAATGCTAGAACAATAAACACTGCTAGTACAAACAGAATAGGGACATCACCTCAGCGTGACTAAGGGACATAGTCAATAGTAGCAATCTGAGCAGCTGCCAGGAGATGCTGTAGTCAAACAGGCCTGCAACGAAAGTTAGCAGCAAGAAACATAACCTCCGCGTAGCTAAGGGAAAGGGAAATGGGACTTGATATACCGCCTTTCTGTGGTTTTTGCAACTACATTCAAAGCGGTTTACACAGTATATTCAGGTACTTATTTGTACCAGTGGCAATGGAGGGTTAAGTGACTTGCCCAGAGTCACAAGGAGCTGGGTCAACAGCAGTGGTATAGGCAGTTGCCAGGAGGCACTGCAATGAAAGGAACTGAGTTAACAGCCAGTAAAGTGAGCAGGTAATGCTAGAACAATAAACACTGCTAGTGCAAACAGAATAGGGACATCACCTCAGCGTGACTACAATAGTAGCAATCTGAGCAGCTGCCAGGAGATGCTGTAGTCAAACAGGTCGTCACGACTAAGGGACAGGGTCAATAGTAGTGGTGTAGGCAACCGCCAGGAGATGATACAATGAAATGCTTTCAGTAGGGCCTTTGGAATTCTCTGCAGGCATCCATACTGCAGGATTCTAAGGCCTCTCTGCACATAAAATCTTGTTTATTTAATAAGAAAAAATGATGAATAAAAGAACAAAATATAAAAAGAAGTCTTAAAAATGTTTTGAACCAACACTTTTATTTTCTATTCACCTTTAATTTGTAAATGTGAACTAACATGACTTATTTCACAGTTCTGGCATATCAAAGGTCTTTGGATTAGGGACGAGCATCACTGTGTTATTGCCTTAGTAATTCTACTTCACCTCCTGAGGGGAGAGCCACATCAGTAAGAATATTGACATTTGTCTCCCTTGAGGACATTATTTATTGTAACAGGAGTTTATTAAAGCATCCAAAGACATTGAATGCTTTAATAAACTCCTTTTATTTCGGACATCATCTAGTTGCCCCCTCCTTTTTTTGTCACCTTCGCTGTGTTGGACATGATTTGTGATTGAGAGGGCTCCTGTTCTTCTGTGTGTTTACTGGGACATTATCTATTAACATCAAATACATCCATTATATATTATACATCTTTATCATCAGTATTTGCATTACTTTGGGGGATCTTTAATTATATGAGATCCTTCCAGTCTATAGGGGAGAAAGACATAGAAACGTATGGAACTTTGGGAGGCTAAGTGCTTTGAAAATATGCCTCTAAGTGTCTTTCTGCCCTATAGACTGGAAGGATCTCATATAATTAAAGATCCCCCAAAGTAATGCAAAAACTCACCAGAAACCCACTGTACCCCTATACCCCATAAGGTATGGTAATGGTCTACAGTTGGGGTAGTGGGTTTTGGAGAGATCAGCAGACAAAATAAGGGAGCAATGGTGATATGTGTACCTGGGAGCATTTTATGAAATCCACTGCAGTGCCCCCTACGGTGCCCTGTTGCTTTCCTGGGATGTCTGGGGGACCCGACTACTAAAAATGCTGACTTCTCCTACATCCCAATGGCTTGGTTTTGTGCATTTTGCACTTCAGTGTTCTTTTTTCAAAAATGGACCAAAAAACAAAACGTCCAAATCACAAAACCTTGTTCAGTATTTTTGAAAAAAAAAAAAAGATAAGACTTTTTTTCTTTTCTGAAAATGACCTTCTTTCCTATTCAGATTTTGGACGTTTTTTGCAAAATGTCCAAAGTCGTACTTGGACGTCATATCAAAAATGCCCCTCCAAGTGTTATATCCTTCTACTTCACACAGAATAACATACATTTATTGAAGACCTTTAACAAGAAACCTGTGTGACCATCCTGACACATGTAGAAGCATATACAAGTACCTTGACTGGGCTAATGCCTTTACAATAATTTGTTTTTGTTTTAACACTATAGAAGTGGAAGCACATGAAGCCCATTATTGAGATCCTGGTTAAAGAGAAAGTTCCAGATAAATGAATATTCCCTTTCTCTTTGTGCTTTGTGTTGGCTTAAGTCTCTGGAGGTTACTGGGAAGATACTCTGAGAAGCAAATTTGGCTTCAATGCTTCCCCCACCTCTTTCTCTAGCCCTGCTATGTGGGAGAAGTTACAGCCATGGCAAAGTGTTTCTGGGAAAACCCAAAAGGCAGTGCAAAAATGCTGCTGGCATAAAGTGAATCTTTAGACTTCATTCTTCATCTTCTGGCTGGGTCCCTCTTGCCTTGTTTGCAGGCAGGGGCTATTGTGGACTATCTTATTGTTCCCTGACTATACCCAGATTGACTGATGGTCTTGAACATCTTTGATTTTTTTGAGTACTCCATATGCCCAGGAGGGTCTGTTTCGGTATGAATGTAGTGAGAATATGGCAGCATACTGTGTGCTTGAGTGTAAGTACATATGGGGTTTATGGTGATGTGTTGACTGAGGTGTGTGTGGGGGTGGTTTGGGACTTTTGCTGATCTCAAAACTGGGTGGCTTTGCTCAGCTCAGTTTGGATTAGGAAAGAGTACTTCAAAGAGGGAGGTAAAGTGTTTTTTCTTTCCTATATCTGGAGGGAGCATTATGGGCACTATTATGAACCCTACGCTTAAACTGGTGATATGAGACATTAAGGAACTCAATTCACATAGGAAAAGGCAAACATCAGATAGAAGCTAAAGTAACCTGTTCACAGTTTGGAAAATACCTAACTGTGTAGAAAGCTTTATTAACTATGAGAAGCATGCTGACAGTATGGAGTGGATTACAGTGCCATCCAGCCTCCTAGTTTTGCTAGTCCCAGCTTTGCCCTAAAACCAGTCTAAGAAATATATTTTTCTGGCTAACTGATCTTCACCTGGGAACCTATGGTTAAAGATAGATTAAATCTGCTATTTAGCAGAGTAATACTATTGGACTTTATGGTGCTAAATCAGGGAAGATGGCTAAAGAGAAAGCTGGACTCAGATATCAGGTACTTTCCAGCTCTTCACCTTCCCTCCTGGTCCCTTCCTTCTCATCATTTCTTGTCCCTCTGTCCTTTTTTTGGGGGGGGAGGGGGGGGGGCTTTCTTTCATGCTAACAGGAACTTCTATTTTTTTTCTCCATTCCTCATTGTAACATAATAACATACAATTCAGTCATTTTCTGAATATTCTAGATACTCAGTATCTCCTTGTCTCACAGTCATGTTCAGTCTTTATGTCTCCTCTGTATTTCTCTTTGTTTGATCTATCTAAATCCTCTATTACAAGAGCTCATTCTGGCATACAGTGTGCTCACAGCTCTTTGACATCTTGGCACTAAGCAGTAGCTTTTCACCCAATTGGCATGCAGGAATATGTTCAGATGCTGATCCATATTAAGTGGGAGTTAGGTGGTGTTCACGTATTAACACAGGACTTTCACCTCAAGAGGCTTAGGCACTAATCTACACAGTATCACAGGTGAGACGCTAGCTGCAATGAAACTAGTCTACAGTTCTTTCTCAAGAATAGAAATGGTCTCTCATTACAACAATTCCCTCTATAACAAGCTAAAGTCTTTTTGGTAATGTGCTAAAGGATGCTCCTGGAAGGCCCTTGCAGAGTTATCATATAAAAGCACAGATGGTCTCAGTGAAGCTGGTAAGAGATGAGAACATATCACCATACTGGGACAGACCGAAGATCCATCAAGTCCAGTATCCTGTTTCCAACAATGGCCAATCCATATTACAAGTATCTGGCAAGATCCCAAAAATGTTGTACTGCTTATCCCAGGAATAAGCAGTAGATTTCCCAAGTCTAACAGAAAAGTGCATAAGCCATTATTAAGATAGACTCCCACCACTGCCCTCGTTTGCCTGCACCGCACTGGGGGGGGGGGGGGTTAAATCATTTTTATTACCTCCATCGAAACGGACACGTCATTGAAAGCCCTGCCCATCTCTAGCCTTCCCTTCATGAGTTCGTTCCCTCAGAGTCCCGCCTTCTGACATCATTTCCTCTTTCCACAAGGGCGTGACTCTGAAGGAACGAACTCACAAAAGTAAGGCTAGAGACAGGTAGGGCTTTAAATGACGTGGCCGCTTCGACGGAGGTAATAAAAAAGATTTAAACCAACTGTGGCAGGAAGAAAAAAGGGGATGTTGGGGGGAGAAGAAGGCGGGTAAGTGGATATGAATGGGAGGGGATGATGGGATGAAGGAGAATCGCTGGACATGGATGGGAGCGGGAGGGGAGGGCAGGGGAGAGAGGAGAATCGCTGGGGATGGATGGAGGGGGGCAGGGGAGAGAAGAGAATCGCTGGTTTTGGATGGCTGGAGGGGGCCAGGGGAGAGAAGAGAATCACTGGGTATGGATGGCTGGAGGGGGGCAAGGGAGAGAAGAGAATCGCTGAGTATGGATGGCTGGAGGGGGGCAGGGGAGAGAAGAGAATTGCTGGGTATGGATGGATAGAGGGGGCAGGAGAGAGAACAGAATTGCTGGATATGGATGGATGGAGGGAGGGAGGGAGGGCAGGGATGAGGAGAGTTGCTGGACATGGGTGGATGGAGGGGAGGGCAGGGGGGAGAGATGCTGGACATGGATGGATGGAGGGGAGGGCAGGGGAGAGGAGAGGAGGGTTGCTGGACATGGATGGAGGAGAGGGAAGGGAAAGAGAAGAAATGCTGGACATGGATGGAGGGGAGGGAAGAGTGAGGAAGGAGATGAGGTTAGGGAAAAGGAAGAGAGGAGAAAAACTGCACATGGATGAAGAAAATAGGCAGAAGCTGGATCCACTGGACAGTCAAGTCTGTGGAGGACCCAGCTTTTACTTATGGATGTAGGGCAAAAAATGAAGAAGAAAGGCGGAAAGTAAAGAAATAAATGGAAAAGAAGCCCTGGAAACGGAGTTAAGAGGACAGATAGCAGCAGAATCAGATACTGGGCCAGCATGATCAGAAAAACAAATTCACCAGACAACAAAGGTAGAAAAAAATCATTTTATTTTCATTATAGTGTTTGGAATATGTCCACTGAGAATCAGGTGCTCAACATTAAAAGTTTATATTTATTTACTTATTTATGGCATTTTATCCCACATTAAAGATGAATTAGATTGGAACCTGGGATCATTTAATTTTTTTTTCCTGGAGAGAGTAATGCATTGCTCCCCCCCCCCCCCGGCTCTCTCCCCGGCTATATTCAGCTCTGTAATTTGGGGGGGGGGGGGGGCGCAGAGGTGGACCGTGGAGAGAGCCTATTGTTAAACATTTACCAGCACACAACTGCCCCTAGGCCTTGTATTTTTGGAAAGAGTAAACAAGTGATTGATGTCTACCCATTCTACTCCACTCAGTATTTTATAGATCTCTATCGTATCTTACCTCAGCTGTCTCTTCTAGTGGTAAGATCATATTGTTAAGACCATAAAATGCATCATGTTAAGTCAAACCAATGGTCTGTCAAGCCCAGCATCTTACTTTCAACAGTGACCAATATAGGTCACTTGGAAGTACCCAGCAGACCCTAATGGGAACTGAGCCCTGGCAATCCCCATGACTGCCTATTTATGGACTTTTCTTCCAGAAATCTGTCCAAACCTTTTATAAGCTCAACTATATTCTTACCCATGACCTCATCCTCTGGCAGCAAATTCCACAGTTTAATTATGCATTGACTGAAATATGCTTTCTTAAATTTGTTTTAAATCTGCTACTAGTTACAGGCATGGGGTGTCCTCTAGTTCTAATACTATTTGAAAAAATAAACACCTATTCCTTATTAATGTAGCATATTCCTGGTAGCACACCCTGAGTCTCACCACCCAATACAGATCTTCTACGTTGTTACAGATGTCAATTTCCGATATTTCAGTTGAATCTCAGCCTTTTTGTTTATTAATTTTCAAATTACAGTACCACAATTCACCTCTATAATGAGAAAGTCTGACTGGCTGGTCCGAGTAACCATTTTTAACATGGCTCTGAGGGCCGCAGGTATGCCACAACATTTCTGGCACCCTGAAAAGTGGGAAGATGGCTGGGGAGAAACTTCTCCATGTGAAAAAATTGCATGTGGGGCACATTTGAACCTCACAGCAGGTTTTCCTGCTGCAGAATGATTATGCCTTTTGGGGAGGGAGGCACATGCTCAGGGAAATTTAAGGAGGGAGACCCACCTATCAGCTTTCTGAAAGGTCCAGTGACTGCTTGCCCACCTTTCCAATAATTGTTCATTATTATATTTAATTTTCTGAAGTGCTTGGGCTGTTTGCAAAAGTTGTATTTTATCATAGTAAGGGAATTCCCAAGTCAGCATTAAAGGGAAATATGAACCAACATGTAGTTGGCAATGTGGTTGGTACCACACAGATGGCAACCCCTGCTGAAGTGAGTATGTGGAAGATCCAGAGGGAGAGGAGTGCTGGGTAAGGTCAGAGATTCTGGGAGACTGGTCATACAGAGTTTAGTCAGGTATAGCCGACAGTCTCCTGAGCTCTGAGGAACACATCGGAAGGGGAGAATAAGAAGATGGCACTGATGTGGGTCAGGATTTTATGCAAATAAAGCTGCAGCCTTCTTTAATTCCAGAATTCTTTTCAAGAATGCATGAGAGGTGATGTGGAGGTGTCTTGGGTGCTTATGATGTGGATAGAACCCATTATCTGCCTGATACAGAAACAAACAGCATTTCCTAATCTTATCAAAGTCCATGACACACAGCATAGCAGCAAAGTAAACAGAGATAAACAGTATTAATCCCATAATAGGCAAATCATTTTATCAGCAGTAACATTAAGACTATAAGTAAGCTGTTCCATCTCCTTTTTCATTTTACTAGTTCTATTCTATCCCTTTTGAGATGGGGTGACAAGACCTGCACACACCGCTCATCATATCGTCGATCAATACAGAGCACTGCTACCCAAACTTTTTCCAAAGTTACCTCACTTTGGAGTCAATGCATTGAGATTGTGTTATAGCTGTGCACTGACAACTTAGCACGTGGGTTGCTTTACAAACATAACCCCATATTTTTGCTTGCCCATACAGTAAATAAATGATATGCAAATAGGAGCTGTGCAAACTTGGCCACTAAGTCAGGAGAGCACACCGGATGCATGCGCACACAGGTCTGCACTATGAGCAGCTAGTGCTGTGTGCATGTCTGAGCAGAAAAACATGACACACATCTACTGGAATGCCATTCTGTGCATACAACTTGTGCAAGATTTATGCACAGAATAGCATTCCAGCACATGCACAGGTGTGTCTCGACATAATCTTTTTTTGCTCATGTAGAGCTGTGTGCAGTTCTACCTTCCTTAGCACTGAACCACATTCTCTCAATAGCCTGTCTTTCAGTGCACCTCTCCCATTCTGTCTTTTTTTTTTTTTTTACCCATGCTCTTCATGGAGGCCACAATAAAAGTTGCAAACCCTCAGACTTGGTGTTAATGTCCCGGCATTGTGCTCAGCCTTCAAGTCTTCTGCACACTTATTTGCAGCAGCACAGAAAAGCTAATGGCCTTATTACCATTGATTTTAATACATTGTACACTGGTGTCTAACACAAGGCTTTGCACAAGGTTAGCTTCTGCGCAAAATCATTTTCTGCATCTGTGTGCTAACAAAATTGTGTGCTAAAGCCTTCATTGTAGCTGAAGGCTGGAGTGGGGAAGGGAGAGGGAAAGGTCAAAGGTGTGTCTAGTTGGGGTCTGTGAATAAGCATGATGAGTAAGTGAATGAGGTATTTGTAACTGAGGGACCGATGCAGAAGGCCACATGGTAGAGAGTTTGAGCATGCTTGGCCCATTATCTGGCCTGAAGCCAGTAGGCGGAGCTTGTTGCCATATCTATTATATTGTTTTGGGTGTACCAAGTTGGCAGCAGCTACATTGGAGAGAATGAAAACCTCCTAGGGTGGAGTGGCTTCAGCCTTGTTATGTCATGCCATCTCCTGCTAATCAAACAATTTTGGTAGAGCCATGCGAGGATTGGCTGAGCATGCAGCTTCTATCACAAACTTAATTCCATGACATGCAGAAAGCAAATAACATGCAAATGACTTGGATGCCTGTGTACAAAGGTTTTGCATTAAGTGCTGCTTCTTGTGGGTATGTCCAGAAAAAACAACAGTGCCAGCACATATTGGCAGTTGTTCTTCTGCACAGAAATATTAGCCTCCCAAAAATTTCATGCACATAAAATTTTTGCAAGGCTTATATTTATGCACTTAAGAATGGATGCCGATGTGTGCTGACACTTTCGTTTTTGTTCCAACATGTGCACAAGTTCTGTTACTCTGGTCAGTCTTTTAAACTTGCAGGCACTTCTAGTTACAGAAGAAGACAAAACTGGTAGTTAAATCTTAAAACCTGGCATTAAAATCTTCTCTGCTGTCCTGGAGTTGGTGAAAAATGTTTTGCATTTTACATGGGTCAAAAGTTGCTGTTTCCTTCTGTGCATTGCTGGAAATACTTAATGGCCTCAGTACCATACATTTTAATGCACTATGTGGCCATGTCTTCCATGTGAGTTAACATCTGTGCTCACCCCCTTTCTGGATGGGTAGGGATGTGTGACTGAGTGCATCTGGGTGGATGAGGGACTGAGTGAGGGTGTGACTGAATGTAAATTACTGGTTGAAGTGTGCTTGAGTGGATGTGGTGCTGGAGTCACCTCCTTTCTTCCCCTTTTCTCTCATCTTCCCTTTTATCTGTTGTCACCTTCCTCCCCCTCTTTTTTTCCTTTTCTTTGTTTCCCTCCCTGCCTCATTTATGCTACTTTCTCTTCCATCTCTTCTCAACCTCACTACTTCCCATTGCTTCAGATATCCACTTCGACTGTAAGATCTTTAAGGAAGAGACAGAGAGGGGCATAATCGAACGGGGCCGGCCCCGGAAAGCGGCATACCAGACCATATTATCGAAACAAGATGGTCGGCCATCTTTCGTTTCGATAATAAGGTTGGGGCCAGCCAAATCTCAACATTTGGGCCGGCGTTAGAGATGGCCGGTGTTAGAGTTCGCCGCCATTGGTTTCCCACCGATAATGGAAACTAATGGCAGCCATCTCAAACCCAGCCAAATCCAAGGCATTTGTGTCGGAAGATGGCCGGCCTTCTCGTTCGAAAATAAGCAGGATAATGTACTTGAATACTTATCAAGATAGGAGTAGTAGATGAACAGTCTTTATTAAGGCACCAAAGTAAGACCCAACACAGGCTATGTTTTGGTGGACTTGCCGCCTGCCTCAGGGGTCACAAAACTGTATAAAAACATATATAAAATGCATTAAACTATTAAATAAGCAAGCGGTAAAAATACATAATATGAATACATAATAAAAAATATATAAGATAAAAGAGATGAACTGCATAACGAAAGATGGACGCCCATCTCGTTCGAAAATATGGTCGACCCCGCCCCTTCGCGGCACCGTCCTCGGAGATGGATGCCCTTAGAGATGGGCGTCCCCGGTTGAAAATGCCCCTCTATGACTCAAGAGCCAACCTCACCCTAGACTCAAATCAGGGAATTAAAGCAAACCAACTACAGGAATCATTCCAACCAGTATCAACTGAAGATGTAAAATTACTACTACTAAAATGTTAACGATTGCATTGCTTCCTAGATCACTGCCTGGAATTCTTGTTCCAAACTGCTCTGAGGCAGTTCAATGGTTGTCTGCCTCAATGGACTACTAGATTCTGGCTCTCTTCCCTCAGACATTATCAAAATCGTCCTCACAACTCTATTAAAAGGATCAGGGTTAGACATAGCCTCTGCAGCAAATTATCGCCAAGTAGCAAGTATACCACTCTTTACAAACATGTTGGAATCATATATCAGTAAACAATTCTCCAAATATCTGGACACATTCTCCACATTACACCAGTCCCAATTTGGATTCAGATCCACACATAGCACTGAAACCCTGCTCTTAGTACTAACAACATATGTCAAACAATACCTGTGCAAGAGGGATCAGGTGCTACTACTTCAGTTCGACGTCTCAGCAGAATTTGATGCAGTGGATCACGTAATGCTCCTATCTTGTTCAACTTCTTCATGTCATCCCTCAGCTCTATTCTTCTGGGATTGGAAGAACTACTACTATCATATGTGGATGATATCATGCTCCTTTTACCTCTGATATCCTCACACCAAGATCCAACCCGATCGGCAACAATTGGAATGAACACTATTCAGACCTCGGCCCTAGCAAACAAGCTGAAATTAAACACTCAAAAGACTAATTCTCTGATTCCGGAATCAAGGAGCCGAGATCCCAACTTCAATAACACTATCCAACAACATCACCTTCCCAGATGAATCATAAGCTAGAATGCTTGGAGTCATCCTTGACTCCTCCTTATCATTCATATCCCTATCAACATACTTTGGAAGAAAACAATGTTTAAAATGAGACAACTTCGTCTTTCATCTTAAGCTATTCTTGATTCACTTCAATCTGGTTTTCACCCCCTTCATTCAACTGAAAAAGCGCTTGCTAAAGTCTCCAATGATCTGTTCCTGGCCAGATCCAAAGGTCTCTATTCTATCCTCATCTTTCTCGATCTATCTGCTGCTTTTGACACTGTTGATCACAGCCTACTCCTTGATACGCTCTCCTCACTTGGATTTCAGGGCTCTGTTCTTTCCTGGTTTTCTTCTTATCTCTCCCAGCGTACCTTTACTGTATAATCTAGTGGATCCTTCTCTACTTCTATCCCACTGTCAGTTGGTGTACCTCAGGGATCTGTCCTGGGACCTCTTCTTTTCTCCATCTATACTTCTTCCCTTGGTACTCTGATCTCATCCCATGGTTTTCAGTATCATCTTTACGCTGATTACTCCCAGATCTACCTCTCCACACCAGAAATCTCAGCCGAAATCCAGGCCAAAGTATCAGCCTGCCTAACATTGCTGCCTGGATGTCTCAGAGCCATCTGAAACTAAACATGACCAAGACTGAGCTTCTTATCTTTCCCCCTAAACCAACCTCTCCTCCTCTCCCATTCTCTATTTCTGTGGATAACACTCCCATCCTTCCTGTCTCATCAGCTCGTAACCTTGGGGTCATCTTCGACTCCTCCCTCTCCTTCTCTGCACATATTCAACAGACTGCTAAAACCTGTTGTTTCTTTCTCTATAATATCACCAAAATTCGCCCTTTCCTTTCTAGCACACTACCAGAACCCTCATCTACACTCTTATCACCTCTCGCTTAGACTATTGCAACTTGCTTCTCACAGGTCTCCCACTTAGCCATTTCTCTCCTCTTCAATCTGTTCAAAATTCTGCTGCATGACTAATATTCCGCCAGTGTCGTTATGCTATTAGCCCTCTCTCCTCAAGTCACTTCACTGGCTTCCTATCCGTTTCCGCATACGGTTCAAACTCCTCTTATTGACCTATAAGTGCATTCACTCTGCAGCTCCTCAGTACCTCTCCACTCTCATCTCTTCCTACATTCCTCCCCAGGAACTTCGTTCACTGGGTAAATCTCTCTTATCTGCACCCTTCTCCTCCACTGCTAACTCCAGACTCCGTTCCTTTTATCTTGCTGCACCATATGCCTGGAATAGACTTCCTGAGCCGGTACTTCAAGCTCCATCTCTGGCCATCTTCAACTCTAAGCTAAAAGCCTACCTTTTTGATGCTGCTTTTAACTCCTAACTCTTGTTCAGAACCCTTATTTTATCATCCTCACTTTATTATTCCCTTATCTCTTGTTTGTCCTGTTTGTCTGTCCTAATTAGATTGTAAGCTCTGTCGAGCAGGGATTGTCTCTTCATGTTCAAGTGTACAGCACTGTGTACATCTAGTAGCGCTATAGAAATGAGAAGTAGTAGTAGTAATCAGGTCATTCTTTGATCAAAAAGCCTTTGCCATTTCTAAGATTTTCCTAACATTTCTAAGATATTCTTTGCTGTGTTCTTTACCATGGTATGCATGATGTTATCTGCCTGTAGGATGGCCAGATATTTGTAGGCTCCTTTACTGTCCAGTACATTGATGATCTTATGGGGCATTTCTATGCCTTTGATGTCCACCATTTTTCCATTTTCATAGCTGGGGTGGCACATTTGTCTAATCCAAATTCCATTGCAATATCTTCACCGAATATTTGAATGGTTTTTAGCAGCTATTTGATTTCCAGTTGTGATTTTCCATAGAGCTTCAAATAGTCCGTGTACAGTAGAAGTGAAAATTTTGGAGATGTCTTTAAAGTCTGGAAGCCTGGGTGTGGCTGAGAGTGGAATCATAGCAATCACATACAAAAAAAGGTGAGAATGAACCTTCTTGACATATCCCTCCCGTGATGTTCACCTGACCCATTTCTTTACTTCCAACTGTCAGTTCTATTTTCCACTGACTCTATTGCTTTATGTATTCATTTTCTGATATTTTCACTTATTCCAGTTATTTCCAGGTATTTCTGAATCCAACTGTGTGGCCTGCTACATTTAAGTTTGTTTTTTGACATTTGCAGTTTTCCAGGATCATGTATCATGAGCAGTTGATCTTTGTGACTCTGATGCTTCAACTGTTTCCTTTTTGTTTTACTGGTAGCAATTTTCTTTTTCTATTATTACAGTCACCAGTTTGAATATTGTTGGAAGATTGACTATTATTGGTCTGTTGTTATTTGGAGGATGGGAAAAAGGAGAGGCAGGTGACACAAACAGTAATGTGGATCAGAGTGAATGGATCTCAATTGGAAAGAGAGAAGAACACCGGTATGGTAAAATCAGCATTATTGCTAACACTTTTTGTATAAAACCCGACTAGACCATGTTTCAGTAAACGCCTACATCAGGGAAATGACAAATCAGTGCATAAGCAGGTAAAATGGAATTAAAACTTCTGAACTGAAATGTGTGTGATGAACAAGAGTGGATTGAGGATGCCCTGGACCCAAAGCTTTAGCCCAGCCATGTGCCCCCATTCCCTGTACCCCCTGCCTTTACTTTTAATTTCACTCTTTGTGAGCCCCAGGCGACTGCCTCATCAGGCCTACACAATCCTTCCCCAACTTAATCCATACCTGAGGTAGGATACAAAATACAATATTTCAGTCATTATCATTGTATATTATTTATTTATTTATTACATTTGTATCCCGCGCTTTCCCACTCATCGCAGGCTCAATGTGGCTTACATAGTAACAAGAGAATACAATCTGTAGTATCAGAATCAACAAAGGAGGTATGTGGTAGGACAAATGAACAAAGGGCAAATGGGATAAAAGAGGTATGAGAGAAAGGATAGGGATAGGTAAGGACGTAGAGCGATAAAGAAGAGGTAGGGGAAGAGTATGGAGGGTAAGGAGATTGGTAGGAGGTAATTTCTAAGTCATTTTTGTTAATGATAAGATGAACCGGTAAATGGATGGGTTGCTTATGTTTGCTTATGGTAGGTCAAGTCGTTCGGGTAAATCTGTTTGAATAGATGGGTTTTCAATAGTTTCCTAAAGGGAAGGTACTCACTAGTTGATCAAATGTATCTGGGTAGAGCATTCCAGAGTTGGGATCCCAGGTGGGGGAAGTTAGATGCATGATATGATACTTTAGTCCTTTGCAATTGGGAAGGTGCAGGTTAAGGTATGTTCGTGAAGATGTTGACCTGTTTCTGGATGGAAGATTTAAAAGATTGACCATGTAACTTGGTGATACTCCATGGATGATTTTGTGGATTAGTGTGATGGCCTTAAAGTTGACTCATTTTCTAATAGGGAGCCAATGAAGTTTCATACGGAGAGGTGTTGCACTTTCGAATCTAGGCTTCCCATAAATAAGTCTAGCTGCCGTGTTCTGGGCAGTCTGAAGTTTCTTCATGATTTGGGCCTTACATCCAAAGAAGATACTATTACAGTAATCAGTGTGGGTGAGTACCGTGGATTGTACCAAATTGCGGAAGGTATTCAAGGGGAGATAAGGTTTCACACGTTTCAACATCCACATCATGTTGAACATTTTCTTGGTGATGGATGTTGTGTGGTCTTCAAGGGATAAGTATTTATCCAATGTAACTCCAAGGACTTTCAGATTGTTGGATATAGGAATTGTGATATCAGGAGTGGTGAGAGTAGTTGTATGGAATGTGGAATATTGGGAGGAGAGGATTAAGCATTGAGTTTTGTCTTTGTTCAATTTCATTTTGAAAGCGTTGGCCCAAAAAGTTAGGATATTCATACCATTGGTTATTTTGTCGGAAATTTCTGCCAGGTTAGATTTGAAGGGAATAAATATGGTAACGTCGTCAGCATAGACAAAAGGGTTGAGACCGTGTTTGGAAAGGGATTTAGCCAAAGGAATCATCATAAGGTTGAATAGAATTGGGGATAGGGGAGAACCCTGAGGCACACCACAATCTGATGACCAGGGAGATGATATTGCTATAGATGACGACTTGATAGGATCTAGAGGTAATAAAGCCTTCAATCCATTTTATAACATTGCCACCAATTCCCAACTTATCCAGAAGTCTAGTAAGAATACAATGGTCGACCATGTCAAATGCTCCAGACATATCAAACTGCAAAAGGAGTACGCTATTTCCAAATGATATTTCTTGCTTGAATCTGGATATTAAAGTAAGCAATACTGTTTCCGTACTATGGGTAGGATGGAAACCCGATTGAGATTCATGAAGGATGGAGAATTTTTGTATATACTCGTTGACTTGAAAGGTCACTATGTTTTCTATTAATTTAATTAGTAGGGGGATGGAAGCCACTGGTTGGTAGTTGGCATCATCACCTATAGGTTTTTTGGAGTCTTTGGGTATTGGTGTGAGTAATATGTTACCGTGTTCTGTAGGGAAGGAACCTTGTTGTAACAAGAAGTTAAGGTGGGCAGTGAGATCTGTGATGAAGCGTTCAGGGGCGTCTTTCATTAAGTGGCTGGGGCAGGAGTCAAGATGACAATGGGATCTGGAGAGTTTAGAGATCGCCTTGGAAACTTCTTCGGTGGTAAGGAGGGTGAAACTTGTCCGTGATCGGTCAACCGGAATTTCATTAATGTTCGGATCCAATTCATCGAGAAAGGTATCTATGTAGTTACCATCATGGGGAATTGAGTTACAAAGATTAGTAATTTTATTATAAAAGTGTTTAGCCAGTTGGTCTGCAGATGGGCAATTTGAAGGTGAGAAGGTAACTCAATTAGTGTTGAGGAGGCTCTTTATTAGTTGATATTGTTTCTTTATATCTGTGCCATTGGTTGTGATTTTTTGAGTATAGTAGGTTCTTTTTGCTCTTTTTATGGCATTCTTATAAGTTCGCTGTGACTGTTTCCAGGCATTAAAGGTGAGGTTGTTTCTTGATTTACTCCATGCTTTTTCTAGTTTTCTGGTTTGTGATTTTAGGTTTTTTAGTAGGTCATTAAACCATGGTGATGGTTGATGTTTACATAAAGTACTGGATCGAAGAGGAGCAATTTCGTCTAGGATGAATTTGCATCTGGTGTTCCAAACTGTAAGGAAGGAGAGAGAGTTAGGTTGTGCTGACCAATTGTTGTTATATATATGTTGCCAGAAACTGTCTTTGTCAATCCGTCCTCTAGAGGTGATTGTTGAGGGATTTTGAGTTAAAAGCATATCCTTTGTGCGCCAATATAAGGTTAGTGTCGATTTATAATGATCAGACCAAGGGATATTAAACCATTTGATATCAGATATAGTTATGTTTTGGTTGTTGGAGAATTTGTAAGAAATTATGTCAAGCGAGTGACCTTTAATGTGAGTTGGTTGCACTGGAGGAAGGTCAATAATGCATAGTTTGAAAGGCCCGAGAGCTTGTCTTGACGGGCCCAGTTAAACGAGGGCTGGGCCCGTTCGAGAAGGCTCTGAGGGCAGTGGGGTGAAGAGCATGTGGTTATGGGGGGGGGGGGTGGGGGGTCGTGTTCGGCTGGTGAGCACCTGGGCAGCTGGGATTGGTCAGATCAACAGAAGCTGACAGCACAGAAGCAACACAGGCAGCTGATTGGAGGATAGGTTGCTGGGGGGCGGGGCTGTGGGAAGGGAAGAGGGGCTCTGCTTCCTCCGAGGCTCAGGGCGTTGTCTGATCCTCGGAGGCAGTTTTCCCTCCCTCCCACCCTCTCATGTACTGGATGTGAGGAGGCTTATCTGTGTGGTGTTGTAGATGTTTTTCAGGAATGGCATCGGAGTTTGTCGCAGCAGCAAAAAACCCGAGCTACAGAAGCAATGGCTCATGGGGGGGCTGAGCCAGGTCATTAAGATGGGTCAGGTGACCCGGAATAATGTGTGGAGGTCCACACGGGCCAGGCCTCTTGCTGTGAAGGCGGAGTCGAAAGGGTGAAGAGTTGCGGTGACAGCCGGAAGTGGAAGTTGCTGCTTTGCTATCATGGCGAGCGGCGGAGGGGGCAACTGTGGGTGCTTTTGTTATGACAACTGTAGCTCGGGGGTGGGGGTTATCCTATACGGATGTTAATTGGAAGTTTAAATGTTAATAAATCAAGCTGCGGCCTATGGTTATTCCACAATTGTGTGCAGAGAGTTATTGAGTGAAAGCGTACGGGGGGGGGGGGGGGGGGGGAATGTGGGGACATGCCTGGTAGAACGGGTCCCAGCTCCAAGGTTTAGAAAGAATTCCATGCAATTGCAGGTATTTGGGGAGTGGGAGTCTTCTAAGTGTAGATTTAGGTCTCCAATTAATAGTACATTGGAGTAATTAGTGCCGGCATCTGCAATAAAGTCCATAAAAATGGATTGACTGTTATTCCAGTTTATTGGAGGTCTGTAAAACAGAATGCAAGTTAGTTGGTCGCATAGTTTAAGATTATGGAGTTTGAATGAAGCAATTACTAGCTGAGGTGTGATTAACTCTGATATGGATTCGGGGACGAAGTACAATTTATAAATAAGTGCTATCCCTCCACCTCTTCTTTCTTTTCTTGGCCAATGTATGATCTTATAATCAGAAGGGCATAAATCAATTATGATGGGGTCATTTGGACTATGGGTCCAAGTTTCTGTAATGAATAGTAGATCAAGTTTGTCTGATTTAATCCAGTCTGTAAGGATTTCAGTCTTATTAGCTGCAGATCTGGCATTGACATAACCCACTCTGACGGGTTGATAAGGTGCAACGTTTGCGCAAGAGAAAAGGAGGGGAGAGGAGAGGAATAGAAATGATATAATATTTTTTTCATCTTATCTTCCTCTAACAAATCTAATCCCCAGATTTTACTCCCTTTTCCCATCCTTCCCTCTCTTCCCTTTTCCACTTCATACCCCCAGGTTTCCACCATTTATTTTTACAATATCAAATAAATGCTTGACATTACCAACAACATTATTCTTTAAGGTTATCAATTTAGAACCATCTATGTAATATCAGAGGAATGTAAATTATTTAATGATAGGACTTCTCAATCTTGATACAAAGAGTCTAGAAATGGACTCCGTAATCAGATAAATCGGTTAATTTTCTTCTCCTCGTCTATCTGCACCCACAGGGCACAAATTATACATTTGATTTCTCCACAACGTCACGGTGGGAGGATCTGCCTGTACCCAATAAAGCAAAATACATTACTTTGCTATCAGACTTTAATATATTTTTAATCGCGTTAGGTGTTACTTTGGCAACACATTTTATTTATTTATTTATTTATTTATTTACAAACATTTGATATACCGCATACGCCAGGAACTGGCTTCTAAGCGGTTTACACGATGCTAAACATAATCAGGGATGGGAAAGAAGGATATACCTGTGAAAAAAAATTAAGTTTTAATGGCTGTTTTGAAAAGTCGACGGGGAGATGGTATATAGACGATGGAGGTGGTGATGGAATAGCAAAGGAAATAATATACACGTATAAATTGTTAAGCCAAATGATCTGAATTTATAACAGAAAGTGCTGCTCCCTTTCCGTTCTTGTACTCCACAACCTGCCTGAATTCCAGTTCCCCTCTCTCGAAAACAGACACCAAGCATTTGGGAATGAGAGGATGTTGCAGCCTTAGCCACAGGCAGGGGGCGGTAGAGAGAGCCAGGTGATTACGCCTGGAGAGAGCACAGCGCAATGATGGAGCCTCTGGACCATTTGGTTTTAGGACCAATAGAAAAAAAAATCTTCTTAATCAAACAATAGTGTTTGGCTTCAAAGGTAAGGGTACACACATTAATCCTCTTCCAAGAAACGGTGCTGCGTCTGTCAGAGAAAGCTCCTTTGGCACGGTCGGGCGACTCCGGGCTAGTGCAGCCTCCTGGTTCGAACGATCGCAGGCAGCCAATGCCAAGGGGCGACAGCGGGACTGCCAGAGTCTGATTGGTGCCGCTTCTCTGCTGATCCCTGTGGAACCCCCCTGAGCCATGAATGGAGGAGAAGGAAAGCAGGAGGAGGAAGAGGAGGAGGAGAGAGTGAGGAGCATGGGAGAAGCCGGCTGATGAGTGTACCAAAGCGATCAGTCATTGCTGAGGCAGGCAGCCGGAGGGACACGTCGGAGCAGGTGGAGGAAGGGTGAAAAGAGAACGATCGCAGAGGAAAGCAAAGAGCTCAGCAGAGGAGAGGTGTCAAGTGCACGATGGGGAAAGGTGGCGAGAATGGGGAGTGCGAGAAACCGGTAGCCCTGTACAGCTGGGAAGAGATCCAGAAGCACAATGTGAAAACGGACCAGTGGCTGGTGATCGAGCGCAAAGTATATAACATCAGCGAGTGGGTGCGGAGGCATCCTGGGGGCGCGCGAGTCATCGGGCACTACGCCGGTGAGGATGCCACGGTAAGGAGCTGTGCCGAGGGGCACGGGAGACCCCACAGTGCACCGCGTGGAAAATCCCCAGTGCATATTGCATAAGGTGTCGTTATAAATGAAAGAAATTAAAGCAGGCAGCGTGTGTATGTTTGCTACTGGTGTACCTTGATACACAAATAATACATATGTTTATATTTGTGTATGGCTATACAGTTTGTATGAGCATGCATATGCGAACAAATGTTAATACGTTGCAGTATGTGTAGAACTGTATTATTTTTCTTGGTTTTGGAGAAATATAATATCTATCTAAAGTCTGTGGTCTCATGCACATATCTATTTGGTCAAAGAAAAAATATGACAGCCCACAAAGAATTAACTTTTCCCTGGGATCAGCCTACAGAGCAAAGAAAGGGCTGACATCCTTCTTGATCTGTGTATGGAACGAGACCGAGGTGTTTTATAAAACTATAGGTATGTACGTGTATCTACATGTATGTGTGTATGAGCACAGATATACATACATAACTTGACGTGTAAACTCATGTCTATCTCTTTGGTATGTTAATAAGAATTATGCTAATTGCAAGCTGATTGGAGAGGGATTTACTAATGACTTCCCAAACTGGATTGCGCTGTTAAAAACAGCAAACGGTGCACATGATCGCTTGTATCACAGTTTACACCTGCTATTTTTCATTTTAATATGCATAATTTTATGTTTCTGAAGCCCCATGGCCAAAACTTATGCTAAATTTCTAGTGAAGTGAAAAATCATACAAATCAGCTGATCAGCAGTTAAGCAAGTTAATCTGCAAAACATTTCACTAAAGCAAAATAGTTTTTGCAAACCCTGTTTCTCAGGGAGGTGTGGTTGAGTTTTTCTGCCATAAAATCCATAATCTTACAAGAACCTCATCACAGAAATAACATTCCTGGCTTTACTATGGCCCTATTGTAATAAATGGGGTGCTCCCTGTATAGTGTTGCTGCTGCTGCTTCAGTGGCCCACAGCCCCCCCCCCCCCCCCCCATGCTCTGTGAATGGAGCAAGCAAGAAGGGTGCGTTTAGGTTTTCCAGACTAAAGGCCCCCAGGAGTACTGACTTCTGGTTGTAATAATGCAATCTATTCTTATGGTCTCTATTGTTTATGACTTGTACATTTTAGGTGTTTATTTTCCAGCTTAGGGAGTTCTTTGAGAGCACAAAAAAGTTAGTATTGATCAAGTGTTTGTGGCCAAAGGTGCTATTCTACTACTACTACTACTTATCATTTCTATAGCGCTACTAGACATGTGTAGCGCTGTACACTTGAACATGAAGTGACAGTCCCTGCTGACAGAGCTTACAATCTAATTAGGACAGACAAACAGGACAAATAAGAGATAAGGGAATTACTAAGGTGGGGTGATAAAATAAGGTTACTGAACAAGTGAGTAAGGGTTAGGAGTTAAAAGCAGCATCAAAAAGGTGGGCTTTTAGCCTAGATTTGAAGACGGCCAGAGATGAAGCTTGAGGTGCTTGCTCAGGAAGTCTATTCCAGGCATATGGTGCAGCAAGGTAAAAGGAATGGAGTCTGGAGTTAGTGGTGGAGGAAAGGGTGCAGATTTACCCAGTGAACTTAGTTCCCGGGAAGGAGTGTAGGGAGAGATGAGAGTGGAGAGGTACTGAGGAGCTGCGGAGTGAATGCACTTATAAGTCAATAAGAGGAGTTTCAACAGTATGCGGAAATGGATAGGGAGCCAGTGAAGTGACTTGAGGAGAGGGCTAATATGAGCATAGCGACACTGGCTGTATATAAGTCATGCGCAGAATTTTGAACAGGTTAAAGAGGAGATAGATGGCTAAGTGGGAGACCTGTGAGAAGCAAGTTGCAATAGTCTAAGCAAGAGGTGATAAGAGTGTGGATTCTGCTAGACATCTAGGGGACAATTCTACAATTGATGCCTGCATTTATGCTTACTGAGAATATGTGGAAAGCCTAGTCTCAAATGGCACCTGGGTGCCCAAGTTCCACTATAAAATACTAGCATAACCCAGTTTTGGCACACCTAACATTTACTCACATTACACCAGCCATAGACTTGGCGTAAGTGCCAGTGCCTGAAGGCGACAGGGATGTACAAGACTTATAGTATTCTATTAGTAACACGTGTTCACCCCCTTGCATTTAGATGCTCTGTAAGCTGGACATAGTGCTACAACAGCACTTAGGCACTCTGTTGGTTTTGCCATAGGTAAGTTATGCACTTAAGTGCTAGTATTCTAGACATTTATATGCGCCGAAGGGCTCCTAGATTACAGAATTACAATTACTGGGGGTACCTTTCAAGTGGAATCAGACATTTATTTATTAGGATTTATTTGCCGCCTTTTTGAAGGAATTCACTCAGGCGGTGTACAGTAAGAATAAATCATACATGAGAAATAGACAATTACAGCAGTAAAAATATTCAAATAACAAATACAAAGTATGGCATGTATGTTTGTGTTACCTAGGAGTGCTTCTGTTCTGTGAAATATCCATGAAATATATCCTTTTACAAATATATTTTAAATGTTTTAGAAAGGACCATTAGAAGGGTAGCTTTATGTGGTAAAAATGTTATCACCCATTTCTTCAGTGGTCCGGTAGCAATTGGTAGGTTACTGTTCTGATGGTCCTTTCTAAAGCAATGCAGAATATATTTGGGAGATATTTTACAGAATTGATTACTTTGGATCCCCTTTGTGATATTTCAACTATTGAAGGGGGAATGGGACTTGATATACTGCCTTTCTGTGGTTTTTGCAACTTCGTTCAAAGTGGTTTACATATTATATACAAGTACATAAGTATTACCGTACTGGGACAGACCAAAGGTCCATCAAACCCAGCATCCTGTTTCCAACAGTGGCCAATCCAGGTCACAAATACCTGGCAAGATCCTGAAAAAGTTCAATACATTTTATGCTGCTTATCCCAGAAATCGCAGTGAATTTTCCCCAAGTCAATTTTCTAATGATCTAGGAAGCCGTCCAGACCTTTTTTAAACCCCGCTAAGCTAACCACCTTTACCATATTCTCTGGCAACAAATTCCAGAGTTTAATTACACGTTGAGTGAAGAAACATTTTCTCTGACTCGTATTAAATTTACAACTTTGTAGCTTCATCGCATGCCCCCTAGTCTTAGTATTTTTGGAAAGAGTAAACAAGCGATTCATGTCTACCCGTTCTACTCATCTCATTATTTTATAGACCTCTATCATATCTCCCCAAGCTGAAGAGCCCTAGATGCTTCAGCCTTTCCTCATAGGGAAGTCGTCCCATCCCCTTTATCATTTTTATCACCCTTCTCTATACCTTTTCTAAATCCACTATATCTTTTTTGTGATGTGGTGACCAGAATTGAACACAATATTTGAGGTGCGGTCTCACTATGGACCATTACAAAGGCATTATAACATCCTCACTTTTGTTTTCCATTCCTTTCCTAATAATACCTAACATTCTATTTGCGTTCTTAGCCGCAACAGCACACTGGGTTTCATCGTATCATTAACAATGACGCTGAGATCCCTTTCTTGGTTGGTGGCTCCTAACGTGGAACCTTGCATTACGTAACTATAGTTCGGGTTCCTCTTTCCCATATGCATCACTTTGCAGTTGCTCACATTAAACGTCATCTTCCGTTTAGACGCCCAGTCTCCCAGTCTCGTAAGGTTCTCTTGTAATTTTTCACAATCCTCTCAAAATTTAACAACTTTGAATCTTTGTGTCATCAGCAAATTTAATTACCTCACTAGTTACTCCCATCTTTAGATCATTTATAAATATGTTAAAGAGCAGCGGTCCCAGCACAGACCCCTGGGGAACCCCACTATCTACCCTTCTCCATTGAGAATACTGACCATTTAACCCTACTCTCTGTTTTCTATCCTTTAACCAGTTTTTAATCCACAATAGGACACTTTCTCCTATCCCACGACTCTCCAATTTCTTCTGGAGTCTTTCATGAGGTACTTTGTCAAATGCCTTCTGAAAATCCAGATACACAATATCAACCGGCTAGCCTTTATCCACATGTTTGTTCACCCCTTCAAAGAAATGTAATAGGTTGGTGAGTCAAGATTTTCCTTCACTAAATCCATGTTGACTTTGTCTCATTAATCCATGCTTTTGAATATGCTCTGTAATTTTGTTCTTTATAATAGTCTCTACCATTTTCCTGGCACCGATGTCATGTTTGTACCTGGGGCAATGGAAGTTTAAGTGACTTGCCCAGAGTCAAAGGGAGCTGCAGTGGGAATGTAATCCAGTTCCCCAGGATTAAGGTCCGCTGCATTAACCACTAGGCTACTCCTCCACTCCCATAGGAGTCAACTACCAAGGTGGAGGAACAGGATCCACTTTTTTGGACCCTAATCACATACACACAACATCCTGAGGCAGGCACTTTAGCCGAAACACAGTGCCGTGTCAAATCATTGATTTTTAACATAAATTTATTTAAGAAATAAAGCATATAGGATATGCTCCGTCTCGCTGGATTTTCTGTAATAGTCTTGTTGATCATGCTACTTTTTTGTCTGACCAAATATTGAAGCCCAACATGTTTTCATTTAGGAGTTCTTAGCATAAGAAAAGGTATAAAAACTATTAGAGCTCCACGCTTGACATCCAGAAAAAACCTGGTTCACATCGCACTTCTGCTTCTTGTGACCTTAGGCAAGTCACTTAATCCTCAGGTGGAAAATTAGACTGTGAGTCCTCCAGGAACAGCGAAATGCCTTCTGTAGCTGAATGTAACTCACCATGAGCTACTGCTGAGAAAGATGTGATTAAAAAACCCAAATCAGGGAAAGTAGTATTTATCCAATAAAAAACATTATTTATTTATTTTTTTAATTAAGGGTGTTTTATCAGTTTTTATTGGTTGAAATCTTTCAGAATCCCTAATATACTGCAGCCATGCCATGGCAACCAAAATTGAGGCTAAGTGTACAGTCCATCCATCTCTACTGTAAAGGGTCTATGTACCAAGCATTTGTGCCATAAACATAAACACAAAGTGGTAAGAAACATTTGATACAGTTTGTCCTAGTGCTGATATAATCTATACATTTCATGTATACAGTGTTTCAGTGTGCCTGAACATGTGAGCTAGCATCTGTGTATGCTCTGTATACATCTAATCTTTGAATGGAAATTTTTGTCAGCTTTCTTTCTCTTCTCCAAGGTAAAATGTTAATTTCTACACCTGTTCACTGCTGTGGTAAATCCGGGAGTCAGCACACACAAATGCATGCAATTGTTGTCTGTGTGCCAACTATAAGCATTTCTGTCTGGGGACTGCACTTCTGCAGAGCTTCCTGTAATTACAACACTTAAGTGCATAATATTTGCATTCTGGTTGCAGCCCTGGGCACATGTTGTTATTGATTTGCAAAGTCCTTCCTTGGGCTGCAGTAGGGCTCTCTTCACTAGGACAGGCAGCTTCACAGGGAGTCTTTGTCTCATGTGGGGTTACTTTAGTTCATTGAGGCTGAGGTTACTGCTCATTCTGCATCTTAAAGCTGAATGTCCCTTATTATTCACTGCTACTTTGCATTTCCAAAGGTCTCTATCTTTTCAGGATGGGGTAATTTTATTCCTGGTTTTCCCTAGTGCCTGCAGGGACTTTTACCATGATTTTATTAGCGAGCTCAATAGGCACAACCAAACCACAAGTCCATACAACAGGAGAAAACCCAGGCCGAATCAACCTGTTCTGAAAATATGTCCTGATGCAGTCTTTGTGTCTGTCCGTCTGTACTGTCTTTTCTTTTGTCTTGTTATATATCAAGATCCAGGAGCTATTGTGAGCAAGGCTAGGCAACTCCAGTCCCTGAGTGCTGCAGACAGATTGAGTCAAATCTCCACGGGTATATGTTGGACATATTTGCATGTATTTGTACTAATAACCAGGTTAATTTTCATATTTCTGTTAGAGTGAAAACCAGACCTGTTTGTGGCTCTGAAGGACTGGAATTGTTTGTTCCCTCATGACTAGTTCCAGTTGCAGGAGTATGGTTATGTCTTGGCTTTAATGATTTAAAACACTCTGATATAATCCTAAATGTTCTCCTGAAACAATATGATTATAAAAGTTTGTGATCTTAGGATGGGAGTTTTAAAAACAGACAAGGACTGAGGTGTGGTCCTGTAGCAGCCATTTGCTTTCTACCATGTGGAGGGACCCAGTACCCTTCCAATACACAGTGCATAGATATGGAAGAATGTAAAAATTGTGGACATGGGTGACCATTTAACCACAGCCCACCATCTCCTCTCATTGGCAGTGAAATGGGTGGGCAGGGGGTGCCAGTGAGCAAGTTGCACAGGGTGCAGATATAGCTGAGTACTAGGTGGGATCTGTTACCAATTCCCGCATTCCCAAAATACAGGCTGGGAATTCTGTGACACAGCCTCTTGGGAAGCAACAGTCATTGCACATTAGTTATGCCCAATGGCTGCACTTCAAGTCAATGACTGAAGGCTTCCAGCTGAGGCCTGTCACTGCAATGACTGAACCAAAGAGGGGATAAAATTGGAGATCCCTCCTACCCCAGGCAGTTAGGAACGAAGGTTTATGATACTAGTCTTGGTTCTGTTGAGCTAGAGTACAAAGGAGCAGGCAAGCACTGTTGTTTAACTCATTGAAAGTATACAGTACGTTGTGTAGATCAGTGAATTCAACTCCTATTTTACTGCATTTTAAGTTATAATTTTTAGATAGCAGAATGTGAAAAATATATAAGGGTTAGTCCTGGGAGTGTCTTGCTTAACTACACAACACAAGATTTGTGGATGTCTCTTTCATGCATAATTCAGCATTTGTCTTGTATAATTCAGCACAGGGAGTGAGGCAACAGCCAGGGCTGCCAGGAGGGGGGGGGGGGCAAGGTTCCCCGGACTCAGCCTCCAAGGGGCACCCGGCACCAGCAAGGCTTCCAGAGGCAGGCAGAAGGTTCTGCTCCCTCAGCCTGTCTCTCTCCTGCTCCTGTGTGTTGGGACCCGAGTGAGACTCCCTCGACCCATCTCTCTCTTGCTCCTGTGTTAATGCGTTAATGCAGTAATCCGGGTCCCGGCACATAGGAACAGGAGAGTGACAGACCGAGGGAGGAGCACACGCATGAAGGTAAGGGGGCGGGGTGGTGGTGGTGGTGGCGGATGTGGCCCGAGTGTGGGGGAGTAGCATTCCTTGCCCCAGGCCCAGCTCTGTCTCTTGGTGGCCCTGGCGACAACAACAGCATTAGGCCTGCAGGAGCTGTAGAAAGGAGGTTGCCACTGTGGTTGCTGGGCCTGTGGAGGCTGAAGAAAGGAAACTGACACTGTGGGTAATGGGCTTGCGGAGGATGAAGAAAAGAGGATGCCATTATGGATGCCAGACCTGCAAAAGCTGAAGAAAGGAGGCTGCCATTGTGGGTTATGGGTTTATGGCGGCTGAAGAAAGAAGGCTGCCACTGTGGCATTAGGTTGTTTGAAGAGAGGATTTCCCATGATTTTCTCCTTAAAATCCCTCAGTTTTGATTGAACTTGAAAGCGGAAGGAAGCCCCTGGAAGCCTCTAAGCACTGAGAGTGAGAAACACATGTGCTGGTCCGAGCAAACCCTCCAGTGAAAAAAAAATTGAATGGCTTATATTTAAAGCGCAGAGGAACAGTGCCAATGTATGCTTCACTTCTAGATTTGCCTGGCACATGTGCACAAGAGCCACACTTACCATGAAACTCTGATGCACATGTGCCAGGCACATTCCTCCCCCTTAATTTCAGTCTCACAGCACACATATCATTGGAATGCAGTTAGTGTTGAGCATTGGGGAGCTATTTTTCTGCGCTGTTCCTGCACCAGAATTCTGAGCATCGGCCCATTAGATTGGTCACTATCTCAGGCTGACCCAGTGTGGCAGTTCTTAGACTCTTATGTGCTTGCCATATATTAATTATGGGGGTCTTTTACCATGGCATGCAAGTGTTTTTAGCGCATGCTAATGATTAGGACGCACTAAACGCTAGAGATGCCCATATATTCCTATGGGCATCTCTAGCATTTAGCGCATCCTAATCATTAGTATGCACTAAAAACAATAGCGTACCTTAGTAAAAGACCCTGTATATGACTGCATGTACCTTGTCCAGCAGTGGGCTGTAACTGCAGGAACAATATTGCCCTGGTAAGCAGAAGAGAGCTAACAGTCATTTTGCAATGCATTTGTACAATAGATTTCACACACCCACGTTAAGAGACTTTGGGCTAGATGCACTAAAATAAATGAGCCAGTAACATGGGTTTTAAACTGGTTCTAGCCAGTTTAACGTGCAAGTAGTAAACCAGGACATGCACAAAAGGCATTGTCCTGTCACGGTAGCAGCTAATGAAAATGGAATGCAGATGAGCAAATTAGTATTAGAATGTGTATAATTCGTATTACAATGAGATGCACTACCGTTTTCCGATCCCCTCACCATGGAAAACCTAACGGGAGGTCTGCACCTCTCATTGGGGCTGCTGTGAGGGAATCGGAAGAAAAAAAAGAGAAACCCTACAAGTATGGTGAGAGATTTGTCTGTTTCCTTCTTGACATCTCTCTCTGCGATCAGCTCACTTCAGTCTGCTAGGACTGTAGTACTTTACTTTACTGTAGTAGGAAGCCTGCACTTTAGAGGGCAGTGTGAAGTTGTTTAACCATCATCCCCACCCCTGATCCTCAAACCCATAGCTCCTTCAAGTGAGGAAGCGTGCTTTGAAAGGCGGTACGTACCCTATGAGCTTAACTGATCGTGCTGGGCATTCGATGGGGGATGGGGTGATGGCGGCAGCCATGGCCGGAACCAAGAGTGTGAGCTAGGGCTCCCGTTCGCTGCTGCAGCCCGTCACTACCTGCTCGCTGGCTGCCTGTGCCACACAGCTAATCTTAAGGCTGCATCCTGGCGCGATGGCTGGGCCGGTGGTGCTCGGGCATGGAGCACCGGGTGCTCTCTCCCCAGGCATGCTTAGTAAACGTGTAAAGAAGGCACTGATGACATCACCCTTGTTCAGCGGGATCAGACATGCTGCTAACACCCCTTGTTGTAGTGAAGGACGTCCTTGGCATGTCTCATGGAGACCGGCATGAATGATCCCAGCAGCAGGCAGAGAGAGTTAAAGAGCAAACACAATGACACGATTGTGACCCCCCCCCCCCCACGGCCTCTCAGCCAATCATAGCGCGTTTAGCTGACACCAGTGACAGCTAAGCGTGCTGTGATTGGCTGAGAGAGACCTGGAGGAGGGGGTTTGAGCTGCTTCCAATCCGGATCGAAAGTGGATCTGTTCGGGTGCTGAACAGCCCCTTATCCACTGCTGGGTTTCAAAGAAAGGTAAAGAGTATTGCAAACCTCTGTTGTCGTCCAGACTCCAGTGACCACATGTAAGGCTCCTTCACACTTTTACAATCTGTGAAAGACGACTCCCTAGACTTGAGTGAAGGACATCCATAAAGGACATCCTTGGCATGCGCAGAGCAGCCAGCATAACACTTGGCTGCTCTGTGCATGCTCAGCTGGCCGACAGGCTTGGAAGGAAATCCCATGCAAATGAGCTAGCAGCAACCAGCTCCTTTGCATGCGATTTCCTTGATGTATGCCCGTTTCTTACCGATTCGCTAAGGAATCGGTAAGGAAAGGCCTTTAACGATTTTTTTTAGTGCATCTACCCCTTTATCACTCTATTTGCAGCTCATTTACAGCTCATTAGCAGTGTGGATTATTCACATCCTATCAAACACTGGGGCCAATGCAGAAAGCCAGGGATTATAGCCCTGTGCCCATGGCTGAGTGCATGACTACTGATGAGAACACAATGAGAAAGGTTGATCACTGATGCAGTAAGCTAATCATTCATATGCAAATTTAAAGTGCACAAAACTTGTGTGCTAATTGGGGTAAGCCTACAAAATGCATGCACACGGGGTTCTGTTTCGAGGGCTGCTAGTACTGTGCACATGTCCAAGCAAAACAAAAATGTCAGCACACATCTGAATGTTATTCTGTGGATAAATATCAGCCTTGAAAACATTTCTTGCACATAAAACATTGGTGATGCCAATATTTATGTGCGGAATAACATTCCAGGGTATGCGCAAATACAATATTTATTTCTGCGCAGAGCTGTGCGCAGTACCATCATCTCCCTTTCTGTCTTAAAGGTTGTGGGTACTGTTATACATACAGCAAAAGAAAAAAACTGATATTAAGTCCCAAACGCTGGCATTAAATTCTTTCAACTAACCTTTCTATGCTTCCTCTGATCTGAAGTTCAGGTTCTAGCATTGTGCTCATCTAAAGTCTTCTGTGTACTTCTCTGCAGTGGGCCGAATAGCTAATAGACTTCATTAACATTTATGTACCAGTGTCCTATATACAGATTGGTGCAGCACTAAGTTCTTAGTGAAACACTTCTCTGCATCACACAGCCATAAAATTGCATGCAGATGTCTGGCTAACTGTGCGCCTCCACCCATGCTAATCTTCTGCATCGGTGCCATTTAGCTTCAGACCTTTTCTAGTACTTTGCATTCAGTTCTCAGACATTTCTAAGGTCCTCTTTGAGCTTTTGATGGCTGAGTAGCTTAGCTGCAGACCTTTTCTAGTACTTTGGGTTCAGTTGTCAGACATTTCTAAAGTCTTCTGTGTGCTTTCAGTGGCGGAGTAGCCTAGTGGTTAGGGCAGTGGACTGAGAATTAGAGATGACAGAGTTCAAATCCCACTGACACTTCTTGTGATCTCGGCAAGTTACTTAACTCACTATTTCCTCCCCTACAAGCTTAGGACCTGATGCGGAAAAATGCAATTTTTGGGGTGCCCTATCCAAAAACCTAGCACACTACTCATTTCAATGGGCTTTAGATATTCAGCACAGATACAGAAAAGTGCACAGAAGATCAAAAGTCTGCGCACACTGGGGCTTTAGTGTCTGGTCTGAAGAGGTGTAAAAAGTTGGATCTAATCACCTACGGTAGCTTTAGTGAGATTTTCATCTTCCCTCTACTATGAGAATAAGGATCTGCGACTTTTAGAACATGTGGGATGTGTGCTGGTAAGAGGATAAGTGCCAGACTGTAGGAAGACATGAGTATGCACAGAGCTCTGCACACAAAGGACGTGCCTAGATGATTGAAAGCCTCCCTTGTTCCAAACAATGCTCTAAAAATAGCGCTAGAACAGCAAGGGGCTTTACCGCCCCTATGATCAGAGATAATAACATGCAAATTTATGTGCACTACAATCTCTGATCATAGGGTAAAGTGCGGGAGGATTGTGCCTGAGCACACTTGTTTGACAGGTCTGGGACTACCAGATCCCAAACATTAAGGCCCTGGTGGCCTAGTGCCCCCACAAAACACCCACCCCAAGCTAGCGACACGGGGGCTGAAGGTCCGGCAGACCTCAGTCCCTCTGACCCCCTAACCCCCCCTTACCCCCCCCAAAAAGCCCTGATGGCCCAGTGGGCTGCAAATCAAGCCCCCCCCCAACCTGGTGGTCTAGCGGTCCTCTTCCCCACCCCCTCCATACCTTTATTTAAGGAGGAAGGTCATGTACTCTCTCCTCTTCCAGTACCGCCTTGAAAATGGTGGCGCCCTGCCCAGTGCATTCTGGGATTCGCTGGGCAGGGCTTCACACCATATAACCATATAGCAAAATGTCCAAATCACAAAACCTTCTTCAAAACAGTATTTTTGGAAAATAAAATAGATGTTTTTCTTTTTTGAAAATGACTTTCTTTCCTATTCAGATTTTGGACGTTCTTTGCAAAACGTCATATCAAAAATGCCCCTCCACGTGCAGTTTTTACTTATGTTAGTCATACTTATCTTCTATCTAAACCAGTGGTTCCCAAACCTGGTCCTGGAGGCCCCCCAGCCAGTCAAGTTTTCAGAATATCCACAATGACTATTCCTGAGAGAGATTTGCATGCAGTGGAGGCAGTGCATGCAAATCCCTCTCATGAATATTCATTGTCGATATCCTGAAAACCTGACTGGCTGGGGGGTCTCCAGGGCCAGGTTTGGGAAGCACTAGTCTAAACTCCTGTCACTCTATCTTATCTGTCTATATATTCTACCTCCACCTCTCCTGTTATTACATTTATTTATAATCCGCATTATCTTGCAATTCTAAGTGGAATATACTTTTACACACATATTCAAGTTAGAAAAAAAAACAATAATCAAACGGTAGTAATACACCAACATAACAAAATCATTAAGGGGGCTTTTACAATGCCATGTCTCAGCGTTTACCGCCAGCTGATTTTTTACTGTGAGCTAAAACACTAGCACGGCTTTGTATAAGGTCTGCTAAATATCCTGGCTCAGCCAAAAACAAATTAGCATATCAGTTGTTTCATCACTTCTGCATCCCATAAGCTTGATGGAAAAAATAAGTTTTTAGCTCCTTCTTAAACTGAGTAACACTTCGTACCGATCAGAGATCAAGAGGCAGAATGTTCCACAATTTAGAGTCAATAACTGAAAAAATAGATGACCTTTACCCGTCTAACCGCTCCGTGTGATAATGTGTGTTGTGTAGACATGGAACTAGCATTCTATGTACAATGTGTACTGGTTATGGTTTATGGTTTATTAAATTTGATATACTGATTAAACCATAAAAGAACAAAGTGGTTTACAGTTAAATATAAAAAGAAAATCATCAGCAAAGAAAGCTTGAATGTTTTTTTACTGCTCTAATTGCTTATTACCTAAGTCCTGGTTGTTCCTGCTGTATATCACTTTAGGTGAATTTCTTCAAAAGGGCTGTAAAAAAAAATCCTAATACGTCTATCAATCAATAAACAAACAAGCCCTCCCTGGTCAGGAAAATACCCACTGTACCTGAATGTAACTTGCCTGCTGGAAAAGATGTTAGCTAGAGGCAAAAATAAAATATGGGTAGGGCACTTGTACACAGATTCAAGGTTACCAGACATTCCTGATTTTCAGATATTGTTCCTGGATTTAGATACTTGGGCTTGATTGGTCCATTATCAGTGTCCAATTGTTCCCCCGAAGCAGAAATCATTAACCACAGAGTGTCCATGCTCCTTCCATCTGTGGCAGTGTGAGGAGGTTGGATTGGAGCTAATTTCTCATATCCTTTTGCCCAGAGAAGTAGAAGAGGACCCTCACTGAGAGGGGCTGCAGGAGCTGCAGTTGTGGTGGGGAGAAGAAACCTGCCCCCCCCCTTCTATCCAGCCCAAGGAGCAGTGAACATGGTAGTGAGAAATGTCCCTTCTTCCCTGCCCTAAAGTGACAGCCAGCCATAAGAGCAGGGAATGCAGTGGCAGACCAATGGCCTGTAGGTTACTTCTATCCAACCTTTCCCAACTGGAAGATTTACTCACTAAAAATCTGGTAACCTTAAGGCATAGATTCTCAGTACATGGTATGCGCACCCCAAGGGGTATGCTAAACTCTGCAGGGGGTACACAGTTCCCAGTAGACTCTACTGTGTGTTGAGAATCTACCTTCCTGGCTGCCTTCCTGCTATCACTCCCCAGCCGCCACTGCTGCTGCTTCTCCAGATCAGCAGCAGCAGTAGTAAAACAACAGTTTTCCTGTGAGTGCTCTCAGCTCTGCCGGCCCCCTGCCCCAGAACAGGACCCTGGCATCAGAGGGGGGCAGGAGACAAGCAGAGCTGACAGTGCACTTAGGGAGATTGCAAGGTCTATTACAGTACACATTAAAATACAAAAGTGGGGGCAGGGCAGAGTGGCAAGAGGAGGGGTAATTCTAATTGTCTGCCCCAGGCTCTGTGATAACTTCTGGCTCTGCCCACACCACCTAGCACTATCTGGATAGCATCAGGATGTTCAGTAAAAATTTTCAGTGGAATTATCTGGATAATGCCCCAGTGAACAGCGCCTATCTGGTAAGAACCGTTGCTATCCGGCTAAGAGCTATTGACCAGAAATTTACAGTTTTTAAACCCCAATGAACAGAAGCGTTATCTGCTCTGCTTACTTTCTCCTATAGTATTTTTCTGTTTTCTCTAAAGTTTGGGTGCTTGGTTGCAGCTCTCTAAGTGCTGCTTTCAGTGCTATCCTGGATTGGCCAGGAGCTGTTAACCAGTAGAGGTGAAGCTAGGTGGGGTGCAAGGGAAGCAGCTGATCCCCCCAAAATGAATTTTGGCATCTAGGTCTGCTCCCCTGTTGTCAAAACCTGACTGCGTCTGGTTACCAGGAGAGCAAAAGTGGTCCCAGCACCACTCTGCTCCCGTCAGCTTTGTGAAGAGGTAAAGGTCCTAAATGAGACAGAAAACCCTAGTGTCACAGGAAGGAATAGAGAATCAGTGTTATGGAGTTTGCTAACTGGGCCCCCTTTTTAAATTAAAATTTTCAAACATTTATAATGAAGTAAATATTAAAAAATAAAAATTAAAAAAAAACAACCAGCAGGAAGAAGAATGCATAACTTCTCAAGTAACAGAAAGAAAAAAGGAAAACATTTTTACTGTTGACAAGCCCACTTAACAGGGAAAAGATATCTTCCAAACCTGATCACAAACACAATCAAATGCAAACAAATCTTCCACATCATCTCTATTAAAAAGAAAAGAAAAATGCAAAAAGCAGTTTTAGAATGATGCATTTTTCTCTGGAAGGAAATTCTTCAAATATAAAGATTCCAAAATGATGTATTTATTCCCTTGTACCAGATCTCCAAGAAAAGAGGAGCTCCCAATGCAAGAACTCAACCCTTTTAACAAACAAAGGGGCCCTTTTACTAAGCGCGGTAAGCCCAATAAGGTCTTACCGCGCCAGTTTGGAGCTTCCACTGGCCCAGTGTTGACATCAGCGGTAGTTCCAACCCTAGTGCATACCATTTCTCATGCTAGGGAAAATAGGGTCCAATTTTTTAATGCAGTGGTTACCCGGTGGCAGTAAATGCTCCCCCCTCTCTTAGATGGCCACACGGTAAGAGCAATCTTATTTTTCCAGTCTTTTTACCTGCTGTGGTAAAAAGTGGCACAGCGAGTGGCAAAAGTGCCCCCCCTGCTAGCACAGGGCCCTTTTTATTGCAGCTTAGTAAAAGGGCCCCAAAAAAGCTTTGTGTCATAGTTGAATAGCCCAAGAAGCATCCAGGAACTTCTGTATCATCAGGCTACAAAAGGCAGTATGTTTCACCATAAGTAAGATAATATTACTGCATGCATATTTTGTCAGTTTCTGATGGTATTGAAACCAACAGAATAGAACTGGTGGTTATTTTCTCGCGGAAGATCTCCAAAATGTTGACAAATACAACCTCACCACCGGATTTAACACATCCATTCCCTCCTCATGTTCCAACTCTGTTACAGTATTCCCTGATAATGATACATAATATATCTTGGAAATGCCTATCCCCTTCCACTTAGACATTTTAAACATAGAAGATACATTTTAGAAAAGCTCAGACAGGGATTGAAGATTTTACTTAGGAAATGAACTCAGACAAGACCAGAGAACCATGATTAACATAGCTCCATATTGGCTGAGACAAATGTTATTCCCTGTTCTTCTGGAGCTTTCCATAAGAAGACCCATAAAACTGGGAAATTCCCCAATATGATCATGCAAACTTGAGAAATTGGCCCTGATCCTAACAGCCCTGATGGGATCAAGGTCAATTTCTCAAATTTGAACAACTGGCTGAAGTGGCGGTATTAATGAGTATGCAAGGTCCCTGAAGTCAACTCTGAAATGAGGAACCTTTGTTAGACCATGGCCATTTCTTAACCACCTGTTTTTTCACAACACATAAGTGCTAGAATTTTTATGAACTTTGGTACAGATGATTAGTTTTATATGAGCACATGTAATATGAACATGTTTGAACTGAACATGGGCTTCCTCTCATTTGCCGCGCGGGAATCGCTAGCGCAGTTTTGTAAAAGAAGCCCAGAAGTTCTTCAGTTTTCCACTAATGCTGTGCCTCCTCTGAATAAGTTATATTATTTACCAATATCCCCATCTACTGCAGGAGTTCCCCCAGCCAACTTAGAATTTGCAGCCCAGGCCCAAGATGGGGGTGGTAGGCTGCAAAATTTGTCTGCAATTTTGGAAGACTCATTGTCTGAAGTGAATGAGTGAGCTACACTCTTAGCATTGAAGTCGACTCTGTGGGTGCTTGAGCACCCCCAATATTGAGAAAATTCCTTGTATTTGTCCAAGGAAGGGTTATTTCCACTGGGCTTAGCACCCCCAATCATTTTGAAAAGTTGGCTCCTATGGCTCTTAGTGTCCTTTATCTTTGAACAAGACTTAAATACTGTGATTAGACTATTCTTTTGTAACCCTCAAAAGTTGTTTTGTGGTCAAAATTATGGACGTATCTAGGTGTGACTAAGTCTATGCAAGAGAGAAGAAAATTATTTCTAGCTTTGAGAGAAGATACACATGGTTTAGATGCTGCCTTTTTGTTAACATCCATGTAAATGTATTGTAAGAGTAAGCTTAAAGTATCATAGAGTTGAAGAAAATCTCCAGAGGGACTTAGGGGGTCTTTTACTAAAGATTAGCTCAAGTTATCTGCAGTAGGGCCCATAGGAATAAAATGGGCCCTGCTGCAGATAACTCGAGCTAATATTTAGTAAAAGACCCTCTGATTCTACTTTTGTCTTCCAATGGTTTTCTGATTTGCTCCCCCCTTTAATTTGTGGTCAAAGGAAGAGACTATTTTCCTGAGTTGTTTCTTGTTTTAATATGTTTCTCTCTGTATTGCATGTTCAAGTTTATGCTTCTAATTGGTTCCATTCTATTTGAATAAAATAAAATGAATTCATTTTAGTCCAGCAGTGCAGTTATTTCTGTCATTATATGAAGGGGAGTTTCTTTGTCTGTACCAAAAATTATATTGGCATCTACCATTGTCGTTCCTTGTTTATTTATTCTTCTTTTTTTCTGTTGAAGGCAGCCTGTACCTAGGGAGTCCCATGTTATGAGAATTTGCTATCTTGCTTGTCCTCATTGAAAACCAAGTTACTTAACCTGTAGCTGGTGTTTTCTATGGATAGCAGGATACAAGTCCTCACAAACCCTTCCACCTGCCCAGAGAGTTATATTCTACTTTAGCTGAATAAATAGGTTGTGGTGAGTTTGCATGACAGCAGCAGGCAGGAAGTGGTGCACAAAAACTTCTAATAATTACTAAGTTTTCCCACATGGACTCTGTCAGTGATGTCACCCATGCTGTAAGGACTTGTATCCTGCTACCCATGAAGATGGGCAACTTGGTTGTTCTACCTTTTGTGATAAAGTCATATCCAGGATAGTTGGGTTAAGGCAGTGTCAGTTTGAAATACAAGTCCCAGAAGGCATTGCAGGCAAGGAGCCAGGGGGTGAGATGAGGAACCCGGACTGGACTCCTAGCTGCAATGGGGGAAGACATGGGTGTAAGCTGGCAGGATGTGTAGATGGGCTGCCACTAGGGGGAAAGAGAGTTAGGAAACCCTGTGTGCAGGAGCTCATCATTAGTCTAATGCTTAACTCAGCTGGTATGGGTGTGGGGGAAGCTAATGGAAGGAGAATGATTGTTTGTGAGAGCAGAAGCCAGGGATTGATTAGGCAGGTGGAAAGGAGTCCCAGAGGGAGGAGAGAAGCAGTTGCAGGCTGAAAACCCTTGGGTAAGAGAGGTCCCTAAAGTACTGAAGCAGGCTGAAATCCCTTGGGTGTGAGGAAGTCCCAAAAGTATTTGCAGGATGAAAATCCTTGGGTAAGAGAGGTCCCTAAAATATTGAATTTACCAGTGAAGCTGATGCAGGGTGACATCCATTGGGTATGAGGAGTCCCTAAAGTATTGAACTCTTCTGAAGGTAAAGAGGATAGAAGGTAGAAACTGCTGCTTTGTGATTTAACTGTGATGATGAACTGAACGAACTGTTTCTATTTGGAATTGAACTACTGTGCACTGGATAAAGAGCCCAGACTGGAGCTGACTGTGAGCCTGTATTGAATCCTGATATGTGCTGTTAGCCTACTGCTTAAAGGGGACTATTTGCCACACCTTTCAGGTGGCTTATATGTGCTTAAGATTGAAGATGAATGTTGCTGTTGGAACTGTGTATCAGGTCTATTAGAAACCTACATGGAATAAAGTCCTTAAGATTGAAGTTGCTGGTGGACATTTATTTCTTGACTGTACCGAGAGCCTGTGGCTGAAGGAGATTGTTCTATCCTTAGCTGCACTTAGAGGTACTTACTTACATTTATAATGGGGTAAGAATGATATCTCTCAAGAATCTCTAATTAATTTGAAATTAAACTTCTGCATTTTATGGGATGTTCAGATCATGTTTATTTATTTGGCTTATGCTCACACCTTTTTTAGTAGTAGCTTGAGGTGATTACACTCTGGTATACTGTGTATTTCCCTTTTCCTGGAGGTCTCTTGATCTAATTTTGTACCTGAGGCAATGAAGGGTTAAATGACTTGCCCAAAATTTTAAGGAACCTCAGTGGGATTTGAACCAGGTACCCCTGGATATCAAACTTAAGTGTTCTAACCAGTAAACTATTTTACTCTGTCATGGAGCCTTCCTTTGGATTCAACACCATCCTTCTTTGATATTCTCCTACAAGGGCATTGTGCTTCTCCCAGACTGACCTCCTTCATCCTCCTTCCCTGACAAAAATCCATTTTGAATCTACTCATCGTACTGCCTGGGTCTATTTGGCCATACTACTTTGGAACTCTTCCTATTTGCTCTTTGAATGGAGTTATCCTCAGGCAGTTCAAGTCCGGGCTTCCAACTCTGTTCTTCACTGAGGTATTCTGGCACTCCTAACCTTGTCAGCTTGGTGGGCCAAGCTTGAATACTTCCAGTGGCAAGACTATGCTCTTTCTTTTTTTTTTCTCTATTTCTTCTCTAGGTTGCATATAGAATAGTAAACTACTACTACTACTACTACTACTATTTAGCATTTTTATAGTGCTACAAGGCGTATGCAGCGCTGCACAAACATAGAAGAAAGACAGTCCCTGCTCAAAGAGCTTACAATCTAATAGACAAAAATAATGTAAGCAAATCAAATCAATTAATGTGTACAGGAAGGAGGAGAGGAGGGTAGGTGGAGGCGAGTGGTTGCAGGTGGTTACGAGTCAAAAGCAATGTTAAAGAGGTGGGCTTTCAGTCTAGATTTAAAGGTGGCCAAGGATGGGGCAAGGCGTAGGGACTCAGGAAGTTTATTCCAGGCGTAGGATGCAGCGAGACAGAAGGCGCGAAGTCTGGAGTTGGCAGTAGTGGAGAAGGGAACAGATAAGAAGGATTTATCCATGGAGCGGAGTGCACGGGAAGGGGTGTAGGGAAAGATGAGTGTGGAGAGATACTAGGGAGCAGCAGAGTGAGTACATTTATAGGTTAGTAGAAGAAGTTAGTAGAAGAAGTAAACTGCCCTGCTGCTGTCAATCAAAAGATGGTTTAGTAAATCTATCAATAAACAGAAGTAAACTTGGAATTCCCCCCACCCCCAATTCAAGTAAACACACAATTATTGTGGAAGTCCACATGTACTTTTAGATGAATTGAGAAAGGATAACTTTAGGACAGTCAATTTACATGGGTAAATTACTAGTTTCCTGGGTCAATATCTGTGAAACTTGCCCTCTGTACAGTCATAACACCCACTTATCACTGGACAGTGTCAGGTCTGCAGTGAGAATTGAAATCTCTACCTGATGAAAGAATGCCTCTGTTCCTGGATAAGGTTTGTTTGGGTTGCAGCATCTCCTGCTCTCTTCCTTCTCTGGGGTTCTCTCATGTCCCAGCCCACTTGTTGTGTGCTGCTACTAAAGCTTCTCGTTGTCCCCGTGGATACTTGAGTCCCCATAGAGATTAAGAGGGTTTGGAAGATGCTGTTACTATCTCTTTTCTCAGAACCAATTTAATTTGCTATCAAAATGACTTTTTTTATTTCTGAAATTTATTTTAATGGATTCTAAAATTCTTTCTTCTGTTTCCATATTATTATTTTAATCTTCCTCTCTAAGGGGCCCTTTTACAAAGAGGCAGTAAGCCCAACACGGGCTTACCTCTCGCTAAAAGGAAAGTACCACCAGGCTACTGCAGCAGCCTGGTGGTAGTGCCCACCCTCAGTATGCATCATTTCTGGCACTACAAAAGCACCGATGTGTACTCGGCGGTAATGCCCGGTTACCACCGGGGTAGCACGGAAGCCCTTACTGCCACCTCAAGGGGTGGCAGTAAGTGCTCCCACCCAAAATAGGCACGTGGCAAGTGCTTCACTTGCGGCTCATCCATATCTTTTTTTTTAAAACCTGCCTTTTACCCACTGCGGTAAAAGGGGGCTTCAGAACACATCAAAAACACGCATCAACACCAGCGCAGCCCCCTTTCACCGCATCTTCAAAAAAAGAACCCCCTAAATGTCTAATTTACTAAACTGCATATTGTTTTAACTTGAGTTTCAATGGACATTTAGGACTGAATTTTCTACACAGCACCTAAAAGATAGCCCTAAAAGCTGTTCTATAAACGGTGCATAAAGTTAGATGTTGTTTATAGAATAGGACTTAGTACTGGGAACTGTGACTACATTTAGGCATGGCCATTTCCACCAATGAAACCTTGGTATAAATCCTTGTGCCTAAATTAGGCACAGATCCCCCTAATTCCATAACAGTGCACGTAAATTGTAGGAACGCCCTTGATCTGCCCATGACCCTCCCATGACCATGCCTATTTCTTGGACCCATGCGTAAAATTTACATGTGGATCCTGTGCCTAAATTTAAGTGCGGACATTTTAAATTAATTCCAATGAGCACCAGTAATTGCTTGTTAAGATCTCAATTATCAGTGCTAATTGGCTCGTTATTCAGTTAAAGTGCATGCACACATTGGGTGCATGTCCAAATTTGTGCGTGCAATTTTTAGCACTATTTATAGAATTTGGGAGTTATCATGGAGCTCAAAAAACAGTTATCTTGTTGTATTTAAGGTTAGCACATGGCTGCTCATTAAAGACCTGAGGTAATTTTATAAAGTAGACAGAAACATTTATACAATCCCCTTAATTCTATAATCTGTGCACATTTTCACTCTTGGAGTGCAAAATTATGCATGCAGGTTATAAAATAGTGCCATAAGAACATAAACGTTGCCATACCGGGACAGACCAAAGGTCTATCAAGTCCAGTATCTTGTTTCCAACAGTGGCCAATCCCAGGTCACAAGTGCCTGGCAAGATCCTAAAACAGTAAAACAGATTTTAAGATGCTTATCCTAGAAATAAGCAGTGGATTTTCCCAAGTCCGTTTTTAATAATGGCCAGTGACATGCGTAAGTTAATTGGCAAATCATACACTAATTTGCACTAAGATCCAATCATGATAATTGATATTAATTGGCACTAATTTGCAGTAACGCACATAACTACACTTATGGGTTGTGTTGGCATTACCGCACCGACATCCACTAGCATAGCTTTGTAAACAGGGGGGGCTAGTTGCTATTCTAGAATCATAGCAGCAAATTCTATAAGCGGTGCTGAAAAATTGGCACTGTAAAAAATCGATGTGGAGCACTATTCTATAAATGGCACTCTAAGTTGAGCACCATTTATAGAATAGCACTTAGAGCCAATTCCCGTGCCCAAAGTTGGGGGCCGGTATTTATGCCAGCTGAAACCTGCTGGTGGAAATGCCAGAACCCAGCTCTTGGCATTTGGGTGCAGGAATGGTGCTAGTCTAACAACATGCACAATTTTTTGGAACACCCTTACCACGCCCCCCTCCCCCCTTTTGAATTGTGCTAGTGAATTTGAGTGCCTGATTTTGTACAATAGCGTGCAGGAAGATGTATGCATAAATTCAAATTACTGCTAATTAATGCAGTAACTGATTGTTAACATCAATTTATTGCAAGTTAATAGTTCGTATGTGCAAATTTCAGTGCACATTTTTCAGTATAGAAACTGGGGGTTAGTGCAGAAAATTTATAGCATTTAACTGCAAGGAGGCATGAATGTCAGAGAGGCATGTGCTTGTCGGGAGCATGCCCAGCATTTATGCGCTAAGATTCTAAAATACTGTCAATTACGCTCACAACTGCAAAATGTGGTTGCGATCATTCACATTGGCCATTAATGCAAGTGGCTGCGCCTATAAATTGGCATATAAATCTATAACGGCAGTTATGCATGCAATTGCCAATTTGCACTTAACAACAACATCCTAGTGCCCAAATTTGGCATCATTTTCAGAATTACCTCCAATATGCAAATGTTCTGCCTGAATGCTATTGTCTAACTATACAGTAGCTTGCAGGTGGGCATGCAAAGAGGCAGTGTCTGCGTGGAGCGTGGGGCACACAGTTATGCACGTAACGTACGCACATACCCTGAAATTTTCCATGTTAAATTGTACAGCGCTGCGTAACCCTAGTAGCGCTTTAGAAATGTTAAGTAGTAGTAGTAGTAGTAAATTCTATATATCATGCCTTAATTTCCATGCAGAAATCGAAGCATATTCTATAACAATGCATGCATGGTCAACTAGCTAATGAGTGCTGTCAATTGGATGTTAACAAGCAATTATCAGTACTAATTTGCATTAATTACTATTTATGCGCACAACTGTGTATTATGTAATGTGCACATAAATTCCAAGTCGTATAGTTGAAAAGGGGGCATGGTTATGTCATAGAATGGGCGGGTCATGGGCGTTTCTACAATCTGTGTGCATTATTATAGAATACACCTGCTCTGAGCCTAATATAGGCGTCGGGATTTATGCCAAGTAAAAGATGGCCTAAATAGAAGCAACCAAATTGGTTGTGTGGAGAGGCGCTCAGCGTATTCTATATATATTCCATGGAAATGTAAGCCTACTCTATAAAATTTAGGTGTACTTTAGAGAATACGCATAGTCGTATTTTTTTCCGCGTGGATTTTTCAGGTGCCATATATAGAATCTGACCCATAGGGGCTGATATTCGAAGGGGTTTAACTCAGCAGGAAAGGCTGCTGCCCAGTTAAGCCCCATGGAGCTGGCCAGCTGCTGATATTCACTGGCACTTAACCAGGTAATGCCACTCGATATCACCGCCAAGTGGCTATGCTCTAATCAGTTAGGTTAGGGGCAGTCCAGACAGAATTTGGGTAGAACCACAAGTTAGTCAGTTAGCGGTGATAGTCTGCTAATCAGCTAAGTAAGCGTATAAAGGTAGTACAGCAGAACAGCTGCCCTAATCGGTCTGAATACCAGCCGGTGCCTGGTTAACTTCTGGGTCAGTCCACATATCTTTTCAATGCCAGGAGCTGTGCATGGAGTGAGTTTAGCCCACAGCTGTGTTTATAGTTTATTAATTTACATAATACATATATCAAAGTTGTTTACAATAATTAAAAGAAATACAATTTGAACCGTAAAGCACACTCATAACAGGCCATACAACCACACTACAACATCCCCCAGATACAATATCAGTTTCCACCAAAGGCAAAAGTAAAGAAATAGGCCTTAAGAAGACTTTTAATCTGACCCAGCCTGTGAGAGACTTTTAAGCTGCTCACTGCCACATGCTGAATATTTCCTCTATAACTTACAGTGCTCTAGATCTGTGAAACTTGGACACACACACACTTATACCAGCAATGTGTGCTAACATTTGAGCCCATGTGCATATATCTACCACGTTAAACTGGTGTTCTATAGGGGAAAGTAGAAGCCTATAGACTGGGCTCCTACTAGGAGCCCTTTGGGCACCTAGTTACAGATGCACAGTTATATTTCCAAAACTACTAGGACTAGGGGGAACGCAACAAAGCTACAATGTAGTAAATTTAAAACGAATCAGAGAAAATATTTCTTGACTCAAGGTGTAATTAAACTCTGGAATTTGTTGCCAGAGAATGTAGTAAAAGCAGTTAGTTTAGCGGAGTTTAAAAAAGGTTTGGATAGCTTCCTAAAAGAAAAGTCCATAAGCCATTATTAAAATGGACTTGGGGGAAATCCACTGCTTATTTCCATGATAAGCAGCATAAAATGTATTGTACTATTTGGGGAGTTTGCCTGGTACTTTTAACCTAGATTGGTCACTGTTGGAAACAGGATTCTGGGCTTGATGGACCTTTGGTCTGTCCCAGTATGGCAACACTTACGTACTTATGTACTAATGCCCTCCTATAGTGGAAATTCATACTAGGAAGTGGGGAAGGGAAGAATTTACTTTTCTGTTAACAACAACGTGTTTTCTGCCAATGTAGCAGATAATGCAGAACAGTTAAATACTCCTCCAGAGATGCATTTGATTGCATTGCACATCATCAGCCTTGCCATGAACATGCATGTATGACCATTGCTGTGTGTTAGTGGCATGGTTGCCATCCACTCCTAACAGTTACCATGGCAATTTTTTATGATGGCTGTGCCATGCAGCTTCAGGAAGGATGAGTTGGCTTCATGCAATATATCTGAGATGACTGAATGGTGATAATTAAGATTGATTCATTTTTTATATGCTGTTGTATACTGGATCAGTATGAATGATGTAGAGGCTTTTCTGTCATGTTTTTGTAATTCTTTTCTTATAAGTTTATTTAGATTTTCTTTAGATTTTAATTTTTGTACACTGCTATGATCTGTTTAAGCCAAGCGGTAAATAAAGTTTTAATAAACATAAACATAGCCCGCTGGATTCTATGTATCGCGCCCAGCATTACGTGCCGAAATCCGTGCATTCTGTAATATTGTGCACAACTTAATTGGCTTAACAAACCATCAGTGTTTTTAACAGCATTTAACAAGCAATAATGAGCCCTAATTGGCAATAATTAGAATTTGCATGCACAACTCACTAAGCATATTCTGTAATGCAGAGCGCCTAAATTCTAATGCACACAGCCAAAAAAGGCATGCTTATGGGTGGAGAAATGGGTGTTCCAAAATTCATACGCACTGTTATAGAATATGCTCCTCTGTGCCTAAATCTATGCACATTAATTTACGCCACATTTTCCTTGGTGTTAATGGATGTGCATACTTCTAGGCACTGGGATATCAGCTACTACTACTAATCATTTCTATAGCACTACTAGACATACCACACCTAAATATAGGTGCCACTTATAGAATATTCTTAGGTGGAAACTTTTTTCCTCATGGATGTTTAGGCGCCATATATAGAATCTAGCCCACCATGGATTAATGTTTCCAGATAATGTGCATTAACTGCAAAACCTTAACATAGCTTGGTGCATAGGGACTCAATGTACATTTTGCTGGGAACAAAGGGATCTTCACTACTTGGAATCCTTTTATGTAAGAGAAAGGGCTGTGACTGGAATTTCAGATGACCCTCAATGGGCAGCCAGTGTAGTGAACAAAGGATGGGTAATATTCTATCTCTAATGAAGGTAACTGTCAAGGATCTTGTTACCATACTCTAGATTAGTTGTAAATGTTTAATTGGCTTTCTTGGCAGACCTGATAGCAAGTAATTGCAATAATCAATACATGAAAATGTAAAAGCACGAACAAAGTGGCAACAACATGCTGAACATAATTCAGCCTCCTTAATGAGAAGAGAAAAACCCTTTGAGCAAGTATGATAACTGGGGCTTCCAGAAAAAGTATGACTCAGAATTCAGAAAGAATCCCAGGGTTGTGGGCCTGGTCATGTATAAGCACAGTTAACCCATCAAATATTAATGCCGGACAGATGCTCAGTTGTCTGCATCTACTTTTCAAACTGGACTCTGACATTTTTAGCCTGAAATATAATCTATTCAAAGAGAGCCATGTTCTAATCCTGAATACATAGTAACATAGTAGATGACGGCAGAAAAAGACCTGCATGGTCCATCCAGTCTGCCCAAGACAAACTCATATGTGTATACCTTACCTTGAATTTGTACCTGTCCTTTTCAGGGCACAGACCATATAAGTCTGCCCAGCAGTATTTCCCGCCTCCCAACCACCAGTCCCGCCTCCCATCACCGGCTCTGGTACAGACCGTATAAGTCTGCCCTCCCCTATCCTCGCCTCCCAACCACCACCCCCTCTTCCCCCCAACTGCTCCGCCACCCAATTTCAGCTAAACTTCTGAGGATCTATTCCTTCTGCACAGGATTCCTCTATGCATATCCCACGCATGTTTGAACTCCGTTACCGTTTTCATCTCCACCACCTCCCGCGGGAGGGCATTCCAAGCGTCCACCACCCTCTCCGTGAAAAAATACTTCCTGATATCTTTCAATTACCAGCTTATAGTTGGGGGGGATTTCAACATTACCAGTGACCCTTCAATAGATTGTAAACCAGCGCGGAGAGTAGGAAGGGATCATGAAGATAAGGGAGTGAATTTGCTAATGAAAGATTTAGCATTAGTGGACATATGGAGGCAGCAACACTTAGAAGATCATGATTATACTTTTTTTTCTCACCCCCATGGGGCCCATTCCCGCCTTGACTATCTGCTGGTATCACATTCAATCAGTGTCGTAACGAATCGCTCGGGAATTGAAGAGCCAGCTGTGTCAGATCCTGCCCTAGTGTGGGTAGAGTTATCTTGGGGAAAGAGGGAGGGTCTGGACCGATGGCGGATGAATCCGGCGTTATATAGAAGCAGGGAATTCTGCTCATACTTGAGGAAGTGCTGGCTGGACTATATAGCGGACAATGACACGCAGGAGGTGAGCCCGAGAATTTTTTGGGAGGCCGCAAAGGCAGTGCTAAGAGGGAAGATTATTTCATATGTTGCTTCTACAAATAAAGCTCGGGGGGAGAAAATAAAGGTTCTTACTACAAAATTGCGGGAGGCGCGCAGGACGCTGATAGGTCTCCCAACTGAAGGCAATAGAAAGACATATATGGAATGCAGGAAAAGCATACAGGTAGTGTTGGATGAGGGTGCGATGTATAATGTTAAATTGTATAAATATAAATTACATCAATGGGGCAATAAAACAGGTAAAATGCTGGCATCTCTCGTAAATCAGAGGTCAACGAGGAAATATATCAGTAAAATCAAAAACGAACAGGGGAGAGTATGTGCCACAGCAACAGAAATCCAAGGGGAGTTTGTACATTTCAATAAATAAGGCATTGATACTATTTAGATTCATCAAAAAGTACAGTTGCCTATCATCTGCATAAAACTGGTAAGAAACATTGAATTTCTGAATTGCCCTTGCTAACAGGGAAAGATAAGTGATAATATAGAATCTTGTGAAAATCCACAGTTCATGTGACAAAACAATTAGCTGTTGTTCATACCTGAGTCCTGCTAGTTAAGGATGATAGTAACCAGCTTAATTCTCAACCATGAATTCCCAAATGTTAACATTTCATTAAGATGTCACAGTTGATAGTCAAAAGCAGCTGTGAGATCCCTGCTGAGCTCATGAAGGATGTTGCCGGCCACTGATTAAAAAACAAAACAAAACAAAAAAAACAGAAAAATACAGGTTGGGAGTGTGAATGCTTATAATTCTTTTGCTGCGTTGCATCATTATGATACTGAAAAAAAGAAGTACTGTGGTGGAACCAGAAGCAATGAAAAGAAGTACAACCTAAGAAACATCCCCTAAACAATGACAGATTGGTGAAAAAAATAACATTTTACTGCTCGGAGACTCCATTATCAGAGGCATTAACTTAGGAACACAGTTCAAGGGTTCCAACCTAATGAAATACCTTCCAGGATCTTCAGCTACCAGATGTACCGACCAAATACTGAAAGTGATCTTAGAAGAGAGCAAGGCTTTAAATACTGATGTAGTAGTTCACCTGGGGACAAATGACCTGGCCAACAATAGCAAGTTTACAGCACAGAGAGCATTCCAGAAGCTTGGGAAGGGTCTGAAATCTTTGGTTCAGACTGCACTTTTTTCTAAAGTAATTCCTACTTGGGAGAAAGGAGAGGAAAGACTATGCAAAACAGTGGAATTCAATAAGTGGCTTGAGTCTTGGTGTAAAGGGGAAGGTTTTAGATACATAGGAGCATGGAGTAATATGTGGAAAAATAGGCTGTACTGTAATGATGGGCTACATCTTTCTGTGATGGGAAAAGGATCCTTGGGGGCAAATTCAGAGGGTATGTTTCTAGACATTTAAACTAGAGGGTGGGTTGATAAAAGGAAACAAGGGAATTCAGAAACTCACCCCCAGAATAAACATGATGGCAGAGGGAAATGTCATCTAAATATAGAAAACCACCTAAACTCACTAAGAACATGGAAAGCAATGAGCACAAATGCTCGTAGTCTAAGACTTGCAAGCCCTGATGTTTGAAGAAAACTTGGATATTGTTGTTATTACAGAGACATGGTTCAATGATTCCCATGAAAGGGATGTGACCATACCAGGCTATAATCTTTTTAGGAAGGATAGAAAGGGCTGAAGAGGTGGAGGAGTGGCGCTGTATGTGAGAGACAATATCAGAGTGGCTGAAATGTGCAGAACCTGGGGAAAGGAAGAAGCTTTATGGATCATCCTGGAAAGAGAAGATGGAAGCTATATCCACATGGGGGTTATCTACAGACCTCCAGCACAAACGGAGAAGTTAGACATGGATCTGATAGAAGATATTCAAAAGATTGGTATGAAAGCGGAGGTGCTACTGTTGGGAGATTTCAACTTGTCTGATGTGGATTGGAACGTCCCATCTGCAGAATCGGAAACAAGTAGGGAGATTGTGGATGCCTGTCAAAGTGCCCTGCTCAGACAAATGGTGATGGAACCCACAAGGGAAGGGTTGATGCTGGATCTAATGCTTACAAATGGAGGAAGTATTTCCAATATCCGGGTGGGTGCCCACCTATGAAATAGTGATGATTACATGATATGGTTTGATATAAGGGCAAAGGTGGAGTGCGGAATCAAAACCTCAAAATACTGGATTTCAGAAGTAATGATTTTGATATCATGGAATACCTGAAGAAGGAGCTGTTGGCATAGGAGAAGTGGAAAATCAGTAGTCAAAGCTAAAGGCTGCTATAAATATGGCAACTGATCTTTACGCCAGGAAAATAATCAAAAACAAGAGGATCAGGAAGCCTATATGGTTCTCCAAACAAGTAGCTGAAAAAATAAGAGCAAAAGAGGCTTTGTTCAAGAAATACAAAAGAACGCAACGAGAGGATCACGGAAAAGATTGTTGGATTAAACTCAAAGAAGCAAAGAGGGAAATACAACTAGCAAAAGCACGAGTGGAAAAAATGGCTAAAGATGCAAAGTGAGGTGACAAGACCATTTTCAGATATATTGAGAAAGGAGAAAAGATAGGAATGGAATTATGAGACTGAAAGATGAGAATGGTTATGTGGAGAGTGAGGAGGATAAAGCGGATGTGCTAAACAAGTACTTCTTTTCGATGTTCACGGAGGAAAATCCTGGTGAAGGACCACGGTTGGCTGCCAAAGAAATATCTGGGAATGGAATGGATACTGCGCTGTTTATGGAAGAAAGAGTTTATAAACAGCTTGAGAATCTGAAGGTGGACAAAGCTATGGAACTGGATGGGATATCCCAGGATTCTGAGGGAGCTCAGGGAGATCCTGGCGGAACCTCTTAAAGATTTATTTAATAGATCTTTAGAGACAGGAGAGGTTCTGCAAGATTGGAGATGAGCGAATGTGTTCTTCACAAAAGTAGAGACAGGGAAGAAGTGGAAAACTACATAAGTCTCATGTCGGTGTAGGAAAAATAATGGAGTCACTGCTGAAAGAAAGAATAGTTAACTTTCTAGAAGTCAATGGGTTACAGGACCTGAGACAACATGGCTTTACCAAAGGAAAATCCTGCTAAACGAATCTTATTGACTTTTTTGACTGGGTGACCAAAGAACTGGATGAAGGACGTGCGCTAGATGTAATCTACTTGGATTTCAGGAAAGCCTTTGATACAATCCCCCACAGAAGACATTCATGAGTCTTTCAATTTATTCATAAGTTGAAAGGGCTGAACTTAGGATCAAAAGTGGTGAACTGAATAGGAAACTGGTTGACTGACAGGTGGTAGAGGGTGGTAGTAAACGGAATCCGCTTGGAGGAAAGGAATGTGAGCAGTAGAGCTCCTCAGGGGTTGGTGCTGGGGCCAATTCTGTTTAACATATTTGTGAGAGATATTACTGAAGGGTTGGAAGGAAAGGTTTGCCTTTTGAGGGATGACACGAAAATAGTCAAAAGAGTTCGTACCCTGGAGGGAGTAGAAAGAACACTGAGAAGAAATCTTCAAATGTTAGAAGAATGGTCGAGGGTCTGGCAGTTAAAATTTTATGTTATCAAATACAGCACAATGCATACACGTTTAATTTGAAACATATCAAGTTTTATATAAGAGAACACATTACACTTATTTATTTATTTAATTACATTTGTATCCCACATTTTCCCACCTATTTGCAGGCTCAATGTGGCTTACAAAGCTCCGTCCTGTGGCATTCACCATTCCAGAGTGGAAGTTACAGTTGGTGTTACATAGAAAATAGGATGATATAGTAGAATTAGGCAAAATGGCATAGAAAGAGTCAGTCAGAATTTAAGGTAATGGGGTGATGTGTTATGGTTTCAATTATTATCGTTGTGGTATGCCTTGTTGAAGAGATAGGTCTTCAGAGATTTGCAAAAGTTGATTAGTTCATAGATTGTATTTAGATGACGTGGTAGTGCATTCCACAGCTGCGTGCTCATGTAGAAAAAGCTGGACGCATGTGTTAATTTGTATTTTATGCCTTTGCAGCAGGGAAAGTGTAGATTAAGGAATGTGCGGGCTGATCTTTTGGCATTCCTGGGTGGCAAAGCATATTTCCATCAAGCTACACACTCATAACGATACCTAGTTAAAATTGAATGCCAAGAAGAGCAGAGTGATGCAGTTGAGGTGCAGAAAACCAAAAGAGAGATACCGAACAGGAGGGGAGAGATTAGTAAGATTGACTCAGGAGAGAGACCTTGGGGTTTTGGTGTCTTAGGATCTGAAGGTTAAGAAACAATGTGACAAGGTGGCGGCCATGGCCAGAAGGATGCTAGGCTGCATACAGAGGGGTATAACTAGCAGAAGAAAGGAGGTGATGATGCCCCTCTACAAGTCATTGGTGAGGCCCTACTTGGATTATTGTGTTCAGTTTTGGAGGCCGTATCTTGCTAAAGATGTAGAAAGACTGGAAGCGGTGCAAAGAAAAGCTACAAAACTTTTCATTGCAAACTGTATGAGGAGAGACTTTGCCGACCTGAACATGTATACACCTTGGAGGAAAGGAGAAACAGGGATGACATGATACAAATGTTCAAATATTTGAAAGGTATTAATCCGCAAACAAGCCTTTTCTGGAGAGGGGAATGTGGTAAAACTAGAGGACATGTATTGAGGTTGAAGGGGACAGACTCGGGAGTAATGTCAGGAAGGTTTTTTCATGGAATGGATGGTGAATGCATGGAATGTCCTCTTGTGGGAGGTGGTGGAGATGAAAATGGTAATGGAATTCAAACATGCGTGGGATAAACACAAAGGAATCCTGTTTAGAAGGAATGGATCCACAGAATCTTAGCGCAGATTGAGTGGCAACACTGGTAATTGGGAAGCAAACCCAGTGCTGGGCAGACTTCTACTGTCTGTGCCCTGATTGTGATTGAATAGATATGGGTGGGCTGGAGTGTAAATTTTAAGGGGCTTTGACATTAGTTTCAGAACTTTTAGTGAGAACAGTGCTGGGCAGACTACTACGGTCTGTGCCCTGAGAATGGCAAGGACAAATCAAACTCAGGTATACATATAAAGTATTGCATATCATGTAAAATGAGTTTATCTTGTTGGGCAGACTGGATGGACCGTACAGGTCTTTATCTGCCGTCATTTACTATCAGGCTCATTTTCGAAAGAGATGGACCTCCAAAAAGTGGCATAAATCGGCACTTGGACGTCCATCTCTCAGAGACGTCCAAATCGCTATAATCAAAACCCGATTTTGGACATTTTTCTCTGAAGGACATCCAAATCTCAAGGGGGCATATCAGAGGCATGGTGAAGGGAGGACTTGGGCATTCCTAAGACTTGGACATCTTTGAGCCATAATTGGCAAACTGGAGTGGAGGAGTGGCCTAGTGGTTAGGGTGGTGGACTTTGGTCCTGAGGAACTGAGTTCAATTCCCACTTCAGGCACAGGCAGCTCCTTGTGACTCTGGGCAAGTCACTTAATCCTCCATTGCCCCATGTAAGCACCATTGAGCCTGCCATGAGTGGGAAAGCACAGAGTACAAATGCAACAACAAAAAAAAATAAATAAAAGCAGAGACATCCTAGACTAAAACATGGGCATTTTCACCCACACCTGTTTTTATTACGAATAAGGCACAAAAAGGTGCCCTAAAATGACCAGATGACCTCCCCTTACTCCCCCAGTGGTCACTAACCTCCTCCCACCCTAAAAAAAACATAATTAAAAATATTGCTTCTGTTACATTTGTGGAGGAAACAGCGAGCCCCCCAAAACCTACCAGAAACCCTCTGTACCCACATCTAGGTGCCTCCCTTCACCTGTAAGGGCTATGGTTGTGGTGTGCAGTTGGGGGTAGTTGGTTTTGGGGGGGGCTCAACACACAAGGTAAGGGAGCTGTGTACCTGGGAGCATTTTATGAAGTCCACTGCAGTGCCCCCTAGGGTGCCCGATTGCTGTCCTGGCATGTCAGGAGGACCAGTGTACTACAAATGCTGACTCCTCCCAAGTTCAAATGGCTTGAATTTGGACGTTTTAGACTTGGATGTTTTTGGTTTTGAAAATAGCCCAAAATCAAATATGTCCAAATCCAAGGACGTCCATGGTATTTTTGAACACAAAGATGGACAGCCATCTTTTTTTGAAAATTACTTTTTCCCCACCTTCGAATTTGGACATTTTACAAAGACGTCCAAATTCCAACTTAGACGTTTCTTTCGAAAATGCCCCTCTATATGTTACTTATTAGAATAGTTGTCCGCATCCAGACAGTGATTAGCACCAACAAACTATTATAATTGTATGAAGAAAGCTTTTTCCAAAAATTTTCCAGGATGATTAAGTTCAAAACTGTACAAAAATGATTAATATTACATAAGAACATAAGAATTACCATACTGAGTCATCCCAAAGGTCTATCTAGCCCAATATCCTGAATCCAACAGTGTCAAGCCAGATCATAAGTATGTGACAAAATCCCCAAATCCCAAGAAGTAGCAAGAATTGATGCTCCTGATCTGACAATAAAGACTTCCTGACCAAAGGGATTATTATTGTCCCCAAAATTCCTTCCCACCTTTTATAAATAGCCAACAGGGGCAAGGATCTATTGGACAGGTAGATCCCTTGTAACCTAACCATCAAATCCATAGACATAAGATTAGGGCTCATCAGCTTGGAAAAGAGATGACTGAGGTGGGATATGATTGAGGTCTACAAAATCCTGAGTGATGTAGAATGGGTAAAAGTGAATCAATTTTTCAGTCTTTCAAAAAGTACAAAGACCAAGGGGCACTCAATGAAATTACATGGAAATACTTTAAAAATAAATAGGAGGAAGTATTTTCCCCTCAAAGAATGGTTAATCTCTGGAACTTGTTGCTGGAGGATGTGGTAACAGCGATTAGTGTATCTGGGTTTTAAAAGGTTTGGACAAGTTCCTGGAGAAAAAGTCCTAAGTCTTATTGAGACAGACGTGCCCTAGGATTAGTAGCATAAAATGTTGCTACTATTTGGGTTTCTGCTAGCTACTTGTGACCTGACTTGGACACTATTGGAAACAAGATACTGGGCTAGATGTACCATTGGTCTGACCCATATGGTTATTCTTATGTTCTTATGTTCCTTGAGACAATAAAATGCAAACTCTTCCATAAAAACTGTGTATTTATTCCACTATGTTGTGCATAGGTGCCAACATTTCAAAATGATTGAGGGTTTCTTCAGAAAACGGAAGAAGGAACCGACTGAAAATAATAAGAAACAGTATAAGGAATGGCAAGTCAAATGCAAAGCACTGATAATGAAGGCTAAGAAGGACTTCGAAAAAAAGATTGCGTTGGAGGCAAAAACACATAGAGGGGCATAATCGAACAGAAACGCCTATCTCCATGGGCGTTTATCTCCGAGAACGGGTCCGTGAAGGGGCGGACCCAAGCGTATTTTCGAAAAAATTAGACGTCCATGTTTTATTCGCCAAGTTGTGAGCTGGGCGTTTTTGCTTTTCAGTGATAATGGACAATGAAATCGCCCAGCTCAAAAACGAATAAATCCAAAGCATTTGTTCGTGGGAGGGGCCAGGAGTCGTAGTGCACTGGTCCCCCTAACATGCCAGGACACCAACCAGGCACCCTAGGGGGCACTTTTACAAAAACAGAACAAAAGGTAAAAGAGCTCCCAGGTGCATAGCACCCTTCCCTTGTGTGTAGAGCCCCCCAAATCCCCCTCAAAACCCACTGCCCACAAGTCTACACCATTACTATAGCCCTAAGGAGTGAAGGGGGGCACCTACATGTGGGTACAGTGGGTTGGGGGGGGGGTTGGACGACTAAGCATTAAGCAGCACAATTGTAACAGGTAGGGGGGGGATGGGCCTGGGTCCACCTGCCTGAAGTCCACTGCACCCCCTAACAACTGCTCCAGGGACCTGCATACTGCTGCCAGGGAGGTGGGTATGACATTTGAGGGTCAAAATAAAAAGTTGTGAAACATCATTTTTTGTGGTGGGAGGGGGTTTATGACCACTGGGGGAGTCAGGGGAGGTCATCCCCAATTCCCTCCAGTGGTCATCTGGTCATTTAGGGCACTTTTTGGGGCCTTATTCGTGAAAAAACAGGGTCCAGGAAAAGTGCCCTAAATTCTAGCTAAAAACGCATACTTTTGTCCCATTATCTGTGAAATGCGCCCATCTCTGTTCGGCAGATAACCACGCCCCAGTTCCGCCTTCGCCACATCTCTGACACGCCCCCATCAACTTTGTCCGCATCGGCTTTCGATTATACCGCTTTATTCGTTTTTGTGAGATAAACGCCCATCTCCCGATTTAGGTCGGAACTTGGGCATTTTTCTCGTTCGATTATAAGCTGGATAGTAAACTTTTTTTAGGTATATTAAAAGCAGGAAGCCTGCAAAAGAATTGGTTGGACCGCTAGATGACCAAGGAGTAAAAGGGATGATCAGGGAAGACAAAGCCATAGCGGAGAGATTAAATGAATTCTTTGCTTCGGTCTTCACCGAGGAAGATTTGGGTGCGATACCGGTGCCAGAAATGGTATTTGAAGCTGACAAGTCAGAGAAACTGAATGAAATCTCTATAAACCTGGAGGATGTAATGGGGCAGTTCTACAATTTGAAGAGTAGCAAATCTCCTGGACTGGATGGTATTCATCCCAGAGAACTGACAGAATTGAAAAATGAGCTTGCGGAGCTATTGTCAATAATATGTAATTTATCCTTAAAATTGAGTGTGGTACCAGAAGATTGGAGGGTGGCCAATGAAACGCCAATTTTTTAAAAAAGGTTCCAGGGGAGATCTGGGAAATTATAGACCGGTAAGTCTGACGTCGGTACCGGGCAAAATGGTAGAGACTATTATTAAGAACAAAATTACAGAGCATATTCAAAAGCATGGATTAATGACTTGTCAACATGGATTTAGTGAAGGGAAACCTTGCCTCACCAATCTACTACATTTCTTTGAAGGGGTGAACAAACGTGGATAAAGGTGAACCGGCTGATATTGTGTACCTGGATTTTCAGAAGGCGTATGACAAGGTACCTTATGAAAGACTCGAGAGGAAATTGGAGAGTCATGGGATAGGAGGTAGTGTTCTATTGTGGATTAAAAACTGGTTAAAGGATAGAAAACAGAGAGTAGGGTTAAATGGTCAGTATTCTCAATGGAGAAGGGTAGTTAGTGGGCTTCCCCAGGGGTCCGTGCTGGGACCCCTGCTTTTTAACATATTTATAAATGACCTAGAGATGGGAGTAACTAGTGAGGTAATTAAATTTGCTGATGACACAAAGTTATTCAAAATCGTTAAATCACAGGAGGATTGTGAAAAATTACAAGAGAACCTTATGAGACTGGGCGTCTAAATGGCAGATGCCGTTTAATGTGAGCAAGTGCAAAGTGATGCATGTGGGAAAGAGGAACCCAAATTATAGCTAAGTCATGCAGGGTTCCATGTTAGGAGTCACAGACCAAGAAAGGGATCTAGGCGTCATCGTTGAGGATATGTTGAAACCTTCTGCTCAGTGTGCTGCTGCAGCTAAGAAAGCAAATAGAATGTTAGGTATTATTAGGAAAGGAATGGAAAACAAAACTGAGGACGCTATAATGCCTTTGTATCGCTCCATGGTGCGACCGCACATTGAATATTGTGTTCAATTCTGGTTACCGCATCTCAATTAGAAAAGGTCCAGAGAAGGGTGATGAAAATGATAAAGGGGATGGGATGACTTCCCTATAAGGAAAGGCTAAAGTGGCTAGGGCTCTTCAGCTTGGAGAAAAGGCGGCTGAGGGGAGATATGATAAAGGTCTATAAAATAATGAGTGGAGTTGAACGGGTAGAAGTGAAGTGTCTGTTTATGCTTTCCAAAAATACTAGGACTAGGGGGCATGTGATGAAGCTACAATGTAGTAAATTTAAAACACCCAACGTGTAATTAAACTTTGGAATTTGTTGCCAGAGAATGTGGTAAAGGCGGTTAGCTTAGCGGAGTTTTAAAAAGGTTTGGACGGCTTCCTAAAGGAAAAGTCCATAGACCATTACTAAATGGACTTGGGGAAAATCCACTATTTCTGGGATAAGCAGTATAAAATGTTTTGTACTTTTTGGGATTTTGCCAGGTATTTGTGACCTGGATTGGCCACTGTTGGGAACAGGTTGCTGGACTTGATGGACCTTTGGTCTGTCCCAGTATGGCCATACTTATGTAACCCTCCCTGGACATAGTGAAGGAGTTTGCTCAATGTTGGGGATGCTCAGCACCCACTTGCACTCATAGAGCTAGTTCCTATGATGTAGTGCAGTGGTTCTCAAACCTATCCTGGAGGATCACTGGCCAGTCAGGTTTTCAGGCTATCCCTATTATGCATGAAAGAGATTTACATATAATAGAGGTGACAGGCATGCACATCTGTCTCATGCATATTTATTAATCAAGTACACTTACAGGGTTACCATATGCTAACAATGATTCACGTCTACAACACACTATTAACAATCATTGTGATATTTATTCATAACAAATATCACTTTAATTCACATTATTATAAAAACACACAATAAATATTCCATTAAAATGTAGCCTGAAAGGTATCTCAGCTGGAGTTAATCAGACAACTCCACCGGTAGAATTTCCTACCTGAGGTGATCACAAATGTAGTTTCAAGAATAAGTGGTCTTAGTCTCCTGATGATGCATATTTTGCCAAACACGCAGTCGTATAGAGACTAATGCAGCTAACTTTGGACTATCAGAAGCAGTGAATGGAACCCAGCAAGGGGGGACTTTTGCCTTATTAAGCGATTTTGTGAAGCTCAGCAGCATTACTCGAAGCAGAGTCAAATCCATATGACAGAGGAATCAAAACACTAACAGACTACTATTAATGATTATCAGCCAATTTTTAGTATGGACGTTTATGAACTATTGGTAATTGAAAGGGCTGTTGATGTGTAAGGCTGTTGACAAACCAATTTGCCTTAAATAGGATTTATAACTAGAATGTACAGCATGTCATGCTTCAGTATTGTATAGGGCAAGACTAACTCCACCTGAGATACCTTTCATTCTACATTTTAATGGAATATTTATTGTGTGTTTTTATAATAATGTGAATTAACATATTTGTTATGAATGCATATTTGTTTAGGAATATCCTGCAAACCCAACTACCTGGTGGTCCCCCAGGACAGGTTTAAAAGTCACTGATGTAGTGGATCAATTACCATAATAAGAGCTCAGGTTTATTAGCAAAAAAAGTGATGTATCCCCTCTGATCTGAATCCCTCTTCCTTCTCTTCAGCCCTACCCTCTCTGGCCCAGATCATGTCCTCCTGTTTTCCTCACCTTTGTGTTTTATGTGCATCTCATTTACATAGCTCTCTTTTCTGGAGAACCATTCTAGCAGATACAAAACACATTCAGGTTGCCAATTGGAATGCCCTTCCATGGGAGGTGGTGGAGATGAAAACTGTAATGGAATTCAGACATGCGTGGGATAAGCACAAAGGAATCCTGTTTAGAAAGAATGGATCCATGGATTCTTAACGGAGATTGGGTGACAACACCGGTAATTGGGAAGCAAAACCAGTGTTGGGCAGACTTCTATGGTCTGTGCCCTGCATGTTTTCAGGATAGGTCAAGCTAATCCTGATTTTACCCTGTTCCATGTATAGACCTGTAGTTCTGTTTTCTCTATTGCTTCGTCTAAGAAAGCCACACCTATAAGTGCATGTCCTGGAAAAGCTGGAACGGGTAGGCACCTTTGAAACACATCTTTTTAATATAAGCAATGCCTTATGTCTTAGAATATTGGCTTCTCGGAGCAGGGCATTGCCAATAGTTCAACATGCAGCAGCAAGACTAATTATGGGCATTTTGAAATTTTCACATGTATCGCACTGGTTACCAGTAATGTCCAGGGTGCAATATAAGGTGTTGTCATTGGTATATCGAGCATTGTATTTACTTGTGTCTTTTTATTTAAAGGAGGTTATAAGTGTTTATCAGCCAAATAGGGTATTGAGATCAGAAAATGCCAGTGGTCTCAATCACCCTTGGGCCAATGTGCAGAAGCAAACACGGGCGCTAGTGGCTATTAGCGCCATACTAGTGCCCGTGTTTTCTCCCGTCCCATGATCAGAGCCCCTGAGCATGTGAAAAAATGCGCTTGCAGACTTTGACTGCAAGTAGCATGCAAATGCATGCTAAATGGTAATTTATTATTCCTCCTCAATGTTCAGGGGACAGCATGCCAAACATTGGCACTGCTCCCACAGCAAACCCTATGCCAGCTCAGAGCAGGCATTAGGGTTTGTGGAGCATTGGGGAGGAGTGGGGAGCCCTGTCCAGCATGCATTTTCATGCTTGCAGGCTCCCCAACCACCCCCCCCCCCCAGATAGTTTTCCCTGGTGGCCCAGTGGCCTTCTCCATCCCCCCACCCCCAGACACGGGGGAGGCTGGAGGTGCAGTGGATCTCCAGCCCCCTAGCCCCCCAAGATAGCAAAAAGAAATCCCTGGTGGCCCAGGGGCAAACTCTACCCCCACCCGCCACCTGTCCTGGTGGTCCAGCAGCCCCCGAATCCCCCTATATCTTAAATGGTGGAGGAGGGAGTAATACTCCCTCCTCCATCGAGCATTGCCTCCAAAATGGTGGCACCCTGCCCTGCCCAGTGCATCCTGGGCGTGGGATCGCTACCATGTCGCTGTCGTGGGGGGGGGGGTCACTATGCCATCAGGGCCTCAGCAGTTGGGAGGTCCGGGGGTCCCACGGACCTCCATCTCCTGCATTTGACAGGTCCAGGCTTTTCGTTGCTCAGACCTGTCAAATAAGTATGGGAGGATTAGGCACAGTTCTCGTGCATTTCACCCCTATGATCCAAACTAATTGTGTGCCTAAATTTGCATGCTATTAGCTCTGATCATAGGGGCGTTATAGCCCCATGCTATTCCAGCACTATTTTTAGAGCGCTATTTGGAACAGCACTGGGCTTCTGATCATTGGCACACCTGTGAAAAGAACAAAAATTCTTTATATCTTAAGAAAGAAAATTCTGATGTAATAAGGTTACAGGAAGCTCATCTATCTCATGAAGAGTGTATGATATTTAAACCTAATTGGATTGAATGTCATTATTTTTCCTCTGCAATTTAAAAAAAGCAAGAGTATCAATCTTCATGAGGAAAATTTTTAACTTTAAAAATTCATACCCAACTCTCAGATCCAAGAGGCAGATGGTTACTGATAACTGGTCTTCTCAATGAACAAAAATATTTATTCATGAATATATATGCTCCTACCTCTGATAATCCAGAATTTTTCCAATATGTCACATGATTGCGTTTTGATTATAAAGATCGCATAAATATTGTAGCTGGTGATTTCAATCTTACTCAAATAAATATATTGAGTAAGATTGAAATCACCAGCTACAATATTTATGCGATCTTTATAATCAAAACGCAATCATGTGACACAAGTGTATATTTATTTATTTATTTTATTGCATTTGTATCCCACATTTTCCCACCTTTTTGCGGGCTCAGTGTGGCTTACAGTACATTATGATTGGTGGAAATACAATTTGTTACAATTCAGGTTATGGATTACATTGAGGAATTAAACGTGGCAAAATCAAAATCAATAAGGAATAAATCAATTGAAAAGAACATTGGGACATTGGAAGGGAACAACAGGAAATTAAGGGCGTTTTCTGTGAGTAGAGGTGTGAGTGTGGTGAGATTAGGGGTTGAGGGTTATAAGTGGATATGTTGATGTATTAATGAGCAGTGAGTGTGAGCTTTAGGTGTTTTGGTTCTTTCCGTAGATTTTATCAAAAAGATGTGTCTTCAATGACTTACGGAAATTGGTTTGTTCATAGATCGTTTTCAAGTTCCGCGGCAGTTCGTTCCAGAACTGCGTGCTCATGTAAGAAAAGGTTGATGCGTGCAGCTTCTTGTATTTCAGGCCCTTGCAGTTAGGGAAGTGGAGGTTGAGGAAGGTTCGGGATGATCTTTTAGCGTTTCTGGGTGGTAAGTCAATTAGCTCAGACATGTAGGTTGGGGCTTCGCCGTGGATGATTTTGTGGACTAATGTGCATATTTTGAAGGTAATACGTTCCTTGAATGGAAGCCAGTGTAGCTTCTCTCGTAAGGGTTCAGCACTTTCATACTTTGGTAATCCGAAGATGAGTCTGGCTGCTGTATTCTGGGCTGTTTGAAGTTTCCTCAGGATGTGTTCTTTGCAGCCTGCGTACAGTGAGTTACAGTAATCCAGATGGCTGAGTACGAGGGATTGAACTAGGCTGCGGAAGACGGATCTTGGGAAGAATGGTCTTATTCTTTTCAGTTTCCACATGTTGTAAAACATTTTTTTGGTTGTGTTGTTTGCATGGGTTTCGAGTGTTAGGTGGCGGTCGATAGTAACTCCAAGGATTTTTAGCGTTTCTGAGATTGAAAGGTTTAGGTTGGGTGTAGTTATAGCGGTAAATTTATTCGTGTTGTATTGGGAAGTGAGTATCAGGCATTGAGTTTTTTCTGCATTTAGTTTCAAACAAAATGCATCTGCCCAGGTGTTCATGATACGTAGACTTTGGTTGATCTCCTTGAGGATTTCTTTGGTGTCTTGTTTGAAAGGGATGTATATTGTTACATCATCGGCGTAGATATATGGATTGAGGTTATGGTTTGATAGGAGTTTTGCCAAGGGGGTCATCAGTAATATAATAATGGACAGTCTTTCTGCTGTCCATCTAAACCCAGTTCTTGGAAAGAATTATTCAGTTCTATTGACCTATTGAACCTAGACCCAGGGAGACTGACCCACCCTACAGATAGAGAATTTACCTTTTACTGTGCACCACACAATACCTACTTCAGAATGAACTTTTTCTTAATTTCAAAATAAATCTCCTCCGATGTTTTTAAAAGTGAGATACTCTCTATTCTTGTTTTACATTACTGCTAAATATTTCCACCAAAGATTTATTTATTTTATTTATTTATTAGGATTTATTTACCGCCTTTTTGAAGGAATTCACTCAAGGCGGTGTACAGTAAGAACCAAACATGAGCATTAGGGAATTACAGCAGTAATAATATTCAAATAACAATACAAAGTATGGTGTGGAGGGGCATAATCGAATGGGGACGACTATCTCTAAGGGCGTCCATCTCTAAGGACATTCCGGCGAAGCGGCGGAGAAGCCCATATTATCGAAACAAGATGGGCATCCATCTTTCGTTTCGATAATACGGTCGGGGATGCCCAAATCTCAACATTTAGGTCGACCTTAGAGATGGTCGTCTTTAGGTCGTCCTTAGAGATGATCGTCCCCGGTTTTTGGCCATAATGGAAACCGAGGAAGACCATCTCAGAAACGACCAAATCCAAGCCCTTTGGTCATGGGAGGTGCCAGCATTCATAGTGCACTGGTCCTCCTCACATGCCAGGACACCAACCGGGCACCCTAGGGGGCACTGCAGTGGACTTCACAAATTGCTCCCAGGTGCATAGCTCCCTTACCTTGGGTGCTGAGCCCCCCACCCCACCCCAAAACCCACTCCCCACAACTGTACACCACTATCATAGCCCTTAGGAATGAAGGGGGGCACCTACATGTGGGTACAGTGGGTTTCGGGTGGGTTTTGGAGGGCTCACATTTACCACCACAAGTGTAACAGGTGGGGGGGGGGGGGGATGCACTGCACTCACTAAAAACTGCTCCAGGGACCTGCATACTGCTGTGATGGAGCTGGGTATGACATTTGAGGCTGACATAGAGGCTGGAAAAAAATGTTTTTAAATTTTTTTTAGGGTGGGAGGGGGTTGGTGACCACTGGGGGAGTAAGGGGAGGTCATCCCTGATTCCCTCCGGTGGTCATCTAGTCAGTTCAGGCACCTTTTCGAGGCTTGGTAGTGAAAAAAAAGGGACCAAGTAAAATTGACCAAATGCTCGTGAGGGACGCCTTTCATTTTTCCATTATTGGCCGAGGACGCCCATCTCTTAACCACGCCCCTGTCCCACCTTCGGTACACTGCCGATATGCCCCTCGTGAACTTTGGTCATCCCGTCGACGGAAAGCAGCTGAGGATGGAAAAAATCGGCTTTTGATTATGCCGATTTGGGCGACCTCGGGAGAAGGACGCCCATCTCCCGATTTGTGTTGGAAGATGGGCGTCCTTCCCTTTCGAAAATAAGCTAGATAGTATACTACTTACAATATCAACACAATGTGTAGTAGAACGTTTTAATTGACAGTAAAGGGTATAAGCAAAGATGGAAGATATAGATAGGTAACAGAATAACAGGAGTTAGAAATAATATAAAGTAACCCTATGCTCCTGGCTTTTATTACACATCCCATGGTCCGCTACGCCAATTTAATAAGCCTGGTGGCAGGTAACATATTACTACTACTACTTATAATTTCTAATAATATATAATATCCCCTGAGAAGAATAGGAAATTAGCATTCCCTCAAATCAGCTGAGTATACTATAGACGGAACTGCTGCAATTGCCCGCCCAATGTCCAAAGTAAGTACTAAACCTAGGTCTTTCCCCCAATTAGTGAGTATAGCTGTATAAGGGTAATTCTCAATGGAGATTTAACGATAATCTTTTAACAGATTCTGATTTTACCCCCAAAATTGAAGGGCCCTTTTACTGAAGCGTATGGAGGGGCATAATCGACCAGAAACGCCTATCTCCATGGGCGTTTATCTCCGAGAACGGGTCCGTGAAGGGGCGGAGTGAACCGTATTTGTAAAAAAAATAGACGCCCATGTGTTATTCGCCAAGGTGTGAGCTGGGCGTTTTTGCTTTTCAGCGATAATGGAAAATGAAATCGCCCAGCTCAAAAACGAATAAATCCAAGGCATTTGTTCGTGGGAGGGGCCAGGATTCATAGTGCACTGGTCCCCCTCACATGCCAGGACACCAACCGGGCACCCTAGGGGGCACTTTTACAAAAACAAAAAAAAAGGTAAAAGAGCTCCCAGGTGCATAGCACCCTTCCCTTGGGTGTTGAGCCCCCCAAATCCCCCTCAAAACCTACTGCCCACAAGTCTACACCATTACTATAGCCCTAAGAGGTGAAGGGGGGCACCTACATGTGGGTACAGTGGGTTTGGGGGGGTTGGACGACTAAGCATTAAGCAGCACAATTGTAACAGGTAGGGGGGGGATGGGCCTGGGTCCACCTGCCTGACGTCCACTGCACCCCCTAACAACTGCTCCAGGGACCTGCATACTGCTGCTTGGGAGGAGGGTATGACATTTGAGGGTGAAAGTAAAAAGTTGTGAAACATCATTTTTTTGTGGTGGGAGGGGGTTAGTGACCACTGGGGGAGTCAGGGGAGGTCATCCCCGACTCCCTCTGGGGGTCATCTGGTCATTTAGGGCACTTTTTGGGGGCCTTATTCGTGAAAAAACAGGGTCCAGGAAAAGTGCCCTAAATTCTAGCTACAAACGTATCCATTATCGGCGAAAGGCGCCCATCTCTGTTCGGGTGATAACCACGCCCCAGTTCCGCCTTCACCACGCCTCCGACACGCCCCCGTCAACTTTGTCCGCATCCGCGACGGAGTGCAGTTGAAAGCGTCCAAAGTTCGGCTTTCGATTATACCGCTTTATTTGTTTTTGTGAGAAAAACGCCCATCTCCCGATTTAGGTCGGAACTTGGGCGTTTTTCTCGTTCGATTATAAGCAGGATAGGCACCTATGCGCGTCCAATGTGTGCCAAATTGGAATTACTGCCCGGCTAACACATACCCCGGGCAGTAATTCCATTTTTGACGCATGCCCAAAACACGTGATAGAAAATATTTTTTATTTTCTACTGCATGGAACATACCAGATGGTAATCAGCAATTTACGCGTGCTGGCCGCTTACCACCCGGTTAGCACATGAGACCTTACCGCTAAGTCAATGGGTGACAGTAAGGCCGAAAATGGACATGGGCTGGTTTTAATTTTGCCACACGTCCATTTTTGGCCACAAAAAAATGCCTTTTTTCCAGGTTCACTGAAAAATTGACCTGCGTGCGTCCAAAACACGCACTTACACTAGCGAAGGCCACTTTTAGTGTGCCTTAGTAAAAGGGCCCCTGAAACTTTTACATCAGAATTTCTATCTAATAATTTACATGAAAACAGTAACATAATGTTAATATGGGAAGGCTTCACTCAGAGGTGAAATCATAGGTTACTGTATTTGGAAATGAAAACAAGAACTTCTGGAAATGAAAAATCTTGAGCATAAGATTGATAGTTTAGAATAACAGCACATTTTAGACCCAACTAATTCTAAATATCTATCGCCTATCAATTGAAAATATACATATAACAAACTTCTGACTAAATGAGCAGGTCATGATATCTTTATTGACAAATCGGATCGCTATTTTAGTGATTATAAAGCTGGTAGATCACTTGTGAATAATCTCAAAGACAAAAGATCAAAGGATAGAATAACCTCTATTCATATCCCTGATGAAGGTTCCATTACTGATCAAAAAGGTATTAGAAATGCATATTCCTCTTTTTTTTCTTCTTTATTTGGCTCAGAAACTAGTAACTCTTTATCAGAAGTGCAAACCTTTCTGAACAAACTTAACATTAACGTCTAAGGATCAATCTGATCTAGGGAAACCCATTGATGGAAAAGAAGTGGCATTGGTTATTAAATCCCTTTCTTCTAACAAAGCTCTCGGACCAGATGGTCTCACTTCTGAATTTTATAAACATTTCAAAGTATTTATATCCAGAAAAACAATAACATTTTGCAGAAGCAAATGTTATACTAATTCCTAAACCCAGCAGAGATACGACAAAAGTAGGTAACTACAGACCCATTTCTTTACTTAACATTAGTTATAAAATTCTTTTTAAATTATTGGCATCATGACTAAACAAAAAGCTTGGAACCTTAATAGCAGAAAACCAAGTAGGTTTTATGCAAGGGAGATTTATTGGTGATAATGTAAGACCTTTTTTATGATTTAAATAATATAGCCAGAAGCCAAAAATATCCTATGATTGCCCTCTCACTTGTTGCAGAAAAGGCATTTGACCGTATTGAATGGTCATACATTTTTGAAGCTATAGATTGGTTTAACGTGAATTCCGAGTTCAAACAATGAATTAAAATTCTTTACATCCAGAATTTCAAATAACAATACTTTGACAAATCCAATTTACCTTGGTCGTGGTACTAGACAAGGATGTCTATTATCCCCATTATTATTTAACTTAGTGTTGGAACCCCTTATACCGATTTGTGAAAATTCCAACATTAAAGGTATTAAATCCAATTCACTGGAAACAGAGGAGTTCTTTTACTAAGCTGCAGTAAAAGTGGCCTGTGGTATTGTGGGTTCATGTTTTTCACACACACTGGGCCATTATTTACTGCATCTGGTGCAAAAAGGCTTTTTTAAATAGGGGCAGTAAATGGCTCTGTGCTAAAATTAAAAGTAGCTAATGGCTATTTACTGCCTGAGCCCTTACCCCCCCCCCCCCACCACCAATCGAGGTAGCAGTAAGGGCTTACATGCTACATGTGTGGTAATCATGCAGTGTGTGCCAGTGTGGCTGTGCTGCTGATTACTGCTGGTAATGCCCCCCCCCCCCCCCCCCACGGTAGAAAATGGAAAAATATATTTTACCATGGGAATCAGCGTTGGATATATCATGGAAGTTATGGCAACAACTAAATATTTGGTCATTAAATCAACACCTATTTGGATAGGCTTTTCTTTCATTTGAAGATTTAGGGCCCTGTTTACAAAGTCACGCTAGCAACTGGTGGTGCGATACTGCCGACACAGCCCATTCGCTTTGAATGGGTTGTGTTGGCAATGCCACGCAGCAGCCGCTAGTGCAGCTTTGTAAACAGGGGAGATTAATTAGTAAATATGACCTTCCTCCCAACCAAATGTTTCAATGGTTACAGTTAGCACACACTATCAAAAAAAGTAATATCGATCAAACTTCTTTATCAAAATCATCTGATTTATATGATTTCTGTGTTTCTATATTTCCCAAAGGTAAATTAATGTCAGCATTTTATAAAGTTCTGAACCTATTCCATTTTTCACATTCTACAGGTATCCAAGATGTTTTGGTTAAGGACCTGGACAAACAACTTGATAATATTGATTGGTCTCATTTGTAACTCAAAGTAAAGAGACCAATTTGGACCCTATGAAAAAATTTAAAGCTTTCTCTCCCCTAACAACTCATGTTGGCATTGTACCAAATCTGAAGGTACATTAACCCATATGATATATTTATGTCTAATGATTAAGTTGTTCTGGATGCAAATTTGGAAATACATCCAAGCTATATTCACTGTCAAACCAAGCTCTCAGTTGATATAATAATTTTATATTTGGCACATCCATAATTAGATGTGCAGGAAGCAGATCTCAAACGTTTTGCTATTCTAATCTCCATTGCCCTACAAAAAAATGCAAACATGTTAGATGCCACATTCTGGTGGAACACAGTATGTATGATACCTAAATTTGAATTAAAATCTGCTGAAAAAAGAAAAACCCTACAGGCCACTGACAATTCCTACATGCTTGCAGATTGGCTTAAAGGTGCCTGGAAGAACAGCAATCAATGTTCCCCTGTTTGTTCAGTCTAGAATTGCCAACTGACTCCAGATGTTCAGGACAAGTTAATCCAGTCCTGCTTTTTCCCCACTGACTGCACAGTTTCGTATTTTTGTTTTCTTAGGGAAGTCAATAGAAACACAGAATTACAAGTCTGTGGAGACAGTGGGGTAAAAGCAGGACTGGATTAACCGGTCCTGAAAATCTGGAGCCAGTTAGCAACCCTAGTACTTTCTTCATATCTTGGGGCCTAGCAGGATAACTGCTATACTTTGGGGGCCAAAAGATGTGTATGGGAAAATAATCTCTGCACAATCTGATCTCTTTTTCCTCTTCAGGATCCATTCCGGGCTTTCCATCCAGATTATCAGTTTGTGCAAAAGTTTCTCAAGCCTCTACTGATTGGAGAACTTGCACCGGAGGAACCTAGCCAGGATCGAGACAAAAATGTAAGTACCACCTAAGCCCCAGCAGAAGGTGCATAGTGCAGTACTGCTTTATAGCTCTATATCCATCCATTCATCTCAGCCTTCTCATCTGTCTCCTGTTTGACATTACGTTCTTGGCTGAGTTTTACAGGTGCACTGAAAAATGATTCTGAGCACTCCCAAAACACGCGTCTACACTACTTTTCAGTGCACCTTTGTAAAAGGGCCCCTTGCTTTCTTTAAGCATGAGACTTATATGGCCAGAAATCATTAGGATGAGGGAAAGGAGGGAAGAGGGTGTAAAAGGTTTAGATGGATTTGTGGGCACTTGTGTATGATTTGTGTTTTATTTATACTCTCTATACTGCCTTGCCAGGGATATCAAAATGGTTTACAAAGTTTAATTGAACTAAAAGAGATATGTAAAACAATAAAACAATTTTAAAAACACAATATATATGAACTCCTATAATCAGATAGGAAAGATTTAACAAAAAATACAACTGACAAAGACAAAGACACAGGTGTTGTCCATGGTCCACTGAAACCACAGGAGCCTCTACATAGGCTATACTAAAGAAATGAGCTTTAAGAGCGGCTGCAAATTTCAATCAGCATGATTCTGCACAAAGTTCATGGGGCAAAGAATTCCACAAATAAAGGTTAAAAAAAAAAGCAAACTGACATGTAGAATCAAGATGTACCTGTGATATCACTGGAAGGAAAAGGAGGAGTTCGCAGAATGAAAGGAGATGAAGGGATGGCCTGTAGGGAACTAATAGAGATGACAAATATAAAGGAATGCCCTTAAATAGGGCACTATGAGTGAGCAGAACGTCTGACTTACAGCAACACGGTAGCTCACTAACAAACAATGAAAACGTTGCAGAAGAGGGGAGGCATCGTCTGACAGATGTGCTTGACATAGCACTCTAATAGTTCCTGCTTGGAACAAGGTATTACATATGTGACATGACAATGGCATGAATCATTGGCCTTTGAGCTTGTTCGGTGAGAAATGATTGCACTGACCAAAACTGGCATAAGGCAAAAGAGCAGCATTTGACAACTGATGAGATATGAGAATAAAATTGCAGCTGATAATATAGAAACATAGTAGATGATGGTAGATAAATACCTGTACGGTCCATCCAGTCTGCCCAACAAGATAAACTTGTTACATATGGTATGTGATACTTCATATGTATACCTGATCTTGATTTGTCCTTGCCATTTTCAGGGCATAGACCGTAGAAGTCTGCCTGGCACTGTCCTAAAATGTCTGAAGTTGTCATCGAAGCCCCTGAAAAGCTCCACTTCAGCCCATCCAAGTCTATTCAACCACGATAAGGGCGCAGACTGTAGAAGTCTGCCCAGCACTGGCTTTGTTCTCCAGCTTCTGAAGCTGAATCTGTCCAGCCAAAATCAGAGCACAGACCATGGAAGTCTGCTCAGTACTAGCCTTGTTTCCCAACTATCAGTATTGCTATTGTTGCTTTTCTTTGAACCGCTTCAAGTCTTTTTACAACCTTAGCAAGATACGGGCTCCAAAACTGAACACAGTATAGTGGGGCCTCACCAACGATTTGTATAGGAGTATCAACACCTCTTTTCTTCTGCTTTTGCTCTTATATCAAACCATATTGTGTGATATCACTATTACCTAGGTGGGCACCCACACAAACATTGCAAACACTTCCTTCATGTATGAGTACTAGATCCAGCATTGACCCTTCCCTCGTGAATTCCATCATAAATGAGCAGGGCCGTGCCTAGGGTCTCCGGCGCCCCCCTGCAGTTGGCCTCTCCAGCGCCCCCCCTCCCCCCCCGAAAACGAGCGCTACACTACTAGCGCTCTTCTCCCCAGATCCATTTTTTTGTTTAAATTTACCTCTCCGGCGCTTGCAGCGTAGGCAGCGTTAATGAGAAGGAGGCGGCGCTCCCCCGCCCCGACGTGTCTTGCCTTCGCTGTGTCCCGCCTTCTTCTGACGTCAGAAATGACGTCAGAAGAAGGCGGAACCGAGCGAAGGGAAGACACGTCGGGGCGGCCGGGGGAGCGCCGCCTCCTTCTCACTTACGCTGCCGCGCGCCGGAGAGGTAAATTTAAACCAAAAAAAAAAGGATCTGGGGAGAAGAGGGCGAGGTAAGCATGGTGCGGCGGGGCGCCCCCCAGAGGATGGCGCCCTCCTGCCATGCTTACCTCGCTTACCGCATCGGCACGGCCCTGTAAATGAGCACTCCTAAATATCTGAACGAGTCAACCAACTAAATAGGAGAATCTAACAGAGAAGGAGCAAGTAACGGTCTCAGGGGCCCGATCAGTAAACTAAATTGCTACAGATTTTGAAGGGTTCAATACCAAAAGACTTTCAGCCAATCAAGAAGAAATACTGTAAAGCCAAGTCTGTATGTTAGAAATATGAGAAGCGACTAGGAAAGGGATGGTAAATAAGACCGCAAATGCCATAATGCCTCTATGGTGCAACCTCTCCTTGAGTATTGCATTCAGTTCTGGTTGCCGTATCTCAAAAAAGATATAGCGGAATTAGAAAAGGTTCAAAGAAGAGCAACCAAAATTATAAACAGGATGGAACTCCTCTTATATGAAGAAAGGTTAAAAAGGTTAGGGCTGTTCATCTTAGAAAAGAGATGGCTGAGGGGAGATATGACTGAGGTCTATAAAATCCTGAGTGGAGTAAAATGAATAGAAGTGAATCGATTTCTTACTCTAAAAAAAGTACAAAGAGTAGGGTACACTCAATGAAATTACATGGAAATACTTTTAAAACAAATAGGAGGAAATATTTATTCACTCAACGAATAGTTAAGCTCTGGAACTCTTTGTTGGAGGATGTAGTAACAGCAGTTAACATATCTGGATTTAAAAGAGGTTTGGACAAGATCCTGGAGGAAAAGTCTATAGTCTGCTATTGAGACAGATGGGATTGCCCTGGGATTTGGTAGCATAGAATGTTGCTACTATGTGGGGTTTTGCCAGGTACTTATGACCTGGATTGGTCTCTGCTGGAAACAGGTTACTGGGCTAGATGGGCATTGATCTGACCCAGTATTGCTACTCTTATGTTCTTATAGTGAAAATCAATGTAATCTGCATAGTAATAAGCACTAATACCTAGCATTTGAATTATAATAGCTAAAGGCCCAAAAAATATATTAAAAAGACTAGTAAAAGAGGCCCGTTTCCGACAGAAATAAAATGGGCGCTAGCAAGGTTCCTCGCCCCCCTCCCTACCTCACTCCATCCCTCCCTCTCTCTCTCTCTCTCTCTCCTCTCAGTTCCAGCCCCCCTCCCTCCGAGTTCCATGCCCCCCTACCTCCCTCCCTCCCTCCCTCTCCTCCGAGTTCCAGGCACCCCTCCCCTTCGAGTTCCAGGACCCCCCCTTCGAGTTCCAGGACCCCCTTTTCTCCGAGTTCCACGCCCCCCCCTGTCCTCCGAGTTCCAGACCCCCGCGCTTCCCTCCCTCTCTCTCTCTCTCCCCGCCGAGTGCAAGCATGAGCTGTCCTCCGGCAGCCCTCGCCTTCCTAAGTGCCGACTGTAATTTAAATATTCTTACCTCAGGGTCCGGTGTCAGCAGTGAAGGCGAGCGGCGCTTCAGACTGCCTTCCCATCTGTCTCAGCTCTGCCTCTGGTCCCGCCCTCATTTCCTGTTTCCGGAAGGGTAGGGGCGTGGAACTCAGAGGGGGGGTGTGGAACTCGGAGGGGAGGGAGGGAGGGGACGTCTGGCAACTCGAAAGGGAGGGGGGGTCCTACAACTGGAAGGGGAGGGGGGCCTGTAACTCGGAGGGGAGGAGAGGGAGGGAGGGGGGCATGGAACTCAGAGGGGAGGGGGATGGAACTCGGAGGAGAGGGGGGAGGAGGAGAGGGGGGCCTGGAACTCGGAGGGAGGACAGGGGGGAGGGAGGGAGGGGGGCTATTCTCTATTCACCTCCAACGTTCTGTGGCTGGCTGGTGCTGGCTTCCCTTCCCTCTCACTGATCCACCCTCTGACGTCATCGCCAGGGCGGACCAATGGGAAGTGTGTTACGAACCCAGGCATCCAGACGGCGGTGCAAATTATTATATAGGAAGTGGGGAGAGTACTCAGGGACCCCACATGACAATTGCATTGAAAAGAATGAATTTTGAAAGAAAACCAGAAAAGAATGCTTTGCAAGAAATGATGAAAACCACATTAGATAAACCAGTACTTGAGCTACTAAAAGCTGGTGGTCAACCAGATCAAAAGTGGCTGTAAAGTCAAGGAATACCACCAGAGCTGCTTTTCCTTGGTTAAATGCTTTGTGGACATCATTCAGAACTGCAGTGATGTCTGTTCCCATACTATGACCAGTCCAAAAACTCAATTGACTTGGATGTAGTACCATATGTTTCTCGATATATTTGGAAAACTGCTGGAATACAAACAGTTCCAGTACAAGTAGTTTTGATAGATAAACCAGGTTAGAATCAGGATTATAGTTCACAAAACTTGAAGTATCTACACCTGTCTTTTCTAAAGTGGATGCACCAAAGCTAGCTTCCACATCTCTGAGATAACAGTGGAGGAGAGGCTGGCATTGAATATTTGTACAATATAAGAAAATAGACCTTAATCTCAGTAAACTCTAAAATAACTATTTTTGTCAGAGATCTACTGATGGGGAAGGCCACAGACATGTTATCTTTGAGGAATCCTCGGAGTGGTGAATGTGAGAGAAGCGTACAGATTGTTGATGTTTTTTAATTCAAGACTGGGTGAAGCTGTGGTTATATCTGCAAGATCTTCTGCCCTCCGCTTTCTTTTTTTTTTTTTACTGTTTTCTTCTTTCATGCCCCCTAGATGTTTGTATGAAGATTTTTCTAACATTTCTTTCTGAGCTCCAAATATTCTATTACATTCATTTATTATTCAAGCTCTTTAGATCAGTGACTGGATATAGAAACATCAGCTTTCCCCCCCCCCCCCCCCCCCCCCCCCCCCATTATTCATGGACCCATGGAAGGGCTATGATAAATTGTCCCATTTGCATTATGAAAGGCTTGACTTCTGTAGGACCTGAGCAAATGTAGATAATAGCTGAGATGATCCATCATATCCTAAATATACTTATGAGGGGGGTGGGGGAGGGCAAAGAACAGTCTGGCTTTCTAGAACACTGCTTGCTCTATGTATTAAGAATTGTCAGTCTTACTACAGGGGCCATGTTTAAAACTCTCAGGATAAAGGAAACTGTGTCTATAGGGATATCAGATGCCCAGAGACTCAGTGTGTTTGCTAGAGAGCCATGCTGCATGTAGCAATTGTTTACCCATGAAATGCTCAAGTGTCCTATCTGGTAATGAAACATTACTGTAAATCTTTTTCAATTGCAGATAAGAGTCACATTGACACAGACATTACCCACAATCCTGAACAAGGGTACTGCAGTCCTTATCCCAGCTCTGCCAACAACCACTATTTCAACACTGCCTTCCTTTTGAGACAGTTTATAAGAAAAGAGCACACCTGAAGCATAGCTCTAAAGATAGGATTGGTGACCTGCTTGGCTATGAGTCCGTGTGTGATCTGTGTGGCTATCTTTCATGCTATACTTCAAACAGGTCACATGCAGACTCAGAGAATGGGTGACTTGCTTGACTACCTTAAATGTTATGCCCCAGGTAGGTGTTCCTGAAGGCAGACATGCCAAAACAGTAGCCATTGTCAGGATTAGGATAAGGACAGCAGCTACCTGGCTTGTGTATGGAGATCATGGTTGTTGGGGTGGGGGGGGGGGGGGGGGGGTATCAGTTTTTAAATCATTTCCAAGAATACACTTGATACAGAAAAAGAAGGAAACACACTCCATATTTTACTCCTGAAAAAGAGAAAACAAAATAACAATAAAGTTCACAAGGAAAAACTAAGCACACAATAAGGAGAGGGGACAAGGCACAATTCCAGGAAAGAGTTTACTATTAACATAAATAGGAAAAAAAAGATGGAAGTCAAATGTCAAGCAAACATTTAAATACTACTGAGTGGATGTTACAGGTCTGGACGTTGATGGAGAAGGAGAAGCAGCACATTTAGGGGGAAATTCTATACATAGCGCCAAAAGGATCTGCGCTGAGTCCTTATTCTAAAAAGGGTGCTCCACCTTTATAAAACAGGGGCTCAGAGAGCAAGTTGCGCTTAACTGTGCGAAAGGGATTTATGCCTCAAAGAAGCTACTTCTATCCCATGCCCAAAGTTAGGTGTAGATGGCCATTTTTTCCAAGCTCATGCCTAACTTCCTGGACTGCCCCTGGCCCACATATGCCCCTCCCTTTAGCATACCCCTTTCTGAGATGCACATGAGAACAATTGAGTGTGGTTATTAGAGGCGCACGAATCTTAGATCTGTGCATAATCTCTTATTAGTGTCAATTAAGTGCCTAATTTATTGTCAGTTAAGCACTAATTGATTATTATGCCAATTGAAACAATCCATGTGAGTAGAGATCTCAGATCTGTGCAGAAATTCTGTCGTCCAGCTCTGGGTGACCTATTTAGAATCCAAGGGATAGAGTCTAAGAAAGTGGTTGGGTAACCAGGATCAAAGAAAACGTATTTCACGTGGAGATCATGTTTGCATATTTAGTACATTTTTTTTTATTTGTAATTTTTTTTTATAGTTGTGCCTAATGGGAGACAGTTAGGTTTTCAAAATACCTACAATAAATATGCATGCCCTACCTCCATTGTATGCCAATTTATCTCATGCATATTCATTGTGGGTATCCTGAAAACCTGACTGGCAAGGTGTGTCTTGAGGACTGGGTTGAGAACCCCTGTTCCAGAGTAAACCAAATTAGGTGTATCAGGTGGTCAAAGCCTCTATAATGAGCTTGCTGAGCCTTTGGCCCTCTAAAGTCCTATAGATGCCATCCCCCTCACAGGACTGGCATTAGGGAATGGCAACCTGGGCAATTGCCCAAGGTCCTCTTGTCACAGGGGGCTCCAAGCCTGCTTCCATCTGAAGGTCCAATAGTAACAAGGGAAAAAATGTTCCACCAATAATATAAAAGCAAAAAGGAGTAGTAATAACATGACAAACACAGCAAAGCACTATAGTTCTCACAAATCAATACATAGCATAACCTAAAGGAAGGTTTTGGGGCCCCCTCTTTAGTTTCTCCTCTGGGCCCCAGCATGTCTTATTGTGTATAGCAAGTGTTCTTTGTTAGAAAGATCAACTATTCTTTCTTTCTTTCTTTGCCCTGTAGGCAGTTTTGCTTGTTTAGGGATTGGCAGTATCCTTGTCTGTGTTATTTGTTCATTATCATATTCTAAACAAAAAGTCTAGTACCTTTATCCAAAGGTGCAGGATTGGGGAGTGGATCTTCTCACTCCCCAGAAGAAGTTGGTTGCAAGAGGTTTTGACTCCTTTAGAAGTAGCATTGCCAACTATCAAATGCTATTTTGAGGATCATTTTGCAGTTTCTGTGGCTGGAGTGAGAGACTTGACTTCATACCTTACTAAAATGCATTGGAATGGGTGGAACCACGTGACACCGTACTAGGGAACAGATATCCTGTAGCTCCAATATGGACCCCTATTATTTCAATTTTTAACTTTTATGGGACCCTGTGGTCATGTGGTCATTTAGGGTACTTTTTTGTGACTTAGTCGTTATTAAAACAGGTCCAGCTCAAAATATCTTAGTTTTAGTTCTGTACATTTTTGTTTGTTCCATTATGGCAGAAAAATGTCCTAGTGTTAAGAACGCCCAAATCCCACCCTTAACACACCCCAAAATGCCCGCTTGTGATTTGAATGCATTGCAGACAAACAGCATAGAAAAACGTTTAGAAAATGGATTTTGAAAATAGCGATTTGAACGTTTTGCAAAGCAAAACATCCAGATGTCAATTTATACCACTTTTTAAACGTTTTTCTCTTTCAAAAGTGAGCCCCAAAATGTGGCAATGGTATAATGACTTAAAACTTGGAAGGCCTAGAAGATGAAACCCACTTAATATTAAGATCATTGGAATTCCAGAATCTGTTAAGGATGGTTACCTATTTTCCACCTACTGTCTCTCTCCTCTCACTCCAGTTTATATACTAATTATATAAACTGCCCTGAAGGCCTTTCCATGAGTTGGTATATCCAACAACTAAGAAACTTGAAACATCAAAAGACTGTGTGAAAACTGTTTATTCAGATGGGGTTATCTGAAAAAAGGATCCCTCAGACTGGGCAGACAATTGCAAAAGATTCCCGTACAACATTTACAAGAGAGTCTGCCAAATGTAAACTGAATGCGTAAGCCCCTCCACATACAGAGGGAGCAGTGATTTTTAGAAAGCTGCATGTGGGAAAATCACCTTCAGGTGTAAAGAGCCTCAATCCCATTATCAGCAGCTCTCTTGAGGCCACAACCCCTTCCCCCAATGCAGGACTCCCTCATAGCATGTGCCCCCCCCCCCCCATCCATGTGGCCACAACTCCCCATCACACGGCAACTTTGCTTAAAACAGCCCCCTAGCAGACCACCACACCTCCCAATCCTCACCCCAGCCTTATTGGGAGGTCCCTGGTGTCTAGTAGTCCAGGAACAATGCCAACTCACTCCCAACATGATGATCGTGGGTCTTAAAATAGCCACTAAAACTCATAGCAGTAATATTAATTCTCTTTCTTACCTCTCTTGTCCCTCAGGAGATTGATCTTAATCAGGGCCAATATAAGGGTATTAGGCAGTCTTGGTGAAACTTCAGCTTAGCACCCCATTCCCTCTCATCAATTAACTTTGAGGCCATAGGTGTCTTTCTCCTCACCTGACATTTTAATGGTTAAGATCCACAATTATGGCCAACCCAAAAGCACCCCGAAGCCACTTGTACCAGGGTAAGTGAACAATCTGAAAGATCAGGGCCTATTGTTTTCCTTTGACTGCAACTGCACTGTACCCCCCCCCCCCCCCCCCATGCATCCATTGAGGGTTGCATTTTCATCCCCCATGTGTCCTCTACACTCTGCATTTCAACTTCCTGCACATTCTATTCACAGATTAGTGTCTCTCAGAATTGCTACCCAGCTACGGTTACAGGATGTTGCACTACCTGAGGGATTTCACACCAAGCAAAGATATGAAAGAGAGACCATGCTAGTCCTGGGTGCCATGAACTGGCTGATGCAATAACTGTTTAACTAGAAAGGGCAAATCAGGTGATTAAAGGCCACTAGTGTTGTTTCATGGCCCAGGTAGGGGCACATGGGCTTCTAACATTATAAAATACTTCTGCTTTAACACTACAGGCGCAGCAGATTGAAGATTTCCGAGCTCTTCGGAAGACGGCAGAGGACATGGCTTTGTTCAATGGAGACCCTGTGTTTTTCTCTCTCTACCTGGGTCATATTCTGCTATTGGAAGTCCTAGCTTGGTTCACCCTTTGGTATTTTGGCACTGGCTTGATCTCCACTATGATAACCATAATTCTCCTTACAACTTCCCAGGTAAGCATCACCTTCTTCCTTCACAAGTTATCTTCTCTGTTCAGGCACGAGCTCTCACAAAATAACCCTAAGGGGCTGGTGGCTCAAGAAACACCAAAAGCTTGCTTTGGAAGACTATCATTTGTCCAGGTGACTTCACCTGTACAATCGTAATAACTAACTACCTGTGTCTCAGTGATGACACATCATGTCCCTTTCATACGCTTATGGGCTGATGATCAGAAGCAAACACATGTTCTAGAACCATTAGTGCCAGACGTGTCCACGTTTGTCTGCGCCCCAGGATCAGAGCAGGCACTGCTTCTGCTGCAAACCCTACGCCAGCTCAGATCTGGCGTTAGGGTTTGCCAGCAAGGAAGGAATAGGGGAGACCAACAGAAGAGGTTTGACAGGTCCAGGATTTTCTCCTGGACCATCTAAGCCCGCCTCCCTCAAGAACTAAAAAGACCCCGGTGGTCCTGTGGGACTGCTAGCCCACACTCCTAATGTAACCCTGAGGGGTTAATATTTATTTTTAAATAAATAAATCTTACCTGGACTCCCAGGTTGCTGTTTTGGCCATTACTGGCCATGCTGACTGTTCCTGGGGAGAGCTGGGCACTTCGTTGGCCAGGATACATCAGGTGTTCAATCTGAGTCTCTGTTGCCTTAGCAACAGCTTCTCTGTCAGTTGCTGAGGCCCAGATGATCAAAAGCAAACGCCGGCGCTACCACCCCATGATTAGAGCCCTTGAGCACGTGAAACAACGCGCTCGAGGACTCTTTGCGCAAGTAGCATGCAAATGCATGCTAAATAGGGCATTAGGTATTCCTCCCCAATGATCAGTGGCCAGCGCGCCAAAATTTGGGTCGCTGGCCGCGGCAAACCCTACGCTAGCTGGCGTTAGGGTTTGCTGATCATTGGGGAGGAATGGTGAGCCCTGTCCAGCATGCAGTTGCATGCTGGCAGGCCCCCGTTCCCCCCCCCCCCCCAAATCAAACCTGTCACCTGCCAACAGGGGGCTGGAGGTCCGGTGGACCTCCGGTCCCCCCCGACGATCCCACCCCCCAGGTTCAGGGAGGCCTGGAGATCCAGTGGGTCTCCAGCCCCCCAATCCCCAGAAAATGTCAAGTGGCCGCCAGCCAAACCCTCTCCCACCCAGTGAGCAACGGGGGGGGGGGGGGGGGCTGGAGGATAAGTACTAGTGGTAGTAGTAGTAGTAAGGACAACCCCCCTCCTGGCCCCCCTACCTTTAGTTGGAGGAGGGACACAGCCTGCCTCCCTCCTCTTCCTTCTGTTGACACCGCCGCAAAATGGCGGCACCCAGCCCTGCCCATTGCATCCTGGGATGCACTGGGCGGGGCTACAGACCATGTAAGGGAATTGCTCCCTTAGATGGATTGTAGCCCTGCCCAGCGCATCCCAGGATGCAATGAGCGGGGCTGGGTGCCACCATTTTGCGGCGGCGTCAACAGAAGGAAGAGGAGGGAGGCAGGCTGCGTCCTTCCTCCAACTAAAGGTAGGGGGGCCAGGAGGGGGGTTGTCCTTACTACTACTACTACTTATCCTCACGCTGGACCACCAGGGATCGGTTGGACAACACTGGGGGGGGGGAGTTGGGGTGGGCTGGAGGTCCACCGGACCTCCCTCCCCCCCCGGTCGCTCGCTGGGTGGGAGAGGGTTTGGCCAACGGCCACTTGACATTTTCTGGGGGTTTGGGGGGCTGAAGACCCACCAGATCTCCAGGCCTCCCTGAACATGGGGGGGATCGTCGGGGGGACCGGAGGTCCGCCGGACCTCCAGCTCACGCTGCTCGGGGCAGGGGTAGACAGGGCCTGGTGGTCCCATGGACCTCCAGCCCTGTTGATCATGAGGATTTGACAGGTTTGAGCTTTTGACAGCCCCAACCTGTCAAACAAGTGCGGGAGGATTGTGCAGAGCGCATGCTCGGCACAATTCGCCCACACTTCTACCCCATGATTAGAGATAATTGCGCTGCTTAAATTTGCATGCATTATCTCTGATCATCGGTGCGGTAAAGCCCCGCGCTTTTCCAGTGCTATTTTTAGAGCGCTGTTTTGAACAGTGTGGGGCTTTTGATCATGAGGGTGTGAGAGAGGGTAGGAGCAGCTGAAGAGAGAGGGCATATGTTGAGAGTGTTTGTGGTAGGGGGAAAGGAGTAAGCAGTTAGGAAGTAGTTGAAGGGAAATGTTGGGTATTAAACAGGGAAACAGTGATCCTGTGATCAGTGTGGTACTCACACTGGTAACAGACAGCAGTTCTAAAAGAGTTTGTATGGATTTGGCTGATGTGCATGGCAGAGTGGGAAAAAGATGATGTAAAGCATTATTAAAGGTGGTCTTGCTGGTTAGGGGGGGGGGGGTGAGATTGAATTACTGGAGTGTGGGTGACTTGGAGATTTTTGGTGAAAGGAGTGAAAGTTTGTGAGGGAAGAGGTAAGAGTGCTAGGGTGTGGGTAAAGTGTCAGCGTGACAGCTTCTGTGTGTTCTTTTTGCCCACCTTAGTACAGAGAAATAAGTGTAAAGCAGTAGGCCTGGAAGAAAGGGAATATTTTAATTAATTTTGTTTTAATTAGTATAATTGGCCACAATGTTTTAATAATCCCTTAACGTCACTTATTGGAGTTATGAACAGTGATAGGGAGATAGGGTTTTCCTTCAAATTTGGTTTAATTAAGGGAGGTTTAGGAAGAAGACTATGAGAAAGAGGAAGTTGCAAAGCACTATCTGGAAGCTCCTTTGGGCCACCACGCAAGAAAGAATTCTGCATTTCTTTATTCACCTGGACAGCTACATGTTCTGTTACAGCTAAGTAATGGCGTGCAAGAAATGTTAAGCTGCTATACTCACCTAATCATTGCTTGATTTTCTAAGGTGAACTCTATGAATACCCCCCCCCCCCCACACACACACACACACACACACAAAGAATCAAATTCTTATGATCAGCAAGAAAGTTACAAGTTTATAAAGAAAATGGACCAGTATTTTTAGCATTGGGGGTAGGGGCTAGTGGACTCACTAGACCACTGGGATCTTTTTAGTGTTTGGGGGTGGGGAACCTCCAGGCCTTGTTTTTTGGGGGGAGGGGCAGGCTTAGGTTTGACAGGTCTTGGAGAAAATCCCATACCTGTCAAACCTCTTCTGCTGTTTGACAGGTCCGGGCTTTTTTTTTTTTTGACAGCCCGGGCCTGTCAAACAACTTCTGCGGGAGGATTGTGCCTTGGGCACATGCCCAGGCACAATTCTCCCACAGAAGTACCCCTATGATCAGAGCTAATAGTGCCCCTAAATTTGCATGCTATTAGCTCTGATCATAGGTGCGTTAGTCTTCCGTGCTGTTCCGGCGCTGATTTTAGAGCACTGTTTTGAACAGCGCGGGGCTTCTGATCATCTGCTTATAGGTCATCACCAGTGGTGTGCTGGAGCCGGCTCGCACTGGCTTGCAAGAGCCGCTTGTTAACTTTGCTCGGCTCTTGCGAGTCGGTTGTTGAAACCCGCGAGCTGGCTGTCCTTCCTCCCTCTTCCCTCACATCACCGCCCTGACGAATTCTTCGGGGCAGGCAGTCTTGCCTGCCCGCTGCAAGTGCTGACTCTCCCCCGCTGGCGCTGCAGGTTCACGCTTTAAAAATGGCCGCCGAGACTTCCAGAGGCGGGCTCGCGAGACTTCGCCCATGTAAGTCTCGGTGGCCATTTTGAAGCGCGAACCGGCAGCGCCAGCGGGGGACTGAGTCAGTGCTTGCAGCAGGCAGGCAAGACTGCCTGCCCCAAAGAATTAAAGGAGTCAGATTGGTGACGAGAGGGAGGAAGGAGAATTCTATTAACAACTCGGGAGGGGGTGGCAGGGGAGAGAACTAGGCAGTCGCTGGGCATGGGTGGATCATGGAGGGGAGAGAAGGGTCATCGCTGGGCATGGGTGGATCATGGAGGGGAGAGAAGGGTCGTCGCTGGGTATGAGTGGATGGAGGGCAGGGGAGAGGAGGGTCACTGCTGGATTGGGTGGATGGAGGGCAGGGGAAAGGAGGGTCACTGGGTATGAGTGCATGGAGGGCAGGGGAGAGAAGGGTCGCTGGGTATATAGGTGCATGCAGGGCAGGGGAGAGGAGGGTCACCGGACATGGGTGGATGGAGGGCAGGGGAGAGGAGGGTTGCTGGACATGAGTGGATGGAGGGCAGGGGAGAGGAGGGTCGCTGGACATGGGTGGATGGAGGGCAGGGGAGAGGAGGGGAGAGAGAAGAAATGCTGGACATGGATGGAGGGGAGGGAAGAGTGAGGAAGGAGATGAGATGAGGGAAAAGGAAGAGAGGAGAAAAACTGCATATGGATGAAGAAAATAGGCAGAAGTTGAGGACCAGAAATGAAGAAGAAAGGAAAGAAATAAATGGAAAGGAAGCCCTGGAAACGGAGTTAAGAGGACAGATAGCAGCAGAATCGGATACTGGGCCAGCATGATCAGAAAAACAGTCACCAGACAACAAAGCTAGAAAAAAAATCATTTTATTTTCATTATAGTGTTTGGAAATGTTCACTTTGAGAATCGGGTGCTCAACATTAAAAGTTTATATTTATTTACTTATTTATGGCATTTTATCCCACATTAAACATGAATTAGATTGGAACCTGGGATCATTTAATTTTTTTTTTCCTGGAGAGAGTAATGCATTGCCGGCCCCCCCCCCCCCCCCCCCCCCCCGGCTATAGCCAGCTCTGCAATTTTGGGGCGGCGCAGAGGTGGACGGGGGGGGTGCAAGGGTGGACGGGGGGCGGGGGGCGCAGAGGTGGACCGGGGAGAGAGCCTGTTGTTAAAAATTTACCAGCACACCACTGGTCATCACCTAGGGTTGCTGCTTCTGAAGGGCAGCAAACAACAGCTGCAGTCTAAAGGAAACCATTGGAAGAGATTTTGGATTTTGCTTTTGCCTTTGTCAGCAGTAGTTCAAGGTGAATTACATTCAGATATAGAAGGCTTACAATCTAACTTTGTGTCTGAGGCAATGACAGATTTAGGAGCCAATGCTCAAAACCTAAAGCCAGCGTGAAAGGTGATTAGTGCCGCAGTAGCATGCATGTAAATATGCACAGAATGTTCACAGGGCTCTAGCGCAGGTATCAATGTACGTGCGCTGCAAATTGTATTAAAATGTGTTGAAATGGATGTTAATGAGGTTACACAGTATTCCCTCCCAATGTTCAAACAACAGCACAGAAAAAAATGCTGGGCTTAACGGTGAAAACTTACCGGCAGCTCGGGGGTGGTGTTGAAGATTTTGAGGAAAGGATTTCTTCTGAACTTCTGACATTGCACTGCCGGTTTTCTGTTGTTTTGGAATCAAAAGGAAGCCTGTGCAGCCTCTAAGTGCTGAAAGTGAGAAAGAAATATGCGTGCGAGTCGGAGTGAAAGTGAAAGCACACATTTGTGCCTGCTTTTCTGTGTCAAATATGAGCCTTTCAAAAATATAACTTCAAACAATGTTTGAAAAGCTTATATTTAAAGGCACAGAAGAATAGTGTCAATTTGAGCTTGCACTTCTGGTTTTGCCTGGGCATGCACACAAGAGCTGCGCTTACCTCGAAACTTTTCTGCACATGCGCAAGGCACATACCTCCCTCTTGCTTTCGGTTTACTGGCACATATAAAATTTGAACACCAATTGCTTTGAGCATTGGAGTGCTGGGTTTCTGTGCTGTTCTTGCGCTACGGGGTTTGTGCTATTGGCTTTAGCACCAGATCTTTGAACACTGGAGCCTTAGGAACCAGTGCTCAAAGGTAGGCTCTGCGCATGCAGCTTGTGCCAAAATGAGACTACTGCCAGGCTAGCATGCTCTCCTGATGGTAATTTTGGATTTGGCACACACTCATACCATCGGGACAAATTATTTTTTTATTTTCTATCGCACATGGTGTTTCCGGTGTTAATTGGCAGTTGGCACACACTGACCGGTCACCACACATGTAGCTCGTGAGCCCTTACCGCTAGATCAATGGGCTGTAAATAGGCTTGCGCTGGTTTCAATTTTACCGCAGGCTCATTGAAAAAAAGCCCTATTTCCTAGATGCATTAAAAACTGACACAGCACGCACCAAAAACACATGCCCACACTACTGCAGGCCACTTTTTGCCATGGCTTAGTAAAAGGACCACCTTAGTGACTTGTCCAAGATCACAAGGAGCCACAGTGAGAACTGAATTGTGCTTCCCTGGTTCTCAGCCCTCTGCTCCAACCAGATAACTCACAGAACTATCAGTGCATACCTTTCCATGCAGTGACAGGCAATTATCAGCCACCTAGCTTTTTGAATTTCCTTCATTATCTGCCTATCTATATTTTTAAGTACAGGTAGTTGTAACAGAATTTAATATTCAAAATATTATGTCTAATTATGTGTGTTTGTTCTGGGAGGAATACTGTTGAGGTGATCATGATTGTTAAGTTTATCAAAAGGTGAAGGGTTGGGGTGCATGACTGGTAATTTGAGGGGGGGTGCAGGGCTGAAGGTTTTTCTAGGACACTTAATACCCTTGAACCAGTTCCAATGTCATCCCTAAATACTTCTTTACCTCTAGTATAGCATAAAGAAAGATATGGCCCTGCAGGAAAAGGGACAAGGGCCAGATGTGCACATGAAATAGTATCATCAGGGCTCCTGGTCTTCCACATTTCTGCAGCTGCAGAAGAGTCACAAAATCTTTCTCTTTCTCTGTAATTCCCCAGTCTGCAAAATCACTACAGTAGAACATAGGCTGGACCAAGTCAGGTCATGAAATTAAAGTCATTATCCTACAGTGATGCATTCCAGTTTCCTCCTCCCAGTCTCTTTTCTGGTCCTCCCCCCCCCCCCCCCCCCCCCCCTCAAAGCATACTGTGCATGCAGGAGGAGGAAGGAAGCAGCTGTTTCTCATATAACATCCTTCTCCTCTGCCACCTACGGCCTGACTGCATGCATGGTTTTCAGCAGCAGTTGATCCTGGGTGGTAAAATAGAGGAGAACGTTGTCCAGGGTACAGTCATTTTCTGTCTCTTTTGCTGAATGGTTAGCGTGGGGAAGGGAAGCAATGGGAGGGGATTATGGAGATTTTGTTGTTGGTATTCATAGTGATAACTAATAAAATCTCTCCTGTGATTTCAGCAAATCTGCATTTACATCAACCTTCCCGGTCTTTGAGGTCAGCATCTTCTAACATGCTCGATGTACCTTCTTTTAAGATTGTCCTTTTAGATAAATATAGGGACTAGGTTTTCTATATTGCTGGACCTAGATTGTGGAATTCTCTGCCTGCACAGCTCCAGGCCCTACGAAATATAGACAAATTTAAGAAGGCTCTGAAAACTGTTTTGTTTCATCGAGCATTTGATACCTCCTCTTAAGAGCAAGTTTTGGACTGTTTGAACAATGTTGGATTTTGATGTTTTCTATTATGAGTATGTTGTATGTTTTGTGAAATGTCTATTATTTTTATCAATGTGTATTGTTCCCTGCTCAGGATTGTAGATGTGTGGGTTATAAATTTTTTAAATAAATATAAATAAATAAAGGGAATCAGGATAGATAGACTGAAGAAGGGTTGGAGGAAGGGAATAAGGTTGGCTGTTTTGTAAGATGGAGTGGGGACTATGATGAGCTGGCGGTATGTGAAATTGGGACTGGAAGATGAGAGATGTGTGAAATGGAATGGGTCAATGATTGACTGAGGAACGTGAAACAGGGGCTAGAAGATGGGGAATGTCATTGACGGGCATGATATGAAGGGGCTGAGGGAGTTGTGGTGGAGGATGGAGTATGCATGTTTGGGCACCTGAGATAGAAGCAGAAAAAGGGCTAGGGTTAGAGAAGAAAGAAGAGAAAGAGAATAGTAGGAAGAGGATGAGAAGTAAGGGGAACAGGCCTGGACACTTCTCTTTCCTCTCTCTAGATTCTCCCTCTCCCTCTGCTATAGTCATCTCCTTCCTTCTCTGCTCTCTTAGTCATTTCCATAGTCATCTTTTCCCTCCTCTGCTCCCCCAAGATTCTAGAACTGTCTCCTCTTCCTTCCATCACCCATCACGATCTTCTCTCCCTGTTCCCTATCCTGATCTTCCCCCTTTCTTCCCTCATCTCAATCTCTCCTGCTTCTCTTCTAGGTCTATTTCCCCATTCTCCCTCTTCTCTTCTCCTTGTATCCCTGTCCCTAATCTTCCCTCCTTCACCCTCTCCCTCTCTTTCTCAACACTGATACCTGAAGTCTTTCACCCATTAAACTTCTAAAAGAACTCAGTCAAATATTCATGAGCAAAACAAGGTTGGAAAACTACTTTATTGTACAAAATACATTTACATTGTTTAATATGCAAAATAAGTCCACATAATGTTCAATAATTAATATGCAGTTGTTCCACATAATTGCCTTCAAATGTCAAAACTACTGCAGAATGTTCTAACTGTTGCTAGTTCCTACCCTGGGCTGCTGCAAGTATAAGCCCCAAAATTAATAGAAAGACAACTGAATTCTAACAAAGTTATCAACTGTCAGTGAATTTACTGACAATCAATAAATAATAATAATAATAATTTCACATCATTACAAATGTCTTCATCAATGGTCCTGTACCTCAGTGCCATGGGCAAAGGTTCTTCAAAGCTGTAGTAGTCAGGGACTATGTCTTGGTGCAAAAGGAAGTGAATTGTGGTATAATAAAGTTCAACTGTCCACAAAATGGTGACAGTAAAATATATGTCAGTAAAATATGTGTCAGCAACCCTGAACACTAATGTCAGTGAAATTCCTGAATCAAAGACTAGCAACTACAGCACAGGAAAACCATAACAATGCATAGCAAAATTTGTACAACTGTTAAAATAATAATAGCTAAATAAAAACATTGAAGACATGATCTGCAGTAGGTGAATACTCTCTTTGGATTGGAGTAGCCTAATGGTCAGAGCGCTAAGCTGTGAATTAGGGAAACCAGGCTTCAAATGTCACTGCTACTCCTTGTGATCGTGGACAAGTCACTTAACCCTCCATGGCCTTTGGCACAAATTTACCCCCCTTCCCCCTCCCCCTTTTACAAAGCTGCATGATAATGCCAACACAGCCCATTCACTTTGAATGAACTGTCGGCATTACTGTACCGGCAGCCACTAATGCAGCTTTGTAAAAGGTGGGGGGGTTAGATAGTAAACCCTCCACAGACAAGAAAATACGTACTTTACCTGAATGTAACCTGCCTTAAGCTACTACTGAAAAAGGTGTGAGCCAAATCCAAAATTCCTTTCATTAGGATAATACAAAAATGATTGAGCAATGGTGCTGAACATAGCTTTATTAGTTTGGTCCCCAGATGTCAGCTTTGACTTTTGTCCGGTTCTGGGTTCCTTTCTTTGGTCCTAGGGGCAGTGGGTTTTGTAACACAATAATACAACATACAGGTGGGGCTTGGAAAAGGGTATTTTATATAGAAATAGGCTTACAGCACTCAGAGCAGAAAGGTATTGCAGCGCTGCTTCTATGTGTCTTAGGGTCTGTGTCCCTCTGATTCTGTGTGTGTGTCTAAGTGCATGTGTGTCTCTTCTGTATGGAGAAGTAGCCTAGTGGTTACTGCAGTGGACTTTGATCCTGGGGAACTGAGTTTAATTCCCACTACAGTTCCTTGGGACTCCGGGCAAGCCACTTAACCCTCCATTTGCCCCAAGTAGGGCTTTTCAGCTTGGAGAAGAGACGGCTGAGGGGAGACATGGTAGAGGTATATAAAATAATGAGTGGAGTGGAACAGGTTGATGTGAAGCGTCTGTTCACGCTTTCCAAAAATACTAGGACTAGGGGGCATGCAATGAAACTACAGTGTAGTAAATTTAAAAAAAATTGGAGAAAGGTTTTCTTCACCCAACACATAATTAAACTCTGGAATTCGTTGTCAGAGAATGTGGTGAAGGCGGTTAGCTTAGCAGAGTTTAAAAAGGGGTTAGACGGTTTCCTAAAGGAAAAGTCCATAAACCACTACTAAATGGACCTGGGAAAAATCCACAATTCCAGGAATAACATGTATAGAATGTTTGTACGTTTGGGAAGCTCGCCAGGTGCCCTTGGCCTGGATTGGCCGCTGTCGTGGACAGGATGCTGGGCTCAATGGACCCTTGGTCTTTTCCCAGTGTGGCATTACTTATGTACAAAATAAGTACCTGTATATAATATGTAAACCACTTTGATTATGGTTTACATATTAAATACTTGATACAAAGTCCCATCCCCTTTCCTTCTGTCAGGCTGAGGTGGGGAGTGTATGTGTATATCAGGAGTGTGACTGTTTGGGTTTCAATATCTGAATTATTTTTCTCAGCACCAGCCTGTGTATAATTTGGTTTGTTTGATTTGATATCTCCTGATTAACAAGGAGGTGTGTATTCCTTTGAAGGCCCAGTTCTCAAAGAGAGCTTGTCTGGCTACCCTTGCCAACTAATCCCTCAAGGCAAACTATTCTCATCAGGCCAATTAATCCCATCAGGTAGAGAGACATCCTATCTATCTACAGTGACATCACCAGGGATCAGACCAGGAGGGATGTCAGGGCTGCTTGCAATATCTCCCAGAGACCTTTAGTGAACTCTCTGGGTAGGCCCTTTCAGGTTAAGCTCCGAACAGCACAGTATAATGCTGACAGGCTTCATTAAAGGAAGAGTAAGAACTAAAGTCACAAAGCACTGGTTGGTGGCAGAGAGGTCTCTGTTCCTCTTTCTGATTGTTTAAAGTTCTTGCAGTAGTATCCCTACATATCACGCTTCTAGACTATGAAGGAGAATCACAGAAACAAAAATAAGGAATCAAAAATATAGAACTTATAAATATCCATGGGTACCTCCTTGAAGAACAACATTAAAGCTGACCCCTGACTTAGGGAACTTGCTGAAATATGGCCCGTGTTGGGTCTGTAAATAAAGATTGTTCCTTATATCAATTTTTGAGATCCCTTGTGCTTTGCTTCTGTTTACCTCCTTGAAGAAGTCAGCTTTTCCCAGGACCGATTCAGCTACCAAATTAAAGATCACATTTTTGTAAATATGAATAGTACTTCTAAAAATATTGTAAGTGTAGAAGTTTTTCACCTCCTTTATCTGACGTGCTTTTGAGTTTTGGAGGTGGAAAGGAGGTGTTATAGGCTAATACAGTAATTGCCTGTTTTCCTTTTTTCATCTTAACTTCCTTGGTCAGAGTTTGGATCTGTGTTGACTTGATGAACAGATGCAATGTTAGAAGCCTCAGTAAGGGTACATTTTCAGCCATTAGATAGGCATGTGACAATATGTTTCATTGACAACACAATAATTAGGATGGAGAGAAACATATCGACAAACAAAAAAAAACATCTCCATGAAAACTGGAAGATCACTAGAAGGTCATCCAATATCTCAATGGAGAAAAAGAACGTCTGTGAAGCAAAAGCGGGCCCTAAAATGACTCAAAGCCCCACAAATCAACTAACACCATCATTGGTCCTAAAAAACACTCCATATACAAAAGGTAGTGCACTATAGTCTAAAATCGAAATTGAGACAGAGGCTTCGCCTCAGTGTTAGTATTGTTAGATTTCTGAGCAGCTTTTGACACTGTGGATCATGATATCATGCTAACACGACTGACAGAAACAGGTATCAATGGAACAGTACTTGCTTGGTTCATGTCCTATCTATCAGACAGACAGCAATCCATAATGTTTGGCAGCAACTCATCGCAACCATGGGCACTGACCTGTGGAGTACCACAATGATCGATACTGCCACCTATTCTGTTCAATATCTACCTCAAACTACAAGCTGAGCTGATTCAGTCAATGGACACTCTGTTCTACATCTAAGTGGATAATGTGCAGCTACTCATACCCATTGAACCTGACTTACCTACAGCCCTGAATAAACTGATTAACATCAATTCAAGAATGGGCTAAACACAACAAACGTTGCCTGAACCCAAGTAAAACTGAGCTTCTCTGCGTCCCTAACACAAGAGAATACATACCTGACATCAAACTCTCTTTTGGGAAGTACGAACTCACAAGTCAGGAACTTGGAATACAGTTAGATTCAACACTAACACTGATTCCCCAAATCCAAGCAACCTTCAAGAGCTGCTTCTACTATTTGCGACAGCTATGCTGCCTCTCTCCTTACATCGAGAAGCTAAATCTTATCCCAGTTGTGCATGCCATGATAACATCAAGACTGAATTACTATAATGCAGCCTACTATGGTCTAACTACAAAGGGCCTGCACCAGCTTCAACAGATTCAGAATGCTGTAGCAAGACTAATAGGTTGCAAGCGATGTGACCACATCACACCATTTTTTTCTACCAGTACAAATTTAAAACTCGCTGATCTTCAAGGCCCTTAAAGGAAATGGCCCCGAATACCTGAAGACTAGGATGATCCTCTACACACCTCAAAGGACACTAAGAGCCTCCCAAGGAGTATTCCTAACCACAACCTCTTAATATGATTCCTGCAAGCGAGCCTTCTCCGGAGTAACCCCCGCACTCTGGAATGCACTCCTGAAAGGCTTCGCTTAACACAAGACGATCTCTACTTCAGGAAGCAGGTGAAAGCTTGGCTCTTCAACCAGACCTTTAATGGAAAAAGTAACTAACTTGCTAGTCTCACGCACACACACAAGGAGTGACTCTGGCTGCACATACTACAGCAGGACATGTTTATCCACTCCTACCTACCCTAGTTGAGATAATATTTAACCATCTCTCTGACCTCATGTACAATTTTCTTTAAATTAGTCACCATACTTTCTAACTCCTCTTACCTAGCTATATGCTCCATTTTTGCTTATACCCTATGCTGTCAATTAAAATGTTATATTACTTGTTGTGTTGGCATTGTAAGTAGTATACTATGCCATACTTTGCATTGTTATTTGAATGCTTTTACTGCTCTAATTGTCTATTTCTCATGTTTGATTTATTCTTGTTGTACACAGCCTTGAGTGAATTCCTTCAAAAAGGTGGTAAATAAATCCAAATAAATAAATAAATAAATAACACAATTTGAATTCACAAAAATATCTTAATAATCTGCACCTATCTGAAAAAAAGTGCAGCATTGGATTTTCATTCTGGTTGAACTGTACACCACTTTTTTCAGCTAAGTGCATTCTCTTTTTCTGTTTACAGAACAGTTTAAACATTTAAATAGTTTGACTATTATTTGACTATTAAGATACTTTTGTGAATGCAAATTGTGATTTTTGAACTATAGGGCACTAACTTTTGTATATGGAGGTTATTTTTTAGGACCAATAATCGTATTAATTGGTTTGTGGGACCCTGATTCATTTTAGAACCCACTTTTGCTTCACTGAGGTCCTTTTTCTCCATTGAGATGTTGGGTGACCTTCTAGTGATCTTCCAGTTTTTATGGAACTTGTTTGTTGGCAATATATTTCATGGTATGTACAGTGTTAACACATGGACCTCACAATAACTGCTAATAACTTTCACTAGTCATTCCATTCTCATATATACCCATATTTGCTCATGTGTGTTAAAGGATAAGCCTGTACATACTGGGAACGGTCAGTAGGCTACATATAATGAAAGTGTTGCTTCCTTTATCTCCCACCTGCTTCCCTCCTCATTGTAATTCTTGTTCCTTCCAGGCACAGGCAGGCTGGCTGCAGCACGACTTTGGACACCTCTCTGTGTTTAAGAAGTCCTCATGGAACCATGTGGTCCACAAATTTGTGATTGGCCACCTGAAGGTAAGGCTCTTGCCATGAGATAGCAAAACATGGGAACTCTTAGAAAAAGAAGGGTTGGGCTGGTCCAGTAGCTCATTGGTATTTCATCCACCAAGTCAGGTCTTCTGCTTCCCATGTTGGCTGTGCTTGGGCGGCAGTATTCACAGCTTCTATTTTGGGCAGGATGGGGAGTGTTATGGTTATCACTCAAGGGTAACCTCTAGTAGATGGTTTCAAGACCAATGGGAGCTCTAAATCAAGGCCCCCTGGCCAAGGACTATTGCTATGGTAATTGAAGTAAGTAGACTTTTTGGAGGGGGGTATGAGTAATTAGAATATAAAGGAATAATCCAAAAGTAATTACAAATGAAGATTTATGATAAGAGGATCCCAGAACAGTTACCAATTTGACAGGGTGATCAATGGAAAAAAGGTGACTAGGACAAGGGTTGTTTTCATGACCCCCCTTTTCTCAGGCTCAAATGTTCACAGACTCACATATTGACTCAAAAGGGTGATATGGCACCTCTCAGCTTGGCACCCAGGGTGGTCACCCTTCTTGCCCACCATTGCAATGTCTCTGCTATTGAGTATGAGAAGCAAAGAGGCAAAAGGAAAATTCCTGGTCAGAAAAGAGAAAGGTTGGATTTTATTTGGGTTATAGTTATCATTAGTTTCAATGGCTTTGGGGGTCTATTGTTTTTATTTTGAGAGTAGCGAGAATAAGACCACATCACAAAATAAACTACTAAGATGATGGTGGTATACCATTGTTTATTGTGAAATTAGAAAGAACTGTATTGGGAACTGTATTAGAATTACTGAGAGAAACAGAAGCTTATAAAGAGACTATGGCTAAACTGAATAACCTTACCTATTTTAAAAATTATTTTTATTAATTACATTCAATTTACAGAACAGATAAAACTTTAGTACAAATAGCCTTGTAGAGTTCAAAGTAGCACCAAAGTAATAAGAATAGCAAAAAGCCACAAGAATCAATGTACTAGTTGTACAACATATATATTTTCTCCTGCCTACCCCAAACTGAACACAACACATAGTAACATAGTAGATGACGGCAGAAAAAGACCTGCACGGTCCACCCAGTCTGCCCAACAAAATAACTCACATGTGCCATTTTTTGTGTATACCTTACCTTGATCTGTACTTGTCTTTTTCAGGGCACAGACCGTATAAGTCTGCCCAGCACTATCCCCACCACCCAACCACCATCCCTGCCTCCCACCACAGGCTAAGCTTCTGGGGATCCCTTCCTTCTGAGGAGGATTCCTTTATGTTTATCCCACGCATGTTTGAATTCCGTTACCGTTTTCCTCTCCACCACCTCCAGGTTAACATGCTTCTGGATCCAGTGTTGTTCTTTACACCAGATTCAGGAAACTATCAGCCCTCTAGCCTACCCCATTAACAGTCAAGACCACCAGTGGTGTAGGAAGGGGGGGTGTGGGGCGGTCCGCCCCGGGTGCATGCCGCTGGGGGGTGTCGCCCCAGGGCAGAGAGAGCAGGGAACCAGCGAGGCGCCGACACCCCCCAGCGGCATGCACTCGGCGGATTGGCTCTCCCGCCCGCCCCTCACCGCCTTCCAGGTATGTTCTCGGGGGGGGGGGGGGTTGCGCTCTGGAGGTGGGAAGGTGCACCGCACTGCACCCGGGGGGGGGGGAGGTGCGCAGCTGCGACCCGCCCCGGGTGTCAGCTGCCCTCGTGACGCCACTGAAGACCGCTAGCTTAATAATTCAGATGTGGCATAGCTAGCTACACTGGTTCCTATATCTTTTAAAATCATAGCCATCTTCATTGCTGGTTCCACCCAGCCCTAGAACACTCCATAACCATCACAGCATGCAATAAATTAAGCTATTGCATAACATTAAGTGGAGAGCAACCTTACATCTTTAGACTCAATAAAAATTTAGGTTTCTAAATTGGTATTCAGACAATTAATCACTCAACATGTAATAACATGACAGATAACCACTGACAGTTAATCACATGGAGGGGCATAATCGAATGGCATGCCCAAGTTTTCCTGAGGGCGTCCACACAGGACATCCCCGCGAAGGGGCGGGGAAACCCGTATTATTGAAACAAGATGGGCACCCATCTTTCGTTTCAATAATACAGTCGGGGACACCCAAATCTCAACATTTAGGTCGACCTTAGAGATGGTTGACCTAAATGTTGAGATGGTCGACCTTAGAGATGGTAGTCACCGGTTTTCGGCGATAATGGAAACCGAGGACGCCCATCTCAAAAACGATCAAATCCAACTCATTTGGTCATGGGAGGAGCCAGCATTCGTAGTGCACTGGTTCCCCTGACATGCCAGGACACAACCGGGCACCCTAGGGGGCACTGCAGTGGACTAACTGATGCACTAACTGAACGGAAAAGGCCCCCCTTACTGATCCCTTAGCGATTCGGAAAGGAACGGGCAGGCATGAAGGAAATCGTATGCAAATGAGCTGCTCGCTGTTAGCTCATTTGCATATGATTTCCTTCCTAAGGAGGGGAAGCTAGTGCAGAGCAGCCAAGCATTATGTGTGGCTGCTCTGCATATGCCAAAGACGGCTTCATACACGCAGACAAGCTGCGTGTATAATAGCCGTCTACAACCTTAAAAAAACACAAGTCCAGGTGAAAATGCCCAAGTGCTTGTCAGGGATGTCTTTTTGTTTTTTTTGAGTATGGGTGAAGGACTGTCACATTTTCAAAGCTGGAAACTGGGCAGCGGCAGGCAAAACCACCCTCAAACCAGGGACAGGGCAGAACAGGACTGGAACCCCGGACTGGGGTTGCAGCAGAGGCAAACAAGCTGGAACAGGCAGAGCAGGAACCCTAGTCTTCACCTGTGCTTAGCTGCTTTTCCCCAGGAGTTGAGCCCCTGGGTGCAGGCGGCCGGCAGGGCTTTGCAGGACAGGGCAGGATACCAACAGGCAACACACAACAGAGTAGGACTAAAAGCTGCCAGCGCAGCCACTAAACAAGAAACACAAACAGATAAGAAATAGGACTGAAAGCTGCCAGGCAGCCACTACACAAGACACACAGAGAACCAAGAACTAGACACAGAAACACAAACAAGAATCAAGACTAGGACAGTACAAGCTAAACTACACAAAGACTAAACTAGAATCAGGCAGGGAACTAGAACCAGAAACTACACTAGGCAGAAGTGCCACAAGCACCAAAATACCCGGGCCTTAGACGATGCAAAGGCAAGGCAGAAAGGTTTCAAAATGGCTAATAAGCCCAGCAGCAGCTGAGGCTCAGCTGCAGCAATCACCAGGCAACTACGGGTGCTGTGCAGGCTTACACAAAACAAGCAAGTCTGGCAGCCCGGAAGATCCGGACTGGACTGGGCTAAAGTCTGGAACGGGTGGTGGACCATAGCAGCCACCAGTTCTGGCCCCCAGAGGGTGAGGTGAGCACAGACGTAACAAGGACGTCCAAGTGTTAGGTGCCTTTGCTAAGCCTCCGTCCCTGTGATGGGCAGTTGAGGATGTCCAAAATGTGGATGTTTTTGTGAGAAGGATATCTGTGCCTTTGCTATGCCTCTGACACCCCCCCCCCTTTATTTATTTATTTGGATTTTGGATCACAAGTAGCAGCAGTGGGATTTGAACTGGCCTCCTCTGGATTGCAAGACCTGTGCTCTAACCACTAGGCCACTCCTCCACTCCACACCCTTGAAATTTGGCCATCCCTGTGGGGGGGGGGCAGTTCAGGATGTCCAAAATGTTTGAAAGAAGGACGTCCACGCCTTCGCTATGCCTCCGCTGACACACACACACCTCCCCCCCCTCCCCCCCCGGGGACCTGCATACTGCTATGATGAACCTGAGTATGATATTTGAGGCTGGCAAATAAAGTTTTTAAAGTTGTTTTTTTCAGGGTGGGAGAGGGTTAGTCACCACTGGGGGAGTCGGGGGAGGTCATCCCCAATTCTCTCCAGTGGTCATCTGGTCAGTTCGGGCACCTTTTTGAGGCTTGGTCGTAAGAAAAAATGGACCAAGTAAAGTCGGCCAAGTGCTCGTCAGGGAAGCCCTTCTTTTTTCCATTATCGCTCGAGGACGCCCATCTGTTGGGCACCCCCAAGTCCCGCCTTTGCTACGACTCCAACACGCCCCCGGGAACTTTGGTCATCCCCATGACGGGAAGCAGTTGGGGATGGTCAAAATCGGCTTTCGATTATGCCGATTTGGGCGACCCTGAGAGAAGGACGCCCATCTCCCGATTTGTGTCAAAAGATGGGCTCCCTTCTCTTTCGAAAATAAGCCTGATGGTGACAACTGTGATTATTATTTTTATGTAAAAGTGATTAAGTGACACATTAACATATTTTTCTATAAATAATTGTCCACATTAACTGTTGAGTTATTACATATCCAGTGCTTAAATATTACCAAACCTTAACAGGCCAACTTTTAGCCTGTCTGTACCTTGCAGCCCAGCAATACTTTATACCCAGAAGCCTGCATGCCAGTTTTCAAAGGGAAAATATTCTCACCAGAGACCACAGGTACAGATGTACTCACAAAGGTTTGCAGACATAAACTCTTTATTGGGAAGTACACACAGGGTTCATTTTCAAAGTACTTAGACTTACAAAGTTCTATAGTCTAAGTGCTTTGAAAATATGCCTCTGGGGAGTTAAAAATAATCATCTTGCACATAGTTGGCCAAGACATCCATGACCTCCCTGCAGCTCCACCCCTATCTCCACTAGGGACAGGCAGTCAGAAAATTTTTGTTTCATGTTATTTCCTGTGTCATTTACAGGGATTTTTGTTTTATTCATTTTCATTTAGCTATTTTTTCAGGTTCCGAAAATAGCACGCACTCTTTGGAAATAGTGCATGCTATATGGAAAGAGGGCACACTATTTGTCAAATGGAGTGCACATGCATGCATAAATTTGTGCATGCATATTACTTTGCACAATAGTTCTTTCTAAAAATAAAAGTGTACCCTCTTTAAGAATATAAGAATAGACATACTGGGTCAGACCAATGGTTCACCTAACCCAGTATCCTGCTTCCAATAGTGGCCAATCCAGGTCACAAGTACCTGGTAGAATCCCAAAGAGTAGCAACATTCTATGTAGAATCTCAAATAGTAGCAACATTCCATGCTACTTATCCCAGGGATAACAGTGGCTTTTCCCATTTCTATCTCAATGGCAAACTATGGACTCTTCCTCCAGGAACTTATCCAAACCTTTTAAGCTAACCGCTGTTACCACATCCTCTGGCAATGAGTTCCAGAGCTTAACTATTCATCGAGTGAAAAAATGTTTCCTCCTATTTGTCTTAAACGTATTTCTATGTAACGTCATTGAGTGCTCCCTAGTCTTTATACTTTTTGAAAGAGTAAAAAGTCAATTCACTTCTACTCATTTTACACCACGCAGATTTTTGTAGACCTCAATCATATCCTCCCTCATCTCTCTTTTCCAATCTAAACAGCCCTAACCTCATTAGCCTTTCCTCATATGGGAGGAGTTCCACCCCCTTTATCATTTTGGTTGCTCTTCTTTGAACCTTTTCTAATTCCACTATATCTTTTTTTGAGATACGACCAAAATTGAACTCAATACTCAAGGTGAGGTCACATCATAGAGCGATACAGAGGTATTTTAATATTCTTGGTCTTATTTTCCATCCCTTTCCTCATAATTCCTAGCATCCTGTTTGCTTTTTTGGCCTCATTTGGATGCTCAGTCTTCCAATTTCCAAAGGTCTTCCAGCAATTTTCACAATCCGTATGTGTTTTGACAACTTTGAATAGTTTTGTCATCTGGAAATTTAATCACATCACTTGTCTTTCCGATTTCCAGATCATCATTTATAAATATGTTAAATATCACCGGTCCTAGTACAGATCCCTATGGTACTCCACTATAGTGCGTACAATTTTCAAAGAGTGCAAACTATTATTGGCTAATAACAAAACACAAAATGTCATGTTTTTCTACTCATTTTCATTGAGTAATGGTATGCACTGACATAACATATGTCATTGCAAATGATACCCATCCATAATCTCCACCCTTTTTTTTCTACAGAGAAAAGTATGCAGGCTGCAACAGGGTGCTTACTTTTTCCTGCACTGGCAGGAGAAGTGGGTTCAGAGGGTCAGATGCACAAAGCTTACCATGCTGGGGAGCGTTTGCTTTAGATTGGTTGTAGCCAGTGTAAAGCAAACGTTATTTAGCCAGTAATACACAAAGGGGTTTTCTGTGGCTGTAACATGTGCCGTTAGCAGTCACCGAGAACCCTATGCAAATGTATTACACTAATGAGCATTCCAGGGAATGCACAGCTCCATAGCACCTAGCTCTAATGAGCAAATTTTACGGCTGCTCTGTAGCTGTCAGAGGGGAGGGAAGCACAGGCAGGCAGCTGCAAAGGCTGCCTGCTTGTGCTCCCTACTTCTTACCTCCTGATGTCCCACCACCTGCCATGATTGACCTTTTGACCCTCCATGTGTGATCCCCCAAATATTTTTCCAATATTCCCTGGTGGTCCAGTGGACCCCAGTGCTCCCCCTGCACTCCCTCCTGACCCTCCAAAGCCCTGGTAACTAGTGACCCTGAGCCCCCCCATGCCCCCTTCTGACCCCCCCCCCCCCCGCAAAGGCAACAATAGCCCTGGTGGTCTAGTGACCCTGAGCCTCCACATTCTCCCTCCTGACCTCTCCAAGGCAACAATGACCCTGGTGGTCTAGTGATCCAAAGCCCCCTTTGTCCCCTCCCAAAAGCAACAACTGGCCCAATCCTCCCCATACCTGGAAAAGGTGGAGCCAAGAGGGCAGGAGCAACACCTCCCACTCTCCTGTCGAGGCCTGCCCTGCCCTGCACAAAATGGTGGTGCTCAGCCCCAGCCTGTGTATCTTGGGAGTTGTCTTCCTTATATGGCATGTAGCCCTGCCCAGTGCATATCAGGGTGGGCCCTGGGTATGGGATGAGGGAGGGGGGTTGGGTCACTTGTTGCTTTTGAGGGTGCAAGGAAGGAGCATGGGGAGGGAGTAGTCAGGGATCCACTATACCACCAGGTATTTGTTCATTGGGGTCTGCGGGGAGCAATGGCGTAGGTACAGGGTACCATGTGGGCCTGGGCCCCCCCAAAACTCAATCTGTGCCCCTGGTTTGGCTGGCAGGGGTCCCAAACTCCCACCAGCTGAAGTGTATTTTCCAGCGCTGGTCTCCGGTGCCGCTTCATTTCCTGCCCTGCTCTCTTTTCCCCTCACATCCAGCATGTGCGCATGCTCAATTTTATTAAAATGATCATGCCGGATATGACATATGGGGAAGAGAGAACAGGGCAGGAAATGCGGCGGCAGAGAAGGGAACCAAAATGAACCCCCTCACTTTGAGCTCTAGCCGTCTCCCACCTCGAAGTCTGGCTACACCCCTGGTGGGGCAGGTCAGGTGCAGGTGTTGGGGTCGAGTTGGGACTCATTGTTAGCTGTCAAATGCATTTGATAACAGTGTCAAATGCATTTGACAGCTCAAAATCACAAACAGTGACCGATACACAAAGGGGATCCGTGCATCTCATTTGCATGCAATCCCTTTGGTGTATCAGTTACTGTTTGTGACTTGCTAAATTTTACCGTGCATCAGGCCCTCAATTCTTACATGGTGTGTTTCTGCATGTAAATTCCTATTTACCCACTGAAAACATAATCTACCCTATATTGTTTCCTGTTACTGTAATTTGATAAGAGGAGTGGAGTATCTGTTTCCATAATTTGTCAATGTTGGTACAGGAGGTAGTTTGAGAAGGTTTCCACACGTAGAATTGTGTTTTGCACATGGAAAAAGCCATTTCTAAAATAAGGTGCCAGGCACACTTATAAAATCATACATCAAAAGTGATCTTAGAGATATTTTAAACATTTTGTAAGTAGGTATTTCTTGGGGTGGAGCAGGCTTACATATACACGTGTGCCTGCAGCTGCTAGATACACATATAAACAGCAATTTCAGCTATTTCAAATTACAATTACTGGTTGCATCAATTTATGCAGCTAGTTCTTTTTAATACTTTTATTATGTCAACATTTTATTACTATCTTATTGTTGCATTAATAAAAACTAACAAAGAAAAATATAGAGCTAATTAGCCTTTACCTATTGCTGCTCATCCTGCTGCAATCTAATGAAGGGACCATAGCTCCTGCACATGTCAAGAACTATATTAACTCATTCTAACAAAAAGGCCTCACCTTATACGTAATTTGTTTGCTGGTCTGCAAGTGGCGATAGAAACAGCAGCTTTTAGGGAAAGAAAAAAAGAAAAGTGAGTGGCAACAGGCACTCTTGGATCTATATCCATGCCCCTTTCTTTGTGTGTGGCTAAGTTTGCTCCATAAGTACTGGTATTCATCCCTTTCAGAGCAGCGACAGCAGGTGGTGAGCATGGTTTCTTAGCCTAAAGAGCACATGTCACAGATAACTAGTTAATTAATTAATGCCCACTTTATTCTGTGCTTTCTCTAATAAAAAGTTGAAAATAAGTTAGAACTCATTAAACCAACCTTATAGTATAACAGAACAATACATATTCTGTAGACATGAAAACCTAATACTCTATAATACTCATCTCACCCCTCCCCAATCCCACTCTCCCTAACCCAACCAATACCCCAATCATCCTACCCACTCATCCCCCTTCAAACAGCATTTTGAATACCTTATCAAAACCTCCACCACGTACTGCCGTAATCTCTCAAAGCTTCCTCAGTCAGCCATATTTTTTATTTCTCAGACTCCAATAGTCACGTGGAAGGGCATTTTCGAAAGGACATTCAAGTCAGAAAGACCCAAACAGATGGCCGTCTCATATGTATTTTTGAATAGAAAATACATCAAGATTTCCTGTTCAAAAATATGTGAGAAGGACATCCATGAGCTGGAAACATCCAACATGAGCATTCATTTTACAAACGGGAATATCCAAATTATGAACAGGGAAAAACAAGGGCCATGGGCATCTGTATTTCTTTGAAAATAGCCACACTTACATACATGTGGAGCAGAAGGGTAGCCTAGTGGTTAGTGCAGTGGTTTGTAAACCAAGGGACCCAGGTTCAAACCCCACTTTAACTCTTTGTTTTTTTTAAATTGTGAGCCCAGGGGTGTAGCCAGACCTCGACTGGTGGGGGGGCCAGAACCCAATGGGGGGCACATTTTGGCCCGCCTCCCTGCTGCCACCCTCCCGCAGCCACCTCTGCCCCCCTGCCGCTTCTGCCTCCCCACTGCTTCTCCCCCCCCCCCCCGCCGCTGCTAGAAGGTACTGCCTCTGCTTCCCAGCCGGCACTGCCCCCCCCCGCCGCCGCCGTCGCCGCCACTGGAAGGTCCCTAACCCCCGCCAGCTAAAGCATTTGTCCCACGCTGGTCTTACATTGCTGGCGCCCTGTCCTACTTTCAGCGCCATGCACACTCGTTGTAAGGAAAATTTATTTGCACTGTTTCAGTTTCACTTGAAATACTACCACCATGGTTTCAGTTTGGGCCGAACTGGCTGAGTGTTTTCGATGGAAGCCAAAAATTTGTGCTTTATCTTGTTTGTCTCCGTCCTTCCCCCTCTCCTCCAAACAGGAGTTGCCTCTCCACCCCTCCCCCCACCTATAGGTGTCCCCCTCAGGCCTATTTTACAATCCCTGGTGGTGTAGGGGTATAATCAGGGCACGAGTGATCCCCAGTTACTCCTGCCTATGTTGGGTCTGTTCTCAAAATGGCTACCATGATCTCTAGTGGCAATCTTACAAGACTACTGCAAGAGGTCACGGCAGCCATTTTTGAAAGTAGAACTTACATGGGCAAAAGCGACTGGGGATGTGTGCACACACGCATAATAGTTTATATGGTAAATAGAGTGCTCCAAAAAAAAATGCTTTTGAAATAAAGGTTTAGCAGGAATTTAAGTCTGTAAATTTTTTGTTATGATTGGGAAATAGCTTCTCTTTGGAGACAGGACATCAGCTGTCACTCCAAATGTGTTGCAAAGTCAGCCACTGCAAAAATACTGTGGCATTAGTTTCAGTTTTCATCAGCTGTGGTCCATGAGGTCCATGCACTATATTCCTCCTACCATGCCGCAAGCCAGCCCTTACACCTTCTTCCTCTCACTCTTGTCCTGAGGGGGGGGGGGAGCCGAATTGACCACAAAACTGGTCCGCACAGGGCTCTGCAATTGCTAAGGCTGGCCCTGAAAAAGTGGAGAGAGGGTTTCATTTATTATTAATCATCATGTTTCTTAATAGTTCTTTGTAGTTTGGAACTACACAGTCTAGTATGGAGTTTTCTTTACTCCAAACCCATACAAGAGTGTTCTTAGTCTAAAGACATCTCATATGCCCATGAGTTATATAGAGGGGCATAATCGAAAGGGACACTCAAGTTTTGCTGAGGACATCCTCGCAAAACATCCCGGTGGAGGGGCGGGGAAACCCGTATTATCCAAACAAGATGGATGTCCATCTTTCGTTTCGATAATATGGTCGGGGATGCCCAAATCCTGAAATTTAGGTCGTCCTTAGAGATGGTTGTCCCTAGACTTGGTCGTTTCTGATTTTCGGCGATAATGGAAACCAAGGACACCCTTCTCAGAAACGACCAAATGCAAGCCCTTTGGTCGTGGGAGGAGCCAGCATTCGTAGTGCACTGGTTCCCCTGACATGCCAGGGCACCCTAGGGGGCACTGCAGTGGACTTCATAAATTGCTCCCAGGTACATAGCTCCCTTACCTTGTGTGCTGAGCCCCCCCCAAATCCCCCCAAAACCCACTACCCACAACTGTTCACCATTACCATAGCCCTTACGGGTGAAGGGGGCACCTAGATGTGGGTACAGTGGGTTTGTGGTGTGTTTTGGAGGGCTCACATTTACCACCACAAGTGTATCAGGTAGGGGGGATGGGCCTGAGTCCGCCTGCCTGAAGTGCACTGCACCCACTAAAACTGCTCCAGGGACCTGCATACTTCTGTGATGGACCTGACTATGACATTTGAGGCTGGCATAGAGGCTGGCAAAAAATATTTTGAAAGATGTTTTTTGAGGGTGGGAGGGGGTTAGTGACCACTGGGGGAGTAAGGGGAGGTCATCCCCGATTCTCTCCAGTGGTCATCTGGTCATTTCGGCCACCTTTTTGTGCCTTGGTCGTAAAATAAACAGGACCAGGTAAAGTCGTCCAAGTGCTCGTCAGGGACGCCCTTTTTTTCCATTATGGGTCGAGGACGTCCATGTGTTAGGCACGCCCAAGTCCCGCCTTCGCTACACCTCTGACACGCCCCCCGTGAACTTTGTTTGTCCCCGCGATAGAAGGCAGTTGGGGACGCTCAAAATCAGCTTTCGCTTATACCGATTTGGGCGACCCTGTGAGAAGGACGCCCATCTTCCGATTTGTGTCAAAAGATGGGTGTCCTTCTCTTTGAAAATGAGCCTGATAATAGCTCAGCATACCGCAATGTGTCCCCTTGTTCAATGTAGTGTAGAAGTGAGGTTACATATGAAAGGCAGTGATTGAGAAAAGAAAAATTTTAGCTCAGTTGTCAGTCAGAATGTAATAATTTATTCCAGCTCAGATACTGTGGTTTATGGTTCCTCTTACCCAGTCATTTCCACTATTACAGCTGAAAGAGATTAGAAAATGGATCTACTACTCCTTATTGATGCCCTATACAACTATCACACTGGAACATGCTATGTTTCTGTTTTAGTTCAATTTTTTTAAAATTTGATATACTTTTCAGCCTGTTAGGATCGCAGTGCTGTACAGTAATAAATCCAAATAAATAAAGTTAAAACAGAACAGATCATATGCATTAGAGATTTTTTTTAAACCCAGGGGATATCATCATAATAAAATGCACACACCATTCATTCAATTTTTTTTAAAGGAAAAAGATGAAAGAATAAAATATATTTTAAGAAAAATGATGAGAAATCCAGGAATAAAATGAAAATGAGAAACACAACTGTCTTTGGTGTCTTTCAAATAAATCAACTGCAAAAAATCGGTGGTTCCCAACTGTGAGTCAGGACCCGAAATGAGGGTCACATCTTCAGTGGATTTCCACTGGATGAGGACACAGAGACAAGGCTGCTCTGGTATTCTCTAGACCTCCCCTGTGACAGGTGGTCAGTAGTGGCAGTCAGCATGGCATCTGTGAGTCAGTGAGTGTTCACAGGCCCTGCCCCCTCCTCCTGTATACAGGGTACTGAGGTCTGTGAATATACACTGACTCACAGGATCCTGTGCTAACTGCTGCTGCCCTCATGCTTTTGTAAGTGGGGGAGGGGGGAGAAAGAAGTGGATGAGAGCGGGAAGCGAAGTGCAGGTCAATCATCCATCTTTTTTCACATTCCATAGTAACATAGGAATTGGAGGCAGAGGACCATCCAGGCTACCCAATTCTGATTCTTCCACTTTGGGTAGATAAGCAGATAAGCTGTCATATTCAATCCAGCAATGCTACCCCCCTCTACCACCATAACCACCTGTTTTACCTTAACTCTCAAACTTTTCTGTAGCACTACCCAAGCATGCCTAGAATGTGTTCAAGTACTGGTCTACACCACATCCACCGATACACCATTCATATTTGTCATTTTCCATTATGGTTTTATTATCACCACTAAATAGATCAAACGCTATTCTATGAATTTAAACCTGAACTTTTTCTGGCTTTTTTTCTCTGAGGGTGCCTCAGCTAACTGGTGGAACCACCGGCATTTTCAGCATCATGCTAAACCCAATATATTCCGGAAGGATCCAGATGTCAACATGCTGCATGTGTTTGTTCTTGGGGATACTCAGCCTATAGAGGTATGATGTATATCAATATAAAACAATTTGTTTTAGATTCATTTCACTTACAAGAGATAAAGGGGAAATGGGACTTGATATACTGCCTTTCTGAGGTTTTTGCAACTACATTCAAAGTGGTTTACATATATTCAGGTACTTATTTTGTAGCAGGGGCAATGAAGGGTTAAGTGGCTTGCCCAGAGTCACAAGAAGCTGCAGTAGGAATTGAACTCAGTTCCCCAGGATCAAAGTCCACTGCACTAACCACTAGGCTACTCCTCCACTCCGCAAGATGAAAACAGGTAGTTCTATAAATGGTGTCCATATTTAGATGCAATTGCATGGTACAACTTTCTAGAATAAGAACATAAGAATAGTCATATTGGGTCAACAACATTCCATGCTACCAATCCCAGGGCAATCAGTGGCTACCCCATGTCCATTTCAATACCAAACTATGGACTTTTCCTCTAGGAACTTGTCCAAACCTTTAAAAAACCCAGATACGCTAACCACTGTTACTACATCTTCCGGCAAAGAGTTCCAGAGCTTAACTATTCATTGAGTGAAAAAATATTTCCTTCTATTTGTTTTAAAAGTATTTCCATGTAACTTCATTGAGTGTCCCCTAGTCTTTGTACTTTTGAAAGAGTAAAAAATCGATTCACTTCTACTTGTTCTACACCACTCAGGATTTTGTAGTCCTCAATCATATCTCCCCTCATCTGTGTCTTTTCCAAGCTGAAGAGTCCTAACCTCTTTAGCCTTTCCTCATATGGGAGGAGTTCTATCCCCTTTATCATTTTGGTCGCTCTTCTTATTATACATTGAAGAAAAGGCTAGACGAATTTCATATTCAATATAAAAAGTTTATTCACTTTTTAGTTTACAATTTTACTGTATACCATCAATGGGGTATTCAGGAAGCATATCTGTACAGACAAAGCAGTCAGAATGCTTAATATACAGATTTCCCGTTGGTCTTATATAGCATTTTTCCCTGGCATCTGACTAATTCTTATACAACATTCCTGTGCAAGTCTCTGAATACTACAAAGCTGTTAATCATGTGCAGAACATGCTGCATCTGTTTCTCCTTATTGCTCTCCCTTCTTTCCCACAGATTTTCTGGAGCCGTGCCTTTGGCTGATGTTTAATGTCCGTCACATTCTTTCTCATGCCTCAGGAGGTTTTAGTGTTAACACAGCTTGTTCTAATCATGGAGCCTTCCACTTCCATTTTTTTATGCTTTTATTCAACAAATCCTCCCTTGAGGCCTGGTGTTCCAGGACTCATACATCTGTTTCAGCTCCAGTCTGTTTCCTTACCTCCCTTCTAAATCTCCTCCCCCTTGTTTGTGGCATTCAGTTTCTGCACGCTTTTTCAATATTTTTGGCTGACATATTAAAGTTCTATTCATTCTTGATTTCAGTTACCATTGTCATTTTAAAAGCCCTGGCACATCTTTTGAAAACATGCTAATACACATGGTACACAGCATTATTCAATTGTACTAGAGTACAAAATTTATATTTCTTTGGTAATGACCTATATAACTTATAATCACACCACAGATAATCTTCTAGCCGCAATATATTCAGCGAGGTGAGATTTGAATACAGACAGTGAGCTTCATCAAAGGGAAGTACACTGTCATTCTTACTTTTCATATAAGAACAATTATAAGGATAATGCCTAATTGCATTAACTGATGTGGCATTAAAAATTACACAAATTAAAAGCATATTCCAAGGTGTTAACATTCATTGAATTAGTTGTTACATACCATTAAGTTAAAGTCTTATTACAGCTTGTTTTATTGCCACACTTTTCTTTGGTGGCTGTGACATTTATAATCACTGTACTTCCTCCTATAGACCAATTACCTGTTACAACATTGTGCGTGTAATTGCACTTTATCGGGGATGTTTCCAGTTGTCATACTATTAATCAGACACCAACATGATGTCTGTGGGTACTTGTCCATAAGCAAGGCTTGCTTATAAATAGTCTCATTTGTCCAATGAAGGTTTCCACCATCCTTTACACAGGTATTATTGGGATAACAGACATGGTGGCCACCCAATTTTATCATTGTAGTCCCAAACATCATAGCTGGCAAGGACAAGGATGATGTCATTCTGTGTGCGCATATAATACAATCAGTCAAATTTAACATCTTGGCCGCTGTAACAAGTTTATTCTCATATGTGTTCATTGTCCACTCCGCTGAGAAAATTAACAAGCAACAACATCCCAGTACCATCATGTTTAGGGACATGATGTTTGTTTATTCTTTGTCCACTTCAATATTATTAATTCGTCGAATATCTGATAAATGTATCCAAGAAGTATGACCTTCCAGACGGGCAGCGGTCTGAGTAAAGGCCGTGATAGCAAAAGGCCCTACATACACAGGATCCTTCCACGTTTTATGTGTAAAGTTCTTTCTTAGTACTAAATCACCTACTTTAAAAGCACAAACATCATTATTCCCTACCTGATGTGACACATTGGTACGAATCATGTCACTGGTCAAATTTAGCATTGGTTGTAATTTTTGCCAATACTGCGTAGTGTTTTTCACATTTACAGTTTGCATGGGAAAAAATTGACGCCCCATTTGTATCTGGAATGGGGACAATTTTGTACGCCCATTGGGTTGGGCCCGTATCGTCATTAATGCTAATGGCAATACATCAAGCCATGTATATAATTTTCCCACCATTGCTTTATTGAGAGATTTTAGTAAAACTCTCAACTTTGTTTTTAAAATGCCATTGTAGCGCTCCACCAAACCATTGGAGGTGGGGCGATACACTGATACTTTCCTGTGTGTTAAACCCATAATCGTTTCCATTTCTTTCAAAACACTGTTATTGAAATGTGTCCCGTTATCAGAAATTATTCTAGACGGACACCCATGTCTTGGCATAATGTGAGTTACCAGGCATTGTACCACCTCATGTGCTGTCTCCCTTTTACATGGAAATGCTTCTATCCACCTTGAGAAAGCATCCACCCAAACTAACAAATATCTTTTTCCCTGCACTGGAACAATCATATCAGTGAAATCAATGTACCATTCCTTAGCTGGGCCTTCTGGTATTGGAAGTGTCCCAGGCGATATTTTAGGACCTCTTTTAGGTATGTTAATATTACATACCATGCAATTCTGCACAACCTGTTGAATCAAGTTATCAATTTTCAAAGTCCAAAATCTTTGCTCAAATTGTTGTTTCATTGTTTCCTTATTCCAATGCATGGTTGCATGCCATTCAGTCAACACCTTAATTACCTGACTCATTGGCATGCAAGGCAATCCTTCTTCTGTATTAAACCATTCACTTCCCAATTGCATACATCCTTTCTTCAACCATTTTTCACTTTCCTGTTCCTCTGGCTGCCACATTTCAATCTTATCTACATTCGTAAGTGGCCCTTCCTGTGTCTGTCTAGTATTATACAAAATCTTTTCACTTTGCTTAACCACCTCCATTGCTGCTGCATCAGCCATTGCATTACCTAGTGCCTCAAAGGTTGGCCTTTCAGTGTGGGCCGGGGTCCACACAACTGCCGTTTTTCTACCTTCTCGTTCCCTTCTTGCCAAAATTTCAAACAGCAAATTCCAATATGTGTAATGTTGTAGATTTTTACCTGCACTGGTTATCATCCCCCTACGCTGCCATTTTAATATATGATACTGTAGTGAACTTGCAACGTAACCACTATCAGTATATATGGTGACATTTTGAGTCATATCAGTTTGTTGTAAGGCCGTAATAACGGCCAAAAGTTCAGCATGCTGTGCAGTATGGTCAGGAGGGGTTTTATATTGTACTTGTGTTATCTTTGTTAGATTCTCATCCACCTGCACGCAGGCAAAGCCTGCAACAGTCCTTTCACAAGCTCCATCTGTAAACCATATCAACCCATCAGATAAGGGTTCAAAAGTAAGACAGTGAAATGTAGGGATTTTTATAGTATCGATCTCACTCTCTTGATCGACAGGAAAAAGCAGATCTATCTTATTTCTCTGTTCTTTAGTTAATGGTATTATTCTTATATCTTGTCCTAAAAGTACTGCTTGATATTTTCCAAATCTAGTGGCTGTCAATGCCGTCTGGCTAGGGCTCAACAGTGTTTTAATCATGTGGTTGGTATGTATTACAATAGGCACAAAAGGCATTTGTGCCCTCCATTTGCCTACCGCAGCCACAATAGCTGTCAATAACTTTGGTATTTCTTTCATTCCCTTTTCCACATGATTAAAAGAGCCTGACAAAAAAGCTACTGGTGTATTTACTTCATTATTTTGATTAATCATGGCTGCCCAACTGTTTCCCATGTCTTTTACCCACAAATGCACAGGTGATTGGATATCTATTACTGCTAAGGGTCCTGGGGATAACAAATCCCTCACAATCTTAGCCAGTACTATCTTATCCTGCTCTTCCAACACAATCAGAGTATTCTTTGGTGTGGCTGCGGGCAGTTTCAAATGTTTATAAAGTCTAATTACTTTTTGTGTATAATTTGGTATCCATTGTCTGCAGTAATTTAACATTCCCAAAACAGCACGTAACTGGGTAACTGTTTGCGGTACCGGGGTTTCATTTAAAATAGATATAACTTCCGGTATAATGACCTTATGTTCTGCTGAAACATTTTGTCCTAAAAAGGTGACAGTAGACTGAGCTACAACACATTTCTCCTTATTACATTTATATCCTAACTCTCCTAATAACAAAAATAATTTTCTAGTCCATTCTAGGCATTCTGCTTCAGTCTCAGCAGACAGTAGAATATCATCTACATAGACAAACAATAACACCGTGTCAGGCAATTGACTCCTGAAATCCTTTAAATCCATCATTAGTTGTTTTGAGAATACCGATGGACTATCAGTAAAGCCTTGCGGCATCCTAGTCCACCGGTATGCCTCATTCTGTACTATAAATGACGTCAAATCCCTAGACTCTAGATGAAGAGGTATTGAAAAGAATGCATTAGACAAATCAATGACAGTGTTGTGCGCATATATATTCTGGGTATGCAAAAGAGTAGCGGGGTTCGCACAAATTGGAAATTGATTTTTTGTAACCTCATTTAGCTCTCTTAAATCATGTACTATCCTTACATTGTTTTCCCCTTTCGGGACCGGAAACAATGGGGTATTGTACGGGGATACTGAAGGTTCAATAATACCACATTTCAATAATTTACCAATGTGTTCCAGGGTTTTGGATACTAATTTAGGTCGTATGGGGTAAGGGTCTTGCTTCGGCCCCTGTGCCCCTTCTATTAATTCTATCTTATGGGGTTTTGCATTTACGGCTAGTCCATATGGTGAATCACTTGTACTCCAAATATGTTGCGGTAATTCTTCCATAACCCTTACTTTATTTTCATTATTCAACTGTTGGACCATGGTGAGCAAACTTGGTATTTCTTTATCTCCAAAATCTAAACACAGTCCTAATCGAGACAACAAGTCTCTACCACACAAATTTACTGGGCAATCAGGTGCCACTAAGAAGGGTACCACAACCTCCCTTGAACCGTGCGGTTGGCATTCCAGTCGCACCAGAGTCGGTTCCGTTAGCCTTTTTCTTTGTTCTATCCCCGTAAATCCCACTGTTGTTCTATACTGATTTGAAAGCTTAACTCCCTGTGGTTTTGCACATAACACAGAGGTACTCGCCCCTGTATCTATCAGAAATCTCACAGGAGTTCCATATTTTCCAATTGTCAATTTAATAAAGGGCTCCCTTGTGTCTAACCTGAAAATCATTCCCTCTTCCTGACACGGGTCCGCTTCCAGTCAATAGCACTGGTCTGGAGTATTCTACCAAGTTGGAAAGGCATTCACAGTGCCCAGTCCCTGTACTGCCACTCCTGGTCCCTGTGATTGCGTCGCCGGCTGCTGTATTGCAGTCTGCGGGGCACTCACAGGTATCCCTACTACTTGGGGCATCAATCCTTGCTGCGTCTGCATTTGTACTTGGGGCATTCCTGTATTCTGATAACATTCTGAAGCATAGTGACCATATTGCTGACATCCCCAACATTGTACATGTGCCCTTCTATTAGGTGATGGTCCTGATCCTTGCATCCCTCGACCTCTACCCCTTCCTCTAACCATGCCTCGTCCCCTTGGTGGTACGGCCGGCTATATCCCGGTTGTACATAGTAAATGACCTGTGGAGGTGGAGCAGAGGGCGTCACAATTGTTTCTTGTTTTTTGTTTCTATCCTGTTCCTTGCTTTCCAAATCCTTTAACTGCATAGTCATTAACTTAGAAGTTAATTTAGCATGTTCTTTCTGTGGGGTCTCTATCATTTTACGATGCACATTACTAAAATGCATCAACGTCTCCCGTATTTCTGGCCACGGCTTTGAGGACAGGGCAATGACAGCATCTAAATTCTTATGCATATTATCAGGCAGTGTGGACATGAATAGGTGTAAAAATACTGCTACATTATGGTCCACATCCGCATCTTGCCCTGTTTGAGCCTTATACAAATTTATACATTTTGTCAAATGCGCCGAAAAATCAGTTTTAGGGTCCCATTTATTTGCCGTTATGGCTGAAAAATCAATCGGGGTTGGATACATCACATGCAGGGCTGCAGAAAGAGCAGCCTTAATATTCCCTACATATACATCCCCATCCACCTTATGTGACGGCAGGCGCTGATATCCACACTGCACTGCCAGTTGAGATATACTAATACCTGACGCCGCACACAGGGCTTTAAAATCTCCAATAGTCAATTGAGTCCCTGCAGTTGCCTGTTCTATCCCATCTAACCACATACGAGCTCCTTTCACTATACTGGGAATTTTTGCAACTAAAGTTGTAACATCTACGGGAGTGTATGGCTTGTAATGGCGTACTCGATTGCCAGCTGCGTCTAAGCGCGTCATAACTGGCATGTGTAAAGCACTACTATCTAAAGCGCCACAAATCTCCTGTTTACCTTCCTCTTCCACCTCTTCTTCAGCCTGTTTTATTTTGTAAAACCAATTGTCCCAGTACTCCAGCCCTGCTTTAATAAAGTCCAGGCTTCCCGCCTTGGGGCAATATTTATTTATTACTTTTGCCAAATTCTGTACGTCCTCATGTGAGGTAGGTCCTCCCTTATCACAGGGGAAAAGGAGGTTTTTAACTTCCAACAGGTTCTTAATAACTCCCCACCATTCTTCCCCATATTTAGTTTTATCCAATCTCACAAGTTCTGCAGCTACATGGGTTTCCTTAAAAATTGCCTTTGACGGTCTAGGTGTCAATTTGGGTGGTGTTTCCCTGATTTTAGACGTGGGTGTCTGAGGATCCATTTTAAGGAAAGGTTCAGGGGGTGGCTCGGTACATAGCCGAAGCCGTCCCTCAACCGCAAATTGTGTGGCTAGGTCATATTGCTCTGATGTAATTAACGTTTTCAAATCAGGGTAAGTGCCTGATTCTGCACTAGATTTTCCTTTTTCTTTCTGTCTCACCCGTTTTTCCTCCTTTTTTTGTTCCTTAGTCCCTACATCACTGACCTCATTATCCCCTCCCTTTTCACTTTCTGAATCACTGGGGGGGTCATCAAGAGCCGAATACCCAGCGCATGGCACAGGGCGCTTTGGCTTTGATTCCTTCATTTTATCAGTCGCCCTTAGGGGGCACAACGTGTCCCTGCTAGATTCATACGACGGGGGATTATTTCTTTTATACATTTCTGCTTCTTGTTGTATCCTATCTACATCAGCATGAAAAAGATCTGCTGCTACAGAAAATAAATTCCAAATTGTAAGATGCTTCTCTAAACTTTTCTGCTTCTTTTTATTTTCTTGTATGTATCTCAGGAGAGATAATAATTTTGGATGATCAAACGATCCATACTGAGACCAGCTCAAAAAAGAATCTTTTGCATCATATTTGACCCATTTCTCATGTGTTTTTTCAATCTGTTTTTTGTCTAACGGGAATAATTCTATGACATGCTGCAAAGGGGTGCATTTTTTTGAACTATCTAAATCTAAATACAAAGTATATACAGGGGGCTTTTCTTTCTTATCTGCCCCTTTCCCTTCCATTTTATTCTGACTATTACAATTTCTCAGATATAACCACAACCTACAAAAATATACTAATGCACTTAAACAAAGAAAATATACAAAAAAGAAAACCACAAAGCTAAACAAATATACCGGTAATAAGACCACAGTGTAAGCTTACTCACGCGTCTTCTTATTTCTCTTTAGCAAGCCCAGGAGTCGTCACCTGTATGTCCACGTCAGTAGGTTGATCACTCCCAAATCAGTGGTGCACAGAAATCAAGGCTAGACAACGCTTGCTCTCAAAATCCTGTAAAACTTTCATTAACAACAAACACTTAATTTGTCATTCGTCTTGCCCTTTCTTTCCATGCGCGGCATATGTCCTGCCGCGGTCGCCACTTTGAAGAAAAGGCTAGACGAATTTCATATTCAATATAAAAAGTTTATTCACTTTTTAGTTTACAATTTTACTGTATACCATCAATGGGGTATTCAGGAAGCATATCTGTACAGACAAAGCAGTCAGAATGCTTAATATACAGATTTCCCGTTGGTCTTATATAGCATTTTTCCCTGGCATCTGACTAATTCTTATACAACATTCCTGTGCAAGTCTCTGAATACTACAAAGCTGTTAATCATGTGCAGAACATGCTGCATCTGTTTCACCTTATTGCTCCCCCTTCTTTCCCACAGACTTTCTGGAGCCGTGCCTTTGGCTGATGTTTAATGTCCGTCACATTCTCTCTCATGCCTCAGGAGGTTTTAGTGTTAACACAGCTTGTTCTAATCATGGAGCCTTCCACTTCCATTTTTTTATGCTTTTATTCAACAACATACACATAAATGACGTCACGTTTCAAGTTTATTCTGGGTTTTCTATCCTACTCATCGAGCAATATCTAGGTGGCTTACAATCTGAAAATTAGATGGGAGGGGAAGGGGGAGACAGGACATGACTGCAAGGGCAGAAGGGACAGAACTACAATATTGATAGGATAGAGAGAGGGTAACATAATAGGTAGGATCTAGCAAGGTATTATCCTATAAAATGTGTCCCTAAATCATTTACAGGGGAATTCTTTATATGGTGCCTAACATTAGGTGCTACTCCCATGCTGAACTTTTGGCAAGGAGCCAAAACGGAGCAGAAATGGCAGATCTGCACAAAAACATACATACGTGTCCATTTATAGAATAGTGCCTAAGTGTTTCCATGCGAACCTGCAAAGGGGGCGTAATGATTGCTCGGACATGGACAGGTCATGGGCGTTCCTTTAAGATGCATGCAGTGTTATAGAATAGTGCAGATCTGAGTCCAGCTTGTGCACTGGGATTTTCACCTGGTTTCAGTTGGTGTAAATCCTCATGCTCAAAATTGAGCACTATTCTATAAAGGGCACTGATCTCGGAACACCCTTAATAGAATGCTGATTTTTAAGCACCATTTACTAAATCCAGCACTTAGTACCACTTGTAACTGTTGGAATGTATTGTATTTTAACATGCATTGCCTGTCAGCAATCTTTTCTCTGTGATTACTCTGTGACCTCTGATGTGAATTACTTAGAGAGGTCACACAGCTATGCAACTTCCTGTGGGGGTTAGATGCAGCACATGCAGCACATGGAGCACATGGAGCTCATGATCTCTCCTAACCTGAGAGGATCTATGGTGGTGTGAGCATCCATTACCATCTAAGCACATGGAAGGAGCTGATAATACAAATGTATAGTAATATGTATATATAAGCCTGTCTGATTATAATCTAACTACAAACTGTGAGTAAACAGATGTTTTGTTACTTCAACTTTAAAGTGACTCAGCAGTGAATTATTCAGGGGTGAATGAGAGAGAGATGAAGAAAGAAATTAACATTTCTAAAGCTGAAGCTGTGTGTACTAAAATCTGCTAATTATTTACTACAAATAATCCAACAAAAGGGTTATGGGCCCAGGGTCCAGGAATTGAAAAAGAAGAGAAATATTACCAGGCAGAAAAAAAAAAGGCCACATTTTTCTCTTAAGTTTTAAAGGAAAGATTCAGTCTGTCTCTCTCTCCCCCCACACAGCAGACAGAAGGCTAAGAAAATGGCTGAGGGAAGAAATTCACCATTGTTCTATTCTCTCAAGGTGCCTAAATTAACTGAGTTTAATTATCAGCAGTGGGAACTAAGATTCATATGTCTCCTTCGAGCAAAAGGATTAAATATATGCTTAGACCAAGACAGAACAGATGAAAATATGGCTGAATGGGACAATGCAAACTATTATGTGAAGTGCATGCTTTTGGAAGCTCTCTCAGAGAAACAAGCCATATTAGTGGAGGGAAAAGATACACCAAAGGACATTTTATATAAACTGAGAACTATGTATGCAACTACATATGCAAAGCAGCAACCAATTTGGCTGGCAGAGTTAAATGAAACCAAATTAAGGGATAAAAGTAAATGTAATGATCACATTATGCATCTTATGTCTTCATTTCAAAAGTTAGAACTTTCTGGAATTCCCATGTGTGATGCATTGAAAAGAGCATTTCTTTTTACCTCACTATCAAAGAAGTTTGATGTTTTTAGGTCTGTAAATGAGGCCATTGAAGGGCAATCTTTTGAACAGGCAACATCAAAACTAAGGCAGGAATGCATAATAAATGATTCTGAGGAGATGTGTTCTCAAAGCAAGTCAGAGAGAAATGAAACAAATTTCTTGGCAAAGAACAGAGGAAGGCGGAGCTATGGGAAAACTCCACCCAAGGGCAAGCTGATTTGCTACTCATGTGGAAAGGAGGGACATGTATCTAAATGGTGTAAGGAAACACAAAACACTCCCTCTAACTCACCTAAGCCAATGGAACTAAAGAATTTTCAAACCAGGAAATGTATGAAGGACAAAGATAAACACAAGGGCTTTCTAATGGCAGAAAAATCTTTGACTATGGTAAATAATAATTCAAATGAAAGTACTTGGATTTTGGATTCGGGGAGCACATGCCATTTAACCAATTGTAAAGATTTCTTTCAGGAAATGTGTCCAGAGGAAGGTATTCTTAAAACTGCAAACGCAGGGACTGCTAAGATCCAAGCAAAAGGTATTGGATTCTTAAAATGCAAAGTGTCTAATGAAGTTAAAGAAATTCCTGTAAGTGATGTCTTGTATATTCCCCAAGCAGTTTGCAATATGCTTAGTGTATCTACATTAGATAAGAAGGGATTTGTGATTCATTTTGAAAACAGTAAGTGCACAATCTCTAAAAATGATGAAGTGTATGCTGAAGCTTTTATGCATAATGATGTTTATAAGCTGAACATTTCAGGTGAAGCCTCACATATGGCGCAAGTAAGGAAGAATGATGGTAAATGTAGTCTGGAAATCTGGCACCGCCGCCTGGGACATCGTGATTCTAAGGTGATCCAGGATCTTTACAGTAAGCAACTGGCCACCGGCATTCAGATAAGTGCAGATGCTGGTAAAATGGAGAAATGCATAGACTGTGTTACTCAAAAGGGTGTGAGACCCTCATTTCCTGCATACACAGGAAATAGGAGTAATAAAGTGCTGGACTTAATACACAGTGACTTATGTGGACCGTTTAATATCCCATCATTGGGAAATAACAGATTTGTGCTAATATTCTTGGATGATTTCTCTAGATATTGTGTGGCCTATTTGCTGAAAGAAAAAAGTCAAGTCACAGACATGCTGAAGAAATACGTAGCCATGGTGAGAAATAAATTTGAAAGAAAACCAAAGGTTCTTCAGACCGACAATGGTGGTGAGTTCACTTCACAAAGCATGCGCACATTTCTAGAACAAGAAGGCATTCAGCATATCACAACAGTAGCTTATACACCAGAGCAAAATTCTGTTGCAGAGAGAAAATTTAGGTCACTTGTGGAAATGACCAGATGTATGCTGTCAGATAGCAATCTCCCTAAAAGACTATGGGGGGAAGCCATTCTCACAGCAGTGTACCTACAAAACAGAATGCCAACTAAAGGCGCTGAGCGCACACCACATGAGACATGGCATGGTAGGAAGCCAAACCTGTCACACATAAGAACATTTGGAAGTACAGCATATGCTCATGAACCAAAGCAAAGAAGGCATAAGCTGGATTCCACAACAGAAAGGGGCATTTTAGTTGGCTATACTCCAGGACACAAAGGATATAGAATTTTGAATCTGAAAACTGGCATTGTTGGCATAAGACATGTTACATATTTTGATGAAAACAAAAGGGTTGATAAAGGCTGGATTATCCCAGATGAGCCTTATCATCCAGAATATGAAACTAGAACCATAATAGACATGCCAGTGTATATAAATGCCATACCAAGGCAGATGTCTGAAAGCAACTCATCTGTATCTAACGAGGAACAGGCAGAGGAAGCAGACACAGAAAGGATCATTGAAGAAGACAGTACAGTTGGAGAAGGGGAATCAATTGGAGAAGGACTCTCAGATTTTGAGGATGCGGAAAGGTCAGACCAACCTGTTGTCAGACGCTCATCCAGGGAAAACAAAGGTGTTCCACCCCCAAGACTGTCTTACCTAACAAAGTCAGCAGAAGCTCAAGAGCCCTTAACATGGGATGAGATTGAGAAAATGCCAGCAGAAGAAGCTGCTGAATGGCATAAAGCTGCACAAGAAGAAATTGATGCATTGGATAAAAATAATACTTGGATTCTTACAAAATTACCTCCTGGCAAGAAAGCTATAGGATGCAAATGGGTATTCAAGTTAAAAAGGAATGCACAAGGAAAAGTGGAAAGGTATAAAGCCAGATTAGTCGCAAAGGGATATCTTCAAAAATGTGGAGAAGATTTTGATGAAGTGTTTGCACCTGTAGTGAAACACACGACAATCAGAACACTTCTGAGCATTGCAGTCTCAAAAGGCATGCAAGTCAAACACATTGATGTGAAAACAGCGTTTTTTCATGAAGATATAACTGAAGACTTGTACATGGAACAACCAACAGGTTTCATAAATACAAAACAAAGACAGCTAGTGTGTAAATTAAACAAAGGTCTTTGTGGATTAAAGCAAAGTGCAGAATGTTGGAATGAAAAATTGCATGAAATATTGACAAATTTAGGATTTAAGCAAGGTGAAGCAGATAAATGCTTGTACACTAGGTGCAGAAATGGACAATATGCATACATTTTAGCTTTTGTTGATGATCTGCTCATTGCAAGCAAAAGTGAGCAAGAGTACAAGGACATTGTAAAGTGTTTAAACCACAATGTTGAGATAAAAGAACTTGGTAATGTGTCATACTATCTTGGTATAGAAATTGAGAAACAAAATGATGGTTCTTATCTTCTAAGCCAGAAGCAGAAAATAAATGAGCTTATTGAAAGTTTAGGTATGCAAGATGCCCAAGTTGTAAGCACTCCCATGATCACTGATTTTCTGAAGGATGAAACAGTAAGAGAACCTTTACCAGATAACATCCAATATAGATCAGCCATAGGTAAGCTTTTATATCTAGCTACCACATACAGGGCTGATATAGCAAATGCAGTAGGAATTTTGAGCAGAAGGGTCAGCTCACCTACCAAATCAGATTGGACTGCAGTTAAAAGGATGGTAAGGTATTTAAAGGGTACCATTGATTGTAAATTAAAGATTTCAGCCAATAGTAATCCAAAACTAATATGTTACTGTGATTCAGATTGGGCAGGGGATCATTCTGATTATAAATCCACAAGTGGATATGTGTTTATGTATGGAAATGTACACATTTCATGGGCCAGTCATAAACAAAGTATTGTGAGTTTGTCTTCTACAGAAGCTGAATATGTGGCCGTATCGGAAGCGTGCGGAGAACTGATGTGGATTGAAAAACTTTTGCTGGATTTCGGAATAGCTGAAAAGAGACCAATCCAGATAATGGAAGATAATCAGAGCTGCATCCGACTGTCACAGAATGACAAGGTTCAGTCACGCACCAAGCACATCGCAACGAAATACCACAACGTGCGAGAGTTGGCAAAAGAAGGGGTCATCAGTCTACACTATTGTCACACCAGTGAGATGACAGCTGACATCATGACCAAACCGTTACCCAGAGAACATTTTGTGAATCTGCGTATAAAGCTTGGACTTTGTATGAATAAATAATTGCATGACAGTTATGCATGAGAAGGGGTTTGTTGGAATGTATTGTATTTTAACATGCATTGCCTGTCAGCAATCTTTTCTCTGTGATTACTCTGTGACCTCTGATGTGAATTACTTAGAGAGGTCACACAGCTATGCAACTTCCTGTGGGGGTTAGATGCAGCACATGCAGCACATGGAGCACATGGAGCTCATGATCTCTCCTAACCTGAGAGGATCTATGGTGGTGTGAGCATCCATTACCATCTAAGCACATGGAAGGAGCTGATAATACAAATGTATAGTAATATGTATATATAAGCCTGTCTGATTATAATCTAACTACAAACTGTGAGTAAACAGATGTTTTGTTACTTCAACTTTAAAGTGACTCAGCAGTGAATTATTCAGGGGTGAATGAGAGAGAGATGAAGAAAGAAATTAACATTTCTAAAGCTGAAGCTGTGTGTACTAAAATCTGCTAATTATTTACTACAAATAATCCAACAGTAACCACTCGCCTCCACCTACTCTCCTCTCTTCCTTCCCGTTCACATTAATTGATTTGATTTGCTTACTTTATTTATTTTTTGTCTATTAGATTGTAAGCTCTTTGAGCAGGGACTGTCTTTCTTCTATGTTTGTGCAGCGCTGTGTACGCCTTGTAGCGCTATAGAAATGCTAAATAGTAGTAGTAGTAGTAGTAGTATTAGGGGGACATACCCATGGGAGGAGTCATAGGCATTTCCCGTAGCAATGCACACAACTTATACTTGGAGGAAAGGAGAAACAGGGGTGACATGATACAAACGCTCAAATATTTGAAAGGTATTAATCCGCAAATGAACCTTTTCTGGAGATGGGAAGGCGGTAGAACTAGAGGACATGAATTGAGGTTGAAGGGGGCAGACTCAGGACTAATGTCAGGAAGTATTTTTTCATGGACAGGGTAGTGGATATGTGGAATGCTCTCCCGTGGGAGGTGGTGGAGATGAAAACGGTAATGGAATTCAAACATGCATGGGATAAACACAAAGGAATCCTGTTTAGAAAGAATGGTTCCATGGAATCTTAGTGGAGATTGGATGGCGACACTGGTAATTGGGAAACAAAACGGGAGCTGGGCAGACTTCTACGGTCTACGCCCTGATCATGACTGAATAGATAGGGATGGGCTGGAATGTAAATTTTAAGGGGCTTCGACGTTAGCTTCAGAATTTAGTATAAGAACAGTACTGGGCAGACTTCTATGGTCTGTGCCCTGAGAAAGGCGAGGACAAATCAAACTTGGGTATACATATAAAGTATCACATACTATGTAAAATGAGTTTATCTTGTTGGGCAGACTGGATGGACCGTACGGGTCTTTATCTGCTGTCATTTACTATGTTACTATGTAATACTATCAGTTATGAGCACTGCAAGGTGAACGTAGGAGCGGCAACTTATGCCTGCAATTGACCTGTTGTAAGCTGTCATGCACCAGAGCAGCATGTGCTATTATTTTAGAACAGATTAGGAATGCCTTAACAACGTTATAGAACTGATGCTAAGAACATCGCAAAGGGGCAGCTTTATTTTAGACACCACTTTATAGAATTGCCCCCAAACTCAGTAACTAATCAGAGCCCAGTTAGAACAGCAGCCGACCCAAAAAATAGAGAAAGTGGACTTTCTAGAAACTTCAGTGAACGGGTGAAGTGGGAAGATGGTCATAATACATAGACTAGTGTTCCAGTACTAGGATATCTAATGCAGTTCTGACCTTTAGCACCCAGCCCATTCCAGCCCCTACTGATAAACTCCCAAAACAGATATCTTATCCAAAAGATTGATGATCAGTCAAGTCTAGGCTCAGAACTATGAGCTGACAAGGGTCCCTCCTTGGCCTTCTGTCTGAGATTAAGAACCAGTGCAATATAGTAGGTTAACATCTGCCACCAGGACCACAAGAACTATAATTTGCTCATAGCTGCCCCCCTCCTCCTCCACTGCACCTTCACCAATGAGAGGAAACAGTAGGCTGAGAGAAATATTTGCACCTCTCCATATTTTCACTCTTTGTGGCCGCACTGCTCACTCAACCTGAGGTACATCCAACCCCTTTGGGGATTAAACCTGGCGTTAAAAAAATAAGACCTCTCTGTAACTTCTCCACTCAGCAGCCAGCCAGCCCTCAAAGTTAATGAAAATAAGTTCCTGGCTTATGAGTATCTATACTGATGTAGTTTTTTGCTTTTCTGTTTTCCACAGTATGGGAAGAAAAAGTTGAAGTACTTACCGTACAACTACCAGCATGAGTACTTCTTCCTGAGTGAGTACAAAGCACCAGGCTTTACCAGTTTGGGAATGCCGAAAAGGTCTCTCTCTCTCTTTCACCAAATCTTTATATTTGTGTCCACTTGCTTTAAGTACTATACCACCCATTGCTATAGCTCAATAAAGCACAGCATGCAGGTGCTTGCCATTTCACATGTATCAAAAAAATGCAATGAAATGCAACCAGTCTTGGACACCTTTATTGATTTCCTTGTTCATTTTACTAAAATTGGTAAAAATAATGGGTCTGATATTCAGCCAGTTGCAGGCACTGCTTTTGCTGTCCACCGCTGGCATTAAACCTGTTAAACCTGGATATTCAATACTGGGCCATTTCTGGTGACCATCATTGAATATCCAGGTTTTTTTAACTGTTAAAAAGTTAACCAGTTATGACGATATTCAACGCTAACCAGTTAACATTTTAGCGGATAAAGATATGCTTGTTATTTAGCCGGTTTGACACTGAATATCCATGCCTAACTAGCTATGTTGCCCAATATAGCCAGTTAGCAGCTAGCCACTAATCGTGAATATTCGGCCGAGATAGCTGATTATCTCCCACTAAAAATCCACGATTAGGCACTAAGCCGCTATTTAAACTCTGGACGGATAAATAGTTTTGAATATCAGCCAGAGTTTTTCTGCTTCAACATGTCTCCCCATTCTTCTTCATGTGTACTTAATGCCTTCTTCAGCTCTAGCCCTCTTGTTAAAGGAAAGCTATGATATATCAAATTGCACTTCACATATACTTTATTAAGCAGTCTCATTCCATGTGACACTGTGAGGCACATTTTCAAAGCACTTAAACTTACAAAGTTCCATAGGTTACTGTGAAACTTTGTAAGTCTAAGTGCTTTGAAAATACACTTCCATGTCACATGCCTGCATCCAGGCTGGGCTGGCTTATCCATTAGGCAGACTAGGTGGTCACCTATGGAGGCAGTTTCTGGGAGGTGGTAACAAGCAGCTGCAGGTGAAGCAAAACAATAGATACTGACAACCATAAACAGACTTTTTTTTTATTGATTGATTTTCAAAAATATACATCAAGGTAATCTTGAAACACATCAAGTTGATTATAAGTAAATTAATCAAATTAATAATTTTAGCATAAACAAAAAGTGTAATCAAAGAAGAATAGACCGCATTATGGGGGGAAATCCAATCCCATAAATAAGAGGAAGATGAAATAAAGAAAGATCGACAAAGGAATTGCAGAGTGACTGACCTATAATCAAATAGTGTCTTAAGAAGCCAAAGGAGTTGACAGTGGTGCCCCTCTACCCTCTAAGAAAAATTGTAACTGGGAAGGTTCGTAAAACACATAAGTATTCTGCTCCAAAAAAACTAAACATTTACAGGGAAATCTCAGTTGGAACCTCGCTCCCAAAGAAACCACATTAGGCTTAAATGCTAAGAACTTCCTCCTACAAATTTGAGTCCATTTAGGAATATCAGGAAAAATAGACAATTTCCCTCCCAAAAAAGTGGACAAGAGTCTGAAAAAGAGGCATAATAAAGCCTCTTTATCTTGCAAAAGCACAAATGTCACTAATAATGTAGATCTTGAGACCACTTCTTCAGTAGATGTCTCCAAAATTTGAGCTATATTTAAACTATGAGAAGAAACATCTACAATAGAATTAGCACTTGGAGAGCTTGATTGTTGTCTAGGAACTGGAAGATAATAGATCTTCTAAAGAGTAATTCAGTTTCTCCTTTAAAAATCTGTAGAACAACCACACAAACTTAAAGAGCCATCAGCGCAAACTTTTACCTACAGGGAAGGTGGGCAATTTTCAGGCAGCCCATTTATTCAGGTAAATGACTTCTGGAAATTGTCATCGGGTAATTTTATAAAATTAGATACTCAAAAAATATATTCATGTAGACATTTCTGGGGTGGCTCCCAGCAGGTGCAATATGTGCAGCAGCTTTCAGGGACCCTATTTTATTGATGCATATGTTGCTTTATAAACTAGATGCAAAAGAGCCGATATTCAGCCGGCAGGAGGCAGCCTGCATAAGTGCCGCAGTCAGGCCCCCTTTTACTAAGCTGCGCTCACATTTTTAGCGTGCACTAAAATTGTGGGCATGCTAAATGTTAGAGACGCCCAGAGGAATGCATTGGCGTCTCTAACGTTTAGCGCGCCTACAATTTTAGCGGTTGCTAAAAACATGAGCACGCCTTAGTAAAAGGGGGCCTCAGTGTTAACCCCAGATATTCAATGCCAGGCTGCTTCTTATGACTGACATTGACTATCTGGGGGGGGAGGGGGAGGTTTGGCCAGGGCAAATTTATCCAGCTAAGAGAATATTCAGCACTGGCTGGTTAAGTTAATAGCGGGCAAAGATAGGACTGCTATTTATGTAGTCCTATTTGCCTTCTAAACTTAGTGCTGAATATTGCCAGCTATCATGCAATATAGCTGGTTACCTTTTCGGTGCTGATCACAAATATTCAGTGCAGATATCTGGTTATCTTGTTCTGAATATTCCCAGTTAGGCATCAAAATACTATTTAACTGGTCAGTGGCCGTTTCTGGCTGATTAAATAGCTTTGAATGTCTGGGGGACTAAGTCTACGTACCTTATGTTTTTTCCTGTGGAGTCTGTGGTTATATGGTCCCCTCTGATAACCACCGAGTCTCAGAGAAGGCTGTAATATGTGGGAATTCTTTCTCTGATCCTTCTACTTACCATAAGAAATATACCATTTGGACAAGTGGGGCAATAGGGTTTCTGCCTTACACCCGCCCCAAGATATAGTGGACCAGCCACCCCCAAGATATGGGGTGGCAGAGAAGACAGAGGCTATGTTCCTTCCAAGGAGAAAGTCTTTATTCCTTACCAATCCAGATAATAACAAAGCAAATAGGCACTAGCAAATAGCAATTTGTTATGAGAGGGAGAGACCACCGCTGTAAAGATTTACTCACTGTTGATCATCTCAGCCTCTGCCTAAATACAATACAACCGTGACTTATATACCTTTTTGTACAATGGATTGGGCATCAATTCTCTCCCAAATTATGCAGCTTGCAACTTCAGATAATTTGTGTCTTACTCCATTGTTTACATAGAATGGAACACACTATCTGAATATTATGGAACACAGCATTTTATATCAAGTCCAAGGTTTCTTTTACAGGAGATTGTAGCCGTCATTTTGCCACCAGAATTCCTCCAAGACCCAGATCTTATCATTGTTTTGTCTAGTAACCTCAACATATCTTCGCTTTCAAACTGGGTATACATTCTTAGTGTCCTTGTGATGTAGAGTCAGTGGCACCAACTCTGTCAGGGAGGGGAAGAGCACTCCTTACTGTAGATCAGCATGACCTCAAATTCACAGCTTTCAGCAGAAAGTACAGAAAGATGCAGCACTCAGACATTTTAAGTTTGAGTCTTTAGCTATGCAGTTCATGGGTCATAACTGGCCTGTCAGTGGTCAGAAAAGTGCAAATCAATTCACTTGACAGCCAAGGAATTCTGTCCTCTAAAATTCCACCCAATATAGGTATGAAACAAAGCTGATTACTGAAAAGTAGGATGTGGTTATGGTTATAGTTTATTGTGTTTACTATACTGCTTTTCCACAGGTAGAACAAGCAGTTTACAGTTAATAAAAAATACAACTAGAAAGAAACATTATTAATCATAAGAAAGAAGGAATAACACAAAGAGAAACACAGGCATTCTAAGTAAAAACATCATAAAAATAAACAGCACTCAGCAATCATACTAACTGATGTCTAACATGCATTGTTACAGGATTTCTCTGGGAGGGGCTAGTGTTGGGAATGGATGATCATCAGTGATTGTTGAGGCTAATTGTTAAAATCTCAGGGAGGGGGGCCTAGGGGTTGAAAACAAACTGAGGTGGACAAAATGCTGAAAGTTTGCCGAGGGCACCTAATATCCTTGCACCAGCTTCAGGGGGCTTAGAGAAATTGTGAAGAGGATACTTCAAAAAATTCAACAATGATTTATTTCACCTTTTTTAATAGCTGTAAGGTGAGTTCTACTGTTCGCACTTTTGAAATATTGAAGAAAAGAAGGTAGGTTTTCTTTCACAGAGCAGATCTCCCTCTTGCTTCTGCAATAGCCTGGCTGCCACCTCCTGTTGCCTCATGTGTATATGGATCTCTGTTTTTCCCTTGATCAGCTGTTTTCTCTCATTCTTCTCCTGCAGTTGGGCCTCCTCTTCTCATCCCAATCTATTTCACCATCCAGATCATAAAAACTATGATTGACCGCAGGGACTGGGTGGTAAGTAGTAGGGTGGTGAAATGGTGTCATGGAAGGGTAGATTGCAGATACTGTAAGGATAGAGGAATGTATGGTGGTGGATTCATGTAAATACTTTTATGAGGCTTTGGACAGTAGTAGATGGCTTGTATCTTCTGTCTTCTCATTTCAACTTGAGCTTCTCTGGTCTCCATGCGTACTAGATCTGTGACCCAGAAGCGTAGCCAGGTTGAGGGCACAGGGGGAGCGGAAAACAAACTGCCGACAGCACCGGCAAGCATTTTAAATGCCACAGATCGTGTAAAAAAGCGACCCACCTACTTACACCTCTGCTGTGGCCCTCTGCATTCTGATATTCTTGTTCAAAGCAGCCACCTTTCATTAGAAAATGTAGCATTAAAGCAAAAAGAATGCTGAACAGTTCAGAAATAGAACTTTCTGAGTTATTTTCATTTGAGTAAAAGGATTCTCTGTAACACAGAACTCTCTTTTCTAGGATCTTATCTGGTCCTTTTCCTACTACATACGTTATTTCTATACATTTGTCCCTTTCTACGGAGTCCTAGGATCCTTAGTTTTTCTCAATACTATCAGGTAGGTGTATTTAATAATTTTTCATTGATTCTTTGCTCTTTGACTTCTTTTCTTACTATTCCTGATTCTGGAAGAATACGCCATCCATACAACAATATCGCCATCCATTGAGACCATCCTTTTCTATTTTAACCATGTCTCACTCGAAGGGTAGAGTGTGCTGTATCCTCCCGCCTGTAGCGTTCTACCTGATGCTCTCTGTTCAAACGACACCCTTAGCAACTTTGATATAGCCTGTTGTGCTTGTAGTTCCGTGTGTACTTTGTACCCTCAGGTCTGCAAGCTAAATTTCCATAAGGAAACTCCTTGCAAATTTTCCACATAAAAATGTGGGTTACGTGCACAGTGGGTATACTTTTCTCCGTCAACCTAATCTTGCCAACTTTTTTATGCAAGAAAAAATATGCATGTGTACTTCTACACACATACAGAAGGGAGCAATTTTCCAACCAACATTTTTCTATGGGTAAACACAGTAGCGGAAGAGAGGGTCAAAGCACACACAGTAACAGAAAGACAAAAAAGCACCAAAGACCATTCAAACTTGGGATAGTCAAGAGTCTTTCATTGGTTGACTCGACACAGGCCGTTTTTCGGCGGAAAGTGCCTGTGTCAGGGGTCACTATATATCTAAGATAAATATCACATACAGAGCTTGCAACTCATATGGTCAATAAACACCATCTTGTGATGACACATCTTTTTAATGTTTGCAACAACATATTTTGAACCAGTCTCGGTTTATTGACCATATGAGTTGTGAGCTCTGTATGTGATATTTATCTTAGACAGTTTTCTTTTACTGACCCCTGATGCAGGCGCTTGTTGCTGAAACATGGCCCATGGTGGAGCAACCAATAAAAGACTCTTGACAATCCCAAGCTCTTTGTGCTTTTTGTCTTTCTAAATGGGTAAAAACACCATGTAAAAACTTTTAAATATTCCCCCCTACAGTACTTCCAGATGTAACTGAATTTCCTGAGTAGAGCCTGACATGACATAAAAACACACTGAAAAGTGATTGGGCTAATTCACATTATAGATTTTTTTTCATAGCATGTCTATTTAATAGAATTATATTCAACCTAGAATTTGAATACATTAGTTAAGCCACTGCTTGGTGTAAAGTTCAGGTGGATGTTCCTGGGATTACCCAGAATGCCTTGTTCTGCTCCTTTGTCACTACTGTCTTCATGTCTTGGACAGATTCTTTGAATCGCATTGGTTTGTGTGGGTGACACAGATGAACCATATTGCCATGGAAATAGACAAAGAGAAGTACAGGGACTGGCTCAGCTGTCAGGTGAGTGCTTGGATTCCAAATGGATCTTTCAATGTCCTTTCAGAGTTGGAACTGTCAGCTCCCAGGCTCAAGTTCAAGGTTGCCAACTCCAGGAGCCCCTATCATCTCTTAAATCTGCGAGATAAGCCATAATGTTGCTTTCAGATTAGAACCTGCGGTAGAAGCTCCTCCATACAAGAGAGGTCACACCCATCTTGTCCTTTGAAGACAGAACCTTGCCTATTCGGCCAACTTCATGTGATTTGATTGTTCTCCGATCAGAAGCTACTAGGGGTGGGCAGCTGTAAAATTTTCATTTTGTGTTGTTTCCCATATCATTTATGGGAATTTTTGTTTTATTTGGGTTTTCAAGGTCATTTTATCATTTCAGGAGCAATGTTGTTAAGGTAAATAGTGTGCACTAATCCAATGTTGTTAAGGTAAATAGTGTGCAGTAGTCCACATGCAATGGTTCATGCATGGATGCACCATCAGGAAAGAGTGCATACTGTTTCCAAAAGATTGTGTCCTTGCAAATAATGTGCACTTTTTGCACTATTATTGGCAAACGAAAAACGCAAAATATTGTGTTTTTTCTACTTGTTTTTGTTTGTTGATGACATGCAGTGATATGGGATATGTCATTGATATTTGCCATGTTGTTGCAAATGACAGCCCATTCCTAAATATGATTTTCATGAAGAGAAGCAGGCAGAGCAGTTTACTTGAATGGATGGGATATAAAGGGTTTCCATGGTCAATATAAGAAGACTTCTTATCCAATCAGATGAAAACAGCTCCTGGCTAGTAGTGTACCAAGGGTGGGGCGGTGTGGGTGGCCGGTGCAGGCAGCAAGGGAATGCACAGAACAGGTGTGCGGATGTCGGATCTGCCAGTTCGCTGCCCCCTCTGACTGCTTCCTGTTCCAGGACAGGGGACCAGCAGAGCTGACAGTCATGCGCCTGCTCCATGCACACCCTTACTAGGAGGAAAGGTCAGGTGATGTGCTTCGGGGGGGTTGCGCACTGGGGGGGCGCAGTGGTGACCTACCCTAGGTGGTAAATAAGCTAGTAACACCACTGCTTCTGGCTGAATGATATATTTTAAAGATGAGCATACCAGGGAAATTTACAAACTTTGGGGTCAATATTCAGCTGACAGTGCTCAGCATTGTGCTGACTGCTACTGGCATTATGCCCAGAAAATCAGCGCCAGGCCATGACCAGGCTCCAGTATTGAATTTCTGATTTTACGGAGCTGCCTAAACCATAGCCGGTTAAGTGTGATATTCAGCTATGGCGAACCACATAAAAATAAGACTGACTTTTATGCAGTCCCATTTGTGTGGTTACCTTGACTGGGTACGTGCTGAATATTGGCACTTAAGTAGCTAAGTGCTGACTCTGTCCCAGAACACCCCCAAAAATAGCTGGTTTTGCATTAGGCGCTAACCAGACATTTTCAGGGTCACTAAACAGTTAAATACCACTGAAAATGAGCGGTTAGCCGGAAACAAGCAATTCAACCAAGCAGGAGCCATTTCTGGCTGGTTAAATTGTTTTGAATTTCGACCCCTATGTGTTTTGGGACTAAGCCCAGGAGTACTTTTTCCCCATGGACATTGCCCCATTTTTCAAAGCAAAAATAAGCCCCTTTTTTCACTTTGAAGTTTGCTATAGGAACAAAACAATCATAGTCACTTTTTCATGGAACATAATGTGTACAGATTTTAAAATGCAATGTACATGTACCATTTTCAATCCCCCCCCCCCCCCCCCCAGGGCCGGTCTTAGCAAGTGCGGGGCCCTATGCAGACCAATTTGGTGGGGCCCCATCCTAGCCCTGCCCCATCCTAGCCCCGCCCCACCCCAGCTCCACCCCATTGATAATATTATTCAATTTTTAGAAAATTTTTTATTTATGAAATTTCAAATAAAGACAAATGAAGCTAAACTTGTACAGAAAAACTGATTGAAATAATAAGCACAATGCTATCATGAAACTCCCCCTCCCCAGAAATTATTCAGTTCAAGTCCACTACAATTAGTAGTTCCAATTCTCATAACCCCGGGGGGAGGGGCAGAGGTGCAGACACACAATCTCTCCACTGCAAAACACTATACACAAACTTGTGCAAAAACACACTCATAACCTTACCAAACCATAACAGCACTAATTCCAAGGACAGGACGAGCACAACCTTATGCGTGGAAAGGCAGAACTGTAATTACACCAGGCTCTAAAACACCAATACACTACCTCGTAAAAAAAACAAGACAAAAAGGGCTGCAAATGCTACATGCTAGCAGGATACTGCACCTTGATCACACATGAAAAACACATGACACAACAGATATGAAGGCAAAATACTGAACTGGAAAGTTACCTCAAGAAGTCAGACTCAGCATGCAGCAATACTAGAAAAATTGAAACTTACATGCAAAATATCACAGATGCACATTTCCAAAAGCTGACATATTCCAATTAATAAATTCTGAATAAAATACTTTTTTCTACCTTTGTTGTCTGATCATTTGGTTTTTCTATTCGCTTTGGTCCCAGTGTCTTCTGTTTTATGCAGTGTCTTCTTTCCATTTGATATTTTTTCTCTAACCATGTCCACCATCCTCCTGTGTCCTTATGTGTCCTGTCTACCATCTGTAGCCCTGTCCCTATCCTTTCTCGAGTTTCAGCATCTGCCTTCAAAGTGTTCCGATCCAGCCCTTAAATTCAGCAATTTCCCCTCCATGCATATCCAGCATTTCTCCTCACTCCCCTCCTTCCATGTGCATCTACTTTCTTCCCCTCCCCTACATTCATGTCCAGCATTTCTCCTCTATCCCTTCCCCTCCATCCATGTGCATCTCCTTCCTTTGTCTTTCCTTCCCTCCATTCGTGCCCAACATTTCTCCTCTCTCCCCTGCCCTCCATGTCCAGCAATTCCCCTCTGTCCCTGAGCCCTGCCCTCCCATGCTCCTCTGTCCCCTGCCCCCTCCATTCATCCCTATAAAGCAATTCCCCTCTCTCCCTGAGCCCTGCCCTCCCATGCTCCTCTGTCCCCTGCCCCCTCCATTCATCCCTATAAAGTAATTCCCCTCTCTCCCTGAGCCCTGCCCTTCATCCATGCTCCTCTCTGTCCCCTGCCCCCTCCATTCATCATCCCTATCCAGCAATTCCCCTCTCTCCCTGAGCCCTGCCCTCCCATGCTCCTCTGTCCCCTGCCCCCTCCATTCATCCCTATCCAGCAATCCCCCTCTCTCCCTGAGCCCTGCCACCCATGTCCAGGTCCTCTCTCCCTTGCCCTCCTGCTCCCATGTTCAACTGCCTGCCCGCCCTGGCGCCCTCTTCTCCCCCCAACCAACAAGGATCCTTTTTCTTTTAAATTTACCCTCCGTCGCCGACTCGCTGGAATCTGACTGGACAGCACAGCAGGCAGCGTCACTGAAAGTGCTCCTCCCCTCCCAAGTGCCCCTGACGTCTCTAGCAGAACGCAGAAGCTTCCTGATTCGTTCATTCTCAGTGTCGGGCGGGACACTGAGAATGAATGAATCAGGAAGAGCTTCTGTGTTCTGCTAAAGACATCGGGGGAATCGGGAGGGAGGAGCGCTTTCAGCGACGCTGCCTGCTGTGCTGTCCAGTCGGATTCCAGCGAGTCAGCGACAGAGGGTAAATTTAAAAGAAAAAGGATCCTTGGTTGGGGGGAGAAGAGGGCGCCAGGGTGGGCAGAATAGCGTGTTGTCGGATCGCCGCCGGCCCTGGAAAGAGGCTGACTGAGACGCGACGCGCGGGGCCCTATGCAGCTGCCTCGGTCGCCTCGGCCTAAGACCGGCCCTGCCCCCCCCCCCCCCAACCAGGGTTCATTCTCCTAGCACACTTTTTAGCCACAATGAGCGAGGGCAATTTTCAGATGACTGATTTGTCTGTATTAGTTACTGTAATCTGTACATTGAAACTGAATCCTGATAATTGCATGGGCCACAAGTCTAATGATTGCCTTGTAAAATTTTGAATGAAGTTTACTTTGATTAAAATTGTCCAGTCCATGAGCTTACCTTTAAAAAGGGCTCTCATAATGGGCACATCCACTTCACAGCAGCAGCAACAGCAGTGCGCTCAAAGATGTTACAAAGACTCTTATTTCCCCTACAAGTACTTTGTGACATCCCTGCTCTGCTGCTTCTGCTTAGGATAAGGATGGATGGTCCCAGCTTTCCTACACAGTCAACCTCAGGGTAAGCTAGCTCAAAGAGGCCGATTTTCAGACCACAGGAGGTAGCTGAGCTGCCTCCCATAGTTGGCACTGAGCCCGGATATTCAATTCTGGACTGTTTCCAGTGACCAGCACTGAATATCTGGGTGTTTTGGGCTGGTTTAAATTTAACTGGCCAAGCCGACATTCAGCACTAGCCAGTTAAGTTTAAACTAGCCAAAGATGTAACAGCTATTTTAGCAGCCTAATTTGGCTGCCAAACTTAGCTGGCCATGAGCTGAATATCAGCAGATAAACAGTTATATCACGTGATACAACCGGCTATCCACTAAGCACTAACCAGCAATATTCAGTGGGAGATGTGCCATTAACCAGCCAGGAGCTGCTCCTTGCCAATTAAATGGTTTTAAAAATCAGCCAGATGGTTTGTTAATCATGGGCGTAGTTTGCCCCCCCCCCCAAATGCAGGGCCGGCGCAATGATGTAGGCAGCTCTCCCTCAGTCCCGCCCTCAGCTCTCAGCTCCCTGACTGACAGCCCTCCTCTCCGTTCCTTCCTCCCACCCAGGCTCGTTTAACCTTTTTATTTTCAGTGGCAGCGACGGCAGTGAAGAAGAAAGCGCTTGGGCTCACCTCCATCTTCTCCCTTCCCTCACACAGTGTCCCGCCCCCAGGAAATGCGTCATCGCAGAAGGCAGGACACTGTGTGAGGGAAGGGAGAAGCTGGAGGCGAGCCCGAGTGCTTTCGTCTTCACTGCCGTCGCTGCCACTGAAAATAAAAAGATTAAACGCGCCGGGGGAGGGGGGAAGGAACAGAGAGGAGGGCTGTCAGGGAACTGAGGGAGAGCAGGGAAAGTCGCTGGACATGGATGGGAGGGGAGGGCAGGGGGAGAGAAGAGATCGCTGGACATGGAGAGGAGAGGAGGGGATGGCAGGGGGAGAGAAGAGATCACTGGACATGGAGAGGAGAGGAGGGCAGGGAGAGAGAAGAGATTGCTGGACATGGAGAAGAGAGGAGGGCAGGGGGAGAGAAGAGATCGCTGGACATGGAGAGGACAGTAGGGCAGGGGGAGAGAAGAGATCGCTGGACATGGAGAGGAGAGGAGGGCAGGGCAGGGGGATAGAAGAGATTGCTGGACATGGAGAGGAGAAGAGGGCAAGGGAGAGAAGAGATCGCTGGAGAGGAGAGGAGGGCAGGGGGAGAGAAGAGATCGCTGGACATGGAGAGGAGGGGAGGGCAGGGGGAGAGAAGAGATCGCTGGAGATGGAGAAGAGAGGAGGGCAGTTGGAGAGAAGAGATCACTGGACATGGAGAGGAGGGCAGGGGGAGATAAGAGATCGCTGGACATGGAGAGGAGAGGAGGGCAGGGGGAGAGAAGAGCTTGCTGGACATGGAGAGGAGAGGAGAGGAGAGGAGGGCAGGGCAGGGGGATAGAAGAGATTGCTGGACATGGAGAGGAGAAGAGGGCAAGGGAGAGAAGAGATCGCTGGAGAGGAGAGGAGGGGAGGGCAGGGGGAGAGAAGAGATCGCTGGAGATGGAGAAGAGAGGAGGGCAGTTGGAGAGAAGAGATCACTGGACATGGAGAGGAGAGGAGGGCAGGGGGAGATAAGAGATCGCTGGACATGGAGAGGAGAGGAGGGCAGGGGGAGAGAAGAGATCGCTGGACATGGAGAGGAGGGGGGAGGGCAGGGGGAGAAGAGATTGCTGGAGATGGAGAGGAGGGGAGGGCAGGAGGAGAGAAGAGATTGCTGAACAGGAGAGGAGAGGAGGGAAGGGTATATATATATATATATATGCAAATGAATATACTAATATGGAGGAAGGAAGGAAGGGAGAAAGAGCTGGCTTTTTTGGGGAATAATGAATATGCTAATATGCCCCGCCCCATCCTTTGCCCCCCCCAAATGAAACAGTCAAACTGCACCCATGCTGTTAATATATCACATTGTTCATGTGGGGGGAGAACTTTAACCTGGCTGACAGTCAGCTATCTTAAGATCTGAGCCTAGAGCTCCTCTGTCATTTTTTAAATCTTTATTTTATGTACTTTTTTCAACAACAAAAACACATTTTACTAGCAGAATATCACATCAACAAGTTCCAACAGTCCTAAACCAATTTTACCATCTCCCCCACCCCAACTCCCCAAGAGCTGCTGGCTACTTCATCCACACATCTGATTGGATCCCAACCCCCCCCCCCCCCCCCCCCCCCCAGTTAACCTATGTGATTTAGTTGTCATTAAATTGACCAATTTGTAACCACACACTTTCAAATATTCTTGCATCTTTTCCTCTCATCCCTCCAAATATCATGTTTGTCATATCTTGCTGCCATTAGCTTCTCCATTAACCTTATATGCACTAACCTCATATGCCATTGTGACAAGGCAAGCACTAGCAGCCTCTTCTGATGAGCCACAATTTTACACCCAATGGCCACCAACCCTTTCCATAATGACTTGCTTGTTCACCTAATTCCTTTCAGTATTGCCCCCAAAAAGCATATCCTAGGGTACATTTGTAGCTTTACACCTGTAATCCTCTCCTGATCCCTCTAAAACTCTCTTATTGGAGGATATGTGCATAACATGAGCAACCTATGCCATTTTTACCACCATATCCTGAAGCAGAGCTGGCAGTGGGACTGAGACTAGTAGCTTTAAAATATACAGGTACTTATTTTGTACCTAGGGCAGTAGAGGATTAAGTGACTTGCCCAGAGAAGCAATGCTCAGGTGAGCTTGGAGAGTTTAATGTGTATGTATGTGCCTGCATTTGCAGGGGGAGCAGGGAGAGAGTAAGAGGATTATATGGGGGATGGGGGGAATCACTACTAATAGATTGTGCTTCCCCTGACTACTTAATGTTTTCAATCAACTTATCTTCCCAGTGGTCACTCAGCTCCTGAGCAGGATACCCTCTAATACAAGCAACCCCCCCCCCCCCCCCGACCCCTGAGTTATACCCAAGAGCAAATGTATAGTCAGAGTGGATGGCCTCATGCATGTTACTTTAGCCTTCATTCAAACTACTTCATGTCTTTGAGAGCAAGAACATGGCCAATGTATATTCAACAGATACTTCATTTTTGTGGAATAGAATTCTTTTTAAGTAGATCCATGATGAACATTTGCCATGGGCTGCTGCTGCCACAGAAGGATTTGCCAATCAGGAAAATCTCTGGAGAGTTACGATAATAATATTCATCATCATCATCATTTTTAGCATATACAGCTCTGTACAATGATGATAAGTATTCATTACAATAAGTCTCTTTCCAAAAGAGCTTACAGTCTAAATAGACATATTTTTTATTATTTTATTTATTGCATTTGTATCCCACATTTTCCCACCTTTTTGCGGGTTCAGTGTGGCTTACAATATGAGTTAAATATTGGAAATACAATTTGTTACAGATTGGTTATGGATTACATTTTGTATAATTATGCGAAACAATTGGAGTGTCCTTGGGGGTGTAACAATGGAGCACAAACATTGGGAGGAAACAATGGGAGCTTAGAGGGCGATAAGAAGGCATGAAGACATATGATATATGTCTTTCTGTGATTGAAGTTATGAATGATGTGATATTACGGGAATGAGATATGAGACAATGAGAGAAGTTCACAAGGAATGTTAGTACAAGAAGTGGGATATGACCCCTGCTTTGCAATCCATTGCTCTATCCACCAGGTCATCCCTTCTCTTCCTGGTCATGAAGGATAAGGCAAACAGTTCTATATTTACTGCATTGCATGCTGAGACTTACAGTCTTCCTTTTCATTATTGAAATCAGAGCTCCAAGTCAATACATGAAGGGAGCAGATGAGTGTGTACCTCACCCTATTCTGTATGAGAGTATGGGGATAAACAAAAGAAATCTTATTTCTCACAGCTCCCTCAAGCAGACAGGCCTGGGATTTTCAACATCCATTTTTTTTTCCACTGTAACTTCCCTGCATTTGCTTCTTGTCTCTGCAGTTGGCAGCTACATGTAACATTGAACAATCCTTTTTCAATGACTGGTTCAGCGGACACCTGAACTTCCAGATTGAGCACCAGTGAGTAATTCCCTTCCATGCTGTCTCTCATCTCTTTCTTTCCCTATCCTGCTTTCTTGTCTTCTCTGGCTTTTCAAAATTTCCTTCTCTATTTCTCTACCCTTTAATTTAATTTAAACATGTATATTCTGCCTCTTTGATTAATTAACCAGCCAAAGCAGATTACAGAAATAAAAAAAACATAGGTGAAATAACAAATAAAGACATTAAAATAAAGCAAATTTGCAAATCATCACACTTTTTTACCAGGTCAATCCAGACAGAAGGTGCTAAATGAGGCCCTCAGTAACCGGGGGGAAAAACAGAGGAAAACATCCAGGTTTTCAACAATTTTCTACAAATTGAATAGTCCTTAGCCTCGCATAATTCAAACAGCCTTGCATTCCAGTAATGACTATCATCATAGAGAAAGTTCTAGCTGTACGACTTACCCACTGCATATCCCCTAATACACCTCTTTGGTTCATGCCAGGACAAACTGTTCTGAAGATATTTGGAATTAAGCCTTTCATGGCCTCCATTGCCCCATGTAAGCCGCATTGAGCCTGCCATGAGTGGGAAAGCGCGGGGTACAAATGCAACAAAAAAAATATCAATCATTCCCAAATCTGGCCCTTGATTCAATCAGTAACCAATATAATTTTGCTGGGAGAAGGGACAAGGAGGCCCTTTCCCAGTCTGTAAGGTCAAAAATAGTCTTAGCAGCAGCATTTTGGACCAGCTATAACTTTCATACAGCCTTTTTTTATCAGCTCAACAAAAAGTGACCACACATTACAATAGTCCAGCTCACTGATCAAATCTTCATACAAAGAAAGATGGGAATACACCAGAACTGAATATTGTCTTCAAAATGCCTGTATTGTTCCTCCTGTTTCTCTTCCCCAGGCCCATGTCCTGTAAACCAGTCCTTATCCCATCCAAATCTGCCAGCAGGGGAAGGTACCTTTTGTCCTTAAAGGAGTTGTTTTTCCCTTAGGCTTTAGTTGTGTGTTCAGTATAGGATGATAATCAAATAACCAGCATAATCTTATGCAAATATCCAGATTTCATTTTTAAGTCCAACTTACGGGCAAAATACATGTTAATACATGTCTAATTAACCAAAATTCTCAAGGTTCCATATAAATTCTTAGGACAGGTGAATCTCATCCAACTCCATGAGAATGTCAAGTTTTGTCTTAAATATGCATATAATCCCAGGAAATTTAAGGCAAAAAATATATAATAAAAACTATGATTAGCTTTTTCAATCTGCAAACATTCATTAAATTAAAGTTTTATTATTCAAAGTGACAGATTTAACATTCTCTCTTTTTGCAGACAAGGCATAATGGCTCAAAATTCTAGCACAATATGTCCCTTCTATGGGTATGAGCTATTTGTGCAGTCATGCAATGTGAGCCTGGGGTATCTTGACATAGTGAAGATAACCTATAACAGTTTAATGTGTGGAAGCACAGCCAGTGAGTTACATTACTCAAGTGAAAGAAGGTATGATATTTCCTCCCTACCAAGGTCAGCCACTGCAGTTGGGCTCATTCAGTGGCGTAGCCAAGGGTGAGCCCGGGTGGGCCCAGGCCCACCCACTTTGGGATCAGGCCCATCCAGTAGCAGCACACCTATGATGTGGCTGGCAGGGATCCTCAAGCCCCACCAGCCAAAAACTCCCAACAACTGTCCCTCCTGCATGCCTTGTAAATAGCAGATCTTTGCCTGCAGCAAGCAGTGACCGATACATACTTCTCGCACCGGCCCCACAGCCTTCCCTCTGACATGTTCCTGCCTATGCAAAAACAGGAAGTTGCATCATGGGAAGGCTGTGTGACCAACATGAGCAGTGTGTATAAGTTTCTGCTCGCTACTGGTGGAAATCTGCTATTGAAAAGGTATGCGGGAGAGGGGGGATGTTTGAGAGATCATATGGCATGCAGGTGAGAGAAGGCGAGACCAAATTACTTGTGGGACAGGGTGGGGCTCTTCTGCCCATCCATCTTGGACCCAGGCCCACCCAAAACTGTGTGTCTGGCTACGCCCCTGGGCTCATTGCTTTCTCCTCTCTTTTCCAGCCTGTTTCCCACAATGCCACGTCACAACTACCACAAGATTGCCCCCCTGGTGAAATCTCTGTGCAGCAAATATGGTGTGAATTATGAAGAGAAACCTATGCTGAAAGCTTTCAAAGACATTGTGACGTAAGAGATACTCTATCACAGAAATTCTTTATTCAGCCAGCAGCTGGTAGTGCCAGTCAGACCACCTGCCCATTAGATTAGTATCAACTGATGAGTCCTCTAATTATATCAGGTCAGTGCCAGCTGGTAAGTACCTTTATCCCACTGAGAAGGCATTGCCAGATGCCTTTCTCAACCACCATCAACCATCGCATGGCCCATGCCAGCTCTTCAGTCATCCCAGTAGCATACTGGCATGGTATAATGAAAGACCGCTATAGGTCTCTCTTGTTGGAACAGTTGAAGAATTCCTGCATTGTGAGAAAGGTATCTTAGTGTCTGCTTGACCAGAAATAACATACACAAAGCTTTGCTGTATTGACATCCATCTGCCAATGGCACAGTGATATGGTGATGCTCAATGTCTTTTCTTTATTAAATAAGAAGAGTCTTTCTATTGACCACATATCAAAGTTGCAAGCCCTGTCCTAGTTTCCTTTTCTCTTCTCCTTCAGTATTGCTTTGGGTAGCACATACATTCAGTAACCACATCTGGTACATTTACAGCATAGTGAACAAGCCCCAGACTGTTAGACCCAGAGGTTTTCAGGCACTGCTGCTCTTGAGGTCTCAGTCCTTCCTTCCCATTCTGCTGTTCTTGTACAGATAAAAGGACCTTGTATTTTGGTGAAATCTACTTCCTAAGTGAGGCTATTATACTATCATTCTTTCTTAAATCTCATACAGACGTTTTGCTGCTTGGCCATTGTCACCTGGCTTACAGTAGAACCGGATGCATGTAGCCCTATGTGGATCTGTAAACAGAATAGCCACTTGTGACTACTCTCTTCTTTTCCTCCACAGGTCCCTGAAAAAGTCTGGAGACCTCTGGCTGGATGCTTATCTCCATAAATGAAGATGAATTATGTAGGAACAGAGTCTTCTGCCAGACTTGCATTTTCTTTGTGTGTCTATGTGCACTGTGGCAGGAGTACCCTGGTCTTTTCACCCACAAACGAAGCTGGGGACAATTCCATGACCCTGTCTCATCTTGAGCAAGAAAGAAATTCCAAACTAGCCAATGGAGCCCATGCAGTGGCAGGGGGCAAGCCCAGTGCTCCGTTCCGAGGCTTGGCCTTTTTGAAACACTGAAAGGGCTGATTTTTCTTCCATCCCATATTCCTTATTATTGAAAGCTGTATGTTCACAATGTGAAGTCCACTGCCGGCAATGGACCTCTTTGGGAACTAATTGATTCAGTATAGTTGATAGATTATTCAGAGCTTCCTTCTTCTCTCATTATCTGCACCCTCACACTCCTGCCACCCATTGATTCTCCCTTTCCATCCCTTCTTCCTCTGTTTACACAATGCTCAACAGCAGGGTTACCTCAGAAAGCAGCATAATCAGACGTAATTAGCACAGGGTACAGGCAGCACCAACTACTGCCTTAATCTCTTTCTTGCAGACTCTCTCGTTCTGTTTTATGTTGAAATTGCTCTCTGGCTCCTTGTGCTCTCAACAGGCTGAATCAGTTTGTTTTGTCTTTATTTGCCTCTATGGATATTGCCCTGTGTTTCTTATAAAAATGGAAATACAATCCATAAATGCACTAGTCTAAAACCAGGACTGGCTCAGCCTATCCATATGACTTGGAGTTCATAGGTAACCCTAGTTGCTTGCCCTTCACCCTATCAGATTATTAGGAATGTATGTGATTCTGTGAGTCCCAGTGCTAATCAAACTCCTCAAGCTCTGGAGGAGAGGTTTTGGAACACCTGTAATTTCTATTTCATCTGTTTCTTACCCGATACCAGTCCTCTCTTCTGTGATCTCCCTCCCTCCTCTGTAGCTCTTTAAGTTCTTTTCATTTGCTTTTTAATTAGCTGGAATCTAGGCAAATCAGTGATCTTGATGGTGAGTTTCCAAAAGCCCATGAGCACACACCTTGTCTGATCATTCCAGGAGAGGACTTGATTTTTTGGATATCTCCCTAAATGAAGAAGTAAACAGCTGTCAATCGAAAGGAAAACACAAAATGACAACTGTAAGCTCCCAAAAGAGTTACTGAACAAATCCTAAAAACTTGAAATGCCTTTGAAAATAGAAGCAATGATGAGGCCCAGAGGGAAAGATGGGTAGCCATTATACTACCTCAGCCCCTAATGTTTGCCTCCACCAGCTACTCATGGTCATGGACACTGGAGAGGTGAGCGATGCTGAGAGGTAGGGATTTGATTGTAATGAGGGGACGAAGCAGTGTGCTCACATCGTTATGCCCTCATCTCCCCTTATGAGTAATTTTTTTGCATACAATTGGAATAAACGTGATGTCAATGTTCTTGTTTTATTCCTTCCTGCTTTTCTTTTGAGGTGTACCTTGGAATGAATCTAACTGTGATGGAATAGAGATTCATTTCCCTTGGTCTAGAAGTCTGTGTCAGAGCTTTTTTGGGTGTCCCTTGGGTCCAAGCAAACCATTTTCATAACTTTCACACTACCTCAGGGATACATGTAACTTTTTTCCAATGTTGAGGGACAGCTAAGAGATTTTTAATGCCTTAAAAACATGATGGTAAAGCTAAAATTGGACTTTTCTTAGGAGCAATGATTATAGTAAAAGGATGTGCAAATGATGAAGTACTGTGATAGGAATCAGAAATTGCAAAGTGCGTCTGAATGGTAGAGACAGATGTGGTGATTCAATTGGGATGTGTGGGATGGCTAGAATTTAAGAGGTTGAATCTTACTGATTTCAGTAAGATTTGTATCTATGAATGTCATAGACCTAAATACACTTAAAAAGTGTTAGTTATTCTATGCAGATGAAAATGAAGGGTGGATTTATTCAGGAAATGCATTTACCACTATAGTACGAGTACTTATTCAAACATTGATATTTTCCCCTGTCCTTTATGACTCCAACAAGCAAGGACAGAAAATAAATGGGGTGAGAATATTGATAGCCCAGGATCTATGTCAAGTAGAAACGGTGGTATAGGACAACAAGGGAAGATATCTGTTCATTACAGTTGCAATGCAAGGCCACCTACTGTATACACATTGACTAACATCTGGGGTGTTCCCTGAAGAAACTACAATTAAACTGCTAAGGTTTGTGGGGGGTTGCTAAATTCTTGGTGGTGATTTCAATATGACATTGAATCCTGCTTGGGATAATGATGAGTCATCAAGTGGTGGTAAAGGGGGAGCTTGTAATCTAAAATGAAAAAAAACATAGTGTTTCTGATTAAATTAATTGATGTTCTGCTGGATGCCTTTCATACTCTGGAAGTGAGGAGGAACAGTTGAGAAGGACACAAAATTATTCAAAGATGTTAATTCACCTGTGGACTGTGAAAAATTGCAGGAGGATCTTGGGAGACTGGAAGACTGAACAACCAAATACTAGATGAAATTTAATGTGGATAAGTGCAAAGTGATATACATTGGGAAGAAAAATCCAAATTATAGCCACACAATGCTAGGTTCCACATTAGGAGTCATCACCCAGTAAAAAAGAATCATGGACAATATATTGAAATCTTCTGTTTGGTGTGCGATGGCAGCCAAAACAAATGGAATGTTAGGAATTAATAAAGTAAAGACTTTTATAATGTCTCTGTATTGCTCCATGGTGAGACTGCACCTTCAGCATTGTGTGCAATTCTGCACACCGCATCTCAAAAAGAAATAAAATTCAAAAAGGTACAAAGAAAATGATAAAGGGGATGGAGAGCAGTGGAGGGGGAGCTACTGAACAGTGCACTGGGTAGAGGGGGTGGAAGGGAAAGAGAGATACTGGATAATGGGAGGGAGGGAAGGATGATGGGGGAACAATGTTGGACCCCGTGGTGGAGGAGGGAAAAGAGAAATGCTGAATAACTTCCCCTCGTAGCGGTGTCAGCACTTACCATGGCCGGCCCAAGGCAAGATGCTGCCTGAGGCGGAACTGACATGCCCCCCCCCCCCCCCCCCCAGCATTTTACCTTACAGTGACGTTCCAAACCTGGCAGCAGTAGCAATTCCCATACGCTGCCCTGCTGCCATTGGCACCAGCCTCTTCTCTTTATTGCGGCTACCTGAGCCTCTGACAAAACAAGAAGTTACATCAGAGAGGCAGCCACAGTAAAGGGAAGAGGTGGGTGCCGGCGACGGCAGGGCAAAGTATGGGAATCGCTGCCGGGTTTGGAATGTCATCATGAGGTAAAACACCACGAAGGGGGCAGTGCCGCCCCTCCGAGGTGCTTCTCCTGATGAGTGCTGCCTGAGGACCCTGTCTCAGGTGGCCTAATGGTCGGGCCGCTCCTGGCACTTATACATCTAAGGGGATAAGTTATCAAAGTGGGCTACTGTTAAGATGTGTTACTTTACTGTTAACCCCAGTTATTAGTAACTAGGTCTCATTGCATAAAATGGGACCCTGTTCGGAAAGTAAAATGTCTGGCATATTGAACGCATGTATTGTATTGATGTTAATAAAGACAAATTTAAAAAAAAAATGGGACCCTGTACTAAAATAACATAAATTAGTGGTAAAATAACACATCTTAAGAGTAGCCCATGTTGATAACTATGCCCCTAAGTTCTGAAATACCAGCTTATATGTGTAAGTGCCAACACTTAGATGTGTATGTTGTCTAGTTGCCTCCGCTGATATTTTCGACATTGACTTTTGTAAAATGGTTACTCCTGGCACACATAACTGGTGTATTTGTTCATTTCAGCATGGATTTTAGAAAAGGCTCAATGTTAGCAGATCCATTTCTAAAATACTACTGGAATTTGACACATCCTGACCTAGATCTCTCAATTTTGATATCTACATTCTATCTAAAATGGGGCTGTATATGTTAATTCCCAGAAGAGATGGTAGATGAGATTACAAGCAGATATCCATTTAGGTGGGCCAAATCACAGGTTAATACTTGGGCATCATCTTGTCACCAGACCTAGACCATTGTTTCCTTTAAATGATTCCCATATATTTATTTATTTATTTATTGCACTTGTATCCCACATTTTCCCACCTATTTGCATGCTCAATGTGGCTTACAGAGACCTGTTATAGCATATCTATACCAGGTTAAAGAAAATAGTTAGTGTTACATAGAGGTACAGGAATAGAAGGAGGTTTGGACAAGTCGTTATTGAAAGATACATTCTTTGCCATTTTGGTTAGGTGTTGTGTTGTAGTTAGTTAAGGGTTCTCGTGGTAGGCTTTGCTAAAGAGGTATGTCTTCAGGGATTTGCAGAAATCGGTCAATTCTTTGATCGTTCTTAGGTGTATTGGAAGAGAATTCCACATCAGCGTGCTTATAGACGCGTGTGTTAGTTTGTATTTTATTCCTTTGCAGTTGGGGAAGTGTAGGGTAAGAAAGGTGCGGGAAGCTCTCTTAGCATTTCTGGGTGGCAGGTCCACGAGGTCTAGCATGTACGTCGGGGCCTCTCCGTAAATGATTTTATGAACAATCATGCAGATTTTGAATGCAGTACGTTCTTTCAGTAGTAGCCAGTGTAGTTTCTTTCTTAGGGGTTTAGCGCTTTCATATTTTGTTTTTCCAAACATGAGTCTGGCTGCGGTTTGAAGTTTTTTGATGGTCTGTTCTTTACAGCCAGTGAAGAGTGCGTTGCAATAATCTAGGTGACTTAACACCAATGACTGCACCAGTTTCATGAAAATGGCCCTTGGAAAGAAAGGTTTCACTCTTTTGAGTTTCCACATGGCATGGAACACTTTTTTAGTTGTATTCTTCACATGGTTTTCAAGTGTGAGATTTCGATCAATGGTGACTCCCAGAATTTTCAAGTTGTCTGATAGACTCATGTAAAGAACTAAAAAGGAGGATGAGATTACACGTCTTAGCTAGAGAAAGTAAATGTGGTAAACATGAAGATGTTGCCAACTCTGGAGACCATTCCTCTGAAAGGCTCAAGTGAGTAGAGGAAATGCAGAGATGGTGATGAGTCGGCACCAAAAGCTCTTTGAAAAGAGGCTTAAAGACTAAACCATGTTCACTGCAGAGGAGAGGGGAGAATGGGTCTTCCGGAGGAGGTGGCTGAGGCAAAAGCAGTAACAGAGTTTGAGACCAGAGCATAAGCCCACTACCCATACAATTCTTCATTATAAATAAATGGAAAGAAAACCAAAGACCAGCTATGGTTTATGATATTGCAAAAGGAAGCAAACAGTGCAGACTAACTGAGCTGTATGGTTCTTACCTACTAACATACCTTATGTTTTTATGTACTGATTTCTGTAAGAAAAGCAGGAGTCCATACAGTGGGGTAAACCCAGGACAGGATAGAGGCAGCTGGCAGCTGTAATGATGCGTTATGTTCTGTTTAGAAGCACAGACACTGATTTTGGCCTGCATCAGACTCCAAGTGCTCATTGCCTCCATTTCGGCACAGTGACAGTCCTCTTTGTTCCATTAGGTCCAGTGCCACAGCCTCCTACCCACTGCTTCTCCCCTTTAACTACTCGTCTTCCCACATCTAAAGTGTCCCAGAATAAAACAAAGCACCAGCGGACAATGAGAAGATTTTGGAATGAGTGATGAAGGAAATGTGCAAGGTCTCAAAAACCAGCCTAGTGACTGTGAGGGAAGCATAGGCATAAGCCAAGAGCCCGACTACTCTACATTCAAACTTTAGTACCACATTATACCACATGACTGTCACTCATTCTGATATTTCAGTCCTCAATTCGGCCTATCATCAGGGTCAACACAGGACAATTTTCAAATTGTCCTCATCTCTATAAGATTCATGAGCTCCTTCAATCTATGGAGGCTGCAGCAATTTCAAAGTGAAAAGCATATTTGCACCTCTTTTATCACCGGGGACCATTTCTGACTGAAACAACATGTAGTTTTGAAAAGTAAAAATACAGAAGTTTGCTCATTGTTGCAACCCCTGCCCTACCCTACCCTGCTCTCAGGAATGCCGTTGCTAAATGCAGGTAACAACACATGAATTGTGGAAGTAGATGTTTACCATAAATGAGGGTTAAAGTATGCAATGTTAAGACAGACATAGAAATCACTTTGGAAATTACCCTAATAGGGGCTAATTCTCTATAGATCGCCTAATGTTAGGTGCAGTTGGTGTGCTGGAGCCCTCACACTGGCTCGCAATAGCCATTTTTTAAAGGTTTTTTTTTAATTAGTAGAAGAAGTTTATTGAGAAATCAGACACATATCCACCACAAGTGAACAAGTGTCCAATCACTCCAACAAACTGAACTATAATGACAATTCTGCTCTCTTTTTGTTTTTTAATAAGAAGGTCAGAATATAATGAAACAGAAAACAAAAATATACAATAGACCTGAAAAGGTTAGTCCCCTCCCCTCAAACCCTCCTTACCCGCCCCCTGTGGATTAGGACTATACAAGATCAAAAACTAAAACTATCGCGGTTTAACTTTTAATTATTAAGTATTATTCCCCTCTTCTCCCCCTCCCTTTCCACCCCAGCCCCCTTTCCCCCCTCATTTCTCATCCTCTATAGAAAGCCTTTTTGGCTACTGCCACACACTGGGCAGAAGATTTCAGCGTATTGTCTACAATGACACCTAGAACGTTTTCTTGAGTGCTTATTCCTAACTTGGACCCTAGCATCAGGTAACTATGATTCAGATTATTCTTCCCAATGTGCATCACAGGGGCATAGCTATGGGTGGGCCTGGATGGGCCCAGGCCCACCCAGTTTTGCCTCAGGCCCACCCAGAAACAGAGTCCAATGTCTTCCAATCCTCACCTTCTCCCACCACCGCTGCAGCGGTTCCATTTAATGCTATCAGCACTGCCACTCACAGATGTGGCGTCCTGCTCCTGCACCTCATAGTCTCCCACCCCCGTGGCAGCGCTTGCACTTTGCTCTCGGCACTGCCTGACAGCAACTCACAGACGTGGCGCCAACATCCTGATCCTGGGTCTTCCCTCTGCCGCGCTGATGCAACTTCCTGTTTACGCAGGGCGGGACGCGGCAGAGGGAAGGCCCCAGAGCAGGATGTCAGTGCCGTGTCTGTGAGTTGCTGTCAAGTGGCGCCAAAAGCAAAGTGCAAGCACTGCCGCGGGGGTGGAAGACTGTGAGGTGCAGGAGCAGGACGCCGTGTCTGTGAGTGGCAGTGCCAATAGCCTTAGATGCAAGCATTGCAGCAGGGGTGGGAGAGGGTAAGGAAGACAGTGGGGTGCTGGTTCTCCAAGGGGAGGGGGCTGAAGGGGAGAGGTCCTCAACTTGTGGGAGGGGGAGTGAGGAAGACAGTGGGGTGCTGGCCCTGCAAGGGAAGTGGGCTGAAGGGAAGGGAGAGGTGCTGGACTTGTTGGAGGGGGTGTAAGGAAGATGCGGAGGTACTAGCTGTAGGAGGGGGAGGGGCCTGAAGGGAAGAGAAAGGTGCTGGATTTGCGAGGGGCATGGGGTTGGAGGGAAAAGAAAGGAGAGAGGTACTGGACTTGCAGGGGGGAGGTTGGAGGAAAGGTGCTGGATTTGCGGGGGGGGGGTGGAATGAAAGGGAGATGTGCTGGATATGAAGAGGGTTGAAGAGAAGGGGAGAGGTGCTGGACATGTAGGGGGGCTGGTGGAAAGGGAGAGAGGTGCTGAACATGTAGGGGGACAGTTGGACAAAAGGGAGAGAGGCGCTGAACATGTAGTGGGGGGAAGGATGAAAGGTGGACATGTAGAGGGGGAGCTAGAGGAGAGGGGCTGGATATACAGGGGATGGCTGAAGGGAAAGGAGAGAGATGTGGACCTGAAAGGAGGGCTGGAGCAAAGGAAGAAAGGTGCCAGACCTATGGGAGGGGTTAGAGAGAAGGGAGAGAGATGCTGGACAAGGGAATAAAGGAAGAGGGGGTCAAATGCTGAACCCACATTTGGAGAAAGAGCCAGATGCATAAGAGGAAGGGAAACTGGTTGGGGTGGGATCAGAGAGGACAGGGACACATCAGTGTGGAGCATGGGCGTAGTTTGACTGTTTCATTTGGGGGGGCAAAGGGTATGGCTTGGCACATTTGCATATTCATTTGCATATATACATCTCATACATATTCAGTATGGCTATTAATAAAAACAACAAAAACACACATGCACCAGACTAAAATGCTGAATATGAAGCCAGCATATCAAAAACAATAGGGCCAGAAACTTTATGAAATAACACAAAACCCTACAAAAAGACACTCAAAACCAATACAGAAAACTTCACACAACAGTCTTAACCCACCTATGAAAAGACAGTGCTATAAATTTTACACTGGACCCTAGAGCACCAGTATACCTGCTACTGGAAAACTGTAACAAGCTGGACTGTTACACATTCCTACACAAACACTACATGCTAGCAGAATCCGTCACATCAGCCACATATGCAGAACATGGACAGACCTTCATGTGATACAAAATAGGGAACCACAAAAAACATGCCCATAAAAACTGAAATATAGATCTCTTCAAGAAAGCCAGACTCTTTAAGCAGTGCAAATACTGGTATAAGAGAAACAGAAATGTATTTTCTCCTATACTCTGCAAAATACAACAATAGGAAAAAAATGTACATTTCAGAAAGCAGGCACATCTTAGTCCTTAAAAAGCATTAAATAAAAAGAATGTTTTCTTTTCTACCTTTGTTGTCCGAGCATTCTATTTTTCTAATTGGTCACAGTCTCTTTTCCACTTTCCATGTATCAGTCTTCTCCTAAATTCTTTTCCAGGTTGACTTTTCCATTTCTTCACTCTTCTCTTGTCTTCTTCCTGTCCTTCTCTGCAACTGTCTGGCACTGATCTTTCATTTTACATCCCCCCCCCTCCCCACACACACACACAAACACACACTTTTCTCTCACTCTTTAGTCCTTAGTATCCATCTACCTATTGGCTTTGACTATCTCCCTCTCATTCCCTCTCCAGCACTCCCATTGCCCCCCTCTGTCTCTCCCTTACCCAGTCTCCTAAATTTCTCCCCCATCTTTCACCCACTTCATTAGTCCCCCATTTCCATACTCTGTACTCACCCCCTTTGCCCTCATCTCATCACCCTATCAGCTCCATGCATGTCTCTCCTTCCTTCCCTTGCCTCCAAGACAACTCTTCCCAGCCAGTCCCATCCATCTTCTGCGCCTTCCCTCTGCTCACCATCCCTCCCAGTCTTATCCATCTTCTGCTCCTTCCCTCTGCTGTGCCTCACCCCTCCCAGTCCCATCCATCTTCTGCTCCTTCCCTCTGCTCACCACCCTTCCCAGTCCTATCCATCTCCTGCTCCTTCCCTCTGCTGTGCCCTACCTCTCCCAGTCCAGGCTGTGCCCCCCCCCTCCCCCGCCCGCACAAGCACACTTCGAGGACTGGGATCGTTATTCCCCTCCCCATCCTCTGGCGCAGCAGTCTTCAATCTTTCTGTGCTCCCGGCAGCGTTAGTGATGGATACACGCTGCCTTCAGTCTGCCCTGGAAGCCTTCTCTTTAACTTCCTGTTCCTGCATAGGTGGGACCAAGGAACGCTGCAGAGAAAAGGCTTCTGGGGCAGTGCGAAGGCAGCGTGTATTGCATACATCGCTAACGCTTCCGGGAGCACAGAAAGATCGAAGACTGCAGCGCTGGAGGGAGGGAGGAAGAGAGGGGTTAGATGGAATCGGCAATGCAGGTGGTGGCAAGCCATTTGGGGGGGCACTGCCCTCCCTCACCTCCCAAACTATGCCCATGGTGTGGAGGAGGGAGAAAGGGGACATAAGGAGGTGTACAGATACAGAAGAGAGGTAGTGGGCATTAGGTGGGAGCATGGGGACAGGGACACAAATGTGAGATGCTGTATGGGGATGGCATATGGGCACAGAGGGACAATGCCTGACAAGGGGGATATGGAATAGAGATAAAATGCTGGACACTGGAGAGGAGGGTATATGGACAAGGGGGGGGGGGGAGATACCAGACAAGGGGGAAAATAGAAACACAGAAGGAATATGCTGGGCATGGGGTGCATAGGTGCACAGAGGAATGATGATGGATGAGGGGATATGAACACAGGGGAGATACTGGACAAGGAAATATAGGAAAACAGAGATGGGAGATGGGTGATGGACATGGAGAAAGAAGAAATGTCAAATAACATAAGAATAGCCATATTGGATCAGACCATTGGTCCATCTAGCCCAGTATCCTGTTTCCAACAGTGGACAAGCCAGGTCAAAATACCTGGCAGAAACCCAATAAGTAGCAACATTCCATGATATTATTCCCAGGGCAAGCGGGGCCTTCCCCATGTCCAATTCAATAACAGACTATAGATTTTTCCTCTAGGAACGTGTCCAAACCTTTCTTAAGCCCAGATATGTTAACCGCCATTACCATATCCTCTGGCAATGAGTTTCAGAGCTTAACTATGCTTTGAGTGAAAAAATATTTCCTCCTATTTGTTTTTAAAGTATTTCGATAGGACAGGAAACCTTGGTAAGTGAGTTAAGAGAAGGCAGAGGGAAGCAGAAACCAGAGACTATGACCAATATGATTTGAAAAATAAAATAGCCAGACAACAAAAAGGTACAAAAAAGTATTTTATTTTCAATGTTGTGAATATAATAGGTTGGGTTTGGAATGTACATCTTGCCAGAGTTGATGTTAAACATAGCAGGGGTCCAGGACAGAAATCTAGGAAAGGACCACAAAGTCCATTACCAGGCTGTGCCTTCAGCTTCCAGCAGGCGGGCTTTCTCTGGCCGGGGAACCAATTGCCCTAGTTGCAACCCCTAACACTATCCCTGGCATGTGCCATCTTTATATTTTGCACAGGAGGAAATGCCTTTCTTTCTTATTTCTCTGGTGTTGTACTACATGCAAGGTCTGGTTTCTTGGGGTTTCTGTTTAATTTATATTTTTAGAGTTTGTGGTCACATTCTGTATTTGGCATTTGTGTTCTTTGTGTGTGACTGAGGTATTCTGTTAGCATAAAGTTTCTATGTAGCATTCTGTACTAATTTGGCTTGTTCAGCTTTCCTGATAAATGTATTTGTATTTTAGGGCCTCATTATAATATTTATATAAGTAATGCCACACTGGGAAAAGACCAAGGGTCCATCGAGCCCAGCATCCTGTCCACGACAGCGGCCAATCCAGGCCAAGGGCACCTGGTGAGCTTCCCAAACGTACAAACATTCTATACATGTTATTCCTGGAATTGTGGATTTTTCCAAGTCCATTTAGTAGTGGTTTACGGACTTGTTCTTTAGGAAACTGTCTAACCCCTTTTTAAACTCTGCTAAGCTAACCACAATGAATTCTAGAGTTTAATTATGCATTGGGTGAAGAAACATTTTCTCCGATTTGTTTTAAATTTACTACACTATAGTTTCATCGCATGCCCCCTAGTCCTAGTATTTTTGGAAAGCGTGAACAGACGCTTCACATCCACCTGTTCCACTCCACTCATTATTTTATATACCTCTATCATGTCTCCCCTCAGTCGTCTCTTCTCCAAGCTGAAAAGCCCTAGCCTCCTTAGTCTTTCTTCATAGGGAAGTCGTCCCATCCCCGCTATCATTTTAGTCGCCCTTCGCTGCACCTTTTCCAATTCTACTATATCTTTCTTGAGATGCGGCAACCAGAATTGAACACAATACTCAAGGTGCGGTCGCACCATGGAGCGATACAACGGAATTATAACATCCTCACACCTGTTTTCCATACTTTTCCTAATAATACCCAACATTCTATTCGCTTTCCTAGCCGCAGCAGCACACTGAGCAGAAGGTTTCAGTGTATTATCGACGATGACACCCAGATCTCTTTCTTGGTCCGTAATTCCTAACGTGGAACCTTGCATGACGTAGCTATAATTCGGGTTCTTTTTTCCCACATGCATCACCTTGCACTTGCTCACATTAAACGTCATCTGCCATTTAGCCACCCAGTCTCGTAAGGTCCTTCTGTAATTTTTCACACTTCCTTTTCATAGGTAGGATCCTTGTGTTTGGAAGTTAGTGTTGGCATAGTAGATTTGCTCTAGGTTCTGAGTACTTTTGTTTTATAGATTTTTTAAAATTAATTTATAATATGTCTGTTATTGAGATTACACTAGAAACCAAGATCTCTTTGTATGATGAGTTTTATGGGGAAATGTCCTTGCTGTGCTCTGTATCCATTGTTGGTGGAGGGCCTGGAGGTTCTCTGGATGCAGAATGTGTTTGGCTTTAATATCATATGTATGTTGGAGGACCATGGCTCAATGGGGCTGAAGAGTGTAGTCTATTGTACTTCCCTTAGCTCTCAATTGGCCTGCAGCCACTGAAGCCTGTACTGCAACCCTCATTGACGTTATGGGGAGTGAGGTAGAAGTTGAGCATGGAGTGGGGTAGGGACAGAGCATGGGTGCATCAGGTTGCTGTATTTTCTCTTTCAAAAAAGTTGGCAAATCTAGTGCCCACCCATCCAACCTGTTGGCCCACCCAAAAATTGCCTTCTGGCTATGCCACTGGTTGGAGAACAAGGCCAGTGCTGGGCAGACTTCTACAGTCTGTGCCCGGATCCTGGCTGAATAGATTTGGATGGGTTGAAGTGGAGCTTTTCGGGGGGCTTCGATGACAATTTCTGAAGTTTAGGAACAAGGACTGTGCCAGGCAGACTTCTACGGTCTATGCCCTGAAAATGGCAAGGACAAATTAAGATCAGGTATACATATGAAGTATCACATCATACCTTATGTAATGAGTTTATCTGGTTGGGCAGGCTGGATGGATTGTACAGGTTTTTATCTGCTGTCATCTACCATGCTATGTTACACACACTAATGCCAATAATTGTATTATTTTACCATGTTTCAGTTTATGCAGTGGAACCTAGTTACTAATAACTCATGTTAATGACCTTATTGCACAGTAATGCAACAGATCACATTAATAACACTGGGTTTGTATCTGAGCCAATGGAACTTGGCCAAGGTCACAAGGAGCATCAGCAGGATATGAGCACTGACTTCTCTAGGTCTCAGCCCATTGCTCTAACCACTAGGCTATTCCCACATTAAACTACTTATTGGCCCAAAAGGCTCTGAGCTGGCAACCTGGCATGGATCTAGTTTCTTGAAAGCTGATTTCACTACTAAGCAGTGCATTTTTTCTAGCAAAAAAGGTGCTGGTACTCAAATGCTAGGCCACCCTTCAGAGGTGGGTTGATCACTGAGGAACCCACCCCACAATAGCCAGGCCCCCTGCAACCAGTCACAGAATCTATGGCAAGGGAGAATTGGGGTGTAGAGCCTGAGCTCTTTCATTAAAACTTGGGGTATATGGGTCAATTTTAGCAGACAATGGAAAAGGTGCCAGTACTCAGTACCCCCAAGTACCCCCTCAAAACAAAGCCCTGCTATTAAGTCTCTCTTGAGTTCCAGGACAAAGATTAATATATTGGCAGTCTAAATTGAAAGAATCATCAGAAACAGAGCACTGAGCACTTGAAGGAATCTACCAATGCCAAAGATTACACCAGAAGGAAACAGGTCCTGGATAGTGGGGGAAGAGTTCATTGAGAACTTTTATGCACTTCACTAGCTATTTTAAATGAATATTCTGAAAAGAAAAATTCACAGTATTGAGATTTTTAAATCATATTTTCCAAATTCTCATTTTAATTCTCAAAATAGAAGTCAAATTCACTGAAAAGATCACATTTAGTTGTAACACATAATTATCAACTTCTTAAGATGGAATATTGAAATAGCTCCTAAGTTCCCGTTAGTTTGTATTGTATTAGAAATAGAGGGATGGTCAATGCCTTCTTCACAGCAGGTTCACAGTGGGAAGAGGAGCAGTCCCATCCCTGGTCCTCTGCTGATTTTTTGATTCACTCCAGGGACAGGAGATTAATGTACACTGACATTTTTGTTTTGTTTTATTTTGTTTTTGAAATGCAAGAGCCTTACTTCAGTCAAAGAAGCCAATTAGAAACACCAGGGGACAGATATGGGAGAGAGGGAGGGATTTAGGACTGTGCCCTACAGAATGAGTCAACCACTGATGCCAGGCAATTGTGAGTGTCCCAGAGGAAATACTGGCAGCCTCTGACTGGTGAAAGAAGCTTGAACCAAAAAGAAGTGTGTTCAAGCTTGCAAATCCCACTGGTGGTTATCTTCCCCTCTTCCCAGTGACATTACTCAGCTTTGCCAAGCAGGTTCTTTGTGGTTCTGGGGCCCTTTGCAATTGCCCTGCTTGTTCTCTCCCCTGCCCCCTTCCCCACTTTAAAAGCAGCCCGATCTGTGATCCCAGATAGTGAAGGTGTAGTGTTACCATATGGCTCCAGAAAAAGGAGGACAGATTGAGCCAGTCTGGGTTTTACTTCCATTGCTTTCAATGAAGGTGTAAAGTAATACTGCCTGTTGTTATGGAAACTGCATCCAGCAGCCTGAAGCATGTTGCAAAAGAATGAGAGAAGCAGGACCCATCCTACCATTAGACATGTCACATGACCAGGTGATCAACTAAGGCAGGAACTTCCTGGAAGGGAGGGAGCACCAAACAGCAGCTGCAGTGAAAGGAAAATACTAGGTCCTGACACACATATAAAGTAAAAGAAACAACAGGGGTACTTTTTTTTTACCAGCAGGGAGGTGAGCTGTTTGCAAACTGCCCATTTATCCAGGTTATTCCGGGAGAGATGATGTTGAGGTGATCATGGCTGTTAGCAATCCCAAGAAGCCTGAAAGTTAATGGGCGGGGGAGGGGGCCTTATATCCCCTGTAGACCCTTAGGAAGGATGGGGAGTAGAGAGGGCAGAAAGGTTTTTAAGGTACACCAGCTTTCCTTTCCTCCAGACTCCTTCTGGATCCCCTATTTTGGTAGTGTAACCTGGAGTACAGCTCTCAGGTTGGCTCCATTACTAAGGCTGTTTCTTTCATGGGAGGCTGGTAATTGGGAAAGGGCTCAGTTTCCATCTCTCTCTTGCTGCAAGGGCAGTTTCTAATCTTGCACACTCAAGTGTGCACAGTTCTTGGTAGGAAATTAGGATGTGTCACCTCCTTTCCTAGGGTTACCATATGTCCGGATTTACCCGGACATGTCCTCTTTTTGAGGGCATGTCCAGGTAACCGGGCGGGTTTTGCCAATCTGCCTGTTTGTCCGAATTTCTGGACCAACGGGCAGGCTGGTGGTATAGGACGGCCCACCTGCCAGCCTGCCCGTTGGTCCAGAAATCCGGACAAACGGGCAGATTGCTAGCCTCTCCTCCCCTTTTGTCCCCCAAAAAGGATGACACATGCCCTGCCCCCACCACACACCCAGCCCGCCCCCTTTCACACCCTCGCTCCGCCCCCTGTCATGTTTTCCCCTCCCCCCTGTCACATACCCCATCACCCCCCTCCCCGTCACCCCCCTCGCTCCGCTCCCTGTCATGTTTTCCTCTCCCCCCTGTCACATACCCCATCACCCCCCTCCCCGTCACCCCCTCCCCTTACTACTTCCCTGGTGGTCTAGTGACCTCTTCCGCCTTCGGGGCAGGAAAGAGCCCCTTCTTTCCTGCCCTGAGAGCTGCCCTGCATGCATCCTTCCTGTTGGTGATCCTCGGCGCCAATTCAAAATAGCCACCGAGAGCTGAAGTCTCGCGAGGTCACTTTAACTCTCGGCGGGCATTTTGAATTGGCACCGAGGATCACCAACAGGAAGGATGCATGCAGGGCAGCGCTCCTGGCAGAAAAGAGGGGGCTCTTTCCTGCCCCAAAGGTGGAAGAGGTCACTAGACCACCAGGGAAGTAGTAAGGTAAGGGGAGGGGGGTGACGGGAAGGGGGGTGATGGGGTATGTAACAGGGGGGAGGGGAAAACATGACAGGGGGCAGAGCGAGGGTGTGAAAGGGGGTGGGTGGGGTGTGTGGTGGGGGCAGGGCATGTGTCCTCCTTTTTGGGGGACGAAAAATAGTAACCCTATCCTTTCCTAACACTCCCCTCTGCAGTATTCAACCACCAGTAAGACTGCCAGAGTTGAGAAGGTAGGCGGGGGGGGGGGGGGGGGGGGGGTGAGAAAGAAGAAACCCAAATATCAGGGGTGATATTTTGTCAGCTCATACCCAGTTACTCACCTGAAGCCTTTGTGAGCTTGCCTCCTTTTCCCCATGGAGTGGAAGGGGGAGACTCCCCATTCCCCCTTACCTGGTGCCATTGTGTCCAGGATGTCCTCTGTCTCACTGATTCTTGTGTGTGACCATAAACAGGGTGAATGTATGGGACTTGGGTGGAGCTTGGCTTTGGAAAGGGGAAATAGAGATAATCTGAGGAAGGGAGAATAGCAGATAAGATTAAGACAGGAGACGCGGCAAGGGATGAAGGTGGTATGGATGATGACAGATCACTAAATTGGTTGGGCCTATTCATTGTGTTCCTGATGTGAAATACATTTAATCCAGTGTGCTGTACGTCAGTGAAAAACATCTGTATGATACAGAGGTTTGCATCACCCCTGATAAAAAGGACACCTCGCTCTGAACCAAATGCACTTTGTTTTTAGCAAACACCAGAATCTTAGCTCTACAAAGCAAAATGGAGATGTTACAGGTGCCAGGGAAGGCCACAAGCATCTCTGTGAGCTCAGCACAACTGGGCTCAATTTAAGACTATTCTAAAATGGCTCCGTTTCTGATAGGGTTTGTGGCCCTGCGGCCAAGTTTGTTGAAATTGGCCTCACTGTGAGAGCACTTTATTCCATAGTTGAGATTGTTTTGCTTGCTTCCGTGCTGAGCTAACAGGACACAGTCCTCTGACAGGTCAATACCCCAAGAGGATGGTGGGCTGATGGGAAGCAAAGTCCACTCACCTTAGCTGCCAGGCTGAAATTGCATGTCAATGCCAACCATTATCTACAGCATATCAGTGTACCAATAACCCAATAGGTCTAATTAAATACAAAACTGCAAACAAAGGAAGATTATACTGTTACCATGGCAGGTGGATCTTTGATGTAGTGTTACTATAACTAGGAAGCGTCATAAGTCTGTTGCCAAGGTGATGCTATGGTTGGAGTATCTCTTACCCCAATGCATGCAGGGACTTGTAACCACAAGTCCCTGCATGCAATGGGGTAAGCCCAGGACTGGATCAACCCTGTTGGGAAAATCTGGATCTTGTTGGCAACCCTAAGTATTATTATGACTGTGGATCTCCTGAGCTTGCTGCCATGGTGATGCTGTGGCTGGAGGGGTCCCTGCTGCATGTTAATGTAGTATTAGTATAACTAGGGGAACTTTATAAGCCTGTTACCATGGTGATACTGTGGCTGCAGGGTCTTTACTGGATGTTGATAATAGTGTTACTATAAATGGGGAACTTCATAACCCAGTTGTCATGGTGTTACTATGGCTGGAGTGTCTCTCCTGGATGTTGATGTAGTTAGTGTTACTATGACTGTAGGATCTCCTGGGCCTGTTACCATGGTGATGCTAGGGATGTGGATTTCTTGGATGATGCTGTGACACTGTTATGATTAGAGGATCACATGTGCCTATTGGTGTGGTGATGCTGTGACTAAGGAATTTAGTGGCAATAGGGGTTGCTATGGCTGTGGTGCTGGTGGATCTTTGGTGCCTATTGCTACAATGACAAAGGGTTGGTAAAAAAAAGCTGCTGGACAAGGAAGGGGAGAAAAGGGAGGGAAGGAATATGCTGGTCCTGAGCATAGAGATACCAAGGCTGCTCCAGCCCAAAGAGTGAGATAGAAGCAGGTCAATGAGTGAGGTTTTTCTCATGGTACTTTCAGGGTACAAATTTGGCAAGATGGTGAAGGGACTGAGGCCTGAGGAATGGCTGCTGTCTACTCTTATTGGCAAGTAATGCCTTTATATGCATATAATAATGGATTTCTGCTTCATGGGTGACATGTTACATATTTTATTTTATTTTGCAATTTCAAATACAATATAGGTAATAAATAGAAATAAATAAATCAAAACAGAGAAAAGAAAATAAGATGATACCTTTTGTATTGTACAGCTTAGTAAAAGGACCCCCATTCCTGGCCTGTTAAATAGTTTTGACTATCAGGGGGTACTGTTTAAAGATCCTTGAAGAGGCAGTATCTCATAATTTAAACCTGATGAGGCACAAGTCTGCTATAAAGACAACCACCTCAACAAACAACAGGTCCAACAAAATGTTTTAAAAACCCTGTCTGATGTTATGACATACTAAAATTATTTTAATATTTTGATGTCATCTCAGTAAAGCTAACACACAAGCCCTCCACCTAACCTTATCTTACCATACCAGCACTAACTCCCAGGACTCAAAGAGCAACAATCTATATAAATGAGCTTGGACCGACTCACCTGCAAATGCGCAGTAGAGCCCAAACATTGAGACAGCAAAAGTCCAAGCCCCACCTCAGCTCCAGAACCAGAAAGGAGGAGGAGTCAGAGGCGGGGCAAGGGGCGGAGAGTACCAAAAACAGCCCAAATGTAATGCAAACATTCTGTCTCTCACACACATGGAACTCGGAAGGGGATGGAGGGTGGAAGGAAGGACGGGGCGTGGGAATCGGAGGGGGAGGCGGCATGGAAATCAGAGGGGGAGGGAGGAACGATTGAAGGAGGGGGTGTGATAATCAGCTGTCATGAACAATGGCGTCGCAGTCAAAAGAGAGGCTCTAGGGAGGGAGGGAGGCCAGTAGCAGGAGCACTTGAACTCAACCAATAGGGAGGAGGTGTTGCACATGGCCATGGAAATTGGAAGAGGAGGAAGGGAAGGAGGGGGCATGGAAATCGGAGGGGGAGGGAGGGAGGGTTGAAGGAAGGGGCGTGGAAATCAGAGGGGGAGGCACTAAACCGCAATACAGGGAGGGAGGGAAGTACCACACCCTGCAGCACACTTCAGGTATGGAGGCGAGGAGCCATGGAAGGAAATACGGAGAGCAGATGAAAACTCAACGGAAGAGGAACAGAAGTAACCCTCGCACACAAAACCAGTCTCCAGCGTCGAAAGCAACAACCACTGTGAAAAGTAAGTGTACACGCAAAACCCGCATTAAACATGAACCAGCAGACAATTAGTAATCACTCTTCTACAGAAAAACTTTCCCACATGTCCAAAGCGAATTCCAGCATTAAACATGATGTTGCCGCTGCAGCGTCTGATAGGGAGGATGCCGAAATCACGGACAGTGAGCTAAACACTCAAGTCACGATCACACAATTCCAGCACTCCAACCCCCCCCCCCCCCCACACACACACACACACACACACACACTTTCACTCAGCAAGCCGCGTTCGCGCCTTCTACCAACGGACGCAAGGGGGAAAGGCTGTAGGACCCAAACCACACACTGAGACAGGGAAGAAGGCTGCACTCCGTGTTTAAAAACATTACTGAAAGAAAACAACACCTTAAAAACATGTTTAAGCAGCACTGTGTCACTTAGGCGACAGGTAACGGTGAGAAACATCTTAATCAAATTATGAAAAACACACAACGAAGTGACAGAAAATATAACAAAACAGCTCAGAACCACTAATTTATGGACACATTTGAACTATTCTGACTACTGTTACCTGCACTGATTTATCACCATTCATTATTAACACCTTCCATATCATCATGCTGATCAATCCATAGACTGGTGGGTTGTGTCCATCTACCAGCAGGTGGAGATAGAGAGCAATCCTTTTGCCTCCCTATATGTGGTCATGTGCTGCCGGAAACTCCTCAGTATGTTCTCTATCTCAGCAGGTGGTGGTCACACACAGCAGCAGCTCTGGCTAGGCCTCCAAGCCTAATTTTTAGGTTTTGTTGAGTGCCTGGGGTTGAGGGCTCTTCTTGAGCAAGTGCAAACCTAGTGGCGCCAGGTCCCTCCTTTTCTCCCCCCTCCCGCTGGCTCCGTTAAAAAAAAAAAAAAATTTTTGGACGTCCTTAAGGGCGTTTATTTCGACGTTTATTTAAACGTTTATTGCAGCTACTCACTGGGACACCAGGTCGTTACAGCTCGGAGCGAGAAGCAGGTAATTTTTACCTTTTTATAGCGGGCAGGGGGTTCCCCGATTGACCTCCACGTGGCCTATGGCGTCGGAGGGCGAGGGCGCGAAGAATCTCTCCCCGGACCGCGTGTGCGCTTCTAGCGGGGATGCGGGGGTTTTAAAGTCTGATTCGCCCTTGGTGGGTGTCAGTTTGGAGGCCGGTCAGTGTCCCGGGTCTTCCTCCGGCGCGGCGGTTTTTCCCGCCATAAACGCCCATCCCCCGCTGCTTGCCTCCGCCATCTTGGCCGGCCACTCTGCTCGGACGGCTTCTTCTTGGGCCGCCCTTGAGCTGGGAGACGTTCATGCCATGACCGCCCTTGATTTGGGCAACGGCAAAAAAGCGGCTAAAGTTAAGCGCCGTTCTTCCCGCGTGGCTCCTTCGCGGAGTGTCGCGCCAGATGCCATCTTGGATGCGCAGCATGTTGCTCCCCCGCTCTTGCGAGCGCCGGTTGAGGGTGCGTCTAGGGCTGTGGCCCAGGCTGCTGAAATTCACAGTCTGGGGGGTTTCTCCCCCGAGTTTATTTTGCTGCTGCATCAGGCCTTCCTTATGCAAAACGCTGCTCCTTCTCCATTGTCCGATAACGGGGTTGAGGCCCCCGGAAGTAAACGCCCTCGGGTGGATTCCCAGGCCTTAGAGGACGCTGTTTCCTCTGATGTAGATGAGGGCAGCGTATCTGAGTTCTCCCAACGGTCCTTTGGGGATTCCTTGGAGGAGACGGATTCCCGCTCAGATGGAGCGGATGACCCCTCTGCAACGCGGATCTTTCGCTCAGAGGATTTGCCCAACCTGTTACTGCAGGCCATGAGCATTTTGAAGATTTCCTCGCCAGAGGACGTCTCTCCCTCAGCCCCTGTTGGCTCTGCCATTATGCTGGGGACGAAGCGCCCGCCTAGAACCTTCCACGTGCATGATGCCATGCACACCTTAATTTAGGCTCAATGGGATGTCCCGGAAGCGAGCCTCAAAGTGGCTAGGGCTATGTCCCGCCTCTATCCTTTGCCTGAAAGTGAACGTGAGGCCTTTATTTGGCCTACCGTGGATTCTTTAATCACTGCGGTGACTAAGAAAACGGCGTTGCCGGTGGAAGGTGGCACGGCACTAAAGGACGCCCAAGACAGAAGATTGGAAGCGGCTTTAAGGTCGTCCTTCGAGGCGGCTGCCTTAAGTTTGCAGGCCTCAGTTTGCGGCTCCTATGTGGCCAGGGTGTGCCTGACGATGGTGCAGCGGGCTTCCCCCTCGGATCCTTCCTTGAGGGCTGACTGGCCAGCCCTGGAATCGGGCTTGGCTTATTTGGCAGACTTACTGTATGATGTCTTGAGAGCCTCGGCTAAAGGCATGGCTCAGACAGTCTCTGCGCGGCGTTGGGTTTGGCTGAAACATTGGTCTGCGGACCACGCCTCTAAGTCCCGCCTGGCTAAGTTGCCTTTTAAAGGCAAGCTGCTCTTTGGGGTCGAGCTGGACAAAATCGTGACCGATCTCGGCACGTCTAAGGACAAGAGGTTACCAGAGGTCAGGGCTCGGGCTAGTGCTCACCCCGGTATCTCCAGAGGACGGTTTCAGGAAGCCCGTCGGTACCGCCCGGGCAAGTCGGGCTCCTCTGCCCCCTCTTCCTTCAAAAGGAACTTCTCCCCCAGGCAGCATTCCTTTCGCAGAGACCGCTGTCCCGGAGGTACGCCCTCCGGTCCTCCCCCAGGGTCTCGTACCCAATGACGGGGTCCTGGTCCATGGCCCAGGGCAGATTGGAGGATGCCTGTCCTCGTTTTTGGGCGAGTGGACCAGAGTAACTTCAGACGCTTGGGTGCTGGAAGTCATTAGAGACGGCTACAAGTTAGAGTTCTGCCGACCCTTAAGAGACGGGTTTGTACTCTCTCCCTGCAAGTCTCCGGTCAAAGCTGTGGCAGTGCAGCAGACCTTGGACAACCTGATACGCCTGGGTGCGGTCGTTCCGGTGCCAGAAAATCAGATTGGCAAGGGACGTTACTCCATTTACTTTGTGGTACCAAAGAAAGGAGGTTCTGTCCGGCCTATCCTCGACCTCAAAGGGGTCAATCGGGCCTTGAAAGTGCGGCACTTTCGCATGGAGACTCTCCGCTCTGTTATAGCGGCAGTGAAGGCAGGAGAGTTCTTGGCTTCCTTGGACATCAAGGAAGCGTACCTGCATATTCCCATCTGGCCTCCTCATCAACGCTTTCTGCGTTTTGCAGTCCTGGGCCGACACTTCCAGTTCAGAGCCCTCCCTTTCGGGTTGGCTACTGCTCCGCGGACCTTCTCCAAAGTAATGGTGGTCATCGCGGCCTTCCTGCGAAAGGAAGGAGTACAAGTCCATCCTTATCTGGACGACTGGTTGATCCGAGCCCCCTCTTATGCAGAGTGCGGCAAAGCTGTGGACCGGGTGGTTGCTCTTTTGAGCTCCCTGGGGTGGATCATCAACTGGGAGAAGAGCCAGCTGCGCCCGACTCAGTCCCTGGAGTATCTGGGAGTTCAATTCGACACCCAAGTGGGCAGAGTGTTCCTGCCAGACAATCGGATTGTCAAACTTCAGGCTCAGGTGGACCAGTTCCTAGTAGCCTCTCCTCTTCGGGCTTGGGACTATGTGCAGCTGTTGGGCTCTATGACGGCCACGATGGAAGTAGTGCCCTGGGCCAGGGCTCATATGAGACCACTACAACTCTCTCTGCTGCAGCGCTGGACTCCGATGTCGGAGGATTATGCTGTGCGCCTTCCCTTGGACCCAGCAGTGCGCAAGGCGCTGAGCTGGTGGATGCAGACAGACAAGTTGTCTGCAGGAATGCCTCTGGTTACCCCAGAGTGGATTGTCGTCACGACGGACGCCTCTTTGTCGGGCTGGGGAGCCCACTGCTTGGGAAGGACAGCGCAGGGGCTCTGGTCTCCTGCAGAGGCAAAGTGGTCTATCAACCTCCTGGAACTCAGAGTCATTCGGTTGGCGCTTTTGGAGTTCATCCCGGTACTGGCGTTGAAGCCAGTACGGGTCCTGTCGGACAATGCCACAGCTGTGCCCTATTGTCAACCGCCAGGGAGGTACCAAGAGCGCCCCTCTAGCCAAGGAGGCCATGAATCTATGCCAGTGGGCGGAAGCGAACCTGGAACAGCTGTCAGCGGCCCACATTGCCGGAGTCATGAATGTCAAGGCGGACTTTCTCAGTCGCCATACCTTGGAGCCCGGAGAGTGGCAGCTATCTGCTCAGGCGTTCTTGGACATCACGAAGCGCTGGGGCCAGCCGAGCCTAGATCTGATGGCGTCATCGGCCAATTGCCAAGTGCCGCGCTTTTTCAGCAGAGGACGGGACCCTCGATCCCTGGGAGTAGATGCTCTTCTCCAACAGTGGCCGACACAAGAGCTTCTCTATGTGTTCCCGCCCTGGCCCATGTTGGGCAGGGTGCTAGACCGGGTGGCAAAGCATCCGGGCCGGATAATCCTGGTGGGTCCGGACAGGCCCAGACGTCCCTGGTATGCGGACTTGATCAGGCTCTCAGTCGACGATCCTCTGCGGCTGCCAGTGGAGCAGGGCCTGTTACATCAGGGTCCCGTGGTGATGGAGGATCCCTCCCCCTTTGGTCTTACAGCCTGGCTATTGAGCGGCAGCGTCTGAGAAAGAAGGGCTTCTCAGACAAGGTCATCGCCACTATGCTGAGAGCGAGGAAGCGCTCTACTTCTACTGCTTACGCCAGGGTTTGGCGTACCTTTGCAGCGTGGTGTGAAGCAGGCTCACTTTCTCCCTTCACTGCTCCAATTTCTTCAGTGTTGGCGTTCCTGCAAGAAGGTCTGGAGAAAGGCCTGTCGCTCAGTTCCCTTAAAGACCAGGTAGCGGCTCTGGCTTGCTTCAGGGGCCGCCTGAAGGGTGCTTCCCTGGCTTCGCAGCCAGATGTGGTGCGCTTTCTCAAGGGAGTTAATCACCTGCGCCCTCCTCCTCACTCAGTGGTGCCTGCGTGGAATCTCAACCTGGCGCTAAGAGCCTTGCAGAAGCCGCCTTTTGAACCCTTGTCTAGGGCATCTCTGAAAGACCTGACGTTGAAAGCAGTCTTTTTGGTGGCTATCACTTCAGCCAGAAGAGTTTCCGAGCTCCAGGCACTCTCATGTCGAGAGCCTTTTCTGCAGTTCACTGAGGCAGGAGTGACTATTCGCACAGTGCCTTCCTTCCTGCCCAAGATTGTTTCTTGCTTCCATGTGAATCAGCAGCTCTGTCTCCCTTCCTTTCGTAGAGAGGACTACCCAGAGGAATACTTTGCTCTCAAATATCTGGATGTGAGACGAGTCATCATCAGATACTTGGAAGTGACCAATGATTTCCGGAAATCGGATCATCTGTTTGTCCTGTTTGCAGGTCCTCGTAAGGGTCTGCAGGCTTCTAAGCCTACAGTGGCAAGATGGGTCAAGGAAGCCATTGCAGCGGCTTATGTGGCCTATCCAGCTGAAGGCTCACTCCACTAGAGCTCAGGCGGCCTCGATGGCAGAGACCGGGTCCGTCTCCTTGGAAGAGATTTGCAAGGCGGCAACTTGGGCATCGGCCCATACCTTCTCCAGGCATTACCACTTGGCTGTGGCTGCTCGGGCGGAGGCCCGGTTTGGAGCTTCAGTGTTGCGGTCAGGGATTTCAATGTCCCGCCCTGGGTGAGTACTGCTTCGGTACATCCCACCAGTCTATGGATTGATCAGCATGATGATATGGAAGGTAAAATTATGTATCATACCTGATAATTTTCTTTCCATTAATCATAGCTGATCAGTCCATAGCCCCTCCCAGATATCTGTATTGTTTATATTCTGGTTGCATTTCAGGTTCAAGTTTAGTCTTCAGTTCCTGTTCAGGAGGACTTCGTGTTCAAGTTTTTCAATGGATTCTTCAAGAGTTGAGACGAATTTGTGTTACAGTGAGCTGCTGCATTCCTCTCCCCTCCGTTTTACGGGGCTGGATTGAGACTTAAATTCTGCCGGCACTCCCTCCCGCTTCGTGTGGCAGTAGGGCAGCTTTGTACCCCTCCCGCTTCGGCGGTGTTAGGGTCAGTCAGCTCCTCCCGTGGTTGCGGTTGCAGGATAAGCCAGATCCCCCCGCATCAGCGGGTGTGGTGTCCCTCCCCCGCTCCGCGGGGATGAGCTGGACGGATTCCCCTCCCCCACTTGTGTGGGGATGAGCTGGGTTAATTCCCCTCCCCCGTTTCGGCGGTGGTGAGCTGGGCAGAGTGTCCCTTTGTGGGTGTAATTCTCTAAGTGCTGAGTCCTGCGGATGGAGCTTGGATATCGACATACTGAGGAGTTTCCGGCAGCACATGACCACATATAGGGAGGCAAAAGGATTGCTCTCTATCTCCACCTGCTGGTAGATGGACACAACCCACCAGTCTATGGATTGATCAGCTATGATTAATGGAAAGAAAATTATCAGGTATGATACATAATTTTACCTTATTACATTGCGTACAAGCAAAAAATACACACACCACTGCTACTTCAAATAACTTTAGCAAAGTGACTGAATTGTTTTTAGCCACTGCTGAATTGATTACAACTATTCTGACTACTGTTACGTGAGGTTCTTGTAAGAAGGCAGGATCTCTAATATGCCACGTAGAAAAATAGAAAGCACAGCAAATGATCATTCAGCTCATGAGTTACAATTGAAGAGGAGGAAAGCTGAAAGGGATAGAATTAGATGTGAAAATAGAACAGAACAACAAACACATGCAGAGAAGGAAAGGTTATGCAACTTCAGATTAAATCACAGTGAAGAACAAAGAGTTGCAGAAAGACACAGAGGTCAACAATGCAAAATTAACAAACGCTTAATGGACCTTCAAATGTCAGGACACAAAGCTTTAAGGACTTTGAAGAAAGTAATATATCCAGTAGCAACCTTGGCCATTTCACTGAAATATGTGAACATTGTAATGCAAAAAAGGAGAGGCCAACAGATAAGAAGAAGTTTAATGTGAAAGTATTAGTTAAACAAACATCAGAACAAGGTACATTGATTAAAGGATCAAATTCTGTGTACACAAAAAACATCTATATAAATAAATCCCACCTTGAACGTTCTGAAGCTCCCTCCAACTGTGGCAGTGAGGCCCTGAACTGCTGTAGTCCTCCTGGTAGGGAAGGCTATTCAGACTACTCACCACCGCCTTCAGCCACGCCCCATCTCCGACTTACGCCATGCCCCAACTGGACATAAAAAGCACCCTGAACCACACTCTGAGGCTTCAATAGTTCGTATGTTCGAAGCTCTGTAACCACTTTTAAGCACAGTACATCTGTGCGCCGCCATGACCTGGACGAGCATCACAGCTGCAACACACACGGATGAGCATCACACCAATAGGAATAGAACAAGGGAGGAGCATCTGAGGTGAAGGCGTCAGTTGGGAGGAGTCATTTTCTACGACTGCACCGTTGCCACGCAACGGAATGAAATCATGCCTCATGCACCTATCAAACAGCTCAAAAAGAAGAAGGGAGGGAGAGCCGGCACAGGGTGAGCCGCTCTCACATTTCTCCCCGTCAGCGGACTCCACCCCTTCGTCCTCCTGGAGCCTCTGATTGGTTCTACTCCCTGCCCGTCTCCCCGCCACTCCCCGTCCCCATGGCAGACGTTGCAGGAGGAAGAGGAGGCAAGGTAAAGGATCCCGGTGTCCTCTCAGCTCGGCCCAGGAACAGTTTGCGGCAGCGGAGGGAGCGACAAGGGCCGGGGAGTTACGAGCTGTCTGTCACCTTCCTTCCCGGCGGAGCATGAAGGTTACCATGGACTTTGAGGAGTGCCTGAAGGACTCCCCCCGCTTCAGGTATAACTGCAGACTTCCTCTTCCCCCTCCCCCACGGTGCATCACCCAAGCCCCTACCCCTCCCCCCTCGCGGCCAGCATAGGACGAAGGGAGATCCGGCACAGGGTGAGCCACTTTCACATTTCTCCCTGTCAGCGGACTCAGCCCTTTCGTCCTCCTGGAGCCTCTGATTGGTTCTACTCCCTGCCCGACTCCCCTCCACTCCCCGTCCCCATGGCAGATGCTGCAGGAGGAAAAGGAGGTGGGGTAAAGGATCCCGGTGTCCTCTCAGCTCAGCCCAGGAACAGTTTGTGGCAGCGGAGGGAGCGACAAGGGCCGGGGAGTTACGAGCTGTCTGTCACCTTCCTCCCCGGCGCAGCATGAAGGTTACCGTCGACTTTGACGAGTGCCTGAAGGACTCTCCCCCGCTTCCTACTGAAATGGGCCTCTCTCTATCTCTTTGTCCCTCTCTCTCACACACAGTCTCACAGACACACACACACTCTCTCTCTGACACAAACACACACATACTCTGTCTCTCTCTCTCATTCTCTCTCTGACATACACAATCCATTTCTCACACACACATACACTCTGAGGAAAATCTTGCTAGCGCCCGTTTCATTTCTGACAGAAACGGGCTTTTTTCCTAGTAGTATATAAAAGTGTACTGTAAACATCAAATAAAATTTGTTTTACATCTTTCTAAAAAAAACTCACCCATTTTAGTGGGCTTAATATCCTATATAATGACTTCCAGATTTTATTAAAAAAGAGAGAGATGTCTCAGCAAAATATTGAGTGGAATTCTATGATCTGATTTAAGTTTTGCTGAGATATCTCTCTCTCTTTTAATAAAATCTGGATGTCATCTTTGATTGATTATATATGCCCTGCTATTTTGTAATTTTCAGACTTCAACTGTGAGCCAATTAGAATGAGAGCTCAGTAGTCCCTATTGATTGATGGTAATTTCTTTGATTACAGTGACGTCACGAGAGCGACCGGACATTTTTAAGCCAACGATATAAAAGCGCCTTGAAAGAACTGAGCAAGTGCAGCAGAAAAAGATTATGGTGGTGCGGTTTAAGCCGATTACAAGAGACAACATGACATTTAACCCGAGTCCCTGAGGAAAGTAGTGAAACCCGCGGCGTTGGCATGACTAGGGGAAATTTAATGGACTTATGAGTGTAAGATCGGCAGTTTAAAGCTACAAGGGCGCTTCATCATAAAAAGTCAATGAAAAAATCAACAAATTAAAAGACGGAGTCAGCCAAAGAATCGTCTGAAAGATAATTTTATGACTTTTTTGAGCACTGTTTATGAGTATTATGTTAGCACGTTTGGACTGTTGTAATAGCACGTATTAGCACATATAAGAATAAGCCCAATGAAAAAGGTGCTATTCCACCAGGCAAAAAAACAAATGATATTGCCTTAAAAGTGGTGGTATATTCTGAGGGCTGTTTCAAACAATAGGTTGTGATGATTAGTGTACTAAGAAATTACTTCATTACACGTTTTTTTGAGCGGTGCCAACAGTTCGGATTATCAGTTTTCAGTCTTTTGTTTTTGTAATTTATTTGGTTTCAACTCGGCAGTGCCACCTACTGGAGGTCAAACTGAAGAAATCAAAGAGGCACCAAGGTAACCTGATATTTCAAAAGTGCTTACCCATAAATTTTCAGGGGCACTATATATGGATAGTACGCTGAAATTTTATGTCATGTGCTGTGGCTGCTAAAAGAGAAAACATAATGATAGGGATTGTTCAAAAAGGGCTGGAGAACAAAAATATAAATATCATTATGCCCTTGTATGGGTCCCAGCTGTAACTGCACCTTGAGTAATGCATGCAGTTCTGGTCACTTCATCTGAAAAAGGATACAGTGGTACAGAGAAGGGCAATCAAAATGATGAAGGGGATAGACCACCTTATGAAGAAAGGTTAAACTGATGAGGAGGGTATGAGGAGGATATGAAGTCTAAGTTCGACTTTGGACGTTTAGCGCAACATGTCCAAAATCCGAACAGGAAAGAAGGTAGGTCATTTTCCAAAAATAAAAACATCTATCTTTTTTCAAAAATACCATTTTGAACAAGGTTTTGTACTTTGGACATTTTGTTTTTTGATCCATTTTCGATAAAAATAAATACTTGTAAAACATAGAAAATCAAACCATTGGGATGTAGGAGGAGCCAGCATTTTTAGCAGACTGGTCCCCCAAACACCCCAGGAGAGCAATGGGCACCCTAGGGGGCACTTCCTTGCACTTCATATAAATGATCCCAGGTACATGCTTTACCTTTGCTCCCTTATCTTGTCCCCTGAACCCTCCAAAACCCACCCAAAACCTACTACCCCCACTGTACACCACTACAATAGCCCTTATGGGTGAAGGGGGAACCTATATGTGAGTAAAGTAGGGTTTTGGTGAGTTTGGGAGAGGTCGCAGTTTCCACCACAAGTGTGATGCCATGGAGTGGGGGACTGGGACTCTGGTCCCTATCTCCCGCTACCTGTCCATAGTGCACTGCACCAACCACTACACTATCCCAGGGGCCTGTTTGCTGCTCTAATAGACCTGGCTATAACATCTGAGGCTGGTAAGTCATATTTTATTCACATTTTGGGGGGTGGGAGGGTGTAGGTGACCAGTGGGTGATGCTTGGGGGGGGGGGGTCATCCCTGATTCCCTCCAGTGGACATTTAGGGCACCTTTTTGTGCCTTATTCATTATAAAAACAGGTCTAGCTCAAAACCTCTGAGTTTTAGTTTTGTTTTGCATTATGGCTGAAAAACATCTAAGGAATGCCCAAATCCTGCCCTTAAGACGCCCCTGACATGCCCCCTTGAGATTTATAGAAATACATCTGAAAGATAGGTTTTGAAAATACCGATTTGGACGTTTTTGTGAGAAAAACATCCAAATGCTGCTTTATGCCACTTTTAAGATGTTTTTCTCTTTTGAAAACGAGCCCCTAGGTCTCTTTAGCTTGGAGAAAAGGTTTGAGAAGGGATATGAGGTGGAATGATTAAAAACATAAGAACTACCATACTGGTCAGACCAAAATCCTTCAAACCCAGTATTCTATTCTTTTATTATTCGTATTAGTATGCATATACACAAAATTATCCCTTGGAAAATCATCTTGATACAGAAACAAGAAGGGATTTCACAATTAACAAAAGAAGAATTACCTTTATTAACAGGAAAAGAAATATAGTCTACCCTTCAACCCACTCCACAACCAAAGAAGGCAGCAAGGAAGAATATCAGGAAAATTATTGAATGGGCTGTGTCGGCACTAGTGCACAGCCAGCCATGCTAGTGGCTTAGTAAACCCCATCGTCTCTTTGTTTTTTGGCCACCACCACACACTAAGCAGAAGTTTGGCTTTTTTTGTTACATTTGTACCCCGCACTTTCCCACTCATGGCAGGCTCAATGTGGCTTACATGGGGCAATGGAGGGTTAAGTGACTTGCCCAGAGTCACAAGGAGCTGCCTGTGCTGGGAATTGAACTCAGCTCCTCAGTTCCCCAGGATCAAAGTCCACCACTAGGCCATTCCTCCACTCTTTTGAGGATGTATTGTATTTTCAATGTATTGTCCACAATGACACCAAGATATTTTTCCTAATGTTAAACCTAGCATTGTGTAGGAACTGGTCAGCATTCTGGGGAAGGGAGAGCCTATTCCGATCTGATGGGCTTCACCTTAACCAGGGTGGGACCAGGCTGCTGATGTCAACTTTTAAAAAGGAAATAGAGCAGCTTTTAAACTAGAAATGGGGGGGGGGGGGGGGAGGCCGACAGTGGCTCAAAAGCGCATGGTTCGGGAGAAGGTATCTTTTGAGGATATCACCCAGATAGGGAAAAAAGGGTTACTTGTGAGTAAGGATGACGAAGAAATGGTAGAGGATCAGATGGACTTAAATAAAATTAATAATGACCAGACAGAAGACAACATATTAATAATACCATGTATTAAACGTAATAAAAATCAGAACAACAAGCCAGGAGCCTAAGAAATAAGATGGGGGAGTTGGAATATATTGCACTAAATGAAAAATTAGATATAATAGGCATCTCTGAGACCTGGTGGAAGGAGGATAACCAGTGGGACACTGTCATACCGGGGTACAAATTATATCGTAGTGATAGGGTGAATCGGATTGGTGGAGGGGTAGCATTGTATATTAACGAGAGCCTTGAATCAAATAGATTGAAAATTCTGCAGGAAACAAAACACTCCTTGGAATCACTGTGGATTGAAATTCCATGTGCAAAGGGGAAAAGGATAGTGATAGGAGTGTACTACCGTCCGCCTGGCCAGGACGAACAGACGGATGCGGAAATGTTAAAGGAAATCAGGGACGCAAACAAACTGGGCAACACAATAATAATGGGGGATTTCAATTACCCGCATATAGACTGGGTTAATGTAACATCTGTACACGCAAGGGACATAAGATTTCTTGATGAAATCAAGGACAGCTTCATGGAACAGCTAGTTCAGGAGCAGACAAGAGAAGGAAAAATACTAGACTTAGTCCTTAGTGGTGCTCATGATCTAGTGCAGGGGGTAACGATACGAGGGCCGCTTGATAACAGTGATCATAATATGATCGGTTTTGATATTGGCATTGAAGGAAGTGAAACTAGGAAATCAAGTACGCTAGCGTTTAACTATAGAAAAGGTGATTACGACAAAATGAGAAAAATGGTGAAAAAAAGACTGAAAGGAGCAGCTCGCAGAGTAAAAAACTTGCATCAGGCGTGGATGCTGTTTAAAAACACCATCCTGGAGGTTCAGGACAAATATATTCCACGTATTAGAAAAAAGGGAAAAAAGACTAAACGTCAGCCGGCGTGGCTAAACAGTAAGATAAAGGAAATCATTAGAGCCAAAAAACAATCCTTCAGAAAGTGGAGAAGAGAACCAACTGAAAGTAACAGGATAGATCATAAGGAATGCCAAGCCAAATGCAAAGCGGAGATAAGGAGGGCAAAAAAGGACTTTGAGAAGAAATTAGCGTTGGAAGCAAAAATACATAGTAAAAATTTTTTAGATACATTAAAAGCAGGAAACCGGCCAAAGAGTCGGTTGGGCCGCTGGACGAAAATGGTGTTAAAGGGGCGATCAAGGAGGACAAAGCCGTAGCGGAGAAATTAAATGAATTCTTTGCTTCGGTCTTCACCGAGGAGGATTTGGGGGGGACACCGGTGCCGGAAAGAATATTTGAAGGGGGGGAGTCGGAGAAACTAAACAAATTCTCTGTAACCTTGGAGGATGTAATGGGTCAGTTCAGCAAGCTGAAGAGTAGTAAATCACCGGGACCTGATGGTATTCATCCCAGAGTATTAATAGAACTAAAAAATGAACTTGCGGAGCTACTGTTAGAAATATGCAATCTGTCCCTAAAATCGAGTGTAGTACCGGAAGACTGGAGGGTAGCCAATGTTACTCCGATTTTTAAGAAGGGTTCCAGAGGAGATCCGGGAAATTATAGACCGGTGAGTCTGACGTCGGTGCCGGGCAAGATGGTGGAGGCTATTATTAAGAATAAAATTGCAGAGCATATACAAAAACATGGACTGATGAGACAAAGTCAGCACGGATTTAGTGAAGGGAAGTCTTGCCTCACCAATCTAATGCATTTTTTTGAGGGGGTAAGCAAACATGTGGACAATGGGGAGCCGGTTGATATTGTATATCTGGATTTTCAGAAGGCGTTTGACAAAGTGCCGCACGAAAGACTCCTGAAGAAATTGCAGAGTCATGGAATCGGAGGTAGGGTATTATTATGGATTAAGAACTGGTTGAAAGATAGGAAGCAGAGAGTAGGATTGCGTGGCCAGTATTCTCAGTGGAGGAGGGTAGTTAGTGGGGTCCCGCAGGGGTCTGTGCTGGGTCCGTTGCTTTTTAATGTATTTATAAATGACCTAGAGATGGGAATAACTAGTGAGGTAATTAAATTCGCCGATGACACAAAATTATTCAGGGTCGTCAAGTCGCAGTAGGAATGTGAACGATTACAGGAGGACCTTGCGAGACTGGGAGAATGGGCGTGCAAGTGGCAGATGAAGTTCAATGTTGACAAGTGCAAAGTGATGCATGTGGGTAAGAGGAACCCGAATTATAGCTACGTCTTGCAAGGTTCCGCGTTAGGAGTTACGGATCAAGAAAGGGATCTGGGTGTCGTCGTCGATGATACGCTGAAACCTTCTGCTCAGTGTGCTGCTGCGGCTAGGAAAGCGAATAGAATGTTGGGTGTTATTAGGAAGGGTATGGAGTCCAGGTGTGCGGATGTTATAATGCCGTTGTATCGCTCCATGGTGCGACCGCACCTGGAGTATTGTGTTCAGTACTGGTCTCCGTATCTCAAAAAAGATATAGTAGAATTGGAAAAGGTACAGCGAAGGGCGACGAAAATGATAGTGGGGATGGGACGACTTTCCTACGAAGAGAGGCTGAGAAGGCTAGGGCTTTTCAGCTTGGAGAAGAGACGGCTGAGGGGAGATATGATAGAAGTGTATAAAATAATGAGTGGAATGGATCGGGTGGATGTGAAGCGACTGTTCACGCTATCCAAAAATACTAGGACTAGAGGGCATGAGTTGAAGCTACAGTGTGGTAAATTTAAAACGAATCGGAGAAAATTTTTCTTCACCCAACGTGTAATTAGACTCTGGAATTCGTTGCCGGAGAACGTGGTACGGGCGGTTAGCTTGACGGAGTTTAAAAAGGGGTTAGATAGATTCCTAAAGGACAAGTCCATAGACCGCTATTAAATGGACTTGGAAAAATTCCGCATTTTTAGGTATAACTTGTCTGGAATGTTTTTACGTTTGGGGAGCGTGCCAGGTGCCCTTGACCTGGATTGGCCACTGTCGGTGACAGGATGCTGGGCTAGATGGACCTTTGGTCTTTCCCAGTATGGCACTACTTATGTACTTATGTAAGCATACATTGAAATGTCTATACACAAATGCCAGGAGCCTGAGGCATAAGATGGGCGAGCTGCAGTACATTGCACACAATGAAAAACTGGATATTATAGGCATCTCTGAGACCTGGTGGAAGGAAGATAACCAATGGGACACAGTCATACAGGGCTACAAATTATATTGTAGCGATAGGGTGGAAAGGATTGGAGGAGGGGTAGCACCAGTGGTGAGCTGGAGCTGGCTCGCACCGGCTCGCAAGAGCCGGTTGTTAAATTTTGTACCAACTTGCAAGCCGGTTGTTCCCTAGTGCAAGCCGGCTCTCCTCCCTCCCGCTCACCCGATCGATCGCCCACCCACCCACCCGCCCGATCCGGTCCCTCACGTCACCGACCTGACTCTTCTAATTCTTCGGGGCAGGCAGTTTTGCCTGCCCGCTATCAGCGCTGACTCTCTCTTCTGTTGAAGTCTCGGTGGCCATTTTGAAGCGCGAACCGGCAGGGGAGAGTCAGTGCTGGTATCGGGCAGGCAAGACTGCCTGCCCCGAAAAATTAGAAGAGTCAGGTCGGTGAGGGACGGATCCGGAGGGAGGGAGGAGAAGTCGCCGGTGAACAACTCGGGAGGGGTGGCAGGGGAGAGAAGGAAGTTGCTGGGCATGGGTGGATGGAGGGGAGAGAAGGGTCGCTGGGTATGGGTGCATGCAGGGCAGGGGAGAGGAGGGTCACTGCTGGACATGGGTGGATGGAGGGCAGGGTAAAGGAGGGTCACTGGGTATGGGTGCATGCAGGGCAGGGGAGAGGAGAGGAGGGTCACTGCTGGACATGGGTGGATGGAGGGCAGGGGAAATGAGGGTCACTGGGTATTGGTGCATGCAGGGCAGGGGAGAGAAGGGTCACTGGACATGGGTGGATGGAGGGCAGGGGAGAGGAGGGGAGAGAGAAGAAATGCTGGACATGGATGGATGGGAGGGAAGAGTGAGGAAGGAGATGAGATGAGGGAAAAGGAAGAGAGGAGAAAAACTGCATATGGATGAAGAAAATAGGCAGAAGCTGAGGACCAGAAATGAAGAAGAAAGGAGGAAAGGAAAGAAATAAATGGAAAGAAAAGCCCTGGAAACGGAGTTAAGAGGACAGATAGCAGCAGAATCGGATACTGGGCCAGCATGATCAGAAAAACAGTCACCAGACAACAAAGGTAGAAAAAAATCATTTTATTTTCATTATAGTGTTTGGAATATGTTCACTTTGAGAATCAGGTGCTCAACATTAAAAGTTTATATTTATTTATTTATTTATTTACTTATTTATGGCATTTTATCGCACATTAAACATGAATTAGATTGGAACCTGGGATCATTTAATTTTTTTTCCTGGAGTAATGCATTGCCACCCCCCCCCCCCCAGGCTCTCTCCCCAGCTATAGCCAGCTCTGCAATTTGGGGGTGGGGCGCAGAGGGGGACGGGGGGGCGCAGAGGGGGACTGGGGAGAGAGCCTGTTGTTAAACATTTACCAGCACACCACTGGGTAGCACTGTATGTAAATGAGAACCTTGACTCAGATAGGCTGCAAATATTGCAGGAGACAAAACCCCTATTGGAATCCTTGTGGATTAAAATTCCACGTGAAAAGGGGAAAGGGACGGTGATAGAAGTGTACTACCATCTGCCTGGCCAAGACGAGCAGACGGATGCAGCAGGGGCGTAGCCACGGGTGGGCCTGGACGGGCCCAGGCCCACCCATTTTCCCTCCAGGCCCACCCATCCTTCGTATGCTGTCGCTGCCCTTTTGTCCGGCGGAGGCAGCGTTCAGCGTTTACTTCCTGTACTGTCTTCTCCCCAGGCTCCACTGCATCATCCCAGTGGAATCCTTTTCCTTTTCGGCCGTCGCGCTGCACTGCCATACACACAGGCAGCTTCGCTCCTCCCCCACCGTGATCATCCGGCCCTAACAGGAAGTGCATCAGAGAGGGCCAGAATGGACGCGGCGGGGGAGGAGCGAAGCTGCCTGTGTGTATGGCAGCGCAGCGCGACAGCCGAAAAGGAAAAGGATTCCACTTGCAGGGACGATGCAGCGGAGCCTGGGGAGAAGACAGGGCAGGAAGGAAACGCTGAACGCTGCCTCCGCGGGACAAAAGGGCAGCGACAGCGCAGGAAGGATGTGGATTCGCTGGCCTGGGGGGGGAAGTGGCTGAGCTGCTGGGACACAGGAGGGAGAGGAGGAACGGACTTGAAGGAAGGAAGAGAGAGCTGCTGGGACATGGGAGGGAGAGGAAGAAGGGACTGGAGGGAAGGGAGAAGCTGCTGGGACATGGGAGGGAGAGGAAGAAGGGACTGGAGGGAAGGGAGAAGCTGCTGGGACATGGGAGGGAGAGGAAGAAGGGACTGGAGGGAAGGGAGAAGCTGCTGGGACATGGGAGGGAGAGGAAGAAGGGACTGGAGGGAAGGGAGAAGCTGCTGGGACATGGGAGGGAGAGGAAGAAGGGACTGGAGGGAAGGGAGAGAGCTTCTGGGACATGGGAGGGAGAGGAAGAAGGGACTGACGGGAAGGGAGAGCTGCTGGGACATGGGAGGGACTGGCGGGAAGGGAGAGAGCTACTGGACATGGGAGGGAGAGGAGGAAGGGACTGGAGAGCTGCTGGACAAGGGAGGAAGAGGAAGAAGGGACTAGAGGGAAGGGAGAGAGCTGCTGGACATGGGATGGAGAGAAGGAGGGGATTGGATGGAAGGGAGAGAGCTGCTGGACATGGGAGGGAGAGGAGGAAGGGGCTGGAGAGCTGCTGGACAAGGAAGGAAGAGGAAGAAGGGACTAGAGGGAAGAGAGCTGCTGGACATGGGAGGATAGGGAGAGAAAGAGAGGAGATGGATGAAAGGATGCAGAGAGAAAGGGGAGAAACTAGAAGGATGTGGAGAGAGGGAGGATACTGAACAGAAAAGGGTAGAGAGATAGACACTGGATAGAAGGAGAGGGGAGATAGAGACACTAGATGGAAGGATCAGGAGAGAGGGTAGATGAGTGGAAGGATAAGGAGAGAAAGAGGGAAGACACTGGATGGAAGGGTAGGGAGAAAAAGGAGACGCTGGATGCAAAAGAAAGAGGGGAGACACTGGAAGGATGGGGAGAGAAAGAGGGGAGCTGCTGGATGGAAAGAGGGAGAGGACAGAGTAGGGAAAGACTGGAGAATAAGAGGAAGGGGCATGTGGCGAACAAGGGTGAGAAAAAGATGAAAAGCCATAGGTGATAAATGGACAGGAAACCATGGCAATAGAAAGACGAAGGAAAGAAGATTCTAGAGACTGGGAGCAACACAATGAGAAAAAGTAAATGGCCATACAACAAAGGTAAAGAAAATAATTTTATTTTTAATTTAGGATAAAGTAATATGGTACCTGTGTTAATAAAGTTTCAGAGACCAATACTTCCTTCCTTAGGTCAGGAGAGGATACCGTAACAGCATTCTACTGACCTGAGGCAGGAGGTTTTGGCCTCTGAAAGCTCACTGAAAAGTGTGACTACATTTTGCTGGGGGAGGGGGGTTGAGAGAAAATTTTGTGCCCACCCACTTTGGGTTCAGGCCCACCCAAAATTGGCAGTCTGGCTATGCCACTGGGATGCAGCAATGTCAAGGGAAATTAGGGAAGCGAATAAAAAGGGCAATGTAATATTAATGGGTGACTTCAATTATCCGGATATAGACTGGGTTAATGAAACATTGGTACACGCAAGGGAGGTGAAATTTCTTGATGAAATCAAGGACGGCTTCATGGAACAGCTGGCTCAGGAGCCGACAAGAGAAGGAAAAATACTAGACTTAATCATTAGTGGAGTTCATGATCTGGTTCAGGGGGTAACGGTGCAAGGGCCACTTGATAACAGTGATCATAATATGATCGGTTTTGATATTGGCTACGAAGTAAGTGAACTCAGGAAATCAAATACACTAGCGTTTAACTTTAGAAAAGGAGACTACGATAAAATGAGGAGAACGGTGAAAAAAAGACTGAAGGGAGCGTCTGAAAGGGTAAAAAGCTTGAATCAGGCATGGATGCTGTTCAAAAACACCATCCTAGAAGTACAGGACAAATATATACCGCGTATGCGAAAAAGAGGAAAAAAGACCAAACGTCAGCCGGTGAAGCTAAACAGTAAGATAAAGGAAGCTATTAGAGCCAAAAAAACAATCCTTCAGAAATTGGAGAAGGGAACCGACGGAAGACAATAAGATAAAGCATAAGGAATGTCAAGCCAAATGCAAAAAGGAGATAAGGAGGGCTAAGAAGGACTTTGAAAAAAAGTTAGTGTTAGAAGCAAAAACACATAGCAAAATTTTTTTTAGGTATATCAAAAGCAGAAAGCCGGCTAAAGAATCGGTAGGGCCACTGATCGACTGTGGTTTTAAAGGGGCGATCAGGGAAGACAAAGCTGTAGCAGAGAAATTAAATGAATTCTTTGCTTCGGTCTTCACCGAGGAGGATTTGGGAGGGATACCGGTGCTGGAAAAGGTATTTGCAGGGCCGCCGAGAGGGGGGACAGGGGGGACAAAAGTCCCGGGGCCCAGGCCTCCAGGGGGGCCCGGCGCTGCCGCCGCCTGGCCCGCCTTCTGTCGCCGCCTGGCACACCCTCCGTCACTCCCGGAACTAACCTTAAGCCTCCTTTCGCTTCGCAGCAAGCAGCAGCAGGTCAGGCCACTCCTTCCTTCCATGTCCCACCCTCGCCTGATGTAACATCTGCGAGGGCGGGGCACAGAAGGAAGGAGGAGAGGTCTGCCCTGCCGCTGCTTGCTGCGAAGTGAAAGGAGGCTTAAGGTTAGTTCCGAGGGCCCGGCCCGATAGCGGGTGAAGGGGGCCCGGTGACCTCGGGTGGGTGGGCGGCAGGGGGGCCCGGCGATCTCGGGTGGGCGGCGACCTCGGGTGGGCGGGGCCTGGCGATCTCGGGTGGGCAGTGACCTCGGGTGGGGGGAGGGCCCGGGGGCGGCCTTGTCCCGGGCCCGGCTCCGGCTCTCGGTGGCCCTGGGTATTTGAAGCGGATGAGTCAGAAAGACTAAATGATTTCTCTGTAAACTTGGAGGATGTAATGGGGCAGTTCTGCAAACTGAAAAGTAGTAGATCACCGGGACCGGATGGTATTCATCCCAGGGTATTAATAGAGCTGAAAAATGAACTTCTGGAGCTACTGGTAGTAATATGCAATTTATCCCTAAAATCAGGTGTGGTACCAGAAGATTGGAGGGTGGCCAATGTAACGCCGATTTTTAAAAAGGGTTCCAGAGGAGAGCCGGGAAATTATAGACCAGTGAGTCTGACGTCGGTGCCGGGAAAAATGGTGGAGGCTATTATTAAGAATAAAATTACAGAGCACATACAAAAGCATGGGCTACTGAGACAAAGTCAGCACGGATTTAGTGAAGGGAAGTCTTGCCTCACAAATCTACTGCATTTTTTCGAGGGGGTGAACAAACATGTGGACAAAGGGGAGCCGGTGGATATTGTATATCTAGATTTTCAGAAGGCGTTTGAAAAGTGCCTCATGAAAGACTCCAAAGGAAACTGGAGAGTCTTGGGATCGGAGGCAGTGTATTATTGTGGATTAAGAGCTGGTTAAAAGATAGGAAGCAGAGAGTAGGGTTGAATGGTCATTATTCTCGATGGAGAAGGGTAGTTAGTGGGGTCCCTCGGGGTCTGTGCTGGGACCGCTGCTTTTTAACATATTTATAAATGAGGTACCGTATTTTTCGGACTATAAGACGCACTTTTTTCCCCCAAAATTTGGGAGGAAAATGGGGGGTGCGTCTTATAGTCCGAAGGTAGCGAGTTCGGGATCGCCCTCCCCTACTTACGTCACGCGATGTTCCCTGGTGGTCTAGTGACGTCGGGGCAGGAAAGAGCCCCCTCTTTCCTGCCCAGCGCGCTGCTCTCCGTCCTCCTGAATGCTGCCTGACGGTCTCGGCGAGATTCAAAATGGCCGCCGAGACTTCAATTCTCGGCGGCCATTTTGAATCTCGCCAAGACCGTCAGGCAGCATTCAGGAGGACGGAGAGCAGCGCGCTGGGCAGGAAAGAGGGGGCTCTTTCCTGCCCCGACGTCACTAGACCACCAGGGAACATCGCGTGACGTAAGTAGGGGAGGGCGATCCCGAACTCGGACAAGATGCACCGGAGCACCTAGGTTTTAGAGGAGGGAAAAAGGAAAAAAAAAATTTCCTATTTCCTTTTTTTTTTTTTTTATTTATCATTTTCACATTTTTACAAGCGTTTACTACTTGAGTAGGTAATACAGTTAAGAAATTGCCACATAATTAAACAAAATAAATCAGGAAAATATTACAAAACTTGTATTAGACCACCAAATTCCAGGGGCTAAAAGCCGTTAACTTAGGAGAAAGAAATTTACTTCAACATATCTCAAGATTGAAATAAAGCAATAGCAGATTATTACAAACCCCCAAAATATAATTACACTCCCAACATCCTAGTCTTAAGGCGAAACATAACGGTTTAGATTCAAGAAGCATTATAATAATTTTTTCTGAGAAATAAATTGTTTTAAATGTTCGGGTTCAAAGAAAACATATTTTACCCCTAAATATTTTATATTGCATTTGCAAGGATAGTTCAAGTGAAATGAGGCTCCTAAAGACAAAGTTTCAGCACGAAGTGCTAAGAAGTCTTTCCTTCTACTTTGAGTTTGTTTAGTAACATCTGGGAATACCCAGATTTTCCCCCCATAAAATGGGGTTTGCAAGTTCTTCAAAGCCATCTTCCTAGCAGATTCTAAATCTTGAGGAAATATGAATGAAACCAGCAAAGTTTGCCGCTCAGTTGTATCAGTCAGCGACGTTTCTAGTAGTTCTGATACATTTAAATCCGGTTGTTCCAACACTTGTATTGCTTTCTTTGTAGGGAGATAATAAATTTTATTCACTGGAGGCACATTTTCTAAGGTAAATTTTAAATTTTCCACCAAATACCTTTTAAAAATTTCTAATGGAGGGTATATAGAAGTCCGTGGGAAATTCAAAAATCGTAAATTTAGCCTCCTTTTTTTTCCTATTTCCCTCCTCTAAAACCTAGGTGCGTCTTATGGTCCGGTGCGTCTTATAGTCCGAAAAATACGGTAATTAAATTTGCAGATGACACAAAGTTATCCAGGGTCGTCTCGTCGCGGGAGAAGTGTGAAAGATTACAAGAGGACCTCGTGAGACTGGGGGATTGGGCGTCCAAAAGGCAGATGAAGTTCAACGTTGACAAGTGCAAAGTGATGCATGTGGGAAGGAGGAACCCGAATTACGGCTATTTCATGCAAGGTTCCGCTTTAGGAGTTACGGACCAAGAAAGGGATCTGGGAGTCATCGTGGATAGCATGTTGAAATCTCCAGCTCAATGTGCTGCAGTGGCTAAGAAGGCAAACAGAATGTTGAGTATTATTAGAAAAGGGATGGAAAACAAGCATGAGGATGTTATAATGCCGTTATATCACTCCATGGTGCAACCGCACCTGGAGTATTGTGTTCAGTTCTGGTCGCCTCATCTCAAAAAAGATATTAAGGAATTGGAGAAGGTGCAGAGAAGGGCAACGAAAATGATAAAAGGGATGGGACGACTACCTTATGAGGAGAGGTTAAGACATCATTTCCTCAAGGGCGGGACTCTGAGGGAACGAACTCACGAAGGGAGGGAAGGCTAGAGACGGGCAGGGCTTTGAAATGATGCGGCCGCTGGGATGGAGGTAAATTAAAAAAGACTTAAACCACGTAGGGTGGCAAGAAGAAAAAGGGGGATGTTGAGGGGAGAAGAGGGCGGGCAGGTGGCCATAAATGGGAGGGGGATGGGGGTGAAGGAGAATCGCTGGACAGGGGCAGGGTGGGAGAAGAGAGAAAGGACATGCTTGGGGGGGCGTCAACTCATAGTCTGCAGGAGGGCACCAGAGACCCTAGGACCGGCCCTGTATTCCATCTATCTTGCAAGACTACTGCAGTAGGTCCTGGTGGCTATATTGAGATTGGAACCAGCATATGCAGGAGCATCTTGAGATTGGAGCTGACACAAGCAGGAGCAATCTTAAAATGGCTGCTGGGACCTCCTACGGCAGTCTCATGAGACTGCCACAGGAAATCCCAGAAAACATTTTGAAGGAGGAGCAGCACCAGGCAGGAACGAGTGGGCTTTGTTTCTACCACCAAAGAGGTCACTAGATCTCCAGGGTTTCTTAAGGTAGGCCCAGGGAGAGCCTGGGTGATCAGGTAGCCCAGAAGGATAGAGAGTAATCATGGGAGGAGGAGCATGGAGATTGATTGTGGGGGAAGGGGTAATGGAGAGAGTGATTGCAAGGGGGGAATTTTGGTTTCAGCCAAATCCTGAACCCGGATTTTGGGCCAGTTTCAGTGCCATTGTTGGCAAGTGCTAATGCACTAATTGTTTTATTGTCCATGTGCTAATGATAACATTAGCACATGGCCATTATGCAAAAAAAAAAAGGAAAAGTGGCCCTTTGCTTGCAGGAAAAACCTGCATAACAGTGCGCTAAAGCCACTTTATACTCCAATTTAGTAAAAGGACCCCTGTTATTTTTACTTATTTAATTGGGAATTTAAATTTATTTGCAGTACTTATACATCATCCATCTTCATTCATGGCACAGTCCTTATCCAACCGAAGCCGTAACCCATTCATCTACGCAGATGACGTTACAATATACATCCCCTTCAGACATGATCTGACAGAAATAACCAACAAAATCAATGATAGTTTAAATATCATGGACTCCTGGGCAAACTCATTCCAACTGAAACTGAACACCGAAAAAACACATTGCCTCATTCTCTCCTCTCCATATAACAAATACAAACCCACAACCTTAAACACTCCAGGACATACCCTCCCTACCTCTGACAGTTTGAAAATACTCGGTGTCACACTCGATCGCAACCTAACCCTTGAGAGCCAAGTAAACTCTGTAACAAAGAAAATGTTCTACTCAATGTGGAAGCTCAAACGATTAACACCTTTCTTCCCAAGAGCAACTTTTCGATACCTTATACAATCAACATCAGAACTAATATATTGATCTCATAAAACAAACCAAGGGCATAGCTATGGGGGGACACGGGGCCTGGGCCCCTGCAAATTATGTCCGGGCCCCTAGTTTGGCTGGCGGGGGTCAACCCCTGCCAGCCAAAGCCTTCTTCAGCGCTGTCTCCGGTGCAGCTGTGTTCCTGCCCTGCTCTTCTTGCTCCTCCTGTCCTGTGCACACTGATGCTCTTTTACGTGAAACTAAGAAGGAGCTTCAGCGTGCACAGGACAGGAGGAGCAAGAAGAGCAGGGCAGGAACGCGGCTGCGCCGGAGACAGCGCTGAAGGAAGGCTTCGGCTGGCGGGGGTTGGGGACCCCCGCCAGCAAAGGAATTTGCGAGGTGAGGGGGGTGCGAGGAGGGGTGCAAGAAGGTGCGAGGTGGTGGTGGAGGGGGGGAGGTGAAGCAAAGTGAGGCATGGCGGTGGGGCGGCACTCAAAATGTGCCCCCAACCTCGGGCTCTGGTCCCCTCCCACCGTAAGGTCTGGCTATGCCCCTGAAACAAACCAAGACAAACAATATGTAACCCATTAAACATACCAATATAAATACAGGATAAAGCAAGATAGAAGTTGATCAAAATAGCAATAATGGGGGATAATGTCAACCTTGAGAGATCTATATAAAAAACCTTTCACTGCAAATTAATAGCACACATGTCTAATTTACAAAACTGATGTAACTACTTGTGCAAAAAGCAATGTTGTAAGTTTTCTTTTTCTGAAAGCCAACACATCAGTTTCAAGACAAGAGTTAAAGGTAGCAAATTGCATTGAAGAGGACTTGCTACAGTAAAGGTGCATGCTCTAGTCAAACCTTGCCCTAACATACTAGAAAAAGGAACTACAAATGGGCCCTGAGCAGCAGAACACAATGATGGCTGGTGTTTTGTTAAGGCAGGTTGTAAATTTTGATAAACCCAACAATTATGATCACCTCAACACCACATCTCCCAAAACAATTCTGTGAAAGTGCATAAATAGATATCATAATTTCAAATATTACTTTGTTTCTTATGCAGACAGTATATAATGAGGGCCTTATCTAAAAATATTTACCAGGGTAAACAGACTGTTTGAACATTGCCCACTTTCCCTGTGGGTAAAAGACCATGCTCATGGTTGTTTGAGTTTGTGTGAAAGTCAAGATCTATTGTTTTGGCTTTCACTGCAGCTGCTGCCATAGGTGATTGCCTATTAGCCTACCTATTGATTAAGCTGGCCCTGATATTATATAAACACATCACAAAGTGGCTGTATTGATGACAAGGAAGAACCTTGAGGATCTCAGTCACAATACTGTCACCCAGTCAGACCTGTTACAAATAGAGTAGTCAAATATGATGTAAACAAAGACAAGATATTGGCACGAGTCCTAAACTCTGCCAACTTAAACAATAGGTTCAGGTGCTGAACCTTTCAAGAATATTACTACAACTAAAAGACACTGAAAACTAACAGCACATTTAAAATGAATCCGAGAAAGTGCTTCTTCACTCTTCCTTCCATTATGCTGTGGAACTTATTGCCAGAGGATATGGTTAATGCTGTTAGCACAGCTGGATTTTAAAAACAATTTATGGAGGAAAAATCAATAAACCATTATTAGCCATGTAACAACCTGGAAAAAAAACTATGCCCGCCTCTGAGAATGAGCCACAAAGAATGGATCCATTCTGAAATCCTACACAGGATTTCAGGCCCAGGAGTGGCCTAGTGGTTAGGGTGGTGGACTTTGGTCCTGGGGAACTGAGGAATTGAGTTCAATTCCCACTTCAGGCACAGGCAGCTCCTTGTGACTCTGGGCAAGTCACTTAACCCTCCATTGCCCCATGTAAGCTGCATTGAGCCTGTCATGAGTGGGAAAGCACAGGGTACAAATGTAACAAACAACCTGGACTGGCCACTGCTAGAGACAGCATATGGGGCACATTTTATGACCTTGGAGACACGGAACAATGTGTTGAAATCCTCAGCTCAGAGTGCAGCAGTGCTCTAAAAAGGTAAAATTACTTTTGAAAGGAATCTCTATCTAGCCTAAAACTAGCACCTCCTCCTTCCACCTTACCCCTTTTCCTCATATTATTTCCTACCTACACATCTCCATTACTCTGCATCTCCTTTACTCTGCTAAGCTTAGCCTGTACTCTCTACACTTTACTTTGTAATCCTACTACTATGTAAGCCGCATTGAACCTGCTATGAGTGGGAAAGTGTGGGGTACAAATGTAACAAATAAATAAAAACAAAAGTGCAAATATAATGCCTCTGTAGAACTCTATATAATTCAAAGGATGTGCATAAAGGAATCCTGTGCAGTAGGAATGGATCCTCAGAAGCTTAGACAAAATTGGGTGGCGGAGCAGGTGGGGGAAGAGAGGTTGGTAGTTGGGAGGCGAGGATAGTGGAGGGCAGACTTATACGGTCTGTGCCAGAGCCGGAGATGGGAGGCGGGACTGGTGGTTGGGAGGCGGGAAATACTGCTGGGCAGACTTGTACAGTCTGTGCCCTGAAAAAGGCAGGTACAAATCAAGGTAAGGTATACACATATGAGTTTATCTTGTAGGGCAGACTGGGTGGACCGTGCAGGTCTTTTTCTGCCGTCATCTACTATGTTACTATGTAACTGTATTTTGAGTACTGTGTGCAGTTCTGATAACCCAGTCTCAAATGTGTCATACTAGAACTAGAAAATGTCAATGTCAATATGTCACATTGGGCTCCTTTTACAATGCGGCTGTAAACCCAACGCGGGCTCACCGCTCATTAAAAAGGATGTTCCGCTGGGCTATCACAGCATCCTGGTGTGCATCAACCAAACTTCTTTTTCTTGAAATAAAGAGTAAGGGACTTTTTGCTGTCAATGCGTGAAATAATTACTTCTTAGAGTGCATGGCAGTGGCGTAGCCTTGGGTGGGCTTGGGTGGGCCCAGGCCCACCCACTTTGGGTTCAGGCCCACCCAGTAGCAGCATACCTATGATGTGGTTGGCAGGGATCCCCATGCCCCACCAGCCGAAAACTCCCAACAAGCGTCCCTCCTGCATACCTTGTAAGTAGCAGATCTTCGCCTGCAGTGAGCAGTGACATACATACTGCTCGCACTGGCCCCACAGCCTTCCCTCTGATGTATTTCTGCCTAGGTGGAAACAGGAAGTTGCATCAGAGGGAAGGGTGTGGGGCCAACATGAGCATTGTGAATTAGTTGCTGCTCGCTGCTGGTGAAAATCTGCTACTTAAAAGGTATACGGGAGACGGGGGATGTTTGAGAGACCATATGGCATGCAGGCGAGAGGAGAAACCAAATCACCTGTGGGATGGGGCGAGGTTCTTCTGCCCACCCATCTTGGGCCCAGGCCCACCCAAAATTGGGTGTCTGGCTACGCCCCTGGTGCATGGAATTCTTCTTTATTTCAAATAGAAGTTTGATTGATGCACACAGTATTCATTTCATATTAGATCATATTTGACCCCTGACACAGGCACTGTGCACTGAAACACGGCCCATGTTGGGTCCACATTGGATAATTGGTTTTATTATTAAAGGAACTGTGTCCCATTTCTGAAACCTTTTGGTAATTTTTGCTATACTTTGGACTTTGTTCTATAAATCAAATTCATGCATATTCACTGTGGATAGCCTGAAAGCCTGACTGGCAAGGGGGTGCTCCAGGAACGACTTTTGAAACATTGGCCTAGATGATAGCCCAAAATATAGGACATTACAATAGTCCAAGTGATGGAGGATCAACATCTGGACCAACAAAGCAAAAGAAGATTTATTAAAATGACTCTTCACTAATCATACAGAGAAAAGCAAATAAAATGGTAATGGGGATCGTACAGCTTCCCAATGAAGAAAGGCTAATTAGGGATCTTCAACCTGGAAGATGGACAGCTGAGACGGGATATAACAGAGGCTTATAAAATTATAACTGGTGAGGAATGAGATACTTTTCATATACTATCAATTTACCACTCCAGTTATAATTAAGTGTACTTCTTCCCTTATCCTATTCTGTATTGCTCACTAGAAGCTGTAGTCCCATCCCCGGAGACTTATCAGCCTCATTGGGATTACTTCTCTCTATATGCTACTATATATTCATCCCAGAGTTGTATTCTCTTTTCCGGAACCTTATCAGCTTCCTTATACCTACTGTTACTCTATTTTCCACTCTATATATATTCCCGGAGTTGGTACTCTCCTCTCCGGAACCTGTAAGCCACATTGAGCCTACTGCTATGTGGGATACAAATGTAATAAATAAATGATTGAATCCTATGTAGCAATGCAAAAAAACTAAGAATCATTTGTTGCTAGGGGATATAGCCAATGTTAGACTACAGCTGATTTTGAAAAAGGTTTGGACATGTTTCTGGAGAACAGTTCCATTAATAATTCTTAGCCAAGTAGACTTGGGGCTAGTCAACTCCTTTTTCTGGGTATGAGTAGTAGGAATTAATCATTGCATTAGGGTGTCCTGGATTGGCCATTATTAGAAGCATCCGTTTTCGCATCCTGTTCAAACTTCTTCTACTAACCTATAAATGTACTCACTCTGCTGCTCCCCAGTATCTCTCCACACTCGTCCTTCCCTACACCCCTCCCAGTGCACTCCGCTCCATGGATAAATCCTTCTTATCTGTTCCCTTCTCCACTACTGCCAACTCCAGACTTTGCGCCTTCTGTCTCGCTGCACCCTACGCCTGGAATAAACTTCCTGAGCCCCTACGTCTTGCCCCATCCTTGGCCACCTTTAAATCTAGACTGAAAGTCCACCTCTTTAACATTGCTTTTGACGCGTAACCACCTACCCTCCTCTCCTCCCTCCTGTACACATTAATTGATTTAATTTGCTTACTTTATTTTTTGTCTATTAGAGTGTAAGCTCTTTGAGCAGGGACTGTCTTTCTTCTGTTTGTGCAGCACTGCGTACGCCTTGTAGCGCTATAGAAATGCTAAATAGTAGTAGTAGTAGGATGCTGAGATTCATGGATCATTGGTCTGACAACATGGCTCTTACATCCTTATGCTTGTTGGCCACCGTGGACTGTCTTCTCTCTCCACAGGCTTAAGTGCAATACCTTTGTGGTGTGGTGCAACCAAGTCCTATCAGTCCTAAGGAACAGGAGGTCTAAACAATGCAACCCTAAACCACATAATGGGCCCTACATGATCTTTTTTTTTTAGCATCTAATTCATTTGAGGTTCCACCTATATAGTACATACCTACATCTGTACAGTGAGTGCAGGGGGAATATGATTGAGGTCTGCCAAATCCTAAGTGGTGTAGAATGAGTAAAAGTGAATCGATTTTTCAAAAAGTACAAAGACCAGGGGACACTCAATGAAGTTACATGGAAATGCTTTTAAAACAAATAGGGGGAAATATTTTTTCACTGAAAGAGTAGTTAAGCTCTGGAACTTGTTGCTGGAGGATGTGGTATCTGGGTTTAAAAAAAACATTTGGACAAGTTCCTGAAGGAAAAATCTATAGTCTGTTTTTGAGATAGACATGGAGAAGCCACTGCTTGCCCTGGGATTGGTAGCATGGAATGTTGCTACTATTTGATTTTCTACATGGAATGTTGCTACCATTTGAGATTCTACATGGCATGCTGCTGCTATTTGAGTTTCTGCCAGGCACTTGTGACCTGGATTGGCCACTGTTGGAAGCAGGTTACATTATTATGAGACTGTATACATGTCTGCCATTAAGTACACTATATGAGACTCAGGGCAATTCTATAATACAGTGCCCACATTTACACACCACTTGACTACATGTGTACAGAATACTGGCATTTTGATGGGTAAGTGTACATTGACTCCTGGATGCTATTGGGCACTTAGATTTGGGCATGATCCCAAGAAGTGGTCAGGGGAGCATCATGCAGTTGTGAACATAAGTTATAGAATACTATCACCTACATGTGCAACTGTCAACTTTAGGAGTGACCATTTACACCAGACTTTTACATGGTATAGGCGTTCACGCCTAAAGTTAGACGCACACATGCCAACTTACACTCTATTCTGTAGCATCAATTTCACATGCAATTGCCTTTATAGAATTGGAGCTTGGTGCCCATATTTTTGGGCCTAATTTTTGGCGCACTTTCTTCAATCTACCCCTAAAGGTGCTATTCTTATAAAATCATATGTTGGGTAGAGCAGGTAAATGGGGAACAGTTGTTTACCCTTTAAATAGTACTAAGTGGAGGGGGTGCCGCATGAAACTAATAACTCCTTTTAAACAGCTCAAAGAAAGATTTTTTTTTTCATTCAATGCACAGTTAAGGTCTGGAATTTGTTTCTGTAGGATGTGCTCAAGGCAGGTAGCATAGACGAATTTGAGTTCTTTCAGAAGACGTCACTTATCAGGGCACTAAATACTGGAACTCTCTCCTGAAATCTAATAGACATCAACATAATTACATGCAGTTTCATAAGATGATAAAAACATTTCTTTTCACAGTTTATCAATGATTTATGAATTCTAGGATTAATTAACTGACATGTTATCTTGTATATCACTTATGAACTATGTCCTTACTTATCCAAATAGTGCACGCTGTATCGTCTCTTTTTTTGTCTATACTTCAAATATTGACTGTATTGTAAGATGATTGTTGTACACTTATTATTGCCTATTTAATCTCAATTGTTAGCCACATTGAACTCAAGTATTACTTAGGATAATGTGGAGTATAAATGTCTTAAATAAATAACTTAATTGGCTAATAAGCAATAATTGTCCTCCAAATTGGCACCAATTAGGATTTGCGCATGCATCTGACTGCACAATATTCTATAATGCCTGGCACACTAATTCCATAGGCAGCGTGGCCACGGCACAGTTTGCCCTGGGATTGGTAGCATGGAATGTCGCTGCTATTTGGGTTTCTGCCAGGTACTTGTGCCCTGGCTTGGCCACTGTGGGAAACAAGATACTGGGATAGATAGACCATTGGACTGACCCAGTATGACTATTCTTATGTTCTTATGGCATAGGTAGGTCATAGATGTTCTGAAAAGTTGTGTGCATTGTTACAGAATAAGAGGTCAGCACACCCAACTTGGGTGCCAGCATTTACACCAGGTTTCAGCAGGTGTAAGTCTGGCATCCACAGTTAGAGTGCACCCTTTATATAATCTTGCTTAGTGCCAATCTTTTCCAGTGCTCATTTTTGAGTGCTATTTATAGAATCCAGCCCTGTGTAAGTTGTAGCAAAACATCTAAGTACTATTTTGTAAGGGTGTGTGCAAGTGGCACAGAGCATAAATGTGAGGAAGGCACCACCACAGAATAAGTTAAGTTACAGGCATCCTTGCCACATCAGGTCTATAGTGGAGTAACTGTGGTCACCTAGATTTTTGTTGTCCCAATATCAAGCTGCACTAGTATTTGATAACAGAATCTGCGTACCCAGATGCCATTACAGATGCTCTGATGCACCTAAAGGAAGGACCCATGTATAGATTTACCCTCATTGTTCTTTGTTTTCTGACCCAGGAAGTCAGTCCCTACTGCTGGCTGCTGTAATTTCTCTCATAGTGGCTGTTAGCTGCTACAGGAGGTAAGAGGCCTGTTTATTTTTACCATAAAGAAACATCCTCTCTTTATTCCTTCTGTCCCCATGCCCTATTATTCAATATCTGTATGTGAATTGAAAGGCAAGACAGTGATCCCTGGGATCTATGAGAATTGAATAGGTCATTTATCTGCCAGTGCCATCCTCTCAGCCTTTGTGTAGCCCAAATCCCAATTTCATTTCCTGAGGGCAGGGCGCTTTGGGTTTTTCTCTTACACTACCCATGATCAGAGCTGCTGCCTTACAAATGGCTGACTACAGGGAGGGAGTCAGAAATCCTGAGGTTCAAATTGTTGGCAGTTGAATGGGCTCATTTTTTACCCTTTGACACTTTCCTTCTAAGGAACTCCATTGATAACTATATTGTACAGTCCTTTATCTAAACCAATTTGTGGAGAAATAACAACCGTAATAAATCTCCTTGATGCACTAAAATAAACACTTGTTCTGGTCAGTGAAATTCTTTTTGACTGAGGAATGTTTCCTTGCAAACCCTCTTATAGCCATTCTGAGAAAACACTGTGGAAGTGGTTCTGAGTCTGTGACAGGTGAAGGGGAAGCTTGTGCATTCGGTTGAAACCATATTTCCAAGGTAGCTGGCAAATGAAAACAAGCAGAGAAAAAACACTTTTCATGTGTTTTCACATGCTGCCACCCGTGGGCACTCTTCCAAAAGATTACACACTAGTTGCAGTGTGCACTAGTTCCTGACAGTGCATGCATGTGTGATGCTTCACACGTGTGCACTCATACAAAAGAGCACACACTATTTGCAATGTGCATTCTTTCCTGACATGCATGCACTTGTGATACTTCACACATATGCACTCTTCTAAAGGAGCACACCCTATTTGCAGTGTGCACTCTTTCCCGATAGCACATGCAGAGTAATGCTTCACACATGTGCACTTTTTATGAACATGCATTCTTCCAAAAGAGTACACACTACTTGCAGAGTGTGCATGCTTTCCTGACAGCACATGCATGTGCGATGCTTCACACATGTGCACTCTTTATGAAGAAACTTGCACTCTTCCAAAAGAAAGCAGTCTACAAGTCCAATATTGCTACTCTCTTGCTGACCTGAATATGTGTACCCTGGAGGAAAGGAGAAACAGGAGTGATATGATACAGACGTTCAAATATTTGAAAGGTATTAATCCGCAAACAAACCTTTTCCGGAGGACATGAAATGAGGTTGAAGGGTGGCAGACTCAAGAAAAATGTCAGGAAGTATCTTTTCACAGAGAGAGTGGTAGATACTTGGAATGCACTCCCGCGGGAGGTGATGGAGATGAAAACGGTAACGGAATTCAAAAATGCATGGGATAAACATAAAGGAATCCTGTTCAGAAGGAATGGATCCTCAGAAGCTTAGCGGAGATTGGGTGGCAGCACTGGTGGTTGGGAGGCGGGGCTAGTGCTGGGTAGACTTCTACGGTCTGTGCCCTGAAAATGGCAGGGACAAATCAAGGTCAAGTATACATATAAAGTAGCACATATGAGTTTATCTTGTTGGGCAGACTGGATGGACCATACAGGTCTTTCTGTGCCGTCATCTACTATGTTACTTCATTCCTAGAATCCCTACCCTGACTTTTCACTACCCTTCCCCCTTAGGTGTCCTTTCTTCCTCAAAATGTACCACCTGTTCCTCTGATCCCATTCCCACCCACCTTCTTAATGACATCTCTCCTGCTCTTATTCCTTTTATCTGTCACATTCTCAACCTCTCACTTTCCACTGCGACTGTCCCTGCTGCCTTTAAACATGCTGTGGTCACACCTCTCCTTAAGAAGCCTTCACTCAACCCTACTTGTCCCTCTAATTACCGACCCATCTCCCTCCTTCCTTTTCTCTCCAAATTACTTGAGCGTGCTGTTCACCGCCGCTGCCTTGAGTTTCTCTCCTCACATGCTATTCTTGACCCACTACAATCTGGTTTTCGCCCTCTCCACTCAACCGAAACTGCGCTTACTAAAGTCTCCAATGACCTATTACTGGCTAAATCCAGAGGTCAATATTCCATCCTCATTCTTCTTGATCTTTCCGCTACTTTTGACACTGTCGATCACAGCATACTTCTCGATAACCTGTCCTCACTTGGATTCCAGGGCTCTGTCCTTTCCTGGTTCTCTTCCTACCTCTCTCTCCGCACCTTTAGTGTTCACTCTGGTGGACCCTCTTCTACTTCTATCCCTCTGCCTGTCGGCATACCTCAGGGTTCTGTTCTTGGTCCCCTCCTCTTTTCTATCTACACTTCTTCCCTTGGTTCATTAATCTCATCCCATGGCTTTTCCTACCATCTCGATGCTGATGACTCCCAAATCTACCTTTCTACCCCTATCTCACCTTGCATCCAAACCAAAGTTTCAGCGTGCTTGTCTGACATTGCTGTCTGGATGTCTCAACGTCACCTGAAATTAAATATGACCAAAACCGAGCTTCTCATTCCCCCCCCCCCCAAACCCACCTCCCCGCTCCCCCCGTTTTCTATTTCTGTTGATGGCTCTCTCATTCTCCCTGTCTCCTCAGCTCGAAACCTTGGGGTCATCTTTGACTCTTCTCTCTCCTTCTCTGCTCAGATCCAGCAGATTGCCAAGACCTGTCATTTCTTTCTTTACAACATCCGTAAAATCCACCCCTTTCTTTCCGAGCACTCTACCAAAACCCTCATCCACACCCTTGTCACCTCTCGTTTAGACTACTGCAATCTGCTTCTTGCTGGCCTCCCACTTCGTCACCTCTCCCCTCTCCAATCGGTTCAAAACTCTGCTGCCCGTCTCGTCTTCCGCCAGGGTCGCTTTACTCGTACTACCCCTCTCCTCAAGACCCTTCACTGGCTCCCTGTCCGTTTTCGCATCCTGTTCAAACTTCTTCTACTAACCTATAAATGTACTCACTCTGCTGCTCCCCAGTATCTCTCCACACTCGTCCTTCCCTACACCCCTCCCAGTGCACTCCGCTCCATGGATAAATCCTTCTTATCTGTTCCCTTCTCCACTACTGCCAACTCCAGACTTCACGCCTTCTGTCTCGCTGCACCCTACGCCTGGAATAAACTTCCTGAGCCCCTACGTCTTGGCCACCTTTAAATCTAGACTTAAAGCCCACCTCTTTAACATTGCTTTTGACTCGTAACCACTCGCCTCCACCTACCCTCCTCTCTTCCTTCCCGTTCACATTAATTGATTTGATTACTTTTTTTTTGTTGTTGTTGTTGTCTATTAGATTGTAAGCTCTTTGAGCAGGGACTGTCTTTCTTCTATGTTTGTGCAGCACTGCGTACGCCTTGTAGCGCTATAGAAATGCTAAATAGTAGTAGTAGTAGTGTCTTAAGTGCATTTTACTAAGCTATGTTAAGAACTATCACCAAAACTCTACAATTGAACACAAAAGCTTCCACTACCTTTTCCACTTCAAATCAATCTCTTCAAAAACTCTATGAATAACCACACAAACTATAGATGTCCTCTCAACATTGCACAACACTACTGTAACTCCACCAAAATGTAAATTGTAACACACTTTGAACCAAAACTTGTTTTTTGATAAGTGGGATACAAGGATGTATAAATAAATAAAATGGGCTTAGTGACTTTACCCACAGACTAAGCCCATTTCTAGCATAGCTGTAAATTCAGCCTCTCTTTGCAGAATATGTGGCTGCACCTTGTTAGCACTGGTATTTGACCATTTTAAAAAAATTACCCTGGGAGTACTTACCACCTCCTATTTAGGAGGCACTAGGTACTCCTGTGTTACAGACATGCTAACCAGTTAGCATGGTGGTAATGTCAGCACACTAGATGGTTAGTGCAATCATACCCCCCCTAAATAAATACCACATGCTTAAGTGGAAAAATTTCAGTAAACCTCATCATAATAGTGACATCAACCTGCACCTAGAACTCACCTCAACAAGCACCCAAGAATTCAAAGAATTCCTCCAACTATGGGACCTTTACATACCAAAGGCACAATCAACACACACCAAAGGACATACACTAGACATTATTGCATATAGATTCGACCCAGACCAAAACGGACACCCACACTGTGGTCAGATCACTACAAAGCATACATCTCCCTCCAATGGCGAACGAAAACCACAATCAATAAACAAGAACGAAAAACCTACCCCACGAGAGGAAAAATAGACCCAGTAATATTCTGGCAACAGATCTACCATAACGAATGGACAACAAAGGCAGACACAACAAAATTTCTCCTAGAATGGGACGATAGATGCAAAACAATATTAGACAAAATCGCCCCAATCCAAACCAGAACCACACGTAGAAAGAACTCATTACCGTGGTTCAATGAAGAACTGAAAAAACTCAAAACACAAGTTAGGAAATTAGAACGCGCATGGACTAAGAGGAAAGACGATCCCTCACTTAATGAATGGAAACAACTCCGGAAAAAATATAAATACACCATTAGACAGACCAAAAGACTATATTACAAAAATGAAATTGGACCAAATTACAAGGACACACACAAACTTTTCCAACTCGTGAACAAACTGCTAAATACCACTCCAGTCACGCACAACAGCACAGACACCCCAGAGGCAGAAAACCTCGTGAAATACTTCAAAGAGAAAATAATACAACTCCGACTCAAAATACCTACCAGCTCCATCGAATACGCTACTTTATTAGACTGCCTTGACCCGAAACCTGGAGAATACCCAGCAGATAGGATCTGGAATGAATTTGAAACAATATCGGAAGATCTTATCTCCCAAACGCTTAAAAGATACGCCAAATCGCATTGCAAACTAGACATATGCCCAAATAACCTTATGAAATCAGCCCCCCAACACTTCATCACAGAGCTAACGAAACACGTGAACTTTATGCTACAAAATGGACTCTTCCCAAAGGAGAAAGGAAACATTCTACTCACCCCCATACCCAAAGACGCAAAGAAAAATGCGAGCGAACTAACCAACTATAGACCAGCCGCAGCCATTCCCTTAATAACCAAAGTAACAGAAGGAATGGTAACCAAACAACTCACAGAATATCTAAACAAATTCTCTATACTGCACAACTCCCAATCAGAATTTCGTTCCAATCACAGTACAGAAACAGTATTAGTTACGCTCATGACGAAATTCAAACAATTGCAACCGGCAAGAACTTATTACTTCTACAATTCGACATGTCCAGCGCCTTCGATATGGTTGACCATGGAATCCTACTACACATCCTGGAATACTTCGGCATCGGAGGCAATGTTCTTAACTGGTTTAAAGGATTCTTAACCACAAGCTCATATCAAGTCACATCAAAATCGACTACATCAACCGCATGGACACCTGAATGTGGAGTTCCACAAGGATCTCCCCTTTTACCGACTATATTCAACCTAATGATGACACCTCTGGCCAAACAACTATCCAACCAGAACCTCAACCCATACATTTACGCTGATGATGTAACGATCTACATCCCATTCAATCAAGACCTAAAAGAAATTTCCGACATCAACCAAAGCCTGCAAATCATGCACTCCTGGGCAGATGCCTTTCAGCTAAAACTCAATGCAGTACTTACCTCTCAATACAACACGAGCAAATTCACCACCATCAACACACCAAAGATAAACCTACCTATCTCGGACACCTTGAAAATTCTTGGTGTCACCATTGATCAACACCTAACACTTAAGAATCACGTGAAAAACACAACCAAAAAGATGTTCCAATCAATGTGGAAATTAAAAAGAGTAAGACCATTCTTCCTGAGGACAGTCTTCCGTAATACTACTATTTAACATTTATAGAGCGCTACTAGGGTTACGCAGCGCTGTACAATAAACAAAAGAATGACGGTCCCTGCTCAAAGGAGCTTACAATCTAAAGGACAAGACGGACAAGGAGAGCAGACAAGCAATAATTGGAGTAGACAATCAATAGTTGGAACAGTCTAGGTTACTAGGTACAATGTTAGGTTCCAAAAGCGACATTGAAGAGGTGGGTTTTGAGTAGAGATTTGAAGATGGACAGTGAGGGTGCTTGGTGTATGGGTACAGGGAGTCTATTCCAGGCATAGGGTGAGGCGAGGATAAAAGGGCGGAGCCTGGAATTGACGGTGGTGGTAATCTGGTTCAATCTTTAGTCCTCAGTCATCTAGACTACTGCAACTCACTCTACGCTGGCTGCAAGGAGCAAATACTCAAAAAAACTCCAAACAGCCCAGAACACGGCAGCCAGACTCATATTTGGCAAACCAAAATATGAGAGTGCTAAATCCCTATGAGAGAAGTTACACTGGCTCCCACTCAAAGAGCGCATCACGTTCAAAGTATGCACCCTAGTACACAAAATCATCCATGGTGATGCCCCAGCATACATGTCAGACTTGATAGACCTACCATCCAGGAATGCTAAAAAATCCTCTCGCACATTCCTCAATCTTCATTTCCCCAACTGCAAAAGTCTAAAGTACAAACTAATGCACGCATCAACCTTCTCTTACATGAGCGCACAGCTCTGGAACGCATTACCACGTAACCTGAAAGCGGTCCATGAACAAACCAACTTTCGGAAGCTACTAAAGACCCATCTCTTCGACAAGACCTATCACAAAGACCAAGTCATGTGAAACTCACACTTATACCATGAATGTAAACCAAGGCTTCCTGTCTCTTACTTTTATGCTTTCCATTACCATCCAACACAAACCCTGCTGTAACTCCAAACGCCTAACCTCTTCTCATTTCCACTATCCATGATGTATTGTAAGCCACATTGAGCCTGCAAAGAGGTGGGATACAAATGCAATAAAAAAAAAAAATAATAATTAGGTCATTTTGCCTGCATTAGGTGTGCATTAGCACCTATGCAGCTTAGTAAAAGTTAGTGTTTTATTGCCCAGAACTTGTCATACAAATTAGTCTCTTTTATATCAAGATTGCAACTTAGGCATCCTCAGGTATCTTCTCCTCAAGCCTCAATTTCTTCTTTTCTTTTCTGACTATTGTAAACCACTTAGATATTATTGTTGATTTGATGTATATCAAATCAAGTTGAAACATAAAATAGCCCACTTAAGAAAAACCAAAGCAAAGGTTTAAAAAGATTTTAATATACTAAGTATTTTCAATAAATAGAAATATTTTACATGTTTTGTAACAAGTCAAGGAGATAAATGCTGGCCAGGTGTAATCAACATGATAGCAATGTGGAGAGTCCCTGCAAACAGCTATTGCACTCTATTGTTACATATGTCAGACTTTCCATAAGGCTCCCTCACCTTGACACAGGAAGGCACAAGGGGCACTCTATAAAGAGACCCCCCCCCCTCACCTTTCAGTTGTTAATTTGAAATCCTCTTTGCTCAGCTCAGGGATTTCTTCTCATTTAACCAGTAATCTCAAGGGCTGAAGAAGCGTGCCTCAGTGCTTTATGGCTTTGACATGGAGAATATCCACACAGTACAGAAGAGGTTTAAAGGTGACAAGTTCTATTATCATTTTATTAGACATAAAGGTCCCAACAATGGCTGGAGGCACAGTTTGTTTGAACTATAAAAGGGAATATTTTGTGCACTAAGGAACACCTGTGAACAGGCACTCAGGTATACCAGGAACTCATTTCCATAAACACTGCTTTTTTTTTTTCTAGAAGCTTCTGAATACTTAAAATACTTAGCAGTTGTACACTTGGGAGAACACTTATGTCCCCATATTCATTCTCAGGAAAGCCCCAACAGCTACAGTGCTCTAAATAGCATCATCACCGACAGCCAAAGATCATCTATGTCAGTGTTCTTCAATGCAAGGCCAGAGTCCAATGGTGGGCCCCAGAGTCTTCTGAGGCAGCCCCCATTATCTGTTTTTTTTTCTGCTGCCCAGGATCAGGACAGAAAGGGGGAAATGGATTTTGGGGGGGGGTAAAGCCACATGCTTGAAAGACAAGGTATTTCTCATTAGACAAGAGAGAATGCCCCTCAATGAAGTTTGAAGGTGGGCTGATGCAGATGGATGTCATTGAGACACAGAGGTCTGCAGTATCATGACCCCACAAATGAAGATAGTTGGCAGCTCTCCTTCATCTCATTAGAATCCAAAGTGGCCCTGTGTTAATAATAATGACCATTGACCTATGTGTTCCTTGAGTGATACTTGCTGTCCAGGACAATGTACAAAGTAGAGAAATAACTGTGGAAACTGATGACTGTGGATTCATTAAAAATAAAGTAAAAAGAAAGCGGTGAAAATAATTATTGATCTCGTAGCTGGCTGCAAAGTTCTGACGGCAGAAAATTTCTGTACAAATAAAGCACAATAAGGCAGTTCACAGTACCAGAAAAGAACTGGGATCACAATTTGAAGACAGTTGTGAAGACTGAAGAAATTACAAGCATCTGGCATATACCAATTCCGACCAACAAGCTCGATGCAAGAAAACTGGGCAGCATGGTCTCCAATTGCATTTGTTGATATGCAAGGAACTTTGATTTTCACATGCTAATAAAACATCTCTTAGCAACACTATTCTTATGTTTTTCTTCTTTATTGCAAGAGCCAGTTTTCATGCTTCAAGCTTTTATGGGTGGCCATGAGAATAGCAAAGCAAACCAAGAGTCCACACTCTGCAAATAAGCAACAAAAAAAGCAGCAGAGTAGACGAGAATGGCTAGAGATCTTTTATTATCAGTTCTTCAATCTAACTAAACACAGATCATGTTTCAGCGACAGGACTTCTGTCAGGAGTCTGTAACTGTCACTCAAATAATAGATGTAGAATCAAAATCTATTTATACCAAATGAGTCAGAGAATCACCCGGCGCAAATTGTTTATGTTAAGTTGGATTTGCAGCTATTGATGTTCACATCTTTGTTTTGTTCAGCTAGGAAAAGGTTTTTGATTCATTTAGTATACATTTAGTTGGATTCTAGACCTACTGAGTGATAATCACAGATTCCTGACGCAGGCCCAGTCACCAAAACATGGCCCGTGTTGAGTCAGATTGAAGACCTAATAATAAAAGATCTCCAGCTATTGTCATCTGCTCCACTGCTTTTTTTGTTGCTTGCTTGTGGACATTAGAATATTCACACACCAGCATTCACTACTATTCTATCAGGATCATGTCCCAGTGTTCTTGTGGTATAGCAGTACTATGGTGTTTATAGAGCTTCTGACATCAGCACATCACATCAGTAACCATAAGAATAGCTATACTGGGTCAGACTGATCTATCTAGCCCAGTATCCTGCTTCCAACAGTGGCCAATCCAGGTCACAAGTACCTGGTGGAAACCCAATTAGTAGCAACAGGCCATATAGAATCTCAAATAGAATTTTACCAACCAAAGTGGCTCAATCATTTAACAGTTGCTATTCATCTTATGTGAGGAATCTCAAATAGAAGCAACCTTCCATATAGAATCTCAAACAGTAGCAACATTTTATGCTACCAATCTCGAAGCAAGCAGTGGCTTCCCCCATGTACATCATAATAACAAACGAGCCGGTTCATCTCATTTGGTGAGATTTACCACCTTATTGTGCTTTTTTTTATATAGAAAATTTCTACCATCACAACTTTGTGGCCTACTATCCCACTCAGTTGGTGTATCTCAGCGGTCTGTCTTGGGACCTCTTCTTTTCTCCATCTATACTTCTTCCCCTGGTGCTCTGATCTCCTCCCATGGTTTTCAGTATCACCTTTATGCTGATGACTCCCAAATCTACCTCTCCACACCAGAAATTTCAGCAGCATGCAGGTCCAAGCCTCATCCTGCATGTCTCACACTGCTGCCTGAATAGCCAAGACTGAGCTTCTTATCTTTCCCCCTAAATCCATCTCTCCTCTTCTTCCATTCTCTCTCTCTGTGGATAACACTTTCATCCTCCCTGTCTCATCAGCTCAGAACCTTGGGGTCATCTTTGACTTCCCCTGCTCTGCACATATGCGGTAAAACCTGTTGTTTCTTTCTATAAATCATCACCAAAATTATCCCTTCCTTTCTAAGCACATTACTAAAACCCTTATCCATACTCTTATCACCTCTCGCTTAAGACTACTGCAACTTGCTTCTCACAGGTCTCCCACTAAGCCACCTTTCTCCCCTTCAATCTGTTCAAAACTCTGCTGCACAGCTTACATTCTGCCAGTGTTGCTATGCTCATATTAGCCGTCTCCACAAGTCACTTCATTGGCTCCCTATCCATTTCCGCAAACAATTCAAACTCCTCTTATTGACTTACAAGTGAAGTCACTCTGCAGCTCCTCAATACCTCTCCACTCTTATCTCTCCCAATACTCCTCCCTGGGAACTCCAGTCATTGGGTAAATCTCTCTTATCTGTACCCTTCTCCCCCACTGCAAACTGCAGACTCAGTTCCTTTAATCTTGCTGCACCATAGGACTGGAATAGACTTCCTAAATGAGCATGTCAAGCTCCATCTCTGGTCATCTTCAAATCTAGGCTAAAAGCACACCTTTTTGAGGCTGCTTTTAACTCCTAACTCCTATTAAATTGTGCAATACCCATGTCCGTTTTATAATTCCCACCTTGAGTCATTCCCTTATTTGTCCTGTTTGTATGTCTTGATTAGATTGTAAGCTCTGTCGAGCAGGGACTGTCTCTTACATGTTCAGTGAACAGCACTGCATACATCTAGTAGTGCTACAGAAATAAGTAGAAGTAGACTTTTCCTCCAGGAACTTATCCAAACCTTTTTTAAACCCAGATACTCTAACCGCTATTACAGCGAGTTCCAGAGCTTAACTATTCTTTGAGTGAAAAATAATTTCATCCAATTTGTTTTAAAAGTATTTCCATGTAATTTCATTGAATGTCCCCTGGTCTTTGCACTTTTTGAAAGAATGAAAAATCGATTCACTTCTACCTGTTCTCCACCACTCAGGATTTTATAGACCTCAATTATATCCTCCTTCAGCCATCTTTTCTAAACTGAAGAACCCTAACCTCTTTAGTCTTTCCTCATACGAGTTCCATCCTCTTTATCATTTTGGAAGCACAGAGGCATTATAATATTCTTAGTCTTATTTTGCATACCTTTCCTAGTAATTCCTAGCATCCTGTTTGCTTTCTTGGCCGCTGCCACACACTGGGCAGAATATTTCAGTGTGCTATGACACCTAGATCCTTTTCTTGAGTGCTGACGCCTGAGGTAGACCCTAGCATCAGGTAACTGATTCGGATTATTCTTCCCAATGTGCATCACTTTGCATTTGTCTACATTACATTTCATCTGCCATTTAGATGCCCAGTCTTCCAGTTCCCTAAGGTCTTCCTGCAATTTTTCACAATCTGCATGCATTTTGACACTTTGAAAGGTTTTGTGACATCTGCAAATTTAATCAACTCACTCATCGTTCCGTTTTCCAGATCATTTGTAAATGTGTTAAATAGCACCGGTCCCAATACATATCCCTGCAGCACTCCATTATTAACTCTCCTCCATTGAGAAAAATGGCCATTTAACCCTACCCACTGTTTTCTGTCCAATAACCAATTCCTAATCCACAGGAGGACTATCAGGCATATTTTCAAAGCACTTAGCCTTCCAAAGTTCCATAGGTTTCTATGGAACTTTGGAAGTCTAAGTGCTTTGAAAATATGCCTCATTGTGTCCTATCCCATGACTTTTTAATTTCCTCATAAGTCTCTCATGAGGAATTTTACCAAACGTTTTCTGAAAATCTAGTTACACTAGAACCAGCTCACCTTTATCCACACATTTATTTACACCTTCAAAGAAATGAAGGGTGAGGCAAGACTTCCCTTGGCTGAACTCCTGCTGACTCTGTCCCATTAAACCATGGGTGTCTGTGTTCTGTAATTTTATTCTTTATAATAGTTTCCACTATTTCCTACAGCACTCGTCAGGCTTACCAGTCTTTAGTTTCCTTCATCACACCTGAATCTCTTGGCATTACATTGGCCATCCTCCAAGCTTCAGATACCATGAATGATTTTAACAACAGGTTACGTTTCACTAACAGCAGGATCAGCAATTTTAGTTCTTTCAGTATCACCTTTTCCATTTCATTGCTACAGAATCTGTATTTGGGTAAGAATCATCTTATCTGTAATCCACCGTCAGACTGCAGTTATCAAAGCTCTCAGCATTAGGTTTAGGTTCACCTCTCCTTAACCATTCCTATGTCAGGTTTTGATCCATTTATGGTTTCTGAAGTAATTATCTGAATGTCCCACTCTATTTGTATAGTTGCCACTTGTTTTTCCCCCCCCCCCCCTCTCATTTTGCAAATTCTCAGCTGCTAGTGAACACTATTGAAATAATTGGACAGAAACCAATTGTGATTGTTCACTGTCATAGGTCAGCACTTTTTGAGTACTTGCATCTGTTGATGCTGTTATAGACACTGTAGACCTGGATGCCTATTAAAGCAAGGTGTAAATAGGCATATACTCCTGTTCTGAAAATTACCATAGGGAAACTATGCATGCACAGTTACACCTGTTCTTTGGCACATATACATTTTCAGAGTTAATTTAGACGCATACACTTGACTTTCCAAAAAAAGCATGCAAATGCAAACCTCTCTTTAGCCCCATTCTTGGGAATACTTCTGCTCAGAATGGGCAAACTTACATGCACACAGGCTGTATACAAGACTACCTGAACATTGGCTTGACAATTTTATAAGATCATTTCTGCACATACAGCACTGTTTTACCCCAAAGAAAAGCTTTTAGATATCACGCTTCTACTTTGCAATAATGGCGTACACTGGTTCCTATAATTATCTATCGGGTGGACACGGAGAAGTTTTCTTGTTCTTACCTTCTATTTTTCAAGATTGTTACGGGACATATGAGTGCAAGCTAACAGTATGGAACTTACTTCATGATGTTAAAACACTTCAACAGCAGTTTCATTTTCCTGTATTATTTTTTTTGCTTATCTTTATATGATCTCCTGAGTTCTACAGTAAGGAATATGGCCTCATCTCATAAAACAATGAAGAATGAAGGGATATCATGAAGAGGTTAAAAAAACAGTTATGAGGCTCATTTTCAAAGCACACAGACTTACAAAGTTCCACAGGTTACGACGAGGCATATTTTCAAAGCACTTAGACTTACAAAGTTCCAAAGTTCCATAGTCTAAGTGCTTTGAATATGAACTCTTATGTTACTTTGTAGGTCTAAGTGCTTTGAAAATATGCCCATGTAACTTTGAATGTTGGAATGTCATAACATACAAAATTATGCCAAGATACTACCATAATTACACTACAAATTCCTATAGGTTCTTTATCCAAATGCTGTTAATACATTTATCACAGCATTACTAAACATGTTGTTCTAATGTGCTCATAAGTTTCCACTGGACTTTCACAGACCGACAAGTCTAATTATGTCCATAAAATATAATTATCGCACATGTTTTCAACCATCATTTTTTCAAAGCTTTTTCCCAAGCCATAATGTGCTCAAACTCAAAAATGTGAACCAAACTTATTTAGATTTAAACTTAGCTTAAAAATAGATGTCATAGGTCCCAACATGGACCATGTTTCACAGAAGCCAACTGATTCTTCATAGCAGTTGTTCAAGTCCCTCCTTGGTTTCTTTCAGGATTTGAGAGATGCATCTCTCAAATCCTGAAAGAAACCAAGGAGGGACTCGAACAGCCGCTGTGAAGAATTGACTGGGTTCCTTGAAACAGCATGATTGCAAAACATGGTCCATGTCAGAACCCAAGACATCCATTTTTAAGCTAAGCTTAAATCTAAATAAGTTTGCTTCACATTTTTGAGTCTGAGCACATTATGGCACAGAAAAAGCCTTTGAAAAATGATGGCTGTAAACGTACGATGATTATATTTTATGGACATAAATTAGATGTCAATCTGTGAAAGTTCAGTAGAAACTTATGAGCCAAATATTTTTAGTATTGCTGTGGTGAATGTATTAACAGCATTTGGTTAAAGTACCTATAGGAATTTATAGTGTAATTGGTATAAACTTTTCCCATTAGGAAGCAATTGGTAAATTGCTCCTCTTTGAGGTGGTTTAAGATGCCTGGAGAATGTAGCAGGCTACAGTGCCTACAAATGTATTTTTTTTTTCTCTGAATTGCCACAAATAAATAATAGCTGCCTGTGGTTTATAGTAACAATATGGCCAAAGTTTCAACCCCATTAATACAGACAAAGATATGATTATTGCAGTTATCAGCTACATTTATAATCAAGTGTCAGGAAAGGTAACCCCACAGTGCTGGGTTTTACCATGGAGTGCTGGGAAGTGATGTCTAGACAACACTGGAGTTTCCTGTCAGGGAGAGGTAACACCACAGTAGGGGGCTTTACAAAGAAGAAGAAATGACTAGGCAACACTGTTTCTTTTTTTTTCAGAGTGGCAGAGGATGTAATCACACAGCATTTATAACTTATAAATGAGTACGAAGAAGAGGTGACCTCACAGCGTTATGGTTTCCAACTGCTGGATAGCAAGATGACCTCAGGTTTTTGATATTTTGGAGGAGATGACTCCACAGTACTGGGGTTCTGAGTGGAGTATGGGGAATGAAGGTAACAGTACAATCCTGTGGTTCCTAAAGCAGTGTTAGGGAAGGGGGATTAGGTACCTGCATAACACTGAGATTTCTACCTTTTAAGGATAGATGACAATACTAAGAGTTGTAACACAGACAGAAAAGAATGTAATTTTCAAGAAGTTGTCTGTGGTCAGGTTCCTGCTGTCCCTCTATCCAATGGAAATTTTACTGGAAAGGGCTTAAAATCCTTGCCAAAAGAAATCAGTTCAGGATAATATAATGTTTTTCAAATGCATAGATAAGAGATTAAAATACTGGTTCATGCAATATAGAAAGCTCTCTGCCTCACACAGCCATGTGGCCCCTCTGCATTCCAGGTCTGGAACTGAACTATCAGACACCAGAGAGTGTTCTGAAGGGGAGCATGGGTTCTATGTGGTAGATGACTATTTTTATCCAGATAGCGGAATCCTTCAGTCCAAGTCTTGATTTAGACCCAAGATGCGGTTCTTCATGGCTCCCAGTAGCATGTTTCGTGATGCTGGCATTATAGTCTAAGGAGGAAGGCGAGACCTCTGGTCCAGGCTACACTTCATTACTGTAGAAGCCCAGTTTTGCTACAGACATTTCCTTCCTGAGTCGCATGATCTCCCAGAACATTAGGTCCACTGAAAAAGAAGAAGGGGAGGAATAATCATATGCACAGTGTAAGGTGACATGGAGGGGAAGAATTACTCAAAAGTACAAGAGGAAGGATTATGCAAACAATGGCAGGTAACGGAGTACAGGTGCCAACCAGCAGTTCTAGTGCAAACAATTTTAGTCAGTCCTGGTCCTGAACTTAATGCAGTGTGGGGGATTTTCAGACCTTGATTCTACCCCCTGAAATCAGGGTTGCAGTCCCATACCGCATCACGATAGGGCTGGCCTAAAATGTTTCTACTAGACTGAAGTTGGCAGTTGTGAAGGGAAAAAAAAGGACTAAGGGAGATGCAAAGCAAAGGGGAGGAGGATTGATTAATCCAAAACTGGCGAAATATTTCACCAAATTGATTTGACCGAGATCACTGCTTCAAACGATTATGTTTTTATTTGTTGCATTTGTAACCCACATTTTCCCACCAATTTGCAGGCTATGTTAACATGGTTGGCTTCAAGTCCTATCACAATAATCCTTTCACATTTGCAGCTCATGTTCTAAATGTTTTTATGCAAACCAGGCCTACTGATCCTGCTATGCAAATGAAAATAAGCTCAAAAAACGCTCACCTCTCTCCAATAATCAAGATGCAGCCAAAACATAATGGGAGCAATTCTTAAAAGTGCGTGCCAAGTTAGGCCTCAAAAGATAATGCACTAAGCACGAATTCTACAGAAGAATCTGCACACCCAGATTCTATTATAGAACACTACTGTAAGTTGGCATTTAAGCACATCTGGGTGTGCCCACTTATTTGATGTCTATTGTTCGGGGTAAATACACATGCCTAAATGTTGGTACTTATGTATGCAACTTACACTATTTTATAAATTTCTGGTATGTGTGATCAGCACAAAGCCTGTTTGTGCCCTGCCTATGTGAGTAGCCTAGTGGTTAGACATTCAAAGGTGCCCAGTTCAAATCCCACAGCTGCTCTTTCTGATCTAAGGCAAGTCACTTAATCCTGCATTGCCTCAGGTACAAAATTAGATTGCGAGTCCTCCAGGGACACGGAAAGACCTAGTGCACCTGAATAGAAATATAGAAAAAACATAGAAAAATGTATGCAGATAAAGACCACATTGTCTATTCAGTCTGCCCATCTATGCCATCTACTCTCCCTATCACTCCCTTAGAGATCCTATGTTTTTGTCTCCACCACTTCCACTGGGAGGCCGTTCCATGAATTCACCACTCTTTACGTGAAGAAGTATTTCCTCGGGTTACGTCCGAGTCTATCCCTTTTCACCTTCAACCTATGCCTCCTTGTTCCAGAGTTTCCTTTCAACTGAAAGAGACTCGCCTCCTGTGCACTTATGCTGCATAAGTATTTAAATGACTATATTATATCTCCCCTCTCCCGCCTTTCTTCCAAAATATACATATTGAGATCTTTAAGTCTGCTCCCATGTGCTTTATGATGAAGACCACTGACCATTTTAGCTGCTGCCCTCTGACCGATTCCATCCTGTTTATATCTTTTTGAAGGTGTGACCTCCAGAATTATACACAATATTCTAAATTAGGTCTCACCAGAGTCTTATAGAGGGGCATCATCACCTCCTTTTTCCTACTGGCTATTCCTCTCCCTATGCACCTTGAACTACTACTGAAAAAGGTGTGAGCAAAATTCAAATAAATAAAATGTGCATGCTCCCTTGCAGTTACACACTAATGCACTTAGGCACCACCTTAAGGAACAGCGCCTAAGTGCATTTATGCTTCAAACTGCCATTTAACGCGTTCTGGCATGTAACTTACATTTTAGCAGGGAAGTCGCATGCCAAATTGGTGCCTACCTTTTGACACACTATCCCCCAGATTCTATATAGCACAACTTAAATTGCACGCATAAATCTAGGTGCAGTCTGTATTTGCACATGCAACAATTAGCTAAAAAGCCAATATGCCTATAATTGCTACTTAACAAGCAATTGGCACTAATTAGAATTAACGCACACAAGTGTCCAAGTATATTCTGTAAAGTGATGCGCGTAAACTCTAAGGCGTATAGCTGAAAAGGGGGCATGGCCATTCCTAAAATCTGTGCGCGTTCTTATAGAATACACCTAGTCCATGTCTAATTTAGGCATCAGCATTTACACCAAGTTTTAATTGGCGTAACTGTCCACGACTAAATTTATTCACATGGATGGGATTTTGTAAACCTCAATCATATCTCTCCTCATCCGTCTCTTTTCCAAGCTGAAGAGCCCTAACCTCTTTAGCCTTTCCTCATACGAGAGGAGTTTCATCCCCTTTATCATTTTGGTCGCTCTTCTTTGAACCTTTTCTAATTCCGCTATTTCTTTTTTGAGATACGGCGACCAGAAACGAACGCAATACTCAAGGTGCGGATGCACCATGGAGCGATACAAAGGCGTTATAGTATTTTCGGTCTTATTCACCACCCCTTTCCTAATGGTGACCTAGCATCCTGTTTGTTGTTTTGGCCACTGCCGCACATTCAGCGTATTATCTACAACACCTAGATCTTTTTCTTGAGTGCTGACACCCAAGGTGGACCCTAGCATCAGGTAACTATAATTCGGATTATTCTTTCCAATGTGCATCACCTTGAATTTGTCCACATTAAATTTCATCTACCATTTGGATGCCCAGTCTTCCAGTTTCCTAAGGTATTCCTGCAATATTTCACAGTCCGCATGTGTTAGAAAACTATTCAAGGTTGTTAAATCATCTGCAAATGTAATCACCTCACTCATCGTTCCGATCTCCATATCATTTATAAATATGTTAAATAGCACCGGTCCCAGTACAGATCCTTGTGACACTCCACTGTTCATCCTCCTCTGTTGAAAGAAATGACCATTTAACCCTACCCTCTGTTTCCTAATCCACACTAGAACCTTGCCTCCTGTCCCATGGCTCTTTAATTTTCTCAGGAGTCTCATGAGAAACTATCAAAAGCTTTCTGAAAATCTAGATAAACTACATCAACCAACTCACCTTTATCCACATGTTTATTCATGCCTTCAAAGAAATGAAGCAAATTAGTGATGCAAAATTTCCCTGTTGAACCAATGCTGACTCTGTCCCATTAACCCATGTTTGTCCACATGTTCTGTAATTTTCTTCTTTATAATAGTTTCTACTGTTTTGCCCAGCATTGACCAGTGGCGTAGCTACGTGAGGTCAGGGGGGCCTGGGCCCCTGTAGATTTAGCTCTGGACCCCCTCCTGCCACCAACCCTCCCCTGCCATCGCCGTGGGCTACCCTTTGCTGGCGGGGGACCCCAACCCCCGCCAGCCAAGGAGGTCCTCTTCTTCAGCTGATCTGCAAGGCTTCGTTCTGTTTCTGTGAGTCTGACGTCCTGCACGACATCAGAAACAGAACAAAGCCTTCGGAGGAAGAAGAGGACCTCCTCGGCTGGCGGGGATTGGGGGTCCCCCGCCAGCAAAGGTAGCCCACGGCGACAGCGGGGAAGGGTTGGCAGCAGGGGGGGGTGGTCGAGAGGGTCGTCGGTAGGGGTTGTCAAAGTTGGCGGTGGCAGGTCGGTAATGGCAGGGGGGCGGTGGCGCCGGTGGGGGGGGGGGCTAAAATGTGTCCCCTCACCTCGGGCTCTGGCCCTCCCTCCCGCCGAAGTCTGGCTACGCCCCTGGCACTGACTACAGGCTTACCAGTCTATAATTTCCCGGATCACCCATAGAATCGTTTTTAAATATCGGCGTCACACTGGCCACCCTCCAATCTTCAGGTACTATGGACGATTTTAATGACAGGTTACATATTACTAACAGCAGATCAACAATTTCATGCTCGAGTTCTTTGAGTACCCTTGGATGTATGCCATCGGGTCCAGGTCATTTACTACTCTTTAATTTGTCAATTTGGCTCAATACATCTTCCAGGTTCAGCAAGATTTCTTTCAGTTCCTCCGCATCATCATTCTTGAAAACCATTTCCGGTACAGGCAGATCTTTTACATCTTCTTCCATAAAGACAGAAGCAAAGAATTCATTCAGTTTTTCCGCTATGGCCTTGTCATCCCTGAGCGCCCCTTTTGCTCCGTTGTGATCCAACAGTTCCATGTATTCTCTCGCAAGGTTTCTGCTTCTGATGAACCTGAAAAAGTTGGTACTGTGAGTTTTTGCTTCTGCGGCAAGTTTCTCTTCATATTCTCTTATAGCCTTCTTTATTAATGCTTTGCATCTGACTTGCCAGTTCTTATGTTGCTTCTTATTTTTTTCATTTGGGTCCTTTTCCCATTCTTTAAAGGACAATCTTTTGGCTGTAATGGCCTCTCTTTTACTACACCTTTTAACCATGCTGGCTGACGTTTTCTCTTCTTTCCATCTGGACTGGGCTTCCATTATGGTATCTTTGAATAACGTCCACGCCTGATTGAGTGTCTTAACCTTTGCAGATGATCCTTTTAGTTTCTTTTTAACCATTTTCCTCATTATAGTTGCCCTTTTGAAAATTAAATACAGCCACAGTAGATTTCCTTTGCGGGTTCATCCCAGATAGTAGCTCAAACTTGATCATGTTATGATCACTGTATCCCAGGGGACCCAACACCACCACCTCTCATACTATGCTCTGCACTCCACCAAGACCCATATCCAAAATGACTCCCCCTCTCGTCAGTTCCTGGATCAGTTGCTCCAAGAAGCAGTCATTTATTACATCCAGAAATTTTATCTCCCTGGCACTCCCTGATATAACATTTATCCAATCAATATCAGGGTAACTGAAATCACCCATTATTATGGCATTGCCCAATATGCCAGCTCTCCTAATATCTGTAAACATTTCTTCATCCATCTGCTCGTTCTGTCTCTGCGGACGGTAGTACAGCCCTACAAGAATACTCCTTCCCGTCACACATATCCATAATGATTCCACGCTGCTATCTGTGTCATGTGGAATGTTTATTTTATTTGACTCAATTCCCTCTTTAACATATAATGCACCCCCCTCTCCAATTTGATCCTCTCTATTATTGCGATACAATTTGTATCCTAACACCGTGTCCCATTGATTATCCTCTTTCCACCAAGTCTCTGAGATGCCTATTATATCTACCTCATATATCTACCTCTAGTGCTATATAATCTCTCTCAACCATCTTACTTGTTAGGCTTCTAGCATTTGTATATAGGCACTTCAAATTGTGTTTTTTCCTTTGATCTACAAGCTGCTTAGAAGTTGAAGGGGATAATGTGCATCCTTTATCCTGCTATCTCATTAAGCACAACTGGCTTACTTTCAGTATTGCTGAAACCTCTCTATTGGAATTCCCTAAATGTCTTCTTAGTATCCTTCAAGGATATTCCACACCGAACCATGTGCTCCTGGGCGACTATCGCTATCCCCCCATTCTTAATGGTAGTATCCAAATATTTAAGGGGATTATAAACAAGGTAGTCAGCTGTTCTCCTTGCCCACTGAGAAGAGAAGACACAACTATTAGAAAGAACTGTCTAATTGCAAGGAGTGGGGGAGTAGCCTAATGGTTAGCGCAGTGGGCTGAAAACCTGGGGAACTGAGTTCAAGTCCTGCTGAAGTTCCCTGTGACCCTGGGCATGTCACCTAACCCTCCACTGCCCCAGTTACAAAACTTAGATTGTGAGCTCACTAGGGACAGAAGTACTTGTATATAATGTGTAATCCACTTTGGTTCTAACATGGGAGGTGTGGTAGCCGTGTTAGTCCACTCTTAAAGGTTATCAATAGAAATCAAACAAAATAAAACATGGAAAAGAAAATAAGATGATACCTTTTTTATTGGACATAACTTAAGATGGAAGATACCGCATACAGCCGCATGAAAAAGCAAATGAACAAACTTTTGGAAAAAGAAACAAAAGTGAACAGCCATCTTTAGAAATGTATTAAGTTATGTCCAATAAAAAAGGTATCATCTTATTTTCTTTTCCATGTTTTATTTTGTTTGATTTCTAGTTCTAACACGGAAAAGCCAGATATACAGAACCTAATAAACAAACACAAAAATACTTGAAACAAGGAGGCAGCATCTCTGTCACTGGAGAGGGTTTAAGAGCAGGTTGGAGAGGATGTCTGGAATGGTTTAGTAAGCAAAACCATCCTTCCAGCCCATCTCTGTATGCTGCTAGATACCTCCTTATGCTTAACCATAATTTTTGGAGGGGCACTATCCCTCCCCTCTGCTCTCCAGGAGGGCTACACACTTGCTGGAGCACTCCATCCTACTCTATCCTATTTTTCATTGTGTTATGTCAGAAACTGAACTTATCATCCTCTGCCTACAAAGCAAGGATACTACTCCCAACCTGAAGGCATAACTCACTGGGGTCAACTGTTAGATGAACCCCAATTGCTCATGTCCCTCTACTGTTCCACGCCTACCCTTGGCTCCTGTACATACCTGATGCTCCTCCTCCTAGGCCTCGGCACATACTATGGCCAGAAATTAACCTCACTCCAACGCTAGGTGGAGTATAAGCTCACTCTCTCAAATTTCCTGCTATCGCTCACCTCAATACTTACATCACGCCAAACAGTTTTCTTCTGGGGTTCATAGAATGTGTAGGCAACTTAAAAAGGTGTTCTTGACAATCCAGCTCAACAGAAAAATAGTTCTCCATCTTTCTACCTCTCTTTTTATGATAGTCTGAGTGTAGATTCAAGTGTTGACAAATACATCAGATCCATCTCCAGAACATACGGTGTTTGGGAAAGAAAGGAACTGGGGCACTTATTAGATAGAGAGGGTCGTAAAGGTGGAGTAGTAGCTCTTTATGTGAGAAATGATATTGCAGCGACTGAAATGACAGGGACCTGGGAAAGGAAGAAGCGATATGGATCACCTTAAAAAGAGATGATAGAACCTCTGTCCACATGGGTGTTGTCTACAGACCTCCGACACAATTGGAGGAATTAGATAAAGACCTGATCGCAGATATTCAAAAGTTGGGAAACAAGAGAGAGGTGCTGTTGCTGGGAGATTTCAATTTGCCGGATGTAGATTGGAAGGTTCCGTCTGCGGAATCTGAAAGAAGTAGAGAGATCATGGATGCTTTCCAAGGTGCTCTGCTCAGACAAATGGTGACGGAACCCATGAGGGAGGGAGCGACGCTGGATCTGGTGCTCACAAATGGGGATAGTGTGTCAAATGTCCGAGTGGGTGCCCACCTGGGCAGCAGTGACCATCAAACGGTTTGGTTTGATATGACCGCTGAAGTGGAGGGCAGCCACTCAAAACTCAAAGTCCTGGATTTCAAGTGTGCTGACTTTAGTAAAATGAGGGAATACCTGAGGAAGGAGCTGATGGGCTAGGAGGACGTACGAGAAGTGGAAGGACAGTGGTCCAGGCTGAAAGAAGCTATAAATAAGGCCACAAACCTTTATAGGAGAGTACATAAAAGCAAGAGAAAAAGGAAACCAATATGGTTCTCCGAGCAAGTGGCTGAGAAAATAAAGGCTAAAGAGTTTTTTTTTAAACATTTGTACTCCGCGCTTTCCCACTCATGGCAGGCTCAATGCGGCTTACATGGGGCAATGGAGGGTTAAGTGACTTGCCCAGAGTCACAAGGAGCTGCCTGTGCCTGAGGTGGGAATCGAATTCCTGAAATACAGAAAAACTCAAGAGGAGGAACACGGGGAGGAATACCCGATAAAGCTGAAAGAAGCCAAGAGAGAGATACGTCTGGCAAAAGCGCAAGCGGAAGAACAAATGGCTAGAAAGGTAAGGAGGGGTGACAAAAATTTCTTCAGGTATATTAGTGAAAGGAGAATGACTAAAAACGGAATTGTGAGACTAAAAGATACTGCGAACCGCTATGTAGATAATGATGAAGAAAAAGCAAATTTTCTAAATAGATACTTTTGCTCTGTTTTCACAGAAGAAAATCCTGGAGAAGGACCGCGATGGACTGGCAAAAGTACATTTGCGAATGGAGTGGATATAGCACCGTTCACGGAAGAGAGTGTGTATGAACAACTTGAAAATCTAAAGGTGGACAAAGCCATGGGACCGGACGGGATCCACCCCAGGATATTGAGGGAGCTCAGAGAGGTTCTTGCGGGTCCTCTTAAAGATTTAATAAATCCTTGGAGATGGGAGAGGTTACGAGGGACTGGAGAATGGCGGATGTGGTCCCTCTTCATGAAAGTGGTGATAGGGAAGAAGCTGGAAACTACAGGCCAGTAAGCCTCACTTCGGTTATTGGAAAAGTAATGGAAGCGATCCTGAAGGAAAGGATAGTGAATTTCCTGGAAACCAAAGTTGCAAGATCCAAGACAACATGGTTTTACCAAAGGGAAATCATGCCAAACGAATCTCATTGAATTCTTTGATTGGGTTACTGGAGAATTAAATCATGGATGTGCTATAGACGTAATCTACTAAGATTTCAGCAAAGCTTTTGACACGGTTCACCACAGGAGGCTCTTAAATAAACTGCACAGGCTGATGATAGGACCCGAAGTGGTGAACTGGATTAGGAACCGGTTGACGGACAGACGCCAGAGGGTGGTGGTTAATGGAATTCGCTCGGATGAGGGAAAGGTGAGTAGTGGAGTGCCTCAGGGATCGGTGCTGGGGCCGATTCTGTTCAATATATTTGTGAGTGACATTGCCGAAGGGTTAGAAGGTAAAGTTTGCTTATTTGCGGATGATACTAAGATTTGTAACAGAGTGGACACCCCGGAGGGAGTGGAAAACATGAAAAAGGATCTGCGGAAGCTAGAAGAATGGTCTAAGGTTTGGCAATTAAAATTCAATGCGAAGAAATGCAAAGTGATGCACTTAGGGAGTAGAAATCCACGAGAGATGTATGTGTTAGGCGGTGAGAGTCTGATATGTACGGACAGGGAGAGGGATCTTGGGGTGATAGTATCTGAGGATCTGAAGGCGACGAAACAGTGTGACAAGTCAGTGGCCATAGCTAGAAGGTTGCTAGGCTGTATAGATAGAGGTGTGACCTGCAGAAGAAAGGAGGTGTTGATGTCCCTGTATAAGTCGGTGGTGAGGCCGTATCTTGCTAAGGATGCAAAAAGAATTGAAGCGGTGCAACGAAAAGCTATGAGAATAGTATGGGATTTGCGTTACAAGACGTATGAGGAGAGACTTGCTGACCTGAACATGCATACCCTGGAGGAAAGGAGAAACAGGGGTGATATGATACAGACGTTCAAATATTTGAAAGGCATTAATCCACAAACAAACCTTTTTCCGTAGATGGGAAGGCAGTAGAACTAGAAAACATGAAATGAGATTGAAGGGGGGCAGACTCAAGACAAATGTCAGGAAGTATTTTTTCACGGAGAGAGTGGTGGATACTTGGAATGCCCTCTCGCGGGAGGTGGTGGAGATGAAAACGGTAACGGAATTCAAACATGCGTGGGATAAACATAAAGGAATCCTGTTCAGAAGGGATCCTCAGAAGCTTAGCCGAGATTGGGTGGTGGAGCCGATGGTTGGGAGGCGGGGCTGGTGGTTCTGAGGCGGGGCTAGTGCTGGGCAGACTTCTACGGTCTATGCCCTGAAAATGACAGATACAAATCAAGGTAAGGTATACACAAAAAGTAGTACATATGAGTTTATCTTGTTGGGCAGACTGGATGGACCATGCAGGTCTTTTTCTGCCGTCATCTACTATGTTACTATTCATCCAATGAGACTGGAACACAATTATGACCCAGCTCCATTACTCTTAAGTGTTACCTACAACAAGTTGTATGAACTGTAAGCTCTTACCCCCCACCCCCCCATCCCCCCCGATATTCAAAACAATTTAACCGGTCAATTACAGCATCTGGCACTTAACCGACTATCCAGTGATATTCAGTGGGGGATAACCAGCTATTCCCCACTGAATATTCACGGTTAACAGCTAGGAGATAACCAGCTATCCCAGCACATTACCAGCTATTGTAAGCACCCATATTGGGCCACGCAAATAGCTGGAATATCTTTGGCCTGTTTAAACTTAACCGGCTATCACCAAATATTAACATAGCCAGTTAAGTTTAAACCGGCCAAAAATAAACTAGGTATTCAATGCCGGTCACCGGAAACAGCTCAAAATTGAATATTCGAGCTCCTTCCTGCAGTCTGAATTATCGTCCCTTTAGTCTCCAAAACCCCTAAAAAAGCCAAAGATAAAAAGTCATGGCTTCCTAATAATGGGCATGTTTACCCTGCCCAAATTCTTGCGTTACTATAATATCCTTACCGTCCTGTCTGACCAGACCCTGCTGGATGTACCGAACGTAGGTGAAGAAGTTACACACTGCTGTGATCTAGAGAGGGAGGGAAAAAAAGGCAGGCTGTAAACATGTCATCTACAGACCAGATTTTTAAAAGAATCAGCTGATGCCCCCTCCCCACCCAGACTGACTGTCAGGTTCTCCATTTCCTCACCCAGATCCATATAATCCCCGCATGTAACCCTCAATCCTCCATGCTCCTCTCTGTACTTTTTGAGTTGACCACCGGACTCCCTTCTTTGCTTTGATGTTTTCTGAATTAGTCTTAACCTGGTTTGCATTTCCATCTTCCCTCTACATTCATTCCTTCAAGGACCTCATTGTCGACTCCTCCTTGGACCCTTCCTCACTTCTTGTCTTTGCTTCCTGAGCTCTGGTTGTCAGTTTATTTTTGTTCTGTAAGGGTGCAAATTCTATAAATTGGTGCCAAGATGTAGCCCCAATTCTATAACTGCTTCCGGGTGAGCCTAAGCCATTATAGAATACTATGGCACCCCGAAAGTTAGGTGTGCCAACTTATACCAAGTCAATGGCTGGTGTAAATTGGCGCACCTAAGTGTGCCATGCAACACACACAACTGATAGCATTCTGTAAGTCGCACACGTCACTTGGCGACATGCTCCACCTCTCTGCTGTGCAGCAGTTACAGAATAGTACCTAACACTTACACGTGGAATTTTCAATTACTGGCACTAAATTATGTACATAAGTGCCAGAATTCTGTAACATTCACATGCTATTGGTGCCTACATGTAGGTGCCACACTTTTAGGGCAGGGTTTCTCAACCCAGTCCTTGGGACACACCTAGCCAGTCTGGTTTTCAGGATAAACGTAATGAATATGCATGAGATAAATCTGCATATAGTGGAGGCAGGGTATGACTGGCTAGGTGTGTCCCAAGGACTGGGTTGAGAATCCCTGATTTAGGGTATTCACTGTTATACCAAATCACACCTGGATTGTTATCAATCTTCCCATATTCCTGTTGCTTGGTTTCAGTTTGATCTTTTCCCCATTTCTCTGCTACATCAAACTAGCTGCTACTGTATTAAAATACAATAGGTTACCTTATTCAAAATAGCTCAGAGCATGACAGAACTATAAATACATAGCTTATATATTTATGAGGATTTTTAGTTATGTTCATGTTTATTATAAAACTTTCTATTCCAAATGTTCCAAACAGATGGATCTAAGTAGTTTACAACTTAAAAAAACACTAAAATGAAATGACAGAAAAGAACTCAATCGTTGATAGGACAGAAGACAAACATCCAGATAGGCTCAATCAAACCAAATAAGTAAATTAAGGCTAACTAGGGCATCCCAAGCCAAGCCCCCGACAAAAGACTCATTGGGGGACATGTTGAAAGGCCAAGGAGAAATAACATATTTTAACAAGAGACTTGAAGCAAGAGAAGATGGTTCAGAGCGAATGTGTGGAAGGAGATAATTCCAAAGAGGGAACTAAAAAAAATAAAAGGCTGAGTTTTGTGTGGATTCTAAACAGGCCCGTCTAGGCTCAGGGAGGACCACGTGATTAGCATCGAGAGAACTGTTAATATATGGCCTAGCTTTGGATCTACCACTGGAATAGTGAGGGCCAAGGCTATGAAGCCTAAAATAACTAAAGTACTGACTAGGCCAAATATCTGTAAAAAAAAGCAGGTCTGAACAATGAGTCCTGACACAAACTGGTACAACTGTCACTTTAAATCAGATGAGCAAAATGGAGTCTATTACTTTTGTATAAAAGGCAACAGAGGTTATACAGGGTTATACAGGGTTATACAGGGTTCTTAAGATGGTGTGAAAAGTATTGCGACACAGACAGATGTGGAACTGTTATCTCAACGCTTCCCAAAACATGCTGATAAGACTGCGTGGGAAAGTATCATCTCAGAAATTGAGAGCTAGGTATCTCACCATTGACTTCTATGGAGAGTTTGTGTATAAAAGAGGGGACAATTTGCCATAGCTTTGGTATCCGCCCCAACGCTTATCTCAGACGGCGAAGCTCTGTCCGGTTGTACCCAGAATCTGTCTGCTGAATGTACCTGATTAAAGTCTGATGTACAAATAAAATCCTTATTCGAAATGATGATTTGTGGGCTTAACTTAATGATGAAAGGCTGTAAGTATAAATGCTTCTGCTGTATCAGGCTATCACTCGCTGCATTATATAACTTGTAACCTAAATCCAGTTTGTCATAAGGCTGGTATCTATTCCTTGCTAGTGCTGAGAGGCGGACTAATGCGGGTCTCTTAGATCTAACGTCTCTCTCAGTGGCAACTCCTCTTAGAACTTCACAACCCCCTGATTGCCCCAGTTCTAGGGCTATTTAGAGATGGAGTCAGATTAAGGTCATTTAAGCCTTCTTGGGGGGGCTTGGGACCCCTTAATTCTCAACAGAACGAAACGGGCAATATGGAACAGTAGAGGAAGAAATAGATAGCCACACCAGAATAAAATGCCTTATGAGTGATTTATGTATCTAGGTCAGAGTGCTGGAAACACAAATATAATCTTAAATGGGTAGGCAAGTTAGACTGCTATTTGTGTAGTGAGCAGTTGAATAATAGTGTTGAACAGAAAAAAAGACTGCTTCATATCAAAAAGGGATAACTTTGGATATTTAGCAATTTAAGGACCATTTTACTAAAGGGCATTAAGCCCTAACATGCTTGCAGCACATGAAAAGTCTTAGATTTAGATTTATTAGTTTCTTCTAGCCCACTCTTATCTAGAGCGGGTCACAATAAAATATCCATAAAAGCATTCAAAAAAAAATCAGATAAAGCACAAACACAGTAATCAATTGGAACAAAAAAAGCCTTATGAGCTGTTTCTGGAATGTAGGACCACTGGTTTCACACTTAAGTCGTAATAGCAAATTGTTCCACTCAGTTGGACCTTGGATGGAAAAAGTTCCCAGCTTTGGGATCTCCAAGTGTATACGTTGTAATGAAGGGATCACAAGCAACTGCTGACATTCAGATCGGAGTGATCGTGGCAGTGTATACCACTGCAATACAGTTTTTATGTAAACAGCTGTATCCTGATATATAGCTTGATGAACCATGAGCAGCAATTCATACAATATCCTCCACTGCATCGGCAGACACTTCAAGTGCTTCAAACAAGGATATGCTCAAAACGGGAAAGTCCCATCAACAATCGTACTGTCGAGTTCATTACCATTTGAAGCTCTTGAACAGAATACTTTGGCAGCCCACAGGGCCGTGCCTAGGGTCTCTGGCGCCCCCCTGCAGACTATCAGTTGGCGCCCCCCCCCCCCCCCCCCGTGAAAATGATCCCCCCCCCCCCCCCCATGAAAATGATCGCTCACCACTTGCCACACTGAAAGGAATTGTCAGCAATATTCTTAGAAACAAATTGCTATACATTGCAAAATAAGATAGCAGATGTAAATTCTCAAAGTGGACATATTCCAAATGCTAAAATGAAAATAAAATAATTTTTTTCTACCTTTGTTGTCTGGTGACTTTCTTTTTTCAATCATGCTGGTCCAGTATCTGATTCTGCTGCTATCTGTCCTCTTAACTCCATTTCCAGGGCTTCCTTTCCATTTATTTCTTTACTTTTCTCCTTTCTTCTTCATTTCTTGCTCTATATCCATTTCCAGCAATTTCTCCTCTCTCCCTGGGTCCTGCCCTCCCATCCATGTCCATTCTTGTCCCTCTCTGCCCTTCCCTCCTCCATCCATAGCCAGCAATCCTCCTCTCTCCCCTCCCAGCAATTTGTCCTCTCCCTGGGCCCCCATGTCCATCCTTGTCCCTCTCTGCCCTTCCCTCCTCCATCCATAGCCAGCAATCCTCTCTCCCCTCCCCTTCCAGCAATGTGTCCTCTCCCTGGGCCCTGCCCTCCCATCCATGCCTCTCTGCCCTCCCTTCCATTCAGGGTCTGCCCTCCCTCTCACTCCCCATTCCATCCAGGATCTATCCCCCCTCTCTCACTGCCCCCTCTTTTCGGCTCCCAGTTCCCACCTGCGGCTGCCCCTAGGTTCCAGATCCATTGATTCTCCCATCCACCCCTGCCCCAGGCATGACCCCATTCTCCCTCCTGCTCACTTTTCAGACCCCAGTTCCAGCTTCATGCCCCTTCTCCCATCTGTCTCCCACCCAGTCCCTTCTGCCCATCCGAGTCCCCCTCACCCCATCTGTCTCCCACCCAGTCCCTTCTGCTATCCAAGTGCCCCCCACCCTCACCCCATCTGTCTCCCACCCAGTCCCTTCTGCCCATCCGAGTCCCCCTCACCCCATCTGTCTCCCACCCAGTCCCTTCTGCTATCCAAGTGCCCCCCACCCTCACCCCATCTGTCTCCCACCCAGTCCCTTCTGCCCATCTGAGTCCCCCTCACCCCATCTGTCTCCCACCCAGTCCCTTCTGCTATCCAAGTGCCCCCCACCCTCACCCCATCTGTCTCCCACACAGTCCCTTCTGCCCATCCGAGTCCCCCTCACCCCATCTGGCTCCCACCCAGTCCCTTCTGCTATCCGAGTCCTCCCCCACCTTCACGGTCACCCCATCTGTCCCCCACCCTCACCCTGCCTCGTCTTCTCCCTGCCACCCGTCTTTAAAAAGAGATTGCCGACGCGATAGCAAGCGCAGCACCTCGTGTGCAAGTAAAAGAAGCGAATCCGATCATCTCATTGGGCCTTCCTTCACTGTCCCGCCCTAGAGGAAATAGGAAGTTGCGTCAGATGAGGGCGGGACAGTGAGGGAAGGCCCAATGAGATGATCGGATCCGCTTCTTTTACTTGCACACGAGGTGCTGCGCTCGCTCGGCAAATAAATTTAAAGGGCTGGTGCGGGAGGGGGGGTGCCAGGATGAAGAGCAGCGGGAGCGGCGGCACCCCCTCTCTGGTGCCAAAAGATTTAAAGTCCTCGGCGGGGCGACGGAAAGCACCGCGGCGGCGCCCTGCAGAGGTGGGCGCCCCCCTGCGGCGCTTACCTCGCTTACCGCATCGGCACGGCCCTGGCAGCCCAAAATATACAATGTTACAATAATCTAAACTACTAAATATCATAGACTGTATGACCATTTTAAAGTCACTCCCAGACAGAATAGACTTCAAATGAAACAGCATTCTCAGTTTGAAGAATAGGGAATAAATCAATGTCTGAACATGCACTTGAAATGAAAAGGTTGAATCCAACACAACTCCTTGCTTAGCAATCTTAACTGGCACACCCATTAAGACCAGTTCAGCTGGCAGCTCAATAGAAGGGTCTGAAAAAAATCCACATTATTCCTGTTTTAGCTATATTCATTTGCATACAATTTTTGTCTAGCCAATCCATCACTGCCTCAAAAGTCGAATGCAAGTGAGTTAAACATATCATCAATCACTGATATGGGCAGAAAAAAACTGATCATCATCAGCATAAATCCTGTAAGAAACTCCTAGAGATCATAACAGAATACACAGCAGCTGAAGATATACATTAAACAAGGCAGCTGATAACATCAAGCCTTGTGGTACCCCAGTTGTCAAAAGATGAAGCATTTTGCAGTATTTTGCCTGTTAGGTAAACCAGCATACGCCATGTCAATGGGCTGGTGTAAATTGGCATACCTAAGTGTGACATGCAACACACACAACTGATAGCACTCTATAAGTCACACATGTCACTTGGCGACACGCTCAGGGGTTGTCACAGGTGGCTTATAGGTCTGAATGTGTTATCCAGCTAACACATGCCGATTAATGTGCACCAGCTGCATAATGGCAGTAAGTGCTCCCATGTTAAGTTCAAATTTATTAAAATTTACTAATCCGCCAGCCAGCAATGCCATCTAGGTGGCTTACAATGTATACATTTAAAATACAAAAAGGGAAGTAAGTGAATACACACAGAGCGTGAGGGACAGAGGGGGAGAACTCCATATGTTCAAGAAAAAGGAGGGAGGGAGCAAACGAGAGGGAAGTTCTCAAGTAATTCAGAAGGGATACCCAGGCCACATATTAAATAAGAACATCTTTAGATCAGTCTTACAAGCAGGCAGAGAAGTCTGATGACGCAAATGAGAAGGCAGGAGGTGCCAAAGATAGGTCCCTTGTTTTACAGGTACTGCATGCTAATGCAAACATTAGCACACGACCTGAAACAAAATAAAGAAAAAGCTTTAACAAATAGCCCACAGTAAATCTAAGCTTAGTGAGAGAGAAAGTCCTGCATCAGAACACACTGTGTCCAGATTTCAGCACACCTTTCTGAAAGAGCCCATAAATAGGCAAAGTTAGTCCTTAAAATGGTCAAAAAATTATTTTTCACACACACACTAAATACAGTAAGCGCTGCTACCAGCCACCTATATGCTTCAAAATATTAATTTCATATTACATATAAAAATGCAAACTTATACAACAGTAACAGCTGTAAAAGTGCATTGAAAACCCTGAAAATGTGCTCTCACTTTCCTCTCTCTCAGACCTGCTAAGACTGAAGCTTTCCTTCTCCCAACATTCCTCACTCATGTGATCACTTTTTATCAATTCTATACTTCTTCCAATAATGCTAAGAACTCGGGGGGCTATCCTACATACCCCCAATATCCTTGTCACTTTCAACTCTACAATACCTATAAAACAGGGCTCAACAAATCCCAGGAGCTAGGTCACCACGGTGACTAGAAATTGTATTCGGCACCCAGAATTTCATACCCCACAAGATTTATTTTTTTCCTACTGCAGCACTGCCTGAAACTGCTTCTCTCCACCCTGCATTGCAATCGGGCTCTTCATATACTTGAGCCACGTGGTGCAGGGGGAATCGGGAAGTCTCAAGGGACTTGAAACCACGAGACTTCCCCAACTTCCTGCACTGTGTGGCTCAAGTATATGGAGAGCCCGATCACCATGCAAGGTGAAGAGAAGCAGTTTCAGGCAGCGCTATAAGTAACGAGTGAAGAATTGGGGGGGGGGGGGGGGGAGAAAGCTAGAGAGGGTCAGGAGAGAGACTGGGTGAAGGCTGTGGGAAGGGGGTATGAGAAAAAATACTGATGGGGACCCACTCTATGATGATGAGACAAAGAGGCAATTGTCTACTTGCTTCACCTACCTAGAGGGTGCGGTCACACAGCCTACAGCTTGCTTTGGGAAGGGCGACTATTGACTTCTGCAATTGATTAGCAGAGGGACCTTAAGGAACCGATTTATTAAAGAGTCTTTGCCCACAGGCATAAAATAGGAAAAATAACATTTCTAAGAAAGCTACTGCTAAACTGGGATGGAATTCCAAATCCCCCCCCCCCCCCCCCCCAACTCAGAGATGGGTTTTTGTTACATTTTAAAAGTACTTAAGTAAAAAATAAAAGTACTGGCTTCAAAAGTAGTGAAGTAAAAGCAGAAAATCTTATAAAAAGAATACTCTAGTAAAAGTAATAAAGTATAGCTCTTAAAAACACAACACCCTGAGCATTGCAGTGGGAAGATAAGAAGAATGTTAATACACCTATTAGAAAACAAAACAAGCTGGATTAGTACAGATCAGTCCTACATAGACACTTCTTGCTAAAAGAATACCCGGCCTTTTTCACACATGGACAGAGGTAGCTCCTCATAAAGTATAGAGTAAGAATCAAAAAATAAAAATAGAAATATGTAAACAAAAATTACACTGAACCCCGAGAAGCCATACTCTGCATACAGTGTAAAACCAAAGAAACAGAAACAGTGACACGTCCTTTTGTAATGTGCAAAATATAAAAAGAGCAGATGTAAATTTCAAAATCTTACATATTCTAAGTGCTACATTAAAAATTAACAACTAAAACAAAAACAAGAAAATAAGTGGTACATTTTTATTGGCCTAACGTTACATTTTTTGATGGCAAAAACCTCCTTCCTTAAGTCAGGACAAGCATACTATTACAGCAGCATACTGTCCCAACCTGAAGAAGTAGGTTTTGGCCTCTGAAAGTTAGTCAAAAAATGTATATAGTCGAATATAAAGGCGTCACCTTATTTTTTTCTTTTCTTTATATTTATTAACTTTTAAAGTGGACTAACATGGTTACCACATTATTTTATCCTAAATTAACAATAAAATTATTTTTTCTACCTTTCCAGTCTGGCCATTTAATTTTTCTAATTTTGTTGGTCACAGTCTCTGGTTACTGCTTTCCTGTCTTCTGTTAACTCTCTTTCCAAAGGTCTCCTGTCCATGTGTCATTTTCTTCTCTTCTTCTGTCTTCTTCACCTCTTCCACTATAACTAAATCCAACACTGATCTGTTCCAGCTCCAATATTCAGCAAACTCTGTGTGTCCAGGGAGGGGTAATTTCTATTGGGTTCAGCATTCCCAAATATTTTGAAAAGTTGACTCCTATGTCCCCACCTATCCTGTCTTGCTCAATTTCTCTCACTCTCCCCAGTTGATAGACTGTCTCTTCCCCCCACCTGCCTTTATCCAGTATTGCCCCATCTCTCTGTCACTCTCTTTCTCTCTCCTTCCCCCCCCCATCCAGTCTTGCCTCGTTTCTCTCTCCCTCCTCATCTATCCAGTCTTGCCTAATTTCTCTCTCTCCCCCACCCTCCACTGCAGCCCTGCAGCACAGTCTCACTTCCTCCCTCCCATGCACCTCTGCTGGGCCTGCACTAATAAACTACCATGGGAGATGGATGGGACACAGCTCTCTGCAGAACCTCTAGTGCTTCCTGTGCCAGTCCTGGAAGTGTACATCAGAGGAGGCAGGCCTAGAACAGGAAACAGTAGAGAGCCGGGTCCTGCACATCTCCCATGGTAGTTTATTAGTGCGAACTCAGAAGTTTGGGCCCAACCAGCTGCAAGCCACGTCTGACATCACTTGGAAATCCTCTAGAGGGGGAGAAGTAGAGAGATGGAAAATACTTTTTTTTTTCAAACTACTTTCCAAATTTGTAATTTGCTACAAAGTACAAACGTACAGCTTAAATGCAATTCATTACAAGTAAAAAGTATTGCAAAAAAAAGTAACTTGTTACAAGTACTGCCAATTGTACTCAAGTACTACCCATCTCTGCCCTAACTTCACTGAGGACAATGTTGGAAGGGTGGGAAAGGAGAAGTGAGATAGGTCTTAGAAGCTGGCTCCTAAGTTTTTGGGCTGGCTCCTAGATTTAATAAAAATTTGTCGAGGCCTGCTATAAAATATTCTCCTTGCTCACTTCTCATCCATGCTTTACTTCTGCCTGCCCGGTCTGCTGCAATTCTATGTTGGCTGATGTCCCCTCTAGCTTTTCCAGAACTCAGCTGCCACACAGTTTTATGGAGCAGTCTAATAGTTACAGAAATAAGATGTAAACCAGGGAAGTTAGAGTTCAAATCCCTCTTCTTCCATTAACAGTCTTGGTAACCCTGGGCAAGTGACTTCACCCTCCATTGCCTCGAGTATAACTGTATGGGCAGGAAATAACTCGCATACCTAAATGTAACTCACTTTGGGCTCAAAACCATGTGTTGTTCATGTCTGGTGCATTGTTTTCTCCTTTCACTTGAATCCCTGTCAGTTGTCCCTTGTATTTTGAGATGAGTATAATTTTCTATATACCTTAACGAGAAACTAATTGAGAATTGTTGCATATGTCATGGTTTCTTTGGACATGAATAAAAGTCCTCTTTGCTGACCTGGACTGATGATTAAATCTAGATTTCATTAACAGCTATTGCTAGCCTGGTTGCTTCTTATATGATGGTACAATAGCTAGCTTAAGAGGTTTTTTTGTGTGTTATATATTTTTTCCTTGATAGTTGGCTTGTTTTAGGCATCTATATGCCCTATTAAGAAAAATCATCATCGATCGATATTCTTTGGCAGCACATATACAAATTGCCATGTCAAATGAAGTATCCTGAATCAGAGAAGCTAGGCTGTAAAACCATGGGGAGAGAATGGGAGACTAGATGAGAAAAGATAGATAAGAAAAAAAACCCTAAACAGGTAAGAAAGAACAAGATGGCCACCTTGTGAAGATGCTGAACACCTAAGATGTGAAAAGCAGGCAGAAATCTTACCCAGTGGAACCTTCCTAACCCATCCAACACTCGATAGACAATTTTGTCAGAGCTCAGTGTTCAGAAGATGCTGCTGTGCGGTATGAAATGCCTCTCTCTAACCCTCAATGTAACCCCAAGCTCTGGCTGTGGGGCTCCTTCCTTCGTCAGATCACAGCAGCATCCAGCTTTCATCTCCAACACTTCCCAAAAGAAATGTGTCTCGTGGAAAGCGACCTTGGAGGCGCAGATCAGTGTGGGCACATCTGACATGGAATAACGAAAGGACTCCCCACTAGTGACAAATTGCTGCTAATATCTGTCCTTCAGAAAATACAAATCCTAAAGTCATTTCAATCCCAGTGGAAGTGTCAAGTTAGTCCTTCTGGAAGTTTGCCTTGTCCTAGGAGGAACATCACACTAGAGAATGTCTAAAGTGTAATAACACAAAATATGTTCTCGCTTTCTTTTATCAGTAAGTTTATATAACTGGATAATAGAGCATGCAAGGTTAAAAATCACAGCAAGGTGATGGGAGTTCTAAAGGGAAGAGTGAACATTTGAGGTCAGACCACTGGCCAGCAAACCTCCAACACTGCCTTGACTATACAAAATGGAACTCTCAGTCAAGCAACTCATGCTTAGTCATTTTTCCCAAATTCAGTAGCTGTTGTGAATAAGTACATAAGTACATAAGCACTGCCATGCTGGGAAAAGACCAAGGTCCATCAAGCCCAGCACTCTGTCTCCGACAGTGGCCAATCCAGGCCCCAAGAACCTGGCAAAAACCCAGAATTTAATAACGATCAATGGACTTTTCCTTCAGGAATCTGTCCAGACCCCCTTTAAACTCAGCAAGGCCAGCTGCCGTCACTACCTTCTCCGGCAATGAGTTCCAGAGTCTAACCACACACTGAGTAAAGAAAAACCTTTCTCCAATTTGTTTTAAACCTACCACATTCTAATTTCATCTTGTGTCCCCTAGTTCTATTAATGTTAGAAAGCGTAAACAAACGCTTCACATCTGTCCGCTCTACCCCACTCATTATTTTGTAGACCTCTATCATATCACCCCTCAGCCGCCTTTTCTCCAGGCTAAAGAGTCCTAGCCGTCTTAACCTCTCCTCATAAGGTAGTCGTCCCATCCCTTTTATCATTTTCGTCGCCCTTCTCTGCACCTTCTCCAATTCCTTTATATCTTTTTTGAGATGAGGCGACCAGAACTGAACACAATACTCCAGGTGCGGTCGCACCATGGAGCGATATAACGGCATTATAACATCCTCATGCTTGGTTTCCATCCCTTTTCTAATAATACTCAACATTCTGTTCGCCTTCTTAGCCGCCGCAGCACATTGAGCTGAAGATTTCAACGTTCTATCCACGATGACTCCCAGATCCCTTTCTCGGTCCGTAACTCCTAAAGCGGAACCTTGCATGACATAGCCGTAATTGGGGTTCCTCCTTCCCACGTGCATCACTTTGCACTTGTCAACATTGAACTTCATCTGCCATTTGGACGCCCAATCCCCCAGTATCACGAGGTCCTCTTGTAATCTTTCACACTCCTCCCGCGATGAGACGACCCTGGATAACTTTGTGTCATCTGCGAATTTAATTACCTCACTAGTTACTCACATCTCAAGGTCATTTATAAATATGTTAAAAAGCAGCGGTCCCAGCACAGACCCCGAGGGACCCCACCAACTACCCTTCTCCATCGAGAATACTGACCATTCAACCCTACTCTCTGCTTCCTGTCTTTTAACCAGCTCTTAATCCATAATAATACACTGCCTCTGATCCCATGACTCTCCAGTTTCCTTTGGAGTCTTTCATGAGGCACTTTGTCAAACGCCTTCTGAAAATCTAGATATACAATATCCACCGGCTCCCCTTTGTCCACATGCTTGTTCACCCCCTCGAAAAAATGCAGTAGATTTGTGAGGCAAGACTTCCCTTCACTAAATCCATGCTGACTTTGTCTCAGCAGCCCATGCTTTTGTACGTGCTCCGTAATTTTATTCTTAATAAAAGCCTCCACCATTTTTCCCGGCACCGATGTCAGACTCACCGGTCTATAATTTCCCAGATCTCCTCTGGAACCCTTTTTAAAAATCGGCGTTACATTGGCCACCTTCCAATCTTCCGGTACCACACCTGATTTTAGGGATAAATTGCATATTACTAACAGCAGCTCGACAAGTTCATTTTTCTATTAATACTCTGGGATGAATACCATCCGGACCCGGCAATTTACTACTTTTTAGTTTGCAGAACTGCCCCATTACATCCTCCAAGTTTACAGAGAAATCATTTAGTCTTTCCGACTCGTCCGCTTCAAATACCTTTTCCGGCACCGGTATCCCTCCCAAATCTTCCTCGGTGAAGACCGAAGCAAAGAATTCATTTAATTTCTCCGCTACAGCTTTGTCTTCCCTGATCGCCCCTTTAACACCACCGTAGTCCAGCGGCCCTACCGATTCTTTAGCCAGCTTTCTGCTTTTAATATAGCTAAAAAAAATTTTGCTATGTGTTTTCGCTTCTATCGCTAACTTTTTTTTCAAAGTCCTCCTTAGCCCTCCTTATCTCCTTTTTGCATTTGGCTTGACATTCCTTATGCTTTATCTTATTGTCTTCCGTCGCTTCCCTTCTCCATTTTCTGAAGGATTGTTGTTTGGCTCTAATAGCTTCCTTTACCTTACCGTTTAGCCACGCCGGCTGACGTTTGGTCTTTTTTCCTCTTTTTCTAATACGCGGAATATATTTGTCCTGTACTTCTAGGATGGTGTTTTTGAACAGCATCCATGCCTGATTCAAGTTTTTTACCCTTTCAGCCGCTCCCCTCAGTCTTTTTTTCACCGTTCTCCTCATTTTATTGTTGTCTCCTTTTTTAAAGTTAAACGCTAGTGTATTTGATTTCCTGAGTTCACTTACTTCGTAGCCAATATCAAAACCGGTCATATTATGATCACTGTTATCAAGCGGCCCTCGCACCGTTACCCCCCGAACCAGATCATGAGCTCCACTAATGATTAAGTCTAGTATTTTCCCTTCTCTCGTCGGCTCCTGAACCAGCTGTTCCATGAAGCCGTCCTTGATTTCATCAAGAAATTTCACCTCCCTTGCGTGTACCAATGTTTCATTCACCCAGTCTATATCCGGCTAATTGAAGTCACCCATTAATATTACATTGCCCTTTTTATTCGCTTCCCTAATTTCCCTTGTCATTGCCACGTCCGTCTGCTCATCTTGGCCAGGCGGACGGTAGTACACTCCTATCACCAGCCCTTTGTAATGGTATCAGTTTATTATCAGATACATATATATACACCAATATATTTGTGCAGCTTTTAAATATATATATATTTGACACTGCAGCAGAGAGAATAGTTTCATTTCAAGCCCCTCTCTCCCCATCCCTTTTTCTGGGAACTTCTGATAGCAAGGATAGTTAATTACAAACACTTAACAAAGACAAAAGAGAGATATATAACTCTCTCTGCCCTCCCACCTAAAAGGACTGAACAAAAGCATGACTAAGGTGGGTACCTGGACGCTCATCAGGACATCTCTGAAAACCAAAGACCCAAGAGACCGAAAGTCTGGAATACCCCATTGAAGACAAAGACTTCAGAGGGGAAACCATAAACAGGACATTTGCTTGTCAAAGGTATACCTGCCCCTCCCATCAGCTTTCAGACATGTGCAGAAAGGAAGGACTTATAATGTGTATCTGCTCCAGAGACTGAGCAGGAAGCCCTGTACATCAAAAGACCATTTGCCAGCAAAATCCAGACAGCAAGTCTTGTGATGTCATAAGACATGAGACCAAGATACCACAATGCTTTGCAAATGCCCAAGGGTCATGTGGAAACCAGGAAAAAGATCCACATGGCATATCCTCCTGCAGCTTGCAAGATATAAAAGCAAAAGCTGTTTCCCCAAGATTCAGATTCTCTTCAACTGCAAGCAACTCAGATCCACTCACTGCAGAAGCTCTCTCTCTTCAAGACTCTCCCTCCAGGAGATTCTCTTCAGCTGCAAGCAACTCAGATCCACTCACTGCAGAAGCCCTGATGCCTTGCTCCTCAACATGTGCTCATCAATCAGCTGGACCACAGCATGCTTGTAACAAGGACTTGTAAGTTAACCTACCTACTACTTTGTTCTATTTTATGCACAAATTCTCTGTTCTAAGATCCTTTTAAAAACCTACCTCTCGTGTGCAATTGTATATTAAATCAACCTTTTTGAAGCTAAAAATATGGTCTCTTTGTGTTCTGAGTATATGGTATCTTTTATATATACTTAATTTATTTAATTTATTGCAATTATCACCTTTGGTGATTGGTGGAGAAATTGATATCCTAAAACTTATAAATACAGCGCCTGCTCTTAAATTATAAACAATAGCAAGTGCTCTCGAGCTCTTTTCCCCAAGATAAATCATTTCTTGTAACACCTTTTCCCTTTTCACATGGAATTTTAATCCACAAGGATTCCAGTCGGGGTTTTGTCTCCTGCAATATTTGCAGCCTGAGTCAAGGTTCTCATTTACATACAGCGCTACCCCTCCTCCAATCCTATCCACCCTATCGCTGCAATATAATTTGTAGCCCTGTATGACTGTGTCCCATTGGTTATCTTCCTTCCACCAGGTCTCAGAGATGCCTATGATATCCAGTTTTTCATTGTGCACAATGTACTCCAGCTCTCCCATCTTATGCCTCAGGCTCCTGGCATTTGCGTATAGACATTTCAATGTATGCTTGTTGTTCTGATTATTATTACGTTTAATACATGGCATTATTAATATGTTGTCTTCCGTCTGGTCATTATTAATTTTATTTAAGTCTATCTGATCCTCTATGATTTCTTTGTCATCCTTACTCACAAGTAACCCTTTTTTCCCTATCTGGGTGATATCCTCAAAAGATATCATCTTCCGAACCATGCGCTTTTGAGCGACTGTCGGCCTTTCCCCCGTTTCTAGTTTAAAAGCTGCTCTATTTCCTTTTTAAAAGTTGACGCCAGCAGCCTGGTCCCACCCTGGTTAAGGTGAAGCCCATCAGATCGGAATAGGTTCTCCCTTCCCCAGAATGCTGACCAGTTCCTGACAAATCCAAAACCCTCCTCCCCACACCATCGTCTCATCCACGCGTTGAGACTCTGGATCTCTGCCTGTCGCTTGGGCCCTGCGCATGGAACAGGTAGTATTTCAGAAAATGCTACCCTAGAGGATCTGGCTTTGAGCTTCCTTCCTAAAAGCCTAAATTTAGCTTCCAGAACGTCTCTCCCACATTTTCCTACGTCGTTGGTACCCATGTGTACCAAGACGGCCGGTTCCTCCCCAGCACTATCTATAATCTTGTCTAGGTGCCGCGTAAGGTCCGCCACCTTCGCACCAGGCAGGCAAGTCACCAGGCGATCCTCACGTCCACCAGCCACCCAGGTATCTACATGGCTAATGATTGAGTCGCCAACTACAACAGCAGTCCTATCTTTTCCCCTGTGGGCTGTAATCGGAGACATATCCTCAGTGCGAGAGGATAATACATTCTCTGGTGGGCAGGTCCTGGCTACAGGAGTACTTCCTACTTCACCAGGGCAATGCTCTCCTTCTAGGAGACCTCTCTCCTCCGAAGTAGCAAAGGGGCTACCCGACTGGAGGTGGGACCTCTCTACGACATGCTCAGACAAATCTTTTTCTGTCATCATTTTCTCTGTTTCTATCTCCCCAGGAATTTCTTCAAAAATATTTGAGGCACCTGCTTAAAATCTCTAAGAATCCAATCCTTTGATCTGTAATATTAATGTTCTATTTCAATCTCATGTAGATGAGACATAAACCTGGAGAATGAAGAGCTGGCTACTGCGAGACTGGACTTGTCAGCTTTTTAAAGACAGTTCCTAAGATGAGACTTCTACACAGACTGCGTTATTTACTTGTAGCATTTGTATCCCACATTTTCCCACCAATTTGCAGGCTCAATGTGGCTTACATTTGCCGTAATGGCGGTTGCCATTTCCAGGTAGCAGGATTACAAATAGTATTGCGTTAAGGTGTATACATACATGGTAACAAGCATGTAACATAACATACATGGAACAGATCATGGTGTATATATACATCATGTGCATACATACATGGTAAGGAAGAATAAATTATGGTATTGTGTGAAGGTTCCTAAGTAATAAATTGGATTGTACCATACATTAGGTCATCAGCTTCAAAGGGTCCCTACTCAGTGTAAGGTTTGAAGTGGAGTTGTTTGATCATAGTTTCGAGGAGTTTAATCAGTCAAGTGATAAGTGTTTGGTTTTGTATAGATCGTGTATAGTGTTATTTTTTTTTTAGTATTTAAGATGACTGTTTATTGTATGCCTTCTTGAAAAGATCTGTTTTCAGTAGTCTTCGGAAAGTGGTTAGGTCTTGCGTTGTTTTTATGGCTTTTGGTAGTGCGTTCCATAGCTGCTTGCAGATGTATGAGAAACTGGTTGCATATGTGGATTTATATTTTAGCCCTTTGTAGTTAGGATAGTGGAGATTGAGGAATGTGCGTGATGATCTTTTTGCATTCCTAATAGGCAGGTCTATAAGGTCTGACATGTAGGTCGGAGCTTCTATTGAATGAAAGTATTGGGGGTTATTTATTTATTGCATTTGTACCCCACATTATCCCACCTTTTTGCAGGCTCAATGTGGCTTACAGGATATGAATTTGGTATGATCGTTACATAGAGTTGGGTACAGTTGGTAGTGAATTGTAGTAAAAGAGGAATTAATTAGAAGGTAATGGGTAAGGTCATGTCGAAGTGTTTTAGAGCGTTTGGGTGATGTACGGAGTAGTATGATTCATCAGGATTGTTTTGTAGGCTATGTTGAGGGGAAGTGTCTTCAAAGGTTTGTAGTTTGATTCATCAAAGATTATTTTTGTAGGCTTTGTTGAAGAGAAATGTCTTCAAAGTTTTGCGAAACTTGCGAAAGTTGGAAGGAATGTGTGACTTTTATCTAAAGGTAGCATTCTGGAAAAAAAAAAAAGGGAAGAGTAACTTATTGCATGGTGTGAGGAAGTTACAGTGTGTCTTGGTGGAACTTAATTGAAAGTGAAACAGTGACAAACATAGTTTCAGACTTGTTACTGAAACAATTATGGCAATTGTCAGCCTTGAAGTGCTTAAATTATACTTTATAAATAAAGATGTTTCTTTTTGTGGTTAACTTTGACATTTTCCCCATTTTCCCCAATGTGGCCAGGTCCACACAGGTCAGGAGGGACATGTTCCTCTAGCTGTAGCAGTAAGTGGCTCCATGTATTTATAGTTTTTATTTGTTAACTATTGGTTCTAGTGCTGTCTGATTTGGCAATAAAGTTTTTGATTCAATTTGAATCAATTTTTCAATTCGATTCAATTTAGTTCTTTAAAGCTACTATTAATAAATAGAAAATAAAATTAATTTTTCTACCTTTGCTGCCTGTTTTAATTTTTGTAATTGTGTTGGTCCCAGTCTCTGGTTTCCACGTTCATCTGTCTTTTCTTGACTCTTTTGCCAGGGTCTCCTGGTCCATTTGGCATTTCTTCTCTGTCCATGTCCATCATACAACTCCCCTCTGTGTCCCTGTCCCTATCTTCCTACCATGCTAAGCATCTCCCCTCTCTATCTTTATTCTTGCCATGTCCAGCAGCACCCCTCCGTGACCCTGTCTTCATTCCCCCAGGACCAGCAGCACTCTTCATTCTCTCTTGTCCTCCCCTCCCCCTTCCATTCAGCATTTACCCCTTCCATCCATGGTAGGCCCTCCTCCTCTTTCCTCCTTCCATCCAGCGTCTGCCCTCCTCCTCTTTCCCCTTCCATCCAGCATCTGCCCTAATTCTTTGCCCCCTTCCCATCCAGCCTCTGCCCTCTCTCTCCAATCCCCCACCTCTTCCATCCAGCCTCTGCCCCCTCTCTTTGTACCCCAACATCCCTGCCACAGCTGCTCTTGCTTCAGCAGTGGCCATGGCAAAAGAAACTACTGACTGCAGGGCAGGAACCTCCATTGACACAGCTGTCAGTCACGCCCCCTTGGACACCATTTCATGTTCCGGGGCACAGCAGGCAACCTGCACAAATGCCAAGTCCAGCCCAAAGGTGAGTAGCTTCTTTTACTGCCACTGCTGATGTTCTAGAGAATTGACAGCAGAAGCCACTTGGACAAAGGGAGGAAAGTGGAGAAAGTCCCGATTTTTCCCCAAATGAAAAGATTTGCATCGCGAATCAGACAGTACTAATTGGTTCAGAGGAGGCTCAAAGAGCTAATTTGCTAAACACAGGTGTATAACAATACAAATATATATATTACAGCATATAATACTATATAAATCTAAACACCCACAAAAGAAAAAATAAAATCTCAGACACCATACAATCCTAGTAAGTATCTACACCCAGCTTAAAATTCAAAAAGGGGAAAGGGAAATGGGACTTGATATACTGCCTTTCTGAGGTTTTTGCAAGTACATTCAAAGCGGTTTACATATATTCAGGTACGTATTTTGTACCAGGGCAATGGAGGGTTAAATGACTTGCCCAGAGTCACAAGGAGCTGCAGTGGAAATTGAACTCAGTTCCCCAGGATCAAAGTCCACTGCACTAACCACTAGGCTACTCCTCCACTCTAGCAAATCTAGTTCTTCAAAAACTAAAAGAACTGCATTAAAACCCAGGCTTTACACTGCTTGTCAAAATTAAACATAGCTCTTCTCAAGTCTGATTTCTTTTGGGATCATGGTGGAGAGAACAATGTCCACATAGGAAAAGACCACATTCTCCTTGTCCTCTAATCATATACTGGATAAAAATGGAATGTAAAAATGTAAATCCTGCAAAGTTGATAACATTCTATCCAGTTTATAGACTGCCAAGCTGTTATTTAAATATTTCAGGCCTAGTGCTGAAAATATCATACAGATAGTTTTAAAACTAGATCTAAATACACTGGGAGCCAAGGCAGAGATTTTGCTTTTTACCCTGGAGAAACAGTACATTGCCGATATTCAAACACTCTCCACCCTCCATTAAAAAAGAAAAATGTGGCAGTGTATTGAATTAACTAAAGTCTTTATAGTTGTCTCTGCTGCACACCAATAAACAGAAAATTACAGTAATCTAAACAAACTTATGAAGAAAATATGATCAGTAGAAACCAGGTCTCTGTTGTCTACAAAATATTCATCAACTGAATATGCCATAAAGTAAAAACAAGAATCTTTAGCAACCGTATTAATGTGAGCCTGGAATGTTAAATGTTTGTCAAAAGTAATACCCATAATTTCTACCTCCTTACTCAGAAGCAGCAGCTTATCTTCAGATAAAATCTGAGATTGTGGGCGGATGCACCATTACCCACAGAACTTGATTTTAGGAAATTCAAGCTCCCTATAGAGATCATCCACTGATTAGGTATTGATGCATTTTTTTTTTTTTGTTACACTTGTACCCCGCGCTTTCCCACTCATGGCTGGCTCAATGCGGCTTACATGGGGCAATGGAGGGTTAAGTGACTTGCCCAGAGTGGGAATCGAACTCAGTTCCTCAGTTCCCCAGGACCAAAGTCCACCACCCTAACCACTAGGCCACTCCTCCACTAGGCATGTCCTTTCAACTAGGACATTGATCCATGTGATGTATACTGTTATTGCTATTTTGCGAAAATGTTAAGAGGGGAGAAAGTATGGCCCCTTTCGGAACACCATATTGTAATTCCCATAAGACTAGCCATACTGGGTCAGTCCATTTAGCCCAGTATCCCTGCTTCCAGAAGTGGCCAATCCAGGTCACAAGAACCTAGCAGAATCCTAAATAGTAGCAAGTTGCAATGCAGGGACAAGTAGTGGCTTCTCCCACATCTATCTCAATAGCAGACTATCAACTTTTTCTCCAGAGACCCGTCCAAACCTTGTTTTAAACCCAGATATGCTAACCACTGTTACCACATCTTCTGGTAATGAGTTTCAGGGCTTAGCTATTTGTTAAGTGAAAAAATATTTCCTCCTATTCATTTTAAAAGTACTAACATGTAACATCACTGAGTATCCCTTAGTCTTTGTACTCTTTGAAAGAGTAAAAAAATTTGATTCACTTTTACCCATTCTACAGCACTTAGGATTTTCCAGACTTCTACCATACACCCCCACAAGCTGTCTCTTTTCCAAGCTGAAGAGCCCTAACCTCTTGCCTTTCCTCATATGAGAGATGTTCCATCACCTTAATCATTTTGGTCGCCCTTCTTTGAACCTTTTCTAATTCCACTATATCATTTTTGAGATACAGCAACCAGAACTGCATGCAATACTCAAGGTGAACTTGCACCACAGCGATACAGAGGTATTACAATATTCTTCCTGAAAGCTCTGTACCTAAGCACTTTTTTAATGAGCAAAGAAAAGATCTAAAAGTGTATGCAAAGAACCTGAAGGATTTACCCTGGCCCTGCAGGATGGCGAGATGAAGTAATAGGTCCCAGAATCTCCCAGCTTGATCCGATGCTTGCAGGCTCGTGACACACCACTCAGAGCACACTTCCTGAAAGGAGATTGAGAGACATGAGCATTAGCCAGTGATAGCTCACATACAGAGGAGCAAACGCTAACCATTAACCAATTAGCAGAAGCCAAGGATTTGAGGAAGGAAAAAAAGAGAGTTTATTTATTGGGATTTATTAACTGCCTTTAAGAAGAGATTCACCCAAGGCAGTGTATAGCAGGTACAGTTTAACATAGAATTTAACATTTTGTTAACAGCTTAACTAACAATACTAAAATAACCAAGAATAGACAAATACAAAAAATGAGGTAACCTTGAAAACAGTACATTGAAACCTAATAACAGAACTACCGTGAACCAGTATCAAAAACATACACATTTAACAGCACTGGAATTCAAATACCAGAGATATAACACAGTGTTAGCATAATACTAATGATACACCTAGTATGCATACATTAGAACATTCAACTAACATAGTTGAAACATATTTAAAAAAAAAAAAGGGGGGGTGGAATTGGACCATTGGAGTAGCTTGCCCTCGTCTTTGAAGGGGAAAATGTTTATATCGTATGGTTATTTTTCCACGTTGGTTGTATGTCCTCCAGTCTCTTCCGTCTGCTCCGTAGGGATTTATATTCTTTGTGAAAGCTGGTAGTGAAATTCTGCTGGGGAGGACATAAGACAAAGATGAGGTGGAATTATCTTTTGGGTAACTGGAAGCAAGGAGGGATGGGTTAACCAGTTCTCAAACAGTAGAATAAGGCATGTATCTTACGTCATGTGTGGACTGGCATGATCATCATAAAAACAAAATTTAAAATATAAAAAATACGTCCAGACATTACCACACAGGTTTCCAAGCACAATCACAGGTACTTAATGCAAATGTCTCAATTCTCTGTAGACAAACAAAATATGAATTTCAGAAGTTATCCATACTAAAGCAAATTTACATATGATTTCAATGTAAATAGAAAAATGCCAAAGTATCCAACAGACAGTGTATATCCCATGACAAAAGTATAACTAACATATAGTTTATACCACAATGAAGGTATACAGTGGTGGAAATAAGTATTTGATCCCTTGCTGATTTTGTAAGTGTGCCCACTGACAAAGACATGAGCAGCCCATAATTGAAGGGTAGGTTATTGGTAACAGTGAGAGATAGCACATCACAAATTAAATCCGGAAAATCACATTGTGGAAAGTATATGAATTTATTTGCATTCTGCAGAGGGAAATAAGTATTTGATCCCCCACCAACCAGTAAGAGATCTGGCCCCTACAGACCAGGTAGATGCTCCAAATCAACTCGTTACCTGCATGACAGACAGCTGTCGGCAATGGTCACCTGTATGAAAGACACCTGTCCACAGACTCAGTGAATCAGTCAGACTCTAACCTCTACAAAATGGCCAAGAGCAAGGAGCTGTCTAAGGATGTCAGGGACAAGATCATACACCTGCACAAGGCTGGAATGGGCTACAAAACCATCAGTAAGACGCTGGGCGAGAAGGAGACAACTGTTGGTGCCATAGTAAGAAAATGGAAGAAGTACAAAATGACTGTCAATCGACAAAGATCTGGGGCTCCACGCAAAATCTCACCTCGTGGGGTATCCTTGATCATGAGGAAGATTAGAAATCAGCCTACAACTACAAGGGGGGAACTTGTCAATGATCTCAAGGCAGCTGGGACCACTGTCACCACGAAAACCATTGGTAACACATTACGACATAACGGATTGCAATCCTGCAGTGCCCGCAAGGTCCCCCTGCTCCGGAAGGCACATGTGACGGCCCGTCTGAAGTTTGCCAGTGAACACCTGGATGATGCCGAGAGTGATTGGGAGAAGGTGCTGTGGTCAGATGAGACAAAAATTGAGCTCTTTGGCATGAACTCAACTCGCCGTGTTTGGAGGAAGAGAAATGCTGCCTATGACCCAAAGAACACCGTCCCCACTGTCAAGCATGGAGGTGGAAATGTTATGTTTTGGGGGTGTTTCTCTGCTAAGGGCACAGGACTACTTCACCGCATCAATGGGAGAATGGATGGGGCCATGTACCGTACAATTCTGAGTGACAACCTCCTTCCCTCCGCCAGGGCCTTAAAAATGGGTCGTGGCTGGGTCTTCCAGCACGACAATGACCCAAAACATACAGCCAAGGCAACAAAGGAGTGGCTCAGGAAGAAGCACATTAGGGTCATGGAGTGGCCTAGCCAGTCACCAGACCTTAATCCCATTGAAAACTTATGGAGGGAGCTGAAGCTGCGAGTTGCCAAGCGACAGCCCAGAACTCTTAATGATTTAGAGATGATCTGCAAAGAGGAGTGGACCAAAATTCCTCCTGACATGTGTGCAAACCTCATCATCAACTACAGAAGACGTCTGACCGCTGTGCTTGCCAACAAGGGTTTTGCCACCAAGTATTAGGTCTTGTTTGCCAGAGGGATTAAATACTTATTTCCCTCTGCAGAATGCAAATAAATTCATATACTTTCCACAATGTGATTTTCCGGATTTAATTTGTGATGTGCTATCTCTCACTGTTACCAATAACCTACCCTTCAATTATGGGCTGCTCATGTCTTTGTCAGTGGGCACACTTACAAAATCAGCAAGGGATCAAATACTTATTTCCACCACTGTAATTTAAAAAATACTATTTAGATAATAACAAAAATAAAATATACCTAAACACAGTACTTAATATATACTTACATCAGATTAGGATGGATGATTTCAGAGAACAGCGATGAGCAAAAATTAGATAATACATAACAGCATCAAAATTCCTATAAACTATATCTCTATTAAACATTGTCATGGGATAAACACGGTCTGATATTCTGGCATTTTTCTATTTACACTGAAATCATATACAAATTTGCTTTAGTATGGATAATTTCTGAAATGCATGTTTTGTGTCTACAGGGAATTGAGGCATTTGCACTAAGTACCTGTGATTGTGCTTGGAAACCTGTTTAGTAATGTCTAGATGTATTTTTTTATATTTTAAATTTTGTTTTTATGATGATCATACCCAAGATTTTAACTGGTTTTTTTTTTGTACTGTTTTTTGTGTTTACATGTAAATTGTACACCCCTGATGAAAGTTTGTCTGAAACTTGGCCAGGTTGGGTCTTGTTTCCAATAAAGTCTCGTTTGGATGAACTCTTGGCTACTCATCCTTCCCTGGATCACTGCTGCTGTTGCTGCTGCTATGCTGTTTGATTCGATTCTGCAGTGGGCTGTCTCCTGTTTTTCTTGCTAGAACATCTGCTCCAGTCAGATGGATCACTGGTGAAGTTTAAGGACTTGCAGCGGAGCATAACACTGGATGTGGCAGACAGCTCATGATCTACATTCCAAACAATCTCACATTTTATCCTTAAGCTTTGGATCTCGAGTCCGTGAATTTTTGGAGAAAGATGTCTTGGTACTGATCTTGATTTCCTGGTTTCACAAAAAATTAAATTAGTATCCAACCTCCTAAAGAGTATATGGCTATAATGGAACCCTGGGCCACAGATCTTGGCAGAATGATTAACCTTCAAGCCCTTAGGGAGGTTTTGAGTATTATAGTACACAGTGCAGAATTGCAAGAATATCAGTTCAGTATAGTCCATAGAGTGTATTTCTCTCAGCAGCAGTCATTTAATGCTGGCTGTGCCAATTCTTCCTCATGCAAAAAATGCCACTTGGGTACTAACACCTTTGCTCATAGCTTTTGGCACTGTAGGAAAAAATCAAAGCTTTCTGGCATTCACCGTTTCCTTATATTCAATTGATACATGGACATCTCCTCCAGCATTCGTTTCAGGGGATCATTTTTAATAGAGCTGCTTCTTTAGGCAGCCAGGGAGAAAAACTGCTTCTGAGTAAAGCCTATATTATTAGTAATATGTAATTTATCTTTAAACTCAAGCATGGTACCAGAAGATTGGAGGGTGGCCAATGTAAAGCTGATTTTTAAAAAAGGTTCCAGTGGTGATCTGGAAAATTATAGACTGGTGAGCCTGATGTCGGTGCCCGGCAAAATGGTTATAAAAATCAAAATTACAGAGCATATTCACAAGCATGGATTAATAAGACAAAGCCAACATGGATTTAGTGAAGGGAAATCTTGCTTCACCAATCTACTACATTTCTTTGAAGGGGTGAACAAACATGTAGATATAGGTGAGCCGATTGATATTGTGTATCTGGTTTTTCAAAAGGCATTTGACAAAGTACCTCATGAAAGACTTCAGAGGAAATTGGAGAGTCATGGGATAAGAGGTAGTGTTCTATTTATGGATTAAAAACTGGTTAAAAGATAGAAAAGACATATTGGGGTTCCCAAGGGGTCTGTTCTGGGACAGCTGATTTTTAACATATTTATAAATTATCTAGAGATGGGAGTAACTAGTGAGGTAATTAAATTTGTTGACGACACAAAGTTATTCAAAGTTGTTAAATCGCAAGAGGATTGTGAAAAATTACAAGAGAATCTTACAAGACTGGGAGACTAGACATCCAAATGGCAGATGATGTTTAATGTGAGCAAGTGCAAAGTGATGCATGTGGGAAAGAGGAACCCGAACTATAATTACATGATGCAAGGTTCCACATTAGGAGTCACTGACCAGGAAAGGGATTTAAGTGTCATAAGTACATAAGTATTTCCATACTGGGACACACTGAATGTCCATCAAGCCCAGTATCTTGTTTCCAACAGTGGCCAATCCAGGTCACAAGATCCTGGCAAGATCCCAAAACAGTACAATATATTTTATGCTGCTTATTCTAGAAATACTGTAAGACTTCAATATGGCACTCTACTTGTTCTGTGTAAGACACTCAAAAATTAACGAAAGTAGAAGACAATACACTGATCACTCAATGTGAATGTTTCAGGGAAGTCTCATATAATCGCTTTGAATGGCAAATTCTGCTGCCAATTTTATACGATTGTTCTAATCATAGACAACCCCCTACCAACCACATAAAAACTTTTGTTTTTTTCTTTTTTCTCTTATTTTCCTTTTCAATGTGTTCCACAATTAATCACCAACACTTGTGCAATTAAGTGACCACCATAAAAATAGTGGAAGTTTGACTCTCTCGCTTTGCATTGAGCGATGAACATTCCGAGGAGATAAGACCGATTGTTCCTTGACAAAGCTCCATAGCGAAACAGGACCTGTCGGGACAATAAGGGCTCCTGGGATCGCTCAAGACAGACACACACAGATAAGTGTTCAAAGTGTCTTTTGACATTTATGTAAAGCACGTTTTGGAATCAATGCAAAGCGAGAGAGTCAAACTTCCACTGTTTTTATGGTGGTCACTTAATTGCACAAGTGTTGGTGATTAATTGTGGAACACATTGAAAAGGAAAATAAGAGAAAAAAGAAAAAAACAAAAGTTTTTATGTGGTTGGTAGGGGGTTGTCTATGATTAGAACAATCGTATAAAACTGGCAGCAGAATTTGCCATTCAAAGCGATTATATGAGACTTCCCCTGAAACATTCACATTGAGTGATCAGTGTATTGTCTTCTACTTTCATTAATTTTTGAGTATTCTAGAAATAAGCAGTGGATTTTTCCCTAAGTCCATTTTAATAATGGTCTATGGACTTTTCCTTTAGGAAGCCATCCAAACCTTTTTTAAACCCCGCTAAGTTAACTGCTTTTACTACATTCTCTGGCAACGAATTCCAGAGTTTAACTACACGTTGAGTGAAAAAATATTTTCTCCGATTCGTTTTAAATTTAATACTTTGTTGATATGATGAAACCCTCTGCTCAGTATGCGGCAGAGGCTAAGAAAGCAAATAGAATGTTAGGTATTATTAGGAAAAGAATGGTAAAAAAAATAATGACGTTATAATGCCTTTGTATTGCTCCATGGTGCAACCGAACCTCAAATACTGTGTGCAATTCTGGTCACTGCATCTCAAAAAAGATATAGTGGAATTTGAAAACGTACAGAGAAGAGTGACAAAAATGATAAAATGAAGAAAGGCTAAAGTGCCTAGGGCTCTTCAGCTTGGAGAAAAGATGGCTGAGGGAAGGTATGATAGAGGTCTATAAATAACGAGTGGAATGGAATGGGTGGATGTGAATCGCTTTTTTAGTCTTTCCAAAAATACTAGGACTAGGGGGCATGCAATTACTACTACTACTACTTAACATTTCTAAAGCGCTACTAGGGTTACGCAGTGCTGTACAATTTAACATAGAAGGACAGTCCCTGCTCAAGGAGCTTACAATCTAAAGGACAAATGTACAGTCAGTCAAGTAGGGGCAGTCAAATTGGGGCAAGCCAAGATTTCTTGAAAGGTATAAAGGTTAGGTGCCAAAAGCAACATTGAAGAGGTGGGCTTTGAGCAAAGATTTGAAGATGGTTAGGGAGGGGGCTTGGCGTAAGGGCTCAGGAAGTTTATTCCAAGCATAGGGTGAGGCGAGGCAGAATGGGCGGAGCCTGAAGTTGGCGGTGGTGGAGAAGGGTACTGAGAGGAGGTATTTGTCCTGTGAGCGAAGGTTTTGGGCGGGAACGTAAGGAGAGATGAGGGTAGAGAGGTAATGAGGGGCTGCAGACTAAGTGCATTTGTAGGTAAGAAGGAGAAGCTTGAACTGTATGTGGTATCTGATCGGAAGCCAGTGAAGTGACCTGAGGAGAGGGGAGATATGAGTATATCGGTTCAGGCGGAATATAAGACGTGCAGCAGACTTCTGAACGGATTGAAGGGGGGATAGATGGTTAAGTGGGAGGCCAGTGAGGAGTAGGTTGCAGTAGTCAAGGCGAGAGGTAATGAGAGCGTGGATGAGAGTCCGGGTGGTGTGCTCAGAGAGGAAAGGGCGAATTTTGCTGATGTTAAAGAGAAAGAATCGACAGGTCTTGGCTGTCTGCTGGATATGCACAGAGAAAGAGAGGGAGGAGTCGAAGATGACTCCGAGGTTGCGGGCGGATGAGACGGGGAGGATAAGGGTGTTATCAACTGAGATTGAGAGTGGAAGAAGAGGAGACGTGGGTTTTGGTGGAAATGAAGCTACGATTTCACCCAGGAGCACACGGTTTGGTGTGGAGTATCTACAAAGAATACTATTGAAATAGGCCATTTAGGGAATCCCAATAGAGAGGTTTCAATAATGGTGAAAGAAAGTCAGGAGCGTTTAATGGGAGAAAAGAGTAAAGTATACAAATTATCCCTGTCAACTTCAACGCAGCTTATAAATGCTAGGAAAAAACACAATTTGAAGTGTCTATATACAAATGTAAGAAGCTTAAGAAGTAAGATGAGAGAGTTGGAGTATATAGCACGAAATAAAGAGATAGATATCCTAACAGGAATCTCGGAGACCTGGTGGAAGGAGGACAATCAATGGGACGCTTTGATATTAGGGTACAAATTATATCGCAACAATAGATGGATCAAATTGGAGGGGGTGGGGGGTCACGCTATATGTTAAAGAGGGAATGGAGTCAAACAAAATAAATATTCTACATGAAACAGATAGAAGCGTGGAATCCTTTATATAGAAATTCAATGTGTGAACAGAAAGAGTATACTGGCAGGGCTGTACTACTGACTGCTGGGACAGACCGGACAGATGAACAAATGTTTACAGAAATTAGGAAAGTTGGCAAATTTTGACTGGATAAATGCTACATCAGAGAGCACTAGGGAAGTAAAATTCTTAGATTTAATAAATGACTGGTTGGAGCAGCTGGTCCAAGGACAAGAAGAGGAGCTATTTTAGATCTAGTCCTTAGTGGAATGCAGGGTATGGTATAAGGGGTAACAGTGTTGGATCCACTGGGAAACAGAGCTCATAACGATCAAATTTGAGCTGATATCTGGTGTGAAGTTACTAAAGAAATCTACTGTAGCATTCATTTTCGAAAGGGTATGACAAAATGAGGAAAATGGTTAAAAAGAAGCTCAAAGGGTCGGCCACAAAGGTTAAGACTTTAAATCAGGCGTGGATGTTTAAAAATACTATCATGGAAGCCCAGACCAGATGTATTCTACATATTAACAAGTGAAAGAGGCTATTAGGTCCAAAAGAGCATCCTTCAAGAAATGGAAAAAGGATCTGAATGAAGAAAATAAGAACCAACATGTCAAGCTAGATGCAAAGCACTGATAAAGAATGCTAAAACAGAATATGAAGAAAAACTTGTCATGGAGACAAAACCTCATAGTAATGCCTTTTTCAGTTACATCAGCAGCAGAAAGCCTGTGAGAGCATCCATGGAACCATTAGATCATGAAGGAGCAAAAGGGCACTCAGGGAGGAAAGGGCCATAGCAGAGGCACTGAATGGATTCTTTGCTTAAGTGTTAACTGAAGATGATGTAAGAGATCTACCTGTACCAGAGATGGTTTTCAAGGGTGAACCTGGAAGATGTACAGAGACAAACTGACAAGTTAGAGAGTGATAAATCACCTGGATCGGATGGCATACACCCCAGGGTACTGAAAGAACTCAAACATGAAACTGCTGATCTGCTGTTAGTGATCGGTAACCTGTCATTAAATACCATCTGTAGTACCTGAAGATTGGCCACTGTAACACCGATTTTTCAAAAGGGTTCCCAGGGTGATCTAGGAAATTACAGATCGGTAAGCCTGACTTCAGTGCTGGGGTAATTAGTGGAAACTATTATAAAGAATAAAAGTACAGAACAAGTAGACAAACATGATTTAATGGGACAAAGACAGCATGGGATCAGCCAAGGGAAGTCTTGCCTCACCAATTTGATTCATTTCTTTGAAGGCGTAAACAAACAAGTGGATAAAGGTGAGCTGTTTGATGAAGTGTACCTGGATTTTCAGAAAGTTTTTAACAAAGTTCCTCAAGAGAGGCTACTGAGAAAATTAAAAAGTCATGGGATAAGAGGGATGACCTGACGTTATATCCCAAAGCACTTCAGGCAACTTTCCCTATACATAAATACAGTGCACTCCATTTAAGTGCACGTCAGATAAACGCATGCCGTACTTCGGTCCCGTTTTTTGGCGCCATCAATTTCTATGGGGACAAACTTCGGTTTAGCGCACCACTGGTAAGTGCAAGATTTGCTTATATGCATGGTTTAAGACCGCTCCTCTGCAGGAAAGACTCCGCCAAAGCGCGCACACGGAATATGGAAGCCGATTGGCGCGTGACAAAGGGGCGGTAAATTTGAAATCTCGTTGGTTAACTGCCACAGGCAGAATAAGCGAAAGAATGTTGTTAGAGTGTACACTGAAGTCGTCATCGTTGTCGTCACGCAACTCTAAAGACTAACACTGGCTGAACGAATAGAAGTTCTTAAAAAATTAGAAAACAAAGTCAAGCACCTATTACTAAAGAATATGGTGTCAATCCCAGTCAAATTTCAAGTATCTTGAAGCAGAAAGACCAGCTTCTGGAAGACTGGCAAAACAATACAAATCCACACCGGAAACGAAAATGGGCAGGAAAAGCTGAGGACGTAGAAGATGCTCTTCTTCAGTGGTTTTCTCAAGTCAGGAGCACAGTTTTCTGTCAGTGATCCACTGCTTATGGAGAAAGCTAATCAGCTAGCTGAAAGTCTTGTACTAACTGAATTCAAAGCCACTGTTGGATGGTTGGAAAGATGGAAGGAGAGGAACAACATAAAATTCAAAAAACAGCATGGTGAAAAACAAGACGCTGATGACTTTGGTGCTGAAATTTGGGTTGTTTCAGTTCTTCCTACCATCTTGAACGAGTTTGCACCTTGTGACATTTTCAATGCTGACGAAAACAGTCTCTACTGGTGAGTGATTCCTTAGTGGCTTGCATTCAAACAAGCCAAAACTACAGGAAGTAAAACGTCAAAGGACCGACTGACGATCCTCCTTTGCTGCAATATGGATGGGAGTGAAGTTGAAACCACTCATCATTGGAAAGAGCAAACAGTCCCGTTGCTTCAAGAACGTTAACATACATACATAGTAACATAGTAGATGACGGCAGAAAAAGACCTTCACGGTCCATCTAGTCTGCCCACAATAAACTCATATGTGTATACCTTACCTTGATTTGTACCTGTCTTTTTCAGGGCACAGACCGTATAAGTCTGTGCAGCAGTATTTCCCGCCTCCCAACCACCAGTCCCGCCTCCCATCACCGGCTCCGGCACAGACCCCCATATAAGTCTGCCCTCCCCCATCCTAGCCTCTCAACCACCAACCCCTCTTCTCCCCGCCACCCAAGTTAAGTGACTTCCTGTGTCATACGAGGCTAATGCAAATTCATGGATGACTGGGGAAATTTGGAAGCAGTGGCTAAAGAAGTTAGACACTAGAATGCAGGCATAAAAGCATCAGATTTTGTTGCTTTGTGATAATTGTGCTGCACACAGTGATGACGTCAGGCTGTCTAATGTCAAGGTGGTCTTCCTGCTACCAAACACAACCTCACTGATCCAACCTATGGATCAGGGCATAATAGCCAATTTCAAACAACATTATCGGGCTCTTGTGCTGCGTTGTCTGATGAGCGTTATGGATGACCAGTCTGGCAAGGATAAACATGCTGTTGAACTGGCTCGTAATCTATCACTGTTGGATTCCCTACATATGCAGAAAGCAGCTTGGAATCATGTTACACAGGCAACCATAGTGAACTGCTACAAGTGGGCAAGCTTTGTTTGGGATGTGGAGAGGGACGAAACAGATGCAGCTGTTGCAAACGCATCAGATTAACAGGCTATTGACATCCCAGCCAGTGTTACTGAAGAGGAGTTTCATCACTACATAGCTGTTGATTACGATCTACAAACAGCTGACGACAGCACTGATGTCCAGATATACGCCTACACGCAGGCAATGGCTGATGATGAAACAGATGATGAAATGAGCAGCAAGACACATGCTGACGAAATTCAACAACCTCCTGTCACTTCTGCAAGAGCGCTGGAGAGTCTCAACACCATGTGGACCTATCTGGAGGCCACTGGATGTCAGTGCTATGACAGTTTTTACCGTCTGGCAGACATAGTCTATGGAACTCACAGACACAAGAGTGTACAGAGAACTATGACTGATTACTTCAAGTAAGCCTAACGTCAGTTAACGGAGACTGTATACTGTACATATAATAAACAGTACTGTACATATGTTTATCAGATGTCAAGCTTCTTTGGGTCACAACGGTTAAGTGCACGCTCCAGTTAACTGCATGTATTTCTTTGGTCCCAGACCCTTGCACTTAAGCGGATTGCACAGTAAGAAAGCAAATAGAATATTAGGTATTATTAGGAAAGGAATGGAAAACAAAAATGAGGATGTTATAATGCCTTTGTGTTGCTCCATGGTGCGACCGCACCTCGAATACTGTGTTCAATTCTGGTCGCCGCATCTCAAAAAACATATAGTGGAATTAGAAAAGGTGAAGAGAAGGGCGACGAAAATGATAAAGGGGATGGGATGACTTCCCTATGAGGAAAGGCTAAAGTGGCTAGGGCTCTTCAGCTTGGAGAAAAGGCGGCTGACCGTTATTAAACTTGGGGAAAATCCACTATTTCTGGGATAACACACACACACACGTGAAAGCTATCTGGGAAGAAAAGAGGAATGTCCCCATTTTTGAATTGCGGGATGCATGGTACTTGGTCCTGGGACAGGGAGCCAGTTTAGTAGGAGTGAAGCTGTAAAACGGGTATGCACATTAGTGAAAGACATCCTGCCAGTGGTGTCTACACATGTACTGCTGAAGACTCTACTGTTAGGAATAGCTTTTCAGGGAGGCAGGGGCTTCCTGCAGCATCACTTGGAAAGAGAGTGTATAGGAGACATGTGAGAGAGGGAAGAGATCCTTACTTGGGCCCACCGCATTCAATGGCCGACACCTTCACCACGGGGAGGGTCTGTGAAGCCACGGGCTCCACAGTCAACGTGTTATTCTCCACTGCAGCCTGCACCAATTCCGCTAGCTGTGGGTACACAAATCCAAAGACACAATTAACAACATGCACTGACGTAGACAAGCCTACTTGGTACTCAATGAGACCACTACACCAAGAGCCAGTGTTAAACATGCTGGGGCCCCAGGGCAGAAATTAAAGAGGGGTCCCCCAATTACTTCTTTTCCCTGCCCCCCCCCTCCCCGATCTCCCCACCTACCATTACTACCACATATAAAAATTTTTAATGGCTTCTTCATGCACACACAACACAGACAGACCTTCACCAAATACAGAACAAAGGATTAGAAATATAAAGACTAAAACTGAACTGGGAACCCCAAGAAGTTAAAATGAACAAGTACTGTAACACTGGAAAAATAAAAACAGAAATGTGTTTCATTTTGTACTGAACACAATCAATGATGTAAATATGGCAGAGGAGGAGGCTGCCGCATCCCCCACCCCCCAAAAAAATCCGTCCTTTGCTGTGATTGATGGGGATCTCCAAGTCCCAACAGCTGAAGACCACCTTCTTCCTCTGGTTCAGTAAGCAAAACTCTCCAAGCTCTGCAGTCAGCAGCAGTATTCCCAAGCTGCCACCCCCAACCCCCCCCCCCCCCCCATGCATGCACGAAAAATGCATGACTTTGGGTGGGGGGAGGGGCAGCAGTGCCAGCTGGAGCTCAGAGAGACTGCTGCCAACTGCAGAGCTTAGAGAGTTCTGGTCACTGGACCAGGGGAGAAAGAGGAGGAGGAGGATGTGGAGGTGGTCTTCAGCTGGTGGAGCATGAAGATCATAGCTGCTGAGAGGGGAGGCAGGGGCAGGGTTACCATATTTTGTCCTCTTAAAAAGAGGACACATGCCCCGCCCCCCTGTCATGCCCCTTTCGCATCCTCACCCTGCCCCATCACTTATTCCCCTCCCCCCCGGGTCACATATTCCCCTCCCCTGCCCCCCCCCCCCCCGTCACCTCCCATCCCCTTACTTACTATCTACTGCCCTGGTGGTCTATTAACCTCTTCGGGGCAGGAAAGAGGGACCCAGATGAAATTGGGGGGCCTAGGCCCCCATGGCCCCAAGTAGCTACACCACTGGCTGAGAGACTGGGCCGGGCCCGGGGCAAGGCCGTCCCCGGGGCCCCGGCCCCGCCACCCGCCCCCTCCATTCGCCACCGGCACTCCCCCGCTCCACCGGGCTGGGCCCCCTGCATTGAAATCACAGCGCCTCTCACCTCCGTGTGAAAGCGTTGCAGGCAGCAGATCGCCTCCCTTTGGGCCTCCTTCCCTCCCTGTGTCCCGCCCTCGTCTGATGTAACTTTCGCGGGGGCAGGACACAAGGAGGGAAGGAGGGCCAAAGGGCGGCAATCTGCTGCCCTGCTGCCTGCAGTGCTTTACACGGAGGTGAGAGGCGCTGTGATTTCAATGCAGGGGGCCCGGCCCGGTGGAGGGGGGGAGCGGTGGCAAATGAAGGGGGTGGGTGGCGGCAGCAACCTCAGAGGGCGGCGGGGCCCCGGGGATGGCCTGGCCCAGGGCCCGGCCCAGTCTCTCAGCCAGTGGTGTAGCTACGTGGGGCCATGGGGGCCTGGGCCCCCTCCCCCCCAATTTCATCTGGGTCCCTGGTTTTTGCTGGTGGGGGTCCCCAACCCCTGCCAGCTGCCTTGTTCAACACCGTCATGTTGCTTGCCCTGCTTTCTCTTCCTCCTCACACCCTGCACGCTCCTTTAAGTGAAACTCTGCTAAGCTTCTGAGGATCTGTTCCTTCTGGATTCCTTTATGTTTATCCCACGCATTTTTGAATTCTGTTACCATTTTCATCTCCACCACCTCCTGCGGAAGGGCATTCCAAGTATCCACCACTCTCTCCGTGAAAAAATATTTCTTGACATTTTTCTTGAGTCTGCCCGCCTTCAATCTCATTTCATGTCCTCTAGTTCTACCGCCTTCCCATCTACGGAAAAGGTTCGTTTGCGGATTAAATGTGGGCTACCAATGCAATAAATAAATAAATACCTTTCAAATATTTAAACATCTGTATCATATCACCCCTGTTTCTCCTTTACTCCAGGGTATACATGTTCACTTCAGCAAATCTCTCCTTATACGTCTTGTAACGCAAATCCCATACCCATTTTCGTAGCTTTTCTTTGCACCGCTTCAATTCTTTTTACATCCTTAGCAAGATATGGCTTCCAAAACTGAACACCTCACCAACGACTTATACAGAGGCATTAAAACCTCCTTTCTTCTGCTGGTCACACCTCTCTCTATACGGCCTAGTAACCTTCTAGCTACGGCCACCGCCTTGTCACAATGTTTCGTCGCCTTCAGATCCTCAGATACTATCACCCCAAGATCCCTCTCCCCATCCGTACATATCAGACTCTCACCGCCTAACACATACGACTATTGTGGATTTCTACTCCCTAAGTGCATCACTTTGCATTTCTTCGCATTGAATTTTCTGCAGATCCTTTTTCATGTTTTCCACTCCCTCCCGGGTGTCCACTGTTACAAATCTTAGTATCATCCACAAATAGGCAAACTTTACCTTCAAATCCTTCGACAACGTCACTCACAAATATACTGAATAGAATCGGCCCCAGCACCGATCCCTGAGACACTCCACTACTCACCTTTCCCTCATCCGAGCGAATTCCATTAACCACCACCCTCTGGCGTCTGTCAAGCAGTTCCTAATCCAGTTCACCATGTCGGGTCCTATCTTCAGCCTTTCAAGTTTATTCAAGAACCTCCTGTGGGGAACCATGTCAAAAGCTTTGCTGAAATCTAAGTAGATTACGTCTATAGCACGTCCATGATTCAATTCTCCGGTCACCCAGTCAAAACCATGTTGTCTCAGATCTTGCAACTTATTGACTTCCAGGAAATTCACTATCCTTTCCTTCAGCATCGTTTCCATTACTTTTCCAATAACCGGTGAGGCTTACCGGCCTGTAGTTTCCAGCTTCTTCCCTATCACCACTTTTGTGAAGAGGGACCACATCCTCCGTTCTCCAATCCCAAGGAACCTCTGTTGTCCCTCCCCCTTTTTTTTCTGTCGCCCTTGTTGTGACTGTTTTGTTTGGAAGCTTTAATGTCATCAGACACAATCACCCTCAAGTCCCGTTCTTCCTTTGTACACTGAAGCACTTCACCCCTTATACTGTACCGTTCCCTTGGATTCCTGCGACCCAAATGCATGACCCTGCATTTTTTGGGGATTAAATCTCAGTTGCCAAATATCAGTCCATTCCTCCAGCTTTGCTAGGTCCCTCCACATGTCATTCACACCCTCCAGGGTGTCCACCCTGTTGCAGAGTTTGGTATCATCTGCAAAGAGACAAACCTTACCAGACAGCCCTTCCGCAATATCGCTCACAAAGACGTTAAAAAGAGCCAGCCCAAGGACCGATCCCTGCAGTACTCCACTGACAACATCCTTTTCTTCAGAGCAAGCTCCATTTACTACTACCCTCCGTCTCCTTCCATTCAACCAATTTTTAACCCAATCAGTTACTCTAGGTCCCATACCGAGGGCACTCAATTTATTTATCAGTCACCTGTGTGGCACCGTGTCAAAGGCTTTGCTGAAATCCAAGTATACCACATCAAGCACCCCTCCCACGTCCAACTGTTTGGTCACCCAGTCAAATAAGTCAGTCAGATTCGTCTGAAACGACCTGCCACTAGTGAAGATATGCTGCCTCAGGTCCTGCATTCCATTCAGTTTGAGAAATCTCACAATCCTCCGCTTTAGTAGCGTTTCCATTAGCTTACTCGCCACCCGGGTCAGACTGACAGGTCTGTAATTCCCAACCTCTTCCTTACTTCCACTCTTGTGCAAAGGAACCACATTTGCCCTTCTCCAGTCCTCCGGGACCACTCCAGTTTCTAAGGAAGCATTGAAGAGGTCAGTCAGCGGAGCCGCCAGAACTTCTCCGAGTTCCTTGAGCACCCTCTGGTGTATCCCATCAGGCCCATCGCTCTGTCTACTTTTAGTTTGGCTAGCTCCTCACAAACACAGTCCTCCATAAACGGTCTACCATATATCCATCCCCTTTAGCCTTTGTTTTCTGCAGCCCTACCCCCCCGGCCTTTCATCATTGAACACAGAGCAGAAATAATTGTTAAGCAGTTCAGCTCTATCCTTATTCTCTTCCACATATTTCTCTCCCTCTGCTTTAAGCCTCACAATGGTATTATGGAACTTCCTCTTGTCACTTACATATCTGAAAAAGGTCTTATCCCCCAATTTTACTATATTAGCTATCTTTTCTTCCACATTCCACGTCGCTTTCCCGATAGCTTTTCCAGCTTCTCTTCTCTTATTCAGGTATTCTTTCCTTTCTTCATTTTTCTGAGTTGTCTTATAATGTGCAAAGGCTAACCTCCTTTCCCTTATCTTTTCAGCTACTACATTCGAGTACCAGAGAGGCCTTCTTTTCCATTTCCTTTTATGTAATTTTCTAACATAAAGGTTAGTTGCCTTTAATATAGCTTTCAGTCTTGTCCATTGCTATTCTACATCCTTCAGCTGTTCCCATCCTACTAACTGTTTTTTTTTTTTTTTTTTTACATTTGTACCCCGCGCTTTCCCCACTCATGGCAGGCTCAATGCGGCTTACATATTATATACAGGTACTTATTTGAACCTGGGGCAATGGAGGGTTAAGTGACTTGCCCAGAGTCACAAGGAGCTGCCTGTGCCTGCAGTGGGAATCGAACCCAGTTCCCCAGGACCAAAGTCCACCACTCTAACCACTACGCCACTCCTCCACTCCTAAAGAATTGATTCACAGCCCTGGAGGTAGAAGAGCTAGAAACATCTAAAAAAACAGGAGGAAACAATGACCAAAAATGTCAACAAAAATGTCAACAGGAGGAAACTCCCCCATCTCAGCAAAGTTAGTTCCTTTGAAATCCAGGACCTTCAATCTTGAATGAGCCCTATCTCCTGTTTTAATATTGAACCACACCATTCGATCACTAGATGACAAATAGTCTCCCACCTTGACGTCAGAAATGTTCTCTCCATTCACAAGCACCAGGTCCAGAATAGCTCCATCCCACGTCGGTTCCGTTACCCACTGCTGAAACAATTCTTCCTGTAGGGAATCCAAGATCTCTTTGCTTCTAGACGACCCCGCAGCAGGAACACCCCAATCAACATCCGGCATATTGAAGTCACCTATTATTAGTACTTCCCCTTCCCTAGCTATCTTGTGGATGTCTTCAATTAAGTCCCTGTCAAATTCCTCCAACTGTGTGGATGACCTGTATATTACTCCGATATACATTTTCCTTTCCTTCTTTCCAGTTTAACCCACAGCGCTTCTTCCATACCCCATGCGTCCTGCAGTTCCATCACTTTGATATCATTCTTAGCATATAATGCCACTCCTCCACCCTTTTTTCCTACTCTGTCCTTCCTGAATAGATTATAGCCAGGTACAGCAATATCCTGATCATGGTTCCCCGTGAACCACGTCTCCGTGACTGCCACTAAATACAAGTCTGCTTCAATCATTGTAGCCTCTAGATCTAGAAGTTTGGTTTCCAATACTATGGGCATTGCTATACAAAGCTCTCCAGATGTTACTCTTTTTTTTCTCTTCTATAGGGGTATTTGAAGTCCTACCTTCCTTGGGGTTACTTATGGTTTTGTGGCCTTTTTTTACCCATTCCCATCAATTTTAGTTTAAAACCCTCTTTAGTACTTTAGCCTGTATGTTGCTGAAGATACTCCATCCCTTCCTTGATAGATGGACATCATCACCACTCAGTAGCTCTTGGAAAATCATCCCATGGTCAAAGAAACCAAAGCGCTCTCATCAGCACCAACCACGCAGCCACGCATTTATCTCCAAGATGCAAGCTTCAATCATTCGGCCTTTACCTTTGACAGGGAGGATAGATGAGAATACCGTCTGCACACCTAGATGCTTCACCCTCTGACCCAAAGCCATGAAGTCTCAAATGATATGTTCAATAAGATATTTAGCAGTATCATTTGTGCCAACATGGATAAGTAACATAGGAGAGTGGTCAGTAGGTTTGATGAGTCTAGGCAATCTTTCCACAACATCGCACACCTCCCTGGACGACATGTCCGGTCGGCAGATGGGCACTTCAGTATCCCTCAGAAGTGAATCTCCAACCACCACTACCATTCGCTTCTTTTTGGCCACTTGTCCCACTGGACAAGTGGCCAAAAAGAAGCAAAAGGTAGTGGTGGTTGGCATTTTTGGTCGTTGTTTCCTCCTGTTGACATTTTTGGTCATTGTTTCCTCCTGTTTTTTTAGATGTTTCTAGCTCTTCTACCTCCAGGGCTGTGAATCAATTCTTTAGTTCAACAGAAGATGGAGTTGGAGGGTTGATCTTGCAGAACCTGGTGACCTGCTTCCAGCTGAGCTCTGTCTGCCCAAGATCTACTCTCCCTTTGCTGGAAGTCCCCAATGTTTTGACTTGCATCTCCGTGCCAAATTTCTGGTTGTCCCAGATGTTTCTTAGTCTTGCCACTTCTTCTCTTAGTTCTTGTACTTCTTTCCCGAGGGATTCAATGTACATACATTTATCACATGAAACCAGAATCTTGTCTTGGTCCAAAGATTTGGTCTGGACAGAGGCAGAAGCTGTAAGGAAAGCAGTAGCTTTAGGGGCTTTTTGTTTCTTTACCATAGTTCCAAGTGTAGGGGCTGTTGTATTTGCGAAAATAAAATAAATGGCCTGTCAAACTACCAATCCTATTTTGTTTTCTCCTACACCTGTTCTGTGGGATATAGGTAGTAGGTAGTTTTTGTATAGTTTTAGTGTAAGATCTGAGAACCTGTTCAGATTTACTCTGTGGGTGGAATTCACCGTACTTCCTTGCCTATTTGGAATTCAGTGATTTAGCTTTTTCCTTCAGGGATTTGTTTGATTTAACTAAAGACAGTATTTAAAGTCAAATATTTAACTGCTGTGTAAGTTATAAAAGCAATAGATATTCTTGAAACAATTTTCTTGAAAAACGTACAAACATTTTATACAAGTAATTTCGGGAATAACTTGTATAAAATGTTTATACGTTTGGGTAGCTTGCCAGGTGCCCTTGACCTGGATTGGCCGCTGTCGGGGACAGGATGCTGGGCTCGATGGACCTTTGGTCTTTTCCCAGTATGGCATTACTTATGTACTTATATCTTCATGCGTCCATCTTGTTCAGCTGCTCAGCAGCGCCCCCCCCCCCCCCAGGTTGTGGTGAAGTCTCACTGTCCACTGAACCCCCCAGGGAACAGTTTGTGAGCTGAGAACTTGCCCAGGGCAAGAAGGAACCCACTTGGCAGGTGGGGAGATGTCAGAACAGGACCACAAGTGCAAAGAGATGCAGGCAGGGCTTATGAACAACTTGAGATCTCCTGGAGGCCAAGAGCTTGACACACAGTAAGTGATACAGATGTGTCAGGATGGCAGGTGCAAATTTAAAAAACCCCAAACACACAAGTCAGGCCATAAGCCTCTCTCCAGAAACTGGGCAACGTGTTATCTCTACACAGAATTGTTTTGTTCATTGAATCCAGAGTCTTTTGAGATGGGTGGGGGGGGGGGGTGGGGGGTCCTCATCAAAAAAGACAATTGCATCTAGTAAACTTCTGAATTATCAGAGACAAGTCAAACCTCCTTCATGCAGGAAAAGAATTTCCATCATGCTTGGACACTAGTTTGATAACTGTACCTAGAGTTCTGGCCTACTACTACTACTTAACACTTCTATAGCGCTACAAGGCATACGCAGCGCTGTACACCATACACATAAAGATAGTCCCTGCTCAAAGAGCTCACAATTTAAATAAGACAGGTAACAGACAAAACAACTAAGGGGTAAGGGGAGGAGGGGATAAAAGGTACAGGCAAGTGAGCAGTGGTTAGGACTCAAAAGCGGCGTCAAAGAGGTGGGCTTTTAGCTTGGACCTGAAAACGGCCAAAGATGGGGCTAGACATACATGCTCGGGAAGTCTATTCCAGGCATGTGGTGCAGCGAGATAGAAGGAACGGAGTCTGGAATTAGCAGTAAAGGAGAAGAGGACAGACAAGAAAGATTTGTCAACAGAACGGAGTGCCCGCGGGGGGGTGTAGGGAGAGACAAGAGTGGAGAGGTACTGGGGAGCAGCAGAGTGAATACACTTATAGGTCAGAAAGAGAAGTTTGAATTGAATGCGGAAACGGATAGGGAGCCAGTGAAGTGACTTGAGGAGAGGGCTAATGTGAGCATAGCGATTTTGGCGGAAAATGATTCGTGCAGGAATTTTGGACTGATTGAAGAGGAGAGAGATGGCTAAGTGGGAGGCCGGTGAGAAGCAGGTTGCAATAGTCTAGGCGAAAGGTGATAAGAGTGTGGATAAGGGTTCTGGTAGAATGCTCAGAGATGAAGGGACAGATTTTGCTGATGTTATAGAGAAAGAAACAACAGGTTTTGGCAATCTGCTGAATGTGAGCAGAGAAGGAGAGGAGTCGAAGATGACCCCAAGGTTACGAGCTGATGAGACAGGGAGAATGAGTCCACAGAAATAGAGAAAGGGGGGAGAGGATAGGTGGGTTTAGGGGGAAAGATGAGAAGCTCAGTCTTGGCCATGTTAAGCTTCAGATGATGTTGAGACATCCAGGCAGCGATATCAGATAGGCAGGATGATACATTGGTCTGGATGCTGGGTGAGATTTCGGGGGTAGAGAGGTAGATCTGGGAGTCATCAGCATAGAGATGGTATTGAAAGCCGTGGGATGATATCAGAGAGCCAAGGGAGGAAGTGTAGATGGAGAACAAGAGAACCCTGAGGTACTCCAATTGGTAGTGGGAAGAAGTGGAAGAGGATCCACCAGAGTGTACACTAAAGGTGCGAAACGAGAGGTAGGAGGAGAACCAGGAAAGAACAGAGCCCTGGAATCCAAGTGAAGACAGTGTATCAAGAAGTAGGCTGTGATCAACAGTATCAAAAGCGACGGACAGATCGAGAAGGATGAGGATAGAATAGAGACCTTTGGATTTGGCCAGTAACAGGTCGTTGGAAACTTTTGTAAGTGCAGTTTCAGTTGAATGAAGAGGGCGAAAGCCAGATTGGAGTGGGTCAAGAAAGGCATGAGATGAAAGAAAGTCAAGTCAACGGCGATGAACGGCGTGTTCAAGTATCTTGGAGAGGAAGGGGAGGAGGGAGATGGGTCGATAGCTGGAAGGACATGTAGGGTCAAGTGAGGGCTTCTTAAGGAGTGGTGTGACCACAGCATGTTTGAAGGCATCGGGAATGGCTGCAGTGGAAAGTGAAAGATTGAGCATATGACAGATAAAAGGGGTAAGAGAGATGGTGTTCAGAAGGTGGTTAGAATGGGATCAGAGGAACAGGTAGTTCATTTAGAGGAGGAGAGAATGTGTGTTGTTTCTTCATTAGTGACTTCAGGAAAGGATGAAAAGGACGGAGGGGTTGTGGCGATAGGGGAACGGACAAGGGAAGGGACAAGGGGAGGGAGAGGTGGGGGTGGCCTAGTGCTCCCTTACCTCACATTTGACAAAATCCAGACAAGGCCCAATGTCTTCATGATAAATTCTCTCCAGAAAGGGGCAGGATCTGTCAAGAGTTGGGGATTCCTTCCAAGCCTGGAACTCACTGAACAAAACTGTGTCAATCTGTGAAAACAACAATGTGGAGAGAGGAGGGAGGAGAAGAGAAAGGAAACGGAGAAGAAAGAAGAGGGAGAAAAAGAATGAAAAGAAAAGAAATAAAATGAGGAGTTAAGAACAAAGGAAAGAAAACATGAGGCAGAGAAGAATAAATATAGAAAAAAAGACACAGAGGAAGGGAAGAGAGAGAGAGATCATACAAATAGAAATTAGAATGCAATTTTTCCACAAGGAATGTAATGTTAAAAGTTACACTTCAAACCTATGGATAGTCCAACCCACTGTAAAGCAATGAATAACTGAGATGATGCTGATTAAGCCCCAGAGGGACAGGATGGAGACTTCCAGGCGTTCTGCAGGCAAGCGTCTCACATTTCTACAAGACAGACTACTCTAAACTTCTAGCCTGTAGAGATGCTAAGTAGTAAAATCTACTAATCATTTCTATGATGCAACTAGACATATACAGTGTTGTATACAATCATTAATAAGCAGACAGAGGCTCTGACTGACCACACAGCAGAACCCCGTCTGTCCTCTATAATAGTGATACTCAAGTCAGTACAGGGGGCACACGCAGCCAGTCACGTTTTCAAGATAACCAGAATGAATATGTATATGTTTGCACGCACTGCCTCCTTGATATACAAAGTATCCCAAGTATATTTATTGTAGATATCCTGAAGACCTAACTGGCTAGGTGTGCCCCTAAGACTGGGTTGAGAACGACTGCTTTGTAACAAAGGTAGACAAGAGGTCCAGTCATCCACTGACAAACCTTCCAAATTCCTAACTCCCTAACAAACCTGCTTTAGGTATAAAGACAAACACAATTAACTATTTCTGATAATTATGGTGATGTTACCCAGTTAGTAAACCACAATATTCTAAGCCTCCAAACAGCAAAAGCAGATGATGACTGAAGTCCATGGAATGACAAGAAAAATTATTTTTATACACACACAACAGTGCCTTAAACTGAAAGGATCAGACAGCCAGGGTAGACCTAAGGGTATTCTGACGCCCTAGGCCAACCTTCCACCCTGTGCTCCCTCCAGAGGCAGCTCAGGTCTTAATTCTTCCCCCCTCACAATCCAATATCTCTCCTTTCCGGCCCTCTCTCCTGCTCTCCAACCCTCCCCTAGTCTAGCACCTCTCCTTGCCTTCCAATCCCCCCTTCTTCAGTATCTCTCCTTTCCTACCTCCTTGCATCCATCATCAGCTTCTCTCCCCTCCTCCTCCAGGCCTGCGCTGCTGCTGCCACCCTTCCTCTTCCAGAGCCAAAGGCAGAAATGGATTCAGCACTTGCTTGAGGTCCTTAATCAGGAGCCTGTGCTTAAGCGTTGCCTCTTCCTGCTCCCCCTCTGACACAGGGCTTCCTGTTGGGGGATCCCGGCACAAGATACAGCAGCGCTCAAAGTGCAAGTTAGTCGTTAAGAACCATTCCAGTGCTGAATCCATTTGTTAATTTGGCCCCAGAAAGAGAAGAGTGGTGGCAGCAGCAGGGAAAGGGTAAAGGAGGGAGAAGACATGCTGCACTTCTGTTGCTCTGCTGCTCCTGCTAGTCCACCTAGAGACGGGACCAGCCCTCCAGACAGCAACATGTTATAAAGGCTGAGCCAGTCTATGTTTTGCCATCTTTGTGTATAAGCTATCAATCCCATTGTCTAACAGAAGCCAGTCTACAAGTTTATCATTCCTAGAAGAATTCTGCACAACTGTGCAACACAAAATTTGTGCAGAATTCCCCAACTACGAAGAAGTTTGGCAGGAACCAGCATCCGCTGCTCTGCTCAACCTCTCTCCTCTTCCCCAGCAAAGACTGCATAGCAAGAGAAGCACAAAGAAAACAACTTCCTTCTCTTCTGCCAGCCTAGACCCGTTTGTTTGAACCATGGGGCTGTATGGAGGACACTGCAGTTCACATGAACATTTGGGTCTAGCCCAGCACAGGATGATGAAGAAGCCCAACGCACAGTTGTGTATTTACAATTCTTCTTGCCACACAATCTCTGCAGGGAAGAGGTGGAGAGCAACTTATGCTAGTGTGTGTCATGGGGATTTGGGGGGGGGGGCAGAACAAGCTGAGAGTGTACCACTAATGTGGGGTGGGGGGAGAAATCAAGCTTGAGGGTGTGCGAAGGGGGAGACAGACAATGAAAGCTGAGGAGGGGAGTGAAGGAGAAAGAATGAAGGGGGGAGAATGGGAGGTTGGAGGCTGAGGGGGAAAAAGACAGGAGAGGATTTCAGGCCTAAGGATGGGGGAATTCTGCACAAAAACACTAATTTTGAAGAATTTTAAACTACTGTGCTTAGAATGTTCAAACATTTTGCCCAGAACTCCCCCAGGAATACTCTATAGATGTAATATGAGCTTCTCAGGAGTAGCCCCCACACTCTGGAATTTACTCCCAGAGGGGCTACATGTAACTCCAGACTACCTCTACTTCAGGAAGCAGGTGAAAGTCTAACTTTTCTCCCAAGCCTTTAATATATAGGGTGACTGACTATACACTCATTCTGCACCTGGACTACCTTTCTACATACATTGTAACTGAGATCAGTTCCTTATCTCTTGCTTAACTATACAACAAACTTGCCTTGATTTTAACTAACCATCAAATTATCCAAACTCTGTACCACTCTCTCATCATATATCTGCACTTGGTCCCTCTCAGCTATATAGTAAGCTGTATTGTAGGAAATCTTAAGCATCATATCTGTTAGTTGAATGTTCTAATATATGCTTATTAAGTGTATCATTAGTATTATGCTAACATTGTATTATATCTCTGGTATTTGAATTCCAGTGCTGTTAAATATATAAATTTTTGATACTGTTTCACAGTACTTCTATTATTAGATTTCTTTTACTGTTTTCAAGTTTACTTCATTTATTGTTTTATTCTTGGCTGTTAACAAAATTATAAAAGTTTTATGTTAAACTGTACCCCGTTTTGGGTGAAACTCTTCATAAAGGTGGTTAATAAATCCCAGTAAATAAATGTCCCTTCTGACATGACTATCGTTCCACCATACCTTAAGCTAAGGGTCTCACCTTTGAACTGAGGGGAAACTGGGACCTATGATGTTAGTGGAACTATGTGGGAAAAGACACCTAGGATGAAATGAACATAGATCTCGCTCACTGCACAAGATGAGGATTTGTGTTTTAGGGACTTATTAATAACCAAATACTTGGCTTCAATGTTCACTTGTTGGGAGGAATTTAAAACAAAGAAACATCACAATGTAATACGCAAACCATCTCTGAATCCTGGGATCAGGTCTGCATTCTGAACTCCATGCCCTGTCGTATGCACTGGAAGCTGCTGCACCACACAAAGGAAAGGGAGCATCCACAAAACAGGAGAGGACTGAAAAAAGGAAGAGGGAGGGAGGAGAGAGCAAACAGCAATACCTGCCACAAGGAAGAAGAGGGGCAACAGGGAGAGTCCGCTCCCAGGCCCTGCCAACCCGGCTCATAGGTGATTTGCACGGCCTTCCCCGGGACGATACAGAGCATCAAGGAGAGGAGAGTGGGTACCCCTGCCTACTGGGGACAGGGAGAGGAGAAAGAGAACTCAAAAGAAAAAAATAAAATAAGGAAAGAGAAAACATTTGAAAAACAGCAAGAGAAAAAGAAAATGAGGAGAGAGGAGATAAAAGCAGAAAGACAGTTAGCTAAAGCTGCAGCTGTTTATCAGCCTAGTAAGTGTGCCCTGCACACCCTCATGAGGAACAGAACTCAGCCCCAAACCCTCCTATCATTATAGCCAGACAAATAAAACCACAAAGGACAAGCACATGCCTCTATTAACTCCTGCACAAATGGTATCCAGCGCACAGGCCACTCAGCATGAATTTCAGGGGCAGCTGTATCATTTTCTCCAACACAGATACATAAAAACAAAAGAATAGCCATACTGGGTCAGACCAGTGCTCCATCTAGCCCAGTATCCTGCTTCCAACAGTGGCCAATCCAGGTCACAAGTACCTGGAAGAAACCCAGGTAATGTGAAGCACAGCAGGATCCCAACTTGGGAAACTGGTTTCCAGATTCTGAATGGTGGCTGGGCACGTGATCTGACACTAGTTCTACATGCATTTCTTCTATGTTTGTGCAGCGCTGCGTACGCCTTGTAGCGCTATAGAAATGCTAAATAGTAGTAGTATGCAAGCTCCAGCTCCACCAGCCAGGCTTGGCAAGTCTCCTGCATTTGGCAGTGACTAACAGTGAAGACAGCCTGCTGGGTGCTATTTAGAGAGGCAAAGAAAATCCTAGAGCACCATCAGCTTTGGCCTCTACATTTCCAGGGTAAGGAGATTCAACTACATCAGGCAGGACACTCGCCTCAGCTCTTAGAGAAAGCTGATGCTGACAGCTGCTGCACTGTCCTGTCCAGTTCCTAAAAAAAGTTCCACTGACAGTCTCGGCCTGAAAGCAAGGCCCCATAAGACTGAAGCCCCTACTGCAAACAGTTAGAGATAGGAAGACACATCAGGAATAAATAAACCACTTGATTCACTTAGGATTTTAGGTCAAATTATTCCATGCTGTTAATTTATAAATATACTCAATTTAATAAAATATAAGATCCTGATTATGGAAGAACTGTTTCACTTTTGGTACCTCGAGACACTACCATCTTTTTCCTGTTAGAGGATGTTACACAATTGTTTTGCTAGAAAGAATGAGGTTTTGCTAGAAAGAATGAGGTTTTCTGAATTTTCAGGTGGCTTGTAGTGGCTGAAGCATGGAAACAAATGAGCCAGTGCAGCAGATGCCAGACTAGGTGGCTTTTAATGAAATTACAGATGGAACAGCCCTTATGATCAACACTAACAACAATCCTCCCACAGACAAGAGGTTTGACAGGTCTGGGAAAGAGAAAAGCCCAGACCTGTCAAACCTAAAACCAGTCTCACCCACCACCTCCAGGCCCCTCACCACCCCCAAGCTCACAATTCCCCCCTCCCCCACCGCAAATAGATTGAACCCTGGTTGTCCAGTGGGACCCTTGACAGGCCTGGTCTCCCCCCACCCCAAAAGCTAGCTCTGGTAGTCTAGCATTACCCCTCCCAGCCCCCTCATACCTTTAAGAAAGTCTCCTAGCTTCAGAGAGTAGCACTCCTTCCCTCCTCCTATGGGCGCTGCCTCAAAATAGTGGCACCCTGCCATTTTGAGGCAGCGCCCACAGGAGGAGGGAGGAAGTGCTAGTCCCTCCTCCTGTTTGAAGCTAGGAGACTCTTAAAGGTATGGGGGGGCTTGGGGGGGGGGGGGGAACAGCTGTAGACCAGCAGGGCTAGCTTTTGGGGGTTGGAGAAAGCCAGACCAGGCTTGGCAAAGGCCCCACTGGAACACCAGGGTTCAATGTATTCGGGGGAGAGGGGAAATTATGAGCGGGGGGGAGGGTGACGAGTCTGCAGGTCCACCAGACTTCCAGGCCCTTGGGGGTGGGGGCCAGGGAAGAATGCAAATGCATGCTGAACAGGGTCTCCCCATCCTTCCTCAATGCCCTGGCAAACTCCAATGCAAGCTCTGAGCTGGCGTAGAGTTTGCCTTGGGAGCAGCACTCTTGGTTGGCACGCTGCCCACTGAGCACTGGGGAGAACAGTGATAATTCTGTTTAGCATGCATTTGCATGCTCATTGCATTCACAGCCAGCAAGCTCGTTATTTCACACGGTTGCTGGCTCTGGATGTTTTGCAGCAGCAAATGTGGGCGCTAGTCCAGTGCTAATGGCCTCTAGCACTCGCATTTGCTTTTGAGCATTGGGGCCCCAGTTAGGCGACTCCAACTCTCTATATTACATGTCATTACACAAAGCAGAAATATAGAGAACACGTTACCATCTTATGAACTCCAGAAAGAAGTTCTCTTTGTCACAATGCGAGTACAATGGTGAGCGTTAGCACTAAATTTGAGAGACCGAGACCGTATTCCACATGCCCTGGCTTAGGAGTGAGATTCATTCCTGTCATGGTATGCGCAAAAATAACCCATTTGGAGAAATTGCCCCGAGACCAAAATACTAACAAGCCCAATCAGCATGCACCTTCCTTGCCCCACCTCTTTGTTCTCCTTGCTAATCAGCTCTGGTGGGGGGCTCTGGCTGGGTGCAGTGACAATGGCACTGCTGGTACTTTTGTTGCGCGTGTGGCCCTTCCTGAAGACAGTTTTGGAGGGGCTCTGTAGCTGAGGGTGAAGCTCCCGGTTTGGTGAAGAGGGGGTTGAGGTGATCACGAGGGTCTTTAGTGCTGTAACTTCAGCCTGCAGCATATCGATCTGAACACAAGAGAAACAAGAGTGTTACAGCAGCCACCTCCCATATCCACATTACTGAAGCACTCAGCACACTAAGTCTGCTCCATTTAGAGAAGAACAAACAGAAAACAAATGGGATCTTGATCTCTCCAGGATGTTTGGCACATAATGTCCTGTGACTTAAAAATAATGACGTGCCCGAGGGATTAATGCCACGTGCCGCCAGTGGGAGACCTGGTTTCAATTCCCAGCTCTGGTTCCTAATTTTTCGCCCAGCTGAGGCTGAAAATGCTTTTCAACCAGCACATACAGGAAACAAGGGAACAAGGTTTTCCTGACACCCCTCACTCCCACGGACAGAGTAGAGGAAAACACTACAATTGGCTCTTCTGGAAGACATGTCCTGCTACCTTGATGTGCACATTTTGTACTTGAACTCACATGTGAATACACACAAACACTGGAGGATTTGCTTGAAATGTCCTCAGATGGGCCTCTAGTAGGGGGAGTGGGGTTGCATCTAGTTAGTACTTTTGCTTATCCTCTTACCACCCCAATCTGTTCAATCTGCAACAAGGTAACGTGTGACCTTTCAGACAGAAAGAGGTGATGTTGAGATTTGAATGATTTACCTGCAACTGTGAAATACTTGAGAAAAATTCTACAGCAACCCATGGACAGAAATTATGTGGGAAAGAGAGGAGATGGGATGAGGAGGAGCTGGAAGCGTGGCTTCTCACACAGGACAAGTAAAGGATCATGGTTTGTTATACCACTTTTCTGTGGTACAACCAAAGCAGTTTACATATATGATATGCAGGTACTTTCTCTGTCCCTAGTGGGCTCACAAAGTTTTGTACTGGGGCAATGGAGGATTAAGCGACTTGCCCAGGGTCACAAAAAGCCACAGAAGGATCTGAAACCAGTTCCCCAGGTTCACAGCCCATTGCACTAACCATTAGGCTACTCCTCTTCTCCAACAGAGTGCAGTGGACTGAGAACCTGGGGAACCAGTTTCGATTCTTACTGGGCACGGAATATCAAGGGCTAAATTTGGTGGGGATGGCCACTGGAACTTACGTGGGTCTGGCCAACATTCAGCCAGGGCCCACAAAAGACAATTATGCCGGCCCCAGCTGAATATCAATTGGGACCCACATAATTCTAAAAACCTCTGATCCTCCTCTCTGCTCCCCTTCCTCTTTCCCCCTCCCCCATCCTGCCACACTGAAAGCCCTTCTCCCTCCCCAAGGGGGTTTCACTCTTGCCAATGCCCCCAGTAGAACCACCAGGGATACAGGTGGGTTGGGGGAGGGGCTGTTTTGGGGGCTGAAAGTGGGATCGACAGTATTTTGACATTCAAAGCCAGTTATGCCACTCCTAGGCCCATATAGCTAAGCAGGTGAATTTAGGACAAAATTCACCTGCTTAGCTATGCGGGTCCCGAACTGAATATTGCCAGCACCCACATAATCCCTGGCTGCTCCCCAACACTGTCCCTGACCCGTCCACTTTTTTGTTGGGCGATCTGTGGTGATATCTGGACAGAATGCATTACTATTTCAACAATTTATATCTATATCTGCTAAAACAGTGGAAAACGATTATCAAACCGTTTTGGAAAAAGAAGATGCAACATGGTGTAGAGGACTGTGCTGTTTGGTGAACTAGCCACCTGCTTCAGGGATCACAGAACTCGGTTAAGTCACTGCTCTATGTATGACAACATTGCGTTGGACTTTGCAGACCTGTGACATTACTACTCTTTGCTGGCAGTGCATTTGCTGTGTACACATACACATGCATGATACATAAGGTACCATACATAGAGCAGTGACTTAACAGAGTTCTGTGACCCTAAAGCATGTGGCTACCACCGAAACACGGACCCATGTTGGGTCTCACTTTGGTGCCTTAATGAAGACTTTTTTACTGCAACTCACATCTTGAGTCATGAATCATCCTCTACTCTGTGTTGCATCTTGCTTCCTCGCAGAGGTTTTTTTCTGTTTCTCCTGTGGATTTTGGAAAAAAAAAGAAACATTTATGCGGGACTCTCTAAATCTTTGGAAGGTCGTGGATTTAGAATATAAGCAAAGGAAATGTACATCAAGTTTCATAAATTTTCCCCGAGTAAAATGGTGGAGTAGCCGTGTCAGTCCACTTTTAAAGGTAATATACAGAAATAAAACATTTTAAAAAAGTTAGATGATACCTTTCTTATTGGACTAACAATATGTTTCTTCATTGATTAGCTTTCAAAGGTAACCCCTGCTTTAAATCTAGAAAATGATGATTCAACTCCAAGATTGAGAGGAAAATTGTTCCACAGAGAAGGAGCAACAACTGAGAAAATAGAGGAGCGTATATTATCAAAACAAATTTGACAAAAAGAAAGAATTGTCAAGAGGTTCATGAGAAGACTGAATTGAGAGTGTAAGGTATAAGCAGTTCAAACAGAACTAAGGTGCTCCAGAATAACATATTTCATGAAGTTATGTTAAGGATTTTACAGGAGATTCGCGCAGATACTGGTAACCAATGCTCTTGTCGCAATAATGGTCCCAATGATTGGCTACTGGAATCATTTTGGAAGTGGTATTTTGTCTGAGCTGTAATTATTTTATATCTTTCACAGTCAGAAACCCATAAAAAGTGCATTACAATAATCTAAGTGCCCTAAAATGGAGTATCTTCCTCAAGGCTTTTTGGTCAAAGAATGATTGAACAGAGCAAATCTGCTTCAATGTAAAAAAACATTATTGAACAATGGAGGACATGTGTGACAGGAATTTTAATCAGTCATCAATAACTACTCCCAGAATTTTCAGGAATTAGAGAATATCAATCTGAATCCCATCCACAGTTAAGGGGTGTATGTAAGGAGTGTGCTAGTGTAGTGCTAAAAATCAGGGCTTTTATTTTATTCACATTCAGCTTTAGTTTGTGTAATGTTAAACCATACTGCAATTCTGTCAGACTTATTATTTAATTCAAGAACAGGAGATGACTGGGACAAATCGACGATACTCAGTATTTGTATATCATCCACATATGCAAAAGTAGTCAGGTCTAATGACTGAATCAATGTCAATAACAGTGCCAAAAATACACTGAATAGTGCTGGCGCTAGTAAAGAAATTTGTGGAACCCCAAGTATGAGAGTAGGAAGATGAAGTGAGTTTCTTCTAGAGAATGATATTTTCTATCTTTGAAAGAGACAGGAACGGAACCAGGACAGTGCATTGGGCCACATTCTATATAAGACGACTAAAATCTAGGCATGTCCAATTCATGCGCCTAGCGGTATTGTATAAGCTGTGTCTACATTCAGACACAGTTTATAGAATAGCACATAGGTTGGGTGGACGTGCAGTCATTTATGCCAGTGTCTAAATCTAGGCACGCTCCCCCAAATTCTATAAACACACGTGTAGATGTGATTGATGACTCCGACACACCCACACTCCTTCCATGGCCACATCCCTTTTTTGATTGCAAACACAGGAATGTGCACCACATTTTAGAATACACCTAAAAAGAACTGCACGTAAATTCCAATTACATCCAATTAGTGTTGATAATTGGTCATTATCAGCCATTTATCAAGACTAATTGGCTCGTTACTTTGATAGCTTTGAAGTCTACCTAATAGAATAAGCACTGTGACACCTGGTAATGTAATCTCAGTGGAATGGTCTTTATGAAAGCCCAACTGCTAAGGGTGTAAAACAGGGAACAGGGAGTAACAGGATGAAGGTGAAAAGGGATTCACTCAGGCATAATCTAAGAAATATTTCTTTACAAAAAAGGTGGTGGATGCATGAAATGGTTTCTCAGTGGGCAAATACAGTATCAAAATTCAAGAAAGCATGGAACAAAGAGGAAAGAAAGGGATAGATTGTAGAGCTTAGCAACTGGTATGGATGGGCAGACTGATTAGACTGTACGGTCTTTATCTGCCATCATTTTCTCTGTCTGTATGCCAAAAACATACTCAAAACTAGGAAATTACCAAGTGTAAGACAGCATGCACTTTAACGAAATCCAATTCCCAATTACCTTAAGTTACTGAGCATCAGGTGCCCATACAAACTGGGAACCGGTCACCATTCTGCCTTGTACATCTACCTGCTAAAGGGCAGAGGAATAGACAGCGCACCAGGGGGGCTGTGCCAAATACAGTAGCAGGAATGCCTCCTTCCTGCATATTGCAGAGGAGGGCTACCTGTAATGACCTCGGTCATGAAGACTTCACCTTGCCATGTGCCTCCCGCAGCTGCTTCTCCGAGGCGGCCTGTTTTGTGTTTGCTTCTCGAACCATCTTGTGAGCCTCCTGCAAACCATCACGATTTAGGTTTAGATTTCAAAGGGAGAAAAAAAATGATTTTTATTTATCTATCAAGTGTACAAATAATCATCACACACATCCACTTATTAACAGTAATGTAAACACATAAAAATGTAAATGATATTAAGAAAAGAAAATATACATCATAAGAAACAAATCTAAATCTTTAGGTTCTCTCAGTAGCAACCATTAGGCAAAACAGTTTGTTTGGTCATCTTCTTAATATCCAAAACGAGAAACGTAATTGTTCAGGGACAAAATACATATTGTACATTATGCTATTTAACAGTAAGATTTAATATGCTTCACAACCTCAAACAGGGAGTGGGTGTACTTAGAGGGCATCTCCAAAATGTTCAATGCTATAGTACCAGCCTGTAATGGTCTGCTTTGGGGTTATGGCAGGGGCAAGCAATGCTGCTGAGGAGGACTTGGATAAGGTTTCCATTGGGGACAGCCTGAGTTAGGCCCACTTTCCTCATTTCTTCTTTCAGCCTGTAGTTCCATCTTCTGTAAGACCAACAGGACAACAAGTCCATAGAGGCAATGGGGAAAGCCGGGATCAGCTCAGCCAGTCCCGATGAGCTGGAACTGCCAGGTCATCTAGCTCAGTGTTTTCCAAGTCCAGTCCTGGAGTACTCCTTGCCAGTCAGGTTTTCAGGATATCCACTATGAATATGCATGAAAGATTTGCAAAAAAATGGAGGCAGTGTATGGTAATCAAGTTCATGCATATTAAGCAAATAAGTTGCAAGATCCGAGACAACATGGTTTCACCAAAGGGAAATCGTGCCAAATGAATCTCATTAAATTCTTTGACTAGGTGACTGGAGAATTAAATCAAGGACGTGCTATGGACGTAATCTACTTAGATTTCAGCAAAGCTTTTGACACGGTTCCCCACAGGAGGCTCTTGAATAAACTAGACAGGCTAAAGATAGGACCCGAAGTGGTGAACTGGATTAGGAAATGGTTAACGGGCAGACGCCAGAGGGTGGTGGTAAATGGAGTTCGCTCGGAGAAGAGAAAGGTGAGTAGTAGAGTGCCTCAGGGATTGGTGCTGGGGCCGATTCTATTCAATATATTTTTGAGTGACATTGCCAAAGGGTTACAAGGTAAAGTTTGCCTTTTTGCGGATTACACCAAGATTTGCAACACAGTGGACACTCCGGAGGGAATGGAAAACATGAAAAAGGATCTGCGGAAGCTAGAAAAATGGTCTAACGTTTGGCAATTAAAATTCAATGCGAAGAAATGCAAAGTGATGCATTTAGGGAGTAGAAATCCAAGGGAGACGTATGTGTTAGGCGGGCAGAGTCTGATAGGTACGGACGGGGAGAGGGATCTTGGGGTGATAGTATCTGAGGACCTGAAGGCGACGAAACAGTGTGACAAAGCGGTGGCCGTAGCTAGAAGATTGCTAGGCTGTATAGAGAGAGGTGTGACCAGCAGAAGAAAAGAGGTTTTAATACCCCTGTACAAGTTGTTGGTAAGGCCCCACCTGGAGTACTGTGTTCAGTTTTGGAGGTCGTATCTTGCGAAGGATGTTAAAAAAATGGAAGCGGTGCAAAGAAAAGCTACAAGAATGGTATGGGATTTGCGTTACAAGACGTATGAGGAGAGACTTGTTGACCTGAACGTGTATACCCTGGAGGAAAGGAGAAACAGGGGTGATATGATACAGACGTTCAAATATCTGAAAGGTATTAATCCGCAAACGAACCTTTTCCAGAGAGGGGAAGTCGGTAGGACGAGAGGACATGAAATGAGATTGAAGGGGGGGCAGACTCAAGAAAAATGTCAGGAAGTATTTCTTCACGGAGAGAGTGGTGGATGCTTGGAATGCCCTCCCGTGGGAGGTGGTGGAAATGAAAACGGTAACGGAATTCAAACATGCGTGGGATAAACAAAGGAATCCTGTTCAGAAGGAATGGATCCTCAGGAGCTTAGCCGAGATTGGGTGGCAGAGCCGGTGGTGGGAGGTGGGGCTGGTGGTTGGGAGGCGGGGATAGTGCTGGGCAGACTTGTACGGTCTGTGCCCTGAAGAGGACAGGTACAAATCAAGGTAAGGTATACACAAAAAGTAGCACATATAAGTTTACCTTGTTGGGCAGACTGGATGGACCGTGCAGGTCTTTTTCTGCCGTCATCTACTATGTTACTATGTATATTCATTGTGGATATCCTGAAAACCTGAGACAAGGGGTACTGCAGGACTGGACTTGGGAAACACTGATCTAGCTAGAGTCCTGTGAATGCCAACATTTCAAAATATTCTGAAGAAGTAGTAATTAAACAATTTGTACTAATTTAGCCAGTGTGTAACCCAAAGAAAATCACTAAAGTTCTATATTTTCCTTCCAATATTTTTAACCCCTGTAACTCAGGGTCTTATTGAGCTATAAATTAAACCTCACCTACTTTAATTCTTCTCAATCACGGCCTTGCTGTCTAAACTCAAGGTCTCTTACTTGTATCTGTCATGTATATCTGGATTAAACTGTAAGCTCCATTGAGCAGAGACTGCCCTCTATAGAGACGATAATTTAATACAAATATTACAGATAGAAACAGGTGCTTAAAAAATTACCTGGGGGTGTACCCAGATAAAAGCATGCACTACTGACGCACAGCAAATACTTTTATGTGGTATACAGATAAGCACACCCATGGAGCACTTCTCAGACACACATGTTCCCACACAAACCTAAGTAAGAGAAGGAGTGAGGATTCAGAACAGGTGGAAGGGCAAATAGAGGATCCCAAAAGAGGACAGGCGTACATGAGTAAGGTTCTTAGTTCTTTAACTAATTAAGGGGCCCTTTTACTAAGTTGCGGTAAAAAGGGCCCTGCGCTAATGGCGGGGGCTGTTTTGGCTGTGTTCTGAGGCCATTTTTACCACAGCAAGTAAAAAGGTCTAAAAAAGAAATGGCCATGCGGTAAGATTTCACTTACCGCATGGCCATGTGGCGGGGGGGGGGGGGGGGGGGGGGAGGACTTGCTGCCACCACTGAGGTGGCAGTAAGTGTGGTGGCTAGTGCCTGCTGAAATATTTTTCAAATATTTCTGCTAGCGCTGGAAATCCACGCCACACATCGCGGGTGGAACTACTGCTATGCACACCTAGGAAGACTATTTGCACTTGATTCAGAGCAGGTTATGATTACCTCCAGTGGGGTAATTTTAGAAATGCACATGGGCACCTGTTACCTTCCTAAAATGGATACAACCCAAGTGCTGATGTGCCTACACAGTCTAGGTGCCCTGATATAAAATTACCCTACATGTATCTCGGTACAACATCGCAAGCATCTGGCATAAGCTACAAAAATGATAATGATAATGTTTATGCAAGGAAAGCAGCTGAAAACTAGCCTCAGGGCACACAAAATCTAGCCACAAGGTAAGTAACAGGCACTTCAGCACTCTGAACAAATGAGGGGTCCTACTGCTCTATGAAAGGGTCTTTGCAAAACAGAGCACAGAATGCCTTACTCCCACCCCCTCCCCTGGAATGGAAAAGATCTTAGGAAAAAACAGAAAAATGTTTGGGTTTTTTTTTAATTGGTGCTGAGTAAGGAAAGGATGAGACACAATAGAAGGCCCAGAAGATCCCCAGCACGGTGGTCCTCTATCCACAGCTGGTAATTTACAGAGTCTGCTCCATCAAAAGACCTTTGTACTTGGCTTAATATAAAGTCCAAATACTGGGCTTCCTCTCTATAACAGGCTGAGTGCCAAAGTGTGTTATCCGATCCCAAACTTGGTGAAAGCAGAATATGACACAGCTACAAAACTCCGGCTTTGTTTTCAAAACTTGATTTAAAAGTTATTGTTTTAGAAGAAAAAATTTCCAGTGTCCTAAAACAAATTTAAGCTTTGATGTATTCCTCCCTTTCCTGCACAAATATTAAAACAAGTCTCTGACTGTGGATTGCTCCGTTTATCCCTATAATGACCTCCATCTTCCTCCTTCCTTGGAGAGATTTCATCTATACACACAGACACTAAGGCCAGACCTGCTCAACTCCTTCAATCCTTCCATCCAGGACTTTTGACAGAGAGGCTCAGTACACATCAGTTCAGTTTACCAGAGATCAGACAAGGCAGGACCAACTGTCAGAACACGTGAAGTGGAAGCCAAGACCTATCGTTTCTTTCTTTACAACATCCGTAAAATCCGCCCCTTTCTTTCTGAGCACTCTACCAAAACCCTCATACACACCCTTGTCACCTCTCGTTTAGACTACTGCAATCTGCTTCTTGCTGGCCTCCCACTTAGTCACCTCTCTCCTCTCCAATCGGTTCAAAACTCTGCTGCTCGTCTCGTCTTCCGCCAGGGTCACTTTACTCATACTACCCCTCTCCTCAAGTCACTTCACTGGCTCCCTATCCGTTTTCACATCCTGTTCAAACTTCTTCTACTAACCTATAAATGTACTCACTCTGCTGCTCCCCAGTATCTCTCCACACTCGTCCTTCTTATCTGTTCCCTTCTCACTACTGCCAACTCCAGACTTCGCGCCTTCTGTCTTGCTGCACCCTACGCCTGGAATAAACTTCCTGAGCCCCTACGTCTTGCCCCATCCTTGGCCACCTTTAAATCTAGACTGAAAGCCCACCTCTTTAACATTGCTTTTGACTCGTAACCACTCGCCTCCACCTACCCTCCTCTCCTCCTTCCTGTACACATTAATTGATTTGATTTGCTTTTTTTTTTTTGTCTATTAGATTGTAAGCTCTTTGAGCAGGGACTGTCTTTCTTCTATGTTTGTGCAGCGCTGCGTACGCCTTGCAGCGCTATAGAAATGCTAAATAGTAGTAGTAGTAGTAGTAGGAAGCACACAGACAAGATGATTATTTATTAGCACACTTCTATACTACTTCTCTGACCATAGAACAATGGCAGGGGTTTACAATCATATAAAACAATATTTCCCAAACTTGTCCTGAGCGAATCCGGCCAGCCGGATTTTTATAATATCAGCAATGAATATGCATGAGAGGAACCTGGATAGAACAAAGGCAGTACTGCATCTCTCTCTCATCAATTTTCACTGTGGACATCTTCAATACCAGAGTGGCTGTGGGTCCCCCCAGGACAGGTTTGGGAACCACTGCTATAAAAACAAAACAATTTCAGCCCTGTAAAACGTAATATACCCCAGTACATGGACATCTCAGCTACTATTGCAAAGCAGGCACCCCCCCCCCCCTAGCAATCAACATCAATAGTTACTACCGAAACAAATGTCCCACTGCTGTGAAAGCAGTGCTTCTCAACCCAATCCCTGGGGCACACCCAACCACTCAGGTTTTCAGGATATCCACAATGAAGATGCATGAAATAGATTTGCACATTAAGGACAGGGCTGACATTAGGGGGTGGCAAACAGGGCAATTGCTTTTGGGTCCCATCCCCGGTTTCTGCCCTGGGTCCCTGAATGTCTAACACCAGCCCTGTCTAAGAAGGCAGTGTATGCAAATCTCTCTCATGCATATTTCATTGCAGACAGGGCTGGTCTTAGGCAGGGGGGACAGGGGTGGCTGACAGGGCATTGCGCTTCCAGGGGATCCACAGCCCCGGCATGTCCCACTGCAGACCTGCCAAGTCTTGATGGGTCATCTCCTGCACTCCTGCTGGGGATGCTGAAAGTCCCACTGAGGGGAACAGCAAAGTTCTGCACATCTATTCTCTTATCCTCCTCCCCCCTTCATGTGGCCCTACATCTCTGTTGTTTGATACCCCACTGTAACCCTCCTTCCTTTTGCAGTTCTTAGTTTTTACAGCAACAACATTGCTACATTGAAGGACAAGGCTCTATGAAGCCTCGCATTTGAGCACCGGGAAGTCACTGCCAGGTCCCACCCACATGCAACAGGAAGTGTGTGTCAAGGGACAGGACCAGCAACAACTTCCCCGTACTCAAACGCAAGGCTCCATGGTGCCTTGCTCTTCTTCAATGTACCGACGTTGTTGCTGCAAAAACTAAGAAATAACTGCAAAAGGAAGTGTTGAAGGGAGGGTGCGGGACACAGAGGAGTGTCAAGAAGGGGAGATGCTGGACCTCAAGGGGGGAGAGAAAAGATACTCAATGGACTATTTGGAGGGAAGAAGGAAGTGAGACAGAAAAAGAGAAATGGTGGACCCTGTTTTATTTTTTTATTTTTGTTACATTTGTACCCTGAGCTTTCCCACTCATGGCAGGCTCAGTGCGGCTTACATATTATATACAGGTACTTATTTGTACCTGGGGCAATGGAGGGTTAAGTGACTTGCCCTGAGTCACAAGGAGCTGCCTGTGCCTGAAGTGGGAATCAAACTCAGTTCCTCAGTTCCCCAGGACCAAGTCCACCACCCTAACCACTAGGCCACTCCTCGGGAGAGAAGGGAAAGATGGCAGACCATTTTTTGAGGAGGAGGAGGATGAACGAGTGAATATAGAGAGATAGAGGGGGATGCTGGATTTGGGGAGTCAGAAGGAAACAGAGACACAAGATAGATGATAGGGTGGGAGAGGGTCTGATGCTAGAGAGGGGAGAAAGGGACTGACTGGCAGATGTTAGGGGTGGAAGAAGAGTGCTGATGCTGGGGTTGGGTAGGGGTGAGGCTGTAATGAGCAAGAGAGAACAAAAGGGGAAGGGGTGGAGAGGTGGTATAAAGGATCAGAGGGGCAGGAGGCTTAGGAAGCAGTGTAAAGAGATGGGACTATAGAAAGGCAGGGAAAACATGGAAATGGAGATAGTTGAGGAGGAATAGGAAACTGAGTGGGGGTGACAGAAAGAGTAAATGGCCTAGATGTTGGGAGGAATTGAGTTACAGGGAAAAAGCCAAGGCTGGTGAGGGAATGAGAGTCAGAAAAAGTAGATGAGGGCTTGGGAGAAGGAGTGAGGGAAAGAAAATAAGAATAAGCTAGGAAGTGGAAAGGAGTGGAGGAGTGGAGGAGTGGCCTAGTGGTTAGGGTGGTGGACTTTGGTCCTGGGGAACTGAGGAATTGAGTTCAATTCCCACTTCAGGCACAGGCAGCTCTTTGTGACTATGGGCAAGTCACTTAACCCTCCATTGCCCCATGTAAGCCGCATTGAGCCTGCCATGAGTGGGAAAGCGCGGGGTACAAATGTAACAAAAACAAAAAAAAAGAAAGAGAGAGAAAACAATGGGAGAACTGGGGAGGGTGTAAAAGGAAAGATGGTAAGTAGGTGAAAAGTGAAAAGAGGGAGAGTAAGAACTGGAGGGTGAGCGAAGGGGAGCTTACACTTAACTAGGAGTAGAGAAACAAAGAAGAGAGAAATGGAGAAAAAAAAAGATGAAACAAGATCGCAGTGACACAGCTGCAAACTCATACACCAGGAAACTGCGGCTATCCTGCAGGGCCTGCTAAAGCTGTGAACGCATGCAACAGTCTTGGCTCCCCGTACAATGAGGGCAAATCACTGAAAATGTCCTACAGAGGTCAGAGAGTGAATAAGAGATGCAGGCAGCAAATGCTAGAGGGAAGAGAAGGAAAAGATTCATATTTTGAGGGTGGCTGAGCATGAACTGGGTTGTTTAATAGAAAAGCAGAAATTTTGGGATTGAGTGGAGAGTTAAGTGGAAATTGGCAGTGGCAAAGAAATAATTTGGATTTGAGAAGTTGAGTGTTCATGGGGTGTGTTAATAGGGCCTAGAAAACAGGAAAAGGAGAAATAGATGCTTAGAGAGGAGACAGCAGGCACTCAGTGATTTAGAAGAAAGCAATTTGCTAGTCACACACACACAAGGGGTGACAACGGCTGCATGTACTCTAGCAGGACATATATATCCACTCCTACCCACACTAAGAATATGCAAGCATCTTTCTGACCTCATGTGCAAATTTTCTTCCTCCTGTCACCCTATCTTATCTATCTATATGTTCCATCTTTGCTTGCACCCTATGCTATTAAAATGTTTTATTGTGTATTGTGTTGACATTGTAATGTAGCCAGTGTGTTTTTTCTAACAAAAAAGGTGTCGGTACTCAAATTCCAGGCCACCCTTCAGGGGTGGAATGATCACTGAGAGACCCACCCCACAATAACCAGGCCCCCTGCAACCAGGCACAGAATCTATGACCAGGCAGAATTGGTGTGTAAAGCCTGAGTTCTTTCATGGGTCAATTTTGGCAGACAATGGAAAAGGTGCCGGTACTCAGTACCCCCTCAAAAAAAGCCCTGAATGTAGCATAATATGCCATACTTTGTATTGTAATTTCAGTATTATTACTGCTATAATGGTCTATTCCTTATGTTTGAGTTATTCTTGCTGTACACAGCCTTAAGTGAATTCCTTTAAAAAGGCGTTAAATAAATAAAGGGCAGGCAGAGGAAGAGAATGGGGCTCAAACTGGATGGGGGAGGTATGGGAACTATGTGATTTGGGGAAAGAGCTTATGCAAATGAGTGGGCCCAGGTCGAGAGGGGACAACATGGACTGGTGGGAGAAAGAAGCTTGGTTACAGGAGAAGAGGCAACCAGGGACTGAATGGAACAGCAGGTACATGGAATAGACAAGGGGAGAGCAGGGGCATAGGCAGCCTTCCAATATTGTGGGGGCCCAAGGTGGACTGAGGGGGCAACATATACGCACACACACACGTGTTAAAAATACCTTTGTTGGCAGAACCTCACCAAGTCTAAGTAATCACAAACTAAAGATAGACATATATAGACAAAATTTAAATTGAACTCCCAAGAAGCCAAATACTGCACACAATGCAGCAACTAAAGAGAAGCAGTGATGCATGAGCAGATGTAAATTTCAAAAACTGACATATTCTAATCAAATTTCAAATTAATAAACACAAACCAAAGAAATGAAAATAAGATGCTACCTTTTTATTGGATTAACTTAATAGTATAGTATACTGTCCTTGCTTGAGGAAGGAGGTTTTTGGCCTCAGAAAGATAGTCAAAAATGTTTTAAAATTAGTCCAATAAGAAGGTTCCACTATTTTCCATTTTTAATTTTTTCTATTTATTTATTAACCTCTAGAGTAGAGTAGATTAAGACAGCTACCACACTACTTTATCCTAAATTAAAAATTAAATTCTTTTTTTCTATCTTTGTTGTCTGGCCATTTAATTTTTCTAATTGTGTTGGCCCCAGTCCTTGATTTCTGCTGTCCTGTCTTCTCTTAACTCTCTTAACAGGGATTCCTGTCCTTTTGTCATTTTTCAGTATCTTCCAGTCTCCTTCATCTTCTCCACTACATCCATCTGCAACACTGATCATTTCCTTTCAATTTTCATCCATTTATTTTTCTGCCTCTTGGTACAGATTTCACTTATTCTTACTATCCAGTCTTCAATTTCCCTTTTTTTGAAATCATCTATCTTACAGCTTTCCATCTCCTTCCCCCACTCCTGCTCCTCTTATTTTCCAGTCTTTCACTACCCTCTCCCCCCTTCCATCTGCATCTCCCCTTTTCTCTCTACCCCACTTCCATCCAGCATCTCTTCTCTCCCCTCCAAATCCACACTCAGCATCTTGTCCCCTTCCATCCTGCATCTGCTCACTCTACCTCCTTCCATTCAGAATTTCTCCATCCAGCATCCCTCTCTCCCTCTTTCATCCAGCATATCTCCTCTTTATCTTTGCCTCATCTATCCAACATCTGCCTTTCATCCCCTTTAATTCAGCGTTTCTCCTCTTTCCAGCATCTGCCTTCTCCACCCCATTTCCATACAGCATGTCCCCTCCCTACTCTCCATTCCATTCAGTTGCTTCCTCCTCTCTCTCTCTCCACCCTTTCCATCCAGCATCTCCCCTTCTGTCTCCACCCTTTCCAGCTAATGTCTTCTCCCTCTCCTGCCAGTATCTCTCCTTTTCCAGCCAGCATGTATCCTTCTCCCCCTCTCCAGCCAGTGTTTCCATCTGTTTATGCCCCCTTCCAGCCAGTATTTACATCCAGTATGTTCCCTCTTTCCACACTTTCCAACCAGAATTTTCTCCATCTTTCTTCCATGTGAGAAGGGGATGGACTGGTAGAGCCATTAGCTGCATAGCCAAGAAAGCAGCTCTGCATCCTTGTGCTGTTTTTCAAATTTTTTCCGGGAAGCAGCTAGGCTGGCAGGGGAGGCTGGGAGGGGGATAAGGAAGCTGCTAAAATAGAGATGCCGAGGGTGGCCCACCACAAAGAGTGAGATGTACTATCCCAGTGAGTTAGATTGAAGGCTAATAAGAGATTTTTGTCATAGTGCATTCAAAGTATAATTTTGGCATGATGGGCAATGAAAATGATAAAGGGGATGGAACAACTTCCCTATGAGGAAAGGCTGAAATGGCTTGGGTTCTTCAGCTTGGAGAAAAGACAGCTGAGGGGCTCTGGTCCCACCCTCATTTCCTGTTTCCGCAAGGGCGGGACCAGAGCTTGAGAGACAGAAGCGAAGGCCGAAGGCGCGCTGCGCAAACAACACACTTTTCGCTGCCGCTGCAACCCCGACCAGGTATGCCTTTTAAATTTCGGAGGGGGGAGGCCCTGGTGCTCGGTGGGAGGGAGGGCGGACGGACCAGCGACGGCGCGCGAACCAGCGACGGCATGCGTGCCAACAGAGAGGGCTCTGCATGCCCTCTCTGGCAAGCTTGCCATAGGTTCACCTTCACTGGCCTAGGGAATTCCATCCCCTGCAAATACTGCTTCATCTCATCTGGAGATGCCACCTAAGTTGCATCAACTTAGGGCACAGCTTAATGAAATACAGATGGCAGAGATTGCTGCTCAGATGCAACAAACCCAGCAAGAACACTGAGTTTGAGAACAGAGCTAGTAGGCTACTTGCATATAAGCTCAAAAAGCGAGCCCAATGTAATGCTATCTCTAGCATAAAAAGCAACTCAGGTGAACAATATAGTCAAACAGAAAAAATTCAGGAAGTGTTCTGGGAATTCTATAATAGACTTTACCAATCGGAACAGGTGGCATCTCCAGATGAGATGAAGCAGTATTTGCAGGGGATGGAATTCCCTAGGCCAGTGAAGGCGAACCTATGGCACGCGTGCCAGAGAGGGCACGCAGAGCCCTCTCTGTTGGCACGCGCGCCGTCGCTGGTCCGTCCGCCCTCCCTCCCACCGAGCACCAGGGCCCCCCCCCTCCGAAATTTAAAAGGCATACCTGGTTGGGGTTAAGGCGGCGTCGGAAGCGGCAGCGAAAAGTGTGTTGTTTGCTTGGCGTACCTTCGGCCTTCCCATCTGTCTCTCAAGCTCTGGTCCCACCCTCATTTCCTGTTTCCGCAAGGGTGGGACCAGAGCTTGAGAGACAGAAGCGAAAGCCGAAGGCGCGCTGCGCACTTTTCGCTGCCGCCTTAACTGCGACCAGGTATGCCTTTTACATTTCGGAGGAGGGGGGGCCCTGGTGCTCGGATGGAGGGAGGCCTGGTGCTGGGTGGCAGGTCTGATCCTGGGTGCTAGGCCTGATGCTGGATGGTAGGCAGGGAGGCCTGGTGCTGGGTGCGAGGGAGGGATGCCTGATGGGTGCTAGGGAGGGAGGCCTGATGCTGGCTGAGAGGGTGGGCTGATGCTTGGTGCTGGGTGGCCTAGTGCTTGGTGCTGGGTGGGAGGGAGGCAGGCCTAGTGCTGGGTGGGAGGGAGGGAGGCCTGGTGCTGGCTGAGAGGGTGGACTGATGCTTGGTGCTGGGTGGCCTAGTGCTTGGTGCTGGGAGGGCAGGGGGAGAGGAGGGTGGCTGGACATGGATGGAGGGCAAGAAATGAAGAAGAAAGGAGGAAAGTAAAGAAATAAATGGAAAGGAAGCCCTGGAAACGGAGTTAAGAGAACAGATAGAGAGCAGCAGAATCAGAGACTAGGACCAATATGGATAGAAAAACAAAATCACCAGACAACAGAGGTAGAAAAAATCAATTTATTTTCATTTTAGTGTTTGGAATATGTCCAATTTGAGAATTTACATCTGCTGTCTTATTTTGCACTGGGTATACTGGAGCTGTAACAGCTTACAGAAATGATTTATAATGAAAAAAAATCATGTTATTTTTTTCTCCTATACTAGTATAATATTTTCAATGATGTCTGTTTATATGCGCCATGGCTGGTGTAAGGGGTGTGGCTATCATAGGGATGGAGTCATATGTGGTGACCCCGCCCATAATAAGTACCAGCACCTGTTATTCAGGTTAAATTGCCCTGTTGGCACTTTGCGATAAATAATTAGATTTTGGGTTGCTGTTTGGGCACTCGGTCTCTGAAAGGTTCACCATCACTGCCCTAGGCTATTCAAGGGGGGAGTTGGAAACACTGTCCCATTATCCTGGAGGACATAGAAAGAGCAATTGCAGACCTTCCCAATAACAAGACTCCTGGCCCAGATGGCTTCCCCGTACGATTTTATAAATTATTTGCTAAATGGATAACACCCCTGTTGCTTAGAGTAGTTACCTCTAAGCTGTTCAAAAATACCATCCTGGAGGCCCAGGCCAAACATATTCCACTAATTAGAAAAGAAAGACGGAAGTCCAAAAGACAGCCGGCCTGGTTTAAAAGTGAGGTGAAGAAAGTTATTAGGACTAAAAGAAATGCCTTCAGAAAATGGAAGAAGGAACCATCTGAAAATAACAAGAAGCAGCATAAAGAGTGTCAAAGCAAATTCAAGGTGCAGATAAAGAAGGCCAAGAGAGATTACGAAAAAAAGATAGCATTAGAGGCAAAAAAAAATAGTAAAAATTTTTCGGTATATTAAAAGCAGGAAGCCGGCAAAAGAATCGGTTGGGCCACTGGATGACCAAGGGGTAAAAGGGGCGATCAAGGAAGACAAAGACGAAGTGGAGAGATTGAATGAATTCTTTGCTTCGGTCTTCACCGAGGAAGATTTGGGTGGGATACCGGTGTCGGAAATGATATTTCAAGCAGATGAGTCGGAGAAACTTACTGACTTCATGGTAAACCTGGAGGACGTAATGGGGCAGTTCAGCAAACTGAAGAGTAGCAAATCTCCTGGACCGGATGGTATTCATCCTACAGTACTGATAGAACTGAAAAATGAGCTTGCAGAGCTACTGCTAGGGATATGCATTTTATCCTTAAAATCGAGCATGGTACCGGAAAATTGGAGGGTGGCCAATGTAACGCCCATTTTTAAAAAAGGTCCCAGGGGAGATCCAGGAAATTATAGACTGGTAAGTCTGACGTCGGTGCCGTGGAAAATGGTAGAGGCTATTATTAAAAACAAAATTACAGAGCACATCCGAGGACATGGATTACTGAGACCAAGTCAGCACGGCTTTTGTGTGGGGAAATCTTGCCTGACCAATTTACTTCAATTCTTTGAAGGAGTAAACAAACGTGGACAAAGGGGAGCCGGTTGATATTGTGTATCTGGATTTTCAAAAGGCATTTGACAAGGTACCTCATGAAAGGCTACAGAGGAAATTGGAGGGCCATGGGATAGGAGGAAATGTCCTATTGTGGATTAAAAACTGATTGAAGGATAGGAAACAGAGAGTGGGGTTAAATGGGCAGTATTCACAATGGAGAAGGGTAGTTAGTGGGGTTCCTCAGGTGCCTGTGCTAGGACCGCTGCTTTTTAATATATTTATAAATGATTTAGAGATGGGAGTAACTAGCGAAGTAATTAAATTTGCTGATGACACAAAGTTATTCAAACTCGTTAACTCGCGCCCGCGGGCGCAGGAATTCTGGACTACTATACTGGATTTAGTATTTGCCATTACAGGACAACATTATCCGTTAAAAATGGAACATTGCCTCTTGCATGTTAGACCTTACGGGGTGAAAGCCTATACTCACCAGCTAATTGCATATGTGTTCGTAGCTAGTAAATTGTTGCTAGCAGCGGCTTGGAGGCAGTCAACCCTTCCGAGTCTTCGAGTAGTTTTGCAAAAAGTGGACTATATAAATTTAATGTCCAAATTGACAGCCTTGCGCACAGGGCAAGTGGGATCCTACCATCGCATCTGGGAACCTTATATCCAGTGGTCTGCAGGACCTGGTCCTTCCTTGTTCACACATTAATCTCGGTTCCTGAAGACAATAGCAGGCGTATGGGAGGGGGGGGGTGGGGAGGGAGGGAAGAGGGAGGTGGGACGGAGAGCATTGATTGTAATGTTATTTTGTTGTGAATGATTAGCACTGGAGATGTTTTCCAGCTGATTGTTTTATTGTATATTGCTAAATTTCAAAAATAAAGGTTTAAAAAAAAAAATTAAAAAAAAAAAGTCGTTAACTCGCGACAGGATTGTGAAAAATAACAGAAGGACCTTACGAGACTGGGAGACTGGGCGGCTAAATGGCAGATGACGTTTAATGTGAGCAAGTGCAAGGTGATGCATGTGGGGAAAAAAGAACCCGAATTATAGGTACGTCATGCAAGGTTCCACGTTAGGAGTTACGGACCAAGAAAGGGATCTGGGTGTCGTCGTCGATAATACACTGAAACCTTCTGCTCAGTGTGTTGCTACGGCTCGGAAAGCGAATAGAATGTTGGGTATTATTAGGAAAGGTATGGAAAACAGGTGTGAGGATGTTATAATGCCATTATATCACTCCATGGTGCGACCGCACCTTGAGTATTGTGTTCAATTCTGATCGCCGCATCTCAAGAAAGATATAGTGGAACTGGAAAAGGTGCAGCGAAGGGTGACTAAAATGATAGCGGGGATGGGACGACTTCCCTATGAAGAAAGACTAAGGAGGCTAGGGCTTTTCAGCTTGGAGAAGAGACGGCTGAGGGGAGACATGATAGAGGTATATAAAATAATGAGTGGAGTGGAACAGGTGGATGTGAAGCGTCTGTTCACGCTTTCCAAAAATACTAGGACTAGGGGGCATGCGATGAAACTATAGTGTAGTAAATTTAAAACAAATCGGAGAAAGCTTTTCTTCACCCAATGCGTAATTAAACTCTGGAATTTGTTGCCGGAGAATGTGGTGAAGGCGGTTAGCTTGGCAGAGTTTAAAAAGGGGTTAGACGGTTTCCTAAAGGACAAGTCCATAAACCGCTACTAAATGGACTTGGGAAAAATCCACAATTCCAAGAATAACATGTATAGAATGTTTGTACATTTGGGAAGCTTGCCAGGTGCCCTTGGCCTGGATTGGCTGCTGTCGTGGACAGGATGCTGGGCTCGATGGACCCTTGGAGGCATATTTTCAAAGCACTTAGCCTTCCAAAGTTCCATAGAAACCTATGGAACTTTGGAAGGCTAAGTGCTTTGAAAATATGCCTCTTGGTCTCTCCCAGTGTGGCATTACTTATGTACCTCCTTCGATGAAGCCCAGGAACTTCCGTATTCCTGGAGAATGGTGGAAATAGTTTTGCTGTTGAAGCCGGGTAAGGATCCACTAGAGTGTGGGTCTTACCGCCCGATATCACTGTTAAATACAGATTAAGATATTTACCAAAATATTGGCTAAGAGGCTACAGGGGGTAATGGCCTATCTAGTACATGAGGACCAAGCGGGCTTCATAGCCGGGCGGCAAACGTTTGATAACATTAGGTGCCTATTACATATTATTCAGCAGGCCAGAGATGACTTAACACCAGTGATACTATTCTCAGTGGACGCAGAGAAAGCATTCAATCAAGTAGAGTGGCCATTCCTGTTCGCGGTATTAAAACAGATAGGAATAGGAGGCAAATTTCTGGCCTGGCTCCAGCTGCTATATGCCAACCGAATGGCAGCGATTAAGATAAATGGTACACTTACTAAACCATTGGGGTTGGGCAGGGGCACAAGGCAGGGATGTGTGGTCTCTCCATTGCTGTTTGCATTGTCGATTGAACCACTAGCCAAGATGATTAGGGAGCATGAGGAGGTAAGGGAGGTGGTCAGAGGCAAACGAGAGCACAAGACCATGCTTTTTGCTGATGATATACTGCTGACCCTCGCACAACCACAGCAATCATTAAATCGGGTGTTGGAGATTATGGCCCGCTTTGGACGCATGTCAGGCTTTAAAATTAATGCAAACAAATCAGAGATACTTAACCTCACAACGCCGCTGCAGGAGACAAGGGCGATACAGGAGGCACACCCATTCGTTTGGGCTGAGAAGTCTATCCAATATTTAGGTATACAGGTCACAGATAAGATATAGACCATGTTTCAGGCGAACTTCCCTAAGAAGTTAAAAGAGCTTTTTGAGGAACTGGATAGGTGGGAGGGCCTGACTGTCATGGCTGGGGAGAATTCATGCCATAAAAATGATGCTACTGCCAAAATTATTGTATTTATTCTTGGCCTTGCCAATACCAATCCCTCGCTCCTTTTTTCAGCTACTGAACCGAAAAATGTTTGCATATATCTGGCGGAAGAGGCCGCAGAGGGTGCGTAGGTCGATGATGTTCCAAACTCCAACCAGTGGAGGTATGGGTGTCCCCAACTTTTATCTATACTATCAGGCAACACACTGACAGAATGGTACCCGGAGAACAAAAAGAAGTGGTTACACTGGGAGAGAGCATGGATGGGTACCCGGTATTTGGGAGATATCCTATGGTCCCAGGGGTGTGAAATTCTGGCTACTGCCCGGAGGGTCCCGGTGGGGCTAAGTCATCTATTGTACACTTGGCTCCAGTTGCGAAGACGGGTTTTTCCGGATAGAAAGTACTTCTTGCAAATGGCCATTCGTGGAGCACCGGGGTTCCCCTTGGGAGAATCAGAGATGGGCACACAATGGACTATATAGGTTGGGCCAGATCTGGGATAAGGGGGAAGTAAAGGACATAGTTTGGCCTGGAGGAAAGGGATCTGGTATACTATCATTGCCTAAGAAACTTTATACGTAGGCGTGCGGGGGAGGAGTTGGATCTGGCTGAAACGGTTCTAGAGAGAGCGATTAGAGGGGGCGGGGGTAGGGGAAGTGTGACTCGGCTCCTATTTTCATCTCCACAGGACTACTATGTGGGGAGGTGGGAACAGGTGCTTCAAAAAAATTACTCAGCAGATTGTTGGTTGAATGTCTGTAGATATCTGTTGAAACCATCAATTACACAGCCATTAATTGAAAATGGATACAAAATACTGTATTGGTGGTATTATTCAAAAGATGTATCCGCAACTACCAGCAGAGTGTTGGCGAGAGTGTGGGGCAAAAGGAACATTTATGCACATCTGGTGGGAATGTCCAAAGGTACAGCTGTATTGGGCTCAGGCGCTATCGATGGTCCATACAATAGTAAAGGTGGAGTAACCTTGTTGGGCAGAGTATTGTCTGCTACATCTCCGGCCCCCGAAAATACAGGCTCACGGACATAAACTGGCTGTTCAATGTTTTGTGGCAGCTAAAGTTTCACTAGCAAGGGCCTGAAAGCAGTTAGAAACTCCAACAATACAGATAGTAGCTCGTAAAATGGACTTTATTTATCAGATGTCAAAACTAACAGCCATGAGAAAAGGACATGTCAAGCTGTTTCAGAAAATATGGCAACCATAGGAACATGTAAGGGATGTGTTAATGCTATCACCATAGTGCTAGGGGGGTGGGAGGTGAGGGGGGAGGGGAAGGGGGTGCAAGGACTATGTTTTCACATTAATGTTAAGCTGTTGTATTCAAAAGCTAACAAGAGTTAGGGAAGTGTGGTTATGGATGTCAACATTTTTTTAAAAACCCTCTTCTTTGGAACTTCATTTTTGTATACTATTCCTACTGTCATCCGGTACTTTACCAGTATTCTCTGCAGTCTGCTCTGATTAAGCCTATTTTGAAAAAAAATGATCTTGAGCCTTTGCAATCGAAAAATTACAGTCCGGTTTCAAATCTACCTTCCCTTTCAAAGATTATAGAATCCATGGTCATAAGTATTGCCACACTGGGACAGACCAAAGGTCCATCAAGTTCAGAATCCTGTTTCCAACAGTGGCCAATCCAGGTCACAAATACCTGGCAAGATCCCGAAAAATGTCAATACATATTATGCTGCTTATCCCAGAAATAAGCAGTGGATTTTCCCCAAGTCCATTTCAATAATGGTCTATGGACTTTTCCTTTAGGAAGCCATCCAAACCTTTTTTAAATCCCGTTAAGCTAACTGCTTTTACTACATTCTCTGGCAACGAATTCCAGAGTTTAATTACACGCTGAGTGAAGAAAACGTTTCTCCAATTTGTTTTACATTCACTACTTTGTAGTTTCATTGCATGCCCCCTCGACCAGCTTTCAGCAAACATTGAATCCATCAATGCTTTGCATCTTCGCCAATCCGGTTTCCATGCTGGCTTCAGTATGGAGATGGTGCTTACCACATTACTTAGTGAGCTTTATTGAAACCTAGAAAAGGGAAAGATAGTGCTGTTAGCATCGTTAGATTTATCCGGCGTTTGATCTGATAAATCACTATCTTCTTCTATACCGACTTTCATGCTTGGGTATTACTGATACAGTCTTTGACTGGTTCACATCATTTCTTGGGCAACGTTCTTTCAAAGTAGTTCAATCTTCCTCTGTTTCGAACTGCTACCCTATCACCTGTGGGGTTCCGCAGGGGTCTGTGCTTTCACCTATCCTCTTTAACATGTTTGTGAGCCCTCTGGCACTGCTTACACAATCCTTGGGAATTAGCTCATACTCTTACACAGACAACTTTGTTTTGGTCTTTTATATGTGTGAAACCTATTCAAACTTCTCTAGAGCATGTGGAAATCTGGCTAAAGGACCATCATCTAGTCCTAAATCCAGAGAAAACGGTAGCAAGCTGGATTACCAGTTCATTATCTCCACCTGACATCCCTTTACGTATCTTGGTGTTCTTCTGGATTCCTCATTGTCTTTTGGCCCCCAGATATCACAGGTTGTCAAATTAGGTTTTTTCTTTCTCTGTAGACTGAGAGCTATCTGCAATTTTCTGAATTCTGATGCACTCTGCTTCTTGTCCTATGCTTTCCTGCATTCAAGATACGACTATTGTAACGTTGTATACACAGGGATTACTAAATAGAATATTAAGGGGCTAAACACTTTACAAAATAATGCGGCCCGTCTCCTTTGTTGAGCATCTCGCTACGATCATTTCTCTCCACTTCTTCAGCGGCTTCACTGACTCCAAAGTATGTACCCTAGTTCACAAAATCATCCACGGCAATGCCCCAGCCTACATGTCAGACCTGATAGACCTACCACCCAGGAATGCTAAAAAATCATCTCGCACACTCCTTAATCTTCATTTCCCCAACTGCAAAGGTCTAAAATACAAATTATGCATGCATCAACCTTTTCCTATACGAGTACGCAATTCTGGAATGCGTTGCCATGCAACCTAAAAGCGATCTATGAACTGACCAACTTCCGCAAACTACTGAAGACCCATCTCTTTGACAAGATATACCACAAAGATCAACATATGTAAAACTCCATACATATATCCAGAAATGTTTAATAATGTCTTCTGTTATATTACTATCATGTATTCTATTACCATACAACCCAAAATCCTTCTGTAACACCAAATGTATATTCTCTTCTTATTTCCATTATCCATGATGTATTGTAAGCCACATTGAGCCTGCAAAGAGGTGGGAAAACGTGGGGTACAAATGCAATAAATAAATAAATAAATGTTTCCTATAATAGCATTGTGCTTATTTGAATCAGTTTTTCTATATAAGTTTTGCTTGATTTGTCTTTATTTGAAATTTCATAAATAAAAAAAAATATTTTTAAATACTTGTCAGAGGGGCGGGGCTAGGAGGCCCCACTGAACCAGTGTGAATAGGCCCCGCAATTGCAGAAATCCTGAAGAGCTATTTAGCAGGGTATGGCCCAAGAAGAGGGTTGAGATGTACTGCATTAAATTACTACCACAGAGGTTTGTTTTCCAGGCTCAGTTTGATGACCCTCTCATTCCACCCATGTGAGAAATTCATGAAATCAGAACAGTTGCCTCAAATTGATGAGCACTTAATAGGCAAATTAAATCATAATTTGGGAGGGGGGCTCAGAAACGGAAGTTGTACGCATATGGAGAGCAACCTCACCGGATGAAGGAGCCGTACCTCAAACAGACTGGCTGTCAGTTCCTCTAGTTCCTGCTCCAGCTGGTCTCTGACCTTTGACAGTCGTTCACACTCTTCATCCTTTAGCTTCAGCTCCTGGGGAGGGAAATAATAAATCACTAAGCAGTTCACAGAAGACTAAAAGCAAACAAGAAGCATCTGCCTCCACCATACCTATGCAAACAGAACCTACATGACAGCGTCACACTGGCATAAAATGTATATTCCCTTTAAGAACATCTCCCACACAACATTAATCAATGCATGCCACACTGCAGGAAGCACACTACTACTACTACTATTTAGCATTTCTATAGCGCTACAAGGCGTACGCAGCACTGCACAAACATAGAAGAAAGACAGTCCCTGCTCAAAGAGCTTACAATCTAATAGACAAAAAAAAAAGGTAATCAAATCAATTAATGTGTACAGGAAGGAGGAGAGGAGGGTAGGTGGAGGTGAGTGGTTACGAGTCAAAAGCAATGTTAAATAGGTGGGCTTTCAGTCTAGATTTAAAGATGGCCAAGGATGGGGCAAGATGTAGGGGCTCAGGAAGTTTATTCCAGGCGTAGGGTGCAGCGAGACAGAAAGCGCGAAGTCTGGAGTTGGCAGTAGTGGAGAAGGGAACAGATAAGAAGGATTTATCCATGGAGCGGAGTGCACGGGAAGGGGTGTAGGGAAGGACGAGTGTGGAGAGATACTGGGGAGCAGCAGAGTGAGTACATTTATAGGTTAGTAGAATAAGTTTGAACAGGATGTGAAAACGGATAGGGAGCCAGTGAAGCGACTTGAGGAGAGGGGTAGTATGAGTAAAGCGACCCTGGCAGAAGACGAGACGAGCAGCAGAGTTTTGAACCGATTGGAGAGGAGAGAGGTGACTAAGTGGGAGGCCAGCAAGAAGCAGATTGCAGTAGTCTAAACAAGAGGTGACAAGGGTGTGGATGAGGGTTTTGGTAGAGTGCTCGGAAAGGGGCGGATTTTACGGATGTTGTAAAGAAAGAAACGACAGGTCTTGGCGGTCTGCTGGATATGAGCAGAGAAGGAGAGCGAAGAGTCAAAGATGACCCCAAGGTTTCGAGCTGAGGAGACAGGGAGAATGAGAGAGCCATCAACAGAAATAGAAAATGGAGGGAGTGGGGAGGTGGGTTTGGGGGGAAAAATGAGAAGCTCGGTTTTGGTCATGTTTAATTTCAGGTGGCGTTGAGACATCCAGACAGCAATGTCAGACAAGCACGCTGAAACTTTGGTTTGGATGCAAGGTGAGATATCAGGGGTAGAAAGGTAGATTTGGGAGTCATCAGCATAGAGATGGTAGGAAAAGCCATGGGATGAGATTAATGAACCAAGGGAAGAAGTGTAAATAGAAAAGAGGAGGGGACCAAGAACAGAACCCTGAGGTACGCCGACAGGCAGAGGGATAGAAGTAGAAGAGGATCCACCAGAGAGAACACTGAAGGTGCGGAGGGAGAGGTAGGAAGAGAACCAGGAAAGGACAGAGCCCTGAAATCCAAGTGAGGACAGGGTATCGAGGAGTATGCTGTGATCGACAGTGTCAAAAGCAGCGGAAAGATCAAGAAGAATGAGGATGGAATAGAGACCTCTGGATTTAGCCAGTAATAGGTCATTGGAGACTTTAGTAAGCGCAGTTTCGGTTGAGTGGAGAGGGCGAAAACCAGATTGTAGTGGGTCAAGAATAGCATGTGAGGAGAGAAAATCAAGGCAGCGGTGGTGAACAGCACGCTCAAGTAATTTGGAGAGAAAAGGGAGGAGGGAGATGGGTCGGTAATTAGAGGGACAAGTAGGGTCGAGTGAAGGCACACCAGTCAAAGCACAAGGAGCTCTGTCTGAAAATGCAGATTGCTCTACACTCTAATTTTTCTCCATTGTGGAATTTATCCAAGTTCCAGAAGCAAAAGCCAAGCTTTACTGCAGGTCTTCATGAGACGTTTGATTTAGTTTCTCAATTCTCAATTAATCTGTAAGTATCTTCTCTCCTAGAGATGCGAAAGCCTGGAAAAACTTTTTCATCCCCCAACCCCTTCACACCCCGAACTGAGTTATACAAATTCTTCAATTTTTCCACTTCTGATTCAGTGAAAATAATGGGAAAAACTTTTTCCTCAAGCCTTCATGCCTCTATCTTGTCCAAATCCAGAGTACACTATACTAGACTAGAGATGGAGTCTGTGGTTTTCTGGTCTTAAGTTCTATCTCTACCAGAATCTCAATGCCAAGACCCCCAAACCAAGAAAAATGGCCAGTCCCAAAACCAAGCCTCCAATGTACATATCATACATGAGCCTCATAAGAACAGATCACTCTCAAGCATCAGTATCCCACATCATTCACATCTACAGAGTTCACTGGCACCTCACACAATCTAAAATCAGAAAGTTACAGTGAGCTTCACTAGGTGGGTGACAGGGCTGGTTTAAAAAGTATAATCCTTTCATTGTGGATGAAGAAACGTTTTCAGAAATTAGGAAAGCAAGCAAATTGGGAAACATTATAATAATGGATAAATGTTACGCCAGGGAGCGCTAGTGAGGTAAAATTCCTAGATGTAATAAATGACTGCTTCTTGGAGCAACTGGTCGAAGAAACAACAAGAGGAGTTGCTATTTTAGATTTACTCCTTAGTAGAATACAGGGGGCATGGTACGAGAGGTAACAGTGTCGGATTCGCTAGGAAACAGTGATCATAACATGGCCAAACTTGAGCCGATATTTGGGGTGAAGTCACTAAGAAAATCTACTGTAGCAGCATTTATTTTTCGAAAGGACGACGACGACAAAATGAGGAAACTGGTTAAAAAGAAGCTAAAAGGATCGACTGCAAAGGTTAGGACTTTAAACCAGACTGATGTTTAAAAACATCAGTGTGAAAATCCAGACCAGATGTATTCCACGTATTAACAAAAGTGGAAAGAAGAGCAAACAACAGCTAGCGTGGTTAAAAAGTGAAGTGAAAGAGACTATTAGAGCCAAAAGAACATCCTTTAAAGAATGGAAACAGGATCCGAATGAAGAAAATAAGAAGCAACATAAGCAGTGTCAAGCTAGATGCAAAGCACTGAAAAAGGCAGCTAAAAGAGAATAAGAACAAAAAACTTGCTGCGGAGACAAAAACTCATAGTAACACCTTTTTCAGGTACATCAGAAGCAGAAAGCCTGTGAGGGAATCTATGGGACCATTAGATCATGAAGGAGCAAAAGGAGCACTCAGGGAGAACAAGGACGTAGCGCATATATTGAATGAATTCCTTGCTTCAGTCTTTAGTTAAGCTCTGGAATTTGTTGCCAGAAGGTACGGTAGCGGTGGTCAGCATATCTGGGTATAAAAAAGGTTTGGACAAGTTCCTGGAGGAAAAGTCCATAGTTTGTTACTGAGATGGACATGGGGGAAGCCACTGCTTGCCCTGGGATTAGTAGCATGGAATGTTGCTACTAATTGGGTTTCTGTCAGGTACTTGTGATCTGGATTGGCCACTACTGGAAGCAGGATGCTGGGCTAGATCGACCATTGTTCTGACCCAGTCTGGCTATTCTTATGTTCTTAATCCATGTAGGTATGATAATGCAGTTACCAGTCCTAGTAACTTGATCAAGACTTTTGTCTTTGTGATTGGATTTACTATTGCACTTTTATGGTGTGTTATGATGTTCGTTTATGTGGATTTTATGAGTATGTTTGCTATAAACCACTGTGAGCAAGCATTTTTGTTGGTACTGGCAGTAACTTATTGTGAGCCCTCCTGGGACAGGGAACTGCCTAGTGTACCTGAGTGTGACTCACCTTGAGCTACTACTGAAAAAGGTGTGAGCAAAATCCAAACAAATAAATAAATAAATATTAAAGACAGATAAAGATCTCATGAATATAATGCCAGGATAAGGCCTATATAGAGGGGTATACCAAGGCAGGTACTCAGGTACATAACTCAGGCTTCAGCAGTACCGATGCAAACATTTTATTTCTAACAAAATAGAACATTGCAAGTCTAGCAAAGTAAAAAGGTTGACTGGTTGAAAAGCTTTCTATATTTAACTTTTTGTGCGACTGTCATTTTATCTGTAATCTCAGATAAACTGGTGTGGTAATTGTGTTAGTCCACTTTTAAAGGTAATATAAATCAAATTTTAAAAAAGGTTATAATTTTACCTTCCTTTTTTTGGTTTATTTCTGTTTATTAATCTGTGATTTGTAAGCACCTTCCCAGCAAAGTGTAATTCCTTGGTGATCTGTATGCATCTGCAGAAAGGAGCATGAGGGGCAGCTGGGTACAGAGCACCAGGAAAAAAGAGCTACAAACCACACAGAAAACATCTTTTAAAAGATGCCTTTCAGGAAATGTTGCAGCTTTCTAGTTTGAGGTGATTATCTGAAGGAACACAGACAGTGTGAGATTTCACTTTTTGCTACCCGCTGTGCCCCTTTTGTTGCTGGGAAGACGTGGTCCAGGGCAGGATCCCTGGCAATGTCTGGGTGGTCTAACCTATATGACAGCAGCCTAATATCACCAAGAATCCCCCTGGCACCTCAAGGGCTATGTAACTCTCTTTTGTTCAATGGATAATCAACAGTAGTGTCTAACAGGGCAAGTGGCAGGCAGACCAAGATTCCCCACAACTATGATACCCTCAGAATCTGCTGTCCTGTTATACCTGTGCAGAAATCCAGGTCTACTATCAGATACCACTGAGCAGCCAACCATCTGACTTGTTTTGGAGGAAAGGGAAAATTAGGTTCTTACCTTGGTAATTTTCTTTCCTTTAGTCATAGCAGATGAAGCCATTACGTATGGGTTATGTCCATCAACCAGCAGGGGAGATAGAGAGCACTCAAACTTTCACAGTGCCCTCTTGGCCAGCTAGCTCCACTGCCTCTTCAGTATTTGAAGCTTCCAAAGCAGTATGGCAAACCGCAATGGGAATCACAAGAGCTTTCCTCACAGCGAACGATGGCCCATCACAAGGGCATGAACTCATAAAGGAGGGAATGCACATCCTCCTGGAGGGAATAAACTCATCCTCCTTATTGTATAAGTGGAGGGGAACACACGCGCCTCCTGGAGGGAATCACACATCCTCCCAACACACTGGAGGGAATGAACTCATCCTCCTATTTATAGAACTGGAGGGGAACACACGCGCCTCCTGGAGGGAATCACACATCCTCCCAACACACTGGAGGGAATGAACACATCCTCCTAAATTTAAACTGAACATGAATCCTGAAGATTGTTTTCCAACTTTCTCCCAAGGAAGGAACTTCAGGAAATTAGAACAGAACCTGAAAAACAGATTCACAGCATACAGACAATCATACAGGGAGGGCTCATGGCTTCATCTGCTATGACTAAAGGAAAGAAAATTACCAAGGTAAGAACCTAATTTTCCCTTCCTTGTCATCAAGCAGATGAAGCCATTACGTATGGGATGTAACAAAGCAATCCCTAGATAGGGTGGGAACAAGCCACACCACGCGCTAGCACTTGTGCACCAAAACGCGCATCCCTCCTGGCAGCCACATCCAGCCTGTAATGTCGGGCAAAGGAGAGCTTAGAAGCCCATGTTGCTGCACTGCATATCTCTTGAAGAGAGAGTGCTCCAGTTTCAGCCCAAGAGGAAGAAATCGCTCTAGTAGAATGCGCCTTAAAGGCTACAGGCAGAACCCTGCCGGCCAGCAGATAAGCTGAAAAGATAGTTTCTTTGAGCCAGCGGGCAATAGTGGCTTTAGACGCTGGAGACCCTCTGCGAGAACCGGATAGCAAAACAAACAGATGATCAGAAGTCCTGAAAGAGTTAGTAACTCGCAGATACTGCAGCAGAGTCCTGCGCACATCCAAAAGGTGCAGCTGCCCAAAAGATTCTGGAAACTCTTCCTCTGAAAAAGAGGGCAAGAAAATGGGCTGGTTTAGCTGAAAGGCTGAAACCACCTTAGGCATAAAGGAAGGCACGGTCCGAACCGTGACTCCGGACTCTGAAAATTGCAGAAATGGGTCTCTACAGGACAGCGCCTGGAGCTCGGACACCCGTCTCGCCGAGGTAATGGCCACCAGAAAAACGGCCTTCAGTGTCAAATCTTTCTCCGATGCTCGCCGAAGCGGCTCAAAAGGAGATGCCTGCATGGTTTTCAAAACTAGCCCCAGGTTCCAAGCTGGACAGGGTGCTCGCACTGGAGGTCGGAGCCGAAGCACCCCTCTAAGAAACCGTGCCACATCTGGGTGAGCAGCCAAAGACACGCCTTCCACCTTACCACGAAGGGAGGCCAACGCTGCCACCTGCACCCGCAGGGAATTATAGGCCAAGCCTTTTTGTACACCTTCCTGCAAAAAGTCCAGAATCGGCGAGACAGGAGCCCGCACTGGAGCAATGGCTCTGGAAGCACACCAAGACTCAAACAGGCACCAAATCCTAGCATAAGCCACGGAAGTGGACCGCTTGCGGGCTTACAGGAGAGTGGAAATAACTTTATTGGAATAACCTTTATCCCTCAATTGCGCCCTCTCAATAGCCATGCCGTAAGACCAAAGCGGCCGGCGTCCTCCATGGCTACCGGTCCCTGAGTCAACAGGTTCGGTACCAGAGGTAACGGCAGAGGAGCCTCCAGGAGCATCTGTCGGAGGTCCGCATACCAAGGTCTCCTTGGCCAATCCGGGGCGATGAGGACCACTTCTCCTGGGTGCAGCTGAATCCGCAAGAGCAGGCGCCCTATCAAGGGCCATGGGGGAAACACATAAAGTAGACCCGGAGGCCAGGGTTGAGCCAAGGCATCCAACCCCGCCGAGCGAGGATCTCTCCGTCTGCTGAAGAAGCATGAGACTTTGGTATTGGCACTTGTCGCCATTAGATCCATCACGGGCTTGCCCCATTTGGCACAGATCTGCAGGAATACTTCGTCTGCCAGATTCCATTCTGCTGGATCGATCTGATGCCTGCTCAGATAATCGGCCTGCACATTGCTCTGACCTGCAATATGAGCTGCCGACAGACACTGAAGATGCAGCTCGGCCCAGTGGCAAATCAGTTCGGCCTGCGCGGCTAGTGCTCTGCACTGTGTTCCGCCTTGTCGATTTATATAGGCCACCGCTGTCGTGTTGCCCAACATCACTCTGACAGCCAATCCTTCCAGGGTCACTTGAAATGCCAGAAGCGCCTGAAACACCGCTTTCAACTCTAGGCGGTTGATGGACCACTCCAACTCCTCAGGTGTCCATAGACCCTGGGCATGCTTCCCCTTGCAATGTGCGCCCCAGCCCTTCAGGCTGGCATCTGTTACCACTAGGCACCAAACGGGGAGCGTCAGCGGCATTCCTCGCCGCAGCATGCTGTCCGAGAGCCACCACTCCATGCTGAGTCGGGCCGCAGGGAGCCAAGTAAGTCTGCATTGGTAATCCTGAGAAATAGGAGACCATCTCCGGAGTAGGGAATACTGTAGAGGTCTCAGGTGCGCTCTCGCCCAGGGTACCACTTCCATCGTGGCTGTCATCGATCCCAGCAGCTGGACAATGTCCCAAGCTCGCGGGCGGGGCATCCTCAGGAGCAGACGGACCCGATTCTGAAGCTTGCATCGCCTTAGCTCGGGTAGGAACACATAGCCCGAGACTGTGTCGAACCTGGCCCCAAAAAATTCTAGAGATTGAGAAGGGGTCAGGTGACTTTTGGCCATATTGACGACCCAGCCTAGAGATTGCAGTACTGAGACCACTCTGGCTGTAGCTTGTAAGCTCTCTGTTGCAGAGTCTGCTCTGATGAGCCAGTCGTCTAGGTACGGGTGAACCCTGATACCTTCTCGCCTGAGAAAAGCAGCTACTACCACCATTACCTTCGAAAAGGTTCAGGGAGCTGTGGCGAGGGCAAAAGGCAAGGCCCTGAACTGGAAATGCTTTCCCAACACCGCAAACCTCAGAAACTTCTGGTGCGGGGGCCAAATCGGTATGTGCAAGTAAGCTTCTTTCAGGTCTAGAGACGTGAGAAACTCTCCTGGCTGTACCGCCGCAATGACGGAGCGCAGGGATTCCATGTGGAAATGCCGCACTCTCAGGGACTTGTTCACTTCTTTTAAGTCCAGAATAGGGCGAAAGGACCCACCTTTTCGCGGCACCACAAAGTAGATGGGAGTATCGGCCGCAGCCTTGCTCGGCGGGAGGCACCGGGGTCACAGCCCCTAACAGAATCAGACCTTGCAAAGTCTCCTCCACCGCCGCCCGTTTGACGGCAGAACCGCATCGGGACTCCACAAACACATCTCTTACTGGGGCGTTGAATTCTATTCTGTATCCATCTCTGATCAGGTCCAGAACCCACTGATCTGAGGAAATCTTGGCCCACTCCTCGACAAAGAGGGAAAGCCGTCCTCCGATGACAGGCATCGAGGAGAGGGCCGGCGCACCATCATTGAGAGGGTTGCCCCTGAACTCCTGGTCTTGCGCCACCAGCTGCGGAACGCTTGTCCGAGCGAAAGGAGTTCCTCTGCTGACCACGGGCACGTGAAGTGAACCCAGCAGAACGCCCCGGGCAGTACCTTCTAGCTTCACGGAAGCGAGGTCTGTACGAGGAGTGGACCGCCTGGCCCTTAGAGGAAGGCCTCTGCCTATCTTCGGGCAAGCGCTGGGGTTTTGGATCACCCAGGCCTTTCACAATTTTCTCCAACTCCTCACCAAATAGGAGAAGTCCTTGAAAAGGCAACTTCACCAACCTTTGCTTAGAGGCCATGTCCGCTGCCCAGTGTCGTAGCCACAGACGACGGCGAGCCGCCACTGCTACTGCCATTTGTTTAGCCGAAGCTCTGACAAGGTCATAAAGGGCATCAGCCAGAAAGGACAAGGCCACCTCCATCCGCGGAGCCACATCCAAGAAGGGCTCCGCTCCATCTCCGGGCTGAGCCACTGCCTGTTGCAGCCAAGCTAGGCAGGCTCTAACAGCATAACAGCTGCATGCAGACGCCCGAACAGTGAGACCTGCAATTTCAAAGGACCGTTTCAATGCTGTTTCCAGCCTACGGTCTTGAACATCCTTCAGGGCAACACCTCCTTCAACAGGGAGGGTAGTTCTCTTTTGTCACCGCAGTGACTAGGGCATCCACTGAAGGCATTTGAAAACGAGCCAAATGCCCCTCACGCAGAAGGTATAACTGCCCCATAGCCCTGGAAACTCTCAAAGGTCCCTCGGGGTCAGCCCACTGAGCCGAAACAAGCTCTAGGATGGAGTCATGCAAAGGGAAGGCCCGAGCAGCTTTCTTGGTACTAGCCATCCTGGGATTACCCGAGGAGGCCATGCCACTGTCAGGATCTTCAATCGAGAGGGCCTGCAGGGTATCTGAAATAAGCGCTGGCAGCTCATCACGGTGGAAAATCCTCACCGCGGAGGGATCATCCAGATCCTGTGGTAAATCCGCACCTGACTCTGGTTCCTCAGACCAAGAACGTCTGTCAGAGTTCTCCGAATCCTCACACCCCGACCACGGGGGGGAAAAAGGTGCACCACAATCTGAAGGGGAATTAACCCTTCTGCGCTTATCTTTAGGCCAAGCATCCGGGAAAAAAGCCTCACTGGGCAGTCCCAGGCCAGAATCCATCGGGGGGGGGGGGCAATCAGAGGAGCCTCAGGCGACCCCTGAGGAAGGGCTCTTTTCATCATGTATGCTTTATGCAGCAAAAGCACAAAATCCAGGGAGAAAATCTCACCCTGGGTACCCAAATCCTGTCCGGTGCCAGCCACTCCTGAAATAACCTCATCTCGAGGTGCCCCACCCGGCTCAGGTCTCTCCGTGTCAACGGAGGCCGCGCCATGCGGTGTAAGCAAAATGGCGCCCGCTGCCAGCTCAGAGCGGGAAGAAACATCGCTCGCCATGCTCGGGCCGGCTCCTACGCCAGTACAGCACGATTTACAGAGCCCTGCTGCTGATTTGCGCTTGCCACAAGTGGAACAGCGCTTTACATTGTCCGCAGCCATCGCCGAAAAATGGCGGTAAAATCCAAAATGGCGGTTTCGCGCCAAAATCGCCCCGATCGCGGGCCCACCCCGGAGGAGTTGGAAAACACTCTTACCTCAAAGGATCTAGTGTACAACTACGATCCTGCTGAAAATCAGGTCAAAAACCTCTGTTCTTTTTTTTTTCTTTTTAAAGCTGTGAGGAAAGCAGAGGTATTGAAGACTCCGGAGGCTCAGATGAGTGGGAAAGGCAGGGAAAGGGCAAACCTATATGCCTGCATCCACTGTTGGTGGGAAAGGACAGGGAAAGCAAGGCAATATGTCCACATCCACAGAGGTATGGGTAAGGCAGGGAAAGGGCTAACCTATGTGTCTTTAAAGTGAAGCTGCTATAGCCTCCAACACCCCGGTTAACAACTGGCAAGCCAGGAACCACCTCCCGGCAGATTTTTCTGGAGCTCGAACAAGCTGCAGTCACCCTGCTAGGGGAGATAGAGAATACTGAAGAGGCAGTGGAGCTAGCTGGCCAAGAGGGCACTGTGAAAGTTTGAGTGCTCTCTATCTCCCCTGCTGGTTGATGGACATAACCCATACGTAATGGCTTCATCTGCTTGATGACAAGGAAATGACTGATATTTACCAGACTGGTTTAGGAGGGTAATAACAGCACACAACAAAGAACAGAGTGTGACTGTTTTTCTTGAGGTGTATGTGTGTGTATGTACCTTGTTTTTTCCTGCATAGCAGAAAATATACAATTTTTGTTTAGTTTTTGCCTCTCTTTCACCCCAACCTCTATGACTCTACCTTTTGAGCTTTGAGCAGTTCTTCCTTGAGAATTTCTGAGCCCTTCTCCCTGATCTCCACAGAAGAACTTCGCAGGCGAGAGACATCATAGCACGGTGGCTCATACTGCTGGCTCTCTTCTGTGCTTGGGGCTCCTCTGGACTCGGCTTCCAATAAGCGAGAGCTGCCCCGGTCTTCAGGGGCAGCTGAGGTCTTCCATCCAGTCACCGCCAATGGCTTGTGGAACTGTGGGCTTCCTCCCTTCAGGGCAGACTGGCTGCAAGAAGAAAAATCCTCCATGAGACATACCTTCTGAGATCTCACAACCCCTGTCTGTTCCCACAGTCAGTGCCCATAATACAAAAAAAAAAAAAACAGCTAAGTGAGGAGGCTTTCAAAGGCTTTGAAAGTTCATCTCTGGAATTTAAAAATCACAGAATGTATGGAAGTAAAAAGCATAACCAAGGTTTTAAAAAATGGACATTTTTTTATGGAAGACAAGGCAAAAACTCATGAGGTTTACAGCTAATGATGTTGTTTTCACTGACATTAAGTCTCAGTCAACCACCAGAGTTCAAGGTTATGTAAATATCAATAACCATGCACATTGCTTAAAACATGCAGACAGGCTCAGTTCAATCAATTCTCATTTCTGTGTTCCAAGAACTTAAAGCCTGGATTGTGTTTGCCCCACCCAAACTTTGAGGAAAACAGTCTGACAAAAATCACACTGCTTCTTGGGAATTGTTCTTTTGCTTAAAAAAAAAAAAAAAGCAGTCTATAAGTGAGAATTAACACTGCATTTCATTTTTTTTTAACTGCATTTCATTTTTTTTTAAAAATCACTCAAAAATAAATACAAAATAAAATAATAAAATAAAGTCACACCCACAACAACCCTGGAGGAATCCAAACTACCCCTTCCCCCACCTACTCCTCAACTCCTGGAGACCCATAAATCACTTATTACTCTGCAAATCTACATGTCAGAACCTTTAATTTGGTACCTCACTTGCTTTGAAAGGTTTTAATCCTGTAAGATTGAGGGTGAAGATGACTGCATTTTTAAAAACCTTTATAGTTTTTAAACAAAAGCATCAGAATTAGCAGATCAAGCAAACGACATATTGTGGTTCTTCAATACATTGCCATAACTTAGAAACATGATGGTAGATAAAGGCCAAATGGCCCATCCAGTCTGCCCATCCTCCATAACCACTAACTCTTCCTTTAGTGGAGACGAGGACTGTGACAAAATTTAAGAAAGTGTGGGACAGGCACGTGGGATCCCTTAGGAAAAGGAAGAGTTATTGGTTATGGAGGATGGGCAGACTGGATGAGCCATTTGGCCTTTATCTACCATCATGTTTCTAAGTTATGGCAATGTATTGAAGAACCACAGTATGTCATTTGCTTGACTGTTCCACTAATTCTGATGTTTTTGTTTATAAAAACTAAAAAAGTGGCAGTCTTCACCCTCAATCTTACAGGAATAAAACCTTTCAAAGCAAATGAAGTACCAAATTAAAGGTTCTGACATGTAGATTTGCAGAGTAATATTCACTTGGGATTTATGGGTCTCCAGAAGTTGAGGTACAGGTAGGGGGAGAGGCAGTTTGGATTCCTCCAGGGTTGTTGTGTGTGTGACTTTATAATGTTTATTTTGTAACTATTTTTGAGTGATTTTTTAAAATGAAATGCAGTGTTAATTCTCACTTATAGGCTGCCTTAAACCGCTATTCCCCTTATCCCCAAACAAAACCAGCAGAATGTTTCCCTCCCCCCCCCCCCCCCCCCCCCCCCCCCAATCCCCAGACCGACATATATAGAGTAAAAGAACTTTATCCCACAAAACAGCAGCTAGCAATCAGTCATCCACTTCAAGCCCGGACGGGATCCCATATTTTAGCAAAATCTCTGTCAATTCCAGTTCAGAGCCATTAGCTTAGATAAATTACAATATGACTATTTAATGACTAATCACATAAGCCAAAGTAGGAATGGTCTGCTGCTAGCCATAACAATATAACCCAGCAGTCACCGAGTGAAAGCGCACAACCCAGGTGTTCCAACATTCAATAAAGAGTATGCAAGCTTCTTGACAAGTGTTACCCCTATCATGCCTGCTGTTAAGAGATAAGACTTACACATGCAGATCCACCAGCTATGCAAAAAGGTGCCCTGTTCGCTGCAGTTATGCCAAAAATCTCTCAAGCCAGTGCCATATATGTGCTCACAGTCCAAATGTATAATACCACTTGTACAAAATCTTGTACCCATTCTCCACTATATTACTTGCAATGGAGACTTTAGAAGAGAGCAGGCTGCGAAGATTCTGTGGTGGTTGTCTTCTTCAACGTTAATGAAGAGACCACTTTGATTGTTGATATACATCAACTAGAAGATCAATTTCAGTAGGGATGGAAACAGTGGTGTGCTGGAGCCGGCTCGCACGAGCCGGTTGTTAAATTTTCTTCCGGCTTGCGAGCCGGTTGTTGAAAATAGCGAGCTGGCTCTGGCTCTCCTCCCTCCCTCCAGATCCACCTCACCGCCCGCTTGTTTTTTTAATTCTTCAGGGCAGGCAATCTTGCCTGCCCGCTTCCAGCGCTGACTGTCCTCCCTTGCCGATTCGCGCTTTAAAAATGGCCGCCGAGACTTCAGCTGAAGTCTCGGCGGCCATTTTGAAACGCGAATCGGCAAGAGAGGACAGTCGGCGCTGGAAGTGGGCAGGCAAGACTGCCTGCCCCGAAGAATTCAAAAAACAAGCAGGCGGTGAGGGACCAGATCGGGAGGGAGGAGAAGAATTCGCGAACCAACTTGGGAGGGGGTCGCTGGGTATGGGTGCATGCAGGGCAGGGGAGAGGAGGGTACACTGCTGGACATGGGTGCATGCAGGGCAGGGGAAAGGAGGGTCACTGCTGGACATGGGTGCATGCAGGGGAGAGGAGGGTCACTGCTGGACATCTGGGTGCATGCAGGGCAGGGCAGGGCAGAGGAGGGTCACTGCTGGACATGGGTGCATGCAGGGCAGGGGAGAGGAGGGGAGAGAGAAGAAATGCTGGACATGGATGGAAGGGAGAGATGAGATGAGGGAGGAGATGAGATAAGATGAGATGAGGGGAAAGGAAGAGAGGAGTAAAACTGCACATGGATGAAGAAAATAGGCAGAAGCTGAGGACCAGAAATGAAGAAGAAAGGAGGAAAGAAATAAATGGAAAGGAAGCCCTGGAAATGGAGTTAAGAGGACAGATAGCAGCAGAATCGGATACTGGGCCAGCATGATCAGAAAAACACAGTCACCAGACAACAAAGGTAGAAAAAAAATCATTTTATTTTCATTAGAGTGTTTGGAATATGTTCACTTTGAAAATCAGGTGCTCAACATTAAAAGTTTATATTTATTTACTTATTTATGGCATTTTATCCCACATTAAACATTAATTAGATTGGAACCTGGGACCCCCCCCCCCCCCAGCTAAAGCCAGCTCTGCAATTTTGGGGGGCGCAGAGGGGGACCGGGGAGAGAGCCTGTTGTTAAAAATTTACCTAGATTCAATGTATGCCATATTCATGACTGCTCAATACTCAAAGGGTCCGATAGGGATGAACAAATCTACACATGCCCCATTTCTTAGACAGTAACCTCTAAGTCAGTGAATTCCAGTCCTGGTGGCACTCCAGCCAGTCAGGTTTTCAGGATATCCACAATGAATATTCAGGAGAGATTTGAATGCACTGCCTCCACTGCATGCAAATCTCTCTCAGGAAATATTCATTGTGGATATCCTGAAAACCTGACTGACTGGGGTGCCTCCAGGACCAGGTTTTGGAACCACTGCTCTAAGTGTTTGCTGCATGCATTCTCAGGATTCTGGGCTAGGTGGGCCTTTTCATCTGACTTGTGATGCACATTTTATTCAATTCTATCCATTTATTTATTTGGATTTATCACCTTTTTGAAAAACTTTACCCATGGCAATGTAAAGCAAGAATAAGTTGAACCTAGAAAACAGACAATTACAGCAGTAAAAATATTCAGAAAATAGTGAAATGTAGCATACTATGCCATACTGTCAACACAATATGCAATAAAACATCTTATTAGCCAGCACAGGGTGTAAGCAAATATGACAGAGAGATAACAGTAACAGAAAATAATGGGACTAATTTGAAGAACGTTGCATGTGAAGTCAGAAAGGTGCATGAATATAATCCCAGCTAGGTTGGGAGTGGGTAAGCAAGTACTGCTACAGTATGTGCAGCCGCTGTTAGTCTTTCTGTGTGTGCAACCTGCAAGTTAATTGCTTCTTCCATTGAAGGCTTGAGAGAAGATCCAAGCTTTCACCAGCTTCCTGAAGTAGAGAGTCTTGGGTTGAGCAAAGCCTTTCAGGGAGTGCATTCCAGAGATCAAGGTTTGGGGACTAAAACTGGTAGCTAGCACAAGCCCAGGCTACCTATGCATGATAAGATACTATCACCAACTAGCCCAGGCAGAGATGTCACCAACCCTGAGTTTGAGAAATTACACTGCTGCCACTTGGACATGGCCCCAAATAAAGATGCCACTGCTGCACTGATGAAGTTGCTAGCTTGGGAAGATAGTACGTAGATTGTCTAAAGAGAGAGACTCTGGAACAGGGGTGGGAAACTCAGTTGGGTTTTCAAGTTTCCATAATGGAAGCAGTATATGCAAATCAATCTCATGCATATTCATTGTGGAAATCTTGAAAATCTGACTGGGTTGTGGCCCTCAAGGACTGTGGTTGCCCATCCTTGTTCTAGAGGGACAAAAAAAAACTACAGGAGAAAAAAAAATTCTAGAAGGGGTGAAAGAGCCTGAGGAGAGAAGCAGCTGGATGAAGGAAAATGTCTGCAGTAAGGAGAAAGCAAAAAAGAGAGAGGTGGAAGATGGAAGAAGAGTAAAAACCTGTTGAGAGAAAGCGGGAAGAACTAAGCTAAGGGGAGATAGTTTATCTTTTATTAATTTGATATACTGCCTCTTTCATACACTATTTAGGAGAACAGACTGGAAGGGGGTGGGGGAATATGCAGAGTGTGGGTCTAGAGGGAAGGAAAAGGTTTGAGCAGGAAGGAGGGCAAGAATGGGGGGGGGGGGGCAGGGGGGAGTGCAAGGCGTGTGCCTGTAAGAAGAGAAAAGAAAGGCAAAAACTAAACCACATGTAGCAAAATGATAAAAAGCAAAAAAAAAAAAACCTAACAAGTCAAAAACAGAGAAGATAAAAATAAAATTTCCTGACTCCTAATATGTTTTGGCTGTGCATAAGTTTGCTAAATAGTATTCCACCTCTGCTTGTGTTTTAAATAAATATCACAAAGACTGGACCACTCAACTGTACCTGAACCATCCCAATCCAATCAGATACCATCTAGAGTGGAAGGGTTGTAACTAGGAAATCATGACTGCCTTGGGCACCAGGGCAGCTCTTTACAATCAGTTTGTGAGTCTGTAAATGTGTAAGCTTAAACAGAAAGGGTGATGCCAAAGCAACCCTAACCATGGGCACCATTTTCTCCAGTGACTGCCCTGATCACAGACAACCTGGCACAACGGTCGTTTGTAATCCAACATTTTTCTGGAGTGCAAAATATCACAGTATAGAACTATAATTAAAGACTGCACCATAACTGGGAATGAGGTCACTAAACTATGCACGCCTGAAATCCAGTTTAAAAATGCAGCCCAGTTCTATTTCTCACTCTTTTTGGTATTGTACAGAGAAGGCTCACACATGCATCACAACACAGGAAATCTCTTACAAGAGATCTGAAGGCTGAAATATCCTGATGGTCCACCGAAATACAGTGGTCTCTGGAAACGTTTAAATGGCAGAAACAGAAAGAAATAGTGAGATTTTGAAAGCTGTAAACTTTGCTGAGTGGTGGCATTATTACATAGGGAGGATGTGCTAGTTGGGTTGATTGTATCCTTGTCTGGGCGTTGTCTACTGGCTTGTTTAGATATAAAGGTTTCAGGGGACCCAGAGACCATGGGTGTGTCCTTAATTTTAAAGTAGTTAAGACAGGAAGAAAAATTCTAGCCTTGCACAAACCCTATGAATATTTTACTTGGTCTGGGGTTGTCATCTGGTTCAGTTCCTATGAATATATGGAAGTGAGGGCTTCTTGTTCAAACCATCTAAATGCCACTTCTGAAAGAACTCTGTTCAAAACAATGGAGAATTCTGCACACACTATTTCAAAATTCTGCTAAATTCTGTGGAGGAGTGGCCTAGTGGTTAGGGTGGTGGACTTTGGTCCTGGGGAACTGAGGAACTGAGTTCGATTCCCACTTCAGGCACAGGCAGCTCCTTGTGACTTCGGGCAAGTCACTTAACCCTCATGTATTTGCGCTGCAAAATCATAAGGAAGTAGTACTGTATGGGGGTGAAATATTTCTGTGCATGAAAGAAGAGCAGAAACCAGGGATGATCATATCTAGTAATCTTAAGGTGGCAAAACAGGTAGAAAAAGCAATGGCAAAAGCCAGAAGGATGCTTGGTGCACAGAGAGAAAAATAACCAGCAGGAAAAAAAAGAAGGTGCTACTGCCTCTGTATAAGTCTCTGGTGAGACCATCATTTACAACAGGGTCGCCAAGGGTGGGGGGGCAGGAATTCCCAAGCCCGGCCTCCAAGGGGGGCCCGGCGCTGCTTTCCCATCAGCAAGGCTTCCTGATAGTGGCACAGGCAGCCGAGCAGGCAGAAGGAGGTTGCATTCATTGGTCTCCTGCTCGCGGGTTGTTCATTGTCTTCTCTGGCACTGCAGGTCCTTCTTCCTACCTCGCTCGTCCCTTCTCCTCCTGAATGTGACTACTTCCTCTTTCTACGGCACCGTGGCAAAAAGGGTCTTCAGCAGCAGAAGGCTCAAGAGTTAACTCGATAACCCGGTCCCGACCGGCACACAGAGCAAGCGCAACAGGAGAGAAAGACTGCAGATGCTGAGGTAGAGTTATGTTTGATAGATAAAATTACTTTGGTTGGTGTGTGGGGGGGGGGGGGAGAAGAGTATGGGGGAGCCCTTAAGATTGTTTACTCCAGGCCCAACTTTGTCTCTCACCGACCCTGATTTACAATTCTGGAGACTGCCCCCTGAAAAGATATAAACAGGATGGAGTCATTCTAGGGAACAGCTACTAAAATGGTCAGCAATCTTTTGTCATAAAGCATACGGGGACAGACTTAAAGATCTTAATTAAAAATCTAGAGCCCCATCACCAAATTCATCCCAAACACCCAACTGAGGCAATTATGAAACATAAAGCTTGTTATACTACTACTCTCATTCTACTTTATAAACTGTCAACCTGAGAAAGGCAAGGACAAATCAAACACTCGGGTGGGTGGGTGGGTGTGTGTGTGTGTGTGTGTGTGTGTGTGTGTATATATATATATATATATATATATATATATATATAAAGTATCACATTCCATGTAAAATGAGTTTATCTTGTTGGGCAGACTGGATGGACCATTCAGGTCTTTATCTGCCATCATTTACTATGTATGTTACTATATTGGTTCTCCACAAACTGTTAACCAAGTTCTTTGTTTTACAAAAACTGCAAACCATTTACTTCAGACCCTTGCAACCTAATTCTACACAAACTGGTAACCAAGATCCTTGTTTTACAAAGAACCTATCTACCTCAGACTTTAGAAAGCCACATTGAACCTACCTATAGGTGGGAAAATGTGGGATACAAATGCAGAAATAAATAAATAAAATTTTGTATAGTTTGGATAGACATTTAAATACCTCCATGGCACAAGTGCACATGAGGCAGATCTCTTAAGTGAAAGGAAGCTCTAGAATGAAGGGGCACAGGATGAAGGAGGAAGGGGACAGACTCAGGAGTAATCTAAGGAAATACTTCTTTATGGAAAGAGCGATGGATGTGTGGAACGGACTCCCAGTGGGGATGAATACAAGGACTGTATCTGAATTCAAGAAAGCATGGGACAAGCATCTCTCAGCTTTTCTGGCCGAGTTTTGACTAATTCTGCACAGGTGGGAAATTCTGTTCAAATTCAGCAATGTGCAGAATTCTCCCAGGGAAACAGTTACCAGGGTCAGGAATGAATCTTTCATGCCGAGTATGTGCGGAGGCAGTGCACATGTCATCTCACTCAGCAAATCTTACAGTTCTATGGCAGCAGGAAAACCAAATTCTAAACAATCCATTTCCTCTCATTCAGAGCAGAGAGGCAGGGGGAGCATTCCTGGGGCCTAGTTCCTGTCACAGATAACAGGTCCAAGGGTTTTCCAGGAAAAATCATTCCACCACAAACAGTGTGGCAGATTTCACTGGACTTCAGTGTTTTGTTACTATTTCTGCTTCACTAAATCTCCTGTAACATTCTCCCATCCCATGTCCCATGTCTCTTTCTGGTCTTAGGGGCTGCTCTCTGAACAGGTTGAGCTGAGGGGAAATATGATAGAGGTCTATAAAATAATGAATGGAGTGAAACGGGTAGACATGAATCACTTATTTCCTCTTTCCAAAAATACTAGGACTAGGGGGCACGCAATGAAGCTACAAAGTAGTAAATTTAAAACAAATCTGAGAAAATATTTTTTCACTCAATGTGCAATTAAACTCTGGAATTCGTTGCCAGAGAATGCGGTAAAAGCAGTTAGCTTAGCAGGGTTTAAAAAAGGTTTGGATAGCTTCCTAAAAGTAAAGTACATAAGTCATTATTAAGATGGACTTGGGGAAACCCCACTGCTTATTTCTAGTATAAGTAGCATAAAATGTATTGTACTGTTTTGGGATCTTCTAACCTGGATTGGCCACTGTTGGAAACAGGATGCTGGATGGACCTTCGATCTGTCCCAGTATGGCAACACTTAAGTTCTTATTAGTTGAACCATGTCAGCCATGGAATGTGCAGTAATGTGCTGTGTACAGTACAGTGAAGTCACACACTGTCACGGCCACCACTATGTCCCAGTCCCTCTACGCACCCAGCGGGGGGCTGCAGGCAGACCACACAGCCTCATGGCAGCGCTAGCGTGTCAGGCCCGCCGAATCCTCCACGTTGTAATGTACTATCTTGGCAGCCAGTCCCCTAGGCTTGCCCACACTCCCCCCTCCCCCGCACCTTTTCTAGGGGCCGGCTGAACCTGGAACATGCTGATGACATCAGCACGAATGGAAAACATGCCTACGCGTATTCTATAAACCGCACCTAATAGAATACGCATTGCTCCATCCATATGCCTAAAATTTAGGTGCAGTCATTTACACCAATGAAAAGCTGGTGTAAATGCCCACAATTAACTTTAGGCACAGAACAGATTATTCTATAACACTGCGCGTAAATTTTAGGAAAGTCCATGCTCCTCCCATGATCACACCCACTTTTGAGATCCACATGGTAAAATTTACATGGACTACTTTATAGAACACACTAAGTAGTGCACGTAAATTCTAATTAGTGCCAATTAGTGCCAAAAATTGCTTAACATCCAATTATCGGCACTGATTGGCTTGTTGGTTAACTGAATTGTGCATGCAAATCAGAATATGCTCAAATTTGCATGCACAACTCTAGTCACATTAAATAAAATTTGCAGGAATGTGTATATTAACGTGTGTTCTGTGCGAGCTAAGACCTCTTTTCCTTTGCTGTTTTTTTTAGAAATGCTTGTCATTCTGCTCTGCACATGCTGCCCAGATCCTCTGATTTTTTTCATACTTCGCCCTTTCACTCTTTTTCATTTTTTTTCACTTCTCTCTAACTCTCCTGTGAACTCATTCTCTTTATTTTTTTCTTTCCATCTCTTTTTCTTCCTCTCCTTTATTTTCATCTGCTCTTTGTCTCCCTGCTCTGCACTCATTCCACCTTTTTTCTACTCTCTCCTTGTGTTCCCCCGTATTCTATATCACAAAGTGTCAAACCCAAAGCCCATGAGCAGTGCCTGGACCAGCAAGTACTGGCATGCAGCCCTCGCTGCTGCTCCTGACTCCTCATCCCAGGTCACCTTGCAAGCATGGTATACAGCTGTGTCACAGACATGATAGTTTTCAATAGCATTACACAAATCCCTAATTATAGAAAGCTTGTGCCCAAACAGCTCATTTTCGAAGCACTTCCAAAGTTCCACAGATTACTATGTAACTTTGCAAGTCCAAGTGCTCTGAAAATATGCCTCCAAATTTCCAACTAACGCACAAATTTGCACACTCAGATTATAAAATAAGTCATGCACATAACCTAATTGTTTATGGCAAGGGAGACTTTGGCTAGAAGGAAAGAACTAATGATGTTTAAGTCAAAAGTTCTGGCTCTAGAAGCCACCTTCTTTATCAAATTTCCCTGCAAATGTATTATATTATTTGAATCAAGTACATATCTCTTTTTTGACCCCAAGAAACTTAAAGATTTTGTTGAAAGTAGAGAACGAATGAAAGAACTCCCTGGAGCTGTCTCAGGGGATAATGTTGTAGCCTGATTGCAATATTGGTGGACCTTCTGCTCTTGGTATGGGGAAAACTTGTTATATGTTTTCTTTCATTATATCTTTTTTGTTTCTTATTAATTTTACCTTGTTCTTGGATCTCAAATATTGTAGATAAAACGTTAGACTACAATTTCCTTTTCTTTTATTGAAGATTTGTAAAATAATATCTAAGTTTTCTACATTTATTGTTTATATGAATGTAAAATGATAAAAAATTTAATAAAGACAATTAAACAAACTAATTGTTTAATTGGATGCTAATAGGCCTTAACCACTAGGTTATAGGTGTTAATTCGTGCTAACTGGCTCCAATTAGCTTGCATGTATAACTGCCCTTTAGTATTCTATAAACAGCACGCACAAAATCCAGAGTGTGCACTTGCAAGGGGGAGGTGACTTGCAAGGGGCATAGGTGAGACAAAGGCATGCCCAGGATTGGCACACACAGGTCATACAATACTATCACTTATGCGCGTAACTGACATCAGTTCGGTATATGCAATGACAAGCTATTGAGCTGGCATAAGTGAGCACACCTAAAGTTATGTGCACAAATAGGGACTTACACCAGTATCTTATAATAGCAATTACATGCATAATTGTCATTGTAGAACAGGCGCTTACCCCCTAATTCTATGAGGAAACAAAAACTGTTTGTGCAATTTAAATGAACAAGGTAATTAGTGCCAATTGGCTTTTTAACAAGTATTGGTACTAATTACATTTAATTAGAATTTATGTGTGATCTGAAAAAGGAGGCACAGAAATTGGAAGGTCGTGGGCGGAACAAGATACACGTTTCAGTTAGTACAAATGGTCGCGCCTAAAGTTAAGCATGATTCCCTGTCATAAGCGTTATTCTATAAACTGCACCTATCTTTAAGCGTGGCTTATAGAATAGCGCTTTCTTCAGCGTCATATATAGAATTTACCCCTTAGGGCGCACTATCCTGGTGGAATTAGAAAAGGTTCAAAGAAGCGCGACCAAAATGATAAAGGGGATGGAACTCCTCTCATATGAGGAAAGGCTAAAGAGGTTAGGGCTCTTCAACTTGGAAAAGAGACAGATGGGGGGAGATACAACTGATGTCTACAAAACCCTGAGTGGTGCATAACAAGTAAATGTAAATTGATTTTTTTTAACTCGTTGCAAAAGTACAAAAACTAGGGGACACTCAAGGAAGTTACATGGAAATACTTTTAAAACAAATAGGAAGGAATATTTTTTCACTCAATGAATAGCCACGTTCCAGAACTCTTTGCCAGAGGATATGGTAACAGCAATTAGCGTATCTGGGTTAAAAAAAAGGTTTGGACAAGTTCCTGGAGGAAAAGTCCATAATCTGCTATTGAGACAGACATCGGGAAGCCACTGCTTGCCCTGGGATTTGTAGCATGGAATGTTCACAAATAAACAATCTGCAACGAGTGTGTAGTTATAACAAAGAAACTATCAAACACATCACTCCAATATAGTGTCACACTGGGGATTCAGATCTGAAGGATAAAATATATTAAATTTTAGCATGGAATGTTGCCATGATTTGGGTTTCTGCCAGGTACTTGTGACCTGTCTTGGCCACAGTTGGAGACAGAATACTGGGTTAGATGGACCACTGGTCTGACCTAGTATAGTTACTCTTATGTTCTTATCCTATGTTCTTAACTTTAGGTGTCCTTTTGAGAATTACCTCCATAGCTTGCAGGACGTAGGAGGGGGCCACCTTCACATAAATGTGATACCCGCCAGCAAGCCTTCTCAGGAGTAGCCCCTGTGCTCTGGAATTTACTCCTAGAGGGGCTACGTATAACTCAGGACTATCTACTTCAGGAAGGAGGTGAAAGCCTGGCTCTTCTTCCAAGCCTTTAATACACAGGGTGACTGACTATACACTCATTCTGCATCTGGACTAGCTTCCTACACATACTGTAACTTATCCTGACTCTGTACCACGCATCTTGTTCCCATCATATATCTGCACTTGGTCCCTCAGTTTTATGGTAAACTGTATTGTAGAAAATCATTAGTATCATACAACAAACATGTGGATGTCACAATATACATTCCTTACAAAACCAAACTGACAGAAATCACCAATGAAATCAAGCTCGGCCTGAACATCATGGATTCATGGGCAAATGCATTTCAACTAAAACTCACTGTCTCATCCTCTCATCCCAACACAGCGTGGACATCCCCACAAGTATCAACACCCCAGATCACACCCTTCCTATCTCAGACAGCTTGAAAATCCTCGGCATTACAATGGACCGTAACTTAACCCTAGAGAGCCAAGTGGCATCCACAACAAAGAAAATGTGTCCACTCAATGTGGAAACTCAAACTCGTGAAGCAATTCTTCTCGAGGGACACATTTCGCAACCTGATACAATCAATGGTACTAAGCCACTTAGGTTACTGCAATGGAATTTATGCGGGATATAAAGAACAAACCTTAAAGAAACTTCAGACCGCTCAAAACACGGCAGCTAGGTTTATATTTTGTAAAACGCGATTTGAAAGCGCAAAACCCCTCCGCGAAAAACTACACTGGCTCCCAATCAAAGAACACATCGCCTTCAAAATCTGCACCCTGGTTCACAAAATCATCTACGGAGACGCCCCGAGTTACATGACAGACTTGATCAACTTACCAATTAGAAATGCATCCGAATCACCACGATCTTATCAAATCTGCACTTGCCAAGCTGCAAAGGACTTAAATACAAAACAACTTACGTATCTAGTTTTGCCTACATAAGCACACAACTGTGGAACGCATTACCAAAAGCCTTGAAAACGACATACGACCACCTAAACTTCCGGAAATCACTAAAAACCAACCTGTTTAAAAAGGCATACCCTACCGATCCAACTTAAATGCCTAATCTCTGAAACACAACCAAACTAAAGCACGTAATGGACATAACACAACTCTCCCATTCTTCGATTCCGTAATGTGGCTGTGCCACATGAACTTGATCTTACCACAACATCACCCTGTATTTGTTCACACCGGCGCCTGCAAAGGCCTCTCCGGTACTATGTAAGCCACATTGAGCCTACAAATAGGTGGGGAAATGTGGGATACAAATGTAACAAATAAAATAAATAAAGGTGAGCTGGTTGATATTGTGTATCTGGATTTTCAGAAGGCGTTTGACAAAGTACCTCATGAAAGACTCCAGAAGAAATTGGAGAGTCATGGGATAGGAGGTAGTGTCCTATTGTAGATTAAAAAAAACAGAGTAGGGTTAAACAGTCAATATTCTCAATGGAGAAGGGTAGTTATTAGGGTTCCCCAGGGGTCTGTGCTGGGACCACTGCTTTTTAACTTATTTATAAATGACCTAGAGATGGGAGTAACTAGTGAGGTAATTAAATTTGCTGACAACACAAAGTTATTCAAGGTCATTAAATTGCGGGAAGATTCTGAAAAATTACAAGCGGACCTTACAAGACTGGGAGACTGGGCATCTAAATGGCAGATGACGTTTAATGTGAGCAAGTGCAAAGTGATGCATGTGGGAAAGAGGAACCCGAATTATAGCTACGTCATGCAAGGTTCACGGACCAAGAAAGGGATTTAGGTATCGTCGTTGATGATACGTTGAAACCTTTTGCTCAGTGTGCTGCGGCAGTTAAGAAAGCAAATAGAATGTTAGGTATTATTAGGAAAGGAATGGAAAACAAAAATGACGTTATAATGCCTTTGTATCACTCCAGGGAGCAACCGCACCTCAAATATTGTGTTCAATTCTGGTCACCGCATCTCAAAAAAAAAAGATATAATGGAATTAGAAAAGGTGCAGAGAAGGGTGACAAAAATGATAAAGGGGATGGAACAACTTCCCTATGAGGAACGGCTAAAGCGGCTAGGGCTCTTCAGCTTGGAGAAAAGGCGGCTGAGGGGAGATATGATAGAGGTCTATAAAATAATGAGTGGAGTTGAACAGGTAGATGAGATGCGTCTGTTTACGCTTTTCAAAAATACTAGGACTGGGGGCATGCAATGAAGCTACAAAGTAGTAAATTTAAAACGAATCAGAGAAACTTTTTTCTACACTCAACTTGTAATTAAACTCTGGAATTCGTTGCCAGAGAATGTGCAGTTAGCTTAGCAGAGTTTAAAAAAAAGGTTTGGACAGCTTCCTAAAGGAAAAAGTCCATAGACCAATAATAAATTGGACTTGGGGAAAATCCACTATTTCTGGGATAAGCAGTATAAAATGTTTTGTACTTTTTTGGGATCTTGCCAGGTATTTGTGACCTGGATTGGCCACCGTTGGAAACAGGATGCTGGGCTTGATGGACCTTTGGTCTATCCCAGTAAGGCAGTACTTATGTACTTTTATCTATGTTAGTTGAATGTTCTAATTCATGTTTATTAGGTGTATCATTAGTTATATGCTAATTGTATTATCTCTCTGGTATTTGAATTCCAGTGCCGTTAAAAGTGTATATTTTTTTTACACAGTTTCACGGTAGTTCTATTATTAGGTTGCAATTTACCATTGTCAAGTTTGCATAATTTATTGTATTTATGTTTATACTTGGTTATTTTAGTCTTGTTATGCTGTTAACAAAATTGTAAGTTTCAACTGTACCTGCTGTACACCACACCTAAGGTGAATCTCTTCATAAAGGTGGTTAATAAATCCCAATAAATAAATTAAATAAATGTTGTGGGTACTAATGTCAATTCATTCACCCTTCCCCATTGCCACTATGGCTTCCTTACTTACCCTGTCCCCATCAAAGTAGGTAGGGAAACTATACTGTCTCAGCCTGGTCAATGGCTGTTTTGCATGGCTATATTTCTAAATTTATCTTCAGCAGTACCATACATATTTTATATAAGACTTGATGCTCATCAAGTTCCTTCCCCATCACATTTTTGTTTTACGTGCTTGGGTTTTGCTTATGCCTTTTCAGTTGTAGCTCATGGTGAGTTCTATTAAGGTGCAGTGGGTATCCTTCTGTCCCCGGAGTGCTTACAATCTAATTATGCACCTGAGGCAATGGAAGGTTGTGACTTGCCCAAGATCACATGGAGTCACAGCAGGATTTGGACCAGACTGGCCTGGTTCTCTGCCTGACACTCTAGCCTCTAAACCTATATAATCAGTAGGTCACTGTTCCACTCATTAAGTAGGATCCTACTAGCCTTATAGATCAGATTAAGCAAATGTGCTTTGTCCAGACTGAATACTGTTGCTGCAGTGGGTAAAATGAGATTCCCCATTATTGCTACATCTTTTACGTCTATACCTAAGCTGAAAAGAACAGACTCGCCATTTTCTAGCCAGCTGGTGTTGAGTACAAGAACCTGCTAGGCCCCAAAACAGGGTTGCACAGCCTCAGAGATTTGGAAAGAAGAGAGGGGGAAACAGCAGCCAACCTCATCACCAGCTGGCCCAATCACCATGCACCAGTATGAAAAAAAAAACTGTAATCTGTTCTTATACCAACAGTAAATGTAAATGCAATACAAATCCAAAAACCTAGATGCCAGAAACTCGGATCATCTGAGAATCTGGACACACAAAATTGAGAAATCCGGGGCCCCCGAGAAGCCAGACTCTTTGAACCTCAAACCTTTTCTGGTAAATGCAGTTGTAAAAACACTGGTACAAGACCATTTTCCTGGGTGCATCGTTCCTAGATCTGCCGGTCCCATTCCCTCTGACGCAGGAAGTTTATGTTATAGGGGACACAACCAGCAAATCTAGCAACACGCCCAGGGAAATGATCACAAGCCTGCACCTTTACAGTTGTGACTGAGGACAGCAGCAAGAGGGTAAGTGGAAGGGAGGGGAAATACTGTAGAGAAGACATTAAAATTGGGATGCAGAACAGTACTGTGAATCTGTGCTATTAAGGCTGGGAACGCTTGGAATCTTGAGTGGAAGCTGAACAAATAGACCCTAGAGGAGTCAATGAGACGTAATATTTAAGTTTCTTTGTACGTTTTTCCTGTAAATATACCCATGTCAATAAATGAAGCATTCTGTATTTGTTAATAACTCAACAAAATTTGCCTGTTCAACTCTTTATTTTTCCTTACATATGAATTTTAAAGAACTGTCTGAGAACCTGGACTGACCCAATCCCCAAGCAATCTGGATTTTTGGGCTTCTACTGTATGAAAGTTTGCTCTCTTTTACCTTTCTACAGCTTTGTCATTTGCTCCCTTGGCCACTTGAGGTATTCTTGTTTCTAGTATGCCCAACCCTGAGTTTGACACTTGTGCTATATCATATTCATTTGCCCTTCTGCTACGGTGATATCTTTTTATTTATTTGGATTTTGCTCACACCTTTTCATAGTAGCTCAGGGTGAGTTACATTCAGGTACACTGAATATTTCTCTGTTCCTGGAGGGCTTACAATCTCAGTTTGTTCCTAAGGCAATGGAGGGTTAAGTGACTTGCCCAAGATCACAAGGAGCAGCAGTAGGATTTGAGCCAACCACCTCTGGATGTCAAGACCAGTGCTCTAACCACTAGGCCACTCCTCCACTCCACTTTTATGTGACCAATAAGAACAAGGTAGCACAAAAGTTTCCTTCAGAGAACAAAGTATGATACCAGGTTCTGGAGACATGGGAACTCCCTCAGAGAGGGTGTATTATGACCAATTATCAGATCAAGTGAAGGATGGAGGTATCAGAATTGTTATGAACAGTGTTAAGATGATACTTCACCAGCACAGTCAGGAGTCCAATGCCTCCATTCAAGCCACTATTTTTTTCAATGAATAAAGGGCTTGTTTTCACTCTGTCTGAGGTACATTTCTTGCACTGTACTTCATGTTGTGCTCTGTCAAAAACTTATCTGCACTATGGCAGTTAAACCTACAGTCCCCTTACCTACCATGCAAACAAATTTCTGCACTGAACCTTTTCCCACATCATGCATTCAGTAACAAGCGCACACATGCCTCATTAAGCGAGTGCTTCTGCCCACAGTAGCTTTTTGCATCAGTCCTAAGGAAGCAGCAGTGGGGCCACCACAGGAAAGGCAGAAGCTGTGCTTTTACCATCCCTGCACTACCTCTGCTGTTCACTTTGGATTTAATAAATTGATAAAGGGAAAGAGTCAGAGAAAGTCAAGATGAGTGATGGTTTATAATGGGTCCTGGCAGTGTCTGCTGGATATCTCTTTGCACATTACAGGCCTTGGGAGGTGAGAGAGAAATCTTGGGGGAGCAGAATATGTAGCTAATGGACAAGGAAGCAAAGTGTCCTATGGGGAAGTCTGCATACAGATCGTCAGGGTGAGTATCCTAAACTAGTGTTTCCCAAGTCCAGTCCTGGAGTACCCCTTGCCAGTCAGGTTTTCAGGATCTCCACAATGAATATGAATGAAAGAGATTTGCATTTAATGGAGGCAGTGTATACAAATCAAGTTCATGCATATGCATTGTGAATATCCTGAAAACCTGACTGACAAAGGGTACTCTAGGACTGGACTTGGAAAACACTGTCCTAGACTCAAACAATATATTACACTGAACTATATAAACATGCCACATATAACATGTATTAGTGAACAGGCCAGTAAAACAAAGACAGAATCCAAGCATGCTTAGAACAGTACTACATGCGCAGCAGAGAGAACAGACAAGATAAAGAAAGCAATGCTTCTTGGTTTAGGAATAGAACAAACATGCACTCATCTATCCAAGAATGGCTAATTTGAATTGTACAGCAAGACCACAAAAACAGCATCAAGCTCCTGGGGAGAAGTGGAAAGGTTCAGCAGAAGGGCGTGGTGGCACAGCTTTGCAATACTGACCTCACTGTTAACTGGTTAAAAGCTAAACACCCTCGATGCAAACAATTTGAAATACCAAAACACACCACTTCCCCTAGTGTTCTCTCAGTCTTCACCTGGTTTGCCTTGTATCTGTCACTCAGCGCTTGTGCTTTTTCTACACTGAATCCTGCTAAGTAACCCAAACATATATATTTGATTCCACTGGAAAAGGTATCTAGTAATAGTACCTATAGTACAAAAACACTGATAAACAACGAATTCTTTTTGTACCCTCAAAGAACCCCTAACTGATAAACAGGGCAGTAATAACAGCAAGGAAAGGTGACTGAAGAAGGGACCTCTGCAGTCTCAAATGATCACATAGTACCATGTGGTGTTTAGTGGCCCTGCTGGGCAAGATATGAGAACCTGCAAAAAATGTTACTTTGTCCAGGACCGCAATGGCTACTAGAACTTTTCACAGTAGGAGGGCCACATGTGAAGAATGGGCTTATATGGTCTCAAAAGCAAATGTGTAAATTGGACCCACAAAAAGAATCACTGACAGCAAAAAAAAAAAAAGTTTGCACAGGAAGAGAACAGGTTACTGATCCACTAAATTACTCTCCCTTACTCACTGGGGTAAGTGACCCTGCCAAACACCCTTCCTGCAAACACCAGCCCTATAATGAGTTGAGAGAAAACAGGCATCTCATAAATGTTCACACTAATCTTCAGTCTCTGTCTGCTCCAACAACTTGCCTTCTCTCTTCTTTCTGCTCCTTTCAGTATCCACTAATGCACTGCTTTTCAACTCAGTCCTGGAGGCAAACCCAGCCAGTCAGATTTTCAGGATATCCACAATGCGTATGCATGAATTTGCATACAAAAATTTGCATGCACTGCCTCCTACCTCATGTATATTCACTGTGATATCCTACTACTACTAATCATTTATATAGTGCTACTAGACATACGTAGCACTGAACACATTATATACAGGTACTTTCTCTGTCCCTGTAGTGCTCACAATCTTAAGTTTTTTGTACCTGGGGCAATGGAGGGTTAAGTGACTTGCCCAAGGTCACATGGAGATGCAGTGGGAATTGAACCCAGGTTGCCAGGGTCAAAGCCCACTGCACTAACCAGACTGGCTGAGTGTGCTCCAAGGACTGAGATGAGAACCCCTGCACTAGTTAATTCCTCTCACCAATCCTCCCTCTACCTCCCAGTGGTCTTCATTCCCAGTCCTCCAAGGTAACTAAAATGAGATTTGCAAACAATGGGACTCTTCTATGCATATTCAATGGAGATATCCTGAAAACCAGACCAGTTGCTGGCCCTCAAGGGCTTTAAATGAAGACCAAGGCTCCCCTAACCTCCCCCCCCCCCCCAATTTGTTTCTTTCCCTCGTAGAGCTGACAATACTAAAAGACATAACCTGGTACCTGGATAGGTCAAGGACACATTGAATAGGTTCAATTATATACCCCGACTCCACAATTTCTTAAAACTCATTCCAAAAAAAAAAGGAGAGAGGAATTTAATAATTGGCTGTTGGTGGATCCAAAGTGGGTGCATGTACCTAACGTGTGTTTGTTCTTCTCTAATCCTGCATTATTTTCCACTCTATGCCGCAGTGAAGAGGCAAGTTCTGTGTTCAGACCTCTCAGTAGGCAGCTACCCACACTGAGCTCCAAAAATTCTTTCATGAGAAGAACCAAGATTCAGCAAGTTTGGTCAGAGAATTGCCTGGTTGAAACGTCGGGAGAGTCTTCTGCCTCTCTAGAACTTTATGTTACTCTGAGCCCTGACCGGAGAGGTCCCCCCACTCCTCCTCCACAGCCGCAAAGCAGTGGTTTACCAGTAACAGCACTTGCAGTACCCATGCCAGGAAGTGCACAGGACAATCCTCTGCAAGAGGGTCTGGAACTAGACAGTGAAAGTGGGAACCCTGTGTCAAGAGGCCCTCTTGAAGAGGATGCAATGGCTTTATCCAAAGTTCAAGGAGGTATATTTGCCAGAGTTTTGTGCATTATATACTGCTCCAATGGTGCCTGGGACTACCTTGCCAGCATTTATTTTGAATAAGCCAGCTGAGGTGACCCTGGATAATATCTGGCAATTAATTTCTGATCTAGATAAGATTTTGTATCCTAGAGTACAAGTTCTAGAGCAAAATGTGCAGCAGTTGGAACAAAATGTTGATAAGGATGTTTCTAATATAACTTTGTCAAACTGAGTTGAAAATCTTGAGAAGGATGTGTCTATGAGAAACAAATATGAAATGCTTGAAAATTTCTCTAGATGTAATCTTGAAATCTTGAATCTTCCTCAAGTATTTACAGTTTCTCCTAGAAATATATGGAAATGCTATTTGAAGGAAACTCAATATCTCTGAAGGAAAAAAAAAGTTACCCTCTTTTTCTCAAGTTTATTATTTACCTTCTAAGACACTACTCAACAAAATTTGGTTCCAACTACATCTAATTTAGATATTTCAGTTGTTTTGGAGTCTTCAGACAATGACACAGCAGTTCCTGCTACATTGATTGCTACAGTAGCTCTTACAACTTCATCAATCAGCCTTTGTATTTTAGAAATAGAGAAAAGACTTTTTTGGACCTTAAGATCAGAATATTGCTTGACTTTTCTAGAGAAAGGGAGAAGCATTGAAGGCAATTTTTTTACTTTTGAGGCCACGTGTCCTTCAGATAGGTGTTACCTTCTTTTTAAAGGTACCCTTGCAAGTATGTCATCAGACACCAATCTCTTACGTTTGTCTTTTTTGACCCTTCCCATCTTACAACCATTTTTTTAGCAACCAAGTGCCCAGCAGGTGAGCCACAGCAAGTAGCTGTGGGTTCTGATTAGTTTATTTTTAATCCTGTTTTCACCTGCTGATATAATTTGCCCTATTAAGATTTTTCTTAAGTTCTCCTAAATGTATTTTTGGATCCATACTTTGTGGACTTGAGTGATTTGTTTTCTTCTGTTACATTTGTATGCTTTGTGGTAATAATATTATGATTTGGATTTAAATTTTCCTATTTGATCACTTTTCTGTACAAGTGTCTATTGCTTGGTTGTATATTGTAAAATTCACAAATATTTTTTTTTAAAGAGAGTTCACTTTATAGGCTAGTAAGAAGGATAATAAGCGGTCATGGTGAGAGTAATTCTTTGCAAGGCATGGAAGAATGGACAATAGTAGTTTAAGACATAGCTTCCTTTTATAGTTAGTTAGCTCTGTGATTTAGGTAGCGGTAGATGGGTTCCTTGATAGGATTAAGATGTCTAGGGACAATGTATTCACTGTTATGTTTATTTGAAACTCGAACAAATTGCAAAATAAAAAAATTAAGAGAGAGTTCAAATCCGGCTGCAGCTCCTTGTGATCTTAGGCACTCACTTAGCCCTGGTACAAAAGTTAGATTGTGAGCCCCCCCAGGGACAGAGAAATACCTAATGGACTTGAATGTACCTTGGGTACTAGTGAAAAAAGTGAGTTAAATCCAAATAAATACAATAATCTAATAACAACTCAGAACCACCCCAAAATCTCAGCATAAGCACAGTAGTAAACCCTTCAGATTTGTCCATTTACAGTGCTTTAAAAATACACTTTTTTTTTCATGTCTCTAGTTTCACATCATGTTCAGTACTTAAGAGTCCATCACACAGAAGAACTAAGCTTCCAGCAATACCAGACCTTTACACTAAAGCCAGAAAGGTAATATTCCTCGTATAATCAGCTTGGCATGTCAGTTCCACACCACTGCTGTAACTCTCAGCATTAATGCCGGGTTTTGAAAAGTTCGTATACTGAACAAGGCTGGCATTAGCGGTCCTCAGCCTGCTTGTAACTGAAGAGGGCACACCCTGCTGGCAGGTATTGGAGTCCCTCTCAAATGTCTGCCTTGTCCCCTTGCATGTGCAACACCAGATCTAGTACTAAAAGGCAAACAGCAGCACATATTAAGAAAAAAATGACACCCAGCAAGCACAGCCAAGGCCTATTGTGTGCCATTTGACAAATATAGCGAATTGCTTCATTGAAAGTTCAGTTGGAAGATTTCAGGCGCTGGGTTTCTTTTGGAGTAATTGACAAAGAGCGGCAAGGGATACCCAGCATACTGCATAGCAAGCAAGCCTTGGCAGTTTAGCGCTATTCAAACACCGTGACAAAGTTAACTCCAAGACTTGTGCTCCCAATGATACATGGCATGCTTTGCCAGACCTCTGCAGTTTCCATCTATTCAGTGACAAAGTTAACTTCAAGACCTCTTGTGTCCCCAGTGATACATGGCATGTTGTGCCAGCCCTCTGGTATGTACCACCTCGGACCGGTTCGCCAGTATCCCGCATAACTGGCAATTCAACACCTGGCGCACGTTGCCAGTCCAAGAATGACGCCAAGAAACACATGGCAGAAAACCAGGCACCAAACATATGTGCTGAAGCGGCCGCAAAGAGCTCACGTGTCAGGCTGCCGGCGGGTCTGGGTCCGCCCCTCCCCCGATAAACGACAGCAGAATTTCTAACACCAGGGAACATAGAAACAAGGTGCACGATGAACGTCTGCCAGTTACGCTCGGGCTTGCGGCAATTCTGGGGCTCTTTTACTGAGTCGGTGGAAGAAAGCGGCTGCACGCGCTGAGAAGAGCGAACAGAACTCACTCACCCCCCCCCCCCCCCCCCCCCGAACCTGCTTACCCTCTCCACATGCTTCCCGGCTCACAGTGGGACAGCCGCCTCCATCAGCCGGGACCGCGTCGCAGCCTCAGCCTCCCTCCGCCCGAACCCGGGGGACTTGGCTCACGTGACTCGCAGCGGCTGCAGCTCGGCCCCTCACTCACTCACTCCAGCAGTCACGTGACGCCCACGCGCTTTTCTGCAACGCCCGCATTCCTGTTAGCTTTCCTTATGCGCGCAGTCAGATACGGGACTATGCGGCATGCGTTCTCATTCACAATCATGTGATCACATACAGGCATAGATTTTCTAAACATGCATATGTACACAAACACCAATGCTCTGCAGGCTGCATAGAGACTCACAGCACACACATGCACCATTGTAACAGGCCATACACATCCGCAAACTTCTATCCAGCTGTCAGCTGCACGACGGCTCATTCAAGCATTTGACATCTTTGCCACCGTTTTTCTCTATGAGAAATACATCCATATCCCTTAACGTTTCTGCTAGTGAAATGCTACGCAGACATACACGTATACAGATTTGTAAAGATGCAAGTGCATACCATAGGGCATGTCCCAAGATTCACATATCACATATACAAAAAAGAGGAAACTACCACAACTAGCACCATAGATACACACATGGGTGTTAGTTAGCCCTTAAAATGTGCAAATAGCATGTACAGTTAGAATGTATGCAAACCTAGCCCCACTCAGAAGAATGGAATAAAACCAGTTGGAGACAAAAACTGAGATGAACATGAAACTAATCCCCCCCCCCCCCCCCCCCATTCTATGTGACTGAACTTGTGTTACTTAACAAGACAATCAGTGCCAATAATTGCCACTTAAGCAATTATTGATACTAATTGGTATTAATTAGAACATCCACACACAACTTGCTAAGTGTTATTCTATAAAGTGTTGTGTGTAAATTCTAATGTCATGGGTATGAAATGGGCATTCTGAAAATCTATGTGCACAGTTATAGAATACACCTGCTTTTACACCAAGTTGTACTTGGCATAATGGGACATCCCTAGAGTTAGGTGTACAATCTAATTTATGAGATTGTACAGTTCTAGTGTGGGGACTTAATGCAATAAATATCAATTTGCTATGTCCCAAACACTCATAAATAAAGTACGTGTTGTCCAACAATGCTTTGTCCACAATCAGCATTCAACATCTCCAAAGCTACAGTACTAGTAACATTTGTTTAGCAATTTTTAACGGGGATCATCAGAGTGTCTTCCAATTGCAAACCCTTCAACCTTTGAGGCTAAATTCCCTCACTGTGTCCCGCCCTCTGATGTAACTTCCTATTTCCGCGAGGGCAGAGCAGACATGAGGCACTGCACCGCTGCGTCACAGATTTTATTTTTAAGTCTGAGTGCCGGGTGGCAGGAGAAGAGAGTCGTCTGTCGACGGAGCTGGTAGGCAGGTGGGGACTGAGTTGGGGAGGGGGGCTCAGATGGTAGAAGGGGTCGGGGAGGGGGGGCTCAGATGGGAGAAGGGGCCTTGAGCTGGAACTGGGGTCTGAGAAGGGGGCAGGAGGGAGAATGAGGCCATGCCTGGGTCAGTTGGGAGAATGGGTCTGGGGCTGAAAGGGGGGGCCCTAAAGCAAGGCATGTGTATGAAGGGGACTGGAACTGGGGGCTGAAAAGGAGTGTAGTTGGGATAAGGGGGCTAGTACTGGAACTGGGGGCTGAAAAGGGGCAGGGGCTGAAACTGTGGGGACTGGGGGCTGAAAAGGGGACAGGGAGAAGTGGCTGGGGCTGAAACTCGGGACTGGTGGGAGAAAAGGGCTGGGGTTGAAACTGGGGACTGGGGGCTGAAAAGGGGACAGGGAGAAGTGGATGAAGCTCGGGACTGGTAGGATAGTGGGGCTGAAACTGGGAGCTGAAAAGGGGGGGCAGGTGGGAGATGTGGGCTGGGGCTGGAACTAGGGGCAGGTGGGATAATATGGCAATTTCTGAAGTCCACTGCAGTGCCCCCTAGGGTGCCCGTTTGGTGTCCTGGCATGTCAGGTTACTTCCTGTTCCGGGGCAGAGGGAGCAAGGAGCCAGTGGATCCGACAGGCGCGCGGCTGCTCTCTGCACCCTCCAGAAGCCAAGAATGCACCCCAGGGAGGGCTTGATGCGCTGGGTAGGGGGGTGTCATTGCGCCGGGGGGGTGTCATGCTGCACCCTGGGGGGACGGATGCTGCTGCACCCGGGGGGTGCAGCAGCGATCCGCCCCAGGTGGCAGCCAACCTAGGAACGCCACTGGGACGACCATCTCTAAGGTCGACCTAAATTTCCAGATTTGGCTGTCCCCAACCATATTATCGAAACAAAAGATGGACGTCCATCTTGTTTCGATAATACAGATTTCTCCGTCCCTTCATGGGGACGTCCTGTGAGGATGTCCTCAGAAAAGCTTGGGCGTCCCTTTCAATTATGCCCCTCTTTGACTAACTTTCGGAGAACAAAACCCCCTTCCTCAGGTCAGGATTGGATACTGTAACAATACTATACTGTATTGACCTGAGGAAGGGGTTTTGGCCTCTGAAAGCTAAATGTATTAGTCCAATAAAATGGTATTATTTTATTTTCTATATTTGTTTTATTTCTATTTGTTAATTTGTAAAGTGGTGATTGGTATTTGTTAGTTTTTTCAAATTTACATCTGCTGTCTTTATATTTTGCACAGAACTAGGGGACATTTTCTGTTTCTGTGGTGTTGCATTTTATGCAGAGTCTGGCATTGGGGGTTCAGTTTAATTTTTGTCTAAATAGAAAGTTTATGATTACTTATTCTATAGTGGAATAGAGTGTATCTGTGTTTGTGAAAAAGACATGGCTTTCAGTTGGCATTGACTGTGCAGGATCAACGATCTGTACTATTCTGTCTGGTTTCATTTTACAATAGGTGAATTGATGTTCTAGTGCTCACTGTAGTGTTTCAGATGCTTTCCTTTTCCTTGTGTGACTCATAGAAATTACTGCTTATGGTATGGTAGAATTGCTCTATAGGTCCTGAGTGTTTTGTATTCTCGGTATGCCTAGTACTAGATTTTGGGGAGGGGGTGTTAAAAAATGACCAGCCTCGGGTGTCAACTACCCTAGGTACGCCACTGTGAGCAGCTAATTAGGGAGTCGTTCTCCAAAAGCCAAACTAATGGGCAGATGATCAAAACTCCAGCACTATTCTGAACAGCGCCAGAACAATGCAGAAGAACAATGACCTAATGCTCAAAACTAATGAGATGCAAATATAGGCACACTCATAGCTTTGAGCATTAGAGAGTTTGGCAGGAGGATTGTGCTTGGCGCAAGCGCAGAATAGTTCAGTGGTAAGCTCAGCTCCTGTGCGCATGTGCCTGGTAAAACCCGAACATGAAGCACACATTGGCCTCTGTTTTCTGCAGCCTAAATATAAGTATTTTTATTTTTTTTTCTGGATGTTTATATTTAGATGCAAGTAACAGACACCAATGGGTGCTTTGTGTTTTTTGTTAAGCATGGCGGTTTAAAATTTAGATGCAGGACAAGAACGCCAGTGTGTACTTCATGTTCGAGTCTGCTGTTTCTTACAACCAGCACTCAAGGGCTTGCACAGGCTTCCTTCTGCTTCCTAAAGCAATGAAAACTGGTAGATTTTGCAGAAAGAAGCATGAGAGAAGCATGAGAATCATGGGAAATTCTCTCTTCCAACACCCTAACGCCTGCTTGGACCTGACGTTATTTTTTTACAGTGGTAAGGCACCTTGGTTTCGGGCACTCTTTTCTGATCATTGGGGAGAAATACAAGATGTCCTCATTTAAATGAGCTTGACTACATTTGCATGCTATCTGCACCAAGGCCTGACATGCTTATTGTTTGTTGTGCTAGACTCCTCTGACCATTCTGCACTGGTAAATATGGGTGCTAGTATGGCGCTAATGGCCTCTAGCGCCCACGTTTACTTTTGATCATTGGCACCTATGTCCCAAGGGCAACAGCTCTGAACATCAGAGAAATGAACACATTTCCAGTCTTAAGCATACCTCTATGTCCCAAGTCCAAAACAGAAGTTGGCCAGGGGTTATATGTAATAATATTCATACTAGTTATTTTTATATTACTACTGGATATATGTAGTGTATGAATAGTTCAAAAAGGGATGGCTCCAAGTCATTCTCATGTAATCTGCCTCTCTTTAAAATTATGTGGGACTAAGTGCAGCCCTGCAAACATGAATAGTACAACAATTTCGCTATGGCCCAGTCAGCTTTTTGCCCACACAGCATCCACTGCCCCTGCATACTACAAAAATTAAAATAAGTATCTAAACCCTGAATAAAGTTATTCATAGTATAAGTTGGGGAAGAAAAACAATTCAAAGTTTATTCTCAGGGCCTGTGAGAGTATAATGTTGCAAGGGAGATCCCACACTTACTGCTGTCCACCCTACCAGGGCCATTATACAGGAAAGTGGCACAGTGGCAGCATGCTGGAATAACAGGAGTAGCGACACCCCAGCACCAATACAAATTTGGCTCCAGAGGCAGTTGCCTATATCTAGATCCAGGCCTGCTTCATAGCTACACTAGATTTCTGTCCATTTTCTTCATTTTTCTTTCCATTCTGACCCACTCATTCCAATCAAAAATCTCGATCTCTGGCTGGCAGGCAAGGATTGCATTTCACAATTCTCCTTTCAGCTTGATTTGATATACCGCACTTCCCTCTGGATTCCGGCACACATGTGTTTACGAGCTAGCCAATAGATGTGGCAGCTAGGCAATAAATGGGGCATGTCCATGGTGCTGTAAAACATCTTTGTTTCATCCATAAAAGGGCAGATTTTTCCTTATAATCCATCCCCCAGATATTCAGCCGGTGTCAGGCAGCGCTTTTACTACCTGCTGCCATGTTCAACGATTGCACGATTGTGGAATGGACTTCCTGACAAACTTTGAAAGATTAAGAGCTGTCTTCAGTTCAACAAAATGCTTAAGGCATATTTTTTTTCTCAGGCTTTTTGTTAGATTATGATGTTAATTTTTATGGCTAACTTCATTTTTGTTGTTTGTATATTTTTGTGTTTTTAAAATTTTCACTGTGAATGTTTCTTTGTAAACCACCTAGGACCTAGGATAGTGCTGTCTATAAATTGTGTTATAAATAAATAAAAATGCCAGGCCATTTCCAATAACCAGCATTGAATATCCAATTTTTGCAACGCTGGCTTGTGCAAGACTGATTAAGTCAATATTCAGACTTAACCGGCCATGGCTTAACAAAGATTGTACTGCTAACAATGCGGTCTTATTTGCTTGTTAACGCTGGCCGGTTAAATTCTGAATATTGGGAGTTAACCATTCATGCCCCCAGAATGCCCCCAACTTTTCTGGCTTTATTTTTGGCGCTAACCAGGCAATTTCAGTGGTGATAACTAACATAGTAACATAGTAACATAGTAGATGACGGCAGAAAAAGACCTGCACGGTCCATCTAGTCTGCCCACGATAAACTCATGTGTATACCTTACCTTGATATGTACCTGTCTTTTTTCAGGGCACAGACCATATAAGTCTGTGCAGCAGTATTTCCCGCCTCCCAACCACCAGTCCCGCCTCCCATCACCGGCTCCGGCACAGACCCCGTATAAGTCTGCCCTCCCCCATCCTAGCCTCTCAACCACCAACCCCTCTTCCCCCCACCACCCAATTTCAGCTAAGCTTCTGTGGATCCATTCCTTCTGCACAGGATTCCTTTATGCCTGTCCCACGCATGCTTGAATTCCGTTACCGTTTTCATCTCCACCACCTCCCGCGGGAGGGCATTCCAAGCGTTCACCACCCTCTCCGTGAAGAAATACTTCCTGACATCTTTCCTGAGTCTGCCCCCCTTCAATCTCATTTCATGTCCTCTCGTACTACCGCCTTCCCCTCTCCGGAAAAGATTTGTTTGCGGATTAATACCTTTCAAATATTTGAACGTCTGTATCATATCACCCCTGTTCCTCCTTTCCTCCAGAGTATACATGTTCAGGTCAGCAAGTCTCTCTTCATACGTCTTGGAACGCAACTCCCATACCATCCTTGTAGCTTTTCTTTGTACCGCTTCCATTTTTTTAACATCCTTCGCAAGGTATGGCCTCCAAAACTGAACACAATACTCCAGGTGGGGCCTCACCAACGTCTTATACAGGGGCATTAAAACCTCCTTTTTTCTGCTGGTCACACCTCTCTCTATACAGCCTAGCAACCTTCTCGCTACGGCCACCGCCTTGTTGCACTGTTTCATAGGCTTTAGGTCCTCAGATACTATCACCCCAAGATCCCTCTCCCCGTCCGTGACTATCAGGCTCTCCCCACCTAACACATACGCCTCCCTTGGATTTCTACTCCCTAAGTGCATCACTTTGCATTTCTTCGCATTGAATTTTAATTGCCAAACGTTAGACCATTGTTCCAGCTTCTTCAGATCTTTTTTCATGTTTTCCACTCCCTCCGGGGTGTCCACTCTGTTGCAAATCTTGGTGTCATCCGCAAAAAGGCAAACTTTACCTTGTAACCCTTCGGCAATGTCACTCACAAATATATTGAACAGAATGGGCCCCAGCACCGATCCCTGAGGCACTCCACTACTCACCTTTCCCTCCTCCGAGCGAACTCCATTCACTACCACCCTCTGGCGTCTGCCCGTCAACCAGTTCCTAATCCAGTTCACCACTTCGGGTCCTATCTTCAGCCCTTCTAGTTTATTCAAGAGCCTCCTGTGGGGAACCGTGTCAAAAGCCTTGCTGAAATCTAAGTAGATGACGTCCATAGCACGTCCTTGATTTAGTTCTCCCGTCACCCAGTCAAAGAATTCAATGAGATTCGTTTGGCACGACTTCCCTTTGGTGAAACCATGTTGTCTCGGATCTTGCAACTTATTGGCTTCCAGGAAATTCACTATCCTTTCCTTCAGCATGGCTTCCATTACTTTTCCAATAACCGAAGTGAGGCTTACCGGTCTGTAGTTTCCAGCTTCTTCCCTATCCCCACTTTTGTGAAGAGGGACCACCTCCGCCATTCTCCAATCCCTCGGAACCTCTCCCGTCTCCAAGGATTTATTAAACAAATCTTTAAGAGGACCCGCCAGAACCTCTCTGAGCTCCCTCAGTATTCTGGGGTGGATCCCGTCCGGCCCCATGGCTTTGTCCACCTTTAACTTTCCAAGTTGTTCATATACACTCTCTTCCGTGAACGGTGCTCTATCCACTTCGTTTTCAGGTGTACTTTTGCCAGTCCCTCTCGGTCCTTCCCCAGGATTTTCTTCAGTAAAAACAGAACAAAAGTATCTATTTAGCAAATTGGCTTTTTCTTCATCATTTTCTACATAGCGTTTTGCTGTATCTTTTAGTCTCACAATCCCCTTTTTAGTCTTTCTCCTTTCACTAATATACCTGAAGAAGTTCTTGTCTCCCCTCCGTACATTTCTAGCCATTTGTTCTTCCGCTTGCGCCTTCGCCAGACGTACCTCTCTCTTGGCTTCTTTCAGTTTCATCCGGTATTCCTCCCCGTGTTCCTCTACTTGAGATTTTTTGTATTTCTGGAACGCTAACTCTTTAGCCTTTATTTTCTCAGCCACTTGCTTTGAAAACCATATCGGTTTCCTTTTTCTCTTGCTTTTATTTACCTTCCTTACATAAAGGTCTGTGGCCCTGTTTATTACTTCTTTTAGCCTGGACCACTGTCCTTCCACTTCTCTTATGTCCTCCCAGCCCATCAGCTCCTTCCTCAGGTATTCTTCCATTTTGTTAAAGTCAGCTCGCTTGAAATCCAGGACTTTGAGTTTGGAGTGGCCGCCATCCACATGAGCTGTTACATCAAAACAAACCGTTTGATGGTCACTGTTTCCCAGGTGTGCAGCCACTCGGACATTTGACACACTATCCCCATTCGTGAGCACCAGATCCAACGTGGCTCCCTCCCTCGTGGGTTTGTTCACCATTTGTCTGAGCAGAGCACTTTGGAAAGCATCCACAATCTCTCTACTTCTTTCCGATTTTGCAGACGGAACCTTCCAATCTACATCTGGCAGATTAAAATCTCCCAACAGCAGCACCTCTCTTTTCTTCCCCAACTTTTGAATATCAGCGATCAGATCTTTATCTAGTTCTTCCAATTGTGTCGGGGGTCTATAGACAACACCCACGTGGACCAAGGTTCTATCCTCTCTTTTTAAGGTGATCCATATTGCTTCTTCCTTTCCCCACTTCCCTGTCATTTCAGTTGCTGCGATATCATCTCTCACATACAGAGCTACTCCTCCACCTTTACGTCCCTCTCTATCCTTCCTAAAAAGATTATAGCCTGGTATGTTTACATCCCATTCATGGGAACAATGGAGCCATGTCTCTGTGACTGCAACTATGTCCAAGTCAGTCTCCAACATCAGGGCTTGAAGGTCATGAATTTTATTGCTTAGACTGTGAGCATTTGTGGTCATTGCTTTCCAACTACATTTCCTTGTATGTGTTTTGGGTTTAGTGATAACTAGTTAAATGCCACTGAAAATAACCAGTTATCTGCCGAGATGTGAGTTAACTGGTCTGCACTGAACAGAACCAACTCCAGGACTGATCCTTGAGACACTCCACTTTTCATCCTAGAGTGAATACCATTTACTACTGCCATTTTTTGTCTGTATGGATTTCTGTTTTAAAGTTTTAATTGTAAACCACTCTGACCTTTGTTGAATAGAGTGGTATATCAAGTACATTAAACTAATAAACTATTACTCAATCAGTTTCTAATTCAGTCTACTACTTTAGGATCTGCCTTCTGGCTTTTCAGTTTATTAATGAGCCTCTTGGAGGGACAGTAAGAAAAGCTTTGCTGAAATCCAACCAAATTATACCTAGAGCACTAGATCACAGCATGGACTTCATCAAAGTGATTCATTTCAAATGCTAGGGCAAAAGGCCAGGATTCTGGTCAATCAACCACCAGACTGGGCCATTTGGTCTTTATTTGCTGTCATTTACTATGTTACTGTATTACTATGTTGTCTTAAATCTGCTTAAAGTTCTAGGTTCATTCAAGTCCAGTGTTTACTGTCTGCCTCCAAAGTCCAGTGGTGAGACATTAACTCCTTATTCTATCTTCTTGTAGAGAGATCTTTCTTTCTATTCTGATCTTCTTCCCCTCTTGCTGCCTCTTCCTTAGCATTGGTTCCTTCTCTCTTTCTTCTCACTTAGTCTTTGCCTTTTTTTTTCTGCTAAGCTTTGCATCTTCTTTCATCCCATTTTTCTGTCAGCCATCTCAACTTCTCTATTTCTTGACTCTCTTTTACATCTGGGCAGGGTTTTTCTTCCCTGTGGACCTCAAAATAATCTCTGCTATCTTGTTCTCTATACAGGGACTTGCATTATTTTCAGCACAGACACACAGAGCTTTAGCTTCTAAGTCTCGTAATAATTAACTTGCAGAACTTAATACTTTAAGTGTGCAGTATACTGGAACATTGTGTCAGGAAGCTCTCCACAAAATCCGGCCAAAACAGAATAAAGCAGAGTGGAGGAGTAGCTTAGTGGTTAGTGCAGTGGACCTTGATCCTGAAGAACTGGCTTCAATTCCCACTGCAGCTCCTTGTGACTCTGAGCAAGTTACTTAACCCTCCGTTGCCCCAGGTACAAATAAGAATCTGTATATACTATGTAAATCACTTTGAATGTAGTTGCAAAACCCACAGAAAGGCAGTATATCAAGTCCCATTCCCTTAAAAAAATGCTGAGACTTATTTATTTAGGGTGTAATCCTATAAAGTGGTAACTAAATTAAGGACCACATTGGAGCATATTTAGCACCATTCTATAATGGCATTAAGGTGTATCTAACCCAGGGGTTCTCAACCCAGTTCTCAGGACACACCAAGTCAGTCAGGTTTTCAGGATATCCATAATGAATATGCATGAGAGAAATCTGTATGCAGTGGCTCCATTGTATGCAGATCTCTCTTATGTATATTCATTGTGGATATCCTGAAATCCTGACTGACTTGGTGTGTCCTGAGGACTGGATTGAGAACCCCTGATCTAACCCATTTTAGAATACTAATACAAAGCAGGCACAATCACTTAGGCTGGGTCAATGGCTGGCGTAAGTTGCCACTCCTCTATGCACTATGCACTACACAAACTGATAGTATACTATAAGCTGCGCATATCATATGGCAACATGCCCATGACATGCCCTCGCTCCACCCATAGGTATGGCCTACTTGCAGTTACGCGCTACGCAAAGTGTGCGCCATGTTTATAGAATAGTGCCAAGCAATTAAGCATGTAACACAACCAACTAATGGTGCTAATCGCATATATAAGTGCCACTATTCTATATTTTTTGTCACAGGGTTGGTGCCTTATTTTAGGTGCCACTTATCGAGTTGCCTTTTTAGTTTATTTCACATGACTTACTCATCCAAATGGTCCAGATTATAGGAATATACAATTTCATTATAAAGTTACATTTTTGAGGTGTTGAAAAAGCAGATGAAATAGAGCATGGGTGATACCATGTAGTTTCATACTTCCTACCCTGAGACAGCAACCTGCCTCAACACCCTCTGTAGGCTCTCCCGAGCGGGAAAAGGACGATCGGCCTCCATGATGAACTGGTCTAGTACACAGGGAAACAGGAAGATGCCCTCTATGGGTAGCGATGAAATCAAGAGAAAGTAGAGAGAGAGATGACTCACAAGCGGGGATAATTCAGGTTGAAGCTCTTTATTAGGTACCAAAAAAGAAGACCCAACGCAGGCTGGTGTTTCAGTGGGGAACCACCTGCCTCAGGGGGTCACAGGACTTTAAGGATGTCAACTGTATGTGTACGGTACCTATAGGTGGGTGTATTCTTCTCAAAATTGCTACACAGCAAAAACAATGTGGAAAACCAGCAAAAAAAACAGTTGTCCTGTGACCCCTGAGGTAGGCGGTTCCTTGCTGAAACACCGGCCCATGGTGGCTCTTCTTTATTTGGTGCCTAATAAAGAGTTCAACTTGAATTCTCCCTGCTTGTGAGTAGTGCCTCCTTTTACTTTCTCTTCATCTTCTTTCTCTTGAACTAGGAGTTAACAGTGTTTGTCACATTTTTTTTTAATGAAGGCACCTGTCATTGGGGACTGGATTGAGGCCATCAACTCACTTTAAGAGTATTTATGTTGCAATGATTTCTGTTCAGCTCCCCTGGACCACCCAGTTTATCCTTGCTTTGAGCATGGACCCTTCAGTTCGGCTTGATGATTCATCTTTCTTTTCCTCACACTATTTTCCACCATATATTTATTTTGCTCCATCTTTATGAACATTGTCTTTTATCTGCTTATACCAGGGGTTCCTAATCCAGTCCTCAGGACATGCCCAGCCAGTCAAGTTTTCAGGATATCTACAATGAAAAGACATGAGATAGATTTGCATACATTGGAGGAAGTGTATGCAAATCTATCTCATGCATATTCATTGAGGGTATTCTGTAAACCTGACTTGCTGTGCATGTCCTGAGGACTGGACTGAGAACCCCTGGCTTATACTATGAAATATATCAATAATAGAACAGAAGGGAACCTACATAAATATAATAAGAAAACCCAATTTATGTGCAATAGAAAAACTGGAACATATAAATGTTTACTTAAAAATTACATATGGCAAAAAAAAGTGGAAAAAGACCTCAGTGAAATACAATCACTGCTAGAAAGTAATCAAACAATCAGCAAAAAAATCACCATCATAGGTCTGAAAATCTCCATAAAATTATTCATGTGAGAATAAAATAATGTGTCAAAGTTACTTACTTCCCCCCCCCCCCCCCCCCCCGGGTTTACTAAGCCGCGCTAGCCGACACAGCCCATTCAAAGTGAATGGGCTGTGTCGGCATTAGTGCACAGCAGCCGCTAGCACGGCTTAGGAAACAGGGGGGTTTAATGTTTTCTTCAAAAGTAAAATGTGAACTGGTTAACTGCAATACATTATCATTCCATATATTTGTAGGCTGTTCTAACAAAATTAATTTAGTCATATCCTTACTAAGCTTCAGGCCATGAGCTTTAATCCATATCTCAAGTAAATTAATACAATCTCTTACTCTAATTGCAGTGTCCTCTGAAGTTTGAGCGACAGGGAATAATACAGTAATCAAACATTCAAGAAAACCCTCACTGAAAAAATAGTGTACAGAAATTGCATGGAGGAAAAAGCCTCAGCAAACCTTAACCATTCAGAACTTGGTCATTTCAAGGCTCAATTGAAATCATAAGCATAAAAAACCTCCTGTGTCCATTATGTGAATAATATTTTTACAATTTTTATATCTAATTTGAAAACACTTCACACTTAACTTATAACAAAATGCCAATCTTCACAGCAGAGCTTCTTAAGCCGACTATCCGCCTCCGACGATGACCAGCGTTTTGACAACTGCATCAGGGAATTGGCGGTCTTGTTTCAAGTTGGGGCACATTTTGAAATCAGCACTACATATACCACTGCTTTACCAGGACATGAGAGGTTTATTATGCCTATGATTGCAATTAAGTGTAAACATAAAAGGGTGAGAAGTTGACCATGGACACCAGAGACTGGAAAAAATGGACTTAAAAACAAAAAGGACTCGACACAAATGTTGTGTTTCGGCTGCTAGGCCTGAATCAGGAGTCTATTAATGTAGCTCAGTGCGACGTAAGTTGGCTGTTGTAGTTCGTGTTTCTCTAAAACACGTGGATCAGTATCTTCACAAGAAGCTACCTATACTCAGAAGGTTCAGCACATGGGGCCAATCAGCAGGAAGTCACAGGTGGCCGATGGCTTAGAGGCAAAAAAGCATCTGGGCAGAGCAGACATCCTAGGGAGGGCCATTGATGAGCAATATGAGGAACTATATTGATTAAACAGAGGGACTAAATCATCCAGATAGACATTTTTGAATTCTAACCAATGTCTATCCACAGGAATATGAATATTGAAAGACTGATGAACAGGCAAAGGCAGTTCCAGTGACTTAAACTGAGCTATTTTAGCTTGTAATTTACTTAATTTTCTTTTTCTTTTTTTTAAATCTGCCAACATCTGAGCAGAAGGAGAACATTGTTTATCTATCTGAGATACTTCAGATGGCTTTATATAATAACTAGTAAAAAATGCCCCTTTCTGTGAGAAATGAAAAGGGCGCTAGCAAGGTTTTGCTGTCCAGCGACCCTCCTCTCCCCCGGCCCCCCCCCTGCAGCGACCCATGGCCAGCGACCCTGCTCTCCCACTACCCCCCTCCAGCCACCCTGCTCTCTCCCTGCCCCCCTGCGGCCACCCATGTCGTGCGACTGTCCTCTCCTTCTGCCCCCTTGCAGCCACCCATGTCCTGCAACCCTCCTATCCCCCTCCCCACTTGCAGCCACCTATGTGTAGCGGCGACCCTCATCTCCCCCTGCCCCCCCTGCAGCCACCCATGCCAGCGACCCTGCTCTCGCCCTGCCCCCCTAGCAGACACCCATGTCTAGCGACCCTGCTGTCTCACCTGCCCCTCCATCCACTGCGGTTGTTTTTTAGGAAATGTTCGTGGCAAGCAGGAAAGATCCACGTTCCTGAGTGGCCGCGGCTGTCACTGACGCTCCGTGATGCCGGTTGCCTGTTGAAAATGGCCACCGAGGGGCAGGAGGAGATCGCGATTCGTCGAGTGTTATTGTTCCGCCCTCGATGTCATCACGTTGTGACATGAGGGTGGGGCAGACACTCATGGGGAAAACAGATATCTAGACCGCTTCAAACTTCCGGCTGAGGCTTCATTAGAACGTTGGAGGTGCCTTTTATATATAGAGATTATTTGAAAAAGCTTTCTCTGATTCAATATTTTTTTCCTATTAGAAGTGAATAGTAGGTTTTTCTCTTAGATCTAATTAAACCTTGGTATAAATTAATTGCATTTCTCCATTGTAATTTATCCCCAATCAGCTTTGATTTCTGCCAAAGGCATTCCAATTTCCAACATAACTGTTTCTGTAAATTTAATTCATCATCAAACCAAGGATTATTCCTATGAACTAAAACCCATTTCTCCTTTTTAGAAGCAGTATTGTTTAAGATTTCCTCAGAGAGGGAATTCCAGTCATCAATAAACGCATTATCGCTTAGATCTTACAATAATAATTTCTGTTCTATTTCAGACCCTCAGGCTTTCTGGCTTCTTTAATATTTAGATACAGTAGATATGTCTGGTTCTGGAGGGCTCACAATTTAAAGATAAAAACATAGAGTTGAAGTGGGATTTGGACACCCCCCCCCCCCCCCCCCCCAGTTTATAGTCTACTGTACTAACTACTAAGCTACTCTTCAGACCTACTTGCTGTTGTGTTCAGAATGCCCATAATACCTGATGTTGTCAGGGAGTCTAGTTTCCTTTTCCAGTGTCACTTTCAGGGACAGTAACCACTGAGGGATTTATAAGGAGTCATGCCTTAATCCCTCCAGTGCTCAGCTGCTCAATCAGAGCATCTTTTTGTACCCTGGATGTGATTGAAACAGATCTAAATAAAAATGTCCTTCTTTTCGTACTTGAATGTTTCTTCTCATTTGATTATCACTGTTGGATGTCCTAATTTTGTGCCTTCCCTAGTCCTGCCCAAAACACACCCACAACATGCCCCTTTGCTATTTGGATGCACTGCCGTGTAAGACATCCAAATTCTGCCATTCCAAAATCAAAATTTGATGTTTTAGGCATATGGACCTTTTCTGGGGCATTTTGAGACATCCATCTGCTTTGAAAATGAGTGCCTTAGCGTCCCTTCAATATATATTGTGGTCTAATGAGAGAACTTTAAAGGTTAAATTGTGTTTTCTTTGTACATTTTTCTTGTTATTATATAATTTAAAATCTCTGTGTTACTGTTCACAAGTGGATATTTGTGATCTTTATTTATAAATTTAAAAAAACCAATACAGAGTAGGCCATAGAATGATACTTAAATTGTCAACACAATACGCAACAAACCATTTGAATAGACATCATAAGGTGGAAGCAAAGGTGGAACATATGGACACAAGATAGAGTAATAGGAGATAGAAAATAAGGGGACTAATTTAAAGAAAGTTGCACATGAAGTCAGAAAGGTGCATGAATATAATCTCAGTAGGGTAGGATTGGATAAGCAAGTCCTGCTGCTGTAAGTGCAGTTAGTGTTAATACTTGTTGGTGTGTGACCAGAAAGTTAATTGCTTCTTCCATTAAAGGCTTGGGAAAAAGAGGCAAGCTTTCACCTGTAGTGAGGCCAGGGTGAAGTGGAAGCCAGGTGTACAGCCATAATCTGAGCTGGTTGAAAAGGCAGTTCTTCTGTGTTGGGACTGAATGTGTTACATTGATGATGCAGCAGATTTCTGTGCTATATCTGAATAGCACTGCTAGCGTCATTAATCTTTTGTATTTTTTGCTCATGTAAAGGCATTTTGTATTGTTAGCTTATTATTAAGTGTTACGTTTTGCTGATGCAATCTGATTTCTGTCACAAATCATCCTGGCTCTAGGGAGGCCAGTGCGAAGAACAGCATGGAAATCCAAACAGAAGAAATAAAGTTTAGCACTGCAAGGATGAATCTCTACAGTTTGACAACTGCCTGACTGCCAAGTTCATCCCTCCAGCCACCTCTGCTTAATATAATCCTGGCAGTGTTTGTACTCTTGAAATATTGTGGAAGGACAGAAATATACAGAATCCTTTGAAAAGCAGTGGTATTACTTCTGTCTCTCTAATGCTCAGACCTTTTGCTTACACAGACAAACAGGAAAGGATAGCCAGATGGGGATTTTTTTTTTGTTGGTGGGAGGAAATACCTGTGGAATGAGAGAATGTGAAACCCTGACTGACAAATACTACTGGAGTGTCTCTAGCTGTACAAGATGGTCCCCTGTCGCTCTGCAGCCCTGCATGTTGTAGGATCAAGGGCTGGTAGAAGAGGAATGAACCATCCCACCCAGGACTCTCCTTGCCCCTCCTGGCTGGTATTGTGCACATGCTCAAAGGGGATCTAAGGGCAGATAAAGCCAGACTGCTGATTTTCCATGGGAGGCTGGCTTCCACCCACTCAGCCAGCTGTACAGAAAGACTGTACAGCTCAAAGGGAAGAGAAATCTCTCAGGGAGTCTCAGCTTCCACTAGAAACAGAAAATCCATCACTGTGGAAGCACAAAGCATTAAGTGAAAACATCTGCAAGACAGCGAATCCAAGGGGGGCAAGTGGGGCAGATGCTATCAGAGAGGCACAGCTATGAGGCCACAAGGCTTGACTCAGCAGTAGTCAGAAAAGTTTCCCTCAGCTGGTTCAGTGAGAGATGTTTGACCTGACCTCCCCTAGCCTTTTCCATCTCTGCACCTGGCTATTATTCTTTGATGATAGGTTTTGGGTGTGCTGATCTCCACCTATGGGGTTGCCAGGGCTCCTTTGTTTCTTCACCCAAATGGAAAACTCTAGCTGCCTGTCTCACAATAGTATTTATGCATTTCCCTGAGGAGGTAAGAAAGCCTTCACTGTGTCTCTCATTGTGTGTCTTTATGAAGAGCTGGGCAATGGTATTATGCCTTTAGATTCACTGGGACAATTATACAATAAGGGGTAAATACTCAGACAGGGGTGATCAGCAATTTTTTAGCCACCACCGGCTCTAGGCCTGGATATTTAATGCTAGGCCATGATCAGGCACTGGCATTCAATATCCAGGTGTGTGTGGATGGCTGGCATTTAACCACATAAGTGAAACTGGATAAAGATAGGACTGTGTTCTATGTGGTCCAATTTGTATTAAATATCCACACTTACATGGATATATGCCAACTCTGCCCTGACTCTGCCCCCGGACCACCCACAACATAGCCGGTTTCAGCGTTTAGAGGGGATATTCAGTGGCACTATCCACTGAATATCCTTGGATAGCCCCACACAGGCGATTTAACTAGGCAGGAGCTAGAGGTCACAGCAGCCATTTTGAATAACCAGCTATGCTGGGCAAAAGCGAGTGGTCATTGCTACTGCCTGTTTCCCCCTTAGACCACCATGGACCAGCAAGGTAAGCCCAGGGGGCCTTATGGGGATGGGGTGGGGGATTTGGGACAGCTTAAATGTTCTTCGGGGAGGAGGAGGGAAGAACAGAATAGGGGGGGATTGTGAAGGTCCGGAGGTTAGGAGGGGGATCTTAAGGGGCAGTTTACTGCTCTGGAGGGTGGGAGGGAGGATCAGAAAAGGGGGGTTGGGACATGGGCTGATAAATTTATATGGGTCTCATCTGAATATTGGCCAGGACCCGCATAAGACCCAGCGGCTAGCATTTAATATACTGAGGGAGAGTTTATAATGGCAGCACCTTTACGTTATTGTCAAGCCCCTCACCTCCTCATCGGCAGGGCTCTCCGGCGGCACCCACTGCCATAGCAGATCTGGCACTCCGGGATGGTACTGCGCTCCCCCGCAATCTTCTCTGCACTATGTGCATGCCTGAGGTTGCCAACATCGCCCTACATCCCTGCCGGCTCTGCGTGTTTGCGGGGAACTCCCGAGGCTGCTCGGGACCGTCGACCCGCCTCCCTGCTCTGTGGGGATTGGCCTCCCCCGCGGGCGGACTCCTGCTCTCCTCCCCTCACTGCCTTCCTGATCTATGACAAGCTCTCTTCTCCAGCTGGTTCCTGCTGATGTCAGACACCTGCACTATTTCTGGAGAGCTTTCCCTCTGCCTTATTGCTTTGGCTTCTACTTGGTAAGCATTTCTCTTCACTGTGTTCTTGCCTGTCCTGTTTTCCTGGTTTTTGACCTTGCCTGTACCTGGTCTACTCTCTTACGTGCTGCATGCCTGTTGGGCGTTGCCTGTACCTTGACTACTCTCTTGCCTGCTGCCTGCCTGTTAGACGTTGCCTGCACCTGGACTACTCTCTTGCCCGCTGCCTGCCTGTTAGAAGTTGCCTGTACCTGGACTACTCTCTTGCCTACTGCCTGCCTGTTAGATGTTGCCTGTACCTGGATTACTCTCTTGCCTGCTGCCTGCCTGTTGGACATTGCCTGTACCTGGACCTCCCTTCTGCTCTCCTCCGGCTGGTTTCCTCAGCGCCCCTCTCCTCATCTCTCTGCGTAAGTCCTGCCGACCGCCTGCACCTGGGGCTCAACCCCCAGGGAATGGCGGTCACCGCAGGTGAACCTCAGGGTTGCTCGGCCGCCAAGCAGAGTCCGGGTACGTATCATCGTACTCAGCAGTGCTCTACTTGGTACAAGAACTCGCAAGTCTGACAGTTATGTATGTTGATGGAAGATGAATATGTTTTTTGAGTTTATATTATTTTTAATATGTATGTTTTTATGGAAACTGCATAGGGTGTAAGAGAGGGTTAGAAGTGTTTTAAATAAATAATAAATAAATAAATAAGGAATTAGCCCTGGATATTCAATGCTGGGGCCCAGACATGGGCTGGCATTGAATATCTGGTGCTAATTCTACCCACAGCACTCAGTGTTTTAAAAAACGCTGACTGCCATGGGCTGGATATTGACATGTTAATTCTTTTGCATATAGTTTCTGACTGGTTTAAAATGCTGTGAAAAAGCTTGAAATAATAGTCAATGCCTGCAGCATAGAAAGCACATGTTTTAGTGTCAATTTAGATCAGCATTCTTTGCAAGGCCCAAGCAAACCTAAGTGTAGCACCCTGACTCTTCCTACCCCCACCCCCACCCCCACTCCACTGTCTTGCTACTGGCCCTACATCCATAACCACTTTTTTGTTTTCTACCTTCATTATTCAGCCAGAAGCGTAGCCAGATTGAGGTGTCAGGGGGAAGCAGAGAATAGACTGCCAATGGCGCCGGCGCCTATTTTTCATGTGTGAGATCACGTGGAGAATAGACGCCAGCGCCATCAGACATCCGTTTGGGGGAGAAGTCACTCCCCTGGCGACCAACCTAGCTACGCCTCTGCATTCAGTGCTCTGTAAGTTTGAGCTGTGTGTTACTCAAACTCCTTAAGTGTTCTCATACGAGAACAGTGTGGGAGATGAGCACAGAGCAGCTCAGACTTGCTGAGAGCCATGTGATGCCAGAAGAAAACAGAATAGCTATTCCAGTGGTGGCACTGTCAACAACTCTGTGGAGTAAATATAGAAAAAAATTTAAAAAGAGGAGGGGGGAGAGCCAGCTTGAAGGGCTGGGAGACAAGATGATGAAGGCTGGCTGGTGATGATGGGGATTGGGACCATTTGGGATGGAGTTGGAGGAGACCGAGTTGTGGACAGGAGCTGCAGAACAGGAATAGAGACTGTATTGGGGAGGTGGGCTTAGGGAAAGAAAATATATGGTGGCTAGACTTTATTGTAATTACACAAATTACTCCAAATGCACCTGAGCAGCCAGGCCAACCATATCAGAAGGGAAACACCTCAGGACGGCTGTGTTATTGGAGGAGGATTCCATGCCCAGTGTGCTGTCTGCTTTGTCTAGCGATGACCTTGGTTCTCTCACTGAAGATATTTTGCCAACATGACCCTCGCTAGAAAAATACTGAAGATTAGTGATCTAGATGAAAAAACATCTTACATTCTTACTGTGGATACCTGAATTATAAAGCAGAAAGATTTTTCTCTGTGGACAAGCAGGATAAGGCACTTACACATAGATGACATCATCACCTGAGAGCGCCAGGTCAAACCTGTCCCCAGCAAGCTCAGAAAAGACTGGAAAAGCATGTGCTAACATGAGTCCTCCTAATGACACCTGCCAACATAGCCAATCTTTTTAATTTCCGCCAGACTGCTCACAGGTTCTGCACCCTTTGTAAGGATATCGGGCTCATTTTCGAAAGAGAAAGACGTCCATCTTTCAACATAAAACGGAAGATAGACGTCCTTCTCCCAGAGACGTCCAAATCGATATAATCGAAACCCAATTTTGGACGTCTCCAACTGCAGTCCGTCGCAAGGATGTCCAAATTTCAAGGGGGTGTGTCAGAGGCCTAGCAAAGGCGGGACTTGGGCGTGCCTAACACTTAGACATCTTTGACCCAAAATCGAAAAAAGCAAGGACATCCCTGACATGTTTATTTTACGAATAAGGCACAAAAAGGTGCCCGAGATGACCAGATAACCACCGGAGGGAATCGAGGATGACCTCCTGTAACTACCCCAGTGGTCACTAACCCCCTCTCACCCTCAAAAAACATTTTTAAAAATATATTGTGCCAGTCTCTCTGCCAGCCTCAGATGACATACTGAAGTCCATGACAGCGCATGCAGGTCCCTGGAGCAGTTTTAGTGGGTACTGCAGTGCACTTCAGACAGGCGGACCCAGGCCCATACCCCCCCCCCCCCCCCACCTGTTACATTTGTGGAGGAAACAGCGAGCTCTCCAAAACCCACCACAAACCCACTGTACCCATATATAGGTGCCCCCCTTCACCTGTAAGGGCTATGGTAGTGGAGTACAGCTGTGGGTAGTGGGTTTTGGGGGGCTCAGCACACAAGGTAAGGGAGCTATGTTCCTGGGAGCATTTTATGAAGTCTACTGCAGTGCCCCCAAGGGTGCCCGCTTGATGTCCTGTCATGTCGGGGGGACCAGTGTACTACAAATGCTGGCTCCTCCCACACCCAAATGGCCTGCATTTGGACATTTTTGACATGAAACGTCTTTGGTTTCGAAAATCGCCAAAAGTCAGAAACGTCCATGTCTAGGGACGTCCAAATCTAGGGACATCCAAATTTGGTTATCATATTACATTAATTTCACTTTCATTATTAAATGTTTTTTTTTAACTTTTTAGAAAACAAATTAAAAATTTAATTTCAAATTTCATTCATTAATACGTAATTGTACACAATACAATATTTGATGCTAGTTTACGAATTCATATTGTTAGTATTAAAAATCAAAATAATATATGAAATTTCATTAATTTTATTATATCTAATGTTATATTTTTTGTTTTATATTTATTGTTTCATGTATTTGTATACCAGCAGTTTCAAACCACAATGTTACACTATGTATTTATATACATATTTATTTATTCATTTATATATGTTTTTTCATCAACAAGATCCACTATTCAACCATCTTCACATCACTTTAACAAAATAGTTATAATGATTTTGATTATCTATGTGTCACATTATGCGTTTATTCTATATGTTGTTTACTATTTAATTAATTTTATTTAATATAATTCATTTGATACATTTTCCATATGTGTTTATATTTGCTCATATCCGGTTTTTATGTGGATTGATCAAGACCCCTGAGGCAGGCCTTCGGGCCGAAACATGGCCATGTCGGGTCGTTTTTACCTTTTACAATAAAGTATCTTATTTATCCTCCTGGGACTTACCTGTCGCGTGCCCGCCCATGCGGGACGCGCTCTCGAGGTCCTTTGCATACCTTCAGGCTTCTTCCCCGGGAGCGCGGGGTTTGTGAGTCCTTTAAGGCAAAATCACCCTCCAGGTAGAGAGGAGACAAAACTGGACCGGAACTCCGGACTGGAGTTCTACACCGGAACACTCGGAACTGGAACGCACCGGACAGGTGCGCACTGGAGTGGGGCCCGCTGGACTGGACACACTGAAGTGGCCCCACTGGACAGGAACATACAGGAGTGAAACCCGCTGGACTGGAACACACTGGAACGGAACTGGAACATCCTGGACCTAGACTTCACCTACACTTGACTGCCTCCCCCTCGGGTTGAGCCCTCAGGTTCTGGCAGCCGGTAGGACTTACAGGAACAACAGGAAGGAAGGTCCAGGGGTGCCCCCTGGCACCTAGGCGAAGGCAAGGCAGAGAAAGTCCGTGTTCCGGCAGCAGGCAGAACAAGCAATGGTCAGGACAAGGAACAAGACTACGGCTGGAGCCTCAGTATCAAGGAGAACTGGCAACAGGTAGAACAAGGGCAGAAGCTCCAGAAGCAAAAGAAACACACACGGAAACCCAGCAGGCTAAACACAAGAAGACATAGTCAACTGTACAAGCTAGTAGGAAAGCTATACCCAGGCAACCAGACATACACAGGAACATACACAGAGCAAAAACTCAGGAGACTTAGAAAAGCTATACACCAGCTAACAATAAAGCTGTGCCCAAGCTAACAAGTCAAACACTGGAAACAGACACAGAGCAAACTCAGAAGACTTCGTAAAGCTACACACCAGCTAACAACAAAGCTGTGCCCAAGCTAACAAGTCATGCCCTGGAAACATACACAGAACAAACTCAGGAGACTTAGTAAAGCTATACACCAGCTAACAACAAAGCTGTGCCCAAGCTAACAAGTCATACACTGGAGACATACACAGAGCAAACTCAGAAGACTTAGTAAAGCTATACACCAGCTAACAACAAAGCTGTGCCCAAGCTAACAAGTCATACACAGGAAACAAACACAGAGAACTAGCAGAGCTAGACACAGAAGGGTAGGAAACCCAAAGAGCAATAAACACAGAAGGGCAGAACCCCTGCAGAGCTATAAACACAGAAGGGCTGGAAACCCACAAGCGATAAACACAGAAGGGCTGAAAACCCACAGAAGGGTAGGAGACCCACAGAGCAAATAACACAGAAGGGCTGGAAGCCCACAGAACAATAGACAAGGAAAGCAAACGGTGCTAACAGCACACTAACCTCGGGACCTAAGGCACTGCAGAGGAAATGGCAATGCAAAGGCCAGGACTGTAGTCTTCAGGTGACTAATAAAGCCCATCAACACCAGAGCCACAGGTGCAGCAATCACCTTGCAACCAAACAGAGGCTTGACACTCAGAGCAGGCATCCCATAGAAAGTAACAGCGGGAGCCATCTTGGATACTGGCAGAGACGAAGAGGCGGCAGCCATCTTGGAAGAGGCATAGCCCACACAGGTGAGGTTCAGTAGGGCAATCAGCACACAGAGCCAGAGAGAAACTAAGACAGAGACAGAGACAAGCAGAAGCCAGCACAGCCACTGACTCCCTGAAACAGGGTAAGTATGAGGGTAGTCACGGCCATAGTCGTGACAGTACCTCCCCCTCAAGACCCCCCTCCCGGTCCCCACAGGGGATTCAGGTGTCCAAGGGTAAGTGTGGTGAAACCTCCTGATGGGCTTCAACACACCAACATGAATCACTGGACTGGCAGTAGCAAGCACAACTGGAACTTGAAAAGAGGAGTGGCCCTTGAAACCAGGAAGTCTTTTTGGGCAACCACTATGCCGGCTTAGAGTCTGAGATGCAGCATCTTGGCTGGAACTGGAACTTGGAGCAGGTGCAGCATCTTGGCTGGAACTGGAACTCGGAGCAGGCTCAGCATCTTGGCTGGAACTGGAACTCGGAGCAGGCTCAGCATCTTGGCTGGAACTGGAACTTGGAGCAGGTGCAGCATCTTGGCTGGAACTGGAACTCGGAGCAGGCTCAGCATCTTGGCTGGAACTGGAACTCGGAGCAGGCTCAGCATCTTGGCTGGAACTGGAACTTGGAGCAGGTTCAGCATCTTGGCTGGAACTGGAACTTGGAGCAGGTGCAGCATCTTGGCTGGAACTGGAACTCGGAGCAGGCTCAGCATCTTGGCTGGAACTGGAACTCGGAGCAGGCTCAGCATCTTGGCTGGAACTGGAACTTGGAGCAGGTGCAGCATCTTGGCTGGAACTGGAACTCGGAGCAGGCTCAGCATCTTGGCTGGAACTGGAACTCGGAGCAGGCTCAGCATCTTGGCTGGAACTGGAACTTGGAGCAGGTGCAGCATCTTGGCTGGAACTGGAACTCGGAGCAGGCTCAGCATCTTGGCTGGAACTGGAACTCGGAGGAGATTCAGCTGCAAGGCTGGGCGCCCCCCTCTGGCCGGACTGGGACGTCTCTCTAACATTAGCTTCAGGCAGCGTCTGCCGAGCAGGGTTCAAGAGGAGACGGCCCTGGGATCCCCAGAGCATGCTAGCAGGCTGAAATGCAGAAAATGGGTTTCTCCGGGCCCCAAGCCGTTGAACACATCTTCTCTCAGCTATTGCTTCGGACTGAACAGGAGCTGAACCGGGACTGGGACCCGGACTACAATCAGAGTCTTGACTGGAGCGGGAACTCTGGACAGGAGCTGAACCGGGACCGGGACCCGGACTGGTATCAGAAGCTTGACTGGCAGGGCCCCTCAAACTGGACTCCGGAGCTTGGCTGGGAGCGCCCCGCGAACTGGACTTTAACTGAGGCTTGACAGAACACACCCTTTGGACAGGGATCGGAGGCTCGAGCGGAAGCGCCACTCGAACTGGCCTTCGGAGCTTGATTGGAGGTACCCTCCAGACTGGAAGCGGAGGTGCCACCTGAACCACCCTGTGGACTGGCACCGGAGGCTTGATTAGAAGCCCCCCTCGCACTGGACTCAGTGGCTGGACTGGACGGGTCACTTGGACAAGAACTGGAGACTTGACCCGGAGTGCCACTTGCATAGGCCTTGGAGACTCCATCGAAGGCTTCCCTCGGACTGGACTCGGAGACTTCAAAGGGCGTGCCACTTGAACGAGGACTGGAGGCTCGACCTGGAGCGCCACTTGCATAGGAATCTGAGGCTCCGTCAGAAGCATCCCTCGGACTGGACTCAGGGGTTTCAAAGGGCTTGCCACTTGAAGGAGGACAGGAGGCTCGGTCAGCTGTGCCACTCGAACAGGAATCGGAGGTTCAATTTGCAGCGTCCCTCGGACTGGACTCAGAGGCTTGACTGGGAGCGCTACCTGAACTGGAATCGGAGGCTCAGTATGAAGCACCCCCTGGACTGGATTCAGGGACCTAGGTGTCGGCCCTTCTTGGACTGGAATCAGAGGCTTGGTACGCCGTCTCACTTGGCCGGACCTCATGGACCTGCATAGAACCGTCCCTCGGGCTGAACTCAGAAGCTTAGCTGGCGGCTTCACTCGAACAGGATTCGAAGGCTCTGCTTGAAACCCTCCTCGGACTGGACTCAGCGCTGGTGGACTGTAATCCTGAATAGGAACTAACCCGCTATGGTACCGCAGGCTGCTCTGCTGAGGGGGCCTGAGCGGAGGAATTCCCCGGCGTCTTCTTTCGGCCTCAGCCTCCGGAGTATCCCGCAGAGCTGGCTCCTCCAGAAGTCTGAGGCGGTAATCCCAGAGCGAGATAGCAGGATTCATGTCAGAAACTGGGCTATGGCGGACCAGACGCCACCAGAGACGCTTTCTTTCAGCTGCTGCTTCAGGAGTATCCTTCAGGGCAGGATCAGACAAAAGTATTTCCCGGTAATCATGGAGCGTCAAAACAGGGTTCAGAGAAAAAATTGGGTTGTAGAAATCCACACCATAATCAGGAACTGCACTGGTGCTGGACCCTGGATTGTCCACAGGGAACGAAGCTGTGGACAGGTAGCCAACCTGGACGGCTGATCTTGCCGGACTCATGGCCTTTGCATTCTGCCGCGTGCCCGCCCATGCGGGACGCGCTCTCGAGGTCCTTTGCATACCTTCAGGCTTCTTCCCCGGGAGCGCGGGGTTTGTGAGTCCTTTAAGGCAAAATCACCCTCCAGGTAGAGAGGAGACAAAACTGGACCGGAACTCCGGACTGGAGTTCTACACCGGAACACTCGGAACTGGAACGCACCGGACAGGTGCGCACTGGAGTGGGGCCCGCTGGACTGGACACACTGAAGTGGCCCCACTGGACAGGAACATACAGGAGTGAAACCCGCTGGACTGGAACACACTGGAACGGAACTGGAACATCCTGGACCTAGACTTCACCTACACTTGACTGCCTCCCCCTCGGGTTGAGCCCTCAGGTTCTGGCAGCCGGTAGGACTTACAGGAACAACAGGAAGGAAGGTCCAGGGGTGCCCCCTGGCACCTAGGCGAAGGCAAGGCAGAGAAAGTCCGTGTTCCGGCAGCAGGCAGAACAAGCAATGGTCAGGACAAGAAACAAGACTACGGCTGGAGCCTCAGTATCAAGGAGAACTGGCAACAGGTAGAACAAGGGCAGAAGCTCCAGAAGCAAAAGAAACACACACGGAAACCCAGCAGGCTAAACACAAGAAGACATAGTCAACTGTACAAGCTAGTAGGAAAGCTATACCCAGGCAACCAGACATACACAGGAACATACACAGAGCAAAAACTCAGGAGACTTAGAAAAGCTATACACCAGCTAACAATAAAGCTGTGCCCAAGCTAACAAGTCAAACACTGGAAACAGACACAGAGCAAACTCAGAAGACTTCGTAAAGCTACACACCAGCTAACAACAAAGCTGTGCCCAAGCTAACAAGTCATGCCCTGGAAACATACACAGAACAAACTCAGGAGACTTAGTAAAGCTATACACCAGCTAACAACAAAGCTGTGCCCAAGCTAACAAGTCATACACTGGAGACATACACAGAGCAAACTCAGAAGACTTAGTAAAGCTATACACCAGCTAACAACAAAGCTGTGCCCAAGCTAACAAGTCATACACAGGAAACAAACACAGAGAACTAGCAGAGCTAGACACAGAAGGGTAGGAAACCCAAAGAGCAATAAACACAGAAGGGCAGAACCCCTGCAGAGCTATAAACACAGAAGGGCTGGAAACCCACAAGCGATAAACACAGAAGGGCTGAAAACCCACAGAAGGGTAGGAGACCCACAGAGCAAATAACACAGAAGGGCTGGAAGCCCACAGAACAATAGACAAGGAAAGCAAACGGTGCTAACAGCACACTAACCTCGGGACCTAAGGCACTGCAGAGGAAATGGCAATGCAAAGGCCAGGACTGTAGTCTTCAGGTGACTAATAAAGCCCATCAACACCAGAGCCACAGGTGCAGCAATCACCTTGCAACCAAACAGAGGCTTGACACTCAGAGCAGGCATCCCATAGAAAGTAACAGCGGGAGCCATCTTGGATACTGGCAGAGACGAAGAGGCGGCAGCCATCTTGGAAGAGGCATAGCCCACACAGGTGAGGTTCAGTAGGGCAATCAGCACACAGAGCCAGAGAGAAACTAAGACAGAGACAGAGACAAGCAGAAGCCAGCACAGCCACTGACTCCCTGAAACAGGGTAAGTATGAGGGTAGTCACGGCCATAGTCGTGACATTACCTCACTGGTTTGTTTTGTTTCTCACGGTTTTGTGAGGTCTTTCGCCTCCTCTTGTTTTGTTTGAATTGAATTTTAAAATTTTCTTTATCCTCTTAAATTTAATTTTCCTCTCTCTTTTTCCATTCTTTTTACACTGGCTTAGAACATCAAGAAGAGCTATCCCCCAGTGGATTTTCTTACCCAGGAAAGACATCAAGGACCCAGTCCACGTGGATCCTGGATTGCCCCTAATGCCGGCCCTGCCTGGAGACTCCTTTCTCTCCCTCTACCTTCTCTAAGGAAGGTGTGGCTGAACCAAATCTTCAGTGATCTCTCCTCTGCCAAGCCCACAAACAGACTGCTTACATGCTGACCACTCGCATGGACAAAAAACTCTGGCTGAACATGCTGACCCCATGTGACCTAGACCCTACTGGCTCACCCTGCAACTAACCAAAGGGCCAAACTTCCCATCAGGCCTTGTCATGCTGCAATGACATAAGGGCCAAAAGTAGCTGAGTGTGGTGGCCTTACACCTCCCTCACACTCTGCTGCAGATGGACATATTGCTTTCTGGGAACAAAGGATAGGTGAGCCACTATACTGCTTATAAGGAATGGAGGAGTAGCCTAATGGTTAGTACAATGGGCTGAGAACCAGGGGAACTGGGTTCAATTTCCCCTGAAGCTCTTTGTGAATCTGGGCAGGTAACTTCACTCTCCATTGCTCTAGATACAAAAACTTAGAATATGAGCCCACTAGGGACAGAGAAAGTATCTTCATTTAACAAATGGAAAACACTTTGCTTGTACCACAGAAAGGCAGTATATCAAATCCATGACCCTTGACCCTTTATGTGTCCTCCTAGTGCCTACAGTCAACATAGAGGGGCATAATCGAACGGGGCCGGCCATCTTCAAGGCCGGCTCCGTAAAGCAGCGTCCCGACCGTATTATCGAAACAAGATGGCCGGTCATCTTTTGTTTCGATAATAAGGTCGGAGCCTGCCAATTCTCAACATTTAGGCCGGCTTTAGAGATGGCTGGCATTAGTTTTCAGCGATAATGGAAACTAATGGCGACCATCTCAAACCTGGCCAAATCCAAGGCATTTGGTTGTGGGAGGAGCCAGCATTTGTAGTGCACTGGTCCCCCTCACATGCCAGGACACCAACCGGGCACCCTATGGGGCACTGCAGTGGACTTCAAAAATAACTCCCAGGTCAATACCTCCCTTACCTTGTGTGCTGAGCCCCCTAAATCCCCCCAAAACCCACTCCCCACAACTGTACACCACTACCATAGCCCTTAGGGGTGAATGGGGGGCACCTACATGTGGGTACAGTGGGTTTTGGGGGGGTTAGGAGGGCTCCCATTTACCACCACAAGTGTAACAGATGGGGGGGGGGATGGGCCTGGGTCCACCTGCCTGAAGTGCACTGCACCCACTAAAAACTGCTCCAGGGACCTGCATACTGCTGTCATGGAGCTGGGTATGACATTTCAGGCTGGCATAAAGGCTGGCAAAAAAATTAATTTTAATTTTTTTTGGGTGGGAGGGGGTTGGTGACCACTGGGGGAGTAAGGGGAGGTCATCCCCGATTCCCTCCGGTGGTCATCTGGTCATTTGGGGCACATTTTGGAGTCTTGGTCCTAAAAATAAATGGACCAAGTGAAGCCAGCCAAGTGCTGGTCAGAGCCGGCCTTCTTTTTTCCATTATCGGCCGAAGCCGGCCATCTCTTAAACACGCCCCTGTCCCACCTTCCATACCCTGCCGAAACGCCCCTTTTAACTTTGGCCGGCCCTGCGACGGAAAGCAGTTGAAGCCGGCCAAAATCGGCTTTCAATTATATCGATTTGGCCGGCTTCAGGAGATGGCCGGCCATCTCCTGATTTGTGTCAGAAGATGGCCAGCCTCATTCGAAAATAAGCAGGATAGGCATTCTTTTAATTTCCATCAGACTGCTCAAACAGGTTCTGATCCTTTTTTGAGGATACAGTATGTACTACCCAGTAATAAGACTTTTATTTTATGCATCTAGTTACAATGTGCAATACTGTCTTGATTATCCAATGTGAACATGACCAAGCTATTGTCAGATAAGCGATAAGTCAGATTATATGGAAAACAATGCGAACCCCTTAAAAAATGCATGGGAAACATACTTAATGCATACAGAACAGGCATAGGGTATCTGTATTTAAAATATTGTATTGTTTATTAAGAATAACCAGCAGCATGTAAAGCTGGAAAACAGGAAAATAACCTGCACACTTCTTAACAGCAATGCGATGTCATCACCAGAGGGTCTGCTGGATATGCCAGATGGTCAGATTAATGAAGGTCGGATAATCAAGACTGTACTGTATTCAATATTCTCATTCCATTCAGAAGAGGGCAGCCTGGTTCAATAGAAATACAAATACCACAGAGAGATCTGAGAGGCATGCTGAGGATGACCTCGTTGTACAATATCTAGACAGAACCTCAGCAAGCCGGCACCATTACTATTTAAGTACAATGCAATTCCCCTCCTATGTCATCATTATGAAGGGGCAGTGAGTGGGGGTTAGGTCCAAACAGGGAAGAAGATTGACTTTTAGGCCTTTGGGTTCCAAAAAACAGTTGTCACACCCAGAATGATGTTCCCACAAAAATCTTTACAGTAACAATACATTAGCAGAAATGATTTGTCAGAGAGTGCATCTATGTGGTGAAGAATCTGTAGTCTCCATTCACACATTCAAATATGGAAATCTTCCCAAATCCTGTTCCCTCCCTGTACAAAGTTCCCCAACTGTCTAGATTTATGCAGTTTTCATATCTTTATAGAATTGCTGGTACCACTACCAGAAATCCTGTATAGCTGCACTGCTCCCCTGCAGAACAGATTCTTGCCCTCTTTTGAAAAGTTCCGTATTAGCACAGACTCCTCTTCTTCTAAATCTCGCTTCTCAATACAGTGACTGGAAAAGTCAGTATACTTATACTTCTCTCTATAGAATCACAACTGATGGCTATGTGGGTCCCATCTCCCTTCTAGATTGTGGTATCTGTAGACAAAAATATTTGAGGGGGGAGGATAATGCGGTGCAGGCTAGGTATGGAAGGGGCAAGGAAACCTGACATTTCCACATATAAAATGCAAAGGACATTGTCACAGAACCCGGGATGGTGAGCCCTTGGGCTGCAGCCAGGCTGCAGCAGACAAGTCCTCTGGGGAGGCGCAGAGCAGAGGTGAACCAGACACTGAATACAAACAAGATACCAGACATGGCAAATAGACAAAGCACACTCAAGAAAAGCAACAAGCACCACCAGAAAAGGGAGATAGTTCACTCAGGTGGGCCACAAGGCTGATCCGGAACCACTCGTACAGAGTCCAAGCGTACGGGCCTCACGGCCAAACTAGAACCGAATCATACCAGAGGGAAGGGAAAAGAAACAGAACGGAATCTCTTGAGCAAGTACTACTCAAGCAGTGCACACATACTGCACTAAACAGAGCCACAAACAAGGGGTCAAAAGACCCTACACACAGACAGAAAGAAACTGAAGGGGAAAAGACAATGCCACTTAGATTCACATGGTAGAAACCACAAGTAAAAGATAAGAAAATCAGACAAGGCAGCACAGGACTGGGCTTAGAACCCCAGCTATAAATGAATAGTCCTAACTAAGTCAAACAGACACATAGGAGACAACTTTTCAAAATGATTGGGGGTGCTGAAAATTTTTTTTTTAACAGGTGGTGCATTCCCCCTCCCCTCGCCCCCCTCCACCTCCCTCCCCCATCCCCCTTCCTTTCCCCATTCTCTCCTCCTCTCCCCCTCCCCCTCTCCCCTGAGTTACAGACCCCCCCCCTCCCTCCCTCACCTCTGAGCTCCAGGCCCCCTCCCTTTCCCTCCTCCGAGTTCCAGGCCCCTCCCTCCCTCTCCTCCGAGTTCCGGGCCCCCTCCCTCCGAGTTCCAAGGCCCCCCTCCCTCTCTCCGTGTTCCAGGCCCCCTCCCTCTGAGTTCCAGGCCCCCTCCCTCCGAGTTCCGAATTTTAAAAGTCATCTTACCTCGGGGTCCCGGCGGCAGCAGTGAAAGGCGAGCAGGCTCGGCACTTCAGCCTTCCTTTCTCTCTCTCTCAGCTCTGGTCCCTCCCTTGCAGAAACAAAATGCGGGCAGGACCAGAGCTGAGAGAGAGAGAAGGGAAGGCTGAAGCGCCAAGCCTGCTCGCCTTTCACTGCTGCCGCTGGGACCCCGAGGTAAGATGACTTTAAAAATTCTGGGCAACACACAGGAAGGCGAGGGCGGACTAGCGGAGGACTGTTGAGGGAGAAGAGGGCGGGCACCGGGTAAGTCAGGCTGGTGAAGGAAATTTCCAGTGGGTGAAATATTGGGGGTGCTCGAGCACCCACAGCACCCACGGAGTCGGCGCCTATGGACATCACAAAGAGAGGTAGCTCAATGCTGAGCTAGTAGTCCCAGTTAAATGGAAGAGCTGTCCACTTGTGCCACACAGATAGTCAGCTCAAGGCTGAACTAGTAGTCACAGCAAACAGAAGAACCACCCACTCAAATAGAATCAAACAGAGATGACGCTCGGGGCTGTGCTAGAACCACAGCTATAAACGAATAATCCTAACCAAGTCAACAGAAATCACACAGAGATGTAGCTCAAGGCTGAGCTAGTAGTCCCAGCTAAATGGAAGAGCTGTCCACTCATGCCACACAGAGAGGCAGCTCAAGTCACAGCAAACAGAAGAACCACCCACTCAAACAGAATCAAGCAGAGAGGATGCACAGGACTGTGCTAGTAGACACAGCTAAACGGAAGAACAGCCCACTCGTGCCACACAGAGAGACCGCTCAAGGCTGCGCTAGTAGTCACAGCTAAACGAAAAAGCAATTCACTCAAACACAACCAGAAACCTCACAGAGCGAACTCAAACAGAAAGCACACAGGGAACTCAAGACAAGGCCACACAAAGGAACACTCACGGCTATGCCATACAGAACACAAGGATAAGGGAAGCCACTCATAAAGGAACACTGTAAGCTGTACCATACAGCACTCAGGAAAGAGGGAAGCCACTCAAAGGAATACTCAAGGGTGTGCCACCAGGCACTCAAGGGAAAAGGGAAGCCACTCATAGGAATACACTAGGCTGTGCCACACAGCACTTAAGGGAAAAGGGAAGCCACTCATAAGAATACACAAGGCTGTGCCACACAGCACTCAAGGGAAAAGGGAAGCCACCTTTAGGAATACACAAGGCTGTGCCACACAGCACTCAAGGGTAAAGAAAAGCCACTCATAAGAATACACAAGGCTATGCCACACAGCATTCAAGGATAAAGGGAAGCCGCTTATAGGAATACACAAGGCTATGCCACAGAGTCAAATAACAGACACTAGAGACAAAGGGAAAAGCAAGCAAACAGGAAAAGCTGCACGGCTGCTTCTAAATCACATTACAAAGAAGCAGGGCTTACACTGCAGTCAAAGGTTTAAAGCAAGCAAAGGGAAAAACAAACCATGTTCTTACCAGAACTCAGCCAGCACCCACAGCCAGGTAGGGAAAGGAAAGGCAGGCAGAGACAGAGCACACCCAGCTGCACAGAAGCAAGATAATCAAGGAAAGCAGCTGGGCTGGCAACAACTGGCTCTCTGAACAGTGAAAGATAACAAGGGAAACCACACAGGAAAACAGAACAGGCTTAAGCTGGAGAGCCTAGACAACAAGGAAAGAATCTATTCAGGTTCAAATCAGAACCACACACACACACACATAGAAAAACAGAACAGGGCTTTGCTTGGATGCAAAGTTAACAGGCAAGTAATCCATATTGTGTATCTGGATTTCCAAAAGACGTTTGACAAGGTACCTCATGAAAGGCTACAGAGGAAATTGGAGGGTCATGGGATAGGAGGAAATGTCCTATTGTGGATTAAAAACTGGTTGAAGGATAGGAAACAGAGAGTAGGGTTAAATGGGCAGTATTCACAATGGAGAAAGGTAGTTAGTGGGGTTCCTCAGGTGCCTGTGCTAGGACCGCTGCTTTTTAATATATTTATAAATGATTTAGAGATGGGAGTGACTAGCGAGGTAATTCAATTTGCTGATGACACAAAGTTATTCAAAGTTGTTAAATCGCAACAGGATTGTGAAAAATTACAAGAGGACCTTACGAGACTGGGAGACTGGGCGGCTAAATGGCAGATGACGTTTAATGTGAGCAAGTGCAAGGTGATGCATGTGGGAAAAAAGAACCCGAATTATAGCTACGTCATGCAAGGTTCCACGTTAGGAGTTACGGACCAAGAAAGGGATCTGGGTGTCGTCGTCGATAATACACTGAAACCTTCTGCTCAGTGTGCTGCTGCGGCTAGGAAAGCGAATAGAATGTTGGGTATTATTAGGAAAGGTATGGAAAACAGGTGTGAGGATGTTATAATGCCGTTGTATCGCTCCATGGTGCGACCGCACCTTGAGTATTGTGTTCAATTCTGGTCGCCGCATCTCAAGAAAGATATAGTAGAATTGGAAAAGGTGCAGCGAAGGGTGACTAAAATGATGGCGGGGATGGGACGACTTCCCTATGAAGAAAGATTAAGGAGGCTAGGGCTATTCAGCTTGGAGAAGAGACGGCTGAGGGGAGACATGATAGAGGTATATAAAATAATGAGTGGCGTGGAACAGGTGGATGTGAAGCGTCTGTTCACGCTTTCCAAAAATACTAGGACTAGGGGGCATGCGATGAAACTACATTGTAGTAAATTTAAAACAAATCAGAGAAAATGTTTCTTCACCTAACGTATAATTAAACTCTAGAATTCGTTGCCGGAGAAAGTGGTGAAGGCGGTTAGCTTAGTAGAGTTTAAAATTGGGTTGGACGGTTTCCTAAAGGACAAGTCCATAAACCGCTACTAAATGGACTTGGGAAAAATCCACAATTCCAGGAATAACATGTATAGAATGTACGTTTGGGAAGCTTGCCAGGTGCCCTTGGCCTGGATTGGCCGCTGTCGTGGACAGGATGCTGGGCTCGATGGACCCTTGGTCTTTTTCCAGTATGGCATTACTTATGTACTTATGTAAACCAGAACAATACACACACAGAAACAGAAGAGGGCTTTGCTTGAGAGCAAACCTAACAGGAAAGTAATCCATATAGATTCAAACCAAAACCACTCACACAGGGCTCAGGGCTGTGCCCAAACAACAGTAAAACAAGAAAAAGGAAAATAGACCTGTTTCAAAGGCAACGCAGGAAAGCTCCTTGGGTCCTAATAAAGGAGTAGGCTGATGATGTCACAAGTAGGAAATGAAGCAGAAGCAGGGAGACCAAAGTGAGGCTTGGCTAACAGTAAGAACAACAACAGGAAAAAGGCAGACTGGAGAGGTCACAGAGCTAGATACAAAGAAACAGTAGGTCTGAACATAAAGGCACAGCCACAACCATGACAGACATAGAGGCATATTTTCAAAGCACTTAGCCTTCCAAAGTTCCATAGAAACCTATGGAACTTTGGAAGGCTAAGTGCTTTGAAAATATGCCTCATACTGTGCATAAAAATAATCCACATCCAGTTTTAAGCCACCCAGTAAATGGTCTTCCTGCAATATTTCACAGTCCACACGTGTTTTAACAATCTTGAATAGTTTTGTATCGTCTGCAAATTTAATAATCTCACTCATTCTGATTTCCATATCATTTATAAACATGTTAAATAGCACCGGTCCCAGTACAGATACCTGCGACCCTCCACTGTTCATCCTTCTCCATTGACAGAAACGACCATTTAACCCTACCCTCTGTTTTCTGTCCAATAACCAATTCCTAATCCACACCAGAACCTTGTCTCCTATCCCATGGCTCTTTAATTTTCTCAGAAGTCTCTCATGTTTATTTGTGCCTTCAAAGAAATGAAGCAAATTGGTGAGGCAGGACTTCTGAACCCATGCCGTCCCACTAAATGTTTGTCTACATGTTCTATAATTTTATTCTTTATAATAGTTTCCACTATTTTGTGTTTTTTCCTTTGATCTACAAGCTGCTTGGAGGTTGAAGGGGATAATGTGCATCCTTTATCCTGCCCTCTCATTAGGCACACCTGGCTTACTTTCACCATTGTTGAAGCCTCTCTTCTGGGATTCCCTAAATGTCCTGTTTCAATAGTATCCTTCAAGGATACTCCACACTGAACCATGCACTCCTGAGTGACTGTCGGCTCCCCCCCCCCCACCCCCCACCACTATCAGTGGTGTGCTGGAGCTGGCTCACACCGGCTCGCAAGAGCCGCTTGTTAAATTTTGACAGCTCTTGCGAGCCGGTTGTTGTTTGGGGCGAGCCGGCTCCATTGCACGAGGTAAGCATGGCAGGAGGGCGCCATGCTTACCTCCCCTCCCGCTCCCATCCATGTCTAGCGATGTCCTTCACCCCACCCTCCCCTGCCGCACCCATCCATCAGTTTCAATTACCTCCCTCGAAGCGCCGCCTTATTTAAAGCCCTGCTGCCCGTCTCCAGCTGCCTTCCCTGCTTGCTTCTGAGGAGTTTGCACCCTTAGTCCCACCTTCTGACATCATTCTGACGTCATTTCCTTTTTCCGCGATGGCAGGACTAAGGGCGTGAACTCCTCAGAAGCAAGCAGGGAAGGCAGCTGGAGACGGGCTGCAGGGCCTTAAATAATGCGGCGCTTCGAGGGAGGTAATTGAAACTGATGGATGGGAGCAGGAGGGGAGGATGGGGGCGAAGGACATTGCTAGACATGGATGGGAGCGGGAGGGCAGGGGAGGGAGGAGAATTGCTGGGCATGGATGGGCAGAGGGAGGCAGGGGAGAGAATTGCTGGGCATGGATGGGCAGAGGGAGGCAGGGGAGAGAATTGCTGGGCTTGGATGGGCAGAGGGGGGCAGGGGAGAGAATTGCTGGGCATGGATGGGTAGAGGGGGGCAGGGGAGAGAAGAGAATTGCTGGGCATGGATGGGTAGAGGAGGGCAGGGGAGAGAAGAGAGTTTCAGGACATGGATGGAGGGGAGGGCAAGAGAAATTCTGGACATGGATGGAGGGGAGGGCAAGAGAAATTCTGGACATGGATGGAGGGGAGGGAAGGGAGAGAGAAGAAATACTAGACATGGAGGGAAGATAGAGGAAGGAGATTAGATGAGGGAAAAGGAAGTGAGGAGAGAAACTGCACATGGATGGAGAAAATAGGCAGAAGCTGGATCCACCATACAGTCAAGTCTGTGGAGGAAGAAATGAAGAAGAAAGGAGGAAAGAAAAGAAATAAATGGAAAGGAAGCCCTGGAAACGGAGTCAAGGGAACAGATAGAGAGCAGCAGAATCAGATACTGGGCCAGCATGATCAGAGAAACAAAGTCACCAGACAACAAAGGTAGAAAAAAATAATTTTATTTTCATTATAGTGTTTGAAATATGTCCACTTTGAGAATCAGGTGCTGAACGTTAAAAGTTTATATTTATTTACTTATTTATGGCATTTTATCCCATATTAAACATGAATTAGATTGGAACCTGGGATCATTTAATTTTTTTTCCTGGAGAGAGTAATGCATTGCCCCCCCCCCCCCCCGGCTATAGCCAGCTCTGCAATTTTGGGGGGGTGCACAGGTGGATGGGGGGGCGCAGTGGTGGATGGGGGGGGTGCTGAGGTGGACCGGGGAGAGAGCCTGTTGTTAAAAATTTACCAGCACACCACTGACCACCATTCTAGTTTAAAAGCGGCTCTATCTCCTTTTTAAAAGTTAGTGTCAATAGCCTAGTTCCATCCTGGTTAAGATGGAGCCCATCCTTTTGGAATAGTCTCCCCCTTTCCCACAATGTCAACCAGGTCCTAACAAATCTAAATCCCTCATCCCTGCATCATCGTCTCAACCATGCATTGAGACTTCAGAGCTCTGCCTGCCTTTTGGGTCCTGTGTGTAGAACGGGGAGCATCTCTGAAAATGTGACCCTGGAGAAGCTGGACTTCAGCTTGCTACCTAAAAGCCTAAATTTGGCTTCCAGAACCTCCCTCCCAAATTTTCCTATGTCATTGGTACCCTCATGTACAAAGACATCCGGCTCCTCCCCAGCACTATCTAAGTGGCATCCTTTTCAAGGATGTCTCCTACTCTCTAACTTTTCCCCCTGTTTTCACCCTATTGTCCCATTATTGTCTGAACAAAATGCAAGGGAGGCAAAGTTTCTAGATAAAATAAATGACTGCTTCATAGAGCAGCTGGTTCAGGAACTGACAAGAAAGGGAGTTATTTTAGATCCAGTCCTTAGAGGAATGCAGGATTTGGTACAAGAGGTAACAGTGTTGGGGCTGCTTGACAATCATGATTATAAGGCAATCAAATCTGACTTTATAACTGAAGTGAGAACATAAAGGAAATTGCTGCATTACCTTTTAATTTTCAAAAGGGAGACTATGATAAAATAAGGAAAATTTGAAAAAAAATAAAAAACCTCACATCTAAAAGGAGCAACTGTGGAGGTTAAGAGTCTACATCAGGTTTGAACATTGTGTCAAAATACCATCTTGGAAGCCCAGACCATATGTATTCCTCTTATTGAAAAAGGTGGGGGGAAAAAAAGGAACACCAACTGAGGCTTGTAACACTCATTGGTTTATAGTGAATACCATCCAAAAAACCATGGGAATTTGTTGGGATTGTTAGGAAACAGAGGGCTACAAGCAAGCAAGTAATAACTTCGACTCCTGCGAGTACAGGTGGGGATGGAGGAGATTAATTGTGGGGATGGGTGTGGATGGAATGGATCTTAGCAGGTATGGGTGGATATGGGTTAGATTCCATTGGAGATGGGCGGTGATTGGTGAATTTCTATCCCAGTGCAACTCTCTATTTTGCCATTCCAGTTTGAGACATCAGATAAGGGACAGTGTGATCCAAGCTCTCACTTGAAATAGACTTCCTGAGTCAATATGTTATGCTCCATCTCTGGCCATACTCAAATGAAGGGGACACGAAAGAGGCAGAAGATATGCAATGTAAATACAATAGAACAAGCAGCAGACCAACAAATATAGAAGTTCAAAGCAAGAATTTTAATTCAAACAAACACGCATGCCTGACGTGGTCATGTTTCACCAGAAGGCTGCGTCAGATCTATGTTTACCTCTCTAGTTGTGCCTCCGACAGCTTTCTGGCTAAAGATGGCTACATCAGGCATGTATGATTGTTTGAATTAAAGTCCTTGCTTTGAACTTCTATATTTGTTTGCATTCAAATATAGACTATTTAACTCTTAACCCCCTATTCACCTGTTCAGTATCCATATTTGTTTTAATTATTCTCACACTAAATAACTCCATAATCTTTTATTTGCCCTGTTTGTCTGTCTTGATTAGATTGTAAGCTCTGTTGAACAGGGACTGCCTCTTACATGTTTTTTGTACAGCGCTACGTATGTCTAGTTGTGCTATAGAAATGATAAGCATTAGTAGTAGTAGTAGTTGCCTGATCCAATGGTATGCAGTGTAGTGCAGTCATGTCATGTCCTGTTCTGCCCTCCTACTGTCCTCATCATCATGACCCACTCCTACCCCTTGGCTGGCAGTAGGAGAGGTTTTTAATTGCATGTCATCTCTGGTTAGTTCCCACCTAGACAGGTCCCACCTGGACAGTTCCTACCCACCAATTCCCACCTAGGACAATTCCCATCCATAACCCACAAAAACACAAAACACACTAGGACAAGTAACCTTCCTCCCTTTTCTCTTCCAGATCATTTGGAGGGCCAGTACCCCCTCACATACCCCCCTTAACATTATCTTTTACACATACCTTTCCCAGGCTTTCCCCTTCCAGACATACAGTTCGTGGGGGGGGGGGGGGGCAAGGCCCCCCAAACTAGATTTCAACCTAATTCATGTTTAATTCGGGATCGAAGTGTCATTAATAAATAAATAAATACAAACTGCAGTTCATGTGGGGGGCAATGACCCCCACACCCCCCAAATCAGGTTTCAACCTAATTCAGCCCTTCAAAATGACACACTGATTACGATTTATAACAAATTATCTATGAAAAGTTATTCCTTTATTATACGTCCTCTGTGTACATCCATATGCAGCTCTAACCTCCTTGTTCCAGATGCCATAAAATTAAAAAAAAGCACCACCAGGACATATGGGACCCCGACACAAGAAAGAAGCTACAGTCAGTAAAAAAAAAAAAAAAAGGCTAGGGAGGGTGAGAAATGACCGGGGGAGGGGGAAAGGTCCTTGGTGGGAATTATCCCCCTTAAGTGGGAATTTGTCACGTCTGTGGCCGTGACCACCCTCAGCCTTACCTTCTTTCTGGGGGTCAGCAGCTCTGCTGACTTCTCTCTGTGTTTGTGTTAGTCTTGTCTCTGTCCTGGTGTGCTGGCTGCTTCCAGCATGAACCTGATTGCTTCACTAGACCTCACCTGTGTGGGCTATGCCTCTCTAGGGAGCCAGCATCTAAGATGGCTGCCACCAGCTCTATGCCAGCTTCCAAGATGGCTCCTGCTTGTCTTTCCTGTGGGGTCACTTCCTATGTGTGTCAAGCCTCTCTTTGGGGTCAAGGTACTTCCTGCTTCTGTCCTGCTGCTGGTGACCTCATCAGTGAGAGCCTTCATAAGGAAGTGCTGTGCTGGCATTCTGGGCCTTTGCATGAAGTGTTATGCTCTTAGGCCAGGTCAGGTTAGTAAGTGTCTGCTGCACTACTGCTTAGCCTCTCTCTGGGTTCCAGCCCAGCTTCTTTCTGTGTCTGTGTCTCTGTTGTCCTTCCGTGAGGGGTCTTCCCTGCCACTGTCTGTCTGTGGACTGCGGTCCTTCCTGGCTTACCTTGAGTTGGGGTGAAGCCTCTGTCTGTGGACTGCGGGTCCTTCCTGGCTTACCCTGTGTTTGGGGTGAAGCCTCTGTTCCTGGCTTACCCTGTGTTTGGGGTGAAGCCTCTGCTCTAGGCTTACCCTGTGTTGGGGTGAAGCCTCTGTTCCTGGCTTACCCTGTGTTGGGGTGAGGCCTCTGTCCCTGGCTTACCCTGGGTTGGGGTGAAGCCTTTGTCCTGGTTTACTCTGTCTGTTCTCCTGTCTGCCCCAAAGACCCTTGGCCTGTTATTCCTGGTTACTCTGGTTGCTCTGCTGCCTGCCCAAGACCCTTGGCCTGTTATTCCTGGTTTGCTCTCTTTACCCCGAATCCTGCCTTGCCTAGTCTGTGTGCCTACCCTGCTTGTATATCCTGAGTGTATATCCTGAATCCTGTCTCTGTCTAGCTAGTGTTTATTGCCAGGGCGTGGTCCATGTTTCCTGCTGCTACCTAGCTAGTGGGTTTACCAGCTGGGTATTCCCTGATCCCCAGTCTGCCTTGCTGGCATGTTGCCCTAGTCTTTGCTCCTGCTAGCCTTCGTATGTCTTGTCTCCTTGGTCTGTCTTCTGGTTCTTGCTAGTGGCGGTGCAGCAGCTCCCTGTCTGAGTTTAGTTCCTAGTCTAGTCTCCCTCGTGTATCCCAGACCTGGGGTGGGTCCTCTGGATCTTTCGTTCCTGCCTTATCCTGCAAGTCCTGCCAGCCACCTGCACTTCGGAGCTCAACTCCGGAGGAACAGTGGCTAAGTGCAGGTGAAGCTGTTCCTGTTTCATCTGTTCTAGTTGCCTGCCTTGTACTACTCCAGTCCAGAGTTCCAGTACTGCTCTTCTGTGTTTCCAGTCCCGAGGTGGTCTTGCCTGCCGCTGCCGCTCCGCGGCAGTGGCCCAAGGGCTCACAAACTCCAGTCCTGGCTCGAGGACCTGACAGAATGCCAAGGCCCTCGAGAACGCAACAGAATTGTCCCGGGGGGGGGGGGGGGATTGTCCTAGATGGGAATTATCTTGGGGAAACTGAGAAGGGAAAAAAAGGAGTTGGGAAGGGTTTGAGTGGCAGTGTAGAGGACTGTGGAAGGGGTGGGAGTCTGGGAGACAGAGAAAAGAGACAGATATGCAAAGAGGATGAAAGAATGTGGGAATGGGTTGGAGAAGAAGTGAAAGAGAGGACACTGAGTAGAGGATTAAAGAAAGAAGGAAAGGAGTTGAGTGACAGGGAAGCAGCTGGGCCTGGTTCCCCTGGTGAGGGAAGTGAGAGCAGGGGTATAGCTATGGGTCCCACCCAGTTTTGCCTGAGGCCCACCCAGAAGCACAGCTAGTAAGATTCACCATCTGTCCAGCCTTTCTCCTGCAGTGAGGCCCAGATGCATCAACCAGAGTCAGAGGAATGCAATTTATGTTATCTATAAACTTTGCCTCCCTATCATGTCCTGATGTAATATTTATTCAGACAATATTGGAATTATTGAAATAAAAAAATAAACTTCTTCTCCATTTATAATAGCTTGGTCTTTCTACTATTACTGACTCAGACTACAAAAAAAAAGATACAAAAAGATAGTGGAGAAAAAGACTTTGGTACAAAATGCCTTTAAACCAAATCAACCATATATTGGACCAGCGTCTGTCAATCACAGGTCAGAAAAAAAACTCCACTATGTTATACCTCATAAGAGTAGGGTAGGTGTTAAAATCTAGGTTAAACTGTATTTAATTTGTATTTAATTTAGATATCTGTGTTTTATTAGTTATGTTCTTATTATTTTTTGGTTTGCTGTGCTTTCCTATTATTGACTGGAGTTCCTATTTGTTTGGTTATGAGATGTATTTTTTAATGTAAACCGTTCTGTTTTCTAATTGCAATAACAAACGGTATATAAAAGGAATAAATGATAAATGATGATTTACTCTATAGCTTCAAAAAGCAAAAATTTCTTAAATAATCAAGTTAGTGTTGACTTATTATTAGTAACGTTGTAACATACTAGATGACAGAAAAAGACCTGCATGGTCCATCCAGTCTGCCCAACAAGATAAACTCATATGTGCTACTTTTTGTGTATACCTTACCTTGATTTGTATCTGCCATTTTCAGGGCACAGACCGTAGAAGTCTGCTCAGGACTAGCCCCGCCTCCCAACTACCAGCCCCGCCTCCCCCCACCGGCTCTGCCACCCAATCTCGGCTAAGCTTCTGAGGATCCATTCCTTCTGAACAGGATTCCTTTATGTTTATCCCACGCATGTTTGAATTCCGTTACTGTTAGAAATAGATTGAGGGCAGTGGAGAGGACGATGAAAATAGGGGGAAAACTTAGAGGGTAGGAGAGATCCTTGAAAAGGATGCCACTATGGTATTTTTTTTATCGCGGGAAGAGGTGCCAGTTTCAATTTTTCACAGTGCTCCCCTCTCCTCCCCCCATGCAGAAGCTGAAATTGGTTGATCTGCTCTCTTCCCTCTGCTGTGCTCCTCTTGTGTCTAGCACCCTGCATTCTGCTCCACCCCTTAGGTTTCCCTTTCCAGTATCTTTTGTTTCTGGGCTCCTGTACTTTATGTTTCCAGTTTCACTGTGTTTATTTTCTCTTGCAGCAATCTGTATCGTCTTATCTCCCTTCCTTTTTTACCTTACCCCAGCCAATCTTTTCTCTTCCTTGCATATCAGCTGCTCAGATACTGCAAGGTCACTCTCTGCCTCTCCACATAACCCCTCCATGATTTTCCAGTACTTGCCTCTTCCTGCTCCTCCCATCTCACTCCTTCCTTCCTTTTCCCACATACTTGCCTCCTACAACTTTTTTTTGCCTTTTCTCCAAACATCCCCCCTCTGTCCTTTCAATCACTCTTCAAAGTTCCGATTTCACACTGCGCAGACACTCTCTCTCTGTACCAGTAATTATCTCCTGTGCATTCACACCCTCCCTACATACCCAACTTCCCCTCTTATATATTAACTACTCTTACAAGACCATTCTTCCCTCTCTTCATTTTTCAGCATACAATATTCATTTTCTAGACACTCAGGATCTGTAAGTTACACACATAAGTGTAAGTGCCGCCTATATCCCACCACAGTAGACCCCTTTGCAAATACCTGCTCTGACAGTTAAGTGGGTATTTGCAGACTAGCACCTAGACACCCTGCTAGTGCTAATGCAGGTATGTGCACACATACATGTCAGTGCTAGCCTTCTAAACATAGATGTGTGTAACACTCTTTCAGCACTATCTACTCTTTTGGATGTGATCTGCAAAAACTGAACCTTTCCCACTAACTGCTGTGCAACCCCAGGACAAAAGGGAAATAGGACTTGATATACTGCCTTTCTGAGGTTTTTGCAACTACATTCAAAGCGGTTTACATATATTCAGGTACTTATTTTGTACCAGGGGCAATGGAGGGTTAAGTGACTTGCCCAGAGTCACAAGGAGCTGCAGTGGGAATTGAACCCAGTTCCCCAGGATCAGAGTCCACTGCACTAACCACTAGGCTGCTCCTCCACTCAAAACCCTGAGGGAGTCCACTAATCACCCTCCTTTCCTCAGAATGAGCTCCATTCATTTTGTTTACCATTACTCTGCCAGTTTCCAGTCAACCGCCTTGGGGCTCTGCTCAGTTTATCTATGAACCTTCTATATCAGTATCAAAAACTTTGCTAAAACCCAGGTATACCACACCCAGTGCCTGCCTACCCAACCGAGAATTTATTCAGATCATGGGCATTGCATTGGAATGATGTGAGCAGTTGAGGCCTTAGTCTAGCCAACCTTTTGCCTTGCATGGCGTGAGCTACTAGGGAGCTGGGGAGAAAGGTAAAGGTTAGTTTGGCCCCTGCAACCAAAAAGTGTTCCACTGCCTCTGAGATTTATCTGATATGGTCTTTCTTTAGTTAAAATCATGTTGCTTCTAGTGCTGCAACATGCTGGATTCATGACACTAATTACTATCCTTTGCTTCAGTAGGTCCTCATTTGCTTTCCCACCTCTAGGTCAGACTAACTGGCCTATAATTTCCAGCCCCCTCCCTGTGATTATATTTATGAAGATGGATGACATTCACCTTTCACTAGCTCTATGGAGTCAATCATGGCTCCAAAGACTGAATGAAGTGATCCATCAGTGCAGTGGTGTAGCCAAGAGCGGGCCTGGGTGGGCCCAGGCCCACCCACTTTGGGCTCAGGCCCACCCAGTAACAGCATACCTATGATGTGGCTGGCAGGGATCCCCAAGCCCCACCAGCCGAAAACTCCTAACAACCGTCCCTCCTGCATACCTTGTAAATAGCAGATCTTCATCTGCAGTGAGCAGCGACTGATACATACTGCTTGCACCAGCCCCACAGCCTTCCCTCTGATGTATTCCTGCCTATGTGGAAACAGGAAGTTGCATCAGAGGGAATGCTGTAGGGCCAACATGAGCAGCATGTATTATGCTGCTCGCTGACGGTGAAAATCTGCTCTTTAAAAGGTATGTGTGTTTGGTGGGGGGGGGGGGCGGATATTTGAGAGACCATATAGCATGCAGGCAAGAGAGGGAGAGACCAAATCCCTTGTGGGACAAGCCGCACTTCTTCTGCCCACCAATCTTCGGCCCAGGCCCACCCAAAATTGGGTGTTTGGCTACGTCCCTGCATCAGTGGATCAGCCAGAATTTCTGAGTTCCTGCAGTTTCCTCAGATGTATCTCAACCAGAACCATAGTCTTGTTTATTTTTGGCTTTGATAGTTCTGTACAAATCTTCTATTCCACATCCACCTCACTGCTATGTGTACTCCTGACTTTCTAACTCCAGTTTATTGCTGAACGAGCCCTAAGTTTGGGCTCTTTCTACTAGCTATCACCCAGTTATTAATAATGTTTTCTTTCCTAAGGAAGCCCCAGTTGAAGACATTTCTTGCTACCTAGAGTCCCCTTACGTATCGGAAGAGGTGAAGTTGCTGACAATCTCTTTGTGACTGGTTCCGAGTGGTACCAGACAATATAATTTGTATTGTTCTGCTTTTGTTGGGTTGCATTGTGTTACATGAAATTCAGGCTTGTAGACATTATAGTTTCCAGAGAACTGTAGATTTATTCCAAGCTTGTTACTCTAAGAGGATTTTAGTAACACCAAAAAGTAAAACAGGAAAGATTTAAAAGAAACACTCCATAGTTTGTGCCAGGAGTTTTAAGCCCCCCCCCCCCCCCCCCCCCCCCCACACACACACACCACTCACTCTTTTCCATTCCATTTCAGTAAACAGACAAGGAGCTCACTGGGAAGATTATAACAGAGAAGAACAGAGGCAACAGAGCTACATTGTAATGGGGCAGGATTATGGCATCAAGTGACCGGCTCTGCCTCAGCAGTTTGTAGGTTCCTTAGGAAAGGGTTTCACTGAAGATCAGAGTCTGAGGAGGCAAAAGAAGCACTGGGGCAGGAAGGAGGGCTGAGCTAACTGTGGAGAGAGACTGCAACTGAGAGGTGTGCAAGGGGTGAGGAGGCCATTTCCCACCATCCAGTGCCTGTGAGTATCTAAGCCATGATCTAAGAAATTTATGCTGCTCTACCTGTCTGACTGACCTGCTGCAGATTAGCTCAATGTTTTTGACATTTATATAGATCTTATAACCCATGCACATTTACAAAGAATAATCATATTCATTTCTATAATTAATGTTATCTTTTATCTATTGGTTTTACTCTTTCTATTTCTTTGTCACTGTTTCTCATCTGTGCTTTCACTCTCCAATGATGTATATTCTCTTCATCTTCATCACCTGGTCTTCATAAGTCTACTTATCGCTGTCTTTATTAAACTCCCAGTACACAAAGGTAAATCAACAAGGCATAGGTTATAGCTCAAGATGACATTGCTTGAAAGCACAAGTAATTTCAAGTTTGCTACTATAATCAGACATTATACTTAGTTCATTTTGCAGTAGCTTGATGAAAGGAGTATAACTCTTGAAAGCTAGTCACAAATATATTAAAGATAGTTCAATAATTATGTATCAGTTTTAACTTATTTTGGACCTTTGTTTCTACTCATCAAGGTAGACTAACCCAACAACTAAATTATTTTAACTTTTATCAGATTATCCATCTCTCTCATTCTCTTCTGTTCTACTCATCTCTTTCCCTAACATACTGTATTATCATCTCTGCTTCTATCAATTTATACATATCTTCCTTTGTCTTGGTTATTCTGCCTAATCTTTCCTCCATTTCCCACTCTCTAACATATTAAGAGGTCCTTTTACTAAAGTATGGTAAGTGCTAATACTCATTTACCTTAAAAGGGCTTCTTTGGGATGCACTAAGGTGTCCTGCAGTAAAATCCAAATGTGTACATGCAAACCAAGTGCTAAAAAAATTTCTGAATTTTTCTCAGAGGGGCATGACAACATGAATCAGTTGGTGCAGCCACATTACCACACGCTGATTAGTTTGGGATTAGCATGTGATTCCTTACTGCCTACAAAATTTTTTTTTATTTATTTATTTAGATTTTGCTCACATCTTTTTCAGTAGTAGTTCAAGTTGAGTTACATTCAGGTACTCTGGATATTTCTCTGTCTCAGGAGGGCTCACAATCTAAGTTTGTACCTGAGGCAATGGAGGGTTAAGTGACTTGCCCAAGATCAGAAGGAGCAGCAGCGGGATTTGAATCGGCCACCTCTGGATTGCAAGACTGGTGCTCTAACCACTCCTCTGGCAGTAATGGCTCACCCACTACTATTTGTTAATGACCACACACTAATGACAACATTAACACATACTACTCCCCTACCAAGGCTCATATATGGTTTTAACCTCCACCTTAACCATATATCATATAGAAATCATTCATATGTTTTTATCGCCTCAGCAGTGCACATGACCAACTTCACTCTTTTACTGGACATTCAATAGCACCCAAATCTTAGCAGGAGGAAATCCAGAAAGAAAACATTGCGAGGCTGGTACTAAGAACGGCTAAGGGGGAGCCCTTGACACAGCTTTTTAGGGCGAAACATGCATGTCGGGCATTGTTGAACCCCTGGTCTGACCGTTCAGTGCAAGTTAAGTATTGCTTATAAGTAACTTAGAGATTAAAAAGTAAAATGAACAGTTAAATAAGTAAATGAAGAAACAGTTTAATAAAATATTATCGCCAGTGAGGATTTGGGTGCTATTGAATGTCCAATAAAAGAGTGAAGTTGGTCATGTGCACTGCTGAGGCGATAAAAAACATAAAAAACATATGAATGATTTCTATATGATATATGGTTAAGGTGGAGGTTAAAACCATATATGAGCCTTGGTAGGGGAGTAGTTACAGTTGAAGGGCTCTTAAAGAGAGAGTTAGTAGTGCCAAGTACGTGCGGTTTCAAACATTAACACATAGCCATTAACTCCTGGATTCTATATATCATGCCAACTATTCCACGCCAAAATCTAAGCATATTCTATAACAATGTACATAACTTAATTGCCTTAATAAGCTAATCAGCATTGATAACAGTTCTTAATGAGCAATAATGAACACTAATTGGCAATAATTAGAATTTAAGCACACAACTCGCTAAGTGTATTCTGTAACACAGAGTGCCTAAATTCTAATGTGTGCGCAGCTAAAAAGGGGTATGGTTATGGGCAGAGAAACGGGCGTTTCATGGGCATTCCAAAATTTACACACACTGTTATAGATATGGCCCTCTGCACCTAAATCTATGTGCCAGTATTTATGGCATATTTTCCTTGGTGTAAATGGATGCATGTAGTTCTAGGCACTGAGATAACAACTAAGCATATTCTATATACCGTGCCTAAATCTAGGCACCACTTATAGAATACGCTTAGGCGGAAATTTGTTCTGTGCGGATTTTTCAGGCGCCATATAAAGAATCTGGCCCTAAATGGGAAAATCGGTCATTTTCTGGCTGTGGTTAAGATGGCCTTAGCACGTGAGAAAGACCCAAGTAAGGGCATGCTAAAGCCATGTTTTACCACAGCTTAGTAAAACAACCCCTAAATCTCTAATCCTTTTTCCATCTATTTAAATGTACTCATAGAGGAAGAAGTGACAAAGATGTAGATCAATCTCGTTCTCTCAGTCTTAACACTTGACTTCCCTCTCTTCATTCTGTGCTTCAGCTTTTATTGTCTATTAGTCTCATCATTATTTTCACATCCCTCCTTCATTTACACTGTCTCTTTCAGGGATTGTTGTTCCTTTATCAGTCTAGCACCTCTTTTAATGCTTTCTTTCAACCTTCATTATGCATCTTTACTACTTTTATTTTGACCCTTTTATCATCTCGTTATTTTTATCACATCAAACTCTTCATTACTTTTCCATTTTTCCTCTGTATTCCCTAGTCATTACCTCTATTCATTCTCTCACTCTCCCTGATCTCCTCTCTTACTTCCTTTTTTTTCTCCATCCCTTTAGTTTTCTCATTTTGTCCTCTTCTTTGTCCATCTTTCTTTCTTTTCATCTCATGCTCTGCAGTTTCTCAGTTTCTTTCATTATATGTCTCTCCTCCCTAAACATGAGCAGTCAGCTTGCCCAATATAAAATCAATAACCAAATTCCCCTTTTTATCTTATAGCATAATGCATGTTAAAATTATATAGTGACAGGGTATATAGAGACTGTAGGCAAGTAATCAAATAAAGTACCAACCAGGTGGCTGCATATTAGGGCAGCTAGAAATCAGTGCTAAATTTAAGATCAATGAGTGAACCCTCTTACCTCTAGCCTCTGCCCACAGCATTCAGGCACCCACTATAACATCATGCCATGCCACATCTGGGAAGGGGAATGATTCAGCATTCAGCAAAACTCTGTACTGTCAGATAACAGAGAAGCAGATGAGAGCCCTGTGCAAGAACATCCTCCACCCTAATCACAGCTACACTGTTTAGAAACTGTGAGATGAGGCAGGGATGCAAAATGTACATATTTATGTGAGCAGGGATTCTCTGGATTCAGTGAAACTGGCCATATATGGTAAAAAAAACAGTCATCATATTCAGAAAGAGCTGATCCCAGATGCTTGAATGGGGCAGTCTTGTTCTCCTGTGAAATCTGTCCAGAATTTTCTAAACACTTGTAGGTATCAAACACTCTGTATGTTATTAGAGTACTAACAGCTAATACACTGCCCAACAAGTGGAGAAAGCATGCAGAGCATGGTTCATGAATGTGGTGGGGCAGTTGAAGGTAATTCTTAGAGGTAGAACAGTTTATGAAATCATGAGACAGTTGCAGGGTGGGTAGTTTTTGGGGTGGAGCAGTTTGTAGGGTGGTGGAGTAGTTGCAGGGGGTAGTTTTCAGGGTTGGAACAGTTTGGGGTGTGTATGGCAGTTGTATGTGTAGTACTGGGGGTTGGGGTAGTTTGATTATTTTGTTTATAAGATTCTTGATATACCGCCTTTCTGTGGTATAACCAAAGTAGTTTATATATACGTTCTCTGTCCTTAGTACATTCACAATGTAAGTTTTGCACCTGTGGATTGTTGGGGTAGTTGTAGGGTAGTTTGGGGGTTGGGGTAGTTTGCAGATGGTGGAGCAGTTGCAAGGATAGGTTTTGGAGGTAAGGGCAGTTTGTGGAGTAGTGGGGCAGTTATTGGGTAGTTTTGGGGTTGGGGCAGTTTGTAGAGGAGTTGTGGAGGGATATTATTTGGGATTAAGGCAGTTTGTGGGGTGGTGGGCAGTTGCAGGAGTATTTTTTGAGGTTGGCACAGTCTGAAAAGTGAAGTGGCAGGGCATTTACATAGGGTAGATTTTTATACTGGGGTACTTTGTGGGTGGGGTGGCAGTTACAAGGGCTACTTTGGGAGACAGTTGCAGGTTGGTGGGACAGTTGCAGAGTGTAGATTTTCAGAGTTGAGCCATTTTTAAGGTAGTGGGATGTTTGTAGCCGGTATTATGGGGTCTTGATAGTTTGCAAAGTGGTGGGACTGGTGCAGAGGGCAGGTTTTCAGAGTGGAGAGTGGTCACGGTAGTTTTGGGGGGGGTGATGGCAGTTAGTGGGGTGGTGGAGCAGTTGCAGAATGTAAGATTTTGGTGTTGGGGCAGTTTATGAGGTGGTGGGGCAGATTGTAGGATGGTAGTTTTTAAGGTGGAGCTGTTTACGGAGTAGTGGGACAGCTGCAAGGGGCTAGATTTTGGGGGTGGGACAGTTTGCAGATGGATATTTTGGGGATTGGGGCAGTTTGTAGGGTGCTGGAGCAATTGCAACCATGAATCTGTAATGAGACCATCATTCTTTGGACGTTTTAAATTTATGCCCAGAAATGGCTTTTACAGTCACTTTGAAATGCTCAGCCACAATTTGTTTTCATGAGGTTTCCCTCTATCTCTCACCTTTTCCCTCTTTCTTTTGTCTCTGTGCATTCAAGATCCTAGCCTTTATCTTCTGTGATATTCCTAATACTTTTTTGCACCTCTTCTTCTTCAGTCTTGTCTCTAATCAACTTATTGTCCCTTCTTTCCATACTCATACTGTCCTACAAATAGTAACTCCTTGCTTCCTTTTTCTGAAACCATCTCCCAATTTGTAGCCCCGCTGCCTTCTCTGACCATCTTCAGAAATCTACAAGGAGTGTTACTGCTTCTACAATCTAAAATCTGCTAAAGGTTCTTAGAAATTTGGGCAATACTTGCCTAGAAAAAGCTCTGTTCTATAGTGAGTAATTTGAAAACTCCTGTTCTACAGCTAGTATTTTGACTCACTATTTTCATACTTTGTGCAATGTGATGTGTTGATTGTTTATTTGCTTTTATTTATTGATGTACAGTCTTATGGTTGAAGGTGCAGACTATAAAAAAAACTTGTATTATTAAATACTAAAACTGAAAACATTAGGTCTGACTTTATGCCTCCCAACTGTTCATCTTGATCCTCAGACTTTTCACTTGATATGTTATTGCTTTTACCTAGTCTTCTTTTAATCTGATAACAACTTGACAAAATCATGTCTTTTGTTAGACTCACTGCTTATTCTCAAAACCTTCTTGATTTCTTAGGGAACCTGTTCCAGGATTGTTCCCTTTGATCATGTCTATGATTAAATGCTAGTTTAACCTTAGGTAAGGTTTCTTACTTTGAAAAATAAGCTGTCATCCATCCTGTTTTGAAGAAAAGCAATTTGGATCAGTCAAACTTATCCAGCTATCACCCTGTGCTAAATTTTTCCTACCTTTCAAAGTTGGCTGAGAAGTTATTTTTTCAACTGTTCTACATTAATGACAAGACTAAAAAGTCTTGTAGACCTGGCAATTGGATGTCCCACAGCACCACCAAATCAAGGTTATCGGGATTTAGGGGAAGTTATATTGATAGTCTCATTTGATCTCTCATCTGCCTTCGATCTTGTTGACAGTCTCTCCTGGCAGATCCTGGGAGGTGAGGTTCTTAAATGATTCACTTTTTGTCTTCCCGATGGATCCTATCATGTGGTATTTGGTCCATCTTCTACTCCAGGCTATACCACATACCATGGAATACCTCAAGGATCATGTCTGGCTCCTTATGATTTTTCTCACTCTTAACATTGTTGGTCCAGATCTATGGAATAAGCGAATACTAGTACACTGATAATATACAGCTGCATATTTGGATCCACTTGCCCAAGATCTTTGTCCCTTGAATTCTTCTTTGGACATGATTTCTCAAAGAATGGCTTCAATTCTTGGGCAGGACAATTCTATAACTGGGTGTGTGCAGTTATGCGCATCTTGCACATGTTAAGTGGCACCTGCCCTGCATGCTAAACTACAAGGTAGTGTGTAAATGCCATAGCACGTGCTGTATGGAGGCATACATGAGGATGGAGCATGGGCAAGTGTGGATATGTTGCCAACCAACACACTCCACATGTAAACTTATGCCAGCATAAGTGGTTGCGCCTAAAGTTTGGTGTGCCAATGTGGCTTTCTGCTAGCTTTCTATAATAACTTGGGCACGCCTAGATGCCGTTATAGAATTGGGATTCAGCATACTCCACTGTGGAACATATGTCGAGGTACCAAGTTATAGAATTACCCCATTGAAGATTAACCCAATCAAGTCATAGGCCCTTTAAATGACTGGTAGGGCTTGTTGTCCAACTTGTGCTCCTTTCCTGCTAGATTCTTTACTTACTTTTGTCAATTCTGTAAAGATTCTGGATTGTATTGTTGATTACAAATTATGATTTGAAGATCAGATCTCTGCAGTAATACGGACTTCTTTTGCTGCTCTGAGACACATTCGATCAATCAGGAATTACCTTGGTACAGCAGCGCTGGCTCATTCATTGATTATTTCATGTATTGGCTATTGTAACTCAGAGTACATTGGTCTTAAGGCCTTGATTACCGAATGGTTGCAAAATTTTAAAATAAGGCAATTAAATGTTTATATGTCACATACACAAATATGCTCATGTTACGGCTTTATAGTTGTTAAACATTGGCTTCCTGTTGCTTACTGTTTATGGTTTAAGGTACTTTTTATTGGCTCATAAAGCATTTTACACTGGAATTCTTTCATATTTATCTGATTCTCTTTTTCCCTACTTACCACTTCTGTCTTTACAGTCAGAGCATACAAATCTTTTATTCATCCAGTTTCTCATTCACGCCTGGATATCACTAGATGTTCAGCTTTGTACACTCAGCCCCTTCCTTATGGAGTGACTTATTTTAGCCACTTCATTTTGAAACTTTTTCTAAGAAATTCAAAACATACTTTTTTACTGTGACTTTTGGTGGCTCAAGTGCTTTTGGGCTCAGAGCCTTCAGCAGGTTGAATGAGGCAGTGAGGTTTCTCTTGCTTAGAAGTTTGTTATCTATTGTTTATCATGTTGTTTTTGGTTTGGGGGGCGTTTGTTCTGATTTTAATTTTGTGGTTTATTCATTTAAATTATTATTATTTTAATCGTAGACCACTTAGTTGCATAAGGCAGTCTAGAAAATGTTTAATAAACTAACCTACTGAAAATGTTTCTCATCTATGTGTCTTTCTGCTCTGTACTGATTCCTTCCCCTCTTTACTTTATCCTGAAAAGCTGACTTTAGAGAGGGTCAACCACAGTTTTGGAATTCCTTTCCACTTCACATCCAAACTGAATCCTCTCACTCCATATTCAAAACAGCAATTAAAACCTGATTCTTTAATCTTGCCTATGGCTGATTATTCATCTCTCCTCTGCCTTTTTCAGACTCCATGAGCTCATTTTCTCTCCTTCCCTCCTCCTTCCTTTCTGTTCCTTTCTTTCTTTCCACTCTTTTCTGTTATTCTGCTTCCTTCCCCTTATTTATCTCCTTGCTTTTTCTTATCTCTCTTCTTTTTCCCTTCTCTTTGGTTTTATTATTGTAAACCACTGTGCTGTGCCATTTTTGGCATTATTTGGCAGTATCAACAAATAAAAATAAATAACCAGGGGAACTGATTAGGCACTAATGCCACAAAGCACCCCACGGGCCCATCAGTGATAGCCAGAGCTGAAAGAAGCATGGTCCTCTCAAAGCCAGATTAAGGGGGACATCTGCCCAAAGAGCATGTCTTCAGCTGGTACACATGGAGGCAATGATGGGGATAGGGACACATGCCCTACCCTTCCTCTTGCGCACATTCTTCCAGTTATTAAGGAAAACTGTCTGCCTTAGGGCCATTGAGTTCATGTTGGCTTTCAGGTCCCACGTTGATTCTTTCTCTTATTGTACCCACCTGCCACCACCTGAAGACACATGCCAGACCCATGGGGAGAGAATAGAGGATCATCGGGGAATAGTGGCCAGTAAATATTGGAATAATGGCCTGCCCAATGGCTTAGGGGCAGTGCTGTGCACTATTGTGTAGAACATTATTAGTTTTATTGCCAGATCAGATCTTTCATATCCCAAGTCAGCTGGTGCTGGGGATGCTGCTAAGGAGCATTCAGAGCCATGGGGTACGAGTCATGGTCATCGGTGGTACCTTGTAGCTAGATTTAGAGCCTATGATATTAGGTTCTGCAAGGAGCCCTGGTGCAGGTTTCCTGGTCTTAGAACTGTTGCTGCAACGACCAGGCCAGGAAAAGCCCCAGGTAGTTGTAAATAAAGGAACATGGCTCTGAGAAGAAGGAGGAACTATAAGGCCAAAATAAAATGTGAGGAATATTAGGGAAGTCATGGTGAGTAAGAACTGGAATATTACCAGGAGTAAGGCAAGTAAAAACTGAAGGAGCATGTAGAGGAATAGTAACAATCTGAAGACTGCTTGGAGGAAGGGAGGATCTGTTGTGTGAATGGGAAAGTTAAAAGTAAAAGTTTACCTGAAGGGGCAGAAATTTGTTGGTTTGCTTTAGGTGTACAAAATTTAAATTTGGGTCTGTCCCACATTTGTCTTCCTCTTGCCTTTTGACCTTAGGTCAGATATGAATAGTGGGAGGAGGAGGAGGATGGCCTGGGTAGGATGGTGGGTACCCAGGAAGGGGTATTGGGAGGGGACATAGGAAGAGAGAGAGGAGCTGGGATTGTGAGTAGAAGGGAAAAAGTCAGGCAGAGCAGTCAGAGAACCTGGGATCGAGGAATAGAGGACCTGGCAAAGGGGAGAGTGCTACATAATGCTACACTTGAATTGTAATTGTTCATTTACTGATATTGCAAATTCAGATTTATCTCTCTGGAGCAGGAAGGAATCATGAAATCCAGCAGGTTCAAGTCATAGGGTGTTGAGGAAGCAAGGCTTAAGGCTACAGTGATGGGAGCCTGGACCCCCTTCCTTCTCCTGACCTCCCAGATCCATCACTTGTGTGCAGAGGATCTGGTGGTACACAAAGCTCCAGATATTCTTGTTTGTATAATACACCATGTAGTTGTAAAACTAATATTTTGTTTTCCCCAGCTGTGGAAAAGTTGAATGTCTCAGGTCTGTAATACTGTGTCCATAGTACACTGATTTGAAACAAACATTTCTATTTATGTGAAATGTTATTGTTGGGCATTGCAAACCACTCTTAAGAAAAGACTGATAGATCCTGTGGTTTATGAGGTAATTATTATGTTACTTGTTATGTTTGTCTCTCTCATACACACATAAACACACATACACAGAAGAATTAAATATTTGTGTAACAATTACTCTAGTCTTGACTCAGAATTTTCCCCATCAAAATTACTGATATATTTGCACCAATCAATGTATAGTAATATATGCACTGAAGTAAAGATTTGATAAATCTGCCTAATGGATATCCTAGTAACCCTGCAAACTCAAATCCCACAACAGACAATTTAACCAGCTCTTGCATTCACACACACAACCACCCATATTCATACATTCAACATCATATCACTCAAAAATCTCACACATAGGCAAGTGCTGAAATGCAATTACAGGAGGCATCATGACTAAAGAATGTTTTAATTTTCCTGAAGAACCTTCAGAGGTATTCATTGCTCATGTAATCACCTCACACGCATTCCACACTGGGAAATACTTGGGGAATGCCGAGCCTGCTGATAAAAAGTGCTCTCAAGATGCTTGTGTGGAGCCTCACACTTCAGTTGTATAGCAAGAATTTTTTGACAGGGGGTATGTCTCCGCCCCCCCCCCCCCCCCCCAATTGCCTTAAAATTATCTCTGCTCCAGTCTTCACCTGGATAGCAGCAGCGGCACTCATAGGCTGCCTGTGGCCTGCACTGGGACTTTATCATTTATTGCCAAACAGGACTGTTATACCCAATTGACTAATTCTCTCAGCTCCAACCCTCGTCGTCTCTTTGCCACCCTTAACTCCCTCCTCAAAGTGCCCTCCGCTCCCACCCACCTCACCCCTTCACTCGCTCCTCAATCACTGGCTGACTACTTCCGCGACAAGGTGCAGAAGATCAACCTTGAGTTCACTACCAAGCCACCTTCTCCTCTTCACCCTTCAACCCACTCCCTCAACCAAACAACCCAGGCCTCCTTCTCCTCTCTTCCTGATATCACCAAAGAGGAAACCGCCCACCTTCTTTCCTCCTCGAAATGCACCACTTGTTCCTCTGATCCCATCCCCACCAACTTACTTAACACCATCTCTCCTACTGTCACCCCTCCCCCATCTGTCATATCCTCAATCTCTCTCTCTCCACTGCAACTGTCCCTGACACCTTCAAGCACGCCGTAGTCACACCACTCCTCAAAAAACCATCATTAGACCCTACCTGTCCCTCCAACTACCGCTCCATCTTCCTCCTACCCTTCCTCTCCAAGATACTTGAACGTGCCGTTCACAGCCGCTGCCTTGATTTTCTCTCCTCTCATGCCATCCTCGATCCGCTTCAATCCGGTTTTCGCCCTCTTCACTCGACAGAAACGGCACTCGCTAAAGTCTGTAATGACCTGTTCCTTGCCAAATCCAAAGGTCACTACTCCATCCTCATCTTCCTCGACCTATCCGCCGCTTTTGACATTGTCAATCATGATTTACTTCTTGCCACACTGTCCTCATTTGGGTTACAGGGCTCTGTCCTCTTCTGGTTCTCATCTTATCTCTCCCACCGTACCTTCAGAGTACATTCTCATGAATCTTCCTCCACCCCCATCCCGCTCTCTGTTGGAGTTCCCCAGGGATCTGTCCTTGGACCCCTTCTTTTTTCAATCTACACCTCTTCCCTGGGCTCCCTGATCTCATCTCATGGTTTCCAATATCATCTTTTTTGCTGACAACACCCAGCTTTATCTCTCCACACCAGACATCACTGCGGAAACCCAGGCCAAAGTATTGGCCTGCTTATCCGACTTTGCTGCCTGGATGTCCAACCGCCACCTAAAACTGAATATGGCCAAGACCGATCTTATTGTCTTCCCACCAAAACCCACTTCTCCTCTTCCTTCACTCTCTATCTCAGTCGATAACACCCTCATCCTCCCCGTCTCATCTGCCCGCAACCTCGGAGTCATCTTTGACTCCTCCCTCTCCTTCTCTGCGCATATCCAGCAGATAGCCAAGACCTGTCGCTTCTTTCTCTTTAACATCAGCAAAATTCGCCCTTTCCTCTCTGAGCACACCACCCGAACTCTCATCAACTCTCTCATTACCTCTCGCCTTGACTACTGCAACCTACTCCTCACTGGCCTCCCACTTAACCATCTACCCCCCTTCAATCCGTTCAGAACTCTGCTGCACGTCTTATATTCTGCCTGGACCGATATGCTCATATCACCCCTCTCCTCAAGTCACTTCACTGGCTCCCAATCAGGTACCGCATACTGTTCAAGCTTCTCCTTCTAACCTACAAATGCTCTCAGTCTGCAGCCCCTCATTACCTCTCTACCCTCATCTCCCCTTACGTTCCCACCCGAAACCTCCGCTCACAGGACAAATCCCTCCTCTCAGTACCCTTTTCCACCACTGCCAACACCAGGCTCCGCCCTTTCTGCCTCGCCTCACCCTATGCCTGGAATAAACTTCCTGAGCCCTTACGCCAAGCCCCCTCCCTGCCCATCTTCAAATCCTTGCTCAAAGCCCACCTCTTCAATGTCACCTTCGGCACCTAACCTTTATACCTATTCAGGAAATCTAGACTGCCCCAATTTGATTGCCCCTATTTGACTGACTGTACATTTGTCCTTTAGATTGTAAGCTCCTTGAGCAGGGACTGTCCTTCTATGTTAAACTGTACAGCGCTGCATAACCCTAGTAGCGCTTTAGAAATGTTAAGTAGTAGTAGTATTGTTTATTAAAAAATGTTAAATCTACCTTTATCACTGAACTAATCAAGGCAGAGTACAATATAGCAAAATTAGATAAATCAACAAGAACTCCAAACACACAAGAAAAGCACTCAAACAAAATCAGCAAAATAAAATTCTATACATTTTTTTTGAGTAGAGAAATGTGGGAGCCGTATTAGTCCACTTTTAAAGGTAAGCAATAGAAATAGAATAAAATAAAACATAGAAAAAGAAACTAAGCTGATACCATTTTCATTGGACTAACTAAATACATTTTTTTTAATTATCAAAAATTTTCTCCCCCCAATTTTTTTCTTTCTTTTTCATCTTTTATGCTGAGAACCCACAGAAACAGTTACAAACCAATATCAATTGGATAGAAAATTAGCAAATGCCTGATTAAAAAAAAATAAGGGTCTTGTTTACTAAGTGTTAGTGTTTTTACCGTGTGCTAACTGTGTAGGTGCCCACAATATTCATAGAGTGCTAATTTTGTGTACGCACTAAAAATGATAGTGCACCTTAGCAAACAGGATTTTAAGATTTTAAGATGGGAGAGTTATTAAGATGGGAGAGTTAGAATATATTGCACTAAATGAAAAATTAGATATAATAGGCATCGCTGAGACCTGGTGGAAGGAGGATAACCAGTGGGACACTGTCATACCGGGGTACAAATTATATTGTAGTGATATGGTGGATCAAATTGGTGGAGGGGTAGCATTGTATGTTAAGGAGGGCTTTGAATCAAATAAATTCAAAATTCTGCAGGAAACAAAACACATCTTGGAATCCCTATGGATTGAAATTCCATGTGTAAAGGGGAAAAGGATAGTGATAGGAGTGTACTATCGTCCACCTGGCCAGCATGAACAGACAGATGTAGAAATGTTAAAGGAAACTAGGGAGGCTAACAAACTGGGCAACACAGTAATAATGGGTGATTTCAATTACCCCGATATTAACTGGGTAAATGTAACATCAGGGCATGCTAGGGAGGTAAAATTCCTTGACGAAATCAAGGACAGCTTTATGGAGCAGCTTGTACAGGAGCCAACAAGAGAAGGAAAAATTCTAGACCTAGTTCTTAGTGGAGAACATGATCTGGTGCGAGAGGTAATGGTGCTGGGGCTGCTTGATAACAGTGATAATAATATGATCAGATTTGATATTAGCTTTGGAGTAAGTATACGCAAGAAATCCAATAAATTAGCGTTTAACTTTAAAAAAGGAGACTATGATAAAATGAGAAGAACAGTGAAAAAAAAACTTAGAGGAGCAGCTGCGAGAGTCAAAAATTTACATCAGGCGTGGATGCTGTTCAAAAATACCATCCTGGAAGCCCAGGCCAAATATATTCCATGTATTAAAAAAGGAAGACCAAACGACAGCCGGCATGGTTAAAAAGTGAGGTGAAGGAAGAGCTAAAAGAAAATCCTTCAGACAATGGAAGAAGGAACTGACTGAAAATAATAAGGAACAGCATAAGGAATGGCAAGTCAAATGCAAAGCGCTGATAGTAACGTAGAGGTGTATTTTCAAAGCACTTAGTAACCTATGGAACTTTGTAAGTTTAAGTGCTTTGAAAATGTGCCCCATAGTAACATAGTAGATGACGGCAGAGAAAGACCTGCACGCTCCATCCAGTCTGCCCAACAAGATAAACTCATATGTGCTACTTTTTGTGTATAACTTACCTCTATTAGATTGTAAGCTCTTTGAGCAGGGACTGTCTTTCTTCTATGTTTGTGCAGCGCTGCGTACGCCTTGTAGCGCTATAGAAATGCTAAATAGTAGTAGTAGTAGTAATTTGCATCTGCCATTTTCAGGGCACAGACCGTAGAAGTCTGCCCAGCACTAGCCCCGTCTCCCAACAACTAGCCCCGCCTCCCACCACTGGCTCTCCCACCCAATCTCTGCTAAGCTTCTGAGGATCCATTCCTTCTGAACAGGATCCCTTTATGTTTATTCCACGCATTTTTGAATTCCGTTACCGTTTTCATCTCCATCACCTCCCGCGGGAGGGCATTCCAAGTATCCATCACTCTCGCCGTGAAAAAATACTTCCTGACATTTTTCTTGAATCTGCCCCCCTTCAATCTCATTTCATGTCCTCTAGTTCTACCACCTTCCCATCTACGGACAAGGTTCGTTTGCGGATTAATACCTTTCAAATATTTGAACGTTTGTATCATATCACCTCTGTTTCTCCTTTCCTCCAGGGTATACATGTTCAGGTCAGCAAGTCTCTCCTCATACGTCTTGTAACGCAAATCCCATACCATTCTTCTAGCTTTTCTTTGCACCACTTCAATTCTTTTTACATCCTTCGCAAGATACGGCCTCCAAAACTGAACACAATACTCCAGGTGGGGCCTCACTAACGACCTATACAGGGGCATTAAAACCTCTTTTCTTCTGCTGGTCACACCTCTCTCTATACAGCCTAGCAACCTTCTAGCTATGGCCACTGCCTTGTCACGCTGTTTCGTCGCCTTCAGATCCTCAGATACTATCACCCCAAGATCCCTCTCCTCGTCCGTACATATCAAACTCTCACCGCCTAGCACATACGTCTCCCGTGGATTTCTACTCCCTAAGTGCATCACTTTGCATTTCTTCGCATTGAATTTTAATTGCCAAACCTTAGACCATTCTTCTAGCTTCTGCAGATCCTTTTTCATGTTTTCCACTCCCTCCCGGGTGTCCACTCTGTTACAAATCTTCGTATTATCCACAAAAAGGCAAACTTTCACCCTTCAGCACTATCACTCACAAATATATTGAATAGAATCGGCCCCAGCACCGATCCCTGAGGCATTTCACTACTCACCTTTCCCTCATCCGACCAAATTCTATTAACCACCACCCTCTGGCGTCTGTCCGTCAACCAGTTCCTAATCCAGTTCACCATGTCGGGTCCTATCTTCAGTCTTTCAAGTTTATTCAAGAGCCTCCTGTGGGGAACCGTGTCAAAAGCTTTGCTGAAATCTAAGTAGATTACATCCATAGCACGTCCATGATTCAATTCTCCGGTCACCCCGTCAAAGAATTCAATGAGATTTATTTGGCACGATTTACCTTTGGTAAAACCATGTTGTCTCTGATCTTGCAACTTATTGGCTTCCAGGAAATTCACTATCTTTTCCTTCAGCATCACTTCCATTACTTTTCCAGTAACCAAAGTGATGCTTACCGGCCTATAGTTTCCATCTTCTTCCCTATCACCACTTTTGTGAAGAGGGACCACATCTACCATTCTCCAATCCCTCGGAACCTCTCCTGTCTCCAAGGATTTATTAAACAAATCTTTAAGAGGACCCGCCAGAACCTCTCTGAGCTCCCTCAATATCCTGGGGTGGATCCCGTCCGGTCCCATGGCTTTGTCCACCTTTAGCTTTTCAAGTTGTTCATACACACTCTCTTCCATGTACGGTGCTATATCCACTCCATTCTCAAATGTACTTTTGCCAGTCCATCGTGGTCCTTTTCCAGGATTTTCTTCTGTGAAAACAGAACAAAAGTATCTATTTAGCAAATTTGCTTTTTCTTCATCATCATCCACATAGCGGTTCGCAGTATCTTTTAGTCTCACAATTCCGTTTTTAGTCATTCTCCTTTCACTAATATACCTGAAGAAATTTTTGTCACCCCTCCTTACATTTCTAGCCATTTGTTCTTCCGCTTGCGCTTTCGCCAGACGTATCTCTCTCTTGGCTTCTTTCAGTTTCATCCGGTATTCCTCCCTGTGTTCCTCTTGTTGAGCTTTTTTGTATTTCAGGAACGCCAACTCTTTAGCCTTTATTTTCTCAGCCACTTGCTTGGAGAACCATATTGGTTTCCTTTTTCTCTTGCTTTTATTTACTCTCCTTACATAATAGCTGGGTAATTGATCTCAGAGCTATACTATAACAGTCCGGCAATGTGTCTGAGATCCAGCAGTACTATTAATATCTATTACAAAGACCTCAGCCATACAACTCAATGGAAAATTTTTACCCTTCAAGAATTAAGCACTATCCTCTTCATCGGTCTTTTAAGTATATGTTTTTTCACCCTATATATTCCTTTATACGTTGTTTATAACTTAATAGGTAACATTAAGTTTTATACTTAGCTTTGTCAGCTCAGGGGTAATTCATCCGACGTGACTCATGTTTTGCATTTAAGCTTTATCAAGGATCTACCCCTTGAAAAAAACATTTACGATGTCAATAATGTTATCCTCAAACTCTAACAATAACTAAATAAATCATTGATCTCAAACCTTAAGAGATTCCATTACCTGTTGTCAAGCCAGTCCCATCTTGATGACCTACATTTACCAAGTCAAGATGGTGCTGGCATCTAACTTCCCATATTTAAACCATCAGTTGATTTTACTCTCCACCTATCGCAGAACCCCATCACAGTAACGATACACACTCTATTTCAGCATTTAATCCCTTAGGAGCTACTGTTTGTAATAAAAATATCCATTGTTGTTCTTTATAATTCATGAGTCATGTCAGATGAATTACCCCTGAGCTGACAAGTTAAGTATAAAGCTTAATGTTACCTATTAAGTTACGATCAAAGATAGTCCCTTTGGGGATAATTCTATAACTGGGAACCTATAAATAAATGCCCAGAGGGCACCTGGTAGAAGCCTGTTCTATAAAGGAACATACATACGTACTTTTCTTAGGCAATACTAGCGTAACATCAAAAATACATACATATAAATTAGGTGCAAAAACTTACACTAACCACAGAGCTGGCATGTATATGCCTAAATTCCAATAATGCAGACAAGAGGATAGATTCAATAAAGAGTGCCAAAATGTAGGCACCGAGAATTCTGTAATGGCAGTTCCTTGCGGAATTGCATTATAGAATACTAATGTTAGTCTGCAGTTCTGCGCCTAGTACTTTCACCATGTCAAAGGCTGGTGTAAGTGCTCACACCTACCTATTGACAGTTAGGTACATAACTCAAAGTATTCTATAACCTGCACGCAGAACACCTAGGCACGCCCCAGATCTGCCCATACCCCTCCCACATCCACACCCCCTAGAAGTTGAGTGTGATAGAAGGGTAACGAAAATGATAAAGGGGATGGGACGACTTCCCTATGAGGAAAGGCTAAAGCGGCTAAGGCTCTTCAGCTTGGAGAAAAGGCGACTGAGGGGAGATATGATAGAGGTCTATACAATAATGAGTGGAGTTGAACGGTAGATGTGAAGCATCTGTTTATGCTTTCCAAAAATACTAGGACTAGGGGGCATGCGATGAAGCTACAAAGTAGTAAATGTAAAACAAATCGGAGAAATGTTTCTTCACTCAACGTGTAATTAAAGTCTGGAATTCATTGCCAGAGAATGTGGTAAAGACGGTTAGCTTAGCAGAGTTTAAAAAAGGTTTGGACGGCTTCCTAAAGGAAAAGTCCATAGACCATTATTAAATTGAACTTGGGGAAAATCCACTATTTCTGGGATAAGCAGTATAAAATATTTTGTACTTTTTTGGGATCTTGCCGGGTATTTGTGACCTGGATTGGCCACTGTTGGAAACAGGATGCTGGCATTGATGGATCTTTGGTCTGTCCCAGTATGGCAATACTTATGTACTAACTTTTAGAATATCAGCTAAGGTCAGTTGTGCGTGCAATTGCTAATTGATGTCAATTAGCACAAATTAACACAATAATTGACTGTTAACTGCAATTAAATTAAGTTGTGCTTGCAATTGGTCTTATTCTATAAATTTCATGCACAACTTTGCGCATTAAGGGGCCAATGCTCACAACTCCCATGGTAAAACCAATAGCGCAAAACCCATACCGCTGGAACAGTGCAGAAAACTAGCTTACCAATGCTCAAAGGAAATAGTATTTGGAAAGAAACAGTGTGTTTTAAGCTTGTAAAATGTACTGGATATTTTCCTGCCTTAATTATGTCCTGAAGTGTATTTTTCCTATTTGGCCAGCAAGTGGTGTTTCTTTGCTGTAAAGCTGTTACGTAGAACTGAATGTTATTTTTTTTAGTTTGTGTTAGCCTCTTGCTTCCTGTTTGTGTTAAAGAGGCAGTATATTCTTGAAATCTTGTTGACTGGACTCTAATTGGCACAGGTGCTCATTTCCATTAGAGCGTACTGGTTTTGCTTCCACTCTTAGCAAGGAAGAAAAGAGAGCAGGATCTCTTTGCTGAGGCTTAGTAAACAAACAGTTATATATCCTGATCTCCTCAGGTAATTTTTAGGAAGTAATCAAATGTTTATTTAGAGCTATAATTGATCCATATTTCAGTTACCTGTTATTGTTTGCTGATTGCACATTGTTTGTTCATTGTTCAGTATATTTTCAAGACAATAAACAATTGTTTATTGACTCTGTCTGGACTGATAAAAAATCCTGGTGGTTTGTGTGTTGGGTCTGTGAGTGCTTTCTGGGACTGTGGGACTACTGGGAGTGCAGCCCCCAGTAACCTAGAAATCAGTAGAGATATTTTGAGAGTGGGAGACTCACCCAGAGGCGGTGGGAAGAAAGTGCTAGTGTAGAGCATAAGCGGCAGGTGGACCTGAGCTGTGCTGGCGACAGACCCTCTAAGCGGTCGCAGGGTAACCCCAGGTGGGTGGCTAGGTGTTTTATGACAGCAGTGGGATTGTCAGTTTCAGAGTGTGGCATGAGGGTCACTATCCACTGAGTGGTTCAGAGTCTTTTTTATCTGTAACCTTCAGACACAGAGCACAGTGAACAAGTGCAGCAATAACAGGGTCCCTTTCCAGTTCAGTTTTTTTTTTTTTTTGTAGTGTTAGGAGATTAGCAGTGTGCTAGTGGCGACAGGCAATAGTCAAAAGACACTGGAGATGCCTGACCTAACACAAGAGCGACCAGATGACTTCAGCGAGGATGAGCTCAATGACCTGCGTGTTTGGAGTTCAACTCCTAGGGGGAGACTCCTTGTGGGCAGAGGCCCATGAGTTGGCGGGGCCAGATGCCATGCCCACTGAAATCCAGCAAATCTACAGTAGAGACTTTCACAGGAATGGGGTTCAGATAACATAGTCTTAACCAGGGCCTGGGGCTGACAGGGCCCAAAGCACAGTCTCTGGCTGTTGACTGCCATGCCCTAAACACAGCCTGTAAGTTTCTCTCTCTCTCTTTCTCTCTCTCTCTCTCTCTCTCTCTCTCTCTCTCTCTCTCAGAACAGGGCTTACAAGTTTCAAATCCAAAAGTTGGCTTACCTCAGCCAGGTCACGTTTGCTAGCCTTAGGTTACAATGGCATATTCTGGGGCTTCAGTTCTTCCTTCCCCTGGGCCTCCTTAACCCCACTCTGGCCCTGTCTTTTATACTTCTTGGTTCAGACTCCTCCCCTCCTGTCTCACTTCTTCCCTGGGCGGGACTAGTGATTTTAAGGTGTCTCAGGCTATCTGAGGGACTATTCTTAACGGTGAGGGGCAATATTCTGTAAACCCCCTCACATACCACTTTCCCCATTACCATGTTATGCTCTACTTGGGACATGGCAATGCTTACAATCATTGCCAAAGCAGAATAATTAAACCCGCCATTCAAAAGAAACAACAGCAAAGTAGAAAACTAAGCTATGCTGACTGCTTTTACCAAATGTGGGAAAGCTGTTGGGAAAGATATCATCTCTGCAAATGATGCCAAAATCTGCAACAAGGTAAACATCCGAAATGGTGGGGAAAACATGAGGAGGGAGCTAGCAAGGCATAAAGAATGGTTTAGAATTTGGCAGCTAAAAATGCAAGGTCATGCACTTGGGTAAATGTAGTAAAAAGCAGTTCGAGTAGGTGGGTTTAAAAAGATTTGGACAAGTTCTTGTAGGAAAACTCCATGAACTCTTATTAACAAGGTAGAATTGGGGGGGGGGGGAACCAGTGCTCATTCCTGGGGGTAAGCAATATGAAATCTAACTACTTTTCAGGATCCTGCCAGGTACTTGTGATCTGGATTGGTCACTGTTGAAAACAGGATACTGGGCTGGATGGACTTGTCTGACCTAGTGTGGCAGTTGTGGCCTAGTGGTTAGGGTGGTGGACTTTGGTTCTGAGGAACTGAGTTCACTTCCCACTTCAGGCACAGGCAGCTCCTTGTGACTCTGGGCAAGTCACTTAACCCTCCATTGCCGCAGGTACAAATAAGTACCTGTAAGCCGCATTGAGTCTGCCATGAGTGGGAAAGCGTGGGGTACAAATGTAACAAAAAAAAAGAACTCTGTGTGACACAGTGGTTTATGGTTTATTAAATACTTGTTATATCACTTGTTCTGGAGATCAGATTGAGGCAGAGTACAAAATTAACAAGTTAAAAAGAGAAAAAAATAACACCTAATAATACAGGAAAGCAAAAACATTCATACCAAAGACACAAAGAGGTCATCTGCATCTGCATCTGACCACAAAAATCAACCCTGGCCCTGAATGCCAAAAGCTTGAGTGAAAAAATATGTTTTTAGAGCCTTCAATTTGGGAAATGATTGTTCACTTTGGATGTACAGTGGAAGGTCATTCTGAAGTTTAGGAGCTAAAAATAAATAGCTGAATGTCTCATAGACACCTTTCCCCTTACTCCAGTGGCCTCAAGAAACCTTTGCATTGTGGAGATTGGAGATGTGTGTACTGAAATAGGGGCCAGTCCAGGACAGGCAGTAGTAGCAATGTATTGGAAAGTCTCCAGCAGCATCAGTACACAGTCCTCTCCCAAACTCCATCTCCTGTACAGATGCCAGGAGAGGGCAGGGCCTGGGAGAGGAACATATGCTAGTGGTCCTAAGTGTTTTTACATTAATTAATATTGATACTAAATCCTGAAGATACCTATAGATGGGCTGGTAACAATTCTGTATGCTGGTTTAAGTGAAATTAGAAAATCTGTGGGAGTTTTTTTTATATGTCATTCTAACATAATAGACTTCCATTGTGTTCCTGTTGTTATGATAGCTAAATGATTATTTTATGAGCTTCAGACACATTTTATCTCTGTTGTAACTGAAAGAAGTCATATAAGTTAGTAATCAAAGTGCTGGAAGATGCAGCACATGAGCAAACTAATTGTCTAAATATTTCCCAGTGGCTTTGAGAGACACTTTAAGGCCACTGTGGTTGATTTTCACAAAACACAGTAACATTGTAAATGTGTTTTTATTTTGTTACTTTGAATATCTCGTCTGCCTATGCAGATGAAAGTTTACAGTTTATGCTTTATATACAGCTAACACCAAATTGAAGTGGTGCTCAGTAAGATTAGGATCTCTACATCATAATAAGAAATTAAAATGAACTCTAAAGAAATGTAACCAGAAGTGATTAGGAAGTTCTTAAAAAGAGCTGTTTTAAGCACCTTTCTAAAATATATGTACTCTGAATTCATCTGACAACAACTAGAATATAAACAGCAAATTTTAGGGGACTGATAAGCAGAAAGCATATCACAAATCCTCAAGCTATTCACACCTTTGGCAGAAGGAGATACAAAAGGGGAGCAATTTAATATTCTTCTGCTTCCAGAGAAGCTTGGAAATTCAGAGCCACTTTTATGAAGCTGTGGCAAAAGGGGGCCTGCGCTGCTGTTGACGTGTGTTTTTGATGCTTGCCGAGACCCCCTTTTACTGCAATGGGTAAAAAGCAGGTGTTTGTTTTTTTGAGGAAATGGCTGTGCGGCCATTTTGTAGGGAAGCACTTACCACCACCCATTGAAATGGCTATAAGGGCTCCCACACTAACCCAACTGTAAGCGGATTACCACCAGGTACACACCTTCACTACAAAAATTAAAATATTTTTGTAGCGCCGGATATGACGTGCACCAGGAGTGGGAACTACGGCTGGACTGCTGCAGTAGCCTGAAGCGGTAAGCCTGCGTTGGGCTTACTGCCACTTTCTAAAAGGGCCCCTCAAAATGGGTCAACAGATATTCAGGACAGTCCCTATGACGAACATAGAACAGTAAGCAAGAAAATTTGAACAGAATCCTTGCCGCTATGGGAAGCCAATGAAGATCCACATAAAATTGAGAAATCCTACCATATTTACTTAAAGAGTATATTAATCTAACTGAAGTATTCTGAATTGTTTATAGACGTAAAAGATTATACTTCGATGTTCTCAGGAAAATCAGATCACAATATTCCAATTTTGACAGAAGTAAGGCTTGAATAAGTAACTTAAACTGTTCTAGTTCAAAAAAATTCCTAAGTTTTCTTAGATTCCTCATATGAAAAAAAGAACGCCTAACCAAAGAGTTAGCCTGTGGTTCTAATGACAGATTGATCCAAAAGAATTCCTATAATATCTTAATGCAAGGGGAAAGAGAATAATTTAACTTGTTCAACAATGATGTTATCAATTAGTGGATCAGAATTATTATCCATAAGCAAAAAATTTAGTCTTCTCAGAGTTTAATTTAAGCTTATAGTTCAACATCCAGGAACTTATAGACATACAGCTCTGAATAGATGGGGATATAGATTGCAGTAAGTCTAAAATTGGAATAAGAATAGTAATATCATTACCATAACTGAGTGAAAAATCCTTTTTCAACTAATTCTCTTCCTCATGTATGAAGATAAACATTAAAAAGAGTGGGGGAGATGGGCGATCCTTATGGCACCCCACAAGGATTTGTCCAACTTTCTGATAAAACACCATTCTGCTTTACCGTATATGACCTTTTTCTATGTTTGTTTCAAGTTGTTGATAATTGTTTTTCAGGCAGTTTTTGGACTTCCTCCATTTTATTTGACACAAGCTATGGTGTGCTACCATCCCGTCAGAGCATTACGCTCTGAGCAACATGGATTGCTATCGACTGCACATTATTTTAATGTGACTTATGCTATCACAAGGGAAGCTGTGTTTTCTGCTACTGGGCCTTTTTTATGGAACCAGATGCCGGAATAAATGCTTTTTATGCATAATGGGTTTTGGTTCTGTGATACTTTGGATGAGGTGGTGGATTGATTAAAAGGTGCAGAAGGATTTTCTCATTGTTTTTTATTTTTATGTTATGTTTTATGTATTTCATATTATGTACAGGGTGAGGCAAGAAAAAGTAACCCCCTAGAGTTTCTTTGCTGTTTTCTCATCAACCACTTGGAATTTCAGTATGAAATTTCACAGTTTTATTTGTTGTTACTATCTACATTTATGTGCCAAGTAGAATGAAAATATATTTAAACATGATAAAGTTACAGACTTTTTAGAGACCATACAACAATTATTGCACATTCAAACATGTTTACACTGTAAAACAGTTATTATTTGAAAAAAATGGGGTACCAGTTTACTATTGATGATGTCACAGTGACATAAACTTTTGTGTGGGAAGCAATGTTAGAGACCTATCACACAGTCCACCCAAAGCCACAAACAATCACTGAACTCAAGGAAGCACTGCAGATGATCTGGGAAAGCCTGCCGCAGGGACCAATTGACTTCCCAAAGCGACTGAAGTCTGTGTTAATGCTGGGGGTGAACACTTTGAGCTTTCACAGTAACTGAGAAATTCTGACACATTGCTAATTGTATCATTTGAATGTTGTTATTTTACTGTGCTTTAATCGCAACATGTTTAAAGTGCAAAACTCGCTAGGTAGTAACGCTAAAATGTCAGTAACATCAACATAGCTTAAATTAATGAAATGTTGTTTAATAGCAGTATGTAAGTATGATGATTAAATAAGTAAGTAAAATTTCTCATTGAAATTCAAAGCTTTTGCTGAGAAAACGGCAAAAAAACTCTAGGGGGTTACTTTTTTTTTGCCTCACCATGTATGTGTTTTTGTACCCTACCTAGATAAAAATGCAGATTAAAAATGTTTAAATAAATAAAATTAAATAAATAAAACAACAACAGATAAAAATCTCTAGGGTCCATCTAGTCTGCCTAATAAGGTGGTTAGAATTGTATCTGCCTCTCCTTGCAGGTGTCATGTCCCCTACCTCAATGCAAGTGGCGTCCTCGGGCTGCGCAGGGTCCTGGCAACACACATACTTGACTGGCTCAGCCTTCAGCCATGTCTGTGTACTTCTTCTCTGGCTGCAAGCTCCTTGATTGCCTTGCTCTCATGCACTTGGATCTGCTCTCACTGCCTAGCTTCCAGGCTCTTTAATTGCCTTGCTACCACGCACCTGTGTTGACTTTCTCTCTGCCTACCTGACCTATGGAAGCTCTCTTCTTCAGCTGGTTCCTGTCTATGTCAGAAAACCTGCACTATTTCTAGGACGCTTTCCCTCTGCTTCGGCTTCTACTTGGGTAAGTGTTTCTCTTCATCATACTCTTCTGTTTGCTGCCTGCCTGTAAAGACCCTGCTTGTACCTGGATTACTCTTCTGTTTGCTGCCTGCCTGTAAAGACCCTACTTGTACCTGGATTACTCTTCTGTTTGTTGCCTGCCTCTAAAGACCCTGCTTGCACCTGGATTACGCTTCTGTTTGCTGCCTGCCTGTAAAGACCCTGCTTGGACCTGGATTACTCTTCTGTTTACTGCCTGCCTTGAAGACCCTGCTTGGACCTGTTTATTCTCTTGTCTGCTGCCTGCCTGGATATCCTGCCTGGACCTGGCTACTCTCTTGTCTACTGCCTGCCTGGATATCCTACCTGGATCTGGCTACTCTCTTGTCTGCTGCCTGCCTGGATATCCTGCCTGGACCTGGTTACTCTCTTGTCTGCTGCTTGACTAAATATCTTGCCTGGATCTGGTGACTCCCGGGTCAGTTACCTGCCTGTATACCTGCCTGGACCCAAGACACTCCTTAGCCTACCGCCTGTCACTCTGTTGTGACCTGTTCCTGAACTTCTTCCTTCTGCTGTCCTCTGGCTGGTCTCTCTGGGCTCCCCTTTCCGAGCCTCTTTGTGTAAGTCCTGTCGGCCGCCCACACCTGGGGGCTCAACTCCCAGGGAACGGCGGTCACCACAGGTGAACTTCAGGGTTGCTCAGCTGCCAAGCAGAATCCAGGGCAGAAGTCCTCGTACCTGGGATCACTGCTCGGCACATGGACTCACAAAGCTGACAGCAGGTTATACTCCTTGTGCCTTAAGTGTGAACATAAGAAGATAAGAGTAGCCACACTGGGTTGGACCAATAGTCCATCTAGCCCAGTATCCTGTTTTCCAAACAGTGGCCAAGCCAGGCCACAAGCGAGAGCAGACTTCCGCAGGCGCACATTTTCAGTGCTACACAATGAAAAAAAATAGGCGCCGGCGCCAGCAGAACTCCATTTGGGGGAGCGGCTGTTTTAAATGAGCTGCATTGGTTGCCGGTATTGGCGTGAATTGAATTTAAGATTTTGTGCCTAGTTTTTAAGGCTTTTCGGTTACGTACTCCTAGGTATTTATCACTGTAAATTAATCAGTATGTACCATCCAAAAGTCTTCGTTCTTCCCTGCTGACCTTGTTGACGCTTCCTTCTTTATTTTCTGTTAAGCTGATGTCTACCAGGAATCATGTGTTTTCTTACTTTGATCATTTGCTCTAGAATCCTTTACTAGAAGATATGCGGATTTCTAGATGTAATAAATGACTGCTTCTTGAAGCAGCTGGTCCAGGAACTGACGAGAGGGGGAGCCATGTTTGAGCTGGTCCTTGGTGGAGTGCAGGGCATAGTATGAAAGGTGGTGGTGTTGGGTCCCCTGGGAAACAGTGATCATAACATGACCAAGTATGAGCTACTATCTGGGATGAATCCGCAAAAGAAATCTACTGTAGCTGCATTTAATTTTCGAAAGGGCGACTATAATAAAATGAAGAAAATGGTTAAAAAAAACTAAAAGGATCAACTGCAAATGTTAGGACACTAAATCAGGCATGGACATTAAAAAATACTATCTTGGAAGCCCAGTCCAGATGCATTCCATGTATTTGCAAAGGTGGAAAGAAGAGAAAACATCAGCCAGCGTGGTTAAAAGATGAACTAAAAGAGGCCATTACAGCCAAAATATCCTTCAAAGAATGGAAAAAGGATCCACATGAAGAAAATAAGAAGCAACATAAGCACTGGCACATCAGATGCAAAGCATTAATAAAGAAGGCTAAAAGAGAATATGAAAAGAAACTTGCCGCAGAGGCTAAAACTCACAGTAACAACTTTTTCAGGTACATCAGAAGCAGAAAGCCTGCAAGGGAATCTGTGGGACCATTAAATCATGAAGGAGCAAAAGGGGCGCTCAGGACAAGGCCATAGCAGAGAAACTGAATGAATTCTTTGCTTCTATCTTTACAGAAGAAGATGTAAGAGATCCATTCCTGTTCAGAAGGAAAGGATCCTAAGGAGCTTAGCTGAGATTGGGCGGCAGAGCCGGTGGCGGGAGGCGGGGATGGTGCTGGGCAGACTTATACGGTCTGTGCCAGAGCCGGTGGTGGGAGGTGGGACTGGTGGTTGGGAGGCGGGGATAGTGCTGGGCAGACTTATACGGTCTGTGTCCTGAAAAGGACTGGTACAAATCAAGGTAAGGTAAACACAAAAAGTAGCACATATGAGTTTATCTTGTTGGGCAGACTGGATGGACCCTGCAGGTCTTTTTCTGCCGTCATCTACTATGTTACTATGTTACTATGCCTGTATCGGAAATGGTTTTCAAGGGTGATGAAGCAGAGGAATTGAAAGAAATCTCAGTGAACCTGGATGATGTACTGAGCCAAACTGACAAATTAAAGAGTAGTAAATCACCTGGACTGGATGGCATACATCCAAGGGTACTCAAAAAAACTCAAGCATGAAATTGCTTATCTGCTGTGTGTCCAAATGACAGATGAAATTTACTGTGCACAAATGCAAGGTGATGCACATTAGAAAGAATAATCCGAACCACAGTTACTTGATGCTATGGTCCACCTTGGGGGTCAGCAATCAAGAAAAAGCTCTGGGTGTCATTGTAAATAAAACGCTGGAATTTTCTGCTTAGTGTGCGGCGGTAGCCAAAAAATCAAACAGAATGCTAGGAATTATTAGGAAAGGGATGGTGAATAAGACCGAAAATACTGTAATGCCTTTATATCGCTCCATGGTGCATCTGTACCTTGAGTATTGTGTTCAGTTCTGGTCGCCGTATCTCAAAAAATATATAGCAGCATTAGAAAAGGTTCAAAGAACAGCGACTAAAATGGTAAAGGGGATGGAACTCCTCTCGTATGAGGAAAGGCTAAAGAGGTTAGGGCTCTTCAACTTGGAAAAGAGATGGATCAGTGGCAATATGACTGAGGTCTTCAAAATCCTGAGTAATGTAGAACGAGTAGAAGTAAATCGATTTTTTACTCGTTCCAAAAGTACAAAGACTGGGGGACACTAGAGGAAGTTACATGGAAATACTTTTAAAGCAAACAGGAGGAAATACTTTTTCACTCAACGAATAGTTAAGCTCTGGAACTCTGCCAGAGGAGGTGGTAACAGCGGTTAGCGTATCTTGGTTTAAAAAGGTTTGGATACATTCCTGGAGGAAAAGTCTATATTCTGCTATTGAAACAGACATGGGAAGCAACTACTTGCTCTGGGATTTGTAATATAGAGTGTTGCCACGATTTGGGTTTCTGCCAGATACTTGTGACCTGGCTTTTCCACTGTTTGGAAAACGGATGCTGGGCTAGATGGACCATTGGTCTGACCCAGTATGGCTACTCTTATGTTCTTATGTAAGTTTGACTAATTATCTAGTTTCAAAAAAATTTAAGACTTGGCTCTATACTCTTCATTTTGTCTGAACTTTTAAATATTATCATTATATAATGCAAAAATGATCAATTGCAATATGTATTGTATTTTTATACATTTTCTTTATTTTTTTATCTCGTTTTGTAAAGTTGTAATTTCTTTGCAGCATGTTTTTTTTTAAATGTAACCACATTGGTGCCTTTTGCTGCAAGGCAGTATATAAAGCAAATAAATCAAATCAGGTAAAGTATACAGGACCACAGTGGGAAAAGTAGGGAGAGAAGGCTTTGTAAAAGACCCCCTTAGTAAGTTATGTGTGTCACTGCCTAATTTAGGTGCTTGCATTTATACCAGCTCTATAGTCAGGGCTGGCTTAACCATTAGCCCAGGTGAGGCACTGGCAGTGAAGTCAGAGGCTGGGGATTTTGGATCCCTGAACCACTGCCTCACCTGGTCTAATGGTTAAGCCAGCCCTGACTATAGAGCTGGTATAAATGCAAGCACCTAAATTAGGCAGTGACACACATAACTTACTAAGGGGGTCTTTTACAAAGCGTTGGTAAGCCCAATACGGGCTTGCCGCATGCTAAAATGAAACTACTGCCATTCCAACATGCCTGCCGGTTTTAGTTTTTGTTTGAGTGTGCGCCCTTTCTAGCACACCGGAAAAAAAATGTTTTCTAGCATGGTACTAACCATAGACTGGATGGACCATGCAGGTCTTTCTCTGCCGTCATCTACTATGTTACTCACGTTACTATCTTGCCATATAGCCATTTTTTGGGTGGGCTTTTTACCCATTGCAGTATAAAGGGCCTTGGTGCGTGGGGAAAACAGCCCCTGCCACTACTACAGGGCCCTTTTTCCTGCAGCTTAGTAAAAGGACCCCTAAGTGAGAGCTCTGCCTATGTTCTATCCATGCTCGCCCATGTGTACACCCTGTCTGAAAATACCCACTATACAAGGTTGGCGCATATTTACAAAGTAGCACTTTGGTGGAATATTGGCATATAAGTGCCCTTCAAATGTCCATTTTTTCACATGAATTATTTTGAACCTTTTTGCTGAGAATATGTCAGTGTGCCATGATGAAGGCTTCTCATGAGAAGTCAAGCTTTGATTTAGAAAGATGGGCCCATACTAGGATGGAAGCATTGGGAGTAATTAACACAGTTCTGTACTTTAGGTCCCTTCCTAGAAGAATTCCAGTGGATTTGTTGATAGATCTGGAGGGGCTTGATTTCAATAGGAATTACTTTTGGTGTGAAGGTCATTTTTATTGTCAATATCATGGAATTACTAAGGGAGTTGCATTAACCCCATCAGTAACCAGCACCAAAATTTAAGGAAGATCTATTTTATCCATAATAGAAATTTTGCAAAAATTATTACTACGGAAGAGATTTTTTAGAAGAAAGTTACTTAATTGTAGTAAAGCAGAACTGGATGACTTATTCAACTGGATGAATTCTCTAAACAATAATTTCTATTTTACTATTTATAGTAACCATGAATTTTTTGGACTTCTGTATTGTTAAGTGGAAGTGCTGTCTAATAACCTGCTTCTATAGGAAACCTTCTGAATGAAAAAACTATCTTCAGTTTCACAGTTGCTATTCTTACAGCTTAAAAATGGAGTTGCCTTTGGGTCAGTTATGTGGAACAGACAGATTTGTACTTTGGATGGTGACTTATTTTTCTCATATATTGAAGACAATCTGATCTTTGAAAATCCTAATTTCCTCATTGTACATTTTGAGTGAAAAATGTGGCTTCTCTTTTTTTCAGGTTCTGTGATGACTGTGACATACACCAGCCGGGTGGCTAACGTCCGACTGGGGACCTTCTCCCAGCTGTTGCTGAGATGGAAGGGGAGTATCTATAAACTCCTCTACCTTGAGTTCCTCATCTTTATCATCTTATACTTCAGCATTAGTCTCATCTACAGGTACTCTGAACTTCTTCTTTCTCTGTCGTATGATGACAAATCTCCCTCTCCTCTCTTTCTTTCCATCCTTCTGTGTCTTTCCAGGAAGCTCTCTGATCCTTAATGCACTTATCCTTTCTTTCCATTTGATTTCTTTTTCACTGACTATAAAAGGACACAGAAACAGGTATGACAATCTAACAGAAAGGCAGACAGTCACTAATCCCCCCTAATCTCTCTTTCTGTCTGTGTGCTCCATTTCAGATACACAACATGTTATGAGAATCAAGCTAATATCCAGGCAGGCTATACACATCCTTCCAGTAAGTCTGTTAAGTTGTATGATTGTGGGAAGCAGATTCTCTGAGTCACTGTAAATTCTGTAGGTTTTCACGTGGCTTATGACTTTTAGCTGCCCTCAGGCACTGCCTGTCCTATCATTTCTTCTCTTAGATGTTTTTTTTATATGTTTCATTAGATTTATGTTTTATTTGGAATGGGAGACTTGGATTTGGCTGCCACCTTTTTTTAGTAGTAGCTCAAGGCAAGTTTCATTCAGGTACAGTAGGTATTTTCCTGTCCCAGAAGGCATTGCACTATTAGAGGCCCTTTTACTAAGCCGCAGTAGGCTCTACGCGCATGCAGCATGTGCCAGAATGAGGCTACCCCAGGTCAGCGCACACCCCTGGTGGTAATTTCAGATTTGGTGTGCATCTGGATGCTTTTTTTTATTTATTTCCTCCCACACGCGCCATTTCTGGCGGTAATTGGCAGTTGGCTTGTGCTGACTGGTCACCGCGTGTGTAGCATGTGATCCCTTACCACTAGATCAATGGGTGGCATTAAGGGCTCAGACCAGCTTTGGGCGTATGCCAGTTTCAGTTTTACCGCATCCCTTTTCCCGTCCCATTATTTTAAAAAAGTCCTTTTTTGCAGACGTGGTAAAAACTGGCCCAGCACACACCCAAAACACGTGCCTACACTGCTGCAGGCTTTTTACCGTGGCTTAGTAAAAGGACCCTTAGTTTGAACCTGAGGCAATGGAAAGGTAAGTGACTTGCCCAAGATCACAAGGAGCAGGAGTGAGATTTGAACCTGACTTCTCCAGTTCTCAGCCATTGCTCTAACGATTAGGCTACTCTTCCATTCTTGGTCTAGCATTATTTATAAAAGTTTAATTAACCACTATTCCACAAATACCCTATAGACTACAGCATACAACAGAAGAATGTTCAAAAATACAGTATAATGAAACATAGAAACATAGAAAATGACTTCAAATAAAGATCATAGGTTCTATTCAGTCCACACCAGGGGCATAGCCAGACCTTGCGGTGGGAGGTGGCCAGAGCCTGAGGTGTGGGGGGGAGGCACATTTTGGTCTGCCGCTGCCTCACCACTCTGTCTCTCCCCACCCACTGCCACAGCAAATACCTTGGCTGGCGGGGGTCCCCAACCCATGCCAGCTGAAGCCTTGTCCAGCGCCGGTCTCCGGCTCCACTGCATTGCCTGCCTTACTCTCACTTTCCCTCACCTCCTGCACCCTCCTTGTAGTGACCTTGAGCATGCAAAACCAGGGGCCCAGAGGAAATTTGGGGACCCAGGCCCCTGTGGCCCCACATAGCTAAGCCACTGGTCCACACCAAATACTAAGATCTACAATCCCTTCCTCTCCTTTATAGGTCCTCTGTGCTTGTCCCTTGCCTTCCTGAATTCAGATAGAGTATGAGCAGGAGTCCTCACGTACAGTCCTGCCAGTGAGGAATGCTGTTTCACTATCATTTTTTCCATAGTGACGGATAGGCAAGCTCTGCAGGATTCCAGGGAACCTGCCTATTCCTAGAAATTGAAAACACAATATTGAAGCACCACCCCCCCCCCCCCCCCTACTGGCAACAATGTACTTGGAGGACTCCTGCTCAGCTTAGTGGGAACAGTGTCCACCACCCTTTCCATAAATAAATATTTCTTTAGATTGCTCCTGAGTCTACCTCCCTTCACCCTCAAGCTATGACCCCTTGTTCTAGAACTTTATTTTTAATTCAAAGAGGCCCACTTCTTGTGCATTTATACCATGGAGATATCTGAATGTCTCTATTGTCAATGATCCAAGATGGCAGTGACATGCTAGCCTCTGCAATGTGCTGTTTTGCTTCTTTTCTTTTTCTTTAATGGGGAAACTTTTGCATTGAGTGTCACATGTATGATTATCTCCCAGTTGGTGAAATGTCATATGTGTGTGCCCAATGCAAAGAGCTCCTAGCTCTCAGGGAACATGTCCATTCTCTTGAGGTTAGAGTAGCAGACTTGGTGGAGCTGAGGGAGACAGAGAGGTACATTGAGGAGCCCTACAGGGATGTTGTAGAAAAGTCCCACCTCCAGTCTGGTAGCCATTGTGCTACCTTGGAGGAGGGAGGTCTCCTAGAAGGAGAGCATCACCCTGGTGAAGTAGAAAGTACTCCTGTGGCTAGGACCTGCCCACCAGGGGATGTACTATCCTCTTGCACCGAGGATATGTCTCCAAGTGCTGCCCGGGAGGGAAAGGTTAGGACAGCTGTTGTAGTTGGTGATTCGATCATTAGGCATATAGATAGCTGGGTGGCTGGTGGACATGAGAATCGTCTGGTGACTTGCCTGCCTGGTGCGAAGGTGGCGGACCTCACGCATCACCTAGATAGGATTTTAGATAGTGCTGGGGAGGAGTCGGCTGTCTTGGTACATGTGGGTACCAATGACATAGGAAAATGTGGAAGAGAGGTTCTGGAAGCCAAATTTAGGATCTTAGGTAGGAAGCTCAAATCCAGATCCTCTAGGGTAGCATTTTCTGAAATGCTACCTATTCCACGCGCAGGGCACAAGAGACAGGCAGAGCTCCAGAGTCTCAATGCATGGATGAGACGATGGTGCAGGGAGGAGGGTTTTAGATTTGTTAGGAACTGGGCAACGCTCTGGGGAAGGGGGAGCCTATTCCGAAAGGATGGGCTCCACCTTAACCAGGGTGGGACCAGGCTGCTGTCCTCACTTGGATTCCAGGGCTCTGTCCTTTCCTGGTTCTCTTCCTACCTCTCCCTCCGCACCTTTAGTGTTAGAGTGAACACTCTGGTGGATCCTCTTCTACTTCTATCCCTCTGCCTGTCGGCGTACCTCAGGGTTCTGTTCTTGGTCCCCTCCTCTTTTCTATCTACACTTCTTCCCTTGGTTCATTAATCTCATCCCATGGCTTTTCCTACCATCTCTATGCTGATGACTCCCAAATCTACCTTTCTACTCCTGATATCTCACCTTGCATTCAAACCAAAGTTTCAGCGTGCTTGTCTGACATTGCTGTCTGGATGTCTCAACGCCACCTGAAATTAAATATGACCAAAACCGAGCTTCTCATTTTCCCCCCCAAATCCACCTCCCCGCTCCCCCCGTTTTCTATTTCTGTTGATGGCTCTCTCATTCTCCCTGTCTCCTCAGCTCAAAACCTTGGGGTCATCTTTGACTCTTCTCTCTCCTTTTCTGCTCATATCCAGCAGATTGCCAAGACCTGTCGTTTCTTTCTTTACAACATCCGTAAAATCTGCCCCTTTCTTTCCGAGCACTCTACCAAAACCCTCATCCACACCCTTGTCACCTCTCGTTTAGACTACTGCAATCTGCTTCTTGCTGGCCTCCCACTTAGTCACCTCTCCCCTCTCCAGTCGGTTCAAAACTCTGCTGCCCGTCTCATCTTCCGCCAGGGTCGCTTTACTCATACTACCCCTCTCCTCAAGACCCTTCACTGGCTCCCTATCCGTTTTCACATCCTGTTCAAACTTCTTCTACTAACCTATAAATGTACTCACTCTGCTGCTCCCCAGTATCTCTCCACACTCGTCCTTCCCTACACCCCTTCCCGTGCACTCCGCTCCATGGATAAATCCTTCTTATCTGTTCCCTTCTCCACTACTGCCAACTCCAGACCGCGCCTTCTGTCTCGCTGCACCCTATGCCTGGAATAAACTTCCTGAGCCCCTACGTCTTGCCCCATCCTTGGCCACCTTTAAATCTAGACTGAAAGCCCACCTCTTTAACATTGCTTTTGACTTGTAACCACTTGTAACCACTCGCCTCCACCTACCCTCCTCTCTTCCTTCCCGTTCACACTAATTGATTTGATTTGCTTACTTTATTTATTTTTTGTCTATTAGATTGTAAGCTCTTTGAGCAGGGACTGTCTTTCTTCTATGTTTGTGCAGCGCTGCGTATGCCTTGTAGCGCTATAGAAATCCTAAATAGTAGTAGTAGTAGTAGTGGCATTTAAAAAGGAGATAGAGCAGCTTTTAAACTAGAAATGGGGGGAAGGCTGACAGTCACTCAAAAGCGCATGGTTCGGGCTAAGGTATCTTTCAAAGATATCACCAAAACAGGGAAGATAGGGTATTCTGATAGTGAGGTTGCAAAAGAGACCGTAGTAGATCAGGTGTCCCTAAATAAAAATAAAAATCAGACAAAAGATTGCAAATTAGTACTGTCAAGTACTAAGCATGTCTTTATGCGAATGCCAGGAGCCTAAGAAATAAGATGGGAGAGTTAGAATATATTGCACTTAATGAAAAATTAGATATAATAGGCATTTCTGAGACCTGGTGGAAGGAGGCTAACCAGTGGGACACTGTCATACCGGGGTACAAATTATATCGTAGTGATAGGGTGGATCGAATTGGTGGAGGGGTAGCATTGTATATTAACGAGAGCCTTGAATCAAATAGATTGAAAATTCTGCAGGAAACAAAGCACTTCTTGGAATCACTGTGGATTGAAATTCCATGTGTAAAGGTCCTTGTGACTCTGGGCAAGTCACTTAACCCTCCATTGCCCCATGTAAGCCGCATTGAGCCTGCCATGAGTAGGAAAGCGCGGGGTACAAATGTAAAAAAAAAAAAAGGATAATGATAGGAGTGTACTACTGTCCGCCTAGCCAGGATGAACAGACGGATGCAGAAATGTTAAAGGAAATTAGGGATGCAAACAAACTGGGCAACACAATAATAATGGGTGATTTCAATTACCCTGATATCGACTGGGTAAATGTAACATCGGGACATGCTAGGGAGGTAAAATTCCTTGATGAAATCAAGGACAGCTTTATGGAGCAGCTGGTACAGGAACCGACGAGAGAAGGAAAAATTCTAGACCTAGTCCTTAGTGGAGCACATGATCTGGTGCAGGAGGTAATGGTGCTGGGGCCGCTTGATAACAGTGATCATAATATGATCGGATTTGATATTAGCTTTGAAGTAAGTATACATAAGAAATCAAATACATTAGCGTTTAACTTTAAAAAAGGAGACTATGATAAAATGAGAAGAACGGTGAAAAAAAACTTAGAGGAATGACTGCAAGGGTCAAAAATTTACATCAGGCGTGGATGCTGTTCAAAAACACCATCCTGGAAGTCCAGCCCAAATATATTCCGCGTATTAAAAAAGGAGGACAGAAGACCAAACGACAGCCGGAGTGGTTAAATAGTGAGGTGAAGGAAGCTATTAGAGCTAAAAGAAAATCCTTCAGAAAATGGAAGAAGGAACCGACTGAAAATAATAAGAAACGGCATAAGGAATGTCAAGTCAAATGCAAAACGCTGATAAGGAAAGCTAAGAAGGACTTCGAAAAAAAGATTGCATTGGAGACAAAAACACATAGTAAAAACATTTTTAGGTATATTAAAAGCAGGAAGCCGGCAAAAGAATCAGTTGGACCGCTAGATGACCGAGGAGTAAAAGGGGCGATCAGGGAAGACAAAGCCGTAGCGGAGAGATTAAATGAATTCTTTGCTTCGGTCTTCACCAAGGACGATTTGGGTGGGATACCGGTGCCAGAAATGGTATTTGAAGCTGACGAGTCGGAGGATGTAATGGGGCAGTTCTACAAACTGAAGAGTAGCAAATCTCCTGGACCAGATGGTATTCATCCCAGAGTACTGATAGAACTGAAAAATGAGCTTGCGGAGCTATTGTTAGAAATATATAATTTATTCTTAAAATCGAGCGTGGTACCAGAAGATTGGAGGGTGGCCAATGTAACGCCGATTTTCAAAAAAGGTTCCAGAGGAGATCTGGGAAATTATAGACCGGTGAGTCTGATGTCGGTGCCGGGCAAAATGGTAGAGACTATTATTAAGAACAAAATTACAGAGCATATTCAAAAGCATGGATTAATGAGACAAAGAGGGGCATAATCGAATGCGAACGCCCATCTCCATGGGCATCTATGTCTGCGAACGGGTACGTGAAGGGGAGGGACAGACTGTATTTTCGAAAAAAAATGGGTGCCCTTTTTTATTTTTTGATAATACGGTTTGTGCCCGGCACATGCATCGGATTTGTGCGGATTTGAGCTGGGCGTTTTTTTTTTCAGCGATAATGGAAACCGAAGGCGCCCAGCTCAAAAGCAAACAAATCCAAGGCATTGGGTCATGGGAGGGGCCAGGATTCGGAGTGCACTGGTCCCCCTCACATGCCAGGACACCAACCGGGCAACCTAGGGGGCACTTGTAACAATTAGAAAAAAAAATTAAATACCTCCCAAGTCCATAGCTCCCATCCCTTGGGTGCTGAGCCCCTCAAATCCCCCCCCCCCAAAACCCACTGCCCACACCTTTACACCATTACCATAGCACTTATGGCTGAAGGGGGGCACCTACATGTGGGTACAGTGGGTTATGGGGACAGTTTGGAGGGCTCCCATTTACCACCACAAGTGTAACAGGTAGAGGGGGTGGGCCTGGGTCCACCTGGGTGAAATCCACTGCACCCACTAACAACTGCTCCAGGGACCTGCATACTGCTGTGATGGAGCTGGGTATGGCATTTGAGGCTGGCATACAGGCTAGAAAAAAAAGTTGATAAAGTTATTTTTTATGGTGGGAGGGGGTTAGTGACCACTGGGGGAGTCAGGGGTGGTCATCCCCGAGTCCCTTCGGTGGTCATGTGGTCATTTAGGGCACTTTTTTGGGACTTGTTCATGAAAAAAAAGGGTCCAATAAAAATGACCCAAATTCGCGCTAAAAACACCTTTCTTTTTTCCATTATCGGCCGAAGGCACCCATCTCTCCTCGGCCGATAAACACGCCCCAGTCCCGCCTTCACCACGCCTCCGACACGCCCCTGTCAACTTTGCCCATTTCCGCAACAGATTGCAGTTGAAGACGCCCAAAATCAGCTTTCGATTATACCGATTTGGGCGCCTTTGCGAGATTGACGCCTATCTCCCGATTTGGGTCGAAATCTGGGCACCCATCACTTTCGAAAATAAGGCAGAAAGTCAACATGGATATAGTGAAGGGAAATCTTGCCTCACCAATCTACTGCATTTCTTTGAAAGGGTGAACAAACATGTGGATTAAGGGGAACCGGTTGATATTGTGTATCTGGATTTTCAGAAGGCGTTTGACAAAGTACCTCATGAAAGACTCCAGAGGAAATTAGAGAGTCATGGGATAGGAGGTAGTGTTCTATCGTGGATTAAAAACTGGTTAAAAGAGGGTTAAATGGTCAGTATCCTCAATGGAGAAGAGTAGTTAGTGAGGTTCCCCAGGGCTCTGTGCTGGGACTGCTGCTTTTTAACATATTTATAAATGACCTAGAGATGGGAGTAACTAGTGAGGTAATTAAATTTGCTGATGACACAAAGGTATTCAAAGTCATTAAATCGCGGTAGGATTGTGAAAAATTACAAGCGGACCTTACGAGACTGGGAGACTGGGCGTCTAAATGGCAGATGATGTTCAATATGAGCAAGTGCAAAGTGATGCATGTGGGAAAGAGGAACCCGAATTATAGCTATGTCATGCAAGGTTCCACGTTAGGAGTCACGGACCAAGAAAGGGATCTAGGTATCGTTGTTGATGATACGTTGAAACCTTCTGCTCAGTGTGCTGCTGCGGCTAAGAAAGCAAATAGAATGTTAGGTATTATTAGGAAAGGAATGGAAAACAAAAATGAGGATGTTGTAATGCCTTTGTATTACTCCATGGTGCGACCGCACCTCGAATATTATGTTCAATTCTGGTCGCCGCATCTCAAAAAAGATATAGTGGACTTAGAAAAGGTACAGAGAAGGGCGACGAAAATGATAAAGGGGATGGGACGAATTCCCTATGAGGAAAGGCTAAAGCGGCTAGGGCTCTTCAGCTTGGAGAAAAGGCGGCTGAGGGGAGATATGATAGAGGTCTATAAAATAATGAGTGGAGTTGAACGGGTAGATGTAAAGCGTCTGTTCACGCTTTCCAAAAATACTAGGACTAGGGGGCATGCGATGAAGCTACAATGTAGTAAATTTAAAACAAGTTGGAGAAAATTTTTCTTCACTTAACGTGTAATTGAACTCTGGAATTCATTGCCAGAGAATGTGGTAAAGGTAAAGCTTAGCGGAGTTTAAAAAAGGTTTGGACGGCTTACTAAAGGAAAAGTCCATAGACCGTTATTAAATGGACTTGTGGAAAATCCACTATTTCTGGGATAAGCAGTATAAAATGTTTTGTACATTTTGGGGATCTTGCCTGGTATTTGTGACCTGGATTGGCCACTGTTGGAAACAGGATGCTGGGCTCGATGGACCTTTGGTCTTTCCCAGTATGTATAGATGATGGGCTACCTCCTCCTGGCCTTTTGTGTCTCTAGTGGTTGGCCCTATGGATGCCACTGTGGCGCATGATGGAGTCTGTTTGTTCAATCTGCGGAAACCCCAGCTCAGATGTTGTCTACGGAAGGAACGCAAGACTCATCTTTTGAAGAGGTCACTCATAGTCTAGATCAGAGAATGATTCTCCTCAAACCTCAGACGTGAAGTTCCCTAGTGCTAGTAGCCTTGCACTGCTCCGAGAAGATGCTGCTGCAGTACATGAAAGGAGAGGAACTTCCAGCCACGGTTCTCTCTCAGCTGAGCAGGAGTCGGAGGGGATGCTTAGAGGGAACAGTGCTTCCAGCCTAAACCCGGTGGTGAGTGGAGGGACTTAGAGGAAGTTCCAGCCATGTTGAGCATCTCTGGCAAGGTGGAACAGGAGCAGCAAAATGGAAGGCTGCCAGGTCAACTAGCAGATAAAGCAGAACCCTCAAGTGTACAGTCTCCTGAGGCTACTTCAGGTCTGCCTGCACCTAGCTTTCTTCTGGCTCATCTACCAGTTATTAATTTAGATACAATATGGGAAGCCATCTCTGAATTAACTGAGATGTTATTCCCACATGTTAATGCCAGGTCTCAGAAATTTAAAGCATTGGAAGATACTGTAAATCAATTCTTTCAAGAATCAATTAAAGATCTTCAGGAGACATTAAAAATATTTACGTACTGAGGTTAAAGACTGAGTCTTTGTAAAATTCTGTTAGAAGTTTAAATTTAAGTTTACTTAATTTTCCACATTCACCTATGTGAGCAAAGGATATGTTTTTAAAAAATATATGTCTGGTGTTTTGAAAGTATCCCCAGCTAATTATCCACCCATAATGAAGGTGTATTATTTGCCAGTAAGGTCACAACCACAAGCACAAGGAACTTTAGATGTAGAAATGGACAGTATGGATGTTGCAAAATTGCTGGAAACTTGAGATTCAGAGCAGTGTGTGCCTGCAACACATATGGTGACTTTAATTTGTTTTCTCATTGAGAATGGCTACATAAATGGTTCTTTAAAAATCATGGGCAATTAATTTATGAATCTGAAAATATCAATGCTTCCTGATGTGACGAGAGAGACTCAGCAGTTCTTGTTCTTACATCCGGGGGTGTTACAGTGGGAGCAGAATTTTTTTTAATTTCCTTGTAAATGTATTATAAAATCCAGTCTGTAAAACATATTTGGCAATGAAGAGAATGACTGGTGTCTATAATTAACTTTTATTTCAGGTATACTGCACTATTTCCCATCCCCCAAAACTCTCTTTTTCCTATCTGCCACATGAAGGAATTTCTGACTGGTCACATGCTCTGATGGGGTCTCATGTTGCTAAGGCAATTCAGATACCTGCAGGAGCATTTTCGAAAGAGAAGGGCGCCCATCTTTCGACACAAATCGGGAGATGGGCGTCCTTCTTTCAGGGTCGCCCAAATCGGCATAATCGAAAGCCGATTTTGGGCGTCCTCAACTGCTTTCCGTCATGGGGATGACTAAAGTTCACAGGGGCATGTCGGAGGCGTAGCGAAGGCGTGACTGGGGCATGGTTAACAGATGGGCATCCTCGGCCGATAATGGAAATAAAGAAGGGCATCCCTGACAAGCATTTGGTCGACTTTACTTGGTCCATTTTTTTTCACGACCAAGCCTCAAAAAGGTGCCCAAACTGACCAGATGACCACTGGAGGGAATTGGGGATGACCTCCCCTTATGCCCCCAGTGGTCACCAACCCCCTCCCACCCTAAAAAATAATTTAAAAAATGTTTTGCCAGCCTCTATGCCAGCCTCAAATGTCATACCCAGCTCCATGACAGCAGTATGCAGGTCCCTGGAGTAGTTTTAGAGGGTGCAGTGCACTTCAGGTAGGCGGACCCAAGCCCATCCCCCCTACCTGTTACATGTGCTGGTAAATGTGAGTCCTTCAAAACTCACTGTACCCACCTCTAGATGCCCCCATTCACCCCTTAGGGCTATGGTAATGGTGTACAGTTGTGGGGAGTGGGTTTGGGGGGGATTTGGGGGGGCTCAGCACCGAAGGTAAGGGAGCTATGCACCTGGGAGCAATTTGTGAAGTCCACTGCAGTGCCCCCTAGGGTGCCCGGTTGGTGTCCTGGCATGTGAGGGGGACCAGTGCACTACGAATGCTGGATCCTCCCACGACCAAATGCCTTGGATTTGGTTGTTTTTGAGATGGATGTCATCGGTTTCCATTATCGCTGAAAACCGGGGACAACCATCTCTAAGAACGACCTAAATGTTGAGATTTGGGCGTCCCCGACCGTATTATCGAAATGAAAGATGGACACCCATCTTGTTTCGATAATAGCGGTTTCCCCACCCCTTCGCCGGGGCATCCTTACAGATGGTCATCCCCGTTCGATTATGCCCCTCCTGGTATATCCTGTTCCAAAAGTTATAAGGTATGGCAAGGACCAATTGCAAGCTTCCAGCACATATGAAAGTTCCAATTACAAGTCTACAGCCCATATGCAGCAGCTATGATTGGTCCAGGGTAGAGATGAGGTGGATGCTCACAACAGTCTATAAAACCCTGCTGCAGACAAAGGAACTCTTAAAAACCAGGCATGCTTGGAAAGAGAGTGTTTCAGATCCATCCAATGGCCTATGGTTTTTCCCAAGGGGGTTTTACTTCCCCCCCCCCCCCCCCCCCCCCTTGATAGAGAGGTGTGGTAGCCGTGTTAGTCCACTTTTAAAGGTAATTAATAGAAATAAAACAAAATAAAACATAGAAAAGAAAATAAGATGATACTTTTTTTTATTGGACATAACTTAACACATTTCTTGATTAGCTTTCGAAGGTTGCTCTTCTTCGTCAGATCGGAAATAAGCAAATGTTGGTAGAAACTAATTCTCTATAGCTATGAACCGTTCTTTCATTCATTCTTTCTGTCTCTGCTTTCTCTCTGTTCTGTGACCTTTGTATGAGGAACAAACTTTTCTTCCTTCTTTATCTAATTAGTCTAATTACTTATAATGACTAGAGGTCAAGTGAAGCAGGAGCTTGCTGTTGGGCATAGACACACGATATAGTCTCGGCATAAAACACAGCTAAGTACCAGTTTCTTAACTCTTTATTAAAGGAAATAAGATTCAAACACAGTTAACAATATTGAGGTTTTTCTGACTAATGAGGATACTCGCTAGCGTACATACTGTATGATTGAAATTAAGGTATACGCTAAGCAAGCCGGTCACCTGTCCTAATGAGATTAGAATCAGCTGGTACCGAGTGTCTGAAGACTTTTCCTCAAAAGCAATAATAATTTTCCGGCAGAGAATTTTACTTGCCTAAGGTGGACTTTAAAATACCTTAGGAAACTGGAAAACTGGGCATCCAAATGGCAGATGAAATTTAATGTGGAAAAATGCAAAGGTCCACCTTAGGAGTCAGCAGTCAAGAAAAAGATCTAGGTGTCACTATAGACAATATACTGAAATCTTCTGCCCAGTGTGCAGCGGTGGCCAAAAAAGCAAGCAGGATGGTAGGAATTATTTGGAAAGGGATGTAAAATAAGACCAAGGCTATTATAATGCCTTTGTATAGTTTCATGATGCGACCTCACCTTGAGTATTGCGTTCAGTTCTGGTCACCATTTCTCAAAATAGACATAGCAGAATTAGAAAAGGTTCAAAGAAGAGTGACCAAAATGATAAAGAGGATGGAACTCCTCCCATATGATGAAAGACTAAAGAGGGTAAGGCTCTTCAGCTTGGAAAAGATACGAATGAGGGAGATATAATTGAGGTCTATAAAATCCTAGAATGGGTAGAAGTGAATTTATTTTTTTACTCTTTCAAAAAAAGTACAAAGACCATGGGACACTCAATGAAGTTACTTGGAAATAGTTTTAAAACAGAGGATGTGGTAACAGCGGCTCGCGTATCTGGGTTTTAAAAAGGGTTGGACAAGTTCCTGGAGGAAAGGTCTGTGATTGAGATGGACATGGGGGAAGCCACTGCTTGCCCCAGGATTGGTAGCATGAATTGTTATTACTATTTGAGATTCTACATGGAATGTTGCTACTAATTGGGTTTCTGCCTGGTAGTTGTGACCTGGATTGGCCACTGTTGGAAGCAGGATACTGGGCTAGATGAACCATTGGTCTGACCCAGTATGGCTATTCTTATATTCTTAAGTACAATTGAAAAGTACATAAAACAATAACATAAAAATAAAAAACAATGAGAAAACCCTTCTGCGCCTTTTAATCAATCCACCACCTTATCCAAAACAACCACAGAATCAAAATCCATTATGCATAAAAAGTTTGAAGAGAAAGATATGTCTTAAGCTTTCTCTTAAAGTGGAAAATTCTAGTGTTAGCACATAAGCACCGCCATACTGGGAAAAGACCAAGGGTCCATCAAGCCCAGCATCCTGTCTCTGACAGTGGCCAATCCAGGCCTCAAGAGCCCGGCAAAAACCCAAACAAAACAAATTTTAAATTAATAATGTTCAATGGACTTTTCTTTCAGGAATCTGTCCAAACCTCCTTTAAACTCAGCAATGCCAACTGCTGTCACTACATTTTCTGGCAACGAGTTCCAGAGTCTAACTCCCTTCTCACCCATTACTTTGTCCCTTCCTCCCTTCTCAACCATTACTTCCTTCACCTGTAACTGTCTTGTCTGTCTGTATTATTTAGATTGTAAGCTCTTTTGGGCAGGGACTGTCTCTTTGTATCAGGTGTTTAGTGCTGTGTGCGTCTGGTAGTGCTATACAAATGCTAATAATAATAATAATAACTTTCTCCTATTTGTTTTAAATCTACCACATTCTAGCTTCATCTTATGTCCCCTGGTTCTATTATTGTTAGAAAGTGTAAACAAACGCTTCACATCTGTCCGCTCCATTCCACTCATCTTGTAGACTTCTATCATATCACCCCTGTTGCATCCATTCCGGCATCTGGTTTCTAAAAAAAGGTCCAACAGCAGAAAACACAGCTTCCCTTGTAATAGCGTAAGTTGCATAGGGCCCCTTTTACCAAGCTGCGGCAAAAGGGAGCCTGTGCTGGCGTCAGCGCATGTTTTCCATGTGCGCAAAGGTCCCCTTTTACCACAGCAGGTAAACTGGAAGTCTCTCTTTCCTGCAGGAAATGGCTGTGTGGCAAGTAAAGCACTTGTCGTGCAGCCATATCGGGGGGAACCCTTACCGCCACCCATTGAAGTAGCGGTAAGGTCTTCCACGCTAACCCAGCGGTATCTAGGCAGCGCACGGCACTGCCTGATTACTGCTAGGTACTCTCCGGTGCTACAAAAATAAATAAATATATTTTTGTAGCGCCAGATATGACGCCGTGCTGGGGGTGGGAAGTACTGCCGGGCTGCTGTGGTAACCCGGCAGTAGTTCTGGTTTAGCGAGCGGTAAGCCCACTGCTTAGTAAAAGGGCCTTTAGCTGTCACTATCACTTGTTTCCTGAACAAGTGTCATTGCAGTCTTTTTTATTTCTGGTACGAGTCATTAAGTGGAGTTTTTTTTCTGACCAATGATGGCTTTCTGTGTGCTGTAGCTGCCTGTTAAGGGCAGTGAAGAAATAGCTGAGGTCTTTTTTCTCCACTGCTGTAGCATGTTGCTTTAAGCACCAGAAGGTGTAAAACTGCTTGACCGGTTATTAGAAACTTGTTTTTAAGAGTTTCTTCTAAAGTATGCATATTGAAATTTTTAAGTCAGTATCTAAATGCCTTATGTTGAAGACCATTACCAACCTCCGGACCAGCTCCAAACTATTTATATCCTTTTAAAGGGTGTGGTCTCCAGAATTGCTCAGGGTACTCCAAAAGAAGTTCCAGCACCTCATTTCTCCTGCTGGCCATTCCTCTTCCTATGCACCCAGGGGTCCTTTTACAAAGGCACATAAGGGCCTATGTGTGTCCAGCGTATGCCAAATCAGCATTACTGCCCAGCTACCACATGCCCTGGGCGGTAATTCCAAATTTGTCACGTGCCAAAAACACGCAGTAGAAAATATTTTCTATTTTCTCTCACGGGGTACCTACCCAGTGGTAAACGGCAGTTGGCGCGTGCTGCATGCTTACCACCTGGGTAGCGTGTAAGACCTTACCGCTAGGTCAGTGGGTGGTGCTAAAGGTCTCAGGCTGATGGATGCAAGCTGGTTTCAATTTTTGCACATGTCCATTTTCCAGCCCCTTAATAAAGGCCCTTTTTCCTAGATGTGATAAAAAATGGCCCGGCTTGCTCCCAAAAGACATGCTCGCACTACTGCAGGCCACTTTTTACCATGGCTTAGTAATAGGGCCCCAAGCATTTATTTGGTTTTTGCCATCATGGTATCTACATCTTTTGTCATCTTTTCATCATTGGATACAACCACTCTTCTTTTATCTTTAAACAAATTTTATTGATGACAAAAATAGATTGAAACTATTGGTAACATCAATAGAAACCTTGCCAGAACAACTAACACCTACTCAATACAAAGAGACAAGTACAGTCATCAAACTTTTAACCATTTTAATCTTCCCCACCCACCCCCTCTACAACCACAACCACTCTTCTTTTGTGCATAGAAGAATTTTATCCCCCTGTATATTACAGCTCCTTTGGGTTTTTCCAGCCCAGATGCATAACCCTATATTTTTTTAGTATTAAATCTTAGCTACTACACTCTAGATCAGGCTTGTCTAACCTACAGCCTGTGGGCCAGAACCAGGCCCACCAAGTGATTCTTCCTGGCCCGCAGGAGCTCGGCAATTCTCAGAATTTTCCCACCATGATTCGTCTCTCTGAAAGTTTGAGCCATGTGGTGCCAGAATTTCAGGTTGTAAAATGGCTACAATTTCTATTATCCCATTAATGGCCACACATGAGCCTTTACCGCTACCTATTTACTAGGCAGTAAGTGCTCCCATACTAACCCCACACTAATCAGGCAGTGCTTGGTGATTTACCTGCATTACCTGACTAGCACAGGGCAAGCCTACTCTCTACCTCAAAACATGCCTCTTGCACTAAAAAATAAAACGTATTGTTTAGCACATGAGTAGTACACACCGATTCTAAAACTACCACAGGACGCCTGAGCGCATCTTGCGGTAGTGCCTTTTTAACCTGCAATAAGCACACATTAGTGCTTACCACAGCTTTGTAAAAGGACCCCATAATATCTTAAAAGAAAGAATTTTAAATTCAATATAGGCAGAAATCGGCAACAAATATTACATTTATCATGGAGTGACCCTATCAAATTTGGACTTGTGAAGTATAATCTTAGCTGCTACATTTTGTATCAATTATTATTATTATTGCATTTGTATCCCACATTATCCCACCTTTTTGCAGGCTCAATGTGGCTTACAATTCATCGTGGATATTGGAAATAGAAAAGAGTGTACATTTGGATTTACAGCAAGTTTTGGGTACATGATGGTGAAATACATAATATTGGGAATAGAAAAGAGTATACATTTGTTTTAGCAGAAGTTTTGGTTACATGAGGACATGGTTAATTGAGGACGAGTAACCAAATTTTGGTGATACCTAAATTCAATACATTTCAAAGTCAGTTTGCGAAAAAACGAGGACATAAACTATTTTCTGTAAATCATCTAAGGAAAAATAAGAATGAATTTGATGAATAAACTATAACTTAACAAAAATTACATAAATAATACCATGAATTTGTGTTTCAAAGTTGATGTGGAATCTAGTATCACTCTCAGACTGAGCAGTTGACTGTAAGGGTATGGTCTTACAATCCAATATCTGACCCTCTGCTGGAATACACTCATTTTTCCCTCTAACCCATTGCAATATAGTTTTCTCTATATTTAATTTTAATAAATGGCTAATTATTTAAAAAAAACACACTCATTTACAAAATGAAATGTATCCACTGCTGGAAACTTTATCGGAAAAATAATCTGCACATCATCAGTATATATATATAAAGGTAAGTTCATAGATCAAAGTAATGTCCCCACAGAAGCAAAAAAAATACATTAAAAAGAATAGGAGACAGAGGGGAAATATGTGCAAACTTTGCCAATGACTTAATCAGGCCCTGCTCATGGAATATAAGGTAGTTGAGGAGGACTAGATTTGTGAGTGGAGCAGTGTGTACGGTGGTAGGGCAGTTGTGTGGGAAGGGTAGTTTGAGGGTATCGTTTCAGCCCGAGCTGAGCCCCCCAATGCTGCAGACCCCCTTCCAGGGCAGAGCAGACCGAATCGAAGGGCCGGAGCGTCGGACCAGCAGCAACGGCTGGTGCTCCGCGCCACAGCGGCAGAACGGAGCGCCGGGCCTGCCAAGATGGCCAGCGCTCCGCAGCAAGGGAGCGCTCCTCACCAATGTGAGGAACGTGACAGTGCAGTAGGCAAGTATGGGCCTCATAGAAGGCACCTGTAAACACCTCTTTTTCTAATGGGCAACTACCAACAGCATTAAAAAGGGCAGTGGTTCACCCTTTGCTAAAGCAAAACAACCTTGACCAGGACAAACTTGAAAGTTACCGGCCAGCATCCAACATCCCATTTCTCATTATATATAATTTTTATTAAGTTTTTAATACTTATACAGATATTATCAATACTGCAAAGTATAATACAGCCATTAAACAATAAGCTTTTAAGTCAGGAAATCAAGAAAATATTTTCTTTATATAACATGACTTCCTTAGACCTCAATATGGAAGATAAGGGGGGGTAGGAATATAGTGAAGTTTAAACATAATATATACATAAATCATTATAATTTTAATTATGGTTCCGTTTTCCTTTCTTCTTTATTACTCTACAGATTTCTTGCTGTCTAGGAAGGTCTGAAGTTGGTTAGGCAAATAATAGACATATTTTATCTGATTTAGTCTAATAATACATTTACAAGGGTAAGCCAGGAGAAATGAAGCCCCCAATTCCAAAACTTTTGGTCTCATAGAAAGGAATATTTTTCGTCTTTCTTGAGTAGACTTCGTCACGTCCGGGTAAAGCCAAATTTTTTGACCAGCAAACAAACAGTCAGTAGATTTAAAATATAAACGCATTATTGCATTTAAATCCTGCTGAAATACAAATGAAACAATTAATGTCCCTCTTTCTGTTACATCTTCAATTGATTGTTCCAAAATATCTGTGACGTTTTGCAGGTCTATTGACTTCTCTGAATCTATTTTTTTCATTGTAGATGGTATATAATAAATTTTATTTAACGGTGGAAACACTTCTTGGGGAAATTTCAAATTTTCTTTTAAAAATCTGCAAAACATATCATTCGGGGACACTCCCATCAATCTAGGAAAATTCAGTATTCGAAGATTTAATCTCCTATTATAGTTCTCCACTTGCTCTATCTTCCTTCTTAAATCCATATTATCCTTTATCACTGCAATTTTAAATTCTTCAGTTTGTTTTGATTCTCCCTGCAAGGCCTCAATTTTCAAAGACAAATCTTGTTTCACCAACTCATGGGAGTTCTTCACCTCCTGTATATTAACATTCAATATCTTTACCTCTTCAGAAGATTGTTTCAATATTTTGTCCATTTCTACCAACTTTAGCCAAATCTTCCCCAGGCTCACCTCCATCTCTCCGGCAACTGCAATGTTTTCTCCAGATTCGAGCTCCCCTCTGGGCTCCTCGGGATCGCCCCTTCTGGGTTCCACAGGGAGCCCCGTTCGAATCGCAGCAGCTGCAGGGCAAGGAGGCGTCATAGAGCTTGGCGGGGAGAGAGATGTTTCAATTTCCAGCGGGGGAACCGCTTCACCGGTTTCTCCCGCTATGGACTCCGCGTCACCACGTCGGGAAAGAGCGGGGAAGAAGCGCTCCAGGCCCACAGTTACTGGCGTGGACGTTCCAGAAGGTAGGGGATTCTTCCGAATCGTTCCCTTTCGTTTTGTATGCGGCATATTGTAATGAGGCAACTAGAAAAAACAAGTTTTAGCAACTGTAGAGCGGAGAACACCTCAAACGTTACCGCTCACGGCGCCATCTTGACACGCCCCCCTCCAACATCCCATTTCTAAGGAAACTCATCGAACAAACAGTCTGTTCAACTTAATGATTGGCTAGAAGAGAAAAACTGACTAGATCCATGTCCATCTGGATTCAGACCCGGTTATGAAACAGAAACGGTCCTTGTATCTCTCTACTAGATGATCTTCACAGAAACCGAGACAGGGGATTCACCTCGATGTTAGAACTGCTAGATTTCTCAGCAACTTTTGACACTATGGATCATGATATCATGCTAGCACGACTGACAGAAACAGGTATCAATGGAACAGTACTTGCCTGGTTCAGATCTTATCTATCACACAGGCAACAATCCATAATGTTTGGCAGCAATTCATCACCACCATGGACACTGACCTGCAGGGTATCACAAGGATCAATACTGTCACCTATTCTGTTCAATATCTACCTCAAGCCACTAGCTGTCACGTCTGTGGCCGTGACCCCTCTCAGACTCACCTTATTTCCTGTGGTCAGCTTCTGAGCTGGCTTCTGTCTATTCTTTGTGAGTTAGTTCTGTCTCTGTCTCTATGTGCTGGCTGCATTGAATTGTCTGTGTGCTGTTTCCTGTTCCAGACTTCAGCCCAGTCCAGTCCGGATCTTCTGGTCTGCTTGACTTGCTTGGCTTGTTTGAGCCTGCACAGCATCCGTAGTTGCCTGGTGACTGCTGCAGCTGAATCTCAGCTGCTGCTGGGCTTATTAGCCATTTGGAAACTCTCTGCTTTGCCTTTGCATCGCCTAAGGCCCTGGTTTGTTGGTGCTTGCTGCACTTCTGTCTAGTCCAGTTTATAGTCTGTATTCTTGCCTGATTCTAGTTTAGTCTTGGTGTAGCTTTGTGTTCTGTACTGCTTGTTTGCTGTATTGCTTGTTTCCCAGTCTTGCTCTTGTTTGTATGTCTTTGTCTAGTGCTAGGTTGTCTCTGTTTCTTGTTCAGTGGCTGCCTGGCAGCTTTCAGTTCTGTCTCTTATCTATCTGTGTTTGTTCCTTGTTTCAGTGGCTGCTTGCAGCTTTCAGATCTGTCCCTTGTCTGTCTGAGAGTCCTAGTCTAGTTTTCTGCCTAGCCTCCCTGTGTGCTCTAGTCCCTGTGTGTATCCTGCTGGAATCCAGTTCCAGCCTTGTCCAGTAAGTCCTGCCGGCCACCTGCACTCAGGGGCTCAACTCCTGAGGAATGGTGGCTAAGTGCAGGTGAAGTCTAGCTGGCCCTGTCAGAGTTCTGCCTTATCCCTGTGTGGGGTGGTTTTGCCTGCCACTGCTGCTCCTCGGCAGTGGTCCAAGGGCTCACAAACCTAGTTCCTGCTTTTGTGAAAACGTGACACTAGCTGAGTTGATTCGTTCAATGGACACTCAGGTCTACATCTATGTGGATGATGTGCAGCCACTCATATCCATTGAACCTGACTTACCTACCTTGAATAAACTGATTACCTGTCTAACATCAATTCAAAAATGGGCTAAACACAACAAACTTTGCCTGAACCCAAGTAAAACCGAGCTTCTCTGGGTCCCTAACATAAGTGGATACATACCAGACATCAAAAAACTTTTTGGGAAGTACAAACTCCCCCTCAAAACACAAGTCAGGAACTTTGGAATACAGTTAGATTCAACACTTACTTTGATTCCCCAAATCCTAGCAACCTTCAAGAGCTGCTTCTACTATTTGTGACAGTTATGCTGCCTCTCTCCTTACATTGAGAAGGTAAATCTTATCCCAATTGTGCACGTCATGATAACATCAAGAATGGATTACTGCAATGCACTATACAATGGTCTGACTACAAAGGGCCTGCACCAGCTCCAGTTAATTCAGAATGCAGCAGGAAGACTCATAGAAGGTTGCAAGTGATATGACCACATCACACCATTTTTGCAAAAACTTCATTGGCTACCAGTACAATAACCGCTAGAAATTACCAAGTGCTTTCAAATTCTATTACATCTTCTCCATGGAAACCCGAATATGGAGTGCCTCAGGGATCGCTGCTTTCACCGACTCTCTTCAACTTAATGATGATGCCACTGGCAGAATCATTATCCAATCAAGGACTCAATCCTTACATCTACGCTGATGATGTCACAATATATATCCCGTTCAGAAATGATTTAACAGAAATCACAAAGAAAATCAATCACAGCTTCCAAATAATGAATTCGTGGGCCGATGCATTCCAACTAAAGCTTAAGACTCAATGCCTTATCCTTTCATCTCAATATAACAAGGTCAATTATGCTATTAACACTCCAAACCACGTTCTTCCTGTCTCAGATACCTTGAAACTCCTGGGAGTCACAATTGATTGAAATCTTACCCTAGAAAGCCACGCAAAAAATGTAACAAAGAAAATGTTCCATGCAATGTGGAAACTTAAAAGAGTTAAACCTTTCTTCCCAAGGGAGGTTTTTCGCAACCTGGTGCAGTCAATGGTGTTAAGCCATTTGGACTACTGCAATTCCATTTATGCCGGATGTAAAGCACAAATCATTAAGAGACTTCAGACAGCCCAAAACACTGCAGCCAGACTCATATTTGGAAAGGCAAAATATGAAAGTGCCAAACCCCTCAGAGAAAAATTACACTGGCTACCATTAAAAGATCAAATTACATTCAAAATCTCTACCCTGGTCCACAAAATTATTCATGGTGAGGCCCTGACATATATGTCTGACCTCATCGATTTACCAGCAAGGAATACAAAAAGTTTGTCACGTACTTTCTTGAATCTCCATTATCCCAATTGCAGAGGACTTAAATTTAAATCAATATATGCATCTAGTTTCTCCTACATTTGTATGCAACGTTGGAATGCACTGCTGAATACCATAAAAACAACACACAATTTGGCAGCCTTCCAGAAACTATTAAAGACTAACCTGTTCAGAGAGACTTATCAAAAGGACCCTTCTTAAAAACAGGACATCAGAACTGTACCAGAATTAGTTAACATTGAATTATTCTTATTTTGGTTACTTTATCACATTGTCATTATTGAACGCTTTTCACTAGTCTTGATTTCAGCACCTGAAATGTATTGATTACCGATTTTATTCTAATTTACTGTGTACTCTATATACTCTGATTGGAACATTCTTCTTATTCCGGAAATGGCGATCGCCAGTACGGTATTTGTAAGCCACATTAAGCCTGCAAAGAGGTGGGAAAATGTGGGGTATAAATGCAGAACATAAATAAATAAATAAATATCTAAATACCAGAGTGCTATTTTCCATACTTCATAGCAAGAGTGTACATTCCCTAATTACCTGTCCCAATGCAACTGAAGCTTTTACCTCCTCAGTGCATGTAAATGGTTTCATCCCTGTGTGGATTCTCTGATGCCATGTGAGGCTTTCTTTCCAACCAAAGCTTTTACCACACTCAGGACATGTAAACAGTTTCTGTGTATTCTCTGGTGCATTGTGAGGTTTACCTTCTGACCAAAGCTTTTATCAGACTCTATACATGCAAATAATTTCTCTCTCTCGTGTGGACTTTCTGATGCACTTTGAGATTTACATTACAACCAAACCTTTTACCACATATAGAACATGTGAATGGTTTCACTTTATTTTGGATTTTCTTGTGTATTTTGTATGTTTTGCATTTGGATGTATTTGTTTGAAAATGGACCAAAAAATAAAACATTCAAATCACAAAACATTTTTCCAAGCAGCATTTTCAAAAGGAAAAGAGAGACTTTTTTTGTAGAACATGACCTTTCCTGTTCTGATTTTGGACGTTTTACAAAAAAGTCCAAATTCAAACTTAGATGTCATATCCAAAAATGCCCCTTGTGCATTTGACGTGCCCAAAGTCACAAGGAGCAGCAGTGGGAATTGAACCCACGTTACCAGGATCAAAGCCAGCTGCATTAACCATTAAGCCACTCCTCCTCTGTTTTGGACATTTTGCATTTGGACATTTTTTTGTTCGAAAATGGACCAAAAAAAAAAGGACGTCCAAATCACAAGACGTCCATAGCATTTTCAAACACAAAAGATAGACATCTATCTTTTTTGAAAATGACCTTCTTTTCTGTTCAGAATTTGGACGTTTTTGTAAAAAGTCCAAATTCTGATTTAGACGTTCTATCGAAAATGCCCCTCCACGCCATACTTTCGGGCACATTTTCGAAAAAGAAGGATGTCCAAAAAGTGACTCAAAGGCACATGGACGTCCCTGTAAAAGAAAGTCGTCCAAATCCAATAATCGAAACAGGGCCGTGAAGATGTCCTCAGCGCGAGGACGTCCATCTATGGATGTCCCCATGGGGGGCGTGTTAGAGATGTGTTACTGGCGGCGTTATGAGATGGGCGCCTCCAACATATAACGTATAGCGAAATGGTTTCGCATGGGCAGGAACATGGGCGTCCTTAGTTAGACCTGAAATAAAAGCGACCAGGGTAAGGGGGAAGTCGTCTTTAGACCCATTAGCGATTTTGTGGAGTTGGAGAGTGGCAAGATCGTTGTTGGGAGAGAAAGCTGAGAGTTTGTTGAGTACCTGTTACCTTTATCTGTGTGCCCTAGTCGGAACGTTTTCAGCCTCACCTGCCTCTTTTGTGTTTTACCTTTTCAGCTTTCCCTATCCCCTTCTAGCCCCCAAACCCAGACACTACTACTCCTTCCTCTATCTCCCCCATCCCTCTCCATTCACTGCCCCCAAGTTCACATTTCATTCCCTTACCTCTTTGTTGTCTGTGTTTCTCTCTTTGTTCTGTGTGCTGCTGCTGCTGCTGCTGCTGTTGCTGCTGTTGCTGCTGTGTGTGTGTGTTTGTCAAGACTGTCGTTTGCTGCTTGGAGAGTGAGTGGCTAGAGGGTATGGCAGGAGAGTGTGTAGTGGTTCAGAGAGTGCTTGCAGTGTGGCTGTGCTGTGTGTGACTGCATTGTTTGTCGGTGGTGGGATAGTGAGTTCAGGTTGTGTTTGTTGCTGCTGTGTTTCACCAGGTTGGTAGGGAGAGGTGAACATTGGTGTCACTGCACTGCACCTGTAGTGTGGGGAAATGGAGGCACTAAATGCACAGGTGGCTCACATGTTGGAGGAAGAGGGGAGGCACCACAGGAGGTACTCACGCCCCAGAGTTTTCAGGCCCCGTTGCAGTTTCCTAGACCTCATTGACCTGCAGTGTCTCACTAGGTACCGGTTTGATACGGCTGCCTTTCAGCACCTTTGTGACCAGCTCAAACCCCTCCTGCAGTCCAGGACCCATAGGAACAACCCCATTCCTGTGCACCTAAAGATCACTGCTTCTCTCTCTTTTCTGGCCACTGGGAGTTTCCAGTCTGTCCTATCTGTTAACATAGGTCTCACCCAGGCTTCCATTTCTAACTACCTCACCCAGTTCCTTGATGCCTTCCTTACCCATACCTCTGAGTACACCACCTTCCCCACCACCCCCAGGCCCTGCAGAACAACATGGCTGACTTCTACACCATAGCTCGCTTCCCCTTGGTCATAGGCGCCACTGACTGCACACATGTCACACCCACCCCCACCCTGGGCACAAGAGGCCAACTATAGGAACAGGAAAGCATTCCATTCACTCAATATGCAAGTTGTGTGTGACACCCAGGTGGAGATTCTAAACGTGTGTGCACGATACCCAGGTTCCACCCATGACGCCTATATATTGCAGCACTCAGGAATCTTCCACAGGTTTGACAGAGGAGAGATCACCGGCGAATGGCTCCTAGATAAGTGCAGCATGGATCTGCCCAAACTATGCCTCCTCCACCGGGCAACCCTCAGCATTGTCTCCCTCCAGCTCACTCCACAATCCACTATCCCCCACCCCCCACATCCACAAGGTACCCACTCCAAACAATACACACTCATCTTTCTCATCCTCTTTCTCCACAAAGGTGACAGAGGCTACCCACAGCAGAGTTGGCTCATGACCCCCATAGTGCACCCACAAACAGGACCGGAGCAGAACTACAACAGCACACATCGGACCACACATGGCATCATCAAGTGCACCTTCGGACAACTTAAGAACAGGTTCTGATGTCTGGATCATTCTGGAGGGGAGCTCCTGTAAAGCCCCCAAAAGGTGGCAAAGATATTCCTGGTCTGCTGAATGCTACATAATTTGGCAATGCACAGAGGACAGGCCCTCCCAGAAGAGCCACAGCAACCACAGCAGCAGGCCCCAGATGAAGAGGATGAGGAGCCCCCTCCACCTCCCGCCCACAGAGCAGAGCAGAGTGCACACCAGTTGGAGGTCAGAGCCAGGCAAAGACTCATCACCACAAGTTTTGTGTGAGAGTTAAGTTGACATTTATTGCTATCACATACTACTTACACACCACCACCACCACCACCCCTCCCACCACCATCACCCGCTTTGTGCATATTCCCCTCCCTCCAACCCTCACACTCCTTCCTCCCACCTCCCAGCACCCCCCCCCCCCACCCCCCCAGCATGTCCCATCACTTTCCCCGCCCCTCCCTTGGCCCCGTCCCTGTCCCCTTCTACCCCTCCACCGTGTTCCTGAGCAGCTGGTGGCAGTCCAGCTGTTGGTGCTGCAGGGGAACTGTTCAGAGTCCTCCTCTGATGAGGTCCCACTGTCCTCTGTGTCCACAAAGCAGCCTGCTGCCTCAGCTGCCCTCTGGAAGTCCGGCCACCTTGTGGTCTGTGGTTTGCCCTTCAACCTGGGCACAGGACCCAGAAGGGGAGCTGGTGTGGTGGCTGCTTGACCAGTGGCTGGGGGGGGGGGTGCTGAGGATCTCAAGCTCTTCTTTGCCAGCGGTTGCTGTGCAGTGGTGGAAGTAGACGCCACTTGTTGCTGCATCAGAGCTGTACTGTGTGCTTTCAGGTCACGCCGTAGGCCCTCGATGCTCTGCTCCAGCCGTTGGAGCTGCTGTACCACTTCCCATTGGGCTTGTACCACTTCCCGTTGCAGCTCCAATTTCTGGCGCCGGTAATCTTCCAGGTGCACATTGTGGCCCAGCAATTGTGTTGCAAGGCGCAGTAGCTGCCTCCCCTGGCTGGATAGCCTCTGCTGAGGATGTGCTCCCCCTTCTGCATCTTCTTCCTCTGTGCCACCATCGGCAAAGGCTGTGGGTGGTGGAGGGAGAGCCGGCGCTGCTGCTGCTGCTGCTGCTGCTGTGTCCTGTGGTTCCACTCCATGTGACTGGTCCTGTGTGCCTTCTTGTGCAGGCACACCTCCAGGCCCACTGGTTTGCTGCTCTGTGTGCTGTTCATTGTGCTGGGGCTGGTGGCCACTAGGGCCAGCTTCTGCCTCTGACTGGCTGTCATCACCTGCATAGCAAAAGGGGAGGAAGTGTGTTGGTCAAAATAACCCACTTTTGTTTTTCAGCATTCATATACATAGCCCCACACGCAAAAACCCAGCAAAGAGATGGTGAGGAATGGGATTGGCAGGCAAGCCACAGATGTCATTGTACATGGTACAGAGCTGGAGACGAGGAGCACAGTGTACTTCAGAGACTGATGTGCAAGAGAGCCACACAGTTAGGTGGGTAGACATAGAACTGTGGAAGGAGTTCAGAGGACACAGTGGCTACAGCACAGACTTGTGGGAAGGAGATATGTACAATCTGGTGATGGGAAAAGAGGAGGGAGTGGGGACGGCCCCCAAAGCTGTGAAACAGTGGTAATCTACATACACATAGCTGGAAACCCTCCCCCTCTCCACCTGGCTACTCCCTTTGTCATGGTCTATAATGAATAGTGATTTGTACTGCATGTGGTGTTCTCACCCCTTCCCCTACTTAGAAGCACCACACTGTCCCTCACTTGTGTAAAACAGAGTGTAGTGCAGCACAACAGATACCCCAGCTTCCTAATGGTGAGCCTACCTGAGCCCTCAGGCTGTGCTGATGTGTCCAGAGACCCAATGCCATGGATCCCCTCCTGGGGCAAGAGCCCATGAATGATGTACTCTAGGGGGGTCAAATTAGCAGTGTCATCTGCTGGGGGGTTGGCACCAGCCTTCTTCCTCAAATAATGCATCGACCGGTGCCACTTCCGCTTGCAGTTTTCCACATCCCTGCTACAATGGTTGACCCGGTCCCTCACTGCCTCCCATTCTATCTGCTTTGTTGTAGCAGCCAGCCTCTGGCCCATGGGAGCAAAGAGATGTGTGTGCCTTTTTTGTATTTCTTGCACCAGCAGTTCAATTTCAGGGTCACTGAAATTACCCTTGCGGGTGGGTGCCTGTTTTGGTGCCATTCTAATATTGGGATGCAAAGATTTGAAAATACTGTGGACGCTTAAATACTGTCCTAGGGATGTCCATATAAGAGCGGGATGGGTGTCCCCAAGATGGACGTCCTAATTTCGATTATGGACAAAATCCCTAAACGTCCACAGCTGCTCTGCCGATTTGGGCGCCCTCATTTCGATTATGAGTGGGAATTATAGACGTCCCCAGCTGCTCTGTGTTTTAGACGCCCTAATTTTGATTATGGGTGAAAATGATAAACATCCCCAGCAGCTCTTCCAGTTTGGCAGTTTGCATTCCCTTTATTGGCGCCTCTCTGTGCTTGCACTTTAGAGGTTTTTCTTTAGATTATGGGGTGGTATTTCAAAGCACTTTAGCTTCAGTTATAGTAAACCTTGTTTTTCCCACTGTATGCTTTTGTACACCTGTTTGTTTTGGGGGGATTTTTTTTGTGGGGGGGGGGGGGGACTTTTTTGCCAATTCTTGAAAGATAACTGGTGTGTGGGCTGTGTACCTTTCCTTTCCAAAAATTTCTGACTGGGTGTTAGCTGGCAGCTTAGCTCTGCATTTTCTACATCTGGCCAACTCTCCATTCTCTACCCTCCAGGAGCTGCTTACTGTGTGTGATGCGCTCCCTCACTGTCCCCCATTCTCTCTCTCCTTTGTTGAAGTAGGCAGCCTCTGGTCCCTTGGAGCCAACAGATTCTTGCACCAGAAGTTCAAGGTAAGCTCATGCCTCTCAGCCACCTTTTCCCTTTCTGCTATGTAGGTGCTAAACAAAACACTTCTTGCATCTTGCAGGACAGCTGGTCAAGAGGATTGCAAGAGACAGCAGTGGACTGTAATACACTGGACTCTGAGAGCCATGATTGTTTCTACCCAATTCATTGTACAGATGTCTTCTTCTCTAGTGGACAAACTCAGTTGTGGCTGCCTGTGGGGTGGGGGTGGGGAAGAGGCCCTGAGAATGGATGTGTGCATCCCTCATGGTCAAGGGTTCCCCATTCTCTGTATGTCTTCTGCATTCAAATCTTACCTCTATTTACAGCAGGTTCACGGGTATCCACAGCTGGTAGTTTTTCTTCCGCTTTGCACCACATGTGTCTCCCCGGTAGGTTCCATCCTTCTTTATGTGGTGAACCCCAGTCCCCTTTTATGAAATGTCCACCCATTCTCAAGGGTGCTGGGTGTGGGGAGGGGGGGAAGCATATATGCACTGATTGTCTTTTCCACATTATTGAACACAGTCCTACAATCTTCCATAGGTATGGACCAACAACATTTCTAAATTCTATCCTGCAAACCATTTTCTAGGTAGCCAAAGGTGAGTGCCTACCATGGCCTTGAGCCCTTAAGTCATGGTGAGGGAGAGGGGTTCTGGTTACAGTTCCTACTCTAAATTACCTGCAGGTGGCTACAGCCTGGTGCCTATATAATTCCCCTAGCCTGTGCCCTTCTGTACCTGATGTTTTTTTTTTTTTAATTATTATTTTATTTATGCATTTTATATATTCACAAGTATTTAAGCTTGTTACAAGAAACATTAGGCATGAATGAAACATATAATTTCAATACTTAAAATGAAAAAAAAAAAATACATTATTACTTCACCATGTCTACCTTAGACCACAATAAAGCAGATGAGAGGGAGAGGAGTCTAAACTGATTCAGGGAATCTAGTCAAGATATAATTAACAGGAAAGGCATAGCCTAACTTCCACCATTTCTCTTTAAATTATACTGGATTCATATCTTAACAATCTTTTTCAAATTTATAAACTCTCTCAGTTGAGTTGGTGCAAAAAATACATATTTTATACCTAAGTATTTTACAATACACTTGCAAGGATAGGCAAGTAAAAAAGTTGCCCCCAAGGATCTAGTTTCCACTCTCATTTCCAGAAACTGTTTCCTTCTCTCCTGAGTAATTTTAGTCACATCCGGAAAGATCCAAAGTTTCTGACCGCAGAACTCTAATTGAGTATTCTTGAAGTAAAGTTTTAATACTGCGTCAAAGTCTTGTTCAAATACAAATGATATTAGAAGAGTCGCTCTTGTCATTACTTCAGATAGTGAGTCCTCCAAAATCATTGAAATATCTTTTAACTCCTCAATTTTCTCCAAATTTAAGGGGGTCTCTACCTGATTTTTCTTAGAAGGTAAATAATAAATCTTATTTATCGGTGGAATATTTTGAGATGAGAACTTTAAATTTTTGCACAAGAAATTTTTTAAACATATCATATGGTGAAACTCCTATTGGTTTGGGGAAATTGAGAATTCGCATATTCAGTCTTCTATTATAATTCTCAATTTGTTCAATCTTTTGGCGCATATTTATATTATCTTTTATCACTGCTGAAACATTTTCTTTAAGTTTTCCAGTTTCTTCCTGAGAGCTCTTTTGTTGATCATTTAAATCTTGTTTCATTTTTTCCATAGATTTAGAGAGCTGATCAACAGTAGTTGCAAGGTTTTTAGTCTCTTGTGTGGAGGTAATTATAAGTTTTTGCATTTTCTCCATTGCCAACCACAACGTATCTAGAGTTACCACTCCGGGCAGGTTTCCCCGCGTTAGATTACCTTCAACTGCCGCGTTCATTTCCAAAGGGGGACACTCTCCGCTGACCACATCTTCACCAACTTCCGGGTTGTGTAGTTCAGCTCTCCCCTCTCGAATCGCGGCAGGACAGAGTGGCGTTCCAGTATCTGGAGGAGACAAAGAGATCTCACTCTCCAGCGACGCCGGAATCCCTGCACCAGCGTCTAGCGGAGTTTCTCCTCCTGTTTGTGTTGGTGTGCGCTGAGCCACGAAGTCATCGAGCGTTCCTTGCCTGGGAGAAGATGTGCGAGCCTGGAGGGGTAAGGCTCTCACCATTCCCTTTCTTTTAGTATGGGGCATTGCTTTCAGAAGAAAAAAAAAACGATAAGGCAATACACATCTCCACGAACTTCGGACACTCAGCGTCTTGGCGCCATCTTGACTCCTCCCTGTACCTGATGTTTTATATTGCAATTGTGATGAACTAAACATCCATCTAATGCTTTCCCTTTTCTTCTCAGCACTATATGCCATTGCTGATACATTCAATGTGAAAAAGATGACCCAGCTGTTTGTAGCTCCTTCCTAGCCTTGACCAATGTGGTTTGGTTGTGGGTAAGGGTGTCTGCTGATCAGAGAGCAAACATAGGCTAGGCGCTACCTATGGTTATCTGCAACTTTGTACTTGGCAGATCACTAGTGCTAGACAACATACCCATTATTTACACAACTCTGTGCTGTGGGGCTCTATGGTAAGGGGGGGGGTGGGGGGGAGGCTGGATGGGCATTTCTGTTCCTTAACAGAAATGCCCACCCAGCCTCCCCCCCCTTACCATACAGCCATGCATTTTGGAAGGAACAGGTGGCCTTCTGTATGGCCACACTTATGACACATATTTTCCAAAGTTTCTCTGTCACAGTTCACCTGTCATGTAACCCAGATTGCTGCCTCCTCTCACATCAACCCCAGCATTTGATAATATGTAGTGCACAAAGTACAGACACACACCCTGTTATCTCAAAAATATCAGACTTGTATTTAACCAACAAAAATAGAACTATTTAGAAACATATATTAAATTGTCCTCATTGAGGGCTTTGTCCTCCTTGCTGCTGCTGCATGGCCCTTTGCAGCAAGCTAACGAGCAGCACCAGGAGCTGCCTCTGTGGCCCGAAGTGCTGCTCGTTAGCCTGCTGCATCGCTGCCACCTCCTGCAGCAACTGGTTTTGGGTATGCACCAGTTGCTGCAGGAGGTGCAGTACAGCAGCATTGTGCTCTGCTGCTGCGGCTGTTAGTTCTGGTGGTGGTGATGGTGGTGTGGAGAAGGATGATGGTGTTGGGCCCTTGATTTCACCCTCCTCCTCATCCCCCTCAAGGGAGGCATATCCTGCCAGGGGTCTGGCCCTTTCGCCGCCGCTGCCTCCTCCTCCTCCACCACCACTGGGTTTTACTATGTGTTTTTGACTCCAAAGCAATCTTTTTTTCAAAGTCCCTTTTTGCCTTCCTTATTAGCGCTTTGCATTTGACTTGCCATTCCTTATGCTGTTTCTTATTATTGTCAGTCAAATCCTGCTTCCATTTTCTGAGGATTTTTTTTTTTTTTTTAGCTCTAATAGCTTCCTTCACCTCACTTTTTAACCATGCTGGCTGTTGCTTGGTCTTTCTTCCTCCTTTTTTAATACATGGAATATAACTGCTACTTTCCTCCTGCTCCTTTGGACTTCCAGCTCAGTTGATGCCAGGTCTGGGATCTGGCACTGTAAGCCATCAGTCACAGCTAACCCTCCCCCTCCTTTTAGATTGCACCCTCCCTATATATACCTGCTGTAGTCATTGCAGTAACATTCCTGAGCCAAGGATCATGTATTTGGGCTCCTTCTGGTATGGTATCTTACCATCTTATATGATAGATCTCATTAAGTTATCACCACGAAATAAATGCCACCTCATCATCTAGAGAATATCTCATATTACATTTCCCAAGTTGTAAAACTTAACCTACAAAAATAGGGAAGGGAAAGGAAATGGGACTTGATATACTGCCTTTCTGTGGTTTTTGCAACTACATTCAAAGTGGTTTACATATATTCAGGTACTTATTTTGTACTAGGGGCAATGGAGTGTTAAGTGACTTGCCCAGAGCCACAAGGAGCTGCAGTGGGAATTGAACTCAGTTCTCCAGGATCAAAGTCCACTGCACTAACCACTAGGCTACTCCTCCACTCCATAATATTCATAATGCTAATTTTTCTTACTAAGTACCAAACTCTGGAACTCATTACCCAAGTATATCAGACACTCAATCGATTATATATCATTTAAAAGTTTACTTAAAGCCCACTTCTTTAGATCTGTGTTCAGCAATATGAAAAGAATTTTTTTAATAGTTGTATTCTTGTATTAATATTAATTGTCTTCTAATGCTTCTTCTTAATTTGTTATGTAAGCCGCATTGAACCTGAGCTTTTGTGGGAAAATGTGGGGTAGAAATGTCATAATAAATAAGTCACTAGTACAAGCTCATTTTCAAAGCACTTAGTCTCCCAAAGTTCCATAGAAACCTATGGAACTTAGCCTCCCAAAGTGCTTTGAAAATATGCCTCCTACTAGGTGTCAGCCATAAGCAAAGACTACAACTCTACCTACAGCCAACCCAGGGACAGTGTGAGGGACTGAGCTACCAAACCAATCACCTAAGTATTTCATTCTGGTTGCCCCATTTCAAAAAGATGTACCCAAACTGGAAATAAAATAGAGAAGAGCAACAAAAATGGTAAAGGAGATGGAACAGAGCCTTACGAAGAAAGCTCAACAGATTAGGCTCTTTGGTCTGGAAAAGAGATAACTGAGAAGAGACATAATGGAGGTCTACAGAATCGTAAGTGGGGTGGAATAAGGTAATAAGAAATAGTTGTTTAGTACCAAGACTAGAATACACTCATGAAACTAACTGTAGCAGATTAAAACAAATTTCAAAGACTATTTTTCTTTATTTTCTTTACCTGCAAGCTGTGTATATTCAGGTACAGTAGGTAGTTCTCTGTCCCTGGAGGACTCACAGTCTGTTTGTACCTGAGGACACAAAAAGCCACAGTGGGATCTGAATTGGGGTCCTCTAGTTCTCAGCCTGCTGCTCTAGCTATTAGGGCTACTCCTGCATCAAAGTTTTCTAAGTCAATGAGGAGGCCTCCAGGGCAGGAATGGGCAACCTGTGGCCCGTGGACCAAATGTTGCCCTCCATTGAATTTTTATGTACACCTCAAGACCATATCGTTAGCCAGAATTTTGGTGATTTTAAATACTCTATTTCCCAAATGTTTTCAGAATAGCCATTCTAGCAGTTTGTTTCCATCGTGTTTTACTGAAATTTTTGCTTAATTATGTATTTATTTATTTATTTATCAATCACAGAAGGTCTATGGAGCTCTGTGCATTTCCTGATCTGTCACTATGTAGTGTTGTAGCCCGCTGTGGGTAGTACTGACATTCAAGCAACCTCTGTATATAATGGTTGCCCACTTCTGCTCCAGGGGCTCTACCTGGTAAATAAGTGAGATTGTATAACTCAGAACTTTCCAATATGTCTCTTGCCTCTCTCACAAAGAGTGTGGTTCTGCCCTTTATTTTTTTTTACAAACGTGAGAGCTCCATTAATACTTGGGGCATTACAAGTTAGTGTAGAAGTGGGAGGCAGCCAAGAGGGCTGCACTCTCAGATACCCCATTGGAGGAGCCAAGGGAGTTCCCCAGAACATGAAGAATGAAGCTCTTCCTTCCCCTGGAAGAAAACAAATTGAGAGAAGAAGAAAGGAGACTCCGAGTAGCAGTGTTCCAGGAGGATGAGAATTCCTAGGTCCAAGGGATAAGAGTTTGATCTGGGTACTTGTCTTGTGCAGAGGTAATTGTCTTTGAGAAGAGAGGTGACAGAAATTTTCTATAGTTCCTAGGTTGTGGGAGAAGAAGACACTTATAGGAAACAGTGACAGGCCCAAGGTTTTCAGAAAATGACTGCTCAACTGGATTATGTCTGTGGATGCTACTGCCTCAGAAGAGGAAACTGAACTGTGACCAGGAGTATAGTTGCTATGGATGGGCCTGGGTCCTCCACTTTTGTCTCAGTCCCCCCCCCCGCCAGCAGTCAGGCACACTATGGGTATAACTGACTAACTTGTTAGTCTCACTCACACACACAAGGAATGACTCGGGCTGACCATACTGCAGCAGGATATCCACTCCTCCATGTGCAACTTTCTTCAAATCAGTCACCTTACTTTCTAATTCTTCCTACTTTCTTACCCATCTATATGTTACAACTTTGCATTACCCTTTACTACCAATTATAATGTTCTATTACGTATTGTGTTGTAAAAAGAATTGAAGCGGTGCAAAGAAAAGCTACGAGAATGGTAAGGGATTTGCGTTACAAGACGTATGAGGAGAGACTTAATGACCTGAACATGTATACCCTGGAGGAAAGGAGAAACAGGGGTGATATGATACAGACGTTCAAATATTTGAAAGTTATTAATCCACAAACGAACCTTTTCCGGAGATACGAAGGAGGTAGAACGAGAGGACATGAAATGAGATTGAAGGGGGGCAGACTCAAGAAAAATGTCAGGAAGTATTTTTTCACAGAGAGAGTAGTGGATGCTTGGAATGCCCTCCCACGGGAGGTGGTGGAAATGAAAACAGTAACGGAATTCAAACATGAGTGGGACAAACATAAAGGAATCCTGTTCAGAAGGAATGGATCCTAAGGAGCTTAGCCGAGATTGGGTGGCAGAGCCAGTGGCGAGAGGTAGGGATAGTGCTGGGCAGACTTATACGGTCTGTGCCAGAGCTGGTGGTGGGAGGAGGGGCTGGTGGTTGGGAGGCGGGGATAGTGCTGGGCAGACTTACACGGTCTGTGTCCTGAAAAGGACAGGTACAAATCAAGGTAAGGTATACACAAAAAGTAGCACATATGAGTTTATCTTGTTGGGCAGACTGGATGGACCATGCAGGTCTTTTTCTGCCGTCATCTACTATGTTACTATGTGTTGACATTGCTAGTATACCATGTCATACTTTGTATTGTTTTGGAATATTTTTACTGCTGTAATTGCCTATTGCTCATGTTTGATCTATTCTTACTGAGTGAACTCCTTCAAAAAGGCGGTAAATAAATCCTAATAAATAAGGGATCCCCAAACAAGGCCAGCTGCAGAAATCCAGAGCCAGCTCACAAGATCAGCATCAGCCTGGGCTAGTCCACCAGTCCTCAATGCTCTGGCAATGTCAGCAAAAACTGCTTAAAATGCTGCTACTGTCTGCCAGCTTCTTCACTGCACTGCACAGCTCACTCAAAGGTGGCTCCAAATTTCTTTAACTGCTAAGGCTTGGGGATCCCCACTAACTAATGTATTTTTCATTTTATTTTTTTTGGGTGGGGGGTATAGGGCAAGGGAGAAGAAAGGGAAAGCAAGGGAAGGCAGAGGAAATGGGGTACTTGGTACCTAGGGCTTCCTTCCCCCATGTTAACCATTGGCATCCCCCAAAATTCATTTCTGGCTCTGCCACTGACAGTGACTTTTGAGATTCTTTTCTCCTATACACTATTTTTCACTTTTCTGCCTGTCCAATTTGTTTTTTTCCATTCTCAGTATGTGTTTTCTGATTTTGAACAAAATCTAGACTAGAATGAATTTTTGGAAGTAAAATATAAGAAGAGAAAATGGTCCCTTGAGACCTAAGGCCTCCCAGAATTTGTTCAAAACACTGCAGGTATGGTTATTGCTGAAGGCGGAAAAGGGATTAAATAAACTTGAGATGTGGATGTAATCAAGACCAGTAGTAGAGCTCTGCTTAAAAACAATTTGGACAAGTTTCTGGAGGACAGATCCATGTAACAATTACTGCCACTTCTTAGTGCCAAGAATGAGGAGTGAACAACAGGCAAAGGATCTTTCATGTTTGGCTTTTTATCTTCAATTCTTTCAGGTTGGACACTGTTGGCTATAGTGGACTGAGCCCATTGATCTGAAACAGCATGGCATTTTTGATGGAAAAGAAGGGCATCTCAAGTCTAGTTCTCTCTTTTTTTTTTCCCTTTTGGTTCTTATCTAGCAATTGTAGCCAATCATTTCAAAGATACACTGGCTCCTGTTGATGTTCACTTCTGTTTTCTCTTAAGGTTGCTTCTCAATGAACATCAGCGGTCAAGCTTTGAGAAATTGGCACTTTACTGTAACAACTATGCAGAGCTGATCCCAGTTTCCTTTGTGTTGGGTAAGAACTCAAGAGCATGCCATGCATGTACATATATGGAATGGAGTCAGAAATATTGATTCATGTTGCCATCTTTGATCTGAGCAAACAATTTATTTGGAATAAAAAATTTGGGGAGAAAAACAAACAGAAAATGGGAAACTGAAAAATGCAAAACACAAGGTTATAGTTATGTAGCAAAACCCAACAATACCAAATGATTATTCCTAGATTTTTACAGTGTACTACTTCTCTACAATAAGGTAACTTTCAAAGCCATTTCCATGAGCAAAGCAGTGCTCACAGAAATGGACTTTTACAAATCTTCCACCCAATATGGGGTAAATTCAAGAAACAGCACCAAAATTTAGCTACCAGGATGATGTGCGATAAGGGCTAGATTCTATACATGGCGCCTGAAAAATCCATGTGGAAAAAATACACCTAGGCATATTCTCAAAAGTACACCTAAATTATATAGAATAGGCTTAACATTCCGTGCAGTATATAGAATATACAGAAAGGCTCTCCATTTAGGCCACATTCTGCTTGTTGTAAATCCTGACAGTTACTCAATATCAACCGATTCGCCTTCATCCACATGTTTGTTCACCCCATCAAAGAAATGTAATAGATTGGTGCAGCAAGATTTCCCTTCACTAAATCCATGTTGGCTTTGTCTCATTAATCCATGCTTTTGAATATGTTCTGTAATTTTGTTCTTTATAATAGTCTCTACCATTTTGCCAGGCACCAACGTCAGTGTCAGACTTGTGAGTTCTTGTACCAAGTACAGCGCTGCTGAGCCTGGTACTCAGACCAGGTTCTGCTTGGCGGCTGGACAACCACAGGTTTCAACTGTGCTAACCGCCATTCCCCAGAAGTTGAGCCCCTAGGTGCGGGCAGCCTGCAGGACTTACAGGACGGAGCTGGAAGCGGGGTGATGAATGTATCCGCGAGGCAGGCAGCAGGTCAAGAGAGTAATACAGGTACAGGCGAAAGTCAGTAGGCAGGCGGCAGGCAAGAGAGTAATCCAGGTACAGGCGAAAGTCAGTAGGCAGGCGGCAGGCAAGAGAGTAATCCAGGTACAGGCAAAAGTCAGTAGGCAGGCGCAGTGGCGTAGGAAGGGGGGGCGGTGGGGCGGTCCGCCCCGGGTGCACGCCGCTGGGGGGGTGTCGGCTCCGCTGGTTCCCTGCTCCCTCTGCCCCGGAACAGGTTACTTCCTGTTCCGGGGCAGAGAGAGCAGGGAACCAGCGGAGCCGACGCAGCTCCCAGCGACGTGCACTCGGGGTGGATCAGCGTTCCCGCCCACCCCCTGCTTTTGAATGGCAGTAAGAATGCGCTCCGGGGGGGGGGTGCGCAGCAGCGACCCACCCCAGGTGTCAGCCGCCCTCGCTACGGCACTGGGCAGGCAGCAGGCAAGAGAATAATCCAGGTACAGGTGAAAGTCAGTAGGCAGGCAGCAGGCAAGAGAGTAATCCAGGTACAGATGAAAGTCAGTAGGCAGGCGGCAGGCAAGAGAGTAATCCAGGTACAGGCGAAAGTCAGTAGGCAGGCAGCAGGGTAATCCAGGTACAGGCAAAGTCAGCAACGAGGGACCAGTAGATAAGAAGCAGACTACAGAGTTAGAAACACCTACCAAAGTAGAAGCCGAAGCATGGAGTCCAGGGAGAGCTCAGCTGATAAAGTGCTGGCATCTGACATCAGCATGGAGAAGGGGCACAGCCATAGGACAAGAGCAGGGGAAGGAGGAACCGGAAGACCAATAGGAGAGAAGCAAGGGAAGCCAGACAGAGGAAGAGCAGACCCATGTGGGTGGAAGCAAAGCAATCAAGGAGTCTGGAAGCCAGGCAGAGAGAGAAAGAGAGCTGAAACAGGTGCATAGAAGCAAAGCAATTAAAGAGCCTGCAACCACCATTCTCTGAACAAATTCAGAGAGCATTACACACACATGGCTCAGGCAGTGCCAGTCAAGTGTGCGTGTCAACGGGACCCTGCGCAGCCCAAGGATGCCGCTTGCGTTGAGGTAGGGGACATGACAGTCAGGCTTACCGGTCTATAATTTCCCGGATCTCCAATGGAACCTTTTAAAAAAAATCGGTGTTACATGGTCCACCCTCCAATTTTCTGGTACCACGCTCGATTTTAAAGATAAATTACATATTACTAATAATAGTTCCGCACGTTCATTTTTCAATTCTATCAGTACTCTGGGATGAATACCATCCGGTCCAGGAGATTTGCTACTCTTCAATTTGTCAAATTGCCCCATTACATCCTCCAGGTTTATAGAGATTTCATTCAGTTTGTCTGACTTGTCAGCGTTTGTCAGGCTTTCAAGGCAGAAACTAGGTTCGTGAGCCCTTGGGCCACTGCTGTGGAGCAGCAGTGGCAGGCAAAACCACCCCACACCAGAGACAAGGCAGAACTCTGATAGGAACAGCTAGATTTCACCTGCGCTTGACCACCCTTCCCCAGGAGTTGAGCCCCTGGGTGCAGGTGGCCGGCAGGACTTACCGGACAGGGCAGGCACTGGATACCAACTAGGCTGAACAGGGACTGAGGGTCAGAGGGGAAAGGAATATACATAGGCAGCAAGGCAGGAAACTGGGCTAGGACTCACAGACAATACTACACAAAGCAGGAAATGGACAAGCTAAAGGACAGGAACTGAAAGCTGCCACGCAGCCACTGAAATAGGGTACAAATACTGACAGACAAGAGACAGGACTGAAAACTGCAGAGCAGCCACTAAAACAGGGTACAAATACTGACAGACAAGAGACAGGACTGAAAGCTGCAGAGCAGCCACTAAAACAGGATACAAATGCTGACAGACAAGAAACAAGACTGAAAGCTGCCAGGCAGCCACTAAACAAGAAACACAGACAACCAAGAACTAGACAGAGAAATACAAACAAGAAACAAGACTGGGAAACAGGCAATACAGTACAAGATAAACTACACAAAGACTAGACTAGAATCAAGCAAGAATCTCAGACAATAAACTGGACTAGGCAGAAGTGCACAGCGCACACCAGCATACCAGGGACCTTAGGTGATGCAAAGGCAAACTCAGAAGGTTCCAGGTGGTAATAAACCCATCAGCAGCTGAAACTCAGCTACAGCAATCATGAGGCAGCTACGGGTGAGGTTAGCTGCTAAACTTCAAACCAAGTCTGGAGGGCTGGAATATCTGGACCGGACCAGACCAGAAAGAAAGTCTGGAAAGTCTATGGCAGCCACCGGTTCTGGCCACCAGAGGTCAAGAGGAACACAAACCAAGACACAGGCAGAAAGCATACTGAAGCACAGAGAGGCTGAACACACACAGGTGCAGTATAGTGGAGTAATCAGAGCCATGCTGGAAGCAGCCAGCACACAGAGACAGAGACAGAACTAACTCAGGAAGAACAGACAGAAGCTTCCTCAGAAGCTGACCGCCGGAAATAAGGTGAGTCTGAGAGGGGTCACGACCACAATCGTGACAGCGTTGAATACCATTTCTGGCACCTGTATCTCTCTGAAATCTTCCTCGGTGAAAACCAAAGCAAATAATTCAATTAACCTCTCTGCTATGGTTTTGTCTTCCCTGAGTGCCCCTTTTACCCCTCGGTCATCTAGTGGTACAACCAATTCATTTGCCGGCTTCTTGCTTGTAATACACCTAAAAAAAATTTACTATCTGTTTTTGCCTCCAACACAATCTTTTTTTCAAAGTCCCTCTTTGCCTTCCTTATCAGTGCTTTACATTTGACTTGACATTCCTTGTGCTGTTATTTTCAGTCAATTCCTTCTTCCATTTTCTGAAGGATTTTCTTTTAGCTCTAATAGCTTCCTTCACCCCACTTTTTAACCATGTCAGCTGTCATTTGGTCTTCCTTCCTCCTTTTTTAATACACGGAATATATTTGGCCTGGGCTTCCAGGATGGTATTTTTGAACAGTATCCATGCCTGATGTAAATTTTTGACCCTTGCAGCTGCTCCTCTAAGTTTTTTTTTTCACCATTCTTCTCATTTTATCATAGTCTTCTTTTTGAAAGTTAAACGCTAACATATTGGATTTCCTGTGTATACTTACTCCAAAGCTAATATCAAATCTGATCATATTATGATCACTGTTATCAAGCGGCCCTGGCACCATTACCTCTTGCACCAGATCATTTACAGCTCCTGGATCACTCCCTCCGGTGGCAACACAGAAGTACAACACTGCACTGCAGAGGCTCTCCATCACCATACTGCGCATCTCAGCCAGGTCGTGCCCACATTGCACGTCAGAGGGGGCAGGACCCCGCCAAGATACGCAGCATGGTTAAGGAGAACATCTGCATCACAGCACTATACTTTTGTGCTGCCATCAGAGGGAAGGAGCCAGGAGCCATAAAGGGAAATTTGAGGGGCCGGGGGGTGGGGAGTGATAGAGGAAGGGGACAGAGATGGATATGGCTAGACTGGAAGGTTGGGAGGAGAAAGAGAGGTGGAGATGGCTGGACTGGAAAGGGGAGGGGGCAGAAAGAGAGGTAGAGATGGCTGGACTGGAAAAATTGCCATGGATAGGCCCCACTCCACTTGACCCCACCCTGGCATGCCCCATTATATCTGATCTACCCTGCCCCAACTCTTCCCAGGTGTTCCAGATTTGCAAGCCAAAAATTAGGTAGGGGGAGTGAGAGGGAGGAGATGTATGGGCTAGCAGGTGGTGCAATGGGAGGAAAGGAGAGAATCAGTGCTGAGAAGCCTGATTACCAACGGGGAGGGAAAGGGAGATAGAAAGAGAAAAGAAGCTTTATCTTTTGGTCAGCTACTAGCTGCAAAGCAGTCAAGCATGGGGCCCTATGCGGCTGACCCTGTTGCCCATGCTTAAGGTTAGCCCTGCTCTTATGCAGCACAACGTCTGCCACCACCCCTCCAAAACACTCCTTTTTCACTCACAAGAAAACCTTGTGCTGATGAATCAGCCCTGGGCCTGTATGATCCTAGAGCCTACCTTCTCAACACATTTCAACAGTGAAACCTGACATTTCTAAAAATGCAACAAAACTGAACCAAGCTCAAATTCAGGTCCTCCTGTCCTAGCTGAGTTTGACTTCAAATTATATATTGGAAGAGGCAGTTGCAGTCCTAAACCAGGAGAGGGAACTCTAATCCAGTTTTAGTGTGCAATGGAAACAGCAAGATAGGGAATTTGTGATTCCCAAACCCAGCCAGTCAGGTTTTCAGGATATCCACAATGAATATGCATGAGATTGATTTGCATACACTACCTCCTTGTAGAGTGTAGAAATACATTTTAATAACTACAACAACAAAAAAGAATATAAGATGATACTTTTTATTTTGTTACATTTGTACCCCGCGCTTTCCCACTCATGGCAGGCAATGGAGGGTTAAGTGACTTGCCCATAGTCACAAGGAGCTGCCTGTACCGGGAATCGAACTCAGTTCCTCAGTCCACCACCCTAACCACTAGGCCACTCCTCCACTCTAAGCACATATTTTTTGATAGCTTTTCAGAGCTAAAATCCCTTTCCTTGGTCAAAAGGTAAATATAATTTAGCTCAGAGCTCCTGAATGAAGAACTTCCAAGTTACCCACTTCCAGGAGGGAGAAATGAACCTTTCCTGCATTTCTGACAACCCTTTGCATTATGAAAGCTGCAACACTGATGTTAATGGGCAGAATCAGGGACTACAAATATCACCCTGCTTTGGAATATAAGTTCAAAACCAAGACTAGCCAAAAAGTCTCTCTCCTGGCAGTGGTGTAGCCAGACCTGACATTTTGGGTGGGCCCAGAACTAATATGGGTGGGCACTGTGCATATAGGTATGAATAGTGTTTCTTGGAATACTACAAAATAATGCCTTAGAATGAACTTGATGATGGATTTCTAAGTAGTCTGCCCAACAGCTGCCCTGCATCAATATAAACCACATACATACATAATGGAAAAAACAACCAGTTACATCTAATATAATAAAACGCACCCTCAACGTTCTGAGGACAACGTTCTGAAGCCATGAAGCCATCTGACGTCACTCCCAGGCTGAAGGGTTCGTGGATTCGTGGTGTGAAGCCTTCAAGCCAGCCAGCCGTCTCTGCCCCGCCCTCGCGTCAAACGTCATGACGTCGAGGGCGGAAAAAAAAAAACAAACAAATCCGGCAGCGAAGCGTCAGGGAAGGAGGCGGCGCTCCCGACGTCTAGCCTTCCCTTCGCTGTGTTCCGCCTTCTTCTGACGTCAAGGATGACGTCAAAAGAAGGCGGAACACAGCGAAGGGAAAGCTAGATGTCGGGAGCACCGCCTCCTTCCCTGACGCTTCGCTGCCGGAACCGCCACGGAGGTAAATTTAAAAAGAAGAAAAAAAACAAAAAGGGATGCATGGATGCGACAGCATGGATGCAAAGGGGGGGGGCATGGATGCGAAGGGGGGGGGAGAAGAGGGCGGGCCAGGCTGGGACATGGGAGAGAGAGGAGCATGGATGCGAGGGGGGGTCATGGAAGGGAGAGAGGGGACTTGCTGGAAAAGGATGAATGGAAGCGGCAGGGGACAGAGGAGCATGGATGGGCATGGATTGGGAGGGCAGGGCTCAGGGAGAGAGGGGAATTGCTGGAAAGGGATGAATGGAGGGGGCAGGGGACAGAGGAGCATGGATGGGCATGGATTGGGAGGGCAGGACTCAGGGAGAGAGGGAAATTGCTGGATAGGGATGAATAGAGGGGACAGATGGGCATGGATGGATATGGATTGCAGGGCAGGCCTCAGGGAGAGAGGGGAATTGCTGGATAGGGATGAATGGAGGGGCCAGGTGACAGAGGAGCATGGATGGGCATGGATTGGAAGGGCAGGACTCAGGGAGAGGGGAATTGCTGGATAGGGATGAATGGAGGGGACAGATGGGCATGGATGGATATGGATTGCAGGGCAGGCCTCAGGGAGAGAGGGGAATTGCTGGATAGGGATGAATGGAGGGGCCAGGTGACAGAGGAGCATGGATGGGCATGGATTGGAAGGGCAGGACTCAGGGAGAGGGGAATTGCTGGATAGGGATGAATAGAGGGGACAGATGGGCATGGATGGATATGGATTGCAGGGCTCAGGCAGAGAGGGGAATTGCTGGATAGGGATGAATGGAGGGGGCAGGTGACAGAGTAACATGGATGGCCATGGATTGGGAGGGCAGGGCTCAGGGAGAGAGGGGAATTGCTGGAAAGGGATGAATGGAGGGGGCAGGGGACAGAGGAGCATGGATGGGCATGGATTGGGAGGGCAGGGCTCAGGGAGAGAGGGGAATTGCTGGAAAAGGATGAATGGAGGGGGCAGGGGACAGATGGCCATGGATTGGGAGGGCAGGGCTCACACTCTCTCTCTCATATACAATGTCTTTCTGACTCTCACTCTCACACACTCTGTCTCACACTGTATCACATTCACTCTCTATGTGCCACACAGTCACTCACACACTCGCTTGGTCTCATACACTCACTCTCACAGAGAATCTGTGTCTCACACACACTCTCTCTCTCGCCCACACACACACACTCTCTCTCACACTGTGTCTCACATACACACTTGCACACACTCTCATTCTCACACACACACTCTCTCACAAACACACTCACACCCAGACTCACTCTCTCTCTCACACACTCACACTTTCACTCTGACTCTCAAACAGTCACTCTCACATATACTCTCCCAAACATACACACTCCGAGGAAAACCTTGCTAGCGCCCGTTTCATTTGTGTCAGAAACGGGCCTTTTTTACTAGTTATCCCATATCTTAAACTTGACCAGACTTAAGTCTGCAATAACATAGTAGCATAGTAGATGACGGCAGAAAAAGACCTGCACGGTCCAGTCTGCCCAACAAGATAACTCACATGTGCTACTTTTTGTGTATACCCTACTTTGATTTGTATATGTGCTCTTCAGGGCACAGACCGTATAAGTCTGCCCAGCACTATCCCCGCCTCCCAACCACCAGCCCCGCCTCCCAACCACCGGCTCTGGCACAGACCGTATAAGTCTGCCCAGCACTATCCCCGCCTCCCAACCACCAGCCCCTCCTCCCACCAGCGGCTCTGGCACACATAATAATGGCAAACATCTCCACACATATGACAGGATCCTGCAATATAATTACAGCAATGGCATATATCCTTCAAACTTTGCTTTATAACAAACATTTAAAATATACAGAACCTTTATTATTTTAACTTCGGCATTGAGCCCACCCTCACCCCCATCCCCATCCAGAAACCCAACAACACTGAAATGTATTATTGGTGGGTTTCTGAGTGGAGGTATGCTCTTCACTGCTTAGGGGGGTAAAGGTATATTTGATTAAATATAACTTTTTCCCCTAGGCAGTGAAGAGCCCACCTCCACCCAGAAGCCCATAACCACCATTACACTGTACATTTAAACATATTTATTTTACCTGGGCAGCTGGGCTTCAGCTTCCAAAATTTGTGTGCATGTGGAACACTGCAGACTGTGCTCTGTGTGTGCTAGTTGGGTCCTGTGCCTGTTGGGGCCGCAAGGGAATGCATTTCTCCTCTCTCCCCTCCATCCATGTGTATCTCCTTCCTCTGTCTTCCCTCACCTCCATCCATGTCCAGAATTTCTCCCCTCTCTCCTCCATCCATGTGCATCTCCTCCTCTATCTTCTCTTCCCTCCATCCATGTTCAGCATTTCTCCTGTCTACCTTCACCTCCATCCATGTGCATCTCCTTCCTGTCCTTCCTTCCCTCCATCCATGTCCAGCATTTCTCCTCTCTCCCCTCCTCTCCATCCATGTGCATCTCCTTCCTGTCTTCCCTCCCCTCCATCCATCCATGTCCAGCAACTCTCCTCTCTCCCCTGCCCTCCCCTCCCATCCATGTCGGGCGATTTCTCCTTTACCCTCTATCCTGCTCTCCCATCCATGTCCAGTGACTCGCTCCAGCCCCCACCTGCCCCCCTTTTCAGCCCCTGAGTTCCAGTTCAAACTCCAGCTCCACCTACCCGCCCTCTTCTCGTTCCTGCCACCCTGCGTTTAAATCTTTTATTTTACGTCAAGTTGCAGCGACGGCGACAGTGAAAGCAGCATGCTCGCCTCCAGCTTTCTGTTCCCTCTCAGTGTCCCGCCTTCCTCTGATGTACTTTCCTGTTTCCATGAGGGTAGGACACTTGAGAGAGAAGGGAAGGCTGGAGGCGAGCCTACTGCTTTCACTGCCGCCGCTGTGACGAGGTAAAATAAAAGATTTAAACGCAGGGCGGCAGGAACGAAAGGAGTGCTGTTGGGGAGCTGAGGGCAGGCAGGTGGGGACCGAGAGCGGCCTGCTGCTTGGGCTGTAACTGTAAGCGATGGTAAACATGGCTTGTGGCGCCCTCCAGAGGTCGGTGCCCCCCTGCCGTGCACACTGCGCTTACCAGGTTGTGCCGGCCCTAGCACAAACCCCGTTCTTCCCTGTGTCTTCCCAAAATCCCAGTTAGGAGGACTGGAGAGCTCCTGTTGTTGCTGCCAGCTGCCGTCTGCCGACTGCCTACTAAGCTGAGCGCTGCGCCACAGCAGATTTCCTGAAAGGCTGTGTAGTTTGCACTCCCACTGCAGCCTAACCAAGACCATGCCGAATGGAGCATCAAGAGAAACTGGGTGGGCCTGTACCGTGATTGGGTGGCCAATCCCACCCAGGCCCACTTGTAGCTACGCCCCTGCCTCCTGGAACTGGGTAATTTGGTAGGTCTAAAACGTATGTATATTTTATGAGTATTTGTGGGCATTTGGAAAGGGGGATATGTTTGTATTTGTAAGAGAAGAGAGGGGACTAACTTATTTTTCTGTTGAAAGAAAATACAGTAACTGAAGTTCAATGAATAGAATAACAAATAAATATTGCAGCAAAATAATTAACCATTACATAACAATGTTGTAAATGCTCAGCACCCAAAAAATAAAAAACAAAAATTGACAATAAATAATACTCATAATGAGGTAACAATTGATTACAATTAATAATATAAAAATTCCTCATGTAGACCTGCCAAGTTACCCATTCAAGCTGAGAGACTTCTTGGTCAGTCCTGGTTTTAACAGTCACAAAGAGAAGGCAAAATATTCTACTGGAAAAAGGGCACCAAGTGGAAGGAGTAGAGTAATGAAACTTCTCACAGATAGTGTTCAAATCAGCGTTTATTCAAAAGTCTTCTAAAACATTGGTGATGACCCGACATGATTCGTGTTTCGGCCTAATCGGCCTACATCAGGGGTCTATAAATTCTAGAGATATGTAATTCCATAGGTATTTCCAAAAAATCATCAAAAGGTTAGAAACCAAACTGAGTGGATCTCCAAACACGGATGTAGCAACCAGTGCTGTATCTGTACGAAAAGAGAGGGGTTTCTCTCTGGAACTAACAGTGTGATATTTGTAGTGTCTAATTCAACCCATTGAAATCAGTGCTGCAGGTCCCATAATGCATCATGATGAGGCTGGCAGAAATCCAGGACTGGCCTGAAATCTCCCTGTAGAAATGGATAACTTGGAAGCTCTGTTCATGCTATATTTAGTCAGAGCACCTTGATCTAAAGGGGCCATACCAATCAATCAAGACAGAAATTTACATCTTCCTCTGGAATCAGCAGAATTTATTATTTACTTCTTGTGTATGTGAAAATCTTATATGTATTTGGAAGATTCAATATGTATGAAATTCTCTTGCTATTCGTGAACAATGTTCCCTCTCTTTCTTTCCAGGTTTCTACGTTACCCTGGTGGTGTCTCGCTGGTGGGGGCAGTATGAGAGCGTTCCCTGGCCTGATCGACTCATGTGCCTCATCTCCGGCAATGTCCATGGAACTGATGAGTACGGATGCATTCTGAGGCGCACGCTGATGCGCTATGTCAATCTCTCTGGTGTGCTGATCCTGCGCTCTGTTAGCACAGCTGTCTTCAAGCGCTTCCCTACTATAGAGCATCTGGTAAAGGCAGGTAGGTGCTGCTGCTTCCGCTTCCATCCTTTCTCCACCATGGAGCAGATACTGAATGCAGGTAGGTGCTGCTGCTGTTGCCACCTTCATCCCTTCTCCACCCTTGAGCACATGTTGAGAGCAGGTAGGTGCTGCTGCTGCTGCTGCTGCCACCTCCATCCTTTCTGTACCCCAAAGCCAGTGTTGTATAGCAGGGGCATAGCCACGGGAGGCAGGCCCACCCACTTTTGCCTGAGGTCCACCCTAACTACCTCCAATCTAACATCCCTTGCTGCCTTCCTCCCACAGGTCTGGGTCTGGCCATCCGGGATCGTTGCCTGACTCTTCCTGCTCCTCCCCGCCACTGCCACGGTGCCTGCAGCTTTCTTTCTCAGACCATCACTGGCAGCAATTCACACAGACATTTGCCTCTGCCACATCTGGCCCTCTCTGATGCAACTTCCTATTTATGTGAGGGCTGGATGGACGCAGTAGGGGGAAATGCCTGTATGAATCACTGCCAGCGATGGCCCAAAAAAGAAAGCTGCAGGCACCGCAGCAGTGGCGGGAAGGAGCAGAAAGAGGCAGGCAACACTCCCAGATAGCCGGACCCGAACCCGTGGGAGAAAAGGCAGTGAGGAATGTGGGATTGGGGCAGACTGGATTGGGGGAAGGCAGAAATGCTGGACTTGTGGGGGGAGGCTTGAGGGAAGAGAGAGAGCTGCTGGATGTAGGAGGGAGGAGGGGATTTGGATGGAAGAGAGAGAACTGCTGGACTTGGGAGGGCTGGAGAGAAGGGAGAGAGCTGCTGGACATGGGAGGAAAAGGAGGAGGGGACTGGATGGAAGGGAGAGAGCTCCTGGACATGGGAGGAAGGGGCTGGAGGGAAGGGAGAGAGCTGCTGGACTTGTGGGAGGAAGAGGAGGACGGGAGCTGGAGGGAAGGGAGAAAACTGCTGGAACAGCACAAGGAGGGAGGGAAGGGAAACAGAGATACCAGACCAAGGAGATGAAGGAAAAGGGGCTCAAATACTGAGGAAGGAGGAAGGAAGGGAGGGCAGGTAGGCAGGCAGAGAATCAAGCAAGCAAACCAGATGCTGGAAAGGGGAGGGCATGAGAGGGAGAGAAGCTGGATGGGGTAGGGTCAGAGAAGATAGAGATATATTGGCACTGGGGACAAAGAGAGGGGAGAAGATGGACAAGGAAATAGAGAGACACAGAGAAAGGGAGATACTGAACATGGAGGAAGATAGAAGTACAGAGGTGGAAGAAGATGGATAGTGGAGAGAGTAGAATTATCAATTGGACAGGAGCCCTTGGTGAGTGAGTTAAGAGAAGACAGAAGGATGTAGAAACCAGAGCCAGGGACCAACATGATTTGAAAAATAAAACGACCAGACAACAAAAGGTAGAAACAATAATTTAATTTTTCTGTTTTGTGATTAGAATATGTCAGATTTGAAATGTACATCCTGCCCGAGCTATATGGCTGGGGCTCAAGGCAGAAATTTGGGAGAGGACACCAAAGCTTACTAACAGGCTGCACCTTCTTCAGCTTCTGGTTGGCCTGGGGTTCTCTCTGGCTAGGGGGCCAAACGCAGTTGCCCTAGTTGTACCGCCTTAACACCATCTCTTGCATGTGCTATCATTATATTTTGCACAGTAGAGGAGAAACTGCATCTCTTTGTATTTCTCTGTGCTGTGCTGTGCTACATGCAAGGTCTGACCTCTTGGGATTTTGATTTAATTTGTTTATAGTTTATGGTCACTTATTCCATATTTGGCATTTGTGTTCTGTGTGTGTGACCAAAGTATTCTGTTTTCATGAATTTTCTATGTAGCATTCTGCAGTACTTTGGCTTGTTCAGTTTTCTTGATAGATGTATTGATATTTTAGGGCCCCTCTGTAACATTTAGACCTATAGGATGTAATGGGGCAATTTGACAAATTGAAGAGTAGCAAATCTCCTGGACCGGATGGTATTCATCCCAGAGCACTGATAGAACTGAAAAATGAATTTGCAGAACTGTTGTTAGTAATATGTAATTTATCCTTAAAATCGAGCATGGTACCGGAAGATTGGAGGGTGGCCAATGTAATGCCGATTTTTAAAAAAGGTTGCAGGGGTGATCCGGGAAATTATAGACCGGTGAGTCTTATGTCAGTGCTGGGAAAAATGGTAGAGACTGTTATAAAGAACAAAATTACAGAGCATATTCAAAAGCATGGATTAATGAGACAAAGCCTACATGGATTTAGTGAAGAGAAATCTTGCCTCACTAATCTATTACAAACGTGGGGAAAGGTGAGCCGGTTGATATTGTGTATCTGGATTTTCAGAAAGGCAACGAAAATGATAAAGGGGATGGGACAACTTCCCTATGAGGAAAGGCTAAAGCGGCTGGGGCTCTTCAGCTTGGAGAAAAGATGGCTGAGGGGAGATATGATAGAGGTCTATAAAATAATGAGTGGAGTTGAACAGGTAGACGTGAAGCGTCTGTTTACGCTTTCCAAAAATACTAGGACTAAGAGGCATGCAAGGAACCTACAAAGTAGTAAATTTAAAACAAATCAGAGAAAATTTTTCTTCACTCAACGTGTAATTCAACTTTGGAATTCGTTGCCAGAAAATGTGGTAAAGGCGGTTAGCTTAGCAGAGTTTTTAAAAGGTTTGGACGGCTTCCTAAAGGAAAAGTCCATAGACCATTATTAAATTGGACTTGGGGAAAATATTTCTGGGATAAGCAGCATAAAATGTTTTGTACTTTTTTGGGGATCTTGCCAGGTGTTTGTGACCTGGACTGGCCACTGTTGGAAACAGGATGCTGGGCCTGATGGACCTTTGGTCTGTCCCAGTATGGCAATACTTATGTACTTATGAGTTATATGATACTGTTGCCCCCCCTGCCAGATGACCCATTGCAAGAGAAGGGGGAGTCCTATAGCACTGTGACCAGTGGATAGATTATCTGGACAGTAAGCTGTTGTATTGCATCAACCATTAGAAGAGCCAGAAACTCGGCAGATTGGGGAGTCTGGCCGTAACTGGGGCTTGGGTGGAATTGCAGTCTACCCCTGGCTGATAGCGAGAATTCGGAGCGGCAGCCCAAAGGGAATATGCAGTTACTGGAAGTCTAGCCTGAATGGTATTGAAGTACATCAGGAGTGTGACATCCGCTCTGAGTTCTGACTGAGCTGCAGGACAGCATGAGGGTTAAGCACATGTGTTAGCCCAGATATGTATTATTGTTTATGATCTTCTAGAGAGCAATATGAATTACAATTGACTGTAAGAAGACCAATGCAGTGGAAGCCATCAGTTAAGAGTTAATAAATGTTCCAGTTCTTTTAATCCTCTGAGTGTCATGTGGTTCCTGAGTGAATGAGTTGATGGGTCCAGAGTGAGTAAGTGACAATAACATGCAGTGCCTCTTGAACCCCTTCTAACCCGGGATAGCAGGTCCAGGTTACACTTTCATATCCCTCATTACTGTTCTCCTCTGGTCTCTCCCATTTCTAGGTTTCATGACCCTGGATGAACAGAAGAAGTTTGAGAGTCTCATTTCCCCACATAACAAGTTCTGGATTCCATGCGTCTGGTTTGCGAACCTAGCCATCAAGGCTCGGAATGAGGGCAGGATTTCTGATAACATGATATTACAGCTAATCCTGAATGTGAGTACTAAGGTTTAGATTCAGGGCTGAGAGAATTCAGAAAAAAGGTGCATTCATGCAGGTTTGTGTGAATGCGAACACACTGCGCCTTGTAGGTTCCTCTTTTAATATGTCCTACTCTGACCATCTGTCCCACTGCTCCATCAGCTCCCACTCTCAAATCACTATCTCACTCTGCTCCTGAGGATTATCCTTGACTCTCCATCCTTAATTATACTAAATTTGAAAAGAACAGGTGGTCCAGGTTGTTTTCTTTCTTTCAAAGCCTCTACAAGCACCATGTTGATTACTGGACTGTCTGGTAGGCAGTTGTCAGTATGATCCCTTCTTCCTCTAAAAGCACTGACTAAGTACAGCCTCTCCTGACTTCCCAACAAGATGACCAGCACTTTATGGATGACTTCAGCACCCCGTCCCTTCAGTGACATCACAGGGGGTGCATTCTATGTGCCTGTTTGTGGTACTCCATAAGCACCACATTGGCATACTGGGATCTCCATTTTAGGCTCTCAGCAACATTGACCAGGTATCTCTTCTCCTCGTTCCCCTTGCTTTGTACCCTTCTCTTAACTCAATCCAGTCATTTCAAAAGCCCAAACCACAGCCTCCTACAGAGCCCAGCTAATGTGGCCCTTAAGCCAAGGATAATGTATTGAATGAAATTTTATCTAGGTGAAAGAGACACACTTCTTTTCCCTCTGGTTATGGAAGCTAAATTAGAGATGCCGTCATTGGCGAGATCCTGGAAAGTAGTGGAACTGAAGGGTAAAAGTATGAAAATGTCCATGTTAATGTGGGAGGCAGCTGAGTCACAGACCTCACATTCTCTCTGTACTGCGCTCATTTGCAGGAGCTGAATCTCTTACGTAGTCAATGTGGGAAACTCTATGGATACGACTGGATTAGCGTGCCTCTGGTGTACACGCAGGTGAGAGATTTCTATGAATAAACCATCCCTAAGCCCTCTTCGATTGCACTTGGAAATGTGCAGCATACTAACATATCAAAATACAGGACTGAGAACAGTGAGGTCATTGTGTGAGGATGTACAGTTGTCCTGAGAGTGAGAGTTAAAAAGTCCAAGGCAACCAAATTGGATAACGGTGACTCTAAAAAGTCCAAGGAGTTATGGAAACAGTGAACCTGGCAAGATGGAGTGGACCTAAAAAAAAAATACTCCATGTTGCATCCTAAAATTTTAAGCATAAAAGTCTCAGACTCTCTTCTTGTGGTGGTTTTGGTTTAAGCTATGGTGATGCCATGGATTTCAGTGGTTGGAACTACTTTTCCTGATTATCTCAATATGAATGGGGTAATGCAAGATATTCCTTTTTATGCTGGAGTTCTTGTTAGATGCTGCACAAGGACTGAGGTTCCTTAACTTGCTTGTCATCTAATGTCATAGAAGCACTAGTTTGTGGACACTTTGAACTACAGTTTGAGGTACAGTGTGCTTCCATGTTCCTAGTATCACATTGGAGAACTAAATAGTGCAAGAAAACCCATGAATATGTTAACATCTAACTCCTTTCCACTGTGCCCCTGCCTGCCTTTTTTCAGGTGGTTACCATTGCGGTTTACAGTTTCTTTTTGGCTTGTCTGATTGGCCGACAGTTCCTGGACCCAGTGAAAAAGTACCCAGGCCATGAACTGGACCTCTATGTGCCTGCCTTCACCTTGCTGCAATTCTTCTTCTATGCAGGATGGTTAAAGGTGAGTTAAGAAGCAGCATCCTGGCTCTTGGAAAAATGCTGCCTTCATAACCAGGGTAACATCCAGAACCTAATGCAAGTCTCCCCATCCCCCACAATCCATTGGTCACGCCTTCCTGTCCTGTCCATTCTTCTTCCTTCCTAAATGGGGGCAGTGCTTCTTTTCTTTTCTTTTTCTTCTCTTCCTACTTCCACTCTTCTTCAAAAGAGAGACTCTCTCAGTGAGGAACCAGTAACATAGACATAAGTACTTCTTGCCACTATCTCAGCCAAAGATTATGACTACTACTACTACTTATCATTTCTTTAGCGCTGTACACTAAACATGTAAGAGACAGTCCCTGCTCAACAGAACTTACAATCTAATCAAGACAAACAAACAGGACACATAAGGGATAAGGGAATTACATATAGAAAAGTATTTATGGCAAATGGGAGGAGATATTTGAAAATAAGGTTAACAATAGTCCTATATCATCACATAAAGAACTTCTATTCCACAATAATCTGACCATTTTGTGGATAACATAATTAAAAAGAGAACCAGAACAACCATCCGGGAATTTACAAACCTAAAAGCAATACCTCAAATATAATCATTTCACATATTTTTTTAAATAAAACCATCTTCATTTGTTTATGGAAGGACCACAAATGAGATAGAGAGCAAACAGAAGAAGGAAGAAAATTCCATATTGTTGCAGTTTGATACAGGATTGAAGCTGAAAGTTGTTTAAGATATTTAACTGACTTAATTGTAAGAAATAAAGATATTTGCCCCCTCAAAAGCTGTCTTTTCAATACAGAGAAAAATCCCTCCCAATAAACAGACACATTTCCTGGTAGAGTCTAATAAACCAGTGTACACAACTTAAAATGACATCTTGCTATAATTGGGAGCCAATGTAACTCATAATTTATCCACTCCTACCCTAGCCAAGATAATCTCCAAGCACCTTTCTGACCTCATTTGCAAATCTTTTTAAACTAGTCTCTTATTTTCTTACTCCTGTTACTCTCATCTTATCTATCTATATATTTCATATTTGCTTACACCCTTTGCTGTCTATTAAAATGTTTTTATTGTGTATAGTGTTGACATTGTATTGTTGTTTGAATATTTTTATTGCAGTAATTGTCTATTGGTTATGTTTGACTTATTCTTGCTGTTCAATGCCTTGACTGAATTCCTTCAAAATGATGGTAAATAAATCCTAGTTAATTAATAAATAAATAAATAAATAAAATAAATAATGATGAGTAATAGATGCATCCAATCTTAATATAGCTAAATTCTGCATTGTTTGCAACCTATCCAATAAAGTATTGGAGCATCCTATGTATACCACATTACAATAATCTAATTTCAATAATACTAATGATTATACTATGTCTTAAAGATTGTTGTTCACAATTTTTATGAATTGATCTTAATTTTCTTAATAAGAAGAAAGAATGTTTTACTATCTTATTAATTTGATTAATCATTGTCAATTTACTATCCACTTCAATTCCTAAAATCCTAGAAGAAGATTCAAATTGAAATTGCATGTTATTGATGGAAATTTTGTCTTTATCCTCAATCTCTTTTTGAGAGCCCAGCCAAAGGAATTTTGTCTTCTCCTGATTAAGTTTCAATCAGAATACTTTGCCCAATTTTCAATAATATCAATACATTTTTGATTTTCACTCAAAATATCCATATGTGCTTTGGGAGCTGGTAAAAGTATAGTAATATCATCTGCATATATGTAAAAAAATAATTTCAACTGCTCCAAGTGTCTCCCTAATGGCTGTATCAGGATATTAATCAATATGGGGGAGAGAGGCGAGCCCTGTGGTACCCTGCAAATAGGTATCCAACTATCTGAAAGAACACCTTGTATTTTAACTCTGTAATTCCTATCCATCAGAAATCACTTGAACCATTGTATTATTGCCCCAGATACATCAAAACTATCCAACAATGCTAAAAGAGTAGAATGATCTACTAGGTCAAACGCGCTAGATAAATCAAACTGGATAACTACTGCATTTTGACCTCAATTCAACATGTATCTCCCTGGAGTGACCAATGCACCCAAGATGGTCTCTGTACTATGTCCCTTTCGGAACTCTGATTGTGAATAATGCAACAGGTCAAATTTAGAGAAATAATCTTCTAACTGCATTGCCACCCAACCCTCCATGATCTTTATCATCAACGGAATTGATGCTACTGGTCTATAGTTCACAACATCCTGTAAATTTCCCTTAGAGTTTTTAGGTATGGTTATTAGAACTATACTACCACCTGTAGCCAATCCGCTAAAAGTACATAAAAAGCAACAGAGTTCATTAAACTGAAAGGGCAAATATCCAAACAGCAAAAAGATTTTGCATACCATTTCATCAACCATTTAGTTATACTACAGAAGGACCTAGTTCATACCTTTTTCCCCATCGTTTTAAAACTTGAATTTTTTGCCACACAGTATTAACAGATAGACTACAAGGCACAGAAGGGCCTAGTTCACTGTTAGAAAAAAATATAAATAAAAAAGAGAGAAATATGCATTATTAATTAGTTTCCATAGAGTACAACCCTTTCCCCCATAGCTTTAAACTGAAACAAGCAAGAGTATTAAAAGGATAGTAGCAAGGGTCAAACTGTCATAGTAACATTTTTAAAAAGGTTCCAGAGGAGATCTGGGAAAAAATAGACCGGTGAGTCTGATGTCGGTGCCGGGCAAAATGGGAGATACTATTATTAAGAACAAAATTACAGAGCATATTCAAAAGCATGGATTAATGAGACAAAGTCAACATGGATTTAGTGAAGGGAAATCTTGCCTCACCAATCTACTACATTTCTTTGAAGGGTTGAACAAACATGTGGATAAAGGTGAGCCAGTTGATATTGTGTATCTGGATTTTGACAATGTACCTCATGAAAGGCTCCAGAGGAAATTGGAGAGTCATGGGATAGGAGGTAGTGTTCTATTATGGATTAAAAACTGGTTAAAAGATAGCAAACAGAGATTAGGGTTAAATGGTCTGTATTCTCAATGGAGAAGGGTATAGTTAGTGGGGTTCCCCAAGGTTCTGTGCTGGGACCGCTGCTTTTTAACATATTTAAAAATGACCTAAAGATGGGAGTAACAAGTGAGGTAATTAAATTTGCTGATGACACAAAGTTATTCAAAGTCGTTAAATCGCGGGAAGATTGTGAAAAATTACAAAAGGACCTTACGAAACTGGGCTTGCTCAAAGCCCACCTCTTCAATGTTGCTTTCGGCACCTAACCTTTATACCTTTCAGGAAATCTAGACTGCCCCTATTTGACTGACTGTACATTTGTCCTTTAGATTGTAAGCTCCTTTGAGCAGGGACTGTCCTTCTATGTTAAATTGTACAGCGCTGCGTAACCCTATTAGCGCTTTAGAAATGTCAAGTAGTAGTAGTAGTAGTAGTCTAAATGGCAGATTACGCTTAATGTGAGCAAGTGCAAAGTGATGCATGTGGGAAAGAGGAACCCGAATTATAGCTACGTTATGCAAGGTTCCACGTTAGGAGTCACGGACCAAGAAAGGGATCTAGGTGTCGTCGATGATGATACGTTGAAACCTTCTGCTCAGTGTGCTGCGGCAGCTAAGAAAGCAAATAGAATGTTAGGTATTATTAGGAAAGGAATGGAAAACAAAAATGAGGATGTTATAATGCCTTTGTATCGCTCCATGGTGCGACCGCACCTCGAATATTGCGCTCAATTCTGGTCGCCGCATCTCAAAAAACATATAGTGGAATTAGAAAAGGTGCAGAGAAGGGCGACGAAAATGATAAAGGGGATGGGACGACTTCCCTATGAGGAAAGGCTAAAGCAGCTAGGGCTCTTCAGCTTGGAGAAAAGGCGGCTGAGGGGAGATATGATAGAGGTCTATAAAATAATGAGTGGAGTTGAACGGGTAGATGTGAAGCGTCTGTTTACGCTTTCCAAAAATACTAGGACTAGGGGGCATGTGATGAAGCTACAATGTAGTAAATTTAAAAAGAATCAGAGAAAATGTTTCTTCACTCAACGTGTAATTAAACTCTGGAATTTGTTGCCAGAGAATGTGGTAAAGAAGAATAGCTTAGCGGAGTTTAAAAAAGGTTTGGACAGCTTTCTAAAGGAAAAGTCCATAGACCATTATTAAATTGGACTTGGGAAAATCCACTATTTCTGGGATAAGCAGTATAAAATGTTTTGTACTTTTTGGGGATCTTGCCAGGTATTTGTGACCTGGATTGGCCACTGTTGGAAACAGGATGCTGGGCTTGATGGACCTTAGTAAATGATGGCAGATAAAGACCTATATGGTCCATCCAGTCTGCCCAACAAGAGAAACTCATTTTACATGGTATGCGATACTTTATATGCATACTCGAGTTTGATTTGGCCTTTCCATTCTCAGGGCATAGACCATAGAAGTTTGTCCAGCACTGTTCTTGCACTAAAGCCCCTTAAAATTTACACTCCAGCCCATCAGTTATTTTCTGTTTTTGCCTGCTAGAGAAGTAGCACTTGAATTAGGTGTTAATTAAGGTGTGAGGAAGTACAATATTTGCAAAGGTTACTAAGGGTAATCTGATTACTGAGTTAGCTTCAAAGGATTTGTATTAAACAGTCTCCTTAGAATCCAAACTATATAGAGAGGAAAGGTCCCATTTAAGTTTTTTTCTGAAAAGTTCTGAAGAACAGGACATTTCTCTAGATAAGCAACATTATTTTGCTCTGTTATTGGTAACTTAAAGATTGGGTTTAAAGAGGAATTGTAGGATATTGATAAACACAGAATTTAAAAAAAAAAACCACAACTTTTTTAGCTAGTCTCCATACCCTTTTCGCCATAGTTTTAAAACTTGAATTTTCTGCCACAGCATTAACAGATAGACTCTAGAAGTCACAGAAGGGCCTAGTTCAGTCCTCATTCCCACCCTCCCTATCCAGCTCCCACCCACACCTAGCTCAACTTTTCATTTATATCAATTATTCTAATTAGGACAAGAGTAGAGTTTTTGTTAGAGCTTTAGTTACATTTAATTAGTTTCTGAGAAGTAAACACTAAATAAATAAATTACATATTACACCATATAATCTTAAGGCTCTTTATATTCATTTGATATCCCTAGTACCTTAAGAAGTTTTAATTAAACATCTCTATAATACTAAGATGCAGACAGTAGTCCAGCAGCGAGAGGAGGGGTGCTATCCAGTCTTTTGCACCAAGTATCACATGTATGATTATCTCCCAGTTGGTGAGAGATCATATGTGTGTGCTCGATGCAAAGAGCTCCTAGCTCTCAGACAACGAGTCCGTTCTCTTGAGGGAGACAGAGAGGTAAATAGAGGAGGCCTACAGGGATGTTGTAGAGAAGTCCCACCTCCAGTCTGGCAGCCCCTGTGCTGCCTTGAAGAAGAAAGGTCTTCTAAAAGGAGAGCATCATGCTGGTGCAGCTGGAAGTAATCCTGTAGCCAGGACCAGACCACCAAGGAATGCAATATTCTCTAGCATTGAGGATGTGTCTCCATGAGCTTCTGCCCAGGAGGGAAGGGTTAGGACGGCTGTTGTAGCTGGTGGTTCGATTATTAGGCATGTAGATAGCTGGGTGGCTGGTGGACATGAGGATCGCCTGGTCATTTGCCTGCCTGGTGCGAAGGAGGCAGACCTTACGCATCACCTAGATAGGACTTTAGATAGTGCTGGGGAGGAGCCGGCTGACGTGGTACATGAAGGTACCGATGACTTAGGAAAATGTGGGAGAGAGATTCTGGAAGCCAAATTTAGGCTCTTAGGTAGAAAGCTCGAATCCAGACCCTCTAGGGTAGCATTTTCTGAAGTGCTCCCCAGTCCAAGCACAGGGCCCAAGAGACAAGCAGAGCTCCGGAATCTCAATGCATGGATGAGGCAATGGTGCAGGGAGGAGGGTTTTAGATTTGTAAGGAACTAGGCAACATTCTTGGGAAGGGGGAGCCTATTCTGGAAGGATGGGCTCCACCTTAACCAGGGTGGGACCAGGCTGCTAGCATTGGCATTTAAAAAGGAGATAGAGCAGCTTTTAAACTAGAACCTGGGGAAAGGCCGACAAATGTTGAAAAGTGCATGGTTGAGAACAAGGTATTTTTCAAAGATATCTCCAAAACAGGGAAGATAGGGTATCCCGATTTCGAGGTTGCAATCCCATAGTAGACCAGGAGGCATATTTTCAAAGCACTTAGCCTTCCAAAGTTCCATAGAAACCTATGGAACTTTGGGAGGCTAAGTGCTTTGAAAATGAGCCCGCAGGTGTCTTTAAAGAAAAAGCAGACAAAAGATTGCAAATTAACACTGCTAACTGCTGAGCAAGATGTAAATAAGGAACAACAAATATAGTTTGAAATGTCTATATGCAAATGCCAGAATGTGGTAAAAGCAGCTAGCTTAACAGGGTTTAAAAAATCATTGAATAACTTTCTAAAAGAAAAGTCCATAAGCTATTATCAAGATGAACTTGGGGAAAATCCACTGCTTATTTCTAGGATAAGCAGCATAAAATGTATTGTACTGTTTTGGGATCTTGCCAGGTACTTGTAACCTAGCTTGGCCATTGTGGAGACAGGATGCTGGGCTTTATGGACCTTCAGTCTATCCCAGTATGGCAATATTTATGTACTTATGTACTTATAAAACTAATCCAACATCTACCCACTGCAACTTCACAGCCTATAGCTAGTTCAAGAATATCCAGAACATTAACTTGTTATTTATTTATTTATCACATATATACCCCACATTTTCCCACATGTTTGCAGGCTCAATGTGGCTTACAATAAACCAAAAAGGCTATCGCCACTCCAGTAGTTATACAAATACAATATACTGTGGTAGTCAGAGAGGATAGAAAGAACAGGGGAAAAAGGGAGGAAAGGGGAAAGGTAAGAGAGTCCACAATGGTCAATTTATATGCTGTTTTGAAGGACTTTAGGAGTTATGTTGGATCCTGGGGGTAGGCCTTCCCGAATAGACTGGTCTTGATTAATTTCCTGAAGTTGAGATGGTTTTGAGTACTTTTGACAGCTTTAGGCAATGCATTCCATAATTGGGTGCTGATAAAGGAAAAGGAGGAAGTGTAAGTGGATTTATATTTGAGGCCGTTGCAGGTAGGATAATGGAGATTTAGGAAAGAATGGGATGTGCTTGATGTATTCCTGGCTGGAAGATTGATTAGGATATTCAGGTATCCTGGGGCTTCTCCATAAAGAATTTTGTGGACTAGGGTGCAGATTTTGAAGTTAATTCGTTCCTTTATTGGGAGCCAGTGCAATTTCTCTTGAAGGGGCTTGGAACTTTCAAATTTGGATTTACCAAAGATTAGTCTTGCTGCTGTGTTTTGGGCAGTCTGAAGTTTCTTTATAAGTTGTTCTTTGCATCCTGCTTATATTCCATTACAGTAGTCTAGGTGACTTAATGCCATTGATTGTACTAGGTTTCGAAATACTTCTCTAGGGAAGAAAGGATTTATCCGCATGAGTTTCCACAATGAAAAGAGCATTTTCTTTGTAGTGGAATTAGTTTGGCTAACAAGTGATAGGTTGCGATCGATAATTACACCAAGTATTTTTAGGCTCTCAGAGATAGGTAGGGTAAGGTTTGGAGTGATTAAAGATGAAGGTTTGAACTTATTATGTTCAAATGAAAGGATAAGGCAGTGCATTTTCTCAGTATTCAGCTTAAATTGAAAAGTATTAGCCCACTTGTTCATGATGTACAAGCCAAGATTGATTTCTTTGGAGATTTCGAACAAGTTATTTCTAAAGGGGATGTAGATTGTGACGTCATCAGCATAGATAAATGGGTTGAGGCCAAGACTGGATAAGGATTTGGCCAAAGGGATCAACATTATATTGAAGAGTGTAGGGAACAGAGGGGAGCCTTGAGGAACTCCACAATCAGCTTTCCACAGCGGTGATAGGGTTGAATTAGATTTTACTTGGTAGGTCCTGGAGGTAAGAAAACCCTTTATCCATCTAAATAATAGAATGTCATGGTTTACCATGTCAAAAGCCCTTGACATGTCAAATTGGAGAAAGAGTATGCTATTACCTATAGCTATTTCCTTTTTGAAATTGGACAAGAGGGTAATTAGCACGGTTTCAGTGCTATGAAGGGGGCGGAATCCTTATATACTTATGTACTTATAAAACTAATCCAACATCTACCCACTACAACTTCACAGCGTATAGCTAGTTCAGGAATATCCAGAACATTAACTTGTGTTATTAAAGATAAAACTTTCCCCTTAAAGAAATAAAACTACTGGTTGTTGAGATGTATACGTGGAGGGGCATAATCGAACGCGAACGCCCATCTCCATGGGCATCTATGTCCGCGAACGGGTACGTGAAGGGGCGGGACAGACTGTATTTTTTTTTAAAATGGGTGCCCATCTTTTTTTTTTTTGATAATACGGTTTGTGCCCGGCAAATGCATCGGATTTGTGCGGGTTTGAGCTGTGCGGTTTCGTTTTTCAGCGATAATGGAAACCGAAGGCGCCCAGCTCAAAAATGAACAAATCCAAGGCATTGGGTCATGGGAGGGGCCAGGATTCGTAGTGCACTGGCCCCCTCACATGCCAGGACACCAACCAGGCACCCTAGGGGGCACTTGTAACAATTAGAAAAAAAAAATTAAATACCTCCCAAGTCCATAGCTCCCATCCCTTGGGTGCTGAGCCCCTCAAATCCCCCCCAAAAACCACTGCCCACAACTCTACACCATTACCCTAGCACTTATGGCTGAAGGGGGCTACCTACATGTGGGTACAGTGGGTTTTGGGGGGGTTGGAGGGCTCCCATTTACCACCACAAGTGTAACAGGTAGGGGGGGGGGGTGGGCCTGGGTCCACCTGGGTGAAGTCCACTGCACCCACTAACAACTGCTCCAGGGACCTGCATACTGCTGTGATGGAGCTGGGTATGGCATTTGAGGCTGGCATACAGGCTGGAAAAAAAGTTGTTAAAGTAGTTTTTTTTAATGCTGGGAGGGGGTTAGTGACCACTGGGGGAGTCAGGGGTGATCATCCCCGATTCCCTTCGGTGGTCATGTGGTCATTTAGGGCACTCTTTTGGGACTTGTTCGTGAAAAAAAAGGGTCCAATAAAAATGACCCAAATTCGCGCTAAAAACGCCTTTCTTTTTTCCATTATCGGCTGAAGGCGCCCATCTCTCCTCGGCCGACAACCACACCCCAGTCCCTCCTCCGACACGCCCCCATCAACTTTGCCCGTTTCCGCGACAGATTGCAGTTGAAGACACCCAAAATCTGCTTTCGATTATACCGATTTGGGCGCCTTTGCGAGATGGGCGCCTATCTCCCGATTTGGGTCAAAATCTGGGCACCCATCACTTTCGAAAATAAGGCTGATAGTGCTCTTAGGGCCCTGTTTATAAAGGCATGCTAATGTTTTTAATGCGTGCTAATTGTGTAGATGTCCATAATATTCCCATGGGCGTCTACAGAGTTATCATGCACTAAAAACACTAATGCACCTTTATAAACAGGGCCCTTAGTTTATTAAACTGAAATTATAGAATTATATTGAAATTATAGAATTATATCCTGTTTAATAAGCTGTGCTTGTGGCTGCCGCACAGCAATGCCAACAGAGCCCATTCAAAGTGAATGGGCTGTGTCTTCATTAGCGCGCGGCTTAGTAAACAAGGGAGATAGTGTTAAAAAAAGAAAAGGCAACTTAATACATTCTGAAAAGCCAACTTTTCATTGGGAATTTCAAACCACTAGACCAATGATGATTCAGAACTGAAATTTCAGCTCTTCAGAATATATTAAGCTGCCTTGACTTATAGAGTGACTATTTTGTAATTTTTATGCTTATAGTGATTTTGATTGTTTTTTTTTGGCTTTTTGGTTGTGAGTCCTTCATTGATGTGGACATTTACTGTCATAATGCCCTAGGTCTATCATTTGTCTTCTTTGAACCTTCACAATGTGATTTCAGTGTGGCACTGGAAAAAATGTATACACTGGTTAACAGAACACACTTTGCTTGTGATGTCATGGCCTGCCTGCTTTCCACATAGGTGGCTGAGCAGCTCATCAATCCATTTGGAGAAGATGATGATGATTTTGAAACCAACTGGCTGATTGACAGGAACCTTCAGGTAATGCTGTATGTGTATGATAGCCATTGCTTTTCATTATTTGTTTCTGATTGGTCAGTTTTGCTTTGATGTAGGTTTTAACAATTCCCAAATAACATTGACAGTCCATCTGCCTCAGCTTCCCCATGCATGAGTTGATTTACACATATTCGGACATATCTGTTTTTCAGGGCCAAGTATCAGCATTAGACTTCTAAGAATGCTAAGGTAACCTACATGAAGTGGCCATGGTTAACATGGCTAGGATCAGGCGACCCTCAGGGGGAGGAATGCTGGCTTCGGCCTAACCCCTGGTAAGCCTTTCCTCAGCTGAGAGGTGCCCACCTCTACCACCGGCTGCCTTTCAGGTGCTGTGGAGGACTTGCAGCTCATCTGCATATCCTTACAGCCTTCTCCGGGGTGACACCCAGGTCCACCCCGATCCACTCAGGGCCTCCAATCTAGGCGGGGCATTTTTCTCTTTGTATCTAATCTTTTTCCAGTTGCTAAAGTACCTTAATCGTTTATGGCCCCTATTCACATTCTCTTCCTAGCTCTGTCCCTTCCTAATCTTTTCCCTCATCCCCTACCTCTCTCCGCTACAGGAACTCACTTCCCATCCATTGACTTCATCACCTCACCTTCTCTCCTACCCTCTTCCTCCCTCTTGGCTTTTAATCTCCGTCTCTTTCTTCCCTCCATTTTGCCTTCCCCATTCCACCTAAATACCTCTCGCCTTCGACGCCTTCGTGGCCACACCTCTCCTACTCTCCTCCGCTCTCTTTTACTCCTTCTCTTACTCTCAGCTGGTGACATCAATCCCAATCCTGGCCCTCCTCACCAACTATTATCCAAACTCTACAGATCTCACCGTGACCTCTCTAACCTCATCTCTATTCCTCTACTCCCCTCCTGTTCTCTGCCCTTCTCTTGCGCCCTATGGAATGCCCGCTCTATCTGTAACAAACTCCCCTATATCCAGGACCTCTTTATCTCGCGTCACCTCCATCTGCTCGCCATAACAGAAACCTGGCTCTGCCCTGATGACTCTGCTTCAGTCGCAGCCCTGTGCCATGGCGGTCATCTATTTGCACATACTCCTCGCCCTGCTGGCCGTGGGGGCGGTGTTGGACTACTTCTCTCTCCCTCCTCCAGATTTCAACCCCTTCTTCCACCTCAATCTCACTGTTTTTCCTCCTTTGAAGTCCACTCTATCCGCCTTTTCTCTCCTCTGCCTCTTCGAATAGCGGTCATTTATCGTCCCCCTGATAAGTCCCTTTCATCCTTTCTCAGTGACTTTGACGCCTGGCTTGCCTTCTTCCATGATCCTTCCTCCCCCTCTCTCATCCTTGGTGACTTTAATATTCCTGCTAATGATCCTTCCAACTCTTATATTTCCAAGTTACTCGCTTTAACGTCGTCCTTTAATCTCCAACTATGCTCCACCTCCCCCACTCATCAAAATGGTCACTGTCTTGATCTCATCTTCTCCTCCAACTGTTCACCTTCTAGTTTCCTTGCCTCTGATCATCCCTCCTCTGATCACCATCTTATAACTTTCACACTTAAATCTCCTCCCTCCCAGTCCCGTCCTATCCTATCTAATTTATCTAGGAATCTTCACGATATTGACCCTTCATCTCTATCCTCCCATGTTTCAAACCTCCTCTCTACTGTGGCACCATCCACGTCTGTCAACGAGGCTGTTTCTTCTTACAACAATACTCTATCCTCTGCCTTAGACACTCTTGCACCTTTGATGACCCGCCCTGTAAGGCGTACAAAACCCCAACCTTGGCTGACTTCTAATATCCGCTACTACATTCCTGTACCCGCTCCGCCGAACGCCTCTGGCGGAAATCTCGGGCCCTTGCTGATTTCTTACACTAAGTTCATGCTGACCTCCTTCCAATCTGCTCTTTTACGTGCCAAACAGGATTATTATATCCAACTGACCAACTCTCTTGGCTCTAATCCTCGACTTCTCTTCACCACATTGAACTCTCTCCTCAAGGTGCCCCCTCCCCCAACTCCCCCTTCATTATCTCCTCAGACCCTTGCTGAATTCTTTCACAACAAGGTTCAAAAGATAAACCTTGCTTTCTCTACCTCACCAGCTCTCCCTCCACTAGTCCGTTCCCCTCTCTCTCCTTCCCCTCATTCCCTTTCCTCCTTTCCTGAAGTTACTATTGAGGAAACTACACTTCTCCTTTCTTCCTCAAAATGTACCACCTGTTCCTCTGATCCCATTCCCACCCACCTTCTTAATGCCATCTCTCCTGCTCTTATTCCTTTTATCTGTCACATTCTCAACCTCTCACTTTCCACTGCAACTGTCCCTGCTGCCTTTAAACATGCTGTGGTCACACCTCTCCTTAAGAAGCCTTCACTCGACCCTACTTGTCCCTCTAATTACCGACCCATCTCCCTCCTTCCTTTTCTCTCCAAATTACTTGAGCGTGCTGTTCACCACCGCTGCCTTGATTTTCTCTCCTCACATGCTATTCTTGACCCACTACAATCTGGTTTTCGCCCTCTCCACTCAACCGAAACTGCGCTTACTAAAGTCTCCAATGACCTATTACTGGCTAAATCCAGAGGTCAATATTCCATCCTCATTCTTCTTGATCTTTCCGCTGCTTTTGACACTGTCGATCACAGCATACTTCTCGATACCCTGTCCTCACTTGGATTCCAGGGCTCTGTCCTTTCCTGGTTCTCTTCCTACCTCTCCCTCCGCACCTTTAGTGTTCACTCTGGTGGATCCTCTTCTACTTCTATCCCTCTGCCTGTCGGCGTACCTCAGGGTTCTGTTCTTGGTCCCCTCCTCTTTTCTATCTACACTTCTTCCCTTGGTTCATTAATCTCATCCCATGGCTTTTCCTACCATCTCTATGCTGATGACTCCCAAATCTACCTTTCTACCCCTGATATCTCACCTTGCATCCAAACCAAAGTTTCAGCGTGCTTGTCTGACATTGCTGCCTGGATGTCTCAACGCCACCTGAAATTAAATATGACCAAAACCGAGCTTCTCATTTTCCCCCCCAAACCCACCTCCCCGCTCCCCCCGTTTTCTATTTCTGTTGATGGCTCTCTCATTCTCCCTGTCTCCTCAGCTCAAAACCTTGGGGTCATCTTTGACTCTTCGCTCTCCTTCTCTGCTCATATCCAGCAGACCGCCAAGACCTGTTGTTTCTTTCTTTACAACATCCGTAAAATCCGCCCCTTTCTTTCCGAGCACTCTACCAAAACCCTCATCCACACCCTTGTCACCTCTCGTTTAGACTACTGCAATCTGCTTCTTGCTGGCCTCCCACTTAGTCACCTCTCCCCTCTCCAGTCGGTTCAAAACTCTGCTGCCCGTCTCATCTTCCGCCAGGGTCGCTTTACTCATACTACCCCTCTCCTCAAGACCCTTCACTGGCTCCCTATCCGTTTTCGCATCCTGTTCAAACTTCTTCTACTGACCTATAAATGTATTCACTCTGCTGCTCCCCAGTATCTCTCCACACTCGTCCTTCCCTACACCCCTTCCCGTGCACTCCGCTCCATGGATAAATCCTTCTTATCTGTTCCCTTCTCCACTACTGCCAACTCCAGACTTCGCGCCTTCTGTCTCGCTGCACCCTACGCCTGGAATAAACTTCCTGAGCCCCTACGTCTTGCCCCATCCTTGGCCACCTTTAAATCTAGACTGAAAGCCCACCTCTTTAACATTGCTTTTGACTCGTAACCACTTGTAGCCACTCGCCTCCACCTACCCTCCTCTCTTCCTTCCCGTTCACATTAATTGATTTGATTTGCTTACTTTATTTATTTTTTGTCTATTAGATTGTAAGCTCTTTGAGCAGGGACTGTCTTTCTTCTATGTTTGTGCAGCGCTGCGTATGCCTTGTAGCGCTATAGAAATGCTAAATAGTAGTAGCAGTAGTAGTAGTTAACATGAGTGATTGATAGATAATACGCTACAGTGATTAATTGACATGAATGATTGATTGATTGATTGATAGATAATACACTACAGTGGAAAGAAGAGAGAATTGAGAAGTTAGGTAAAGGGAATGGATAGGAGCTGGTCTTGTCTAAGTATGGGGATTTATATTCTTATCCCCCCACCCAAAGTGGAATAGAGCCATAAAGAATGGCAACTGGGTGGGCCAATGGGTCTTCACCATTTACTATGTTGCTGTAATTTAGTTATTTTATTTACAGTAACTTGACATACTATTATATTGCATGAGGTTTCAGCAAAGTGGTTTACACAATTAGGAGCCCAATAAGGGCAGGGGGAAGGGGAAAAAGTGAGAAATAGTTAAAACTGATAATATATAACAAATATTCGGGTAAATAACCAGGTCTTGAGAAGTTTCTTGAACGATGAGTATGAAGATTCTGTTTTGATATCTAGAGGCAATGTGTTCCAAAGTTTAGGGGTAGCATATGAAAATACAGTTTCATAGGTGATATCCAGACTTAATGAAGTAAGAGCTGTAGAAGTGTACCTTAAGATCAGAGTGGATGATTAAAGTGTAGGGAATGAGAAGTTTAGAAAGATAGGTGCAGAGGGCTTTATTCCTTACATAAGTACATAAGTATTGCCATACTGGGACAGACAGGGCCGTGCCTAGGGTCTCTGGTGCCCCCCTGCAGACTATCAGTTGGCACTCCCCCCCCCCACCCCCGTCTAGCATAAAATACCATAAATAAGTAAATAAATATAAACTTTTAACGTTGAGCACCTGATCATCAAAGTGGACATATTCCAAACAAAATAATGAAAATAAAATGATTTTTTTTCTACCTTTGTTGTCTGGTGACTTGGTTTTTCTGATTATGCTGGCCCAGTACCTGATTCTGCTGCTATCTGCCCTCTTAACTACATTTCCAGGTCTTCCTTTCCATTTATTTCTTTACTTTCCTCCTTTCTTCTTCATTTCTTGCCTTACATCCGTAAGTAAAAGCTGGGTCCTCTGCAGACTTGACTGTCCAGTGGATCCAGCTTCTGCCTATTTTCTCCATCTATGTGCAGATTTTTTAACACCCCCCTCCAAAATCTAGTACTAGGCATGCTGAGAATACAAAACACTCAGGACCTATAGAGCAATTCTATCATACCATAAGCAGTAATTTCTACGAGTTACACAAGGAAAAGGAAAGCATCTTAAACACTACAGTGAGCACTAGAACATCAATTCACCTACTGTAACATTTTCTATCAGCATTACCATATAAAAAAGGTGGCCCTATACCTGGAAGGGCTGGTCTTGAAATTAATGTAGCAGAAAACATAAACTGCTCCAAGGATGATGTTAAAAAGTTTCCAGTGAGAAGGTCTTATTATAATGTCAGTCTGCTGAGCTACAAGCCAGAAAGACATCACTAACCAGTGAATACCTCGAACAGCAAATATCCAGAAATGATAAACTCTGGTGAAAATAATCAAAGCCACAATCCTGGCCCCAAGCATCCCCATCCGCCAGAGGAGCTGGCAGAGCAGGGTGGCTGCAGGCATGTGTAGGTGACCTGGTTTGATGAGACATGTGAAACGACTGTATGACACCAGAGACCAAGACAGAGGCAGCAGTGACAACCCAACACTCACAGCTGGAAAAGCATCTGATTGCTCTGCGGCAAGGTAAATGTATGTCTGCAGCAGCAGGTGGAGCAGTGATTGAAGAAGAGATTTCAGGAGCCACAGCACTGCCAGATCTCCCTGCTGCAAGACCAGATCTCCAGTAGTGGGAGGTCCTCCTCCTCCTCTAGATGCCCACAGTATATCCCAGTGCCGCTTTAGAATCCCCAGATGTAGAAGGTGGACTATAGTCAGAGGCCAGCATTCTCTGTGCCCATCAGTCCGAAACCAAATGAAACTCAGGTCCTGGACCAGGCAGGCGGGCAGAAGAAGGGCAAGGCTCCACTGGCCCCACATGCATTGTCCCAAAAGAAAATAGTGGACTGTTAAGCCAATCTGCGCGCTTCTCTCGGTAAGAGGCAACAGGAGGGAAAATGCTGCGAAGGCGGCAGTCCCATGCGTTGCTGACATCCTCGGAGCCCCCCGCATGCTGCCTCAGTGCACAGTAACAATACAATCCCCTCTTCTCCTCGTCATCGTCGGGCCTCACTGTGTCCCGCCCTCGCGGAAATAGGAAGTAACCTCAGAGGAGGGCGGGACACAGTGAGGCCCAATGATGACAAGGAGAAGAGATTTACTTGTTTTACAAGCAGCCGGGCAGACGCGAGGCGCTTCCTGCAACTCGGCTTCACAAAAAGTTTTTTAAAGGTAGGTGGGAGGCGGAGCAGCGGTATGGTGGGACAGCACTGCAGCAGCGCCCTTGAAGGCAGGCGCCCCCCTGCGGTGCTTACTCCACTTACCGTGTTGGCACGGCCCTGGGGACAGACCAAAGGTCCATCAAGCCCAGCATCCTGTTTCCAACAGTGGCCAATCCAGGTCACAAGTACCTGGCAAGATCCCAAAAATGTACAAAACATTTTATACAAAACATAATATACAAATCCGAGTTCACCATCACAACCACAGCCAAATCCATTCTGCCACAACTTGAAATCACCTCGGTAAGAATTAACCACCCTAACTTGCAGGAACACCTTAACGCAATCCTGCTCTACAGACCACCAGGCAACTGGCAAGACTCCCAAATACACCTCATGGACTTTATCTCGAACACTTGTGTCTCTACCTCAAATCTTATCATAATAGGAGATATCAACCTGCACCTTGAAGATCTCAACAACAAGCACCCAAGAATGCGAAGAGTTCCTACAACTATGGGATCTTCACAGAACAAACACGCAGCCAACTCACATCAAAGGACACACACTAGACATTGTCACACACAAATTTGATCCTAACTCAAACCTTATACTAAAAGACACAAAATGGACACCCACACCGTGGTCCGACCACTATAAAGTAAACATTGCACTCCAATGGCGAACGAAAAAAATCACTGAATAAACAAGAACAAAAAACCTATACCACGAGAGGAAAAATAGACCCAGTAATATTCTGGCAACAGATATACCACAACGAATGGACAATAAAAACAGATACAACCCAATTCCTCTTAGAATGGGACGACAGATGCAGATCCATACTAGACAATATTGCTCCAACCCAAACCAGAACCTCACACAGAAAAAACGCAATACCATGGTTCCTGACTCTCAGCTTGTGTTTGTCCCTTCAGTGAGGGATGTGCATCAGGAGTATGTGTATCCGCAGCCGCCGTTTAACTGCTATGAGCCACTGAGGGATGACAAAAAGGTGAGCACTCAAATGAGCTGGGCTATAATCATGGTTGTAGCCTTGGGTACACAGGTGGTTCATAAAGACTCCTTTTAGAGGGATCTTGGGGTGATAGTATCTGAGGATTTGAAGGTGACGAAACAGTGTGACAAGGCGGTGGCCATAGCTAGAAGGTTGTTAGGCTGTATAGAGAGAGGTTTGACCAGCAGAAGAAAGGGAGTGTTGATGCCCCTGTATAAGTCGTTGGTGAGGCCCCACCTGGAGTATTGTGTTCAGTTTTGGAGGCCGTATCTTGTTAAGGATGTAAAAAGAATTGAAGCGGTGCAAAGAAAAGCTACGAGAATGGTATGGGATTTGCGTTACAAGACGTATGAGGAGAGACTTGCGGACTTGAACATGTATACTCTGGAGGAAAGGAGAAACAGGGGTGATATGATACAGACGTTCAAATATTTGAAAGGTATTAATCTGCAAATGAACCTTTTCCGGAGATGCGAAGACGGTAGAACGAGAGGACATGAAATGAGATTGAAGGGGGGCAGACTCAACAAAAATGTCAGGAAGTATTTTTTCAAGGAGAGAGTAGTGGATGCTTGGAATGCCCTCCCACGGGAGGTGGTGGAAACGAAAACAGTAACGGAATTCAAATATGCGTGGGATAAACATAAAGGAATCCTGTTCAGAAGGAATGGATCCTAAGGAGCTTAGCCAAGATTGGGTGGCAGAGCCGGTGGCGGGAGGCGGGGATGGTGCTGGGCAGACTTATACTGTCTGTGCCAGAGCCGGTGGTGGGAGGCGGGACTGGTGGTTGGGAGGCGGGGATAGTGCTGGGCAGGCTTATACGGTCTGTGCCCTGAAAAGGACAGGTACAAATCAAGGTAAGGTATACACAAAAAGTAGCAAAAGTGAGTTTATCTTGTTGGGCAGACTGGATGGACCGTGCAGGTCTTTTTCTGCCGTCATCTACTATGTTACTATGTTACTATGTAATGAAGAACTGAAAAAACTTAAAACACAAGTCAGAAGGTTAGAACACGCATGGAATAAAAAGAGAGACGACCCCACTCTCAACGCCTGGAAACAACTCCAAAGAAAATACAAATATACCATAAAACAAACTAAAAGAGTGGAGGAGTGGCCTAGTGGTTAGGGTGGAGGACTTTGGTCCTGGGGAACTGAGGAACTGAGTTCAATTCCCGGCACATGCAGCTCCTTGTGACTCTGGGCAAGTCACTTAACCCTCCATTGCCTGCCGCATTGAGCCTGCCATGAGTGGGAAAGCACGGGGTACAAATGTAACAAAAAAACAAACAAAAAAAAACTGAAATTGGACCAAACTACAAAGACACACATAAACTCTTCCAGCTCGTGAATAAACTACTAGATACTACTCCAGTCACCACCAACAGCAAAGATGCACCAGCAGACAACCTCGCGAGATACTTCAACGAGAAAATCGTACAATTGAGACTTAAGATACCTGTCAGTAAAACCGACTACGCTGAATTCCTTGACTGTCTAGAGCCAGACCCTGGCGTATACCCAGCAGACAGAACCTGGACCAACTTTGAGATATTATCAGAAGACAGCATCTCCCAAACGCTCAAAAGATTTGCCAAATCTCATTGCAAATTAGACACATGTCCAAACAACCTGATGACATCTGCTCCTCACCAATTTATAACAGACCTAACGAAACACTTTAATTATATGTTAAAAAACGGACTCTTCCCGAAGGAGAAAGGAAACATTCTACTTACACCCATACCTAAGGACGCAAAGAAAAGTGCCAGTGACCTAACCAACTACAGGCCAGTAGCATCCATTCCCTTAATAACCAAACTAATGGAAGGAATGGTGACCAAACAACTAACCAATTATCTAAATAAATTCTCAATACTTCACGACTCCCAGTCAGGATTTCGATCTAACCACAGTACTGAAACAGTATTAGTGACTCTCATGACCAAATTTAAACAAACGATTGCAACTGGAAGGAACATACTACTACTACCATTTGACATGTCTAGTGCTTTCGACATGGTCAATCATGGAATACTACTTCACATCCTCAAATACTTCGGAATCGGAGGCAATGTTCTCAATTGGTTCAAGGGGTTCCTCACCACACGATCATACCAAGTGATATCCAACTCGACCACATCAGCCACATAGATACCTGAATGTGGAGTCCCACAGGGATCCCCACTCTCGCCGACTCTATTTAACTTAATGATGATACCCTTGGCCAAACTACTATCAAAACAAAACCTCAATCCATACATATATGCAGATCTACATTCCATTCAAACAAGACTGAAAGGAAATTTCCAGTGACATCAACCAAAGTATTCAAATCATGCACCTATGGGCAGATGCATTTCAGCTGAAACTTAATGCAGAAAAAACACAATGCCTAATACTCACCTCTCAACATAACACGTCCAAATTCACCACCATTAACACACCAAATCTGGCCCTTCCAATTTCGGACACCCTAAAAATTCTTGGAGTTACCATCGACCGACGTCTAACACTCGAAAACCACGTGAAAAACATAACCAAGAAGATGTTCAACTCAATGTGGAAATTAAAAAGAGTAAGACCATTCTTCTCAAGGACCGTCTTCCATAACCTGGTACAATCAATGGTGCTCAGTCATCTAGACTACTGCAACGCAATCTACGCTGGCTGTGAAGAGCAAATAATCAAGAAACTTCAAACAGCCCAGAACACTACAGCCAGACTTATATTCAGCAAAACAAAATATGAAAGTGCTAAACCCCTGCGAGAAAAACTACACTGGCTCTCACTCAGAGAATGCATCATGTTCAAAATATGCTCCTTAGTCCACAAAATCATTCACGGAGAAGCCCCAGCCTACATGTCAGACCTGATAGACCTACCACCCAGGAATGCTAAAAGATCATCCCGCACATTCCTTAATCTTCACTTCCCTAACTGTAAAGGTTTGAAATACAAACTAATGCATGCGTCTACCTTTTCATACTTGAGTACACAATTATGGAACGCACTACCGCGCAACCTACAAACGAACTACGAACTTACCAACTTCCGCAAACTACTGAAGACCTATCTCTTTAATAAGGCTTACCAAAAAGATCAACAAATGTAAATACACACAACTCCTCCACATACATTCAGAATTGTCTTATAATATTTGCTTGTTATATAACTATCATGTTTTATCACTATAATGATACCAAGATCCTTCTGTAACACTAAATGACTATTTTCTAATCTATTCCGCTATGCATGATATATTGTAAGCCACATTGAGCCTGCAAAGAGGTGGGAAAATGTGGGATACAAATGCAATAAATAAATAAATAAATAAATAAAATACTGCTTATCCCAGAAATAGTGGATTTTCCCCATTTCAATAATTGTCTATGGACTTTTCCTTTAGGAAGCCAGCCAAACCTTTTTTTTAAACCCCGCTACGCTAACTGCTTTTACTACATTCTCTGGCAACGATTTCCAGAGTTTAATTACACATTGAGTGAAGAAACATTTTCTCCAATTTGTTTTACATTCACTACTTTGTAGCTTCATCATATGCCCCCTAGTCCTAGTATTTTTGGAAAGAGTAAACAATCAATTTACGTCTACCCATTCCACTCCATTCATTATTTTATAGGCCTCTATCATATCTCCCCTCAGCCTTTTCTCCAAGCTGAAGAGCCCTAGCCACTTCAGCCTTTCCTCATAGGGAAGTCATCCAATCCGAGATGGGCCGAGATGGGTAGCCAATGTTCCAATTTAAGAAATGGCGTAATGTGATCAAATCTGTCAGTGCCATGAAGTAGTTGAACTGCTGTACATTATACCAGTTGCAAGCATTTCAGACAGGAAAGAGAAAGACCAGAGAATAGTGAGTTGCAATAATCCAAGTGTGCAATAACTAATGACAATAAAAGCAGATGAATACATGAAGCATTGAAGTATGGTTTGACTGAACAAATCAAACATATAAACGGCGAGTGACCGACTCACTCGCAAATGCGCAGTAGAGACTTCCCTCTCTGTCCCTCCCCCGCGTCAATACATGATGACGAGGGCGGGACATAAAGGGAAACTGCGCCGCCGAGGTTGATACCGCATCCGCCCACCCGAGGTCACCGCTACCGTTACCCCCCCCCACACACACACACACACACACACACCCGGCCCCTCTCTCCGCTACTAAACTTACACATCCATTCGCCGGAACGCAGCATGCACATCAGCTGAGCTACCATCGGCCTTCCTTCCCTGCCTGTGTCCCGCCCTCGCTGACGTTACGTGACAGGAGGGCGGGACACAGGCAGAGAAGGAAGGGCCGACGGCAGCTCAGCTGATGTGCGTGCTGCGTTCCGGCGAATGGATGTGTAAGTTTAGTAGCGGAGAGAGAGAGGGCCCGGGCCGGGTGGAGGGATGGCGGCGACTCCGGGTGGGGGGGGGGAGCGGTGGCGACCTCGCGGGGAGGGAGGGAGGGAGAAGGAAGGAAGGAAAACCCCAATACCAGCCCGTTTTTACGGGCTCAACTGCTAGTGTATTATAAAGCAAAGAAAGAAGATTGTAAGACCTTGTCAATATGAGGTTTGAATGTCAATTTATGATCAAAAAGAACACCTAATACCCTAACTGTATCTGAAAGTTGAAGTGTACGTCCTTGGACTATGGGTAAGTGGGTGTAAGTGGGGTAAGATCAGTCAAATTAGAATCCAAGGTATAAACAATCTGAATATTTTCTGCATAGGAAGGGGGAAGGGAAATGGGACTTATATACTGCCTTTCTGAGGTTTTTGCAGCTACATTCAAAGCAGTTTACATATATTCAGGTATTTATTTTGTACCAGGGGCAATGGAGGGTTAAGTGACTTGCCCAGAGTCACAAGGAGCTGCAGTGGGAATTGAACTCAGTCCCCCACAATCAAAGTCCACTGCACTAACCACTAGGCTACTCCTCCACTGCAACCACAGGATTGAATTTGAGTGATCATAGTAACATAGTAAATGATGGCAGCTAAAGACCTGAATGGTTCATCTAGTCTGCCCAACAAGATAAACTTATTTTACATGGTATGTGGTACTTTATATGTATACCCGAGTTTGATTTGTCCTTGCCATTCTCAGGGCACAGACCGTAGAAGTCTGCCCAGCACTGTTCTTGTACTAAAAGTTCTGAAGCTAACATTGAAGCCCCTTAAAATTTACACTCCATCCCATCCATATCTATTCAGTTATGATCATGGTGTAAACCGTAGAAGTCTGCCCAGTACCGGTTAATTACCCGGCATTGCCACCCAATCTCCACTTCCATGGATCCATTCCTTCTAAACAGGATTCCTTTGTGTTTATTCCACACGTTTGAATTCCATTATCGTTTTCATCTCCACCACCTCCCGTGGGAGGGCATTCTATGTATCTACCACCCTTTCTATGAAAAAATACTTCATGCATTACTCCTGAGTCTGCCCCCCTTCAACTTCAATTCATGTCCTCTAGTTCTACCACCTTCCTGTCTCTGGAAAAGGTTTTCTCCTTTCCTCCAGGTTGGCAAGTCTCTCCTTGGTGAGAGAAACAGATTGAATAATTTAGAAGCAAAGAGGGATCCTTGAGGTACACCGCACTTGCTGGAAAATTTGGTAGAAAAAGTATTGTCAGAGAAAAGTTGAAAACAGTGGTGAGAAAGTTAGGACTTAAATCAAAGGCAGATGATAGATCTCATCAAATGACAATTGAAGATTTTTTTTGCAGAGAATTTTAACAGTTGGTGAGCTAAGTGTGCAAAGAACAATCGCTACGCGTGCCTGCTCTGCGCATGCTATAGACGGCTCTCATATGTGCAGACAAGCTGTGTGTATGCAAGCAGTACATGTAGCCCTTTTTTTATTTTGGATGGAGCAACAGGTAGGCAGCAGTGGGTGGGACAGTGCTGGGACAGTGGGACAGTGACTCGGCGGCCAATGGGCAGACCTGTGTTGGGGCTCCCTGCCTCCCCGCTGCTGGGAAAAAGTGGGAAAAGTGTAGAATATGCTCTCTGCTGCTCTTGGCTGTCATTTTCTGTGAGGAATCATCATCAGGGCTTGGTTCCACCCCCAGTTGTTCCTGCTTCCTTCTATTAGCTGGCTGACATCCTAGAATGTCCTTTCTCCCTGAAGATGGACTCTCAATGGCTGGCTGCTGTCCCAACTCCTCCTCCCTGCAGGGCTTCCCTGATGACATCACTCTAGAGCTGTCAGCTGATTGGATCAGAACTTCCTGGTGTCCTCATCCAGTAGTGAATAGGGGGGACATCCCAGACAGACACTGTCCAATTGGTTTAGCCCATCTCTGTTGTGCTTCTAGTATAGGGGATGCTGTATCCCAGCAGACGCTGTTCGACAGACCCTTGTCTTCATTGCATTTTTGGTAAGTCACCATTACTTTTATACTTTACATTTCGGTACTACCCCACCTCACACACACACACTTCTTGCCAGTAAAATGTCATTTGAAAGAGAAGCATGGCACAGCTTTCATACATGCAAAGAAACTGCATGTAAGCCAGTGTACTTTTTTGTTTTTTTGTGCTCCATCTTCCCTACCTTGTTTCTCCCCTTCTCCTACTTGCGACAATGAAGAACTGACAGCTCCAGACCTCCCGTTAAAATTTCCACAGTAAAGGTAGGGACTGCTTTTGTGCATGGGGTCAGAAACAGCTGTGCATCGTCTTGCATGCACATAATAGTAATTAGCTCATTCTAATAGCTTTGCATTTTGTTTTCGTTAGTTGCTACTGTGACAGGAAAATGGCTCGGAGAACCCTTTTGTGCATGTCTCGTTTTACTACTTACTCGCTAAACCCGCTAGAACTAGTTTAAAAACCATGTTGCTGGCTTGTTAGGTTTAGTGCATCTGGCTCTAAAGTCTGAACAATGCCAATTGGTACCATTTCCTGTCAAAGAAAAGACTGGTACTGGCTACAAATAAACAGAATGGATGCAAAGAGAGTAGAAGAGAGGTTACCTAAAATGTAGGCATGATGTGTGGAAGTGTATTTTTTTTTGTAAAAGTAAACTATGTAAGGCAACTTTACTGTAATACAAGAGAATTATATAGTAGTACTGTACATATAAAAACATACGTATCTATAGTGCATACATGCATTTTCCATATAAGTACAGATATATAAAAAGGAAAGGAACCAATATACAAGAATAATTCCCTTAGTTTCAATGATAAGAACCGAATGAGACTATAATAAAAAAATATTTAGTGAAGTATTAAACATTCAAAAAGAGATTTACTGTAGCAGACTGGAGTTCAGCCTTTGATTACTGAGCATCGGAATAGAGTTAGCTGAGTCAAAGGTAAGAGAAGAGGCAGAAGTAAAGAAGAAAAATGTTTGACTAGTAGTGGTGGCCAGGGATCCAAAAAAGGTAAGTTTAAAGTGTTAAATGTCTTTAATAGATCAGAGAGCATGGGAATGTTAAAAGAATACCTATGACTAGTTAGAGTGAAATTGGTCTCCTCAAGTGGGTATGGAATACGTGAGTTAAAAACAACCATCTGTCTAAGATTAGCTATCTTATTTTGCTATGCCAAAATTAGTAGTGCAGGGGATAGAGTAAAGTCAAATTTTGGAGGATTTGAAATATAAAAGGTAGATATGTTAATAAGAATTTGAAATAATTTTTGGAGCTTATTAGCTGCAAGTTTTATAACTTTGGAATAATAGTTACGTTTTATTTTTTGAATGACTGCGCAATATTCCTTATAGATACTTTTGAATCGTAGATGAGAAGGGGAAGAATGGAGCTGCCATCATTTGTGCTCAGCAGTATGTAATTGAGATTTTAAAGTCCAGAGAACAGAATGATGCCAAGGGGACAAACAGTGACTGAATGGAGAGGGTTTTTTTTTTTGGGGGGGGGGGGGTGCTATGGTGGTAAGAATATCAGCTTCATGAAATGATTTAACCTTTTCAGAGAAAGGTAGAATTGATGGGGGAGGTGTAAAATGTTTCCCAAAGTCTTGCACTGTTCTAAAGAGTTCTAAAGGTAGCTGTGATAATGTGAGCAGGGTTGGGGCAGGAGGCCTTCATAAAATACAGCCAGACAAGGACAAAAAGTGAAACAAAACCTCTTTATTAACCAAATGCTGAACCTTGTTACTTCACAGGTATTGTACTTGTAGAATAAAGTCTATTGAAGTTCAGAGGCAAACTGCATAGGCCTGTAGCTGATAGCCCTCAAACCCACAGTACATAAAGCAGAGCTGCCAAGGGGTCCTGATTTTTGAGGGAGATTTTAGTACAAACCCTCCCAGCCCTGCCCCACTCTGCCATGGCCCCACCCACTCTACTTCAAGGCTCCACTCCCTGACACAACTCAATCCCATGGCCATTGCACAAAATATTTTATTTACACCACTGACAGTAGGGATGGGGTAAGAGGGAGTGTTTCAGTTCACTCTATTATACCCCCTATCCAGCATCTATTCCCCCAGGGGCATAATCGCAAAGGGGCCTCGCCCCGCCCACCCCCACTTTGAGCTTAAGCCCACTCCAAACCTGTGGCACTGGTTGAATCACTGGTGGAGATGCCTAAGCCCAACTAGTTGAAGAGGTACACTGCATGAGCCCCCTACTGTGCTGTTTGAGCAGTGCAGTAGTCGGCTGCATGCTTCAGCTGCTGATGTCGGACCTCCTGCATAGGGTTACCATATGTCTGGTTTTACCCGGACATGTCCTCTTTTTGAGAACACAGCTGGGCAACCTCATCCGGATTTGTGGACGAACAAGCAGGCCAGCTTCCTGTCCTCCCCTCCCATCCTTTACCTTAGTGTGGTGCTCTGGTGGTCTAGTGACCTCTTCGGGGTAGGAAAGAGGTCTTGTGGGGAAGAAGTTAGGAGAAAGAAAGTCTGCAGATGTGCCGGGCAGGAAAGAGGGGGTAGGGAGGGGTAGTGAATGGAGTCATGTGGGTGGAAGGAGGCTGGAAAATTGGGAAAGGGATCTACATGGGGGGAAGAGAGGGAATCAGGCTTTCTTTGTGGGGGGTTTGGAGTGACAGGGGCGGGGCGAAGTGGAGTGTGACAGGGGGCAGGGCAGGGTGTGACGGGGGCGGGGTGGAGTGCGACACGGGGCAGGGCATGTGTCCTCTTTTTTCTTCAGGCAAATATGGTAACCCTACTCCTGCATATGCTCAGTTCAGGCACTTGAAAATGGAACATAAGATACCTTTTTATTGGACTTGCCTAATATCTTTTTCCATTAACTTTCAGAGGCCAAAACCTCCTACCGCAGGAAAGAAGTGTTGGTCTCTGAAGACTAGTCAAAAATTTAAAATTGGTCCAATATAAAGGTATCATCTTATTTTCTATTTTGTGTTTTATTTGTATTTATTAACCTTTAATAACACAGCTACATTACTTTATCCTAAATTAATAATAGCATTATTTTTTCTACCCTTGTAGTCTGGCCATTTACTTTTTCCAATTGTGTTGCTCCTATTTCTGCTTTCCTTCGTCTTCTCTTAACTCTCTTGCTAGGGTTTCCTGTCAGTTTGTCATTTTTCTCCCTCTTGTTTCTTTCAGTTTTCTTCAATTTATTTTTCTGCCTCTCTATCCAGATTTAATTCATTCTTACTATCCAGTCTTTAATTTCCCTCATTTTACTTCATCTACCTATGGTTTTTCATCTTTCCCTCGCCCTTGATCTCCCCTGTGCCTCTTCCTCTTATTCTCCAGTCTTTCACCAACTCTAACCTCTCCTTTTTCCATCCAGCATCTCCCCTCTTCTTTCCCTACCCCTCTATTCAGCATCTTCCTACTTTCTCCACATTCTTCCAGTGTCTTCTCCTCTTTCTCTTTGCATCCTTCCATCCAGTGTCTCCTCTTTCTCAGTGCCCTTACATCCAGCATCTTCCCTCTATCTCCCCACCCTTCCATCTGGCGTCTTCTCTTTCTCTCCATACCCTTCCATCTAGTGTTTCCCCTCTGTCTCCCCATCCTTCCAGTGTCTCCCCCTCTTTCTCTATGCATCTTTTCATCCAGCATCTTCCCTCTTTCTCTCTCCATCATTCCAGTTTCTTCCTTTCTTCCTTCTCCCATTCAACCTCTCTCCTTTCTCTGTCCCCATCCTTCCAGCATCATCCCTCTTTCTCTCTCCCTCCTTCCACCCATCATCTCTTTCTCTCTCTATCCTTCCAGCCAGGGTCTCCCCCTTTCTACCCAGCATCTTCTCCAGCCCTTTTCCATCAGTGTCCCCTCTTTCTCTCCCCATCTTTACACTCATCACCTCTCTCTCTCTACCCCTTTTCCATCCAGGTCCCCACATTTCTATCTTCTTCCTTCCCCCCTCTACATTCAGAATCTCCTGCCTCTTTCTCCACACCCCCTCCCTTCCCCTCTTACACGGCATCTTCTGTCCTGGGCTGGCCACTGCTGTTTCTCCTGATGATGAACAGCAGCGGCCCCAGGAAAATAACAAATAGAAAATGCGGGGCCGCAGCCTTCAGGCATATGGTCGGTTCTGCCAGTCCTCTGCCCCGGAAGTTGTCACTGGGGGTAGGGGACCAGCAGAGCCGACAGCGCATGCCTGAACGCTGTTTGCCACCGCTGCTGCTCATCGGGAGAAGTAGCAGTGGCAGTGTTTTGGTGCAGTGTCTCAGCGCTGAGCGGGAGAATTTCTCGCTTTGGCAGGTGATCCGCCAAGGCGGGAGTCTCCCACTCAATGCGGGAGACTTGGCAGGCCTGCATACAGCTACTTGTAAGGTTGCACAAACACAGGTCTACCTCCAGCCAGACCTCAAGAACAGGATTCTTGAAAAGCTAGAGTTAAAGCTTAGCCTACCTTTGCCAGATTCTGGTAGCTTACACCTAAGCAGGGGAGACCTACATTGCAGGGCGGCTTCTCTCCTCCCAGGGCCTCTTTAACCCATTCTGGCCCTGCCTTTTATAGTTCCTGGTTTGGGCTCCACCCCACCCATCTCACTTCCTCTCTTGGCAGGGCTAAGGGTTTTAAAGGTGGCTTGCAGTACCTGCAGGATTCTTCTTAAGGGGGAGGGGCAGTGTTCTATATACCCCCTCACAGTAGCTAGCGTAGGATGAGGGGAAGTGAAATTAAGTTGAAAAAGGATTTGGAATTTAATCAAAAAGTGGTCTTCGCATATTTAGAGAAATTGAACTGAACAAAACAAAAGGCAAATAATTGCAAAAGACCAGATGTAAAATATTACAATGGAGATGTGTTTTAGCAAGAGAGAATAATTCAGAAAAGCAGTCTGTAGAAAGAAGGTTAAAGTCACCAAGTAGTAAGAGAGGTGAAAATGAAACAGAGAGCTCAGATATAAAAGCGGATAATTCAAAGAGGCCGAAGTAGGGGGAGGAGGAGGATGATAGATGAGTGCAATGTAAAAAGTAAAAGAAGAAGTAGAAAACCGGACTATACCTATGTCAGATTTGATAGAGCAACTAAAGACTTGAAAACTGGAGAACTGAAAAAATGTTACACCCCCACTATGACAAGAAAAGCATGGGAAGTGGGTGAAACCATAGCCAGAGGGGCAGACCTCAATCACCCAAACTAAGCCAGGATTCAGTTATACAGTGTGGAAAGTTTGTAACAGTTAATCAGTAAGAAGCCCTCTATGTCTCAAACAGTAAGCATTTAGAAGACCCGATTGGTAGATTCTAGAGGAGCAGAAGTTGTGGTTAATAAAATTAATTGAAAAGAATGAGAAGTAAACTTTTGCTGGGCATGTCCCCAGCATACTTCAATGTCAGAAGGCATGGTAGAAAGGAAGAGTACTTCTATTAGAATGAGAGATTTGGGGCCCAAGGAGCACGCCCTGCTCCTTGGCCATGCTCCTTCGGCACAAGCGCCTTGCACCATAGTTGAATTTGTGGACAGTGATAGATGGCATCACCATAGTGAATCGGGCAGCAGTAGTCAGAGACAGGGATTGTGCAATATGGAGAGTTAAACCTATGAAGCAGAAAGAGCAGAGAGATAACATCACAGAGAATCGATTACTCAGTGAATCACGTGGAGAGAGGGAAGATCCTACCAAACAAGTGTGACAGAAAGATTTCCCATTGTTTTGGGTGCCACAGGCTTGATCAGAGACTTGATATAATGCCTTTCTGTGGTTTTTGCAACTACATCCAAAGCAGTTTTCTTAGATTATACAGGTACTTATTTGTACCTGGGGCAATGGAAGGTTAAGTGACTTGTCCAGAGTCACAAGGAGCTGAGGGGAATCAAACCCAGTTCCCCAAGCTCAAAGTCTGATGAACTAACCACTAGGCTACTCCTCCACACAAGAACTTCCAAGCACACCTGGATAAGTTCTCTATACGTTACAACTTTTGAACTCCAAAAGAAGCTGTCTTTGGCACAATGCAAGCAAGCGTTAGCAGTAAATTTGAGTTGATGAAATCATACTCCACATGCCTTGGCTTAGGAATGAGATTCATTCCTGTCATGGTGTGCACAAAACTGATGCATTTGAAGAAATTGCAAGCAGCTTGACAGCACTCACTACTGCCTTGCACCGTAGTTGAATTTATGGGTGGAGACATTGCGTATTTTCAAAGCACTTAGCCTTCCAACGTTCCATAGGTTTCTATGGAACGTTGGAAGGCTAAGTGCTTTGAAAATATGCATTACCTTCTTAGCGAATTGGGCAGCAGTCGGCAGAGACAGGGATTGTACAATATGGAAAGTTAAACCTATAAAACAAAAAGAGCAGTGAGATAACATCATCTGAAATGTTATTTATTGTACCCTATTGCTAGTAAATAAATGCTGGACTGTAGACTCCTGTTTGAGGTAGGGGCTATTTCTTACATATGTCAGTTTAGTGCCGAGACCTCTAGCAGCACTGTATAAATGAGTAATAGCGTTAGAAGTAAAACATACCACCTAAGCATACTAGGGTAGGTGAAATAACAGAAGGCACTATTTTTGTCCTCCTGCAAAAAGAAGACACTTATTCATGGCTGATGCCACCTGCAGACTTAAAACAATACAGCTTCCAGAGCTTCCTAACAAGGACAGGATGGAAGTAGGGTGAGGAAAATTAAAAGGTCCATGATTTAGGAATTTTTCTGCCACAGGTGTCCCTTCTTGCAGTGGATGAAATGCATCAGAATCTGCCAACTCTGGAGAAGGATCTGTACTGGAAAGAGTCAAACCCCCAACCACCCTACACTGCTGCCACTGCAGAATACAAGAAGCCCTCCTTCCTCGGCTCAACTTTTGACATCAGGTATGCGGCATCAATCCAGCATACCACAACATGAGAGACTGGTACACGAAAGTAACATAGTAACATATACACAAAAGTAGTTAAAGAACCCAGCCCTGGTTCTGCTAGAGTTAAAAACATTTGTAAGATGTGGTATTCAGATGAAAGAGAAGTTTGAACCAACCTTTACATAGCTTCAGCCGACTTATGCCATTTACTGTCTCTTGCAGCATGCAGAAAGAAGAGATGGACTTCCAACCACTACAGCAAATTAACGAACACGAGGAAGCAAACCACTCAACACCACTCCTAGCCCACTTCAGCCGCCTCCTGGGAGCTCAGTCCCCCAATCTCTCCAGATCCAGCTCCCGAATGAACCTCCTCCTCAGGAGGAATAATGGGACATTATCCCACTTCCCCCATTATCTCTACCAAGATGTGGTTAATGGTGGCTTAGACAAACCCAGGAGCACTGGCACTGCCATTAAGCCATCTTATGTGTCTCAGCAAGGACATGACACACAGGTATGGTCTGGTTTGCTTGACCAGTATAATAATGCAGATGTTGAAATGCGGGAGTTTGATGCCTTCCTCTCAACCCCATACTATGAAAGACCAGGGTTCTACAGCGCCCCCCAGACACCAATTAACTCGACCCCAATGGGCTTTCCCCAGTGGCGCTATGGGCGGAAGAAGACACCCACACTCGCCAGTATTTCAAGAGACAACTCCTTCAGTCAGTCCCCAATTAGGATCAACAATATGGTCAAAAGTCAGAGCTCACTGGCTTCTGGAACAAAAGAAAGTTTTAATTATCCAGTTGAAAGGGGCAAAATACAAGACACATTAGTTACAACAATGGAAGAGAAAAACCACCAAGAGGTACCTCCACAACCTACCATCAGCCCTAGACTGCTCTCCAAATCATTAGAAAGCTCTAGGTCCCCTTCCAGTCTTCAGCTGTCAGTGAGGAGGGGGATCCAGGGCCATCAGCATGGAGCACTGGTCCTGGAGAACCCTGCTCTGACCCCAAACCAGGAAATGTCCAGCTGCATCCACACGCCTGCAATGAAAACACCAAGCAACAGCCCTATCTTTTCATTCTCCTTCACTCCTGTGACATCACCACTGCTAGCGAGGTCAAGAGGTGGGAACACAAGTTCTGGTTCTTTATCAAGCCCAGATGCTGCATTTAGCTATCCCAGCCAAGGTGGAGGAGAAATGCCTGGAACACCAAAATTCACTATCATTGAAAACAATAGCCATAGGGAGCAGAAAGGTGTAGAGGGCCCATCACTTAAAGATTCTGGTACCTCTCTTCTAGATGGAAACTTTCTTGGCCTGATGGAAGTAATCATGGAGGCTGGAGAGAATGTACCTGATGAAGGAAAGCTAGATAAGTACAATTAAGAGCTACCCACACTCCCTATGCTACAAACCAGCATTAAAATGATTGACACTTCTACTCAAAGAGGTCTGATTTTCCAGATGTAATTTATAAATATTCATTGCTGTTGCTTGCATGCATGTGGTACAGGTAAAGTTATATAGTACCTTGTAAGTCTTCACACCCTTGTACATTTTTGACATGCTACCTTCTAAAAAAAATACCCAATTTAAAATGCATTAGTTTTTGTTCATTGATCTCCACAACATACTCTATACTATCAACATGAAAGAATTACAGATATTCATAATTAACTTTTTGAGCATAAGAAAACAAAGTCTCCATTGCACAATTCTTTACACTCCATGACTCAACTCTTGATAGAAGCCCTTTTTGTAACAACAGCCATCAGACACCTAAATATCTACCAGCTTTGCACAGAAAGATGGTGTAAATTTTGTCCACTCTTCTTACAATAACTTAAGCTCTATCAAGTTGACTGGGATTTGTCTGTGGACTGAAGTCATGCTACAGCTTTGGGCTTTGAATACAACAGTGAAAGACATTCATTTTCTTCTTGCTGAACTACTGGATCAGTGCGTTTGCTACAAGCTTTGGATGATTCTCACACTGAAAGACAAATCTTCTCCCCAGGGCTAGATGTTTGGCAGACTGGAGGTTTCCCTTTAGTTTGCACCACTCATATTTCTCTACTGCATCAAAACATTATGCACTTGTAAGAATGCTGTTAGCAGGATTATGTGGTGTTTATACATAAGTATTGCCATACTGGGACAGACCGAAGATCCATCAAGTCCAGCATCCTGTTTCCAGCAGTGGCCAATTCAGATCATAAGTACCTGGCAAGATCCCAAAACAGTACATTTTATGCTGCTTAAGAAATAAGCAGTGGATTTTCCCCATTTTTTAATAATGATCTATGAACTTTTAGGAAGCCATCCAAACTTTTTTAAAACCCCGCTAAGCTAACTGCTTTTACAATATTCTCTGGCAATGAATTCCAGTTTAATTACATGTTGAGTGAAAAAAAGTTTTCTCCGATTCATTTTAAATTTACTACTTTGTAGCTTCATTGCATGCCCCCTAGTCCTAGTATTTTTTGAAAGAGTAAATAAGCAATTCACATCTACCCATTCCACTCCACTAATTATTTTATAGATCTCTATCATATCTCCCCTCAACCGTCTTTTCTCCAAGCTGAAGAGCCTAGCTGCTTTAGCCTTTCCTCATAGGGAAGTCATCCCATCCCCTTTATTATAACTGAACACAACATTCGAGGTGCAGTCACACCATGGAGCAACACAAAGGCATTATAACATCATTTTTGTTTTCCATACCTTTCCTAAGAATACCTAACATTCTATTTGCTTTTTTTAGCCGCCGCACACTGAGCAGAGGATTTCAACATATCATCAACGATGACGCCTAGATCCCTTTCTTTGTTGGTAACTCAATGTGAAACCTTACATTGCATAGCTATAATTTGGGTTCCTCTTTCCCACATGCATCACTTTGCACTTGCTCACATTAAACATCATCTGCCATTTTGATGTCCAGTCTTGTAAGGTCCTCTTTTTCACAATCCTCTTGTAATTTAACACATCACTTACAATTGTGACTAAAGTTCCAGCTTGCTCTCATATCACAAAGAATCCACATATTTGAACACTTAGGTCAATAAAAGAACAGAGGGTGGAGGTTTAGGATCTCTCATCTTAAGTTTGCCTTTTGAATATTTCTTTCTGGACAAACCATCAAAGCAGTTTACAATATTAATCATTTTAAAGGAAAAAGATATGAGGGTAAGGTGACAATGATCAGGGGAGAAGTGAAGGATAAAGAGCAAGAATGCTCTGCGATGTCTCCAGCACACCCTTCACAACTTGGCAGTCCTCTCCTCTGCATTATTTGTTCCCAAAGACTTTACAAAAAAGGTTGTCTTGAGGAATGTTTTAAATGGTTGAAGTAAGAGTATCAAACACAAATGCCACAGAATGGGACCAATAAAACTGGCACTCCCCCCTCCCCCATTTACAAAGCCACATGGCAATGCCAACACAGCCCATGCGAATAAGCTGTCAGCATTACCACACTGGAAGTTGCTAGCACAGGTTTGTAAGTGGGGTCAATGTAGTCTCTCAAAATATCTAGAAAAATCCAAGAAAAAAGAAATTACAAGAAGATTCTTTTGCAAGGAGCAGAGTGAGCATGAATTTGAGAAAAAGGATCAAATAGCAGGAGACTTATAAGAGGCATATTTTCAAAGCACTTTGGGAGGCTAAGTTCCATAGGTTTCTATGGAACTTTGGGAGGCTAAGTGCTTTGAAAATGAGCTTGATAGTGGTTGACTTGAATAATACATTTTGTGAACCAAGGTCAAAATTGTATAAACCATGCATAATTGAACTAGTAGCTAATGTTCTGCTTTCACAAGTGGTGTGACAGTTGAATTTCCAGCTACTGGTAATTCCTTTTACAAATTGAGGACATCCAGGTGGCCAGGTTCCTCCCCTCTCTCAGCTTGCTCTTGGTGTGTCAGTTGAATGTCCAGCTACTGGTGATATATTTTATAAGTTGAAGACATTGAGGTGGCTAGGTCCCTCCCCTCACTCAGTTTGCTCTTAGTGCAGCAGGAGTAGTAGCCTTGAGTGCCAAGTGAGACAGTGGTAACAGACTGGGGGGGTGGGGAGCCAAGTCTTGCCTTAGGGTTGCTCCCTATTTTGTCTGCCTGCCACAGCCCCATACCTGGGAAGGGGGGGGGGGGTCTTGGTCATTTTATTGGTGTGTGCTCTATGTATGCACTGCTGTGCATGAAGGAAGCACAACTTGGACATAAGCCGGGCTAGTTGCTGGAGTGGAGTAGCCTAGTGGTTAGTGCAGTGGACTTTGGGCCTGGGGAACGGAGTTCAATTCCCACTGCAGCTCCGTGACTCTGGGCAAGTCACTTGACCCTCCACTGCCCCCGGTACAAAATAAGTACCAGAATATACGTAAACTGCTTTGAATGTAGTTGCAAAAACCTCAGAAAGGCAGTATATGAAGTCCCATTTCCCTTTACCCCCTTAACATTGTGCCAGTACATGCCAAGCCTGTGCTGGGAGAAGGGGCCCAGCAGACAGAAAAGGCTGCCATAGCTGCAGGCCCAATGGCAGTAGCCTGGCTTTGGTTGGAACTACCATCCTACACAGCTGAGTCAAAGGAGCTACATCAGGAGCAATCATAGCATCTAAGACAAGTGCCGAGACAGGATACCTGTCTATAACCATTTTTAAATTTGCACCTAAAGCAAGCACTAGCTGCCAAAACAATGGGCATATGGACTAATTTATTCTACTTTTATCTAAAGGTTGCTTTTAATCAAAATTGCTCACAAAACAAAGCAGCATGTAAACAAACACCATTTTCTTTGATTAAAAGGAGCAATTATGTTTGTTGCTAGAAAAGCATCCTTCCCTACCCCCACCCCCCCGGACTGAGATTTCAAAAGTATAGGGATGACTATCCAGAGATAGAGTAACATTACATATTATAAATTTATTTTAGGCTTAAAAGAATAAAGGCACTATATTTTATAACCACACTAGGATACAAGTTATATTAGTGATACTGATACCTCTCATAAGTACTGCCACACTGGACCATCAAGCCCAGCATCCTGTTTCCTTCCAACAGTGGCCAATCCAGATCACAAATACCCAGCAAGATCCCAAAAAGTTCAATACATTTTATGCTGCTTATCCCAGAAATAAGTAGTGGATTTTCCCCAACTCATTTTAATAATGGTCTACAGGCTTTTCCTTTAGGAAGCTGTCCAAAATTTTTTAAACCCCACTAAGCTAACCATCTTTACCACATTCTCTGACAAAGAATGCCAGAGTTTAATTACACATTGAGTAAAGAAAAATGTTCAAATTTACTACCTTGTAGCTTCATCACACGCCCCCTAGTCCTAGTATTTTTGGGAAGAGTAAACAATTCAAGTCTACCCATTCCACTCATTTTATAGACTTCTATCATATCTCCCCCTCAGCCGTCTTTTCTCTAAGCTGAAAAGCCCCAACCGCTTCAGCCTTTTCTCATAGGGAAGCTCATATGGAAGTCATCCTATCCCCTTTTATCATTTTCATTGCCCTTCTCTGTACCTTTCTAATTCCACTACACCTTTTTTTTTTTTAGATTGAACACAATAGTCTAGGTGCAGTTGCCTCCTCTACCTTATATGTTGAGGGCCTTGAATCAAATAGACAAATTCTGCAGGACAAAACATCTTGGAATCCCTATTGATTGAAATTCCATGGGGAATAGTGATACAAGTGTACTACCCTCCACCCCACCAGGATGAACAAATATGCAGAAATGTTAGATGTTAAGGGAATCTAAAACTGGGGAACAGAATGGGTGATTTTCAATTACCCCAATATTGACTGGTTAAACATAAGGGCATGATAGGGAGATAAATTTCCTGATGAAATCAAGGACTGCTTTATGAAGCAACACTGGTTCAACTGGAAGTTACCACCTCCTAGGCTCGTACTAATGTAGCAGATTTCATGGTACTTTTAAGCAGAATTGTGAAGTGTGGCCTTTCCTACAGCTTTATACCACTTTTTTTATTTTTATTTTTTGTTACATTTGTACCCCGCGCTTTCCCACTCATGGCAGGCTCAATGCAATGGCAATGGAGGGTTAAGTGACTTGCCTAGAGTCACAAGGAGCTGCCTGTGCCTGAAGTGGGAATCGAACTCAGTTCCTCAGGACCAAAGTCCACCACCCTAACCACTAGGCCACTCCTCCACCTAGAACTCCTTTACAAGGCTAAAAAAAAAAAAAAAAAAACTACATTATCTTTCCATCAACCGTGAGTGCTCCTGCCCTGAATTCTAGGTTTTTTTTTTAACTAGTATTTTTGAAGAATGCTTTAACATGTGAAATGCTACCAGAAATCAAAGTAGTTTGAGTTTCTAGTGAGCTTGAAAGCAGAGGGAAGGTACCATGCAAGATACTGCAGCTTACTTTACATGTTAAATAGAATTTATTTTGTACATGAACTGCTTTGACCTGCTTGACAGAAAGGCAGTATGACAAATTCCTAACAATAAATGGAGTAACAGAACCTACTGTGGCAGGATTGAAATACAAGTGGATGAGTTCCTGAAAAATCAGAAGCCAGCCAGATTTGGGAGTCAGTGTAGTACTAGACATGACTTAGTTAGGGAAATGATCTGAAGTTGCTGTGCTCCTGTTGGAGGACTTCCATTGCACATTCATAGGAATGGCTCCACTGGTGCTGTAGCTGTCTGCCTAAGTTTAAACAGATACATCCCAAAAGTAGTCTGAATTACATGGTTAGCTTAAGTGTGAACTTTGTTTATGGATAACTGTAGAATAAGAATTCCCTTCCTGTAAATGTGAGCTAAAGGCAGGTTGTGCCTGGGGTTGTGACACTAAATGCTTGATTTTGCTTATGGCCACAAAGGATTGTGCACTTGCCTACTGCACACAGGGAAGATGTCATTACTGTTTATCATTTAGGGTACAAAGGTGGTTCCCAAACCTGTTTTAAGTAGCAGCTAGTGTTACTTCCATGATTAAATGTGAATCACCTTAGGCCAAAGCATCTAAGTAGCATGAAACCTTTTGTAGCTTGAAGTCTTATCATACAACTAAGTTATATACCAGCAATGCTTAAGAGACCAAAAGGTTATCTTCATGCCATTTCCCATCCTGTTTGTTGTGCACGGATACCAGCATTTGTTGGAATATATGATCTACACAATGTAACCAGAAATCACTTTTTATTAGATGCAAAAAAAGTGTTACAGCATGAGTAGATAAAGAATTGCTCTATTGGAGTGCCAGAATATTACATGCAATTGAAAGCAGATGCTCACAGGGCAAGGCATCTGTGGCCCATTTAGCTTGTCTCCTCCCCCAGGGTGTGCTTGTCAAACAAGTATTCTGCCATGCCATTCTGTGGTGCTCCCATCCTGCGCAGGTTGGTCACATGGTCACCAAGTTCTTTGATGGCTTTCACTTGCTCATCCAGGTAATGGTTCTCCAGGAAATCGCACAACTAAACAGCAGAGCAAAGGTTATGACCAGTTATATTAAAATTGAAGTCTACCACCCTAGATCTTCAATTTAGTGGACAAGTCGTATCTGCCCTAATCACTGGTACCCAGCCTTAACACCTGATATCAGCTATAACCAACAGCAAGCCCTTACAGAGTCTGCTACAGGAAAGTAGTCAACCCAGAATGTTATATACTGAATGAAGCATTAAGTGAACTGAACAAGCCTCAGGGATTACCCCTAGTTCTGAATTCACTGTTTTCAGAAATATTAGTGACAATTCACTCACTAGCAGCAATAAGGGGATTCATCTGCCAAGGCAGGGAAGTTATTCCTTCTGTAAACTAACTGCTCAAGCCCTGTGCTTTACTTTGGGTGCAGATTCATTGTTACTGTATTGCTCTCGTTTCCTGCTCAATCAGAACCAGGGAAGAGATTAGTTAAGCTTCATGTAGCTATGAATGTCCTCATCTAGGAGAGGATGCTGCAGGTTTCTCTGAACACTCATCCACACCCCCAAGCAGGGATTAAGTGCTGCCTCCTTATCCAACTCTGGTTTGCTTCTGAGCTCAGGGAAGAGAAGCTAATTCCAGCCATGTTGAAAATGTGCATCACTACCACTCACCCAATACACAAACTCATGTTTGAGATTTAAAGATTTGTCAGCTTAAGGCCCACCCCCTATTACCTCAAAAACAGGCACAAGTAGCCCCCCCCCCCACCAAGTGGCTGCCTAACAATGTTAAGCTTTCCTGAAGTAGCATGAAAGCTGCTGAACTACTGCGTAACTATGAACAAGTGTTGCAGGTCAAGAAATCTGCCCACTAACCAGAGCTTGCAGGTTGTACACTGGATTTATAGAGTAGAGCCTATTGCTAGGTCTGTTACTTAACTGGTGCTTTAGAAAAGTATTAACACTGTTAATGGACAGAATACTAAAACAGTCATGTACTCTGAAGTGGCAAGGAATTGGACAACCTAAGAAATAGAATGCTACTTTTGACTGTTGCTCCTTTGGTTATGGATACATGCACATTGATCAAAGCCATAACCTAATTAACAGGCTAGATAATGCAGCTACACATTCCTACACCCATATATGACTAGTTCATTTGAAATCTGACCCAGTATTAGGTCCCACCCTCCAGCTTTTGGAGACTCACATGTGGGTCATTCCTGTCTGTTGACAGCTTGTGCAAATCCAGCAGCGACTGGTTCACACTCTTCTCCAACTGCAGAGCACAATCCATTGCCTCCAAACCACTGCCCCACTCATCTCGCTCTGGTTTCTGGTGTAGGAAGAAAAATAATCAGGGCTTTTATGGCAGCATTTGCTCTGCCCTATCACTGTCAACTGCACTGAAAGGACTGTTGGGGTTGAAATATCACTTCTTGCTGACCCTTTAGCAAGATCTTTGGTTTCCTTAAGAAATTTTCAATACGGTGGCAGATAAACATAGTTATTACTGGCTACTTATGATACAGAGTGCTTAGATTGTGGAAGCATGTGATAAGATTATGATGCTAACATGCTCCTAAGGAGCAACATTTGACATGGCTATGAATAAGCAAGCCCTAGTTTGTGATGCTGAAGTGGTCTACAATAAAACATGAAGTAGAGATGGAGACATATTTTCAAAGCACTTTGGGAGGCTAAGTTCCATAGGTTTCTATGGAACTTTGGGAGGCTAAGTGCTTTGAAAATGAGCCTCAAAGTTGACCAGAACCATCCTGAGGGAAAAAAAAGCAGTCAAAAGAAATCCAAGTGAGAAGTGCACAGATGTTTAAAAAAAATACAGCAATGGTTCAATCAGGTTTTCAGGATACCTGTAATTATTTAAGAGTATAAACTTCTCATGCACATTCTTGGATATCCTGAAAACCTGACTTGTTAGTTGTCCTGAGGATTGGGTTAAAATACCTTCAACTTGACAGAGGTTGGCAGATGGAAGTGAAGTTCAGAACATTTAACAGGTGACCTCAAACAGAAACATTAGACAAAACCTGATACTGGATTACCTGAATTGGCAAGATACTCTGTCCTCATCAGGTAGATCTGTAGAGGACTACTTTACAAGGGGCTTTGATCAACTCAATTGTGGCAACACTCACCACAGAAGCCTTAAAACACTGGATCTAGTATTCATAGAAAAGAAAGTATGCCCACCTGAGCAGCAATGATCAGTGTGGTTTGAAATAAAAGATGAATCCAGTCGTGCTTAAATGCACCTCAAGTCCTGGATTTTGGACATGCTAAATTTCAGTAACATGGTGTGGGACAGATGTTTAATTAAAAAAAAAAAAAAAAAAAAATTTGTAGCCACTTTGGAGATTCATACAGTGAACAGAACAGGGGATAAAGCTAAAACCAGAATGGCAAGAGTACATTAAAACCAGATTAAGCAAGGGAAGACTTTTGGTATATTGCAGAAGAGAAGGCAATATTCAGATGCTGAGGAATCTATAAGAGAACAGGTGTGCCAAATGCTTGAAGACAAAGTTACAACAGAATACCATAATATACACAAGTGTTTTTGAACCTGAAAGTGAAATCCATGAGGCCAGATACATCCTAAAATAAATAGCTCTGGCAGATCCTTGATGGGCTGACAAACAACCACCAAGAACTTATTGCAACCCTTTGCATTTTAGAGATGAGGAAAGTCATAAATGAATCTGATTTGTTTCCACTGGGTGATCACAACACCCAGGAGGCTTTAAATAACTCAGCCTGGGCATATTGACAGTTGTGGTAAATGAATTCCCTTGGAAGAAAAATGGAGTAGTGAAATACCTTGGGAATTGATCCCAAAGATCCTAGGCATATCATTTGCAGATGACATGAATATCTGCAATAGTAGTCACTTCAGGAGTATGCAAGTGATGTACAAAATTAATGGTTTTGGGTGCAGAAATCCAAGTGATATGTATAGTGTGATGAAAGGCTAGTATGCAGATCAAGAGGGACCTTGAGTGCGCAAGGATCAAGGTGGTAAACGGTGTCTAGGTAGTTACTGCTACACCACATAGAGGCATAGTGACGGGGGGAAAAAATAGTGTTCCTGTACATGCTACTGAGGGATTATTCAGAGTACTACATTCAGTCTGTGGTCATCTTACACTTGAAGCAGTTCAGAAAAGGCCACAAAGATGGTATGGGTCTGCCAGAAAATGGGAGGGAGAGGGAAAAGGGATATGCTTAAATATCTTCTAAGATATTAAGGAGCAAAAAGTTCATAAGACAGGGAAGCTATGATTAGCATATTAAGTTGTCTAGGGATCAATCAGCACACTACTGAAATAACTCATACCTGGAGTAGCCTGCACATTCAACATGTTGTAGGAAGAACTCTAGCCACTGTATTGGCAGACTATATGCTCATATCATCATCATCATCAGTGTATTGTATAAGCACACCAACACTCAGAGAAACCCATTGCTATTGGAAATAAGCTTCAAGGACCAATACAAGCTGACATCTAAAATTAAAAAAACAAAAACAGAATACACGTGATTCTCCTACCCTGATGTCCTGCAAGAAGATACGGCCACCCCTCTGGTTCTGAAGTTTCATTAGTTTCTCAGCGTGCTCCCGCTCCTCATGAGACTGGTGCAGGAAATACTTGGCAAAGTTCTTCAGAGCAACATCATCTCTGTCAAAGTAGTAGGACTAAAACAAGAGAAAATGATAAATGGCCCACTTCTCACCAAGGCCACTAAACCAGGCACCATATTAACACAAGTAGTCTTTACTTCAAAGAGAACTCACATTGGCTACAGCTTTTGAAATACCTGGTAAACATTGGAGTTTTACAGATACATAGTATATTAAGGGGCCAATGCTCAGAAGCAAAAGCAAATGCATGTGCTAGAGGCAATCAGCACCAGACCAAATGTCTGCATTTGCAAATGCAATGCTCAGAGGCTGGGAGCACAGGAACCACCATGTGCTGAAGAACAGTACAATAAGTATGCAAATGTAGTTATAAGGATGCAGATTAGGGTATTTCCATTTCCTATTCTCTCCAGTGTACAACAGCGCTAACAAGGACACTTACCTCAGCAAGTCATACACTAGCTCAGAGTTGGTGCTGTGTCGAGCTATGCCCAGAAGCAGCCCAACTAAGATATTCCAAACTGGCATCCCGCCTGCAACCCCTCTCCACAGCCTGAATTTGATTTAAAATCCAAAGGGCAAAAAATGCAGTAGTAACAGGGAAGAATGTGCAGCCAGGACCAAAATGAAATCAAACGGTTAACAGCCAGCTTTCTTCCAGTCCCTGAGCAGCGATCCAGGACAGTACCTGGCCCTGCAGAGATGCCTGAATGCTGCCTGGTCTCACTGCTAACCCCTGCATGAAGCCCCTAATGCAGGCAGTGACAGAGGCAACCAGATCATCCTCCCCCCTCTGACATTTCTGCTCCCTGGACTGGGTATAAGAACAAGAGCTGGAGCTTGCCAAGAGAGTCATACTAAATCACTGGGTAGATAAAAAGCCACCACCAATTGCCCAATGGTACGCTGCTATGAAGCATATGGCAATGTGGGAAGGAGGGAAGGAACTGGAGTTGGAGGGTGAAAGGGAGAGATTGTCTGCAGGGCATAAAATTTGGAAAAGAAGCTACGAGTATATCTCAAAACTAACCAGCACGAGGACACTTGAACATAACACCAGTTGGGTAATTGGTCATTCCATGTAGCAAGTCTCTGGAGGGAAGGGGTGGGGAGAAAATGAAAATTGGTGCAAGAGAATAGGGCAAGTCGTGTTGGCAGCTGAGGTCTCATAGCTAACGTACTATGTTGTATAACCATTTATAGATGGGGGTTTGAGCTGGGAGACCTCTATGTTCGATGTTTGCTGATATATGTTTTTGATGTAGTGTATTTTTATTGATACAGTTTGTTCATGGCTACACTTGTGTATTTCTCTTGCCAATAAAGACTTAACAGAAAAAAAAAAAAACGAACAAGAGCTTGCACACCTCTTGGGTGCATGCCCCAGACACCATCCTTCCCCTTTCCATAAGAAGTTAATATGGAAACTGGGTTAGACCAATCTAGCTTCCAACTACGGCCAATCCAGGTCACAAGTACCTGGCAAAAACTTAATTTGTATTAACATTCCATGCTACCAATCCCAGGCCAAATGCTCAACACTACTAGCATACCTATATTTGCATGTCATTAGCATCAAGCATTGTCTTGAGTTCTGAGCATCAGCGCTTGAAGTTACTTGCCACAAAAAAAACCCAAGTTTAAACACAATATTAAGAGTACTCTTACTATTTCACTGCACAAGTAGATAGATGGGAAAAATTGAAATTAGCTTATTTGAAACATTAGGTTTGGCAAAAAGATGTGTGGCTCTGTTTTACCTTTCAGTTCATTCTAAGGATAGAAAATGTGTAGATGTGTTAATTTTTGAACATAATTCATGAGCCATTTGTGTTCTTAGAGCATTCCTGAATCTTCTGCCAGTCCTGCCTTGTAGATGAAGTGCGTTTTGTTTTATACATTCCATTAAATGCTATCTTTACCCTGTTTATAGCTGTTAGCATCAAACTAAAAATGATGCAATCTTAGTCATGTGGAGTATGGCAAAGAATCAATTACAGCATTTAAACAGTCGTAACAAGGTAAGAAGCAGCCCGAATTTTATTGTACAGCTTGTTTGCCTAGGCCGAGCAGTTAATTTTGAACTACATAATCGTGAAAAGTTAGGCCTACACAACGTGTGTGTGTGAACGAGAGATAGGACACAACCGTGACCTCTGATACGGTAATACCGTACAGGCAGAAGCCTCATCCTCGTCCCGACTCCTGGTAAGGGTGGGTCGGAGCCGAGACGCAGACAGGGCGCGCGGGTTAGTACGAGGTCCTACCGCTCTCTTAAAAGGGTTGGGAACCAACGGAAAAACGGGGCCTACAGGGAATTCTTCCATCCTGCTATAATATTGAAGTCTTCCAGTCCAGGCCCGCCCCCACCTTTTTATTCCTCCGTGTCAACAAGAGCAAATGAAGCCCACACACCAACGGCTCACGTTTCAGTAACTGAACATCCAGTTATAGGAAAACAAAGCCCAAAGCCTAAAATCCACACAACATCGGGCACTGGGAAGGAGAAGAAACAGAACCAGAGAAAAGAACAGCAAGCAGACCACACTCCGGGAATTGGAGGGGGGGCGGGGGTAAGAATTAGCACTTCCACCTACTCACCATGGAGAGATAAACATAGGAGGCGTACAACTCCAGATTGATCTGCCGGTTGATGGCCGCTTCGCAGTCCTGGTGATAGTTCTGTCTCACTTGGGAGCTCATGGCGCCGATTGGGGTTCACAAATGAGGCGACTACAAAAACCTCAAAAAGAAAATAGACACCACAGGACAGCCCTGGTCGCGAAAAAAGAATTGGAACTGGTGGGTTTGTGGTTACTGGTACTCGAGGGATCGAGCGCTGCGTTCCGTTCAAGCACTGTTGAAGCAGGAACGCCTAGGCCGAGTCCCTCCACAGGTCTACTCCGTTTTCCAAGCGTGCGTCGTCTGTTTATGTTGCGCTACTACCGCGGCGCCGCTTATGTAAGCAGCCTCTGACGTCACAGTCACTGCCTACCGTCTCGTGATTTACCGAATTCCGCGCCCACTGAAAAAATGGGATAATATAGCGTGGCCGGGAGAGCTTGATAAAACTGGGGCCCCAAACCTGTCTCAAGGTGAAAGAGACATACTTTGCAAGCAGGCCTTGGGGCCCGGCCCCTCCTCTGAGCTTCAGCCCTGGATCCCGTGCCCTTCGTTCTCACACTAGCTCTGCTCAAAACCGCTTTCTTATTCTAATCAAAGCGTTAGTAGATGAGGCCCGCAGCTCCTTTTCCCCCTCAAAGGCATGGATAAAACCGTATTAATATATCCAGCACCAACGATGTATTTTAAAAACAAAACACGCGGTGGTTGGGAGGCGGCTGGGCAGACTTCTACGGTCTGTGCCCTGAAAATGGCAGAAACAAGTCAAGGTCAGGTATACACAAAAAGTAGCACATATGAGTTTATCTTGTTGGGCAGACTGGATGGACCGTGCAGGTCTTTTTCTGCCGTCATGTACTATGTTACTATGACCTTTCGTGGTGTCACTCGCGGGGCGGCCTAATTTTGAAACAACAGCATTCTGCACGTGCGTGCTTCCCTAGCGGGGACGTCCCCTCCGTCCAGACCATGCACAACAGTTTTTTTTTAACTGCAGCGGGGCAGCAGTTGTTGCTGGCTCTGTTGTTAGCCCGAGGGTCCCCTGTCCACCCCCGCACCCAGGCTAATAATCAGTAGCTGGGCGTGCGCAGCGGATTTCAAAAATCCGGCCTGGTGTGCTGTTTGTGTGATGATGATCATGACAGATTGACAGTCGGGCGACGGGCGGAGAGGCGGCGTCACGTGGTCTGCGCAGGTTGTCAATCTTCAGCCGCTGTTTTGCTAGTTCAGTTTCCCCTGCAGCGAGCGTCTCTGGCATGCGCTGTCATGATAGAGGTTGTATTGGCTTCTTGCATCATCTTGTTTGTGTTAAAAAAAAAAAACAGGTCATTAATAGAACTAAAACAAAAGAAGATGATACCATGTTTGGATTAGCTTTGGGAAGGTGAATAGTGGCGTGCTGCAGCGCTCTGTACTGGCGTCATTGTAGACAATAGCTGAAATCTTCTTCCCAGTGGTGGCAGCAGCCAAAAAAGCTAGAAATACCATAATGCCTATGTATTGCTCCATGGAGCGACCTCACCTTCACTATTATGTTCAGTTCTGGCTGCCCTATCTAAAAAAAGGTATGGTGGAATTAGAAAAAGTTCAAAGAAGAGCGACCACAATGATAAAGGTGATAAAACTCCTCCCATTTGAGGAAAGGCTAAAGAGGTTAGGGCTCTTCAGCTTGGAAAAGAGATGGCTGAGGGGGGGGGGGGGGGGGGCTATGATTGAGGTCTACAAAATTAGTGGTGTAGTGGTTTTTCACTCTTTCAAAAAGTACAAAGATCAGGAAACATGGAACTACTTTTAGAACAAATAGGAAATATTTTTTCACTCAATGAATAGTTCAGCTCTGGAACTTGGTAACAGCAGTTAGCGTTTCTGTTTCTGGGTTTAAAAAAGGTTTGAACAAGTTCCTGGAGGAAAAGTCCATAGTCTGCTATTCAGACAGCTATGAGGAAGCCACTGCTTGCCCTGGGATTGGTAGCATGGAATGTTGCTATTATTTGGGGTTTCTGGCAGGTACTTGTGACCTGGATTGGCCACTATTGGAAACAGGATACCGGGTTAGATGGACCTAGTCTGACCCAGTATGGCTATTCTTATGTTCTTTAAATCAGAAACGAACAAATATTGGTAAATGTCAGAATATATAAGTGAAACATAAAAGCATTCCAATGATAGTCTTACAGGGAAATAGGGATGGAGGTGATTAAGAGAGATGGATGGGTGAAATGTGATAGGAAACCCAGATCTGTGTTAAGTCGTGTCTGGTGTATGTCAAAATGTTTCATCATTTTAACTTCAAGGGTCCTGTTTACTAAGCAGTGTAGAACTAGAGATGTCAGCTTCTGACCTTTACTCTCCATTTTGGAGCTCCTGATGCTGCGTGAGCATGACACCGCAATATAAGCATGACACAGCAATTTTTCTGGCTTTGTATAAGCTGATGCTGTTTCATATTAGAACACTGTTACATAGAGATAAAATAGACTGGTAACATTATGATTTATGGTCAAATGTATGTACCTATTGGTGATGCAAGTCACTCCATAAAAATAAGGATTGCTAAATTAGGTCAAACTGAAAGTCCAACTAGTCCAGTATCCTGTTTCCAGCAGTGACCAACCCAGGTCATAAGTATCTGGCAGGATCCCAAAAAGTGATTATTCCTTAGAGATCTCTTATTGGATATCTGCACATTCTTTAAAATTGAATGCTGAAAAAACTGTTTTGCTGTGGGTGGGAAAGGAGAAGAATCTAAATTCTGAACTTTGTCCAATATTAAATAACAAATCTATTCATATGCTGACATGTGTTTGTAATTTGGGTATGTGGCTGGACTCAGATTTAAGGAGTGAGTACAAGTTTGCCAAGTAACTGCTTCAACGTTTATTAAATTACTAGTAAAAAAGGCCCGTTTCTGACACAAATGAAACGGGCGCTAGCAAGGTTTTCCTTGGAGTGTGTATGTTTGGGAGAGTATGTGAGAGTGACTGTTTGAGAGTCAGAGTGAAAGTGTGAGTGTGTGAGAGAGAGAGTGAGTCTGGGTGTGAGTGTGTTTGTGAGAGAGTGTGTGTGAGAATGAGAGTGTGTGTATGAGAGAGAGTGTGTGTGTCTGGGCAACAGAGAGAGTGTGTGTGTGAGACACAGATTCTCTGTGAGAGTGAGTGTATGACACCAAGCGAGTGTGTGAGTGACTGTGTGGCACATAGAGAGTGAATGTGATACTGTGTGAGACAGTGTGTGAGAGTGAGAGTCAGAAAGACATTGTATATGAGAGAGAGAGTGTGAGCCGTGCCCTTCCAATCCATGGCCATCTGTCCCCTGCCCCCTCCATTCATCCTTTTCCAGCAATTCCCCTCTGTCCCTGAGCCCTGCCCTCCCAATCCATGGCCATCCATGTTTGTCTGTCACCTGCCCCCTCCATTCATCCCTATCCAGCATTTCCCCTCTCTGCCTGAGGCCTGCCCTGCAATCCATATCCATCCATGGCCATCTGTCCCCTCCATTCATCCCTATGCAGCAATTCCCCTCTCCCTGAGTCCTGCCCTTCCAATCCATGGCCAGCCATGCTCCTCTGTCACCTGGCCCCTCCATTTTTCCCTATCCAGCATTTCCCCTCTCTGCCTGAGGCCTGCTCTGCAATCCATATCCATCCATGCCCATCTGTCCCCTCCATTCATCCCTATCCAGCAATTCCCCTCTCCCTGAGTCCTGCCCTTCCAATCCATGCCCATCCATGCTCATCTGTCACCTGGCCCCTCCATTTTTCCCTATCCAGCATTTCCCCTCTCTGCCTGAGGCCTGCTCTGCAATCCATATCCATCCATGCCCATCTGTCCCCTCCATTCATCCCTATCCAGCAATTCCCCTCTCCCTGAGTCCTGCCCTTCCAATCCATGCCCATCCATGCTCCTCTGTCACCTGGCCCATCCATTTTTCCCTATCCAGCATTTGCCTTCTCTGCCTGAGGCCTGCTCTGCAATCCATATCCATCCATGCCCATCTGTCCCCTCCATTCATCCCTATCCAGCAATTCCCCTCTCCCTGAGTCCTGCCCTTCCAATCCATGCCCATCCATGCTCCTCTGTCACCTGGCCCCTCCATTTTTCCCTATCCAGCATTTGCCCTCTCTGCCTGAGGCCTGCTCTGCAATCCATATCCATCCATGCCCATCTGTCCCCTCCATTCATCCCTATCCAGCAATTCCCCTCTCCCTGAGTCCTGCCCTTCCAATCCATGCCCATCCATGCTCATCTGTCACCTGGCCCCTCCATTTTTCCCTATCCAGCAATTTCCCTCTCTCCCTGAGTCCTGCCCTCCCAATCCATGCCCATCCATACTCCTCTGTCCCCTGCCCCCTCCATTCATCCATTTCCAGTAATTCCCCTCTCTCCCTGTGCCCTGCCCTCCTAATCCATACCCATCCATACTCCTCTGTCCCCTGCAGCCTCCATTCATCCTTTTCCAGCAAGTCCCCTCTCGCCCTTCCATGACCCCCCCCCCCCTCGCATCCATGCTACTCTCTCTGCCATGTCCCAGCCTGGGCCGCCCTCTTCTCCCCCCCCCCCCCCCCCCCCCTTCGCATCCATGCATCCCTTTTTTTTATTCTTTTTAACTTTACCTCCGTGGCGGTTCGTGCAGCGAAGCGTCAGGGAAGGAGGCGGCGCTCCCGACGTCTAGCTTTCCCTTCAGCGCCGCCTCCTTCCCTGACGCTTCGCTTCCGGATTTGTTTGTTTAGACGCGAGGGCGGGGCAGAGACGGCTTGCTGGCTTCACAACACGAACGCCACGAACCCACGAACCCTTTCAGAACGTTGTCCTCATTAGAACGTTCACGGTGCGTTTTATTATATTAGACATTTTATTTGTCATATATATTCTTTTATTTCTATTGATGACTTACAAAAAATTGCTCTTTTATCCTTTCAAAATTATTTTGTATATAGGCATCATGAAGAAACAGTTGTGCCATTTACAACATATTATTTATTACAAATCTTATATTCTGCTTAATCCATAGTTCTTAGCAGATCACATGGTTACATTCATAATATAAAAGCAAGTCAAATTTACAACATAGCATAATACTACAGCGCAGTGTTTCCCAAACCTGGTCCTGGAGGCATTCTAGCCAGTCAGATTTGCAGGATATCCACAATGAATATTCATGAGAGATGTTTGCATGCACTACTGCCACTGTATGCAAATATCTCTCATGAATATTCATAGTGGATATCCTGAAAACCTGACTGGCTGGGGTGCCTCCAGGACCAGGTTTGGAAATCACTGCTATATAGCAGATAAAATCAGTCAAACCCTTAAAACAGACACGGAAACCTCATTCATTCCCCCAGCTGTAAGCTTTAATAAACAGCAGTGTTTTGAGCTCTCTTTTAAATACCTTAAAATCTGTAATATTCCTAATTCTTAGAGGCAGCTTATTCCAGTGTACTGGCCCTGCATTATAGAATATCATATTTCTATACTCTTTGGACCATATAATGTGATGAGATGGAATATCAAGCAAATTCTGGGTTCCTGACCTTAACAATCGATTCGGCTGATAAATATGCAGCCTAGCTGCCAATATCTCTGAAACTTGTTTTAAATCTTAAAAACCAGACGAATTCTGAACTAAATCCTGTGCTCACTGGGTAACCAATGTAGACTTTTCAATACAGGAGTAATATGTTCTAATTGACTGGTCCCTGTCAGAACCTTGGCCACTGAGTTCTGTACTATTTGTAGTGCTTTTACCTGGGTTCTCTGGAGTCCTAATAACAATGCATTAGCATCGTCAAAACAGGGAGTAATAACTCTGTACAACAGTTCTAAAATTATGTTGCTTCAATAAATTCTTCAGTCTTCTCACTAATCGTAATTTAAAATAGACATTTCTTTTTTTTTATTATTGATATTTCAAATTACTTTACAAGAAAAAAAATCTGGTTTAAGAAAAGTGTTAAATTACAACACCAACAGTACAAAGTGAAATAAATTTAAAGAAATAAACACTCAAGTCCAAAAATAAGGGGATCCAATAATCAAATGCAGGATTGTCACAAGTCTCTAAATCAAAATATGCGGCATATATGAACAGAGCATAAATTTAAACTCCAGCTATTGGTCTTCTAGCTGATATAAATGTTGTTAATTGTTGAGATTCCAGAAATACATATTTTACTTGACTCAGTCTAACAACACACAGGGAAAATGTAGATGAAATGTTCCTCCTAATTGAAGTATAGCTGGCTTCAGCAAAAGAAACTCCCTACGACGCTTTTGCGTTTCCTTGGCTATGTCTGGAAACAGGTTTACCTTCAAACCGAGAAAAAGCTTCTCTCGGTTTTTAAAAAATAATTTAAAGAGCCAATTTTTATCAGGAGTTAGAACTAAGGTGGCTACCAAAGTAGCAGGCTGTATTTGTTCCAATTCGGAGGTTTCCAGAAATGCTGATAAATCTGTTAAATCTCTCCCAGTTTGTGGGGTATTCTTCTGTGGAATATAGAAAACTTGACTGAATGGTGGATAATTTTCCTCAGGAATATTTACATTTTCTCGCAAAAAATAGACATTTCTAATGATTTTATGGACATGCACTTTCATTGTCAGTCCTCCATCAAGCATTACACCCAAATCCCTCAGATTTCGAACAATGGGTCTTGAATCATTGTCAAACTGAAACACTGTTGGAATATCACCAGATTCATAAGTTGCCACTATAGAATCTGATATTCAATTTCAGGCTGTTTGCAGACATCCAACGCTTAATGGACCACATAATTAATTTTAATCTATTAAATGTATCTTGAACACTTTTCTCAAAAGCAGCAAGGGTTACTCTAGGTAAAACAAGATTTGAAAGGGTATCTAATCCACGTTTACTTTCCTTGCATTGGCTACCAATTTCAGCTTGAATTGAGTTCAAATTTTTATGTTTGTCTTTTAAGATATGGAGATCAGAAAGTAGGAGAAAGTCCAAACCTCACTGACATGTAAACAACAAAAACAGAAGGGCCCTTTTACAAAGGCGCAGTAGGTTCCACGCACGTGCAGCATGTGCCAAAATGAGACTACCTCCAGGCTAGCGTGCCCCCTGGTGGTGATTTTGGATTTAGCATTCGCCCATACTGACTGCTGGGACAAATTATGTTTTTATTTCTTACTGCACATAGCGTTAATCGGCAGTTGGCACGCACTGACTGGTCACTGCACGTGTAGAGTGTGAGCCCTTACCACTATATCAGTAGGTGGCGTTAAGGACTCAGGCCGTAAATAGGTGCACGCTGGTTTCAGTTTTACTGCAGGCCCTTTTCCTGGCCCATTGAAAAAAAACCCTTTTCCCCAGACACAGTAAAAATTGGCCCAACGCTTACTCAAAACAGACGCCCACACTACCGCAGGCCACTTTTTGCCACAGCTTAGTAAAAGAACCCCAGAGTGAGGCAAAAAAAGTGAGAATATCAATATTAAAGGTCCTATACACTGCGTTTTTGTATATTCTCTGCTTTTTGCCTCACTCTGGTTTTGTTGTCTTTTAAGATATTCCATGGAATGAGTCCTTCTTACTTGGCTGCTTTGATTCAATTATGATTAAGTTTTAATCGTAAATGGTCAACACAACTTAAACTTGCGTTGGGGTTTATTAAGCCACTAGCACGGCTGACTGTGTGCTAGTGCAGACACAGCCCATTCACTTTGAATGGGTTGTGTCGACAATGCTGCGCAGAAGCCACTAGCGCGGCTTAGTAAACAAAACCCTTGATATTCCATCTACCTCATCCAATAGGCTAGCATCCTCCTGTAAAAAAAACATGTTTAAATCAGTTACTCAGAGTTTTTGGAATTCTCTTCCAACTTCACAGAGAACTGAATGTAATTACTTGAAGTTTTGTAAATCTTTGAAAACCTGGTTATTTTCTAAACATGTGAATTTGGTAGAGGATGGTTCTACTTTTTAATTTTAAAGTGCAAGCCATCTAGAGCTTTCAGTGTTGACAGAATATAAGAAATTATGTATTGTATTGTATAATCACTCTAGGATAGAGTAGTGTGATCTCCATGTTAGTCCACTTTAAAGATAATAAATAAAAATTTAAAATGGAGAAATAAATGATACCTTTTTATTAGACTAACAAAAAATTAATCCAATAAAAAGATATCACCTTATTCTCCATTTTTTGTTTCATTTTTATTAATAAATCTAGCCCCAAACCCCCTAATTCTATATATGGTGCTCAAATTTTCCGTGTGCAATTTGTTTGAATAACAAACCAATTATTAGTGCTGATAATCAATTATCGGTGCTAACTGGCAACAATTAGAATTTACACACACATCTTGCTAGGTGCTATTCTGTAAAGATGCGTTCATAAATTCTTATGCATGGATCGGAAAAGGCAGCACTGGCCATAGGAGGGGCATAGGTGGGTCATGAGCATTCCAAGATTTGCGCACACTGTTACAGAATACACGCCTAATTTAGGCACAAGGATTTAGGCGCAGGTTTCAGTTGGAGTAAATCCTTGTGTCTAAAAGTTAGACGCAGATCGCGATCTACTCTGAAATCCGAGCATATTCTACAGCAATGTACGATAACTTAATTGGCTTAACAAGTCAGTCAGCACTGTTAACAGCACTTAAGCAATAATGAGCATTGCCAATAATTAGAATTTGCGTGCACAACGCCCTAAGTATATTCTGTAACACACTGAGCCTAAATTTTAATGCGTTCAGGCAAAAAGAGGCGTGGTTATAGGCAGGGAAAAGGGGGTTTCATGGGCATTTCAAAATTTACATGCATTGTTATAGAATATGGCCCTCTGTGCCTACATCTATGTACCAGGATTTACGCCATGTTTTCATTGGTGTAAACGGAGGCGCATAGTTTTAGGTATTAGGATATCAACTAAGCGTATTCTATATACCATGCCTAAATTTAGGCACCGCTTATAGAATAAGCTTAGGCAGAAATGTTTTCTGTGCAGATTTTCTAAGTGCCATATTGTAAATAATTGCATGTTCCCAGTAAATGATCAATTACTCTGACCTCGTATCTTCCCAGACTGTAATCAGAAGGACACCCTCAATTACCTCATTCAGCTTTCATTACAGTGAAATGTCTTATGAGTTTTTAGAGGCCTAGCTCTTAGCTGTAAGCCTGAGCCCTTGGTCTGTATTTCACTGAAAGCAAGTGACAGCATATTTCTAGAATATATAGAATCTGGCCCTAAATACTATTCTGTAAAAGGCACCCAACTTGGCGCGCCGTTTATAGAATAGTGCTTAGTGCTCATCTTTTCGGCTTTGATTTTTCAGCGCCATTTATAGAATAGAGTCCCAACATTGCAAAGCTGGTAAGCATGCCTTCAACATCGCTACCATGGGAGCCCTTTTACTAAAGGGTTGGTGCATCAATAGGCTTGCCGCGTGCCAATCCGCAAGTACCTCTGGGCTACTGCAGCAGCCCAGCGGTAATTCTGCCCCTAGCACGTACCATTTCTGGTACTACAGAAATTTATTTCCGTATTTTTACTGTCAGCGTAGGATCCCGTACTGCCACCTCAATAGGTGGAGGTAAGTGCTGTCCCTGAAATGGCCGCACAACAAGAGCGAACGTAACACATAGCCATTTTTTTCAGCCCTTTTACCCCCTGCGGTAAAAGGGACCTCAGCGTGCGGCAAAAGCACGCGTTGCCATTAGCACAGGACCCCTTTTACTGCAGCTTGGTATAAGGGCCCCATGGTGAATAATCTGCTGTTTGGGGGGGCAATGGGGAAGAGAGAGTAGAGTGCACCAGGTGAGTTGGAAGCACTACAGGAGAGAGAAGGCTGTATGGGGTTGGGATGGTGGGTGTGCACTTGCTAGGGAAAAAAAACTAATCCATTATGTATTCCTGTTCTCCACAGCCCCCCGAAATCTCAAATTATTGTAGGCGGAGGTAGTACATGGTGAATGTATTTCATCCCTTGCAAGTTAAGTCCTGGAGGATTGTTTTGAAACTCCAGTGATGTCATAAATACAGCTAGAAGTAGTCAATTTCTCTCCCAACGTTTGAAATTCTTGACGTCAGTAGCATTGATGCTTTTCTTTATGTTCTGCTAGCTGTGAGATCTGAACTCAGTTAAATAATCAGAGGTGTGGAAGTGCACATTGATAGTTTTATGACTGCAAAACAAAAAAGTAAAGATAGGAGATGGATTTGCATACAATTGAGATAGTGCATGCAAATTTATTTCATGCATATTGTTAGAGGGCGCCCTGGCCTCCAATCCCTCCGGACCCGTAAGCATTAGTCCAGAATTTCAGCCCGCTTCCAGTAAGGCCACCAGCCCCCTCTTTGGGAACATATACCCCATTTCACCTCCTCCCCCTGGAGTGAGAAAAGGACCTCCGGGCTCCCGGACCCGCCCCTCATTGTAATCCACACGTTGAGAAAAAAGAAAACAGACATATGGTCATCCTCTGTGCAAGGTGTTTTTACTTTCATGCACTTCCCCTCCCATTCCGGAAGGTTGTCTGAACAAAGCAGCTAATAACAGCAACAGTTCTCACTTCTTAGCTCCCCAAACAATGAGCCCCGAAAGAAAAAAAAACAAACCCACAGCTCAACCCCCCTCCTCGCTCCTTTCTCCCATAGGACAGCAGTTCAAAAGCACTGTCATATCACCAGTGCCCAAAAATAGTTCAAATGAAATTTAGGGAGTCAAACCTCCCGCTCAAACAGTGCAACGCAAATCATTGCCATTCAAAGCAGTGTAGTTCAAAACCTCCTGCAGTTCACAGCATTTCAGTTCAAAAACCCTTGTAGTTCAAACATTGCAGTTCAAAATACTGTAGTTTCAGCATTGCACTTCAAAACCCCTTGTAGTTCAAATCACTGTAGCTCAAACATTGCAGTTCAAAACATGGCCTCCACCATCTTACTTCTACCTTCTAGCTCTTCTCCATGAGCCAGGGGAAGTAGCAGGGTCCCCTCCCCTTTACCTGTCAGCCATGGCTCCTGACAACCGCCCGCTTCGAGCCTGTGGTAGCCAGCCCTATCTCTTCCTCCCTCACCTCCTTCTTTGGAGCAACCACCTCCTCCCCCTCCGAGCCCAGTCCTCACACCATGCTGGCCCAGTTCCTTTCCCTTGGCCTTAGCCAGCCCAGCGATATCCATGGGATCACCACCTCTTTCTCCTCCCCCCTCCTCCTGTTCCTCTACCCCTTTCCATTCCATGGGCTCCTCACCCCACCCACCTGTACTTCATCCTCCTGATTAGAGTTACTCCCACTCTCCTCCCATTCCCCGAACTTCCGGGCCGGGTATGTCAAACTACGGTCCCTGAACTTCTCCTTAACCTCCTCTGGGGGTTGTTGGGTGTGAGTCCTGGACTCTGTGATAGACCTTCTGCAGTGGCTGCTGGGAATCATAGTCCCGGCTTTTAGTGTGTCTGTCACCAAAGGGCTGCTGGGACTGGTAGTTTCTACCTTTCTCCCTGTTCCCAGGGATAAATGCTTTCTCATCACTTGCCTCCTCACAATATTCATTGTGGATATCCTGAAATAGCTTCATTAACACTCATTTTAATGCGTTGTGTGCCAATGTCCTGTGCGCAAATTCACTCCATTTTCTGCAGGAATCATGCAACCATAAAATTGCATGCAGATGTCACACTAACCCTATGCCAACATCTGCACAAGTTTTCTGCAACAGCCCCTAAGTTGGGAGAGGATATATAATTGGGAAGAGGAGAACCCTATGTAGTTGTGAAGGAAGGATTAGAGCACCAAATACTGCTCCTTATAGAAGGCTCATGAATTGAGAAGCTTGAGGATGGGGTCCAAAGTGGCTAACTGCATCAGAAATTGGTTGACTGACAAGCAACAGAGGGTGGTGGTAAATGAATTCGCTTAGAAGAAAGAAAGGTGAATAGCGGAGTGCCTCAAAGATCCATCCTGGGAGCAAAAAGTATTATATTAGGCAATAACTTTTAATTTTACTTAAGTAATTTTTTAATGTATTTTTCATTGTACTTTTACTTAAGTATTAAAAGTAAAAATAAATGTATATTTTACTTAAGTACTTTGATCTAATACTTTGAACAACACTGCCTCATTCTGAATGGACTGGAAGCTGAAAGGAACTGGAGAAAATTGTTCTACCTTCCTCCTCCTCCCCCCTCCCCCTCCCCCCCCAAAAAAGAACTAGAACAGATTTGAAAAGGATGTTAGATAAGCACATACGATTGTTGAGGAAGCATGGGTAAAGCCAGTATTGCAGCTAGAGGGGCAATGGGTAGATGGAATGGATCTTAGAGTCATTACCTATATTAATATTCTACATTTCTGTGTTTAGAACACATTGAAAATATGGTGAGGTGGGAACTTACGATACACATCAACAGTTGCCACTGTCCAACACATACACGTCAGTTGCAATACGGCACACCATGAGACAGACTTTTTTTCTTATTCACTGTTCTTTGGTTTGTGGTTTATTAGTTTTAATTCTACTGATGCAACATTACTCATGTAATCATGTGTAACTGAGCATATGCATTCATTTAGTCTCAACTCATTTGAACATATACATCCACAGATAATAGTTATGACAGCACTGGCTGTGTGCTCTAGAATTACAGAGCATTCAGGTAAATCCATGACCCATAGTAATGTCTGGATCTATGACTTCACAGGCCCCAGGAGGTAAATGTAGTGCTCAAGATGACTCAGCTCTCTGTAACAGAGCTGTAGCACTTTTAAGCATAGCAAAACCTCTTGTAATATGTCTTCATTGATATCTGTGAGCCAATAAACTATTTTCTTGTGAGTGAACCACTGTTAAGACATATTTGCACATACGAAGAAGAGAAGAACCAATGAAATCCCTCAAAACACCAACCCAAGAGGCAAAAACACTCATTGAATGACAGTACAATACAATTATTGATTTTGTGTTTGATCTTAACTATTCTTTCTTCTTACCTGCAGGGTTTCTCTTGTGATGTTTAAAAAAAATGCACTCCACTACAAGGGACTTTGAGTAGAAATGGGCAAATATGTGATGCCAATTTGGGGCTCATTTTCAAAGCACTTAGATTTACAAAGTTCTATAGGTTCTATGTAGCTTTGTAAGCCTAAGTGCTTTGAAAATACGCCTCCACGTCTCTCTATATAAATTGTACAAAGTGCTGAACTCACATGTCTGAGGAGAAACATGTTGCCATGTTCCAGTAGTTAGACATGGGATTTTCCATTGCAGCATCTGCATTAGCAAGATTCCACGATGATTTTGTACCTATTGAGCTGAACCTCTGCAATCTCCTCTCAGCTGCAGGCTTATTACTAAGTGCAACTATACTAATGTGATCACATAATTTTGTTGCAATAATGACTCTTAGGAATACTTTCTAGCAGAGCTGTAGCGAGGTACAGGGTGCAAGTGAAGCAGTGGTGCCAAAATTACATCCTATCCACAACATAGTGGGTTGGGCAGGAGCACTAGGGGGTGTTTCTCTGGCTCGGAACGTTTCTGCATTCTAGGACTCTGTTTTTTTAAATTCTAAAATTCATGGATACTCCACCATACTTTCCATGACTTTCTGCTATCTCACTTTTCCATATGCCTACCTTTAACTCTAAATAGTAAAATGGAAATATATAATACTCAAATGAGTTCTAATTCATAAACATTTGAAAATGTTATTTATATTTTGTTATGTAATAAAAATTCCTAAATATACAATGCTGTAGAAAAATAAAGAACACTGCGTAAACCAGCGTACCATCAATTCAAGCTTCTGCAGACATAGGCCCTTATTTTAGAAGCCCTGTTTGCAATTTATACATGTAAATACAGGCTTATGAACTTCAACGTGTATACACTGGAAGGTAGGCAGGAGACAGGGAATATGATAGAGACGTTGAAATACCTCAGTAGCATTAATGTACAGGAGGTGAGCCTTTTTCAATTTAAGGAAAACTCTGGAATGAGAGGACATACGATGAAGTTAAGAAGAAATAGGCTTCGGAGGAAATTATGGTGGATGCATGGAATGGCCTCCCAGTGGAGGTCATGGAGACAAGGACTGTATCAGAATTTAAGAAATCGTGGGACAGGCATGTGGGATCCCTTAGGTTTGCCTTTTTGCAGATAACAAATATGAAGATAGCCAATAGAGTGGATACCCTGGAGGGAGTAGAAACAATGAGAAGGGATCTCCAAATTTTAGAAGAATGGTCGAGGGTCTGGCAGTTAAAATTTAATCAAAATTATACTGGGGATCCCTTGTCGATCAGTTTCTCTTATATTTTTTAAAAATATAAAAGGCTAGAAACCTCAATGTGGATTTATCTACTAATATGCTGATTCATATACCAGTGACTTGCCTAAGTAGTGCATCATAATGTACAATAGTGCTCAGAGTAAAGTGCATGAATTAAGCCATATAACAACTTGTAACAACACACTAGTAAACCACCATCATCGCACTATACCACCCTCCCTACCTATCTGCAGAGGCAGCAGTAATATATATTCTCCGAGGACAAGCAGGCTGCTTGTTCTCACGACTGGGTTGACGTCCACGGCAGCCCCCACCAACTGGAATAAAACTTTGCTGGCGGTCCCGCACACAGGGCATGCCCACCGCGCATGCGTGGCCGCCTTCCCGCCCATGCACGACCGTTCCCGCTCAGTCTTTTCTTTTCCGCACTGGAGAGAGCCGCGTTCGTCTCTCTCTCTGTCAGCCCCGGAAACCGGATCGCGTCTTAGCCGCAAGTTTTTTTCTTCTTCGTTGTTTTCTTTTGTTCCCTTTCTTTTTCAAAAAAGAAAACTTTGTTTGTCTCCCCTCGTCGTTTAGTGTGGGGCGCCTCGTTGCGGCTTTGTGGCCATGCGGTCGATTTCTTTTTCGGGTGTGCTTTATACTGCCACCATCGACGACTTTGACTTCGCCGACGCGATTTTTCCGTCGATGTCCTCGTAGGTCCCGAGTGGATTTAAGAAGTGTGGTCGGTGCGGCCGGCATATCTTGCAGACCGACACTCACGCTTGGTGCCTCCAGTGCCTCGGGCCGGAGCATAATACCAAGACGTGCACCTTGTGTCTCGGTCTACGGAAACGGACACAGGTGGCGAGGCAAGTTCTGCGGGACCGTCTTTTTGGAACTTGCGCCGGCCCCTCGACGTCGACTTCGATGGCATCGGTGTCGACGGCCGGATCTTCGGTACCGGTACCAATGTCGACGAAATCGGCACCGACCCCAGGAGCACAGGTTCCGTTGGCCCGCCAGTCTTCCGAAGATGGCAGGGGTGAGCGGCCGCGTGGGCAATCGGCCCCGGTCACTCTCTCTACCCAGGGCCATTGGGACCGAACCCTGTCGGACCCGATCCCTCCAGGCCGGGGGGGATCTACCTCCTCCTCTTCAGTACCGCCGAGCGCCGATGACGGGCACCAGAAGAAAGCTAAAAAGCACCGTCATCGGTCGCCCACGGCGCAGGTGGCTACCAGCTCCGGCTCCAGAGATGACTCGACGCTGAGGAAGCGGCAGCGCCGGGAGGAGCGTTCCCGATCGGTGGTAGAGGTATCGCTACGTCAGGGCACAGGCACTTCGGTGCTGTCTCCTGGACCCAAGCAGATTCTGGCACCGGCACCTTCACCAGCCCCCTCGCCTTTCCCGACAGCGGGCCTCGACGAGTGCCTCCGAGCCATCCTTCCGGGGATCCTGGAAGGGCTGATGCGCCAGACTGCTGGTGCCGGGGGTGCTTGCGCCCCCGGCACCGTTGATGGAGGCGCCGGCGTGCTCTAGCCCGGTGCCGAGGCCTTCGACGCCGACGCCGCTTACAGCGCTGGTCTCGACCGCCACGCAGGTAGAGTCCCCGTCGACGTCGATGGAGGGAGCTTCATCCCCGCCGGCGCGGGAGTCCACCGCTCGACACCACCACCAAGGACTCGGTGCCTCGAAGTCGAGCCGGGCCCGGTTGAGGTCTGAGCTACAGGAGCTCATGTCCGACACCGAGGAAGAGGCCTCGTGGGGGGAGGAGGAGGACCCCAGATATTTCTCCTCAGAGGAGTCTGTGGGCCTTCCCTCCGACCCCACTCCTTCACTGGAGAGGAAGCTCTCGCCACCTGAGAGCCTCTCCTTTGCCTCCTTTGTTAGGGATATGTCTATCTGCATTCCCTTTCCCGTGGTCTCTGTGGATGAGCCGAGGGCCGAGATGCTCGAGGTCCTCGACTATCCATCACCACCTAGAGAGTCCTCCACGGTACCGTTGCACAATGTCCTCAAAGAGACACTGCTTCGGAACTGGTTGAGACCACCATCCCCAAGAAAGCGGAATCCCAATACAGGATCCACTCAGACCCAGAGTTAATGCGGCCTCAATTGCCTCATGACTCGGCGGTCGTGGACTCTGCTCTCAAGAGAGCACGGAGTTCAAGGGATACCTCTTCAGCGCCCCCGGGGCGGGAGTCTCGCACTCTGGACTCGTTTGGGAGGAAGGCCTACCAATCTTCAATGCTCGTGACCTGCATCCAATCCTACCAGCTCTACACGAGCATACACATGCGGAATAATGTGAAGCAACTGGCGGACCTGGTCGATAAGCTCCCCCCGGAGCAGTCCAGGCCTTTTCAGGAGGTGGTCAGGCAGCTGAAGGCGTGCAGAAAGTTCCTGTCCAGGGGTATCTTTGACACCTGTGATGTGGCATCTCGAGCTGCGGCCCAAGGTATAGTGATGCGCAGACTCTCGTGGCTGCGTGCCTCTGACCTGGACAACCGCACCCAGCAGCGGCTGGCTGATGTCCCTTGCCGGGGGGATAATATTTTCGGCGAGAAGGTCGAGCAGTTGGTGGACCAACTACACCAGCGGGAAACCGCTCTCGACAAGCTCTCCCACCGGGCGCCTTCAGCATCCACCTCTGCAGGTGGACGTTTTTCCCGGGCCTGGCAGGCTGCACCCTACGCCTACAGCAAGCGTAGATACACCCAGCCGGCCCGAAGGCCTCATCAGGCACAGGGACAGTCCCAGCACGCTCGTTCCCGTCAACAGCGTGCGCCTAAGCAGCCCCCTGTGCCTCCACAGCAAAAGCCGGGGATGGGCTTTTGACTGGATCCACGGGAACATAGCCGCCATCAAAGTGTCCGTACCGGACGGCCTACCGGTCGGGGGGAGGTTGAAAGTTTTTCACCAAAGGTGGCCTCTGATAACCTCCGACCAGTGGGTTCTTCAAATAGTGCGGTGCGGATACGCCCTGAATTTGGCCTCCACTCCACCAAATTGCCCACCGGGAGCTCAATCCTTCAGCTCCAATCACAAGCAGGTACTTGCAGAGGAACTCTCCGCCCTTCTCAGCGCCAATGCGGTCGAGCCCGTACCACCCGGGCAGGAAGGGCTGGGATTCTATTCCAGGTACTTCCTTGTGAAAAAGAAAACAGGGGGGATGCGCCCCATCCTAGACCTGAGAGGCCTGAACAAATACCTGGTCAAAGAGAAGTTCAGGATGCTTTCCTTGGGCACCCTTCTACCAATGATTCAGAAAGACGATTGGCTATGTTCCCTGGATTTAAAGGACGCATACACTCACATCCCGATACTGCCAGCTCACAGACAGTATCTCAGATTCCGTTTGGGAACATGGCACTTTCAGTACTGTGTGCTGCCCTTTGGGCTCGCCTCTGCGCCACGAGTGTTCACAAAGTGCCTCGTGGTGGTGGCCGCGTACTTGCGCAAGCTGGGAGTGCACGTGTTCCCGTACCTCAACGATTGGCTGGTCAAGAACACCTCAGAGGCAGGAGCCCTTCGGTCCATGCAGTGCACTATCCACCTTCTGGAACTGCTGGGGTTTGTGCTAAATTACCCGAAGTCCCATCTCCAGCCAGTCCAATCTCTGGAATTCATAGGAGAGCTGCTGAATTCTCAGACAGCTCAGGCCTTTCTTCCCAAAGCAAGGGCGTACAACCTTCTGTCCCTTGCTTCCCAGACCAGAGCGTCTCAGCAGGTCACGGCTCGACACATGTTGAGAGTCCTGGGTCACATGGCCTCCACAGTTCATATGACTCCCATGGCTTGCCTTCATATGAGACCTGCTCAATGGACCTTGCTTCCCAGTGGTGTCAAGCCACCGGGAATCTAGAAGATGTCATCCGCCTCTCCATCAGTTGCCGCAATTCTCTGCACTGGTGGACCATTCGGACCAATTTGACCCTGGGACGTCCATTCCAAATTCCGCAGCCCACGAAAGTGCTGATGACAGATGCATCTCGCCTGGGGTGGGGGGCTCATGTTCATGGGCTCCACACTCAGGGATTGTGGTCCCTCCAGGAACAGGATCTTCAGATCAACCTCCTGGAGCTCCGAGCGGTCTGGAACGCACTGAAGACCTTCAGAGATCGGCTGTCCTACCAAATCATCCAAATTCGGACAGACAATCAGGTTGCAATGTATTACATCAACAAGCAGGGGGGCACCGGATCTCGCCCCCTGTGTCAGGAAGCCGTCGGGATGTGGCGTTGGGCTTGCCAGTTCGGCATGCTTCTTCAAGCCACATACCTGGCAGGCGTAAACAACAGTCTGGCCGACAGACTGAGCAGAGTCATGCAACCGCACGAGTGGTCGCTCCATTCCAGAGTGGTACGCAAGATCTTCCAAGAGTGGGGCACTCCCTCGGTGGACCTTTTCGCCTCTCAGACCAACCACAAGCTGCCTCTGTTCTGTTCCAGACTACAGGCACACGGCAGGCTAGCGTCGGATGCCTTTCTCCTCCATTGGGGGACCGGCCTCCTGTATGCTTATCCTCCCATACCTTTGGTGGGGAAGACCTTACTGAAGCTCAAGCAAGACCACGGCACCATGATTCTGATAGCGCCCTTTTGGCCCCATCAGATCTGGTTCCCTCTACTTCTGGAGTTGTCCTCCGAAGAACCGTGGAGAATGGAGTGTTTTCCGACTCTCATTTCGCAGAACGACGGAGCGCTTCTGCACCCCAACCTTCAGTCTCTGGCTCTCATGGCCTGGATGTTGAGGGCGTGGACTTTGCTTCATTGGGTCTGTCTGAGGGTGTCTCCCGCGTCTTGCTTGCCTCTAGAAAGGATTCCACTAAAAAGAGTTACTTTTTCAAGTGGAGGAGGTTTATCGTTTGGTGTGAGAGCAAGGCCCTAGAACCTCGTTCTTGTCCTGCACAGAACCTGCTTGAATACCTTCTGCACTTATCAGAGTCTGGCCTCAAGACCAACTCAGTAAGGAATCACCTTAGTGCGATTAGTGCTTATCATCATCGTGTAGAGGGTAAAGCCATCTCTGGAGAGCCTTTAGTCGTCCGCTTTATGAGAGGCTTGCTTTCGTCAAGGCCCCCTGTCAAGCCTCCTGCAGTGTCATGGGATCTCAATGTTGTCCTCACCCAGCTGATGAAACCTCCTTTTGAGCCACTGAATTCCTGCCATCTGAAGTACTTGACCTGGAAGGTCATTTTCTTGGTGGCAGTTACTTCAGCTCGTGGAGTCAGTGAGCTTCAAGCCCTGGTAGCTCATGCTCCTTATACCAAATTTCATCATAATAGGGTAGTACTCCGCACTCACCCCAAGTTTCTGCCAAAGGTGGTGTCGGAGTTCCATCTTAACCAGTCAATTGTCTTGCCAACATTCTTTCCCAGACCGCATACCCGCCCTGCTGAACGTCAGTTGCACACATTGGACTGCAAGCGAACTTTGGCCTTCTATCTGGAGCGGACACAGCCCCACAGACAGTCCGCCCAATTGTTTATTTCTTTCGACCCCAATAGGAAAGGGGTCGCTGTCGGGAAACGCACCATCTCCAATTGGCTAGCAGATTGCATTTCCTTCACTTACGCCCAGGCTGGGCTGACTCTTGAGGGTCATGTCACGGCTCATAGTGTTAGAGCCATGGCAGCGTCGGTGGCCCACTTGAAGTCAGCCACTATTGAAGAGATTTGCAAAGCTGCAACGTGGTCATCTGTCCACACATTCACATCTCATTACTGCCTACAGCAGGATACCCGACGCGACAGTCGGTTCGGGCAGTCGGTGCTGCAGAATCTGTTTGGGGTTTGAATCCAACTCCACCCTCCAGGACCCGAATTTATTCTGGTCAGGCTGCACTCTCAGTTAGTTGTTCTTCGTAGGTCAATTTCTGTTATACCCTCGCCGTTGCGAGGTTCAATTGACCTGGGTTCTTGTTTTGAGTGAGCCTGAGAGCTAGGCATACCCCAGTCGTGAGAACAAGCAGCCTGCTTGTCCTCGGAGAAAGCGAATGATACATACCTGTAGCAGGTGTTCTCCGAGGACAGCAGGCTGATTGTTCTTACCTACCCTCCCTCCTCCCCTTTGGAGTTGCGTTTTTACTCATTCCTTTGCTTGTCATTCAACTGAGCGGGAACTGTCGTGCACGGGCGGGAAGGCGGCCGCGCATGCGCAGTGGGCGTGCCCTGCGTGCGGGACCACCCGCAAAGTTTTATTCCGGTTGGTGGGTGCTGCCGTGGACGTCAGCCCAGTCGTGAGAACAATCAGCCTGCTGTCCTCGGAGAACACCTGCTACAGGTATGTATCATTCGCTGTATTCAAAAATGCTGGCTATAGTAAGTGCTGTATGTTATATGTATACTATATAAATGATCATAATACTTAGCTCCTCCTTATATGTTGTTTCCTTGTAGAGTGCTAGGTGTACCAGTGGGTAAAATGGCTCCCCTTCTGTTACTTGTTCATTACTTAGTTTATTTTTTCTTTATTCTTTGCTGGTGCAGTACTAAGTGCTAATGTTTAACCCTTGCCTGTGATATCATACTCTCACGTTCGTTCTCAACTTGCTTGCATGTTTCGCCATTAGGCTTCTTCAGGCGAACGAAATCTAAATAAAATAAAATGAAAAATACATGTATTATTCACTACTACTTGATTTGGTACTTTGGGGACTGCTTTTGTACATCCCACTCGTCTCTGGATTGATCTGTGGGACGCTATGGAAAGAAAAATTAGTTATTACCTGATCTTTTCATTAGTCCCAACAGATCAATCCAGAGGCCCACCCTTTTATGTTGTTGGTTTGCATAATTTCCATTATTATCAGGGAGGTGTTTCTCCCTGTTCTGGTCCACTAGGTTCTGTCCTTTTCTAAGGGACCACTGGAAACTGACGGAAAACTACAGAGGATGGAGGACTATCATGATTACAATTCGCCACTTAGGTGGTTTCCCTCCCGCTGTTGCGGTAGAGGAAGAGCCTGCAAGGGTTATCTGGAGGCAGGAGTGGACTTTGATTGGATTGCTTTGCTTCTTCAGTTGCTTTGGTATCAACAATACTGAGAGTAAGCTGGCTGCACATGTCTACATATAGTAAGACTCTAAAGTTCTCTCTATCTCCACGTGCTGGTAGGGGGACATAACCCACTCGTCTCTGGATTGATCTGTTGGGACTAATGGAAAGAAAATTATCAGGTAATAACTAATTTTTCCTTTTGGCAGTGCTCTGCAAGAGGAATTATAAAAGGTTGCCCCCTTTATCCCCACCCCATGCCCCCCCCCCAAGAAAATATACTTATGCCAAATGACTGGAAACCTTCTGCTCAGTGTGCTGCTGCGGCTAGGAAAGCGAATAGAATGTTGGGTGTTATTAAGAAGGGTATGGAGTCCAGGTGTGCGGATGTTATAATGCCGTTGTATCGCTCCATGGTGCGACCGCACCTGGAGTATTGTGTTCAGTACTGGTCTCCGTATCTCAAAAAAGATATAGTAGAATTGGAAAAGGTACAGCGAAGGGCGACGAAAATGATAGTGGGGATGGGACGACTTTCCTATGAAGAGAGGCTGAGAAGGCTAGGGCTTTTCAGCTTGGAGAAGAGACGGCTGAGGGGAGATATGATAGAAGTGTATAAAATAATGAGTGGAATGGATCGGGTGGATGTGAAGCGACTGTTCACGCTATCCAAAAATACTAGGACTAGAGGGCATGAGTTGAAGCTACAGTGTGGTAAATTTAAAACGAATCGGAGAAAATTTTTCTTCACCCAACGTGTAATTAGACTCTGGAATTCATTGCCGGAGAACGTGGTACGGGCGGTTAGCTTGACGGAGTTTAAAAAGGGGTTAGATAGATTCCTAAAGGACAAGTCCATAGACCGCTATTAAATGGACTGGAAAAATTCCTCATTTTTAGGTATAACTTGTCTGGAATGTTTTTACGTTTGGGGAGCGTGCCAGGTGCCCTTGACCTGGATTGGCCACTGTCGGTGACAGGATGCTGGGCTAGATGGACCTTTGGTCTTTCCCAGTATGGCACTACTTATGTACTTATGTACTTATTACAGGCTCTGTCTTCAATCTGGAGCATTGAACTGACCCTTCCTACCCCCTCCCCATGCACAATGAAACCTGTCCAAGTGAGCATGCCCTGTGAGTTCCATCACTGCCACTGTTACAGCTGGAGGGGGCAACACTTTAATCCTTTGCTGTTGCTGCCCTGGGTAGCGGCAAGGTTGAAGGTGAGAAGCAAGGTGGAATAATTGCTGGAGGGGAACATGAAAACAGTAGTGACTGCTGCTGGAAAGGTGAATGCTGGGGTGGAGGGTGAATGCTTGAGGGGAAAGAGGAGAGGGAAGAGGCAGGAATCTAATCTAATGCTGGGATTTATATCTCACCTTATCCCCAACAGGTCCAAGGCAGGTTACACAATGAAAGCCAGAACAACACTGAAAAGTACAATAACAAGAAATAATAACAAAATTATTATTTAAAATATGCAATCAGTTTCCTGAATCACAACTTTGTTAAAGAGAAACCTTTTTAGGTGTCTTTGAAATGAAGAAAAGGAAGATTGTCACTGAATATTCAAAGGTAAACTATTCTATATACCCACTGCCTGATAAGAGAAAGAACCATCTAAGACAGTGTTTTGCAAGTCGGTCCAGGTTTTCAGGATATCCACAATAAATATGCGTGAACTTGATTTTCATACACTACCTTCATTATATGCAAATTTATTCATGCATATTCATTGTGATTATACTGAAAACCTGACTGGCAAAGGGGTACTCCAAGACCAACTTGGAAAACACTGCTCTAAGATTCACTTAAAACATATGACGTATGAGGAGAGACTTGCTGAACTAAACATGTATACTCTGGAGGAAAGGAGAAACGGGTGATATGATACAGGCGTTCAAATATTTGAAAGGTATTAATCCGCAAACGAACCTTTTCCGGAGATGGGAAGGTGGTAGAATGAGAGGACATGAAATGAGATTGAAGGGGGCAGACTCAAGAAAAATGTCAGGAAGTATTTTTTCACGGAGAGAGTAGTGGATGCTTGGAATGCCCTCCCACAGGAGGTGGTGGAAATGAAAACGGTAACGGAATTCAAACATGCGTGGGATAAGCATAAAGGAATCCTTTGCCGAAGGAATGGATCCTCAGGAGCTTAGTCAAGATCGGGAGGCGGGGCTGGTGATTGGGAGGCGGGGATAGGGCTGGGCAAACTTATACAGTCTGTACCAGAGCCGGTGGTGGGAAGCGGGACTGGTGGTTGGGAGGCGGGGATAGTGCTGGACAGACTTGTACGGTCTGTGCCAGAGCCGGTGGTTGGGAGGCAGGGCTGGTGGTGGGGAGGTGAGGATAGTGCTGGGCAGACTTATACGGTCTTTGCCTATGCCAGAGCCAGTGGTTGGGAGGTGGGGCTGGTGGTTGGGAGGCGGGGATAGTGCGGGGCAGACTTATACAGTCTGTGCCCTGAAGAGCACAGGTACAAATCAAAGTAGGGTATACACAAAAAGCAGCAAATATGAGTTATCTTGTTGGGCAGACTGGATGGACCGTGCAGGTCTTTTTCTGCCGTCATCTACTATGTTACTATGTTCTCTTAGCAGAGGGAAACCTCAATAATGCACCCACTTCTAAATCAGCAATGTAAACCTGGACTGATTGAAAGCCTAGAGATCATGTACTTTGTGACTGCTTGATGACTTCCAGATCATATTATTTAGTGGAAAGAACAGCTGACTTTTTTACCCTGAGTTACACAGAGGCATATTTTCAAAGCACTTTGGGAGGCTAAGTTCCATAGGTTTCTATGGAGCTTTGGGAGGCTAAGTGCTTTGAAAATGAGCCTCTTAGTGTAACTGGTTTATGAAATGTAAGCTGCTCTTCCTGCTCATTGCATCACCACTGCATCAGCAGATTACCAAGCAGACTGGAAAGAAATCTTCCAGGAGGAGCACACTTGCTGAGCACACAGAACACGCAAGCAAACAGTGAAAAAGTTAAATAATCCCCAAAGCATAGGGCCCTGTTTACAAAGGTGTGCTAGTGTTTTTAGTGTGTGCAAACTGAGTAGATGCCCATAATATTCCCATGGGCATCTACACAGCGTGTGCTAAAAACTAGTTTTATACTGTATATACTGTACAGTCCACAAGAGAGGAGGTCAAAGACCCAAAAACAACATAGAAAACAATGAATTATGTTTAATATATGTTAGAAACTTTCTCGTCTGTGAACACACTGATCTCACTTGATCCAATAATTACCTGTAATATAACGAAAAGAGGTAATCTGCAAGTCGTGTCACAGAGCTTCCAAGTTACCAAGAGGGAGGTTTGAGGCCAGTCTTGAATTTCTAATAAGTTTCAAGTTTCATAACATTTTCATTAACAATAGTCCAGAAGGGCTGTTGGGAAAGGCTTGCCTCTTTGTGGAAGATACCAAAATCTGCAATAGGGCGGACATTCTGGAAGCTGTGGATAAAACGAGGAGGGAGGGATCTAGTGAAACTTGAAGAATAGTCTTAAATTGGGCAGCTAAGAAGTAAATACTTAAAGCAACAAAACTGGGTAGGAGAGTCTCCTTCACAATGAAATAGGTTTGACTGGCTCTGCCGCTGAAATTCAGTGACATTTCATTCATTCATTCATTTATTTATTGCCTTTTTGAAGGAATTCACTACAGCATTAAAAATATTCAAACAACAATACAAACTATGGCATAGTACACTACTTGAAAACTCAACAATCAAAAAACTGTAGAGCAACACAATAATAATATAGTAGCACTCAATGTTGCTCAAAATAACCAATAGTAACCCAGGGGATTGCAGACAAAGATATGTTGAAGAAAAAGAAACCTCAATAGCCCAGGGTGCCTACATAGATGGACTACCCCTAAGAGGGCACTTATCACTGGTTTCAAACTACTCTCTGAAAACCAACTTCAGCAATAAACAACTGATAGGGAGAAAAACTCGCTGGAGCAAAAAAAATCAGAGATAAAAATAAGCTGCAAAATCTCCACAAGGATTAGTATTGGTGACTACAAAGACCCACTAAAAAAAACTGTCCAAACTAATATCAAAAAGCGTCAAAAAAGGAGATTTATACTGCTTAGCTTCTCTCCCCGGATGGTTATAGCGTTTTCACAATATCCACTAGTAATCTCCAAACCAGGTCCTTTAAGGCAGTATAACTACCCCAACAAGGAGCCCCCTTATTTTGCTTCTGCCGCAAGGAAGACCAGAAATTTTCGTCTGCTTGAAACCAGTGATAAGTGCCCTGTTAGGAGTAGTCCATCTATGTAGGCACCCTGCGCTATTGAGGTTTCTTTTTCTTCAACATATCTTTGTCTGCAATGCCCTGGGTTACTACTGGGTTTTTTTTTAGCAATATTGAGTGCTACTATAGTATACTACTTACAATGTCAAAACAATACATAATAAAACATTTTAATAGACAGCATAGGGTGTAAACAAAGATGGCTAGATAAGATAGAGTAACGAGAGTAAGAAAATAAGGGACTAGTTAAAGAGAGTTGCAAATGAGGTCAGAAAGGTGCTTGAACATTATCTTGGCTAGGGTAGGAGTGGATATACATGTCCTGCTATAATATGTGCAGCCGGTGTCATTTACTTCTGCATATCTTTACAGTCTTCTCCAGGGTGACTCTCAGGTCTACTCCGATCTGCTCAGGGCCTTCGCTCCGGGTGCCTTATGGCTAAGATCAGGTGACCCTCAGGGGGAGGAATGTGGCTTCAGCCTAACCCCTGGTAAGCCTTTTCTTGGCTGGGAGGTGCGTGGTAGAGGTGACAGCGGTGTCACAAGTACTTTGGTGTCTCCTTTGGGGGAGGTTCCAAGGTGCTGTGAAGAACTTGCAGCCCATCTGCATATCCTCACAACCTTCTCCGGGGTGACTCCCAGGTCCACTCCGATCCGCTCACGGCCTTTGCTCCAGGTGCCCAGCGCTCCCACCAGCTGCCTTCCAGGTGCTGTAGAGGACTTGAAGCCCATCTACATATCCTCACAACCTTCTCTGGGGTGTCTCCCAGGTCCACTCTGATCCGCTTAAGGCCTTCACTCCAGGTGCCCAGCGCTCCCACCAGATGCATTCCAGGTGCTGTGGAGGACTTGCAGCCCAGGTCCACTGCGATCCACTCAGGGCCTTTATTCCAGGTACCGCTCACCTCATGCCACGCTAAACATTTTCTCTGTAAACTTTGTACTTTCTCTTTACTATTTCTCATGGCTCCAGTGCAGTTTCACTTCTTGGCACTGGCCCTTCCCAATCTCTTTCTCCATCTGAAACCACTGTATACTGCAGGAACACATTGCCCCTCTTCTGCTTTCATCATCTCACCCTCCCTTTTGTCTTCTTCCTTCTTCTCAGCTCTCAACCTTTAACATGTCCTTCCTTCCTTCCATTCAACCATCTCCATTCTATCTTACATTTCGCCTTTGTCGTTGCCATCATGCCTCTCCTACTCTTCTCCGTATTCTCTTGTTCCTTCTCCTGCTTTCTACTGGGGCTATCAATCCCAATCCTGGTCCTCCGCCTCAGCTCTCATCCTATTCGTTCAGCTCACACCGTGATGTCTCCAATCTAATTTTTGTTCCTCTCCTCCCCCTTTCTTCCCTCCTTTCTCATGTGCTTTGTGGAATGCCTGCTGTGTCTGCAACAAACATTCATACATCTCCAACCTCTTTATCTCTCATACTCTCCATCTGCTTGCCCTAACTGAGACTTGGCTTTGCCCTGAAGATTCTGCTTCAGCCACGGCCCTATGTCAAGGAGGTTACCTTTTCTCCCTCAGTCTCACTGCTTTTATTCCTTCAAAGTCCACTCCATCCATCTATTCACTCTACTTCCTCTGCGAGTAGCAGTCATTTATTGACCCCCCCCCCCCTGTTCTTCCTTTGTCACTGACTTTCACTCCTGACTTTCCTTCTTTCTTGAACCTTCATCTCCTTCCCTCATTCTTGGGGATTTTAACATTCATGCTAATGATCCCTCTGACTCTTATGCTTCTCAGTTTCTTGCTTTAACATCCTCTTTCAATCTTCAACTGTGCTCCACCTCCTCCACTCACCAGAATGGCCACTGTCTTGATCTTATCTTCTTCAACTGCTCAATCTCAAGTTTCTGTGCTTCAGCTCTTCCCCTCTCTGACCATTGTCTGATAACTTTCACACTTAAGCACCCTCCCCCCAGTCCCATCCAATCTCCACCAATACATTTCGGAATCTTCAGGCTGTTGACTCTTCTACTTTGTCCTCCAGTGTTTCAAATCTCTTCGCAACCACTATGTTATCCAAGTCTGTCAATGAGGCTGTCTCTTCCTATAATACTATTCTCTCCTCTGCTCTGCATACTCTCGTTCCTCTCATTCTCCGTTCTGTAAGGCGTACCAAACCCCAGCCTTGGCTGACTTCTAGAATCTGCTACCTATGTTCCTGTGCCCAATCTGCCGAATGCCTTTGGCTGAAATCCCATGCCCATGCTGACTTCATACACTTCAAATTCTTGCTGACCTCCTTCTAGTCTGCTCTTTCACTTGCCAAACAGGACTACTACATCCAGTTGACAAATTCTTTTGGCTCAAACCCTCAACATCTCTTTGCCACACTGAACTCTCTCCTCAAAGTGCCTTCACCTCCAACTTCTCCTTCACTTTCTCCCCAGACTCTGTCTGAGTTCTTTCATAATAAGGTTCACAAGATTAACCTTGAATTCTCAACCAAGTCACCTCCACCTTTCCTTCCCTTAGTCCATTCTCTCGCCCTCCTTCAACCTTTGCCTCCTTTTCTTCCTTTTCTAAAATCACTAAAGAGGAAACTGCACATTTTCTTTCCTCCTCGAAACTGACTACCTGTTCCTTTGATCCTATTCCCACCTATCTACTTAGCACTATCTCTCCTACTGTCATCCCTTTTATCTGTCATATTCTGAATCTTTCACTTTCCACTGCGACTGTTCCTGATGCCTTCAAACATGTCGTAGTTACACCACTCCTCAAAAAACCTTCATTGGACTCTACTTGTCCTTCCAACTATCACCCCATCTTCCTCCTCCCTTTCCTATCCATGATATTTGAACATGCTGTTCACCGCCATTGTCTTGACTTTCTTTCATCTCAAGCTATTCTTGATCCACTTCAATCTGGCTTTCACCCTTTTCATTCATCTAAAACAGCACTTGCTAAAGTCTCCAATGACCTGTTCCTGGTCAAATTCAAAGGTCTATCCTCATCCTTCTCGTTCTATCTGCTGCTTTTGACACTGTTGATCACAGCCTACTCCTTGATATGCTATCCTCACTTGGATTTCAAGGCTCTGTTCTTTCCTGGTTTTCTTCTTATCTCTCCCTCTTCTTTTCTCCATCTATACTTCTTCCCTTGGTGCTCTGATCTCATCCCATGGTTTTCAGTATCACCTTTATGCTGATGACTCCCAGATCACACCAGAAATTTCAGCAGGAATCCAGGTTAAAGTATCAGCCTGCCTGTCTAACATTGCTGCCTGGATGTCTCACCACCATCTGAAACTAAACATGACCAAGACTGAGCTTCTTATATTTCCCCCTAAACCAACCTCTCCTCTTCCCCCATTCTCTATCTCTGTGGATAACACTCATCCTCCCTATCTCATCAGCTCATAACCATGGGATCATCTTAGACTCCTCTAACTCCTTCTTTGCACATATTCAACAGACAGATAAAATCTATCATTTCTTTCTCTATAGTATCACCAAAATTTGTCCTTTCCTTTCTGAGCACACTACACCCTTATCTACACTATTATCACCTCTCACTTAGACTATTGCAACTTGCTTCTCACAGGTCTCCCACTAAGCCATCTTTCGCTCCCCTTTTCAAAATTCTGCTGCTTGACTTATATTCCACCAGTGTCACTATGCTCATATTAGCCCTCTCCTCAAGTCACTTCATTAGCTCCCTATCCATTTCCGCATACAGTTCAAACTCCTCTTATTGACTTACAAGTGCATTCACTCTGCAGCTCCTCAGTACCTCTCCACTCTTATCTCTCCCTACACTTCTTCCCAGGAACTCCATTCATGGGGTAAATCTCTCTTATCTGTACCCTTCTCCTCCACTGCTAACTCCAGACTCCATTACTTTTATCTTGCTGCACCATATGCCTGGAATAGATTTCACGAGCCAGTACATCATGCTCCATCTCTGGTTGTCTTCAAATCTAGGCTAAAAGCCCACCTTTTTTATGCTGCTTTTAACTCCTAATCCCACTTACTTGTTCAGTCCCCATGTTTTATCATTCCTGCCTTAGTAATTCCCTTATCCCTTATTTGTCCTGTTTGTCTGTCCTAATTAGATTGTAAGCTCTGTTGAGCAGGGACTGTCTCTTCATGTTCAAGTGTACAGCGCAGTGTACATTTACTAGCATTATAGAAATGATAAGTAGTTATAGTAGTTATAGTAGTAGTACTTCTTTTGTTAAAGGCCTGGTCGAAGAGCCAAGCTTTCACCTGCTTCCTAAAGTAGAGATAGTCTTGTGTTAAGCAAAGCCTTTTAGGGAGTGCATTCCAGAGCATGGGGGCTACTCCAGAGAAGGCTTGCTTGTGGGTATCACATTGTGTGATGTCCTTTGGAGAGGGTGTGGCTAGGGAAACTCCTTGGGAGGACCTTAGTGACCTTGAAAGTGTGTAGAAGGAGAGGGAGGCCATTTCCTTTAAGGGCCTTGAAGGTCAAACAGAGAGTTTTAAATTTGGCTCTGTATTGTACTGGTAACCAATGATGTTTATGTAAAAATGGTGTGATGTGTCACGTCGCTTACAACCTTCTATTAGTCTTGCAGCAGCATTCTGAATCAATTGGAGCTGGTGCAAACCCTTTGTAGCCAGACCAGTGTAGAGTGCATTACAATAATCCAGTCTTGATGTTATCATTGGCATGCACAACTAAGACAAGACTTGCCTTCTCAATGCAAGGAGACAGGTAGCGTAGTTGTTGCAAGTGATAGAAGCTGCTCTTGAAGGTTGCTTGGATTTGAGGGATCAGAGTAAGTATTGAATCGAGCTGTATTCCAAGGTTCCTGACTTGTGATTTGAAGGGGAGTTCATATTTCCCAAAAGAGATTTTGATGTCAGGTATGTCCCCACGTGTTAGGGACCCATAGAAGCTCAAATTCAGGTAAAGTTTGTTGTTTATAGTCCATTCTTGAATTGATGTTAAACAGGTGGTCAGTTTATTCAGGGCTGTGTGTAAGTCAGGTTCAATGGGTATGAGTAGCTGCACGTCATCTGCATAGATGTAGAACTGAATGTCCATTGACTGAATCAGCTTGGCTAGTGGCTTGAGGTAGATATTGAATAGAATAGGTGACAGTATCGATCAGCAGCGTTCCAAGGGTGGGGCGGTCCTCCCCGGGTGCATGCCGCTGGAGGGGTGCAGAGAGCAGCCGTGCGCCTGTCAGCTCCGCTGGTTCCCTGCTCCCTCTGCCCCGGAACAGGTTACTTCCTGTTCCAGAGCAGAGGGAGCAGGGAGCCAGCGGAGCTGAGAGCCGCGCGGCTGCTCCCAGCAGCTAAGTATGCACCCGGGGGGGGGGGGGGATTTGATGTGCCGGTGGGTGTCATTGCGCCAGAGGGGGGTGTTGTGCTGCACCAGGGGGGATGCACATTGGAAATCCGTCCCGGGTGGCAGCCAACCTAGGATCGTCACTGGTATTGATCCTTGTGGTTCCCCACAGGTCAGTGCCCATAGTGGTGATGAGGTGCTGCCAAACACTATGGACTGTTGCCTGTCTGATAAATATCTGAACCAGGCAAGTACTGTTCCACTCATACCTGTTTCTGCCAGTTGTACTAGCCTAATATCGTGATCCACAGTGTCAAAAACTGCTGAGAAATCTAGCAGTACTAGCACCAAGGCAAATTCCCTGTCTCAGTTTCTGTGAAGATCATGTAGTAGGGATACAAGGACTGTTTCTGTTCCATTTCCAGGTCTGAATCCAGATTGACATGGATACAGCCAGTTTCTCTCTTCTTGTCAATCACTGAGTTGACACCGACTGTTTGTTCTATAAGGTTCCCTAAAAATGGGATGTTGGATACTGACTGGTAATTTTCAAGTTTGTCCTGATCAAGGTTGTTCTTCTTAGATGCACTACTGCTCCTTTTAATGCTATTGGTACTTGCCCATTAGAAAGAGAGGAGTTCACAATTTTTGTGGCAACTCCTGAACTGTCTTTGATGGGCAGGGGTCGAGGGAGCAGGTAGCTAGTCAAAGGTTTCTTAGGATTTTGTCAAGGCCCTCCTCTGTTATTGGGTTAAAAGAGTCCCATATGTCTGTGTCAAGAGGGGGTGAGTATGTGTGCTCTAGGTTAGCTGATTGGAGACTGGGTGGGACTGCCTTAAATCCTAACAGAGACTTTTAATTTTGTTGGCAAAGTATGCAGCAAAATTATTGCAGTTCAATTGTGACTGGGCAGGCTGGTTCTGTTGTGGGGGTTTCAGTAGGCTGTTTACTATGCTGAACAGGTGCTTGGTTGAATTCACAGCCTGTTCGATGCATTGAGAGAAATATTGCTTTTTGGTTGCAGTTAAGGCTTGGCGGTACTTTGTCATGTCATTCCTACAGTTCAGCCTATCCTCATCCTGGCGAGATTTATGCCATCTCCTTTCCAGTTTCCATACTTCACACTTAAGGGTCTGAAGTTCAGAAGAAAACCAAGGCAAGCATTTGTGAGTAAAACATAAGACCTTTTTTATTGATGTCATTTTCTCTAAGGTCTTAGCTAGGTGTGTTTTCCAAATATCAGCCTGTTCTGACACTGTAGCTGTCTTTTCATCAACATGTGGATAGTCCAAGGCTTCTAGGAAATTCTCAGCAGTCAGCTTTTTCTCGTCTCTGCTCTCCTTCCAAACTCCATTTGTTCTAGCTGGTCACTTAGGGAAAATTTAATTAGAAAACGGTCTGTCCATGATAGCGGTGTTATCTCAATACTGCTATCCCAGTATTCTGGGATATCAATCCCTTTGTAGAATACCAAGTCTAGCATGTGACATGATGGGTTGACAAATTGATCACCTGTGTGAATCCTAGTGCTATCATTGTATCCAGGAAGATAGTTGTGGTGGTATCTGGGGTTTCAAACGGTAGATTGAACTCTCCCATGATCCACCATCCTAGGAATATTTTGACACTGTTCCACATAGATGACTAATAAATAAATTGAGTGTCCTTGGTATGGGCCCTAAAGTGACTGACTTGGTTAGGGACTGGTTGAGTGGAAGATGACAGAGGGTAGTGGTAAATGGAGCTCATTCTGAGGACAAGGATGCTACCAGTGATGTGCCTCAAGGTTCTTTTTAACATTTTTGTAAGTGATATTGTTGAAGGGCTGTCTGGTAAGGTTTGCCTCTTTGCAGATGACACCAAAATCTGCAATAGGGTAGACACTCCTGATTGTGTGGATAACATGAGGAAAGACTTAGCGAAGCTAGAGGAATGGTCTGGAATTGGCAGCTAAGATTTAATGCTAAAAAATGCAGGGTCATGCATTTGGGTTGTAAAAACCCGTGGGAACTTTTGTGTACAATTTTGGAGACCACACCTTCAAAAAGATTTTAACAGGATGGAGTTGCTCTAGAAGGCAGCTACTAAAATGGTCAGTGTCTTCATCATAAAGCATAAGACCTTATTATGTATCCTTTTGAAGAAAGGGGGGAGAGGGGAGATATGACAGAGACATTTAAATACCTACGTGTCATAAATACATAGGAAGCAAGTCTCTTTCAATTGAAAGGAAGTTCTGGCGCGAAGGGGCATAGGATGAAAGTGAAAGGGGATAGACTCAGAAACAGCCTGAGGAAATACTTCTTCATGGAAAGAGTGGTGAATTCGTGGAATGTGGTGATGAAAATGGTATCTGAATTCAAGAGAGCTTGGGACAAGTATATAGGATCTCAAGGGAGTGATAGGGAGAGTAGATGGCATGGATGGGCAGACTGGATATGGTGTTTATCTACTTACATCTTTCCATGTTTCTAACTCAAAACTGGCTATTTTGAGAGCATTCCAGGGTGAAGTAAGCACTTGGCCAGTTAAGTGCCAATATTCAGCACTTAACCGGCCAAGATAACCACACAAATAGGACTGCATAAAAGTCATCCTACCTTTATGCGGTTCACCAGAGCAGGTTGATAGTGCTGAATATCGCACTTAACCAGCTATGTTTTCGCCAGATCCATGAACCAGGAAATTCAATGCCAGAGGTCTAGAAAGCTTTTGCCAGATGTAGATCAATGATGTTTCAGGATCAGCTGTCCCACAGATCCTCACTCCCAGTCCTTGAGGGCCATCAATAGACCACACCCAAGCACACCCTGCATCAGTTTTGAGAAAAAAAAAAAGCTACACCGGCATTCATACACATAGCTTCCATCCGTGTACGAAAACCATATAGTAGCGCCGCTGTGAGCATGTGCAGAGCAGCCACGGTTAATGATTGGCTGTTCTCTGCAAGTTCAACTGACCGACTGGCTTCCCTCCTATTGAGCTGCTCACTGCTTTTGCAAGCAGCTCATTTGCATGCAGTTTGCTTTGGGAATCGCCTTGCATTTCCAAACTGGTAATTTTTACCAAGGTAGAAATACCAGGCAGTTCTTTCCAGGGACCTTTGTGCATCTTGCCCTGAATGAGCACATAAACAGCAGAGCACAGTACAAAAACAGAGTGTGTATGTGTCTGCCTGAAAAGTGACAGAGTGCCTTCATGTGCATGTGTGTGTCTGAAGAGTGAGAGTGCATTCATGCATGTATCTGAAGAGCAAGAGTGTGTGTATGTGTTAATGTCTCAAGAATGAGTGTGCATGCATCTGTCTGAAGTTTAGTTTAGTTTATTACAATGTTTAATATACCACCCTTCGCATATGTATCAGGCCTAATGTTAAAACAAACAACAATAAATACAATGAAAAAATACAAATAAGAATAAATTACAAGTAAAATAAAACACTTGTCACGTGTGTCGCTAACCCTATTCAGAGCTCAAAGGCTTGTGTAGAGATAGGCTTTAAACTTAGTCTTGCAGGTGCAGAGTGTAACATGGTGTTCCTTAATAAAACAGACCAATTCATAAAAAGCTGTTCTACAGTATTTTCTCAGCATGAGTCAAAGAACAAACTCTAAGACTGTTATTCTGGGAACACAATGTCTATGTAAGATTATAGGGTAGCAAAGCAGTATATAATGGATATGGCAATCCTAAATGTAAGATCTTTTACACAAAGTCCAAGATTTAAACTTACTCCTGTAAGCCACTGGTAGCCAGTGATTCTCAGGCAGCAGTGGAATTACATGGCCAATTTTTCACAGAATGAATTAGTTTTACTGCCATGTTCTGCACATATTACAGCTGTTTGAGAAATAAAAGACACAACCCATTATATAAAGTGTTGCATAAATCAATTTAACTAGAGCCGCTCAATCTAAAAAAAGGACTAATAGTTCTAATCCAACGCAGAGCATAAAAACAAATCTTGGCCACTGAATAATGCCTAGTATCAAGGGAAGTGAAAAAGGGAACTGAACACAGTGACAACACAAGGGCAGCATCTCAACCAGGAATCTAATATCATTTGACTTCTCTGAATTCAAATTCAGATGGTGAGTATGTTTCAGCAACCATTGCACCACTTCTAAATGACAATAATTGAGCAAACTCAAGTCAGTCCTGAAAAAGATCAGCTGAATGGGTGACTTTAATTATCCAAATATAGACTGGGTAAATGTAACATCGGGACACGCTAGAGAGGTACAATTCCTTGATGAAATCAAGGACAGCTTTATGGAGCAGCTGGTGCAGGAGCCGATGAGAGAAGGAAAAATTCTAGACTTGGTCCTTAGTGGAGCACATGATCTGGTGAGGGACGTTATGGTACTGGGGCCGCTTGATAACAGTGATCATAATATGATCAGTTTTGATATCAACCTTGAAGTAACTATACACAGGAAGTCAAATACGTTAGCGTTTAACTTTAAAAAAGGAGACTATGATAAAATGAGAAGAACGGTGAAAAAAAAACTTAAGGGGGCAACTGAGAGGGTAAAAACTGTACAACAGGCATGGACACTGTTCAAATATACCATCCTGGAGGCCCAGGCCAAACATATTCCGCGAATTAGAAAAGAAAGACGGAAGTCCAAAAGACAGCTGGCGTGGTTGAAAAGTGAGGTGAAGAAAGCTATTAGGGCTAAAAGAAACACCTTCAGAAAATGGAAGAAGGAACCATCTGAAAATAACAAGAAGAAGCATAAGGAGTGTAAAAGCAAATGCAAGGCACAGATAAAGAAGGCCAAGAGGGATTACGAAAAAAAAGATAGCATTAGAGGCAAAAAACATAGTAAAAATTTATTTTGGTATATTAAAAGCAGGAAGCTGGCAAAAGAATCAGTTGGGCCGCTGGATGACAGAGGGGTAAAATGGGCAATCAAGGAAGACAAAGACGTAGCGGAGAGATTGAATGAATTCTTTGCTTCGGTCTTCACCGAGGAAGATTTGGGTGGGATACCGGTGTCAGAAATGGTATTTCAAGCGGACGAGTCGAAGAAACTTACTGACTTCACGGTAAACCTGGAGGATGTAATGGGGCAGTTCAGCAAACTAAAGAGTAGCAAATCTCCTGGACCGGATGGTATTCATCCTAGAGTACTGATAGAACTGAAAAATGACCTTGCGGAGCTACTGTTAGTGATATGCAATTTATCCTTAAAATTGAGCGTGGTACCGGAAGATTGGAGGGTGGCCAATGTAACGCCAATTTTCAAAAAAGGTTCCAGGGGAGATCCGGGCATAGGAGCCAACTTTTCAAAATTATTGGGGGTGCTAAGCCCAGTGGAAATAACCCTTCCTTGGACACATACAAGGACTTTTCTCAATATTGGGGGTGCTCAAGCACCCACAGCACCCACAGAGTCGGCTCCTATGGATCCGGGAAATTATAGACCAGTGAGTCTGACATCGGTGCCGGGGAAAATGGTAGAGGCTATTATTAAAAACAAAATTACAGAGCACATCCAAGGACATGGATTACTGAGACCAAGTCAGCACGGCTTTTGTGTGGGGAAATCTTGCCTGACCAATTTACTTCAATTCTTTGAAGGAGTAAACAAACATGTAGACAAAGGGGAGCCAGTTGATATTGTGTATCTGGATTTTCAAAAGGCGTTTGACAAGGTACTTCATGAAAGGCTACAGAGAAAATTGGAGGGTCATGAGATAGGAGGAAATGTCCTATTGTGGATTAAAAACTGGCTGAAGGATAGGAAACAGAGAGTGGGATTAAATGGGCAGTATTCACAATGGAGAAGGGTAGTTAGTGGGGTTCCTCAGGGGTCTGTGCTAGGACCACTGCATTTTAATATATTTATAAATGATTTAGAGATGGGAATAACTAGCGAGGTAATTAAATTTGCTGATGACACAAAGTTATTCAAAGTCGTTAACTCGCGACAGGATTGTGAAAAATTACAGAAAGACCTTACGAGACTTGGAGACTGGGTGGCTAAATGGCAGATGACGTTTAATGTGAGCAAGTGCAAGGTGAAGCATGTGGGAAAAAAGAACCCAAATTATAGCTACGTCATGCAAGGTTCCACGTTAGGAGTTACGGACCAAGAAAGGGATCTGGGTGTCGTCATCGATAATACACTGAAACCTTCTGCTCAGTGTGCTGCTGCGGCTAGGAAAGCTAATAGAATGTTGGGTATTATTAGGAAAGGTATGGAAAACAGGTGTGAGGATGTATAATGCCATTGTATCGTTCCATGGTGTGACCGCACCTTGCGTATTGTGTTCAATTCTGGTCGCCGCATCTCAAGAAAGATATAGTAGAATTGGAAAAGGTGCAGCGAAAGGCGACTAAAATGATAGCGGGGATGGGACGACTTCCCTATGAAGAAAGACTAAGGAGGCTAGGGCTTTTCAGTTTGGAGAAGAGACGGCTGAGGGGAGACATGATAGAGGCATATAAAATAATGAGTGGAGTGGAACAGGTGGATGTGAAGCGACTGTTCACGCTTTCCAAAATACTAGGACTAGGGGGCATGCAATGAAACTACAGTGTGGTAAATTTAAAACAAATCGGAGAAAATATTTCTTCATCCAACGCATAATTAAACTCTGGAATACGTTGCCGGAGAACGTGGTGAAGGCGGTTAGCTTGGCAGAGTTTAAAAAGGGGTTAGATGGTTTCCTAAAGGACAAGTCCATAAACCACTACTAAATGGACTTGGGAAAAATCCACAATTCCAGGAATAACATGTATAGAATGTTTGTACGTTTGGGAAGCTTGCCAGGTGCCCTTGGCCTGGATTGGCCGCTGTAGTGGACAGGATGCTGGGCTCGATGGACCCTTGGTCTTTTCCCAGTGTGACATTACTTATGTACTTATCTGCAAAGAAAAAAGCAGCAATTCTTCTCAATGTAAGAGGGCTAAGAAAGATATTAAACAAAACAGGGTACCATAAAGAAGCTGTTAAATTTACAATCGCCCTGAAAGATCTCTCAGCTAAGTAAGAGGCAAACTAATTACACAAGGAGGGGCATTTTCGATAGGCTGTTTAAATCAAACTTTGGACTTTTTGCTGAAAACGTCCAAAAATCATGGCCATTTTTCAAACTTGAAAAACGTCTGTCTTTTTGTTTCGAAAATGGCCATTTCCTAGATGTTTTCTAGACATTTTGAGCTAGATTCTATATATCACACCCAAAAAATTGGTGCCCAAAAAATACACCTAGGCGTATTCTATAAACTGCACCTAAATTTAGGAACGATTTATAGAATATTCCTAAATCTAGGTGTACTTTATAAAATAAGCTCAACACCCATTTTCTGTGACTATATTTAGTCGTGGCCATTTGTGCCAATGAAAACCTGGTGTAAATGCCAATGCATAAATTACACTCAGAACAAGCATATTCTATAACAGTGCGCATAAATTCTAGGAATGCCCACAACTCACCCATGGCCATACCCCTTTTTCTGATCCACATCTTAGAATTTACACACATCATGTTATAGAATATGCTTAGACATTTGTGCATGTAAATTCTAATTAATGCCAATTACTGTCAATAACTGCTTGTGTTCAATTATCAGCGCAGATTGGCTTGACATGATAATTAAGTTGTGCGCACAAATCCAGATTATGTCCAGATTTGTGTGTGCAACTCAAGTTGCACTATATAGAATCCAGGGGTTTGGGCTTAGTGCATCTATCTTTATGGACTATTTTCAGAAAAAAAAAGTCCAAGAGATAAACGCACAAAATCAAGCCTTTGGGATGTAGGAGGAGCCAGCATTCTTAGTAGACTGGCCACACAGACTTCCCAGCAGAGCAGTGGGGCATCCAGGTGGCACTGTAGTGGACTTCACATAAATGGTCCTAGGTACACATCTCCAAAACCCACCAAAAACTTACTGTACCCAACTATATAGTATTACAATAGCCCTTATGGATGCAGGTTTCACCTATATGTGGGTACAGTAGGTTTTTGGTGGGTTTTGGGGGCCTGACACTTTCCACCACAAGTTTACCAGTTAGAGTGGATTATGGGCCTGGGCCCCCTTTTCAACAGTGCACTGCTGGGACCTGCTTGCTGTTCTAATAGGATTGGCTATAACATCTGAAGCTGTTATAGAGGCTGGTATGTACTGTTTCATTTATATCTTTTGGGGGTGGGAGGGAGTCAGTGACCACTGGGAGAGTAAGGACGTGTCATTCTTTTATTCCTCAAGTGGTCATCTGGTCATTTAAGGCACTTATTTGTGACTATTAGTCTTTATTAAAACTGGTCTAGACCAAAACGTCCAACTTTTAGCCCTGGAAGTTTTTGTTTTGTTCCATTATGGCAGAAAAATATCCAAGTGTTAGAAATGCCCAAATCCCACTCTTAACATGCCCCCTTGTGATTTGGCTGTACTGCAGATGAACAGCATAGAAAAAACATCTAAAAAATGTTTTTCAAAAATAGCTATTTGGACTTTTTGTGAGAAAAATGTCTATCTTCCGGTTTATGTCAGTTTTTGGACATTTTTTCTGTTTTGAAAATGAGCCCCACAGTGTCCTTAAACCCAAATCTGCCAATCTATTTAAAAGAAATTATGGTCCACTAAATCAACAGCAAAAAAAGTTCAGGGACACAGTGATGACATATTTATCTGCTTGAAAGATTTCCCTAATCCTACTCTGCATTCCAGTAAGTCTTCATAATGTGATGTTCATGAAGCCCAGTTGGTATGGATGCAATACATTTAACTTATGCCTGTGCACGTTTGTGTGTGACTGAAGAGTGAGAGAGTGCATATATGTGCATTTGTGTGTGTGCACGTTTCTGAAGAGTGCATGTGTTTCTGTGTCTCTGGTGGGGATAATCTGATATAAATAAGCGTTTCCCATTGAAAATTTGGGCTGGAGAAGTCCAGTGGTACAAATGTACCTGTGCACCAGTAGAGTAGCAAGAAGATAATGTTTGGGTAGGATAGATGAGCAGACATTTCCTCTCCCCACCCCCTGCATCCCCACCAAATTCAAAAAACTTAACTGGCGAGGATCCCCAAGCCCTACCAACTGAAGACTTCTGCAGTCTGCTGGTGTCAGCAGCTTGGAGCACTATCTAGACTGCAGCAGTTTTCTTACAGGGGTTCAGCACTTCAGTGGACTGCAGATGTCTTCAGGTGGCTTGGGGATCCCCAACAGCTATACTAACAGTGTACCACTGCTGTCCAGGCCTCTGGCTGCCCCTGGAGGGAGGTTTTGATCCAGTGAATTTACCCAGCTAACTATCAAGATACCTGGGCAAATTCCTTTGCAAACAGTCCTCCTTTGCATACTGCCTCCAATATGTCTATATCCTTTCAAAAGCACCATTTCGGACGATTTCCTTATGAGGAAAGGCTAAAGCGGCTAGGGCTCTTCAGCTTGGAGAAAAGGCGGCTGAGGGGAGATATGATAGAGGTCTATAAAATAATGAGTGGAGTTGAACGGGTAGATGTGAAGCGTTTGTTCACACTTTCCAAAAATACTAGGACTAGGGGGCATGCGATGAAGCTACAATGTAGTAAATTTAAAACGAATCGGAGAAAGTTTTTCTTCACTCAACGTGTAATTAAACTCTGGAATTCGTTGCCAGAGAATGTGGTAAAGGTGGTTAGCTTAGCGGAGTTTTAAAAAGGTTTTGACAGCTTCCTAAAGGAAAAGTCCATAGACCGTTATTAAATGAACTTGGGGAAAATTCACCATTTCTGGGATAAGCAGTATAAAATGTTTTGTATATTTTTGGGATCTTGCCGGGTATTTGTGACCTGGATTGGCCACTGTTGTAAACAGGATGCTGGGCTCGATGGACCTTTGGTCTTTCCCAGTATGGCAATACTTATGTACTTACGTACTTTTGTCATACATACAATTTTGTAAATGTACACCTCAGACACACTGCTCATAAATCTCATTCTTTGGGTTTGTCCTCCCTTGGCATCTCTGGTTGCAGTGGAGGAGGAAAATGACTTGCCCAGCTTCTCTAGTTCTCAGTTCACTGCTTAACCAATAGGCCATTCCAGTCAAAGCATGCATTTACACAGCAACCATGCTCACTCACAACCTGCTACTAAGGACAAACCCAGAATTAGGACCTGCAGTTTTCTGTACACAGCTTCTGGAAAGATGAAGTGAAGGTGGACGGCCATGAACAAAGAGTCCTGGTGGGAGGGGATAGTAGTGCAGGGAAAGACTGATGTGATTTGAGGGTGATCAAATATATAAGTGGAGGGCTGTGGTAGGGGCCCACGCAAGTATGTTTTCCTAGGACCCAATATATTGTTAATCTGGCCCTATTTAGTTCACAAACACACAAGCAGTGGATCCAAAAAGAGTCCTCTCACAGTTGGTGTCTTCCTAAACAAGGTCTTTATTCAAATCAATAAAAACAACCCGACACGTAACGTGTTTCGGCCGTGAAGGCCTGCATCAGGGGTCTATTGCTCTTTGATGCAAAATAACTTGTAAAGCAGATGACTCACAGTCAAATATCTGTTAACAGAGATATCGCAGCCAAGTCACAGCAGCTAGATGTATTCAGTCAGGGCACAGACTGGGGCTCCTGTTCTTCTTTCCCTGGGCCTCCTTAACCTCAGCCTGGACCTGTCTTTTAACTCTTTAAAATCATCCAGGTCCTGACTCCCGGCACAGACAGGAGCAGGAGAGGACAGACCATGAGAGCAGGCACGCAGGAAGCGGCTTGCTGGTGCTGGGCCCAGGCCCCTCCTCCCCCCTTGGAAGCAAAGACAGAAAGGTAAGGGGCTGACCTGTCCTGGGTAGGCCACTAGGTGGCGCTGTTCCCATAGAAATGGGAGGAAAGGTCCAGGTCATGTCATTATTGAGGAGTCCACCAGGGGAGCCGGTAGGGGAATGTCCAGGTGGAGGTTGCTAGGACCAAGGAGAGTCCTGGGCTGGAAACAGGTGTAGGTAGTTATGGGCTGGGTCCTGCCTGGAATTAGGGGGAAGAGCCTGAAGGGGTGGAGAAGCTAATTAACCACCTTATACCTGCCTGAGTAGTGAAAGAGAAGGAAGAAGCTGGGACCGGGCAGCTTGAGGAAGAAGATCCCCTTGAAGGTGCTGGCTGAACTCTGTGGACTTTTTGAAACTATCTGCTGAAAAGGTGACAGCTGCACTACCAGCTGAGAAAGTCTTTAAATGAAAAAGTAAATGCTTTGCTTTGGCTGTTTGCACTGTGAAAGTTTGAGGCACTGCTTTAAGTATGGACAGGGTTTAATTAGAAGACTCTGAGTAACTGCCTTTTTGCTAGGTTTAAGTTGAAGAAGAAATGTTTGAGTGAAAGCAGAAATAAGCCATGAAGATGATGTTAAATGGCAACTAATAAAACCTTTGATTATAAGAATCCTGATGTTGGTGAACATTTGTGAAGGAAGCTAAGCAGGGTCAGCCCTAGCCAGGTCCTGGAAGGGTGACCAGTTCACAGCATGCGGTTATAGAATATACCTGCTCTGCGCCTAACTTAGGTGCCAGTAGTTACACTATGTTTTACTTGGTGTAAATGGGCATGCTTAGAGTTAGGCGCAGACATGGCCACTAGGTGTATTATATAAACCAGCTAGGCATATTCTATAAACCATGCTTAAATCTAGGCGCAGTTTACAGAATACACCTAGGAGGGTGGAAATATTTTCAGTGCCAATTTTTCAGGCGCCATATATAGAATCTAGTCCAATGTGACAAGCACATGTACTTTTAACAACACATGGAGGGCAGTTTTCAAAATATGTTTTACATACACAGTATCCAGAAACAATGGGATCTTCAACATTTTTACAAATAACTCAAAAAAACAAATGTACTATTACAAAAAAAATTGTGGACCTGGGGAACCGGGCTCAATTCCTACTGCTGCCTAATGGTCAGCCATGGGTTGAGATCTTGGAACCAGGTTCAATTCCCTCTGCAGTTCCATGTGACCCTGGGCAAGTCACTTAGGGGCCCTTTTACTAAGCGGTGGTAAGGGGAAATGGGACTTGATATACCGCCTGTCTGAGGTTTTTGCAACTACATTCAAAGCGGTTTACATATATTCAAGTACTTATTTTGTACCAGGGGCAATGGAGGGTTAAGTGACTTGCCCAGAGTCACAAGGAGCTGCAGTGGGACTCAAACTCAGTTCCCCAGGATCAAAGTTCACTGCACTAACCACTAGGCTACTCCTCCAACATGGGCTTACCATTCGGCAATCCGGAACTACCGCCAGCCCAATGTGGTTGTCGGCGGTAGTTCCATCCCCAGTGCACAGCATTTCTGGCACTAGCAGAAATATTCAAAAACTATTTCCGCCGGGTTAGCACGGGAGCCCTTACCACAATCTGAATGGGTGGCAGTAAGTGTTCCTCCCTGCATGGTCACACGGTAAGAGCATTTTACCACATGGCCATGTGGCCTTTTTGCCCACTGCAGTAAAAAGAGTCTCAGCATGCAGCAAAAATGGCCCCCACCGCTAGTGCAAGGCCCTTTTTACCACAGCTTAATAAAAGGGCCCCTTAGCCCTCCATTGCCTCAGGTACAATATAATAATATAATACTAGATTGTGAGCCCATTAGGGACAGTACCGGTATCCAAAAAAGAAAATTATACACCGCTTAGGTCTAGGTGGTATATAAATACTGAAAATAAATATAAGGCCACATAAATAAATTGACAGGTATTGCTGCAAGATGCTGTAAAAACTGGATGATCCCTGTTTTCAAAATGATGTCATCAGTGGCGTAGCTAGGGGGGCCCAGGGGGAGCGGTTGCTCCCCTAAACAGATATTTAGAAAAAATGGCGTCTATGCGCCACATGCAATATTTTTCTCCCCCCCCCCCCCCTCGCACGAGTCTTGTATCTGTTCTCCTGTCTGTTCTGCCCGCTCTCTCTCCTGTCCACAGCGCGTGGTTGTTTTTACTTCCCTGAAGCCTTCTCCCTCCTGCACCGGCGATTCACAGTCAGCCTTCTGCCAGTGTCGGGGCCTCTCCTCAGGCGCGTCCCACCTCTGCGGAAAACAGGAAGTTGTATTAGAATAGGCAGGACGCGCCTAAGGAGAGGCCCCAACGCTGGCAGAAGGCGACTGTGAATCGCCGGTGCAGGAGGGAGAAGGCTTCAGGGAAGTAAAATTAACCATGCAGACAGGAGAGAGCAGGCTGAAGAAAGGGAGAAAGATGTAAGACCCGGTTGGTCAGTCAGTCGGTCTGTCGGTGGGTGAAAAGGTGGAGAAGGAGAAGGAAGAAAAAGCTGGCCAAGGAAGTTTAACAGACAGGAGTGGAAGTGAGCCATCTAGTCCACTGTAAGCATGGAAGCCAGTTTGGTTGATTTGTTTCCACTCCCCAGCGCAGCCATCATTGCCATTCACTCAAAACAAAGCAAGCCAAACGTATAAGCAGCTGTATCCATGTTGTCGATCTTTATTGTTGGTCCATCTGTCTGTAACAAGTCTAAAGTTGTTTCAGTTGGATAGGCAGTGCCTTAAAAGCTGGAGGAGAAAAGTAGTAATAATTGAATATCACTAAAACAGCTTCAAAAATTATTGTAGCTGGTAGAAACCGCAATTATAAACTCTATAGTTTGATTTTTCTTCACTGTGCTTCTATACAATACAGATATCCAGATTTCAGTGAGGATATCCTGTTTTCTGATGGGTTCATCTTAACTGTTGTTGTAATCTGCCATGGGAAGATAGAATATATTGAAATTAAATGGAAGTAGAATTAAACTCTCCTTTCATTGGGGCACGTGATATCACATTTTCATCTGTTTTGTAGTTTACCATTTAGGTACACAAATGGATTATTCTGTTTTGGGGCAAGTGGTGTTATAAGTCGAAATAAGAAGAAAGAAGACATGGGGACACAGGGGCACTACTGAAAGGGGGGGGGGATATAGGTGCTCTACTGAAAAGGAGGGGGATAGGGACACAGGGGCACTACCGGAAAGGGGGGGAGGAGGTAGGGGCACCACTGGGAATGGGAATATGGGGACAATTGTGAAAAAGGGGTCAGATGGGGAGAAAGAGGTAATGCTGGAAAAGGGGGAAGATGGTAACACAGAGGTAATGCTGGAAAAGGGGGAAGATGGTAACACAGGGGTAGTGCTGGAAAAAGGGTGAAGATGGGGACACAGGGCAATGTTAGAAAATGGGGGAGATGGGGACACCAGGAGGGCAGATGGTAGAAAATGGGGAGATAAAGAGACCAGGTAGGCTTCTGCTGAAAAAGGGGAGGAAGATGGGGATCCAGAAAGGGCAGATGCTGAACTTGGGGATGGATTAGGACAAGGAACACAGAAGGGAGATGCTGGACAGTACAAATAGTGGTGCAGAGGAAAGAAGGATGGTGCACTTGGAGACAGAAGAAATGTCAGATGGGCAAAAGACCCTTTTAAAGGCAGAAGAAACAGCGAAAAACAGAAAATAGACAGTGGGACCAAAGCAAATGAGAAAATAAATTGTTCAAACAACAGTAGAAAAGGTATTTTATTTTCAATTTGATATTAGAAATATGACAGTATTTGAAAATGCACATCTCCGATACCTTCAAATTAGCAACCCTGCAGGGGTATGAGTGCATTTTCTTAAGTCATTTTGGATGTACTGCAGCAGATTTTGATGGGTAGAATCAGGGACTGCAAATCCCACATGAATTTGGGATGTGAGTTCACACTAGGACTGGTTGAAAAATCTCCCTTCTGTAACTGGATCACTTGGCAGCTCTATACACAGCTATTTGATAGTGGGGACATAAAATGAAAGATCAGTGCCAAACAAATGTAGAGAAGGGAAAGAAAAAGACAAGAGGCGCGAGAAGAAATGGAAATGCCAACCTGGAAAATAATTTGTAAGGTTGACTCATGAAACATGGAAAAAAAAGACTGGGACCAGCCAAATTCCCAGACAACAAAGGTAGCACTGTCTGTTCATAGGTGGGTTAGGGCTGTTATGGTGTGGTAAGTTTTGAGTTCTAGGGCAGTGTTTCCCAAGTTGGTCCTGGAGGTACCCCCTTGCCAGTCAGGTTTTCAGGCTATCCACAATAAATATGCATGACATTGATTTGTATATACTGCCTCCATTACATGCAAATCTTTTTCATGCGGATTCATTGTGGATAGCCTGAAAACCTGAATGGCAAGGGGGTACAAGAAAACAACAGGGTAACTGATCTGCAAACTCCAAGCTGGAAAATAAACAAAGCAGATATGTGAATAAAAAACAGTATTTATTTCTACCTATCTCTCTATATAAAAGGCAAGACCAACGTTCTATGAAGCCTCCAGCCGGAAGTGTGAAGGGGGCGAGATATCCGGTTTCCCTATGAGTGTCTGCCCCGCCCTCTCTGTAACACAGTCAGTGAAGGAAAACAGCAGAGCACGAAATCAAATCATTGGCTCTGTAACAGTGAAGGACTCAGAGGGGGGAGGGGAGAGAGGCCAGAGGGCAGGGACACACACTCTCCCACATGCACACAGAAGAAAACATTGCTAGCCCCCGTTTCATTTGCATCAGAAACGGGGCTTTTTTTTACTAGTTTTCAATAAATACTGTTTTTTTTATTCACGTATCTGCTTGTTTGTTTTCCATCTGGCAAGGGGGTACTCCAGGACCACCTAGGGAAACACTTCTCTAGGTCCCACTGTAATATTTATAGCACTGTCTTTTCGTAGGTGTCACGTTTTCAAAGCTGGAAACTGGGTTTGTGAGCCCTTGGGCCACTGCCGAGGAGCGGCAGTGGCAGGCAAAACCACCCCACGCTAGAGACAGGGCAGATCTTTGACAAACAGCTAGGCTTCACCTGCACCTGGCCACTTTCCACCAAGAGTTTAGCTCAAGGCTTCAGGTGGCCGGCAGGACTTACTGAACAGGGCAGGACTGGCTAACAGCTAGGCAGCACAGGGTCAGCAAGGCAGGGAAAGGATAGGCTAAAGGACAGGACTGAAAGCTGCGAGCAGCCACTGAAACAGGGAACAATCACAGCCAGACACAAGACTGAACTGAAAGCTGCAAGCAGCCACAGAAGCAGGGAACAAACACAGATAAACCCAGAACTAGGCAAGACATACAAACAAGACACAAGACTAGGAAACAAGCAATACTCTAAACTAAACTAAACACAGACTAACTAGAACAGGCAAGACTTCAGGCAAGAACTAGAGCAAGGAAACAAACTCAGGCTGAAGTGCAAAAGCACCACCGTACCAGGGCCTTAGATGCAATGCAAATGCAAAGCAGCAAGGTTTCAGAATGGCTAATAAGCCCAGCAGCACCTGGAGCTCAGCTGCAACCATCACCAGGAAACTACTGGTGCTGTGTAGGTTCAATCCAAGCAAGCAAGTCTGGCAGCCCGGAAGATCCAGACTGGACTAGACTAAAGTCTGGAACGGGCAGGAACAGCAAGACAGTCTATAGCAGTTCATAGCAGCCACCGGTTCTGGCCACCAGAGGGCAAGGTGAGCATAGACGTAACAGTAGGTGGGTTAGGGCTGTTATGGTGTATAGGTTTTGGGTGTCTTTTTGCAGGGGTTTGTGTTATTTCACAAAATGTCTAGCCCTATTTGAAAGTAGGCTGTGGGGCAAGGGCCGCCTTTGGTGGCCCTTGCCACCTAAAATAAAAATGCTCAGGACTACTGTTCTTCACATCCTATAGAATCATCACACAAACAAATGCCCATTTGATTTAAACAAGGTGTCTAGCAGGGGAAGGAATGTATGTGCTATTCCTGAGGTGATGGTCACAATTTGAATATTTTTACTTTGTAGTTAAGAAGACATGTTGCCTGCTCTGGCCAGTCCAGGGATCTCTTCTGCGTCCTGCCTCCTGATGTAACTTACTGTTTCCTTGTGGGCAGGACGCAACAGAGACAGCCTGTATTAATCAGTGCCTGCTACAGCCCCTGAGCAACAACACAGACACTGCTGTTGACAAAGCTGTCTCCACTTACAATGCCACTCTCTCCTCTGCTCTTGACACCCTTGCACCGTCCATCTCCCGTCCCACAAGGCGTACCAATCCCCAGCCCTGGCTGACCCCTTGCACCCGATACCTTCGCTCCTGCGCCCGTTCGGCTGAACGCCTCTGGAGGAAATCTCGCGCCCATACTGACTTCATTCACTTCAAATTCATGCTATCCTCCTTCCAATCCTCCCTATTCCTCGCTAAACAGGACTATTACACCCAATTGATTAATTCCCTCAGCTCTAACCCTCGTCGTCTCTTCGCCACCCTCAACTCCCTCCTCAAAGTGCCCTCCGCTCCCACTCCCCCCTCACTCTCTCCGCAATCTCTGGCCGACTACTTCTGTGACAAGGTCCAGAAGATCAACCTTGAATGCACCACTAAACCTTCTCCTCCTCTTTATCCTATAACCCACTCTCTCAACCAACCTACCCAGGCCTCCTTCTCCTCTTTTCCTGCTATCACCGAAGAGGAAACTGCCCATCTCCTCTCCTCCTCGAAATCCACCACCTGTTCCTCAGACCCCATCCCCACCAACTTACTTAACACCATCACTCCTACTATCACCCCCACCATCTGTCATATCCTCAACCTCTCTCTCTCCACTGCAACTGTCCCAGACACCTTCAAGCATGCCGTGGTCACACCACTCCTCAAAAAACCATCACTTGACCCTACCTGTCCCTCCAACTACCGCCCCATTTCCCTCCTACCCTTCCTCTCCAAGATACTTGAACGCGCCATTCACAGCCGCTGCATTGATTTCCTCTCCTCTCATGCCATCCTCGATCCGCTTCAATCCGGCTTTCGCCCCCTACACTCGACAGAAACAGCACTATCTAAAGTCTGCAATGACCTGTTCCTCGCCAAATCTAAAGGTAACTATTCAATCCTCATCCTCCTCGACCTATCCACCGCTTTTGACACTGTCAATCACAACCTACTTCTTGACACACTGTCCTCCTTTGGGTTCCAGGGCTCTGTCCTCTCCTGGTTCTCCTCTTATCTCTCCCATCGTACCTTCAGAGTACACTCTCATGGCTCATCCACCTCCCCTATCCCGCTCTCTGTTGGAGTTCCCCAGGGTTCTGTCCTTGGGCCCCTTCTTTTTTCAATGTACACCTCTTCCTTAGGCTCCCTAATCTCTTCTCATGGTTTCCACTATCAACTTTATGCTGACGACACCCAGCTTTATCTCTCCACACCAGAAATCACTGCGGAAACCCAGGCCAAAGTACTGGCCTGCTTATCCGACATTGCTGCCTGGATGTCCAACCGTCACCTGAAACTAAACATGGCCAAGACGGAACTTATTGTGTTCCCACCCAAACCCACTTCTCCTCTCCCTTCACTCTCTATCTCAATTGATAACACCCTCATCGTCCCCGTCTCATCTGCCCGCAATCTTGGTGTCATCTTCGACTCCTCCCTCTCCTTCTCTGCGCATATCCAGCAGATAGCCAAGACCTGTCGCTTCTTCCTCTATAACATTAGCAAAATTCGCCCCCTCCTCTCCGAGCACACCACTCGAACTCTCATCCACTCTCTCATTACCTCTCGCCTTGACTACTGCAACCTACTCCTCACCGGCCTCCCACTTAGCCATCTATCCCCCCTTCAGTCCATCCAGAACTCGGCCGCACGTCTTATCTTCCGTCTCAACCGATATACTCATATCACCCCTCTCCTCAAGTCACTTCTCTGGCTTCCGATCAGATACCGCATACAGTTCAAGCTTCTCCTACTCACCTACAAATGCACTCGATCTGCAGCCCCTCCTTACCTCTCTACTCTCATTTCCCCTTATGTCCCCACCCGTAACCTCCGCTCTCTAGACAAATCCCTCCTTTCAGTACCCTTCTCCACCACCGCCAACTCTAGGCTTCGCCCTTTCTGCTTCGCTTCACCCCATGCTTGGAACAAACTCCCTGAGCCCATACGCCGGGCCCCCTCCCTACCCATCTTCAAATCATTGCTCAAAGCCCACCTCTTCAATGTCGCCTTCGGCACCTAATCACTACACCTCTTCTCAGGAAATCTTAACAACCCCAACTTGACATTTCGTCCTCTAGATTGTAAGCTCTTCTGAGCAGGGACTGTCCTTATTTGTTAATTTGTACAGCGCTGCGTAACCCTAGTAGCGCTCTAGAAATGTTAAGTAGTAGTAGTAGTAGTGTAGCTGACACCAACCTGCGCCTATTTTATAAAAGTCTGCTCCCCCTGAGATCAAAACCTGGCTACGCCTCTGGATGTCATTCAGGAAGTAACCATTAAGACCCCTTTTAGCAAAATGGCATTTAGCAAAGAAGATGAAGTTGCAATTAAATTTTTGCAACAAAATAAGGCATATGGCGCAATGTGTTTGCAAAGGGAGTTTCCTAATAAAGGTTTCACTCATGTATTTTCAAAGGTCATACAATTTTACCAAACTGCAGTATAAAGTGGCCTTAGCATGTCCTTATGCTGGTTATTCCCACTCGCTGAGGCCACTTTCACCATGGGGTAAAACGGCTAATTTTTCTATTTTCTGTATTCATATCCAAGCTCTAATTTTCTCATTAGCATGTGACCATTGGTATGTGAACCCCTACTGCCACCTATTTTGTAGGCAGTAAGGGCTCACACGCTAACCACATGCTAATCAGCGCACGACAATGTAGCTGTGCTAACTGATTGGCGCAGAACACACCCACTCTCTGATCCCAGAACCACCCATATGGGTAGTGCGCACTGATCCCAAAACCACCACGGGACACCTGAGCATACCCTACGGTATGGTATTTTTAGCTGCAGTAAACACGAATTAGTGCTTATCGTAACTTAGTAAAAGGACCCCTAAATGTTTAAACAATTGCAAAGTATTTTGAAACTATGTAAGGCAGTAGTTCTAAAACCTGGTCCTGGAGGCGCCCGAGCCAGTCAGGTTTTCAGGATACTCACAATGAATATTCATGAGAGAGATTTGCATGCAGCGGAGGTAGTGCATGCAAATCTCTCTCATGAATATTCATTGTGAGTATCCTGAAAACCTGACTGGCTCAGGTGCCTCTAGGACACCAGGTTTGGGAACCACTGATATAGTCACATTTTTTCAGGACATTTTTTCCGTGTATATGTTTACTCATGTTAAAACTTCTTTATTTTGAGGGAACCGGTTACTGAAACCATGTGTCCATCACAAGGTATTCCTTTTGGCCTGTCTTGCAGTCCATGGTGAATGAGGCTTCATCTGTGTCACTTGGTGAGCTTTGCAACCGCTGTCAGACTCAGACAATGGAGAAACATTCTTAAGCACCAATTATACAACAACTTCTTACTGAAAATGTATGTTCCTCTTTCAACCTTCCCTCTTTAGGATCTTTCATGTGATACTAAGCACCATGTGAGATACATGCCACAAGCCGAGAGGTCAGCTTCTGCAACTGCACCACTGCTCCACCCTTCACACTCTCCAACATCCCTTGTAATAAGAGACAAATCTCCAGTGTCATGCCCTTCAATCAATGGTTACAAGAAAGGATACTAATTTCAGTCCAGATCATAGGAGCTTCAATTCAATGACAAGTCAACCTTGCCTAATCTGCAGCCTCCTCCATCCCCCCCCCCCCCCCCTTCAGTTAACTGCTATTACAAAAGTGAACATTTAACTCTCATCACTGGCTAAAGGCAGTATAGTAAGTACAAGCGGTTTACAACGTAAAATATATTACAGTATAACACCAGAAATAGAAATATAATAATAATAGAACAGAAAGAAAAGGAAAGCAAAGGCAAAAAAGCGGCACCCCAACATAATAGCCCCAACAAAATGGCCCCTCCCACAAAATAACCCTTGACAAAATAGCCCCTAGACAAAATAGCCCCCTAGAAAAAAATGCAGTGCCATATTCTGGGCAGCCTGATCGGGCCCTTTTGTCAGGGGGCTAATTTGTCAAGGGATATATTGTGGGCAGGCCATGTTGACAGTGGCTGTTATGTCAGGGACTATTATGTCAGGAGCTTTTTTAGTTTGGAGCTTTTTTGTCAGGGCTATTTTGTCGGGGCCACTTTGTCGGGGCTATTTTGACCGGGTACCGCAAAAAACATGCTTCTGCTGCGGCCGCAGCACACCACTCCCCCACATTGTCGATCCCAGGATTGACGGGCAGCTAAGGCAAAGGAATCAACCACCATAAGCGTCACGGAAAAGGTGAGTCTTCAAGAGCTCCCTAAAATTTTTCCAGGAAGGCTCCAAACGAAGAGCAAAAGGATGTTTATTTCAGCGGGCAGACCCAATCACCAAAAACATGGAGTCTCTAAATTTATTACAGAAAGAATGAGTTGAATGGGAACAGCTGAAAAAAGTAGAACAGCAGTGAGCGAAACTGAAAGGAGCTATGTTAAAAGCGACAAAACTTTATGGTAGAAAATTACATAAAAGTAAGAGGAAAAGAAGACCACTCTGGTTCTCAAACATAGTAGCTGAAAAAGGAAGGGAAGGAAGTTTAGCCTTCATATGTTACAAGACGACTCAGAAAGAGGAGGACAGGCAAAAATACCTAGAAAAGCTAAGAGAAGCTGGAAAAGCTGTCAGGAATGCAAAGAGGAAAATGGAACAAAAGATAACTGATACGGTAAAATTGGGGGATAAAGCTGAGGGGGAGGAATATGTAGAAGCTGATAAGCATAAAGCTGAACTGCTTAACAATTATTTCTGTTCTGTGTTCATGGATGAAAGGCCAGAGGTAGGACTACAGGAAACAAATGCAAATGGGGATGGATGTATGGTAGACCGGGACCGATTCTCAGAAGTCTGTGTTTGTGAGGAGATAACTAAACTAAAAGTAGACAAAGCAATGGGACCTGACGGGATACATCTGAAGGCACTCAAGGAACTCGGAGAGATTCTGGCTGCTCCGCTGTCTGATGTCTTGAATGCTTCCTTAGAGTCTAGCGTGGTCCCGGGGGATTGGAGAAGAACAGATGTGGTCCCTCTGCACAACAGCAGAAGTAAGGAAGAAATTGGAAATTACAGACCAGTCAGTCTGATCTCAGTGGTGAGCAAACTAATGGAAATGCTTCTAAAGTGGAGGAATGTGAGGTTTCTTGAATTGAATGGATAGCAAGACCGAAGGCAGCATGGCTTTCACCAGAGGCAGGTCGTGTCAGACAAACCTGATTGATTTCTTTGAGTGGGTGACCAAACAGTTAGACTTGGGAGGTGCACTTGATGTGGTGTACTTGGATTTTAACAAAGCCTTTGACATGGTTCCACACAGGCGACTGATAAATAAACTGAGTGCCCTCGGTATGGGACCTAAAGTGACTGACTGGGTTAGAAAATGGTTAAATGGAAGGAGACAGAGGTTAGTAGTAAATGGAGTTTGATCTGAGGAAAGGGATATTATTAGTGATGTACCGCAGGGGTCTTTCCTCGGGCCAGCTCTTTTTAACATCTTTGTGAGTGGTATTGCGGAAGGGCTGTCTGCTAAAGTTTGTCTCTTTGCGGATGATACCAAACTCTGTAATAGGATGGACACGCTGGAGGGTGTGAATGGCATGAGGAAGGATCTAGCGAAACTTGAATGGTCCGATAATTGGCAACTAAGGTTTAATGCTAAGAAATGCAGGGTCATGCACTTGGGGTACAAGAATCCAGGGGAACGGTACAATATAGGGGGTGAAGTGCTTCTGTGTACGAAAGAAGAGTGGGACTTGAGGATGATTGTGTCTGATGACCTTAAGAACTCCAAACAGGTAGAAAAAGCAACTGTCAAAGCCAGAAAGATGCTTGGCTGCATAAGGAGAGGGATGACCAGCAGGAAAAAAGAGGTGATAGTGCCCTTGTACAAGTCTCTTGTGAGGCCCCATTTAGAGTACTGTGTGTAATTCTGGAGACCGCACCTACAGAAGGTTATTATCAAGATGAGGTCGGTCCAGAAGGTGGCTACAAAATTGGTAAGTGGTCTCGGTCATAAAACACATAGGGACAGGGCAGGCTTAGGAACCTCAACTTGTATAAGCTGGAAAAGAGGCAGGATAGAGGGGATATGATAGACATGTTTAAATACCTCAGTGGTGTTAATGTACAGGAGGTGAGCCTTTTTCAAATGAAGGAAAACTCTGGAATGAGTGGGCATACAATGAAGTTAAGTGGAAATAGGCTTAGGAGTAATCTAAGAAAATACGTTTTCATGGAAAGGGTGGTGGATGCGTGGAATGACCTCCCAATAGAGGTTGTGAAGACGAGGACTGTTTCAGAATTTAAGAAAGCATGGAACAGGAATGCAGGATCCCTTAGGAAAGGAAGAGTTAGTGGTTACTGAGGATGGGCAGACTGGATGGGCCACTTGGCCCTTATCTGTCGTCATGTTTCTATGAGAAATCTGCCGAAAAGAAGGGACACAAAGAAAATTCACTTGATGTACTCACCTTTAACAACAATTGCATCAATGTGGTTTACACAATAAAACAGAACATAAAATATACAATAAAACAGTACATTTTCATTTTATTTTTTTGTATTAAGATTCTTATATACTACCTACTTGCCTTCAAGGAAGCAATCTAAGGGTGCAACATTCTTGCATCTACTCTTTTTAATATTCTTCTTGCCCCACTTCTAATCATTATTCACAAACAGGGCTGCTTACCTTATTGCTATGCTGATGATATTCAAATTCTCTGCTACATCTCTGACCCTATCACTGCTCCTGTGCTTATCACGTGATCCAGCTGACATAAGCCTGCTATCCGGAAACCGTGTCTTCCCACTATATTTAAACATACTTTGTAGCTCACTTGTGTCTGTAGGATACCCTCTTGTTTTTATGCTGCATGACTACTGAGCATCTGTTTTATTGTCTCATTTTAGGTTCTCTCACAGTGATTGTCCCAATTGCATATCTCAGGTTTTCTCCACTACTCCTGCACTTATCAAGTGACCCAGCTGATATAAGCCTGCTATCTGGAAACCGTGTCTCCCCACTATATTTAAACATACTTTGTAGCTCACTTGTGTCTGTACAATCGGAGCGCGACATATTTTATAACACTCTGGTTTCACCTCAATGTTTTCTCTGTTCACCATGGCCTATTGGCTAAGTTTGTTTCTTTTCCTCTCTCTTCTTCTCACGCGAGTTTTTCCAGGTTGCCGTTCAGAACTTGCAGTTCTTCCTAACCCCTTCCCAGTATTTCAGATTCCCGTTCTTATCAACAATCGACGTCAAATTGTCTCTAGATAATCAGTCCTCAGCACAACTTATTCCCAAACTGTCCCAGGTTTCTGCCTGTCGGTCCTACTTCTTTTTCTTCTCTGTCTGTTGGACTCCTTAATTGTCGTTCACTGCACTCTAAAACTGCCTTTATCCGGGATCTTTTAAAATCCTCTCAGTATGACTACTATGTTGTACTGAGACTTAGGTTTGAAATGGTGAGGAATCTATCCTCTATGAATGCTTATCTCATGGGTTCAATGTACTCTCACTAGCCAGGCCTTCAAAAACTGGCGGTGGTCTTGCTATTTTCTTTTCTACAAAACTTGAGGTTATGGAACTTCCTTCAACTCTTCCCTATGCAGAAGTTCTTATGGCTCATATTGCCACTTCATCTCCATTTACTCTTTCACTTTTTTACTGTCCCCCTCCCTAACTCAAACACAATGGGTCTCTTGCTACCAAGCACTAGGGATGCATCCACTCATTTCCCAAAACCTCTGATCTTAGGGGATTTCAACATGTACATCGATACCCCTGACAAACCTCAAGTGAAATCCTTTCTCACAACTTTATCAGATCTTGGCCTCTCCCAATGGGTCACTTTTCCAACTCATCAAGGGGGACATACTTTTGACTTGGTGTTCTCTCTACTTGATTCACCCCTTTCTTCCTCTTCTTTCTCTTCTACTCTGATACCTTGGTCAGACCATGTCATTGTATGTTTCTCTGCTGAAATGTCATCCATTATCTCCTCCTCTACCCCTAAAATTGGCTGGACTAGGTGCATAGACCAGATAGACCCCTCCACGCTTTCTCCTTCAATTATAAATTTTCCTATTGACTTTTCTTCTTTAGGTATGAAGGAGCAAACTGTTGCCCTTCATTCAGCCTTTTCAAGTGCTTTAGACAAAGTCACCCCCCTCTGCCCTAAAAATAACTCCTGCTGACCCCATAGCAACCCCTGATACCACCCAGGTCTCATTTTACTTAAACACCAACTACGTAAAGCGGAGTGGAGCTGGAGAAAGTCCAGTCTACCTTCCAACCTCAGCCGTTACAGATCCAAGCTTCAAGAATATAAGAAATATTTTACCAATTGTATCTCTAAAGCAGCAAACCCTTCAAGAGAACTCTATAGTATGTATCAGAATTTGGTTTCTCTGTCTCTCAACTCATCATTAATGCTGATGCCTGCAGCAGAATCTCTCACTATTTTTCACAATCAAGATAGATCTTACTGCATCCCTTTCTTCTTCCTGCACTATCAACCCCTCTTCTATTCTAACACCAACTACTCTTCAATCCCAGCTGTCATCTACTTTACCCTTACCCACTGTTCCTGATCATCTTTTCATCCTCAGACTCAGGTCAGCCTTTCCAAAATCTTGTCATCTATGAGGACCACATCCTGTAGTCTATACCTGATTCCATCAGCATGGTTAAAAGCCTCCTTCTTAGAAACAGGGCTGCCGAGAGACTGAGCCAGGCCCGGGGCAGGGCCACCGCCAGGCCCAGAGCAGGACCTCCGCACCCCCCCAGGATTGTCGCCGCTAACACCTCCCCTCCAGGATCATCGTCACTGCCACCGCTGCCGTCCCCCCTCCCCCCCCCCCGGGATCGCCGCAACTGTAAACACCTTGGCTGGCAGGGATCCCAAGGCCCCGCCAGCAGAAGAGTCTTCCTCCAGCACTGGTCTTCTTCATTCTGCCGCATGACCTGACCCTGCGGCTGCTTTTTTCTCTCACGTCAAAAAGCAGCCACTTGTCAGGCTATGTGGCAGAGTGAAGAATGCCAGCACTAGAGGAATATCTCTTCTGCTGGCGGGACCTGGGGGGAGGACCCCAGTCAGCCTGCTGTGTCTGCTCCTCTGGGTCCTCCCCAGCCTCCAAGGGAGGCCCAGCACCAGAACTTTCCCTATCCTGCTCTTGTCGGGACGTGATCATCTGGATCCAGTCAGGAGCAAGAGAGAGAGAGAGAGAGACCCAGGTACTGGGCCCCCCTTGGAGGCCTGGGCCCGGGGAATTTTGCCACCCCTGCCCCCTCCCTCGGTGGCCCTGCTTAGGAACTCTTCCTCAATTACTAGATTATTAGAGTGATGTGGTAGCAGTGTTAGAATATATGGGTGTCTCTAGTGTTTAGCATGCGCTAAAAACGCTAGCGCACCTTAGTAAACAGGGCCCAAAATCTTGAATAGGATTTGTGCCTATATAGGCAGCCAATGCAGCTCAGCTAAAACAGAAGTAATATGATCAAACTTTTTCTTATCTGTTAACAGCCGAGCTGCACTGTTTTGTACCAACTGCAATCTCTTGAGGCTGACCTGCGGCAGCCTCTGAAAAAGGGAATTACAATAATCTAGCCTGCTTACATGAATTACTTTTGCCATATCGGATTTGGTTAACATGGATCTTAGTTGCCTTATCATTCTCAATTGATAAAAACTTTTGTAACCTGATGGTTGAATTTCATTTGGTCATCTCATAGAAAACCCTATGTTGTCAACTCTTGTACAATACTAATCTCTATCCCCTGAAAGGATATCTTATGTTGCAGGGGATTAGATTTATGAGAAATGCACATGGCAACCATTTTGCTTACATTTAAAATTAATTCACTCCTGCCCATGCTGGTTCCAATCTCAAAATGGTTGTCAGGACCTTCCATGGAAAGTTTCGACAGCCATTTCTACTAGAACCAACTCTGTGCAGGAGCAAGTGGGGAGGCTCCTGTGCCCACTACCCACCAATGAGATAGGCAAAGGAGGGGGGCCACCGCTGGAGGAGGGCTGCCCCTGGGGTCATGGCTCGGAAAGGGGGCTGATGTGGAGGAGGGAGTGGGCTCGGGAGGAGGGCTTTTTTGGTCAGGTAGGAGAGGGAGTGTGAGCTGCTGGGGGGGCATGTTCAGTTTCAGTTTCTGCCAAAACTGAGCAGGCAGTTTCGGTCATAGATTTGTTTTTTGGTCTGGCTCTACCAGCAATACCCAGCATACAGCACTAGGATATCCAGTGCAGCATCCATAGCTGGAATTAGCAGAGTGTATGCTGAGATTTTAGACATCTTTCAGTGTTTAGGAGAACTTTAATCTGTGTTTTTACAGACTTGTTCATGTAAACGTTGTGGTGTAGGTTGAGGTCATTTGCCAGTCAGCAGTACGGAAGGGAAAGTGAATCATGTTCTGAAACCTTGAGCAATTCTGGATTTATAGCTCAAGAAGTGATAAGTCATGAGGACAGAGCTGAAATTCCTAGTTAGCTAATAGCAGAGGGAAAACCACAAATGGCTGATTATAAGCTATCTCATACAGCTGAGTATCTGAGACGTGACCAGGGGCGGAGGAGTGGATGATGCACACAGCTGAACTGGTATCCAAAAAATGTGTGATTTCAAACACAGGAAAATAGCACACTTTTTACCAGTGGAAAAGTCGCCTGGTCACACAACAGCAACTGAAGAAGGGATTTTTTGGGTTTTTTTTTTTTTTTAATAAATATCACTGGCTCCCAGTACTCTACTGTGTCCAGTATAAAATCCTCATCTTGACCCAGAAAGTCCTACATACAGGAATGTTGACATACTTATCCTCATTGGTCTCCTGTTATGCCCCAGCTTGACTGCTCAATGACCAATGGCTACATATACCATCAGTATATATGACTAGACTTGATACAGCTAGACACTGTGTTTTCTATTGCACTGCTCCCTCCCTGTGGAATGCGCTACCTGCTTCTTTATGCCTCAAATTATCATTTCCAAAATTTAAGCCAGCCTTAAAAACCCATTTATTTCAACTTGCCAGCCTTTGAAGTGCTGTTGCGCCTGGGGAACAGCTAACTGTCTGCCATGTCTGTATATATGTTGGCTAGTTTGATGGAATGAATGTGTCCCTTCCAGTATATGCTTGTTCCCCGATGGGCCAAAAATCAGAAGCAAATGCAGGCGCTAGAGGCTGTTAGCGCCATACTAGCACCTGCGTTTGCTACCTCCCCATGATCAGAGCCCACGAGCAAGTGAAACAATGCAAAATAGGGTTCTTAGTGAAAGTAGCATGCAAATGCATGTTAAACCTATTCATCCCCAATGATCAGCGACCAGCATGCTAAAGATTGGCTAGCTGGCCATGGCAAACCCTACACCAGCTCAGAGCTGGCGTTAGGGTTTGCAGACCATTGAGGAGGAATGGTGAGCCCTGTCCAGCATGCATTTGCATGCTAGCAGACCCTCATTCCCTCCAATGAAGCAACTCCCCCCGCAGGAACCAACGACCCGACCGATGACCCACCCCAGGGACCAACAACCCCTGACCCCTCAAGCAACAGGGGACTTGAGGTCCGGTGGGACCCCCCGACACAGGTTCAAGGGGGCCTAGAGATCCAGTGGGTCTCCAGCCCCCTCTAACCTCCCCCCAGCATTGGCAAGAAGTCCCTGGTGGCCCAGTGGGCTGTGGTCAATCCCCCCACCCCCCTACCTTAGGTGGGAGGTGGCCTCCCTTTTTTTCCTTCAGCGCTGCCTGCAAAATGGCGGCACCCAGCCCTGCCCAGTGTATCCTGGGATGTGCTCGGTGGGGCTTCACACCATATAAGGGACACACTGGCACAGGCAGCTCCTTGTGACTCTGGGCAAGTCACTTAACCCTCCATTGCCCTAGGAACAAATAAGTACCTGTATACAATATGTAAGCCACATTGAGCCTGCCATGAGTGGGAAAGTGTGGGATACAAATGTAACAAAAAAAAAAAAGAAGAGGAGGGAGGCCACCTCCGTCCTCCAACCCATGTAGGGGGGTGAGGGGATTGACTGCGGCCCACTGGGCCACCAGGGACTTCTTGCCAATGCTGGGGGTGGGGGTTAGGAGGGGCTGGAGACCCACCAGATCTCCAGCCCCCCTGAATCTGTGTCGGGGAGGAGGTTGGGGGGACCGGAGGTCCGCCGGACTTCCAGCCCCCTCTCACTGGGGGGGGGGGGGTCATCAGTCACCCACTGAACCACCAGGGACTTCTTACAAATGCTGGGGGAGTTGGGGGGCTGGAGACCCACCAGATCTCCAGCCCTCCCTGAACCTGTGTTGGGGGGGGGGGTCAGGGGGACTGGAGGTCCGCTGGACCTCCAGCCCCCTTTTCGCCTTGCTTGGGGCAGGGGTAGTTGGGGTCTGATGGTCCCATAGACCTCCAGCCCCTGTGTTTGACAGGTCTGGGCTTTTGACAGCCCATACCTGTCAAACAAGTGCACACTTCTATCCCATGATCAGAGAGAATTGCGTGCTTAAATTTGCATGCAATTATCTCTGTTCATAGGTCCAATAATGCCCCACACTGTTCCAGTGCTATTTTTAGAGCGCTGTTTGGAACAGCGTGGGGCTTTTGATCATCTGCCTATGAATGATTATGTATCTGCTACTTTCCTTCTTTAATATTGAATAATGGAGTTCTTTTCCTTTATGTTTTATTTTGCTTGTGAACTGTCTTGCTATGTTATAGTTTATTACGGTTCTGATGTACAGTCATTACAATCAGCTTGATCACAGCAGTTAACAATGAGATAAAAAAAATGTTAAATAAAAAGGCACACCAAAATCAAATAGAGACAGGTAGAAGCTGTGGAAGCCTAGAGTTTGCCAGCCACAGGTCAGAGAGCAAGGTTTAGAAGGGTAGGGGCAGGGGTCCAAAACCTAGTTGGAAAAAAATGAGTCTTCATCAGTGACTTGAAGTTAACAAGAGGTTTCTGATCTGATTGAGGGAGGGAGATTGTTCCAAAATTTGGAAGAGAAAAAAGAAAACGGAGGAGCAAGTGGACTTATAGTGAGCAGAGCAGGGGGGATGTGGAGTAAGCCAGTTAACATTGAAGGATCTAAGGAGCCGATTTAGGGTGTAGGAGATGGTCAAACAGGAGAGGTAGGAAGGAGAACCACAATGAAGAGCCTTGAATAAAAGAGGGGATGCATGGTCAAATTTATGAGCCTTGTAGATTAAAAATGCTGCTGAATTTTGAAGTGTTTGTAGTGCGAAGGGAGGATTTGGAGATTCCACAGTGTGCGTAAGTCAATGTATGTAATGATGGGAGATCAAAATAGCTACAGATCGATCGCAGCCTTCTCAAAGTGAGGAATCCCTGTTTCACAACTAGGGCAGTATGTCAATAAATAAAATCATAAACCATAACCGACTCAGGCAGCCCAATTCCTTTCCCAGCTGGAAGGAGAATGAACCTTCAATGTCACTTTTGAATCTTCAGGAGACTGTCCAGAAGCATCAATCATCTTCTCTCTCACTGGCCTCTTGTCTACTAAGCAGTGTAAAAATTTTGTTATTAAGACTGTTGCAAGATGGTGGCATGAGGTCAGTTGTGTGAGGCTGTTTTCTGTTTAAGCTGCAGTTTCCCTTTGTTTCCTTCTGATTTCCACTACCTGATGCTGCATACTAAAAGGAAAGGTTTCGTCCAGGCAGTTCCCTCAGAAGCCCAGACCTCTTCGCCAGTACAAGAGAGGATAGACCAGCACACCATCGGCACCCCCATGTTAATGCCCGGTGAGAACCCTATTGTTGTGGTCAATGGAGGAGAGTCCCCTGCCTTGAGGCTGGAGGTATCATTATCCCCACCAGATACCAACCCTCCCCCATGTCCAGTGGCTTCCCCTGCTGTGCTGGCAGTGGCTCTGGAAGCAGAAGTCACCTCCCTGAGAACGTTTTTTGAGAGGCCTGGTTTGATGAAGAAGCCTACTGAGGAGTCCAGTGTAGGGCCCGAGTTATTCCCATAGCCCTCCACAGGGGTGACGCTGGAGCATATCTGGAGAGGCCTGCAACTTTTGAATATTGCTGTAGCAGAGTCCATGGCAGAGATAAAAACTTTATTCTTAAAAATTTCTGCATTGACATCAGTTGTGGATAATGTGAAGGTGGACTGTGTTTCTCAATTTCTTTGGCTTAAAGAAGATGTGAAAGTTCTTCAGGATTTTAAATCTGCTATAGCCAAACATAAATTGTTCCTCCATAGGAAGATAGAGCAATTGGAAAACTATAATAAGAGCTTGAATCTTGTCTTTTGAACTTTTCTAAACCTTCTGGCATATCTCCTGGAGAGCTGTTTTAAGAAATATCTGATCAAAGTCTTTCATTTTTCCTCTGAAACTATACCACCTTGGAATCGGATCTACTTTGTTTTTAGTTCCTCAAAAGGACCAGGGAGTAATGAATCAGAGGGAGAATTGTCTAAAGAAAGGGGTTTGGATCTGAATAATCTGTCAGCAATGTTAAAGGAATCAATTTTATAAGTTACAGAAAGAGCCACCCTGGTGATATCCTTTGTTTTTGAACAAGATCTTAACCATGTGATGAGATTCTATTTTCGTAATGCTAAGACATTGCTCCATAGATTTATCTAGATGTCACCAAGTCTACTCAGGAAAGGAGAAAAGTTCTTGCTATGCATCAAGAAACTAAAGATATTAGGGCATCCTTTCTGCTGTCCTATCCATGCAAGTGTTTGGTTAAATATGGAAGGATTAGACATGTTTTTTAGTCTGGAACAGTTACAGTCCTAATTGAATATGAAGCAATCTCCAGGAATAAAGGTTCAAGTACAAGCTGGACAATAATGACATATGGGGTGAATTAGACTCATGTTAAGTATTGCTTTTTTTAAAGATTTAATCACTGAGGATTCTCCTACATGTTTTCTTTCACTCACTCCCTACTTATTGGGGTATAAGAAGGTTATTGTTTCTTTTTTTTTCTTCTTTTTTAGGCTCCCCCTCATAAAGGTTCTTTGTTTTTTATTATTTTGTTTATAGGGAGTTCAATTACATATACATTATTTCATCTGTGTGTTACTGATTTTCTTGAACCCAGCGTTAAATATAAAAGTTCATCTGCAGTAACTTGGAGGACATTCCCCGTACTTGGGGAGGAAACGGCTATGTTGCTAACATAGGGGCCTTTTACCAAGCTGCAGTAAAAGAGGCCCTATGCTAGTGGCAGTGTATGTTTTTGCCGTGTGCCGAAGCCCCTTTTATCACATAGAGGGTAAAAAGGCTGAAAAAAGAAATGGCTGTGTGGTAAGTTCACGCTTGCCGTGCAGCCATTTTGGGGAGAGCACTTACCGCCACCCATTGATGTGGCGGTAGGGAATCCAGCGCTAACCTGGTGGTAAAAATACGGAAATAAATTTCTGTAGCACCAGATATGGCACTTGCTGGGGACCGAATTACTGCCGGGCGGCTGCAGTAGCCAGGTGTTACTTCAAGATTGGCGCATGACAAGGCTATTGCCGTGTGCCAAACTGCCAACCCTTTAGTAAAAGGGCCCCTTAGAAGAGTAGTCATCAAGACATATTAATGGCATGGCTGCCAATATGGAATGCAGTTAACTACAGCTATGGAGGTTTAGGGCCCCTTTTATTAAACCACGCTAGCAATTCCTGTGTGGCAAATGCAACGAAGCCTATTTGAATTGAGTGGGCTGCATTGCATTTGCTGTTCCAGGAATAACTAGCGTGGTTTAGTAAAAGGGGCCCTTAGTTAATTGTTTCTAATTGTCTTCCATATTAGCACTTAATAGTAACACACTAACAACACCCATATTAATTGTAAGACACACTCTCACCTCTTCCCCATCCCTTATCAATTTCCGGGTTAGATGTTTAATGTTGCAGTTAACACACACTGTTAAAGTGGCATGTTAACCGGGGGGGGGGGGGGGGGGGGGGGGGTCAGCTCTGCATTAAGGATTAACACATGTTAAAACTCACATTAAACACCAAACGGAGTTTGAGTGAATAGGGCCCACTAAGAATATCAATACATCATCACCTCCTGAGACATACCCCAGCTCCATTGGACTCAGACTTGAATCTTCTAAGCAGCAGCACAGCTATGGCTGACCCAGCAACAGGAAATATATGCATAGTTAATATTCCTTATTGAGGACATGGCTCCACTTCTTCAGGAGACAATCCAGTCCTGGTGTTGCCCCATGGTATGCATGGACTTGTATTTCATGCATGCACCGGGACAAACCCAACTGTAAGTCCAGGAAGCACACTGTAATGCAGATATCCCAAAAGTGAGCAAGAAGAGGCATTAGTCAAATGCTGCAATCATACAGTTGGGAGGTAGAGTAGGCCAATCAACAGGTCTCAAAATAACCAAGCAGAAGGAAGTCCTGAGGTCCGTCAGGTGTAACTTTATGGGAACTGTATAGTAGATAACTGTATGTATTTTTTCACGGAGAGAGTGGTGGATGCTTGAAATGCCCTCCCGCGGGAGGTGGTGGAGATGAAAACGGTAATGGAATTCAAACATGCTTGGGATAAACATAAAGGAATCCTGTTCAGAAGGAATGGATCCTCAGGAGCTTAGCCGAGATTGGGTGGCAGAGCCGGTGGTGGGAGGCAGGGCTGGTGGTTGGGAGGCGGGGATAGTGCTGGGCAGACTTATATGGTCTGTGCCAGAGCCGGTGGTGGGAGGCGGGACTGGTGGTTGGGAGGCGGGGATAGTGCTGGGCAGACTTATATGGTCTGTGCCAGAGCCTGTAGTGGGAGGCGGGGATAGTAGTTGGGAGGCGGGGATAGTGATGGGCAGACTTATAAGGTCTGTGCCAGAGCCGGAGGTTGGGAGGCGGGGATAGTGCTGGGCAGACTTATACGGTCTGTGCCCTGAAGAGGACAGGTACAAATCAAAGTAGGGTATACACAAAAAGTAGCACATATGAGTTTATCTTGTTGAGCAGACTGGATGGACAGTGCAGGTCTTTTTCTGCCGTCATCTACTATGTTACTATCCAGCTTATAATCGAAAGACAAAAACGCCTATATTGCGACCTAAATCGGGAGATAGGCGTTTATCTCCCAAAAACGAATAACGCGGTATAATCGAAAGCTGAACTTGGACGTTTTCAACTGCACTCCATCGCGGAAGCGTACAAAGTTGATGGGGGCGTGTCGGAGGCGTGGTGAAGGCGGGACTGGGGCGTGGTTATCACCCGAACAGAGATGGGCGCCTTTCGCCGATAATGGAAAAAAAGTATGCATTTGTAGCTAGAATTTAAGGCACTTTTCCTGGACCCTGTTTTTTCATGAATAAGGCCCCAAAAAGTGCCCTAAATGACCAGATTACCACCAGAGGGAATCGGGGATGACCTCCCCTGACTCCCCCAGTGGTCACTAACCCCCTCCCACCACAAAAAATGATGTTTCACAACTTTTTATTTTCACCCTCAAATGTCATACCCACCTCCCTAGCAGCAGTAAGCAGGTCCCTGGAGCAGTTGTTAGGGGGTGCAGTGGAATTCAGGCAGGTGGACCCAGGCCCATCCCCCCCCTACCTGTTACAATTGTGCTGCTTAATGCTTAGTCGTCCAACCCCCCCAAACCCACTGTACCCACATGTAGGTGCCCCCCTTCACCCCTTAGGGCTATAGTAATGGTGTAGACTTGTGGGCAGTGGGTTTTGAGGGGGATCTGGGGGGCTCAACACACAAGGGAAGGGTGCTATGCACCTGGGAGCTCTTTTACCTTTTTTTTGTTTTTGTAAAAGTGCCCCCTAGGGTGCCCAGTTGGTGTCCTGGCATGTGAGGGGGACCAGTGCACTACGACTCCTGGCCCCTCCCACAAACAAATGCCTTGCATTTATTCGTTTTTGAGCTGGGCGCTTTCATTTTCCATTATCACTGAAAAACAAAAACACCCAGCTCACAAATTGTCGAATAAAACATGGACGTCTATTTTTTTCGAAAATATGGTTCGGTCCGCCCCTTCACGGACCCGTTCTCGGAGATAAACGCCCATGGAGATAGACGTTTTCGTTCAATTATGCTCCTCCACGTATGTGGTATCTGTCAGAATGTAAAATATTCCTGCTCTGCATTTATAGCCAGTTCCTATCCAATCCAAATGTCAACATTTGCTAACATTGCTAGGTCAGTGATTTTACCTAGTGTCTCTCTAATTACATCCTCTTCCCCAATGATATCTTGGTTTTCTTCAGAGAATTAGTGTTACAGGCATTCACATGTTGGGCTAGATTTGCTAATATGTTACCAAATTAGCACACACTAATGCAGTCAACACACATAATTAGTACATAAGTTGAATTGCATGAAATGAAAATGTGTGTTAACAAGCGTTAGCATGCGTTAACAACTTTTAGTAAATCTAATCCATTGGTCTATTATTTCCTCAAAGTTTAGTACCTTTCTTTGAAAAAGGCTAAATCAATTTCCCTTTTGCCTTCTTATTTTGTTTTTTGTCCCTAAAGTGTTCCTTCAGGGTGATGCAATATATCTGTACTTTATAACTAGTCTAGTAGCGCTTTAGAAATGATAAGTAGTAGTAGTAAGTCTTCCTTTAAATGTCTTTGTACAGTGGTATACAGCCCCAGCTCAAACACACTTTCAGCATTTGTAGTTTCATGGCCTTTTGTTTTTGCACTTTTCTATCCTGAATACAGGTGCAAAGAACTGAACCACATACACTAGATGTGGCCTTATACAAGGGTTAAATGAAAAGTAATGCTTCCACCTTTATAGTTCATACAGGTTGCGAAGAAGAGATTTTTGAATATCTGAGATCCTATTTGGTGACCTTGCCACAGAGAGTCCGTCCTGTAATTTTAAATGACTTGACTGTTTTGTTTTGGGGTTTTTTATTTATGCACGTTTTAATATTACATTCCAAAGCAAACCTTTGTCAAGAAATATACAAAGAAGTCAAAAGAAATAAGCATAATGAGGAATAATCCCCATAAAGTAAGTTAAATATACATTTTCATAGTCCTCAAGAATAGGGAGACTGATATACTTAAACCTTATATAGAGGATAAGGATATTATTAAAGCAACATAAATTTTAAAGATGAAGGCGTCAGGTATGTTACATCTTTACCAAATTAAAAGTCCTTCTATAGATTCCTACGGAGGTTTAGGAACTCTTGCATTAAGGAAAGATCAAAGTTGCAAAGGATCAAAAAAATGGTATGTCTTATTCTCACAATATACTACACATTTACAGGGAAATCTGAGTTGAAATTTAGCCCCCAATTGCACTGTCTCTTGTCTCATAAGCAAAAAATGTTTTCTCCTTTCTTGTGTGGCTCTTGATACATCCAGGAATATTTGAACTCTCTCCCCCATAAATATAACTGAGGAAATTTGTCTTAAATATTGTCTCAATAAAGCCTCTTTATCCATAAGAAAGACAAAAGATACCAGTAGAGTAGATCTAAATTCGATTTCTTCCTGTGATTGCTCAAGTAGAGCAGATACATCCAAATTTTCCATGACTTGACCTGCTGGTAGTTTGCCTTTCACCTTCAAATATCGAATAGGCAAAAAATAAAGTGTTTGTATTGGGGGGAGATTATCTTCTGAGTATTTGAAAACTTCTTTCAAGAATTTATGAAATAGGTCTCTCAATGGGGTGTATTTAACAAAAGGAAAATTTAACAATCTCAAGTTTAAATTTCTAGCCCCATTTTCTAAATTCTCAATTTTTCTGTGTACCAAGTCCGCATTTGGGAGTAGCTTACTCTCTTGTTCTTTTAATTGGGACAAAAAGACCTCGCATGCTTCAAACTTTTTCCTTGTGAGGCTATTTCATTTTGAAGAGAGTCTATTTTTAAGGTGTTGACATTTGAGTTTGTAACAAAGTTATGGCATACCTTGTGTAGCAATTCCATCGCTCCCCAGAGGGATTCTAAAGTCACCTTAGTTGGTTTCTCCAGGGGTAGCAGTTGCGGTTCTGGTTTAGATCGACTTTCCGCCATTTGCTGAGCGGTAGGACTTCCTCCAGGATGTTTCCGTCGCTTCTGCTGCCCTTGGGAGTGTATGTGAGGTTCGGATCTTCGTGGGAAATTTCCACTTGAGGCAGCGTGGTATCGCCGAAGGAGTTCTCCTTTCCTCGCTCCGCAGCCACTAACTCCGAGTGCTGGGCGGGATTTCCTCCCGTACTGCTTCCTGCCTCACGAACCAGATGCGGACTTCGAGGGCTAAATGAAAGCTCACTCTCCAAGCCCAGGCTCCACTCAGCCTCGGTCAGCGGATCGCCCCTTGATGTAGCTAGAACCGTGAAATCCGTAATCGGAGGTTGCCGACGAGTTAAGTTGGTGGAGGGTAAGGAGATACCTCCTCTCACTTTTCCTTTTCTCTTAGGCATAGTATTTAGGCGAAAAAATTTAAACAGGAAAAATTTTTCTCCGGGTCTGGTATCCACGTCCTACCTCAACGCCATCTTGGATCAGTCTCCCCATGACTTGACTGTTTTATAAATGGGGGGCACAGGAGAAACTGAACTCTTTAATTGTTTAGACCACATGGGTTGGGGAAACTGAAAGGCTGTTGAGTAGATACAACTGGGACTCGTGATTTTTTTTTATGTGCATTCTAGCATTCTCCTTGCATTGGGGGAGGGCAGGGTTGTGTATAGAAACATAGAATCATGATGGCAGATAAGGGCCAAATAGCCCATCCAGTCTGCCCTTCCTCAGTAACCACCAGCTTTCCCTTTTCATAAGAGATCCCATGTGCCTGTCCCACGCTTTCTTAAATTCCGACATAGTCCTCGTCTCCACGACCTCCACCGGGAGGCCATTCCACACATCCACCACCCTTTCCATGAAATAGTAATCTCTTAGATTCTTCTTAAGCCTATTTCCTTTTAACTTCATCCTATGCCCTCTCATTCCAGAGTTTTCCTTCATTTGGAAAAGGCTCACCTCCTGTGTATTAATGCCACTGAGGTATTTAAACATCACTGTTGGGGGCAGTGACGTAGTGAGGGCGGCTGACACCCGGGGCGGGTCGCCGCTGCGCTGGGTGCAGCATGGCGCACCCCCCCCCCCCCCGGAGCACATTCTTACCACTGGCATAGGAAAGGGGACGGGTTGGAGGGCCGCTCCGCCCCGAGTGCACGTCGCTGGGAGCTGCGTCGGCTCCGCTGGTTCCCTGCTCTCTCTGCCCCAGAACAGGAAGTAACCTGTTTCGGGGCAGAGAGAGCAGGGAACCAGCGGAGCCGATACCCCCCCCCCCAGCGGTGTGCACCCGGGGCGGAACGCCCCACCACCCCCCTTCCTACGCCACTGGTTGGGGGGAGAGGAGAAAATTGATATTTTGGTCGTCATTTGTCAGTTCATGTTCTGTTGTTCCAACCAAGTATGCACAACTTTGTATATCGTTCTTGTTGTTGATGACAAAATAAAAAAAATATTTAAACTTAATCGGGGAGTTTATGCCCCCTATATTCCAGATCATTACCTTCACGTTATAACAGATCTATTGCTTGGTAACATCACAGTTGCATTATACTTACATTTTGAAATGACTATCTGAAGAATCTCAGCCCAGAAGCACATATACAATTCCCCATTATATAACACCCACCACCCCCTCCCTCCCTCCTCTCCATCTTCCCTCATGAACAGTGCTATCTACCCATCCTCCCTGTATTTCAGTGGCTCTGGTTTAATGGCTATCACATTAAATCAGGCAGATGGTTAATGTTGTAAGTTCAGATAGCCGTCTGAACAAAACAAAAAGGTCTCCTTTAACTCAGATAAAAACTATAAACTATAACTCTTCCAATCTGGGAGAGAGCTGCAAGTAAGAAAGCATACATATACTCCACAAGTGATGTCATCTCCACTGCACATTAGCAAGATTGTTGGCACTGAGCTAGATATTTCTGCTCCGGGGAGTCTCCCACCACAGCAGGAACCAGAAACCAATCCAGCAGCCCCTAAGTATTACTGCTCACCAGTAATACTGCTCAACCTCCCAAGTAAGTTGCGTACCAAAGTAACTCCCTCTAAAGGGGCAGAGCTGTAGCATGATAGGCGGGAAGATCAGGAGCAGACAAATACACCATGGGCCATGGTGTCTGTCATCCAATCTCCAGTATGGGCCGCACTCTCAAGGTCCTCCACCAGGGTGCCCACTTATAAGTCTCCTTTCCCCACGTAAGATAAGGCACGCCAGAGGCCCCAAGTTATCTCAGTACTCCGATAGTAAAAACAAACTGAGGGGCATAATTGAACAAAAACGTCTATCTACATGGGCGTTTATCTCCGAGAACGGGTCCGTGAAGGGGCGGACCGAACCATATTTTCAAAAAAAATAGACGTCCATGTTTTATTCGACAATTTGTGAGCTGGGCGTTTTTGTTTTTCAGTGATAATGGAAAATGAAAGCACCCAGCTCAAAAACAAATAAGGCATTTGTTCGTGGGAGGGGCCAGGAGTCGTAGTGCACTGGTCCCCCTCACATGCCAGGACACCAACCGGGCACCCTAGGGGGCACTTTTACAAAAACAAAAAAAAAGGTAAAAGAGCTCCCAGGTGCATAGCACCCTTCCCTTGGGTGTTGAGCCCCCCAAATCCCCCTCAAAACCCACTGCCCACAAGTCTACACCATTACTATAGCCCTAAGGGGTGAAGGGGGGCACCTACATGTGGGTACAGTGGGTTTGGGGGGCGGTTTGGAGGACTCCCATTTACCAGCACAAGTGTAACAGGTGGGGGGGGGGATGGGCCTGGGTCCACCTTGCCTGAAGTCCACTGCACCCCCTAATAACTGCTCCAGTGACCTGCATACTGCTGCCAGGGAGGTGGGTATGACATTTGAGGGTGAAAATAAAAAGTTGTGAAACGGCATATTTTGTGGTGGGAGGGGGTTTGTGACCACTGGGGGAGTCAGGGGAGGTCATCCCCGATTCCCTCCAGTGGTCATCTGGTCATTTAGGGCACTTTTTGGGGCCTTATTCGTGGAAAATCAGGGTCCAGGAAAAGTGCCCTAAATTCTCGCTAAAAACGCATATTTTTCTTCCATTATCGGCGAAAGGCGCCCATCTCTGATCGCCCGATAACCACGCCCCAGTTCCGCCTTCACCACGCCTTTGACACGCCCCATCAACTTTGTCCGCATCCGCGACGGAGTGCAGTTGAAAACGTCCAAATTCGGCTTTCGATTATACCGCTTTATTCGTTTTTGTGAGATAAACGTCTATCTCCCGATTTGGGTCGCAATATAGGCGTTTTTCTTTTTCAATTATAAGCTGGACTGTCTTTCTTGCATATTGTCAGCAGGCCACCACCTTCAGGCCTTCCTGCAGGTATGAACTCGGCCGACCCTGGAAGGGCCCTTCCCTGGACACAGCACTCCCAGAAGTAGACTCCAAAAATATGCTTAAAACCGCTTTATTCCATCAGCAAGGCCAAGACATTTCCTCTTCCAGACACAGGCACATATCACCCCTTGTTCTCCCCCCCCCCCCCCCCCCCCCCAGCCACAATTTCTGGATACAGTTTAAATCATTCACTGCTTCACCGGCATGGCAGTGTTCTGAACACAATTCAAGTCACTCACTGTTTCTCCAGCATGGCACTACTTCTGGATACAGTTTAAATCACTCACTGCTTCCCCAGCATGGCATGACTTCTGGACACAGTTCAAATCAGTCACTGCTTCCCCAGCATGGCATGACTTCTGAACACAGTTTAAATCACTCACTGCCTCCCTAGCATGGCATGACTTCTGGACATAGTTCGAATCACTCACTGCTTCCCCAGCATGGCCAGGTTCCTGGACACAGTTCAAGTCACTACCTGTTTCTACAGCCGGGTCTGACTTCTGGCTACAGCTGAAATCATTCATTGTTTTACAGCACGGCACCTCTCTCCCCCTTGAGTGGAACTGCTGCTTAACTTTTCCTCCAACTTTTCCCCAGCTTTGAAGAAGATTTGTTATGAAGCCTTTCAACTTTTTCCCTTGTACCTGAGCTAGAGCAGCAATCTCCATGGGCTCACTTCCCCAGTCATCTTGGGCTTGGATCTCCTCTCCGAACTCTTTCTCCACCTCCCATTCCATGGGTTCCTCTCCCTTTATGGTCCCCAGCTGGTCCTCTCCCTCCTGATTATTCCTCCTCAGCCAATCCCCCTCCTCTCCCTCAGGATCCTGTGACTTGCTGCTCCCTATGCTTGCCCCCAGGGCTTTGCAGGAGTTCTTGGGAACTGTAGTCCTCCTCCCTTCTCCGTCTCTTGGGAAACTTATGCCTCCGTGGGGGCATGGCTTCCCAGCCCCTAGGATCCTGGTAGTTGGAATCCCGGGTATGAAACCTACCCATCTTGCTCCTCTCCCGGATCCCTTCTTCCCTGACCCTCAGGGGTTCCTCACATACCCTCCCCCTTAAGTGATTGCCAGACCCGGACTCAAAGACTCCAACCGAGTTTGGGTCGGGAATCCTAGATAATGCATCCGCATTTCCTAAGAGGTTACCTGCCCGATGTTCCACATATTGGAATGGCTGTAAGGCTAGGTACCAGTGCATCAATTAGGCGTTATTATTCTTCATTTGTGTCAGCCATTTCAGGGGGGCATGGTCTGTCACCAGTCTGAACGGGCGCCCCTCTAAATAATATTGGCAGGTTTGTATGGCCCATTTTATGGCCAAGCACTGTTTTTCAATAGTGGCGTAATGTTCTTCATGTGTAAGCAACTAACAACTGAAGTACGTAATAGGATGTTCTTCCCCCCCCCCCCCCCATGCATCTGGGTCAGCACAGCCCCCAGCCCCACCCCCAAGGCATCGGTTTGTAAAATAAAAGGCTTATCGAAGTCTACAGCTCCTCGCACAGTGCTACCTGAAGCTTCTTGAATGCCTCCATCTCCTCTCTCTCCCACCGCAACTGAGCTTCCTATTCATGTTGGTCAGAGGGGTTGACAGGGTTGCGAAATGGGGAATAAATCGCCTATAGTACCCAATTAACCCCAGGAAGCCCCTTTTTTTGTTGAAGGACAAGGGAACCCCTTAATGCTCTGATCTTATCCACCAAAGGTCTTACTTCTCCGTTCTCCACCCCACCTGATACCCTAGATATTTGACCTCCCTTTGTGCAAAGTGAAATTTCTGGGGATTTAGAGTGAAGCCTGCTCTCTGGAAGGAGGTAAGAACCTGTCTTATCTGAGTCATATGAGTGCCCCAATCTGGACTGTAGATTATCACATCATCCATATACACCGCAGCGTATTGTTGATGAGGCCGCAGCACCCTATCTAAGAGGTGTTGGCAGCTAGCTGCCGCCGAATTAAGGCCAAAAGGCATACGCTTAAACTGGTATAAGCCAAGCAGAGTGCTGAACGCGTCTTCGGCCGTGCCTCGGTCTGCCAATAGCCCTTGGTCAAGTCTAGGGTGGACAGATACTGTGCTGTACCCAACCTATCCAACAACTCATCTATCCGCAGCATTGGATAGGCATCATTCTGTTGGTGATCTTCATGTCATTCGCAAAAAGGCAAACTTTTCCTTCTTACCCTTCAGCAATGTCTCTCACAAATATATTAAACAGAATTGACCCTTGAAGCACACCACTTTTCCTACAAGAGAATTCCATATACCACCACCCTATGTCTCCTGTTGGTCAATCAGTTTCCAATCCAGTTCACCACTTTGGTTCCTTAGTTCAGCCCTCTCAGCTTATTCATGAGTCTTCTGTGAGGAATCATATCAAAGGCTGTGATGAAATCCAAGTAGATTACATCTAGAACATGTCCTTTATCCAATTCTTTGTTCACCCAGTCAATGAAATCAATCAGATTCTTTTGGCAGAATTTTCTTTTGGTAACGGTGTTATAAAAATATTAACTTATAAATGTTTGAAATCTTGTTCAAATGCTCTCAGTAATGAGAATATATCTTTACAAGATCAGTGCATTATGAGACCTTAAGGTTCATCGAGGGTAACTTTAATTTATGTTAGCTTTGATGCATACTTGATTAAATACTGATTTTAAGTAAGTATGATACCAGGTCCCTGTTATTTGAATTAGAATTATACATCATAGGAGTTTGAGGTATCAGTGCAAATTTATGTTATCTCATAAATATGCATTTGATGACAATAAACTGCATGGGGGTAGCACCGCAATTTATATTAGTGGTTTGGAAGCTTATATTTGACGATTTACATACTAATAAATTAATATTACAACCAAGTACATATGACACCAGTTTTTTGGAATTTAAATCACATTTTCTTATAAAAGTTGTTTTACAGACCTGTATGTCACCATTTTTTTCATTCATTCTTATTTTTTTATTATTTTCTTATTTTTTATTCTTATTTTTTAATAATTTTGTCATTTAGGGACATGCTGTTTGTGCTGGGGTTTTTTTGCATTTCCTTTTTCTTGTCCTGATATGCACTTTGCAAGTAAGTATTACACACTAATTATATCTTCATTTATATTTTTTATTAATAATGTTTTGCTTTTTGATTTTGTTGTTTGGTTATTATTTTAATTCACCATTTATTCATTCATTGTTCAATTATTAATTTTTCCATCATTCATTTTTTATTTTTTATCATAATTGTAATTATTATATTATTTTTTCATATTAGTATTTTTTCACATTTTTCATTTTTTAGTTTATCTAGTGGTACAAAAATATTTATATATTTATATTTTCATATATATTTTTTCTGCTTTTTTAGTTGTTCTTATTCGTAGAGATACAGACTAGGTATGTGTTCTTTCCTTTTATCATTTGATCATTTGATCAATTGACAATTTTAAGATGTTTGATTGTCATTTTTATATGTTTGCACCTGTTGTCACGATTGTGGTCGTGACCCCTCTCAGACTCACCTTATTTCCGGTGGTCAGCTTCTGAGCTGGCTTCTGTCTGTTCTTCCTGAGTTAGTTCTGTCTCTGTGTGCTGGCTGCTTCCAGCATGGCTCTGATTACTCCACTATACTGCACCTGTGTGTGTAAGCCTCTCTGTGCTTCAGTATGCTTTCTGCCTGTGTATTGGTTTGTGTTCCTCTTGCCCTCTGGTGGCCAGAACCGGTGGCTGCCATAGACTTTCCAGACTTTCTTTCTGGTCCGATCCAGATATTCCAGCCTTGGTTTGAAGTTTGGCAGCTAGCCTCACCCGTAGCTGCCTCATGATTCCTGCAGCTGAGTTCAGCTGCTAATGGGTTTATTACCACCTGGAACCTTCTGAGTTTGCCTTTGCATCGTCTAAGGTCCCTGGTTTGTTGGTGCTTTGTTGCACTTCTGCCTAGTCTGGTTTCTTGTTTAGTTCCTTGTCTGTTTCTAGTTATCTGTGTGTAGTTTAGCTTAGGTTTAGTTGCTTACTTCCCTAGTCTTGTTTCTGGTCTGTATTCCCTGTCTAGTTTCTGTTTGTCTGTGTCTCTTGCTTAGTGGCTGCTCTGCAGCTTTCAGTCCTGTCTCTTGTCTGTCAGTATTTGTACCCTGTTTCAGTGGCTGCATGGCAGCTTTCAGTTCCTGTCCTTTAGCTTGTCCATTTCCTGCTTTGTGTAGTATTGTCTGTGAGTCCTAGCCCAGTTTCCTGCCTTGCTGCCCATGTATATTCCTTTCCCCTCTGATCCTCAGTCCCTGTTCAGCCTAGTTGGTATCCAGTGCCTGCCCTGTCCGGTAAGTCCTGCCGGCCGCCTGCACCCAGGGGTTCAACTCCTGGGGAAGGGCGGTCAAGCGCAGGTGAAGTCTAGCTGTTTCTGCCTTGTCTCTGGTGTGGGGTGGTTTTGCCTGTCACTGTTGCACCACGGCAGTGGCCCAAGGGCTCACGAACCTAGTTTCTGCCTTGAAAACCTGACACCTGTGCCCTTTCTTTGCTGGTAATATTATATATATATATATATTGTAAGAAGGAAGAGGCTGTCCTACCCTGGTTAGGCCCCTAGAGGGCGTAGTTCCCCTAAAATGTCCAGGGAAAAGGGCTGGGTGAGTTGCTGAAGGGAGCCAGAAAGGGGAGGTATAGCTGGAGGTCGCTAGGACCGGGGCGAGTCCTGAAGGATAGCTGGAGGTCGCTAGGACCGGGGCGAGTCCTGGAGGATAGCTGGAGGTCGTTAGGACCGGGGAGAGTCCTGGGGATAGAAACAGGTGCAGCAGGTTATGGGCTGGGTCCTGTTTGGCTATTAACCACTTATACTCTACCTGAGTTGTAAGGGAGGAAAGAGGAGCTGGCAGCTGAAGAATGGGCTGGTAACTGAAGCAGAGGAATCCCCATGAGAAGTACTGGCTGTGCCCTTTGGACTGGTGGTAGAACTGGGTGTTCCCAAGAAGGAAGCTGGCTGGGGTAAGAAGGCCCTAGAGTGTCTAGAACAGTGAAGAGGTACTGTGTGTCCCAGCTGAAAAGACTGTGTGTCTAGGGCAGTGAAGAGGTACTGTGTGTCCCAGAGGAAAAGGCTGTGTGTCTAGAACAGTGAAGAGGGACTGTATGTCCAAGATGAAAAGACTGTGTCTAGAGCTGTGTGCTACAAGGAGGGACTGTGTGTCCAGGGACTGAGTTAGTACTGAGCCCAAATGCTTGTGTGAGAGGGCTCAGGGGGAAGAAATCTATGGATATTGAACTGTGCAAGAAGAAATGTTTCAAAGGGAAGATTGCACTGAGTAGGAAGAAATGAAATGGTTAAGCTGGAAGAACTGTTTAAGCTTGTAGCTTGTGAAAGTGTTTTAAGCTAAAAGAAGTGTGCCCCAGAGGCTGGAATAAAGTTGTGTATGAAAATAGCCTGATTGGTGAAACCTGACAATGTTTGCTTTTTGGAGAAGCAGGTCACCCTGAGCAGAAAAGGGTAGTAGAGTAATTTGCATAAAATCTGCATATGGAGAACCAGCTCACCCTGAGTGAAAGAGGGCTCTGGGATCCTGAGGTGGGAGCTTCATCATCACAGTAGCCTCATCATTTTCACAATATATATATATATATTTTTTTTTTTTTATGTTAGATTTTCCTATGTTATTGTCTAATTCATTTGATTATTATCTACTATAATAAAACTCACCCTCAACGTTCTGAGGACACTGACGTCAGTGAAGCCAAGCCCTGACTTCCTTCAAAAAGGTTCGAAGGTTGTGGTGGTGAAGCCACCAAAATCGCTCCGGGCCCCGCCCTCAAGGGCGGAGCAATGGCAAACAATGAAGGGGTTGGCAGGGAGGGAGGCAGGGAGGCGGGGGGAGGGTGGGAGATTGCTCCGGGCCCCACCCTCTTTTACTACTCTTACAATAAGACCCGCCTCCTCAGCAACCAGACAATCTAAAAGCCCATCGTTGTTGAGGGCGTGCTGTTTCATAGAAGGACACTTGAACAGTCGTAGCAAAATGCTAAGATAGGACCCACCTACTAACAGGAATCAGCCAATCAATAAGCTCTGTCCTCCTTCAGGGCGAGCCAGTTTCTTTCAATAACAACAGGACGGGTTCAGCTAAGCTACTAGAAGAGAGCATGGTGCACGTTGAATGACGGGGAGGAGCAGTCAGAGGACTCCTGAAACTGATCAAAACGGCAAAAAAAAAAGTTGACCACACCTCTGCAGGGACTTTGGCTAACTGGTGAGGGGAATTCTATTGTTTCCCGTTTTTTTCTCTGTACCTATACATAAACTTTGATCACTTGTGATGCTAATGGCAAAAGAAAGCTGGGAGACAATTTTGGTCCTGACACACAGTCAGCTGCAGATCTTCTCTTCTTCACACATCCTCTACCCCTAATCGTTTCTTTTTCTGTGCTGCTGGCTGTCAATGGGAGCACTACACCCACATTTTACAGCCACTTCTGTTCTCTCACTATGCTAAACTTCTAACAAACAACTGGATCCTCAGAACAAAGAATTGCCTGAGCTGAAGATCGGAGCACAAGAAAGGTTCTTCTAATCTACTCACAACAGACACAGATGGGCCAGCAGAACTGTTCTCTGAACTTCTCCTACCCGGGACAGATTATGACAGGTTTTGCAGTATCAAGTTCAAGGAGGTTTTTAAGTCCAGCCTCCAGTAACTGCACATATAGCCCTGTACATCGGGGAGAAACTCAGAGGGAGGGAAGGGGGATGACCCTGGAATTCGGAGGGATGGAGGGGGGAGGGAGGGGCCCCTGGCACACACTCTGATTCTCACACACACACTCTCTCACGGACACACTCGCACCCAGTCTCAGTCTCTCTCTGTCACATACAAACACTCGCACATTCACTCTCTCTCACACAGTCAATCTCACACACACTGTCTCAAACATACACACTACGAGGAAAACCTTGCTAGTGCCCGTTTCATTTCTAACAGAAACGGGCCTTTTTTACTAGTAATTATATATTTATAAATATTTTATAAGTTTTTATCCATTTTTTTAAATTGAAAGTGACTCTCATTGTTAATAATTCATGTCTATGTTTTACATGTACATTTTATAATTCATGTCTATGTTTTACATATTTTATATTTTATGTTTGGTTTAATTTGTATTTTTTTTTTACCTTTTATTTTGAAAAATTCTACAAATATTAGCAAAGCAGTAGGAAGCAAAAGAACTCCTCTGTATATATCTCGAAACAATGGAGCTAAACCATCTTAATTCAACAGAAACAGATATAATACACGACATCATGTCCCCCCGCTATCTTATTCAGGAAATCACCCCCTCCCTACTCTATGTATCCTCCCCCCCCCTCCCTCCCCTCTTCTCATAACAGTACATTGAAGAATTAGAACACTACAGTGATGACCATTTACTTTCATATACATCCCATACTTTGTGATACCAAGCCAGAGTGCCTTTTCGAATAGCAGTTAATTTGGACATTAGTCTTACATTGTCTAGCCTCAACAGCACTCTCTGTAGGTCTGGGATTGTTGGTTTCTTCCAGGCAGCCGCGATAGTCAACTTACTGGCCATAAATAACTGGGTGGCGAACCGATGTATGTCAGGCTTAATTCCCTGCGGTTTAAAATGAAGCAAGCAGCTGTCCATCTTCACAGGGTATGTCACCTCCATTATTTTGTTCAAAAATGTTACAATTTCTACCCCAAACTGCTGCACATTAACACATTCCCACCAAATGTGAGTCATATCTCCCTGGGCTCCACAGTTCCTCCAACAAAGCCCGGACCCCGTCTTGTACATGTGCACAAGGCGGCTAGGTGTGTAGTAACAGCTATAGAGGATTTTGTGCCCATTTTCTATTAGAGCGCTCGAGGTGGCGACTTGTAACAGTAACCTAAATGCTTTGCCCCATTGTTCGGAGACAAAGGTCACCCCCATAGCGGCTTCCCACTGGTCTGTATAATGTGCCACTTGATTGTCCCAAAATAATAGCGCCTTATACAACCTAGAAATTCCCCCACAACCTCCACCTCCCATCATACTTTGTTCTAATCTTGTTTCAGTGAAACTCAACTCCTCCCCTGCTTTACGCTTAATAAAGTCTTTTACTTGAAGGTATCTATATGCCTGCAGAGGAGAAAGCCCATGCATCTGGCATAACTCTGTATAAGGTACCATTTGCCCTTGTTCATACATTTGGCCTAATTCACACAGACCCATTTCTTCCCACTCTTTGTATGCCTCATCCAGTGTACCGGGACCAAAATTAGGCGCAAACCTAAGATACATATGCGTGTAATATGTGTGTTCCGGAAAGAACTTCTCCCTTAGTTTGCTCCAGACCTCTAACGACCTCTGTATCAGGTCCCTCAATATCTGTTTGGGGGCCCATGGCGCTGCCCTTAGCGGGACCGACCCCCACCATCCTTGCTGTAGTGTGCCACCTAGCTTGCCCTCATTTTGCAGCCACACCGACAGAATCCTTAGATGTGCCGCCTGGTGGTATGTCTGTAAGCAAGGGACTCCCATCTCCCCTCTCTCCCTCGGTTGGTACATCACTTCTCTCCTTACTTGGGGTGGTCTTTTCCTCCAAATGAATGCGAACACTTTTCTTTGCAGACCCCTCAAATACCCCTCTGGAAGTGCTATTGGGAGGGCCATCAGGAGATATAAGAGCTTGGGGAGAAATACCATCTTCACCGCACTTATCTGCCCCATCCATGACAGAGTAAGTCCCTCCCATCTTTCCAATTCATGAAGCAATTCCCGTGTTTTGTCCGGAAAATTAGAAGTGAAGAGCTCCGGTTTTCAGCAATAATGGAAACCGAGAACGCCCATCTCATTTGGTCATAGGAGGGGCCAGCATTCGTAGTGCACTGGTCCCCTGACATGCCAGGACACCAACCGGGCACCCTAGGGGGCACTGTAGTGGACTTCAAAAATTGCTCCCAGGTGCAAAGCTCCCTTACCTTGGGTGCTGAGCCCCCCCAACTCCCCCCACAAAACTCACCACCCAGAACTGTATAACACTACCATAGCCCTAAGGGGTGAAGGGGGGCACATACATGTGGGGACAGTGGGTTTGTGGTGGGTTTTGAAGGGCTCACATTTACCACCACAACTGTAACAGGTAGGGGGGGATGGGCCTGGGTCCGCCTGCCTGAAGTCCACTGCAGTACCCACTAAAACTGCTCCAGGGACCTGCATACTGCTGTCAGGGAACTGGGTATGACATTTAAGGCTGGCATAGAGGCTGGCAAAAAATATTTTTAAAGGTTTTTTTAAGGTGGGAGGGGGTTAGTGACCACGGGGAGAGTAAGGGGAGGTCATCCCCAATTCCCTCTGGTGGTCATCTGGTCAGTTCGGGCACCTTTTTGAGGCTTGGTCACAAGAAAAAATGGACCAAGTAAAATCGGTCAAGTGCTTGTCAGGGACGCCCTTCTTTTTTCCATTATCGTCCGAGGACGCTCATATGTTAAGCACACCCCAATCCTGCCTTCGCTATGCTTCCGACACGCCCCCGTCTCCGCGACAGAAAGCAGTTGAGGGCACCCAAAATCGGCTTTCGATTATGCCGATTTTGGCAACCCTGGGAGAAGGATGCCCATCTCCCAATTTGTGTCAAAAGATGGGTGCCCTTCTCTTTCGAAAATGAGCCTAATAGCCTGCAGGCTGGATTTGGGGCCCTGTTCTCAGTTTCTGTCCTTGGCCCCTGCTTGTCTTACAGTAGCGCTGCTGAGTCGTGTACACTTGTTTCCAGTTTATTATCAAGTAATGGTGTTAGCAGGTACAGTACCACCTTCCCTATGCAAATTGCATTCTAGTTGAGCTGTCTTTCTCAAGCAGTTGAAGCCTGACACACAGGCCTCTCACAAATGAGCCTTATTCTTTGTGCTACACTATACTAACCACACAGGAAAAACATTGGACTGTTCCAACTGGTTTCATATTATGCTCCTGACGCAGCCTTTGAGAGGGTGAAACATGGCCATGTTGGGCAGTTAGAGGAAAGTCATATGTTGATTTTATGTATCTGCATTGAATACATTTTGTTTTATTTTACCACATGGGTCTGCTTTTCTTTTCTGCTGCACTAATGAGTACTAGGCAATAGAAAAGTCTTGCACTGGCTTGTAAAATAAGTTCAAAAATATTAAAGTTTTGGAAATTATCCCACAGATCTCAGCGAGGAGTGGCCTAGTGGTTAGGGTGGTGGACTTTGGTCCTGAGGAACTGAGTTCGATTCCCACTTCAGGCACAGGCAGCTCCTTGTGACTCTGGGCAAGTTACTTAACCCTCCATTGCCCCAGGTACAAATAAGTACCTGTATACAATATGTAAGCCGCATTGAGCCTGCCATGAGTGGGAAAGCGCGGGGTACAAATGTAACAAAAAAAAAAAATGACTTGTTTCACACTGGGTCACTGTCTAGTGGAACGCTTCTAGACACTAGTCAGTCATATGCTTATCAAACCTCTCAAGGTGTTTCGTTTTTCAAGGAGAAAACCCTCAGAAACCTTGAGAAATGAAACACCTTGAGAAGTTTGCTAAGCGTATAACTGACTAGTGTCTAGAAGTGTTCGTATAGATTTACCTGATTACCACACTGGTCATTTCTGCACAATTCCATCTAGTGTTGATCACTGTCTAGTGGCTCACTACAATCATCATCGGTCTTCCAACCTGAATAAATTCTTAGAAACTTTTTATAATTTTATAGTTTTTAATTAATTTTTAAGAAGTAAAAGCTACTTAGCTTTGCTAGCAGATTTAATCAAGCATAAACGGACCCACACCGGAACCTGGTTCAGGATCTGGTCCTCAAACGCCTCAGCTGTTTCCTTAGATTATTCCTTAGATTTCCTTAGATTACTCTGTTGGTACAGAGCCTCAACAGACAAAGGTACTCAGAGAGGTGAAAATAAACAAAACACTTTGGGCTTCTTTTACAAAGCTGTGCTAGCATTTCCTGCATGGCAAATGAGAGGAAGCCCATAGGAATTGAATGAGCAATCTTACCGCATGGCCATGTCGTTTTTCGGCTTTTTTACACACTGCAGTAAAAAGAGCCTCAGTGCACAGCAAAAACAGCACCCACCGCTAGCGCAGGGCCCTTTTTACTGCAGCTTAATAAAAGGGCCCCTTAGTGATGAGACTGTAGAATTCTGTGACAAAGAGACACGGGTTAACATAAGATCCAAGACATTGCTAGATTACAGAGACCAAGAGGCTCAGTACAGAGTGAGCAAAGAACAACAGAAGAAAAGAAGAAAGGCAGGATGAGGAGGTTTCTCTGATTTGGTGCCAAAAAAAATGAGCACTAAGCACTATGCAACAAACGGTGCACCTCCCCGCTCCCCCCGTTTTCTATTTCTGTTGATGGCTCTCTCATTCTCCCTGTCTCCTCAGCTCGAAACCTTGGGGTCATCTTTGACTCTTCTCTCTCCTTCTCTGCTCATATCCAGCAGACCGCCAAGACCTGTCGTTTCTTTCTTTACAACATCCATAAAATCCGCCCCTTTCTTTCCGAGCACTCTACCAAAACCCTCATCCACACCCTTGTCACCTCTCGTTTAGACTACTGCAATCTGCTTCTTGCTGGCCTCCCACTTAGTCATCTCTCCCCTCCCCAGTCGGTTCAAAACTCTGCTGCCTGTCTCATCTTTCGCCAGGGTCGCTTTACTCATACTACCCCTCTCCTCAAGACCCTTCACTGGCTCCCTATCTGTTTTCGCATCCTGTTCAAACTTCTTCTACTAACCTATAAATGTATTCACTCTGCTGCTCCCCAGTATCTCTCCACACTCGTCCTTCCCTACACCCCTTCCCGTGCACTCCGCTCCATGGATAAATCCTTCTTATCTGTTCCCTTCTCCACTACTGCCAACTCCAGACCGCACCTTCTGTCTCGCTGCACCCTACGCCTGGAATAAACTTCCTGAGCCCCTACGTCTTGCCCCATCCTTGGCCACCTTTAAATCTAGACTGAAAGCCCACCTCTTTAACATTGCTTTTGACTCGTAACCACTTGTAACCACTCGCCTCCACCTACCCTCCTCTCTTCCTTCCCGTTCACATTAATTGATTTGATTTGCTTACTTTATTTATTTTTTGTCTATTAGATTGTAAGCTCTTTGAGCAGGGACTGTCTTTCTTCTATGTTTGTGCAGCGCTGCGTATGCCTTGTAGCGCTATAGAAATGCTAAATAGTAGTAGTAGTAGTACTGGGGTCCATGCACAATTTTTAGTGCAAAGATTTAGTGCAAGTGAATCCTCGTATAAATCCTTGCACCTAAATTAGGCGTGATCCTCCCTAAATTTGTAATTTGCATGCAAATTCAAGGAATGCCCCTGACCCTCATAAATTTTAATTATTACCAATTAGCACTGAAAATTGATCGTTATCCCCTGATTTTCAGTGCTATTTGGCTCATTATGCAATTACATTTGTGCTATATATAGAATTAGGGGATAAATTCTCAAATAATTTAGTTCCCTCCAGGGAAAAATCAATACTTCAGTAAACACAGCACTATAAAGGTTAGGGACAGTACAAAACCCATACAAATTAACCCATTAATGATCATAACCATCCTCTGCTACCATAATAATGATACGGGTAATGTAGTATATGCTAATGCTTAAGTAACCTGCCCTACCTCCCCAGTAAGTGGTATTATCCAGAAAGCAATGATAATTTATTGAAAAGAAAAACCATCTCACAAAAGTAGTGCCTAACTTCACCGTGCCTAACTTCAATCGCACGTATTTGAAAAAGGGGTGTGGCCAGGGGCATGTTGGGTGCATTCCATAAAGTTGCATGTGGATTTACAAAATTCGCCTGAAGCGCTCCTGTTAGGCGTGCTCCCTTTATAGAATAGCATTTAGCACTCAAGTTTTTCGGCACTGAATTTTCAGTGCCATTTATTGAATTCCCTCCTATGTGTTGTTTGTGCAACCAAATCTGGATATTCTGATAAAATGGAGTTTCCTATGTAAGAATGTGTAGTAATCTGTCTTGCTCAGTTTTCCTAACAAGTGTACTGATCAGGGGCGAGCTACCATTAAGGAAGCCTGACACAATGCCCAGGTCTGCCCAATGGTAGGGACCACCTGAAGTTGCACTTTCTTCCCCCCCCCCCCCCCACCACCACACCTGGGTCCTGCATTTTTCTATCCCCCCTCCCACCTGCCGCTGGTCTTCCAAGTGATTCATCATATCGCTGGCACAGGCGACGGTGAAAGCGGCCTCTCTCTGGCCAGCAGAGCCTTTCCTTTGTGCATCCTGCCCACAGGACGATGCATCATTGAGGCGGGATGCATAGAGGAAAGGCTCTGCCAGCCAGAGAGAGACTGTTTTCACTGCGGCCTGTGCCGCATTTGGAGGATTAGGGGGAAAAGGGGAGTTAGACAGATGTTGCACCTGGGCACAGACCTGGAGCAAAGTGGAAGGAGAAGAAAGGAGGAGAGATACTGAACCTTGGGGGGAGGGTGAAGAAAAGGGAAGAGAGAGAAAGAGAGAGACCTGGACCAAAGGGGATAGGTAGAGAGGGGGCAGAGGCTGGATTGTGGCAGGGGAGCAGAGGAAAGAGAGAGAGAGAGAGAGAATGAAATGCTGGACCAACAGAGGGAAAGAGAGAGAGAGATGCTAGACCAGGGAGGGTAGGGGGATCAGGGGTGGGAGTGCAGGAAGAAGGGAAGAGAGAAGAGAGAATATGGACATGTGGAGGGATAGGGACACAGAAGAGATTCTGGTAGTGGATGGAGAATACAGACATGGACGCAGAGGGGCAATACAGGACACAAGGGGAGGGATAGGGACCCAGAGGAGTATGCTGGACAGAATAAGATAGGCGAATCAAAGAGAGGCACTTGGTGTTGTGCAACAGTGCAAAGGAAGGACTGAAGCAGACACTGTCAAATCCAAAAACTCTTTATTTGAACAGACCCGACGTGGCCACGTTTTGCCAGATAGGCTACATCAGGGGTACAGAACTAAAACAGCTGACAAAAAATACATATACAACAGTTAAAAACCATAATTCATATCAAATATTATTCAAATATACTTTATAAAAAGAGGAGGATCTTATAAACAAATATAGGAGTGCTGAATGAGCAATGCACATGTAAACAAAAACATAGTAAAATTAACAGCTTGAAAGCATATACATTCATAATTGTATAAACCAATAATTCAAAACTCAATCTGAAATTTGATAAAAAGTATCAAAAGTTTGTTAATGTATATGTGTAAAATGTTCATAAAACATGTATGTGTATAAGAACTAAATACAAGCACTTATGAAACATAAATAATTCCAAAACACTAAAGATAATTAACTAAATCAATAAATAGAGGCAACATTAAAAAATAAATAAATAGATAATAAATAATCAGATAATAAGTAAAATGCCTACCTAGCCAGGGACACACTGCGCTTAGCCCTGATAGTAAAACTGAGCATCCAAGATGACCTAGGGAAGTAGCATAAAAGCACAAATTGAAAAATATAAGAACTAAAATGGGCAGGGCTAAAAAGCTGATCACAAGACTCTTAAAACAGACATGGACGGACGCAGAGGGGCAATATAGGACACAAGGGGAAAGATAGGAACCCAGAGGAATATGCTGGACAGAATAAGATAGGAACACATAGGAGAGATGCTGAACATAAGGTAAGGACAGAGACACAGAGAGGATATGGTGGACAGGACAAATAGGGACACACTGGAAAGATGAATGGTGGTAACAGAGAAGAAATACCAAAAGGACAGGAGATCCTGGAGAGAACTGAGAAAAGCAGAAGAGAGATACCAGGACCATAAGTACATATACATAAATACATAAGTGTTGCCATACTAAGACAGACTGAAGGTCCATCAAGCCCAGCATCCTGTTTCCAGCAATGGCCAATCCAAGTCACAAGTACCTGGCAAGATCCCAAAATAGTACAATACTTTTTATGCTGCTTATCCTAGAAATACAATCTACTAGCAATGGCACTGTTCAACTGTGACTTGGTAACAATACCTCACACAATTCAGTAGAACACATACATGTATACAGTCAGTAAAGCATTGTGTCTTAAAGTAGGGAAGTCTCATAGGTCGCTGGGGTCCATTCACACTCTCTTCAATGCCCCTGTTTTGCGACAGTTGTAATCAGGGGCATTGAAGAGAGTGCAAATGGACCCCAGCGACCTATGAGACTTCCCTACTTTAAGACACAATGCTTTACTGACTGTATACATATATGTGTTCTACTGAATTGTGTGAGTTATCCTAGAAACAAGCAGTGAATTTTCCCCAAGTCCTTCTTAATAATGGCTTATGGACTTTTCCATGAGGAAGCCATCCAAACCTTGTTTATACCCCACTAAGCAACTGCTTTTACCATATTCTCTGGCAATGAATTCCAGAGTTTAATTACATACAGTGGAGGAGTGGTCTAGTGGTTAGGGTGGTGGACTCTGGTCCTGAGGAACTGAGTTCGATTCCCACTTCAGGCACAGCTCCTTGTGACTCTGGGCAAGTCACTTAACCCTCCATTGCCCCAGGTACAAATAAGTACCTGTATATGTAAGCCGCATTGAGCCTGCCATGAGTGGGAAAGCATGGGGTACAAATGTAACAAAAATAAATACTGAGTGAAGAAATATTTTCTCTGATTTATTTTAAATGTACTACTTTGTAGCTTCATTGCGTGGCCCCTAGTCCTAGTATTTTTGGAAAGAGTAAACAAGCGATTCACAGCCAAAGCAATGTTCAGACAACAAAAGTAGGAAAAATGTATATTGTCTAATTGTAATATGTCAGCTATGGGAAATGTGTCTCCCCCTCCCTGGGAAAAATGGTGTTAAAGGGGGCCATCTCAATTTTTCTGGCTAGGACCCATTCAGTTCTAGCTATGCCTCTGTAATAACTGCCTTTTCCTAGGTAAGGTCTTTGTTGTGTGAGGTTTAGAAGTTAGTTAGTGTTGTAATGATAGACTTATTGTAGGTCCTGATGGACATATTTTAAAGAGGTATGTATTATCTCACAATATACCTGATACTGAGAGAATTCATGTTGCTGTTACTGAGATGACACTAGAATAAAATATTTTGTGGGCCCTAAGCACTGTGAGCCAGAATCAGTAAATGGTGCTCAAAATTAGGTGCCAGGAAAAATCCAGGCTAAGCACTATTCTCTAATGGGCGCTCAATGCACAGATTCCTGCATCCAAGGACTTACTTCTGGCGAGCAAGTTGGACATGTAAGCCTGGTATTCTATAACATCACTGAAATTTTTGGACTGCCCCTAACTCGTTTATGCCCTCCCCATGACCATGCCCCCTTTTGAGTTCTGTGCAAGACACTTTGAGCACTCAGGGCAAGATGCATTAAACTTTAACGACCCTTTAATGAGGAAATTTTGAAACGTAGCATGCATTAAAGGCCATTTTCCGATGACGACGCTAGCAGCTAACGAAAACGGAATGCAAACGAGTAACTACCATTGAAATGTGGGTGATTCGGAATGCATTAACCATACCGACGATTGCACCGATTCATTTACCGTGAAATATTTAATGTCAGGTCAGAGCTGTCGTTAAGGCCTGAGCTGTCATCTCCACGCTTCCCCCTGCACCTTAAAATTCCAAGCTGGCATGTGAAAAACAAAATAAACAACACAAACATGTGGCTCCCCGCTTCCCTCTGCATACAATAGAAATTAAACGAAAACAAAATAAAAAAAGGACAGGGAGGGGGCAAGGGCGCTCGTCAGGAGCGTCCTGTATGGACACCCTTGCCCCCCCCCCCCCGAGGTCGCCGCTGCCCCCCGCTTCCGCATTTATTAAATAAAAAAAATAAACCAAAGTTTAGCAGCCCCGGTCCTCCTCCCTTCCTCTCTCTGTTTTTCTCCTCCCACAGCTCCGCTTCCCGCCATCCTCCGCCCCCATGCCCCGCCCCCTGAGCTCGTCGCCGCCGCTCCCCCCCTCTACCGGACCCCCTTCCGCTTTACCGGCCCCCGCAGTGCCTCTCACCTCTGTGTGAAGGCGCAGCATGGGCAAGAACAGCTGATCGGCGATCAGTGCTGCCTTCTCCGACATTCCTCTGTTCTTCCTGGGCCCAGGCAGATCAGCGCGCAAGTCCAAATTAGTGCCAATTAATGTCAATAACTGATTGTTAATGGCTCGTTAACTAATTAGTTTGTTAGTGGATCTTGGATCTATGCCCAAATTTGGGCAACCACCTACATAATCTGGGGGTGTGCCTATTGTGCCCATCTTGCACTATTTGTTTGCACTTTAGTTTTCATGTAAGCACAATGTTATTATATCAGTTTGTTGTAGTTGTATGTTTCTTTCATATTTAGCAGCCTATTTAGCTGTCACCATTTGTTTATTTATGTTACATTTGTACCCCACGCTTTTCCACTCATGGCAGGCTCAATGTGGCTTACATAGGGCAATGGAGGGTTAAGTGACTTGCCCAGAGTCACAAGGAACTGCCTGTGCCTGAAGTGGGAATCGAACTCAGTTCCTCAGTTCCCCAGGACCAAAGTCCACCACCCTAACCACTAGGCCACTCCTCTTTTTTTAACGGCATTATTTTTTTTTACAATGTTCTCCATATTATTTTATTTAAGACTCTTTTCAATATATACTACTGTGATGGGATTCCTTATTCTTGTTAGTAGGTGGTTTTGTAAAAGCATTCACACACGATATGATCCTGTCATTCTTTTACCCTTCTACTCTTCACACACACTGCACTTTCTATGTAACTCACGATATCTTATTCACTAGTTTTTTAGATGCTCAGATCACACCATTTATTATCATTTTTGTTCATATTTTTTCAGTGTGTTTCTTCTAGCAAAAAAGGTGCCGGTACTCAAATGTCAGGCCACCCTTCAGGGATGAGGTGATCACTGAGGGACTCACCCCACAATAGCCAGGACCCCTGCAACCAGTCACAGAATCTATGACAAGGCAGAATTGGTGTGTAGAGTCTGAGCTCTTTCATTAAAACTTGGGGACCATGGGCCAATTTCAGCACACAATGGAAAAGGTGCCGGTACTCAGTACCCCCAAGTACCCCCTCAAAAAAAGCCCTGCATTTTTTACTTTAGAAGTCCTGGTTATGTGAGCTTTTGTCAGTTTATTTGTTTTACAATGTTTTTTTGACCAACATGTCAAACCATATGTGCTTTTTGCTTCCTACCCTCTTAATTACAACACAGTATAGCCTTTTATATATGTCTTTTTTACATAGTTACAGTATATTTTTTTACATTTTTGATTTTTAAGACATTCTTTTCCCTTGTTTTAGATATTTAACATCACCTGTATCATCAGCCTATCCAAACATCAGCATATATCCAATTAAAGGTATTAACTTGGGTCTTCTTGTTTACATATTTTCTCTTGTATTTGTTTATTTCCCAAGTATTTTAAAGTCTCTTTTATATATTACTAGTAAAAAAGGCCCATTTCTGACACAAATGAAACGGGTGCTAGCAATGTTTACCTCGGAGTGTGTATGTTTGAGAGAGTTAATGTGCGAGTGTGTATGTGTGACAGAGAGAGAGTGAGACTGGTTGCGAGTGTGTCTGTGAGTGTGTGTGACTGTGTATCTGAGACACAGTGAGTGTGAGAGAGAAAGTGTGTTTCACACAGATAAAGTGTGTGTGAGAGAGTGTGTGTGAGAGAGAGTGTGAGAGAGTATGTGTGCGATACACAGACTCTCTGTGAGCAGCCACCCAGCGACCCTCCTCTCTCCCCTGCCCCCCCTCCAGCCACCCATGTCCAGTGACTCTTCTCTCTCCCCTGCCCCCTCCAGCCACCCATGTCCAGCGACTCTCCTCTCTCCCCTGCCTCCCCTCCTGCCACCCAGATTCTCCAGCGAATGCTTCGGGGCAGGCAGGAAATATCCCCAGTCTTGCCTGCCTGCCCGCTGCTGGCGCTGACCCTCCCCCGTTGCTGGATCGCTCTTCAAAATGGCCACAGAGACTTCCAGCGGTGGCCTTGCGAGATTTCTGCTGAAGTCTCGGTGGCCATTTTGAAGAGCGATCCGGCAGCGGAGGAAGGTCAGCGCCGGCAGCGGGCAGGCAAGACTGGGGATCTTTCCTGCCTGCCCCGAAGAATTCGCTGGACAACCTGGGTGGCTGGAGGGGGGCAGGGGAGAGAGGCGACCTTGGGGGGGTGGAGGGGGGGAGCAGTGGCTGTGGTGACCTCGGGAGGGGGGTGGAGGGGTGAGCAGTGGCGACCTTGGGGGAGGGGTGTGGCGGCGATGGTGGCAGGGGCGGGGCCTCGTGCTGCTGTCGTGCGGTTGGTCAGTGCTGCGTGTGACGTCAGCCTGATCTACGGAGCCTAGCAGACCAACTCCGAAGAACTCTACGGACACAGGCAGCAAGATACATAGAACATTGGAGGAGAGAATTATTATATAGGATTACAATTTTTATCAATACTATTACTATATTATTATTCATTTTTGTACCACAACCATATATATTTAGGTTAAAAACATATGTCACTTTTACAATCAATTGTTTATTTATTTATTCATACTGTGTCAATTTTATATATCTTTATATTGATTTTAATTTGTATATATGTATTTGTAGACTCCTGAGGAAGGCCTTTTTAGGCCGAAACATGACTCGTGTCAAGTCTTTACAATAAATGCGTTAGTTTGGACAACATCTGCTGCTCTTTCCTGTGTCACCCCTGCTGTGACTGTTTTGATTGTGTGTTTGCAAGGGTTACTGTTCTTCTGTTTTCTTGCCATAATGTATATGCTGGGCCATTTTTTTACTGCATCTGGGAAAAAGGGTATTTTTTTAATTGACCGGGAAATGGGCGTGCACTAAAATTAAAACTAGCACGTGTCTATTTATGGCCTGAGCCCTTACCACCACTCATTGATCTAGCAGTAAGGGCGCATGTGCTACATGCACGGTAACCGTTCAGTGTGTGCCAACTGCCATTTACCGCTGGAAATGTCAAACACAGTAGAAAATTATAAAAACAATTTCTACTGCTGGAATGAGCACATGTCAAATCTGAAATTACCACCAGGGGATACGCTAGTCTGACGGTAGTCTCATTTTGGCACATGGTGCATGTGCATAGGCCCTACCACAGCTTAGTAAAAGGTCCTACAGCTGAATATAGCATGTATGCCTTCTTTCCTTACCCAGAAAAAACATAGTAACATAGTAGATGACAGCAGAAAAAGACCTGCATGGTCCATCCAGTCTGCCCAACAAGATAAACTCATATGTGCTACTTTTTGTGTATACCTTACCTTGATTTGTATCTGTCATTTTCAGGGCATAGACCGTATAAGTCTGCCCAGCACTATCCCTGCCTCCCAACCACCGGCTCTGGGACAGACCGTATAAGTCTGCCCAGCAATATCCTCGCCTCCCAACCACCAGCCCCGCCTCCCACCACCGGCTCTGCCACCTAATCTCAGCTAAGCTTCTGAGGATCCATTCCCTCGGAACAGGATTCCTTTATGTTTATCCCAGAATGAAGTGAGTTGCACAGACCACGGACCCTGAAGCAGTGGACGAAACTCTGGCCATAGTGGGCCTTGGGCTCAGGGAAGACGCTGTGCATCTACACAAGATAAGTGGAAAAGATTCAATAAAATTTGGATAGTTAAAGTATATATTTCTAGGACACATTCTGGAGGTTTTTTGGAGCCAGTGATGACAGCAAGCACTCTGTGAAGTAGTGGAACATTAAATCCACTTTTAAGAAGTCTATTGAGGCTTTTTCTTTCATGAGCAGGTTCTCTCTAGAATTCAGGGAATCTCATTTACACCATAATAGACCCACACATGGAGGGGATTGGTTTGTTTAGTGAATTGTGTACTTGTGGAATTGTCATATTGAATAAATAAGTGTATGTTTGTGTCCCTAGTCATGCATCCAAAGTTTATATAATCCTTTCAAGATAGCCAGTTAATTATTTAACTTATTAGTGGAACATAACCACAGAGGCATGGTATGGTCGCATTTTCAATATGGTAATACTAGGGCCCAGCTAAGGAACAGATTATTTTGAGTTACTCTTCACTGGACCAAACTTGTTTTCCTTGTGCCATCACCATCCAGCTGGATAGGCAGTGTCTCAAAAGGTGGAGGATAAAGGATTTTTTTTTTTTTACATTTTGCCGCACATTATCCCAAGCAAACTTGGGTTCAATGTGGCTTACATTTGAAAATACAGTGAGACAGAATAGTAGAATTCAGTTATATCATGGGAGCAAGTACATGGATATGTCTGAAACAAATGTTTGTTAAATATGAGATTACCATATATACCCAGCTGGGCATTTAAAAGTCTGTCCTTTAATGATGCCGCATGTTCAGAAATCATAGTCATAAGTACAGACAGTTATTCAAATATTATCACATGCATACACCAGAACAAGCAACCATACACAGGTTGCAAAAGTAAACAACAACTTCTACAGAGTACATCCAAAATGTAATTTTTATTTTCTCATTTCCATCTTCCAAAATTCCAGACAGATATACAGATCAGCAGGACCCAAAGGTATCAATAATGAAACAGTGATGGAATATGCACATAACAAGCAGCCTGAGCCAACAGATTTATTTTGTATTGAACATGATTAACTTTGTATGAACTTGGCAGGTAATAGTGTGCTGAATAGGGCAATGTTGGCACATTTAGACTGCCTCTGGCCAGAACTTCTCATTAAGGAAGCCTCTACCTCATTATTCAACACATATCTGTGAAATAGTAGTAATAAAAAAGTGCATTTTTATAATATACTACTGAATTCCACAAAACAAAAAGGAGCAAATTCACACATTCCATCTTTTTCTTTTGATGTAGGTACAGAAAAGAAATGTTACAATTTCCCAGTTTCAACCTAATGTTTTTTTTTTTTCAAATGTAAGTCTGATTGTTAAGTACCTGATTCTCATAACATGATGTCTGTTTTGGTGGCCTTACTAGGTGAAAACATTTCTGCTCGAATACAGGGAGTCCCTATAGCCAGGACTCAGGAACCAGCCCCTTCAAATGACAAGATTTATGTAAATAAATTAGTACTCTAACCGATGAAACCAATACTTCCTCTATGTACATCCGTATACTACACAAACCAGCATGTTTGAAAATATAAGTGAGATTAAATAAAAATGCTACCAACAATAAAGAACGACAACGAAGATGCAGCAGCTGGTAAATTTGCTTGCTTTGAGTGTACTAGATGACGGCTGCTCGGGGAAGGGGAAACATAGATTAACGTAATTGGATTCAACTTTTTGATGTCATCCCGGCCCCTGTTTTCTTCTTCAACCTTCTTGCCAGCTGTTAAAAAGCAGCCGCCCTCTGATTCTGCCATTCTGGGGGTTTAAACGGACTTTATTGCTTAGTTCTTTATGTCGTCACTTTCAGTCAATTCACGGCCAATCAGATTCGTGCACCCCCTAGCCCCGCCCCACCGTCCTGCAGCCTGCCGTGACGTATTTTCTTCTCCCAGCACCATTGGCAGCTGTTGGAGTTTGAAAATACAAACTGTTTTGAGCGGGCGCCGCCGACCCTGGGAAGCTGCTGGGCGGAAGTAGCGGAGAATTCGAAGGGGAGTAGCGGTTCGGGTGTATGGCCGGGTCGCAGTGGTTTTAGTCAGGTGAGCTCTTCGGGCATTCCCCGTTACAGGCGGTGTTGGGTTTCTTTCTGTGCAAGGACAGTGGCTGCAGATTCCCGGTCCCTCTTCTGCCCTGGCACCGGTGCGGTTATGCCAGTGTTGAGCGTGAGAAATTGTCTTTCTTTAAGGCTGACTTGTCGCTTTGTGTAGGAGCTGCAAGAACTAATTAGTAACAACCTGGTACTTTAATCTACCAGCTCCACAGAATGGCGGGCAAAAAGCTTTGAACGGAACTCTTCTAAATTAAAATTTCGCTTCAGAAGCAGCTGCCACTTGGGCCACCAGGGATCTTGTGTGCCACACTTTAGATCACCCTCCACTCCCACACTTCATTTCATGCCATCTAAACATTAGCACAACTTAATTCATTAGCTTATGAATGTTTAGAAAGATTGTAACTTTTTATTCAGTCAGTACTTTGAAACATGTCCGGTTGTCCTGACTGGGTATAGCAGATCTATCTTGATGCAGCTACCGTCATAATTTCAGCTTCCGTCCCTTGCATCTGTCAGTTTGTGTACAGATATCTATAGATGATCTTTGTTGATCAAAACTGTAGTATCTGAAAAGTTACCTCTTTCCTGTGGGGATAACCTATTTTGAATCTGATCTGATGAAACGCTTTGATGTACCCATGCATACCTCCTACCCACCCCCACCTTGCTAGACTGTCATTGAAATGCTTTGAAGCTTCACTTATATATACTATCAACTAACACATTTGCTTATTTCCGATCGGACGAAGAAGGGCAACCTTCGAAAGCTAATCAAGAAATGTATTAAGTTATGTCCAATAAAAAGGTGGTATCTTATTTTTTTCCCATATTTTTTCCATGTTTTATTTTATTTAATTTCTATTGAGAATCTGATTGAGAAAGTTTGTTTTCCCTTAGTCCAAATCATTGATATATAATTATACTGTACAGTGCTGAGAGTTGGTGAACCTCCTAGAATGATCTGTATCATAGCACAGTTTATACTTAAAGCATGAATAGAACTTAATCTAGGCTGATGAGAGGATAGCCCCATTAAATAATTCAAATGATATACTTTTGTTCTATAAAGAGGTTCAACTTTATACCTGTGTGAAAAAGTATGTGAAGCCTTCATTCAGTACCTGATGGCAGCTTCATGAGGAGCAATAACCAGAGAAACTCTGCTGCTGTGCAGTGTCAACAGCAGGGTCTTGGAGCGAGCGGATGTTGTAAATACTGCACCGTCTTAGAATCGTGGGAGGCAGGTCCTGCTTTCTCAGCCTCATCATTTTCTCTCTCAGGTAGTATGGAAATTTGACTTAATATACCCTTTCTGTGTTTTTTCCAACTACATTCAAAGTGGTTTACATATTATATACAGGTACTTATTTGTACCTGGGACAAAGGAGGGTTAAGTGACTTGCCCAGAGTCACAAGGAGCTGCAGTGGGAATTGAACCCAGTTCCCCAGGATCAAAGTCCGCTGCACTAACCACTAGGCTACTCCTCCACACCTAAGTTTGATTTGTCCTTGCCATTTTAAGGACGCAGACTGTAGAAGTCTGCCCAGCATTGTGCTTGTACTAAAAGATTCGGAAGTTGGGAAGGATAAACCGCCAGCTCCAGTTTTGTCAGGAAACACCGCCAACTTGCCTTCCCCATCTGTGTCGGCAGATCGGCCTGCCTTTCTGACTATTCTTTCGATGGAGCAGGCTGCAGGGAGTCTACCTGTTCTATCAGCAGGGTCGGAAGGAGATTTTTCTCCTGAATCATCCTACAGATATATATAAGCCTTTCTTTTGCATAAATCGGGCCCTCAGCTCCTTTAAGAAAGCCTCTCCCTGCCTTAAACAGTTCTTCCCCCGAAGAGACTGAGGCAGTTACTGAAATAAGCAGCACACCATGCTGACAATAGGGAGAACTTGTGGGGGAGGGACCTGGCCACCTGAGTGTGACACCCCAGAGGCTGTCAAGAGACTCCCATGGGCCTCAGCCTCCACGACCAGGCAAGAGAGAGCGGATGCATAGAATGAAAAGAAAATACTCCTGAGAGCAATAAAACTCTGCTACTCCTCAAAGTACTAATTGTTCTGAAATACAAGGAAAGAAAAAGCAGAAAGTAAGGAGACTGAAGGGCTCACCACCTTCCATCTGCTGGAGACTGAGTATACTCGGTCTGTCTCTAGCTGGCCAGGGCTCTTATTGGCTCTCTCTAGAGTCAAGAGTTCTCAGTCTTCACCTGCTGGAAGGCGTGCACAGCCCATTGGTCACATTCTGGGCCAGTCCGGAGGGGCTAAAGGAAAGCAAATTAGCAGATAAGAACTAATTTCTCCTTTTGCACAAATCGGACTCCCTCCTTCAGCTCCCTTGAGAAGCGCCTTGGAGGGTCAGCCGGTCTCTGCTAAACAACCTAATATAGCATATAGTAACATAGTAAATGACAACAGATGGTCCATCCTTGCCATTTTCAGGGCATGTACTGTAGAAGTCTGCCCAGCACTGTACTTGTACTAAAAGTTCTGAAGCTAACGTCAAAGCCCCTTAAAATTTACACTCCAGTCCATCCATATCTGTTCAGTCACGATCGGGGCATAGACTGTAGAAGTCTGCCCAGCACTGGTTTTGCTTCCCAATTACCGGTGTTGCCACCCAATCTCTGCTAAGATTCCATTGTGTTTCTCCTACACATGTTTGAATTCCATTACTGTTTTCATTACCACCTCCCGTGGGAGGGCATTCCGTTTATCCACTACCCTTTCCGTGAAAAGATGCTTCCTGACATTACTGCTGAGTCTGCTCCCCTTCAATCTCAATTCATGTCTTCTAGTTTTGCCACCTTCCTGTCTCCGGAAAAGGTTTATTTGTGGATTTATACCTTTCAAATATTTGAACGTCTGTATCATGTCACCCTTGTTTCTCCTTTCCTCCAAGGTATACATGTTCAGGTTGGTAAGTGTCCTCATACATAAGTACATAAGCACCGCCATACTGGGAAAAGACCAAGGGTCCATCAAGCCCAGCATCCTGTCTCCGACAGCGGCCAATCCAGGCTTCAAGAACCTGTTAACCCCCCCCCCCCCCCCCCAAAAAAAAAAAAAAAAAAATTAAATAATGTTCAATGGACTTTTCCCTCAGGAATCTGTCCAACCCCCCTTTAAATTCCGTAAGGCCAGCTGCTGTCACTACATTCTCCGGCAACGAGTTCCAGAGCCTAACTACACGCTGAGTAAAGAAAAACTCCTCTTTTCTATCTACACTTCTTCCCTTGGCTCATTAATCTCATCCCATGGCTTTTCCTACCATCTCTATGCTGATGACTCCCAAATCTACCTTTCTACCCCTGATATCTCACCTTGCATCCAAACCAAAGTTTCAGCGTGCTTGTCTGACATTGCTGTCTGGATGTCTCAACGCCACCTGAAATTAAATATGACCAAAACCGAGCTTCTCATTTTCCCCCCCAAACCCACCTCCCCGCTCCCCCCGTTTTCTGTTTCTGTTGATGGCTCTCTCATTCTCCCTGTCTCCTCAGCTCGAAACCTTGGGGTAATCTTTGACTCTTCTCTCTCCTTCTCTGCTCATATCCAGCAGATTGCCAAGACCTGTCGTTTCTTTCTTTACAACATCCGTAAAATCCGCCCCTTTCTTTCCGAGCACTCTACCAAAACCCTCATCCACACCCTTGTCACCTCTCGTTTAGACTACTGCAATCTGCTTCTTGCTGGCCTCCCACTTAGTCACCTCTCCCCTCTCCAGTCGGTTCAAAACTCTGCTGCCCGTCTCATCTTCCGCCAGGGTCGCTTTACTCAACTACCCCTCTCCTCAAGACCCTTCACTGGCTCCCCATCCGTTTTTGCATCATGTTCAAACTTCTTCTACTAACCTATAAATGTACTCACTCTGCTGCTCCCCAGTATCTCTCCACACTCGTCCATCCCTACACCCCTTCCCGTGCACTCCGCTCCATGGATAAATCCTTTTTATCTGTTCCCTTCTCCACTACTGCCAACTCCAGACTTCGCGCCTTCTGTCTCGCTGCACCCTACGCCTGGAATAAACTTCCTGAGCCCCTACATCTTGCCCCATCCTTGGCCACCTTTAAATCTAGACTGAAAGCCCACCTCTTTAACATTGCTTTTGACTCGTAACCACTCGCCTCCACCTACCCTCCTCTCTTCCTTCCCGTTCACATTAATTGATTTGATTTGCTTACTTTATTTATTTTTTTGTCTATTAGATTGTAAGCTCTTTGAGCAGGGACTGTCTTTCTTCTATGTTTGTGCAGCGCTGCGTATGCCTTGTAGCGCTATAGAAATGCTAAATAGTAGTAGTAGTAGTAGTAGTTTTAAATCTACCATATTCTAGCTTCATCTTGTGTCCCCTGGTTTTGTTGTTGTTTGAAAGTGTGAACAAGCGCTTCACATCTGTCCGCTCTAATCCGCTCATTATCTTGCATTGCAAATCCCATACCATTTTTGTACATTACATAAGTATTACCATACTGGGAAAGACCAAAGGTCCATCAAGCCCAGCATCCTGTTTCCAACAGTGGCCAATCCAGGTCACAAATACCTGGCAATATCCCAAAAAATTACAACATAAAGGAAAGCAAATTAGCACATAAGAACTAATTTCTCCTTTTGCACAAATCGGACTCCCTCCTTCAGCTCCCTTGAGAAGGGCCTTGGAGGGTCAGCTGGTCTCTGCTAAACAACCTAATATAGCATATAGTAACATAGTAAATGACAACAGATAAAGACCTGTATGGTCCATTCTTGCCATTTTCAGGGCATGTACTGTAGAAGTCTGCCCAGCACTATATTTGTACTAAAAGTTCTGAAGCTAACGTCAAAGCCCCTTAAAATTTACACTCCAGTCCATCCATATCTGTTCAGTCACAATCAGGGCATAGACTGTAGAAGTCTGCCCAGCACTGGTTTTGCTTCCCAATTACCGGTGTTGCCACCCAATCTCTGCTAAGATTCCATTGTGTTTCTCCCACACATGTTTGAATTCCATTACTGTTTTCATTACCACCTCCCGTGGGAGGGCATTCCGTGTATCCACTACCCTTTCCGTGAAAAGATGCTTCCTGACATTACTGCTGAGTGTGCTCCCCTTCAACCTCAATTCATGTCTTCTAGTTTTGCCGCCTTCCTGTCTCCGGAAAAGGTTTATTTGTGGATTAATACCTTTCAAATATTTGAACGTCTGTATCATGTCAACCTTGTTTCTCCTTTCCTCCAAGGTATACATGTTCAGGTTGGTAAGTCTCCTCATACATAAGCACCGCCATACTGGGAAAAGACCAAGGGTCCATCAAGCCCAGCATCCTGTCTCCGACAGCGGCCAATCCAGGCTTCAAGAACCCGTTAACCCCCCCCCCCCAAAAAAAAAGTATTACATAAGTATTACCATACTGGGAAAGACCAAAGGTCCATCAAGCCCAGCATCCTGTTTCCAACAGTGACCAATCCAGGTCACAAATACCTGGCAATATCCCAAAAAATGACAACATATTTTATACTGCTTATCCCAGAAATAGTGGATTTTCCCCAAGTCCATTTAATAATGGTCTATGGACTTTTCCTTTAGGAAGCCGTCCAAACCTTTTTAAAATTCCGCTAAGCTAACCGCCTTTACCACATTCTCTGGCAACGAATTCCAGAGTTTAATTACACGTTGAGTGAAGAAAATGTTTCTGCGATTTTGTTTTAATTTTACTACATTGTAGCTTCATCGCATGCCCCCTAGTCCTAGTATTTTTGGAAAGCGTAAACAGACGCATCACATCTACCCGTTGAACTCCACTCGTTATTCTATAGACCTCTCTCATATCTCCCCTCAGCCGCCTTTTCTCCAAGCTGAAGAGCCCTAGCTGCTTTAGCCTTTCCTCATAGGGAAGTCGTCCCATCCCCTTTATCATTTTCGTCTCCCTTCTCTGCACCTTTTCTAATTCCACTATAACAATGAGAAGGGATCTCCAAACATTATAAGAATGGTCGAGGGTCTGGCACTTAACACATAAAATTTAACAGTGGGAAGTGGACCAATGACTCTAGAGACTGGGACAGCTGGATCAAAATCTGAGTTTCGGCCAAAGGCCTGCCTCAGGAGTCTTTGGCGTATATACGATAAAAATGCCACCTTTAGCTCTGTTTTCAAAGCCATGCCACGCGCTGCTGTGTTTTTAAGCACCAAGGACTTTCTCAAAGGTATTTTTCAAGACCATTAGTTCCTTTTTATTGTGACATTTTTATCATATATACTGTAAAGACTCCTAAGGCAGGCCTGTGGCCGAAACACAGATATGTGTCGAGTCTGTAATAAAGTCTCTCAGCGATGAAAAAACAATCCTACTTTTTTAAAGGTTTTGAAACATGCTCTTTCTAATGAAAATGATTAAAAAGAGTTTCCAAAAGGTCTTTTTTTGTAAAAGTGGGCTAAAAATAGCCTATTTTTGGCGTTTTTGCAAAAATGATCAACTTTACACTCAATTTGTGAACTAATGGAAAATATTAGGAGAATGAAATTTTATATTCGAAAACCTTGTGTTGATAAGTTGTGTGCAAAGTTTCACGTTTATCACACCTTTAATTCCAGAGATATAAAAAGCCAAACTTTACAATTTTTTTGTGCCGCAAATTTTTCAGACCAAGTTTGCTCCAAGTTTTCTTCATGGAAATCGCTCATGAAGATTTTTTTTATTATTTTGTTTAATAGAGCGCAAAATGTTGTACAAGATGGCCAAGTTTTGTTTCTCTCAACAAAATATTGCCGGAGATAGTGTCTCAGTTGCTGAAATTTCGGAGTCATACCATAGAAGGCTGCAGTATGGGGTCAAACAGATTACTATATCTCAGCAAGTATTGCATCGGCGAACGTAGAACTTTACCAATGTTCATTGGGGACATGTATGAATATTCATAGAAAATGTCATCGAAATCCGTGATGGTCGCGCAGGGACCACCAGACCATTTAACATGGAATGACCCCCTAGGAGAATGTCGGGCCATCTGGCCATGAGCTGTTGAGCTGAAAGTGGGTCATGCAGCAAGATCACACTAAACATTCAAATAAATCTACTATAGAAAGGTTGAAGAAGAATAGGTTGTGGATTTTGGATTGACCAAGTCAAAGTGCTAGACTAAACTTTATTGAAATGTTGTGGCAAGACTTGAAGTGAGCTGTTCTGTGCATGAAGTCTTTTAATATCACAGGGGGATCAGTTCTGTATGAGGAAAAAGGGCCATAATTCATCGAGGCACTATGACATACTAATCAATAGTTATAGGAAATGTTTGGCTGAGGTTATTGTCAATGAAGGCCATGCCACTACTTAATGAAGGAACTGCATGCTTTTTGGATACTTATTGTTGAATCACTTTGTGTAGCAAATTAATTCAGATAGAGTAATGTTTTTTTTATTTGCTGAGTTAATTTTTCTCTTTGAGATTTAGATTAGGATTTACTATAATCATGTTTCTTTAAATGTGCTAAAATATAGACCATCCTAGAGGGTTTACAAACTTTTTCAGCACTGTGCTTTATTCACCCTTTCCACCCTGGCTTATCCTATAAAGTGAGATATGTTTTGCCTCCCCCCCACAACAGTCTTGTGTTACCAAAGTCAAAGAGTAAAGGACTTAATTTTGCTAAAGCTGTTTTTCTACTCTGTTTTTGAGAAAGTCAAGTAAATTGAGCCCTTAATGTGCCAACACCATGTCTATCCGAGTCTCTCCTTTATCCTCTGACTGTCTTTATCCAATTGATCCCACCTCCATTCCTAGCAATCTCAATCCCTTGTCTACCCAGCTATTCCTTCCAGCCAGCCCTATTGATACATTTTTATTAACTTTGTTCAGATGTCTTCTTCCCTTTCTTTTTCTGGGATATATATGGGTGCTGTGCCAACACAGAAATAAACTTTCTCCTCATCTGCTTTGTGAGGCTGGCAGTGAGTTTGAGCTTCATGGAGCAGGAACTTCAAGCTGATCTTGGGGGTGTTTAATGTTTTGTGAGACCAGAGGAGACCCTATATGGCCGATAGTTGCACATTGCAGAGAAGAATGAAAAGCTCTTTTGGTAGCAGTAGCAACTGGAAGAAACATATTAGCACAATCCTGGGCGCCACAGAAACTTTTAGTTGCCATGGCAGCCTGGTGTCCTGGATTTGTCAAGCTCAGGCTTAGGCTGTGTTTCTGAAGTAAACTTCATTTTGTTGCAGAAATAATGGTTGACGCCAAAGGACCTTCTCACCTGTTGCTGGTATTCGCCCAAAAGTTTGAAGAATTTGTGTGGGAAGTAGAAAATAAGCACTTGATATGGCTGCAAGAAATCGAGGAAGAAGCCAAGAGGATGTTCAGCAGGTTAGTGCTTTTTCATAGGCTTATGTTTTTGTTTTTTCTTTATCCATTCATTCTCAAGATTGTATTAAAGGTAAAATTATGTATCATACCTGATAATTTTCTTTCCATTAATCATAGCTGATCAATCCATAGACTGGTGGGTTGTGTCCATCTACCAGCAGGTGGAGATAGAGAGCAAACTTTTGCCTCCCTATATGTGGTCATGTGCTGCCGGAAACTCCTCAGTATGTCGATATCAAAGCTCCATCCGCAGGACTCAGCACTTAGAGAATTACACCCACAAAGGGACACTCTGCCCAGCTCACCACCACCGAAACGGGGGAGGGGAATTAACCCAGCTCATCCCCACACAAGTGGGGGAGGGGAATCTGTCCAGCTCATCCCCGCGGAGCGGGGGAGGGACACCACACCCGCCGATGCGGGGGGATCTGGCTTATCCTGCAACCGCGGGAGGAGCTGACTGACCCTAACACCGCCGAAGCGGAAGGGGTACAAAGCTGCCCTACAGCCGCACGAAGCGGGAGGGAGTGCCGGCAGAATTTAAGTCTCAATCCAGCCCCGTAAAACGGAGGGGAGAGGAATGCAGCAGCTCACTGTAACACAAACTCGTCTCAACTCTTGAAGAATCCAAGTGAAAAAACTTGAACACGAAGTCCTCCTGAAGGAACTGAAGACTAAACTTGAACCTAAAATTCAACCAGAATATAAACAGTACAGATATCTGGGAGGGGCTATGGATTGATCAGCTATGATTAATGGAAAGAAAATTATCAGGTATGATACATAATTTTACCTTCCATATCATCATGCTGATCAATCCATAGACTGGTGGGATGTACCGAAGCAGTACTCACCCAGGGCGGGACATTGAAATCCCTGACCTCAACACTGAAGCTCTAAACCGGGCCTCCGCCCGAGCAGCCACAGTCAAGCGGTAATGCTTGGAGAATGTATGGGCCGATGCCCAAGTTGCCGCCTTGCATATCTCTGCCAAGGAGACGGACCTGGACTCCGCCATCGAGGCCGCCTGAGCTCTAGTGGAGTGAGCCTTCAGCTGGATAGGCGGCACCTTCCCCGCGGCCACATAAGCCGCTGCCATGGCTTCCTGGACCCATCTTGCCACTGTAGGCTTAGCAGCCTGCAGACCCTTACGAGGACCTGCAAACCGGACAAACAGATGATCCGATTTCCGGAAACCATTGGTCACTCCCAAGTATCTGATGATGACCCGTCTCACATCCAGATATTCGAGAGCAGAATACTCTTCTGGGTAGTCCTCCCTACGAAAGGAAGGGAGACAGAGCTGCTGACTCACATGGAAGCGAGAAACAATCTTGGGTAGGAAGGAAGGCACTGTGCGAATAGTCACTCCTGCCTCAGTGAACTGCAGAAAAGGCTCTCGACAAGAGAGTGCCTGGAGCTCGGAAACTCTTCTGGCTGAAGCGATAGCCACCAAAAAGACTGCTTTCAACGTCAGGTCTTTCAGAGATGCCCTCGACAAGGGTTCAAAAGGCGGCTTTTGCAAGGCTCTTAGCATCACGCAGGCACCACTGAGTGCAGAGGAGGGTGCAGGAGATTAACTCCCTTGAGGAAACGCACCACATCTGGCTGCGAAGCCAGGGAAGCACCCTTCAGGCGGCCCCTGAAGCAAGCCAGGGCCGCTACCTGGACTTTCAGGGAACTGAGCGACAGGCCTTTCTCCAGACCTTCTTGCAGGAACGCCAGCACTGAAGAAATTGGAGCAGTAAATGGAGAAAGTGAACCTGCTTCACACCACGCTGCAAAGGTACGCCAAACCCTGGCGTAAGCAGTAGAAGTAGAGCGCTACCTCGCTCTCAGCAGAGTGGCGATGACCTTGTCTGAGAAGCCCTTCTTCCTCAGACTCTGCCGCTCAATAGCCAGGCCGTAAGACCAAAGGGGGAGGAATCCTCCATCACCACGGGACCCTGATGTAACAGGCCCTGCTCCACTGGCAGTCGCAGAGGTTCGTCCACTGAGAGCCTGATCAAGTCCGCACACCAGGGACGTCTGGGCCAATCCGGACCCACCAGGATTATCCGGCCCGGATGCTTTGCCACCCGGTCTAGCACCCTGCCCAACATGGGCCAGGGCGGGAACACATAGAGAAGCTCTTGTCGGCCACTGTTGGAGAAGAGCATCTCTCCCAGGGATCGAGGGTCCTGTCCTCTGCTGAAAAAGCGCGGCAGTTGGCAATTGGCCGATGACGCCATCAGATCTAGGCTCGGCTGGCCCCAGCGCTTCGTGATGTCCAAGAACGCCTGAGCAGATAGCTGCCACTCTCCGGGCTCCAAGGTATGGCGACTGAGAAAGTCCGCCTTGACATTCATGACCCCGGCAATGTGGGCCGCTGACAGCTGTTCCAGGTTCGCTTCCGCCCACTGGCATAGATTCATGGCCTCCTTGGCTAGAGGGGCGCTCTTGGTACCTCCCTGGCGGTTGACATAGGCCACAGCCGTGGCATTGTCCGACAGGACCCGTACAGGCTTCAACGCCAGTACCGGGATGAACACCAAAAGCGCCAACCGAATGGCTCTGAGTTCCAGGAGGTTGATAGACCACTTTGCCTCTGCAGGAGATCAGAGCCCCTGCGCTGTCCTTCCCAAGCAGTGGGCTCCCCAGCCCGACAAAGAGGCGTCCGTCGTGACGACAATCCACTCCGGGGTCACCAGAGGCATTCCTGCAGACAACTTGTCTGTCTGCGTCCACCAGCTCAGCGCCTTGCGCACTGCTGGGTCCAAGGGAAGGCGCACAGCATAATCCTCCGACATCGGAGTCCAGCGCTGCAGCAGAGAGTGTTGTAGTGGTCTCATATGAGCCCTGGCCCAGGGCACTACTTCCATCGTGGCCGTCATAGCCCAACAGCTGCACATAGTCCCAAGCCCGAAGAGGAGAGGCTACTAGGAACTGGTCCATCTGAGCCTGAAGCTTGACAATCCGATTGTCTGGCAGGAACACTCTGCCCACTTGGGTGTCGAATCGAACTCCCAGATACTCCAGGGACTGAGTTGGGCGCAGCTGGCTTTTCTCCCAGTTGATGATCCACCCCAGGGAGCTCAAAAGAGCAACCACCCGGTTCACAGCTTTGCTGCACTCTGCATAAGAGGGGGCTCGGATCAACCAGTCGTCCAGATAAGGATGGACTTGTACTCCTTCCTTCCTCAGGAAGGCCGCGATGACCACCATTACTTTGGAGAAGGTCCGCGGAGCAGTAGCCAACCCGAACGGGAGGGCTCTGAACTGGAAGTGTCGGCCCAGTACTGCAAAACGCAGAAAGCGTTGATGAGGAGGCCAGATGGGAATATGCAAGTCCGCTTCCTTGATGTCCAAGGATGCCAGGAACTCTCCTGCCTTCACTGCCGCTATAACAGAGCGGAGGGTCTCCATGCGAAAGTGCCTGATTGACCCCTTTGAGATCGAGGATAGGCCGTACAGAGCCTCCTTTCTTTGGTACCACAAAGTAAATGGAGTAACGTCTCTTGCCAAGCTGATTTTCTGGCACCGGAACGACCGCACCCAGGCGGATCAGATTGTCGAAGGTTTGCTGCACTGCCACAGCTTTGACCGGAGACTTGCAGGGAGAGAGTACAAACCCGTCTCTTAAGGGTCGGCAGAACTCTAGCTTGTAGCCGTCTCTGATGACTTCCAGCACCCAAGCGTCTGAAGTTATTGTGGTCCACTCGTCCAGAACCGAGGACAGCCGTCCTCCAATCTGCACTGGAGCGTGGACCAAGGCCCCGTCATTGGGTACAAGACCCTAGGGGAGGACCGGAGGTAGCACCTCCGGGACGGCGGTCTCTGCGAAAGGAATGCTGCTTGGGGGAGAAGTTCCTCTTGAAGGAAGAGGGGGCAGAGGAGCCCGACCTGCCCGGGCGGTACCGACGGGCTTCCTGAAACCGTCCTCTGGAGGTACCGGGGCGAGCACTAGCCCGAGCCCTGACCTCTGGTAACTTCTTGCCCTTAGACGTGCCGAAATCGGTCACGATTTTGTCCAGCTCGACCCCAAAGAGCAGCTTGCCTTTAAAAGGCAATCTAGCCAGGCGGGATTTAGAGGTGTGGTCAGCAGACCTATGCTTCAGCAAAAGCCACCGCCGCGCAGAGATTGTCTGAGCCATGCCTTTAGCTGAGGCCCTCAAGACATCATACAGCAAGTCTGCCAAATAGGCTAAGCCCGATTCCAGGGCCAGCCAATCAGCCCTCAAGGAATGATCCGAGGGGGAAGCCCGCTGCACCATAGACAGGCACGCCCTGGCCACATAGGAGCCGCAAACTGAGGCCTGCAAACTTAAAGCAGCCGCCTCAAAGGACGACCTTAAGGCCGCCTCCAATCTTCTGTCTTGGGCGTCCTTTAGGGCCGTGCCACCTTCCACCGGCAACGCCGCTTTCTTAGTCACCGCAGTGATTAAAGAATCCACGGTAGGCCACAGATAGGCCTCACGTTCACTTTCAGGCAAAGGATAGAGGCGGGACATAGCCCTAGCCACTTTAAGGCTCGCTTCCGGGACATCCCATTGAGCCGAAATTAAGGTGTGCAAGGCATCATGCACGTGGAAGGTTCTATGCGGGCGCTTCGTCCCCAGCATAATGGCAGAGCCAACAGGGGCTGAGGGAGAGACGTCCTCCGGAGAGGAAATCTTCAAAATGTCCATGGCCTGCATTAACAGGTTGGGCAAATCCTCTGAGCTAAAGAGCCGCGCTGCAGAGGGGTCATCCGCTCCATCCGAGCGGGGATCCGTCTCCTCCAAGGAATCCGCAAAGGACCGTTGGGAGAACTCAAATACGCTGCCCTCATCTACATCGGAGGAGACAAAGTCCTCCAAGGCCTGGGAATCAACCCGAGGGCGTTTACCTCCGGGGCCTCAACCTCTTTACCAGACGAGGGAGCAGGGGCAGCGTTTTGCATAAGGGAGGCCTGATGCAGCAGCAAAACAAACTCGGGGGAGAAACCCCCCAGACTGTGCACTTCCGCAGCCTGGGCTACAGCCCTAGACGCACCCTCAACCGGCGCTCGCAAGAGCGGGGGAGAGACATGCTGCGCATCCAAGATGGCGTCCGGCGCGACACTCCGCGAAGGAGCCGCGCGAGAAAAACGGCGCTTAACTTGAGCCGCTTTTGTGCCGTCGCCCAAATTAAGGGCATTCATGGCATCAATGTCTCCCACCTCAAGAAGCCGTCCGAGCCGCGTGGCCGGCCAATATGGCGGAGGCGAGCCGCGGGGGATGGGCGTTTATAGCGGGAAAAACCGCCACACCGAAGGAAGGACCGGGACACTCATCGGTCACGAAACTGTCACCCAACAAGGGCGATCAGACTTTAAGACCCCCGCATTCCCTCTAGAAGCGCACACGCGATCCGGGGAGCGACTCTTTGCGCCCTCGCCCTCCGACGCCATAGGCCACGTGGAGACCAATCGGGGAACCCCCTGCCCGCTATAAAAGGTAAAAATTACCTGCTTTCCGCTCCGAGCTGTAACGACCTGGTGTCCCAGTGAGTAGCTGCAATAAACGTCGAAATAAACGCCTTTAAGGACGTTCAAAATTTTTTTTTTTTTTCAACGGAGCCAGCGGGAGGGGGGAGAAAAGGAGGGACCTGGTGCCACCAGGTTTGCACTTGCTCAAGAAGAGCCCTCAACCCCAGGCACTCAACAAAACCTAAAAATTAGGCTTGGAGGCCTAGCCAGAGCTGCTGCTGTGTGTGACCACCACCTGCTGAGATAGAGAACATACTGAGGAGTTTCCTGCAGCACATGACCACATATAGGGAGGCAAAAGTTTGCTCTCTATCTCCACCTGCTGGTAGATGGACACAACCCACCAGTCTATGGATTGATCAGCATGATGATATGGAATGGTAAAATGGCTTCAGGTTCTGGGTGTGTTCTAATCATGCAATATAGAACATGACTGATTGATTAAAGAGCAATCCCCCTGATATTCAGCACTATTTAACTGGTCAGAAACAGCTGCTGACCATTTAAATACATTTAATTACATTACCTAGTGCTTATATTCTCCCTACAGAAGAAAACAACGGAGTCATAAGTACATAAGTAATGCCATACTGGGAAAAGACCAAGGGTCCATCGAGCCCAGCATCCTGTCCACGACAGCGGCCAATCCAGGCCAAGGGCACCTGGCAAGCTTCCCAAACGTACAAACATTCTATACATGTTATTCCTGGAATTTTGGAGTTTTCCAAGTCCGTTTAGTAGCGGTTTATGGACTTGTCCTTTAGGAAACCGTCCAACCCCTTTTTAAACTCTGCTAAGCTAACCGCCTTCACCACTTTCTCCGGCAACGAATTCCAGAGTTTAATTACATGTTGGGTGAAGAAAAATTTTCTCCGATTTGTTTTAAATTTACTACACTGTAGTTTCATCGCATGCCCCCTAGTCCTAGTATTTTTGGAAAGCGTGAACAGACGCTTCACATCCACCTGTTCCACTCCACTCATTATTTTATATACCTCTATCATGTCTCCCCTCAGCCGTCTCTTCTCCAAGCTGTATAGCCCTAGCCTCCTTAATCTTTCTTCATAGGAAAGTCGTCCCATCCCCGCTATCATTTTAGTCGCCCTTCGCTGCACCTTTTCCAATTCCACTATATCTTTCTTGAGATGCGGCGACCAGAATTGAACACAATACTCAAGGTGCGGTCGCACCATGGAGCGATACAACGGCATTATAACATCCTCACACCTGTTTTCCATACCTTTCCTGATAATACCCAACATTCTATTCGCTTTCTTAGCCGCAGCAGCATACCGAGCAGAAGGTTTCAGTGTGTTATCGACGACGACACCCAGATCCCTTTCTTGGTCCGTAACTCCTAACGTGGAACCTTGCATGACGTAGCTATAATTCGGGTTCTTTTTTCCCACATGCATCACCTTGCACTTGCTCACATTAAACATCATCTGCCATTTAGCCGCCCAGTCTCCCAGTCTCGTAAGGTCCTCTTGTAATTTTTCACAATCCTGTCGCGATTTAACGACTTTGAATAACTTTGTGTCATCAGCAAATTTAATTACCTCGCTAGTTACTCCCATCTCTAAATCATTTATAAATATATTAAAAAGCAGCGGTCCTAGCACGGAACCCCACTAACTACCCTTCTCCATTGTGAATACTGCCCATTTAACCCCACTCTCTGTTTCCTATCCTTCAACCAGTTTTTAATCCACAATAGGACATTTCCTCCTATCCCATGACCCTCCAATTTCCTCTGTAGCCTTTCATGAGGTACCTTGTCAAACGCCTTTTGAAAATCCAGGTTCAGGTGTCTAACAGCTGAGAAGACGCTGACGCATGCGTCTTGCTGGTTTTAAAGAGCACAGTGGTGGGAAAATCAAATTAACCTGTTCCATTCTATCTCTCTGTTGAGACCACTAGGTGTCACTGTGTCCCAACAAAAGATAAATTGTTGCTCCTTTTTCAGTAGGAGAGATGAAACATCCCCCCCCCCCCCCCCCCCCCCCCATTCAAACCAGATATTTGGAATAGTACTACATATTGTAGATCTTGTTCAAGGTGCTTCATTTGTTTCCAGTGCTCAACCAATGGAGCATCTCTTTTATGCACCCTCAGATTGCTCACATGTTCAACTGTCCTTTGTTTGACCCTTTGCTTTTCTGGTCAACCAAGAGAAGTTTTGTTTTATCACTATTTAAGTTTAGTTTATCTGGATGGCTAATAATCGGAGAAATGCATTTTTCTATATTAGAAATTAGCACTGTGATGTCATCAACACACAAATACCTCGAACCCTGCCATCTCTTAATACAGAACCCAGTGAGGACCTGAGCATATTAAACAGGACAGGGACATGAGCGCAATCCATTTATCTGAGAGAATCCCATTCATGTTGACCAGATATCTGTTTGTAAGAAACCCCTAAACCAGTTTAAGACCTTTCCTGTTACATTGATATTTAGACTTTTCAGTAGTAATTCATGATCCATGACATCAAATGCACTTGATAAATCAAACTCGTATTTTTTTCCCTCGCTCATCAAAACTTTGATCTTGGATATTAAAGCACACAATGCAGTTTCAGTACTAAAATTACCCTGTAACCCGGATTTGTTGATGATGCAAAATATCAAATTTATCCAGATAATTAACCGAGTAATGACTAAACCTTCCATAAGCATGGTCAGGAATGGAATAGAGGCCGCAAGCCTGTAATTACTTAGTTCTCCGAGGACAAGTTCTCACGACTGGGTGACGTCCACGGCAGCCCCCACCAACCGGAAAAGGCTTCGCGGGACGGTCGGCGCGCAGGGCACGCCCACCACGCATGCGCGGCCGTCTTCCCGCTCGTGCGCGACCGCTCCCGCCAGTTCCTTTTTTTCCGCGTCTGGAGAGAGTCGTGCTTTGCCGCTCTCTGTGCTTTCAGCCGCCGGAAAGTCGATCGCGTTTACGCGGATCGTTGTTTTTCTATTTAATTTTTTGTTACCGCCGGTTTCCCTTTTCTTTTTCAAAAAAAAAAAAAAAAAACCTGAGCGTGTGGAGCACGCGCTCCCTTTTTCCCTCGTTTCCAGCGGGGACGCCGCGTTGCGGCCTAGTGGCCGCACGGTCGTTTTCTTTTTCGAGGTGTGATTTTCGCCACCATTGACGACTTTGACTTCGCCGACGCGATTTTTCCGTCGATGTCCTCGAAGGTCCCGAGTGGATTTAAAAAGTGTGGTCGCTGCGGCCGGCCGATCTCGCAGACCGACACCCACGCTTGGTGCCTCCAGTGCCTCGGGCCGGAGCACAATATCAAGTCGTGTTCCCTGTGTCTCGGTCTCCGGAAACGGACTCAAGTTGCGAGGCAAGTTCTGCGGGACCGTCTTTTTGGAACTTGCGCCAGCCCCTCGACGTCGACCTCGACGGCATCGGTATCGACGCCCGGTCCTTCGGTACCGGTATCGATGCCCGAGACATCGGCACCGATGGCATCGACCCCAGGAGAACAGGTCCCGTCGGCCCGCCGGTCCGCCGGCGAGGGTGGAGGTGAGCGGCCGCGTGGGCAGTCGGCCCCGGTCACTCCCTCAGCCCGTGGTCCACGGGACCGAACCCTGTCTGACCCGGCTCCTCGAGACCGAGGGGGATCGTCCTCCTCCTCCTCCATACCTCCCGGCGCCGGTGCCGCGCATCGAAAGAAGGACAAGAAGCGTCGTCACCGGTCGCCCTCGGTGCATCCGGACATCGGAGAGGAGGCGACGCCGAAGCGTCATCGCCGAGAGGAGAGGTCCCCGTCGGTTGTGGAGGTACCGACGCGTCAGGGTTCCGGCACCTCGGTGCCGTCTCCTGGCCCCCATCAGCTTCTGACACCGACACCCCTGCCGGCCCCACCGCCTTTCCCGGCAGCGGGCCTGGACGAGTGCCTCAGAGCCATCCTTCCGGGGATCCTGGAAGGGCTGATGCGCCAGGCTGTGCCGGCACCTCGGCGCCGATGTCTGTGGCGCCGGCGAGCTCTAGCCCGGCGCCGGGGCCGTCGACACCGCCGCCGTCTCGACCGCCACGCAGGTGGAGTCGACGTCGATGGAGGGAGCTCCGTCCCCGCCGACGCGGGAGTCCACCGCTCGACGACACCGAGACCTCGGTGCCTCGACGTCGAGCCGGGCCCGGTTCAGGACTCAGCTACATGAGCTCATGTCCGATACCGAGGATGAGGCCTCGTGGGGGGAAGAGGAGGACCCTAGATATTTCTCCTCAGAGGAGTCTACGGGCCTTCCCTCGGACCCCACGCCTTCACCGGAGAGGAAGCTCTCACCTCCTGAGAGTCTCTCCTTTGCCTCCTTTGTGCGGGATATGTCTATTAGCATTCCCTTTCCCGTGGTCTCTGTGGAAGAGCCGAGGGCCGAGATGCTCGAGGTCCTCGACTATCCATCACCACCTAGAGAGTCCTCCACGGTGCCGCTGCACAATGTCCTCAAGGAGACACTGCTTCGGAACTGGGTGCGACCGTTAACTAACCCCACCATTCCCAAGAAAGCAGAGTCCCAGTACAGGATCCACTCGGACCCAGAGTTAATGCGGCCCCAATTGCCCCATGACTCGGCGGTCGTGGATTCTGCTCTCAAGAGGGCACGGAGTTCGAGGGATACCGCCTCGGCGCCCCCGGGGCGGGAGTCTCGCACTCTGGACTCGTTTGGGAGGAAGGCCTACCAATCCTCCATGCTCGTGACCCGCATCCAGTCATACCTGCTCTATATGAGCATCCACATGCGGACTAATGTGCAACAACTGGCGGACCTGGTCGATAAGCTCCCGCCGGAGCAGTCCAGGCCTTATCAGGAGGTGGTCAGGCAGCTGAAGGCGTGCAGAAAGTTCCTGTCCAGGGGTATCTATGACACCTGTGACGTGGCATCTCGTCCTGCGGCCCAAGGTATAGTGATGCGCAGGCTCTCATGGCTGCGTGCCTCTGACCTGGACAACCGCACCCAGCAGAGACTGGCCGACGTCCCTTGCCGGGGGGATAACATTTTTGGTGAGAAGGTCGAGCAGATGGTGGACCAACTGCATCAGCGGGAAACCGCTCTCGACAAGCTCTCCCACCGGGCGCCTTCAGCATCCACCTCAGCAGGTGGACGTTTTTCCCGGGCCCGGCAGGCTGCACCCTATTCTTTTGCAAAGCGTAGGTACAACCAGCCGGCCCGAAGGCCTCGTCAGGCACAGGGACATCCCCAGCGCGCTCGTTCCCGTCAACAGCGTGCGCCTAAGCAGCCCCCTGTGCCTCCACAGCAAAAGCCAGGGACGGGTTTTTGACTGGATCCACGGGAACATAGCCGCCCTCAAAGTGTCCGTACCGGACGATCTGCCGGTCGGGGGAGGTTAAAATTTTTTCACCAAAGGTGGCCTCTCATAACCTCCGACCAGTGGGTTCTCCAAATAGTGCGGTGCGGATACGCCCTGAATTTGGCCTCCCTGCCTCCAAATTGTCCTCCGGGAGCTCAATCCTTCAGCTCCCATCACAAGCAGGTACTTGCAGAGGAACTCTCCGCCCTTCTCAGCGCCAATGCGGTCGAGCCCGTGCCACCCGGGCAGGAAGGGCAGGGATTCTATTCCAGGTACTTCCTTGTGGAAAAGAAAACAGGGGGGATGCGTCCCATCCTAGACCTGAGAGGCCTGAACAAATTCCTGGTCAAAGAAAAGTTCAGGATGCTTTCCTTGGGCACCCTTCTGCCAATGATTCAGAAAAACGATTGGCTATGTTCCCTGGATTTAAAGGATGCATATACTCACATCCCGATACTGCCAGCTCACAGACAGTATCTCAGATTCCGCCTGGGCGCACGGCACTTTCAGTACTGTGTGCTGCCCTTTGGGCTCGCCTCCGCCCCACGAGTGTTTACAAAGTGCCTCGTGGTGGTGGCGGCGTACCTACGCAGGCTGGGAGTGCACGTGTTCCCATATCTCGACGATTGGCTGGTCAAGAACACCTCGGAGGCAGGAGCCCTCCGGTCCATGCAGTGCACTATTCAACTCCTGGAGCTGCTGGGGTTTGTGATAAATTACCCAAAGTCCCATCTCCAGCCAACCCAGTCTCTGGAATTCATAGGAGCTCTGCTGAATACCCAGACGGCTCAGGCCTTCCTTCCCGAAGCGAGGGCCAACAACCTCCTGTCCCTCGCTTCGCAGACCAGAGCGTCTCAGCAGGTCACAGCTCGGCAGATGTTGAGACTTCTGGGTCATATGGCCTCCACAGTTCATGTGACTCCCATGGCTCATCTTCACATGAGATCTGCTCAATGGACCCTAGCTTCCCAGTGGTTCCAAGCCACCGGGAATCTAGAAGATGTCATCCGCCTCTCCACCAGTTGCCGCACTTCACTGCTCTGGTGGACCATCCGGACCAATTTGACCCTGGGACGTCCATTCCAAATTCCGCAGCCCAAGAAGGTGCTGACGACGGATGCATCTCGCCTGGGTTGGGGAGCTCATGTCGATGGGCTTCACACCCAGGGTCTGTGGTCCCTCCAGGAAAAGGATCTGCAGATCAACCTCCTGGAGCTCCGAGCGATCTGGAACGCGCTGAAGGCTTTCAGAGATCGGCTGTCCTGCCAAATTATCCAAATTCGGACAGACAATCAGGTTGCAATGTATTACGTCAACAAGCAGGGGGGCACCGGATCTCGCCCCCTGTGTCAGGAAGCCGTCGGGCTGTGGCGCTGGGCGTGCCAGTTTGGCATGCTCCTCCAAGCCACATACCTGGCAGGCGTAAACAACAGTCTGGCCGACAGACTGAGCAGAGTCATGCAACCGCACGAGTGGTCGCTCCATTCCAGAGTGGTACGCAAGATCTTCCGAGAGTGGGGCACCCCCTCGGTGGACCTTTTCGCCTCTCAGACCAACCACAAGCTGCCTCTGTTCTGTTCCAGACTTCAGACACCCGGCAGGCTAGCGTCGGACGCCTTTCTCCTCCATTGGGGGACCGGCCTCCTGTATGCTTATCCTCCCATACCTTTGGTGGGGAAGACCTTACTGAAGCTCAAGCACGACCGCGGCACCATGATTCTGATAGCGCCCTTTTGGCCCCGTCAGATCTGGTTCCCTCTTCTTCTGGAGTTGTCCTCAGAAGAACCGTGGAGATTGGAGTGTTTTCCGACTCTCATTTCGCAGAACGACGGAGCGTTACTGCACCCCAACCTTCAGTCTCTGGCTCTCACGGCCTGGATGTTGAGGGCGTAGACTTCACTGCGTTGGGTCTGTCGGAGGGTGTCTCCCGGGTCCTGCTTGCCTCCAGGAAGGATTCCACTAAAAAGAGTTACTTTTTCAAGTGGAGGAGGTTTGTCGTTTGGTGTGAGAGCAAGGCCCTAGAACCTCGTTCTTGCCCTGCACAGAACCTGCTTGAATACCTTCTACACTTATCAGAGTCTGGCCTCAAGACCAACTCAGTAAGGAATCACCTGAGTGCGATTAGTGCTTACCATTATCGTGTGGAAGGTAAAGCCATCTCTGGAGAGCCTTTAGTCGTTCGATTCATGAGAGGCTTGCTTTTGTCAAAGCCCCCTATCAAGCCTCCTACAGTGTCATGGGATCTCAACGTCGTCCTCACCCAGCTGATGAAACCTCCTTTTGAGCCACTGAATACCTGCCATCTGAAGTACTTGACCTGGAAGGTCATTTTCTTGGTGGCAGTTACTTCAGCTCGTAGGGTCAGTGAGCTTCAAGCCCTAGTAGCTCATGCTCCATATACCAAATTTCATCACAACAGAGTAGTGCTCCGCACCCACCCAAAGTTCCTGCCGAAGGTGGTGTCGGAGTTCCATCTTAACCAGTCAATTGTCTTGCCAACATTCTTCCCCAGGCCGCATACCCGCCCTGCTGAACGTCAGTTGCACACATTGGACTGCAAGAGAGCATTGGCCTTCTACTTGGAGCGGACACAGCCCCACAGACAGTCCGCCCAATTGTTTGTTTCTTTCGACCCTAACAGGCTAGGGGTCGCTGTCGGGAAACGCACCATCTCCAATTGGCTAGCAGATTGCATTTCCTTCACTTACGCCCAGGCTGGGCTGACTCTTGAGGGTCATGTCACGGCTCATAGTGTTAGAGCCATGGCAGCGTCAGTGGCCCACTTGAAGTCAGCCACTATTGACGAGATTTGCAAGGCTGCGACGTGGTCATCTGTCCACACATTCACATCACATTACTGCCTCCAGCAGGATACCCGACGCGACAGTCGGTTCGGGCAGTCGGTGCTGCAGAATCTGTTTGGGGTGTAAATCCAACTCCACCCTCCAGGACCCGAATTTATTCTGGTCAGGCTGCACTCTCAGTTAGTTGTTCTTCGTAGGTCAATTTCTGTTGTACCCTCGCCGTTGCGAGGTTCAATTGACCTGGGTTCTTGTTTTGAGTGAGCCTGAAAGCTAGGGATACCCCAGTCGTGAGAACAAGCAGCCTGCTTGTCCTCGGAGAAAGCGAATGATACATACCTGTAGCAGGTGTTCTCCGAGGACAGCAGGCTGATTGTTCTCACCTACCCTCCCTCCTCCCCTTTGGAGTTGTGTTTCATATTTTATTGCTTGTCATTCAACTGGCGGGAGCGGTCGCGCATGGGCGGGAAGACGGCCGCGCATGCGCGGTGGGCGTGCCCTGCGTGCCGACCGTCCCGCGAAGCCTTTTCCGGTTGGTGGGGGCTGCCGTGGACGTCACCCAGTCGTGAGAACAATCAGCCTGCTGTCCTCGGAGAACACCTGCTACAGGTATGTATCATTCACTTTGCCCGTGATTCCTTCTTTATCAGTATGGGGAGTTTTGTGGCTAACTGCAAATATTCAGTGGAATATAACTGGTTCCTTGTCATCAGTAGCAGATGAATCCATTACGAATGGGTTGTGTCCACCTACCAGCAGGGGGAGATAGAGAACATTGAAAACCATAGTGCCTCTAGGACGGCTAGCTCCATCTGCCTCTCAGTATTTCTCTTATCTCCCAGCAGGATTGGACGCAGCTTGTTCAGCACCTTGAAGATTCTGCCTGGGGTGGCTCCTGTGCTTTTGCCAGTTGTAGCAGGGGTGTTGTGGCTAAGTGGATCCCACTTTAAAGGCACATAGGTTCGCTCTTTCCCTGCCTTACCCTTCCCCCTGTGTGAATGCAGGCATATAGGTTTGCCCGTTCACGGAAGAGAGTGTTTATGAACAACTTAAAAATCTAAAGTGGACAAAGCAGTGGGACCGGACGGGATCCACCCCAGGATATTGAGGGAGCTCAGAGAGGTTCTGGCGGGTCCTCTTAAAGATTTGTTTAATAAATCCTTGGAGACGGAAGAGGTTCCGTGGGATTGGAGAAAGGTGGAGGTGGTCCACAAAAGTGGTGATAGGGAAGAAGCTGGAAACTACAGGCCGGTAAGCCTCACTTCGATTATTGGAAAAGTAATGGAAGCGATGCTGAAGGAAAAGATAGTGAATTTCCTAGAAGCAAATAACTTGCAAGATCCAAGACAACATGATTTTACCAAAGGGAAATCGTGCCAAACGAATCTCATTGAATTCTTTGACTGGGTGACCGGAGAATTAAATCAAGGATGTGCTATGGACGTAATCTACTTAGATTTCAGCAAAGCTTTTGACACGGTTCCCCACAGGAGGCTCTTGAATAAACGAGACAGGCTGAAGATAGGACCCGAAGTGGTGAACTGGATTAGGAACTGGTTGATGAGCAGACGCCAGAGGGTGGTGGTAAATGGAGTTCGCGCGGAGGAGGGAAAGGTGAGTAGTGGAGTGCCTCAGGGATTGGTGCTGGGGCCGATTCTATTCAATATATTTGTGAGTGACATTGCCGAAGGGTTACAAGGTAAAGTTTGCCTTTTTGCAGATGACACCAAGATTTGCAACAGAGTGGACATTCTGGAGGGAGTGGGAAATTGAAAAAAGATCTGCGGAAGCTAGAAGAATGATCTTAACGTTTGGCAATTAAAATTCAATGCGAAGAAATGCAAAATGATGCACTTAGGGAGTAGAAATCCAAGGGAGACGTATGTGTTAGGCGGGGCAAGTCTGATAGGTACAGAAGGGGAGAGGGATCTTGGGGTGATAGTATCTGAGGATCTGAAGGCGACGAAACAGTGTGACAAGGCGGTGGCCCTAGCTAGAAGATTGCTAGGCTGTACAGAGAGAGGTGTGACCAGCAGAAGAAAAGAGGTTTTAATACCCCTGTATAAGACGTTGGTGAGGCCCCACCTGGAGTATTGTGTTCAGTTTTGGAGGCCGTATCTTGCGAAGGATGTTTAAAAAAATGGAAGCAGTACAAAGAAAAGCTACGAGAATGGTATGGGATTTGCGTTACAAGACGTATGAGGAGAGACTTGTTGACCTGAACATGTATACTCTGGAGGAAAGGAGAAACAGGAGTGATATGATACAGACGTTCAAATATTTGAAAGGTATGAATCCGCAAACGAACCTTTTCCGGAGATGGGAAGGCGTAGAACTAGAGGACATGAAATGAGATTGAAGGGGGGGCAGACTCAAGAAAAATGTCAGGAAGTATTTTTTCACGGAGAGAGTGGTGGATGCTTGGAATACCCTCCCGCGGGAGGTGGTGGAGATGAAAACGGTAACAGAATTCAAAAATGCGTGGGATAAACATAAAGGAATCCTGCTCAGAAGGAAGGGATCCCCAGAAGCTTAGCCGGTGGTGGGAGGCGGGGCTGGTGGTCGGGAGGCAGGGCTAGTGCTGGGCAGACTTATACGGTCTGTGCCCTTACAATGGCAAATACAAATCAAGGTAAGGTATACACAAAAAGTAGCACACGTGAAATTGTCTTGTTGGGCAGACTGGATGGACCGTATAGGTCTTTTTCTGCCGTCATCTATGTAACTATGTACCTCGACGACTGGCTCCTCAGAGCAGACTCTGCAGAAGAGAGTCGTCATGTAACAGCCAGAGTGGTTTCAGTACTGCAGTCTCTGGGCTGGGTCGTCAATATACCCAAAAGTCACCTGACCCCCTCTCAATGTCTAGAATATTTGGGTGTCTGGTTCGACACAGCCTCGGGGTTTGTCTTTCTACCCGACCAAAGGTGGTGCAAGCTTCAGAATCAGGTCCGTCTGCTCCTGAGGATGCCTCACCCGCGAGCTTGGGATTTTGTCCAGCTGTTGGGGTCGATGACTGCCACCTTGGAAGTGCTGCCATGGGCGAGAGCGCACATGAGACCTCTGCAGATTGTCCTGCTTCAACGATGGTCTCCTTTTTCCCAGGATTATCAACGCAGACTCACGTGGCTCCCTGCGGCCCGACTCAGTATGGAATGGTGGCTCTCAGACAGCATGCTGTGGCGAGGAATGCCACTAGCGCTTCCTGATTAGTGCCTGGTGGTAACGGATGCCAGCCTGAAGGGCTGGGGAGCTCATAGCCAGGGAAGCTATGCCCAGGGTCTGTGGACACCTGAGGAAATGGGGTGGTCCATCAATCGCTTGGAACTGAGAGCGATATTCCAGGCTCTTCTGGCCTTTCACATGACTCTGGGGGGACTGGCTGTCAGAGTTCTGTCGGACAACACGACAGCAGTGGCCTACATAAATCAACAAGGCGGCACTCATTGTCAAGCACTGGCCGCAGAAGCCGCTCTGATATGCCACTGGGCCGAGCTACATCTGCAGCTTCTGTCAGCAGCTCACATAGCAGGTCAGAGCAACGTGCAAGCTGACTTTCTAAGCAGGTATCAAATCGACCTTGCGGAGTGGGAACTGGCAGACGAAGTGTTCCTTCAGATCTGTGCCAAATGGGGAATGCCCGTAGCGGATCTTATGGCCTCAAGCACAGATGCCAAAGTCCCGTCCTTTTTCAGCAGAAAGAGAGATCCTCGCTCGGCGGGGTTGGATGCCTTGGCTCAACCCTGGCCCCCGGGCCTCCTGTATGTATTCCCTCCTTGGCCCTTAATAGGGCGACTCCTCCTGCGAATTCAGCTGCATCAAGGAGTGGTGATCCTCATTGCCCCGGATTGGCCCAGGCAGCCGTGGTATGCGGACCTCTGGCAGATGCTGGTGGAGGTTCCCCTTTTTTTGCCCTCTGGTACCGAACCTGTTGATGCAGGGGCCGGTGACCATGGAGGATCCCTGCCGCTTTGGTCTTACGGCATGGCTATTGAGAGGGCGCAATTGAGAGACAAGGGCTATTCAAACAAGGTCATCTCCACTCTTGCAGGCCCGCAAGTGTTCCACTTCCCTTGCCTATGCTCAGCTTTGGCGCCAGTTTGAGGCTTGGTGTGTTTCTAAAGCGATCACACCCATGCGGGCTTCTGTCTCGCCGATACTTGACTTTTTGCAGGATGGTATACAAAAAATCTTGGCCTATAATTCCCTGCGTGTTCAAGTGGCAGCCTTGGCATGTTTTCAGGGGAAGGTCGCTGGCCTCTCCCTGGATATGCATCCGGACGTTGCACGGTTTCTTAGAGGGGTGCTTCGGCTCCAGCCTCCCGTGCGGGCCCCTTGTCCAGCTTGGAACCTGGGGCTAGTATTAAAGGCTCTTCGGTGTTTGCCCTTCGAGCCGCTGAGGCGAGCTTCAGAGAAGGATGTGACTCTAAAGACATTACATCGGTGAGACGGGTGTCTGAGCTCCAGGCGCTGTCCTGTCGAGACCCATTTCTGCAATTCTCAGAGTCCGGAGTAACGGTACGTACTGTGCCTGCCTTCCTGCCTAAGGTGGTTTCAGCGTTTCACCTAAACCAGCCTATTTATCTGCTCTCCTTTACTAGGGAGGAGTTTCCAGAATCTTTTGGGCAGTTGCACCTTCTGGATGTGCGCAGGGCTCTGTTGCAGTATCTGCAGATGTCTAATGCTTTCAGGACCTCTGATCACCTTTTTATATTGTTGTCAGGTCCTTGCAGAGGGTCTCCAGCGTCTAAAGCCACTATAGCCCGTTGGCTTAAGGAAGCCATTTTTTCTGCGTATCTGCTATCTGGCTGGCCTCTGCCTGACGCCTTTAAGGCACATTCCACAAGAGCAATTTCTTCCTCTTGGGCTGAGACGGGAGCACTCTCTCTTCAAGAGATATGTAGTGCAGCTACTTAGGCTTCTAAGCTCTCTTTTGCCCGTCATTACAGGCTGGATGTGGCTGCCAGGAGGGACGCGTTTTTTGGAGCACAAGTGTTTGCGTGTGGTGTGGCTTGTTCCCGCCCTATCTAGGGATTGCTCTGATACATCCCATTCGGATTGGATTCATCTGCTGCTGATGACAAGGAAGGGAAAATTAGGTTCTTACCTTGGTAATTTTCTTTCCTTTAGTCACAGCAGATGAATCCATGATCCCTCCCTGATTGACTCTGTTTTGTGTTCAGTTTTTCCTGCAGACATGTTCCCTCATTGGGAGAAGTTGTAAAACAGGATTTCTGTTCTACTACAGGAGGTTGAGTTCGTCCCTCCTTTGTGTTATTGCTCCTGTTCTGGGGCGTTCGTTCGCTGTGAGGAAAGTTCATGTTATGCTACTTTGCGGCTTAACACTGCTTTGGAAGCTTCAAAATACTGAGAGGCAGATGGAACTAGCCGTCGATGGAGCTAGCCGTCCTAGAGGCACTATGGTTTTCAGTGTTCTCTATCTCCCGCTGCTGGTAGGTGGACACAACCCATTCGTAATGGATTCATCTGCTGTGACTAAAGGAAAGAAAATTACCAAGGTAAGAACCTAATTTTCCCTTATCTCCCGCTGAATATGCAAGGTTAGCGCCTACTACTAAACCAGCTGTATCATGTGACTTAATCTGGTTGGACGTGGATATTCAGTGCCAGACCAGGTAAGATTAGCGGTTAAATCAACCGCATAAATAGCAGTCCTATCTTTAATCGCTGTAATTTAATCGATCAACTGCTGAATATCGGCTTAACCGGGTAAGTGTTTAGCAGCCAAACAAACACTGGTTATTCAACACTGGTCACCAGAAAAGGCCTGGCATTGAATATCTGGGTTTAATGCTGGTGGCGGGCAGTCAAAGTGTTGCCTTCCACCGCTGAATATCGAGCCCCAAATGCCTTATCCAATCTGCCCATCCACAGCAACTGCTCAGCTCTGCATAGGAACATAGAAAATGACAACAGATAAAGACCATATAGCCTAGTCTGCCTGCCTACCCGCCCATCCATAGCAACTACAAATCTCTGCTAGCTCTTCCTGTTCCTTAAGAGATCCTCAGTGCTTGTCCCATACTTTCTTGGATTGATGAGTATTTTGCAGTGAGGGCTGCCAGTGGGCTCTAATTTTGTATGAGTCTTTGGAAATATGATGATACAGAAGTATATTATCAAGATTTCTTTTTTTTTTTTGCATTTATATCATTCTTTAACCCAAAGTGAGTAACGATAAAACATACGTAATATGTCGTAGATATTTTCCTTAGCATCCCTCCGGACCAGCCCAGATCATGACTGATGGGTTGTGCACGCCTTCCATCAGATAGAGACTGAGAATTCTGACTCTGTAGAGTGATCCAATAAGAGCCCTCGCTAGGTAGAGACTCTCAGTCTCCAGCAGGTTGAAGGTGGTGAGCCCTTCAGTCTCTTTCACTCTTTCTTCTATTTCTTTAACTTTTTCTAGGGTTTCTTTACCTTCTGTGCGCCTGGGGTCTATCTAACCTGTTCTATGGAGACTCTGGTCTGTGGGGTATTCCAGCCTTGGGGGTGTCACACCCGGGTGGCCGGGTCCCTCCCCCTTTCCAATCCTCCCTGAGACAGCATTTTGTCTGCTGTTCTCTGTGTTGCTTTAGCCTCTTCAAGGGAAGAGTGTCTAGGCAGGGAGAGGCAGCTCTTTTCTGTTAAAAAAAAATAAAATAAAGCTAAGTGATTCCCTTAGGGTCACAGAGTAAGGGGGCATACCATCTCTCCTGCTATAGTTTGCTGATAGCTGCCTTCTCCCTTTTCCCTCTGGCGTTCGGGGGGGGGGGGGGGGGGGGAGTGCCGCGCTGCTGTTTCCCTTTGGCCGGGATGGCTGAAAAACTTCGCCGGTGTCAAGTCTGCCAGTGCTGAGGTTTGGGAAACTTCACCGGTGTCAAGTCTGCCAGTGCTGAGGTTTGGGAGCGAGCGTCTGTTGCAAATACTACACAGCCATTGATGGCTCCTCAGAGGCAGGCCCCACGGTTGCAATTTTGCTGGCTCAGGCAGCGGTGAGCAAAGACGCCGTGACGGGTAAGGAGAAAACGACTTTCTCGATTTTGACGGAAACCGCCGCTGTTTTGTCCTCCGGCCGGGGAAATGGAGCAGCCCTTTTCTCTGCTGTCTCTCTCTCTGACCAGCTTCCTTTGGGTAGTCTTTCCCTGATGCCTTCTGGGTCAGCTGGAGGGTTCCCTCCAGAATTCGTGCTGCAAATGTATAAGGCATTCATGTTGCAGCAGGCTAAGCCATCTCCTGTAGCATCAGGGAAAAGGCCTTCAGAAGGACAGCTGGTGGCTGCTAAAAGGTCCAGGGAATCCTGGGCCTTGGATGAAGATCTTTCGGATCCAGATCTGGAGATGCCGGCTTTCGAGGAACAAGATTTTTCCCAGGCAGACAATTTAGAAGAGGACTCTGGTCAGGGGGATTCGGCAGATGATCCTTTTGTACCTGGGGAAGATCCTTCTGTCCTTAGGATCTTTCATAAGGAAGATTTACAGGAGTTAATTTCCTTGGTCTCCACCTTACACTTTGAGGATGATGAATCTCCTGCAGCAGAACCTCGCACGGTTGATCTCTTGATAAAAAGGGGTCCGTAAACCAGATAGGACCTATCCTATGCACCAGGATATCAGGGATGTCATTCAGACTCAGTGGGACGTCCCTGACTCAGCCTTTAGACCAGCTAAGTCCATGGTTCGTCTCTATCCAGTCTCTGAGGCTGATGGATCCCTCTTGAAATCACCTTTAGTGGATGCGGTGGTATTGGCTGTCACCAAAAGGAATACGGTACCAGTAGATTGGGGGTACATCACTTGAAGGATGTACAGGACCATCATATGGAGGCGTTGTTGAAGAGCAGCTTCAATGTGTCAGCCTTGGCAGTGCAGGCGGCCATCTGCTGATTCTTAGTGGCTCAACCCTGTTTTTAGATGGTCTGAGATAGTGCTTGATAGATCTTCGGACATTTATCGGCCATTGATGCTGAGGTAGTGAAGCTCCAGATGGGTCCAGCCTTTCTAGCTGACGCTTTGTATGATTTGCTGCGGGCTTCCGCCAAGTGTATGGCTCTGGGAGTAGCGGCTAGTAGGTCGCTTTGGCTTAGGGGCTGGGCTGCGAATGCAGCCTCTAAGTCTAAGCTCAGTAAGTTTCCCTTTTGGGTTCCTTGTTGTTTGGTGAAGACTTGGATAAGCTAGTCCACAGTTTAGGGGAGACAAATGTCCCAAGCTTCTGGCTGTCGTCTGTTTTCGGGCCAGGGCCGCAACTTTCATTGTTTTAGATCTAGTTAGACTGCTCTGGCTCAGTGGTCCCATTTTTTTCCATACAGGTCAGTCCTTTCGGGCAGCCCACAGAGGGGGCATGGACTCGGGGCTTCTTTCCAGTCCACTGCTCGTCCTTCACAATGAGGGTGTCTGGGCCCAGCCTCCAGTTCCCGTAGGGGCGTGTTTGATGCAATTTTACTGGAGGTGGGCCCAGATCACCTCAGACCAGTGGGTTCTGGAGGTTATTCGAGAAGGATATGCTTTAGAGTTTGCATGTCCTCTGCTAGACGCCTTTTTGGAGTCTCCTTGTTGATCTCGGAGGTCAATGGTAAATGGCGGAGGTTGTCGGAGAGACTCTGGAGAGGCTTCTCAGTCTTTGGGCTATTTGTCCAGTCCCCTCGGCAGAGCTCAGGCAGGGGCAGTATTCCATCTACTTCGTTGTACCCAAGAAAGAAGGCTCTTCTTCAGACCAATTCTGGAACTCGAGGCAGTCAGTTGCGCTCTCAATGTATCTTCTTTTTGCATGCAGATGCTCTGTTCAGTCATAGTGGCAGTGCGGGCTGGAGAGTTTTTGATGGCCCTCAACCTTACAGAAGCCTATCTTCATATCCTGATTTGTCCTTTGCATCAGTGATTTCTGCATTTCACAATTCTCGGAAGACATTTCCAGTTACCCTTCAGACTGGCGACAACTCCTTGCACCTTTACCAAGGTGATGGTGGTGGATCAGCGGCCCTAAGGAAGGGAGGGCATTCTGGTTCATCCTTATCTGGACGATTGGCTGATCGAGCAAAATCATATCGAGGGAGTTTTCAGGTCACGGAGAAAGTGGTCAGTTTCCTGCAGTCCCTCGGATGGGTGATCAACTTCCAGAAGAGTCGTATAGTCATCTCAGTCCCTGGATTATCTGGGAATGTGCTTCGACACTCAGAGGGGTTGAGTGTTTCTTACTCAGGCCAGAATTCTCAAGTTGTAGACTGTAATTTGTCGATTCCTGCAGATCCCTCTTCCGTGCACCCGGGATTACCTTCAAGTCTTGGGTTCCATGGCGGCGGCGATAGAGGCAGTGTCGTGGGCCAGAGCACACACGAGATCTCTGCAAAGGTACCTTCTCTTCAGGTGGTTGCCGCAGAGAGGCCCTCTCCTTTGGAAGTTGCTGCTTCCAGCGCAGGAGATGGGACATCTGCACTGGTGGCTCCAAGGGTCCAACTTGGCCAAGGGGATGCCTCTGGAGGCTCCGCAGTGAGTAGTAGTTACAACGGATGCCAGCCTCTCGGGCTGGGGAGACCATTGTCAGGGGCACTATGCCCAGGGACGTTGGTTGCAGGAGGAGTCCTCCTGCTCGATCAATCTATTGGAAAACAGAGCAATTCGCCAGGTGCTCCAGTCATTGTGTCCTCTTCTGGAAGGCGCATTGGTCTGTATCATGTCGGACAATGCCACAGCTGTAGCCTATGTCAATCAGCAAGGAGGAACAAGTTTGTGGGTGGAACAGGAAGCAGCTCAGCTAATGAGCTGGGCAGAGGCGCATCTGGAGGCCTCCTTGGCAGTGCATGTTGCAGGAGTCCTGAATGTTCAAGCAAATTTCCTCAGTTGCACCATTCTAGATCCTGGGGAGTGGTCCCTCAGTGACAGTGCGTTTCAGACCGTGATGGGTTGCTGGGGCCTCCCGGTCATGGATCTCTTCGCCTCAGCATCCAATACGAAAGTGCCGAGGTACTTCAGTTGTCGCAAGAATCCAAAGGCACAGGGGGTCGATGCTCCTCTGTATGCCTTTCCCCCGTGGCCTCTGATAGGTCATCTAATTCAAAGGATAGAGGGCCACCGGGGGCGAGTGATTCTGATTTCGCTGGATTGGCCCCGCAGGCCCTGGTACACAGATCTCATGCGTCTACTGGTCCAGGGCCGTGCCAAGACGGTAAGCGAGGTAAGCATGGCAGGGGGGCGCCCCCTCTGGGGGGCGCCGCCGCACCATGCTCACCTCGCTCGCCCTCCCGCTCCCATTGTTCAACTACTACCCGCCCTCTTCTCCCCCCCCCCCCCAACATCCCCTTTTTTTTTTTTTTTAAATTTACCTCCGTGGCGGTCCAGCAGCGCAGCGTCAGTGAAGGACGCGGTGCTCCCGACGTCTCTAGCCTTCCCTTCGCTGTGTTCCGCCTTCTTCTGACGTCATTTCCTTGACGTCAGAAGAAGGCGGAACACAGCGAAGGGAAGGCTAGAGACGTCGGGAGGCGAGCGCCGCCTCCTTCACTGACGCGCTGCTGGACCGCCACGGAGGTAAATTTAAAAAGAAAAAACAAGAAAAGGGATGTTGGTGGGAGAGAAGAGGGTGGGCAGTAGTTGAACAATGGGAGCGGGAGGGCAGGGAGAGACGAGCATGGATGCGAAGGGGGAGGGGAGAAGAGGGCGGGCTAGGCCAACTGGGACATGATGGGAGCGGGAGGACAGAGGAGAGAGGAGCATGGATGCGAGGTGGGGGGGTCATGGAAGGGAGAGAGGGGAATTGCTGGATAGGGATGAATGGAGGGGGCAGGTGACAGAGGAGCATGGATGGGCATGGATTGGGAGGGCAGGGCTCAGGGAGAGAGGGGAATTGCTGGATAGGGATGAATGGAGGGGACAGATGGGCATGGATGGATATGGATTGCAGGGCAGGGCTCAGGGAGAGAGGTGAATTGCTGGATAGGGATGAATGGAGGGGGCAGGGGACAGAGGAGCATGGATGGATATGGATTGCAGGGCAGGGCTCAGGGAGAGAGGGGAATTGCTGTATAGGGATGAATGGAGGGGACAGATGGGCATGGATGGATATGGATTGCAGGGCAGTTCTCAGGGACAGAGAGGAATTGCTGGATAGGGATGAATGGAGGGGGCAGGGGACAGAGGAGCATGGATAGGCCTGGATGGGAGGGCAGGGCTCAGGGAGAGAGGAGAAATTGCTGGACATAGAGGGGAGGGAAGAGAGATGAAGGAGATGAAATGAGGGAAAAGGAAGAGAGGAGAAAAACTGCACATGGATGAAGAAAATAGGCAGAAGCTGAGGACCAGAAATGAAGAAGAAAGGAGGAAAGGAAAGAAATAAATGGAAAGGAAGCCCTGGAAAACGGAGTTAAGAGGACAGATAGCAGCAGAATCAGATACTGGGCCAGCATGATCAGAAAAAGAAAGTCACCAGACAACAAAGGTAGAAAAAAATCATTTTATTTTCATTTTAGTGTTTGGAATATGTCCACTTTGAGAATTTACATCTGCTATCTTATTTTGCAATGTATAGCAGTTTGTTTCTAAGAATATTGCTGACAATTCCTGTCAGTGTGGCAAGTGGTGAGCGATCATTTTCACAGGGGGGGGGGGGGCGCCGCCACTGCCGCCAACTTATAGTCTGCAGGGGGGGGGGGGGGCGCCAACTGATAGTCTGCAGGGGGGCGCCAGAGACCCTAGGCGGCCCTGTGCTGGTCAAGCCTCCTCTCAGGTTTCTGGAAGATCCCAGTCTGTTGGTCCAGTGGTTCATCCAGACCCGGGTCAGTTTTGTCTTACAGCTTGGCTGTTGAGCGGGCACAGTTGACTGAGAGGTTATTCTGCGAGTATCTTTTCCACCATACTTTGGTCCCGACGTCGCTCCACTTCTCTTAATTATATCAGGACATAGATGGTGTTTGAGGTGTGGTGTGATGAGTCAAGTATTTTTCCCTTTCAGGCCTCGGCGCAAATTCTAGAATTTTTGCAACATAGTTTGGGAAAAGATTTGGGGCTCTCTTCGCTTAAAGTTCAGGTGGTGGCCTTAACCTGTTTCAGAGGGTGTTCCAAGGGAAGTCCCTGGCTTGTCATCTGGATGTGGTCAGGTTTTTAAGAGGGGCAAGTATTTTGCGGCCTCCCTCGCAGGTGATCTTTCCCTTGTGGGATCTTCATCTGGTCCTCGTGGCGGTCTTCCTTTGAGCCTTTATCAGCCTGCACTTTGAAAGATCTGACTTTCAGGGTAGTTTTTCTGGTGGCTGTTGCTTCAGCTCGTAGGGTGTTGGAGTTGCAGGCTCTTTCTTGCCATTCTCCGTTTTTGGAATTTGCTAAAGACTGAGTAGTTTTGCGTCCAGTTCCTTCTTTTCTTCCCAAGGTCTTGTCTCGCTTTCATCTTTCTCAGTCCGTGGTTTTGCCTGTCCTGGGCTCTTCTTCAGGAGCAGAGGAACAGCGTCACTTGAAGTGTGGATGTCAGGAGGGCTCTCAAGCATTATTTGAAGGTTACAGAGGAATTCTGACAGATGGATCGTCTGTGTTGATTGGAGGATCTTGGAAGGGGATCACGGCCTCTAAGCCCACTTTTTCTAGATGGCTTAAGGAAATGATAGTCTCGGCCTACCTCTACTACTACCTCCTGGCAGGAAAACCGGTACCCAAAGAAGGCTTACACTCTAGTAGGGGGCAGGCAGCTTCTTGGGCTGAGCTTTTTCTGGTTCTGCCTCTGGAGATTTGTAGGGCGGCAACTTGGTCCTCGTTGCATTCCTTTTCTAAACATTACAGATTGGATGTACAGAGTCGCCAGGATGCAGTTTTTGAGTTGCATGTTCTCACAGCGGGTTTGCTGGGGTGCTGCCCTTAGGAAGTAACAAAGCAGTAAAACTATCAGTCATGATCTGGGCCGCTCCAGAGGGACACTAAGGAAGGAGAAATTACGTCTTACCTACTAACTTGCTTTTCTTTAGTCCCTCTGGATTGGCCCAGAACCCTTCCATTATTTGCTGTCTTGGTTCTTTTAGAAAAGGTTGATTTCTTAGTGTTGTTCTGGGAGAGCTCTGTTTTTCATTTACGGTTTGTTTGGTTTAAAAAAAACAAAACAGGTTTCTTTAGATATGCTTTGTGTCTAAAGAGCGAAAGGCACATAAATAAAGCATGTAGCACAAGCTTCTTATATGTCTGTTGCTGGTGGCTACTCAGGTTCCCAGGTGCACAGAACATGTTCCTTTCTTCTCCTGCTTTGTTAGTTTACTGGATCTTTACCTAGCTAGGGCTTTTATTGGCTCACTCTGTAGAGTCAGAATTCTCAGTCTCCACCTGCTGGAAGGCATGCACAACCCATTAGTCATGATCTGGGTCGGTTCGGAGGGACTAAAGAAAAGTAAAATTAGCAGGTAAGACCTAATTTCTCCTTATTTATTTGTATGCACAAAACAATGTCAATTCTATACTGTCATGTTCCTTGGCTTTTGGAGCCCAACTGCATGATCGTGCATTTTTTAGCATTAGGTTTTAGCTGCTGAGCTCTAGATCATTCCTGATGTTTCATTAAATCCATCTCCAAGCTTTTCACACCTTCCACATTCTTTGCATATTTTGTTATTGCCCACAAAAAGCCAAAGCCTTCCTGATAGCCCTTCTGCAATATCACTGATGAAAATGTTGGGAAAAAACTGGACCAAGGAGATTGCTGCAGAATACCATGTGACACACCCTCTTTTCTTGGAAAGCATTCCATTTACCACTACCCATTGTCAAGGTTCACTCAGTTTTTTATTTTTCTTACATTTGTACCCCGCGCTTTCCCATTCATAGCAGGTTCAATGCGGTTTACATAGTTACATGTGGAGGGGCATAATCGAACGCGAACGCCTATCTCCATGGGCGTCTATGTCGGAAAACGGGTACGTGAAGAGGCGGGACAGACCGTATTTTTGAAAAAATGGACGTTTTTCAGCTGGGCGTTTTTTTTTTTTTTTTTTTTTTTTTTTAGCAATAAGGGAAACTAAAAACGCCCAGCTCAAAAACATCCTAATCCAAGCCATTTGGTCGTGGGAGGGGCCATGATTCATAGTACACTCGCCCCCGACATGCCAGGACACAAACTGGGCACCCTAGAGGTCAGTGCCGTGGACTTCAGACAACGCTCCCACATGCATAGCTCCCTTACCACAGGTACTGAGCCCCCAACCCCCTCCCCCAAAACCCACTACCCACAAATGTACAACACTACCATAGCTCTTAGGGGTGAAGGGGACACCTACATGTGGGTACAGTGGGTTTTGCAGGCCTCCCATTTACCAGCACAAGTGTTACAGGTAGGGGGGGATGGGCCTGAGTCCGCCTGGCTGAAGTGCACTGCGGTACCCACTAAAAGTGCTCCAGGGACCTGCATACATGCAGGTCTCTAGGACTGGTTGCTGCTATATAACATTGGCACAGCAGTTGACACCTGAAGACTAATCTCTCCGAAAACATCCTTTATTGGAATAAGCACGCTTACTCACAGTTAACTGCAGATCAGAGGTTGTGCCCCAGAGGCAACGAGTCTCCCTGGTACTGAGATGAGCAGTAGGTCGGAGCTGGCAGAATGCTGTACAATGCCCTCTTTCAGCCACATTCAAGGGAAGAACTAAGTTCTGTAATGTGGCTAACATGTGAAAGGGATCTAAAACTTGCTTACAAAAATGGCCACTACCTCATGGACTACCGGAAACAAAACAGGGCGCACTCTGACCCAGTAAGCAGGGGGAAAAGCACCATGGGAGTAGAGCCTACCAACTACCAACATCGTGAGCATTTGCCATAAGCTAGTGGAATCACGGAACCCAATACCCTACACCCACCACAATGCATTGCTGATGTGACTCTGCAGTGCGCATAACAGAAAAGGTGTCACACTCACCCGAGAGCCACATCAGAACCGGGGAAAGGCTGTCACAGGATAGAACACATTCTGCTGTCATGGAGGTGGGTACGGCATTTGAGGCTGGGAAAAAAAGTTTTTAAAGTGGGGTTTTTTTGGTGGGAGGGGGTTAGTGACCACTGGGGGAATCCGGGGAGGTCATCCCCAATTCCCTCCAGTGGTCATCTGGTCAGTTGGGGCACTTTTTTGGGACCTGTTCATGAAAAAAAGGGTCCAAAAAAAGTGACCCAAAATTGCGGTAAAAACGCCTTTTTTTTCTGATTATCAGCTAAAGACACCCATCTCTCCTCGGCCGATAACCACGCCCCAGTTCCGCCTTCACCAGGCCTCCAACACGCCCCCATCAACTTTACCCGTTTCCTCGACAGATTGCAGTTGGAAACGCCCAAAATCGGCTTTCGATTATACCGATTTGGGCGCCCACGGGAGAAAGACGCCCATCTCCCAGTTTGGGTCACAATATAGGCGTTTTTCTCTTTTGATTATAAGCTGGATAGTTACATAGTAGATGACGGCAGAAAAAGACCTATACGGTCCATCCAGTCTGCCCAACAAGATAATTTCACGTGTGCTACTTTTTGTGTATACCTTACCTTGATTTGTATCTGCCATTGTCAGGGCACTTACATATATACAGGTACTTATTTGTACCTGGGGCAATGGAGGGTTAAGTGACTTGTCCAGAGTCACAAGGAGCTGCCTGTGCCTGCAGTGGGAATCGAACCCAGTTCCCCAGGACCAAAGTTTTTAACCTAGTCAGTCACTTTAGGCCCCATACCAAGTTTTTAAATTACTCAGGTGGCGTCATGTGAAAGACCTCACTGAAATCGAAGTATGCTCCTCAATCCAATGCATTTTTTTGAGATGTGTAATTTAAAGTAATTGTCTTTGTAGAATCTTATTGACTAGGATGCAAAAAAAAAAAAAAAAAGTTTAAACCAACTAAAATGCTTCAAAGATCTCAAGAAACTTCTAATCAAGTGCTTTCCTGAAACTTGCTTAAATTGATCTAAGCTATTTTCTTATTCTTCTTATCCAACCCGCTGAGTCGGGTCTCGCCCCCTCCTTCCACGTTTAATTTATAAACTTATATCTATAACTGCTAAGACTTCAAACCAAACTCTTTTTTTTTTTTGTAACTTTAATATTAGACGTTCAAAGGGCGTGTTAGAATGCCATTGATATGCCTTCTTCCTCCTAAAATTATCTTCTATAAAGTAAGTAACAAAATAACCCAGCAAAATTGACAAGCAGTGCTTTATAAAAAAATAAAAAAAAATCCCTGGCGAAGCACTTTTTACTAAAGCTAAATGCACGCTTACAAATATTAGCACACCTTAAATGCTGCATGTCCTATTTTATACCTATAGGCCACATGGCACTTACTGCATTCTTATGTTCGTAAGAGCGTGTTAAACTTTAGTAAAAGGGCTCCTTAATGAGGTATTTTACTGGCTATTTGAATAATGAAAGATTTTTAAGCTTCTGTTTTTCTGCCTTTTAACTAGTGACTTCAGTGCTGAACCAGAGCTGATGCCAAAAACCCCATCACAGAAGAAGAGGCGTAAAAAGAATGTCTCCACCCCAGATGAGGATCAAGAACTGACCGGGAAAAGGTGAAGTCTTCTGCAGCATTGAATGGTTTTTTTTTTTTTGTTTGTTTTTTTTTTTGTTATATTTGTACCCCGCGCTTTCCCACTCATGGCAGGCTCAATGTGGCTTACATGGGGCAATGGAGGGTTAAGTGACTTGCCCAGAGTCACAAGGAGCTGCCTGTGTCTGAAGTGGGAATCGAACTCAGTTCCCCAGGACCAAAGTCCGCCACCCCTCCACTCTAAAAATAGAGAAATTCTGCCTAACTGCGTTTGGGTGAGTGTGTTAGTTCCCTCCTATTCTGTTCCTCCAGCCTGTTCCTGTGGTGATGGCAGCGGAGGCAGTTAAGCACTGTTCCCGATGCAGGAAGCGCCATTTGGCGGCGTGTATTTGTAGTGCGGATTGCGCTGCATCCATCGGGATTGAATCGGGGGCCCTTCCTTCAAGCGTGCCGGTTTCCCGCGTGGGGCTCAACGATGCAGGCACCATTTTAAATCTTCCCTCGGATTTGCCACTGTTGATTTCTGGCCCCTCGGTCAGAAAACCAAGAGATTCAGCTGAGAAGGACAGCAATGGGGCTTCTCAGGGGCTGGGTGTTTGTGCTGGCATGTCTACAGGAGACAGCTGTTTCGGGGGAGGCATTCTTTCTCGAGTTCATACTGCTCCTGCATCAAGCTTATCTATTGAAGCGCACCCTTCCCCCTCCTGCTTCAACAGGTGAGCAGGGTGATCCTGAGTCGACCCTGGAGGGTACAGTCTCTTACCAGTAGCCCTAGATCAATTTCAGAAGCACAGGTGCCTGGAGGTCGGGGTCTGAAAGTGGTTCCGTTGGACCACTGTCGCTTTCCCCTTCTTTCCCAGGGTGTTCAGGAGATTCACGGTCTGAGTGCGGAGGATGTAGAGGAAGGGGAGATCATCACGGAAGAGCCGGATGACCCCACTGCAGTGCAAATTTTTCATAGGGAGGAGCTATCCTCCCTTATTTCGTCTGCCTTGGAAGTTTTGCATATTGAAGACCCTGAGACGCAAGCGGCGCCTACGGTGAACGTTCGCATGGCGAGTACCAGAAGGCCTGCCAAAGCCTTTCCAGTACACAAAGCTATTCAGGAGATCACTGCGCAATGGTCTGATCCAGACACGCCTCTCAAAGTGTCCAAAGCTATGTCTCTTACCAGTACAGGGAAGCCAAATGGAGAAGTTTGATCTTCCCCGTGTAGACTCTTTGGTAATAGTGGTCACCAAGAAAATCGCCCTTCCTGTGAGGGGGGGAGGTTGTGTTAAGGGACATACAAGATAGATGTCTGGAAGCCACTCTGAAGCGCGCTTTTGAGGTTTCCGCTTTGACCCTCAAAGCATCTATTTGTAGTTCTTACGTGGTCTGGGCTTCTCTTGATTGGCTCCAGCAGTCTGCAGGAAGTGGGTCTCTTTCCCTTGGCTCTCGTGCCTAAGATGGAGGCTGCCCTGGCGTATCTGGCTAGTGCAGTCTTTGGCAAAGCTAATGCCCTTGGCTGTAGCGTCTCATCAGTTACTGTGGCTTTGTCATTGGGCTGCTGGTATGGCCTCTAAGCAGCGCCTTACCAGGTTGCCCTTTCAAGGCAAGCTCTTATTTGGAGAAGATTAAGGGTTTGGGAAATTCTAAGCCTCTCAGAAGTTACCAGAGGAAAAGCCCAAGTCCTTGGCCCGGACTGGAGCCGCAAAACCTCGGTTTCAAGAGGCTAGGTGCTATCATCTGGGTAGGCCATCTTCTTCCTTTCAACGGTCTCGATTCCAACAGAGGTCTTCCTTTCGTGGTGACGAGGGGATTGAGTACTGCAACCCATTAGGCTGCAGCTGTTCGCAATGATGGGGTGCCGGCCCACTCTTCGGACTTGGAGATAGGGGGTCGGCTGACCCGCTATTACAGGCCAAGATCACTTTGGACCAATGGGTTCTCCATGCTATCAAAGAAGGTTACAGAATAGAGTTTTCAACTTGGGTCGGAGATTCTTTCATTGAGTCCCGGTGCGCGACCGCAAAACAAGAGGCTGCGCTCAGGTCGTTAAGAGGCCTCATGGCTACTGTGGCCATAACTTCGGTGCCGATGCTGGAGAGGCGCACCGATCGGTATTCCTTATTCTTCGTGGTTCCGAAGAAAGGAGGTTCATTCAGGCCTGTTCTTCTCCGGAGGTAAACCAGTTCCTCAAGGTTCATCATTTCCGCATGGAAACTCTGAGCTCTGATAGCGGCGGTACAGCTGCAGGAGTTCTTGACAACTTTGGACCTCAAGGAGGCTTATCTCCATATTCCGATTTGGCCTCTGCATCAGAGGTTTCTGCAGTTTGCGATTCTGGGACAGCACTTCCAGTTCCGAGCATTGCCATTCGGGTTAGCCACGGCACTGTGGCGACTACGTTAAGGAAAGAAGGAATTCGAGTTCACCCCTATCTAGATAACTGGCTCATTCGAGCGTCATCCCAGTCAGAGAGCCATTTGGCTACATGTGGAAGTGTTTCAGTCTCTCGGATGGGTGATCAACTTTTCCAAGAGCCATCTCTGTCCATTGCACACACTGGAATACCTGGGAGTGTGGTTCGATACTGCCTGGGGGATAGTCTCCCTGCCAGAGGGCAGGAGGCTTAAGTTGGTAGAACAAGTGAGCAGTCTTTTCGGACTATGTGCACGTTCTAGGGTCGATGGTGGCTACTATCAAAGTGATGCCTTGGGCCCAAGCTCATATGCGACCTTTGCAACTAGTTCTTCTGAGCCGTTGGTCTCCAGTGTCTCAGGATTACTTGCGTTGTCTGGCACAAGACAGCTTGACCTGGTGGTTTCTCCCCTCACACCTGAGATGGGATGCCCTTGGCAGCCCCTCAGTGGGTTATAGTTACAACAGATGCCAGTTTCTCCAGTTGGGGAGTGCATTGTCTCGCACACAAGGGTGCTGGTCGATGGAGGAAACAACAATTGGAGTTACGAGCATTACTGAACGCCCTGAGGGTGTTTCGGGATTTGCTGCAGGGGTCTGCGGTGCGAGTGTTTTCGAACAACACAACAGCGGTAGCTTACATCAATCGACAGGGCGGAACCCAGAGTCGGGCTCTGTATTCAGAAGCAAACAGAATCCTGTCTTGGGTGGAGGCATATCTGCTTCTGTCGGCAGCTCACATTATAGGCCACAACAATGTACAGGTGGACTTTCTCAGTCAGAATCTACTGGATGCAGTGGAGTGGGAATTGTCGGCCAACGCGTTTCAGCAGAGTGCTGGCCAGAGATCCATCTCATGGCGACTCGCCAAAGTGCAGAGATTCTTCAGCAGGCGAAAGGAAGATGATCCGAAGGACTCGATGCACTTCTACCGTGGCCACAAGCAAAACTGTTGTACATATTTCCCCCGTGGCCTCATGGTTTGGGTCTTGCTCAGGATCAGCAGACACCAGGAGTTAGTGATCCTAGTGGCTCTGGATTGGCCTCAGCATCAGTGGTATGCGGATTTGGTCCATTTACTGGTAGAGACTCGGCTTCACCTTCCTTTGTCGGTGGATCTGCTCCATCAGGGTCCCATACTGATGGAAAATCCCTTCCATTTTGGTCTTATAGCTTGGCCTTTGAGAGGTGGAGATTGAGACGGAAGGGCTATTTGAATTTGGTGATAGCCACTCTTTTGCAGGCTCGTAAGTGTTCCACCACAACGTATGCCCTCGAGTGTGGTGCACCTTTGCCTCTTGGTGCGCCCTTCAGGGATGGGAACCCTCTCACATCTGTTTCTCAAATGTTGGATTTCCTGCAGGAAGGTCTCCAGAAGGGATTGGCCTATAATTAGCTAAGTGTACAGCTAGCGACGCTTTCCTGCTTCCGAGGTCTGCTTTCCGGGTCTTCCTTTGCGACCCACCCGGACATCACACATTTTTTGCGGGGATCTCTCCATTTTTGGCCACCCTCTCGGCGACCGTGTCTACTACTACTATTTAGCATTTCTATAGCGCTACAAGGCGTACACAGCGCTGCACAAACATAGAAGAAAAACAGTCCCTGCTCAAAGTGCTTACAATCTAATAGACAAAAAATAAAGTAATCAAATCAATTAATGTGTACAGGAAGGAGGAGAGGCAGGTAGGTGGAGGCGAGTGGTTGAGTCAAAAGCAATGTTAAAGAGGTGGGCTTTCAGTCTAGATTTAAAGGTGGCCAAGGATGGGGCAAGACGTAGGGGCTCAGGAAGTTTATTCCAGGCGTAGGGTCCTAATTGGAATCTCAATTTTGTGCTCCGGGTGTTAGGGCGGGCTCCATTTGAGCCGCTACACAAGGCATCGGAGAAGGACTTAACCCTTATACAGTGTTTTTGATAGCTTCAGCGTGCAGAGTTTCAGAGACTCAGATGTTGTCATGCCGAGAACCCTTTCTTCGTCTTTCAGGTAGGCATTTCTTTACGGATGGTCCCATCCTTTCTACCTAAGATGGTGTCAACATTCCATCTTAATCGGGATCTGTTTTTGTCGGAAGGACTATCCTACTCAGTTTGACACCTGTAAGTATTGCATCAGGGCCCTCCGCACATACAGGAGCCGAAGGGAAGCAAACGACTTTAGGCGTTCAGACCTTCTGTTCGTTCTTCTGGCGGGGCCTCGACGAGGGCAAGCTGCATCCAAAGCTGCGTCCAAAGCTGCCATTGCACGTTGGATTACAGGCCATTACGTCCGTGTATGTCCTGGTGGATCATTCCCCTCCGGCGGGGCTTTGCGCTCATTCAACTCTGTCTCAAGCTACATCTTGGGCGGAAACAGGGGTGCTCTCGGAGGAGGAGATTTGTTTGGCAGCGACGTGGGCGTCGTTAGGTTCCTTTTCCAATTATTACAGAATATATGCGGCGTGCACAGACATATGTGGTTCAGAGCGACGGTGTTGGCACGTGCTTCCCACCCTATGTAGGGAGTGCTTTGGTACATCCCACTGGTTTCTGGATTCATCTGCTGCTGACGCAATGGAAGGTAAAATTATGCCTTACCTAATAATTTTCTTTCCTTTAGTCACAGCAGATGAATCCAGGATCCCACCCCAAATCTTTACCTTTCATTTCTTGATGCTGCTAGATGGTCATTTTACAAAAAGGGACAGGTCTTCTTTTCAGATGGGAATTCTCGTATATTTAAAAAAAAAAAAAAAAAAAAAGAGAGAGAAATTTGTCTATAGTTGCCAAGTTGGCACTTCTGTTCTGCAACCCAGGTCGCACCTTTGTGGTTTACGTTTTGTGAGGAAGTTTTCAGCCTTTTGTTTCTTCAGGTTATACTGCTTTGTGATGAGACATACTAAATGGTCTGAGGGCTGGTACTCTGGTATGACTCTCTACAATTTAGTTTTCTATCTCCACCTGCTGGTAGACGGATACAACCCACTGGTTTGTGGATTCATCTGCTGTGACTAAAGAAAAGAAAATTATCAGGTAAGGCATAATTTTACCATCCACAAAGTGTATATCTGAATTATTCCAAAGTTGTAGCTACTTTTAGGCTAATTTAAAGAAAACTGTTTTTGTCACCTGACTGAATTAATACATTATCCTTTAGACTGAGATAACTGTGTCTTTTTTTTATCAGGGTGTTGAGGAAGAGGAGGAGCAGCAATTGGGTAGCTTCAGTCCGAAGACTTTCAGTAAAACTTCAAAAAAAGGAGGCGGAAAACTCAATTATTGATGAGGAGGCTCAGCCTAAACGAGTGACACGAGCTCGAGCCCAGGCCCAGATGACATCCCCAGTTGCTGAGAGCACCCACCAGGATCCCTCCATAGTTCCAGTGAACGGTTGTATCCCAGTCATAGATATAACTGCCAGTGACCAAAAGAGTGCAGAGAGCCATATCCCAGGAACAGATGACAAGATTGAAGAAGTGATCGTAGTGAATTCAGATGAGGAATCTCCCAAGAAGGTGGAAACAATGAAACCTATGTATACTGAAGGAACCACAGTGGCAGTCCCTGAAACACCTGAGGTAAAGGAGCGGGATGTCTCCAAAGTAAAGCTAGCACAGACATCTACACCAAAGCAAGTTGAAATGGAGGTGACAGAAGAGGAAATGTATTACTCATCTACTGTATGTCAGGTGGCTTCAAAGGGGCCTGAGATAGAACAGATGCTGGATTTGACCTATCAGAAAGGAACTCCAACAGGTTCCAAATCAGACCGGAGGTCAGTGCGTAGAAGCTTGGTTGGCAGGCCATCCAAAAGTCGCAGGATTTCCCTGGTAGAACAATATTCCCTTGCCAACAAAAGGGATAGCATGACCCGCGAAGCAGTCCGGAAGTCAATTCGCAGGTCCATCTCCAAGAAGCGGGCAGCTATGGAGTCTTCAGCCTCTGGCTACGTGAGCTGTAAGTTCTGGTGTTCTGGTTCAAGGGCTTGCTTTGTTTGGCCTGTCCAAGTTAGTACCTAGATATATATATTTGGTTTATAGCTGTGGTGTGTTAGTGCATGTGCACCTGCTTCTAGATAGAAACAAGGGAATAGGTTCACCTAGATCTATAGAAGGCAGCTTCACGATGTGTGCATCTGTGGTCCATGTATGTATGTAGATCAGTCGTCCTGTCTTCTTTGCCACATCCTGGAAACTTGGTGTGGATAGAGCATCAAATACACATTAGGGACATACACAAACATATATCATAAACCTTCTTTTCCTTCAGAGATTAGGAGAATAAAAATAGAGGCAATCTGTTCCAAGATTGTATGCTGGGGATGAGGGGGTACTGTGAAGTTTTAAAATTAGCTGTCCTATTACTGGATAATTGAGTTAAAACACAAACTGCTACAGTAGAACTAGTTAACATTTTTTTTGTTTTTCTTGGACAAAGGGTATAATCAGCCCATACATGGTTGTCATCCTGATGATGGTAATTTGGATTCATTCTCTTAGGTTTCTAAAGCTCTTCTGGGCTCTATCTGGTCATGCTCCAGTGTGCTCTCCAGCACAAGCATTGCTCCTCCCCCTCAGTTCCATACTTGAATAATATCAACCTTAAAGGGAGGTTGGGGGGATTGTGTGGCTGATTTATTTCACTGTCCAAAAACCTCTACTGCAGAATTTAATTTTACAAGCACTAAAATAACTTGCCAGAAATGCAGACAAAATAATACAAGAATTATTTCAATCAGGTAATTATAAACTCTTCCTTATGTAACCGGACTAATCAGCAAGTAAATCAGGAGGCCGAGACGCTGACTTCCAAAGCAAGGCAACTTTTATTAGCTAGCTGTCACAGTACTAAGTTCAGACTCAGGATACTGCGTGCCGAGCGTCACCTGACACTCGTTCTTATACAAATTAGTGGGCATGCGCATAAAACACACCATACATCACACATACACATGCGCAGTACATGCACATGCGCAATACATTAGTAGTTCTGTAGTTCTCACAGAGAAAAGATACGTCAGTTTCATAGCTTTCATAGAAATTGTTACTTTGCAAGAAATGTAACTTATTGCAGTGTTTCAGCACATTCACATAATACAGCCTCTATACTTGGATCACGAGACTGCACGGACAGAGCCAGCTGTCCCCCTTACAAACCTAAATTGCTGACTGCTACAACTTATCTAGCTGCTGGTTATAGCAAATAGGCGTTACTAGTGAAAGTCCAGACTGCACAGTTTTAGGTTGGTTAGGCTCGTCATAGAAAAGCTGAGGTTTTGGTACAATGCAAAGGTGCAAGTGTGAATGCAAGGTCCAAATAGAAAATCCTGCTAGTGCAAAAGTCCACAAAAGTGCAAATAAGGTAAACAGTGCAAGTTTTGTAAGTTTTGCAAGTTTCAGTGCAAAGTCCAATGCAAGTTTGCCCCCTACACTTAGACCACAAAATAGAGAGAGTGAAACAAGACAAGGAGATCAATTAAACAGTAAACAAAGAAAACGTGGTATTAAACCTGATTTTCCCCAGTTATTTATTATCTGAATCTTTATTCCACATTGATCGTCTGGTTGGCTTCTTCAAACCCAAAACGGTGTATAGTCAATTTATTTCGTTGGAAACATACTTATTGTCCAATATTAGTGGAAATAATACAACTGATTTCATTTTTTTCTCTTTTAAAACCAGAAATTATTTAACAATACAAACACTTGAGTCTCTAATCCAATTCCCACTGATTAAGGTAATCCCAGTTTCACAGGCTTCACTCCTTTTGAATAAATGTACTAAGAGGAATCATTTCAGAGGAATTTCATTTAGGAGTCATACCCGGAACTCTGGGAAAACAACAATCTCGATATTAATCATCTGTAATAATATTCATTTTGTTCAAATTTTTCTGGTCTATTATCATCTTCAAAATCTTAACCATTTCCTATTCCTGTAGAACTTAATTTGCCATATCAATTTTTCATTCTCAAAGGATTCAATTAGATTATCCATGTGGCTCACTAATAAGATTATATCGGAAGCAAACTTATTTACTACCACCGTTAGGTCCTGGAGCGCCTTCCAGATGATATTCAATGTAACATCCATGGGAGCCAAAAACTCCAAGCTGATAGCTCTTGCGGGTTTAGGAGTGGCACTGCCGACACGAGTTGATCATATCTTTTTATTGATCATATCTTTTTAAATGCTGCCTGTTTTTGTGACATTGGACACTAATGAATCTCCTAGAGGGTTGATACTTTTTGAGCTTTAGCTACTCTGGTATTATAGGATTCAGAATTTCAGCAGCAGGGGTGGTGGCAGAAGATCTCCATATTAGTGCACTGGATTATTTCATTTTTGGGATACTGCTGTTGAGATATTAGAATTTAAGCAGCTGGTATGTAAGTACTGTTATCTGGTTGCTGTATCTGGCATTTCCCAGTATGCTTTGTGACTGGTTGACATCCTACCTCTGTTAGTCTTATGGTGTGGAGATATCTACTGGCCATGTCATTGTTTGGTAAGCAAGCACCATTTGTGTTTAGAGGGGGGAGAGAGAGAAGGGCTGCTGCACGTGTTGCCATTGTTGTGATCTGTCAGATACCGTAATTGCTAATTGGCTCCTAATTACAGAGCAGGACCTTTAAGCTGCCACTGACATCTGGGGAGAGGTATGAGGGAGCTTCAGACTCCAGAACAATAGCTGAGAGAATGAATAATTGTAATGAAGTTATTAAAACCATTCCCTCAAGAACAGCCAGTACCTAGGGCTGAGAGCCACAGCTGTTTTCTAGGTTACTCCCAAATCGCTAGAGAATGTCTGTCTGGAGATCCCATCTTCTACCCCCCAGCCCATACTGTCCCATAGGCTGTACCTGTTGTCTGCAAGGCTGAATTGGGCATCACGTTCCCCAGGACTCTGTGAAAGATCTGGTGTCAGGCAATTGGGTTTGTGCACTCTTACCAGCAGGTGGAGACTGAGGACTACTAATTTCAGAGTGAACCCATTTTCTACCCTGTGCGTTCTTCAGCAGATGGTAGATATGGCTAAGCCTACACAGTCCGGTTAGTTGGGGTAGGCCTGGTTGGGGTTCTGGGTTGGAGCCAGGAACCACCCGCTGCTCACTCAACTGACCCACTCTTCCGAAGGAGCCAGCACATGGCGCTAAAGAAAAGAAGGCCCGGGCTTCCCGCCAAAACAGCTTCTGATGGCTCTGTACTCTTAAGCTGTATTCTTTGGAACATATATGAATGTGAATACTATATCTACATATGACTTAATTTTCAATGAGCTTTCTGATTATTATTTTTATAAACAGCTCACAAGCAGTTTTATCATTATGATCTCTATATTTATATAGGTATGTCTATTTATGAATATGTTCAATATACATGTATCTGTTTGTTTTGATTTGTATTTTCTATAATTATTTCATTATTTCAAAACCAATTTTGTTAAAACAAAAACGGCAACAGTCTACTTGCTACATAAAAGTCTATTATAAAAAGTATAAAATTATAATTTATTCAAACCAAGATAAAAGCAGTACCCGACGTTGCCACGTTTCGCCCTCAGGCTGTGTCAGGGGTAAAACTACAAATAAAAACATAAAAATAGAGATGATATCTCAAGTTATATATATATATATATATATATATATATATATATATATATACATACACACACACACACACATATATCTTCTCAAATATATAAAGTCATAACAGGAACTGATAAAATAAAGTACAATAAATACATTACACATTCAAAGTAAAATGGAGGAGGAGATAAGACAAGCCACTTTCCAAACATATAAAAGTGTATAAAACGTTGAATGGATTTAATCAAATCCAATAATGTATCAATACATACCTAAAAATCAGGGGTGATCAACATACCCCTTCAAAAAAAGCCTAAAACAAAATTAAAAAGATATACATTAATCCCATCTTGATCAGTCTATGTATCACAAACTCTACATCTCACCGGTCAGCTCAATTAAAATTCTCATCATATCAACAATTGACTATATTTCATGGTATAAAACATTCAATTACTCACTGTTATAAATCTTCTACAAATAGACCACCTTGAATCCTAAAACTTTATCAGCCTTGTCTATAACATCATCAAAAGACATGGCTGCATAAATGAAACTAACTTTCAAAAGACCATAACTCATTCTATAGTAAATATACTTATACATCTGCTTTACTCCATGCTACCATCTCCCATAACATCACATAGATTAAAGCTGACTACTTGTCAGCAGACACTGCTCTGGATCAAAATACAACAGCAATACCATCTGTGCTGTGGCTTCCCATTTAAAAAAAACAAAACAAAACACTATTTCTCCCTCAATCACCAAACAAACTCATTCTTGCTAGATATACTTGTACATCTACTTTACTCCATGCTACCGTCTCACAAACATCACATAGATTCAAGCTAGCTACTTACTGTGTTTGTCAACAGACACTGCTCTGGATCAATGTGCAACAGCATTACCATCTGTGCTGTGGCTTGCTATTTTAAAACCTCATATCCGGGTCAAAGGTCATTACTTACTAAAAAAAAAACCCATCAAAAACTAATACCTTCACATCATTCAGTTCTCAACACATACCTATTGCATAAATAGTGACAAAAAGAATAATCTATCTTAATAAACTTTTAATCACTGCCAAACTGATAACATCATAAGTACATAAGTAGTGCCATACTGGGAAAGACCAAAGGTCCATCTAGCCCAGCATCCTGTCACCGACAGTGGCCAATCCAGGTCAAGGGCACCTGGCACGCTCCCCAAACGTAAAAACATTCCAGACAAGTTATACCTAAAAATGCGGAATTTTTCCAAGTCCATTTAATAGCGGTCTATGGACTTGTCCTTTAGGAATCTATCTAACCCCTTTTTAAACTCCGTCAAGCTAACCGCCCGTACCACGTTCTCCGGCAACGAATTCCAGAGTTTAATTACACGTTGGGTGAAGAAAAATTTTCTCCGATTCGTTTTAAATTTACCACACTGTAGCTTCAACTCATGCCCTCTAGTCCTAGTATTTTTGGATAGCGTGAACAGTCGCTTCACATCCACCCGATCCATTCCACTCATTATTTTATACACTTCTATCATATCTCCCCTCAGCCGTCTCTTCTCCAAGCTGAAAAGCCCTAGCCTTCTCAGCCTCTCTTCATAGGAAAGTCGTCCCATCCCCACTATCATTTTCGTCGCCCTTCGCTGTACCTTTTCCAATTCTACTATATCTTTTTTGAGATACGGAGACCAGTACTGAACACAATACTCCAGGTGCGGTCGCACCATGGAGCGATACAACGGCATTATAACATCCGCACACCTGGACTCCATACCCTTCCTAATAACACCCAACATTCTATTCGCTTTCCTAGCCGCAGCAGCACACTGAGCAGAAGGTTTCAGCGTATCATCGACGACGACACCCAGATCCCTTTCTTGATCCGTAACTCCTAACGCGGAACCTTGCAAGACGTAGCTATAATTCGGGTTCCTCTTACCCACATGCATCACTTTGCACTTGTCAACATTGAACTTCATCTGCCACTTGCACGCCCATTCTCCCAGTCTCGCAAGGTCCTCCTGTAATCGTTCACATTCCTCCTGCGACTTGACGACCCTGAATAATTTTGTGTCATCGGCGAATTTAATTACCTCACTAGTTATTCCCATCTCTAGGTCATTTATAAATACATTAAAAAGCAATGGACCCAGCACAGACCCCTGCGGGACCCCACTAACTACCCTCCTCCACTGAGAATACTGGCCACGCAATCCTACTCTCTGCTTCCTATCTTTCAACCAGTTCTTAATCCATAATAATACCCTACCTCCGATTCCATGACTCTGCAATTTCTTCAGGAGTCTTTCGTGCGGCACTTTGTCAAACGCCTTCTGAAAATCCAGATATACAATATCAACCGGCTCCACATCATAATGACAGACATCAGGATAGGTTGTCACCTTTAACTCAAGCTTAGCTTCACTCTCACAATAGCACGATGTGTAATGACCACAAGCTAAGCTGCCAACATGGTAAAGCTTATATATCAAATTGGTGTCTGAAACACTTTTAATCCAAAAAATGTGATGAATTGGACCACTTCCTTGATCCAGGTTACGCTTCAGTGGATGGCTATGACAGCTATTGTAACAATTTATTTCGGTCTGTGGGTTTCCTATATAATGTCTGTAGCCAATCTTTATATGGCACATTTTGAGGAGAAATATATACAAGAGAATCCGTATAATAGACATATCATGGTATGGAGGAGATTTATTGATGACATTTTGGTGATGTGGGAAGGAGATGAATCATTATTAAAAGGGTTCTCACGACTGGGTTGAGGGAGCTTCGTCCCCGCTGGCGCGGGAGTCCACCGCTCGACGCCATCATCGAGGATGTGGTTCCTCGCAGTCGAGACGGGCCCGGTAGAGGTCTGAGCTGAGAGAGCTCATGTCCGACACCGAGGAGGAGGACCCCAGATATTTCTCCTCAGAGGAGTCTGTGGGCCTTCCCTCTGACCCCACTCCTTCACCGGAGAGGAAGCTCTCGCCCCCTGAGAACCTCTCCTTTGCCTCCTTTGTCAGGGATATGTCTATTTGCATTCCCTTTACCGTGGTCACTGTGGATGAGCCAAGGGTGGAGATGCTCGAAGTCCTCGACTATCCATCACCACCTAGAGAGTCTTCCACGGTACCATTGCACAATGTCCTTAAGGAGACACTGCTTCGGAACTGGCTGAAGCCACTATCTAATCCCACCATCCCCAAGAAAGCAGAGTCCCAATACAGGATCCACTCAGACCCAGAGTTGATGCGGCCTCAATTGCCTCATGACTCGGCGGTCATGGACTCTGCTCTCAAGAGAGCACGGAGTTCGAGGGATACCGCTTCGGCGCCCCCTGGGCGGGAGTCTCGCACTCTGGACTCGTTTGGGAGGAAGGCCTACCAATCTTCCATGCTTGTGACCCGCATCCAATCATACCAGCTCTACACGAGCATTAACATGCGGAACAATGTGGGGCAACTGGCGGACCTGGTCGATAAGCTCCTCCCGGAGCAGTCCAGGCCGTTTCAGGAGGTGGTCAGGCAGCTGAAGGTGTGCAGAAAGTTCCTGTCCAGGGGTATCTATGACACCTGTGATGTGGCATCTCGAGCTGCGGCCCAAGGTATAGTGATGTGCAGACTCTCATGGCTGCGTGCCTCTGACCTGGACAACCGCACCCAGCAGCGACTGGCGGATGTCCCTTGCGGGGGGATAACATTTTCGGCGAGAAGGTCGAGCAGTTGGTGGACCAACTACACCAGCGGGAAACCGCTCTCGACAAGCTCTCCCACCGGGCGCCTTCAGCATCCACCTCTGCAGGTGGATGTTTTTCCCGGGCCCGGCAGGCTACACCCTATGCCTACAGCAAGCGTAGGTACACCCAGCTGGCCCGAAGGCCTCCTCAGGCACAGGGACAGTCCCAGCGCGCTTGTTCTCGTCAACAGCGTGCGCCTAAGCAGCCCCCTGCGCCTCCACAGCAAAAGCAGGGGACAGGCTTTTGACTGGATCCATGGGAACATAGCTGCCATCAAAGTACCCGTACCGGACGACCTGCCAGTCGGGGGGAGGTTGAAAGTTTTTCACCAAAGTTGGCCTCTCGTAACCTCCGACCAGTGGGTTCTCCAAATAGTGCGGTGCGGATACACCCTGAATTTGCTCTCCACCCCGCCAAATTGCCCACTGGGAGCCCAATCCTTCAGCTCCCATCACAAGCAGGTACTTGCAGAGGAACTCTCCGCCCTTCTCAGCGCCAATGCGGTCAAGCCCGTGCCACCCGGGCAGGAAGGGCAGGGATTCTGTTCCAGGTACTTCCTTGTGGAAAAGAAACCAGGGGGGATGCGCCCCATCCTAGACCTGAGAGGCCTGAACAAATATCTGGTCAAAGAGAAGTTCAGGATGCTTTCCTTGGGCACCCTTCTACTAATGATTCAGAAAGACGATTGGCTATGTTCCCTGGATTTAAAGGACGCTTACACTCACATCCCGATACTGCCAGCTCACAGACAGTATCTCCGATTCCGTCTGGGGACACGGCACTTTGGGGTCGCCTCTGCACCACGGGTGTTCACGAAGTGTCTCGTGGTGGTTGCGGCATATCTACGCAAGCTGGGGGTGCACGTGTTCCCGTATCTCGACGATTGGCTGGTCAAGAGCACCTCAGGCAGGAGCTCTTCGGTCCAGCACCTTCTGGAGCTGCTGGGGTTTGTGATAAATTACCCGAAGTCCCATCTCCAGCCAGTCCAATCTCTGGAATTCATAGGAGCTCTGCTGAATTCTCAGACGGCTCAGGCCTTTCTTCCCGAAGCAAGGGCGCAGAATCTCCTGTCCCTCGCTTCCCAGACCAGAGCGTCTCAGCAGGTCACAGCTCGGCAGATGTTGAGACTCCTGGGCCATATGGCCTCCATGGTTCATGTGACTCCCATGGCTCACCTTCACATGAGATCTGCTCAATGGACCCTAGCTTCCCAGTGGTGCCAAGCTACCGGGAATCTAGAAGATGTCATCCGCCTGTCTGTCAGTTGCCGCAATTTGCTGCACTGGTGGACGATTCGGACCAATTTGACCCTGGGACATCCATTCCAAATTCCGCAGCCCACGAAGGTGCTGACGACGGATGCATCTCGCCTGGGGTTGGGAGCTCATGTCGATGGGCTCCACACCCAGGGACTGTGGTCCCTCCAGGAACAAGATCTTCAGATCAACCTCCTGGAGCTCCGAGCGGTCTGGAACGCACTGAAGGCCTTCAGGGATCGGCTGTCCTACCAAATCATCCAAATTCGGACAGACAATCAGGTTGCAATGTATTATATCAACAAGCAGGGGGGCACCGAATCTCGCCCCATGTGTCAGGAAGCACGCAAAGTTTTTTTTCCGGTTGGTGGGGGCTGCCGAGGACGTCAACCCAGTCGTGAGAACAATCAGCCTGCTGTCCTCGGAGAACACCTGCTACAGGTATGTATCATTCGCTATCCCACAGGTTCTGGAATAGTGGGAAGGACTAATATAAAGAAAATTATCATGCAAAACCAAATTTTTTTTTTTTTTTGTCAGTTTTATACATTTTAAGAGCTTTATTTTTCCTTAGAAAAAGGTGTGTTTTTATCCACACACATCAGGGATACATAATATTTTTATCCTGTGTCCTGAAGGAAGAGAAGGCTTATGAGATTTTCTGTGTGGCTGGGGTCTTAACGTTTTGATTGGTCTCATATCGAGGCCAAATTTTCAGGATGTGTCTGATATGACTGAAAGGAGTATGGTGGTCTTTTGTATCCATGTATAGCTGAAGACCACAGTGGCACACATGCATATGGCCTGGAAATTAAAATCCTCTACGGTTTAGGTGAAACTGCTTGATTTTTCTCTACCTTGTTCTGTATTGTTTGGTACTGAGGGGAAGGTTTTCTCCATGTATTTTTCTTTTTGTTTCCATCACCTAGTCTAATCTTCCTCCCCTTTCCAGGTTCTCCCTGTGTTCACTTTTCTTTCTTTATACTTTCACTCATGTCTTCCTCTCCATCTGCCACTCCCAGCACTGTTCCTGAGCCCTGTACTGGGTCATGCTAACACACTAGGCAGATGTCAGCCATCAGAATTTTTCTGCCTTCACCTATATTGATGGGTTTGTTTTCTCGAGGCCTAAATCTAGTTGTCCAGATTAGTATAAGAAACTGATGTAATAAGAGCTAAGCTAAAGTTTTTTCCGTTTAATTGTGATCAGCAAAGACTTGTTTCCACAGTTGTATAAAGTATCTTCCAGTAGAAATCACATTATTTTTTTCTTGTAGCAAAGTAGTTGCCAGCAAAAGGGAGAGCAACTTTTTTTGTTGTTGTTGAATTCTTCTATTTAGGGTAAACTCTGCTTGGAAATGCACTCCTTGACTAGCAACTAAAAGTCAAGGCTCCAACCCTCTACTGCAAAATCTTTTTGACCTTTGCTGTTGAACTCTCCCTGTTGATGGTTTTGTCTTGCCGTTTCCAGCTCAGTGAGGTCTGGGGCTGGGGTCTGTCACCATATGCCTTCATTTGCAAATAATAATCAGGGATTTTTCCCCAATTTCATATCCCTCCCAAGTCCTTTCATTACAGAAACAATCCTCGGCCAGTAGGCAATACAGTAGGGCTACTTCCGCAATCATAAACCATAAATCCATCCATTATGCTTTGCTGTTCAACAGTGACTGACTTAGTCTCCCATAGGGGCTATGATTGATGTCTCTGGCCTACCTGGAGAGTGGCAGACTTGAACCAGAAATCACACTTGGGTTCCCCTCTGCATGGTAGTACATGGCAAACACAGGGCCAGCCTAACCACATCCAGTTTCATGGCTACATACAGCTCTGAAATTAGATACATGTTGCATATACTTGCTGTCCTGGCGAGAGAGAGAAAGAAAAGCATGCAATACAGGCATTATGCAGCCTATGGAATCAGCTTGTGGTTGTGCAGGAAGTCATTGGGCAAAGAGCTGAGCTTGCAGGTGCTGTTCAAGTAGGTGAGCAGAGGTAGCTGTATGTGGAGAAGTGCTGGTGTACTTAACTCCCTCTATCTCATGCAGTTGTTGCTACTGTAATCCTATCAATTCCTCCCCTGCTCCTCCTATGCCTTTCTCTTGTACATACTGTCTGTCACTTCTATTGCTATGAGCCTTTAAACATATTGCTCTACTTTTCCTCCTAATGGCTGAGATTGATGGGAGATGAGGGGTCTGGTTATAAACTGGAGTAGATTAAGGAGTGTGTCAAGGGAATTGGGTGTGGGTGAGTGCATTGTGAAATATTGTCAGTGGCCAACCGCAAGAGTTGGTGGCAGTATTCTGAGGTAAACAGTTTGCGAGACCTCTTGTTTTAGAACTACAGTCTTCTTTTCTATATTAACTTTTTCTTTGCTGATTAGTCTCCTTGGGAACTTGTAGAAGAGCCGCATACCTGAGTTCCAAACAGCAACTGGATGGGGTTTCTCCACACAGCCACTAGCTTGCAGTGTCTTCATGGTGAATCTCCACCTCATCCCATTGCCATGAGCTGGTTAGACAGGCTGCTATTGGGAAAGTTCAGGACCTTACTTTATTGTCTGTGTGTCCTGTAGGTCAGAGCTCCGTAGAAATGGTGGACGATGGTGACATATCCAAAGTCAGGTAAGAAGATTTGTGCTTCTAGATGAAACCTCCTTCAAAGTAAAATGCCTTTCATTACCACTTTATAAAAATAGTGAAGAAAGGGAACCAATTTATCAGATCTCTGATCTTAAAGTGGGCTCATGACTACCCAGTGATCGAAAACTAATGGCCGAGATTTCTGTTTGACTCCCTCATTCCGTAGCATCCCTCCAGACCAGCCTAGAAAGTGACTGATGGATTATGCATTCCTTCAGCAGGTGAAGATTGAGAATTCTGACTCTCAAGAGAGCCAGTAAGATCCCTGGCTAGCTAGAGATAGATTCAGTATTCTCAGTCCTCCCACAGGTGGAAGGTGGTGAGAGCTTCAATCTCTCAATTTTTCTTTTCCTCTTTTCTATTTCTAGTGTTAAAAAAAAAAAAAAAAACGAATTCTTTCATTTGGTACATAAAGGTAGTTTTTGTCTAGGTCGTCTTTTCTGTTCACCGGCGTCTCTTGATTTTAACAGAGGCTGAGGTCCGCAGGGGTTTTCTTTATGCCTCGGGGGGGGGGGGGGGGGGGGTAAAGGATATTAGAAAGCCTGGCAAGACCTTCCCTATACATCAGAGACATGATTCAGCCACAGTGGGATGTGCCAGATTCTCGTTTCCGACTCTCAAGGCCCATGATTCGTTTCTGTCTGGTTCCCGATCGGGACAAATCTCAGCTCTGGTAGTTGATGCGGTTGTCTCTGCTGTTACCAAGTAAAATACAGTACCCGTGGTTGGAGGCATGGCTCTTACGGATGTTCGAGGTTGTCATATGGAGTCTCTGTGCTAGCCGTTTAGGCTGTCTGTGGTTCGTTGGTGGCTAGGGCTTGTTTTCGCTGGTCTGAGTGTGTTAGATTAGACTTCGGATGATTTAGTCTCTATAGATGCAGAAGTTGGTAAGATTTGAGATGGATTCTGCATTTTGGGCTGATACCTTATGATTTACTGAGAGCTTCTATTTCTTTAGGGTTGGCCGCACGACAATCTCTTTGGCTTTGTGGTTCGACAGCTGATGCTTCTAAATATCCTTGTGACTCTGGGCAAGTCACTTAATCCTCCATTGCCCCATGTCAGCTGCATTGAGTCTGCCATGAGTGGTAAAGCGTGGGGTACAAATGTAACAAAAATAAAATAAATACAAATAAATCAAAGCTTAGTGAGTTTCTCTTTTGGGGATCTTTTCTATTTGGAGACGCGTTGGACAAGCTAGTTAGGAGTTTAGAGGATACTAAAGTGCCTCGACTTTCTGATAATCGTCCTAGGTCGTCTGGTAACGTTTTTCTTTCAGGTTGAGGTCATGGCCGAGATTTTTGTTGGTTGAGAGCAGGCAGCTACTGCTCAGAGGTCTCTGTTCTTTCAGCTTTTTAGTCCTTTCGTGGTGCCTGGTGTGGTGGCAGAGATTGCCGGTTCCTCCTTTCAGTCCCCAGCCCATCCTGCCCAGTGAAGGTGTCCGAGCCCAACCTCGGATTCCTGTGGGAGCTTGCTTAATACAGTTTTATTGGCGGTGGGCCCAGATTAACTCTGATCAGTGGGTTCTCGAGGCTGTGACTGGTACGCCTTAAGAGTTTGCGCAGCATCTTCCTGATGCTTTCCTAGAGTCTCCCTGTCGTTCTCGCCTCAAGGTGGGCGCGGTCAGGGATACTTTTGGAAGGTTTCTCGAATTAAAGGCCATCTGTCCAGTCCCTCCATCAAAAATCAGACATGGTCGTTATTCCATTTACTATGTTATCCCAAAGAAAGAGGGTTCTTTCTAGCCAATTTTGGACCTCAAGTGGTCAGTTGGACCCTCAAGGTCACCAGTTTTCGTATGAAAACTCTTTGGTTGATCGTAGTAGCTATGCAGACCGTGGAGTGTTTGACCACTGTAGACTTGAGGCTTGTCTGTACATTCCGATTAGTCCAATACACCACTTTCTTCATTTTGCAGTTTTAGGCAAGCATTATCAGTTTTGAGCACTGCCTTTCAGCCTCACTATGGCTTCTTGTATCTTCACAAAAATTATGGTAGGGTTGGTGGCAGCTCTCAGGAAAGAAAGCATTTGGCGCATCCTTACCTGAACAATTGATCATCAGAGCAAAGTCATATCAAGAGAGTCTGCAGGGTAGTTCAGTTCCTTCAGTCCCTCAGTTGGGTAGTTTTTCAAGAGCCGTTTAGTGCCGTCTCAGACACTCGACTATCTCGGGGTGTCTATCAGTGTGCATCAGGATTCTCAAGCTTCAGGATCAAATTCGAACTCTACTGCAGAAGCCAATGCCATATGCGAGAGATTATTTTCAGGTTCTAGGATCCATGGCGGCAGTGACAGAAGTGATACCTTGGGCCAGGGCCCACATGAGATCTCTACAGCAGTCTCTTGTTCAGATGTTCACCGCTGAAGGATTCTCTGACAGTATGGTTACCCCTCAAAGCTCTGGAGCACGGCAGCCTCCGTTGGTGGCTGTGGACGGCCAATCTGACCGGAGTTCCGCTGGATCCCCCTCGGTGGATAGTAGTTACAACCGATGCCAGCCTCGGGCTGGGGAGGTCACTGTCTAGGACACTTTGTACAGGGCCTTTAGTCCCGGCAGGAGGCGACCTGCTCGATCAATCTCTTGGAAACCAGAGCGATCCGGTTGGTGCTAGAGGCATTTCAGTCCTTTCTCGAAGGAAACCCAGTGCACATCCTCTCGGACAGTGCCACAGTGCTAGCTTATATTGATCAACAAGGAGTCTGTTATTGGAATAGGATTCTTCACGTCTCACGGTTCGGGCAGAGCATCATCTCTCAAGTCTCTCAGCATCCCATGTAGCGGGAACGGCGAGCGTTCAGTCGGACTTTCTCAGTCGTCACACTCTGGACCCAGGAGAATGGATGCTCAGTGCAACAATGTTTCAGGCCGTTGTCAAGCTCTGGGGATTTCTGGTTATGGATCTCATGGGAACATCTCTCAATTCCAAGGTTCTTCAGTCACAGGAAGGATTGCAGAGCGAAGGGCATAGATGATCTTCTACAGCTTTGGCCTTCACAACTACTTTATGCTTTTCCTCCGTGTCTTCTTCTGGGACGTCTCATTCAAAGGATTGAGGTGCACAGGGGTCTCCTAATCTTGTTAGCACCGGATTGGCCCCGCAGACCTTGGTATGCTGATTTTGTGCATCTTCTTGTGGACACTCCGCTGAAGCTTCCGGAGTCTCCTGGCCTTCTGATCTAGGGTCCAGTAGTTCAACCGGATCTGGCTTGGCTCTTGTAAGGGCACGGTTGACGAAGAGAGGTTACTCCGCCAATGTAATTTGCACGATGTTTCTGTTGAGTCATCGCTCAACTTCTCTGAATTATATTTGGACTTGGCATATTTTCGAGTCCTGGTGTGACAATCAGGGCTTTTCTCTGTTTCAAGCTTCAGTGGCACAGAGGGTGGTTTTGATAATGGCTTGGCCTTTGCTTCTCTTAAGGTACTGATTGCAGCATTATCTTGTTTTCATGGCCAGGTCAATGGCAAGTCCTTGGCTGCTCATCCAGACGTGCATTTTCTTAAGAGAGCCAGTCTGCTTCGCCCTCCTCCTAGATCTGATTTTCCTGCTTGGGACCTCAATTTGGTTCTCTCGGTCCTTACTAGGCCTCCTTTTGAGCCTTTGTCAGCTTGTTCTCTGAAAAATGTGACGCTCAAGACAGTATTTTTGATAACCATTGGCTCGGAGAGTATCGGAGTTGCAGGCGTTATCTTGTCATCTTTTCTGGAGTTTTCAAAGGAGCGAGTAGTTTTGTGTCCCGTTCCTTCTTTCCTTCCTAATGTTTTGTTGAGATTCCATTTGAGCCAATCTGTAGTTTTGCCAGGGCTGGTAGAGGATCAACAGCATTTGCGAAAAGTAGATATTTGCAGTCTACAGAGGAATTTAGAGAATCTGATCCTCTTTTCCTGCTCATTGGCGGTTCCCGCAAAGGGTTGGTGGTGTCTAAACCCATCATTTCAAGGTGGCTTAATGAGATGATTGCTTCCACTTACATTTTTTATGGGAAACCATGAGCTGAACGCTTCTTGCTACCTCCTTTGGAAATCTGTAAGGTGGCGACTTTGTCTTGCATTCTTTTTCTAAGCATTACAGACTGGATGTACAGTAGCGTCAGGATGCAGTTTTTGGTGTGAGTTTGCTTATGACGGGATTACTAGGGTCCCTCCCATAAATGTACTACTTTGCTACTTCCCATCAATCACTTTCTGGGCCGGTCCAGAAGGATGCTAAGGAAGGACAAATTTAGATCTTACCTGCTAATTTGCTTTCCTTTAGTCCCTCCGGACTGGCCCAGATCCCTCCCTGTGCTTTTGAAGTTTTGTAGTCTCGTTTTTTTTGGTTCTCATGGTTCCATGTAGAGCTGCTTTATAAGTTTGGGGTTGAAATATAAAGAAAAAAAAAAAGGAAAGAAAGTAAATAAGCTGTTTTAAAATTGTTCAAGAGGCGCATGCATGTTTATTTGTATGACATCAGTGGTTGTTCCAGTTTCCCGATTGTACAGAATCTTGTTCTTTATTTTTTCTTCTGCTTTGTTAGCCTAATACTGAATCTGTCTCTAGCTAGCCAGGACTCTTATTGGCTCTTTTGAGAGTCAGAATTCACTTGCTGGAAGGCATACACAACACATCAGTCACTTTCTGGGCTGTTCCGGAGGGACTAAAGGAAAGCAAATTAGCAGGTAAGACCTAATTTCTCCTTAGCTTGCAACATAAGATGAAGAAACTATTAAAAAAAGATTAAATGTAAAAGCACCTAAACATATCCTAAAATTAATTTACACTTTGGTAAACAGCAAGTGGTGGTCTTTCCTTCCCTGTATGAATCTATAGTTATGCTAAGTAATAGATGCCTTGTACTTTCTCAGATCTGCCATTTAGCATCTGTACCATGTTGTTTGAAAACAAAATAGTTCTGGCTGATGCATGGCATCTATAATGCACTGTGTACTTAACATTTTATAAGGATATTTTTTTTTTTTGGGTGGGGGGGGTGTTGTTTTTTTCTCCCCGTTGCAGCTTATTTTAGGGCAGCAGTTTTCAACCCATTCTACAGGGACCACCTGGCCAGTCGGGTTTTCAGGATATGCATGAGAGAGATTTACATACCAAGAAGATACTGCATGCAAATCTATATCATGCATATTTGTTGTGGATATCATGAAAACCTGACTTTCCAGGTGGTCCCTGAGGACTGGGTTGAAAACCACTGTTTTTAAGACACTTTGAGGAATTCTCTGTAGAAAAGCAACAAATCTAAGGTGCTAGATCTGTGTTCAGTACAAGGCCCAGGGGCCAATGACAACCTCTGGGATGGTCTTCATCATTTATTTTTCTTCACTACTCTCTGCCTCTCTTCCCAAGCTCAAGCAGGAAGTGGAGGGGGGGAGGGCTGCATGCTTGACGGACAAGGCATTTCTCAGTAGATAAACAGTGCATTTGATAATACCTGCCTGTTGAGGATACCCCTAATGAAGAGTTTTAAAGTGGTCATGAAGGGATGGATATCATTGTCGCTTGCTAGTAAGCAGTGTCGTGGCACTCCTTCAGTTCATCTGGGTTCAAAGTGACCTTGACTTAAAAATTAATGAAGACCACTGTGCTATATAATGAGCTGTGAGGAGAGGCTGGAACTGCTTTCATAAGTACATAAGTAATGCCACACTGGGAAAAGACAAAGGGTCCATCGAGCCCAGCATCCTGTCCACGACAGTGGCCAATCCAGGCCAGGGGCAACCGGCAAGCTTCCCAAACGTACAAACATTCTATACATGTTATTCCCGGAATTGTGGATTTTTCCCAAGTCCATGTAGTAGCGGTTTATGGACTTGTCCTTTAGGAAACCGTCTAACCCCTTTTTAAACTCTGCTAAGCTAACCGCCTTCACCACGTTCTCCGGCAACGAATTCCAGAGTTTAATTACACGTTGTGTGAAGAAAAATTTTCTCCGATTTGTTTTAAATTTACTACACTGTAGTTTCATCGCATGCCCCCTAGTCCTAGTATTTTTGGAAAGCGTGAACAGACGCTTCACATCCACCTGTTCCATTCCACTCATTTTATATACCTCTATCATGTCTCCCCTCAGCCGTCTCTTCTCCAAGCTGAAAAGCCCTAGCCTCCTTAGTCTTTCTTCATAGGGAAGTCATCCCATCCCCGCTATCATTTTAGTTGCCCTTCGCTGCACCTTTTCCAATTCCACTATATCTATCTTGAGGTACGGCGACCAGAATTGAACACAATACTCAAGGTGCGGTCGCACCATGGAGCGATATAATGGCATTATAACATCCTCACACCTGTTTTCCATACCTTTCCTAATAATACCCAACATTCTATTCGCTTTCTGAGCCGCAGCAGCACACTGAGCAGAACTCCGTAACTCCTAACGTGGAACCTTGCATGACGTAGCCATAATTCGGGTTCTTTTTTCCCCACATGCATCACCTTGCACTTGCTCACATTAAACGTCATCTGCCATTTAGCCGCCCAGTCTCCCAGTCTCGTAAGGTCCTTCTGTAATTTTTCACAATCCTGTCACGAGTTAACGACTTTGAATAACTTTGTGTCATCAGCAAATTTAATTACCTCACTAACTACTCCCATCTCTAAATCATTTATAAATATATTAAAAAGCAGCGGTCCTAGCACAGACCCCTGAGGAGTCCCACTAACTACCCTTCCATTGTGAATACTGCCCATTTTATTTATTTTTATTTATTTATTTTATTGCATTTGTATCCCACCTTTTCCCACCTATTTGCAGGCTCAAAGTGGCTTACATAATGTTGTTAACAATGTCATTACAAGATTTCAGATACAGTTAGTATTGTGCATAGATTAAGTAGGGAAGATAGAGGAAGGGAGAGAGTGATCGGGAGTTATGTAGTTGGATTTTCATAACTGATTGGGTTGGTGAGGTGAATTGATGAGTTGTCATTTAACCCCACTCTCTGTTTCCTATCCTTCAACCAGTTTTTAATCCACAATAGGACTTTTCCTCCTATCCCATAACCCTCCAATTTCCTCTGTAGCCTTTCATGAGGTACCTTGTCAAACGCCTTTTGAAAATACAGATACACAATATCAACTGGCTCCCCTTTGTCCACATGTTTGTTTACTCCTTCAAAGAAGTGAAGTAAATTGCTCAAGCAAGATTTCCTCACACAAAAGCCATGCTGACTCGGTCTCAGTAATCCATGTCCTTGGATGTGCTCTGTAATTTTGTTTTTAATAATAACCTCTACCATTTTCCCCGGCACCGACGTCAGACTCATCGGTCTATAATTTCCTGGATCTCCCCTGGAACCTTTTTTAAAAATTGGCGTTACATTGGCCACTCTCCAATCTTCCGGTACCACGCCCGATTTTAAGGATAAATTGCATATCACTAGCAATAGCTCCACAAGCTCATTTTTCAGTTCTATCAGTACTCTAGGATGAATACCATCCGGTCCAGGAGATTTGTTACTCTTCAGTTTGCTGAACTGCCCCATTATGTCCTCCAGGTTTACCGTGAAGTCAGTAAGTTTCTCCGACTCGTCCGCTTGAAATATCATTTCTGACACCAGTATCCCACCCAAATCTTCCTCGGTGAAGACCGAAGCAAAGAATTCATTCAATCTCTCCGCTATGTCTTTGTCTTCCTTGATCGCCCCTTTTACCCCTCGGTCATCCAGCGGTCCTACCAATTCTTTTGCTGGCTTCCTGCTTTTAATATAACGAAAAAATTTTTTACTATGCTTTTTTGCCTCTAATGCTATCTTTTTTTCGTAATCCCTCTTTGCCTTCTTTATCTGCGCCTTGCATTTGCTTTGACACTCCTTATGCTATTTCTTGCTATTTTCAGACGGTTCCTTCTTCCATTTTCTGAAGGCATTTCTTTTAGTCCTAATAGCTTTCTTCACCTCACTTTTCAACCAGGCCGGCTGTCTTTTGGAGTTCCGTCTTTCTTTTCTAATTTGTGGAATATGTTTGGCCTGTGCCTCCAGGATGGTATTTTTGAACAGCGTCCATGCTTGTTGTACAGTTTTTACCCTCTCAGTTGTCCCCCTAAGTTTTGTTTCCACTGTTCTTCTCATTTTATCATAGTCTCCTTTTTTAAAGTTCAACGCTAACGTATTTGACTTCCTGTGTATAGTTACTTCAAGGTTGATATCAAAACTGATTATATCATTCTAGAGGTGACTAGCAATACTCAAATATTTCAATGAATTTAAAAGGATGTGGTAATATATTCACTGCTGTGCACAGGGCAAGAAGTGAGCTTGTTGGACACTTGGAAAATCCTATATAATTGTAAAGGTGTTCCTGGGGGAGATAGTGGAATCTATTGCTAGAGGATTTAAAGGTGTTTCACAGTAAACGTTGAGGAATGCCTTATGATGATACTGATTGCCATCCATGTTCTTTCCCTTATGTGCAAGACCATATGTAATGTTTCCTTGCATATAAACATGGGGATCTCCCCTTCCCCTGAGAAATCAGAACATGCATCACTCCCCCTCTCTGGCTACTCAGCAGCTGCCCTAAAACTCAAGGCTTGGCTTGTGAGTCTGCAGGTGCTCACAGACATCTCTGTCTTAACATAAGAGTTGTTGTATAAAAGGTCTTTCTTGCCCAGTATCCTGTTTCCAACAGTGGCCAGTCTAGGTTACAAATAACATGGCAGAATCCTATTATCAAAATTCCATGCTACTGGCCCCTAGGGATAAGAACAAAAGAATAACCATACTGGGTCAAACCAGTGGTCCATCTAGCCCAGTATCCTGTTTCCAACAGTGGCCAATCCAGGTCACAAGTACCTGGCAGAGACCCAAATAGTATCTACATTCCATGCAAGCAATGGCTTCCCATGTCTGTCTCAATAGCAGGCTCTGGACATTTCCTCCAGGATTTTATCCAAACCTTTTTAAAAACCAGATTTGCTAACGCTGTTATCATATCCTCCAGCACCGAGTTCCAGAGCTTAACTTTTTGTTGAGTGAGAATATTTCCTCCTATTTGTTTGAGGTAATGGCTTTCCCCGTTTATGGTCGTTACCTCCAGGAACTTGCCCATTTTTTTAACCCAGTTACAGTACCTGCTTTTATCATTCTCCAACAATGAATTCTAATTATGTGTTGAGTAATAAAAAAAAATTCCTATTTGTTTTAAATATACTACTATGCAGCTTTATAGCATGCCCCCATAGTCTTTGTAGACTTATCATAGCTCCTTTCAGCTGTCTTTTCGCTAATCTGAAGAGCCTTAATTTCTTTGGCTTTGGACAGAACTGTTGCAGATATTGTCAAATGTCATTCCATCCTCAGTTTGTCTCCCTTCTTCATACCTTTTTTAAATTCATCTTTCCTTGTCATCAGCAGCAGATGAATCCATTAACTGATGAGTTGTATCCGCCTACCAGCAGGTGGAGATAGAGAACACTGAAAAACCACAGTGACCCTTGGACGGCTAGCCCCCAACTGCCTTCAGTATTTCTCTATCTCCCAGCAGGTGTGGACGTAGCTTGATCAGCTCCTGGATTTCAGACTGCCTGGGGTGGCTCCTGTGCTTTGCCATTTGAGCAGGGGTGTTGCGGCTGGTGGTGCCCACTTTAAAGGCATATAGGTTCGCCCTTTCCCTGCCTTACACATTCCCCCCACGTCCTGGAGTCCCTCTGTTGCTGCCTGCCTCCAACTTTCCTCACAGCCTTAAAAAAAAAAAAAAAAAAGAGCGCGCTTTTACTGCGTGGCTGTTCTGAGGCTTTTTCCAGAGATTCTGGTTCAGTGCAGCTTGACTGGAGCTCGTTGACTCGGTCTTCTGAGGTGAGAGTGGTACCCAGCTCCGGGGAGGTCCCACGGACGCCGTTCAGAACGGGGTAAGTTTTGGTGTGAAGCCGCCATTTTATTGCCATATTTCCGTCCAGTCGGGCGATGGCTGCTGAAGGAGTTAAGCACTGCTCCCGTTGTGGTAAACGCAGATCAGCAGCGGGGCTGTGTAAAACGTGCTTCTTAGACGCTCACGTTAGTATGAGCATGGCGAGCGATGTTTCTTCCCACTCGATGGAGCTGGCAGCGAGCGCCATTTTGGAAGCGCCGCATGTCTCGACCCTCTCGGTTGCGAAGGAGTCTGAGTGCAGGGGGACGCCTCGTTTAGGGGCTGCCAGAGGAGCTCCTACATCCGTTTCTCCTAATTCGGAGGCGGAGGGTCAGGGTGACTTTTTCTCCCCTGAGTTTGTGCTTTTAATGCATAAGGCTTTCATGCTGAAAAGAGCTCTGCCGCAGGTGTCTTACACTGCGTTGCATCCTGGGTTCCCTCCGGGTGTTGAGGCCCCAGGGATGGCTTCAGATGTTATCTCCTCCCCTGAGCGTTGGAAACACGGTAAATGCCCTGTCTGAAAGTGGCGCATATCCTCCCCCCCCCCCCCCCCACCCCCGTGGTTGGGCTGTGGGGAGCCAGAGGGGTTTGCCACTGGATGTGGATGATCCCAATGCGGTCCGGATTTTCCACCGTGACGAGCTGCCAGCTCTCATTACTGACGCCTTGCAGGCCCTCTCGATTGATGATCCTGCTGAGGGCGAGGCCTCCTCTTAATTTTAGGATGGCGAGTACTAAGAAGCCTACTCGGGCCTTTCCTGTGCATGATTCCAACCAAGAGCTTATTTCTGCTCCATGGTCTGACCCCGATGGGCCTTTGAAAGTGGCCAGGGCTATGGGTCAGCTTTACCCTCTGAGTGAAGAGCACTTGGCCCCTTTGGGGATGCCTAAAGTGGATGGGTTGGTCACGGCGATGACAAAAAAGACCACTCTCCCAGTAGAGGGAGGGGTCGCTTTGAAAGACATGCAGGACCGACGGATGCAGTCCGCGCTGAAGCGGTCCTTTGAAATTGTGGGCCTTGCCTTGAGGGTGTCTATTTGCAGTTCCTACGCAGCCCAGGCATGTCTTTCCTGGCTAAAGCAGGCGGTGGAACAGCCCTTTCTGAGGTTGCCCCGCGGATGGAGTCGGCCCTGCCATTTTTGGCTGACGCCCTGTATGATCTGGCCACAGCTTCGGCTAAACAGATGTCTGTGGCGGTGTCTGCCTGCCCCCTTCTTTGGCTGCGGCATTGGGCGGCTGACATGGCTTCTAAGCAAAGGCTGCTGAGGTTACCCTTTCGGGGCTTCCTGTTATTTGGAGAGGAATTGGAGAAGTTTGTGAAAGACTTGGGGGACTCTAAACCCCAGCGGTTACCTAAGGATAGGCCGAGGCCTTCTTCCAAGGGTTCTGTGTTTCCCTCCTCTTCCAGACCTCGCTTCCGTGAAGCTCGCAGGTATCGCCTGGGGCGCTCTGCTGGGTTTTCTCAATGTGCCCGTTTTCAGCAGAGGAAGTCCTTTCGCTCTGACAAATGTTCCGCAGGGGCTGGTTCAAGGCCAGGAGTTCAGGGGCGTCCTCCACAATGATGGGATGCCGGTCCACTCCTCCTTGCCTGCAATAGGAGGACGTCTTGCCCTCTTTCTAGAGGAGTGTGGACCAAGATTACCTCAGATCAGTGGGTTCTGGACCTGATCAGAGAAGGTTACCGACTGGAATTCAGTGCCCCGGTGAGAGACGTGTTTGTGGACTCCTGATGCGGCACTGCCGTAAAACAGGCGGCAGTAGAGGAGACCTTACAAGTCTTGCTGCACCTCGGATCAGTGATCCCGGTGCCTCCCGCCGAATGTGGCTGTGGCCGCTATTCCATTAATTTTGTCGTGCCTCGAAAAGGCGGTTCTTTCAGAGACCGATCCTCGACTTATGAAGAGTCAATGAGGCCCTCAGGGTACGACATTTTCGCATGGAAACCCTGCACTCCGTCATTGCGGCGGTACAGCCAGGAGAGTTTCTCACGTCTCTGGACCTAAAAGAAGCATATTTGCACATTCCTATCTGGCCTCCACACCAGCGGTTCCTCCGCTTTGCGGTGTTGGGAAAACATTTCCAGTTTCGGGCCTTGCCTTTTGGCCTAGCCACAGCTCCCCCGTACCTTTTCTAAGGTAATGGTGGTCGTAGCTGCCTGTCTCAGACGAGAGGGTATCAGAGTTCACCCTTATCTCGACGACTGGCTCATCAGAGCGGACTTGGCAACCGAGAGTCGTCTTGCCACAGCCAGAGTGGTTACTGTCCTGCAGGCGCTAGTCTTGGGTGGTCAATATACCCAAAAGTCACCTGACCCCCCTCTGTTTTTCGAGTATTTGGGGGTCCGGTTCGACACGGCCTCAGGGTTTGTCTTTCTCCCCAACCAAAGGCGGTGCAAGCTTCAGAATCAGGTCCGTCTGCTCCTGCGGATGCCTCGCCCGCAAGCTTGGGACTTTGTCCAGCTGCTGGGGTTGATGACGGCCAGGGCGAGAGCGCATATGAGGCCTCTGCAGATTGTCCTGCTTCAATAATGGTCTCCGATGTCCCAGGAATATCAACGCAGACTAACGTTGCTCCCTGTGGCCTGGCTCAGTATGGAGTGGTGGCTCTCCGACAGGATACTGCGCCAAGAAATGCCTCCTACACTTCCTTCTTGGTGCCTAGTGATAATAGATGCCAGCCTTTTGGGCTGGGGAGTGCATTGCCAGGGAAGCTATTCTCAGGGTCTGTGGACACCCGTGGAGCGGGATGGTCCATCAATCGCTTGGAACTGAGGACGATATTCCAGGCTCTTCTGGCCTTTCAAAAGACTCTGAAGGGGCTTGCTGTCCGGATCCTGTCAGACAACTCGACAGCAGTGGCATACATAAATCGTCAGGGAGGCACTCAGTGCAGGTCCCTGGCCGCAGAGGCCGCTCAGATTTGCCACTGGGCCGAGCTACACCTGCAGCTTCTGTCGGCAGCTCACATAGCAACGTGCAAGCTGATTTTCTCAGCAGGCATCAAATCGACCCGGCGGAATGGGAACTGGCAGAAGAAGTTTTTCTTCAGATTTGTGCCAAATGGGGGACTCCTGGAATGGATCGTATGGAGTCAAGTGCAAACGCCAAAGTACCTCGCTTTTTCAGCAGAAGGAGAGATCCTCACTCGGCGGGGTTGGATGCTCTGGCTCAACCCTGGCCCTCGGGCCTCCTGTATGTGTTCCTTCCTTGGCCTTTGATAAGGCAAGTCCTACTGCAGATTCGACAGCACCGAGGTCTGGTGATTCTCATCACTCCATATTGGCCAAGGCATCCGTGGTATGCGGATCTCCGCTAGATGCTGGTGGATGCTCCTGTTCATTTGCCCCTGGTGCCGAACCTGTTGGTTCAGGGTCTGGTGTCTATGGAGGATCCCTGCCGATTTGGTCTTACGGCCTGGCTATTGAGAGGGTGCAATTGAGAGACAAGGGTTACTCTAACAAGGTCATCTCCACTCTCTTGCAGGCCTGCAAGCGGTCCACCTCTGCAGCTTATGCTTGGATCTGGCGCAAGTTTGAGGCGTGGGGTGTTTCAAAGGCGATCACACCCACGCGGGCTACAGTCTAGACAGTGCTGGACATTTTGCAGGAGGGCTTACAAAAAGGCCTGGCTTACAATTCCCTGCGGGTGCAAGTGGCAGCATTATTATGCTATCGAGGGAAAGTCGCTTGCTTGTCCCTTGCTGCTCATCCGGACATTGCCCGATTTCTCAGAGGGGTGCTTAGGCTCCGTCCTCCCGTCCGGTTGCCCTCTCCGGCCTAGAACCTAGGGATGGTTTTGAAGGCTCTCCAGTGTTCGCCCTTCGAGCCACTTAAGCGAGCTTCGGAGAAGGATTTGAGTCTCAAGACAGTCTTTTTGGTGGCCATTACATCGGCTAGACGCATATCTGAGCTGCAGGCGCTGTCCTGTCGGGACCCTTTTCTGCAATTCTCGGAGTCCGGAGTAACGGTATGTACAGTGCCTTCCTTCCTGCCTAAAGTGGTTTCAGCGTTTCACCTGAACCAGCCCATTTTCTTCCTTCCTTTTCTAGGCAAGAGTTCCCGGACTCCTTTGGGCAGTTGCATCTTTTGGATGTCCGCAGGGCGCTGTTGCAGTATCTACAAATGTCAAATGACGTCAGGTCTTCTAATCGCCTTTTTGTCTTGTCAGGTCCTCGGCATGGAGACCCAGCGTCTAAGGCCACTATAGCCCGTTGGCTCAAGGAAGTCATTTTTTCTGCGTATCTGCTTTTAGGTCGGTCTCCGCCAGAAGCGTTTAAGGCGCATTCCATGAGAGCGATTTCCTCCTCTTAGGCTGAAATGGGTGTACTCTCCAAGAGATCTGTAGTGCGGCTACTTGGGCTTCAGCTTTCATTTGTCCGGCATTACAGGCTGGATGTTGCAGCGAAGCAGGACGCTATTTTTGGAGCACAAGTGCTTGCTCGCGGTGTGGCCTGTTCCCACCCTATTTAGGGAGTGCTTTTGTACATCCCATCAGTTAATGGATTCATCTGCTGCTGATGACAAGGAAGGGAAAGTTAGGTTCTTACCTTGGTAATTTTCTTTCCTTTAGTCACAGCAGATAAATCCATGATCCCTCCCTGTCTGACTTTGTTTTTTGTTCAGATCTTTCATGCAGATATAAATCTCATTGGGAGAAATTGGAAAACAGTTCTCAGAATTTCTACATGATGTTCTACTACAGGAGGTTGAGATCGTCCCTCCTTTGTATGGTTATTGCTCCTTTTCTGGGGCGTTTGTTCGCTGTGAGGAAAGTTTATGTTGTTATACCTTTATGGTTCACTCTGCTTTGGAAATCTCACATACTGAAGGCAGTTGGGGGCTAACCATCCAAGGGTCACTGTGGTTTTTCAGTGTTCTCTATCTCCACCTGCTGGTAGGCGGATACAACCCATCAGTTAATGGATTCATCTGCTGTGACTAAAGGAAAGAAAATTACCAAGGTAAGAACCTAATTTTCCCATCTCCGTGTTGGTGGTAGCCAGATAGTAGCATGGTGGTATGGTGCCCTTGTTAGTTGCTTGTGCCAATATCCAGGCTCTTTTAGCTATATAACTTCCCATTGCCAAAATATGTTGCAAGTTAAGTTCCATGACATTGGAAAAATGGGCAAAGTGATATAAACGAGTATTTTCTCCATTCCTTAGAATCAACACATGTAAATTGAACAGCAGGTGGAAGAAACTCATATAAGTTGAAAATGTACATTGACAAATCAGTAAAGGCACACCTGTGTTCTATTTTACTTCAAAGACACACTGCCTCTTTAGTTTCACTCTTGCTCTGATACAGCTATAATTCCTGCATGTCTACATAGGAACATAATAGCCATACTGGGTCAGACCAATGGTCCATCTAGCCCAGTATCCTGCTTCCAAAAGTGGCCAATCCAGGTCACAAGTACCTGGCAGAAACCCAATTAGTAACAACATTCCATGCTACCAATCCCATCTCAATAATGGACTATGGACTTCTCCTCCAGGAACTTGTCCAAACCTTTTTTTTTTTAAATCCAGATACGCTAACCACTGTTATCACATCCTCCCACAGCGAGTACCAGAGCTTAACTATTCTTTGGGTGAAATAATATTTCCTCATATTTGTTTTAAAAGTAGTTCCATGTAATTTCACCAAGAGGGGCATAATTGAATGCGAACTCCCATCTCCATGGGCGCCTATCTTCGAGGACGGGTCCGCGAAGGTGCGGGACAGACCGTGTTTTTGAAAACATAGTAGATGACGGCAGAAAAAGACCTGCACGGTCCATCCAGTCTGCCCAAGATAAACTCATGTGTATACCTTACCTTGATTTGTACCTGTCTTTCTTAGGGCACAGACCGTATAAGTCTGCCCAGCAGTTTTTCCTGCCTCCCAACCACTTGTCCCGCCTTCCATCACCGGCTCTGGCACAGACCGTATAAAAGTCTTCCCTCCCCTGTCCTCGCCTCCCAACCACCAACCCCTCTTCCCCCCACCTGCTCTGCCACCCAATTGTAGCTAACCACTACAATGGGTGTCCATCTTTTGTTTCGCTAATACGGTTGGTGCTGGGCAAATGCATCTGATTTGTGCGGATTTGAGCTGGGCGGTATCGGTTTTCAGCGATAATGGAAACCGAAGGCGCCCAGCTCAAAAACGAACAACTCCAAGGCATTTGGTCATGGGAGGGGCCAGGATTTGTAGTGCACTGGTCCCCCTCACATGCCAGGACACCAACCGGGCACCCTAGAGGGCACTTGTAAAAAGTAACAAAAAAAATTAAAATACCTCCCAAGTCCATAGCTCCTTTTCCTTGGGTGCTGAGCCCCCCAAATCCCCCCCAAACCCACTCCCCACAACTCTACACCATTACCATAGCACTTATGGGTGAAGGGGGGCACCTAGATGTGGGTACAGTGGGTTTTGGGGGCGGTTTGGAGGGCTCCCATTTACCAGCACAAGTGTAACAGGTGGGAGGGGGGGGGGTGGGCCTGGGTCCACCTGCCTGAAGTCCACTGCACCCACTAACAACTGCTCCAGGGACCTGCATACTGCTGTGATGGAGCTGGGTATGACATTTGAGGCTGGCAAAAAAAATAATTCTCGGCGGCCATTTTGAATCTCGCCGAGACCATCAGGCTGCATACAGGAGGACGGAGAGCAGCGCGCTGGGCAGGAAAGAGGGGGCTCTTTCCTGCCCCGACGTCACTAGACACCAGGGAAGATCGCGTGATGTGAGTAGGGAGAAGTGGTGACAGGGCCGGGGGGAGGGCGATCCCGAACTCGGAGGGAGGGAAATCTCTACCTTCGGACTATAAGACGCACCCCCCATTTTCCTCCCAAATTTTGGGGGAAAAAAGTGCGTCTTATAGTCCGAAAAATATGGTAGATCTTTTTCTTGAGTGCTGACTTCTAAGGTGGACCCTAGCAGCAGGTAACTATGACTTGGTATATTCCTTGGCATCCCTCCAGACACTTGGGTTGTGTATGCCTACAAGCAGAGGGAGACTGAGAACACCTGTCTTTGAGTACTGTATAACCTTCCTGTACAAAGCTCATCCAGCCAGTATTTGTCAGTCTCCCAGCAGAGGTGCAGTCTTAGCCAGTCTTGGAAGTTTCCTTGGGGATTTTTTTTCTTGGTATGCAGCTGTACCCAATTTGGGCGCGGTGGGGGGGGGGGGGGGGACTAATTTGACCTGTGTTGATTGTGCTTCAGGGGTGTTGGTTGTTGGTCCACGGGAGCCACGTCACCCCTTGGGGTGTCACAACCATATGGCTGGATCCCTCCTCTCCTCTACCCTCCGCTCTTGAGTGGTCTCTTATGTGCCTCGGCTGCCGGGTTTCCCAGGAGCCTTGAGTGCCCCTCAGCTGATGAATGGCTTGGAACAACGTTCTGAAAAAAAGAAAAAGCAAAAAAGAAGAACCCAGTTCTAGTGAAGGGCAGAGGGCTGGCCCTCAGGTGCAGGTTTTTAGGTTCTGGTGCTGACCTGTGTAGTTTTCTGCCTTTTTCCAGTTTTTGGTTGCTCCGCGGATTCAGGCATGAGTCCTTGGAAGTTACTTCGTTGCCCCGTGGGTGTGCACAGCATGGCTTGGAGGCACCTGGAGTGCAGAGTAAATTTTGTGGAGAGCCAAATTCTGCTCTCGACCCTCAGCAAGACACAGTGTTGGATTGAGGTGTTGCTGAGGATTCCGCAGTGGTGGGATCAGCTCCATCATTCCCTTCAGCGACATTTCCAGTTTTAGTGGGAGCCGCCACCATTTTAAACCCTTTCCACGCTTCTCGGCCTCCTCTATGGCTTTTCCCTGAGGCACCCCTCCTGGGCCCCTCTTCCTCGGTGGAGCCTTCAGGGGGTATGATTTCCCTACAGAATTTATTTGGTCCCTTTTTCAAGCCTGGAGATCAGGAGAGACCTTTCAGGGAGATCAAGAGCCCTCTCCCTCTATAGGGTCTGCAAAAAAGACTAGGTTGAACTGAGTTGGGGATCTGGAGGAGACCTCTGTCCTCTGAGGATGACTTTAGTGACCTGGAGGGGAAGGACTTCAGGGTGCGAGGCCTGTGCAGAGATGCTCTGCTGCCTGGAGAGGATCCTTCTGTGGTAATTCTATTAGATTGTAAGCTCTTTGAGCAGGGACTGTCTCTCTCTGTTAAATTGTACAGCGCTGCGTAACCCTAGTAGCGCTCTAGAAATGTTAAGTAGTAGTAGTAAGGATTTTCTGTAGGGAGGAGCTGGAGGAGTTAATTTCAAAAGTCTACCTTTTAAATTTGAGCTGGATATGGTCTCTGTAGGGGGTTCCCAGCCGGGGAATCCTTTAGTGAAAGGTATTTGTCAGCTGCCCAACTGTTTTCCCATGAATCAGGATCCACGGCACATGGTGGAAACAGAGAAGATCAATCAATGATATAGTTCACAACTTTATTATGAGATAATCGCCCGACACAGACTGTGTTTTGCCCACAAGGGCTGCGTCAGGGGCTTGTAATCGAGATAAGGCTCAAGGCAGGAAAAAACCAGCGAGATGTTTTCCTCCAAATCAGGGTCAAAACATCTGTTCAATGGACAGGCATCGTATGATCGCATCAATCAGCTGCTGATTGATGCGATCATACGATGCCTTATCTCGATTGCAAGCCCCTGATGCAGCCCTTGTGGGCGAAAATCTGTGTCGAGCGATTATCTCATAATAAAGTTATGAACTATATCATTGATTGATCTGCTTTGTTTGTTTCCACGTTGGATTTTGTGGATCATCTGCCTTCTTGTTTTTTGGGACTACCTGCGGCACATGGTGCAGGCTGAGTGGTCATCCCCGAATTCTCGTTAGGTTTTCGGACCATGAAACCTTCCCACTCTGGACACGGTGGTGATGGCGGTTACCAAGAAGACTACCATCCCAGTAGACAGAGAGCAGCCCTTCGAAACCCTCAGGATCAGTGAATGGAAACTCTTCTGAAGCGTAGTTTTGACCTGTTGATGCTGGTGCTTCAGGTGTCCATTTTAGGGGCTTGGGCGTCTTTTTAGTGAGCAGAAAAGGATCTGGATTGTCTGAATCTGGATAAGGAGGCGTTAGTGCAGGATGTGGCCACGGTTGAGATGGGGATGTCCTTTTTGTCAAATGCCCTATATGATCTCTTGCAGGCCTCTGCTAAGAACATGACCATGTCCCTGGTGGTGGCGGCCCATAGAGTGTTGTGGCTTTGGGGCTGGGCTGCAGATTCGGCTTCCAAGTCTGTGTTGTTTTCCCTGTATGGACTCTATGCTGTTCGGAGAGGAATTGGATAAGTTGGTGCGTGAGTTTGCTGACACTAAGGTTCCCCATTTACTTGAGTACAGATCTAAGGCAGGTGGCTGGGGCATGTCATCTCGTGGACTATTTCAAGATGCTTTATGTTTTCACGTGGGCCGGTTTAGTGTGACCCAGTGGGGGGGTTGTTGTTTTTTTTTTTTCCAGAGGACACAGTCCTTTTGTGGAGGCCGTCGTGACTCGGGCTCAGGACTTGCCGAGCAGACTCGTTCTTCACAATGAAGGTGTCTGGGTCCAGCCTCATCTTGTGGGGGGCTTGCTTGCGGAAGTTTTACCAGAGGTGGGCCCAGGTGACAGTGGACTAGTGGGTCTTGGAGGTCATTCGGGATGGGTATGATCTAGAGTTCAGCCGGCCTATTCCGTTTGTTTTTGTGGAGTCTCCCTGTCCCGTCTCAAGGAGGGAGTGATTCACTGTGTTGCCTAATTCAGTTGAAAGTCGTTGTTCCAGTGCCATGCGCAGAGTGCATACTGGGATGTTCAGTTTATTTTGTGGTTCCTAAAACAAAGGACACATCACATGTCTGTCTATTTTGGACCTCAAGTATATGAACTGGTTTCTCAAGATTCGCTCTTTTCGTATGGAGACACTGTTGTCAGGGAGTTTTTGTGGTCCAGAGGGAGAAATTCCTCACTTGGATCTCAGAGGCTTATCTTCACATTCCTATTTGTCACTCATCAAGGTTTTCTGCGTTTTTCCATCTTGGGAAAGCATTTTCAGGTTTGTTCTCTGCCATTCGGGCTAACGATGGCACCTCGAGCGTCAGTGCTTGGTTGTGGAGTGGGTGTTGAAACATTATTTTTACAGAACTGAGGAATTTCGCCTCAAAGGTTTGTTGTTCTCCGAGGACAAGCAGGCTGCTTGTTCTCACGACTGGGTTGACGTCCACGGCAGCCCCCACCAACCGGAACAAAACTTTGCGGGCAGTCCCGCACGCAGGGTACGCCCACCGCGCATGCGCGGCCGTCTTCCCGCCCATGCGCGACCGTTCCCGCTCAGTCTTTTCTTTTCCGCGCTGGAGAGAGCCGCGTTCGTCTCTCTCTCTGTCAGCCCCGGAAACCGGATCGCGCTTTCGCCGCAAACTTTTTTTCTCTTTTATTGTTCTCCGTTTCTCTTTTACTTTGTGTAAAAAAAAAAAAAAAACGCCGAACTTTGTTTTTCCCTCGTCTTTTAGCGGGGGCGTCTCGTTGCGGCCTTGTGGCCGCGCGGTCGATTTATTTTCGAGGTGTGATTTTTACCGCCACCATCGACGACTTTGACTTCGCCGACGCGATTTTTCCGTCGATGTCCTCGAAGGTCCCGAGTGGATTTAAAAAGTGTGGTCGGTGCGGCCGGCATATCTCGCAGACCGACACCCACGCTTGGTGCCTCCAGTGCCTCGGGCCGGAGCATGATACCAAGACGTGTACCTTGTGTCTCGGTCTCCGGAAACGGACACAGGTAGCGAGGCAAGTTCTTCGGGACCGTCTTTTTGGAACTTGCGCCGGCCCCTCGACGTCTACTTCGACGGCATCGGTATCGACGGCCGGATCTTCGGTACCGGTATAGATGTCCACGAAATAGGCACCGACCCCAGGAGCACAGGTCCTGTCGGCCCGCCGGTCCTCCGGAGACGGCAGGGGTGAGAGGCTGCGTGGGCAATCGGCCCCGGTCACTCCCTCTACCCAGGGCCCTCAGGACCGAACCCTGTCGGACTCGAGGCCGAGGGGGATCCACTTCCTCCTCTTCCGTCCCTCCGAGCGCCGATGACGGGCACCGTAAAAAGGCGAAGAAACACAGTCATCGGTCGCCCACGACGCATCCGGCTCCCGGCGTCAGGGATGAGTCGACGCCGAGGAAGCGGCAGAGTCGAGAGGAGAGGTCCCCCTCTGTAGTAGAGGTATCAGCACATCAGGGTGCCAGCACTTCGGTGCAGTCTCCTGGACCCGAGCAGCTTCCGACACCTCTACCGGCCCCCTCGTCTTTCCCGACAGCGGGCCTGGACGAGTGCCTCCGAGCTATCCTTCCGGGGATCCTGGAAGGGCTGATACGCCAGACTATGCCGGCGCCCGGGGGTTCTTGCGCCCTCGGCGCTGTTGATGGAGGCGCCGGCGTGCTCTAGCCCGGTGCCGAGGCCTTCAACGTCGCTTGCGGCGCCGGTCTCGACAGTCACGCAGGTGGAGTCCCCGTCGATGGAGGGAGCTTCATCCCCGCCGGCACGGGAGTCCACCGCTCGATGATGCCACCGAGGCCTCGGTGCCTCGACGTCGAGCCGGGCCCGGTTGAGGACTGAGTTGCAGGAGCTCATGTCCGACACCGAGGAAGAGGCCTCGTGGGGGGAGGAGGAGGACCCCAGATATTTCTCCTCAGAGGAGTCTGTGGGCCTTCCCTCCAACCCCACTCCTTCACCAGAGAGAGAGCTCTCACCACCTGAGAGCCTCTTTTGCCTCCTTCGTCAGGGATATGTCTATTTGCATTCCCTTTCCCGTGGTCTCTGTGGATGAGCCGAGGGCTGAGATGCTCGAGGTCCTCGACTATCCATCACCACCTAGAGAGTCCTCCACGGTGCCGTTGCATAATGTCCTCAAAGAGACACTGCTTCGGAACTGGGTTGAGACCATTATCTAATCCCACCATCCCCAAGAAAGCGGGGTCCCAATACAGGATCCACTCTAACCCAGAGTTAATGCGGCCTCAATTGCCTCATGACTCGGCGGTCGTGGACTCTGCTCTCAAGAGGGCACGGAGTTCGAGGGATACCGCTTCGGCGCCCCCGGGGCGGGAGTCTCGCACTCTGGACTCGTTTGGGAGGAAGGCCTACCAATCTTCCATGCTCGTGACCCGCATCCAGTGTTACCAGCTGAAGCAACTGGCGGACCTGGTCGACAAGCTCCCCCCGGAGCAGTCCAGGCCTTTTCAGGAGGTGGTCAGGCAGCTGAAGGCGTGCAGAAAGTTCCTGTCCAGGGGTATATATGACACCTGTGACGTGGTATCTCGTGCTGCGGCCCAAGGTATAGTGATGCGCAGGCTCTCATGGCTGCGTGCCTCTGACCTGGACAACCGCACCCAGCAGAGACTGGCCGACGTCCCTTGCCGGAGGGATAATATTTTTGGCGAGAAGGTCGAGCAGTTGGTGGACCAACTACATCAGCGGGAATCCGCCCTCGACAAGCTCTCCCACCGGGCGCCTTCAGCATCCACCTCTGCAGGTGGACGTTTTTCCCGGGCCAGGCAGGCTGCGCCCTACGCCTACAACAAGCGTAGGTACACCCAGCCGGCCCGAAGGCCTCATCAGGCACAGGGACAGTCCCAGCGCGCTCGTTCCCGTCAACAGTGTGCGCCTAAGCAGCCCCCTGCGCCTCCACAGCAAAAGCTGGGGACGGGCTTTTGACTGGATCCACGGGAACATAGCCGCCATCAAAGTGTCCGTACCGGACGATCTGCCAGTCGGGTGGAGGTTAAAATTTTTTCACCAAAGGTGGCCTCTTATAACCTCCGACCAGTGGGTTCTCCAAATAGTGCGGTGCGGATATGCCCTGAATTTGGCCTCCCCTCAACCAAATTGTCCTCCGGGAGCTCAATCCTTCAGCTCCCATCACAAGCAGGTACTTGCAGAGGAACTCTCTGCCCTTCCCATCGCCAATGCGGTCGAGCCCGTACCACCCGGGCAGGAAGGGCAGGGATTCTATTCCAGGTACTTCCTTGTGGAAAAGAAAACAGGGGGGATGCGTCCCATCCTAGACCTGAGAGGCCTGAACAAATTCCTGGTCAAAGAAAAGTTCAGGATGCTTTCCTTGGGCACCCTTCTGCCAATGATTCAGAAAAACGATTGGCTATGTTCCCTGGATTTAAAGGACGCATACACTCGCATCCCGATACTGCCAGCTCACAGACAGTATCTCAGATTCCGCCTGGGTACATGGCACTTTCAGTATTGTGTGCTGCCCTTTGGGCTCGCCTCTGCCCCACGGGTGTTTACAAAGTGCCTCGTGGTGGTAGCGGCGTATCTACGCAAGCTGGGAGTGCACGTGTTCACATATCTCGACGATTGGCTGGTCAAGAACACCTCGGAGGCAGGAGCTCTCCGGTCCATGCAGTGCACTATTCAACTCCTGGAGCTGCTGGGGTTTGTGATAAATTACCCAAAGTCCCATCTCCAACCAGCCCAATCTCTGGAATTCATAGGAGCTCTGCTGAATACTCAGACGGCTCAGGCCTTCCTTCCCGAAGCGAGGGCCAACAACCTCCTGTCCCTGGCTTCCCAGACCAGAGCGTCTCAGCAGATCACAGCTCGGCAGATGTTGAGACTTCTGGGTCATATGGCCTCCACAGTTCATGTGATTCCCATGGCTCGTCTTCACATGAGATCTGCTCAATGGACCCTAGCTTCCCAGTGGTGCCAGGCCACCGGGAATCTAGAAGATGTCATCCGCCTCTCCATCAGTTGCCGCACTTCACTGCACTGGTGGACCATTCGGACCAATCTGACTCTGGGACGCCCATTTCAAATTCCTCAGCCCACGAAAGTGCTAACGACGGATGCATCTCGCCTGGGGTGGGGAGCTCATGTCGATGGGCGCCACACCCAGGGTCTGTGGTCCCTCCAGGAAAAAGATCTTCAGATCAACCTCCTGGAGCTCCGAGCGGTCTGGAACGCACTGAAGGCTTTCAGAGATTGGCTGTCCTGTCAAATTATCCAAATTCGGACAGACAATCAGGTTGCAATGTATTACATCAACAAGCAGGGGGGCACCGGATCTCGCCCCCTGTGTCAGGAAGCCGTCGGGATGTGGCGTTAGGCCTGCCAGTTCGGCATGCTCCTCCAAGCCACATATCTGGCAGGCATAAACAACAGTCTGGCTGACAGACTGAGCAGAGTCATGCAACCGCACGAGTGGTCGCTCCATTCCAGAGTAGTACGCAAGATCTTCCGAGAGTGGGGCACCCCCTCGGTGGAACGTTTTGCCACTCAGACCAATCACAAAATCCCTCAGTTCTGTTCCAGACTTCAGACCCACGACAGGCTAGTGTCGGATGCCTTTCTCCTCCATTGGGGGACCGGCCTCCTGTATGCTTATCCTCCCATACCTTTGGTGGGGAAGACCTTACTGAAGCTCAAGCAAGACCACGGCACCATGATTCTGATAGCGCCCTTTTGGCCCCGTCAGATCTGGTTCCCTCTACTTCTGGAGTTGTCCTCCGAAGAACCGTGGAGATTGGAGTGTTTTCTGACCCTCATTTCGCAGAACGACGGAGCGCTTCTGCACCCCAACCTTCAGTCTCTGGTTCTCACGGCCTGGATGTTGAGGGCGTAGACTTCGCTTCGTTGGGTCTGTCTGAGGGGGTCTCCCGTGTCTTGCTTGCCTCTAGGAAGGATTCCACTAAAAAGAGTTACTTTTTCAAGTGGAGGCGGTTTGTCGTTTGGTGTGAGAGCAAGGCCCTAGAACCTCGTTCTTGTCCTGCACAGAACCTGCTTGAATACCTTCTGCACTTATCAGAGTCTGGCCTCAAGACCAACTCAGTAAGGAATCACCTTAGTGCGATTAGTGCTTACCATTATCGTGTGGAGGGTAAAGCCGTCTGTGGAGAGCCTTTAGTCGTTCGATTCATGAGAGGCTTGCTTTTGTCAAGGCCCCCTGTCAAGCCTCCAGCAGTGTCATGGGATCTCAACGTCGTCCTCACCCAGCTGATGAAACCTCCTTTTGAGCCACTGAATTCATGCCATCTGAAGTACTTGACCTGGAAGGTCATTTTCTTGGTGGCAGTTACCTCAGCTCGTAGGGTCAGTGAGCTCCAAGCCCTGGTAGCTCATGCTCCGTATACTAAATTTCATCATAACAGAGTAGTGCTCCGTACTCACCCTAAGTTCCTGCCAAAGGTGGTGTCTGAGTTCCATCTTAACCAGTCAATTGTCTTGCCAACATTCTTTCCCAGACTGCATACCCGCCCTGCTGAACGTCAGTTGCACACATTGGACTGCAAAAGAGCATTGGCCTTCTACTTGGAGCGGACACAGCCCCACAGACAGTCCGCCCAATTGTTTGTTTCTTTCGACCCCAATAGGAAAGGGGTCGCTGTCGGGAAACGCACCATCTCCAATTGGCTAGCAGATTGCATTTCCTTCACTTACGCCCAGGCTGGGCTGACTCTTGAGGGTCATGTCACGGCTCATAGTGTCAGAGCCATGGCAGCGTCGGTGGCTCACCTGAAGTCAGCCACTATTGAAGAGATTTGCAAGGCTGCGACGTGGTCATCTGTCCACACATTCACATCACATTACTGCCTCCAGCAGGATACCCGACGCGACAGTCGGTTCGTGCAGTCGGTGCTGCAGAATCTGTTTGGGGTTTAAATCCAACTCCACCCTCCAGGACCCGAATTTATTCTGGTCAGGCTGCACTCTCAGTTAGTTGTTCTTCGTAGGTCAATTTCTGTTACACCCTCGCCGTTGCGAGGTTCAATTGACCTGGGTTCTTGTTTTGAGTGAGCCTGAGAGCTAGGGATACCCCAGTCGTGAGAACAAGCAGCCTGCTTGTCCTCGGAGAAAGCGAATGATACATACCTGTAGCAGGTGTTCTCCGAGGACAGCAGGCTGATTGTTCTCACCTACCCTCCCTCCTCCCCTTTGGAGTTGCGTTTTTACTCAATTTTGCTTGTCATTCAACTGAGCGGGAACGGTTGCTCACGGGCGGGAAGACGGCCGCGCATGCGCGGTGGGCGTACCCTGTGTCGGGACCGCCCGCAAAGTTTTGTTCCGGTTGGTGGGGGCTGCCGTGGACGTCAACCCAGTCGTGAGAACAATCAGCCTGCTGTCCTCGGAGAACACCTGCTACAGGTATGTATCATTCGCTTTCTCTTCGGTGGCCCCAAAAAGAGAGCACCAACTTCTAAGGCGACCATTATGCAGTGGCTGGAGGAGGCTATTGCATCAGCTTACCTTTTGAGGGGTCATTTGGTGTCAGAGACTCAAGGCACATTTCCATGAGGTGTCTCTGCCTCGTGGACAAAGAGCAGCCAGATCCCATTGCAAGACATGTGTAAGCCGGCGGTGTGGTCAACGTGGCAGTCTTTCTTGAAGGGTGGATGTGCATGCCAGACAGGATGCGGATTTTGAAGCTGCAGTTTTGTCTCTGGGGAGTCCTGTCCATACAGGTTACTGCTTAAGTACTAACCAAGTGTCTTGACCAGGCTAGAGGGTTGCTAAGGAAGGAGAAATTAGACCTTACCTACTAATTTCCTTTCGACCCTACAGACCATTCAAGAGCCCACCTCAATGATGCTGGGTGTTTTTCATGGTTGCTGGGGCTGTTTGTCTGTTACGAACGCATACCTTAATAGGAGGGGGGGGGGGGGGGGAAGAGCCTCCTGAGTCATAGAATACAAGTGACTAGTTGAGGCGACTGGTAGTTTGCTGGTGCCTGTCCTGTTGTGAAGCAGTACCCGGGGTACTGCTTTTATCTTGGTTTGAATAAATTATTTCTTTGTTTTTATATATGAGTATCGGTCTACTTTTTATAACAGACTTTTATGTAGCAAGTAGACTGTTGCCTTTTTTGTTTTTCTTTTTCTGTTGTGAAGCATAAATACCCAGTTTACCTGAATGTAACTCACCTTGACCTACTACTGATACTACTACTACCTGGGATAGACCCAGGTCTTGCGGTGTCCCCGCAGAAATGCATGGTGATCCAAGCTTTGCCTCCTCTCCCCCGAGCCTCAGGGTGTCAACCCCATGCCTCAAGCCACCCTGGAGGATTCTTCAGAGCAGGAAAGATCCCCACTCTTTTCTGTCCGCTGTCGCAGATCCTCTCGCTTTTTTAAAGTGGCTGCTGAGACTTCCAGTGGTAGCCTCATGTGATATAAATGTAAAAAAATAGTCCCTTATTTGTAACTAGTAAAACATGCCCGTTTCTTGCTTTAATGAAACGGGCTCTAGCACGGTTTCCTTCCGAACCTCCCCCCCTCCCTACTCACCCCTTTCGGCGTTCTGATGGCACTGGCCACCATTGTTGCGGACCTCGGCACGCTACCTTCAAACTGCTGCGTCGTTGGTTGTGAAGCCACTGACGCCATTGCTCCGCCCTCGACGTCATCACGTTTGACGTGAGGGCGGGGCCCCAACACAGTGTTTTCGGTGGCTTCACCACCACGAAGGCTTCGAACCGGAAGGAAGTGTCCGGATGACCTGTCAGTGACGTCAGTGTCCTCAGAACGTTGAGGGTGAGTTTTATTATATAGGATCTTTATGCTGTTGTTTTCAGTAGCCTTTGCTGCTGTTTTCACTAGTTCATGGGGTACTTTGTCAAATGCCTTTTGAAAATCCAAATGCACAATATTGACTGGCTCACCTTTATCCACATGTTTGTTCACCCCTTCAGAAAAAAGTAATAGATTGATGAGGCAAGATTTCCCTTCACTAAGTCCATGTTGGCTTTATCTCATTAATCTATGCTTTTGAATATGCTCTGTAATTTTGTTCTTTATAATAGTCTACCATTTTGTCCAGCACCAACATCAGGCTCACTGATCTATAATTTCCCAGATCACATGTAATTAAACTCTGGAATTTGTTGCCAGAGAATGTGGAGAAAAAAAAGACCTCAGTGAAAACCGGATACACCTCTTTGTAAAGGACACGCCTTTTAAATAGAGAGGGAACCTCTTAATCATTAGTCTTTTAAAAAAACTCCATTTACTTTTATATTCATAATACCATCTCACCCCTGTAAACACTCATTAAGGGCGGACACGCAATGCTTCATATCAAAAAGCCAAAAACTTAAATATTACTTATCTTGGACGGTGACTATTTCCATCTGTGAAACTTCACGAATTGCTTTCTTTTACTTCTCTTTCTCTTTCTTTGTAATTCCCGACAGGGAAGCCCTGTTTCGCCACAATCTGGCTGCTTCAGGGGAAAATATGCTTATTCAACACCTCCAAGAACAATTGACTGGCCCATCATACTGTCCTCTGGCCTCTACATAGAAATGGCGGTCGGCGTCTTAGTTGAATCTTCCAGATTAAATACTCAGCGTGTGACGTCATTCTGTTCCCATGACATATATTCACAGGAACGCTTTCCATTCAATAGATCCATTTAAACCCCTCGGTATAACAGTTTGTAAAGTGAAAATCCACCTCTGCTCCTTTCTTCTCAACAGATTCCTGATGTTTCCCCTTTTCTCCGTAACTTGAACCTGCTCTATTACCATACATTTCAGTTCTGAAAAATCATGCTGCTTATCCAGATCATTGTAGAACCAACATACCCTTTGCTCAATTCCTTAGATACAGGCGAATCTGCTCCACACGAGACCAGTTTTATCAACATGCAAACAAGTTGGAGATGAAATTGTTGGATAGAGGTTATCCTAACAAGTTGGTATCTACAGCAAAAAAAAGAGCATATCATAATCATAGAGAGTGGTTGCTACAACCAAAAGCGGAATCTCAATCTGATGAAGAGATATTGACATTTGTAACAAAATTTAACTTGCAGTCGAAAATCATGTCTAAGATTGTAAAAAAGCATTTACCCCTCCTACGGGTTCATCCTTGCTTGCAAAATCTGAGGATTTTATTTGCATATCAAAGGAACAGCAATCTGAGTGATATCCTATGCCCTGCGGACATTTGGAATAGACAAAGCATGAGTTATACTCATGAAGGCATGCATAGTAGCTGTGGGAAATGCTCTGTATGTGTGAATATGATGACAACTAAAGAATTTGTAGATCAGAATACAGGAAAGGTGTATGCTTGTCGTGCTATCACTAATTGTACATCTATGAATGTGATCTATGTCATTACTTGCCCGTGTGGATTGAACTATGTTGGGCAGAAATCACGGGCGTTGAAGACTAGACTTATTGAACATAGGCATTGTATACAGTCAAACAAATTGCATGAACCTATGGTGACTCATTGCGTGGATAAGCAGCATGATTTTTCAGAACTGAAATGTATGGTAATAGAGCAGGTTCAAGTTACGGAGAAAAGGGGAAACATCAGGAATCTGTTGAGAAGAAAGGAGCAGAGGTGGATTTTCACTTTACAAACTGTTATACCGAGGGGTTTAAATGGATCTATTAAATGGAAAGCGTTCCTGTGAATATATGTCATGGGAACGGAATGACGTCACACGCTGAGTATTTAATCTGGAAGATTCAACAAAGACGCCAACCGCCATTTCTATTTAGAGGCCAGAGGACAGTATGCTGGCGAGTCAATTGTTCTTGGAGGTGTTGAATAAGCATATTTTCCCCTGAAGCAGCCAGATTGTGGCGAAACAGGGCTTCCCTGTCGGGAATTACAAAGAAAGAGAAGTAAAAGAAAGCAATTCGTGAAGTTTCACAGATGGAAATAGTCACCGTCCAAGATAAGTAATATTTAAGTTTTTGGCTTTTTGATATGAAGCATTGCGTGTCCACCCTTAATGAGTGTTTATAGGGGTGAGATGGTATTATGAATATGAAAGTAAATGAAGTGGAGTTTTTTTAAAAGACTAATGATTAAGAGGTTCCCTCTCTATTTAAAAGGCGTGTTCTTTACAAAGAGGTGTATCCGGTTTTCACTGAGGTCTTTTTTTTCTCCACTATTTTTTCATTTGATCTCCATCTACTCTTGAACACTCAAAGTTGATTGTAGAATTGTTTTTGGATTATTGTGGGTAATTGAAGTTACCCATTATTATAAATTGCCCAATTTGCCAGCTTTCCTAACTTCTGAAAACATTTGTTCATCTGTCTGTTCGTTCTGTTCTGGCAGTCGGTAGTACAGCCCTACTGGTATATGCTTTTCCTTCACAAATGGAATTTCTATCCACAAGGATTCCACGCTGCTATCTGTTTCATGTAGAATATTTTATTTTGTTTGACTCAATTTCCTCTTTAACATATAGAGTGACCCTCCACATCTTCCAGTTTGATCCACTCTTATCATTCTGATGTGATTTTTACCCTGATAAACACACTGTCCCATTGATTGTCCTCTTTCCACCAGGTCTCCGAATTGCCTATTATTTCTACCTTCATTTCGTGCTATATACGCCAACTCTCCCATCTTATTTTTTTAGACTTCTAGCATTTGCGTATAGACATTTCAAATTGTGTTTTTTCCTAGCCATCTACAAGCTGCTTTGAAGTTGACAGGATAATTTGTATTCTGTACTGTGTTCTCCCACTACACACGTCTGGCTTTTTTTTTTACCATTATTGAAACCTCTCTGTTGGGATTCTTTGAAGATCCTGTTTCAATAGTTTCCTTCAAGGATACCAAACCATGTACTCCTGGGCGACTGTCTGCTTTCCCCCCCCATTTTAGTTTAAAAGTTGCTCTATCTCCTTTTAAAAAGTTTGCTCCAGTAGCCTGGTTCCATCCTGGTTAAGGTGGAGCCCATTCTTTTGTAACATGTTCCCTCTTCTCCAGAATGTTCTTCAGTTCCTAACAAATATATATCCCTCATCCTTGCAGCAGCGTCTCAACCACACATTGAGTCTGCAGTGCTCTGCCTGTATCTTAGGTCCTATGCGTAGATAGGGGAGCATTTCCAAAAATGCTACCCTGGAGAATCTGGATTACAGCTTTCTACCTAAGAGCCTAAATTTGGCTTCCACAACCTCCATCCCAAATTTTCCTATTTCATGTTACCAAGACAGCAGGCTCCTCCCCAGCACTATCTAAAACCTTCACACCAGGCTGGCAAGTGACCAGGTGATCCTCACACCCACCAACCACCCTGCTATCTACATGCCTAATGATCAAATCACCAACTACAACAGCTGTCCTAACCCTTCCCTCCTGGGCAAAAGCTCCTGGAGAGACATCCTCGGTGAGAGAGGATATTGCATCCACCTGGTGGGCAGGTCCTGGCTACAGGATTACTCTGTACTTCACCAGGGGTAATGCTCTCCTTCAAGGAGATCTCCCTCTTCCAAGGCAGCACAGGGACTGCCAGATTGGAATTGGGACTTCTCTACAGTGTCCCTGTAGCCCTCTTTTCTCCAAGGACAAGCAGGCTGATATTAACACACATGGGTCATCGTCCGCAACAGGCCAGGAGACAGAGAACCTACAAAGCAAAAAATCAGAGAGACTTCTCGAAGGGAGCATCGCGCAGGTGTAACAGTGTGCATGTGTGAGCGCCTTCCCACCCGCGACGCGAACACACTACCTCAGTTTTTTCCTTATCCGCGATCAGGGAAAGTTGTGTTTCATGTAGCTTCCCTGTTTTTCCTGGCTCAGGAGACTGGAGTTCAGCATTTACCACCTAATTTTTGTTTCTTCTTCTCTTCAATATGTTTTTTTTTTTTTTTTAAACCCTTTTTTCACATATTTTCTTAGGTTTTTTTTCCCCCTCTTAATGTTTCCTTTATTTTTCGACACGGCCGCCTTTAGGCAGCTTGGTCAGGCTCTTTTCTTTTTCTTTTGTGCCCTTTTCTGGCACCAACGAGCCGTTTAATTTCGCTTCCACCGTTTCCCCCTCCATGTCATCGAGGACACCCAGTGGCTTCAAGCGTTGTACTCTGTGCAACTGGACCATCTCTGGGACCGACCCCCACGCGTGGTGTCTTCAGTGCCTAGGTCCTGACCATCTACCAGCTGTAAGTTGTGTAATTTGATGAAGAAGAGGACCCAGGTGGCTCGAGAGGCTCAACGCGGGAAGCTTTTTTCCAATCGGTCCGGTCCTTTGATGTCTGCATCGACATCAGTACCGAGGTCGGCAGCATCAGCGTCAATGTCGACTGAGGCATCGACATCGGGAGTTCAGGTAATGGCTGCCAAAAGACCTCAACGCGCTGGGAGCAGCAAGGCATCGAGCGGGTCTCCACCTCTCTCGAGGCCTACTGTTATGCAGGACCCCTCGGACCGACCTGAGTCGGACCCAGCCCCGAAAAAGCGTGAGGATTCCACGTCCTCCTCTTCGGTACCGAGGAGTCTCAGTGACGGGCGTTGAGCGAAGGCGAAGAAGTATCGTCATCGATCTCCTTCCATGCACGGTACCGAAAGCTCCGGGGAGCCGAAGGAGTCAACGCCGGGAGGATCGCTCACCCTCCATTCAGGAGGTGCCGATGCGTCGGTCATCTGGCAGCCTGGTACCGGCTCTCGAACCCCCTCAGGTTCTGGCACCGACTCCTGCACCGGTTCCCCAGCTTTTTCCGATGGAAGCTCTTGAGCGCATCCGGGCCCTTCTTCCAGAGCTTATGGAAGGTTTGCTCCGTCAGTGGGCCTCGGTGTCGGGAGTGCTTGCGCCTTCTGTGCCGACTGGAAAGACGGCATCGGGGCCATTGCCTGTGAGGAGGTCCCCGGTGCCGCTTGCGATACTGGAGCTGGTTGCCACCCGGGTCGACTCCCCCTCGACGTCGGTGGAGGAAGCTTCGCCAGAGTCCAGACAGGGGTCGACTTCTCAATTCTCCCCACGAGGTCGTCGATCCTTGAAGTCGAGGCAGGCTCGGGTTCAGGCTGCTGTTCGGGAGCTTCTGTCTGATACCGAAGAGGAGCGCTCGTGGGAAGAGGAGGAGCACCCCAGGTACTTTTCGGAGGATGAGTCCTGTGGGCTCCCTTCTGATCCTACTCCACCGATTGAAGTGAGGATGTCTCCACCAGAGAGTCTTACTTTCTCATCCTTTGTACGGGAAATGTCTAAGGACATTCCATTCCCTATGGAGGTTGTGGATGAGCCCCAGGGCTGGAATGCTCGAGGTCCTGGATTATCCTTCTCCACCTGCAGAGGTTGCAACGGCCCCCCTGCACAATACACTCAGGGAAGTGCTGATGTGGAATTGGTCTTGCCCTCCTTCTAATCCAGTGATCCCCAAGAAGTCCGAGTCCCAGTACAGAGTCCATAGAGAGCCTGTAATGGTGAAGGCCCAACTTCCTCACGATTCCATGGTGGAGGACTCTGCTCTCAGAAGAGCCAAGAGTACTAGAGAACGTATCAGGCCGCTATGCTCGCCGCCAAGATCCAGACGTACCAGCTCTACACGAGCATCCACTTGCGGAACTCGGTGAGGCAACTGTCCAGTTTAGTTGAAGCACTTCCTGCGGAGCTTTCTGAACCTTTTCACCAGGTGGTCAGGCAGCAGAAGGCGTGTCGCAAATTCCTGGCCAGGGGGTCTTGCGACACTTTTGATGTGGCATCCCGAGTAGCTGCACAAAGTATAGTGATGTGCAGACTCTCATGGCTGCATGTCTCTGACCTGGATCAGAAGACCCAGCAGCGAATGGTGGATGTTCCTTGCCGGGGGGATAATCTTTTTGGAGAAAAAGTAGAGGACATGGTTGATCAGATAAAAAAGCATCATGACGCCATGGATTCTTTCTCCCGCCAGATGTCTTCTGCTACTGCCTCCTCTTCTAGGAGGTTTTTTGGAAGGAAGAGGAGTGCTCCCTCTTCCTATAATAGACGTAGGTACACTCCTGCTTCTCGGCAGCCGGTTCAGGCTGAGCCCCAGCATGCGTGTTCTCGTCAATGCCATGCTCCAAAAACCCCTAGGGCTCCCCAGCAAATGCAAGGGACGGGCTTTTGACTGGCTCCAGTGCAGCATAGCCTCGGAAGCAGTGTCCGTTCCGGACGTCTTGCCCGTCGGGGGGGAGGTTGATATTTTTTCATCAAATGTGGCCTCTCATAACCTCCGACAGGTGGGTTCTTCAAATAGGATACACTCTCACACCTCCAAATTGCCCACCGGGAGCTCAGTCCTTCAGCTCCCAGCACAAGCAGGTACTTGCAGAGGAACTCTCCGCCCTTCTAAAGGCCAATGCGGTCGAACCCGTTCCACCAGGGGAAGAAGGGCTGGGATTCTATTCCAGGTACTTCCTTGTGCAAAAGAAAACAGGGGTGATGCGTCCCATCCTAGACCTAAGGGCCCTGAACAAATTCCTAGTCCGAGAAAAGTTCAGGATGGTTTCCCTGGGCACCCTTCTTCCCATGATTCAGGAAAACGATTGGCTATGCTCTCTGGACTTAAAGGATGCCTACACTCACATCTTGATACTTCCAGCCCACAGAAAGTATCTACGATTTCAATTGGGAACATGGCACTTTCAGTACTGTGTACTGCCCTTTGGCCTCGCATCTGCACCCAGGGTCTTCACGAAATGCCTGGTAGTTGTCGCAGCATCTCTACATAGACTGGGAGTGCAGGTGTCCCCTTATCTAGACGATTGGCTGGTGAAGAGCACTTCGGAAGCAAGAGCTCTACAGTCCATGCGGGTGACTAGTCAAGTGCTAGAGCTACTGGGGCTTGTAATCAATTATCCCAAGTCCCATCTTCTCCCAGTGCAGAAATTGGAGTTCATCAGAGCTCTGTTGGACATACGGACGTCTCGAGCTTATCTTTCCCGGGCAAGGGCAGACAATCTCCTGGCCGTAGTGTCCTTGGCTCGAGCGTCTCAACAGATCACAGCTCGGCAGATGTTGACACTCTTAGGACACATGGCTTCCTCAGTTCATGTGACTCCCATGGCATGACTGCATATGGGATCAGCTCAATGGACCCTAGCTTCCCAGTGGTGCCAGGCCACAGGGGATCTAGAGGATGTGATTCATCTCCACCGACTTTTGCAGTACCCTCCCGTGGTGGACCATTCGATCCAATTTGACCTTGCAATGTCCATTCCAAATTCCTCAGCCACAAAAAGTGCTGACAACGGATGCATCCCTCCTGGGGTGGGGAGCTCATGTAGATGGACTCCACACTTAAGGAGCTTGGTCTTTTCAGGAGAGGGATCTTCAGATCAACTTCCTGGAACTACGAGCAATCTGGAACATTCTCAAGGCTTTCAGAGATCGGCTGTCCAATCACATCATTCTAATTCAGACAGACAATCAGGTTGCTATTTATTACACTAACAAGCAAGGGGGCACCGGATCTCACCCTCTGTGTCAGGAAGCCGTCAGGATGTGGCTTTGGGCTCACCACCACGGCGTGTTTCTCCAGGCCACGTATCTGGCAGGCGTAAACAACAGTCTGGCCGACAGACTGAGCAGGATAATGCAACCTCACGAGTGGTCACTGAATATGGACGAAGTCCACAAGATTTTCCAAGCGTGGGGCACCCCTTCGGTGGAACGTTTTGCCACTCAGATCAATCACAAAATCCCTCAGTTCTGTTCCAGACTTCAGACCCACGACAGGCTAGTGTCAGATGCCTTTTTCCTACATTGGGGGACAGGCCTTCTGTATGCGTATCCACCCATACCTCTAGTAGGGAAAACTCTGCTGAAAGTCAAGCAAGACCAGGGAACCATGATTCTAATTGCACCTTTTTGGCCCCGTCAAATCTGGTTCCCTCTTCTTCTGGAGTTGTCCTCCGAAGAACCGTGGAGATTGGACTATTTTCCGACCCTTATCACTCAGAACGAGGGTCGCTTCTACATCCCAACCTCCAGTCTCTGGCTCTCACGGCCTGGATGTTGAGAACTTAGAAGTTGCCTTTTTAGGCCTTTCAGAGGGTGTCTCCTGAGTCTTGCTTGCTTCCAGGAAAGATTCCACGAAAAAGTGTTATTCTTTTAAATGGAGGAGGTTTGCCGTCTGGTGTGACAGCAAGACCCTAGATCCTTTTTCTTGTCCTGCACAGACCCTGCTTGAATACCTTCTACACTTATCAGAGTCTGGTCTCAAGACCAACTCAGTAAGTGTTCACCTTAGTGCAATTAGTGCTTACCATCAATGTGTAGAAGGTCAGCCTATCTCTGGACAGCCTTTAGTAGTTCATTTCATGAGAGGTTTGCTTTTGTCAAAGCCCCCGTCAAACCTCCACCAGTGTCATGGGATCTCAACGTCGTCCTCATCCAGCTGATGCAAGCTCCTTTTGAGCCACTGAATTCCTGCCATCTGAAGTACTTGATCTGGAAGGTCATTTTCTTGGTGGCTGTTAATTCAGCTCGCAGAGTCAGTGAGCTCCAAGCCTTGGTAGACCATGCACCTTATATTACATTTCATCACAACAGAGTAGTCCTCCGCACTCACCCTAAGTTCTTGCCGAAGGTGGTGTCGGAGTTCCATCTGAACCAGTCAATTGTCTTGCCAACATTTTTTCCCCATCCTCATACCCGCCCTTTTGAGGACAAGTTGCACACCTTGGACTGTAAGAGAGCATTGGCCTTTTACGTGGAGTGGACAAAGCCCTATCGACAGTCCGCCCAGCTGTTTGTTTCTTTTAATCCCAACAAGATGGGAGTTGCCATCAGAAAACGCACCATCTCCAATTGGCTAGCAGATTGCATTTCCTTCACTTATGCCCAAGCTGGGCTGATTCTGGAGGGCCATGTCACGGCTCATAATGTTAGCGCCATGGCTGTGTCAGTGGCTCACTTAGCCTCTATTGAAGAGATTTGCACGGCTGCGACGTGGTCATCAGTCCACACATTCACTTCTCACTACTGCCTTCAGCAGGATACTCGACTCAACAGTCAGTTTGGGCGGCCAGTGCTGCAAAATCTGTTTGGGGTTTAGAATCCAACTCCACCCTCCTAGGCCCATTTCTGTTTTGTTCCAGGCTGCACTCTACATAAGTACATAAGTAGTGCCATACTGGGAAAGACCAAAGGTCCATCTAGCCCAGCATCCTGTCACCGACAGTGGCCAATCCAGGTCAAGGGCACCTGGCACGCTCCCCAAACGTAAAAACATTCCAGACAAGTTATACCTAAAAATGCGGAATTTTTCCAAGTCCATTTAATAGCGGTCTATGGACTTGTCCTTTAGGAATCTATCTAACCCCTTTTTAAACTCCGTCAAGCTAACCGCCCGTACCACGTTCTCCGGCAACGAATTCCAGAGTCTAATTACACGTTGGGTGAAGAAAAATTTTCTCCGATTCGTTTTAAATTTACCACACTGTAGCTTCAACTCATGCCCTCTAGTCCTAGTATTTTTGGATAGCGTGAACAGTCGCTTCACATCCACCCGATCCATTCCACTCATTATTTTATACACTTCTATCATATCTCCCCTCAGCCGTCTCTTCTCCAAGCTGAAAAGCCCTAGCCTTCTCAGCCTCTCTTTGTAGGAAAGTCGTCCCATCCCCACTATCATTTTCGTCGCCCTTCGCTGTACCTTTTCCAATTCTCATCTAGTTGACTTTATTTTCAGGTCAATCTCTGTTATGTCCTTGCCGTTGCAGGGCCCATTTGACCAATGTTCTTTGTTTTGAGTGAGCCTGGGGGTTAGGGATACCCCATGTGTAATATCAGCCTGCTTGTCCTCGTAGAAATTGAAGATACATACCTGTAGCAGGTATTCTCCGAGGACAGCAGGCTGAATATTATCACATCCCACCCTCCTCCCATTTGGAGTTGTTTCTCTTGTATATATATTTTTGCTTTCTACCAAACTGAGGTAGCGTGTTTGCGTCGTGGGCGGGAAGGCGCATGCACACTGTGTTACTCCCGCGCGACACTCCCTTCAAGAAGTCTCTGATTTTTTGCTTTGTAAGTTCTCCTTCTCCTGGGCTGTCACGGACGATGACCCATGTGTGGTAATATTCAGTCTGCTGTCCTCAGAGAATACCTACTACAGGTATGTATCTTAATTTTATCTACCTTCGTCTCCCTCAGCTCCTCCAAGTCTACTGCTCTAGCCTCAAGAGAACAGACTCGTTCTCTGAGAGCTAGGAGCTGTTTACATCGAGCACATACATATAGTCCATATTTTCAGTTGTTGCCAAGAACATATTAGATTCAGAGGGTGGAGCATTTACCGTGTAGAATATGAGGAAGGAGGTGTTTTCTATGTTGGTGCTTCTCAATCCTCTTCTGGAGGCATGCCTAGCTAATCAGATTGCAACAACGAATATGCAGGAAATATATTTGCATACAGCAGAGATACATAATATGCAGATCTGTTTCATGTATATTCATTGTAGTGATCCTGAAAATCTGACTGACGTTGTGCCTCTAGGCAAAGGTTGAGAAGCACTGTGCCAGGTTTTACACTGCTTTTTTTTTCTCATCTAACTGAAAATACAGGGCTACTTGCTTTAAAAAAAAAAAAAGTCACATTTTAATTTTTTTTTCTTAGACATGAGACGATTGACAATACAGCAGAGGATGAGGTAAGGCTTTGGGTTCCTTCTACCCCGTCTCCTACCCCCAATCCCCCCCCCCCCCCAAAAAAAAAAAAATGGTATAAACTTTAAAGCTCCAGGCAGATGCTGTAGAGGCAGTTTTCTTATGTATTATAAAGGCAACTTCTTTGTCCCAGTCATATCAGTCTAGATAATGGGTGTTATGACCTGCTTCCAGCAGATGGCGACAAATAGCTAGTTTGCTAATATCACCCCAAGTAAGGGCTTATGCATACATCAGCTGTTCAGTATACTGCTTATGCATACATCAGCTGTTCAGTATACTGTCTTCAGCAGATGGTAAACTGGCATACTCATACAACAGTGGCTTCTAGAAGCAGTGTACTGATTGTTCTCCAAGGGTGGCAACTGATAGTGCTGGCTCCCTTTTACCCCTCTTTCCCCCCCCCCCCCCCTTATGTGCGTTCTCTCTCCTGCTGGAACCCTTGCAGGGCTTATTTTGCCTCAGTTATGTGCTCGTGTTACTCCTGGTCTACTACTACTTCTACTAATATTTAGCATTTCTATAGCGCTACAAGGCGTACGCAGCGCTGCACAAACATAGAAGAAAGACAGTCCCTGCTCAAAGAGCTTACAATCTAATAGATAAAAAATAAAGTAATCAAATCAATTAATGTGTACAGGAAGGAGGAGAGGAGGGTAGGTGGAGACGAGTGGTTACAAGTGGTTACGAGTCAAAAGCAATGTTAAAGAGGTGGGCTTTCAGTCTAGATTTAAAGGTGACCAAGGATGGGGCAAGACGTAGGGGCTCAGGAAGTTTATTCCAGGCGTAGAGTGCAGCGAGACAGAAGGCGCGAAGTCTGGAGTTGGCAGTAGTGGAGAAGGGAACAGATAAGAAGGATTTATCCATGGAGCGGAGTGCACGGGAAGGGGTGTAGGGAAGGACGAGTGTGGAGAGATACTGGGGAGCAGCAGAGTGAGTACATTTATAGGTTAGTAGAAGAAGTTTGAACAGGATGCGAAAATGGATAGGGAGCCAGTGAAGCGACTTGAGGAGAGGGGTAGTATGAGTAAAGCAACCCTGGCGGAAGACGAGACGGGCAGCAGAGTTTTGAACCGATTGGAGAGGGGAAAGGTGACTAAGTGGGAGGCCAGCAAGAAGCAGATTGCAGTAGTCTAAACGAAAGGTGACAAGGGTGTGAATGAGGGTTTTGGTAGAGTGCTCGGAGAGAAAGGGGCGGATTTTACAGATGTCCCATGTTCCCTTAAGTGATGAGTTTGCCACTATGAGATAGAAACATTTCTTTGAGCTTGCTCTTTCCCCTGGATCAAGTTAAACTGATCTGAGTTTAAAATGAAAAAAAATTCCTTACCATCCCCCCAAACCAGTTGTTCTCAGCCCAGTCCTTGGGACATACCCAGCCAGTCAGGTTTTCAGGGTTGCTTGGGTACTTTCTGGACTGGTTTAGCTGGGTCATAGAGGAAGGAAAAATGAGATCTTATCTGTTTCTTCTTTCATTGGGTCCAGCCAGACCAGTCCAAGACCCTTTGGGACTGGATTATGTTCTGCTTACTGTATTATGCCAGTTGGCTGTGTCAATTCATGAAGATCACTGTACATTTCTCCTTCAGAAACCCCTGCCTTAAGGGAGATTAGGATGGGGGTATCTATTGGGCTTTGTTAAAGAAATACTTGAGAGCTCATGACTGTATGTGTCTTTATATGGAGTACTGTTGTCAAACCAGTGTACTGTCTCCATAGCTAGTAGGAGGATATAAACCCAATGCATCTCGATTTGGTGCAGTGTGCTTAGTTTTTATCTGCATGTACCTTTAGACAATTTTATAACGGCCCACTTGAACATGTAAAATACAATTATAGTGCCAGTATACAATTATCCCCTAGTGCCAGTATGCAATTATCCCCTTGTGCTAGTCTGTTCCCGTTAGAATTAAGGACATCATATTTCTGTGCAGTAATTAAGTTGAGGCAGGTGGAGATACTGAAGACAGCTCACATAGTAAAAATCTATAGATATAGGTATAAAATTCTATTATGCTCCTCACCAGTCAGTAGCAACAGGTGCTGGTTGTTGAGGATTGTAATCCAACACCAGAAGAAAGGACGTGATGTCACTTCTTGCAGGACTTATCTCTTCCTGGTGATAACTTGTGTGAAGCTTGTCTATCATTGGGAAAGACCACAATAGCAGAGCTTGGGTGGTTAGTGGCTGTAGAAGCTCCTTTTTGAACCTGGAGACCATCTGTCTCTGCTCACCTGTTGTGATGCAGGCAGTTCAGTTGACTTGTTGATGCTGGGAGATGCTGCCGTCTCTTGCTGCAGTGTGGTAAGCAGGCTAATGCTTAACCGATGGGCCACAGGTCGATAGCTGTATTAATGGTGGGGAGAGATATATAAAATATCAAAACAAATAAACATTTTCTATATATCTTGTAACCAGGTACCTCTGTGTGCAGCCAAGGATAGAACAATCTCCTCCAGCCACAGGCTCCCGGTACAGTCAAGAAATAAATGTCCGCCAGCAACTTCAATCTTAAGGACTTTATTCCATGCAGGTTTCTAGTAGACCTGATACACAGTTCCAACAGCAGCATTCACCTTCAATCTTAAAGCACATGTAAGCCCCCTGAAAGTGTGTGGCACATAGTCCCCTTTTAGCAGTAGGCTATCAGCACATACCAGGATGCAATACAGGCCCACAGTCAGCTCCAGTCTGGGCTGTTTATCCAGTGCACAATAAACAGTAGTTCAGTTCCAGATAGAAGCAGTTCATTCAATTCATCATCACCGTTAAATCACAAAGCAGCAGTCTCCACCTTCTACTCTCTCTACCTTCAGGAGAGTTCAATACTGTAGGAACTCCTCATACCCAAGGGATTTCATCCTGCATTAGCTTCACTGGTAAATTCAATACTTTAGGGACCTCCCTTACCCAAGGATTTTCAGCCTGCCAATACTTTTGGGACTGCCTCACACCCAAGGGATTTCAGCCTGCTTCAGTACTTTAGGGACCTCTCTTACCCAAGGGTTTTCAGCCTGCAACTACTTCTCTCCCCTGGGACTCCTTCCCACTTGCCTAATCAATCCCTGGCTTTTGCTCTCACAACCAATCATTCTCCTTCCCTTAGCTTCCCCCACACCCATACCAGCTGAGTTAACCATTAGACTAATGATGAGCTCCAGCACATAGGGTTTCCTAACTCTTTCCCCCTAGTGGCAGCCCATCTACACATCCTGCAAGCTTACACCCATGTCTTCTCCCATTGCAGCTAGGAGTCCAGTCCGGGTTCCTCATCTCCCCCCCTGGCTCCTTGCCTGCAATGCCTTCTGGGACTTGCATTTCAGACTGAAACTGCCTTAACCCAACTATCCTGGATGTGACTTTATCACAGTCTGTTAAGCCACAGTCTGATTATCCATTTCTCCTCCTTTTAATTTGTGGAAATAAAGTTCAGCATACAGGTTGTAGGCGATATTTTCAATATAAAGCTAATGCTCAAAAAGTTTCACAGATGTTATCCTGACCTGTCCTCGTCAAGTCATTGAAGAAATAATTTAGTTAACACTGGGTTTAAATCCTACTAATTATGCCATTAAACTCAGTAAAAGAGGGTGGGGGTGTAGATAGAGGAATACGTCAGTAATATAGGTGAATTGAAAAGTGAAATTAGAATGATCAAACACTCAGAAATTAGCACAATAAGACTGAGACCATTGGCTTTCTCACCCATTGTCAGATATAGGACCTTCCAACTTAACATAAGAATAGCCATACTGAGTAAGACTAATGATCCTTCCTTAGCATCAGCAGCAGATGAATCCAGGAACTGGTGGGTTGTATCTGTCTATCAGCAGGTGGAGATAGAGATAGCCAAACTGAAGTACTACTACTACTTAACATTTCTAGAGCGCTACTAGGGTTGCGCAGCGCTGTACAGTTTTAACAATGAAGGACAATCCCTGCTCAAAGGAGCTTACAATCTAAAGGACGAAATATCAAGTTGGGGCAGTCTATATTTCCTGAATAGAGGTATAGTGGTTAGGAGCCAAAGGCAACATTGAAGAGGTGGGCTTTGAGCAAGGATTTGAAGATGGGCAGAGAGGGGGCCTGGCGTATAGGCTCAGGGAGTTTATTCCAAGCATGGGGTGGGGCGAGGCAGAAAGGGCGGAGCCTGGAGTTGGCGGTGGTGAAGAAGGGTACTGAAAGGAGGGATTTGTCTTGAGAGTGGAGATTACGGGTAGGAACGTAAGGGGAGATGAGGGTAGAGAGGTAAGGAGGGCCTGCAGATCGGGTGCATTTGTAGGTTAGTAGGAAAAGCTTGAACTGTATGCGGTACCTGATCGGAAGCCAGTGAAGTGACTTGAGGAGAAGAGGGGTGATATGAGTATATTGGTCCAGGTGGAAGATAAGACGTGCAGCAGAGTTCTGAATGGACTGAAGGGGGGATAGATGGCTAAGTGGGAGGCCAGTGAGGAGTAGGTTGCAGTAGGCAAGGCGAGAGGTAATGAGAGAGTGGATGAGAGTTCGGGTGGTGTGCTCAGAGAGGAAAGGGCGAATTTTGCTAATGTTATAGAGGAAGAAGCGACAGGTCTTGGCTATCTGCTGGATTTGCACAGAGAAGGAGAGGGAGGAGTCGAAGATGACTCCAAGGTTGCAGGCAGATGAGACGGGGACGATGAGGGTGTTATCAACTGAGATAGAGAGTGGAGGGAGAGGGGAAATGGGTTGGGTGGGAAGACAATAAGCTCGGTCTTGGCCTTGTTCAGTTTTAGGTGGCGGTTGGACATCCAGGCAGCAATGTTGGATAAGCAGGCCGATACTTTGGCCTGGGTTTCCGCAGTGATGTCTGGTGTGGAGAGATAAAGCTGGGTGTCTTCAGCATTATGATGGTATTGGAAACCATGAGATGAGATCAGGGAGCCCAGGGAAGAGGTGTAGATTGAAAAAAGAAGGGGTCCAAGGACAGATCCCTGAGGAACTCCAACAGAGAGCGGGATGGGGGTGGAGGAAGAACCATGAGAATGTACTCTGAAGGTACGGTGGGAGAGATAAGAGGAGAACCAGGAGAGGACAGAGCCCTGGAACCCAAATGATGACAGTGTAGCAAGAAGTAAGTTGTGATTGACAGTGTCGAAAGCGGCGGATAGGTCGAGGAGGATGAGGATGGAGTAGTGACCTTTGGGTTTGGCAAGGAACAGGTCATTGCAGACTTTAGACAGTGCAGTTTCTGTCGAGTGTAGGGGGCGAAATCCGGATTGAAGCGGATCAAGGATGGCATGAGAGGAAAGAAAATCAAGGCAACGGCTGTGAATGGCGCGTTCAAGTATCTTGGAGAGGAAGGGTAGGATGGAAATGGGTGGGGTGTTGGAGGGACAGGTAGGATCAAGTGATGGTTTTTTTGAGGAGTGGTATGACTTCCGCATGCTTGAAGGTGTCAGGGACAGTTGCAGTGGAGGAGAGAGGTTGAGGATATGACAGATGGGAGGGGGGGGTAACAGTAGGAGAGATGGTGTTAAGTAAGTTGGTGGGGATGGGGTCTGGACGGGAGAGGACATGGATGGGCAGTGAGTTCGTGCGGTATACAGCGGTGGGGGGAGGGGGAAAAGATTAGGAAGGGACAGGGCAAGGAAGAGAATGTGTATAGGGGCCATAAGTAGTGATTGAGGTGTTTACGGGTGGTAGGTAGAGGGGCTGGCGGCGGGTAGGTAGGTTGATGGGGGGCAAGCAGGCAGGTAGGTTGCCGGGCTGGGAAAGTCATTGAAAGCAGGCGGCCAGCCCCTCTCTGTTAGTATATCTGTCTCCAGCAGGTTGTGGATGTCTCCTTTTCATCTCCTGGATTTTCTTGCTTGGGGAGTCTCCTGGGCTGGTTAGCCAGTTGAGATAGGGGGTGTTTGGCTGATGGTACCATCTTTAGGGGCATAATGGGGGGGATTCCGGCTCACCCCTCTCCTCCCTTTTCTCCCAGTTTTCTGACAGGGCTGTCTGTGGCTCAGCTCCCTTCCTCAAAGTAAACAAAGAAAAAAAACCTAAAATAAATGGAGAAATACTGCAGATTAGAACCAGGCATGCGCTGTTCTGTGTGCCTGAATTGCAGCCTGTACAGAGAGTTAGCTTTGTTTATCTGACTTACCTCTGGGAGATGCTTTTGTCTCTGGAGCACCGCATGGCAAGATGAGTGCCGGGTTCGGTCTGGGCAGCGGAAACAGTCGAGCACTGTTCCCACTGCGGGAAACAGTGGACAGCAGCTGGCTTATGCATTGTGGAGTACGTAGACATTAGAGGGGAAGAGGGAGTGCTTGCTTCTGCCGATGGCTTGTCTTCCCAAGTTGTGCTTTCTGACGCGAACACCATTTTGTCCAGTGCTATGATTACTCTTTCTCGTCTGAGGCTATGAGGGTGCCAGCTTCACAGGGGGGCTCCGATTTCCCAGTGTTGACTGGGCTGCCTGAAACGTTGTCAGGGTCTTTGCCGGGAGTGCTTCCAGCAGCTGAGTGGTCAGGGTTTTTTTTTTCTCCCCGGAATTTATTCTTCTGATGTATCAGGGCTTTGTTTTGAAGCGCAATTTCCCTCAGTCTCTTCTTGCTGCGGGTCCGGTGGCCCCATTTGGGGCAGATCCTTCCTTCCCAGGTTGCTGATCCAGCCCTTAAACGCTGAAGATTGGCCTCTGTTTTTGAGGAAGGGTTCTTGGTACCCACGCGGTCTTCCTCTTTGTTCACAGCCCCTTTTGAAGGGTCTTTGGGGCATCCTGAACTAGATGAGGTAGAGAATGGTGAATTGTTCCAGGAGCCAGATGTTGTTTTCGCCGTGCGTCTTTTTCTTAAAGAAGAGCCTCCAAACGCGTGGCAATAGTACAGACTTTACAAGATCTTTTACAGTTAGGGGCCATCATTCTAGTACCTCCTCCAGAGCTGCACACAGGTCGATAATGGCATTATTTCATGGTTTCCAAGAAAGAGGGTTTCTTTTGCCCCATCCTGGATCTGAGGAAACTCAACCAATTTCTCAAAGTTTGCTGCTTCCGTATGGAGACCGTGCAGTTCGTCATTGCAGCAGTCCAGCCAGGAGAATTTTTAATGGCTCTGGACCTGAAGGAAGCATACTTGCATATTCCAATTGTCTCCTCATCAGCGGGTCCTTCGGTTCACCGTCTTGGGGCAACATTTTCAGTTTTGTCCCTTGCCCTTTGACCTTGTGACCACTCCTCGCACCTTCTCAAAGGTCATGGTGATGGTGGCGGCCTTTCTCAAAAAAGAAGGCATTCAAGTTCAACCTTTTCTCCATGACTGGCTCATTCGGGCAGACTCAGAACAGGAGAGCTGCTTGGCTTTCAACAGTTGTTGCTCTGTTGCAGTCTCAGGGCAGGGTGATCAATTTTGCCAAAAGTTGTCTTGTGCCAACTCGGTCCCTGGAGTACCTGGGTGTTCGGTTCGGTTCAACATGTTGCAGAGATTGGTATTCCTGGCAGAAGACCAGCAACTCAAGCTGTGGTCGCAAGTTCGCAACATTTTATGGTTGGGATTATGTGCAGGTGCTGAGCTCGATGGTGGCCAAACTGGAGGTGGCGAGGGCTCACATACAGCCCTTACAGCTTGCCCTTCTGAGCAGATGGTCACTGATCTCCCAGGACTATCAGCGTTGTCTGCGGTGGTTGCCGTGGCTCAGCATGTCTTAGTGGCTTCGTCTTGCCAACTTGCGACGGGGAATGCCTTTGGCATCCCTGCAAGGAGTGGTATTGGTGACAGATGCCAGCCTTTCAGGCTGAGGAGCCCATTGTCTCTACCATTAAATCCAGAGGTGCTGGATGGAGATAGAAGCGAAGTGGCCCATCAACCTTGTGGAGCTGCGGGCGGTGGTGAATGCAGTTTCAGGACCTGTCGGAAGGCAAGGTTGTCAGACAACACGACAACAGTTGCCTACATCAGTCGGCAGGGAGGCACACAGAGTTTGCCTCTTAGGCTGACGTGCACGCCTACTGGAATGGGCGAAAGAGCATGTGCTGTGTCTTTCGGCGGCACATATTGTGGGACTGAGCAATGTTCAAACGGATTTTCTCAGTCAGAATAGGCTGGATCCGGCAGAATGGGAGTTGTCCACAGAGGCATTTTTCCTGATCTGTCGGACGTGGATCCCGGCAGAATGGAATTTGTCCGTGGAGGCGTTTCTCCTGACTTGTCATAGGTAGGAAACACCAGACTTCGATCTGAATGGCAACCAAGGAGAATGCCAAAGTGTAGAGATTCTTCAGCCAAAAGCAACAGCTCAGATCCGAAGGATTGGACGCTCTACTTCAGCCTTGACCGGAGGAGTATCTGCTTTGTGTCTTCCCACCCTGGCCCTTAATAGGCTGAGTGCTGCACAGGATCATACGACACAAAGGTCCAGTCGTCTTAGTAGCCCTGGACTGGCCGCAACAACCTTGGTACATGTATTTGATTCATCTTCTGAGGGGCACGCCTCTTCATTTTCCGGTGTCGCTGGATCTTCTCCATCAAGGTTCGATGGAGGCGCCCTCTCGCTTAAATGGTCTTATTGCCTGGCTCTTGAGAGGTCTAGGTTGAGGAAAAACAGTTACTCGGGTGCAGTGATAGCTACCTTGCTGCAAGTTAGAAAGCGTTCTACCACAACGGCTTATACTCGAGTGTGATGAATCTTTGCGACATGGTATTCTTCGCACATGGGATGTCCTTTTACGGCATCTGTTTCTTGGATCCTGGCCTTTTCATTACAGATTGCGCTGGTGGCCCACCCTGGATGTAGTTTGTTTTCTCTGGGGAACGCTTCATTTTCGCCCTCCTCTTTGACGACCTTGTCCGTCTTGGTGTCTGAATCTGGCCCTTAGGGTGATACAGGCATCTCGCTCTGAAAACAGTGTTTTTGGTGGCTTTGGGGTCAGCTCGTAGAGTCTCGGAGCTTCAAGCATTGTCGTGATCCCTTTCTGCAGTTTTCGGAAGCGGGTGTTAACGTTTCATCAGGTTCTGTCGTTTCTGACGAAGGTCGTTTCCTCCTTTCACCTTAATCAGTCCCGTTTTGGACGCTTGTTGGATGTGCGTCTGGTTCTGCTTCACTATTTGCAGATCTCAAATGACTTTAGGCAGTCTGATCATCTTTGTGCTGTTTTGGGTGCCTTGTGGTTTCTAAGGCAACTATTGCCCATTGGCTTAAGGAAGCCATTGTGTCTATGTATATTTTGGAAGGTTGGGCTGTGCCGGAGGCTCTCCAGGCGCATCCTTCAAGGGCTCTACCGACTTTGTGGGCAAAGACTTCTATGCTTCCTTTGGACAAGATTTGTCGAGCGGCTACTTGGGCTTCTCAACATACCTTTTGGATTAGATGTTGTGGTGTGAGCTGACACGCAGTTTGGGGCTGCAGTGTTGTCTCGTTGTTGGTGTCTTCCCACCCTTCTTAGGAACTGCTTTGCTACACAAATTCCTAGATTCATCTGCTGCTGACGCTAATGATGGTAAAATTAGGTCTTACCTGATCATTTTCTTTCCTTTAGTTGCAGCAGATGAATCCAGGACCCCATCCTGTTTTCTTTGGCCGCTGTGATTGCTCCTTCATCTTGTTGATCGCCCGGTGCCTCTCTTTTCAGGGTGCCGTGATTTCTTTTGAGGTGCACGTTAAAAAAAATAAAGGAAAGAAGAAGCAGTGTATAACTTAGATTGAATCTTGGTTGGTTGATATTGAATTGCAATATTTAGTTGTGAGGAAAGTTTGCATTTTCAGTTTTTCCTACTGCTTTGGATACGACATATAATAACTGAGAAAGGGGCTGGTCGTCTGCTATCAATGCCTTCAGTTTGGCTATCTCTATCTTCACCTGCTGGTAGACACATACCACCCACCAGTTCCTGGATTCTTCTGCTGCAAGTAAAGGAAAGAAAATTATCAGGTAAGACCTAATTTTACTATCTAGCCCAGTATCCTGCTTTCAACAGTGGCCAATCCAGGTCACAAGTATCTGGCAGAAACCCAATTAGTAGCAACATTCCAGTCTACCAGTCCAGTGCAAGCATGGCTTCCCCATGTCTGTCAACAGCAGGCTATGGATTTTTCCTCCATGAACTTGTCCAAACACTTCTCAGAGTACAAGCAGACGTTTATATTCTCACAAGTGGGTAACGCTGATCCGCGTCGCTCGGTCCAGCATTTGCCGAAGCCAAAAAAGAGCTTTGTGGAGTACAAGCGCCTTCCCTCCCGTCACACAAATGCGGTCTCAGTTCTTCTTTTTCTGCGTGAAGAGAAGGTGTTTTTTTTTTCTTGTCCTCTCCTCATTCACTTGGTTAGATATAGTTGTGCTCCTTTTATCAGAACCTTTTTTCCCTTCCTTTCTTAGAATAGTTTTACCCAGTTTTAAGTTTTATTATTTTTTTCCATATCATCATGCTGATCAATCCATAGACTGGTGGGTTGTGTCCATCTACCAGCAGGTGGAGATAGAGAGCAATCCTTTTGCCTCCCTATATGTGGTCATGTGCTGCCGGAAACTCCCCAGTATGTTCTCTATCTCAGCAGGTGGTGATCACACACAGCAGCAGCTCTGGCTAGGTCTCCAAGCCTAATTTTTAGGTTTTGTTGAGAACCTGGGGTTGAGGGCTCTTCTTGAGCAAGTGCAAACCTGGTGGTGCCAGGTACCTCCTTTTCTCCCCCTCCCGCTGGCTCCGTAAAAAAAAAAAAAATTTTTTGACGTCTTTAAGGGCGTTTATTTTAACGTTTATTTCAACGTTGATTGCAGCTGCTCACTGGGACACCAGTTCGTTACAGCTCGGAGCGAGAAGCATGTAATTTTACCTTTTTATAGCGGGCAGGGGGTTCCCCGTTCGGTCTCCACGTGGCTTATGGCGTCGGAGGGCGAGGGTGCGAGGATTCGCTCCCCGGACCGCGTGGGTGCGTCTAGTGGGGATGCTGGGGACGAAGCGCCCGCCTAGAACCTTCCACGTGCATGAGGCCATGCGCACCTTGATTTCGGCTCAATGGGATGTCCCAGAAGCGAGCCTCAAAGTGGCTAGGGCTATGTCCCGCCTCTATCCTCTGCCTGAAGGTGAATGGGAGGCCTTTCTTTGGCCTACCGTGGATTCTTTAATCACTGCAGTGACTAAGAAAACGGCGTTGCCGGTGGAAGGTGGCACGGCCCTAAAGGACGCCCAAGACAGAAGATTGGAGGCAGCCTTAAGGTCATCCTTCGAGGCGGCTGCTTTAAGTTTGCAGGCCTCAGTTTGCGGCTCCTATGTGGCCAGGGCGTGCCTGACGATTGTGCAGTGGGCTTCCCCCTCGGATCCTTCCTTGAGGGCTGATTGGCCGGACCTGGAATCGGGTTTGGCTTATTTGGCAGACTTGCTGTATTATGTCTTGAGAGCCTCAGCTAAAGGTATGGCTCAGACAGTCTCTGCGCGGCGGTGGCTTTGGCTGAAGCATTGGTCTGCGGACCACGCCTCTAAGTCTCGCCTGGCTAAGTTGCCTTTTAAAGGCAAGCTGCTTTTTGGGGTTGAGCTGGACAAAATTGTGACCGATCTCGGCACGTCTAAGGGCAAGAGGTTACCAGAGGTCAGGGCTCGGGCCAGTGCTCGCCCCGGTAACTCCAAAGGACGGTTTCAGGAAGCCTGTCGGTATCGCCCGGGCAAGTCGGGCTCCTCTGCCCCCTCTTCCTTCAAGAGGAACTTCTCCCCCAAGCAGCATTCCTTTCGCAGAGACCGCCGTCCCGGAGGTGCTTCCTTCGGTCCTCCCCCAGGGTCTCGTACCCAATGACGGGGCCTTGGTCCATGGCCCAGTGCAGATTAGAGGACGCCTGTCCTCGTTTCTGGGCGAGTGGACCAGGGTAACTTCAGACGCTTGGGTGCTGGAAGTCATCAGAGACGGCTGCAAGCTAGAGTTCTGCAGACCCTTAAGAGACGGGTTTGTACACTCTCCCTGCAAGTCTCCGGCCCAAGCTGTGGCAGTGCAGCAGACTTTGGACAATCTGATCCGCCTGGGTGCGGTCGTTCCGGTGCCAGAAGATCAGCTTGGTAAGGGACGTTACTCCATTTACTTTGTGGTACCAAAGAAAGGAGGTTCTGTACGGCCTATCCTCGACCTCAAAGGGGTCAATCGGGCCTTGAAAGTTTGGCACTTCCGAATGGAGACTCTCCACTCTGTTATAGCGGCAGTGAAGGCAGGGGAGTTCCTGGCATCCTTGGACATCAAGGAAGCTTACCTGCATATTCCCATCTGGCCTCCTCATCAACGCTTTCTGCGTTTTGCAGTCCTGGGCCGACACTTCCAGTTCAGAGCCCTCCCGTTTGGGTTGGCTACTGCTCCGCGGACCTTCTCCAAAGTAATGGTGGTCATCGCAGCCTTCCTACGAAAGGAAGGGAGTACAAGTCCATCCTTATCTGGACGACAGGTTGATCCGAGCCCCCTCTTATGCAGAGTGCGGCAGAGCTGTAGACCGGGTGTTTGCTCTTCTGAGCTCCCTGGGGTGGATCATCAACTGGGAGAAAAGCCAGCTGCGCCCGACTCAGTCCCTGGAATATCTGGGAGTTTGTTTCGACACCCAAGTGGGCAGAGTGTTCCTGCCGGACAATCGAATTTTCAAGCTTCAGGCTCAGGTGGACCAGTTCCTAGTAGCCTCTCCTCTTCGGGCTTGGGACTATGTGCAGCTGTTGGGCTCTATGACGGCCACGATGGAAGTAGTGCCCTGGGCCAGGGCTCATATGAGACCACTACAACTCTCTCTGCTGCAGCGCTGGACTCCAGTGTTGGAGGATTACGCTGTGCGCCTTCCCTTGGACCTAGCGGTGCGCAAGGCGCTGAGCTGGTGGCTGAGGACAGACAAGTTGTCTGCAGGGATGCCTCTTTTGACCCCGGAGTGGGTTGTCGTCACGACGGACGCCTCTTTGACGGGCTGGGGAGCCCATTGCTTGTGAAGGACAGCGCAGGGGCTCTGGTCTCCTGCAGAGGCAAAGTGGTCTATCAACCTCCTGGAACTCAGAGCCATTCGGTTGGTGCTTTTGGAGTTTCTCCCGGTACTGGCGTTGAAGCCAGTACGGGTCCTGTCGGACAATGCCAGGGCTGTGGCCTATGTCAATCGCCAGGGAGGTACCAAGAGCGCCCCTCTAGCCAAGGAGGCCATGAATCTATGCCAGTGGGCGGAAGCGAACCTGGAACAGCTGTCGGCGGCTCACATTGCTGGAGTCATGAATGTCAAGGCGGACTTTCTCAGTCGCCATACCTTGGATCCCGGAAAGTGGCAGCTATCGGCTCAGGCGTTCTTGGACATCACGAAGCGCTGGGGCCAGCCGAGCCTAGACCTGATGGCGTCATCGGCCAATTGCCAAGTGCCGCGCTTTTTCAGCAGAGGACGGGACCCTCGATCTCTGGGAGTAGATGCTCTTCTCCAACAGTGGCTGACACAGGAGCTTCTCTATGTGTTCCCGCCCTGGCCCATGTTGGGCAGGGTACTAAATCGGGTGGCAAAGCATCCGGCCCGAATAATCCTGGTGGGTCCGGACTGGCCCAGACGTCCCTGGTATGAGGACTTGATCAGGCTCTCAGTGGACGACCCTCTGCGGCTGTCAGTGGAGCAGGGCCTGTTGCATCAGGGTCCCGTGGTGATGGCGGATCCCTCCCCTTTTGGTCTTACGGCCTGGCTATTGAGCGGCAGCGTCTGAGGAAGAAGGGCTTCTCAGACAAGGTCATCGCCACTATGCTGAGAGCGAGGAAGCGCTCTACTTCTACTGCCAGGGTTTGGCGTACCTTTGCATCGTGGTGTGAGGTAGGCTCCCTTTCTCCCTTCACTGCTCCAATTTCTTCAGTGTTGGCGTTCCTGCAAGAAGGTCTGGAGAAAGGCCTGTCGCTCAGTTCCCTTAAAGTCCAAGTAGCGGCTCTGGCTTGCTTCAGGGGCCGCCTGAAGGGTGCTTCCCTGGCTTCGCAGCCAGATGTGGTGCGCTTTCTCAAGGGAGTTAATCACCTGCGCCCTCCTCTGCACTCAGTGGTACCTGCGTGGAATCTCAATCTAGTGCTAAGAGCCTTGCAGAAGCCGCCTTTTGAACCAATGTTGAGGGCATCTCTGAAAGACCTGACGTTGAAAGCAGTCTTTTTGGTGGCTATCACTTCAGCCAGAAGAGTTTCCGAGCTCCAGGCGCTATCATGTCGAGAGCCCTTTCTGCAGTTCACTGAGGCATGAGTGTCTATTCGCACAGTGCCTTCCTTCCTGCCCAAGATTGTTTCTCGCTTCCATGTGAATCAGCAGCTCTGTCTCCCTTCCTTTCGTAGGGAGGACTACCCAGAGGAGTACTCTGCTCTCAAATATCTAGATGTGAGACGAGTCATCATCAGATACTTGTAAGTGACCAATGATTTCCGGAAGTCGGATCATCTGTTTGTCCTGTTTGCGGGTCCTCGTAAGGGTTTGCAGGCTGCTAATCCTACAGTGGCAAGATGGGTCAAGGAAGCCATTGCAGTGGCTTATGTGGCCGCGGGGAAGGTGCCGCCTATCCGGATGAAGGCTCACTCCACTAGAGCTCAGGCGGCCTCGATGGCGGAGTCCAGGTCCGTCTCCTTGGAAGAGATTTGCAAGGCGGCAACTTGGGCATCGGCTCATACCTTCTCCAGGCATTACCGCTTGACTGTGGCTGCTCGGGCGGAGGCCCGGTTTGGAGCTTCAGTGTTGCGGTCAGGGATTTCTATGTCCCGCCCTGGGTGAGTACTGCTTCGGTACATCCCACCAGTCTATGGATTGATCAGCATGATGATATGGAAGGTAAAATTATGTATCATACCTGATAATTTTCTTTCCATTAATCATAGCTGATCAATCCATAGCCCCTCCCAGATATCTGTACTGTTTTTATTCTGGTTGCATTTCAGGTTCAAGTTTAGTGTTCAGTTCCTGTTCAGGAGGACTTCGTGTTCAAGTTTTTTCAATTGGATTCTTCAAGAGTTGAGACGAGTTTGTGTTAGTGAGCTGCTGCATTCCTCTCCCCTCCGTTTTACGGAGCTGGATTGAGACCTAAATTCTGCCGGCGCTCCCTCCCGCTTTGGGCGGCTGTAGGGCAGCTTTGCACCCCTCCCGCTTCGGCGGTGTTAGGGTCAGTCAGCTCCTCCCGCGGTTGCAGGATAAGCCAGATCCCCCCGCATCGGCGGGGTGGTGTCCCTCCCCCGCTCCGCGGGGATGAGCTGGACGGATTCCACTCCCCCACTTGTGTGGGGATGAGCTGGGTTAATTCCCCTCCCCCGTTTCGGCGGTGGTGAGCTGGGCAGAGTGTCCCTTTGTGGGTGTAATTCTCTAAGTGCTGAGTCCTGCAGATGGAGCTTTGATATCGACATACTGAGGAGTTTCCGGCAGCACATGACCACATATAGGGAGGCAAAAGGATTGCTCTCTATCTCCACCTGCTGGTAGATGGACACAACCCACCAATCTATGGATTGATCAGCTATGATTAATGGAAAGAAAATTATCAGGTATGATACATAATTTTACCTTCCGTTGTCATCGGGCCACTTTCAGGCCTTGACTTCAGCCTGGTCTTCCCCCCCCCCCCCCCCCCCCCCCTCCTTTTTTTTTTCTTTTTTGTTTTACCGTCATGCAGTCAAACTGAACCCGTTCCACCAGGGCTAGGATTCTATTCCAGGTACTTGTGCAGAAGTCGACCGAGGGGATGCATCCCATCCTAGACCTAAGGACCCTGAACAAATTCCTAGTCTGAGAAAAGTTCAGGATGGTTTCCCTGGACACCCTGCTCCCAGTAATTCATAAAAATGATTGGCTATGCTCTCTGGGGATGCATATACTCGTATCCTGCTGCTTCCAGCCCACCGGAATTATCTTTAATTTTGGCTGGGAACTCATTATTTTCAGTACCATGTATTGCCTTTTGGCATCGCATCAGCTCCCAGGGTCTTCACCAAGTGTCTAGCAGTAGTTGCAGCATTGCTACACAGACTGGGAGTCCATGTGTTCCCATATCTCAACGATTGGCTGGTGAAGTTCACCTCAGAGGAGGGTGCTCAGGAGTCGATGTGGATGACTATTCAGGTATTTGAGCCTCTAGAGTTCATTTTAAACTACCCCAAATCCCATCTCCGCCCTTTTCAGCGATTGGAGTTCATAGGAGCCCTGCTTGACACAGAGTTCGAGCCTGCCTCCTGGAGATGAGAGCGAACAGTCTTGTCTTGCGTTCAAGGTTTCTGGGTCGCAGCTCGACAGATGTTGAGATTGTTGGGCCACATGGCTTCCACAGTGTACGTTAACACCCATGACACTGTATTCAGAATCATGGAGCCTCTGTTCCCTGGGGCAACACTTCTGAACACCTGACTGTGAGTAAACTATTCATTAAAATAAACCTCAGATAGGAAAGAGACTCGGGTGTATTTTAATGTGACTGCTCACCCCAATGATAGTGACTCTCCACAGTGGAAACAACTAGCTGCTAGGAGACAACTTAAAGAACCTCACCCCAGAACTATTCCCCCCTCCCATTCGAACATGGCCTACTAGTAGCCCAAACTGAATTGATACCAAAATGATTATCGTCAAACTATTCCTAGCTATCTACTCCTTATCACTGGTCCACCTAACACTATCCATCCCACTCGCAGAAAATAACATTACACCCATACTACATAATCATCAAAGAGTGACCAGATACTCCTCACCTCAACAAATAGACAACAACCAAAACAAAGGAAGAACACCAACATGTGGACAACACCATCAGAACAGTAAGAAAGGCCATAACAAACACACACTAACAAAAGACAACTAACAAAAATCCACACAACACCAAACATAGAAGCCCCATACCAAAAAATTCAAGTGGATTACATCAACGCCAGATCCGTAACAAAACAACAGTAGTAGACTAGATCATTTCAGAAAAAACTTGATCTAATTTTCATCAATGAAGCCTGGTTAGATGATCAAAAAGACCCCATAATCCTTGACCTATGCCCTCCAGGATACAAAATCACTCGCTGGACCAGAAAGGAAAAGAGAGGCGGAGGTACAGCACTAATCTATTGATCCCACTTCACCACTGAAACCACTGCCGAATCCATAACAACCCAACATGAAATTGCCTCAATCAGAATCCACAATAAATCCTTGCTTGATCAGCTGAACTATTTCTTGTTTTACAGACCACCTGGTAATTGGAACAAATGCCAGTCAGACTTCATGGACTTCATTTCAAACACCTGTGTTACCAACTCCAATACACTATTACTAGGAGACATCAACCTTCACCTAGAGGACCCAAACTCTACCAGTGCACGAGAATGCAAGGAATTCCTCCACCTATGGGATCTCAATTGGCCACACATGCAAGCAACCCACGTCAAAGGGCACACACTTGATCTCATTTCTTTTTTTTTTTTGAAAATATCTTTATTGTGTCTTTGGTGCATAATAATGTCAAGATAAAGTACAAAAAATAAAGTGCAAACACATGTCCCTACAAGGGGACTTCCGCTGGTACAACAACAAACCAAGTGAGAGCCAATACACATGTATATCACAAAATAGACTGCACATCTATGGCTTATAGTTATGTAAAACACCTTTGACTTTTTGATTAAGGTTAAACTTCCCACCCCTCCCATCCTCCCCCCCCCCCCCCCCCCCCCCCCCCCCCGCCCCCTGTTGTCCACTGCTAGTAACCAAACAATTCTAATCTCTCTGATTTCCTCTTGGAGATTCCTTTCGCTCCCCTCTCTCGAGTGTTAGTTTAGCATCATTTAGTCCTCAATTATTCTCAGCTGAGGGATCCAACAGCAATGCTTCAGCCTCAGGAATTCTACCCCATAGCAGTCGGTATTGCTGCAATCCTGGAGATGCATGAGGTTGTATCGTCTTCATTACCCAACTAGCCATTTCTCTCATCAGGCCCATCCACACTTTAAGTTGGGGAGGGGCATTATCTATCCATGACATCAGAATGCACTTTTTGACTAGTATGGTGGCCACTATTACGAACTTACATTGGGCCTCACTCAGCCCTTGCTCTCTCAGATTCATCGAGCTACCCAAGTATGCAACTGAGTAGGACCAATCAAATTCATCTTGTACCAAGCGTTCTATATGTGTAAGGGCGCCCTGCCAAAGCTTACCCAACTTAGGGCATTCCATAAAGGAGTGCAGTAGTGTTCCCACATGCGCTCTACATTTCACACATTGATCATCGGGCCACAACCCCAGTGCTTTCCCCTTTGCCCTGGAGACGTGAACCCTGTGCAAAATGCGAAATTGTATCTCCTGTAAAGCAGTGTTTGGTGTTACTTTGCAAAGCTCTCCAAAGGCCTTCCCTAATTCTTCCTCAGTCACTGTGCCCCCAATTTCTTTACTCCAAGTGTGCGCTAGGTGCTGCAGATATGTAACTTGTCTATTATCCCTGATAATCTTATACCACATAGACAACTTATTTAATATGGGTGGCACTTGCATAAACACCAAATCCAGTTTACCAAAGGATACCGGGCCCCCATATTTACGCTCTATTGACAATACATAGTCCCTAGCTTGCAAGAAGGCAAAAAACTGGGTATTAGGGATGCTCCATGCGTCTGATCTGTTCGAAGGACGGGAAAGTCTGCTCACCCACCCGGCGGAAATCCCCAATGTATCTGCACCCCTTTGCTCTCCAAGAGTGGAATATCGTATTTCCAAGGCCTGCTGGGAAGTCCGAATTTCCTGTCAAAGTGACAAAAGGACCCACTCCTCCCCTTGTTCCACCCAGGTCTCTCCACCATTTCCAAGCCCTCCGCAGTGCAAGCAAGTATGGACTGATTTTTACCTTACCAAAGCCACTAGCCTGTGCCGTGTCTATAAGTACGAATGGATCTAGAGGAGCACACCAACTCTCCCAGAAATCTTCCGGAGAGAAGGTCGTCCCTCCGGAATGTAACTCATGTATCCAACGCATCAGCGCTGCCACGTTGTATGCTCTGAGATCAGGCAGCCGAAGGCCTCCCTGTGTTTTATCTAGGACCAGTTTAGCAAATGAAATTCTGGGTCTCTTCGCATGCCATATAAACGAGGTAATTAAACTGCGATATTGACTCTCCTCCCGTTTGCGAACCCATAAGGGCACCATCTGTAAAGGGTATAATACTTTCGGTAGCAGGACCATTTTTACTAGAGCCACTCGCCCCATAAAACTAACTGGGAGATCTTTCCATTTGTTGCATAACTTCTTAATGGCTTCCAATCTTTCCACTACATTTTTTTTGTACACCCATTCTACTTTTGCACTTAAGTACACTCCCAGATATTTGATCCCCTCCCTGGCCCATCCCAGCGGGAAATCTGACATCTGAACACATGCACATGGGTTACTAATTGGGAGTGCCTCAGATTTTCCAAAGTTGATGCATAATCCCGAAAATTGACCAAACTTTTTAATAAGGTCCATCACCTGGAAGATACCTGTGGAAGCATCATCCACCAACAGCAACATGTCGTCAGCAAACATATTTATGCGGTATTCCCGACCTCCTACCTGAACCCCTTTCAGAGTCGGCTCTTGTCTGATTTTAGCTGCTAGTGGTTCGAGGGTGAGGATAAACAGAAGAGGCGACAATGGGCACCCCTGTCTGGTGCCTCCCCCCAAGCGCACAACAGGTGTCAACATATCATTTATTATAATTTGGGCAGTGGGATTGCTGTATAGTGCCTGAACCCACTCCAAAAACTCGCCCGTAATCCCATATTTTCGGAGCACCCAAAACAAGTATTCCCACACTACCTTGTCGAAAGCCTTTTCGGCATCTAGGCTTGCCATAATCTTATCCCCTGCTGTTTTACTACCCTCCAACAGAATGCGGCTGACCTTTAATATGTTGGCTGAGGCGAATCGGCCCCTTACAAAGCCCACTTGATCTTGATGGACCAGATGTGGCACCACTGCGCCCAGGCGCGCTGCTAAAACTGCCGCCAGAATCTTAATGTCCTGATTCAACAGGGATATAGGGCGATAAGAGCCTACAAGCTCCACATCTTTACCAGGTTTTGGTAATACCGTGATGTGCACATGATTCAGAACTGTGCCCATGTCACCCGAGACGCGTATTTCCTCACTATCTCACCCTGCAGTATTTTATAGAACTCTGTCCCCAGGCCATCAGGTCCAGGAGCTTTTGCTAATTTCAGTTGTTTTATAACATTCAGCACCTCCCGACCCTCAATCGGTCCATTTAGACTAGCTACCTGTGTCTCTGTAAGGGATGGTAACCTCAGCCCTGCAAAGAAGCTCTCGCAGCGTGCCTCTGAGAAGGAACCCTTTGCATAGAGGGAAGAATAAAACCGGACAAATTCTTGTTGAATCTCTGCCCTCCCCGTTTGTGCTTTACCTTGTGCATCCTTAATTTTTCCTATGAAACTTTTTCCACTTCTTTGCCGCACCAGGGATGCTAGCAGTTTCCCCGTTTTGTTGCCCCATCTGTGCATGCGGTATTTGTATAAACGGATATCATACAGTGCTCTGGCATCTAGCGCTGTCTGCAGCCTCTTTCTTGCTGCCGCATATTCTATCCTATTAACCTCTGAGGGCGAGAGAACAAGCCCTCTCCTTGCTCCCTGTACCTGGGCTATGAGTGTGTGGAGCTCCTTGTCCCTCTTTCTGTTGAGGGCTGCGGTGTACGCTAATATCTTTCCGCGTATTACTGCCTTTGCTGCTTCCCAAAAGACTCTGTTATTTACTGGCTGCTCTGAATTTTCTTCTACGTATTCTCCCCACACTTGCTTTAGATACTGGCAGAAGGCTTGGTCCTGGTACAGGGCCGGGTTCATGCGCCATCGACTCATCCTTTCCTTTTCACCCCACCTCAGTTGGACCCACACTGGGGCATGGTCAGAGACGACCGCCTCGCCAATTTCTGCTTTCTCAGCCAATCTCACTAAGGGTTGACTTATCAGCACGTAGTCAAGGCGCGCATGGACTCCGTGAGGATGAGAGAAAAAAGTGAATTCCCTCTCTTCTAGATGTAGTAGCCTCCAAATATCAATTACTCCCAGTTCATTGATAAGAAAGTTTACTCCCTTCCCATCATGGTCCCTGCTAACTGTCTTAGCTGGTTTCCGGTCTATTGAGGGATCACTAGTTATATTGAGGTCCCCCCCCTAGTATAAATGGGTAGTTATCGAATGTGGTGAGCTTTGCAGCTAGTAGGGTAAAGAACTTCTGTGAATATATATTGGGTGCATATATACTACATATAGCCACTTTCTGTCCCTGCAGAAGGCCTGCTATGATTACATACCGGCCATCCGGTTCCTGATACAATCTGTGCAACTCAAATGCCAAGTTCTTTTTTAATAGGATTGCCACACCTCTCTGCCTGTTATTGTACGAGGCATAGTATACTTCCCCCACCCACTCTCTGCGCAGTTTGACGTGTTCAGCGTTCCCCAAGTGTGTTTCCTGCAATAAGGCGATGTCAGCCTGTTGTTTCCGTAACGTCTGTAATATTTTAAAGCGTTTGACTGGTGAGTGGACTCCGTCCACATTTAGGGATATAACTCTCAAACTAGCCATACAAAAGCAATCTCCATATCCAAATGTTCACAATAGATTTCATGAGGTTCACACCAAGGGGGCCTCCCAGCCAAACCCCCCAGGAAATTCTGGTAGCAGCGTGAAATGCGTTAGATAGCTCCTTCTGTTGTGCGGTGGACAACTTCTCTCCTGCTCCCTCCCCCCTCCTCTTCCCTCCCAGCCCCCCTCCCATGGAAGGATACCCCCCCCTACCTTCCAAACTCTCCCAACCATTCAACACATTCAATCTCCCCCCCAACCACATCCACGGCTTCTTCACCTCACTCATCCCCTTAACACTAACTCCCCCCGGTCCCTTGAGCTTACCCTACCCCCCTTACAAAATAGTCTCTTATAACCCTCTATGTGCATGTCCTATTTCTTCCCCCATGGCACCCTTCCTGTGTCATGCGGTACAATACTAATCATAATACGTTTGAACTGGAGTCTCTATGCATATACCGTTAACAGGTCTCTCACTAATGAGGCTTATAACATTTGAAACATATTAACCTTAACATGTAAACATAAACATAACTGGTCCCATACAGATATTCAATTACTTGTTGTGAGACTCAGAATACCTGCGGACCATATCTGAGTGTTATACTCTGCAGTCACCACAGCTCGGGCATTTAAAGTGTAGTAAGAGCTTCGAGGAGGCTCCCCTTGCTTCCATACCGATAAAGATGTCCACTCGCTGCTTAGCATGATTCTGCTCCTCCCAGCTCCCCGCAAAGCCATCTCTCGCAGGCAGTTCTCATTGGTCTACTCCACTGATCTGCAGAAGTCCAACACTTGCAGTGAGCCTCCTACGTCTTACTTAGCTAGCTGTGGGGTTCTGCACATTATCAACTGATCATTGGCCACCAGGGCTGCGGCCACATCTTCTGAATCCCAAAACTAAGGAAGAAAAAAAAAACGTTAGATGGAGGTTGGAAACAGGCATTCAGAGCTGCATGCGTTCCACATAGTTTCCCAGTTCATTAGGTTCTGTGAAGAAAAGTACTTTATTGTCCTGCATGATCCGAACTTTAGCGGGGAAAAGCAGAGCAAACTTTACTCCTTTCTCATACAGTCTCTTGCAATGCTGCCCCATCTTCCGACGCTGTTCAGTTACTGCAGCAGAGTAGTCTTGGAACATTAGGATTCTATGCCTGTCATATTCCAACTCCCCTTTCTTCTTCCGGAACGCTAGCAGAAGTTTCTCCTTATCAGCGTAATTTAGGATTCTGGCAATGACCGTCCTGGGGCGTGCGTCTCCCTCTTTCAGGGCACCGAGTCTATGTACCCGCTCAACCTTCAATCCTTTCTCAGGCCCCTGTAATCCCAGCTTTTCCGGCAGCCATGCCTCCATGAAGTGCCATAAGTCTTTCTCTTTTACTGTCTCAGGGAGTCCCACTACTCTCACATTATTTCTTCTGCTCCTATTCTCCAAGTCATCTAGCTGTTTTTCCAGTTTCCCGCATTTCTGTTCAAGTTCCACCAACCTCGTGTCTGCTGCCTCTGCCCTGTCCTCCTGCCTGGAGATTCTTTCCTCTGCTTGTTGCAGCCTCGCGCCCTGCCGCTCCACTGCCTCTCTGATTTGCTCCACCGATGTTTGGAACTTGGATAGTTTTTCTTCCAGTATTGCGGTAACTTGCTGGATCAAATCTTTAAAGGCGTCTGCTGGCTGGCTGATCTCCCCCGCGGCCATATTTACCGTCGCCATTTTGGCGCGCGCTTCCACCTCGCGGGTCTTTTTAGGCCGCTGAGTCTTAGCGGGCATACCCGTCTCCCGTCCTCGCTGGGCTGCCGACTAGGGCGCAGATGCGCTGCCCTACTCTTCCGCTGCACTGATCTCCGTTTTTCTTATCTTAAAAGAGATTTTTGCGGTTGAATTAGCTGGTTTTCAGGGGTGTCGGGAGCGGAGCTAGATCGCGTGCGTCCGATCAGCCGCGTTGCATCATGGGACCCCCCACTTGATCTCATTTCATATAAATTGTCCACAGACCAAAACCTAACAATAACAGATATTAAATGGACGGAAACACCTTGGACCGAACACTACAAACTAAACTTATCCCTAAATTGGCGGAAGAAAAGATCACACCTTACACAAAAACACACAACCTACAGCACAAGAGGCCAAATAGACTCGAAAACATTCTGTCAGCAGATATACAGTGGGGGAAATAAGTATTTGATCCCTTGCTGATTTTGTAAGTTTGCCCACTGACAAAGACATGAGCAGCCCATAATTGAAGGGTAGGTTATTGGTAACAGTGAGAGATAGCACATCACAAATTAAATCCGGAAAATCACATTGTGGAAAGTATATGAATTTATTTGCATTCTGCAGAGGGAAATAAGTATTTAATCCCTCTGGCAAACAAGACCTAATACTTGGTGGCAAAACCCTTGTTGGCAAGCACAGCGGTCAGATGTCTTCTGTAGTTGATGATGAGGTTTGCACACATGTCAGGAGGAATTTTGGTCCACTCCTCTTTGCAGATCATCTCTAAATCATTAAGAGTTCTGGGCTGTCGCTTGGCAACTCGCAGCTTCAGCTCCCTCCATAAGTTTTCAATGGGATTAAGGTCTGGTGACTGGCTAGGCCACTCCATGACCCTAATGTGCTTCTTCCTGAGCCACTCCTTTGTTGCCTTGGCTGTATGTTTTGGGTCATTGTCGTGCTGGAAGACCCAGCCACGACCCATTTTTAAGGCCCTGGCGGAGGGAAGGAGGTTGTCACTCAGAATTGTACGGTACATGGCCCCATCCATTCTCCCATTGATGCGGTGAAGTAGTCCTGTGCCCTTAGCAGAGAAACACCCCCAAAACATAACATTTCCACCTCCATGCTTGACAGTGGGGACGGTGTTCTTTGGGTCATAGGCAGCATTTCTCTTCCTCCAAACACGGCGAGTTGAGTTCATGCCAAAGAGCTCAATTTTTGTCTCATCTGACCACAGCACCTTCTCCCAATCACTCTCGGCATCATCCAGGTGTTCACTGGCAAACTTCAGACGGGCCGTCACATGTGCCTTCCGGAGCAGGGGGACCTTGCGGGCACTGCAGGATTGCAATCCGTTATGTCGTAATGTGTTACCAATGGTTTTCGTGGTGACAGTGGTCCCAGCTGCCTTGAGATCATTGACAAGTTCCCCCCTTGTAGTTGTAGGCTGATTTCTAACCTTCCTCATGATCAAGGATACCCCACGAGGTGAGATTTTGCGTGGAGCCCCAAATCTTTGTCGATTGACAGTCATTTTGTACTTCTTCCATTTTCTTACTATGGCACCAACAGTTGTCTCCTTCTCGCCCACCGTCTTACTGATGGTTTTGTAGCCCATTCCAGCCTTGTGCAGGTGTATGATCTTGTCCCTGACATCCTTAGACAGCTCCTTGCTCTTGGCCATTTTGTAGAGGTTAGAGTCTGACTGATTCACTGAGTCTGTGGACAGGTGTCTTTCATACAGGTGACCATTGCCGACAGCTGTCTGTCATGCAGGTAACGAGTTGATTTGGAGCATCTACCTGGTCTGTAGGGGCCAGATCTCTTACTGGTTGGTGGGGGATCAAATACTTATTTCCCTCTGCAGAATGCAAATAAATTCATATACTTTCCACAATGTGATTTTCCGGATTTAATTTGTGATGTGCTATCTCTCACTGTTACCAATAACCTACCCTTCAATTATGGGCTGCTCATGTCTTTGTCAGTGGGCAAACTTACAAAATCAGCAAGGGATCAAATACTTATTTCCCCCACTGTACAATAACGAATGGACAGCACAAACGGAATCCATAGACTACCTCTCCGACTGGGATAAAAGATGCAGAAGCATACTAGACCAAATAGCACCCGTACGAACAAGAACATCACAAAGACATACTCCGATACCATGGTTTAACAACGAACTGGAAAAACTAAAAACACAATCCAGGAAACCCGAACGAGCATGGAAAAAAATAAAATGAACACACGCTCAACGCTTGGAAACAAATTCAAAGGAAATACAAATACGCAATAAGACAGACCAAAAGGTCATACTATAAAACTAAAATAGGACCTGATTACAAAGACACAAAGAAACTATATCAAATTGTAAACAAACTGCTAGACACCACCTCGGTCACCAACCAACACAGATATCCCATCCGCAGACAAACTTGCAAAATATTTCAATGAAAAAATTGCAAATCTACGCAACACACTTCCTCATGACAATACTGATATTGAAAACTTCATCAACGGTCTGGACCCAACCTCCGGAGAATACCCAGTGGACCGAACCTGGTCAAACTTTGCTCTCCTCACCGCCGAAACAGTTACCCATGTGATTCATAGGTTCTCCGACACTCACTGCAAATTGGATACATGTCCCAGCTACCTAATAAAATCCGCCCCTGACCGCTTCATAGCAGACCTCACATCCCACCTAAACTACTTGCTTCAACAAGGTCTCTTCCCCAAGGAAAAGGTTAACATCCTACTCACCCCAATACCAAAAGATCCCAAGAAAAAAAACATGTGAACTTACCAACTACCGCCCAGTAGCATCTATCCCACTGGCAGTCAAACTGATGGAAAGCATGGTAACCAAACAACTTAAACTGAGTACATAAACAAATCTTCAATATTACATGAATCACAATCAGGATTTCACCCCCTCCATAGCACTGAAACAGTACTAGGTACTCTCCTGGCCAAATTCAAGCAGGAAATAGCAACAGGTAAAAGAATACTTCCTCAATTCGACATGTCTAGTGCATTCGACATGGTAAACCATAACATACTACTAAAACTCCTAGATTATTTCGGTATTGGTGGAAACATATTCAGCTGGATCAAGGGTTTCCTAACCACCAGAACCATACCAAGTGAAATCAAATTCAAACATATCATTACCGTGGAAAGTAGATTGCGGAGTACCTCAAGGATCACCACTATCACCGACCCCTTTCAACCTACTGATGACCCCACTAGCCAAGTCCTTATCTGACCAAGGCCTCAACCCATTCATTTATGCAGACGACGTTACAATATACATACCTTAACAAACATGATCTGACAGAAATCAACAACGAAATCAAACTCAGTTTAAACATCATGGACTCATGGGCAAATGCATTTCAACTACAACTCAATACAGAAAAAACCCACTGCCTCATCCTCTCATCACAACACAATACATACAAACCCACAAATATAAACACCCCAGATTATACCCTCCCTATCTCAGACAGCCTGAAAATCCTTGGTGTTACAATAGACCGTAACCTTAAACTTGAGAGCCAAGTTAATTCTACTACTAAGAAAATGTGCTACTCAATGTGGAAACTTAAACATGTGAAACCATTCTTCCCGAGGCAAATATTTTGCAACCTGATACAATCAGTGGTACTAAGCCATGCAGACAATTGCGATGGAATTTATGCGGGATGCAAAGAACAACTCACAAAGAAACTTCAGACCGCTCAAAACACAGCAGTCAGGCTTATATTTGGAATAAAGCGATTCGAAAGTACCAAATCCCTCCGAGAAAAGCTACATTGGCTCCCAATCAAAGAACGTATTGATTTCAAAATCTGCACCCTGGTCCATAAAATTATCTACGGCGAATCCTGTGCAGTAGGAATGGATCCTCAGAAGCTTAGACAAAATTGGGTGGCGGAGCAGGTGGGGGAAGAGAGGTTGGTGGTTGGGAGGCGAGGATAGTGGAGGGCAGACTTATACAGTCTGTGCCAGAGCCGGTGATGGGAGGCGGGACTGGTGGTTGGGAGGCGGGAAATACTGCGGGCAGACTTGTACGGTCTGTGCCCTGAAAAAGGCAGGTACAAATCAAGGTAAGGTATACACATATGAGTTTATTTTGTTGGGCAGACTGGATGGACCATGCAGGTCTTTTTCTGCCGTCATCTACTATGTTACTATGATACATGATAGACCTCATAGACCTACCAACCAGAAACACAATCGGCTCAGCACGAACATACTTAAACCTTCACTACTCAAGCTGCAAAGGTCTCAAATACAAATCAACTTATGCATCCAGCTTCTCCTACATAAGCACACAATTGTGGAATGCACTACCAAAAGCCATGAAAACATCGTACGACCACCTAAACTTCCGGAAATCATTAAAAACCAACCTGTTCAAAAAGGCATGCCCTGCTGATCCTACTTAAGTGCCTAAACCCTGCTGCACAACGAAACCAAAGCTTGTAATGGACATTGCATAACTCTTCCTATCTACGATTCTCCCATTGTGTTTATAACACATGAACCTTATTCGACCGCAACATCACTTTGTATTTGTTCTTTATTGGAGATGGCGAATGCCATTACGGTACTATGTAAGGCACATTGAGCCTGCAAATAGGTGGGAAAATGTGGGATACAAATGTAACAAATAAAATAAGAGATCAGCTCAATAGACTCTGGCTTCTTAGTGGTAGCAAGCCACCAGAGGCCTGGAAGATGTCATCCAACTGTCCCCAGAGCTTGTACGCTCTCTTCAGTGGTGGACAATTCGATCCAATTTGACTTTGAAAGTTCCGTTTCAAATTCCTCAGCCACAAAAAGTGCTGATGACGGATGCATCTCTCTCGGGATGGGGCGCTCATGTAGGTGGCTTTCACACTCAAAGTGCTTGGTCCTCCCAGGAAACAAATCTTCAGATCAACCTCCTATAGCTTCGAGTGATCTGGAATTCTCTAAAGGCTTTTAGAGATTGGCTATCTCACCAAATTGTTCTCACCCAAACAGACAATCAGGTTGTGATGTATTACACCAACAAGCAGGGGGGCACCGGTTCATGCCTTCTGTGTCAGGAGGCTGTCCGGATGTGACATTGGAATCGGCAACGTGGCAAGTTCCTTCAAGTCACTTATCTAACAAATGAAAACAATACCCTGGCTGACAGATTGAGCAAGATAATGCGACCGCACAAGTGGTCTCAATATTGTCGTAGCCCGCAAGATCTTCCGAGCATGGGGCAACTCCTCGGTGGATCTTTTTGCTATTCAGATCAATCACGAGATCCCTCAGTTCTGTTCCATGCTTAAGGCCCACGACAGACTAGCATCAGATGCTTTCCTCCTTAGCTGGGGGATAGGTCTTCTGTATGCGTATCCTCCAATACTTCTAATGGAAAAAACTTTGAATCTCGAGCAAGACCGTGGGACCATGATTCTGATTGCGACATATTGGTTGCGGCATATATGGTTCCCTACTCTTCTGGAATTATCCTCTGAAGAACTCTTGAGATTGGAGTGTTTTCTGACCCTCATTACTCAGAACGAGGGGGTCACTTCTACATCCCAACTTTGTCTCTAGCTCTCGCAGCTTGGATGTTCACAACCTAGAATTCGCTTCCTTGGATCTTTCGGATGGCGTCTCCCGAGTCTTGCTGGCTTCCAGGAAAAATTCCATTAAGAGGTGTTACTCTTTTAAATGTTGGAGGTTTGCCGTCTGGTGTGAGAGCAAGGCCCTAGATCCCCTTACTTGCCCTACACAGACCCTGCTTGTCTACACCTGTCTGAGTCTGGTCTCAAGACCATTTCCCTAAGGGTTCACCTTAGTGCAATTAGTGCTTATCAACGTGTAGAAGGTAAACCCATCTCTGGACAGCCTCTAGTTTGCTTCATGAGAGATTTGCTTTTGTCAAAGCCCCCTGTCAAACCTCCACCAGTATCATGGGATCTCAGTATCCTCACCCAGCTGATGAAAGCTCCTTTTGAGCCACTGAATTCTTGCCATCTGAAGTACTTGACCTGAAAGGTCATTTTCTTGGTGGCTGTTACTTCAGCTCTTAGGGTCAGTGAGCTTCAGGCCTTAGTAGTGGATCACATATTAAATTTCATCACAATAGAGTAGTCCTCCGCATGCACCCTAAGTTCCTGCCAGTGGTGTCGGAGTCCCATGTGAACCAGTCGATTGTCTTGCCAACATTCTTTCTCTGACCTCAGCCCATCCTGGCGAGAGCAGTTTGCACACTTTGGACTGCAAGAGAGCATTGGCCTACTACATGGAGTGGACAAGGCCCCATAGACAGGCTGCCCAGCTTTTTGTTTTTTGATCCCAACAGGATTGCCATCGGGAAATGCACCATTTCAATTTGGCTGGTAGATTGCATTTCCTTCACTTATGCCCAGGCTGGGCTGGCCTTGGAGGGTTATGTCACGGCTCATAATGTCAGAGTCATGGCCGCATCGGTAGCCCATTTGAGATCAACCTCCACTGAAGAAATTTGCAAGGCTGCGACGTGGTCTTCAGTCCACACATTCACATTACACTACTGCCTTGTGCAGGATATCCGACGTGACAGTTTGGGCAGACAGTACTGCAGAATCTGTTTGGGGTCTAGAATCCAACTCCACCCTCCTATGCCTGTTTTATTCTGTTCCAGGCTGCACTCATTTAGATTGTATATAGCAAGTATTCTCCAAGGACAGCAAGCTTTATAATTCTCACAATCCCTCTCTTGGAGTTTTCTTCTTTGTACTTTTTTTTTTTTTTTTTGCTATAGTATTAAACTGAGGAGACTGCATTCGCATGACAGGTGGGAAGGCACTTGCACATGCGTGATGGAGCGTGCTCTCTTTTTGGATTTGGCAAATGCTGGACTGGGTGAGGCAGATTGGCATCACCAACTTGTGAGAATATAAAGCCTGCTGTCCTCAGAGAATACCTGCTACAGGTAAGTATCTTTGCTTTTTTTTAAACCCAGATAAACTAACAGCTGTTAACTATGTCCCTGTGGCAAAGAGTTCCAGAGCTGCTTTGTATAAAAGGCAGTGCCTTAACTCCCATAATGAATATCCAGGCTAAGGCCAGCAGTGTTTAATGCCAGGCCGTGTCAGGGCACCGGCACTGAATATCCAGGACTGTATGGGCGGTTATCTCTTATCTGATTAAGTGTGATATTTGATACTTAACTACATAAGTTTAAACTGGACAAAGATAAGATTGTTTATGTGGTGCCATTTGTCCAATTAACATGCAATTAAGTGCTGAATATTACTACTACTACTTAACATTTCTAGAGCGCTACTAGGGTTACGCAGCGCTGTACAATTTAATAAAGAAGGACAGTCCCTGCTCAAAGGAGCTTACAATCTAAAGGACAAAATGTCAAGTTGGGGCAGTCTAGATTTCCTGAATAGAGGTATGGTGGTTAGGTGCTGAAGGCGACATTGAAGAGGTGGGCTTTGAGCAAGGATTTGAAGATGGGCAGGGAGGGGGCCTGGCAAATGGGCTCAGGGAATTTATTCCAAGCATGGGGTGAGGCAAGGCAGAAAGGGCGGAGCCTGGAGTTGGCGGTGGTGGAGAAGGGTACTGAAAGGAGGGATTTGTCTTGAGAGCGGAGGTTACGGGTAGGAACGTAAGGGGAGATGAGGGTGGAGAGGTAGGGAGGGCTGCAGATCGAGTGCATTTGTAGGTTAGTAGGAGAAGCTTGAACTGTATGCGGTACCTAATCGGAAGCCAGTGAAGTGACTTGAGGAGAGGGGTGATATGAGTATATGAGTATATCGGTCCAGGCGGAAGATAAGACGTGCAGCAGAATTCTGAATGGACTGAAGGGGGGGGATAGATGGCTAAGTGGGAGGCCAGTGAGGAGTAGGTTGCAGTAGTCAAGGCGGGAGGTAATGAGAGCATGGATGAGAGTTCCGGTGGTGTGCTCAGAAAGGAAAGGGCAAATTTTGCTAATGTTATAGAGGAAGAAGCGACAGGTCTTGGCTATCTGCTGGATGTGCTCAGAGAAGGAGAGGGAGGAGTCGAAGATGACTCTGAGGTTGCGGGCAGATGAGACGGGGAGGGTGATGGTGTTATCAATTGAGATAGAGAGTGGAGGGAGAGGAGAAGTGGGTTTGGGTGGGAAGACAATAAGCTCGGTCTTGGCCATGTTCGGTTTCAGGTGGTGGTTGGACATCCAGGCAGCAGTGTCGGATAAGCAGGCCGATACCTTGGCCTGGGTTTCCGCATTGATGTCTGGTGTGGAGAGATAAAGCTGGGTGTCGTTGGCATAAAGATGATATTGGAAACCATGAGATGAGATCAGGGAGCCCAGGGAAGAGGTGTAGATTGAAAAAAGAAGGGGTCCAAGGACAGATCCCTGAGGAACTCCAACAGAGAGCGGGATGGGGGTGGAGGAAGAACCATGAGAATGTACTCTGAAGGTACGGTGGGAGAGAAGAGGAGAACCAGGAGAGGACAGGGCCCTGGAACCCAAATGAGGATAGTGTGGCAAGAAGTAAATTGTGATTGACAGTGTCAAAAGCAGCGGATAGGTCGATGATGATGGAATAGTGGCCTTTGGATTTGGCAAGGAACAAGCCGTTGCAGACTTTAGACAGTGCAGTTTCTGTCGCGTGTAGGGGGCGAAAGCCGGATTGAAGAGGATCGAGGATGGCATGAGAGGAGAGAAAATCAAGGCAATGGCTATGAACGGCGTGGCGCGTTCAAGTATCTTGGAGAGGAAGGGTAGGAGGGAAATTGGGCGGTAGTTGGAGGAACAGGTAGGGTCAAGTGATGATTTTTTGAGGAGTGGTGTGACTACAGCATGCTTGAAGGTGTCAGGAACAGTATTGGCACTTAACCACATAAGTGCCAACTCTATCCACCAAATCACTAGCTTTCATGGTTAGCACTGGTATTCAGCGGCACTATTTGGTTAAGTGCTGCTTATCAGCAGATATCTCCACATAAGCAATTTAACCAGGCAGGAGCCTCTCTTGCCTGCTTAAATCACTTTGAATATTGATTCCAAAACTAATAAAGTGTTACTATCTCCTTGTTTCTGTTTATCTCCCTTATTACCTGAGCTGTAATGGCCTCTTAATACCTAGGTTAGTTTGAACTGTTTAAGCTCAGCCTAGCTGTTTTGTTTCTTCACTAACTTAATGAAGACAAGAAAACTCTTGAAAACTTGTCACAGATACTTTTAAGACCTTTTATTGGAATTCTGTTATTTCCTCATATCCAAGAGGACAAGCATAGCAACTTGGAAGTCTTTCAATTTGACATTCCCGAGTGAGATGTCTTTGAGTTAGTCTTAAACCCAAGCAGGAGGAAACATTAGTATCTGAGTGATACCTCTGCTCTAGATTGTGAGGAGCACATGAGTGAATGTTCCTGTGATCTGGACACTAATGGATGGTTCCCACCATGCAAAAATGGTAGTGCTTCCATTTGAAAACTATGAAATTATTTTTGCAGATTGATCAGCTAAATTTTTATGCAATAAAACTGTATTTTTACCGCATCCTAGATCAGTGCTTAAGATGTTTCATGTCCTCCTGAACACATATAAGATCCTCTTTCGTTCTTACCTGCCATTTTGTCCACTTGAACCAAGCTAGGAATTCTGCAATAGTGACAACCTATTTCAGAGAATTTGGAGTCCATTTAAGTACCTCTGAAAGAGTCATGAATGTGCCTTGCTTTGGCTTCAGATTGGTATATGAGATGTCCACTACATTTTGAGGGTGGGAAGGAGAATTAAGTTTCCATTATGTAGGTTCTTAGTATTCCAGAACATGGGGGATAGTTGTGTCCATCAGCCAGAAGATAGAGATAAAGAACTAAAAACTAGATAGGTATTTATTTATTGGGATTAACTGCCTTTATGAAGAGATTCACAGCATGAAATTCAAATAACAGAGAGAATACAATGATCTTGACATTCAAATACCATATCTATGATACTAATGCTTTTCTACAATACGGCTTACCATATAGCTGAGGGACCAAGTGCAGATATATAGATGGGGACAAGATACGTTGTACAGAGTCAGTTGAGATAAATAGATGGGTGGCTAAACTCAAGGCAAGTTCTTTATACAGTTAGATCAGTTCCTTATATCTTGTTTGTTAGTGTGTGTAGTCGGTTACTCTATTTTTTAAAAGCTTGGGAGGAGCCAGGCTTTCACCAGCTTCCCGAAATAAGGTAGTCTCAAGTTTTACATAGCCCCTCTGGAAGTAAATTCCAGGGCGTGGGGGGCTTCTCCTGAGAAGGCTCACTGGCGGGCATCACATTGTACAATTTCTTTTGATGAGGACCTTAGAGGTGTCAAAGGTGAGTAAAGGGCTAACTAGTACTCTGACCCATTTTGTAAGATATTGTTAGCCAGAGTAGTTTTTGCAGGAAGGGTGTGATGTGGTCACACCACTTGCAGCCTTCTATCAGTCGTGCTGTGGCATTCTGAATTGGAGCTGATACAGACTTTTTGGTTTGAGTGTTTGACAGAAATCTAGTCATGATGTTATGGCATGGACCACTGTGGTTGCTCGTCTTTTCAGTACACAGAGATTTCGTAGCTGCCGTAGGTGATCTCCAGCAGGTGGATGGACACACTTTTCAGCCTCTGGCTCTGAGTAGTTTACGCCTGGTCAAGTTAACTGATCCCAGTTGAGTTGTACAGGTGGCTTGAGTCTGCAGAGTCATATCTGGAGGTCTTCAGATTCCTGTCTCTGGTGCCTTGCAAATTTTTCTTCCCTCCCTTCCCTGTTTCCCGTGAAGTTCTCCTTTTTCAGCACAATAACCTTTAAAAGAAAAAAAAAAGAGAGAGAGAAAGACAGAGGTTTACTGGAAAGCATGGGACAAAGTATCTGTCCTGAGCGTTTATCTATTTTAAGACTTATTGAGACTGTGAACTTGAGGGGAGCAGCCAGCAGTGGTAAGTATGACTGAAGTTTGACACAGAACCACTTGAAGGGCTGCAGGTTCTAATTGGTGCAAGGGAGGAATACTGACTCACTGCATGGGACATGTTGTGCTGTGCTATGCCAGACAGGGTGAATGGTGACTCCCGTGGAGGCAGTTGAGCAATCAAAGAACGTATTGATTTCAAAATCTGCACCCTGGTCCATAAAATTATCTACGGCGAATCCTGTGCAGTAGGAATGGATCCTCAGAAGCTTAGACAAAATTGGGTGGCGGAGCAGGTGGGGGAAGAGAGGTTGGTGGTTGGGAGGCGAGGATAGTGGAGGGCAGACTTATACAGTCTGTGCCAGAGCCGGTGATGGGAGGCGGGACTGGTGGTTGGGAGGCGGGAAATACTGCGGGCAGACTTGTACGGTCTGTGCCCTGAAAAAGGCAGGTACAAATCAAGGTAAGGTATACACATATGAGTTTATTTTGTTGGGCAGACTGGATGGACCATGCAGGTCTTTTTCTGCCGTCATCTACTATGTTACTATGATACATGATAAAGCTGGGTGTCGTTGGCATAAAGATGATATTGGAAACCATGAGATGAGATCAGGGAGCCCAGGGAAGAGGTGTAGATTGAAAAAAGAAGGGGTCCAAGGACAGATCCCTGAGGAACTCCAACAGAGAGCGGGATGGGGGTGGAGGAAGAACCATGAGAATGTACTCTGAAGGTACGGTGGGAGAGAAGAGGAGAACCAGGAGAGGACAGGGCCCTGGAACCCAAATGAGGATAGTGTGGCAAGAAGTAAATTGTGATTGACAGTGTCAAAAGCAGCGGATAGGTCGATGATGATGGAATAGTGGCCTTTGGATTTGGCAAGGAACAAGCTGTTGCAGACTTTAGACAGTGCAGTTTCTGTCGCGTGTAGGGGGCGAAAGCCGGATTGAAGAGGATGGGACATGTTGTGCTGTGCTATGCCAGACAGGGTGAATGGTGACTCCCGTGGAGGCAGTTGAGCAGTTTTCCCGCTGTGGGACCCGCCAGCCAGCGTTGAAGCGTTGCAGTATGTGCAAGCCAGGAATCTCACAGGACACAGAGGAAATAATCAGCGACAGCACATATGCCATGGTCTTTGAGCTCTCTGGCAGGGCCGGTGCACTGTTTAAGCGTTGCCATTCTGGGACAGACCAAAGGTCCATCAAGCTCAGTATCCTGTTTCCAACAGTGGCCAATCCAGGTCACTAGTTTGTAGCCGAGCGCAAGAACGGGTGCTATTTTGTAGGGGCCTACTGGCATTGAGGAGCAGCCTTTATCTGATCACGTGCAGAACACAACTGCCATTTTACAGACTCTGAGCCCAGCAGTGCATTCATCTGCATTGGTATGTTTGTTTTTCTCTAAGTTTATATTGCTCTTAAACCAGGCATATTTACTGAAGCAGGGTCAGAGTTGTTACTACTACTAACTAACATTTCTAAAGCGCTACTAGGGTTACGCAGCGCTGTACAATTTAAACATAGAAGGACAGTCCCTGCTCAAAGAGCTTACAATCTAAAAGACAAGAGAACAATCTAAAGACAAGTGAACAATCTAGAGGACGAGTGAACAGTTAATCTGGTAGGGTGGATAGATTGGGGCATTCTATATTTCTCGAGCGGTTAGGCGCCGAAGGCAGCATTGAAGAGGTGAGTTTTAAGCAGAGATTTGAAGATGGGTAGGGAGGGGGCATGGAAGATTGTTCCAGGCATAGGGTGAGGCAAGGCAGAATGAGCGGAGCCTGGAGTTGGCAGTGGTGGAGAAGGGTACTGAGAGAAGGGCTTTGTCCTGTGAGCGGAGGTTACGGGCGGGAACATAGGGGGAGATGAGGGAGGAGAGGTAGTGAGGAGCCGCAGACTGAGTGCATTTGTAGGTAAGGAGGAGGAACTTGAATTGTATGCGATATCTGATCGGAAGCCAATGAAGTGATTTGAGGAGAGGGGTGATATGAGTATATCGGTTTTGGCAGAATATAAGACGTGCAGCAGCGTTCTGAACGGATTGAAGGGGGGATAGATGGCTGAGTGGGAGGCCGGTGAGGAGTAAGTTGCAGTAATCAAGGCGAGAGGTAATGAGAGCGTGGACGAGAGTTCTGGTGGTGTGCTCAGAGAGGAAAGGGCGAATTTTGCTGATGTTGAAGAGGAAGAAGCGACAGGTCTTGGCAGTCTGTTGGATATGCGCAGAGAAGGAGAGGGAGGAGTCGAAGATGACTCCGAGGTTGCGGGCAGATGGGACGGGGAGGATGAGGGTGTTATCAACTGAGATTTATTTTATTTATTTTTGTTACATTTGTACCCCGCGCTTTCCCACTCATGGCAGGCTCAATGCGGCGGGCAATGGAGGGTTAAGTGACTTGCCCAGAGTCACAAGGAGCTGCCTGTGCCGGGAATCGAACTCAGTTCCTCAGTTCCCCAGGACCAAAGTCCACCACCCTAACCACTAGTCCACTCCAGAGAGTGGAGGAAGAGGAGAAGTGGGTTTAGGAGGAAAGACGAGGAGCTCGGTCTTGGACATGTTCAGCTTCAGGTGGCGGTTGGACATCCATGCCGCAATGTCGGATAAACAGACCGATACCTTGGCCTGGGTCTCCGCGGTGATGTCAGGTGTGGAGAGGTATAGCTGGGTGTCATCAGCATAAAGATGATACTGAAAACCATGAGACGAGATCAGCGAGCCCAGGGAAGAGGTGTAGATTGAGAAGAGAAGGGGTCCAAGGACAGATCCCTGGGGAACTCCAACAGATAGTGGGATGGGAGTGGAGGAAGATCCATGGGAGTGTACCCTGAAGGTGCGGTGGGAGAGATAGGAGAACCAGGAGAGGACAGGGCCTTGGAACCCAAAAGAGGACAGCGTGGCAAGAAGTAAATCATGATTGACAGTGTCAAACGCGGCAGAAAGATCGAGGAGGATGAGGATGGAGTAGTGACCTCTGGATTTGGCCAGGAGCAGGTCATTGCAAACTTTAGAGAGTGCCGTTTCTGTCGAGTGCAGAGGGCAAAAACCGGATTGAAGTGGATCGAGGATGGCATGAGAGGAGAGAAAATCAAGGCAGCGGCTGTGAACGGCGCGCTCAAGTATTTTGGAAAGGAAGGGTAAAAGAGAGATGGGGCGGTAGTTGGAGGGGCAGGTAGGGTCAAGTGAAGGTTTTTTGAGGAGAGGTGTGACAACGGTGTGCTTGAAGGTGTCAGGGACAGTTGCAGTGGAGAGAGAGAGAGGTTGAGGATGCGACAGGAGGGGGTTGACAGTATGGGAGATGGTGTTGAGTAGGTTGGTGGGGATGGGATCAGAGGAACAGGTGGTGCATTTCGAGGAGGAAAGAAGGCGGGAAGTTTCATCCTCGGTGATCTCAGGAAAAGAGGAGAAAGAGACCTGGGTAGGTTGGTTGAGGGAGAGGGTTAAAGGGTGAAGAGGAGGTGGTGGCTTGGTCTTGAACTCAAGGTTGATCTTTTGCACTTTGTCGCGGAAATAGTCGGCCAGTGATTGAGGGGGGAGTAGGAGCGGGGGGCACTTTTAGGAGGGAGTTAAGGGTGGTGAAGAAACGACGAGGGTTGGAGCTGAGGAATTGGTCAATTGGGTGTAATAGTCCTGTTTTGCACGGAATAGGGAGGAGTGGAGGGAGGATAGCATGAATTTGTAGTGGAGGAAGTCTGAAAGGGTACGAGATTTCCTCCAGAGGCGCTCAGCGGATCGGGTGCAGGAGCGAAGGTAACGGATGCAAGGAGTCAGCCAGGGCTGGGGATTGGTGCGCTTTGTGGGACGGGAGATGGATGGCGCGAGGGTGTCCAAAGCAGAGGAGAGAGCGGTATTGTAAGCGGAGACCGCTTTGTCGACAGTTTCGGAGGACGTGATGAAGGGGAGGAGATTAGAGATAGTAGATGATAAGGTGGAGGGGTCAATAGCCTGGAGGTTCCTGGAGGTGGTGGTTAAAGTTGGACGGGGTGGAGGGGGGGGGGGGGTGAAGAAGTGTGAATGTGATCAGGTGATGGTCGGAGAGAGGAAGAGCTGAGACATGGAAATTGGAGGGTGAGCCGGAGGAGGAGAGGACGAGGTCAAGACAATGGCCGTCACCGTGAGTAGGGGTGGTGGAGCACAGCTGGAGGTTGAAGGAGGATGTTAGGGTGAGGAACTTAGAAGCATGGGGGTCGGATAGGTCATCAGCATGTAAGTTAACGTCTCCGAGAATGAGGGACGGAGATGAGGGGTCAAGAAAGACAGAGAGCCAAGCATCAAAGTCGGTAAGGAAGGAAGGGAAGGATTTATCAGGGGGGCGGTAAATGACTGCCACTCTGAGTGGTAACGGGTAGAATAGCCGGATGGAATGGGCTTCAAAGGATGAGAAGCAGTGAGACTGCGGTAGGTGGAGGGGTTGGAAACTACAGGAGGGTGAGAGTAGTAGCCCAACGCCTCCGCCACGGCCAACTGGGCGGGGCGTGTGGGAGAAGAGAGAGCCTCCATGGCAGAGGGCTGCAACTGAGGCAGAGTGTTCCGGGGAGATCCAGGTTTCGGTTAGGGCGAGCAGTTGAAGGGAGCGAGAGATAAAGAGATCGTGGGTGAGAGACAGTTTGTTGCAGACTGAGTGGGCATTCCACAAGGCGCATGAGAAGGGGAGGGAGGAGGGGGGAAGGAGGGGAATAGAGACGAGATTGGAGACATCCCGGGATCGTTCGCAAGGATAGGACGGGGACAGGTGAGGGGGACCTGGATTAGGGTTTGTCTCCCGCGGATAGCAGGAGGAGGAGCCAAGAGAGTGCGGAGGAGGGTGGGGGAGGTCGGGCGACGAAGACGGGGTGTACTTAGGAGGAAAGGGGATGGGTTAATGGCAGGAAGGAAGTGCCGAAGGTTGAGAGCCAGGAAGGAGGAGGGGGACAAGAGGGATGGTGAGGTGAGGGATGGAGGTGAATAGGGTATTGCGGTGGCGGGCAGGGTGGGAGGGCAGCGGGTAGTTCTAATGGTAGACAGTGGGAGTGGGGGGAAAAGAAGATTAGGAAGGAACAGGGCAAGGAAGGGAACATGGACAGGGGCCATAGGTGGTGACTGAGGTGTAACAGGTGACTATATAGTGACTGAGGTGTTAAGCAGATAGATAGGGCTTGAAGCTAGGTTTTGGGTTGGCGATTAGGTAAGTTGCTGCAAGGTGCTTCAGTTTCTTGGCTCTTTGGCTCATATGCCTTCCTGGAGTGGGCAGATCTGCTTCTCCCTCCTTATCTGATGTTGCTTTGATCTATTTGGAGGATCATCTATTTGAAGGGAGATCATCCAAAAGTACTGAGGTTGTTTCATAAAGAGGCGCTCTTATTTCTGAGGCACTGGCAGTGCTTTCCATTGAGGAGCCTTCTGCTTCGGCATTGGGAATAACATATTAGTCGATCATGAGGGGGCTTAGAGGTCCTAAGTCCTTCCCGATTCATCCAGACATTCAAAACCTGATTAACAGCAGAATGGATCTCACCAGACGCGGGGCTGAGAGTGAGAAAAGCCATGGCTCACCTCTACCCACTAGTTCCAGAGGGGAAAGATAAATTGCAACTTCCCAGGGTAGACTCCCTGGTTACAGCGGTGACAAAGAAGACCACCTTGCCGGTGAAAGGGGGCATTGCCTTAACGGATAGGAAACTAGAAGACTTACTGAAACAAGCCTTGAAGTGGCCTCTTTGGTGTTTCTCCAGGCAGGCCTTCAGAAAGGATTAATGTTGGCTTCTCTTCAAGTGGCAGCTTTGGTCTGTTTCAGGGACTGACTGTAGTAGCTTGCCAATTCTATAAGATTAATATCTAATTATGGATTTTATTTTTGTAAGATCTTAAAAACTTATTTGTATGCATTATACTTTTTTGGTCTAATTGGTTGGTATCATATTTGATGGGGAAATTTTATTTTACATAATTATGTAATTAAATCTGAGATAACTAACTTTTGTAAACTGCTTTGAAACAAATGTTAGTTGCGGTATAGAAGTACCTGAATAGAATAGAAAATGTCTCTTAGTCGAGCTAAATGCGCTGTGATTGGCTCAGAGACTTCCTGGTCTCTCAGCTGAGTGAAGCACTGCCAAAAAAAGACATTTTTATAAAGGGGGAAGGTGGCCAAAACAGGTGCCCATCCAAAAAAAAAAAAAAACGTCCATTTTGGCCCCCTTAATAATAAAAATGTCTTTTTTGGCAGTGCTTCACTCATCAGAGACCTGGAAGTCCCTGAGCTAATCACAACGCATTTAGCCGAGCTAAACGCGCTGTGATTGGCTCAGAGACTTCCAGATCTCTCAGCTGAGTGAAGCACGGCCAAAAAAGACATTTGAGCTGCGAAGAAGTTGCAGGAGATGTTTCTTTTTTTTTCTTTGCAGCTCGTCCCGGCAGGCAGGCAGTCTGAGCAACTGCCTGGGGGGAGCTAACCATGCTTCTGGGAGTTTTGAAAGGCTTTGAAACGGATCAGATGAGGTTTTTTTTGTTGTTTTTTGAGTGAAGGACATCCTTGGCATGCGCAGAGCAGCCAACATAACGCTTGGTTGCTCTGAGCATGCTCGACCGGCCGACTGGCCGAGTGTTTACTGATAGAATAGAGAATGCAAGTGAGCTACAATGAGCAGCTCATTTGCATTCCCTTTCCGTAATGCATGCCCGTTCCTTACGATTCGCTAAGGGAATCGGTAAGGGAAGGGCTCTAACGATTTTTTAGTGCATCTTCCCATGAGGAGCTGGACTGGATGCCAAAAGAGATCTCAGCTCAGTTTTCAGTTCTCTAACTCCATCTGCTGGTGGTCAAACATAACTATGCCACAGGTTCTGGAATAGTGGGAAGGACTAATGGAAAGATAGTTATCGGGTAAGGCCTAATTTCTCCATAAGCTATACTTGTTAAAAGCATACATTATTTTTTCTTAAGGTTTCTAAAAGTCCACGACGATCCCTTCGCCTCCGGAATGCGAAAAAGATAGCAATCAGCAACCTTGCCATAGAACCTGAACAGGGGAGAGTAACCCGTCAAACTGTGGCACAGGTGGAGAAGCAAGAGAAAGGTGAGGTACCAGATGGTAGAAAGGACTCTTAAAAATTGCCTATATCACTCCTCGCATTTGTCCTGCAGAGAGTATGGGTGGTGCTGATTTGGGATCAGGGTTGACTCAGCAAGGTATGCATGGGGATGTATTTAACTACTTCCTTCCTTATTTGTGCCAGACCAGCTAAGATAAGTGGGTAATGTTCCCCTGCAAGCAGATTGAGACAGCAAGAAAAGCCCAGAACTGACGTCACCCCCTCTTTAGGGGGCTGGCACTGCCTTTTCAGCATCTCAGCATTTCGCTGTCTCCTGCAGATAGTGCAGTCATTTATTCTAGTGCAGTAGTTTATTTTTTTACTCCTCCCTTGTGTACTATGCTATGGTGAGTATGCATCTACAAACTGTGGATTTGTTACTGTGGTCTCTACCAGAACATTAGTTTTCAAAGAGAAACTTCACAGGAAAATTTGGCCTCTTGGTCTCCTGCTCATTGTTACAGCTTTGTCCTGAAATGCTGCTTTCATGAAGAAATAAACCTCTTAAGACAGAAAAGCAGAAGAGACAGGTTGGAAAAGAATGTGAAAGACAATGATTTCCGAATTTAAAACTAAAAATCCAAGCATATCCATTAGCTGTAGTTAAGATGTTGATAAAATGCTTTTGTGTATTTGTAAGGTGTTTATAACCGTGCTATTTCCTTGCAGAGAAAGAGGAGCCTGAGGAGCAGACACACACTGCTAGGTATGTCTCCTGTAAAATAGTGTTGTCCAAACTTAGCTGGCTAGCTGCTTATGTAGGTTGTTTCAGCATGAAGGAGGCCAAGACCACTAACAAAATCTATAAGACCAATCGATCGTTTTAAATTGAGTTAATAATTTTTTTTTTAATGTGTGTGTTGCTTGTGCTTGAACAGGGAATCTGACATACCAGAAAAATATTTTGGGGCCATATTCAGTACAGCATATGTGGTTTAAGGTATTAGGGTAAAATTATGTGGATATTTTTAACCAGCTATTCAAAATATGTCTGTCACTTCTTCTGACTATTGCTATTTAAAGATAACTTCATACCTTAAGCCTATGTCCATGGTTGAGATACTGTAACTGCGTAAAGTTACCCAAGATAGAAGCTAAACATTCTCACTGTCAACTCTGAGTCTTCTCCCCAACCTCTCCCAATTTTAAATGCTTTGTTCCATATCATCATGCTGATCAATCCATAGACTGGTGGGTTGTGTCCATCTACCAGCAGGTGGAGATAGAGAGCAATCCTTTTGCCTCCCTATATGTGGTCATGTGCTGCCGGAAACTCCTCAGTATGTTCTCTATCTCAGCAGGTGGTGGTCACACACAGCAGCAGCTCTGGCTAGGTCTCCAAGCCTAATTCTTAGGTTTTGTTGAGTACCTGGGGTTGAGGGCTCTTCTTGAGCAAGTGCAAACTGGTAGTGCCAGGTCCCTCCTTTTCTCCCCCCTCCCGCTGGCTCCGTTAAAAAAAAAAAAAATTTTGAACGTCCTTTAAGGGCGTTTATTTCAACGTTTATATCAGCGTTTATTGCAGCTGCTCACTGGGACACCAGTTCGTTACAGCTCAGAGCGAGAAGCAGGTAATTTTACCTTTTTATAGCGGGCAGGGGGTTCCCCGTTCGGTCTCCACGTGGCTTATGGCATCGGAGAGCGAGGGCGCGAAGATTCGCTACCCGGACCGCGTGTGTGCGTCTAGCGGGGATGCGGGGGTTTTCAAAGCCTGAATCGCCTTTGTTGGGCATCAGTTTGGAGTCCGGTCAGTGTCCCGGTTCTTCCTCCGGTGCAGCGGTTTTTCCTCCCATAAGCGCCCATCTCCCGCTGCTCGCCCACTCCATGTTGGCCGGTCCACTCTGCTCGGACGGCTTCTTCTTGGGCCGCCCTCGAGCTGGGAGACGTTAATGCTGTGGTCGCCCTTGATTCGGGTGACGGCAAGAAAGCGGCCAAAGTTAAGCGCCGTTCTTCCTGCGCGGCTCCTCGGAGTTTCGCACCAGACGCCATTTTGGATGCGCACCATGTTCCTCCCCCGCTCTTGCGAGCACCGGTTGAGGTGCGTCTAGGGCCGTGGCCCAGGCGGCAGAAGTGCACAGTTCGGGGGGTTTCTCCCCTGAGTTCATTTTGCTGCTGCATCAGGCTTTTCTTATGATAAACGCTGCCCCGGCTCCCCCCTCTGATCAAGGGGCTGAGGCCTCCGGAAGCAAATGCCCTCGGGTGGACTTCCGGGCCCTAGAGGACTCGGTCTCCTCTGATGTAGATGAGGGCAGCGTATCTGAGTTCTCCCAACGGTCCTTTGGGGATTCCTTGGAGGAGACGGATTACCGCTCGGTTGGAGCGGATGACCCCTCTGCAGCATGGATCTTTCGCTCAGAGGATTTGCCCAACCTGTTAGTGCAGGCCATGAGCATTTTGAAGAGTTCCTCTCCGGAGGACGTCTCTCCCTCAGCCTCTGTTGGCTCTGCCATCATGCGGGGGACTAAGCGCCCGCCTAGATCCTTCCACGTGCATGAATGCACACCTTGATTTCGGCTCAATGGGATTTCCCAGAAGCGAGCCTTAAAGTGGCTAGGGCTATGTCCCGCCTCTATCCTCTGCCTGAAGGTGAACAGGAGGCCTTTCTTGGGCCTACCGTGGATTCTTTAATCACTGCGGTGACTAAGAAAACGGCGTTACCGGTGGAAGGTGGCACGGCCCTAAAGGACGCCCAAGACAGGAGTTTGGAGGCGGCTTTAAAGTCGTCCTTCGAGGCGGCTGCTTTAAGTTTACAGGCCTCAATTTGTGGCTCCTATGTGGCCAGGGCATGCCTGACGCTTGCGCAGTGGGCTTCCCCCTCGAATCCTTCCTTGAGGGCTGATTGGCCAGCCCTGGAATCGGGCTTGGCCTACTTGGCAGGCTGGCTGTATGATGTCTTGAGACCCTCGGCTAAAGGTATGGCTCAGACAGTCTCTGCACGGCGGTGGCTTTGGCTGAAGCATTGGTCTGCTGACCACGCCTCTAAGTCTCGCCTGGCTAAGTTGCCTTTTAAAGGCAAGCTGCTCTTTGGGGTCGAGCTGGACAGGATTGTGACCGATCTCGGCACGTCTAAGGGCAAGAGGTTACTGGAGCTCAGGGCTCGGGCCAGTGATGCCCGCCCCGGTTCCTCCAAAGGACGGTTTCAGGAAGCCCGTTGGTATTGCCCGGGCAAGTCGAGCTCCTCTGCCCCCTCTTCCATCAAAAGGAACTTCTCTCCCAAGCAGCATTCCTTTCGCAGAGACCGCCATCCCGGAGGTGCCTCCTCCGGTCCTCGCCCAGGGTCTTGTACCCAATGACGGGGCCCTGGTCCATGGCCCACTGCAGATTGGAGGACGCCTATCATTTCTGGGCGAGTGGATCAGGGTAACTTCAGACTCTTGAGTGCTGGAAGTCATCAGAGACGGCTACAAGCTAGAGTTCTGCCGACCCTTAAGAATCGGGTTTGTGCACTCTCCCTGCAAGTCTCCGGTCAAGCTGTGGCAGTGCAGCAGACTTTGGACAATCTGATCCGCCTGGGTGCGGTCGTTCCGGTGCCAGAAGATCACCCTGGCAAGGGACGTTACTCCATTTACTTTGTGGTACCTAAGAAAGGAGGTTTTGTCCGGCCTATCCTCGACCTCAAAGGGGTCCATCGGGCCTTGGAAGTTCGGCACTTCCGGATGGAGACTCTCCGCTCTGTTATAGCGGCAGTGCAGGCAGGGGAGTTCCTGGCATCCTTGGACATCAAGGAAGCTTACTTGCATATTCCCATCTGGCCTCCTCATCAACGCTTTCCGCGTTTTGCAGTTCTGAGGACTCTCCCAGTTCAGAGCCCTCCCTTTCGGGTTGGCTACTGCTCCGCAGACCTTCTCCAAGTTATGGTGGTCATTGCGGCCTTCCTACGCAAGAAAGGAGTACAAGTCCATCCTTATCTGGACAACTGGTTGATCCGAGCCCCCTCTTATACAGAGTGCGGCAGGGCTTCAGACCGGGTGATTGCTCTTTTGAACTCCCTGAGGTGGATCATCAACTGGGAGAAAAGCCAGCTGCGCCCGACTCAGTCCCTGGAGTATCTGGGAGTTCGATTCGACCCCCAAGTGGGCAGAGTGTTCCTGCCAGACAATCGGATTGTCAAGCTTCAGGCTCAGGTGGACAAGTTCCTAGCAGCCTCTTCTCTTCGGGCTCTATGGGCAGCTGTTGGGCTCTATGACGGCCACGATGGAAGTAGTGCCCTGGGTCAGGGCCCATATGAGACCTATACAGCTCTCTCTGCTGCAGCGATGGACTCCAGCTTCGGAGGATTACGCTGTGCGCCTTCCCTTGGATCCAGCGGTGCACAAGGCGCTGAGCTGGTGGCTGAGGTCAGACAAAGCCGTCCGTAGGAATGCCTCTTGTGACCCCGGAGTGGGTTTTCGTCACCTCATTCTGTACCCTTGAGGCGTTTAGGCATCAGCAACGAGGTTTAAAATAAATAAACATTTTTAAAAGGCGGCTATTTTGGCCGTTCTTGTGGCAGTCCAGAGATAAAACGTCTTCAAGGGCGTTCTTGCCTTAGGCGGTTTTGCCTATTAGTCTGTCAGAGCACAAAGCAACTGTTTGTTTTTTATTGTGTTCGCGGCCATTATGTCTAAGCCGGCGAGGTGTCGGTTTTGCGCGAAGCGCGGCGTTGAAGTGAAAGCTGGCCAATGTAGAATTTGTGGGGAGCCTACGTTGTCAGCGCTCTTGCCCCCTTGCTTTCCCCTGAGTCGGCGGAGGTGTTGGGCGGCGATTTGACCACACATTCCGGGCCGGCAATGGCGGGACCGGTGTTGGCGTGGAAACGCGGCCATTTTGTCTGCGTGTCCCGGGTCGGCCTCGACGGAGCCGTTTTTGGCGGGAAGCGTGGCCCTTTTGGCCACACATTCCGTACCGGCGCCAGGGGACCCATGTACGGCGGGAAGCGCGCCTAGTTTAGCCACAGATCACGTGATGGACCTGCCGCCTCGGGAGCGAGGGGGGTCTGTCACGGAGACTGCGGGAAGTGTTGGGGTTTCAGCAGCATCGGGGGGGGAGTCTGGCTTCCCCCCTGAGTTTGTTTGGTCTCAGTATAATGCCTTGAGAGCTGGCCCCTCTCAGGCTGTTTGTTCCCCGAAGGCTGCTAGCTGAGTGGGAGTTAAGCGCCCACGGGTGGATATTTTGGAGCCTATGGAGATACTTTCTCTGCCTGGGTCGGAGGTTTGGAGTGACCCAGGAGAGGAGGATCTCTTAGATGTGTCTGAAGGTCAGGATGGGCTAAGGCCTGGGGAAGATTCTTCAGTGGTTGACATTTTTCATAAGGAGGAGTTGTTAGAGCTTATTGATCAGGTGATCTCTACTTTGAAGTTTGCTCCGGCGGCCACTCCCTCTGCGGAGGGACCCCAGGTAGATCCTTTGGTTAAGGGGATTCGGAGAGCCTCCCGTTCCTTTCCCATGAATTCAGACATTAGGGACATGGTTTTTCAGGATTGGTCTGTGCCGGAGGCTGCTTGTAAGGTATCTAGGGCTATGGCGCGGCTGTATCCCTTGCCTCCGGAAGATTTGGCCCTGCTGAAACCACCTACTGTGGATGCGGTGGTTATGGCGGTTACTAAGGCTATGGCCATTCCGGTGGATGGCAGTACAGCCTTACGGGATCCTCAGGATAGGATGCTAGAGTCCTTTCTGAAGCATAGCTTTGATTTGTCGGCTTTGGCCTCGCAAGCCTCTGTGTGTAGAGGCTTGGTAGCCAGAGCTTGTTTCCGTTGGGCGGAGAAGCTCTTTGACGAGCCTGTGTTAGAAAGGACTGGTTTGGTTCAGGACCTGGCCAAATTGGAGATGGGGGTCTTAGGGGCTGGGTGGCAGATGCGGCCTCTAAAGCAAAGTTGTGTTCTCTACCTTTCAAAGGTTCTATGTTGTTTGGAGAGGACTTAAACTGATGAGTGGTCTTGGGGATACCAAGGTCTCACGGTTGCTGGAGTTACGGCCTAAGGCGGCTAGTCGAGGTGGTTCGGCTAGAGGTCGGTTTAAGGACGTGAGGCGGTACAGGCCGGGCAGATTTGTCTCCTTCTAAAAGCTAGTTTTGACTTCCGGTGGGGGCATGGAGCTGTGAGGACGTGAGGAAAGGCAGCTCCGGGGCGCCAGTATAAATCAGCATTAGTAACAGCACAACCCCGTTGAAAAAAGAACGCCGGATCGTGAAGGAAGCAAACCGCGAACATTTATTGAATAACGCGGGGCCCAAAAAACGTCGGATGGCAACAAAATCAGCTCGGAAAGAGCCAAAAGAAAAGACTCGAGCCGCGGACAAAATGGCGGACAAACACGCGCCGGCGTCGCCACCGCTTAGCTCACAATGGGCAACTGAAATCACCGAGGAGGTAAAGGCGGCGGTGGAGCAAGCGGTGGGAGTCAAACTACAGCTGATATTAGACAAGCTTGAAGGGCTGACAGAGAGAAACACGCAGCTGATTAACGAATTGCAGGCGGTCCAGCAACGAGTCGGGCAGGCGGAGGAGGACATAACAAAAGTCTCGGAGGAGCAGCCAAGAATTCGCACGCGCCTCGCGGAGGTGGAGGCGAAGCTCGATGACCTCGAGAATCGCTCGAGGAGGAATAATCTCCGCCTCGTGGGGCTGCCTGAAGCATTACCGGAGAGAAATTTAAGTGCATTCCTAGAAAAATGGCTGCCAGAAGCGCTGGGAAATGAGGAGATGGTGGCAGCTCTGAGGGTTGAAAGAGCGCACAGGCTTGGTCAGAGAAGAGATGAAACAGGTCGGCCCAGAGTGGTAATATTCAAGATCTTAAACTATGCCCACAAAATGCTTATTCTCCAAGAGCTGCGCAAGGGGAAACATCTTGAATATAAAGGCAAAAAAATATTGTGCTTTCAGGATTACTCCACAGCAGTGTCGGCGGCAAGAAAAAGTTTTGCGCCACTGTGTACGAAGTTGTTTGGACTCAAATACAAATTTAGCCTCCTGTACCCGGCCAAGCTCAAATTGATGGAAAATGGGCAGGTGGTGTATTTTGAGAAGGTGGAGGAGGCGAAGACATATGTGGAGAGGATGCTTGCCATGGGCCGTGAAGGGTGAAAGCTCAGAGGCACTGGAAATAAGGGAGAAACTCCCGCAGAGCAGTATTGGTGGGCTTAGAGACTAAGGTTTCGCATTGTTGGATTACAAGTTAATGGACATAGCGGAGACACATAGAAAATGAGAGTGGAGAGCCTTGAGGGCATGTTGAAGGAATTCTCCAAAGCGGTTTTGAGTTGCTGTTGTTTGGTTATTGCGAGTTTGCAGCAGGACCAGTTGTCGGCTGGAGAAAGGATCACAGGGCGCAGAATCCAGAAAAGTCAAGAGGTTAATTTGGGATGAATGAAGAGCCCTGACGAAGGGCGAATGGACCTTTTTCTGGACATTATTTGTCATCTAGAGGTCTGGTGAGAAAAGGGGGGTGGGAAGAATAAGAGGGTTGGAATAATCGAGGGTTTTTTAGAGGCGCCCTAGCCTCGATACTGAAGGAAGTTATGCTTAGAGGCATGAAGGGATGGAAAGTGGGAATGGAAGGGAGGGGGGAGGGGGTGGGGTGGGGGGGAGGGAGAGGGAGGAGGGAGGGGAAATTCCTGTATGGCTATGGTGGTATGATGAAAATAAGGAAGATCTGGGGGGTAGGCCGAATAAGTCTGAAGAGGGATTCATATCGAGCTGAGGGGGTGGAGGCTGGGACACTCTCTCGGAGTATATTGCAAGGAAATAGACAGGCAGCGACTATAGAAAGAGGGGTGACATGACAACTCTACAGATAATAACATGGAATGTGGGGGGTATATCCTCTCCGATCAAGAGACAAAAAATACTAAAAACACTGAATGATAAGAAAGTGTCCATAGCATTTTTGCAGGAAACGCACCTCACTAGGGAAGAACATAAAAAGTTGAAAGCCTGGTGGGTGGGGGAAGTGTATGAAGCGGCAGCAGTCAAAAAAAAGGGAGGAGTAGCGATCCTAATTAGGAAAAACCTAAATGTGGAGGTCAAAAAAGTGGTGGCAGATCCAGGGGGGAGATATGTCCTTGCATCAGTGGTGGTGGAACATCAACCATTAGTGTTGTGTAATATATACGCTCCAAACAATTTTGATAAACGGTTTGCAACACAGCTTATTCGCAAGATACATACAATGGGTGAGATTCCATTAGTGGTGGGAGGGGACTTGAATGATGTAATGGACCCGATATGGGATAGATCTAAACCGACAGGGAAGGAACTGAATAGAAGGGAAAGGGGCACTACGAGGATATGTGATGCATTAGAATTGGTAGATGTCTGGAGACTGTTACATCCGATAGATAAGGACTTTACACACCTCTCCAGGGCTCATCATACACTATCTCGAATAGATTACATAATGCTTTCCAGGGAGCTTATCACCAAAGTGGAGGAAGCCCAGATAGGCCCAATCATGGTCTCTGACCATGCTTGGGTGAGAATGCAGATCCGGTTGGGAGGAGGGAGATCCATGATGGGAACTTGGCGCTTTCCCGCACATCTGTATCGGGACGCTCAATTTGGGCCTTTCCTGGTGGAGAGGTGGAGGGAATATAGTGCTCACAATGAACAACATAGATCTGATCCAATTCTCTTTTGGGAGACGGCCAAGGTAGTCCTCAGAGGAGACATCATCTCTTATCTGGCCTTCAAAAAGAGAGCACGAAATAGGGAGGTATATAGATTGGAAAAGCAAGTGGTGGCATTGAGAAAGAGGTATGGAAAGGGTCATGATCTGGGAGTGAGAAGGCAGTTGCTAGAGACACAGCAGGCATTGAATGAACTTCTACAGGAGAAGACTCAGAAAGCAAACATATATTATAAGTATCAACTCTATAGGTTTGCTAACAAAAGTGGGAGGTTTTTGGCTCGACTCGCCTCCCAGAGGCTTAGTGCTAAGAAAATCCTCACAATGGAGGATAATGCAGGAATAAGGGCAAATACAGATGAGGGCATAGTGGCCATCCTAAGGGATTTCTTTGGCAGGCTATACACAAAACAAGAGGATTTAGTACACCCTAGTGGGACGTACCTACATAGTATGGACCTGCCGAAGGTAACTACGGAAGAAGCAGAGGTGTTGAATGCACCTATTATAGAAGAGGAAGTAGAATTAGTGATTAAGGGGAGTAAGTTAGGGAAGGCTCCAGGGCCGGATGGTTGGAGAAGTGAATTTTTCAAAATATTGAATGCTGAGGTGAGTCCATTGCTCGCGGCAGTATTTAATGCAGCCATTCAGCAGGGGCAGTTGCCACGACACCTGAATAGGGCACAGATCAGCGTGCTGCCCAAGGCAGGTAAACCAGCAGATAGACCAGACTCATATAGACCAATTTCACTAATAAATGTGGAATTAAAATTCTTGGCAAAGATTTTAGCAAATCGATTAGCGAGGTTTCTGCCCGATTTGGTCATGGACTCCCAAGTGGGATTTACATGTGGGAGGGTGATAGCTAAGAACATGAGGCGAATATGGGTTGCTTTAGAGAGGGTTAGAATAGAACGGGACCCGGCTTTGCTAATCAGTTTCGACGCTGAGAAAGCGTTTGACAGAGTGGACTGGGGTTATCTGTTTGGAGCGCTGCGAGCTTATGGGATCACGGGATTGTTTGAGAAGGCAGTGAGAACGCTATACACAGATCCCCAGGCGCAGATATATGCGAATGGTCTACAGTCTGAATGGTTCCCGATAGGGAGAGGGACAAGGCAAGGTTGTCCACTATCACCGCTCCTATTTATCCTAGCGGTAGATCCCCTTCTGAGGGAGATTCAACAGAATGTAGATATCCGAGGGGTGGTGATTCGAGAGCATACCTTTAAGACAGCTGCATTCGCGGATGATCTGTTGGTGCTAATCACGGACCCGAGGCGCTCCCTGCTATATCTGATGGAAAGCTTAAAGGAGTATGGGGACTTTTCGGGGTTCCGGTTAAATCTGTCGAAGTCAGAGGCCTTAGCTAGCTCTGAAGATCTACAAAGAGGGTGGGGGGATAGTTTTCCATTGAGATGGGCGCAGGGTTCTTTTAAATATCTGGGAATACAACTGCCAATGGATACCAGGCAGATTTATGACCTTAATATGGCCAAATTGCTAAGTGACACCAGGGAGCAGTTGGCACGGTGGTCTATGCTCCCTGTGTCGTTAATGGGACGAATACAGTTGTTCCGTATGATAGTATTTCCACGATGGCTCTATGTCTTACAGGCCCTGCCTCTGTGGTTGGCAAAGCGGGAGTTGGGGACACTCAGAAGAATGGTGATGAAGTTCTGCTGGGCTGGCAGGAAATCTAAGATGAAGTGGCAGCAGCTATTAGGGCACTGGAGAGTGGGGGGGTTAGGACTGCCGGATATGCGGGAGTATAACCAGGCATGCCTCCTACGACATCTGCGGGACTGGCTCCTGGGTACGACCACATACACGGATGTAGAATTGGAGAGGGCATATTTCTTCCCGTGGCATATGAACAATTTACTACATATTAAGCGGCCAGGGCAGTTACCTGTTAAAATCAGAGAGAGTGTATTGTTGGGGCCGCTGAGGAAGGTGTGGCGGGAGTTACTGCAAAGGTGGGGACAGGATCCGGGTTCCAGTGTATTCTTATCACTAGCTGGGAATGATGATTTTACCCCAGGTAGGGAAAATGCTGTGTTTCGTAGATTACAGGAGCAGGGAGTAGAGCTATTAGAGAGTTTTATTCAAGAGGATGGAACCTTGATTGCATTGGCTGACTTCCAACAAAGATGTTCTGGGGGAGTGGCGGTGCTCTTTGCTTATCAGCAATTAGCACATTATGTGCGTAGTCTGGGGAAGGAGGGGTTGTCCCTTAGTTTTGGGAGACAATTCAGGGAATTTATGGAAGGGGATGCATTGGGGCAGGTTTCAGTCTCCTGGTTCCGCAAAGAGTTAGAGAAAGGGCAGCCAGGAAAGCAGATGTCAGAGGTGGCAGCGAGGTGGAGTGCGGAAGTACAACAACAAATTTCTGAACAAAACATAAAGCAAGCGCTGATGGGTATACCGAAGGTGGTTTACAGTGCAGAACTGCAAGAGTGTCAATTTAGAATCTTACACAGAGCGTATTTTTCCCCCAGGAGGGCTTTCCATGCTAAAGTGGTGTCTTCAGATAGATGCCCGAAATGTAAACAGAACAATGCCACATTGGTGCATTGCCTATGGCAGTGTAGAGCTCTTAAAGCCTTCTGGGGGAAATTGGGTAGATATATGGGAGAGGTGCTGGGGTACCCAATCGCTCTCACTTTTGGAAAAATGATATTGGGTATCCCTGGGCAGTGGGGGGTTGGGACCCAAGGGGAGCGGCTGTTTTTGAGCAAGGCATGCATAGTGGGGAAAAAGTGCATTCTCAACCATTGGGTGGTGGACGTGCCTCCCTCTCATTGGTACTGGAGAAACAAATTACATCAGCTGATGCTCTGGGAGGCTAGAGGGGCACGCTGGACACCAAAGAGAAGGACACAGTTTTTAAGTATCTGGGGGAAATACATAAACAAGATATCGCCCCGAGCACGCAGTCAAGTGCTCAACGGGCTACCCTGAGGATTTTGGGATACTGGATGAGCACGGGTAAAAGAGACATATACAGGAAGGGGGGAGGGGGAGGGATGTATAGGAGGGAAGAACGCTTAGGAAGGAGTATAGGGGTTGGGGAAGTGGGAGGGAAGGGGGGAGAAGGAATCTAGAAAATAAAGAAAAATAAAAAGCAAATCACATAGGACATGTACCAGCTTTGGATAGATATTATAAACATTGCCTGTAACAAAGCAAAATGGGATCAGCAAACAGAACATTGTGTATGTTGGACATGTTTTAATGTATTTGAAGTTTCAATAAAAAATGATTTAAACATAAAAAGCTAGTTTTTCCAGTGGACGCAGTCCTTTCGAGGGGGTCGTCGAGGAGATAGGGACTCCTCCGGAGGTGCCGGAAATGGTAATAAGTCCTCCTTATGGAGGTGTGCAGGTACAGCCTCTGGTGAAGGTCGGGGCGCAACTTCGTCTGTTTTATCAGGGGTGGACTCAAATTACTTCAGATCAGTGGGTGCTAGATGTCGTTCGCGACGGTTATGCGCTCGAGTTAGAGCACCCGCTGCCGGATCTTTCTTCCCTTTCCTTGTCACTCTCGAGTCAAGTTAAAGGCTATTCAAGAGACTCTGGGCCGCTTAATCCAGTTGGGAGCTGTGGTACCCGTTCCTCGGCACGAGCTGGGAATGGGTTGTTATTCCATTTACTTTGTGGTGCCGAAGAAGGAGGACCAGTTTCGACCCATTTTAGATCTCAAGAGGGTCAATGGGGCGCTCAAGGTGCCATCCTTCCGCATGGAGACTCTGCACTCGGTCATAGTGGCTGTTCGTCAGGGAGAATTTCTCACGTCACTGGATCTCACGGAAGCGTATCTGCACGTGCCGATTCGAGAGGCCCATCAGCGTTTCCTTCGTTTTGCTGTTTTAGGGAGGCGCTTTCAGTTCTGTGCTCTGACTTTTGGTCTGGCAACGGCTCCACGCACCTTCTCCAAGATAATGGTGGTGGCAGCAGCGGCTTTGCGGAGGCAGGGAATTCTGCTGCGTCCGTATCTGGACGACTGGTTGATCCGGGCAAAGTCTCTGGCTCACAGTGTGGTGGCGACGGCTCAGGTGGTCGCATTTCTGGAATCGCTCGGATGGGTAGTGAATGTAGTCAAAAGTCAGTTGATCCCATCTCAGAGTCTGGAGTACTTGGGAGTGCGGTTCGACACGGCAGTGGGTCGTGTTTTTCTGCCGGATTCTCGGATCGCCTCTCTTCAGCAGCAGGTCCGGCTGTTAATGTCCGTTCAGAGTCCGATGGTTCGAATATACCTTCGGGTTCTGGGCCTCATGGCAGCGACAATAGAGGTAGTACCATAGGCCAGGGCGCATATGCGTCAGCTTCAGGCGGCTCTGTTGTCTAGGTGGTCTCCTCAGGTACACAGTTTGGAGTTGCGGTTGCCATTGAGGGGGGCTCCTCGGCGCAGTCTCCAGTGGTGGCTGTGCTCGGCTCATCTGAAAAAGGGCATGCCGTTGGAACCTCCTCAGTGGGTGATTCTGGTAACGGATGCCAGTCTGCTGGGCTGGGGAGCTCAGTGTCTCCGTCGGTCCGCGCAGGGGCGGTGGTCGACTGAGGAAGCTCAGTGGTCTATCAACCGGTTGGAGACGAGGGCGATTCGGCTAGCTCTGTTGGCATTTAGCGTATGTCAATCGGCAGGGCGGTACAAAGAGTCCACGGTTGGCAATCGAGACGGCTCTGCTTATGAGTTGGGCGGAAAGGCATCTAGTGCAGATTTCGGCGGCGCACATGGCCGGGGTGGACAACGTGAACGCGGATTTTCTAAGCAGACACATGTTGGACCCCGGAGAATGGTCTCTGCACCGGTCGGTGTTTGACCAGATAGGTCTCCAAGCCTAATTGTTTAGGTTTTGTTGAGTACCTGGGGTTGAGGGCTCTTCTTGAGCAAGTGCAAACCTGGTGGCGCCAGGTCCCTCCTTTTCTCCCCCCTCCCGATGGCTCCGTTGAAAAAAAAAAAAAAAAAATTTTGGACGTCCTTAAAGGCGTTTATTTCAACGTTTATTTAAACGTTTATTGCAGCTACTCACTGGGACACCAGGTCGTTACAGCTCGGAGCGAGAAGCAGGTAATTTTTACCTTTTTATAGCGGGCAGGGGGTTTCCCGATCGATCTCCACGTGGCCTATGGTGTCGGAGGGCGCGAAGAATCGCTCCCCGGACCGCGTGTGCGCTTCTAGCGGGGATGCGGGGGTCTTAAGTCTGATTCGCCCTTGTTGGGTGTCAGTTCGGAGGCCGGTCAGTGTCCCGGGTCTTCCTCCGGTGCGGCGGTTTTTCCCGCCATAAACGCCCATCCCCCGCTGCTCGCCTCCGCCATCTTGGCCGGCCACTCTGCTCGGACGGCTTCTTCTTGGGCCGCCCTTGAGCTGGGAGACGTTAATGCCATGGCCGCCCTTAATTTGGGCGGCGGCTAAAGTTAAGCGCCGTTCTTCCCGCGCGGCTCCTTCGTGGAGTGTCGCGCCGGACGCCATCTTGGATGCGCAGCATGTTTCTCCCCCGCTCTTGCGAGCGCCGGTTGAGGGTGCGTCTAGGGCTGTGGCCCAGGCTGCTGAAGTGCACAGACTGGGGGGTTTCTCCCCCGAGTTTATTTTGCTGCTGCATCAGGCCTTCCTTATGCAAAACGCTGCCCCTTCTCCCTTGTCCGATAAAGGGGTTGAGGCCCCCGGAAGTAAACGCCCTCGGGTGGATTCCCAGGCCTTAGAGGACTCTGTTTCCTCTGATGTAGATGAGGGCAGCGTATCTTGAGTTCTCCCAACGGTCCTTTGGGGATTCCTTGGTGGAGACGGATTCCCGCTCGGATGGAGCGGATGACCCCTCTGCAGCGCGGATCTTTCGCTCAGAGGATTTGCCCAACCTGTTAGTGCAGGCCATGAGCATTTTGAAGATTTCCTCTCCAGAGGACGTCTCTCCCTCAGCCCCTGTTGGCTCCGCCATTATGCTGGGGACGAAGCGCCTGCCTAGAACCTTCCACGTGCATGATGCCATGCACACCTTAATTTCGGCTCAATGGGATGTCCCGGAAGCGAGCCTCAAAGTGGCTAGGGCTATGTCCCGCCTCTATCCTTTGCCTGAAAGTGAACGGGAGGCCTTTCTTTGGCCTACCGTGGATTCTTTAATCACTGCGGTGACTAAGAAAACGGCGTTGCCGGTGGAAGGTGGCACGGCCCTAAAGGACGCCCAAGACAGATTGGAGGCCGCATTAAGGTCGTCCTTCGAGGCGGCTGCTTTAAGTTTGCAGGCCTCAGTTTGCGGCTCCTATGTGGCCAGGGCGTGCCTCACGATTGTGCAGCGGGCTTCCCCCTCGGATCCTTCCTTGAGGGCTGATTGGCCGGCCCTGGAATCGGGCTTGGCTTATTTGGCAGATTTACTGTATGATGTCTTGAGAGCTTCGGCTAAAGGTATGGCTCAGACAGTCTCTGCGCGGCGGTGGCTTTGGCTGAAACATTGGTCTGCTGACCACGCCTCTAAGTCCCGCCTGGCTAAGTTGCCTTTTAAAGGCAAGCTGCTCTTTGGGGTCGAGCTGGACAAAATTGTGACCGATCTCGGCACGTCTAAGGGCAAGAGGTTACCAGAGGTCAGGGCTCGGGCCAGTGCTCGCCCCGGTATCTCCAGAGGACGGTTTCAGGAAGCCTGTCGGTACCGCCCGGGCAAGTCGGGCTCCTCTGCCCCCTTTTCCTTCAAGAGGAATTTCTCCCCCAAGCAGCATTCCTTTCGCAGAGACTGCCGTCCCGGAGGTGCGCCCTCCGGTCCTCCCCCAGGGTCTCGTACCCAATGACGGGGTCCTGGTCCATGTCCCAGTGCAGATTGGAGGACGCCTGTCCTCGTTTCTGGGCGAGTGGACCAGGGTAACTTCAGACGCTTTGGTGCTGGAAGTCATCAGAGACGGCTACAAGCTAGAGTTCTGCCGACCCTTAAGAGACGGGTTTGTACTCTCTCCCTGCAAGTCTCCGGTCAAAGCTGTTGCAGTGCAGCAGACCTTGGACAATCTGATCCGCCTGGGTGCGGTTGTTCCGGTGCCAGAAAATCAGCTTGGCAAGGGACGTTACTCCATTTACTTTGTGGTACCAAAGAAAGGAGGTTCTGTCCGGCCTATCCTCGACCTCAAAGGGGTCAATCGGGCCTTGAAAGTTCGGCACTTTCGCATGGAGACTCTCCGCTCTGTTATAGCGGCAGTGAAGGCAGGGGAGTTCCTGGCATCCTTGGACATCAAGGAAGCGTACTTGCATATTCCCATCCGGCCTCCTCATCAACGCTTTCTGCGTTTTGCAGTCCTGGGCCGACACTTCCAGTTCAGAGCCCTCCCGTTCGGGTTGGCTACTGCTCCGCGGACCTTCTCCAAAGTAATGGTGGTCATCGCGGCCTTCCTGCGAAAGGAAGGAGTACAAGTCCATCCTTATCTGGACGACTGGTTGATCCGAGCCCCCTCTTATGCAGAGTGCGGCAAAGCTGTGGACCGGGTGATTGCTCTTTTGAGCTCCCTGGGGTGGATCATCAACTGGGAGAAAAGCCAGCTGCGCCCGACTCAGTCCCTGGAGTATCTGGGAGTTCGATTCGACCCCCAAGTGGGCAGAGTGTTCCTGCCGGACAATCGGATTGTCAAGCTTCAGGCTCAGGTGGACCAGTTCCTAGTAGCCTCTCCTCTTCGGGCTTGGGACTATGTGCAGCTGTTGGGCTCTATGACGGCCACGATGGAAGTAGTGCCCTGGGCCAGGGCTCATATGAGACCACTACAACACTCTCTGCTGCAGCGCTGGACTCCGGTGTCGGAGGATTATGCTGTGCGCCTTCCCTTGGACCCAGCAGTGCGCAAGGCGCTGAGCTGGTGGCTGAAGACAGACAAGTTGTCTACAGGGATGCCTCTTGTGACCCCGGTGTGGATTGTCGTCACGACGGACGCCTCTTTGACGGGCTGGGGAGCCCCCTGCTTGGGAAGGACAGCGCAGGGGCTCTGGTCTCCTGCAGAGGCAAAGTGGTCTATCAACCTCCTGGAACTCAGAGCCATTCGGTTGGTGCTTTTGGAGTTCCTCCCGGTACTGGCGTTGAAGCCAGTACGGGTCCTGTCGGACAGTGCCAGGGCTGTGGCCTATGTCAACCGCCAGGGAGGTACCAAGAGCGCCCCTCTAGCCAAGGAAGCCATGAATCTATGCCAGTGGGCAGAAGCGAACCTGGAACAGCTGTCAGCGGCCCACATTGCCGGAGTCATGAATGTCAAGGCGGACTTTCTCAGTCGCCATACCTTGGATCCCGGAGAGTGGCACTTATCGGCTCAGGCGTTCTTGGACATCACGAAGCGCTGGGGCCAGCCGAGCCTAGATCTGATGGCGTCATCGGCCAATTGCCAAGTGCCGCGCTTTTTCAGCAGAGGACGGGACCCTCGATCTCTGGGAGTAGATGCTCTTCTCCAACAGTGGCTGACACAGGAGCTTCTCTATGTGTTCCCGCCCTGGCCCATGTTGGGCAGGGTACTAAATCGGGTGGCAAAGCATCCGGCCCGAATAATCCTGGTGGGTCCGGACTGGCCCAGACGTCCCTGGTATGAGGACTTGATCAGGCTCTCAGTGGACGACCCTCTGCGGCTGTCAGTGGAGCAGGGCCTGTTGCATCAGGGTCCCGTGGTGATGGAGGATCCCTCCCCCTTTGGTCTTACGGCCTGGCTATTGAGCGGCAGCGTCTGAGGAAGAAGGGCTTCTCAGACAAGGTCATCGCCACTATGCTGAGAGCGAGGAAGCGCTCTACTTCTACTGCTTACGCCAGGGTTTGGCGTACCTTTGCAGCGCGGTGTGAAGCAGGCTCACTTTCTCCCTTCAATGCTCCAATTTCTTCAGTGCTGGCGTTCCTGCAAGAAGGTCTGGAGAAAGGCCTGTCGCTCAGTTCCCTTAAAGTCCAGGTAGCGGCTCTGGCTTGCTTCAGGTGCCGCCTGAAGGGTGCTTCCCTGGCTTCGCAGCCAGATGTGGTACGTTTCCTCAAGGGAGTTAATCACCTGCGCCCTCCTCTGCACTCAGTGGTGCCTGCGTGGAATCTCAGCCTGGTGCTAAGAGCCTTGCAGAAGCCGCCTTTTGAACCAATGTTGAGGGCATCTCTGAAAGACCTGACGTTGAAAGCAGTCTTTTTGGTGGCTATCACTTCAGCCAGAAGAGTTTCCGAGCTCCAGGCACTCTCATGTCGAGAGCCTTTTCTGCAGTTCACTGAAGCAGGAGTGACTATTCGCACAGTGCCTTCCTTCCTGCCCAAGATTGTTTCTCGCTTCCATGTGAATCAGCAGCTCTGTCTCCCTTCCTTTCGTAGGGAGGACTACCCAGAGGAATACTCTGCTCTCTAATTTCTGGATGTGAGACGAGTCATCATCAGATACTTGAAAGTGACCAATGATTTCCGGAAATCGGATCATCTGTTTGTCCTATTTGCAGGTCCTCGTAAGGGTCTGCAGGCTGCTAAGCCTACAGTGGCAAGATGGGTCAAGGAAGCCATTGCAGCGGCTTATATGGCCGCGGGGAAGGTGCCGCCTATCCAGCTGAAGGCTCACTCCACTAGAGCTCAGGCGGCCTCGATGGCGGAGGCCGGGTCCATCTCCTTGGAAGAGATTTGCAAGGCGGCAACTTGGGCATCGGCCCATACCTTCTCCAGGCATTACCGCTTGACTGTGGCTGCTCGGGCGGAGGCCCGGTTTGGAGCTTCAGTGTTGTGGTCAGGGATTTCTATGTCCCACCCTGGGTGAGTACTGCTTCGGTACATCCCACCAGTCTATGGATTGATCAGCATGATGATATGGAAGGTAAAATTATGTATCATACCTGATAATTTTCTTTCCATTAATCATAGCTGATCAATCCATAGCCCCTCCCAGATATCTGTACTGTTTATATTCTGGTTGCATTTCAGATTCAAGTTTAGTCTTCAGTTCCTGTTCAGGAGGACTTCGTGTTCAAGTTTTTTCAATTGGATTCTTCAAGAGTTGAGACGAGTTTGTGTTACAGTGAGCTGCTGCATTCCTCTCCCCTCCGTTTTACGGGGCTGGATTGAGACATAAATTCTGCCGGCACTCCCTCCCGCTTCGTGCGGCTGTAGGGCAGCTTTGTACCCCTCCCGCTTCGGCGGTGTTAGGGTCAGTCAGCTCCTCCCGCGGTTGCGGTTGCAGGATAAGCCAGATCCCCCCGCATCGGCGGGGTGGTGTCCCTCCCCCGCTCCGCGGGGATGAGCTGGACAGATTCCCCTCCCCCACTTGTGTGGGGATGAGCTGGGTTAATTCCCCTCCCCCGTTTCGGCGGTGGTGAGCTGGGCAGAGTGTCCCTTTGTGGGTGTAATTCTCTAAGTGCTGAGTCCTGTGGATGGAGCTTTGATATCGACATACTGAGGAGTTTCCGGCAGCACATGACCACATATAGGGAGGCAAAAGGATTGCTCTCTATCTCCACCTGCTGGTAGATGGACACAACCCACCAATCTATGGATTGATCAGCTATGATTAATGGAAAGAAAAATATCAGGTATGATACATAATTTTACTTTATATGAAACTCCAATATTTATAACTCGTGTTTTACTCAGTGTATTATCCCAACAATATTTACTGGTGGGTCCTCTTAATGTGCTCCTTCAAAGGATTGTTCTCCTCTAATAATACGCATGTTCCTCTATTATGCATTGAACATTACCCTTCCCACTCCTATACCCCCCTCCCCCCCCCCCCCCCCCCCCCCCCCCCCCCCACAAAGTTCAAGTTTTAAAACTAGGGGGAAAAGGTTATAAGAGCCTAGTTGATAAAGTTTGCGTTTTCTTTTGTTTTTATTCTGCCTGTCAATAACCTGCAATTCCTCCTTTAAATCTAAGTTCCCAAAGCACAGAGCAAAATAATGTTCTCTTACCAGAGTAATGTCCTCTTCTCTCAGAACTTCTCAGAAAGAAAATTCTTCCTTGAAGCTTCTCGATATGTGTAGTCATCATTAGATATCTGGAAATCATGAATGAGTTTCGCAAATTAGACAATCTGTAGTTTTTTATAAGAAGAGGCTTGGCCTTGTAGCTTCCAGTTGCAAGATGGCTGAAGGAGACTATCACATCAGCTTATTTGCTTGCGGGGCAGCAGACTTATTGTGTACGCAGCATACATCGACATCCTGTGTGGAGACTACCGTACTGTCTCCACCGGATATTTGCAAGCCTGCAACGTGGTCGACACTGCATACCTTTGCCAAGCACTACAGGTTGGACATTATGGCGCACTGTCCTCAGGGCAGCAGTGCCAGGATCCTGCTCCAGGGATTGCTTTTAAACATCCCACAGGTTCTGGAATAGTGGGAAGCTATGTAATGGAAGGAGAAATTAGGTCTTAACTGATTTTTCTTACTATTAGTCTTTTTCACTGTTCCAGAGGCCCACCTGAAGTTTCTGAGATGTTTAGTCTGTGCAAGTTAATGGGTTAAATAATGACTGTCACCTTGCATGGTGCCTTGTTCTTTTTTGGTGATGAGGGAAAATGGTATTGAATGCCATGGTAGCATGCTAGATCAAGAATGTGATAGGACTGGCTTATATTCTGAAATGATTGCCAGTCCCTGCTGTCTTCCAGGCCACTAGAGTACAAGCTGCTTCCTGGGCTTGAAAGATTGGTATCTCCAGTGGAGATTTGCAGAGTGGCCACTTTGGCCTCCTAATATTCAGACTAGCAAAGGTGCCATTTTTGAGGTTATTGTGTTGAGTGCAGCTTTGGCTGTTTCCTGCCTGCTCTTAATGACTACTTTGGTACATCCCATGCATCTGGACTGGTCTGGCAAGACTCAAGGAAAGGAAATAGTAGACAAGACAAATTTCTCCTTACTTAATTTCCTTTCCTTAAGTCCTGTTAGACCAATCCAGAACCCATCCAGTTTATGGTGTTCCGCCTGCTTATCTATGGTGGTGTCACTATTGTGCCACTTCTCGGTGGGGGTTCCCTTATGTTGTTTGTAGTTGATAACAATAACATTTGAGGTTGAGGGGTTATTAATTCAGAACCCACTTCATGAAGGGTATACTTGGTTTTAGTACAGACATCTTGGAGTTTACAGGGATGCAGAGAAACTTTTGTAGGTACTCATCAAACCAGTTCTGTGTTTCATCTATTTGTAGTGATCAATAAACCCATGCAGGACTCAGGGGAAAGAAATACCAGTATGACTAATTTCTCCTTAACTGTCTCTTCTTGACATAAAAGCATGTACTTCATTTTTCATTGGCTCCTAATAATAATTGATTATCAAAGTTGTTGCTATCACAAAAAATATCACAAATCTAATCTTTTAAAGCTTTAGCCTTTAAAAAAAAATCCCTTGATATTCATCTTGTGGCTTTTTGATGTATCTGTAGTGGTTATGCACTGACTGTACACTGCAGAGAAAGTTTTCATGTCCCTGCTATGTGGTGTTCTAGGAGAAGGAGTTACAAAAGAGCAATGGATGAGCAGTATGATGGATCTGATGAACAGCCTGACAATGATGAGGGTCCCCCTTCAAAAAAGAGCCCATCTCCACCTTGCCCAGCAAACAAGGTAAGAGCTGCCCTTCATCACTAGTCTGTCCTAGGCAGAGAGAGAAGTTAACTTCCATCACATTTTTGTATTATTTAAATTTATACAGATGATGTGGGTAATCCAGGGGTCGGGAAATGGATACAGCATGATTCAGTGCCTTGAATCCCATATTTTTCCCAAGACGTGGAGATCTGGACGAGAAAATGTCCTCTTCTAGGCAGAGTTACAGTAGATGATAGTGACATGTACAGATCCAACTTCCACCTCACTCTGAAGGGAGAAATGAGAGCCGTTGAAGTAGGCTAGAAGTCATTATACTGGGTTTGGAAAGATAACTTTTACATTTGTTTTGTAATGTACCGTACTAGCTCTAAGATGTACTTTATATGTAGGGGAAACTTTTTTGCTCTCACTGAAGAATTGCATGGAAGAGACCTGTTTTGGAGGATTTCCAGCCTCTCCTTTCCTGGAACTAACCAGTACAACACAATTGTATGCAAATTGGTTTCTCTGAGGACAAGCAGGACTGTGATCCCCCTTACTCATGTCACCAACAGAGCCCAATGTGGGAAACAGTACCCCAGCAACTTTGTGTTTGCGCTGTCATCAAATGTGCACTCTCATTCCTGCCTGCTGCTGTCATGTGGGGCCTCTTCAGTCTATTCGTTTCCACAGAGCCATCAGATTTGTTTTTCATCACAGTTGCCTCCGCACCTCAAAACTGATTTTTGTAAATATCTATATGTCTGGTCGCTGTTCCATGGTCTCTTGCATCTGACTCATAGTTTGATAGTTCCTTAGTTTTGTATTAGCTTTTGTTTTATTTCCCTCTTTGTATCAGTTAAGTACATAAGTAATGCCACACTGTGAAAAGACCAAGGGTCCATCGAGCCCAGCATCCTGTCCAAGACAGCGGCCAATCCAGGCCAAGGGCACCTGGCAAGCTTCCCAAACGTACAAACATTCTATACATTCTATACATGTTATTCCCAGAATTCTGGTTTTTTCCCAAGTCTATTTAGTAGCGGTTTATGGACTTGTGCTTTAGGAAACCGTCTTCACCACGTTCTCCAGCAACGAATTCCAGAGTTTAATTATGCGTTGGGTGAAGAAAAATTTTCTCCGATTTGTTTTAAATTTACTAAACTGTAGTTTCATCGCATGCCCCCTAGTTCTAGTATTTTTGGAAAGCGTGAACAGACGCTTCACATCCACCTGTTCCACTCCACTCATTATTTTATATACCTCTATCATGTCTCCCCTCAGCCGTCTGTTCTCCAAGCTGAAAAGCCCTAGCCTCCTTAGTCTTTCTTCATAGGGAAGTCGTCCCATCCCCGCTATCATTTTAGTCGCCCTTCGCTGCACCTTTTCCAATTCCACTATATCTTTCTTGAGATGCGGCGACCAGAATTGAACACAATTCTCAAGGTGCGGTCGCACCATGGAGCGATATAACGGCATTATAACATCCTCACACCTGTTTTCCATACCTTTCCTAATAATACCCAACATTCTATTCGCTTTCCGAGCCGTAGCAGCACACTGAGCAGAAGGTTTCAGTGTCTTATTGACGACGACACCCAGATCCCTGTCTTGGTCCGTAACTCCTAATGTGGAACCTTGCATGACGTAGCTATAATTCGGGTTCTTTTTTCCCACATGCCTCACCTTGCACTTGCTCACATTAAACGTCATCTGCCATTTAGCCGCCCAGTCTCCCAGTCTCGTAAGGTCCTTCTGTAATTTTTCACAATCCTGTCGCGAGTTAACGACTTTGAAAAACTTTGTGTCATCAGCAAATTTAATTACCTCGCTAGTTACTCCCATCTCTAAATCATTTATAAATATATTAAAAAGCAGCGGTCCTAGCACAGACCCCTGAGGAACTCCACTAACTACCCTTCTCCATTGTGAATACTGCCCATTTAACCCCACTCTCTGTTTCCTATCCTTCAACCAGTTTTTAATCCACAATAGGACATTTCCTTCTATCCCATGACCCTCCAATTTCCTCTGTAGGTACTTTGTCAAACGCCTTTTGAAAATCCAGATACACAATATCAACCGGCTCCCCTTTGTCCACATGCTTGTCTACTCCTTCAAAGAATTGAAGTAAATTGGTCAGGCAAGATTTCCCCACACAAAAGCCGTGCTGACTCGGTCTCAGTAATCCATGTGCTCTGTAATTTTGTTTTAAAAATAGCCTCTACCATTTTCCCCGGCACCGACGTCAGATTCACCGGTCTATAATTTCCCGGATCTCCCCTGGAACCTCTGTGTAAGTCATGCTTTTTTAACCATTTGATTCATTCTATAGCTAAACCAACAACTTACTGATCCCTCTGAATTGTTTATATTAGTCATATTATCATTATTGGTCATTATATTTTACTGTTTTTTTATTATGTGTTATGTAAATCATTCTACAATTCTATCTACCTTTTTTATTACACAGTAATATGTTGAATTAGAACAAACGTCTTACTCTGTTCATAATTATACCTTTTGCAATATAATGTAAGCCACATTGAGCCTACAAATAGGTGGGAAAATGTGGTGTACAAATGCAGCAAATAAATACATTTTTCCTAAACTGCATGCCTATAAAGGTAGAAGTGCACCGCATACTTTGGACTGCAGGACAGCCTTGACCTTTTATCTGGAGATGAGTAAAGCCAGAAAGTCCACCCAGCTTTTACTTTTGACCTAAACTGGATGATAGCTGCCACTGGCAAATGAAGTCTACTAACCAACTGAACACAATAACAAAACTGGGTAAGACCAATGGTCCATCTAGCCCAGTAACCTGCTTCCAATAGTGACCAATCCAGGTCACAAGTACCTGGCAGAATCCCAAAGACTAGCAAGATTCAATGCCACCAATCCTAGCATAAGTAGTGACTTTCCCCATGTCTATCTTAATAGCAGTTTCCTCCAAATCTTCCAGCAGCGAGTTCCAGGTCTTAACTATTCGTTGAGTGAAAATATTATATTTCTTCCGTTTGTTTTAAAAGCATTACCATATAATTGTCTGGAGTATCCCCTAATCTTTGTATGTTTTGAAAGAGCAATTGATTTACGTTTACCCAGTCTATTCCACTCAGGATTTTGTAGACCTTTATCATATCCCCCTCTCAGCCATCAAAGTTGAAGAGCCCTAACCTCTTAAGCCTTTCCTTATATGAGATGAGTTCTATTCCCTTAGTTATTTCAAGCTTCTCCTATTGACCTTCAAGTGCACTCAATCTGCAGCCCCCCATTACCTCTCTACCCTCCTCTCCCCGTATGTTCCCACCCGTAACCTTCGCTCTCAGAACAAATCACTCCTATCTGTACCCTTCTCCACCACCGCTAACTCCAGACTCCGCCCCTTCTGCCTCGCATCACCTTATGCCTGGAACAGACTTCCCGAGCCCATACGCCATGCGCCCTCCCTGCCCATTTTCAAGTCCTTACTCAGAGCCCATCTCTTCTCCCTTGCTTTTGGCGCCTAACCACCTTCCCCATTCATGATACCTATACTGACTACATAGCTTGTTACCTTTAGATTGTAAGCTCTCTTGAGCAGGGACTGTCCTTCCCCATGTTTAAACTTGTACAGCGCTGCGTAACCCTGGCAGCGCTATAGAAATGCTAAGTAGTAGTAGTAGTTATTTCAGTCGCCCTTCTTTGAACCTTTTCTAATTTAGGGAGGCAAGATAGCAATTCAGTAAAACTTGCTGAAGCCTCTGTGCTTGATCTCCTTTATTCCTATGCTAAGTTTTTAGTGATTTGTGTTTTCCTCATGCCAAAGAAAAGGGGAAGAGACAGCCTGATGTCCACTGGGTTTCAGTTCCTCCTCCAGGTCAGACAAAGGTCAACAGCTACATGCATGCACTTTCATTGGGTGAGCTGGCTGTAATGGACTTGAGGAAAAGTCTGGTTCTTAGGGGTGAAGTTTCATCCAGCCATTCTGGTCCAGAGCTTCCTGCATATCAGCGGGAGAAATGGAGTACAAGGTGCCCATCTACAGAAGCAATGTTATGGGCGTGGTTGGGGGCAGTTTTTCTTCGGCACCGTCTCATGTTACTGTATGACCAAAACAACTACTACTACTATTTAGCATTTCTATAGCGCTACAAACAAAGAAACCAAGGAGGACTCATTACTCAGAACACAAAAGATGTACAAAAAAAACAGCAAAGCAAACAATGGTTGGTAGAGCTTTATTCAATGAGAACAACCCAACATGGACTGTGTTTCAGCGCTACAGGGGTCTGCAGTCTCGACACAGTAATGTAACATCCATACATGAGCAACAAATCAATAACTAGAATGGAGTCATCAGGATGTCTAATACAATGAAATTCTGAAATCAGAATACCTCTGTCAACAAGCGTCTGCTCCTGCCAAATGTTGCATTTTTAGTTGAAGGCAGCCGGTAGCTGGGGTTGTCCCATGACTGAAGATTCTCAGTCCTGCTGCTTCTTGGAGAAAATGAAGTTACTTGCCTGTTGCTGCTGATCTGTGAACACAACAGGACTTGATTCAACACGACCCTCCCACTTCCCCAAAGAGTTGAATTCCTTTAGCTAGTAATAAACGGAAGATGTCCCCTGTGACAGCGCCAGGCAAGAATGAGTGTGCATGCGTGGTGTGATGGCCCAAATGCTTGCAGAAAAAATTGCTGGGGTATTAATTCCTGTGCTGGGCTCTTGTTGACATCACCCACGAGTGTGGATTCAAGTCGTGCTGTCCTTGGAGAACCCCTGCTACAGTTAAGTAGCTTGTCATGATCCTACTAGATCAATCTAGACCAGCCATTCCCAACCCAGTCCTCTGGGCACACCTAGTCCCATCAGGTTTTCAGGCTATTCACAATGAATATGCATATGAGGGATTTGCATGCACTGCCTCAATTGCATCAAATCTAACTCATAAATATTCATTCTCCGAGGACAAGCAGGCTGCTTGTTCTCACGAATGGGTAACGTCCACGGCAGCCCCTCCGATTGGAGATCTTCACTAGCAACAGCGTTTGCTAGCCCTCGCGTGCGCATGCACCGTGCGCATGTGCGACCGTCTTCCATCCCGAACGCAAGCGTGCTCATCAGTCTTCTTTTTTCCGTGGCTCAGGACAGCTGTTGTCGGGCGCTGCATTTTTCGCCGCCCGTACAGGTTTTTTCGAACTTTTTTGGTGCCATTAGCCATCATCGCAAATTTTGACTTCGCTGGCGTGATTTTTCCGTCCATGTCCTCGAACCCTGCCAGCGGCTTCAAAAAGTGCACCCAGTGCAGCCGGACTATCTTCCTCACTGATAGGCACGTTTTGTGCCTTCAGTGTCTGGGAGCTGGGCATCGTCCCCCAGGCCTGTCTGTCTTCTGTTGAAGAAGAGGACTCAGGCGGCGAGATTGGCCCAGTGGAACCTGTTTTCTCCGAGGACAAGCAGGCTGCTTGTTCTCACTGATGGGTTGACGTCCTCGGCAGCCCCCTCCATCGGAAAGTTTACTAGCAAAGGCCTTTGCTAGTCCTCGCGCGCCCATGCGCGGCCGTCTTCCCGCCCGAAACCGGCTCGAGCCGGCCAGTCTTCTTTCGTCCGCACTCGGTACGGTCGTGTTACGCCGTTCGTGCCCCAGAGAGTCGACCTCGCGCGTCCTTTTCGACGTGTTTTTGTCCTTTTTTCCTTGAAAAAGTTCGGGAAGCGCTCCGGTAGTGTTCCGGAAGACCCTTTCGGGTTTTCTGCCCTTCCCGTATTTCTCAGTTTTTGCCCCGTAAGTTTTCTTTCGTTGTCGGGGTAGGCCTCTTTTGGCCTCGGTCGAGATTTTTCTCCCTCTAAATTTTGGTGCTTCAATTTTCGCCATTTCGGCTTTTGATTTCGCCGGCGTGATTTTTCCGCCCATGACATCGAAGCCTTCCAGCGGCTTCAAGAAGTGCACCCAGTGCGCCCGGGTAATCTCGCTCACTGATAGGCACTCTGCATGTCTTCAGTGTCTAGGGGCCCAGCACTGCCCTCAGAACTGCAGTCTGTGTTCCCTGTTACAAAGGCGGACTCAGGTAGCGAGATTAGCCCAGTGGAACGTTTTGTTCTCGGGCTCTTCGTCGGCATCGGCACCGGAGGCATCGAGTGCATCGACGTCGTCAGCGTCCGGACCATCTTCCTTGGCTGCCGCTCCATCGACTGCATCGAGGCATCGGACCTCTGCATCGGCGCCGAGGCATCGGGCGACTGTATCGTCGGTGGTACCGAGACTTCGTCTGCTGATGTCGTCGGACGGAGGTGCATCGTCAGGAGTGCAGGTGAGGGCTGTCCATTCCCCTGCTGGTGGCGGTGAGCCTTCGGGTGGGTCTCCTCCTACCCTGAGGGCTCCTGCGGTACAGCCCCCCCGGGATCGACCCTCTTCGGTCTCGGCCCCGAGGAAGCGACGGATGGATTCTACGTCCTCCTCGTCGGTGCCGGGGAGCTCCGGTGACATGCTTCGGAAGAAGTCGAAGAAGCATCGACACCGGTCTCCTCCCCATGTCGGCACCGAGAGCTCTGGGTCGCCGAGGGATTCGGCACCCAGCAGGCATCGGCACCGAGAGGACCGCTCACCCTCTGTTCAGGAGGTGTCGATGCGCTCCACTCTGGACAGCCCGGAACAGCCTCCTCGCCCGGAACAGGTTCTGGCGTCGACGCCTGCATCGGCCTCTCAGCCTTTCTCTGCAGCCGCTCTAAACGAGAGCCTCCGGGCCGTTCTCCCAGAGATTCTGGGAGAGCTGTTGCGCCCTACCCCTCCGGTACCGGCGGTGCTTGCGCCTCCGGTACCGTCGAGCGTGGCGCCGGCTGGCCCATCGCCCAGGTTGAGGTCCCCGACGTCGGTACCGCGTGCGGTGCCGACCGCGGCCACCTCCCAGGAAGGCTCCCCGACTACGTCGGCGGAGGGAGCTTCGCCGATGCGGGCGAGGGAGTCTACCTCTCGACGCCCCCACCGTGGACGGGGTTCCACCGAGTCGAGCAGGGCGAGGTTGCAGACACAGGTTCGTGAACTTGTGTCTGACACCGAGGGTGAGGCCTCGTGGGAGGAAGAGGAAGACCCCAGATATTTCTCGGACGAGGAGTCTGAGGGTCTTCCTTCTGATCCTACTCCCTCTCCTGAAAGGCAGCTTTCTCCTCCTGAGAGTCTGTCTTTCGCTTCCTTTGTCCGGGAGATGTCTACGGCCATCCCCTTCCCGGTGGTTGTGGAGGACGAGCCCAGGGCTGAAATGTTTGAGCTCCTGGACTATCCTTCTCCACCTAAGGAAGCGTCCACTGTTCCCTTGCACCATGTCCTGAAAAAGACATTGCTTGCGAACTGGACCAAGCCACTAAGTAATCCCCACATTCCCAAGAAGATTGAGTCCCAGTACCGGATCCATGGGGACCCAGAGCTGATGCGCACTCAGTTGCCTCATGACTCTGGAGTTGTGGATCTGGCCCTAAAGAAGGCTAAGAGTTCTAGGGAGCATGCTTCGGCGCCCCCGGGCAAAGACCCTAGGACCTTAGACTCCTTTGGGAGGAAGGCCTACCATTCTTCTATGCTCGTGGCCAAGATCCAGTCTTACCAGCTCTACACGAGCATACACATGCGGAACAATGTGCGGCAGTTGGCGGGCTTGGTTGATGCTCTTCCCCCTGAGCAAGCCAAGCCTTTTCAGGAGGTGGTCAGGCAGCTGAAGGCGTACAGAAAATTCCTGGCCAGAGGAGTTTATGACACTTTTGATGTTGCGTCCAGGGCCGCTGCTCAAGGTGTGGTGATGCGCAGGCTCTCATGGCTGCGTGCCGCCGACCTGGAGAATAGACTCCAGCAGCGGATTGCGGACTCGCCTTGCCGTGCGGACAACATTTTTGGAGAAAAAGTCGAGCAGGTGGTAGACTCTCCACCAGCGGGACACCGCATTCGACAAGTTCTCCCGCCGGCAGCCTTCAGCCTCTACCTCTACAGGTAGAAGATTTTTCGGGGGAAGGAAGACTGGTCCCTATGCTTCTGGTAAGCGTAGGTACAATCCGACAGCCTGCGGCCCAGGCTAAGCCCCAGCGCGCTCGCTCTCGTCAGCAGCGTGCGCCTCAGCAAGGCCCCGCGGCTCCCCAGCAAAAGCAAGGGGCGAGCTTTTGACTGGCTCCAGCAGAGCATAGCCGACATCCAAGTGTCAGTGCCGGGCGACCTGCCGGTCGGGGGGAGGTTGAAAGCTTTTCACCAAAGGTGGCCTCTCATAACCTCCGATCAGTGGGTTCTCCAAATAGTCCGGCAAGGATACACCCTCAATTTGGCATCAAAACCTCCAAATTGTCCACAGGGGGCTCAGTCTTACAGCTTCCAACACAAGCAGGTACTTGTAGAGGAACTCTCCGCCCTTCTCAGCGCCAATGCGGTCGAGCCCGTGCCATCCGGGCAAGAAGGGCTGGGATTCTATTCCAGGTACTTCCTTGTGGAAAAGAAAACAGGGGGGATGCGTCCCATCCTAGACCTAAGGGCCCTGAACAAGTATCTCGTAAAAGAAAAGTTCAGGATGCTTTCCCTGGGCACCCTTCTCCCCATGATTCAGCAAAACGATTGGCTATGCTCTCTGGACTTGAAGGATGCCTACACACACATCCCGATACTGCCCGCTCACAGACAGTATCTGCGATTTCAGTTGGGCACACGCCACTTCCAGTACTGTGTGCTACCCTTTGGGCTTGCCTCTGCGCCCAGGGTGTTCACAAAGTGCCTAGCTGTGGTAGCAGCGGCACTTCGCAGGCTGGGGGTGCACGTGTTCCCATATCTCGACGATTGGCTGGTGAAGAACACATCCGAGGCAGGAGCCCTGCAGTCCATGCAGATGACTATTCGCCTCCTGGAGCTACTGGGGTTTGTGATAAATTACCCAAAGTCCCATCTTCTCCCAGTGCAGAAACTCGAATTCATAGGAGCCCTGCTGGATTCTCGGACGGCTCGCGCCTATCTCCCGGAGGCGAGAGCCAACAACTTGTTGTCCCTCGTCTCGCGGGTGCGTGCGTCCCAGCAGATCACAGCTCGGCAGATGTTGAGATTGCTGGGCCACATGGCCTCCACAGTTCATGTGACTCCCATGGCCCGCCTTCACATGAGATCTGCTCAATGGACCCTAGCCTCCCAGTGGTATCAGGCCGCTGGGGGTCTAGAGGACGTGATCCACCTGTCCACGAGTTTTCTCAAATCCCTGTATTGGTGGACGATTTTCTCCAATTTGACTCTGGGACGTCCCTTCCAAATTCCTCAGCCACAAAAAGTGCTGACCACGGATGCGTCTCTCCTGGGATGGGGAGCTCATGTCGATGGGCTTCACACCCAAGGAAGTTGGTCCCTCCAAGAACGCGATCTACAGATCAATCTTCTGGTGTTGCGAGCGATCTGGAACGCTCTGAAGGCTTTCAGAGATCGGCTGTCCCACCAAATTATCCAAATTCAGACAGACAACCAGGTTGCCATGTACTATGTCAACAAGCAGGGGGGCACCGGATCTCGCCCCCTGTGTCAGGAAGCCGTCAGCATGTGGCTCTGGGCTCGCCGTCAAGGCATGGTGCTCCAAGCCACATATCTGGCTGGCGTAAACAACAGTCTGGCCGACAGACTGAGCAGGATTATGCAACCTCACGAGTGGTCGCTCAACTCCCGAGTGGTGCGCCAGATCTTCCAAGCGTGGGGCACCCCCTTGGTGGATCTCTTCGCATCTCGAGCGAACCACAAAGTCCCTCAGTTCGGTTCCAGGCTTCAGGCCTCCGGCAGACTAGCATCGGATGCCTTCCTCCTGGATTGGGGGGAGGGCCTGCTGTATGCTTATCCTCCCATCCCTCTGGTGGGGAGGACTTTGTTGAAACTCAAGCAAGACCGAGGCACCATGATTCTGATTGCTCCTTTTTGGCCGCGTCAGATCTGGTTCCCCCTTCTTCTGGAGTTATCCTCCGAAGAACCGTGGAGATTGGAGTGTTTTCCGACCCTCATCACACAGGACGAGGGGGCGCTTCTGCATCCCAACCTCCAGTCTCTGGCTCTCACGGCCTGGATGTTGAGGGCGTAGACTTTGCCTCTTTGGGTCTGTCAGAGGGTGTCTCCCGCATCTTGCTTGCTTCCAGGAAAGACTCCACTAAGAGAAGTTACTTCTTCCATTGGAGGAGGTTTGCTGTCTGGTGTGACAGCAAGGCCCTAGATCCTCGCTCTTGTCCTACACAGACCCTGCTTGAATACCTTCTGCACTTGTCTGAGTCTGGTCTCAAGACCAACTCTGTAAGGGTTCACCTTAGTGCAATCAGTGCATACCATTACCGTGTGGAAGGTAAGACGATCTCAGGACAGCCTTTAGTTGTTCGCTTCATGAGGGGTTTGCTTTTGTCAAAGCCCCCTGTCAAGCCTCCTACAGTGTCATGGGATCTCAATGTCGTTCTCACCCAGCTGATGAAACCTCCTTTTGAGCCACTGAATTCCTGCCATCTGAAGTACTTGACCTGGAAGGTCATTTTCTTGGTGGCAGTTACCTCAGCTCGTAGAGTCAGTGAGCTTCAGGCCCTGGTAGCCCAGGCCCCGTACACCAAATTTCATCATAACAGAGTAGTCCTCCGCACTCACCCTAAGTTCCTGCCAAAGGTTGTGTCGGAGTTCCATCTGAACCAGTCAATTGTCTTGCCAACATTTTTTCCCCGTCCTCATTCCTGCCCTGCTGAACGTCAGCTGCACACATTGGACTGCAAGAGAGCATTGGCCTTCTACCTGGAGCGGACACAGCCCACCAGACAGTCCGCCCAATTGTTTGTTTCTTTTGACCCCAATAGGAGGGGAGTGGCTGTAGGGAAACGCACCATATCCAATTGGCTAGCAGATTGCATTTCCTTCACTTACGCCCAGGCGGGGCTGGCTCTTGAGGGTCATGTCACGGCTCATAATGTTAGAGCCATGGCTGCGTCGGTAGCCCACTTGAAGTCAGCCTCCATTGAAGAAATTTGCAAAGCTGCGACGTGGTCATCTGTCCACACATTCACATCTCATTACTGCCTGCAGCAGGACACCCGACGCGACAGTCGGTTCGGGCAGTCAGTTCTTCAGAACCTGTTTGGGCTTTAGGATCCAACTCCACCCCCCGAGGGCCCTGTTTGTTCTGTTCCAGGCTGCACTCTCAGTTAGTTGGTAAATTTTTTTAGGTCAATCTCATTAATGTCCTCGCCGTTGCGAGGCACAATTGACCATGGTTGTTGTTTTGAGTGAGCCTGGGGGCTAGGGATACCCCATCAGTGAGAACAAGCAGCCTGCTTGTCCTCGGAGAAAGCGAATGCTACATACCTGTAGAAGGTATTCTCCGAGGACAGCAGGCTGATTGTTCTCACAAACCCGCCCGCCTCCCCTTTGGAGTTGAGTCTTCCCTTGAAGTGTATTGTCTTGCTACATACTGGACTGGCCGGCTCGAGCCGGTTTCGGGCGGGAAGACGGCCGCGCATGCGCGGTGCGCATGGGCGCGCGAGGACTAGTAAAGGCCTTTGCTAGTAAACTTTCCGATGGAGGGGGCTGCCGAGGACGTCAACCCATCAGTGAGAACAATCAGCCTGCTGTCCTCGGAGAATACCTTCTACAGGTATGTAGCATTCGCTGTTCAGGGCTTCGTCCGGTGCTTCGACGTCTTCGGTACCAAGGTCATCGTCCAGTGCATCAACGTCTGCGGTACCCAGCTCTTCTGCCGGTGATCCAGCGTCTGCGATATCGAAGTCATCGGTGGTATCGATGTCGTCGGCGGGTGCTTCGTCTTCCGGAGTGCAGGTGAGGGCTGTCCATTCCCCTGCTGGTAGCGGTGAGCCCTCGAGTAGGTCTCCGCCTGCCTTGAGGGCTCCTGCGGTACAGACCCCTCGGGATCGACCTGTTTCGGACCCGGCCCACAGGAGACGTTTGGATTCGACGTCCTCCTCTTCGGTACCGGGAGGGTACCGGTGACGTGCTTCGTGCGAAGGCAAAGAAGCATCGTCATTGGTCGTCTTCCAGACGCGGTACCGAGAGCTCTGGGTCGCCGGTGGCACCGGCACCCAAGCGTTGACATCGGGAGGACCGCTCACCCTCCATACAGGAGGTGTCGATGCGCTCCACTGTGGACAGCCCAGTACCACCTCTGCGTCCTGGACAGATTCGCAGCTCGTCGCCAGTACCGGACTCCTTGCCTCTCTCGACAGCCGCTCTGAACGATAGCCTCAGGGCCATCCTTCCAGGGATCTTGTAAGAGCTGTTGCGCCCTTCTCCTCTGGTACCGGGGATGCTTGCGCCGCCGGTACCGACGACTGAGGCGACGGCTGGGCCCTCGTCCGTGGTGAGGTCTCCCATACCGGTACCGCTTGCGGTACCGGCATCGGCTGCCTCCGAGGCTGACTCCCCGACGACATCGATGGAGGGAGCTTCATCGCCGCCAGTACAGGAGTCTTCCTCTCGACGCACCCACCGTGGTCATGTTCCCACGAAGTCGAGACAGGCACGGCTTCGGACAGAAGTTCATGAACTGGTGTCCGACACCGATGGTGAGGCCTCGTGGGAGGCAGAGGAAGATCAGATATTTCTCAGATGAGGAGTCTGACGGTCTTCCTTCTAATCCCACTCCCTCCCCTGAAAGACAGCTTTTTCCTCCCGAGAGTCTATCTTTCGTGGCCTTTGTCCGGGAAATGTCTACGGCCATTCCCTTCCCTGTGGTACAGAGGATGAGCCAAGGGCTGAAATGTTTGAACTTTTGAACTATCCTTCGCCACCTAAGGAATCGTCCACAGTACCCCTGCATCATGTCGTCAAGAAGACATTGCCAGCGAACTGGGCGAAGCCGCAAACTAATCCCTACATTCCCAAGAAGATCGAATCCCAGTATCGGATCCATGGGGACCCGGAGTTGATGCGGACTCAGTTGCCTCACGACTCTGGTGTGGTGGATCTGGCCCTTAAGAAGGTCAAGAGTTCTAGGGAGTATGCTTCGGCGCCCCCGGGCAAAGACTCTAGAACCTTGGATTCTTTTGGGAGGAAGGCCTACCATTCTTCAATGCTCATTTCCAAAATCCAGTCCTACCAGCTCTACACAAGCGTTCATATGCGGAACAATGTGCGGCAGTTGGTGGACAAGCTCCCCTCTGAGCAAGCCAAGCCTTTTCAGCAGGTGGTCAGGCAGCTGATGGCATGTCGTAAATTCCTGGCCAGGGGTGTTTACGATACTTTTGATGTCGCGTCCAGGGCCGCTGCTCAAGGTGTGGTGATGCGCAGACTCTCATGGCTGCGCGCCTCAGACCTGGAGAATAGGCTCCAGCAGCGGATAGCGGACTCTCCTTGCCGGAGGGATAATATTTTTGGAGAAAGGGTCGAACAGGTGGTAGAACAGCTCCACCAGCGGGACACCGCTTTCGACAAATTCTCCCGCTGGACGCCTTCACCATCTACCTCAACTGGTAGACGTTTTTATGGGGGAAGGAGGACTGTTCCCTATTCTTCTAATAAGCGTAGGTACAATCCTCCCTCTCGCCAGTCTGCTGCCCAGGCCAAACACCAGCGCGCTTGTTCTCGTCAACAGCGTGCGCCTCAACAGGCCCTTGTAGCTCCCCAGCAAAAGCAAGGGACGGGCTTTTGACTGGCTCCAGCAGAGCATAGCCGCAATCAAAGTGTCCATGCTGGACGATCTACCGGTCGGGGGGAGGTTAAAATTTTTTCACCAAAGGTGGCCTCTCATAACCTCCGACCAGTGGGTTCTTCAAATAGTCCGGCTAGGATACTCCCTCAATTTCGTTTCAAAGCCTCCAAATTGCCCACCAGGAGCTCAGTCCTTCAGCTTCCAACACAAGCAGGTACTTGCAGAGGAACTCTCCGCCCTTCTCGGCGCCAATGCGGTCGAGCCCGTGCCACCAGGGCAAGAAGGGCTGGGATTCGATTCCAGGTACTTCCTTGTGGAAAAGAAAACAGGGGGGATGCATCCCATCCTAGAACTAAGGGCCCTGAACAAATATCTGGCCTGAGAAAAGTTCAGGATGGTTTCCCTGGGCACCCTTCTTCCCATGATTCAGACAAACGATTGGCAATGCTTTCTGGACTTAAAGGATGCTTACACTCATATCCCGATACTGCCAGCTCACAGACAGTATCTTCGATTCCGTCTGGGAACACGGCACTTTCAGTATTGTGTGCTACCCTTTGGTCTCGCCTCCGCGCCCAGGGTGTTCACAAAATGCCTGGCTGTCGTAGCGGCGTCTCTACGCAGACTGGGAGTGCACGTGTTCCCTTACCTCGACGATTGGCTGGTGAAGAACACCTCCGAGGCAGGAGCTCTACAGTCCATGCAGATGACTATTCGACCCCTGGAGCTACTAGGGTTTGTGATAAATTATCCAAAGTCCCACCTTCTTCCAGTTCAGCAACTCGAATTCATAGGAGCTCTGCTGAACTCTCAGACGGCTCGTGTCTACCTTCCGGAAGCGAGGGCCGACAGTCTTCTGTCCCTCGTTTCCTGGGTGCGGACATCTCAGCAGATGTTGAGATTGCTCGGCCATATGGCCTCCACAGTTCATGTGACTCCCATGGCCCGTCTTCACATGAGATCAGCTCAATGGACCCTAGCTTCCCAGTGGTACCAATCTGCTGGGGGTCTAGAGGATGTAGTCCAGCTGTCCACGAGTTTTCTTCAATCCCTGCAGTGGTGGACAATTCGGTCCAATTTGACTTTGGGACGTCCCTTCCAAATTCCTCAGCCGCAAAAAGTGCTGACGACGGATGCATCTCTCCTGGGATGGGGAGCTCATGTCGATGGGCTTCACACCCAAGGCAGTTGGTCCCTCCAGGAACAAGGTCTACAGATCAATCTCCTGGAGTTACGAGTGGTCTGAATCGCTCTAAGGGCTTTCAGGGATCGGCTGTCCCAACAAATTATTCAAATTCAGACAGACAACCAGGTTGCCATGTACTACATCAACAAGCACGGGGACACCGGATCTCACCCTCTGTGTCAGGAGGCCGTCAGAATGTGCCTTTGGGCTCGCCGATACGGCATGTGTCTTCAGGCCACGTATCTGGCAGGCGTAAACAACAGTCTGGCCGACAGATTGAGCAGGATAATGCAACCTCACGAGTGGTCGCTCAATTCCAGGGTGGTACGTGAGATCTTCCAAGTGTGGGGCACTCCCTTGGTGGATCTCTTTGCCACTCAACTCAATCACAAGGTCCCTCAATTCTGTTCCAGACTTCAGGCCCACGGCAGGCTAACGTCGGATGCCTTTCTCCTGGATTGGGGGGAAGGCCTCCTATATGCTTATCCTCCCATACCTTTGGTGGGGAAGACTTTGATGAAACTCAAGCAAGATCGAGGCTCCATGATCCTGATCGCTCCCTTTTGGCCACGTCAGATATGGGTTCCCTCTTCTTCTGGAATTGTCCTCCGAAGAACCGTGGAAATTGGAGTGTTTTCCGACCCTCATTACTCAGAACAAGGGGGCGCTTCTGCATCCCAACCTCCAGTCCCTGGCTCTCATGGCTTGGATGTTGAGAGCGTAGATTTTGCCTCCTTGGGTCTCTCCGAGGGTGTCTCCCGTGTCTTGCTTGCTTCCAGGAAAGATTCCACTAAAAAGAGTTACTCTTTTCTATGGCGGAGGTTTGCCGTCTGGTGTGACAGCAAGGCCCTAGATCTTCGTTCCTGTCCTACACAGACCCTGCTTGAATACCTTCTACACTTGTCCGAGTCTGGTCTTAAAACCAACTCTGTAAGGGTTCATCTTAGTGTGATTAGTACATACCATTACCGTGTGGAAGGTAAGCCGATCTCGGGACAGCCTCTAGTTGTTCGCTTCATGAGAGGTTTGCTTTTGTCAAAGCCCCCATCAAACCTCCTACAGTGTCATGGGATCTCAATGTCGTTCTCACCCAGCTGATGAAACCTCCTTTCGAGCCACTGAATTCATGCCATCTGAAGTACTTGACCTGGAAGGTCATTTTCTTGGTGGCAGTTCCTTCAGCTCACAGAGTCAGTGAGCTTCAAGCCTTGGTAGCTCATGCTCCTTATACCAAATTTCATCATAACAGAGTAGTCCTCCGTACTTACCCTAGGTTCTTGCCGAAGGTGGTGTCTATGTTCCATCTGAACCAGTCAATTGTCTTGCCAACATTTTTTCCCCGTCCTCATACCCGCCCTGCTGAACGCCAGCTGCACACATTGGCCTGCAAACGAGCATTGGCCTTCTATCTGGAGCAGACACAGCCCCACAGACTCCGCCTAAATGTTTTTCTTTTGATCCCAACAGAAGGGGAGTGGCTGTCGGGAAACGCACCATATTCAATTGGCTAGCAGATTGCATTTCCTCCGCTTACGCCCAGGCTGGGCTGACTCTTGAGGGTCATGTCACAGCTCATAGTAGAGAGCCATGGCAGCATCAGTGGCCCACTTGAAGTCAGCCACTATGGAAGAGATTTGCAAGGCTGCGACGTGGTCATCCGTCCACACATTCACATCTCATTACTGCCTTCAGCAGGATACCCGACGCGACAGTCGGTTCGGGCAGTCGGTGCTGCAGAATCTGTTTGGGGTTTAGAATCCAACTCCACCCCCTTAGGCCCATTTTTATTCTGTTCCAGGCTGCACTCTTAGTTAGTTGAAGAAGTTAGGTCAATCTCAGTTATGTCCTCGCCGTTGCGAGGCCCAGTTGACCAATGTTTGTTGTTTTGAGTGAGCCTGGGGGCTAGGGATACCCCATTCGTGAGAACAAGCAGCCTGCTTGTCCTCGAAGAAAGCGAATGCTACATACCTGTAGAAGGTATTCTCCGAGGACAGCAGGCTGATTGTTCTCACGAACCCGCCCGCCTCCCCTTTGGAGTTGTGTCTTCCTTTGTCTTTGCTATTTACGGGACTGACGAGCACGCTCACGTTTGGGTGGGAAGACGGTCGCGCATACGCACGGTGCATGCGCATGCGAGAGCTAGCAAACACAGTTGCTAATGAAGATCTCCAATCGGAGGGGCTGCCGTGGACGTCACCCATTCGTGAGAATAATCAGCCTGCTGTCCTCGGAGAATACCTTCTACAGGTATGTAGCTTTCGCTTTGTGGATATCCTGAAAACCCGCTGGAACAAGAAGTATCCCGAGAACTAGTTCTCCCAGGACAAGCAGGCTCAATATTCTTAAGTATGGGTCGTCGACCGGATCTTTGAAAACAAAAAGAACTCTCCAGAATGCGCCGTTGCGCGGACCGAGCACAGTGCACATGTGCGAACGGCTCCCCGCAACGCGAGCGTGCCCCAATCAGTTCTTTTTTTGTCTGTGACTGAGGAAAGTTGTTCCTTCTCGGCTCAGGAGAACCGCGTTTTGGCGTTTAGCGCCTGATTTTCTTCTTTTAATTTGTCTCCGGTGAGTTAAACAAAAAAAAACAATCTTTTTTTTTTTTTCCCCCTTTATTTTCTTAGGTTTTCCTTCCTCTTTAAAGTTTCATTATTTTTTCGACGTTGCCATCCTTTAGGCTGCTCGGCCGGGCTTTTGATTTCACGACCACTGCTTTTCCCTCCATGTCATCGAGGGCACCCAGCGGCTTCAAGCATTGTACTCGGTGCAACCGGACCATTTCAAGTACTCACCCACACGCCTGGTGTCTCCAGTGTCATGGGCCCGACCAAGGAGTCTCGATGACGGGCATCGAGTGAAGGTGAAGAAGCACCGTCATTGATCTCCTTCCATGCACGGAGCCGAGGGAGTCTGCACCTGAGAAGTGTCGGCGCTGGAAGGACTGCTCACCCTCCATTCAAGTGCTGCCGATGCGTCGGTCATCTGGCAACCTGGTACCGGCTCTCGTGCCCCCTCAGATTCTGCAACCGACTCCTCCACCAGCCCCCCAGCCTTTACTGATGGAAGCTGTCGACGAGCGCATCCGGGACCCTTTTCCCAGAGCTCCTGGGAGGGTTGCTGCGCCAATCTGCCTCGGTGTCGGGGGTGCTTGCGCCTTCCGTACCAACTACAGAAGCGCCATCTGGGCCATCGCCTGTGAGGAGGTTCCCGTCCTAGGTGCTGCTTGCGGTACTGGCGTCGGCTGCCACCCGGGTCGATTCCCCCTCGACGTCAGTGGAGGAAGCGTCACTGGAGTCTAGGCAGGGGTCGAGTTCTCGACACCCCCCCCCCCCCCACAAGGTCGTAGATCCTCGACGTCGAGACAGGCTCGGGTTCGAGCTGCTCTTAGGCAGCTTTTGGCCGACACAGATAAGGAGCGCTCATGGGAAGAGGAGGAAGACCCTAGCTACTTTTCAGAGGAAGAGTCTTGTGGGGTTGCCTCTGATCCTACTCCGTCAATTGAGAGTAGAATGTCTCCACCTGAGAGTCTCTCTTTTTTATCTTTTGTTAGGGAAATGTCTAAGGACATTCCATTCCCTATGGAGGTTGTGGATTAGCCCAGAGCCGAGATGCTCGAGTTCTTGGACTATCCTTCTCCACCTGCTGAGGTTGCTACGGGGAAATGCTTATGCAAAATTGGTCATGCTCTCTTTCTAATCCAGTTGTCCCCCAAAAATCCGAGTCCCAGTACTGAGTCCATGGAGAGCCTGTAATGATGAAGGCCCAACTTCCTCACGATTCCATGGTGGTGGACTCTGCTCTCAGAAGAGCCAAGAGTACTAGAGACTATGCCTCGGCGCCCCCAGGCAGAGTCTAGGACCTTGGATTCTTTTGGGAGGAGAACATAGGCCGCTATGCTCGCCGCCAAGATCCAGGCATTCCAGCTCTATATGAGCATCCACTTGCGGAACTCGGTGAGGCAACTGTCCAGTTTAGTTGAAGCACTTCCTGTAGAGCTTGTGGAACCTTTTCACCAGGTGGTCAGGCAGCAGAAGACGTGTCGTGAATTCCTGGCCAGGGGGTCTTACGACACTTTTGATGTGGCATCCCGAGTAGCTGCACAAAGTATAGTGATGCGCAGACTCTCATGGCTGCATGTTTCTGACCTGGATCAGAAGACCCAGCAGCAAATGGTGGATGTTCCTTGCCGGGGGGATAATCTTTTTGGAGAAAAAGTAGAGGACATGGTCGATCAGATTAAAAAAGCATCATGACGCCATGGATTCTCTCTCCTGCCCAGACGTCTTCTGCTACTGCCTCCTAGGAGGTTTTTTGGAGGGAAGAGGAGTGCTCCCTCTTCCTATAATAGACGTAGGTACACTCCTGCTTCTCGGCAGCCGGTTCAGGCTCAGCCCCAGCATGCGTGTTCTCGTCAACGCCGCGCTCCTAAAACCCCTAGGGCTCCCCAGCAAAAGCAAGGGACGGGCTTTTGACTGGCTCCAGTGCAGCATAGCCTCGGAAGCAGTGTCCGTGCCAGACAGCTTGCCCGTCGGGGGGAGGTTGATATTTTTTCACCAAAGGTGGCCTCTCATAACCGCTGACAGGTGGGTTCTTCAAATAGTCCAGTTAGGATACACTCTCAATCTGGTATCCAAGCCTCCAAATTGCCCCCGGGAGCTCAGTCCTTCAGCTCCCAGCACAAGCAGGTACTTGCAGAGGAACTCGTTGCCCTTCTAAAGGCCAATGCGGTCGAACCCATTCCACCAGGGGAAGAAGGGCTATTCCAGGTACTTCCTTGTGTAGAAGAAAACGGGGGGATTCGTCCCATCCTAGACCTAAGGGCCCTGAATAAATTCCTAGTCCGAGAAAAGGTCAGGATGGTTTCCCTGGGCACCCTTCTTCCCATGATTCAGGAAAACGATTGGCTATGCTCTCTGGACTTAAAGGATGCCTATAATCACATCTTGATACTCCTAGCTCACAGGAAGTATCTTCAATTTCGGTTGGGAACTCGGCACTTTCAGTACTGTGTACTGCCCTTTGGCCTCGTTTCTGCACCCAGAGTCTTCACGAAGTGTCTGGCAGTTGTCGCAGCATTGCTACGCAGACTGGGAGTGCATGTGTTCCCTTATCTCGACGATTGGCTGGTGAAGAGCACCTCGGAGGCAGGGGCTCTACAGTTCATGCGGATGACTAGTCGACTGCTGGAGCTACTGGGGTTTGTAATCAATTATCCCAAGTCCCACCTTGTCCAGGTACAGAAATTGGAGTTCATTGGAGCTTTGTTGCACACATGGACGTCTCGAGCTTATCTTCTCCAGCCAAGGGCAGACAATCTCCTGGCCCTCATGTCCATGGCTCAAGCGTCTCAACAGATCACAGCTCGGCAGATGTTGAGACTCTTAGGACACATGGCCTCCACAGTTCATGTAACTCCCATGGCACCTCTACGTATGAGATCAGCTCAATGAACCCTAGCCTTCTCAGTGGTGTCAGGCCACAGGGGATCTAGAGGATTTAATCCATCTCTCCACTGAGTTTTGCAGATCCCTTCAGTGGTGGACCATTCGATCCAATTTGACCTTGGGACGCCCATTCCAAATTCCTCAGCCACAAAAAGTGCTGACGACGGATGCATCCCTCCTGGGGTGGGGAGCTCATGTAGATGGACTTCACACTCGAGGAGCTTGGTCCTTTCAGGAGAAAGATCTTCAGATCAACCTCCCGGAATTACGTGCGATCTGGAACGCTCTCAAGGCTTTCAGAGACCGGCTGTCCAATCAAATCATTTCAATTCAGACAGTAGAGGAGTGTGGTAGCCGTGTTAGTCCACTCTTAAGGTTATCAATAGAAATCAAACAAAATAAAATTCAGACAGACAACCAGGTTGCGATGTATTACACTAACAAGCAGGGAGGCACCGGATCTCGCCTTCTGTGTCAGGAAGCCATCAGGATGTGGCTTTGGGTGCACCATCACGGCATGCTTCTCCAAGCCATGTATCTGGCAGGCGTGAAAAACAGTCTGGCCGACAGGTTGAGCAGGATCATGCAACCTCACAAGTGGTCACTGAACATGGACGTCCACAAGATCTTCCGAGCGTGAGGCACCCCCTCGGTGGATCTTTTTGCCGCTCAGGCCAATCACAAAGTCCCTCAGTTCTGTTCCAGACTTCAGGCCCACGACAGACTGGTGTCAGATGCTTTTCTCCTTCATTGGGGGACAGGCCTTCTGTTTGCATATCCTCCCATACCTCTGGTAGGGAAGACTTTGCTGAAACTCAAGCAAGACCGTGGAACCATGATTCTGATTGCACCCTTTTGGCCCTGTAAAATCTGGTTCCCTCTTCTTCTGGAGTTGTCCTACGAAGATCCGTGGAGATTGGAGTGTTTTCCGAACCTCATCACTCAGAACGAGGGGTCGCTTCTACATCCCAATCTCCAGTCTCTGGCTCTCACGGCCTGGATGTTGAGAGCTTTGAGGTTGCTTCCTTGGGTCTTTCGGAAGGTGTCTCCCGAGTCTTGCATGCTTCCAGAAAAGATTCCACGAAAAAGTGTTATTCTTTCAAGTGGAGGAGGTTTGCCGTCTGGTGTGACAGCAGAGCCCTAGATCCCTTTTCTTGTCCTACACGGACCCTTCTTGAATACCTTCTACATTTATCTGAGTCTGGTCTCAAGACCAACTCCGTGAGGGTTCACCTTAGTGCTATTAGTGCTTACCATCAACGTGTAGAAGGTCAGCCTATCTCTGGACAGCGTTTAGTTGTTTGTTTCATGAGAGGGGTTTTTTTGTCAAAGCCCCCTGTCAGACCTCCACCAGTGTCATGAGATCTCAACGTCGTTCTCACCCAGCTCATGAAAGCTCCTTTTGAGCCACTGAATTCCTGTCATCTTAAGTATTTGACCTGGAAGGTCATTTTCTTGGTTGCTATTACTTCAGCTCGTACAGTCAGTGAGCTCCAAGCCCTGGTAGTACATGCACTTTATATCAGTGTAGTCCTCCGCACTCACCCTAAGTTCTTGCCAAAGGTGGTGTCGTAGTTCCATCTGAACCAGTCAATTGTCTTGCCAACATTTTTTCCCCATCCACATACCCGCCCTGTTGAGGACAAGTTGCACACATTGGCCTTTTACGTGGAGCGGACAAAGCCCTATCGACAGTCCACCCAGCTGTTTGTTTCTTTTAATCCCAACAGGATGGGAGTTGCCATCGGAAAACGAACCATCTCCAATTGGCTAGCAGATTGCATTTCCTTCACTTATGCCCAAGCTGGGCTGACTCTGGAGGGCCATGTCACTGCTCATAATGTGAGCCATGGCTGCATCAGTGGCTCACTTAGCCTGCATTGAAGAGATTTGTAAGGCTGCAACGTGGTCATCAGTCCACACATTCACATCTCACTACTGCCTTCAGCAGGATACCCGACGCGACAGTCTGTTTGGGCAGTCGGTGCTGCAGAATCTGTTTGGGGTTTAGAATCCAATTCCACCCTCCTAGGCCCTTTTATTTTCTGTTCCAGGCTGCACTCTCACTTAGTTGTTTCTTTTTAGGTCAATCTATGTCCTCGCTGTTGCGAGGCCCAATTGACCAGTGTTCTTTGTTTTGAGTGAGCCTGGGGGCTAGGGATACCTCATACATACGTAAGAATATTGAGCCTGCTTGTCCTCGGAGAAAATGAAGATAGATACCTGTAGCAGGTATTCTCCGAGGACAGCAGGTTCAATATTCTTACAACCCACTCTCCTCCCCGTTGGAGTTGTTACACTTCTATACTTTGCTTTTTACTAACTGATTGGGGCACGCTCGTGTCGCAGGTGGGAAGCCGTTCGCACATGCGCAGTGCGTTTAGTCCGCGCAACGGCGCGTTCTGGAGAGTTCTTTTTGTTTTCAAAGATCTGGACTCCTGAGCCTTCGTGGTCGACAACCCATACTTAAGAATATTGATCCTGCTGTCCTCAGAGAATACCTGCTACAGGTATGTATCTTCATTGTTGGGAATGGCTGATCTAGACCATCAGGTTGTGACCCCCCTTCCTTCTAGCAGATGGAAGTAGAGAGACTGTACTGTTCCATTGACATCGGTGATATATAAGGGCTGGTGAAGGCTGGAAACCTTCAGTATTTTTCTATCTCCAGCAGATAGTGAGATTGGGCTGGAGCAGTAGGACATAGGTAAGGTAGGCCTGACACCCCCTCCCCCCCCCCCCCCCCCCCCCCAGCTTGAAGTCCATAGTCTACATCCTAGGGTTCGGTCCTTGGGCCAGCTGCTCCTATGGTTTGGGTTATGGTCTATGCTCTATTAGAACAGTGTTTCCTGGAGTACCCCTTGCCAATCAGGTTTCAGGATATCCATAATGAATAAGCATGAAATATTTGCATATAATGGAGGTAGTGTATGCAAATCAAGTTCATGCATATTCGTTGTGAATATCCTAAAAAACCTGACTGGTAAGGAGTACTCCAGGAAACACTGTTCTAATAGAGCATGGCCCGTGACCCATTTGCAAGACAATTTAAATGTTTTAGATTAATAGGATTTCATATAAAACTGGACTACTTTGTGTATTTAATTATTGATGACATTCCTATAATTACACATTGTTTTAAGCTTCCTCTTTGATATATTGCATCATCTTATAAAATAAAAATGAATAGAAATTGAAAATAAGTAATTCTGCTATTCTTCAGCTATCCATGCAGTTCCAGGCCTCCCCAAATTCTGACCCACTATGAAACACAACCATCATTAGTTCAAAGAGGGATAAGAATCAAAAGCCTTCAGAGAATGAGTTTTAAGATTACATATTAATGCTTAGTCTGTTTAGGTCATAAATACTTGTTTTGACTGAGAATCTGTTATAACTGAATAGTGCAGCCTATGGTAGATGACTTGCAAAAAGTGTCAGGTTGTGGGATGCAGGGAATAAGCTGCAAGAAAGGAGGTACATCCTGGACACTAGGTCTCTAATATACTTGACTCATGAGCCTCCAAACAGGCCTGGCATTCAAAATGTGCTAAATATCAATCCTGAGTTTCCCTGTTTTAAGAGTTTATAATCAAGATATATTTTTAAAAATATTTAAACCCAAATTCCTAAACATAATCTACCTTTATATAATAAATATTGTAAGTGCTCAGTATATAAGTGACGGAATGCCTTATGCTGAAAGACAAGTCCTCAGCAGTAAATCAGATATTCGTTACTACACATCATAGCACCACCATACCTGCCTGCCCAATACTAGAAACTGTTCCAAGAAAATTTTAACAGTCAAATCTGGATGTCACTTATTTTGCAAATTAAATGTGTCTGGCTGATGTCAAATATTGATGGTGTACTTCTTCAAAACAATGTCTGTCCCAAAACCGGCATAGGCGAGTGCAAAAAGATGCAGTGATAAAATCAAAATCTCATATATGTCTGTTCCTGTTCCCGACATGGAACCATTTTTTGCCGGATTGGCATCTTCAAGAGAACAGACCAGAACTACAAAATAAAAAAATGAAAATTAAATCACCATGGAAAATATACTTCAAACAGCTACCATTACTATTGAATCATCTATTAATTTATGATTTCTCATATAGCTTACGGCCCACCGGGCAGTTTATCCTGCCAACTCCTACCCTTTCAGTCTGAATGCCGGTGCATGCACGCCTCTGAATAATGCTCCTGTTGTTATGATGTCATTCCTGGGATGTCATCAATTACGGGATTAACAGTTTTCTTTATTTAACCCTCACGATGCTACAGTGTCCCATTAAAAAAATATATATATTCCAAAATGTGTTGCCAAATAGTGGGTTTAGCTTGACTGTATGCAGATGTACTTCGTACGTATTCCTTGTGGAGACTGTTATGGCTACGGGGACTAGTGATTAATTGCTTTAAGAATTGTTGAATGCTAAGGTCTTGCATGTGTATCAGTTGTTTCTATGGACCCTTATTAATCTCTGCTTTTGTTGCAGGTGGTACGCCCCCCTCCTCACATGAGGGGATTCTTGCATACTGTACAGAAGAACCAGCTACTTATGATGACTCCTAGTTCTATAGGCCGAAATATTGTAGTGAAATCTTTCATAAAACGCAATACTCCACTCAAAGTGGACCCCAAGGTACAATTTCAATTAAGTACTTATGCGATGGAATTTTGGTATTTTTTCTACTGTAATATTTGATCTTTAGTGATGATTCTTAATGGGGACAGGAAGGTGTCTATAAATTAAACTAATGCAAGGTCTATCCATGTTGAAGGTGATGTACAGCAGTGTTTCTCAAGCTACCCTGGAGTACTCCATTGATGATATGGTTTTCAGGATATCCACAAAGAATATATGCATGAGAGATTTGTTTGCCAGTCAATTTCATGCTGCTTCATTATAGATATCCCCAAAAAACAGACTGGCAATGGGGTACTTTAGGAAAGACTTGAAATATGGGTGTTGAATGCTTTTCTGTCCTTGTTCAAATGCTTTATCTTTAGACTACAGCAGTGCTTTCTTTTTCCCACTATGGTTCCACTGTTTCTGACATTTATAATTCAGGATCAAGGATCAGCTTCACTCATGCCATTCTCTTGGTTATTTCTTTGTCAACTTTTCAGTTCCTGAGCCAGTTAATGTCGTTTCAGCAAGCCAAACAGCAATGCTCTTCAATTGGTTGAGCTGAAATAATAAAACATCAAGAGTTCATTTCTTTTCATCCTACTAGATCAGTTTAGGCCAGTGAGTTTTTCCCCTGACCAGCAGTTTGCGGTAGAGAAGAAGACAATTTCCAGTGGTACAAGTAGTATGCAGCTTGGAACTTGTCGGTATTTCTCTAATTTCAGCAGATGGTGAAGATTGAACTGATACAGCAGTTTTGCTAAGAGGCCTGACTTGCAGGTTCCCAGTCTGACTTGTGGCCCAGGAGTAGTCTATTGGCCTAGCTGTTCTCCCAGGGATAGGTCGACAGACCATTGACTCTTCCCTGTTTGAGTTGGAGAAGGCTTCCCCCCTCCCCCCTTTTTTGGTCCTCTACTTCTTTGAGCCCATGGGCTTACACTTTGAGAGCAGGCTGGCACAAATCCTAAGGGAACCCTTCTAGTGGCAGTGTATGCATTTTGTTAGGCTTCTTCCTCATTTGTGATGTTGACTCCCTTCCCTCCTAGCAGAGCCCTTAGAAATCCAAAAGAAACTGAATAAATAGCCAAAAGACAGGACAGCTGTGTAGAGGATAGGGTTGTCTGCCTAATAAAATTTTAAGGGGAAAAAAAAGGAATAGTTCAGTTTGGTCCAGTCTGAGCTGCGGAGGCTCCCTGGATCCAGGTAGGGCAAGGTGAAATGGCGTGCGGGAAGGCAGCAGCATACCCAGGAAATGTTGTTAAGCTTACAGGAGCCAGTGGCTCCTGAGTGTGGGGTGCAGGTGGGGCATTAGTGGTTTCAGAGACTGGTGCAATTGGTGGTGTGACTTCCAGGCCACCTGCTTGTTTGACCCTAGTAGGCAGGTTTTGGCGGGATCGATAGTCATGTTAGAGACAGGCTAGCTGTTTCTTGCAGGAAAGTACAAGGTAGTGCAACCTCAAGTGAGGTGCATCATCCTACCACCCTTGTCCAGTGGGAGGGGCCTAGGTGGCTGCAGCATTTACAGTGTGTTCAAAGGGTCCCAGTAGAATGGCAGGGCCTGGAGTTCATGGGTCTGGCCCTGCTGGAAGGGTCCCTGGGAAAGGGGTAGATCCCATGGGTGCTCAAGACCCCCAATGGAGGGGGAAGGGTCAGAGGACAAATAGGTGCTAATCTTTCCTCAGTTCCTTCAAGGAGACTTAGTAAAGGACAAGGGTGGGGAACTGCTCTTTTTGAAGTGTTCGTACTCTCTAGAGCTCGAGGAGATCTTTGAAGCAAGGAGTTACCAGCCCTGATGGATCAGGTGATGGCAGTTCTCCAGATGGTCATGGTCTGCAGACAGAGATCCCATACTGGAGGAGTTCCACAGGCCCTTTAAGGTGTCAACTGTTTCCTGTCAGAGATGGTTCTGGCAGAGTGGGAAACTCGTCCTGGTGTTCAGGGGTTCCAAGTTGATGGGCAGGCTCTGTCTAGTTCCCAGAAGTGATTTGGAGAGGCTGTTTCCTGTTCCCAAGGCAGTGACCATGAAGACCATTCTGGTGGAGGGTGTTTCAGCCCTCAAGGACCCACATGACAGGAAGCAGGGATTTAGAGACATTAGCTTCTGAGTTCAGGCAACAATATGTGGCAACTGGATGCAGCAGTTGCCTTCCTCCTCAGAGGCATCCCATCTTACAGTCTGGGGCTATATGATCTTGCCCTCATCTGTGTGTGGTCAGTGGCTGTGGGAATTGTGGTCCATCAGTAGCTCTGGCATCAGATGGCACATTTGGTCGAGACTAACCTAAGCAAGCTGCTCTTGAAGGGTCGCTTACTGTTTGGGGAAGAGTTGGAAAACTAGTGAAAGACCTGGAGCAAGCTCACCTGCAGCACCTGCCAGAGGACAGGGCAAGGAGCACTTCAAGGTCTTCAGGAAGGGAACAAGCCATTGGGGCTGCCTTCGCTTCATGAGATGATCTGCTGGGGGGCTGTTCAGTGTCCAAGTGGAAAAAGGGTTAGCCTTTGAGGGGTGAGATGCTCTTGTGATGAAAGAAGGGCTGCCACCATTTTTACTGGCCCAGGAGGAACACAGTGAGATTCATCAGGTCCCTCTTGGGCTGGGCGTGAGCCTGAGTCCTCGATACATCAGACTAGTGTGTCCTAGAGGTGATCCAGCAAGGCTTTGCATTAGTTTTCAAAACTTGTCACCAATGTCTTTATGGTGTTCCCTTGCAGCTCCTCCCTCAAGTGCAATGTGATCAAGGAAATACTTCAGTTGCTGCAGCTGGAGGTTGTGGAGCTGGTGATTAATTGGAGAACTGAGGCACTATTCCATTTTTTTCCTGGTGCCCAAGAAAGGAAGATCCTTCCAGCTCATCCTGGAACTGAAAGGGGTAGGTGCCTCCTCTGGGTCTCATGCTTGTGCATGAAGATGTTGAGATCAGTCTTAGCCTCGATGTGGCCTGAAAAATTCTTGACCTCCCAGCAGGGAAGCCCACAAGTGCTACCTAATACAGGGCAAGTATGTTCTGTTCAGGGTTCTCTCCCTTTCAGTCTCGTCACTGCTTTCCTAGATATTTTCAAAAGTCATGGTGGTAGTGGTGACCTTACTCCACAAAGATAGAATCCAAGTACATCTGTACCTGGATGACTGATTGATTCGGGCTGACCCAGAGAAGTCCAGTGTGGCCACAGCTAGAGTCATTAAACTGTTGGAGTGGCCAGGGTGGATGGTAAATTATCTGCAACTTGGCTCACTTGCAAGAGTGGAGTACATGGGTGTGCAGTTCAACACCAGTGAGGGGTCAGTGTTCCTGACCCATGAGTAGATGGTCAAGCTGCAGAACCAAGACAATTTGCACACAGCAGATTCCAAGGACTTGGGTCTATCTCATGTTTCTGGGGTCAGTGGTGGTGACCCTTAAAGTGGTTCTGTGGGTGTGAGCCGACATGAGGCTTTGGTAGAGCCCCAGCTCACAGTTTGAGCTCCTCCTCCTACTCTCAGCAAGCCTCAAGATACAGCTGGAATGGAGGGGTGTTCATCCCATCTACTGAGGTGAGTTCCCTTAGAACTACTGAACTAGACAGTGGTGATGACTGTTGTAAACTTCAGAGGCTTGGGAGCTCATTGCCAGGGCTGATTCATTCAGGGGATGTGGTTGGCAGCGGAGGCAACTTGTTTCATCAATTGCCTGGAAAGAAGGGCATCAAGCTGGTGTTGGGCTTCCTCTACTGCTCTGAGGAAAGGTGGTGCAGGTGGTGTTGCACAATATGACCACGGTGGCCCATGCCTACCGGCTGGGAAGTGCCAGGAGCAAGTAGGTGGCTGAAGAGATTCACTGGCTAGGCAGCTGGGCAGATTCCACCTCACTGTGATCTCTGGAATGCATATATTGCAGGAGTGAACAATATACAAGCAGATTTTTCAGGCACAGGGTGCTAGATCTAGGGGGATGGTAGCTGTTTAGCTCAGCCTTTCGGCTCATAGTGGATGTTTGGAGCAGTCTGAGGTTCAGCTTGATAGCCATCTTAAAGAATACCGTGCTCGCACTTCAGCCGAAGAGCAGTGAAAGGTGCAACTCCGATAGACGCCTGATACAGGCATGGCCTGGGCAAGAGCCTCTGTATGTTTCCTCCCTAGCCCCTGGTCAGCCCAGTGCTGTAGAAGATTGCATGTATCCTTAGTCATCCTGCTATGTGGACCATCCTCTGCCACTTCCTAGGAAACACGGCCTGGTCATGATAGATGACTCTTATCTCTTTTAGCTTACAGCCTTGCTGTTGAGAGGTGCTGCCTGAGGTGCAAGGGCTGCCCTTTAGCTATGATGGAGATACTATTAAAGGCATGCAAGCTTTCTCCCTCTTTGGCTTATATCAGGGTGTGGAGATCTTTTTAAGATGTGGTTTTCTCCCAGGCACTCTCCCCCTGGCGAATGGTTCTTTCCTCTATCACTTCCTTTCTCCAAGATGAGTTTGACCAAGGATTGGCCCTCAACTCCCTGAAGAACTGGGCAACAGCAGTGCAGCTGAACCTCATCTGGTTCTTGAGGGGGGTTAAGCACCTGCATCCTCCCTGTAGGCAGTTTTACCGCAGTGTGACTTAAAACATGGTCCCTTGAGTTTTGTCTGACCTTACTGGTGATGATCTGCTCTAGTTACAGGCTCTGTTATATAGGGATCCCTATTTATTCTTCTCAAGCAACTTGATATCCTTGAATGGTTCCTCCCTTTCATGTGAACCAGGTTGTTTCACTGCCTTTGTTCTCTGAAAGCTCAAGGGCAAGTTCATCTTGAGCTCTTCATAAGCATTATTGCAGTATCTTGAGATTACAAATTAATTCTGAAAGTGTTGCCCAAAGGAGAGGTGCCATTAATGCTGTACATAGTCTGTACGAAGGAGAGTTGCCGTCAGTGGCACACTGGATTAAAGGCTGTGTAGGGGTGGCCTGTTTGCTCGGAAAGTGGTGGGGCTCTCTTGATGAGCTCAGGTGACCTCCCTGGCAGAAGTTCATGTGTCTCCAAAGGATTTCTGCAGAACAACAACCTGGTCACTTCTGCATTCTTTTGTGAAGCATTACAAAATTAATGTTTGGACCAAGGACAACAGTTCCTTTGTTAGGGCTGTAGTGGATGGGACCCCCTCGCCTAGAGGGAAAGAGCTCTGGTACAACCCAGTGGCCTGGATTGGTTTAGCAGAATGAAAAGGAAGGTGAAATTCACACCTATAAATTTCTTTCTGTGGTTCCTGCTAGACCAGTTCAGAATCCTTCCTAGGAAAATAGTGAGTTTGGAGATTTGTACCACAGTTCGTCTGCAGATCTGCTTGCTTTGGTTCTCCCTCTTGATTTCTAAGTAGGACTCTTCTTTGAGCAGTGGTGTGAGATTTTTTTTTTTTTTTTTTTTTTTTTTTTTTTGGGGGGGGGGGGCTTTGGCAAGAGCATTCTGACAAGTCCCAGGCTACACTGCTACTTTTACCAATATTGCCACTGGAAAATGTCATCTCTGCCTCCATCTGCTGGTCAGAGGACATGATCTACTGGTTTGGAATTGTCTAGCAGGAATTGAGAAAAGGAAATTAACAGATATGGATAAATTTCACAGTATTTAGAGAGTCCGGGTACCTTGGTAGAGATTCCTAAGCGTGGACCCTATATTCAATAAGCATAGGCACCTAAAATACATTTTTAAATTTAGGAACCTATAACATTAACTTTTGATCCCTCCATATCTAAAGATAGGCCTGCTGTGGCTCACCTAAACTAGGCACCCAGCATTGAAAATAAGTGCTAAATGTTTAACTGTTTTGATACCCTGTGACTTTTAAGATACCTAAATTTAGACACTTAGCAAACAAATTTTTAAATTCAGGTGCCTAGACTCTTTGGAAGACTGGATATGAATCTCCTCTTTCATTTTATACATTTCTGCATACTGGTTTACCATGTCACATAGATATTTCAAGTAGGTCATATGACATCATATGAAACAGAGCAGACCAAAGTTTGAGTTGGTCTTGTCGGCATGTGTGCTTCTGTTTTCTTTTTCTGCCAGCCCAGTTCTTCACTCAAAGAATTCATGTTTTTTCCTCTTGGCCTTTGTCAGAAATGTTATTTCTTACTCTTAGTTCTCTTGTTAGGTATTTGGCCATTTTAAAGATGTTTAATTTTTTTTCAATATTCTGCTGAAGAATCCCCAAAGACATTCAAGCATAGAGCCTCAGTTGGAGGCTTCATGTTGGTACCCAACTGACTCTGTACCATTCATCTTGTTCCCATCATATATCTTGCTTTTGGTCCCTCAGCTAATATGGTAAGCTGTATTGTAGGAAATCTTTAGCATCATCTATGTTAGTTGAATGTTCTAATTCTTGCTTATTACTACTAATCATTTCTATAGCATTACAAGGCATACGCAGCGCTGTACACCACACACAAAAGACAGTCCCTGCTCAAAGAGCTTACAATCTAGATAAGACAGGTAAACAGAACAATTAAGGGTAGAGAATAAAGAGGTGAGGATAAAGGACAGGGCGAGTGAGTTAGGAGTATTATTGGTGGTATTCTAACATTGTATTTTATCTCTAGTATTTGAACTCTAGTTCTGTTAAATGTGTATATTTCTGATACTGTTTCACGGTATCAGTTTACCGTGTTCAAGTTTACTTCATTTATTGTATTTATGTTCTTGGTTATTTTTCTATTGTTATGCTGTTAACAATAAGTTTTATGTTAAACTGTACCTGCTGTACACCGCCTTTGGTTAATCTCTTCATAAAGGCAGTTAATAAAGCCCAATAAATAAAAACATCAAAAATGATAGCAGATAAAGACCATACAGCCTATTGATTCTGCCCATCCATACCATCGGCTTTCCCTTCATCCATAAACATCTTATGTGCTTATGCCATGCTTTCCTGAATTCAAGTAGTCTTATACCCAAGAAGACACTCTCTTATGGGGGCTTACTCATTGTCATCTGTATTGTTAAACGTAGAGCTGGAAGAACTTTCTCTGATTCTCGCCTAATGTACTATCAGTGGTGAAGTTGAGTTTTTCTATCCTGATAAGCACATTGAGCAACCCACCAGCTGACTTATTTGATGCTGATGGAAAGCATTCTGGTGCTGATAACTCTGAAGACAACAATTTACTACCAGTCATACAATCCTTCCCACATTTCCTTTTGTAGGAGTTTTCTTACATACTTTGGCTAAATGGAAGCTGAGAGAAACTGTAGGGCTGCCATAGCACAGGAAACCAATCATGAGCTGAAGAAATTTGTAATTTTTTCCAGAAAGCTCTACAATCTCACTCTGCTTGGTACAATGTGCAGTCACATGATATGGTTGAAAACTACCTGTGTGAGGAATGTCTTTTAAACACATACTCTTAATAAGTACATTTGCTGTCATCCAAGCACCTTTGTAATGTCCCTTTCCATATCATCATGCTGATCAATCCATAGACTGGTGGGTTGTGTCTATCTACCAGCAGGTGGAGATAGAGAGCAATCCTTTTGCCTCCCTATATGTGGTCATGTGCTGCCGGAAACTCCCCAGTATGTTCTCCAAGCCTAATTTTTAGGTTTTGTTGAGTACCTGGGGTTGAGGGCTCTTCTTGAGCAAGTGCAAACATGGTGGTGCCAGGTCCCTCCTTTTCTCCCCCCTCCCGCTGGCTCCGTTGAAAAAAAAAATTTGGACGTCCTTAAGGGCGTTTATTTCAACGTTTATTTCAACGTTTATTGCAGCTGCTCACTGGGACACCAGTTTGTTACAGCTCGGAGCGAGAAGCAGGTAATTTTACCTTTTTATAGCGGGCAGGGGGTTCCCCGTTCGGTCTCCACGTGGCTTATGGCGTCAGAGGGCGAGGGCGAGGGCGCAAAGATTCGCTCCCCGGACCGCGTGTGTGCGTCTAGCGGAGATGCGGGGGTTTTCAAAGCCTGAATCACCTTTGTTGGGCATCAGTTTGGAGTCCGGTCAGTGTCCCAGTTCTTCCTCCGGTGCAGCGGTTTTTCCTGCCATAAGCGCCCATCCCCCGCTGCTCGCCCACTCCATGTTGGCCGGTCCACTCTGCTCGGACGGCTTCTTCTTGGGCCGCCCTCGAGCTGGGAGACGTTAATGCTATGGTCGCCCTTGATTCGGGCAACGGTAAGAAAGCGGCCAAAGTTAAGCGCCGTTCTTCCCGCGTGGCTCCTTCTCGGAGTTTCGCACCGGACGCCATTTTGGATGCGCAGCACGTTTCTCCGCCGCTCTTGCGAGCGCCGGTTGAGGATGCGTCTAGGGCCGTGGCCCAAGCTGCAGAAGTGCACAGTTCGGGGGGCTTCTCCCCTGAGTTCATTTTGCTGCTGCATCAGGCTTTTCTTATGCAAAACGCTGCCCCTGCCCCCCTGTCTGATAAAGGGGTTGAGGCCTCCGGAAGCAAACGCCCTCTGGTGGATTTCCAGGCCCTAGAGGACTCTGTCTCCTCTGATGTAGATGAGGGCAGCGTATCGGAGTTCTCCCAACTGTCCTTTGGGGATTCCTTGGAGGAGACAGATTCCTGCTCAGATGGAGCGGATGACCCCTCTGCAGCGCGGATCTTTCGCTCAGAGGATTTGCCCAACATGTTAGTGCAGGCCATGAGCATTTTGAAGATTTCCTCTCCGGAGGACGTCTCTCCCTCAGCCTCTGTTGGCTCCGCCATTATGCTGGGGACGAAGCGCCCGCCTAGAACCTTCCACGTGCATGATGCCATGCACACCTTGATTTCGGCTCAATGGGATGTCCCGGAAGCGAGCCTCAAAGTGGCTAGGGCTATGTCCCGCCTCTATCCTCTGCCTGAAAGTGAACGGGAGGCCTTTCTTTGGCCTACCGTGGATTCTTTAATCACTGCGGTGACTAAGAAAACGGCGTTGCCGGTGGAAGGTGGCACGGCCCTAAAGGACGCCCAAGACAGAAGATTGGAGGCGGCCTTAAGGTCGCCCTTCGAGGCGGCTGCTTTAAGTTTGCGGCTCCTATGTGGCCAGGGCGTGCCTCACGATTGTGCAGCGGGCTTCCCCCTCGGATCCTTCCTTGAGGGCTGATTGGCCAGCCCTGGAATCGGGCTTGGCTTATTTGGCAGATTTACTGTATGATGTCTTGAGAGCTTCGGCTAAAGGTATGGCTCAGACAGTCTCTGCGCGGCGGTGGCTTTGGCTGAAATATTGGTCTGCTGACCACGCCTCTAAGTCCCGCCTGGCTAAGTTGCCTTTTAAAGGCAAGCTGCTCTTTGGGGTCGAGCTGGACAAAATTGTGACCGATCTCGGCATGTCTAAGGGCAAGAGGTTAACAGAGGTCAGGGCTCGGGCCAGTGCTCGCCCCGGTATCTCCAGAGGACGGTTTCAGGAAGCCCGTCGGTATCGCCCGGGCAAGTCGGGCTCCTCTGCCCCCTCTTCCTTCAAGAGGAACTTCTCCCCCAAGCAGCATTCCTTTCGCAGAGACCGCCGTCCCGGAGGTGCGTCCTCCGGTCCTCCCTCAGGGTCTCGTACCCAATGACGGGGCCCTGGTCCATGGCCCAGTGCAGATTGGAGGACGCCTGTCCTCGTTTCTGGGCGAGTGGACCAGGGTAACTTCAGACGCTTGGGTGCTGGAAGTCATCGGAGACGGCTACAAGCTAGAGTTCTGCCGACCCTTAAGACACGGGTTTGTGCATTCTCCCTGCAAGTCTCCGGTCAAAGCTGTGGCAGTGCAGCAGACTTTGGACAATCTGATCCGCCTGGGTGCGGTCGTTCCGGTGCCAGAAGATCAGCTTGGCAAGGGACGTTACTCCATTTACTTTGTGGTACCAAAGAAAGGAGGTTCTTTACGGCCTATCCTCGACCTCAAAGGGGTCAATCGGGCCTTGAAAGTTCGGCACTTCCGAATGGAGACTCTCCGCTCTGTTATAGCGGCAGTGAAGGCAGGGGAGTTCCTGGCATCCTTGGACATCAAGGAAGCTTACTTGCACATTCCCATCTGGCCTCCTCATCAATGCTTTCTGCGTTTTGCAGTCCTGGGCCGACACTTCCAGTTCAGAGCCCTCCCGTTCGGGTTGGCTACTGCTCCGCGGACCTTCTCCAAAGTAATGGTGGTCATCGCGGCCTTCCTACGAAAGGAAGGAGTACAAGTCCATCCTTATCTGGACGACTGGTTGATCCGAGCCCCCTCTTATGCAGAGTGCGGCAAAGCTGTAGACCGGGTGATTGCTCTTTTGAGCTCCCTGGGGTGGATCATCAACTGGGAGAAAAGCCAGCTGCGCCCGACTCAGTCCCTGGAGTATCTGGGAGTTCGTTTCAACACCCAAGTGGGCAGAGTGTTCCTGCCGGACAATCGGATTGTCAAGCTTCAGGCTCAGGTGGACCAGTTCCTAGTAGCCTCTCCTCTTCGGGCTTGGGACTATGTGCAGCTGTTGGGCTCTATGACGGCCACGATGGAAGTAGTGCCCTGGGCCAGGGCTCATATGAGACCACTACAGCACTCTCTGCTGCAGCGCTCTACTCCAGTGTCGGAGGATTACGCTGTGCGCCTTCCCTTGGACCCAGCGGTGCGCTGGGCTGGTGGCTGAGGACAGACAAGTTGTCCGCAGGGATGCCTCTTTTGACCCCGGAGTGGGTTGTCGTCACGACGCACGCCTCTTTGACGGGCTGGGGAGCCCACTGCTTGGGAAGGACAGCGCAGGGGCTCTGGTCTCCTGCAGAGGCAAAGTGGTCTATCAACCTCCTGGAACTCAGAGCCATTCGGTTGGCGCTTTTGGAGTTTCTCCCGGTACTGGCGTTGAAGCCAGTACGGGTCCTGTCGGACAATGCCATGGCTGTGGCCTATGTCAATCGCCAGGGAGGTACCAAGAGCGTCCCTCTAGCCAAGGAGGCCATGAATCTATGCCAGTGGGCGGAAGCGAACCTGGAACAGCTGTCGGCGGCCCACATTGCCAGAGTCATGAATGTCAAGGCGGACTTTCTCAGTCGCCATACCTTGGATCCCAGAGAGTGGCAGCTATCGGCTCAGGCGTTCTTGGACATCACAAAGCGCTGGGGCCAGCCGAGCCTAGATCTGATGGTGTCATCGGCCAATTGCCAAGTGCCGCGCTTTATCAGCAGAGGACGGGACCCTCGATCTCTGGGAGTAGATGCTCTTCTCCAACAGTGGCCGACACAGGAGCTTCTCTGTGTGTTCCCGCCCTGGCCCATGTTGGGCAGGGTGCTAGACCGGGTGGCAAAGCATCCGGGCCGAATAATCCTGGTGGGTCCGGACTGGCCCAGACGTCCCTGGTATGCGGACTTGATCAGGCTCTCAGTGGACGGCCCTCTGCGGTTGCCAGCGGAGCGGGGCCTGTTGCGTCAGGGTCCCATGGTGATGGAGGATCCCTCCCCCTTTGGTCTTACGGCCTGGCTATTGAGCGGCAGCGTCTGAGGAAGAAGGGCTTCTCAGACAAGGTCATCGCCACTATGCTGAGAGCGAGGAAGCGCTCTACTTCTACTGCTTACGCCAGGGTTTGGCGTACCTTTGCATCGTGGTGTGAGGCAGGCACCCTTTCTCCCTTCACTGCTCCAATTTCTTCAGTGTTGGCGTTCCTGCAAGAAGGTCTGGAGAAAGGCCTGTCGCTCAGTTCCCTTAAAGTCCAGGTAGCGGCTCTGGCTTGCTTCAGGTGCCGCCTGAAGGGTGCTTCCCTGGCTTAGCAGCCAGATGTGGTGCGCTTTCTGAAGGGAGTTAATCACCTGCGCCCTCCTCTGCACTCAGTGGTACCTGCGTGGAATCTCTATCTGGTGCTAAGAGCCTTGCAGAAGCCGCCTTTTGAACCCTTGTCAAGGGCATCTCTGAAAGACCTGACGTTGAAAGCAGTCTTTTTGGTGGCTATCTCTTCAGCCAGAAGAGTTTCCGAGCTCCAGGCGCTATCATGTCGAGAGCCCTTTCTGCAGTTCACTGAGGCATGAGTGTCTATTCGCACAGTGCCTTCCTTCCTGCTCAAGATTGTTTCTCGCTTCCATGTGAATCGGTAGCTCTGTCTCCCTTCCTTTCGTAGGGAGGACTACCCAGAGGAGTACTCTGCTCTCAAATATCTAGATGTGAGACGAGTCATCATCAGATACTTGTAAGTGACCAATGATTTCCGGAAGTCGGATCATCTGTTTGTTCTGTTTGCAGGTCCTCATAAGGGTCTGCAGGCTGCTAAGCCTACAGTGGCAAGATGGGTCAAGGAAGCCATTGCAGCGGCTTATGTGGCCGCAGGGAAGGTGCAGCCTATCCGGCTGAAGGCTCACTCCACTAGAGCTCAGGCAGGCCTCGATGGCGGAGGCCGGGTCCGTCTCCTTGGAAGAGATTTGCAAGGCGGCAACTTGGGCATCGGCTCATACCTTCTCCAGGCATTACCGCTTGACTGTGGCTGCTCGGGCGGAGGCCGAGTTTGGAGCTTCAGTGTTGTGGTCAGGGATTTCTATGTCCCGCCCTGGGTGAGTACTGCTTCGGTACATCCCACCAGTCTATGGATTGATCAGCATGATGATATGGAAGGTAAAATTATCTATCATACCTGATAATTTTCTTTCCATTAATCATAGCTGATCAATCCATAGCCCCTCCCAGATATCTGTACTGTTTTTATCCTGGTTGCATTTCAGGTTCAAGTTTAGTGTTCAGTTCCTGTTCAGGAGGACTTCGTGTTCAAGTTTTTTCAATTGGATTCTTCAGGAGTTGAGACGATTTTGTGCTACAGTGAGCTGCTGCATTCCTCTCCCCTCCATTTTACGGGGCTGGATTGAGACCTAAATTCTGCCGGCACTCCCTCCCGCTGCGTGCGGCTGTAGGGCAGCTTTGTACTCCTCCCGGTTCGGCGGTGTTAGGGTGTCAGCTCCTCCCATGGTTGCGGTTGCAGGATAAGCCAGATCCCCCCGCATCGGCGGGGTGGTGTCCCTCCCCCGCTCCGCAGGGATGAGCTGGACGGATTCCCCTCCCCCACTTGTGTGGAGATGAGCTGGGTTAATTCCCCTCCCCCGTTTCGGCGGTGGTGAGTTGGGCAGAGTGTCCCTTTGTGGGTGTAATTCTCTAAGTGCTGAGTCCTGCGGATGGAGCTTTGATATCGACATACTGAGGAGTTTCCGGCAGCACATGACCACATATAGGGAGGCAAAAGGATTGCTCTCTATCTCCACCTGCTGGTAGATGGACACAACCCACCAGTCTATGGATTGATCAGCTATGATTAATGGAAAGAAAATTATCAGGTATGATACATAATTTTACCTTGTACAGAATGGCATTGAGCTGCAGCTTATAATTACTGGCTCAAAACTCCTTTTACGTTCTCACACTGTAAACAAGTCTTACAATCGTTTTTAACAAATCAGTGTTTCATATCACAAAACAATTGTGCATTTAGTCTCAAACTTCTCAGTAGTGTCCCCTGTTCTGCTAAACACATCTTTTAATGCCACATCCGGTTCAGCGCATTACTCTTCATAGCTGAAAATAAAGAATTGAACATTATATAATCCCACTTTCATTCATATCTCCACATCTTTGATTTTCAAAGTCCACTAAGCTTATAAATGTATCAGTCTATATTTATATTCAATCCAACAGGCTCTAAAGTATTTAGTCAGAAGCGGAAACCTAGGCCAAAGTTTCGGCCTGCTTATCCGACATTGCTGCCTGGATGTCCAACCGCCTCCTGAAACTGAACATGGCCAAGACCGAGCTTATTGTCTTTCCACCCAAACCCACTTCTCCTCTCCCTCCACTCTCTATCTCAGTTGATAACACCCTCATCCTCCCCGTCTCATCTGCCCGCAACCTCGGAGTCATCTTCGACTCCTCCCTCTCCTTCTCTGTGCATATCCAGCAGATAGCCAAGACCTGTTGCTTCTTTCTCTATAACATCAGCAAAATTCGCCCTTTCCTATCTGAGCACACCACCCGAACTCTCATCCATTCTCTCATTACCTCTCGCCTTGACTACTGCAACCTACTCCTCACTGGCCTCCCACTTAGCCATCTATCCCCCCTTCAGTCCGTTCAGAACTCTGCTACACGTCTTATCTTCCGTCTGGACCGATATACTCATATCACCCCTCTACTCAAGTCACTTCACTGGCTTCCGATCAGGTACAGCATACAGTTCAAGCTTCTCCTAATAACCTTCAAATGCACTCGATCTGCAGCCCCTCCCTACCTCTCTACCCTCATCTCCCCTTACGTTCCTACCCGCAACCTCTGCTCTCAAGACAAATCCCTCCTTTCAGTACCCTTCTCCACCACCGCCAACTCCAGGCTCCGCCCTTTCTGCCTTGCCTCACCCCATGCTTGGAATAAACTCCCTGAGCCCATTCGCCAGGCCCCCTCCCTGCCCATCTTCAAATCCTTGCTCAAAGCCCACCTCTTCAATGTCGCATTCGGCACCTAACCATTATACCTCTATTCAGGAAATCTAGACTGCCCCAACTTGACATTTCGTCCTTTAGATTGTAAGCTCCTTTGAGCAGGGACTGTCCTTCTTTGTTAAACTGTACAGCGCTGCGTAACCCTAGTAGCGCTTTAGAAATGTTAAGTAGTAGTAGAAGTTCTAATTGCACTAGTTTGGTAAAATTGTGAGAATTGTTTACACTATGTGTGAGTATAAGACGAGCTTTTGAGCCAATGATTGTAAGTCACGGCTCAGCTGTCCTTTACAGAGGGGATTGAGAGCAGTGAAAATTGTAGGCTTTTTTTCTTCTACTTTAAAATATGCATTACATAGTGTTTGGATGGAAGCAAATTTACTTATTAGTGGTAGGTTATTTACATTAAATTTGCTGCATCTTTTTTGTTATTAGTTAATATAACATGTCATGTTCCGTGGACATAGTTGTCAGTTATGCTTTGTTTTATTATTTTTCTTTCCTTTGTGTAGAGACAGAGCAGTGTTGATGTAAGTAAACTCTCTTTTCATATATAAGGAGGCAGATGTTGATGGGACTGTGTGGTTTCTAAAGCACAGGGGTTGGTGGTAGTGTCTAGGGTTTCTTGGCCACAGGGTATGGTGGTGGTGCCTAGGGTTTGCTGGGCAGCAGTTAAGGTGGACTCATGCCTCACTGGGTACAGTTTCATTTAATCCCCACTTCTTCATTGGTTCTCTAAACCAGTGCAGACAAGTAGGTTGTTTCCTCTTTCTGGCAGATGAAGACTGAGACTACTAAGGCTGTGACATCAAACATATAAACGGCAAGTGACCGACTCACCTGCAAATGCGCAGTAGAGTCGGAATGCTGAGAATGTAGAAGTCCAAGCCCCGCCCCCACCAGCAGTACAGCCCAATAGGGAGGAGGGCTTGGACATGGGTGTGGAAATTGGAGGAGGAGGGAGCAGGGAGAGAAGGAGGGGAGGGTAGAGGAGAGAGCAGGGTTGGTGGACCGGGGGGGGGGGGGGGGAGGCAGGCCATAGGAAAACAAAAAGCTAGCCTGTTACTGGCTTAACGGCTAGTCACTCTATAAGGGGTCCTGTACATCTCTGAACCAGCCACTATTCTCAGTCTCCAGTAGATGTCCTGTGCATCCTGGTTCTCGTGTGGGGAGACAGATTAAGAATTCTCTTCTGGGATGAACTTAAAAAAAAGGGGGGGGGGGCACTTTTTTTTTTTTTTAATTTCATCCCAGAAGGGAATCCCTAATTGGTCTCCCCACACCAGAACCAGGTTCCTTATTTACAAACAGCCTACCAAAACAAAAACAATTGAGCCCCATCTGTTCTGGGACCCAGTGTGCTGGGTCTGTGGTTTGGGGGTGCATATTCTGGTTCCTCCCACCCCCCCCCACCCCCCAAAAAAAAACAAAAAACAAAGTCTTTGCTCCCTTTCTGCTTCAGCTTGCTTCCGCACCCCCTTCACAGTCTGGGAGGGGTTCCTTGAGTGCCTCTGGTTTCAGGCAGGGAAACAAACAAAAAAAAAAAAGTGAGAAAAGAGGGCCAACAGAGGACTGTTTTTTGGGTTAGTTGGCTTACCACCTGGGTCCGCAGCTGAGGGGGTTTCTTTCTCCTGAGCAGTGCGGCAAGACAGAAGGTGAGAAAAGCTGGCATTGTACAGCTTGCAGGACATGTTGGTTGTGGCCTCACATGGCCTTTGTCAACGAAGGCTGCTGAAATTGCCCACATGAGTAAAGAGGTCCTTAATCAGAAGGTGCAGGATAAGAATGTGCCTTGGGCTTGCTTAGGTCTGAGACACAGTCCTGTTTTGTCAGGAAGTGCCACTTTCCTTGTCATCAGCAGCAGATGAATCCATTAACTGATGGGTTGTATCCGCCTACCAGCAGGTGGAGATAGAGAACACTGAAAAACCATAGTGCCTCTTGGACCACTAGCCCCCAACTACCTTCAGTATTTCTCTGTCTCCCAGCAGGTGTAGACGTAGCTTGATCAGCTCCTGCATTTCAGACTGCCTGGGGTGGCTCCTGTGCTTTGCCAGTTGAGCAGGGGTATTGTGGCTGGTGGTGCCCACTTTAAAGGCATATAGGTTTGCCCTTTCCCTGCCTTACCCATTCCCCCCGCCTCCCGGAGTCCCTCTGTTGCTGCCTGCCTCCAACTTTCTTCATAGTGTTTAAAAAAAAAAAAAAAAAGCGCGCTTTTACTGCGTGGCTGTTCTGAGGCTTTTTCCAGTGATCCTGGTACTGTGCAGCTTGACCGGAGCTCGTTGACTCGGTCTTCTGAGGTGAGAGTGGTGCCCAGCTCCTCTGGGGAGGTCCCGTGGACACCGTTCCGATCGGGGTAAGTTTTGGCATGAAGCTGCCATTTTATTGATATATTCCTGTCCTGTGAAAAAACGGACGATGGCTGCTGAAGGAGTTAAGCACTGCTCCCATTGTGGTAAATGCAGATCAGCAGCGGGGCTGTGTAAAACGTGCTCCTTAGATGCTCACGCTGGTTTGAGCATGCCGAGTGATGGAGCTGGCAGCGGGTGCCATTTTGGAAGCGCCGCATTTCTCGACCCTCGCGGTTGCGGAGGAGTCTGAGGGCAGGGGGACGCCTCGTTTAGAGGTTGCCAGAGGAGCTCCTACATCCTTTTCTCCTAATTCGGAGGCGGAGGGTCAGGGTGAGTTTTTCTCCCCTGAGTTTGTGCTTTTAATGCATAAGGCGTTCATGCTGAAAAGAGCTCTGCCGCAGGTGTCTGACACTGCGTTGCCTCCTGGCTTCCCTCTGGGTGTTGATGCCCCGGGGATGACTTCAGAGGTTATTTCCTTCCCCAAGCGTTGGAAACACGCTAAACATAGATGGGTAAATTCCCCGTCTGAAAGTGGCGCATACCCCTTCCCCCCCCCCCCCCCCCCCCCCCCCCCCGTGGTTGGGCTGTGGAGAGTCAGAGGGATCTGGCAGGCCCTCAGGGACGGATGATCCAGAGGAGGGTACCTGTTTGCCACTGGATTTGGATGATCCCAATGCGGTCCGGATTTTCCACCACGACGAGCTGCCAGCTCTCATTACTGACGCCTTGCAGGCCCTCTCGATTGATGATCCTGCTTAAGGTGGTGGCGCCGCCTCTGTTAATCTTAGGATGGCGAGTACTAAGCAGCCTACTCGGGCCTTTCCTGTGCATGACTCCATCCAAGAGCTTATTTCTACTCAATGGTCTGACCCTGATGGGCCTTTGAAAGTGGCCAGGGCTATGGGTCAGCTTTACTCTCTGCGTGAGGAGCACTTGGCCCCTTTGGGGATGCCTAAAGTGGATGCATTGGTCACAGCAGTGACTAAAAAAACCACTCTCCCAGTAAAGGGAGGAGTCGCTTTGAAAGACATGCAGGACCAACGGCTTGAGTCCGAGCTGACGCGGTCCTTTGAAATTACGGGCCTTGCCTTGAGGGCGTCTAATTTGCAGTTCCTATGCAGCCCGGGCATGTCTTTTTCCTGGCTACAGCAGGCAGTGGAACAGCCCGCTGATGGTGCGTGCCCCCTTTCTGAGGTTGCCCCGTGGATGGAGTCGGCCCTGTCATTTTTGGCTGAGGCCCTGTATGATCTGGTCAGAGCTTCGACTAAACAGATGTCTGTGGTGGTGTTCGCCCGCCGCCTTCTTTGGCTGCGGCTGACATGGCTTCTAAGCAAAGACTGGTGAGGCTACCCTTTCGGGGCCTCCTGTTATTTGGAGAGGAATTGGAGAAAATTGTGAAAGACCTGGGTGAATTTAAACCCCAGAGGTTACCTGAGGATAGGCCGAGGCCTTCTTCCAAGGGTTCTGTGTTTCCCTCCTCTTCCAGACCTCGCTTCCATGAAGCTCGAAGGTATCGCCCGGGGCGCTCTGCTGGGTTTTCTCTACTTGCCCGTTTTCAACAGAGGAACTCCTTTCGCTCGGACAAACGTTCTGCAGGGGCCGGTTCAAGGCCAGGAGTTCAGGGGCGTCCTCCACAATGATGGGACGCCGGTCCACACCTCCTTGCCTGCAATAGGAGGACGTCTTTCCCTCTTTCTGGAGGAGTGGACCAAGATTACCTCAGATCAGTGGATCCTGGACCTGAGGTTACTGACTGGAATTCGGTGCCCCGGTGAGAGACGTGTTTGTGGAGTCCCGATGCAGCACTGCCATAAAATGGGCAGCGGTAGAGGAGACCTTGCAAATCTTGCTCCACCTCGGAGCGGTGATCCGGTGCCTCCCGCCGAACGCGGCTGTGCCCGCTATTCCATTTATTTTGTTTGTTCGAAAAGGCGGGTCTTTCAGGCCGGTCCTCGACTTACGAAGAGTCAATGAAGCCCTCAGAGTACTACATTTTCGCATGGAAACCCTGCGCTCCGTCATTGTGGCGGTACAGCCAGGAGAGTTTTTCATGTCTCTGGACCTAAAAGAAGCTTATTTACACATTCCTATCTGGCCTCAACACCAGCGGTTCCTTCGCTTTGCAGTGTTGGGAAAGCATTTCCAGTTTCAGGCCTTGCCTTTTGGCCTAGCCACAGCTCCCCGTACCTTTTCCAAGGTAATGGTGGTAGTAGCTGCCTGTCTCAGGCGAGAGGGTATCAGAGTTCACCCTTATCTCGACAACTGGCTCATCAGAGCGGACTCGGCAACCGAGAGTCGTCTTGCCACAGCCAGAGTGGTGGCGGTCCTGAAGGCGCTAGGCTGGGTGGTCAATATACCCAAAAGTCACCTGATCCCCCTCTCAGTCTCTCGAGTATTTGGGGGTCTGGTTCGACATGGCTTCGGGGTTGGTCTTTCTCCCCAACCAAAGGCGGTGCAAGCTTCAGAATCAGGTCCGTCTGCTCCTGCGGATGCCTCGCCCGCGAGCCTGGGACTTTTTCCAGCTGTTGGGATCGATGACGGCCACCTTGGAGGTGGTGCCTTGGGCGAGAGCGCATATGAGGCCTCTGCAGATTGCCCTGCTTCAACAGTGGTCTCTGATGTCCCAGGAATATCAACGCAGACTAACGGCCTGGCTCAGTTTGGAGTGGTGGATCTCCGACAGGATGCTGCGCCAAGGAATGCCCCTGGCACTTTCTTCCTGGTGCCTGGTGATAACAGATGCCAGCCTCCTAGGCTGGGGAGTGCATTGCCAAGGAAGCTATGCTCAGGGTCTGTGAACACCCGTGGAAGCGGGGTGGTCCTCAATTGCTTGGAACTGAGAGCGATATTCCAGGCTCGTATGGCCTTTCAAAAGACTCTGAAGGGGCTTGCTGTCCGGGTTCTGTCAGACAACACGACAGCGGTGGCATACATAAATCGTCAGGGCGGCACTCAGTGTAGGGCCCTGGCCGCGGAGACCGCTCAGATTTGCCACTGGGCCGAGCTACACCTGCAGCTTCTGTCGGCAGCTCACACTGCAGGTCAGAGCAACGTGCAAGCCGATTTTCTCAGCAGGCATCAAATCGACCCGGCGGAATGGGAACTGGCAGAAGAAGTCGTTCTTCAGATTTATGCCAAATGGGGGACACTCGGAATGACTCTAATGGTGTCAAGTGCAAACGACAAAGTACCTTGCTTTTTCAACAGAAGGAGAGATCCTCACTCGGCGGGGTTGGATGCTCTGGCTCAACCCTGGCCCTCGGGCCTCCTATATGTGTTCCCTCCTTGGCCCTTGATAGAATGAGTCCTACTGCGGATTCGACAGCACCGAGGTCTGATGATTCTCATAGCTCCATATTGGCCAAGGTGTCCGTGGTATGCGGATCTCCGCCGGATGTTGGTGGATGCGCCGGTGCATTTGCCCCTGGTACCGAACTTGTTGGTTCAGGGTCCGGTGGCTATGGAGGATCCCTGCCTATTTGCTCTTACGGCCTGGCTATTGAGAGGGCGCAATTGAGAGACAAGGGCTACTCTAATAAGGTCATCTCCACTCTCTTGCAGGCGCGCAAGTGGTCCACCTCTGCAACTTATGCTCGGCTCTGGCGCAAATTTCAGGCGTGGGGTGTTTCAAAGGCGATCACACCCACGCGAGCTATAGTCTCAACTGTGCTGGACTTTTTGCAGGAGGGCTTACAAAAAGGCCTGGCTTACAGTTCCCTGCGGGTGCAAGTGGCAGCATTATCATGCTATCGCTGGCTGGTCCCTTGCTGCTCATCCAGACATTGCCAGATTTCTCAGAGGGGTGCTTAGGCTCTGTCCTCCTGTCCGGTGTCCCTGTCCGGCCTGGAACCTGGGGCTAGTGTTGAAGGTTCTTCAGTGTTCGCCCTTCGAGCTGCTTCGGCGAGCTTCTGAGAAAGATGTGACTCTTAAGACAGTCTTTTTGGTGGCCATCACATCGGCTAGACGCGTGTCTGAGCTGCAGGCGCTGTCCTGTCGGGACCTTTTTCTGCAATTCTCGGAGTCCGGAGTAGCGGTACGTACAGTGCCTTCCGTCCTGCCTAAGGTGGTTTCGGCGTTTTGCCTGAACCAGCCCATTTTTCTTCCTTCCTTTTCTAGGGAAGAGTTCCCGGACTCCTTTGGGCAGTTACATCTTTTGGATGTCCGCAGGGCGCTGTTGCAGTATCTACAGATGTCTAATGACGGCAGGACTTCTGATCACCTTTTTGTCTTGTTGTCAGGTCCTCAGCATGGAGGTCCAGTGTCTAAGGCCATTATAGCCCGTTGGCTCAAGGAAGTCATTTTTGCTGCGTATCTGCTTTCAGGTCGGTCTCCGTCTGAAGCGTTTAAGGCGCATTCCATGAGAGCCATCTCTTCCTCGTGGGCTGAAACGGGTGCACTCTCTCTTCAAGAGATCTGTAGTGCGGCTACTTGGGCTTCTCGGCTCTCTTTTGCCCGGCATTACAGGCTGGATGTTGCAGCAGGATGCTGTTTTTGGAGCTCAAGTATTGGCTTGTGGTGTGGCCTGTTCCCACCCTAAGTAGGGATTGCTTTTGTACATCCCATCAGTTAATGGATTCATCTGCTGCTGATGACAAGGAAGGAAAAATTAAGTTCTTACCTTGGTAATTTTCTTTCCTTTAGTCACAGCAGATGAATCCATGAACCCTCCCTGTCTGACTTTTTTTGTTCAGATCTTTCATGGAGATATAAATTTCATTGGGAGAAGTTGGAAAACAGTTATCAGAATTTCTACATGATGCTCTACTACAGGAGGTTCAGATTGTCCCTCCTTTGTTGCTCCTGTTCTGGGGCGTTTGTTCGCTGTGAGGAAAGTTTGTGTTACTATACCTTTATGGTTCACTCTGCTTTGGAAATCTCAAATACTGAAGGCAGTTGGGGGCTAGCCGTCCAAGAGGCACTATGGTTTTTCAGTGCTCTCTATCTCCACTTGCTGGTAGGCGGATATAACCCATCAGTTAATGGATTCATCTGCTGTGACTAAAGGAAAGAAAATTACCAAGGTAAGAACCTAATTTTCCCATTTTAGGAGCAGCTTCAGCTTTGTTGGTAGATAAACCATCAGTTTTATTGCGACAGGACGCTGTTGTAGGGGGTGTTGTAGGGAGACTCTTTTTCCCCCAAAATTTGTTCTGGTCCTTCATAACGCGTTCTGTTTGAAGCAGGACCTACAAGGAGAGAGAGGCCTATGCTAGTTCTGAAGACCGGAGAAGCCCTTGGTAGTTAAGTGGCATAGATTGATTTTTATTTATTTATTCATTCATTCTTGTATCCCACTATTATCCAAAAACAAATTTTGGTTCAGAGTGGCTTACAATTTACATTTTGGTGGAGTTACAGTAGTGGTGTGCAATGTTGAAAGGGCATCTATAGTTCGTGTGGTTATAGAGTTTTTGAAGAGATAGATTTGCATTGGAAAAGGTAGTGGTAGCTTTTGTGTTCAGTTGTAGAGTTTTGGTGATATTCATATAGTTTTTGAAGAGGTAGATTTGAAAGGAAGGTAACAATATCTTTGTGATTAGCTGTAGAACATTTTGAAGAGTTAGGTTTTCATTTCTTTTTTGAACTAGAGGAGATTTGTGATGCTTCTTATGGTTTTTGGTATTGAATTCCACCATTTGGGACCCAGGTAGCTAAATCCTGCTGTGTAGATAGTTTTGTAGATGGTGTTTTTGCAGTTGGGTAGATGTAGGAGTAGGTAGTTTCTATTTTCTGGACTGGCATTTTTTGAGGATAGTTCAATCATGTTAAGCATATATTTGGGTGCCATTGCAAATAGTATCTTGAAAATTAGGGTGCTTGCTTTGAAAAATATCCTTGCCTTGACTGGTAGCCAGTGTAGCTTTTCAAGCAGTGGGGTTTCTCTTTCATATTTCGATTTCTTGAAAATCAGTCTTGCTACCATGTTGGTGGACTGTTTGCTGCATTTTTAGTGTGTCTTCCTTGCACCCTACATATACTGCATTGCAGTAGTCTAGTTGCACTAGTATCGTTGATTGCACCAGTATTCGGAAAGATTGTCTAGCAAGTGGCTGAGAAAATCAAGATTAAAGAGTTAGCGTTCCAGAAATATAGAAAATCTCAAGGGGAGGAACACGGGGAGGAATACCGGATGAAACTGAAAGAAGCCAAGAGAGAGGTACATCTGGCGAAGGCGCAAGCGGAAGAACAAATGGCTAGAAATGTAAGAAGGGGAGATAAAAACTTCTTCAGGTATATTAGTGAAAGGAGAAAGACTATAAAGGGAATTGTGAGACTAAAAGATACAACAAAACGCTATGTAGAAAAAGATGACGAAAAAGCCAATTTGCTAAATAGATACTTTTGTTCTGTTTTCACTGAATAAAACCCTGGGGAAGGACCGAGAGGGACTGGCAAAAGTACACCTGAAAATGAGGTGGATAGAGCGCCGTTCACGGAAGAGAGTGTGTATCAACAACTTGGAAAGCTAAAGGTGGACAAAGCCATGGGGCCGGACGGGATCCACCCCAGAATACTGAGGGAGCTCAGAGAGGTTCTGGCGGGTCCTCTTAAAGACTTGTTTAATAAATCCTTGGAGACGGGAGAGGTTCCGAGGGATTGGAGAACGGCGGAGGTGGTCCCTCTTCACAAAAGTGGGGATAGGGAAGAAGCTGGAAACTACAGGCCGGTAAGCCTCACTTCGGTTATTGGAAAAGTAATGGAAGCCACGCTGAAGGAAAGGATAGTGAATTTCCTGGAAGCCAATAAGTTGCAAGATCCGAGACAACATGGTTTCACCAAAGGGAAATCGTGCCAAACGAATCTCATTGAATTCTTTGACTGGGTGACGGGAGAATTAAATCAAGGACGTGCTATGGACGTCATCTACTTAGATTTCAGCAAGGCTTTCGACACGGTTCCCCACAGGAGGCTCTTAAATAAACTAGACGGCCTGAAGATAGGACCCGAAGTGGTGAACTGGATTAGGAACTGGTTGACGGACAGACGCCAGAGGGTGGTGGTGAATGGAGTTCGCTCGGAAGAAGGAAAGGTGAGTAGTGGAGTGCCTCAGGGATCGGTGCTGGGGCCGATTCTGTTCAATATATTTGTGAGTGACATTGCCGAAGGGTTACAAGGTAAAGTTTGCCTTTTTGCGGATGACACCAAGATTTCCAACAGAGTGGACACCCCGGAGGGTGTGGAAAACATGAAAAAAGATCTGAAGAAGCTAGAAGAATGGTCTAACGTTTGGCAATTAAAATTCAATGCGAAGAAATGCAAAGTGATGCACTTAGGGAGTAGAAATCCAAGGGAGACGTATGTGTTAGGCGGGGAGAGTCTGATAGGCACGGACGGGGAGAGGGATCTTGGGGTGATAGTATCTGAGGACCTGAAGGCGACGAAACAGTGCGACAAGGCGGTGGCAGTAGCTAGAAGATTGCTAGGCTGTATAGAGAGAGGAGTGACCAGCAGAAGAAAGGAGGTTTTAATGCCCCTGTATAAGATGTTGGTGAGGCCCCACCTGGAGTATTGTGTTCAGTTTTGGAGGCCGTATCTTGCGAAGGATGTTAAAAAAATGGAAGCGGTGCAAAGAAAAGCTACGAGGATGGTATGGGATTTACGTTCCAAGACGTATGAAGAGAGGCTTGCTGACCTGAACATGTACACCCTGGAGGAAAGGAGGAACAGGGGTGATATGATACAGACGTTCAAATATTTGAAAGGTATTAATCCGCAAACGAATCTTTTCCGGAGATGGGAAGGCGGTAGAATGAGAGGACATGAAATGAGATTGAAGGGGGGCAGACTCAGGAAAGATGTCAGGAAGTATTTTTTCACGGAGAGGGTGGTAGACGCTTGGAATGCCCTCCCGCGGGAGGTGGTGGAGATGAAAACGGTAACGGTGTTCAAACATGCGTGGGATATGCATAGAGGAATCCTGTGCAGAAGGAATGGATCCTCAGAAGCTTAGCTGAAATTGGGTGGCGGAGCAGGTGGGGGGAAGAGGGGGTGGTGGTTGGGAGACTAGGATAGGGGAGGGCAGACTTATACGGTCTGTACCAGAGCCGGTGATGGGAGGCGGGACTGGTGGTTGGGAGGCGGGAAATACTGCTGGGCAGACTTGTATAGTCTGTGCCCTGAAAAGGACAGGTACAAATTCAAGGTAAGGTATACACATAAGAGTTTATCTTGGGCAGACTGGATGGACAATGCAGGTCTTTTTCTGCCGTCATCTACTATGTTACTATGAAATAGTCTCTTCTCTGTTTCCAGTGTTCTGAAGCATTTTGATGTTACTGCTGATATTTGATTGTCCAGTGTTAGGTGTTTGTCGAGAATGATTCCTAGTATTTAAAGTTGTTTCGATGTGGTATATTTGGTTGATTTGTGAATTTTTGGTAGAATGTGGGGTTGTGTGGGCTGGATAGGAATTTGGTTTGTCTCTGTTCAGTTTGAGTTTGAAAGTTGTTGACCATTCTTCCATGAGGTCCAGTCCTTTTTATTTTCTCCTTTATGTTTGTGATATTGTTTTGGAAAGGTATGAAGATGGTGCTATCTGCATATATAAATAGGTTGAAACCTATTAATTCCAATGTTTTTCCGAGTTGCACCATCATTATGTTGAACAGTATTGGTGATATTGGCGATCCCTGTGGTAACTTAGTATGTGGAGTTGGAAGAGTCCTATTTCTCCCCTGCCTCCCTGGATCTGCTAGAAGGGGAGCCAGGGTCTGCAGAGGGGGAGCACCCTCCTGGAAAGGACCCTTCTGTGCTGCTCATTTTTAAGCGACAGGAACTGCCATACCCAATTGCTTGGGTCCAAGAAGTATTGGATTTGTCAGAGGAGCAGTTTCCAACTGTGCTCCAGAAGGGCGATCCCGTTCTGAAAAAGAATAGGACACCTGCTAGGACTTTCCGTATATACCCGGATGTCAGTGAGTTGGCCTCCACCAAGTGGCAGATATCCAATTCGGGTGTCTGAGTCAGTAGATCCATGGTACAGCTATATTGGTTCCCTGCTACAGCGCAGTCCACCTTCTAAGGTGGACTACTTTGGCTACAGTGGTCACTAGGAAGACCACTCTCCCGGTGGAGGGTGGTATGGCCTTAAAGGACCCTCAGGACTACAGGATGGAGACTCTTCTGAAGCAATCCTTTTGAGGGTTTTCCTTAGCTCTTCAGGCTGTGATTTGTGGGGGCTACATGGCTCAAACATGTATTCAGTGGGCAAAACGATTGCCTGACCTCGATGCCCCCTGGGGTGGTGTTTTTGGCAGATGTTCTCTGATTTGCTGAGGACATCCGTGAAAAAGGTGGCCCTGATGATTGCAGAGCAGGGGGGGTGGGGTTCCTGGTTCAGGGGCTTGGCTGTGGATGTATCCTCTAAGACCTGTCTTAATAAGCTTTCTTGTGGGGGGGGGGGGGGGGGTCTGTTTGGAGAGGATCTGGAGAAGTTTAAGCGGCTGGGAGAATCTCAGGTTTCTAGGCTCCTGAAGGGTAAGTTATATTTTGCTTCTGGTCAGCTTTTGGCTCAGGCTAGAGGCTGTGAGGTACTGCCTGGTTAGTCCAAGTGGTCCTCAGAAAGGGGTAGGGTTTGGTCCAGGAGCCAGTCCTGTTGAGGTGGCAAGCGAGGCAGGTGTGACAGGGGGCAGGGACCCTCTGGTGCCTCTCACTCAGCCTAGTGAAGGTTTGGGGGCCCATTCTTCAGTGGTGCTGGTAGGAGGTCACTTGTAACTGTTTTTCTGAAGATAGTCCCAAATAACCTCAGATCAATGGGTTCTGAAAGTTCTTGTGTTTTGTCAAGTTCTGCAAAAGATGGAGACCATTCCATGTTGAGTCGGTTGCGGCAGCTAGCCACAGTGGTTCCAGTTCCTTAGGCCGAAAGAAGCCTGGGGAGGTGTTCCATCTATTTTGTGGTGCCCAAGAAGCAGGGCACCTTTTGTTCAATTCTCGACCTCAAAAGGGTAAACAGTTCTGAGGATCTCCTTTTGCAGGGAGATCTTGCATTCAAAAATTGTAGCAGTATGGTAGGGAGAGTTTGACTTCCTTAAATCTAACTGAGGCTTATTTGCACATTCCCATCCATCTAGAACGTCATGCTTTTGGACAGATTTCTAGTTCAGAGGTCTTCCCTTTGGCCTTGCCACAGCTCCATGGACCTTTTCCAAGATCATAGCGGTGGTGACCGGGTTTCTTTGTGGTGAAGGTAGCCTAGTTAATCCTATCTTAATGATTGATTGATTCAGTCAAAATATCTGGAGGAAAGCAGGACAGTCATTGCCCATATGCTATCTCCTGTTGCAGGAACTAGGTTGGGTGGTGAATGTTGCTAAGAGTTTCTTGGAGTACTTGGGGGTATGTTTCAATATGTGCCAAAGCAAGGAATTTGTTCTGGATGGTGGATACAAAACTACAGTCTCTGATACAGGCTCTGCTGTGGCAACTGAGGCCATCAGCATGGAACTTTTCTTCAAGTCCTCGGCTCCATGGTAGTGACAATAGACGTGGTTCCCTGGGCAAGAGCGCACTTGTATCCACTTAGCTTGCCATGTTATCCAGTGGTCCCCCCAGTTGGAGGTTGTCATGAAATGCCTAGCACCCACCTGGGGTTAACCCTGCGGCCACGTGGAGGGTCTGTCCCCAGCCTTGCTGAGGGCCACTTGCATTTGTGCCAGTTCTGTACACTAGCCAACCCTCCATCACACCGCTTTGGGTTTCTCTTGCCTCTGGGCGAGTCTTTCACTCAAGTTATTCCCCAGTGATTTCTAAGACACTGGAGTCCCACAGGTCCTAGAAAGCATGTTCTTCACTATTCCTAATCGCTGTATCCAGGCTTGGTACCCCAATCCTGTTTTACTCGAGCAATAGGTACAGTCTCTCTGGATCCATTGGCTAACATCACATTTGCAGTGTGCTCTGGTAGAATAGCATCTTCCGTCACCAGCTCTCTTCATAACAAATATTAGAGCCATTGTCCACGAGCCCAGCCATCTGGGTATGATTCAGTTACTGGAGTGCCCTAGTGTTGTGGAAACCCATCTGTTTCCTTGCTTGATGAATGACTAGTACACTTTTTGTGTTGTGGCTACTGTGTAGGCCTCCTTTGTGGGACTGGAGCTACCCACAAAAGCTGCCAGCTTTGGTACAGGAACTGAAATGCCAGACTTGGGGTTATCTGGGCAATCTGCTTTGAAATGTCCAGTACACCCACACTGGTAACAAGGACATTCAAGTATTTAGGCTTTGGAGGAACACTGGAGGGTTTGCTGACAGTCTGAGGTTGCAGGGATATTTGGCTTAGGGCTCCGGCTGCACTTAGACCCTGGCTGTTGTGGATATGGGCGGCTTGTCTTTGCCAACCTGGAACGGTTAGGCACAACTCTGTCGCCTTCTCTGGAGTACAGGGCTGGCGATCTTGAACATGTTCCCTCACTTCTGGACGACAACGCTGAAGAAACTGTTCCAGGACCATCAGATTTTGGCAGTCCTCCAGGGTTTTAACCTCTGTCCACTGAACCACTGCTGGTACTAGTATCTTAACTGGATCACAAGCTTCCTGTGAGTATCATCCGCCCCCTTTTTGCAGAGTCCAGAACTTTAGTCTGTAGGTATAGAGGGTAATGGCATAACGGTTCAACAAAGCTTTGCGCACCTCCTCAAACTGGGAGCATGTCTCCATGGATTGTCCTTGGAATGCTCTAAATGCTCTACCAGTGAGCTTTCCTTCCAAAGAATGCTCCCAATCTTTCTGAGGAATCTCACTGAAGGCCGCAAGGGGGGCGGCGGGGGCGGGGCACGGAACCGGAGCATGGCGGGAGGCGGAGCTAGTGTGGGAGAATACACAGGAAGGGAGGAGGGCCGGGGCTGGGGCTGCTAAAATTTGAGTTTTTTCGTGCGGGGGGGGGGGGGGGGGGGCAAGGTGTCCATACAGGATGCTCATGACGAGCGCCCTTGCTCCCTCCCGATTTTTTTTTTTTTTTTTGGTGCTGAGGGAGAGGGGAGCAGCGGCGACCTGGGGCGTCAATAAAGGCAGCCCCTGACGCGCGTTTTCGCCCCCTAGTTATTTTTTTTAATAGATTTCACTTGTAAACTTGTAGCAGACAGCCCTAACGAGAGGTACAGACCTCTCGTTAGATTTCCTGCCTTTTTCCTGCGTAAAGGCAATCGGAAAAGGTTAGTGCATCTCGTTTCAATGGGGTTTGTACACTAATTGCTCATCTGCATTCCGTTTTCGTTAGCTGCTAGCTTCCTTGGTAAAAGCCCTTTGATGCGTGCAACGGATCAAAATTTCCTCGTTGGAGGGTCATTAAAGGCTCATTAAGCTTTAGTGCATCTGCCTCTTAGTCTCTGCACTCCCTGAGAAAAATCCACTCCCACCAGAGCCCAGAGCACCAACTTTGAAAGTGTCTGAACAATGGCACTGCAGGTTGCCTTTTCACAGGGATAAACTGAAACGAAAACAGCTTTCTCGGCAACACATAACAAACACCACCTGCTGGCCAAACAAGAAAAGTACACTACATGAAAATATTACAATTCACAGTCTTGAACCCCCCCCGTTTCACCACAGAGGACCTGGGGATGCAGCTTTGCCTGAGGGGGGAGGCACATCACAGCCTGATCTGATGGCTCGACAGGACTCATCTGCTCTGTGGAATGGACTTAGAGTTGCCGGAGTGCCTGGTAGTCATGTTGGATGCGAGTCTCAGCAGTTGGGAGACCCATTGTTGGGGTTCAGTAGCACAAGGCCACTGGATGCCAGAGGAAGCATCTTGGTCAATCAGTTGATAACCAAGATGAGGGTTATTCACCCCATTCTCCAAGCCTTCCTTCATCTAATCTGAGGCAGGGCAATGCACGTGATGTCTGACAATGCAACAGAGGTAGCTTATGTCATCCAGCAAGACAGGACCAGAAGCTGACAGGTGGCTCAGGAGGCAGCCTAGTTACTGCAGTGGGTGGAAACCCATCTTCTTAGTCTTTCAGCTATGCATATCGCAGTGACCAGTAACATGGATGCAGACTTCCTTGACTGGCACATGCTGGTTTTCAGAGAGTGGGTCCTATCCAATGAGGTTTTTTTAGGTGATACTAGACCGCTGGGTTCCACTAGGGATGGACCTGATGATAACTGCAGACAACATGAAAGCTGTTGGGTCTTCAGTTGCAGGAGACGGATAATGTCAGGGGGTCTTGATGCACTGGTGTATTGGTCGGCAGACATCCTTTTCTGTTTTTCTGCCTTGGCAGTTGATAGACCGCACCATTCAGAAAATAGAGTTGCACCCGGGACAAGTAGTTCTAATGGCACCGTTGTGGCCCAGTTGGCCCTGGGAATCTGAACCAGTTGAAGGTAGGAGATCCTCTAGCCCTTCCTGTCTCACAGGGATTAGTGCAGAATGTGGATTTTTTTTTAATATCCATATGTAAGTCAATTTAAGAGAGGCTTCTTTACAAGATAAAAGCATCCATCTAGTTCTCTGTGCGTACCCTTCTCAATACTGTCAACATAAGTCTGGAAAGGACAAGCGGTGTTGTCCCCCCCCCCCCCCCCCCCCCAAAAAAAAATAATAATAAACACCAAGTTGCTCAACATTGGCATAATTGTTCATTCCACTATCAGAAAAATTTGTCAAAATGTATTTTTTGGAGTGATTTCTACTGCAACCTTAAACTTGAGAGAACTGACTTGTGTAGCCAATTCACCCTGCTTGCTGACAGAAAGCAAAGTTGATAACCTGTAACAAGTGTATTCCATAGGCACCATGTTAAATTGGACACACTCCCTCCAACCTCCTTGAGAGTTGATGTTGAGATTTTTACACAGAGTTGTGGCAAGTTGGAAAGGGCACACAAGCTCAGAAGCTTTTTCTAGCTAGTTCTGAGAGGCTGTTTTGAGAGAGCTGCTGTGTGCTTGATGCCATTGGATGATGTCACTTGTGTGCCTGATTTATCCTGTTGTCTGTGGAGACCATCTGTTACAGGTAAGCAACTTTTGTGTATTCTGACAAAATGTATGTTTCCAACCTCTTGCACAATAGATACAATTAAACCAGAATTCACCCAATTAATAACATGGTCTTGGAAGCTTTTCCTTGAATTAAGTGGACTGTTATCTCCTAGCATTTTACTGGGATCAGTAGAGTACTAGAGAATATGAACATTGGTTATGTGAAATGACAGTTAACAAGAACTCCTGCCTGGTGGCATCTACTTTGGGGTCTAATATTGCTGTCCTGTGTGTTAGGGTATATAAGTGACCTTACTAAGCTGGGTGCTTCCTTTTTCTCTTGACAGAGCTCCTCATCAGTGATCAGATTATGTCTACTGGCTTTTTGCTGTGCTATGTCTTCCCATTCTTGTGAATTACTGGTTATCCCAGGACCTGTCCTGTTTAGTAGATTCCTGACAATTTCCATGCTTGTGAAAGCTAAAATAGACAACACTGAAACTTGATTGCTGAAGGAGTGATTCTTGATTGAATGTAGTGTTTTGATAATTTAGAGTTTTTAAACTTTAAAAAAATTGAACTACGTAGAATCCAACAATCCTGGAGCTACAGCAGTAACTAATCACATGTACACCAACTATAATTGTAACAATTTCTCGCTATAACACGTGCCTGCATAAGCTCCAGGGATGTGCACAGGGGGAAAACACTTGTTTCATTTTCATATGTTTTTTTCGCATTTTTCAGACTCTTTGACACATTTGTGTTGAGTTCTAAAGTGTTTTAATGTTTTTAATTAAAATGCACATATCAACTTTAATTTGATTTTGCACAGATTCTTAATGCACACTAACAGCCCAAATTCATGTTAATTGGTACACATCCCTAATTCACACAGGCACACAGGGTCATCTGGAAATAGCAATTGAGGATCTGCTTCTTGTGAGATGCTTTGTATTCAAATGGTGGAGGGACTTCGTTTAGTGATTCGCGGTATACCACTCTTTATTTAATGCACCTTTTATACCCTTTAGGAGAAGGAACGACAGCGACAGGAGAACTTGCGCAAAAAGCAGGAAGCAGAGCTTGTAAGAAAGCAGAAAATGGAGGAAGAAAAGAAACGGAAACTGGATGAACTCAAGCTGTAAGAACCTGTTTGTATTCCCTAGTGTACTGGAAGAGGAGAGCTTTTCCTTGTTCGTTTTCTTCCCTCCTCCTCCCTTTTGGTTTCCTTAGTGGATGAAGAGTTCAGGGCTGAATTGGCTTTTCTGTGATATCCTGCTGGTGACGCTCCTCTTGTCCCCTGATCTCATTTTATCCTCTTAATGTGTTTGCCTCACAGGCGACGAGAGGAGCGCCTGAGGAAGGTACTACAGGCCCGGGAACGAGTCGAACAAATGGAAGAGGAGAAGAAGAAAAAGATAGAACAAAAATTTGCACAAATTGATGAGAAGAATGAAAAGGTATATGAGCAGGCCTTAAGTAAATGGTTATGTCCTGTACAAAGGACAGATTCTGAACTTAATGTACAGCCAGGGTCATCCCCAACTTGACAAACAGCTGTTGATTTTTCTTGTGTTTTGAGAGCAGTATCTTAGATGTGCACATAGAGAACCATTTGCTCTTGGCTCTGTTGATTAAATCCTTTGCTAGCGCATTGAATGTGAATGATCCTCCTTGTCATTTGCCCTGCCCCTGTCAGCAGTACTGTGTGAAAAGTCAGTGGCAAAGTGGGGGCCGGCTCCCCTCCCCTTCCCAAAATTTAGCAGCACCATTCAATGGCTGGTGGGGATGCCCAAGCCCTGCCCAAAACACAACCCCCACCCCAGCACTGCTTCAGCAGCAAGGAAGTTGGTGGTGTGCTTTCCAATGCCAGCACTCATGCACACTCAGTTCACACATCAACTGAGTATGTGCAGGAGTGTGGTCATCAACACCAACTTCCATGCTGTTCAGGCAGCACTGGAGAGGGAAGAGGATCAGGCAGTGGATCTCTTCAACTGGTAGGGCTTGGGCATCCCCACTAGCAAATGTAAGGTTTTTAAAGCGAGGTGGAGGGAGAGCAGAAAGGAAATGCATGCCTCCCAGTCCACGCCTGGGCCCTCCCCAAAAATGGGCTACTGCTCGCCCTGGGATTGGTAGCATGGAATGTTGATGCTAATTGGGTTTCTGCCAGGTACTTGTGACCTGTCTTGGCCACTGTTTGGAAAACAGGATACTGGTCTAGATGGACTATTGGTCTGACCCAGTATGTCTATTCTTATGTTCTAAGACATCCAACAACCAACGACTCCCACCATTAACCAAGGTATAATTCAGATTCTAGAAGTTCAGCGAGTTGTAGTTGCTGGAGTTTGAGTGATGGTTTTTAGTGGTCTGTGGTGTGCAATCTGCATGCGTTGCTGTATTAAGAAAAGCTCTTTCCCATTCATCTCCTTGCTCTTCATCATTCGCCTGCAGGGGGAACAGGCACCAGAAGGCTCATATCTGGGAGGTTTCTTACAGGTGTAAGGACTCTGCCGTGATGACACTTTTTACCATTGTCCTAATAAATGATTTGTCACTATATCTGTGTTCTGGTTGAAGGTGCGAGAAGACCGAATTGCAAAAGAAAAGGCAAAAAAAAAAGTGACTGCTAAAATCGTGGAAGATATGGAGTTACGAAGAAGACAAGAAGAAGAGGCCCGCAAACAGAAACTGCAGCAAATGGTATGGATAGCACTTGCGCTGTCAGCTTACCGACTGACTGTGAATTGGTTGGTGCACCACTGGTGAGCTGCTGTGTGCTAGGTGAGGCTGTTGGCATTCCAGATACAAGGGTCTTCAGTACCGTGGAAAAGGAAAAAGGTCAAACCCTGTTGTAGAAGAAAGCTGTCTTCTCTAACACAAGGTTTGTTTGTCTTTTAGGGAAGTGTTTCCCAAGTCCAGACCTGGTGTATCCCTTGCCAGTCAGGTTTTCAAGATATCCATAATGAATATGCATGAAAGAGATTTGCATATAATGGAGGCAATGTATGCAAATCAAGTTCATGCATATTCATTGTGGATATCCTGAAAACCTGACTGAAAAGGGGGTACTCCAGGACAGGGCTTGGGGAAACACTTGTTTAAGGCATTAATGCAGTCTTTGAAAGGGGCTTATGCTTGAGTTGCAGTGAAACTGGTATTCTGGCATTCCTTTTATCTACTACTACTACTTATCATTTCTATAGCGCTACAAGGCATTTCACTGTGTGAAAAATATTTCTAGAAATCTATATAAATAAAATCCCCCCTCAGACGTTCTGACGCTCACTCCATCTGTCCTGAACTCCTGTCCTCCTGGTAGGCTAGGCTATTCGGACTACTCACCCTCAGTCTCAGCCACGCCCATCTGGGCCGTAGGCCACGCCCCATCTGCACATAAAAAGCACCCTCAACGTTCTAAAGCACACTCTGAGGCTTCAACAGTTCGTATGTTCGAAGCTCTGTAACCATTTTTAAGCACACTACATCTCTGCCCCACCCTGACCTATCAGAGAAGGGAGGAGTGTCACAGCTGCACCGCTCTGACCTATCAAAGGGAACTGAAACAGGAAAAGGGAGGAGCGTCAGACCGAATGACGGACCTATCAGAGGGAAGTCAAATAGAAGAAGGGAGGAGCGTCAGAGGCCAAGGGGACGGCCGTATCTACGTCTCATAGGTTTCCTTGCTTTCTTTTCAGTGTATTGCAGCTGCAGCCACTTAGGTAAGTCTAGCAAGCCTGTCAGCTACTGAATACAGAAAGCAAAAGATAGCATGTGGGAACTTGCTCCATTTTGTTCTCTGGAATGCAGTGATTATTATACAAATGGTCTTGCTTTCATTATTTTGGTAGGGGCTGCCTTCATGACTGTCCACAGTCCCCCCAGTCCTGACACCTGACAGGGGGGACAGGGAAGGACACTCACTGTCTCACATACGCACTCGCACACACTCATTCTCACATACACACACGCTCTCTCACAGACACACTCACACCCACTCTCTGTCACACACACACACTTGCACATTCTCACTCTCACACAGTCACTCTCACAGACACTCTCTCAAACATACACACTCCGCACAAAACCTTGCTAGCGCCCGTTTCATTTCAGCCAGAAACGGGCCTTTTTTTACTAGTGTTTATATATTAGCCTGAAGGTTGCTTCCACTGACTTACAGAACATAATTTAACTAAGTTGAATTGTGTTGGATTTTGACTCCATATTCTAAACTAATGGGGATCAGAATTAAAATATCATGGGCATACTGACCTGTCTGCCTTTTGTGTTTTGTTTTGTTTTTCCCTTTCCTGGCCAGGAAGAGGAAGAATGGAAACATCAGGAGATGATACAGAAGAAGAAAGATGAGGAGGAGCAGGAGCGAATCAGGAAAGTTGCAGAGGCAAAGAAACAGGCAGAGCAGGAGCTCCAGAGGGAGCAGCAGCTGGCGGCTGAGAGAAAGAAAGAGCAGGTCCAGGCACAGAGGTACAGTCTGTCCCACGTGCTTCAAATAAGCTGCTAAGTCTTCCTACACTTGTCAAAACATGACTGTCTTTTATTAGCTGATCTTAATTCCAGTGGAAGTTAAGATTGACCTTCTACAGTTTCATGTCTATATTGGAAATCCGATTTTTCACTTGTATGGCTTCTTCCTTTGTTAGTGACCGGGGGGGGGGGGGCGGTGTCCTTGCTGTGGAAAAGGACGGGGTACAACTCCAATACTTTGGGTAATAGAGAGCACACCCTAATGGAGAGAAGCAGGTGGTGTGCAGTCTTGGTACTCAAGTGAGCAGCCTCAGTGTTACTTTCTGTTAGCAGTGAAAGCTGCAGGCAGTATATTTAACTGGTTTCTTTTGTTGCTTGATTCCAGGGAACGTGAGCGCCAGGAGAAAGAGAAGACAATGCAGCTTCAGAGAGAGCTGGAACGAGCTGCACATGAGAGGGCTGTAGCACGAGAGAAGGAGCGGCTTCAGAAAGAGATGGAAGAACGAAGGAAAAAAGTGAGAATCACAGAACTGACAGATCAAAGAACCTAGCTGCTTCTATTTTCCTCTCTCTACCCTCACCTTCCAATTCCTATTCCTACTGCTCTCAATCCACTTCTGCTTTCTGCTGTTAATATCTCAATTAGATCTGTAGAAGATCAGGTGAACTGAGGTGTGCTCTCCTGCCAGGTTAAACCTTAGTGAACTGGGAGCTGATATTTGCCAGCTCTTAACCAGTTAGCAGTGCTGAATATGTCCACGTTAGGAGTTATGGACCAGGTTCCATGTTAGGAGTTACGGACCAAGAAAGGGATCTGGGACTGGGTGTCGTCATCGATAATACACTGAAACCTTCTGCTCAGTGTGCTGCTGCGGCTCGGAAAGCGAATAGAATGTTGGGTATTAGGAAAGGTATGGAAAACAGATATGAGGATATTATAATGCCGTTATATCGCTCCATGGTGCGACCGCACCTTGAGTATTGTGTTCAATTCTGGTCGCCGCATCTCAAGAAAGATATAGTGGAACTGGAAAAGGTGGGATGGGATGACTTCCCTATGAAGAAAGACTAAGGAGGCTAGGGCTTTTCAGCTTGGAGAAGAGACGGCTGAGGGGAGACATGATAGAGCACATAAGCACTGCCACGCTGGGAAAAGACCAAAGGTCCATCAAGCCCAGCACTCTGTCTCCGACAGCGGCTAATCCAGGCCCCAAGTACCTGGCAAAAAACCCAAAATTTAATAACGATCAATGGACTTTTCCTTCAGAAATCTGTCCAGACCTCCTTTAAACTCAGCAAGTCCAGCTGCCATCACTACCTTCTCCAGCAATGAGTTCCAGAGTCTAACTACGTGCTGAGTAAAGAAAAACTTTCTCTGATTTGTTTTAAACCTACCACATTCTAATTTCATCTTGTGTCCCCTGGTTCTATTATTGTTAGAAAGCGTAAACAAACACTTCACATCTGTCCGCTCTATCCCGCTCATTATTTTGTAAACCTCTATCATATCACCTCTCAACCGCCTTCTCTCCAGGCTAAAGAGTCCTAGCCGTCTTAACCTCTCCTCATAGGGTAGTCGTCCCATCCCTTTTATCATTTTTGTTGCCCTTCTCTGCACCTTCTCCAATTTCTTTATATCTTTTTTGAGATGAGGCGACCAGAACTGAACACAATACTCCAGGTGCGGTCGCACCATGGAGCGATATAATGGCATTATAACATCCTCATGCTTGGTTTCCATCCCTTTTCTAATAATACTCAACATTCTGTTCGCCGCCTTAGCCGCCGCAGCACATTGAGCTGAAGATTTTAACGTCCTATCCACGATGACTCCCAGATCCCTTTCTCGGTTCGTAACTCCTAACGCGGAACCTTGCATAACAAAGCTGTAATTCGGGTTCCTCCTTCCCACATGCATCATTTTGTACTTGTCAATGTTGAACTTCATCTGCTATTTGGACGCCCAATCCCCCAGTCTCACGAGGTCTTCTTGTAATTTTTCACACTCCTCCTGCGACGAGACGACCCTGGATAATTTTGTGTCATCTGTAAATTTAATTACCTCACTAGTTACTCCCATCTTGAGGTCATTTATAAATATGTTAAAAAGCAGTGGTCCCAGCACAGACCCCTGAGGGACCCCACTAACCACCCTTTTCCATCGAGAATAATGGCCATTTAACCCTACTCTCTGCTTCCTATCCTTTAACCAGCTCTTAATCCATAATAATACACTGCCTCCGATCCCATGACTCTCCAGTTTCCTTTGTAGTCTTTCATGCGGCACTTTGTCAAACGCCTTCTGAAAATCTAGATACACAATATCCACCAGCTCCCCTTTGTCCACATGTTTGTTCACCCCCTCGAAAAAATGCAGTAGATTTGTGAGGCAAGACTTCTCTTGACTAAAACCGTGTTGACTTTGTCTCATAAGTACATAAGTAGTGCCATACTGGGAAAGACCAAAGGTCCATCTAGCCCAGCATCCTGTCACCGACAGTGGCCAATCCAGGTCAAGGGCACCTGGCACGCTCCCCAAACGTAAAAACATTCCAGACAAGTTATACCTAAAAATGCGGAATTTTTCCAAGTCCATTTAATAGCGGTCTATGGACTTGTCCTTTAGGAATCTATCTAACCCCTTTTTAAACTCCGTCAAGCTAACCGCCCGTACCACGTTCTCCGGCAACGAATTCCAGAGTCTAATTACACGTTGGATGAAGAAATATTTTCTCCGATTCGTTTTAAATTTACCACACTGTAGCTTCAACTCATGCCCTCTAGTCCTAGTATTTTTGGATAGCGTGAACAGTCGCTTCACATCCACCCGATCCATTCCACTCATTATTTTATACACTTCTATCATATCTCCCCTCAGCCGTCTCTTCTCCAAGCTGAAAAGCCCTAGCCTTCTCAGCCTCTCTTCATAGGAAAGTCGTCCCATCCCCACTATCATTTTCGTCGCCCTTCGCTGTACCTTTTCCATGCTTTTGTATGTGCTCTGTAATTTTATTCTTAATAGCCTCCACCTTTTTTCCCAGCACCGACATCAGACTCACCGGTCTATAATTTCCCGGATCACCTCTGGAACCCTTTTTAAAAATCGGCGTTACATTGGCCACCCTCCAATCTTCCGGTACCACACCTGTTTTTAGGGATAAATTGCATATTACTAACAGTAGCTCCACAAGTTTGTTTTTCAGCTCTATTAATACTCTTGGATGAATATCATCCGGTCCTGGTGATTTACTACTTTTCAGTTTGCAGAACTGCCCAATTACATCCTCCAAGTTTACAGTGAAATCATTTAGTCTTTCTGACTCGTCCGCTTCAAATACGTTTTCCGGCACCAGTATCCCTCCCAAATCCTCCTCGGTGAAGACTGAAGCAAAGAATTCATTCAATTTCTCCGCTACGGCTTTGTCTTCCCTGATCGCCCCTTTAACACCACAGTCGTCCAGCGGCCCTACCGATTCTTTAGCCGGCTTCCTGCTTTTAATATACCTAAAAAAAATTTTGCTCTGTGTTTTCACTTCTAACGCTTTTTTCAAAGTCCTTCTTAGCCCTCCTTATCTCCTTTTTGCATTCGGTTTGACATTCCTTATGTTTTATCTTATTGTCTTCAGTCTGTTCCCTTCTCCATTTTCTGAGGTATATAAAATAATGAGTGGAGTGGAACAGGTGGATGTGAAACGTCTGTTCACGCTTTCCAAAAATACTAGGACTAGGGGGCATGCGATGAAACTACAGTGTAGTAAATTTAAAACAAATCAGAGAAAACGTTTCTTCACCCAACGCGTAATTAAACTCTGGAATTCGTTGCCAGAGAACATGGTGAAGGCGGTTAGCTTGGCAGAGTTTAAAAGGGGGTTAGACGCTTTCCTAAAGGACAAGTCCATAAACCGCTACTAAATGGACTTGGGAAAAATCCACAATTCCAGGAATAACACGTATAGAATGTTTGTACATTTGGGAAGCTTGCCATGTGCCCTTGGCCTGGATTGGCCGCTGTCGTGGATAGGATGCTGGGCTCGATGGACCCTTGGTCTTTTCCCAGTGTGGCATTACTTATGTGCTACCTGGATAGGTTAGAGATGAGCTGGGGGTAGAGTTAGGGTGGAACGTAGACTTAGCCAGCTAACAGCAATTCTCGGTCAACTAACTGGTTAGCTGCATAAAGTTAGGACAATAAAACAGGTGTCCTAAATTTACATGCCGCGTAAACTGGTCTGAATATCGGCTGGTTCCCGGTTAACTTCTGGGCCGGCAGACATACCCAGATATTCCTTAGTGTCCCTCCGCACCAGCCCAGAATGCAACTGATGGGTTGTGCATGCCTTCCAGCAGGTGGAGACTGAAAACTCTGACTCTAGAGAAAGCTAATAAGAGCCCTGGCTAACTGTAACTAGAATGAAATGCACTCAAGGACTCCAGAATAAATAAACAAAATTCTTTTTCCAAAATTATAAATTACTTCACACCATTTATTGTGCCAATGTATCTTAACACATATAGACATACAAGTATCTATTTAAAACTTTTGTTCAGCTCTCACTCACTCCACATTCACACTGGTGCACATGTTGGAAGAACTTATAAATTGAGGCTTATAATAATATATATATGGTCCATAAGCCACCATTGAGTGATATAGTGTTTCCATATCATCAAGCTGATCAATCCATAGACTGGGTTGTGTCCATCTACCAGCAGGTGGAGATAGAGAGCAAACTTTTGCCTCCCTATATGTGGTCATGTGCTGCCGGAAACTCCTTAGTATGTTCTCTATCTCAGCAGGTGGTGGTCACACACAGCAGCAGCTCTGGCTAGGCCTCCAAGCCTAATCCTTAGGTTTTGTTGAGGCCTGGGGTTGAGGGCTCTTTTGAGCAAGTGCAAACCTGGTGGTGCCAGGTCCCTCCTTTTCTCCCCCCTCCCGCTGGCTCCGTTTAAAAAAAAAAAAAAAAAAATTTTAAACGTCCTTAAAGGCGTTTATTTCGACGTTTATTTAAACGTTCATTGCAGCTACTCACTGGGACACCAGTTCGTTACAGCTCGGAGCGGCAAGCAGGTAATTTTTACCTTTTTATAGCGGGCAGGGGGTTCCCCGATTCTTCTCCTCGTGGCATATGGCGTCGGAGGGCGAGGGCGCAAAGGGTCGCTCCCCGGATCGCTTGAGCGCTTCTAGAGGGGATGCGGGGGTCTTACAGCCTGATTCGCCCTTGTTGGGTGACAGTTTCGTGACCGATGAATGTCCCGGTCCTTCCTCCGGCGTGGCGGTTTTTCCCGCCATAAACGCCCATCCCCCGCTCCTCGCCTCCGCCATCTTGGCCGGCCACGCGGCTCGGACGGCTTCTTCGGGGCCGCCCTTGAGGTTGGAGACATTAATGCCATGAACGCCCTTAATTTGGGCGAGGGCACAAAGCGGCTAAAGTAAGCGCCGCTCTTCCCGCGCGGCTCCTTCGCGGAGTGTCGCGCCGGACGCCATTTTGGATGCGCAGCATGTTTCTCCCCCGCTCTTGCGAGCGCCGGTTGAGGGTGCGTCTAGGGCTGTTGCCCAGGCTGCGGAAGTGCACAGTCTGGGGGGTTTCTCCCCCGAGTTTGTTTTGCTGCTGCATCAGGCTTTCCTCATGCACAACGCTGCCCCTGCTCCTGATAAAGAGGTTGAGGTTCCCAGAGGTAAACGCCTCGGGTTGATTTCCAGGCCTTGGAGGACTGTGTCTCCTCCGATGTAGATGAGGGCAGCGTGTCTGAGGTCTCCCAACGGTCCTTTGCGGATTCCTTGGAGGAGACGGATCCCCGCTCGGATGGAGCGGATGACCCCTCTGCAGCGCGTTTAGCCCAGAGGATTTGCCCAACCTGTTAGTGCAGGCCATGGGCATTTTGAAGATTTCCTCTCCGGAGGACGTCTCTCCCTCAGCCCCTGTTGGCTCTGCCATTATGCTGGGACGAAGCGCCCGCCTAGAACCTTCCACGTGCATGATGCCATGCACACCTTAATTTCGGCTCAATGGGATGTCCCGAAAGCGAGCCTCAAGGTGGCTAGGGCTATGTCCCGCCTCTATCCTTTACCTGAAAGTGAACGTGAGGCCTATCTGTGGCCTACTGTGGATTCTTTAATCACTGCGGTGACTAAGAAAACGGCTTTGCCGGTGGAAGGTGGCACGGCCCTAAAGGACGCCCAAGACAGAAGATTGGAGGCGGCCTTAAGGTCGTCCTTTGAGGCAACTGCTTTAAGTTTGCAGGCCTCAGTTTGCGGTTCCTATGTGGCCAGGGCGTGCCTGACTATGGTGCAGCGGGCTTCCCCCTCGGATCATTCCTTGAGGGTTGATTGGCCGGCCCTGGAATCGGGCCTAGCCTATTTGGCAGACTTGCTGTATGATGTCTTGAGAGCCTCAGCTAAAGGCATTGCTCAGACAGTCTCTGCGCGGCGGTGGCTTTGGCTGAAACATTGGTCTGCTGACCACGCCTCTAAATCCCGCCTGGCTAGATTGCCTTTTAAAGGCAAGCTGCTCTTTGGGGTCGAGCTGGACAAAATCGTGACCGATCTCGGCACGTCTAAGGGCAGAAGTTACCAGAGGTCAGGGCTCGGGCTAGTACTCGTCCCGGTACCTCCAGAGGACGGTTTCAGGAAGCCCGTCGGTACCGCCCGGGCAGGTCGGGCTCCTCTGCCCCCTCTTCCTTCAAGAGGTTTTTCTCCCCCAAGCAGCATTCATTTCGCAGAGACCGCTGTCCCGGAGGTGCTCCCTCCGGTCCTCCCCCAGGGTCTCGTACCCAGTGACGGGGCCTTGGTCCACGCCCCAGTGCAGATTGGAGGACGGCTGTCCTCGTTTCTGGGTGAGCGGACCACAGTAACTTCACAAGCTTGGGTGCTGGAAGTCATCAGAGACGGCTACAAGCTAGAGTTCTGCCGACCCTTAAGAGACGGGTTTGTACTCTCTCCCTGCAAGTCTCCGGTCAAAGCTGTGGCAGTGCAGCAGACCTTGGACAACCTGATCCGCCTGGGTGCGGTCGTTCCGGTGCCAAAAAATCAGATTGGCAAGGGACGTTACTCCATTTACTTTGTGGTACCAAAGAAAGGAGATTCTGTCCGGCCTATCCTCGACCTCAAAGGGGTCAATCGGGCCTTGAAAGTGGAGACTCTCCGCTCTGTTATAGCGGCAGTGAAGGCAGGAGAGTTCTTGGCTTCCTTGGGCATCTAGGAAGCGTACCTGCATATTCCCATCTGGCCTCCTCTCCAACGCTTTCTGCGTTTTACAGTCCTGAGACGACACTTCCAGTTCAGAGCCCTCCCTTTCGGGTTGGCTACTGCTCCGCGGACCTTTTCCAAAGTAATGGGGGTCATAGCGGCCTTCCTGCTAAAGGAAGAAGTACAAGTCCATCCTTATCTGGACGACTGGTTGATCCGAGCCCCCTCTTATGCAGAGTGCGGCAAGCTATGGACCGGGTAGTTGCTCTTTTGAGCTCCCTAGGATGGATCATCAACTGGAAGAAGAGCCAGCTGCGCCCGACTCAGTCCCTGGAGTATCTGGGAGTTCGATTCGACACCCAAGTGGGCAGAGTGTTCCTGCCAGACAATCGGATTGTCAAGCTTCAGGCTCAGGTGGACTAGTTCCTAGTAGCCTCTCCTATTCGGGCTTCGGACTACGTGCAGCTGTTGGGCTCTATGATGGCCACGATGGAAGTAGTGCCCTGAGCCAGGGCTCATATGAGACCACTACAGCTATCTCTGCTGTTGCGCTGGACTCCGATGTCGGAGGATTATGCTGTGCGCCTTCCCTTGGACCCAGCAGTGCGCAAGGCGCTGAGCTGGTGGACGCAGACAGTCAAGTTGTCTGCAGGAATGCCTCTGGTGACCCCGGAGTGGATTGTCGTCACGACAGACGCCTCTTTGATGGGCTGGGGAGCCCAATGCTTGGGAAGGACAGCGCAGGGGCTCTGGTCTCCTGCAGAGGCAAGTGGTCTATCAACCTCCTGGAACTCAGAGCCATTCGGTTGGTGTTTTTGGAGTTCATCCCGGTACTGGTGTTGAAGCCTGTACGGGTCCTGTCGGACAATGCCACGGCTGTGGCTTATATCAACCGCCAGGGAGGTACCAAGAGCGCCCCTCTAGCCAAGGAGGCTATGAGTCTATGCCAGTGGGCGGAAGCGAACCTGGAGCAGCTTTCAGCGGCCCACATTGCCGGAGTCATGAATGTCAAGGCGGACTTTCTCAGTCGCCATACCTTGGAGCCCGGAGAGTGGCAACTATCTGCTCAGGCGTTCTTGGACATCACGAAGCACTGGGGCCAGCCGAGCCTAGATCTGTTGGCGTCATCGGCCAATTGCCAAGTGCCGCGCTTTTTCAGCAGAGGACGGGACCCTCGATCCCTGGGAGTAGATGCTCTTCTCCAACAGTGGCCGACACAAGAGCTTCTCTATGTGTTCCCGCCCTGGCCCATGTTGGGCAGGGTGCTAGACCGGGTGGCAAAGCATCCCGGCAGGGTAATCCTGGTGGGTCCGGATTGGCCCAGACGTCCCTGGTATGCGGACTTGATCAGGCTCTCAGTCGACGATCCTCTGCGGCTCTCAGTGGAGCAGGGCCTGTTACATCAGGGTCCCGTGGTGATGGAGGATCCCTCCCCCTTTGGTCTTACGGCCTGGCTATTGAGCGGCAGCGTCTGAGGAAGAAGGGCTTCTCAGACAAGGTCATTGCCACTATGCTAAGAGCGAGGAAGCGCTCTACTTCTACTGCTTACGCCAGGGTTTGGCGTATCTTTGCAGCGTGGTGTGAAGCAGGCTCACTTTCTCCCTTCACTGCTCCAATTTCTTCAGTGTTGGCGTTCCTGCAAGAAGGTCTGGAGAAAGGCCTGTCGCTCAGTTCCCTTAAAGTCCAGGTAGCGGCTCTGGCTTGCTTCAGGGGCCGCCTGAAGGGTGCTTCCCTGGCTTCGCAGCCAGATGTGGTGCGCTTTCTCAAGGGAGTTAATCACCTGCGCCCTCCTCTGCACTCAGTGGTGCCTGCGTGGAATCTCAACCTGGTGTTAAGAGCCTTGCAGAAGCCGCCTTTTGAACCCTTGTCGAGGGCATCTCTGAAAGACCTGACGTTGAAAGCAGTCTTTTTGGTGGCTATCACTTCAGCCAGAAGAGTTTCCGAGCTCCAGGCGCTCTCATGTCGAGAGCCTTTTCTGCAGTTCACTGAGCAGGAGTGACTATTCGCACAGTGCCTTCCTTCCTGCCCAAGATTGTTTCTCGCTTCCATGTGAATCAGCAGCTCTGTCTCCCTTCCTTTCGGAGGGAGGACTACCCAGAGGAGTACTCTGCTCTTAAATATCTGGATGTGAGACGAGTCATCATCAGATACTTGGAAGTGACCAATGATTTCCGGAAATCGGATCATCTGTTTGTCCTGTTTACAGGTCCTCGTAAGGGTCTGCAGGCTGCTAAGCCTACAGTGGCAAGATGGGTCAAGGAAGCCATTGCAGCGGCTTATGTGGCCGCAGGGAAGGTGCCGCCTATCCAGCTGAAGGCTCACTCCACGAGAGCTCAGGCGACCTCGATGGCAGAGGCCGGGTCCGTCTCCTTGGAAGAGATATGCAAGGCGGCAACTTGGGCTTCGGCTCATACATTCTCCAAGCATTACCGTTTGACTGTGGCTGCACGGGCGGAGGCCCGGTTTGGAGCTTCAGTGTTGAGGTCAGGGATTTCAATGTCCCGCCCTGGGTGAGTACTGCTTCGGTACATCCCACCAGTCTATGGATTGATCAGCTTGATGATATGGAAGGTAAAATTATGTATAATCATACCTGATAATTTTCTTTCCATTAATCATAGCTGATCAATCCATAGCCCCTCCCAGATATCTGTACTGTTTTTATTCTGGTTGCATTTCAGGTTCAAGTTTAGTCTTCAGTTTCTTCAGAAAGACTTCGTGTTCAAGTTTTTTCACTTGGATTCTTCAAGAGTTGAGACGAGTTTGTGTTACAGTGAGCTGCTGCATTCCTCTCCCCTCCGTTTTACGGGGCTGGATTGAGACATAAATTCTGCCGGCACTCCCTCCCGCTTCGTGCGGCTGTAGGGCAGCTTTGTACCCTTCCCGCTTCGGCGGTGTTAGGGTCAGTCAGCTCCTCCCGCGGTTGCGGTTGCAGGATAAGCCAGATCCCCCCGCATCGGCGGGTGTGGTGTCCCTCCCCCGCTCCGCGGGGATGAGCTGGACGGATTCCCCTCCCCCACTTGTGTGGGGATGAGCTGGGTTAATTCCCCTCCCCCGTTTCGGCGGTGGTGAGCTGGGCAGAGTGTCCCTTCGTGGGTGTAATTCTCTAAGTGCTGAGTCCTGCGGATGGAGCTTTGATATCGACATACTGAGGAGTTTCCGGCAGCACATGACCACATATAGGGAGGCAAAAGTTTGCTCTCTATCTCCACCTGCTGGTAGATGGACACAACCCAGTCTATGGATTGATCAGCTATGATTAATGGAAAGAAAATTATCAGGTATGATTATACATAATTTTACCTTAACACCTGTATTTGTAGTAGTAGTAGTATAAGTAGTAGTTATCAAATGTTTATTTACAATTTAGCCTTCGGTGTGAATGTGGAGTGAGTGAGAGCTGAACAAACATTTTAAATAGATACTTGTATGTCTATATGTGTTGATACATTGGCACAATAAATGGGGTGAAGTAATTTATAATTTTGGAAAAAGAAAAAAATGTTTATTCTGGAGTCCTTGAGTGGAGGAGTGGCCTAGTGGTTAGGGTGGTGGACTTTGGTCCTGGGGAACTGAGGAACTGAGTTCGATTCCCATTTCAGGCACAGGCAGCTCCTTGCGACTCTGGGCAAGTCACTTAACCCTCCATTGCCCCATGTAAGCCGCATTGAGCCTGCCATGAGTGGGAAAGCGCAGGGTACAAATGTAACAAAAAAAAAATACAAGACTCAGGTGTTCTATCATTAACCCCTTGTATTTGTACAATTGGTTAACTGTAACTAGACTCAGTATTATCAGTCTCTCTTCTTTCCTTTCTTCTGTATTTAAAAAAAAAAAATCATTTATTTTGGAGTTGTGACTTGGTGGTTAGTTATTCTGTGCCCCAGTGTCTCTTGCTGTGTCTAGAGGCTGAGATCTGCGGGGGTCTCACTAAGCTTTGGCGGTGTCACACTCAGGTGGCCGGGTCCCTCCCCCCCCCCCCCCCCCCCCCCCCTCCCTTGATCTCCCTGCTTCTTTGATTCTGCAGGTTCTTAGCAAGCCTTCAACTCTTCATGGAAAGAGTGGTTTAAGGCTTTGGGAGAGGTAGCCACTGTTAAGAAAAAAAATAGCAAACCTTAAAAAAAAAAAAAAAAAGATAAATTCAAGCTTAAAGCTTGCTATTTTACAGGTGCGAACAAGCAGGGCAGCTCTGTGTCTTTCTATAGTACTTTGGTCTGGGGGGGGGGGGGCGGCAGAAGACTCAAACCACACCGACGTTTTCTCTCAGCGCTGTGGCTGAGAAGCTTATACGCTGCTCTGTCTTTGGCACAGTCTAGTGACCTCCGGAGTCTGTAAATTTTGTATGGCGGTGGAGGCCAGCTCCTCGGGTTGTTTTGGCGGCAGCAGCCGTGGAATCAAGGGAATTGGGCGGTTTGGATGCAGTACCCGTGCCCAGAACAGCGGGAAATGCCGCCATTTTGCTTCAGGCTGTGTTGGCAATCAGACCTGCTGCTCTGCAGTCCTCGCTGTTTGAACAGGCCGATTTGGCCTTATTGGTGCTCTCAGGGGACGGCTTCCCACCAGAATTTGTTTTACAAATGTATAAGGCCTTTTCCTTAGCGTTCCTCCGGATGGCCCAGATTGTGACTGATGGGTTGTGCACGCTTTTCAACAGGTGGAGACTGAGAATTCTGACTCTTCAGCAAGAGCCAATAAGAGCCCTTGCTAGTAAGAGAAAGATCCAGTAATCTCTGTCTTCAGCAGGTGGAAGGTGGTGAGCCCTTCAGTCTCTCTATATTTTACTCTACTTTTTCTCTAATTTCTCTGTGTTGAGGTAATTCAGTTTGTTTTAGGCTTTCCCTTCTGTGCTTCTGAGGTTGTTAGGAACCTACTTACAGGAGGCTGAGGTCCATGGGGATCTGTTTCCAGCCTCTGGGGTGTTACACCTGGGTGGCCGGGTCCCTCACCCCCCCCCCCCCCCCCCCAAATCCTCCCTGGTGGCAGTTTATTTCCCTTACATCCGTATCTGCCTAGGACTCTTCAGGGGAAGAGCAGCTAGGCTGGGAGAGGCAGCCGTCCATAAAAAAAGAAAGTTTCAGAGATTTGTTCGGTTTCGACAGCTTTCTCTGTTTGCTTCTTGAGTAATTCAGCCTTGGTGGCATACGGCGTGCGGAATTTAACAAAATAAAAAGTTGTACCGCACCGCGGTTTCAGTAGCAACGTGGCACGCCGGCTCCTTAGTAGGTGGGGGTTGGGGGGAAGAAATTGGCGGCAGGGAAAGAGAAATCGAGAAATCTGCGGTCCAGGCTTTGGTGGGAACCCGCCGCCATTTTAGCTCCTTCTGCTGAGTACACTGTTTCTCTGCTGGTTTCTTCTGAGCGACCTTAGGTGGTTTCTCCTTCCTCGCTGGGTCTCCTGGTTCGGGCTTCCCTCCAGAATTCGTCTTACATATGCTTAATGCGTTCATGTTGTAAAAATCTGCCCCTGCCACAGGTTCTTCTGGAGTGGCCTAGTGGTTAGAGTGGTGGACTTTGGTCCTGGAGAACTGGGTTCGATTCCCACTGCAGGCACAGGCAGCTTCTTGTGACTCTGGGCAAGTCACTTAACCCTCCATTGCTCCAGTACAAATAAGTACCTGTATATAAATATGTAAGCCGCATTGAACCTGCTATGAGTGGGAAAGCGCGGGGTACAAATGTAAGAAAAAAATAAAAAGGCCCTCTGAAGTTCAGCTCGTGTCAGCTAAAAGGGCCAAAGAGTTCTGGGTTCTGGAGGAAGTCCTTGGTTCTGATCCAGACCACTGAGATGCCCTCCTTAGAAGATCAGGATTTTTCTCGGGAAGGGCATATAGTGGAGGACCTGGACCAGGAAGATTCAGGAGTTGAACCCTTTGTTCTTGGGGAGGAACTTAGAATTTTCCATAAGTAAGGTTTACAAGAATTAATTTCTTTGGTTTCGTCCACTCTACGTTTTGAGGAAGAGCAGTCTCCGTCAGCGGAGCCACATAGGGCGGACCTTCTGATAAAGGGAGTCCGTAAACCTGGTAAAACCTTTCCGATGCATCAGGACATCAGAGATACTATTCAGGTACAGTGGGATGTCCCGGATTCAGCTTTTAGGCCCGCTAAGTCTATGATCCGGCTATACCTGGTCCCAGAGACTGACATCTTTATTGAGGCCTCCGGTGGTGGATCTGGTGGTCTCGGCGGTTACCAAACGAAATATGTTGCCTGTGGATGGTGGCACCACTCTGACGGATGTGCAGGACAATCGTATGGAAGTGCTGTTGGAAAGTAGCTTTGATATGTCAGCCTTAGCAGTGCAGGCGGCCATCAGTGGGTCTCTAGTAGCCAGAGCTTGTTTTTGCTGGTCCGAGCGAGTGCTTGATAGGTCTTCTGATGATTTGTCTGCAATAAATGCTGAGGTATTCAAGCTTGAGATGGGTTCGGCCTTTCTAGCAGACACTTTGCTTCGAGCATCGGCCTAGTCTACGGCATTGTGTAGTGGCTAGACGTTCTCTTTGGCTTAGGGGTTGGTCAGCAGATGCGGCTTCTAAGTCTAAGCTCAGTAAGTTTCCCTTTAGGGATTCCTTGTTTGGTGAGGAGTTGGATAAGCTTGTTCACAGTTTGGGGGAGACTAAGATCCCGAGGCTTCCTGAGGACCAACCTAAGTCTACTGGGCACTGTTTGTTTTTGGTCCGGGGTCATGATTTTCATCGTTTCAGATCAGGTAAGGCGGCTCCGGTTCAACATTCTCGGTTCTTCCAGAGAAATCTGTCCTTTCGGGGTGCTCGTAGAGGGGGTAGGGACATGGGAATCTCTTTCCAGTGCCCCACTGACCCTTCACAATAAAGGTGTCTGGGCCCAGTCTCTGGTCCCAGTAAGAGCACAGTTGGCGCAGTTTTACCAGAGGTGGGCCCAGATCACCTCGGACCAGTGGGTGCTAGAAGTTATTTGAGAAAGGTACTCCTTAGAATTTGCAAGTCTTCTTTCAGACGCTTTCCTGGTGTCTCCTTGCCAGTCTTGCCCCAAAGCGGTCATCATCAGGGACATTTTAGAAAAGCTGCTCATCCTCCAGGCAATCTGTCTAGTTCCCTCAGACGAGCTCACGCAGAATCGGTTCTCCATCTACTTTGTCATTCCCAAAAAAGAAGCATCTTTCAGGTTTATTCTGGACCTCAAGGCTCGGACCTCCGAGTTTCCCCCTTTCAGATGGAGACTCTTCATTCAGTTATTGTAGCACTGTGGTCCAGAGAATTTTTGACAGCTCTAGACCTTACATTCCTATTCATCCTCTACATCAGCGCTGTCTGCGTTTTGTGATTCTCGGCAAGCACTATCAATTTCGTGCCTTGCCCTTTGGTCTTGCGACAGCCCCACACACGTTCACCAAGGTGATGGTGGTGGTAGCAGTGGCTCTCAGGAAGGAAGGCATTTTCGTTCATCCTTACCTAGACTATTGGCTGATCAGGGCAAAGTCCTTCCAGGAGAGTCACGGAATGAGTAGTTCGGTTCCTGCTGTCCTTCAGATGGATGGTCAACTCACAGACGAGTCGCCTCTAGCCAACTCAGTCCTTGGATTACCTGGGGGTGCGCTTCGACACTCAGAAGGGTCGAGTGTTTCTTCCACAGGCTCAAATTCTCAAACTGCAATCCTTGATTTGTTGTTTTTGGTGAACTTTATCTCTGTGCGAGGGATTACCCCCAGGTGCTGGGGTCCATGTCTGCGACAATAGAGACAGTGCCGTCGGCCAGAGCACACATGAGATCTCTGCAGAAGTCCCTTCTCTCCAGGTGGTCACCTCAGAGAGATCCTCTGCTCCGAAGGTTGTCCCTACCAGCGCAGGTGAGGGGCAGTCTTCATTGGTGGCTTTGAGCTCCCAGTCTATCCAAGGGAATGCCTCTGGATGCCCTTCATTGGACAGTAGTCACTACGGATGCCAGTCGAAAGGGCTGGGGAGCCCATTGTCAAGGTCAATATGCCTAGGGCCTATGGTCACCGGAGTCCCCCTGTCCGATCAATATCTTGTTAACCAGGGCAATTTGTCTAGCACTTCTAGCTTTTTGCCCACTCTTGGAGGGCACATCGGTTCGCATCATGTCGGGCAGTGCCACGGCGGTGGTTTGTCAATCGTCAAGGAGGGAGAAGTCTCCTGTTGGAATGGGAAGCAGCTCAACTACTGAGCTGGGCGGTCTCAACTGGTGGCTCTCTCGTCAACTCATGTAGCAGGAGTGGAGAATATTGAGGCGGACTTCCTCAGTTGCACCACTCTGGAGACTGGGCCCTCAGCAACGAGGCGTTTCAGGCCATAGTAGATCACTGGGGGCTCCCAGTGCTCGCCTCTGCGTGCAACAGGAAGGTTCCGAGGTATTTCAGTCGCCGAAAGGAAACAACAGCGCAGGGAGTCAATGCGCTTCTACAGCCCAGGCCAATGGACCGTCTGTATTCCTTTCCTCCATGGCCTCTGGTAGGCCATCTTCTGCAAAGGATAGAGGTGTGCCACGTGTTTTTAGTAGCGTCAGATTGGCCCCGCAGGCCCTGGTATGCCGGCCTGCTGCACCTTCTTGTCAGGTCTCCGCTCAAGTTTCCGGGGTCTCTGGAAGGCTAAGTGCTTTGAAAATATATACATCAAAGTTCCATAGAAACCTATGGAACTTTGGAAGGCTAAGTGCTTTGAAAATGAGCCCCTCTGGGTCTCTTGGTTCAGGGCCCTGTGGCCCATCCATACCTGGATCAATTTTGTCTTATGGCCTGGCTCTTGAGCGGGCGTGATTAAGAGAGGTTATTCTGTGAGAGTGGTTTCCACCATGCTTCGGTCCCAACGTTGTTCCACTTCTCTCAATTATATCAGGACTTGGAGAGTGTTTGAGGCTTGGTGTGCCGAATGCAGTTTTTCTCCTTTTCGAACTTTGATAGTACGGATCCTAGATTTTTTTGTAGCAGGGCTTGGATAAAAGATTGTTCCTGTCTTCCCTTAAGGTTCAAGTGGCGGGCTTCTCTCTTATTGTAGAGAGCGTATTCAGCAGAAGTCTTTGATGGCACATCTGGATATCTGTTTTTTGAGAGGGGCTGGTCTGGTGCAGCCTCTTGCGAGAACAATTTTTCCCTTGTGGGGTCTGAATATAGTTCTCTTCTCCCTTTCTTGGCCTGCTTTTGAATCTTTGTCCTCCTGTTCTTTGAAGGACTTGATGCTCAAGGTAGTTTTTCTAGTGGCCATTGTCTCGGCTAGAAGGGTGTCGGAGTTACAGGCTCTCTCTTGCCAGCCCCTGTTTCTGGAGTTTGCTTAGGACAGGGTCATGTTATGCCCGGTCCCTTCCTTTCTTCCTAAAGTCTTGTCACGTTTTCACGTTTCCTAGTCTGTGATTTTGCGTGTTCTGGGCTCTTCCTCTGGGTCGGAAGAGCAGCATCATCTGAAGTGCTTAGACATCAAGCGAGTTCTCAAGCATTATTTGCAGGTTGCAGAGGTCTTCAGACAGACAGATCGACTGTTAGTTTTGATTGATGGGGCTCAGAAGGGGCTTGTGGCCTCTAAGCCTACTCTTTCTAGATGGCTGAAGGAGATGATAGCTTCTGCTTACCTTTTGGCGGGTAAGCCTTTGCCAGAGAGAGTAAAAGCTTACTCCACTAGAAGCCAGGCAGCCTCTTGGGCTGAGCGTTCTCTAGTTTCGCCTTTAGATATCTGTAAGGCAGCAACTTGGTCCTCTTTGCATTCTTTTCTAAGCATTACAGATTGGACGTTCAGAGTCGTCAGAATGCAGTTTTTGGGGCTCAAGTCCTGACAGCGTTTTTGCTGGGGTCCCGCCCATGATGTTCTGCTCTGTTACTTCCCATCAGTCACAATCTGGGCCGGTCCAGAGGGATGCTAAGAAAGGAGAAATTAGACCTTACCTGCTGATTTGCTTTCCTTTAGTCCCCCCGGACCGGCCCAGAACCCACCCGGGTAGGTATCAGTTGGTTGTTTGGAGTGTTTAGTTTGGGCCTTTGTTCATTTTTCTCAGAGAAAGCTGTGTTCTCCATTTCTTTAAAAAGGAAAAAGAAATTTGAAGTTATAATGTTCATGCAATCCTTTTGGTACCCTCTTGGTGGGGGCACAGAAGGTTGGTTTAATGGACCCTGTGTTGGTCTGGTGCCGGTGGCTGCTCAGGTTCTCAGATGCATAGTGTAGTCTTGAGTAGGGTAGGAGTGCAGCTGTGCCCACAGAATGCATCCCTTCAATGGACTAGACTCTCCGGATGCTCAAAGTCCACTTCCCATAGATAAGGCACCGCCTAGGCCGTGGCCACCCGTATCACCCAGTCACCTCAATCAACTTGTGTGGGCTAGAGGTTAAATTCAATTATTTATAAGGAACACTTTGCAATCCTTGCCCTATTTCTTCAATCACAGTTCTAGGTCAAACAGTTTGCCTACAGTTCAGCATACAGTTCTGTAGCTCCAGTTTCAAACCATGTGCCTTTACAAATAAAACTGTTCTAATGCCTTCAGCTCCGAATAAAATTTCTTTATGAGCACAACAGTTCTAAGGCATTCAGCTTCAAATAAAGTTCAGTTACAACAGTTCTAAGGCATTCAGCTTCAACCTTTTCCTTCACACCTCATTCTAGGAATTCAGGGGAGGGTGAAGGGACCCCCTCCCATAGCTCTACCAGCACTATTCCTGGTAACCTGCCACATGGGCCTGGGCTGAGCTTTCCTATCGTATGCCCTTCTCCTTCCCCAGAAATGTCCTCCCCTCCCACGTCAGTCCTGCTAGCATGGCTGCCCAGAACCCTTTTACTTGTTGCCCTTTCACCTTGGCCAGAGCGGACACCTCCATAGTTTCTGGGTCTAATACCGTTTCTTGAGGAAACCCCTGTTCTCTTCCCAAGGGCTGCCAATCCTCTTCCCTTCTCTGATATGCCTGGGGCTTGTAGTGTTGAACATGCCTCCCCACTGGGTCAGATGCCCTGCCCAATGCCTGCTGAGAACTGTAGTCCTCCAGCTTCTCAGAAGGAAGGGAAGGACTGCCTTCTCTAAAAGGGGAGGGTAATCTATGCCGAGCCCTCTGGTAATTGTAGTCTCCTGGGGATCTAGGATAAGTTTCCTCTCCCTGGTCTTTTCCCCTACAGTCTCTCTGGCCCCCTCTCCATGGCTCCTCATAACAGAACGGGATCTGTCTTCTCCTGCTTTGGTACAATATACTGGATCTTTCTCTGACTAGCAAGGGCTGTTATTGAAGAGTCAGAATTCTCAGTCTCCACCTGCTGGAAGGCGTGCACAACCCATCAGTCACAATCTGGGCCGCTCCGGAGGGACTAAAGGAAAGCAAATTAGAAGGTAAGGTCTAATTTCTTCTTTGTTGCAAAAGTCTAATCCCCTTACGGCGCCTTTGAGTAAGAACTTGGACAGTCAGACCCTGTCTGATAAGTATTCCAGGGTGCCTGGGATCTAGTAGAGGATCTGGGTTCTGGTCCAGATCAGGACATGCCCACTTTGGAGGGGCCAGACTATTTAGGGGAGGAAATGGTTTCTGAGGACCCCAGCATGGTGGAACCCAGGGGAGAGTCCTTGCTCCCAGGAGAGGATCCTTCTGTAGTTTGAATTTTCCACAAGGAAGATTTGCAAGACCTCATTTCAGATTGTCCCTTTAGGCTTGCTTGGTCAGTGGTTCGTCTCTTATCCTTTGCCAGGTGCTGACAAGGCCCTTCTTAAACCCCCTGTAGTTGATGCAGTTGTCTTAGCGGTTACGAAGAGGAATACGGTCCCTGTGGATGTGGGTACGCTTCTTAAGGATGTTCAGGATAGGGGTATGGAAGCTCTTTTAAAGAGCTGTTTTGATGTCTCCTCCTTGGTTCAGGCAGCCATCTGTGGTTCCTTGGTTCTAGGGCATGTTTCCACAGGTCTAAGCGCGTTTTGGACAGAGCTGTGGATGATATGGCCTTAATAGATTCTGATGTGGCAAAGATAGAGATGGGATCTTCCTTTCTGACAGACTTGTATGATTTGCTAATGGCTTCGTCTAAGTCTATGGCCTTAACTGTGGCTGCTAGACGCTCACTATGGCTGCACAGTTGGGCCGCAGATCGATTTCCAAGTCAAAGTCATTTAGGGTTCTTTTCTTTTTGGGGTAGAGTTGAATAAGTTAGTTCGAAGTCTAGGAGAGACTAAGGACAGGCTCAGTGTCGGGTTGTTCTTCGCTCCCTGCTAGGGGGCGGGATGAGATTTTCGGCGGTATAGGCCAGGGAGAGTAGCTCTGGTGCAGAGGTCTTGGTTCTTTCAGAGGAATTGGCCCTTCCGTGGGGCTTGAAGAGGGGGCAGGGACTCAGAAGCTTCCTTCCAATCCCCCTTCCCTCCTGCCCAATGAAGGTTTCCAGGTCCAGCCTCTAATTCCTGTGGGAGCTCGATTAACACAGTTCTATTGGAGGTGGGCCCGGATTACCTCCAATCAATGGGTACTAGAGGTTCTCCGAGGACAAGCAGGCTGCTTGTTCTCACGACTGGGTTGACATCCACGGCAGCCCCCACCAACCGGAACAAAACTTTGCGGGCGGTCCCACAGGCAGGGCATGCCCACCGCGCATGCGCGGCTGTCTTCCCGCCCGTGCGTGACCGTTCCCGCTCAGTCTTTTCTTTTCTGCGCTGGAGAGAGCCGTGTTCGTCTCTCTCTCTGTCAGCCCCGGAAACCGGATCGCGCTTTAACCGCGAATTTTCTCTTTTTTCTCTTTTTCGTTTCATTTAGTTTAAAAAAAAAAAATAAACGCTGAACTTTGTTTTTCCCTCGTCTCTTAGCGGGGGCGTCGCGTTGCGGCCTTGTGGCTGCGCGGTCGATTTATTTTCGAGGTGTGAATTTTACCGCCACCATCGACGACTTTGACTTCGCCGACGCGATTTTTCCGTCGATGTCCTCGAAGGTCCCGAGTGGATTTAAAAAGTGTGGTCGGTGCAGCCGGCATATCTCGCAGACCGACACTCACGCTTAGTACCTCGGGCCGGAGCACGATACCAAGACGTGCACTTTGTGTCTCGGTCTCCGGAAACGGACACAAGTAGCGAGGCAAGTTCTTCGGGATCGTCTTTTTGGAACTTGCGCTGGCCCCTCGACTTCGACGGCATCGGTATCGACGGCCGGTTCTTCGGTACCGGTATCGATGTCCACGAAATCGGCACCGATGGCATCGACCCCAGGAGCACAGGTCCCGTCGGCCCGCCGGTCCCCCGGTGAAGGCAGGGGTGAGAGGCCGCGTGGGCAATCGGCCCCGATCACTCCCTCTACCCAGGGCCCTCGGGACCGAACCCTGTCGGACCCGGTCCCTTGAGGCCGAGGGGGATCGACCTCCTCCTCCTCAATTCCACCCAGCGCCGATGACGGGCACCGCAAAAAGGCAAAGAAGCACCGTCATCGGTTGCCCACGTTGCATCTGGCTCCCGGTGCCGGAGATGAGTCGACGCCGAGGAAGCGGCAGCGTCGAGAGGAGAGGTCCCCCTCTGTAGTAGAGGTACCGCCACGTCAGGGTGCCAGCACTTCGGTGCAGTCTCCTGGACCTGAACGGCTTCCGGCACCGACGCCTCTACCGGCCCCCTCGCCTTTCCCGACAGCGGGCCTTGACGAGTGCCTCCAAGCCATCCTTCCGGGGATCCTGGAAGGGGTGATGCGCCAGACTGTGCCGGCGCCGGGGGTGCTTGCGCCCTCGGCGCCGTTGATTGTGGCGCCGGCGAGCTCTAGCCCGGTGCCGAGGCCTTCAACGCCGCTTGCGGCGCCGGTCTCAACCGCCACGCAGGTGGAGTCCCCGTCGACGCCACCGAGGCCTCGGTGCCTCGACGTCGAGCCGGGCCCGGTTGAGGACTCAGCTGCACGAGCTTATGTCCGACACCGAGGAAGAGGCCTCGTGGGGGGGAGGAGGAGGACCCCAGATATTTCTCCTCGGAGGAGTCTGTGGGCCTTCCCTCCGACCCCACTCCTTCACCAGAGAGGAAGCTCTCGCCACCTGAGAGCCTCTCCTTTGCCTCCTTTGTCAGGGATATGTCTATTTGCATTCCCTTTCCCGTGGTCTCTGTGGATGAGCCGAGGGCTGAGATGCTCGAGGTCCTCGACTATCCATCACCACCTAGAGAGTCCTCCACGGTACCGTTGCACAATGTCCTCAGAGACACTGCTTCGGAACTGGTTGAGACCACTATCTAATCCCACCATCCCCAAGAAAGCAGAGTCCCAATACAGAATCCACTAGGACCCAGAGTTAATGCGGCCCCAATTGCCTCATGACTCGGCGGTCGTGGACTCTGCTCTCAAGAGGGCACGGAGTTTGAGGGATACCGCCTTGGCGCCCCCGGGGCGGGAGTCTCGCACTCTGGACTCGTTTGGGAGGAAGGCCTACCAATCTTCCATGCTCGTGACCCGCATCCAGTCTTACCAGCTCTACACGAGCATCCACATGCGGAATAATGTGAAGCAACTGGTGGACCTGGTTGACAAGCTCCCGCCTTTTCAGGCCTTTTCAGGAGGTGGTCAGGCAGCTGAAGGCGTGCAGAAAGTTCCTGTCCAGGGGTATATATGACACCTGTGACGTGGCATCTCGTGCTGCGGCCTAAGGTATAGTGATGCGCAGGCTCTCATGGCTGCGTGCCTCTGACCTGGACAACCGCACCCAGCAGAGACTGGCCGACGTCCCTTGCCGGGGGGATAATATTTTTGGCGAGAAGGTCGAGCAGCTGGTGGACCAACTGCATCAGCGGGAAACCGCCCTCGAAAAGCTCTCCCACCGGGCGCCTTCAGCATCCACCTCAGCAGGCGGACGTTTTTCCCGGGCCCGGCAGGCTGCGCCCTATGCCTTTACCAAGCGTAGGTACACCCAGCCAGCCCGAAGGCCTCGTCAGGCACAGGGACAGTCCCAGCGCGCTCGTTCTCGTCAACAGCGTGCGCCTAAGCAGCCCCCTGCACCTCCACAGCAAAAGCCGGGGACGGGCTTTTGACTGGATCCATGGGAACATAGCCGCCCTCAAAGTGTCCGTACCGGACGATCTGCCAGTCGGGGGGAGGTTAAAATTTTTTCACCAAAGGTGGCCTCTTATAACCTCCGACCAGTGGGTTCTCCAAATAGTGCGGTGCGGATACGCCCTGAATTTGGCCTCCCTGCCACCAAATTGTCCTCCGGGAGCTCAATCCTTCAGCTCCCATCACAAGCAGGTACTTGCAGAGGAACTCTCTGCCCTTCCCATCGCCAATGCGGTCGAGCCCGTACCACCCGGGCAGGAAGGGCAGGGATTCTATTCCAGGTACTTCCTTGTGGAAAAGAAAACAGGGGGGATGCGTCCCATCCTAGACCTGAGAGGCCTGAACAAATTCCTGGTCAAAGAAAAGTTCAGGATGCTTTCAGAAAAACGATTGGCTATGTTCCCTGGATTTAAAGGACGCATACACTCACATCCCGATACTGCCAGCTCACAGACAGTATCTCAGATTCCGCCTGGGCACATGGCACTTTCAGTATTGTGTGCTGCCCTTTGGGCTCGCCTCTGCCCCACGGGTGTTTACAAAGTGCCTCGTGGTGGTAGCGGCGTATCTACGCAAGCTGGGAGTGCACGTGTTCCCATATCTCGACGATTGGCTGGTCAAGAACACCTCGGAGGCAGGAGCTCTCCGGTCCATGCAGTGCACTATTCAACTCCTGGAGCTGCTGGGGTTTGTGATAAATTACCCAAAGTCCCATCTCCAGCCAGCCCAGTCTCTGGAATTCATAGGAGCTCTGCTGAATACCCAGACGGCTCAGGCCTTCCTTCCCGAAGCGAGGGCCAACAACCTTCTGTCCCTGGCTTCCCAGACCGGAGCGTCTCAGCAGATCACAGCTCGGCAGATGTTGAGACTTCTGGGTCATATGGCCTCTACAGTTCATGTGACTCCCATGGCTCGTCTTCACATGAGATCTGCTCAATGGACCCTAGCTTCCCAGTGGTTTCAAGCCATCGGGAATCTAGAAGATGTCATCCGCCTCTCCACCAGTTGCCGCACTTCACTGCACTGGTGGACTATTCGGACCAATTTGACCCTGGAAAGTCCATTCCAAATTCCACAGCCCACGAAGGTGCTGACGACGGATGCATCTCGCCTGGGGTGGGGAGCTCATGTCGATGGGCTTCACACCCAGGGACTGTGGTCCCTCCAGGAAAAGGATCTTCAGATCAACCTCCTGGAGCTCCGAGCGATCTGGAACGCACTGAAGGCTTTCAGAGATCGGCTGTCCTGTCAAATTATCCAAATTCGGACAGACAATCAGGTTGCAATGTATTACGTCAACAAGTAGGGGGGCACCGGATCTCGCCCCCTGTGTCAGGAAGCCGTCGGGATGTGGCGTTAGGCCTGCCAGTTCGGCATGCTTCTCCAAGCCACATACCTGGCAGGCGTAAACAACAGTCTGGCCGACAGACTGAGCAGAGTCATGCAACCGCACGAGTGGTCGCTCCATTCCAGAGTGGTACGCAAGATCTTCCGAGAGTGGGGCACCCCCTCGGTGGACCTTTTCGCCTCTCAGACCAACCACAAGCTGCCTCTGTTCTGTTCCAGACTTCAGACACACGGCAGGCTAGCGTCGGATGCCTTTCTCCTTCATTGGGGGACCGGCCTCCTGTATGCTAATCCTCCCATACCTTTGGTGGGGAAGACCTTACTGAAGCTCAAGCAAGACCACGGCACCATGATTCTGATCGCGCCCTTTTGGCCCCGTCAGATCTGGTTCCCTCTTCTTCTGGAGTTGTCCTCCGAAGAACCATGGAGATTGGAGTGTTTTCCGACTCTCATTTCGCAGAACGACGGAGCGTTGCTGCACCCCAACCTTCAGTCTCTGGTTCTCACGGCCTGGATGTTGAGGGCGTAGACTTCGCTGCGTTGGGTCTGTCTGAGGGTGTCTCCCGTGTCTTGCTTGCCTCTAGGAAGGATTCCACTAAAAAGAGTTACTTTTTCAAGTGGAGGAGGTTTGTTGTTTGGTGTGAGGGCAAGGCCCTAGAACCTCGTTCTTGCCCTGCACAGAACCTGCTTGAATACCTTCTGCACTTATCAGAGTCTGGCCTCAAGACCAACTCAGTAAGGAATCACCTTAGTGCGATTAGTGCTTACCATTATCGTGTGGAAGGTAAAGCCATCTCTGGAGAGCCTTTAGTCGTTCGATTCATGAGAGGCTTGCTTTTGTCAAAGCCCCCTATCAAGCCTCCTGCAGTGTCATGGGATCTCAACGTCGTCCTCACCCAGCTGATGAAACCTCCTTTTGAGCCACTGAATACCTGCCATCTGAAGTACTTGACCTGGAAGGTCATTTTCTTGGTGGCAGTTACTTCAGCTCGTAGGGTCAGTGAGCTTCAAGCCCTGGTAGCTCATGCTCCGTATACCAAATTTCATCATAACAGAGTTAGTACTCCACACTCACCCTAAGTTCCTGCCAAAGGTGGTGTCGGAGTTCCATCTTAACCAGTCAATTGTCTTGCCAACATTCTTTCCCAGACCACATACCCGCCCTGCTGAACGTCAGTTGCACACATTGGACTGCAAGAGAGCATTGGCCTTCTACTTGGAGCGGACACAGCCCCACAGACAGTCCGCCCAGTTGTTTGTTTCTTTCGACCCTAACAGGATAGGGGTCGCTGTCGGGAAGCGCACCATCTCCAATTGGCTAGCAGATTGCATTTCCTTCACTTATGCCCAGGCTGGGCTGACTCTAGAGGGCCATGTCACGGCTCATAGTGTTAGAGCCATGGCAGCGTCAGTGGCCCACTTGAAGTCAGCCACTATTGAAGAGATTTGCAAGGCTGCGACGTGGTCATCTGTCCACACATTCACATCACATTACTGCCTCCAGCAGGATACCCGACGCGACAGTCGGTTCGGGCAGTCGGTGCTGCAGAATCTGTTTGGGGTGTAAATCCAACTCCACCCTCCAGGACCCAAATTTATTCTGGTCAGGCTGCACTCTCAGTTAGTTGTTCTTCGTAGGTCAATTTCTATTATGCCTCGCCGTTGCGAGGTTCAATTGACCTGGGTTCTTGTTTTGAGTGAGCCTGAGAGCTAGGGATACCCCAGTCGTGAGAACAAGCAGCCTGCTTGTCCTCGGAGAAAGTGAATGATACATACCTGTAGCAGGTGTTCTCCGAGGACAGCAGGCTGATTGTTCTCACCTACCCTCCCTCCTCCCCTTTGGAGTTGCGTTTCATCATTTTTGCTTGTCATTCAACTGAGCGGGAACGGTCGCGCACGGGCTGGAAGACGGCCGCGGTGGGCATGCCCTACGTGCGGGACCGCCCGCGAAGTTTTGTTCCGGTTGGTGGGGGCTGCCGTGGACGTCAACCCAGTCGTGAGAACAATCAGCCTGCTGTCCTCGGAGAACACCTGCTACTGGTATGTATTATTCACTTTATTCAAGACTGGGTACGCCTTAGAATTTGGACAGCATCTTCCCGACTCTTTTTTTGAATCTCCTTGTCACTCCCGGCTCAAGGCAGGCGCGATTCAGGATATGCTAGAAAGGCTTCTTGATTTACAGGCTGTTTGTTCAGTTCCCTCCGCAGAGATCAAACGGTCGTCATTCCATTAATTTTGTCGTCCCAAAGAAGGAGGGATTTTTACGTCCAATTCTGGATCTCAAGGCGGTCAATTGGGCCCTCAGAGTTTTCTCTTTTCATATGGAGACTCTTCGGTTGGTCATAGTGGCGGTCAGGTCCAGAGAGTTTTTGACTGCGCTGGATTTGACGGAAGCTTACTTGCATATCCCTATTTGGCCCATGCATCAGCGTTTTCTTCGATTTGTGGTTCTGGGCAGGCATTACTAGTTTTGAGCTCTTCCTTTTGGTCTTGCTATAGCTCCTTGCATTTTCACAAAAGTGATGGTGGTGGCTGCTGCTCTTTGGAAGGAAGGCATTTTAGTTCATCCCAACCTGGACGATTGGCTAATCAGAGCAAAGTAGTATCAAGAGAGCCTACAAGTTATGGATCGAGTGGTTCAGTTCTGCAATCTCTGGGTTGGGTGGTCAACTTTCTGAAGAGCTGCCTAGTTCCATCTCAATCCCTCGACTGCCTAGGGATTTCCTTCGACACTGTCCAGGGTCGAGTGTTTCTTCCCCAGGTCAGGATCCACAAGTTGCAGGCCCAGATTCAGGCATTTCTCTGAAGATCAATTTCCTGTGCGAGAGATTATCTTCAAGTGTTGGGCTCGATGGCAGCAACAATAGAGGCGGTGCCATGGGCCAAGGGCGCACATGAGGCCTTTTCAAAAGTCTTCTATCTAGATGATCACCGCAGAGAAATGGTGAGATTGCCTTTGAAAACCCTGAAGATATCCAGCCTTTCCAGGGGAATGCCTCTGAACCCGCCACAGTTGACAGTAGTCAAAACGGATGCCAGTCTCAGAGGTTGGGGAGCTCACTGTCTCAGTATATGGTCTCGCCAGGAGGCCTCCTGCTCGATTAACCTCTTGGAAACCAAGGCGATTCGGTTGGCATTGGAAGCATTTCGCCCTTTGCTCCTAGGCAAATCGGTGCTCTTCCTGTCGAACAAAGCCACGGTAGTGGCATATGTCAGTCGCCAAGGGGGAACAAAGAGTTGTCGCTTGGAACAGGAAGCAGCGCAGTTCATAAGATGAGTGGAGAGTCATCTGGTCGCCATCCATTTCTGTGTTGCATGTAGCAGGGATGGCAAATGTTCATCAGTCGAAGGAGAGACCCCAAGGCGAGTGGGGTGGATACTCTTCTTCAGTCCTGGCCATCGGGATTTCTGTTTGCCTTTCATTCATTGCTTCTTCTGTGTCTTTTAATTCAAAGAATCGAAGCACACAGAGGTCTTGTAATCTTGATAGCTCATGCGCCTTCTCGTTGGCCCCCCGCTCAAGACTGCCGGATTCTTGCGGACTCTTAGCTCAGGGTCCGGAGGTTCATCCAGACCCGGCTTGGCTTGGCCCTTGAGCGGGCTCGGCTGACGAAAAGAGGTTTTTCTGCCAATGTGATTGCAATGATGTTTTGATCACATCGTCATTCTACTTCTCTTAATTATATCAGAATTTGGCGAATGTTCGAGGTGTGATGTTCAGATCGAGACATTTTTCCGTTTCGTGCTTCAGTGCCAAAGATCTTGGATTTCTTGCAGCATGGTTTTGATAAAGGCTTGGTGCTAGCTTCTCTAAACGTCCAAATAGTGGCGCGCTCATGTTTTCGAGGGCTCATTTGGGGTAAGACCTTGTCTAGCCATCCGGATATTTTTCTGTTCCTCAGGGTGCAAGTCTTTTACTTAAAACAGTATTTTTAGTATCCATTGCCTTGGCTAGGAGAGTATCTGAGCTGCAGGCTCTTTCTTGTAGTTTCATTATTTTTGGAATCCGGTTCCTTCCTTTCTCCGTAAGGTTTTGTCACGATTTCATTTATCTCAGTTGGTGGTTTTGTCTGTTTTAGTTTCTTCCTCTGGTTTGTAGGATCAGTGCCACTTAGTGTTTGGATGTCAGAAGAGTTCTGAAGCATTATGTGAAAACGACTGATGGGCCAATGATCAGACGCAAACGCCCATACTAGCGCTTGCGTTTTGCTACCGCCCCATGATCAGAGCCCCTGAGAGCAAGAAACAACGCGCTCGGGGCTCTGAACGCAACTAGCATGCAAAACAGGGCTCTTAGAGCAAGTTGCATGCTAAATGTATTTCTCCCCAGTGATCAGCGAGCAGCACACCAAACATTGACTCGCTGTCTGCGGCAAACCCTACACCAGCTCGGAGCTGGCATTATGGTTTGTAGACCATTGTAGAGAAATGGTGAGCCCTGTCCAGCATGCATTTGTATGCTAGCAGGGCCTCCATTCCCCCCAATGCAGCAGCCTGTTACCCCACCCCCCCTTTCCTGCAGGAGCAGGACTCCCCCCCCCCCCCCCCCCCCCCGACAGGTTCAGGGGGGTGGAGATCTGGTGGGTCTCCAGCCCTCCTAACCCACCTCCCACCCCAGCATCCCCTCACATGGATCCCCGGTGGCCCAATGTGCTGCAAGTCAATCCCCCCCCTCATCCACTGGTGTCGCCTCAAAGATGGCGGCACCCAGCCCTGCCCAGTGCATCCTGGGATGTGCTGGGCGGGGCTTCACACCATATAAGGGAGTTCCATTTTTGAGGCAGCACTGATGAGAGGCCACCTCCCACCATTGAACGTAGGAGGTGGGGAAGGGGTTCTAGGCCACCAAGTCAGGGGGGATTGACTCGTGGCCCACTAGGCCACTAGGGCTCCATTGTAGGGGATGCTTGGGGGAGGGGGGGTTGGAGACCCACCGGATCTCCAGCCCCTCTGAACTTATGTTCGGGGGGGGGGGGGGGACTGGCCCCCTGAACTTGTGTTCAGGGGAGACTGGAGGTTTGCCGGATCTCCAGCCCCCATGTTGCTTGGCTCAGGGTGGGGGTACTAGGGGTCTTGTGGTCCCATGGACCTCCAGATCTGTCAAACAAGTGCGGGAGGATTGTGCCTGAGCACATGCTGAGGCACAATCCTCCCGCACTTTACCCTATGATCAGAGATAATAGCGTGCTTAAATTTGCATGCTATTATCTCTGATCATAGGGGCGGTAAAGCCCCATGCTGTTCCAGCACTATTTTTAGAGCGCTGTTTGGAACAGCACAGGGTTTTCGATCTGCCCATGAGAACGTTAGGCACACAGATTGTCTATTTAAGTTGCTTGGTGGGTCCCGGAAAGGTTTGGCAGTGTCTAAACCTACCATTTCCAGGTGACTTAAGGAGGTGATCGCTCCTGCTTACCCTGCTTTCTGGGAAACCTGTACCAGAAGGTGTAAAGGCGCATTCAACCAGATGTGAAGCTTCGTCTTGGGCTGAGCATTTCCTGGTTCCTCCTTTGGAAATTTGTAAGGTGGCTATGTGGTCCTCCTTGCATTTGTTTTCAAAGCATTACCAGTTGGATGTTCAGTGTCATCAGGATGCAGTTTTTGGCTCATGTGTTCTCCCAGCAGGATTGCTAGGGTCCCTCCCATGAAGATACTGCAGCGCTGCGTACACCTTGTAGCGCTACAGAAATGCTAAATTGTAGTAGTAGTAGTTACTTCTCATCAGTTGCATTCTGTGCCAGTCCAGAGGGACGCTAAGGAAGGAGAAATTAGATCTTACCTGCTAATTTGCTTTCCTTTAGTTCCTCTGGACCAGCCCAGATCCCTCCTTCTATGTAGTTTTTCAGATGACGTTTGGGTTTGTCTTGTAGTCGCTATGTTTTTTTCCATGGAGCTGCTTTGCAAATTTGTATTCTTTTTGTTTTGTTTAAAAAAAAAAAAAAAAAAAAGCTTTCTTGGTTCAGACAGTTTATGTAAGAAACATGTGTTGATTGGTAGTATATCTTGGGTGGCTGCTCAAGTTTCCCAGTTGCACAGAATAGGCTTGCTTTCTTCTGCTTTAAGATAATACTGTCTAGTTACAGTTAGCCAGGGCTCTTATCAGTTCTCTCTAGAGTCAGAGTTTTCAGTCTCTACCTGACGGAAGGTGTGCACAACCCATCAGATGCATTCTGGGCCGGTCCGGAGGGACTAAAGGAAAGCAAATTAGCAGGTAAGATCTAATTTCTCCTTTAGTGCCAGGAACTGTACATGCTCCAGCATTGAATATCTGGGGTTAGTTCAGCCCATAGCTTGAAGCTGCATATCAGGACTTCAGTGTGTTTACATGCTATATAGTGACGTACTCTTTTTCTTCTTAGCCAAGCCAGATATTTATTACATTTGACATACTGCAATGGGTCAAAAGACATCTCTGCGGTTTACATTAAAATAAAAGATGAGGGCGTGCAAAGGGTAGCGTAAGAGAGAGAGGTAAACAGGAGTGGGGGGGGGTGATAAAATGACATAAAATAGAGGGTATCAGTCTATAGGATGATTAAATGTTACAGTAAAGAGATGAGTTTTGAGTAGCTTCTTGAATGTATAGGTGGGCGTAGAGGTACATAAGTACATAAGTAGTGCCATACTGGGAAAGACCAAAGGTCCATCTAGCCCAGCATCCTGTCACCGACAGTGGCCAATCCAGGTCAAGGGCACCTGGCACGCTCCCCAAACGTAAAAACATTCCAGACAAGTTATACCTAAAAATGCGGAATTTTTCCAAGTCCATTTAATAGCGGTCTATGGACTTGTCCTTTAGGAATCTATCTAACCCCTTTTTAAACTCCGTCAAGCTAACCGCCCGTACCACGTTCTCCGGCAACGAATTCCAGAGTCTAATTACACGTTGGGTGAAGAAAAATTTTCTCCGATTCGTTTTAAATTTACCACACTGTAGCTTCAACTCATGCCCTCTAGTCCTAGTATTTTTGGATAGCGTGAACAGTCGCTTCACATCCACCCGATCCATTCCACTCATTATTTTATACACTTCTATCATATCTCCCCTCAGCCGTCTCTTCTCCAAGCTGAAAAGCCCTAGCCTTCTCAGCCTCTCTTCATAGGAAAGTCGTCCCATCCCCACTATCATTTTCGTCGCCCTTCGCTGTACCTTTTCCAATTCTACTATATCTTTTTTGAGATACGGAGACCAGTACTGAACACAATACTCCAGGTGCGGTCGCACCATGGAGCGATATAACGGCATTATAACATCCGCACACCTGGACTCCATACCCTTCCTAATAACACCCAACATTCTATTCGCTTTCCTAGCCGCAGCAGCACACTGAGCAGAAGGTTTCAGCGTATCATCGACGACGACACCCAGATCCCTTTCTTGATCCGTAACTCCTAACGCGGAACCTTGCAAGACGTAGCTATAATTCGGGTTCCTCTTACCCACATGCATCACTTTGCACTTGTCACACAGAAAACTGCATGCATATCGTAGTTCTTGGTGTGACATTTGTAGTGATGAAGTAAAGTGGCTGTGTTTACAAGTTTCAAGAATGCACAGATGGAACCAATATATTTGGTTAATAAACTGGGAATATACTTCCCTGGAAGACAGTTGCAGTCAGAAAGAAGGAAGCTGTTGGTGATTCTGGGGTTAGCTGAAACTTGATTGGAAAAAGAGTAGGGGCGGAGGGAGAACATTCAGTTTATGACTTTAATAGAATGCATTGCTTGATAGTATTAGATTTTGCCCAGGTTATCTGTGGTTTTGACAACTAATTAAAGTTTGGCTGTTTAAGCAAACTCATGAAAATGACTGTAGTACATATTTTGAATTAGCTTTGCAAGGATACCTGGAGAGATACAGTGGGGGAAATAAGTATTTGATCCCTTGCTGATTTTGTAAGTGTGCCCACTGACAAAGACATGAGCAGCCCATAATTGAAGGGTAGGTTATTGGTAACAGTGAGAGATAGCACATCACAAATTAAATCCGGAAAATCACATTGTGGAAAGTATATGAATTTATTTGCATTCTGCAGAGGGAAATAAGTATTTGATCCCTCTGGCAAACAAGACCTAATACTTGGTGGCAAAACCCTTGTTGGCAAGCACAGCGGTCAGACGTCTTCTGTAGTTGATGATGAGGTTTGCACACATGTCAGGAGGAATTTTGGTCCACTCCTCTTTGCAGATCATCTCTAAATCATTAAGAGTTCTGGGCTGTCGCTTGGCAACTCGCAGCTTCAGCTCCCTCCATAAGTTTTCAATGGGATTAAGGTCTGGTGACTGGCTAGGCCACTCCATGACCCTAATGTGCTTCTTCCTGAGCCACTCCTTTGTTGCCTTGGCTGTATGTTTTGGGTCATTGTCGTGCTGGAAGACCCAGCCACGACCCATTTTTAAGGCCCTGGCGGAGGGAAGGAGGTTGTCACTCAGAATTGTACGGTACATGGCCCCATCCATTCTCCCATTGATGCGGTGAAGTAGTCCTGTGCCCTTAGCAGAGAAACACCCCCAAAACATAACATTTCCACCTCCATGCTTGACAGTGGGGACGGTGTTCTTTGGGTCATAGGCAGCATTTCTCTTCCTCCAAACACGGCGAGTTGAGTTCATGCCAAAGAGCTTAATTTTTGTCTCATCTGACCACAGCACCTTCTCCCAATCACTCTCGGCATCATCCAGGTGTTCACTGGCAAACTTCAGACGGGCCGTCACATGTGCCTTCCGGAGCAGGGGGACCTTGCGGGCACTGCAGGATTGCAATCCGTTATGTCGTAATGTGTTACCAATGGTTTTCGTGGTGACAGTGGTCCCAGCTGCCTTGAGATCACTGACAAGTTCCCCCCTTGTAGTTGTAGGCTGATTTCTAACCTTCCTCATGATCAAGGATACCCCACGAGGTGAGATTTTGCGTGGAGCCCCAGATCTTTGTCGATTGACAGTCATTTTGTACTTCTTCCATTTTCTTACTATGGCACCAACAGTTGTCTCCTTCTCGCCCAGCGTCTTACTGATGGTTTTGTAGCCCATTCCAGCCTTGTGCAGGTGTATGATCTTGTCCCTGACATCCTTAGACAGCTCCTTGCTCTTGGCCATTTTGTAGAGGTTAGAGTCTGACTGATTCACTGAGTCTGTGGACAGGTGTCTTTCATACAGGTGACCATTGCCGACAGCTGTCTGTCATGCAGGTAACGAGTTGATTTGGAGCATCTACCTGGTCTGTAGGGGCCAGATCTCTTACTGGTTGGTGGGGGATCAAATACTTATTTCCCTCTGCAGAATGCAAATAAATTCATATACTTTCCACAATGTGATTTTCCGGATTTAATTTGTGATGTGCTATCTCTCACTGTTACCAATAACCTACCCTTCAATTATGGGCTGCTCATGTCTTTGTCAGTGGGCACACTTACAAAATCAGCAAGGGATCAAATACTTATTTCCCCCACTGTAATTGTATGATGTGTTAGGTGTATGAACTTGTTAGTGATGTTTCCTTTAAATTTTATTGGAATTGGGTTGTGTTGCGGGGAGGGGGAGAATGGTATTGTAAATGTTTTTTGTGTTAAGGAAAGCCATACATAAATGTGCTAAATATTGGAAGACTAAGCTAACTGGGTTGGGGTACAGAGAACCCCCAGCAAATGACAATACAGTTCAAGGTTCTGAAAGTGCAGCTTTGGTAGAAGCTCAGTGTCTCTGGCTCCAGACCCATGTAAATACTCCAGTCAACAAGTCTTTTCACTTACACTATATTCCTAATGCCTTCAAAAGGAGGAAGATTTTCAACTACATGGCATATAACAGTGGCTTGGGTCACATCTACATGGCACATAAGAATGTTTTGGTTCAATTAGGAGCAACTGGAACGTCAGCAGCAGCGAGAACGCCAGGAAAAGCTGCAGGAAGAAAGACGGCTCCAAGAGGAACAGGAGAAGAGAGCCAAGGAGAAGCAGTTGACTGTTGGGAAGATGCTCAATGTGACCGTGAAAGTTGAGGTAAGGGATTTTTCCATGGGTGACCTGACTTTGCAACTGAATGCAATTCTGTGAGCTGATTGTGAAAGTTGAGGAACTGGTATTTAATAAATAAAATGTGTGTTAGTAGAGCTTTATTTTAAAGGTGTTAAACACAACCAGGTTTAAAGTCTAACTACAACTTGCTTTTTCCACCTTTAAGGCAGTTCGTCTTAAGAGGTTCTTGGAAAATTCATTCTCCGAGGACAAGCAGGCTGCTTGTTCTCACTGATGGGTGACGTCCACGGCAGCCCCCTCCAACTGGAAACTTCACTAGCAAAGGCCTTTGCTAGTCGTGCGTCGATGCGCGGCGTCTTCCCGCCCAAACCGGCTCGTGTTCGTCAGTCTTCTTTTGTCCGCGCTCGGGATGGTCGTGTTTTACCGCCGTTTCGTGCCCCTCAAGTTGACCTCGCGTGTCTTCGCGATTTTTGCTTAAAAAAAAAAAAAAAGAGAGACCGATCGGTCTTTACCCCTTTTCCCTTGTTTCCAGCTTTTTTCCCCGCGTAAGTTTCCTTTCACTTTTTGGCCTCGATTCGGGTTTTTCTCCCTTCTTTTTGGTGCCCTTCGTCATCATCGCGAATTTTGATTTCGCCGGCGTGATTTTTCCGCCCAAGTCATTGAAGTCTTCCAGCGGCTTCAAGAAGTGCACCCAGCGCGCCCGGGTAATCTCGCTCACTGATAGGCATGCTTCGTGTCTTCAGTGTCTGGGGGCTGGGCACCGCCCGCAGCCCTGCAATCTCTGTGCTCTTTTAAAAAAGAGGACTCAGGTAGCGAGATTGGCCCAGTGGAACGCGTTGTTCTCGGGCGCTTCGACGACAACAGCACGGGCATCGAGTGCATCGACGTCGACAGCATTGAAGTCTTCGGCATCGACTGCATCGAGGCCTCTACCTCCGGCATCGTCGGTACCCAGGTATCGAAAGGCGGCGTCGGTGGTACCGGGACCTCTGCTGTTGCTGATGTCATCGGACGGTGGTGCTTCGTTTGGAGTGCAGGTGAGGGCTGTCCATTCCCCTGCTGGTGGCGGTGAGCCTTCGGGTGGGTCTCCCCCTGCCCTGAGGGTTCCTGCGGTACAGCCCCCCCGAGATCGACCTTCTTCGGCCTTGCCCCGAGGAAGCGACGGTTGGATTCTACGTCCTCCTCGTCGGTACCGGGAAGCTCAGGTGATATGCTTCGCTTGAAGAAGTCTAAGAAGCATCGTCACCGGTCTCCTTCCCGTCTCGGTACCGAGAGGGTCGCCGAGGTAGTCGGCACCCAGTAGGCATTGGCACCGGGAGGACCGCTCACCCTCTGTTCAGGAGGTGTCGATGCGCTCCCCCTTGGACAGCCCGGAACCGCCTCCACGCCCGGAACAGACTCTGACATCGACGCCTGCATCGGCTTCTCAGTCTTTCTCCACAGCCGCTCTGCACGAGAGTCTCTGGGCCGTTCTACCAGAGATTCTGGGAGAGCTGTTGCGCCCTTCCCGTCCGGTACCGGGGGGTGCTTGCGCCACCGGTACCGTCAAGTGAGGCGCCGGCTGGCCCCTTGCCCGAGGTGAGGTCGGTACCGGCTGCAGCCGCCTCCCAGGCATACTCCCCGACAACGTCGGCGGAGGGAGCTTCACCGATGCGGAGGAGGGAGTCCACCTCTCGACGCCCCTACCGTGGCCGTGTTTCCACGGAGTCGAGTCGGGCACGGCTTCAGACGCAGGTTCGTGAACTTGTGTCTGATACCGATGGGAGGAGGAGGACGACATCAGATATTTCTCTGACGAGGAGTCTGATGGCCTTCCTTCTGATCCCACTCCCTCCCCTGAAAGGCAGCTTTCTCCTCCCGAGAGTCTGTCTTTCGCGGCCTTTGTCCGGGAGATGTCTACGGCCATCCCCTTCCCGGTGGTTGTGGAGGATGAGCCCAGGGCTGAAATGTTTGAGCTCTTGGACTATCCTTCTCCATCTAAGGAAGCGTCCACAGTACCCATGCATCATGTCCTAAAAAAGACATTACTGGCGAACTGGACCAAGCCACTAACTAATCCCCACATTCCCAAGAAGATCGAATCCCAGTATCGGATCCATGGGGACCCAGAGCTGATGCGTACTCAGTTGCCTCACGACTCTCGTGTGGTGGATCTGGCCCTAAAGAAGGCTGAGTTCTAGAGAACATGCTTCGGCGCCCCCGGGCAAAGACTCCAGAACCTTAGACTCCTTTGAGAGGAAGGCCTATCATTCCTCTATGCTCGTGGCCAAGATTCAGTCCTACCAGCTCTACATGAGCATCCATATGCGGAACAATGTGCGGCAGTTGGCGGGCTTGGTGGACAAGCTCCCTCCTGAGCAAGCCAAGCCGTTTCAGGAGGTGGTCAGGCAGCTGAAGGCGTGCAGAAAATTCCTGGCCAGAGGGGTATATGGTACCTTTGATGTTGCGTCCAGGGCCGCTGCTCAAGGTGTGGTGATGCGCAGACTCTCATGGCTGCGTGCCTCCGTCCTGGAGAATAGGATCCAGCAGCGGATTGCGGACTCCCCTTTCCGAGCGGACAACATTTTTGGAGAAAAGGTTGAACAGGTGGTAGAACAGCTCCACCAGCGGGATACCGCTTTCGACAAATTCTCCCGCCGGCAGCCTTCAGCATCTACCTCCTCAGGTAGACGTTTTTATGGGGGAAGGAGGGCTGTTCCCTACTCTTCTGGTAAGCGTAGGTACAATCCTCCTTCTCAACAGCCTGCGGCCCAGGCTAAGCCCCAGCGCGCTCACTCTCGTCAGCAGCATGCGCCTCAGCAAGGCCCCACGGCTCCCCAGCAAAAGCAGGGGACGAGCTTTTGACTGGCTCCAGCAGAGCATAGCCGACATCAACGTGTCCGTGCCGGGCGATCTGTCGGTCGGGGGGAGGTTGAAAGTTTTTCACCAAAGGTGGCCTCTTAAAACCTTCGACCGGTGGGTTCTTCAAATAGTCCGGCAAGGATACACCCTCAATTTGGCCTCAAAGCCTCCAAATTGCCCACCGGGAGCTCAGTCCTACAGCTTCCAGCACAAGCAGGTACTTGGAGAGGAACTCTCCGCCCTTCTCAGCGCCAATGCGGTCGAGCCCGTGCCATCCGGGCAAGAAGGGCTGGGATTCTATTCCAGGTACTTCCTTGTGGAAAAGAAAACAGGGGGGATGCGTCCCATCCTAGACCTAAGGGCCCTGAACAAATATCTGGTCAAGGAAAAGTTCAGGATGGTTTCCCTGGGCACCCTTCTTCCCATGATTCAGGAAAACGATTGGCTATGCTCTCTGGACTTGAAGGATGCCTACACACACATCCCGATATTGCCAGCTCACAGGCAGTATCTGCGATTTCAGCTGGGCACACGTCACTTTCAGTACTGTGTGCTACCCTTTGGGCTCGCCTCTGCGCCCAGGGTGTTCACAAAGTGCCTAGCTGTAGTAGCAGCAGCGCTTCGCAGGCTGGGAGTGCACGTGTTTCCTTATCTCGACGATTGGCTGGTGAAGAACACATCCGAGGCAGGAGCTCTACAGTCCATGCAGATGACTATTCGACTCCTGGAGCTACTGGGGTTTGTGATAAATTATCCAAAGTCCCATCTTCTCCCAGTACAGAGACTCGAATTCATAGGAGCTCTGCTGGATACTCGGACGGCTCGTGCCTATCTTCCGGAGACAAGGGCCAACAATCTGTTATCCCTCGTCTCCCGGGTACAAGCGTCCCAGCAGATCACAGCTCGGCAGATGTTGAGATTGCTTGGCCACATGGCCTCCACAGTTCATGTGACTCCCATGGCTCGTCTTCACATGCGATCTGCTCAATGGACCCTAGCTTCCCAGTGGTTTCAAGCCGCTGGGGATCTAGAGGACGTGATCCACCTGTCCACGAGTTTTCTCAAATCCCTGTATTGGTGGACGATTTGGTCCAATTTGACTCTGGGACGCCCTTTCCAAATTCCTCAGCCACAAAAAGTGCTGACTACGGATGCATCTCTCCTGGGGTGGGGAGCTCATGTCGATGGGCTTCACACCCAGGGAAGCTGGTCCCTCCAGGAACGCAATCTACAGATCAATCTCCTGGAGTTACGAGCGATCTGGAACGCTCTGAAGGCTTTCAGAGATCGGCTGTCCCACCAAATTATCCAAATTCAGACAACCAGGTTGCCATGTATTACATCAACAAGCAGCGGGGCACCGGATCTCGCCCCCTGTGTCAGGAAGCCGTCAGCATGTGGCTGTGGGCTCGCCGTTACGGCATGTTGCTCCAAGCCACATATCTGGCAGGCGTAAACAACAGTCTGGCCGACAGGTTGAGCAGGATTATGCAACCTCACGAGTGGTCGCTCAACTCCAGAGTAGTGCGCCAGATTCTCCAGGTGTGGGGCACCCCCTTGGTAGATCTCTTTGCATCTCGAGCCAACCACAAAGTCCCTCAGTTCTGTTCCAGACTTCAGGCCCACGGCAGACTGGCATCGGATGCCTTCCTCCTGGATTGGGGGGGACGGCCTGCTGTATGCTTATCCTCCCATACCTCTGGTGGGGAAGACTTTGTTGAAACTCAAGCAAGACCGAGGCACCATGATTCTGATTGCTCATTTTTGGCCGCGTCAGATCTGGTTCCCTCTCCTTCTGGAGTTGTCCTCCGAAGAACCGTGGAGATTGGAGTGTTTTACGACCCTCATCACAGAGAACGAAGGGGCGCTTCTGCATCCCAACCTCCAGTCTCTGGCTCTCACGGCCTGGATGTTGAGAGCGTAGACTTTGCCTCTTTGGGTCTGTCGGAGGGTATCTCCCGTGTCTTGCTTGCTTCCAGAAAAGATTCCACTAAGAGGAGTTACTTCTTTTTATGGAGGAGGTTTGCCGTCTGGTGTGACAGCAAGACCTTAGATCCTCGCTCTTGTCCTACACAGACCCTGCTTGAATACCTTCTGCACTTGTCTGAGTCTGGTCTCAAGACCAACTCTGTAAGGGTTCACCTTAGCGCAATCAGTTCATACCATTACCGTGTGGAAGGTAAGCCGATCTCAGGACAGCCTTTAGTTGTTCGCTTCATGAGAGGTTTGCTTCTGTCAAAGCCCCCCGTCAAGCCTCCTACAGTGTCATGGGATCTCAATGTCGTTCTCACCCAGCTGATGAAACCTCCTTTTGAGCCACTGAACTCCTGCCATCTGAAGTACTTGACCTAGAAGGTCATTTTCTTGGTGGCAGTTACTTCAGCTCGTAGAGTCAGTGAGCTTCAGGCCCTGGTAGCCCAGGCCCCTTACACCAGATGTCATCATAATAGAGTAGTCCTCCGCACTCACCCTAAGTTCTTGCCGAAGGTAGTGTCGGAGTTCCATCTGAACCAGTCAATTGTCTTGCCAACATTCTTTCCCCGTCCTCATTCCTGCCCTGCTGAACGTCAGCTGCACACATTGGACTGCAAAAGAGCATTGGCCTTCTATCTGGAGCGGACACAGCCCAACAGACAGTCCGCCCAATTGTTTGTTTCTTTTGATCCCAACAGGAGGAGAGTGGCTGTGGGGAAACGCACCATTTCAAATTGGCTAGCAGGTTGCATTTCCTTCACTTACGCCCAGGCTGGGCTGGCTCTTGAGGGTCATGTCACGGCTCACAGTGTTAGAGCCATGGCAGCGTCAGTGGCCCACTTGAAGTCAGCCACTATTGAAGAGATCTGCAAAGCTGCGATGTGGTCATCTGTCCACACATTCACATCTCATTACTGCCTGCAGCAGGATACCCGACGCGACAGTCGGTTCGGGCAGTCAGTGCTTCAGAATCTGTTCGGGGTTTAGAATCCAACTCCACCCCCCTAGGCCCATGTTTATTCTGTTCCAGGCTACACTCTCAGTTAGTTGGATAAGTTGTTAGGTCAATCTCAGTTATGTCCTCGCCGTTGCGAGGCCCAATTGACCATGTTTGTTGTTTTGAGTGAGCCTGGGGGCTAGGGATACCCCATCAGTGAGAACAAGCAGCCTGCTTGTCCTCGGAGAAAGCGAATGCTACATACCTGTAGAAGGTATTCTCCGAGGACAGCAGGCTGATTGTTCTCACAAACCCGCCCGCCTCCCCTTTGGAGTTGTGTCTTCCCTTGTCTTTGTCTTGCTACATACGGGACTGACGAACACGAGCCGGTTCGGGCGGGAAGACGGCCGCGCATGCGCGGTGCGCATCGGCGCGCGAGGACTAGCAAAGGCCTTTGCTAGTGAAGTTTCCAGTTGGAGGGGGCTGCCGTGGACGTCACCCATCAGTGAGAACAATCAGCCTGCTGTCTTCGGAGAATACCTTCTACAGGTATGTAGCATTCGCTTTTTCTGATAGAGAGTTCAAGTATGGAATACTTGTCCTCTTTTGTTAAGAATAGCAGTTCTTACCATTTGTTTAGTAAAAACTTGAAACATATCTATATCAAAAGTTTCTAGTTAACCCATTAGTGCCCTGCGCTCCCATATGGGAACTTATTATGGGAACATTGGCACTAATGGGTTAATGCTTAAACTGCTTTCTATATCTTCTTGAAAATTGTTTTATTTTTTTAACATTCGCATCCTATATAATTCTCGCCACCAATATTCTAATGTGGGACTGCCTCTGTCTGTGGCTGGAGTTGCTGAGCTAGGCTCCATAGCCAGGATGACGTCACTCACGGCTGATTCCCAGTGGGGGGGGGGGGGGGGGTAGGGAAACACAAGGAGCATGTTTCCCTACTCCTCCCCCTGCCTGGGAATCAGCTGTCAGTGCGCCGCTCCCTGCCACTTCGGAGCAAGTGGCAGGGAGTGGCGCATCAAAAAAACTAAAAACGCGGCACCACAGAAGCCCCCCCCCCCCCCCCCCGGCACATCAAACACCCCCCTCCCCCCACCCGAAGCACATCAACACACACACACATGTCACAATCTCCCTCCCTCCCAGATCCCCAAGTTTCACGGTCTCCCTCCCACTTCCAGGATCCCCCTTCCCTTCCTCCCTCCCAGTTCCAGGATCCCCGCTCGCTCACAGTTCCAGGGTTGTCATGCCTCCTTCCCTCCCGTCCACTGCCAGCCCCCCTCCTTACAAATTTTTGAAGTCTCAGTTACCCAGTCGGGGTTACGGCGGACGGCAGCACCGGCAGCAGCATCGGTAAACGGCGTACAGGCTCGGCCCGTCTGTCTGTCAGCTCTGGTCCCGCCCTAGTGGAAACAGGAAATGAGGGTGGGACCAGAGCTGAGAGACAGAGACAGCCCGAGCCTGTACGCCGTTTACCGATGCTGCCACCGCCGTCCGCTGTAACCCCGACTGGGTAAGTGAGACTTCAAACTTCATAAGCAGGGGGGCTGGCAGTGGACAGGAGGAAGGGGAGGCACGATGACCCTGGAACTGTGAGCAAAACAATCCTCAAACTTCGGCATCCATTGCCTCAGAACCAAAGAAGGAAACAGGAAGCGAGTGTCAGAGAAACGTGGAGATAAGTTCAAAAAAGAAGGCAAAATTTATAGATTGAAGACTCAGGATGATGACGATGAAAACATTTGGAACGGAAACTCTACTCAGCAACTGTAGTTTCTTCCAAGTAATGGATGTGCAATAACCTTTTTTTTCTTCTTTGATTTAATTCAACTAAATGTCTGCAGGATGAGGTATGGGGAGCAAGTTTTGCATTACAGCCCAAAGAAGGCCAAAACATCTGTTGTATCTAATTATTATGGCATGATATGGTACCAGTAACAGTACTATGAATGCTTAGGATTAAAGAGCTGTTTCACCTCCAAAAAAAAAAAAAAAGTTTTTAAACTGCTGCACCCGTGGCTACGCCACGGGTGGGCCAGGGCCCACCCATTTAGGGTTCAGGCCCACCCAGCAGTAGCATACGTTTAGTGGTAGCTGGTGGAGATCCCAAGCTCTGTCAGCTAAAGACTTCCCTTTCATGGTAAGCCAAGGTGGAAAGAAGCGTTTTCTCGCCAGCTGAGATATTTTTTTGGTGGTGGTGAAGAACACTTGGTGCCCACCCACTTCTTGCCTAGGCCCACCCAGAATCTGTTGTCTGGCTACGCCCCTGTAGCTGCACACCAGATACAGGATGCTTGGAAATGTATTTGGCTGAACATTGTGTATACTTTTTCTTAGAAAACTAAAGCATATTTTTAATCAAACAAATACACTCAACAGGGAGGCGGAAAAAGAATAGGACATGAAATGTTTAATATTTCCCTGAATTTTTTCATGGGTTGGTATCTCACACACACAGCGAATCACTCTCTCTCACACACAGCCTCGCTGTGTCTCTGTGTGTGACACACACAATCAATCGACATTCTGTCTTTCTCCCACACACACACACACACTCGCACATTCACTCTCTCTCTCTCTCTCTCACGCACACAGCGAATCACTCTCTCTCACACACAGCCTCGCTGTGTCTCTGTGTGTGACACACACAATCAATCGACATTCTGTCTTTCTCCCACACACACACACACACTCGCACATTCACTCTCTCTCTCTCTCTCACACACAGTCACTGTCAAACATACACACTCAAAGGAAAACCTTGCTAGCGCCTGTTTCATTTCTTACAGAAACGGCTTTCTTTACTAGTGTTTTATAATCTTACTGTAAACCACTTTGGATCCAAGGTCCTTGGGGAAAAGACAGTATAAAAATGTCAAGATTAGATTAAAGCTTGAAATCTGACTTTCATTTTTAGTACTTCTCAAATTCAGTGTAAATAAATGTAGTTGCTAGTTAAATCTTCCATTCATTAGCATTCTTATCAGACTAGACCAGAACATATGGATTGTGCCTGACAGCTGACAGATATGGAGACAAGGAGTTGTAAAATCTGTTGCCCCACAATACCAGTCCAAATGCTTGGGTTATGCCCAGTGGTGTTCTGGAGCCGGCTCGCAAGAGCCGGTTGTTAAATTTTGCAAGATCTTGCGAGTTGTTCTCCAGGACGAGCCGGCTCCAGTGAAAGAGGTAAGCATGGCAGGAGGGCGCCACTATAGGCCATGCTTACCTCCCCTCCCGCTCCCATCCATGTCCAATGAGGCTCCGTCGTCCCATCCTCCCCTCCATCTTTTTTTATTACCTCCGTTGAAGCGCTGCATTATTTAAAGCCCTGCTGCCCGTCTCTAGCCTTCCCTGTTTGCTTTGTGATGAGTTCGTTCCCTTAGTCCCGCCTTCTGATGTCATTTCCTTTTTCCGCGAAGGCGGGACTAAAGGAACTAACTCATCACGAAGCAAACAGGGAAGGCTAGGGATGGGCAGCAGGGCTTTAAATAACGCAGCGCTTCAATGGAGGTAATAAAAAAAGATGGATGGGAGGGAGGATGGGGGCGACTGAGACTCATTGGACATGGATGGGAGCGGAAGGGCAGGGAGGAGAATTGCTGGGCAGGGGAGAGAAGAGAATTGCTGGGCAAGGAGGGCAGGGGAGTGAAGAGAATTGCTGGGTATGGATGGATAGAGGAGGGCAGGGGAGAGAGGAGAGTTTCAGGAAATGGATGGAGGGGGAGGGCAAGAGAAATTCTGGACTTGGATGGAGGGAGGAAAGGGAGAGAGAAGAAATGCTGAACATGGAGGGAAGATAGAGGAAGGAGATTAGATGAGGGAAAAGGAAGTGAGGAGAGAAACTGCACATGGATGGAGAAAATAGGCAGAAGCTGGATCCACTGTACAGTCAAGTCTGCAGAGGACCAGAAATGAAGAAGAAAGGAGGAAAGAAAAGAAATAAATGGAAAGGAAGCCCTGGAAACGGAGTCAAGGGAACAGATAATGGGCCAGCATGATCAGAGAAACAGTCACCAGACAACAAAGGTAGAAAAAAATAATTTTATTTTTATTATAGTGTTTGGAATATGTCCACTTTGAGAATCAGGTGCTGAACATTAAAAGTTTATATTTATTTACTTATTTATGGCATTTTATCCCATATTAAACATGAATTAGATTGGAACCTGGGATCATTTAATTTTTTTTTCCTGGAGAGAGTAATGCATTGCCCCCCCCCCCCCCCCCCCCCCCCCCCGGCTATAGCCATCTCTGCAATTTGGGGGGGGGGGCACCAAGGTGGACCGGGGAGAGAGCCTGTTAAAAATATACCAGCACACCACTGGTTATGCCCTCCTACCAGCAGGTGGAGACTGAAAACTGTCATGTCGTGCTGCTTTTGGGGTGGGGAAGTAAGAGGAGGAGCCTGGTTATTGCTTTCAGTAGGCACACTATCAATTTAGGAGTGCTGCATCTGGGAGGCCCCAGGTTCGTCCCCATCCTCTATATCCACCCAACCAGTGTCTCCCCTTGGAGGGGATCATTGCTGGTTTGTGCCTCGGCTCTATCTGTACTGCAGAAAGCCTGGAGTGCCTAGAATTAGCCTCTCCATTGATCCAGACAATCAGAGTAGCTGACAACAAAAGGCAGTGCATTATTTTTCCTTGTATTGCTGTGTGGAGGTGGCTGATTATCTGTGAGGGGAATTAATATTTGGTGGTCCTTTTTGTCTGGACAGACTAGTCTAGATCACCGGGTTATGCCCTCGACCAACTGATGGAGGTAGAGAAAAACATGAATAAGGTCCAGTAACATCACCAGTATAACAGCAGGTGCACCTTGGAACTGGTCATTATTATTTTTCTGCTTTCCAGCAAATGGTCTAGTTTCAGGTGCAGCTTTTTGCTTCTTCTGCAGGCCTGACACCAGCGGTCCTGAGCTGTGGTTGGACTAGTCAAGTCCATGGGCATTGTTTATCCCAAGGATTTTTCTAAAACTGTTCCTGGTTGAGTTGGGGTTATTTGCCTCTTTTCACTCAGAGCTGAGCTGTTAGAGCAGCTAGCACTAAACCTTGAGGGTCTTTTCTAGAAGGCAACCCCTCCCCCGCCTTCCTCCCTCAAAGATTCACTGAGAACCTGTATCAAAAAAAGGCAAGATCAAGGTTACAGCAAAAAATATTTAAAAAGTCGCAGTTCCTCTATACTCCTCCTGCTTCAGCAAGTTTATTTTAAAAAAGGAACAAATCTGGAAGTTTCAAGCAGTGCTGGTCCCAGTGAGGCAGGGAACAGATGGCCAGTTGGAATTTGCAGCGATGAGGGTGAGGAGTTTCTGTTCCTTGGCACTGCCCTTGGATCTTTGTGCCACGTGCCTGCTAGACACTGTGGCTCCTGCAGCGGCTGAGTGCTTGCGACTTGTTTGGCTTGCCCTAATTGCAGGGTGGGACCATTGGGGGGAGGGTCCTGAGATTTGCGGCTGGGCCAGCTTCAGAGCAGGTAGGAAGCACACCCCAGCAGCGGATCTGTGGGTTTTGACAGGAGCTGCGACCATCCTGGAATTCCCACCATTATCTCTGCAGAAGAGTAGTGTATTCAACAAGGCTCTCCCGTGAAAGAACAGAAGGACGAGGAATCTAATAAACCTTCCTTGTCATCAACAGCAAATGAATCCCATTAACTGATGGGTTGTATCCGCCTACCAGCAGGTTGTGATAGAGAACACTGAAAGCACATGGTGTTCCTGGATGCCCAGCCCCCTCTGCCTTCAGTTTATCTCTATCTCCCAGCAGGTGTGGGTGTCGCTTTCTCAGCGCCTGGATTTCTGCCTGGGGTGGCAACTGTGCTTTGCCAGTAGAGCGGGGGGGGGTTGTGGCTGGTGGTGCCCACTTTAAAGGCATACTTGGTTTTCCCTGTCCCTGCCTTACCCCATTCCCCCTCCTCCCGGAGTTCCTCTGTGGCTGCCTGCCTCTTACTTTCCTCACAGTAAAAAAGAAAAGTGAGAGGCTTGCTTTCTCAGTGTGGCAATTTCTGAGGCTTTCTGCAGAGCTCCTGGTTCGGTGCAGCTTGACCGAAGCTTGTTTGACTCGGTCTCCTGAGGTGAGAGTGGTGCCCAGCTCCTCCGGGGAGGTTCCCGCTGACAGCGCTCTGGGCGGGGTAAGTTTTGGCACGAAGGCGCCATTTTGTTTTCTGTATTTGATGGCTGCTGACGGGGTTAAGCACTGCTCCCACTGTGGGAAACGCATATCAGCAGTGGGGCTATGCAGCTCATGCTGCCTAGATGCTAATGCTGGCACGAGCATGGCGGGCGGTGAGTCTTCCCACCCAAAGGAGATGGCAGCAGGCGCCATCTTGTAGGCGCCGCGTGACTCAACCCTCGCAGTTGCAGAGGGGTCTGAGTGCAGGAGGTTTCTAGAGGAGCTATTGCCTCCGCTTCCCCCAATGTGGCGGCGGAGGTACAGGGAGAGTTTTTCTTCCCTGAATTTGTGCTGCTGATGCATAAGGCTTTTATGTTAAAAAGAGCACTGCCTGAGGCTCCTGACAATTCCTATCGGTCTGGGTTGCATCCGGTTCTTGATAGCCCAGCGTCTGCTGGAGACTTTATTTCTTCCACCGAGCATTTGGCTGGCGCTAAGCATAGACGAGTGAATACCCCATCTGAGGGGGACTCTTCACCCTGTTCTCCCCCGTTGTCCAGTTTCAGGGAGTCTGAGGGGTTGGGCAGGCCATCACGGACTGATGATCCAGACGAGGGTGGCTGCTGGCCACAGGAGTTGGATGACCCTAAAGCAGTTCGGATTTTCCACCACGACGAGCTGCCAGCTCTCATTGCTGATGCCCTACAGGCCCTTTGTATTGAAGATCCTGACGAGGGCGCTGCCTCTTCTATTAATCCTAGGATGGCTAGTACTAAGAAGCCTTCTCGAGCTTTTCCCATGCATGCTTCCTTCCAAGAGCTTATTTCAGCTCAATGGCTTGACCCTGATGGTCCCTTGAAGGTGGCCAGGGCTACGTGTCACCTTTACCCTCTGAGTGAAAGTCAGATGGCCCTCTTTGGAATGCCTAAAGTGGATTCGTTAGTCACGGCTGTGAGTAAAAAGACTACTCTCCCGGTGGAAGGAGAGGTCGCTTTGAAAGATATGCAGGACTGGCGGCTGGAATCCGCGCTGAAGCGGTCCTTTGATAATCTCGGGCCTCTCCTTACGGGCGGCTATTTGCAGTTCCTATGCAGCCCGCCGATGGAGCGGGTTCCCTTGCTGAGTTCGGCCAGCGTGTGGAGTCTGCACTGTCTTTTTTGGCTGATGCCCTTTATGATCTGGTCAGAGCTTCGGCTAAGCAGATGTTGGTGGCGGTTGCTGCCCGCTGCCTTCTTTGGCTCCGGCATTGGGCGGCGGACATGGCCTCTAATCAAAGGCTGGTGAAGTTACCCTTTCGGGGCCTTCACAGGTTTCGCCCGGGGTGCTCTGTGGGGTTTGGTCAACGTACCCATTTCCAGCAGAGGAACTCGTTTCGTTCTGACAAATGCGCTGCGGCGTCCGGGCAACGTCCAGGAGTTCAGGGGCGTCCTCCACAATGATGGGGCGCCGATCCACTCGTCTGTTCCTGCAGTAGGGGGTCGTCTCTCCCTCTTTCTCGAGGAGTGGACCAAGATTACTTCAGAGCAGAGGGTCCTGGACCTGATCAGAGACAGTTACTGACTAGAATTCGCTGCCCCGGTGGGAGATGCATTTTTGGAGTTCCGATGCGGCACTGCCGTCAAGCGGGCGGCAGTAAACGAGACCTTGCAGGTGTTGCTGAAGCTCGGAGCGGTGGTTCCGGTTCCTCCCGCCGAACGCGGCTGCGGTTGCTACTCCATCTATTTTGTGGTGCCTCGAAAAGGCGGGTCATTCAGACCTATCCTTGACTTAGGCAGAGTCAACGAGGCCTTAGGAGTGCGACACTGCCGCATAGAAACCCTGTGCTCCGTCATTGCGGTGGTACAGCCAGGAGAGTTTCTCATGTCGCTGGACCTCAAGGAAGTGTATTTGCATATTCCATATCATCAAGCTGATCAATCCATAGACTGGTGGGTTGTGTCCATCTACCAGCAGGTGGAGATAGAGAGCAAACTTTTGCCTCCCTATATGTGGTCATGTGCTGCCGGAAACTCCTCAGTATGTTCTCTATCTCAGCAGGTGGTGGTCACACACAGCAGCAGCTCTGGCTAGGCCTCCAAGCCTAATCCTTAGGTTTTGTTGAGGCCTGGGGTTGAGGGCTCTTTTGAGCAAGTGCAAACCTGGTGGTGCCAGGTCCCTCCTTTTCTCCCCCCTCCCGCTGGCTCCGTTTAAAAAAAAAAAAAAAAAAAAAATTTTAAACGTCCTTAAAGGCGTTTATTTCGACGTTTATTGAAACGTTCATTGCAGCTACTCACTGGGAGACCAGTTCGTTACAGCTCGGAGCGGCAAGCACGTAATTTTACCTTTTTATAGCGGGCAGGGGGTTCCCCGATTCTTCTCCTCGTGGCATATGGCGTCGGAGGGCGAGGGCGCAAAGGGTCGCTCCCCGGATCGCTTGAGCACTTCTAGAGGGGATGCGGGGGTCTTACAGCCTGATTCGCCCTTGTTGGGTGACAGTTTCGTGACCGATGAATGTCCCGGTCCTTCCTCCGGCGTGGCGGTTTTTCCCCGCCATAAACGCCCATCCCCCGCTCCTCGCCTCCGCCATCTTGGCCGGCCACGCGGCTCGGACGGCTTCTTCGTGGGCCGCCCTTGAGGTTGGAGACATTAATGCCATGAATGCCCTTAATTTGGGCGACGGCACAAAAGCGGCTAAAGTTAAGCGCCGTTCTTCCCGCGCGGCTCCTTCGCGGAGTGTCGCGCCGGACGCCATTTTGGATGCGCAGCATGTCTCTCCCCCGCTCTTGCGAGCGCCGGTTGAGGGTGCGTCTAGGGCTGTTGCCCGGGCTGCGGAAGTGCACAGTCTGGGGGGTTTCTCCCCCGAGTTTGTTTTGCTGCTGCATCAGGCTTTCCTCATGCAAAACGCTGCCCCTGCTCCCTCTTCTGGTAAAGAGGTTGAGGTTCCCAGAGGTAAACGCCCTCGGGTTGATTTCCAGGCCTTGGAGGACTTTGTCTCCTCCGATGTAGATGAGGGCAGCGTGTCTGAGGTCTCCCAACGGTCCTTTGCGGATTCCTTGGAGGAGACGGATCCCCGCTCGGATGGAGCGGATGACCCCTCTGCAGCGCGGCTTTTTAGCCCAGAGGAGTTGCCCAACCTGTTGTTACAGGCCATGGACACTTTGAAGATTTCCTCTCCGGAGGACGTCTCTCCCTCAGCCCCTGTTGGCTCTGCCATTATGCTGGGGACGAAACGCCCGCCTAGAACCTTCCACGTGCATGATGCCATGCACACCTTAATTGCGGCTCAATGGGATGTCCCGGAAGCGAGCCTTAAAGTGGCTAGGGCTATGTCCCGCCTCTATCCTTTGCCTGAAAGTGAACGTGAGGCCTATCTTTGGCCTACCGTGGATTCTTTAATCACTGCGGTGACTAAGAAAACGGCTTTGCCGGTGGAAGGTGGCACGGCCCTAAAGGACGCCCAGGACAGAAGATTGGAGGCGGCCTTAAGGTCGTCCTTTGAGGCGACTGCTTTAAGTTTGCAGGCCTCGGCTTGCGGTTCCTATGTGGCCAGGGCGTGCCTGGCTATGGTGCAGCGGGCTTCCCCCTCGGATCATTCCTTGAGGGCTGATTGGCCGGCCCTGGAATCGGGCTTAGCCTATTTGGCAGACTTGCTGTATGATGTCTTGAGAGCCTCAGCTAAAGGCATGGCTCAGACAGTCTCTGCGCGGCGGTGGCTTTGGCTGAAACATTGGTCTGCTGACCACGCCTCTAAATCCCGCCTGGCTAGATTGCCTTTTAAAGGCAAGCTGCTGTTTGGGGTCGAGCTGGACAAAATCGTGACCGATCTCGGCACGTCTAAGGGCAAGAAGTTACCAGAGGTCAGGGCTCGGGCTAGTACTCGCCCCGGTCCCTCCAGAGGACGGTTTCAAGAAGCCCGTCGGTACCGCCCGGGCAGGTCGGGCTCCTCTGCCCCCTCTTCCTTCAAGAGGAATTTCTCCCCCAAGCAGCATTACTTTCGCAGAGACCGCCGTCCCGGAGGTGCTCCCTCCAGTCCTCCCCCAGGGTCTCGTACCCAATGTCGGGGCCTTGGTCCACGCCCCAGTGCAGATGGGAGGACGGCTGTCCTCGTTTATGGGCGAGTGGACCACAATAACTTCAGACGCTTGGGCGCTGGAAGTCATCAGAGACGGCTACAAGCTAGAGTTCTGCCGACCCTTAAAAGACGGGTTTCTACTCTCTCCCTGCAAGTCTCCGGTCAAAGCTGTGGTAGTGCAGCAGACCTTGAACATTCTGATCCGCCTGGGGCGGTCGTTCCGGTGCCAGAAAATCAGCTTGGCAAGGGATGTTACTCCTTTTTCTTTGTGATACCAAAGAAAGGAGGTTCTGTACGGCCTAGCCTCGACTTCAAAGGGGTCAATTGGGCCTTGAAAGTTCGGCACTTTCGAATGGAGACCCTCCGCTTTGTTATAGCGGCAGTGAAGGCAGGAGAGTTCCTGGCATCCTTGGCCATCAAGGTAGCGTACTTGCATATTCCCATCTGGCCTCCTCATCAACGCTTGCTGCGTTTTGCAGTAATGGGCCGACACTTCCAGTTCAGAGCCCTCCCGTTCGGGTTGGCTACTGCGCCGCGGACCTTCTCCAAAGTAATGGTGGTCTTCGCGGCCTTCCTGAGGAAGGAAGGAGTTCAAGTCCATCCTTATCTGGACGGCTGGTTGATCCAAGCCCCCTCTTATGCAGAGTGCGGCAAAGCTGTGAACCGGGTGGTTGCTCTTTTGAGCTCCCTGGGATGGATCATCAACTGGGAGTAAAGCCAGCTGCGCCCGACTCAGTCCCTGGAGTATCTGGGAGTTCGATTCGACACTCAAGTGGGCAGAGTGTTCCTGCCAGACAATCGGATTGTCAAGTTTCAGGCTCAGGAGGACTAGTTCCTAGTAGCCTCTCCTATTCGGGCTTGGGACTACGTGCAGCTGTTGGGCTCTATGACGGCCACGATGGAAGTAGTGCCCTGGGCCAGGGCTCATATGAGACCACTACAACAATCTCTACTGCTGCGCTGGACTCCGATATCGGAGGATTAGGCTGTGCGCCTTCCCTTGGTCCCAGCAGTGCGCATGGCGCTGAGCTGGTGGACGCAGACAGACAAGTTGTCTGCAGAAATGCCTCTGGTGACCCCGGAGTGGATTGTCGTCACGACAGACGCCTCTTTGATGGGCTGGGGAGCCCACTGCTTGGGAAGGACAGCACAGGGGCTCTGGTCTCCTGCAGAGGCAAGTGGTCTATCAACCTCATGGAACTCAGAGCCATTCGGTTGGTGTTGTTGGAGTTCATCCCGGTACTGGTGTTGAAGCCTGTACGGGTCCTGTCGGACAATGCCACGGCTGTGGTCTATGTCAACCGCCAGGGAGGTACCAAGAGCGCCCCTCTAGCCAAGGAGGCTATGAATCTATGCCAGTGGGCGGAAGCGAACCTGGAGCAGCTTTCAGCGGTCCACATTGCCGGAGTCATGAATGTCAAGGCGGACTTTCTCAGTCGCCATACCTTGGAGCCCGGAGAGTGGCAACTATCTGCTCAGGCGTTCTTGGACATCACGAAGCGCTGGGGCCAGCCGAGCCTAGATCTGATGGCGTCATCGGCCAATTGCCAAGTGCCGCGCTTTTGCAGCAGAGGACGGGACCCTCGATCCCTGGGAGTAGATGCTCTTCTCCAACAGTGGCCGACACAAGAGCTCCTCTATGTGTTCCCGCCCTGGCCCATGTTGGGCAGGGTGCTAGACCGGGTGGCAAAGCATCCCGGCAGGGTAATCCTGGTGGGTCCGGATTGGCCCAGACGTCCCTGGTATGCGGACTTGATCAGGCTCTCAGTCGGCAATCCTCTGCGGCTGCCAGTGGAGCAGGGCCTGTTACATCTGGGTCCCGTGGTGATGGAGGATCCCTCCCCCTTTGGTCTTCCGGCCTGGCTATTGAGCGGCAGCGTCTGAGAAAGAAGGGCTTCTCAGACAAGGTCATCGCCACTATGCTGAGAGCGAGGAAGCGCTCTACTTCTACTGCTTACACCAGGGTTTGGCGTATCTTTGCAGCGTGGTGTGAAGCAGGCTCACTTTCTCCCTTCACTGCTCCAATTCTTCAGTGTTGGCGTTCCTGCAAGAAGGTCTGGACAAAGGCCTGTCGCTCAGTTCCCTGAAAGTTCAGGTAGCGGCTCTGGCTTGCTTCAGGGGCCGCCTGAAGGGTGCTTTCCTGGCTTAGCAGCCAGATGTGGTGCGCTTTCTCAAGGGAGTTAATCACCTGCGCCCTCCTCTGCACTCAGTGGTGCCTGCGTGGAATCTCAACCTGGTGCTAAGAGCATTGCAGAAGCCGCCTTTTGATCCCTTGTCGAGGGCATCTCTGAAAGACCTGATGTTGAAAGCAGTCTTTTTGGTGGCTATCTCTTCAGCCAGAAGAGTTTCCGAGCTCCAGGCACTCTCATGTCGAGAGTTGTTTTCTGCAGTTCACTGAGGCAGGAGTGACTGTTCGCACAGTGCCTTCCGTCCTGCCCAAGATGGTTTTTCGCTTCCATGTGATTCAGCAGCTCTGTCTCCCTTCCTTTCGTAGGGAGGTCTACCCAGAGGAATACTCTGCTCTCAGTTTTCTGGATGTGAGACGAATCATCATCAGATACTTGGAAGTGACCAAGGATTTCCGGAAATCGGATTCTCTGTTTGTCCTGTTTACAGGTCCTCGTAAGGGTCTGCAGGCTTCTAAGCCTACAGTGGCAAGATGGGCAAGGAAGCCATTGCAGCGGCTTAGGTGGCCGCGGGGAAGGCCCATACCTTTGCCAGGCATTACCGCTTGACTGTGGCTGCTCGGGCGGAGGCCCGGTTTGGAGCTTCAGTGTTGCGGTCAGGGATTTCTATGTCCCGCCCTGGGTGAGTACTGCTTCGGTACATCCCACCAGTCTATGGATTGATCAGCTTGATGATATGGAAGGTAAAATTATGTATAATCATACCTGATAATTTTCTTTCCATTAATCATAGCTGATCAATCCATAGCCCCTCCCAGATATCTGTACTGTTTTTATTCTGGTTGCATTTCAGGTTCAAGTTTAGCCTTCAGTTACTTCAGGAGGACTTCGTGTTCAAGTTCTTCTTTCACTTGGATTCTTCAAGAGTTGAGACGAGTTTGTGTTACAGTGAGCTGCTGCATTCCTCTCCCCTCCGTTTTACGGGGCTGGATTGAGATTTAAATTCTGCCGGCACTCCCTCCCGCTTCGTGCGGCTGTAGGGCAGCTTTGTACCCCTCCCGCTTCGGCGGTGTTAGGGTCAGTCAGCTCCTCCCGCGGTTGCGGTTGCAGGATAAGCCAGATCCCCCCGCATCGGCGGGTGTGGTGTCCCTCCCCCGCTCCGCGGGGATGAGCTGGACGGATTCCCCTCCCCCACTTGTGTGGGGATGAGCTGGGTTAATTCCCCTCCCCCGTTTCGGCGGTGGTGAGCTGGGCAGAGTGTCCCTTCGTGGGTGTAATTCTCTAAGTGCTGAGTCCTGCGGATGGAGCTTTGATATCGACATACTGAGGAGTTTCCGGCAGCACATGACCACATATAGGGAGGCAAAAGTTTGCTCTCTATCTCCACCTGCTGGTAGATGGACACAACCCACCAGTCTATGGATTGATCAGCTATGATTAATGGAAAGAAAATTATCAGGTATGATTATACATAATTTTACCTTCCCATCTGGCCGCTGCATCAGCGATTTCTCTGGTTTGTGGTGTTGAGCCAACATTTCCAGTTTCGCGCCTTGCCTTTCGGCCTGGCAACTGCCCCTTGGACTTTTTCCAAGGTGATGGTAGTGGTGGCTGCCTTTCTCAGGCGAGAGGGTATCAGAATTCACCCTTATCTAGACGACTGGCTCATCAGAGCGGATTCGGTAGACGAAAGCCGACTTGCCACAGCCAGAGCTGTTACAGTTCTTCAGACTCTGAGCTGGGTAGTTAATATGCCCAAAAGTCACCTGACCATCTCTGTCTCTCAAGTATTTGGGGGTCCAGTTCGACACGGCTTCGGGGTTCGTTTTTCTTCCCGACAACAGGCGTCTCAAGCTTCAGAATCAGGCCCGCCTGCTCTTGCAGATGCCTCCCCCTCGAGCTTGGGACTTTGTTCAGCGCCTGGGTTCGATGTCAGCCACCATAGAGGTGGTCCCCTGGGCGAGAGGTCACACGAGGCCTCTGCAGCTTGCTCTGCTTCAGCAATGGTCCCCGATTTCCCAGGAGTACCAACGCAGACTAAGGTGGCTTGCTGCAGCAGGGGATGCCACTCTTCCATTTTGGTGTCTGGTGATAATGGATGCCATCCTTTTGGTCTGGGGAGCTCATTGCCGGGGACGCTATGCTCAGGGTCTGTGGTCCACTGCGGAAGCGGGATGGTCCATCAATCGCTTGGAACTGAGAGCGATATTCCAGGTTCTTCTGGCCTTCCACAGGACGCTGAAGGGTCTTCCTGTCCGAGTTCTGTCAGACAACAGGACAGCAGTGGCCTACATCAGTCGTCAGGGCGGCACTCAGTGCAGGGCACTGGCTGCAGAGGCGTCTCAGATCTGCGACTGGGCCGAACGCCACCTAGAGCTGCTGTCCATGGCTCACATAGCCAGTCAGAGCAACGTACAAACCGATTTCCTCAGCAGACATCAAATCGACCCAGTGGAATGGGAACTGGCGGAAGAAGTTTTTCTTCAGATTTGTGCCAAATGGTGACTCCAGACTTGGACCTCTTGGCCCTCATGGTGTCCAGCGTAAACGCCAAAGTCCCTCACTTTTTCAGCAGAAGGAGAGATCCTCGCTCAGTGGGGTTGGATGCCCTGGCTCAACCTTGGCCCTCGGGCCTCCTATATGTGTTCCCTCCTTGGCCCTTGATAGGGCGAGTGCTGCTTTGGATTCACCTGCACCGGGGATTGGTGATTCTCATTGCCCCGGATTGGCCAAGGTGTCCGTGGTACGTGGATCTCCGGCGGATGCTGGTGGATGCGCCTCTTCCTTTGCCTCGGGTTCCGAACTTGTTAGTTCAGTGTCCGGTGACTATGGAAGATCCTTGCCACTTTGGTCTTACGGCCTGGCTCTTAAGAGGGCGCAATTGAGGGACAAGGGCTATTCTAATAAGGTTATTGCCACGCTCTTGCAGGCTCGCACGCGGTCTACCTGTGCGACTTATGCTCGGATGTGGCGCACTTTTGAGGCGTGGTGTACTCCAAAGGCTATCTCGCCGACTCTGGCGACAGTCTCGCTTTTGCTAGACTTTTTGCAGGACAAGCTACAAAAGGGCCTGGCCTACAATTCCCTTCGAGTTCAATTGGCAGCGTTGGCCTGCTTCCAGGGGAAAGTCTCCGGCTTGTCCCTTGCTGCTCATCCAGATATTGTCCGATTTCTCAGAGGGGCGCTTCATCTCCGTCCTCCTTTGCGGTCGTCCTGTCCCGCTTGGAACCTGGGGCTCGTGTTGAAGGCGCTCCAGCGATCTCCCGTTTGAGCCTCTTAAACGGGCTTCTAAGAAGGATGTGACTCTCAAGACAGTTTTTTTTAGTGGCAATGACGTCAGCTAGAAGAGTGTCTGAGCTTCAGGCTCTTTCCTGTCTGGATCCTTTTCTACAGTTCTCGGAATCCTCGGTAACTGTTCGTATGGTGCCTTCCTTTCTGCCTAAGGTGGTTTCACCTTTTCACCTGAACCAGCCCATTTTTCTTCCTTCCTTTTGTAAGGAGGAGTTTCCGGACTCCTTTGGGCAATTGTGCCTTTTGGATGTCTGCAGGGCTCTGTGGCAGTATCTGCAGATGTCAAATGAGTTTAGGAATTCTGATCATTTATTTGTTCTGTTGGCAGGTCCCCGACGCCAACTCCAGACTCCGCCCTTTCTGCCTCGCCTCACCCTATGCTTGGAATAAACTCCCTGAGCCTATACGCCAAGCCCCCTCCCTACCCATCTTCAAATCCTTGCTCAAAGCCCACCTCTTCAATGTCGCTTTCGGCACCTAACCATTGTACCCCTATCCAGGAAATCTAGACTGCCTCAATCTTGATTGACTGCACTTTTTGTCCTTTAGATTGTAAGCTCCTTTGAGCAGGGACTGTCCTTCTTTGTTAACAGTACAGCGCTGCGCAACCCTGTTAGCGCTTTAGAAATGTTAAATAGTAGTAGTAGTAGTAGTTTCCGGCGTCTAAGGCCACTATAGCCCGCTGGCTTAAGGAACTCATTTTTTCTGCTTATCTGCTTTCAGGGCGGTCGCCGCCTGAAGTGTTTAAAGCGCACTCTATAAGGGCAATGTCCTCTTCTTGGGCTGAAACGGATGCTTTTTCTCTTCAAGAGATCTGTCGTGCGGCTGCCTGGGCTTCTCAGCTCTCTTTTGTGCGGCATCACAGGCTGGATGTGGCAGCGCGGTAGGATGCGCATTTTGGAGAGCAAGTGCTTACTCGCGGAGTTGCCTGTTCCCACCCTACTTAGGGAGTGCTTTGGTACATCCCATCAGTTAATGGATTCATCTGCTGTTGATGACAAGGAAGGGAAAATTAGGTTCTTACCTTGATAATTTTCTTTCCTTTAGTCACAGCAGATGAATCCATGATCCCTCCCTGTCTGACTTTAGTTTTTGTACAGATGTTGCATACAGACATTGTGCCTCATCAGGAGTACTTGAAGACAAGCTATCAGAGTTACTACATGCTGTTTTTATTGCAGGAGGTTAATAACGTCCCTCCTTTGTTTGGTTATTGCGCCGGTTTAGGGGCCTTTGTTCTCTGTGATTAAAGTTTATTTTTGCCTTTTTATTCACTCTGCTTTGGAAATTTCATATACTGAAGGCAGAGGGGGCTGGGCGTCCAGGAACAACATGTGCTTTCAGTGTTCTCTATCTCCACCTGCTGGTAGGCGGATACAACCCATCAGTTAATGGATTCATCTGCTGTGACTAAAGGAAAGAACATTATCAAGGTAAGAACCTAATTTTCCCTTTTATTCTTCAGGACCCGACACAGCACTGTGTTTCAGCATAAAGCCTACATCAGGGGTCTGTACATGAGATCACTGAAGGATATAGGAATCTCTGGATAAAAGTCTTGATAAAGGCTCGATCCAAAAAAGAAGAATGGTCAACACGTAACATTGATGTAGGCTGTTTTTTTAAGGGAGAGCCTTGCTGAACACACTACGCCTTTGCTCGTATTTGCTGACGTAGTGGAATACGGTCCTTCTGTCTCTCGGTGTCACACCATTATCTCTGCACATGAGTCCAACCTTTGGGGGGTCCAGGTGGGCTCGCTTTAGGTGCTGCTTCAGGGAACCAGTCTGGGAAGTTCCCCAGGAACACCCCCAGCTGGGAACTGGGGTCTATTTGGCAACCGCCATATTTGGAGTGGCTTGGAAGAGCCTTGGTAGCCTGGAGACTGCTGACTGCTTGATTTTTGTGGGCCTGGCTACATGAGGGGGGGAGGAGTGTTTGGTCCTCCTCCCCATCCCTCCTGCCTGGCAGCTAAACACACTGGGACATTAAGTGAGGATTCTGGGGACCTTCCTTCTTTCTCTCTTAAGAAAGATTCCTTGGAAGAGCTTGTTTAGGAAGGAGGAGCTGGGTACATTGACCAGGTTAGAGGTCCTTTTATAGTGATAGCTTGCTGTTTTATGTGGCGATTTATCTACTCTACCTCTGGAGTCCCATGTATGTTTGGTTGACCTACGTACCTCCCCTACTTCTCTGGACATCACACTGAAGGATCCACAGGGACTGTAAGCTGGAGTCCCTATTGGAGTGCAGGCAGCAACTTGTGAAGGTTGTGGCTCGGGCCTTTCTCCAGTGGATGCAGCAGTTCCCCCTCCCCCTCTCCAGAGGCAGCTAGGCTGGAGTCGGGAGTGGCCTTTTTGGCAGATCAGTTTTATAACTTGCTCTGTATGTGCTCCAGTTCAGTCACGAGAGCAGCAGTGGTGAGGAAACTCCTCTGGCTCCGGCATTGGGCAGTGGATGCTGCATCCAAGGACTGCCTTTGTGGGCTACTCTTTTGGGACTGGTTGCTGTTTAGTGCTGGAAAAGATAGTTAAAGATTTGAGGGAGCCTTATCCTCTCAGGCTTCCTGGGATTCGGTCTCAGGAAGCATCCAGATCCTCAGAAAGGCACTTCTTACCCAAGACCAGGGGTGTTTTCACTCGAAGGTCATCCAGGGGCCCAGGCAGCCAGAATCAGAAGGGCCAGACCTTTTGGGGTGTGATGTGGGTAAGGGACAACAGAGGGCGCTCTGGATCCTCTGTCACTCCTCTCAAGAGCACACAATGAAGGTCGAGTGGATGATAATGCAACTTTGTTCAGGAGTGGGCCCTTGTCACAAACACCTAGCCACCCGCCTGGGGTTACCCCACAGCCTCTCAGAGGATCTATCCCTAGCACAGCTTGTGCTCTACACTAGCACCCTCCTCCCACCAACTGGGTCACAACTGCCTCTGGGCGAATGTCCCGCTCGCTAATTATCCCCAGTGATTTCTAGGTTACTGGAGGTCACACTCCCAGTGGTCCCTCAGTTCCCAGAAAAGCATTCACAGACCCAACACACAAACCACCAGGATTCTTTATCAGTCCAGGCAGGCAGAACGAAGAAACAATTGTGTTTATTCTCATAAAAGTATTGAACAATGGAACAAAAAAGTGTAAATAGCAAACAGCAACGAGTAACTGAAAAATGGATCCGTTAGAAAACTAACTAAACATCTATATGCTGTCTAAACAGTACCTGGGAAGATCAGGACATATAATTGTTCACCGAGCCTTAACAAAAAGATCTTTCTCCCTCTTCTTCCAGGCTAAGACTGAAGCAGCAGCCAGCAACAACTGCTGGGTAATTTCAAAACTCCAGGCCAATCAGAGCCCAGAACAGTCAAGTTTCAAGTAAAAACTGGTTATATCACTAGATGTGTGCCAAATAAAAGAAAGAGACGTCTGTCCTCTGTAACAGCTTTGAGCGTAAACATGCACCATCTACTGGCCAAATAGGAGAAATACACTTCAGACATAATTAAAACAGGAAAATAATACATTTTACAGGCTTAAAACACCCTGTTTCTTCACAGCCTTCATTACCTTGGACCAATCAGTTCTGGAAGTTTCCACGATGGTTATGCCTTAGAGCTTGCTTCCCCAGTTTCCAACACCTTTATGGTGTCTCAGTGCGGCTCTCCCCTCAAATGCCAGGCTATGCAGGACACCTTGAATCATCCGCTCCTGCTGGATGTGGTGAAGGAGGTGCCTTTTGCAGAGTGGAGTCAGGGTCCAGTGTGGAGTCGGTGTTAATTCCATCTGTTTTGTGGTCCCGAAGAAAGGAGGTTCCTTCTGCCCCATTTTGAACCTCAAGGGGTCAATGCCTTCTTGAAGGTTTCCTGTTTCCACATGGAAACCCTCCAGTTGGTGATTGCCTCTGCCCGACTAGAGGAGTTCTGTCCTTCTTGGACTTTGCAGAAGCATGTTTTCACATCCTCATCTGTCTGGAACACATGATTCCTGCAGTTCTGCATGTTGGGCAGACACTTCAGTTCTGGGCCTTTGCTTAGAGGTTGACTACGGTCCCCCTGGACTTTCTCCAAGGTTATAGCGATCGTGGCCAACTTTCTTCACGTGCAGACTCTGAGCGGGTTGCAGGACTGAATCCACTTGGATGATCCAGGTGGTCCAGCTGCTTCAGAGCCTGGGCTGGGTCATCTAGTTTGAGAAGTTACATCACGCCTTCATAGGCATATGGTTTCTGATCAATCAAGGTCTGGTCTGTTTTACCCAAGAGAAGATGGGCAAGCTGCAGAGGCAGAAAGTGGCACTTTGCACTTAGTTGGCTCCAAGTGCCTGAGATTACCTTCAGCTGCTAGGGCTGATGGCGTCCACCCTTAAAGTGGTCCCGTGGAATAGGGCCCACATGCATCCTCTACAGAAATCACTCCTCTCTCAGTGGAGCCCCAGCTCCGAACAGTTCAAATTGCATCTTGTTTCTTTGACTGCCCTTTGGAGGAAACTGACCTGATGGGATGATGTGGCTCATCTCCTCAGCAGGACTTTACTGGAAATTCTGGAGTGTAAACAGTGGTTACTTCCAATAAGTCTTCAGGGCTTGGGGAGGACCATTGTCTCCCACACCGTACAGGGCACGTCTGCAGAGGAGGCTTCCTGGTCCATCAATTGACTGCAGGCTAGGGTGATTCGCCTAGCTTTCTTGTTCCTTCCTTTCTCCGAGGACAAGCAGGCTGCTTGTTCTCACGACTGGGTTGACGTCCGCCGGAGGTCCCGCACGCGGGGCACGCCCACCGCGCATGCGCGGCCGTCTTCCCGCCCGTGCGCAAACGCTCCCGCTCAGTTTTCTGTTTTTTTCACGCTGGAGAGAGACGGATTTTCATCCCTCTCGTCAGCCCCAGAAAACCGTTTCGCGGCCTAGTCCGCTGTTTCTTTTGGTATACGCTCGTTCGCGTTCCTTTTTTCCTTGTGTTTACAAAAAAAAGGTTTTTTTATTGTAGAGAAGTCTCCATTCTGTCTAGTTTCTTTTCCCTTTCTTTTCGCCTCCGTCACGGCGTCCGAGTTTCCTTTTTGTTGTGGCCCTTTTTACCGCCACCATCAATGGTTTTGACCTCGCCAACGCGATTTTTCCGTCGATGTCCTCGAAGGTCCTGAGCGGATTTAAAAAGTGTGGTCGGTGCGGCCAGCAAATCTCGCAGTCCAATACTCACGCTTAGTGCCCCGGGCCGGAGCATAATTCCAAGGCCTGCACCTTGTGTCTCGGCTTGAAAAAGCGGACGCAGGTGGCAAGGCAAGTTCTTCGGGACCGTCTCTTTGGAACTTGCGCCAGCCCTTCGACGTTAACATCGGTGACATCTGTGTCGACGGCCGGAACTTCGGCATCGGTACCGGTGTCGGTGACTTCGGCGCCGAGCATGGCATCGACCCCAGGAGCACAGGTTCCTTTGGCCCGACGACCTGCCAGCGATGGGAGCGGGGAACAGCCGAGTGGGCCTCCACCCGCTTCGGCTAGTCCCGTCGTCCAAGGCCATCGGGACCGAACCCTGTCGGACCCGACCCCAAGGAGGCATGGGGACTCCACCTCCTCTTCGTCTGTGCCACGGAGCGCCGATGACAGGCATCTGAAGAAGCTTGCCAAGAAACACCATCATCGGTCACCCCCGACGCATGGGACTGGAAGCTCAGGGACGTCAAGGGACTCGGTCCCCGAAAGGCATTGATGCCGGGAGGGAGCGCTCCCCCTCCATTGAGGAGGTGTCAATGCGCAGGTCGTTGGGTACCCTGATACCGTCTCCTGGACCCGGGCAGCTTCGAGCACTGACACCTACACCGGCCCCCCAGCCTCTCCCAACAGCGGCCCTGGACGAGTGCCTCCGAGCCGTCCTCCCAGGTATCCTGGAAGGGCTGCTGCGCCAGTCTCTACCGGCACCGGGGGTGCTTGCGCCCTCTGCGCTGTTGATGGCAGCGCCTGCTGGCTCTATCCCTGTGTTGCGGCCCTCAACACCGGTACCGCTTGCGGCGCCGGTCTCGACCGCCACTCAGGTGGAACCCCGGTCGATGGAGGGAGCTTCGTCCCCGCCGGCACGGGAGACCACCTCTCGGCACCATCACCAAGGACGTGGTTCCTCGGGGTCGAGACGGGACCGATTGAGGACTAAGATCAGAGAGCTCATGTCCGACACCGAGGAGGAGGCCTCTTGGGGGGAAGAGGAGGATCCCAGATATTTCTCCTTTGAGGAGTCTGCTGGTCTTCCCTCTGACCCCACGCCTTCACCGGAGAGGAAGCTCTCGCCTCCAGAGAGCCTCTCCTTTGCCTCTTTTGTCCGGGATATGTCTGTGAGCATTCCCTTCCCAGTGGTTACCGTGGATGAGCCGAGGGCTGAGATGCTCAAGGTCCTCGATTATCCATCACCACCTAGAGAGTCTTCTACGGTACCGTTGCACAATGTCCTAAAGGAGACGCTGCTTCGGAACTGGGTAAAACCTTTAACCCCACCATCCCGAAGAAAGCGGAGTCCCAGTACAGGGTCCACACTGACCCGGAGTTGAGGACTCAGTTACCACATGACTCAGCGGTCCTGGACTCTGCTCTCAAGAGGGCCAAGAGTTCGAAGGATACCGCCTCTGTGCCCCCGGGGCAGGAGTCTCGAACTCTTGACTTGTTTGGGAGGAAGGCCTATCATTCTTCCATGCTCGTCGCCAAGATCCAATCTTACCAGCTCTACACGAGCATACACATGCGGAACAATGTGCGGCAACTGGCGGACCTGGTTGACAAGGTCCCGCAGGAGCAGGCCAGGCCCTTTCAGGAGGTGGTCAGGCAGCTGAAGGCATGTCGCAAATTCCTGTCCAGGGGTATTTGACACTTGTGATGTTGCATCCAGAGCCGCTGCCCAGGATATAGTGATGCGCAGACTCTCATGGCTGCGTGCCTCTGACCTGGACAATTGGACCCAGCAACGGCTAGCGGATGTCCCTTGCCGGGGGGATAATATTTTCGGCGAGAAGGTCGAGCAGCCGGTTGAGCAGCTTCATCAGCGGGAAACCGTCCTCGACAATCTCTCCCACCAGGCGCCTTCAACATCCACCTCCACAGGTGGACATTTTTCTCGGGCCCGGCGGTCTGCTCCCTATACTTACAGCAAGCGTAGGTACAACCAGCCAGCCCGAAGGCCTTCTCAGGCACAGGGCCAGCCCCAGCGCGCTCGTTACCGTCAACAGCGTGCGACCAAGCAGACCCCTGCAGCTCCACAGCAAAAGCAGGGGACGGGCTTTTGACTGGTTCCTTGGGAGCATAGCCGCCATAAAAGTGCCCGTGCCGGATGGCCTCCCGGTCGGGGGGAGGTTGAAAGTTTTTCACCAAAGGTGGCCTCTCATAACCTCCGACCAGTGGGTTTTGCAAATAGTGCAGTGCGGGTACACCCTGAATTTGATCTCCACACCGCCAAATTGCCCACCGGGAGCTCAGTCCTTCAGCTCCCACCACAGGCAGGTACTTGCAGAGGAACTCTCCGCCCTTCTCAGCGCCAATGCGGTCGAGCCCATGCCACCCGGGCAGGAGAAGCAGGGATGCTATTCCAGGTGCTTCCTTGTGGAAAAGAAAACAGGGGGATGCGCCCCATCCTAGACCTGAGAGGCCTGAACAAATATCTGGTTCAAGAAATGTTCAGGATGCTTTCCTTGGGCACCCTTCTTCCCCTGATTCAGGAAGACGACTGGCTATGCTCCCTAGATTTAAAGGATGCTTACACTCGCATCCCGATACTGCTAGCTCACAGACAGTATCTCAGATTCCGTCTGGGAACACGGCACTTCCAGTATTGTGTGCTGCCCTTTGGGCTCGCCTCTGCGCCACGGGTATTCACGAAGTGCCTCGTAGTGGTTGCGGCGTACCTTCGCAAGCTGGGGGTGCATGTGTTCCCGTATCTCGACGATTGGCTGGTGAAGAGCACCTCGGAGGCAGGAGCCCTTCGGTCCATGCAGTGCACTATTCAACTTCTGGAGTAGCTGGGGTTTGTAATAAATTACCCGAAGTCCCATCTCCAGCCAGTCCAATCTCTCGAATTCATAGGAGCTCTGCTGAATTCTCAGATGGCTCATGGAGGGCTCAGAACCTTCTGTCTCTCGCCTCCCAGGCCAGAGCGTCCCAGCAGATCACAGCTCGGCAGATGTTGAGTCTCCTGGGCCATATGGCCTCTACAGTCCATGTGACTCCCATGGCTCGTCTTCACATGAGATCAGTTCAATGGACCCTAGCTTCCCAGTGGTGTCAAGCCACCGGGAATCTGGAAGATGCCATCCGCCTACCCATCAGTTGTCGCAATTCGCTATGCTGGTGGATGATTCAGACCAATTTGACCTTGGGACGCCCATTTCAAATTCCTCAGCCGCAAAAAGTGCTGACGACGGATGCATCTCTCCTGGAGTGGGGGGCCCATGTCGATGGGCTCCACACCCAAGGGGTGTGGTCCCTCCAGGAAGCAGGTCTTCAGATCAATCTCCTGGAGCTCCAAGCGGTCTGGAACGCGCTGAGGGCTTTCAGAGATCAGCTGTCCTTCCAAATTATCCAAATTCGGACAGACAATCAGGTTGCAATGTAGTACATCAACAAGCAGGGGGGCACGGGATCTCGCCCCCTGTGTCAGGAGGCCGTTGGGATGTGGTGCTGGGCATGCCAGCACGGCATGCTTCTCCAAGCCACATACCTGGCAGGCGTAAACAACAGTCTGGCTGACAGATTGAGCAGACTCCTGCAACCGCATGAGTGGTCGCTCCATTCCAGAGTGGTACGCAAGATCTTCCGAGAGTGGGGCACTCCCTCAGTGGACCTTTTCGCCTCCCAGACCAATCACAAGCTGCCTCACTTATGTTCCAGACTGCAGGCGCACTGCAGACTAGCATCAGATGCCTTTCTCCTACATTGGGGGACAGGCCTCCTGTATGCGTATCCTCCCATACCTTTGGTGGGGAAGACCTTATTGAAGCTCAAGCAAGACCGAGGCACCATGATTCTGATCGCGCTCTTTTGGCCCTGTCAGATCTGGTTCCCTCTTCTTCTGGAGTTATCCTCCGAGGAACTGTGGAGATTGGAGTGTTTTCCAACTCTCATCTCACAGAACGGGGGAGCGCTTCTACAACCCAACCTTCAGTCTCTGGCTCTCACGGCCTGGATGTTGAAGGCATAGATTTTGCTTCCTTGGGTCTCTCTGAGGGTGTCTCTCGCGTCTTGCTTGCTTCCAGAAAGGATTCCACTAAGAAGAGTTACTTTTTTTAAGTGGAGGAGGTTTGTCGTCTGATGTGAGAGCAAGGCCCTAGAACCTCGCTCTTGTCCTGCACGAACCCTGCTTGAATACCTTCTACACTTATCGGAGTCTGGTCTCAAGACCAACTCAGTAAGGAACCACCTTAGTGCGATTAGTGCTTACCATCATCGTGTAGAGGGTAAGCCCATCTCTGGAGAGCCTTTAGTCGTTCGATTCATGAGAGGTTTTGTTTTGTCAAAGCCCCCCTGTCGAGCCTCCTACAGTGTCATGGGATCTCAACGTCGTCCTCACCCAGCTGATGAAACCTCCTTTTGAGCCACTGAACTCCTGCCATCTGAAGTACTTGACCTGGAAGGTCATTTTCTTGGTGGCAGTTACTTCAGCTCGTAGAGTCAGTGAGCTTCAAGCCCTGGTAGCTCATGCTCCTTATACAAAATTCCATCATAACAGAGTAGTCCTCCGCACTCACCCAAAGTTTCTGCCAAAGGTGGTGTCGGAGTTCCATCTTACTCATACCCGCCCTGCTGAACGTCAGTTGCACGCATTGGACTGCAAACAAGCATTGGCCTTCTAACTGGAGCGGACACAGCCCCACAGACAGTCCGCCCAATTGTTTGTTTCTTTTGACCCCAATAGGAAGGGGGTCGCTGTCGGGAAACGCACCATCTCCAATTGGCTAGCAGATTGCATTTCCTTCACTTACACCCAGGCTGGGCTGACTCTTGAGGGTCATGTCACGGCTCATAGTGTTAGAGCCATGGCAGCGTTAGTGGCCCACTTGAAGTCAGCCACTATTGAAGAGATTTGGAAGGCTGCGACGTGGTCATCAGTCCACACATTCACTTCACATTACTGCCTCCAGCAGGATACCCGACGCGGCAGTCGGTGCTGCAGAATCTGTTCGGGGTTTAAATTCAACTCCACCCTCCTGGACCCGGTTTTATTCTGTTCAGGCTGCACTCTGTTAGTTGTTCTTTGTAGGTCAATTTCTGTTATGTTCTCGCCGTTGCGAGGCTCAATTGACCCTGTTTGTTGTTTTGAGTGAGCCTGGGAGCTAGGGATGCCCCAGTCGTGAGAACAAGCAGCCTGCTTGTCCTCAGAGAAAGCGAATGATATATACCTGTAGCAGGTGTTCTCTGAGGACAACAGGCTGATTGTTCTCACCTACCCTCCCTCCTCCCCTTTGGAGTTGCGTTTTTTCTCATTCCTTTGCTTGTCATTTAACTGAGCGGGAGCGGTTGTGCACGGGCGGGAAGACGGCCACGCATGCCCGGTGGGCATGGCCCGTGTGCGGGACCTCCCGCGAGACTTTTCTTCCGGTTGGTGGGGGCTGCCGTGGACGTCAACCCAGTCGTGAGAACAATCAGCCTGCTGTCCTCGGAGAACACCTGCTACAGGTATGTATCATTCGCTTTCCTTCAAAGAAAAGGCAGTGCGAGTGTTTTCAGACAATATGACAACAGTGGCCTATGTCAACTGGCAAGGTGGGACCAAGAGCATGTCGTTGGCTCTGGCGATCCCGCTGGCTGGCTGTTTGGTCCGAGGGGCACCTCTTGGCTGTCAGCGATGCTCATTGCCGGCGTGGAGAATGTTCAAGCAGACTTTCTCAGTTGCCAGGCTATGGACCCGGCAGAGTGGTCTCTGAGTGCAGAGGCATTGTGAATCACTGAGGGATGCCAGAAGTTGGTCTCGTAAATCAAACTTTAACAGGTCAGTTTAGCATCAGATGCTCCTAGTACATCTAAAAACATATGCTCAATGCTGGTGTGGTCCAATAGCTTTTACCCTTGACCTTGGTGGTGTCATGTTTCACATGGGCCAACTACCCATGATTCACCAGCTTTTTCATTGGTCAAGGATAAAAGCTATTGGAACACACCAGTGTTGAGAAGTTGACCTCATGGCATCTACCTCCAGCACGAAGTGCCTGTGATTCTTCAGTTGCAGAAGTGCACACAGTGCCCTAGGTAACAATGCATTGGTTCAGCATTAGCAAGTGTGGGCTCTCCTGTATGCCTTTCCTCCTTGGCCACTAGTGGGCAGATTATTACATTGGATTATGAATCATCCTGACCTGGTTATTCTGGACTGGCTGAGGCAACTGTGGTATGTAGACCTAGTTCATCTGGTAGTGGATGGGCCTCTTCCCCTGCCCAGTGGCTTTGGGGGGGGGGGGAGTTTAGGACCCAATTGTGATGGAGACCCAGATCTGTTTTGGCTTGCGGCATGGTCTTGAACAGCACTACTTAAGCCACTGGGATTATATCCCAAGAATGGCGGATACCCTGCTCTGAGCTCATAAAGCATCAACTTCTCTGCAGTATGTGAGGATCTGGAAGGTCTTTGAGTCCTGATGTGCTCGCCAAACACTCTCCTCTGAAGACTGATATGGCAGCTATTCTTTCTTTTCTCCAGGAAGGGTCCGATCTGGGCCTTTGGGGTGAAGTGGGGTTCTTCTCCAGAAGGGGATGTGTGCATTGTTTTTAGGAGTTAGATTTTTATTTTCGGAGTTAATCAAGATAGCTGAAGCAGCTCTAAGAGCTACTGTTGTCTCCTAGCTTCAATACATATTCTTCAACTCGTTCTCAAGTTGAAAGAGGTTCCTTAATTGTGGAGCACATATTCTGTGAGAAGGAGGTCACATTGAGTGGCCAGTGACCCAGGTTGTCACTCAACTTTTGTCATTTGTGAGACTGCAACAAGGTCTTTCCTTCATATGTTGGAAGGTACTACTAACTACATACTGTTGGGGTGGCACTAATGGTTGCTTTGTCTGAAGCCAATTTCATTTGAGCAGGGATTTTGGAATACCACCCCTTATAAGGATTTCTTTGCCACATCCTACTAGTTCTAGATTGGTCTGGTAAGGACACTAAGGGTGGAGAAATTATTAGCTGATAATTTTCTTTCTTTTAGTCCTACCACACTAGTCCAGAGATCCTCCCTAGTTGAATATTTATGACCATTCTTCTATTTCTACAATATTATAGGCTTGAAGACTTCTTACCATGTAATGCACCAACCTTTTCAAAAAGTCTGCAATAGCCAACTAAAATTAATAACTACTAGCACAATACATATTTTATATTGAATTGGGTCAAATGGAGGAAAAGATTTCAGTTATTTAGATTATTGCTTCAGGCACCTGGTAACCACCATTATGAGTCACAAAAGCCTCCACCTCTAATTTTCTCAACAATTTGATCTGCAGTCTCCCTTGATGAAAGCTAACAACTGATGGAATATTGCTTAGCATTGGTTTAAAGAAGACAGCTCCCGAGGAAGCGACAGTGAAATGGAGAAGCTCCGTCAAGCACAACCTTAACAGTTAAGTCACCATACTGCAGTTGTTATGTGAAAGAAAAATGTAAAATAAAAATAAAAAAGTTGATTAAAACAAGTTTATAAAATCAAGGTTTTTGTGATTCATGATGGTGGTTACTAGGTGCCTGAAAAAATAATCTAAGGCAATGGTATAACTGAAGTCTTTCCCTCTATTTGACCCAATTCAGTATAAAATATGTGTTGTGTTAGTAGTTATTAGTTTTAGTTGGTCATTACAGACATTCTTCTATTTCTAAAATATTGTTCCAATTCTTATTTTCGTAGCTCAAGGTACTTCTAATTAGTTTAAAAATTGGTTTCTGAGTCGTCACCTTTCCCAGTTAGAGAACTATGTCAGTAGAGCAGAAGAGTGCCTTGTTTGTTAAAAGTAATAAATGGATATGACAGTTGAACAGAACTAAGAACATGAACACCATTGCTTTGTTGAAATACTGAGCACCTGAGGCTGCACAGTGCCTGTGACAAAACAGTGAGTTTTCAGGCCTGAGAACTGTAAATAAATAAATTTTCATGAAAACGTATTCTATTTGACCAGCAGATGGCGCTTATTTTCAGTTTTATAGCTGTTGCAGGACTGATTACTTTCTCTGTTCAAATTTAACCTTGAGAAAAGGGGAACTTGCAATACCATTGGCCAGATACTTTCAAAGGTTGGTGCTCTGGGCTCTGATTAGTTCTGGACTTCAAATCTAGCCTGGATGTACTAGATCTTTCTTTAATCTCAATGTTGGGTACAGAGAAGAAACATCACTGTCCTGAGATCCTGTTCAAGGCTTGTGAACAGTTCCTGAACTTCCCAGGTAGTAACAAGTGTTAGATAGTTTTAACGTTGATCCGTTTTGGTTATCTGTTATTGCTTGCTGTGCTTTTCCATCTCGTTTTTCAAAGTTTACTGTACAACTTTTTCATGATAATAAACCTATAGTTTTAGTTCTAGGAACTGAGGGACCTCTGGAGTGTGGCCCCAGTGACCTAGAAATCACCAGGGAATAACTGCAAGTGGGGCCCAGTCGGTGGGAGCAGGGTGCTAGTATAGAGCACATGCCCAGGTGTAGGCGGGCTTGAGCAGTGCTGGGGACAGACCCTTCAGGTGGCCGCAAGGTTAACCCCAGGTGGGTGCTAGGTGTTTTGTAGGGTAGAACCCATCATCTGTGTCCCAATCTGCTGGCTGACAGATACAACCCACAGGTTCTGGAATGGTCTAGTTGGACTAAAGGAAAGAAAATGAATTGGGTAAGATATTTCTCCTTGGCTTAATGCCCATGGTCTAATAGAGATCAAATTTGAGTTGGTGGGTGGAAGGATTAAGATTGATCATGGGCCAGACACCTTGCTGTTGAAAATTACGGAGTACATTTTCAGTAGGGTCAAAATTTGAGAAGTCTAAATCCATATATAGATGAGATTTATCTCCACGTGATTTAAAATGGTCTACTGTCAGATGTTTACTGGGGTGCTGACTTTCTCCTGATGCATAGAGAAATCACCTTTTTGTTCTTCAGAACTCCCCTGCACCTACAGAATCCTACCAGATGACGCCACAGGGGCAGAAACCGAAACCACCTAAGATATGTGACGAGGATTATGGGATGGATTTGAACAGTGATGACTCCACAGATGATGAGAGCCAGCCACGGAAGCCTATCCCATCTTGGGCAACAGGTGAGGGACTGTTGGGATGGGGGCTGGTAGTTGGGTGACTTAACAGATGGATACTGCATTTTTGTTTGAAAATAACTGTGGAATTCAGTGCTCAGACCACCTGTTCAGGTATGGAGAGGCAGCCTCTAAGGCAGAGTCCATGCAAATAGATCTCATACATATTTGTTAACTATTCCATGAGAATCAATATTCTATCTAGTTACAAACATCAATATTTATATACTACAAATAACTACCAATCCTTTTTTTAATGATTATTCCACAATTCTTTATTTATAACAGTACATTGCAAAATATCCAACATCATATGTTTAAAACCAATATCTCTCATCCCTCACTCTCTCTCTCTCCTCATTCATACCATTCAATCTCAATCAAACCTCATTTCCATCTATCCATCTATAATATATATAAAACCATTGTTCCTTCAAACCAAATCTCCCTCTGTTATTATACATTTTTTAATTTTATTTATATGAAGTCTTTATTGAAAGAAAGTACAATTTTCCAACAAAACAAAGCAGGAATGGACCTTATATGTTACATAAAATGTCATACCACATAGTATAAGCAACACACTAATCAGCAGAAAACACACAAACCCCGCATTGCCAGCCCAATAAGCCCAGACCCGTATACTGGTTTGCTACTGTGCATGAACAAACAAAGCCTCCAACACTTCAATCCTTGTAGAACTTTTACAATATAGAACAACTCCCAACCTCCTAATCCACCCCTCCCCCCCCCATACCCCCCTCCCTATTTGGGCTTGCACAACTAGTACTCATAACATTCTCAAGGTTTTGTAGTTATGATAAAAGGATCCCAGGTTGAGTGCCACCTACTGAGTTGGTTACACCTCTCAGCTATTAGCTTTTCCATCTCACAAACATACCCCAGCTTCTTAAGCCACCGAGCTAATGGCGGGACTGTGGGGAGTTTCCAGCAAGCCGCTATGACAATTCTAGCCGCACATGTGGCATAACGTAAAAGGTGTTGAACGGGGGAGAGTCCCGCCACTTTTGCTGAGAAGAGAAAGATTGTGGGGTGCCACGGAATTGGACTTCCCAGCCACACCTGCAATCTGCTGCGGACCGCTTTCCAGAAAGCCCTGATTTTCCTACAGTTCCACCAAACATGCCCCATAGAACCTTTAACCCCACAGCCCCTCCAGCACAATCCAGACAACGCTGGGTAAATGTGCTGGAGGCGATCAGGTGACATATACCACCTAAATAGAACTTTAATGGCATTCTCCTTAAAGGGAACATGAGACGACACCTTCGCCGCATCCCTCTCCATCCTTTCCCATACCACCTGCTCTACTTCCATACCCAACTCCCGCTGCCAACTCCTCCTATGAAGAGTGTATCGAGGTGCTTGCTGTATGATAACATTATGTAGGCGTGATATCAGTCCACTGGTCATATCCGTTCCCTCGCAAAGGTGCTCTAGTGCTGACTGTTCCCTAAGCATCACTTCCCGGACTGCCCGTGTTTTAAGGAAATGATGTAATTGAAGGTAGGCATATTCATCAGTCTCCACTACCGGGTATTTCTCTCGGGCTTCTGGGTATGACATAAGAGACTCCCCCTCAAACAGTTGTCCCCACGTTCGCAGCCCTCCCTCATACCACCTAGTAAACGTTCCTCGCTCTGTTCCCGGGTAAAACAATGGATTGTACGCAATAGGGGACAGGCGAGACAGTGTGCACCGACGATGTGGAAAATGACTATCCCAGTTGGCTAAGAGTAGTATATATAGAAGGACACAGGCCCTCCCCCAGTGACCTAAGGAAGCTCGGAAGCCACATAATCGCCCCTAGGGGCCTAACACCCACAGTAAATTGCTCTATATGCACCCAGTGCCTATCGGGGTAGCCCTGAAACCAGTCCACTGCCGCACGCACCTGCACTGCCCAATAGTACCAATTCAGGTTAGGGATCCCAAGCCCTCCCCGATTCCTGGCCTGATATAGGAAGGCCCGCGTTAATCTCAGCCGCTTGCCAGCCCATATGAAGCGCACAATACGATCTTGTAGTGCAGCTAAGAATTTGCAGAGCATCTCGATTGGGAGGGCCTGAAATAAGTACAGCAGGCGCGGCAGGACATTCATCTTAACTGCAGCTATAAGACCGAACCAATAAAGTTCCAAATCTCCCCACCTGTCCATGTCCTCTGTAAGTGCCCGGGCCATTCCCTTATAGTTAGCTGAAAAAAGCTCTGAACGCTTGGCTGTTATGTTCACTCCCAAATATCGAAGGCTCTTATTAGCCCACCGAAAAGCATACAAGGATTTTAATTCTTCCACCATTTCCGTGGGGAGTGACACGTTTAAGGCTTCAGATTTCGACATATTCACTCTAAACCCTGATACTACCGAGTACTCCTCAATGTCCCGCAAGAGCACAGGAAATGTGGTCAAAGGCCGAAGGACAAAGAGCAGCACGTCATCAGCAAATAAAGACAATTTATGCTCCCTCCCCGCTATCATAATGCCAGTAATCCCCGGGTTTGATCTGACCCTAGAGGCAAATGGTTCCATCACCATAGCGAACAACAGCGGAGAGAGAGGACACCCCTGCCTAGTACCTCTGTGTAAGGTAAACAAGTCAGAATTTCCCCCCGTTCATTCTGATGCACGCTTTTGGTGAGTTATAAAATGCTTGAATCCACCCTCGGAACTGTGGCCCAATCCCAAATGTCTCCAGAACTTTATACATAAATGGCCAATGCACCCTATGAAAGGCCTTTTCGGCGTCTAGACTAAGGAAACACAGAGGCCTTCTGAATCTTTTAGCCAGATGTATAATATCTACAACTCTCCTCGTGTTATCCATTGCCTTTCTGTGTGGAACAAAGCCCACTTGATCAGGATGAATGATCGTGGGAAGCAGAGGGGCCAGTCTATTGGCCAGAACCTTAGCTAATATTTTAACGTCCGCGTTTAATACCGATATGGGGCGATAAGAGCCACACTCTAAGGGCTCTTTATTTGGTTTTGGTAGCACAGCTGTCCAGGCCTCAAGCATAGAAGAAGGTAAGGACTCCCCCTTCCCAATTTGATTGAACAAGTCAGCCAAAAGTGGAGCTAGTTCCGGGATAAATTTCTTATAAAATTCGTTAGGGAGCCCGTCCAACCCTGGGGACTTACAAGATGGTAAATTCTGGATAGCTTTTTGGATTTCAGTTGGGGTAACTGGCGCATCTAGAGTTGCTCACTGTTGGTTTGTCAAGGAAGCTAGCTCACTCTGCACTAAATAGTCTGCGATGGAGTCTGCGGAGGGATTCATCTCCTGATCATATAACTCCTGGTAAAATTTGTTTAAACGCCTTCGTATAGCCTCTGAGGTGTTAAGCATATCTCCCGTGCCCCCCCCCCCCCCCCCCCCGGACCTGAGTTACCGCCCTCTCCATCTTCTGTTTACGCAGCCGTATGGCCAAAAGACGGCCTGTCTTATTAGTGAATTCATAGGAACGAACTTTCGCTCTTGATTGGAGCTGGCATAAGTGCTCTGAATAGATGGAATCCAGCTGACTTCCTGAGAGCCACACGTCTTGTGTCGCTCCTCTAGTTTCCGAATCCTATCCAAACATTGAGCTAGTTGGTGCCTACGGACCTTGGCTTGTTGACTGGCTAGTTGCAGAAAGTAGTCTCTAGACACGGCCTTCATAGCGTCCCACACTGTACTGAGGGGAGGGCCCAACTCCATATTCAACTCCAAGTACTCCTTTAACACTTTCCTACATCCCTCCACAACCTCCCTTTCTTGTAGCACACTCGCATTGAGCGCCCGTCTCTTATCTTTATGCTCTGCCTTAATATTGGGCAGTGTAACCCAGACCGGCGCATGGTCCAATAGTGTCACACTGCCAATACCTGCACTCGGACCTCTTTCTACGAGGGCTACGTCAAGAAAAATATAATCGATTCGTGAGTATGAGGCATGCACTGCAGAGAAAAATGTATAATCTCTCACATGTGCATGACCCAGCCTCCAAACATCGAGGGTCCCCAAGGAGTGAGCCAGGGAACCTAAACCAAAGAATCCTTGTTCCCTACTTGCTGAGCAGATCCAGATCTATCTAGTTTCGGATCCATGACCCCATTGAAATCTCCCCCCAAGATGATGGATCCCTGGGCAAATGTAGCTAAGAGGTTCTTTACCTTGGTGTAGAAAGCCCCCTGGTGGTCATGTGGTGCATATATAGAAGCTATTGTTATGTCCACTTGATCTATAATGATATGTAAAAACAAAAAACACCCACCTGGGTCCCTCTTGACTTTCACTATTTGGACTGATATCTTCTTATGGAACAGCACCGCCACCCCGTACTTCTTAGAGCCATCTGCAGGGGAGGCAAAATAGGCCCTAAGATAGTTAGGATGGGAGAGGAGTCTCTCATGCCGCCGGCGAAGGTGCGTCTCCTGCAACATTACTATATGAGGCTACAGCTGCTGAAACTCCTTAAAAAGTTTTTGCCTTTTTTGGGGCACATTAAGTCCTTTTACATTATAAGATAAGACCTTTAAATCCGTACTCATTTCGGGTGACCAAAACAAGATAAGGTGAATACTACATACCGATCCATTACATATGTCTGCAACCCCCTATTCCCCAAATGTGCAAGTCCCACCCCTCCTTCCCTACTCCCTGCCCCCGACCCTCCCCTAGTCCTCCATCCCCTCACATCCAGCCACCACCCAGAGGGAGCTAAACCCCTAGATGGGAAATAGAGAAAGTACCCCACTGTGCTCCTGACAACCCAGCTCCCCCCCCCCCCCCCCCCAGCCATCCCTCTGCAACCACCGTTCCCTAAGTCCTTCTTCACACATCCTAGAAACAGATCAAAAACACTCCCCATCTCCCCTCATATTCTCGCATCCCCCTATTATACCCACCCTCCGTCTCTCAAGCATAACCCTCACATCGTATAGCATCTCCCTGTACAAATTCCCCCACGCACTTCCAAGCAGTTTTACATGCAGAGAAAAACCTTCCCCAAACATAACATCCCAGGGATAACGGACAACATAACAAGCCTTCAGTACTCTAAGATCATTATCCCCGATTTTCCACAAGGGTGTCCATCATCCCAGTGATCTCCACAGAAGCACTGTACTCAAGTTGTAGACCCCAACGAGACTGCTTCGCCCCAGTTCCCTCTGCCGCTACTCCCCACTTCGGGTTACTTCGCTTAGTAGACTCAGGGATCCGCTGCCATTTTTGGAATTTCGCTTTAGTAGCAGGTGCCACCGCTCCCGGAGGTGCCTTTGAGGTCACCAATCCCGCCGCATGCAGGGACGCCCAGGCCTCGGCGAGTGAGCAGACTCTGTGCTTGGCTCCCTTAATTGTGAAATTCACTGAAAAAGGGAAACCCCATCTATAGGTGATATGCTCTTTAATTAATACATCCAGAGCCGGTTTCAGTTGACGCCTCTGTTGCAGGGTGAACTGTGAAAGATCTTGGAATACAGTTATTTTAGCGCCCCCAAATTCCAGGTCCTGTTTCTTCCAGGCGCAAGCAAGTATTTGCTCTTTAACTTCATACTTGTGGAAGCGGACGATTACATTGCGCGGTCTGTTCTCCTGCCGCTGACCCAAGGCTCTGTGCGCCCTATCCAGCTCTATTGCTGCTGCTGTCTCGGTCCCCAGTAAATTAGTGCAAAGAGTTTGCACAATTTTTTTTTTTTTTGTTACATTTGTACCCCGCGCTTTCCCACTCATGGCAGGCTTGATGCGGCTTACATGGGGCAATGGAGGGTTAAGTGACTTGCCCAGAGTCACAAGGAGCTGCCTGAGGTGGGAATCGAACTCACTTCCTCAGGACCAAAGTCCACCACCCTAACCACTAGGCCACTCCTCTTAACATCTTCCATTTCACCGCCTTCAGGAACTCCGCGAAATCGGAGATTTTCTCCTACCCCGATTTTCGAGGTCGTCCAATTTATAATTTAGCTCCCTCGTTTTTTGATCCAGCTCCTGTAAGTGCACCGCATGTGCATTCAGGGATTCCGCATGCTCTTCCAGCCGCAGTTCCACGTCTTCCACTCGTCCCCCCAATTCCCGAAGGTCCGAGCTCAATACCTCCATCCAGTCCAGTATTTCTTCTTTGGATTTTTGAATGTCGCCCTGGATACCGGAAAGGAGCTTTTGAAGTTCGCCAGAGACGCCCTTTTTGGCGGGTGGCCTCCATGATTCTGCCAGCGATAACGCCGAGTCAGAGTCCGATAGCGAGGCCTGCGCCATTGCCTCGTGGCACTTCGGCGTCTTGCTAGGCCCTCCTCCTGCGGACTTCTCAGGGTCTTTATTTTGCCCCGTATTCGCTTTACTCATGGCAATACAAGATGAGTAACTTCTAAGGATGCGTTGCAGGCTGTCCAAAATCACTGATGGCTGCTAAATATTGCTTTTTGTAGCTGTGGGAAGCGGGAGCTATCGAGCTAAGCTGCCATTGCCAGCTGTGACGTCACTTCCTCGTTATTATACATTTTTATTCAAACTACATTTGAGGATTTTCATTCAGCTTGTTGGTATTAATGTTAATTTTTAATTTTCTTGCCCACACTGCTTGAACCATTTCCCCAAATACCAAGGTAAAGTCAAATATAAAAAGCTCTTCTCTGAGCTAATGCTTCACCATATAGGCTACTTCAAACCTTCCAATATGGCAGTGAATTGCTCATGGGCAAAGGTTCCTGTGCAGGGAACAGAATTCTTGCACTGTACAGTCTTTTTATATATATATATATAAAATATATATATAAGATAAGCTGCGAAGTTATATATATATATATATATATATATATATATTTCTCCGAGGACAAGCAGGCTGCTTGTTCTCACGACTGGGTTGACGTCCACGGCAGCCCCCACTAACCAGAACAAAACTTCGCGGGCGGTCCCACACGCAGGGCACGCCCACCGCGCATGCGCGGCCGTCTTCCCGCATGTGCGCGACCGTTCCCGCTCAGTTTTTTTCGATTCCGCGCTGGAGAGAGACGTGCTATCGTCTCTCTCTGTCAGCCCCGGAGTTTTTCTTCGAGGTTTTTTCTCTTTATGTGCGTTCGCGCTTCGTTTTTTTCCCTTAAAAAAAAAAAGAAGTTTGTCCCCTTGTCATCTTTAGCGGGGGCGCCTCGTTGCGGCCTTGTGGCCGCACGGTCGTTTTCTTTTCGGGTGTGCTTTTCACGGCCACCATAGACGACTTTGATTTCGCCGACGCGATTTTTCCGTCGATGTCCTCGAAGGTCCTGAGCGGATTCAAGAAGTGTGGTCGGTGCGGCCGGCAGATCTCGCAAACCGATACCCACGCTTGGTGCCTCCAGTGCCTTGGGCCGGAGTATAATACCTAGACGTGCACCTTGTGTCTCGGCTTGCGGACAGGTGGCGAGGCAAGTTCTACGGGACCGTCTTTTTGGAACTTGCGCCAGCCCCTCGACGGCATCGGTGTCGACGGCCAGATCTTCGGAACCGGTACCGATGTCGACGAAATCGGCACCGACCCCAGGAGTACAGGTACCGTTGGCCCGCCAGTCTGCTGGCGACGAAAGGGGTGAGCGGCTGCGCGGGCAATTGGCCCCGGCCACTCCCTCTACCCAGGGCCATCAGGACCGAACCCTGTCAGACCCGATTCCTCAAGGCCGGGGGGGTTCTACCTCCTCTTCATCTCTGCCACCCAACGCCGATGACGGGCACCGTAAGAAACCAAAAAAGCACCGGCATCGGTCGCCCATGGCGCATGGGACCACCAGCTCCGGCGCCTCCAGAGATGATTCGACGCCGAGAGGAGCGTTCCCCCTCGGTCGAAAGAGGTGTCGCGTCAGTCCATGGGTGCTTCGGTACCGTCTCCTGGACCCGAGCAGCTTCCGGCACCGACACCCGCACCGGCCCCCCTGCCTTTCCCGGCAGTGGACCTTGACGAGTGCCTCCGAGCCATCCTTCCTGGGATTATGGAAGGGCTGATGCGCCAGGCTTTACCAAGCACCCCCGGCGCCGTTGATGGAGGCGCCGGTGTGCTCCAGCCCGATGCCGAGGCCTCCGACGCCGCTTGCGGCACCGGTGTCGACCGCCACGCAGGTGGAATCCCCGTCGATGGAGGGAGCTTCATCCCCGCCGACGCGGGAGTCCACCGCTCGATGCCATCATCGAGGACGTGGTTCCTCGCAGTCGAGACGGGCCCGGTTTAGGTCAGAGCTGCAAGAGCTCATGTCCGACACCGAGGAAGAGGCCTCGTGGGGGGAGGAGGAGGACCCCAGATATTTCTCCTCAGAGGAGTCTGAGGGACTTCCCTCCGACCCCACTCCTTCACTGGAGAGGAAGCTCTCACCACCTGAGAGCCTCTGCTTTGCCTCCTTCGTCAGGGACATGTCTATTTGCATTCCCTTCCCCGTGGTCTCTGTGGATGAGCCGAGGGCTGAGATGCTCGAGGTCCTCGACTATCCATCACCACCTAGAGAGTCTTCCACGGTGCCGTTGCACAATGTCCTCAAAGAGACACTGCTTCGGAACTGGCTGAAGCCATTATCTAATCCCACCATCCCCAAGAAAGCAGAGTCCCAATACAGGATCCACTCTGACCCAGAGTTGATGCGGCCCCAATTGCCTCATGACTCGGCGGTCGTGGACTCTGCTCTCAAGAGAGCACGGAGTTCGAGGGATACTGCCTCGGCGCCCCCGGGGCGGGAGTCTCGCACTCTGGACTCATTTGGGAGGAAGGCCTACCAATCTTCCATGCTCGTGACCTGCATCCAGTCATACCAGCTCTACACGAGCATTCACATGCGGAACAATGTGAATCAACTGGCGGACCTGGTCGACAAGCTCCCTCCGGAGCAGTCTAGGCCTTTTCAGGAGGTGGTCAGGCAGCTGAAGGCGTGCAGAAAATTCCTGTCCAGGGGTATCTATGACACCTGTGATGTGGCATCCCGAGCTGCGGCCCAAGGTATAGTGATGCGTAGACTCTCCTTGCTGCGTGCCTCTGACCTGGACAACCGCACCCAGCAACGACTGGCGGATGTCCCTTGCCGGGGGGATAACATCTTTGGCGAGAAGGTCGAGCAGTTGGTGGACCAACTGCACCAGCGGGAAACCGCTCTCGACAAGCTCTCCCACCGGACGCCTTCAGCATCCACCTCAACAGGTGGACGTTTTTCACGGGCCAGGCAGGCTGCGCCCTACACCTACAACAAGCGTAGGTACTCCCAGCTTGCCCGAAGGCCTCCTCAGGCACAGGGACAGTCCCAGCGCGCTCTTTCCCGTCAACAGTGTGCGCCTAAGCAGCCCCCGGCGCCTCCACAGCAAAAGCCGGGGACGGGTTTTTGACTGGATCCATGGGAACATAGCCGCCATCAAAGTGTCCGTACCAGACGGCCTGCCGGTCGGGGGGAGGTAGAAAGCTTTTCACCAAAGGTGGCCTCTGATAACCTCCGACCAGTGGGTTCTCCAAATAGTCCGGTGCGGATACACCCTGAATTTGGCCTCCACTCCACCAAATTGCCCGCCGGGAGCCCAATCCTTCAGCTCCCATCACAAGCAGGTACTTGCAGAGGAACTCTCCGCCCTTCTCATTGCCAATGCGGTCGAGCCCGTACCACCCGGGCAGGAAGGGCAGGGATTCTATTCCAGGTACTTCCTTGTGGAAAAGAAAACAGGGGGGATGCGTCCCATCCTAGACCTGAGAGGCCTGAACAAATACCTGGTCAAAGAAAAGTTCAGGATGCTTTCCTTGGGCACCCTTCTACCAATGATTCAGAAAGACGATTGGCTATGTTCCCTGGATTTAAAGGACGCTTATACTCGCATCCCGATACTGCCAGCTCACAGACAGTATCTCAGATTCCGTCTGGGGACACGGCATTTTCAGTATTGTGTGCTGCCCTTTGGGCTCGCCTCTGCACCACGGGTGTTCACGAAGTGTCTCGTGGTGGTTGCAGTGTATCTACGCAAGCTGGGAATGCACGTCTTCCCGTATCTCGACGATTGGCTGGTCAAGAACACCTCAGAGGCAGGGGCTTTCCGGTCCATGCAGTGCACTATTCACCTCCTGGAGCTGCTGGGGTTTGTGATAAATTACCCAGTCCCATCTCCAGCCAGTCCAATCTCTGGAATTCATAGGAGCTCTGCTGAATTCACAGATGGCTCAGGCCTTTCTTCCTGAAGCGAGGGCCCACAACCTCCTGTCCCTCGCTTCCCAGGCCAGAGCGTCTCAGCAGGTCACAGCTCGGCAGATGTTGAGACTCCTGGGTCATATGGCCTCTACAGTTCATGTGACTCCCATGGCTCGTCTTCACACGAGATCTGCTCAATGGACCCTAGCTTCCCGGTGGTGCCAAGCCACCGGGAATCTAGAAGATGTCATCCGCCTGTCCCCCAGTTGTCGCAATTCGCAACACTGGTGGACACTTCAGACCAATTTGACCCTGGGACGTCCATTCCAAATTCCGCAGCCCACGAAGGTGCTGACGACGGATGCATCTCGCCTGGGATGGGGGAGCTCATGTCGATGGGCTCCACACCCAGGGACTGTGGTCCCTCCAGGAACAAGATCTTCAGATCAACCTCCTGGAGCTCCGAGCAGTCTGGAACGCACTGAAGGCCTTCAGAGATCGGCTGTTCTATCAAATTATCCAAATTCGGACAGACAATCAGGTTGCAACAAGCAGGGGGGCACCGGATCTCGCCCCCTGTGTCAGGAAGCCGTCGGGATGTGGCGTTAGGCCTGCCAGTTCGGCATGCTTCTCCAAGCCACATACCTGGCAGGCGTAAACAACAGTCTGGCCGACAGACTGAGCAGAGTCATGCAACCGCACGAGTGGCATTCCAGAGTGGTACGCAAGATCTTCCGAGAGTGGGGCACTCCCTCGGTGGACCTTTTTGCCTGTCAGACCAACCACAAGCTGCCTCTGTTCTGTTCCAGACTACAGGCACACGGCAGACTAGCGTCAGATGCCTTTCTCCTCCATTGGGGGGACCGGCCTCCTGTATGCTTATCCTCCCATACCTTTGGTGGGGAAGACCTTACTGAAGCTCAAGCAAGACCATGGCACCATGATTCTGATAGCGCCTTTTTGGCCCCGTCAGATCTGGTTCCCTCTACTTCTGGAGTTGTCCTCCGAAGAACCGTGGAGATTGGAGTGTTTTCCGACTCTCGTTTCGCAGAACGACGGAGCGCTTCTGCACCCCAACCTTCAGTCTCTGGTTCTCACGGCCTGGATGTTGAGGGCATAGATTTTGCTTCGTTGGGTTTGTCTGAGGGTGTCTCCCGGGTCTTGCTTGCCTCTAGAAGGGATTCCACTAAGAAGAGTTACTTTTTCAAGTGGCGGAGGTTTGTCGTCTGGTGTGAGAGCAAGGCCCTAGAACCTCGTTCTTGCCCTGCACAGAACCTGCTTGAATATCTTCTGCACTTATCAGAGTCTGGTCTCAAGACCAACTCAGTAAGGAATCACCTTAGTGCGATTAGTGCTTACCATCATCGTGTAGAGGGTAAAGCCATCTCTGGAGAGCCTTTAGTCGTTCGATTTATGAGAGGCTTGCTTTTGTCAAGGCCCCCTGTCAAGCCTCCTGCAGTGTCATGGGATCTCAATGTCGTCCTCACCCAGCTGATGAAACCTCCTTTTGAGCCACTGAATTCCTGCCATCTGAAGTACTTGACCTGGAAGGTCATTTTCTTGGTGGCAGTTACTTCAGCTCGCAGAGTCAGTGAGCTGCAGGCCCTGGTAGCTCATGCTCCGTATACCAAATTTCATCATAACAGAGTTAGTACTCCACACTCACCCTAAGTTCCTGCCAAAGGTGGTGTCAGAGTTCTATCTTAACCAGTCAATTGTCTTGCCAACATTCTTTCCCAGACCACATGCCCACCCGGCTGAACGTCAGTTGCACACATTGGACTGCAAGCGAGCGTTGGCCTTTAATCTGCAGCGGACACAGCCCCACAGACAGTCCGCCCAATTGTTTGTTTCTTTCGACCCCAATAGGAAAGGGGTTGCTGTCGGGAAACGCACCATCTCCAATTGGCTAGCAGATTGCATTTCCTTCACTTACGCCCAGGCTGGGCTGGCTCTTGAGGGTCATGTCACGGCTCATAGTGTTAGAGCCATGGCAGCGTCAGTGGCCCACTTGAAGTCAGCCACTATTGAAGAGATTTGCAAGGCTGCGACGTGGTCATCTGTCCACACATTCACATCACATTACAGCCTCAAGCAGGATACCTGACGCGACAGTCTGTTCGGGCAGTCAGTGCTGCTGAATCTGTTTGGGGTTTGAATCCAACTCCACCCTCCTGGACCCGATTTGTTCTGTTCAGGCTGCACTCTCAGTTAGTTGTTCTTCGTAGATCAATTTCTGTTATGCCCTCGCTGTTGCGAGGTTAAATTGACCTGAGTTCTTGTTTTGAGTGAGCCTGAGAGCTAGGGATACCCCAGTCGTGAGAACAAGCAGCCTGATTGTCCTCGGAGAAAGCGAATGATACATACCTGTAGCAGGTGTTCTCCGAGGACAGCAGGCTGATTGTTCTCACCTACCCTCCCTCCTCCCCTTTGGAGTTGCGTTTTTTCCTCATTCCTTTGCTTGTCATTCAACTGAGCGGGAACGGTCGCACATGGGCGGGAAGACGGCCGCGCATGCGCGGTGGGGGTGCCCTGCATGCGGGACCGCCCGCGAAGTTTTGTTCCGGTTGGTGGGGGCTGCCATGGACGTCAACCCAGTCGTGAGAACAATCAGCCTGCTGTCCTCGGAGAACACCTGCTACAGGTATGTAATCATTCGCTATATATATATATATATATATATATATATATATATATATATATATATATATAACTTCGCAGCTTAATCACTTCTCTATTGTACACACAATTATATCGCCATATTCAGTGACTTCCACTAGTGCCAATATTCACAAAGGAAAAATATTCAGCATAAAGGAATCCTTCACATGCTCATCGTCCAATGTAGTGTGTCTTCTAGTGTAAAAAATATGACAAGGGTGCTATATTGGAGAAACAAGCCAGATGCTGAAGAAGAGATTTAATTTACATAGACACCATATGAAAAATGCCAGTGCCAACCAGGATGTTACCTCTGTGGGACTGCACTTTACAAAGCCAAAACACTGTGCCAATGATTTTGTGGTGAGAATACTGAAAAGAAACTTTAAAACAATACAGGAACACAAGACGTTTGAAATCAAAATTATTAAATATTTTTACACCCTCCAGACAGGAATTAACAAAGATCTGGGTTTTCTAGCCCATTATAAACCATGAAATTTCACTGCTTTGTCACTCTCTCATCACCATGCATATCTCCCTGTCCCTCATCCTCTCAACCCTCTGTTTCTCACCTAGCACACCACTCCCTCATCCCTTCAGACTGTCACTGAAATACTTTGATGTTTCACTTATATATGTTGTTACTTATCAAAATGTGCTTATTTCTGATCTGACGAAGAAGGGCTACCTTTGAAAGCTAATCAAAAAATGTATTAACCCATTAGTGCCCAGTGTTCCCATATGGGAACAAATCAATATGTTCCCATATGGCTTATTATGGGAACATTGGGCACTAATGGGTTAAGTTAGTCCAATAAAAAAAGGTATCATCTTATTTTGTTTTCTATGTTTTATTTTATTCTATGTCTATTGATTACCTTTAAAAGTGGACTAACATGCCTACCACATCGCTCTACTCATGTTTCAATCGAATGCACATCCCTAGAATAAACTGAAGTGTCTTCATCCCCCTTGGACTGTATGTAAAACTGGTGTGAAGATGGTGTGCTATGGTCAGTGAAGTGAAAGGAACTGGCTCATTTTAAATGTACTTTTACGCCTTGTGTATAGATTCATCTTTTCATTGGTTTAGATGCCCACTGCCAGTGAGGATATGCACGTAAAGGCATAATTTAGCAAATACTCAAGGCCATCTGTAAGTTTAGGCCACTTAGGACCTGCATTATCTCTGCTCATCGTGCTGCTTTGGCTCTAGAAGAGAAAAGCAGATGACTTCTGTTTGTGCTGTGGCAAGGAGAGTCCACAGAGCCAGAGCTCCAACATTCCTTTTGAACGACTGAGAAAAACTGCCTGTTCTCAAGCACTGTACAGAAGTAATCTGCTATTCCATATCAAGCAGATCAATCCATAGACTGGTGGGTTGTGTCCATCTACCAGCAGGTGGAGATAGAGAGTAATCTTTTGCCTCTCTATATGTGGTCATGTGCTACCAGGAAATCCTCAGTATTCTCTCTGTCTAGCAGGTGTGTGGTCACACATAGCAGCTCTGGCGTGGTCTCCACGCCTATTTACTTAGGCTTTGTTGAGTACCTGGGGTTGAGGGCTCTTCGTGAGCAAGTGCAAACCTGGTGGTGCCAGGTCCCTCCTTTTCTCCCCCCTCCCGTTGGCTCCGTTAAAAAAAAAAAAAGAAAAACAATCTTGAAGCAGAAAAGATTTTCCTTGCAGCTGCTCACTGGGACACAATTCATTGCAGCTCGGAGCAAGAAGCAGGTAATTTTCCTTTTCCTAGCAGGCAGGGGGTTCCCCTCATGGATCATGGCGTCGGATGGTAAGGGCGCGAAAAAGCGCTCCCCGGACCGCGATCGCGCGGCTAGTGGAGAGGCGCGGGGATCGGAGGCAGAGAAGCCCTTTTTGGGGGCACCCTTCCAGACTTTGCTGATTTAGCCGGTTTTTCCTCCGCTGGGGCGTCAGCGGTTTTTCCCGCCTTAGGCGCCCATCCCCCGAAGTCAGCCCTTCCGACGTCGGCTGCCCATGCAGCTCGGACGGCCTCTGGTATGGCCGCCTTTGAGTTGGGCGGCGGTAAGAAGATGGCAAAGTTTAAGCGCCATGCTTCCCGCGTGGCTCCTTTGCGGAGTGACGCGCCGGACGCCATTTTGGATGCGCAGCGCGCCTCTCCCCCGCTCTATGGAGTGGAGGTTGAGAGTTCCTCTAGGGCTATGGTCCAGGTTGCAGGGGTGCACAAACGGGGGTTTCTCTCCCGAGTTTATTTTGTTGTTGCATCAGGCCTTTCAACTGCAAAACGCTACTCCTGATCCCCTGTCAGATATGGGGGAAGAGGCTTCCCTGATCAAGCGCCCTCGGGTGGCTCTTCAGGTCTTGGGGGACTCTGTCTCCTCTGATGTAGATGAGGGCAGCGTTTCTGAGTTCTCCCAAAGGTCCCTTGGAGATTCTTTGGAGGAGGCTGATCCTCGCCATGATGGGAGAGATGACCCCTCTGCAGCGCGGCTTTTTCGCTCAGAGGAATTGCCTAACCTGTTAGTTCAGGCTATGAGCATCTTGAGTATTTCCTCTCCAGAGGAAGGCCCTCCTTCAGCCTTGGCGGGTTCCGCTATTATGTTTGGAACCAAGCGCCCTTCCAGGACCTTCCACATCCATGAAGCCATGAAAACTCTAATTTCGGCTCAATGGGATTCTCCAGAGGCGAACCTCAAGGTAGCCAGGGCCATGACTCGTCTGTGCCCTCTGCCAGGGGGTGAACAGGAGGCCTTGCGCTGGCCGGCAGTGGACTCTCTAATCACTGCGTTGACAAAGAAGACGGCTTTGCCGGTGGAAGGTGGCTCTGCCCTTAAGGATTCACAGGACAGGAAATTGGAAGCGGCCTTAAAGTTAGCCTTTGAGGCGGCCGCCTTGAGTTTGCAGGCCTCGGTTTGCGGCTCCTATGTGGCCAGGGCATGCCTGACGGTGGTGCAGCGGGCCTCCCCCTCGGATCCTTCCTTGAGGGCGGATTGGCCGGTTCTGGAGTCGGGCTTGGCTTACTTGGCAGACTTGCTGTATGATGTTTTGAGAGCCTCGGCTAAAGGTATGTCTCAGACAGTCTCTGCCCATCGATGGCTATGGCTTAAGCATTGGTCAGCTGACCATGCCTCCAAATCCCGCTTAGCCAAGTTGCCTTTTAAGGGCAGGCTGCTCTTCGGGGATGAGCTGGACAAGATTGTGACGGATCTTGGCAGCTCTAAAGGCAAGAGGTTGCCGGAGGTCAAGGCAAGGGCCAGCGGTGCTCACCCTGGTTCCTCTAAGGGCCGTTTGCAAGAAGCCCGTCGGTATCGCCCAGGCAAGTCGGGCTCCTCCTCCTTCAAGCAGAGGTTCTCCCCGAAGCAGCATTCCTTTCGCAGAGACCGCCGCTCAGGAGGTTCTTCCTCCGGCCCTCCCCCAGGGTCTCGTACCCAATGACGGGGCCCTGGTCCATGGCCCAGAGCAGATAGGAGGAAGGCTGTCCTCTTTTCTGGGCGAGTGGACCAGGGTAACTTCAGACGCTTGGGTTCTAGAAGTCATCAGAGACGGCTACAAGTTGGAGTTCTGCCGGCCTCTGAGAGACGGGTTCGTGAACTCTCCCTGCAAGTCTCCCCTCAAAGTGGCAGCAGTTCAGCAGACTCTAGACAACTTGCTCCGCCTTGGGGCGGTGGTCCCAGTGCCCGTAGAGCAGTGTGGCACAGGACGTTACTCCATTTACTTTGTGGTGCCAAAGAAAGGTGGCTCTTCTCGGCCTATTCTCGACCTCAAGGGAGTCAATCGGGCCTTGCGAATACGGCATTTCCGTATGGAGGCTCTCCGCTCCGTGACTGCTGCGGTACAAGAAGGAGAATTCCTGGCATCCTTGGACATCAAGGAAGCTTATCTGCACATTCCCATCTGGCCGCCTCATCAGCGCTTCCTGCGCTTTGCAGTGCTGGGGGCACTTCCAGTTCAGAGCCCTCCTGTTCGGGTTGGCTAAGGCTCCGTGGACCTTCTCCAAAGTAGTGGTGGTCATTCCGGCTTATCTCCACAAGGAAGAAGTGCAAGTCCATCCCTACCTGGACGACTGGCTGATTCGAGCTCCCTCCTTTGCGGAGTGTGGGAGAGCGACGGACAGGGTCATTGCTCTTCTGAGCTCCCTGGGATGGATCATCAACCGGGTGAAAAGTCAGCTGCACCCGTCTTAGTCCTTGGAGTATCTGGGTGTTCGGTTCGACACCCAAGTGGGCAGTGTTCCTGCCGGACAACCAGAGCCTCAAGCTTCAGACCCAGGTGGGCCGGTTCCTAGCCTCCTCAGCTCCTCGGGCTTGGGATTATGTGCAACTGTTGGGCTCCATGGCGGCCACGATGAAGGTAGTGTCCTGGTCCAGGGCCCATATGAGACCACTACAGCACTCTCTTCTGCGGCGCTGGACTCCAGTTTCGGAGGATTACGCAGTTCGCCTTCCCCTGGACTTGGTCGTGTGAAGGGCGCTAAGTTGGTGGCTGAGGTCAGACAAGTTGTCAGCCGGTATGCCTCTCGCATCCCCGGAGTGGATTGTCGTTACGATGGACGCCTGCCTGACGGGCTGGGGAGCCCACTGCCTAGGAAGGACAGCGCAGGGGATATGGTCGCCAGCGGAAGCGAAGTGGTCCATCAACCTCTTGGAACTTCTGGCCATTCGGATGGCGCTTCAAGCGTTCCTTCAGGTACTGATACTGAAGCCGGTTCGAATCCTGTCAGACAATGCCACGGCCGTGGCCTATGTCAATCGCCAGGGAGGTACCAGGAGCGTCCCCCTAGCCAGGGAGGCCATGAAGTTATGCCAGTGGGCAGAGGCGAAACTGGACCAGCTGTCGGCAGCTCACATTGCCGGAGTCCTGAATGTCGAGGCGGACTTTCTCAGTCGTCATACCTTGGATCCCGGAGAGTGGCAGCTGTCTGCCCGGGTGTTCTCGGAGATTACAAAGCGCTGGGGCATGCTGACCTTGGATCTGATGGCGACCTCGGCCAAGTGCCGCGGTTCTTCAGCAGAGGACGGGACCCTCGATCTCTGGGGGTCGATGCTCTTCTCCAGCAGTGGCCGGTACAGGAGCTTCTCTACGTGTTCCCACCTTGGCCTATGCTGGGCAGAATTCTCAGCCGGGTGGCGAAACACCCAGGCCGGGTGGTCCTGGTGGGTCCAGACTGGCCCAGATGCCCTTGGTATGCGGACCTGATCCGGCTTTCTGTAGACAGTCCTCTGCAGCTTCCAGCGGAGCGGGGTTGCATCAGGGTCCCGTGGTGATGGAGCATCCTTCCCCCTTTGGTCTTACGGCCTGGCTCTTGAGCGGAACGGCTGAAGAAGAAGGGTTTCTTGAACAAGGTCATCGCCACTATGCTGAGACCACGAAAGCGCTCTACTTCTACTACATACGCCAGGGTATGGCGTACCTTTGTATCATGGTGAAAGGCAGGATCCCTGTCGCGCTTCACGGCGCCAATTGCTTCAGTGTTGGCGTTCCTGCAAGAAGGTCTGGAGAAAGGTCCGTCGCTCATCTCTCTTAAGGTCCAGGTAGCGGCTCTAGCTTGCTTCAGGAGTCGCCTGAAGGGTGCTTCCCTGGCTTCTCAGCCAGATGTGGTGCGTTTTCTCAAAGGGGTTAATCACCTACGCCCTCCTCTGCACTCAATAGTGCCTACATGGAATCTCCATCTGCGGGCCTTGCAGAAGCCGCCCTTTGAGTCATTATCGCGGCTGTCTCTGAAGGACCTGACGTTGAAAGCGGTCTTTTTGGTGGCAATCGCTTCAGCCAGGAGGGTTTCCGAGCTCCAGGCGCTCTCGTGTAGAGAGCCGTTCCTGCGGTTAACGGAGGCAGGAGTCTGTATTTGCCCAGTGCCTTCCTTCCTGCCCAAGATTGTTTCTCGCTTCCATGTGAATCAGCAGCTTTGTCTACCCTCCTTCCGTAGGGAGGATTATCCAGAGGAGTATCGTGCTCTCAGATGCCTGGATGTTAGACGAGTTATCATCAGAAGTGACCAACGATTTCCGGAAGTTGGATCACCTGCTCGTGCTGTTCGCGGGCCCCCGTAGGGGTCTGCAGGCATCTAAACCTACCGTGGCACGATGGGTCAAGGAAACGATTGCGGCGGCTTATGTGGCCGCAGGGAAGGTGCCGCCTATCCAGCTGAAAGCTCATTCTACTAGAGCACAGGCGGCTTCGATGGCAGAGTCCAGGTCAGTTTCCTTGGAGGAGATTTGCATATCAGCGACTTGGGCGTCGGCTCATACCTTCTCACGGCATTATCGGTAGGACGTGGCAGCACGGGCCGAGGCCCAGTTTGGAGCTTCAATGTTGCGTTCTGGGATTTCCATGTCCCGCCCTGGGTGAGTACTGCTTGGGTACATCCCTCCAGTCTATGGATTGATACTCTTGATGATATGGAAGGTAAAATTATGTATCATACCTGATAATTTTCTTTCCATTAATCATAGCAGATCAATCCATAGTCCCTCCCTGATATCTGTACTGTTAGTTCTAGTTCAGTTATATTTCAGGTTCAAGTTTAGACTTCAGTTCCTGTTCAGGAGGACTTCGAGTTCAAGGTCTTCCACTTGGATTTCCCTGGAGTTGGGACGACTTTGTGTTACAGTGAGCTGCTGCTTCTTTCCCCCCGTTTCGACGGTGGTTTGATTTGTAACTAAATTATGCCAGTGCTCCCTCCCGCTTCGTGTGGCAGTAGGGTAGCTTTGTTTCCCTCTTGCTTTGGCGGTGATGAGTTAAGCCAGCTCCTCTCACGGTTGCAGTAGCAGGATATGCCAGTTCCCCCGCGTCGGCGGGTGTGGGTGCCCCCCCCCCTGCTTCGGCGGTGGTTGGGTGGCGAGTGTCCCTTTTTGGGTGTAATGCTCTATGTTTGGTGATTCCTGCGGATGGAGCTTTGATATTGATTATACTGAGGATTTCCTGGTAGCACATGACCACATATAAAGAGGCAAAAGAGTGCTCTCTATCTCCACCTGCTGGTAGATGGACACTACCCACCAGTCTATGGATTGATCTGCGATGATTAATGGAAAGAAAATTATCAGGTTTGATACATAATTTTACCTTCTTCTGGGGCCACAACAGCCACTGCATTGAGAGTGAGGTAAACAATGAGCCTGTTTTTATTTTGGGATGAAGAACATTCGTGAGTGCCGCCAATGTCTGACCCTAAACATAGAAGAAACTGACATCAGCCTAAAATAAATATTGGGAGTTCACTGCCTTACCGCCTTCTGGGTTAACTGCCTAGACTAAAAACTAAAAGGTGCAGTGCCACATACATTTAAGAAATAAATATGAACCAGTGGCCCACAGTAATTTGACTGGAGAGTATTGTAGGCTGGGAAAGACTGAGGGATGAAAAGGAGAATCAGGATACAGACTTCCTATTCTACTGTTTTGTAGGGTGAGAGCAGGAGAGAGGCCCTGGGTGAAAAGGGGAAGGCTGGGACTGGAAAGTTGAGTGATACAGAGAGGCAGACCCCTGGTGATGAGGGCGGGCACTGTGAGAACCTGAGGATTGGAGGACAGGGAGTGTGTAGATTGAGAGAATAAGTGGAGGGGTGGGGGAGATGCTCAGGAAGGGTAGAGTAAAAGGATTATAAGTTTTGAGTGAGAGAAGGTATCTCGGGGGGTCAGGAAAGAGCCTCAGGATTAGAGGGAAATGAGCAGGGATTAAGTGCGTAAATGAGATCTGTGGGGGAGGGGGAGGACGAGTGTGGGGACTAGAGGATTGGGTAGGGAAGAAGAAACGAGAGTGGGGACTTAGAGGCATGGGTAGAGAAGAAGAGTGAAGTCCCAGATGGGAAGGCAAGAACAAGAATTAAGAGGCTACGTGGTGACTGGAGATTATATGATAACCCATGTTCAATATTTTCCTATATCTGTCCTGCTTCTTTGATCTCAATCAGGGGTGCCAGAATTCCCCTTCCCAGAGATCTATGTTCCAGCAGCAATGTTTAAAAATTGTTGTAATTCACAGTTTAGGCCATCCAAGCTGATGCATGCTATAGGGCCTACATATGTACCAGCTTGAAGACCTCTGTTCTTTTTCTTTTGTTTGTTTTTTTAGCTATGTTGCTGCCTCTGCTTTAGATCTCTGGGCAAGTGGAATTTGTAGCTCTTGATTTGATTTATTGATATATTGCATTAAACAAAAATGCATCAAAGTAGTAAAAGCAGTTAGGGTTTAAAAAAGGTTTGGATAGCCTCAAGGAAAAGTCCATAAGCTATTATTAAAATGGACTTGGGGAAATTCCACTGCTTATTTCTAAGATAAGCAGCATAAAATGTATTGTACTGTTTTAGGATCTTTCCAGGTACTTGTGACCTGGATTGGCCACTGTTGGAAACAGGATGCTGGGCTTGATGGACCTTCGATCTGTCCCAGTATGGCAATACTTATGTATCTATGTAAATTAATAAAATATAAACAATCATAGAATTAAAATATAAAAAACAATAAAATAAATCAATAAAAGCATCACCCATTCCTTCTCAGATATGCAAGGGAGTAGGAGCCCCCTCCATGGAGTGCCATCAGGGCTAAAGTCATCCTTTCACCGCACTCTTCCATCTTGTCTTTGTTGGAGGGGGCCGCTCAATCATCTGGATAAGATGGCATTGCAAATACTGTCCTTAATTTTGCTTTCTTTGTTGGATTATTTGTAGTAAATAATTAGCAGATTTTATACACACAGCTTCAGCTTTAGAAATGTTAATTTCTTTTCTTCATCTCTCTCACATACACCCCAGAATAATTCACTGCTGAGTCACTTTAAAGTTGAAGTAACAAAACATCTGTTTACTCACAGTTTGTAGTTAGATTATATTCAGACAGGCTTATATAAACATAATACTATACATTTGGATTATCAGCTCTTTCCATGTGCTTAGATGGTAATGGATGCTCACACCATAGATTCTCAGGCTAGGAGAGATCATGAGTTCCATGTGCTGTGCCTAATCACCCCCACAGGAAGTTGCATAGGTGTGACCTCTCTAGGCAATTCACATCAGAGGTCACAGAGTAATCACAGAGAAAAAATTGGTGACAGACAATGCATGTAAAATACAATACATTATTCCAACAAACCCCTTCTCATGCATAACTGTCATGCAATTATTAATTCATACAAAGTCCAAGCTTTATTCGCAGATTCTCAAAACGTTCTCTGGGTAACGGTTTGGTCATGATGTCAGCTGTCATCTCACTGGTGTGACAATAGTCTAGACTGATGACCCCTTCTTTCGCCAGCTCTCGCACGTTGTGATATTTCGTTGCGATGTGCTTGGTGCGTGACTGAACCTTGTCATTCTTTGACAGTCTGATGCAGCTCTGATTATCTTCCATTATCTGGATTGGTCTCTGTTCAGCTATTCCAAAATCCAGCAAAAGTTTTTCAATCCACATCAGTTCTCTGCATGCTTCTGATACAGCCACATATTCAGCTTCTGTAGAAGACAGACTCACAATACTTTGTTTATGACTGGCCCAAGAAATTTGTACATTTCCATACATAAACACATATCCACTTGTGGATTTATAATCAGAATGATCCCCTGCCCAATCTGAATCACAGTAACATATTAGTTTTGGATTACTATTGGCTGAAATCTTTAATTTACAATCAATGGTACCCTTTAAATACCTTACCATCCTTTTAACTGCAGTCCAATCTGATTTGGTAGGTGAGCTGACCCTTCTGCTCAAAATTCCTACTGCATTTGCTATATCAGCCCTGTATGTGGTAGTCAGATATAAAAGCTTACCTATGGCTGATCTATATTGGATGTTATCTGGTAAAGGTTCTCTTACTGTTTCATCCTTCAGAAAATCAGTGATCATGGGAGTGCTTACAACTTGGGCATCTTGCATACCTAAACTTTCAATAAGCTCATTTATTTTCTGCTTCTGGCTTAGAAGATAAGAACCATCATTTTGTTTCTCAATTTCTATACCAAGATAGTATGACACATTACCAAGTTCTTTTATCTCAACATTCAGGTTTAAATATTTTACAATGTCCTTGTACTCTTGCTCACTTTCGCTTGCAATGAGCAGATCATCAACAAAAGCTAAAATGTATGCATATTGTCCATTTCTGCACCTAGTGTACAAGCATTTATCTGCTTCACCTTGCTTAAATCCTAAATTTGTCAATATTTCATGCAATTTGTCATTCCAACATTTTGCACTTTGCTTTAATCCATAAAGACCTTTGTTTAATTTACACACTAGCTGTCTTTGTTTTGTATTTATGAAACCTGTTGGCTGTTCCATGTACAAGTCTTCAGTTATATCTCCATGAAGAAATGCTGTTTTCACATCAATGTGGTTGACTTGCATGCCTTTTGAGACTGCAATGCTCAGAAGTGTTCTAATTGTCGTGTGTTTCACTACAGGTGCAAACACTTCATCAAAATCTTCTCCATATTTTTGAAGATATCCCTTTGCGACTAATCTGGCTTTATACCTTTCCACTTTTCCTTGTGCATTCCTTTTTAACTTGAATACCCATTTGCATCCTATAGCTTTCTTGCCAGGAGGTAATTTTGTAAGAATCCAAGTATTATTTTTATCCAATGCATCAATTTCTTCTTGTGCAGCTTTACGCCATTCAGCAGCTTCTTCTGCTGGCATTTTCTCAATCTCATCCCATGTTAAGGGCTCTTGAGCTTCTGCTGACTTTGTTAGGTAAGACAGTCTTGGGGGTGGAACACCTTTGTTTTCCCTGGATGAGCGTCTGACAACAGGTTGGTCCGACCTTTCCGCATCCTCTAAATCTGAGAGTCCTTCTCTAATTGATTCCCCTTCTCCAACTGTACTGTCTCCTGCAATGATCCTTTCTGTGTCTGCTTCCTCTGCCTGTTCCTCGTTAGATACAGATGAGTTGCTTTCAGACATCTGCCTTGGTATGGCATTTATATACACTGGCATGTCTATTATGGTTCTAGTTTCATATTCTGGATGATAAGGCTCATCTGGGATAATCCAGCCTTTATCAACCCTTTTGTTTTCATCAAAATATGTAACATGTCTTATGCCAACAATGCCAGTTTTCAGATTCAAAATTCTATATCCTTTGTGTCCTGGAGCATAGCCAACTAAAATGCCCCTTTCTGTTGTGGAATCCAGCTTATGCCTTCTTTGCTTTGGTACATGAGCATATGCTGTACTTCCAAATGTTCTTATGTGTGACAGGTTTGGCTTCCTACCATGCCATGTCTCATGTGGTGTGCGCTCAGCGCCTTTAGTTGGCATTCTGTTTTGTAGGTACACTGCTGTGAGAATGGCTTCCCCCCATAGTCTTTTAGGGAGATTGCTATCTGACAGCATACATCTGGTCATTTCCACAAGTGATCTAAATTTTCTCTCTGCAACAGAATTTTGCTCTGGTGTATAAGCTACTGTTGTGATATGCTGAATGCCTTCTTGTTCTAGAAATGTGCGCATGCTTTGTGAAGTGAACTCACCACCATTGTCGGTCTGAAGAACCTTTGGTTTTCTTTCAAATTTATTGCTCACCATGGCTACGTATTTCTTCAGCATGTCTGTGACTTGACTTTTTTCTTTCAGCAAATAGGCCACACAATATCTAGAGAAATCATCCAAGAATATTAGCACAAATCTGTTATTTCCCAATGATGGGATATTAAACGGTCCACATAAGTCACTGTGTATTAAGTCCAGTACTTTATTACTCCTATTTCCTGTGTATGCAGGAAATGAGGGTCTCACACCTTTTTGAGTAACACAGTCTATGCATTTCTCCATTTTACCAGTATCTGCACTTATCTGAATGCCTGTGGCTAGTTGCCCACTGTGAAGATCCTGGATCACCTTAAAATCACGATGTCCCAGGCGGCGGTGCCAGATTTCCAGACTACATTTACCATCATTCTTCCTTACTTGCGCCAGATGTGAGGCTTCACCTGAAATGCTCAGTTTATAAACATCATTATGCATAAAAGCTTCAGCATACACTTCATCATTTTTAGAGATTGTGCACTTACTGTTTTCAAATCCCTTCTTATCTAATGTAGATACACTAAGCATATTGCAAACTGCTTGGGGAATATACAAGACATCACTTACAGGAATTTCTTTAACTTCATTAGACACTTTGCATTTTAAGAATCCAATGCCTTTTGCTTGGATCTGAGTAGTCCCTGCGTTTGCAGTTTGAAGAATACCTTCTTCTGGACTCATTTCCTGAAAGAAATCCTTACAATTGGTTAAATGGCATGTGCTCCCCGAATCCAAAATCCAAGTACTTTCATTTGAATTATTATTTACCATAGTCAAAGATTTTTCTGCCATTAGAAAGCTCTTATGTTTATCATTGTCTTTTGTACATGTCCTGCTTGGAAAATTCTTTTGTTCCATTGGCTTAGGTGAGCTAGAGGGGGTGTTTTGTGTTTCCTTACACCATTTAGATACATGTCCCTCCTTTCCACATGAATAGCAAATCAGCTTGCCCTTGGGTGGAGTTTTCCCATAGCTCCGCCTTCCTCTGTTCTTTGCCAAGAAATTTGTTTCATTTCTCTCTGACTTGCTTTGAGAACACATCTCCTCAGAATCATTAATTATGCATTCCTGCCTCAGTTTTGATGCTGCCTGTTCAAAAGATTGCCCTTCAATGGCTTCATTTACAGACCTAAAAACATCAAACTTCTTTGATAGTGAGGTAAAAAGAAATGCTCTTTTCAATGCATCACACATGGGAATTCCAGAAAGTTCTAACTTTTGAAATGAAGACATAAGATGCATAATGTGATCATTACATTTACTTTTATCCCTTAATTTGGGCTCATTTAACTCTGCTAACCAAATTGGTTGCTGTTTTGCATATGTAGTTGCATACATAGTTCTCAGTTTATATAAAATTTCGTTTGCTGTATCTTTTGCCTCCACTAATATGGCTTGTTTCTCTGAGAGAGCTTCCAAAAACATGCACTTCACATAATAGTTTGCATTGTCCCATTCAGCCATATTTTCAGCTGTTCTGTTTTGGTCTAAACATATATTTAATTTCTTTGCTTGAAGGAGACATCTGAATCTTAGTTCCCATTGCTGATAATTAAATTCAGTTAATTTAGGCACCTTGAGAGAGTAGAAAAATGGTGAATTTCCTCCCTCAGCCATTTCTTAGCCTGTTTGGTGTGTGGGGGGAGAGAGAGACAGACTGAATCTTTCTTTTAAAACTTAAGAGAAAAAAATGTGGCTTTTTCACTGCCTGGTAATATTTCTCCCTTTTTCAATTCCTGGGCTGGGCCCATAACCCTTTTGTTGGATTATTTGTAGTAAATAATTAGCAGATTTTATACACACAGCTTCAGCTTTAGAAATGTTAATTTCTTTTCTTCATCTCTCTCACATACACCCCAGAATAATTCACTGCTGAGTCACTTTAAAGTTGAAGTAACAAAACATCTGTTTACTCACAGTTTGTAGTTAGATTATATTCAGACAGGCTTATATAAACATAATACTATACATTTGGATTATCAGCTCTTTCCATGTGCTTAGATGGTAATGGATGCTCACACCATAGATTCTCAGGCTAGGAGAGATCATGAGCTCCATGTGCTGTGCCTAATCACCCCCACAGGAAGTTGCATAGGTGTGACCTCTCTAGGCAATTCACATCAGAGGTCACAGAGTAATCACAGAGAAAAAATTGGTGACAGACAATGCATGTAAAATACAATACATTATTCCAACATTCTTACAAAACTAAAATTTTTGCTTCCAAATAAGCACTAGCTTTAGTGCTCTAAACAACTGAGGTTAGACTGAAATATATTTCCATAGCATTCTTCTAGACCGTCACAGATGAGTTATGCATTCCTACCAGCAGGTGAAGACTGAGAATACACTGAATTTCCAGTAGGCATATGTGGTCTGTGCAGTCACCCTGAAAGTCGGTCTATTCTCAGTCTCAGCAGATCTGTGCATTCCCAGTGGGTTCCTTTAAAATTTTTAAAAAAGGATTTTTTGATTCGGGGAACACTGGTGAGACCACAGCAAGAGGTAGTATTTTTGTTGGGTCATAAGCCAATTCACAAAAAAAAAAAAAATAAAGGCACAAGTGACATCCTTAAAAGAGGTTTTTTTTTTAGACTTTGACAGCTTCGAGCCATATGATTTATTTTGGTGGAAGAAGATTTTAGATCAGTGTTTCAAGCTGTCTTGTTGCCCCAATTGGATTATTGTAACTCTATGTGTATTTCAGCTAAACAAATGAGACAGTTGACGCTAATGCAGAATACGGCTATTAGATTAATTAGTAGGACTCAGCGGTTTGATAGCATCTCTCATATCATACTTTCCATTGGTTAACAGTGAGTAACTGTATCAATTTTAAAGTACTTTGTCTTATTTTAAAATCGATATTTGGCTTGAATTCTGAATGTTTGACAGAGTTATTGGTTTTCCCTTCAATGAATAGGTTTTCTTAGGACTTTGAACCTTGGCTTTCCTTCTTTAAGAAATATTTGGTTTAAATCTTTTTTGGAAGCTTCTTTTATCTTTTCAGGAGTTAGATTATGGAATAAGCTTCCTCTGAATCTAAGGCAAGCATCTTACTTTCTTTTTAGGAAAATGTTAAAAACATATTTGTTTGAAAGAGGCTCTTAATTATTTCTGATTATGTATCTATATCTATTATTCCTTCATTCATTTTGAAGTTCTATTAAATACGTTAACCGCTTTAAATTCAGCTGGATTATAGCAGTATAGAAGATCTTGATAGAATTGAATTGAGTTTTTTCAAATGCCTGGCTGACTTTTCCTGCTTGCCAGATGGGGACTGAGACCTAGAGCCAAGTCCCTTCCCCACCCCCACCCCTCCTCCTCATGATGGTTTTTTTTCAGGCTACCTTGTTTGTTTCCCCGGTTCTCCCTTGCTGCTCTTGGGCAGAGGGAGAGGGGTCTGCCTACAACCTTTTCCCTTGTTGGTCCGTTGGTTGCTCTGAGAGTGAGCATTACTAATACAAAAAAAAAAGCAACAGAACAAAGAGCAGACTCAGCAATGTTTTCACGGGGGGAGAGTGCTTGAGCACTTACCAGTTGCCTTTTAAGGGCAGGCTGCTCTTCGGGGATGAGCTGGACAAGATCGTGACAGATCTTGGCAGTTCTAAAGGCAAGAGGTTGCCGGAGGTCAAGGCAAGGGCCAGTGGTGCTTGAGCACTTACCAGATACTCTGCAGCTGTTTCTCGTGGGCCAGTGGGGTGCTCCATAGGGCTCACGCTTATATGCCCGTTAGCCTTGTCACATGGGCTGCAGTGCAATGGCAACGCTACCAGAGCACTGTCCAGTGTGTTGACTCTGTGCTCAGTGCCACTGGACAGCTGCGCCTTCTGTTTGGGGGATCAGGCCGCACCTTCCTCTGTGTCGGCAGTGCTGGGCCAGGTGCTGGTGAGTACTACAGAGGTTGCAGGGGACGCGGAGCAGTGGTCGTGTTTTCAGCGGAAACTACTGCCATCTTGGATGCCTTGCCACCTTCTGATCTACCGTGTCTGTACCTAATCTCTACAAGGGAGTCGGCTGCATCGGGTGTGGTGCATCCTGTTCCTCTAGTGGTGGATTTTCCCCCTGATATTGTCCTCGCGATATACTGTCCCTGTCAACGCCAGTAGAGAGCTCAGCAGAGGGGTCTATTACAGGGGTCATCCTCTAAGAATAGGCATGTGGATTGGGCTTTAGATGCTGTGGAAGAGGCTACATTTGTGCCTTCTGAGGAGGAGTGTGATTGACTTATGGAGAATCTTGCTGTTTCAGAGCACATGGATGACAGCTGGGCGGAGGACTTGCCTTTGGGAGAGGATTTGTGTGTGGTCTGTATTTTGCTGCGGGACGAGCTCCAGGAGTTGCCCAGGTGTTAGCCACTCTCCGCTTTGAAGATACGTCTAAGGAAGCCCCTTGGACAGTGGACCCACTTCTGAAGGGTATCTGCAAGTCAGCAAAATTTTTCTCTATGCATCAGGATATTAGGGATGTCATCCAGATCCAGTGGAATGCTCCGAACACCCCTGTTCAGTTGGCATGCTCTATATGCGTCTATACCCAATTTCTAAGGAGGATCAGGAGCCCTTGCATCCGCCTCAAGTGGATGCACTGGTGTTTATGGTCACCAAGAAGATTACGGTCTGGTGGACAGTGGCACAGCTCTGACGGATCTGCAGGACTGTCGAATGGAGACCCTTCTCAAGCAAGTTTTTAATGTGGCGGTGCTAGGCTTCCAGGCAGCCATTTGTGGTGGCTTAGTGGCTCGGACCTGCTTCCATTGGGCTGAGCATGTGCTTGATCTGGTCTCTCTTGGACCAGGTGGTGGCCAACATTGAGATGGGGACTTTTTTTTGTCTGTTCTCTGACTGCTTCGTGTGGCGGTGAAGTCCATGGCCCTGAGTATTGCGGCTAGGAGGTCTGTTTGTGCGGCTGGTCAGCAGATGCGGCCTCCAAGTCCAAGCTTAGCAAGTTTCCCTTTGAAGGTACGCTGTTGTTTGGAGAAGAGTTAGATAAGCTGATCAAGAGCTTGGGGGATACTAAATTTCCACTTCTTCCGGATGATAGGCCTTGTTCGAGGACCTGTGCCTTGTCGCACTAGGAGTAGGTTTTGTGAGGCCCAAAGATATCATCCTGGCAAGAGTGTGCTGCTTGTCAGCAACATGGTCAGGACTGGTTAAGGGAATTTAGGTGGACCCACATTACCGCAGACTAGTGGGTTCTCAAGATCATTTGGGATGGTTACGCTTTGGAGTTTGCTCATCCCTAGCAAAATATGTTAATTTTGTCACCTTGTTGGGTGCGCTGAAAAGTCCACACGGTTTGACAGACCCTCGGTCGTCTTCTGGCCCTTCATGCTGTGGTTATGGTCCTGGCCAACAAACTGGTCCGACCACTACTCCATCTACTTTGTGGTTCCAAAGAAGGACTCCTGTCCCATTCTGGATCTCAAGGAGGTCAATCGCCCCTTGTGGGTTCCATCCTTCCATATGGAGACTCTCAAGTTGGTCTTTACCGCGGTACAGCAGGGGAAATTTTTCACCTCTCTGGATCCTTACCAAGGCATATTCCCAATCGTCAGACTCATCAGTGGTCCTTTGCTTTGCCATTTTGGGCAGACATTAGTTTTGTGTTCTCCCTTTTCACCTGGTCACGGCTCCTCGCACCTTTTCTAAAGTGATTTTGGTGGCAGCAGCCTTGAGGCAGGAGGGAATCCTAATCCATCCTTAACCTCAGCAACTGGCTTGTCCAGGCGACGTCCTTTCACAGTGTTGGGACACGGCTCAGGTCGTGCAGTTGCTTCAGGAGTTGGGTTGAATGGTCAACTTAGCCAAGAGTTATCTCCAGCCTTCTGAGGTCTTGGAATATTTGGGTGTGTGTTTCAACACAGTACAGGGCAGAGTTTTCTTGACCGAGGAATGGGTTTAGAAACGCCAGGGACAGGTGTCATTGCTCTCTGCTTCAGTCCAGAAGTCCACTGGTGAAATGGTATCTGCGGGTGTTGGGGGTCCATATTGGCAACCCTGGAGGTGGTACCTTGGGTGAGGTCTCATATGCGCCCTCTGCTGTCGGTGCTACTCTCATTGTGGTCCCCTCAGTCTCAGAAGCTGGAGATCAGGTTGCCTCTTTGGTCCTTGCTGATGGCCAGTTTGTGCTGGTGTCTGGATCATTCTCATCTGGTAGTTGGGGTCAGTCTAGTGTCCTTGACTTGGACAATGGTCACCATGGATTCCAGTCTTTCCAGCTGAGGAACTCATTTTGTGGGTCACGTGGCCCTTGGGAGCTAGTCTGTCGTGTAAATGGCCTTGTCTATCAATGTCCTGGAAACAGGGTGATCTGCCTGGCCTTGGCCACATTTCGAGTTCCTCCTGGGGATGGCGGAAGGCAGTGCAAATGTTCTGTCAACACCTCGGCTGTGGCGTATCTCAATGGTAGGGGGGGGGGGGGACAAAGAGCCCTCGGGTAGCAAGGGAGGCGGGCATTCTCTTTGTGTGGGCAGAGGACCATCTCGTGGATCTTTTGGCAGCTCACATCAGGGTCGACAATGTGCAGGCTGACTATCTCAGTAGTCATCTTCTGCATTCCAGAGAGTGGAGGCTCAATCCACAGCTGTGTGTGCTCATCCTTCGCAATGTCTGTCAACACCCAGGTCCCCCATTTATTTTTTAGCAGGAGTAGAGACAGTCAGGCGGGGGGCCTGGATGCATTGGTGCAGCCTTGGCCTACATTGGGGCTCTTTTTGTGTTTCCTTCCTGGTCTCTCATGGGCAGGGTGATACAGTGCATACAGCGCCATCAAGGGCTGATGATTCTGATAGCATCCAATTGGCCCTGAAGACTATAGTATGGAGACTTGGTTCAATTGCTAGTGAGTCAGCCTCTTCATCTGCCCAGTTCAGCCACCCTTCTGGCGCAGGGGCTGGTGTTCATGGAAGACCTGGCCCGATTCTCTTAATGCCTGGCCCTTGAGCGGGCACGCTTGAAGAAGCGGAGTTACTCTGCCCCAGTCATTGCGACTCTTTTTTATCATCTTGTAGGCCTATTTCCATCGCCTATATGCGCGTTTGTTGGATCTTTGAGGGATGATGTCAGGTTCGCGGCATTGTGCCCCTGAAAGCCTCTCTTCCCAACATTCTGGATGTTTTGTAGGCTGGCTTCGTTGTCTCTCAAGGTGCAGGCCTGTTTTCAGGGGCAAGTCCCTGGCAGTTCTCCCAGATGTGCAGCACTTCCTGCACGGAGTGCGACTTCTCTGGCCCCCAGTTCGGCCAGCCATCCATACCACCTTGAGGTTTTAATCTCATTCTGTCCTGGTCTCGGCATCCTTTATTATTATTACTACTACTAATCATTTCTATAGCACTACTAGATTTACACAGCACTGTACACTTTAACATAGAAATGGTCCCTGCTCGACAGAGCTTACAATTTAATCAGGACAGACAAATAAGGGGTAAGGGAAATACTTAAGTTGGGAATAATAAAACAGGTATGGATACTAAACAAGTCAATAGGGGTTAGGAGTTAAAAGCAGCCTTTAAAAGGTGGGCTTTTAGCCTAGATTTGAAGACAGCCAGAGATGGAGCTTGACGTACTGACTCAGGAAGTCTATTCCAGGCGTACGGTGCAGCAAGATAAAAGGAATGGAGTCTGAAGTTAACGGTGGAGAAAAAGGGCATAGATAAGAGAGAGTTACCCAGTGAATGGAGTTCCCAGGGAGGAGTGTAGAAAGAGATGAGGAGCTGCAGAGTGAATGCACTTGTAAGTCAATAAGAGGAGTTTGAACTCTATATGGAAACGGATAGGGAGCCAATGAAGTGACTTGAGAGGGCTAACGTGAGCAAAGTTACACTGGCAGAATGAGTCGTGCATCAGAATTTTGAACAGATTGAAGGGGAGCAAAATGGCTTAGTGAGAGACCTGTAAGAAACAAGTTGCAGCAGTCTAAGCAAGAAGTGATGAGTGTGGATAAGGGTTTTGGTAGTGTACTCAGAAAGGAAGGGGCTACTCTTTTGACCAGTTGTATTGGAGTTACAGGTGTTGTCTGGTTCCGTTCCTGCTATTTTTTCTGGATAAAGTGGAGCTTTGGTTGGTCCCTTCCTTCCTGTTTAAGGTGGTGTCTCCCTTTCATGTCAATTAGTTTGTGGTCCTTCTGGTGCTTGGGGATCGTTCAGGGTCAGAAGATCCGTGCAGGCTCCATTGTTTGGACATGCAACGGGCACTCCAATGTTATTTCCTTGTTTCTCAGAAGTTTGGGCAGACTGATCGGCTTTGTGCTCGTCGGGGGCTCTCGGCAAGGTGCAGCGGCCTCTAAAGCAACCATTGCTTGGTGGATCAAAGAGGCCATAGCGTCAGCTTGTCTACTTCATGGAAATGTGGTACCAGAATTCTTGAAGATGCATTTGACTAGGATGCAGGCCTCTTTCTGGGCAGAACATTCCTTGGTGATGTCTCGACATTTGCAGGGTGGCTGCTTGGTTGTCCTTCACACTTTTGCACATCGTTATCGGTTATTCAGGTGCGCCAGGATGCGGAGTTTAGAGCTCGTGTGCTGGAGTACAGGCTGCAGAGTTCCCACGCAAGAGGTCACTGCTTTGGTACTTCCCCATCTGTGATGGTCTAGAGGGACACTGTGGAAGGAGAAATTAGGTCTTGCCTGATAATTTACTTTCTTTTAGACAGTCACAGAGCCCACTTTTTTTTTTTTTTTTCCAGGGCGGCAAAAGGCAGTTACCAGGGTATATGATGACCGTAGAAGATAACTTTCACACTCGCATTGACCAGAAAAAAAAAGTTTTTTGTGTTGAATTCATAATTTTATACATTGGCAGCAGTGTAGCAGGAAGACAGGGCTGTTGCCCTGACCCTGGTCCTCACAGCTTCTTCAGGGGTTGTGTTTGGTGCTCTTCGGCTTGTTCCCTTTTCTTGCTGGTGGTCTCGGCCTCTTCTGCATTTCTATTTGTAGACTGACTTTCAGAGGACTGCACAACCCACTTATTCGCCTACTAGAAGTTCAGTGTATTCTCAATCTTCTTCTTCAGGTAAGAGTGCCTAATCCATCAGTGATAGTCTAGAGGGACTAAAGGAAAGCAAATTAGCAGCTAAGACCTCATTGCTGCTTACTCTATTCATGTCAGTTTGCAATAGTACTTAAGTATAGTGTGCAATTCTGGCTACCCCATCTCAAAAGATACAAAGGGCAGCAAAAATGAGGCAAGAACAACATCTTAATGAAAAAAAAGTTGAACAAGTACTCTTCAGCTTAGAGAAGGAAGATTCTGAGAAGATGATAGTGGTTTATAAATCATGAGTGGAATGGTAAATGCGAACATTGTTTACTCTTTCAAATAGTATTAATAGATATCATTTGGAGGAAGTATTTTTTGACAACACAAATTAGCTGTGGAATATGTTGCTAAAGGATATGGTTAAGGTTAGTAGGTGCATAGCCAGACCTTGGTTTTTGTGCATACATTGAGGTGAGGGCTTCCGCTGGCAGGGCTTAAGGACCCCCACCAGCTAAAGCGGCAGACAACACCTCAGTTTGAGGGGGGCTGGAACACAAAGGCCCCCCACTGCTTAATAGTATTTCTTGAGGACAGGACCATTAACAATTATTGTTCAAGTAGACTAGGATCACTATCCCGTGAGTAAGTAACAGCGAATGGATCTCCCTGTTATGATTGAAAACATAAGATGTGCCATACTGGGTCAGATCAATCCATTAAGCCCAGCATCCTGTGCCTGAGAATGGCTAAGCCAGGTCACAAGTACCCAGTAGCATCCCAAAGAAAATCCTGTCTGGTTATACCCAGTGATAAGTAGTGGCTTTCTCTAGTCAGTGTGGCTAATGGGTTTTGGTCTTTTCCTCCAGGAACTTGTCTAAAGCCAGCTGTGCAGACTGCTTTCACTAAGTCCGTGGTCAACAAATTTCAAGTTTAACTTTGTGCTGAGTGAAAGTGTTTTCTTTCTGCTATTTTAACTCTCGGCCATTTTTATCCAAACTGAAGATCTGGAACCTGTTTAGCCTCTCTTCATTTTGGTTGCCCTTCTCTGAATATTTTGTGGTTCACTTCTTTTTCTTCATCTTCCATGCATCTATTTTTAGCAGTCTCGGCCCTCATTTATGGAACGCCCCTGAAGACTTTCTTCTTAAAACTCACCAATTCTGTCTAGGTTTTGGTGTTCCTTCCTAGTAGTCTCCCTCTTATTTTCTCTATCCGCTGTTTCTCTCTTTATATTATGTTTTGTTGTAAACCGCATAGTCGCCTTTACTGGCTCCCGTGTGGTATATAAAATGCTGTGAAGAAATAAAAATAAATTGTTGTCCTTTGAAATGAAGTGACCAGATCTGCATACAGTAACTTGGGAAGCTTCTGTGGCAGACAGGATACTGGGATTGCTGGACTTGTGTAGCATTTGAGCTTTACTGCTTTTATTCAGCATAGGTATGGGGAGATCTGCAGAATCACAGGGACAGCATGTGTTGAAGGGGGTGGGAGGGGGAAAGACTTGCCTTTTAAAGTGGCAGAGAATGATTGTGTATGTTAGTGGGCAGTACTACCGTCTAACAATGTTAAATCTTTCTCCCCAGGTATGCTGCTAAATCAGGCTATCCGCCACCAGTACTATAATCCTGTGGACACCGACAGCCGGTTTGGCAGAATTGACAGCCCTAAACTGGAGGACATGTTTAACAAATCCAAACCACGTTATTTCAAACGCACAAGCTCTGCTGTTTGGCACTCCCCACCCCTGACTAGTAACCGGATCAATCTGCCCATACCATGTGGTCTGAAAAAGTACTGAGCCTGACCAGCCACTAGACTGCTCTTGTGCTGTAAATAACGTCCACAAATGTGCTTTCTGTCTGTCCCTTGCTGTTGCCATAGTGAGTCTTTCTATTTGTTTTTACATGGGTGGGGGGAGTGGTGATGCAAGAATGTTTAGTATTTTATCTAATTTTTAGTTTTCCATGAAAATAAAGCTTGAATATAACAGTAACTGTTATATTTTAAAAAGTTCTCCTGTGTTTTCTGACTGGAAAAATGTTTCACTTTTGCTTATCTATTTTGTGTGGGATGTTTGTTTTTAGCCAAATATGGTAATGGACTATTCCTGGGAGAAGGTGGCAAGAAAAAGGTCAGGGCATGCTATTGAAGGAGCTCCCAACTGTGATTAACTTTAGAGAGTTCTAGAAAGTAGGGACCAGAACTCTGTAGCTATATTAGACAAGCAGGTCATGGTATCCATCTTTCCCCTTCCCCCCTTAAGATACTAAAACAGTTGTTGATCCTTCTTTTCAGATATTTCTCACACTCTGGATTCAGAGAAGTGCACCAAAGATTGCTTGTGCAGTCAGACACCCATATAAAAACTGTACTGAAAGCAATTTTATCATTCAACATCTCTTTGACCAGATTTTCTTAGCAGGGAAACAGCATAAACCTCAGCTTCCTCAGCAATCCTCCAGACCGTTCAAGACGGTTATGCACTCCTACCAGCAGAGGGAGAACATTAAAACTTCTTATACAAGTAGCCTGTGCAGACCTTCTACTAACCAGTATTTTCTCAGTCTCAGCAGAGGGTAGATGTGTGCAGTGTACTCATTCTGGTAGGCCCGTTTGGGGTTTCTAGGTTGGGTTGTAAATGTTAGAGAACCCACACTTGGATCTCTATTACAGGGTGTAAGTCCTAAGGGGTTTCTTATTCCCTGTGGGGTGTCACACCCGGGTGGCCGGGTCCCTCCCCCTGTGCTCTTCCTCTGGAGGACTGCTTGACCTCGGCTACAAACCTCGTTCTGTACCCTTGAGGCATTTAGGCATCAACAACGAGGTTTTAAAAAAATAAAATAAAGGAGGCTATTTTGGCCGTTCTTGTGGCAGTCCAAAGATAAAACATCTTCAAGGGCGTTCTTGCCTTAGGCGGTTTTGCCTATTAGTCTGTCAGAGCACAAAAGCAACTGTTTGTTTTTTGTGTTCGCGGCCATTATGTCTAAGCTGGCGAGGTTTCTGTTTTGCGCGAAGCGCGGCGTTGAAGTGAAAGGTGGCCAATGTAAATTTTGTGGGGAGCCTACGTTGTCAGCGCTCTTGCCCCCCGTGCTTTCCCCTGAGTCGGCGGAGGTGTTGGGCGGCGATTTGACCGCACATTCCGGGCCGGCAACGGCGGGGCCGGTTTTGGCGGGAAACACAGCCGTTTTGTCTGCGCGTCCCAGATCGGCCTTGATGGAGCCGTTTTTGGCGGGAAGCGCGGCCCTTTTGGTCATGCATTCCGTACTGGCACCGGGGGACCCGTGTGTGGCGGGAAATGCGCCTAGTTTAGCCGCGGATCACGCGATGGACCTGCTGCCTCGGGAGCAAGGGGGTCCATCGCGGAGACTGCGGGAAGTGTTGGAGCTTCAGCAGCGTCAGGTCGGAGGTTTGGAGTGACCCAGGAGAGGAGGATCTCTTAGATGAGTCTGAGGATCAGGATGGGCTAAGGCCTGGGGAAGATTCTTCACTGGTTCACATTTTTCATAAGGAGGAGTTGTTAGAGCTCATTGATCAGGTGATCTCTACTTTGAAGTTTGCTCCGGCGGCCACTCCCTCTGCGGAGGGACCCCAGGTAGATCCCTTGGTTAAGGGGATTCGGAGAGCCTCCCGTTCCTTTCCCATGAATTCAGACATTAGAGACGTGGTTTTTCAGGAATGGTCTGTGCCGGAGGCTGCTTGTAAGGTGTCTAGGGCTATGGCGCAGCTGTATCCCTTGCCTCCGGAAGATTTGGCCCTGCTGAAACCACCTACTGTGGATGCGGTGATTACGGCGGTTACTAAGGCTACGGCCATTCCGGTGGATCGCGGGTACAGCCTTACGGGATCCTCAGGATAGGAAGCTAGAGTCCTTTCTGAAGCGCAGCTTTGATTTGTCGGCTTTGGCCTTGCAAGCCTCTGTGTGTGGGGGCTTGGTAGCCAGAGCTTGTTTCTGTTGGACGGAGAAGCTCTTGGATGAGCCTGCGTTAGATAGGACTGGTTTGGTTCAGGACCTGGCCAAATTGGAGATGGGGGTCTTCGTTTTTGGCGGACACCCTTTATGATTTGCTAAGGACTTCGGCTAAGAATGTGGCTCTGGCGGTAACGGCTCACAGGGCTCTGGCTTAGGGGCTGGGTGGCAGATGCGGCCTCTAAAGCAAAGTTGTGTTCTCTCCCTTTCAAAGATTCTATGTTGTTTGGAGAGGACTTGGGTAAACTGATGAGTGGTCTTGGGGATACCAAGGTCTCACGGTTGCCGGAGTTACGGCCTAAGGCGGCTAGTCGAGGTGGTTCGGCTAGAGGTCGGTTTAAGAATGCGAGGCAGTACAGGCCGGGCAGATTTGTGTCTCCTTCTAAAAGCCGGTTTTTCCAGCGGGCACAGTTCTTTCGAGGGGGTCGTCGTGGAGGTCAGGACTCCTCTGGAGGTGCCGGAAATGGTAATAAGTCCTCCTTATGAAGGTGTGCAGGTCCAGCCTCTGGTGAAAGTCGGGGCGCGACTTTGTTTTATCAGGGGTGGACCCAAATTACTTCAGATCAATGGGTGCTGGAGGTCGTTCGCGACGGTTATGCGCTCGAGTTCGAGCACCCGCTGCCGGATCTGTTTCTTCCCTCTCTTGTCACTCTCGAGTCAAGTTAAAGGCTATTCAAGAGACTCTGGGTCACTTATTCCAGTTGGGAGCTGTGGTACCCGTTCCTCGGCACGAGCAGGGAATGGGTTGTTATTCCATTTACTTTGTGGTGCCGAAGAAGGAGGACCAGTTTCGACCCATTTTAGATCTCAGGAGGGTCAATGGGGCGCTCAAGGTGCCATTCTTCCGCATGGAGACTCTGCGCTCGGTCATAGTGGCTGTTCATCAGGGAGAATTTCTCACGTCACTGGACCTCACAAAAGTGTATCTGCACGTGCCGATTCGAGAGGCCCATCAGCGTTTCCTTCGTTTTGCTGTTTTAGGGAGGCACTTTCAGTTCTCTGCTCTGCCTTTTGATCTGGCACCGGCTCCACGCACCTTCTCCAAGATAATGGTGGTGGTAGCAGCGGCTTTGCGGAGGCAGGGAATTCTGGTGCATCCGTATCTGGACGACTGGTTGATCCAGGCGAAGTCTCGGGCTCACAGTGTTGCGGTGACGGCTCATGTGGTCGCGTTTCTGGAATCGCTCGGATGGGTAGTGAATGTAGTCAAAAGTCAGTTGATCCCATCACAGAGTCTGGAGTACTTGGGAGTGCGGTTCGACACGGCAGTGGGTCGTGTTTTTCTTTTTTTTTTTATATTATTTAAATTTTGCAATACATTCACAAGAATTTCTTGCAATAGAAACATGAGGGTAACACCAATAATACAAAGCAAATACATTTACTAGGAATTAATCCTCTCTTCTTAGACCACTAAAAGAAGGAGGGGAATTCTTAAAGTTGAGAAGAACAGAAATAATATTTTAATTAGGCAAACAGGCCTGAACGCTAATCCACGGTTAAACTATATTTCTCAAAACTTTCCCTAGGAGTCACTTGACAATTTTCTTTAATTCAACAAAACTTTTCAGCTGGTCCGGATCATAAAATATATATTTGTTACCCTTATATTTTACCAAACATTTACACGGATACGATAATAGGAAACGGGTCGTGTTTTTCTGCCGGATTCTCGGATCGCCTTTCTTCAGCAGCAGGTCCGGCTGTAATGTCCGTTCAGAGTCTGACGATTCGAATGTAACTTCGGGTTCTGGGCCTCATGGCAGTGACAATAGAGGTAGTACCATGGGCCAGGGCGCATATGCGTCAGCTTCAGGCGGCTCTGTTGTCCTGGTGGTCTCCCCAAGTACACAGTTTGGAGTTGCGGTTGTCATTGAGGGGGCTTCTCAGCACAGTCTCCAGTGGTGGCTGTGCTCAGCCCATCTGAAAAAGGGTATGCCGTTGGAACCTTCTCAGTGGGTGATTCTGGTAACAGATGCCAGTCTGCTGGGCTGGGTAGCTCAGTGTCTCGGTCGGTCCGCGCAGGGGCGGTGGTCGATGGAGGAAGCTCAGTGGTCTATCAACCGGTTGGAGACGATGGCGATTCGGCTAGCTCTGTTGGCGTTTCGCTCAAGTGTGGTCGGAAAAGGCGGTAAGAGTCATGTCCAACAACGCGATAGCGGTAGCATATGTCAACCGGCAGGGCGGAACAAAGAGTCCGCGGTTGGCAATCGAGACAGCTCTGCTCATGAGTTGGGTGGAAAGGCATCTAGTGCAGATTTTGGCGGCGCACGTGGCCCGGGTGGACAACATGAACGCGGATTTTCTAAGCAGACACATGTTGGACCCCGGAGAATGGTCTCTGCACCGGTCGGTATTCGACCAGATAGTTCTAAAGTGGGGAATGCCAGTAGTGGATCTCATGGCGTCGGCACAGAATGCGCAGGTTCCTCGGTATTTCAGCCAGCGTTGGGATCCGCGAGTGGAAGGGATCGATGCATTGGTCCTTCCGTGGCCTCAGCGGGTGTTGCTGTACGTGTTTCCCCCGTGGCCCTTGATAGGTCAAGTCCTACAAAGGGTAGAATGTCATGCGGGTCTGGTGTTGTTGGTGGCTCCGAATTGGCCGCGTCAGCCATGGTTTGGGGTTCTGATGCGCTTGTTAGAAGGCGAGCCTCTGCGGCTGGGGGGCTCGGTGCTGTTGTGTCAGGGTCCAATTGTCATGCCTAATCCGGCTCGGTTCTCTCTTACGGTGTGGCCCTTGAGAGGGAAGGGTTGAGAAGGAAAGGGTTTTCCCCTCAGGTGATTGAGACGATGCTGCAGTCTCGCAAACGTGCAACGTCTTTGGCCTATGTGCGTGTGTGGCGCATATTTGAAGATTGGTGTGGGGACCGGGCGTGTGTCCCTTCAACAGCTTCTGTGTCGTGCATTTTAGATTTCTTGCAGGATGGTTTTGAGAAGGGCCTTTCATTGTCATCTTTGAAGGTGCAGCTGGCTGCTTTGGCGTGTTTTCGGGGTAAGGTGCAGGGCAGGTCGATTGCATCTTCCCCGGATGTCCATTTTTTGAGGGGGGTGAAGTTGCTTTGTCCTCCTCAGCGGCCGGTAGTGCCTCATTGGGATCTTAATATCGTTCTTGACTCTTTGACGGGTTCTCTTTTTGAGCCCTTGAAGTCTTGTTCAATAAAAGACCTTACTATGAAGGTGGTCTTTTTGGTAGCTATATCGTTGGCTCGCAGGATTTCGGAACTTCAGGCTCTTTCATGTAGGCCTCCGTTTCTGTGGTTTTCTAAGGAAAAGGTTTTTGCTGCGTCCAGTCCCTTCGTTTTTGCCTAAGGTGGTATCCTCCTTTCATGTCAATCAGGTGATTTCGTTGCCGGTCTTGGGAGACCGGACGGGGGATGCTTCTCAGCGTCGTTTGGCGAAATTGGATGTGCACAGAGTGTTGAAGGTTTACTTGCGCAGGTCGGAGGAATTCAGGTCTTGGGACAGGTTATTTGTCCTTCATGGGGAGGCCCAAGAAGGGAGCGGCTGCTTCTAAGGCATCTATAGCTCGGTGGTTGAAGGATGCCAGCTCTTCGGCTTACATATTGCATGGCCGTACGGTGCCGGTGGGGCTCAAGGCACATTCCACTAGGGGGATGGCGGCTTCTTGGGCAGAGAGTAGTTTTGTTCCACCAGTGGACATTTGTAGAGCGGCGGTGTGGTCCTCCCTGCATTCTTTAGTCAAACATTACAGAATGGATGTACAGGCAAGGGAGGATGCCAGTTTTGGAGCTGCAGTCCTGTCCTCTGGACTTCGCAGGTCCCCACCCTTAGATGTGTTTACTGCTTTGGTACGTCCCAAGCATCTTGAACGGTCTGGAGGATTGCTGAGGAAGGTGAAATTAGGCCTTACCTGCTAATTTTCTTTCCTCTAGATCCTCCAGACCGTTCAAGAGCCCACCCAGTGTATCAGACAGTTCAGTATGAGATTTTCTTTAGACTTCAGTTGCTGATATTTCTAGTAGCTCCTGTGATTTGGGTCCTGGAGTTTTACTAAGGGCAGTTTGTGGTACCGTTTGTGCCCATCTGCAGTTGAATGCCCCCGTCTTAAGGGGAGGACATCCTAGTGTGGATTCAGTGGTTTTGTTTAGGTGGAGGTGTTTTGTTCCTCTGCTTTGTTACTGTTTTACTGGTTAGTAGAAGGTCTGCACAGGCTACTTGTCTAAGAAGTTTTAGTGTTCTCAGTCTCCCTCTGCTGGTAAGAGTGCATAACCCAAGCATCTTGAACAGTCTGGAGGATCTAGAGGAAAGAAAATTAGCAGGTAAGGCCTAATTTCACCTTAGAATCAATGAATAGCTCATTTTCATTTATGAAAGACAATACTGTCCAGCTAGTCTAACTTCATTCTTGGTGTATTGCTATCTTGTAGCTTTTCTCTCTTGCTTCTTCTAAATGTCTTCTGTGCTGTCTCAGATTTTCTTGAATGCCATTGCCATTTTTTTTTTTGTTAACTGACCCCTTAGTCCTGCACCCTGAGACAATTTGTCCCAAATCAGTTCTTCCTTATCAGACCAGTCCAGACAAGTGGGTTATTTTCCCCTGCCAGCAGATGGAGATAGGTTGTTCTAATTTCCCATATAAAGGGGGTTGGTGCTGCAAATAGCTTCTCGTATTTTTCTGTCTCCATCAAACATTGCTTAGTACAGCAGTTACAAGTAGACTGCTCCAGGGAAGGTTGTAGGCCCAGATTCCCTGTGGAGCATGGACTGAGTTTGGGAGATGCTCTTGCCCAACAGTTCTTTGGGGCTGATTTCCCACACCTCAGTTGAGGTCTGAGTTCCTCCTCAATGGGTATGTGGTGACTCACCCTTGGTGGGTCAACACATAGCCCACTCAATTAGAGCACAAGAGTCCTTGTGGGCAGTGTTAGAATCTTTCCAGAGGATAATGGTTGGGAGGCCCCCTTGCCTCCATTGCACCGTTTTGCTAATTTCCCCAGCATGGATATGCAGATGGCTGGAGCAGTCCTGATAGCTATTGTTTATCTCCCATTTCAAACTCCTTTAGCCCAGTGTCACAAGCCTACCTTCTTTTTCTCTAGGAAGGCTGGGAAGGAGCCTGAGCAAGTAATTTTACAGTTGTCTGGCAGGAAATGGATTGGAAGTCCCCTTCATGGTTATTTTGCACCGTAGAGGTGAACTTGATTGTCTGGGAGGGGAGCTGTGGTCTGTAGCAGTTGAAGTAGTGACAGTCATTCTGGGAGAACTAGTAAGTGCAAGTCTAGAGTGTTTAGCACTGCAACAGTCCTGGCCTCTAACTTGGAAGAAAGCAATCCGGGTAGTGCTGACATGGCCATGCTAATTAATGGCAACAAAGCTGAGGGAAACTAGTAGCCCTCGAGTACCCTGGTAAGTGTGTCAGATTTCGTCTGGGATAGAGTTCCCTGCAGGGTCTGGCTGTAGCACACATGATTGACAAAATCCCTAAACTGAAAGAACTTAGGAAAGGGGGAAAAAATGGCTCTGCCTCTGAGTAGTTAGTTGGGCACCTCCATGAGTGGACCTTAGTTGCTCAGTAAAACTCAAGCCAAGCTCTTCATCCTAAGACCAAAAATGCAGGACCGGGGTGGAATGGATGGATATCCTGGTAGAACCAGAATGGAGATTGTCTTCCACACATGTTGGGAGCCTGGATTAGACCTCGATTCATTTTCTAAAAGGGCCAATCAGGAGTGGTATTTCACCTTTTTTCTTTGCTAGGTGACTTCCCCCCCCCCCCCCCCCCCCCCCCCCCAGGAAAAAAAATCTTCCATTTCCTGCTGGGAGAATAGAGCAACATAGGATGTTTACTGTCAAGTAATACAACCTTTGGTATAAAAGACAGCATAGGAGACTTTTATATTGGTGATCAAGCCCCTCTGCAAGTTCAGGTTTTGGGGAATGCTGTTCCCCTTGAGGGATTTATTTTTTCAGCCTTCTTCCTCTAAAAGAGATGGGGAGAACATAAGTTCACAACTCTCACAGGAGGGCAGAAGCTGGCTGTGGGTCACAAACACAAAAGCTCCCTAACTACTCTTTCAGATAGGCTACTCTCCTTTAGGGCATTTCTGCCAGGCTTGAGAGGATGGGAAGACTAAGCCCTCAGGACTTGTATGTTATTTGGAACCTAGGTTTAGTCCTTCCATCTCTCAAGGTATCTCTTTGGTCCTCAGGCAGAGGATGGTCTCCTTTGGTACAGAGATACTTTTCTTTAACATTTCCTAACACTCTCTTCCCCCTTCTGAAGGTGGTGGTTTTTGTGATGGAATAAGGCTTGCTTTCTTCCAATGATTAATGCTTGCTTTCTTCCAATGATTAATTCCTTATCCAGCTACACTAGTCCACGCAAGTGGGTTATATCCCTGACTAGCAAATGGAGGTAGTGAAACAGACAGGATAGGAGGGTAGTGTCCTATTATGGATTAAAAACTGGTTAAAAGATAGAAAACAGAGTCGGTTTAAATGGTCAGTACTCTCAATGGAGAAGGGTAAATAGCTTTTTAACATGTTTATAAATGATCTAGAGATAGGAGTAACTAGTGAGGTAATTAAATTTCCTGACAACACAAAAAAATATAGTAGAATTAGAAAAGGTAAAGAGAAGGGCGAGAAAATGATAAAGGGGATGGGACGACTTCCCTATGAGGAAAGGCTAATACGGCTAGGGCTCTTCAGCTTGGAGAAAAGATGGCTGAGGGGAGATATGATAGAAGTCTATAAAATGAGTGGAGTTGAACCGGTAGACATGAATCACTTGTTTACTCTTTCCAAAAATACTAGGACTAGAGGGCATGCAGTGAAGCTACAAAGTAGTAATTTTAAAATGAATCAGAGAAAGTATTTCTTCACTCAACGTGTAAATTGAACTTTGGAATTCGTTGCCAGTGAATGTAGTAAAAGCAGTTAGCGGGTTTTAAAAAAGGTTTGGATGGCTTCCTAAAGGAAAAGTTCATAGACCATTGTGAAAATGGACTTGGGGAAAATCCACTGCTTATTTCTAGGATAAGCAGTATAAAATGTACTGTTTTGAGATCTTACCAGGTACTTCTGAGCTGGATTGGCCATTGTTGGAAACAGGATGCTGAGCTTGATGGACCGATCTGTCCTAGTATGGCAATACTTGGGTACTTATGTAGACAGTTTCCTGTGATATCACTGGTATAACAGGTACAGCCTGGAGGTAGTATTTCTACCTTTAGCAGATGGTGCAAGTTGGACTGCTGGTGCAGCTGGTTTTGTTTTCAGCCTGACTCCCACAGACCTGAGCCATGGCTGGCATCTTGCTGCTTGAGTCCAAGGGTTTTTTTTTTTTCTTCTAGCCCCTGAGCTGCTGGTACTGACCTTATAGGGCCCCTGCCCCCCTGTTCTGGAGACTCGGCCAAAAAAAAGTTTTTTAATGAGGCTTGTAGTCTAATAGTAAAAAAAAAAAAAAAAAACATAAAAGGGGAACCAAAAGCCTGAATCTACAGAGTTTGAGAGGAGGATGTCAGGACTGTGGCTTCAGAGCAATAAGTGGTGGTATGGGGATGGCAGCATGCTTGTGAGCCACTGTGGACATTGGCAGCTGCCTCTTGTCCATGGGGGCTCCACATGCCCCCTGTAGGACAGGACGATGGGTCCCATAACCAACTTTGGAGAGCTCAACAATAGCAGAACTGTCTGACTGTGTGGACTCATGTTTTATTTGTGAGAGCAGCAGCCATATTTGTTTCTGGCTGCATAAGTCCTATGGAGGGGCAGGCGCTGTGTGCACTGCTCTTGGAGAGCATGGGGACTGGCTCCTCATGCCCTTCACACCTGGATTGGCCCTTTGAGACTGAGACCACGCTGCTGTCCCATATTGGCCCTATTGCCATCTTGGAGGTGCTTGGCAGGGCCCTCGCAGCATAGAAATTCCATGTGTGAAGGAAAAAAGTAATCTCAGGCTATACTACCATCCACCAGGACGGAACAAACAGATAGATGAAGAAATGTTTACAGAAATTAGGAGAGCTGGCAAATTGGGCAACACTATAATAATGAGTGATTTCAATTACCCCACTATTGACTGGATAAATGTTACATCAGAGAATGCTGGGGAGATAAAATTTCTAGATGTAATAAACAACTGTTTCTTGGTGCAACTGGTCCAGGAACTGACAGGGGGAGCCATTTTGGATCTGGTTCTTGGTGCCATGCAGGGCATAGTGCGAGAGGTGGCGGTGTTGTGTCCCCTGCGAAACAGTGATCATAACATGAGAAGTCTGAGCTACTATCTGGGATGAACCCACAAAGGAAATCTACTGTAGCTGCATTTAATTTTCAAAAGGGCAACTATAATAAAATGAGGGAAATGGTTAAAAAGAAGCTAAAAGGATCGGCTGCAAAGGTTAGGACACTAAATCAGACTTGGACGATATTCAAAAATACCATCTTAGAAGCCCAGACCAGATACATTCCACGTATTTGCAAAGGTGGAAAGATGAGAAAATGACAGTCAACATGGTTAAAAGGTGAAGTGTAAGAGGTTATTACAGCAAAAAGAATGTCCTTCAAAGAATGGAAAAAGAACCCAAATGAAGAAGAAAAGAAGCAACAATAAGCACTGGCAAGTCAGATGCAAAGCATTAATAAAGAAGCCTAAAAGAGAATATGAAGAGAAACTTGCCGCAGAGGCTAAAACTCACAGTAACAACATTGTCAGATACATCAGAAGCAGAAAGCCTGCGAGGGAATCTGTGGTACTGTTAGATCATGAAGAAAGAAAAAGGGCACTCAGGATGGCGGTGTAGTGAGCTACAGCACCAGACGCTCCCAGGCGTGCTCTAAGTTATTGCTGTGGAAGATCTCTGAGCCCCTCGCGAAATTGGGAAAAGGAGAGGAAAGGTATGGGATTATCCCTCGACCCCCACTGGGGACCCACCTTTTGCAGCAACCGACACTGGATCAGTTTGGGTTGATGACGGGACCCAGACAAGCTTCATCCCCTGCTATCGGCACCGACACTTCTGAGTTGGCCAGCAGTGTGGACGGGGTTTCCTTGAACCCCGTCCAGCGTGCAGCCCCACCACAGCCAGGAGGAGAAGGCACGGAAGCAAGTCCTGCAGCTCTGCTTCCAGGTGAAGAGGAAGCGAACGTGCAGGGAGGGAACCTGCCCATGCCGAATGAGACAGTTGAGAATGGTCTGGTGGGAGAACAGATTGCTGTACAAACTTTGCCTCCCCCCCCCCCCCCCCCCCCCCCCCGCTCTTTCTTTGGGGACTTGAGTAAAACCTGCCGTAGTGACAATGGAGTCACTCTGGGACTTGACATTCACTCTACACTCTTCTTTGCAATTACTTCTAAAAATACTGCTGAAATTAAGGTATTGTCTGAAGCAGTCCTTATTCAGGCACAGACAACTGCCCAGCAGTTCTATGAAGTGAAACAACTAAGGAAAAATTACAAACACTGGAAAACTTGGGACAAGTCTCAATTAGGGAGAGAAATTTTACCTTTCCACAATTAGAATATTTAGAGAATCTAGGAAACTTAATTTGAGACTAACCAATTTTCCTAGGTCTCCTTTGATATAACACCTGTAGCTATGGTAAAGAAATATTTGGTTGAAATTTTAGGGATGCCAAGTGACTCGCTGCCTCCTATAGTTCGCGCACAATATTTACAAAGTAACATAAAATCTGCTGTTGGAATTTTTCAACCGCAAATAAGAGAAGGTATGAACTTGACATCTTTATTTTAGAGTCCTCATTAGAGGTTGTTACCCAGAGAACTTTTTTTGTGGTGTCTTGCCTTGGAGATGGATCAAGATGCTGTTTTGAGACTTTCCTTTAGACACTTAAACTCTCTGTTCTTAGGATCTAAAATAAGAATTTATCCTGATTTATCTAGAGAAACACAGAAGAGGCGCAAGGTCTTTTTGGCTATGCGCCCGAGGACTTTGGCTTTAGGGGCCAATTTTGTACTCAAATTTCCTTGTATATGTCGACTATTATTTCAATCCAAGCAATTTCAATTCTTTGATCCTAAGCAGTTAGAAGAATTTTTGTTATCTAAAGAAGAGGTGAATGTGATTGTTAACTTACAGCACACTGTGTGATAGGTTGGAGGAAGATAGTGGGTCAGTAGTAGCTTCCGTGTTGAATTTATTTTCTTATGTATATTAATATGATTTTTTTTTAATTTTCTTGGATCTGAATTGCCTAATTATAAAGGTTGAAGGTGTTATATTTATTTCAGGGATAATTGGTTTAAGTTTCTATATCATCTCTGTTTGAGCTGTATAATATATAAATTGAATTAAAAAAAAAAGAGCACTTTGGGAGGACAAGGCCTTAGCAGAGAAACAATGAATTCTCCGAGGACAAGCAGGCTGCTTGTTCTCACGACTGGGTGACGTCCGCGGCAGCCCCCACCAACCGGAAGAAGCTTCGCGGGCGGTCCGCACGCGGGGCACGCCCACCGCGCATGCGCGGCCGTCTTCCCGCTCGTGCGTGACCGTTCCCGCCAGTCTTTTCTTTTCCGCGCCTGAGGAGAGTCGTGTCGTCGCCGCTCTCCCTTAGCAGCCCGGAAAGACCGTCGCGTTTACGCGATTTTGTTTAGTTTTTTGGACCGCGTGCCCCACTTTCCTTTCTTTAAAAAAAAAACAAAAAAAGAGCACGCGCTCCTTTTTCCCTCGTTTCTAGCGAGGGCGTCGCGGCCTTGTGGCCGCGCGATCGATTTAAATTTTCGAGGTGTGATTTCCGCCACCATCGACGACTTTAACTTCGCCGACGCGATTTTTCCGTCGATGTCCTCGAAGGTCCCGAGTGGATTTAAGAAGTGTGGTCGGTGCGGCCGGCCGATCTCGCAGACCGACACCCACGCTTGGTGCCTCCAGTGCCTCGGGCCGGAGCACAATATCAAGTCGTGTTCCCTGTGTCTCGGTCTCCGGAAACGGACTCAGGTTGCGAGGCAAGTTCTGCGGGACCGTCTTTTTGGAACTTGCGCCGGCCCCTCGACGTCGACTTCGACGGCATCGGTATCGACGCCCGGTCCTTCGGTACCGGTATCGATGCCCGAAAAATCGGCATCGATGGCATCGACCCCAGGAGAACAGGTCCCGTCGGCCCGCCAGTCCTCCGGTGAGGGTAGAGGTGAGAGACCGCGAGGGCAGTCGGCCCCGGTCACTCCTTCAGCCCGTGGCCCTCGGGACCGAACCCTGTCTGACCCGGTTCCTCGGGACCGAGGGGGATCGACCTCCTCCTCCTCCATACCACGCGGCACCGGTGACGGGCACCGTAAGAAGGCAAAGAAGCAACGTCACCGGTCGCCCTCGACGCATCCGGCTCTCGGTACCGGAGAGGAGTCGACGCCGAAGCGTCCGCGTCGAGAGGAGAGGTCCCCCTCGGTGGTGGAGGTACCGCCACGTCAGGGTCCCAGCACTTCGGTGCAGTCTCCTGGACCCGAGCAGCTTCCGGCACCGATGCCTCTACCGGCCCCCACGTCTTTCCCGACAGCGGGCCTGGACGAGTGCCTCCGAGCCATCCTTCCGGGGATCCTGGAAGGGCTGATGCGCCAGGCTGTGCCGGCGCCGGGGGTGCTTGCGCCCTCGGCGCCGATGACTGTGGCGCCGGCGAGCTCTAGCCCGGTGCCGAGGTCGTTGACGCCGCCGCCGCTTGCGGCGCCGGTCTCGACCGCCACGCAGGTGGAGTCCCCGTCGACGTCGATGGAGGGAGCTTCGTCCCCGCCGGCGCGGGAGTCCACCGCTCGACGACACCGAGGCCTTGGTGCCTCGACGTCGAACCGGGCCCGGTTCCGGACTCAGCTACATGAGCTCATGTCCGATACCGAGGAAGAGGCCTCGTGGGGGGAAGAGGAGGACCCCAGATATTTCTCCTCAGAGGAGTCTGCGGGTCTCCCCTCGGACCCCACGCCTTCACCAGAGAGAAAGCTCTCGCCCCCTGAGAGTCTCTCTTTTGCCTCCTTTGTGCGGGATATGTCTATTTGCATTCCCTTTCCCGTGGTCTCTGTGGATGAGCCGAGGGCTGAGATGCTCGAGGTCCTCGACTAACCATCACCACCTAGAGAGTCCACCACGGTACCGCTGCACAATGTCCTCAAGGAGACACTGCTTCGGAACTGGATGCGACCATTAACTAATCCCACCATCCCCAAGAAAGCAGAGTCCCAATACAGGATCCACTCGGACCCAGAGTTAATGCGGCCACAATTGCCCCATGACTCGGCGGTCGTGGATTCTGCTCTCAAGAGGGCACGGAGTTCGAGGGATACCGCCTCGGCGCCCCCGGGGCGGGAGTCTCGCACTCTGGACTCGTTTGGGAGGAAGGCCTACCAATCCTCCATGCTCGTGACCCGCATCCAGTCATACCAGCTCTATACGAGCATCCACATGCGGAACAATGTGAAGCAACTGGCGGACCTGGTCAATAAGCTCCCGCCGGAGCAGTCCAGGCCTTATCAGGAGGTGGTCAGGCAGCTGAAGGCGTGCAGAAAGTTTCTGTCCAGGGGTATCTATGACACCTGTGACGTGGCATCTCGTGCTGCGGCCCAAGGTATAGTGATGCGCAGGCTCTCATGGCTGCGTGCCTCTGACCTGGACAACCGCACCCAGCAGAGACTGGCCGACGTCCCTTGCCGGGGGGATAACATTTTTGGTGAGAAGGTCGAGCAGCTGGTGGACCAACTGCATCAGCGGGAAACCGCCCTCGACAAGCTCTCCCACCGGGCGCCTTCAGCATCCACCTCAGCCCTATTCCTTTGCAAGGCGTAGGTACACCCAGCCGGCCCGAAGGCCTCGTCAGGCACAGGGACAGCCCCAGCGCGCTCGTTCTCGTCAACAGCGTGCGCCTAAGCAGCCCCCTGCGCCTCCACAGCAAAAGCCGGGGACGGGTTTTTGACTGGATCCATGGGAACATAGCCGCCCTCAAAGTGTCCGTACCGGACGATCTGCCGGTCGGAGGGAGGTTAAAATTTTTTCACCAAAGGTGGCCTCTCATAACCTCCGACCAGTGGGTTCTCCAAATAGTGCAGTGCGGATACGCCCTGAATTTGGCCTCCCTGCCACCAAATTGTCCTCCGGGAGCTCAATCCTTCAGCTCCCATCACAAGCAGGTACTTGCAGAGGAACTCTCCGCACTTCTCAGCGCCAATGCGGTCGAGCCCGTGCCACCCGGGCAGGAAGGGCAGGGATTCTATTCCAGGTACTTCCTTGTGGAAAAAAAAACAGGGGGGATGCGTCCCATCCTAGACCTGAGAGGCCTGAACAAATTCCTGGTCAAAGAAAAGTTCAGGATGCTTTCCTTGGGCACCCTTCTGCCAATGATTCAGAAAAACGATTGGCTATGTTCCCTGGATTTAAAGGATGCATACACTCACATCCCGATACTGCCAGCTCACAGACAGTATCTCAGATTCCGCCTGGGCGCACGGCTCTTTCAGTATTGTGTGCTGCCCTTTGGGCTCGCCTCTGCCTTACGAGTGTTTACAAAGTGCCTCGTGGTGGTGGCGGCGTATCTACGCAAGCTGGGAGTGCACGTGTTCCCATATCTCGACGATTGGCTGGTCAAGAACACCTCGGAGGCAGGAGCCCTCCGGTCCATGCAGTGCACTACTCAACTCCTGGAGCTGCTGGGGTTTGTGATAAATTACCCAAAGTCCCATCTCCAGCCAACCCAGTCTCTGGAATTCATAGGAGCTCTGCTGAATACCCAGACGGCTCAGGCCTTCCTTCCCGAAGCGAGGGCCAACAACCTCTTGTCCCTGGCTTCGCAGACCAGAGCGTCTCAGCAGGTCACAGCTCGGCAGATGTTGAGACTTCTGGGTCATATGGCCTCCACAGTCCATGTGACTCCCATGGCTCGTCTTCACATGAGATCTGCTCAATGGACCCTAGCTTCCCAGTGGGTTTAAGCCACCGGGAATCTAGAAGATGTCATCCGCCTCTCCACCAGTTGCCGCACTTCACTGCTCTGGTGGACCATCCGGACCAATTTGACCCTGGGACGTCCATTCCAAATTCCGCAGCCCACGAAAGTGCTGACGACGGATGCATCTCGCCTGGGGTGGGGAGCTCATGTCGATGGGCTTCACACCCAGGGTCTGTGGTCCCTCCAGGAAAAGGATCTGCAGATCAACCTCCTGGAGCTCCGAGCGATCTGGAACGCACTGAAGGCTTTCAGAGACCGGCTGTCCTACCAAATTATTCAAATTCGGACAGACAATCAGGTTGCAATGTATTACACCAACAAGCAGGGGGGCACCGGATCTCGCCCCTTGTGTCAGGAAGCCGTCGGCATGTGGCGGTGGGCTTGCCAGTCCGGCATGCTCCTCCAAGCCACATACCTGGCAGGTGTAAACAACAGTCTGGCCGACAGACTGAGCAGAGTCATGCAACCGCACGAGTGGTCGCTTCATTCCAGAGTGGTACGCAAGATCTTCCGAGAGTGGGGCACCCCCTCGGTGGACCTTTTCGCCTCTCAGACCAACCACAAGCTGCCTCTGTTCTGTTCCAGACTACAGGCCCACGGCAGACTGGCGTCGGATGCCTTTCTCCTCCATTGGGGGACCGGCCTCCTGTATGCTTATCCTCCCATACCTTTGGTGGGGAAGACCTTACTGAAGCTCAAGCAAGACCACGGCACCATGATTCTGATAGCGCCCTTTTGGCCCCGTCAGATCTGGTTCCCTCTTCTTCTGGAGTTCTCCTCAGAAGAACCGTGGAGATTGGAGTGTTTTCCGACTCTCATCTCACAGAACGACGGAGCGTTGCTGCACCCCAACCTTCAGTCCCTGGCTCTCACGGCCTGGATGTTGAGGGCGTAGACTTCACTGCGTTGGGTCTGTCTGAGGGTGTCTCCCGTGTCTTGCTGGCCTCTAGGAAGGATTCCACTAAAAAGAGTTACTTTTTCAAGTGGAGGAAGTTTGTCGTTTGGTGTGAGAGCAAGGCCCTAGAACCTCGTTCTTGCCCTGCACAGAACCTGCTTGAATACCTTCTGCACTTATCGGAGTCTGGCCTCAAGACCAACTCAGTAAGGAATCACCTTAGTGCGATTAGTGCTTACCATTATCGTGTGGAAGGTAAAGCCATCTCTGGAGAGCCTTTAGTCGTTCGATTCATGAGAGGCTTGCTTTTGTCAAAGCCCCCTATCAAGCCTCCTACAGTGTCATGGGATCTCAACGTCGTCCTCACCCAGCTGATGAAACCTCCTTTTGAGCCACTGAATACCTGCCATCTGAAGTACTTGACCTGGAAGGTCATTTTCTTGGTGGCAGTTACTTCAGCTCGTAGGGTCAGTGAGCTTCAAGCCCTAGTAGCTCATGCTCCATATACCAAATTTCATCACAACAGAGTAGTGCTCCGCACCCACCCAAAGTTCCTGCCGAAGGTGGTGTCGGAGTTCCATCTTAACCAGTCAATTGTCTTGCCAACATTCTTCCCCAGGCCGCATACCCGCCCTGCTGAACGTCAGTTGCGCACATTGGACTGCAAGAGAGCATTGGCCTTCTACTTGGAGCGGACACAGCCCCACAGACAGTCCGCCCAATTGTTTGTTTCTTTCGACCCTAACAGGCTAGGGGTCGCTGTCGGGAAACGCACCATCTCCGATTGGCTAGCAGATTGCATTTCCTTCACTTACGCCCAGGCTGGGCTGGCTCTTGAGGGTCATGTCACGGCTCATAGTGTTAGAGCCATGGCAGCGTCAGTGGCCCACTTGAAGTCAGCCACTATTGAAGAAATTTGCAAAGCTGCGACATGGTCATCTGTCCACACATTCACATCACATTACTGCCTCCAGCAGGACACCCGACGCGACAGTCGGTTCGGGCAGTCGGTGCTGCAGAATCTGTTTGGGGTGTAAATCCAACTCCACCCTCCAGGACCCGAATTTATTCTGGTCAGGCTGCACTCTCAGTTAGTTTTTCTTCGTAGGTCAATTTCTGTTATACCCTCGCCGTTGCGAGGTTCAATTGACCTGGGTTCTTGTTTTGAGTGAGCCTGAGAGCTAGGGATACCCCAGTCGTGAGAACAAGCAGCCTGCTTGTCCTCGGAGAAAGTGAATGATACATACCTGTAGCAGGTGTTCTCCGAGGACAGCAGGCTGATTGTTCTCACCTACCCTCCCTCCTCCCCTTTGGAGTTGCGTTTTCATGTTGTTTCTTGCTTGTCATTCAACTGGCGGGAACGGTCACACACGAGCGGGAAGACGGCCACGCATGCGCGGTGGGCGTGCCCCGCGTGCGGACCGCCCGCGAAGCTTCTTCCGGTTGGTGGGGGCTGCCGCGGACGTCACCCAGTCGTGAGAACAATCAGCCTGCTGTCCTCGGAGAACACCTGCTACAGGTATGTATCATTCACTTTCTTTGCTTCTGTCTTTACAGAAGAAGCTGTAAGCTATCTGCCTGTACCAGAAATGGTAAGGGTGATGATGCGGAGGCACTGAAAGAAATCTCTGTGAACCTGAAAGATGTACTGAGCCAAATTGACAAATTAAAGAGTAGTAAATCACCTGGACTGGGACCTAAAGCATAAGAATTGCTTTCAGTAGGGTTTTTATAACTTTAGGTTACAAACCTAGAAAATGCTGTGTTAAAATCTTTCAGCAACAAGGTTCAAATACAAACAATAACTTCTTTCTAATATAGTTACATCCCCATCTAACAATGAAACTATCTCTGAAGATCACAAATATGTATCACTTCATCCCCCCACCCCACAGCTCCCTTTCCTTGACTCTTGTCCATGGGGCCCAAACATATGCATATTGTTGAGAGGAAGGGCTACATCTTAATTGCAAAATCAGTCTACGTTGGAAGCAAATGGATAGTATACATGCAGCTGTGGTGCAGGTTGCTAAACAGTAATTCAGGGGAGGGTAGAGATTTAGGAGGATCATCAGCCTTCAGTAGTCTCAGTACCAGCCCCCTGTAAGGGGAAGTCAGACACAACTTCCTTTGGTATATTATTGGATTTTCTTCCCTATTTGTGGACTGTTAAATACCAATATTTGTATTTTATTTTTACTTTATTATATACTAGTAAAAAAGGCCCGTTTCTGTTTTAAAGGAAACGGGCGCTAGCAAGGTTTTCCTTGGAGTGTGTATGTTTGAGTGAGTGTGTGTGAGAGTGACTGTGAGAGAGAGAGTGAATGTGCGAGTGTGTGTGACAGAGAGAGAGTGAGAGTGGGTGTGAGTGAGTGTGTAAGAATGAAAGTATGTGCCAGGGTTCCCCCTCCCTCCCAGTTCCAGGGTCATTTATTTATTTATTGCATTTGTATCCCACCTCTTTGCAGGCTCAAAGTGGCTTACAATGCATCATGAGTAGTGGAAGAATGTTAGTAAATATTTAGTATTGCAGGGTTTTGGTCAGCATGATGATAAAACAAAGTATTCCATATCATCATGCTGATCAATCCATAGACTAGTGGGTTGTGTCCATCTACCAGCAGGTGGAGATAGAGAGCAATCCTTTTGCCTCCCTATATGTGGTCATGTGCTGCCGGAAACTCCCCAGTATGTTCTCTATCTCAGCAGGTGGTGATCACACACAGCAGCAGCTCTGGCTAGGTCTCCAAGCCTAATTTTTAGGTTTTGTTGAGTACCTGGGGTTGAGGGCTCTTCTTGAGCAAGTGCAAACCTGGTGGCGCCAGGTCCCTCCTTTTCTCCCCCCTCCCGCTGGCTCCGTTTAAAAAAAAAAAAAAAATTTTGGACGTCCTTAAGGGCGTTTATTTCGACGTTTATTTAAAACGTTTATTGCAGCTACTCACTGGGACACCAGTTCGTTACAGCTCGGAGCGAGAAGCAAGTAATTTTTACCTTTTTATAGCGGGCAGGGGGTTCCCCGATCGATCTCCACATGACCTATGGCGTCGGAGGGCGAGGGCACGAAGAATCGCTTCCCGGACCGCGTGTGCGCCTCTAGCGGGGATGCGGGGGTCTTAAAGTCTGATTCGCCCTTGGTGGGTGTCAGTTCGGAGGCCGGCCAGTGTCCCGGGTCTTCCTCCGGTGCGGCGGTTTTTCCCACCATAAACGCCCATCCCCCGCTGCTCGCCTCCGCCATTTTGGCCGGCCACTCTGCTCGGACGGCTTCTTCTTGGGCCGCCCTTGAGCTGGGAGACGTTCATGCCATGGCCGCCCTTGATTTGGGCGACGGCAAAAAAGCGGCTAAAGTTAAGCACCGTTCTTCCCGCGCGGCTCCTTCGCGGAGTGTCGCGCCGGACGCCATCTTGGAGGCACAGCATGTTTCTCCCCCGCTCTTGCGAGCGCCGGTTGAGGGGTGCGTCTAGGGCTGTGGCCCAGGCTGCTGAAGTGCACAGTCTGGGGGATTTCTCCCCCGAGTTTATTTTGCTGCTGCATCAGGCCTTCCTTATGCAAAACGCTGCCCCTTCTCCCTTGTCCGACAAAGGGGTTGAGGCCCCCGGAAGTAAACGCCCTCGGGTGGATTCCCAGGGCTTAGAGGACTCTGTCTCCTCTGATGTAGATGAGGGCAGCGTATCTGAGTTCTCCCAACGGTCCTTTGGGGATTCCTTGGAGGAGACGGATTCCCGCTCGGATGGAGCGGATGACCCCTCTGCAGCGCGGATCTTTCGCTCAGAGGATTTGCCCAACCTGTTAGTGCAGGCCATGAGCATTTTGAAGATTTCCTCTCCAGAGGACGTCTCTCCCTCAGCCCCTGTTGGCTCCGCCATTATGCTGGGGACGAAGCGCCCGCCTAGAACCTTCCACGTGCATGATGCCATGCACACCTTAATTTCGGCTCAATGGGATGTCCCGGAAGCGAGCCTGAAAGTGGCTAGGGCTATGTCCCGCCTCTATCCTTTGCCTGAAAGTGAACGGGAGGCCTTTCTTTGGCCTACCGTGGATTCTTTAATCACTGCGGTGACTAAGAAAACGGCGTTGCCGGTGGAAGGTGGCACGGCCCTAAAGGACGCCCAAGACAGAAGATTGGAGGCGGCCTTAAGGTCGTCCCTCGAGGCGGCTGCCTTAAGTTTGCAGGCCTCAGTTTGCGGCTCCTACGTGGCCAGGGCGTGCCTGACGATAGTGCAGCGGGCTTCCCCCTCGGATCCTTCCTTGAGGGCTGATTGGCCGGCCCTGGAATCGGGCTTGGCTTATTTGGCAGACTTACTGTATGATGTCTTGAGAGCCTCGGCTAAAGGTATGGCTCAGACAGTCTCTGCGCGGCGGTGGCTTTGGCTGAAACATTGGTCTGCTGACCACGCCTCCAAGTCCCGCCTGGCTAAGTTGCCTTTTAAAGGCAAGCTGCTCTTTGGGGTCGAGCTGGACAAAATTGTGACCGATCTCGGCACGTCTAAGGGCAAGAGGTTACCAGAGGTCAGGGCTCGGGCCAGTGCTCGCCCCGGTATCTCCAGAGGACGGTTTCAGGAAGCCCGTCGGTACCGCCCGGGCAAGTCGGGCTACTCTGCCCCCTCTTCCTTCAAGAGGAACTTCTCCCCCAAGCAGCATTCCTTTCGCAGAGACCGCCGTCCCGGAGGTGCGCCCTCCGGTCCTCCCCCAGGGTCTCGTACCCAATGACGGGGTCCTGGTCCATGGCCCAGTGCAGATTGGAGGACGCCTGTCCTCGTTTCTGGGCGAGTGGACCAGGGTAACTTCAGACGCTTGGGTGCTGGAAGTCATCAGAGACGGCTACAAGCTAGAGTTCTGCCGACCCTTAAGAGACGGGTTTGTACTCTCTCCCTGCAAGTCTCCGGTCAAAGCTGTGGCAGTGCAGCAGACCTTGGACAATCTGATCCGCCTGGGTGCGGTCGTTCCGGTGCCAGAAAATCAGCTTGGCAAGGGACGTTACTCCATTTACTTTGTGGTACCAAAGAAAGGAGGTTCTGTCCGGCCTATCCTCGACCTCAAAGGGGTCAATCGGGCCTTGAAAGTTCGGCACTTTCGCATGGAGACTCTCCGCTCTGTTATAGCGGCAGTGAAGGCAGGGGAGTTCCTGGCATCCTTGGACATCAAGGAAGCGTACTTGCATATTCCCATCTGGCCTCCTCATCAACGCTTTCTGCGTTTTGCAGTCCTGGGCCGACACTTCCAGTTCAGAGCCCTCCCGTTCGGGTTGGCTACTGCTCCGCGGACCTTCTCCAAAGTAATGGTGGTCATCGCGGCCTTCCTGCGAAAGGAAGGAGTACAAGTCCATCCTTATCTGGACGACTGGTTGATCCAAGCCCCCTCTTATGCAGAGTGTGGCAAAGCTGTGCACCGGGTGATTGCTCTTTTGAGCTCCCTGGGGTGGATCATCAACTGGGAGAAAAGCCAGCGGCGCCCGACTCAGTCCCTGGAGTATCTGGGAGTTCGTTTCGACACCCAAGTGGGCAGAGTGTTCCTGCCGGACAATCGGATTGTCAAACTTCAGGCTCAGGTGGACCAGTTCCTAGTAGCCTCTCCGCTTCGGGCTTGGGACTATGTGCAGCTGTTGGGCTCTATGACGGCCACGATGGAAGTAGTGCCCTGGGCCAGGGCTCATATGAGACCACTACAACACTCTCTGCTGCAGCGCTGGACTCCGGTGTCGGAAGAGTATGCTGTGCGCCTTCCCTTGGACCCAGCAGTGCGCAAGGCGCTGAGCTGGTGGCTGAAGACAGACAAGTTGTCTGCAGGGATGCCTCTTCTGACCCCGGAGTGGATTGTCGTCACGACGGACGCCTCTTTGACGGGCTGGGGAGCCCCCTGCTTGGGAAGGACAGCGCAGGGGCTCTGGTCTCCTGCAGAGGCAAAGTGGTCTATCAACCTCCTGGAACTCAGAGCCATTCGGTTGGCGCTTTTGGAGTTCCTCCCGGTACTGGCGTTGAAGCCAGTACGGGTCCTGTCGGACAACGCCACGGCTGTGGCCTATGTCAACTGCCGGGGAGGTACCAAGAGCGCCCCTCTAGCCAAGGAAGCCATGAATCTATGCCAGTGGGCGGAAGCGAACCTGGAACAGCTGTCAGCGGCCCACATTGCCGGAGTCATGAATGTCAAGCGGACTTTCTCAGTCGCCATACCTTGTATCCCAGAGAGTGGCAGTTATCGGCTCAGGCGTTCTTGGACATCACGAAGCACTGGGGCCAGCCGAGCCTAGATCTGATGGCGTCATCGGCCAATTGCCAAGTGCCGCGCTTTTTCAGCAGAGGACGGGACCCTCAATCTCTGGGAGTAGATGCTCTTCTCCAACTGTGGCCGACACAGGAGCTTCTCTATGTGTTCCCGCCCTGGCCCATGTTGGGCAGGGTACTAGACCGGGTGGCAAAGCATCCTGGCCGAATAATCCTGGTGGGTCCAGACTGGCCCAGACGTCCCTGGTATGCGGATTTGATCAGGCTCTCAGTGGACGACCCTCTGCGGCTGCCAGTGGAGCAGGGCCTGTTGCATCAGGGTCCCGTGGTGATGGAGGATCCCTCCCCCTTTGGTCTTACGGCCTGGCTATTGAGCGGCAGCGTCTGAGGAAGAAGGGCTTCTCAGACAAAGTCATCGCCACTATGCTGAGAGCGAGGAAGCGCTCTACTTCTACTGCTTACGCCAGGGTTTGGCGTACCTTTGCAGCGTGGTGTGAAGCAGGCTCACTTTCTCCCTTCACTGCTCCAATTTCTTCAGTGTTGGCGTTCCTGCAAGAAGGTCTGGAGAAAGGCCTGTCGCTCAGTTCCCTTAAAGTCCAGGTGGCGGCTCTGACTTGCTTCAGGGGCCGCCTGAAGGGTGTTTCCCTGGCTTCACAGCCAGATGTGGTGCACTTTCTTAAGGGAGTTAATCACCTGCGCCCTCCTCTGCACTCTGTGGTGCCTGCATGGAATCTCAATCTGGTGCTAATAGCATTGCAGAAGCCGCCTTTTGAACCCTTGTCGAGGGCATCTCTGAAAGACCTGACGTTGAAAGCAGTCTTTTTGGTGGCTATCACTTCAGCCAGAAGAGTTTCCGAGCTCCAGGCGCTCTCTTGTCGAGAGCCTTTTCTGCAGTTCACTGAGGCAGGAGTGACTATTCGCACAGTGCCTTCCTTCCTGCCCAAGATTGTTTCTCGCTTCCATGTGAATCAGCAGCTCTGTCTCCCTTCCTTTCGTAGGGAGGACTACCCAGAGGAATACTCTGCTCTCAGATGTCTGGATGTGAGACGAGTCATCATCAGATACTTGGAAGTGACCAATGATTTCCGGAAATCGGATCATCTGTTTGTCCTGTTTGCAGGTCCTCGTAGGGGTCTGCAGGCTGCTAAGCCTACAGTGGCAAGATGGGTCAAGGAAGCCATTGCAGCGGCTTATGTGGCCGCGGGGAAGGTGCCGCCTATCCAGCTGAAGGCTCACTCCACAAGAGCTCAGGCGGCCTCGATGGCAGAGGCCGGTTCCGTCTCCTTGGAAGAGATATGCAAGGCGGCAACTTGGGCTTCGGCCCATACATTCTCCAAGCATTACCGCTTGACTGTGGCTGCTCGGGCGGAGGCCCGGTTTGGAGCTTCAGTGTTGCGGTCAGGGATTTCTATGTCCCGACCTGGGTGAGTACTGCTTCGGTACATCCCACCAGTCTATGGATTGATCAGCTTGATGATATGGAAGGTAAAATTATGTATCATACCTGATAATTTTCTTTCCATTAATCATAGCTGATCAATCCATAGTCCCTCCCAGATATCTGTACTGTTTATATTCTGGTTGCATTTCAGATTCAAGTTTAGTCTTCAGTTCCTGCTCAGGAAGACTTCGTGTTCAAGTTATTTTTTCACTTGGATTCTTCAAGAGTTGAGACGAGTTTGTGTTACAGTGAGCTGCTGCATTCCTCTCCCCTCCGTTTTACGGGGCTGGATTGAGATTTAAATTCTGCCGGCACTCCCTCCCGCTTCGTGCGGCTGTAGGGCAGCTTTGTACCCCTCCCGCTTCGGCGGTGTTAGGGTCAGTCAGCTCCTCCCGCGGTTGCGGTTGCAGGATAAGCCAGATCCCCCCGCATCGGCGGGTGTGGTGTCCCTCCCCCGCTCCGCGGGGATGAGCTGGACGGATTCCCCTCCCCCACTTGTGTGGGGATGAGCTGGGTTAATTCCCCTCCCCCGTTTCGGCGGTGGTGAGCTGGGCAGAGTGTCCCTTTGTGGGTGTAATTCTCTGAGTCCTGCGGATGGAGCTTTGATATCGACATACTGAGGATTTTCCTGCAGCACATGACCACATATAGGGAGGCAAAAGGATTGCTCTCTATCTCCACCTGCTGGTAGATGGACACAACCCACCAGTCTATGGATTGATCAGCTATGATTAATGGAAAGAAAATTATCAGGTATGATACATAATTTTACCTTGGTGGCTATCACTTCAGCCAGAAGAGTTTCCGAGCTCCAGGCACTCTCATGTCGAGAGCCTTTTCTGCAGTTCACTGAGGCAGGAGTGACTATTCGCACAGTGCCTTCCTTCCTGCCCAAGATTGTTTCTCGCTTCCATGTTAATCAGCAGCTCTGTCTCCCTTCCTTTCGTAGGGAGGACTACCCAGAGGAATACTCTGTTCTCAAATTTCTGGATGTGAGACGAGTCATCATCAGATACTTGGAAGTGACCAATGATTTCCGGAAATCGGATCATCTGTTTGTCCTGTTTGCAGGTCCTCGTAAGGGTCTGCAGGCTGCTAAGCCTACAGTGGCAAGATGGGTCAAGGAAGCCATTGCAGCGGCTTATGTGGCCGCGGGGAAGGTGCCGCCTATTCAGCTGAAGGCTCACTCCACTAGAGCTCAGGCGGCCTCGATGGCAGAGGCCGGTTCCGTCTCCTTGGAGGAGATATGCAAGGCGGCAACTTGGGCATCGGCCCATACCTTCTCCAGGCATTACCGCTTGACTGTGGCTGCTCGGGCGGAGGCCCGGTTTGGAGCTTCAGTGTTGCGGTCAGGGATTTCAATGTCCCGCCCTGGGTGAGTACTGCTTCGGTACATCCCACCAGTCTATGGATTGATCAGCTTGATGATATGGAAGGTAAAATTATGTATCATACCTGATAATTTTCTTTCCATTAATCATAGCTGATCAATCCATAGCCCCTCCCAGATATCTGTACTGTTTATATTCTGGTTGCATTTCAGGTTCAAGTTTAGTCTTCAGTTCCTGTTCAGGAGGACTTCGTGTTCAAGTTTTTTCAATTGGATTCTTCAAGAGTTGAGACGAGTTTGTGTTACAGTGAGCTGCTGCATTCCTCTCCCCTCTGTTTTACGGGGCTGGATTGAGACATATATTCTGCCGGCGCTCCCTCCCGCTTCGTGTGGCTGTAGGGCAGCTTTGTACCCCTTCCGCTTCGGCAGTGTTAGGGTCAGTCAGCTCCTCCCGCGGTTGCAGGATAAGCCAGATCCCCCCGCATCGGCGGGGTGGTGTCCCTCCCCCGCTCCGCGGGGATGAGCTGGACGGATTCCCCTCCCCCACTTGTGTGGGGATGAGCTGGGTTAATTCCCCTCCCCCGTTTCGGCGGTGGTGAGCTGGGCAGAGTGTCCCTTTGTGGGTGTAATTCTCTGTGCTGAGTCCTGCGGATGGAGCTTGGATATCGACATACTGAGGAGTTTCCAGCAGCACATGACCACATATCGGGAGGCAAAAGGATTGCTCTCTATCTCCACCTGCTGGTAGATGGACACAACCCACCAGTCTATGGATTGATCAGCTATGATTAATGGAAAGAAAATTATCAGGTATGATACATAATTTTACCATATTATACAAGCAGATATTAAGAGACAATTCTGAATATAAATAGGCGAGTTGTGCATATTCACATTGGTTGATCTTTGTGGTAGGCTTTGTTAAAGAGATGGGTCTTCAGTAATGAGTGGAAGTTCGTTCTTTCATGAATCGATTTCAAGCTGCACGGCAGTGCATTCTATAACTGCGTGCTCAGGTAGGTGAAGTTTGACGCATGCATTAGTTTGTATTTCATTCCTTTGCAGCTGGGGAAGTGCAGATCAAGGAATGTGCGGGATGATCTTTTGGCATTCCTAGGTGGTAAGTCAATCAGGTCTGACATGTAAGCTGGTGCGTCTCCATGGATAATTTTATGAACGCGATACGTTCCTTAAGTGGGAGCCAGTGTAATTTTTCTCGTAAGGGCTTGGCACTTTCAAGTTTTGGTTTGCCAAATATAAGTCTAGCTGCAGTGTTCTGGGCTGTTTGGAGTTTCTTGATTATTTGTTCTTTGCAGCCAGCATATAGTGCGTTGCAATAGTCTAGATGACTGAGTACCATTGATTGTACCAGGTTGCGGAAAACACTCCTTGGGAAGAAAGGTCGTATTCCAGTTGCAGGATCCCCCCTCCCTCCCTTTTTCCCAGTTGCAGGGTCCCCCCTCCCCTCCCCCCTCCTCCCCTTCCCTCCCAGTTGCAGGGTCTGTCTGTCTCCCCTCTCCTTTTGTCCTTGACGTTTTAAGGCACTGTGTATCAGCAATTTAAAAACGACAATGTGCAGCACGAGGTCCTAGGTTTGCTTATTTTTGAGTGTATGGCAATGACGGCAGCGTAGGGGAGTGGAAACCGAGATTTACCAATGAGCTTCCTTGCTTACAGTAGACTTGCTGTGCTGTCTTCCACTCCTGTCTATGAAACATCCTGCAGCATCTCATAGGCTTCCTTGCTTTGTGAGTGAACGGGGATGACGGATGCGCTGTAGTCGGACCCGCTGGTTGTTCTCTCCCCCTGTCTTCCAAGTTGCCAGTGGACCCCGCCCTGAGCCCTCACCCGTCTCCTCTACATTTGACAGTCGCCGCAGCCGGTCGCTTGCCGTCTCGCCTCCCTAGTTCGGGAGGTCTGGCGGGGGGGGGGGTGTACATTGCCATACAGACACCGCTTTGGTCCTCCCAGCGAATCCTGAACGTAGATTTGCATATTTATGTTTGTGTAGGGGCGGAAGCCAATAAGCAGAAGGGGGAGGGATGCACAGTAAATTGCAGCGGCGAATTTGCCTCACCTGTAATTCTAGTTCGGGAAGTGGGAAGGGACAGTGATGTCACCCAACAAACGCCACATCACTTCTCCCGGCGAGCCCTGCACATAGATTTGCATATTCTCCAAAGACAAGCAGGCCAATATTCTCACTGATGGGTGACGTCACGTCGGCCCGGAGGACTTTCCAGCAAAGTCCATGACAAAAACGTCTCCCGTCGCGCGGGTGGATGTAGTGCGCATGCGCGCGTCCACTTTCCCGCCCGTCGCGCGGGCACATTCCTCAGTTTTTTCTTCTCCGCGTCTGAGGTGACACGGAGCTCGACTGTATCGTCTTCGTGTTCCTATGCCCGGAGGTGAAGAATCGAAGGAAAGAAGTATCCTTTCTAGTTTTCTTAGAGTTTTTTCGTTTATTAAGTTTCCTTTCTTTTAGCTGCGATTTTATTTAAATCGCTCGGTCGGGTATTTTTTCCCGTTTTTTCTTTTGTTTTTTGTGTCATCTTTTTATAGACACAATCGCGTCTTTTGATTTGGCAGGGACTGTTTTTCCCGAGATGTCAACGAAGACGCCCAGCGGCTTCAAGCCTTGTGCCCGCTGTCATCGGGCCATCTCTGGCACTGATACACACTCGTGGTGTATCCAGTGCCTTGGGCCGGACCATCGCTCGGAGAGTTGTAAATTGTGTCTCGCCATGAAAAAGCGGACACTGCTCTCTCGAGATGCCCAGAGAGAAAAGATTTTTGGGCCCGGTGCTTCGGCGTCGGCGCCGTCAACGTCGTCTAAGTCGGCGCCCTCCAAATCGGCGCCGGGGAAGTCGGCGCCGGTGAAGTCGGTGCCGTCCAGGGTGATGTCTTCGAGGCCGGCGTCGTCGAGGTCGACGTCGAAGGAGGCGTCGGCACCGGGAGATAGGGGACAGGCTGCCACAAGACCGATGCACGCTGGGAGCAGTGATGCATCGAGTGGGTCTCCACCCGCCTCGGCGCCTCCTGCTTTGCAGGCCCCCTGGGACCGTCCTGCGTCGGACCCGGCCCCGAGGAGACGTGTGGATTCCACGTCCTCCTCTCCGGTGCCGAGGAGTCTCGACGACATGCGTCGGGCGAAGGTCAAGAAGCATCGTCGTCGGTCTCCTTCGAGACACGGCACCGGGAGCTCCGGGTCATCGATGCACTCGATACCCGAGAAGCGTCGGTGCCGAGAGGATTGCTCTCCCTCTGTTACTGAGGTTCCGACGCGTGGGGTCGCTGGCAGCCGAGTCCCCACTCCCCAACCTCAGCAGACTTTGCCTCCGTTGTCTCAACCGACCCCGCAGCCTCTTCCGACACCAACTCTGGATGAGCGTATGCAGGCCATGTTCCCATTTTTTATGGACATGATGCAGCAGTGGCAGTCGGCATCGAGGTTGTCGGTACCGACGGCGTCGGCGGTGCCGGTGTCGATGTTTTCAGAGGCACCGGTGCCGACGGCGTCGAATGTGTCGACATTACCGATGCCGGGTGTTTCTGCATCAGGCCTTCAGCCTGCGGTGAGGTCTGTCTCACCGGTGCCGCCTCCGGCGCCGGTGTCTTTGACTTCCCGAGTTGACTCTCCCGAGGCATCGGAGCGGGAAGCTTCTCCGGAGCTTCAGGGATCTTCAACTTCTCGGCATCATCATGGAGGCCGTCATGCCTCTTCGTCGAGACGGGCTCAGATCCGGGCGGCTCTGTCTGAGCTTTTAGCCCCATCTGATGATACCTCATCTGAGGATGAGGAAGGAGTGCATGGGGAGTTCTCTGGCGAGGATTCTCAAGGCATTCCATCTGACTCCACTCCCTCGCCTCAAAGGCAGCTGTCTCCTCCCGAGAGCTTGTCTTTTTCTTCTTTTGTTCGGGAGATGTCTGAGGCCATCCCCTTCCCAGTGGAAATTGTGGACGAGCCCAGAGCCAAAATGTTGGAGGTTCTGGACTATCCATCTCCACCTTCATCTTCTGCCACAGTTCCTTTTCATGAGACTCTTAAGGAACTTATGCTGAGGAACTGGGAGAAGCCTTTTTCTAGCCCAACCGTCCCCAAAAAAGTTGAGTCCCAATACCGGATCCACGGGGAACCCAGTCTCATGCAGACCCAATTGTCTCATGATTCAGCGGTGGTGGATTCCGCCCTCAGAAGAGCCAAGAGTTCCAGGAACTTCTCCTCGGCGCCCCCGGGGCGGGAGTTTGCAACTCTGGACTCTTTTGGGAGGAAGGCGTATCAGGCCGGTCTGCTCGCCACCAAGATCCAGTCATACCAACTCTTCACGAGTATTCATTTACGGAACTCTGTGAGGCAACTTGAGAGTTTGGTGGATTCGCTCCCTGAGGAGAAAGCTGAACCCTTTCGTCAAGTGATCAGGCAGCAGAAGGCGTGTCGCAAGTTCCTGTCCAGGGGCATTTTTGATACTTGCGATGTGGTATCTCGCTTTTCTGCTCAAGGTATAGCGATGCGCAGGCTCTCATGGCTGCGTGCCTCTAACCTGGAGGAACGAACTCAGCGGAAGATAGCAGATATCCCATGCCGGGGGGATCACCTTTTTGGAGAGAAGGTAGAAGAGATGATTGATCATCTCTACCAGCGTGATAACGCTATGGATTCTCTCTCCCGCCGGGCGCCTTCTGCAACCACTTCCACTGCTAGGAAGTTTTTTAAGGGAAAGAGAAGTGCTCCTTACGCTTCTAGGAACCGCAGGTACGCTTCTTATTCCCGTCAGCCGGTTCAGGCTCGACCCCAGCCCGCTCGCTCTCGTCAGCAGCGGGCACCGAAGCAGGCCCCTACAGCTCCCCATCAAAAACCAGGGACGGGTTTTTGACTGGCTCCAGCAGAGCATAGCCGAAGTCAAAGTGCCTGTACCGAACGATCTGCCGGTCGGAGGGAGGTTAAAATATTTTCACCAAAGGTGGCCTCTCTTAACCTCCGATCGGTGGGTTCTACAAATAGTCCGGTACGGGTACACCCTCAATTTGATTTCCAAACCTCCAAATTGCCCACCAGGAGCTCAGTTTTTCAGCTCCTACCACAGGCAGGTACTTGCAGAGGAACTCTCCGCCCTTCTCAGCGCCAAGGCGGTCGAGCCCGTGCCATCCGGGCAAGAAGGGCTGGGATTCTATTCCAGGTACTTCCTTGTGGAAAAGAAAACAGGGGGGATGCGTCCCATCCTAGACCTAAGGGCCCTGAACAAATATCTGGTCAAAGAAAAGTTCAGGATGCTTTCCCTGGGCACTCTTCTTCCCATGATTCAGGAAAACGATTGGCTATGCTCTCTGGACTTGAAGGACGCTTACACTCACATATCGATACTTCCAGCTCACAGGAAGTATCTTCGATTTCGGCTGGGATCACAGCACTTTCAGTACTGTGTTTTGCCTTTTGGCTTGGCGTCTGCACCCAGGGTTTTTACAAAGTGCCTGGCAGTTGTGGCAGCGTCGCTACGCAGACTGGGAGTGCATGTGTTCCCTTATCTGGACGATTGGCTGGTAAAGAACACCTCTCCGCAAGAAACTTTGCAGTCCATGCGGATGACTACTTGGGTGCTAGAGATGCTGGGCTTTGTCATCAATTATCCCAAGTCCCATCTCGTCCCAGTTCAGAAATTGGAATTCATAGGAGCTCTGTTGTGCACACAGACAGCTTGTGCTTATCTCCCAGGACCCAGAGCAGACAGACTTCTGTCTCTGGTTTCCAAAGTACGAGCATCTCAGCAGGTCACAGCTCGGCAGATGTTGAGATTGCTTGGCCACATGGCCTCCACAGTTCATGTGACACCCATGGCACGTCTACACATGAGATCGGCTCAATGGACCCTAGCTTCTCAGTGGTTTCAGGCCACAGGGAATCTAGAGGATGTTGTCCGGTTGTCCACCAATTTTCGCAATTCCCTCAGTTGGTGGACCATTCGATCCAATCTGGTCTTGGGACGCCCATTCCAAATTCCTCAGCCTCAAAAAGTGCTGACGACGGATGCATCCCTCCTCGGGTGGGGAGCGCATGTAGATGGGCTTCACACTCAAGGAGCTTGGTCTCTTCAGGAGAGGCATCTCCAGATCAACCTCCTGGAATTACGAGCGATCTGGAACGCTCTGAAGGCCTTCAGAGATCGGCTAGCCAACAAAATTGTTCTCATTCAGACAGACAATCAAGTGGCAATGTATTACACCAACAAGCAAGGGGGTACCGGATCTCGTCCTCTGTGTCAGGAGGCCGTGCAGATGTGGCTTTGGGCCTATCAAAACGGAATGTTTCTCCAAGCCACTTATCTAGCCGGTGTAAACAATGGTCTGGCCGACAGGCTGAGCAGAGTTATGCGGCCTCACGAGTGGTCCTTGAACATGACTATTGCCAAAAAGATCTTTCGAGTTTGGGGAACTCCATCGATAGATCTTTTTGCTTCCCAGGACACTCACAAGGTTCCTCAATTCTGTTCCAGACTTCAGGCCCACGGCAGACTAGCGTCGGATGCCTTCCTCCTTTTTGGGGGGACAGGACTCCTATATGCGTATCCTCCCATCCCTTTAGTGGGGAAGACTCTCCTGAAACTCAAGCAGGACCGGGGAACCATGATTCTGATAGCGCCTTTTTGGCCCCGTCAGATATGGTTTCCCCTTCTCCTGGAGCTTTCTTCAGAAGAACCATGGAGATTGGACTGTTTTCTGACCCTCATTACTCAGAACGAGGGGGCGCTTCTACATCCCAACCTCCGGTCTCTAGCTCTCACGGCCTGGATGTTGCGAGCATAGAGGTTGCCTCCTTTGGTCTCTCTGAGGGTGTCTCCAAAGTCCTGTTTGCTTCCAGAAAAGATTCCACACATAAGTGTTACGCTTTTAAATGGAGGAGGTTTGCCATCTGGTGTGACAGCAACGGTCTAGATCCTTTCTCTTGTCCTGCACAGACCTTGCTTGAGTACCTTCTGCATTTATCCGAGTCTGGTCTTAAAACCAACTCGGTCAAGGTTCATCAGCGCAATCAGTGCTTATCATTCTCATGTGGATGGCTTGCCTATCTCTGGACAGCCTTTAGTCATGCGTTTCATGAGGGGTTTGTTTTTGTCAAAGCCCCCTATCAAACCTCCTCCAGTGCCATGGGATCTCAATGTCGTTCTCACCCAGCTGATGACAACTCCTTTCGAGCCACTGGATTCCTGTCATCTGAAGTACTTGACCTTGAAGGTCATTTTCTTGGTGGCTGTTACTTCAGCTCGTAGGGTCAGTGAGCTCCAAGCCCTGGTAGTTCATGCACCATTCCTTGTCTTTCATCATGACAGAGTAGTCCTCCGCACGCACCCGAAGTTTTTACCGAAGGTGGTGTCGGAGTTCCATCTGAACCAGTCAATTGTCTTGCCAACATTTTTTCCCCCTCCTCACATGAGCCCGGGCGAAAGCAAGTTGCACACTTTGGACTGTAAAAGAGCACTGGCCTGTTACGTGGAGCGGACACGCCCCTTCAGACAGTCCGCCCATCTGTTTATTTCTTTTAATCCCAACAAGAGGGGAGTTGCTGTCGGAAAACACACCATTTCTAATTGGCTAGCAGATTGCATTTCCTTCTCTTACGCCCAAGCTGGGCTGACTTTGGATGGCCATGTCACGGCTCATAATGTTAGAGCCATGGCGGCATCACTGGCTCATCTAAAGTCAGCCACCATTGAAGAGATTTGCAAAGCTGCGACGTGGTCTTCAATCCACACATTCACATCACATTACTGCCTTCAGCAGCATAGCCGACGCGACAGTCGGTTTGGGCAGTCGGTGCTGCAGAGTCTGTTTGGGGTTTAGAATCCAACTCCACCCCCCTAGGCCCATGTTTGTTCTGTTCCAGGCTGCACTCTCAGTTAGTTGAATTTGGTTTCAGGTCAATTCTGTTTTTTGTCCTCGCCGTTGCGGGACCAAATTGACCTTCCTTTGTTATGTTGAGTGAGCCTGGGGGCTAGGGATACCCCATCAGTGAGAATATTGGCCTGCTTGTCTTTGGAGAAAGAGTAGTTACTCACCTGTAACAGGTGTTCTCCGAAGACAGCAGGCAATATATTCTCACAACCCTCCCACCTCCCCTTTGGAGTTGTATTCCTCTAATTCTGGTAATTAACTGAGGAATGTGCCCGCGCGACGGGCGGGAAAGTGGACGCGCGCATGCGCACTACATCCACCCGCGCGACGGGAGACATTTTTGTTTTTGTCATGGACTTTGCTGGAAAGTCCTCCGGGCCGACGTGACGTCACCCATCAGTGAGAATATATTGCCTGCTGTCTTCGGAGAACACCTGTTACAGGTGAGTAACTACTCTTTATCTTCCTGGGATGCAGAATGTGATCCGGTGCTGCGGCTGTTGCAGTTCCGAGCAGGAGGGCAGCGGTGGTTTTTCGAGGGCGGTTAGTGTGCGCGGGTGGTTCGGAACTTGGAGGTTGGCAGCCAGTCTGGAGCGGTGCCTAGGCAGGGGGAGGAGTAAGGAAACACGCTCCGCGTGTTTCCCTACTTCTCCCCCTGGCTGCTGCTACTCCCCCTGCCTGTGTCGCTGTTTGCTGCTGCTGACATCAGTTTGATGTACTCCATGAAGTAGACCACATCCTGCAGAATCCACAGTTCCAGGCAGCCTCAGAACGTTGGAGGTGAGAATTATTATATAGGATTTTTCTGTTTGTAGAATACTATTTAAATATTGGTCTATCTAATCAAAGATTGTATCTTTGTATTAACTGAAAATTAATAAAGAAATTAATACTAAAAGAGGAAGTCAGCCCTGAGCTGTTCCTTTCTAACTCCATCTGCCGGAAGAGGGACGCAACCCACTTTTTGACTGGTCTGGCGTGACTTGAGGAAAAAAAAGTTAACAGGTACGTCCAAATTTCCTCTTTTACAGGCTTGAGGTGCCCTGATTGTGGCTATCTTTAATCATAGTCATTTGATTTCATTGTGGCCATCTTTATTGATGCCCTTTCCCAGAAACCCACCACCACACACAGTGGCTTTAAAAAATGTACCGGATACCACAAGACCATAACTGGTGCCTGTCAATGTATCTTGTGGCTGTGAACAACAGTGAGAATGAGCTTTTGGTGCTTCAGTTGAATTGTCTGTATGGTCCAGAAGCTGCTTTGGACACTGGGGATATATCAGGAGATCAACCGCTATCGAGCATCATGGGATCTGCAAACACCTAACATACAACCAACTCACGAAAAAGGACACACACTAGATATCATAACGAATAGATTCGAACCGGACTCATCTATCATACTCGCTAACGTAACATGGACACCCACATTATGGTCAGACCACCATAAAGCAAATGTCACTCTTTACTGGCGAAAAACACAACTAAACACAAACACCAAACATAAACGAACAACCTACACCACGAGAGGAAAAATAGACCCCACAACATTCTGGCAACAGATCTACCAGAACGAATGGACTACAAACGCAGACACCACCCAATTCCTCCAAGAATGGGACGATATAAGCACAAGAACATTAGACAAAATTGCCCCAGTCCAAACAAGAACATCACACAGGAAAAATGCAAATCCATGGTTCACCGAAGAGCTGAAAAAACTAAAAACACAAGTCAGGAGACTAGAACGAGCTTGGAACAAAAAAAGAGACGAACAAACACGAAACGACTGGAAACTACTCCGAAGAAAATACAAATATACCATAAAACAAACAAAAAGACTACACTACAAAACACTAATAGGACCAAACTACAAAGACACACATAAACTCTTCAACCTCGTGAACAAACTGTTAGACACCACACCAGTTACAACCAACGGCAAAGATACACCAAGTGTTGACAACCTTGCGACATACTTCAAGGAGAAAATTATACTACTACGACACAAAATACCCGCCAGCCCTACAGAATACACCACTCTTCTAGACTGTCTAGATCCAGAAGAAGGAACACACCCAGCAGACAGAACCTGGACCGAATTTGAACTACTGTCAGAAGACCTCATCTCGATAACTCTCAAAAGATATGCCAAATCCAACTGCAAACTAGACATATGCCCAAATAGCCTCATGAAATCTGCTCCTCAACAATTCATACTAGACCTAACAAACCATATAAATCACATGCTACAAAATGGACTCTTCCCAAAGGAAAAAGGAAAAATCTTACTCACCCCAATTCCTAAAGATACAAAGAAAAACACGAGCGAAATAACCAACTACAGGCCAATAGCATCCATACCACTAATAACCAAGATAACTGAAGGTATGGTAACTAAACAGCTCACAAACTATCTAGACAAACATTCAATACTCCATGATGCCCAATCAGGATTCCGTTCGAATCACAGCACAGAAACAGTATTAGTCACTCTCATGACCAAATTCAAACAAATAATTGCAACTGGTAACAATATACTCCTCTTACAATTCGACATGTCAAGCGCCTTCGACATGGTTGATCATGGAATCCTACTACACATACTTGAATACTTTGGCATAGGAGGAAATGTCCTGAACTGGTTCAAGGGGTTCTTAACCATGCGCTCGTATCAAGTCACATCAAATTCAACCACGTCCAAAGCATGGACACCTGAATGTGGAGTCCCACAAGGATCGCCTCTATCACCAACTATATTCAACCTAATGATGATCCCTTTAGCCAAACTCCTATCAAACCACAACCTCAACCCATACATATACGCCGACGATGTGACAATATATATCCCATTCAAACAAGATACCAAAGAAATCTCCAACGAAATCAATCAAAGTCTACACATCATGAACACATGGGCAGATGCATTCCGCCTGAAACTAAATGCAGAAAAAACCCAATGCCTGATACTCACCTCCCAACATAACACAAATAAATTCAACGCAATAAACACACCAACCCTAAACCTTCCAGTCTCAGAAACGCTAAAAATCCTTGGAGTCACCATCGACCGCCACTTAACACTCGAAACCCACGCAAACAACACAACCAAGAAGATGTTCTACTGCATGTGGAAATTGAAAAGAATAAGACCATTCTTCCCAAGATACGTCTTCCGCAGCCTAGTGCAATCCCTCGTCCTCAGCCACCTGGACTACTGCAACTCACTATACGCGGGCTGCAAAGAGCAAATACTGAGGAAACTTCAAACAGCCCAAAATACAGCAGCCAGGCTCATCTTCGGAAAACCAAGATATGAAAGGGTACAACCACTACGAGAAAAATTACATTGGCTTCCACTCAAGGAACGCGTTACTTTTAAAGTTTGTACACTAGTCCATAAGATCATCTACGGCGAAGCCCCAGCGTACATGTCTGATCTAATAGACCTACCACCCAGAAACGCTAAAAGATCATCCCGAACACACCTAAACCTCCACTTCCCCACTTGCAAAGGCATGAAATACAAGACGTTGCACGCGTCAACCTTTTCCCACAAGAGCACGCAGGCATGGAATACACTACCGCGTAACCTGAGAAGGATTGACGATCAAGCTTCCTTCCGTAAACTACTAAAGACTCACCTGTTTGAACAAACTTACGGAAAGAGCCAACTCACATAGAGTCCACACTCACTATTCATCAATGCATTTTACATCCACTTTGATCCCTCATCCCGCACCCCAATCTATCACGCACCTATCCACGGAACTATGGACACCATATGTCTTTGTCTAACACTACCCTTTAGCTTCCCATTGCCCCCTTCCAATTACTTCTATGTTGATATCCCATTGTCATATTCCAAATCTGATATTTGAATGTCTCTTATACCTTTGCACAATGTAATCCATAACCAAATTGTAACAAATGTATTTCTATTATTCATATCCTATTGTAAGCCACACTGAGCCCGCAAAAGGTGGGAAAATGTGGGATACAAATGCAATAAATAAATAAATAAATAAGAGGCTATTAGGAACAGACATCCACTGAATCCTGCCCAAGGAGGATGAATTATTCATCCCTTTATTTGACATTGAGGACCTGTGATGTCAGATGGGCTTTGTCCAAAGTGCATCAGTATCTTAATGCTTTGGAGCACTGCATTTAGAGCATTATGGCACCAAGGTCATTGGTGCTTTTGAAGCGTTTCCATCACGAGGACCACTCATACTCGATACTAGTGAGGCCATGAGAGTCTCAAGAACCCATGACCAAGGCACTGATACTCCCTAAGTAACTCACGAGGGCCTGGCACTCCTACTCGTTCCATATTGCCTCTTTGGCATTGGAAGATTTTCAGGAATGTTCAATAGAAAAAGCATTGTGGGCTGGATCCTAGCCTTGCTTGATACAAGAGCCTGCTTCAGTGTTGTCAATTATACAGCAAGAGATCTATCTTGAAACTCCAGTACTGCCTAAAGGACAGACAAAACTGAGACCTTGAAAGTCCTTTAATTCTTATTGCTCCAACATTACCCCTATCCATTGCATCAAGGAAAGAAGCTTCACCGAGGCATTGGAGATCATTGGTATCTCAATGCTTTTATTTGATGCCTGCTTACAGTATGTGGAGATTAAATATTCGAACAAATCCGCAAACAAGCGGAGAACTCAAACGCCCCACGGGAGAATGCAGGTATAGGAGAAAGTGGAATGTTTGACCATGGAACACCAAAAACTGGATAGATTGATCTTAAAAACACTTGTTTATTTGTGAAAAAAAGACTCAACACAAACGTTGTGTTTTGGCCATTAGGCCTGCATCAGGAGTCTACAAAACATATACATGTATACATTAGTAAAAACGTTGACTATACAGATATTAAATCTATATCACAAATAAATTTAAAAAAATATGATGAATAATAATACAGGCTAAAAATGAAATTGAAACGATAATCATATATATATCAGTGATAGAATATATATATATCAATTTGTGTGTATATGACTCTATACATAACCATATAACATTTACACATAAAATGCTGTTGTGTCAACCATAGTATGGTACATTGAAGGTGAAGAATAATATTACATTAAATATGTGTGCAATCCCTTATGGATAAGTGAATAAAAACATTAATCCTATCTAATAAAACGCACCTCCAACGTTCTGAAGCTGACTGTGGCTAGTTCTGGGAACGTCAGCCGCAGCACTGACCAACCACATGAGGCCCCACCCCTGCCGCCCTTGCTGCAATGCCACGCCCCCCCCCCCAGGTCACCGCCACAAGGCGTGCAGGCTTGGCCCTTCTCTCTCTGTTAGCTCTGTTCCCGCCCTCATTTCCTCTTTCCACAATGAGGGCGGGACCAGAGCTAACACAGAGAGAAGGACCGAGGCTGCACGTCTTTAAACGCTGCTTTCCTGTGAAGATGATTTTTAAAACTTGGAGCATGTGCGGCTGGAACTGGGAGGAAGGGAGGGACGACCCTAGAACTGGGAGGGAGGGAGGAGGACCCTGAAACTCGGGGGGTGGGAGGGGCTGGGCGACCCTGGAACTCGGGAGGGACGCGGCCCTGGAACTCGGAGGAAGGGAGGGGCAACCCTGCAACCTGGAGGGAGGGGGGTGACCCTGCAACTCGGAGGGAGGGGGGATGACCCTGCAACTCAGAGGGAAGGGAGGGGGATGACCCTGGAACTCGGAGGGAGGGAGGGGGACGACCCAGGAACTTGGAGGGAGGAGGGCCCATGGCACACACTTTCATTTTCATTCTCACACACACACACTCTCACAGACACACTCGCACCCAGTCTCTCTGTCACATACTCACACATTCACTCTCACACACAGTCTCACACACACTCTCTCAAACATACACACTCAGAGGAAAACCTTGCTAGCGCCCATTTCATTTGTGTCAGAAACGGGCCTGTTTTACTAGTGAATGAATAAAACATAGAGATTAAAAATACAAGGTTTTAAAAATATTTTTTGTATGGTACACTAATGGTTATCTCTCTCTCTTTCTCTGTATATATATGCAATCATACACACTTGTACAAATATTTCTTTCCAAGCCTATACACATCATATATCTATATCTTCTACAAAAAGTATATCTTGTATTTCAATATGTGTGATGTGAAGTTAATTTATAAAAAATGCTGGTTTGTTAAAACATTAAGCACACAAAACATAAAAAGTGGGTATCGTATATGGTAACTGGAAATTAGGTAAAAGGTAACATAATAAATAAAAAAGGAAAAAATAAAACTTATTACAAAAAATAATAAATGATACAAAATGATTTGTATAATCCTGAAGGATTATTCAAAAAATGGGATATATCGATGGATGTAAAGAAGGAAGAGAAAAAAGGAAAAAAAGAGAAAAATTGGGAGGGGGAGGAAGAAAGGAAAAAGGAAGAAAGGGGGAAAAGGAAGGAAGAGGGGAAAAGAAAAAAGGGGGGAAGGGGACGGAGGGAGTAGATGAGGGACAAATAAAAATGAAATGAACCAGAAAGCATGAAATTAATATTAGGAAGTGATGTAAAAAATATGTGATGTAAGCACCATGTTCAAGATATGCATATGTATGCACACACTATAAATACATCTGTCTATATCTAAATATATATATATATATATATATATATATATATACATACACACACACACATGCACACGTGCTATTGTTCTATCGCCCTATCTTTTCCCCATTGTAACATTCCATATTTTCTATGCTCCAAATGTTATTTTGACTTGACTTTGTCTTCCCACAACTCCTCATAATGTAACCCATAATTGTACTGTAACACATTGTATTTCCATCATTCACAATGTATTGTAAGCCACACTGAGACCGCAAATATGTGGGAAAATGTGGGATACAGATGCAATAAAATAAATAAATAAAATAAATACATGTGTATATGCTGAAAAGTAACATCTTACTGAGTGGCTTGACCGGATATATTGCTTTTAGCATGCTAAACGCTTCTTTGCAGGGTGTGTGAGTGGATAAAAATATAAATATGTGTAGAAAGATTACACTGATACTGATCTCAGTCGACGGAGAACAGCTGATACAAACGTTTAAATCTATGTGGTACGGTGATCCATATAATGGGTCTGTTGCTACACGAATGTAGGGGAAATGGGACTTGATACCGCCTTTCTGAGGTTTTTGCAACTACATTCAAAGCAGTTTACATATATTCAGGTACTTTATTTTGTACCAGGGGCAATGGAAGGTTAAGTGACTTGCCCAGAGTCACAAGGAGCTGCAGTGGGAATCGAACTCAGTTCCCCAGGATCAAAGTCCACTGCACTAACCAAATTGGCGTTGAGTATGGAATTACATCGCAGTATGGTAAGTTGTGGGGAATGGTAGTGCAGGAAAAAAAAGAAATAAGGAAAAACAAAGAGGCAAAAACAAAATGAGAAATCAAACCAAAAAGGGGAAGCCACATTGTAACTAAAAGTAGACGTTGCACTGAAAGCTGTGCACAAACGTATTAGCCTGATACTGACCTCAGTCACCGGAGAACAGCTGATGCAAACGTTGAAAGACACTTGGTGTGTTGATCTACGAGGTGGGTCTGTAGCAGCACAGAGGTGTCAATGAAGGAAATAAAATGGAAAAACAAAGTAAAACATCAAATGAAAAAAACGGAAGGGGGGGACCACATCGTTACGTTAAAATATACTCCTTGCTAAGGGCACGAATATAAAGAGGTTCTTAATGAAATGCTTTAACATGATAAAAGGGTAGCTAAACAGTTTACCTTTAAAAAGACCTTTTGAAAGAAACTTGCTCGTAGACAATTGGAATGCCAGTGTGAAGCAAAAAAGATCTGGTTTGGATGGATGGTCCCTTAAAAAACTGAAAGGACGTCAAAACGGGCGGAAATGACATCGATGGACAATCGCAATTAAAACCAAAAAGTAAACAAGTGAAATTAAAAATCTAAAAATGAAAAAGGGGAAGAAATTATTATTAATAAAGAAGCGGTGTAATCAAATATGGAGTGGCCTAGTGGTTAGGGTGGTGGACTTTGGTCCTGGGGAACTGAGGAACCGAGTTCGATTTCCACTTCAGGCACAGGCAGCTCCTTGTGACTCTGGGCAAGTCACTTAACCCTCCATTGCCCCATGTAAGCCGCATTGAGCCTGCCATGAGTGGGAAAGCGCGGGGTACAAATGTAACAAAATATATATATATATATTTGTTTCTAGAGAAAAAAAGAAGAAAATGTGAAAAACTCCTGATATACCAGCTGATTGAATGATGTGATGAATGAAAGTAGATTACTGTACTAGGAAATTAAGAATGTGTGGATTGATGATGATGCTATCGGATGTCTAAAAACAGTTGGAGTGATGGAGAAAATAGAAAAAATAGGCAACCTTATTTAAAGTGATAAATGTAAGTATGGAAGTGTATGTTTAAGAAAATGAGAGAGATATAAATGGTTGATAAATAAAATAAAGTAAACAGTGTGTGAAGATATTACTGTGTGACATGACTTTAAACATTAGTGTTGTGTTTGGTTTTGAAAGATAAAAAATGAGAGGAGGAAATAGGGGGAAGAGAAAAAAAGGGGGAGGGGAGGAGGAAAAGGAAAGAGGTCATGATAAAAGGGGGAAAAGGAGAGAGGACAGGAAAAGATGGGGGAGGATGGGGAAGAGTAGACAGCATGTAAGTAGAAAAAAGTGTTTTTAAGATCAATCTATCCAGTTTTTGGTGTTCCATGGTCAAATATCCCACTTTCTCCTATACCTGTGGAGATTAAGTAGACAGAGCTCTAGCTGCCTCCTTAGCATTTTTCAAGGTCTGAGACTAAGTACTTCTGATATTCTTAATATGAACCATCCAGGCTCTCTGAAGAAGAGGGTTTGATTAGTTTGCTGTCAGATCTAGAAATAAGAAACCCCATACTGAGGAACTTTCCTTTTCCTTATTATTATTATTTTTTTTTTACTTAAGGAAAAGTCAGAGACAGAGGAGGAACAAAACTATTGGCCAGCTTCCAATTGCTTAGTCTTCTGAAGGAAACTGGAACAATGCCTATTGACAGAAATCCTCAAAGCAATTCAGATGAGAATATGGAAGCGCCCCCCCCCCCCAAAAAAAAAAAAAAAAACTCATCCTCTAAATATGAAGGTTTCTAGGTTCCAATAGTAGCAGCAGTTTCCTCACTTTTCTTTTTATCATTGAATATTTTATTGTATTTTAAATATGTATAGGAACAACTTGTACAATACCATTTCAACAACAGTGAGAGAAATATATGAATGTGGAGTCACAAACCCAAGTAACCCCCTCCCATATGCCTCGGTATAAAAGTACTTACATTCCCTCTAATACACATCAACATCTACCCAAGTAAATCTCCCCCCTTCCCTCCCCACTACTCGCACCTTAACCCCCAACTCTATCGGATTGCCCAGTGAGTTCTTCAGAACAATCTCCCCAGCATCCCCCAAAGAAATAGCAGCACGGTTATGGATCAAGGGATGTTGTTAAAGGTGAAGGCCGACCAAACTAACAGACATGACTGTAGTTAAGAATGGTATGTGAACAGGAGTTCAGGAAACAGAACATGAGGTAATAGATAAAGTAGCAGGGAGTTTTTGGCTGAAGAACACAAGAGAAAGATGATGAGTGAAAGAATGTCTTTTATGAAAAGGCTTTGTGTAGAAACAGTATATAAGCAGCAGCCTGATCAGTAAATGTTTGAGACAGTCTCAGCCAATACTTTTGTATAAGCAGAACTGTACTATGAGAAAATTTATTTTTAATTCTGTGTGCTCTATTGGTAAGTTAATAAATTGCTTTTCTCATACGTTACGTGGCCTGGTCTTATTCCAATCTTTTACTGGGATATGTATGATTATTGGGATGGTGGTAAGAAGACCTAAATCTTAATTACATTGGTAACCCCGACGTTGACAGGGATCGTCCATTACGAGTCACGCACAGACCCTCCAATTGACACGGATTTCGGGTCGGGGCGCAGTGACAAAAAAAAATTAAACAAAAAAAAGAGGAAAAAAAATAATAATACAGATCATAAACAGTACAAAAATATAGGAAAAGGACAATAAAAAGTGGATCATTTTCAGTGTTATTGCTGCTAGGTCCTAGGTCTGACTTTTGCACGCAGACTAGGTGTTTTAAGCAAGTGAAAAGTGAAATACCGGGAGCACTCCAGAAGGAGTCATTGACTCAGGGACGCCTGCGCTGACTCGGGAAGATGAAAAGTGATTGAATCCAGGGAGTACTGGATGGGCTGGCCGGCGATCGTTTCCACAGGAGTGGTAACGCGCTTCCACATTAGTACGCCGGCTACACCACTAGTGACAGCAGTGGACGGGACATCCAGGTGCGTGTCGCACGGACAGTGGTAAATAGAGCCTTTATTTTTTTACAGTATTGAGTGTAAGATGGCCATGTCTTGTGAGTTAGTAATTAAATACTTTCCATTAGAAAATACAGATTTTACTAAGACTCTTCCTGCATCTCTTCTTGACTTTATTATTGTGTTTTACGAGCAGGACCGAAGACTTGAGGCTTCAGTGAAGGCGTCGTTTGAGGTGGCGGCATTGTCATTACAGGCCTCGATTTGCGGATCTTATGCGGCAAGAGCTTGTCTTTCCTGGGTTCAGAAGGCGGCGTCTACTGAAGACCTAATTGAATGCCTGCCAGCGTTGGAGTCGGGTTTGGCTTACCTGGCGGATGTCCTTTATGACATTCTTCGGGCTTCAGCTATGGAAGTTTCTTTGGCCGTGTCGGCCCGTAGATGGATTTGGCTTAAGCACTGGGCTGCAGATGTGGCATCTAAGTCCCGTTTGGCACGTTTGCCTTTTAAGGGATGACTCCTCTTTGGGGAGGAACTGGCTCAGATTGTTAAGGAATTAGGAGATTCCAAGGGTCGTTTGCCAGAGGACAGAGGTAAGTCTCAGGTGAAGACCTCCCGGCCTCGCTTTAAGTAGGCCAAGTGTTATAGGCCTGCTAGGTCCAGTGGGTTTCAAAAGCCCTGTTTTCAGCAGAGGGCAGCAGCCCTTTCGGTTGGACCGCCGACAGCCTGCCTCGGCCTCTCGGAGTCAGCAGGGCAGCAGAGGGACCCAATGATGGGGCCCTGGTCCATTCCTTTCCGGCAATAGGGGGGGCGGCTGTCTCGGTTCGGGAAGGAGTGGGCCAGGGTAACTGCGGACGAATGGGTATTGGACATTATTCGGGACGGCTACAAGTTGGAGTTTGCCCGTCCGTTGGCAGATGGTTTCCTAGAGTCTCCTTGCAAGTTTCTGCTAAAGAGAGCAGCGGTGCAGGATACTCTATTGGAATTATTGCGCTTAGAGGCAGTCGTTCCGGTGCCTTCGGCCGAAATCGACCAGGGTAGCTACTCTATTTACTCTGTCGTGCCAAAGAAGGGAGGAGTGTTTCGTCCAGTTCTAGATCTCAAGGCAGTCAACAGAGCCCTCAGAGTGAGGCATTTCAAGATGGAGACGCTGTGCTCCGTCTTGGCGGCTGTACAACCGGGAGAATTTCTTACAGTCCTCGATCTATAGGAGGGCCTATTTGCACATTCCAATTTGGGCACCTCATCAACGCTTCCTGCGCTTTGCGGTGCTGGGGCAGCATTTTTAGTTTCAGGGCCATGCCTTTTGGTCTGGCCACGGCACCTCGCACCTTCTCCAAGGTAATGGTGGTAGTGGCAGCTTTCTTGCGAGCAAGAGGAGTACAAGTTACTTTTTTCTCTCTCACTTTTTGTCTTTTCTCAGCTTTGTTTTCTATGCATGGAGACACTGTGCTCCTATTTGATTACTTGCTGTCCTAATCTTCTTTGTTATGCAAGCTATTAATTAGTTTTCTTAGGACAAGTGTAGAACTTTCTTTTCACTAGTTTGCATTGTTAAAATTCCGATACTGATGTTATTTTTATTTTTCCGTAATATGTTTTTCTATAAATGAAATGTGTCTATGATTTTAAGCAGAGGCTTAAACCTGGTTACCCAATGAAGAGAAAACTACAATGCTAAAGATTTACAGTTATGTTTTGAATTGTAGGGAGTCAAATTGTGAAGAAGATGGATGAAAATTCCCATTCATTCTTGGGTAATTCTTTGTGAAAGGTTACTGAGATGTTTGGATATTGTAAAAGTTATTTGCTGCCAATGTGCAAGTTGTGTGAACTGTTTAACAGTACATATTGTGATTAATCACATGGCAGGAGTGCATGCTAATATACTAAGCAGCATGTCTAAAAGTACACTGTAAGTTAGTTACTAGGACTAGGGGGCATGCGATGAATGAGTGGGAAAGCGCGGGGTACAAATGTAACAAAAAAAAAAATACAGTGTGAAGATGTAAATTTAAAACAAATCGGAGAAAATGTTTCTTCACCCAACGCATAATTAAACTCTGGAATTAGTTGCCAGAGAGCGTGGTGAAGGCGGTTAGCTTGGCAGAGTTTAAAAAGGGGTTAGACGGTTTCTTAAAGTACAAGTCCATAAACCACTACTAAATGGACTTGGGAAAAATCCACAATTCCAGGAATAACATGTATAGAATGTTTGTACGTTTGGGAAGCTTGCCAGGTGTCCTTGGCCTGGATTGGCCGCTGTCGTGGACAGGATGCTGGGCTCAATGGACCCTTGGTCTTTTCCCAATGTGGCATTACTTGTGTACTTATATGTTTCAAACTCCGAACCCGCGGGCTTAGGACTATGTACAAGTTCTAGGTTCCATGGCCTCCACCTTGGACGTGGTAAAGTGGGCCAGAGCTCACATGTGCCCCCTCCAGTGGCACCTTCTGAGCCACTGGTCTCCGCTCTCAGAGGATTACGAGGTTCAGGTGCCATGTTCGGCCCATCTTCTCACAATCATGCACTGGTGGTTCATTCAAAGGAATCTGGTGTCGGGCATTCCTCTGGCAACCCTGGACTGGAAGATAGTGACCACAGATGTGTCACTGTCTGACTGGGGGGCTCATTGCCTGCAATAGACAGCCCAGGGCATTTGGACTTCGACGGAGGCGTCATGGTCCATCAACCGCTTGGAGTTACTGGCGATTCGTCTGGCCCTTTGGGAGTTTGTCTCTTCTCTGCGGTTGCCCAGTTCGAGTTCTTTCGGACAATGCGACGGTGGTCGCCTACGTAAATCATCAGGGGGCACTAGGAGCGCACCCCTAGCGCACGAGGTGGCTCTGATCTGCTGTTGGGCAGAGACTCATCTCTTTTTCTTGACAGCAGCTCATATAGCGGGGTCATAGAATGTGCAAGCGGACTTTCTCAGTCGCAACCAATTGGAGCCGGGGGAGTGGACGCTCTCCCCTCTGGCCTTCGATCAGATAACTGCCCGTTGGGGGATGCCAGAGATGGACTTAATGGCCACTGCATTCAATGCGAAGGTTCCTCGTTTCTTCAGCAGCGGACGAGAGCTTGGCTCAGAAGGCATTGATGCCCTTCTTCAACCTTGGCCCAGGGGCCTGCTCTATGCCTTTCCCCTGTGGCCAGTGGTGGGCAGGTTACTGACTCGCATTGCCAGTCATCCCAGTCCAGTGATCCTAGTGGCCCCGGATTGGTCCCGATGACCCTGGTACGCAGATGTGGTCAGGTTTCTGTTCGTCCTTTTCTGCTACCTGCGCAGGATGGTCTCCTGCTGCAGGGGCCAGTCACGATGGAGGATCCCTCCCCCTTTGGTCTTATGGCCTGGCCTTTGAAAGGGTGAGGTTGAGAAGAAAAGGGTATCCGGATGCGGTTATCGCTACGATGCTGTAGGCTGGGAAAAGATCCACCTCGATAGCTTATGCTAGAGTGTGGCGTACCTTTGATTCATGGTGTGCAAGTTCGGGATTGTCAGTGGCTTCGGCTTCAGTATCAGTTATCCTCGCATTTCTTCAGAAGGCGATACAAAAATCACTCTCATTGAGTTCTCTTAAGGTGCAGGTGGCAGCTCTGGCATGTTTTAGACGCCAGCTTCAGGGGGCATCCATCGCCTCCCACCCGGATGTGGTTCATTTCTTGAGGGGCATATATCGTTTACGCCCTCCTCACGTGCCAGTTCTGACATCCTGGAACCTTAATCTAGTTCTCAAAGTGCTTCAGCATCCTCCTTTCAAACCCTTATCGGGGATTACGATTAAGGATCTCACCTTGAAGGCGATTTTCCTAGTAGCCATTAGAATTTCAGAGTTGCAGGCCCTTTCTTGCAGAGACCCCTTCCTGCGTTTTACGGAGGTGGGGGTATCGATTAGGACAGTTCCTTCATTTTTGCCCAAGGTGGTTTCTCGTTTCAACTTGGGGGAGTCCCTGCATTTGCCGGCCTTCCGCCGGGAAGATTACCCTGAGCACTTCCAGACGCTGCCTCGACATGAGACTGGTTCTTCTCAGGTACAGTGGTGGAAATAAGTATTTGATCCCTTGCTGATTTTGTAAGTTTGCCCACTGACAAAGACATGAGCAGCCCATAATTGAAGGGTAGGTTATTGGTAACAGTGAGAGATAGCACATCACAAATTAAATCCGGAAAATCACATTGTGGAAAGTATATGAATTTATTTGCATTCTGCAGAGGGAAATAAGTATTTAATCCCTCTGGCAAACAAGACCTAATACTTGGTGGCAAAACCCTTGTTGGCAAGCACAGCGGTCAGACGTCTTCTGTAGTTGATGATGAGGTTTGCACACATGTCAGGAGGAATTTTGGTCCACTCCTCTTTGCAGATCATCTCTAAATCATTAAGAGTTCTGGGCTGTCGCTTGGCAACTCGCAGCTTCAGCTCCCTCCATAAGTTTTCAATGGGATTAAGGTCTGGTGACTGGCTAGGCCACTCCATGACCCTAATGTGCTTCTTCCTGAGCCACTCCTTTGTTGCCTTGGCTGTATGTTTTGGGTCATTGTCGTGCTGGAAGACCCAGCCACGACCCATTTTTAAGGCCCTGGCGGAGGGAAGGAGGTTGTCACTCAGAATTGTACGGTACATGGCCCCATCCATTCTCCCATTGATGCGGTGAAGTAGTCCTGTGCCCTTAGCAGAGAAACACCCCCAAAACATAACATTTCCACCTCCATGCTTGACAGTGGGGACGGTGTTCTTTGGGTCATAGGCAGCATTTCTCTTCCTCCAAACACGGCGAGTTGAGTTCATGCCAAAGAGCTCAATTTTTGTCTCATCTGACCACAGCACCTTCTCCCAATCACTCTCGGCATCATCCAGGTGTTCACTGGCAAACTTCAGACGGGCCGTCACATGTGCCTTCCGGAGCAGGGGGACCTTGCGGGCACTGCAGGATTGCAATCCGTTATGTCGTAATGTGTTACCAATGGTTTTCGTGGTGACAGTGGTCCCAGCTGCCTTGAGATCATTGACAAGTTCCCCCCTTGTAGTTGTAGGCTGATTTCTAACCTTCCTCATGATCAAGGATACCCCACGAGGTGAGATTTTGCGTGGAGCCCCAGATCTTTGTCGATTGACAGTCATTTTGTACTTCTTCCATTTTCTTACTATGGCACCAACAGTTGTCTCCTTCTCGCCCAGCGTCTTACTGATGGTTTTGTAGCCCATTCCAGCCTTGTGCAGGTGTATGATCTTGTCCCTGACATCCTTAGACAGCTCCTTGCTCTTGGCCATTTTGTAGAGGTTAGAGTCTGACTGATTCACTGAGTCTGTGGACAGGTGTCTTTCATACAGGTGACCATTGCCGACAGCTGTCTGTCATGCAGGTAACGAGTTGATTTGGAGCATCTACCTGGTCTGTAGGGGCCAGATCTCTTACTGGTTGGTGGGGGATCAAATACTTATTTCCCTCTGCAGAATGCAAATAAATTCATATACTTTCCACAATGTGATTTTCCGGATTTAATTTGTGATGTGCTATCTCTCACTGTTACCAATAACCTACCCTTCAATTATGGGCTGCTCATGTCTTTGTCAGTGGGCAAACTTACAAAATCAGCAAGGGATCAAATACTTATTTCCACCACTGTATTTGGAGGTGACGAATGAATTTCGTCTTTCTGACCATCTCTTCGTCCATTTTTGGAGGCAGTAAGAAGGGTCATATGGTGGCCAAGGACACCATAGCCTATTGGTTGCAAGAGGCCTTCTCTTCGGCATACGTGGCATTGGGCAAGCAAGCCCCTTTGCAAGGTCATGCTCATTCTACGTGAGTTCAAGCGTCCTCCTGTGCAGAGTCCCATTTGGTTTCTCTGGAAGATATCTGCAGGGCAGCTACATGGGCTTCGGTCCATACATTCACTCGTCATTATCGGGTGGATGTGGCAGCTTGTCAAGATGTAGTGTTTGGCTCGTGTGTGATTTCTGCCGGGTTGGGGGTGTCCCGCCCTACTTAAGGACTGCTTGGGTACATCCCACAAGTCTCTGGATTGATCTGTGGGATGCCATGGAAAGAAAAATTAATTCTTACCTGATAATTTTCTTTCCATTAGTCCCAACAGATCAATCCAGAGGCCCCCCCCTGGATTTACTGTTTGCAGTTTTGTTGTGGTTGGTTGTTTTTTTTTTTTTCGGTTTCCGTTGTTCTGAATGTTCCTTCATTTGATTAAAAAATAAAATAAATAAATACAGAAGTGGTAGAAGTATGTTGGGCAATTGGTCTGACAATGTCAGGAGAGTTTTCTATTGTTTCAATTCCACTGCTTTGGTATCATTCATACTGAGGTTTAGCTGGCTGCACAGGTCCACATGTAGCAAACCTGGGAGGTTCGCCCTATCTCCACCTGCTGGAAGAGGGACACAGCCCACAATTCTCTGGATTGATCTGTTGGGGCTAATGGAAAGAAAATTATCAGGTAATAATTAATTTTTCCAAAGCTGCCCTCAATCTATGTTCCTCCATTTGGGATAAAGAAATCCCCAAGAGTTCACTTATCCATATTAACCTTCAGTCCTCTTAGATTCATGGAACACCTTCACCACAATAGGTAATGTCAAGCCTGGGTCTCTAATATAAAGGAGCACATCATCAGCAAAAAGAGCAATGCGATGTTCCATCCCCCCTGCCTGGATTCCACGAATTGGTGCCAACATATCAATTCCCCTAAGGTTCTATATAGAGTACAAATAGAAGGGGTGCCAGGGGACACCCCTGCTGAGTCTCTACCAACAGGAAAAAAGGAGGTATAAGACCCATCGATATGGAGACATGCCTTTGGAGCCATGTAGAATGCCTCTATCAAGAACAAACATTAGCCCCAAGACCCATTGTAAAAAGGTCCAGCTAACTCGAACAAAGGCCTTCTCCATGTCTACTGCCAAGAAAGCCACACTAAACAAGGAGTTCTGCTCCTCCCAATCAGATGAAGGGTTTGCCGGATGTTACCCACCTGATGCCCAAGGATAAAATCAGATCTATGTGGGCCAGCTTCGGCAATACCCTAGCCAATATCTTGGCCAAAACCTTAGCCAATATCTTGGCGTCAACATTCAAAAGAGATATGGGTCTATAGGATCCACACTCGGCTGTATCCTTCCCTGGTTTGGGCAGAACTGTCACTCCTGCTTCAGCCATAGATGGCAGCAAACAGTGTCCTGCAAGGACTCCATTACTCACAAGCACCAATAAGTCCCCTCTTTCCACCACAAAATTCTTATAAAAATGTGCTGTAAATCCATCAAGGCCAGGGGACTTTCTGTTCTGAAGTCTGTGAATAACTCCTTGCAACTCCCCCAATCTAATGGGTTCACCCAGCTGTGCACTCTCTCAGTAACTTGCGTAAGGAGAAGAATCCAAGTAATGGGCTATCATGGGGGCCAGCTCTCCATCTGATGCTCTATATAAATCCTGCTAATAAGTGAAAAAAAATATTGAAATCAGTATGCTGACAACGTCTCCCTCTGTCCCGGATCTTATAAATAGAGGACCTCACTCTCCATGCCCAAAGAAAGTGAGCTAACATTGCCCTTGATTTATTTACAAATTCGAAAAGATTTTGCTTATGTTTTGTTCTAATAAAATCCACCTCCATCATCTGAAGTTGTGCTAGCTCCCCCCCCCCCCCCCCCCCCCCCCCCCCGCTTTTTGTAGTTCTTGCCATATCTGATGTGTAGGCAACCTTTTATGTTGATTCTCAAGTAATAATAACCTACTTCATAAGTGACGTGAGAGCTGCCCTCTTCCTCCACGCCCCCCATTTAACCAAGGTCCCTCAAACCACCATCTTCAATGCATCCCATAAAAAGCCATCACTCACTTTCCCATTGTCATTAAGCTGTCGAAACTCTTGTATAGTGTGACAAACCTCCTCTCTCACTTTCTCATCTCTCAACAGTGATTTATTAAGTCTCCAAAAACCCTGCCCCCTTAATTTCCCCATCCCACAAATCTTGATCCACACTGGAGCATGATCTGTAATCTATATAGTACCATTAGTAGCCTCATCCAATGTACCCTACATACTCCGGTGAATCCAAATCCTATCAATATGTGTATATGTTTGGATAGCATGTGAGTAGAAGGTATAATTGTGTTGCACTCCATGCATTAATCTCCAACAATCCACCACTTCTAAGGCCTGCAAAAAATGAAACAATGCTTTACAATTGGATCCATTATAGTGCCCATCCCCAGTGGAGTGGTCCAGGCGTGTGACTGGTGCTACATTGAAGTCGCCGCCAACCAGCACCTCTCCTTTAACAAACCCCTGGATCTCCCCCAGGAACGGAAGAAATCTGCTTGACCCATGTTCGGAGCGTACAAATTAACGTGAGTTCCTTGTCACACATCTACCACTCAAATCTTTAAACTCCTGCTGTGTAGTGAACCCAAAATTCTGCCTAAGGAATATTTCTACTCCCCTGATGCGTTTGCCCCTTGATGGACCACCAGTTCCCCAAAGGGGTGTCGATTTAACACATGTGCATCACGGGGTCACAAATGAGTTTCTTGAAAAAATGTGACATTCCATTGCAGTCTAATTCTTTAAAAACCACACTAAATTTCCATTCCAGGTCCCAACCAGTATTTCATCCCCTCTCCTGCTCCTCTTTATTTATTTATATCCCACCTTATCTCACCTATTTGCAGGCTCAAAGTGGCTTATATAGTATTGATAACATAGTTATTCCAGTGTATCAAGTATAGTTAGTATTGTGTAGAGATTAGTTAAGGGAAGGAAGAAGAAGGAAGGGATTTATTAGGGTATTTATAGAAGGTGGGCTTTCATAATTGAATGGGTTGGTGAAGTGGGTTAGTGGGGCTGTAGGTTCTCATTGTGTAGGCCTTGATGAAGAGATATGTCTTCACCCTTCCTCCCCCAAACAGAACTTCCTGCAGAACTAAAACCCACCGTTAGCCCATTCTATTTACCCTTACCCACCCGTTGACCCTGAACCGCATCCCCACCCCTATCCACGCCCACCCTCCCCATCAAAACTGCTGATTTCTTCCCTATTGGATCAGCCAACTCTCCAGAAGGCATGCTCCCCCCCCCCCCAAAACAAAATCACCTGCATTTGCATGCCAATCTCATAACTCCCATGCCATCCAAGAAATCACATTCATACCTTTAGCCCCCCCCCCATTCTGTTCCACACACTCACCCCATAAATCAAGCATTCCAGTACTATTTTTAGTTTCAACCCCAAGACATCAAGTTCAGTTACAAGTAGCCCTCTTCCCTATAGCAATCGAAACCCCCATTCTCTCCATCCCCACACACCAATGTGTATTCTCCTCCCCTCCTACTTCTTTATTGTAATTTAATACATTTATATCACTTGCCTTCAGTGAAATACAGGTCAAAAGGCTTGCAGCTTCTAACTAGGCCTCTAAAAGCAAGAACTAAGTCTGGTCCAGCAAGCGGAAGAACAAATGGCTAGAAATGTAAGGAGGGGAGACAAAAACTTCTTCAGGTATATTAGTGAAAGGAGAAAGACTATAAAGGGAATTGTGAGACTAAAAGATACAACAAAACGCTATGTAGAAAAAGATGATGAAAAAGCCAAGTTGTTAAATAGATACTTTTGTTCTGTTTTCACTGAAGAAAACCCTGGGGAAGGACCGAGAGGGACTAGCAAAAGTACACCTGAGAATGAGGTGGATAGAGCGCCGTTCACAGAAGAGAGTGTGTATCAACAACTTGGAAAGCTGAAGGTGGACAAAGCCATGGGGCCGGACGGGATCCACCCCAGAATACTGAGGGAGCTCAGAGAGGTTCTGGCGGGTCCTCTTAAAGACTTGTTTAATAATCCTTGGAGACGGGAGAGGTTCCGAGGGATTGGAGAACGGCGGAGGTGGTCCCTCTTCACAAAAGTGGGGATAGGGAAGAAGCTGGAAACTACAGGCCGGTAAGCCTCACTTCAGTTATTGGAAAAGTAATGGAAGCCATGCTGAAGGAAAGGATAGTGAATTTCCTGGAAGCCAATAAGTTGCAAGATCCGAGACAACATGGTTTCACCAAAGGGAAATCGTGCCAAACGAATCTCATTGAATTCTTTGACTGGGTGACAGGAGAATTAAATCAAGGACGTGCTATGGACGTCATCTACTTAGATTTCAGCAAGGCTTTCGACACGGTTCCCCACAGGAGGCTCTTAAATAAACTAGACAGCCTGAAGATAGGACCCGAAGTGGTGAACTGGATTAGGAACTGGTTGACAGACAGATGCCAGAGGGTGGTGGTGAATGAAAGGTGAGTAGTGGAGTGCCTCAGGGATCGGTGCTGGGGCCGATTCTGTTCAATATATTTGTGAGTGACATTGCCGAGGGGTTACAAGGTAAGGTTTGCCTTTTTGCGGATGACACCAAGATTTCCAACAGAGTGGGCACCCCGGAGGGTGTGGAAAACATGAAAAAAGATCTGAAGAAGCTAGAAGAATGGCAATTAAAATTCAATGCGAAGAAATGCAAAGTGATGCACTTGGGGAGTAGAAATCCAAGGGAGACGTATGTGTTAGGCGGGGAGAGTCTGATAGGCACGGACGGGGAGAGGGATCTTGGGGTGATAGTATCTGAGGACCTGAAGGCGACGAAACAGTGCGACAAGGCGGTGGCAGTAGCTAGAAGATTGCTAGGCTGTATAGAGAGAGGAGTGACCAGCAGAAGAAAGGAGGTTTTAATGCCCCTGTATAAGACGTTGGTGAGGCCCCACCTGGAGTATTTTGTTCAGTTTTGGAGGCCTTATCTTGCGAAGGATGTTAAAAAAAATGGAAGCGGTGCAAAGAAAAGCTACGAGGATGGTATGGGATTTACGTTCCAAGACGTATGAAGAGAGGCTTACTGACCTGAACATGTACACCCTGGAGGAAAGGAGGAACAGGGGTGATATGATACAGACGTTCAAATATTTGAAAGGTATTAATCCGCAAACTAATCTTTTCCGGAGATGGGAAGGCAGTAGAACGAGAGGACATGAAATGAGATTGAAGGGGGGCAGACTCAGGAAAGATGTCAGGAAGTATTTTTTCACGGAGAGGGTGGTGGACGCTTGGAATGCCCTCCCACGGGAGGTGGTGGAGATGAAAACGGTAACGGAGTTCAAACATGCGTGGGATATGCATAGAGGAATCCTGTGCAGAAGGAATGGATCCTCAGAAGGTTAGCTGAAATTGGGTGGCGGAGCAGTTGGGGGGAAGAGGGGGGTGGTGGTTGGGAGGCGAGGATAGGGGAGGGCAGACTTATACTGTCTGTACCAGAGCCGCTGATGGGAGAGGGGGTGGTGGTTGGGAGGCGAGGATAGGGGAGGGCAGACTTATACGGTCTGTACCAGAGTCGCTGATGGGAGGCGGGACTGGTGGTTGGGAGGCGGGAAATACTGCTGGGCAGACTTATATGGTCTGTGCCCTGAAAAGGACAGGTACAAATTCAAGGTAAGGTATACACATATGAGTTTGTCTTGGGCAGACTGGATGGACCATGCAGGTCTTTTTCTGCCGTCATCTACTACTGCAAGTGGCAGATGAAGTTCAATGTTGACAAGTGCAAAGTGATGCATGTGGGTAAGAGGAACCCGAATTATAGCTACATCTTGCAAGGTTCCGCGTTAGGAGTTACGGATCAAGAAAGGGATCTGGGTGTCGTCGTCGATGATACGCTGAAACCTTCTGCTCAGTGTGCTGCTGCGGCTAGGAAAGCGAATAGAATGTTGGGTGTTATTAGGAAGGGTATGGAGTCCAGGTGTGCGGATGTTATAATGCCGTTGTATCGCTCCATGGTGCGACCGCACCTGGAGTATTGTGTTCAGTACTGGTCTCCTTATCTCAAAAAAGATATAGTAGAATTGGAAAAGGTACAGCGAAGGGCGACGAAAATGATAGTGGGGATGGGACGACTTTCCTATGAAGAGAGGCTGAGAAGGCTAGGGCTTTTCAGCTTGGAGAAGAGACGGCTGAGGGGAGATATGATAGAAGTGTATAAAATAATGAGTGGAATGGATCGGGTGGATGTGAAGCGACTGTTCACGCTATCCAAAAATACTAGGACTAGAGGGCATGAGTTGAAGCTACAGTATGGTAAATTTAAAACGAATCGGAGAAAATTTTTCTTCACCCAACGTGTAATTAGACTCTGGAATTCGTTGCCGGAGAACGTGGTACGGGCGGTTAGCTTGACGGAGTTTAAAAAGGGGTTAGATAGATTCCTAAAGGACAAGTCCATAGACCGCTATTAAATGGACTTGGAAAAATTCCGCATTTTTAGGTATAACTTGTCTGGAATGTTTTTACGTTTGGGGAGCGTGCCAGGTGCCCTTGACCTGGATTGGCCACTGTCGGTGACAGGATGCTGGGCTAGATGGACCTTTGGTCTTTCCCAGTATGGCACTACTTATGTACTTATGTACTATGACCCAGAATTTCACTGAGTTGCAGCAACCCAAGAATTGTGACAGCTTGTAAGGCAAAGTGAAACTTGGCATGGGTGCAAAGGATAGCAGAACTGATGAAGAAATGACAACTGGACAAAGCCATGACGAGAACCTGTGGTCAGAGATATTTTGCAAAAAAAGATAGATTACAGTTAGCCAGGTGCAAGAAAAACATAACTTTGAAAGGGGTTGACCGAAACTTGAGAGACCAGAATGCCATGGTGGTCGAAACTAAGAATTGCTAAATAGATTTACAAATTGTGAGCTGAAACTGCCAGTAACAAAGGAGGTAGAACATAAGGGTATAAAACACTGACCACTAGACCAGTCTTGTGGAGATCTCAGTACTGTGTGACGCCTGTTTGATTCACTGACTGACCTCCCTGAGAGAAATTAATGTCTTTTGAGTGTGCTTGCAAATGATCTTGTAATAACTGCTTTGGTGAGTATCAAATAAAACTTGAGAGTTGATTTCTCATACCGCAGTCTCCTTCCGATTATTGGTTTCTATGTTCCTCTGAGTGTGTGCACCACTTAGGGGAGAGAAGAAAACTTTACAGTTTTGGTGACTGCCTTGACTGTTGATTAACAATTCAGCTCTCTTTCCTTTTAAAAACTGGGGGATTTCCCTGCTTTTGACTGGTCTCTGACTAAATTTAGTCTCCACACATTTTTGTCCTTGCGGCTTAAGATTTACAGCTGTTCTTTTGCTGCAAGTTCAAATACAAGCCTGCTATGCCTTTTCTGTTTCAAATTTTTATATTTTTTTCTTTGCATTCCCCTGTTTAATTCTAGCCTCTGGGACATATCGTTTTAAATTGTGTCCTAGCCTCTAAATTGTCCATACTTTTTTCCTCACATCTTTTGGTATTCGGGCATGCAGTTGATTTGATGGTGCCCGCCAAGGGTATTACATGTTGTCCTTCTAGTTTCTTGTAATGGATCCCATTACAAGAAACTAGACACCCTTATTAATTACTTGGGTTTAGAACGGTTATTCAACTGTGCCCCTTGGGATTTTATTGATTTTTGTCCTGGCTGCCTGCACTGGCCCTGCACGCCCCGTGGACACACACTCTTCTATTCAGCCTTTCTTTCAGGACATCTGAATTTTGAGGGGTATCTGCACACTCCCTTTGTGAGCTCCCCCGTTGAGCGTGTCCCGGATGGAGGCATACCCCTGAAGAGTTGTGAGTATATACCTTTTGTGAGCTCCCCCGTTGAGTGTGTCCCGGGTGGAGGCATACCGGTTGAGTGCTTCCCAGTTTAAGGAATTCCCCTGTAGAGTTTGCCGTTTCTTTGGTGCTGCCCGTTAGTGCGTCCCTGGTTGGCTGACCGGTTGAGGGTTCCCGGTTGCTGGTTGAGGATTCCTTGCCTAAAGATTGGTGAGTATACACTTCATTTATTTCTGATTTATGTTTGTATGCTTTTTAAGGTATAGCGGAACTTTTGTTGTTGTTTATTTATTGTTTCTGTGCTCCTGACACTGTTCCTTTTCACTACTTTCTACTTCACCACATTCTTTCACTACTTTCACAACTATGACTACGCCCCTAGACACCGTTATCAAATTCTTCCCTTCTGAGAACCACGAACTCACCCGCATCTGTGAAAAATGGTTTAAGAAATGGAATAAAGAAGACAGGGACCTGCAGTGGCCTGTCTCTGGCTCCTTTGAGCCAGCTAAGTTACGTCGCTTAATTGCTTAAAACGAGTCCCATAAAACTGGGAAAGCCAGATCCAAGTATCTACAAGCAATAAACAAATGGATCCTTATCGGAGACAGGGAAGTTGACACTAAATCCCTTCCTGACCCCCAGATCTATACGCCTCTACCTTTGGAAGCAAATGCACCTATTGCGCCTCCTCATGAGCCCGCGCTTTCCACTCATTCTAACAAATTAACATACGGCACCGCTGTTGACTATAAAACACTACCCCCTCAACTTCCCATGAGTTACAGCAAACACCCTCTGACCACTGAACCCATGCTTATAGACCTTTCGCCACTCCTTTCCCCTATTGCTATACCTTCCTATCCTATTACCCTTGATTGGCCAACTTCTGTTCAAATCTCTGGCACAGTAGATCTGTCACCTGTTACTTCCCATTTGGATCCCTGTGTCCCTGATGCTGCTATCCCTTTACCCCCTGAACCCAGATCTCATTCTCTTATTCACACCGATCCGGCTCTTCCTCCTACCTTATCGTTGCCTGCTCCCCCGTACTTGCAGAAGAAGGACTGTTTCCCTCCTTGCTCTGACCATACTGAGCACTCTCCCGGTTCTTCTCACCTCTCTAAACCTGCCGCACCCAAGCCCTTACCCCTACCTGTCGATGCCGCGGTCCAGACCCACACTTGGCACAACTTGGGTGCCCGTCCTAAATCTATGCCTATCCCTCAGCTCAACCCCTTCTCCACAAGACCTGCAATCTAGTAAGCAAGGTCTACTTGATTTACGAAGGTTGGTTACTTTTAACGAACCTACACCTATGCAGCAGTTTGCCTCTAACTGTGCACCCCCATTTAAGTTAGACCGCACCTCTGTACTATCTGACCCTATACTAGATCTTGATCTCCCGGACGCTCTCCCTCGATCCGCTTGTCCACAATCCCTTGAGATCATGCATAACAAGCTTGCTGGTATCTCGTATGAATTAGGTCACATACAATATTCCCTAAACTTGGTTTCATGTGCCCAATGCATCGCGGATAATACTAGATCCAAAAAATCCCAATGCTCCTGCCCTCAGTCTTACTGTGCTTTCTCCCACGGCTCCCAAGCCTTCTACTTCTCCTCTTGAGGCTCCTGGTGAGGCTCCTGGTGAATATGTTGCCCAACAGGAACGTTCCTGGTATTATGCCCAACCATGGGCTTCTGACCTTGCGGGCTGGTCTCAGGCTCTCCAGCCGCAGTCTGACCTTTTTCCCCTCCATGGCTCCCTTGCTACTGACAAATTACTGCTGGCTCATGAGCTTATTTTCTCTCGCCCTGATCCTTCCTGGACTCCCGCAATCAAAGCTTATTTGATCCAGGGTCTCCAGACATGGAAGAAATATGAAAATAAGTTCCCTGTAACCGTTATCACTGCCCCTAGTGCCCCCGAGGCCATTAATGTCATGCCATTGCTCCACAAGATGTCTGGAGGCAATCCTCACACGGAAATATACCCCATTTCCATATCATCAAGCAGATCAATCCATAGACTGGTGGGTTGTGTCCATCTACCAGCAGGTGGAGATAGAGAGCAATCTTTTGCCTCTCTATATGTGGTCATGTGCTACCAGGAAATCCTCAGTATTCTCTCTATCTAGCAGGTGTGTGGTCACACGCAGCAGCTCTGGCTTGGTCTCCACACCTATTTACTAAGGCTTTTTTGAGTACCTGGGGTTAAGGGCTCTTCATGAGCAAGTGCAAACCTGGTGGTGCCAGGTCCCTCCTTTTCTCCCCCCTCCCGCTGGCTCCGTTAAAAAAAAAAAAAAAAGAACAATCTCGAAGCAGAAAAGATTTTTCTTGCAGCTGCTCACTGGGACACAATTCGTTGCAGCTCGGAGCAAGAAGCAGGTAATTTTACCTTTTCCTAGTGGGCAGGGGGTTCCCCGAACTTTTCCCTCGTGGATCATGGCGTCGGATGGTAAGGGCGCGAAAAAGCGCTCCCCAGACCGCGATCGTGCGGCTAGTGGGGAGGCGCAGGGATCGGAGGCAGAGAAGCCCTTTTTGGGCGCCCTTCCGGACTTTGCTGATTTAGCCGGTTTTTCCTCCGCTGGGGTGGCGGCGGCTTTTCCCGCCTTAGGCGCCCAACCCCCGATGTCCGCCCTTCCGACGTCGGCCGCCCACGCAGCTCGGACAGCTGCTTATCCTAGAAATAAGCAATGGATTTTCCCAAGTCCATTTTAATAATGGCTTATGGACTTTTCTTTTAGGAAGCTACCGAAACGTATTTTAAACCCCTCTATGCTGCTTTTACCACATTCTCTGGCAATGAATTCCATAGTTTAATTACATGTTGAATGAAGAAATATTTTTTTCCAATTCTTTTTAAAATTTACTACTTTGTAGCTTCATTGCATGCCCCCTAGTCTTAGTATTTTTGGAAAGAGAAATCAATCGATTCACATCTAGTCATTCCACTCCATTCAGTATTTTATATACCTCTATCATATCTTCCCTCATCTGTCTTTTCTTCAAGTTGAAGAGCACTAGCCGCTTCAGCCTTTCCTCATAGGGAAGTCATCCCATCCCCTTTAACATTTTTGTCACCCTTCTCTGTACCTTTTCTAACTCCACTGTATCTTTTGAGATGCAGTGACCAGAATTGCACGCAGTATTCAATGTGCGGTCGCACCATGGAGCAATACAAAGGCATTATAACATCCTCATTTTTATTTTACATTCCTTTCCTTATACCTAGCATTCTATTTGCTTTCTTTGCTGCCGCAGCACACTGAACAGAGGATTTAAAAGTATCGTCAATAATGACTCCTAAATCTTTTTCCTGGTCGGTGACTCTTAATGTGGAACCTTGCATCACATAGCTATAGTTCGGGTTTCTTTTTTCCATGTGCATCACTTTGCACTTGCTCACATTAAACATCATCTGCCATTTGGATGCCCAGCCTCCCAGTCTCGTAAGGTCATCTTGCAATTTTTCACAATCCTCTTGCGATTTAACAACTTTGAATAACTTTGTGTTGTTGGCAAATTTAATTACCTCACTAGTTATTCCCATATCTAGATCATTTATAAATGTCAAGCAGTGGTCCCAACACAGACCCCTACGGAACCCCACTATCTACCCTTCTCCATTGAGAATACTGACCATTTAACCCTACTCTCTGTTTTCTATCCTTTAACCAGTTTTTAATCCACAATAGAACACTACCTCCTATCCCATGACTTTCCAATTTCCTCTGTAGTCTTTCATGAAGTACTTGTCAAACGCTTTTTGAAAATCCAGATACACAATATCGACCGGCTAACCTTTATCCACATGTTCGTTCACCCCTTCAAAGAAATGTAGTAGAGTATGTTTTTGAATATGCTCTGTAATTTTGTTCTTATAGTCTCTACCATTTTGTCTGGCACTGATGTGTTGGCCACAATTCATGTGTAATGGAATGACAGTGACTAATATTCTGAAATATTTTATAAACGTAGTGAGATATCTGTACAGATTAACACATTGCTTTTGTACATTGCAGTTGGCCATACTGGTAGAGCTTTGTTTTCAGACTTGTATAATTTTTTAAGAAACTACCAGAAATCTCACTAGTAATGGAATGACGAATTTTGGACATTAACTTGAGGGTGGGTTAAACCATTGCAGACCTGAGACCAACCACTTTCAACTGCACTGCAAGCACACCCATACTAAACAAAAAAAAATGTTATGAACATTAGAATATTTGCAAAATGCAAAGGATTTTATTAATGGGCTTGAGAAACAGGTGCACAGTTTTTAGTAGATGTCCAAAGCAGTTGAAAAGTTATCTAATCCACACTACCACCCTAATTTACTACTTACTACTACCACTTAATATTTCTAGAGCGCTACTAGGGTTACGCAGCGCTGTACAGTTTAACATAGAAGGACAGTCCCTGCTCAAAGGAGCTTACAATCTAAAGGACGAAATGTCAAGTTGGGGCAGTCTAGATTTCTTGAATAGAGGTATGGTGGTTAGGTGCCGAAGGCGACATTGAAGAGGTGGGCTTTGAGCAAGGATTGGAAGATGGGCAGGGAGGGGGCCTGGCGAATGGGCTCAGGGAGTTTATTCCAAGCATAGGGTGAGGCGAGGCAGAAAGGGCGGAGCCTGGTGGTGGCGAAGGGTACTGAAAGGAGGGATTTGTCTTTAGAGTGTAGGTTACGGGTAGGAAAGTAGGGGGAGATGAGGGTAGAGAGGTAGGGAGGGGCTGCAGAACGAGTGCATTTGTAGGTTAGGAGGAGAAGCTTGAACTGCAAGCGGTACCTAATCGGAAGCCAGTGAAGTGACTTAAGGAGAGGGGTCGTCCTCTATGACCCCATTCTTTGCTCATTTACTTTGGGGTTCTATACCAAAACCATGACTGTCATTTTATTTTTGTTCTGTTACCTCTCCGCCATCCCTGTACCTTCAGTGCCCCAGATTTTAGGACCTGACAGTCTTGTTCCCTATAAGATTGTGTTGGCTCTTACTAATCAAATGTTTACAATTACCGTTGATGTCTGTGCCTTCACAATGTGTGAAAATTTGAATTGGCAAAAATATTACTCGGCATATGACATTTACATGTGCCCTTTTTCCTCATGTGGATGCTGGTCACAGGTATGGTGGTATGCAGGTCACAGCCAATACCAAGGTAATGATAATCCCTTCAGAAAGAGTATTACAATTTTAGAACCATGGGTCCATCGCTGTCAAATGAATAAATGCAACCCTATTGCCATCACCTTTAGAGGTGTGACGTCAGCTACTTACCAAGCCTATTCCCTTGGAATAGATGTTCCTAATAGAGACCCTATTGCCACATTCCTTATTGTTCCCCCTCCTCAAACTACTCAAAATCCACTGATTACAACCAAACTTCCTGAAATCAAAATTCCTTATCAGGTTCACCAAGTTACTGAAGGATTTAGTGGCACTAGAAACAGGATTTGGTGAGCACAACCTGTGGCTTGAGTGGGCCTACTACACCACTGCCAGTTTGAATGTTTCCAACTGTTATTTTTGTTCAGAAGCCCACGCAGAACCTTTAGCTGTCCCCTTCCCCTTAGACCTTTACAACCATCCAGATGGTTTAAAGTGTATGTTGCAGCTACTCCAAGCTTCAAAGACCATTAATCAATCTTGTCAATCTCTTACCAAGCATTACCCTGAATCACCCCTGCGTCAGAGGATACCCCCCGCATTTAGAGTACCAGATCCCAAAACTATATTTCAAACTTGCCTGGCCAGATACCCAGTTAATAATCCTCGATTTGTAGGTAATCTGACATCCTGCAATACTACCCACTCCAAGATGGACCGGGTAAATTTCACTGATTTTACTCGTGCCCGAGCTGATGTATGGTGGTATTGTGGAACCAATATACTCTATCATACATTATATAAAAATTGGCAAGGAAGGTGTGCCCTTGTTAATTTGGTAATTCCACTTGTCATCACTTCCCTGCGCTCTCCTTCCACCTCCTCTTTGCAATGTGGAAAAAGAGAGGTCTCGGTGCCTGGCTCCTTTGATGATCGTGTCTACATAGACGCAATTGGAGTTCCTAGGGGAGTCCCTGATGAATTCAAGGCCCGCAATCAAATCGCTGCTGGATTTTAGTCTGTTTTCTTTTGGTGGTCCACTATTAAGAAAAATGTGGACTGGATCAATTACATATATTACAATCAGAAGAGGTTTGTCAATTACACCAGAGATGCTGTTCAGCAAATAGCAGCCCAATTAGATGCCACTAGCAGAATGACTATGGAGAACCGGATGGTTCTTGATATGATGCTAGCATCAGAAGGAGGGATCTGTAAAAAATTGGGTACTCAATGCTGTACCTTTATCCCCAATAATACTGCTCCAGATGGATCCATTACCAGAGCCCTGAAAGGCCTCACTTCACTTTCTGAAGAACTTGCTGCCAACTCTGGTGTTTACACTTCCTGGACCGGCTGCATGGATAAAGTTTTTGGTAAATGGAAAATGTTTATTATTTCAGCTGTGACCACAATGGTTTGTATTGCCATTTTTGTACTTATTAGCTGTTGTATTATTCCATGTGTTATTGAAAAGGGATTTCCCAACTCTCCTTCATGTTTGCATATATCCATGTACCTGCATGTTGATTCTCATCGTGGCCTTTCCACTCACAATGCTAGACCACCTACGCCACACTTTATATCACGCCCCCTCACTGGACTCTAGGAGCCCTCTGGAATGGATGGCCACATGCTAGAAGTCCTACATATGAAGGCCCTACCTATAGGCCCTTCATGAGGGGAGATGAATAAATTGATACCACTTGCCTTCAGTTAAATACAAGTCAAAAGGCTTGCAGCTGCCAACTAGGCCTCTAAAAGCAAGAACTAAGTCCGACCCAGAATTTCACTGAGTTGCAGCAACCCAAGAATTGTGACAGCTTGTAAGGCAAAGTGAAACTTGGCATGGGTGCAAAGGATAGCAGAACTGATGAAGAAATTACAGCTGGACAAAGCCATGATGAGAACCTGCGGTCAGAGATATTTTGCAACAAAAGATAGATTACAGTTAGCCAGGTGCAAGAAAAACAGAGCTTTGAAAGGGGTTGACCGAAACTTGAGAGACCAGAATTGTAATGGTGGTCGAACTAAGAATTGCTAAATAGATTTACAAATTGTGAGCTGAAACTGCCAGTAACGAAGGAGGTAGAACATAAGAGTATAAAACACTGACCACTAGACCAGTCTTGTGGAGATCTCAGTACTGTGACACGCCTGTTTGATTCACTGACTGACCTCCCTGTGAGAAATGAATGTCTTTTGATTGTGCTTGCAAATGATCTTGTAATAACTACTTATCATTTCTAAAGCGCACTAGACGTATGCAGCACTGTACACTTGAACATGAAGAGACAGTCCCTGCTCGACAAAGCTTTACAATCTAATTAGGACAGACAAACAGGACAAACAATAGATAAGGGAATATTAAAGTGAGCATGATAAAAATAAGGGTTCTGAACAAGGGTTAGAAGTTAAAAGCAGCATCAAAAAGGTGGGCTTTTAGCTTAGATTCGAAGACGTCCAGAGATGGAGCTTGACGTACCGGTTCAGGAAGTCTATTCCAGGCATATGATGCAGCAAGATAAAAGGAACGGAGTCTGGAGTTAGCGGTGGAGGAAAAGAGTGCAGATAAGAGAGATTTACCCAGTGAACGGAGTTCCCGGGGAGGAATGTAGGGAGAGATGGGAGTGAATGCACTTATAGATCAATAAGATGAGTTTGAACTGTATGCGGAAACGGATGGGAAGCCAGTGAAGTGACTTGAGGAGAGGGCTAATATGAGCATAACTACACTGGCGGAATATTAGTCGTGCAGCAGAATTTTGAACAGATTGAAGAGGAGAGAGATGGCTAAGTGGGAGACCTGTGAGAAGCAAGCTGCAATAGTCTAAGCGAGAGGTGATAAGAGTGTGGATGAGGGTTCTGGTAGTGTGCTCAGAAAGGAAAGGGCAAATTTTGGTTATATTATAGAGAAAGAAACGACAGGTTTTAGCAGTCTGCTGAATATGTGCAGAGAAGGAGAGGGAGGAGTCGAAGATGACCCCAAGGTTATGAGCTGATGAGACAGGAAGGATGAGAGTGTTATCCACAAAAATAGAGAATGGGAGAGGAGGAGAGGTTGGTTTAGGGGGGAAAATAAGAAGCTCAGTCTTGGTCATGTTTAGTTTCAGATGGCGCTGAGACATCTAGGCAGCAATGTCAGATAGACAGGCTGATACTTTGGCCTGGATTTCGGCTGAGATTTCTGGTGTGGAGAGGTAGATCTGGGAGTCATCAGCGTAAATATGACACTGAAAACCATGGGATGAGATCAGAGTACCAAGGGAAGAAGTATAGATGGAGAAAAGAAGAGGTCCCAGGACAGATCCCTGAGGTACACCAACTGACAGTGGGATAGAAGTAGAGGAGGATCCACTAGAGTATACACTAAAGGTACGCTGGGAGAGATAAGCAGAAAACCAGGAAAAAACAGAGCCCTGAAATCCAAGTGAGGTCAGCGTATCAAGGGCGGACCAACAGTGTCAAAAGCAGCATATAGATTGAGAAGGATGAGGATAGAATAGAGACCTTTGGATCTGGCCAGGAACAGATCATTGGAGACTTTAGCACGCGCTGTTTCAGTTGAATGAAGGGGGCGAAAGCCAGATGGGAGTGACCTAGTGGTTAAGGGTGGTGGACTTTGGTCCTGGGGAACTGAGGAACTGAGTTCGATTCCCACTTCAGGCACAGGCAGCTCCTTGTGACTCTGGGCAAGTCACTTAACCCTCCATTGCCCCATGTAAGCCGCATTGAGCCTGCCATGAGTGGGAAAGCGCGGGGTACAAATGTAACAAAAAATACATAAAAATAAAGAATAGCTTGAGATGAAAGAAAGTCAAGGCAACAGCGGTGAAGAAGCACGTTCAAGTATCTTGGATAGGAAAGGGAGGAGGGAGATGGGGCGATAGTTGGAAGGACAGGTAGGGTCCAATTAAGGTTTTTTAAGGAGTGGTGTGACTAAGGCATGTTTGAAGGCATTAGGAACAGTCACAGTGGACAGTGAAAGATTGACGATATGACAGATAAAAGGGATGACAGTAGGAGAGATAGTGTTAAGTAGATGGGTGGGAATAGGATCAGAGGAGAACAGGTAGTTAGTTTTGAGGAGGAAATAAGATGTGTAGTTTCCTCTTCAGTGATTTCAGAAAAGGAAGAAAGGGAGGCAGGGGTTGGAGGGTTGACAGAATGGACTAAGGGAAGGAGAGGTGGAGGTGACCTGGTTGAGAATTCAAGTTTAATCTTGTGAATCTTATCATGAAAGAACTCAGCCAGAGTCTGGGAGGAAAGTGAAGGGGGGAGGGGTTGGAGGTGAAGGTACTTTGAGGAGAGACTTGGATAACATAGTGGTAGAGAAGAGATTTAAAACACTGGAGGACAGAGTAGAAGGGTCAATAGCCTGAATATTCCTAAATGTATTGGTTAAGATTGGATGGGACTATGGAGGAGGGTGTTTAAGTGTGAAAGTTATCAGATGATGGTCAGAGAGGGGAAGAGTTGAGGCACAGAAACTGAGCAGTTTGAGAAGAGGATAAGATCAAGGCAGTGGCCATTCTGGTGAGTGGGGGCAGTGGCGCACAGTTGAAGATTGAAAGAGGATGTTAAAGCAAGAAACTGCGAAGCACAAGAGTCAGAGGGATCATTAGCATGAATGTTAAAATCCCCAAGAATGAGGGAAGGAGATGAAGGTTCAAGAAAGAAGGAAAGCCAGGCATCAAAGTAATTGAGAAAGGACGAAAGGGACTTATCAGGAGGTCGATAGATGACTGTTACTCGGAGAGGCAGAGGAGCAATTAGACAGATGGAGTGGACTTCGAAGGAAGAAAAACAGTGAGACTGAGGTCAAAGAAGAGGTTGAAATCTACAAGAGGGTGAAAGCAGTAGCCCGACACCACCTCCGCGGCCAACGGGGCGAAGAGTATGGGAGAAAAGATAACCTCAATGGCATAGGGCCACGACTGAAGCAGAGTCTTCAGGGTAAAGCCAAGTTTCAGTTAGGGCAAGCAGATGGCGAGTATGAGAGATAAAGAGGTCATGGATGTAGGAAAGTTTGTTACAGACAGAGCAGGCATTCCACAGAGCGCAAGAGAAAGGCAGGGAAGAAGGGGGGAGGAAAGGAACAGAAATTAGATTGGAGATATCATGGTGTGACCTGCACAAATAGGATGAGAGGTGATGTGGAGGACTAGGATTGGGACTAATGTCCCCAGCGGAGAGCAGGAGAAGGAGCAAGAGAGTATGGAGAAGAGTAGGAGAAGTATGATGATAGCAACGAAGGCAGGATGTACTCAGGATATGGATGGATGGATGAATGAATGGAAGGAAATGTTGAAGGTTGAGAGCTGAGAAAAAGGAAAAGGATAAAAGAGATGGTGAGATGATGAATACAGAGGGTGGACAATGTGTTCCTGTACTGTACAGTGGTTTCAGATGGAGAAACAGATTAGAAAGGGACAGTACCAGGAAGAAAAAGTGTACTGGAGCCATAAGTAGTAACTGGGAGAAAAATAAATGTAAAGAGAAAAATGACGGCATGTGGCACCTACAGCAGAGGCCCTGAGTGGATCGGAGTGGACCTGGGAGTCACCCTGGAGAAGGCTGTAAAGGATATGCAGATGAGCTGCAAGTCCTCCACAGCACCTGAAAGGCAGCCTGTGGTAGAGCTGGGCACCTCTCAGCCGAGGAAAGGCTTACCGAAGCCAGCATTCCTCCCCCTGAGAGTCACCTGATCCTAGCCAAAAAGCACCTGGAAACAGGGCCGGTCTTAAGGCGAGGCGACCGCGCCTGAAGTTGCCCCGCCCCGACCTCCCGAGCTCCAGTCCTCCCTCCTTCCCTCCGAATGGTGTGCGACGGCGGCGTGGTGGGGGCGGTCCGTCCCGGATGTCAGCGGGTGGGGGATGCTCCGCTCCTGCTGCTCCCACCCTGTCCTGCCTTTAAAAAAACAATTTTGAAGCACCAGAGTGACAAGCAGCGCCTCGCGTCTGCCCTGCGACTAAAAATCTATTCGACGTTGTTGGGCCTTCCCACATTGAGTCCCGCCCTCCTCTGAGGTAACTTCCAATTACTGCGAGGGCGGGCGGGACTCAATGTGGGAAGGCCCAATGACGCTGAAGAGATTTTTAGTAGCAGGGCAGACGCGAGGCACTGCCTGTCACTCCGGCGCTTCAAAATTGTTTTTTAAAGGCAGTGAGGGTGGTGGGCGGTAGGAGAACGGAGCTGGTAGGTGGGTTGGGGGGTGGGGGAGGGACTCAGATGGGAGAAGGGTGTGGGGTGGGGTTCTCAGGTGGGGGAAGGGTGGGGAGGGGGTTCTTAAATGGGAAGGAGACTGAGGTGGGGAAGGGGGTTCATGGATGGGAGAAGGGGTGGGGAGGGGGTTCTTGGATGGTTGAAGGGGACGGGTGGGGAGGGGGCTGGGGTTCTTGGATGGGAGAAGGGGACTAGGGAGGGGGTTCTCGGATGGGAGAAGGGGATGGGTGGGGAGGGGGTTCACGGATGGGAGAAGGGGGTGGGGAGGGGGTTCTTGGATGGTTGAAGGGGACGGGTGGGGAGGGGACTGGGGTTCTTGGATGGGAGAAGGGGACTGGGGAGGGGGTTCTCGGATGGGAGAAGGGGACTGGCACTGGGGTCTGAGAAGGGGCCTTATGGGAAAATGGGGGCCATGCCTGGGACTGGTGGGAAAATGGGGCATGCGTGGGTCAGGTGGGAGAATGGTTCTGAAAAGGGGGGGCCCTAATACAAGGCATGTGGATGAAGGGGGCTGGAACTGGGGGCTGAAAAGGAGGGTTGGTGGGATAAGGGGGCTAGTACTGAGACTGGGGGCTGAAAGGGGGACAGGGAGAAGTGGCTGGGGGGCTGAAGCTCGGGACTGGCGGGAGAAAAGGGCTGGGGCTGAAATGGGGGACTGGTGGGATAGTGGGGCTGGAACTGGGGGCTGAAAAAAGGGGCGGAGAGAGGGGCAGATCCTGGATGGGGGAGCGAGAGGGAGGGCAAACCCTGGATGGATGGGAGAGGGAGGGCAAATTGTGGATTGAAGGGACAGAGAGAAAGGGCAGACAGCGGATGGAAGGGATAGAAAGGGCAGTGAATGGATGGGGGAGAGAGAGAGGGCAGACAGGGGCAGATGGTGGATGGATCATGGAAGGGGCAGAGATAGAGGGCAGATGTGGATGGAAGGCACAGGGAGAGAGGGCAGACATTGGATGAAGGGGACAGCAGAGAGGGCAGACACTGGATGGCAGAGAGAGACCGAAGACATGCTGTATGGAAGGAAGACAGTGAAAAGAAGATGAGGAAAGCAGAAACCAGAGACAATAAACTGTAAATAAAATATATATTTTTATTTTTTTGCTCTAGGATAAAGTAGTATTGTAGATGTGTTAATAAATGTTTATAATAGAACATATAAACAAGGTAATCTTTTTATTGGACTAATTTTAATACATTTTGGCTAACTTTCGGAGAACAAAACCCCCTTCCTCAGGTCAGGATAGGATACTGTAACAGTACTATACTCAGTGGCGTTCCTAAGGATGCTGACACCCGGGGCAGATCGCCGATGCGCCCCTCCCCCCGGAACAGCGCGACCCCCCCCCGGCGAAATAACCCCCCGGGTGCACGCTGCTGGGGGGGGGGGGATGCCGTGCGCCTGTCGGCTCTTCGTTTCCATGCTCCCTCTGCCCCGGAACAGGAAGTAACCTGTTCCGGGGCAGAGGGAGCATGAAAATGAAGAGCTGACAGGCGCGTGGCACCCCCCCAGCGGCGTGCACCCGGGGCGGACCGCCCCCACCGCCCTCCCTTGGTACGCCACTGACTATACTATATTGACCTGAGGAAGGATGTTTTGGCCTCTGAAAGCTAAATCTATTAGTCCAATAAAATGGTATTATGTCAGCCACCCTAGGAACACCACTGCTGTATAGAAATAAAGGTAACAACATCAAAAGAAATACAAAGAGATTTTTCTTTAGACTAAATATATTTGTGGTTAGCTTGGGGAAGCAAAAACTCCCTTTCTCTGGTCAGGAAAAAAATATATATCACCTTATGTTAATTTTGTCTGCTTTTGTTTTAACGTTTTATTTCTGTTCTTTCTCTTTCCGTGGAAAGAAGAGTTTTCAATCTTTTCGTTTTGGTGTTAATGTTAAGAAATGTGGTATCCTTACAGATTTGGGCTGTATCTTTATCCGTAAATATTTAAAGAAACCTTGGGGATTTGGCACAGGAACGAGCGTTACATTGTAAATATCGAGCCACCTACTGCCTGACGTCTGGATTGTGAAAGAGAAACTGCGCAGCGCAGGTCACGACAGAGGAAGAGGGAGGAGGAGGTAGTGGATCCGCAAAGAGGCAGAGCATGTGGGCACTGGGCAGGACTTGGGAGGATGAGCTGAGCAGTTTATCGTGCTTATGGGCCGGAAGAGACTCCCATTTGACTGGCCTCTGGCTCGACTTTCTCCTCCGGATCGCTCGGAGTTGCTGTTCTGTGGTCACGGTTCGCTATGCAGGACGCGCCCGCTATACGAACGATTCGGATTTCTAAAAGCATCACTTTCAGCGCGTCCCACCGATTGCACAGGTGATCGGGGGGGGGGGGGGGGGGGGGGAGGTTGGGAACATCATTTCTTTCCCGATCCTGTCTGTGTAGGTCTGGGAACATGATCATCACCCCCACTCCCGGAGCTGTTCAGGTAACCGCGGGCTTTGGAAACAACACCCCTATTTCAAGGGCTGGTTATAATTCAAAGGTTTGGGAACCACCTGCCGCCGTCTGTGGGCTGCACACATGATCTAAATGCTCAGCCCATTGTATTCCTATGGGCTGCATAGCATTTAGCGTGCCTTACAAAAAGAACCCCTTAGTAACATAGTAGATGACGGCAGAAAAAGACCTGCATGGTCCATCCAGTCTGCCCAACAAGATAAACTCATATGTGCTACTTTTTGTGTGTACCTTACCTTGATTTGTATCTGTCATTTTCAGGGCACAGACCGTATAAGTCTGCCCAGCACTATCCCTGCCTCCCAACCACCGGCTCTGGGACAGACCTATAAGTCTGCCCAGCAATATCCTCGCCTCCCAACCACCAGCCCCGCCTCCCACCACCAGCTCTGCCACCTAATTTCAGCTAAGCTTCTGAGGATCCATTCCCTCGGAACAGGATTCCTTTATGTTTATCCCACGCATGTTTGAATTCCGTTACCGTTTTCCTCTCCACCACCTCCTGCGGGAGAGCATTCCAAGCATCCACCACTCTCTCCGTGAAAAAATACTTCCTGACATTTTTCTTGAGTCTGCCCCCCTTCAATCTGGTATCGTTCCCTCTAGTTCTACCACCTTCCCGTCTACGGAAAAGCTTCGTTTGCGGATTAATTTCAGATATTTGAACGTCTGTATCATATCACCCCTGTTTCTCCTTTCCTTCAGAGTATACATGTTCAGGTCAGCAAGTCTCTCCTCATACGTCTTGTAACGCAAATCCCGTACCATTCTCGTAGCTTTTCTTTGCACCGCTTCAATTCTTTTTACATCCTTAGCATGCGCTTGGGCTCCTTTCTGTACTGGTATGGGGGAGACAGAAACCACATGTTTAAAGAAATTTTGCTATTAGATGATTCTAAAATATTGATTCTATTGAATATTATTAGGTTTTTAGTGCTTGAGCTTTAGAGGTTAAGAGCAGCCAGCAGGCGCCCGATTCAGAGACCTTAGGTGTATCTGTATTTCTTGTTACTTCTCAAGATGATATTTCCTGAAGGGTGAATTATTTCTGAAAAAAAGGCTGTACCTTGTGTGGCCAGCCTATCCAGATTTTTCTGGATGCAGCCTGGGCCCTTGTTAAAAAGTTGAGTATTGTGGGAGCCACTTTTTTTTTTTTTGGTTCCTATGCTATTGCTTGGTTAATTATCAACGTACTAGATATGCCCTTTTTTTTAAATCCTGCACAGCTTGAACAATTTTTTTAGTGATAAAGTTCTGCTTCATGGGGTGCATAATGGGCTAAAGAGTCTTTTTACTGAAGGGCGTTAAGCCCTTAATGCGCAATTAACATGCAAAACCAGGCTACCGCACAAACACATTAAAGCATTTTGCAGTATTCTTCCTGTTTCCACATGCTAAACCATACATTATTTAATTTTTAAGACTTTTTCTCTGAGAGGGCTTGGCATAGGCAGAGCATGGAGATGAAAGTGTTAACATGTTACAATTAACACACATGAACTGGCAAATGTAGAGTTAACATATAGGATCACTTAACTCCCTTACTGCAGGAATCATGTGCTAATGAGAATATTAGTGTACAACCTGCAAATAAAAAAAAGAGAAAAAAAGCCCAAAACAGTGCCGTGTTAAATCTGGGTTTAGCATGCAGTAAAGTCCTGCATTAAGCCCAGATTTTACTGCACTTTACTAAAAGGGCCCCGAAGATAGTTTCCAAGTTTATTTAAAATGTAATGTTCCGCCCATTGGAATGACCTCCTGAATGGTTTACAAGTCGTAATAAAATAAACATTTAAGAAACGAACACCAGAAATGATAGGAACGAGTAAAAGCAAAAAAATTAAACAAAGAAGACACAACACACTCAGACAAACTGCAGTATTTATTTATTTATTTGGTTCACTTGTATCCCACATTTTCCCGGCTTGTGCGGGCTCAATGTGGCTAACAAAGTTAATACATCAAAACATAATACAGCAGGATATAATAATTATAGAAAATTAACAAATACAGTAACGAAAGCAGCTAAATAGGAGCATACGGATGGGAAAACAGGAGCAACAAAAGGGAAGCGGACATAAGGCAAAAAACGGGAAATCAGTCAAAACGGAAATAGGGGATTAAAAAGTAATGAGGTCTTTGGGATAAGCTTTACCAAACAAATAAGTCAGATCTATCAAATCACACATGTAAACTGGTGCTTCTCCGTAAATGATCTTATGTATTAAGGCGCAGATTTTGAATTCAATACGGTCTTTGATGGGTAGCCAGTGAAGACGCTCACGGAGAGGCCGCACACTATCAAAGCGAGTTTTTCCAAAGATTAGCCTGGCCACGGTGTTTTGAACCGTCAGGAGCTTCTTCAGAATACAGTGTGTACAGCCAGCCTACAACCCATTGCAGTAATCGATGTGGCTTAGCAGCAATGAATGCATCAGGGTTCGAAATATATCTCTTGGCAGGAGTTGTTTGATGCATTTAAGCTTCCACAATGATGATAACATTTTTTTCGTAATCTGCTTAACTTGACTATCAAGTGACAGATGGCTATCCAACGTGACCCCAAGAATTTTCAGACTGTTCGAGATTGGGAGGGTATAATCAGGAGTAACCAGTTCTTTGGGAATTGACTTGTTATATTGTGAAGAAAAAACAATACATTGAGTTTTATCCTTATTGAGTTTAAATTGAAACGCATTTGCCCAGGATTCAATAATGGAAAAACTGATTTGGATTGAGCCAGAAATTTCAGACAAAGAGGACTTAAAAGGAATGGATATGGTTACATCATCAGCATAAGTAAAAGGATTGAGGCCATGCTTGGATAGTGCATTTGCGAGAGGAATCATCATTATGTTGAAGAGCGTCGGAGATAATGGAGAACCTTGCGGAACACCACAGACGGGCTTCCAAGGAGGGGAAATAATGGAGTTCACTTTGACTTGATAATACCTGGAAGATAGGAATCCCTTGAACCAACTAAGCACATTGCCACCGATACTGAATTTATCTAATATACTGATAAGGATGTTATGGTCAACCATGTCGAACGCAGTGGACAAATCAAATTGCAGCAGAAGTATATTTTTGCCAACAGAGATTGCTTTTATAAAATTGGACAACAGAGTAATCAAAACTGTTTCAGTGCTATGTTGGGTGCGGAAACCAGATTGTGATTCATGAAGAATATTGAATTTGTTCAAGTAACATGTAAGCTGATTAGTGACCATACTTTCCATTACTTTAATTAGAAGCGGGATAGAAGCAAATGGACGATAGTTAGCAATGATATTTGCTTTTTTCTTCGGGTCCTTAGGAATTGGGTTAAGTAAAATACTACCATGGTCCTGAGGGAAACGACCTTCCTGAAGCATAACATTTAGGTGAGACGTGAGGTCAGTAATAAAACATGAAGGAGGAGAAGGCAATAGGTAAGTAGGACAAATATCCAGTTTACAAAAAGTTTTAGAAAACCTGTTAAGCGCATGCGCTACAGACTCCGAAGTCAAGGGCGTGAAGTTGAGCCAAAAACGATCTGCTGGGCAACGACCAGGTGGAAGATCAAGGTCATTGAGAAAGTTGTCAATATCAGTGGTAAAGTGGCACAGTGAGTTGCGCAGAGTGAGTATTTTCTCATTGAAATATCTTGCGAGCTGATCGGCAGAAGGGAAGTTGTGATAAAATTGCGGTAGTGTCAAGGAGTGAGTTTAAAAGTAGGTAAAGTTTCCTTGGGTCTTTACTTAATTTAGTAACTTAGCTTGTTTAATAGCATGTTTATATTTCCGTCGTTGTAGCTTCCATGCAGTAAGCATATTTTCATTTTTTGATTTGGACCATGCTCTTTCAAATCTCATCCTGCACTGAATATTCCAGTCCCAATCGGTGACAAGCCTACGAAGGCAAGGTGAAACTCATATTAGGCCTGGTAGGCTTTAAATGACTTCTCAAGCTGTAAATACAGTGGGAGCGCATTCCAAAGAGACAGCCCAACCATGCTAAACTGAGTTAAGGCCATACAGCTGAAAAGATAGAACTACCAAACATTGTTGTGACCCTGATCTTAGTAAACGACCAGGAGCCAGATGCACTAAAGTTGTCATTAGAGCCATTCCCTACCGAATTCCATAGCGAATCGGTAGGGAACGGCTATGCATCAAGGAAAGGGAATGCAAATGAGCTACTTGTTGTAGCTCACTTGCATTCTCTATTCCATCGGCAAACAGTCGGCCAGTCGGCAGGTAGAGCATGCGCAGAGCATCCAAGCGCTATGCTGGCAGCTCTGCACATGCCAAATACGTCCAAAAAGGACGTCAAGTGCTCGTGAGGGACTTTAAAAATTAAAAACATTTTTTTTTTAAAGTTATGTCACCTTTGCTGAGGACGTACTTGCTCATACCGTACTTGCCAACAGAAGATGGGCCGGCCTCAACTGCGCTCTCCTTCACTTTTCTTGCAGTTGAGGCCGGCCATCGTCCACGCTCTTCCTGAGCAGAGCCTTGTTGATGCTGCATATATTCCTGGCTTATGTCTGCTCGTGTACGTGTGAAGTTCTGAAGCTTAACCTGATTCTCTCTTCTCTGGAGGATTGTAGCTGGAGCGCAAATAGATTGTTGGCAAGTACGGTATGAGCAAGTAAGTCCTCAGCGAAGGTGCCATAACTGAAAAAAAAAATTTTTTAACGTCCCTCACGACACCCAGCTTGTTCTTTTTTTTTAGATGGTTGTTAGGCACTTTCCCACTGGTCTCTAGGGTCCCGTTCACAGCAGCCACGGCCTAACGAGAGGTGCAGACCTCCTGTTAGGTTGTCCATGGTAAGGTGAATCGGAAAATGGTAGTGCATCTCATTATAATAGCCTGCAACGGTTGTGCAGCTCATTATAATAGCCTTTGAATCATCTGCATTCTGTTTTCATTAGCTGCTACCGTCTTCGTAAAATGGCTTTTAGTGCATGCCAGGGTTTACTACTTGCGCGTTAAAGGCTCGTTAGGTTTAGTTCATCTTGCCCCAGGTATATAAGGTGTCAATAAATCAGCCAAATAAGGACAATTAGTATGATAGCTTTTGAAAAGCAAAGAACTTTGTAGTGCACTCTGGGGTCCTTTTACAATTTTTTAACGGACTGGGAAATGGGTGTGCACAAAAATGAAAACTAGCGCATGCCTATTTACGCCTGAGCCCTTACCACTAGCCATTGACTTAACGGTAAGGGCTCATGCGCTACCCACCTAACCATGCAGCGCACGCCAACGTGGCCACACTGCTGATTACCACTGGGAACACCTCCCCCCCCCCCCCCCCCCGCTGTGAAAAATAGAAAAATATTTTCTACCGAGGGATTTAGCGCACGCCAAACTGAGAATTACTGCCATACTACCCCAGCAGTAGTGCCGATTTGGCGCATGCTACCCATGCATTAGCCCTCCCGCGGCAAGGGATGCAGAGCTAATGCGACTCCTTTAGGAGAGGGGTGACACGATCAAATCTACCAGAATTAGATAGCAGCTGAATAACCATATTTTGGATTATTTGCAGTCATTTCAGCTCCCTTTGAGACTACCATTATAGAGTGCATTACAATAATTGAGCTGGGTAATCACTAAAGCATGTATCAGAACATGCAAAGCAGAAATAAAAAGGAGGTTCCGGACAGAGTAAATCATACATGATTTATGGAAACTCTGCTGGACCACATAGGAAATATGCAGCCGAAAACTCAAGTTCTGATCACAAATAACGCGTGAAATCTTAGCTGTAGGAACAAAGATTATTTTGTACCTGCCATCAAAGTCTGCTGGTAATCTTGGTATTTAGATTTTATTCTTGAATTGGTTATATTTTTTGTTTAATGTAATGTCCTCCCTTTCTAATTAATGTGGTCTATTATTATAATTCAAAATATTCACATAGAAATGCATTAAATGGCATGCAGGTGAGAAAAATAGAATCATGGTGAGAACAGCAGTTTTATTCATGTGTTTTATTGTGGGTAGCCGAATGGGGTAGGCCTCAAGGGCCATGGCATCAGCAGCTAGATAGCTTGGGGTTAAAGCTAGAGATTTTTTTTTATGGCCCTTACAACCAAAAAGATATTCTGTTGCCCCCCCCCCCCTTTTTTTTAAATCAAATGTATATGTTTTATTTATGTAGTCTTTATTATTTTCCAAATTCATATAGGTTTTCTTTGTTTCTATAGTAAGTCCCTCAGTGATGAAGAGAACAAGAAGCTGTATGGAAAGTGTAATAACCTGAATGGCCATGGCCACAACTACAAAGGTCAGAAGCCAACATGTACGCTGTTTAGAGGGACAGAAGGGTTTATATGTTCCAACAAAAATGTAGGACCTGAATCCAAAATTAGGTGCATTCACCACCCTGTATGTGCTGTGCATCTTTTACCATCAGCTACATCAGTACTGATAACGGCGTTCTATTCACTTTTTATTATTATTTTTTAATTATTATTATTATTTTTTTGTAACTATCTTTAATGAAGAGGGAACACTGGAGGAGAAAAAACAAATGAGCGCAAGATCCTTTAGTAGCAATACAGACCAAAAAAACCCCCAAAATGGAAACCGGATCAACAGACGCCTGGATAGTGAAACCAGGAACACAAATAGGCAGTACAGCCGACCAGATTCAAATTGAGCAATATACAAGTCCTCCAAAAAGCCTCCAGCACCCTCCAAGTTTTAAACCAATGTAACCTGGTCCCCCAACGCGTCACACCACTGAGCACTGAAACAACTTAAATCCTACGCCAACCTCCACAAACACAAAACACCCAACACACATCAGTGAAATCCAGCATCAAACTCAAATGGAAAAGCAAATGGAAATGAGTAAGCCAAAAAAGGGTTTTCTTATCTGCCCTACATGGTTGGGAAGGCAGAAAAGAAAACCCTTCACTTTAAAACACACAGAGAAGTTATGGCAAGAAGTGACTGTAGTGCACCCTTTTGCGGGGTTTTCCTACTTTTTGCTGCAGCAGAAAAATAGCTATTTTCAACATTAATAGTCGCGCACTAATGTTTACAACACTGAAGAAAAGCTGTTGGAAAAAGGGCAGATGGAGAATGAGCACAAGTAGGAAGCAGTTTGGTCCTTTGAAAAAGCCAGTGGGTGAAACGGGTCCCCGTTGGGCACACTGCATAAAGTTAAGTGCTTAAAGATTATTTATGCTTTAGAGTTTTAGTGTTTTACTTGCAAACATAAATATAAAAAAAGTAGAAAACTGAGGTTTTTGACCAATGATTAAGCAGGCTGCCTATAGAGTACTTGAAATTGTCTGTGCTAAGGCAGTGAGCAGTTAGACTTCTGAGGTCTTTCCTCCTAAAAAAACCTCTAGTCCCTAACAGTGGGAAATGTAGTGAGGGAATCACAAGTATTCAAGCAAAATAGTGCACAGTTTAAGGTTGAGTGGTTCATGCACTAATGTTGCCATTTTATAGGTGGTAAGGGTTCATGTGCTAATCAGCGCACGGCAATGTAGCTGCACTGATTAGTGCAGACATCTCCACTGCCTCTCAGCCAGAGAAATACATTTATTTTATTGCATGTGGGTAGCGTGTGCACATTTGGGATGTCTCAACACATGGTAAGTAATTTCTTCAGCTTGGAGAAAAGGTGGCTCAGAGGAGATATGATAGAGGTCTATAAAATAATGAGTGGAGTTGAACTGGTAGATGTGAAGCGTCTGTTTAAACTCCAAAAATACTAGGACTAGAGGGCATTCGATGAAGCTACAATGTAGTAAATTTAAAACGAATCGGAGAAAATATTTCTTCACTCAACGTGTAATTAAACTCTGGAATTCGTTGCCAGAGAATGTGGTAAAAGCGGTTAGCTTAGCAGAGTTTTAAAAAAGGTTTGGACGACTTCCTAGAAGAAAAGTCCACAGACCATTATTAAATGGACTTGGGGAAAATCCACTATTTCTGGGATAAGCAGTATAGAATGTTTTGTACTTTTGGGGGATCTTGCCAGGTATTTGTGACCTGGATTGGCCACTGTTGGAAACAGGATGCTGGGCTTGATGGACCTTTGGTCTTTCCCAGTATGGCCATACTTATGTACTTATGTACTAAGTACATGATAGTGCTTACCACAGCTTGGTAAAAGGGCCTTGTAAAACGGAAGCAGGCACAAACCATTGGATGGTTTTATTCCAGAGATGTTCTGTATGCCTCCAGGATGTTCTTTTCCACATTTAGGCTTACAGTGGATTAGAAAATCTTTGAAAGATGAAACTAGAATGTTTGGTGGCCAATATAATACACATCACCTGAACATTTTATACAGACTTAGAAATACTTCATTAGTATAGCAGCATTCTTAAATACTTTAATTTTGTTGGCATAAAATAACTTAATTTTGGCTGGCCCAGTGACTGAATAATAAATTATGTGCATTACTATGTGCAGGACCTTGGTTCAGTTGTAGATGTGGAAACGGTGTTCGTAGCTGTAAGGGGGAGGGGGGGAAGAGCAGAGAACCCCAACCATCACACAGTGGTAACACTATTGGTTGGATTTAGGGAGCCTGTAATTTGGAGGGTGAATGAGAGAAATGCCCCTCCCACCACAAAAAAAATGTCAGGGACTGGCAGGAGCTGTAGTATGTGGCCCCTGGCCCTGAATTGGTACTAAAATGATGAAATACTTTGGTAGGGGAGATATAAAAAGTCAGGGGGGGGGAGGAAAGAGTTCCAAGCAGTTGGGATTATAATTCAACAGAGGCCAGTTACAGTTGAGTTGGAAGTCCAAAGGAAGAGACAAAAGTTGCTGGGCCAAACAATCCCCAACTCCTTAAACTTACATATTTTATTTTCAGTAACTTGTTTTTCTTTATATGGGTCACAGGAGCCTCCTAAGCTTTGATATTAGCTGCCAGTATCCTGAGCCTCTCTGTGAGGCATGCTTTCTCCTTCCCTTTTCTTAAATCATTTTTTAAACTTTTTCCTTTCTTGAGTTGATGTGTATCTTTACATGTTTTAAGATTTTTTTTCTTCATTTTTTAAATTTTTGTATGCTTAACAGATTTTATTATACAATGCACACTGCTTTGTAAGCCTGGTTGGAAAGCAGTACAGAAATCAACCAAGTGAGTAAGGAGGAAATTCATCAAGGTGCAGTAAAAGTTTGCCTTTTACTGTACCTTGATTCCCTATAAGATTCAGCAACTTGCGAGATCCCAGTATTGCAGGTTGCTGAATCCCGGGGCAAGAGAATAATGCTGCTTGCGAGTCACCTCACAAGCAGTGTTTATTCCTATGGCCCGATGCTCCCAGGCCACAAGATTAGGGTCCCCCTAGGCTTACACCCCCCCTCAACCACTCCCACTCAAGACCTACCCTCCCTCTAAAAGAAGAAGCCCCTCACTCCCCCACCTCTTTGTATCATTGGTGGTCCGAGGAGGAGGTCTTCTTTGGTCCGTGGTTCGTTGGGCAAAAGCGATGCCCAGTCACTCCTGCCCAAGCTTCAAAATGGCACCCCTAGTGGTAGTCTCATGTGACTACCACTAAGGGTCATATTTTCATATAAAGAAATATTTTGTTATATGGAAATATGACCCCTATCAGTATTTGCACCATTTTGAAGCCAACACAAATATCTGCCTGGACCACCAATGAGACAAAGATGTGAGGGGGTAGAGGGTAGCTTTTGTGTGTGGTAGGTGGGCCTTGTGAAGGGGGGGTTAAGTTGGGGGTGGGAAGAAATCTGGGGGATCCTGAGCTGGCGGCCCAGGAGCATTCGCCGTGGCTTTGTGGCCCGATGCGCCTGGATGGTAAAATAACCCCTCTGGGTTAAAGTGGTATGCCTTTTTCCTGCTCAAACCTTGGGCCTCACACAGAGTACTTAACTGGTACCTTAGCAGTGTACCATCGCCCCCATCTTTTCCCTCCCTGATGTGTGTCTAAGAACTTGACACTTATCTATTAGTGTTGTTCACAAAATCTTTTGTCACCCATTACTTCACCTGTTTCAATTTTATTTTTCAGCTGTGGTGACTCTACAGGGAATGGTACGTTGTTTTATTGTTATTAGTTTTATTTTGTTTCTGTTGCTTATTGTTTATAATGTATGTAGGACAGTGGTTCCTAAACCTGATCCTGACTTGGTTGGGGTGCCTCCAGGACCAGATTTGGGAACCACTGATTTAGAGGAAAAATGTTTTTATTGTCTGCCTCATGTGTTAACCTAATTGCCCTGCACATTCATATAACGCATAGGCTGAGAGCAGATAAAGACTGCTAGGTTCATCTACAGTGATGTTAAAGTTTTTGCCTTCTCCTGATTTCCCTTATTACTGCATATATGTCATACACTGAATGGTTTCTAATCTTCAGTCAAGCCTGACTATGTTCAGGCAGCTGACTCTATCAATATTTTTTGATTAATTAATATTGAGTAACTGTTACTTTTTTCACAAGGGTGATATGGATGCTGGATAACTTGTTCCTTAAATAATGATGTCATAATATTTTAAAAAAAGTGTATTATGTGTTTACTAAAGTACCTTTTGTTTGATATTACATTTTGTTTAAAGATCAAAAACCATTCAGTGGCTTGGAGCAGTAGCATGTAAACTAGGGGAACTGGGTTCACTTCCTACTGGGAAAGTCACTTAACCCTTCATTGTCCCAGGTACAAAATAAGTACCCATATATATAATATGTAAACCACTTTGTAATCATAGAAAGGCAGTATATCAAATCCCATCCCCATTCCCTAGAAAGAAGGTCTGGGCTTCCACCATATATATGCAATAATGGGAGAAATACAAGTGGGGGAGGGGCACAAACTTTTCACATTATCTACTCAATACCACAGAGCCTACTTAATCACCATCTTTTTCCTTTTTTTATCCTGCCAGGAATTCTCTGTCTTGTGTCATGCTTTCTTGAATTGCAGGATCCTCTTTGCCTTGTCACCTCTGTTGGCATTCTGTTCTGTGTTTATATTAAAAAGCACTTGCCTCTTCTGTATTAATATCCTTTGGGTGTTTGAATGCCTCTCATTTTCCTCTGCTTCCACACAGGCTTAATTTGTCTGTTCAGCGGGGGGGGGGGGGGGGGGGGGGAGGGAAAGGGTTAACTTACTCTCCCTCCTGACCTAACATAAATAGGGGGAAGAGGAGACATGGTGCAAACATAATTTCTTCTCCATACCTCCCCTCAACTCTTTGTTCATCTCGGTCTCCTTCTGCACCTCTATTAACTTCAACCTTTCCATCTGATGAGTTGCAGATGCAAGAGAGAAGCTCAAGAAAATATTTTCAAATCTTTATTTTTTGATCTACTATTCTTATTTTTCTTTTCTTATTTCTTCCTCAGTTTCTGTCCTATGGGGTATTTTCATTTTTTTTGTAGGTTTCCAGTTTTTCATTTCTTTAGCTTCTCCATATTCATTCATTTTTGCTCTCCCTCTTAGATATCTTTTTCTGTTACCCAGTCTATTCTCAGTCTTTCCATGAGATTTTTCAACGCTGTTTCTGTCTTTTGCTTTTTTAATTTGTCCTATCAATCCTCTTCCATCCTCCTCCCCAGTCTTTCTGTCACACACCCTTTGTTATTCTTCTCCTTATAAACATCCCTCCTCACCTCTTACATATATCTCCTCTTCTTCCTTCCATGTTGCCTCCTATTTTCTTCTTCATTTCTTGTCTTCTCCCTACCTCATTCTCCATCTTGCTCCTTCACCCCTTTCCCCTCACATGCTGTCATCCCCTATTTTTTAAGCTGCCATCCTCCTCTTATCTTCCATATTTCCCCTTCCCTCCCCACCCCATAGCAAACAGCCCAAAATGGCACAGATTCAGCACATACTGTTGCTGGTACCCACAATCCCTCTTTTCTATTTCCCTCATGCTTCCACTTTGAAACAAGAAATGCACCTGTAGAAAAATTGGGGATCGTGAGAATCTGCAGCACTATCTTACCCTGAACCCCCCCCCCCACACACACACACACACATCCCACACTGAACTCTGCAACTCCGTGCAGCTTGCCGGGTGTTCACTTTGGAGCACCAGCTGCTACTGTCTATGTTCTGGTTCATGCAGGCCCAATGCCATTTCCTTTTTTCGAGCCCATGTAGGTTGAAGCTGTCCTCAACAATTTTTTGAGGAGGGGGGCATTAATCTCCCTCTCCAGACTTCACCTATGTTCCTCCAGGAAACTCAGACACTTGAGTCTTTAAAGGGACACGTACTTAGGACTAGATTCAGTAAGTTGCACTCAAACTTCGGCACTGTATGGTAGTCTATAAAGCAGGCTTGTCCAACCTTTTTCTATCAGGGGCCACATTTTATATTTTGTAACATTCAAAAGGCCAAAACATGCACTGTTGTATTTTGCAGCATGTTTCATCAAATAGTGGCAAAATATGACGGTGCTTCATCCCCTCCACAGCTTTCACCCAATTTCTTTTCCCTCACCTGGCTTCGGCTGCACAAGAAAATGGTAGGATTCCTGCTTACCCACCATGACTTGTCTCTCTGCAAGCTTGAGCCACAGAAAGCCAAGTTGCGGTGGGGAAGCAGGAATCCCTGCTGTAAGCAACACAAGAATTACCAAGCTTCTGAGGGCCTGAAAAAAAGCAATTGGTGGGCCATAGATTGGACAAGGCTACTATAAAGAGCACTCCAGCATGAGCACCCTTTTTTAGAATAGTTCATAGCGCCAGGATCCTTGCACAACTTTGGGCATGAGGATTTGCACCAAATGAAAATTTGGGGGATCTGGCACATAAGTTAGGTGCAGATCCCCTGAATTTTATAATACTGTAGCATCTTTAGTGAACTCCCCTGACCCGCCCATGCTCCTCCCATGGCCACGCCCCTTTCCCCGTTGCATAGTAAAAGATTTGTGTGCGGATCTTTATCGAATTGTGCTTAGCAAGATGTGCGTGCAAATCCTAATCAGAGCCAATTAACCGCAATAATGACATAGTAGTTAATGGCAGATAAAGACCTGTATGGTCCATCCAGCCTGCCCGACAAAATAAACTCATAACTTAAGGTATGATGTGATACTTAATATGTATACCTGATCTTGATTTGTTGTTAGTGCTCAATATTTGGTCGTTAGTGGTTCGTTAATTAAGATGTGTGCCCAAATTGGGAGTGCAATTTCAGGCACCATATGTAGAATCCAAAGGTTAATGTTTGAGCACAGCTTAGGTGGCTGGGATCTTTTACAGTGTACTGCAGGTTGACCCTGGTAAAAGAGGAGCAGCAGCCAGAACAAGCTGAGGAGCAGGATTGATAGGAACAGGACCAGGGTCAGTCTAATCATTAGGAAAGACCAGGCAGCCACCGAGTGTGCCAGTCTCCAGGGAGGGGCCAAACCCAGGTAAAAGAGGAGCACTAGCAGCAGCCAGAACAAGCTGAGCAGCAGGATTGATAAGAGTCATAGGACCAGGTTCTGTCCAACTGTTAGGCAAGACCTGGCAGCCACCAAGGGTGCCAGTCTCCAGAGAGGGGCCACAAAAAGCAGATGCAGTCAAAGCAAAATAGTAAGTCACAATAGCCACATAAACCCAAAGAACCTTCCTTACCAGCAAAATACAGTTTAATATTTTAAAATACAGTGAAAGGGGATTTAAAATGTAGCCCCTTCAGTTGTAGCACAAGGCAAGTTACATTTATGGCCAAATACCCATTGTACCAGGTATCCCCCGCTGTCCCTGGAGGTCTCAGAATCCAAGTCTGTATATGAGGCAATGGAGAACCAAGTGACCCACCCAAGATCACAAGGAGTATCAATGGGATCTAACTGGGCCTTTCTAGTTCTCAGCCACCGCTCCATTAGGCCACTCCTCCAATTGTGCCCCTTTATAGGGTAATCATGATTATAGAGTTTTAATTATCAAAATCTTGGGTGAGGAGCTGACGGGCTAGGGATATGGAAATGAATTGGGGGAGGGGCTGAAGGGTTGGCTTGGCAGCACTTGGACCGTCAGATATGATCACCTTTGGATCCAATTCCTATTTGGCAGTCTGCACTACCTTACCATGCATAGCTTTTCGTGTGCTAAATGCATGTCTGTAGTCTTTGCACTAAATTTTGGCTCTTCTACTCTTTATTCCCCCTCAAGCAATGAAGTCCCTCCTATTTCCGTTCCCTGCTTCAGCTCTTATCTCTGGCATCCAGTCCCTTCGCCATGTTCTCTATGAAGACAGTAAATAGAATAGGCTCTGGACTGATCCCTATGATGCTTAAACTCTTATGACTGCTCTCTGGAATCTGTTGCACACTTTTGAATCCCATTTGCCATTTGAGCTGAAATAATTCTTTAGTCTTTTAAAGTAGAAGGCACTAACTAGAGCCTTCAAAATGTGAACTTGTTTTATCTTTTGTTTCCTCTTACAGCCTTAATCCTATACCTCCTTTTATATGCTCAAATTATAGAAAAAAAAATGAAAGTAGATAGACCAGTGTTTCCCAAGTCCAGTCCTGGAGTACCCGTTTGCCAGTCAGGGTTTCAGGATATCCATGGACTTGATTTGTATACCCTGCCTCCATTATATGCAAATCTCTTTCATGCGTATTCATTGTAAATATCTTGAAAACCTGACTGGCAAGGGGTACTGCAGGACCAGACTTGGGAAATACTGAGATAGACCATCCAGCTTATTTTCGAAAGAGATCGCCGACACAAACCGGGAGATGGCCGGCGATCTCCTGAACCCAGCCAAATCGGTATAATTGAAAGCAGATTTTGGCCGGCGCCAACTGCTTTCCGTCGTGGAGCCAGCCAAACTTCAAGGGGGCATTTCGGCAGGGTACAGAAGGCAGGATGGGGGCGTGGTTACGAGATGGCCGGCTTCGCCCAATAATGGAAAAAAGATGGCCGGCTTTGACGAGCATTTCGCCGGCTTCACTTGGTCCATTTATTTTTACGACCAAGCCTCAAAAAAGTGCCCCAATTGACCAGATGACCACCGGAGGGCATCGGGGATTACCTCCCCTTACTCCCCCAGAGGTCACCCAAAAAAGAAAAGTTTTAAACATTTTTTTTGCCAGCCTCAAATGTCATACCCAGCTACCTGACAGCAGTATGCAGGTACCTGGAGTAGTTTTTTGTGGGTGCAGTGCACTTCAGGCAGGTGGACCCAGGCCCACCCCCCCCTACCTGTTACACTTGTGGTGGTAAATGGGAGCCCTCCAAACCCCCCCCCCCCCAAAAAAAAAAAAAAAAAAAAACCCCACTGTACCCACATGTAGGTGCCCCCCCTTCACCCATAAGGGCTATGGTAGTGGTCTAGAGTTGTGGGTGTCAGGCCCGCTGAGAAAGAATGTGTGAGCCCTTGTGCTCGATGGAGGAGAGTTCCTCCTCGAGCTGTCGGCCAACCCCGAGTTTCCCCTGTGTCACGCTCCGTTCCCCAGGGGTTGAGCCCCCAGGTGCAGGAAGCCAACAGCAGGAAGAATTGAGTCCAGAACAGTCCACGGGGTCCGGCCTAGCCACGTGAGAAACGAGGACCAGAAGCAGACAGCAGAGGAGACAGGAACGGGCAGAGGTCAGTACCAAGCAGCAAACAGTAGCAAGTCCAGGATCAGACAGAGGTCAATACCAGGCAGCAGACAGTAGCAAGTCCAGGATCAGGCAGAGGTCGATACCAGGCAGCAGACAGTAGCAAGTCCAGGATCAGGCAGAGGTCGATACCAGGCAGCAGACAGTAGCAAGTCCAGGATCAGGCAGAGGTCAATACCAGGCAGCAGACAGTCGCAAGTCCAGAATCAAGCAGAGGTCAAAACCAGGCAGCAAATAGTAGCAAAACCAGAAGCACTGCAACTATCCAGGAAACTAAATAGAAGCCGAAGCGTGGAAGGATTGGAGGCAGGGCTTTAAATAGGACAGGAATTAAGCTCAAACATGCACCGCTGTCTTCAAGATGGCTGCCCCCACCGGAGACACCCTCAAGCCCAAATATGGGCTTCCTTCCTGAGGCTGCCCAGCTCCAAGATGGCCACCCCAACCTAAGGCACCCACTTCTGAGATGGCCGCCCTATCCTGGAGATGCCCAAATCGAAGATGGCCGCCATATCCTCAGATGCCCATACCTTGCGTAAACAGGGAACATGACGTGGGTAGTGGGTTTTGGGGGAGATTTGGGGGGCTCAGCACCCAAGGTTAATCGAGCTATGCACCTGGGACCAATTTTTGAAGTCCACTGCAGTGCCCCCTAGGGTGCCTGGTTGGTGTCCTGGCATGTCAGGGGGACCAGTGCACTACAAATGCTGGCTCCTCCCACTACCAAATACCTTGCATTTCGCTGGGTTTGAGATGGCCGGGCCCAGTTTCCATTGTGACCGAAAACCGAAGCCAGCCATCTCTAAACCTGGCAATCTCAACATTTGACCTAAATGTTGAGATTTAGCCGGCCCTTACCATATTGTCGAAAGAAAAGATGGCCGGCCATCTTTTTTGAAAATACGGTTTACTCCGCCCCTTTGCGGAGCCGGCAACGAAGATGGCCGGCCATCTATTTTTTTTTTATTTTTTATTTGTACCCCGCACTTTTTCCCACTCATGGCAGGCTCAATGCGGCAGGCAATGGAGGGTTAAGTGACTTGCCCAAAGTCACAAGGAGCTGCCTGGGCCGGGAATCGAACTCAGTTCCCCAGGACCAAAGTCCACCACCCTAACCACTAGCCCACTCCTCCACTCGGCTGGTGCCGTTCGATTATGCCCCTCCATATGACCTACCCAGTCTACCCATCCATGCTATCTACTCTCCCTTCCTCTCCCTTAGAGATTTGCCAAATTTGAAACAATTTGTGTAACTTTCTGTTAGGAGGAAGGAGACACACTATTCCGCCTCCTTTGTAAAGCTCTCGTTTACTGATCCTGCTCCTCAGCTGTTTGGGCTGTACAGGGCTCCCATAGGATCAGCATAGCAGGTCCCCAGGAGGGTATGAGGTGCTCTTAATCTCCATAAGAATCAGATAAAAATTAGAATTAAAAGGAGCATTTTAACAAGTGGAGGAGTAGCCTAATGGTTAGAGCAGAGGTTCTCAACCTAGTCCTCGGGACACACCTAGCCAGTTGGGTTTTCAGGATACCCACAATGAATATGCATGAGATAAATTTGCATGCCTTCTTCCACTGTGTGTAAATTTATCTCATGCATATTCATTGTGGGTATTCTGAAAATCTGTCTGGCTAGGACTGGGTTGAGAGCCCTTGGGTTAGAGCAACAGCTGACAATCAGGGAAGCCAGGTTCAAATTCCATTGCTGCTCCTTGAGATTTTGGGCAAATCACTTAACCCTCCATTGCCTCAGGTACAAAATTAGCTTGTCAGCCCTCCAGGAACATAAAAATACCTATTGTATCTGAATGTAACTCAACTTGAGCTACAACTGTATTTCTGATGCTTTAAAACCACTTTAAAAATTGCATTAAACCATTCCAAATAAATAAATATCTGCGTCTTACCAATAGTGTTGGCCAATGACCTTGGAGACTCCTCTTAACTGTAGCTACTGGTGAGATGGGAAGGGCACAGAGTTTTTAATGGATCAGAAACCAAGTCAGCATTCCAGGGCCAAGACATTTACAACTTCTTCTGAATCATAATAGGGAGTCACTTTGCACTTACCTGCACACACAGAACTGAAGCCTATATCATAAGAACTTCACTTAGTGCCTGAATGTATCTTGCTTGTCATTGGAGGAATGAACTCTTAAAAGGTATTTTATTTTCCCTATAGGTTGATCCCATCACGGGTATGGTGATAAACCTTACAGATCTTAAGCAGTATATGGAGGTAAGAGCACTTAAGAGCACTTTACTTGTAGCGCTTCAGTTATTTCTTTCATCTGATTTATAGCTCTTTGGGGGGCCCAATGCAGAAACCTTGCATTAGAGCTGAGGGCTAATGCTTGGCACACAACTTCCTAGCGCAAGAGTAATGCCAAAGTTTTGCTCCTCAGTGCAATAAACAAATAATATGCAATTGGCCTGCACAAGAAACATTCAGTAACTTAATTTAAGACAATTTAATACCAACATTTAATATTCTGTGACTACCCAAAGGTTCAAAGCGAATCCCAATAAAGAACCTAATAATATAACAATAGGTAGACTGGTCAGACCAAAAGGTCCGTGTAGCTCAGATACTGCTTCTGACAGTGGTCAGTCCAGGCCACAAATACCTGGCAGCAGTGGCGTACCAAGGGGGTGGCGGTGGGGGCGGTCCGCCCCGGGTGCATGCCGGTGGGGGGGTGCCGTGCACCTGTCGGCTCTTCGTTTTCATGCTCCCTCTGCCCTGGAACAGGTTACTTCCTGTTCCGGGGCAGAGGGAGCATGGAAATGAAGAGCTGACAGGCGCGCGGCACCCCCTCCCCCCTAGCGGCGTGCACCCGGGGGGGGGGGGGTTCTTTCGCCGGGGGGTCGCGCTGCACCCGGGGGTTATTTCGCCGAGGAGGGGGTCACACGGGGGGGCGCTGCACCTGGGGGGCGGGGCGCATCGGCGATCCGCCCCGGGTGTCAGCGCCCCTAGGAACGCCACTGCCTGGCAGAGTCCCAAAGAATAGCAAGATCTCATGTTATTTATCCCAGGGTTAAGCAGTGGATTTCCCCAGGTCTGCTTTAATAATGGTTTGTGGACTTTTCTTGCAGGAATTTGTCCAAACCTTTTTTTTTTTTTAATCCTACTACTGCTTTTACTACATCGAGGCCTGAACAATTGTGCAAAATTGTTCAGTAGGCAAAAATCCTACCAAATATCAAACTAGGTGCAGCATCGGAAAGCTGGTACCACAAATTCTTCAAACCTGTTACTCTGTAGTTAGACTGCTATCCTGGGGTGTCCTGGAGACGGCTCACACTGGCTCGCCAGAGCCATTTGTTATTTTTTAAAAATTTTGGGAGACGGTTGTTAAACTGTAAAAATTATCTCTCAAAATTTGGACCCCTTCTGGCAGCATCCAGCTGCCCTGTGGCTTCGGCATCTTCTTCCCCCGTCAGCACCTCTCTCTCCCAAAGTCTTTATTCCCCCACAGCACCTCTGTCTCCCAAAGTCTTTATTCCCCCCCCCCCCCCCCCCCCCGGCACCTCCTTTTCATTTGCTGGTGGCACACCACAATTAATTTTTTTTTAAGCAGTGCTGCAACATGTCAGCAGGAACAGGCTGCTTTCAGCCAATCCTGGGGGCCTTTCTTCAACCCTCAGGGGTGGGACAGGCTGAAGCAGCCTGCTCCTGCAGACGCTTGCCAGCACAGCTTAAAAAAATTAATCGTGGCAGAAAAATCAAGGCGGGAGGACAAAGAGGGAAAGAGCAGAGAAGTGCTGCTTCTGGGAGGGAGGGCAACGCGGGAGACAGATACTGCATCATGGGGTGGGGGCAGCAACAAGGGAGACAGACAACCAGGTACTGCATCAAGAGGGGTAGGGACTAGGGAAGGAGAGAGGTGCTGCATAAGGGGTGGGTCAAGGAGGGACAGAGATACTGCCTCAGGAGGGGTGAAGAGAGGTGCTGGACAGGGAGGTTAAGTGCTGGATAGGTTAGGTAAGGAATAAAGATTCAGGGGGTCTTTTCCTAAAGGTTAGCTCGAGTTATCTGCAGCAGGTCCCATTTTGTTCCTATGGGCCCTGCTGCAGATAACTCAAGCTAATCTTTAGTAAAAGAACCCCTCAGAGAGGGGAATGAGGAAGAGAATGGGGCACAGAGAGAGAAAGAGGTGCTGGATTTGGGGGGAGGGGGGAATTGGAAAGATAAGGAGAGAGATGCCAGGACCTGCAGGGAAAGAAGGAAGAGGCAGAAATGCTGACCCTGCAAAGGGGAGACAGAACAGGAGCGAAGGAAGAGAGAAAAACACTTGCTGAACCCCTAGGGGGAGGGACATGGGAAGGGAAAAGAGAGGGAGAGATGCTAACATGTGGCAGGGGGCATAGGGACACAGAAGGGTTATGTCGGACAGGACAAGAATAGAAACTCAGAGATGGGAGATGCTCAACATGGCAGGAAGACGGGATGATGCTGGGTCAGACAAATAAGGATGCAGAGAGAAGATGGATGGTGGACATGAAGAGAAAGGAAGTGCCAAATGGACACGGAGACTCTGGTGAAACAGTTAAGAGAAAAAAAGAGGAAAGCAGAAACTAGAGACTGGGACCAACACAATAAGAAAAATAAAATGACCAACAACAAAGGTAGAAAAAACAAAATTATTTTCTATTTATTGATCAGAATATATCAGTTTTTAGAATGTGCGTCTGCCAGAACTGGTTTTAGAAATGGCTGGGGCCCACAAGAAGAACCTCACTCATTGGTCTTCAATCACCAGAATAGCGGTGGTAAATCTCTAGCTCTGAGATGGGCCACCCTTGGCGTTTCTGAACTCCTTTACCTTTGCTGGCAGGGATACCGAGTCCCACCAGCCAAATTAAATGGACTGCTGCCGCTTCCTACTGCTTCTCACGCAAGTATGTGTGAGAATTCCTGACATGCTGCTCAAGAGCCAAAAACAAGCAGTGGGGAGTGGTGGTAGTCCATTTATTTGGCTGGTGGGGCTCGGCATCCCTGCCAGCAAAGGTATGCCTAGCGTGCCTGCATGGTGTGGGGGGGGGGGGGGAGGGTTCTAATTACCAAGCCCTCAAAATAGAGGCTAACTGAATTCCAGTTTCAATGCTGAAACTGGCCCCAAATCCTTCTGTCTGGTTTCAGTTTTCACCAAAAGATTATTTTCATTTCCAGCTATGTTTTTGGTTTAGCTGAAAATGACTGTGTTTTTGGTGGAAGCCGAAAATATGTGCTCTGTCTAATTTTTCTCCTTCCCCATATGTGAGTTGCCCCTCCTCTCGAACCCCCATCTTGAGTGGTGTAGTTGGAGTAACTCTCCTGCCCATTTTGCCTCTGCTCTCAAAATGGCTGCCATGACCGAGGCATCATTCCTGCTCTGACTAGACCAGTGTTTCCCAAGTTGGTAGCCCAACAGTAGTTCCCGTTTGGTGCGCGGTAAGCCTATGGTGGTCTTACTACCACTTAGTAAAAGGGCCCCTAAGTTGAATACACAATTGGCACTATCCTATTTGGACACAAGTCAGAAACTTGGGCTTGCAACATTATAGACTCCAGGCAGTGTTGCCAGGTGGGCGGTTTTACCGCCCAATTGGGCGGTTTTCCGCGACCCGCCGTGGGAAATTTTTGCCCGCGGCGGGTCGCGGTTTTTTGGGCTTCTTTTTTTTCTTTTCCGCGGTTTTTTCGGCCGCGGGGGGCGGGGTTAGTGACGTTTTGGGCGGGGTTAGTGACGTGTTGGGCGGGGCCGGTGACGGGGGAGGCGGGGCCGGTGACGGCGGGGGCGGGGTTGATGACGGCGGGGGTGATGACGCGGGGGTGGGGGTGTCAGGGGCGGGGTTTGAGTTTGGGCGGGTTTTGGGCTGGATTTGGGCTCGTTTGGGTGGGAAAAAATTTTTCCACCTGGCAACACTGACTCCAGGCCTAAGTGACTTATGAGTACTGGTTACAGAATGGCACCCAGCACTGATGTGCAAAACTTTCATTACATGTTTCTACTATAGATTTAATTGTGGATTTTAAACAGACCTCAGTAGTGCTGAAGGTTTTTTTTTTACAGCTTCAAGAATCAAGCCCTTGGATCTTCATCAGTCTCTGTTTTTTCTATATAAGACTTATTTCTTTAGAACTCTCTCCCATCAAATATCTTCAAAGCATTAGTAATTAAATGAGAAAACTTAGCTTTGTCAGCTCAAGGGCAAACAGTCCGACATGGCACATGTTTTGCATAAAGCTGTTTTCAAGGACATACACCCTAGAAAAATCAAAAAAGACAGTGAATCTCTATCTGTCGATAAAGGCCATATGACCCATCCAGTCTGCCAATCCTCTGTAACCCCTAATTCTTCCTGTTCCTAAGCGATCCCACATGCTTATCCCATGCCTTTTTAAATTCTGGAACAGTCCTCGACTCCACCACCTCCACCGGGAGGTCATTCCACACCTCCACCACCCTTTCTGTGAAATAATACTTCCTTAGGTTACTCCTAAGCCTATTCCCTCTTTTTTTTTTTTTATAAGTTTATATTCTTTACAAGCTTACAACTTGAACAGGAAAAATCAGACAAGCACAATTTTAGGAAATCAAGTCAGAGAAATAATAAATTTACATCTTGTATTAGACCACAATTGGTAGGGGGAGGCGTTATAAACTTAGGAGATGAGATTTAAAAGAAAATATGAACAAATTGAAGGAAAAGGCTTAACACATTTATCCACCTTAATTCACATGGAGGGGCATAATCGAACGCGAACACCCATGTGTAAGGACGTCCATCTCTGAGAACGGGTCTGTGAAGGGGCGGGCCGAACCGTATTTTTGAAAAAGATGGACGTCTATCTTTAGTTTCAAAAATACGGTTTCTGCCAGGCAAATGCATTGGATGTGGGCGTTTTCGTTTTTCAGCGATAATCGAAACCGAAGCGGCCCAGCTCAAAAACAACCAAATCCAAGGCTTTGGGTTGTGGGAGGGGCCAGGATTCATAGTGCACTGGTCCCCCTCACATGCCAGGACACCAACCGGACACCCTAGGGGGCACTTTTAAAAAATAGAAAAAAACATTAAATTACCTCCCAGGTGCATAGCTCCCTTCCCTTGGGTGCTGAGCCCCCCAAATCCCCCCCAAAACCCACTCCCCACAACTCAACACCATTACCATATCACTTAATGGTGAAGGAGGGCACCTACATGTGGGTACAGTGGGTTTTGGGGGGGGGTTTAGAGGGCTCCCATTTACCACCACAAGTGTAACAGGTAGGGGGGGGAATGGGCCTGGGTCCACCTGCCTGAAGTCCACTGCACCCACTAACAACTGCTCCAGGGACCTGCATACTGCTGTGATGGAGCTGGGTATGACATTTGAGGCTGGCATACAGGCTGGAAAAAAAAGTTGTTAAAGTTGTTTTTTTTTGGTGGGAGGGGGTTAGTGACCACTGGGGGAGTCAGGGGAGGTCATCCCCGAATTCCCTCCGGTGGTCATCTGGTCATTTAGGGCACTTTTTGGGGATCTGTTCGTGATAAAAAAGGGTCCAAAAAAAGTGACCTAAATTCTCGTTAAAAACGCCTTTTTTTTCCATTATCGGCCGAGCGCGCCTATCTCTGTTCAGCCGATAACCACGTCCCAGTCCCGCCTTCACCACGCCTCCGACACGCCCCCATCGACTTTATTTGTTCCCACGACGGAGTGCAGTTGAAGACGCCCAAAATCAGCTTTCGATTATACCGATTTGGGCACCCATGCAACAAAGATGCCCATCTCCCGATTTAGGTCGAAATATGGGCGTCTTTCACTTTCGATTATGAGGTGGATAGTATTCCTTTAACCCCAAATCATAATCGTGTGAGCCCCTCAAATCTCATAATTTTTATTTTTTGATCAATAAACTGTTTTAAGTGTTGAGGGAGAAAAAAAAACATATTTTGTTCCCAAATATTTAATATTGCATTTACAGGGGTAGTTTAAATTAAATGATGCTCATAATGCTTTTGTCTCAGTTCTTAACGCTACGAAAGCTTTTCTTCTCTCCTGGGTTTGCTTAGTGACATCAGGGAAGACCCATATTTTTCCTCCATAAAATGTTTGTAGGTTTTTTAAAGCTAATCTTCTCACAGCTTCTTGATCTTGTACAAAAATAAATGAAACAAGTAAAGTTTGTCTGTCGGTTACTGATGTTAAAGATGTTTCCAAGATATCTGAAATATTCAGTTCTCCTGCAGCTTGTGATGCGTTCTGTAAATCCTCTTCAATTCTTTTATTAGGCAAGTAGTAAATCTTATTTAAGGGCAGAATAGCTTCTGAGGAAAATTTTAAATTCTCAATCAGGTATCTTTTAAATATCTCCAGAGGACCACTGTTACTCTGTAATATTTATGCTCCCAACAATTATGATAAACAATTCTTTGCACAACTTACTAGGAAAATTCTAGCGATGGGAGATATACCAATGGTGGTGGGAGGTGATATGAACGATGTCATGGATCCAGCTTGGGATAGATCTAAACCAACAGGGAAGGAATTGGCCAGGAAGGAGAGGGGCCTTGTTAGGTTGAGTGACACTTTGGAGTTGGTGGATGTATGGAGAACCTTACATCCGATAGAAAAGGACTATACACACCTCTCCAGAGCTCATAGCACACTGTCCAGAATAGATTATATACTGACTACGCGAGAGTTACTGACCAAAGTGGAGGAAATTCAGATAGGTCCAATAATGATCTCAGATCATGCTTGGGTACGACTGCGAGTTCGGATAGAAGAGGAGAAGGGTGTAATGGGGACATGGCGTTTCCCCGCTCATTTATATCGGGATAACCAATATATACCTTATTTGGTAGAGAAATGGAGAGACTATAGTATTAATAACGCCCAGCATAGGGAGGATCCAGTTCTTTTTTGGGAGACTGCTAAAACAGTTCTACGGGGGAAACCATCTCTTATCTCGCCTTCCAAAGGAGGGCTTGGAACAGAGAAGTGTTTCGATTGGAAAGGCGGGTGATAACTTTACGGAAGAGGTATAGCCAGGATCATAACCTGAGAATTCGAAAACAGTTGCTGGAGGCGCAGCAAGCCTTAAATGAACTTTTGCAGGAGAGGATGCAGAAAGCGAATATATATTACAAATATCAGCTATATAAATTCGCTAATAAAAGTGGGAGATTCCTGGCGAGGATGGCTAATAGGAAGCTTGGGGTTAAAAAAATACTTACAATGAGGGCTGCCACAGGAGAACGGGTGCATAGTGATACCGGCATAGTGGGAATATTGGGAGATTTTTTCAGCAACTTATATACGCAGCAGGAGGACCTAGTGCAGCCTAGTGAGGCTTATCTCAGCAGCATGGATCTCCCACAAGTTTCTGAAGAGGAGGTAGAAGTGTTGAATGCACCAATAGCTGATGAGGAGGTAGAGCTAGTGATTAAATGGAGTAAGCTAGGGAAAGCGCCGGGGCCGGATGGCATGAGGAATGAATTCTACAAAATTCTTAACACTGAAATCAGCCCGGTCCTTACAGAGGTGTTTAATGTGGCCATACGGCAGGGGCAGCTGCCAGTGCACTTAAATAGAGCACAGATTAGCGTGCTACCAAAGCCAGGTAAGCCAACTGATCGACCTGACTCGTACAGGCCAATTTCTCTGTTGAATGCAGAGTTAAAATATCTAGCAAAGATATTGGTGAACCGCTTAGCGAGATATTTACCATCACTGATCATGGACTCTCAGGTGGGTTTTACCTGTGGGAGGGTGATAGCCAAGAATATGAGGAGAATTTGGGTGGCACTAGAAAGGGTACGAATGGAACAGGTCCCGGCATTGCTAGTAAGCTTTGACGCGGAGAAAGCGTTAGACCGCGTGGATTGGACCTATTTGTTTGCAGTGTTGACGGCATATGGTATAACGGGCCCTTTTGCGCAGGCGGTCAAAGTGCTGTATACGGACCCGAAAGCGCAGATATTTGCGAATGGCATGAGATCTGAATGGTTTCCAATCAGGAGGGGTACGAGGCAGGGTTGTCCACTTTCACCACTTCTTTTTATCTTGGCGTTAGACCCTTTAATGAGAGAGATCCAAAACAATGGAGACATTCGAGGAGTGAGGGTGCGGGACTATAACTTTAAGACAGCTGCATTTGCTGATGATCTCTTGGTGTTACTTACAGAGCCTAGGCACTCTTTGCCATTTCTCATGGAAAGTTTAGAGGAATATGGGAACTTCTCAGGGTTTCGGCTCAATCTTCAAAAGTCAGAAGCTTTAACTAGCAATGCTGAGCTTAAGCGAGAATGGGCTGACAGCTTCCCCGTGAGATGGGCGCAGGGATCTTTTAGATATCTGGGAATACAGCTTCCAATGGACACAAGGCGGATCTACGAACTAAATATAACTAAGTTGTTGAAAGAGACTAAAGAACAGCTAGCTCGATGGTCGATGCTTCCTTTGTCTTTGATGGGACGGATACAACTATTCCGCATGATAGTGTTTCCACGTTGGCTATTTGTTATGCAGGCTCTGCCATTAAGATTGTTGAACCGTGATGTGGTGGCGCTTCGGAGGTTAGTGGTAAAATTCTGTTGGGCAGGTAGGAAATCGAAGATGAAATGGCAATATTTAGTGGGGCACTGGAGTAAGGGGGGGTTAGGACTCCCAGATATGCGGGTGTATAATCAGGCATGTCTTTTGAGACATCTGCGAGACTGGATTATGGGCATATCTGCTTTTACGGACGTGGGGATGGAGCGAGCGTATTTCCATCCATGGCATTTGAATTACTTATTACATGTCCCAAAGAAAGGGAAACTGCCTGGAAGAATCAGAGATAGTTTATTGTTGGGGCCTCTTTGGCATGTGTGGAGGGACTTGTTACAACGATGGGGCCAGGATCCCACCACTAGTATACTACTTCCGTTGGCGGGGAATGATGAGTTCCCGCCTGGGAGAGATAATGCAGTGTTCCGTAGATTGCAGGAACAAGGAGTGGAATTGTTAGAAAGTGTCATGCAGGAGGATGGCACCTTGATCTCTTGGATGGACTTTCAGCAACGATGCTCAGGGGGAATGGCGGCGATGTTGGCTTATCGACAATTGTCACATTATGTGCGTAGTTTGCCCAAAGAAGGTCTGCTCCCTCGATTTGGGAGACAGCTCAAGGACTTTTTAGAGGGAGATGCACTGGGACAGACCTCAGTATCCTGGTTCTGTAAAGAGCTAGAGAAAGGGCGTCCGGAAAGGCAAGTACTAGAGGTGGCGGACAAATGGAGTGTTGAAGCACAGTGCCAAATTCCTGAGAAGCTTATAAGGCAATCGTTGTTGGGAATAACGAGGGTGGTTCACAGTGCAGAAATGCAAGAATGTCAGTATAGATTCCTTTATAGAGCCTACTTCTCCCCCAGAAGGGCTTTTCATGCAAAAGTAACTACTACTGATGCCTGCCTCAAGTGTAAGCAGGGCGGAGCTACGCTGACACATTGCCTATGGCAATGTAGATACATTAAAGGCTTTTGGTGGGGATTGGGTAGATACCTCAGTGGAGTTTTAGATCATCCAATAGTCATCACATTTGATAGAATGCTGTTAGGTATTCCTGGACGGTGGGGGGTGGATGCACGAGGGGACCAATTGTTTCTGAGTAAAGCATGCATAGTGGGGAAGAAGTGTATCCTTGGTCACTGGGTGCTGGACATGCCTCCTTCTCACTGGTACTGGAGGAATAGGGTACATCAACTGATGCTCTGGGAAGCGAGAGGGGCGCGACTGACACCAAAAAGGCAAAAGAGTTTTTTTAACTATATGGGGGAAATATATAAGTACGATATCGCCAAGAGCACGTAGTCAAATACTGAATAGATTACCATGGGATATTGGAAGGGACCAGAGGGAGCCAGAGGTGGGACATGCAAACAGAATGGGAAGGGAGGAGGGGGAGGGAGTAAGTGTGGACTCATAAGGATGGAGGGTATATATTTAGTCGAAATATAGGTAACCTGGTTGGAAGTATGGGTTGTAAGGGGAGGGAGGGGGGAGGGGCATAGTTGGAGGGAGGACGAGGGAATGGAGGATACAGTAGTTGAAGGGGAACTATGATCTAATGTACTACCTATGAGAAGATGTAAATAGTGGGGAGGGGATGGAGGGGAAGGCCTGATAAACAAGTTTCATGGCTGTACGCTACCGTTTAGATCACCTGTTTATTGGTTTGTTGGTTTAAAACTGATTTCTTGTGCATTTGAAATGTGGAGGGTGTTGTTAACTTGGACGTTCCTCAGTAAAGTGTTGACGTATAAATTTCTACAGTTGAGAGGGGGGAGGAGGAGGGGAGAATAAATAAAAACTTGATGACTGTATAATGGATTTGTTAGAATAGCTTAATATTGGAGAAATGTACACGGCTGTGGAAATTGTCTTTTAATGAAGAATTTATGCTTTCTGTTTGTCATCAATTAAAAACATTTAAATATAAATATCTCCAGAGGAGTATATACAGACGTTCGAGGAAAGTTCAATAATCCGAGATTTAACCTTCGGTAATTCTCAAATTGTTCCATTTTTCGGTGTAACAAAGCATTGTCCTTTATCAGCTGTACTGAAGTTTCTTTCGTTTTATTAACTTCTATATTCAGAGTATAAATATTTTCATTAATTTCAGTTTTCATCATTACAAATGCTGTAGACAAATTTTGAATGGTACTCACAAGTCTCTATTTGGCCTGAGGAGTTCGTCATGGTTCGATCCGGGTGCTGGAGTGTATTCCAGATAGACTCTAGCGTTACCGCCACAGAAGCGGCCTTTCCTGTTTCAGGTCCCGTCGAGAGATGTTCTCCAAACCTCCGCCGGGTCATTGACCTCGGGCCCCTGACGTAGTAAACCTCCGTCCTCTTCATGAGCGGAAGTACCGTCCTGCAGGTCGGGTCCGGCTAGATGCGGCGGTGGGAAAAGAGTCGGAGGGGACAATATTGTGTCCAGTCCCAGGGTCTCGGCTTCTCCTTGATCCAGGAACACAGCGGGATTCTCTCAGACTTCAGGTAATGTGGAATGCCTCGTTGTAAATCTCTCTATGCTTTGCTGCGTGGCCGATGATGTTCTGGTTGATGGGGTACAGACCTTCACGGAACCCTTCCTTTTCGTATGGGGCATAATTTTTGAAGGAAAAAAAGGAAATATTCACTAAGAACACAGCAAGCTCAGAGAGAGCATTCACAAGGAACTTAGTGTGCCACCATCTTGCTCCGCCCCCTATTCCCTCTTAATTTTGTCATATGCCCCCTCATTCCAGAACTCTCCTTCATTTGAAAAAGACTCTCTTCCTGTACATAAATGCCCTTGAGATATTTAAACGTTTCTATCATGTCTCCTCTCTCCCAGCGTATACATGTTGAGGTACCTAAGCCTGTCCCTGTAATTTTTGCATTCAAGACCACTTACTAATTTCGTAGCCACCCTCTGGACCGACTCCATCCTATTTATATCTTTCCGTAGGTGCGGTCTCCAGAACTACACACAGTACTCCAAATGAGGTCTCACCAGAGACTTATAGAACAGCACTATCACTATGATAGATGTTTAAGTATAGAAAGATAGAGATTCAGGTTTTTTTTTATTTTTCTATGGGGTATGTCCTTGAAACAGCTTTATGCGAAAAATGTGCCATGTCGGACTGTTTGCCCCTGAGCCGACAAAGCTAAGTTTTCTCATTTAAAAGATATTGAAAGATATTAAAAGCTTTGAAGATATTTGATGGGGGGGAGAGTTGTAAAGAAATAAGTCTTATATAGAAAAAACAAAGAGACTGATGAAGATCCAAGTGCTCGATTCTTGAAGCTTTAAAAAAAAAAAAAAAAACCTTCAGCAGCTTTGAGTTGCACTACAGAGGTCTGTTTAAAATCTACAATTAAAGCTGTAGCAGAAACATTCATTTGGACTCTAGAGTATTTCTTGCCAGAGTTGGGATTAACATATAGCCACCTTAGTAATTCCCTTATCCCTTATTTGTGCTGTTTGTCTGTCCTAATTAGATTGTAAGCTCTGTCGAGCAGGGACTGTCTCTTCATGTTCAAGTGTACAGTGCTGGGTATGTCTAGTAGTGCCATAGAAATTATAATTAGTAGTAGTAGTAGTAGTAGAGAATGCAAAACCTTCAGAGAGAAAATCTAACAGAAAAAGATTTCTAGTGACTCTACTATGATTCCTATTAAAAAATGCAGTCAGCCCGAGTCCCCACAAAAAGCCTTAAAGGTCAGAACCAGGACTTAAATGTGTAATTTGGCCTCCATTGGCAACTGTAACATTAAAGGGGAGATGGAGTTGTATTTAATTGCAGAAAAGATTACTCTAACTGCAGGATTCTGTACTCTCTGCAACTTCATTATTAAAGATTTTGTTCAGCCAATATAAATAGAGTTGCGATAGTCCAATAGTGGTAATATTAATGACTGCCAGTATTCTGTAACTTAAGCGCACTGTTGGTGTCCACATTTAAGCACTGGCTTCTAGAACTGCCTTTTAGGAAGGTAAAGCAGTTTTCTGGGTATTGCTGGCCCTGAAAGACACTCTTGGTAGGACAGTAATGCTGAACTTGTTATAGATGTGGCACTGTACCTGACAGAACTGTGTTCTCCAGTGCATGGCAGATTACCACTTTACTGTAAGACATTTTGATAAGTGCGTGAAATTTTGAACAAAGTAACAGATTTCTTCTCATTTCTTGTTTTGTATCATTAGAAGGCAATCATGGAGCCCTTGGACCATAAAAACCTGGATAAAGATGTTCCCTACTTTGCTGATGTAGTAAGGTATGTGCTGTTATCAGAGGAAAAATGTTAGATCTTTAAAAGCCAGACCTTTTTTTTTTGTTTGTTTATATGAAATGATTTATTGTTTTAAGGAGGCATTTTGTTTGAAAGTCTCTTTTCTAGCCTTTTTTAACCTACGTTTGATAGCTTGGAATATAAGAAGCACATTCACTTTTTCTCCTAGTGGATATTTCTTTGAAGGACCATGAAAAGTACGTGCAAAAGCCATCCTACAGCAGCAGTTGCCCAGCTAGTCAATGCTGTGGGCGAATTAGAGCCTAAATTATTTAATGGCTCAGTGGAAGCCTGGGCTCAAATTCTAGTGGCCCTTCTTGTGAGCTTGGATAAGTTATTTAATCCTTTGCCGGAGTTAGAAACGTAAAGCCAGACTTACTAAAGCAGGTTACAATGCATTATTAGTAATAAATAGGTTTCATTACAGGAAATGGAAAAGACAGTAAACACACATTAGCATGTTAGCATTCACTGTAGGGCTGTAGTGAATATTCGTATTCGATTTGATTCAGTCGAATAGTGATTTAAATTTGAATACGAATAATTCAGAGCTCTACTGAGCTAAATCCTACTGAAATAAACACTTGTTCCATATCATCAAGCAGATCAATCCATAGACTGGTGGGTTGTGTCCATCTACTAGCAGGCGAAGATAGAGAGCAATCTTTTGCCTCTCTGTATGTGGTCATGTGCTACCAGAAAATCCTCAGTATAGTCAATATCAAAGCTCCATCCGCAGGAATCACCAAACAGAGAGAATTACACCTACAAAGGGATACTCCACCACCCAACCACCGCCGACGCGGGGGAACTGGCATGTCCTGCTACCGCAACCGCGGGAGGAGCTGGCTTAACCCATCACCGCCAAAGCGAGAGGGAAACAAAGCTACCCTACTACCGCACGAAGTGGGAGGGAGCACTGGCATAATTTAGTTATGAATCCAACCACTGTCGAAATGGGGGGAAAGAAGCAGCAGCTCACTGTAACATAAAGTCGTCCCAACTCCAGGGAAATCCAAGTGGAAGACCTTGAACTCGAAGTCCTCCTGAACAGGAACTGAAGTCTAAACTTGAACCTGAAATATAACTGAACTAGAACAAACAGTACAGATATCTGGGAGGGACTATGGATTGATCTGCTATGATTAATGGAAAGAAAATTATCAGGTATGATACGTAATTTTACCTTCCATATCATCAAGCAGATCAATCCATAGACTGGTGGGATGTACCCAAGCAGTACTCACCCAGGGCGGGACATGGAAATCCCAGAACGCAACACTGAAGCTCCAAACTGGGCCTCGGCCCCTGCTGCCACGTCCAAGCGATAATGCTGTGAGAAGGTATGAGCCGACGCCCAAGTCGCCGATCTGCAAATCTCCTCCAAGGAAACGGACCTGGACTCTGCCATTGAAGCCGCCTGTGCTGTAGTAGAATGAGCCTTCAGCTGGATAGGCGGCACCTTCCCTGCGGCCACATAAGCCGCCGCAATCGTTTCCTTGATCCAACTTGCCACGGTAGGTTTAGATGCCTGCAGACCCCTACGGGGGCCCGCGAACAGCACGAACAGGTGATCCGACTTCCGGAAATTGTTGGTCGCTTCCAAGTATCTGATGATAACTCGTCTAACATCCAGGCATCTGAACGCACGATACTCCTCTGGATAATCCTTCCTACGAAAGGAGGATAGACAAAGCTGCTGATTCACATGGAAGCGAGAAACAATTTTGGGCAGGAAGGAAGGCACTGGGCGAATAGACACTCCTGCCTCCGTGAACCGCAGGAACAGCTCTCTACACGAGAGCGCCTGGAGCTTGGAAACCCTCCTGGCTGAAGCGATTGCCACCAAAAAGACCGCTTTCAACGTCAGGTCCTTCAGAGACAGCCGCGATAATGGCTCAAAGGGCGGCTTCTGCAAGGCCCGCAGCACCAGATTGAGATTCCACGTAGACATTATCGAGTGCAGAGGAGGGCGTAGGTGATTAACCCCTTTGAGAAAATGCACCACATCTGGCTGAGAAGCCAGGGAAGCACCCTTCAGGCGACTCCTGAAGCAAGCTAGAGCCGCTACCTGGACCTTAAGAGAGCTGAGCGACAGACCTTTCTCCAGACCTTCTTGCAAGAACACCAACACTGAAGCAATTGGCACCGTGAAGGGTGACAGGGATCCTGCCTCGCATCATTTATTTATTTATTGCATTTGTATCCCACATTTTCCCACCTATTTGCAGGCTCAATGCGCCTTACATAATTTTGTTAACATTGTCATTACAGGATAACAGATACATTTAGTTTTGTGCAGTGATTAAGTAAGGGAAGAAAGAAGAAGGAAGGGAGTGATTAGGGTAATTATAGAAGGTGGGCTTTCTTAACTGATTGGGTTGGTGAGGTGGATTAGTGTGGCTATAGGTTCTCATTGTAGGCCTTGTTGAAGAGATATGTCTTCAGAGATTTGCGAAAGATAGTTGTTTCGTCGATTGTTCTCATGTCTGTGGGCAATGCATTCCATAATTGCGTGCTTATGTAAGAGAAGGTAGTGGCATGCATCAGCTTGTATTTTAGTCCTTTACAACTGGGGAAGCGTAGGTTAAGAAATTTGCAGGATGATCTTGTGGCATTTCTTGGAGGTAGGTCCACAAGGTTTAGCGTGTAGATTGGGGCGTCTGCGTGAATGATTTTTGTACAATTGTGCAGATCTTGAATGTAATGCGTTCCCTCAGTGGGAACCAGTGGAGCTTCTCTCTTAAGGGTTTTGCACTTTCATATTTAGTTTTTCCAAATATGAGTCTGGCGGCAGTATTCTGGGCAGTTTGGAGTTTTTTGATAGTCTGTTCTTTGCAGCCCGCATATAGTGCGTTGCAGTAATCCAGATGACTTATTACCATTGACAGTACCAGGGTACGGAAGATGTATCTCAGGAAGAAAGGTTTTACTCTTTTAAGTTTCCACATGGAGTAGAACATCTTTTTCGTCGTGTTTTTCACGTGGGCATTGAGAGTGAGGTTTTGATCAATGGTGACTCCAAGAATTTTCAAGTTTTGTGAGACAGGAAGAGAACAGTATGGTGTGATTATGGTGGAGAAGTTTTTTGTGTTATGTTGTGAGGTGAGTACAAGACATTGTGTTTTTTCTGCGTTAAGTTTTAGTTGGAATGCATCTGCCCAGGTGTGCATTATTTGGAGGCTTTGGTTGATCTCATTGGTGATTTCATTTAGATCATGTTTGAACTGGATGTAAATTGTGACTTCATCTGCATATATGTAGGGGTTGAGGTTTTGATTGGCTAGCAGTTTGGCTAAAGGTATCATCATCAGGTTGAATAAGGTTGGCGAGAGGGGGGATCCTTGGGGGGACTCCACATTCAGGTATCCATGGGGGTGATCTGTCCGCGTTCGTTGTTACTTGGTATGATCTTGTGGTCAGGAATCCTTTGAACCATTTGAGAACTGTGCCTCCTATTCCGAAGTATTCTAGTATATGTAATAATATTTCATGATTAACCATGTCAAAGACACTGGACATGTCGAATTGTAGGAGGAGTATGTTGTTACCAGTTGCAATTGCTTGTTTAAATGAGTTCAGTGCGGACACTAGAACAGTTTCGGTGCTGTGATTTGATCGAAATCCTGATTGAGACTCGTGCAGAATTGATTGTTTATTTAGGTATTCAGTAAGTTGTTTCGTCACTATGCCTTCCATGAGTTTGGTTATGAGTGGAATAGATGCTACTGGGCGATAGTTGGTTAGGTATATTGTGTTTTTCTTAGCATCTTTTGGTAGCGGAGTAAGAAGGATGTTTCCTTTATCCGTGGGAAAGAGCCCATTTTGAAGCCTGTGATTTACGTGGTTCGTGAGGTCTATTTTGAAATGTTTAGGTGCGGATCTTATTAGACTATTAGGGCAAATGTCTAATTTGCATTGTGATTTGGCGTATTTTCCGAGCCAATGTGAGATTTCATTTGATGAGAGCGTGTCAAAGTTGGTCCATGATCGATCTGCTGGGCATTCCCCGGATTTTGGGTCTAGACATTCAAGGACATTTGTGTACTCCGTTATATTAGTAGGTATCATGAGTCGGAGCTTTATGATTTTTTCCTTGAAGTATTTTGCAAGATTGGTTGCTGATGGGGTATCTGTGTTGTTGGAGGTAACCGTAGTAGTATTTAGGAGATTGTTTACGAGTGAGAAGAGTTTGTGTGTATCCTTGTAGTTTGGTCCTATTTTGTTTGTCCTTTTAGTTTGTCTGACAGTGTATTTGTATTTTCTCCGAGGACAAGCAGGCTGCTTGTTCTCACTGATGGGTGACGTCCACGGCAGCCCCTCCAATCGGAAACTTCACTAGCAAAGTCCTTTGCTAGCCCTCGCGCGCCCGCACGCACCGCGCATGCGCGGCCGTCTTCCCGCCCGAAACCGGCTCGAGCCGGCCAGTCTTCTTTTGTCCGCACTCGGTACGGTCGTGTTTTCGCCGTGTCGAGCCCCGGAAAGTCGACCTCGCGCGTCCAATTTATTTTGAGCGTGTTTTTTTCCTTCGGGAAAGTTTTCTCTTAGTCGGGAAGTGCTCCGGAAACCCCCCGCCGGGTTTCGTGTAAATCCTCCCCGTACTTCCAGCTTTTTGCCCCGGTAAGTTTTCTTTCGTCGTCGGGGTAGGCCTCTTTTTGGCCTCGGTCGAGATTTTTCTCCCTCTAAATTTTGGTGCTTCAAATTTCGCCATTTCGGCTTTTGATTTCGCCGGCGTGATTTTTCCGCCCATGACATCGAAGCCTTCCAGCGGCTTCAAGAAGTGCACCCAGTGCGCCCGGGTTATCTCGCTCACTGATCGACACTCGTCGTGTCTTCAGTGTCTGGGGGCCGAGCACCGCCCTCAGAACTGCAGTCTGTGTTCCCTGCTTCAAAGGCGGACTCAGGTAGCGAGACTAGCCCAGTGGAACGTGTTGTTCTCGGGCTCTTCGTCGGCATCGGCACCGGGATCTTCGAGTGCATCGACGTCGTCAGCGTCCAGACCATCTTCCTCGGCCGCCCCTGCATCGAGTGCATCGAGGCATCGGGCCTCTGCATCGGCGCCGAGACATCGGATAGCTGCATCGACGTCGGTGGTACCAGGACCTCGTCTGCTGATGTCGTCGGACGGTGGTGCATCGGGTGGAGTGCAGGTGAGGGCTGTCCATTCCCCTGCTGGTGGCGGTGAGCCCTCGGGTGGGTCTCCGCCTACCCTGAGGGCTCCTGCGGTACAGCCCCCCCGAGATCGACCTTCTTCAGTCTCGGCCCCGAGGAAGCGACGGATGGATTCGACGTCCTCCTCGTCGGTGCCGGGGAGCTCCGGTGACATGCTTCGGAAGAAATCGAAGAAGCATCGACACCGGTCTCCTCCCCGTGTCGGCACCGAGAGCTCTGGGTCGCCGAGGGATTCGGCACCCAGCAGGCATCGGCACCGAGAGGACCGCTCACCCTCTGTTCAAGAGGTGTCGATGCGCTCCGCTCTGGACAGCCCGGAACAGCCTCCACGCCCGGAACAGGTACTGACGTCGACGCCTGCATCGACCTCTCAGCCTTTCTCTGCAGCCACTCTAAACGAGAGCCTCCGGGCCGTTCTCCCAGAGATTCTGGGAGAGCTGTTGCGCCCTACCCCTCCGGTACCGGCGGTGCTTGCGCCTCCGGTACCGTTGAGCGTGGCGCCGGCTGGCCCATCGCCCAGGTTGAGGTCCCCGACGTCGGTACCGCGTGCGGTGCCGACCGCGGCCACCTCCCAGGAAGGCTCCCCGACCACGTCGGCGGAGGGAGCTTCGCCGATGCGGGCAAGGGAGTCTACCTCTCGACGCCCCCATCGTGGACGGGGTTCCACGGAGTCGAGCAGGGCGAGGTTGCAGACACAGGTCCGGGAACTCGTGTCTGACACCGAGGGTGAGGCCTCGTGGGAGGAAGAGGAAGATCCCAGATATTTCTCTGACGAGGAGTCTGAGGGTCTTCCGTCTGATCCCACTCCCTCTCCTGAGAGACAGCTTTCTCCTCCCGAGAGTCTGTCTTTCGCTTCCTTTGTCCGGGAGATGTCTACGGCCATCCCCTTCCCGGTGGTTGTGGAGGACGAGCCCAGGGCTGAAATGTTTGAGCTCCTGGACTATCCTTCTCCACCTAAGGAAGCGTCCACTGTTCCCTTGCACCATGTCCTGAAGAAGACATTGCTTGCGAACTGGACCAAGCCATTAACTAATCCCCACATTCCCAAGAAGATCGAGTCCCAGTACCGGATCCATGGGGACCCAGAGCTGATGCGCACTCAGTTGCCTCATGACTCTGGAGTTGTGGATTTGGCCCTAAAGAAGGCTAAGAGTTCTAGGGAACATGCTTCGGCGCCCCCGGGCAAGGACGCTAGAACCTTAGACTCCTTTGGGAGGAAGGCCTACCATTCCTCTATGCTCGTGTCCAAGATCCAGTCCTACCAGCTCTACACGAGCATACACATGCGGAACAATGTGCGGCAGTTGGCGGGCTTGGTTGATGCTCTTCCCCCTGAGCAAGCCAAGCCTTTTCAGGAGGTGGTCAGGCAGCTGAAGGCGTGCAGAAAATTCCTGGCCAGAGGAGTTTATGACACTTTTGATGTTGCGTCCAGGGCCGCTGCTCAAGGTGTGGTGATGCGCAGGCTCTCATGGCTGCGTGCCGCCGACCTGGAGAATAGAATCCAGCAGCGGATTGCGGACTCGCCTTGCCGTGCGGATAACATTTTTGGCGAAAAAGTCGAACAGGTGGTAGAGTCTCTCCACCAGCGGGACACCGCATTCGACAAGTTCGCCCGCCGGCAGCCTTCAGCTTCTATCTCTACAGGTAGACGATTTTTCGGGGGAAGGAAGACTGTTCCCTATACTTCTGGCAAGCGTAGGTACAATCCTCCTTCCCGACAGCCTGCGGCCCAGGCTAAGCCCCAGCGCGCTCGCTCTCGTCAGCAGCGTGCGACTCAGCAAGGCCCCGCGGCTCCCCAGCAAAAGCAAGGGGCGAGCTTTTGACTGGCTCCAGCAGAGCATAGCCGACATCCCAGTGTCAGTGCCGGGCGACCTGCCTGTCGGAGGGAGGTTGAAAGCTTTTCACCAAAGGTGGCCTCTCATAACCTCCGATCAGTGGGTTCTCCAAATAGTCCGGCAAGGATACACCCTCAATTTGGCCTCAAAACCTCCAAATTGTCCTCCGGGAGCTCAGTCCTACAGCTTCCAGCACAAGCAGGTACTTGCAGAGGAACTCTCCGCCCTTCTCAGCGCCAATGCGGTCGAGCCCGTGCCATCCGGGCAAGAAGGGCTGGGATTCTATTCCAGGTACTTCCTTGTGGAAAAGAAAACAGGGGGGATGCGTCCCATCCTAGACCTAAGGGCCCTGAACAAATATCTCGTAAAAGAAAAGTTCAGGATGCTTTCCCTGGGCACCCTTCTCCCCATGATTCAGCAAAACGATTGGCTATGCTCTCTGGACTTGAAGGATGCCTACACACACATCCCGATACTGCCAGCTCACAGACAGTATCTGCGATTTCAGCTGGGCACACGCCACTTCCAGTACTGTGTGCTACCCTTTGGGCTCGCCTCTGCGCCCAGGGTGTTCACAAAGTGCCTAGCTGTGGTAGCAGCGGCGCTTCGCAGGCTGGGGGTGCACGTGTTCCCATATCTCGACGATTGGCTGGTGAAGAACACATCCGAGGCAGGAGCCCTGCAGTCCATGCAGATGACTATTCGCCTCCTGGAGCTACTGGGGTTTGTGATAAATTACCCAAAGTCCCATCTTCTCCCAGTGCAGAAACTCGAATTCATCGGAGCCCTGCTGGATTCTCGGACGGCTCGCGCCTATCTCCCAGAGACGAGAGCCAACAACTTGTTGTCCCTCGTCTCGCGGGTGCGAGCGTCCCAGCAGATCACAGCTCGGCAGATGTTGAGATTGCTGGGCCACATGGCCTCCACAGTTCATGTGACTCCCATGGCCCGCCTTCACATGAGATCTGCTCAATGGACCCTAGCCTCCCAGTGGTATCAGGCCGCTGGGGGTCTAGAGGACGTGATCCACCTGTCCACGAGTTTTCTCGAATCCCTGTTTTGGTGGACGATTTGCTCCAATTTGACTCTGGGACGTCCCTTCCAAATTCCTCAGCCACAAAAAGTGCTGACCACGGATGCGTCTCTCCTGGGATGGGGAGCTCATGTCGATGGGCTTCACACCCAAGGAAGTTGGTCCCTCCAAGAACGCGATCTACAGATCAATCTTCTGGAGTTGCGAGCGATCTGGAACGCTCTGAAGGCTTTCAGAGATCGGCTGTCCCATCAAATTATCCAAATTCAGACAGACAATCAGGTTGCCATGTACTATGTCAACAAGCAGGGGGGCACCGGATCTCGCCCCCTGTGTCAGGAAGCCGTCAGCATGTGGCTCTGGGCTCGCCGTCAGGGCATGGTGCTCCAAGCCACATATCTGGCAGGCGTAAACAACAGTCTGGCCGACAGGTTGAGCAGGATTATGCAACCTCACGAGTGGTCGCTCAATTCCCGTGTGGTGCGACAGATCTTCCAGGCGTGGGGCACCCCCCTGGTGGATCTCTTCGCATCTCAAGTGAACCACAAGGTCCCTCAGTTCTGTTCCAGGCTTCAGGCCCACGGCAGACTGGCGTCGGATGCCTTCCTCCTGGATTGGGGGGAAGGTCTGCTGTATGCTTATCCTCCCATACCTCTGGTGGGGAAGACTTTGTTGAAACTCAAGCAAGACCGAGGCACCATGATCCTGATTGCTCCCTTTTGGCCGCGTCAGATCTGGTTCCCTCTTCTTCTGGAGTTATCCTCCGAAGAACCGTGGAGATTGGAGTGTTTTCCGACCCTCATCACGCAGGACGACGGGGCTCTTCTGCATCCCAACCTCCAGTCCCTGGCTCTCACGGCCTGGATGTTGAGGGCGTAGACTTTGCCTCTTTGGGTCTGCCAGAGGGTGTCTCCCGCATCTTGCTTGCTTCCAGGAAAGACTCCACTAAGAGAAGTTACTTCTTTCATTGGAGGAGGTTTGCCGTCTGGTGTGACAGCAAGGCCCTAGATCCTCGCTCTTGTCCTACACAGACCCTGCTTGAATACCTTCTGCACTTGTCTGAGTCTGGTCTCAAGACCAACTCCGTAAGGGTTCACCTTAGTGCAATCAGTGCATACCATTACCAAGTGGAAGGTAAGCCGATCTCAGGACAGCCTTTAGTTGTTCGCTTCATGAGAGGTTTGCTTTTGTCAAAGCCCCCTGTCAAGCCTCCTACAGTGTCATGGGATCTCAATGTCGTTCTCACCCAGCTGATGAAACCTCCTTTTGAGCCACTGAATTCCTGCCATCCGAAGTACTTGACCTGGAAGGTCATTTTCTTGGTGGCAGTTACTTCGGCTCGTAGAGTCAGCGAGCTTCAGGCCCTGGTAGCCCAGGCCCCTTACACCAAATTTCATCACAACAGAGTAGTCCTCCGCACTCACCCTAAGTTTCTGCCAAAGGTCGTGTCGGAGTTCCATCTGAACCAGTCAATTGTCTTGCCAACATTCTTTCCCCGTCCTCATTCCTGCCCTGCTGAACGTCAGCTGCACACATTGGACTGCAAGAGAGCATTGGCCTTCTACCTGGAGCGGACACAGCCCACCAGACTGTCCGCCCAATTGTTTGTTTCTTTTGACCCCAATAGGAGGGGAGTGGCTGTAGGGAAACGCACCATATCCAATTGGCTAGCAGATTGCATTTCCTTCACTTACGCCCAGGCGGTGCTGGCTCTTGAGGGTCATGTCACGGCTCATAATGTCAGAGCCATGGCTGCGTCGGTAGCCCACTTGAAGTCAGCCTCCATTGAAGAAATTTGCAAAGCTGCGACGTGGTCATCTGTCCACACATTCACATCTCATTACTGCCTGCAGCAGGATACCCGACGCGACAGTCGGTTCGGGCAGTCAGTTCTTCAGAACCTGTTTGGGCTTTAGGATCCAACTCCACCCCCCGAGGGCCCTGTTTGTTCTGTTCCAGGCTGCACTCTCAGTTAGTTGGTAAATTTTTTAGGTCAATCTCAGTTATGTCCTCGCCGTTGCGAGGTCCAATTGACCATGGTTGTTGTTTTGAGTGAGCCTGGGGGCTAGGGATACCCCATCAGTGAGAACAAGCAGCCTGCTTGTCCTCGGAGAAAGCGAATGCTACATACCTGTAGAAGGTATTCTCCGAGGACAGCAGGCTGATTGTTCTCACAAACCCGCCCGCCTCCCCTTTGGAGTTGTGTCTTCCCTTGAAGTGTATTGTCTTGCTACATACTGGACTGGCCGGCTCGAGCCGGTTTCGGGCGGGAAGACGGCCGCGCATGCGCGGTGCGCGAGGGCTAGCAAAGGACTTTGCTAGTGAAGTTTCCGATTGGAGGGGCTGCCGTGGACGTCACCCATCAGTGAGAACAATCAGCCTGCTGTCCTCGGAGAATACCTTCTACAGGTATGTAGCATTCGCTTTCTTTGTAGTTGTTTCCAGTCTTTAAGTGTGTTTTCATCTTTTTTTCTTGCTCCATGCTCTTTCTAGTCTTCTGACCTGTGTTTTTAGTTGTTTCAGTTCTTCGTTAAACCATGGTATTGAGTTTTTTCTATGTGAGGTTCTGGTTTGAAGTGGCGCTATATTGTCTAGTATTGTTCTGCATCTGTTATCCCATTCTTGAAGAAATTGGGGTGAGTCTGTGGGTGTTGTCCATTCGGCGGTGTAGAATTGTTGCCAGAATATTAGTGGGTCTATTTTGCCTCTCGTAGTATAGGTTTGTTGTTTTTGTTGTTGTTGTGTCTTTTTTGTTCTCCAGTGGAGGGAAAGGTTTGCAATGTAGTGATCGGACCATGGCTTGGCTGTCCATTTTGTGTCTATTAGTGTGAGATTTGGTTCTGATGAGAATTTGTGGGTGACGATGTCTAGTGTATGTCCTTTGTTATGGGTGGGTTGTGTGTTTGGCCAGTGGAGCTCCCATAGTTGGAGGAAGTCTTTGCATTCGCGTACATTGCTTGAGTTAGTATCTTCAAGGTGAAGATTGATGTCTCCTGCACAAGTGTTCGATATGAAATCCAGAAAGTGCGTTTGTGAGTCTTGCCAATTGCCCGGGGGTCTGTAAAATAGGTGATCACATAGGTTGGAGTGGTCGATTCTGGCTGAAGCTATTTCGAGTTGGGGAAGAATAGATTCTGCTGTTGTTGTGACTGTGAATTGATACCATGATACATACCCTGGCATACGTAGTAGAAGTAGAGCGCTTCCGTGCTCTCAGCATAGTGGTGATGACCTTGTCCGAGAAGCCCTTCTTCTTCAGCCGCTTCCGCTCAAGGGCCAGGCCGTAAGACCAAAGGGGGAGGGATCCTCCATCACCACGGGACCCTGATGTAAGAGGCCCCGCTCTGCTGGAAGCCGCAGAGGACTGTCTACGGAAAGCCGGATCAGGTCCGCATACCAAGGGCATCTGGGCCAGTCTGGACCCACCAGGACCACCCGGCCTGGGTGTTTCGCCACCCGGCCGAGAATTCTGTCCAGCATAGGCCAAGGCGGGAACACGTAGAGAAGCTTCTGCACCGGCCACTGCTGGAGAAGAGCATCAACCCCCAGAGATCGAGGGTCCTGTCCTCTGCTGAAGAACCGCGGCACTTGGCAATTGGCTGAGGTCGCCATCAGATCCAAGGTCGGCATGCCCCAGCGCTTTGTAATCTCCAAGAACACCCGAGCAGACAGTTGCCACTCTCTGGGATCCAAGGGTATGGCGACTGAGAAAGTCTGCCTCGACATTCAGGACTCCTGCAATGTGAGCCGCCGACAGCTGGTCCAGATTCGCCTCTGCCCACTGACATAACTTCATGGCCTCCCTGGCTAGGTGGGCACTCCTGTTACCTCCCTGGCGATTGACATAGGCCACGGCCGTGGCATTGTCTGACAGGATTCAAACTGGCCTCAGTATCAGTACCTGAAGAAACGCTTGAAGCGCCAACCGAATGGCCCGAAGTTCCAAGAGGTTGATGGACCACTTCGCCTCCTCCGGCGACCGTATCCCCTGCGCTGTCCTTCCCAGGCAGTGGGCTCCCCAGCCCGTCAAGCAGGCGTCCATCATAACGACAATCCACTCCGGGGACATGAGAGGCATACCGGCTGACAACTTGTCTGTCATCAGCCACCAACTTAGCGCCCTTCTCACCGCCGGGTCCAGCGGAAGGTGAACTGCGTAATCCTCCGAAACCGGAGTCCAGCGCCGCAGAAGAGAGTGCTGTAGTGGCCTCATATGGGCCCTGGCCCAGGGCACTACCTCCATCGTGGCCGTCATGGAGCCCAACAGTTGCACATAATCCCAAGCCCAAGGAGCTGAGGAGGCTAGGAACCGGCCCACCTGGGTCTGAAGCTTGAGGCTCTGGTTGTCCGGCAGGAACACTCTGCCCACTTGGGTGTCGAAACAAACACCCAGATACTCCAGGGACTGAGTCAGGCGCAGCTGACTTTTCTCCTGGTTGATGATCCATCCCAGGGAGCTCAGAAGAGCAATGACCCTGTCCGTCGCTCTCCCACACTCTGCAAAGGAGGGAGCTCGAATCAGCCAGTCGTCCAGGTAGGGATGGACTTGCACTCCTTCCTTGCGGAGATAAGCCACAATGACCACCATCACTTTGGAGAAGGTCCGCTGAGCCGTAGCCAACCCGAATGGGAGGGCTCTGAACTGGAAGTGCCGGCCCAGCACTGCAAAGCGCAGGAAGCACTGATGAGGCGGCCAGATGGGAATGTGCAGATAAGCTTCCTTGATGTCCAAGGATGCCAGGAATTCTCCTTCTTGTACCGTAGCAATCACAGAGCGGAGAATCTCCATATGGAAATGCCGTTTTCGCAAGGCCCGATTGACTCTCTTGAGGTCGAGAATAGGCCGAGAAGAGCCTCCTTTCTTTGGCACCACAAAGTGAATGGAGTAACGTCCTGTGCCACGCTGCTCTATGGACACTGGGACCACCGCCCCAAGGCGCGGAGCAAGTTGTCCAGAGTCTGCTGAACTGCTGCCACTTTGAGGGGAGACTTGCAGGGAGAGTTCACGAACCCGTCTCTCAGGGGCCGGCAGAACTCAAACTTGTAGCCGTCTCTGATGACTTCTAGGACCCAAGCGTCTGAAGTTACCCTGGTCCACTCGCCCAGAAAACAGGAGAGCCTTCCTCCTATCTGCTCTGGGCCATGGACCAGGGCCCCGTCATTGGGTATGAGACCCTGGGGGAGGGCCGGAGGAAGAACCTCCTGAGCGGCGGCCTCTGCGAAAGGAATGCTGCTTCGGGGAGAACCTCTGCTTGAAGGAGGAGGAGGAGCCCGACTTGCCGGGGCGATACCGACGGGCTTCTTGAAAACGGCCCTTAGAGGAACCAGGGCGAGCACTGCTGGCCCTTGCCTTGACCTCCGGCAACCTCTTGCCTTTAGAACTTCTGAGATTTGTCACGATCTTGTCCAGCTCATCCCTGAAGAGCTGCTTGCCCTTAAAAGGCAACTTGGCTAAGCGGGATTTGGAGGCATGGTCAGTTGACCAATGCTTAAGCCATAGCCATCAACAGGCAGAGACTGTCTGAGACATACCTTTAGCCAAGGCTCTCAAAACATCATACAGCAAGTCTGCCAAGTAAGCCAAGCCCGACTCCAGGACCGGCCAATCCGCCCTCAAGGAAGGATCCAAGGGGGAGGCTCACTGCACCACCGTCAGGCATGCCCTGGCCACATAGGAGCTGCAAACCGAGGCCTGCAAACTCAAGGCAGCCACTTCAAAGGCTAACTTTAAGGCCGCTTCCAATTTCCTGTCCTGTGAATCCTTAAGGGCAGAGCCACCTTCCAGCGGCAAAGCCGTCTTTTTTGTCACAGCAGTGATCAGAGAGTCCACTGCCGGCCAGCGCAAGGCCTCCTGTTCACTCTCTGGCAGAGGGTACAGACGAGTCATGGCCCCGGCTACCTTGAGGCTCGCCTCAGGAGAATCCCATTGAGCCGAAATTAGAGTTTTCATGGCTTCATGGATGTGGAAGGTCCTGGAAGGGTGCTTGGTTCCCAACATAATAGTGGAACCTGCCGAGGCTGAAGAAGGGCCTTCCTCCGGAGAGGAAATACTTAAGATGCTCATAGCCTGAACTAACAGGTTAGGCAATTCCTCTGAGTGAAAAAGCCGCGCTGCAGAGGGGTCATCTCCCCCATCAGGGCGAGGATCAGCCTCCTCCAAAGAATCCCCAAGGGACCTTTGGGAGAACTCAGAAACGCTGCCCTCATCTATATCAGAGAAGACAGAGCCCCCAAGACCTGAAGATCCACCCGAGGGCGCTTGATCAGGGAAGCCTCTTCCCCCATATCTGACAGGGGAGCAGGAGCAGCGTTTTGCAGTTGAAAGGCCTGATGCAGCAACAGAATAAACTTGGGAGAGAAACCCCCCCTGTTTGTGCACCTCTGCAACCTGGGCCACAGCTCTAGAGGAACTCTCAACCTTCACTCCATAGAGTGGGGGAGAGGCGCTCTGCACATCCAAAATGGCGTCCGGTGCATCACTCCATGAAGGAGCCGCACAGGAAGCATGGCGCTTAAACTTTGCCATCTTCTTACCGCCGCCCAACTCAAAGGCGGCCATACTAGAGGCCGTCCAAGCTGCATGGGCGGCCGACGTCGGAAGGGTGGACATCGGGGGATGGGCACCTAAGGCGGGAAAGGCTGCCGACGCCCCAGCGGAGGAAAAACTGGCTAAATCAGCAAAGTCCGGAAGGGCGCCCAAAAAGGGCTTCTCTGTCTCCGATCCCCGTGCCCCCCCACTAGCCGCGCGATCGTGGTCCGGGGAGCGCTTTTTCACGCCCTTACCATCCGACGCCATGATCCACAAGGGAAACGTTCGGGGAACCCCCTGCCCGCTAGGAAAAGGTAAAATTACCTGCTTCAAGCTGCAATGAGTTGTGTACCAGTGAGCAGCTGCAAGTAAAATCTTTTCTGCTTCAAGATTGTTCTGTCTTTTTTTTTTTAACGGAGCCAGCGGGGAGGGGGGAGAAAAGGAGGGACCTGGCACCACCAGGTTCAGGGCCGGCCCTAGGGTTTCTAGCGCCCTCCTGCAGTCTATTAGTCAGCGCCCCTACCCATCCAGGGGTGGGGTCACTATGGCTCCGCCCCCACAGTAGACACACCCCTTTTACCAGCCATGGCATCATTGAAAATATTACACCAGTATAGAAGAAAAATAACTTAGTACACAGACCAGGAATTAGGAGAACAGACAGTCTTGCCAGCTTTGAAAAACAATGTGTTATCAAAATTTCAGAATCTAACAAACAGATCCCTATTCAGACACTTGGCCTTGCAGTCACACATGTAGAACAGAGATAGCCCCTCTTCAAATTCTTCAAAAATTAACCTGAAATCCTAAGAAGTTAGACTCTGCATGCAGCACAATAGCTTTCCCATCCAGCACAGCTTAGGATCTAGCTAGGGCAGATTTAATCAGCATAAAGTAACATATTCTTCAATCTTGAGTTGGACAGACTAACAGGAGTTACTGAAGTGGGAATGAGAGATAGGAGATTGGTGATGGTTAGGAATTGAAAGCAGGCATCTAGCCCTCTTGTCCTGTGAGTTGCTGTGTTGGGGGTGGGGGTGGGGTGGAAAAGGGTGGGTCAGGTGCAGCACTAAACAGCAGTCTCTGACAAAACAAGGGTCCAGGCTCTGCTGTGCTGTCTCTGAGCCCTCTCTGGGCTGGATTCCAGCTCCTGGTTTCACTCTCAATCCCAATGTGTTGAAGGGGTGGCTGCAGAGAGTACTATGCTGCTGCTTAGCTCCTGAGCTTAGCCAGGCATAGTGAGTGCCTGTGCTGGAGCCTCCTCAGGCTTTCCTTCTTGCCCTGAAGCCGCTTGTCACCAGGGGGGGGGGGGGCAGGGGGTAGAGGTTAGCCGAGCTCACACAAGTTATTTCGGAGCCAGATTCAGTTGGAGCAGTGACATCCTCTGGCAAACACAAGGAGGATATTTCTCTGCTTGGGAGGGGAGAGGGGACGGGACGCTTTGGAGCCAGACTGAGATGAGCTGCAGAGATTAGATACTGAACAACAAAAGCCTCAGCAGAGCTTGCTTGCTTGCAAAGCGGTGCCCTTGAAGGCAGGCGCCCCCCTGCAGTGCTTACCCTGCTTACCGGGTTGGACCGGCCCTGACCAGGTTTGTACTTGCTCACGAAGAGCTCTCAACCCCAGGTACTCAACAAAGCCTAAGTAAATAGGCGTGGAGACCAAGCCAGAGCTGCTGCGTGTGACCACACACCTGCTAGATAGAGAGAATACTGGGGATTTCCTGGTAGCACATGACCACATATAGAGAGGCAAAAGATTGCTCTCTATCTCCACCTGCTGGTAGATGGACACAACCCACCAGTCTATGGATTGATCTGCTAAGATTAATGGAAAGAAAATTATCAGGTATGATACATAATTTTACCATCTCTGATTTCACGTTGCTTCTTTTATTGTTTGTTTTGTTAAAGATCAATGCCTATTCTTTGTATGCGGCCGAATAGTCAAATATGCTATTCAGTACAGCTGTAGTGTTCAGTAATGCAGTAGCGCCTTTTAGTATAACTAGCCATTAGATTGTGATCCCCTCTCCTCCAGAGACAGTGAAATAGTTACTGTTTCTGCATGTAACCCACCTTGAGCTGCTATCGCAAAGGTGTGAGCAAAATTCAAAATCAATAAATAACACGATGTAACTTGGAACCAAGAGCTAACAAATCTCTTTCCAAAAATGAAGACTGCTTTTCCCCAAAGGTTTCTTACTACTTCTGTACATCAAAATATTTATACAAATGAGCCAGAGCTTTGAACAGTCTTGTAATCCGCTTCCACCCTCTACCCATGGTGAATAACTTCTGTTCCCGTTGCCATGGAGAGTGTACTAAGTGCACCTTACACTCGGAGTATAACATAATGGCAAAGCCAAAAGTATTGGAAAAAGTTGGAGGTCCCACACAGGTCCTCAGCATAAAGTTTTGGTTACAAAACTTTGGTTGTCTAGAAAGGACTCTTGAAGGGAGCCCAGCTTTTTTGTCTCCATTCAACTAATGCAAAGAAAACGAGATGATGCTGCGACAAGGGGAGGGGCTGGGAGGTCACACTCACCAGTCACCACACCCACATGCCTGGAGTGTGACCTCCCAGTCCTGCCCCCTGATGCAGCACCATCTCCAGTTTTATTTGCATTAGTGGAGCAGGAGGGGTTGGTAGGCTAGTGAGGCACTACACTACCATGGGAACCCCGCAGGACCTATGTCTAACCCTGCGGGATCCCAGTGAACCTCGGGGCATCCCCACAAATCCCATTCCCATGCAGCTCTCTAGTCAGCACTTAACTGGCCAGGGTAACTGCATAAACCATAGTCATATCTTCATGCAGCAACTCATAGCTAGTTAAGCTCTGAATATCAACTTAACCAGCTATGTGTTACAGTGCTACGTGAACCAGATAGTCAGTGCCGAAACCCAGACATGGTCCAGCCTTGAATATCCAGGAATAGCACTGGTGGGGTCAGCAAGACGCTCACTGTCACTTGCTGAATATTTACCCTATCATTTCTGCAGTGTATTGGCAGAGTTTAACTGGTCTAAAATTTACATTTCATGTAGTGAGATTCTGAAAGAGCTCTAATGCTAATTGTAACAACTTTGCACAGTCTTTCATAAAGAAAATCAATGATGTTTGAAAAGAGCTGCATAAATTCTGTATCCATCCTGAAACCTCTTGCCCCTAGATGCCAGGTTTTAATTTTTTTAGTTGGGAAAGGGGGAGGGTTGAGTCATCAGATTGGGGCTGATGCAGATGAAGGCGGCTTGGCACTAATATGTTTTTTAAATGCCACCCTTTTTGCCAGTGCCTGAGCCCAGCGACATACCTGAGATGCCACTTGGGGCAGAGCACCCCCTCCTTTGAGCAAGGGGGTGCGCACGGCTGTCGGAAGAGGGGGCAGCAGAGCCGACAGCCACACAGTTGTTCTGCGCACCCCCTTGCTGCCTGACCACCCTTGGTACACTAGAGCCTGAGCCAGTCACCTCTCAGGCACCGACAAGAAAGGTGACATTTTGCAGTGAGCTGCGGATTACTATTGCAGTTTCAACACAGCAATAATTTGCATGCTCATTGTTTATAGCAGGCAGCAGTTTTGCAGCGATAATTTCATGGTAGAGCTGTGGCTGTTTGAGGATTTCTGCATTGGCCTCAGAGTATGGGGGATGGTAAGAGAAATTAAGTCAGGGTGGGGGCACTAGTAAAGAGGTCACAGTTCTTTGAAAGATCTGTTTTCTGGTCACTGGAACAGATAAAGGCACAGGACTGCTTTGCTGTAGCAGATATCAAAAGTGGCATATCAAACCCAGGGCTGGTTCAAGGTACCAAAAGCTCAAGGGCAGCAAAAGCCTGTCTCAGTGGCTCACTTTTCACTTCAATGAGATCATGTTTTGCTTTCGCTGCTGTGTTCTCGTCTCTGCACGGCCAACAGCTCTGCCCCAGGTTTAAATGTAAGAACAGGTATTTCCTGGTCTTGCATTTAAACCTGGGGCAGTGCCAGTGGCTGAGATTGGAGGCAAGCACAATGTTGAGAGAGACATGTTCTCACCACAGTAAAAGGTAGAGGGGATGCCAATTTGGAGGGGGGAGGGGCAGAACACTGGTGGGTCAGAGCACCAGTACTGATCATGCCTATGATCAAACTAACAAGGATAGATTTACTATTTTTAAATTATTTCTAATTATGTTTATTTACTGAGAGGAAGGAGAATAAATGGAATATAAAGAGGGAGTCAAATTCATTACAAGTAAACTTGTTTGGATTTTCAAAGCTGTAAGAATTGATCACAAGACTATGAAAGGGGCTTTTGGAATTCTTAGGTTGCAAATATGCCCCATAGAGAGGCTTTGAACACTTGGCTGGATTGTCCAATTGATCTAAATAAATGCTTTCAGTTCTATAGGAAGGTCAGTAAGTGCTCAATTGCAATATCTTGCAAGCAGCTTCAGTGACTCCTCCTAGTAGAACAGAGGAGAAGGACCCATGAGTCCCACCAAGATGTTCAAGGAGATGCAAGGTGAAGGGGGGGTGGGGTGGATCTGTAATCACTGTTGGTGGGAATGTCTACCAATTAAGGCACTTCTGGAGAGAGGTTTGAGAAAGCATTTAGGAAATTTGAATACTGAAGTGGATTGATGCCCGAGGACCTTCCTGTTGGGCGTAATGAAGGGGGAGGATAGAGCATATGGGATATCAGGGCTTGATCTGCAATTGCAACTGAGAGTGAAGTTTACAATACTATTGCAAGAAATTGGAAGCCACTGGAGGCTCCTTACCATAGAGAATGGCTGGTGCATCTGGGAGAAATGATGTATGACATTTTTAATAGATGCACTGAAAGGAGAACCAGATAGAACTTTGCAAAGTGGGCTGTATGCAGTGGTGTGCTGGAGCCAGCTCACAAGATCCGGTTGTTAAATTTGTTACCATCTTGCGAGCCGGTTGTTCTTCAGGGCGAGGCGGCTCTCCTCCCTCCCTCCCCTGAGCTACAGGGTCCCAGGCTCCAAGTCCAGTGTACATACCTGAAGAAGGCAACCACCCTGGTTGTCCAGTGGATTCTTCGGGGCAGGCAGGAAAGATCGCTGCCGGCGCTGACCCTCCCCTGCTGCCGGTTCGCTCTTTAAAAATGGTCGCCGAGGAGGAAGTGACGTCACGTAGCCGAATGGACGCTTGATCCTCTCGCTCCGCGATCCCCCACTGATTAAACTGCAGAAAACGCGCTGTAAACCACTTTGATTTGCTGGAAAGGCATTGGCACGAGGGTGAGAAGTTCCCAAAGCCATGAGCAAGAAAAATATTGCTCCCCCGCGGGAGAATGAGCGACTATCTACGAGATAGGTGACGCGAGGCCTGTCCCAACCAGCTTCCCCAAAACCACGAGGCTCGCAAATGGTCGAGTTGGAAGGACCCTGTACCCGCGGCGACGCTAGCGATACTGCTCCGATACCAGCCCTGCCCGATGAACTGACAAAATGCCTTGAAGCAATCTGGGCAGAAATTCGGGCTTCCAAAGAGGAAATTTTGGAACATGTGGACGCCCTGAGTGTAGAGCTGAGGGAGCTGGGAGGCAGGGTTGAGACGTTGGAGGAAAAAATAGACGAACAGGAAGAAAAGAACGTTGAAGTGGAGAGGAGGCTAAATAAGATGGACGAGCAGGCAGAGGAGATGCGGTTTCAGATGGACGACCTTGAAAACCGCGGGCGCAGACAAAATTTAAGATTTCGAGGCGTGCCAGAGAGTGCAGGTACGGAGGACGTCCATAGAGTGGTGAAAACCCTGTGTGAGCAGCTGATGGGAGAAAGCTTTGACGCTGAAGGAATGGGTATTGATAGAGCCCACAGAGCTCTGGCAAAAAACAGAGACAACAGGCCAAGAGACATAGTGGTCAGATTCACCTCGTATGTCAGCAAAGAGCAGATTTGGCAGAAAGCCCGTCAGACATCTACATTGGAGTTCAACGGGGCGCCTATATCAATTTATCAGGATTTATCCATATTTACTCTGAATCAGAGAAGAACCATGAAACCGGTAATCGAAATCCTGATGAAAGAAAAAATTGCATATAGATGGGGTTTCCCATTTGCTCTCTGCTTTGAGCTACAAGGAGAGAGCACTCGCTGCAGAAAAATGGAAGCGGCCTAGAAACTTTTGCACGAGGCGGGATTGGCTCCGATGGAAACACCACCTGTGGGTATAGCACCCTCTACAAAGAGCCGGTTGCAGAGATGGAAACGTGTGGAAAAAGCAGGAAAGAGGAACGTGTATCAGACATGAATGACTATAAACTGACTTGGGTGAATACCTTATTATATATGTATTTCTGGTCAGACCGGAGTAAGTTAAGAGGGGAACTTAAAAACATGTTCTAGGTTAATATAGATATGGGGTGAATAATTGTAGTGGCTTTACAGAAAATGCAGTTGGGGGGGGGGGGGGGCGGGGTGGATTGAGTGGAAGTTGGTGGAAATCTTATTTTCACCTTAAGTTTGGCTGGTGGGGTTATCTTTCTCTGGGCGCCCAGGTAGTGCTGAAAAGCACTGGTTGGTGGGTAGATAAGGGAGGGAGGGATTGGGATTGAAGGAGACGGAGGGCAGATGGGATGGGGAGTTAGAGACTATGTTCTGGGAGAAGAATGGGGGGGAGGGAGGGAGAGGGAGGGGCAGGAGGGAGGGAAATATAGAGATAACCTAAGCCTTTCATCAAAAGGAGGATGTGAAATGGAAAATGTAGATGGCTGACTTTAAGTTGCTTACTTACAATGTCAAAGGCCTAAATTCTCCGTATAAAAGACATGCCTTGGGGAGGGAAATACGTCTAATGCATCCACAGGTTGTATTTCTACAAGAAACCCACTTCCTAAAATCACATGAGAAGCACCTTTTTTTTAAACAATATTCAAATATGTATTTTGCTTCAGATGTGAAGGGAGCAAAAAAAAGAGGAGTGGCAATCCTGCTCCATAGAGATGTTCAGGCTCAGATTTTGCATGTGAAAAGGGATGGGGAGGGAAGATATTTATTTTTGCATGTTCTTTTGGAGCGGGAGGAATATACGTTGGTCAATGTTTATGCCCCTAATGAGAGACAGGAGCGCTTCTTCGTGCGGCTCCATAGAGAGTTGCAGGCCTTTGTTAGAGGGAAGCTGCTGATGGCTGGAGATTTTAATGCTACCATGCAACCTGGGTTGGACCGGTCGGCTCCTCTGGCTCCAAATGATCTGAAAATTTCTCGATCCCTGAAGAATCTTGTATATGAGATGGGGCTATACGATGTGTGGAGACTTGGACACTCTAGGGGGAGGGATTATACTTATTATTCCCAGGTGCACCTTTCCTACTCTAGATTGGATTACATATTTGTTGATAAGACTCTCTCGGAGGGGGGAGGTGAATCACATATAGGTCACATTACTATTTCGGACCATGCTCCGGTGTGGGCTGTCCTCCCTTCTTTGAGAGAAGAAACGAGGGATAAAAGATGGACCCTCAACAATTGCTTATTGCAGGACCCGGCCACTGTGGCTAAATGTACAGAAGTGTTACAAGAGTACTTTGAGCTTAACATGGACTCAGGACCGACATTGGATATAGTATGGGACGCCTTTAAGGCGGTGGCCAGAGGGTACTTTATAAAGAGGGCGGGTCAGAGGAACAGAATACACAAAGAACGGTTGGCTCAATGCATGGAGAAACTTGGGGCCTTGGAGGTTAGATATAGGGCATCTGGCTCGGTGTCTGACTATCGGAGGCTCCAAGCAGTGAGATTGGAGATAGCGGGCCTGCACGAAGAAAGCCTGAAATTTGTGCAGTCACGCTTGAAACAGGTATATTATGAATCCACAAATAAACCAGGGAGACTTTTGGCTCACAAATTGAGGAAGCTGAGAGCAGATAGACACATTCTGAGAGTGAAGGATGACAAGGGAAACATGCTGCACACTTCAGCACAGATTAGGGAAAGATTTGCAAAATACTACGAATCTCTATATGCGGAGGATGCTGCTGTACAGACAGGGGAAATAGATGACTACTTAAATGACAAGGATCTGACAGTGTTGACAGAACAACAAAAGAGGGTTCTGGAAGCCCCGATTCAGGTGGCTGAGGTGACCCAGGTTATCAAATCCTTGCCAACAGGGAAGGTGCCTGGCCTCGACGGATTTACCAACGAATTCTTTAAAACATTTGGAGGGATATTGGCCCCATATCTTACGCTAGTTATTAACTCAGTGAGAGCAGGTGCCCAGCTCCCTAAGACCATGATGGAGGCGTGGGTAGCAATCATACCAAAACCGGACAAAGATAAAACGGAATGTGCTGCATATAGACCAATATCAATACTTAATACAGACGTAAAAATTTTGGCAAAGGTGCTAGCGAACCGACTGGGCGGGGTGCTCCCATGCCTGATCCATCCAGATCAAGTTGGATTTGGGGACAATATACGAAGAACGTTGGACTTAGTGTATCAGGTACAAAAGAAAGCTTGTCCGATGGTGCTGTTAGGCCTAGATGCAGAAAAGGCTTTTGACCGGGTACATTGGGGCTACCTGGACAAAGTCCTCCAAAGAGTGGGGATTGGACAGCTCTATAGATCTTGGGTCCGAGCGCTCTACACATCCCCACGGGCGTGTGTGAGGGTTAATGGTGGGCATTCAGCGGCATTTCAGCTGGGGCGAGGTACACGTCAGGGCTGCCCGTTGTCCCCTCTCTTGTTTGCATTGGCGATTGAGCCACTGGCAGCGGCTATACGGGAGAATGTGGACATAGGGGGGGTCAGTGTGGGAGGACAGGAACACAAAATTGCGTTATTTGCTGATGATGTGCTTTTGTCATTGACCAAACCGTTGATATCCTTTCCAAATGTCATGAGAGAAATAGAGAGGTATACAAGAGTGTCTGGATATAAACTTAATGCCAGCAAGTCGGTTGGCCTGGCGGTGGGAGTCCCGAGGGATCTATTAGAGACGTTGAAAAAATCCTTTGCTTTCAAATGGGAGGAGCGAGCAATAAGATATTTGGGGGTGCAAATTCCGCATGACCTGTCCGAGGTATTTGCAGTTAACTATCCGGCCCTCCAGAAAGCAGTAAGGCGAGATTTGGAACGCTGGATGCCAATGGGATTGTCCTGGATGGGGCGGATAGCAGCACTTAAAATGAATGTCTTACCTAGGTTGTTATATTTGTTTCAGGTACTCCCACTCAGATTACCGAGACAATTTTTGTCCGGGCTCCAGGACAGTTTAGTCCGATTCATCTGGAATAATAAAAGACCACGCTTACCTAGGGCTTTCTTATATAAAAGTAAGAGGGATGGGGGTCTGGGGGATCCCAACCTATTAGGGTACTACTGTGCAGCCCAGTCGAGAGCAGCAGTGGAATGGTTCCGGAAGGAAGAACATAAAATATGGGTGAATATAGAACAAACATTAACCGGGTCTCGAGCATTAGGGCATCTAATGTGGTTACCAGGTAAACACAGAGGGCAGGTGGATAAATTTCCACCATCTGTTCAAGCCACATTCCATTATTGGGATTGCATGTTTAGGGAGCGCCAGCCCCCAGTGTCTGGGTTGACACCCATAGTGGACAACCCGAGGTTCAGACCTGGAATGGGGAGTACTACATTTCGAAGGTGGGCTACATTGGGGCTAGACTTGTGTGGGCAACTGCATGTAGGAACTGACATGATACCATTTGATAGATTGGTAGAAGACTACGGACTTGGGCCGGAAGACAGATACGCATACATACAAATACAACACTTTTTACAGGGTCCTAATTATGTAGAGTGTATGAAAAGAGAAACACACCCCCTGGAAGAGGTATGTGTACAGACGAGGACCACGCGGGGTATGATCACTTACCTGTATGAATTCTACGGGACACACATTAGGCCATATACACTGCACAGACAGAGGTGGGAACAAGAACTTAGTTTTACCATGCTGGAGCAGGACTGGATCAGGCTAGAGAGGACGATTTTGAAATCCTCCCGGGCGGTAGCTGTAAAGGAAAATGCTATTAAGGTATTCTATAGATGGTATCTCACTCCACAGAGATTACACCACATGTACGCACATGTCTCGAAAGACTGTTGGAGAAAGTGTGGTGGAGTGGGTACTATGGGACACATTTGGTGGACCTGTCCAAAAGCGCAGGCCTACTGGAAAAGTGTGCAGTCAAGACTTCAAACCTGGACGGGAAGAGCTGTGCAGTGGCATCCTGCGATATTCATTCTGGGCCGGAGGCCGGATGGTCTTACGGCTGGTCAGTGGGCTCTAGTGAGGGGATCCTTGCATGCTTCTCGCATAAACTTGGCACAGCAGTGGAAGGGGGAGCGGGTTCCCTCGCTGCAGTCCTGGATTACGAAATTAAGATATATCTGTGATATGGAGAGGTTGACAGCTGTCAAGCATCATTCCTTGCCCAAGTGGGAAAAAGTTTGGAAATCCTTTTTGAGTGCATGTGCTTGATGGAGGGTATTTGATTGAAGAGAGAGGAGGGATGGGGGAGGGTGGGATAGGGGTACGAGGGAGGGTTAGGTTGGGTTAGGGGGATGGATACTTAATTAAAAAAATTAAAAATTTTTGAAGTGTCAATACAATCCAACTATAATGGCTGCAGGACTTTCTTTTCTGTTTACACAGTGAAAAATTTGATACTTGTAGGAATATGTGTTAAGTTGACTTGAAAAATATGTTCGCTTATTGTTCTGTATCACCATTATGCAATAAAAACTTCTATAAATCAAAAAAAAAAATGGTCGCCGAGACTTCCAGCGGCAGAATCGCAAGACTTCTGCTGAAGGCCGCCCTTGTAAGTCTCGGCAGCCATTTTGAAGAGCAATGCAGTAGCACCGCGAGAGGGTCAGTGCTGGCAGCGGGCAGGAAAGCCAGCTCTGCAATTGGGGGGGGGGGTGGCAGAGGTGGACCGGGGAAGAGAGCCTGTTGTTAAAAATTTACCAGCACACCACTGGCTGTATGTCATTTTGAAATACTGACAGGCATAAGGACAATACTGGGAGTGGGTTCAGGATAGACAGTTGTACACTAATAAGCACATACCGTCTTAATTTTGGTAAGTTTGGTTTTGTCCGATATAAAAGTCATTCTTAGTATCTGGGTGACACATGTATTACATGTAGTTAAGCTCCTCTGTGTATATGAAAAACATTCAACTGAAGACACCATTGCGGCCTGCTTAACTTGCATCCAAGTAGCCTCTCTTCTTGTAGGAGATATGGCAAAAACCATGCCAAAGGAAGTACAGATATTCACTCAGCAGCATTTACCAGTTCTCTTCACATTATCAATTTCAGCATTTCAAAAGTAAAGGCAGAGATTTTCTCATATATTTGGATTTTCTGCATATGTATGTGCGTACAGGTTAAAAAGAGAAAAGTTACATAGAAAATGGCTCTTTAAAGTCCATGGGTTGTTCCAATAGATTAGTCTTGTGGTGTGCTAGTAAATATTTAACAACGGGCTCTCTCTCCAATAACACCCCCCCCCCCAAAAAAAAAAAACCTGTATATATGTACATAACTGTATTATACATTTTATTGGTACAACGGATATGTGTAGGCAGCAACCAATTTACAAATAATACTAAAACATAAAATATTCTTTACTGTAAATTCCATATGGCTAATTGATTTTCACAGAATGCTTTGGTTGATTTTTGCTGCACTCTTGTAGCTGTAGCCAACCTGTGTTTGCTATTTATCCAAGATTTAACAAATGGAGTTGCACTGCAATCTGCTAACTCATTTCCCAATAAAGTTATTGACATTAAATCTGGCATGATTTACTGACAGACTATATCTCTCCCTATGTACCCACTACTACTGGGAAACTAAACTGGAACAAGCTGGATTATTACATAGACACTACATGCCAGCAGAATCCTTCATATCAGTCACACCTGCAGAATATGGACAGACCCTCAACTGATACATAGAGGGCCACAAAAAAACATTCAGACAAAAACTGGAGACCTCCACAAGAAAGGCAGATTCTATAAGCAGTGAAAATAGTGGTAAAAGTAACAAATGCATTTTCTTCTTTGCTAAATAAAAAATGTAGAAAATATGCACATTTTCCAAAAAAGCAAACATCCATGAACAACATGCACCCCTTGCCTTTCCTTTCCTTCCCATCCATGAGCAGCATGTCCCTCTCTCCTCTCCTTCCTCTTCTAGCCATGTGCTGCATTTCCCCCTTTTCCTTTCCTTTACCAGTCTTTTTTCCAGCCCCCTCCCTGCACCCACCTTCCATCCACAGCCATGATCCACCTTTTTACATCCCCCTCCCCCCCCACATCCACCATGATCCATTACATTTTTTTTGTAACGCCCCCTCTCCCTCCTGCCATATTTCATCCACCTTTTTTAGTTCCCTTCTCCCTGCACCCACTTGACTCCATCCGTCCACCTGTCCTCCCCCCCAGTCTCAGGGTGCCCTCCCCAAACCTACCTTAATGCACATTGGTGGTCTAGTAGCCTCTTTGGGGCAGGAAAGAACCCCCCTCTTTACTGCTCACTGCTGCAACTTCATGGAAGTCTCAGCAGCCATTTTGAAAAAGCAGTGACAGCAAGTAGAGCAGCAGGCAGGAAAAAGTGGGGTAAGGGTTCTTTCTTGCCTTGACCACCCCAGTGCATTAAAGTAGGTTCAGGAAGGCACCCTGAGGCTCGGAAGGGGGCTGGCTGGCTAGCACCCATGTGTGCTGGGGAACAACCAGCTCTTGTGAGCTGGCTCCAGCACACCACTGGATTAGTCATTAAGCAACAGCACATTTCAATGAAATTAAAGATGAGCATGTAGAATTGTCACAGATCCAGTGCTTCAGCTGCCAAATGCTGTGCATTGTTAAAGAAAGCTCATCCTCTATATAAGCCACTGAGAGAGAACAAATGATCCCACTACTACCTTGAAAAATGATAAAAAAAAATAAATCCATTAAACTAATAGTTGTAAACTGGGAACCAAGATTCTCGGTTCAATGAGATTAAATCTTGAAAGTGTTGTATTCTGACTGTTTGTTTATATTCCCACCATCATGGGTCACCTAGATCGATGTGAAGTTTGCAATATAAATCAGTGACCAAAAAAATATATATATTTGAAGAAATCTTTACCCCCCCCCCCCCCCCCCCCCCGTTTACTAAAGCTTAGCTTCAGTTATCTGCAGTAGGGCCCATTTTATTCCTATGGGCCCTGCTGCAGATAACGTGAGCTAAACTTTAGTAAACAACCCCCTAAATTTGCTCCAGTATACTTATCAACCAATTCCACCAACTGAATCTGTTATCCATACCATTCCAAAACCATATATAAACTGCAAATGCCTAAGCGCAAAGAAATGGCTGAACTTAGCTGACATAAGCCCTGCAATGGTTAATAATTAGTAAACTTGTTCCTGCATTTATCAGCGTTTTTATTGCTCAACAAGGTACCCTGTTTCAGCATCCTTCCTCAGGAACAGCTAGAACCATACTAAATGGACTAATTATTAACCATCACAGTAAGAATTTTAACCATTGTACTAAGTATGTTTATTTTCTGAGTATACAAATAATAGAAACAAAGAAATGGTACATCAAATTACAAAAGAGCCACTAGCAAACAGGAACAAATGGACCTTAAAAATTTTCTAAGCCTGTCATTTTCTAATATTTAAATGGTGTCTTTGTTCCAAAAGAACTATGTGCACTAAATTCATAGAATAACAAAATCAGAAGAACAACTTATAGTTGCATCCTGCAACTATAATGTCCCTTCCTCACAGAACCAGGTTTTTAACTTGTGTTGTCAATAGAAATGAAACAAAATAAAACATGGAAAAGAAAATAAGATGATACCTTTTTTATTGGACATAACTTAATACATTTCTTGATTAGCTTTCGAAGGTTGCCCTTCTTCCTCAGATCGGAAATAAGCAAATGTGCTGGCTGGCAGTGTTTATAAGTGAAAACATTCAAGCATTACTGTGACAGTCTGACAGGGTGGGAGGAGGGGGGTGGGTAGGAAGTATGCATGGGGACATCAAAGCATATCATTGATATTCTAACAGGGTGGGTGTGGATAGGTGAGGGGAGGGTGATCAACAGAGACATACAGCTTTATGGTTTATAATGGGCTAGGAACCCCAGATCCTTGTTAAGTCCTTTCCGTTGGGTGTTAAAATATTCAATCTTCTTTTCCATGTTTTATTTTGTTTGATTTCTATTGATAACCTTAAGAGTGGACTAACACGGCTACGACACTCCTCTACTTAACTTGTGTTGGAAAGTATGATAATTTTGATTTTTCCTTGGCTCTGTCTGCAGAGCATTCCACCTTGGTACTGTCCTTTGAAAATGAACGAAGAAGCAGACTAGCAGTCTGAAGAGATGTGCGGTTTATTAAAACAGTCACCCAATGTGGCCACATTTCGCTGAAAGGCTGCATCAGGGGTAAAAACTAGAACATAAATATTTCAATTAAAACCATATAAATCATAAATAGTAATACACAAATATTAAAATGCAAAATGGTGACATGTAGTGTATTCAGTGCATATATAGGTCTACCACATAAAACAATTATAAACAAATTTACATATAAAGTGCATGTTATGTTATAAGGGAATTATAGCCTGCCAACTCACCTATTTAGGATTCAAGGCAGGATACATTTTAGGTGCACAGCTAAGTCAAATCAGACAGATGTGAAGCCAGATCATTCAATATAGTGATACAAAAGATTGAGGAGTCAAAAGAGCATCAAAAGGGACACATACCTATTGCGGATTAAAGCCAATCCAAAATCCTAAAAAAAGAGTTATTAAAACTTTTTTTTTTAGGAGCTCAACCATTGCATTTCCTGATTAGGGCATTTCAAATTAACATAGTTCAAATCAAATGGCATTAAAAACTAATCTTAAAAAAAAAAAAGAAATACAATAAATACAGCATGTCTCCCCTGAGTTGCAGCATTTCCACCACACTGAAGAAACAGTGAATCTGCCATCTTGTCTTTGCAGCTTATTTTATTTGCTTCCTCTAGGTGAAAGGTTAACTTTCACTTATGACTTTCAAAATAAAATAAAATTGCAAAAAATATATTTTAAAAAGCTTTAATCTAAAATCTGTAAAATTGAAAACCGAGGGTAGGAATCAAAGTTCATTATGCCCTCCTGAAATCGCTAATTTGTACTTTAAAATGCTTGGAAACGACTTCAAAGTCACTTTTAAAGTTTAAAAATTCATGGTTTCCAGCGATGCAAACGGGAGCATGAGTACAAGGAAGTGCTGATAATATAATGGAAGTAGGGAAAAAAACACTATTATATCAATAGCACTTCCTTTTACTCATTAGCGATTTTAGGATGACATAAGTGATTCCCACCCTCTGTTTTCAATTTGATTTTTGTACGATCAATTTTATGTAACTTTTTTTTAGTGTTTTTTAAATATGGTTTGAAAGTCTTTTTATCTAATAACACTTTAATCTCTTTTGACTCCTGGATCTTTTGTATCATTGTGTATTGCATGATGTGGTCACCCATCTGTCTGATTTGATTTAACTGTGCACCTAAAATAACATTATTACTTTATGAAACATTATGCTTTTGATCTCATTGATCACTCACATTTGCTTGCCCAACTGTCCTCCCATGGAATATCTGGCACACTGTTACTTCCGAGTTGTAACTCAAACCGCAATCTCTGAAAAATGTGACCTGAATTGCGGTGTCCCTCAGGGATCAATCCTCTCACCCTTATTGTTTAATCTTTTTCTCAGTGCCCTGGCAGCTGTCATACAATCTAGCTGTGTTTCAGTCTACTTTTATGCTGATGATATCCTTATCTATCCCACTCTTTCTCATGCTCCCTCAGTTGAACCCCTTCAGCAGTGTCTGAAGTTAGTTTCTACTTGGCAATTTGACTACAAGCTAGTGCTAAATAAGAAAAAAAACAAAAACATTGCCCTTCCTCCACCCTCTTCCCCTGTTACGCTTTTTGGAACCCCACTCACTCCTGTAACACAGTTCTGGTATCTAGGTGTTATTCTCAATTCTTCACTTACATTCTTACCCCAAATCTCACACCTGACCAAGGTCAGTTTTCTTTGACTTTCATCAACTCTGAGCCATTCAACACTATTTTAACCACAATACTTTACACACCCTGATCCTTACTCTGTTCATAGCACATCTGGATTACTGTAACATTGTCTATGCTGGCCTCCCTCGTACCACATTAAAGAAACTCCAAACTCTCCAAAACACAGCCATCCATCTCCTTTCAGTGCTCAATGTCACAACCACATTACTCATCTTTTGAAGACACATCACTGGTTACTAGTTGAGCAACAGATCATTCATAAAGTTGCGACTCTGATTATTTAAGGCCTTCTGACTAGGTACTCCCGAATACCTGTCTAGTCTCACAACCCCATACTCGCCTGTTAGGCTCCTTCGTTCATTAAGGAGTCCTTTTACAAAGGTGCGCTAGTGTTTTTAGAGTGTGCTAAACACTAGAGACGCCCATAGGAATATAAGGATGTCTGTAGCATTTAGTGCACACTTATTTTTAACGTGTGCTAAAAACACGCATCTTTGTAAAAGGACCACTAAATAACCATCACCTGATTGTCCCTGGCACTAAATCTACTCAGTTTAAATCTGCTAGACATTTGCCTTTCTTCTTCCTCACACCTTTTATTTGGCACCCCTTCTCCCTCCAAGCAACCTTTAAAAAAATGTATTTATCAAATTTTAATATATATATATATAAGTATCCACTTCCTTTAGTAACACAGAATTAGCAAAAAAACAAAACAAAACATTAAAGAATCACAAGGAAAAACATAATATTCTTCCTTAGACCACAAACATAGGGAAGTGGATCCTAAAACAGGCTAAGGAAATCCATAAGGAATAAACAAACTGTACAGGCTAACATGATTAACCCTGCAAAATTCCCTTAATGCCCAATCTTAAAGGATCTTCTTTATCTCAATGAAAGCCTTAAGTTGTTCAGGACTAAAGAAAACATATTTAGTTCCACCAAATCTAACCAGATACTTGCAAGGATAAGACAGAAGAAAAGTAGCTCCAAGATTTTTAGTCTATTGTTGCAGTGTTAGGAAGGTCTTTCTCCTTTCTTGTGTTGCTTTAGTAACATCAGGAAATATCCACACATTCTGACCAAAAAATAAAGCTTGTGCATTGTGAAAATAGTCGCATTACCACATTGAGATCTTGTTGAAATACAAAGTTCACTAAAAGCCCTTTGAGATACATCAGTCACTGATTCTTCCAGTATTGCAGAAATATTATTTAAATCCACCTGCATATTCTGAGCTCCTTGCTCTAACCTCTCCCCTTAGGAACTTTTTGAAGAAACTGGTAAATAATACAACTTATTCACTAGTGGAACAAACTGTTGAAGAAACTTCAATACTTCTAAAAAAAAGTTTTTAAACAAATCAGAGGGTGTCAGAGCAGGATACACTGGAGCATTCAGCAAGCGAAGATTGTCTCCTATTAACATTTTCAAGCTGCTCAATCTTCCTTTATGTTTGTATTTATCCTTAATCAGAGCTGTTTGAAAATCCTGGAGATCTAAGTGTTCATTCTTTATCGCATCCACTGTTCCAGTCAATAAATCTAATTTAGAGTTCAAAGAAGTTACCTCTTGAGAAGTTTTGGAGACATTAGTTTTCATGTCCTGGTTCAACTTCCACAGACTTTCTAAGGTGACCACCGCGGGATGCTCTGGCAACAACACTGTTACTCCTTTGTTGACCTCTAATGGGGAAACAGAACTTGGTGTTCCACCCTCACACAGGGCCAAATTAGCCAGTACTTCTGGTCCCTTTGACCCAGCTGGAAACACTGATAACACCACCAAGGACAGCATGACATCTTGTCCCAAAATGGCAGTCTCTCCTTCTGTCATGCAGCAGGACCCTCTTCTCCGGTTCTCATCACAGCTCCAGTGGTGAAACAATTGATCGTCAGCTCATGCGGGAGGAGGTCCAGGCCAGTGCAGGAACAGCCCTGATCATACCCTTCCTCTTGGTATGCAGCATAAAGGTGAAAAAGTAGAAAACAAGGCACTCGCTCATCTACTTCTCACCAGCCATCTTGGCCACGCCCCCTCCTTTTTATGAGCAGAAACCTCTCCTTTAAAATATTCAAAAGCAATCTGACCTTTTGGAATAGCTTACAGTGATGCAGCCCAATCGGAGATCGGTCCTCCCCTCTTGGACCTATTTACTCCTCGACTCCCCTATCCTCTCCCCCCTTTCTCTTCATTCTTTTATGAATGGCTTACTGCCCTATTTAAATTGTAGTTCCTTTCTCTTTTTATTTATTCCTGTTTCTAATTAGCCTGTACACCGCTCTGCTTACCAGCTAGAGCAGTTTAGCAAATTTAATAAAGCTATGAACTATGCATTTTATATGTAAATTTGTTTATAATTGTTTTATGTGCACTGCATACACTATGTGTCACCATTTTGCATTTTAATATCTGTGTACTATGAGTGATTTTTATTTGTATTAATATTATGATTTATATGGTTTTAATTGAAATATTTATGTACTAGTTTTTGCCATTAACACAGCCATTGGTCTTCTTGTTTCTCTACTGCTACATTTAGTTGCAGATTGTTGCCTCTCGCTGTCTTCTGTGTTTCTTGAAAATGAACAATCCATAATCCATTTAGCTGAGGGTAAGGCCAACAAACTAACAGCTCTGGAGTAAGTATTTTGGACATTCTAGTTTATGAAGTCATCGCCATACAAATAGAGGATTTTCTCTTTATTCGTTTCCAGTTAAGTTTTAGGGTTGTACTTTTTGTGCAATGCTGTTTGGTGTTTATGTTTTTTCCATGGTTTTTGACATATTGCTGTTCTGGTGCAGTACTGTGGAAAACGTAGCAGTGTTTGTCTGGGAAAGTCTGCAGAAACATCTCCCTCCAGGGCTGCTGTACAAAGTGAAGATTGATGAAACAGACAGCAACTCAGTGGTATACATGGGAGAATAAAAGGAACAGAAGATGCCTCCAAGGTGCCTTGTATTTCTCAGGGGCACTTAAGAAGTGTTCCTGTCTTCAAAGTCCAACTTCCTCTTTGTGTATTGTGTGGGCAGTGTTTTGATTTCAGAGCTGACACTAGTAGGTCTGACTTCCAAGACTGACAGTACATTAGGAAAAGGAACTGTAACATAAACAATTACATAGGGATATCTCCTCCAACACTAACAAAAGCCTATGACCCAACAATAAGAATGAAATAGACAGGTCAGATTTTCAAGCATTTCTTTTATTTAAATCTTCCTGAGCAGGTCTAAACTCAAGACTACACTGTTAGTTTCAAAGAATGATTTATGGTTAAATATTTTAATTTATTCAGTCATCAACAACCAATTCAATATACAAGTAGTGACTATTCAGTTAGTACAATAGAACAAAGACAGACAAATTAAACTGATCTTTTGGTCGACATTCCCTCCCCCCCCCCCCCCCCCCCCCCAAAAAAAAAAAAAAAAATCAAACAATGATTTAAAGAAAGGTTGACATTCTGATGTGCTGGCTTGATTTATGTTGTTGGTCTGATTACTGTTTTGTTCACTATGATTTTCATAAGCCTCTGGGCTGGATTGGGGACCAAAAAGTGTACAGAACATGCCAAATCTTTAACAGTGCCTTAGCTAACTTCGATGTCATCTGCATCCTTTATATTCCTAGTAGCTGCACTGAAACTATGGGGAATACTTAATAAAAGGCAAGGCTCCCCCCCCCCCCAAAAAAAAAATAAAATCATTAAATTGTCATCATATAATTTGTGAACACCTGCCAACATAGTGAGCTGTTATGACTTCACTCTGCATTCAACAGATTAAATTTATTTGTGATGAATTCAGACTTTGTAATTATATATGACTATAGCTATTTACTATGTATCAATAAAATAATATTAAATGATAAGGCTGTTGTAATGCTTAATAGTCTAGAGATGGAGTCAAGCAAAGAAGGAACCCTATCCTGTGCATCCCCTTCTCAAACTACCCCCCCCCCCCCATATCAACCTTTTTGTTTTATACAGTACAAATCCAAAAATCCGGACTGCCTGGGAATTGGGCCACTCCAGATTTTCTGGATGCACAGGCAGTACTTTTGAAATTCAAATTTAAGGAAGAATAAAGAAGAGATGAACAGGTACATTTTGTTGATTTATGCATTAATAAATATATAATGTTCATCCAGTGTCTCTCTCTCTGCAGCTCTTTTTTCCTCGTCACCCCATCTCTGTGTCTCTCTTCCCCATCCAGCATCACTCCATCTCTGCAGCTTATGAAAATACCAGAGCCCAAAGGACTCTCCCCCCACCCCCCCATTGTGGCTATGCCCTCCCCCCTGCAGAGCAGGGGCGTAGCCACGGGTGGGCCTGGGTGGGCCCAGGCCCACCCATTTCTACCCTAGGCCCACCTAAAAACAGTGGATCGCAATCGGGCATCATGCGTGGCCAAGATGAAGCTTTTTTTCCCTCCCTCACCCCCACCGCGAAGCGTCTAGTAGTTTAAATTAAGGGCGCTCCGGCGCTGGCCAGCAGAGATTCAGTGAGATCAACTCCGGAGCCTTCCATGATCCGAGTGGTGGCCCGTGGCTGAGGTGAATCAGCTTCTCCCTCCCTCACCCCCGCCAAGCACCTAGTCTAAATTAAGGGCACCAGCCGACAGCGATTCAGAAACGGAGACCCACTCCAGGGCGTTCCCTCTGCCACGATCCACCCTCTCGGAAACAGGAAGTTGTAACAGAGAGCGCGGATCGCGGCAGAGGGAACGCCCTGGAGTGGGTCTCCGTTTCTGAATCGCTGTCGGCTGGTGCCCTTAATTTAAACTAGAACTTAGCAGCGCAGAATGAGGGAGGAAAAAGGACAGAGTAGTGCTGATCTGCTGTGGGGCGGGCTGGGAGACAGTGGCTGCACCGGGGGGTGGGGCTAAAGGCCGAAGGGAAGGGAGAGAGGTTCAGGACTTGCAAGGGGGGAGAAGGCTAACTGGCTGGAGGGAAGGGATAGGGTTTTGGACTGTGTGTGGGTGGTGGTGTGTGTGTGTCTGTGTATGGGTGGTGGGTTGCCTGCCTGCAGCGAAGGAAGAGAGGTTCTGGACCTGCAAAAAAGGGGGGGGGGGGGAGTAGCAGACTGGAGGCAAAGCTGGACTTATGGGGGGGGGGGGGCTGCTGGAAGCAAGAGAGAGATGCTGGACCTGTAATAGCAGGAGGGCGATGGAGGGAAGGAAGAGAGGTGTTGGACCTACAAAGGGGAGAGGCTGGAGGAAAGGGAGGAAGTTGCTGGACCTGCAAGGGGGGCAGGCTGGAAGGAAGGGAGAGAGGTGCTAGACCTGGGGGGGGGGGGGGGGGCTGGAGGGAAGGAACAGAGGTGCTGTACCAGGAGGAGAGATTAGAGGGAAGGGAGAGAGATGAGGGGTCAAGGGGATGAAAAAAAGAGGGAGACAAATGTTTACCTCACAGTTGAAGAAAGAGCCCAAAGCTGGAAGGAGAGAAGCTGGATAGGTGGGATCGCAGAAGAGAGAGAGACATTGGTGTGGGTGAGGGAGAAAGGGAAAATACAGAAACAGATGTGAGATGCTACATGGGGATGACAATGCCTGACCGGGGGGGGGGAGGGGGGTAGGAATTTGGAATAGAGAGGCTATGATGGTCACTGGGAGGGAGGGGTATATGCACATGGGGGACAGATAGTAGACATAGGGGAGAATAGGAACTCAGAAGGGAGGTACTGGACATGGGAGGGCAAAGGGACACAAGGGATGATGCTGGACACGGGTAGGGGATAAAAGGGTGATGGATGCAGGAATTTGAACATAGTGGAGATACTGGACAAGGAACCATGGGGACACAGAGAAGGGAGATGGATGGTGGACATGGAGAGAAAAGACATGACAAATAGACAGAAGTCTCTGGTGAGTAAGTTAAGACAGAGGAAAGAAGAAACCAGAGACTAGGACCAAGCTGATTTGAAAAGTAAAATAGCCACACAACAAAAGGTAGAAAAAAATTTATTTTCTATTTTCTGATTAGAATATGTCAGATTTGGAATGTACATCTTGCCAGAGCTGGTGTTAGACATGGCTGGAGCCCAGGCCATAAATTTGGGAGGGAACCCCAAAGCCAATCACCAGGCTTTACTGCCTTCACCTTCCATCATGCTTGTGGCTCTCTGGTCAGGGGACCAACAGCAATTGCTCCAGTTGCACTCCTCTAACACCATCCCTGGCACGTACTACCTCTATATTTTGCGCAGGAGGAAATGCATTTCATTTTGTTTTTCTGGTATTGTATTGCATGCAAGGTCTGACTTCCTGGGGTTTTGGTTATTTTTATAATTTGTAGTCAATTATTCTATATTTAGCATTTTTGTTCCATGTGTGTGATCGAGGTATTCTGTTAGCATGAATTTTCTATGTAGCCTTCTTGTAGTAAGTTTGGTTTGTTCAGTTTTCCCAATAGATGTATTGATATTTTAGGGCCCCTCCGTAATATGTAAGGCAATGCCTTTTTCATAGGTAGGATCCTTGTTTTGGACGTTAGTGCTGGCATCTTAAATTTGCTCTAGGTTATGTGACATTTTGTTTTAAAGATTGTTTTATTTACTATATGGTGGCTGTTGAGATTACGGTGAGTTTTATGGGGAAATGTCCTAACTCTGCTCTGCACCCATTGGGGGAAAGCCAGGGGGTTCTATGGATGCAGAATTTATTTGCAGAATTTAATACTAGAGTAGACTATACTTTTTGGCATCATTTCTACAGCGTGTAACTGGAGAGATATGCTGAAAAGTGTTTGGTCTTGCTATACAGGCTAAGTATGTGTGTTAGGGGACCGAGGCTGAAGAGTGCAATCTCTTGTACTTCCCTCTAGCCCTCAATGTGGCCTGCAGTCACTGAAGCCTGCACTGCTACCCTCATTGAAGTTATTGGCAGTGGGGTACAGGTGGGGCATCAGGTGGCAAGTTTTTCAATTTCAAAAAGTTGGCAACCCTGATGCCCACCCATCTGACCTGTTGGCCCACCCAAAAATTGCCTTCTGGCTACGCCACTGCTGCAGAGTCCGGCATCTCTCCCTCCGGTGCTCAACCGCCTGTGTGCCTTTTCAGATACATGCAAGTCTTCCATGCTGCAGCACCAGAGACAGCCTTACTCACAGGCTGTCTTTTCCCGCCCCCTTCTGATGCAACTTCCTGGCAGTGTTGCCAGGTGGGCGGTTTTCCGTGACCCGCCGCGGGAAATTTTTGCCCGCGGCGGGTCGCGGTTTTTTAGGGCTTCTTTTTTTTTTCTTTTCCGTGGTTTTCAGGCGGTTTTTTCGGCCGCGGGGGGTGGGGTTAGTGACGTTTTGGGCGGGGTTAGTGACGTTCTGAGCGGGGCTGTGACTGGGGAGGCGGGGTTGATGACGCGGGGGTAGGGGTGTCAGGGGCGGGGTTTGAGTTTGGGCGGGTTTTGGGCTGTTTTTAGGCTGGATTGGGTGGGAAAAAAATTTTCCACCTGGCAACCCTGCTTCCTGGTACAGGCCAGAGACAGCCTGTGAACAAGGCTACTGCTAGTGCTGCAGCAGAAGAGATTTGCTTACTTCTGAAAAGGTACACCGGGGGTTGAGTTGAGGGAGTGAGAAAGGGCCAGGGAGTAGAGGGAGAGGGAAGGTGTGCAGCATTTGTAGTCTGAATTCTCAGGCGGTCCAGTTTTGGACTTATCATTGTCCTGAGCCCAAGCAGGAGCTAATTCTGTTCCAGATAGCCTTTTGAAGCTTCTACGGAAGTAGCAGCAGTTTTCCCTTCATAAAAGCCCCACCAGCTCTAGTAGGATGTGGCTATTTTACAAAAATAATTGAGACCCCAGAGGCAAACCTGAAACCACACCTCCACGTACTGCGACCCTTAAAATAATTGAGACCCCAGAGGCAAACCTGCTGAAACCACACCTCCACGTACTGCGACCCTTAAAATGAGAGGTTCTTTGACATCACACTGTTCCTTCTTGTTTCAAGACAAATATTACATCTTTTGCATTAGCCAGAGGAGGACAACTTTCAAAACAGCTATTTGATAAAGCTGTTTGTAAATGAGGCACTAAATAAAAATCTTATTTTCATCAGTCCCCTTGCTTTTAGCTCCTCATTCATGGCTGGAGGCCTGCAAGAACAAAAGTGTAGCTTCACAAGTGCACCCCCCCCCCCCTTGCAGTGGGCCAGGGTTTTTAACAGCTGGTGTGTGCTTGGTCCAAGGAAGCTGGGGTAGCCAGCACTGAACACGGTGGCAGCTCTGGAGAATTTTTAAAGTTACTAGTGAAGATACAATCCTTTTAAACAAAAATACTATTCTGAGAGGAACAATGCTTCAGTTCACATTACGTTCAAAGGATTCTACGTGGAAGGACAACTTTGTCCTGTATAAAGACACACAGAGACATATTTTCAAAGCACTTAAACTTAACAAAGTTCCATAGTAACCTATGGAACTTTAAGTGTAAGCTTTAAAAAATGAGCCCCATATTAACTTAATCTCTTTTAGCACAGCGTATTATATCTCTACCTAGAATAAAAATAACAAGCAGGCTTACCTACTATAATAAAACGCAGCCTCAACGTTCTGAGGACACTGAAGTCACTCACACACCGGTTCGTGGTTTCATGGTGGTGAAGCCACCACAAAATCTTCATGCACCGCCCTCGTGTCACACGTGATGACGTCGAGGGCGGAACACGAAAACAAATTTACGCACGGGGAGCAGTACCTACTCCTCCCCTTCCAACAAATCCCAGCCGCCGCTGACGTGCACATGAACCCCGCCCCTTTCGCCACATAGCCCCGCCCACCATAGCACAAGCTTAACCTCACCAACCTGCTTCCCTCCCTCCCTGTCACCTCCCCTCCCCTTAGGCGTGTCTACCTGGTGGTCTAGAGGTACCTGTTCCATCGGCCCAGGAAAGAAAGAGCCCCCTCTTTCCTCCCGTAGCGGTGGCTTCCTTGCTGCATGGTGTGGGAGTCCGGCTCTCGGCGTTTCAAAATGGCCGCCGAGAGTTCAAGCTGCCTCGCGAGACTTCAACTCTCGGCGGCCATTTTGAAATGCCAAGAGCCGGACTCCCACACCATGCAGCAAGGAAGCCACCACTACGGGAGGAAAGAGGGGGCTCTTTCTTTCCTGGGCCGACGGAACAGGTACCGGAAGGGGAGGGGGAGTCCCGTGCCCGCTAGCGCCTGTTTCATCGGCGCCAGAAAGGAGAAATTAGATCTTACCTGCTAATTTGCTTTCCTTTAGTCCCTCCGGACCGGACCAGGATTGGACTGATGGGTTGTGCTCGCCTACCAGCAGGTGGAGACTGAGAAAAAACTCTGACTCTAGAGAGCCAATAGGAGCCCTGGCCATGTGACCTTAGCCTCAGTATTTGAATAACAAAGCAGGAAAGAAAGAAAGACCTTCTGTGCCGTATGGAATCCTAGCAGCCACAAAGCACTCGGCAATGGCAAGTATCAGAGCTCACCAGCAACTCTCACCAGAGAAGTGGTATGGCCCGATATGTATTACAGCTCACCAGCAACTCTCACCAGAGAAGTGGTATGGCTCACTTGTACTATAGCTCACCAGCAACTCTCACCAGAGAAGCGATATGGCTCACATGTAATATAGCTCACCAGCTACTCTCCCCAGAGAAGTGGTATGGCTCACGTATAATATAGCTCGCCCGCAACTCTCACTAGAGAAGTGGTATGGCTCACTTGTCTTATAGCTCACCAGCAACTCTCACCAGAGAAGTGGTATGGCCCACTTAAGATTTTATATATATTCCATCAACTGAGCTTACCAGCAACTCTCACCAGAAAAGTGGTAAATCATATTTAAGGTTTTATAGATATTCCAGCAACTGAGCTCAGCCACAACTCTCACCAGAGAAGTGGTATGGCGTATTTAAGGTTTTATAGATAGATTCCAACAATTGAGCTCACCAGCAACCACCAGAGAAGTGGTATAGACCACGTAAAGTTCTGTATATATATAGTATTGTTCCACGAATCGTAAAGGAATGAATACACTTCCTACTGAATACACTTCCTACTTAATAAAAGAAGCTAAAGAGTAGAGAGAACATGGGAGGGGCCTGGTCCGGTCCGGAGGGACTAAAGGAAAGCAAATTAGCAGGTAAGATCTAATTTCTCCTTCCTTAGCATCCCTCCGGACCGGACCAGGATTGGACTGATGGGAAGTACCAAAGCAGTAATCTGAAGGGAGGGACCCTATGAAAACTGCAGAGAAATGTTCATGCTGCATAGTCCACCTGGCGACAACTAACATGTAGTGTGTCCCAATGAGCAAAATAAAATGAAACTAGGACTAAGTTGCCAACTTACCAATGTGCACTGAGAGCACCAAAAATCGCCATAGTAAGAATAGAGCCCGCTTCTGAAGTTGTGGAATATGTTGTAATACGCTGTGGAACTGCCCTCTCAGCCAGAAGAGAAATAGACATTCTCATTTCCTTGATCCTTCGCGATATAGCGGGTTAGAAACAATGAAAAACTTTTACGCCTACTGGCTAGAAGGACAAAACCAATAAGAAAAAACCGATTGGGAAAGGTGAAAACTTTAAACTACAGCAGACTGAAAAGAAGTTACCAACCGTAGAAGTATTCCACACATAGATCTACTTGCTGCAATGGCTACTAGGAAACACTGCTTGAAGAGGAAAACTTTATAGAAAAAGTTATGGCTACTAGAAAACAGAACTTTAAGAGTCTGTTCACCTAGTTCACCTAGCTGATGGACGAAGCGGGGGGTACAGGTGCAGGACTCCTTTAAGAAACCGCTTTGACAGTGGATGCTGCATAAGCGTGCGGTTGTCAACAGTATCATGCATCACTGATAGAGCTGCCAAATGAACTCTAATGGATGAGTAAGACAGACAAGATTTCGCAAGATGCAGAAGATATTCCAAAACATGCAAAATGGATACTGTTTGTGGAATGAAGTGGCGAGAGGAGCACCACAGAGTGAACCGTCGCCACTTTGATTCATAGGACTTTAATGTAGATTTCTGTCTGGAAGCAATTAAAACTTGAAGTACTTCCTGCGAAAATATCAAAGATGTTGCGGACCCAGTTACCACGCCATAAGTTTGAGTGACTGGGGGTCCGGATGTAGAAGGGTGCCTTGGTTCTGCGTAAACACCTAGTGAGATGACGGAAGAAACGCATAAAGAAGGTTGAAAAACCCCTGCTGGACGTTGGCATCTGTCCCTGTCTCCGTCAAGACTGTTGCTGAACGGAAGAAGCAAGAAATGTTCGTGAGCCTGAAGGCAAAAAAAGATAGCCCTGAAGTGTCGCAGTGAGGAAGTAAGGCTGAAAAAATGAGTCCATTCACCTAAATGCAGGGTGACACAACTAAGAAAAAATGAGTACAAACTCAAGAGTATACTCTTAACTCCTCCTTGGCGGATGACCTAACCCATTGCCATGGCAAGGACCAACATAGCTCTCTCCGCCTTGTTTGTCAGTAGGGAAAACAAAATTCACCCGAAGGTAAAACGAATTGCTGAGGTCCCCCAGAAAAAAAAATATATACAAACAAGCTTCTGCCAAAAAGTGTACTGCACGAAGCATCCCAATGCCAGAACTAAGGTTCTTGAGATAACTAGATGACACTTAAATAGCGCGTTGATGACCCTGAGATTCGCAATAGGATGAAGGAAAATTCCTTCTTGGGCATTAGAAAGTAAAATTGCATTCTGCAGAATAGAGCGAGGAAATGGCCGAAGGCCCAAGGTCACCAAGAAAAATGTAAACTGAGATGTTTGCAGAGGAGACAAAAGACTGTGCGCCAACCTGACTAAACAAAGAGAAAATCAGAGATATCTGATGAGAGATCAAATGAGAGGCCTGGCTACAATCACCACCCAACCTAGAGACTGTAAGAAATGCAACACCCGGTGCGTGACCTGAGAACTCTGCTGATAAGACTTTCTCCAATTAGGTAGTCGTCTAGGTAAGAATAAAATGACCCTAAGAGCGCAATGAACATCCTCTTAGATCTATAAAAGAACGGAAGAGAGAGTACTGCTGAAAATGACCGGTTAATGCATAAGCAAAAAACTAGCCATTCTCTGGATCCTGAGGAGAAGAGGAAGGGTGACCAAGGACACCAGTTAAATAGGGCTACAAACTCCAACCCTATCTCTATGGCGTTCCATAGTTGGGTAAGTTCTGAATATAGATGCTATGGTAGTACGCTCCGGACAGAAAAGAATTGTCCCAGTATGAACGTAATTTCTTAATCCACATATCAGTAATCCACGTACCACGGTCATGCGTCCTCCCTCACTGAGATGTAGATTGTAAGCTCCTTTGAGCAGAGAACGTCCTTCTTTGTTAATTTGTACAGCGCTGCGTAACCCTAGTAGCGCTCTAGAAATGTTAAGTAGTAGTAGTAGTACCAGACTCACACCCAATAGATATGAATGTTGAGCTTGTTTCAGGTTAAAACACCGAACCTAGGCCCAGGGTCCCCGGTGTTCCTAGTGGTGAACAGCCATGGTAAATATTGTATGCGTTAGTTTGCAGAATTACTGCAAAGCTTTGCTTTTGGAGCAGAGATTTCTGTTCGATACTCTCGTGAGAGGTTTTTTTTTTTTTTTTTTTCTCTAATGCTGTTCTGGCTGTAGAAAGGTGGACATTTGAGCTTCCCCAGAATGGCAAAACATATGTACCTATGCCCATTAGATATGAATGCTGGACTTGATGGACTTTAGGCCTTACCCAGCATAACCATACTTATGTACCTATGGCATAAATACACAGGAAGTGAGTGAATCCCCTTCCAATTGAAAGAACACTCATTTTCATTCTATGCGCCTTCACTCCAAAGGACAAACTTGGAAATTACCTGTAACGAAAAAAGTGAAGTTGTGCCACAGCCACTTGGTGAAGGCAGTGTAGACAAGACTGTATCTGAATTCAAGAAAGCTTGATATAACATCAGGTCTCTAAGGAAGAGATAGCAGATGGTATGTATAGGCATACTGGACCAAACCAGGATGTTTATAATCTGCCAATGCTGAACTGATAGAGTAGAGACAAACACGAGTAGATGGTTTGAGGACCGTCCACTATCTTTAAGTGAAAGGATGACTTTATTCTCTAAGTGACCATATGTCCCGTAAAAACCAGAAGAAAGCTAAAATGAAATATGAGAGGCTTCAAGGCAGTTGGAAAAGAAGGGAAGACATGAATAAAGCATGCCTGCTAAGGCAGCTGAGTGATTGGGAGCTTGGTAGACAGGACTGTCCCTCAGAGAATATGAAAGAGCTGATATATCCCCATGGCATCTGAACAATATACTGTATGCCTCTAGAGAAGGCTTCTTAAAGTCGGAAAAAGAAAACACTGTATAACACTACAGCCATTGAGAGTGATTGTCTGTTAAGTTCTTAAAACACTATATAACATCATAGGCATGGAGTAAAATGCTTGAAAGGAACTAAGATATTATGGTCAGAATTGCAAAGTACCAATCAATTGACTCTTAGACAATGTAGTCCTATTCACCAGGGAATGAGAAAGACAGAAATTTACTCTATGCCTATAGAGAAAGTTTCTAAAGTTCTTAAAACACTGTATAATACTACAGCTATTGAGGAAAATGCTTGAAATGAATTATGATAAGATGTAGATTTTCCACCAGGCAATGAAAAATGACCGAGCACCAGAAAAAACTAGTGTTAACAGCCCCGTGATACATAGAAATTTAAAAGAAGAAAAGCTTGTTATATATCTATATATGAAAGGAGCCCCCTTTCAACCAAATATTGCCTGCTGATGTGAAGAGCATTTTAGAATACGCCGTTCAGCACATACAAAAGTGTACACATCTTGGAGCCGAACTGCTCTATGAACTGCAGCCTTACCTTCAGCAGAGAGATCCCCGACTGATAAGATGGAGGGAGAAACAAAATGGCCGCCGTTTGCGCCACTGGCCCCGTGGCGATCGACAGCGCGCCCGACACCTCCGAACAAGCGGAGCCCAGTGGAACGGCGAAAAAAAACAACAGCCGGCGAAAAAGGCCCCGAAAAAACCGGAGGCAGCACCGGACCCGAAGAAACCTAGAAGGGAGAGCAAAATTTACACGTTCCGGCTGCGTGAACTGCGCGATGCTGACCGACAGCAGCTGTTTGAACTTTTAAGCCATATCGGAAAAAAACAGGTGGCTGCGCTTACGCGGTTCGCACCTTTCTTTTCTTTTTTTTTTTTCCATTTGTTTAAACTGCCGCCGCCAAAACGCAAGAAAATGGAGGAAATTAAATCTGACGAGAAAAATCGCTGTTTAAAGTCTCAGACACTAAATTATTTTCTTCTTTTTTTTTTTTTTTATAACCCCTCAATTATAATAAAACACTGGAGCTGCCTGCTCGTTAGAAGTCTGGGGAAAGAAAGGCTGCTTCTTTGAATTTCCTTTTATTTGATTTAATTCTTTTAAAGCAGCTGCCTGTTAAAAGTGGCTGCCTCTCCCAAAGACGGTACACCTTTCCAGAGAAAGGGACGGCCCTTCCCTGCTAAGCCAGGGAGATGGGGAGGAAGGGGGGTGGACTCGAGACACCCGAGTTTAACACCCCCGAGGCTGTCAAAGAAAGAAGAGAAAGGAAACCCTGTCAAGCCTCTAAATAAGATTCCAGGCACAGAAGAATTATCACAAATATCTGTAATATCTAAAGAGAAAAGGAGAGAGACTAATGGGCTCACTTCCTACCTGCTGGGAGACTGAGAAAATACTGGGGCTAAGGTCACATGGCCAGGGCTCCTATTGGCTCTCTAGAGTCAGAGTTTTTTCTCAGTCTCCACCTGCTGGTAGGCGAGCACAACCCATCAGTCCAATCCTGGTCCGGTCCGGAGGGATGCTAAGGAACGGGCCATTTTTACTAGTGTGAAATAACTCCAAAAGAGAAAGGAATCTTATCTAATAACAACCTGGAAACATGCCAGAAAGACCGATAACTCTCTACTAAGAAGACTGCAACAGTGAAGTTCTGTGCAGCACTGAGCTAGTATCCCTGTCCCCGCATTTACAGATATTTAATCACAAAGCTGTACACCTGCAGACTACCCTTCACTTCTATTGTCTATCACTCTTTGGAACTTTGAACAGGTCATAACTTGCCTTGAACTACCACTGAAAAAGCATGAAAGAAATAAATCACTTCCTGTGTTCTTACTTGAACTGCAAATGTTTTTGGGGCAAGGTTTGTATAAATTAGGGGTTCTGAGCGCAAGCATAAGTCTATCAGACTGACTACACTATAAAAGTTAGCCTCAGTCTTAGACCATAAGTATGCAGATATTCACAGTGGGAATACCAAACACTCGGCCTACATCTTACAGTCGAGCAAGCACCTTTTGTGAAAATACTATTACATAACTGTGTGGTGAAGATGGAATAAAACATTTCTTTTGGATTTTTCAAAAGTAAATGTACTATTACCATAAATTACAAATGTGACTCAGGGCTTATCAGATAACAACACATCCAAGTGATCTTTCTGCATCAGGAATAAGTTGGTTATACTGTGTGACTAGGTTCAGATTTCAGGTTCAGCCTTCTTTGGACTATTTTTTACATAAACATCACAACTTTAAAATCTAGCCAAGTATAAAAGTCTCTTAAATGTAAAGAATAAACTTGTTTATACTGGTTTTAGACACAGTGAATATGTTGTGACTGCTACCTGATGTAAAAGTTCATTGCGTCTGTATGCAGATAAAAGTACCCCTATGTGGAATTTACACCAATTTACCAGTTTGGTTATAGCTTTGGGGATCCAGCTTGGCAAACACTCCAATATTCCTAGTAATCCAGCAAAATAAACTGTAATGCAGTCCTCATTTACAGCTAGAAATGACAGAGGAACTCTCTGAAATGACCAAAGCTTGACATCAGTATTCCAGAATAAGATGCTTCCTCTAAGCCAACACAGCTTTCTCTGTGTGTTGGTAACCAGAGCAAGATTCACAAACCAACATGAAACCATAAATATGGACCATGCCATGACCTGGCCAGCTCCTGGTAAGGTAATGGTAAGTTTAAGGTTTATCTGTCAAAGTGTCAAGTTACAGAGGACTGCCCTCAGTTTTAAGTCCGAGCTTTGAATAAAAGAAAATAGAGGAGAAAGAAAATGCCAATCAGGCCTGCTGAGATGTAGCAAAGGAGTCTGCGGTTGTCCCGTCCTGAGCGCGTCATGCTGGAGAAGCGCTTCACACTGCCCGACAGCAAGCCTGTCACACTCAAGAAATCCGAATCCTTATCATGGAAAGGACAGAAAGAAAAGAGACATCAGCACATAAATAAGAAACTGGCTTGTGTCAGATATAAGCATCTTACATTCAACTAAAGAGACAGAATTCTTTAAACTATATCAAATAGCATCAATATACAAAAAAAAACTTGAAAATGAAAGTACTAAAAGTACATAAGCATTGCCATACTGGGTCAGACCGAAGGTCCATCAAACCCAGCATCCTGTTTCCAACAGTGGTCAATCCAGGTCACAAGTACCTGGCAAGATCCCAAAACAGTACAATATATTTTATGCTGCTTATTCTAGAAATAACAAAAAATATATGCACAGAGCGTATGAATGCAAATATAATAACCCTAAGGGCTATTTAACTAAGGTGAGGAAGAGTCTCATATGTAATACACGATAGTATTTCTTTCACTCAACAGGTGAATCGCTTATTCGTGTTCATATCTTAATCATTGACTCAGCCTCCACCATCCTAAATCTACTAACAAAAAAGTGACTTGCACAAAATTCTCAATACGCTAATGCACACTGCACTTATCTTAGGCAGGTTGGTGCGCTCTTAAACCCCGACAGGTCCCCGTTTCGTGTTCACTTTGTCAAGGGGGAGTGCCACCAATTCTGTCGATGAAAGAAAGAAAAAAAGTCAAGTCACCTACGATCTGAACAAAGCCCTCCTATTTTAACCTCTCTTAATGTTTGCATTTTTTCGCTATATTTGCTGATGGCTTACCCGATTACTGCCCCAGGCATCTATGTGTGCTGGCTCATTCTGATAAACTAAAATGGCGACAGCGTCTTTTTATTATTAACAACAGGAAACAGCTGATGGAATCACGCTGGATCTCAGTATGTATAAACGTTGTGAGACTCTTAAAGGTACATTAAGATCCCCCAAATAAAAGTCCCTTTGTAAACCTAACTTGAGGAAAACATCTACAGCGAACCCTGAGGAAAACCTTAAAAAAAACCTTAAGAAAAATATATCAGAAGAAACTGCCCCATTGGATATATGTATTTAACCCACCGGGTTCTATTGTGCCCAATGTGAAAATCCAAAAAGTTTCACGCTGTAAGACTTTTCTATTGAAATCACCACCCGTCTTCAGGGGGGATACTTGCTCGATCACCATACATTTCAGATCTTCTATAGTATGTCAGGGACACCCAATGTTGGACTAAGGGTGCCCCAAAATTCTGAGCATTTATGCGTGACCGGTGTTCAATCAATCTTTCATGTAAAGATCTAATTGATTTACCACTGTAGTATTTGCCACATGGACACATAATGTAGTAAATGATACCCACTGAACGGCAAGTAGTACTCCCCTTCAATGTATATATTTGGTCATTGCAAGTAAAGCTCGTGCCTTCAATCGTTACAGGGCATGTTTTACAGCGAGATTTCATACATTTGTAATGCCCTGCAGGTTTAACATCGCTGTTGTTACTTAAAAATATCAGGCTGTTTCCTGTTGTTAATAATAAAAAGACGCTGTCGCCATTTTAGTTTATCAGAATGAGCCAGCACACATAGATGCCTGGGGCAGTAATTGGGAAGCCATCAGCAAATATAGCGAAAAAATGCAAACATTAAGAGAGGTTAAAATAGGAGGGCTTTGTTCAGATCGTAGGTGACTTGACTTTTATTCTTTCTTTCATCGACAGAATTGGTGGCACTCCCCCTTGACAAAGTGAACACGAAACGGGGACCTGTCGGGGTTTAAGAGCGCACCAACCTGCCTAAGATAAGTGCAGTGTGCATTAGCGTATTGAGAATTTTGTGCAAGTCACTTTTTTGTTAGTAGATTTAGGATGGTGGAGGCTGAGTCAATGATTAAGATATGAACACGAATAAGCGATTCACCTGTTGAGTGAAAGAAATACTATCGTGTATTACATATCAGACTTCCTCACCTTAGTTAAATAGCCCTTAGGGTTATTATATTTGCATTCATACACTGTGTGCATATTTTTTGTTACGGGACAGAGTGACGGTCCACAATTGTTTGACAGTATTCTAGAAATAAGCAGTGGATTTTCCCCAAGTCCATTTTAATAATGGCTTATGCATTTTTCTTTTAGGAAGTTATCCAAATCTTTTTTAAACCTCACTAAGCTAACTTTACTACATTCTCTGGCAACGAATTCCAAAGTTTAATTACAAGCCGAATGGAGAAATATTCTCTCCGATTTGTTTTAAATTTACTACTTGGTAGCGTCATTGTGTGCCCCCTAGTCCTAGTATTTTTGGAAAGAGTAAACAGGCGATTCATGTCTACCCGTTCCACTCCAATCATTATTTTATAGACCTCTTATCATATCTGCCCCTCAGCCATCTTTTCTCGAAGCTGAAGAGCCCTAGCTGCTTTAGCCTTTCCTCATAGGGAAGTCGTCCCATCCCCTTTATCATTTTCATCGCCCTCCTCTGTACCTTTTCTATTTCCACTAGATCTTTTTGAGATGCGGTGACCAGAATTGAACACAATATTCGAGGTGCGGTCGCACCATGGAGCGATAGAAAGGTATTATAACGTCCTCAATTTTGTTTTCCATTCCTTTCCTAATAATACCTAACATTCTATTTGATTTCTTAACCGCCGCCACCACACACTGAGCAGAGGGTTTCAATGTATCATCAACGATGACGCCTAGATCCCTTTCCTGGTCAGTGACTCTTAATGTGGAACCTTGCATTATGAACTATAGCTCGGGTTCATCTTTCCCACATGCATCACTTTGCACTTGCTCACACTAAACATCATCTGAAATTTGGATACCCAGTCTCATAGGGGGAATTAGGATTTGTTTTGCCTAAGGCTCCAAGTCTCAGTCTGACACACCAGTCTTATTTTAAGCTTGCTACTGGATTTTGTTAGCACTTTAATAAATGTTCATATATTTTTCAGAGCTTTCTGCTGCACTAAAATAGGTCAGATAGCATTTGCCAACTTTCTCAGTTCTGTCTGTCATGGTATAAATTAAAAAACAGCAGTATTAAAGTGATGACAGACAGAATTAATAGAAACAGAGAACATGACAGCAGATAAAAGACCACATGACCCATCCGGTCTTCTCATCCACACTTCCTGCTCAGTTTTACAATATCTTCCTCTCTTTCAAAACTCCACCATGCTTATCCCAGCCTTCCTGTTCCAAATCAATCTACCCTCATACAAATCCATTTTGGACACTATTGTTTTTTTTTTTACAAAATGACAAAATTGTCTTAAATTGAAGGAAATGGACTCCTGTTCTCAAAAGCTTGTCTCAATATATGTGTTAATCTATAAAGGGACACTAGTTTGTGGTGACATTTGCAGTTATAACTATTATGAGGAAAGGAGTAGCCAAATGGTTAGTGTAGCAGGCTGAAAACCTGGAGAACTGGGTTTGATTCCCACTACAGTTTCCTGTGACTCTTCAAGTCACTTAACCCTCCACTGCCCCAGGTACAAAATAAGTACCTGTATATAATATCTAAACCCCTTGGATCGTAATCACAGAAAGGCAATATATCAAAAACCCATCCCATATGCTGACATGAATACAGATAAACAGTTACAAAGCTAAATCATAACCCGCAGAATCTAGGCTTCACGAATAGGCTCTTACCATCCCGTCCACATAGTTGTTCTGATCCTCAACATCTCTGTCCATGTCCAATGCCAGCTGCTCAAAGGACAGAAGAGATAAAGTTAGTGTGATCACATGCCAGAATAAGCAAGCCTGTAAAAAGCCTATTACAACAATAACTATTTCTATTTGTACAGCATCTCTAGGCAAACAGAATTCCAATACATGCACTAAGATCCCAATCCTTCAGAAACATGCCTTTAACTATGTGAGGACAATGTCTGACTACCAGTTTTCAAGCCTTTGCAGTAACACAAGCTAGAGCAGAGGTGGGCAACCATGGTCCTCAAGGTCCACAACCCAGTCGTCAAGATTTCCACAATGCATATGCATGAGATCTATTTGCATACAGTGGTAGTACATTTATTTATTGGTGACATTTATATCCCACATTATCCCAAACAAGTTTGAGTTCAATGTGGCTTACAATAAACAGTTTAGGATGCATAACAAAGAATAATGCAAATCAATCTCGTGCATATGCATTGTAGAAGTCTTGAAAACTTGACTGGATTGTGGCTCCTGAAGACTGTGAGGCATATTTTCAAAGCACTTTGGGAGGCTAAGTTCCATAGGTTTCTATGGAACTTTGGGAGGCTAAGTGCTTTGAAAATGAGCCTCTGTGGGTACCTACCTCTGGTCTTCAGGGGACAAGGAAGAGAACAAGGCTATTTATTATTAGTCAATTGCATCTGTAGAGACTTAGTTATAGAAAAGTGAACAGAGGGATAAAAGGGTTATAATTATAATGTTAAAATAAAAATTAAATTGTTGCATTGTCATGTGCTGGAGCCAATGGCTCGTTTTTATGTTTGGGATGTTATTTCCCCTTTATAGGGGAATGTGCTGACATGCAAACAATTGTAGCCTATATAGATCCACAAGTTCCAGTTGTGGCTGTGTGTCTGCTTTTGATATATAGTTTATATGAAAGTTGCTTTGTGGAATAGTTCTATTACTACTGCATCTGTACCATGAAAAAAAACAAAAACAAAGGAAATGTGGGCTGTAAACATACAGATTTAAGCCTAGTGACTTTGGTGGATAGACTATCTGTCATCCGTTTATTCTCTGCGTCCAGCATTTGTTCCACTGCACTGGGATTCTGACCTGAAGGAGAAAAGAATAGCCTATTAGCACCATACGGAAGTCACATACATCAGCTTTCACTAAAAATTTACCCAAGAATGAATGACCACACATTTTATACAAAACTATACACAGCAAATTATGGAACACGATGGGTTAGGGTGGCACTCATTAATGAACTCTTATTATGAAACCAGTGTTATGTTGCACTGAGAAAAAGATTTTTGCTATATTAAATTGTGAAATCTGATATTTTAAATGTAAAATAAGTATAACATACATAATTAGCAAAATATAGTAAGAGAAAGCACTACAAAATGGTGTATATATAGTGTTATATATTTGTTATATAGTGTATACTTGTTATATATGTATATAAGAAAATAAGTGCCAGAAACACTGTAAGGTGGTTGGGGTTGTAACTGCTGTTCCGTGCAGCTGGCCCCACATGTTTAAACAGACTAAATGGATAATTTATTGGGGGGGGGGGGGGGGAGGACAAAATTATATTTTAAAATTCATTTTTCTGACATAATAGTTGAACATTGCCAATAATGATTTCAGAGATATTTTTGAATGCGAATATTATAATCAAATTTTCCTCCACTTTTTTAGATGACTTTTGTAGCTGCATATTTTTAATCAATGGAACCTGACTATTTTATTATTTTTGATTTATTTCTACATGCATTTTTGAGCATTATTATTGTATATAATGAGATACTACATAGACAAGGACATTTATACAAGATGATGGACCAAGTTCTGTGGCATTACATAAATACACAATTTTGAAGAGACTGGTATTATACCATGCAAAAGGATGGTGAGGAAAAAAAGGGAGTTAGAATCAGACAAAGTCTGCAGCAGTATGGTAACATTACATGCATCCATGTTTTGTCTAATGGCTGCATCAGGGGAACATAGTATCTAAAGTACAAGAAGCCAAATATAAATGAAATTTCATCATACAAAATCATTACTTAGATAAATAATTAACTACGATCTCATAATAAATAGTTCATGTTATCACACTGTACCTACAAATAGGAGCTGAAATATAAATATATATCAAAATAAAAACAACACTATCCAAAAAGTTAACTTAAAATTGTTAACTTACCAAATAATAAATAAAGTTCTGAGATAACCCAATTAAAAAAGGGATGTCACTCCTAAAGTACATCAATGAATCAGTTATATATCGCTTGTGTTAAGCCCGTTTTTGATAAATCATACAATACCATAAATACTGAAAACTTGGAGGAGTGGCCTAGTGGTTAGGGTGGTGGACTTTGGTCCTGGGGAACTGAGTTCGATTCCCACTTCAGGCACAGGCAGCGCCTTGTGACTCTGGGCAAGTCACTTAACCCTCCATTGCCCCATGTAAGCCGCATTGAGCCTGCCATGAGTGGGAAAGCGCGGGGTACAAATCTAACAAAAAAATATATAATGAATTACTAGCAATTACAAGAAACAACTCTTCTAAACCAGACTAAAGCAGCTAGAAGAGTGAACCGGACTCCCCATCTAATGTGGAGACATAAAGAACTCAAGCTGTTAACTGAATGGAATTAGCACTGAAGCAAGAATTGTTACAATAAGTTCCTGCTCCTTGACTCATTGAAGCAGAGATGCTTGCCTAAAGACTGCCCTTCACCACTATAGGCACAGTTGCTGGTCTCGAGGAGTTACTATTGCCAACTCAGCACCAAGACTCCAAAACCAAAACTGAGCTCTCTTTTTCATCAAGCACTGCCATTTCCTCCCCTCACCCTCCCCACTGACAGTTTGAACTTCGTGGGTGTGGCTTGGATCTCTTTCAGGGAGAGAAAACTAACAACTTATAGCAGCAGCTTCAGAGAGCATTTTCCATCTCACAGATAGGCTGCAGAGAATACCTTCTCCTGCTTTAGACTTAATCCTACCCACCCTACCCCTCTACCCACCCACCCCTAGAGTGACATGTCTTATATAACCTCCCTATCAACCCACTCATTACTTTACCTCACCCATTTCTATTCTTCTATCACCTTCTCCCACTACTCCAACCAGAGTTACACCTAATCACACTGACCACCCTTCAACATCTTCTGTCCTTCTGTGACTGTTCTCTTGTGCTTGACTGCTTAAATATTTTAAATTTAAATGCTTTACTTTTTGTCTATTAGATTGTAAGCTCTTTGAGCAGGGACTGTCTTTCTTCTGTGTTTGTACAGCGCTGCGTACACTTTGTAGCGCTCTAGAAATGTTAAATAGTAGTAGTAGAGTGGTTTTCTTCTTATCTCTCCCAGCGTACCTTTAGTGTATACTCTAGTGGATCCTCCTCTACTTCTAATCCCACTGTCAGTTGGTGTACCTCAGGGATCTGTCCTGGGACCTCTTTTTTTCTCCATCTATACTTCTTCCCTTGGTACTCTGATCTCAGGTTTTCAGTATCATCTTTACGCTGATGACTCCCAGATCTACCTCTCCACACCAGAAATCTCAACCAAAATCCAGGCCAAAGTATCAGCCTGCCTGTCTGACATTGCTGCCTGGATGTCTCAGCGTCATCTGAAACTAAACATGACCAAGACTGAGCTTCTTATCTTTCCCCCTAAACCAACTTCTCCTCCTCCCCCATTCTCTATTTCTGTGGATAACACTCATCCTTCCTGTCTCATCAGCTCATAACCTTGGGGTCATCTTTGACTCCTCCCTCTCCTCTGCACATATTCAACAGACTGCTAAAACCTGTCATTTCTTTCTCTATGAGCAAAATTCGCCCTTTCCTTTCTGAGCACACTACCAGAACCCTCATCCACACTCTTATCACCTCTCGCTTAGACTATTGCAACTTGCTTCTCACAGGTCTCCCACTTAGCCATCTCTCTCCTCTTCAATCTGTTCAAAATTCTGCCTCACGACTAATATTCTGCCAGTGTCGTTATGCTCATATTAGCCCTCTCCTCAAGTCACTTCACTGACTTCCTATCCGTTTCCGCATACGGTTCAAACTCCTCTTATTGACCTATAAGTGCATTCACTCTGCAGCTCCTCTGTACCTCTCCATTCTCATCTCTCCCTACATTCCTCCCCGGGAACTCTGTTCACTGGGTAAATCTCTCTTATCTGCACCTTTCTCCTCCACCGCTAACTCCAGACTCCGTTCTTTTTATCTTGCTGCACCAAATAATAGACTTGCTGAGCCAGTGTGTCAAGCTCCATCTCTGGCCTTCTTCAAATCTAAGCTAAAAGCTCACCGTTTTGATGCTGCTTTTAACTCCTAACCCTTATTCACTTGTTCAGAACCCTTATTTTATCATCCTCACTTTAATATTCCCTTATCTCTTGTTTGTCCTGTTTGTCTGTGCTAATTGGATTGTAAGCTTTGTTGAGCAGGGACTGACTCTTCATGTTCAAGTGTACAGCGCTGTGTAAGTCTACTAGCGCTTTAGAAATGATAAGTAGTAGTTCCGAAACCATGATTTATTAAAACCTCGCTCCACGGACAAAGACCAAACGGAAACCTAAATCTCTCTCACTTCAGCCCACGCCGGTCGTTTACTTTTCACTTCAATTTATGTCTCTCTCCTTACTTACCTCTACTCCGCTCTGCCATCTTTGTTTTCCTCCCGGGCTGACGTGGAGCGAAACGTCAAGCTAGCTCAATTGGGAAGCGAGCCGACGGCGCCGCGCGTTAAACTCTCAACCAATCAGAGTTCTCTTCCTGGCCTGCTTTTTTTGGGCGTGGGCGTGCCGACCTCCAGTGCGGTGCAAGCCTCGCTCAGAGCTTTGTGAGAACACCGGAAATGGGCTGCTTCTCATTGTGATGTGATGTCATTAACCCAGAGTTTAACGGTACCGTACGCTTCTTTGGCTGTTTGCTTAAGTAATTCCTACCTTCGGATTCTCCTGTTTGAAATTTTGTCGCCATAGAAACCGGTTGTTATTGTAAGTAGGCGAGCAGTAAATATCGAAAACTGAAGCTGGAGAGGAAGTGCATGAGAATGCGAGACGCTGGTGGAGTGTAGTAGACAGCGTGTATAATGAAATCTAAGGGAGGGGAATCGTAATATCAGGCTGTCCAAGTAGTAAAATGCAGGGTCTGTGAATGAGTAGGGTGGCATGCCTATTGAGATGCGGGGCCAGGGATATGTAAGATGATTGGGAGGCAAATAAAATGTATATTGGAGTAGTTGTAATGAGATTGGAGACCCATGTAGTGAGATGTGCAATGAAATGCACAGCCCTGGGAAGAGTACCTGTAAATAAATTCCGGATTCATAATAGCTTGCAAGATGCATAATTGGGGCAAAGCAAGCCTAGAAGGGAGGGAGTGCAAGTTAGGGGATATGTAATCAGATATAAGACTGAAAAACAACAATAGAAGGAAGAATGTATGTAAACTGAAACATGTGATGATTAAGGAGTGGTGGGGGGGGGGGGGGCGTTGTTGTGGAAGAAGAAAAGAGGTTGTGCAAAGAAACAGCGGCTTGATGTGATCATGTGACATACCTACGAGGGAGGTGATAGGTTTGGGATGCAGGCTGCAGCAGAGCTAGAGCAGCAGCATCGCTTTAGAGGAGGATGCCTTCGCTCACGGTCGGTCGCTTGTGATATTTTCAGTGCCACCTTAAGATGGTTCCGTGTTCTGTCATCGGATTCCGCAAGTGACTCATGTGGGCTGGAGCCCCCCGGGATTAGCAGGGGTCCGTGAGTTGAGTATGTCTCTCGGCTGTGAGTGCGGCTGGCCGGCTTTCTCCTCCTCTTCTTCGAGCTGCAGGACGATCATGGAGCTCCAGGCTGTACTAGAGGCGGTGGAGAGTGGTGAGCAAGACACAGTGCTGAGAGCCCTACAAAGCTACAACCAGCAGGTGAGCGAGCCACCGCCCCACGGCCCCTTACTCTGTGTCTTAACTGCTTTTCTTCTCTTTTCCCACTGTTTACTCGTGCCTCTGGGTACTCTTTCCTCCCAAAGTATTAATTAGCTATTAAAAATATTTTAAATCTATCCAGTAGTGAGCATTAATATACTTATTAATAAAGCGCACAATTACAGCAGTTTCCTGAGTTATTCAAGTATGTTCAATACAATAAAACCTGGTTTGAAAACTTGTGACAGTTAAATAGTGAAAATAACGGGAGAAGAACATTTAATATTCTATAGGGCTGTTTTGCTCTCCAATTGTCCAGCTAGAAAGAAAGGCATATCTGATTTAATTAACCGGAAACTGTTTTTCTTTTTTCTGTCCTTGTTTTTTTTTTTTTTTGGTGGGGGGGGGGGGGGGTGGATATTTTTATAACTGCCCTGGTTAGCAAAAAGCATACATGTGGGGGGAGAGGGCCCTGAAATTATCTTGGAAAAACTGTGGACATGCACTTTTGCTTGCTAGTTGATGCCTGTAATTTTTCTAAATTACAATAAGCTTAAACTTTTGAAAATATAAAAATAGGCGCTCAAAAGGATATCTCTGGTCATCCTTGGAAGCACTTCTGCTACTGCTGCATGTTGATGCATTATTGCAGCTGCTGTTTTGCTTTTTCAGAAATCACAGTGTTTTTCATTTGAAAATGAAGAGCAAGAGGTGAGGAAGGTAAGTCTTTTTCCCAGTGTTTTTCATTAGACAACTACTACTACTACTACTTAACATTTCTAGAGCGCTACAAGGGTTACGCAGCGCTGTACAAATTAACGAATAAGGACGGTCCCTGCTCAGAAGAGCTTACAATCTAAAAGACGAAATGTCAAGTTGGGGTAGATGAGATTTCCTGAGAAGAGATGAAGTGATTAGGTGCCGAAGGCGACATTGAAGAGGTGGGCTTGGAGCAATGATTTGAAGATGGGTAGGGAGGGGGCCCGGCGTATGGGCTCAGGGAGTTTGTTCCAAGCATGGAGAGGAGGGTCAGTCTTTTCCCAGTGTCAATCTGTGAGAGGTAGTGCAGGGCTCAGGGAGACAATTACATTCTTCAGAGTTACTGTACCCAGCTGGTGAAGTTGAAGCAAGCATGTGCATTGAGGCCAGGGCTCTGATTGAAATGGGTAATCATCGTGCATGTAGGTTTGTCTCTTGGGAATCGGAAGAAAAAACAAAGGAGAGAATGTTTTTGTTTAGGTCATGCTTGGTAGCGCAGAATGAGCTAGGTTAAGGTACAGTAAGTGTTTTTCTGTTCCCAGAGGGCTTACAATCTGTTTTCTGCCTCATTCCAGACTTGCATTTGAGTCCCTTAGGGATGCAGTTAAGGCACACTCTGGGAACTGGTGTTATGTTCCTACTGATCTCCTTATTTATTAGGATTTATTTGGAGGCTCTATCAGCCCTAAACCAGTTACATTGAGACTCAGTACATCCTGAATACAGCTACATTCATTCTCTCACCCAGCACATATACAAGACACCTACTGATAGGTGCTAGTTTTCTGTTGGGTTTGTTGATATGCAGATACATGTAAGCTGCATGTGTATGGAGATGTACATGTTTCTAAAATGTTTTCATACATAAACTGTATATCATGTATGTATTGATATCCATTATATACACACATAATCCCTCCCCTATTAAACACCTAAATATAGTGGCATCTGCAAACCATTGTCTCTTTGTATACACAGCTCACTTGCATTTCCATTGCTTACATGTTCATGTTCACTTGTAAACTGCTGCAATTAAACTTTGAGGAATGACTGCAGTTCTAGCATTTCTCTTCTCTCTAGCACTTGGGCTGCCTCCTGATCAAGTTTCTGGAGAGGGATCTGCAGCCCTCCTGTCAAGTCACATGTCTGGAAACCATTAGAATCCTGTCTCGGGACAAGCTTTCTCTGTACCCCTTTAGCAATATGGAAGGCTTGCAGATCCTGGCACGGCATGCTGGCATCGAATACTCGGAGACATTCATTCGGGAGGTTCCAGACCTGGATGTGACAGTGGAGGCGCTCAAGTGCCTCTGTAATATCGTCTTCAGCAGTGGGAAGGCCCAACAGCTGAGCGCCCATGCCCGGCTGGTGGCAGGTCTCACCGAGCGCATCAAGCTCTATGCGGAGAGGAAGTTCCCGCATGATTTGAAGTTCTTCGACCTGCGACTACTCTTTCTGCTGACAGCGCTGCGGGTGGATGTGAGGCAGCAGTTGGCCATGGAACTCCGAGGTATCGGCCTCATGACAGATACCCTGGAGATTACTCTGGGGGCCAAGTGGCTTGATCCTTATGAGGTGGCGAGCGAGCAGAGTCAGTCCTTGATCGTACCCCGCCAGGAGATGGAGTTGGCCATGGAGATCCTGAAAGTGCTCTTTAATATCACGTTCGACTGTAGCCGCAAGGAGGCTGATGAGGTAAGGTCATATTTCATCAAACTTGCTTTCATAGAAGAATTAGCATTTATAGTAGTGTTGCAAAACATCTTTTGTCTGCTCATGCAGTGTTGCAGGCTGCTTTTTATGTGAATATTAATTTCTTTTACAGTAGGTCAGGTATCAGATCCTTGTATTTTACTTTTCCCGCTGGCTCAAGTGACAGTTGTAGAAAGAACCGTAAGATTCGTGGCTGAGTGGTAGTGCTGTGCATTTGCATGCAGAAGGTTCCCAGTTAGGGCTGAGTGGTAGTGCTGTGCATTTGCGTGCAGAAGGTTCCCAGTTAGGGCTGGAGAATGGCGCAGAGATAGCATTCACAGCCCCTGAGGCGAGGGAAGAATAGTTATCAACAGGGATTACACCTGGTGCCTGATCTAGAGCCCATGATCCAAAAGGAACCCTGGAAGATGGCTTCTGCCTTTGAGATCATTGTTGGGGGGGAACCAAAGTAGAAATAATGGGGGAGATAGAGCCTGTTAAAATAAAGGGAAAATCCACAGGTGGTTGTGAATGAAGGTGCTTGCTGTCAAAATCCCAGCCCTGGTTCTGACTGCTGCAGGAAAAAGAAAAAAAACCTTTCCAAGGTTGAACATTCAGTGGTAGGTAGGGAAATTGTTTATGAGACAATCCACAGAGGTACCGGCTGAGAACCTCTGCCCTTGCCACTGGTGCTGTGGAGTTCATCTGTATATACCATGAGCCTCTTTGTTGCTCATGTGATACAACACAGGTTGAATACAAATTATACCTAATGAAGAGGAAGAGAGTTATAAAGTTTGATGCTCTACAGGAATTTTGTTCTCATTCTCCTTTGAAATTACTTTTCCATCTATTTAGCTGAGCATCTCAAAGCAAACCAGAAATAGGATGTGGTGAGGAAGGCAAGGAGAGCTGTGTGTGGAGCCATTCTTTTCTTCCTTCTGAATTTTAATTGGTTTGGTGTGGGGTTTTTTTGTTTGTTTGTTTTTTCTTCCCCTGTTCTGGAGCTAGGAAGACACTGCTGCTTTCCGCCACTTGGGAGCGCTCCTGCGCCACTGTCTGATGATGACAGCAGATGGAGAGGACCGGACTGAGGAGTTCCACAGGTAAGCATACCACTTAATTGATACAACAAAATGCTTTGCATAGAATGGAAATCCAGTTCTTGGTTTTCTAGTTCCCATCCTCATGCATCTTGATTTTACAAGATGCCATTAATATCAAGGTGGTACTTTTAGAAAACTGAGGTTTTGTTGTCAGCGTCTATCTGCGTAGTTATGTCACACTGACTTTGATACGTATCCAGTGAGAAAACAAATCAAATCTATAGATTGGTCTGTATAAGGCCATACAGTCAGTGTCCTCTCCGGGGCCAGCACAGCTCAGGACATCATGGATTTAAGAATTGCTATACTGGGTCATTCCAAAGATCCATCTAACCCAGTATCCTGTTGTTACCAGTGGCCAATCTAAGTCACAAGTACCTGGCAAGATCCCAAAAAGTAATTGGGTTCCATGTGGTGAAGCTTTGGAGATGGAGGGAGGGAGTGAGGGCAGCTGCCAGGGAATAATCTTGGACAGACCATTTCCAGCCCATGGCTAGGAAAACATTTTGTTGCCTGGATGTGGCTCTGAAGACTCGCTTATTTACATCAATGTAATTAATGGTTTATATGGGTTTTTTTTTAGTATTTTATTATTATTATTTGTAATTCTTGATGATTGTATCAGTTTTTTTTATTTTTTTGTATCCCGCCTTGAATCCTAGTCAGAGAGCTGGCGGTTTGTGAGTCATTTTGAAATGTAATGGGGTGGGGGGAGATGGGGATTAAAACTGCATCCATACAATGATTAGTGAATTGCTGTTCAGTGTAGCATTGAGGTTTTGTACATACATACATTTTATATGTGGGGTTAGAGAGATGTGTATCTGGAGTGAGGAAAGGTTTGTGTTTGTTTTCTGTGATTTGATACTTTCTATGATTTTTTTTTTTTTTGTGCCAAGCTTTGACATATTAAGCCAGGGCTTAACAAATTGCGAGTCACGACTTCAAATGATGTTCAAAATCCCCATTTGGGGTTGCTACTTAGGTGGACCAAAAAAAAAAAACCATCAGTCTGTGCCTGCCTTCAAGCTTGCACTGTAATTAGGCCTATGCAGGCTATACAGAAGGCAGGGGATGAGGGCAAAGTCAACTGTGACTTTGAAGGAGGGCTGGGAAGGTAGGCTTCTGGGGTCGCTTGCTGTGGCTCTGATAATGGGGCTACAGCCACAGAAAATTTCATAACACGCATTACTCCAGTACTTATCAAGTTGAATGAATGAAAGAGAAAATGAAGAAACCAGGCCAGCTAGGTAGCTCAGTAGCAGAGCTGGGATCGACTGTCATCTGAGATACAGTAGACCCAGGCTTTTTATGTTTGAAGTTTAAAAATAGCAAAAATCCACTACTGATTCATGGATCCATTATGACCAGCTATGGGGAACCTGACTGGTCCCCCACAGATGGTCATGAGAATATTTTCAGCCACCTATGAATAGTTAGCATTTTAAAATAGATACCATTGTAAATTTCCCTTGTCTAAATATTTGTGGGACTAACTTTCACCATCAGTGTAGGAGTCAGTATGGGCAGGGATGTGGGAATTTCTGGATATCCCTTGATTTATTGGTGATGGGTGGTTCATCCTTGGATTCTGTACTACCAAGAGAGTGAGAGTGAAAGAAGCAACAGTAAATGAGATGTGCTTTTCTTTAGGAGTTCTTAACACAGTCTTTGGGACACATTCAGATTTTCAGGATATCCACAACGATTTTGCATGCACTGCTCCACTGTAAATTTATCTCGCACATATTCATTCTGGGCATCCTGAAAGACTCGCTGACTAAGTGTGAAAACCACTGAGTACAAGTAATACGATGATTTGGATGATGATTTTCAAAGGAATTTGTGTAGGAAACTAACAGCTGAGCAGATTTTCAAAGCTGAAAATTGCCCTTCACTTAGTGGCTAAAAGGATATGCATAGGTTTAAAATAGATGGAGGGAGGGGGAGCATTTCAGCTGCAGGATAAAGAGGTGGGACATGGTAGCAGAGTAAAAATGGGATCTGATTCTCAAATTCCTTCTTGTACTTCTTGCATCTGCAGAAAAGAGACATAGACAGACACAGACCTAGAAGGAGAGGAAGAGACATGCAGATGGAGATAGACATAGGTAGACAGACACGGATACACATGCAGACAGGTAGACAGACATGGACACACAGACATACAAGACAGGGTTTTTTTTTTCTCCTGTTTATCTCTTCCTCCTGAGCCTTCTCCTTTCTGTGCATTTTTTGAAAAGTGCTTCTCAACAGAGCTTCTTAATTCCTACCCTTCAGGGCTGATTAGTTCTTGGGAGCTAAGAAGCCCAATCAGCCGCTGGAAGGAAGGTGTGCTTACATTTGTTCCTGCTGATGGGTCCACCTGGAATTTTCCTGTAGGCATGCATCTAGTGAAGCAGTGATCAGCACTGGTGTACTGGCAATCTGTGGCATAGCCATGGGGGGCCTGGGCCCCCTGATTCTGGGTTCGGGTCCCCAAGGTCTGCTGGTTTGGCTGGTGGGGGTCCCCAGTCCTCACATTCAGCTTTCCTGTGGCGATATTCGGCGCTGTGCTTTCTGTCCTGCTTTCCCCCTCCCCCACATGCACACGCTCAAGTTCACTAAAACCTCCCATGCGCATTGTGGCGGACATGCAGGGCAGGCAGCGTGGCATCAAATATCGCTGCAGGAAGGATTCTGCTGGTGAGGCTTGGGGCCCCCAACAGCCGAGGTATGTGGGGTTGCGGAGGAGGTTGAGAGTGGCAGGAAGGTGGGGCAAAATGTACCCCCCCCCCTCACACTTTGGGCTCAGCTCTCCCTCCCCCCCCAAAATTGAGGTCTGACTACACCTAAGCTGGCACTGACGCTCTGATGAATGAAAAAAGGGGCTCACAATGAGAAACCCTTCTGTTGAGTGTGACACTTGGCATATCTCTAGTAGAGGGTGGTGGAGTTAAAAGTCCTTATTCTTGGATTTTCATCACAGTGTACTTAGTCCAAAGCCTTTATTCAAAATTCTGTCTGACTGTTTTATGTCCAGTTTAGTCAATATTTACTACTCACTTGGTCCCAGTTTATGCTACAGTGCCAAGCTGTCTACACTTGTGTTTCAAAAACAAAACAGCTATACAAAACTTGTTTTCTGCATAACTCTGTCAAATCTGGACCAATTTCTATAAAATTTGGGATGTATCATTTGCAATAAACCTGCAGTAAATGTTCAAAATGGCCCTCATTGGCACACATGCATGCTTGGAGTAGTTTTCTCCACTGCATCGATGACACAGAAAGTGAGACATGCCGGCTGCTCGACCAATTTGACTAATGGACGCGAGTTTTAGTTGCAGCCTCTGGACTCGGCACAAGTTGAACTATTGCAATCTTTTGTTTTTTGTTTTGGTTTTTTTTTATTTCAAAATATCAGATAGCGGAGAGGAAGTGACGTCATGGGGCTGAATGGCCGCTTAATCCCTGAGCTCCGCGCTTCCCTACCTCTTTTAAGGTGCCATCCGCACTAAAAATCCTCTCCACGATTCAAAAAAGAGCTGCACCAGACGGGTGAACGATCCCGGATCACACCATGAGTAAAAAAAGCGGGACGCTACCACGAGAGAGCGAACGCCTGTCCACGAGGCAGGCAGACAGAGGCCCAGCTCGTCGTGTCTCCCCCAAGCCGCACAGAGTATCGGAGTCGGGACAGGCCTCGTCCCGGGAGGAATGCGCTGAGCCTGCCCCCGGACAAGCGCTCCCGCAGGAGCTGACTAAATGCCTCGAGATGATCAGAGCAGAGATCTTAGCGTCCAAGGAGGAAATCCTAGAACATGTGGACGCCCTCAGCATGGATCTGCGGGAGCTTGGGGGCAGGGTAGAAACCCTAGAGGAGCGAGCAGATGAACAGGGGGAGAAAAATGAAGAAGTGGACAGGCGGTTAAAACAGATGGCAGAGCAGGCAGAAGACCTACAGTATAAGCTCGATGATCTCGAGAACCGGGGACGTAGGCAAAATCTCCGGTTCCGGGGAGTGCAGGAAAATGGCGACAGAGAAGATGTCATAAGTACATAAGTACATAAGTAGTGCCATACTGGGAAAGACCAAAGGTCCATCTAGCCCAGCATCCTGTCACCGACAGTGGCCAATCCAGGTCAAGGGCACCTGGCACGCTCCCCAAAAGTAAAAACATTCCAGACAAGTTATACCTAAAAATGCGGAATTTTTCCAAGTCCATTTAATAGCGGTCTATGGACTTGTCCTTTAGGAATCTATCTAACCCCTTTTTAAACTCCGTCAAGCTAACCGCCCGTACCACGTTCTCCGGCAACGAATTCCAGAGTCTAAATTTTCTCCGATTCGTTTTAAATTTACCACACTGTAGCTTCAACTCATGCCCTCTAGTCCTAGTATTTTTGGATAGCGTGAACAGTCGCTACACATCCACCCGATCCATTCCACTCATTATTTTATACACTTCTATCATATCTCCCCTCAGCCGTCTCTTCTCCAAGCTGAAAAGCCCTAGCCTTCTCAGCCTCTCTTCATAGGAAAGTTGTCCCATCCCCACTATCATTTTCGTCGCCCTTCGCTGTACCTTTTCCAATTCTACTATATCTTTTTTGAGATACGGAGACCAGTACTGAACACAATACTCCAGGTGCGGTCGCACCATGGAGCGATACAACGGCATTATAACATCCGCACACCTGGACTCCATACCCTTCCTAATAACACCCAACATTCTATTCGCTTTCCTAGCCGCAGCAGCACACTGAGCAGAAGGTTTCAGCGTATCATCGACGACGACACCCAGATCCCTTTCTTGATCCGTAACTCCTAACGCGGAACCTTGCAAGACGTAGCTATAATTCGGGTTCCTCTTACCCACATGCATCACTTTGCACTTGTCAACATTGAACTTCATCTGCCACTTGCACGCCCATTCTCCCAGTCTCGCAAGGTCCTCCTGTAATCGTTCACATTCCTCCTGCGACTTGACGACCCTGAATAATTTTGTGTCATCGGCGAATTTAATTACCTCACTAGTTATTCCCATCTCTAGGTCATTTATAAATACATTAAAAAGCAACGGACCCAGCACAGACCCCTGCGGGACCCCACTAACTACCCTCCTCCACTGAGAATACTGGCCACGCAATCCTACTCTCTGCTTCCTATCTTTCAACCAGTTCTTAATCCATAATAATACCCTACCTCCGATTCCATGACTCTGCAATTTCTTCAGGAGTCTTTCGTGCGGCACTTTGTCAAACGCCTTCTGAAAATCCAGATATACAATGTCAACCGGCTCCCCATTGTCCACATGTTTGCTTGCCCCCTCAAAAAAATGCATTAGATTGGTGAGGCAAGACTTCCCTTCACTAAATCCGTGCTGACTTTGTCTCATCAGTCCATGTTTTTGTATATGCTCTGCAATTTTATTCTTAATAATAGCCTCCACCATCTTGCCCGGCACCGACGTCAGACTCACCGGTCTATAATTTCCCGGATCTCCTCTGGAACCCTTCTTAAAAATCGGAGTAACATTGGCTACCCTCCAGTCTTCCGGTACTACACTCGATTTTAGGGACAGATTGCATATTTCTAACAGTAGCTCCGCAAGTTCATTTTTTAGTTCTATTAATACTCTGGGATGAATACCATCAGGTCCCGGTGATTTACTACTCTTCAGCTTGCTGAACTGACCCATTACATCCTCCAAGGTTACAGAGAATTTGTTTAGTTTCTCCGACTCCCCGGCTTCAAATATTCTTTCCGGCACCGGTGTCCCCCCCAAATCCTCCTCGGTGAAGACCGAAGCAAAGAATTCATTTAATTTCTCCGCTACGGCTTTGTCCTCCTTGATCGCCCCTTTAACACCATTTTCGTCCAGCGGCCCAACCGACTCTTTGGCCGGTTTCCTGCTTTTAATGTATCTAAAAAAATTTTTACTATGTATTTTTGCTTCCAACGCTAATTTCTTCTCAAAGTCCTTTTTTGCCCTCCTTATCTCCGCTGTAGTGCGCGCCATTTGTGCACAGCTGATGGGAGATGACCTGGATGCTAACACAGTGCACATGGACAGGGCCCACAGAGCACTGGGGTCGGTGCAAGACAACAAGCCACGAGATATCGTGGTGCGATTCACTACCTATGCTTGTAAGGAGCAGATATGGCAAAAAGCCAGAAAGACCCCCAATTTGGAGTTTAATGGGGCGCGTGTGGCGATATATCAGGATCTCTCTGTGTTTACTTTGAACTTGAGGCGAACCATGAGGCCAGTAATAGATATCCTGAACAAAGAAAAGATTCCCTATAGATGGGCATTCCCATTTGCGATCTGCTTCGAACTCAAGGGCGAGAGAGTTCGCTACCATAATGTAGGAGCAGCGTGGAAGAGTCTACACGAAGCGGGATTGGCCCAGACAGCTACTGCGCCGGGAGGGATGGCCTCCTCCACTAAAGCTCGCCTTCAGAGATGGAAGAGAGTGGAGAAAGCAGCCAAGAACACACGACCCCAGACCTGAGGATACGCTGCCAGATCGTCAGGAGAGAGTGCAGAGCTGGTGATAAAGGAAAGTGAAGAGTAATTGATGTGGGAGAGGTGACAAGAGAGACTTATTAAGACTGAAGGATTAGGATGATAATGTGCATGAACGTATAAAGGGAGGGGGAAGGAGTGCGGGGGGGAGGGGGTTGGGGGTAGTTTCTATTTTTTACTCAAGACAGTTTTCAAATTGTTATAGGTTTGGCCAGTGGGGTTCCTTTCTCTGTGATCCCAAGTAGTGCTGAATGGCGCTGGTTGGTGGGTGGTGGATAGAAGATAGGGAATGTTTGGGGGGGGGGAGGAAGGGAGACCTAGGGAAGGGGTAGATAGGATGGGGGGGTGGAGTTGGAGGGGGGGAGGGACATTAGGGCAGGGCAAGAGTCTTCCATTTCTAGTTTGCCTTGGTCTGAGATTGTTAAATGGCGGATTTTAAGTTTCTCACATACAACATAAAGGGGTTGAATTCTCCATATAAAAGGCACACTTTGCTGCGTGAATTGCAACTGATGAAGCCACAAGTGGTCTTTGTGCAAGAAACCCATTTTTTTAACAAAGCATGAAGGACTATTGCGTTCTAAACAATACCCTCAGGTATTTTGTGCCTCTGCAGGGATGGGTGCAAAAAAAAGGGGTGTGGCTATAATGTTTCATAAAGATGTTCAGGTACAGATTTTACACTCAAGAAAGGATAGAGAGGGAAGGTTTCTTTTCCTGCATGTGATGCTGGAGCAGGAGGAGTACACACTGGTCAGTGTCTATGCACCGAACGAGAGGCAGGAATGTTTTTTTCCTGCGTCTCCGGAAGGAGCTGCATGCCTTTGCCAGAGGTAAACTATTGGTGGCGGGTGACTTTAACGCCACCGTGCAGCCTGGGCTTGACCGGTCAGCTCCTCTTGCACCCATGGATCGAAAAATTTCTCAGGCACTGAAACAGTTCATAGACGAGATGGGACTATATGATGTGTGGAGATCTGGACATCCTAGAGGGAGGGACTACACCTTTTACTCTCATGTGCATCTCTCCTACTCTAGGCTAGACTATATTTTCCTTGATAAAACAATATCTGAAGGGGGGGGTGCCTCAACTATAGGTCACATATCCATCTCAGATCATGCCCCAGTCTGGATTAGTATTCCTTCTTTGAGGGAAGAGGTAAGGGAAAAGAGATGGACATTTAATAACCTTTTGTTACAAGATTCTGAGGTGGTAGCCGGATTTATCCCAGTTATGAGAGAATACTTTGATATTAACATGGAATCGGGACCGGCACTTGGGACTGTCTGGGATGCCTTTAAGGCGGTTTCAAGAGGGTATTTTATTAAACAAGCAGGTCAGAAGGCTCGGGTCCATAAGGCACGCTTGAGCCAGTGTATGGAAAAGTTAGGAGCCTTGGAGACTAGATACAAGATATCAGGCTCTGTTTCCAACCTCAGAAGGCTACAAGCCGTGAGACTGGAGATTGCTGCGCTACACGAAGACAGTTTGCAGTTTGTGCATGCTAGGCTTAAACAGGTGTACTATGCCTGTACCAACAAGCCAGGCAGAATGCTGGCTGCTAAACTAAGAAAAATGAGATCAGATCGACATATTTTAAAAATTAAGAACACTAAAGGGGAGGTACTACAAAGATCGGCACAGATTAGAGAATGCTTTGCCCAATATTATGAGACTCTATACAGGGAGGATGCTGCTGTACAGACCAGGAGAATAGATGAATACTTGGAGGCCAGGGGATTGTCGGTTCTTTCGACACTCCAGAAAAAAGAACTGGAAGAGCCGGTGAGGGTGGAGGAGGTAGTTCAGGTAATCAAAGCGCTCCCAACGGGGAAGGTGCTGGGCTTAGATGGCTTCACAAATGAGTTCTTTAAGGCATATGTGGTAGATTTGGCGCCATACTTAACGATGATCATAAATTCGATGAGGGAGGAGGGGCATCTTTCCCTAGGACTATGATGGAGGCCTGGGTGGCGGTTATACCAAAACCTGGCAAAGATAAAACTGAATGTGCTTCCTATCGCCCCATTTCGATTCTTAATACCGATGTCAAAATTTTGGCTAAAGTGCTAGCAAATCGCCTGGGGAAGGTGCTCCCAAGTCTGATTCACCCAGACCAGGTGGGTTTTGTAGCCAAACGACAAGCATTAGATAATGTTCGGAGAACGATGGACCTTCTGTACGCGGCTCAGAAGAAGGCCCAGCCTATGGTGCTGCTTGGCCTAGACGCTGAAAAGGCGTTTGACCGGGTCCATTGGGGGTACTTGGATAAGGTCTTACAGAGAGTAGAGATTGGCCAGCACTACAGAGCGTGAATTCAGGCGTTATATACGTCGCTGCGGGCCTGTGTGCGTGTAAACGGAGGAAATTCTGGGGCTTTTCAGTTGGGTAGGGGAACACGGCAGGGTTGCCCCTTGTCTCCACTATTATTTGCTCTAGCAATGGAGCCTATGGCAGAGGCAATCCGAGAAAATAAGGATATTACGGGAGTGAGGGTGGGAGCGCAGGAATATAAGATAGCATTATTCGCGGATGATGTTCTCCTCACCCTAACAAACCCATTGGTCTCTCTCCCAAATTTGGTGAAGGTGATAGAAGAGTATACTAGGGTATCTGGATATAAATTGAATGCGAGTAAATCACTGGGTTTGGCGGTGGGAGTGTCACCAAGACTAATGGACACACTGCGGTCGTCCTTTGCCTTTAAGTGGGAGGACAAACATCTGAGTTATCTGGGTGTGCAGATCTCGAGTAACTTGTCTGAGTTGTTCGCTATTAATTATCTGGCACTAAAGCACGAGATTCAGAGGGACCTGGATAGATGGCAGTCGATGGGCCTATCCTGGTTCGGGAGAATAGCTGCAATTAAAATGAATGTATTGCCCAGATTCCTGTACCCATTCCAGGTTCTTCCCCTGAGGGTGGCTATATCGTTTCTATCGGGGGTGCAGGACATTCTGAACAAATTTGTCTGTAATCAGAAGAGACCGCGGTTGCCCCGTGCCCTGCTGTATAAGAGTAGACGAGAGGGAGGAATGGGGGTGCCCAACTTGTTCTGGTACTACAAGGCGGCGTGGGCAGCGGTAGACTGGTTTAGGAAGGAAGAATATAAATTATGGGTGGATATTGAACAAGCATTGGTAGGTTCTCAGAAACTTGGGCACTTAATGTGGTTGGCGAGTAAACATCGGGGACGGGTGGAAAAGTTCCCTCCCACAGTACAAACCACCTTCTATTATTGGGATCTTATGTTCCCAGATCGAACTCCTCCAGTGTCGGGACTGGCACCGATAGTAGACAACCCCCTATTTGAACCGGGTATGGGAAATAGCACCTTTTGTAGATGGGCGGAACTGGGATTAGACATGATGGGGCAGATGCATGTGGGAGGGACCATTGTGCCTTTTGAGACTCTGGTGGAGGACTTTGGACTTCGACCAGAGGATCGGTATGCTTACATCCAATTGCAGCACTTTCTGAGAGGGCAGACATATCAGGGATGCCTGAGGCGAGAAGCCCACCCGATGGAGGAGATGTGTGTAGACTCGAGAGGTACGCGAGGATTGATCTCCTCTCTATATGCTTACCAAGGGGTAGGTGCAAAGCCATCCATTGTACATAGAGGTGGGAGCAGGAGCTGCAGTTTAACCTGCCGGAGGCTGGCTGGGTGGCGCTTGAACGGAGGATATTGAGATCCTCTACAGCAGTGGCTATGCAGGAAAGCGCCATAAAGGTCTTTTATAGATGGCACTTGACACCGGTCAGATTACATCACATGTTTGCCCAGGTATCACAACGCTGTTGGAGAAAGTGCGGGGCTGTGGGAACTGCAGGACATATATGGTGGTCATGTCCCAAGGCCCAGGCGTACTGGAAAGGAGTACAGTCATGACTTCAGGTATGGGTAGGCAAATCTGTACAGTGGCATCCTCTGATCTTCTTGCTAGGACAGAGACCAGCGGGATTTACAATGGACCAGTGAGCACTACTTAGGAGTGCATTGACTGTAGCCAGGAGCAATTTAGGTCAAAGATGGATTAAGAAAAACCATGCCTAAATGGAAAAGGGTCTGGGAACCCTTTTTAAACAGATGTTCTGGATAAAGGAGACAACATTGGAGTGGAAGGACAGATGAGGGGGGGAGGGATTTGGGATAGGAAGTAGGTGAGATTATCCCGTTTATAATATAAAAAAAAAAGAAGTTTGAAGTAGTATAAGGTATGGTTTCAGCATGGTTATGATGTACAAGGGAGTGTTTGTGTGGCACTCTACCTTGGATTTAGTAAATGTGTGGCATATTATACTATTTTCATTGTTATTTGTTTTGTATTTGGATGCCTATGCAATGTTGTGCTTATTCATGCTTAATAAAGACTTCTATAAATTAAAAAAAAAAATATCAGATAGCTATACAAACACCTCTACATGCATGTCTAATCAAAGAAAAAAGTACAAATTACTCATCAAAACTTTCCTTCCCAGAGGTCTAGGAAAATAGTCAGTGACTTATGAAGAGTTGGTTGCCACAGGTGGAGTATCCTTGGTTCTTGACATCTGCAATCACCAGGACTGATAGGAGTCCCAGACTTTATGAAATCAAATAAGATGTCCAGTACTCAGTGCTGTCAGCTGGGTCATCTGGCTACATAATGTTTTCATCAGTGCAAACTGATCAGGCCCTGCTGCTTCCTGACTTGAAATCAGTTGAGCCCATTTCTTGCAATTTCTTCAAAACATGTTCTACACTTACATTCTTCCACCTTTTTTCTAGAAACCCTTGCACCAGTCTGAGAACTATAATCTTTCTCCAGATACAGATTTTTAATAAGGATTGGATCCTCCTGACTGAAAACCTTGGTAACTGTTTATATTTAAAGCAAAATGACATCTGCACGTATCATGATGATAATTACTAGGTGTTGGTGATTTGCGTGAGGCGGCTGTAATGAGTGTACTCTTATTTCAAACATATTCAAGATCATATATTTAAAATTGTATTGAATTTAGTCAAGTTTTGACAGTTATGCAGAAAATAAACTTTGTATAGGTTGGAGTGTGTTTGTTTGGCTTTAGGTTTTTATTTTTTAACGATGTGTAGAACCTTCTAGAGCAAAGGCTTTATTTTCAATATATTAAAAAATGGTATGTGTTTGATTAGAGGATAAAAAGAGAACTGAGGTTATCCTCCCCCCTCCCTTCTGATTTAAACAAGCTTTGTTTTGATTGAACCCTGATGGGCCATTTGACCTTTGTTTATTTTCAGCCACACTGTGAATCTCCTGGGGAACCTTCCTTTAAAGTGTCTGGATGTCTTGTTGACCCCCAAAGTGCAGTTGGGCTCCATCGAGTACATGGGCATCAACATGGATGCAGTGAACGTGTTGCTGAATTTCCTGGAGCTGCGCCTGGACAGGGTGAGCATAGACTGAAGAGCATGATGAGAAATGCTGCTTGAGAACCTGCCCAGTTCATGAAGACCTGATGGTCTGTTGTTTGGGAATTTTTCATAGGGACACAAGCTGAGAGAGAACCTCACTCCAGCGCTGAGCCTTCTAACTGAGAGCGCCCGTTTTCACCGTCCAACTAGAAAGTTCCTGAAAGTGAAGGTAACTTGGGCATACTGGAGACACATGAAAGGGTAGCACTATACACTGCATACTCATACCCCACTGTGGGCTCTGTAAACATATGCATTCGGAGTTGGGCAACATCCCATCCCTGAATAGCTGATCCCTTCCTTCCATACTACAGGTCTATTTTTGTTAACAATTTAACAAATTCTATTTATTACCATGGTATAATGTCGGCTACAAGTAAACCCACCATCCCTCCATTGTTCTCTTAGTACATTAACTTTGGAGAAGTAGATATCCAGATACTTTGCCCCTCATGTCGATCGTTTGTACATGCTTATTGAAATAATGTTTAACATCATGAATCCTAGGCAACACTACTATTCAATAATAGACTGTTCCCCTCTCTTCCCCCCCGCCCCCCATTATAGCATTTAAAATTATATCCTGGGTATGTTATCCATATTATTTTTAAATCCCTTTGATACTTTGCGGTTATCCCCTCATATCCATCTACCTGTTAGTGGTGACTGGGTAGCTTGTCCATCATTGCTTCCCAGTCATTCTTAAAATCTATATTTCCCCTCTCCCCACCAAATCTCTGTATCCATCCCCAGAACTTCCATAAATGGCTCCACTTCCTTCTCTTTCCTTTTTTTTTTATAATCATTAGCTTATTCATAATGTAAAGGTTACTTAATCTCTTTCAGAGGCCCCCTCCTATTTGGCATTTTATCACCAGCTAGCAGGTGATCTTTTTCTGTTGCAATGTTAACTGTCAAAACACATTCAGAAATTATGTAAACTTTCACAAAACAATGATTACCACTTGTGTCATGTAATGATGTGAAGTCCTCTATTTGGGTTTACAGATGGTGTTAGGAAACATTTGTCCAGAGATCAAATTTAGAACATGTGTAGCACATATGAATTTATCTTGTTGGGCAGACTGGATGGACCGTGCAGGTCTTTTTCTGTCATCTACTATGTTACTGTGTGTCCAATGTGGTAGTCATGGCAAGTTTTTCTGGTGCTCAAAATACACTTCTTACCTGGGAATGAACCCAGCCCCACTGCTACTTGCATCCACCAGTCTGCAATTTCTACAATGTCCAGAAAAGAAATGACCCCTTACATAGGTTCAAAATACATTGCAATTGTTTAAACATTTAGTTTGACCTTTGAAAATATATTAGCATAATGGGGGTTTTTTCTTACTTAATTCATAATTTGTGTTCAAAGTATCCTCCTTCAACCTGGACACATTCACAAAGTCTGAAGCCACTGAGCTGTTGGTTCAATGAATTCTGGGGTTTCGTTAGTTAAGTGCTCAACTACTTTGCGAGCTTGATGCGCTGGAGCTCCATCCTGTTGAAAAAGAAAGTACTCAGAAATGTCTTGAGTTTCAGTTTTGGGCAGAAGTCTCTGCTGCAGTAGGATGTTTTTGGGTTATTTGGAAAAATGTTGGGGGTCCTGTTTTTTCCGGACACCGTGTAGATAAGTACATAAGTATTGCCATACTGGGACAGACCGAAGGTCCATCAAGCCCAGCATCCTATTTCCAACAGTGGCCAATCCAGGTCACAAGTACCTGGCAAGATCCTTTAGGAAGCCGTCCATACCTTTTTTTAAAACTCCACTAAGCTAACTGCTTATACTGCATTCTCCGGCAATGAATTCCAGAGTTTAATTACACATTCAGAGAAGAAATATTTTCTCCTATTCATTTTAAATTTACTACTAGCTTCATTGCGTGCCCCCTAGTCCTAGTATTTTTGGAAAGAGTAAACAAAGAGTCACAACTACCCATTCCACTCCACTCATTATTTTATAGACCTCTATCATATCTCCCCTCGGGTGTCTTTTCTACAAGCTGAAGAGCCCTAGCCTCTTTAGCCTGTTCTCATAGGGAAGTCGTCCCATCCCCTTTATCATTTTCATCGCCCTTCTAATTCCACTATATCTTTTTTGAGATGCGGTGACCAGAATTGAACACAATATTCGAGATGCAGGTGCACCATGGAGCTATACAAAGGCATTTTAACATCCTCATTTTTGTTTTCCATTTCTTTCCTAATAATACCTAACATTCTGTTTGCTTTTTTAGCCACCACCACACACTGAGCAGAGGGTTTCAACGTATCATCAACGATAACACCTACAGTAGATCCCTTAACTGGCCAGTGACTCCTAATGTGGAACCTTGCATTACATAACTATAATTTGGGTTCTTCTTTCCCACATGCATTACTTTGCACTTGCTCACATTAAACATCATCTGCCATTTAGAAGCCCAGTCTCCCTGTCTCGTAAGGTCCTCTTGTCATTTTTCATAATCCTCTTGCGATTTAACAACTTTGAATAACTTGGTGTCGTCAGCAAATTTAATTACCTCACTAGTTACTCCCATCTCTAGGTCATTTATAAATATGTTAAAAAACAGCGGTCCTAGCACAGACCCCTGGGGAACCCCACTATTTACCCTTCTCCATTGAGAATGCTGACCATTTAACCCTACTCTCTGTTTTCTGTCTTAACCAGTTTTTAATCCACAGTAGGACAGTACCTCCTATCCCATGACTTTCGAATTTCCTTTGGAGTCTTTCATGAGGTACTTTGTCAAATGCCTTTTGAAAATCCAGATACACAATAACAACCAGCTCACCTTTATCCACATGTTTGGATGTGGATAAATGTAATAGATTGGTGAGGCAAGATTTCCCTTCACTAAATCCATGTTGACTTTGTCTCATTAATCCATGCTTTCGAATATGCTCTGCAATTTTGTTCTTTATAATAGTCTGTATCATATTGTCCGGCACTGACGTCAGGCTCACCGGTCTATAATTTCCTAGATCTCCTCTAGAACCTTTTTTAAAAATCGGCGTTACATTGGCCACCCTCCAATCTTCCGGAACCATGCTTGATTTTAAAGATAAATTACATATTACTAACAATAGTTCTGTAAGTTCAGTTTTCAATTCTATCAGTACTTGGGGATGAATGCCATCTGGTCCAGGAGATTTGCTACTCTTCAGTTTGTCAGATTGCGCCATTACATCCTCCAGGTTTATAGAGATTTCATTCAGTTTCTCTGACTCATCAGCTTTGAATACCATTTCTGTCACCGGTATCTCTCCCAAATATTCCTCGGTGAAGACGGAAGCAAAGAATTCATTTAATCTCTCAGCTGTGGCTTTGTCTTCCCTGAGTTCCCCTTTTACACCTTGGTCATCTAGCGGTCCAACCGATTCTTTTGCCAACTTCTTGCTTCCTCAGCAATCCTCCAGACCGTTCAAGACGCTTGGGTTATGCACTCCTACCAGCAGAGGGAGACTGAGAACGCTAAAACTTCTTATACAAGTAGCCTGTGCAGACCTTCTACTAACCAGTATTTTCTCAGTCTCAGCAGAGGTTGTGCAGCCTGTGCAGTGTACTCAGTCTTATTCCCTGTGGGGTGTCACACCCGGGGTGGCCGGGTCCCTCCCCCTGTGCTCTTCCTCCGGAGGACTGCTTGATCTCGGCTACAGACCTCGTTCTGTACCCTTGAGGCATTTAGGCATCAGCAACGAGGTTTAAAAAAATAAATAAACGTTTTTAAAAGGCGGTTGGAGATCAGAGCGATTCGGCTAGCTCTGTTGGCATTTCGCTCAAGTGTGGTCGGAAAGGCGGCAAGAGTAATGTCCGACAACGCGGCAGCGGTAGCGTATGTCAACCGGCAGGGCGGTACAAAGAGTCCGCGGTTGGCAATCGCGACGGCTCTGCTCATGAGTTGGGCGGAAAGGCATCTAGTGAAGATTTTGGCGGTGCACGTGGCCGGGGTGGACAACGTGAACGCGGATTTTCTAAGCAGACACATGTTGGACCCCGGAGAATGGTCTCTGCACCAGATAGTTCTAAAGTGGGGAATGCCAGTAGTGGATCTCATGGCGTCGGCACAGAATACTCAGGTTCCTCGGTATTTCAGTTGGCGTCGGGATCCGTGAGCGGAAGGGATCGATGCGTTGGTCCTTCCGTGGCCTCAGCGGGTGTTGCTGTATGTGTTTTTCCCCCGGGGCCCTTGATAGGTCGAATCCTACAAAGAGTAGAATGTCATTCGGGTCCGGTGGTGTTGGTGGCTCCGAATTGGCTGCGTCGGCCGTGGTTCAGGGATCTGATGCGCTTGTTAGAAGGCGAGCCTCTGTGGCTGGGGGCTCGGTGCTGTTGTGTCAGGGTCCAATTGTCATGCCGGATCCGGCTCAGTTCTCTCTTACGGTGTGGCCCTTGAGAGGGAACGGTTGAGAAGGAAAGGGTTTTCCCCTCAGGTGATTCAAACGATGCTGCAGTCTCGCAAACGTTCGTCTTTGGCCTATGTGCGTGTGTGACACATATTTGAAGATTGGTGTGGGGACCGGGCGTGTGTCCCTTCGACAGCTTCTGTGTCGTGCATTTTAGATTTCTTGCAGGATGGTTTTGAGAAGGGCCTTTCATTGTCATCTTTGAAGGTGCAGCTGGCTGCTTTGGCATGTTTTCGGGGTAAGGTGCATGGCAGGTCGGTTGCGTCTTCCCTGGATGTGGTCCGTTTTTTGAGGGGGGTGAAGTTGCTTCGTCCTCCTCAGCGGCCTGTAGTTCCTCAGTGGGATCTTAATATCGTTCTTGACTCTTTGGCGGGTTCTCCTTTTGAGCCCTTGGAGTCTTGTTCGATTAAAGACCTTACTATGAAGGTGGTCTTTTTGGTAGCTATATTGTTGGCTCACAGGATTTCGGAACTTCAGGCTCTTTCATGTAGGCCTCCGTTTCTGTGGTTTTCTAAGGAAAAGGTTTTGCTGCGTCCAGTGCCTTCGTTTTTGCCTAAGGTGATATCCCCCTTTCATGTCAATCAGGTGATTTCGTTGCCGGTCTTGGGGGACTGAACGGGGGATGCTTCTCAGCGTCGTTTGGCGAAATTGGATGTGCGCAAAGTGTTGAAGGTTTACTTGCGCAGGTCGGAGGAATTCAGGTCTTCAGACAGGTTATTTGTCTTTCATAGGGGGCCCAAGAAGGGAGCGGCTGCTTCTAAGGCATCTATAGCTCGGTGGTTGAAGAATGCCATCTCTTCGGCTTACATAATGCATGGCTGTACGGTGCCGGTGGGGCTCAAGGCACATTCCAGTAGGGGGACGGCAGCTTCTTGGACAGAGAGTAGTTTTGCTCCACCAGTGGACATTTGTAGAGCGGCGGTGTGGTCCTCCCTGCATTCTTTTGTCAAACATTACAGAGTGGATGTACAGGCAAGGGAGGATGCCAGTTTTGGAGCTGCAGTCCTGTCCTCTGGGCTTCGCAGGTCCCACCCTTAGATGTGTTTACTGCTTTGGTACGGCCCAAGCATCTTGAATGGTCTGGAGGATTGCTGAGGAAGGTGAAAGTAGGCCTTACCTGCTAATTTGTCCTTCTTTGTTAATTGTACAGCGCTGCGTAACCCTGGTAGCGCTCTAGAAATGTTAAATAGTAGTGGGGGCTTACATCCATAATTGTCTGACAACACACAGAAAAAAAAAGTACAACATCCCAAATGTGAAAAGTTACAAGCACCACCCTTATTAGTGAGATTGAAGGTTAGCAAGTGAAAGTTTTCTTGCAGTGTATTCGGTATATAATTTTGTCATGGTGGAGAAGATACTGAGTTCCAAGGAAGGGCTGCTGGTTATTGACAAGTAATGCTTCTATGTGCATGTAAAAATGGATTTATATATCATAAATGACATACCATATTTTAAAGTTAATTATTTCAAGCACTTACCAACACTAAATCACATACACATCTATGGAACAATTCAACATCATATCCTCCAAAATATTCTAAAACCATGTCTGATGTTATGACAAACAAACTAAAATTAAATTAAAGTGTTGATGTCACTTCAGTAAGGCCAACACACAATCCTTCAACCACAAAACACTATGCACAAACAGCCTTTTAGGGTGGATAGTGTTCACAATTAACTCTTTTATATTAATGACCAGACAGAGATAAGAGTTTTCAATTTTGGCACAGTATAAGTCATCACAAGAACAAAATGGACTGCATTTGGGGCTTATAGCCCATTTAGTTATGTTTAAACAAAAGAGATCTGCATGAAACAAAATATTTATTTTTATTTTGACTTATAAAACCTCTCTCTCTCTGCCCCAATCCAAAATTGCCCCACTGTCTTGCCCCTCCTCCCTGTTCAGCAAAGGCAAAATATAAGAAAACCAATGGACTGCATTAGGGGCTTATAGCCCATTTAGTTATGTTTAAACAAAAGGATCTGCATGAAACAAAATATTTATTTTTATTTTGACATAACCCCCCTCTCTCTCTCTGCCCAATCCAACATTGCCCCACTGTCTTGTCCCCACCCTCTCAGTTCAGCAAAGTAAAGCAATAGAGACCCAAATACTCCTCCCCCTCAACACTTACCCGCTTCTTCGGCACTTGCTCAATCTGCTGCTGCCTCCCTCCCTGGCTCGGTCGGTGACTGACTGTAAAGAGCGGAGCCGCGTGCTGCAACACTCAGGCAGGCTCACAGTCACAGCCAGGCTCTGCCACCAGAATGGAATGGCAGCAGGAAGTGCATCACAGTCACAAGGGGAGGTTCTGGCAGATCTGGAACTGCTGGGGAAGGAGCCTTAAGGTCCCTGTGAGTCACGCAACAAACTGAGGGGGCTGCAGGAAGTGCATCACACAGGGGGAGGTTCTGGCAGAGCCGGAACTGCTGGAGAAGGAGCCTTAAGGTCCCTAGTAGTTTGTGAGTCAGCAGGCGATGAACTGAGGGGGTGGCGGCATCGGCAGGAATATAGTTTTGTAATTGTTCCGACAACTAACTTCCTTCCTGCACCGAATTCGAGAAGGAGGCAGGGGAAGGTAATGGTTGGGCTGGGGAGGCTTAGCCTCCCCAAGCCTCTTATACGGGTGACGCCTATGGTTGGGGGCCGCCCAAATGTCAGGGATGGCCGGCCTCGGTTTTTGCCCTTAATGGAAACCGAGGCCAGTGATCTCATACCCGGCCAACCGGGCACCCTTGGGGGCACTTCTAAAAATTAAAAAAAAAAAAAAAAAATAGCTCCCTTACCTTGGGTGCTGAGCCCCCCAAATCCCCCCCCCCAAAACCCACTCCAAACAACTCTACACCATTACCATAGCCCTTATGGGTGAAGGGGGGCACCTACATGTGGGTACAGTGGGGTTTGGGGGGGGAGGAGTTTGGAGGGCTCCCATTTACCACCACAAGTGTAACAGGTAGGGGGGAGGATGGGCCTGGGTCCGCCTGCCTGAAGTCCACTGCACCCACTAAAACTGCTCCAGGGACCTGCATACTGCTGCGATGGACCTGAGTATGACATTTGAGACTGGCATAGAGGCTGGCAAAAAAAGTTTTTAAAGTTCTTGTTTTGAGGGTGGGAGGGGGTTAGTGACCACTGGGGGAGTCAGGGGAGGTGATCCCCAATTCCCTCCGGTGGTCATCTGGTCAGTCCAGGCACTTTTTTGGACTTGGACCTGAAAAAAAAGGGACCAAATAAAGTGGACCAAATTCTCACCAGGGACGCCCTTCTTTTTTCCATTATCGGCCGAGGGCACCCATCTCTTAAGCACGCCCCTGTCCCGCCTTCGCTACCCTTCCGACACGCCCCTGGGAACTTTGGCCGGCTCTGCGACGGAAAGCAGTTGGAGCCAGCCAAAATCGACTTTCGATTATACCGATTTGGCCGGCTTTAGGAGATGGCCAGCCATCTCCCGATTTGTGTCGGAAGATGGCTGGCGATCTCCTTCGAAAATAAGCTGGATAGTCTACTTTTTGAAAGTTAAATGCTAACCTATTGGATTTCCTGTGTGTACTTACTCCAAAGCCGATATCAAATCTGATCACTATTATCAAACGGCTCCTGCACCAGATAATGCGCTCCCTAGGACTAGGTCTGGAATTTTTCCTTCTCTTGTTAGCTCCTGTACCAGCTTCTCCATAAAGCGCTCCTTGATTTCGTCAAGGAATTTTACCTCCCTAGCATGCCCTGATCTTACATTTACCCAGTCAATATTGGGATAATTGAAATCACCCATTATTATTGTGTTGCCCAGTTTGTTAGCCTCCCTAATTTCTGATAGCATTTCTACATCTGTCAGTTCATTCTGGCCAGGTGGATGGTAGTACACTCCTATCACTATCCTTTTCAATCCATAGGGATTCCAAGATGTGTTTTGTTTCCTGCAGAATTTTCAATCTATTTGACATACAAAGCTACCCCTTCACTAATTCGATCCACCCTATCACTACAATATAATTTGTACCCTGGTATGACAGCGTCCCACTGGTTATCCTCCTTCCACCATGTCTCAGAGATGCCTCTTATATCTAATTTTTCATTTAGTGCAATATATTCTAACTATATATTTCAAACTGTTTGTTGTTCCTACTTACATCTTGCTCATTAGTTGACAGTGTTAATTTGTAATGTTTTGTGTGATTTTTATTTAAGGACACCTGATCTACTATGGTCTCCTTTTGCAACCTCGCTATCGGGATACCCTGTCTTCTCTATTTTGGTGATATCTTTGAATGATACCTAGCTCCGAACCATGCATTTTTGAATGATTGTCAGCCTTCCCCCAGGTTCTAGTTTAAAAGCTGCTGTATCTCCTTTTTAAAGGCCGATGCCAGCAGCCTGGTCCCACCCTGGTTAAGGTGGAGACTATCCTACCGGAATAGGCTTCCCCAGAATGTTGCCCAGTTCCTTACATATCTAAAACTCTCCTCCCTGCACCATCGCCTCATCCACTTATTGAGACTTCGGAGCTCTGCCTGTCTCTTGGGCCCAGTGCATGGAATGGGTAGCACTTTGGAAAATGCTCCCTGTAGGTTCTAGATTTGAGTTTTCTACCTAAGAGCCTAAATTTGGCTTCCAGAACCTCCCTGCCCCATATTTTCCTGTCATTGGTACCCACATGTTCCAAGACAGCCGGCTCCTTCCCAGCATTATCTAAAATCCTATCTTGGAGACGCGTGAAGTCCGCCACCTTTGCACCAGGCAGGCAAGTGACCAGGCGATCCTCACGGCCACCAGCCACCCAGCTATCTACATACCTAATAATCGAATCACCAACTACAACTGCCGTCCTAACCCTTCCCTCGTGGGCAGTAGCGCCTGGAGAGACATCCTCGGTGCGAGAGGATATTGCATCCCCTGATGTGCTGGTCCTGGCTACAGGATTACTTCCAGCTGCACCAGGGTGATGCTCTCCTTTTAGAAGACCTTCCTCCTCCAGGGCAGCATAGGAGCTGCCAGATTGGAGGTGGGACTTCTCTACAATACAATGTCCCTCTTCTATGCACCTCTCTATCTCCCTCAGCTCCTCCAAGTCTGCTACTCTAGCCTCAAGAGAATGGACTCGAGCTAGGAGCTCTTTGCATCGAGCACACACATATGACCTCTCACCAACTAGGAGATAATCATACATATGGCACTCAATGCAAAAGGCTGGATAGCACCCCTCTCGCTGCTGGACTACTGTCTGCATCTTAGTATTATAGAGTTGTTTAATTAAAGCTTAAGGTACTATGGGGGTATCAGATGACGATAAACAGTCTTAAGATTGGTATAATTTGTAATTTATTTAGTGTTTGCTTTTAAATAATTAGAACTCTCCTGTTGTTGTCCTAATTAGAATAATTGACTATAAATTAGAGAAAGGGACAGGGACCCGCAGTAACCGCAGGGATGAGGACGGGGACAGATCCCACGGGGATGGGGCGGGGATGGAGACAGAGCCCACAAGGAAGGGGACAAACTTTGAAGCCTGTTAATGAACTGGACTGTTATTTCTCCGACGACAGGCTGGATGTCATCACGCATGGGTCGTCGTCCGCGACGGCCCAGGAGACCGGAAGTCAATACAAAAACTTTCAAAAGTTCTAGAAGTGGCGTGGCGCACATGGGGACAACGCACCGCGCATGCGCGAGTGACTTGACGCCCGCACGCTTCCCTCAGTTTCTTTTTCTCCATGCTGCAAAGGGGTAGTGTTTATTTTTTCTCTGCTTCTTCTTTTGCCCAGGAGATCGTGTTTTTTTCCGCGTTTATCGCGCCCCTTTTCAAATTATCTTTACTTTAGTTCTTCGGAAAAAAAAAAAAAAAAGAATTCTTTTCCTTAATTTTTTTTTAGTTTTCCTCATTTTTTTCAAGTTTCCTTTCTTTTCGTTGCGGCCGTGTCTTTTTTTCCCTTTTTATCTGGCACAATTGAGTCCTTTGATTTCGTGGACACTATTTTCCTGCCCATGTCATCGAGGACTCCCAGTGGCTTCAAACACTGTACTCGCTGCAACCGGACCATTTCGTGTACCGACCCTCACGCGTGTTGTCTCCAGTGCCTCTGGCCCGATCATCTTCTAGCTGCTTGCAAGCTGTGTAAATTGGTGAAGAAAAGGACCCAGGTGGCTCGAGAGGCTCAGCGTGAGAAGCTTTTTCCAGATCGGTCTGGTCCTTCGACGTCTGCATCAACATCGGTACCGAGGTCGACGTCGAGGGAAGCAGCACCGAGAGACCACTTTGAGCTAGGAGCAGCGAGGCATTGAGCGGGTCTCCACCCGTCTCGAGGCCTACTGCTATGCAGGCCCCCCGGGACCGACCTGAGTCGGACCTGGCCCCGAGGAGGCGTGAGGATTCCACGTCCTCATCGGTACCGAGGAGTGTCGATGATGGGCGTCAGGCGAAGGCTAAGAAGCATCGCCATCGATCTCCTTCCAGACACGGTACCGAGAGCTCCGGGGAGCCGAGGCAGTCAGCACCCGAGAAGCGTCTGCGCTGGGAGGACCGCTCACCCTCCATTCAGGAGGTGCTGATGCATCGGGCGTCTGGCAGCCTGGTATCGGCTCTCGAGTCCCCTCCGATTCTGGCACTGACTCCTGCACCGGCCCCCCAGCCTTTTTTGATGGCAGGGCTTGATGAGCGTCTCTGAGCCATTCTTCCAGAAATTCTGGAAGGACTGCTCCGTCCATCTGCTTCGATACCGGAGGTGCTTGCGCCTCCCGTTCCTATTGCTGAGACGGTGTCTGGCCCATCTCCTGTGAGGAGGTCCCTGCCCTCGGTACCGCTTGCGGTACCAGAGCCGGTTGCCACCGGGGTCAACTCTCCCTCGACGTCAGTGGAGGAAGCTTTGCCACAGTCCAGGCAGGGGTCGACTTCTCGACATCCCCCACGAGGACATCGATCCTCAAAGTCGAGACAGGCTCTGATTCGGGCTGCTCTTCGAGAGCTTCTGTCCGATACTGAAGAGGAGCGTTCATGGGGAGAGGAGGAAGACCCCAGGTATTTTTCGGAAGAAGAATCTTGTGGGCTTCCTTCTGATCCTACTCCACCTATTGAAGTCAGACAGTCTCCACCTGAGAGTCTTACTTTTTCATCTTTTATGCGGGAAATGTCTAAGGACATTCCATTTCCCATGGAGGTTGTGGATGAGCCCAGGGCTGAGATGCTCGAGGTCCTGGATTATCCTTCTCCACCTGCAGAGGTTGCAACGGCCCCCCTGCATAATACACTCAGGGAAGTGATGGTCTTGCCCTCTCTCTAATTCCGTTGTCAACAAGAAGTCCGAGTCCCAGTACAGAGTCCATGGTGAGCCTGTCATGGTGAAGGCCCAACTTCCTCACGATTCTATGGTGGTGGACTCTGCTCTCAGAAGAGCCAAGAGTACTAGAGACTATGCCTCAGCGCCCCCGGGCAGAGAGTCTAGGACCTTGGATTCTTTTGGGAGGCGTACATATCAGGCTGGAATGCTCGCCGCCAAGATCCAAACATACGAGCTGTACACGAGCATTCACTTACGGAACTCGGTGAGGCAACTGTCCAGTTTAGTTGAAGCTCTCCCTCCGGAGCTTGCTGAACCTTTTCACCAGGTAGTCAGGCAGCAGAAGGCGTGTCGCAAATTCCTGGCCAGGGGGGCTTACAACTCTTTTGATGCCGCATCCCGAGTAGCTGCTCAAGGTATTGTGATGCGCAGACTCTCATGGTTGTGTGTCTCGGACCTGGATCAGAAGACCCAGCAGCGAATGGCAGATGTTCCTAGCCCGGGGGGGGATAATCTTTTTGGAGAGAAGGTTGAGGATATGGTCGATACCCTCAAGAAGCATCATGATGCAATGGATTCTCTCTCCCGCCGGACGCCTTCTGCTACTACCTCCTCCACTAGGAGGTTTTTTTGAGGGAGGAGTGCTCCCTATTCCTATAATGGGCGTAGGTACACTCCTACCTCTCGACAGCCTGTCCAAGCTCTCTCCCAGCGGGCTCGCTCTCGTCAGCGACGTGCGCCTAAGGCCCCTCCAGCTCCCCAGCAAAAGCAAGGGACGGATTTTTGACTGGCTCCAGAGCAGCATAGCCGCGGTAAAAGTGTCTGTGCCGGACGATCTACCTGTTAGGGGGAGGTTGATATTTTTTCACCAAAGGTGGCCTCTTATAACCTCCGACAGGTGGGTTCTTCAAATAGTCCGGTTAGGATACGCTCTCATTCTGGTATCCAAACCTCCAAATTGCCCACCAGGAGCTCAATCCTTCAGCTCCCAGCACAAGCAGGTACTTGCAGAGGAACTCTCCGCCCTTCTAAAGGCCAATGCGGTTGAACCCGTACCACCAGGGGAAGAAGGGCTGGGATTCTATTCCAGGTACTTCCTTGTGCAAAAGAAAACAGGGGGGATGCGTCCCATCCTAGACCTAAGGGCCCTAAACAAATTCCTAGCCCGAGAAAAGTTCAGGATGGTTTCCCTGGGCACCCTTCTTCCCATGATTCAGGAAAACGATTGGCTATTCTTTCTGGACTTAAAGGACGCCTATACTCACATCTCGGTGCTCCCAAGTCACAGGAAGTACCTCCAATTTCGACTGGGAACTCAGCACTTTCAGTACTGTGTACTACCTTTTGGTCTAGCATCTGCGCCCAGGGTCTTTACAAAGTGCTTGGCAGTCGTCGCAGCATCGCTACGCAGATTGGGAGTGCATGTGTTCCCTTATCTCGACGATTGGCTGGTGAAGAACACCTCGAAGGCAGGAGTTCTACGATCCATGCAGATTACTATTCAACAGCTCGAGCTGCTGGGGTTTGTCATAAATTATCCCAAGTCCCACCTGATTCCAGTACAGAAGTTGGAATTCATAGGAGCTCTGTTGAACACACGGAACTTATCTTCCCCAGGCAAGGGCAATCTTCAGGCCATAGTGTCCTCAGCTCGAACATCTCAACAGATCACAGCTCGGCAGATGTTGAGGCTTCTGGGCCACATGGCCTCCACAGTTCATGTGACTCCCATGGCACGTCTACATATGAGATCAGCTCAATGGACTCTAGCTTCCCAGTGGTGTTAGGCTACAGGGGATCTAGAGGATGTCATCCATCTTTCCACCGATTTTTGCAATTCCCTACAGTGATGGACCACTCGCTCCAATCTGACCTTGGGACGTCCATTCCAAATTCCTGAGCCACAAAAAGTGCTGACTACGGATGCATCCCTCCTTGGGTGGGGAACTCATGTAGATGGGCTTCGTACTCAAGGAGTTTGGTTTTTTCAGGAAACAAGTCTTCAGATCAACCTCCTGGAATTACGAGCAATCTGGAATGCTCTAAAGACTTTCAGAGACCGGCTGTTAAATCATATTATCCTAATTCAGACAGACAATCAGGTTGCGATGTATTACACCAACAAGCAGGGGGGCACCGGATCTCGCCCTCTGTGTCAGGAAGCCGTCAGGATGTGGCTTTGGGCGCTTCAGCACGGCATGTTTCTCCAAGCCACGTATCTGGCAGGCGTAAACAACAGTCTGGCCGACAGGTTGAGCAGTATAATGCAACCTCATGAGTGGTCACTGAACATGGACGTTATCCGCAAGATCTTCCGAGCATGGTGCACCCCCTCTGTGGATCTTTTTGCCACTCAGACCAATCACAAGGTCCCTCAATTCTGCGCCAGGCTTCAGGCCCACGACAGACTAGTGTCAGATGCCTTTCTCCTACATTGGGGGACAGGCCTTCTGTATGTGTATTCTCCCATACCTTCAGTAGGGAAGACTCTGCTGAAACTCAGGCAAGACCGCGGAACCATGATTCTGATAGCACCTTTTTGGCCCGGTCAGATCTGGTTTCCTCTTCTTCTGGAGTTATCCTCCGAAGAACCGTGGAGATTGGAGTGTTTTCCGACCCTCATCACCCAGAACGAGGGGTCACTTCTACATCCCAACCTCCAGTCTCTGGCTCTCACGGCCTGGATGTTGAGAACCTAGAAGTTGCCTCTTTAGGCCTTTCAGAGGGTGTCTCCCGAATCTTGCTTGCTTCCAGGAAAGATTCCACGAAAAAGAGTTATTCATTTAAATGGAGGAGGTTTGCTGTCTAGTGTGACAGCAAGGCCATAGATCCTTTTTCTTGTCCTACATTGACCCTGATTGAATACCTTCTACACTTATCAGAGTCTGGTCTTAAGATTAACTCAGTAAGAGTTATTCTTAGTGCAATCAGTGCTTATCAACGTGTAGAAGGTCAGCCTATCTCTGGACAGCCCTTAGTTGTTCGCTTCATGAGAGGTTTGCTTTTGTCAAAGCCCCCTGTCAAACCTCCACCAGTGTCATGGGATCTCAATGTTGTTCTCACCCAGCTGATGAAACCTCCTTTTGAGCCACTGAATTCCTGCCATCTGAAGTACTTGACCTGGAAGGTCATTTTCTTGGTGGCTGTTACCTCAGCTCGTAGAGTCAGTGAGCTCCAAGCCCTGGTAGTTCATGCTCCTTATATTAAATTTCATCATAACAGAGTAGTCCTCCGCACTCATCCTAAGTTCTTGCCGAAGGTGATGTCGGAGTTCCATTTGAACCAGTCAATTGTCTTGCCAACATTTTTTCCCCATCCATACACCCGCCCTGGTGAGGACAAGTTGCACACCTTGGACTGTAAGAGAGCATTGGCCTTTTACGTGGAGCGGACAAAGCCCTATCGACAGTCCGCCCAGCTGTTTGTTTCTTTTGACCCCAACAGGATGGGAGTTGCCATCGGAAAACGCACCATCTCCAATTTGCTAGCAGATTGCATTTCCTTCACTTATGCCCAAGCTGGGCTGACTTTGGAGGGCCATGTCACGGCTCACAATGTTAGAGCCATGGCGGCGTCAGTGGCTCACTTAGTCAGTCTCCATTGAAGAAATTTGCAAGGCTGCAACGTGGTCTTCAGTCCACACATTCACATCTCACTACTGCCTTCAGCAGGATACCCGATGCGACAGTCGGTTTGGGCAGTCGGTGCTTCAGAATCTGTTCGGGGTTTAGAATCCAACTCCACCCTCCTAGGCCCTTTTCTGTTTTGTTCCAGGCTGCACTCTCGCTTAGTTGTGTTTCCTTTCAGGTCAATCTCAGTTATGTCCTCGCCATTGTGAGGCCCAATTGACCTATGTTCATTGTTTTGAGTGAGCCTGGGTGCTAGGGATACCCCATGCGTGATGATGTCCAGCCTGATTGTCCTCAGAGAAAATGAAGATCCATACCTGTAGCAGGTATTCTCCAAGGACAGCAGGCTGGACATCATCACAACCCACCCTCCTCCCCTCTGGATTTGTTCTTCTTCTCGTTTGCTTTTTTCCTATAACTGAGGGAAGCGCGCGGGCGGGAAGTCACTCGTGCATGCGCGGTGCGTTGTTCCCATGCACGCCACGCCGCTTGTAAACTTTTGAAAGTTTTTGTTTAGACTTCTGTCGCAGACGACCCATGCGTGATGATGTCAAGCCTGCTGTCCTCTGAGAATACCTGCTACAGGTATGTATCTTCATTTTATGTTTGAGTGATGCAGACAACGATATTTTGATGTTTTGGAAAAACAAGCAAACATGCTGGCCACATCTAGCAAAATTTGCATGGGGGATGCTGTACATTCTGCTAGCAGCACGTCTTCTAAGAAGACATCTTTTATTGAAGGAAAGATTGTGGAAGACAGGCAAGCTAGACAGTGCTTCATAGGGCATATTTCCCCCCCTCTAGGGCATATAGAATGGGTTGTATTTTGTATCCCTGGACATTTTAACAGGGTGGATTAGCGTTCCTTGGGGTAGTAGAAATCAGCTATTGTTGGGGTTGGAAGGGTAGAGAGTGGTGGTGAGGAGGGTTATTATAGCTGCTCACTACTGTTTTCTGTTTGTAATTTATACAGAATAGCTGCATAGTTATTGTTCCTTTTTATACTTTAATAAAAAGATTTAAATATAAAATCATAATTGTTCTAGGTTTCTGCAGATAAGGACAGCCCATGGGGAAGGAGCGGGGATGGGGCGGGGACAGAGAGAGGGCCTGCGGGGATGGGGCAGGGATGGAGACAGAACCCATGGGGACGGGGTGGGTTTGTCCCCGTGTCATTCTGTACTATAAATAAAGAGTTGAGCTAGGGGTGGGTGGGAATGAGGGCTGAACTAAGCCTTGATGTGCCGAGCTAGGGGTGGGTGGGAATGAGGGCTGAACTAGGCCCTGATGTGCCTTCTAGAGACTATCTGTTAATGCTGTGGTAGAAACCATGGGGAAAAGGGTATGGAGACTAACTAATAAAGTTAGCTTTTTTTTTTTTTGGTTGTTTGTTTTTTTTTAATTTAAATTCTGATTGTTTATAAATATCCTACAATTTCTCTTTTAAACCCACGTTACCAAGCACAGAATAAAATATTCCTTGTCATCAACAGCAGAGAAATCCATTAACTGATGGGTTGTATCCGCCTACCAGCAGGTGGCGTTAGAGAACACTGAAAGCACATGGTGCTCCAGGACGCCCAACCAGTGTTGCCAGGTGGGCGGTTTTACCGCCCAATTGGGCGGTTTTCCGCGACCCGCCGCGGGAAATTTTCGCCCGCGGCGGGTTGCGGTTTTTTGGGCTGGTTTTTGTGCTTCGGGCGGTTTTTTTAGGTGGCTTTTTCGGCCGCGGTGGGCGGGGTTAGTGACATTTTTGGGCGGGGTTAGTGACGTGGGAGGCGGGGTTAGTGACGTGGGAGGCGGGGTTAGTGACGGGGAAGGCGGGGTTAGTGACGGGGAAGGCGGGGCCGATGATGGCGGGGGCGGGGGTGTCAGGGGCGGGGTTTGAGTTTGGGCGGGTTTTGGGCTGGATTTTGGGCTCCTTTAGGCTGGAAAAATATTTTCCACCTGGCAACCCTGCGCCCAACCCCCTCTGCCTTCAGTATATCTCTGTCTCCCAGCAGGTGTGGACATCGCTTCTCAGTTCCTGGATTTCTGTCTGGGGTGGCTCCTGTGCTTTGCCTGTAGAGCAGGGGGTGTTGTGGCTGGTGGTGCCCACTTTAAAGGCATACTTGGTTTTCCCTGTCCCTGCCTTACCCCATTCCCCCTCCTCCTGGAGTTCCTCTGTGGCTGCCTGCCTCTAACTTTCCTCACAGTAAAAAAAAAAAGAAACAAAAAACGGAGAGAGGCTTTCTCCTGAGCTCCTGGTTCGGTGCAGCTTGACTGCAGCTCGTTTGACTCGGTCTCCTGAGGTGAGAGTGGTGCCCAGCTCCTCTGGGGAGGTTCCCGCTGACAGCGCTCTTTGCGGGGTAAGTTTTGGCGCGAAGGTGCCATTTTGTTTTCTGTATTTGATAGTTGCTGAAGGGGTTAAGTGCTGCTCCCACTGTGGGAAACACAGATCAGCAGCGGGGCTTTGCAGCACATGCTGCCTAGATGCTAATGCTGGCACAAGCATGGCAGGTGGTGATTCTTCCCGCCCGCCGGAGTTGGAAGCGGTCGCCATCTTGGAGGCACTGCATGACTCTACCCCCGCAGTTGCGGAGGGGTCTGAGTGCAGGGGGTCGCCTCGTTTCGAGGTTTCTAGAGGAGCTTTTGCCTCTGCTTCCCCCAGTGTGGGGGCGGATGTACAGGGTTAGTTTTTCTCTCCTGAATTTGTGCTGCTGATGCATAAGGCTTTTATGTTAAAAAGAGCACTGCCTGAGGCTCCTGACAATTCCTGTTGGTTTGGGTTGCCTCCGGTTCTTTATAGCCCAGCGTCTGCTGGAGACTTTATTTCTTCCCCCGAGCTTTTGGCTGACGCTAAGCGTAGACGAGTGAATACCCCGTCTGAGAGGGACTCCACTCTGTTCTCCCCCTTGGTCTAGTTTTGGGGAGTCGGGGGTCTGACAGGCCCTCACGGACTGATGATCCAGATGAGGATGGCTGCTTGCCACAGGAGTTGGATGACCCTAAAGCAGTTCGGATTTTCCACCGCGACGAGCTACCAGCTCTCATTTCTGATGCCTTACAGGCCCTTTGTATTGAAGATCCTGATGAGGGCGCTGCATCTTCTATTAATCCTAGGATATCTAGCACTGAGGGTCCCTTGAAGGCTATGTGTCACTGAGGGAAAGTCAGTTGACCCTCTTTGGGATGCCTAAAGTGGATGCTTTAGTCACGGCTGTGACTAAAAAGACTACTCTCCCGGTGAAGGGAGGGGTCGCTGTGAAAGATATGCAGGACCGGCGGCTGGAATTCATGCTCAAGCGTTCCTTTGATATCTCGGGCCTTTCCTTAGGGGCGGCTATTTGCAGTTCCTATGCAGCCCGGGCCTGCCTTTCCTGGTTGCAGCAGGCGGTTGAGCAGCCCGCCGATGGAGCAGGTTCCCTTGCTGAAGTTGGCCCACGTATGGAGTCTGCCCTGTCTTTTTTGGCTGATGCCCTTTATGATCTGGTCAGAGCTTCGGCTAAGCAGATGTCTGTGGCGGTTGCTGCCCGCCGCCTTCTTTGGCTCCGGCATTGGGCGGCTGACATGGCCTCTAAAGGGCTGATGAGGTTACCCTTTCGGGACCTTCTTTTATTTGGGGAGGATTTGGAGAAGATTGTTAAGGACCTAGGGGACTCTAAGTCCCAACGGTTGCCTGAGGATAGGCCGAGGCCTTCTTCCAAAAGTCCTTCTTTTCCCTCCTCTTCCGGGCCACGTTTTCGCGAAGCTCGCAGGTATCGCCCGGGGTGCTCTGTGGGGTTTGGTCAATGTACCCGTTTCCAGCAGAGGAACTCCTTTCGTTCGGACAAACGCGCGGTGGTGTCCGGGCAACGTCCAGGAGTTCAGTGGCATCCTCCACAATGATGGGGCACCGGTCCACTCATCAGTTCCCGCAGTAGGGGGTCGTCTCTCCCTCTTTTTCGAGGAGTGGACCAAGATTACTTCGGATCAGTGGGTCCTAGACCTGATCAGAGAAGGTTACCGGCTAGAATTTGCCGTCCCAGTAGTAGACTCGTTTTGGAGTCCCGATGCGGCACTGCCGTCAAGTGGGTGGCAGTATACAAGAACTTGCAGGTGTTGCTGAAACTCGGAGCAGTGGTTCCGGTTCCTCCCACCGAACACGGCTGCGGTTGCTACTCCCATCTATTTTGTGGTGCCTTGAAAAGGCGGGTTGTTCAGACCTATCCTCGACTTGCAGAGTCAATGAGGCCTTAGGAATGCGACACTTCTGCATGGAAACCCTGCACTCCATCATTGCGGCGGTACAGCCAGGAGAGTTTTTCATGTCTCTGGACCTCAAGGAAGCGTACTTGCATATTCCAATCTGGCCGCTACATCAGCGGTTTCTCCGGTTTGTGGTATTGAGCCAACATTTCCAGTTTCGCGCCTTGCCTTTCGGCCTGGCGACTGCCCCCCGGACTTTTTCCAAAGTCATGGTGGTAGTGGCTGCTTTTCTCAGGCGAGAGGGTATCAGAATTCACCCTTATGTCAACGACTGGCTCATCAGAGCGGATTCGGCAGATGAGAGTCGACTTGCCACAGCCAGAGTTGTTACATTTCTTCAGACTCTGGGCTGGGTAGTCAATATGCCCAAAAGTCACCTGACCCCCTCTGTTGAGTATTTGGGGGTCCGGTTCGACACGGCTTCGGGGTTCATTTTTCTTCCTGATAGCAGGCAGCTCAAGCTTCAGAATCAGGTCTGCCTGCTCCTGCGGATGCCTCGCCCTCAAGCTTGGGACTTTGTTCAGCTCCTGGGATCGATGACGGCCACCATAGAGGTGGTTCCCTGGGCAAGAGCTCACAGACTACGGTGCCTTCCTGCGGCACAGCGTAGTATGGATTGGTGGCTTTCCGACAGCAGGCTGCGGCAGGGTATGCCACTGGCTCTTCCTTTTTGGTGTCTGGTGATAACGGATGCCAGCCTTTCGGGCTGGGGAGCTCATTGCCGGGGACGCTATGCTCAGGGTCTCTGGTCCACCACGGAAGCGGGATGGTCCATCAATCGCTTGGAACGGAGATCGATATTTCAGGCTCTTCTGGCCTTCCACAGGACGCTGAAGGGTCTTCCTGTCCGAGTTCTGTCAGACAATACGACAGCAGTGGCCTACATCAATCGCCAGGGCGGTACTCAGTGCAGGGCCCTGGTTGCGGAGGCGTCTCAGATCTGCGACTGGGCCGAGCGCCACCTAGAGCTGCTGTCCACAGCTCACATAGCCAGTCAGAGCAATGTGCAAGCCGATTTCCTCAGCAGACATCAAATCGAGCCGGCGGAATGGGAACTGGCAGACAAAGCTTTTCTTCAGATTTGTGCCAAATGGGGGACTCCAGGCTTGGATCTCATGGCGTCAAGCGTAAACGCCAAAGTCCCTCTCTTTTTCAGCAGAAGGGAGATATCCTCGCTCGGCGGGGTTGGATGCTCTGGCTCAACCTTGGCCCTTGGGCCTCCTGTATGTGTTCCGTCCTTGGCCCTTGATAAGGTGAGTTCTACTTCGGATTTGCCTGCACCGAGGATTAGTGATTCTCATCGCCCCGGATTGGCCAAGGCGTCCGTGGTACGCAGATCTTGGCGGATGCTGGTGGACACGCCTCTTCCTTTGCCTCGGGTTCCGAACCTGTTAGTTCAGGGTCCGGTGAATATGGAAGATCCTTGCCGCTTTGGTCTTACGGCCTGGCTCTTGAGAGGGCGCAATTAAGGGACAAAGGCTATTCTAATAAGGTTATTGCCACGCTCTTGCAGGCTCGCATGTGGTCTACCTCTGCGACTTATGCTCGGATCTGGCACACTTTTGAGGCATGGTGTACGCCAAAGTCTATCTTGCCGATTCTGGCAACAGTCTCGCCCTTGCTGGACATTTTGCAGGATGGGCTACAAAAGGGCCTGGCCTACAATTTCCTTCGAGTTCAAGTGGCAGCGTTGGCCTGCTTCCGGGGGAAAGTCTCCGGATTGTCCCTTGCTGCTCATCCGGATATTCTCCGTTTTCTCAGAGGGGCGCTTTGTCTCCGTCCTCCTTTGCGGTCGCCTTGTCCGGCTTGGAACCTGGGGTTCATGTTGAAGGCGCTTCAGCGATCTCCATTTGAGCCTCTTAGACGGGCTTCTGAGAAGGATGTGACTCTCAAGACAGTTTTTTTTTTTTTTTTAGTGGCAATGACGTCGGCTAGAAGAGTCTGAGCTTCAGGCTCTTTCCTGTCAGGATCCTTTTCTGCAGTTCTCGAAATCTGGGGTAACTGTTCGTACGGTGCCTTCTTTTTTGCCCAAGGTGGTTTCAGCTTTTCACCGCTACCAGCCCATCTTTCTTCATTCCTTCTCTAAGGAGGAGTTTCCGGACTCAATTGCACCTTTTGGATGTCCGCAGGGCTCTGTGGCAGTATCTGCAGATGTCAAATGAGTTTAGGAATTCTGATTTATTTGTTCTGTTGGCAGGTCCCCAACGGGGGTTTCCGGCGTCTAAGGCCACTATAGCCCGATGGCTTAAGGAACTCATTTTTTTGGCTTATCTGCTTTCAGGGCGGTCGCAGCGTGAAGCATTTAAAGCGCACTCTATGAGGGCAATGTCCTCTTCGTGGGCTGAAACGGGTGTTTTTTCTCTTCAGGAGATCTGTCGTGCGGCTACCTGGGCTTCTCAGCTCTTTTTCGTGCGGCATTACAGGCTGGATGTGGCAGCGCAGCAGGATGCGCATTTTGGAGCACAAGTGTTTGCATGCAGAGTTGCCTGTTCCCATCCAACTTAGGGAGTGCTTTGGTACATCCCATCAGTTAATGGATTCATCTGCTGTTGATGACAAGGAAGGGAAAATTAGGTTCTTTCCTTTAGTCACAGCAGATGAATCCATGATCTGACTGACTAGTTTTTGTACAGATGTTGCATACAGACATTGTGCCTCATCAGGAGTACTTGAAGACAAGCTATCAGAGTTTCTACATGCTGTTTTTATTGCAGGCGGTTAATAACGTCCCTCCTTTGTTTGGTTATTGCCCCGGTTCTGGGGCGTTTGTTCTCCGTGAGGAAAGTTTATGTTATATTGCCATTTTTATTCACTCTGCTTTGGAAATTTCATATACTGAAGGCAGAGGGGGTTGGGCGTCCTGGAACACCATGTGCTTTCAGTGTTCTCTATCTCCACCTGCTGGTAGGCGGATACAACCCATCAGTTAATGGATTCATCTGCTGTGAATAAAGGAAAGAAAATTATCAAGGTAAGAACCTAATTTTCCCATGTCACTTACCCACAGAAATGTCCTCTTCTCTCAGAATTTCTCGGAAAGAAAGTTAAGTGGCACCTTTCCTCTCAATATAGTTTGGATTCTTGCTCTTTACTGCTCCTGAGCTTGTTCACATCATCTCTGCTATCATATTTGTTCAGGTGGCCCACACTGAACTTTCAGCCCTTTTAAACCAGCTACATTTTAGTGTACTGGGGATAATTAGTTGCCTGTGTATATTTGTTAACCTCTCTCTTTTTCCCAACTGGGGGACTCCAGGTGCTGCCTCCACTGCGAGATGTGAAGAATCGTCCAGAGGTGGGGAACTCGATGAGAAACAAGCTGGTTCGTCTCATGACTCATCTTGACACAGATGTGAAACATTGTGCTGCAGAGTTCCTCTTTGTGTTGTGCAAGGAGAGTGGTGTGTATCTGAGGCTCTGCAGGTGTAATGAGTATGGCAGTGTTCAAGACTCTGTAGGTGTAATGAGGTTCCTTAGTAGCTTCCACACCGGTCAAGATCATCTTGACCAGTCTGGATGGCCTAAAGGAAAGAAATTTTTTTTCCTTCTTTTGCAGCCTCCAGACTGGTCAAGATGCTCTTGACCAATCTAGAGGGTCTAAAGGAAAGAAAATTAGCAGGTAAGACCTAATTTCTCCATATCTGGGATTATGGATGAGAATAGTAAAGCACCTGTCTTCATGATCCTCAATAAATACAAATACAATCCCACAGTGTTTTGGAAAGCCTTCTAGAGGGATGTCGCCTGTTTTAGTGCCTAATTGATGACATCTATTATAGATTGTCAGAGTCCAGGAAAATGATTAGGCCATATCCAATAATAATCTGGAATCTTCTTGAATGATGTCAGCTAGAAACAATCAGTGTGAGTTTACAAGAAAGACAGGCCAGTTACCATTGGTGAAAGTAAAAGTGAGATTAGATGGATGGCTAATTGCCAGTATCTGGATTATATTCCTAAGTATGGCAAGAGCTTAATTTCCCCTTTAAAGCAGATCACGTATTCTGTCCTCCACCTGCTCTTTCTCGGAGCTTCCATTTGGTCTTAGTATGAGGGCTAAAGGGAATTCATGGCCTGAGAGTGTAAAGTGATGACATTGTACTTCTTACTCTACACTAGTGTCACGGTTTGTGAAATACACGGGTTACGGGAATGCAGCTGGCCTCCTTGCAGCCCGTGGCCTGATGGCAGGAGGACAGGCAGAGGGAGACTACTCAGAAGATGAAGACACAGATACAGAGGAATACAAGGAAGCAAAACCAAAGTAAGAGACCTCTCCTTTCCATGTGAAGCAATGTTTACACTGCTTCATTTTATACAGGACATCAACAACTTTACAGCACAGGTAGTCACCTTCAGTGTAAAAACAGTTTTCGTAGAGAGTAAGATTACTGGCGCCCAGAGGATTCTAACTGCTGCCTGTGTGTTCTTTAAAGAAGATTTATACACCACTTGATCTCCAAAGATGGTAGATAAGGATCTAAAAACATAAGAATTGATCTGAATCAGTGGTTTCCAAACCTGGTCTTGAATGCACCCAACCAGTCAGGTTTTCAGGATACCCACAACGAATATTCATGAGAGAGATTTGTATGCACTGCCTCCACTGCATGCAAATCTCTCTCATGAATATTCATTATAGATATCCTGAAAACCTGACTGGATGGGGTGCCTCCAGGACCAGGTTTGAGAACCATATCAGCAATATATGCACAATAAATTGGTAGCAAATCAGGACAGTCCTAAAACAGGACAGTATTCTTCAATGCAAAGGTGTCCCTCATTCTGCTTGTTCGGGTCTTTTAAAAAAAATTTTTTGGTGGGGGGATTAGTTTTTTTTTTTTTTTTTACTTCTAGTCTCCTCCTCTCTACCCAAGCTCAGGACAGGAAGGGGGAAATGGATGGTAAAATCACATGTTTGAAGGACAAGGTATTTCTTGCACACCTCCTTGAGGATACCACCAATGAAGTGTGAAGATGGGCTGGAAGGGTTGGATGTCATTGACACACACTGGTCGGCAGTGTCGTGGCCCCATATAGGGAGATATTTGGTGGCTCTCCTTAAGTTCGTTTGGATACAGAGTGGCCCTGACTTAAAAATTAGAGAAGACCTCTGATATAGGCAGAAATACTTTGCAAGGAGCAAAAAGATCTCTGTGAATTGGAGCAATTTGCACTTGATTCTAAAGCTCAATCATCAATCTAAAATAAAAATATTTGCAGTGATTTTTTTTTGTTTGTTTTTTAGATCTATGATTGATTTAGCTGAGCTCTAGCACTGTGGAATCCCATTCAGATTACTTTGAGGCACAAAGACCCTGATGTTCAAAACTTCTAGCCAGGGCTGCCGCCCCCCCGCCACAGAATCGTCATCACCCGTGCCCGCCGCCCACCTGAAGTATTTTGGTTGACCCTGCCAGCTGCAGGAAGCACAGCTCCTTCTTCTGCTTAGCATTGCCTGCCCCTGCGGCTGCTTTCCTCAGTTCACACATGCTCGGTCTCAAAACTGAGCGTGCATGGCCTGAGGGCCTAGCAGCTGCTAGACAGGCAGTGCAGTGGGGGGGGAGGGGGCGGCACCAGAGTTCTCTCTCCTGCTCCTGTCAGGATGCGAACACCTGGGTTCTGTCAGGAGCAGGGGAGAGAGAGAAATCCTGGCGCCGGGCCCCCCTTGGAGGCCCAGGCCTGGGGAATTTTGCCCTCTCCCCTCTCGGCAGCTCAGATCCTAGTGCTGTACTGAACAGCACTAGAGAAATAGCGCTGAAACACTGCGCTAGAGCAACCCTCTAATGCACAGTGCTAATGAGATGCAGATATAGATGCACTCACAGCGTTTTGAGCTGTTTTGAAGTTAAGGGGGAGGATGGTGCTTGGCGCATGTGCTCAAGAGTTGTGCGTTAAGCACAGCTTTTGAGCATGCCCAGAATGAGAATGGAAGGAGGAGGAAGAGGTGCCAGTTCCCAGCTCCAGACTTCTGGCAGTGTATCCCAAACGGCACTCTTTCCCAAGAGAGCATGGTGCCCCAAAAGATGAGATTGTAGTAAGTGGGTTTTTTTTTTTTTTTTAATTAAAAAATAGGTTACAGCTTTAGCAAACTGAAGTGCTGAGCCTGGCTCCTAGTCTCAGTAGCTCCAGTGCCCCAGACCCACTTTGAATTTTTTTGGGGAGAGGGGTGCATCGTCCGATGTAGTTTGGTGCTTCAGTTCAAACAGACATTTTATAAGGCTTAACAATTTTCCAAATTGAAACACTGATGTAGGGCTGCTTCACAACCCTTAGAGTTTGCAGCGGTATGGGTGCCCTTGTGGAGTGCGCTGTTCTGCGAGCATTGGCAGGAATAGGAAATGACCCCTATTTGTGTGCTTCTGGCTACATTTGCATGCTACTTGTGCTGATGGTGGATACACTCGTTATTTCCCACAGTACAGGTCTCTGCATTGTGCACCAGTATACACGAGCGCTAGTCCAGCGCTAATGGCTTTTAGCACCCACATGTACTTCTGACCATTGGGGCCTGATATATTTTTGCTCCTCGCAGTGTTTCTGCCTATATTGTGTTTTTGCGTTAGATTTGTCCTAAATAAGAGCTTTTCCTCTTCCAGGTATGGCAGATGCAGTATAGGATATCAGGTTTTGTACCTTGGACTGATAGCTATTGGAAATTCTTGAGGAACAGGGACCTCTTGCTGCCTGTCTCCTTGTTTGAGCCTTTTAATGCTGTGGAGTCTGTAGATTCTGAGCTGTGATTAGTTTTGTTGCTTTTTGTATTAAATTTGGATTCCAGTTGTAAAATGTTTACCAGATGTGTTGTGTTTTTTATTTTCTTCTTTTCTAAGCATTAATCCCGTGACAGGTCGTGTGGAAGATAAATTTCCCAATCCCATGGATGGGATGACTGAGGAGCAGAAGGAGGATGAAGCCATGAAGCTGGTGGACATGTTTGACAAGCTTTCTAGGTACAAAGGAGATTAGAGATGCTTGAAGAGATTCAGGGCATGCTTACAAAAAGTAATAGTGCTTAAATGCAAATCCACATCTGGCACATCTGCAAACCAGTGCATTGATGCCATGCTGAGAAGACAAGTCTAAATTAAGTTGCTGGTAAGAGGAAACTGGGAGAGGGCATTACCCAAGTGTAAGCTGGTCAAAACATGCACATTTTTACTTGTGATGTTGCCAGCTTTTGAACACAAGTGAAGTGAAAATAGTTAATTCCAGAGGATCAAGTTAAGGCCATTCAGCCTGAGGTAAATATGAAAGAGATTAGTATCCTGGTAGCACCATTTCCCTCCGTGTTTCTGCTGGTTTTGAGGATGAAAACGAGAGGGTCAGGAGGGAGCAGTGCAGAAGGTGTTGTCAGGACACCAGATCCTGCTACCCACAGGAGCACTCTCCAGCTGTCATCCTCATCATCTATCATTGATGTGGACTGGAGGTGGAAAGGAGAAGCTGGCATCTCTGTGGCATTCAGAAAGTAGGCAGCGAGGTGCTGTAGGCAGTGGTGTGCTGGTAAATGTTTAACAACAGGCTCTCTCTCCAGTCCACCTCTGTGCCCCCCTCCCCCCCCAAATTGCAAAGCTGACTATAGCCGGGGAGAGAGCCTTGGGGGGGGGGGGGCAATGCATTACTCCAGGAAAAAAAAATTAAATGATCCCAGGTTCCAATCATGTTTAATGTGGGATAAAATGCCGTAAATAAATATAAACTTATGTTGAGCACCTGATTCTCAAAGTGGACATATTCCAAACACTATAATGAAAATAAAATGATTTTTTTCTACCTTTCTTGTCTGGTGACTTTGTTCTTCTGATCATGCTGGCCCAGTGTCCGATTCTGCTGCTATCTGTCCTCAACTCCATTTCCAGGGCTTCCTTTCCATTTATTTCTTTACTTTCCGCCTTCTTCATTTCTTGCCCTACATCCGTAAGTAAAAGCTGGGCCCTCCGCAGACTTGATTGTCCAGTGGATCCAGCTTCTGCCTATTTTCTTCATCCATGTGCAGTTTTTCACCTCTCTTCCTTTTCCCTCATCTCATCTCCTTCCTCACTCTTCCCTCTCCTCCATCCATGTCCAGCATTTCTTCTCTCTCCCTTGCCTCCCCTCCATCCACCCATGTCCAGCAACCCTCCTCTCCCCCATGCCCCCCTCCAGCCACCCATACCCAGCGATTCTGTTCTCTCCCCTGCCCCCCCAGCCACCCATACCCAGCGATTCTCCTTGCTCCCCTGATTACCTCCATCGAAGCGACCAAGTCAGTGAAAGCCCTGCCCATCTCTAGCCTTCCCTTCAAGTTCGTTCTGTTAAAGTTCCGCCTTCTGACATCATTTCCTCTTGCCGCAAGGACGGGACTCTGAGGGAACAAACTTGAAGGGAAGGCTAGAGATGGGCAGGGCTTTCAATGACGTGGCTGCTGCGATGGAGGTAATCAGGGTAGCAAGGAGAATCGCTGGGTATGGGAGGCGGGGCAGGGGAGCGAGGAGAATCGCTGGGTGGCGCAGGCAAATGAGGGCAGTGGTGGGAGGTGAGATAAACGGGGTAAGCATGGCTTGTGGTGCCCTCCTGCCATGCTTACCTCGTTTACCGGAGCCGGCTCGCCCTGCATAACAAACGGCTCGCAAGATGTTAAAAAATTTAGGCTCCAGCACACCACTGGCTGTAGGTGCAGGGTATGAAGCCGAGAAATAGAACTGTGTTCCAGGAAAGGTAATTTATTTCACTGAAATGTCATGGCAATGCAGTGAATGAGAGAGATGAAAAAAAAACAGAGTATATAGCTGCTGAGAAATACTGCCTGCCTACTTGGCTGACCTGAAGAGTTGTGGAAATTCACTGAGCCTAAGGATGTTTCAGTGACTACATTTATAAAGCTAGGCATAGGTTTATCTAATTACATTTTTGAATATTGACAGTTGCTAGATCACTGGCTTCATGTAGATGCCATGAATGTACGACTTCGATAATGAAGAATTTTTATGGATGGGCTGACTAGATAGACCTTGTGGTCTTTATCTGCTGTTATTTTCTTTGTATTGGATAGTAGGGCTCCAGAAATCAGCATTTCCTTCTGTCAGGCTATGATGGACTCACCATGTTCTTGGGTATTATTCACCTAGCTATTATTTAAATGGCCTGTCGGGAGAAGGTGGGATCATCCCATAGCCCTTATCACTGATGGTGGTGACTATAGGGTCCATATAATGGGAGCAGCACAGACATGGGGCCTGCTATATAATAAGGTTATGAATGCATTATTTTGGCAGATCCATAGGGAAGGATCCTACATTTCCTAATCATTGACAAATGTGAAGAGAGGAAAGAGAGCAAGCTAAATGATGATTATGGGGGAAAAGGAGAAGTAGCTTAGTGATTACAGCACCAGGCTGACAACCAGGGAAGTGTGGTTCAAATTCCACTCCTCCTTTTGATCTCAGGCAAGTTATTTAATCCTCCATTGCCTCAGGTCCAAGCTTAGATTGTGAGCCCTCCAGGGACAGGAAAATACCTAGAGTACCTGAATGTTGCACACTTTGGGCTACTACTGAAAGATGTGAGTTAAATCAAATCAAACTGAAGAAAAGAGAAAAATGTCAGGGTCTGAATAAATGGTAGACTGAGAGGAAGGGGAAATGAGAGAGTTGGGGGGAGGGGGAACAAGAACAGGAATTGGAGAGGGCAGTGCATGAGAGAGTTTGGGGGGGGGGGGGGGGGGGGGGAAGAGAACAGGAATTGGAGAGGGCAGTGAAGAGATTGGGAGCTCACAGAGAAGTGACAGGAAGGAGAGGCGAGCCCACTGTGGTTACCATTGTGCAGTATACAGCACACTTACCAAACCCTGGGTTGATGGCTCCTGCTTTATTAACAGGAGATCTAACCACTCCGAGATGAATTGAAGGACTGGCCTGTAACTGAGGACAGGGGCCACCAGCCTTTGCTGCAGGTTTCTAACCTGGTTTCAGTCGGTATTACCACTTTTTTTTTGTTTAAGCAGTAATGACTGATTGATTGTACACAAGGCAATATGTAGATACCAGGATGAGCCATTAGTGAAAGGAATATTTCATATAATCAGAAGCTACTGATTGCAAATCAAATACCTACAACCAAAGCTAATACTGTTTTACAGGAAATTTTAACATATTGGAAATTGTACTAATCACCTGAGCCAGCTGGGTGTTAGATTTTAGAAAGCCCATGATGAAGAGTTTCTCGGGAGTCTCTCTGTATTTGATCTGTAATTTTATTGGTTTTTCTTCTTGCCACTTTCAGACAGCAGGTCACTCAGCCAATGGGAGTTGGTCCAGATGGCAAACTAACCTCACTGGAAGCTGCCTTTTGCAGGATGGCTGAAGAGAGGGCATCATCCAACTCAGATTCTGACTCTGACTGAGAGAGCTGCTGGCAGCCCTCCAGGGGCATTGGACTTTGTTGGGCTCTGAATTAGACCTGCATTGGGCTGCCATGCTGAGGGTTCTAGAGAGCTTTTATGACTACTGGAAGAGGAAGGGGAAAAGGTGAGTTAGATATTCCTCCGGTGTGCCTGGGACATAGATACAGAGCTGCAACATTTGAGGAGCTGGAGGAGAGCACTGCAGTAACCGAAATGAAGTCTTCAAACAACCCCTGCCCCTCTGAGATTTTACGTGATGAGCATTATGTAGCAGAATATAGATTTGAAGGTAGGGAGGGGGAAGTTCTTCACTATGTAGACGTCTACCCAGCTGGATGACTATGTAGACTGCTTTAGAAAGCTCTCTCTTAGCCCTATGGGTGTGGCCTGAAACACATTTGTGAGAATGAGAAGACCAGAGCTTGTAAATAAGGTGGTACCTTTTATTGCACTATCTTTAATATATTTTTGACTAGCTTTTGGAACTAATGCTTCTTCCTCAGTTCAAAACAGAATGAGCAGGTGAAGGTGAAGGCTGGTGTTTGAATACATATCTGATTCGGATAATAATATATTCACCCGTCATTGGCAGCCTTTGCTTTTCCCTGCTCATGTTTTGCCCTGATGATGGCCAGTGAATTGTGTTCAGTTACGCCAACAGAAAGGTATCACCTTTTTTAATTGATTTACATTTCCACTAATCACAGTCACACTCCTTCCATAGTGCACACAAAGTTGGCTATGCTCTAGTGTTTAAAAATGCTGTGCTGTAGGACTACATTTCTTCTCAAAGTAAACAAAAAAAACAAAGGCCCATTTTGAACTGAAAAGTTAAGGGTTTTTTGTTAGAGATTTTTTTGCTCTGGCCTGGTGCCCTTCTGACCCCTGCTAGGTCCCCTCAGTCAGTTCTGTATCGCTGACCAGTAGCAGGTTAGGGACTAAATGTAAGCACAGCATCTCCAGTGGACTCCCCCCACCTCCCTTGTTTAGAGAAGGTAGTGCCTTTCACCTGGATAATGTTCTACTGCTTTTTCCAATTTAATGCTCTTTGGGCAGAGCTCTCAAGTATTTATTTCAATTTAGCCAACATCCTGTTTGTGAATAGCGCATCTGATTCGTTTTTGTACAGGTGTTAGGTATAGTGTGAGACTATAATGTGAACATGTTCTGGCAGATTCATAGTACTCTGTCTTTTCTGTTCGGGATTTGTTTAAGCAAATACTTCTACTTTCGACTAGCCATTTTAGTTTAGTGGTATACACTGTTTCCCCTTCTTAGTAGCAGGGAAGTCCCGTGACCCTTTTTTCCAGCACTAATATATGTGTTCACAACCCCATTTGTAAATGATGTTAAATTTTTCCCTGCACAAGTCCTAGCTTTTCTTTTCATATTAAGGACAACCATACTGGGGTTTTATTTTTCTCATGTAGCAGAAGGTCTTCAATATGGCACAAATAAAGAACTTCTGAATGAAATTACCATGTCTGTCTGTTGATGAACTAAGAAAGAGAGAAAGAAAATATATATGATGGGGAGGTAAATATCACTGTGTGGGCTGGAGTTGCAGAGCTAAAAGAGAGACAGCGGCTTCCACCCTTTATTTGAGCATAATGCTGAAACAGTAAAATGAAAACTTTGGACCCATTTGGGCTTTCATCTCCTGAGCAGGTCTTGCTCTCTTCAGTTAAGGTGCCTTCATCTTCTCTGGCTGTTCCTCCCTCTTTGCTGTGCTTGTTAGGTTTGTGTGGCATAGGACAGAACCTCCACTTTTTTAAGGTAATACTCTCCAATTCCCCTGGGAACTCTCTCCAGCACCCCCACTGACCCTCTGCCGCTGGAATGTAAACACAAAACCAGTTTTTTTTTTTTTGTTTGTTTTTTTGTAGTAGACCTTCCACCTTCATGTTGCGGCCTGTGAGAAAGTATGATGTGGAATATTTTGTTCTTGCCTTTTAGTTGTGTCTTTCATTTTTATTTTAAATGTTCTTTAAGAGATATATGTAAATTTCATAAATATCTAACAAAAATAAATTAGACGTATATACAGTAGATGGAAGGTAGGTCATTCACAGACTATTTAATATAACAGGCATGTCAGACCTGTGTTCAGGGCATACCCCTTAAACATGACTGCTGGAAACAGAGTACGCCAGGGCCTGGACCAGTCCCTGGTATCCTGTTTCTTCTACACTTCTGCTTACACCTGACACAGTGTGACACATCATATAGGAGAAGTGATTTCCCCTTCAGTACTGAAAACATCAGATCTGTCTAGCAGCCCTGGAGTCAGGAATCCTTCTGTTGGGCATCCAGCTGTCAAATAAATGCACAATAATAATGCTGTAAGATCTCGGGCACCAAATGTTGATTCCCCTGCACCTCAATGTAATTCTCAAACTGGGGTGGGAAGGAAGCAGAAGTGGCTAGTAGTGAGAAGAGCATGAACCACACAGGATAAATGAGGAGCTGCTGAGGACTGTCCTTGGAGGAAGGAGAGGAGAAACTCTTGATTTGCCTTCATCTCAGAGGCTGAGCTAGGGATATAGGAGGAGGTGTAGAGGCTCAGGGTCTTGGAACCTAGGCTAAAACATTTCAGAGCCTTTGTTCTAATGGCCAGAGACTAGATGAGCTGAACACCCTCCAGATCTAGACAGGGGACAGGGTCCTTGAACAATGGCTTACAAGAATCCAGATTTGAAAAAAACTCCTGTAATGTATTTTTCAGAGTGGATTATGATAAATGTATAAGGATGTGAAGGCCTTTAGAAGGCTTGGTATCTGATTATTTTAAATTGTCCCATACATCATACTGCTTTTATTTGAGAGTAAATGAATTAGCAGGCGGAAGAAACAGGATTTTATGGTCTAGAAATTTATGGCATGTTATTTGTGTATGTTTTTGTTTTTTTTAATGTGAGTTAAACAAATCTATTTGAAGGAGAATTTTGAGCAGCAGAGGCAAGACTTATTAATGAGTTTTCCCCAGATCTCTCAGCTTCTGCTTATAGATAGAAGTTTCTTAAAAGCAACCACCAGAAACTGAGTCTTGGCTGGGACATACCTTAAAATCTTTTACCAGATACAGATCCAGCATCAGACATTGTATTCTACAACAGTCTCACCTCTAGAGCCCCCTTCACACTGAAGAGCAAAGGGCTGCCATGGGAGACCATGTCACAGGGATATATTTTTTGGTGTAAAAGTTACATTTTTATATAGTATTTGGTTCTGTTGAATGATGTAAGTGTGAATGCTTAGGGAAACGGTGTCTCAGATTAACAAGCACAGGTCCCGGATGTATTTGTGAAGTGGGAGGCCAAATGAGGTAATTTTATAACAGGGCAGGAACGCAGTTATTTTATAAAGGCACATAGGCGCCTGTGTGTCTTATAAAACAGTAGAATGAATCCTTCAGGAATTGTGCTTAGGTTAATGGTGCTTTGGAGCAGGTGTACATGTATGTGCTTATTTTAGAAAATTTGTGAAAATCACAACTCCACCCACACTCTGCCCCTGAGCCACATACTGTACAAGTACATGCTGGCTTGCAATTGTGTATAATTTTAGGCATGACCTAATTTTACGTGTGAAAACATTTTATAAGATTACCCTCATTGTATCGGCCTAATCATTGTCTACATCACACAAGATGAGTGTGTATTTTTTAAATAAAGACTGCCCTCTTTTACCTTTTCAGTCTCTCGCTGGATGAGCTCTCTCAGCTCCTCTGTCCAGCCCAGAAGGCTCACTAGTGTTTCCACTCCGCTGATCACATCTCCCAGCTGGGTGACATCATTGTACCGAGGTGACTGGGAGATAAAGGGTCCCACCAAGTCACGATTGATAAGTACACGTGGGATGGAACTACGGGCTGCACTGGCTAGGCTGGCAAATGGCTCCACCTGATAAGAAAGGACCAGTAGAAAGCAAGATGATGAGAGAGAAAGAAGGGAAATAAAGCTGTTAATTTCACCCCAGGAATGATAAAGGCTTAGTTTTGCAAAAAATAAAATCAACAGCTACAGTTCTCTGTGTGATCAAACTCACCGACATGTAAAATGTACTGTTCTCCACAGTACTTGCATTCACCTAGTCTGTCTCCTCCAGCTAGACTCCCATCCTCTATCTCCCTTCACACCCTAATCTAAGCTTCCTCCTGCCCCATCCTTTGCCATCAAATATCATATCAGACTATTGCCGAGACCCTCCTAATCAATCAAACTCCCAACTCTCCTTTGTCATCCAGTGTCTCATCACACCAAGACTCAGATTAGCACTCCTTCCCCCCCCCCCCCCCCCCCGCTTCTCAATCCTGTATCCCATCACAGCACTATCTAAATTCCAATCCCCATCTCTACTGTTCCATCATATGACCACCTACTGCTTTTTAGACCACTCTGCCCTCTGCAGCCCAAAAAGTTTCATTTGTGTCCTTTTATAGAAATTTTTGTTTTATTTGTGGTTTATTTTTCTTTTCTTTTTTTTTTTCATTATGGGAGTAATTTGTTAAAAGTGCACATTCCTTTGGAACAAGTTGCAAACAGGGAACACTTTGGAAAGAGTGCATACATGTGCATTGGTTTGTGCAAGCTTGCACTATTGGGAAAGAATTAAGCATTCGTTCTGACAGTGTGCCCTTTGCAAGAGGTGATCCCAGAGTGCGCACTCTTAATGACTTAAACCCTTGACTTTTTTTTCCGTCTTTTTGGGAAAAAATGACATGAAACAACATTCTTTTCAAATGAATGCACATCCCTAGTAATTACTCAGACTGCTCTTCCATTCTCTAGAAATAGGAAGGGTTCTCTTCACCGCATATTATCTAGGGAATTCTTTATATGGTGCCTAGCATTATGCACTATTTATGCGCCAATTTTTCAGCATGGAAAAACAATATAATGGAAGCAGGGTCCTAAAAATGAAAGATCTTAGCTGAACTACACTTACACACCCTGTTATAGTTTCCACGCAGATTTGAAAAGTTGTACCGATGGGAGGGACACAGGCGGTTATAGAATTCGGGGGATCCACGCCCAGCTTATGTGCTGGGATTTACACCTGGTTTCAGTTGGTGTAAGTGCTCATTCCCAAAGCTGGGTGCAAATTCCGGTGCTATTCTATAAAGGGTGCCCATTAAGTGCTCGTTATAGAATGCCCTTCAGTGCCGATTGTTTCCAGCCCTATCTGATCCCATTCAGAGAGAGACCACTGTCCTCTATTGTCACGATTTGCTTTCTTCCATTTTTATGTATAATGGCTCTATTGCTATAACTTTTAACCCAAGTGCTTGTCTCCCATGTTTTCAGCTCCCCTCTCCCCAAGTGCTCTGTGTGTAAATGTCTGACGTCTACAACCCTCAAACCTCAAGTGATGTGCCAATGATGAAGAGGAGGTCTGCCAGGGGAAAGTCTGCCAGGTATAGGAAGAATCGTTGGGGTAGTTCCTCTCCAAAGAACACAATGTCGGGCTTGATGAGACCTGTACAAACGGGGCACTGTGGGACTCGTCCCTCCATCACATCCACCTGAGCAGAAAAGAAATTATTTACAGAATTGCACACATGCCTCAAAAGAGACAGTCCAAGATTTTCCCCTTTCTAACATCCCCTGACACCAGAATAAGTCATTACAATGAGGGTGTGGTCAAGGCTTCCAGTATAGCTGGATTTAAAAGACATGTGGACAGCTTCCTGGAGAAAAAGTCTTTATATCATTATTAGCCAGACAGACTTTGTGTACCCCTAGGAATAAGTGGTAAGAAAAGGATCTACTGGGTAGTGATCTGGATTGGCTGCTTTCAGAGACAGGATACTGGGCTTGAAGGACACTTAGACTCAGTATGGCATAACTTCTAACAACAAAACAAAAGAGACAAGTGGCACTCCAATGAACAATTCCCCGCACTGTTCCAAAACGGTGCCATAAAAATAGCACCAGAACAGCGCTGGGAATTAACTCCCAAATAATCAGTACTATGTGTTCAAGCCCAGACTTGTCAAAAGTAAGGCCCTGGTGGCCTATTGCCCCCCCCTCCCCTCAGAACAGCAACATGGGGGGCTGAAGGTCCAGCGGACCTCTGCCCCCCACCCCCTGACAAAAGGGCATGGGAGAGCTGGAGGTCTGGTGGAGGAGACAGCAGCACTCCCTTCTCTTCCAGGATGCTCTGGGCAGGGCGCTGCCATTTTGGAGGTGGCGCTGGAAGTGGATGGAGTGCTGTTCCCCTCTCCATCAAACAACAAGGTACAGGGGGGGGGGGGGGTAGGAAAGAACTGTTAGCCCACCAGGGCAGGTTTGGGGTGGGTTGTGTAGCCCATTGGACCACCAAGGAATTTTTTTTTAATATGGGGGGGGGGGGGGGTAGGGGGCTGGATATCCACAGGACCTCCAACCCCCCCCCCCCCATGCCCTTATGGGGAGATTTGTGGGGGGCCAGAGGTCCACTGGACCTCCAGCCTCCCATGTCACTGTCCTTGGGGGGAGGCTTGGGGGACACTAGGCCACCAGGGCCTCGGCCATTGGAGGGTCTGGGGGTCCACAGGACTCTCAGGACTGATAGTGGCAGCCTGTGCTGCCTACCATGGATGGAGGGGGGGGGGAGTGAGGAAGATCCTTAACCCTAATGCCAATCCAAGCTGGTGTAGGGTTAAGGCACTTGTGCCTGTACAATCGGAGCACAGTGCTCTGATCATACAGGCAGAATACTGAAGAGCTCATATAATTTAAATGAGCTCTGTGGTATTCCCTGTGTGCTGCGCCGAATGCCCTCTGATCATCAGCGAATAGTAAATGCGGGCACTAGTCCAGACTAGTGGCCTCTAGCGCCCTTATTTACTTTAGATCTATGAGGTTTAAGGGGCCCATTTATCAAGCTGAGGCAGCCCCTGGTATTTTTGACGTGTACAAGTAACTGCCTTGTTAAAAGGGGAGGGGGCGTTTCTGCACTAATCAGCACAGCTTCCTTACCGCACACTAACTGATTAGCATGGGATTAGCATGCGAGTCCTTACCACTTGTAACACAGGTGGCAGTAAGGGCTCATGTGCTAATTTTTGTTAATGACCGTGCGCTAATGGCAACTTTAGCACGTGCCCATTAGATTGGAAAATTGGCCATTTTCTGACCGCAGCAAAAAGTGGCCTTAGTGTGTAGAAAAGGCCCATGTAAGGCATGCTAAGGCCACTTTAGTAAAAAGACACCTAAATCATTTGAACTGAAGTAGGAAAAACCTCAGAACATACCAGTATAAAAAAAAAAAAACACTTCCCCCCATGTTTACAAAGCTGCACTAGCAGCTGCCAGTGCGCTAATGCTAACACAGCCTGTTCACTTTGAATGGGCTGTGTTGGCATTGCCAAGCGGCAGCTGCTAGCATGGCTTTCGTAACGAGGGTTGGTAGCTGGCTATGCACATGAAAAGTTAATTGTATAAGTTGCTTTGAATCGAGTGGGGTCTTCTGGACCCTGAACCAGGATTTTGAAATGCATTGTACCAGATCAAGACATATTTCACAGTGACATTTAAAGCTGTTATCTTCAAAGATAAGCTTTGATTAGGCTACAGTTTTTGGTATATGAAGTTGTGAATGAAACTTGTACTGAGAAGGTTTTTTCCTATGATACACATAATTTATGTCTTACATTATGTTACAGAACAGCACACTCAATGTCTGCTGAACCCCAGATATGACAATGCAGGTTTCTACTATCCAATACATATCTCTAAAACACTACTCACAGACTCAATGGTAGAGCCAACTCCCTGAGTCATTTGACTGCAACTGCGATAGAAATCAGCTGCCAGTAAACACAGAGATCTATAGGAATATAATGGGCATCTCAGTGCTTACCACCAGCTGATTTCTACTGCGAGCTAAAAATGCTACCGTAGCTTAGTAAAAGACCCCTTAACCCTCCAATATCCTAGTTACAAAAATAAATCTTAAGACTGTGAGCTCACTAGGGACAGAGGAAGTACCTGTATGTAACATGTAAACTGATCTATCAAATGTATGACTTATACCCATTGTATTGTACATGTAAAACTAACTCAGTTGAAGACACTATACCCCTGTGGAAGTGACCTAACTGAAGTATATCATCTTTTGACACGTATTTATGTTGCTTCTATAAAGGGAGCAGGAGCTGCAGAGAATCCAGCTTTCTTTATTACAGTATGGCTTCTGGACCTAGGACCTAGGTATTATGGAAGCACAGACATTAAAATTAATGGTATAGCTTGTATGCCGCTAATACCTCACGGTTCTAAGTGGATCACAGTTAGAGGAGATTGCACATTTCCAGGAAATACAAAATAAGAACAATAATACTGATAACTTCTATCAGATTCTAACACAGATTTCCTAAATAAGAAAGTTTTGTGTTTTTGAAATTGAAAATAAGTTGATATAGACATTAAGAAATTCTCTATTTTTTTGTTGAGATGTGCTGCCTGAAACGAAAGGAAGTTGTCTAAAAGCCTGATCTTATCATATTTTTTAAAGAAGGAAAAGTAAATATAGTAGTTGATCTAGTAATCCTTAATTTTTGAAGAAAAAAACAAAATGGGTTGTGAGGTACGATAGGGCTAGCCCATGTAGCACTTTGTAAACAAGAGAGAAAAGTTTAAACATTACCCGTGCAGAAATTGGAAGCCAATGACTCTTAATAAAACACAGAGATACTATCATACTTTTTCAAAGAATAAATTAAGCAGAGAGCAGTATTCTGAATGGATTGCAGTCGTTTCAGCAGTTTAGAAGATCCCAAGTAAATGAAATTATAGTAATCCAGCATACTCACGATCAATGATTGCACTATAAATTGGTAATGGGCTTGGTCGAAGTGCTTACATACCCGCCAAAGATTACACATCACAAAATATGCTCTTTGAGTAAATTTATATGGGATTTAAGTGAAAGCCTAGAATTCAATAAAACTCCTCGAACTCTTATGGATGGAGGTTAATCCTGACACTTTTTCCCTTTTCCAAGAGGCAGCTGGAGAACACTACTTTGCTGTCCCTACTTACCCGAAACTCCTGGCCTGCGTATGATCTTCGGCACACCGTACATGTGGCTGTAGCAAAAGTGCCATGAGCTTCCACTAATTTACTGGGTGGAATCCCTGCAACTGGAATAGAAGGAAGTAGAGAGAGGGATGAAGACAGATACACAGACAGTAAAACTGGAGGAAAGGAAAGGAGCCACCAACCTCTCTCCAGCCCATCGATGTTCTGGGTGTACAAGCGCAGCAGCAGCCCCTTGTCATGCAGCAGACGCAGGAAGTAGTGGGCAGAGTTAGGTCTGTAATTACCGGGATACAGCTCATGGGCTAACAGGAAGAAGGGCTTGGGATTCTGGAAGAAGTAATCAAGTTCAAAGATAGCTTCTGGGTAAGGAATATCGTACTGCTGGAGGTTACTGTACAAGCCGCTGCCTGGGGACCTAAGCAGAGGAGAGAGGGGAGGGGAGTCTGTAAGCAGGATTCTGCAAGAGCAGATGCACTGTAGAAATGAGGTAGTGCAGGGGGACCAGATGAACATGGGAATGTATCTGCCAATCTTATATATTGTTTTTATTTCACAAGGTCATAAGTGCATAAATAACAAAATTTTAAGTTTTAAGTCAAGCTACACCTGTTGTATACCACCTTGGATGAGTCTCTTCATACAAACAGTTAATCCGAATAAATAGATAAATAAAAATCCCATAACTCCAGAACACAGCATCAAAATTCAAAGCAACATCATCCTCAAGCTGTTACATCGTTTTTCATTTGTCTCTTACCTCCGACCTATCTCCCCAAACCTCCATCCTGCCCCAGAAACTAATGAACTTTCATAAACCCTGGCCAGTCCGGTACTTTTAACTATCTCTAGAAGACAAACACATTTATAGCATACACAGATGATTCACGAGCCTGGGTAATTTATGACTTTGTTATATTTCAAGTCCCAGACCAAAATAGTTTTTATTTTCTATTTGCAATTAAAAAAATACAACTCGCACAAGGTGAAAAAGCAAAGAAAAAATTGTAAGCCACTACAACAAAAAAAAAAAGAAAATAGAAACTGAAAACAAAAAGCAATACCATTTTTGGATTATCTCAAGTCCATAATCAAGGGGATGTAATCATTATATGCCAAGAAGAATAAACCAGGAACACTCCAAGAAAAGAGATGCTTTTTGAATAGGTAATCCTCAACATTAGCAATGGGAAATGCTATATAAACCAATTAATACACAAATCTCATTCAAAATGATTGTGTAGTAGACAGGAATGTTAAATGGGATTTTGGTATTAAGTGGTTTAGGGCCAAACAGCATGCACTCACCACCACCGTGCCCATGTTATTCCTATGGGCTGTGCAGCCTTAGCATTGACTAAACTTTAGTAAGGTCTTAGGAAAAAGCAGCAGCCAATCAGGTTTTAAGTACTTTGGTTTATACAAAAATAAATAAAATAACAATCAAAGGAGTATTATTACTACCAACTTCCAATGTGTTTATGTAAGGCTGGTAGAATAGTGAGATGTACTAAGTAAAATAGGAAATATATACCTGGCCCTATAGGATTATGCATGCAGAGCCAGACCAAAGGTATCTGACAACTAGGGTTGCCAACTGGATCCAGATTCTGTGTTTTCTTAGGAAATGCAATGGGGAAATCAAAACTACAAGTCCCTGCGGGCAATGGAGTAAATCCAGGACTGCATCAACCCTGTTAGGCATATCTGGATTCAGTTGGCAACTCTACTGCCATTGTAGGCCAGTGGTATTCATTTTCAATCCTCAAGTGCCACCAACAGGTCAGGTTTTCAGAATATTACTAATGAATGTGCATGTGAGCAATTTGCATGCAAATCTCTATCATGCATATTCAATAGGGATAGCCTGAAAACCTGGTCTGGTGGTGGCACTTGAAGACTGGAAGATTTGCCCTTGCCAAATGTTCAGCCATGTGCCTCCTGCCCTTAGGGTGCCTCAAGGCTCTATTCTTGCCTTCCCCCTCCCCCCCAGACAACTCAAGGTCCTAATCCCACCAACATCTCCCTCTTCCTAGCCCCCACCCTATGTGGCCAGTATCTCCCCTCCCCCTCCAAAATCCCTGGTCTGGCCAGGCAGCCAGCATCAATCATTCCCTTCCCTCCCAAAGTCAGAAGGCCAAGATCTCCCTTTCCCTTCCCTCGCCCTAGATCTCCAGCATCTCTCCTTCTCTCCCCCTGGGTCTCCAGTATCTATCTCCTCCTTTTTTTTAACCTCCCCCCCCCCTTGGCTCCTGCTGCACCCTTCCCCCAACATTTTCCCTTTGCTTCCCCCCTGAAGTCCAGCACCTATCTTCTTCTCTACTGCTCCCCCTTTTCTTCTCCCTCCCCTGCCAATGTAGTGCACCTGAACCTAAAAGCAATGCAGTGGCAGGCTTTTGAGCACTATGTGAACTCATGGCCTGCCAGATCCTGTCCCCTCAAATGCAAACTTCCTGTCGGAGTTGGCAGGACACAGTAGGGCTCAAGTATGTCTGAGAAATCAAAGGCCAGCTGCTTCCCTGCTGCTCTTGGCAAATGCCTTGTCTGCCTAGTGGTAGGGCCAGCCCTATATGCATTTTTAGAACTCACTAAAGCAATTCTGTATCCTACCTCCTTATTGTTCACAAATAAAAAAAAATTAAAATATTGTAGGAGGGGAGTGATTTTGTATGCAAACATTGAATAATAAGTCTTGAAATGAAGGAGGTGGTAAGGAGACTTGCAGCCTCAACTGAACACTTTATGGTACTGCTAGAGAGGCTATTCCCTGGATGCTGGGAGCAAACACATTGAAAAACAGCAACAACATGTCTAAAGGTCCAGCTACTCCAGTATAGGCTATTAGGGAAGGGAAATGGGACTTGATATACCGCCTTTCTGAGGTTTTTGCAACTACATTCAAAGTGGTTTACATATATTCAGGTACTTATTTTGTACCAAGGGCAATGAAGGGTTAAGTGTCTTGCCCAGAGTCACAAGGAGCTGTAGTGGGAATCAAACTCTGTTCCCCAGGATCAAAGTCCACTGCACTAACCACTAGGCAACTCCTCCACTAATCAAGCTCAAAGGTGTCAGAGAAGACATTCCTGAAAAAGGAATGTGCAACAACTGTTTAAAAAACTGTCCATCAACCACTGTATCTCCTGTCACGGTGGATTGTAGCAGGACTTGGCCTCTATAAGTTGAAAATTTAATTCATATGGGGGTCCTTTTACTAATGTGCAGTAAAAAGTGGCCTGCGGTAGTGTGCGCGCATGTATTTGGCACTACTGGGCCAGTTTTTACCATGTTTGGGAAAAAGGGCTTTTTTTCAATGGGCTGGGAAAAGGGCCTATGGTAAAATTGAAACCAACTTGCGCCTATTTATGGCCTGAGCCCTTAACGCCACCCATTGATCTAGCGGTAAGGGCTCACGTTACATGCTCGGTGACCGGTCGGTGTGCGTGAACTGCCAATTCATGCTGGAAATGCCGCAAGCGGTAGAAAATTTGTCACAGCGTAACGCGCCAAATCTGAAATTAGCTCCGGGGGTGCACTAGCCTTGTTTTGGTATGCGCTGCACACGCTGAGCGTCTACCAAGCCTTTGTAAAACAGCCCCACGGTGCCCTCCTATTTATTTCAAAGGATCAAGTGAAAGCAGTTGAAGAGAGACAGAATTCGTCATGTAAATACTTATCTATATTTCCACCTAAGCTTTGAAAGATGACAAATGAATGCTTGTAATAGACTGGGGAATATTACCTGAAGTCAGGGATGCCACTCGGTGTGCTGACCCCAGCTCCTGCCATTACCACCACTCTCTGGCACTGTTTATTCTTAAGCAGTGATGCCACATCCTGTAAAGAGAGTTTCTCCTTTATGTTGCCATCTCCCCTGCCCCCTGGGCAGAACAAACTAGCCTGAGCAGAGGAGACAGACACCTGGCGCACACCAAGGATCCTGCCAAGGGAAAAGAAAATACACACTGCTAATGAAAAGCTTGAAGCTCACTTACAGCAGAGTCATTCAACCCTAACTCAGGGCTCCAGGAAGATCATTATACCCAGCCTCAAAAGCTCAAGAAAGGACCACTGCATCCCCAATTTCTGGTTTCAAATGAGTAATTCCATAGAGGTCATTCCACTTCATCTAATGATTACAAATGATTATTCTTTTCAGCCTCAAAGAGGTAGTTCATTTTGACCTCTACATTTCAAACTGGTCACGTTATCTGATATCAGGGCTTGAAAAGGCCATTTCATTTAATCTCAGGGCTATAAACACAGATGCTATATCATCAGAAGGAGCCAAAAGGATATGTTTATGCAAACTTGAAGCTCCTAAAAGGGTCATTTTGTCCCACTTCAGGGCATTCATTTCATTGTCCCAAAAGGTTAATTCACTGCACAACCCTCACTATAGCAGCAGAATTTACCTCATTTGAGAATAAACTTCATAACATAGTAACATATAGTAACATAGTAGATGACGGCAGAAAAAAGACCTGCACGGTCCATCCAGTCTGCCCAACAAGATAAACTCATATGTGCTACTTTTTGTGTATACCTTAACTTGATTTGTACCTGTCCTTTTCAGGGCACAGACCGTATAAGTCTGCCCAGCAGTATCCCCACCTCCCAACCACCAGCCCTGCCTCCCACCACCGGTTCTGGCAAGACCGTGTAAGTCTGCCCAGCACTGTCCCCGCCTCCCACCACCGGCTCTGGCACAGACCGTATAAGTCTGCCCTGCACTATCCCCGCCTCCCAACCACCAGTCCTGCCTCCCACCACCAGCTCTGACACAGACCGCATAAGTCTGCCCAGCACCATATTTGAACGTCTGTATCATATCATAACAATTATTCCTTGGGATCTCATATTAAAGTGTGGAAAGGTTTAGCACTTACTGTGTGTTAGTTGCAAAAAGTAGTACATGGTTAAGTGCAAAACCTCTGCGGTAAATGCACAGGGCAGACACTTAGGCCTAAATTTCATATATAATGCCCAAACAAAATTGGTGCCGAAATGAAATATGCCTAGGCATACTTCATAGAATAAACCTAAATTTCTAAGTGCCTGTCTGTGCTTCTAAATTTAGTCACGGGCAGGTATGCCAAGTAAAACTTGCTGTAAATGCCAATGGCAGACTGGGTGTATTCTATAACTTTGCGCATAGACTTTAAAAATGGCCATGACTGCCCATGGCCGTGCCCCCTTTTCAACTATGCAACTTTGAATTTACACGCATCATGTTATAGAATATGCTTAGTTCTATGCATAAATTTTAATTAAAGTCAATTAGTGTCAATAATTGCTTGTTAAGTGGCAACTGTAGGCGCTGATTGGCTTAACTAATTAAATTGCGCACACAAATCCAGAATATGACTGGATTTGTGCACACAATTTAAGTCATGCTGTATAGAATCCGGGGGTTACTGCACACCAACCACCATGTTACCTGCAGATACCTATGCTATCTGTCAGAGCAGGTAATGCAATGCAGGCCTAAGCATAAATAAATAAATAAATAAGAATAACAAAGATCTGACATGGCAGTGCTCCCTCTACACCCCACACCCCGTGTGTATGTTCACTAAAAGATTTACTGTACTTCTAACCTAAGGCAGGTCATAGCAGTTTACAAACAGCATAACGAAATTAAAAGAGCAGAAAAAAACGAACTCCATTAACAGATAGGAAAGAATACCTGCTAGGCCCACACATTCAAAAAGCAGCAAAAAAACAAAACCATAGCTTACAGTAAAGACCTTCAATTACCAGCCTGCCCCAAAACTGGCAGACCATAGGCACATTCAAAAAATATGTTTTTAATAAAACCTTATGCGTCTTCAATTAAGGCTCCATTCTAATATCCTTCAGCAATCCATTTCAAAGAGCAAGCCAAAGTTTAAAAAAAAAAAACAACACCTGCTCGAGGTGGCTCCAAATGAGCCCAAGACACAGCTGGTATAGCTAATCTGTGCTCCCGCAAGAACTTAAAATTATCTCCCAGGGACATTTATCTATTTATCAAATTTAAATCCCACTTAGCCAGCTCATCTAAGCGGGTTACAACTAACACTCATAAAACCAATAAAATACCATCAAACATGTCAAATGGTGAGGGGGGTACGTTTATGTAATGCTCATCCTAGGATGTCCTCTAGCAGTAGCATCAGAAGACTACCACTTGGGATCATGGTGACCATATTGATGCCCACAACAGGATGGGGTAAGAAGCACAGAGGGGCTACTCCCGTCCCAGCCCACAAGGGCCGCCAATAGGTCAAGTTAACCGCTGCAATAAAATGTCATATGGTAAGGCTTATAGTATCCAATGCAGCTTAAATATCTAGCTTAACACAAGGAATCTCCACATCCAGCCCCTAACAAAATATACTACTGAATTTGCATAATTTTGCATCCTTGCAGCTCATTAATGCAGGATTTAAACTTCCATGTATAGCAGACTATACATAAAAATGTACAACTGCAAAAGCCCAGTTTTGCGTAGTAACTTCAGAAAAGTGGATTTGTGTGGAAAACAGCGCAAAAGGCTAAAAATTGTGTTGTTTTCTGCACAAAGCTTACCTTTGCAAAGTCATGTCACACTTTGGTACATCTGCCTTAAAGGGATTCAAATATTGCCCAAGAGACATATTTGAGTAGCAGTGCCCCCAGGGCCACCTTTGCAGAGACTGTGCACATGAGAACACAGTAGCAATAGGGAGAATTTTACACACCTTGGAAAGGAACTCAAGCCATGATGCTTCCATGTGAAAATTAAGAGATTCCTACAAACTGAAACAACAAAATAATGAGGGAATTACAGTGAATAAGAGACAATATACAACGTTCTAACTTTAAAAATTTATATATTTAAACTGGGGTGAAACGTACTAATCTGAAGACAAAAGTGCATATGCTCCTCTAAGCATAATCTCTATATATTTATTATTACATTTGTACCCCGCGCTTTCCCACTCAAAGCAGGTTCAATGCGGCTTATATAGAATGAGAATGGAATAAAAGCAAAACTGAAATGACTTTCACACTTTATAAATGGAACATGGTGGGAGGGGAAAGGGTAACCTGTACAGCTCTGGCTGCCTCGTTGTGTGGTCCTGGACCACATAGGTCTTTATTTTCTATAATTTACTATGGAGTCCTTTTACTAAGCTGTGGTAAGCACTAGTGCACACTTACCACACCTTAAAATGATGTATCGTGGGGTGTGCTCAGGTGTCCTGCGATAAATACCAAATCGGCACACGTTAACCGCATGCTAAAAGTATTTTAATTTTTGTATGGAAGGTGTGTGTCTGGTGGGGGGCGCGGAGAGGGGATGCTTCTGTACTAATCAGTGCAGCTACATTACTGCACGGATTAGTGCAGAATTACCACCTACAAAATAGGTAGTGTAATGGCTAACAAGGTAATTTGTTTTTTTTTTTTTTTTTTTTTTTTGTTTTTTAAACTGTTTTTATTGATTTTCAGTTATACAACGCATTTCACATTTTTACATCTTATCACTCATAACAGTACGCTACAATTTTATGCCATTTATTGCTAGTATTCCCTTCCCTCCCTTCCCCTCCCCCCCGTATCATGGTGGTGCTATTGTCTGTTCATGCAAATGTTCATATGGTTGCCACACTTTGCTAAAGGCTCCCATTCGCCCTCTTCTCATAGCCGTCAGCTTTGCCATCTGGTATAGGAAGTCCACTCTTTGCTCAACCAGTCTCATTTCAGGTGGCTGTGGGCTTTTCCATTCTCTGGCTATAACCAGTTTAGCTGCCACCAGGTATTGTATGGCTAGTTTGTGCTGGGGTCCTTTCGCTGAGGCTGGCTTGAAGTGAAGGAGGCAGTTCTCCGGCTTGCAGGGGAAGGGGCATTGAAGTACTGTCGTTATCATTGCTATCACACTCTTCCAAAATTCTATTATCTTGGGGCATTCCCACCAAATATGCATAAACGTGCCTCTAGCCCCACACTGTCGCCAGCAGTTTCCTGATGTCTCTGGATATATTTGCTGTAATCTCTCTGGCGTATAGTACCACCAGTAAAAGATTTTAAATCCATTTTCAATTGCATTTTGGGCCATAGAGGGTTTAAAAAGATAGCTATAACCCCTTCTCCAACACTCCTTTGTGAATGTACCCTGCAATACTCCCTCCCATCTATTGATATATGTTCCTTGGGGGTCTGTATGTTGGAGTAGTGCTAGATATATGCGTGAGATACTTCCCCTTCCCCCTCCTTTCCCCATCGCCAATTCCAAAGATGTTTCCCCCAGCTCCAGTTCTTCTCGGGCCTTGGTTTGGAGGTAATTACGTATGCAACAGTAAAACACCTGATCTCTAGCTTGCAATCCATATTCCTCCTGTAGCTCTGCAAAGCTTATTATCTTATCATCATCCCATAGTTGGCCCAGCTTATGAAGACCCGCCCGTGCCCAGTGTTTAAAGGCTATCTCAGTGGCCCCTAAGGGAAAGCCTGGTGCCCTGCATATCCCTGTCTGATGAAAATATGTACGTTCCGGGAACCACTGTTTCCTAATTTGGCACCAAGTGGATAAAATGTGGCTGAGTCCAATGGGCATTCTGCGCCCTATACTCCCCAATTCTTTACTGGATATCCACAAGAGATCCCCTATCTCCCTCATCCCCAGCCATGCCCTTTCCCAATGTAGCCATTTTTTATTAGCTGCTGGGTGCCAATCCGCCAGGATTCTCAATTGTGCCGCCTGATAATAAAGAAAGAAATTGGGGACTCCCATCCCACCTCTCTCTAATGGTTGAAATAGTATAGCTCGCCTCACCCGTGGGGGCCGCTTCCTCCAAATAAACGCAAACAACTTTCTATTGAGGTGTGCAAAGAAACTGCGAGGGATAGGAATAGGGAGCGCCATAAACAAATATAACAGTTTAGGCAGCATCATCATTTTAACGGCGCTAATACGACCCTTCCATGAAATATTTAGGCCTTCCCACCTATCCAGTTCAGCTACTAACTCTGTTATTTTCATCGGGAAATTTGCCTCATAGAGATCCTCTACTTTAGGAGTAATCTGTATCCCCAGATATTTAATAGATTTTGTGGCCCACACAAACGGAAATGCCTCCTTCATCCGCCCCATCTCTTGGTCAGGCATTGTAATATTAAGTAGCTCTGTCTTAGTAATATTCACCTTAAAGCCCGACCTTTCCCCATATTGTGCCATTAGTTCTATAGTTCGCCGCACTGATGACTCAGGGTTAGTCAATGTCATCAGCACATCATCCGCAAACAGCATTAGCTTGTGCTCCCTCTGTCCGCGAACTACTCCCTTTACTCCAGTATCTGCTCTTATAATACAGGCCAGTGGTTCAATTGTTAGGGCAAACAATAATGGCGAAACTGCACAGCCCTGCCTTGTGCCTCTTTGGAGTTCAAGCGGCTTTGAATAGGAACCATTGACTTTTAATACCGCCAATGGGGCCTTGTATAGCAATTGCAGCCACTTCAGGTAACAACCCCCAATCCCCACTCTTTGTAGCATTGCAAATAGGAATGGCCATTCTACGCGGTCAAACGCTTTTTCCGCATCGACTGACAGCACTACAGCTGGCTCATGCTCCTCTCTCATTTGTTGGAGTAAGTGCAACAAACATCTAGTGTTGTCAAAGGCCTGTCGCCCCATTATGAAACCTACCTGGTCCGAGTGAATGAGTTTAGGGAGCACTTTTTGCATCCTAGTGGCTAGAATTTTTGTGAATATTTTATAGTCTACATTTAGTAGGGATATTGGTCTGTAAGACCCGCATTGCTGCGGGTCCTTTCCGGGCTTAAGTAGGAGGGTTACCGCAGCCAATCTCCATGAGTATGGCAATTCTGGCGCTTGATCAAATGTTTGAAATATCCTCAACAAAAGTGGTGCCAAAATACTAGCATACAGTTTATAAATCTTTGCGGGGAACCCATCTGGCCCAGGAGCCTTAGCCTGTGGTAGGGCTTTGATCGCTTCTTTAATCTCCTCTAACCCTATGGGCGCCGACAATGTGTCCCTTTCCCCTGGTGACAACTGGGGTATCTCTATCCCCTGCAAGAACTCTTCAATATTGTTAGGGGGCACCTTCATTTCTGACTTATATAAACTCGTATAGAATTCATGCAGAGTAGCTTGAATGTCACTTGTTTGTGTTACAATCTGACCTTGGTTGGTTGTTAAAGCATGGATCTGATTACGAGACATCTGCTTTTTCAACTTGTTTGCTAATAATCTACTCGCTTTATCTCCCATCTCATAATATTCTTGTTGCACCAGTTGCAATTGGTGGGCCACCTCCGCCATCTGTAGCTCATTTAGCTGCAATCTGGTTTTATGGAGCTCTGTCATTACTGCCCTATCTCCTGGGTCGGCTTTATGCTTTCTCTCTACCTGTTGGATCTGTTCCCTCAGCTCGCACTCCTTGGCTTCTTTGGTTTTCTTCAGATGCGCTTTAAGGGCAATAAGCTGCCCTCTCACCACTACCTTCATACCCTCCCAGAGGCTCGCTGGGCTGATATCACCTACATCATTAAACTCTAAATATTCTTTTATATATTGTTCAATCTTCCCCACATTCTCTGGGTCATTTAGCAGTGCCTCATCTAGTCGCCAATATCTTTGTCCCCCTACTACTCTCCCTGTCTGTAACCTTAGGAGGACTGGGGCATGATCGGACCATGTACGTATTCCTATCTGTGTCTGTTGCATGACTTTAGCCACTACCCCATCCCCCAGCCACATATCTATCCTAGAGTAGGAGTTGTGCGTTGCTGAGTAGAATGTGAAATCTTTATCCTGTCTATGTGTTGCCCTCCATAGGTCTGTCAAACCCCATCTTTTCATAAAACTGCCCAGAACCTCTCTGTCTTTCCTGGCATATGTCGCTTGTCCCGAGGAGTTGTCCACCAGAGGATCTATTGTCAGATTGAAATCCCCTCCCATCAGCAGCTGCCCCTGGACATGCTGTTGCAGTTTTTGCTCAATTCCCTCCAAAAACTCACCCTGTCCTTCATTAGGTGCATATAGTGTGACAAATGTATACAGTGTATTATACAGTGAGGCCACCACCAACAGAAACCTGCCTTCCCTATCCGTTATTGTTTTGATAATTTCCCAGGGGAGCGTATCCATAAACGCCATAAGCACACCCCCCTTCTTATGATTTTGACTACTTACAGAGTGTATTATTATGGGATACCTCCTATGGACCAGCAATTTCTTATAACAATGCTTTAAATGTGTTTCTTGCAGCATAAGTACATCACTTTTCATTCTTAACACTTCAGCAAACACTCGTTTGCGCTTCATTGGGGAATTAAGGCCCTTAACATTCCAAGTTACACAATTAAACATTTACTATTTTGATCTCCCTTATATGCTATCTTACTCAGCAACCACCAGATACTTAGATAGTAACCCCACCCCATCCCCCCTTCCCCTCCCCCCCCTTGCCAAAAAAGACATGGCCCACATCTCACTTGAGGCATGTCTATTGCTGAGAGGAGTCACGTCTCCCTTTTGTCCCTCAGCTTATTCCAAATTTCCACCCCCGTGGATTGGCTTGCTCACCATTTGTCCATAAAGCCGCTCAGTCTGCTATCACGATGTCCTGTCACTCCTTTCATTTTCCTTTTGACGCGCTGAGTTGCTTTCCAGACATCTGTCTCCTTAGGCGACCTCGTCCTTGCGATACCCTTTGCCACCTGGGTTTCCTATCGCGTGCTGCTTCTCCTTGCGCGCTGGGTCGAGGGTCAGTCGTTGCCTCCTTTTGCTTCATATATTCTTGTGCTTCCTCAAGTGATATCACTCTCCTCTGCTTCCCTTCACAGAAAAAGGTTAATGCAAAGGGGTATTGCCACTTATAAGGCACTCCTTCCTCTCTAAGTTGCGCTGTTAGCGGACGCAGCTCTCCCCGACGTTTTAGGGTTATGGCCGATATATCTTGGTACAGCTCAATCGGGTAGCTTTCCCATTGCACGGGGCTCTCTAATCGCGCCTTCTTCATCACTGCTTCTTTTATTTTAAAGTCCGTGAAGCAAGCCACTATATTTTTTGGCTGGTTTGGTCTCCTGGCGCCCAATGCGCGGTGCGCGCGCTCAAGGCGAATGCTTGCTTTGTCATAGGGCTGGTCTTCAGTGGATAGAACTTGCGCTGCTATAGACTGCACTATTTCCTCACAGTCATTGAATTCTGGCAGTTCGGGCACCCCCCGTATTCTGATATTAGAGCGCCTGCTCCGGTTCTCTAAATCCTCAATTTTATCCATGAGGTATTGAGCTTCTGATTTTCGCTCCCCGAGCTGTTGTTCCACTGCCTTGTTCACTTCTATTTGCTCCTCCTGGCCATTTTCGATCTCCATTACTCGGTTGCCCAGTTCTGATATTTCCCCTCTTAGCTCCGTGCTCAATTGGGCAAAGTCTTTGCGCATTTCCTTCAGCTCCGTTTTTATTTCTTGGAACCACGTGCACAATTTCTCCCACACTTCAGGCTCTGCCGCCGCTCTGGCGATCGATAGCTCGCCTCGTGGAGATTCCAGACCTTGCTCTGCCATCGTCGACGCATGGGCGCCATCTTCTTCCGCCACTATTCCATCCGCTTTAGCTTTTTGCTGGTAGGAAAAGGCCGCTAAATCCGGCGTTTTAACTTTGGATTGCGACATCTCTCGGCTCAATGCACTTTCCACTACCGAATGCGGCAGTTTCCGCTTGTCCCACGGGGGTTGGACCGCTATAAAGTCGCTTTTTTAAAGCTGATAGACGGGAGCTCCGTTTTCACCGCTCCATTTGCTAGCGTGACGTCACTTCCCGGTAATTTGTTTTTTAATGACCACATCATAATGGTAACATTACTTAATCCAAAAAAATGGAAAATTGACCATTTTACTGCTATGGCAAAAATAGCCTTAAGGCCACTGAGAGGTCGGGGGGGGGGGGGGGGGGGGGCAAAATTCCCCGGGCCGCCGGGGTCTCTCTCTCCTGCTGGGACCTGAGTGATTGCGTCCCGACAGGAGCAGGAGAGAGAAAACTCTGGCTCTGCGGCTGGGGGATGAGCAACTCCAGTGCTGCTCTTCTGCCCAGCTGAGCAGCGGCTTTTCCTCTCAGGATGCATGCTCGGTGAAAAAGCAGACACAGAGGCAGGCAATCGGCAGAAGAGCAGCGCTGGAGGAAGATGTCTTAAGTTGGCGGGGCCTCGGGGTCCCCGCCAGCCAAATATTTCAGCAGCGATCTGGGGTGGGGGGGGGGGCAGCTGCCCTGCCCCAGGCCCGGTTTAGTCTCTCAGCGGCCCTGGCCTTAGTGCATGGGAAAAACCCACATAGGGGCGTGCTAAGGGCTGCTTTTTACCACAGCATACTAAAAGGATCCCTATTTACTTAGGGGGTAATTCTCTATATAGGTGCCTAGAGAGCATCTACATGGCATCTACTTTCCTGTATAGAATACTAGCATAAGCATTGAAATACACACATAAATTAGGATGAACATTTGTGCCAGCCATAGAGCTGGTGTAAGTGCCTGGGCCTAAATGTCGGATATATCCGCATTCTGACCTGGACTAATTGACTGAATGCCATTGGAAAGTGTGGATTGGTTTGCCCCAAGAGATACTGGTCCCAATCTGGACCAACTAAAATAAATGTATTCAGAGTAACATAACCCTGCGGTGACTACTCCAGGCTGGCAAGGGTTACAGCAGTCTCCATTTGCTGGCAGGAGAAGATAAACCAAGTGTCTGGATTGGACTGGAGAGATGAGGAGGAACGGAAAAATTATTTTTTTCACTCAACAAATAACTAAACTGTAGAATTTGGAGAGTGTGGTTAAAGCAGTTAATAAAACTGAATTTAAGGGTTTAGATTAGCTCCTAGAGGAATAGCCCATAAGCCATTATCAGTGATGCTGAACCTGGGAAAACCCCCTCTTATCTGTGGAAATGACAAGAAATAGGTGTACTTTTGGGGATCCTGTTTGATCTGTGGCAAATCCAGATGAAGACAGGTTGATGTGCTCAATGGACCTTTGCACCAACTATGACAAATCTTATGCTCGTGTTTTTTTCTTCTCTCTCCCGCCCCCCCCCCCCCCCCCTCTCCACTGTCATTTTACTTCTGCTTTCCTGTCACTTATGATGTGGTTCTTTTCTTTCCTTCTATTATATGTTGATTTTAATTTGATTGCTCTGTTGAAAGGTGGAATATCAAATACTTATTAAACAAAAACACTGAGAACTGGAATGAGATTGTAACCATTTCACTTTTATCACCTGTTTTAAATGGCACCAAGTTGTCACTTTTTTAAACTAACACACACAGGCAATGTGAATGTGTAATACAGAGCCTGCCACCTCCCATCCTTCAAGTCCCAAGATGACCCTTATGGTTTTTTTTGCTATACTTTCACCCATCATTTAAAGAAAATATATCTGCTCAACAAATGAATATCTCCATGTTGGTATCTCCATGGCTGGAATCTTCACAGATATAAAGTACCTCTCAGCTTGAGAAGCCCTCGACAGCTTGGCTTGAACAGCAGCAGACTGAACCTGTGCAGCAGAACCATGTTTCTCCTTGTTCCTGAGGACAAAAGACCTTTGCAGATGCTGGGAACAGAGGGAGTTGGTGTCAATGTACCAGGAGTTATTTTTCTTGTAGCTGGTGAGAGATAAAGGGCATAATTAGGTGTAAGCCTATGTCTAATTTATGATACAAAAAGGGGCAAGCCTGGGCTAATTTGTTCCAGATGAAAACATTCTAAGAGGACTGTCAGTCTTGCTTGTGGCTAGAGGATACTGACAGGGACTCCACAAAGCTTGGTATGAGTGCACACAGTGGTCTAGTGAACTTGAAACACAAGAGCAAATCAGGAATTCACATTACCAGCATGTCTCTAATACAAGCACCAACCCAATATCCATAGCTATTCAGAGCCATCAAATGTTAAATATTATAATTACAAGGCTGCCAAGTTACCCAGCAGCATTGTGCATTGAACATTTTTTTTAATTTTTTTTGTCGTGGTTTTCATTTCTTTAAAATTAAACAAACAAAAAAAGAACCTGAAAACCAAATGAAAGTTTAAAGGTTCTGTCCATTCAAAGTCACTGTTAGTACTGCTACAGTTGTTTAAATGTTTAAAAAAATACATGCATAAATGCATGTATGCATGCTCCATGGACCTCCCTCAGATTCCCATACCTTTATTAGACATCCCTCTTACCCCATCTGCCATCTTCCGAGACCAGGAGCGATCCTCTATTTCTCAACATAGCAGGGCAGAAACTTCCAGTCAAAATTTCATCTTCAAAATCCCTGGTAATAGTATGGAGCTTGCTGTGTCATGTTAAGTTGTCCCACCCTTTGTCTGCAAAGCTGCCAAATCACCAGTTCCAAGAGGGAGATTTAGGACCAGTCCTGGATTTCAGGCAACTCTACCCTGATGCACAGTGGCACTAATTTAAATCCGTAGAATCAAGGACTATAAATATCACACTGCTTTAGGATGTAACTTCAAAACCAGAACTGTCCAAAATGTCTCCCTCCTGGAACTGGGTAACTTTGCAGCTCTGTTCCTGTCATTTTCTCTATTGGTCTGGAGGATCTGAATTGAAGGGAGAGGGGACAGTGTGGTTCAAAGTACTAGGCCAAAGTACTTAAGTACAAATGAATGTATATTTAAAAGTAAAAAGTACAGTGAAGAATACATTAAAAAATTTACTTAAGTAAAAAAGTTATTGCCTAATATAATACTTTTTGAGTAAAAAATAAATGTACCTACAGCTACAATGAATGCAACTATTATTGTTTTTACCCAACAACTTTATTGCTCTACAATTCAATCCACTTTGCTTTTAGTAAAACTATTTTTTAAAAATGACTGTCACTTATGAGAGTGCTTGTGAGTCATTAATCCAGCACAGCTAAAAAGGTTCAACAACTGCACTAGCAGAAAGTGGATTGTCCAGTCTGATAAAAAGTTCCTTCAAATCAGGCCAGATTGCAATGTTACTGACGTCTTCTGACTGGGGCTGCAAGTTATGATCAAGGGAATGTCTGAAACACTTGACTTCCATATAGCAAACAGTACTTTATCATTATCATCTGCATTAAAAGTAGTGCTGTCTAATCCATCAATTGCATCTTCATCTTTATCTTCATTATCATCGTCGTGCTGTCCAATCACAAAGAAGGCTTTCACAAAGTTGGAATAATTGTTTGTTGTTGTTCTATCAACTTTTTGTCTGATGGCAAACTCTGTTTGAATATCTTTGAGAATTTATTTATTTATCACATTTTTACCCCACCTTTTCCCACAGGATGCAGGCCCAAAGTGGCTTACAATACGCTGAAAAGGCTTTCGCCAATCCAGTGGTAATACAAATACAATATTTAAATAGATAAGTAGAGAGAAGAAAGAAAAATAAAAAGAATAGAAATAAAGGAGTCCAAAATGGTCCATTCAATTGATGCAAGAATGTCAAATGTGTGGGAACCCTTCAGTCTTAAGGCTAGACAAGCAGACTTCCTCCCTAAAGACTCTTATCAATCCAGTGGACAGTTACCCCAGTATAAAATTTCACATGGGATGATTAGCAGTCTGTTGTAGTAGAGACATGTGTCTGTTCACCAAGAATTGCTACCAGCTTCAGCTCCAATGTTGTTTGGCTGGAGGCCACTAACCAGTTAAAAAAACACAGGCAAATCCACTGTTCTCATAGTCCACATTTGCTGAACAGCAAAATTTAAGATGAGATGATCTACTGTTTGCATGACAAGGTTTGTAATAGCAAAATCCTGTTCCCAGTTTTGCTGTTTCATTTGGTTTACTGAGGAATCATCATTTACATCCCACTTCCACTTTTACTTTTAACTGCAAGCATCAGATGTAACTGAGTAAAAGTAGTAAAAATTGGCAAAATTATTACTTCAGTAAAAGTAAAAGTAAAAAAATGTTATCCTATACTTCTTTACAAGTAAAAGTAACAAATCTTTTACTGAAGTATAGTAACTAGTTACATTTACTTAGTTACTATACAACACTGAGGGATTATATTTATTCAGAGACAGGTCAGGTGAGAGAGAGATGATAACCTTCACTTCCATTTTGAAAGCATGGGAGGATAAGTTTTGATTGAAGTAAGACACTAGAAGAATAGAAATTTGTTCTACAAAGAAGGGAAAGTTAGCAGTTATGAAGGAGTTCTAGAAGCTGGTGTTTTGGAAATAAGAATTCATTACTTGATTTAAGATACATTTGGGGGTATTTTCAAAAGGTCGTCCAAGTATGAATTAGGGCATCCTCAGAAAGTCGGCCAAAATCAGGTAGGTATAATCAAAAAATAGTACGGACATCCTTAGACATTCTATTATCACAGTGCAAAATGCCCAAATCAGGGACACCCAAAGTATAGTAAAAAGGATGCCCATCTTCCAGAACCACGAAAGGACGCCCCTAAAACATTCGCTGTACTTGCCCAATTTGTCATATCAATGTCCTTCGGCGGTGCTACAAGAAAGATGTCCTTATTATTATACTTTACACTTATGAATGTTCCTTATATTTCCCGTACCTGGATGTCCGCAACTACATACATTGTACTTGCGGAACATGCAGCTATGGGAAATATAAGGAACATACATATTTTATTGTGTATATATGAAGAGGTTTGCACACTTGATAATGACTATAATGGACCGTGCAGGTCTTTCTCTGCAGTCATCTACTATGTTACTATGCTCTATATAAAGAAGGTTCCGCACGTATGAACAAGTACCCATCCAAATAAGGCCCCGCACACGTGACGACGGTCCATGTGTCATGGTCACCCACGTGCTGACTCATCCATATATGGAACTGTGCGTGTAAGGACGTCCATCACGCATGGGCGTCCATATAAGGCGATGCACGCTTTCCGACGGTTATTCACTGAGAAACATGCCTGCGTGCCGGGAGCCTAATTTCAGCCTCGCAGAAAATCTTTGCCTGATTGTGCTGTGCCTAAGGCACCAGCGGGTACTATTTATACACCACCACCACCTGCCTCCCAGGACTGTCTCGATAAGAGCCTGGAGTCATATAAGAGACAGGCTACAAAGCTAACTGTTTGTCCCCCCCCCCCCCCCCCCCAGTCCTGGCCTATCAGGTCCCCCTCCTGTAGCTACACATATAAGAGCTCCCTCAGCAATGTAAGCACTAACTGTAGTCTGCATTCAAGGGTAAACAGTATGTGCACACCCACATTCATTAATAGAATCAATGTATTAGGAAAAACATTCTCACTTCCCAACAATACTGCACACAAACGGTATTCTCTGTCCTCATGTCCACCTCAATGACATCACCTGTACCAATGTCATGTTTCCCCCCCCCCCCCCCCCATCATCAGTGTTGTGTGTCTCTACAATGTGGCTGCCAAATGATTTTATGTTGAGAAGGCAAGAAGGGCCATCCCCTAACTCCTGGTGTACAAACTTGTATCTTACAGATGTTTTGGCATCAGGAGGGACCTGGAGTCTCTGACACGCCGGTTCTGGTGCATATGGTGGGACCATCCTGATATAATTAGGAGCGTGCGACGGCGACTCAGGGCGCGACGTAAGTATTATAAACAGGGCACCTGTAGTCCTTTGTAAATGTATTTATTTAATAATACAAATTTCATGTTCAGTTTCCATGTGGCTAATAGGCAAATAGTAAGTCATAACACCTCTATCCCAGATCAAGGCCTGAGGTTGCAGCTACCCTCCCACGAGTGTGGCTGTAACTTCCAACTAACCTCCTCTGAGATGAATGAGATGACATGCCTCACTTCTGTATCCCCCTTTCTGGGGTGGATACTGTTTCATGGTATTCTTGCCTGATGTCCTGCTCTTAGTGGATGTCATAGCATGATTTGAAAGTAATGTAAATAAAGGGTGCTTCCACCCCCTCCTCCTCCCCCTCCCAAAAGAAATGGTCATCCTACCAGTCACAACTCAAAATGCTAACATGCTGCTGAGGAATGAGTGTTCCCTGCCAACACATCTTATAGTGTACTCCTTTTTCAGACCAGCTTCCAGGGTTCCCTGTCATGTCATCTCATGCATCGCACACCCCATGTGTCTAGCCCAGGGCTCACCACTGACCCCACCTTTCCCCATTCTTGCCTCATGCCAGCCAGCCTGCTCCTGCACTATGCAAGCCATGTTGAATGTGCTGATCTCAAGGACAATCCTTTTATATACACAGGGCGCCAGCAGCAGGAGGCGGCAAGTCTGCCTGCTCCAGTGGTGGAGGAGGAACAGGAGGAGGCAGGACTGCCTGCAGCGATGGTGGAGCAGGACGAGGAGGACGACGACCCCTGGCATGACATGCCTCCCCTCGAAGAGGAGGGCCCAACACCTCCAGCCCTCTCCACACCATCCCCATCCCCATCCCCAGCACTGCGCCTCCTGCAGCAACTGGTGAATAGCCAAAACCAGTTGGTGCAGGAGGTGTCAGCGATGATGCTGGAGATGTCGGCAATGCGGCAGGTTAATGAGCGGCACTTCAGGGCGCAGCAGCTGATCCTGGTGCCGCTCGTTACCCTGCTGCACAACGCCTTGCAGGGACGAGGACGTGGCCTCCCGTGAAGGACTTTGGGGGGGGAGGGGGGATGCAGGGAGGAGGACGTGGCCTCCCTTGAAGGACTTTGTACATAGTTCTATTTTTTTTGTTAAATACACGGATATTTTTTCATATAACAGGGTGTGTGTCTCTACTTCGTGCACTACATATTATCAAATGCTAGGGTTGATGTGAGAGGAGTCGGCAAGCTGGGTTGCATGACAGGTGAAGTGTGACACAGAAACTTTGGTTCATATGTGTCATAAGTGTGGCCATACAGAAGGCCACCTGTTCCTTCCAAACTGCATGGCTGTATGGTAAAGGGGGGGGGGGGGGGTGGCTGGTTGGCATTTCTGTTGAGGAACAGAAATGCCCATCCAGCCTCTTCCCCCTTACCATAGAGCCCCACAGCACAGAGTTGTGTAAATAATAGGTATGTTGTTGTCAATAAAAATCATTCAAATATAATAGGTATGTTGTCTAGCACTAGTGATCTGCCAAGTAGAAACTTGCACATAACCATAGGTAGCACATAGACGATGTTTGCTCTCTGATCACCAGACACCAGACAACCAAACCACATTGGTGAGGGCCAGGAAGGAGCTAGAAACAGCTGGGTCATCTGTTCACATTGAATGTATCAGCAATGGTATATAGTGCTGAGAAGAAAAGGGAAAACAACGGTAAAAGCATTAGATGGATGCTAACTTCATCACAATTGCAATATAAAATATCAGGTACAGAAGGACACAGGAAAGGGGAATTATATAGGCACCGGGCTGTAGCCACCTGCAGAACTGTAACCAGAACTCCTCTCCCTCACCATGACAAGAGCTCAAGGCCGTGGTAGGCATGCACCTGTGAACACCTTGAAATTAATTTGCAGGACAGAATTTAGCAATGTTGTTGTTCCATAACTATGGAGGATTGTAGGACTGTGTTGAATAAGAATGGGTGTGCACTTCATAAAAGAGGACTAGGGTTCACCACATAAAGAAGGATGGAACCTAGTGGGGAGACACATGAGGTGGAAAGTGGGAGAAAAACTATCTGCTGTGGATACCCATGAACCTGGTGAAAATAGAGGTAAGATTTGAATGCAGAGAACATACAGAGAATGGGGAGCCCTTGACCATGAGGGATGCACACATCCATTCTCAGGGCCTCTTCCCCTCCCCCCCCCCCACCCCAAACAGGCAGCCACAACTGAGTGTGTCCAATAGAGTACAAGACATCTGTACAATGAATTGGGTAGAAACAATCATGGCTCTCAGAGTCCAGTGTATTACAGTCCACTGCTCTTCACCAGCTGTCCTGCAAGATGCAAGAAGTGTTTGTTTAGCACCTACATAGCAGAAAGGGAAGAGGTGGCTGAGAGGTATGAGCTTACCTTGAACTTGTGGTGCAAGAATCTGTTGGCTCCAAGGGACCAGAGGCTGCCTGCTTCAACAAAGGAGAGAGAGAATGGGGGACAGTGAGGGAGCACATCACAAACACAGCAAGCAGCTCCTGGAGGGTAGAGAATGGAGAGTTGGTCAGATGTATAAAATGCAGAGTATATGCTAAGCTACCAGCTAACACCCAGCCTGAAACAAAGCCCACACACCAGTTATTTTTCAAGAATTGGCCAACCCCCCCAAAAAAAACAGGTATACAAAAGCATACAGTGGCAAAAACAAGGTTTACTATAACTGAAGCTAAAATGCTTTGAAATACCACCCCATAATCTAAAGAAAAACCTCTAAAGTGCAAGCACAGAGAAAGCTGTTTTAAAGAGGCGCCAATATAGGGAATTCAAACTTTCAAATGAGAAGAGCAGCTGAGGACGTTTATCATTATCACCCATAATCGAAATGAGGATGCCCAAAACACAGAGCAGCTGGGGACGTTCATAGTTCCCTACCTATAATCAAAATGAGGATGCCAAAATCGCTAGAGCAGAGGGGGACATTTAGGGATTTTGTCAATAATCAAAACTAGGACGCCCATCTCAGGGACGCCCATCGTGTTCTTACATGAGCGTCCTTGGGAGAGTATTTAAGCGCCCTTCTCTGTATTTTCGATTCTTTGCATCACATTGTTACAAGGGCACCAAAGCAACCACCCACCTGCAAGGTTAATTTCAACGACCTAGAAATTGAACTGCTGGTTCAGGAAATACAGAGGAGGCACACACATCTCTTTGTTCCCACGGGCCAGAGGCTGGCTGCTACAACGAAGCAGAGAGAATGGGAGGCAGTAAGGGACTGGGTCAACGTGGTCTTCCACTGTGGCAGGGATGCGGAAGACTGCAAACAGAAGTGGCGCCGGTTGAGGCGTGATGTCAGGAGGAAGGCTGGTGCCAACCCCCCAGCAGATGACACCGCTAACTTGATCCCCATTGAGCGCATCATCCATGGGCTCTTGCCCCAGGAGGGAATCCACGGCACTGGGTCCTTTGACACATCAGCACAGCCTGAGGGCTCAGGTAGGTTCACCATTAGGAAGCTGGGGTATCTGTTGTGCTGCACTACACTCTGTTTTACACAAGTGGGGGACAGTGTGGTGCTCCTAAGTAGGGGAAGGGGTGAGAACACCACATGCACTACAAATCACTATTCATTACAGACCATGACACAGGGAGTAGCAGGGGGGAAGGGGGAGGATTTCCAGCAATGTGTGTGTAGGTTACCACTGTTTCACACTTTGGAGGCCCTCCCCATTCCCTCCTCTTTTCCCATCATCAAACTCTGCATTTCTCCTTCCCACACCTCTGTGCTGTAGCCACTGTGTCCTCTGCACTCCTTCCACAGTTCTATGTCTTCCCACCTGCCTGTGTGGCTCTCTTCCACATCAGTCTCTGTAGTACACTGTGCTCCTCGTCTCCAGCTCTGTACCATGTACAATGACATCTGTGGCTTGCCTGCCAATCCCATTCCTCACCATCTCTTTGCTGGGTCTTTGCGTGTAGGGCTATGTATATGAATGCTGAAAAACAAAAGTGGGCTATTTTGACCAACACACTTCCTCCCCTTTTGCAATGCAGGTGATGACAGCCAGTCAGAGGAAGAAGTTGGCCCTAGTGGCCACCAGCCTCAGCACACAGAGCACCAAACCAGTGGGCCTGCACAAGAAAGCACACATGACCATGGGGTGGAACCACAGGACAGCAGCAGCGCCAGCTCTCTCTCCACCACCTGCAGCAGAGGCTCTCCCTCCACCACCCGCAGCCTTTGCCGATGGTGGCACTGAAGAAGAAGATGCAGAAGGGGGGGCACCTCCTCAGAAGACCATCCAGCCAGAGGAGGCAGCTACTGCACCTCACCACACAACTGCTGGGCCAGAATGTGCACATGGAAGATTACCGGTGCCAGAAATTGCAGCTGCAACAGGAAGCGCTCCAGGTGCAACAGGAAGCACTCCAGGTGCAACGGGAAGCGGTACAAGCCCAACGTGAAGTGGTACAGCAGCTCCAACAGCTGGAGCACAGCATCGAGGGCATACGCCGTGACCTGAAAGCACCTATACAGCCCTGATGCAGCAACAACTGGCGTCTACTTCCACCACTGCACAGCAACCACCCGCTAAGAAGAGGAGCTTGAGATCCTCAGCCTCCCCAGCCACTGGTCCAGCAGCCACCACACCAGCTCCCCTTCTGGGTCCTGTGCCCAGGTTGCAGGGCAAGCCACAAAGCACAAGGTGGCCGGACTTCCACAGGCCAGCCGAGGCAGCAGGCTGCCTTGTGGACACAGAGGAGAAGAGTGGGAGCTCATCAGAGGACTCTCAACAGGATTCCCCTGCAGCACCAGTTGCAAAGGAACATGGTGGGAGGGGTAGGAGGGGACGGGGCCAGGGGAGGGGGTGGGGAAAGTGATGGGACATGCTGGGGGTGGGGGGGGGGGGGTGAGGGTTGGAGGGAGGGGAATATGCACAGAGCGGGTGATGGTGGTGGGAGGGGGGTGGTGATGTGTAAATACTATGTCATAGAAATAAATGTCAACTTACTCTCACACAAAACTTGTCTCGATCAGTCTTTGCCTGGCTCTGACCCCCAGCTGGTGTGCACTTTGCTCTGCTCTGTGGGCAGGAGGTGGAGGGGGATCCTCATCCTCTTCATCTGTGGCCTGCTGCTGTGGTGGCTGTGGCCCTTCTGGGAGGGCCTGTCCTCTGTGCATTGCCAAATTATGTAGCATACAGCAGGCCAGGAATATCTTTGCCACCTTTTGGGGGGCTGTATAGGAGCACCCCTCCAGAACGGTCCAGACATCGGAACCTGTTCTTAAGTTGTCCGAAGGTGCACTCAATGATGCCACGGGTGGTCCGATGTATACTGTTGTAGTTCTCCTCTGACCCTGTTTGTGGGTGCACTATGGGGGTCATTCTGAGCCAACTCCGCTGTGGGTAGCCTCTGTCACCTTTAGGGAGAAGCAGGATGAGAAAGATGAGTGTGTATTGTTTGGAGTGGGTACCTTGTGGAGGTGGGGGGGTGGGGGATCGTGGGTTGTGGAGGGTTGCCCGGTGGAGGAGGTATAGTTTGGGCAGATCCAAACTTACCTAGGAGCCATCCGCAAGTGATCTCCCCTCGCTCAAACCGGCGGAAGATTCCTGAGTGCTGCAATATACAGGCGTCATGGGTGGAACCTGGGTATCGGGCACACACATCTAGAATCTCCCCCTGGGCGTCACACACAACTTGCATATTGAGTGAGTGGAATGCTTTCCTGTTCCTATAAGTGGCCTCTCGTGCCCGGGAGGTGGGGTGGGGTCCGAGTGCGACATGTGTGCAGTCAATGGCGCCTATAACCAAGGAGAAGCAAGCTAAGGCGTAGAAGTCAGCCATGTTGTTCTGCAGGGCCTGGGGGGTGGTGGGGAAGGTGATGTACTCAGAGGTGTGGGTAAGGAAGGCATCAAGGAACTGGGTGAGGCAGTTAGAAATGGAAGCCTGGGTGAGACCCGTGTTCACAGATAGGACAGACTGGAAACTCCCAGTGACCAGAAAAGATAGGGAAGCAGTGATCTTTAGGTGCACAGGAATGGGGTTGTTCCTATGGGTCCTGGGCTGCAGGAGGGGTTTGAGCTGGTCACAAAGGTGCTGAATGGCAGCCCTATCAAAGCGGTACCTAGTGAGACACTGCAGGTCTGTGAGGTCTAGGAAACTGCTACAGGGCCCGAAAACTCTGGGGCGTGAGTACCTCCTGCGGTGCTTCCCCTCTTCCTCCATCATGTAAGCCACCTGTGCATTTAGTGCCTCCATTTCCCCACACTACAGGTGCAATGCAGTGCCACCAGTGCTCACCTCTCCCTACCAACTTGGTGAAAAACAGCAGCAACAAACAGAAGCTTACACTCACTCTCCCACCACCGACAAACAATGTGGTCACACACAGCAGAGCCACACTGCAAGCACTCTCTGACCCAGTACAAACTCTCCTGCCACACCCTCTAGCCACTCACTCTCCAAGCAGACTTCACAAACACGCTGCAGCAGTACACAGGACAAAGAGAAAAACAGAGACTACAAACAGGTAAGAGAATGAAATATGAACTTGGGGACAGTGAATGGAGAGGGATAGGGAGTGGGGAGGGGATGGGGGAGATAGAGGAAGGAGTAGTGGTGTCTGGGTTTGGGGGCTAGAAGGGGTAGGGAAAGCTGAAAAGGTAAAACACAATCGAGGCAGGTGAGGGTGAAAATGTTCCGACTACAGCACACAGACAAAGGTAACAGGTACTCAACAACTCTCAGCTTTCTCTCCCAACAACGCTCTCGCCACTCTCCAACTGCACAAAATTGCTAATGGGTCTAAAGACGACTTCTCCCTTACCCTGGTCGCTTTTATTTCAGGTCTAACTAAGGACGCCCATGTTCCCACCCATGCAAAACCATTTCGCTAGCTGTTATATGCTGGGGGCGCCCATCTCGTAACACCGTCCATAACACGTCCATAGCATAGTAAAGCTTCTGGATTCTATACTAAGTCCTGTCACAGTACCATGGTCTGACCATTTCCAACTGGATTTCACCATTGATATCTGTATGTCAAGCTTAATCAGGCACAAGTCCTCCAAACTCATCTCCACCAGAGGTAAAAATCAATTAGGTCACTTTCTGGTCTGAGCTAACAGATTCCCTCACTACCTCATCTTGGTTTGATCAAATCCCACTGGGATACCAAGGTGAAAGCCATACTAGACAAAATTGCTCCATTTACCACTAAAAAGGTCAGGACGCCCACAAATACATCATGGTTTACAGAGAAACTATCCATCCTAAAAAGGGAATGTTGATGCCTTGAAAAGCAATGGAGAAAGAACAAAGATACTACTGATAAATCCAAATGGAAGTCAGCCTTTCCAACGCTACCAAAAGAAGGTAGCTGATTCAAAACGTCAGTACTATAGCAGCCTAATAGGTCAAGATCTTGTCAATAAAAAACTTGCTTCCACTAATGATGATGAACATTCACAGAAATCATGTCCCACCACCCAAAACCTAGCTGATCATTTTGCCAATAAGATCCTCTAAATTAGGTCTGAACTATCTAAAGCTACTCCAACAGAGGAAATAGTCCAACCCGTAGGTTCATCCTCAATCACTGGAGATCCTACAATCCAAGGACTCAAAACTGACCAAAACTGGGAATCTTTTCAACATTAACAGTTGAGGATAAGTACATAAGTACATAAGTAATGCCATACTGGGAAAAGACCAAGGGTCCATCGAGCCCAGCATCTTGTCCACGACAGCGGCCAATCCAGGCCAAGGGCACCTGGCAAGCTTCCCAAATGTACAAACATTCTATACATGTTATTCCTGGGATTTTGGATTTTTTCCAAGTCCGTTTAGTAGCGGTTTATGGACTTGTCCTTTAGGAAACCGTCCAACCCCCTTTTAAACTCTGCTAAGCTAACCGCCTTCACCACATTTTCCGGCAATGAATTCCAGAGTTTAATTACACGTTGGGTGAAGAAACATTTTCTCCGATTTGCTTTAAATTTACTACACTGTAGTTTAATCGCATGCCCCCTAGTCCTAGTATTTTTGGAAAGCGTGAACAGACGCTTCACATCCACCTGTTCCACTCCACTCATTATTTTATATACCTCTATCATGTCTCCCCTCAGCCGTCTCTTCTCCAAGCTGAATAGCCCTAGCCTCCTTAGTCTTTCTTCATAGGGAAATCGTCCCATCCCCGCTATCATTTTAGTCGCCCTTCGCTGCACCTTTTCCAATTGTACTATATCTTTCTTGAGATGCAGCGACCAGAATTGAACACAATACTCAAGGTGCGGTCGCACCATGGAGCAATACAACGGCATTATAACATCCTCACACCTGTTTTCCATACCTTTCCTAATAATACCCAACATTCTATTCGCTTTCCTAGCTGCAGCAGCACACTGAGCAGAAGGTTTCAGTGTGTTATCGACGACGACACCAAGATCCCTTTCTTGGTCCGTAACTCCTAACGTGGAACCTTGCATAACATAGCTATAATTCGGGTTCTTTTTTCCCACATGCATCACCTTGCACTTGCTCACATTAAACGTCATCTGCCATTTAGCCGCCCAGTCTCCCAGTCTCGTAAGGTCCTCTTGTAATTTTTCACAATCCTGTCGCGAGTTAACGACTTTGAATAACTTTGTGTCATCAGCAAATTTAATTACCTCGCTAGTTACTCCCATCTCTAAATCATTTATAAATATATTAAAAAGCAGCGGTCCTAGCACAGACCCCTGAGGAACCCCACTAACTACCCTTCTCCATTGTGAATACTGCCCATTTAACCCCACTCTCTGTTTCCTATCCTTCAACCAGTTTTTAATCCACAATAGGACATTTCCTCCTATCCCATGACCCTCCAGTTTCCTCTGTAGCCTTTCATGAGGTACCTTGTCAAACGCCTTTTGAAAATCCAGATACACAATATCAACCGGCTCCCCTTTGTCCACATGTTTGTTTACTCCTTCAAAGAATTGAAGTAAATTGGTCAGGCAAGATTTCCCCACACAAAAGCCGTGCTGACTCGGTCTCAGTAATCCATGTCCTCGGATGTGCTCTGTAATTTTGTTTTTAATAATAGCCTCTACCATTTTCCCCGGCACCGACGTCAGACTCACCGGTCTATAATTTCCCGGATCTCCCCTGGAGCCTGTAAGATCACTGCTGTTGAAATGCTCCCGAGCCAACTGCTCCCTGGATCAATGCCCAAAATACCTACTCAAATCCATCCCTATGTAAGTAGTAAACTGGTTACTCGATGATCTCAAAGCGCTGTTAAAAACTGGCTCTCTTCCTCCTGATATGGGCAAAATTGTTCTCACTCCGCTGTTGAAGGGATCTGGGTTAGATGTAACATCACCTGCAAACTACCATCCGGTGGCAAGCATACCCATTTTTACTAAAGTATTAGAAACCTACATCAGTAAACAATTCTCTTTATATCTGGAAATTTTTTCTATATTACACTGTTCACAATTTGGCTTCAGATCGTCACATAGTACGGAAACATTGTTGCTAGTTCTAACTACATATGTCAAACAACAGCTATGCAAAGGTGACCCAAGTAATTCTTCTCCAATTCGATATATTGGTGGCATTCAATGCGGTTGACCACACATTGCTACTCAAACGCCTGGACCAGATAAGAATCAAATGGTTCAGTGAATTCCTTTCAAATCGAAGCTGTTCTGTCAAGTAAAACAACCAACTTTCCAACTACTGATCTCCTAACTGCGGGGTTCCGTAGGGATCTCCCCACTCACCTACCCTATTCAATCTCTTTATGTCATCCCTTGTCTCAATACACCTGGGTCTTAATGAACTACTATTATCCTACGCAGATGACATCCTGCTTCTCTTATCAGTAACAACATCAAAGAAAGATACAACTCAGTCTGTAGTGAATGGTATGACTGCTGTTAGCACCTGGGCTCTGACCAATAAACTAAGTGCAAAAAAACAAGGTCCTGTGGTTCCAAAATCAAGTAGTTGAGGTCCCATAATCAATATCTTTTCCAATGGTCAAAGCTTTACAGTTGAGTCTGAAACCAGAGTACTAGGGGTCTTGCTTGATTCTTCACTCACCTTCTCTTCCCATATTAACCAGCTATGGAAGAAAACACAAATCTGAAAACTCAAAATGAGACAGCTACGTCTAGTCAGATCATTCTTTGACAAAGGCCTTTGCAGTACTAGTTCAAATGTTAGTCCTACCTCACTTGGATTACTGTAACATTCTATTTCTTGGTATTAAGTGTCAATATCAGAAAAAACTACAAATCATATAGAATACAGCTGCTAGACTAATATACAGATTGAATAGATATACTAGTGTTTCAACTCATCTTAACAAACTGCACTGGCTTCCCACAGCAGAAAAACTCTGGTTCAAAGCTGCTTGTTTAATTTTTCAAATCTTACAGGGTTTCACCTCTGAACTGCTAAGACCGCTTTGCAACTTTTGGTCCTGTCTAACAGATTGAAAGAACAACTGATGCTAGCGCCACCATTTCAAAAGACAATTCGAAATCAAAAGATTTTCAGCTCTCTATTTCCTGTATTTGGAGTTAAAATATGGAACTCTCTACCTATTGCCATCAGATCAGAAAGCAGCTACCTTAGCTTCAGGAAGAGGCTAAAAACATTTCTCTTCCCAAAGACTGCTTCATAACAATCCATTGACTTCTACCTCCTAGTATCATCCATTATCCTTTCCTATAATGTTTTTGGTCTTATGCATTACACCAATGGACTCTAATTGTTCTCATACCTCACACTAACATTATTGGCTTTTGTCTCACCTAGAATGTAAACCGCACTGAACCCTGGAAAGGGAATATTAGCAGTATAAAGCATGAAGGTCGTCATGACAAAACAAATGTCGAATACTACGCAACTGAAGGAAAGCACAGAAGTAGGATTTAATCAGACTAGAAATTTGTGGAGAAAAAGGTAGAGCGGAATCCAAAGTAATTCCAAGGTAAGAAAAAGAAATCAAATCAGTTCTTGTGATTTGATTTCTTTTTGTTACCTTGGAATTACTTGGGATTCTGCTCTATCTTTTTCTCCACAAATTTCTAGTCTGATTAAATCCTACTTCTGTGCTTTCCATCAGTTGCGTAGTATTCGACATTTGTTTTGTCATGACAACCTTCATGTTTTAATACACTAATTTTCCAGACATTATAATTGCAATATTGTGTATGCTGGTTTGCCCCGGTTCTCTTTGAAAAAGCTTCAAACAATTCCGAACACTGCCATCAGACTCCTTTGTCGCACTCATAATTCGGAACACATAACTTATCTGCTTTAAAGTCACCATTGGTGGCTGCGCTGAAGATTACCACCGGGAATGCCTCCCGTGGTAGAAAATAGAAAAATATTTTCTACTGTGGGAAACAGCGTGCACCAACTTTGACATTACTACCAGGTGAACGGTAGTCCTACTGCCACTTTATAAAAGGGCCTCCCAGTAACCCATTCAGAATCCTGGGTATGAGTATGGCTATTATTCCACCAGAAAATGCTAATAGACTAAAGTTAGACTGCTTTACCTCCAGTGAAATGTGGCTACAGAAATAAAAGTTACTAGAAACTTATCAGGGACAGACTTCTGGAGTGGAAGAATGGCCTAGTGGTTAGGGTGGTGGACTTTGGTCCTGAGGAACTGAGTTTGATTCCCACTTCAGGCACAGGCAGTTCCTTGTGACTCTGGGCAAGCCACTTAACCCTCCATTGCTCCTTGTAAGCCACATTGAGCCTGCCATGAGTGGGAAAGCACGGGGTACAAATGTAACAAAAATAATTTATGAATCACAAAGATTATGATTGAAAACATAGAAGTGAAATCTGTACTTATCCATTCATTTTCTAATGCTTTTGACCTTTGCCTATACTGAAAATCACCTCATCCCTATCAGATCTAGGACAATACCAAAGCCATACTCATGGAGGACTAGCAAAATGGGAAACTGGGTTCAATTCCCTGTGGCTCCTTATGACCTGGGGCTAGCCACCCAACTCTCCATTACTCCAAAAGGACAACAAAATTAGGATTGTGAGCCCACTAGGGACAGAAAAAATACTTGCAAATAAATATTAAAGTACTTTAGTTGTACCACAGAAAGATGGTATATCAAATCCTTGACTCCCTCCCCCCTCCAATACCCTACCCGCCTTACTCCCATCCACCAAATTTGGACATGATCAGTTTTTAAATGGAAATTATGCTGCCCTCAGACAAATGGACAGAGGGCCTGGTTCTGGTTCAAAACTGCTAATGAGCTCGAATGCACTGAATGGACCTGAGTGGCTTACTGTATCCAAAGATCAACCTACCACCATTAACTGCTGTAGTTTTTATTGAATCATTTCGTATCGTATAGCGCATAACTTTTATATGCAGTGCTGAATACATAATAGACAATGTAACAATGTATATTACCCCAATCCATATATAACACAGACAATACGGCAGTGACAATGAACTAGTCGTTCAGAGTTATATGTGTTTCCAAGGTCGCCTTTAACCCACAACTTTCAAAGGCCAGAGACTAAAGCGTTTCGAACGCGTAAATGAATAAAGGAAAGGAGCCGGTCAGCCGGGGGAAGATGCGAGTGACGTAATAATCGACACGCAAGAATTCTTAGAGCCGCAGTATCCAGTAAAGTACGGTACTCCCAGCAAGCCTCGGGGTGACGTCACCGGAAATGAGTCTGCACCGTACCTTTGTGCGTTTCCGGCCAGAGCTGCCGGTGCTTGTTGCTTGGTACAGTATTAGGTTTCTAGTTTCGGCACGTCTCTCGCTGTAGGTTCTGACCTCGCCATGAAGGACGTGCAGGGTTATCTGCAGCAGCAGCAGAGTCAGAGCGCCGGCCCCGAGCTGGCTGCAGTTTGGCATCGTCTGGAGGAGCTGTATAACAAGAAGTGAGTGAGGCTTTGGTACCTCATATTATCCAAATGGTGCTGCTCTTGATTCTCACTGAACTCTTGTGATGCTCAGACTGCGAGGTTTGGGTTGTAGATGATTCGTTTTCTTCTTTTCTGTCTCTATGATGGATGATTATACACTGACCCTGGCGTTCCCAACTTCATGTGCCCCGATCCCAGTGTGTCTTGGTTACTGATAGGGTCCTGTACTTCTTGTTCCTGATTTTCCCTTCTGTGTGTTGGATTTTTTTCTCCTTCCACATGCCGGCTCTGGAGTTCTCAAGGGTGTTAATGTGCATCGGTTATATCACCCCTTCTCTCAACCAGTCTGGTTTGTAGTCTCTAAATAGGATTCACAAAGCTATTCATAGTAACGTACATAATAGATGACGGCATAGTAGATTACCTGTATGGTTCATCCCAGCGACGTTCCTAGGGTGGCTGGCACCCGGGGCGGATCGCCGATGCGCCCCCCCCCCGGGTGCAGCGCGACCCCCTCCCCCTGCGAAAGGACACCTCCCCCCCCGGGTGCATTTTTACCTGATGGGGGGGGGGTGCCACGCACCTCTCACCTTTCGGCTTCGCTCGTTCCATGCTCCCTCTGCCCTGGAACAAGAAGTAACCTGTTCCGGGGCAGAGGGAGCATGGAATGAGCGGAGCCGACAGGCGCGCGGCGTGCACCCAGGGCGGACTGCCCCCCCCCCCTCTTGTTATGCCACTGGTCCATCCAGTCTACCCCACAATATAAACATAGCATAGGGTATGATGTGATACTACATATGTATACTTGATCTTGATTTGCTTAATGGTTACACCGGAACCCGGCAGGACCTGGGTCCATTCCCGCGGGATCCTCATGGACTTCGGTCCATTCCCACAGGATCCCCGTTATCCCTGTTCAGCTCTCTACAGCACCCCAGTAACTGTGAATCAGACCCAGGAGGCTGGGCTTGTGGACACTGGCTCTAGCATGACTTTGTTACAACCAGAGTTAGTGCTGAAGATGCTGTTTTACCAGGGTGCACTGCGGAGGTAATGTTAGCCAATGGGTACCCTGGATTCCTGGATTGGGGTACCAAGCCTGGATACAGAGAAGTAGACATAATGAAAAACATGTCGGTACCAATGCTGTGTGGGTCTGATGTGGGTCTAATGAACATTACCTTTGATAGCAGAGTCAGCATTTCTGCTATGGTGACCGATAGTCAAGCCCAGGAGGCCCAACAAGCAGAAGCAGCAGAGATTATCTCTCCAGTTCCAGATCCTAAGCCAGTCCCGGTGGGACCAGCTGACCAAGCAACAGGAGGTGGTGCTCCAGTGCTTCCAGCAGCACCAGTTACGTAGGTGACCGGGGCAGTGTGTATGGAACAGCCTGACATAACTGACATACCTATTGATTAGACTGTTGACCCTGATTTGTCAGTCACCAGCAGAGATCGTTCCAGGTATGGATACTGCTATAAGACTGAGACATGCTTTTCAGGAAGCACAGCACTCTGACCTGGAAGCCCTGAGGCAGAGGGCTATTCAACCAACCAGCGAGATTTGCAGAGATCGTATCCTATGGAAAGGGGGCTTGTACAGAGAGAGACTGGTCCTGCTGATCCTAATAGGCCCTGGACAGCAGGCAAGCAGCTTATAGTGCCCAGGGCATACAGAGAACAACTTCTACAAATTGTGTACAACATTCCACTAACAGGACATCAGGGGTTGACACGCACATGCACTAGATTAACGCAGAACTTTATTTATTTATTTGTTGCATTTGTATCCCACATTTTCCCACCTATTTGCAGGCTCAATGTGGCTTACTTAGTACCGTGATGGCGATCGCCAATTCCGGTAAGAGAAATACAGTGTTAATGATCATAGATGACAGAGTATATAAGTAATTCAGGAGAAAGAGTTAAGTTTTGTCTAGTTCTGGTAATAGTTTCCATTGTGTTGGAGGGTTCAGGTGTTTAGATTGGGTCATTCTGCTATGCCTTTATGAACAGGTTGGTTTTTAGCGATGTTTAGGTCGTGCATTGTTTTCATGACGTTTGGAAGTGCATTCCATATTTGTGTGCTTATATAAGAGAAGCTGGATGCATATGTTGTCTTATATTTTAGTCCTTTGCAGCTGGGGTAGTGGAGATTTAGATATGTGTGTGCTGACCTTGTGTTTCTGGTTGGTAGGTCTATAAGGTCTGCCATGTAGACTGGGGCTTCGCCGTGAATGATTTTATGAACCAGAGTTCAGATTTTGAATGCAATTCGCTCTTTGATTGGGAGCCAATGTAGTTTTTCTCGTAAGGGCTTGGCACTTTCGTATTTCGTTTTGCCAAATATAAGTCTGGCTGCAGTGTTTTGGGCAGTTTGGAGTTTCTTCATGATTTGCGCTTTGCATCCAGCATAAATTGCGTTGCAGTAGTCTAGGTGACTTGGAACCATTGATTGTACTAGGCTGCGGAATATTTCCCTCAGGAAGAAAGGTTTTACTCGCTTAAGTTTCCACATTGAGTGAAACATTTTCTTTGTTGTATTTTTTGCTTGGCTCTCTAGCATGAGATTTCGGTAGATTTTCACTCCAAGAATTTTCAGGCTGTCTAAAACAGGAAGGGTGTAATCTGGGGTGTTTATATGTGTGGGTTTTTTTGTGTTGTGTGGTGATGAGAGGATGAGACAGTGTGTTTTTTCTGCGTTGAGTTTTAATTGCAATGTATCCGCCCATGAGGCTAAGTTTGATTTCATTTGTGATTTCTGTTAGGTCATGTTTAACTGTGATGTATATTGTGACATCATCTGCATAGATGTAGGGGTTGAGGCTTTGTTGGATAGGGATTTGGCTAGTGGGGTCATTATTAGGTTGAAAAGGGTCGTTGATAGCGGTGATCCTTGAGGTACTCCACATTCTGGTTTCCATGGTAGTGATGTGTTCGAGTTTGCTATCACTTGGTATGTTCTAGTCATTAGGAAGCCATTGATCCAACTGAGTACGCTTCCACTGATACCGAAGTATTCTAGTATGTTTAGTAGTATTTTTATGGTTAACCGTGTCCAACGCACTCGACATGTCAAATTGAAGGAGAAGTACACTCTTGCCAGTTGCAATTTCTTGTTTGAATTTGGTTAGGAGAGTGATTAGTACTGTTTCGGTGCTGTGGTTTGAGTGGAATCCTGGTTGTGATTCATGTAATATTGAGAATTTGTTCAGGTATTCAGTAAGTTGCTTGGTTACCATACTTTCCAGTAGTTTGACTACCAGAGGGATAGATGCTACCGGGCGGTAGTTGGTAGTATCATTTGCTTTTTTCTTTGAGTCTTTAGGTATTGGGGTGAGTAGTATATTGGCTTTGTCCTTGGGAAAGAGTCCATGTTGTAGCAAGTAGTTTAGGTGTGAGGTGAGGTCTTCTATGAAGCGTTGCGGGGCGGATTTTATTAGGTTGTTGGGACATATGTCCAGTTTACAGTGGGATTTGGCGAACCTGTTGGTAGCTTGGGTGACTGTTTCAGCGTTGAGGAGTGCGAAGTTTGTCCAGATTCGGTCTCCTGGGTACTCCTCTAGGATTGGGTCCAGACAGTCAGTGAATTTTTCAATGTCACTGGTGTTCTGTGGTAGCGTGTTGCTTAGGTTTACAATTTTCTCATTAAAGTATTTGGCAAGTTTGTCTGCCGATGGGGTGTCTGTGTTGGTTGTGGTAACCGGTGTGGTATCTAGTAGTTTGTTGATGAGTTGGTACAGTTTATGGGTGTCTTTGTAGTTTGGCCCTATTTTAGTTTTCTAATAAGACCTTTTGGTTTGCCTTATTGCATACTTGTATTTCCTTTGCATTTGTTTCCATGCGTTGCGTGTGTGTTCATCCTTTATTTTTATCCATGCTCGTTCAAGCCTCCTAACTTGTGTTTTTAGTTTTTTCAGTTCTTTGTTATACGATGGTATTGAGTTGTGTGTTCGTGAGGTTCTTGTTTGTAGTGGTGCTACAACTTCTATTGGTCGGGAGTATCTCGAGCCGTAGCTGACTATTGTCGAACCTGTGATGCGTGCCAAAGAGTGGTTAAGACCCAAGTCCACCCCCGAGCTCCCCTGAAACCTTTACCCATTATCAGTGAGCCCTTTGAGAGAATAGCTGTGGATAAATTGGGGCCTCTAGCTGTCCCTAGCTGGACTGGGAAAAGATATATATCAACAGTGGTGGACTTTGCTACCACATATCCTGAAGCGGTAGCCTTATCCTTCATTGAATCAGAGAAAATTGCTACTGCCCTGCTAGAAATACTTTCCCGGATAGGATATTCACGAGAAATACTCTTAGACCCAAGGGACACAGTTTATGTCTGAGTTGATTCAGAATCTGTAGTCACACTATGGAGTGAAATCTGTACTTACCACACCATATCACCCTGAAATTAAGGGTTGGTGGAGAGATTTAATGGGACATTAAAGCATATGTTAAAGACTTTTGTAGAAACGAGACTGGGAGAAATATTTGCCCTACCTACTGTTTACATACAGAGAAGTACTTCAGGAGTCTACAGGGTTCTCCCCATTTGAGCTGCTTTATGGCCGGAGGGTGAGAGGGCCCCTTGAACTAATAAGAGAACATTGGGAGGGGAAAGTTGATACCTCTGACACCCGTGCAATTGAATATGTAGTTAATATACTGCAGAGATTGGAAGAACTTGTGGATTTTGTCAGAGATAACTTGCAGGCAGCCCAGACTAAGCAAAAGACCTGGTATGATCATAAGGCCCGAAATAGAGAGTTTTATGAGGGCCAGCAGGTACTTGTTTTAGTCCCAGTTCATCAGAATAAACTTCAGGTTAATTGGGCAGGACCTTACAGGGTCATAAGGTGCCTGAGTGATACAAACTATGTTATATCTATGGTCTCTCAAGACAGAAAGCAGCGTACCTTTCATGTAAATATGTTAAAGGCCTATGCAAACCGCACAGCTGTGGTGCTATCTGTGTGCAGCCTACCAGAAGAGTGTCAGGATAGTGAGCTCATACCTGACCTCTTAGCAGAGACATTACCAAAGGGATCTGACACTGAAGAGAAACTATTTACATGTACAGACTGTGAAAAAACTTTCAGTCGAAAGGGGGAACTAGAACAACAGGAAACATGTATAAAAGAGACCAATTTTACATGCCCTAAGTATGAGAAAGATTTCAGTATGAAAAAGGAGCTAATTCAGCACATGAAAAATAATAAAGAAACTGGAATATGTACAAGTATAGAATATGGGAAAAGCTGTATCAATAAAGCAAACCTTACAGAATATCAGAAAAACACTGATAATAGAATATATTTATGTCCTGGTTATGACAGTAGGTTCAACCAGGAAGAAAGCTCCACAAGAAATGCAAGATTTCACCCAGGGGACAGACCAGTTTCAAATATGGAGTGTAAGAAAAGCGTGTTGACAATAAAGCAGCATAGAATTCATTCAGGGAAGAAACCATTTACATGTACTGAATATAGAAAAAGCTGTATTCATAAATCACAGCTAACGAAAGCACCAGAGAATCCACACAGGAGTGAAACCATTTACAAGTGCTGAGTGTGGTAAAAGCTTCTGTCAGAAGATACTCTTCACTATTCACAAAATGAAGCATACAGGATTAAAACTGTTAGCATGTACTGAGTGTGGTAACAGCTTCTGTTATAAACACCAGAAAGGCATTGAACATGATAATGCTGATGGCCTCTCCAGAAAGGAAGAGCCAGAACCACCCTGACACTGGACTATCGATACCTGATCAGCGGAGGTGTGACAGAACAGCGTTTTTTAAGCCTGTAAAACTGCCTTAATTAATTCTTGAAGTTTATGTCTCTAATTTGGCCAGCAGGTGGTGCATGTTTATGCTTCGAAGCTGCTGCAGAACCAAGGTTGTTTCCTTTGTGTAAGCCAGTGATTCCTATATCTGGTCCTGGAGGCACTCCAGCCAGTCAGGTTTTCAGGATATCCACAGTCAATATTAATGGGAGAGATTGCATACATTGCCTTCAGTGCATGCAGATCTCTCTCATAAGTACATAAGTAATGCCACACTGGGAAAAGACCAAGGGTCCATCGAGCCCAGCATCCTGTCCACGACAGCGGCCAATCTGGATCATTGTGGATATCCTGAAAACCTGACTGGTAAGGTTGCCTCCAGAACCAGGTTTGGGAACCTCTGGTTTAAGCTTTTTGGAAAAGCAGTCTGTAGTATACTTTCGAAGATTGTTGTTCTGGGCTCTGGCACAGGAGCTCATTTTCATTTGGATTTTACTGGCTTTTCTCCAGTCTTAGCCAGGAAGAAAAGAGAGTTGGATCTCTTTGCTGAGGCTCTATGAACAGTTATATGTCCTGATCTTCTCAGGTATTTTTTAGAAAGTAAACAAATGTTTAGATAGTTTATAATTTCAGTTACCTGTTTATGTGCTGATTGCAGGTTTTTTTTGTTCATTGTTCAATATTTTAAAGACAATAAACACTATTCAGTTTATTGCCTCTGCTGTCTGGACTGATGAAGAATCCTGGTGGTTTATGTGTTGGGTCTGTGAGTGCTTTCTGGGAACTGTGCAACCACTGGGACTGTGGTCCCAGTAACCTAGAAATCACTGGGGATATTTTGAGAGTGAGAGACTCACCCAGAGGCGGTTGGGACCCAGTCGGAGGGAGGAGGGTGCTAGTGTAGACCACAAGCGGAAGGTGCAGGCAGATCTGAGCTGTGCTGCGTTTCACGACAAGTTCCTTGTCTTCTAAACAGGATTCTTTTGTGTTTATCCCAAAATTCCATTACCATTTATATCTCCACCACCTCCTGTGGGAAGACATTCCAGGTATCTACCACCCTCTCCATGAAAAAGTAAAGTACTTCCTGACATTATTCCTGAGTTGGTCTCCTTGCAACCTCAATTCATGTCCTCTAGTTTTACCACCTTTCCATTTCTGGAAAAGGTTTGTTTGTAGGTTAATATCTTTCAAATATTTGAATGTCTCTATCATATCACTCCTTTCCTGTAGGGTATTGATGCAGTTCATCTTTTCTCCTCATATGGCTTGTGATGCAAACCCCCATACCATTTTTGTTGCTTTTCTCTGAACCACTTCAAGTCATTTTACTCCCTTAGTAAGATACAGCCTCCAAAACTGAACATGATATTCTGTTACAGGAAATGAACCTCATTCCTGAGTCAGACTATTTTGAACCTAAGAATAGCTATACTGGGTCAGACCAATGGTCCATCTAGCCCAGTATCTTTTTTTCCAGCAGTGGCCAATACAGGTCATAAGTACCTGACAGAAAACCAAATAGTAGCAGCATTCCATGCTACTGATCCCAGGGCAATTTGTGACTTCCCTGTTGTCTCTCAGTTGACGTGCTCTCGATCTCTTAGATTTATTTTTAGTGCTCTTAATACTTCCGTAGTACCAAAGAAAGCTGCCCCCTAAAGTTCATGGGGTATAATATATACTAGCAACATATCTGGGTTCATTTAGAAGGTTTTCTTAATGAAGCTACTGGTGTTTAATACATTTGAGAGAATTTCTGTATCTTTCTGCTATATTGTTTTGCCATTTTTTGGTATTTGTTTTTTTTTCTCTTTTCATATATTTTATTTACTAGGTGTTGGATTTACACTTCTATCTGTTCTATTCTTTTTTTTTAACTTTTTTTTTGTCATTTTAGGCTCTGGCATCAGCTGACTTTGCAAGTTCTTGAGTTTGTACAGGATCCTTATTTTGCCAAAGGAGATGGACTTATTAAGGTGAATGTTTGTTCTCTACCAGTATTAAGGAATTTCACAAGAACATCATTTCTTTTGTTTTGGCATTATATACTGGAAGCTGGTAGATGCAGATTATGTCACTTCAGAGTAATATATACATCCCTACTAGTAGGCTGATGCTCAAAATGTGACGCTGGCATTAGTGAGTGCAGAATGCTCAGTGGGCTCTAGCGTGGAAGACAATGAGCATGCCAAAGATTAGCGCAAATAGCATGCAAATGTAGTCAAAGGCATGTTATTGAGGTCATTTCCTATTCCCTCCCTCCCTTCCTATTCTCCCCTTGGAGACAATGCAAAAAAGAAAAGCTGGCTTTACCGCTGAAAACCTAACGCCAGCTCGAAGCAGGTGTTAGCGTCACAAGAAATCCTCCGTTCTTTAAAATTTGCCGGTTTTGATTTTTTGGAAGTGGAAGAAAGCTTGTGCAAGCCTGTGAGCACCGGTACTAAGAAATAAGTGTGCACACGTATGAGCAAAGCTGAAAGTGAAAGCACACATTGGCGCCCATTTCCTGCTCTTAAATATAAGCCTTACAAGTAAAAAAAAAAAATTGAAAAGCCTATATTTAAAGGTGCAGAAAAAAAGCGCTAATTTGTGCTTCGCTTTCAGGGTTTCCTGGCGCATGCTCGCAAGAGCTGAGCTTACCGCAAAACTCCTCTGCGCGTACGCCAAGCGTGCTTCCTCGCTGGCACTTTTACAACGTGCATATAATTTCAGTACCATTTCCTTTGAGCGTTGCTGAGCTAGTTTTCTGCACTGTTCCAGCAGTATGGGTTCTGCATTGTTGGCTTTACCGCAGGAGTTCTGAGCGTTGGTCTGTAAGAATCTCAGCTGATTGTTTTTTGGGCAGTTTGGAGGAAGATGTGAATACCCATTGTGGCTGATTTGCTTTACTGTCTCTATTCACAGCTTTATGAGAACTTTATCTGCGAGTTCGAGCACAGGTGAGAGACTTTATTGTCATTAATGGACCACAGAGACTGAATTTCACCTGTGTGCTAATTACATCTTGTTTTGTTTCAGAGTCAATCCTCTGTCACTTGTTGAAACCATTCTCCATGTAGTGAGGCAGATGACAGGTAAGCAATGTGCAGTTTCTAGAAATTTGGGATCTCATCTTAACTCTCACGGGGTCAGTGCTCAAAAATTAGTGCCAGTGGTAAAGGGGGTTAGCACCAGATGATCAGAGGGCTCGTGCACCAAAGATGGCCGCACATTGCATGCTAATGTATTGAAATGGATGCTAATGAGGTCAGTTACTATTCCTTTGCAATGCTCAGAATCAAATTCTGGTCTATAACACCAAAAACTTACTGCCAGCTCAGAGACAGTGTTGAGGGGCTTGGGGAGAGGATTTCTTCTAAGTTTCTCACATTAAACTGCTGGTTTTGTCTTCTTTTGGAAGCATAAGCAAGCCTGTGCAAATTCTACATGTTGATAGTGAGAAACAAATGTGTGGGAGTCTGAGCAAAACTGAAAGTGAAAGCGCTCATTGGCGCCTGTTTTAGTGGAAACAATTTTTGAAAAGCTCATATTTTAAAGCACAGAACAGCGCCAGTGTGTGCTTGCACTTCAGGTTTTGTCTGAACATAAGTGCAAGAGCCGCGCTTACCATGAAATTTTTGTGCATGTGCAGCAGGCACGCTCCTTCCCTTGCTTTTGGTTTAACAGCGTGAATTGTGCATAGAATTTGAATTGCATTTGCGTTGAGCGTTGGTTAGCTTTTGCTTTTTTGTACTTTTGGGGTTTGTGTTGTGGGCTTTGAGTATCAGCCTCAAGGAGTTTTTTTTTTTTTTTAATTATTAAAGTTTCTTCATAGCCTGCAATAGATAGGTGCAATTGAATGACAGATCTATCACCTCTGTCAGAATTAGAGATTGACTAGGGGTATAAGGAGAAGCAAGGTTTGCCAAGAAAGCATTATGATTTGCTGAGGTCCCTCTTGGATATTATAATTTTGTTAAGATGATGACATATTTGAAGAGTCTTTTTTTTAGATGTTGGGAATACGTTTTGGTGGTTTGAAATATATAATAAAGAAACTCTCTGTTAGACATACTCTGACAGTTTGTACTTATTTGTTAGCATTTCCTAAGCAATTATTAAAACATTTCTCTTGTAACACTGCACATTTTCTCTTCAGATCCTACAGTGGCTCTTACTTTTCTGGAAAAGACCCGAGAAAAGGTAGGTTAATGTGAATTTACTACGCCTCAACTATGTATTGGTTACCTGTTTGTTGCTGTTTCTTAGATATGTTTGCATGTCGGTCTGTGCTATCATGTAGCTGTGCTTGTTGCAGTTGCACTTTTATGAAGACACATGCCCAGGGATGGTAGGAGGATAACCAATTGGACACTGTCGTACCAGGGTAGAAATTATATTGTATTGATAGGGTGGATCAAATTGGTGGAGGTGTAGCAATGTATGTTAAGGAGGGCCTTGAATCAAATAGATTGAAAATTGTGCAGGAAACAAAACACATAGCTCTGATACCACATGCAGTCAAAATCTTGATGAAGATCATTCAACAGCGTTTGAGTATAACCATCAACAGGGAGTTGTCAGATGTGCAAGCTGGCTTCAGGAAAGGCAGAGGCACTCATGATCATATTGCCAGCCTTCGATTATAGAAAAAGCTGAGTGTGGCAGAAAGATCTCTGTATGTGTTTTATCGATTATTCAAAGGCATTTGATGTGCTTGAGCACAACAAGCTCTGGACCTACCTGAAGGAGATGGGCACACCACAACACCTGATTGAACTCATAAGATCACTCTATCAAGATCACGAAGCTACAGTCCAAATACCATATGGAGAGACAGATTGGTTCAAGATTGGAAAGGGCACATGACACGGATGCATCCTGTCACCAGCAGTTTTCAACATGTATTCTGAAACCATCATACGATGAGCAGGCCTGGATTAGTCCAAGATTGGCGTGATAATAGGTGGCAGAAACATCAACAACCTCCGATGTGCTGATGATACCACCCTGCTGCCTGAAAATAAGAAGAATCTTGAACATTTGATCAGAAAAGTCAAAGAAGAAAGTGAGAAGGTTGGACTGCACCTGAACATCAAAAAGACAAAGATCATTTACTATGACATCAGCAAAAAAAATGTGAATGTTGACATCAAGATCAACAATGAAGAAATTGAAGTAGTCAAAGATTCCATCTTTCTTGGCGCCAAAAATTAATCACAATGGTGAGTGCACCCCTGAGATCAAGAAATGGCTGACACTTGGGAGAAGTGCGATGGTCAGCATGAACAAAAATTTGGAAAAGCAAGGACATCAGCCTGGCAACCAAATGTAGATTGGTCAGTGCAATCATCTTCCCATTAGCAACATATGGCTGCGAATCTTGGACGTTGAGAAAGGCAGACAGGTGAAAAATTGATGCATTTGAATTATGGTGCTGGAGATGACTGTTACGCATCTTATGGATTTCCAAAATAACAAACCAAGCAGTTCTAGAACATATCAAACCAAAATTCTTGCTGGAGGCCAAGGTAGCAAAACAAAAGCTCTTCTATTTTGTTCACATCATACGAAGCAAGTCCCTTGAAAGAGACATTATGCTTGGAATGGTTAGTGGAAAAAGAAAAAGTGGCTGCCCAAGAATTCACTGGATAAATGATATCAAGGAAGATACTTGAATGAACATAGCAGAACAGAAAGATGCTGTGAGAGATTGGAAGGCATGGCGAACACTGATTCATAGAGTGACCGAGAGCCGTACTCAACTGATTAGATAAGGAAGGAAGGGTTCTCAATGGAGATGGGTAGATAGTGGGGTTCCCCAGGGATCTGTGCTGGGACCGCTGTTTTTTTAAATATTTATAAGTGATCTGGAGATTGGAGTAACTAGTGAGGTAATTAAATTTGCTGATGACACAAAGTTATTCAAAGTTGTTAAATCGTAAGAGGATTGTGAAAAATTACAAGAGGACCTTACTAGACTGGGAGACTGGGCATCCAAATGGCAGATGACGTTTAATGTGAGCAATTGCAAAGTGATGCATATGGGAAAGAGGAACCTGAACTGTAGCTACATGATGCAAGGTTCCAGGACTGATCAGGAAAGGGATCTAGTTGTCATCGATGATACGTTAACACCCTCTGTTCAGTGTGTGGCGGTGGCTAAGAAGCAAATAGAATGTTCTGTATTATTAGGAAAGGAATGGAAAACAAAAATGAGGACATTATAATGCCTTTATATCACTCCATGGTGCGACCGCACCTTGAATATTGTGTGCAATTCTGGTCACATCTCAAAAAAATATAATGTAATTAGAAAAGGTACAGAGAAGGGCGACAAAAATGATAAAGGGGATGGAACAACTTCCCTATGAGGAAAGACTAAAGCGGCTAGGGCTCTTCAGGTTGGAAAAAAAACGGCTGAGGGGAGACATGATAGAGGTCTATAAAATAATGAGTGGCGTGGAACAGGTGGCATAAAATGTATTGTACTGTTTTGGGATCTTGCCAGGTACTTGTAACCTGGTTTGGCCACTGTTGGAAACAGGATGCTGTGCTTGATGGACCTTCGGTCTGTCCCAATGTGGCAATACTTATGTAAAGTACTTGTACTTTGTTATAATACTTAAGTACAATTGGCAGTACTTTTACTTGTAACGAGTTACATTTTTTTGTCATATGTAAGCTGTACTTTTGTACTCTAGTAACGAAGTACAAATTTAGAAAGTATTTTTAAAAAAGTATTTTCCACACTTCTGCTTCTCCCCCTCTACAGACAATGTCAGACCCGGCTGCAGCTGAACTTCCAGTCCCAGAAACAGCTGAGCTGGGAGTGGAAGTCCAGGCCCAATCAGATGTTGATAGTGATGCAAGCCAATGTGTGACATCACTTGGAAACCTTAGTGTTCCCCCCACCCCCCTCCCAAGTATGATTGGCTGAGGAAGTGTACCATCAGTCTCTCATCTACCCAGAGTCCTCTGAAGTGACCCCCGCTCCTGCCTCCTCCTCCTAATTTAACAACAGACAGACTAGTGTGGCTGTGCTGATTGAAGCAAGGGGGACTCAGATGAAGCAATACTTATGTGCCAAAGTCGTCGTATGTGCACGTTGTGTTCAGCAAAGTCCTTCTACTGCAGCATGATCAAGTTACTCATAACCTCTCCATTAGTGCTGCTCACTTATCTCCAGCTGCCAGGGCTGCAGGACCTGGTGCAACTCCTTGGCACTGCTCTGCAAGTCTGCAGTCAATCTGCAGGGAAAGCCTCCCCAGAACTAAGCCCTCTCTGCCTGGGCTGATGTAGGCTCACACTGTCTGACACACTCATGGGCCAGCAGCATCAGAGGTCACCTGAATTCTGGCATGTGCACATGGGGACCTCCATGTACAGCTGAACAAACTTTTCAGAGACACATCCAAAGTAACAACCCTCCCCACCCACCGACAGTCCGCAAGAATACACAATGAGGGACACATTGTGATTCTTCAGTGCCCCCCTGACACAACTCCTTGGATAAGACTTTCTACTTTTACTTCATTACTTTTGAAGCCAATACTTTTACATTTTACTTAAATACTTTTAAAACGTAATGTACATACCTATGTGTACATCATTAGGCCTGTGTAGCTGCAGACATTTGTATGTGCAGACATGGCTATGTGTATATGAGCAAGGCTTGTTGGTTTGTTGCTATATTTATAAAGTAAATATGATGAATTTTACATTGTAAGCATAATTAATAATATTTTTGTATAGTATAGGGGTCCATGATCCCACAGCATGCTTTCTGTCTATGACTGAATCTGACCCATGGAGAAAGTTTAATTTCTTTTTCCCCCCTCTATATGCAACAGTGGCAGCAAACTTTTGAGAGGAAACCTCACCCTTCACTCAGTAATCTCTGATGAAAACTCTCCACCATCCACTGTTATGTGAAATGTCCTATGCGAGTTTTCTCTTGAAAGGTTTTAGGGGCCTCTGGAATAAGAGATGCCAGATAAATGCAATGCTGCACAGAAAAACATGGTAGTCCCTATTCCTTGGAATTTATAGTTGGGTCAAGGCGAAGACCTAGAGTAAAAAATAAAAATTATTGATTTATCGTCTTATTTTATCTGTTCTAGTAAGTGGATTTGAATTCAGATGTATTACCTTTCTCAAATCTGAGCTCAAGGCGAGTTACATATTTATTTCCTTGTCCAAGTGGCTTACAGTCTACGTGTACATAAGTCAATGGAAGGTGAAGTAACTTGCCCAAGGTCACAAAGGGTGGGAGAGACAGGATTTGAACTCTGGCTTTCCTGGTTCATGACCCATTTCCATAAGTACCAGGCAGCTACTCTACACAATTCTATGGTTATTTCTGTTAAGTGCTGTATTAATAAAGCTTTGGTAAAAAGAATTGTGTAAAACACTCAGCTGTACAAATATTTATAATATTGGATATCATAGTGTTTGCATCTCAAGAATCTGAGTAGTCAGGAGGCTGTACATTCTGCTAAACCTTCATTGCCACTGTGGGAGGAATTAGGGTTTCTGCTGCTGATTTTCCTAGCTTCTGGTTTGTGTGCTTTAGAAGTTCTCCTTGCTGCAGACCACCATTTAAATATGTGACACTGGAGGCCCATCTTTGATGCACATTCTCTTTTAGAAAACTTTCTGTGGGGGATTGATGGTTTCAGCAGCATTCAGTTTTGCTGGATATTCTTCAAATATATGAACTGAAAACAGCAAGAAGTATTTTCCATAATTGCTAGTTGTGGTATCTGATATGCTGGATGGCTCAAGGTGCTTTACTGCACTGATCTCTCTTAAAATACCAAGGTTATTCTACACCCTGTCATGCTTTAATATCTGTGAGGTGAATGTGTGTAGTATATATATATATATATATATATATATATATATATGTCATTTTCACTAATTATTCGCTCTGCATGGTCCGCTGCAAATTCAACATGAAAGATTTACAGTACCATTTGATATCAGTTGGCAGAGAATGGGTGTACTTTATTTGAACTGTAAGTTCTTTGTGCCATGGTTTTAGGTATACTAGTCAGAGACACAGTTGGAAGGGCTTGGCTGTAGATGATTTTGTAACTTTCTCATGTTTGGTTTGACTATAGGTGAAAAGCAGTGATGAGGCAGTGATTCTGTGTAAAACAGCTATTGGGGCCCTGAAATTAAATATCGGAGACCTGCAGGCCACAAAGGTGAGAACCACTGCATATTTAGGGTACTTTTTAACCTGGACACTGCATGTTCTGCTGTCCTGGAGGGGCTGTGTATCTGTGTCCGTTCTGTCTCTCATTCTTGTGTTCTGAGTCTGCTTATCCTTGGTACTTATATCACAGATGATAGTAGAGATGGAGATGTGCATATCATGAAAGCTAAATAAAGTTTTTCCACACATACCACTAAAGGAAAACCAATTGAACAGGAGTTTGGGGGGGAGGGAGAAGGAGAGAAACTCCGGTCTTGGTCAGAAGTAGAACTCAGCCTGTTAGATTTAGTCTAGATGGGAGTGTGACATAAGATAGATTTGCTTTTTACATGAAGCAAGATAATGCGGAAAAGGAGCAGTTCTTTAAATACAAGAGCCGCATCTCCAAGAAAACTATACTTCTTTTAAACTAGGTCAGGTACAGACAAATCATCGTTCTTATTTTTAATTTTTAACGTTTTTATTGATGACAATCATTCAAAAATCACTTCACAATTGCAATATGTACAGTGAGTCAACTATAGCTAAATGCACAATAAACAAGGTACATCTTCCAGTCATCAAACTTTTCTCTTCCCCCCCCCCACCCCTTCTTCTTGAAATTTTAACAATAACAGTTTGACTGTGTACATCCCATCATTGTATGAACATCATAAATCTTCAATGCATTTACTTCCGCCATTGTAACATCCAAATGTGCAACCTTCAACAGGTACAAGTCTCAAAGCGACAATACTTTTCTGAGTGCACGTTATTGTATCCCATCCCTGTCCCATCCCATCCCTCTCCACTCATATCATTCTTATTTTTTTGAGTGAGATTGCTTTCTGTTGGATTTTTTGTGCTGTTTGTTTTATTTTTATTTATTTATTTAAAATATTTGTATTCCGCATGATCTCAACAATTCTCATCAGATTACACTATCAGCATACATAGTTCAAAACAAGCAATACAAAGACATCATAATAAAACAAAATAATAAAAAAATCAATACAGGAGGACCTCTACTTCTAACAAGATGGTAACAAAAATTCTGCTCAAACCTAGTTTACATTCCAGAACTGTCTCAAGCTTAGATGAGAAAAAAATGTTCAGCATGTGTGTGGGGTCCTGTTTTAACCTAGCACAACCTTCCATCTTCAGTCCTGCAGCCTGAGTTGCCCCTGCGGGGTGCTGTTAATTCCACATCTGATTTCTGATCATTGGCCATAGACCTGGCAAAGTATCAGTTGGTGAACATATAACTTTCCTGAATTTCAGCCCAACAGCTGGGAAACATAGAATTTCCCTATCCTTGGATTTTTGGCCCCTATACAACTAGCATTGGACCAAAAATCTATCTGAATGATTCAAAGTATCTGTGTAGTAAAGGAGTGGATGGAGGATCGATAGTATCTTGTAGTAAAGGAGTGGAGGGATGCTCTGTAGTATCTGCATAGTAAAGGAGTGGAGGGAGACTAGTATCTGTGTAGTAAAGAAGTGGAGGGATGCTCTGTAGTATCTGCATAGTAAAGGAGTGGAGGGAGACTAGTATCTGCGTAGTAAAGGAGTGTAGGGAGGTTCGTAGTATCTGCGTGGTAAATGAGTGGAGGAAGGCTCTAGTATTTGCGTAGTAAAGGAGTGGAGGGAGGCTCACAGTTATCTGGCAATATTCAGCCACTGTCTGTATAAGTTAAATGTTTAGCAGGCCTAAATCAACCATATAGTGATGAGTAGTGACAATGTTAAAATGTATATTCAGCGACGTTGAATATGCAAAACAAGTTAAACCCCATGGCCAGTGTTCAGCTTATTCCATTTGATCCCAATGTGTTGTATTGAGCCATATTCCAAATGTTGAGTCATGTATGACAAGATATAGTAGAATTGGAAAAGGTGCAGTGAAGGGCGACTAAAATGATAGCGGGGATGGGATGACTTCCCTATGAAGAAAGACTAAGGAGGCTAGGGCTTTTCAGCTTGGAGAAGAGATGGCTGAGGGGAGACATGATAGAGGTATATAAAATATTGAGTGGAGTGGAACAGGTGGATGTGAAGCGTCTGTTCACGCTTTCCAAAAATACTAGGACTAGGGGGCATTCGATGAAACTACAGTGTAGTACATTTAAAACAAATCGGAGAAAATTTTTCTTCACCCAACGCATAATTAAACTCTGGAATTCGTTGTCGGAGAACGTGGTGAAGGCGGTTAGCTTAGCTGAGTTTAAAAAGGGGCTAGACGGTTTCCTAATGGACAAGTCCATAAATCACTACTAAATGGACTTGGGAAAAATCCACAATTCCAGGAATAACATGTATAGAATGTTTGTACGTTTGGGAAGCTTGCCAGGTGCCCTTGGCCTGGATTGGCCACTGTCGTGGACAGGATACTGGGCTCAATGGACCTTTGGTATTTTCCCACTGTGGCATTACTTATGTACTTGTGTGTTCATTGGTCTGAGATTCATGGTAAGCATGAAAGTCTGTATTGCAGTTGATATGCTGTATTGAATGTGACCCCAATAAGAGTAACGTTTCCAAAGCTACTTATTAGCTTTAAGACGTTTTAAACAAGTACAGTGGAGCACCATTAGTACGTGAATGAGACAAATACAAAGGAATCCTGTTCAGAAGGAATGGCTCCATGGGATTTTATATGTTAGGAACTTTAAGGAACAGGAATGAAGTGGTTGAAATGGAGTTTTCATGAGCGCTGCGAGGATAACATTGAGATCCCACACCACTAGAGGTGGTTTAATAGGAGGTTTGGTACAAAATAAACCTCTCATTAATCTCATCATCAAGGGATGAACGGAAATTGGCTTAACTCTAGCGTGAAAAATCATAATGGCACTCAGTGTGCTCTGATTGAGGCCAGAATCAGAAAGATGGAGGAGGTAATCTATAAGGGTAGGAAGACAGCACCTAACAGAGTTGAATGCTCTGGCTGTACACCAGAGGAAAAATCTTCTCCACTTAAAACAGTAATACTTCTGTATAAAAGGTTTCCTAGAAGCTAATAGTATTCTAGACACTCCTTCTGGAAGGTTTAAGGAATGTAAATCTATGTCGTCAAAAACCAAGCTGTCAGGGCCAGACAGCGGAAGTCTAGGTGGAGGACAGACTCCTTGGTTCTTTGTTATTAGAGTTGGAAAAGGATCTAATCTCAATGGTTCTTTGAATGACAACTCTAGGAGAAGAGGGAACCAAATCTGATATGGCCAGTAAGGAGCAATTAGGATCATGGTCCCTTGGTCGCGACACAGTTTGAGAAGAGTTTTCCCTATAGAGGTGGTGGGGGAAAGGCATATTGACAGTCCATTCCCCAGTGGAGTAAGAAAAAAGGTTTCTATGATGAGACATATTCACTTCATTAAGCAAAACCAGTGCTGGGCAGACTTCTACGGTCTGTGCCCTGATAATGACTGAATAGATATGGATGGGCTGGAGTGTAAATTTTAAGGGGCTTCAACGTTAGCTTCAGAACCTTAATGCAAGAACAGTGGGCAGACTTCTACGGTCTGTGCCCTGAACATGGCAAGGACAAATCAAACTTGGGTATACATATAAAGTATCGCATATAAAGTATCACTTTGTATTTGTTCATACCGGAACTGGCAAACGCCATTACGGTACTATGTAAGCCACATTGAGCCTGCTAATAAGTGGGAAAATGTGGGATACAAATGTAACAAATAAATAAATTAAAGCACCTGATCACTTTATATGCGTTAATAACCTGCCTCCGAAAATCATAAAATTAATGTTTGGTTCTCGATCATACACGGTAGGCTGTACTGGAGATGACCTGGCGGTAGCTACAGCAAACTTCCTTTCAGTGCCAAGTGTGACAGAGGTGAGACATATTTCTGCCTACTTTCTGCTTTATACAGAATATTTTATATTCAGTATGGGTTTAAAGAAGCGCAAGCTCTGCTATTCAGTCGATGAAAAATTAACGGCTATAGATAGAGTAATCAAAGGAGAGTTGCAAGCTAAAATAGCAAAGGACCTCAATTTCAGAATCAACATTCAGAAGTTGACTTGGAAATGACTTAATTAAAAATATTGAAACTTTAGAAAGACTTGAACAAAAGCGTGTGCGTTATGCAGCCGAACCTGAACCTGACAAAGCACTACATACGTGGGTTTCATAAGAGTGAGATAAAGGAACACATGTTAGTGGCCCGATACTCCAAGCACAAGCTGAAAAATTTGGACGGTTGATTGGGCATGAATTTTCTGGTAGCAGAGGTTATAAATAGGTTCAAGAAACGCCATGGAATTTCACAAGAGCTGATTTTGGGGGAAAGATGAAGCTGCTGCCATCTTCTTTCCTAGTCAGTTAAGGGCTGTCCTTGAAGATGACTATACAGAAGAGCAAGTGTATAATTGTGATGAAATGGCCTTGTTCACAAAATTGTTACCAGACAAAACTTGGGCATTTAAATAGGAACCTAATAATATAGCAGGCCATAAGAAAATAAAAGATCGTGCCACTCTACTTTTTTGCACTAATAAAACTGGCATTCACAAGCTGCCTCCATTGCGGATTCTCTGATCTCAAGGGATGGGAAAATCTGAATTCTCTACCTTCCCTTGAACACCACATCCAAAATCCAACCATTAGACCAGGGCATAATCAAGAACTTCAAACACAATTATAGACAAGAGGTAATTTCAGCTCTTGTTTCATCAGAAAATTCTAACATTCCAGAATCCCCTATCCTTGTTCCTTCTCACCCAGTACTTTCCTCGCCCTTAATTGTCTTGTCTGTCTGTATTTTTAGATTGTAAGCTTTATCGAGCAGGGACTGTCTCTCTGTGTCAGGTGTTCAGCGCTGTGTGTGTCTGGTAGCGCTATACAAATGTTAATAATAATTTCTGAAAATGTTAAATCTGAAACAAATTATTTACATGTTTAAGAAGGCATGGGATGATGTAAAACAAGCATCCATTGAAAACTGTTGGATAAGAGGCCTGGATGATGCCTTTGCCGAAAGCAGTTCTTCTAGTGAATCAGACCTTGAAGGCTTCAGTGAAACAAATTTCATCGAGACCTTGAACCAAACTAATGAGCAAAAAGTAGCCTGTATCTACGATATGTTAAAGGTCTTTGATATAGAAACATCTGCAGAAATGATTAGTGACTGGTTGGAGTGGGACGAAAATAATGAAGCTATACAGAATTTCTGTCAGAGGAGGACATTATACAGGCCGTTCAACCACATCATGATATCCCAGAGAACAACCAAAGTGACAACGAGGATAATGATGATGATGTGCCGGCTATGAAAATTACACCTGCTGAAGCAAAGTTAATCAGATTTATGGAGGAACATGCGCTGAACCTTTGAAATCATGCATCTTAGACGAATGACTGATTTTGCAAGAAAAAAAAGTATCAGTAACCTAAAACAGCTAAAGATTACTGACTTTAAAAAATGAGCAATGGCTGTGCAACACATTACAGGTACTGTTTTGTAGAAGATTGTCGCAGAAATACTGTAAATACACGCAGTGCTGTAAATAAAATTTTTCACACTTGGTCTTTGACGCTATAGTATTGATGGATAGTATTTCTTTATTGTTCCGGTTATCAATAGAAATCAAACAAAATAAAACATGGAAAATAAGATGATACCTTTTTTATTGGACATAACTTAATACATTTCTTGATTAGCTTTCGAAGGTTGCCCTTCTTCCGGTAATAAGTGTACCGATAGTATGCGGTTACATAGTCATGCCTCCTGAACACTGCGTACTAATGGTGCTCCACTGTAGTTCTGAACCTGGTCCTGAGGACAAACCCAGCCAGTTGTGTTTTCTGGATATTCACAGTGAATGTCCGTAAGAGATTTATTACTGAAAACTTGACTGGCTGGGTGTGTCCCAGATATTGGGTTCAGAAGCACTGCTGATAAGTGTACTTCTGGTGTGCAGGTAATGATGGCATTCTTATTCAAGGTTTATAAAGTCATGAGTAGTGAGGAGTAAATCAATAGGGAACATTTTACACTCTTCAGAAGTCGTAAGAGACTCTTCATGAAACTAACTAGTCACAGAGTTAAAATGAATTCAAGAAAGTTTTTTTTCAGTCAGTGCAATATAGAACTTGTTGCCAGAGAATGTGGTGAAGACTAATAATATGGCTGAGTTTAGAGAAAAATATTTCCAGAGGACAAGTCCATTACCCATTATTTAGGTGAATAGCCTTAAGCATCTCCATCCATGGGCAGTTCTAGGTGACCTGAGACAGAAAGGATGTAGGGCTTGATGACTCATTGATCTGACCCAGTTTGGTACTTTCAGAATTCCTTAACCCTTATATAGGAGTGGCAGCTTATGTAGGGTTTCTCATGAGCCTCTTCCCCCATCAGCTCTGTGTCAGTCCTACTGACAGATTTGTAGGATGGTGTAAAAAGTTGGTTAACGTGATCAAAGCAAAGCAAATCGAGAGACATTCACAAAGAGAGGCTTGAGGTATCAGATTGACAGGGATTTTCCATTAAGGGTAGAATTTTAGAGGTGCAGGATGAGACTGCAGTAGCTGCTAACTAGTAAAATCATATTTAGTGTTGGTTCAAAGCTTTTCTTCTGTCTCTCACAGGAGACAATAGAGAGTGTGGAAGAGATGCTGAATAATCTGCCCGGCGTGACTTCTGTTCATAGCCGTTTCTACGACCTTTCCAGCAAGTATTACCAGACTATTGGCAACCATGCCTCCTACTACAAGGATGCGCTGCGCTTCCTAGGCTGCATCGATGTCAAGGATTTGCCAGGTAACCAAGGGTTTGCTAATAGCAAACTGGACCAAAGTGTAGCCCTAACAGTGAATCAGTGAATTGTGGAATGCCCCACCCCAGTGGAGGTAGTGGATAAAATCTGTATCTGAATTCAAGAAAGCTTGGGACAAGTACATAGGATCTATAGGGGAGAAAAAGGGATGGTAGATGACATACATGCAGCAATGTATCTAGGAATTTTTCGCAGAGGGAAGTGCCCTCCCCCCTCTAGTCCATACCATCAAATCACCTCCACTCCAGTCTTTGCTTGAGCAGTGGCACTCATAGGCTGCTTGTGGCTGCATTAGGACTTTCTCTCACTCTGAATCATCCCACCCCTTCTGATGCGACTTTCTGTTTTGTGAAGGACGGGACGGTTCAGAGTAAGAGAAAGTCCAGGTGCAGGCACAGGCAACCTATGAGTACCGCTACCGCTGCCTGGGCGAAGACTGGAGCGGAGGTGATTTGAAGTTGTGCGGGGAAATTGCAGAGCTTTGCCAGGAAGGGAACTGAGAAATGTCAGTTGGAGGAGGGCAGTAGGGAGAATGCAGATAAAACTGTCTGACGGGGTGCGTACTCAACACGCATACCTTGAATGGATATGCCACTGCATACATAGGCAGACTGGATAGGCCATATGGTCTTTATTTGCCTTCATTTTTTTCTGTCCCCTGAAACCCCAGCTTAGATACAGACTGACCCTCCTGTCCTGAGGAGCAAAGGCGTTTGTTCCCTAGTATTGTCACTTGCCGCTGCTGTACATATGGTCTAGGAATTTACCTGTCTAGATGTGGGAACCGTCCTGTACCCATCACCTCTTTGAACTGAAAACAATATTAAACAGGACTTAGGTTGCTCCAGTTGCCTCCACCATGGAAAGGAAGAGAAGATGAATCCTTGTATTTCAATATTATTAAGGGCAATTCTGTTACACAATGCTTGCAGTTATGCACCTTTTGTACACATTAATGTACAGAAAACTGGCACTTATATAAGTGGCAGGAAACTGACTGTGCGCTATTCAGTAAGGGTGTGTGTAAGTGGCATAATGTGTTAATGCAAGAGGGGGTGTTCCTACGAGTGGGGCTACTAATTACACATGCAGCATACAGAATATAGTAAGTTGTCTGCACCTTTGCCTCACCAGGTGTGTAAAATGATGGATAGGTGTGCCAATACCCGGTTACACTAGTATTCTGTAAGGGAAGCCAGGTGCACAGATGCAGTTGGAGACCAGGCTCGCACAGTACAGCATCGAGATGCCTGAAAGGAGGCTCCCACTTGTAACTTTATTTCTGATGGAGAGCTGCAGTTGCATAGATTCTATCTAACGTTTCATGAAGCTGAATGTGCACTATCTAAATTCAAGAAACCATTTGCTTTCCCTGCTGTCCAGTTTGGTTCTGCACCTCTGGAACCCCCACAGGCATTTGTTGTACCTCTATCCTGCCCTGGGCCCAGATGCACTAAACTTAACGAGCCAGCAACATGGTTTTTACACTGAGGTTCTAGCCAGTTTAGCGAGCAAGGGGTACAACGAGACATGCACAAAAGGGTTCTCAGAGCTCTTTTCCTGTCACGGTAGCAGCTAACGAAAATGCTATGCAAAGCTATTATAATGAGCTAATTACTATATATATGTGCATGCAAAGCGATGCACAGACATTTTCCAACCCGATGTACAGAAGCAGTCCCTACCTTTACCGTGGAAAAGTTAGCGGGTGGTCAGGGGTATTGCCTGGTGGCTGGCTGAGGAGGGCTGTCAGCTGCGAACTGGCCAATCCTGCCAGGGAAATGTTCTATCCTCGTTCTCCCACTGCTGTCCCTGCTCCTGCCAGTACCATCCTCCAAAAAAGGACATGGCTGGCAAAGTGTGCTCATATAAGATCTTTGATTTGTCACTACACAGCTACAAATCCCCCTCACCCCCCCCCCCCCCCCCCCAAGAACTCCCTGTTTGAGCCGTTCCAGCATGGTCAGTGAGAAACAGGATTCAGACTCTGATTTGCAACCCAAATCTCTCTCCCTTTTTTTCAGCTTATTTAGAATGAGGTTTCAGCTTCTTGCAGTAGAATGTGTAGTTGGTTTGCACCCTCTTTCTGGAGGTGTGACCTTCAACTACTTGCATTTCCTGGCAATTAACTCGCTCCCTTTTCACTGTAGTACTCTTCTGCTTCTTCCCCTTCCCATGGTAGAGGAGTGTGGTAGCCGTGTTAGTCCACTTCCCATGAAAGCACAGCGCTGTTTTTGGAAGCTTGAAATCCCCCACCCCCACTCCCGGAGTTCCCTGTTTGAGCCGTTCCAGCTGTTCTCTCACAGCCAATCACAGCGCGTTTAGATGATGCCAGAGAAGCTGGTGTCAGCTCAACGCGCTGTGATTGGCAGACAGGCACTTCTGTGGCAATTAATAACAATTGGAGCCTTTCCTGAGAAAGGAGGTGGAGTGTGGCTACAGGAAATGGCTTGCAGAACCGTTTATTAAGCTGGATTGAAGGTAAACAAAAAAAGGCTGTGGACGGCTTTTATACACGCAGTTTGTCTTCGTGTATGAAGCCGTCTGTGGCATGCGCAGAGCAGCCATGCTTAGCGATTGGCTGCCCTGCGCATTCTTAGCTGGCTGACTGGCTTCCCCCATCGCATGCAAATGAGCCCTGTTCGCAAAGGCAACAAGCAACTCATTTGCTTGCGATTCTCTTTGGAAATCCCTCTATTTCCAAATCGGTAATTTTTACCGATTTGAAAATAAAAATGGATTCGTAACGGGGATATTTGTGCATCTGGGCCCTGGTTAGGGTTAGATATGGGACACGTGGAAAACCTGAGCAGAGAGTTTATCCTGTTCTGCTGCTTTTCTGGGAACTAACCACTAGATGGCTCCATCAGAGCAGCCATAACAGGGGATGGGATTTGATATAATGCCTTTCTTTGCTTACAGTCAAATTGGTTTACATATTATATACAGGTATTTATTTTGTACCTGGGGTAATGGAGCCCTAAGTCACAAGGAGCTGCAGTGGGAATTAACCCAGTTCCCCTGGTTCTCAAGCCACTGCACTAACCATTCATGAGTTCCATGTCTCAGAATTGCTGACTTTTGTACTTGCAGCTCTCACTGGCAGTGCCTGAACGCTAGAGTTTCTGATCTTATGGTTCTGTAACACAGATCAGCCTGAACTGAGTTCAGTGTCACAGAAAAATTGCAGAACAAGTGTCTGAGGGAAGGAGAGGGGAAGCTAGTGCATTGTCTATAGTTGAACACATGATTCTTCTTTCTCCAGTGACTGAACAGCAGGAGAGAGCCTTCACTTTGGGTCTGGCTGGACTTCTTGGGGAGGGCGTGTATAACTTTGGTGAATTGGTAAGTTTGCTGCTAGAGTTTGAAAAGTAAAAATGTGATTTAGATAATTAGATAGAGATCACTGGTTATTGGAATGGAAGAGGACAAGCAGTTTGCAACAGTTGCAGTAGTAATAGAGAATTATTTGGACGCTCCCAGTTGCCCTGAAGTGTTATCTAACCATCACAGGATTAGAAGTTCCACCTGGCTTCCCACATCAGTCCATTAAAATGATACTTGCCTGCAAGCCAATAGTGACATATCCTTTCTGGTTGCCAGTAACTCTTGTGATGCCCCTCTAGGGACCAGCTGCCCAAAATTCAGGATAGGCCATATAATCAAATTTATGTAGTAACATAAGGGTCATAGTAACATAGTAGATGACGGCAGAAAAAAAGACCTGCATGGTCCATCCAGTCTGCCCAACAAGATAAACTCATATGTGCTACTTTTTGTGTATACCTGACCTTGATTTGTTTCTGCCATTTTCAGGGCACAGACCGTAGAAGTCTGCCCAGCACTAGCCCCGCCTCCCACCACCAGCTCTGTCACCCAATCTCGGCTAAGCTTCTGAGGATCCATTCCTTCTGAACAGGATTCCTTTATGTTTATCCCACGTATTTTTGAATTCAGTTACCGTTTTCATCTCCACCACCTCCCGCAGGAAGGCATTCCAAGTATCCACCACTCTCTCCGTGAAAAAATACTTCCTGACATTTTTCTTCAGTCTGTCCCCCTACAATCTCATTTCATGTCCTCTAGTTCTACCGCCTTCCCATAAATGGAAAAGGTTCATTTGCGGATTAATACCTTTCAAATATTTGAACATCTGTATCATATCACCCCTGTTTCTCCTTTCCTCCAGGGTATACATGTTCAGGTCAGCAAGTCTCTCCTCATACGTCTTGTAACACAAATCCCATACCATTCTCGTAGCTTTTCTTTGCACCGCTTCAATTCTTTTTACATCCTTCGCAAGATACAGCCTCCAAAACTGAAAACAATACTCCAGGTGGGGCCTCACCAACGACTTATACAGGGGCATTAAAACCTCTTTTCTTCTGCTGGTCACACCTCTCTCTATACAGCCTAGCAACCTTCTAGCTAAGACCACTGCCTTGTCACACTGTTTCGTTGCCTTCAGATCCTCAGATACTATCACCCCAAGATCCCTCTCCCCGTCCATACATATCAGACTCTCACCGTCTAACACATACGTCTTCCGTGGGTTTCTACACCATAAGTGCATCACTTTGCATTTCTTCACATTGAATTTTAATTGCCAGACCTTAAACCATTCCTCTAGCTTCTACAGATCCTTTTTCATGTTTTCCACTCCCTCCCGGGTGTCCACTCCGTTACAAATCCTAGCATCATCCGCAAAAAGGCAAACCCTACCTTCTAACCCTTCGGCAATGTCATACACAAATATATATTGAACAGAATCAGCCCCAGCACCGATCCCTGAGGCACTCCACTACTCATCTTTCCCTCATCCGAGCAAATTCCATTAACCACCACCCTCTGGCGTCTGTCCGTCAACCAGTTCCTAATCCAGTTCACCATGTCTGGTCCTATTTTCAGTCTGTCAAGTTTATTCAAGAGCCTCCTGTGGGGAACCGTGTCAAAAGCTTTTATGAAATCTAAGTAGATTACATCTATAGCACGTCCATGATTCAGTTCTCCTGTCACTCAGTCAAAGAATTCAATGAGATTCGTTTGGCACAATTTACCTTTGGTAAAACCATGTTGTCTCTGATCTTGCAACTTATTAGCTTCCAGGAAATTCACTATCCTTGATAGTTTGATATAGGTTACATCACTGTTCTCTCATCTGTGTTATTAGTTTGTTTTTATTTTTCTTCAAATATGTCAAAAAAAAAATGGAGGGCTAATCTTCCAGCAGCTGCAAACCTGATTCATGTGACTGTCAAAAATACACAATCTGTTAGATAGGAGGAAGTTCAAAAGTGCATTGTGAGACAAGGTGAAGGGGAAGAATATGTACCTTTTATTAAGCTGCAGCAAAAATTTGCCTTAGCGTGCCTTTATGCGAGTCTTTCCTGTGTGCTAAGGTAATTTTTGCTGCAGCAGTAAAATGGTTGATTTTCCAATTTTTGTATTAATGACAACATCGCTTGACCATTAGCGCACAGCCATTAAAAAAAATTATCAGTTGAGCACTTACCAACACCTATTTCATAGGTGGTAAGGGCTCATGCAGTAATACTGCGCTAACCAGTTAGTTTGCAGTAATATATCCATGCTGATTAGTGCAGGAACACCCACTCTCTGCCCCCCCCCCCGACATGCCCCCTCCAAGAAAAAATAAAAAGTATTTTTTAGCGTGTGCCGATTTGGCATTTACTGCAGGATGCCTGAGCGCATTTCGTGGTATGCCATTCTAAGGTGCTGTAAGCATGTGGTAGAGCTTACCACAGATAACTGAATGAAATCTCTATAAACCTGGAGGATGTAATGGGGCAATTCGACAAATTGAAGAGTAGCAAATCTCCTGGACCGGATGGTATCAATCCCAGAGTACTGATAGAATTGAAAAATGAACTTGTGGAACTATTGTTAGTAATATATAATTTATCTTTAAAATTGAGCGCGGTACTGGAAGATTGGAGGGTGGCCAATGCAACACCGATTTTTAAAAAAATGTTCTAGAGGAGATAAGGAAGTGATGTCACGGGGCTGGACGCCTGAGAGTTTAGCTCCTGCACTACCCTGCTTTTAATTGCTTCATCCACTGACATCTACTTCCTTATCCGTCTCTACTTGCATGTGGGGAAAAAACGGTGATAGGAGTGTACTACCGTCCGCCTCGCCAGGATGAGCAGGTAGACGCAGAAATGATAAAAGAAATCAGAGACGCGAACAAAATGGGCAATGTGATAATAATGGGTGACTTCAATTATCCCAATATAGACTGGGTAAATGTAACATCAGGACACGCTAGAGAGGTACAATTCCTTGATGAAATCAAGGACAGCTTTATGGAGCAGCTGGTGCAGGAGCCGACGAGAGAAGGAAAAATTCTAGACTTGGTCCTTAGTGGAGTGCATGATCTGGTGAGGGACGGTATGGTACTGGGGCCGCTTGATAACAGTGATCATAATATGATCAGTTTTGATATCGACCTTGAAGTAACTGTACACAGAAAGTCAAATACATTAGCGTTTAACTTTAAAAAAGGAGACTATGATAAAATGAGAAGAACGGTAAAAAAAAAACTTAGGGGGGCAACTGAGAGAGTAAAAACTGTACAACAGGCGTATACGCTGTTCAAAAATACCATCCTGGAGGCCCAGGCCATACATATTCCACGAATTAGAAAAGAAAGACGGAAGTCCAAAAGACAGCCGGCCTGGTTGAAAAGTGAGGTGAAGGAAGCTATTAGGGCTAAAAGAAACGCCTTCAGAAAATGAAAGAAGGAACCATCTGAAAATAACAAGCAGCAGCATAAGGAGTGTCAAAGCAAATGCAAGGCGCAGATTAAAGAAGGCCAAGAGGGATTACGAAAAAAAAGATAGCATTAGAGGCAAAAAAACATAGTAAAAAATTTTTTTGGTATTTTAAAAGCAGGAAGCCTGCAAAAGAATCTGTTGGGCCGCTGGATGACCGAGGGGTAAAAGGGGCGATCAAGGAAGACAAAGACGTAGCGGAGAGACTGAATGAATTCTTTGCTTCGGTCTTCACCGAGGAAGATTTGGGTGGGATACCGGTGTCGGAAATGGTATTTCAAGCGGACGAGTCGGAGAAACTTACTGACTTCACGATAAACCTGGAGGACATAATGGGGCAGTTCAGCAAACTGAAAAGTAGCAAATCTCCTGGACCGGATGATATTCATCCTAGAGTACTGATAGAACTGAAAAATGAGCTTGCGGAGCTACTGCTAGTGATATGCAACTTATCCTTAAAATCGAGCGTGGTACCGGAAGATTGGAGGGTGGCCAATGTAACGCCGATTTTTTAAAAAGGCTCCAGGGGAGATCCGGGAAATTATAGACCGGTGAGTCTGACGTCGGTGCCGGGGAAAATGGTAGAGGCTATTATTAAAAACAAAATAAGAGCACATCCGAGGACAAGAATTACTGAGACCAAGTCAGCACGGCTTTTGTGTGGGGAAATCTTGCCTAGTAAACAAACATGTGGACAAAGGGGAACCAGTTGATATTGTGTATCTGGATTTTCAAAAGGCGTTTGACAAGGTACCTCATGAAAGGCTACAGAGGAAATTGGAGGGTCATGGGATAGGAGGAAATGTCCTATTGTGGATTAAAAACTGGTTGAAGGATAGGAAACAGAGAGTGGGGTTAAATGGGCAGTATTCACAATGGAGAAGGGTAGTTAGTGGGGTTCCTCAGGGGTCTGTGCTAGGACCGCTGCTTTTTAATATCTTTATAAATGATTTGGAGATAGGAGTAACTAGCGAGGTAATTAAATTTGCTGATGACACAAAGTTATTCAAAGTTGTTAAATCGCGACAGGATTGTGAAAAATTACAAGAGGACCTTACGAGACTGGGAGACTGGGCAGCTAAATGGCAGATGACGTTTAATGTGAGCAAGTGCAAGGTGATGCATGTGGGAAAAAAGAACCCGAATTATAGCTACGTCATGCAAGGTTCCACGTTAGGAGTTACGGACCAAGAAAGGGATCTGGGTGTCGTAGTCGATAATACACTGAAACTTTCTGCTCAGTGTGCTGCTGCGGCTAGGAAAGCGAATAGAATGTTGGGTATTATTAGGAAAGGTATGGAAAACAGGTGTGAGGATGTTATAATGCCGTTGTATCGCTCCATGGTGCGACCACATCTTGAGTATTGTGTTCAATTCTGGTCGCCGTATCTCAAGAAAGATATAGTAGAATTGGAAAAGGTGCAGCGAAGGGCGACTAAAATGATAGCGGGGATGGGACGACATCCCTATGAAGAAAGATTAAGGAGGTTAGGGCTATTCAGCTTGGAGAAGAGACGGCTGAGGGGAGACATGATAGAGGTATATAAAATAATGAGTGGAGTGGAACAGGTGGATGTGAAGCGTCTGTTCACGCTTTCCAAAAATACTAGGACTAGGGGGCATGCGATGAAACTACAGTGTAGTAAATTTAAAACGAATTGGACAAAATTTTTCTTCACCCAACGTATAATTAAACTCTGGAATTCGTTGCCGGAGAAAGTGGTGAAGGCGGTTAGCTTAGCAGAGTTTAAAAAGGGGTTGGTCGGTTTCCTAAAGGAGAAGTCCATAAACCACTACTAAATGGACTTGGGAAAAATCCACAATTCCGGGAATAACATGTATAGAATGTTTGTACGTTGGGAAGCTTGCCAGGTGCCCTTGGCCTGGATTGGCCGCTGTCGTGGACAGGATGCTGGGCTCGATGGACCCTTGATCTTTTCCCAGTATGGCATTACTTATGTACTTATGTGGCGAGTTCTTGATAGCCATGAGTAAGCTTTCGTCATCGCAGCATAAGGAGGGTGAGTGCCATTTGGTGAGACAGCTGGCTAAGGGCCTATCGCGCCATGCGTCTCCTCCTGGTTGCTCGTCGAAGTCGGATTCAGCCTCCTCCCACGTGGCCCTGTGTCATTCTCTCCCCAAGAAAGGCTTCTCAAAGGAATTAGCCAAATGCCTCAAGGAGATCCGTGCAGATATTAAGGTCTCTAAGGTCAAAATCTTGGAGCACATGGACGCTATCAGTCTAGATTTGCGCGAACTCAGGGGCAGGGTGGAGGTTTTGGAGGAGCGGGCTGACAAGCAGGCTGAGCGAGCGGCAGTTGTGGACTCTCGATTTTCTCAGTTGTTGGAGCAAACTGAGGAGCTTCGTTACAAAGTTGATGATCTCGAGAATTGGGGACGCAAGCACAATCTCCATTTCCGTGGGGTGCCGGAGAATGGTAACGTGGAGGATGTTCCTGCCATAGTGCGTTTACTGTGTGTAAAATTCATGGGTGATACTCTGGATTCAGGTGCAGTAGAAATAGACCGGGTGCATAGAGCCTTGGGAAAGACACTGGATAATAGACCCAGGGACATTATAGCGAGATTTTCTTCATTTGCTTTTGAGGAGAGCTTGTTGGTGCATGCTCGTCAACTATCATCCTTGGATTATAATGAAGCTATGGAGGCATATTTTCAAAGCACTTAGCCTTCCAAAGTTCCATAGAAACCTATGGAACTTTGGAAGGCTAAGTGCTTTGAAAATATGCCTCAAAGTGTCAGTCTGTCAGGACCTTTCCTTGTTCACGTTAGCTCAGAGATATGCTATGAAGCCAGTGTTGGAGATCGAAGATTGCATACAGATGGGCTTTTCCTTTTGCTCTATGTTTTATGATCAAGGAAAAGCAGAGCAGGCTTCGCAGCGTTCCGGAGGCTTGGAAGATTTTGCTCCACTCCTCCTTGCAGACACAGGTAGTTAAAATTCAGCATGATAAAGAAGGGCGATTCTTGCTTTTGAGTCTCAGGATAGATGACATGGCCTTTACTTTAGCCTCAATATATGCTCCCAATGAAGCCCAAGGGGAGGTTTTGAATACGCTGATAGGACGCTTCACATCTTGTCCCAGTGGTAAATTGATATTGGTGTTGGTGGTGGGGATTTTAATGCCACACAGCACCCTGCGTTGGACAGGTCGGGCCCACCTTCCTGTCCAGATGTTCAAGTTTCCCAAGCTTTAAATAGGTTTGTTCAGGATCTTGGCATCTCTGATGTTTGGCATGTATCTCATCCATTGGTTCGTGATTATTCGTTTTATTCGCACTCTCACGATACTTATTCTCGCATTGATTACCTTTTTGTTGATATCTCTCTGACGCATGCTGGATGGACTTCAGATATTGGAACTTTTACTTTATCGGGCCATGCTCCAGTCTGGTACTCGAATGTAGTAGCTGAAAAGATAAAGGTAAGGAGGCTAGCCTTTGCACGTTATAAGACAACTCAGAAAGATGATGACAGGAGAGAATACCTAAATAAGCGAAGAGAAGCTGGAAAAGCTATCAGGAAAGCGAAGCGGCAAATGGAGGAAAAGATAGCTAATACGGTAAAATTGGGGGATAAGACCATTTTCAGATATGTAAGTGACAAGAGGAAGTGCCATAATAGCATTGTGAAGCTCAAAGCTGAGGGAGAGAAATATGTGGAAAATGGTAAGGATAAAGCTGAACTGCTTAACAATTATTTTAGCTCTGTGTTCACGAATGAAAGACCGGGGGTAGGACTGCAGAAATCAAAGGCTAAAGGGGATGGATGTATGGTAGACCAAGACGCATTTATGGAGGACTGTTCGTGAGGAGCTTGCCAAACTAAAAGTAGACAGAGCGATGGGGCCTGGTGGGATACACCCGAGGGTGCTTAAGGAACTCGGATAAGTTCTGTCGGCCCTGCTGACGGACCTCTTCAATGCTTCCTTAGAAACTGGAGTGGTCCCGGTGGACTGGAGAAGGGCGAATGTGGTTCCTTTGCACAAGAGTGGAAATAAGGAGGAGGTTGGGAATTACAGACCTGTCAGTCTGACCTCGGTGGTGAGTAAGCTAATGGAAACGCTTCTAAAGAGGAGGATTGTGAGATTTCTTGAACTACATGGAATGCGGGATCTGAGGCAGCATGGCTTCACTAGTGGCAGGTCATGTCAGACGAATCTGACTGTCTTCTTCGACTGGGTGACCAAACAGTTGGATGTGGGAGGGGCGCTTGATGTGGTATACTTGGATTTCAGCAAAGGCTTTGACACGGTTCTGCACAGGCGACTGATAAATAAATTGAGTGCCCTTGGTATGGGACCTAGAGTAACTGATTGGGTTAAAAATTGGTTGAATGGTAGTAGACAGAGGGTAGTGATAAATGGAGCTTGCTCGGAAGAAAAGGATGTCGTCAGTGGAGTACCTCGGTCCTAGGGCCGGCTCTTTTTAACGTCTTTGTGAGCGATATTGCGGAAGGGCTGTCTGGTAAAGTTTGTCTCTTTGCAGATGATACTAAACTCTGCAACAGGGTGGACACCCTGGAGGGTGTGAATGACATGAGGAAGGACCTAGCGAAGCTGGAGGAATGGACCGATATTTGTCAACTAAGGTTTAATCCCAAAAAATGCAGGGTCATGCACTTGGGTCGCAAAAATCAGAGGGAGCGGTACAGTATAGGGGGTGAAGTGCTTCAGTGTACGAAGGAAGAGTGGGACTTGGGGGTGATTGTGTCTGATGACCTTAAAGCTTCCAAACAGGTAGAAATAGCGACGGTCAAAGCCAGAAGGATGCGTGGGTGCATAAAGAGAGGCATGATCAGCAGGAAAAAGGAGGTGATAGTGCCGTTGTATAAGTCTCTAGTGAGGCCCCATTTGGAGTACTGCGTGCAGTTCTGGAGATCGCACCTACGGAAAGATATGAACAGGATGGAGTCAGTCCAGAAGGCGGCTACGAAATTAGTAAGCGGTCTTGAATGCAAAATTATAGGGACAGGCTTATGAACCTCAACATGTATACGCTGGAAGAGAGGAGGGAGAGAGGAGACATGATAGAAACGTTTAAATATCTCAAGGGCATTTATGTATAGGAAGAGAGCCTTTTTCAAATGGAGAGCTCTGGAATGAGGAGGCATATGACAAAGTTAAGAGGGAATAGGCTTATGAGTAACCTAAGGTTACTTATTTCACAGAAAGGGTGGTGGAGGCGTGGAATGGCCTCCCGATGAAGGTGGTGGAGTCGAGGACTGTTCCAGAATTTAAAAAGGCATGGGATAAGCATGTGGGATTGCTTAGGAACAGGAAGAATTAGGGGTTGCAGAGGATGGGCAGACTGGAAGGGTCATATGGCCTTTATCTGCCGGCATGTTTCTATGTTTCTAAGTGCAAAGTGATGCATGTGGGAAAGAAGAACCCGAATTACAGCTACATAATGCAAGATCCCACATTAGGAGTCACCGACCAAGAAAGGGATCTAGGTGTCGTCGTTGATGATACGTTGAAACCTTCTGCTCAGTGTGCAGCAGCAGCTAAGAAAGCAAATAGAATGTTAGGTATTATTAGGAAAGGAATGGAAAACAAAAATGAGGACGTTATAATGCCTTTGCGACCGCACCTCGAATATTGTGTTCAATTCTGGTCACTGCATCTCAAAAAAGATATAGTGGAATTAGAAAAGGTACAGAGAAGGGCGAGAAAAATGATAAAGGGGATGGGACAACTTCCCTATGAAGAAAGGCTAAAGAGGCTAGGGCTCTTCAGCTTGGAGAAAAGATGGCTGAGGGGAGATATGATAGAGGTCTATAAAATAATGAGTGGAGTGGAAAGGGTAGACTAGGACTAGGGGGCATTCAATTAATCTACAAAGTAGTAAATTTAAAATGAATCGAGAAAATATTTCGTCACTCAATGTGTAATTAAACTCTGGAATTCGTTGCCAGAGGATGTGGTAAAGGCAGTTAGCTTAGCGGGGTTTAAAAAAGGTTTGGACAGGTTCCTAAAGGAAAAGTCCATAGACCATTATTACAATGGACTTAGGGAAAATCCACTGCTTATTTCTGGCATAAGCAGCATAAAATGTTCTGTACTTTTTTGGGATCTTGCCAGGTATTTGTGACCTGGATTGGCCACTGTTGAAATTTGGAAACAGGATGCTGGGCTTGATGGACCTTTTGTCTGTCCCAGTATGGCAATACGTATGTACTTATATACTTATGAAATTAGATTTAAACTTATCTATTATATTTGCAGAAAATTCAAATACAGTTTTAAAAATGGTGAGATGGTAGGAGTAATAATAGGACTGTCCCTTGTTGCGCCTTTTCTTTGACTTTGCGTTTGCTTTCCCTTCAGCTCATGCACCCTGTCCTGGAATCCCTCAGGAACACAGACCGCCAGTGGCTGATCGATACTCTTTATGCTTTTAACAGTGGCAACGTGGAAAAGTTCCAAGCACTGAAGACAGCCTGGGGTCAACAAGTGAGTAAGAGTAGGAGTGCATACTTGAGAGTTGCACGGGGACAGAAATCTAACCCGTCCCTGCCACGAGTAATCTCCTCCATCCCCACCCCTGACCCACCCAGCCCTGTCCCCGCAGCACCTTGTCGCACAGTCACCTTGATTACCCCCCCCCCCCCCCCCCCACAAGAAAGCCAGATTTTATAAGCAGTGAAAATACTGGTAAAAGTAACAAAAGAATTTTCTTCCATACTCTGCTAAATAATAATTTTTAAAAGATGCACATTTCCAAAAAAGCAAACATTCATGAGCAGCATGTCCCCTTTTCCTTTCCTCCCATCCATGAGCAGCATGTTTCCCTCTCCTCTCCATCCCCTTCTATCCTATATGCTCTATTTCCCCTTTCCCTCTCTCCATGTATCCCCCTACCAAATTTTTTTCCAGCCCCCTCTCCCCCCCCCCCCCCCCCCCCCCCGCAGGACATTGGTCTATCCCTGCAGTATCTGTGGGATTCCCACTAAGCCCGTTCCCGTGCAGCTCTCTAGTGCATACAAGCTAAAAGCATGGTACCAGACTGGGACCAGTTTCAGGTTCTTTGTACACAGGTCAGAAGGAGTGGGTGTGACACATTTTCTCAATGATGATGTAACCCTGAGTAGCATAGAGTAGGTAATAATACCACTAAAGTTTGCAGCTTCATTCTTGAGCTTATTAAAGGTGTCAGTTTGTTATTGACTGGCCTGTTACCTGAAACATAGACCAAAAGATAATGAGAAAGAGAACTGAATGGCTTCCAGATGTGTGTCTGTCTCAGTGTGACTTAAATCACTAATTGTTTGGGGACATTACTAATGGAGAACCTTCATGTCACAAGAGCTAAGAAATCATCACTGGACATGAAGTGGGCCAAGTCAGTGGTAGTTATGCCTCAAAGTTCAAAGGTTTTCAGTTTGAATCTCAAGAAAGCTTATGGGTTGAAAAGAAAATCACCAACCAAAATGAAGTTTTTACCTTGCTGATCAGATCACTGATAATAGTGCAGAACTGACATCCAGTGTGCTGCTCACAGGCTGGTCTTGCTGCCTAAATGCTGCATCTTAGAGTTTCATCTTTACGATACTTCAGACTATTTCTTCCTATTATGATTAACCCAGAGTACTTTTTTGGATTTCCAAGAATTGTTTTGCAATCCTTATTTCCTTCTTAAGCACAGTTAATGTTTTTTTCCAGCCCGACCTGGCAGCTAATGAACCTCTTCTCATGAAGAAGATCCAGTTGCTGTGTCTCATGGAGGTGAGTTGTAGGCCCAGAGTGGGAAATTGAAGCGCACACTTACTAGAGCCAGCTTTGTAATTAAAGAGGTAACTTCCCATGTGACAGTCATGTCGCTCCTCATGGAGCCCATGTCAGCATCTGACTACAAATGCAGAGAGTGCCATCAGTGTTCAGAGCACATTAGACACTAGATAGCTCCCATCTGGTATGCTTCCAGGGCGGAGGTAGGACTGACCCCATTAGCAGCAGTATTCAGCCTCATAATGGGGTAATTATCTGAACAGCAAAAAGGCTGAATACCACCACTATCTGGGTAACTGCTAGTGTTTGCTGAATGCACAGATATTCAGCACCAGTATTTGGGTATGTCCTGGCGTTGAATATTATGCTGACTGCCACAGGCTAAATATGACCCCCTTTGTGATCAGGGTCAGGTCTAGATTTACTGATGCCATTAATATGTGTTTATTTCTAAATAGGCCTCTTTGCATATGGCAAGTAATGTTCCAGTGCATGTTAGAGTGCACTAGCATGGTAGTGCCTTTTAGTAAATGTAGCTCTCAGATTGTAACTTCTCTTTATAGAATTGGCAGTTTCACCACTTATCTGCTTCTCTCTAGTTAGCACTATAGAAATAAGTAGAACCAGTAGTCTCTGAATTCGTATTCATACGAGCATGAGAACAGGTTATCAGTACTGACAGTGGGGGTTTTGGCAGTGTTTCCAAAGTCCAGTCCTGGAGTATCCCTTGCCAGTCAATGAATATGCATGATCTTGATTTGCATACACTCCATTATATGCAAATCCCTTTCATACTACTACTTATCATTTCTATAGTGCAACTAGATGTACGCAGTGCTGTACACTGGACATAGAGACAGCCTCTACTCAAAAGAGCTTACAATCTAACTAGGACAGACAAACAGGACAAATAAGGGATTAAAGGAATTACAGTGATAAAAATGGGTGCTGAACAAGAGAGTGAGGATTAGGAGTTAAAAGTGACACCAAAAAGGTGAGCTTTTAGCCTAGATTTGAAGACAGCCAGAGATGGAGCTTGACGTACAGGCTCAGGAAGTCTATTCCAGGCATATGGTGCAACAAGATAAAAGGAACAGAGTCTGGAGTTAGAAGTGGAGGAGAAGGGTGCAGATAAGAGAGATTTACCGAGTGAATGGAGTTCCTGGGGAGTTTAGGGAGAGAGAAGAGTGGCAAGGTACCGAGGAGCTTCAGATTGAATGCACTTGTAAGTCAATAAGAGGAGTTTGAACTGTATGTAGAACTGACTTGAGGAGAGGGCTAATATGACCATAGCGACACTGGCGGAATATAAGTTGTGCAGCAGAATTTTCAACATATTGAAGGGGAGAGAGATGGCTTAGTGGGAGACCTGTGAGAAGCAAGTTGCAATAGTCTAAGCGAGAGGTGATAAGAGTGTGGCTAAGGGTTCTGGTAGTGTAGAGGAAAGGATGAATTTTGGTGGTGATATAGAGAATGAAATGACAGGTTTTAGCAGTATGCTGAATATGTGCAGAGAAGGAGAGGGAGGAGTCGAAAATGACCCCAAGGTTACAAGCAGATGAGACAGGGAGGATGAGAGTGTTATCTACAGAGATAGAGAATGGGGAAGAGGAGAGGTTGGTTTAGGAGGAAGTATAAGAAGCTCAGTCTTGGTCATGTTTAGTTTCAGATGGCGGTGAGATATCTAGGCAGCAATTTCAGACAGGCAGGCTGATACTTTGTCCTGGATTCCTGCTGAAATTTCTGGTGTGGAGAGGTAGATCTGGGAGTCATCAGCGTAAAGGTGATACTGAAAACCATGGGATGAGATCGGAGTAACAAGGGAAGAAGTATAGATGGAGAAAAGAAGAGGTCCCAGGACAGATCCCTGAGGTACACCAACTGATAGTGGGATAGAAGTGGAGGAGGATCCACCAGAGTATACACTAAAAGTATGATGGGAGACAGAAGAAGAAAACCAGGAAAGAACAGAGCCCTGAAATCCAAGGTAGGACAGAGTATCAAGGAGTAGGCTGTGATCAACAGTGTCAAAAGCGGTAGATAGATCGAGAAGGATGAGGATAGAATAGAGACCTTTGTATCTGGCAAGAAACAGGTCATTGAGACTTTTTCAAGTGCTGTTTCATGCATATTCATTGTGGATATCCTGAAAACCTGACTGGCAGGGGTACTCCAGGACCGGGCTTGGGGAACAGTGGGTTATGGGGACCCCCCCCCCCCTCCAGCAGTGAAGAATAGGTATCATCAGACCCAAGCTGTGGCAGGGCAAGAGTGACATTTGAATCTGGAGCTTTTTATGTTTAGGATTAAGAGAGATGTGCCTTATGTTTGTGTTTGCTGGTAAGCATTTGGTGCATTTGAGGACTCAATAATTTTCTTTCTCCTCTTCCTGTTAGCTCTGATGAGTCTTTCTAGTTTGTTGTGCATGACTTCTGTGTTCTCCTCTGATTCAGATGACCTTCACACGTCCTGCCAACCACAGGCAGCTGACCTTTGAAGAGATTGCCAAGAGTGCGCAAGTCACCATCAACGATGTGAGTTCTGTGCCAGTTGCAGCAAGCATTAGCACTGAGAGGAGACAGGGGGAAGGAGAGAGAAATGAGACTCTCATCCTACAAACGGGGGAACTATTTTCTGCTGAGGGTAGGACTGCCATTGGGGCTTCTCTCCCCTTCAGCAGCACCCGTAAACATTTAGATGTCTTTTCTATAAGATGACATGCAGGTTTTAAGGTATATTCATAAATATGCATTTTCCCTCTTCCCCCCCATTGGTTCAGGTGGAACTGTTGGTGATGAAAGCTCTCTCGGTGGGGCTGGTGAAGGGCAGCATTGATGAAGTGGATAAGAGGGTGCACATGACATGGGTACAACCACGTGTCTTGGATTTACAACAGGTAATACAGCATTGCGTTCTACAACAGGAGCAGCACGATATATAGTGTGCTACTTGGTCATCAGAATGCCAAGTATAGGGAGGTTTAAGTAACACAGCAGACTCTGCCAAGACAATGTCAGTGAGCGAAGAGGCAAGATAGAATTGTGGTCCCATTGGGGCTACGAAAAAGCAGAGGGGGCAAGGGTAGATCTTGGGCAGGAAGCAGATAAAAAAATAACTATCATGATGAGTTAAATGTCTGATAAGGACTTGCAGAGCTAACTTGGGGTACACTGGTATGGAAGCCACTGCAGAATTGGCTTCATGCATTAGATCCTTCTCTTCTTTCCCCCCCCCCCCCCCCCCCCCATTACTGGAATGTTTTCCTGTTTTGCAAAATGAACCTCTGAGGTAGGGAGAAAATTTTTTAGCCTAATCTTACTGAATACCTTCACTAGAAAACACTTTACAGGCATGCGAGCCAAAATGAATACATCATTCCAAGGCTTAACATATCCTATGCAGTATGAACAAACTGTCCAAGTTGAAGAAGAGAACACAAAGTTCTGACCAGAGCGGTATAGTCCTCTGTTGATCACTTTGCTTTTAAGGTCGGCATTTCCTTTGTGTACTTGATAGACAATTCTCGAGTTGCTTTTTAAACGTTGCTTCTAGCTACGGTGCCGTCACTTCTGTTAATAATTTAAGTATGGACGACAGACTCTCGCATCATGGCAGTATAAGAGTGTTTGCAGCTCTCATATCAGATTCTGATCTGTAGCTAAGGTCTCCCATTCTCTTTTGTAGATTAAAGGCATGAAGGACCGACTGGAGTTCTGGTGCACAGACGTGAAAAGCATGGAGATGCTGGTGGAACACCAGGCCCACGATATCCTGACCTAAAGAACTTTGCACTGCTGGCCTTGGATTAGCATTCTCCCTGAATCAGTTGGAGCACTGTACAAGCTGCTGTCTCGGCAGCATTTGATAAGTAGGTGAGGGTAATATGCATTCTGGAATAAGTGCTCCCTCTGACTTTGGTACTACTGGCTATATCCCTCTTTGGGACAGTGGTGGTGACCTGGAGGCTTGGGAGGAAGAGATTATTCCACATTAGTTTGGCCCTAGAGCAGAAAGTTGCCTATTGCCACTGCAGCACTGTGTACTCTACTTCTTCAAAAGTTGTAGTGAGATACTTCTTGAGGTTGTAGAAAAGCTATTGGCTGAGTGGTTTGGCCCTCTCTTCCTCAACTACCTTGAATTCTGCAATATATTAGTATTGTTCTTTCCAGTTTGGTTATTTGCTCGTTTAAGTAAGTATATTATACATACAGACCGTGACACATCACTGTTCAATACAAGTTAATAAACTGATTTTACAGAATGTTTTGCTTTTCAGCGTGTCTGGATTCTAAAGCTTACAAGTTCCATGATGTGCTGTAAAATATTTTTATTAGATTTCGTAATATACCGCCTTTCTATGGTTCACATACTTCTCTGTCTCTAGTGGGCTCACAATCTAAGTTTTTGTACTTGGTGCAGCGGAGTGTTAAGTGACTTGCTTAGGGTCACAATGAATCACGCTGGGTTCTTAAGCCACTGCACTAATCATTAGGCTACTCCTCCCTCTTGTCATAGCACCAGCATTCTAAGATGGGAATGTTTCCACCTATCAGTGCAGTTTCTTGTTTTACATACAGATAAAAGGCAGAAAGGAAACACTTGGAACCAGTGAAATTGTGCTCAGTTGAAAGATGCTGTCTACATTTCTTGCTTGCTTTCTCCAATATTACAAGATGACATCTTACACCATAAGAGACTTTGATCCTAAGAATGGCATATCCACTTGTGATGATGGATGGAGGAAGTGACAAAAGGCAGGAGCACACACCTTGAGCTTTGGCTTTAATTTTTTGCTCCTCAGTAACCAGCTGTGAACCAGAAATTGCAGTACCAAACTACTTCCTAAAGCTTGTCACCTTCTTTGCTGTTCCCCCCATTCAGTCTACTGACACCAGGGCCCAAACATTAGAGAGCAATATTTAGTCTGACAGCTTGAGCGTCTCAAAAATGGAGATAGATTCAATCTTTTGTTTTGGGTTTTTTTTTTTTGCAATTGGGATCATAAAGAAACAATGCCTGTGCAAAAGGCATTGGAAAAGAAATAAATAATTCAGAGCTGTTTTACATCTCTGTGACATTAGTTAAAACTAAGATGACAGCTTTGGTGCCAGGGCTTTGTTGGCAGCAAGTGTGTGGCTGGCTCTCTGTTTCCTTCCTGCAGCAGCATGAGACCCTGTGAACTGGCTGTTTGCACTCTTATGAAAAATAATAAGCTTAACAGTATATAAGCATGTGCTCATATGGTTTGTGAACAGCACAGCCATCTAATTGATCTAGTCTGAGTAATTCAGCCTCCAGCAACCATTCACCACTGCTCTTCTCAGGCTTTCAAGTGTTCTTCATAGGTAATTCTTGACAGTGCCTTAAGCTGATGAAGCTTTCCATTTAATTATGCGCGTAAGTTTCATGACATCCCAAATGCATATGTCAGCTTAATCTGAATGTAGCAAGATGGCATGTATTTCTGCATCCAAGTTCACATTACTGCGTCTTTTTACCTATGCATGGATATTATGTGTGTAAATTGACCAGCAGTGGAAGGTTACAAGTACACAAGTTGAGCTTTCAGAACTAGAATGAGAAAAGGTACAGAGAAGAATGACCACAATGATAAAGGGGATGGAAAGGCTAAAGAAGTTAGGGTTTTTCAGCTTGGATAGAACTGAAGTGGAGATATGATACTCCTCTTTAAAATCATGAGTGAAGTAGAATAGGTGTCAGTTTCAAAAATGATCAAGATTAGGGGACACATCATAAAGTTACTAAGTAGGACATTTAAAACAAATCAAACAAAATATATTTACTTCTTAATTTATAATTAAGCTCTGGAATTTGTTGCCAGAGGATGTGGTAAAAGCAGTTAGCGTAAAGTCCATAATCTGTTATTAAAACAGACCTTAAGAAAGCCACTGCTTATTCCTGGGGGTAAGCAGCATGAAATCTTGCTATTTTTTGGGATCCTGCCTGGTACTTGTGACCTGGTTTGAATACTGGGCTTGCTGAACCTTTAGCTTGACCTACTGTGGTGACTGTTATGAATAAAAAGGATGTGGATGGAAACGAGCAAAGCCAAACACACATCTCCATGCCTCAAGCAGTATCTGTCACTAACACATTCAAATTCAAGCGGTCTTTCACATACACACTAATGGCATCTGTTCCTCACAGAAGCACACAAAGACTCCGTCTTGCATAAAGAACCACCCACCACTTTTGCATCTCTCACACAGACAGTTTGGAAATTTTGTATGGATCATGAAGGTCATCTTTCTGATCATGTTCTGTTTTAAAACCTCTCTGGTAATCTGGAATGTGATTTCCTGTTGGATGAAGAGAGAAAGCCCAGCGAACCACCAGAAACAGAGAGCCACAGCAGCTTCAGACTTGGAGGAGTGGCCTAGTGGTTAGTGTGGTGGACTTTGGTCCTGGGGAACTGGGTTCGATTCCCAGTGCAGGCACAGGCAGCTCCTTGTGACTCTAGGCAAGTCATTTAACCCTCCATTGCCCCAGGTACAAATAAGTACCTGTATATAATATGTAAGCCGCATTGAACCTGCTATGAGTGGGAAAGTGCGGGGTAGAAATGTAACAAAAAAAAACGAACAGAAGCAACTCTCAATGAAAATATGCAAAATTCCCTAATTTGGGGGCATGGAAACATGTTTGATGTACAGTGCTTGCTTTCAGATTTCTTATAAGTGTGTTGTTCTAGCAATAGAAAGCGTTTATAATTTAAACCACGCATAACTCCACTGAAACCTTTTATGACAGGGTCAGGTTGTTAATTGAGAGTTTTATTATACAGAGAAGTGGCAGCTTTTCGAAGATGGTGTTTTCTGGGTGCTGCACTCATATGGTAATGGTGAAGGCCACTGCTCCCCTTTACTGTTCTGGTCTGCGCTTGTAGTCCTCCAAGTGGGTCAGTATCCAGCCTGATGGGACCAGGAAGGTTATGAACATCGCAGTCAGACCAATTGCCTGTTCCTAAGGAGAAGAAATAGAATAGCACGTGTTTTAAAATGGTGGAAGAAGCAAGCAGGTATTCTTACTTAACCACAGCAGGACTTGTCTTCCCCCTGCAGACAGATTTAGGGAACAGTTGGTTTAGAACATATATTTTTGATCTTTCCTTCCTAAAATGTAATCAAAAGATCTTAAACTGTATTTTGCCTAGAGGTTGACTGAAACCAATGCAAAATCTGAGTTTTGGCAGAAAATTCCTTGTGCATTTTCGACAGAAACTGTAGCCCCCACTGCTATTGTCACAAGCTCTACCCTCCTTCCCAGACCTACCTTTTAAAAACCCTGGTGGTCTAGTGGCCTCCCAGGGCAGGAGCATCGCAAATTGCTCTTGCCCCTGCTGGTTGCATTGTGAAAATGGCAACCGCAACTTCTCGTGGCCACCCTTTTGGAATTGGGAATGGCTGAGGCAGGAAGTTGCTCATGCCATGCCCAATTCCCCAAAATGGCAGGGACAGGAGCAACTCGGGATGCCCCTGTTCTGAAGAGGCCAAAAGACCACCATGGTAGGCACAGGGAGGGCCTATGGAGGGGGAAGGAGGGTGGAGTTGGTAGGAGGTCTAAGGAGGGAATGGATTTTCATTTGGGTGGTGGCTCAGGGGTATATGCTTGCAGTGGGAGACAGGGTCACAGTTCTGGCCGAAACCGAGTGGCTGATTTTGGCCGTGGATTCAGTTTCGGACACAATTCAGTCGGCCTCTAATTTCACCATCCTTATGCACTAAAAGTTTATGTCTGCAAAGAGTTTGCAAGCAATGCTAGCGTAAATACAGTACATTTGGTTGGCTAAGGTGGGCTTGGGTGACCAGGTGTCCTTTGTTTAAAGGATCCTGTTGCCTCTCCATTATAACATTACTCCTTGGGATAGAGTGAGACGGCACTCATTAGGAGGCTCTTCTTGAAAGATGTGACTTGGCACTAAGCTGTTATAATGGCTTTTAGAGGTCTGTGAAAGCCAGCTAATCTCTTAGTCTATTGCTCCTGTTCTACTTTTGCACAGCAGTGGCTTGCAAGCCACCTTAATAGCCTCTATCTGTCTTGTCTTTAAACCAGCATAGATCTAGGCACACTCGCTCAGTTGGACACTGCAATCAGCTGATTTTTTTTTTCCACCCTGAAATGAAGCTGTCTAGATGCAGGTGCCTCTGCTGGACAGGCTTCTGAAGAAAGGGGAATAACTGTTCAACTTAAGCCATTAAGCATGTATGCATTACTGAACAATTTGCTTTGTTTAATATAAATCACATGGTTATGCATGAAAATGTGTAACTATATTACAGTGTTGTCATTCTTGCTCTTTAAAAATACTGTTGCACTCTAGGGAGCCACTTACAAATTTCACTGATTTTATGGAAGGCTATCTATCAATGCTTTAATCTGATTACAGCAAGAGTTCTCAACCCAGTCTTTGGGACATACCCAGCCAGTCAGGTTTTTAGGATACCCACAGTGAATGTGCACAAGATAGGTTTGCATGCACTACCTCCACTGTATGCAAACCTGTCTCATGGATATCCTAAAAACCTGAGGACTGCATTGAGAACGCCTAAACTAGACGTTAATTATCATAGTGCAGTATTTCCCAAGTTGGTCCTGGAGTACTCCCTTGCCAGTCAGATTTTCAGGATCTTCACAATGAATATGCATGAAAGTGATTTGCATATACTGTCTCCATTGTATACAAATCTCTCATGCATATTCGTTGTGGATATCCTGAAAACCTGACTGGCAAGGGGGGGGGGGGGGTACTCCAGGAGTGACTTGGGAAACACTACTCTACAGCATTTTAAGCATTTCTTTTGCCATCAAGTTATGTCAGCAGTTCTCCACCCAGCCTTGGGACACACTGAGCCAGTCAGGTTTTAAGATACAATGAGTATGCAAGAGATAAATTTGCATGTACTCCCTCCACTGCATGCAAGTCTGTCTCATGCATATTCATTGTGGGTTTCCTATAAACTTGACTAGCTAAGTGTGTCCCGCAGACAAGGTTTGAAGACCTTTGATCTAAACCCCAAAAAAGATGTAAATGTATAGCGGAAGATAATGTAGTTAGTACTGCTTTAAAACACAAATTGATTCATTATAATCTTATGTTTTTGTGAAAACTCTTTAATCCTCTTTAATTAGAATTGTTGGACCATGAACCATCAGCTTTGGGAATGATTTACCTCTGGGATCCTTCCTAATGATTCATTTCTCCATTAAAAACTGAAGTAGTGCAGTTGCCATGTTAGTCCATTTAGATATATAGAAATAAATAACTTCATTTGATACGTTATTTTATAGATACTACACACTTACTTCCCTGTTTACAAAGCTGCGCTAGCAGCTGCCGATGTGGTAATGCTGTGTCGGCATTGCTGTGCGGCTTTGTAAACAGGGGCAGTAGTTAACAAGGGGCATTTACAAACATCTGTATATAGAAAAAACAACTGACTTGCAGATACCTTCATATACAAAGAAGACTCGCAATGCCGAGAAAGATAAACACATTGGCATAATAACTGCGTGAAACAAAAAGGCTGTAGCCCAAACTTTCACCCAAGAAAACTATTTTCACTCAGAACACCCAGGAAATGGAGGAGGGGAGAACATTGGCATCTGGGCCTTCTGGGTACAGTGAACTGACTTGGTAATGTCATCTAGAGAGTGCTAGCATCCAGAAATAAAAGCCAGTCTTCCTGTGATCAAGGTGAAAGAGGAAGTTCCACCTGCTAAGGTTGAGCCTCCAACCTGGTGTTCAGAGTTGGGAGCCCAGTGTGGTGTCCCTGGTGGCTAACAGAGGAAGGAGAAATGTGTTGTTTGGGTCTTGCAGGTAGTGGGAACCAATCCCTGGTGATGCCATTGAGAGAGTACTGGCATCCAGAAATAAAACCAGCTCCTTGTGGTATTGGCCACAGTGACCAAAGAGGTTTCCCTACAATAGGAGTAGTGCATGCATATTTATTGTGGGTATCCTGAAAATCTGACTGGTTGGGTGCATCCCAAAGACTGTTACTGCACATATTATCCAGAGCAGAGCATGTAAAGAGAGAAGCTTGGTTAACTTCTGGGTAGTAGCATTGGGGCAGCGAAAGGGGATATCTGTTTACCAAAGGACTATAAAAGATGATTGAGTGCTGGGGATCCTGGATTCTCCATAACTGAAAAGGGGGACCCAAATAAAGAACCTACAACAGGCCAGCCTAAAGAGTTGGAGGTGGATCTTTCTGTTTTGGAGGTGAGAAACTCTTCTGCTGAAGGTTGTTGCTAGATGAGTGGACTGACCTTTTGTTGGAGTACTAACTACGGTAGGTTGTGAACTGATTTTTGTTGGAGTACTACAGTGGACTGACATCTGGTCAGGGGACAACGGTTGACATCTCCCCACCCCTGTAGTGTCCTGGGCCTACCTCAATTTTATTTTATTTATTTACAGAGGCTTGATGTACTGTATATGCAAGTAGCTGGCTTCAAAGTGGTTTATCTACCAGGAAAAAAGAGAAACGGAGTTAGATGAGCAAGGTAGGCAAGGTTGAAAAGATGAGGGTTTAAAGGGAGAGGGGTCATATGGGCAAGAGTGATGCCCATTTGCTCTCCATTAGGGGTCTGACCTTAATTTTGGGGGTGGGGGTGGAAGAGAGAGAGGATTGGGACTGGGGGGGGGGGGGGGGTCAATGGGAGGGAAGGGGGAATTGGAACACTGGCATCTACTTATGTGGGTCCTGGCTGATGTTCAGCCCAGACCTGCCTAAATGTCTTTATGCAGGTCCTAGCTGAATACCAGCTGGGACTCGGAATTAAGCTCCAGATAGTGCCAGTGCCTGGACATGGCCCGGCATGAATTTCCGGGGCTAAATCTGCCCCTGGTGGTCAGCATTTTAAAGAATGCTGTCTGCTGCAGGCTGAATGTTGAGCTCAAAATTATTTTAATTGAAACTCTGTTTATTGGGCAGACTGGATGGACCGTGCAGGTCTTTTTCTGCCATCATCTACTATGTTACTATTGAACCATTATTCCAACATTACGTTAGTACAGTAATGGCTATACACAAATTGAAACTCAACGTTTGAATTCACTTAACTTCTTTTTCCCATTTCACTTCTTTCTGTTTTGTCCCAGTATCCATTAATCCATCCTCTGTCCCCTCCTCCTACTCTCCCTAGCCTTCCCCCAGGCCAAATACGTAACCACATTATCTCACAGAGCCAAAGAGTTCATCAAGGTAATCCATGGGTTAGAGATGTAAATGGCTTGCATAAACATTTCTGGCATTGCTCAGTTCCCTGCATTCAAGGTTGACATTCTTTCCATCCCCAGCAGCTCATGCATCTGGTTTATGTATCTGGTGAAATCCTTTGTATCAGAATATTAGATACATAACTAACAGGATAGCATTAGGCCTAAGAGTTATTTTGCCTCCAGACAGATGAACAGCCATTCTCAACTACTTTTGGATAATTCTTTTCAACTTCTGTTGGGTTGTAAAAAATAAAAAGCAGTCAAATTTGAGCTGTTCATAGGTCTTAACGCATCTAGTCCACTTTCACGGTCAGCCTCATCAATTTTTTTTCTTCACATGCACCTATTAAAGCCTAGAGATGCCAATATCAAGATCTTTAGGAATATTTAATACTTTTTAAAGTAACTCTCTGGGAGATACCAGCCTTGTTTCAGGATAGTTTAAGAACCAAACAGTTCTCAGTTTCATCAAATTATCAACACCTCAGTCTGGGGATAAAGTACCAGACTGACCCCTGAGAAGCTAAAAGATTGTAAAACTTGTACCTAGGGTTATAATCTGAAAAGCCATGTTTCCATTTGGCTAACTCTCCCATCATATTCAGTCAAATTAGCCACCATCTTCTGAGACAAACCTTGTAAAGGTAAGTCGTCAAACTATTAGTACGGGTCACAGCTCCAAAAATGTCTTGAACAGACATTTTACTTTCCTTCCAGCAGAGTCCAGTTCAGAAATAGAGGGAAAGAAACCACAGATGGTATTGCAACGGAAATGGCAAACAAGCTACCACTAGTCTGGGTATCAAAACAGGACGTGAGGGAACAGGCACAGAGCTGAAGAGCTCACAACAGCTTGGAAAAATGATGACTCCTTCTACCTCCTCTCCAGAAGAGGGTATTTGGTATGTTCCAATTAACATAGAGGCACCAGAAGATGAAAAAGAGATATTTGCTTTGTCAAAGTACTTGTGAGCAGCTGACCATATTTGTCCATTGGCCCCATAGGCCCTTTCACTGCCAGCACCAGGCCTGACTCTTGTTCTTACTTTTCTCTTCCCCATATCAATGATATTAGTCTCAAATTGGCACTAAGGGGGTTTGCTTCCCTTTGATCATGCCCCTTCACTTGCACATCTATGGATGTGCACCACAGGGAGACTTGATCTAAATAGGCTACAGATGCATTTAAGACGTTACCAATGGGGCAGTCTCTTCAACCAAGAAGCCTGGCACAAAGTCCTTCATCCATCAACTTCCCAAGGCCCCAACTGGGGTCTCCAGCACCAGGACTGCCAGGCACGGTCTTTCCTGGCTCTCCTCCCTTCTCCCCCACCCCCTTTTCTTTATAATTCTTTATGGCTTTGAAAACAACGATTGATGCTATAATCTCACCTAAAATGTATTTGTATATTGAAATATATTTAGCTCATAAGTGTGCAGAACTCTCAACAGCTAGTCACAAAAGTGTTGCTAGTTCAAGTATCATCTACAAACTTGTCTGCTCTTCCCAGATATTGTAACTTGAGAGCTTTAGCCAAGCTTCTGAAGGATGAATTATATGAAGAAGTGATGAAAAACACTGACTTGTGGTAGTATTTGTTAATGGTGAGGAGAGATTTGCTTCTCCATTCTAACATGCTAGAACACCTGAATCATGCTGTCAGTTCCTGTCACAGATTAAGGACCTAGAAAAAGGTGATCTTCATTCAGGCTGTTCCCTAAAAATGACCTATTGGCATGGCTTTCAGTTTCCCAAGGTCATTCTGCTTCACTGCTAATCCAACACCACCCACCTTCCTCCGTCACTGGCCTAGCTTAATCATTAACTGCTGTGTCTCAATTTTGACCTGCAGCTGAACTATGGCAAAAAGCCAGAATTGTTATTGAAGTAGAAATCACAGTGTATAGGGAATGGTATATTGACAGTCCTGGTCACACCGTAGTAAATCACTTCACACACTGACAATTATACTCAATGAAAACCTAAGAATAGAATCCTTTAAGTTTTGCCTCCTTAACTATCCATCCCACTGCATTATTACTGCAGGTAATGCCACCTGCAAATGTTCAGCTCGGGAGAAGAAGCTTCTTCCAGACATTTACAGGGTGACCAGTATTAGGGGCGGACTGAGAGTGGTCTGGACTCCTGGATAATGAGGACCATGATTGGACCCCCCCCCCCCCACGGTCCTGCTGCCTCCCTCTCCCCCTGCCACTGACCTTTTCCATTGGTCCTGCAGCTACATTGGCCTTCTGCCACTGGAACTTCCCTCTGCCATGGTCCGCACTTGTGGAAGAAGGAAGTGACATCAGAAGGGGAGGGGGTGCGCCAGAGGGAAGTTCCAGCATCAGCAGCAGATGGATGATTTGGCTGCCGGTGTCCGGTTTGGGAACACAAGCACAGGAGGGGGAGGAGACGGTGGCGTCCCATTTCCGGAAAAGAGAGAGGATGTCGTACATTGGGCACTGCCAAGGTTGCCCCTATAGTCAGACTACCTGATTCAGGCATTGTTCTGTGGAAATGGAAACCCTTCCTTCTCTCAGCTTTATCTTCCTGCCAGGATTGCACTATATCCTGTCACTTTTCGTTCTTTCCAGGTTCTGGAGAAGATCATGAATCCCATAAGAAGAAAAATACAAGACTAATCGAAGGGTGGTAATGAATGTTTGGGAGACAGAGGACAGTTTATAAAAATGTTAAAAAGCACTGCATATGTGACAGAGCTGAGATCTAGAAAAGCTTTCTCTGGGTTTAAACACATTTCACTGTGGAAACCTGTTTGAATGACTTGAATTCTTGTTATACAGAGTTATTCTAATAGGTCTGCCAACTAAAAGCAAGCCTTCACCATCTGGTGTGCAGTCTGCCTCTTAACTCAAAAAGAATTTTATTGACAGATGAATCATAGAAATACCAAAGATGCTGGCAGATAACCAAGAGATCCACCCATTTGAACTGTCACAGCTCCTTTTTTCTCGAAATATCCATTACTAGTAAAAAAGGCCCGTTTCTGATACAAATGAAATGGGCGCTAGCAAGGTTTTCCTCAGAGTGTGTATGTTTGAGAGAGTGTGTGTGAGAGTGACTGTGTGAGAGAGAGAGAGTGAATGTGCGAGTGTGTGTGTGTGTGACAGAGTGAGATGGTTGCGAGTGTGTCTGTGAGAGAGAGAGAGAGAGTGTGTGCGTGAGAATGAGAGTGTGTGCGACTGTGTATCTGAGACAGTGAGTGTGAGAGAAAAGTGTGTTTCACACAGATACAGTGTGTGTGAGAGAGTGTGTGTGTGAGACAGTGTGAGAGTATGTGTGTGATACACAGACTCTGTGAGCAGCCACCCATGTCCAGCGACCCTCCTCTCTCCCCTGCCCCCCTCCAGCCACCCATGTCCTGCGACTCTCCTCTCTCCCCTGCCCCCCCTCCAGCCACCCATGTCCAGCGACCCTCCTCTCTGCCCTGCCCCCTCCAGCCACCTTCCTCTCTCCCCTGCCCCCCTCCAGCCACCCATGTCCAGCAACCCTCCTCTCCCCCTGCTCCCCCTCCAGCACCCATGTCCAGTGACTCTCCTCTCTCCCCTGCCCCCCTCCAGCCACCCATGTCCAGCAACTCTCCTCTCTCCCCTGCCCCCCCTCCAGCCACCCAGGTTGACCAGCGCATACTTCGGGGCAGGCAGGAAAGATCCCCAGTTTTGCCTGCCCGCTGCTGGCGCTGACCCTCCCCCGTTGCCGGATCGCTCTTCAAAATGGCCGCCGAGACTGAAAGATAATGAGAATGGCTATGTGGAGAGTGTGGGAAGGCCAACAGGTAAAGACCCCAGGTGGGGAGCTCCCGAAGTCCAGAGGAAATAAAACATACCTGGACCACCTAGCGCCGTTCCCGGGAGTTGCAAGACCATGAAGACCAACGCAGGTGAGCAAGCCCAAGACTGGCCGAGACGGCCTGGCTGTAGCTGACCTCAAGGTCCCGACGCACTCCCGACCAGACCAGACAAGCCCATTTGGGCTTAACTGAGCCTATCGGATCGACCCAAACTTAGCGGACCGAGTTTCGAACCGGTCCAAAACAAAACAAAATCGAAACCGAATCGGTTCCCCAGACTGGAACGAGACCGGAACAGGACCGTAGCTCTCCGAGAGGAATAGGTGTGCTGGCCGCAGCTGACCTCGTGGCCCGACACATCTGACCAGACAGACCCATCTGAACCGGCCGAGCAAGCGAGCAGGTGAGAGGCCCGTAGCTGAGCGAGTCTGCCGGCGGCCGCACCCCAGAGCGGAGTGGTGAAACTGCGGCAGGATCGAACGGCTCCCGGGACAAGACGATCGCAACGCTCCAGGATGAACGAGCGAGCACGAAAGAGGCCCGAGACAGATTGAGGCTGTTTACCTGCCACGTCCCAGATCGGAGTGAGTAGCGGCGACGAGACCGACCAGCCTGCAGACGACGACCTTCGCGATGAACTACTACCAAAGAAGCCATCCGAAAATCACTGAACTGGAGGCCCAATCGAAAGCTGACGAGAACAGGCTAGGGGAGACCTTGATTGAGGAGTGGCTTCAGGACTAGATAGGCTCATTTCCAATAATAACCTATGATACCAACTCAAGTCCTGCAGGCATTGCTTCTAAGTGTACTTGGATGACGGCAACTCTAAAAAAGGGAAACAAAGACTGACTAATTCTGATTCCTTGATCCTAATAGCCTGGACAGGTATATCTCCTCACCAGTTTAACTAAACACAGCCAACATGCATCCCAACAAACTACTCATGCTAATCTATTTCCTCCCCTTAATTTACCAAGTATGGACCACTCCCAACATAAGCAACAATCTTCCCACATCACACAAAGACCACAGACAACCCTTTAATAACTCAACAAACCAAAAGAATAACAACCAACTAAAATTAAAAACAAAAACATACGGAAATAACCAACAAAAAGAGAAGAAAAGACACAACAAAACCAAACACCAAGAAACCAGACATATAATAAAAATCAACACAACCAAGTCCCAAACGGAACCCTACAGACAAATCCGAATGGGATACACAAACACCAGATCAGTGATAACTAAAACAGCGACTTTAACAGACTGGATCATCGCAGACAATCTGGACCTCCTATTCATCACTGAAACCTGGATTCATGACCTTAAAAACCCTATAATCCTAGATCTATGTCCACCGGGTTACAAAATTAACCACTGGACAAGAAACGGAAAAAGAGGAGGAGGAATAGCAATTATATACAAATCCGAGTTTATCATCACAACAATAACCGAATCTATTCTACCGCAACTTGAAATCGCTTCGGTAAGAATTAACCACCCAAACCTGTAAGAACACCTTACCACAGTCTTGCTCTACAGACCACCAGGCAACTGGCAAGAATCACAAACATACCTCATGGACTATCTCGAACACCTGTGTCTCCAGCTCAAATCTCATCATAATAGGAGATATCAATCTACATCTCGAAGATCTCAATTCAACCAGTACCCAAGAATGCGACGAGTTCCTACAATTATGGGACCTTCATAGGACACACACACAACCTACCCACAGAAAAGGACACACTCTAGACATCATCACACACAACTTTGATCTCGATACAAACCTTATACTAACAGAAACAAAATGGACACCCGTACCATGGTCGGACCACTATAAAGCAAACATCTCCCTCCAATGGCGAACAAAAGGACTACCGAATAAACAAGAACACAAAACTTACACCACGAGAGGGAAAATAGACCCGGTAATATTCTGGCAACAAATTTACCACAATGATTGGTCGACAAAAACAGATACAATCCAATTCCTATTAGAATGGGACGACAGATGCAGATTCACACTAGACAACACTGCTCCAACCCAAACAAGAACCTCACACAGAAAGAACTCAACACCTTGGTTCAACGAAGAATTGAAAAAACTCAAAACACAAGTCAGAAGGTTAGAACGAGCTTGGAATAAAAAGAAAGACGACACTATACTTAACGCCTGGAAACAACTTCAAAGAAAATACAAAGACACCATAAGACAAACCAAAAGACTACATTACAAAACCATAATCAGACCAAATTACAAGGACACACATAAACTTTTCCAACTCGTGAACAAACTATTAGATATCACACCAGTCACTACCAACAGCAAAGACACCCCTGGAGCAGACAATCTCGTGAGATACTTCAACGAAAAAATAGTACAACTATGACTTAAAATACCTATCAGCACCATTGACTATGCAGAACTCCTTAACTGCCTAGACCCAGCCCCTGTCATTCACCCAGCGGACAGGACCTGGACTAACTTCGAGATATTATCGGAGAACATCATCTCCCAAACGCTCAAAAAATTTGCCAAATCACACTGCAGACTAGATATATGCCCAAACAACCTGATGACGTCTGCTCCTCAACAATTCATACACGACATAACGAAACACCTGAACTACATGCTACAAAATGGACTTTTCCCAAAGAAAAAAGGAAACATTTTACTCACCCCCATACCCAAAGACGCAAAGAAAAGTGCCAGTGAACTAACTAACTACAGACCAGTAGCATCCATTCCCTTAATAACCAAATTAACGGAAGGGTTGTTGACCAAGCAACTTACAAACTATCTAGATAAATTCTCAATACTTCACGATTCCCAGTCAGGATTTCGGTCTAACCGCAGTACCGAAACTGTATTAGTAACTCTCATGACTAAATTCAAACAAACGATTGCATCTGGTAGGAACATACTACTTCTACAATTTGATATGTCAAGCGCTTTTGACATGGTTGACCACAGAATTTTATTGCACACTAGTAAAAAAGCCCCATTTCTGATGCAAATGAAATGGGGGCTAGCAAGGTTTTCTTCTGTGTGCATGTGGGAGTGTGTGTGTCCCTGCCCTCTGCCCTCTCTCCCTTCCCCTGTGCTGTCTGTCCCCTCCCCCCTCGGAGTCGAGTCCTTCAGTGTTAAGTTTCTTGCTGTGCTGTGTTTGTGTTACAGAGATAGTGAGGGCTTCTGCCCTCTCTCCCCTCCCCCCTCTGAGTCCTTCACTGTTACAGAGAGAGCGATTTGATTTCGTGCTTTGCTGTGTTTTCCTTCACTGTTTGTGTTACAGAGAGAGCGAGGGCGGGGCAGACACTCATGGGGAAACCGGATATCTCTCCCCCTTCACACTTCCGGCTGGAGGCTTAATTTAGAACGTTGGTGGTGCCTTTTATATATAGAGATCCTTGAATATTTCGGAATTGGAGGCAACGTCCTCAATTGGTTCAAGGGATTTTTAACCACAAGATCATACCAAGTAACATCTAATTCGACTATTTCAGCCGCATGGGTACCTGAATGCGGAGTACCACAAGGATCCCCCCTCTCGCCGACTCTATTCAACTTAATGATGATACCATTGGCCAAATTACTATCAAATCAAAACCTTAATCCATACATTTACGCAGATGACGTAACGATCTACATCCCATTCAAAAAAGATCTGAAAGAAATTTTCAATGACATCAACCAAAGTCTCAAAATCATGCATTCTTGGGCGGACGCATTTCGGCTAAAACTCAATGTAGATAAAACCCAGTGCCTAATACTCACCTCACAACACAACAAGAAAGAATTCACCGCCATTAACACACCAACTCTAAACCTTCCTATCTCAGAAACCCTAAAAATTCTTGGAGTCACTATTGATCGACACCTAACACTAGAGAACCACGCGAAAAACATAACCAAGAAGATGTTCCACTCTATGTGGAAATTAAAAAGAATAAGACCTTTCTTCCCAAGGAGTGTTTTCCGCAACCTGGTACAATCAATGGTGCTCAGTCATCTAGACTATTGCAACGCACTATATGCCAGCTGCAAAGAACAAATAATCAAGTCCAGACAGCCCAGAACACTGCAGACAGACTCATATTTGGCAAACCAAAATTTGAAAGCGCCAAGCCCCTATGAGAAAAACTACACTGGCTCCCACTCAAGGAACGCATCACGTTCAAAATATGCTCACTAGTTCATAAAATTATCCATGGAGATGCACCAGCTTACATGTCAGACCTGATAGACCTACCACCTAGGAATGCCAAAAGATCATCCCGCACATTCCTTGATCTGCACTTCCCCAGCTGCAAAGGAATGAAATACAAAATAATGCATGCGTCAAACTTTACCTACCTGAGCACACAGTTATGGAACGCACTGTCACGCAGCTTGAAATCGACATTCGAAAGAACGAACTTCCGCATACTATTGAAGACACATCTCTTTAATAAAGCGTACCACAAAGATCAACAATTGTGAATACGCACAACTCGCATATCTATATTCAGAACTTGTTTCATAATATCTGCTTGTACACTATGATTTTGTTTATTATGTTTGTTTTACTATCATCATGCTGACCAAGATCCTGGAATACCAAATGTTTATCTATTAACATTCCTCCACTACTCATGATGTATTGTAAGCCACTTTGAGCCTGCAAAGAGGTAGGATAAGGTGGGATACAAATGCAATAAATAAATAAATAAAGTGAACGTGTTAAAACAATTATTTCTCTTCAGTGTTCACGGAGGAAAATCCTGGAGAAGGACCGCGGTTGGCTACAGAGGGAATGTAGTGGATACTGCGCCATTTACGGAAGAAAGAGTTTATAAACAGCTGGAGAATCTGAAGGTGGACAAAGCTATGGGGCCAGATGGGATACATCCCAGGATACTGAGGGAGCTCAGAAAGGTCCTGGTGGGACCTCTTAAAGATTTATTCAAAGATTTATTTAAACCAGAATGGCCACTGTCTTGATCTTATCCTCTTCTCAAACTGCTCACTCTCCAGTTTCTGTGCCTCAACTCTTCCTCTCTCTGACCATCATCTTATAACTTTCACACTTAAACACCCTCCTCCCCAGTCCCGTCCAATCTTAACCAATACATTTAGGACTCTTCAGGCTATTGACACTTCTACTCTGTCCTCCAGTGTTTCAAATCTCTTCTCTACCACTATGTTATCCAAGTCTGTCAATGAGGCTGTCTCTTCCTATAATACTATTCTCTCCTCAGCTCTGGATACTCTCGCTCCTCCCATTCCCCGTTCTGTAAAATGTACCAAACCAGGACTATTACATCCAGTTGACAAATTCTCTTGGCTCAAACCCTTGACATCACTTGGCCACACTGAACTGTCTCCTCAAAGTGCCTTCACCTCCAACCCCCCCTTCACTTCCCCCCAGACTCTGGCTGAGTTCTTTCATGATTAGGTTCACAAGATTAAACTTGAATTCTCAACCAGATCACCTCCACCTCTCCTTCCCTTAGTCCATTCTCTCAACCCTCCAACCCCTGCCTCCTTTTCTTCCTTTTCTGAAATCACTGAAGAGGAAACTACACATCTTATTTCCTCCTACTACTACTACTACTACTATTTAGCATTTCTATAGCGCTACAAGGCATACGCAGCGCTGTACAAACATAGAAGAAAGACAGTCCCTGCTCAAAGAGCTTACAATCTAATAGACAAAAAATAAATAAAGTAAGCAAATCAGATCAATTAATGTGAACGGGAAGGAAGAGAGGAGGGTAGGTGGAGGCGAGTGGTTACAAGTGGTTACTAGTCAAAAGCAATGTTAAAGAGGTGGGTTTTCAGTCTAGATTTAAAGGTGGCCAAGGATGGGGCAAGACGTAGGGGCTCAGGAAGTTTATTCCAGGCATAGGGTGCAGCGAGACAGAAGGCGCGAAGTCTGGAGTTGGCAGTACTGGAGAAGGGAACAGATAAGAAGGATTTATCCATGGAGCGGAGTGCACGGGAAGGGGTGTAGGGAAGGACGAGTGTGGAGAGATACTGGGGAGCAGCAGAGTGAGTACATTTATAGGTTAGTAGAAGAAGTTTGAACAGGATGCGAAAACGGATAGGGAGCCAGTGAAGGGTCTTGAGGAGAGGGGTAGTATGAGTAAAGCGACCCTGGCGGAAGATGAGACGGGCAGCAGAGTTTTGAACCGACTGGAGAGGGGAGAGGTGACTAAGTGGGAGGCCAGCAAGAAGCAGATTGCAGTAGTCTAAACGAGAGGTGACAAGGGTGTGGATGAGGGTTTTGGTAGAGTGCTCGGAAAGAAAGGGGCGGATTTTACGGATGTTGTAAAGAAAGAAACGACAGGTCTTGGCGGTCTGCTGGATATGAGCAGAGAAGGAGAGAGAAGAGTCAAAGATGACCCCAAGGTTTCGAGCTGAGGAGACAGGGAGAATGAGAGAGCCATCAACAGAAATAGAAAACGGGGGGAGCGGGGAGGTGGGTTTGGGGGGGAAAATGAGAAGCTCGGTTTTGGTCATATTTAATTTCAGGTGGCGTTGAGACATCCAGGCAGCAATGTCAGACAAGCACGCTGAAACTTTGGTTTGGATGCAAGGTGAGATATCAGGGGTAGAAAGGTAGATTTGGGAGTCATCAGTATAGAGGTGGTAGGAAAAGCCATGGGATGAGATTAATGAACCAAGGGAAGAAGTGTAGATAGAAAAGAGGAGGGGACCAAGAACAGAACCCTGGGGTACGCCGACAGGCAGAGGGATAGAAGTAGAAGAGGATCCACCAGAGTGAACACTAAAGGTGCGGAGGGAGAGGTAGGAAGAGAACCAGGAAAGGACAGAGCCCTGGAATCCAAGTGAGGACAGGGTATCGAGAAGTATGCTGTGATCGACAGTGTCAAAAGCAGCGGAAAGATCAAGAAGAATGAGGATGGAATATTGACCTCTGGATTTAGCCAGTAATAGGTCATTGGAGACTTTAGTAAGCGCAGTTTCGGTTGAGTGGAGAGGGCGAAAACCAGATTGTAATGGGTCAAGAATAGCATGTGAGGAGAGAAAATCAAGGCAGCGGCGGTGAACAGCACGCTCAAGTAATTTGGAGAGAAAAGGAAGGAGGGAGATGGGTCGGTAATTAGAGGGACAAGTAGGGTCAAGTGAAGGCTTCTTAAGGAGAGGTGTGACCACAGCATGTTTAAAGGCAGCAGGGACAGTCGCAGTGGAAAGTGAGAGGTTGAGAATGTGACAGATAAAAGGAATAAGAGTAGGAGAGATGGCATTAAGAAGGTGGGTGGGAATGGGATCAGAGGAACAGGTGGTACATTTTGAGGAAGAAAGGAGAAGTGTAGTTTCCTCAATAGTAACTTCAGGAAAGGAGGAAAGGGAATGAGGGGAAGGAGAGAGAGGGGAACGGACTAGTGGAGGGAGAGCTGGTGAGGTAGAGAAAGCAAGGTTTATCTTTTGAACCTTGTTGTGAAAGAATTCAGCAAGGGTCTGAGGAGATAGTGAAGGGGGAGTTGGGGGAGGGGGCACCTTGAGGAGAGAGTTCAATGTGGTGAAGAGAAGTCGAGGATTAGAGCCAAGAGAGTTGGTCAGTTGGATATAATAATCCTGTTTGGCACGTAAAAGAGCAGATTGGAAGGAGGTCAGCATGAACTTAAAGTGTAAGAAATCAGCAAGGGCCCGAGATTTCCTCCTCAAAACTAACTACCTGTTCTTCTGATCCTATTCCCACCCATCTACTTAACACTATCTCTCCTACTGTCATCCCTTTTATCTGTCATATCCTCAGTCTTTCACTGTCCACTGCGACTGTTCCTGATGCCTTCAAACATGCTGTAGTCACACCACTCCTTAAAAAACCTTCATTGGACCCTACCTGTCCTTCCAACTATCGCCCCATCTCCCTCTCCTATCCAAGATACTTGAACGTGATGTTCACCACCGTTGCCTTGACTTTCTTTCATCTCAAGCTATTCTTGATCCACTTCAATCTGGCTTTCGCCCCCTTCATTCAGCTGAAACAGCGCTAGCTAAAGTCTCCAATGATCTGTTCCTGGCCAAATCCAAAGGTCTCTATTCTACCCTCATCCTTCTCGATCTATCTGCTGCTTTTGACACAGTTGATCACAGCCTACTCCTTGATACGCTGTCCTCACTTGGATTTCAAGGCTCTGTTCTTTCCTGGTTTTCTTCTTATCTCTTCCAGTGTACCTTTAGTGTATACTCTAGTGGATCCTCTTCTACTTCTATCCCACTGTCAGTTGGTGTACCTCAGGGATCTGTCCTGGGACCTCTTCTTTTTTCCATCTATACTTCTTCCCTTGGTACTCTGATCTCATCCCATGGTTTTCAGTATCATCTTTACACTGATGACTCCCAGATCTACCTCTCCACACCAGAAATCTCAGCCGAAATCCAGGCCAAAGTATCAGCCTGCCTGTCTGACATTGCTGCCTGGATGTCTCACCACCATCTGAAACTAAACATGACCAAGACTGAGCTTCTTATCTTTCCCCCTAAGCCAATCTCTCCTCCTCCCCCATTCTCGATTTCTGTGGATAACACTCTTATCCTTCCTGTCTCATCAGCTCAGAACCTTGGGGTCATCTTCGACTCCTCCCTCTCCTCTGCACATATTCAGCATACTGCTAAAACCTGTCGTTTCTTTCTCTATAATATCACCAAAATTCGCCCTTTCCTTTCTGAGCACACTACCAGAACCCTCATCCACATTCTTTTATCACCTCTCGCTTAGACTATTGTAACTTGCTTCTCACAGGTCTCCCCCACTTAGCCATCTCTCTCCTCTTCAATCTGTTCAAAGTTCTGCTGCAGTGTCGTTATGCACATATTAGCCCTCTCCTCAAGTCACTTCACTGGCTTCCTATCCATTTCCGCATACAGTTCAAACTCCTCTTATTGACCTATAAGAGCATTCACTCTGCAGCTCCTCAGTACCTCTCCACTCTCATCTCTCCCTACATTCCTCCCTGGGAACTCTGTTCACTGGGTAAATCTCTCTTATCTGCACCCTTCTCCTCCACTACTAACTCCAGACTCCGTTCCTTTTATCTTGCTGCATCATATGCCTGGAATAGACTTCCTGAGCCGGTACGTCAATCTCCATCTCTGGCTGTCTTCAAATCTAAGCTAAAAGCCCACCTTTTTGATGCTGCTTTTAACTCCTAACCCTTATTCACTTGTTCAGAACCCTTATTTTATCATCCTCACTTTAATATTCCCTTACCTTTTGTTTGTCCTGTTTGTCTGTCCTAATTAGATTGTAAGCTCTGTCGAGCAGGGACTGTCTCTTCATGTTCTAATGTACAGCGCTACACAGCGCTTTAGAAATGATAAGTAGTAGTAGATCTTTAGAGACGGGAGAGGTTCCGCGGGATTAGAGATGAGTGGATGTGTTCCCTCTTCACAAAAGTGGAGACAGGGAAGAAGTGGGAAACCATAGACCGGTAAGTCTCATGTCGTTGGTAGGAAAAATAATGCAGTTGCTGCTGAAAGAAAGGATAGTTAACTTTCTAGAAGCTGACGGGTTACAAAACCCAAGGCAACATGGCTTTACCAAAGGAAAATCCTGCCAAACGAATCTTATTGACTTCTTTGACTGGGTGACCAAAGAACTGGATGAAGGACGTGCGCTAATTGTAATCTACTTGGATTTCAGCAAAGCCTTCGATACGGTCCACCACAGAATATTCGTGAATAAGCTGAAAGGGTTGAAATTAGGACCAAAAGTGGTGAACTAGATAGGAAACTGGTTAGCCGACAGGTGACAGAGAGCAGTGGCGTAGCTACATGGGGCCATGGGGGCCTGGGCCCCTGTAGATTTGGCCCTGGATCCCCCTGCTGACGACCCTCTCGACCCCCCTCCCACCGTCGCCGTTGTCGCCGTGGGCTCCTTTGCTGGCGGGGGACCCCAATCCCTGCCAACCGAGGTCCTCTTCTTCCCGCAAAGGCTTCGTTCTATTTCTGACGTCAGACTCACAGAAACAGAACAAAGCCATCTTGCAAGGCTTTGTTCTGTTTCTGTGAGTATGACGTCCTGCAAAACAAAACGAAGCCTTCGCGGGAAGAAGAGGACCTCGGCTGACGGGGAATGGGGTGCCCCGCCAACAAAGGTAGCCCATGGCAACAACGGCGGGGGAAGGTTGGTGGCGGGAGGGGGGTCGAGAGGGTCGTTGGCAGGAGGGGGGTTGAGAGGGTCGTCAGCAGGGGTTGTCAAAGTTGTTGGTGGCGGGGGGGGGGGGGGGGGGGAGGGTTGGCAATGGCGCCGGGGGGGGGGGCTAAAATGTGCCCCCTCACCTCGGGCTTTGGACCTCCCTTCCGCCGAAGTCTGGCTATGCCCCTGGCAGAGGGTGGTGGTAAATGGAATCCACTCGGAGGAAAGGAAGGTGAGCAGTGGTCGGTGCTGGGGCCTATTCTGTTTAATATATTTGTGGGAGATATTGCTGAAGGGGTGGAAGGAAACGTGTGCCTTTTTGCGGATGACATGAAAATAACCAATAGAGTGGATACCCTGGAGGGAGTAGAAAGGATGAGAAGGGATCTCCGAACGTTAAAAGAATGGTTGAGGGTTCAACAGTTAAAATTTAATCACTATAATCTATTAGGGTTCAAGTATCTCAAACTGGTGTAATTACCACAACTACTTGTACTTAACACCAGTAATGCGTCTAAGTGCTCTATATCCATATAGTTATAACAACTATATTAAGCACAGCGACCATATTCCATCATTGCGCTGCCCCCTCCTGTCCTGCCTACTAATAACGGATCAGTTGCTCTTAAATTGTTAATCCAAAAAACAACTTGAATTTGTAGAAACTCAGACACTTAGCTTAACATGAAGTGCTGCAGGACCGGTTCAGTGCGGTTGGTGGGTGATCCTGAAGTCTGTGTCAAAGGTGTTGTTATTCGTGCTTAAAAACTGATTAAATTAACATCTTCTGCGCTATTGTCTGTTCCCAACGTTGGTGCCATGTTTCACCTACTCGGCGTCCTCAGGGGAATCAACTAAAAACAGTTAATAGCACCCCACACCGTCATTGATTCATTTTTAGATATTATTAAACTAAAAGTAACATTTACTTATCAATATAGTAATTTAAAATCCTTACTTGCGGTCACTCCGGGATGGGATCCCTGTCGTTCTCCTCCATGCAATCAGGTCTCTGATGCATGCTCCTTATCCTATGTATTTATATCATCCAACTGATAAGTATAGAATCCACCTAAGGTCAATACTGAGGCTTATTGGCTTCTATTAAATTGAATTGAGTTAAACTGACCAATCTATTTCCTTTTTTAAACATTTAGGCTGAACTGTGTCCCATTGATAAATGAACCGCTATTCCACCCGAATCAAAACTGCAGATACATCTCCCCCCCCCCCCCCCCCCAACGTAATTGAATGTGTGATAATATTACATACTTCAACTCCGATTCCTGATGTTTAAATTGATCCCAGTAGTCTACTAAAGGGGCTTCCCTTTTCTTGTTCCGAAGGTTGCTCAAATGTTCCCCAATATGTTGTTTAATTTTTCGTTTTGTTTGGCCCACGTACCATTTCTGACACGGGCATTGGATCGCGTAGACCACCTGTGATGTATTACAGTATTACACTCTCTTAAATAGTATAGTTTTCATGTATTGGGATTGATCACAAAGCACACCTCCATGGCATGCCTGCAATAAATACAATGTTGACACCTTGTATGTCCTCTATCTTGTTCTTCTGTCTGCGGGTTTAAGCACCGGAATATGGATAACCGCTCTCCCTTATTACGTGCCTGGGTATAAGCAATGCGAGGTTTATTCTCAAATTGTGAGTGCAGTTGTATAATCGTGCAATGCCTATGAATAATCTGTGATATTTTTCACCCATGAGAGGTATATGGAAGCACACACTGTACCGTATTTTGGGAGCTGTTGTCTAAGGGCCGTGGTTCTAATAACCATTGTCTATGTGCATACCTTGCTCGTTTGTAGGCTTGTTTGACTACTTTACCGGGATAGCCTCTTTGCTTTAAATTATTAATCATCAGGTGTACTTGATGTTTAAATGATTCTTCTTTACTACATAATCTTTTGGCTCACAGAAATTGTCCTATCGGATTGCATGGAGGAGAACGGACAGGGATCCCATCCTGGAGTGATCGCAAGTAAGGATTTTAAATTACTATATTGATAAGTAAATGTTACTTTTAGTTTAATAATATCTAAAAATGAATCAATGACGGTGTGGGGTGCTATTAACTGTTTTTAGTTGATTCCCTGAGGACGCTGAGTAGGTGAAACGTGGCACCCATGTGGCAAACAGACAATAGCGCAGAAGATGTTAATTTAATCAGTTTTTAAGCACGAATAACAACACATTTCACACAGACTTCAGGAGCATGCACCAACAGCACTGAACCGGTCCTGCAGCACTTCATGTTAAGCTAAGTGTCTGAATTTCTACAAATTCAAGTTGTTTTTTGGATTAACAATTTAAGAGCAACATCTATTATTAGTATAGTGAGGACAGGAGGCGGCAGTGCAATGATGGAATATGGTCCCTGTGCTTAATATAGTTGTTATAACTATATGGCTATTGAGCACTTAGACGCACACTGAGCACTGCAAAAAAAAAATTTTTCTAGATACATATCAATATAAATTTACTGGTGTTAAGTACAAGTAGTTAAAATTTAATGCCAAGAAGTGTAGAGTGATGCACTTGGGGTGCAGAAACCCTAAAGAGAGATACCGAATAGGAGGGGAGAGATTAATAAGCTTGACTCAGGAGCGAGACCTTGAGGTGTTGGTGTCTGAGGATCTGAAGGTGAAGAAACAGTGCGACATGGTGACGGCCATGGCCAGAAGGATGGTAGGCTGCATAGAGAGGGGCATAACCAGCAGAAAAAAAGGAGGTGTTGATGCCCCTCTACAAGTCATTGGTGAGGCCTCACTTGGAGTATTGTGTTCAGTTTTGGAGGCCATATCTTGCTAAAGATGTAAAAAGACTGGTAGTAGTGCAAAGAAAAGCTACAAAAATGGTATGGGATTTGCATTGCAAAACGTACAAGGAGAGACTTTCTGATCTGAACATGTATACCGTGGAAGAAATGAGAAACAGGGGTGACATGATACAGACGTTCAAATATTTGAAAGGTATTAATCCACAAACAAACATTTTCCAGAGACGGGAAGGCGGTTGAACTAGAAGACATGAAGGTTCAAGGAGGGCAGACTCAGGAGTAATGTCAGGAAGTATTTTTTCACGGAGGGGGTGGTGGATATGTGGAATGCCCTCCCATGGGAGGTGGTGGAGTTGAAAACGGTACTGGAATTCAAACATGCGTGAGATAAACACAAAGGAATCCTGTTTGGAAGGAATGGATCTGTGGAATCTTAGCGGAGATTAGGTGGCGACACTGGTAATTGGGAAACAAACGGGTGCTGGGCAGACTTCTACGGTCTACGCCCTGATTGTGACTGAATAGATAGGGATGGGCTGGAATGTAAATTTTAAGGGGCTTCGACGTTAGCTTCAGAAATTAGTACAAGAAGAGTGCTGGGCAGACTTCTACGGTCTGTGCCCTGAGAATGGCAAGGACAAATCAAACTCAGGTATACATATAAAGTATCACATACCATGTAAAATGAGTTTATCTTATTGGGCAGACTGGATGGACCGTACAGGTCTTTATCTGCCGATATTTACTATGCTACTATGTAAGACGATTTCATGGACTTTGTATCAAACACCTGCACAAACCAACAAAATGTCCTACTAATTGGCGACATCAATCTGCACCTAGATAAACAGAACGACACTAACACCAAAATCCTAATGAACTTCCTAAACCAATGGAACTTCACAACACCACAAAGCACCACATCCCCCACAAAAGGCCACCTATTGGACTTGCTAGCCCACAGGTTACCAGCAAACAACAATCTCACAATAGAGAACCATAAATGGGAAGAGGTACTGTGGTCAGATCACAGCAAGCTCACTTTTACACTACAATGGAAAGTGAACGGAAAGAACAGAAAACCAAGACCACCACATACACTCATGACCAGTGGGAAGGTGGAAAACCGCACCTTCTGGAAAACAGTGTTGATAGAACATTTCAACCTAGAACCAAAAGACATTCATTTTATGAGGTACTGGGATGAAACATGTGAAAAAATACCGGACAAAATAGCACCACTTAAAACAAAAACAAATAAAAAGCACCCTAGACCCTGGTTCAACATGAAAGAACAGTGCTGGAGACTAGAAAGAAAATGGGCCAAAAATAAAACAGAAGTAAACAAAGACATATGGAGAAAAGCTATAAGAATATACAAACACAATATAAAGAAAGACAAAGCGGAACTCTACAATACACACAAACCCAGAACAGAACAATACAAAAAAAATATCTGAACTCATGAACAATCTACTGAAAATACAGGACACACCGGCGTCAACTGACACACCACCTACAGCAAACGCGCTAGCTCAACACTTCGAACAAAAAATAGCAAAGACAAGATCCAACCTCGTGGTACTGCAAACTTCCATCATAGACTACCTACAAGACTACGAAATCACTAGCACCCACACCATGGTGGACAGAATTTGGTCCGCATTCGAACCACCCAAAATGAGCACAGTAAAAACACTACTGACTAAATAAGTACATGCTAAATGTCTGCTAGACAAATACCCCAACCATATGATGAAAAACCCGCCAGATTGGTTCATCGAATGCATCACCAAACATATCACATACATATTAGCAGGGATAATTCCCAAAAGACAAAGCCAAAATAATTCCCACTCCAATCCCCAAGAACACAACCAACAAGATCAGCGATCTCACAAACTACAGACCAGCGGCCTCAATACCACTACTGACCAAAACAATCGAGGGATTGGTAGCACAACAACTAATGGAATACCTAACAAAATTCTCAATCCTACATAAATCCCAATCAGGTTTCAGACCACAACAAAGCACTGAAACGGACCTAACCACTCCGATAATTAAGTTCAGAAGCTTAATAAGCCAAGGTCAGAATATACTACTAATGCAATTGACATGTCAAGTGCGTTCGATCTAGTAGTCCTGCTTGATTTCATGGGAGTCAGCAGCACAATGGCTGAATGTTTCAACGGCTTCCTAAAGACTAGATCCTACGTTGTCAGCTATCAACATGGATCTCCAAATGTGGGGTACCAGAGGGCTTCCCAATATCATCAATATATTGATGGCTCCACTTGGAAAAAACTAGAGATCATGGGTTTTAACCCATTCATCTAAACAGATGATGTCACAATTTACATGAAACAACAAAAAGAGAGTCCAAATCTCCCGCAAAAAAACACAAAGAAACAACAAGTCGAGCAGAGGATATCCAGAAAGACCAGACTGAAGTCACAGATATGCCAACCAAAAGTAATTTATTAGAACCCAACACGGTCCGTGTTTCAGCCAAAATGCCTTCTTCAGGGGTCTTCCAATTGGCAAATATAAATAAATATTTTTGACAGACTCGGGAGCTTATGCTGCATTCGGACAGCTCTAGTGTTTTTATCCTGAGTGTAGTCCAGATCGTTTTACTCCACAAGCACTTCTGATTGGATTATTTATTTATATTTGCCAATTTGAAGACCCCTGAAGAAAGCCGTTTGGCCGAAACACGGACCGTGTTGGGTCCTAATAAATTACTTTTGGTTGGCATATCTGTGACTTCAGTCTGGTCTTTCTGGATATCCTGCGCTCGACTTGTTGTTTCTTCGTCACAATTTACATACCTTTCAACAACACCATCACAGAAATAATTGGTAAAGTCAAAACGTCAAATAATTGGTAAAGTCAAAAGGTCTGGTCCCTATGGAAAACTGGGAAGAAACTTTCAAACTCAAACAGAGACAAAACCAAATTCCGGGTACTGTCAAGCCACATAATCCCACAGCCCACCAAAATTTCACAATAAACCACCAAACATACCAAATTGAAACACAGTTAAAAATACTGGGAATTATTCTTGACAAACACCTAACACTAGTCAGTCAAATATCAGCAGTAACAACAAAATGCTTCAGAACACTATCCTGCTTATAATCGAAAGAGAAAAACACCTATATTGCGACCCAAATCGGGAGATGGGCGTCTTTCTCCCGTGGGCGCCCAAATCGGTATAATCGAACGCCGATTTTGGGCGTTTCCAACTGCAATCCGTTGCGGAAACGGGTAAAGTTGACGGGGGCGTGTCGGAGGCATGGTGAAGGCGGGACTGGGGCGTGGTTATCAGCCGAGGAGAGATGGGCGTCTTTAGCTGATAATCGAAAAAAAAAGGCGTTTTTACCGTGATTTTGGGTCACTTTTTTTGGACCCTTTTTTTTCCACGAACAGGTCCCAAAAAAGTGCCCCAACTGACCAGATGACCACTGGAGGGAATCGGGGATGACCTCCCGGACTCCCCCAGTGGTCACTAACCCCCTCCCACCAAAAAAAACCCACTTTAAAAACTTTTTTTCTAGCCTGTATGCCAGCCTCAAATGCCGTACCCACCTCCATGACAGCAGAATGTGTTCTACCCTCTGACAGCCTTTCCCTGGTTCTGATGTGGCTCTCGGGTGAGTGTGACACCTTTTCTGTTATGTGCACTGCAGAGTTACATCAGCAATGCATTGTGGTGGGTGTAGGGTATTGGGCTCCGTGATTCCACTAGCTTGTGGCAAATGCTCACGATGTTGGTAGTTGGTAGGCTCTACTCCCATGGTGCTTTTCCCCCTGCTTACTGGGTCAGACTGTGCCCTGTTTTGTTTCCGGTAGTCCATGAGGTAGTGGCCATTTTTGTTAGCCAGTTTTAGATCCCTTTCACGTGTTAGCCACGTTACAGAACTTAGTTCTTACCTTGAATGCGGCTGAAAGAGGGCATTGTACAGCATTCTGCCAGCTCTGACCTACTGCTCATCTCAGTACCAGGGAGACTCTTTGCCAGTGGGGCATACTCTCTGATCTGCAGTTAACTGTGAGTAAGCGTGCTTATTCCAATAAAGGACGTTTTCGGAGAGATTAGTCTTCAGGTGTCAACTGGTGTGCCAATGTTATATAGCAGCAACAAGTCTTAGAGGCCTGCGTGTATGCAGGTCCCTGGAGCACTTTTAGTGGGTAACGCAGTGCACTTCAGCCAGGTGGACCCAGGCCCATCCCCCCTACCTGTAACACTTGTGCTGGTAAATGGGAGGCCTCCAAAACCCACTGTACCCACATGTATGTGCCTCCTTCACCCCTAAGAGCTATGGTAGTGTTGTACATTTGTGGGTAGTGGGTTTTGGGGGAGGGGGGTTGGGTGCTCAGCACCCGTGGTAAGGGAGCTATGCATGTGGGAGCATTGTCTGAAGTCCACTGCACTGACCTCTAGGGTGCCCAGTTGGTGTCCTGGCATGTCAGGGGGGCGAGTGTACTACGAATCGTGGCCCCTCCCATGACTAAATGGCTCGGATTAGGACGTTTTTGAGCTGGGCATTTTTAGTTTCCATTATCACTAAAAAAAACAAATGCGCAGCTGAAAAACGTCCATTTTTTCGAAAATACAGTCTGTCCCGCCTCTTCACGTACCCGTTTTCGGACATAGACGCCCATGGAGATAGGCGTTCGCGTTCGATTATGCCCCTCCACGGAAATTGAGAAGGATCTGAGACTACTTTCCTAGACAATTATTCTGGATAATAGTACAATCGATGATACTTTCACAACTAGACTATTGCAATGCAGTATACGTTGGTTGCATGGAAAGTGCACTGAAATCGCTGCAAACCGTTCAAAACACGGTGGCAAGGCTAATTTTCAAGAAGTCAAAATATGAAAGAGCTACTCCATTACTTGAAACACTACACTGGCTGCCAATCAAGGCAAGACTGTTCTTCAAAGCGAGCACCATCATTTACAAAATATTATTTGGTTTGTCTCCTGAATACATGACTGACTTGGTAGAACTATCCCCAAGAAACATAAGCTCAGAAACCAGAAGCTACCTACTTCTTCACCTATCCAACTTTAGAAACATAACATACAAATCTATCCACATGGCCAGATTTAACTGCCTGGGCTCTAAATGGTGGAACTCAATACCAAAGATCACAAGAAGCATCACAAATCTTCTATTCAGAAAAGAACTAAAAACACACCTCTTAAAAAAATTATACAACAAATAAACTAGCTATCTTCCCGTGAGCAGCTTTTTGAAAGGGATGTTAGGGAGGGTGGAGGCAATGTGGGGCTGTTCAATAGTTTGGAATCCTCTGATTCTATTCAATAAGTATTCGTTTACTGGGGTTCTCCCAGGGGGGTTTAAAGGATTTATGGAGCTAGCCATATTTTTTGGAATTAACTCTATTTTGACATCGTGGCTTTCCCCTTTGGGCCCTTCTTTACAATTATGGAGGTCTCTGCTGATACAGATGCGGGTGGACAGATGTGGGGTTAAGGGTATGGATAGTGATCCAGGGGTTAGGTTTAAGGCCCGATGGGAGCCTCTTTGGATGACTCTGCCTCCTCGTGGGAGGAGTTATATTTTGAACTGTTAACCCACATGGTTGTGCTAAGGTGGGGGTGGGAGTGGACAGGGTGGGGATGGGGGAGGATGGTTGGAGGGAGGGAGGGAGGGGAAGGGGAGGAAATGATAATGGATGACACTGTCTTACTTGATCCAGTGTAAGGGGGCTATGATTAATGTTGGACTGTATTTAACTGATGATATGGCTATTGTATTCTGACTGTTCATCAATAAAAATTGTTGAAACATAAACTAGCTATCAATGTCCATCCTGATTACTAATCACAAACTATTCTTATAAGCCCCGACCAAAAGGTAAACTGTAACAGTAAGCATCACCATAAGTCTCAACCAAACTGTAAAATGTAAACCAACACTACAACTATAAACCAGAATGTAATTTGTAAGCCACTTTGAACCGAAACTTGTTTTTGGATAACAGTGGAATATAAGAATGAATGAATGAATAAATAGAAAGAGAGAGAGAGAGAGAGAGAGAGAGAGAGAGAGAGAGAGAGGGGGGGGAATAACTGTGTAATTGCCACAATCCCCCTCCACCTGGATAATCCTGCTGAGTCATATCCAGATTTTGAGCAGCATTTACCTGGATAGTGCCACTGTCAGACACTCTCTGGGCAGTGTGAGAGTGGAATCTGGGAGGAGGCAGGAATTACATAGTAACATAGTAGATGACGGCAGAAAAAGACCTGCACGGTCCATCCAGTCTGCCCAACAAGATAACTCATATTTGCTGCTTTTTGTGTATACCCTACTTTGATTTGTACCTATGCTCTTCAGGGCACAGACCGTATAAGTCTGCCCCGCACTATCCCCGCCTCCCAACCACCAGCCCCACCTCCCAACCACCGGCTCTGGCACAGGCACAGACCGTATAAGTCTGCCCAGCACTATCCTCACCTCCCCAGCCCTGCCTCCCAACCCCGGCACTGGCACAGACCGTACAAGTCTGTCCAGCACTATCCCCGCCTCCCAACCACCAGTCCCGCTTCCCACCACCGGCTCTGGCACAGATCGTATAAGTCTGCCCCAGCCCTATCCCCGCCTCCCAACCACCAGCCCCGCCTCCCGATCTTGACTAATTATCCAATTAGTGGCAATAGGTCCACTAAACAGGTAACTATCTGGATAAAGTTAGGACTGCAAATTAGGGGGCCGATGCTCAAAGCCTAATGCCAGTGTTAAAAGCAGTTAGTGTCAGACTAGCGCACATATTAATGTGTGCAGGATGTTCAGAGGGTTCTAGTGCAGGTATTAACGTGCGTGCCAAAGATGGCTGCAAATTGTATTGAAATGGTATTTGAATGTAAATGAGATCAGCAGTTTTTCTTTCCCAGTGCTGAAACGCAAACACTGCAATGCGCAGAAGCAAATGCTGTCCTTGATGCTGAAAACTTAATGTAAGCTCAGGGGTGGCGTTGCAGGTTTTTAGGAGATTTCTTGTCAATTTCTCACATTAAAGTGCAGGTTGTGTCCTCTTTTGCAAGGGGAAGGATCCTGTGCAAGTTTTAAGTGCTGTAGTGAGAAACAAACCTGTGTAAGGCTGAGCAAAACCAAAAGTGAAAGCACATATCGGCGCCTGTTGTCCTGCACTTAAACATTTTTGAAAAACTGATATTAACAAGTGCAGAAGAAGAGAGCTGAGGTGTGCTTGCACTTCCGGTTTTGTCTGGACATGCGCACAAGAGCCGCGCTTACCGTAAAACCTTTGTGCGCATGTCCAGACATGTCCTTCCCCCTGCTTTTGGTTTACTAGTGTGAATTAAGTGTGCATATCACTTGCATATAACTTCTTCTGAGCACTGCTTTGCTACATTTCTGCATTCATCCTGAATTATGGGCTTTTGCATTATGCGCTTTAGCAATCAGATTTGAGCATTTGCCTCTAGCGGTCCTAATTTTATCTAGGTATTAGGCTGAATATACCTGGATATGTATCAGTAGCTGAATTATATCCAGATATTCAGAACCAGTATCCGGGTCTGGCTTGCACTGAACATACAGATATAAAAAACTCATGGTGGTCTTTTAAAAAGGCTGACTGCTGCAGGCTATCAACCTGTTATATGGTTCATTCAGATCTCCTCTTGCCTTTCTTTGCCAGAATCTGCCCAGGGGTGATCTTTGATACATGAAGATAGAAAAGGACATTGGTCTTTATTACAGCAGGTACATACTACACAGGAAACCATGGTCCGATATAGCAAACGTGCTGTATACGGGTTGTGTATAGCGACGGTTGCCTGTAACTGATAACCTCAACATGTGCCTCTTCCTGCTACGTGAGGCTTCAGGAAGGTGCAATGGCCTCAGACACTCTCCAAAAACAGTAAAGCAGAAATGTTCAAGCTTCTTTTGTAAGCAGTTGGACACCTGACAGAGGGGGTGAAAACAGCTAAAATATATTAGCTGTTTTAAACTGTTTCTTTTCCAACATCTCTATGTGCTTCTCTGCACTGGAGTCTCCTCATATACAGCAGAGAACTGACACTTTTCATGGGAACAGCTAGGGTTGAAACAGACCCTGGGTTTTTACTACAGTGCATGCAGGGACTTGTCGCCTTGTTTTTCTTAGAGAATGCAACATTGGAAAAATGACTAAGTACATAAAAATATAATAATTATATCAAATACAAATATAGCAAACAGCAGATCAGCACCTCTCTCCAGGGCTGGCTGTAGACTCTAGCAAACCATGAAAGTGATTGGGGGCATCTCATTACTGGGGGTGCACTTTTGGCTATCGTTTTGACAAGTAAAGATTAGGCATACACATTCGTTTGCACACATGGAGGCTCATTTTCAAAGCACATACACTTACAAAGTTACATAGGTTACTATGGAACTTTGTTAGTTTACTTTTAAAGGTAATGAATAGAAATAAAACAAAAACAGAGAAAAGAAGATTTCTGATCTGAAGAAGGGTTACCTTTGAAAGCTAATCAAAAAATGTATTGTTAGTCCAATAAAAAAGGTATCATTTTATTTTCTGTGTTGTTGTTGTTTTATTTCTATTTATTACCTTAAGCAAGTGGATACATGCATTTTGATTTGAAATTACACAAATAATGTTTTTAAAACATGCCTTCCTGTTAATTATTTAATAAACGTGTAAATTATAACAAAAACGTTTTATGCATGTGAAATTGATTTAATTAACATGGATTAATGCATGTACAATGTACTTGCATGCATGAAAGTGTTATACTGTGCATTAAAAATTTACAAAATGCAAGCATGAATATAAACCAATAAAAAATGCATAAGGATAGACGGCCAAAAATTGTTGCTCCAAGTCTGCTTTGCCCGTGTGGCGTGAGCTGAATTGGAAGATGTAGTAGGCGATAAAGTCTTGAGAGGGGTGCAGGGCTTTTCTCATTGCAACTGTCATGTGCTTTGGCTCATATGTAGAAGGTGCCCAGGCAGCGGATCAGCATAGAAACCGATTTCTCCCTCCCCCTTGCCCTGTGAGTGGCTCCTGACCACAACAAGCAGGTTAAAAAATATTAACGCTCTTGAGTTGCTTTTCCCTCGATCGGACGCAAACATGATCTTGCTAGGCAAGTAAGCCAAGTATTTTTATAAACAGGGTGCTGTGGAGAGTATTCTAACCAGGACAGGATTGCAGATCTATAATTAAACATTTGTGTTTATCTCGCCTATGCATTTTTACACCCCCATTTATCAGTGAAGTTGCCATTAGCAGAGGGGAGGAGTTTGCTGCCACTGTACTTTCTTACACAAGCCATATCCAAATATTACATTCGGTTTCTTTGTGATATATTACGTTTGCTATCAGTGTGTTGGCGACCTATCTGTGAGGCCTTTAATATAATACGCAATGAAACCTACAATATTGTGGGGATGCAGAGGGATCTGCAGCAGTGCAGGTGACGTACTGTCGCAGTCTCCTGGTCATCGATACTTGGGTGTGGTCCAGCAGTAATGGAATTGGAAGAATAGGACTAGGCAAGGGGTGGGGAGGAAGGGTCACTGGAGTAACTCCTGCCAGAGGTCTGTGGGGGAGACTTCCCTTCCAGCCCTGGCCCCAGCCAGTGGAGGCAGCTGCCTGGGATCGCTCCAGGATTTAGGTGACAAAAAAAGATTTTTAAAAAAACCGCTTTGTGTTGTTCAGAAAACAAATAGCTGAAGATCCTGAACAGTAACTGATTTTATTATAGGAACTTTTTTTTCCCCCCAATACATTTCTCATGATATGGATGGTTTGGAAAATAAATATTTATTTTGTGTTGGATCAATAGTGGGTCGAAGCATGTGGAAACCCCGAAAGGGTCCAAATAGGAATCTCTCCAACTGGAACGAAAGAATGACTCCTCGGGGACTCTGCACCTGCTCCAGCTACTCTCAGGACAATGCTCACACTTCAGTTTCCAGACCATATGTTTTCAGCTGTGTTTTATAGCCTTGGAAAAAACTATTAATAAAGAAGATTATGGAGTTCACCAATAACCGAGCTAAGGCTGTGGGTGGTAGAGGTTACTTACCACCGGGGTGAGGACGTGCTTGGCGGGTTTGGACGTGATGTTCGCCCTCGGGACCAGCTGGCTCCGCAGGGTCCAGTTCAGGAGCCGCAGGCTGGAGGAGAGGGGCAGCATGTTCGGAGAATAGAGCCGAACAGGTCGATCGCAGGGTTCGTACAAACTCTTCCTTGCTTCGCCCTTGTCAAGTTCGCACTTCGCAGAATTCCGGCGCGGTCACGAGCCCCTGTTTCGACGGGCTTCAGGGCCGCCGCTGATTGGCCATTGCCGTTGACAGCTTCCAACTTTAGCAGCGGTGGCGGCGGAGGGGGAGGAGGCAACAGGCTGATAACGGCGCACTCCATGGCTGGTGTGGTGTCTTGGCCCCCCCCCCCCCCCCCCCCCCCACGTGGAGAAGGGCAGTCCACTTCCAGTGTCCTAAAAGCAGTTTAATAGAAGATCGACTGAATGCATCTAGAAAAGGAATTCCTCTTCCAAGAACCAGTTTATAGTACAATATAGCAGTATGTTATTATTTATTTACTTATTAAATAAACTAAAAGCAGGTTTATTTTATAGTAGTAAATACATGGGAAATCTATATCCAGTTGAAGTCTTCCACAGATCAAGTTTTTCTATCTGTTCTTTTTTTTCCCACTTAGGCTCCACAGCACCTGAGAATACAGCCACTGTAGCAATCGCAAAAGACGATTTTTTGCACACCTTTGGAATCTGTGTATTCAGCACATTTCCTTTTGGGCACCACTGATTTATAATTCATTCAACAACAGATATTGTATTTTTGACCCCTGAGGCGGAAGGTTCTTACTGCCCCTTGTCGGGTCTCTGGTGAATTGTGACAGACACTCCCTGTGTTTCAGCTTGTGTCACACTCTCTACTTCTTTCTGCTTTCTCCTTTAAAAAAAGAGGCACAAAATAGATGCATTATGGCCATTTCCCATAACGTCCTGCAATGAAATTACAGCTCATGCCTTTTAAGTGGGTATAGGCAGTAGGATTTGGAGCTACAATTCATAGTCTCCTTGATTCTGTAAAAGTCTATAGTGAAGAGATGCTCCCGATTTGCGCATTTAACTTAACAGAATAACAAGGCAATTAGTTTTAAACAAGCAATTATTGACACTAATTAGATTTAATTGGGACTTACATGCGTAAATGTAGGTGCGGGATCCGTGCCTAAAATTTACATGCAGCCTGAAAAGGGGAGATGGAAATGGGTGGGCATTTCAGGGTGGATTGGGGGCATGGTTTTGAGTTAGGTGTGTAATTATAGAATAACAGTGCTCCTTGTATAAATTTAGGCATGGGCATTTCACCACGTTTTCGTTGGTGCAAATGGTAGTGCCTAATATACACGCAACCACTCTGCTTAAGCGTTAATTCTATGAACCATGCCAAAGTTTAGGTGTGGCTTATAGAATACCGTTTAAGCAGCTTTTTTGGCACTGATTTTTTTTTTGTGTGCCATATAGATCTAGTTCATTGTGCTTTTATAAGTCATCACAGATTCTTTTTTTTTCTTCACTTCTGTAACTGATTTCCTAAGGAAGCCTCTTTCCTTCCTCTCAGCCTGAGCAGGTTAATATTTAACAAAACTGAAATTGAACTTTGCCTCCTGGGAGTGCTGCTGCTGTAATCCAGTGTTTCTGCAGTTACTGGAGCTGTCAGATCCCCTCAGAGACATTGTGCAGAGTCCTCTACTCTGTCATAACTACAGGGGTTAAAGATACCCTCTCCAGCAGCTCTATCCCTCCCCCTCCTCTACTAGCTGATATGGTGCTATTTGTATCTTTGACTTTCTCCCACCTCTTCCTTTTTTCTATTTTTAAAATTATGTATCTACATTTTCAATACAATGTCAAGTAACATACGTTTACAAAAAAAGAAAGAATAGTAATTGGCAATAATAAAACAAATACAAAGTGACAAAATCGAAATACAATTCCCCTTCCTATCAGGTCCCCAAAAGTGGGGGAGGATCCACACACATCATTAGCAGGAAAATTTGAACAAAATAATCAGCACCAGAAATCCACAACATGTATTTTGCAGGCTCTGTGTTTCTCAGCCAAATACACAGACAACTGGGCTGGCATATCAAATATATATTTAAGGGATTTGATACTAGATAACACATTTACAGGGAAGTTTAAGTAAAAATAAATCCCCTAACTGAATAACACTTTCACAATGTAGCAAAATCTGCTGCCTAGTTATCTCGGAATTATCAGGAAATATCCTTATTTTACAACCGTGGACCTCTGTGCTTAATATACAACCAAATTTAAACAAAAGATATAATCAAAGTGACTGATGTATTACATCAGAATTAGATGTTTCTAAAATTTCAGTCATAAGAATAGCAATACTTGGTCAGAACAAAGGTCCATCTAGCCCTGTATCCTGCTCCCAACAGTGGCCAATCCAGGTCACCAATACCTGACTAAATCCCAAAGAATAGCAAGATTCCATGCTACTGATCTCAAGGATCAGTAGTGACAAACTCCAACTTCTGATAATCCTGATCTATTTCCTCTAGTTCTTCTTATAATCAGGCAAATAAAATGCTTACAACTTCAAGCATGTGTCTTTTAAACATATCATCAGCAAGTGCCAGGGGTGAACAAGGAAAAGTAACAACTAAGTTTCACTCTTCTAAAGTATTTTTCTAAAATGTCAACTTTATTGTGAAGAAAAATATAGTTTTTCATCAGAGGAACCAGCTTCTTGCACTGCAGTAACCAGGTTCTCACATTGGTGCACCTTAGTTTTAACCTGAGCAATATCACTTTTATGCTTCAGTACTATTTCTTCCAATAATGATCTTCCCAAGAAAGAATATCTTGGATCTTGGTAAGAAAAATTCTAAGAGTCCAATAGTCCTCTCTTGATCCAAAATCTGCAGAAAATCTTGGGGTAATGATACTCACAAGTCCATTAGATTCCAGACCAGGCATCTGTGTCAGTACAGCTGTTGTTTCAACTCCTGATTGAAACAAATCCCTCTCTACTGTGTCTTTGTCCTCAAGCTCTTCATTTCAGGAGATGAACTTCAGGTTGAAAGCTTAACCTGAGTCCCAAAGGTCTCCAATGACGTTTCTAGCTTTGCAGTTTTTCTTCCTAGCTGCTTGACACAAGACAAAGTTGACCGAGGTTTCCAATCATGGTTGTGGCAGAGGTTCCCGCACATCCAGATTCAAAGGGATGTTGATATTTGGAGAAGCAGCTGGACCACCTGCCCCCAGCTCAACCTCAAGTGACATAACTACTCTAGAAAATTCCTGGGGGACAGGATGCTCAACAAAATGATCCATGGAGCCCACTTGACTTAAAGGAACAGGTTCCATGGTTAAGACATCTTCTTGCTCTTCTGTTTCTCTGTTGCAAGAAAATTGAGGGCTCCAGCACTGAGCATCACAGAAGTGGCAGCATCTTGGGTTCTCTCTTCTTTCCTCCCTCTCTTTCTGCATCATTACTCTACCAGCTACTCATGGTTCCTCCTTTCCTTATCTTCTGTGAATGCACACTCTTTCTTCCTCATAATCACAGCCACTTTCTTAAGAACATTAGAAAAGCCATGCTGAGTCAGATCGAAGTCCATCGAGTCCAGCATCCAATCTCCAACAATGGTCAGTCCAGGACACAAGTACCTGGCAGATCCCAAAGCTGATCTACACCTTCCTCTCTTTTCCTTTTCCCCAATGAACAGATACTGCAACTAGACCCTTCCATGTTGTTGAGCTGACTGAACAGCTATTGCTTGAACATCTGTTGATTTTACTAGAGACCTAGATTTAGGCATTACAAGGACTATTGGATGTTTAATTGGTATTTTTATAGGGGGTAAGAGGTGCTGACTGTATGAAGCATGCAGAAAATAGAGGGCTGGTAAGCAACGAGTGCAGCTCATACCCAACAATGGAGAAGATGTGGGCAGGACAGGGCTGAACTGAGTCAGTCCCAGAACTAGAGCTCAGAAAAAAAAAGAAGCATCTCTTGAAGTATGCCGGGCAGTTCTTCATTTGTGCGGTCCCATGTCTCTCGTACCTGTAAGTCTGTCTTTCATCGCTTATTCACTGTAAACTATCGTGCTTCTGTTTCATTGCAATCCTACTGGTGTCAGTCCTTTGCAGTTGGCTGGCTTCTGGGACTGAGGGGAGGACAAGAAATTTGTCTCATCCCACAGACTTTGTGTTGTTTTTTGACTTGTATTTTGTTATTTTCAAAGGGGTCATTTTTAAACGGGTGGAGGTGTATTTTCAAAGCACTTAGACTTACAAAGTTCCATAGAGGGGCATTTTCCAATGAAACATCTAAGTTGGGATTTGGATGTCTTTGTAAAACGTCCAAATCCTGAGGTGGGGAAAAACTCATTTTTGAAAAAGATGGACGTCCATCTTTCGTTTCGAAAATACCAAGGACGTCCTTGGATTTGGACATCCTTAGATTTGGATGTCTTTGACTTTCGGCAATTTTCGAAACCAAAGACGTCTAAGTCAAAAACGTCCAAATGCAACCCATTTGGATGTGGGAGGAGCCAGCATTTGTAGTGCACTGGTCCCCCTGACATGCCAGGACAGCAGTCGGGCACCATAGGGGGCACTGCAGTGGACTTCATAAAATGCTCCAAGGTACATAGCTCCCTTAGCTTGTGTGCTGAGCTCCCCAAACCCCACTACCCCCAACTGTACACCACTACCATAGCACTTACAAGTGAAGGGGGGCACATAGATGTGGGCACAGAGGGTTTCTGGTGGGTTTTGGAGGTTTTCTCCACAAATGTAACAGGTAGGGGGGTATGGGCCTGGGTCCACCTGTTTGAAGTGTACTGCACCCACTAAAACTGCTCCAGGGACCTGCATGCGCTGTCATAGACCTGAGTATGATATCTGAGGCTGGCATAGAGGCTGGCAAGTAATATTTTTAATAATGCTTTTTGAGGGTGAGAGGGGGTTAGTGACCACTGGGGGAGTAAGGGGAGGTCATCCCTGATTCCCTTCAGTGGTGATCTGGTCATTCCAGGCACCTTTTTGTGCCTTATTCGTAATAAAAACAGATCCGGGTGAAAACTTCCAAGTTTTACTCATGCACTTCTCTGCTTTTTTCCATTATGGGTCAAAGACATCCAAGTCTTAGGAACACCCCGCCTTCACCACACCTCTGATACACCCCCTTGAAATTTGGACGTCCTTGCAACGGACTTCAGTTAGAGACGTCCAAGATCGTGTTTCGATTATACCGATTTGGACGTCTCTGAAAGATGGACTTCCAAGTGCCAATTTATGTCACTTTTTGGACGTCCATCTCTTTCAAAAATGATCCTGATAGTCAGAGGCGTAGCCAGGTTCTAATCTCAGGGGGAGCAGACTGTTATAAAATAGGCGCCGGTTGGTGTCAGCTAGACAGCAGTGTCTGTGTTGTTGCTCAGGTGCTATGGCGGGCAATGATTAATTCAGGCTGTCTCTGTTGCGTCCTGCCTACAAGGAAACAGTAAGTTACATCAGGAGGCAGGACACAGAAGAGGTCCCTGGACTGGCCAGAGCAGGCAACCTGTCTTCTTAACTACAAAGTAAAAATATTCAAGAATAGCACACACATTCCTTCCACTGCTAGACTCCTTGTTTAAATCAGATGGGCTTTTGTTTGTGTGGTGACTGGCAAGGGGGTACTCCAGGACTGCCCTAGAACACAAAACTTACCACACCATAACAGCCCTAACCCACCTATCAGAAGAGAACGATATATATATTACACTGGACTGTGGAGCATATACCTACTATTGGAACAAACTGCACTGTTACACATTCCTACACAGACACTACATGCTAGCAGAATCCTTCACCTCAGTCACACATGCAGAACATGGACAGACCCTCATCTATATAAACATAAGATTAGACATACTGGGTCAGACCAATGGTCCATCTAGCCCAGTATCCTGTTCCAACAGTGGCCAACCCAGGTCACAAGCACCTGGCAGAAACCCAAATTGTGACAACATTCCACTCTACCAATCTAATACAGAATAGGGAGCCACAAAAAAAAAAAACAACCCACCAACAACAGAATTGAAATAGAGACCCTCCCCCCCAAACACACTCTCTGTCCAAGGAAGCCAGACTCTATAAACAGTGCAATACTAGTAGAAAAGAGACAGAAATGCATTTTCTCCTGTACATTTTACAAAGCAGGTACATCTCAGTCCTTACAAAGTATTAAATAAAATTTTCTACCTTTGTTGTCTGGGAAGTTGGCTTGTCCCAGTCTTTTTTCCATATTCCATGAGTCAGCCTTACAAATTCTTTTCCAGGCTGGCCTTTCCATTTTTTCTCTTACCTCTTGTCTTCTTCCTTTCCTTCTCTACATCTGTTTGGCACTGATCTTGCATTTTACGACCCCACTATCAAATAGCTGTGTATAGAGCTGCCACCTGATCCAGAAGAGAGATTTTTCAACCAGTCCTAGTGTGAACTCACATCCCAAATTCATATGGGATTTGCAGTCCCTGATTCTACCCATCAAAATCTGTGCTGCAGTACATCCAAAATGACTTAAGAAAATGCACTTGGATCCCTCTACTGTTGTTTGAACAATTTATTTTCTCATTTGCTTTGGTCCCGCTGTCTCTTTTCTGTTTTTCTCTGTTTCTTCTGCTATTACAGGGTCTTTTGCCCATCTGATTTCTTCTGTCTCCAAGTGCACCAACCTTCTTTCCTCTGCACCACTATTTGTCCTGTCCAGCATCTCCCTTCTGTGTCCCTTGTCCCTATCCTACCCTCACGTTCAGCATCTGCCATTTCTGTGTCCCCATCTCCCCCCTTTGTCAGCACAAGACTACCTGGTTTCCTCATCTACCCCTTTTCTAGCATCTGCCATCCAGGTGTCCCCATCTCTCCCTTTTTCTAGCATTGCCCTGTGTCCCCCCCTTTTTCCAGCACTATCCCTGTGTTACCATCTTCTCCCTTTTCCAGCATTATCTCTTTGTCCCCCATCTCACCCCTTTTTTACCATTGTCCCCATATCTCCATTCCTCCTTCCAGTGGTGCCCCTCTGCGTCCCTATCTCCTCCTCCCCTTCTCAGTAGTGCCCCTCTGTGTCCCTATCCCCCTCCTTTTCAGTAGAGCCCCTATCTTCCCCCCTTTTCAATAGTGCCCCTGTGTCCCAATTTCTTAATTTTCCAACACTGCCTCTTTGCGTTCCAATGTCCCTCTCCTCTCCCTGTCCAGTATTGACTCTGTGTCCTTTTCCCTCCCTGTCCAGCATTTACCCTTCTCTCTCCCCATGTTAACTTTCTTCCCTGTCTCTTTCAGCACTCCCCATCCTCCTTGGGGCCACATATCTCCCTGGCCTACTCCCACAGTCCATCCTCTGGCAGCTCGAAGGAGGTTTAATAGACAGGAGGCCAAGTGACATCAAAATGTTGAAACCAATTAGGCCAATCTCACTTTCCCCTTCCCCACACAGCTGTCATTGCTGTACTGTCAAAACAAAGCAAGCAAACCTATGAGCTGCTGCATCCACGTTGTCACCAGGGGCGTAGCCAGACACCCAATTTTGGGTGGGCCTGGGCCCAAGATGGGTGAGCAGAAGAACTCCACCTTGTCCCACAAGTGATTTGGTCTCTCCCTCTCTCACCTGCATGCCATATGGTTCTCAAACATACCCCCTCCCCTGCATACTTTTTAAATAGCAGATTTTCACAAAAATCTGGCTGTGAATACACACTGCTCATGTTGGCCCCACAGCCTTCCGTCTGATGCAACTTCCTGTTTCCACATAGGAGGGAATACATCAGAGGAAAGGCTGTGGGGCTAGTGCGACCACTATGTATCAGTTGCTGCTCGCTGCAGGTGAAGATCTGCTATTTAAAAAGTATGCAGGAGGGACAGTTGTTGGGAGTTTTTGGCTGGTGGGGCTTGGGGATCCCTGCCAGCCACATCATAGGTATGCTGCTACTAGGTGGGCCTGAGCCCAAAGTGGCCCACTCTTGGCTACGTCATTGGTTGTCACTCTTTATTGTTAAAAAAAAATCCTTTATCCTCCACATTTGAAGACACTGTCTATCCTGCTGGATAGTGATGGCATGAGGAAAGCAAGTTTGGTCCAGTGAAGACTAACTCAAAATAACCTGTTTCTTAGCTGGGCCCTAGTATTACCATATTAAAAATGCAACCATACCATGCCTCTGTAGCTATGTTCCACTAATGTTAAACAGTTAACTGAATTTCTTGAAAGGATTATACAAACGTAGGATGCATGACTAGGGGCACAAACATACACTTATTTATTCAATATCACAATTGCTCATGTAGAACCACAAAACAACTTTTTAGGGCAGATAGTGTTCCTTTTATTATCGACCAGATAGAGATAAGAGTTTTCAGTTTTGGCATGATATAAGTCATCACAAGAACAAAATATAAGAAAACCAGTGGACTGAATTAGGGGCTTATAGCCCATTTATGTTTAAACAAAAGAGATCTGCATGAAACAAAATATTTATTTTGATTTTGATTTATAAAACTACTTGCCCCTGAAACACGTTCAAAACAGAATAATCCCTTTGTGTATCTAAAAGGTAAACATCTACAAAACAGATGAAGATGTGATTCCATGTGCCACAATGAAAGGAGAGTTTAATTCTACTTCCATTTAATTTCAGTATATTCTATCACCTTTATAACACCAGGCTTCCGAAGGCAGATTACAACTACAGTTAAGATGAAACCATCAGGAAACAGGATAGCCTCAGTGAAATCTGGACATCTATATATAAGAACAGTAAAAAAAAATGAGCACAAACTATAGAGTTTATAATTGCAGATTCTACCAGCTACAATCATTTTTGAAGCTGTTTTAGTGATAGTCAATTGTTATTTCTTTTCTCCTCCGCCTTTTAAGATGGAGCAACATTAAAGAATGACAAGGTGGATGCAGCACCTCTTAAGTTTGCTTATTTTGTTTTGAGTGGGGGAGGAGGGGGGTGGAAAGTAGAAACAGATTACAAATTGGCTTCCTTCCTTACCTTGCTTACAGTGGACTAGATAGGTTCACTTCCACTCTGGTCTTGGGCAGCGCTTTCTCCCTTCTCCATCCCCTCCCGAGTTTTGCATCTTTCTCCCTTTCTTCTGCCCACTCTCCCCATCCGCGTGGTCTGGTTACTTTTACTGCCCCAAAGCGCTGTTCTCCCTCCAGCACCGGCGATTCCCATAGTCAGCCTTCTCACAGCGTGCGTCGTCGTGGCCTCTCCTCAGGCGCGTCCCACCTCTGCAGAAAACAGGAAGTTGCAGAGTAGGCGGGACACGCCTGAGTAGAGGCCCCGATGACGCACGCTGTCAGAAGGCTGACTATGGGAATCGTCAGTGCTGGAGGGAGAACGGCGCTTCAGGGCAGTAAAAGTAACCAGACCACGCGGATGGGGAGAGCGGGCAGAAGAGGCAGGAAAATATTGGAGCCTCACTTGGGAGAGGGCAGAAAAAAATATTGGCAAGAGGTACATAGGCGCCATTTTTTCTACAAACCTGTTTGGGGGAGCGATTGCTCCCCCTGCGCCCCACCTAGCTATGCTACTAAGAGGCTCATTTTCAAAGCACTTAGCCTCCCAAAGTTCCATAGAATCCTATGGAACTTAGCCTCCCAAAGTGCTTTGAAAATATGCCTCTTAGTAACCTAAGGAACTTTGTAAGTCTAAGTGCTTTGAAAATGAGCCCTATGGAACTTTGTAAGTCTAAATGCTTTGAAAATTTAAATTTATTTAACATTTTCAACAGTAGTTATCTTTTAGTTACAATTTATTTTATATAAATTCTGCAACTTGTGCAGAGGCTTTTCCATTTTTCACAAAAAAATTACTCAGATAATGCAGGTAGACATAAACACTGAGGGGGTCTTTTACAAAGCATCAATAAGCCCAATGCGGGCTTACTGCTCGCTAATCCGGAACTAGCGCCGGGCTACCGCAGCAGCCTGGCGGTATTTCCCACCCCCAGTACATGCCACTTTCTTCGCTACAAAATATTTTCTTTTTTGTAGCACTGGTGTTTACCCGGTGATAATTAGGCAGTGCCGCACGCTGCCTGGTTACTGCTGGGTTAGTGCAGGAGCCCCCTACTGCCCTCTCATAGGGTGGTGGTAAGTGCTCCCCCCCCCAATTTGCCTCACAGCACGTGGTTCACATCGCATGGCCATTTCTTTAAAAAAGAAGACAGCCTTTTACCCGCTGCAGTAAAAGGGAGCATCAGTGTACATCAAAAACACGCACTGATGCCAGCATATGCCCCCTTTTATCACATCTTGGTAAAATAACCCCTTAATCATCTCTATTCTTAAAAACAGTTCTTAATAAAATGGGGGGTGGGCCCTTTTAATAAGGCGCGCCGAAAAGTGTCCTGTGCTGGTGTAGGTGCATGTTTTGGAAGCGTGCAGGTCCATTTTTCAGCGCGCCTGGAAAAAAGGCATTTTTTTGTGGCTGAAAATGGAAGTGCAGCAAAATTAAAACTGGCATACATCCAATTTCAGCCTGCGACCTTACTGCCACCCATTGACTTTGTGGTAAGGTCTCACCTGCTAACCAGGCGGTAAGCATCAGTACGCGTACACTGCCGATTACTGCCAGGTAAGCGCCACACAGTAGAAAATATTTTCTACTGCACGTTTTGAATGTGCATCAAAAATAGAATTACCACCTGTGGTAGTTCCAATTTGACATGCTAAGCCTCCCCAGCCCAACCATGACCTTCTCCTGCCTCGCAGACTCACAGCTCTGCCCGGAACCTCCTCCTGTGACACACTTCCTGCTGCCGTTCCGGCAGAGCATGGCTGTAAGCCTTGAGTGAGTGTCGCAGCATGTGGCTCTATACCGGCAGGTTTTTTTCCAGTGCTGCAAGTATCATGAATTATATCAGTAAAACATCTTAAAAATTATTGTAGCTAGTAGAAACAACAGTAATAAACTGTATTTTGTGCTCATTTTTCTACACTGTTCTATAGAACACAGTAATACATTGCCAAATTTAAGTGAGGCTATCCTGTTTCCTGATGGGTTCATCTTATCTGTTGTTGTAATCTGCCTTGGGAAGCCTGGTGTTATAAAGATGGAATAATGAAAGTAAAATTAAACTCTCCTTTCATTGGGGCCCTTGGAATTACATCTTCACCTCATCTCTTTTCTAGAAGTTTACATTTTAGATACACAAATGGATTATTCTATTTTGAGCATGTTTCAGGGACAAGTGGTTTTATAAGTAAAAATAATAAAAATAAATATTTGTTTCATACAGATCTCTAATTTGTTTAAACATAACTAAACGGGCTACAAGGCCCTAATGCAGTCCATTAGTTTTCTTATATTTTGTTCTTGTGCCGACTTATACTGTTCAGTATCCCTGCCCATTTCATTAAAAATTCTTTGTCATCTTGAAACATTTTTGGTGGTTTTACTATCCTGGTTTTACTATCCTTAAACCTCTTGGAATAAATTCCTTACGGCAGTATTCAATAAGGGTTGCCCCATGTAACTCAGCCCAAACTAAGCATTTCATTAGTGCCATGACCAAAGACCATGAAAGAGTTAGTACTGTTGTCAGATCTATCTGCATCAATGAAGGTCCACAAAGTATCTGATACATGCTCAGAACTAAAGCTGTGGCCAGTTTTCCAGGATTGGGATGCCATTATCCTCTATTTTGTAGGATTTACTCTGTCCAGCAAGACTTCCAGTGGATCATCATATTACACCAACTTACTTGGGACATAAAAAATGTAATGATTGCTTGATGTGTGATATAATGATTGAGACAACCACTTTCATACATCCTAATACACATGAAGAGTTTGATTTAAAGATCAACACTACTTGTAAATCTATTTTCATGATCTATTGCATCATTTTTTGCCCTTGCAAAAAGATTTACATAAGGCAAACCTCTCGAACTCTATATGTACGGCTGATAGAGCACAAAAGTGCAATTAAGACCCGAAAGAATACTTCTCCTTTAGCCCTTCATTGTGAAGAGTTTAATCATCAGTTTATTTCCTTATGGTGTCTTGTGTTACAACAAGTTTTAACACACAGAAACAATAGACATCACATCTTATTGCAAAACGAACAAAGATGGATCTTCAAATTAAAAGCGTTTATTCCAGCAGGTCTAAACTCCAAAATTGAGTGGATCCATTTTTTATAGAATGTAAACGCTAATGATTTGCAATTGATTCAATAATTAACTGATTATTATTTTCTCGGTGTGTGACGTCAGCTGGGCTTTAAAAGCCACGCCATCTTTTCCAGGGGTTGTCTCTGTTGCATCCGCCGGCAAAACTGAGCGGGAGTAAGTACGCTGTTAAGAAAACTTTTGAACAACATGTAAAAGTTTTATTGAAAATTGTTCTCTTATGTTGATTATAGATTGTTCGTCCAGTGATCCTGAAGCAGAACATGCGAATTCGAAACACTGGCCGCCATTGATCACGGTCAATGTTAACAAGAAAAGATCACGGTCAATGTCAACAAGAAAACACAGAGATCGACTAATATTGAGCTAAGTCTATTTAATCATTGATTGACTAAGTTTTACAGAGGTTTTTCTGGCCGATGATGAGGATGTCCAACTCCTTATTGACCTTTCTATATGTCAAGGGGTTTCTCGAGGCCTTTTCCTCCGAAGACTAACAACTGTATTTGCTATAACAGAAACCTGGCTCTGCCCTGATGACTCTGCTTCAGTCGCAGCCCTGTGCCATGGCGGTTATCTATTTTCACATACTCCTCGCCCTGCTGGCCGTGGGGGCGGTGTTGGACTACTTCTCTCTCCCTCCTCCAGATTTCAACCCCTTCTTCCACCTCAATCTCACTGTTTTTCCTCCTTTGAAGTACACTCTATCCGCCTTTTCTCTCCTCTGCCTCTTCGAATAGCGGTCATTTATCGTCCCCCTGATAAGTCCCTTTCATCCTTTCTCAGTGACTTTGACGCCTGGCTTGCCTTCTTCCATGATCCTTCCTCCCCCTCTCTCATCCTTGGTGACTTTAATATTCCTGCTAATGATCCTTCCAACTCTTATATTTCCAAGTTACTCGCTTTAACATCGTCCTTTAATCTCCAACTATGCTCCACCTCCCCCACTCATCAAAATGGTCACTGTCTTGATCTCATCTTCTTCTCCAACTGTTCACCTTCTAGTTTCCTTGCCTCTGATCATCCCTCCTCTGATCACCATCTTATAACTTTCACACTTAAATCTCCTCCCTCCCAGTCCCGTCCTATCCTATCTAATTTATCTAGGAATCTTCACGACATTGACCCTTCATCTCTATCCTCCCATGTTTCAAACCTCCTCTCTACTGTGGCACCATCCACGTCTGTCAACGAGACTGTTTCTTCTTACAACAATACTCTATCCTCTGCCTTAGACACTCTTGCACCTTTGATGACCCGCCCTGTAAGGCGTACAAAACCCCAACCTTGGCTGACTTCTAATATCCGCTACCTACGTTCCTGTACCCGCTCCGCCGAACGCCTCTGGCGGAAATCTCGGGCCCTTGCTGATTTCTTACACTTTAAGTTCATGCTGACCTCCTTCCAATCTGCTCTTTTACGCGCCAAACAGGATTATTATATCCAACTGACCAACTCTCTTGGCTCTAATCCTCGACTTCTCTTCACCACATTGAACTCTCTCCTCAAGGTGCCCCCTCCCCCAACTCCCCCTTCATTATCTCCTCAGACCCTTGCTGAATTCTTTCACAACAAGGTTCAAAAGATAAACCTTGCTTTCTCTACCTCACCACCTCTCCCTCCACTAGTCCGTTCCCCTCTCTCTCCTTCCCCTCATTCCCTTTCCTCCTTTCCTGAAGTTACTATTGAGGAAACTACACTTCTCCTTTCTTCCTCAAAATGTACCACCTGTTCCTCTGATCCCATTCCCACCCACCTTCTTAATGCCATCTCTCCTACTCTTATTCCTTTTATCTGTCACATTCTCAACCTCTCACTTTCCACTGCGACTGTCCCTGCTGCCTTTAAACATGCTGTGGTCACACCTCTCCTTAAGAAGCCTTCACTTGACCCTACTTGTCCCTCTAATTACCGACCCATCTCCCTCCTTCCTTTTCTCTCCAAATTACTTGAGCGTGCTGTTCACCGCCGCTGCCTTGATTTTCTCTCCTCACATGCTATTCTTGACCCACTACAATCTGGTTTTCGCCCTCTCCACTCAACCGAAACTGCGCTTACTAAAGTCTCCAATGACCTATTACTGGCTAAATCCAGAGGTCAATATTCCATCCTCATTCTTCTTGATCTTTCCGCTGCTTTTGACACTGTCGATCACAGCATACTTCTCGATACCCTGTCCTCACTTGGATTCCAGGGCTCTGTCCTTTCCTGGTTCTCTTCCTACCTCTCCCTCCGCACCTTTAGTGTTCACTCTGGTGGATCCTCTTCTACTTCTATCCCTCTGCCTGTCGGCGTACCTCAGGGTTCTGTTCTTGGTCCCCTCCTCTTTTCTATCTACACTTCTTTCCTTGGTTCATTAATCTCATCCCATGGCTTTTCCTACCATCTCTATGCTGATGACTCCCAAATCTACCTTTCTACCCCTGATATCTCACCTTGCATCCAAACCAAAGTTTCAGCGTGCTTGTCTGACATTGCTGCCTGGATGTCTCAACGCCACCTGAAATTAAATATGACCAAAACCGAGCTTCTCATTTTCCCCCCCAAACCCACCTCCCCGCTCCCCCCCCCCCCCCCGTTTTCTATTTCTGTTGATGGCTCTCTCATTCTCCCTGTCTCCTCAGCTCGAAACCTTGGGGTCATCTTTGACTCTTCTCTCTCCTTCTCTGCTCATATCTAGCAGACCGCCAAGACCTGTCGTTTCTTTCTTTACAACATCCGTAAAATCCGCCCCTTTCTTTCCGAGCACTCTACCAAAACCCTCATCCACACCCTTGTCACCTCTCGTTTAGACTACTGCAATCTGCTTCTTGCTGGCCTCCCACTTAGTCACCTCTTCCCTCTCCAGTCGGTTCAAAACTCTGCTGCCCGTCTCACCTTCCGCCAGGGTCGCTTTACTCATACTACCCCTCTCCTCAAGACCCTTCACTGGCTCCCTATCCGTTTTCGCATCCTGTTCAAACTTCTTCTACTAACCTATAAATGTATTCACTCTGCTGCTCCCCAGTATCTCTCCACACTCGTCCTTCCCTACACCCCTTCCCGTGCACTCCGCTCCATGGATAAATCCTTCTTATCTGTTCCCTTCTCCACTACTGCCAACTCCAGACTTCGCGCCTTCTGTCTCGCTGCACCCTACGCCTGGAATAAACTTCCTGAGCCCCTACGTCTTGCCCCATCCTTGGCCACCTTTAAATCTAGACTGAAAGCCCACCTCTTTAACATTGCTTTTGACTCGTAACCACTTGTAACCACTCGCCTCCACCTACCCTCCTCACTTCCTTCCCGTTCACATTAATTGATTTGATTTGCTTACTTTATTTATTTTTTGTCTATTAGATTGTAAGCTCTTTGAGCAGGGACTGTCTTTCTTCTATGTTTGTGCAGCGCTGCGTATGCCTTGTAGCGCTATAGAAATGCTAAATAGTAGTAGTAGTAGTAGTAGTAGTAGTAGTTGCTACTAATATTGAATACCTTTCACTTATTTACATTTACTTAAAAAAAACAAAAACATTGTACTTATAAATAGAAACTCTGAATGTTGAGCACCTAATTCTCATAACATGTCTGTTTTGGTGGCCCTTTACTAGGTGAAAAAATCTCTGCATGAATGCAATGCCTGCTAGGGTGCTAAGGAGTCCCTATAACCAGCCCCTCAAAATGACACACTGATTACGATTTAGAACAAAGGTTATTCTGTTCTGATGGTAACTCTATGTACATCCATATGCTGCATAAGCTGTCAAGTTTGAAAATATAAGTGAGATCAAATACAAAATGCTACCAACAATAAAGAACGAGAACATGGATACAGCAGCTGATAGGTCTATTTTCTTTGTTTTGGATGTACCAAAATCAAATGGTGGCTGCACAAGGGATACGGCTTCAGCTTTTATACCATCTCCTGTTCTAAATCTAACTTCCTTGTTTCAGGAGCTGCAGGCTCTTCCAAATCCCTTAAGGGAGCTGGAAATGAGATGAGAGGTTGTGGCACCACCTTGTGGCCATTGCATACACTCCATCTTTGACTCCAGCAAATAATATTTTCACAGTGTTATCTCTACTGTTGTCTCTGTTGCATGTTATAAAAATAAAACTGTCTGTATATTGCTCAATATTTCAATAGTTCTTGCACTCAACAGTTACATAAGTATTGCCATACTGGGAAAGACCAAAGGTCCATCGAGCCCAGCATCCTGTTTCCAACAGTGGCCAATCCAGGACACAAATACCCGGCAAGATCCCAAAAATGTACAAAACATTTTATACTGCTTATCCCAGAAATAGTGGATTTTCCCCAAGTCCATTTAATAATGGTCTATGGACTTTTCCTTTAGGAAGACGTCCAATTCTTTTATAAACTCCGCTAAGCTAACTGCCTTTACCACATTCTCTGGCAACGAATTCCAGAGTTTAATTACATGTTGAGTGAAGAAACATTTTCTCCAATTCATTTTAAATTTACTACATTGTAGCTTTATTGCATGCCCCCTAGTCCTAGTATTTTTGGAAAGCGTGAACAGACGCTTCACATCTACCCGTTCAACTCCACTCATTATTTTATAGACCTCTATCATATCTCCCCTCAGCCACCTTTTCTCCAAGCTGAAGAGCCCTAGCCGCTTTAGCCTTTCCTCATAGGGAAGTCGTCCCATCCCCTTTATCATTTTCCTAGCCCTTCTCTGCACCTTTTCAAATTCCACAATATCTTTTTTGAGATGCGGCGACCAGAATTGAACACAATATTCGAGGTGCGGTCGCACCTGGGAGCAATACAAAGGCATTATAACATCCTCATTTTTGTTTTCCTTTCCTAATAATAGCTAACATTCTATTTGCTTTCTTAGCCATAGCAGCACACTGAGCAGAAGGTTTCAACGTATCATCAACGGCGACACCTAGATCCCTTTCTTGGTCCATGACTCCTAACGTGGAACCTTGCATGATTTAGCTATAATTCAGGTTCCTCTTTCCCACATGCATCACTTTGCACTTGCTCACATTAAACGTCATCTGTCATTTAGACGCCCAGTCTCCCAGTCTCGTAAGGTCCTCTTGTAATTTTTCACAATCCTCCCGCGATTTAATGACTTTGAAAAACTTTGTGTCATCAGCAAATGTAATTACCTCACTAGTTACTCCCATCTCTAGGTCATTTATAAATATGTTAAAAAGCAGCGGTCCCAGACAGAGCTCTGGGGAACCCCACTAAATACCCTTCTCCATTGAGAATACTGACCATTTAACCCTACTCTCTGTTTTCTATCTTTTAACCAGTTTTTAATCCACAATAGAACACTACCTCCTATCCCATGACTCTCCAATTTCCTCTGGAGTCTTTCATGAGGTACTTTGTCAAACGCCTTCTGAAAATCCAGATACACAATATCAACCGGCTCCCCTTTATCCACATGTTTGTTCACCCCTTCAAAGAAATGTAGTAGATTGGTGATGCAAGATTTCCCCTCACAAAATCCATGTTGACTTTGTCTCATTAATCCATGCTTTTGAATATGCTCTGTAATTTTGTTCTTAATAATAGTCTCTACCATTTTGCCCGGCACCGACGTCAGACTCACCGGTCTATAATTTCCCGGATCTCCTCTGGAACCTTTTTAAAAAATCGGTGATATGTTGGCCACCCTCCAATCTTCTGGTACCACGCTCGATTTTAAGGATAAATTATATATTTCTAACAATAGCTCCGCAAGCTCATTTTTCAGTTCTATTAGTACTCTGGGATGAATACCATCCAGTCCAGGAGATTTGCTACTCTTCAGTTTGTAGAACTGCCCCTTTACATCCTCCAGGTTTACAGAGGTTCATTAAGTTTCTCCGACTCGTCAGCTTCGAATACCATTTCCAGCACCGGTAACATACCCAAATCTTCCTCGGTGAAGACCAAAGCAAAGAATTAATTTAATCTCTCCGCTACAGCTTTGTCTTCCCTGATCGCCCATTTTACTCCTCGGCCATCTAGCGGTCCAACCGATTCTTTTGCCAGCATCCTGCTTTTAGTATACCTAAAAAAAATTTTGACTATGTGTTTTTGCTTCCAACGCAATCTTTTTTTCGAAGTCCCTCTTAGCTTTCCTTATCAGCGCTTTGCATTTGACTTGACATTCCTTATGCCGTTTCTTATTATTTTCAGTCGGTTCCTTCTTCCATTTTCTGAAAGATTTTCTTTTAGCTCTAATAGCTTCCTTCACCTCACTATTTAACCATGCCGGCTGTCGTTTGGTCTTCCGTCCTCCTTTTTTAATACGTGGAATATATTTGGCCTGGGCTTCCAGGATGGTGGTTTTGAACAGTATCCACGCCTGATGTAAAGTTTTGACCCTTGCAGTCACTCCTCTAATTTTTCACCGTTCTTCTCATTTTATCATAGTCTCCTTTTCTAAAGTTAAACGCTAACATATTTGATTTCCTATGTATACTTACTTCAAAGCTATATCAAATCCGATCATATTATGATCACTGTTATCAAGCGGCCCCAGCACCATTACCTCCCGCACCAGATCATGCGCTCCACTTTCAACTCTGGAAACACTGGAAACTGGGTTTGTGAGCCCTTGGACCACTGCCGAGGAGCGGCAGCGGCAGGCAAAACCACCCCCAAACCAGGGACAGGGCAGAACAGGACTGGAACCCCTGACTGGAGTTGCAGCAGAGGCAAACAAGCTGGAACAGGCAGAGCAGGAACCCTAGTCTTCACCTGCGCGTAGCCACTTTTCCCCAGGAGTTGAGCCCCTGGGTGCAGGCGGCTGGCAGGGCTTTGCAGGACAGGGCAGGGGCTGGATACCAACGGGCAACACCCAATAGAGTAGGACTAAAATCTGCCAGCGCAGCCACTAAACAAGAAACACAAACAGATAAGAAATAGGACTGAAAGCTGCCAGGCAGCCACTAAACAAGAAACACAGAGAACCAAGAACTAGACACAGAAATACAAACAAGAATCAAGACTAGGATAGTACAAGCCAAACTACACAAAGACTAAACTAGAATCAGACAGGGAACTAGAACCAGAAACTAGACTAGGCAGAAGTGCAACAAGCACCAACATACCAGGGCCTTAGGCGATGCAAAGGCAAAGCAGAGAGTTTCCAAATGGCTAATAAGCCCAGCAGCAGCTGAGACTCAGCTGCAGCAATCACCAGACAACTACGGGTGCTGTGTAAGTTCAAACAAAACAAGCAAGTCTGGCAGCCCGGAAGATCCAGACCGGACTGGGCTGAAATCTGGAATGGGTGACAATAGCCAGACAGTCCATTGCAGCCACCAGGTCTGGCCACCAGGTGGCGTGATGACTGAGAGCCTGAAACCTGGGCACGACCATGATAGTACCTCTCCCTCAAGGCCCCCCTGACTTCCACGGGGAATTCAGGTCTCCATGGGTAACAATGGTGAAACCTGCGGAGGAGCTTCAAAACATGACCAGAGGTAGCTGGGCTGGAGCTTAAACTCGGCTGGGACTGAGCAACTTGGCTGGAACTGAAACTTGACTTGGACTCAGCATCTTGGCTGGAACTGGAACTCGGCTTAGGCTCAGCCTCCAGGCTGGGACTGGAACTCAGCGTGGACTCAGCAGCTGGGCTGGAACTGGAACTCAGCATGGACTCTGCATCTTGGCTGGAACTTTGACTCGGTCTGGACTCAGCATCTTGACCGGAGCTGGAACTCGGCTGGGATTCAGCATCTAGACCGGAGCTGGAACTCAGCTTGCTCAGCATCTTGGCCAGAACTGGAACTCAGAGTAGACTCAGCATCTAGGCTGGGACTGCAACTTGAAGTGGACTGAGTATCATCTTGCCTTGAACTCAAACTCGGAGTGGACTCAGCATCATCTTGGCTGGGACTCAAACTCGGAGTGGACTCAGCATCATCTTGGATGGACTTCAAACTCGGAGTGGACCCAGCATCTCGGCTGAAACTGGAACTCGGCTTGGACTCAGCATCTTGGCCGGAACTGGAACTCGGCTTGGACTCAACATCAGCTTGGCTGGAACTGCAACTCGGCATGGACTCAGCAACTTGGCTGGAGCTGGAACTCAGGTTGGACTCAGCATCTCGGCTGGAACTCAAACTTGGAATGGACTCAAGCATCTCGGCTGGACTTCAAACTCGGAGTGGATTCAGCATCTTGGCTGGAGCTGGAACTTGGCTGGGACTCCGCATCTGGGCCAGAACTGGAACTTGATCCAGACTCAGCATCTTGGCTGCAGAGGCGTAGCCAGACAACAGATTTTGGGTGGGCCTAAGCAAGAAGTGGGTGGGCACCAAGTGTTCTCCCCCCCCTCCCCCACTATGACCAGAAAAATATCTCAGCTGGCAGGAAAATGCTTCTTTCCACCTTGGCAGTCTGCAGCAGGCATGCACTGAAAACTGAGCAGGTGACGGTATTGTGGAGAGTAGCGTTTTCATTACCATTAGGGGGGAGTCTTCTGCTGGCAAAGCTTGGGATCCCTACCAGCTACCGCTAAACATGTGCTACTGTTGGGTGGGCCTAAGACCTAAGTGGGTGGGCCCTGGCCCACCCAGGCCCACCTGTGGCTACGCCACTGCTTGGCTGGCACTGCAACTCGACCCTGACTCAGCATCTTGACTGGAACTGGTACTCGGCGTGGGCTTCCACTCCCAAGGTGGCAGGTGGGCCAGATGCCCTCTTTCAGCGTCGGCTTCAGGAGTATTCCGCAGGGCTGGATCAGAGAGAAGTCTGAAGCGGGACAAGAAAAACTCGGTAGAAAGATCAATAGAAGAGACTGGATTTCCAAAGAAACTAGAGCCCTCCCAACGCTTTCTCTCGGCCGCAGCTTCAGGAGTCTTCTCTAGAGCTGAGTCAAACCACAGTTTAATACGATAATCCAGGAGTGTCATAAAAGTATCAAGAGCAAAAATTGGGTTGGAGCTGGGATCCCAACTGGAATCAGGAGCTGCACCGGAGCTGGAACCTGGATTGCCAACAGAGACAAAAGTTCTGGGCTGGAAGCCTAGCTGAAGGGGTGATCTTGTCAAGCTCATGGCCTTTGCATTCTGTCACGTTTTCAACGCTGGAAACTGGGTTTGTGAGCCCTTGGACCACTGCCGAGGAGCAGCAGCAGCAGGCAAAACCACCCCCAAACCAGGGACAGGGCAGAACAGGACTGGAACCCCTGACTGGAGTTGCAGCAGAGGCAAACAAGCTGGAACAGGCAGAGCAGGAACCCTAGTCTTCACCTGCGCTTAGCCACTTTTCCCCAGGAGTTGAGCCCCTGGCTGCAGGCGGCCGGCAGGGCTTTGCAGGACAGGGTAGGGGCTGGATACCAGGGCAACACCCAACAGAGTAGGACTAAAATCTGCCAGCGCAGCCACTAAACAAGAAACACAGAGAACCAAGAACTAGACACAGAAATACAAACAAGAATCAAGTCTAGGACAGTACAAGCCAAACTACACAAGGACTAAACTAGAATCAGACAGGGAACTAGAACCAGAAACTAGACTAGGCAGAAGTGCAACAAGCACCAACATACCAGGGCCTTAGGCGATGCAAAGGCAAAGCAGAGAGTTTCCAAATGGCTAATAAGCCCAGCAGCAGCTGAGACGCAGCTGCAGCAATCACCAGACAACTACGGGTGCTGTGTAAGTTCAAACAAAACAAGCAAGTCTGGCAGCCCGGAAGATCCAGACCGGACTGGGCTGAAATCTGGAATGGGTGACAATAGCCAGATAGTCCATTGCAGCCACCAGGTCTGGCCACCAGGTGGCACGATGACCGAGAGCCTGAAACCTGGGCAAGACCGTGACATCCACTAAGGACTAGGTCTAGAATTTTTCCTTCTCTCATCGGTTCCTGTACCAGCTGCTCCATAAAGCTGTCCTTTATTTCATCAAGGAATTTTACATCCCTAGCGTGTCCTGATGTTATTTATTTTATTTATTTATTGCATTTGTATCCCACATTTTCCCACCTATTTGCAGGCTCAATATGGCTTACATAGTTTTATTAACATTGTTGTTCCAGGATATCAGATACAGTTAGTATTGTGCAAAGATTAAGTAGGGAAGAGAGAAGAAGGAAGGGAGTGATTAGGGTAGTTAAAGAAAGTGGGCTTTCATAACTGAGTAGGTTGGTGAGGTGGATTAGTGAGGTTATCGGTTATCGGTTCTCATTTACCCAGTCAATATCGGGGTAATTGAAATCACCCATTATTATTGTGCTGCCCAGTTTGTTTGCGTCCCTAATTTCCTTTAGCATTTCTGCATCCGTCTGTTCATCCTGGCCAGGTGGACGGTAGTACACTCCTATCATTATCCTTTTCTCCTTTACACATGGAATTTCAATCCACAGTGATTCCAAGACGTGTTTTGTTTCCTGCAGAATTTTCAATCTGTTTGATTCAAGGCTCTCGTTAATATACAATGCTACCCCTCCACCAATTCGATCCACCCTATCACTACAATATAATTTGTACCCCGGTATGACAGTGTCCCACTGGTTATCCTCCTTCCACCAGGTCTCAGAGATGCCTATTATATCTCATTTTTCATTTAGTGCAATATGTTTTAACTCCCATCTTATTTCTTAGGCTCCTGGCATTCACATATAGACATTTCAAACTGTGTTTGTTGCTCCTATTTACATCATGCTTAGTACTTGACAGTACTAATTTGCAATCTTTTGTCTGATTTTTATTTTTATTTAGGGACACCTGATCTACTACGGTCTCTTTTGCAACCTCACTATCAGGATACCCTATCTTCCCTGTTTTGTTGAAAGATACCTTATCCCGAACCATGCGCTTTTGAGCGACTGTTGGCCTTCCCCCCATTTCTAGTTTAAAAGTTGCTCTATCTCCTTTTTAAATGCCAATGCCAGCAGCCTGATCCCACCCTGGTTAAGGCGGAGCCCATCCTTTCGGAATAGGCTCCCCCTTTCCCAGAATGTTGCCCAGTTCCTAACAAATCTAAAACCCTCCTCCCTGCACCATCGTCTCATCCACGCATTGAGACTCCAGAGCTCTGCCTGTCTCTTGGGCCTTTCGCGTGGAACAGGTAGCATTTCAGAAAATGCTACCCTAGAGGATCTGGATTTGAGCTTTCTACCTAAGAGCCTAAATTTGGCTTCCAGAACCTCTCTCCCACATTTTCCTATGTGTTTTGTAGAGCTCCATTGACTACCTATAGAAGCAGGGATTTTGTTTAAATTTATATGTGTACTAAGAACAGCCATACTGGGTCAGACCAATGGTTCATCTAAACCAGTATCCTTCTTCCAACTGTGGCCAATCCAGGTCACAAATACCTGGCAGAAACCCAATTAGTAGCAAAATCCCATGCTAACAATCCTGGAGCAAACAGCGGATTCCCGGGCTTCCCCTATGTCCATCTAAATAACAGACTATGAATTTTTCCTCCAGGAACTTTTTAAAACCCAGATACACTAACCGCTGTTTCCACATCCTCCGGCAGCGAGTTCCAGAGAACTACCACTCCCTGAGGAAAAAAACATTTTCTCCCATTTGCTCTAAAATTTCCATGCAGTCTTACTGAGAGTCCCCTGGTCCCTGCACCCCCTGAAAGAGTGAAACATTGACTGGCTTCTATCCGCTCCCCACCACCCAGGACCCAATAGACCGCAATCACATCCCTCAGCCATCTCTTTTCCAAGCTGAAGAGCCCCCAACCTCTTCAGCCCTTTCCCACATGGTAAGAGTTCCATCCCTATTCCCACTGCAGCTCCTTGTGACTGTGGGCAAGTCACTTAACCCTCCATTGCTCCAGGTACAAAATAAATACCTGTATATATGTAAACCGCTTTGAATGTAGTTGCAAAATACCACAGAAAGGCAGTATATCAAGTCCCATTTCCCTTCCCCTTCTTTGAACCCTCTCTAATTCCACTATATCTTTTTTGAGATACAGCAGCCAGAATTGAACACAATACTCAAGGTGGGGGTCGCATGGAGGATCATAAGTGGTGAATGCCCAGAGTATTTATTACATCGTTTGTTGTTCACAACTTCTATTAGATCTAGAAGAGCATTACATAATTCTCCCTTTGCTTTTCCTATTTCAAGGGGGTTTAAAAGATTTAAACTGTACGAGAAATTGTTTGCTTATCAGGCTCCCAGAATTTGGAAAGAATTGCAACAGTGTTTTAATATTTTGTCTAATTTCCCTTTATTTAAGAGAAATTTGAACATATCAGGCCTCTTTTTTTTTTACTAAACCGCAATATCGATTCCAGTGCAGCAAATAAGAGGAAGCCCACAGGATTTAATGGGCTTCCTCTCATTTTCCAAGCCGGGAATCACTAGCGTGGTTTAGTAAAAGAGGCCCAAATGCTTTTTGATGTTTCAATGATTTTTTATTGACAACAAATTCAAAATAAACCATAACATTTCAGTAAACTTACACAGCGTCTCCTTTGCTATCAGACATTATATAGTATTTATCCCCTTCCCCTCCTCCCATTCTCCCCCGCTCACAGAGTCTGAAAGGTTCACCTTTCTCGCCAGTGATGGAGCAGCCTATCTTCCTACCCACCCCCCACTCTAACCCCTATACATTCATGACTTCCTATTGATATCTGTAAGAAAGTAGAAACTAGGCATTAAGAATTTGTCTCTTTGCTGACGGTTGTAGCATGTTCCAAAATCTACTCCAGGTCTGCTGCAGATTTCTCCCTTCTGCTGAATCAAGCTCGCGAACTCCACTCCGCTCCAGCTTCAGCAGATCTATCATGAGTGTTAAGGAGTTTGTTTTGATGTGATTCCCAAGTGTATGACTTGGTTACTCTTTTTAGTTTTGTAAACCACTTTGAACTTTACGGTATTAGAAATACAATATAATATAATGTTATGTACATCTGAATATTTCTATTGCTAAAAATATCAAATTTTTGGAGGGTAAATCTGGGATCCCTTGAGAATGGAGATATATGTCCTCCCCTGCCCACTCCCCTTCCAAATGTTCCATGAAAATTATAATCTACTCTCAAAATATGCAAAATCCTCACACTGTGGTGTACATTTTTTCCTTACCAAAAATATGTAGGACCCTATAAAAAAAGAAGGCTGGCAGATACATCTTGTATAGATGAGTGTTATTTAAGAACAGAAAAAGTCAAATAAACTGATAAAATCCAGCTATTCCCAACAAGCAAATTCTCTGTGGGAGACATATCCCAGTCCTCAGACTTTAAACTTGATCCCTGGATATTTTAGACTGATTAGTTTTGATACATTCTGTGAGTGTCTGGGTGCAGAGGAAACTAATGCACTATTGAATGTCATTCCTCCACTGGCCACAGTGGGGCAGTGCAGAAGAGCTGGAGATATTCCTTGTCATCTGTACCAGACCAGTCCAGACTAATGGGTTGTGTCCATCTACCAGTGGAAGGAGACATAGAAAATAGTTCCAAGTAAACCGCCCCTTAAGGGTATCATGCAGCCTGGAATGTTCAGTATTTTCTCTGTCTCCTAGCGGATGGTGGACGGATCGTGCGGCTGCTCTGGATTGCTGGTTGGTAGCTCCTGTCCCAGATTCTTCTGGTGACAGTGGAGCCATTAGTGTGCTGGCAGCTGTGTTGGGGCTAGTTTTAGATGATACTCAGTTGTCCTGAGTTCTTCATCTGCCAGCTAGGGTGATATCCAGTGACCCTGATTCCCTCCCCTCCCCTACCTCCCCTGGCTATCTTTCTAGCAGGGTGATAGTTGATTGTGGCATGGAGTAACTTGTCTCCCCTGTGGGAGTTCTTCTCTTCTGTGGTGATAGGTATATCTGAATTTCTGCCTCAGAGGTAAGCCTTTATTTATTTCTGGCACTAGTGAAGAAGGTTGTTTTAAAAAGAAAAAAAGGAAGAAAAAGAAAATTTGTTTTTTCCCCTCCTTTTCTGCCTCTGAGGTAAACCTTTATTAATTCCTGTCACTAGTGAAGAAGGTTGTTTACAAAAAAAGAAGAAACTTTGTTTTTTCTTCTTTCTCTTGCCTGTTACCTGATTTATTTTCCCGCCTTTGGCAATGTATTCTAGGGGGCTGCTTGTGAAGTTTCTTTCAATTTCACTGGCCGGCGTCTGATTCTGATCTTGGACCCTTCCGAGCTGGTACCAGTTGCTTTGATTTTTTTTTGTGGGGCATGGCTCGTGTCTGGATCACAAAGCTCAGTTGTTTTTCTCCTCTTCATGGTCCTAGACGGCGGCTGGTTCAGAGGGCAGCCCCATTGCTGTAACTTATTCCTTTGCAGTTCGGAGGTCTTAGTCTGCCATTTCCAAAGTTGGGGAAGTCTCTCGCTGGCTCCGTTTGGCTGCAGGATCAGTCTTTTTAGTCCAGGGCTATTTTTCATTCCTGTCAGCCTTACGCGGCTGTTGGTCAGTTCTTTTTCAGACTGTCTGGTCTCTGTTGCTTCAGGCATTTTGCTTGAGATGCCCCTGCTATTTTTGTTTTGGCAGCAGTTTTTCCTCCCTTCCTTAGGGAGGTTCTGGTTCTCTCATCCCCATGGATCCCTCCTGTCTGCTCTGGGTTGTCTGCAGGGTATTTTCCTTCTCAGGGCCGTGCCTAGGGTCTCCGGCGCCCCCCTGCAGTTGGCCTCTCCAGCGCCCCCCCCCTCAGTCGGCCTCTCCGGCGCCCCCCCCCCCCGAAAACGAGCGCTACACTACTAGCGCTCTTCTCCCCAGATCCATTTTTTTGTTTAAATTTACCTCTCCGGCGCTTGCAGCGTAGGCAGCGTTAATGAGAAGGAGGCGGCGCTCCCCCGCCCCGACGTGTCTTGCCTTCGCTGTGTCCCGCCTTCTTCTGACGTCAGAAATGACGTCAGAAGAAGGCGGAACCGAGCGAAGGGAAGACACGTCGGGGCGGCCGGGGGAGCGCCGCCTCCTTCTCACTTACGCTGCCGCGCGCCGGAGAGGTAAATTTAAACAAAAAAAAAAAGGATCTGGGGAGAAGAGGGCGAGGTAAGCATGGTGCGGCGGGGCGCCCCCCAGAGGATGGCGCCCTCCTGCCATGCTTACCTCGCTTACCGCATCGGCACGGCCCTGTTCCTTCTGGTGGGGGTCTGAGTTGTCCTTGGCGTGCAACTGCTAGCTCAAATCTCTCTTCTGAGTACCCTTGGGAGTGCCATTCTTGCCAGTCTTTTGCCTGGACCAGGGGCGTAGCCAGAATTCGGTGGGAGGGGGGTCCAGAGCCCGAGGTGAGGGGGCACATTTTAGACCCCCCCCCGCGCCAACCCCCCCAGCCGCCGCCACCACCACCACCAACTTTGACCCCCCCTGCTGACGACCCTTTCGACCCCCCTCCTGCCGCCAACCCTCCTCCGCTCCTGACGCCAACCCTCCCCCGCCATCGCCTACCTTTGCTGGCGGGGGACCCCAACCCCCGCCAGCTGAGGTCCTCTTCTTCCTTTGTTCTATCTCTGAGTCTGACGTCCTGCAGACTCAGAAACAGAACGAAGGAAGAAGAGGACCTCGGCTGGCAGGGGTTGGGGTCCCCCATCAGCAAAGGTAGCAGACGGCGATGGCGGGTTGACAGCGGGTTGGCGGCGGGGGGGGGGGGGGGTCGAGAGGGTCGTCGGTAGGGGGGTCCAGGGCCAAATCTATGGGGGCCCAGGCCCCTGTGGCCCTACGTAGCTACACCCTTGGCCTGGACTGAGTTCAGTGTCTCTTTATGGGAATGTGCCTTTTTAGGGCTAGTTTGCCATAGCTCTTCCTTGCTTTCCCTTGCTTTCAGGCAGTAGTTTTAGCTTGGTACAGGCAGATTTTGCCTTTTCTTGTTTCAGGTGCCTCTCTCCTGACACATTTGGCACTCCTTCCTTTTTCTGTAAGGGGCGCAGTTCTTTCTTGCTGAGTAGATCTATTGCTGTGCATCTGGATTATCACCGCTTAGCTCTGCGCTTTTCTCTACTTTTCTGCAGGGAAGTGGCTCTGTTCTAGGTCTGGAGTTTGACTCTCCCTTAGCTGGTTTTTCCTCGGTTTGGTGTTAGTGGCCAGCTTTCTCTTTGTTCCTGGCCTGGCGAGAGTTGTTTCTTCCTCACTGCCTTACGGCTGCATTTTGCTCCCTATGTTCTGAGGATTCCAGATCTGTGATGCTTACCTCCCTCTTGGCAGGAGTTCTTTCTCTACGTTGACTGCTGCTCCGTATCAGTTGCCTAGGAGGGCAGTCATTGTGGCTCAGAGACCACTTGGGGGCCGAGAGTGTCTCTTGGAGCACGGGGCTTTCTCTTCTTGTAGTTTTAGTCCCTCTGGGCCAGGGGAGTGCAGCGCCAGGTCTGCATTTCCACAAGTTGTGCTCCTTTCTTGTTGGCCTCCTGGCAGCACCTTCTCTGGCTGTTCCCCGGGGCTCCATCTTTGCATTTTGCTTGTTGAGCACAGCTCCGTCGCTGCATGTTGAGCACAGTTCCGTCGCTGCATTTGAGCACAGTTCCATCGCTGTATGTCGAGCACAGTTCCATCGCTGCATGTTGAGCACAGTTCCATCGCTGCATGTTGAGCACAGCTCCATCGCTGCATGTTGAGCACAGTTCCATCGCTGCATGTTGAGCGCAGCTTCATTATTCCATGCAGTTCCACCGTTCCTTGTTGGCCATGGCTCCATTGCTGCATGTTGGGCACAGTTCCACAGTTCCAGGTTGGCTTTAGCTCCATCACTGTATGTTGAGGACAGCTCTATCATGGTATGTTGAGTGAAGTTCCTTCGCTGCTTATTCTGCAACCTTTCATCTCTGCATGTTGAATGCAGTTCCATTGTCACATGTTGAGTGTAGTTCTTTCTCTGCAGGTTTCAGCGCAGTCCTGTGTCTGCATGTAGAACACGGCTCTGTGTCTGCCTGTAGAACGTAGCTCCTTGTCTGTGTGTGGCATGCAGCTCTCTCTTTGCGTATGGAACGCAACTCCCTGTCTGCGTGCAGAGCACAGCTCCACCGCCTGTTGAGTGTAGCTCCATCTCTGTGTGTTTAGCACAACTCTTCTCTGCAGATTGGGCGCAGTTCCAGGATGGTATGTGGAGCACAGCTCTGTGACTGCAAGTGCTGCACAGCTTCATTTCTGCGTAGGAAGCATAGCTCCTTGTCGGTGTGTGGAGTGCTGCTCCTTGCTGGTGTCTGGAGCGCAGTTCCTTGCCGGTGTCAGGAGCGCAGCTCCTTGTTTGCGTATGGAAAGCAGCTCTTTGTCTGCGTTTTATACACATTTCCATTGCTACCGCAGCTTCAGTTCTGCAGGTACCTCTAACATCCAGCTCTTTCAGTGGGGCACTGCTCATCCTCTGTCTGTTACTCTCAGCTTCTTCTCTGCTTGTTCAGTGCATTTCTATATTTGCCAGAGGTGTGCAACTCTTTCTCTGCCCGTGGTGCGTGGTTCAGTTTGTGTGCTTTGAGTGCAAATCTGTTTGTTCTCGTTGAGCACGGGTCCTACTCTGCCTGATGAGCGGAGCTTCGTTTCTGTCCCTTGAGCACAGTTCAGTCTCTGACTGTGGAGTGTATTTTCACCTTTGCCTGTTGGGCACTGTTTCACCTTGTCGGTCAACCCCAGCTCTTTTCTGCGGGTTGGATACAGTAACTTCTCGGCAGCTGTGGCACACTACAGTTTAGATTGCTAGACAAGGCTGTCTTGTCTCCTGTTAGCTACCATTCCTGTGGCACCTTTTCTTGCCGTAGCCTCTTGGTGGCTGGTGAGAAGCTTCTCCATTGCTGGAGTTTGAATTCTTCTCTGCTCCTTTTGTGGCTACTTGGCACCTTGGGGGTCTTTTCTCCACAGTGTGGTTCTTGACTGTCTTTCTTTTTGTCTCCTTTTGTTCTCTTGGCTCTGTTCTTTCATCCCTAAGTCCAGAGCGAGCTGGTTGAGGAGTACTCTCTTTCTACAGATGTACCCTGGTATGCTGCTGCCCTTTTCTTCATGGTTCTCCTGGAGAGACTAGCGCTCCAGTTAGTTGGTTCTTTCAACTCTGGAGTCTCTTCTTGTTCTGTGGAGTTTGATTCTGTCACTAGGCTCGGGTCTGGGTGGTTCCTGGGCCTTGCCTCCTTTCTTCTATGAAGTGTGGCGCACTGTTTGGGGTTGCATACTCCTAGTACTTGTTAGGGTCGCTTCATCTGTCCATCTTGGACTCAAGGCAGACCGGCAGGTTTGGGAGTTAGTCTTTGTCCTGTCAGGGTTCGGAGAAGTGGATCCTGGTCTAGGAGAGACAGTTCTTCTCCTTGTAGCTTGGATACGACTGTTGCCTTCCTTCCAAGGGGGGTCCTTTGGTATGAGTATCTTTTGCTGCTTCTTTTGCTACTCTCAGGACAGGGGGTATGTAATTTTTCTTTTGCTCAGGATGTTTGTTTTACATCCTACGTCTTCAGTTCCTTTTCTAGTGTCTAAATCTGTTCCATTTTGGTAGCCTAGTGGTTCAGATATTCGAACCCTTTTCTGCTGATCAGTTTTTGCTGTGTGTATAGCTTTTTGATTTTTCAACCTTCTGCATTCTTCTTTTCTCCCCTCCCCCCTTTGGGAAACTGCTTTGCTACATCACATTAGTCTGGACTGGTCTGGCATAGATGACAAGGAAGGACAAATTATGTTCTTACCTGATAATTTTCTTTCCTTTAATCATACCAGAGCAGTCCAGATGCCCTCCCTGGCAAAAGTCTGGAGAGTGTTGTTTCCTTTAGGTATCCCTGGCTGTTCCATGATGCTTCAATATGGTGGGATGTCCTACAGCACTGCCTACTTCATCTTCTCTATTCAATCTCCTGCCACTTGTTGTTGTGTCAGCTCTGTATGACTCCTGTTACTTGGGATCACGGAGTTCTTTCTCCGGATTCAGGAGTAGATCTCTATGTGCTTGGGCAAGCTCAGTATGGACCATTCCCTCCCGTTTACTTTACTGTGAGGGGAGGTTGCAGTTGCCTTGGCCAAGCAGGAACAGTGAGGTTCTGCATATTGGCTCCAAGAGTTTGCCTGTTTGGTATTAACTGTGTTTTCTTCTAGACTTCAGGTCACCATTGCTTGGCTATTCGAAATACTGAACATTCCAGGCTGCATGATACCCTTAAGGGGCGGTTTACTTGGAACTATTTTCTCTGTCTCCTTCCGCTGGTAGATGGACACAACCCATTAGTCTGGACTGATCTGGTATGATTAAAGGAAAGAAAATGATCAGGTAAGAACATAATTTTTCCTTGCTGATGAGAGAGGGATGAAAATTTGAAGTACCAGTAATTCAGTAACTAGGAAACACAAAGAGAAGCATTGTCAGTCTGATCACACTTTCATCAGGGATACGCTGTCCCTGTCAAAAAGAAGCTGGAGAGCTAAATCAGGGCATACTCCCCAAATCAGAGACATTTAAAATTCACCTTACCTATGGCAACATTTCATCTGGGATCACGGTCTAAAGGGCTTGCTTTTAGTTTTTGCAGTGCTCTCAAAACACTCTTTCATCGTTGCATGTTTTTTTAAATTAAGACATTTTTAAGGTGATTTTTATTTTTGATAAGATATATTTATTTTCATTGTAGCTCATGGTTTGGAACCATATATCTTAAAGTGGTTTGGGCTTATTAGCCAGTCTTAACAGAGCAGTGGTTTTCGGTTATTTACTTTCAGTCTGCACTACACAGGAGAGAGAAAGCACAGTCAGAGAGGCCTGGTCAGCCTTTATGAGCAGGGCTGGCCCAAGGGCAGGGGCAGACTGACAGTGATCTGGGCCCCTGGGTAGGGGGAGTGATCTGGCCCCCCCAGGCCCCCACTGTTGCCACCCCCTCAGCCCCCACCTTTGTTTCCAGTACCCCATCCCCACCTCCCCCCACACACTAAAGCCCCCCTGGGCCTACCTTGAAGAGCCCTGGTGGTCTAGTGACCCCTTCGAGGAAAGAACCCCACTCTTTTCTGCCCACTGTTGCTTCTTCTTAATGGCTTCTGAGACTTCCCACGGAAGTCTCGTGGGTCTCAGCAGTCTCATGAGACTGCTGCAGGAAGTCTCGGCAGCCATTTTGAAAATGCGGTGGTGCCGAATAGAGCAGCGGCAGCAGGTAGGAAAGAGTGGGGTTCTTTTCTGCCCCCCAAGAGGCCACTAGACCACCAGGGCTCTTCAAAGTGTCCCCATGGGGACTTTACTGTGGAGAGGGAGAGAAACACTGGGCCCCCCCCAGAGCCTCTGGGCTCTCAGGTACTGCCCAGTTGCCCAAATGGTCAGTCTGCCCCTGCCCTAGGCAAACCTTCAGCTATGTACTCAACACCATACACACCAACATTTCAAAATGTCAGATGTATGACCCACACCCAAAATGATTGGGGGTTCCAAACACAATGCAAATTACTTCTTCCTGGACAGAGTGAAGGAACTTGCCCAATATTGGGGGTGTTCAGCACCCACAGAGCTGGCTCCTATGCCCGATCCCCCTATATTCTAGCATCTCCCTTTCCCTTCCTTACCACCCATGCCCCCCATGTCCAGCACCCCCTATTTCTTTTCCCAACCCCTTTTTCTCATAACCCTCTCCCTCCTTCCTCCAGTATACGGCATCTCCCATCCCTGCCCACTGTGCTGTCCAGCATCTCCCCCTTTCTCCTATCACCACCCTACCTCCTGCTCTGGTTAGAGGGCTTTAGATGTTATAGTGGACTGGAGGTGAAACCTTAACTGGTAAGTAGGGCCAGCCCTACCACTAGGTGGTCCAGGCATCTGCCTAGGATGGCAGAATGTGGGGGAGGAGAAGCAGCAGCACAGTGGCAGGGCTTTCAGCACCCATGCCTACTCAAGCCCTGGCACATCCTGACCCCTCCAATTAAACATAGCCAGTAAAAGCATCATGGCCTGCAGAGAATCCACAGAGTTACACAAACTCAAAGAACCATCTCTGCATTTAATCACCAAGTGCTGCTTCGCCATGGCTTTGTTTATTTTTATGTTTACAGCTTGTTTTATTTTAAAGTGGTCTGACTGGCTTTCTGTCTGCAACTCTGACCGGACTTGTGTTGCTAGCTGTCTGAATCCCAGGGCTTAGGGAACAAAATTAGTCCTGGAAAAAAGAGTGCAGAAGAGTTATAACTGATAATTCATGGATTCTTTCTTCTTCAGTTTCCTCTGTCAGTCCCAGTTACTTGAGAACAAACGGGTCGATATTCAAAGTGATTTAACCAGCCAGTGGTTAAATCACCTGTTCAGGGCTAACCACTAATTTTCAGCAGCACTTAACTGGTTAATGCTGTTGAAAATAACTGGTTAGTGCTGAAATGGAAAACCGGCTATTTCGGGGGCTTTCTGGGGATGGAAAGAACATAAACGTTACCATACTGGGACAGACCAAAGGTCCATTAAGCCTAGCAGCCTGTTTCCAACAGTGCCAATCCCAGTTACCTGGCAAGATCCCAAAACAGTACAATACATTTTATGCTGCTCATCCTAGACATAAGCAATGGATTTTTCCCAAGTCCATCTTAATAATGGCTTACTTTTAGGAAGTTATCCAAATCTTTTTTAAACTTGGCTAAGCTAACTGCTTTTACCACATCCTCTGACAACAAATTCCAGAGTTAATTACACATTGAGTGAAGAAATATTTTCTCCGATTTGTTTTAAATTTACTACTTTGTAGCTTCATTGTGTGCCCCCTAGTCCTAATATTTTTGGAAAGAGTAAACAAGTGATTCACATCTACCCGTTCCACTCCACTCATTATTTTATAGATTTCTATCATGTCTCCCCTTAGCCGTCTTTTCTCCAAGTTAAAGGACCCTACTCACTTTACCCTTTCCTCATAGGGAATTCGTCCCATTCCCTTTATCATTTTTGTTGCCCTTCTCTGTACCTTTTCTAATTCCACTTTATCTTTTTTGAGATGCGGTGACCAGAATTGCATACAGTATTCGAGGTGAGGTCACACCATGTAGCAATAGATACAAAGGCATTATAACGTCCTCATTTTTGTTTTCCATTCCTTTCCTAACATTCTATTTGCTTTCTTAGCTGCCACCGCCGCCGCACACTGAGCAGAGGGTTTCAACGTATCATCAATGATGACACTTAGATCCTTTTCCTGGCCGGTGACTCCTAATGTGGAACCTTTCATCACGTAGCTATAGTTCAGGGTCCTGTTTCTCAAATGCATCACTTTGCACTTGCTTACTATCTACCTCACTATCTACCCTTCTCCATTGAGAATACTGACCATTTAATCCTACTCTCTGTTTTATGTCTTTTAACCAGTTTTTAATCCACAATAGAACACTACCTCTTAGCCCATGACTCTCCATTTTCCTGTGGAGTCTTTAATGAGGTACTTTGGCAAATGCCTTTTGAAACTCCAGATACACAATATCAACCGGCTCACATTTATCCACATGTTTGTTCACCCCTTGGCTGGTTAAGTACTGATACTCAGTAAGTCCTAGGAGTAGCCTAGTGGTTAGTGCAGAATTTAATTCCCACTGCAGCTCCTTGTGACTCTGGGCAAGTCACGTAACCCTCCAATGCCCCTGGTACCAGGGGCGTAGCCACGGGTGGGCCCGGGTGGGCCTGGGCCCACCCAATTTGGGGTCAGGCCCGCCCAGCAGCACAGCGATTCTGGAGGCTCCGGTCCCCATCATCATCCATTCCCCCGTGGCGTGCCGCACCTTTCATCCCCATTTTCCCTCACCCTCACCCTCGCATGCCCGCCCAGCAGCGATTTCGATCGCAGGCAGTTCCTTCGGCTCGTACACACTGCCTGCCGGCTGCCGCTCAAATCTCCTTGCAGCTACTAGCAGTGCTAACCCGGAAGCTCAGAGGAGAGGCTTCCGGGTTAGCGCTGCTAGTAGCTGCAAGGAGATTTGAGCGGCAGCCGGCAGGCAGCGTGTACGAGCCGAAGAAGCTGCCTGCGATCGGAATCGCTGCTGGGCGGGCCTGCGAGGGTGAGGGAAGATGGGGGTGAAAGTTGTGACACGCAACGGGGCAAGGGATGATGGGGAAAAGATGTTGGAATGGGGGAGGGAAGACGGGGACAGCAGCTGCACGGGGGGGGGGGGGGGGGGAGGAGGGAAGAAGATGGAAGGAAAGATGCTGCACAGGGAGGAGGGAAGATGGAATGATGAGGCATGGTGGGTGGGGGAGAAGCTGCATGGGGAAGAAGGGAGAGATCCACTAAAGGGGTGGAGGGGTCAGGAAGGGAGAAGTCTTGGCTGCATATGAGGTGGAGGAGAGGGAGACATGCTGCATAGAGAGGGGATAGGTGGCGAGAGGGGGAGATATGTTAAACATAGGGGTGGAGAGGAGGGCAAAATGGTGGGCATAGGGGTGGAGGGAAGGGAGAAATGTTAGACATGCTGGTAGAGGGGAGGAAGGTAGATATGCTGTATGGGAAGGGGAGAGAGACGTTGGACAGTGGGAATGAGGGGGAGATAGACATGGGGGTGGATGAGAGGTACACAGTAGGTGGTGAGGGGGGAAATGCTGGGCCATGGGGGAGAGGACTACTACTATTATTATTTAACAGGATGAAGAGAGAAGAGGCAGGAAAATATAAGGCTACCATGGTGGGGTGGGGAGGGGATCAGATGCTGGTTAGAAGGGTGGAGGGAGAAGATGATGGGAATGGTGGAACCCTGTGGGAGAGGGCAAGAGGGGGAGGAGGGGGTGGCAAGGAAATGAATGAGAGATAGTGATTACAGAGGGTAGAAATATGGTAATGGGGAGTAGATTAAAGATAAAAGAGAAAGTAGGGATGGGGAGGAGTAAGATGGGGAATGGGAGAGCTAGTGGGTGAAAGAAGAAGATGGAAATTTGATAGGTAGTTGAAAAGTAAAAAGGAGACAAAGAAGGGTGAGAGAGAGGCAGAAAAGAGCTACAAAGGAATGACCAACATGTCAGAGGCAGGAATATTGAGGGAACAGACAGGAGAGAGGAGAAAAGACAAATGGACTACAGCCGCTTGAAGAAGAATTAGGAGACAGCAGAGAGGAAAGCAGAAAAGAGAAATTGGAACCAGCAAGATGGAAAAATAAAATGTCCAGACAACAAAGGTAGAAACAAAGCATTTTATTTCAAATGTTTTAAATGGAATATGTTAGCTTTTGGAAATGTGCATAGGAAATGTCTTTGTATTGTGTTCTGTAGAAAAGGAAATGCATGTTTTGTGTCTCCAGTGTTGCAGTAATGCTATGTTTAACTTCTTGGGGTTCCTTTTCAATTTTTGTCTAAATATTTTTATTTCTAATTTGTGATCCCTTGTTCTGTGTTTGGTGAGGTTCTGTTGGTGTGATAGTAATGGCAGGTGGAAAATTGGAAGGGAGGCAAAGAGGAGAGGGAATCGGGGAGGGGAGCCCTCCTTTATTTTCTGACCTGGGCCAAGTAGGTCTTACAACAGTCCTAACCCTTGCTGTATAGCTGGTGAGGATTCCCAGGCATCCCCAGCTAAGGACTTCCTCCAAAGGCGGCCAGAACTCCCTTCTACCAAGCTCTGGCAACAGCATCCTTGAGCCATCGACAGCTAAGCATGTGTGGGGTGCTGGCATCAGTGGCTTAGGGTCAATGCTGCTGCCTGCCAAGCTTGGTAAAAGAGAGTTCTGGCCACCTTCAGAGAAAGTCTTCAGCTGACTGAGCTTGAGGATCCTCATTAGCTAAAGTATTTATATTTTGAGGTGGAGGTAGGGCGGAGCAGAGAAAATTTTGTGCCCACCCACTTTGTGCTCAGGCCCACCCAAAACTGGCTGTCTGGCTACGCCACTGCCTGGTACAAAATAAGTACTTGAATATATGTAAATCACTTTGAATGTAATTGCAAAAACCTCAGAAAGGCGGTATATCAAGTCCCATTTCCCTTTCCCCCTTTATGTGGTAACCCACAGCCGGTTAAGTCCCAAATATCGCACTTAACCAGCTATGTGTTAGCAGGATCTGTAAACCTGGAAATTCAATGCTGGTGCCTGGACATTGACTAGCATTGAATTTCCGGGTTTAACATTAGCAGAAGTTATTGCCGCCGGCTGAATATCGGGCCCAAAGTGTTTAGCAAATTGTAGCACTGCTCCTATTAAATCTCTACCTTCTGCTTTAACAGAAGGATGCTTGAGTGCATAGGGATAGGAACATTCAGCAGGAAAAGGGAGGTGATAATGCCTCTGGTCAGACCTCATTTAGAGTACTGTGTACATTTCTGGAGACCACACCTTCAAAAAGAAATAAACAGCATAAAGTCTACCCAGAGGGCAGCAGCTAAAATGGTCAGTGATGTGAAGCATATAGAGACAGACCTGAAGATCTTAATATGTATACTTTGGAAGAAAGGCAGGAGATTGTACATATGATATGGTAAAATACATAAAAAGTGAGCCTCTTTCAACTGAAAGGACGCTCTGAAATGGGGGGCATAGAGTGAAAATACACCTGAATGTAACTTACCTTGAGCTACTACTGAAAAAGGTGTGAGCAAAATCTAAATAAATAAAAAATAATAATAGTAACATGGTAAATGACGGCAGATAAAGACCTGTACGGTCCATTCAGTCTGCCCAACAAGACAAACTCATTCCACCTGGTAAGCGACACTTCATATGTATACCCAAGCTTGATCCGTCCCCACCCATCTCAGGGCACAGACCACAGAAGTCTGCCCAGTACTGTTCCTGTACCAAGTTCCGAAGCTAACATCGAAGCCTCCCAAAATCCACACTCCAGCCCACCCCCATCCATTCAGATGATTAGACTGAAAAAGAATACAATCTAACAAAGATATCAGTAAGAGATTACATTACTCACCACAGTTTATAATATTAATTGCTAGCAATGGGAGAAATCAGAATACAGAGCAGCAGAGTGACTCTCTGCATTCTGATGTTCTCCAGCTTACAGGCATCAGAGCATAGATTTTATAGGTAAAAGCTGACAAGTCATGTGATACAGACATTGGTGAAAAAACCCCCCAAGACAAACATGGTCCCAGGACGCTGGTCATCTTGTCTCAGGAACACAGAAGGTGTTGATGTCTGGACATTCATGCTGTCACCGAGTGGTTCACTAGTTAGCAGAACTTTCTAATGTCACCTCCTGATTGATCATTAATATTTCTTTTCTTTAACAGCTGCTCTAGTTACTTCTTTTTACAGAAAGCAGACAGTTTCTTCTATTAAAACACAGCTTGATCAAGCTAGACATATTCCAGCCGATATTCAAAGCGATTCCACTGCCCGCTTAAATTGCTTTTTACCACCTAACCCCTGATATTCAGTGGCACTAAAGCGGGCAGTGCCACAGAATATTGCCTCTGACCGCCGTAAAAAAAAGGGGGGGATAGGTCATGGATGGTACAGAGGCAGCGTTAGGGAGGAGGCCGGAAGGAGCAGCAGGAGATGCAGCAGATGTATGACATGATCATGAAACATAAGCGTGCCATGCAGGAGGTGCAGGTGATGTGGGAGAAGGCCCTGAAGCAGCACCAGCATGATTATGACAGTGGTGAGGAGGTAGATGAGCGTGGGACCTGGGAGCACCAGCTGCGTCGGAAGGAGATGGGAGAAAACTCGAGGTGAGTCCAAGCATAACACCAAGCAACTGGGTGTGACTAATGTATTCTAAACAGAGCAATGGAAGAAGGGGATATCCAAAATAGGGTGCACAGGTTTAATTCCTGGAGAAAACTTTTTTTTTTTAAACCAAAAAATGAAATTTCAAGGAGTCAGCAGCATGTATACCAAGATAAAAGTGGTCTTTGAGCTAAAAATCTGAATGAGTAAGGATTTTGTGAGGGTTCCTGCTTCACAGTAGAGGCCGACCAAATTTTGCTTTCTGTTATGGTGCCAAAACTGGTCCTTAATCATTTTTCTGCCTGGTTTCAGTTTTGGCTGAAATGTTATTTTAAATTTCAACTATGTTTTTAGTTTATCAGTCGAAAATGGCCATGTGTTTTCAGTGGAAGTGGAAAATTGTGCTATGCTCCATTTGTCTCCCCCCCCTCCCCCCCATCGCCCTCATTGGGTCTTACATTCCCTGGTGTATGTAAGACCCAATGACGCCACACTGGTTCTCTCAAAGCCCAGCTCTTCAATGTTGCTTTCGGCACCTAACCTTTATACCTTTCAGGAAATCTAGACTGCCCCAATTTGACTGCCCCTACTTGACTGACTGTACATTTGTCCTTTAGATTGTAAGCTCTTTGAGCAGGGACTGTCCTTCTATGTTAAATTGTACAGCGCTGTGTAACCCTAGTAGCGCTTTAGAAATGTTAAATAATAGTAGTAGTAGTTATGCTGATGCTGGCAATATTCAGTGCCGGCACCCATACAGCTAAGCAGCCTAATTGTTGTCCACAGTTAGACCGCTTAGCTATGTGTGTGCTGGCAGTGAATATCGACTGGGACAGACCAAAGGTCCATTAAGACCAACATCCTGTTTCCAACAGTGGCTAATCCAGGTTGCAAGTACCTGGCAAGATCCCAAAACAGTACCATACATTTTATGCTGTTTATCCTAGAAATAAGCTTTGAGGTGGAACAGGTGTTTTCACATGCACTGAGGCCTTTTTAAGTCTTTCCACCCCAATGAAAGCGGGAAAGAATTATACAAAAGGGATTATGAATGTTTGTCTCTGGGCCACTTTATACACTTATAGAGCCCTGGGCAAACTTTCATTTTTTCTAGGTTACCCCTCCCTTAATCATGCATTCAGGAAATGCTGAATCATGTCCCAAAAAAATACCCAGCTACTAATATCTCGTATTAATGTATCAAAAATATAGGGCTCCTTTTACAAAGCTGTGCTAGCAATTCCTGCAACAAAGCTCATTCAATTCCTGTGGGCTTTGTCACATTTGCCACACTGGAATTGTTAGCGTGGCTTTGTAAAAGGAGCCTATAATTTTTTAGGATGATCAGTAGATACTATCATAAGGACACAGTGTTTAATGATTAAAATCACAGTTCCTCATTGGTCTAAGTTTATCAATGACAGTAGTGGTTCCCAACCTGGTCCTGGAGGTACCACAGCCAGTCAGGTTTTCAGGATGCCCACAATGAATATTCATGAGAGAGATTTGCATGCACTACCTCCACTGCATTCAAATCTCTCTCATGAATATTCATTGTGGATATCCTGAAAACCTGACTGGCTGTGGTACCTCCAGGACCAGGTTTGGGAACCACTGAATTATTTTATAACAAAGTCCAAAAGTGCTCAATCTCCTCTCATTAATAATGTCTTCAATTTCTTCCGATTACATACTAAATATTTTCTTCTTCCCAGTAAACTTATCAGAAGTTTAACTCACCTCTCAAGGCACAATCATCTTTAAACTTTTTATTTTATCATATTAAACCTCTCCAGATACAGAAGAGTCCGATCTAATGTTGTCAAACAGCTGGGATAAACATACCAGGAAGTATTAAATGTTTTACTTACACCTCTACATGGTGGATGGTAGCTCGAGGGTCTGTAAATTCAGTTCTGTAAACACATCCTGCATTCACAAAAACTCCTCACAAGTGGGTACCCAAAAGTGTGTCGATGTTTCTCCTTAGTACTCACCATGCAGATGTGACCCTGCTTTCACAAAGCATGGTACTGACCCCTTGATCTGGACGTGCCGGTGTTGAGACCACAGCTAGCAGTTTCCCATAGAGCAGCTATTAAGCCCAGCCCTATTGGAAAGACTGGGTGGGTAGTTGTCAAGACTGTATATACTCATGGTTTTGGAGGGAAAGTATCTTTTTCCTAAACACTACTTACTAGAAAGAAAGCAACTTGCTCCTGGAAGCCCTGGCAGTGGCTACCATTCAGGTGGTAGAGGTCTAGACTACAGAGACATTCTGTTCTATTGGGAGGAGAAAGGTGGTTACTTTCTTCTGTACATTGACCTGGAAGCTCTAACTTGGCTCTCGCACATAGCTCAGCATTACCCCCAGGTACAGTGTGGAAGCTGCCTGTGGAAGGGTTCCTTTTTCTACCCAAGTGGCCTGAACACTGGACTAGCCTGAGCCTGTGAGCCCATCCAGAGTGGGAGACAAATGAAAAAGACAGTCAAGGGGTTCCTGAAGGCCCCCTATGTAATATTCAGAGGAAAGGAAGGAGAAAGTTTGATCCTCAGATGGACCTAGTTCTCCAGGAGAGATTCTTTTCACCCCTAAAGCATTAGGCCTGGCTACAATTCCAGTTCACGGTTTGCATGCAATCTGAGACAGCAAATCATCCCTCCAACACCTTTCCCCACCCAGCCACCTTTCTGAAAACATGCCTGGGAACTTTTGAGATTTGGTGTGGATTTGGAGGAGGGGAGGAAAGAAGAGATTCACACAACTTTTTCTTACAGTCTCTATCTTCCTAGGATAACCTCACCCCTACCCTCTAACCTCATCAAGCTCGATCCCAAGACTTTCCACCTTCCCTGTCCATTATGACCTGATCAGCATTAGCTACTATTAGCTACTGATAATTTTTTTTTTTTTTTTTTTGCATGATGGGACCTGGGATCCCTGCCACCCTGCAAGTAATTTCAGTTTGCCACCAGGATGTTTTTCAATGGTTAGGCCTGGGTTCCTCATCACTCTGCTATAGCTCTTCTGCCTTATTCTCCACTGCTTCCTCTGCCACTGTTTCATTCTCTGTGGCTCCATATCTTCAAAGTGGTGAGGCTTGTGTTCTCCATCACCTCACTGCTTTACCTGCTGCTGGTCCCCTTTTTTTTTGGGTGGCAGGGGCTGGCCTCCCCATCACTGGCTTCTGTCTCTTGCTCTCTATGATTGTCTCCATTTGTTCACACAAGGGCAGACTAATGTGTAGAGATCGATGAACTGGCAGGTGGAAATAACCTCTACAGCAGGCGTGATCACTTCAGAAAGGTGCAGCTAAGAAACAGTTATAGTTATGGTTTATTAGACGGTGTACAAAATTAAAACAATGTAGATTAGAAAGGAAATTCCATAAAAAGAGGAAAGAACAGAAAACCAAGGTTTACAGACAAAATCAATTTATCAGAAACAAAATCTAAAAGCATAAAGTCCAAAAACATTCAAAAAGTCATCTTTAACCCTACACAGACAGCTGAGATTGAACTTTCCTAAGTACCCATGGAGTCATTGAATGCAATATTAAAATAATGGGTTTTATTTACAGTTTTAAAGGCTTAAGTGAGAGTTCTAAGTGAAGAGATAGAGGTAAATTAAGAAAGTCAAGAATCCAGGCCTTCACAGTCAATGCAGCAGGTGCACACTAGGGGTTTCTTCATCAGCCACTCCATAGCAAAGGCACACTTTGGAAAGTAACCCACACAGGGTTTTCCCTGTACTGGTACCAGTATAGCTTGATGCAGACTCTCTCCAGTAAAATGGGAATCCTTTTCCTGAAACCACTACAGAGTACAGATATAGGCAGTTAGTGATTCAGCTGTTTGGGGAGGCTAACGTGGGGTGGATCTAGGGTGGGGTGGGATGAGGAGTGTGGCAGAGGGTGGGGGTGCTTTTGAACATAGCAGGGAAAGATCCCTTCGCTGGTTGGCTCTGGTGCAGCTGTACTAGTTGCCCCTCCCCTAGTACCTCTGTTACTGATGGCAATATACACTTTGAATATACTCCAGGGAAGTATGTGCCAGTAAAAATCAAAATAATGCACTAAAATAATACAACACATTAAATAGAACATTATTTGCAGCATTCTTGAAATATATGCAGGCACTTGGTCCCAATCAGACCTAGCTCCCTAGTCCAGCATCTTTCTGCTAGCCATGTGAAGTGTGATGTTCTGCAGGACTGTAACAGAAATCCTGTGGTTACTGGTAACTATAAACATCAGGTTTTTGTTGGTAGATTGCCATAGTCCACCAAGCTTCAGATCTGCTAGCCTTTAGTTTATGGTTAGGGCAGCAGGCTGAGAAGCAGGGATTCCAAAGTTGAAATCCCACTGCTGTTTCTTGAGAACTTGTGCAAGTCACTTAACCCTCTGTTCTGCCCCCACAGTCCTGTGTGCATGTTCTGCGTTTGCTTTTTATATTGTAACTAGTAAAGGAGGCCCGTTTCGTAGAGGAATGAAATGGGCGCTAGCAGGGTTCCACGCCCCCCTCCCTACCTCCCTCCCTCTCTCCCTGTCTGTCGTCCGAGTTCCAGCCCCCCTCCCCTCCGAGTTCCATGGCCCTCCTCCCTCCCTCCCTCTGTCCCTCTCTGTCATCCGAGTTCCAGCCCCCTCCCTCCCTCCGTCTCCTCCGAGTTCCAGGCCCCCCTCCCCTTTGAGTTGCAGGACCCCCCTCCCCTGCCCTTCAAGTTCCACGGCCCCCTCCCCTTCAAGTTGCAGGACACCCCCATTCCTCCCTCCACTCTCCTCCGAGTTCCACGGCCCCCCTCTCCTGTGAGTTCAACGCCCCCGCACCTCCCTCCCTCGAAGTGCAAGCAGGACCTGTCCTCCGGCAGCCCCTCGCCTTCCTGCGTGCCAGCTGTAATTTAAAAATTGTTACCTTGGGGTCCGGTGTCAGCATTGAAGGCGAGCGGCGCTACAGACTGCCTTCCCATCTGTCTGAGCTCTGCCTCTGGTCCCGCCTTCATTTCCTGTTTATGGAAGGGCGGGACCAGAGGCAAAGCTCAGACAGATGGGAAGGCAGTCTGTAGTTGATCATCTAAGGCAGCAGCTTCTGGGGTGTAGCCAAGAGCAGCTTCAGTCAAAGCAAAACAATAGATCCTGACAGCCAGACAATCTCAAAGAACCATCAGTGCATACTAAGGGGGGGGGGGGGGGGGGGGTTCAAATAACTTATTTACCTGGGTAAATGACTTTTGGAAATTGCCTTCATTATTCTCTCACACACTCATACCAAAGTTTAGGGCCTTGTTTACAAAGGCACGCTAGCATTTTTAGCATGCACTAACTGTGTAGATGCCTATAATATTCCTATGGGCATCTAAACAGCATGCACTTTTTAGCGCATGCTAAAAACACTAGCACGCCTTTGTAAACAGGGCCCTTAATATTTAAAAGCATGGTGTCTTGGAGGGGGCAGATTAGGAGCCAGAAAGTTGACTGAATTGGGAGGGGAGGCGCGCTGCATGGTTTCTGCATGGGTAGCACGTGAGCCCTTATTGCTAGGTCAATGGGTGGTGACAACGGCTCAGCCCGTAAATAGGTACGCGCTAGTTTTAATATTAGTGCAGGCCCATTTCTCAGCCTATTAAAAAAATTGCCATTTTCCCAGCAGTGGTAAAAAAAATGGCTCAGCGTGCGCCTAAAAGACACACCCACACTACCTCAGGCCACTTTTTACCACGTTTTCGTAAAAGGACCCTTAAGTGATGAGGTCAGAGAGTGTACTCTCCCGTCAGAAGATGTCTTCAAAGGAGTGTTGCTTTTATATTCAGCCCATAAATTTGATTTGATCAATCCATTATTTGTTGAATTGCATTGGTTGCCAGTAGAGGCCAGGACACAATTTAAGCTCTGCATTACTATATTTAAGATCATGTACAGTGATGCTCCAGTTTATTTAGGTGACTGGGTAATTTTTCTGTATAATGGTCTTTATCATAGGACGTGTAATTAGATGTTTTCTGCACTTTCCGTCAGTACATAGGATTAAATCACATAAAATGCTAAATGAGTCACTTAAATATCAAGAATCTCTAGTTTGGGATTCACTTCCCTCTCAGATTAGATTGCTTTCGGACTATTCAGTATTTAGAAGAACTCTGAAAACTTTCCTTTTCCAAAAATATGTAATATGAAGAAATTGTTTGTTTTGATGGCCAAATTGTAACTCCTGGAATAGTTTGTTATCTAGTCTTCTTAAATATTGTAATCCGCTTAGAACTATGAAGGTATTAGCAGAATAGAAGCATAACATGACATTTTTATGTGGATTTCTAAAAGGACCCCTGTATGCAGAATCTGGCTTCTTGGGGCTTCAATTTAATTTTTATCTACATATTTCTATTTATTTTCTTTATATACTGTTAACTACACTGAATATCAGAGCTGGATCCAGTCAGCAGATTTAACCAAGCATGACCCTCCCACCTGGTTAAATCACACTGAATATTGACCTTTAAGTTTGTACCAGAGGCAAAGGAAGATATTCCAGGGCCACCAAGGGGGGGGGGGGGGGGGGGGGGGGGGGGCAGGGGAGAAAATTCCCCGGGCCCAGCGCCAGCAAGTTTCTTCCTGTCTGCCTGCTTCCAGGTCTGTCTCTCTCCTGCTCCTGTGTGCTAGGACCCATATGATTGTGTTAATACGATAACCCGGGAGACTTGGCAGGTCTGGGGACACATGTATCTGCTAGGACTTCGGTGAATGGAGAGATGGAGAGAGAGGGTCACATGCCAAGGCTGACCTAACAAAGCACAGATTGTAAGGACAATCAGATAGTGACCATGGTACTGAAAACACATTAGAATCTACTATAATAATTTTTTTTGTTTGTTTTTTTTGTTACATTTGTACCCCGCGCTTTCCTACTCATGGCAGGCTCAATGCGGCTTATATTCAGGTACTTATTTGTACCTGGGGCAATGGAGGGTTAAGTGACTTGCCCAGAGTCACAAGGAGCTGCCTGTGCCTGAAATGGGAATCGAACTCAGTTCCTCAGTTCTCCAGGACCAAAGTCCACCACCCTAACCACTAGGCCACTCCTCCCACGTTCTGAAGCTGACTGCCAGGAAGTTGAAGCCCGGTTCGTAATGTCTGAAGCCTTCCAGTGATGTCACCGTGTTGCCTGGGAAACCGTGACGCGTCTCAAGCACGGGCGCTACGTGTTCGCACCACCATCTCCATCCCCTCCTAGTTCAGCAGTCTGCCCCCCTGCCCTCCCCTTCAAGTTGCGGGGGGGGGGGGGGGCGCCTGGTCTTGCCTAATGGTTGGGACAGCCCTGTGTTGGGACAAAACTAAAGAGAAAAGAAGACCTGAGGTTGACAGGAACTCTACCCCAGGGTTATGGACATTCTCTGGTCTCCTTATTGCTATGGCCTTCTCTGGACGATATATCAGAGATGGATGGCTTGCTCTTATTTTCCAGTAATGTACTGACCTCATTGTAGATTACCTGTGGATGTGGACTTTTCAAATACTTTGCTGTATGTGAATAAAATAGCCTGAATTGTTTCCTGGGATTCCTGAGTGCCTAACACTTTCTAGAGCAGCCATTTCTAACCCAGTCCTCAGGGCACACCTAGTCCCACTGAGTTTTCAGGATACCCACAATTAATATTCATAAATTAGATTTGCATGCAGTAGAGGCAGTGCATGCAAATCTATCTCATGCATATTTATTGTGGATATCCTGAAAAACTGATGGGACCAGGTATGCCCCAAGGATTAGATTAGGAATTGCTGCTCTAGAGGTTTCCTTACTGTTGCTCATTCAAGTTTGTTCTTCTACCACAAATAAGTCTGGTCAGTCCTATTTAGTGAACGCTTCACCCCAGCTGGTCATCATCTCAGTGGCGTAGCCACAGGTGGGCCTGGGTGGGCCAGGGCCCACCCAATTAAGGCTCAGGCCCACCCAACAGTAGCACACATTTAACGGTAGCTGGTGGGAATCCCAAGCTCCGCCAGTTGAAGACTTCCTCCTGATGGTAATAAAAACGCTATTCTCCATGATACTGGCACCTGCGCATGCTCAGTTTTTATGCATGCCTGCTGCAGACTACTAAGTTGGAAAGAAGCGTTTTCCCACCAGCTGAGATTTTGTTTTGGTGGTGGGGGAAGGGGAGAACACTTGATGCCCACCCACTTCTTGCCTAGGCCCACCCAAAATCTGTTGTCTGGCTACGCCCCTGCATCATCTGCTTGACCCAGATTAACTAAGAACTCAGAAACCAAATTAGGGATTTCAACCCGTCAGCCACCAATTGCACGTATTATAACTTCAGTAGCTGGAACCGAGGACAATGCTGGGCAGACTTTTACGGTCAGGGTCCCACAAATGTCAAGATGGATTTGGATAGGCTGGAGTAAGCTTTGACGGCAACTCCAGTAAGTGGAACATAAGGACAGAGCCAGGTGGTCTTCTACAGTCTATGTCCCAGAAATGCCAAAGAAAGACTCGTGATCAAGTATATAATATCACATTGATTGTTGATTTAATCATGAATTGATAATTAGTGGGACTGTTAGGCAGACTGGATGGACTGTTCAGGTCTTTATCTGCTATCATTTACTATGTTACTATAACATTCTTGTGATTTAAAAATATATTAAAACACACACACAAGTTTGCACAGAGCTGATCCATAAGCTCGCTGCTCCTCACTGGTCTATATGAAACGGATAAGTTTAGCTCTTTAAGAGGACCTTGGTTTGAAGATCTGAGAGTGACAAGAGACCAATGGTTTGAAAACCAAGTCCCTAGGAGAGGGCTCCTCCTCCTTACCCACCCTGTGGCAGTGACCCAGTAGTAATTAGTGGCTGAGCTGCTGTCAGCGAGACCCAGGTCCCAGCTGCCTAATTAGAAAGCAGAGGATTCTATATTCTACTTCTAAAACGTTCCCACATGTTTAGTGCCCCTGGAATGTAGGAGTCCAGCTGCTCTTTATCCAAGAGCTCAACAACTCTTTGTGTCTTTGTGTTCACAGGATTGTCTTAAGTGGTAAACTCCATCCTAAGTTGAGTTTTGCAAGTTATTTACAGCCACATGTGGAATCTGAGTATGATTAGGGCTTTTATTGTTAGGTTATTTATAAATTGTAAATTTAGGTGTTTATTTTTCTGCTAATTAGGGGTTTTTTGAGGATGCAAAGAAGTCAATGTTTATCTATGTTTTCCATGTCACAGGTTCTGTTGCTGGATACCTTTTTGGGTGGAACCAGAGATACAGGTTTGTGCCACAGGAATTGCTAGCACAGAGAAGCACAAAATCAGACAAGCTAGGGGAGTGGTGACAGAGAAAGTAGCATTTTCCCCAGTGTTTAGCTAATAAACACCTATTTAATTTTTTTTTTTTTTTGCATCAGGGTGTTCACTGGTTAAAACATAAAACTAGAAGGTTTGGAGTCTTTCCCATACCTTTTAATAGGATCTACTAAAGCAGGAGTGGGTTTTCAAGACTGCCGTATTAATTATGTATTAGATCTATCTGAAAACAATGGAAGCCATATATGCAAATCAATCTCATGCATATTCATTATGAAAATCTTGAAAACTTGTTTGGATTGTGGCCCTCAAGGGCCATGGTTGCTCACCATTGTACTAAGGAGACTTCACAGTGCAAAGGTTTTTGACATTTCACAGTCCTCTTAATCGAAGGAAAACAGTAAAGTTTTTTTTTTTTTTTTTTTAAGCACATTTGCTACACTTGATGTTTTTTTTTTTTGTCTCCCTTACTGACTGTCTTCCATCCCACATTGGGCTTCAACTCTCCTTTTCTAAATTCAAGTCACTATTCAAAACCCATCTTTTCCAGGAGGGCTCCCCTCTTCTTAACCTTCCCTCTTTGCCCTTTACTTCTTCCCCAACCTATGTTCTCCTTCCTGTCTCCATCTCCCTCTGCTGATTTTTAATTTTGTCTTGTTAACCTCATAGTTGCCATGTTTTGTCCCAAACTATATCTGAATTTAAGAAAGCTTGGGACAAGTACATAGGATCTCTAAGTGAGTCAAAAGAGTACATGGCATGGATGGGCAGACTGGATAGGCCACTTTGTCTAGTCTATATCTGTCTTCATGTTTCTATACTTCTGTGTTTCTATGTAAACGTTCCTGAATCTGATAGGTGCCCATCGGTAAGGGAGCTCATGAAAGGAGAGAGAACAGAGCCATTGTGCGGCTACCTTTTTTCTTCGTTTCCCCTGTAAGTGTTTGGTCATGTATCAAGGGAAGCAATATATTTTCTTTGATTTTTTTGCAACTTGAAAAATTTTTGCAGAATGGTTCTTCAAATAGGTTGGTGGTTAGTTTAGGGGTTATGAATTTGTGAAGCCTCATAGTTCAAGATAATGATCTTATCTTATTTGCTTTCCTTATTGGTCCTTTTTTGTTTTTTAAGTCCTACTCTTCCCTTTACACACATAGATGCTTCTAAAACACCCTCTATAGTTAATAATTCTTATACGGTTTATTATCCTGTATTTATGATTCTCTGTAATTCACACACAGTACGTTTTAGATCCAGAAAAATATGAACATAAGTGTTGCCATACTGGGACAGACCATCAAGCCTAGTATCCTGTTTGCAACAGTAGCCAATCCAGGTCACAAGTAGTACCTGACAACATCTCAGAACAGTAAAACAGATTTTATGCTGCTTATCCAAGAAATAAGCAGTGGATTTTCCCAAGTCCATCTTAATAATGGCTTATGGACTTTTAGGAAATTATTCAAACCTCTTTTAAACCTTGCTAAGCTAACTGCTTTTACCACACTCTCCGACAATGAATTCCAGAGTTTAATTACATATTGAGTGAAGAAATATTTTCTCCAGTTTGTTTTAAATTTACTACTTAGTAGCTTCATTGTGTGCCCCCTAGTTCTAATATTTTTGGAAAGAGCAAACAGCGATTCACATCTACTCGTTCCACTTCACTCATTATTTTATAGATCTCTATCATTTCTCCCTTTAACTGTCTTTTCTCCAAGCGGAAGAGCTCTATCCACTTTAGCCTTTCCTTATAGCAATGTCATCCCATCCCATTTATCATTTTCATCAACCTTCTCTGTACCTTCTCTAATTCCGCTGTATCTTTTTTGAGATGTGGTGACCAGAATTGCACACAGTATTCGAGGTTCACTCATCAACAGTACACATTGATCTTCACTGTGATTATTTTTTTGTATTGCTGCTGTAATTACAATGGTGCTGTTAGTTATAAGTTATTCTGCAACTTTGCCAACACCTGGTGAAATTCACTGGAGGCTCTTTACATTTTTTTCCACCTAACCCTGACCCTAGCAGCTTCGTCCTGGGTATTATTTCTACCCTCAGGGCTGGTGTGAGGGCATTGGGTGCTCTAGGCAACCCTTCAGCTTTACATGCTCCCTCCCTGCCTTAACTATTTATTTATTTAATTTATTTATTGCATTTGTATCCCACATTTTCCCACCTATTTGCAGGCTCAATGTGGCTTACAGAGTTTTGTTATGACATTGTCATTCCAGGATACCAGATACAATTGGTGATGTGCAGAGTTTAAGTAAGGGAAGAAAGAAGGGGGTGATTAGGGTTGAGTATAGAAGGTGAACTTTCAAAGCTGGGTGGGTTGGTGAAGTGGATTAGTGAGGTTATAGGTTCTCTTTGTAGGCCTTGTTGAAGAAATATGTCTTCAGAGATTTGCGAAAGTTAGTTATTTAATTTGCACTCACCTTGCCTGACATAAAATTTGTTTGGTGTGTGTGTGTATTACACATACAAATAAGAGGGCATTTCCAAAAGCCGTTTACCCAGGTAAATGTGCTATTTGATCCTTTCTTGCAGGTAAAAGTATAACACTGGTAGTTCTTTTCACCGTTTGGCTGTACGATCTATTGTTTTTCTTTGACTGCTGCTGCTCTTTGCTGCCTCCTAAAATCTGCTGCCCTAGGCAACTGCCTAGACTTGCCTATTGGTTGTGCCAGCCCTCGCCTCTGGCTCCATTTCATACTATCAATCCTCCCTTTCTCCTTCTCTTACCCTGCATTCACCACATAAGGCTGTGGTTTCCACTGTAGGCTGTCTACTTCCTGTTGCTCAAGCCCCCATGCTGCTGGAGAACTGGTTTATCTCTGAGGCTTTGCAGTATGACAACACTTATGTTCTTAATTTTCTGGATCTAAAAAGTACTGTGTGTGAACTTCAGAGAATCATAAATACAGAATAATAAACTGTATAAGAATTATTAACTATATAGGCCAGGGCTTTTTAGAAGCATCTATGTGCTCTGCATTCAGCACTGTGAAGAAGTGCTGTTCAAATATCTGACAGCCAGTGGTGTCCAGGAGCCAATGCTTGCATTTTTCATGGATAGGGAGGGGCATTCCCCCCCCCCCCGGATTTGTTAGCCATTCACTGCTGCTATTCCCCTCTACACTGATGCTCAGAAGCCAATGCTTGCTTTTTTTTAATGGATAGGTCAAGAGGGAGCATTTGTACCCCCCCCCCCCAGATTTCTTAGCCACACACTGCTGCCTCCTACTGTTGCTGCTATTCTTCTCTTCTCATGCATTCTGTTGGGTAATGCAAAATAATTGTTACACCCCCCCCCCCCTTTGGAGATATTCCTCCCTACACTACTGTCATGTGTAGCCCAACTGCCTTAGAGAGTGAGCTCAGGCAGTTCTGCGACCAAGGACTATCACACTCCCTCCGTTTCTTCTGCTTGTGTAACTCTTTTACTAGTGCTGAGAGGGACTCTAGGCTATCAGACTGCAGATGTCCCTGGGCAGTGCCCCCTGCCAGGTGTGGCCACGGGCAATGCCCCACTCTTTCTCAATACACCATTGCTGAAAGCCTCTTCCCCCAGATTCTCATGTGCTAGAGAATTGTGATTCGAGAGCATTTCAGTTTCCGGCTTTATATGTGTACATGTGCACCCTATCAGTTGCTGAGCGTTACCATCCAAGTGTGCATTATATGTATAAAATTAGGCTCCTCTCCACTCACACTTATTATATTAGATACATTTTTGCCTTCACTATGTCCTGCAGACATACCATTTACCTTGCAATTAAATGGTACAGGAATAATGACATTAGCCTCCAGTACCATTTTAATGTGAAGATTCCCTTAAGATCATATATACCTTGTATCATTCGTATATGTGAAGGATTCTGATCACATCAGATTAGAGGTTCAAAAACTGGCAGGACTGTATGTAACAAGTTTATAAAGGGGGGTGGGGGGGAGGGGGAAGTCCAAAAACTCCACAGAAGGAGAACCTTTTAATAAAAGCTGATTTTATCCACACATCTCTTTAGTGTGTTTTGACTCCACTTCTTGCTTGTCTTTTGTAACGAGCTTAGGAAATTTCTAGAAATTGCAGATGAATGTTGAACACATTGTGGTTTCCCTTTTTTGTTTCTTACTGGAAATGAGTATGAGCTTCAAATCTCTTTAAGTTACTTGGGGATGGCTCTTGGAGGATGCAGGGCCTTTCACAGAGTTTCATTGTGGGACCTTATTTGCATAAGTCAGTAGGGGACGGAAAAACAGGAACTGATGTTCTATGTGCAAGATATCATGAACTCCCAATGTGACTCTGTTAGGCAGTTTTGTGTTCAGTGTGACTGGACAAAGGGCTTTTGTGATGTCATTGACTATGGTTTTATTGCTCATGTCTGATTGGCCTAAGAGTGGTGGGCTCAGAACCTAGGAAGCCTGGTTCAAATCCCTCTGCTGCTCCTTGTGGTCTTAACACCCTACTGACTATAAGCCCTCTGGGGCCAGGAGAATACCTACTATATCTGAATGTAACTTGCCTTGAGCTACAACTAAAATAAAACGGTGTGACATCACCGCATTTATATTTCAGTAAAAACAAAATGGTGTAATATTTCTGGTTGCAGAAAAGTAATTTTTAGAGGATAACTAATGGGTAAAAATTGTTTAAAAATCACTACTTTTTGAAATGCAAACTGAAGATGAAACTGTCAGTTTAAAAAGTCAGAGCTCCCACTGCTATCTTGCATTCCTCAGATGTGGAAGGGCAGGGCATGCTGTCCAAGTTGTAGAAGCCCAGATTCTTGCCAGTAGCATCTCTAATTACAGAGGTCCCAGGGGAGCCTGAGTGCAGCAGGCGTTGCAGCTCTTCTTTGATGAGACCTGCGGTTCAGAAGGATGGGTGTGGTAACGTCATTGTGAGATCTAAGCTCTTGCTAGGTCTGGGACAGAAAGACATACACACAACCTCACAGAAGTACACACACATACATGGATATACAAATACACCCAGGTGTTCATGCACATATAATCTTACACATGTACACACATACAATTGTACTTCCTCAATGTGTGGTGGTATTAGACAAGGATAGAAAGGCTTGGCCTTTTCATCCTCTTGTTAGCCTAATGGAGAGAGATGGACCCCCTCAATTTATGCTCCTGGTCGATAGAGATATTAGGAGTCTGTAAAGGTGTCAGCTGTGAGGTTCTCCCATTTCCAGGCTTCTCTACAGCCAAATTAAGTTTTAATAGCTGCACCAGTCAGACAGATCTATCCCCCCTCCCCCACTCTCTCCTTCTCCTTTCCCACACTACTTTGCATAGAAAACAACATAGAGCTTACTATCTATGGCAAAGTTTTGATGGATGGATCAGCTAGCTTTACCACCAGCCAAAATGTATTTAGCAAATTGTTTATTTTTTCAAATAAAGACCCAGTAACTAAAAATAGAGAGATGTATGAAAGGGATATTGTACCGAATAAGGCAAATTTGTATGTGTAGCTGACAGGGAGATTGTGACAGAGTACTTCACCACAGCTGGACCTTCTTCTCTTTGGTGGTCAGCACAGACCTGGCAAAAACAGGAAAGAACAGCCCTTGCCAAAGCCTCGTTTAACTCTATGTGAGATGTAATTGAATTCAGAAAGAGTGCATTTAAATGTCTTCACTGAAGACATCAATATTCTTTTGAATTAAATGAGCATTTTAACATTAATTTTACATTAAATTATGTCAAAATACTAACTAAAGCAAACTTAGAAGAATACTGACCCTTTATGCAAACTAAATATAATCTACAACATTATCAGGAGGAGGAGAAACTGAGGGGTTAGAGCAATATGATTTAAGGGAAGGGTAGCACAGGAGCTGGCGACCCATGGTATGCATGTCAGAAGCTGGCAGGTGAACACATCCTGATGAGCTTGTTGCATGCTAGTCCAATTTCCACACACTGCTAGTACCCCATGGACTAGAGCAGCAGAGCCCGCCTGAAATTTTTAAAACCTTTGTGATAGCACCGTTGAGCAGGTGAAAAGAGTAACATGCCAGGTGTAATTGTGTATATGCTTAGAGCAGGGGTTCTCACACACCTAGCCAGTCAGCTTTTTCAGGATACCCATAATGAATATACATAAGATAGATCTGTATACAATGGAAATAGTGCATGCAAATTTATCTCATGCATCGCCATTTTGGATAGCCTGACAATCTGATTGTCAGGTGTGTCCTGAGGACTAGGTTGAGAACCACTGGATTAGAGGAAGGACCTGGCTGCAGAAAGATTTTACTTCCTGTATACCCCAGCCTCTCTCAAGGAGAGGCTGCATGGGTTTTGGCACTCAAACTTAAAAAAAAAATTAAATTAATTTAGTGATCTTCACACACACTTCCCCATCTTGACTTAGAAGAGTTACAGCACAGGCTGTAACAGTGCAAGCATCCCTCTCTCTCAGACACGCACATTGCACCATAAAAGCTATAAGGTAGAGCATGAGCAGTAGCAATACAAGCATTCTTCATACACACAGTCCTGGCACAGCATAGCAGCCAACTTTTTAGAATGATTGGGGGTGCTAAACCCATCACAGATTATCCCTCCTTGGATGAAGTGAAGGCATTTGGTCAATAATGGGGGTGCTACAGCACCCACAAAGCTGCCACCTATGCACCACAGAAGAGATACAGTATGGACAGTAGTTCAAGCTCTCTCCCCCTCCCCACAAAAAAACCCCCCACACTTTGTGGAGTGAGAAAGTAATAAGTTTTCCAGTGACTATTCCGTTCTTTGCTTCTTCTCTCCCAACCCTGCCTCCAAGGATTATAATTTGTGCCAGTGGTGCTGGTGGATTTAATCCTATGAACACATGTTTACTGGGAACTGGAGTGAGACTGTTGACTGATTTCACATGGATCTCCAAATAAAAATGACTTTTGCTCACTGCCATCTAATACAGATTAGTTCCAGGTGCCAGTTTACCAAGCCAGCCTGATCACTTCAAACCCTTTCAAGATGTCAAAAGAAGTCCAATAAACACAAAAAGAGGAAAATGTAATCAGTATTACTTCCTGGAAAAATTACTTCATTTAGCACACCAACTACAATAACTTTATTAACAACTCAGCTAGATTGCCAGGAACAGTCAACTAGAGTAGGCTTAAATGTATACAAAAGGATAAAAATAAGGAGTAGGTATTGCAAGTTCCTGCCTGTGTCTGTAGAACAGTTCCTTGATTTTATAAGTATTGCTGAGAGCCTGGGATAAGAAGTACCCCAGATATTATAATATAATGAATCATTTGCAGCATCAGGTATGAGATCAGTCCACTGGGGCCAATGGTGGAGAAGGGGCTTAGGGTGAGACTCATTGTGTTCTCTGTCAGGTCGGATCTACAGTGGTTTTCTCGCCCTTTCAACAGCAGCATGTCCTGGGCCTTAACAGAATCTACATGTTAGTCATTTGGTTTGTTCAGCTTTTGTCCTGGATGGGCTTCTTCCCAGATCAGCGTCTGGATTGCTGGTGTGAGATTCCTGGGTCACTTCCTATCATCGTCACTGACAAAGTACTTGAGATTGAAGAAATTGATGGACTCCTGAGTGATGTTGGAGAGGTGAATCACTCCTGTGACCACCAGGGCGATGAGCAGGAGTGGCACAGTCACATTCCATATCGTGGCCAGGATATTGTAACATTTGGCTTTAGAACCATAGTGACGGGCAGAGTCCACATCTCCGGCTACCTTCTGGTCTCGTGCCTGAGAGCAAAGGAGGGACAGATGAAAGCAACCAGTTTTAAACAAAGTGCTGATGCTTGTACTATGTACTCATAAAAATAACAAGACTCTTCCTGAATAGGGTGTTAAGATCATGCAGGGCAGATCTCTATGTATATTTTCAGTGAGGATTCTGAGAGGACTCCAGATCATGAGGAGTAGATTGAGTCATACATTCACATTAAGTTCCCCAAAGCAATAGTTTCAGATAGGGGCTCCAGAGCAGGGGATGCATCTCAGAAAGCAGAGAGCAGTTGCAAACAGGTTCCCTTTGGTCCTGGAGCCCCTGCACACTAGTGACTAAATGTGCAAAACTAATACCATTAGGAGAATACCACTAGGAGAAACTGTCTTACCTGAAAATAAATGCAAGCCAAATATTAGGTGACCGTGAAACAAATAAATAGAAAGTATGACATTCTAGATAACCTCAGTTAAACTCCTCATGCATCTTTTAGAAAGGTGGCAAATATTCTCTTCCCTCCCCCCTCCAACTCACTCACCAACTTTGAAAAGTGGAAAAGTCATCTGTCCTTTCCAATGATTTGAAAAGCAGTGCACAGGAATGTGTTAAAAAATGATCCCAAATCCTCAGGCTTATGGGAGAGCAGAACGTACCATTTAGTGGACACTGGTTGGCAAAGACATTCACTAAATTAGAGGACATGGCAAAGTAGCAGTCTGCTTGAATTGGAGAGCACACCATTGTCCAGTATATGACCTTGCGTTAGGACTCCAAGTCCAAAAACAGAAGGCAGAACTTCAGAACTGGCTCAGCCTATTAGCGGTTTTAGTGCGCACTAAGCATTAGCAAGCGCTAACTGTGTAGATGCCCATAATATTCCTATGGGAGTCTACACGGTTAGCGTGCACTAACTTTTAGCATGCGCTAAAAACGCTAGCACACCTTAGTAAACAGGGCCCATGCTATAGTAAACCTACTGCTAGTTTGCAGAGATCTTCTATTTTATTTCTTTTAAAATTTATACCCTGCCTGAAAAATTAACCCACCGATATTAAAAGCTATTTAACCAGTCCCGCATGGCCGCTGACTGGTTAAATAGGATATTGGCACCTAACTGCTAATATTCAGTGGGAGATAACTGGTTATCTCCGCTGAATATTAGTTGTTAGGGCCTAGTGCATAACTAGCTATATCATGTGATTTATATGATTAGGTGCCGATATTCCGCGCCTAACTGGATAAGTTTAGCGGTCAAGTAGAGCCGCATAAATACCTGTCCTATCTTTAACTGCTAAAACATTAACAGGTTAGTGCTGAATATCGGCTTAACCAGTTAATGTTTTAGCTTTTAAAATACCCTGGTTATTCAGTGCTGGTCACTTGAAATGGCCTGGCATTGAATATCCAGGTTTAACACCAGTGGTGGACAGCAAAAGTGCTGTCTGCTGCCGACTGAATATCAGACCCTTTGTGGCTTATGAATTTCACACATAAAACATTCAAAACAACAACAACAATGTTAAAACACGACAATCACTTAAAAATAGTATAATAAATCTACTGTATAGCAGAGAAAGCTTGAATAAACAGATGGATCTTCAAAAATTTCTCAAATTGTGACAAGGTGGTACAAAAACACAAATGACCTGGAAGCTTGTTCCATAGCAAAGGATCTGCAATTGAAAAGGCTCTTGCCTTGGGTTCTACATAATTTAAGAAACTCAGTCCTTTTACTGATAATTGCTTTACATTCTCTGATCTCATTTGCCGTAAAGGGTGGTATAACTGCACTGCTTGTGCTAGATTCCATAATGATCATTTAAAACAATTAGAGCACAATTTTCAAAGCCATTTACCCCTGTAAATAGCAATTTACTGTCGGAAAATTGTTCATGCTTGATCTGGCTATAGGTATATGCAGAGATGTGTTGCACATGTCTACATTTCAAACTTTGTGGTTATTTTTCTGAGTTCAGTACATTTCAGCAGGCACTTACGATTGAGTTTCACATAAAAGTTGATTCTGGTACCCAGGAAGTCTCTGGGTATCTCCATGTAGTACATGTGGGTTCTCAACCCAGTCCTCGGGCACAACCAGCCAGTCAAATTTTCAGGATATCCAAAATGAATATGCATGACATAAATTTGTATGCATTACCTCCATTTTATGCAAATCTATCTCATTAGTTGTGGGTATCATGAAAACCTGACTGTGTGCGGCAAAAACGGCCCCCACAATTTAGTAAAAGGGCCCTTAAGGGTATTTTCTGAATGCTAGGAATTAGCTGGCAGTTCAAACCCACAGGATCCCAGCAAGCAGCAGTGAAGGGGTGCAGATTCCTCATTGCATTCCGAGAATATCAGCCTTACCTTGACAGAATAAACCAAGGCCATGAAACCGAAGCAGCAGAGGTTCATGTAGATGGTGTTGAAGATAGACCAGATCAAGTAGTCTCGTGGCACAACTGGGGGTCCAATGGTAATTACTGTATGAGAGCGATCAGGTTTGCTAGGTGTAGCAGGAGGGAAGTCCTCACGGGGGTATGAAGTGTCCATGGTGGTGAAGGAGAAGTCCTCAGTACTAACAGCAGTGACAGAAGGACAAACAGCAGTGTCCCTTGGCATAGCATGCTAGGAGGGCTCTTTATACATATAGTCCCTGCTCCCTATCATTACTTCACCATCCCTGCTATATTAGACAGTAAATTACAGCTCTCCTCCATGTGGTTTCAGCAAAAATGCTTTCCCAGAGTTGGCAGAAAGATCTCCTGTTTCATCAGCCCACCCTAACTCTGTTTTACACTGCATTCCTTTGTGCACATCTGAGTCTAGCCCTCAGAGCACACCAATATAATTTTAGAGGAACAGAGAAAGTACAAGAGATTACAAGGAAGATAACAAGAATAACATTTCTGAAAACAATGAACAAGATTGGAACAGACAGCAAGAAATCAAGTGTTACTCTTGAGTGCCAAATTTGTAATCGTTGCTGTCCCAGAGATGACTGCACCTGATAACCAAATATTTTCATTTATAAGTAAATTGGAAATACATTTTCATGGCTTTTTTCTACTACCACAAGGAATCAGATTCTTTATACAAGGTGGAAAAGAAGCAGTTTGGTAACTTGTCCAAACTAAAAATACTTCAATGAAAACTGACAATGCAATTGGGTAGAAACATAGTAAATGATGACAGAAGAAAATCACATTATCCCACTCTACTCAGGTGTGATTCTTCCACTTTGAGTAGAGCAGCATATAAATTTCCATCCTCAACTCAACACCAGCTCCACGCCTCATCTCTGTCTTCCACCTTTTTCCCACTACTGCCCTCCATATCAATCCCAAACATGCTAGGAATCTGTTGCTGTACTGATCTCTCTTTCAGTGGTGGGTCATTTCAGGCCACACCATCTTTCACTATGATTATTACAAGGCCAACATTAAATCCACACCCAGATTTCCACTGAGTTACCTAAATTAACAAATGCTTAAAGCCATCTCGTGTTCTTTGAAGTTTGGTTAGAGGAATAAATGTTAAAGCAGTGGTTCTCCACCCAGACCTCAGGACAAACCAAGCCAGTCTGGGTTTCAAGATACTCACAATTAATATGCATGAAATCAATTTGCGTGCACTGCTTCCATTGTATGTAAATCTATCTCGTGCATATTCTGTGTGGGTATAAGTACATAAGTAATGCCACACTGGGAAAGACCAAGGGTCCATCGAGCCCAGCATCCTGTCCACCACAGCAGCCAATCCAGGCCAAGGGCACCTGGCAAGCTTCCCAAACATACAAATATTCTATACATGTTATTCCTGGAATTGTGGATTTTTCCCAAGTCCATTTAGTAGTGGTTTATGGACTTGTCCTTTAGGAAACTGTCTAACCCCTTTTTAAACTCTGCTAAGCTAACCGCCTTCACCACGTTCTCCGGCAACAAATTCCAGAGTTTAATTATGCGTTAGGTGAAGAAATATTTTCTCAGATTTATTTTAAATTTACTACACTGTAGTTTCATCACATGCCCCCTAGTCCTAGTATTTTTGGAAAGCGTGAACAGACGCTTCACATCCACCTGTTCCATTCCACTCTATCATGTCTCCCCTCAGCCGTCTCTTCTCCAAGCTGAAAAGCCCTAGCCTCTTTAGTCTTTCTTCATAGGGAAATCGTCCCATCCCCGCCTTCATTTTAGTCGCCCTTCGCTGCACCTTTTCCAATTCGACTATAACTTTCTTGAGATGCGGCGACCAGAATTGAACACAATACTCAAGGTGCGGTCGCACCATGGAGCGATACAACGGCATTATAACATCCTCACACCTGTTTTCCATACCTTTCCTAATAATACCCAACATTCTATTCGCTTTCCTAGCCGCAGCAGCACACTGAGCAGAAGATTTCAGTGTATTATCAACGACGACATCCAGATCCCTTTCTTGGTCCGTAACTCTTAACATGGAACCTTGCATGACGTAGCTATAATTCGGATTCTTTTTTCCCACATGCATCACCTTGCACTTGCTCACATTAAACGTCATCTGCCATTTAGCCGCCCAGTCTCCCAGTTTCGTAAGGTCCTCTTGTAATTTTTCACAATCCTGTTGTGAGTTAACAACTTTGAATAACTTTGTGTCATCAGCAAATTTAATTACCTCGCTAGTTACTACTACTACTACTTAACATTTCTAGAGCGCTGTTAGGGTTACGCAGCGCTGTACAAATTAACAAAGAAGGATGGTCCCTGCTCAAAGGAGCTTACAATCTAAAGGACGAAATGTCAAGTTGGGGCAGTCTAGATTTCCTGAGTAGAGGTGTAGTGGTTAGGTGCCGAAGGCGACATTGAAGAGGTGGGCTTTGAGCAATGATTTGAAGATGGGCAGGGAGGGGGCCTGGCGTATGGGCTCAGGGAGTTTGTTCCAAGCATGGGGTGAGGCGAGGCAGAAAGGGCGGAGCCTCGAGTTGGCGGTGGTGGAGAAGGGTACTGAAAGAAGGGATTTGTCTTGAGAGCGGAGGTTACGGGTAGGAACGTAAGGGGAGATGAGGGTAGAGAGGTAAGGAGGGGCTGCAGATCGAGTGCATTTGTAGGTTAGTTACTCCCATCTCTAAATCATTTATAAATATATTAAAAAGCAGCGGTCCTAGCACAGACCTCTGAGGAACCCCACTAACTACCCTTCTCCATTGTGAATACTGCCCATTTAACCCCACTCTCTGTTTCCTATCCTTCAACCAGTTTTTAATCCACAATAGGACTTTTCCTCCTATCCCATGACCCTCCAATTTCTTCTGGCTGGCTGGGTGTGTCACGAGGACTCGGTTGAAAATCCCTGGGTTAAAAAGATAAAGGGGTTTGCCTGGTGGTTCAGTTGTAGTGCTGTGCACTGCCATGCATAACATCCAGTGGTGTGAATTTTTAACAACAGGCTCTCTCGCCGGTCCACCTCTGCGCCCCCCCCCCCCCCGTCCACCTCTGCTCCCCCCCCCAAATTGCAGAGCTGGCTATACCCAGGGAGAGAGCCTGTGTGGGCAATGCATTACTCTCTCTGGGAAAAAAATGTAAATGCTCCCAGGTTCCAATCTAATTCATGTTTAATGTGGGATAAAATGCCATAAATAAGTAAATAAATAGATAGAAACTCTGAATGTTAAGTACCTGATTCCCATAACATGATGTCTGTTTTAGAAGCCCTTAACCAGGAGAAAAAAAAATCTCTGTACCAATATAACAGAGTTAGGGTGTCCCTATAACCAGCCCCTCCAAATGACACACTGATTAAGATTTATAACAAATTAGTACTCTACCCATGAAAAGTTATTCCCTGGTTGGGAGGTGAGGATAGTGCTGGGCAGACTTATACGGTCTGTGCCAGAGCCGGTGGTTGGGAGGTGGGGCTGGTGGTTGGGAGGCGGGGAAAGTGCTGGGCAGACTTATACGGTCTGTGGCCTGAAGAGCACAGGTACAAATCAAAGTAGAGTATACACAAAAAGCAGCAAATATGAGTTATCTTGTTGGGCAGACTGGATGGACCGTGCAGGTCTTTTTCTGCCGTCATCTACTATGTTACTATGTTATTATACTTCCTCTGTGTACAGTGGTGGAAATAAGTATTTGATCCCTTGCTGATTTTGTAAGTTTGCCCACTGACAAAGACATGAGCAGCCCATAATTGAAGGGTAGGTTATTGGTAACAGTGAGAGATAGCACATCACAAATTAAATCCGGAAAATCACATTGTGGAAAGTATATGAATTTATTTGCATTCTGCAGAGGGAAATAAGTATTTGATCCCCCACCAACCAGTAAGAGATCTGGCCCCTACAGACCAGGTAGATGCTCCAAATCAACTCGTTACCTGCATGACAGACAGCTGTCGGCAATGGTCACCTGTATGAAAGACACCTGTCCACAGACTCAGTGAATCAGTCAGACTCTAACCTCTACAAAATGGCCAAGAGCAAGGAGCTGTCTAAGGATGTCAGGGACAAGATCATACACCTGCACAAGGCTGGAATGGGCTACAAAACCATCAGTAAGACGCTGGGCGAGAAGGAGACAACTGTTGGTGCCATAGTAAGAAAATGGAAGAAGTACAAAATGACTGTCAATCGACAAAGATCTGGGGCTCCACGCAAAATCTCACCTCGTGGGGTATCCTTGATCATGAGGAAGGTTAGAAATCAGCCTACAACCACAAGGGGGGAACTTGTCAATGATCTCAAGGCAGCTGGGACCACTGTCACCACGAAAACCATTGGTAACACATTACGACATAACGGATTGCAATCCTGCAGTGCCCGCAAGGTCCCCCTGCTCCGGAAGGCACATGTGACGGCCCGTCTGAAGTTTGCCAGTGAACACCTGGATGATGCCGAGAGTGATTGGGAGAAGGTGCTGTGGTCAGATGAGACAAAAATTGAGCTCTTTGGCATGAACTCAACTCGCCGTGTTTGGAGGAAGAGAAATGCTGCCTATGACCCAAAGAACACCGTCCCCACTGTCAAGCATGGAGGTGGAAATGTTATGTTTTGGGGGTGTTTCTCTGCTAAGGGCACAGGACTACTTCACCGCATCAATGGGAGAATGGATGGGGCCATGTACCGTACAATTCTGAGTGACAACCTCCTTCCCTCCGCCAGGGCCTTAAAAATGGGTCGTGGCTGGGTCTTCCAGCACAACAATGACCCAAAACATACAGCCAAGGCAACAAAGGAGTGGCTCAGGAAGAAGCACATTAGGGTCATGGAGTGGCCTAGCCAGTCACCAGACCTTAATCCCATTGAAAACTTATGGAGGGAGCTGAAGCTGCGAGTTGCCAAGCGACAGCCCAGAACTCTTAATGATTTAGAGATGATCTGCAAAGAGGAGTGGACCAAAATTCCTCCTGACATGTGTGCAAACCTCATCATCAACTACAGAAGACGTCTGACCGCTGTGCTTGCCAACAAGGGTTTTGCCACCAAGTATTAGGTCTTGTTTGCCAGAGGGATTAAATACTTATTTCCCTCTGCAGAATGCAAATAAATTCATATACTTTCCACAATGTGATTTTCCGGATTTAATTTGTGATGTGCTATCTCTCACTGTTACCAATAACCTACCCTTCAATTATGGGCTGCTCATGTCTTTGTCAGTGGGCAAACTTACAAAATCAGCAAGGGATCAAATACTTATTTCCACCACTGTATATCTGTATGCACAAGACGGTGGCATTTTAAAAAATTTAACTTTTTTTTTTACAGTATCCTCCCCACCCCACCTCACCTACCTATTACAGACCTCCTCCCCACTCCCCTGAGCCGAAGGGTCCCACTCCCAGCGCATACCTTAAGGCAACGCCCCTAGTGGATTCTTTGGGGTAGGAAAGATCCCCAGTCTTTCCTGTCCGCTGCTGGTGCTGACCCTCCTCCTGCTGCATCTTCTTTAAAATGGCTGACAAAACTTACAAGGGTGGCCTCGCAAGACATCTGCTTCCTCTTTCTTCCCTCCTCTCCATCCATATGCATCTCCTTCCTCTCTCTTTCCTCTCATCCATCCATGTCCAGCTCTTTACTTCTCCTCCCTCCATGATCCATGTCCAGCATTTCTCCTCTCTCCTCCCCTCCATCCATGTTCAACTCACTTCCTCTCTCTTCCCTCCCTTCCATCCATGTCCAGCATTTCAACTCTCGCCCCTCCCCTCCATCCATGTCCAGAATTTCTCCTCTCTCCCCTAAATCCATGTGCATCTCCTCCTGTCTTCCCTCCCCTCCATCCATATCCAGCATTTTCCTCTCCCCTTCCCCTCCATCCATGTTCATCTCACTTCTTCTCTCTTCCCTCCATCCATGTCCAGCATTTCAACTCTCTCTTCCTCCCCTCCATGTGCATCTCCTTCCTCTGTCTTCCCTCCCCTCCATTCGTGCCCAGAATTTCTCCTTTCTCCCCTAAATCCATGTGCATCTCCTCCTCTGTCTTTCCTCCCCTCCATCCGTGTCCAGCCTTTCTACTTCCTCTGTCTTCCCTCCCTCACTTCCATCAATATCCAGCATTTCTCCTCTTTCCTTTCCCCTTCATCTGTGTGCATCTCCTTCCTCTGTCTTTCCTTCCCTCCAACATTTCTCCTCTCTTCCCTGCCCTCCACCCCATCCATGTCCAGTATTTCTCCTCTCTCTCCTCTCCTCTATCCATGTGCATCTCCTTCCTGTTTTCCCTCTCCTCCATCCATGTCCAGCATTTCTCCTGCCCTCCCCTCCTTCCATTCATGTCCAGCAACTCTCCTCTCTCCCCTGTGCTCCTCTCCCATCCCATCCATGTCCAGCGATTCCCTATTGCCCTCCCTTCCATGTCCAGCAATTCTCCTTTGCCCCCTATCCTCCACTCCCATCCATGTGCAGTGACTCGCCCCAGCCTCCACCTGCCTCCCCTTTTTAGCCCCCGAGTTACAGTTCCAACCCCAGCTCCAGCTCACCTGCCCGCTCTCAGATCCCCGATAGCCCTCCTTTCCTTCCTGCCGCTACCCTGCAGCGCTGTGACTTGAGGTAAAATAAAAGATTTAAACGCAGGGTGGCGGCAGGAAGGAAAGGAGGGTTATTGGAGAGCTGAGGATGGGCAAGTGAGACGGCCCTGGGAAAAAAGGTGCTGGTACGCCGCACTGGGAGTCTGTGACCCTGCATCTCGGTGGTGTGTGTGTGTGTGGGAGGGGGGGGGGGGCAAGCTGTCTCGCACTCCCAGAACAACCGGCTCGCAAGATGCCCAAAAATTTAACAACCGGCTCTCGCAAGCCGGCTCCAGCACACCACTGATAGCATCCCTGGCCCAATTGCTTAGTCAGATCTTCCACTACAGGAGTCTGCTAGAGTCAGGAATACTGCAGAGACAGTGTTCACAGTCCTGCGAGGAAGGGAATTGTGGTTATTGCTGAAAAGTGACATCTAGTGGTCAGATTCAGAGCCCATGATTGTAGAGTTCTGGAATTAGCCCCATGTAAGACCTCTGAAGTGGACCCTGAACAAGAATAGTCACTGCAATGACCAGGTTGGGTGTGTATTATTTTTTTAGCCCCTGACACAGCCCTCTTGGGTGAAACACGGCCTGTGTCAGGTGTTTGATTAGGTTGCAGTGGCGTACTTAGGGTAGTTGACACCCGGGGCTGGTCATTTTTTAACACCCCCCTCCAAAATCCAGTACTAGGCATACCGAGAATACAAAACACTCAGGACCTATAGAGCAATTCTACCATACCATAAGCAGTAATTTCTATGAGTCACACAAGGAAAAGGAAAACATCTTAAAACACTACAGTGAGCACTAGAACATCAATTCACCTATTGTAAAACGAAACCAGACAGAATACTACAGATCGTCGATCCTGCACAGTCAATGCCAACTGAAAGCCATGTCTTTTTCATAAACACAGATACACCCTAATCCACTATAGAATAAATAATCATAAACTTTCTATTTAGACAAAAATTAAACTGAGCCTCCAAGATGCCAAACTCTGCATACAATGCAACAGCACAGAAACAGAAAATGTCCCCTAGTACTGTGCAAAATATAAAGACAGCAGATGTAAATTTGAAAAAACTAACAAATACCAATCACCACTTTACAAATTAACAAATAGAAATAAAACAAATAATATCATTTTATTGGTCTAATACATTTAGCTTTCAGAGGCCAAAACCTCCTTCCTCAGGTCAATACAGTATAGTGCTGTTACAGTATCCTATCCTGACCTGAGGAAGGGGGTTTTGTTCTCCAAAAGTAAACTGTATTAAAATTAGTCCAATAAAAAGATTACCTTATTTCCATGTTCTATTTATAAACATTTATTAACACAGCTACAATACTACTTTATCCTAAAGCAAAAAAAATAAAAAAATATATTTTATTTACAGTTTGTTGTCTCTGGTTTCTGCTTTCCTCATCTTCTTTTCACTGTCTTCCTTCCATCCAGAATCTGTCTTTGCACTCTCTCTGACATCCAGTATCTGCCTTCTCTCTCTCACTGCCATCCAGTGTCTGCCCTCTCTCTCCTGTCCCCTCCATCCAATGTCTGCTCTCTCTCCCTGCCCCTTCCATCCACTGTCTGCCCTCTCTCTCCCTTCCATCTAGCATCTGCCCTCTATCTCTGTCCCTTCCATCCACTGTCTGCCCTTTCTCTCCCTTGCATCCACTGTCTGCCTTTTCTCTCTGCCCCTTCGATCCACCATTTGCCCTACCTCTCCCTTCCATCCAGGATCTGTCCCCTCTCTCTCTCTGCCCCCTCTTTTCGGCCCCCAGTTCCAGCCCTATTATCCATCTGCCCCTAGTTCTAGCCCCAGCCCACATCTCCCACCTGCCCCCTTTTCAGCCCCCAGTTTCAGCCCCACTATCCCACCAGTCCTGAGCTTCAGCCCCAGCCACTTCTCCCTGTCCCCTTTTCAGCCCCCAGTCCCCCCAGTTTCAGCTCCTGCCCCTTTTATTTATTTATTTGTTACATTTATATCCCACATTTTCCCACCTATTTGTAGGCTCAATGTGGCTTACATAGTACCGGAGAGGCGTTTGCAGACTCTGGTATGAACAAATACAAAGTGACGTTGTGGTAAGATAAAGTTCATGTGGAACAGTCACATTAGGGAATCATACAACGGAAGAGTTGTGTTATGTCCATTATGTTCTTTAGTTTTGTTGTGTTGCAGAGATCAGGCATTTATGTTGGATCAGTAGGGTATGCCTTTTTAAACAGGTTAGTTTTTAGTGTTTTCCGTAAGTAGAGGAGTGTGGTAGCCGTGTTAGTCCACTCTTAAGGTTATCAATAGAAATCAAACAAAATAAAACATGGAAAAAAAATAAGATGATACCTGTTTTCCGGAAACTTAGGTGGTCGTTCGTAGTTTTCAAGGCTTTTGGTAATGCGTTCCACAGTTGTGTGCTTATGTAGGAAAAACTGGACGCGTAACTTGATTTGTATTCGAGTCCTTTGCAGCTTGGGTAGTGCAGATTTAGGTATGTTCGTGTTGATTCGGATGTGTTTCTAGTTGGTAGGTCGATCAAGTCTGTCATGTATCCCGGAGCTTCACCGTAGATAATTTTGTGAACCAGAGTGCAGATGTTGAAAGTAGTGCGTTCTTTGATTGGGAGCCAGTGTAGTTTTTCGCGAAGGGGTTTTGCGCTTTCAAATCGTGCTTTTCCGAAGATAAGCCTAGCTGCCGTGTTTTCAGCGGTCTGAAGTTTCTTTAAGGTTTGTTCTTTGCATCCTGCATAAATTCCATTGCAGTAGTCTACATGGCTTAGTACCATTGATTGTATCAGGTTGCGAAATGTTCCCCTTGGGAAGAATTGTTTCACGCGTTTGAGTTTCCCATTGAGTGGAACATTTTCTTTTCAGCCCCCAGTTCCAGTACTAGCACTAGCCCCCTTATCCCACCTACCCTCCTTTTCAGCCCCCAGTTTCAGTCCCATTTATCCACATGCCTTGCATTAGAGCCCCCCTTTTCAGCTTCAGCACCATTCTCTCACCTGCCCTTTTTTTCAGCTCGAGACCCATTCTCCCACCTGCCTCTGCCCCAGGCATGGCTCCATTCTCCCTCCTGCCCTCTTCTCAGACCCCAGTTCCAGATCCAGGCCCCTTCTCCCATCTGAGCCCCCTCCCCGACACAGTCCCCACCTGCCTACCCTCAGCTCCGTCAACAGACGACACCCCTCTTCTCTTTGCCACCCTGCCTTAAAAAAAATCTCTGAAGCGGTGGCACAGCGCCTCGCGTCTGCATGTAAAAGGAGTGGATCATCTCGGGCCTTCCCTCACTGTGTCCTGCCCTCGCGGAAATAGGAAGTTACATCAGAGGAGGGCGGGACACAATGAGGGAAGGCCTGACGAGGCGATCTGCTTCTTTTATACGCAGACGCAAGGTGCTGTGCCACCGCTACAGAGATTTATTTTAAAGGCAGGGTGCCAGGTGGCAGAGAGAAGAGGGCTGTCGTCTGTCGACAGAGCTGAGGGTAGGCGGGTGGGGACTGGGAACTGTGGCGCCAGTAGCCCTTGAGTGGGAGCAGCGGGAGTGGAGCACCCCCCTCATGCTGACACCCGGGGTGGACCGCCCCCACCGCCCCACCCTTGATACGCCACTGTTAGGTTGATAACCTACAATAAAGAGTTACTTGTACCTACTACTGATCTGCTTTGCTTGTTTCCACATTGGAGTTTGCAGATCATATGCTTTCTTGTTTCTGGGACCATCTTTGTTGGTCATCTTTGAATCTGCTTTGGCAGGTATCATGTCTTTTTCATCATGGAAGAATGTTTAAAGTTTTAATGAGGACTGCTTGGAGAGTATGTTACTATCTGACCCATTCTTCAAAGAACCGAAAGTACTAGATGATTATATTAAACATTGGGAAGAAGCAGTTAAATTAAGAAAACTATAGAAAAGGGTTGAATTGCATGGTTCATCTCTATTAGAATACTGTTGGTATAAAAGGATCCCAAGGGGTCTATGTATTAATAAATCATCTACTATGTTTAATGATGATGCAATGGGAAGCTATACTCAATAAATTCTCCTTAGATCTAATAATTCTGATCATCAAGACTTGTAAAGAAAGAGAACAAAAAGTCAAAGAGGAATTAGATAAAGAATTGATCTTTTTGAAAGAGAATGATGCATGTTTTGATATATTATATGATAATTTCAAAAAGAGTAGTGAACAGTTTGAAAGAGACCTAAGGCTGTTAAAATTTGAAAACTTCAGACGCGATGATCAGGATTAAAAGAATAATAATGTGTATCCTTGGCACAGACATAAACAACAGCAAAGAAAGAAGAGTTACAATAGGATGAATAATAGGATGACCAATGGGTTTTAGCCATCCAATAAACAAGGGAAGAAACAAAATGTTATTGAGAAACAAATACAGAGTAAATTACCTTATAGTTCCAATACGCTGACAGAAAGGAAAAGACCTAGAAGTGAACAAGATGAAGTGTTTGACCCTTCAGCTTCCCTTTATATTACTCCTCCATGTGTTAATATTGACAAGCAGGTTTTTCAATTAGGTCAGCTTTGGAAAAGGAGATCCAAAACCAACAACCCCCAATAGGAAATCCAAGAGATCGTACATACAACAGAGGGAGAGGTCGGCCCGTGGAAGAGGGAGAGGTGGATTTCATCAATACAAGCTAAGTCAGGAAAATCAGGGGATGTATTAAATTCAGTAGATAGCACATCTAATAGAATTGTAACAGTGGCTTCCACCTAGCAATACACATCATTTGATTCAGGCATTTGAAACTATAGTTCTAAATGATATAACAGTGCCTGAAAAACAAGATAAGAAAAGGATATTCTATAACATGACTAGAGAAGAGAGTGAGGCTGTTTAAAACATTACGTAATGATCTGAGTATTATTATAAAACCAGCGGACAGTGGTGGTGCCGTCATAGTCATGAATAGAGATATTTATATTGCAGAGGTAAATAGGCAATTGGAAGAAAGAACATTTTACAAAGCGCTCAGTGAAGATCCTATGATGTCATTAAAAAAGGAAATTGTGTTCTTAGTATCACTAGGTCAAGAAGTCCAGTATATTACTCAAAAGGAAACTGATTTTTTGATAGTTGATTAACCTGTTCTTTCCACATTGTATATTCTCCCTAAGATACATAAATACCTGTCTTCCCCTTCAGGTAGGCCAATAGTGTCTGTGTGTGGTTCTCTTTTGGAACCTTTATCCATTTTCACAGATAAGTTTCTATGTCCTTTCATAAACAAAATTCCGTCATATATTCAGGACTGAGCAGACATAATTAATATCTTGAATACCATGGTATGTAGCAAAGATATGCTTCTAGTTACTCTAGATGCAAAGAGCCTTTAAACCAATATACCTCAACAAGAGGCAATTAAGAGACCTTCACCTTCGGGTTCCTACTGAATTTGTGGTAGAATTGGCAACAATCGCACTTACAAAGAATTATGTTTCATTACTGGCAAATATTACCAACAGATGAAAGGCACTGCGATGGGTGCTACTTTTCCACCCTCTTTAGCTAGTCTCCATGTGGGTAATTTCAAGAATAAATATATCTCAGAATCTGTATTTTCTGTTAAAATGTACTTGTGGAAAAGATACAATGATGATATTCTTTTGATTTGGAAAGGGACAATGTGTGACCTACAAAAGTTCTGTACGTGGTTAAACAGTTTGGAGTGGAGGAGTGGCAGAGTGGCCTAGCGGTTAGAGCACCAGTCTTGCAATGCAGAAGTAGCCGGTTTAAATTCCACTATTGCTCCTTGCGATCTTGGGCAAGTCACCTAACCCTCCATTGCCTCAGATACAAACTTAGATTGTGAGCCCTAGGACAGAGAAATATCCGGAGTACCTGAATGTAACTCACCTTGAGCTACTATGAAAAAGGTGTGAGCAAAATATAAATAAATAATCTTAAATTCCAAATGAGTTATTGCAAAAAGAGTATCCCCTTTTTTGGATATCATGATTAGTATTAATGGAAAAAGATTTTTGACTGACGTCTATCATAAACCTACAGATGTCAATAATATGTCTTAATTACACCAGCTGTCATAGTGAATTACTTAAGGCTAATCTTCCATTTAATCTGTGTTTACATCTGAAGCACTTGTGTTCTGACCCTCATACTTATCATATAGATCTATGAATATGAAAAGACACTTTTGTGAAAAGGGATATCCCAGAACATGTATAGATAGGGTATATTAGAAAGCATCTGGCACTTTGTGAACTGATTTGTTGAGGCCAGCTTAGAAGAAAACTAGCAATAAGATAGTATGTACACCTACATTCACAAATATGTCCAACCCTATTGTCAGGATTCTGAGGAAACATTGGTGTCTAATATAAGGTTTAGCTCCATTTAATTATAAAGAATTAATTGTTGCTTATAAGGGTGAAAGAAATCTGAGAGATATGGTGGTATCTTCTGTATTATCTAATATTACATCATCAATAAGAAATTTACCCCTGTGGTTCTTCTTTTTTTTTTTTTTTAATATAGTGGGCTATTCGATTCAGTACTTGAGTCATATTACACTTTTATTGGAATATTTAGTACCTTTTATTGGTACTTTTGTTTTACAACTAAATTATTGCATATTAATTATAACTTCTGATGACGTTTTCCCAATGCCAATTGAAGCGATTTTGATTATTTTTTTTACTTTTAAATTTAGTCTATCTGGCGTTGTTTTTATAGGCACCATATGTTGTTTGAAATGATGTTTACATACATTTTGGGTTTTTTTTGAACTTTTACTTAATTTTGTGGGTTCTTAGGATGATATGATTTTGTTTGCACATTTTCATTAGTAGCACTTACAACTTAAATTTTCCTGCTACTAGTGTTAGCGGTCTTGTGCAACTAGTATACTTCTTTTAGATTAGTCAAGTGGGATATCAGATTTGGTACTTGAGTCACACTATGCTTTTATCATAATATTTATCACATTTAATTGCTACATTTGTTTTAGAATTAAACTATTGCATTTTCATTATAACTCTTGATGACGTCAATTGCAGCAATTTTATTTATTTATTTTTTGACATTTCAATTCACTATATTTTGCGTTGTGTTTATTGGCACCACCTGCTGAGTGAAATACATACTTTCATTTTTTAAAACTTATACAGCGATTTGGTGGGCTCATGTGATGGTGCTATTTTATTTGCTTATTTTAATGTTTGGATCTTTTATATAGCTATACAACCTTTGGGTTACTTTGGCCTCAACATTTTGGTTGAACTTTGACCTCTATACAGAAGTATGTGGCAGTGCGCTGCTATTTCCCTTTTATCTTTTTTTTTCATGCTTTAGATAGGTCTCTTGGAAATAGTTATATATTAGTTTTAGACTGCCACCTTTTGGCGATAGATGGTATAAAGAGATACATATAACTTGTGATTCGTTTTTTGGTTCACAGTTCTAACCTTTGTGAAAGAAACTGTGCTGTTTTTTTTTTTTTTACCTGTTATGGTGCCATAGTAATTTGGCCAGTAAGTGAGTAACCAGTCTATTTAATTTACTTTTTGATATATTGTTTTTATATATGTGGTCACCCAGCAGCCTTTTTATTCATTTACTTTTTTGTATTCATCAGTTTTTTGCTTTATAGTTGTGTATGGTAGAAATGAGTGTATGCACCATTTAATTTTTTTGTGATGAAGACCACAGAATAGGTATGTGTCCTATTTTTAGTTAACTATATACATGCATATTATGACTATTTATGTTTCTGTTTCAATAACCTTAGATATTTGTGCCTATCTATTGGCTGTCCATATAATATTATTATTATTACTGTAATATATACATGTCACATGTATGTTAGTTTTTACATCACAACGAAAGAAAGCACCAAGAGCCTTCAAAATAGGGACACACATGCTTTAATCATACTCCGTTGGAGAACAATCTTGAAAAATGACCCAACACGGGCTGTGTTTCGGTGCACAGCACCTGCGTCGGGGGGGTTGCAGAATTAGCGGGAGTAATATTCAGCAGCAAAGTTTGCTCAACAAGAGTTGTGGAAAGTATATACAGCAGCAGTATTTGCTCCTCTGCACATATATTCAAATCAAAACGCTCTCCCTCAGTGTTAGGGTCCATGTGACGTGCTCAGGAAAAGCCTATTACAGAGCACTGCAGGAAGACTAATATTTGTAGTCCAGGGCACAAACACTGTAAACTATTGCAGGCAATGCAATCTGATATAACAATGCCCAACATAGACATATAAACAATAAACAACCTGCCTCCATGAATATAAAGGCAGAAAAATTGGTCTGACCCAGAATGGCTATTCTTATGTTCTCATGGGTAGATAGTGCTACTGCTGTTCGCATACACTGATCTTTAGTAAATGATCCCCATTCTGTTTCTGTATTTCCTAAAACTTCTCCTGACATTTTGTTGTTGTTTTTTTCTCCATGTCAGTAAACCTATTCTGGTTTTGAATGGACTGATGGTGAGTGTGATTCCTTAGGCCTGACTTCAGAGCTATTGCGCTTCCTACCTCATGAACCTGGCTGCAGACATTGAAGTCAGTGGACAGAAAAGAACCCTAACAAAAAAGGATTCTTTTGATTCTTAGAAATCTGACAGGGACTATGATGTGAAGGCATGCTTTCCCTATGAATCTTGACCACCAACTTGTTTTCCATCAGGTGGTATTTTATGCATGTCAAAACGCTGGCACAAGAATTGCAACAATCATTTTAATGTGAATATGTTTATTTTTTGTAGGCAAAAACAGGTGCAGTGGGGTAGGATGAGGATTGGAAAGGAAAGAAATAATGGGGAGAGGTGGAGGCTGAGCAAGAGAAGGTAAGCAGGAGGGGCACTGGTTTCTTAATAAGTCTTTAGGGTGCATTAAAAATGTAACATGAACATGGTGCAGATGAAAAAAATCAATTTCAAAGATTGCTGACAGAATGATGATAAAAGTCTTCACTGCGGAAGTGCAATGGCCTGCACCTTCAATGGCCCCCACAACCTTTTGATCTCTGGCCTGCAAGATGTGTTGACTCATTAACAATTCATATTTTGCAGGTTGGAGCAAACATTTAATATGGACGTGAACTAGAAAGAATGATGATGATGGGGATTAGACTGAGGAAGAAAACGATCCCAATGAGTACTGACACAATGATGTTAAAAGTCTTCGCTGTGGCACCGTAATGGCTGGCGCCTTGGTTATCGCCCAGAACTTTTCGGTCTCTAGCCTGCAAAAGGAAGAATTGGAAACATTAGTAGAGGAGAGATGGGTAGAGCATAAATTTATCCCAGGCATAGGCATAGTTTGACTGTTTCATTTGGGGGGGCAAAGAATGGGCGGAGCATATTAGCATATCATTTGCATATATACATATGCAAATGAATATGCTAATATGGAGGAAGGAAATTAAATTTACAGGCAAAATATCACAGATTCACATTTCAAAAAGCTGACACATTTCAATTAATAAATTATGAATAAAATACTTTTATTTACCTTTGTTGTCTGATCATTTAGTTTTTCTATTCGCTTTGATCCCAGTGTCTTCTGTTTTATGCAGTGTCTTCTTTCCAGTAGGCTTCCCTCTGCTCCCCACCCTCCCAGTCCCATCCATCTCTTGCTCCTTCCCTCTGCTCCCCACCCCTCCCAGTCCCATCCATCTTCTGTTCCTTCCCTCTGCTCACCATCCCTCCGTCCCATCCATCTTCTGCTTCTTCCCTCTGCTGTGCCTGACCTCTCCCAATCCCATCCATCTCCTGGTCCATCCCTCTGCTCCCCACCCCTCGCAATCCCATCCATCTCTTGCTCCTTCCCTCTGCTCCCCACCCCCCCAGTCCCAACCATCTCTTGCTCCTTCCCTCTGCTCCCCACCCCTCCCAGTCCCATCCATCTTCTGTTCCTTCCCTCTGCTCACCATCCCTCCGTCCCATCCATCTTCCCTCTGCTCCCCACCCCCCCCCCGCGAGGTCCAAGATGGTGACTCCGTTTACCCCCACCTATGCGGGAACAGGAACTTGAAGAGAAGGCTTCGGGGCAGAGCCAAAGGCAGCGTGTACAACGCTACCGCTGCCAGGAATGCTGGAAAAGACCGCCGGAGGGAGGGAGGAAGAGAGAGGGGTAGACGGACATGCTCCTCTCCGTCCGCTTGGCTTCCCTGCCCTCTCTGTCTGCGTCCCGCCCGAAAGGAAATGACGTCAGAGGAAGGCGGGACGCAGATAGAGAGGGCAGGGAAGCCAAGCGGATGGAGAGGAGCGCGTGCCTGCATGTGTTTTTTTTTTAACTAATGGCGCGGCGGCGCCTCGCGTCGTTTGGGGGGGGCATTGCCCCCCCCTCGCCCCCCCCCAGTCTATGCCTATGATCCCAGGGTCATCCTCAGCATGAGCTCTACAGAGGTTTTCAGATGCTGGAGCACAAGTTTCCAGAGCAATGGAGCAAATGATCATAGAAAATCTGTATTCAGAATTTGTTCACCATAAGCAAACTTTAAAAGAATAAAGCACTCTTTAAAAGCCCCCGACATGGCCATGTTTCACCCTCACAAGGGCTGCATCAGGGGCAGATCAGATCCCAGCAAGTGTAATTCCAGAGTCTCACCTATCTGGTTTACTAAACAAACACAGCTTCTGTTCACATAGCTTCTGCTTGCAGTGAACTTTCTGGGTTTTGATCTGACCCAACGCAGCTCTTGTGAGGGAGAAACAGGTCATGTTGGGCTCTTAGAGAGTATTTTGTTCTTTTAAAAGTTTGTTTGTGGTGAATAAATTCTGAATACAGAAATTCTATGCTGGTCAGTTCCATTTTTGCTATTCTGGATTTTGTGGATCGTCTGCCTATTTGGTTTCTTGCATAAGTTTCCAGGGCTGTCTTTAGGGTGGCATAACTACAGTAACTGCACCAGGTCCAGTAGCTGGAGATACCCCCACCATGATTTTACCACCTAGAATATACAGATGGCAAAACAAGAGCCAGTTTATGCAGGGAAGGAAGAGTACAGTTCAAAAGAAAAAAAAAAAGCCAGGAAGAGGAGGATGAGGAGGGAAAGTAGAAAGAGATGGTACAGAGTGAAAAAGAGAAAAACAAAGGGGGTAAAGGGTCATAGATTTGATATGCTGCCTTTCTGTGATACAACCAAAGCAGCTTATCCTATATAATAATTTGTACCTCAGAGTTCTCTGGCTGGCTGGCTGGGTTCATAATATCCTGACGTCAGCTCGCCTCCAGCCTTTCCTTCCTTCTCACTGTCCCACCCTCGAAATGACATCAGAGGAGGGCGGGACACTGAGAGAGAAGGAAATGCTGGAGGTGAGCTGACGTCAGGATGTTATGAACCCAGACAGCCAGCCACAATTTATATTCCACCTTTATCCAAGGCAGATCATAATAAAACATACATAAAATTAACATAAAACATTCCAACTCAGCAAGGTAGAAATCATCCTAACATATTTATCCTACCAATGACCTTTAATTCTGTCGGGGTTGGATTATTGCATAGTGGGGTCCTTATGAGAGAGACCCCAGAAGACCTTGCAAATACTGCATATGATTCAAAATTCTGTCTCCCATTTGATCACTGTTTGTGATTTCATGATCATTTTACCCCACATCCGAAGATGCTACACTGGACTTGCAAGAACTTTATGCATGCAGTTTAATATTGTGTTAAAAATGTGGTAGTATGGGGGGCTATAAGAGCCCAAGATCTCTACAGACTTGTCATCGCTGGTTATTTTGTCCATGTGTTCTTTGTTTGTAACTTCTTAATTGAAAATGTTAACAAACAGATTTAAATAAAAATGTGGCAGTAATGCACAGATCATCGCAAAATGCCACCCTATCTGTCAGTTCCTGGTTGCTGGATGAAGATATGATTAAGTTTAAAATCCTGCTCTTAATGACTGGGTTGTACAAAGTACTGATCTTAGTTACCTTACCTAAGAACATAAGAATAGCCATACTGGGTCAGATCAATGGCCCATCTAGCCCACTATCCTGTTTCCAGCAGTGTCTAATCCAGGTCACAAGTACCTGGCTGAAACCCAATTAGTAGCAACATTCCATGCTACCAATCCTGGGGCAAGCAGTGGCTTCCCCCATGTTCATCTTAATAACAGACTATGGACTTTTCCTCTGGGAGGAAACCTTTCCAAACCTTTTTCCGGCAGCAAGTTCTTTGAGTGGAAAAATATTTCTTCCTATTTGTTTTTAAAGTATTTCCATGTAATTTCATTAAGTTTTTGAAAGAATGAAAATTGATTCTCTTTTACCTGTTCTACACCACTCAGGATTTTATAGACCTCAATCATATCTCCCCTCAGCCGTCTGTTTTCGAAGCTGAAGAACCCTAACCTCTTCTCATATGGGAGGTGTTCTGCCTCCTTTATCATTTCAGTTGCTCTTCGTTGAACCTTTTCTAATTCCACTATATCTTTTTTGAGATACACAGACCAGAATTGAGCACAACATTCAAGGTGAGGTTGCACCATAGAGCAATACAGAGACATTATAATATTCTTGGTATTATTTTGCATCCTTTTCCTAATAATTCCTAGCAGATGATTTCACCATATTGTCTACAATGACACCTAGATCTTTTTCTTGAGTGCTGACTCCTAAGGTAGACCCTAACATCTGTTAACTATGATTCAAATTGTTCTTCCCAATGTGCATTACTTTGCTTTTGTCCACATTAAATTTCATCTTATTTATTAATTTAGATTTTGCTCTCACCCTTTTCGGTAGTTGCTCAAGGTGAGTTATATTCAGGTACACTGGATATTGGGCTCACAATCTAAGTTTGTACCTGAGGCAATGGAGGGTTAATTGATTTGCCCAAGATCACAAGGAGCAGCAGTGGGATTTGAATCGGCCAACTCTGGATTGCAGGACCAGTGCTCTAACCACTAGGCCACTCCTTCACTCCAGCTGGATGTCCAGTCTTCCAGTTTCATAAGGTCTTCCTGCAATTTTTCATAATCCGCATGTGTTTTGACAACTCCACCCTCTTCCACTGAGAAAAATGGCCAATTAACACTACCCTCTGTTTTCTGTCCAATAACCAATTCCTAATCCACAGAAGGACATTGCCTTCTATTCCATGACTTTTTTTCTCAGGAGTCTCTCATGAGGCACTTTGTCAAAAGCTTTCTGAAAATCTAGATATACTACATCAACCAGCTCACCTTTATCTACATGTTCATTCACGCCTTAGAGAACATATTCATGTTTATCAACCAAGCAGGTTAGGGAAAACCTTTTTTTAACACCTTTGGAGAATTCCCTTGGTACAAATTCACACAACTCCCTTTGGAGGTAAGTTTAAGTCCAAGAGCCCGTCTCAATGGATGAGTTTAAGTTTGGGCTGAGCTATTGATCGAGTGACCCTAATTATTCAATGGGGCATGGGGATAGGAAGGGAAAATTCTGGAAGCAAGCCGAGGGGGTCAGCGAGGGGGAGGGTTGAGAGGGGCAAGATTGAGGACATGATGAAGGTGGGGCAGAGACCCCTGCGGGGATAAACTAGAGGTTCCCGCCAGGATGCAATAACAAGATTCTTTGGTATGCCTGGAGGTGGACCCAAGGGGGATAATTTATTTAAGCAGGCCACTTCTGTGTCATGGGGTTTTGATTTTTGTCCTATTCCTCGGAGGTGGCTATTCTGCCCTCCCTCCCCATTGGAATTGTTTCTGATTGGGATCAGCAGAGGCAGGGGCTGGATCTAGGCTTAATGGTGTGTTGCAGTGGGCAGACACCTCAGCTATGGGGTTTTAGCTCATTGGGGGATGAGTGAGTAATTTATGGCTCTAAGAGCAGGCTGGCAGGAGTGTCAGGTGACCTGGAAAAGAGGGGTATGGAGGTCCATTCCATATCCTATGTCCTAGCTGTTAGGGCAGGGTGGTGAGGGGGAAAAAGTAACTTTGTCGGATGTAAAATAATACTTCATTATGGTAGCTTGGGTGAAGAACATACATTTTTAAAATAAATAAATTACATTATTTACATTTTTGAAAATTGCTCAAAGCTCTCCTGTTCCAACAGGCATTTAGCTAAACCTACAACTATATCAGAGAATTTAGTGATTTTTGTTCTTATTTACGAATTTAAGCATTTTTTGTTTGTTATTCTTTATGAGACATTTTAATTGTGATTAACAACATGATACTGTAAACCACCTAGTAGAATGGATAGCACTGTATAGAAACTGTGAAATAAATGAATAAATTACACTTGGCTTTTGATAGAGCTGCCAAAATTATCTAATTGCAGGAGGGAGATTTGGGGCCAATCCTGGATTTCTGACAATCCTATTCTGAAGTATTATAGTACTGGCAACTCTGATTTCAATGGGTAGACTCCCTCTGGCTCTAATCCAGGAGCTAAAGGAGCAGCTGCCCTGGATGTAAGACTAGCAGAACACCATCTACCTAGATGCTCTTTTCCCTTCTCTCTTCTTTGTGCCTTGTACATTACAGACACTACATTGTCCTAGAGTACAATTTCTACTCATCCCATATGTGTCTCTTCCCTCTCCCTAGTTCACGGCATGGCCCATTCATTTCGCTCATTCAAATTCTTGCCTCAGTGCTTTGTTAGATTCTAATCTGTGTCTCCAAAAACACCTTTCTCTGAGTACAATAGGAAATTCTCACTTCCGTAGTCTAAAGCTAGGGTGCCCGTCCCCTTCAGCACCCTAGAACATAATGCAGTGAGGGTACACTGTACCAGCAGCAGGGAGAGTCTCTCTCACTAGCATGCCCATTACTTGTATCAGAGCTGACTTTTTCCACTTGCCTGCTCTCAGCAGACTTGTTGGAGAGAAGCGTTTCATGTTTCAGAACATAATGGCCTAAATACAAGGATGACAGTACCTGTTCAGTATTGGTGTGAGCTACACCTCAGGATGAATGAGAATAACTCATTATTCTAGATATGAGCCAAAGCCCACCAAGCCTTAACAGAGCATTAGAAGATTCAATGCCTTACCTTAATGGAGTAAATTAAGGCGACAAAGCCAAGGCAGAAGCAATTGCAGAACATGGCATTGAAGAACGACCAGAGGACATGGTCTTGGGCTGGGGTGATCATGGGCATTGTCACAATGGTTGCCCCTTGGTTATAAGGCACATAAGAGGTCATGGTGCCCTTCACAATCTACTGTGTGAAACTTTGAGAGCAGAAGAGCACGTTGCTTCATCCAAACTGAGGCTCTTGCACAGGCAAATGAAGCTGAGCAGACTGAAGCATAGAGTCGAGATTTCTTGTTGCTCATGAAGGACGAGGTGCCAAGTCCCACTTGCAAAATGTGGTGGGTTTCCACATCATCTTTTTCTTTGCAGTAAATGCACTTGTGAGATGAAATCCAGAAAGTGAGGCAACAGTACAGTGCAGGAAGGAAAGACAATAAGAAATAAGGCAAGGAGGGACCACACTAAAAAGCCATTTCCAGCATAAAACAGGGTTTTGCAGGCAGAAATGCAGTCTTTGAAAATTGCTCACCTTTTCTGTGGGTAGCAGTTCAAAAATGCGTAAGTTTACTGGCACATGTTCCTGCTGGCGTGACTGGGAGAGGGAGTAGACATTCATATACTTTGGGATTTTCAAACGTATGTGCATAAGTTTATACACACAAACATAGTAGTGGTAGATTTGTCTGCACACTAGCAGTTGTGATCTGGGAAATTACAGACTGGTAAGCCTGATGTCTGTACTGGGCAAAATAGTGGAAACTGTTATAAAGAATAAAATTATGAAACACTTAGACAAACATAGCTTAATGAGACAGAGTCAGTATGGGTTTAGTCAAGGGAAGTCTTGCCTCACCAATTTGCTTAATTTCTTTGAAGGTGTGAATAAACATGTGGCTAAAGGTGAGCCTGTTGATATAGAAGGGCATAATCGAACGTGATGCCCAAGTTTTGCTGAGGACGTCCTCGCAAAACGTCCCGGTGGAGGGGCGGGAAAACCCTTATTATCGAAACAAGATGGACGTCCATCTTTCGTTTCGATAATTCGGTCGAGGACCCCCAAATCTTGAAATTTAGGTCGTCGTTAGAGATGGTTGTCCTTAGACTTGGTCATTTCTGATTTTCGGTGATAATGGAAACCAAGGACGCCCATCTCAGAATCAACCAAATGCAAGCCCTTTGGTCGTGGGAGGAGCCAGCATTCGTACTGCACTGGTCCCCCTGACATGCCAGGACACCAACCGGGCACCCTAGGGGGCACTGCAGTGGAGTTCAGAAATTGCTCCGAGGTACATAGCTCCCTTACCTTGTGTGCTGAGCCCCCCCCCAAAAAAGCCAAAACCCACTACCCACAACTGTACACCACTACCATAGCCCTTAGGGGTGAAGGGGGGCACCTAGATGTGGGTACAGTGGATTTCTGGTGGGTTTTGGAGGGCTCACATTTACCACCACAAGTGTAACAGGTAGGGGGAGATGGGCCTGGGTCCGTCTGCCTGAAGTGCACTGCACCCACTAAAACTGCTCCAGGGACCTGCATACTGCTGTGGTGGACCTGAGTATGACATTTGAGGCTGGCACAGAGGCTGGCAAAAAATATTTTTAAACATTTTTTTTAGGGTGGGAATACTGGGGGAGTAAGGGGAGGTCATCCCCGATTCTCTCCGGTGGTCATCTTGTCAGTTCAGGCACCTTTTTTGTGCCTTGGTTGTAAGAAAAACAGGACCAGGTAAAGTTGTCAAAGTGCTTGTCAGGGACACCCTTTTTTTTTCCATTATGGGTCAAGGATGTCTATGCAGGGCCGGTCTTAGGCAGAGGCGACCGAGGCGGCCGCATAGGGCCCCGCGCCTAAGGGGGCCCCGTGCGGCCCGCCTCAAGTCTGCCTCGCCTGCCCTCCATGTCCAGCGACGCGACTCTCCAGTCCTCGTTACCCTGCTCCCCCTCCCTCCAGCCGTCTGAGCCCCTCCCCCATCTGAGCCCCCCTCGCCCGACCCGCCAAACGACCCTCGTCTACCACCCGACCCGCCGGCACCTCACCTGACCCAGCATTTTAAAAAAAGCTACAAGCGGCAGCCGGCAGTGCCTCCTTGCGTCTGTGAAAGAAGAAAAGTCGCTTCGTCCATTGGCCGGCCTTCCCTCATGTCCCGCCCTCTGATGTAACTTCCGCAAGGGCGGGACATGAGGGAAGGCCGGCCAATGGACGAAGCGACTTTTCTTCTTTCACAGACGCGAGGAGGCACTGCCGGCTGCCGCTTGTAGCTTTTTTTAAAATGCTGGGTCAGGTGAGGTGCCGCCGGCGGGTCGGGTGGTAGACGAGGGTCGTTTGGCGGGTTGGGGAGGGGGGCTCAGGTGGCTGGAGGGAGGGGGAGCAGGGGAACGAGGAGAGTCGCGTCGCTGGACATGGGTGGAGGGCAGGGGGCACAGAAGGATCGCTGGACATGGGTGGATGGCAGGGGAGTGGGTTTCTGGACATAGGTTGAGGGCAGGGGGCACAGGAGGGTCGCTGGATATGGGTGGATGGCAGGAGAGGGGGCTTCTGGACATAAGTGGAGGGCAGGGGGCACAGGAGGGTCACTGGACATGGGTGGATGGCAGGGGAGGGGGGCTTCTGGACATAGGTGGATGGCAGGGGAGGGCAGGGGGCACAGGAGGGTCACTGGACATGGGTGGATGGTAGGGGAGGGGGTTTCTGGACATAGGTTGAGGGCAGGGGCACAGGAGGGTCGCTGGACATGGGTGGATGGGCAGGGGAGGGGGGCTTCTGGACATAGGTGGATGGCAGGGTAGGGGGTTTCTGGACATGGGTAGATGGCATGGGAGGGGGGTTTCTGGACATAGGTGGATGGCAGGGGAGGGCAGAGGGGAAGGGGGGTTTGCTGGACATAGATGGATGGCAGGGGGGACAGGAGGGTCGCTGGACATGGGTGGATGGAGGAGAGAGAAGAAATGCTGGACATGGATGGAGGCGAGGGAAGAGTGAGGAAGGAGATGAGGTGAGGGAAAAGGGAGAAAAAGTGCACATGGATATAGAAAATAGGCAAAAGCTGGATCCACGTTATGCCTCCTCCAGTCAATTCCACGGAGGAGGACCCAGCTTTTACTTACGGATGTAGGGCAAGAAATTAAGAAGAAAGGCGGAAAGTAAAGAAATAAATGGAAAGGAAGCCCTGGAAACGGAGTTAAGAGGACAGATAGCAGCACTATCGGATACTGAGCCAGCATGATCAGAAAAACAAAGTCACCAGACAACAAAGGTAGAAAAAACTATTTTATTCAGGATTTATTAATTGGAATATGTCAGTTTTTGGAAATGTGCATCTGTGATATTTTTCATGTACGTTTCAATTTTTGTAGTATTGCTGCATGCTGAGTCTGACTTCTTGAGGTAACTTTCCATTTCAGTATTTTGCCTTCATGTATTTTTCAGGTGTGATCAAGGAAGGTGCAGTATTCTGCTAGCGTATAGTTTGAATCCCTTTTTGTTTGTTTTTTTTCACTAGGTTGTGCACTGGTGTTTTAGAGCCAGGTGTAATTACAGTTGCCTTTCCACGCCACGCATAAGGTTGTAGCTCGTTCTGTCCTTGGAATTAGTGCTGTTTATGGTTTGTTAAGGTTATGAGTGTATTTTTGCACAAGTTTGTGTATAGTGTTTTGCAGTGGAGAGATTGTGTGTTGGCCTTACTAAGGTGGCACCAAACACCAGAAAGGGTGTAGAGCCTAAATCATGACACACTACCTCTAAAAGGGTGTTTTGTGGCTCTGCATGAGAATTGTGGTATTATGATCCCTTGCTAGCTTCATATTGTTGACGGTCTGCATTTTCCGTATGGCTGGTATATTGGTGTATAAGGTATTAATTGTGACAATTTGTTTTTACTTATTTTTTTTCTGTGTGTTGTCAGACAGTTATGGATGACAGACAGAGTCGGAGTCTTCTTGAGTCAGAGAGCTGTGGTATATATTTTAAAACAATTTTAATACCTTGGTGGTCTATATGATTTTATATTGTACATTATATTTCACACATCACTTTATTTTATTGTATATCTTTTCATTTCATTTTTATTTTATTGCATATATGGATTACAGAGTAATAGGGGAATTTGAAAGTACTGAATCTTTTCTTAATATTTTTCCTTTATTCTCCTTTGTTATGAGAATTGGAACTGCTAATTGTAGTGGACTTGAACTGAATAATTTCTGGGGAGGGGAGGTTTCATGATAGCATTGTGCTTATTATTTCAATCAGTTTTTTGTACAAGTTTAGCTTCATTTGTCTTTATTTGAAATTTCATAAATAAAAAATGTTCTGAAAATGGAATAATCTTATCAATGGGGTGGAGGTAGGGGCGGGGCTACATTGGGGGCGGGACTACGGTGGGGCGGGGCTAGGATGGGGCCCCACCAAATTGGTCTGCATAGGGCCCCGCACTTGCTAAGACCGGCCCTGTGTCTATGTGTTAGGCACACTCAAGTCCCGCCTTCGCTATGCCTCCGACACGCCCCCATGAACTTTGGTTGTCCCTGCGACGGAAAGCAGTTGGGAACGTCCAAAATCAGCTTTCGATTATACCGATTTGGACGACCCTGTGAGAAGGACGCCCATCTTTCGATTTGTGTTGAAAGATTGGCGTCCGTCTGTTTCGAAAATGTGCCTGTTAGTGTATCTATATTTTCAGAAAGCTTTTGATAAAGGTTTTCATGAGAGATTCCTGAGAAAGTTAGAGTCTTGGGATAGGAGGAAAAGTTCCGGTGTGGATTAGGAATTGGTTATTGGACAGAAAACAGAGGGTAGGGTTAAATGGTCATTTCTCTCAATGGAGGAGGGTGAACAGTGGAGTGTCACAGGGACCAGTACTAAGACCTGTGCTATTTAACATATTTATAAATGATAAGGAAATTGGAACAATGACTAGATGATTACATTAGCTGATGACACAAAACTATTCAAGGTTGTGAAAACACGTGTGGACTTTGAAATATTGCAGGAAGACTGGGCATCCAAATGGCAGATAAAATTTAATGTGGACAAATGCAAGGTGATGCACGTTGGAAAGAATAATTTGAATCATAGTTATCTGATGCTATGGTTCATCTTGGTGGTCTGCACTCAAGAAAAAGATCTAGGTGTCGTTGTAGATAATACACGACGGCGGACAAAAAAACAAACTGGATGCTAAGAATTATTAGGAAAGGGATGATGAATAAGATTGAAAATACTATAATGCTTCTGTATCGCTCCATGGTGCGACCCAAAAATGTTCATTTCATATGATGAACCATGTCATTTATGGGAACTTTGCCTTTGTTCATTTTTTTCACCGAGTTTTTTCTTATGGGAACAATACTGTTGATAGTGCACCCTTCTCCAAAAGAGAGCACACTCTTCACAAATAGTGCATACTCTCTGCAAAAGAGGGTGCACTTCACAAGTAGTGAAAGAGGGCACACTTCACAAATAGTGCATACTCTCTGCAAAAGAGGACACACGTCAGAAATAGTGCATACTCATTGCAAAACAGAACACTTCACACATAGTGCATACTCTCTGTAAAAGAGACCGCACTTTTCACAAATAGTGTATACTCTGCAAAAGAGGGCACACTAGTCACACATAGTGCATACTCACTGCAAAAGAGGACACACTATTTATAAATAGTACATTTTCTCTGCAAGGGCACACTATTCAAAAATAGTACATACTTGTTGCAAAAGAGGGCACACTATTCACAAATATTGCATACTATCTGCAAAAGAGGGCACACTCTTCACAAATAGTGCATACTCTGCAAAAGAGGGCACACTAGTCACACATAGTGCATACTCACTGCAAAAGAGGACACACTATAAATAGTGCATATTCTCTGCAAAAGAGGGCACACTCTTCACAAATAGTGCATACTCTCTGCAAAAGAGGGCACACTAGTCACACGTGGTACATACTCACTGCAAAGGAGGACACACTATTTATAAATAGTCCATTTTCTCTGCAAGGGCACACTATTCACAAATAGTACATACTTGTTGCAAAAGAGGGCACACCACAAATAGTGCATATTCTCTGCAAAAGAGGGCACACTCTTCACAAATAGTGCATACTCTGCAAAAAAGGGCATACTAGTCACACATAGTGCATACTCACTGCAAAAGAAGACACACTATTTATAAATAGTGCATTTTCTCTGCAAGGGCACACTATTCAAACATAGTACATACTTGTTGCAAAAGAGGGCACACTATTCACAAATAGTGCATACTCCCTGCAAAAGAAGACACACTACAAATAGTGCATATTCTCTGCAAAAGAGGGCACACTTCACAAATAGTGCATACTCTCTGCAAAAGAGGGCACACTAGTCACACATGGTGCATACTCACTGCAAAGGAGGACACACTATTTATAAATAGTCCATTTTCTCTGCAAGGGCACACTATTCACAAATAGTTAATACTTGTTGCAAAAAAGGGCACACTCTTCACAAACAGCATACAGATCCTGTGGGAGATCAGATACTACTTACAAGTTTCAGGCACATTCTTATCTTTGGTGACACAAGTTGTCAGTTATACACAGGGGCCTTAGCTAATACACTACAGTGAAAACTAGTGGAGGGGGGGGGGGGCAGAAGGAAGATATGGTAACCCTCCTAAATTAGCATTCGGATCCTCCAATTAGTGCATGCTATATTGTAACAATATGCTGACTGTCTGGAAATTACACATCAAGTATTGGGCACAGGAGGTATAATATGTTCTTTATTTTGGATGACTCAAAGCAGCCAGTGTGGACTTAAAGGCAAGACAGTTTTAAGAAATACTGAACACTGGAGGCTGAATATTGCAGACTGAGACCATTTTTGAATGCATATTTATTTAAGACTGTGGTATAGACAGTTATTATCTGTTCATTTGATTATTTTTTAATTGAATTTTACAAACCATGCAGTGATATTAGAAACAATTAACAAAAAGAAAAAAAACAAGAAACAAAATCTATCCAACAAAATTATAAATACATTCATCCACAACTTAAGGAAAATTAGATCCAAGATCCAGGAAATAGATACATCAAAATACTATAATAAGACTCGGTCCCACTTCTAATTCCCAAGCCCACCCTTACAGTGATTTTTCCCTTGGGGCTCAACATGAACTTTTATTTCCTCCTTAGCTTGAATATCAACAGCTGTTGGGGATCAAAGAACAAATAATTCTCACTCTCAAAAACTATCATATAATTACAAGGAAAACGTAAAAAGAAAAGATGCCCCTAAGATCAAAGTCCTAGGTTTCAAAGCCAAGAACTCCTGGCATCTTTTATGCTTAGCCAAATCAGGAAAAATATGTATTTTCGAGCCCAAAAACTGTTCCTCCATATGACTGAAGTAAAAACGAAAAACATCATTGCAATCAAATTCAAATGCAAAAGTAACAACCAAAATTGTTCTCTGGCTGGTGACTTCCAGAGAAGATTCCAGAAAATCAGTTAGAGTCATTGCAGCTCGTTTAGCCCGAGTGGCCTTCCCATCCAAATTCCTCCCTACAGAAAAATATTGCGCTCTATCAGTGGAAGTGACTCTGATGGTAAATTCAGTATCTCCATAAGACATTTTTTAAACATATCAATTGGGGCCGTCAAAGGCGATTTTCGAAAATTAAGAAGTCTCAAATTGCAATGTCTAAGCTGATTCTCAAGATACTCCAATCTACGGTGCTTGTAAGGCTTATCTTTAACTAATGCAGTGGTCACCTTCTGCATTTGCTGCACATATTCTCCAGATAATTCAATTTGGTCCCTTGTTGGTCTAACTTCTCTGAATTAGCCACAACAACTTCAGAAAGAGCGGTTAAATCTGAAACAAATTTTCCAGAAAGCTTCAGCAAAGAGTTATTCAAGCCATGAATGGCATTCCAGAGCAACTCAAGTCACAGTACCCAGTTTCTCAATATCCTGGACCTCCAAATATGAAGCAGCCTTCTCCTTGAACTGCAAGATAACTTTCACAGCATGTTGTGCATGCTGCTCCCACATATCACAGGGAAGTTCCCCAGCACATCCCAGTGGGGGGGGGGGGGGGGGGGCCTGCTACGTGAGTGGATCAAACACCCATACAGGACTGTAACTGCTCACCCCAACCACAGGTAGACTGATTCCAGGTCGCAGTGGAGGTACTCTCTTGACTGGGCTCAATAAAACCAATCTTTACTGCTCTCCACTACTATTGCCATGGAGGAATTGGAAGGAGCAGAACAGGAGGAAAGCTGAGACCCTAACACCACCAGCAAGCTGCGGTACGGTCCAGGGTGCAGATGGATTCTCCTAGCTCACACCCTTTCTCTTGCCCATAGTGCTACTCCCTACCCAGACAAGAGGGCTAATGATGCCGGAACACCACATAGCAAGAGGAGCTCTACTACTACTACTATTTAGCATTTCTATAGCGCTATAAGGCATATGCAGCGCTGCACAAACATAGAAGAAAGACAGTCCCTGCTCAAAGAGCTTACAATCTAATAGACAAAAAATAAAGTAAGCAAATCAAATCAATTAATGTGTACAGGAAGGAGGAGAGGAGGGTAGGTGGAGGCGAGTGGTTACAAGTGGTTACGAGTCAAAAGCAATGTTAAAGAGGTGGGCTTTCAGTCTTTCAGGCTCCTTTCAACGCGTTTCAACACAGCGCCATATGGGATCCATTTGATTATTGTAATGCTTTATGTGGTGAATTCTATATATGGTGCCCAAAAAATTGGTGCCAAAAAAGGGCTATTCTATAAACTGTGCTTAAAGTTAGGCGCAGTTTATAGAATAATGCTTGTACCTGGGAATTGTGGCTAATTATAGGCACAGTCATTTACAACAACTGAAACATGGTGCAAATGTATGTGCCTACATTAGGTACGTATATCCCTGTTATTCTATAACTAAGGGTCATGTTTACTAAGCTGTGCTGTAGGCATGCAAGCATTTGTAGTGCACGCTAAAAATTAGCATGTGCTAATGCTAGAGACATCCATATATTCCTATGGGTGTCTCTAGTGTTAGTGTGCGCTAAAAATGCTAGTGCCCCTTAGTAAGCAGGGCCTTGTGTGTAAATTTTAGGAATGCCCCTGTTCTGCCCATGACCCTCCCATTTATGCATCTCCTTTTTGATCCCATACCTAAATTACATGTGTATAGTTCAATTAAATCTAATTAGTTGGTGTCTGAGGATCTAAAGGTGAAGAAGCAATGCGACGAGGCGACGGCTGTGGCCAGAAGGATGCTAGGCTGCATAAAGAGGGTCATAACCAGCAGAAGAAAGGATGTGTTGATGCCCCTCTACAAGTCATTGGTGAGGCCCCACTTAGAGTATTGTGTTCAATTTTGAAGGCCGTATCTTGTTAAAGATGCAAAAAGACTGGAAGTGGTGCAAAGAAAAGCTACAAAAATGGTATGGGATTTCCGTTGCAAACCGTATAGAGAGACTTGCTGACCTGAACATGTATACCTTGGAGGAAAGGAGAAACAGGGGTGACATAATACAGACGTTCAAATATTTGAAAGGTATTGATCCGCAAACAAAACTTTTCCAGAGACGGGAAGGCGGTAGAACTAGAGGACATGAATTGAGGTTGAAGGGGGGTAGACTCAGGAGTAATGTCAGGAAGTATTTTTTCACAGAGAGGGTGGTGGATATGTGGAATGCCCTCCCGCGGGAGGTGGTGGAGATGAAAATGATAATGGAATTCAAACATGTTTTGAAGGAATGGATCCGCGGAATCTTAGCGAAGATTAGGTGGAGATGCCGGTAATTGGGAAACAAAACCGGTGCTGGGCAGACTTCTACGGTCTACGATCTGATCGTGACTGAATAGATATAGATGGGCCAGAGTGTAAATTTTAAGGGGCTTCAACGTTAGCTTCAGAACTTAGTACAAGAACAGTGCTGGGCAGACTTCTACGGTCTGTGCCCTGAGAATGGCAAGGATAAATCAAACTCAGGTATACATATAAAGTATCACATACCATGTAAAATGAGTATATCTTGTTGGGCAGACTGGATGGACTGTACAGGTCTTTATCTGCCGTCATTTACTATGTAGTGCCAATAATTGCTTGTTAAGTCAATTATTGTGCTAATTAGCTCATTATTCAACTAAACTGCACACACAAATTGGGCACACACCCAAATTTGTACTTGCAATTTTTAGTGACTGATAGAATTTGGGGTATAAGCAGGTTTACCATTCCTGGCCAGTTAAATAGTTTTGAATATTGGCCAGAGTGTTTTTTTGTCATGTATGTGGATTTAAGTGTAAAGGTGTAAAGAAGAATACCAGCAATGACGCCTCTGAAAGACCCTTAAAATTAATCAAGACCCAAATAGCATCTTTTAATCTAATATTGTATCAGACAACCACTGCTTTATGTAATTTGTTCATATGCTGACCATAACAGTCTTCAAGCAATAAATATGCTGAAACAGCTTAACCAAAATCCATTTTGTTGAAGTATGCCAACTTAGCATCTACCCATATGCCTATCATAGTTTATAAATAGAATGTTTACCATCGTATCGCTCAAAAACAAATGAATTAATCCATTGAAAAAAAGTTCATGCAGTTCTTGAAAAGAATGCAATGAATGCGATTGAGAGTCGACCGATTGTAAGTGATTTGGAGAGAATATGCTTAACATGAAGGAAAAAGAACTGGGGAGCTTCTACATGGACCAAACATTTGTATCTTTTCAGAGAACTGAGTTTTGTCCTGAGTCAGAGCTTGACTGAGAATATGAGATATTGTTGTACATAAAGGCTTGGATGTTCATTAGCATTAAAACTTTCAGATGCTATTATGGATAAAGGCTTAGGTTGTAATATAATCCTTAACAACACTTCCAATAATACCACTGTTTGATATATTTAAAGTATTTATTTTGTATTAGTACTAGTCAGGAAATGTTCTACACTGGACCATATTTTATGCTTACCTAAGGTAGTACATAATTTATCTGCTAATGACATCTCAAATTTAAAGGTTTGCAAACAGAATGCCACCAAAAATATATATTAAGTAGATGGTTATCTTACCAATTGGATAGGATTATTTTAATAACTATTGTGATTAATATATTTTTGAATGATAGCATGTTTATACCCATAGGGTGGTATATATTTAAGAACAAAGAATAGCCATACTGGGTCAGACCAATGGTCTAGCTAGCCCAGTGTCCTGTTTCCAACAGTGGCCAATCCAGAACACAAGTACCTGGCAGAAACCCAAATAATAGCAACATTCCTTGCTACCAGTCTCAGGGCAAGCAGTGTCTTCCCCATGTCTGTCTCAATAGCAGACTATGGACTTTTCCTCCAGGAACTTGTCCAAACCTTTTATAAACCCAGATACACTAACCACCGTTACCACATACTCCGGCAACAAATTCCAGAGCTTAACTATTCTTTGAGTGAAAATCTCCTATTTGTTTTAAAAGTATTTCCATGTAACTTCATTGAGTGTCCCCTAGTCTTTGTACTTTTTCAAAGAGTAAAAAATCGATTCACTTCTACTACACCTCTCAGGATTTTGTAGATATCAATCATATCTCCCCTCAGCCATCTCTTTACCAAGCTGAAGAGCCTTACCTCTTTAACCTTTCCTCTTATGAGAGGAGTTCCATCTCCTTATCATTTTTGTCGCTCTTCTTTGAACCTCTTCTAATTCCACTATCCAGCTTATTTTCAAAAGAGAAGGCCGGGCAAAAAGCGACATAAAAGGCACATGGCTGGCCCTGTGAAAGAAGGCTGGCTAAATCCAATAATCAAAGCTGGGACGTAAGGCCGGCGTCAACGCGAAGCCGGCCATCTATGGCTGGCCCCTCAGGGGGCATGTTAGGGGCGGCATTACGAGATGCCCGCCTCCAACATATAACGGCTGGCGAAATGGTTTTGCATGGCCGGGAACATGGCCGGCATTAATTAGACCTGAAATAAAAGCGAACAGAGTAAGGAGGAAGTTGTCTTTAGACCCATTAGCGATTTTGTAGAGTTGGAGCGTGGCGAGAGCGTTGTTGGGAGAGAAAGCTGAATCGTTGTTTGAGAGTTTGTTGAGTACCTGTTACCTTTGTCTGTGTGCTGTGGTCGGAACGTTGTCAGCCTCACCTGCCTCATTTTTGTTTTACATTTTCACCTTTCCCTACCTACCCCTTCTAGTCCCCAAACCCAAACACCACTACTCCTTCCTCTATCTCCCCCATCCCTCTCCATTCACTGTTCCCAAGTGCATATTTCATTCCCTTACCTGTTTGTAGTCTCTGCTTGTCTCTTTGTCCTGTGTACTACTGCACCGTGTTTGTGAAGACTGCTTGGACAGTGAGTGGCTAGAGGGTGTGGCAGGAGTGCTTGCAGTGTGTCTCTGCTGTGTGCGACTGCTTTGTTTGTCGGTGGTGGGAGAGTGAGTGTCAGCTTCTGTTTGTTGCTGCTGTGTTTCACCAAGTTGGTAGGGAGAGGTGAGCACTGGTGGCATTGTGTGGGGAAATGGAGGCACTAAATGCACAGGTGGCTTACATGTTGGAGGAAGAGGGGAGGCACCACAGGAGGTACGCACGCCCCAGAGTTTTCAGGCCCCGTAGCACTTTCCTAGACCTCACTGACCTGCAGTGTCTCACTTGGTACCGCTTTGATAGGGCTGCCATTCAGCACCTTTGTGACCAGCTCCAACCGCTCCTGCAGGCCTGGACCCATAGGAACAACCCCATCCCTGTGCACCTAAAGATCATTACTTCTCTCTCTTTTCTGGCCAGCTATGAACACGGGTCTCACCCAGCCTTCCATTTCTAACTGCCTCACCCAGTTCCTTGATGCCTCTTTAAAATGGCTTTCTCTGTGCTTGCACTATAGAGGGTTTTTTTCCCCCCCTGACATCACGCCTCAACCGGCCCACTTTCGTTTGCAGTCTTCCACATCACTGCCACAGTGGAAGAGCGCTTGAGCCGGTCCCTTACTGCCTCCCTTTCTCTCTGTTTTGTTGTTGCAGCTAGCCTCTGGCACGTGCAACCGCACCTTGAGTATTGTGTTCAATTCTGGTCGTCGCATCTCAAGAAAGATATAGTAGAACTGGAAAAGGTGCAGCGAAGGGCGACAAAAATGATAGCGGGGATGGGACAACGTCCCTATGAAGAAAGACTAAGGAGGCTAGGGCTTTTCAGCTTGGAGAAGAGACGACTGAGGGGAGACATGATAGAGGTAAATAAAATAATGAGTGGAGTGGAACAGGTGGATGTGAAGCGTCTGTTCACGCTTTCCAAAAATACTAGGACTATGGGGCATGTGATGAAACTACAGTGTAGTAAATTTAAAACAAATAGGAGAAAACTTTTCTTTGCCCAACGTGTAATTAAACTCTGGAATTCATTGCCGGAGAACGTAGTGAAGGCGGTTAGCTTGGCAGAGTTTAAAAAGGGGTTGGATAGTTTCCTAAAGGACAAGTCCATAGACCGCTACTAAATGGACTTGGGAAAAAGCCACAATTTTGGGAATAACTTGTATAAAATGTTTGTACGTTTGGTTAGCTTGCCAGGTGCCCTTGACCTGGATTGGCCGCTGTCGTGGACAGGATGCTGGGCTCAATGGACCTTTGGTCTTTTCCCAGTATGGTATTACTTATGTACTTATGAGATGCGTGTGCCTCCTCTGCATTTCCTGAACCAGCAGTTCAATTTCAGGGTCGCTGAAATTACCCTTGCCGGTGTGTGTGTGCTTTGGTGCCATTGTACCAATCGATGCAAAGATTCTTGTAGCACAAGTTCAAGGTAAGCTCATACCTCTCAGCCACCTTTTCCCTTTATGCTATGTAGGTGCTAAACAAACACTTCTGCCATCTTGCAGGACAGCTGGTCAAGAGGAATGCAAGAGACAGCAGTGGAGTGTAATACACTGGACTCTGAGAGCCATGATTGTTTCTACCCAATTCATTGTACAGATGTCTTGTTCTCTATTGGACACATTCGGTTGTGGCTGAGTGTGGGGTGGGGGTGGGAGTGGAGAAGAGGCCCTGAGAATGGATGTGTGCATCCCTCATGGTCAAGGGATCCCCATTCTGTCTCTGTTCTTTACATTCAAATCTTACCTCTATTTTCACCAGGTTCATGGGTATCCACAGCAGGTAGTTTTTCTCCCGCTTTTCACCTCATGTGTCTCCCCGCTAGGTTCCATCCTTCTTTATGTGGTGAACCCCAGTCCGCTTTTATGAAGTGCCCACCCATTCTCAAGGTTGTTGGGGGTGGGGAGGGGGAAGCATATATGCCTTGAATGTCTTTTCCACATTATTCAACACAGTCCTACAATCCTCCATAGTTATGGAACAACATTTGTAAATTCTATCCTGCAAACTATTTTCAAGATGGCCACAGTTGCGTGCCTACCACGGCCTTGAGCCCTTGTCATGGTGAGGGAGAGGGGTTCTGGTTACAGTTCCTATTCTAAATTACCTGCAGGTGGCTACGGCCTGGCGCCTTATATAATTCCCCTAGCTTGTGCCCTTCTGTACCTGATGTATTATATTGCAATTGTGATGAAGTAAACATCCATCTAATGCTTTTACCCTTGTTTTTCCTTCTCTCCTCAGCACTATATACCATTGCTCATACCTTCATAGTGAAAAGATGACCCAGCTGTTTGTAGCTCCTTGCTGGCCCTCACCAATGTGGTTTGGTTGTGGGTAAGGGTGTCTGGCAATCAGAGAGCAAACATCGTCTATGCGCTACCTATGGTTATCTGCAAGTTTCTACTTGGCATATCACTAGTGCTAGACAACATACCTATTATTTACACAACTCTGTGCTGTGGGGCTGTATGCTAAGGGGGGGGGGGAGAGGCTAGATGGCCATTTTCTCCTGAGCAGTATATACCATTGCTGATACCTTCAATGTGAAAAGATGACCCAGCTGTTTGTAGCTTCTTGCTGGCCCTCACCAATTTGGTTTGGTTGTGGGTAAGGGTGTCTGGCGATCAGAGAGCAAACATCGTCTATGCGCTACCTATGGTTATCTGCAAGTTTCTACTTGGCATATCACTAGTGCTAGACAACATACCTATTATTTACACAACTCTGTGCTGTGGGGCTGAAATGGTAAGGGGGGAGAGGCTGGATGGGCATTTGTGTTCCTCCACAGAAATACCTACCCAACCTCCTCCCCTTTACCATACAGCCATGCAGTTTGGAAGGAACAGGTGGCCTTCTGTATGGCCACAGTTATCACACATATATACCAAAGTTTCTCTGTCACAGGTCACCTGTCATGCAACCCAGATTGCTGCTTCCTCTCACATCAACCCCACTATTTGATAATAACACATATGTAGTGCACAAACTACACACAGACCCTGGTCAGTGCCAAAAGTGTAACATTTATATTGTAACAAATAAAAAAAACTATTTACAATTCTCCCCCCCCCCCCACAAACATTCCCCTCCCCTATCCCTCCCTCTCCAAATTGCGCCTCAGCAGTTCAATGACAAGCAGCACGAGCCTGTTGTGGGTCTCTTGCCGCTGACCCACAGAGTGCCGCAATGCTGCCACCTCCTGCAGCAACTGGCTCACTACAGTCACCAGTTGCTGCAGGAGTTGCAGTACTATGGCACTGTTGGCTGCAGCTGGTGGTGGATGCTTCTCCTTCTCCAGAGGAGGCATATCTTGCCATTCCTGGCCCTCCTCCTCCTCCTCCTGCACCTCCTCCTGGCCCTCCTCCTCCTCCTCCTCGTGCTCCTCCTCTTCGTGCTCCTCCTCCTCCTCCTCTGCCGCCCTGTGTATGTAACAGGATTGTCTTTGAGATCAACACATCCAACATGGCTTGCATAGTGCAGGAGCTGGCTGGCCTGAGGCAGGGGATGGGGAAAGGTGTGGTGAGCCCTGGGCTATACCCATGGGGTGTGAGATGCATGAGATGACATGACAGGGAACCCTGGATGCTGGTCTGACACAGAGTACACAGGCAGACCACACTCATTGCTCAGCAGCATGTTTGCATTATGATTTGTGACTATGGTTGGCTGACCATTTGGGGTTTTTGTTTTTTTGGGGGGGAAGCACATAACTTTATGTGAGGCAATGACATCCACTAAGAATAGGACCTCAGGCAGGAATACCATGAAACAGTATCCACCCCAGAAAGGGGGATACAGAAGTGAGGCATGTCATCTCATTCATCTCAGAGGAGGTTAGGTGGAAGTTGCAGCCAAACTCATGGGAGGGTAGCTGCAATGTCAGGCCTTGATCTGGGACAGAGGTGTTATGACTTACTAGTTGCCTATTAGCCACACAGAAACTGATATTGTACAGGACATTTGCATTCTTAAATACATTTACAAATGAGTACAGGTGCCCTGTTTATAATACTTACGCTGAGCCCTGAGGCACTGTCTCACTGCCTTGATCAGGTCAGGGTTGTGCCTCCTCATTCTTCTGAACCTCCGCCAGAGGGACTCTAGGTCCCTCCGAATGCCAAATCTTCTGCAAGGTATAAGTTTGTACACCAGGAGTCAGGGAATGGCCCTTCTTGCCTTCAGCACACACATTCATTTGTAAATCAAATAGGAGAGACTCACAACACTGATTTGGGGGGGGGGGGACATTACATTGGTACAGATGATGTCATTGAGGTGGACATGAAGACAGAGAGTACTGTTTGTTTACAGTATTGTAGGGATGTGGGAATGTTTTTGTTTTCTAGTACATAGATTCTGTTAATGAATGTGCATGTGCACATATCACTGATTACCCTTGAATGCAGACTACAGTTTGTGCTTACACTGCTGAGGGAGCTCTTATATGTGTAGCTACAGGAGGGGGTCCTGATAGCCCAGGAGGGGGGGCAAACACTTACCTCTCCAACCTGTCCCTTAACTCACCCCAGGCTTGGATGCAGAGAGTCCTGGGGGGCAGGTGGTGGTGGTGGGGGAACAGAATACGCCTATGCTTCAAGCACAGGTGTACCAGCAGGAGATTCTCTCCGACGGAGAAGTTCGGCTCTCTTCTCATAGCTATGTTTCTCAGTAAATAACCGTTGGAAAGCGTGCAGCGCCTTATATGGACGCCCATGCGTGATAGACGTCCTGACATGCACAGATCCATATATGGACGGCCACTCCATATATGGACAGGTCAGTACGTGCACGGTTTCGCATCTATAATGGCTCCAAACATGGATGGCCGTGACGCATAGGCGTACATGGACTGTCGTCACGTGTGCGGGGCCTATGTGCGGAGTTTTCCTTATATTATTATTATTATTTATTGCATTTGTATCCCACATTTTCCCACCTATTTGCAGGCTCCATGTTTTCCTTATATGGATCATTATCAAGTGTGTGAACTTCATATGTATGTTCTTTATATTTCCCATAGCTGCATGTTCCGCAAATACAGTGCATGTAGTTGTGGACATCCAGGAACAGGGAAAATATACGGAACATTGAGAAGTATACAGTAACATGTTTCTCACATAACTGCCGTATTTTTCCTATACTTTGGCCGCCCCTGATTTGGCCATATTCAAGTGCAATAATGGAATATCTAAGGCCGGCCATTTTCCTATTCTTTGGCCACCCCTGATTTGGCCGTGTTCTGCTGTGATAATGGAATGTCTATGGCCGGCCATGTTATTTTCCGATTATACCTGCCTGATTTTGGCCGGCTTCGTGAGGGTGCCCAAATTCAATTTTAGCCGACCTTTCGATTATGCCCCTCTATATCTTTTTTAAGATACGGCAACCAGAACTGAACGTAATACTCAAGGAGCAATACAGAGGCATTATAGTATTCTTGGTCTTATTTTATTTTCCATCCCTTTCCTAATAATTCCTAGCATCCAGTTTGATTTTTGGCCTCCACTGCACACTGGGCAGAAGATTTCAGCATATTGTTTACAACAACACCTAAATATTTTTCTTGGGTGCTGACCCCCAAGGTGGACCCTATCATAGGTAACTGTGATTCTGATTACTCTTCCCAATGTGCATAACTTTGCATTTGTCCACATTAAATTTCATCTGCTATTTGGATGCCCAGTCTTCCAATTTCCTAAGGTCTTCCTACAATTTTTTACAGTCTCTGTGTGTTTTAACAACTTTGAATAGTTTTGTGTCATCTGCAAATTTAATCACCTCACTTGTCATTCCAATTTCCAGATCATTTATAAATATGTTAAATAGAACTGGTCCCAGTACAGATCCCTGTGGCACTCCACTATTCACCCTCCTCCAGTCAAGAGAAATGGCCGTTTAACCCTACCCTCTGTTTTCTGTTCAATAACCAATGCCTAATCCACAGAACATTGCCTCTTATCCTATGATTCTTTAATTTTTCTAGTTATATCCTAAACTTGAAATCTTAGAAGACATATGGTGGCCATGTAGTTTGCACTTACTCATGCTCTGGGGTTGGGAGGGAGGGTGGGACAGTTGAGGGTTCATTTACCGTTTAGTACATAATAGACTTGTACATGATTACTTGATCGTATATTTGTTTAGTGAATGTAAGCACTACACCTATGTTCTGCTATTATACTACTAATTTTGTATGTGTTTTGGTTGCTTTCTGCTATTGATGGACATGATTGTTTTGTTATTCTTTGCCTCTAATAAAAATTATTTCAACATAAACTAATGTGAAGACCCTCACAGTGTGACAGTTCTCCTGTTGCCATCCTCACCTGAGTTTATTACTGGGTCCTGTAAAATGTTTACAGCATGGACAAGGTGTTTGGCTGCAAACTAGAGTTAATGTCCTGTCTGCTCTGTAGGATGGGCAGGGTTCCACATGCTGGGAGTGAAGTAGTGGTTTATGGTTTATTAAAACCTGATATACAGCTAATATCCAATGTGAGACTGCCTCAACTAGAGTCAGAGACAGGGGTTTGAACAGCAAGCCCTAGCTAGGATAGAGGTCTCACCAAGCACCATGGCTGGTGGAACACGGTAAGCAGGGTAAGCATGGCAGGGGGCGCCAACACTCGGGGGGCTCCAGAGACTGCCATGCTTACCCTCCCCCACCGCCAGAGCAATGCCGCCATTCCACTCCTGCACACTACCTTGCTGCCCACCCTGGTGGTATGGTGGTCTCTGTGGCTGCGGGGGCAGGAAAGAATCCCACTCTTTCCTGCCTGCTGCCGCTACTCCGTCTCCGGCGCTCTCCATTTCTGTGACACTGACGACCCCGCCATATTCTAAAAATGGATGCTGAGACTGCTGCCGAAGTCTCAGCAGCCATTTGGAAAAACACGGTGGCAACGCCTGCAGCACAAAAGAGAAAAATGGGGAGCGCCGGAGACAGAGTAGTGGCAGCAGGCAGGAAAGAGTTGGATTCTTTCCTGCCACTACACCACCTGGGCGGGTGGCAAGGTAGGACTCTAGTATGCTGGAGGGGGATGGCGGCATTACTGGGGGGGGGGGCAGGTTTTGGCACAGTATAAGTCATCACCAGGACAAAATATAAGGAAACCAATGGACTGCATTTGGGGCTTAAAACACATTTAGTTATGTTAAAACAAATGAGAGATCTGCATGAAAGAAAATATATAATTTTTTATTATTTTGACTTATGAAAACCACTTGTCCCTGAAACATACTCAAAACAGAATAATCCATTTGTTTTAAAGAGATGAGATGAAGATGTGATTCTATGTGCCCCAATGAAAGCAGAGTTTAATTTTACTTCCAATCTTTGCAACAACAGGCTTCCCAAGGCAGATTACAACAACAGTTAAGATGAACCCATCAATAAACAGGAAATCCTCACTGAAATTTGGCCATGAATTACTGTATTTATAGAATATTGTAGAAAAAGGAGCACAAAATATAACCTTTATTAGTGCTGTTTCCACCAGCTACAATAATTTTTATAGCAGTTTTAGTGAGTTTCAATTTTATTTCATGATATATAAATTAAAAAGCTGTCAAGTAAAAAAAAAACTTTTGTTCTTCACCTTTTAAGGCACTGGGCTGAAAAGGGGGGAGGGGGAAGGAGAAGAGAGAAAGGAGATACTGGACCGGGGCGAGGAAGAGCCCTGGTCAGGAGGGTGACTTTTCGCTCAGCCCGGTAGGACCAGCTACTCCTCCACTTCCACGACCAGACGAGGCAAAGGTACCAAGACCATACGCAAATGGAGTCTCGAAGGGGAGGCGAGCTTCAGGAAGTGGTTAATGGAAATACTGCCGAGGTTATTCCTCAACCCTTAGTGGAGGGGATCCAGCAATCTTTGAATATGGCATCAGAGGAGGCAACGGTGGAAGCCATTACTTCTAGCTATTCTCAAGAGGAAATTTCCTTAAGTGCCTCAGCGATTCAGCCATTGAAAAACCACAGGAAATCTCACTGGAATCTATTTGGACTGCCCTTGAAACCGTACATAAGGTTTGTTCTTCTTTTGTATCAGTGTCTTTAAATAACTCTGTGCAAGTAAGAGAAGTTAAGAAAACAATTGAAAATTTTTCTACTAAACAAGTTAAACTGGAAATGGACATGGTAAAAGTTCAAGAGAATCAAGCTCAGTTTGCAGGAGATAGATTGATTCTTCATCGTAAAATTGAAAATGTAGAGAATATTACAAGGAACTTAAATTTACGAATACTCAATTTTCCATACTCAAAGCTTATAGCTTCAAGGGAAATGTTTCATAAGTTTCTAAGAGAGAATTTTAAATATCCAGATCAATCTTTTCCACCTGTCCAGACTACAAAATTTCATCAAGATAATCAAAAGCGACAAGAAGATCAAGTGCAACGGGAAACATCTGTGGATATATTGGCCATTTCTATGTTTTTGGAACAGTCAAAGTAAGAAATTAAAACTAGAGCTACACTTCTGGTCTCTTTTGTATTTTTACAAGACAAAGAAGCCCTACTGAGACTATATTTTCAAAAAATTCAACCTGAATTCTTAGGAGGAAAACTGTCTATTTTTCCTGATATATCTAAATGGATACAACAAAGGAAGAAAAAATTCTTAGAGATGAAACAAGAGACAATATTATTAAATGCTCGCATCTAGTTACAATTTCCATGTAAATGTATTCTTCTCTTTAAAGATAAGAAATATGTGGGGGGTTTTTTAACCTCTCCAACTGCACAGTTTTTTGAACTCTCAGGGTAGCACAGGAGGAGAACTTAATGTTTAGCTGGTTAAGATTATAAGGGGGAACTACCTATATCTTTTACTTGTAATATTTCTTTTATCCAACTTCCTTTGGATTTATTCACGGTTTCCTCTCTTAATTGTGGACTAATTAACCAAGTAATTAATTATTTCTTATTGTTATTCTTTTCAGAATGTATTCTTTTCAAGATCTTGGTGTTTTCTTTCAAAGATTATTGCATCTTCGTAATTCATTAAAATTTATAAATAAATTAAAAAATGTTGTGCCAGCCTCAGATATCAAACTCAGGTCCATGACAGTGCACGCAGGTCCCTGGAGCAGTTTTGGTGGGTACTGCAGTGCACTTCAGACAGGCGGACCCAGGCCCATACCCCTACCTGTTACATTTTTGGAGGAAGCAGCAAGCCCTCCAAAACCCACTGTACCCACATCTAGGTGCCCCCCTTCAACCGTAAGGGCTATGGTAGTGGTGTACAGTTGTGGGTAGTGGGTTTGGGGGGGATTTGGAGGGCTCAGCACACAGGTAAGGAAGCTATGTACCTGGGAGCAATTTATGAAGTCCACTGCAGTGCCCCCTAGGGTGCCCGGTTGGTGTCCTGGCATGTCAGGGGGGCTAGTGCACTACAAATGCTGGCTCCTCCCATGCCCAAATGGCTTGCATTAGGATGTTTTTGACATGGACATCTTTGGTGTCGAAAATCGTCGAAAGTCAGAAATGTCCATATCTAGGGACGACCAAATCTAGGGATGTCCAAATTTAAGGATTTGGATGTCTCTGATGGTATTTTTGAAATGAAAGATGGATGTCCATCTTGTTTCGAAAATACGGGTTTCCCCGCCCCTGGATTTCGCCGTTCTGCAAGGACGTCCAAATCGCAACTTGGAAGTCCCTTTCGAAAATGCCCCTCCACGTGACTTCCCTTCGCTATGTTGCACAATTATCCTCTTCTTAGTGGTAAAAAAAAAAACTTAGCAAATGTCTCTGGTGCCAAATCTCCTGATAAAACACAAGGTCTAATCCCACCTGTCAAAAAATTCACAGTATGAAAAAGCTCCATTGGTCTATTTATTGCTTCTTTAATCTTTATACGACAATACTCATTTCTTGTCAACTCATATACTACCAAATATTCTGAAATCCGAATCTTATAAGAATTATAATAATCACTGTTTTTTGATTTACACCAAAATCTCTGTGCCTGCTTCAATTCACAATGTAAACTCCTAATGGCATCATTTTTACAGGGACAAAAATTATCATCCTTCAGTGCAACATATTTTAATGGTGCCATTTCATCCAATGAATCAGTTAACGTCTTATTCCATGAATGCTCAGTCTCAGCAATGGAACAAGGAATATAAAAGTCCAGTTGCAGAATCCAGTTCACAGCTGGTTGTACTAAATCATACGTAGGTGTTCCTAAATTCCTCTGAGCAGAATCCCTAATATCTTTTCCAGTTGCTTTCTCAAAGTAAAACTAAGTAATTTATGATCTGACCAATCTACCTTACTAACATGTGGTGAGGAAATCATATTTAAAAACTACGGTTCTAATAACAAAATAAGATCCTAGACATGACCTGCCTTATGTGTGGGCACATTCACAAGAGCAAGACAACAAACGATGAAACAATAAATGTTCACAATCCCTAAACAAATCTGAACTAGGATCAAAAGGAACATGAAAATCTCCCAAAGCATGCAGTTACCCTAAATCCATAGGAAGTGATAAAAAGAAAAAGAACAAGCATCTGATATCAGTCCCAGAAGACAATATACAAGAAAGAACGACAAACTCTTATTAAACACAACTAAAACATTAGCAGTTCCCTCATACACAGCATGTATATTCTTAAAATCCAAAGCTTTTAAATAAATAATCAACCCCCTTATATGTCCTATGAGAACTGTTCCCAACAATAACTAGGTGGAAGGGGTACCATCTTTGGCTCCCACAGGGGGCACTGTTTTCCCAAAGCTGGCTGTGGTTACCTTTGCTAACATTCATTATAGTTTAGCCTATTGTTTTTTGCTTCACTAGGGGGCCCTTTTACTAAGCCACGTAGACGCCGACACACGCCCAACATGTGCCAAATTGGAGTTACTGCCCGGTTACCGCGTGGCCCTTGCGGTAATTTCAATTTTGGAACATGTCCGCTATGCGCATCTGAAAAATATATTTTATTTTCTGGCGCACAGCAGCTACGCGCATCAAGTGGCATTGGACGCACATAGACCATTACCGCCCGGTTACCATGTGAGACCTTACCGCTAGGTCAATGGCTTGTGGTAAGGTCTCAGACCCAAAATGGACGTGCGACAATTTTCATTTTGCCACACGTCCCTTTTTGACAAAACAAAAAGGCATTTTTTGTAGGTGCACTAAAAAATAATTCTGTGCGCGCCCAAAACACGTGTCTAAACTACTATAGGCCATTTTTCAGCGCATCTTAGTAAAAGGACCCCTAGAATTTTTCCAGGCTTTCAGCACCCTGTTATTATATCCCCTCATTTTAATAATGTCCAATACTCTGACTTCTCTCTGCCTTAATTCTTATAATTGTTTGAACTCAAGTGACCACCTCCTGGATATTAGAAGCATCTCCATTTCTAAGTACCGCACCCATTACCACCCCTTCCCTAAGGCATCCCATTACCTTTCGCCTGGAAGGGTCTCTCTATTTCTGATTCTGCAGACAGGATGCTCCAACTCACTTCCACCAGATTAAAATATCTCCTTCACTGTAATCCTATATATGCAATTGACTGGATCTTTGTCCAGCTTTGTCCAGCCTGTGCCAGAGCATTTTAGATTCTCAGTATATCTAGACATGCTGTCTCCTTTTTGCATGTCACCCTGTTTTTAGTCACTTTAATATTATTTTTTGTAAGTAAAGTGTTATTGCGATGAAACAGGGAATTTATGTCTGTGACTTCTTAAGTAAATGTATGGTATGCTTTCTTTTTTTGTAAAGCTGTTACAGAAGTGACAGTTTTTCCCGCCTAAGCTGTGAGGTAATCTTTAGTCTCAGTATGGAAGCACAGAGGTAAACATAGTAACATAGTAACATAGTAGATGACGGCAGAAAAAGACCTGCACGGTCCATCCAGTCTGCCCAACAAGATAAACTCACATGTGCCACTTTTTGTGTATACCTTACCTTAATTTGTAGCTGTCTTTTTTAGGGCACAGACCGTATAAGTCTGCCCAGCACTATCCCCGCCCCCCAACCACCCGCCCCGCCTCCCACCACTGGCTCTGGCACAGACCGTATAAGTCTGCCCAGCACTATCCCACCTCCCAACCACCAGCCCTGCCTCCCACCACCAGCTAAGTTTTGAAAAAATAGAAATACCCTCTAAAAGCCAAGGAACAGAGGATTTTCTATTGCTTTTGTTATTATAAACCGCATAGAAACCAGACTGGGCCCTTGCATATATCAAGAATGTGCAAATAAACTAAATAAACTTATTTCCATAAAAAGTTTGTCCATAAGATATTTTTATTTAAAAAAATATATATGTGATTCCTCTTAGTAATATAAATTACTAGTAAAAGAGGCCCGTTTCTGAGCAAATGAAACAGGCGCTAGCAAGGTTTTCGTCGCCAACATCCCCCCTCCCTGCCCAACCCCTTCGTTGTTCTGCCATTGCTCCGCCCTCAACATCATGACGTTTGACGCGAGGGCAGGGCCCGGAGCGATTTCGCAACCCCCCGCCTCCCTCCCTGTGAACCCCTTCGTTGTTCTGCCATCAAGGTTTTCGTCAGCAACACCACCCCTCCCTGCCTCCCTCCCTCCCTGCCAACCCCTTCGTTGTTCTGGCATTGCTCCCCCCTCAACGTCATGACGTTTGACGCAAGGGCGGGGCCCGGAGCGATTTCCCCCCCCCTGCCTCCCTGCCTCCCTCCCTGCCAACCCCTTCATTGTTCTGCCATTGCTCCGCCCTCGAGGGCGGGGCCCGGAGTGATTTTGGTGGCTTCACCACCACGAACCTTCGAACCTTTTTGAAGGAAGTCAGGGCTTGGCTTCACTGACGTCGCTGTCTTCAGAAAGTTGAGGGTGAGTTTTATATATATAGATTACTTAGAGGGGCATAATCGAACGAAAACTTCTATCTCCATGGGTGTTTATCTCCAAGAACGGGTCCGTGAAGGGGCGGACCGAACCGTATTTTGGGAAAAAATAGACGTCCATGTTTTATTCAACAATTTGTGAGCTGGGCGTTTTTGTTTTTCAGCGATAATGGAAAATGAAAGCGCCCAGCTCAAAAACGAATAAATCCAAGGCATTTGTTCGTGGGAGGGGCCAGGAGTCGTAGTGCACTGGTCCCCCTCACATGCCAGGACACCAACCGGGCACCCTAGGGGCCACTTTTACAAAAAAAAAAAGGTAAAAGAGCTCCCAGGTGCATAGCACCCTTCCCTTGTGTGTTGAGCCCCCCAAATCCCCCTCAAAACCCACCACCCACAAGTCTACACCATTACTATAGCCCTAAGGGGTGAAGGGGGGCACCTACATGTGGGTACAGTGGGTTTGGGGGGCGGTGTGGAGGGCTCCCATTTACCAGCACAAGTGTAACAGGTGGGGGGGATGGGCCTGGGTCTACCTGCCTGACGTCCACTGCACCCCCTAATAACTGCTCCAGTGACCTGCATACTGCTGCCAGGGAGGTGGGTATGACATTTGAGGGTGAACATAAAAAGTTGTGAAACGGCATATTTTTGTGGTGGGAGGGGGTTTGTGACCACTGGGGGAGTCAGGGGAGGTCATCCCCGACTCCCTCCAGTGGTCATCTGGTCATTTAGGGCACTTTTTGGGGCCCTATTCATGGAAAAACAGGGTCCAGGAAAAGTGCCCTAAATTCTCGCTAAAAACGCATATTTTTTTTCCATTATCGGCGAAAGGCGCCTATCTCTGATCGGCCGATAACCACGCCCCAGTTCCGCCTTCACCACGCCTTTGACACGCCCCCATCAACCTTGTCCGCATCCGCGACGGAGTGCAGTTGAAAACGTCCAAATTCGGCTTTCGATTATACCGCTTTATTCGTTTTTGTGAGATAAACGTCTATCTCCCGATTTGGGTCGCAATATAGGCGTTTTTCTTTTTCAATTATAAGCTGGTTAGTAATATTAATTCAAAAGGAGTAAAGCCTGTGAAACTGGGATTACCTTAGAGATTCAAGTGTTCGCATTGTTAAATAATTTCTGATTTTAAAAAAGAAAAAATGAAATTAGGTTTATTATTTCTACTAATACTGGACAATAAGTATGTTTTCAACTAAATAAACTGAAAATACACCGTTGTGGGTTTGAAGAAGCCAACCAGATGATCAATGTGGAATAATGATTCAGATAAATAATAACTGGGGATAATCAGGTTAACACCACGTTTTCTTTGTTTACTGTTGTTTAATTGATCTCCTTGTCTTGTTCCACTCTCCCTATTTTGTGGTCTAAGGAAGAGTATAGAATGACCCGATTGAAATAATTCTTATGTATTACTTTCTCTGTATTTCTGGTAAGTTATTTTATTGCTTGTAAATTTAAATTCTTATAAATAAATTATATATATATATATATCTCGTCCATCCTCATGGTAAGATATATTAAGGAAAATAATACAGATTTAAATATATTAAAGGGGCAATTATGGTAACCCCCCCCCCCCCCCCCCCCCCACACACACACACACACCTTTCAACTAAGCTTGTATGTATTTTATACTGCATTTGCAAACCTTGTAGCTAATTTTCAAAGGGAAACCACTCAGGTCATTGCTTTTTGAAAAGTGTCTACAAAATTCAAAGGTACAAATAATTTGTACCAATGAACTTTGAACTTGCTTTTTTGTGTGGACATATACCTTGGAAATCATTGGAACAATACTGGAACGTATAACTGACTTAGCTGTTTATTTTTTTAAATTAAAAATGGACAAAATGGCTAAATGGGCTGGGTTTGGGAGAAGGAGGAATTTAAAATTATCTGTTTGTGGTGAAATTCACATCTCTGACCTGAGACCCTGTTCAAGGCTTATGAGCAGTTAATTTCCTGAAGCTTCCCAGGTACTACCCAGGTAGTGACAAAGTGTTTAGACGGTTTTAAAATTGATTCTTATTTAGTTACCTGTTATTGCCTGTTACTTTTCCATCTGTTTTATATGGTTCACTGTTCTAATTTTGTGACAATAAACCTTGTTGGTTTATTGACTCTTGTCCTGGGCTGACTAATAATCCTGGTGGTTTGTGTGTTGGATCTGTGGGTGCTTTCCAGGAACTGTGGGACCCCTGAGAGTGTGACCCCAGTAACTTAGAAATCACCGGGATCCGGGGAATAACTTGAGAGTGGGAGACTCAACCAGAGACAAGTGAGACCCAGCCGGTGGGGTGGAGGGTGCTAGTGTAGAGCACAGGTGGCAGGTGCAGGTGGACTTGAGCAGTGCTAGGACTGACCCTTCAGGTGGCTACAGCATTAACCCTAGGTGGGTAATAGGCATTTCATGATAGTTATTCTACCACTTTTTCTGCCATCCCTATCACTCCTAAACAGATTAAATCCTGCTATGGGTGTGGGACTCATTGAATCACATTTCCATGACATTGGGATCTGCTTCTGCCATTAGGGTTTGCAAGCTTGTAATGTTACTATGAGAATTTATGCTCTTTCCTAGTTTTTCAGACATTTCTTCGTCTCTCAACTTATTTCTGTGTACGCGCATATCGTCCCTAGGGTTTACAGTTAGCCCTGTGTGACAAGCACATCAGTGTTTTTCTCCATCTGAAGCTGCATGTTCAGCTTCCATTTGCCAACATACCATTGTACACACTAGTACACACAGTAGATATTTCAGTTCTCATTTGCAAGAACAAACTGTTCTGTATATTGGGGCAATTGGAGGGGTGATGCAATGTTTGTTTTCTTTGTCATAAGTTCTCTTTCCTGTCAGATTATACTCCTTTCTTCAACTGCTTTGAATTTCCTCACATGAAACACTGAAGGGATGAAGCAGATACCTACATTTTTGCACAATACTCAGTGTTTAATGAGAATGCACATTCTCAAACTGGAGGCAAAATAAACCCTTCCTGTGGGCTGGTTCAAACTGTTTGTGCAGTTGGGTACTAGGGCATGATTTGTAGGACAAGTCTAAAGTGTTATATCTCATTCAGTACTTTTGGAGGACATAAAAAAGCCAGTCACTGAAGAAGGAGTTGCAAAGTCCCTCCAGTTGCTCATGCTACTATAGGGACAGGAGAGATCAGACACAGAAAGCAGTAGCAGTGCAGGTTGGATTGCCAACTGACTCCAGATTTTCAGGGTAGACAGATCCTGCCCAAGTTTTACCCTATTCACCTCATGGGCATGTAGTTTTACTTTCCTTAAGGCAGGGATTCTCAACCCAGTCCTTGGGACACACCTAGCCAGTCATGTTATCAGGATATCACAATGAATATGCATGAGATAAATTTGCATGCACATCCTCCATTGTACGTAAATCTGTCTCATGCATATTCATTGTATACCATTAATTAGACTACTGCAAAGTTGTATATTTCAAAATCTAGCTACTCTTTATTGCTAGTCACACTTTCACCCCTAAGCAATTATTCATACTAAAACTCACACAACAACCATCAAATCCCTTGGGATTTTCAAACGTAAGGACTGAAAAATATATCAATTGTTCCACAGATCTTATAGTCCATACCATATCTTCTCTGATACAACCTCCATGGTTGTTAGATCTCCAATAAATCTACTGTCCACTGTCCACACAGTGCGTTCCAAATGACTGTGTTCTAAAAAATGTCCAGTATTTCATCAATTCAAACTCAGTCCTGATGATGAAAACAGTGTCTTAATCGCCAACAGATGTAAAATCTTCACTACTCCCTTCTCCTCTCAACACAGGGATTTGTCTGGATCAAACTCTCTTTACAGGCAATCATCCGGTCTCATTGCCTGTATAGACCGGATGATTGCCACACACTACAGCTGCTGCTCCCCTCTTGTGCACTACAGTCTCCTAAGCCTCAGTGTGCCTTTCCTGGTCCTACCTTGGTGGTCTAGTGGCTTCTTCGGGGGCAGGAAAGAACCCCACTCTTTTCTGCCCATTACTGCTATTCTGCCTGGCGATGCTATGTTTTCAAAATGGGTGCCAAGACTTTCCACGCTAGTGTCGTGGGTCTCAACAGTCTCACGAGACTGCCGAGGGAGTCTCGACAGCCATTTTTAAAACACGGTGGTGTGGCACCAGGCAGAATAGTGGCAGCAGGCAGGAAAGAGTGTTGTTCTAGGGCCCTTCAAGTTGGGACTGCGGAGGGCCCACTGAGGTTTGGGGGGCTGTAGTGTGCAGGAGGTGGGAAGTTTGTGGGCCACTAGAGCCTCTGGGCCCTCAGGTACTGCCCAGTTGCCTGAATGGTCAGTCCACCTATGGTCAGCACACCGCTCACCCCCTCCTTCAGCCTCCCTATACAAATCAATCATCTACCTACTAAGAATGGAGAGCGAGAAATACAAGGAAAAGGAGGGGAGAACAGTGCACAGGAAGAAGAAAGAGGTGATTAGGGTCCGCATGAGCAAGCAGCCCAAAGAGCCCAGTGGCTGTCTGCTGCTCAGTTCCATAACTGGCTGCAGCCTGACGGGAATAGGAACCCTTAATCTTCTGCCATCAGTACTTTCCTTCCCTCCTGCGCAGTTCAAATATTCAGTCTTGGAAACTATTTGAATCATATTGGAAGGAGGCAATGACCTTCCCATGTCAGCTGGGCCTGGGGGTAAGGAAAAGAAGCTGCATTTACATAATCACTGAGGTGAGGTGGGCTGGAGGAAAGAAGTACCTGGTTGGAATTTGGGGGTTGAGGGGTACAGGTAGAATTTGGAAACATGGATTGATAGGGTGATTGGGGAAAGCAACAATTAGGAGATAGGAATTATTGTTGACTGGGGTACTGGGTGAATTAGGACTGGGAGAATGGTCATTGGTAGGGAGGAAGAGTAGCAATTGGGTAACTGGTGGGCAGTGGTGAATGGGAGATGGAATGAGTAGTAATTGGGATAGTGGGGAGGGGTGAAGAAAGCAGGTAATTAGGGTAAGAGGGCAGAGTGAACGGGAATCTGGTGAGACCAGAGTGTGAGTTCAGAGGGTGTAATGCTACAAGTATCAGTGGAGAATGTTGGACAAAGAATTGATAATATGAGTGGGGAAATAATATGATATATAAATGAGAGTCTGTAAGACACAGGGCCGGCCCTAGGGTTTCTAGCACCCTCCTGCAGTCTATTAGTCAGCGCCCCTACCCATCCAGAGGCGGGATCACTATGGCTCCGCCCCCATAGTAGACACACCCCTTTTACCAGCCATGGCATCATTGAAAATATTACACCAGTATAGAAGAAAAATAACTTAGTACACAGACCAGGAATTAGGAGAACAGACAGTCTTGCCAACTCTGAAAAACAATGTGTTATCAAAATTTCAGAATCTAACAAACAGATCCCTATTCAGACACTTGGCCTTGCAGTCACACATGTAGAACAGTAATAGCCCCTCTTCAAATTCTTCAGAAATTAACCTGAAATCCTAAGAAGTTAGACTCTGCATGCAGCACAATAGCCTTCCCATCGAGCACAGCTTAGGATCTAGCTAGGACAGACTTAATCAGCATAAACTAACCTATTCTACAATCTGAGTTGGACAGACTAACAGGAGTTACTGAAGTGGGAATGAGAGATAGGTGATGGTTAGGAATTGAAAGCAGGCATCTAGCCCTCCTGTCCTGTGAGTCGCTGTGTTGGGGGTGGGGGGTGGGGGTAGAAAAGGGTGGGTCAGGTGCAGCACTAAACAGCAGTCTCTGACAAAACAAGGGTCCAGGCTCTGCTGTGCTGTCTGTCTGAGCCCTCTCTGGGCAGAGGTTAGCTGAGCTCCCACAAGTTATTTCAGAGTCAGATTCAGTTGGAGCAGTGACGTCCTCTGACAAACACAAGGAGGATATTTCTCTGCGTGGGAGGGGGGAGGGGATGGGACAGAGAGCTGACAGCTTTGGAGCCAGACTGAGATGAGCAGCAGAGATTAGGTACTGAAAAACAAAAGCCTCAGCAGAGCTTGATTGCTTGCAATTTTTGCAAAGCGGCGCCCTTGAAGGCAAGGCGTCCCCCTGCAGTGCTTACCCTGCTTACCGGGTTAGACCGGCCCTGGTAAGACAAGCTAGGGAGTATTAGCTATGGGGTGTGAGACAAGATTAGGGATGTGAGATGGGGAGTGAGGGGTGGGGGGAGGACAAGGAATGGTATGAAGTACCCAGGGGACTGGGAAAGAAGAGACAGTGGAAAAGGACAGGCGGAGACACTGAGGGAATGTGCTGGGCAGGAGATAAAAGTGAGAAGGAATGGTAAACTTGGTAGAAGAAAATAGAGAATAGAAAGGGACTGTAATCAGGGGAAAGAGTGAATGACAGAGGAGGAGCTTGAGCTGGTGAGTGATGAAAGATCTGTTATTAGTACTATGTACCCTCTTTTTAAAATCAAGCATGGCACCTGAAGATTGGAAGGTGGCCAACGTAACGTCAATTTTTGCAAAGGGTTTCGGAATTGACCTGATAATTATAAACCAGTGAACCTGATGTTGGGGTCAGGCAAAATGATAGAGACTGTTGTATAGAGCAATATTACTGATCATATACAGAGGCATGGATGAACGGGACAAAGCCAACGTGGATTTAGCTAAAGGATATCTTGCCTCACCAATCTACTACATTTTCTTTCGAAGGTGTGAATAAACATGTGGATAAAAGTGAGCTGGTTCTATCTGGATTTTCAGAAAGCATTTCACAAAGAACCTCATGAGAGACTCCTGAGGAAATTAAAAAGTCATGGGATAGGGGGCAGTGTCCTATGGTAGATTGAGAATTGTTTAAAAGATAGAAACAATAAGTTGGGTTAAACGGTCAATATTCTCAATGGAGAAGGGTGAATAGTGGAGTTCCCCAGGCATCTGTGCTGTGATTGCTGCTTTTTAACATATTAAATTAGTTCCTTATTTTCTGTCTTATCTATCTATCCTGCTTATAATCGAACGAGAAAAACGCCCAAGTTCCGACCTAAATCGGGAGATGGGCGTTTTTCTCACAAAAACAAATAAAGCGGTATAATCGAAAGCCGAACTTTGGACGCTTTCAACTGCACTCCGTCGCGGATGCGGACAAAGTTGACGGGGGCGTGTCGGAGGCGTGGTGAAGGCGGAACTGGGGCGTGGTTATCACCCGAACAGAGATGGGCGCCTTTCGCCGATAATGGATACGTTTGTAGCTAGAATTTAGGGCACTTTTCCTGGACCCTGTTTTTTCACGAATAAGGCCCCAAAAAGTGCCCTAAATGACCAGATGACCCCCAGAGGGAGTCGGGGATGACCTCCCCTGACTCCCCCAGTGGTCACTAACCCCCTCCCACCACAAAAAAATGATGTTTCACAACTTTTTACTTTCACCCTCAAATGTCCTCCTCCCAAGCAGCAGTATGCAGGTCCCTGGAGCAGTTGTTAGGGGGTGCAGTGGACGTCAGGCAGGTGGACCCAGGCCCATCCCCCCCCTACCTGTTACAATTGTGCTGCTTAATGCTTAGTCGTCCAACCCCCCCAAACTCACTGTACCCACATGTAGGTGCCCCCCTTCACCTCTTAGGGCTATAGTAATGGTGTAGACTTGTGGGCAGTAGGTTTTGAGGGGGATTTGGGGGGCTCAACACCCAAGGGAAGGGTGCTATGCACCTGGGAGCTCTTTTACCTTTTTTTTTGTTTTTGTAAAAGTGCCCCCTAGGGTGCCCGGTTGGTGTCCTGGCATGTGAGGGGGACCAGTGCACTATGAATCCTGGCCCCTCCCACGAACAAATGCCTTGGATTTATTCGTTTTTGAGCTGGGCGATTTCATTTTCCATTATCGCTGAAAAGCAAAAACGCCCAGCTCACACCTTGGCGAATAACACATGGGCGTCTATTTTTTTTGAAAATACGGTTCACTCCGCCCCTTCACGGACCCGTTCTCGGAGATAAACGCCCATGGAGATAGGCGTTTCTGGTCGATTATGCCCCTCTATATGTTCCATCTTTGATTACATCCTATGCTGTCTATTAAAATGTTTTATTGCATATTGTGTTGACAACATACAATAGGAGGAAATATTTTTTTCACTCAATGAATAGTTAAGCTCTGGAACTCTTTGCCAGAGGATGTGGTAACAGTGGTTAACATATCTGGGTTTAAAAAAGGTTTGGACAAATTCCCGGAGGAAAAGTCCATAGTCTGTTATTGAGACAGACATGGGAAGCAACTGCTTGCCCTGAGATTTGTAGTATGAAGTGTTGCCATGATATGAGTTTCTGCCAGGTACTTGTGACCTAGCATGGCCACTGTTTGGAAAACAGGATGCTGGGCTGGATGGACCATTGGTCTGACCCAGTATGGCTACTCTTATGTTCTTATCTTATGTTCTTATGTTCATTGTAATGTAACATACTATACCATACTTTGCATTGTTGTTTGAATATTTTTACTGCTATAATGTATTCTTCCTATACACCACTTTGAGTGAATTCCTTCAAAAAGGAGGTAAATATATCCTAATACATAAAATGAATTTATAAATGATGTAAGTTTCCATATTAGAAGTCACTATCCAGGCAAAGGATGTAGCGGCGGCCAAGAAAGCAAATAGGATATTAGGAATTATTAGGAAAAGAATGGAGAATAAAACAGATAATATAATGTCAAATTGACAAATTAAAGAGTGACAAATCACCTGGACCGATAGTATACACGTCAGGGTACTGAAAGAACTCAAACATGAAATTGCTGATCTGTTGTTAGTGATCTGTAAACTATCGTTAAAATCGTCCGTAGTACCTGAACATTGGAAGTTGGCCAATGTAACCCCAGTTTTTAAAAAGAGATCCAGGGATGATCTTGGAAATTACAAATTGTTAAGCCTGACTTCAGTGCCTGGCAAAATAGTGGAAGCTATTATAAAAAATAAAATTACAGAACACATAAACAAACATGGCTTAATGGGACAGAGTTGGCATGGGTTCAGCCAAGGAAAGTCTTGCCTCACCAATTTGCTTCATTTCTTTGAAGGTGTGAATTAACATGTGGATAAAGGTGAGCTAGTTAATGTAGCTTATCTAGATTGTCAGAAAGCTTTTGACAAAGTTCCCCATGAGAGACTCCTGAGAAAATTAAAAAGTTATGGGATAGGAGGTAATGTCCTTCTATGGATTGGTTATTGGAGAGAAAACAGAGGGTAGGGTTAAATGCAGTGGTGTACTGGTAAATTTTTAACAACAGGCTCTCTCCCCGGTCCACCTCTGCGCCCCCCCCAAAAAAAAAAAAAATTGCAGAGCTGGCTATACCTGGGAAGAGAGCCTGGGGGGGGGGGGGGGCAATACATTACTCTCTCCAAGAAAAAAAAATTAAATGCTCCCAGGTTCCAATCTAATTCATGTTTAATGTGGGATAAAATGCCGTAAATAAGTAGAAACTCTGAACGTTGAGCACCTGATTCTCATAACATGATGTCTGTTTTAGAAGCCCTTTACCAGGAGAAAAAAAATCTCTGCACCAATATAACAGAGTCAGGGTGTCCCTATCAGGGGCGTAGCTACGGGTGGGCCTGGATGGGCCCAGGCCCACCCAGTTTAGCCTCAGGCCCGCCCAGAAGCAGATCCTTGCCGTGACCGTCTCCCACCCCTGCCGCAGCGCTTCATTTAATGTTGTTGTCGGCGCTGCTGTTAGTTTCCCATCCCCCCGCGGCGGCGCTTTACACTTTACCCGACAGCAACGCTACAGATGCAGCGCTGACGTCCGACGTCCTGCTCCGGGGCCTTCCGCGTCCCGCCTCCGTAACAGGAAGTTACATCAGCGTGGAAGGCCCCGGAGCAGGACGTCGGACGTCAGCGCTGCATCTGTAGCGTTGCCGTCGGGTAAAGTGTAAAGCGCCGCCGCGGGGGTGGGAAACTGTAACAGCAGCGCCGACAACAACATTAAATGAAGCGCTGCGGCAGGGGTGGGAGAGGGTGAGGAAGTCAGTGGGGTGCTGCGTGCTGGCCCAGTAAGGGGAGGCAGGGAGGGGAGGGAACAGAAGGGTGCTGGACTTGCAAGGGTTGAAGGGAAGGGAGAGAGGTTTTTGATTTGCAGAGGGGAGGTTGGAAGGAAGGGGAGAGGTTTTGGGAATTTGCAGAGGGGAGGTTGGAGGGAAGGGAGAGAAGTTTTGGGATTTGCAGAAGGGAGGTTGGAGGGAAGGGAAGAGGTTTTTGATTTGCAGAGGGGAGGTTGGAAGGAAGGGGAGAGGTTTTGGGAATTTGCAGAGGGGAGGTTGGAGGGAAGGGAGAGAAGTTTTGGGATTTGCAGAAGGGAGGTTGGAGGGAAGGGAAGAGGTTTTTGATTTGCAGAGGGGAGGTTGGAAGGAAGGGGAGAGGTTTTGGGAATTTGCAGAGGGGAGGTTGGAGGGAAGGGAGAGAAGTTTTGGGATTTGCAGAGGGGAGGTTGGAGGGAAGGGAAGAGAAGAGGTTTTTGATTTGCAGAGGGGAGGTTGGAAGGAAGGGGAGAGGTTTTGGAATTTGCAGAGGGGAGGTTGGAGGGAAGGGAGAGAAGTTTTGGGATTTGCAGAGGGGAGGTTGGAGGGAAGGGAAGAGGTTTTGAATTTGTAGAGGGGAGGTTGGCAGGAAGGAGAGAGAGAGGTTTTGGGATTTGCAGAGGGGAGGTTGGAGGGAAGGGGAGAGGTTTTGGATTTGCAGAGGGGAGGTTGGAGGGAAGGGAGAGGTTTTGGATATATAGGGGGGGTGGAAGGAAGGGGAGAGGTGCTGGATATGCAGGGGGGTGGAGGGAAAGGGGAGAAGTGCTGGATATGCAGAGGGTTGAAGTGAAGGGGAGAGGTGCTGGACATGTATGGGAGTTGGATGAAAGGGAAAGAGGTGCTGAACATGTAGGGGGGCTGGATGAAAGGGAGAGATGCTGGACGTGTGTGTGTGGGGGGGGGGGGGGCTGAAGGAGAGGTGCTGGATATGCAGATGATGATATGCAGAGGGAAGGGAGAGAGATGCAGGGAGAAAGAGCCAGATGCATAAGGGGAAGGAAAGAGAGGAAGAGAAGCTGGTTGGGGGTGGGATCAGCGAGGAGAGGGACACATTGGTGTGGAGGAGGGAGAAAGGGGACCTAGGGAAGTATACAGATACAGAAGGGAGATGATGGGCATTAGGTGGGAGCATGGGGACAGGGACACAAATGTGAGATGCTGTATGGGGATGGCACATGGGCACAGAGGGGTAGTACCTGACCAAGGGGGGGGATATAGAATAGAGATAAAATGCTGGACACTGGAGAGGGGGGTATATGGACACAGGGGGGAGGGGGGAGATACCAGACAAGGGAGAGAATAGGAATGCAGAAGGGATATGCTGGGCATGGGGTGCATAGGTGCACAGAGGAATGATGATGGATGAGGGGATATGAACACAGGGGAGATACTGAACAAGGAAATATAGGAAAACAGAGATGGGAGATGGATGATGGACATGAAGAAAGAAGAAATGTCAAATAGGAGACCCTGGCAAGTGAGTTAAGAGAAGACAGAGGGAAGCAGAAACCAGAGACTGGGACCAATATGATTCCTTGAGGAATACAGCAACATCCTACTCACCCCAATCCCAAAAGATACCAAGAAAAAAGCAACCGAAATTGCCAACTATCGTCCAGTTGCATCTATACCACTAGCAATTAAATTGATGGAGAGCATGGTGACCAAACAGATTACCGACTACTTGGACAAGTTCTCAATACTCCACGAATCACAATCGGGTTTCTGCCCCTCCATAGTACCGAATCTGTGCTAGTCACTCTCCTGGCCAAATTCAAGCAGGAAATAGCCATAGGTAAAAGTATACTTCTTCTACAATTTGACATGTCGAGCGCATTCGACATGGTAAACCACAATATACTACTGAGACTTTTAGACTATTTCAGAATTGGTGAAAACATACTCAACTGGATCAAAGGTTTCCTAACCACCAGAACATACCAAGTGAAATCAAACTCAAACATATCACCACCTTGGAAAGCAGACTTTGGAGTACCTCCTCAAGGATCACCACTATCACCAATACTTTCCAACATAATGATGATCCCACTAGCCAAGTCATTATCAAAGCAAGGTCTCAACCCGTTCATCTACGTAGATGATATCACAATTTACATTCCCTTCCGACATGATCTAACAGAAATCAACAACAAAATCAAACTCGGCTTGAATACCATGGATTCATGGGCAAACTCCTTTCAATTGAAACTGAATACTGAAAAAACACATTGCCTCATCCTCTCATCTCAACACAATACATACAAACCCACAACCTTAATCACCCCAGAACACACCCTCCCTATTTCAAACAGCCTGCAAATACTCGGCGTGACAATCGATCGCAACCTCACTCTCGAGAGCCAAGTGAACTCCACAACAAAAAAAAATGTTCTACTCAATGTGGAAACTTAAACGCATAAAACCTTTCTTCCCGAGGGAAATATTTCATAACCTAATACAAGCAATGGTACTAAGTCACACAGACTACTGCAATGGAATTTACGCTGGATGCAAAGAACAACTCACAAAGAAACTCCAGACCGCTCAGAATACAGCAGCCAGACTAATATTTGGCAAATCGCAATTCGACAGTGCCAAGCCCCTCCGAGAAAAACTGCATTGGCTGCTAATCAAAGAACGTATTACTTTCAAAATCTGCACCCTAGGCCACAAAATTATCTACGGCCAAGTCCCAGGATATATGACAGAACTTATAGACCTACCACTCAGAAACACAACCAGATCATCTCGAACATACCTAAACCTCCACTACCCAAACTGCAAAGGACTTAAATACAAAGCAACCTATGCATCCAGCTTCTCCTATATAAGCACACAATTATGGAACGCACTGCCAAAAGTTGTGAAGACAACCTGCAACCACCTAAACTTCAGGAAATCATTAAAAACCTACCTGTTCAAAAAGGTATACCCCGCCGACCCAACATAAATGCCTGCACTCTGCAACACAACATAACCAAAGCTTGTAATGGACACTACCTAATCTTTCCTCTCCTTGATCCCCATTGTAACTGAAACACATGTTCCTTATTCAACCATAATACCACCTGTATTCGTTTCATTACCGGACTTGGCGAACGCCTCTACGGTACTATGTAAGCCACATTGAGCCTGCAAATAGGTGGGAAAATGTGGGATAGAAATGTAACAAATAAAATAAATAAAACACACAGGTCTCAGCAGTCATCTATTATCAATAAATATTTTGAGCAGTCTTAGCGATACAATAAATCATGCAAACACTCACATCTTGTTATATAACAGAATTACTAAAAACATAAGGGTCTCAGCAGTTATCTACTATCTAATAAACAATCCAGTCCAGCTCTTAAAACATATCAATGCTTTCAATCCTCAAGTATAAACAAACTGTGGGACCCTTTTACCAAGCCACGGTAAAAAATGGCCAGTGGTAGTGTGAGCGCATGGGATTATTTCGTGCAGAGGTCACTCTTTACCATGGTGGGGAAAATCCTATTTTTAAATTGCGGTTCTTAATGGCTGTGTGCTAATTTTTCAATTTGGTTTTAGCTTTACTGTGATCCAGTCTCTGGGACTCCTGGTTTTGTGCCCACTTTTCTGTTTGTTTTACAAAGTATCTGTGGGTCTTCGTTGAGTTCTCCACGCTTTGTGGATTCTCTATCAATTGGCACACAGCCATTTACTGCCTCAGCCCTTACCACCACCTATTTAGCAGGCGGTAAGGACTTATGCACTATTCCCATGGTAATTGGGCAGTGCGTGGCAATATCTGGCACTGCCTGATTACTTCCAGGAATGCTTACTCCCCGCCCCCCTTGCTAGAAAATAAAAATTATCTAGCGCGGGAAATGATAAGCACCAAAAACAGAACTACTGCAGAGTGCCTGGGTGCATCCGGCGGTAGAGCAAAAGAACTCCTGTATGTGTGCAATCAAAAAAATAGGGGACCACAAGAGAAATAACATGATGATCAATATAAAACTTGAAATATCATCAAAGTAAAAAATGCCAAAGAGTTAAAAATCCAGGGAGAACAGAAAGGCACGTTTTCTCTATAGAATGGGAGTAAAATAAGAAACCCTTTGGATTCAAAATAAATATATTGTTCAAGAAGACTTAATCATAAAATGGCTAGGCAAAACATTACAAAATCAGTGACTTAAGCTACGTTGTCATATATATATATATATATATATATATATATATATATATATAAAACCCTAAAAAGCATTGATTATTGAAGTTCAACAATAAAGTTTGAACATTCAAACTACTTGCATACATACAGAACAGAAAAATCCCCAAAACGCTGCTCTGGAGGCACCAAAACACGCTTTTATTGACTATTGAAGATATTAGGTAAAAACACTTGAACCGCAGTCTTCAAGATGCAACACCAAATGGTAAAATATTGATTTGGCACTATCACTTGTGTAATCCCTGGTTATGTTGGGATTACTGATGGGCTGATGATCAGAAGCAAACACAGACGCTAGAGGCTGTTAATGCCATACTAGCGCCTGCATTTGCTACCGCCCCATGATCAGAGCCCCTGAGCACGTGAAACAATGTGCTCGCGGGCTCTGAACGCAACTAGCATGCAAATGAATATAAAATAGGGCTCTTAGTGCAAGTAGCATGTAAATGCATGCTAAATCTATTCATCCCCAATGATCAGCGACCAGCGCACCAAAGACTGGCTCTCTGGCCGCAGCAAACCCTATGCCAGCTCACAGCTGGCGTTAGGGTTTGCAGACCATTGAGGAGGAATGGTGAGCCCTATGCAGCATGCATTTGCATGCTACCTGGCCCCCACTCCCCCCAATGCAGCAGCCCCGGAAGGAACCCTGACTTGACCTGAACCCCCCTCCCCCCAGCAACAGAGGGCTGGAGGTCCCCTCCAGGCCCCCCAACACAGATTCAGGGGGGCTAGAGATCCGGTATCCCACCGATTTCCCTGGTGACCCTGTGGGCCACAGGTAAATCTCATCCCCCCACCTGGTGGTCTAGCAGCCCTTCCCACCCCCCTACCTGCAGTTGGAGGAGGGAGGTGGGCTCCTTCCTCTTCCATCGGCGCTGCCTGCAAAATGGCAGCGCCCAGCCCAGTGCATCCTGGGATGCGCTGGGCAGGGCTTCACACCATATAAGGGACTCCCTTATATGGTGTGAAGCCCTGTCCAGCACATCCCAGGATGCACTGGGCAGGGTTGGGCACTGCCATTTTGTAGGCGGCGCCAATGGAAGAGGAGAAAAGCCACCTCCCTCCTTCAAGTGCAAGTAGGGGGTGGGGAAAGACCCCTAGACCACCAGGTCGGAGGGGGGATTTATCCGTGGCCCACTGGGCCACCAGGGAAATTGGGATGCTGGGGGGGGGGGGGGTTAGATGGGGCTGGAGACCCACTGGATCTCCAGCCCCCCCTGAACCTGTGTCGGGAAGCCTGGAGGTCTGCTGGATCTCCAGCCCCCTGTTGCTGGGGGGAGGGAGGGTTTGGGTCGGGGTTCCTCACTTACCTGCAGCCCACTGGGCCACCAGAGACATTGGAGGGATGCTGGGGGGTTAAGGGGGGCTGGAGACCCACTGGATCTCCAGCGCCCCCAAGCCTGTGTTGTGGGTGTCGGGGAGCCTGGAGGTCTGCTGGACCTCCAGCCTCGTTGCTGGGGGGAAGGTTTGGGTCGGGGTTCCTCACTTACCTGCGGCCCACTGGGCCACCAGGGACATCCGAGGGATGCTGGGGGGGTTAGAGGGGGCTGGAGACCCACTGGATCTCCAGCCCCCCTGAACCTGAGTCAGGAGGACTGGAGGTCCACCGGACCTCCAGCCCCCATTTTTCTTGGCTCGGGCGGGAGTAGTTGGGGTTTGGTGGTCCCATGGACCTCCAGCCCCTGTGTTTGACAGGTCTGGGCTTTTGACAGCCCAGACCTGTCAAACAGTGTGGGAGAATTGTCAAGTGCGGGAGGATTGTGCCTGAATCCTCCCGCACTTCTACCCCATGATCAGAGAGAATTGCGTGCTTAAATTTGACTGCAATTATCTCTGATCATAGGTCTGGTAAAGCCCCGCGCTGTTCCAGCGCTATTTTTAGGGCACTTTTTGGATCAGCATGGGGCTTTTGATCATCTGCCTGTGAAAGAGTAAGTCCCCGGTACAGAGTCACTGGGGAGGAGTGACTGGGAGGTCCCTGGCTGGGAGGAAGACCCAGTGGCGTACCAAGGGGGGGGGTCCGCCCCGGGTGCACGCCGCTGGGGGGGTGTCGTGTGCCTGTCCGCTACGTTCGTTCTGTGCTCCCTCTGCCCCAGAACAGGTTACTTCCTGTTCCGGGGCAGAGGGAACATGGAAACGAACGAAGCGGACAGGCGCGCGGCACCCCCTCCCCCCAGCGGCGTGCACCCGGGGGGCGGGGCGCATCGGCGTTCCACCCCGGGTGTTAGCCTCCCTAGGAACGCCACTGGGAAGACCAACCTATGGGAGTGTTTGTGGAATAAAATACAGAAAGATAGTGCCTGGGGTGGGGTGAGTGACACGTTGGGAGGAGTTTGGAGTTAATAAAAGAGTTGCCTGTGAAAGGACATGATCTTTGGTTGCCAGATGGTCCCTGGCCACTGACCAGAAGGAGTAAAGTAGAATCCCAAATAAGAGAGAACCACTGCTGGCTGCAAAGGAGAGTTGTGGCTCAGCAAAGCAGCAACTGTGATTGAGGAGAGCTCTACAGGTGCGGGTAGGGGGGAGACCCAGTCCAGGAGCGTGAGAGTGGAACCAGGGAGAACCCATCCCAGGATCAGAGTGGTGCCAATACAAAGGATCATTCTGCAGGGAGGTCAGACCATAAGGGGTCTAGACCTGGGAAAATTGTGAGGAGCACAGCTGAGGACTGAATTCTCAGGGATAGGCATGGACAGGAGCACTTGTCTATATTTTGAAATAGCCCTGTACAAATACCCGTGAAGTAAGTGGTATAGGTGTTCCCCACAGAACATCAGAAGTTGGAGAATAAGTTATATAAAAGTGCTACAATCAATTGTGTTGCAAGTGAATCGTTGCCATCTGCTTGTTGCAGAAGTTAAAATAAAAGTTCAATTTGTGATTAAGCCTTTGGAGTACTGCACGGTTCCTGGACTGAAGAGCTGAGTGGAACCCAGAACTGGTAAAGTGTCTTCCAAACCTCCAGATCACTATTCTGGACCATTTACCCACTCCCAGCTCGACTGCACGTGGACTGGATCTGATGTGTGTGGCAAGAGTGGTCTGCGAGTGAGTGGAGATTGAGAAGTTTTGTTTTGTGGCCCAGGGATGGAGTTAACGCAACAGGTTACACCCAGGTTACACTTGGAACTAACAAACAATATATATTTAGTCAGGAAAACGTACCAAAAAGAGCTTCAGTGGGACAGCAAAGCAGTAATTGCAGCTTCCTATTCCATCAATGGGAAACGTGTGTGCTGCGTGGCATGTGTTGATAAATAATAAAATATTAAAATGAGAAAACTTACATCAACAGCATGTTGGGGGTGTGTTGGGGTGGGATTAGGGTGGGCTTAGGGCGGTGGTTCCCATACTGGGTCGACCAGGTTTGGGAACCACTGGCTTAGGGCATTCCTAACACTTGGATGTTTTACAGCCATAATGGAACAAAACAAAAACCTCTAGGGCTACAGCTTCACTGTTTTAGTTTAGACCTGTTTTTAGAATGAATAAGACACAAAAAGGTGCCTAAATGACCAGATGACTACTGGAGGGATGACCCAGTGGTTCCTGACCCCTTACTCCCCCAATGGTCACTTACCCCTTCCCACTCCACCCCCCAAAGACGTGAATAAAAACAGTATATATCAGCCCCTTTTACAGCTTCAGATGTTAAAGCCAATTCTATTAGAGCAGCAATCAGGTCCTTGGAGTAGTGTATTGGTGGGTGCAGTGCACCGTATAGAGGATGACTCAGTGTCATATACCATCTACCTGTTACACTTTTAGAAAGTGTCAGCCCTCCTACACTCACTAGAGACCTCCTGTATCCACGCCTTGGGTGAATCTCTTCATAAAGGCGGTTAATAAATCCCAATAAATAAATAAAGGTGACTCCCTTTACCCATAAGGGCTATTGTAGTGGTGTACAATTGGGGGCGGTGGGTTTTAGAGGGATCAGCAGACAAGATAAAGGAGCAACGGTGAACTATGTACCTTGGAGCTTTTATATGACAGTTCACAGCAGTGCCTCCTAGGGTGCCCCATTGCTCTCCTGGGGTGTCTGTTTGGCCAGCTACTATGAATGCTGGCGCCTCCTACATTCCAATGGCTTGATTTTCTGTGCTTTTCACTTCTTTTTTTTGAAAATAGACCAAATAGATGACGCACAAAAACATTTTGCATGTGGCCATTAAAAAAAAAAAGAAGACATTTTGCTGTTTTGAAAATGGCTATATTTCCTATTCAGATCTGGGACATTTTGCACAAAACATCTCAAGTCCAACTTAGACATCATATTGAAAATGTCCCTCTACATAACTTTGTAAGTCTAAGTGCTTTAAAATTAGAAAAATTTATTGCACTGTTCAAACCATGTGGTGTCTGAGAGTTATGTTCAAAGATTACACATTGCTCTTACTGCAGTAATTTGATGTCTAAATTGCCTCCTGTCCAAGGGAGAGACAGCATCTTGAATAGAAAAAAACTTCCATAAAACTGTAATTGAAGGACTAGCAATGACTAAGCAAAGGCACTGTCGTCACTTGTCTGTTGATTTTAATTTTCTAATTATTTTCCCTACATAAATCAGGTTACACGGACAAATTATAATGCACATGACATTCTGGGAATTACAGTCTGACAGGTGATTGATCTTGAACCTTCTCCCTGTTGTGGGGTGAATGAAAACCTCTGTATTAAGGGAATTAGCACAAACAGAGCACTGGCCACATTTATAATGTCTTCTACGGACATGAAAAATGGGAAAGACTGGACTAAAAGCAGAAGGTGCAACTCTTAATATTTTGGTCTCTGGTATAGGCAGTCGTAAGGACTTTGTTTTAGAAGGGCATGAATGTTCTCAAAACAAAGTCCTTAGAGGACATTATAAATAAATCCAGTGCTCTGTGCTAATTCCCTTAAAACCCTTTAGTGTCCAATGTTCCTGTAATAAGCCATATGGGAACAGATTGATGGGAACATTGGACACTAAAGGGTTAATTAATACAGAAGTTTGTATTCACCCCACTACAGGTAGAAGATAGAAGATCAATGACCTGTCAGACTGTAATTCCCAGAATGTCATGCACATTAGAATTTGTCTGTGAGTGGAGGAGTAGCCTAGTGGTTAGTGCAGCAGACATTGATCCTGGGGAACTAGGTTCAATTCCCACTACAGCTCCTTGCCAAGTTAACCCTCCATTGCCCCAGGTACAAAATAAGTACCTGTATATAGTATGTAAACCTCTTTGATTTTAACCACAGAAAGGTGGCATGTCAAGTCCCATTCCCTTTCCCCTTTATGCTAATTCCCTTAATACAGAGGGAGGCAATTTAGACACTAGATTACTACTACTACTACTACTTAACATTTCTAGAGCGCTACTAGGGTTACGCAGCGCTGTACAGTTTAACAAAGAAGGACAGTCCCTGCTCAAAGGAGCTTACAATCTAAAGGACGAAATGTCAAGTTGGGCAGTCTAGATTTCCTGAATAGAGGTATAGTGGTTAGGTGCCGAAGGCGACCTTGAAGAGGTGGGCTTTGAGCAAGGATTTGAACTCAGAGCTAGGGGACTACGTTATCAGCCATGATTGCCTTTTCTCAGTGGGCATAAATGGAAAACCAGCATTTTACTTCCTGCCAGCATGGACAGAAGCAGTGATGTAGAGATCTACTCTATTTACTGGAGGTGAAAAATCCAAAAATGTTACATAAGCGCCTTGAATGAGGAGATAGTTTTCATCCCTCTGCCACAGCCTTAACTCCTGGCTCTGATGTCCCAGCAGGGGGAGCAAACTGCTATGGAAGATTTGAAAAACATTAAATCTGCAGACTGCCTTTGGGTTAATGGTCCAGACTGCTCATTTGAAATCTGGGCCTTTCTGGAAAGGTTCAGGCTCTCTATCTCCCATGAACAGCATCTTTCAAGGGAAGCTCTTGCGTGATCAGTCCCTCTCCTCTGCCTGTTACAACTGTGCCAGAGCTGTGGTCCAAACTACATCAGAAATCTGGAAAGATGCAACTAGGTCATGAATAACGTAAGCTTGCCGAAAAACTTGCAAGAAAGAACTGCACCTCAATACAGCCCCTGCTCCCCTGCCGTACTGCTGCCAGAGTCTCAAAGAAAATGGTAATAAACTATATTTAAACAACAACAAAGCACTGAGAGCCTTCAAAATCAGTTCCTTCAATTAAATGACCCGAAAACCAATCCTCCACCAATCACCTGACACGGGCCGTGCCTCAGCACACAGCGCCTGCGTCAGGGGTCAAATGTGTCACAACATGCAATGGATTCAATGCGCAGCAGCAGAGCCCCCCCCCCCCATGCACACCACCAGGCAATCACTCAGCGCGTTAAGAACTGACCAAAGCATAATGAACAAAGAAACGTGTCATCTTTGAACTTAACTCTCAGACACCAAATGGTTTGAACACTGAGATAGATTTTTCTGTCTTTCTGTGATTATTTTATGCATGCGGTTCAATTGTAGTTGTTTGGTGGCTAGGTTAGTATATTATCAGGCTTATTTTTGAAAGAGAAGGGCGCCCATCTTTCGACACAAATCGGGATGTCTACAGATAAGGACCCCAAACTCACAAATACCATGCCCTACGTTTAGGGGAACCCCTAGCATCTTGGGGCTCCCAAGCTGCCAGGAGGTGAATTTGTTTTCTACATTGCTAAAATCTAGGAGGATCCCTGGAGGTCCAATACTGCATGATACTTTTCCGGGCTACTAGACAGATCTTCCCGATAAACCTATGAAGGCTCCTGGTCTAACTAAAAGCATCTGATCAAGGGAACCAATATCCCCCTGTCCCAGAACCAAGAAGGCGTACTTCACTATATCTTTCCAGAAATTGTGCACCAAGGGGCACCTCCAAAGGGCATGCATTTACATAGGAGCCAACTTCTCAAAATTATGGGGGGTGCTAAGCCCAGTGGAAATAACCCCTCCCTGGACAAATACAAGGAATTTTATCAATATTGGGGGTGCTCAAGCACGCACAGCACCGGTTCCTAATGCATGTATATAATTATTGTCCTCTGACGTACACTTCGCACAGAGGGGTGTGTTTATGCTTCCTGCATGATGCAACTGTGTTTGAGTACAATACACCCTCAGCAGTATACGGTAATAGCTCTCCTGCAGCCAGGCATATCATACCAAAGCAGGTATGCACCTAATGTTAATTAGCAAATCCCAGCCCATTAAATCCCTCTCTAAATCAGAAGCCCACTGCTCCCGCACAGCATGGGGAATCAACTGAAGCAGCGCCTTACGTGCTCCAGAAGCACTAATCCCTCTCTCAGAAATCCCATCAAAAAACACCTGTAATTTCTGCCCCAAATGCAGTCTTAATGGCTCTGCTGTCAGTGAGGCTATGGAATGTTGAATTTGATAGTATGCAAACCTGGTCTCCAAGGCCCCCCCCAGCTATCCACTGAAAAGACTCATAATCTAGAAGATCCCTCATCGTGTCCAATAAATGTTCTAGGCGAGTACCCCCACTCTCCAAGTGCCAAAAAATTACACTCTCCTGCCCTGACTGAAAAAAACATTCCCCCTCAGACTCAGAGGGATCTAATCAGTTATTCCAGGATCCTCACCTAAACCCCTCATCAAAATATGCCATATAGTCCTCATTGTATATAACAACAATCCCCACCTTAACTTTCCAGGTAGAAAAGAGCTGGTGCAATGCAATAATGAGAAAAAGGAATAGAGTGTAGAATGCTTGCTTCATATCCATGGGTGTAAATCGGGATTTCCCATACAACCAGTCTCGTAGATGCTGAAGGAGACAAGCTTGATTATATAATTTTAAATGATTCATCCCCAATCCTCCTTGCACCCAGCCCCCCAGCATCGGATGAAATTTCAATTTAGATTTTTTTGGAAGCCCAACAAAATTTGGAAAAAAAATTCTATTTAGAATGTTGTGGCCCTTTATGTAACAATTATATTGGCAAGGTCTGAAAGAGAAAATCATATGCAAAAGACTAATACAGCCCAGCAATGACAAGGGTAGGTCTCTCCAGCCTTTCCAGCAATCATTTGTGGCTCCCAACAAGCGAGAAACATTGATATTATAAAGTGAAGAGACGTCCATAGTAAGCCGAATTCTCAGACACTTAAAATGAGGTCCCGCCCACTTCAAAGGAAACCTATCCCCCCACAGGTGATGAATTGACGCTGATAAGGCAAGCGCCTCTGATTTGTCTAAATTCAGATGGAATCCTGCATAGTCTCCATATTCACTGACAAGTTCCAGCTAAGATGCCAGGGAGTGACATGGGTTAGTGAGATGGACCAAAATATCATCAGCGAACGCATCTAACTTAAACTGATGGGGACCCACTGTCACCCCCTGAGCATCTGGGGAGTTCGGTATGTCTCAAAGAAGGAGATCTAAAGTTAAAATAAATAGGAGAGGTGACAGCAGGCAACCTTGCCTAGTGCCCCTTAAAATTAGAAAGTAATCAGACTCCACCCCATTAACTAAAAGTTTAGCAAGTGGTGAGGAATATAAGGCCTTCACTGCTGATACAAATCTTCCCGCAAACCCATAAGCCTGCAAGGTAGCAAAGAAATTCCCAGTTCACCCGATCAAAGACCTTTTTCAGCATTGAAGCTGATCAATAAAGAGGGAACCTCTAACATAAAATCCGCTGAAAGTTCTTGCCAATTGTGTGGCCCTTCACAAAACCCACCTGAGAATCATGAATCAAATGTGGCAGGACTCTCGCCAGACAATTTGCCAGAATCTTGGCTAAGATCTTGAGCTCTGCATTCAGGTGAGATATCAGCCTATAGGAGCCCGGCAGCTGTGGGTCGCTCCCCAGTTTCGGGAGTAACACTACCCATGCTGTGTTTAAATCAGGTGGAACCGCCTCAGCATCTACTATAAGATTGAAAACATTTACCAGGGGAGGCACCACCTCCTCACCCATCATCTTATAAAACTCCATTTGAAAACCGTCCTCCCCCGGTGCCTTTAAAGATGGGCTCTGCTGGATTACCGCTATGACCTCATCCGGATGAATAGGTGCATTCAATTTCTCTATCTCTGCTGCTTCTAATGTTGGCAAAACCTGATTAACTAGATACAAGGAGCCAGGTAGCCCCTCATCTGGTGGGGACGCATATAATTTCTGATAGTAGTGCTGGAAAATCCAGCATATCTCCTCATCCAAATGGGCCACGGACCTCTTCTCTGACTTAAGTTGTAAAACCTTTCTGGGGCCTTTTCTGTTTTGTATCAGCAGCCGGCCTCTCTTGTTGCTATGCCGATAAAGCTGATATTTATAATAACTCATTGATTTAGCCATCCTTCTGTGAATAAGTGTTTTTAACGCTGTCTGAGTTTCCAGAAGATGCTGTCTGTGAAACACCGAAGGAGTCCTACCATAGCACTGATGCTGGGCCCACAGCTGCCGCTCCAACCATATAATTTCTCTATCCCGTGCCTTTTTAACATGGTTGGCATAGCTAATAATCTTCCCCTGGAGTACAGCCCTGGCTGCCTCCCAGTAAACTAAAGGCTGTTGGTCATAGTCCGTGTTGTGACCTTGATATTCCCGCCAACTCAGGTGTAACTTCTCCCTAAACTTCCCATCTTGACAGAGGTCAAGAGGAAAAACCCATCTAGAGCCCAGGGATCTAGTTACAGGGGGTTGCCAATCAGCCCAAACCCATGCATGGTCCGAGATCGCTTATGGACCAATATCTATTTTGGCTATAGCCGAGAATAGACACGAGTAGAAAAGTAGATAGTCTATCTGTGACTGAGTTCCGTGGGCCCTGGACAAATGAGTGTAATATCTCGCTGTAGGGTGAAGAACTCTCCAGGCATCCACCAAACCCAAATGCCACATCATATTCACCTGCTGTCCCCTACAATTATGAGATTTATCTAGCTCTGGGTTGCACACTGAATTAAAGTCCCCTCCCAACGGTCATGGGATATATATTATGTGTGAGTAACAGTGTAGACACTTGCCTATAAAAACCCTTGTCAAAAGTGTTGGGGGCATACAAAGAGCATAGCACCAGCTCTCTTCTCGCAACCGTCACCCAGCAAACCAGATACCTGCTACCTAGATCAGCTGTCAGGCACTGTAGTAACAAGATGTGAGCCCCTGTGCCAAACAGCGTTCGGCGGCCGAACAATCCTGGTCTTACCTGAGGAAGCAGGGCAGGAACCCCGGCGGAAGTCTGGGCTGAACTCAGGATAGGCAGCAGGCAAAAGACACAGTCCAGTTCCAGGCAAAGGTTCAAGACAGGAAGCAAGCAAAAGACACAGTCCAGTTCCAGGCAAAGGTTCAAGGCAGGCGGCAAGCAAAAGACACAGTCCAGTTCTAGGCAAAGGTTCAAGGCAGGCGGCAAGCAAAAAACACAGTCCAGTTCCAGGCAAAGGTTCAAAGGCAGGCCGCAAGCAAAAGACACAGTCCAGTTCCAGGTAAAGGTTCAAGGCAGGTAGCAAGCAAAAGACACAGTCCAGTTCCAGGCAAAGGTTCAAGGCAGGCGGCAAGCAAAAGACACAGTCCAGTTCCAGGCAAAGGTTCAAAGGCAGGCAGCAAGCAAAACAGTAGTCAGGTCTAGGCAAAGTCTCTAGGCAGGCGGCAAGCAAAGCAGTAGTCAGGTCCAGGCAAAGTTCAGATCAGGTCAGGCAGCAAGTAGAGAATAGACAGAGTCTCCCAGTCACCAGCAATCTACCAGAGTAGAAGCCGAAGCAAAGTTCATGGAGAAGAGCTGCCTCTTAAATAGCTGTCATCATCAAGGAGACAGACACCAGCTGACGAGAGGCAGGGAGAGTGGAGTCAGCTGGCCATGGGAACACAGATTGGCTGCCGAGAAACCAATCTGACGTCGGGGGCGTGGCCAGAGTTCCTGGGCTCCGCACCCGGATGGCCCCTCCGAGAGCACGCTGCCACCAAAATGGCCGGTGCTACGAACTGCTGTGGGGAAAACAGGGGAAAGACCGGAACGCTGCCCCGCCCCACCAGCGCGGTCAACCCTCTCACGGAGGCGAGGCCGTGAGGAGCGGGCAGGACGCACAGGTGAAGAGCGTGACATCAGCAGCCAATAAAAGAGTGTTGTCAACCACCCCTTTCCAGAACAAGATAGTAACTCCCTTTTCTTTCCCAACACAGGAGACACAATACATTCCCCTACCCACCACTGTTTCAATTTTTCACTTTTCTGTAGCAAATCCATGGAAAGATGGAAAAGAAAAGAAAAATTAAAGGTAATAAGGTAAGATAGTCCTCTCAAAAATATTCTTAGACCTGTAAACAGTCCTTAGAAACAAAACTGAGATTCAAACAGAAGATGGGAAAATTAGGTTCTTACCTTGGTAATTTTCTTTCCTTTAGTCACAGCAGATGAATCCATTAACTGATGGGTTATGTCCGCCTACCAGCAGGTGGAGATAGAGAACACTGAAAAACCATAGTGCTCTATGGACGGCTAGCTCCATCTGTCTTCAGTATTCGAAACTTCCAAAGCAGAGTGTATCCTCAAAGTAGAATAACATGAACTTTCCTCACAGCGAACGAGTGCCCCAGAACAGGAGCAATAATCACACAAAGGAGGGACGATCTCAACCTCCTGTAACAGAACAGAAATCCTGAAGACTGTTTTCCAACTTCTCCCAATGAGGGAACATGTCTGCAAGAAACAACTGAACAAATAAACAGACAGGGAGGGATCATGGATTCATCTGCTGTGACTAAAGGAAAGAAAATTACCAAGGTAAGAACCTAATTTTCCCTTCCTTGTCATCAGCAGCAGATGAATCCATTAACTGATGGGATGTACAAAAGCACTCCCTAGTTAGGGCGGGAATCTGTCACTCCCCGAGCAAGCACTTGCGCTCCAAACTGCGCGTCCCGCTTCGCTGCAACATCCAGCCTGTAATGCCGGACAAAGGAGAGCGTATAAGCCCAAGTAGCTGCACTACAGATCTCCTGAAGAGAGAGTGCTCCTGTTTCGGCCCACGAAGAGGAAATCGCTCCGTGGAATGCGCTTTAAATGCGTCAGGCGGAGACCGTCCTGACAGCAGATACGCAGAAAAAATTACTTCCTTGAGCCAACGGGCTATAGTGGCCTTAGATGCCGGAGACCCTCTTCGAGGACCTGACAACAAGACAAAAAGGTGATCAGAGGTCCTGAAGCCATTTGACATTTGCAGATACTGCAAGAGAGCCCTGCGAACATCCAGAAGATGTAATTGCCCAAAAGATTCCGGAAACTCCTCCCTAGTAAAGGAGGGCAGACAAATGGGCTGGTTTAGGTGAAACCACCTTAGGCAGGAAGGAAGGCACAGTACACACCATAACTCAGGACTCTGAGAATTGCAGGACAGAGCCTGGAGCTCAGACACACGTCTCGCCGAGGTTATGGCCACCAAAAAGACTGTCTTTAGAGTCACATCCTTCTCTGAAGCTCGCCTCAGCGGCTCGAAGGGTGAACACTGGAGAGCCTTCAACACCAGCCCCAGGTTCCAAGCCGGATACGGCAGCTGCACTGGCGGGCGGAGACGGAGCGCCCCTCTTAGAAATCGGGCAACGTCCGGATGAGCGGCCACGGAAAGGCCAGAGACCTTCCCTCGAAAGCATGCCAATGCTGCCACTTGCACTCGCAGGGAATTGTAGGCCAAGCCTTTTTGTAAAACGTCCTGCAAAAACTCCAGTATCGGTGAGACTGTAGCCCTCGTGGGTGTGATCGCCTTTGAAACACACCACACCTCAAACTGGCGCCTGCAAGAGAGTGGAGATGACTTTGTTAGAATAGCCTTTGTCTCTCAATTGCACCCTCTCAAGAGCCATGCTGTAAGACCAAAGCGGCAGGGATCCTCCATGGTCACCGGCCCCTGCATCAACCGGCTCAGTACCAGAGGCAAAGGAAGAGGGGCCTCCACCAGCATCCGCTGGAGGTCCACGTACCACGGCCGCCTGGGCCAATCCGGGGCAATGAGAATCACCACTCCTTGATGTAGCCGAATTCGCAGGAGGACTCGCCCTATCAAGGGCCAAGGAAGGAACACATACAGGAGGCCCGGAGGCCAGGGTTGAGCCAAGGCATCCAACCCTGCCGAGCTGAAAAAGCACGAGACTTTGGCATTTGTGCTTGATGCCATTAGATCCGCTACGGGTGTTCCCCATTTGGCACAGATCTGAAGAAACACTTTGTCTGGCAGTTCCCATTCTGCTGGGTCGATTTGATGCCTGCTTAGAAAATCGGCTTGCACGTTGCTCTGACCTGCTATGTGAGCTGCTGACAGAAGCTGCAGATGTAGCTCGGCCCAGTGGCAAATCTGAGTGGCCTCCGTGGCCAGTGCTCTGCACTGAGTGCCGCCCTGTCGATTTATGTAGGCCACAGCTGTCGTATTGTCCGACAGAACTCTGACAGCCAGCCCCTCCAAAGTCTTGTGAAAGGCCAGAAGAGCCTGGAATATCGCTCTAAGTTCCAAGTGATTGATGGACCACCCCAATTCCGTGGGTGTCCAAAGGCCCTGGGCATAGCTTCCCTTGCAATGTGCTCCCCAGCCGACCAGGCTAGCATCGGTTATCACCAGGCACCAAGAGGGAAGCATCAGCGGCATTCCTCGCCGCAGCATGCTGTCGGAGAGCCACCACTCCATACTGAGCTGGGCCGCAGGGAGCCACGTGAGTCTGCGTTGATAATCCTGGGACATAGAAGACCATCGTTAAAGCAGGGCAATCTGCAGAGGTCTCAAGTGCGCTCTCGCCCATGGCACTACCTCCAAAGTGGCCGTCATTGACCCCAGCAGCTGGACAAAGTCCCAAGCTCGCGGGCGAGGCATCCGCAGGAGCAGACGGACCTGAAAATGAAGCTTGCACCACCTTTGGTCGGGTAGAAAGACAAACCCCGAGGCCGTGTCGAACCGGACCCCCAAATATTCGAGAGATTGAGAGGGGGTCAGGTGACTTTTGGGTATATTGATGACCCAGCCCAGAGATTGCAGTACTGAGACCACTCTGGCTGTGGCCAGATGACTTTCGTCGAATCCGCTCTGATGATCCAGTCATCGAGGTACGGGTGAACCCGGATACCCTGTCACCTGAGAAAAGCAGCTACTACCACCAAAACCTTGGAAAAGGTGCGGGGAGCTTTGGCGAGGCCAAAAGGCAAGGCCCAAAACTGGAAATGTTTTCCCAACACCGCAAACCGGAGAAACCGTTGATGCGGGGGCCAAATAGGAATGTGCAAGTAAACTTTTTTTAGGTCCAGAGACGTGAGAAATTCTCCTGGCTGTACCGCCGCAATGACGGAGCGCAGGGTTTCCATGCGAAAATGTCACACTCTTAGAGCCTCGTTGACTGACCTTAAGTCGAGGATCGGTCGGAAAGACACGCCTTTTCAAGGCACCACAAAGTAAATGGAGTAGCGACCGCAGCTGCATTCGGCGGGAGGCACAGGGATCACCACTCCAAGGAGCAACAAGACTTGTAAGGTCTCCTCTACCGCCGCCCGTTTGACGGCAGTACTGCATCGGGACTCCACAAACACGTCTCTCACCGGGGCGCTGAATTCCAATCGGTAACCTTCTCTGATCAGGTCCAGGACCCACTGATCGGAGGTAATCTTGGTCCATTCCTTGAGAAAGAGGGAAAGACGTCCTCCTACTGCAGGAATCGAGGAATGGACCGGCGCCCCGTCATTGAGGGGGCCTCCCCTAAACTCCAGGCCTTGAACCGGCCGCTGCGGAACGCTTGTCCGAGTGAAAGGAGTTCCTCTGCTGAAAACAGGCACATTGAGAAACCCCAGCAGAGCGCCCCAGGCGATACCTGCGAGCTTCATGGAAGCAAGGTCTGGAAGAGGAGGGCTACACAGAATCCTTGGAAGAAGCCCTCGGCCTAGCCTCGGGTAAGCGCTGGGGTTTAGGGTCCCCCAGGTCTTTCACAATCTTCTCCAGCTCCTCTCCAAATAACAGGTGGCCCCGAAAGGGAAGCTTCACCAACCTGTGCTTAGAGGCCATGTCAGCTGCCCAATGCCGAACCCATAGAAGGCGGCGGACCGCAACCGCCACAGACATCTGTTTAGCTGAAGCTCTGACCAGATCACAGAGGGCGTCAGCCACAATGACAGGGCCGACTCCATCCGCGATGCAACCTCAGCGAGGGACTCCGCACCATCCGCGGGCTGTTCCACTGCCTGTTGTAACCAAAAAAGGCAGGCCCGGGCAGCATAGGAACTGCATATAGATGCCCTTAAGGTGAGGCCCGAGATTTCAAATGACCGTTTCAACGCGGATTTAAGCCACCGGTCCTGTATGTCTTTCAGGGCAACCCCTCCCTCTACGGGGAGGGTGGTCCTCTTAGTCACCGCCGTGACCAAGGCGTCCTTTTTAGGCATCCCCAAAGGGGCCAAGTGCTGCTCACTTAGTTAGAGGGTAAAGATGACCCATAGCCCTGGCCACTTTCAAAGGCCCTTCGGGTTCAGACCATTGAGCAGAAATAAGCTCTTGGATGGAGTCATGCACAGGAAAGGCTCGAGCAGGCTTCTTAATACTCGCCATCCTCGGATTACCAGAGGAGGCCTCGCCCTTGACAGGATCATCAATCGAGAGGGCCTGCAAGGCGTCAGAAATGAGCGCTGGCAGCTCATCGTGGTGGAAAATCCTCACCGCATTGGGATCATCCAGATCCAGTGGCAAACCGGCACTTTCCACTAGCTCTTCAGACCATGAGGCCCTGCCAGAACCCTCAGAATCCACACCGCCCGACCACAGGGAGGGGGGAGGAGGGAAGTGCGTCACTCTCCAACAGGGAATTTACCTGTCTGTGTTTTGCGTCCTTCCAACGCTCGGGGGAATCAGCCAGCCCCGGGCCATCAACACCCGGGGGGAAAGCAGGTAGCAGCACAGTGTCAGATACGTGCGGCAGAGCTCTTTTCAGCATGAAAGCTTTATGCATTAAAAGCACAAACTCCGGGGAGAAACACTCACCCTGACCCTCCGTCTCCGAATCAGGAGAACTGGGAACAGGAGATCCTCTGGTAGCCTCTAACCGAGGCATCCCCCTGCACTCAGACTCCTCTGCAACAGTGAGGGTCGAGGCGTGCGGCGCTTCCAAAATGGCGCCCGCTGCCAGCTCCATTGAGCGGGAAGAATCATTGCTTGCCATGCTCGTACCAGCTCTAGCGTCTAAAAGCACATCTTACAGAGCCCCGCTGCTGATCTACATTTACCACAATGGGAGCAGCGTTTAACTGCTTCAGCAGCCATCGTCCGACTGGACGGAATTATATAAGTAAAATGGCGGCTTGGCACCAAAACTTACCCCGATTGGAACGGCGTCTGCGGGACCTCCCTGGAGGAGCTGGGCACCACTCTCACCTCAAAAGACCGAGTCAAACGCGCTCCAGTCAAGCTGCACATGGAAAATAGCCTTAGAATAGCCACGCAGAACCAATGCGTATTCCGTTTTTTGTTTTTTCTTAACGCTGTGAGGAAAGTTAGAGGCAGGCAGCAATAGAGGTACTCTGGTAGGCAGGGGGACGGGTAAGGCAGGGAAAGGGCGAACCTATATGCCTTCAAAGTGGGCACCACCATCCACAACACCCCTGCTTCAACTGGCAAAAGCACAGGAGCCACCCCAGGCAGAATTTTTCCAGGAGCTGATCAAGCTATATCCACACCTGCTGGGAGATAGAGCAATACTGAAGGCAGATGGAGCTAGCCGTCCATAGAGCACTATGGTTTTTCAGTGTTCTCTATCTCCACCTGCTGGTAGGCGGACATAACCCATCAGTTAATGGATTCATCTGCTGCTGATGACAAGGAAGCATGCTTTTCTTAAAGAAAAAAAATCTCAACTGAGATGGCTCATGGAGAATGTATAGAAAACTTGATAACGAACTAAACATTTATTATTTATTTTATTTATTTGGATTTAGCTCACACCTTTTTCAGTAGTAGCTCAAGGTGAGTTACATGCAGGTACACTGAGTATATCCCTGTCCTGGAGTGCTCACAATCTAAGTTGGCCTTCATTCTTATGGGCTTCTTATTTACAGTGAGCTAAATCCATTAGCACACCTTAGTAAAAGGATCCCTTTATGTTTTATTTAATTTTGTAATTAGTACCTTTGTAACCTTCCACCTTGTGCTGCACTTCACCGACTACCTACTGGCAGCAGCTCCAGCCATGCTGCTTCCCTTCAGCATCAGCGGCTGCATCTCGCACAGCACTCCTGTACCTGGACCCCCATTGCTTTGGAGGTGGTGACCCCCAAGGTCTGGTACAGAATTTATTGATTATCTGTGGCTAAAAATGTGTAGTCTCCCGTCCCATACCCACAGAACAGGTGTACTAAGTATTTCCTTGTCCCTGGAGGGCTTATAATCTAATTTTGTACCTGAAGCAATGGAGGATTGACTTGAATTAGGCTCCCCAGGTTAATAGACCAGTGTTCTAACCACTAGGCTACTCCTCCTAAACTTGCTTTGAATATTGGGCCTATTATGAAGGGAAATATTTGGGAGAGTGTCAGTGGGGATGATGGGAGTGGCATGAGAGTTACAGAGGTAGTGTTTGGAGGAGAGGGGAATCAGATAGCAGAAGACTGATGGGGCGAAAAGAGGCAAGAGAGGGCTGAATCATCTCAGAGGAAGGAAAGGTGAGTAGCAGAGTGCCTCAGGAATCTGTACTGGGGCCAATTCTATTCAATATATTTGTGAGTGACATTGCCAAAGGGTTAAAAGGCAAGGTTTGCCTTTTTGCAGATAATACCAAGATTTGTAAAAGAGCTGACACCCTGGAGAGAATGAAAAACATGAAAACGTATCTGTAAGAGTTAGAAGGAATGGTCTAATGTTTGGAAATTAAAATTTAATAGAAAGAAGTGCAAAGTGATGGATGCATTTGTGGAGAAGAAATCCAAGGGAGTTGTATGTCCTAGAAGGTAAGAGGTTGATGTGCACAGACAGGGAGAGAGACCTTGGGGTGATGGTGTCCAAGGATCTTAAAGCAACAAAAGTGTGCGAAGGCAGTGGCTGTAGCTAGGATGATGCTAGGCTGCACTGAGAGGAGTCACCAGCAGGTGTTGCTCTTGTACAAGTCACTGGTGACCTGTAGTATTGTGTTCAATTTTGGAGGCCCGTTTCTTGCCAAGGATGTAAAAAGACTAGAAGGGGTCCAGAGGAAGGGACATAAATGATATGGGGCTTACAGCATAAGATGTATGGGAAGAGACTGGAAGACCTGAATATGTATAGCCTAGAGGGAGGAGGTAGAGACAAAAATGGTGACAGAATTCAAAAAGGTGTGGGATGAACACAGAGGATCTCTATTTAAAAAATGGATGGTATTAAAAACAAACAAAAAGCAAAAAAAAAAACAAACCTTAAATGGCTGCAGGTGTGTGAATGTGACACTTGGACAGCGACTCCAGCTGTGAAGAACTAAGGGTGGGCTGGAAAGGGCTTCAATGGAACAGAGGACAGTGCTGGGCAGACTTTTACAGTCTGGGTCCTGCAAATGACCCAGATAAGCTGGAGTGGGCTTTGACAGCATCTCCAGTAGTTGGAACATAAGGACAGAGCGGGGCGGATTTCTATGGTCTATGTCCTAGAAACAACACGATCAAGTATATATTACATTCATTGTTGATTTAAACATGAATTGATAATGAGTGTGTTGGACAGACCGGATGGACCGTTCAGGTCTTTATTTGCTTTCACTTACTGTTACTACAGTGGGGGAAATAAGTATTTGATCCCTTGCTGATTTTGTAAGTTTGCCCACTGACAAAGACATGAGCAGCCCATAATTGAAGGGTAGGTTATTGGTAACAGTGAGAGATAGCACATCACAAATTAAATCCGGAAAATCACATTTTGGAAAGTATATGAATTTATTTGCATTCTGCAGAGGGAAATAAGTATTTGATCCCTCTGGCAAACAAGACCTAATACTTGGTGGCAAAACCCTTGTTGGCAAGCACAGCGGTCAGACGTCTTCTGTAGTTGATGATGAGGTTTGCACACATGTCAGGAGGAATTTTGGTCCACTCCTCTTTGCAGATCATCTCTAAATCATTAAGAGTTCTGGGCTGTCACTTGGCAACTCGCAGCTTCAGCTCCCTCCATAAGTTTTCAATGGGATTAAGGTCTGGTGACTGGCTAGGCCACTCCATGACCCTAATGTGCTTCTTCCTGAGCCACTCCTTTGTTGCCTTGGCTGTATGTTTTGGGTCATTGTCGTGCTGGAAGACCCAGCCACGACCCATTTTTAAGGCCCTGGCGGAGGGAAGGAGGTTGTCACTCAGAATTGTACGGTACATGGCCCCATCCATTCTCCCATTGATGCGGTGAAGTAGTCCTGTGCCCTTAGCAGAGAAACACCCCCAAAACATAACATTTCCACCTCCATGCTTGACAGTGGGGACGGTGTTCTTTGGGTCATAGGCAGCATTTCTCTTCCTCCAAACACGGCGAGTTGAGTTCATGCCAAAGAGCTCAATTTTGGTCTCATCTGACCACAGCACCTTCTCCCAATCACTCTCGGCATCATCCAGGTGTTCACTGGCAAACTTCAGACGGGCCGTCACATGTGCCTTCCGGAGCAGGGGGACCTTGCGGGCACTGCAGGATTGCAATCCGTTATGTCGTAATGTGTTACCAATGGTTTTCGTGGTGACAGTGGTCCCAGCTGCCTTGAGATCATTGACAAGTTCCCCCCTTGTAGTTGTAGGCTGATTTCTAACCTTCCTCATGATCAAGGATACCCCACGAGGTGAGATTTTGCGTGGAGCCCCAGATCTTTGTCGATTGACAGTCATTTTGTACTTCTTCCATTTTCTTACTATGGCACCAACAGTTGTCTCCTTCTCGCCCAGCGTCTTACTGATGGTTTTGTAGCCCATTCCAGCCTTGTGCAGGTGTATGATCTTGTCCCTGACATCCTTAGACAGCTCCTTGCTCTTGGCCATTTTGTAGAGGTTAGAGTCTGACTGATTCACTGAGTCTGTGGACAGGTGTCTTTCATACAGGTGACCATTGCCGACAGCTGTCTGTCATGCAGGTAACGAGTTGATTTGGAGCATCTACCTGGTCTGTAGGGGCCAGATCTCTTACTGGTTGGTGGGGGATCAAATACTTATTTCCCTCTGCAGAATGCAAATAAATTCATATACTTTCCACAATGTGATTTTCCGGATTTAATTTGTGATGTGCTATCTCTCACTGTTACCAATAACCTACCCTTCAATTATGGGCTGCTCATGTCTTTGTCAGTGGGCAAACTTACAAAATCAGCAAGGGATCAAATACTTATTTCCCCCACTGTATATGAATATCAACCCCCAGATAGATAACCCACATACAGTACATACATTTCATCACTGGTCCGGAAGGTACACACCCATTTCTTCTAGGCAAGTTTATCACCAGAGCCAAGGTCTAACATAGGTCAAATAATTATTTTCTGAATAACCACACTTACGCATTAGATAAATTTTGCATCCACTGGTTACTAGTCCCTCACACGCATAGCCATTGTGAAATCCGGACAGGGCAGGGTTGGGAAATAGTTTTTATATCTCCTTTGGGAATGACTGGAGATAGAGGGTCTGGTTTTGCAGAATATAATAAAAGCTTGTAAGTAAATTAAGTTAAATTAAATTTAGACACACAACAGATTTTGATTTTTCTGATAACTGACAGTTTATTAGCCTCATGAAAAACAGTACATGTAATGTTAGATTAAGAATACTTAGCAAAAATGCAGTCCAGAAATACAACAGAACAGTGGTAATGCAGAACACATTCCAAACATGAAAGATATTGAAGTATTTTAAATGAACTTTTATGTACACAATGTCCACCCCTACGCCCAACAAGATAAACACCACACGTGGATTGAGATAAACACAAAGGAATCCTGTTTAGAAAGAATGGATCCACGGAATCTTAGCGGAGATTAAATGATGACGCCGGTAATTGGGTAGCAAAACCAGGGCTGGGCAGACCTCTAGATATGGATGGGCTGGAGTATAAATTTTAAGGGGTTTTGACGTTAGCTTCAGAACTTAGTACAAGAACAGTGCCGGGCAGACTTCTATGGTCTGTGCCCTGAAAATGGCAAGGACAAATCAAACTCGGGTATATAAAGTATCACATACCATGTAAAATGAGTATCTTGTTGGGCAGACTGGATGGACCGTACAGGTCTTTATCTGCTGTCATTTACTATGTTACTATGAGTTATCGTTTAAAGGGGACAAGCAGAAAGGCTGTACAGGTCCCTGACTGAGTCAGAATTGGTCATTGCTCTTTAAACAGATCAGTTTATATAGTGGTTGTAAATATAATATATATGGAATGTGTACACTAAGAAGCATCTACCTGGATATTAAATAAGTTCTGCCATCTGCACACAGAGCACTTGAGATGAAGCTCTTTGGGGCAGGGACCTTATCAATCCAGAGCACATACCCCCAATTCTGTAAATGGTGTGCAGGGTTGTGCACGCAATTGGGTGCACCTGGTTATAAACTACTAACAGACTTATGCATGTAACTAAATTGTGGTGACAAGCAGCAATAATTGTCATAGCAAGCTAGTGATTAACAAGCACTAATTGGCAGTTACACCCATAAATGCACTTAGGCGTTATTCTACACAGTGTCTGGGGGAAAAAAGGGACCCCAACATTTTTCCAAATAACTCAAAAACATGCTACTGCAGCAGAAACGTCTGCCTGAAATTTGAGATTACTTTCTTTTTCAACAGGATGGAGTCCAGCACATTGAGATTGAAAAACAGATGAGCTCTTAATTAATGAAACACCAGAATTCATTGAGCCAACAGCTCAATGGTGTCGAACACTTCGTGACTGTGTCAAGGTTGAAAATTAATTCAATTAGAACAGAAGTGGATTTTCAGACTGCAAAGTTTCCAACCAAAGGGTTTAAATTACATGGAAAGAATTGTTCAACTATCAAATTTCAACAAAGTTTCTACAGCTGATTTGTGATTGGTCTTTTTTTAAAAGAAATCCCCGCTAGGGATTGGCCAGTTTATGACGTTTTATTTAAATACAGATGCCATCTTGGAAAAAGACTACATGCTGGCGAGAGGTTTGTTTGCCCTTGCTTCGAGCGGTAAGCAGAATTTTTAACAGCCTAAAGAAGTAGAAATTCTACTTGGTTTTCAATTTTTATTTCTCGATTTTTGCAGCTGAAATGGTTTGCATTCATATTTGGCTGAACCGGTAGCTCCTGAAGAAGCCATAATAAGTGGCCCTGTTGAGTGAACTACAGCTGGTTCAGAAAGCAGGGGAAGGCAGCCGGTTTAAAGGTAAGTGGCTTTGATATTATCCAGTATCAGTTTTGGTGTGGGGGTGCCTGCCTCAGGAGTCAACAAATCAATCCAGATGAGTGTGGATATCAGTGTACACCAACTCATGCAGACAGTTTACATGTGTGAAAAAAATCTAACACACAACTAAATTGCAGGTTTCAAAAAAAAATGCGGTCACAAGGAACAGCAATGCTCTGAAAAAGTCTTTCCTCATCCTGGCAGCGTTTCTTGTATTTCTTGCCAGATCCTGCGTTCTGATCCCAAGATGATGCAAATGACAGAATCAAGCAGCAGGATTCTGAAGGAGATGTTATTTACTTAACACACACACAACACCACCCCCCCCCCCACCTTAAATTGCTTTTGAGCTTGTGAGGACTGAAACAGATAGTAGTGAACTGAAGCTTTCTTTACTCAGAGCACAGGCACAATATGGTAATGAACAAGGGAAATGTTATCTGCCAAACCCAAATTTCTTCAACATTAGAAAACAGAATTTGTCCAGGAGACCAGATTATTCTGGTAACTAAAGTAAATGGGGGAGATTCTATATATTGTTCCTAAAAAATTGGCGCTGAAATCAGTGCTAAGTGTATTCTATAATCGGTGCCTATATTTAGGAGCAGATTATAGAATACGCTTGGTTGATATTTCCGCGCCTAAATCTACGTGCACCCATTTACACCAATGAAAATGTGGCGTAAATCCTGCTATAGTTTTAGGCACACTGGGCCATATTATATAACTGGGTGCATAAATTTCTGAATGCCCACGAAACGCCCATAACCACGTCCCCTTTTGCCTGCACGTGTTAGACGTTTGGCGCACATTGTTACAGACTATGCTTAGTGAGCAATTAGAGCTCATTATTGCTTGTTAAGTGCTGATACCAGTACTCATTAGCTTGTTGTTATGTGTTTTGTTATAGAATCTGCGCAGATTTCTGCGTGGATCTGTAGGCACGCTATATATAATCCGGTGGAATATGTCTATATACATGTTATATTGCTACAGCTGTAACACAGTAGCCCTTATACAATTCTTAAATGCTGTGTAATTTCTGTTAAACAATAAGCATATTCACCCTACGTTATTAGCCTAGCTAAATAACAGGCAAGTTATTTGTACTGAATTACCTGCAATCTACTACTATCCGCACAATGAACTACACTGAAGCTGTACAAGGTACATGCATCGTTTCTGTGTATTAGTACAGAGATGGCTAACCAACATGATGAGTAAGGGGTCTTTTTAGTAAGCTACAATAAGCACTTGCGTGTGCATACTGCAGCTTAAAGGGGCTTACCACAGGATGCACTCACGCGTCCTGCGGTAAGTTCCAAATATGAGCACGCTACCTATGCCCTAAGAAATATTTTTTTACTTTTTGGCTGAGGGAGCATGTCTGAGAGTTGGCGTTTCTGTGCTAATCAGTGCATCTACATTATTGCACGCTGATTAGTGCAGGATTAGCGCGCAAGCCCTTACCGCCTACAACATAGGCAACGGTAAATGCACACATGCTAATTTTTGTTAATGGCCACACACTAATAGCAACATAGGTGCATGGCCATTAATCAGGAAAATTTGCCATTTTCTTGCTGCAGAAAAAGTGGCCTTAGCATACAGGAAAGAGCCATGTAAGTGTGTGCTACAGACACACTTTTTGACGCAGCTCAGTAAAAGGACCACAAAGAGCCTTACAAAGCACTCCTGTGATATCACAGCCAAGGGAACCAGTTGCCTGAAGTGAAAGTCCTAACAAAATTCAGGGAGCTGTTTGATGTGAGGAGATATGATAGAGGGACATTTCGTGACAAGCTAACAACCGCTAATATGAGGACAGTAATATACAGGAAGTATGTGTGCTGGTGAAAATATTTTCCCAAGTGATCTTCAAAGTCACTTATTCTGCATAAATCAATCATCTTAAGTGACAGTGCTTTTTGTGTTCTGGAACTCCAGATTTGCCTTTTCTAAATATTATCTATGGTTAAAAAAAAAAGCAGTTTTGGAATTTATGAAATTCAAAATCCCAGTATTTCATGTTCACCCATTTTTCATGCCAAAGCATGCTAGTGATTATCATCACATTTAGAGGAGATTGGGCCTTTGGGGATAGATTATGGCACCTAAAATATCCTCTAATTGGTATTCTGTAAGTTGCACTTAAAAGTTTGCGGTGATGTACCAAGGTATGAGGAGGTAATAAAATTTGTGAGGATTTTTCTGCAGTATTCATCTTTAATGTTGCTGACAGTTTTGTATTGTTACTCACAGTGCATCTTGTTTGAGTGTATCATATTATGTTTTTAATGCACTTTTCTCAACAATAAAAGTGTTTCCTTAAACATATGGCAAATTGATTTTTTTTGATGGTAGGGCAGAAATTCACACAATCTTAGACATCAGAAACTCTAAGCATGAGATGCAGATATGAAAACAATAATTAAGAGGACAATGGTGGTGATAATCCCCAGGACTGAGCAGATTATATTCAGAATTTTAGCAGTGGATGCATAGTGTCTGGCGACATCCAGATCATGCAGAACCTTCTGGTCTCTGGCCTGGAAAAGAGGAAAGGATACAAAAACATTACATATTTTCACCTTTTGAAAAGGTACATAGAAACACACAAGCAAAGGACAAAATAGTATTAGAAGAAAAAACATAAGACTATAAACTGTAATCTGACTCCAGAGATGTACACCACATAGGACTAGAAGTAGTATTTAAAAGTCAACAAGGCACCGAGATCAAGTTTGCACATTATACATGTCAAATATAAAAATGTTTTCAATCAAAACACCTATTAAGATCTGACCAGGCTTTACCTTGGGGTGGTATAACATGGCTGAGCCGCCTGTTATTTTAAGAAGATTGTGATAAGGATGGTACAACGTGCTGCGACGTCAGACTCCGAACTGGATTCAACGAATCAGCACTGCAGCATTACTTCCTTGCAGCATGGCCACGGAGGAATCGGAGGAAGACGAAATATGAAGACTTCGGGTCAGACCTCGGCTGGCGGGGGTTGGGGCCCCCCGCCAGCAAAGGTAAGCAGCGGGGGAGGGTTGATGGCGGGGAGGGGGGCCAGGGCGAAATCTGCGGGGGCCCAGGCCCCTGTGGCCCCACGCAGATACGCCCCTGGGATGAGAGCGGGTTTTTTGTGTTCTGTGAAGTTGGTGAGACTTGTGAGATTTGGTAGTTTTGTCTTTTCTTTTAATTTTCATTCGTTTAACCCACATTTTGTCGGTGGTAGTGCTTAAGTCATGTTTGTGGGTTTTTGTTCTGGGCTCCCAAATCTACCTGGGCTTTGTGGTTGTTTTATTTTGCTGCTTCCAGGAGATGTTCAGTGGTGCTGCTTTGGAAGAGTACTTGTGTAGGTGTTTTGTTGAGTACTTAGCTTTCATTAGATTCTTAATGCTGGAGACCATCCAGCTTATAATGGAAAGAGAAAAACGCCTATATTGCGACCCAAATTGGGAGATGGGCGTCTTTCTCCTGTGGGCGCCCAAATCGGTATAATCAAAAGCCGATTTTGGGCGTTTCCAACTGCAATCCGTCGCGGAAATGGGTAAAGTTGACAGGGGCGTGTTGGAGGCGTGGTGAAGGCGGAACTGGGGCGTGGTTATCGGCCGAGGAGAGATGGGCGTCTTTAGCTGATAATTGAAAAAAAGGCGTTTTTACTGCGATTTTGGGTTACTTTTTTTGGACCCTTTTTTTTTCACGAACAGGTCCCAAAAAAGTGCCCCAACTGACCAGATGACCACTGGAGGGAATAAGGGATGACCTCCACGGACTTCCCCAGTGGTCACTAACCCCCTCCCACCAAAACAAACCCACTTTAAAAACTTTTTTCCAGCCTGTATGCCAGCCTCAAATGCCGTACCCATCTCCATGACAGCAGAATGTGTTCTATCCTCTGACAGCCTTTCCCTGGTTCTGATGTGGCTCTCGGGTGAGTGTGACACCTTTTCTGTTATGTGCACTGCAGAGTCACATCAGCAATGCATTGTGGTGGGTGTAGGGTATTGAGCTCCGTGATTCCACTAGCTTGTGGCAAATGTTCATGATGTTGGTAGTTGGTAGGCTCTACTCCCATGGTGCTTTTCCCCCTGCCTACTGGGTCAGAGTGTGCCCTGTTTTGTTTCCGGTAGTCCATGAGGTAGTGGCCATTTTTGTAAGCCAGTTTTAGATCCCTTTCACGTGTTAGCCACGTTACAGAACTTAGTTCATACCTTGAATGTGGCTGATTGTACAGCATTCTGCCAGCTCTGACCTACTGCTAATCTCAGTACCAGGGAGACTCGTTGCCAGTGGGGCACAACCTCTGATCTCCAGTTAACTGTGAGTAAGCGTGCTTATTCCAATAAAGGACGTTTTCGGAGAGATTAGTCTTCAGGTGTCAACTGGTGTGCCAATGTTATATAGCAGCAACAAGTCCTAGAGGCCTGTGTGTATGCAGGTCCCTGGAGCACTTTTAGTGGGTACCGCAGTGCACTTCAGCCAGGTGGACCCAGGCCCATCCCCCCTACCTGTAACACTTGTGCTGGTAAATGGGAGGTCTCCAAAACCCACTGTACCCACATGTAGGTGCCCCCTTCACCCCTAAGAGCTATGGTAGTGTTGTACATTTGTGGGTAGTGGGTTTTGGGGGAGGGGGGTTGGGTGCTCAGCACCCATGGTAAGGGAGCTATGCATGTGGGAGCGTCTGAAGTCCACCGCACTGACCTCTAGGGTGCCCAGTTGGTGTCCTGGCATGTCAGGGGGGCGAGTGTACTATGAATCGTGGCCCCTCCCATGACCAAATGGCTCGGATTAGGACGTTTTTGAGCTGGGCGTTTTTAGTTTTCATTATCGCTAAAAAAAAACAAACGCCCAGCTGAAAAACGTCCATTTTTTCGAAAATATGGTCTGTCCCGCCTCTTCACGTACCCGTTTTCGGACATAGACGCCCATGGAGATAGGCGTTCGCATTCGATTATGCCCCTCCACATGTTCTCCAGCATTAAGAATCTAATGAAAGCTAAGTACTACTTTGAAAATATGATATGAATGAAGTATATATAATGATAATTGAAATACTTGAAATGAAAAAAAGTCATAAAAGTTAAAAAAATTTTGAAAAATATAAAGAGATATATCTAAGGATTGATGAGGATTGCGTTACTACCCTTTATAGACAAATGCTTGGCTCATTCAGCCAAACTAGGGGAAAAGTACGCTGATCTGATAGATCCTACTATGATCCCTTGTCTCAAATTGACCTTTACATAACTATGTGAATTTGAGTAGATTGAAGTAGAGCGTTTGATAAGTTGTTATATTCAGAATTAGACATCATTCTAACTGCAGGATTTTTTGAAGTGGGCAATAGTACAGACAGCTTCAGCCTTTTTTACAATTAGGTGAACTAGGTAGTTCTGCAGAACACCAGAATGGGAAGAGGGTAGCAAAAACATGCTCTACCAGGACTCTGCCAATGAAAAGGGAGCAGAGCAACAGTACTGGGGATCAGGCTGCCAAATAATGGTCACAACTAAGCTGCATCTATTCATTTGAAAGTTAAATATGAACTGTTCATTATGAATAAGAGCTGAATTTGCATGCTTGCAGCTGATTACTACGGTATAAATTTGTACATTAAGTTGAATTATTGGCATATACATATTATAGTCATAATGTAGCTTAGCAAACCGATGGCTTACGTTCTAATGTACCTGAACTGTTAACTCGCCTTGAAGTTGATTTGAATAGATGAGTAAATAGTATCTAAATTCAAACCCGCTGCAGAAGCTTCTGCCATATCCTTCTTTTGGTGGTAAAACCTCCCCAGCCTCATTCCCACTGGACACACTCTTCCACCTTATGTCCTTTCTTTTCCAAGTTTCACAAACCCCCTCATGGACTGCTCCAGGTACACCCTCCTTGAGAACTCCTTGAGAACTCCCCACTTGTTCCCTCTCAGCCCTGGAACTACCTCAAGCGTCCCAAAAACTAAGAGCTTTTGCTTTCTACACCTCTAAAACTTCAGGCACCACCCACCAACTGCTTGCCCTGGGATTTGTAGTATGGAGTGTTGCCACGATTTGGGTTTCTGCCAGGGACTTGTGACCTGGCTTGGCCACTGTTTGGAAAACAGGATACTGGGCTAGATGACTGGTCTGATCCAGTATGGCTACTCATGTACGTTCTTATGTGTCTAACACTATGGGGTTAACACTCAAAGCGATTTAAATGGCTCCTGGCCAATTTAAAATTACTAGTCCGGTGCTAACGGGGCACATTCAGCAGCACTGAAGACAGTGCACTGAAAATACCATTTAGCGCCTAACCTGAAATCAGCTACTTTGTGGCCATTCTGGGGGTGGAGCGAGCACTTAGGGGCCCTCTTACAAAGCTGCAGGAGGGCCAACATGTAGGCAGTGTGCGCCCAGCAGCAATTCAGAGTTTGGCGCGTGCCGAATCCCACGGTAGAAAATATTTTTCTATTTTCTACCATGGGGGGGGGGGGGGGGGGGGGGAGTTCCCGGCAGTAATCAGCAGCGCGGCCATGGCCACTTTGGCGTGCACTACATGGTTACTGCATGGGTATTGCCATGAGCCCTTACTGCTAAGTCAATGCTGGCAGTAAGGGTTCAGGCTATAAATAGGCACATGCTAGTTTTAATTTTTGTGCACACCTATTTCCCAGCCCATTAAAAAATGGCCTTTTTCTTAGCCATGGTAAAAAGTGGCACAGTGCGTGCCCAAAAGACTCACCCACACTACCGCAGGCCACTTTTTACCACAGCTTTATAAAAGGACCCCTTAATTGCTTAAGTGCTGAAATTGAGCATTTAAGCAGCTAGGATAACTGCATAACTAGGACTGCATAAAACACAGTCCTATCTTTACGTGGTTAAGAACATAAGAACAGCCATACTAGGTCAAACTAATGGCCCATCTAGCCCAGTACCCTGCTTCCAGCAGTGGCCAATCCAGATCACAAGAACCTGGCAGAAATCCAAACAGTAGCAACATTCAATGGTACCAATCCCAGGGCAACACTTCCCCATGTCTGTCTCAATAGCAAACTATGAACGTTTTCTTCAGGAACTTGTCCAAACCTTTTTTAAACCCAGATATGTTACCTGTCAGTACCACATCCTCCGGCAACGAGTTCCTATATTCTTTGAGTGAAAAATATTTCCTCCTATTTGTTTTTAAAGTATTTCCATGTAATTTCATTGAGCGTCTCCTAGTCTTTGTAGTTTTTGAAAGAGTGAAAAATCGATTCACTCTTACCCATTCTACACCACTTACAATTGTACTGTATAGACCTCAATCATATCTCCCCTCAGCTGTCTTTTTCCCAAGCTGAAGAGCCCTAACCTCTTTAGCTTTTCCTCATGAGAGGAGTTCTATCCCCTTTATCATTTTGATCATTCTTCTTTGAATCTTTTCTAATCCCGAGCAACCAGAAATGAACGTAATACTCAAGGTGAGGTTGCACCATGGAGTGATACAGAGGCATTATAATATTCTTGATCTTATTTACCATTCCTTTCCTAATAATTCCTAGTATCTCGTTTGCTTTTTTGGCCGTTGCCGCACACTGGACAGAAGATTTCAGCATACTGTCTACAAAGACACCTAGATCTTTTTCTTGGGTGCTGACTCCTAAGGTGGACCCTAGCGTCAGGTAACTATAATTTGGATTATTTTTCCCAATGTGCATCACTTTGCATTTGTCCATCTTTGCTGGTTAAGAGTTGAATATTGAACTTTTATCCAGCCATGTATGCCTGGTTATTCAATGCCCGTGCCTGGACATGGCCGAGCACTGAATATCCGGGAACAAAGCTGGTCGTAGTTAGCAAAATGCTGACTGCCACCAGCTGAATATCAGGCTCTATATTCCTCCCTTAACCTCATTTCGAACTTGGCTTTGGAAAGGCAAACAATTAAACCCAAAATTCCAGCCCAAACCCAACCTTTATCATATGAGCCCCCTTGTGGAATGATAAGTAGTGGCTTGGTAAGAGCCTGTAGATATTCTCACATGTTTGTATATGCTATATAGAATTACACTGCAGACCTGTTATTCCACCCAATATGAGGTGTGATATGTTGTGTTTTGGAAAAGAGGGTGCTGGGGGAGGCAGTTGGATGCCCAAGTTGTGTTACAAGTTTCTCTCAAGCTTTATTTTTTCTCTAATAAAAATTCCAATTACAGATTTGAAAGAGTCTATTATAGATCCCACCACAATTAGCCAATTGTTTATAGGTGAAGGGAAACAACAATAAGAGAAAATGGCAGCCAGATATTGTTGACTGAATTGCAGACGCCGTGTGACATGTCTGCATATGTTACGCTTCTCACGAAACACAGGGTTTGTGAGCCCTTGGACCACTGCCATGAGCGGCAGTGGCAGGCAAAACCACCCCCAAACCAGAGCCAAGGCAGAACAGGACTGGAACCCCAGACTGGAGTTGCAGCAGAGGCAAACAAGCTGGGACAGGCAGAACAGGAACAGCTAGACGTCACCTGCGCTTGACCGCCGTTCCCCAGGAGTTGAGCCCCTGGGTGCAGGCGGCCGGCAGGACTTACAGGTCAGGGCAGGAACTGGATACCAACAGGAAACACACAAAAGAGTCAGGACTAAAAGCTGCCAAGCAGCCACTAAGAAAGAAGCATAGACACAAGACAAGGAAATGCAGACCAGAAACAAGACTAGGAACTAGGCAATAAAACCAAAGCTAACTACACACAAACAAACTAGAACCAGACAAGGAACTCAGACTAGAACTGAACTAGGCAGAAGTGCACAGAGCACACCCACATACCAGGGGCCTTAGACGATGCAAAGGCAAACACAGAAGTTTCCAGGTCATTAATAAAGCCCATCAGCAGCTGATGTTCAGCTGCAGGAATCACAAGGCAGCTACGGGTGCTGTTCAGGCACAAACAAGAAAAGCAAGTCTGGCAGCCCGGAAGATCCGGACTGGACTAGGCTGAAGTCTGGAACGTGTGACAGTCCATAGCAGCCACCGGTTCTGGCCACCAGAGGGCGAGGTGAGCACAGACAAGGAAACAGTCACCAGCGTGACAGCATACAACTCATCTTAGCTAGCAAATGATCCTACAAGTATCCTCTCAATGGACCATATCTGTCCATCTAACCATTTTCTGCGTTAGAAGAACAAAGATCTGTGATCCACCAAAATGGCCCTATCCTTAGTGTTGGTTCCACAGAGTAGAGACCATCTCTTCTATACATTTGCACCCCACTATGTTCTATTACAGATTCTTGGTATACCATCTTTTTGTGGTACAACCAAAGTGGTTTATGTATTATATACAGGTACTTTCTCTGTCCCAAGTGGGTTCACAATGTGACTTGCCCAGTGCCCCTAAGGAGGGATAGTAAACCTATAATAAACTTGAAACTTCTCATAAGAAGCTACACCGGGAATTGAACCTAGTTCCACCTGTTCTCAGGAGCTACTCCTCCACTCCACTATATGTGTTCCTTATAATTCTGTTTCTTCCTGCGAGATATCTGGAACTTCCAAAGTAATTTAGTCTGTAAGGAATTAGGAATTTTGCAATAAAAGGTAACTTTGGGGGATGTAGAAGGAAGAAAGGGGCAGGCAAAGATTAAGTATGGAGACTGTGGTACTTTGGAGCCTTGTTTGCTAGGCTGTGAATGAATCTGAAACAAAAGTACAGACAGAAACGCCAGACTAATGATCCTTCAAGCAGAGATCGAAACCCTGTACTGTGCCAAATGGCAGAGCAATGAGCAGCCACACATGAATGCCAGACTGCAAGAATCCTTTCTAATTTGTTTATCAGATTAGGGAACTTACATTACTTCCTATGACTCATCTGCGTGTTCTCTAAAATTAAGGTTGAACATATCTGTTCTTTTCTTGTCATCATCAATTACGAACAATTGCTGAAATACTCAATGCCCTCCTAAATTAATTCTAGGAAGCATTAACTATTCTCTGCCCCAGTGCTCCTTGAAAGCAGCTGGTGTTCTAATCTAGGGTGTATACATGGGTCCCATGCCACATATCACAAGGCAGAACCAGATTCCCCAAATATTTGTACCAGTGTGAAATCAGAAGGTCAAAATGTGATATGAAAACCACACCATCATTGGTCCAGTCGTTTCCTTGTGTTACTTTGAGCTTCTACTAACTGACATGTTTAGACTCAATATCTTCTGTACCAAGTTCTTTGCAACCTTCAGCTAAAAATTTAGCTAATTTTTTTTTCAGTCAAAGGTAGAGAAGATATGACAAACATTTAGTCAACATATACCAAGGATATTGCCTGATGTTTTGCCAGTGTATAACATGGATGGAGTACCGGGAGATAGGTATTGAGAGGTATTTACTCCCGTTTTTGATCAGTGGGTTTTTAAGATGCTACAAGATGTTAAGACTTTCCCGCAAATCTGGTCATTTAGATACTGTCCATTGTTTTTGTTAAAACAACTACCAAACAAACAATTATTGGAGGAGCCTAGCACTGGTTAGTGCAGTGGACTTGCAAAATAAGTACCTGTATATAATATGTAAACTGCTTTGAATGTAGTTGCAAAAACCACAGAAAGGCGGTATTAAGTCTCATTCCCTTTGCTTTCAAAAACCAATTTATAAGTACATAAGTATTGCCATACAGGGACAAACTGAAGGTCCATCAAGCCCAGCATCCTGTTTCCAACAGTGGCCAATCCAGGTCATGAGTACCTGGCAAGATCCCAAAAAAGAACAAATACATTTTATGCTGCTTATCCTAGAAATAAGCAGTGGATTTTCCTCAAGTCCATTTTAATGATCTATGAACTTTTCCTTTAGGAAGCCATCCAAACCCCGCTAACCTAACTGCTTTTACTACATTTTCTGGCAACGAATCCCAGAGTTTAATTATATGTTGAGTGAAGAAAACGTTTCTCTGATTAGTTTTAAATTTACTACTTTGTAGCTTCATTGCGTGCCTCCTAATCCTAGTATTTTTGGAAAGAGTAAACATTGATTCACGTCTACCTGTTCCACTCCACTCATTTTATAGACCTCTGTCATATCTTCCCGCAGCCGTCTCTTCTCCAAGCTGAAAAGCCCTAGCCGTTTTAGCTTTTCCTCATAGGGAAGTCATCCCATCCCCATTTTTGTTGCCCTTCTCTGTACCTTTTCTAGTTCCTCTATATCTTTTTTTGAGATGCGGTGATACAACGGCATTATAAGGTGAAATAGCTGTATGTGTGTTGATGTGTTGAGTGGTGCTTAGACTGCGACTCCAGCTGTAAGGAACTAAGGCCAGTGCCAGTGCTGAGCAGACTTCTACACTGTGTGTCCTGTGTATAGCAAGATAGATTAGGATGGGCTGGAGTGGGCTTCAACAGCAACTCCAGTAGTTGAGACATAAGGACAGCGCAAGGCAGACTTCTACACTCTGTGTCCTCAAAATGGCAAACAAAGATCAGGCTCAAGTAGTATATGTATTGTTTAATCATGAATTACTTTGCGTTTGTCTACATTAAATTACATCTGCCATTTGTATGCCCAATCTTCCAATTTTTTTAAGGTCTTCCTGCAATTTTTCACAGTCCGCATGTTTTAACAACCTTGAATGGTTTTGTGTCATTTGCAAATTTAATCACCTCACTCATGGTTCCAATTTCCAGATCATTTATAAATATGTTAAAATAGCACCAGTCCCAGTACAGATCCTATTCTCTGTCCTCCATTGAGATCCTATCCTTACGCATCTAGTTTTTCCTATATAAGTACACAACTGTGGAACGCATTACCAAAAGCCTTGAAAATGACGTACGACCACCTAAACTTCCGAAAATCACTAAAAACCAACCTGTTAAAAAAGGCATACCCTACCGATCCAACTTAAATGCCTAATCTCTGCAACACAATCAAACTAAAGCACGTAATGGACATAACACAACCGTTCTTCGATTCCCTAATGTGGCTGTGCCACATGGTAAAATTATGTCTTACCTGATAATTTTCTTTCCTTTAACACAGCAGATGAATCCAGGAGCTAGTGGGTTAAGCCCGTCTACCAGCAGGTGGAGATAGAGGTAAACAAACTAAACGCAGTGATGTCAGACGGCCAGCTCATTCCTCAGTTAGTATGTCATTCGTAAGCATTTCCCAAGGCCAAAAATATGAAACCAATAACAACCAGAAACCATCCTCACTAGGAAAAACAGAGAACCAAATAAGAACTTCGAAATAACTGCAACTTGATCCAGAAATCGGAATCCTTTCAGTGTTCCCATATCTGTCTGAACTCTGCAAAAGAGAACCCGGAAAATGAAAAAAATGTCGGCTGAACTAGGGAGGGATCCTGGATTCATCTGCTGCGTTAAAGGAAAGAAAATTATCAGGTAAGACATAATTTTACCTTCCTTGTCACTTGCAGCAGATGAATCCAGGAACTAGTGGGATGTACCAAAGCATTCCTTAAGTAGGGTGGGAAGCCGACGCGCCCCGCGCCAACACTCCCACCCCAAAACTCGCATCCTCCCGAGCAGACATGTCTAGCCTGTAATGCTTCGCAAAAGTATGATGGGATGCCCAAGTAGCCGCCCGACAAATCTCTTCCAGAGATAAGGCCGACGCCTCCACCCAAGAAGCTGCCTGTGCCAGAGTAGAATGCGCCTTCAGGGCCACTGGAGACGCCCACCCTTGTAGCAGATACGCCGCTCCAATGGCTTCCCTAATCCAGCGAGCAATGGAAGCCTTAGAAGCCGCCTCACCGCTTTTCAATCCTGACAAGAGCACAAAGAAATGATCCGAGTGTCGAAACCCGTTAGAGATCTGCAAGTACCAAAACAAGGCTCTCCGCACGTCCAGGAAACGTAGCGAGGCAAACTCCCCTGGATAATCCTCTCTTCGAAAAGACAGAAGATAAACCGCCTGATTGACATGGAAAGCCGAAACCACTTTAGGTAGAAACGACAGCACCGTCCGGATCGACACCCCTGCTTCAGAAAACTGCAAAAAAGGATCTCTGCAAGGCAAAGCCTGAATTTCAGAAATCCTCCTAGCTGAAGCAATGGCCACCAAAAACACTGTCTTAAGTGTTAGATCCTTCTTAGAAACTTTATTCAACTGCTCAAATGGTGGGGCATGGAGGGCTCGCAGTACCACATTCAAATGCCACGCCAGGACGGCTGCCGCAGAGGAGGCCAAAGCCGAAGAGCCCCGCATAGGAAACGGACCACATCAGAGTGAGCTGCTAAAGAGGAACTGTCCAGTTTGCCCCTAAAACAAGCTAGCGCGGCCACCTGCACTTGAAGGGAATTATATGCCAATCCCTTATGAAGACCATCCTGAAGGAACTCCAGAATAACTGGAATGTCCATCCGAAAAGGCGATTCAGCACGCAAAGCATACCAAGCCGAGAAAGCTTTCCACACTCACGCGTACGCTGCTGAAGTAGACTGCTTCCATGCCCCCAAAAGAGTGGCAATGACTGGTCCTGAAAATCCCTTCTTCCTCAGCTGCCGCTTCTCAATAGCCAGGCTGTAAGACCAAAGCGGAAGGGATTTTCCATCTGAACTGGCCCTTGATGCGGCAGATCGGGAGTCACCGGAAGTCGCAATGGTGGCTCCGAGAGTGCTCGAACGAGATTCGCATACCACGGCCGTCGGAGCCAGTCTAGGGCCACTAGAACGACCGGCCCCCGATGCCGCCCTATGCAGCAAAAACTCTCCCTATCAGAGGCCACGGAGGAAAAACATACAGTAGCTATTGTTCCGGCCGTGGTTGGAGAAGAGCGTCCAATCCTGCGGATCTTGGCTGCCGTTTGCGGCTGAAGAACTGGGGAACTTTGACCTTGCAAGCCATGGCCATAAGATCCATTACTGGTCTTCCCCAACGTTGACAGATCAGCCGAAAAGCTGAGTCCGACAGCGTCCATTGCGCTACGTCCAAAAGAGTCCGGCTGAGAAAATCCGCTTGAACATTGGTCTTGTCCCGCAATGTGCGCTGCCGACAGACTCTGAACATGCGCTTCCGCCCATACTAGAAGACGAGACACTTCCACTGCCAAGGGAAGACTGCGAGTGCCCCCCTGCTGATTGATATAGGCCACCGTCTTGGTGTTGTCCGAGAATACACGAACCGCCTGCCCCTGCAGAAGGTCCGGAAAACTCCGCAGCGCATTCACGACTGCTTGTAATTCCAGACAATTTATTGGCCAAGTCGCTTCAAGAGGGGTCCACAATCCCTGGGCCACTCGATGAAGACAATGGGCTCCTCAGCCCGCAAGGCTGGCATCTGTCACGACTACCACCCAATTGGGAGACGCCAGAGAAACACCGTTCTGCAAATTGGCTGACTGGAGCCACCACGCGAGACTGTCCCTGGCCCTGCTCGACCAAGGAAGGCGCCGTTGATAATCCAGCGTCGGCAACCATCTACTCAAAAAGAAATTCTGAAGAGGCCGCATGTGAGCCCTTGCCCATGGAATGACCTCCAAGGTCGCCGTCATGGAACCGAGGAGCTGAACATAGTGCGACGACTCAATAAGGTCCGTACCTGAGAAAGCAATTTGATCCTTCGCCCCTCGGGGAGAAATACCTTCTTCCTCCTTCATATCGAACTGCACTCCAAGATATTCCAGACTCGTGAGTAGGAACCAGATGACTCTTGTCCAGATTGACCACCCAACCTAAGGATTGCAACACCGCAATCACTCGGTCGGTGACCACTCGACTCTCCTCTGCTGTAGTCGCCCGAATCAGCCAGGCAGCGAGATATGGATGCACCCGAATCCAGTGGCGTTCCGACGCTGGCTGACACCCGGGTGCAGCGTGACCCCCCGGCAAAATGACACCCCCCCCGGTGCACGCCGCTGGGGGTTGTGCCGTGGCGCACGCCTGTTGCCTGCCCCTGTCTCCCAGTTCGCAATTCGCATGTGTTCACTGCTCCCTCTGAGTCTGCCCCGGAACAGGAAGTAACCTGTTCCGGGGCAGACTCAGAGGGAGCAGTGAACACATGCGAATTGCGAACTCGGAGACAGGGGCAGGCAACAGGCGCGCGCCACGGCACCCTGCCAGCGGCGTGCACCCGGGGCGGACTGCCCCCACCTTGGTACGCCACTGCCCGAATCCTCTCCTTCCGCAGGAATGCTGCCACCACCACCATTACTTTGGAAAAAGTGAGTGGGGCAGTGGCCATCCCGAAAGGAAGGGCCCGAAACTGGAAGTGCTGACCGAGCACTGCAAATCGGAGAAATCGCTGATGGGGCTGCCAAATGGGAATGTGTAGGTACGCTTCCCTCAAATCGAGAGCCATCAAAAACTCGCCTGGTTGAACAGCAGCAATAACTGTCCTCAACGTCTCCATGCGGAAGTGACGAACCCGCAAAAACTGGTTTACTTTTCTGAGATCGAGAATAGGCCAAAAAGCCCCTCCTTTCTTTGGCACCACAAAGAAGATGGAGTACCGACCTGTGCGCTTTTCGAGAGGAGGAACAGGTACGATAGCCCCTATCCTTAACAGGTCTCGCAAACACTGCAGAACCGCTGTCGGCCCGCGATAAACAGCGGGACTCCAGAAAAAAGTCTGTGACAGAAGAGAAGAATTCTTACTTGTAGCCCTCTCGCACTACATCGAGGACCCACTGGTCCGAAGTAATTCTGGCCCACTTTGGAAGAAAGAGAGAAAGCCGACCACCGATCTGCTCTCTTCCCGAGTGGACCTGCGCCCCATCATTGGGAGGATCGAGCTGGAGCCCCCTGACAAGAGGGGGGTCCAACCGGACACTTCTCATTGCAAAAGGAAGAGCGCTGCCCTGGAGCGCTCTGGGCGATACCGTTGTGACTCCCTGAACCGTGACCTCGAAGCTCGCTGCCTGGGCGTAGACTTGGCTCTATCCTCTGGGAGACGGTGAGATTTGGAATCCCCCAAATCTTTAACAATCTTTTCTAGGTCGTCTGGTACTAGCCATCTTGGGGTTGACCGCCTGAGAAGCCGCAACCTCAGGGCCCTCTATATTCAGGGCTTCCAGCGCCTGAGAGATGAAGGAGGACAACTCCTCCTTATGGAAAATTCTCACGGCGGAAGAGTCCTCTGGTTGGTCAGTGAGAACACCATCCTCCACGTCCTCTACCCTCATCTGCTCCGAGAGAGCCACCACGGAGGGCGCTGCAGGCGACTGTATGCAGGACCCCTCCTCAGACCCCAAAGAAAGCCTAGGCTTTTTAAGGGAGGAGAAATCCTCTGGGGAAAAACCCAAAATCTCTTGGTTACCCCCAGACCCCCTGAGAGGATCAAAGGTCGAAGCTGTCACAGCCGCGTGAGGGGGGGGGGGGGCAAGGTCCTTTTCAACAAAAATGCCTGATGGGAGTAGCAAAATAAACTCTGGGGATAACCCCTCCCCCACCGCCCACAGTGCCTGACGGCCCCCCGACTCCCCTACCAGCGGAGAAGAAGCTTTGCCGAAAACCGCTACCGGAGCCGGCTCCACGACCGATCGCAAAATGGCGCGAGAATCGCCAGGCTCCGGGCGGGAAAGCACGCTCGCGGGGGGGTGTCACTGCTCCATGAGTCCCGCCAAATCAGCGCACCCTGCGCTCCAAAGGCCCGCTGCCAAAAGCCGTTTCCCGCATCGGGAACAGCGTTTTACCGCCTCCGCTGCCATCGCCCGCCCCCAAACAGGAACCCAGCAGGACTTACCCCGGAACAGGAAAGCGTGGGAACTGACAGCTGAGCCGAAGAAAAAAACTCTCCGACTGCACTTCGAGGCAGGCTCAGACAAGCAGGCAACAGAAAACAGGACTCGGACACCAGTAACACAAACCTGCTCTCAGCAAAAACACACTTCCCTGTGCTTCTGTTTCTCTTTTAAACAAATTCTATGGTTCTCTCTTTTTTTTTTTTTTTTAGTGAGGAGGCAGAAACAAACAGGGAAGCAAAGGAACAGCAAAAGCCTGTTCAGAGGGAATTTGAGGTGAGGAGGGACCCAGCAACTGCGTATGCTGCCAAAGGGGACACCACCAGTCCGCCACCCCCGTCTCAAACTGGCCACCGGCCCAGGAGCACCCTCAGAGGCCTTGGGCCCAGGAGCTGGAGAAAAAGTCATCCACCACCTGCTGAGATAGAGACATACTAACGGAGGAAGGAGCTGGCCGTCTGGCATCACTGCCTTTAGTTTATCTCTATCTCCACCTGCTCGTAGGCAGACTTAACCCACTAGTTCCTGGATTTATCTGCTGCAAGTGACAAGGAAGAACTTGATCTTACCACAACACCACCCTGTATTTGTTCACACTGGAGCCTGCAAAGGGCTCTCCGGTACTATGTAAGCCACATTGAGCCTACAAATAGGTGGGAAAATGTGGGATACAAATGTAACAAATAAATAAATAAATGATGTGTGACTATTTGGCAGACTGGATGTACCATTTAGGTCTTTATCTGCCATCATTTACTATGTTAATTGCCACCTAGTCTAGTCACTACAGCAACAGTCTTCAGCCAGGAAGCCCAGAAACATGGGCCTTGAATCTGACCACTAAGTATCATCCTTAAACAAGGACCAAATCTCCCCCCCCTCTGGGGGGGGGGGGGGCTGTGAATTCTGTCTATGGATCATTTCCAGCCTCTACCAACCCAGACGAGAAGGCCAATGTGAGCATTGAAACCTTTTGTTGAAATCTGGGACTAGTAGTACACTGGATGTGCTTTTACTGAGCAATACATATTCTGTGTGTGATTTATTTCCCTCCAGGGCTGCTCTGGATAGGCAGTTCCTGTTTATTACAACTTTCAGCCAAAAGCACTAACTCCACGGAAAGAGACCTTCCCTTACCGATCCCTTAGTGAATCAGTAAAAAACAGGCATGCATGAAGGAAATTGCATGCAAATGAGCTGCTCGCTGTTAGCTCATTTGCACGTGATTTCCTTCCTAAGGAGGGGAAGCAGGTCGGCCAGCTGAGCATGCACAGAGCAGCCAAGCGTTATGCTGGCTGCTCTGCACATGTCAAAGACGGCTTCATACACGCACACAAGCTGCGTGTATAATAGCCATCTACAACCAATAAATTGCCGGGCATTGCGCAGCAGAGGGAGACAGCTGGACCCTAGAAAGAGAGAATCGGGGATCGGGATGTGCGAGCACGTCCAAATCAAAACTATTTGGACGTCCCTGTTGATTATGCCCCTCCAGGTCTCTCTCAGCCAATCACATCGCGTTTAGCTGACACCAGCTAAAAGTACTGGTAAATACTTTAGAACCAGGACAAAAATATATTGCCGATGCCACCCAAAACTGCTTCCAACTCCGACTTCACAACCCTGATAATAATAATTATTATTTTATTTTCAGCTATGAAATGATGGGGAAGAAGGGCTTTTAGAGATGCATTTAGTCCTGTACTGTGCTAAATGTAAAGATGGCACATGCCAAGGATGGTGTTAGGGGAGTGTGACAAGGGCATCTGTCATTGGTGTTGTGGGTTCAGTATTGGACTCCCTCATCCTTTGTCCCCTTGGTCCAGCATTTCTCTCCGTTCCCTCCAGCCCCCTCCCTCCTCCCATGGGTCTAGCCAGCACCTCATTCATTTTCCTCCACCCCTCCTCCTCCCATGGGTCCAGCCAGCACTTCTCTCCTTTTCCTCCACTCCTCCCCCTCCCATGGGTCAAGCCAGCACCTCTCTCCTCCACCCCATATCCCCATGGGTCCAGCTAGCACCTCTCTCCTTTCCCTCTACCTACCTCCTCCCATGGGTTCAGCCAGCACCTCTCTCCTTTTCCTCCAGTCCCCCCTCCTCCCATGGGTCCAGCCAGCACCTCTCTCCTTTTCCTCCACCCCTCCTCCTCCAATGGGTTCAACACCTCTCTTCTTTTCCTCCAGTCCCCCCTCCTTTCATGGGTTCAGCCCGCACTTTTTCCACCAGTCCCCCATCCTTTCATGGGTCCAGCCAGCACCTCTCATTTTCCTCTACCCCTCCTCCTCCTATGGATCCAGCCAGCACCTCTCTCCTTTTTCTCCACCCCATTTCCTCCGATGGGTCCAGCCAGCAACTCACTCCTTTTCCGCCACCCCTCCTCCTCTTATGGGTCCGGCCAGCACCTCTCTCCTTTTTCTCCACCCCATCTCCTCCGATGGGTCCAGCCAGCAACTCACTCCTTTTCCTCCACCCCTCTTCCTCTTATGGGTCTGGTCAGCTCCTTTCCTTCCACTCCCCTCCTCCCATGGGTCAAGCTAGCACCTCTTTCCTTTCCCTCTACCCTCCTCCTCCCATGGGTCCAGCCAGCACCTCTCTCCTGTCAGGCTGGATGTAAGCCCTTGAGCCTAGGCCGAGGCCTAATTTAGCTTTTAGGCCAAGGCCTAGGATGGACCGAACAGGTACTATAAGCCACCCCAGCTACCAAGCCTTGCACGCACATACACACAACCCAACTTGCACTACCAGAAAGGGGAAGATAGGGCATTCAGGCGGCCCTCACGGCCTACCGGGAACCCACTTGCTCAGAATACAGTCATACAGGCCTCACGGCCTAACTGAAACCGACTCAAACCCAGGGAAGGGAGAAAGAAAAAACGAGGGGTCCCCGTGGGGCCTAGAGCACCAACACACTAAGTGCTCGCTAAGGACACAAGGGAAAAATGAACTAAGAGAGGTAACTATAGGAAACACATCAGGCTGTACCTCACAGCACACAAAGGAAATGAGGGACTGAGAAATATGGATACAGAGAGCAGAGACCCCCAGCAGACAGGACAGGGAAAAGCCAGCAAAAAATAGAGCCGGGCCTGAGACGCACCCCGCTCAGAAAGGGCAGTACACAGTAATAGTGAAGGTACTGACAGCAAAAAAGAATTAAAACAGTCACAAGGGAAAGACTGCTCCAAACACTCAGCTGCCAGAGGCAGGCAAAATACTGTAGTCAAAGGGTTAACCAAGCTCTGAACACACAGCTGCCAAAGGCAGGAACACTGCCAACAAAGGCTAACGGAAACAAGGGGAAGAACAAACAAACAGCCCCCACAGAAAGAAACAAAGGTCCCCAGTCTGCCACAAAGACACAACAAAATACAAACACAGCACAAAGGGTAACTCCAAGGGAAACAAAACAAACAACCTGGAACAGAATGATAAATGAGCTTACCACAAAGCACCAGTCAAACAGAAAAATATCACAGGTGAGGGAAGAGGGGTAATCAGACACACACTGGAAGCAGCAAGCACACTGAGACAGAGCAACAGAGGGCTACAGCAAGGAAGGAGAAAACACTCCACAACACACAGAGCAAAAGCTCAAACAGTGCAAGAAAAGGCTTCAGAAAAAAACGAAGGGCGCCAAAGCAAGGGTTGTAGGGAAGGGTAAGCTTAAGTAGATCAGACTGACATCAGCTCAGCCCAGATGGGCCAATCAGGAATGGTTCCAGGCATTCCCATGTCTTAGCAGAGTTAAACAGAATCATAACATCTCCTTTTCCTCCACCCCTGCTCCTCCCATGGGTCCTGCCAGCACTTCACTCATTTTCCTCCACCCCTCCTGCTCCCATGGATCCAGCCAGCACTACTCTCCTTTTCCTCCACCCCTCCTCCCTTGGGTCCAGCACCTCTCTCCTTTTTCCTCATCCTCCCATGGGTCCAGCCAGAACCTCTCTCCTTTTCCTCCACCCCTCTTCCTCCCATGGCTCCAGTCAGCACCTCTCTCCTTTTCCTCCAGTACCCCCAAGTGTCCAGCCAGCACCTCTCTCTGTTCCCTCCATCCGTTCACCTCCCATGGGTCCAGCCAGAACCTCTCTCCTTTTCCTCCACCCCTCCTCCTCCCATGGCTCCAGTCAGCACCTCTCTCCTTTTCCTCCAGTACCCCCCTCTTCCCAAGTGTCCAGCCAGCACCTCTCTCTGTTCCCTCCATCCGTTCACCTCCCATGGGTCCAGCCAGCACCTCTCCTGCCAGCACTTCATTCATTTTCCTCCACCCATCCTGCTCCCATGGGTCCAGCCAGCATTTCTCCCCTTCCTTCCACCCTTGGGTCCAGCCAGCACCTCTTTCCTTTCCCTCCACCCTCCTCCTCCCATGGGTCCAGAGCACCTTTTCCTTCACTCCTCCTCCTCATCCCATAAAGCACCTTTCTCCTCTTTTCCTTTCCCCTCATCTCATCTCCTTCCTCTCTCTTCCCTCCCCTCTATGTCCAGCAATTTCTCCTCTCTCCCTGGGCCCAGTCCTTCCATCCATGCTCCTCTCTCCCCTGCCCCATTGGTCCAGCCAGCACTTTTCTTAGAGAACTACATCGGGATGGCGATAGTGCTTGTAGGGATGGGACGAGGACACAGCCTGTGCGGATGGGGACAAACTTTGTCCCATTTCATTTTCTACTTTGAAGCCTGTTAATGAACTGGACTGTTATTTATGTTTGAGTGAAATGTTTTGATTTGTTGGAAAAACAAGCAAACATGCTGGCCACAACTAGCAAAGTTTGCATGGGGGATCATATATATTCCTGATACCAGCACATCTTCTAAGAAGACATCTTCTATTGCAGGAATGACTGTGGAAGACAGGACAGCTAGACTGAATCCTGAGATTGTTGATGACTTATTCATCCAAAGATTAAAAAATCATAACAGTGCTTCATAGGCATATTTCCCCCCGCTAGGGCCTATAGAACGGGTTGTAATTTTGTATCCCTGGTCATTTTAGCAGGGTGGATTATAATTCCTTAGGGTAGTAGAAGTCAGCTATTGTTGGGGTTGGAAGGGTAGAGTGTAAGGGGAGTTATTATTGTTGCTTGTTGTTATTGTTTTCTATTTGTGATTTATGAACAGTTGCACAGCAAATTGTTCCTTTTTATACTTTAATAAAAAGATTTAAATATAAAATCAAAAGTGTTCGAGGCTCCTGCAGATGAGGACAGAGCACACAGGATGGGGCAGGGACGAAAGGCAGGGATAGAGAGTGGGACTGCCGGGACGAAGACAGAACCTGATGGGGTGGGGATGGAGAAAACTTTGTCCCTGTGTCATTCTTTAACTTTTCTCTCTTCCCATCCTCCTCCCTAGGCGTCACAGTAGGCAACAACTCAAACAGGCTGGGTCTTTGGATTTCCTCCTGCCGCTTCCCATGCCAGGAGCAACCTCTCTACTGCAACTTCCTGTTTAGCATCAAAACAGGAAGTTCCATTAGAGACGGCGGGCCGCAGCAGAAGGAAGGCCACAGAGCCAGCCTATGTGAAATCGCTGACTGCTGCAGGAAAACATGACACCTTCAGGGAGGAAAAGCCTTTTTTTTTTTTTAACCACAGGAAAAAGGCTTTCACTGTTCCCATGGGGCAGTAAAAAGTTTTGATCCTACATCAGCAGTAATTTTAGTTAGAGTTTTGCTGTTACCACGGTATGTCCGTGGTGACAGCAACCATGTAATTTTCTAGCAGTGGCCTGAGAACCAGGGGAACCGGGTTCAATTCCCACTGCAGCTCCACTCTGTGAAAGTTACTTAGCCCTCCATTTCCCCAGGTACAGAATAAGTATCATATATAAAATGTAAACTGTTCTGCCTGTAACCACAAAAAGGTGGTATATTAAATCCCAGTCCTTTTCTCTAGAAGTAAATAGAAAGAGGAATTGGGGGGGGGGGGGGGACTCAAAGGTCTCCAGGGGTCACCAACCGTTAGCCAACCCCTTACACTGAAGAACAGTGGCCTAGGGGAAGTCAAAACCGTTAGGCTAGCCCTGCATGATGGCGCAGGAATTTACATCACATTTTGCAAATTCTTTTAAGTGTTCAGGTTGTAACTACATGTATTACTTTGGAATACATAATAACTCTACACTACTTTTTCCACTAAACAATGCTGAAAATGATACAAAAAAAATCAGTATTTTCTTCAAATGTCTTTCAAATTTACTATGGAGGAAAAAAGAGCCTCACAGAGCTCCTAGACAATATAGCCGTCTATTGGAGCTAAAACGGATCCGTTTTAGCTCCAATAGACGGCTATATTGTCTAGGAGCTCTATGAGGCTCTTTTTTTCCTCCATAGTAAATTTGAACTACATTTGAAGAAAATACTGATTTTTTGTGTATCATTTTCAGCATTGTTTAGTGGAAAAAGTAGTATAGTGTTATTTATTTCAAGTGAATTTTTCCACACCCTATTGGTTGATTTGTAGTGGTTACTTTGGAATAACACATATAATTATTATACCCAATAAGCGCTATTAGGAATGCGATTCTTGTGAACTTTTCTAGCCACTGCTTGAGGGTAGAATAAGACACTCCGCGTCTGGGATGGTATTACAAGCTCTCCTGATCTCTGGGGAAATTTTAAGAGAAAGGTTAAGAAAAAAAAAAAAAAAAGTCTCACCTTAACAGAGAACACGAGGGCCAGGAAACCCAGGCAGCAGACGTTTAGGAACATGGCGTTGAAAAGTGACCACAGCACATGGTCGTTGGGCTGAGGGGTAAAGGGCACGCTGACCTGTACCGTGTTAATATCGGTTACATAAGGTGGAGCAGCCTCGCCAGGCTTCGGCTGCTCATATGCCTGGACCAGTCTGTCGTAAGGGACATCAGCTTTAGTAGGATAATCCGCCATCTGGAAGCACAAGAAGGATCCGTTTGTACGAGTTCTCCTCAGTGCTGTCTTTGGATGCACGAGGCTGCGATCCGGAGCAGGGATCCCCGGGGTAAGTTATGGGCAGCAAGACACACACACGACCTGTCAAGTCTTCGACGGTCACGCGATCTAGTGCAAGTGTAGAGAGAAAAAGGCTGACTAAGTGCCGGAGCCGGGAGGAGAGGAGGGGTTTGGCTGATGACCAGGAGCTGCAGCATTTTATTTTGTCTTCAGCCCAGAAATCGACAGTGTTGGAAAAGAAGAAATATTTAAAGATTACAAAAAGCCTGATAGAAACTTGAGAGGAGGGAGGGACAAGACGTTATTGGTGTGAAAAAAAGAAACTACTGGAGTTTGCAACTGCAAGCAACAGTGGGTCAAGCAAGCTTCATAGCTAAGGAAGTGCATAGTTGCAATTCATATACATTTTAGCTACTGGGAGGGTGGGCACTGGGCAGTTTTCAAAAAACATGTTTGCCCAGGTGAATAACTGTTGAAAATTGCCCCTTGCCTAGAGCAGATGCTGGCAAACTCTCAGCTAACAACTCCTTGGGAGGTAGGAAAGGGAGTGGCAAAAATACATGCCAATTAGCAATGTTGGTGGGATTAACTTTAAGTGTCCTGTTGATCATGCTATTTCTTTGTGCCCGCATTTCCTCTCGTAGCGGATCCAGTTTCTCCACTTTTGTAGTTACTCTTTTGGGATTAATTTAAAAAAAATTCCATCAAGGGAACCCTGTATGTTTATAGCTAAAATATTTTTTGGCATATAGAGAAGGTTCCCGCCGAAGGCAGCTGAACAGGGTACCCCATTCCTGGTTTTGCCTCACAGCCTGCATTGTTTGTAGTTAAGATTTTTCCTTAAGGTAAGCAATGGAAAAATCTGAACTACAAATCCATGCATGCACTGAGGTAAAACCAAGCCTGGATCAGTCTATTCAGTTGGTCTGGGTCAGGGCTAGATAAGGCAATATAAACATGCCTGAGGAAAGGAGCCCAAAAACTAGGGTCTCGATCTTCCCTCCTCACTGATCCCCTGCCAGTGGGCACAAGAAAACAAAAAAGGAGAAAGCTTCCCATGAAAGAAATGCTAAAGGACAAGGAAATAGGGTTGGGCCAGTAAAAAATGAATAGTAGAACCATGGAGTAAAACCTGATAAAAAACATAAAGTTTATTATGAAAAAAGGATCATAGGTCTACATAAACAAATTCCCAAAAGACAGTGGCAATTCAGAAGGTAGACTTCACACACAGTTCCCTGTTTCCTCCCTGCATCAGGACAGGAGGCAACAACCTTCTGAATTGTTTAAAACACAAATAACTGTGGTTGGGGGTGAGGTAATCTTCGAAGGGAAATAGTTTCACATGATAGTTTCTCAGAACATAAAGCAAAGAAAGCATTTTTACCTATCATCTCCCTTCGAAGATTAACCCCCAGCCAGTGGCGATCCTAGATCGGCTGACACCCGGGGCAGATCGCCGCTGCGCCCCCCCCCCCCCCCCGGGTGCCTTCTTTGCTGCTGGGAGCAGCTGTGCGCCTGTCGGCTCCACTGGCCCTGCTCCCTCTGCCCCGGAACAGGAAGGTTCTTCCTGTTCCGGGGCAGAGAAAGAGTAGTTACTCACCTGTAACAGGTGTTCTCCGAAGACAGCAGGCAATATATTCTCACTGATGGGTGACGTCACGTCGGCCCGGAGGACTTTCCAGCAAAGTCTATGACAAAGTCTAAAATGTCCCCCGTCGCGCGGGCGGATGCAGTGCGCATGCGCGCGTCCACTTTCCCGCCCGCCGCGCGGGCACATTCCTCAGTTAATTACAAGAATTAGAGGAATACAACTCCAATGGGGAGGTGGGAGGGTTGTGAGAATATATTGCCTGCTGTCTTCGGAGAACACCTGTTACAGGTGAGTAACTACTCTTTCTCCAAAGACAAGCAGGCCAATATTCTCACTGATGGGGTATCCCTAGCCCCCAGGCTCACTCAACACAACAAAGAATGGTCAATTGGGTCCCGCAACGGCGAGGACAAAAAACAAAATTGACCTGAAACCAAATTCAACTAACTGAGAGTGCAGCCTGGAACAGAATAAACATGGGCCTAGGGGGGTTGAGTTGGATTCTAAACCCCAAACAGACTCTGCAGCACCGACTGCCCAAACCGACTGTCGCGTCGGCTATGCTGCTGAAGGCAGTAATGTGATGTGAATGTGTGGATCGAAGCCCACGTCGCAGCTTTGCAAATCTCTTCTATGGTGGCTGACTTTAGATGAGCCACCGACGCAGCCATGGCTCTAACATTATGAGCCGTGACATGACCGTCCAAAGTCAGCCCGGCTTGGGCGTAAGAGAAGGAAATGCAATCTGCTAGCCAATTAGAGATGGTGCGTTTTCCGACAGCAACTCCCCTCTTGTTGGGATTAAAAGAAACAAACAGATGGGCGGACTTTCTGAAGGGGCGCGTCCGCTCCACGTAACAGGCCAGTGCTCTTTTACAGTCCAAAGTGTGCAACTTGCTTTCGCCCGGGCTCAAGTGAGGAGGGGGAAAGAATGTTGGCAAGACAATTGACTGGTTCAGATGGAACTCCGACACCACCTTCGGTAGAAACTTTGGGTGGGTGCGGAGGACTACTCTGTCATGATGAAAGACAAGGAATGGTGCATGAACTACCAGGGCTTGAAGCTCACTGACCCTACGAGCTGAAGTAACAGCCACCAAGAAAATGACCTTCAAGGTCAAGTACTTCAGATGGCAGGAATCCAGTGGCTCAAAAGGAGTTGTCATCAGCTGGGTGAGAACGACATTGAGATCCCATGGCACTGGAGGAGGTTTGATAGGGGGCTTTGACAAAAACAAACCTCTCATGAAACGCATGACTAAAGGCTGTCCAGAAATCGGCAAGCCATCAACATGTGAATGGTAAGCACTGATAGCGCTAAGGTGAACCTTGACCGAGTTAGTCTTAAGACCGGACTCGGATAAATGCAGAAGGTACTCAAGCAAGGTCTGTGCAGGACAAGAGAAAGGATCTAGACCGTTACTGTCACACCAGACGGCAAACCTCCTCCATTTAAAAGAGTAACACTTATGTGTGGAATCTTTCCTGGAAGCAAACAGAACTCTGGAGACACCCTCAGAGAGACCAAAGGAGGCAACCTCTATGCTCGCAACATCCAGGCCGTGAGAGCTAGAGACCGGAGGTTGGGATGTAGAAGCGCCCCCTCGTTCTGAGTAATGAGGGTCGGAAAACAATCCAATCTCCATGGCTCTTCTGACGAAAGTTCCAGAAGAAGAGGAAATCATATCTGACGGGGCCAAAAAGGCGCTATCAGAATCATGGTTCCCTGGTCCTGCTTGAGTTTCAGGAGAGTCTTCCCCACTAAAGGGATGGGAGGATAAGCGTACAGGAGTCCTGTCCCCCAAAAAAGGAGGAAGGCATCCGACGCTAGTCTGCCGTGGGCCTGGAGTCTGGAACAGAATTGAGGAACCTTGTGAGTGTCCTGGGAAGCAAAAAGATCTATCGACGGAGTTCCCCAAACTCGAAAGATCTTTTTGGCAATAGTCATGTTCAAGGACCACTCGTGAGGCCGCATAACTCTGCTCAGTCTGTCGGCCAGACCATTGTTTACACCGGCTAGATAAGTGGCTTGGAGAAACATTCCGTTTTGATAGGCCCATAGCCACATCTGCACGGCCTCCTGGCACAGAGGACGGGATCCGGTACCCCCTTGCTTGTTGGTGTAATACATTGCCACTTGATTGTCTGTCTGAATGAGAACAATTTTGTTGGCTAGCCGATCTCTGAATGCCTTCAGAGCGTTCCAGATCGCTCGCAATTCCAGGAGGTTGATCTGGAGATGCTTCTCCTGAAGAGACCAAGCTCCTTGAGTGTGAAGCCCATCTACATGCGCTCCCCACCCGAGGAGGGATGCATCCGTCGTCAGCACTTTTTGAGGCTGAGGAATTTGGAATGGGCGTCCCAAGACCAGATTGGATCGAATGGTCCACCAACTGAGGGAATTTCGAAAATTGGTGGACAGCCGGACAACATCCTCTAGATTCCCTGTGGCTTGAAACCACTGAGAAGCTAGGGTCCATTGAGCCGATCTCATGTGTAGACGTGCCATGGGTGTCACATGAACTGTGGAGGCCATGTGGCCAAGCAATCTCAACATCTGCCGAGCTGTGACCTGCTGAGATGCTTGCACTTTGGACACCAGAGACAGAAGTCTGTCTGCCCTGGGTCCTGGGAGATAAGCACAAGCTGTCTGTGTGCACAACAGAGCTCCTATGAATTCCAATTTTTGCACAGGGACGAGATGGGACTTGGGGTAATTGATGACAAAGCCCAGCATCTCTAGCACCTGAATAGTCATCCGCATAGACTGCAAAGTTTCTTGCGGGGAGGTGTTCTTCACCAGCCAATCGTCCAGATAAGGGAACACATGCACTCCCAGTCTGCGTAGCGACGCTGCCACAACGGCCAGGCACTTTGTAAAAACCCTGGGTGCAGACGCCAAGCCAAAAGGCAAAACACAGTACTGAAAGTGCTGTGTTCCCAGCCGAAACCGAAGATACTTCCTGTGGGCTGGAAGTATCGGTATGTGAGTGTAAGCATCCTTCAAGTCCAGAGAGCATAGCCAATCGTTTTTCTGAATCATGGGAAGAAGAGTGCCCAGGGAAAGCATCCTGAACTTTTCTTTGACCAGATATTTGTTCAGGGCCCTTAGGTCTAGGATGGGACGCATCCCCCCTGTTTTCTTTTCCACAAGGAAATACCTGGAATAGAATCCCAGCCCTTCCTGCCCTGGTGGTACGGGCTCGACCGCATTGGCGCTGAGAAGGGCGGAGAGTTCCTCTGCAAGTATCTGCTTGTGGTAGGAGCTGAAAGACTGAGCTCCTGGTGGGCAATTTGGAGGTTTGGAAATCAAATTGAGGGTGTACCCGCACCGGACTATTTGAAGAACCCACTGGTCGGAGGTTACGAGAGGCCACCTTTGGTGAAAAAATTTTAACCTCCCCCCGACCGGCAGATCGTTCGGCACAGGTACTTTGATTTCGGCTATGCTCTGCTGGAGCCAGTCAAAAACCCGTCCCTGGTTTTTGCTGGGGAGCTGCAGGGGGCTGCTTCGGTGCCCGCTGCTGACGAGAGCGAGCGGGCTGGGGTCGAGCCTGAACCGGCTGACGGGAATAAGGAGTGTACCTACGATTTCTAGAAGCGAAGGGAGCACTCCTCTTTCCCTTAAAAAACTTCCTAGCAGTGGAAGTGGTTGCAGAAGGCGCCCGGCGGGAGAGAGAGTCCATAGCGTTATCACGCTGGTAGAGATGATCAATCATCTCTTCAACCTTCTCTCCAAAAAGGTGATCCCCCCGGCATGGGATATCTGCTATTTTCCGCTGAGTTCTTTCCTCCAGGTTAGAGGCACGCAGCCATGAGAGCCTGCGCATCGCTATACCTTGAGCGGAAAAGCGAGATGTCACATCGCAAGTGTCAAAAATGCCCCTGGACAGGAACTTGCGACACGCCTTCTGCTGCCTGATCACTTGGCGAAAGGGTTCAGCTTTCTCCTCAGGGAGTGTATCTACTAAACTCTCAAGTTGCCTCACAGAGTTCCGTAAATGCACGCTCGTGAAGAGCTGGTAAGACTGGATTTTGGAAGCGAGCAGACCAGCCTGATACGCCTTCCTCCCAAAAGAGTCCAGAGTTGCATATTCTCGCCCCGGGGGCGCCGAGGAGAAATTTCTGGAACTCTTGGCTCTTCTGAGGGCAGAATCCACCACCGCTGAATCATGAGGCAATTGGGTCTGCATGAGACTGGGTTCCCCGTGGATCCTATATTGGGACTCAGCTTTCTTAGGGACGGTTGGACTTGAAAAAGGCTTCTCCCAGTTCCTTAGCATAAGTTCCTTAAGAGTCTCATGAAAAGGAACTGTGGCAGAAGATGAAGGTGGAGATGGATAGTCCAGAACCTCAAGCATTTTGGCTCTGGGCTCGTCCACAATTTCCACGGGGAAGGGGATGGCCTCAGACATCTCCCGAACAAAAGATGAAAAAGACAAGCTCTCGGGAGGAGATAGCTGCCTTTGTGGCGAGGGAGTGGAGTCAGATGGAATGCCTTGAGAATCCTCGCCAGAGAACTCCCCATGCATTCCTTCATCATCCTCGGATGAGGTACCATCAGATGGGGCTAAAAGCTCAGACAGAGCCGCCCGAATCTGAGCCCGTCTCGACAAAGAGGCATGATGGCCTCTATGATGGTGCCGAGAAGTTGATGGTCCCTGAGGCTCCGGGGAAGCTTCCTGCTCCGATGTCTCGGGAGAGTCAACTTGGGAGGTCAAAGGCACCGGCACCGGAGACGGCACCGGTGAGACAGACCTCACCACAGGCTGAAGGCCTGATGCAGGAACATCCGGCATCGGCAATGTCGACACCTTCGACGCCGTCGGCACCGGTGCCTCTGAAAGCATCGACACCGGCCCCGTCGACGCCGTCGGCACCGACAACCTCGATGCCGACTGCCACTGCTGCATCATGTTCAAGAAAAAAGGGAACATGGCCTGCATACTCTCATCCACAGCTGGAGTCGGAAAAGGCTGCGGGGTCGGTTGAGGTGCCAGAGGCAAAGTCTGCTGAGGTTGGGGAGTGGGGACTCGGCTGCCAGCGACCCCACGCGTCGGAACCTCAGTAATAGAGGGAGAGCGATCCTCTCGGCACCGACGCTTCTCGGGTATCGAGTGCATCGATGACCCGGAGCTCCCGGTGCCGTGTCTCGAAGGAGATCGACGACGATGCTTCTTGGCCTTCGCCCGACGCATGTCGAGACTCCTCGGCACCGGAGAGGAGGACGTGGAATCCACACGTCTCCTCGGGGCCGGGTCCGACGCAGGACGGTCCCGGGGGGCCTGCACAGCAGGAGGCGCCGAGGCGGGTGGAGACCCACTCGATGCATCACTGCTCCCAGCGTGCATGGGTCTAAAGGCAGCCTGTCCCCTGTCTCCCGGTGCCGACGCCTCCTTCGACGTCAACTTCGACGACGTCGGCCTCGAAGACATCATCCTCGACGGCACCGACTTCACCGGCACCGACTTGCCCGGCGCCGGTTTGGAGGGCGCCGACTTAGACGACGTCGACGGCGCCGACGCCGAAGCACCGGGCCCAAAAATCTTCTCTCTCTGGGCGTCTCGAGAGAGCAGTGTCCGCTTCTTCATGGCGAGACACAATTTACAACTCTCCGAGCGGTGGTCCGGCCCAAGGCACTGAATACACCACGAGTGTGTATCAGTGCCAGAGATGGCCCGATGGCAGCGGGCACAAGGCTTGAAGCCGCTGGGCGTCTTCGTTGACATCTCGGGAAAAATTGTCCCTGCCAAATCAAAAGACGCGATTGTGTCTAGAAAAATAATGACACAGAAAAAGAAAAGAAAAAGACGGGAAAAAAATACCCGACCGAGCGATTTAAATAAAATCGCAGACTAAAATAAAGGAAACTTAATAAACGAAAACAATCTAAGATAACAAAAAAAAAAAAAGGATACTTCGCTTTTTTCTTTCTTCACCTCCGGGCACAGGAGGAACACGAAGACGAGATCGTCGAGCTCCGTGTCACCTCAGACGCGGAGAAGAAAAAACTGAGGAATGTGCCCGCACGGCGGGCGGGAAAGTGGACGCGCGCATGCGCACTGCATCCGCCCGCGCGACGGGGGACATTTTAGACTTTGTCATGGACTTTGCTGGAAAGTCCTCCGGGCCGACGTGACGTCACCCATCAGTGAGAATATTGGCCTGCTTGTCTTTGGAGAAAGCCGGGAACCAGCGGAGCCGACGGGCACGTGGCACCCGGGGTGGACCGCACCCCCCCTTGGTACGCCACTGCCCCCAGCCATAATTATTTGTGTTTTAAATGATCCAAATGATCATTGACTCCTGATATACGTGCCTAGCACCAAAACACAGAACCATGTTTAGTCTACCTCCTAAATTACCACCGTCTTTTGGGGATTTGTTTTATGTAGACCTACGACCTTTTATTCATAATAAACTTTATGCTTTATCAGTTCTTACTCCAGGGTTCTGCAGTTCTTTTTTTTATTGGTCCACCCCTACTTCCTTGAACCCTGCCAGTGGGGACCATAATCTTAAATCCAGCTCTGGCCTGGGTTGATGTGGCAGGATCTTTTTCAGAAGTATGGAGTTACTTGGTTAGTTTTGTAGGGTTCAAAAATGAACCCAGCCTAGTAGTGGCTGAAAATGGTACAATACACATCACTTTAGCCACTTTCAAAGTAGGTGTTCCTAGGATCGTAAATTACACACATAGAACTGAATTTTTAGTCAGCTGCATATTTCTCCTCAGAAATTACAGGTGAAAATTACACTGTTATTTTCATAGCCGAGTTTAATTAGTAGATCTTCAAGGAAAAACTGCTTACATAAAGGCCTTTTTACGAAGCTGTTAAATAGCTAATGAGGTTTTACTGTGCAATAGATATTAGTGTGGGCCTGAGCTGACTCCTGTGCTAAAAACAGAAATATGTGGTAAAATCACAAATCAGCTGCCTGACATGAGAGTGGGCAGGACCTGGGCATGACATGGGCGGGCAGAGGAGTGGCCAGCCGTGACAGCTAGCAAATGTTCCTGGCCAAATCCAAAGGTCTCTATTCTATCCTCATCCTTTTTGATCTGCTGCTTTTGACCAGTGGCCTAGCTAGATGGGGCCACAGGGGCCTAGTCACTCCCAAATTTGCTCTGGGCCCCTGGTTGGCTGACGGGGGTCCCCAACCCCCGCCAGCTGAAGATTTCATCCAGCACTGGTCTGTGGCAGCGGTGCCGCATTGTCTGCCCTGTTCTCTCTTCCCCCACATTGGGCACACTCCTTTTAGTGAAATTGAGCATGGTCAGTTTCACTAAAAGGAGCATACCGAACGTGAGGTGAGAGGCGCTGTGATTTCAATGCAGGGGGCCCAGCCCGGTGGCGGATGGAGGGGGTGGGTGGGGAGCGGTGGCGGTGACCTCGGGGGGGGGGGGCCCGGCCCAGTCTTTCGGCGGCCCTGGACCCCAGGAATAGTTACAAATGGACTTCTATATAGTGGCTTAGGTGGATGGAAAGCATTTAAGACTCCTGCTATTACACTACAGATTATTTGGAAAGCTGTTTTGATGATGGAGAAAAACATAACATTGTGGGTCCAGAATTGCTCCAGGCCTCTTTACTGGGCAGAAGGCCGATAGGATGAGTATTAAGACTATTTCAATAAATATATTTTCAGATGTGCTCCTATTCCCTGCCCATGACACATCCCCTCCAAAAACATTTTTAAAAAGTAACACATGGTAGAAAAGGGAAACCTACCCCCCAAAATTTTACACATTTTGTGGTAAGCGTTTTCTCACACGTTAAGCGTGCATTAGGGCAGTGATTCCCAAACCTGATCCTGGAGGCACACCAGCCAGTCAGGTTTTCAGGATATCCACAATGAATATTCATGAGATAGATATGCATGAGGTGGAGGTAGTGCATGCAAATCTCTCATGAATATTCATTGTGGATATTCTGAAAACCTGACTGCTGGGGTTCCTCCAGGACCAGGTTTGGTATCCACTGCGCTAAGGCTTAACGCCCTTTAGTAAAAAGGTCTCTATATTGCATAACAGAGTAGCACTCACAGGGTAATGTAACTGAAAATTTCTGCTCCCAAAAAAACATTCAACTCAGTCTTTAGAGGGAACACTGTGGTTAATGTTTGAAAATGTGGTAGTATAGGAAGTTTCTCAACATGAATATCAACATAGGCATATGTCTTCCAATTTATCACTAGCAGAACAACGGATTCTATAGAATCATCTTCTTGCTATTTGTAGTGGCATATACTGCCCATACCTGTTTGTATGCATAAGGTCTGCATTGCTGAACTGAGGTCTATGAACCAAACTCTGCCTAGACCAGGAACCGTTTTTTTAGGACAGTACTGTCATGGCTTTTACAGACTTCTTGCAGCAAGGAACATCTGTATTTTCTTTTTCTGGTGTGAAACTGCAGGAATGTGATTTACACTGACACTGGTATGTGGTAATCTTGGCTGACCATCTCTTCAGGTGCCAGCAGTACCATCTCTGATAAGGAGGAGCAACACCAAGTCCAGGGGCCTCATTATATCATCTGCACAGGCATTCCTGTGTCCACCTATTGACAATTACATACTCTTCATGCCAGCAGTCTTTGCCCAGCTTATCTAATCAGAGAACTGTTACATGGATGATTCAATGTGTACTATATGAGGGACACCGAGAGGAGAGGAATCTGCTCAAGGAGTTGGACACAAGAGCTACACAGGCAGTTAACATGTTAGACTAAGAGACAGACACCTTTCTCTGATGGGTGTTATTTCACTGGCCAACATGTAGTCCGTCTGAATATTACTGAGGGGCTAAAGCCCTCAGTGCTCATAGAGGAACTGAACTATGAATATGTGCTGTACTGAGTAAGAGCCAGTACTGGGTATCATCTTAGCTTCAACTAAGATAGTTCCAGAGAAGAGCTGTCTGCATGCCAACTTCATTGCTGATAGCCTCCCACAACAAACAGACTGAAGACACAGTAAATCAGGCAGCTTATCTACATAGCCTTGTTCAGGAGCCAGCTGGGAAACTTCAGCTTGGAATCCGCAAGGGAAAGGAGAGATCTGCCACACAGAAGGTGCCAAAGGACTTTTCCAGGCAGCCAACAGGGTGAGGTGATCTATCTTTCCTATAGTCAGGGCGAGATAGAAAGTATTGTCAAGTCCCAAGTAAGTCAGAACCTTTTGGCATGTGGTCTTAAGTTAGCACCGATAGTTATGTCTTAAAAATAATCATTATATATATACTAGTAAAAAAGGCCCGTTTCCGAAACCAATGAAACGGGCGCTAGCATGTGGTTTTTTGTGTGTGTGTGTGTATGTGTCACAGAGTTGTTTTGTGTGTGTGTGTGTGTGTGTGTGTGTGTGTGTGAGTGTGTGAGGGTGCGGTGTGTGTGCAGGTTGTTGATGTGTGTCTTTTTTTGTTTTGTTTTGTTTTTTGCTTGGGGGTTGGGGGTTGGGGGATGTGGGTGACGGCTTGCCTGAGGACGGGGATGGTTGTTTTAAGTTGGCAGAAGGGAGAAGAGCACGGTCTCGGGCCGTCGGGGGGTGATCCGGTATGTTTGGTCCATTTCAGGCCGGCTGCAGGGGAATGCTGGAACATTTATGTGCTGCAGGAATCAGCGCCGTCTTTTTCCGGGTGCTCGGGGAATCCCCGAGGTGGGAGACTGCTTGCCTGAGGCTGGGGATGGTTGGGCACATCCTTGGCCACTTCGGCAAAAGGGGAAGAGGAAGGGGGTGGGGAGTTACCTGCAGCCGCCTGAGAAACCATGTATTCTTTGTTTGTTTTGTATTATTAGTTTGCATTTCTGTTGAAGAAAGAGTGGATGCCTTTCGAATGATGGAGGTGGTGCGTCGGTGTGCGGTTGTTTTGTTAGTTTGGCAGTCAGTCTCCAGCGATTCCTAGGCAGGAAGGAGTACTCCTCCCCCTTCCTTGGTCGCTGTTTGCTGCTGGCTGGGTCGCGGGTAATCCTTCCAGCTGGGCCGCAGCTTGTCCTGTTCGCCCACGTCCCAGATGGTGACGGGCACATTGTTTTCCGGCTCCTCTGACTCCATGTCAAGCGATCCCAAATATAGTCTGTGCTATAGGCCCTCTGGCACTCTTCAGTACTGGCATTAGGCATTTAAAAATTTCTCCCCCCCCCCCCCCCGGTCTATTTTTGCACATACCCACAGCAGGAATATTCTTCTCTCGTTCCAGTGGTGGTTCTGTGCTCTCCATGCGGCACAGATAATGAGTCATTATGCTGGGGAATGCTCCTCCCTTATTGTCACGTAGTTTCCTCTGATTGGTCTGTCTTATGTTGCCTAGTGTTGCCTGGGAACGGTGTTGTGATGGTCCTTTGTTTTTCAGAATGTTGAGGGTGTTTTTTCTGATTGGTCCGTCATGCGAGGGCAGGGCAGAGAGACACGGTCAGTGTTGTGGCTTCACCACCATGAATCCATGAACCCTTCAGTGAGTGACTGAGTGACTTCAGAACGTTGTCTTCAGAATGTTGAGGGTGAGTTTTATTATAGTACTAGTAAAAAAGGCCCATTTCTGACACAAATGAAACGGGCGCTAGCAAGGTTTTCCTCGGAGTGTGTATGTTTGAGTGTATGTGAGAGTGACTGTGTGTGAGAGAGAGAGTGAATGTGCAAGTGTGTGTGTGTGTGTGTGAGAGAGAGAGAGAGAGTGAGTCTGGGTGCAAGTGTGTCTGTGAGAGAGAGAGAGTGTGTGTGTGAGAATGAGAGTGTGTGCAAGTGCGTATGTGAGACACAGTGTGAGAGTGTGTTTCACACAGATACAGTGTGTGAGAGAGAGAGTGTGTGTGAGACACAGACTCTCTGTGAGACTGAGTGTATGAGACCAAGAGAGTGTGTGAGTGACTGTGTGACACATAGAGAGTGAATGTGATACAGTGTGTGAGAGATAGTGTGTGAGAGTGAGAGAAAGACATTGACTGTGAGAGAGAGAGAGAGAGAGAGAGAGAGTGACGCAGAGAGTGTGTGTGTGACAGAGATACTTCTCCCCCTCTCTGGTGTCAGCCCCCCCTCCCTCTCTCTGGTGTCAGGCCCCCCTCTCTCTCTCTCTCTGGTGTCTGAGCGTTACTGTGCAGGACGCTGAGCTCTGGCTGTGCTTCAAGGAACTGACCAATCCTATTTAGTAGAATGCACCTCCAACATTCTGAAGCCGAGAAACCTCGTGTGGTTGGTCACTTCTGCTTGTGACGAACCCGGAAGTACGTGATGTCAATTCAGGAGATGGATACAGAGAGCAGCCTCAGCCATGCAGTCAGCTTCAGAATGTTGGAGGTGCGTTTTATTATATAGGATATATATATATATATATATATATATATATATAACCAGTAAACTGTAATATATTTCCAAATGTGATTTCTTCTCTCATATTGCCAGCAAAAGTTTGCTAAGAACTCTTTTCTTTGTTTTTGGACCACTTTAGGACCCCAACCCCTTTGTTGTTTTGGACCCCAAACAGATGAAACAAGCTCTAACCAGAGTAATTATTAGCTAATTAGCTTTTTAGATAATCATCTTATTAGCCCTATACTATGCTGTAAGAATTAAGACAGCTAACAAGGGCAGTGCAGTGGTAGTATTGGATGCTACTGATTACATTTTTTTGAAATAGAAAGGCAACTTTCAATGATATGTTCCTTTAGATGCGCCTCAAAAATGTGGTGGAATCTCTAGTATCTCTTGCTATCCCTAACCAGCTGTTCCTCACATTGAACACAACCTCCAAAGATTCTCTCAAAAGTGACTCCTGCCCAAAAGACTCCGATATCTGGAGATCCTAATGCAAACTGCCTTCTCACGCTGCAGAGTGCAGGTGGGTCTCCCCTCCATTTTCTCTTATTGCACCAAATGAGTGCTTGGGGAATGTGCCATGTTTAAGAACATAAAAATAGCCATACTGGGTCAAACCAATGATTCATCTAAACCAGTATCCTGTTTCTTAACAGTGGCCCAATCCAGGTCACAAGAACCTGGCAGAAACCCAAATAGTTGCAAAATTCCATGCTACCAATCTCAGGGCAAGCAGTGGACTTTCTCTCCAGGAACTTGTCCAAACCTTTTTAAACCTTGATGTGCTAACCGCTGTTACCACATTCTCTGTCACACCCTCATGTCACACTTATTGCTGGGGCAAGGGTTGTAAGGATTATTAGAAGTATTTATCCTATATAATAATTCTCACCTGGCTCACTCTGTGGGAGGGAAACACTGAAGCACTGAAGACTAGGCTGGCTGCCAGCAACACTCACTCTGCACCACTCACTGTCACTCAGGACCCGCCATCAGCCACGCCCCTTCCGGACATAATTCGCAACCCCAACGTTCTAAATGAAGCCTCAAAAGCCCCTCAAAACCGGAACTGTGAGACGCCAGAGATATCCGGTTTGCCCATGCCTCGAAAACGGAAGTCAGAACTCTGAAGCGCCGTATGCCCCACCCTCGCGTTACAACATCATGACGACGAGGGCGGAGGGAGGACCACACTGCAGCAAACTAAATAAACGCGATCTAACACCATCACGGACCTCCACGCGATCTGCGGAGCACACTGCTGGAAACTAAACAAACCCCATCTAACACCATCAAGGACCTCCACGCGATCTGCAGACCACACTGCTGGAAACTGTATGCCCTGCCCTCAAGTCACAATGTCATGACGATGAGGGCGGACCACACTGCAGCAAAGTAAACAAATGCGATCTAACACCATCACGGACCTTGCAGGTACCTCAAGGGGGGTCGGGGGACACGGGTTGCGAGGCTACAAACGCTAGCTCCCCGTGCTTGCAGGGTGCTTCGGGGACAGCTGCGTCGCTGCTCATGCCTCCACAGCCTACAAACCCCATCTCCCCCTGCCCCAAAACCTTGCTAGCGCCCGTTTCATCTCTCCCAGAAACGGGCCTTTTTTTACTAGTATTTAAATAAATTTAAAGAGTAGATTTTGCATGAGAACAGGAACTCAACTATTTGTCTAGGAAGTTTATTTTCTCAATTAAACATGATGCTTATTAGTTCTTCAAAAAACACAGTTTAACAAGCAGAGCTGAGTTTATTTTATTTAGCACTCATATCTGTTGATCTGAGAGAGTCTCTCATACCATAACAAATTCATAAAAAAATAATAAAAACACAGACATTAGTAGACAAAATAAACTGCCCCCCTCCCTGCAAACAGCAGAGTTGTACCAATAAGTCAGACTAACCAAAATGTGCACAGCTTTTTTGATTTTGTCTATACAAGGTCAATAAGGATAATTTTCAAACCTTAAAAGTTCAGTCCCTTAAGATGAGAGGTATTTGCCCCTTCTCAGTCAAGAGCAGTAGAGTTTTTCTTGGAGGTGCTGACAACTGGTTAAGCAAGCTGATGGCATATCCCACCTTATTAGTTTGATTCATAAGAAGTAGGTCCCTAACTCCTACACATATCAGGGTTCTTAGATGAACCTTTAGCGTTGCATCCCCTCTCACTCAACTTTCAGTTCCCTAGGCCCCCTCTGACATTTTATAATTTCATAGCAATTTTGTGAACATGCATAATTAGACATTTTAATAATTAAAACTATTTCATATGTAATGTGACAGACCAAATAGATTTTCAATATAGATTGATGCTTTGGTTGTACCATGGAAAGGTGGTATGTCAAATATGATCCTTTATCCTTACCGCTAGAAGGAGCCGAAAAGTGAGCTCATGGTAATTCTGGGAGATCGTTCTTGAGGGTTCCTGAACTGATAGGAAATTAATTCATATTAGACTGACTCAATAATGGAGAAGTGGTAATATCGTGGTAAAGGACAGGTTGTAAGTTACCGCGGGGATAGGAATGATCTGTACAGTATTACCATGGTAATGGCAATAAAGATCACATTTCTTACCATGAGAATGAGAAGCAGCAGTAATACGTCCCTAACATCAGTGCATTTCCTGGACAACCAAAGAACACAGCTGAAGCCTGAAACGGTTGGTGGACTCCTTTTTTCTTTCAGGAAAAGGTGAGCTATATTATCAGTATTTTTTGGATGATTAAATAGATTTTTCTTCAAGCTACATGTGATTTATTTCTATGTTTAAATTAGTGGGGATGGGGCAGGGACAAAATGCATGAGGATGGGGAAAATATTGTGGGGAGGGATAGGGATGGGAACTATTTTCATTACTATGGAAGCCGGGGCTGCTTGCCCTACAGATGGCTGCATCTCCAGCACGTCTCTAGGCTGTACTGGCAGTTCCTTCTCAGACCTGTCTGCAGCTGGGGCAGAGGGGATTGGTGCTGTGTAACCGGCAGCAGTAGGCCACGTGGGTAGCTGCACCTGATTTGTGTGTTTATCATCCAGGGGCAGTGGTGCAGACCATTCCCCTAGCATACATTGTTTGAAGACTGCCACGTAGGGTGGAGGGGTCTGCACCACCTGATCATAACCATTGTTTGCTATAGTGTCCCATAATCCCCAACATATTTAAATGTCTCTCCTTACGGCATTTCGTAGTTTTAGTGCATTCTATTCACAGTTTTAAAGCTGTTAAAGTTTCTTTGTCAAAACTACCTGACTGAGGCTATTTAATACTCAAATGTTTAGTACCACTAACCCATTTCTTATGGCAAGTCAAAATTTCCCCTTTGCAAGAGGGAACTGCCTCTGAGACCAGCTCTAGAGGAGTTTGCATGATTAGAACTAACAAATTCTATCTAAACCTTAAAGCAGAAGAGGAAAGAACACAGAAGAAAATATAAATATAAACCCTAAGTACTTACCACAGCCGTCTTCTTTTTTTCTGACCATATGTCCTAAGAACCGTACCCTTGGTCAGTTGCTAGGTGGGAGCAGATCTCTGGATTTTGCCAATTAGACATGTGCACCTGATGGTGTGGTTGTGATCCAATAGAACCAGGCAGCAGAAACACCACTTTGGGTCTGTCGGTTCTGGGCCTCAGAACCAAAACCCAACACCTCACCCATACCAATTCCCCAATTGATTTCTTAGGACCACCAGCCTATAAAGAAAAGAAGCTTCTCACATTACCAAAGTTTATTCTTACCCAAGAACATAAAAATAGGAAATTATTAGCAAATAAAGGAAAACAGGGTAGAGAGGGTACATAGACAAAAGGTAGTTGCCATGGAAAGAGTCGCATATCCCTTAGTGCTTTGAGGCCAACTGAGGAAGATTTTCAGCGAAACCCCCCCCCCCCCCCCCCCCCTTCTCAGCCCAAAGTACAAAGAACTGTATTTTTCAGGAATACATCATTCAGGATATGTCATTTGTTGGTTACAATTGCCAAAAGGTACATAAAAAATATTGCATTTCCTTAAAAGATACATCCTCAGTCCTTTTGTTAAATAAACACATCCTCAGTAAAACAATCTTTATCTTATTTCCGGAGGAGTCATGGTTCTGTTCTCACAGAGTTCCCACCCTTGCAATGTTATTCTCCTTTCCTGTGTCACAGTATCTTGCCTTTCTCTCCCTTCTGGGCAAGTCACTTGACCCTCCATTGCCCCTGGTACAAGATAAGGGAAGGGAAATGGGACTTGATATACCACCTTTCTGAGGTTTTTGCAAATACATTCAAAACGGTTTACATATATTCAGGTACTTATTTTGTACCAGGCAGGGGCGTAGCTACGGGTGGGCCTGGATGGGCCCAAGCCCACCCACCCAAGTGCGGTTCGGTTGAAAAGCGCACACTGACTGCCTGCAGCATGCGTTTCTATAGTATCGCGTACCGCCCGGCGCCCGCTCAGCTGATCTACTCCTCTCGTCCCACCACCTACTGGCTTTCGGGCTTGAGCCTAGGCACAGCAGGACTGACTCGGTGGCATGCAGTCACAGTCACTGTGACTGAATTTCAATGCAGCAGCCGGTCACAGTTCTCTTGACCTGTCACCTGTGACGTCCTTCTGTGCTGGGAGTGGGAGGCCGCTGCGTGCTGCTGCTGACGTCTGCGATGATGTTCCATCCTACGCGCAGCGTTATCAGCCTCAGCCTTGTTCTCGCTCCGGCTCTGCTCATCCCGCAGGCACGCTTACTGCCAGGCCTCAGGGGTTGAACTGCATTGAACTAGTGCAACGAGAAAAGGTTCTTCTTCAATTCAATCAGTAACAATTACTGCAGGTGCAGGCAGCTGCCAGCTGAGCCCCCAGCAGTTCACTGCAGGTAATAAAATTTTAAAAACTTATTTTTTTTAAACATAATTTAACATTGTGTTATTTTTTTTAATGAGGCTAGCTGGTGGGCACTATTACAATTTATTGTTGGGGGATTTCTGGGTGGGGTACTAAGAACTGCACTGCCTAGGGCAAAATGTATTTATTTATGATTAAAATATACCTTTTTTTGCCCTAGGCAGTGAAGAGCCCACCCCCACCCAGAAGCCCACCACCATTCCAGCCAGCGTTTGATTACTCGTGTAATCAAATGATGGCTCTGGTCTGGTTGGTGGGCTTCTGGATGGGGGGTAGACGTTTCACTGCCTAGGCAATGAGGAGCCCATCCCACCCAGAATTCTCCAACATACATTTTAATATGTCCAGCTAGCTTAATTTTTTAAAAAATTGTCTCTCATTTTGGTGGGTTTTTGGGTGGGGATGATATCTGCAGAGCCTAGGTAAAATTAAAAAAAAAAAGTGTGCCCACCATATTAGCTCTGGGCCCAGCCAAAATGTCAGGTCTGGCTATGCCACTGGTAACAGGTGCAATGGAGGGTTTAGTAACTTGGCAGAGTCACAGGAGGCTGCAGTGGGAATCGAAACTCAGTTCTCCAGATCAAAGTCCACTGCACTAACCATGTAAACTGCTTTGAATGTAGTTGCAAAAACCTCAGAAAGGGCGGTATATCAAGTCCCATTTCCTTTCACATGCACCCTCATGATCAAAAGCAAACGCCGGCACTAGAGGCGTTAGCGCCATACTAGCGACGGCGTTTGCTACCCCCGAACCAGCCCCATGATTAGAGCCCTCAGAATCGTGAACAATGCGCTCGAGGGCCTTTGCACAAGTAGACATGCAAATGCATGCTTAACAGGGCTCATCACATTCATCCCCAATGATCAGCGACCAGCGCACCAAAAGATTGGGTTGCTGCTGCGGCAAAACCCCACGCCAGCTCCGAGCTGGCATTAGGGTTTGCCGATCATTGGGGAGGAATGGTGAGCCTTGTCCAGCATGCAGTTGCATGCTGGCAGGCCCCCGTTCCCCCCCAAAACACTATCCCCCAAAGCAAACCTGCCAGGCTGCCAACAGGGGGCTGGAGGTCCGGTGGACCTCTGGTCCCCCCGACGATCCCACCCCCCCCAGGTTCAGGGAGGGCTGGAAATTCGGTGGGTCTCCAGCCCCCCCCCCAACCCTCCCCCGAAATTGGTCCCTGGTGGTCTAGTGGCCGCCGGCAAAACCCCCTCCCACCCTTCCACCCAGCGAGCGACGGGGGGGGGGGGGCTGGAGGTCCCCCCCAGCATTGTCTGAACGATCCCTGGTGGTCCAGCGTAGGACAGCCCCCTCCCGGACACCTGGTGCGGTAAAGCCCCGTGCTATTCCCAGCGGTATTTTAGAGCGCTGTTTGGAACAGCGCGGGGCTTTTGATCATGAGGGCTATGGTGATTAGTTCTGCAGCCTAAAAGTCTCCAATTAGCCTCTTTGAACACACTGATCCTAAACAGTGAATTGCATGACTCATTGCAGAGGATGGCAGGGAGGCCGGGGCTGCGGGAAACTGTCAGTTCAATGCAGGGGGGAGGGAGGAGCGGCGGTGATCTCAGTGGGGGGGGGGGGGGGTGACGGACGTCCATAAAGGATGTCCATAGGCACAGCTCGTCTTTTTTTTTATATATAGTGAAGCCCCAACGACAGATACAGACCTCTCGTTAGATTTTCCAGCGTTAAGGCAATCGGAAAAGGTTAGTGCATCTCATTACAATAGGGTTTCTACATAATTTGCTCCTCTGCATTCTGTTTTCGTTAGCTGCTACCATCATCGGAAAAAAGCTCGGAGAAGCCTTTAGTGCATGCCAGGGTTTACTACTTTTTTTCCTACTGCCTGTTCAGATTTCCAGTTCAATCTAAATTGGTCTCTGTTGGGGTGACAGTGCCATAGACCTTCATTTGCAATTACATAGTTGTTTTTTTTTAAATCCTATTCCTTTGTAGACTAGCCATCAGAATACACTCCCCCTCCTAAAAGAAGAATGTGTGTACTAGGCTCAGAAATTCAATCCAGGTCTCCTGTGTAGCAAATACATGAGCTGTTCTGCCCTCACTTATCATATTTGCTATTTACATGTTTACATTTCTATGCATCAGTACGTTGTAGCAAGTAAGTCAAGCTAACAGTAACTTCCTGCTAGAGCTTGTAATCTCTGTTCTCATAGGTCAAACCTTGTATGTAACACATTTCCTCCAGTTACTGGGAGGATCTGCCTGGTTGAGACTTCAGCCCATGCGCTAATCCTGTGTTTTTCCTCAGTCTAGCTTTATGAGTATTCTCCACACTGCTCCCTGCAGAGCAGAATTCTACATCTTGAGTTCATGAACAAGCAGTCTGCAATCTCCTTTCCTTTCCACCCCCTGGAAAACATAAGTTCAAGTTAAAACTAATTTGGTACACTGCCCATTAGCTATCTAGGTGGTTTAAAAAAATTATTAAAATATACTTTAAAAGCAAAAAAAGAAAATGCACACACAAAACATGATAGTAACATAGTAGATGACGGCAGAAAAAGACCTGCATGGTCCATCCAGTCTCCCAACAAGATAAACTCATATGTGTATAACTTACCTTGATTTGTACCTGCCTTTTTCAGGGCACAGACCGTACAAGTCTGCCCAGCAGTATTTCCCGCCTCCCTACCACTGGTCCCGCCTCCCATCACTGGCTCTGGCACAGACCATATAAGTCTGCCCTCCACTATCCTCGCCTCCCAACCACCAACCCCTCTTCCCCCACCTGCTCTGCCACCCAATTTCGGCTAAGCTTCTGAGGATCCATTCCTACTGCACAGGATTCCTTTATGCATATCCCACGCATGTTTGAATTCCGTTACCGTTTTCATCTCCACCACCTCCCGCGGGAGGGCATTCCAAGCATCCACCACCCTCTCTGTGAAAAAATACTTCCTGACATATTTCCTGAGTCTGCCCCCCTTCAATCTCATTTCATGTCCTCTTGTTCTACCGCCTTCCCATCTCCGGAAAAGATTTGTTTGCGGATTAATAACTTTCAAGTATTTGAACTTCTGTATCATATCACCCCTGTTCCTCCTTTCCTCCAGGGTATACATGTTCAGGTCAGCAAGTTTCTGCTCATACGTCTTGGAACGCAAATCCCATACCATTCTCATAGCTTTTCTTTGCACAGCTTCCATTTTTTTAACATCCTTCGCAAGGTACGGCCTCCAAAACTGAACACAATACTCCAGGTGGGGCCTCACCAACGACTTGTACAGGGGCATCAACACTTCCTTTCTTCTGCTGATCACACCTCTCTCTATACAGCCTAGCAGCCTTCTCGCTACGGCCACCGCCTTGTCACACTGTTTCGTCGCCTTCAGATCCTCGGATACTATCACCCCAAGATCCCTCTCCCCCTCAGTACCTATCAGACTCTCACCGCCTAACACATAAGTCTCTCGTGGGTTTCTACTCCCTAAATGCATCACTTTGCATTTCTTCGCATTGAATTTTAATTGCCAAACCTTAGACCATTCTTCTAGCTCCCTCAGATCCTTTTTCATGCTTTCCACTCCCTCCCGGGTGTCCACTCTGTTGCAAATCTTAGTATCATCCGCAAATAGGCAAACTTTACCTTCTAACCCTTCGGCAATGTCACTCACAAATATATTGAACAGAATCGGCCCCAGCACCGATCCCTGAGGCACTCCACTACTCACCTTTCCCTCCTCTGAGCGAACTCCATTTACCACCACCCTCTGTCGTCTGTCCATCAACCAGTTCCTAATCCAGTTCACCACTTCGGGACCTATCTTCAGCCCATCTAGTTTATTTAAGAGCCTCCTGTGGGGAACTGTGTCAAAAGCTTTGCTAAAATCTAAGTAGATTACGTCTATAGCACGTCAATGATTCAATTCTCCAGTTACCCAATCAAAGAATTCAATGAGATTCGTTTGGCACAATTTCCCTCTGGTAAAACCATGTTGTCTCGGATCTTGCAACTTATTGGCTTCCAGGAAATTCACTATCCTTTCCTTCAGCATCGCTTCCATTACTTTTCCAATAACCGAGGTGAGGCTTACCGGCCTGTAGTTTCCAGCTTCTTCCCTATTACCACTTTTGTGAAGAGGGACCACCTCCGCCGTTCTCCAATCTCTCGGAACCTCTCCCGTCTCTAAGGATTTATTAAACAAATCTTTAAGAGGACCCGCCCACAAAAAAAACACTTGATAAATGCATATCGGATAAGATATTACAACGCACTAAAATCTAGTAGTTTCACTCATTTTGTAGTGCTGAATCTTTGTCAGCTCAGCTGCAGGAAGTTATTCATTTTCTTATTTGTAATAAACAGCTAGAAGTTAAGAAAAGTGAGTCTCCTTTTTGGAATTTGTGCTGGTTTAACCATCTGTTTAGTAATGCATGAACCGTATAGACCTAGCAAATCAGAGCAAAAGCTTTTAAAGACATAGAGCTGCTGGTTTGCTGGAGACTGTTTTGGCTTGGCAGTTTTCCCCTCCAGAAACTGATATACATCCTGAGTCTGGCCATAAGGAGGCACCCCGTTAAACTACCATTTAAGGCATGTACATGGTCTATTTTATAAAGACAAAATAGGCATCTAATTGTCTTTTTACAATACTAGCGTTGTGGCAGACACAGACATTTACACCACTGCTAGAGTTAGTTAAGGGGGTCTTTTACTAAGCTGCAGTATCATTTTTAGCATGCACTAATGATTAGCACACACTAAATGCTAGAGATGCCCATAACAATATCGTCTCTAGCATTTGGCATGTGCTAATCATTTGCGTGCACTAAAAATGCTACCACAGCTTAGTAAAAGACCCCTAAGTGTCTGCACCAATATTTATCACGTACATGTGTAAAATTATAGTATTTGATAAACACCACACCTACTTGTGTGCTCTGCCCATACTCTACCATACTTTTGCACTAGATGGCATTTTATTTAATTTATCACACTTTTATCCCACATTATCTCTGCAATCTAAGTAGGTTACAAAGGTACAAACCTAAAATTTCAAGAGAGATAAAATTACAACATAATTACATAATTGTTAAACTTAAAAAATATATATATTGTACATTTACATCGTACTCAAATCAGTCCATCTCTTGCAACCTCATTATAAAATTAAAAAAGGCTTGGAAAATAAACAAAGCAATTTGTCTTAGTTCCAGGTGCAAGACTGCCAAATTCCTCAGGCCCGGCCTCCAACGAGGGCCCAGCGCTAGGATCACCGACAATCACCACAGATGCAGGAACAAAACTTTTTCCACCTACAGGAATAGTAAAAAGTTTTGTTCCCGCAGTAAAAAACCTCTTCCTCCCTGCAGGTCTCACCCATAGGATTCTGCAGCCGGCAGCGATGCACAGTGAGAAGTCCTCTCTATGGCCTTCCTTCTGCCACGTCCCACCCTCTCATTTGCAACTTCTTGTTTAGCATCAAAACAGGAAGTTGCAGCAGAGGGCAGCGCAGGATGTGGCAGAAGGAAGACCAGGGAGATGGCCTCTCACTGTAAATCGCTGATGGCTGCAGAAAACTGTAGGTGAGACCAGCAGGGAGGAGGAAGGGATGGGAGAAGGGTGGCAGTGGTCAGGGGGAGAGCAGTGGTGGTGGGGCCCGGAGGGTAACAGCAACAGGGCTGATGGGGGGACAGCAATGGTGGTGGGGGTGGGGTGCAGCAGCAGTAGTGGGAGAGGCGCGGGGGCCCCTAAAGATTTTTTGCCCTGGCCTAGCTTTGTCTCTCAGTGGCCCTGTCCAGGGAAAGACTGTTCCACATGGTAGGCCCAGCAATAAAGAATATGCAAGAATGGTCTTCCTGTAGGCGGATTTGGTGAAAAGAGGGAATTATCCACAAGACACCGTCCTTGTAATCTAATAGATAGACAATTGTAATGGAAGATGTAAAGGATTGCTTTTCAACCCTGCTTTGATCAATAATACACTCTGAAATCTTCTGTCTTGGACCAAAAGTAACTTTTCTTGTAAATACAAAAATAAGGTGGAATGTAGAAGATAAGACACAGCTCTAATTAATTTGTTATGTGAAGGGAAAGATGGGGCCTGTTTTCGAGTTCAGACTGGCCACTTGGACTAGGAAACAGGTGACCACATTCCCACAGTATGGCTTGTTTACCTAAACCGAGGAGCATCCTGTAATTTTCCTTAGCTCTGAACATGCGTTCTAAGCCTAATAAAAAGGGGAGTTTCTTTCAGTGAAATTGGGAGCTTATATGTGAGTAACGTACAAACTGCGCAGAGAACCATGTTTCCTGGTCAAAGAAACTCCTGGCTTTCGCTGTGAACAGGACCCCCCCCAGCTGATGATAAGAGCCTGGATGATGTAAGGACCAGTGATGATTGTTTTATTGCTTCTTTTCTTGGTCTAGGAGCTCTTAGCTTAGATGTAGAGACCAGTGATGTAATGATTGTTTATAGATAGGTACTGTTTCTTTTTAGTTATATAGCTAATCATTGTGTGTATATAGCTTAATCATTGTAGATTTTAGAACCTCTAATAAAGGTCTCATTTACCTAATACGAATCCAAAAGAATCCACAGTAATTATTGAGTAGTCTGTGTCAGTGAAGCAGGCTGTAAATCCATAGCAGTGCATTTTTTGGCGACTCGGATGGAATGGTTCGTAGAAGTAATGACACATATAGTAACATAGTAACATAGTAGATGATGGCAGAAAAAGACCTGCACGGTCCATCCAGTCTGCCCAACAAGATAACTCATATGTGCTACTTTTTGTGTATACCCTACTTTGATTTGTACCTGTGCTCTTCAGGGCACAGACCGTATAAGTCTGCCCAGCACTATCCCCGCCTCCCAACCACCAGCCCCGCCTCCCAACCACCGGCTCTGGCACAGACCATATAAGTCTGCCCAGCACTATACCTGCCTCCCAACCACCAGCCCCGCCTCCCGCCACCGGCTTTGGCACAGACCGTATAAGTCTGCCCAGCACTATACCTGCCTCCCAACCACGAGCCCCACCTCCCACCACCGGCTCTGCCACCTGATCTCGACTAAGTTCCTGAGGATCCATTTCTTCTGCACAGGATTCCTTTATGCATGTTTGAATTCCGTTACCGTTTTCATTTCCACCACCTCCCGCGGGAGGGCATTCCAAGCATCCACTACTCTCTCCGTGAAAAAATACTTCCTGACATTTTTCTTGAGTCTGCCCCCCTTCAATCTCATTTCATGTCCTCTCGTTCTACCACCTTCGCATCTCCGAAAAAGAAAACTGTTGCTCTTTTCCCTTCACTCAAGGTCATATAGTTTTTTCCATGAAGGGAAAAGAGCAACAGTTCTTTTTTTTTTTTTTTTTTTTAAACAGGCTTTTGAGCAGACAACACAGATTGTTTCAGATCAGTGGCCAGTGCAACTAGAAGTAGAACTAAGGGCCAGATGCACTAAACTTAACGAGCCAGCAGCATGGTTTTTTAAACTGGTTCTAGCCAGTTTAGCGCGCAAGTAGTAAACCAGGACATGCACAAAAGGGTTCTCCAAGCCATTTTCCTGTCACAGTAGCAGCTAACGAAAACGGAATGCAAATGAGCTAATTTTTATTATAATGTGAATGCGATGCGATGCACTACCATTTCCGACCCCATGCACAAAAGCAGTCCCTACCTTTACTGTGGAAATTTTAACGTGAGGTGTGGACCAGCCGGTTCTTCATTATTGCAAGTAGGAGAAGGGGAGAAACAAGGCAGAGAAGATGGAGCACAAAAAAAAATAGTATAACAGCTTACACGCAGCTTCTTTGCGTGTATGAAAGATGTGCCACATATGTTCCTTTTTCAAATTACATTTACTGTCAAGAAATTGGGGGGGGGGGGGGGAGTACTGAAATGTAAAGCATAAAATTAATGGTGACTTACTAAAAATGCAAGGAAGGGAGATCACGTGATGGATTGAGGAGAAAGGACGTGTTTTCTCTATCCTCCTGAACCTTCCCCCCAGCCAGCAAAATCACAACCTAATCCCGTGAAGCTTTGGTGAAAATTCAAGCAGAACCAACTGAGTGTATGGACTTCTATGTGACAAGAGGGGAGAAGGTGATGCTCGGAAGAGCGGCCAAGAAAGAGATGGAAAAACAGCGTGGAGCTGGAGAGGCCAAGATGGCGTCCAGTCCAACGAAAGCGACCCCAACGAAAGTGACCCCACCACTTTTTAGGCTGTCCCAACTGACACAACTCATGGAGGCAGTAAAGCTAACGATGGCGCCCCAATTTGCCCAGATCTCTGAACAACTAGCTAATGTGGAGATGCTATTGGAGGACATGACGCGGCAAACAGGAGAACTTGAGAGCCGTGTCTTAACAATGGAGGATGCAGAAGCCACTACGCAGGCAACAATATAAGACCTGAAGAACTCCATAAAAGCACAGGCGCAGCAAATAGACGATTTGGAAAATAGATCACGAAGATCAAACCTGCGACTGGTGGGAATTCCGGAATCAGTTCCAGACAATGCGCTACCTACCTTACTGGAACAGTGGCTGAAAGCTGAGTTCGCATTGTTGGACAGTGTTGACCCGCTGTGCCTGGAACGCGTACATAGAGTGGGACGGAAAACAGAGGACCGAAACCGCCCGCGAGTGCATAACTTTATTCATAAGACAGAAATATTGAGAGGAGCGAGGCACAAATGGGACATATTAAACTATGAAGCAGTGTGAAAATCTTTCAAGATTATTCGGCAGCAGTGCAAGAGAGACGGAGATCCTTTGGACTAATCTGTAAGAATCTGGCAGATAGAGATTCATGCTAAATTATCCAGCTCAACTAAAGGTGATGATGAACGGTACTTGGAAGATCTTTCAATCGTCAAAGAGGCGCAAGAACTTGTGAAAGACCTACCTCCATGTGAGGCCATGGACACATGAGATGTGGAACATGGTGATGGTGCATAATCATTTAATAATCAACAGGAGCGCAACACAAAGATAAAGGCAGTAAAGAAGGCTTAGTAGAGGGAATGAAGGTGGTTATGGGGAGCGGTAACTTATTTGGTAAAGATCTAGCTAGGTAAGGCACGAGGTTGATCGGGAGAGATGAGTGGCTGGGAGGAGGGGGAACATCATTACGATCTCATCTTCGCATCCAGAGGAGATGGGTGAGAAGAGTAGGGTACTTGGAGGGGGGGGGGGAGGGCCAGTGGAGGGGGGAGGGCCAAAGGGAGGGAAGGAAGGGTAGGTACCATAGGGAGGGGAGGAGCCAGGAGTGAGCAAAAAGGAAGTGCTAAGAACCAGGAGAAGGGGGGGGGAGACACCCTAAGGGAGGATGGGGATTTAGGTGGAGCTGGGCGCCAGGGTTCCCACTAACACTATCATTAAAGGGAAGGATAGATAGAGGGAGGAGATATGGTGCAAGTTAAGACAACCCGATTTATAACTTGGAACGTGGGTGGAATCTCAACACCGATCAAACGAACAAAATATTAGCAGCACTTAAGCGGACACGAGGTAGACATAGCATGTTTACAAGAAACTCGGTTAACAGAGGCAGAACATAACAACACAAAATGAGAGTGGGTGGGGGAGGTACATGCTGCATCAACAGAAGGGTGACATAGAGGAGTGGCTATCTTAGTGCGAAAGGGCCTAGCAGTAAAATCTAAGTTGATACAAAGGACCCCTTAGGTCGATATGTATTGGTGCATTTGTGGCTGCAGAACTCAGAATTTTTGCTGGTGGCAATCTAGGGCCTAATACATATGACCAAAAATTTTACAATCAAATTTTACAGTACTGTAACCCATACCCCACTCCCCAGCTCTTGATAATGGGGATTTTAATATGGTAGCGGACCCCATGCTGGATTGCTGTGAACCTAGGAAAGCACACAGAGGAGGGCCAAGATCAAGGGCACTTCCATTATTCATGACAGCAACAACACAGTAGAGCATGGCATATCTTACATTCGGGAGAGCGGGATTTTACCCATGTATCTCGAGCGCATGGAACCCTGCCTCGCATTGATTATGTATTAGTAGATAAGAGATTATTTTTGAGAATGAGGGCGGTGGAGATAGGACTGGAAGAAGTGTCAGACCGTGCCATGGTGTGGCTGGACTTAGAAGCACCCAAATGTTTATCAAAGGCGAATGGGGTGGCGCTTTCCGTCTTATCTCCACTCAGATAAGGTATTCCGAGAATACATGTGAACGAAATGGGAAGAATTTATGCAATTTAACACAGTACATGAACACAACTCACTGCTGTTCTGGTCCACTGCCAAGGCCAGTGTTGAGAGGGGAGGCGATTGCGTACATGTACGCGAGAAATAAAAAAATGATGACAGTGATTGTTAATTTGGAAGTGCAAGCTAGAAGGGCCAAACGTAAATATGTTTGCACTCCGAATAGAGAGACCCGGGAACAGCTACAGGTGGCCCAGTTAGCGCTAAACTCTTTACTACATGAAAGAGCAGCTCGCGGGCTTATATATCGTAATTTAAATTGCAGAGGTTTGGTAACAGAACAGGAGCCTTGCCTGAGTGGTTAAAAACGTGGGGGTGGGGGTGGGGGTGGGGGGTGGGGGTGGGAATAGAGTAATTTCAGCAATCACAGAAGAAGGAGGCATCACACATAATAGTAGTGAGAAAATAGCCCAGATCTTCCAAGAGCACTTTAGCCAATTATATAAACCACACGCCAATAGAAGGGGCGGCACTGAAAGAATATTTAACATCTGTAGGGTTACCAAGCCTAGACACAGCAGGTAGCACAGACTTTGAATAGCCCAATCACAGGCAAAGAACTGCAGGACACGATCAAATCACTACCTTTGCACTCAGCCCCAGGACCAGATGGATTCACGGGAGAATTCTACAAAATGCTGCCACCATCAGCTTTGGCAGTGTTGCATGCTTACTTACAGGAAGTAGTGGAGGAAGGAGAATTCCTCCCTCACACCAATTCAGCACTTATAACATTATTGTTATGTTTATATGTGAAGTCTGTGAGATGGAATTTGAATATGGGATGTGTTTACTGTGTAAGATCCCTGAATGGAGTGTAAAAGCTTCCGGCCCCGCCTTATAGAATAGGGAATTTACAGTGAGAAATAGGCTGTGAAGTGAGTCCTCCTTTAACTTATTTTTATTTCAATTAGAGAGTGTGGCCACAGTATTGAGAACTGATTAATTGTCACCAGAGAGGAGTCAGCGCCTGAAAAAGCCAGGGAGTTGTAAGGTTTTTCTTCCCTGATTATTTTCTTTATAAGCGAGGTTAGGAAGAAGAAATCTGGAGAAATTATCCTCTGAAGGGTTCCGGCTGAGCTTCAATGCAAGAAAGACCTCACCTAAATAAATTCAACATTATTACCCAAGCCAGGTAGACCAGAGAATAGAGCAGATTCCTACCGACCAATCTCACTATTGAACTTGGACGTTAAGATCCTAGCCAAAATATTAGCAAATCGATTAGCAAAATATCTACCGGATTTAATAGGGCCAGAACAAGTGGGATTTGTAAAAGGGTGGCAATCGTCCGTTAATGTGCGTAGGTTATTGCTGGCAATGGGTCATAGTCAGAAGAACAACATCCCAGCAACTCTTTTAAGCCTCGATGCAGAGAAGGCCTTCGATAAGGTCGGTTGGGGGTACCTGTTCCAGGGTTTTAAAACATATAGGGATAAATGGGTGGTATTTGCAAACAATCCAAGCACTGTACACAGACCCCTCAGTGTCAGTGCTTCTTAATGGCATTCAGACAGGACAGATTGATATTAGACGTGGTACTCGGCAGGGGTGCCCTCTGTCTCCTTTCTTATTTTTGCTATCAATAGAACCATTATTGCGTAACTTGAAGGGATGAGGGGGGGGATAGAAGGTATAGAAGTGGGAGGAGAAATAGTGAAAATGCTGGCATTTGCGGATGACCTACTAGTGGTGATGAGCAATCCACCGGGCTCCCTAAAGGTACTTTTAGAGAAACTGGATTACTACAGTCTGATATCAGGATTTTGGGTAAATACACAAAAATCACATTTATTAGCAATTTTCCCTGGGGAAGAGGTTAAAGGGCCAGAGGAAAGAGGACTGGCACAGGCTGAAGGGGTAATAAAATACTTGGGAGTACTGATACCACAAGATCTAACGCATTTATTTGCCCTAAATGTGAATAAATTACTGGAAGATACAGCAGCTAAGTTGAGGGTGTGGCACTCCCTCCCGCTTTCATTACTAGGAAGAATAGCACTTTACAATATGATGATAGTGCCTTGGTGGGTATATGTATTTCAAACCTTACCCTTATACCTCACACGACAAGATGAATGACAAATGAACAAACTGCTTCAGAAATACCTCTGGAAGGGAAAGAGACTGAGATTGTCAATAGCGAATCTCCAGATATCTAAAGAGTATGGAGGACTGGGACTATTGAGCTTAAGATATTTAACAGCAGCATGTGGAGTAAGGCATTTTGAACGACTGGTTCCAGAAAACAACTGATTTTTCAGCTACCCATATGGAGCTCCAGATGTTTGATAAGACAAGTTTTACAGGATTTTTGCATGGCAGCAAAAGCAATATCCCAGAGACTCTACAGAGAACGTCAATCCTGCCAATGGCAATAGCGGTGTGAAAGTGGATATGCAAAGCACTTGGGTTCTCACCCACTGTTACACCATACTTGTCGGTGTGTGGTAACCCAAAGTTTGAACCTAGGAATTGCTACAAAGCGTTTTAACAGGTGGAAGAGGCATGGACTGGAATACCTATGTCAAATACTGACAGATGAAGGGCGCATCAAATCATTTCAAGATTTAGGAGCCCAGTTTGCAATTCTACCAACAGATTATTTTTACTACTATCAGCTGAGACACTACATACCACCACAGGCATATCTGGGACACAATGCCAGAGCTGGATTACGCGGGATACGCAGCAAAATTGAGTCAAGATCTGACGGTAACAATATCGGTGATGATATTCAAGGAGCCTGTGCTATCAATATGCAGGTCCTCCAGGTGACAGACCATTGGGACTTACAATATAACTTTGCCTTGTGTCATTACATGCCCCCAAGGCGAGCATTCCACATGGGATTATCCCCAGATGGAGCATGTGGGAAGTGTCATCAGTGGGGGCAACGCTAGCTCATATGTTTTGGTACTGTCCGAAGGTGGTTACATTCTGGAAGAGCCTTCTCCGGCAGGTGGCGAGCCTCTGGTCAACGAATTGGGGCTATGACCCTATGCTGCTTTTTGGAAGGCCGTGTCTAGGTCAACATACTCCGAAAGGATATATAGAATTTGTGAAAAGAGCAGTGGTGGCAAAAAAAATTATACTACAGGAGTGGCTTACGAACCGACCCCCATCAACTCAAAAATGGTGCTCACAGATGGTGGCATTTTGCGTGTGGAGCAAATAATGGCGCACAATCTTTTGCAAGCTGAAAAGCTGCAATTTAAGAACAGGTGGGCTCCCTTCTGGGAGTCTGTGACCCTGCTGTAACCGGCTGACTTCCATAGCAAGGCAACTTTTATTTCCATTTATTTCTTTACTTTCCTCCTTTCTTCTTCATTTCTTGCCATACATCCATAAGTAAAAGCTGGGTCCTACTCCGTGGAATCGACTGGAGGAGGTATATCGTGGATCCAGCTTTTGCCTATTTTCTCCAGAGTCCATCCATGTGCAGTTTTTCTCCTCTCTTCCCTTTCCCTCATCTCCATCCATGTACATCTTCTTCTTTTTTCTTTCCTCTCCTCCATCCATGTCCAGCACTTCTCCTCTCTCCTCCCCTCCATCAATGTCCAGCATTTCTCCTCTCTTCCTTCCCCCTGTATCCATCCATGTTCAGAAATTCTCCTCTCCCCTCTCTTCCATCCAAGTCCAGCATTTCTCCTCTCTCCCTGCCAACCCCTCCATCCATCCATGCCCAGCAGTTCTCCTCTATCTCCTGCTCTCCGCTCCATCCATTTCCAGCATTTCTCCTCTCTTCCCTCCCCTCCATCCATGTCCAGCATCTCCTCTGTCCCCTGCCCTCCCCCTCCCATGTCCAGCAATTCTCCTCTGTCCCCTGTCCTCCCCCTCCCCATCCATGTCCACGATTCTCCTCTCTCCCTTTCCCTCCCCTTCCATCCATGTCCAGTGATTTTCTCTGCCCCTGTCCTCCCCTGGCCATCCATGTCCAGCAATTCTCTCTCCCCTGCCCTCCACTTCCATCCATGTCCAGCGAATCTCTCTTCCAGAACCTCCCCTCCCAGCCATGTCCAGTGAATCTCTCTTCCCTGACCTCCCCTCCCATCCATATCCAGCAATTCTCTCTTCTACCCTCCCCTCCATCCATGTCCAGCAATTCTCTTCCCCTGCCCTTCCCTTCCATCCATGTCCAGCAAATCTCTCTTCCCTGACATCCCCTCCCATCCATATCCAGTGATTCTTCTATGCCCTCTGTCCTCCCCCTGCCATCCATGTCCAGCGATTCTCCTCTCTACCACTGCCCTCCATCCCATCCATGTCCAGCCATTCTCCTCTCCCCTGCCCCCCCCCTCCCATCCATGTCCAGCCATTCTCCTCTCTCCCCTGCCCTCCCCTCCCATCCTTCCACCGATTCTCCTCTCTCCCTGCCCTCCCCTCCCATCCATGTCCAGCAATTCTCTCTTCCCCTGCCCTCCCATCCATGTCCAGCAATTCTCTCGTCTGCCCTCTCCTCCCATCCATGTCCAGTGATTCTCCTCTCTCCCCTGCCCTTCCGTCGATGTCCAGCAATTCTCTCTTCCCCGCCCTCCCCTCCCATCCATGTCCAGTGATTCTCCTCTCTCCCCTCCATGTCCAGCAATTCTCCTATCACTGCCCTCCCCTCCCATCTCCTCTCTCCCCTGCCCTTCCATCGATGTCCAGCAATTCTCTCTTCTCCGCCCTCCCCTCCCCTCCATGTCCAGCAATTCTCTTATCCCTGCTCTCCCCTCCCCTCAATGTCCAGCAATTCTCTCTTCCCTGCCCTTCCCAACCCATCAATGTCTAGCAATTCTCTCTTTCCTGCCCTCCCCTCCCATCCCATCGATGTCCAGCAATTCTCTCTTCCCTGCCCTCCCCTCCCATGATGTCCCGCAATTCTCCTCTCTCCCCTGCCCTCCCCTCTCCCATGTCCAGCAATTCTTCCCCCAGCCCATCCTTCTTCTCCCAGCCCGTCCTCCTCCACTGCCTGCCAGAGAAGTGATAGAAAGGCTGCCAGCGTCAGACTCAGCAACATGAACGGTTGCAGCGATTGAGAGAGGCTGGCAGCGTCGGAGCTTCCCTCTGCAAGTCCCGCCTATGTGGAAACAGGAAGTTGAAACAACATAGGTGGGAATCACAGAGGGAAGCTCCGAAGCTGCTAGCCTCTCTCAATCGCTGCTTGCACTGTTCACGCCTGCCGAGTCCGACGTAGTAAGTAGGGGAGTGAGAGGAAGGGTGCAGGATATGCCGGGGGGGGGGGGGGGGGAGGTGCTGGTATGCCGTACCGGTGTGTACCAGCACAAAAAAGCCCTGACTATAGGACATGTGGTTGTCCTGAGACCTGAAATACCAATAATGCAATGGATACATGGCTTCCCCAAAACTCATCGGATAGGGCATGCACAAGAAGCTAGTATAATTAAATGGAAGTGGTATATTCAGGAAGGAAGGAACAAAAGCAGGGATTGGGGGAATTCCCTTGCTGCATGAAAAGTGGCAGCCCTACCAGAAACAGGACAAATAGAACCCCTGGAATGGGTGGAGAGCCCAGTCAGGTGGGGAAAAGCCTATGATCAATTAACTAATGAGGAGCAGCAACATGCGTGGTTTACAGATGGTTCTGCTAAGTATGTTGGAGGAAAGAGACTGTGGAAAGCGGTAGCTACAATCCAAAAATAGAACGTTCATTAGAATGTAGTGGAGAAGGAGGAAGTAGACAATATGCAGAGTTATGTGCTGCCTATATGCTTTGAAAACTGAGAATTTAGGGGCAATGTCATGTATGGTGTGTGACAAATGGATTAGCCATGTGGCTTCCTACCTTGGTATAAAAACAACTGGAAAATTAATACCAAGGATTTTGTGGGGCAGAGAATTGTGGCAAGATATTTGGAATTGTGTAAAGTACTAATGTTATTGTTTTTTATGTAGATGCTCATTGCAAGGGTGATACTCTAGAACGTCTCTACAGTACAGTGGCTGATGAATAAAGTAAATCACACCCCTCGAGGTGGAAAACTGTGGAAGAGCCAGATAATTGCTCAGGTTTGGCGAAATGGGCGCACCAAAAATGTAAACATCTCGAGAAAAGACCACTTACAGGTGCGCAACAGATTGTGGTATTAGTTTAACTATGGATGTTATTAGAATTGTTATTGTTGATGTCTGGTCTGTTAATACCAAACTAGGCGATCTGTTCCCCACATGTCTAAGGGGTAATTATAAAGGGGGACATTACCTGAACAAATTTGGTAGATGGACCTTTACCTAATTTGCAAGGATGTAAATATGTGTGCACAACAGTAGATAATTCTAGATATGTAATTGCACATCCTTGCAGGCAACACTATTAAAACTTTAGAATTGATAACTGATAATGGTTCCCATTTTGAAGGCTAATTAGTATAACAATTATGCCTTAAGTCATAATATAACCCTGTCCTGATCCTCCGATCTGGACAAGAAGTATGGACTTAGTCCCAGCAAATAAGTGTTATCTTAGAGAATAACTGATCTGTTTATAAGCTTTATTCATAGATCTTTTGAAAGAATCAGTGTAATTATTATTATTATTATAATTACATTTGTATCCCACATTATCCCACCTTTTTGCAGGCTCAATGTGGCTTACATTTCATCGTGGATATTGGACGTAGAAAAGAATGTACATTTGAGTTTACAGCAAGTTTTGTGTACATGGTGGTGAAATACATAATATTGGGAATAGAAAAGAGTATACATTGTTTTAGCAGAAGTTTTGGCTACATGATGGTGAAATACATGATAGTTTAGAGTCAAAGGCGTTAGGTACAAGAAGGTATGGGAGCAAAAGACATAAAGAACATTCCTGGATATCTAGAAGAAGGTGGAGTTACGCATGTTGTTCTTTATGATATATTTTGTCGAAGAGATAGGATCTCAGGAATTTGCGGAAAGTGGTCACTTCGTAGACCGATTTCAGGTTACGTGGCAGTGAGTTCCAGAGCTGTGTACTTGTGTAGGAAAAGGTTGATGCATGCATCGATCTGTATTTCAAGCCTTTGCATTTAGGAGGATCAAGATTGAGGAATGTGCGGGAGGGATTTTTTTTGCAATTTCTGGGTGGGTAGTTCTATTAGATCCGACATGTATGCTGGGTGTCACCATGGATGATTTTATGGACCAAGGTACAGAGTTTGAACGTGATGCGTTCTTGAGTGGGAGCCAGTGTAGTTTTTCGCGGAGGGGTGTTGTGCTTTCGTATTTTGGTTTGCCGAATATAAGTCTGGCTGCCGTGTTCTGGGCTGTCTGGAGTTTTTTGAGTATTTGCTCTTTACAACCGGCGTAGAGTGAGTTACAATAGTCCAGATGACTAAGTACCAGTGATTGAACCAGGTATCAGGAAGGACATTCCTTGGGAAACATGGTCTGACTCGTTTTAGTTTCCACATTGAATGGAACATTTTTTTAGTTATGTTTTTTGCATGGTTCTCAAGTGTTAAATGTCGGTCAATGGTGACTCCAAGGATTTTTAGGGTGTCTGAGACTGGTAGACTTAGATGGGTGTGTTGATGGTGGTGAACTCCTTCTTGTTGTATTGCGAGGTGAGTACTAGGCATTGGGTTTTTTCGGCATTTAGTTTCAGTCGAAATGCATCTGCCCAGGAGTTCATAATATGTAGGCTTGATTGATTTCGTCGGAAATTTCTATTATTTCGTGTTGAATGGGATAAAGATTGTTACATCATCAGCATATATGTATGGGTTTAGATTCTGATTCGATAATAACTTAGCTAAGGGTGTCATCATTAGTTGAATATGGTCGGTGAGGGGGTGGGATCCCTGTGGAACTCCGCATTCAGGTGTCCATGTGGCTGATGTTGTCAAGTTTGATGTCACTTGATATGAGCAGGTAGTTAGGAAACCCTTAAACCATCTGAGAACGGTACCTCCGATTCCAAAGTATTCTAGGATGTGTAATAAATACCATGGTCGACCATATCGAATGCGCTTGACATGTCGAATTGTAGCAGTAGTATGTTGTTGCCGTTTGCTATCAGTTGTTTGAGTTTGGACATAAGCGTGACTAGTACGGTTTCCGTGCTGTGATTAGATCGAAATCCTGACTGGGAATCGTGCAGTAATGAGAACTTGTTTAGATACTCCTGTGAGTTGTTTGGTCACCATGCCTTCTGTTATTTTGGTGAGTAGGGGAATGGATGCTACTGGTCTATAGTTCGTTAGTTTGCTAGTATTTTTCTTTGCATCCTTGGGTAGGGGGTGAGTAGAATATACCTTTCTCCTTTGGGAAGAGTCCATTTTGTAGCATGAAATTCATATGGTTAGTTAGGTCCATTATAAATTGTTGGGGGGCCTGACTTCATGAGGTTGTTTGGGCATATATCTAATTTACAGCGAGATTTGGTGAATCTTTAAGTGTCTGTGAGATAAGATCTTCTGGTAGTATGGTGAATTCAGTCCAGATCCTGTCCTGCTGAGTGGATTCCGGGTTCTGGGTCTAGGCATTCTAGGAGTGTTGTATATTCAATTGGGCTGGCTGGTATTTTGAGTCGTCGTTTTATGATTTTCTCGTTGAAGTATCTCGCCAAGTCGTCAGCTCCTGGAGTGTCTTTGTTGTTGTTGGTGACTGGGGTTGTATCTAGTAGTTTGTTCACGAGTTGGAAGAGTTTGTGTGTGTCTTTGTAATTTGGCCCAACTTCAGTTTTGTAGTATTGTCTTTTGGTTTGTCTTATGGCATATTTGTATTTCCTTCGGAGTAGTTTCCACGCGTTTAGAGTGGGGTCATCTTTTTTTTTTGTTCCACGTACGTTCCAATTTCCTAACTTGTGTTTTGAGTTTTTTCAGTTCTTCATTGAACCATGGTATTGAGTTTTTCCTGTGCGAGGTTCTGGTTTGAATTGGGGCAATGTTGTCTAGTATCAATTTGCATCTATTATCCCAGTTAGAGAGGAATTGGATTGTGTTTGTCTTTGTTGTCCATCCGTCAGTGTAGATCTGTTGCCAAAATTCAGTTGGGTCTATTTTTCCTCTTGTGGTGTAAGTTTTTCGTGGTTGTTTGTTAGGTATGTCTTTCCTTCTCCATTGGAGGGTGATGTTTGCTATGTAATGGTCTGACCATGGTACAGGTGACCAATTGGTATTAGTTAGTATAAAGTTTGCGTTGTGATCAAATTTGTGTGTTATAATGTCTAGTGTGTGTCCTTTTTTGTGTGTCGGTTGTGTATTTGGTTCTTGTAGGTTCCAGAGCTGTAGGAATTCTTTGCAGTCTTGGGTGCTTGTTATAGTGAGATCTTACGGTGTCTTTGGGTATGGCTATTACCCACGGTGGACATTAATGACTCATAGCCAAGAGTCAGGGCAAGCTGATTGAGAGATGGAGGAATCATAGTGAAATCTGACAACAAGGTAATTACACATGTTCAGCTTACTAGATGTGTCCTGTGGCAACTGTTAACAACACTCAAATATGGAAAGATGTCCTGCCACACAAATGATTTAATTTGACTTGCACAAGTCAGAAACAGACAATACAGCCTCGTTGACCCACAAATGCAGACATTGTTGACATTTACACAACCAATGTGTTATTAGCACATGTTTATATTCTTCTTGTGTGAATGCTACACCTATGAAGACCTGTGTAAATACTGTAGTACCCTCAATTGCCTAGATATGGAGTAAAATGAACTTGTTATGATACATTGCAAGGAGCTTTTGGTACAAGTGTAGAGATAGCAAAGGCTATTGATGCTGAAACTTTAGCCAAAGTAAAACGTATTAGAACTGACATTAATCAGCTTATTATTTGCAATATGATAACGTTTTTTTAAATTATACTCAGATAGCTTACAAGTAGAAATTAATATAGCATAATTTTACCACTTGCATGTTGTAACATTTATTTGCCCTTATACAAAAGGAATAATGCTCAAGATGACTAACTCTGAACACTTGTGGAGGTGAATTTCACCGGTGGATTCCTTCCACAACCTGATTAATAATTTCAAATACTGCCTTGTGAACTGACCTCTTTTGTTCTGGGCAAATTGTGTAGTTTAATGTAACTAAGCATTGTGTATTATTTGTAATACTGAATTTTGGTTAGTTATTAGTGGGCACCATTATTACCATTTGGCCTTGGACCATACTCCCTGCCAATTTTAGTATGTTTGTTGAATTTTAGTGCTCAATACATTTGTTTATCTTACTTATTATTTCATAGTTATTCTATTATACCATTATCATAAAAGCAGAATTGAAAAGCAAAGAGCCGAATGTAATGGAAGATGTAAAGGATTGCTTTTCAACCCTGCTTTGATCTCATTGAATTCTTTGACTGGGTGACCGGAGAATTAAATCAAGGACGTGCTATGGACGTAATCTACTTAGATTTCAGCAAAGCTTTTGACACGGTTCCCCACAGGATGCTCATGAATAAACTAGACGGGCTGAAGATAGGACCCGAAGTGGTGAACTGGATTAGGAACTGGTTGACGGACAGACGACAGAGGGTGGTGGTAAATGGAGTTTGCTCGGAGGAGAGAAAGGTGAGTAGTGGAGTGCCTCAGGGATCGGTGCTGGGGTCGATTCTATTCAATATATTTGTGAGTGATATTGCCGAAGGCTTACAAGGTAAAGTTTGCCTTTTTGCGGATGACACCAAGATTTGCAACAGAGTGGACACCCGGGAGGGAGTGGAAAGCATGAAAAAAGATCTGAGGGAGCTAGAAGAATGGTCTAAGGTTTGGCAAATAAAATTCAATGCGAAGAAATGCAAAGTGATGCACTTAGGGAGTAGAAATCCACGGGAGACGTATGTGTTAGGCGGTGAGAGTCTGATAGGTACGGACAGGGAGAGGGACCTTGGGGTAATAGTATCTGAGGACCTGAAGGCGACGAAACAACGTGACAAGGCGGTGGCCGTAGCTAGAAGATTGCTAGGCTGTATAGAGAGAGGTGTGACCAGCAGAAGAAAAGAGGTTTTAATACCCCTGTATAAGACGTTGATGAGGCCCCACCTGGAGTATTGTGTTCAGTTTTGGAGGCCGTATCTTGTGAAGGATGTTAAAAAAATGGAAGTGGTGCAAAGAAAAGCTACGAGAATGGTATGGGATTTGCGTTACAAGACGTATGAGGAGAGACTTGTAGATCTGAACATGTATACCCTGGAGGAAAGGAGAAACAGGATGATATGATACAGACGTTCAGATATTTGAAAGGTGTTAATCTGCAAATGAACCTTTTCCGGAGAGGGGAAGGCGGGTAGAACTAGAGGACATGAAATGAGATTGAAGGGGGGCAGACTCAAGAAAAATGTCAGGAAGTATTTTTTCACGGAGAGAGTGGTGGATGCTTGGAATTCCCTCCTGCGGGAGATGGTGGAGATGAAAACGGTAATGGAATTCAAACATGCGTGGGATAAACATAAAGGAATCTTCCTCAGAAGGAAGGGATCCCCAGAAGCTTAGCCGGTGGTGGGAGGCAGGGCTGGTGGTTGGGAGGTGGGGATAGTGCTGGGCAGACTTATACGGTCTGTGCCAGAGCTGGTGGTGGGAGGCGGGGTGGGTGGTTGGGAGGCGGGGATAGTGCTGGGCAGACTTATATGGTCTGTGCCCTGAAAAAGACAGGTACAAATCAAGGTAAGGTATACACAAAAAATGGCACATGTGAGTTTATCTTGTTGGGCAGACTGGGTGGACCGTGCAGGTCTTTTTCTGCTGTCATCTACTATGTTACTATATGTAATACACTTTGAAATCTTCTGTCTTTGACTGAAAGTAACTTTTCTTGTAAATACAAAAATAAGTTGGAATGTAGAAGATAAAACACAGCTCTGATTAATTTGTTATGTGAAGGGAAAGATGGGGCCTGTTTTTGAGTTCAGAGTGCCACCTGGATTAGGAAACTTGTGACCACATTCCCACAGTATGACTTGTTTACCTAAACAGAGAAGCATCCTGTAATTTTCCTTAGCTCTGAACATGAGTTCTAAGCCTAATAAAAAGGGGAGTTTCAGTGAAATTGGGAGCTCATTTATGAGTAACGTACAAACTGCGCAGAGAACCATGTTTCCTGGTCAAAGAAACTCTTGGCTTTCGCTGTGAACTGGGCCCCCCCCCCCCCCCCAGCTGATGATAAGAGCCTGGATGATGTAAGGACCAGTGATGATTGTTTTATTGCTTCTTTTTCTGGTCTAGGAACTCTTAGCATTGCTTAGATGTAGAGACCAGTGATGTAATGTTTGTTTATAGATAGGTATTATTTCTTTTTAGTTATATAGCTAATCATTATGTGTATATAGCTTAATCATTGAAGATTTTAGAACCTCTAATAAAGGTCTCATTTACCTAATAAGAATCCAAAAGAATCCACAGTAATTATTGAGTAGTCTGTATCAGTGAAGCAGGCTGTAAATCCATAGCAGTACAACAATATACCTTTACTCAACAGGGCATCATTATGAAAAACTTTAAAAACTAACAGTAGAATCCACAACGATACTGGTAACCAGTGTAATTTAATAAGCTGTATAATAATGCGTTCTGTCCTGGCTATTCCTTCAATTACCCGCGCAGCAGAATTTTGAGCAACTTGCAACATGCATAATGATTGAGGCAAGACATAAAATAACGTGTTGCAATAAGTTAAATGTGGCAACTGAGGCCTGCATCTGCACATAAATATCTTAAATGTGGCAACTGTGGCTGCATCTTCATATAAATATCTATACACCCCAAGCTTTAGCACTAAAACACATGCCCCCTTATAAAATTACCTTCTAGGTGTTCTTGTGCCAAGGATTAAGATTTCCTTCCCTCTCCAGCATTTCCAGCTGGACAAAGGCACAGAAGCTTAGTTTGGGAACTGAATTCAAGTCTTCTTACATGGCAGTTTTCTGTAAAACTTTGCTTTCGCTAAACAGGTTTTGCTGTTTTAAACTGGTAACCTTTTCAGCAGAATGTGTAAAGATCACAGAAAGGAAGTTGGGTTCAGTTCTAATAGTACATTAATTTCAGATCTTTTCTGTAATTGTTTTGTGCAATTGCTTCCATGCAATGTTTTTATTCTTCAGCAGATATCATTAGTGTAATTCTCCATATCCTTCCTTATGCATTTTTAATTTCTTTTTTCCAAATTGCCATGTCTTCACATTCTCCCTTTATACATGGGACAATGTTTGAACTCTGTAATTGGGGTTTCTTTTATTGCCTTTGTTGCATAAGAAATTTACAGTTATTCTATGTTCCTGTACAAGTAATTGTGTGCTTATATTAATATGTAAATTGATCATTAAAAAAAACACTTTGCGTTATTGTTAACTATCAGCCCCATCAATTGAACAAGAAAAGCATTCTCAAGCAGTTTTTAAATTGGGGCAATCAGAATGGGTTGCTAGCTTGCAACCTGCGTGGGATCCAACAACTTCTAGCTTTTAAAGAAAGCACACACTCAGTATGGAACACACTTGCCATTAATGAGGTATTCAAAATCAAGGTAATCTTTTCCACCGTCTCCCTCAGAACTTTCACAAGCCATGAAGGGAAGGATCCAGATTACAGTGCTCACCTCGTAATAGGTAGATGTAGCCATGGGAGGATTTGATAGCAATCAAGTTTAGGCAACTAGCAGATTCCTTTGCTGTCTACAAATAGGAGAAAACTTTGATCAGCACTATGTGATAGCCAGCTTACTGCTTATTCTGGGAGTACAGGTTCTCAACCCACTCCTCAAGATGCACTCAGACAATCAGGTTTTCAGAATAATAACAATGAATATGCATGCATATCCATTGTGATTATCTTGAAAACCTGACTGGCTGGTGTGGCCCAAGGACTGGGTTGAGAACCCCTGCTGTGCTCAGTATCAATGTTTTCTTCGCCATGTGTGTACAGTCACCTGCAGAAACAAAACCCATCTATGCAAGGCCATTTATTCTATGTTTTATGGACGTGCTTATCACTAGCAAGGCATAAAACTGGTACAGAACTGAAGGAGATGAACCACTATATTGTGATCAACCCAATGACCTCCATGTTTCTAGAAATAAATGCGTAAGCCTCTCTTATCTAAAGGGACAACCAACTTTTGAGCAAAGGTTACTTGTTAGTAGATGGTGTCCTCTTTTCCCTCATGGGTGAGCAAAGCCATGGCAACTGACCCTTGACCAAAAAGGCATTTAATTCTGCGCACTTGGCCAAAGCAAACGATGAGCCTATTTAGCTTCCTAATCTTTCTGGAGGCTCGGTGTAGAAAGACATTTTACTGTAGTGCTAACTTGCTGTAATTATTTTGTGCTCAGGTATTAGAGCTTGAAATTGTAGGAGAATACCAAAATGTTCTTTTTACAATAAGGAAATTTCTGGTGTCCTGGCTCCAGTTTAACCTTTGTATAAAGTGACTGTTCCCATCCTAGGTTTTGGAGGGAACTCTGAAAGGCCATGCTTTATCTGGGGCTGGTGATTAGAAGTTAATCTTACCCTACAGTTACCAGATTTTTGGTTTGGACATCTGGGACAGCTAGGCGGGGTCAGGTAGGGCCTCCCTAGGGCAATTTTCCACCAGAAAAATTATCTACTAAAATTATTCTATTCCTTTTTATCTCAAGAGCATATATTATTTAAGTTGCTTAACATAAAATATATAGTATCCGGTACCAAAGTTGTAGGCTGAGTGATATGTCTCACATAAAAGAATTATGCAATGAGAAAGCTAAATTGGCTGACAAAATTCAGCTGTTCAACACGTAACATTATATGGGACATATGATTCTGAGACTTTGAACTGGGTCTCAAGACATGTTACGCTGAGTTATCTATCAGACAATCTCTGATGTTTCTGGCTTGGTTTTCTCTCTTAAAGCTAGGGGTTGAGGAAAAGACCAGCAAGGGTTAGTGCATGTACCTTTGGGTTGAAGTCTCAACCAGACAAGTCTCCCAGTGATTGGAGAAAATGGGTTGCATCCAAGGTTTGACCCATGAGAGCAGAGGTCACTCACTCTCTGTTCTCACTGTAAAGTCCCTGTTGGTGGACAAATGTGATAACACCAAATTTTTAAAGTGTAATATCATAGTTTCAGTGGCCATTGTGTTTCCCAAGTTAACTCTACACCAAACCAAGGGATTTTAGAAAGAATAGGATGTTTCAAATGTTAAGATAAAAATTGTTAAGATGTCACTGCTATATTAAACACAAATATTACAAAATTCTTTGATGTTTAAAAGTTTTTACAGTTCGTTTTAATATTGCTGTTAGAGGATTAAGAGAGTTAATAGATAATTGAAATCAGAAGTTAAAGAACTTCTCTATTACAACAAGTGTCCAACAGGTTTCATCATACAGAGTAGCATATAAATGTGAATATTTTTTCTTCTTCAACTTCAATAAAATTTTAATCTGTTAAGAAATTGATTCTTCTCTTAATCTTGTGTTTTCTTTTCACAGTACAAGTGGATTTCTTCACCCGGGTTTACTCCAAGGTAAGTTGGTAAGTATTCTAATGTGTATACGCGTATGATTGAGATTTTATGTACTTTTTAACAATGTGTGCACACAATGGCATTTTATGCATGCAGTGATGTTACTTATCTTCATTAGCTCATTGCTTTCTTTTAGTGGGTACCTTTTCTCCTCATGCCCAGACATCTATATCACCTCAGAAGTCAGCACACCTACTTCTCTATCTTTAAGCAAATCAAAACAGGAAAACCCTAACTCCCTGTTGCCTATGGAACTCATTTTCGAAAGAAAAAAGATCTAAAAGTGGCATAAAGCACAGAAAAAACATCTAAAAAGTGGTATAAAGCAGCAGTTGGGTGTTTTTTTCTTACAAAAACGTCCAAATCAGTATTTTCAAAACCTATTTTTCAGACTTTTTTCTATGCTGTTCATCTACAGTGTGTCTAAATTTCAAGGGGTCATGTTGGGGGGCATGTTAAGGGTGAGATTTGGGCGTACCTAAGATATGATGTTTTTCAGCCGTAATGGAACAAAACAGAACTAAAACTAAGACGTTTTGAGCTAGACCTGTTTTTATAACGAATTAGGCACAAAAAGGTGCCCTAAATAACCAAATGACCACTGCAGGGAATCAGGGATGAACCCCCCCAATAGTCCCCAGTGGTCACTGACCCCCTCCCACCCACCCCCAAATGTGAATAAAAATATGACTTACCAGCCTCTATGACAGCCTTAGATATTATAGCCAGGTTTATTAGAGCAGGGTCCCCGGAGTAGTGTAGTGGTCGGTGCAGTGCATTATGGAGTGGGGGACACAGGTCCACATCTTCCTCTACCTGTCATACTTTTGGTAGAAACTGTGGCCCCTCCCAAAGTCACCAAAACTCTACTCTACCCACAAATAGGTGCCCCCTTCACCCATTAGGGCTATTGTAGTGCTGTACAGTGGGGGACAGTAGGTTTTGGGTGGGTGTCGGGGCGCTCAGGGGACAAGATAAGGGAGCAAAGGTGAGATGTGTATCTGGGAGCATTTTTATAAAGTGCCCCTAGGGTGCCCAGTGTTCTCCTGGGATGTCTGGGGGACCAGTCTGCTAAATCTCCTGGCTCCTCCTACATCCCAATGGCTTGATTTTCTGTTTTCCACTTATTCTTTTTTTTTTTTTTTCAAAAATGGACTAAAAATCAAAGTGTCCAAACCGCAAAACTTTGTTCAAAAACAGTATTTTCCAAAAAAGACAAGACGTTTTTCTTTTTTCAAAATGACCTTTTTTCCTATTCAGTTTTTGGATGTTTTTGCAAAACGTCCAAAGTTGGACTTAGACATCAATAAACTGAGGAAACCTTTAATTTTCCTTCAGCTCGTCACAAGGTTTAAAAACTGGCTTACATGGAGGAGCATAATCGAATGCTAACGCCCATATCCATGGGCGTCTATTTCTGGGAACGTCTACGAGAAGGGGGGGGGGTCCGAACCGTATTTTCGAAAAAAAATAGGTGGCCATTTTTTCTTTCGAAAATATGGTTTAAACCGGCCAAAAGCCTAGGCTTTGGGCGGATTTAAGATGGGCGCCCGCGGTTTTCAGCGATAATGGAAACCGAAGGTGGCCATCGCAAATCCGAACAACAAATCCAAGGCATTTGGTCGTGGGAGGGGTCAACATTCGTAGTGAACTGGTCCCCCTCACATGCCAGAACACCAACCGGGCACCCTAGGGGGCACTTTTAAAAAAATAATAAAAAAACATTCACATCAACTCCCAGGTCCATATCTCCCTTGGGTGCTGAGCTCCCCCCAAATCCTCCCCAAAACCCACGCCCCACAACTCTACACCATTACCATAGCATGTATGGGTGAAGGGGGGCACCTACATGTAGGTACAGTGGATTTTGGGGGGGGGGGTTAGAGGGCTCCCATTTACCACCACAAGTGTAACAGGTAGGGGGGTGTATGGGCCTGGGTCTGCCTGCCTGAAGGGCAGTGCACCCAGTAAAAACTGCTCCAGGGACTTGTATACTGCTGTGATGGAGCTGGGTATGACATTTGAGGCTGGCATACAGGCTGGAACCAAAAAGTATTTCAAGTTCTTTATTTTTGGTGGGAGGGGTTTAGTGACCACTGGGGGAGTCAGGGGAGGTCATCCCCGATTCCCTCCGGTGGTCATCTGGTCCTGTAGGGCACTTTTTTGGGACTTGTTCGTGAGAAAAAAGGGTCCAGAAAAAGTGACCCAAATTCTCGCTAAAAATGCCTTTCGTTTTTCCATTATCGGCCGAAGGTGCCCATCTCTTCTCGGCCGATAACCACGCCCCAGTCCCGCCATAACCATGCCTCCAACACGCCCCTGTGAACTTTGGTCGTCCCTGCGATGGAAAGCAGTTGAAGACGCCCAAAATCAGCTTTCGATTATACCGATTTGGGCGCCCACGGGAGAAAGACGCCCATCTCCTGATTTGGGTCGGAATATGGCCTTCTTTCACTTTTGAAAATAAGGCGGATATTTTCCTCCAAAAACAGCTCTTACAAATCCCTTATCTGTTTTCACTTTTATCCTTATTAAAATAGATATTGTTATTACTTCAGCCCAAACAGCTTCAGCTTTCAAGTAGACATTGCCATAATTCTTTATTGGGTTACGAACTGTGGTGGTGGGGTAATGAGTGAATGAGGCTGGAAGGAGTTATAGTGACATATACTGTCTCTACCTGTTTGAGTGCAGAAGGCCTGTATTAGCCTAACTGAGGCCTATGAACCATCCTGTCATTAATTCCTAATTCACTGCATGTTGGACTTTGCCAAGGACATGTTGTGCAGAGGCACTGAATAGGTCTTTGTTCATTGTTCTTTGTGCGATTATGGGGCCTGGGACTTTACACAAGGAGGGGCATAATCGAAAGGGGTGCCCAAGTTTTCCTGAGGACGTCCTCGCAGGACGTCCCGGCGAAGGGACAGGGAAACCTGTATTATCTAAACAAGGTGGGCATCCATCTTTCGTTTTGACAATACGGTCGGGGACGCCCAAATCTTGAAATTTAGGTCAACCTTAGAGATGGTGTCCTTAGAGATGGTTGTCCCCAGTCCTCAGCGATAATGGAAACCGAGGACACCCATCTCAGAAACGACCAAATCCAAGCCCTTTGGTCATGGGAGGAGCCAGCATTCGTAGTGCACTGGTCACCCTGACATGCCAAGACACCAACTGGGCACCCTAGGAGGCACTGCAGTGGACTTCATAAATTGCTCCCAGGTGCTCCTTTATCTTGTGTGCTGAGCCCCCCAAACCCACTCCCCACAACTGTACACCACTACCATAGCCCTTATGGGTGAAGGGGGGCACCTACATGTGGTTACAGTGGGTTTGTGGTGGGTTTTGAAGGGCTCACATTTACCACCAAAAGTGTAACAGGTGGGGGGGGGGGGGGGGGGGGATGGGCCTAGGTCCGTCTGCCTGAAGTGCACAGCAGTACCCACTACAGGGACCTGCATACTGCTATCATGGAGCTGGGTATGATATTTGAGGCTGGCATAGAGGCTGGAAAAAATATTTTTAAAATTTTTTTTAGATTGGGAGGGGGTTAGTGACTACTGGGGGAGTAAAGGGAGGTCATCCCCGATTCCTTCCGGTGGTCATCTGGTCATTTAAGGCACATTTTTGTGGCTTGGTTGTAAGAAAAAAAGGACCAATTAAAGTTGTCCAAGTGTTCGTCAGGGACACCCTTCTTTTTTCCATTATTGGTCAAGGACACCCATGTGTTAGGCACGCCCCAGTCCCGCCTTCGCTATGCCTCCAACACGCCCCTGTGAACTTTGGTCATCAGTCGAGGATACCCAAAATCGCTTTCAATTATGCCAATTTGGGCGACCCTGTGAGAAGGACGCCCATCTTGCGATTTGTGTCGAAAGATGGGCGCCCTTCTCTTTTGAAAATAAGCCTGAAGGGAGGGAGTTAAAGGAGAATATGCAGACCTGGGGCTTACAGCAAGACTGAAAGAACTTTATAAGTTTAATTTGCCCTTATTGGAGAATATTCAATGAGATTTAGAGAAGTGGAGTAAATTATTGTTGAAATGGTGGGGAAGAGTAGCCATGATCAAAATGATGATACTCCCCAAACGTATTTGTATTGGCTCAGCTGCCAATCTTAGTCTTAAGTGGTTTTCTGAAATGCTGGGACCCCATATTAACCACCTTCTTATAGCATGGAAAATGAGCAAAAGTCGTATGCCATCTTATGCAGCCTAAAGAATTGGGAGGGATAGGACTTCCCAACATGAAACAAAAGGATTTTCAGGATAAAAGTGAAAATGGTACACTGGATATGAATGGACAGAGTGCTCTTAACACCCTTTCCCATTTTTGATCTGCCAGACACATTGGAAGGAGGAACACATAATGAAGCCAAATGTTATATTGTCACACATCCGTTTCTTGGACACCCAAGGAAAGTGTGGCAGCTTTGTAAATGAGAATTTGGGGTTCAGTGGGCTCTTCACCCATTTAGGCAATTGACTGACTACCTCCCATCTTCTAATTTTAAGTGTTTTTGGGTTAGATTAGCAGACATTGAGTTGAAGTGTTGTAAGGAGTTTGTGTATGACTCTTTTGGGCTCATTTTCGAAAGAGAAGCACGGCCATCTTTCGACACAAATCGGAAGATGGACGTCCTTCTCACAGGGTCGTCCAAATCGGTATAATCGAAAGCTGATTTTGGACGTCCCCAACTGCTTTCTGTTGCAGGGCAGCCAAAGTTCACGGGGGCGTGTTGGAGGCGTAGCGAAGACAGGACTTGGGCCTGCCTAACACTTGGACGTCTTCGCCCAATAAAGGAAAAAAAAAAAGGATGTCCCTGATGAACACTAGGACGTCTTTACCTGGTCGTGTTTTTCTTATGACCAAGCTACAAAAAGTTGCCTGAAATGACCAGATGACTACCAGAGGGAATCGGGGATGCCCTTACTCCCCCAGAGGTCACTAACCACCTCCCACCCTCAAAAAACAACTTTCAAAATATGTCCTACCAGCCTCTATGCAAGCCTCAGATATACTCAGATCCATCACAACAGTATGGACCTCCCAGGAGCAGTTTTAGTGGGTACTGCAGTGCACTTCAGGCAGGCGGACCCAGCCCCATCCCCCCTACGTGTTATGTTTGTGGAGGAAACAGCAAGCCCTCCAAAACCCACCACAAACCCACTGTACCCATATCTAGGTGCCCCCCTTCACCCATAAGGGCTATGGTAGTGGTGTACAGTTGTAGGGAGTGGGTTTTGGGGGGCTCAGCACACAAGGTAAGGGAGCTATGTTCCTGGGAGCAATTTATGAAATCCACTGCAGTGCCTCCTAGGGTGCCTGGTTGGTGTCCTGGTATGTCAGGGGGACCAGTGCACTACGAATGCTAGCTCCTCCCATGACCAAATGGCTTGGATTTGATCATTTCTGAGATGGATGTCCTTGGTTTCCATTATCGCTGAAAATCAGAAACGACCAAATCCAGGGATGACCAAATTTCATGATTTGGACGTCCCTGATCATATTATCGAAACAAAAGATGGACGGCCATCTTGTTTCGATAATACGGGTTTCCCCGCCCCTGGATTGGGGACGTTCTGCGAGGACGTCCTCAAGAAAACTTGGACGTCCCTTTCGATTGTGCCCCTCTTTGTCTCTTTGCAACAATTACAGGGAATGACCTCTTGTAAAATTCCTTTCTATCAATATTTCCAGCTGCAGGACCAACTCCTAGGATCGGATGCCACATGTTACAAGACGTATGAGGAGAGACTTGCTGAACTAAACATGTATACTCTGGAGGAAAGGAGAAACAGGGGTGATATGATACAGACGTTCAAATATTTGAAAGGTATTAATCCGCAAACGAACCTTTTCCGGAGATGGGAAGGTGGTAGAACGAGAGGACATGAAATGAGATTGAAGGGGGGCAGACTCAAGAAAAATGTCAGGAAGTATTTTTTCACGGAGAGAGTAGTGGATGCTTGGAATGCCCTCCCGCGGGAGGTGGTGGAAATGAAAACGGTAACGGAATTCAAACATGCGTGGGATAAGCATAAAGGAATCCTGTGCCGAAGGAATGGATCCTCAGGAGCTTAGTCAGGATCGGGAGGCGGGGCTGGTGGTTGGGAGGCGGGGATAGTGCTGGACAGACTTGTACGGTCTGTGCCAGGGCCAGTGGTGGGCAGCGGGACTGGTGGTTGGGAGGCGGGGATAGTGCTGGACAGACTTGTACGGTCTGTGCCGGAGCCGGGGTTGGGAGGCGGGGCTGGTGGTTGGGAGGTGGGGATGGTGCTGGGCAGACTTGTGCAGTCTGTGCCGGAGCTGGTGGTTGGGAGGCGGGGATAGTGCTGGGCAGACTTATACGGTCTGTGCCCTGAAGAGCACAGGTACAAATCAAAGTAGGGTATACACAAAAAGCAGCAAATATGAGTTATCTTGTTGGGCAGACTGGATGGACCGTGCAGGTCTTTTTCTGCCGTCATCTACTATGTTACTATGTTACCTACATAGAAAACCTATTAGAGTGGAACTTGCTTTATTTAAAGGTGATCTGCAAAAATGATCCCCTAGGTATACACTGCTTTAGGCGAGAGCAGCGTATTTTTTCTAGCAAAAAAGGTGCCAGTACTCAAATGCCAGTCCACCCTTTAGGGGTGGGGTGTATCACTGAGGGATCCACCCCACAATAGCCAGCCCCCCTGCAACCAGTTATAGAATCTATGACAAGGCAGAACTGGTGTGTAGAGCCTCAGCTCTTTCATTAAAACTTGGGGACTATGGGTCAGTTTTAGCATACAATAGAAAAGGTGCCGGTACTCAGTACCCCCCAAGTACCCCCTCAAAAAAGCCCTAGGTGAGAGTAAGCCCTCACTCTTCACAGGGCATATTTTTTCTTGGGACAAATGGCTAGAAGTCCATGGCGGAGAGTTGTTTTTGGAGAATGCATATGTACATCCACATAAATGATCAGCAGTTACCTTAAACTGTAAGTAAAATGATAATAATAATAAAGGATTTTTTTGTATTAAAGAATTCAAAATATACATAACCATAATATGCAAAGAAAATACACCTTTCTAAGGGGCCCTTTTACTAAAATGCAGTCAAAACAGACCTTAGCATGTGCTTAGTGGGTCATTCCTGGTGGGTCACACCAAGGCCATTTTTACCACATGGATAAAATGGCTGATTTTTCTATTTCTAGCATTAATGGCCATGTGCTAATTTCTTCATTAGCGCACGGCCATTATTATTCATGTGAGCCCTTAACTACACCTATTTTGTGGATGATAAGTGCTCACACACTAATCAGTTAGCATGCGGCAATGTAGCTGCACTATAGGAGTTAGGCGCACTGACTTATAGAATAGCATGCAGCCAAATGGCCAATCACATTAAGCCAGTCATAAGTTTGGTATCCTTATTGCTCAGGACTAAAACAAGTAGGGAAAGCATGCAGAATAGCCTATTACAGGTCTTGACAAATTTAAGCAAGACAGCTGAAGCCTTGTATTTATATCTAACTTTCCGTAGTTTGCTTAGAATGTCCATATTGGAAGGGGATGATTGGTGAGTTTTTTCAAGATTGGATGAATATTGGTCTCAAATAGAGAAAACAATTTCTCTTATACTAAATTTAAAGATTTCTTTAACTTACAAAACGATAATAGCAGGAGATTTCGGCATTAACAATATATTATCACCACATATAATTAAACTACTATGTATATTGATCCAAGTGGCTATAAAATTGATATGTCAAAACTGGAAATATTTTACAAAGTTAACCTATGAAATGTGGTGGAACTCAGTATGTCTAACAGCTAAATACGAAAAAATAGCAGAGAAATGTGGTTCCTTTATGGCATATAATAAAATTTGGTCTCCGGTGATTAAATATTCATCCAGCTAAGTAATTAATGTACAGGTACTTTTCAAACATTGGCATTAATACTATAACATCTGATATGCATGCATACTTCATACGAATATACATATATGTATATATATATAGTCAGAGTACATTGACCTTTCTGTTAACTGTTATTGTCATTGGTACTAAATTTACAATATGTTATAAAATCAATAAAAAACTGATTGAACTAAAAAAAAAAGACAGCTGAAGCCTGGCTTTTAGGCATTAGGTGTGTTTGGCTGTTTTTCACTTCACATGAGTTGTGCCTGCAAATTCGGTGTGTTATTTAATTATTAGAGGGCATTACTGTTTGCTTGAATAGGAAATGTGTATTCATTTTATGATATGTATACCATGGATAATCTTACCAAGGTGACAATATAAAAAAATAATGGTAAATACTCCAGTCAATTTTTTAAATCATGATGTATAAAAAAAGAGGGGAGGGATAGTTTACTGTGTCTTCATACTACCATGACTGTCTTTGACCTCTAGATCATGTTTAGAGAACTATTTAACCATTCCAGAAAGAGAACAGAAGTCTGTCCTGGTGATTCAGTAGCTGTGCCATGAAGAGATATGAAAGCTTAAGTGCCACAATTTTACTCCTTGGTCAGTAACACTGCAGTAGTAGCAGTCAAATCTTGGAAAGGGGAAAGAAGGTCACTGCACAACTGACAATTGCCAGATGTGGAAACCCAGAAGGAACACTATGCACGGCTTCTATCCAACAACCTCACTGGTTGGATTAAAAGGAGAGGGAACGAAATATAAAATCAGGGAGAATTCCCCAGGTAGTTGGAATGAGGGTTTAAGGGACCAAATCTCAGCTTTAATTCTATTTACATGGAAGCTGACAGGTAAATGCAGGAGGCACTAATCTTCGCAACTTATGCTGCTGCAGAATCCCTGGGTACTTTTTACACACATTCAATCAGAATTTCAAAAGGCAAATTTCATATGCTCAAAATGACAGGTGTAAAGCATGGGTATTTTCAATGTAACCAGCACAATAATTTACAGTCCCACCTTCTAAATACCCACATGCAACTGAAAATGTGCATACTATGTTAACACCTTAGGGAAGGACAACTTTCAGCAAGTCACCCTTTTACAGATTAGTAATTTACCTGCATAAATAGCTTTGACTAGTCCTAATGAGAAAGATCTGAATGACCATCTAATCTGCTCAGTCAGGACCCATTTACACGTTATGGATGCAATTCTATAAGTGGGTGTCTCTATTTAAGCACCCCAAGGCTGTGTAATGGAACATAGGTACCTACTAGCATAACTCAGAATCTGCATCTTAAACATTTAGGGGCTGTTTTACTAAGTGGCAGTAAGTCCACCACGGACTTACCATTCAGCAATCCAAACTACTGCAGACCCAACATGGGTGCCTGTGGTAGTTCCACCCCCATCACATGACATTTCTGGTGCTAGCAGAAATCTTTGAAAAACATTTCCGCATGGGGTTACCCAGAGGTAATCGCTGCCCTTAGAACTGGTGTAAGCGCTGGCGCCTCAATGAGGCAGGAATGCAAGTAACTTACAATATTCTATAAGTCACATATAAGTGGGAGCCCCACCTAAGTCCCTCCCCCTTTCAAACATAAGCTATGTAAGTTAAGTGGGTATTTGGAGAACAGCACTTAGGTGCCCCGCTTGCACTTATACAGGTGCTTGCATCCATACACATCATAAGTGTTAATATTTACCTGTGCAATGAGCATGTAGAAAATATAGACTTGCCCTTTAAATATTTTTCTAGTTGAAAAGCCTAACAGTCAATGTGCTCTACCACATGTGAGCAGAGTGGTGTCATACAAAAAGAGCAGGTCTACCATTTCCTGCATTCATTTAGCATGTCCTGCAAGTCACTTAACCCTCCATTGCCCCAGGTACAAATAAGTACCTGTATACAATATGTACGCCGCATTGAGCCTGCCACGAGTGGGAAAGCGGGGGGTACAAATGTAACAAAAATAAAATAAAAAAAATATTATGGACAACAAAACAGCAGATCGATGGTGCAAAGAAGGATCCAAGTTTATTCACCATGTAAAAACAAATAAAATAAATCATTAAAAGCCCAACACGGACATGTTCCACCCTTTCCAAGAGTTGCTGCTTTGGAGTTAAGCTTTTACCAATTAGGTGATACTTTTGGAACACACCAGCTCTTGGGCTTTATAGCCCTTGACGCAGCCCTTGGAAAGGGCGAAACATGGCCGTGTCAGGTTTTTAATTATTTATGTTTTTATATCGGTCTGCTGTTTTGTTGTCCATCTTGGATCTTGTAGATTGCTTGCCTGTCTGATTTTTGGGTACCCTGCAGGTATATTATCCATCTCTTTCCCTAGTCTTTCTTTCCTTGGAACCTGCTTATGAGCAACTACTAGGATATGATACCCCTCACATCCATAATACAATCATAGAATCAAACTCAAATTCATATCCCTTCACCCAATTTAGAGCTATTTAGAGCTATTTAACTGATCTTTGTCAAATAATTTATAAGTAACAATTACTTTTGGGTTGAATAGAAACATTATTGAATAGTCTGCAGACATCTTGATTCTCCTAATAGGGCTCCATCCTGTAAGCCACTTCATCTTGACTCCCATAAATACATTTATCTTATGTTGGTCAAACAATAGTAATTAGATAAAAGTTGTAAACATCTTATGATACATATTAACTATTTTACAGTTGACTTAAAATTGTACTTTGCCTTGATCTCAGGTGGAAAAAAAGGTAATGAATAAAAGATTGAAATAAGCTAGAGGCAGAATATACGAGTGAACATTTATTTCAATTTCAAGTCACCAACAACTTGTACAATAATCCTCCACAAGAAAGCATTGCATGAACATAGGAAGCACCCCCCCCCCCAAAAAAAAGCTAATTATAAGTGTAGGCCATCTAGCAAGGACTTAACACAAGCATGAAAGCAAAGGATGCCAAAGTGTTTGAATGATCCAGTACTAGTGCCACATCAGCTGATACATCACTGCCTCACAGAGAAATGTATATGAAGAACCCAATTCACAAAGCACCTATTCTACTGACAGAATGAGAGAAAAGCTTTAGCTGACACCAGCCTACTCACAGAAGCTGGACATTCAGTATCTAACAAGTTTGTAATTGCTCTGTTGTGGCCATCCTGTGTACCCCTTGTTGGTTTTCTTGTGTAGTAAGTCTGAAATTCTAGCAGCCAGAGGAGGTATGCAGACAGAAGTAACACTGGTTCTCCAGGATCAGAAACACCCTTATACAAAGATTCAAAATGTGAACAGGGCTTCAGGGAACAGTGGACTGAATTGTTGGCTCTTCCATTCATGCCAATGTACAAAAGTCTAGTAGTGCAAAAAGCAACTAAAAAGACTCCTTACATTCAGGTGATCAAGGACAGGCTCACAGCATTAGTACATGGAGCGCCCATGTATGTCTCAATGTTCTTCATAGTAGAGGCAACTGTCCCATTCCAAGGTATTGTACTACTAAATCCTATAGTGCAGTATTTCATTACAACAAGGCATCTCTAAAAGTTATTCTTACAGATGGATGAAACTGAGTGCAACAGGCTTCATGATTGGTTACTTCTCTCCATAACTGCTTCTGTATGTGACATGAACTAAGAGGTTTTCTATATATGGGCCCAGATATTATGTATACAAATGAATAACCATGTGGGGGGTTATGCAAACAGATGTGTTCTGTAGGACAAGTGCCAGATATGATAGGTTGTACAGCTTAAGCATATCTCTGTCGAGAAGTATGTTTACTACAAGCTAGCAGATACAAGACCAAATATTTCCAATGACATGGGAAGTCACTTCAATGTGCTGACATCTGCATTCAGATCTCAGGAGCATGTTACTTTCCATTCCCATATATAAAACTGCTTCTCAAAGAAAAGATTCCAGTGGTAAATAGTATGACGAACAAAATAACGAGGAGCATAGTCAGCACCAGGGCTGCGATGTTCAGCGATCTGGAAGTAGAGGCATAGCCAATCGCACCATTCATATCTCCCACATCTTTACGTTCTCTTGCCTGTGAAAAGGAGAAAGTTAACACATGAATACATATGCTCATTTCACATCTCCCAGCAAAAATACCCAAGGTATGTTTAATTTACAACAGTCCAGTGGCTGACAATACAATTTGTTTGAACACCCAAGTATCAGCTTCCATTCACAAATAAATCCTCCAAGCCATAAACCCACTCAAAAAGGGAACGGGATTTAATATACTGCCTTTCTGTGGTTACAATCATATTATATATAGGTGCTTATTTTGCACTTGGGGGAAATGGAGGGTTAAGTAACTTGCCCAGAATGACAAGAAGCTGCAGTGGAAATTCAACCAAGTTGCCCAGGTTTTCAGGGCACACACTAACCATTAGGCTACTCCTACACAACATTCCCTCCTTGAACCCAAACAGCTCTTCAGTGTCCCCATTCCTTCCTAACATTCAACATCCTGACAACTGAAAACAGAACTAAAACTTGTGTCACAAAAAGGAGTACTATACATGGTTACAAAATTAGCTTGTTTAAAACAGCTTTTATGTAAGCTTACTGCAGAGGCACAGAGCAGGAGAATGCTTTCTAGTTAAAGAACGTGGCCTAACAGAACAGCCACCAATAGAACATTACAACCTTGAAATATATAGAGAGAGAATGGCGCAGGTTTTTGGAGGTAGAAGAGAGAACCAACACAAAGCAGTTGTTAAATGAAGCCAGCTTAATGCCTTTAAATAGTGCCCAATGCTCCAACAACCAAAATCCAGCCAGCCGCATTCTGACCCACCTGCAAACCCTCTACTAGAGCCCCAAGCAGTCCCACATACAGTGTTGATGTAATCAACTCAGACCATTACTGTAGCATGAAATATAGCTAGATCACATTTTTCAGAAAGGTCAAACTTTCACACCAAGCAAAATAGCCAATCACCTTAGCTGTCTACATATATATACCGAAAGCTAAACCCAGACAGACCTTTAGGCTACAAATTGCAGAAGAACCATGGGAGGCTGAAGATGGGGCATCCAAATGGCAGGTGAAAATTAACATGAACAAGTGCAATGTGATGCACATTGGGAAGAAGTACCCAAGTTATAACTACATGATGCTAGGTTCCACATTAGGAGTCACCACCAAAGACAAGAATTTAGGTGTCATTGTGGACACTATCCTGCTTATTTTCGAAGGAGAAGGGCGGCCATCTTCCGACAGAAATCGGGAGATGGCCGGCCTTCTCCTAAAGCCGGCCAAATTGGTATAATCGAAAGCTGATTTTGGCCGGCTTCAACTGCTTTCTGTCGCAGGGCCAGCCAAAGTTCAAGGGGGCGTGTCGGCAGTGTACCGAAGGCGGGACGGGGGCATGGTTAAGAGATGGCCAGCCTAGGCCAATAATGGAAAAAAGAAGGCCGGCTCTGACGAGCATTTGGCCGACTTTACTTGGTCCCTTTTTGTTCATGACCAAGCCTTGAAAAGGTGCCCAAACTGACCAGATGACCACCGGAGGGAATCGGGGATCACCTCCCCTTACTCCCCCAGTGGTCACCAACCCCCCTCCCACCCAAAAAATAAAAAACTTTTGCCAGCCTCTATGCCAGCCTCAAAGGTCATACCCAGCTCCATCACAGCACTATGCAGGTCCCTGGAGCAGTTTTTAGTGGGTACTGCAGTGCACTTCAGGCAGGCGGACCCAGGCCCACCCCACCCTACCTGTTACACTTGTGATGGTAAATGGGAGCCCTCCAAAACCCACCCAAAACCTACTGTACCCACATCTAGGTGCCCCCCGATACCCTTTAAGGGCTATGGTAGTGGTGTACAGTTGTGGGGCGTGGGTTTGGGGTGGGTGGGGGGGGGGGGCTCAGCACACAAGGTAAGGGAGCTATGTACCTGGGAGCAATTTATGAAGTCCACTGCAGTGCCCCCTAGGGTGCCCGGTTGGTGTCCTGGCATGTGAGGGGGACCAGTGCACTACAAATGCTGGCTCCTCCCACAACCAAATGGCTTGGATTTGGCCAGTTTTGAGATGGCTGCCATTAGTTTCCATTATCGGCAAAAACCAATGTTGGCCATCTCGGCCGGCCCAAATGTTGAGATTTGGCAGGCCCCGACCGTATTATTGAAACAAAAGATGGCCGGCCATCTTGTTTTGATAATACGGTCAGGGACGCTGCTTTACAGGGCCGTCCTTAAAGATGGCCGCCCTTATAGATGGGTGTCCCCGTTTGATTATGCCCCTCTACATTGAAATATTTTCAGTGTGTAGCGGCAGCCAAAGATGCAAAAAATATTAGAAATTGTTAGGGAAGGAATAAAGAATAAAACAGAAAATACCATAATGTTTCTTTATTGTTTCCATGGTGAGACCAAATCTTCAATGCTGTGTGTAATTTTGGTCGCCCCCATCTCAAAAAAGATGTAGTGGAACTTGAAAAAGGTACAAAAGGAGGGTGACCAAAATGATTAAGGGGATGGAACGATGCTCATATGAGGAAAGGATAGAGAGGTTAGGGCTCTTCAGTTTAGACAAGCAATGGTTGAGGGGAGATTATAGAGGTCTATAAAATCCTGAATGGAATGGAATGGGTAAACACAAATCGATTATTTACTCTTTCAAAAAAGTATAAAGAATAGGGGACACTTCATGAAATTACACAGTAGAATATTTAAACAAATGGAGAAAATATTTCACTCAATGAATGGTTAAGTACTGGAACTCAAATACTGATACTGGAGCAAGTGGTAAAAGTATTAATATAGCTGGATTAAAAAAATGTTTTGTCAAATTCCTGGAAGAAAGTTCATAAACCATTAAGGTAGACCTGGGGGAAAGTTAATGCTTATCCCTGGGGTTAAGTAGCATGGAATTTTACTACTCTTTGGGGTTCTACATGGAATCTAGCTACTCTTTAGGATTCCGGAATCTTACTACTCTTTGGGACTCTACATGGAATCTAGCTACTCTTTAGGATTCTAGAATCTTACTACTCTTTTTTTTTTGTTACATTTGTACCCCGCGCTTTCCCACTTATGGCAGGCTCAATGCGGCTTACATATTATATACAGGTACTTATTTGTACCTGGGGCAATGGAGGGTTAAGTGATGGAATCTAGCTATTCTTTAGGATTCTGGCATCTTTGGGATTCTACCAGGTACTTGTGACCTGGATTGGCCACTGTTGGAAACAGGATTCTGGGCTAGATGGACCCTTGGTCTTATGTTCTTATTCTATAACTGTGCACATCAAACATATAAATTGCGAGTGACCATACTCACCCGCAAATTCGCAGTAGAGACTTTCCCTCTCTGTCCTGTCCCCACGTCAATACGTGATGACGGGGCGGGACAGAGAGGGAAACCGCGAAGGGGAGGGAGGGAACCGCCGAGGTTGCTACCGCTCCCCCCCCCCCGAGGTCTCCGCTACCGCTCCCCCCACCCGGAGTCGCCGCCGCCGCCCCCCCTCCACCCGACCCGGGCCCTCTCTTCGCAATTGAATTTACAGCACCAAAAACGCAGCAGGCAGATCAGCTGAGCTCCCGTCGGCCTTCCTTCCCTGCCTGTGTCCCGCCCTCGCCGACATTACGTCACACGAGGGCAGGACACAGGCAGGGAAGGAAGGCCGACGGGAGCTCAGCTGATCTGCCTGCTGCGGTTTCGGCGCTCTAAGTTCAGTGGCGAACAGAGCGCCCGGCCCGGGTGGAGGGGGGGCGGTGGTGGCGGCGGCGGCAGTGACGACTCCGGAGGTAGGGGCGGCGGCGACCTGGCGAGGAGGGTAGCTGGAAATCTCGCCCGTTTTAATGGGCATAATGGCTATTATCTCTATATATGTAAAAGGCACCTCCAACGTTCTAATTGAAGCCTCCAGCCGGAAACTTGAGGTGGCATAGATATCCGGTTTAGCAAGTAGCACTAAAACACGCAGAGAGAAATAGCGGAGGGAGATAATTGTTTTCTCAAGCACCTGGAGTGGTTGCACTGGGTGATTAACAAGGTCAGCTGGAGGGCACAGCTCCTTGCAAGTAAACAGCTCCTTGCAAAGCAATTAACTCCTCCCAGAGTCTTGTCCTCAGTGACCACACCCACCGCCCCCCCCCCCTAGGAACGCCACTGCCTGATAGTTAGATTGCAATAGAGACCATAGTAGACCAGATGTCTTTAAATAAAAAGTAGACTGATTTTCGACATTGCAAATTATCACTGTCAACTGCTGAGCAAGATGTAAATAGGAACAACAAAAATAGTTTGAAATGTTTATATACAAATACCAGAAGCCTAAGAAATAAGATGGGAGAGCTAGAATATATTGCACTAAATGAAAAAATAGATATAATAGGCATCTGTGAGACCTGGTGGAAGGAGGATAACCAGTGGGACACTGTCACACCAGGGTACAAATCAGATTTGATATCAGTTCTGGAGTAAGTACAGACAGGAAGTCCAATATGTTCGCATTTAACTTTCAAAAAGGTGACTATGATAAAATGAGAAGAACAGTGAAAAAAGAAACTTAGAGGAGCAGCTGCAAAGGTCAAAAATTTAAATTAGGCATGAACTGTTCAAAAATACCATCCTGGAAGCCCAGGCCAGTTATATTCCATGTATTAAAAAGGAAGGAAAGAAGGCGAAACAGCCAGCATGGTTACGAACTTCCGCTCATTACTGAAGACCCATCTCTTTAATAAAGCGTACCGCAAAGACCAACCAATGTGAATATGCACAACTCGCCCACCTATATTCAGAACTGTCTCTTAATATCTGCCTTTACACTATTACTTTGTTTTATTATCATCATGTCGACCAAAACCCTGCAATACTAAATGTTCATTTAATAACATTCTTCCACTACTTATGATGTATTGTAAGCCACTTTGAGCCTGCAAAGAGGTGGGATAAGGTGGGATACAAATGCAACAAATAAAATAAATAAATAAAAAGTGAAGTGAAGGAAGCTAGTAGAGCTAAAAGAAAATCCTTCAGAAAATGGAAGAAGAAACCAACTGATAATATGAAACAGCAAAAGGAATGGCAATTCAAATGCAAAGTGCTGATAAGGAAGGCAAAGAGACGTTAAAAAAAAATTGCAATAGAGGCAAAAAACATAGCAAAAACTTTTTTTAGGTATATTATTTATTTTATTTTTATTTTTGTTACATTTGTACCCCGCGCTTTCCCACTCATGACAGGCTCAATGCGGCTTACATGGGGCAATGGAGGGTTAAGTGACTTGCCCAGAGTCACAAGGAGCTGCCTGCGCCTGAAGTGAGAATCAAACTCAGTTCCTCAGGACCAAAACAAGAAGCCAGCAAAATGATCAGTTGGACCACTAGATGACCAAGGGGTAAAAGGGGCACTCAAGAGAAAGCCACAGCAGAAGATGAAATGAATTCTTTGCTTCGGTCTTCACCAAGGAGAGATAACGGTGCCAGAAATGGTATTCAAAGCTGATGAGTCAGAGAAACTGAATCAAATCTCTGTAAGCCTGGAAGATGTAATGGGGCAATTTGACAAATTGAAGAGTAGCAAATCTTCTGGTCCAGATGGCATTCATCCCAGAGTACTGATAGAACTGAAAAATTAGCTTGCGGAGTTAGTAATATGTATCCTGTTTCTAACAGTGGCCAACCCAGGTCATGTGGATAAAGGTGAGCCAGTTATTATTGTGTATTTGGATTTTCAAAAGGCATTTGACAAAGTAGCTCATGAAAGACTCCTGAGGAAATTGGAGAGTCATGGGATAGGAGGTAGTGTTCTATTGTGGATTAAAAACTGGTTAAAAGATAGAAAAACAGAGTAGTTTTAAAAGGTCAGTATTCTCAATAGTGGGGTTCTTCAGGGGTCTGTGCTGGGACCACTGCTTTTTAACATATTTATAAATGATCTAGAGATGGGAGTAACTAGTGAGGTAATTAAATTTGCTGACGACACAAAATTATTCAAAGATGTTAAATTGCAAGAGGATTGTGAAAGATTTACAAGAGGTACGAGACTGGGCATTCAAATGGCAGGTGATGTTTAATGTGAGCAAGTGCAAAGTGATGCATGTGGGAATGAGGAACCTGAACTGTAGTTACGTGATGCAAGGTTATATATTAGGAGTCACCGAACAGGAAAAGGGATCTAGATGTCACTCTGCTCAGTGTGCGGTGGCGGCTAAGAAAGCAAATAGAATGTTAGGTATTATTAGGAAAGGACTGGAAAACAAAAATGAGGATGTTATATTGCCTTTGTATCGCTCCATGGTGAGACTACACCTCAAATACTGTGTGTAATTCTGGTTACCACATCTCAAAAAAGATATACTGAAATTAGAAAAGGTACAGAGAAGGGTGATGATAATGAGGATGGGATGACTTCCCTATGAGGAAAGGCTAAGGCAGCTTAGAGAAAAGATGGCTGAGGGGAGATATGATAGAGGTCTATAAAATAATGAGTGGAGTGAACGGGTAAATGTAATTCACTTGTTTACTCTTTCCAAAACACTAAGACTAGGGTACATACAATGAAGCTACAAAGTAGTAAATTTAAAACAAACCAGAGAAAATATTTCTTCACTTAACGTGTAATTAAACTCTGGAATTTGTTGCCAAAGAATGTGGGAAAAGTAGTTGGCCTAGCAGGGTTTAAAAAAGGTTTGGATAATTTCCTAAAGCAAAAGTCCATAGGCCATTATTAAGATGAACTTGGAGAAAATCCACTGCTTATTTCTTGCCAGGTAGTTGTAACCTGGACTGTTGGAAACAGGATGCTGGGCTTGATGGACCTTTGGTCTGTCCCAGTATGGCAATGCTTATATTCTAATATATGACCAGTTCTGCTGTTTTAACACTGCTCCTCATCAGGGCCAGTGTTGAACATACAGGGTCCCAAGGCAGAAATTAAGGAGGGGACCCTCCCAATCCCCTCTCCTCCCTGTCTCCTCCTTTGATCTTCCCACCTGCCTGTACCACCTACATAAAGCAACTTTACAGGACTTCACGCCAAAAACACAGACAGATCTTCACCAAATACAGAACAAGGGATCTCAATTAGGAATAGAAATTTGAAGACCAAAATTGAACTGGAAACCCCAAGCAGTTAAACTCAGCAAGTACTGCAAAACTGGAGAAATAAAAACAGAAGTGCACTTCCTTTGATACAATACATATTCATCTGTGATGCACATTTACTGAAGCTAACATGTTCCAGTTAATAAATTTTATTTAAAATATTTATATTCGTCTTTTAACTTTCTACCTACCCATAAACTTTCCATCTCATCTCACCCCCTAGCTCTCCCATCTCACTCCTTCAACCTCCTATTACCACATTTCTACCCTCTGCACCTGTTGTTCTTTCACTCATCTCCCTCTCCCTCCCAATCCCCTTTATCCTCATGGCTTGACATTCCTGTCCCTTTCACTCCAGCATCTTCTTGTCCCCCCCCCCTCTTTTTCTTCCTGCTCTCCATGGTCCAGCATGTCTGCTCCCCCCCAACAAAAATGGTACAGTATTTCTAACTCTTTCCTGTTGTCCTTCCTCCCCCCAGTCTAGCATCTCTCCCCCTTCCCTTCTTCCTTTCCTCTTTGGTTCAACATCTCTCCCTCTCTTCCTTCCCTCCTTTTGTCCTGCATCTCTCCCTCACTCCCTCATGTTTCTGGGTCCAACATCTCTCCCTCTCTTCCTTCTCCATTCATCCCTGGGTCTAATGTCTCTCCCTCTCTTCCTTCCCTCCTTCCCATTGTCCCCCATCTCTCTCTCCCTCTCCACTCTACTCCTGGATCCAGCAATAGCCCCTTCCCTCCTGTTGTCCAGCATCTCTTCCCCAGCTGTCCAGCATTTTTTTCTACCCCCAGTTCTCCCATTTCCCAGGGTCTGGCATATCTCCGCCTCTCGCCATCCACCTCTGTAAGCCCTATAATAAAGGCATGGTGGGGGAGGAAGTGGGATGTCAAATCACAAGGGTCCAGTTTGCCTTTGACCAATGCCAGTCCTGACAAAAAGGTACACTACTGCTGGGTGGGCCTGAACCCAATGTGGATGGGCCCCTGCTAATCATAGAGCAAAGGATTAAATAAAAAAGACAGAACGTAAATAAGATCATGTAGAACTAATGGAGCACTCTCTAGAACATGACACATCCATATGATCATATACAGATGTGTACAAAAATTTAGGCATCCCTAATCAAAGTATGTTTCAGTGTAGAGGCTGACAGAATTTCTGTTTCAGTTGCCATGCCAAAACTGGCCCAAAATCCTTTTTCTGCCCGTTTCAGTCAAAAAGCTACGGTGATGGTTTCGGCCTAACTGGCTGTGGTTTTTTTTTTTGGTGGAAGTCAAAAATTAGCGCTTTGTCTCCCTCCCTCACCTCCAAACAGAAGTTGCATTTCTCCCCTACCCATTTGTAGGTGTCCCCATCAGGCCTATCTTACAATCCCTGCCAGTCTAGGGGTGTAGTCAGGGCAGGAGTAATCCCCAAGTTGCTCCTGCCCATGCTGGCTCTGCTCTCAAAATGGCTGCCATTACCTCTAGTGGCAATCTCACAAGACTGATGAAAGATATTACAGCAACAATTTAGAGAATAGAGCCAACATGGGCAACAATGAATGGGGATCACTCCTGCCCTGACTACACCACTTGATTGTAAGGTAGTCTAGGGGGAGCTACTTTTTGCAGTCTTTTTTTTTTTTTCTGTAATGCGATTGCAAGATCTTGCATAGTAGTTTATATGGTAAATAGAGTGCTCCAAATAAATGCTTTTGATACAAAAGTTTAGCAGGAATTTAAGTCTCTAAATTTGGGATGATAAACTCCTTAAGAATTAGCCTGTCTGTGGAGATACCACATCATCTGTCACTACTACTACTACTACTTATTTCTAAAGTGCTACTAGACATACACAGCGCTGTACACTTGAACATGAAGAGACAGTCCCTGCTCGACAGAGCTTACCATCTAATTAGGACAGACAAACAGGACAAACAAGAGCTAAGGGAATATTAAAGTGAGGATGATAAATTAAGGGTTCTGAACAAGTGAATACGGGTTAGGAGTTAAAAGCAGCATTAAAAAGGTGATCACTCCAAACATGGCACAAAGTCAGCCATTGTAAAAGCACTGACTTGTTTGTTTTCATTAGCTGAAGTTCACGTGTTTGAAGGTTATTTTTCTTGGAGATAAACCATGGTCTTTCATTATTAATTTGTATATATTGTGGCTTGGATACTATTTAGGTAATTCTAGAGGTTCTATTTGGGTATGGTGAATATGCAGTGTTTTAATCAAACTTGCGACATGCAGAGACTAGATTCTGTGAGAGGAACCTGCAGTGATTGTTTTCAAGCACAAGTACTGGTCAGGTTACAGTGTTAGTATGGAAATATTACAATGAAATGAAGTTTATATATTAGAAAATAATTTGAGAAATGTATTGCTCTTGTTTGTAATTTTTCAGAGCATATAGATCTTGCATTCAGTAACATCAATGGACTTTTTTTTTTAATTCTGGATTGTGCATCAGTCTAGTATAATGTCCGCAGTTGCAGTATAGACTAGTGTCTGGACTCCTTTACCATATCTTACTAAGAATCCATATCATGCTTGTCCTTAATTGGTTTTATAACTGAATACAAAATGGGAAACCACCTCAATGCTACTTTCTCCTGTTACTTGGGCAGTTCGGGTAAGCATAAAAAACTGGTAATCAAGTGGGGTTTTTTTTTTATAAACATGTTCTCACAAAGGTCCTGTCTCAGAGAATATTTAACTACATCTGCATTGACTTGGGAACCCAAACATGCCAGACTTCTTGTGAAGTCCTTATTAAAATGGCTATGCCAGTTGTTAGCCTGTGCATGTAATTCCTGGGACTGAAGGCTGCTAACTGCAAGCTCTGACTATACCCAGTAGGCCTCATTGGTTCACATTCATGCAAATCAAACTTTAGTAATGGGCGAGAGCTATCTCCAAGTCAAGCCTGTGGTCTAGCAGGTTCAAGACTGAAAGCTTGCAGCTGAAACGTGGAAACCGCTTTCTTCTCTGGCCTCTCCAGTGACTTCAGGTCTTAAGCTACATGGAGGGTACTGGCCATCCACAGGGCCGCCGAGAGCGAGAGCCGGGCCTGGGACAAGGCCACCCCTGGGCCCCCCACCACCCGAGGTCGTCGTCATCGCCGGACCCCCCCACCCGAGGTCGCCGCCCCCCCCCTCTACCTGCACTAACCTTAAACGCCTCCTTTCAGCACGTTTGCAGCAAGCAGCAGCTGGGCAGACCTCTCCTTCCTTCTGTGCCCCGCCCTCGCGGATGTTACATCAGGCGAGGGTGGGACACGGAAGGAAGGAGTGGCCTGCCCTGCTGCTGCTTGCTGCAAACGTGCTGAAAGGAGGCGTTTAAGGTTAGTGCTGGGAGCGACGGAGGGAGGGCGGGTCGGACTGCGGTGTCGCCGGGCCCCCTCCAGAGGCCTGGGCCCGGGGACTTTTGTCCCCCCTGTCCCCCCCTCTCGGCAGCCCTGGCCATCCAGGAGGAACACTTGCTCCTGCTGAGAGAAGCTCCATGGGACCTCTATTAGACTTGCTTCATCAAACCAACCCTCGTGTGCCAAGGGCTGGGGCTGCAGAGGGGAACCAATCCCCTCCCTCAAGCTCACTAAGAGCAAAGTTCCTTAGACAGGCTCCTGAGAGAGAGAGAGAAAGATCTAAAAAATGGTCAGGGACTCAATCATGGGGTCCGAAGGAGTCAGACCTCTGCTACAGAATCCTGCTGCACTAATCCAACCTGCACCATCTGCTGGAAGTAGAGAAATACTAATGAGTTCCAGTGCTACAGTACTTTTTATACCGGTGAAATCGGTGTTCTCTGCCTTCATTTGCTTGTTAGGAATAAAACCAGTGGTGTGCTGGAAGCTGGTTGTTAGTTTTTTGGAAATTTTGTGAGCCGATTTTTGAGCCAGGTCAGCTGGGGCAGAGGCGATCCTCCTATGCTTCTGCCTATGCAGTCTCCACTCTGCGTAGCTATTGGGGGCAGGGGCTTGGGAGCCTAGCCCCCCCATTCCAGCCTCAGGACCCCCCCAACCCTGGTGGCCAGTCCACTGCTTATATTTTGAGCACTACTGGCTGCCCTCCCACTCCATGCACCGCTGTCCTTCAATCTTTCGGGCCACCGGCAGCATCAGTGGAAGCTCTCCCTCTGCTACATTTTCCTGTTGGCGGGTCACAACACAGGGAGAATGTCCAGGGCCTCAAAAGGCAGTTGCTTACCTCACTGACGCTGCCGGTGGCCTGGAAAATTGAAGGGCATCAGTGCAGGGAGCGGAAAGGGAGTGAGTAGGAGAGAGCTGACCGAGGTTAGAGTGAGAACAGGAGATGGCATGATGGCTGAAGCCCATGAGGTTAGTCTCCCTTCCCCTCTCCTCTCAGCCATCATCACCCAAAACAAAGCAAGCAAACCTATGTTTCTCTATCCACGTCGTTGTTCTTTATTGTTGGTAGAATTTTCATTTGCTTTCACTTATATATTTTTTAAACATTTTGTAGAAGTCTTTGAGTATTGAGAAACATAACATACAAGAGATACAAATTTATGAAAATGCATGTCAAATTACAAAAGAATGATTTAAGAACATAAACGCACTATTCCTATAACAACCTGAGCGTTTTCTTAGCTAACGTTGTAATACAACCTAACATGTACTTCTAACATTTTTGAAAATGATTTTTTTTCCCCTTTAGTTCCTCCCCACGTGTGGCCTGACTCCACCCACCAACCCTCCCATTTAAAAAAAAGGAAAGGGGGGTTCCGGATAGAGTGCCAAATGCCAGCAGCCCCCTAACAAGAGAAGGGTTCCAAGAAAGGCTCCCAAATTGCTTCCCATTTAGCTTGAGTGTGGCAACATATAGCCCAAAGTTTTTCCAAGCATTCTGCGAAAATCAATTGGCCATTTGGAATTTACAGTAAAGAATATTGTGTTTAAAATTGTAAATTGGTTGCTGCCTGTGCACTTTTCTGGATGGTCTTAGCAGTATAAGAAAACCTTGATAAGCTTAAAACTTTGGAACAGTGTTTTTGAATTGATAGTCAGATCAGATCTGAATTGTTCAACTACAATCACACAAAAGATACTGTAATCCATGGGTCAGGAACCTGTGGCACGCCAAGAGGATTTGTGTGGCATGTATGGTTTGTGTTGCAGACTGAACATGTTCTCTGCCTGAGCCCTCTATGCTGTCTGAGCATCAGGGAAGTCAGCATCATGTTTCCAGCTGTTGATGCTGGACTTCTGCACATGCTCAGTTCATAAACTGATCTTATGTGGGGACTGCCGGTGTCAGCAGCTAGAAGTGCGCCACTGACGCCCCTGCTGCTCAGACAGCAAGGGGGGCTCAGGCAAAGAACATCTTCAGCTGGTGGTTCTTGGAAATCCCCACCAGCCAGGTATTAATTGTAGTGAGATGGCGGTGGCCGACGGGACAAAGAGGAAATGCGTGGTGGCAAGTGATCGTTCATTGTCATTAAATCTGAAAAAAAAGTGTCACACTGTGTACAATAGGTTGCTAACCTGCTCTAACCTTTGTCTTGGCAGGTGAGGGCTGCCAGAGAGTACACAAAAATACGAGGAAACTCAAAAAGAGTTCTAGTGGGCAGTGAGGTGGTGTCCAAGGCCCTCGCCGACTCAAAGGAAGAAAAAAAATTCGAAACATGCTCAGAAAGATTTAAAAAGAAAACAAAATACTCAGTTCACTCCAGGAGAATGTTTTGTTTAAAAAGAGCTTTTTTAAAAAAAAATTTAAGTTTTCGATTCACAATCACAAAAAAAAACAAACCGTACAATTTTCACAATTCTAGGAAAAAAAGCAAAGCAGCACAGGAAAATTCAATCTCACAAATTGTCCACAATGAAAGGAAATAAAGGAGCCAAGAAACAGGAAATTTGAGCTAAACAAAAATCAAATTAAGTAAGAACAAATCCTCCACCGAATCCCCCCAGCCAGCCCTCAACAGCTGATATTAAACCTTATCCTTCAACTCTTCTTTTGCCACTATAAAGTTCAAGAGTGATTTAGGATCTAGAAAGAAATAACTTTTACCCTCAAATAACAAAACCACATTGATTTTAACATAATTCACAACTAGAGCCAAGGCTCTGGGTCATAACGCCAAAACTTTCTGGTGTCTCTTTTGCGTATCTCTAGATAAATTAGGAAAACATGTACTTTGGATCCCAAAAACAACTCATTCATAAAGCAAAAATACAAGCAAAGAATATTATTTCCATCTGGTTCTAAAACAAAAGTCACCAACAAGGTTGTTCTTTGGGTAACAACTTGAGACGAGTCAAGAAACTCCATCAGGTTCATTTGATCTTTCTGACGACTCCCTGCACACTCCTCACTCCCCAGCATTAAGTATCGGGCCTGCACAAGTGGTGGTACTGTGGAGAAATTTTTAGGATCTCAGTAAAGTACTTCTCTACCATATCATATGGTGAGATCAGAGGAGATTTGTGAAAATTCATAAATGCAAGGTTTTTCCTTCTTATTTGATTCTCCAGGTATTCTATCTTCTTAAAAGAGAGCTTTAACAGAGCCAGAAACATGAAGGTCAGCCAACTTGGCCTCCAAAGATCCAGTCTGTTTGGAATGTTGCTCAAGAGTCTTATGAGCAGCAATAGCTCCAAAAGTCTCAATAACCTTAAGAGAAGAATTATTGAGAGTCTGTAAGGCCTCCCAAATGGACTCAGTGGCATTAGGTCTTAACAACTCCAGCAGCTTCGAAGGCATAGGCAGCAATGACTCCCCTACTGGGGGCTGTACCTTCACAGCTTGTTGTATCCATTGCATTTTCTCCTGTCTTGATGGCCAAGCTTGTGAAGTAGAAACCGCCACAGGGGATCCCTCTGAGTCAGGAAAAGGCCCACTTCCAGCCGACACCTGACTGTCCACCAGCATCATGCCTGCATGATGGGGCTCAAAGAAGTTCCGTCACTGCTGTCGCCGCCGAACGAGTCTGGAAGCAGAGCCAAAGGGGGAACTGAAGTGGAAGCCGCTTTAGTGCCAAAGCTCTCCACGTTTGTCTATCACAATCTGGAGGAGGAAGCAGGAGCAGAGGGAACCCATCGCTCAACCACTTTCTTTCTCCCCATACCGCCCAAGCATCCAGGGATCGGAGCACGTCTAGGCACAGAAACAGCCTCGGTATGCAATAGCATCCGGCCGATGTGACTTACACTGCTACCATCTTGGCTCCCAGCCTAAAACACATTTAATAGGTTAACCACCCCCTCCCAATCAAGTATTTACAAGAGAATGAACACACACACACAAAAAGTTGTGTGCTATTAGATATAGTCTTCAACTCTCATTTAGAGGTACTGATTGGATCCTGTCCTTAGGATTCAGTTTTTCTTCTTCAGGGTTCCAGACTGGGTATCTTTGATTTCTCAGACTTCTGATCTCTTGCAAGACACAAACACTTCCTCAAAATCATAATTCCTTCCTTAGCACTTCAAGACATTTACTGTTAGTGTCACTGCTCCTCAATTTGCAGTCAAATACTCAATAAACTCCTTTAGGGCACTACAGGCTAGGGAAAACTTTACTCGTCCCCAAAAGACAGAGTCTCTTATGATTTCCGATCTACTTCCCCCTTGGTATTAGAGATGCACCTTGGTTTAGTCCCTCACTTGGTTGCAAGAGCATGGTTGTGCACATCCCCCTAAAGCTGAGGGCTGTGGGAGAGAGATAAGCAAAGACAGTTCATCTCCGCATTTGCTTTGGATACATGCATCTTGTTCACTTGTCAAGCATTTCTTATATGTTGTAAAACATGTGTCCGGTTAGTGTTCTTTGTTCTTTTCTGGGCAGCAAGGATCTTACAAGTTGTAAGATATGTAGGGAAGTGATTGCTGACTACTTCCTCTCCAGTTATAAAAAAAATGTTGTCACTAAATTCTTTATTCCAAAATAAAAGGAAAAGGAAATCAGCCTTCCTGTACTCCCATGTATTCTACTTATACCTTTTCCTGGCCGAACCACCCCAATTCTAAACAGTGGCAGTTTCCTCCCTTAGTTCCCATCACTACTGGCCCAGACAGTAATGTTACACTCACATGAGTAGAAGTAGCAATGAATTCTGCCACCCTCCCATGGTCCTTATCTACTGCAATACTTCTGGGCAACAGAAATGATAAAGAACAGGTTAGGTTTCTTCAGCTTTGAGACTACCGAGACGGGATACGATGGAGGATTATAAAATCAGGAGCTGGGTAGAGGAGGTTAACAGGAACAGTTATTTACTCTTTCAAGTAGTACTAATACATTCCCATTTAAAATGATTCAAAAATGATTTTTTCCTCTCAGCACACATCAAGCGGTGCAAATAAAGATGTATGCAGGGGATCTAGCATAGCTCGTTTTAAAGGGGGTTTGAACAATTCCCTGGGGCAAGTGTTCATAAACCATTACATAGGTACACACAGTTTGCCTACTTTTTTTGGAGAGGGCTCTTAAAAGGTTACAGAAATCATCCTGGCCTTGGGGGTGGTGGTGGTGGTGGTGGTGGTGGGGGGGGGGGGGGGGGGGGGGGGGGGGGGAAGAGTATTACCATCATTAGCACATTAGTGAGGGTGCTATTCCTATGCCCATACCAAGCTATACCTATGCGCTATCAAGAGTGGAGGAGTGGCCTAGTGGTTAGGGTGGTGGACTTTGGTCCTGAGGAACTGAGTTCAATTCCCACCTCAGGCACAGGCAGCTCCTTGTGACTCTGGGCAAGTCACTTAACCCTCCATTGCCCCATGTAAGCTGCATTGAGCCTGCTATGAGTGGGAAAGCGTGGGGTACAAATGTAACAAAAATAAATATCAGCCAGGTAGACTTGTAGAAAACCACCAAATATCTGGTGGAGTGAGCAACAAGGAATGGATCTAGTTTTTGGGATACGATCAGTGGCGTAGCTAGGTGGGGCGCAGGGGCAGCGGTCGCTCCCCCAAATGGATTTTCTCAATAAATGGTGCCTATGCGCATGTGCGCTGCTGCTGCCTTCCCGCATGGAGTCCGTGAGTGCCTGCTGCTGCTCTGCGCCGTGAACGGGAAGGGAACAGACTTCTGAGGCTGAGCTGCTGCTGCTGCTAAGCCAAGTTACCCGTGCATTCTCATCAGAGCTCTTGACGACATTCCTGTGTGTCCTCTTTTTTCTCTGACGTGACTCCACTGCAGCACAGCACTGTGGGGCAGGCAGAGCCAGAGCCAGGCCCACCGCCTGCCCCAGGGGTCCTCCTCTCCTCCTCAGACACAGTGCTGTGGTCGGCGCGGTGTTAGGCACCAGTGCAGCTGCTGCAGCCCATGCTGGCCACCCATGCCCAGCTGTTCGGCACTTGGATGATGCGGAGCCTCTTGGCCTCGGCTTCAGCTTCAGCTGAGCTCTTCTCTGGGGTAAGTTAAGGCCAAGGGACCACGTGCGCTGTGCTGGCAGTTCGCAGGCTGGCTGACTGACTGTGTGTGTGGGATGGAAATTGGAAGGGTTCCTCGGGCACTAGCTGTTCCAGCTAAAAATGAAATATAATTCTTAGGGCCCTGGGGGGGGGGGGGGGGGGTTGGTTTACGTTACGTTACAGAAGGCGATTGATGGACGGGGGGGTTGGGTTACAGGAGGCAATCAATGGACAGTAGGGGAAAGGGTACACATAGCCTTTTTTTAGCCCATAAAATTAAAAAAAAAGAAAGGGGAGGGATGGGGTGGTGATAGTCAAAACAGGAGGGGTCACCAAGGGAAGCAAGAGGGAGATTTCAGAGGGGGAGGGAGCAAGGGAGATCCAGAGAGGAGGAGGGCCAGGGAAGCAAGGGGTGATGTCCAAGGATATTGAAGAAAACAGGAGATGGGGTGTTCCTATCTAGTCCTTTATACGGACTTTAGTTCACGCAAAACAATAGCAAATGCTAAAGCAATGGCAAAAGATTATTTAAAGCTGTTCCAGTTGGATAGGCAGTGCCTTAAAAGGTGGAGGATAAATGGTTTTGTTTTCTTTTTTACTTATTTGATAGCTTTTTAATTTATTTGAAAGCTTCCCATATCTAGATATAAATATCATGAAATAAAAATTGAACATCACTAAAATAGCTTAAAAATTATTATAGCTGGGTGAAACCGCAGTTATAATCTCTGTATTTTGTGCTCATTTTTCTACACTGTTCTATACAATACAAATGGCAAAATTTCAGTGAGAACATCTTGTTTCTTGACCTTAACTGTTGCTGTAATCTGCCTTTGGGAAGCCTGGTGTTATAATGATGGAATATGCTGAAATTAAATGGAAGTAAAATTAAACTTCTTTCATTGGGACACATGGAACCACATCTGCATCTGATGTCTGTTTTGGTGACCCCTTTACTAGGTGAAAGCATCTCTGCACGAATACAGGAGGGTGAGGGGGAGTCCCTATAGCCAGAGTATTTTGTAGAGTACAGGAGAAAATGCATTTCTGTTTCTCGTGTACTGATACTGCACTGCTTATAGAGCCTAGCTTTCTTGGATAGAGGGGAGGGGGGGGGGGGGGTCACCATTTCAGTTTTTATGAATGTTTTTTGTGGTCTCCCTATTTTGTACCAGGTGTGTTTCTGCATGTGCCTAGACCAGTCATTCTTAACCAAGGAAGTGTGTTGTGGACCAGCAACATGCATTGCTCTCTGTGCCTTCTGAGTTCCGACACAAGCTTCTTGTTGGTGTGGGTATCAGAACTGTAGTGCACATGAGGTCCAAGAAGACCCTGCACTTCTTTTCCCTTGAAGCATATCATATGTGGATTTATTTAAAGAAATTGTTATAGGGATCTGTACTGGTTGGTTTGGGATTCAACTTTATCATTCTTGAGTTTCCTTTTTTAAGGACTTTGAGTCGCACTGTTCTATCTTTTTGGTTAACTATTTTCTGCTATTTTGTTTGGAGATTAGTTCTTCCTTCTCTGCTGTGGGATGCTATGGCCGGCCTACCCTTCTGGTGTCTTTTTAACAAAAGTCTGCTCCCCCAGACGTCAAAACCTAGCTACACCTCTGGATACGATGTGTGCTTTCAAGAGACCTGGCTTGGCAACTGTAGGACAGACTGCTGGGTTCTATAGGTCTGTCTTCAGACACAATATGGCAATACCTTGGCGAGACCAAAAAGAAGTGCAGTGGAACTAACGTGGATCGTGTTTCAGCAACATATCTCTGCTTCAGGGGTCATATGGCGGTCTCAAAGATGCATAAAAGCTTCCAGAGTAATTCAGCAATGACATTCCAAATCAGAACAGAGCAGCCTTTTTTTTAAAGTTTCACTATTGTGATGACAGCAATATTTATATATTCCACATATATATATGGAATAAAAATAACATAGTAACATAGTAAATGACGGCAGATAAAGACCTGAACAGTCCATCCAGTCTGCCCAACAAGATAAACAAGATTTAGTTACTGCATTAAGTTGCAAAATGTGTGTCATACTTGCATTAGGAAGCCATGTGTGAACATTAGCACAGGGCTATAATTCAAGCTTACACTATCAGCCCCTCAGAAGATAAACTCTTTGGGTTAAAGACTAATTGAACCTTTAAAAAAATGCTATGAAGGGATTCCAAGATGGCCGCTGGCTTCTGCGACTAGCTGCACCACTATTCCTTGCTCATGCCTAAAAGAAGAGGAAGGGCTGCTGCCCACGCCCCCCCAGACTCCTTCCCAGATACCTGGACCGATAGATCGGTTTCTTGTGTTGCAGAGGGCTGGTGGAAGTGAACCCGGGACTCCCCCGAACTTAGACGCTGGCGATAGTGAGGAGCCTTCGGCGTCTTACGGGCTCGAAACAACTCTGAGAGAGCTCCGCCCCCGCAACCAGTAGCAACGAGTTCCCCGCTCTTGGGGGCGACAGCGTCCTCCCGCAGGGGTTTTTCGACGTCGGAATCGCCGGGGACCCAAGAACAACTTGCAACAGCAGGAGATAAGAGGTTTATTCCTCTTGAAGATCCTTGTTTGCCTGGAGAGACTTTGCGGGGAATGGAAGCGATGGGCGAGAAGAAAGCTGGACAAGGATTCCCTTTTCCTGCTGACTTGATTACCAAACCGAAGGAGGTAACATTAGATTCATTGTGGGACCTTATGTCCCAGCTGGGACAAATGTTTCTTTCCCATGTAACTACACAAACTCAGCAAATAATAGATATTGAACAGAAGATTGAAAAACATGGAAATGATTTAGAAAAAATCTCTTCTAGACTAGATACAATGGAACAAAAAATTCAAAAGACTGAGAATATACAACTGACTATTGTTAAAGATGTATCTAGCCTAAGAATTAAGACTGAAAATTTTGAAAACTATACCAGGAATCAAAACCTTCGCTTTGTAAATTTCCCTCAAGTACCTATGATAAAGCCTGGGGATATGTTAAGAAGATATTTACTTGAAAATCTTTGTATACCAGAAAATAATCTACCACCATTTTCAAAGGTTTTCTATCTTCCTCAAAAATTGGCTCAACAGAGTTTAAATGTAACAGCTCTTCTTGAGACATCGGATACTCAACAGGCTATGGCGGCAACATTGGTTGCAACCGTGGCCTTAGTTCCTGACAAGGCATGGTTGTTCCAGATGTTTTTTTAAGCATAGGGAGAAACCATTTCTTGGTTTTTGAATTTCCTTATTTCCGGATTTCTCAAGAGAGACTCAAAAGAAAAGGAAACAATTTCTCGCAATGAAAATAGCAGTAACTCAAGCAGGAGGTACCTTTTTTTTTTTTTTTTTAGATACCCCTGCAAGTGTATAATAAGGTTTGATAATGTTAAATATGTGTTCACGGATCCGCCTCAGCTCTCAAAATTTATCGCTTCCAAGATGACATCTGGAGTATTATAAATTTTGAATCACCAATCCCTTTGTGAAAGCTTTTTTCTTTAATTTAAATTTTCCTTTGATTTATCTCCTCTTTTTTCTTAAGATCTTGGAATCTTGTTTGTGGACTTGAGTGATAAAATTGGTAATGATGATTATGTTCTGAATTATGTAAAAAAAATTTTCCTTTAATTCTATCACTTTCTTTTCAAGAGGTTGTACTTGATTATAAATATTGTAAAGCAATAAAATAAAATAAAAAAAAAATGCTATGAATTCCATTTGGGCTAGATTTGGAAGAGCAATCTAGAAATACAAAATTATTATGACTACTGTTTATGCACTAAATATGGCAGAGGCTGGCAAGAGGCATGCTAAGTAAAAGGCAGGGAGAGATGCAAAGAATGAAAATAAAAAAGACTGATGCCTTTAAATCTAAGTATTCCAAGAAAAAAAAAAGGCACCTGCTCCCACAGGAAAGAGGAAACACTGTCTGAAGTAGTCAGCCCTTCTCCGGGATCATTATACCCCAATAGGAAAAGCAAAAACTGGGACTTTTTCCCATTGACTTCTGCAAGTGACACACCTTATTCATTCTGCCCCTCCCCCACCCCGATATTCAAAACTAACTGGCCAGGAACGACTCCTGACTAGCTAAATAGCATTAAAGCACCTCTTCTCAGATATTCAGTAGGAGATAAACTAATCTCCTGCTGAATATTGCATGACACAGCCGGTTAGGTACAGATATTCAGCACCAAACTGGCTATGTTGAGCGCTCAAATTAAGCCACTTAAACAGCAGGCCTCTCGTTGACCATTAAAATAGTTAACTGGATAGTGATGAATATCAACATAGCTGGCTAACGTTTTAGCGGCCAAAATAAACCTGGATATTCAATGTTGGTTGCTGGATATAGCCCAGCATTGAATATCCGGGTTTAACGCCAGCGGCAGACAGCAAACGCGCTGCCCGCCACCGGCTAATATCAGGCCCATCATACTCAGCCAAAGATCCGATGGCTGTTATATAAAGCAATATTTTGTTTAAGCAGCACTTCCTCAAGTAAAATATTTACTGCTTTTGCTACTGTATAACTCTAATGAAAGTCATAACTTACATAAAGCTATTCCAGTGAGTGAAATGACCACATTACATTTTATTTCATACTAGTAAAAAAGGCCTGTATCTGACACAAATGAAACGGGCGCTAGCAAGGTTTTCCTCGGAGTGTGTATGTTTGAGAGAGAGTGTGTGTGTGAGAGAGAGAGTGAATGTGCGAGTGTGTGTGTGTGTGACAGAGAGAGAGAGACTGGTTTGCGAGTGTGTCTGTGAGAGAGAGTGTGTGTGAGAATGAGAGTGTGTGCGACTGCGTAACTGAGACACAGTGAGTGTGAGAGTCCAATAGTCCATGTAAAGAACAGCTTGTATATTTCCCCAGAGTATGCCATTCACTTGTTTTTGTAAGGAACATGTTTTTCATGCATTCATCTAGCACCTCTGGTTGTAGATGGAGGTAAAATTGCTGCTCTTCAGGGTTCCTAGCAGGCTAGAGGTCTCTGTGCAACTAATTGCAAACATAAGGCCCATTTTTCTTTCCCTAACTTCTATACTATCATTTGCCCTACTCTTTCTCCCGACCCTCATCTGTATCGGGCATTGTCACAATGGCTGCCCCTTGGTTATAAGGCACATAAGAGGTCATGGTGCCCTTTACAATCTACTGTGTGAAACTTCCAGAGCAGATGAGCACATTGCAATTGTTCTTGCTTCATCCAAATTAAGGCTCTTGCCCAGGTTTGGCTCAAGGTCTCTAAGAGGCCAATCTCAGTGTTGGTGCCAGTGAGGTATACATTTTATTAATCCCCCTTACCAAACAGAAGGTGATGTATAAAAATCATCTAGACAAATTACATAAAAAAAAATTTAGTATAGCATACACAAGTTAAATATACAGATGCAGCATAACTGAACAATATAAAAGGGACTGAAAGTAATACAGTTGTTACCCAATTTGGCTGGGGAAAGGTGGGGCTCTTATTATCCTTTCCCACCCGGTTTATTTTTCTTTCAAGTATCAGAAAACGCAAAGCTAGGTCCCACGTCATGCATTAAAAAACGCTAACTTGTGCTCCTCTGATCTGGATGCTATCCCGTTTCTCTGCTGATCTCAAGAAAGGAAAACAGACAGCTTAACTTTACTAAATTGCTCGTAATAGTCCATCACAGACATATAGGATTCAGCTCCGTGGGTGCTTGAGTACCACCAATATTGAGCGAACTCTTTGCATCCACGGAGCGGTCATTTGCATTGGGTTTAGCACTCGGGGGGGGGGGGGGGTGTCGTTTACTAAAGTTTAGCTCCAGTTATCTGCAGCAGGGCGCACAGGACTGCTGCAGATAACTTAAGCTAAGCTTTAGTAAACAACCCCCGTTCGTTTAGAAAACTTGTACACACGCACCAGACAAGGCGAGGGAGAGAGCGCGCAAAACAAGCAGATGCTCGAAGGGAACGAGATCGGGGTTAGGGGTGCGGCAGCAAATAAAGAAAAGCAGAACGTCCAGTCTTACCTTTAGAGAGTACAAGAGAGCCACAAATCCCAAGCAGCAAGTGTTCAAGTAGAGGGTGCTGAAGACAGACCAGGGGATGTGGTCCTGGGGCTGGGGGCTGGCAGGTGTTATGGTGATGACGGAGGAATGCATGCCAGCCGGGGCACCGGAGCCGGTCAGAGCTCTCTGATCTACCTCTGCCATTTGGTAGCTGGGGGGTGACTGGTAGGTGTTGGGAGCTGCTGTATGCTGGAATGTAGTTTTATCCATCTAGCACCGCTTTTGTAAAAACCTGCGTTTTGTCACACTTTTTCCCCGAAACCACCTGTGGCACCACTGAAGAGGCTGTTTGTTGAGTAGTAGTAGACTGGCAAACTTTTATAAGTAGGGACAGGGGGTGGAGCTGATTGGTCTTCCTCCTCCCTCTGCTTCTTCTTACGGCAGCGGGGAAATGATTAATGCGTACTATAGCCGACTCATCATCGAACACCTCATCGATTGCCAATAAACCATAGAAACTTAACTAACAATAAAATGGTAGCAGTTTCAGATCGGAAGTTTAGTGGCCTAGTAGCGGACTAGCGGGGCTTGTATCCTCTTCAGCTGTAGCCGGTACTTGACTTACAGCGGAGGATAACTAACGGATAACAACAGTACAACTGGCTGAAAGGGCAGGGCTCCTGCTCAGTGCTGTTACACTGGCCATCTGCCCTTTTGCAGCTATTTATAGTAGAAAGAAGGTAATCAATAGAAATAAAACATGGAAAAGAAAATAAGATGATACCTTTTTTATTGGACATAACTTAATACATTTCTTGATTAGCTTTCCAAGGTTGCCCTTCTTCGTCAGATCGGAAATAAGCAAATGCTGGTATATCTGAGTGAAACATCAAAGCATTTCAGTGACAGTCTAACAGGATGAGGGTGGGTTAGGTGACAGACAGGGAGAGTCGGGTGGATGAGGGACAGGGAGATATGCATGCAGATAAGAGGGTGACAAAGCAGTATAATTTTATGGTTTATAATGGGCTAGAAAACCCAGATCTTTGTTAAGGCCTGTCTAGTGGGTGTCAAAATATTTAAACTAGTAAAAAAGGCCCGTTTCTGACACAAATGAAACGGGCGCTAGCAAGGCTTTCCTCGGCTCCCCTGCGACCCTCCTCTCTCCCCTGCCCCCACTGCAGCCACCCATGTCCAGCAACCCTCCTCTCTCCCCTGCCCCCCTCCAGCCACCCATGTCCAGCGACCCTCCTCTCTTCCCTGCCCCCCCTTCAGCCACCCATGTCCAGCGCCCCTCCTCTCTCCCCTGCCCCCCTCTAGCCACCCATGTCCAACACCCTCCTCTGGACATGGATCAGCTGTGAAGTATGTTTTTTATCCCTCCGGGTTCTGAAGTTGACATCATAATGGCTACGGTGATGTCAGCCTGATCTACAGAGCCATCCTGACCAACTCGGAATGAGCCATGGTCCCAGGCAGCAAGTCAGAACGTTGGAGGTGAGAATTATTATATAGGATTCTGACTTCAAAGGTCTTACAATCTTGTATTGTTTTAAAGTTCCCTTTTAGGATTCTTACCATAAAATCACTGGTACAGTGTTCTGGTTTTGTAAAGTGTTGCCCCACAGAGGTGACATCCTGGTTGGTACTAGCATTTTTCATAGGGTGTCTATGTAAATTAAATCTCTTCTTTAGCATCCGACTTGTTTCTCCAATGTAGCACCCTTCATCACATTTTTTACACTGAATGATATATACCATGTTGGAAAATGAGCATGTGATAGATTCCTTAATGTTGTGTTTTAGGTTGGGTGGCTGTCGGAAGGCCAGCACTGGCGGGGATGGGAATATCTCTTTCAGTAATTAATCCTCCTGGTTGTATATCACTATAAGGGGAATTCTGTCTGCTAAAATTGTGATTTGCATGTCCCAATCCTTAGAGCTGTACACCTGGACATTTTTTATGGTACATTTAAGTGCAGCTCTACAGATAGATTACAGCAGACACATTCCTAAGGTCTTAAGCTTTCCTAGAAAAAAGAAAAAAAAACCTGTATATCTGCTCTGCTAATATTGTGATTTACTTGCTGTGTTTTAAACCAGTGGCGTAGCCAGACAGGCAATTTAGGGCGGGCCTGAGATCAAAGTGGGTGGGCAAAAAATTTCATCACTGCCCCTCCCCCAACTAAAGCAAAACCCTCACTGTGCGTTAACTGTGTAGATGCCCATAATATTCCTATGGGCATCTACATGGTTAGCGTATAGGATTTGTAAAAACATTAGCGTGCCTTTGTAAATGGGGCCCCAAGATTTTAAAATAACTTCAAAAAGATTATTATCTAGTTTCCTGTTTAGCTTCCCAGGATTGAGGGTTCCAACTGATGAGATACAAAAACTAAACTTAAATAAAGCCTTACTTTAGGAATGTTTACAATTAAAAAAAAACGTTTTCAAACTTCTACAAAAAAAAAACCACATAGCTGGTGATTGATCTCATTTCACTGGGTAGAGGATTCCAACTTTTTGCAATCTGGCAGGAAAGTGAATAGTAAACATTAGCTTCCGTTCACACCTCTTAGGGAGAGGGAAAGTGAAACAGCCAATAGTTTTATTGTTTAGAACTGTGCCTTGAGAAGGAAAGGCAATTAATTTATTTAGATAGCCAGGGGTGAGACCAAATGCTGTCCTACCTTTCAGTGTGCAAACCTTGAGCCAAACTTCTGAGCAAAGCTGCACGGCACCGGGTCCGTCCTGCCGCTACGCTGCTGCCCTCCGCTCCATTGTCATTATCTTTGTCTGAAAGAGTTGTTACTAGTTCTTCTGCAGTGGATCCGCGTGCTGCCAGGGCTGTCTGCTGCTGTGACTGCTTCCTCTGCGCTGGCCCCGCCTCTTCAGAAAGCGTATCGGAGGTGAGGCCGGCTGGAAGGAAGCAGTCGCAGCAGCAGACAGCCCTGGCAGCGTGCGGTTCCGCTGCAGAAGAACTAGTAACAACTCTTTCAGACAAAGATGATGACAATGGAGCGGAGGGCAGCAGCATAGCGGCAGGACGGACCCGGTGCCGTGCAGCTTTGCTGTAGGCTCCGGCGCTGCCCGAAGGGGAGGGAGGGCCCGAGGGAAAGAAGCGTGCACCACTGCTGGGTGGGCCTGAGCCCAAAGTGGGTGGGCCCAGGCCCACCCGTGGCTACGCCCCTGTTTTAAACTGGTTTGATATCTGTTTAATCTGAAAACTACCAAAAGAATTAGATCTTTTGTTTGCTCCCTAAAAGTGTACCCTTCCCCCATCTGGCTTGTAAATCTGTAGGTTAAGGTGAGGCTGATAGCTTGTGTTGGAGGAGGAGCAGTTAAACCACATGGTCTTTTACTGACTCCTGCCTAAAGGATACTCACAGATAAGAATTGCTCTGGCTTAATTCTGGCTTAATTCTGCATTTATATCTTTCCTGTTTTTGTTACATACTCTGCTAAAATTGTGATTTGCATGTCCCAGTCCTTAGAGCTGTACACCTGGACATTTCTTCTGGTACATTTAAGTGCAGCTCTATAGATAGGTTACAGCAGACACATTCCTAAATTCTTAAGCTTAAGCCCACCCACCCTGCCCCTCAACCCACCCACCCCAAGACGGACACTTCATAAATAACTTCCCCAAATACACTACTTATCACAAATTAACTCCACCCATATTACAACTGTATCTGAAAAGAAAACCCCTCATTATCACAGGAATCCCCAGTCTTCTACTCACCAGCTAAGGATTACTGCTCTAATAATAAGAATCTCAGCCAACAGATCCATAGGCTGCTGTTCTCACTATATCACACTTGTTCATACCCATTTCAACCAATCAGGATGACTTTTATTTTCTGTAATAATTGTGGTGCTTTAGTTTCAAGACCAATTATCTGTAGACTTAAGGCTTGTCCTATCTGTCTGCAGCTCACTAGATTAAAACACGAGCTCAGTAAAGTAAAACAGGAACTAGATGCACTTAAAGCAGCATCTAGGACCGCACAATATCAAACTGCACAGAATCATACCAAATTATCACCACTACCACAAAGGATAAAACCACCTAAGAATAGATGGATCACTGTAGGCTCAGGTAGACTTCGTTATGTGACAAGAAAGCATCCGACCTCACAAGTGTTGCCCCTACAAAATTCTTTTACTCCATTACAGCACTGTGATGTTCTTGAAAACAGAACGGAAGCCAAAGAAAAAACAATAAAAGTGGAACAAAAAGATATGAAGGTACCCAAAGAGAAAAGAAACCCCCAAATCACTAATGTTGAAACGCATACCAGGAAATGTAGATGGAAAGCGATGACCACAAATGCTCACAGTCTAAGCAATAAAGTTCATGACCTTCAGGCCCTGATGTTGGAGGCAAACTTGGATGTTGTTGCAATCACGGAGACGTGGCTCAATGGTTCCCATGAATGAGATGCAAACATACCAGGCTATAATCTATTTAGGAAGGATAGAGGGGGTCGTAAAGGTGGAGGAGTAGCTCTGTATGTGAGGAATGATATCACTGCGACTGAAATGACAGGGACCTGGGGAAAGGAAGAAGCGATATGGATCACCTTAAAATGAGATGATAGAACCTCTGTCCACATGGGTGTTGTCTACAGACCTCCGACACAATTGGAGGAATTAGATAAAGACCTGATCGCAGATATTCAAAAGTTGGGATGCAAGAGAGAGGTGCTGTTGCTGGGAGATTTCAATCTGCCAGATGTAGATTGGAAGGTTCCGTCTGCAGAATCAGAAAGAAGTAGAGGGATCGTGGATGCTTTCCAAAGTGTTTTGCTCAGACAAATAGTGATGGAACCCACGAGGGAGGGAGCGACACTGGATCTGGTGCTCACAAATGGGGATAGCGTGTCAAATATCCGAGTGGGTGCCCACCTGGGCAGCAGTGACCATCAAACGGTTTGGTTTGATATAACAGCTAAAGTGAAGAGCGGCCACTCAAAACTCAAAGTCCTGGATTTCAAGCGTGCTGACTTTAGTAAAATGGGCTGGGAGGAAGTACGAGAAGTGGAAGGACAGTGGTTCAGGCTGAAAGAACCTATAAATAGGGCCACAAACCTTTATGTAAGGAAAGTAAATAAAAGCAAGAGAAAAAGGAAACTGATATGGTTCACCAAGCAAGTGGTTGAGAAAATAAAGGCTAAAGAGTTGGCGTTCCAGAAATACAGAAAAACTCAAGAAAAGGAACACATGGAGGAATACTGGATGAAACTGAAAGAAGCCAAGAGAGAGATACGACTGGCAAAAGCGCAAGCGGAAGAACAAATGGCTAGAAATGTAAGAAGGGGTGACAAAAATTTCTTCAGGTATATTAGTGAAAGGAGAATGACTAAAAAGGGAATTGTGAGACTAAAAGATACTGCGAACCGCTATGTGGATAATGATGAAGAAAAAGCAAATTTGCTAAATAGATACTTTTGTTCTGTTTTCACAGAAGAAAATCCTGGAGAAGGACCGCGATGGACTGGAAATAGTACAAATGAGAATGAAGTGGATAGAGCACCGTTCACAGAAGAAAGTGTGTATCAACAACTTGAAAAGCTAAAGGTGGACAAAGCCATGGGACCGGACGGGATCCACCCCAGGATATTGAGGGAGCTCAGAGAGGTTTTGGCGGGTCCTCTTAAAGATTTGTTTAATATATCCTTGCAGATGGGAAAGGTTCCGAGGGATAGGAGAACGGCAGAGATGGTCCCTCTTCACAAAAGTGGTGATAGGGAAGAAGCTGGAAACTACAGGCCGGTAAGCTTCACTTCAGTTATTGGAAAAGTAATGGAAGCGATGCTGAAGGAAAGGATAGTGAATTTCCTGGAAGCCAATAAGTTGCAAGATCCGAGACAACATGGTTTTACCAGAGGGAAATTGTGCCAAATGGATCTCATTGAGTTCTTTGATTGGGTGACAGGAGAATTCAGCAAAGCTTTTGACATGGTTCCCCACAGGAGGCTCTTAAATAAACTGGATGGGCTGAAGATAGGACCTGAAGGGGTGAACTGGATTAGGAACTGGTTGACGGACAGACACCAGAGGGTGGTGGTGAATGGAATTCGCTCGGAGGAGGGAAAGGTGAGTAGTGGAGTGCCTCAGGGATCGGTGCTGGGGCCAATTCTGTTCAATATATTTGTGAGTGACATTGCCGAAGGGTTAGAAGGTAAAGTTTGCCTATTTGCGGATGATACTAAGATCTGTAACAGAGTGGACACCCGGGAGGGAGTGGAAAACATGAAAAAGGATCTGAGGAAGCTAGAAGAATGGTCTAAGGTTTGGCAAATAAAATTCAATGCGAAGAAATGCAAAGTGATGCACTTAGGGAATAGAAATCCACGGGAGATGTATGTGTTAGGCGGGGAGAGTCTGATAGTTACGGGCGGAGAGAGGGATCTTGGGGTGATAGTATCTGAGGATTTGAAGGCGACGAAACAGTGTGAGAAGGCGGTGGCCATAGCTAGAAGGTTGTTAGGCTGTATAGAGAGAGGTGTGACCAGCAGAAGAAAGGGGGTGTTGATGCCCCTGTATAAGTCATTGGTGAGGCCCCACCTGGAGTATTGTGTTCAATTTTGGAGGCCGTATCTTGTTAACGATGTAAAAAGAATTGAAGCGGTGCAAAGAAAAGCTACGAGAATGGCATGGGATTTGCATTACAAGACGTATGAGGAGAGACTTGCTGAATTAAACATATATACTCTGGAGGAAAGGAGAAACAGGGGTGATATGATACAGACGTTCAAATATTTGAAAGGTATTAATCCGCAAATGAACCTTTTTCAGAGATGGGAAGGTGGTAGAACGAGAGGACATGAAATGAGATTGAAGGGGGGCAGACTCAAGAAAAATGTCAGGAAGTATTTTTTCACGGAGAGAGTAGTGGATGCTTGGAATGCCCTCCTGCGGGAGGTGGTGGAAATGAAAACGGTAACGGAATTCAAACATGCGTGGGATAAGCATAAAGGAATCCTGTGCAGAAGGAATGGATCCTCAGGAGCTTAGTCAAGATCAGGAGGTGGGGCTGGTGGTTGGGAGGCGGGGAAAGTGCTGGGCAGACTTATACGGTCTGTGCCAGAGCCGGTGGTTGGGAGGCGGGGCTGGTGGTTGGGAGGCGGGGATAGTGCTGGGCAGACTTATACGGTCTGTGCCCTGAAGAGCACAGGTACAAATCAAAGTAGGGTATACACAAAAAGTAGCACATATGAGTTATCTTGTTGGGCAGACTGGATGGACCGTGCAGGTCTTTTTCTGCCGTCATCTACTATGTTACTATGTTTTCTTTTCCTTGTATTGTAGCAGATTTTCCCTGGGTGTTTTGAGGGAGGAGGAAATATTCTTGGAGATTATTTTGGGGTTGTAACCTTTCTGTTCGATGGACGCAGTCAGGATTCCGATCGCTGAAGACTACGTGAGCCCAGCCTGCCACCGCTGCAACCTCAGGTAAGATAGATGGTTTACAGGCAGGGCGGCAGGAAGGACAGAGTCACTGGCCATGGAGTGGAGGGGAGGAGAGAATTGCTGGACATGAATGGGATGGGAGGGCAGGGCACAGGAGAATCGCTGCACATGGATGGGATGGGAGGGCAGGGCAGAAGCTAATCCCTGGATATCGATGGGATGGGAGGCAAGGGGAGAATCGTGGGACACGAATGGGATAGGAAGGCAGGGCAGAGGAGAATCGCTGGACATAGATGGGAGGGGAGGGAAGAATCGGTGGACATGGAAGGGAGGGCAGGGGAGAGAGGAGAAGCAGAGGGACAGAATGTACATCAATCACTGGACATGGATGGGATAGGAGGGCAGGGCACAGGAGAATCGCTGCACATGAATGGGAGGGCAGGGCAGAAACGAATCGCTGGATATTGATGGGTTGGGAGACGAGGGGAGAATCACGGGGATGGGAGGGCAGCACAGAGGAGAATCGGTGGATATGGATGGGATGGGAGGCGACAGGAGAATTGCGGTTCACTTAAAAACATAATTGCCATTAGATGATAGCCTTGCCAGCACCCGTTTCATTTTTTTTGAGAAACGGGCCTTTTTTGCTTGTATTCTATAAGTATATGCCTAGATGCCATGCCACCAGAGGCGTAGCCAGGTTTTGATCTCGGGGGGGGGGGGGGGGGGGGGGAGCAGACTTTTATAAAATAGGTGCCGGTTGGTGTCAGTTACACAGCAGTGTCTGTGTTGTTGCTCAGGGGCTGTAGCGGGCACTGATTAATACAGGCTGTCTCTGTTGCGTCCTGCCTACAAGGAAACAGCAAGTTACATCAAGAGGCAGGACGCAGAAGAGATCCCTGGACTGGCCAGAGCAGGTAACTTGTCTTCTTTACTACAAAGTAAAAATATTTAAATCATGACCATCACCTTAGGAATAGCACACACATTCCTTCCACTGCTAGACACCTTGTTTAAATCAGACGGGAGTTTGTGTGTTGATTCTACAGGATGTGAAGAACACTAGTCCTGAACATTTTTATTTTAGGTGACAAAGGCCCTTGCCCCAGAGCCTGCTTTCAAATAGGGCTAGACATTTTGTGAAATAACACAAACCCCTGCAAAAAGACACCCAAAACCTATACTGAAAACTTACAACACCATAACAGCCCTAATCCACCTACAAAAAGACAGTGCTATAAATATTACAGTGGTACCTAGAGAAATGTTTCCCTATTGGTCCTGGAGTACCCCCTTGCCATTCAGGTTATCCACAATGAATCTGCATGAAAAAGATTTGCATGTAATGGAGGCAATATATACAAATCAATGTCATGCATATTTACTGTGGATATCCTGAAATCCTGACTGGCAAGGGGGTACTCCAGGACCAACTTGGGAAACACTGCTCTAGAACACAAAACTTGCCACACCATAACAGCCCTAACCCACCTTTGAACAGACAGTGCTATATATATTACACTGGGCTCTAGAGCACCAATTAACCTACTATTGGGAAAGTGGAACAAGCTGCACTGTTACACATTCCTACACAGATGCTACGTGCTAGCAGAATCCTTCACCTCAGGCACACAAGCAGAACATGGACAGATCCTCATCTTTATAACATTAAGAGTAGTCATGCTGGGTCAAACCAATGGTCCATCTAGCCGAGTATCCTGTTTCTAACAGTGGCCAACCCAGGTCACAAGCACCTGGCAGAAACCCAAATTGTGACAATATTCCAATCTAATACAGAATAGGGAGCCACAAAAACAAACAAAAAAAACCAAAACAAAAGAAACCACCACCAGCAACAAAAATTGAAATAGAGAACCCCCTCCTCTCTGCCCAAGGAAGCCAGACTCTATAAATAGTAGAATACTGACTTAAGAAAATGCACTCAGACCCCTGCAGGGTTGCTAATTTGAAGGTATCGAAGATGTGCATTTTCAAATACTGTCATATTCCTAATATCAAATTGAAAATAAAATACCTTTTTCTACTGTTTTCTACTCTGTGATCCTGCCTCCTCCCCCTTTCCAGTAGTGCCTTCTCTGTGTCCCTATTACCTCCCCTTTCCAGTAGTGCCCTGTGTCCCTATCTCCTTCCCCCTTTCCAGTAGTGCCCCCTTGTCCCTATCCCCCTCCTTTTCAGTAGAGCACCTATCTCCCCCCTTTTCAGAAGTGCCCCTGTGTCCCCATTTCTTCTTTCTCCAGCACTGCCTCTTTGTGTTTCAATGCCCCTACCCTCTCCCTGTCCAGTATTGACTCTGTGTCCTTCTCCATCCCTGTCCAGCATTTACTATATCCTTCTCTCTCCCCATGTTAACCTTTTTCCCTTTCTCTTTCAGCACTCCCCAGTGTTTCATTTGGAGGGGCTGGTTATAGGGACACTCTAGCACGTGCCTGAAGAGGACAGTACAAATAAAAAAGTAGCACATATGAATTTATCTTCTTGGGCAGACTGGATGGACAGTGCAGGTCTTTTTCTGCCTTCATCTACTATGTTACTATGTTATATTTGTGCAGAGATTTTTTTTTCTCCTGGTCAAGGCCACTAAAACAGACATCATGTTATGAGAATCAGGTGGTCAACATTCAGAGTTTCTCTCTATTTATTTATTACATTTATACTCTGCATTAAACATGAATCTGGTTGAAACAAAACAGAATAATCCATGTGGACGGCGGCCACTCTAAACTCAAAGTCCTCGATTTCAAGCGAGCTGACTTTAACAAAATGGGAGAATACCTAAGGAAGGAGCTGATGGGCTGGGAGGACATACGAGAAGTGGAAGGACAGTGGTCCAGGCTAAAAGAAGTAATAAACAGGGCCACAGACCTTTATGTAAGGAGAGTAAATAAAAGCAGGAGAAAAAGGAAACCGATATGGTTCTCAAAGCAAGTGGCTGAGAAAATAAAGATTAAAGAGTTAGCGTTCCAGAAATATAGAAAATCTCAAGAGGAGGAACACAGGGAGGAATACCGGATGAAACTGAAAGAAGCCAAGAGAGAGGTACGTCTGGCGAAGGCGCAAGCGGAAGAACAAATGGCTAGAAATGTAAGGAGGGGAGACAAAAACTTCTTCAGGTATATTAGTGTAAGGAGAAAGACTATAAAGGGAATTGTGAGACTAAAAGATACAACAAAACGCTATGTAGAAAATGATGAAGAAAAAGCCAATTTGCTAAATAGATACTTTTGTTCTGTTTTCACTGAAGAAAACCCTGGGGAAGGACCGAGATGGACTGGCAAAAGTACACCTGAAAATGAGGTAGATAGAGCGCCGTTCAAGGAAGAGAGTGTGTATCAACAACTTGGAAAGCTAAAGGTGGACAAAGCCATGGGGCCGGACGGGATCCACCCCAGAATACTGAGGGAGCTCAGAGAGGTTCTGGCGGGTCCTCTTAAAGACTTGTTTAATAAATCCTTGGAGACGGGAGAGGTTCCGAGGGATTGGAGAATGGCGGAGGTGGTCCCTCTTCACAAAAGTGGGGATAGGGAAGAAGCTGGAAACTACAGGCCGGTAAGCCTCACTTCGGTTATTGGAAAAGTAATGGAAGCCATGCTGAAGGAAAGGATAGTGAATTTCCTGGAAGCCAATAAGTTGCAAGATCTGAGACAACATGGTTTCACCAAAGGGAAATCGTGCCAAATGAATCTCATTGAATTCTTTGACTGGGTGACGGGAGAATTAAATCAAGGACGTGCTATGGACGTCATCTACTTAGATTTCAGCAAGGCTTTCGACACGGTTCCCCACAGGAGGCTCTTAAATAAACTAGACGGCCTGAAAATAGGACCCGAAGTGGTGAACTGGATTAGGAACTGGTTGACGGACAGACGCCAGAGGGTGGTGGTGAATGGAGTTCGCTTGGAGGAAGGAAAGGTGAGTAGTGGAGTGCCTCAGGGATCGGTGCTGGGGCCGATTCTGTTCAATATATTTGTGAGTGACATTGCCGAAGGGTTACAAGGTAAAGTTTGCCTTTTTGCGGATGACACCAAGATTTCCAACAGAGTGGACACCCCGGAGGGTGTGGAAAACATGAAAAAAGATCTGAAGAAGCTAGAAGAATGGTCTAACGTTTGGCAATTAAAATTCAATGCGAAGAAATGCAAAATGATGCACTTAGGGAGTAGAAATCCAAGGGAGACGTATGTGTTAGGTGGGGAGAGTCTGATAGGCACGGACGGGGAGAGGGATCTTGGGGTGATAGTATCTGAGGACCTGAAGGCGACGAAACAGTGCGACAAGGCGGTGGCAGTAGCTAGAAGATTGCTAGGCTGTATAGAGAGAGGAGTGACCAGCAGAAGAAAGGAGGTTTTAATGCCCCTGTATAAGACGTTGGTGAGGCCCCACCTGGAGTATTGTGTTCAGTTTTGGAGGCCGTATCTTGCGAAGGATGTTAAAAAAATGGAAGCGGTGCAAAGAAAAGCTACGAGGATGGTATGGGATTTACATTCCAAGATGTATGAAGAGAGGCTTGCTGACCTGAACATGTACACCCTGGAGGAAAGGAGGAACAGGGGTGATATGATACAGACGTTCAAATATTTGAAAGGTATTAATCCGCAAACGAATCTTTCCGGAGATGGGAAGGCGGTAGAACGAGAGGACATGAAATGAGATTGAAGGGGGGGCAGACTCAGGAAAGATGTCAGGAAGTATTTTTTCACGGAGAGGGTGGTGGACGCTTGGAATGCCCTCCCGCGGGAGGTGGTGGAGATGAAAACGGTAACGGAGTTCAAACATGCGTGGGATATGCATAGAGGAATCCTGTGCAAAAGGAATGGATCCTCAGAAGCTTAGCTGAAATTGGGTGGCGGAGCAGTTGGGGGGAAGAGGGGGTGGTGGTTGGGAGGCGAGGATAGGGGAGGGCGGACTTATACGGTCTGTAACAGAGCCGGTGATGGGAGGCGGGACTGGTGGTTGGGAGGCGGGAAATACTGCTGGGCAGACTTATATGGTCTGTGCCCTGAAAAGGACAGGTACAAATTCAAGGTAAGGTATACACATATGAGTTTGTCATGGGCAGACTGGATGGACCGTGCAGGTCTTTTTCTGCCATCATCTACTATGTTACTATATTTGTGTACCTAAAAGGTAAACTACAAAATAGATGAAAATGTGATTTCATGTGCCCCAATGAAAGGAGAGTTTAATTCTACCTCCATTTAATTTCAATATATTCTATCTTACCATGGCAGATTACAACAACAGTTAAGATAATGAACCCATCAGAAAACAGAATATCCTCACTGAAATCTGGATATCTGTATTGCATAGAAGCACAGTAAAGAAAAATCAAACTATACAGTTTATAATTGCAGTTTCTACCAGCTACTATAATTTTTGAAGCTGTTTTAGTGCTTTTAAGGCACTGCCTATCCAACTAAAACAACTTTAGACTTGTTACAGACATGGACCAACAATAAAGAACGACCACATAGTAACATAGTAGATGACGGCAGAAAAAGACCTGCACGGTCCATCCAGTCTGCCCAACAAGACAATTCATGTGTGCTACTTTTGTGTATACCCTACTTTGATTTGTACCTGTGCTCTTCAGGGCACAGACCGTATAAGTCTGCCCAGCACTATCCCCGCCTCCCAACCACCGGCTCTGGCACAGACCGTATAAGTCTGCCCAGCACTATCCCCGCCTCCCACCACCGGCTCTGGCACAGACCGTATAAGTCTGCCCCGCACTATCCTCGCCTCCCAACCTCCAGCCCCGCCTCCCACTACTGGCTCTGCTATCCAATCTCGGTTGGATACACTGCTGCTCATACCTTTGTGAACGGCAGTGAAGGCTGAGCGGGGGAGTATAAACAAACCAAACTGGGTTCCATGCTTACAGTGGACTAGATGACTCACTTCCACTGCTATTAAGCTTTTTCTAACTTCTCCACCCCCTATCTCCCTCTCTTCAGCCAGCTCTCTCCTGTCTGCATAGTTATTTTTACTTCCCTGAAGCCTTTTCCCTCCTGCTGCACCGGCGATTCTCAGTCAGCTGTTTGCCAGCGTAGGGGCTTCTCCTCAGACGCGTCCCCGCCTACTCTAAGCAAGGTCCTGTTTTCCGCAGAGGTGGGACGCGTTTGAGAAGCCCCGACGCTGGCAAACAGCTGACTGAGAATCACCGGTGCAGCAGGAAGGAAAAGGCTTCAGGGAAGTAAAAACGACTACGGACGGGAGAGAGCGGGCAGGAGAAGAGACAAGAGAACAGATGACTCGTGCGGGAGATTTTCCATGTGGTGTGTAGGCGCCATTTTTTCAAAATATCTGTTTAGGGGAGCGACCGCTCCCCCTTCACCCCACCTAGCTACGCCACTGCATGCCACGTATCTTTTGAGTAGGCATTCACATGAGTGCTCCCCTCCTCCCAAAATGGCCAAGTAAGCAAATGGTTCAGTTACCACATAGCCATTTCTATTCCAGAAAAAGACAGCCTTTTACCCGCTGCAATAAAAGGGGGCCTCAGCGTGTGTAAAAAACGCACACTAATGCTAGTTCCAGCCCCCTTTTACCGCACTTAGTAAAAGGAACCCTGGATGTTGCAAGTTTGTTAGAAACTTCAGATTCTGAACAAACTATTTCAGCAACTTTAATAGTGATGCTGGCCTTATTTTCTGACAGAAAACAGCTACTAAGTTGATTTTCAAAAATCATTAAAAAGTTATTCTTGAACTTTATAATTCCAATGTTTCTGGATGTGGCATAAGAGACTCAGATGAGGCAGAAACACTTTCTTTTATTGCAACCTGGGGTTTTGCAATTTCCTTTTAAATGTATTATTAATTAACAATTGCAAAATATGTCTTTTTTTATCCTACTCATTTACCTGCCCATGTAGTTCTCCTTATCTAAATGAATGCTTTGGTTTATGATTTATGTTCTATGCGTGAGCAATGTATCTTAGGGCCTCTTTTATCTTTCTTTTTAATATATTTGCTTTTTTATATAATGTATTCATTCATTTCAGTATTTGTGTACCACTCAGACCTAAGTGGTTTACAGTTTAATTTTACAGGTACTGGGTCTGTCCCTAATGGGCTCACAATCTAAGTAGTACATTGTACTACTGTTGTACCTGAAGCAACAGGAGGTTAAGTGACTTGCCCAAGGTCACATGGAGCTGCAGAGGGAATTGAAGCTCCCCAGGGTCTCAGCCCACTGCAGACCATCAGGCAGCAGTGGGAATTGAACCCAGCTCTCTAGGTTCATAACCTGCTGCACTAACCATTAGGCCACTCCTCCACTCCAAATAGTTTCTGTACAAGTTGTTTGCTTGATTGTTTATTTGTAATTGTTAAAAAAAAACAAAAAAGGTGAGTAGCAGAGTATCTCATAGATTTGTACTGGGACCAGGGCCGCCGAGAGACAGGGCCGGGCCTAGGACAAGGCCGCCCCCGGGCCCCTGGGCCCCGCCCCCACTGCCACCCCCCCAGGTTGTCGACGCCCCCCCTGAGGGGGGCCCAGCGCCACAGTCCCACCCGCCTCCGCCACCGGGCCCCTTCCACCCGAACCCCCGCCAGCAGAAGTGCTGTCTTCTGACTCCGGTGTGCGCAGCCCACTCAGACGCGCTCCTCTCAGCTGATCTTTGCTGATCTTTGCCGGATTGGAAGGTTAAGAAGAACACGAAGGTTTGAAGCATTACCGCGGAGTGTTCGTTTGTACTGCCCTGCCTGTACCGCCTTTGGACTTTCCTGTGAACATTAGTGGGACCAAGAGTGATAACGTTCCTACACTGCGGTAAGTGGAGTTTTTTTCCTATGATGGTGAGCTGTGCCCATACCTTAAAAGCATTGCAAGTGGGGTCGCTTTACTGAGGTTTTTCTCCACGGATAGGTGTGTAGTGAACTTCTGGGGTGTCCCAGTGCCTTGAAACCCAACAATATAATTTTGTGAATTTTTGAGATTTTCTTGTATTTAAACTTTTGAGCTTGAGTGTTATTTTTGCCTTTTTACTTAAGCCATAGTAAAATGTGGCCTGAGCTAGTTTTGGCATGTGAAATTGGTGCATCCTGGGCCATTTTTTACTGCGGTGGGGAAAAGGCCTTTTTAAAAATGGGGCAGTAAATGGCCGTGCACTAATATTAAAATTAGCACAAAGCTATTTACTTCCTGAGCCCTTACCGCCTCCTATTTAGAAGGTGGTAAGGGCTCACGCACTACTTGTGTGGTAATCAGGTGGCGTGTGTCAATGTGGCCGCGCTGCCAATTACCGCCAGTATGTCCCCCACAGTAGACAATAGAAAATGATTTTCTACTGCGGGAAACTGTGTGCGCCAACTTCAGAACTACTGCCAAGTGCCCACGATACCCCAGTGGTAGGGACGATTTGGTGCGTGCTACCCACGTGGTAGCTCTACTGCAGCTTAGTAAAAGGGCCCCTATATTTATGCTTCCAAATCTTTTTTATTCAGTTTTTAATAGGTACAGCTCTCTGAGACAAGAACATTACATAACATAAACTGTAAAAAGAACAGAAAATGAGATTATATCTAAAAGGAAAGAAGGCAGAAATCAGATCCAAAATAAGAGCTACATATTTGTTGTTCCGATTTATGTCGAAAGATGGGCGTCCTTCTCTTTCGAAAATGAGCCCAATAGCCTATGGAACTGTGTAAGTCTAAATGCTTTGAAAATGAGCCCCTTAGTAACATAAGGCTCAAATTAGATGGTACAGTGATTCTTGTAATTTGTGTAAAAAGGACTGAATTTGCTTCCATAAATGTTGAATAGGACATTCCCACCAAAGATGTGAAAAGGTCCAAATAGTTCATAGTTCATCCAGCTAAGGTCAGAATCTTCTAAGTCCCAATAATTAAGACATTTAGGGGTGATATAATCCCTAAACAAAAGTTGTACCTGTGTAGTTAAAAAAGCGGTGGCGATTCAGCATTTAAGAAGAAGAAGAAGAAACAAAACAGCAAAGATGACCAACAAAAGCAAAAAACAAAAAATATAAAAATAAAAATAAAAAATATATATATATAAAAACGTCAAAATTTAAAATTAATCATAAAATATGTATTTAAAAGATGAATCCATCAAAATCAAAAAATTACATAAAAAAGACGACACTTTGGATGTAAAAATGAAGAATCAACTTTATTAGCCAAACTGTTGCAGGGAGAAAGGGACTCGACACAGCTGTGTTTCAGCCGTAATGGCCTGCGTCAGGAGTCAATAAACTGAAGCTATAGTGCTCAATTGTACTGGAAACAAAGTTGTTTAAAGAAACATAGAACAATGTTATGGACCAAGAAATGGATCTGGGAGTCATTGTGGATAGGACGTTGAAATCTTCAGCTCAATGTGCTGCGGCGACTAATAAGGCGAACCGAATGTTGAGTATTATTAGAAAAGGGATGGAAAACAAACATGAGGATGTTATAATGCCGTTATATCGCTCCATGGTGCGACCGCACCTGGAGTATTGTGTTCAGTTCTGGTTGCCTCATCTCAAAAAAGATATAAATGAACTGGAGAAGGTGCAGAGAAGGGCGACAAAAATGATAAAAGGGATGGGACGACTACCCTATGAGGAGAGGTTAAGACGGCTAGGACTCTTTAGCCTGGAAAAAAGGCGGCTGAGGGGTGATATGATAGAGGTTTACAAGATAATGAGTGGGGTGGAGCGGACAGATGTGAAGCGTTTGTTTACACTTTCTAACAATAATAGAACCAGGGGACACAAGATGAAATTAGAATGTGGTAGGTTTAAAACAAATTGGAGAAAGTTTTTCTTTACTCAGCGCGTAGTTAGACTCTGGAACTCATTGCCGGAGAAGGTAGTGACGGCAACTGGCCTTGCTGAGTTTAAAGGGGGTCTGGATAGATTCCTGAAGGAAAAGTCCATTGATCGTTATTAAATTTTGGATTTTTGCCAGGTTCTTGGGGCCTGGATTGGCCGCTGTCGGAGACGGAGTGCTGGGCTTGATGGACCTTTGGTCTTTTCCCAACGTGGGGGTGCTTATGTGCTTATGGCCTATTCTTGCATATCAGTTTCTATATCTCTAGTATTTCTGTATACAAAAGTCTGACTTCTTGAGGTTTCCAGTTCATTTTTTTTTTTGCCTTCCTATCTCTATCATTGATGTTTGGTTCCTTGTTTCTTATTTGTTCAGGGTCTGTTAGTGTTTGCGCATGTGACAAAGGTGCGGTATTCTACTAGCATGTAGTTTCTGTGAGGTATTCTGCTTTGTAGGGATCTGTAGCAGTGTGACTTGGACTGGAAGTATACTGGTATTCAAGGGTGCTGTCTTCATAGGCACAATTGGTGATATTTGACTCCTGGACATTAGTGTGCTTTATTATGACAGGTGTTTCTATATAGTTTAGAATTTGTTTTGTTTTGCAGGATTTGGTTACTGGAGCTGTTTCTATTATGTAAATTTTGTGAAATAATCATATAACATACATACATATGTCAGTTCTTTCTCCTGAAATGGCAATTTTAGTGCAGCTAGTTAATTATACAGGAGTGGGGTGGTGAAGGGTCCAACATTAGACGTGGGGCATGGGGTGGGTCTTGGGATGGGACAAGGGAGGGGCATGGAGCAGGGCAGGTATTGGGGTTTTCTTCATCAGAAAGTTGGCAACCCTACCACCATGTAAAATTCTGGCATTTGCTGTCAGTTCTTTTCCTTGGCTGACAGCAGACCCATCACACTTCCCTGTTCTTCAGTCTTACTCTTTTTCAACCATCTCATTCCCCCCACCCACCCAGAATGCTCACTAGTTCCACTGATTTTCTCAAAGACCCTCTGCAGAGCTCAGCTTCTTCCACTGCTTTTGCAGTTTAGTCACTCCTTCCTATGACTAGAAGCTTTTCCACTGGCTGGATCCGACCATAATCTGCACTGGAAGGGGGAGAATTGGCTGTAGTGGGTTAAACTCTGAAAAAGATCCACATGCTTAGCCATCCTTCTGGCTTTGAGACAGGTATTGTATAAATTGTTAGAATCCTGAAAAAATCCAGATAATGGGCAATCCTGAATCCTGAGCACATCTGACATTGCCCCATTAAACTTTTGGGCACAAGTGCATGCCTAGTTTTAATCCGACTCTGCTTGCTTAGTCATTTCCTGGTGAAAAATACTGCAGGAATGAACCAACATTTATTTATTTATTAGGATTTATTTACTGCCTTTTTGAAGGAATTCACACAAGGCGGTGTACAGTAAGAATAGATCAAACATGAGCAGTAGGCAATTCGAGCAGTAAAAATATTCGAACAACAATACAAAGTATGGCATGGTATACTGCTTACAATGACAACAAAATCCTGCTTATAATCGAAAGAGAAAAACGCCTATAGTGCGACCCAAATCAGGAGATAAGATGTTTATCTCACAAAAACGAATAAGTCAGTATAATGGAAACAAAACTTTCAGTGCGTCCTTTTTGCTCGTACGCTCAGATACAAACACACAAATAAGGGGCGTGTTAGCGGCGGTGTTACGAGGTGGTCATCTACAATGTATAACGGATAGCGAAATGGCTCTGGTTGGGCGGGAACATAGGCATCATTGGTTGGACCCGAAATAAAAGCGTCCACAGCAAGGGGGAAATCGTCTTTAGACCCAGTAGCGATTGTGTGGAGTTGGAGAGTGGCGAGATCGGTGTTGGGAGAGCTGAGTTGTTGGTTGCAGAGAAAGCTGAGTGTGTTGAGTACCTGTTACGTTCGTCTGTCTGCCCTAGTCGGAACGTTTTCACCCTCACCTGCCTCTTTTGTGTCTTACCTTTTGACCTTTCCCTACTCCTTGCTCTATCGGTCCCGTCCCCTTCCCCTCCCCCTATCCCTCTCCATTCACTGTTCCCACATGTATATTGTATTCCCTGACCTCTGTTTGTCTCTGTGTTGCCTGTACTGTTTGGCGAGTGAGTGGCCAGAGGGCGTGGTGGCTGGCAGTGAGAGATCTGTGTGCTGTTCTTGTTTTACTACTAGTACTAATACTTGCACTGGTGGGGATATGGATGCAGTTAATGCACTGGTGTCTGGCATGGTAGAGGAAGAGGCCACACACCGCAGGAGGTATTGACGGCCCCGAGTGTTCAGGCCCTGCACCACCTTCCTACACCTCACTGACCAGCAGTGTCTAACAAGTTCAGGTTTGATAAGGCGACCATTGTGCAGCTTTGTGAGCAGCTGAAACCCCTCCTTCAGCCCCAGACCCGTAGGAATAACCCCATCCCTGTCCACCTCAAAATCACTGCCTCTCTCTCTGTCCTGGCCACTGGGAGTTTTCAATCTGTATTAGCTGCTAACACAGGGCTCACCCAGGCTTCTATTTCACACTGCCTCACCCAGTTCCTGGATGCCTTTCTAAATCACACATCTCACTACATCACTTTCCCCACCACCCCCCTGGCCCTGCACAACAACATGGCTGCCTTCTATGCTGTTGCTAGATTCCCCTCGGTCATAGGTGTGATTGACTGCACACACGTCCCACTCAGACCCCCCCCCCCCCCCCCCCCGGGCACACGAAGCCACCTACAGAAACAGGAAGGCATTTCATTCTATGAACATGCAAGTTGTGTGTGATGCTCAGGGTGAGATATTAGACGTGTGTGCCAGGTACCCCAGTTCCACCCAAGATGCCTACATCCTACAGCACTCGGGCATCTTCCGCAGGTTTGAGCGACGGGAGTTCACTGGTGGATGGCTACTAGGTAAGTGCAACATGGATGGACCCTTACTATACCTCCTCCACTGGGCAACCCTCCTCCCTGGCTTCCTTCACCTCACTCCACAACCCACTATCCTAATCCCCCCCCCCCCCCCCCCCCCCGGACCTGCTCCAAGCAATACACACTCATCTATCTCATTCTGCTTTTCTCCAAAGGTGACCGAGGGTACCCGCAGAGGATGTGGCTCATGACCCCCGTGGTGCACCCACAACCAGGGGCACAAGAAACCTACAACAGGAGGCATCGGAGCACCCGGGGGGATCATTGAGCGGACCTTTGGCTTGTTGAAAAAATGGTTCCGCTGTCTGGACAGGTCTGGAGGAGAGCTGCTCTACAGTCCAGAAAAGGTGGCCAAGATCTTTGTGGCGTGCTGCATGTTGCACAATTTGGCCCAGCGCAGAGGACAGGCCCTCCCAGAGGAGCCACAGCCACCAGAGGAGGCCCCAGATGAGCAGGAAGAGGAGCCCCCTCCACCCCCAACCCACAGAGCAGAGCTCACTGCTTACCAGCTTGGTGTCAGATCCAGACAACGACTCATTGAAACAAGTTTTGTGTGAAAGTAAGTGCACATTTGTATTAATTGCATAAGTGTTAACATCACACCCATCACCACCACCCACCAACCCTCACCCTCCAGCATGTGCCATCACTTTTCCTGTCCCCTCCCCCGTCCCCTCTTACCCCTCCCACGGAGTTCCTTTGCAGCTGGTGCTGCAGGGGAAGTCTGTTCAGACTCTTCTGATAGGCTGCTCCCACTGTCCTCCTCCGTATCCACACAGCAGCCTGCGGCTTCGGCTGAGCTGTGGAAATCCGGCCACCTTGTTGGCTGTAGCCTGGCCACAGGACCCAGAAGGGGAGCTGGTTTGGTGGGTGCTGCACTAGTGGCTGCAGAGGCGGACGATCTCAACGCCCACCTCTTAGCTGGTGGTTGCTGCCCACTGGAGGAGATGGATGGCAGGTCTTGCTGCACTAGCACCGCTGGAGTAGGTGCTGTGACCTGAGGGCGCAGGCCTTCAATGCTGTGCTGCAGCTGTTGGAGTTGCTGGAGCACCTCTTGGTGGGCTTGGCGCTGCACCTGGAGCAGTTCCTGGTGGGCTTGGCGATGCGCCTGCAGTGCTTCCCGCTGCAGCTCTAATTTTTGCTGCCGGTACTCCTCCAAGCGCACATTGTGCCGCAGCAAATCAGTAGCCAGCCACAGTAGTTGCCTCCTTTGGCTGGATGGCCTCTGGCGAGGAGCTGGCCCCCTATATGCATCCTCCGCATCAGAAAACTCAACCGGTGGTGGAGGTCCCGCCTCTGCCGGTGGTGCTGGTAGAGGTTGGGTTTCTAGTACTGGTTCTGCTGCTGCAGGTGGTGGAGGTAGAGGCTGGACTGCTGCTGCAGGTGGTGGTGGTAGAGGCTGGACTGCTGCTGCAGGTGGTGGAGGTTGAGGCTGTACTGCTGGTGTAGGCCTTTGTTGGAGGCCACTAGGGCCAACCTCATCAGAGTCATCACCTGTATAGCACAAGGGTGAGGAAGTGTGTTGGTGAAAATAACCCACTTTTGTCTTTCAGCATTCATATACATTGCCCCACACTTGATGACCCAGCAAAGAGAGATGGTGAGGAGGAATGGAATTGACAGCGATGTGAAAGAGAGCACCACACATAGGCGCCCCGTATAAGAGGTTTGGGGAGGCTAAGCCTCTCCAGCCCAATCGTGGACTTAGAGGCGTAGCTAGGTGGGGCGCAGGGGGAGCGGTTGCTCCCCCAAACAGATCTTTAGAAGAGATGCTGCAGTGACCAGTCTCTTGCCTCCTCCCCCCCCCATGAGTCTTGCACCTCCCCCACCCCCCCCGCCCACTCTCACCCATCCGCGTGGTGGTCACTCTGGCCAGCTGAGGCGTTCTCCCTCCGATGCCGGCAATTCACATAGCCAGCCTTAATCTGCCTGCGTCGGAGCCTCTCCCTCAGACATGTCCCGCCTACTCTAATGCAACTTCCTGTCTTACACAGAGGTGGGACGCGTCTGAGGGAGAGGCACCGACGCAAGCAGATTAAGGCTGGCTATGTGAATCGCCGGCGTTGGAGGGAGTACGTCTGAAGCACTCGTGCAACCCAAAGAAGAATGAGAAACCACCGTGGAAGGGGGGCTCCCTGAAGAAGAGCTCAAACTCAGCCGGCTCCCGCTGCCGTCCACCTTTCCAATAGCTGTGTAGGCCATGGTGAACTGCTAGAGATCGGTAAGTACTAAGCAGCGTTGGGACACCCCGCTCCATGCTACCAGTTCCAACTTCCAACGCCACCTTTCTTGGTGTGGAAAAACCTGCTCATAAGGTTTACTTAAGTTAAATCTTTTTTGTTAAAATAAAAAATAGGAAACAAAATTTTGTACAACTGTCATTTGTATATTACAAATGTAGATAACTACACTAGCTGCAAATAATACAGAACAATATCAACGATCTCCCCCTCATCTCCCCTCCATTCTTCCCCCCTCCCCCTATACTCTCTGACCCACCAGGCTCTTAAAGTTTACTTCAAAATAAGTTACAATCCGTTTACTCGAGATCCGGCACAGAGGCAGGAAGAAGAAAAATTAAATCTTGTTGGTTCCTAGATTGGAGGGTATAGGGAAAAGAGGGAGGATCTGGGAGCCCAAGGGAGTAGAGCCTGAGACAATTCAGTTCTGTGGTTCATTTTCTGCCCAGTCATAAGTACATAAGTAGTGCCATACAGGGATAGACCAAAGGTCTATCAAGCCCAGCATCCTGTTTCCAGTGGTGGCCAATCCAGGTCACAAATACCTGGCAAGATCCCAAAAAAGTACAAACATCTTATGCTGCTTATCTCAGAACTCCATTCACTGGGTAAATCTCTCTTATCTGCACCCTTAGCCTCCACTGCTAACTCCAGACTCTGTTTCTTTTATCTTGCTGCACCATATGCCTGGAATAGATGTCCTGAGCCGGTAGGTCAAGCTCCATCTCTGGCTGTCTTCAAATCAAAGCTAAAAGCCCACCTTTTTGATGCTGCTTTTAACTCCTAACCCTTATTCACTTGTTCAGAACCCTTATTTTATCATCCTCACTTTAATATTCCTTTATCTCTTGTTTGTCTGTCCTAATTAGATTGTAAGCTCTGTTGAGCAGGGACTGTCTCTTCATGTTCAAGTGTACAGTGCTGCGTATGTCTAGTACCACTATAGAAATGATAAGTAGTAGTAGTAGTAGAGAAGGAGCCAATGCCAGGTGTCAATCCTGTCTTTGAAGCGCTGCCCATCGACGCAGGGAGGAGGACTTGGTGTTTGTGGAAAATGGAGCTCGGCTCGCTGGTTGCTGCAGGAAAGGTTTTAGAAGAGCGGCTAGTTTTAACCCTGTGACTGGGATTTTTAATAAAGCACAAAAATGTATGTGCGATTAACGGGTGACAGTAGGGAGCTTTCTGTCTGATGTAAGCTTAGGAGCTGGGCAGGATTAGGCATCTAGTAGAGCCTAGGCAAGTTAGCCTTCGGGTCCCCTACCTATAGTGCTTTTTTTGTGCCGGTACGCGACGGTACGGCGTAACGGCACCTTTTTTCTGGGGCTCACCTGCTCGCTCCCTGCTGTTTGCACCCGGCCGATCCCTGCCTCTTAAAACTTTTATTTTTTCGCGAACTGGCAGACTGAAGAAAGAAAACAAACAGCATACAGGCTTGTCTCCTTCCATCGCGTCAGCCGCTTCGTTTCCCTGCATTCTCAGCGCGTCCCGCCCTCCTCTGATGCCATTTCCTTTCCTCGAGGGCGGGACGCGCTGAGAACGCAGGGAAACGAAGCGGCCGACGCGATGGAAGGAGGCAAGCCTGTCTGCTGTTTGTTTTCTTTCTTCAGTCTGCCGGTTCGTGAAAAAATAAAAGTTTTACGAGGCATGGATCGGCCGGGTGCAAACAGCAGGGAGCGAGCAGGGGTGTGTGGGCAAGTGGGGCTAGGGATGTGTGTGGGTAAGTGGGGCTGGGGGTGTGTGTGGGCAAGTAGGGCTGGGGGTATGTGTGTATGGGCAAGTAGGGCTGGGGGTATGTGTGTATGGGCAAGTGGGGCTGGGGGTGTGTATGGGCAAGTGGGGCTGGGGGTGTGTGTGGGCAAGTAGGGCTGGGGGTATGTGTGTATGAGCAAGTGGGGCTGGGGGGGTGTGGGCAAGTAGAGCTGGGGGTGTGTGTGTGTGGGCAAGTAGGGCTGGGGGTATGTGTATATGGGCAAGTGGGGCTGGGGTGTGTGTGTATGGGCAAATGGGATTGGGGGTGTGTGGGCAAGTGGGGTTGGGGGGGTGTGGGCAAGTGGGGCTGGGGGGTGTGTGGGCAAGTGGGGCTGGTGGTGTGTGTGTGTGGGCAAGTAGGGCTGGGGGTATGTGTGTATAGCAAGTGGGGCTGGGGGCTGGGCAAATGGGGCTGGGGTTTGAATGATCTCGGGGGCAAGTGGAGGCTCGGGCAAGTCACTGGACATTGAAGGGAGGGGGAGGATAGTGGCAAAAGAGAATCGCTGGACATGGAGGGGATGGGATAGTAGGGCAGGGGAGAGAGGAGAATGGAGAATTGCTGGACATGGATGGAAGGGGAAGGCAGGGAAGAGAGAATTGCTGGACTTGGATAGGAGAGGAGGGCAGGGGAGAGAGGAGAATCACTGGACATGGGAGGGGAGGGCAGGGCAGGAGAGAGAGGAGACATGCTGGACATGGATGGAGGGGAGGGAAGATAGGAAGGAGATCCACATGGATGGGGTGGCAGGGGAGGAAGGAGAAATGCTGGAAATGGATGGAGAGGAGAGCAGAGCAGGAGATAGAGGAGAATTGCTGGACATGGTTGGATGGAGGGGTTGGCGGGGAGAGAGGAGAAATGCTGGACATGAAAGAAGAAAGGAGGAAAGTAAAGAAATAAATGGAAAGGAAGCCCTGGAAACGGAGTTAAGAGAACCGATAGAGAGCAGCAGAAGCAGACACTTGGAGCAGTATGGTTAGAAAACAGTCACCAGACAACAAAGGTAGAACAAAATTATTTTATTTTCATTTTAGTGTTTGGAATTTGTCCAATTTGAGAATTTACATCTGTTGTCTTATTTTGCACTGGGTATACTGGAGCTGTAACATCTTACAGAAATGATTTATAATGAAAAAAACCCACAAGTTATTGTTTTTCTCCTATACTAGTATATTTTCAATGATGTCTGTTTATATGCGCCATGGCTGATATAAGGGGTGTGGCTAATGTGGGTGTGGCTATCACAGGGGTAGAGCCATATGTGGTGACCCCGCCCATAATGAGTACCGGCACCTTTTTTTCTACAAAAAATGCACTGCCTACCTAATGTAAATATATTTTAAAGCTCCCAGCCCCAGGGCCTTGCTTGATTCTGATTGCAGAAGAGCTTTGCCCAGGCTGTAGTAGACTTTTTACAAGGCAGTGTATGGATGGATGGGGGGAGGGCAGGGGAGAAGAGAGTTGTTGGATATGGGTGGATGGAGGGGAGAGGAGGGTTGCTGGACATGGGTGGATGGAGGGGAAGGCAGGGGGGAGAGGAGGGTTGCTGGACATGGGTGAAGGGGAGGGCAGGGGGGAGAGGAGGGTTGCTGGACATGGGTAGAGGGGAGGGCAGGGGGAGAGGAGGGTTGCTGGACATGGGTGGATGGAGGGGAGGGTTGCTGGGTGGGTGGGTGGGTGGATGGAGGGGAGGGCAGGGAAGAGAAGGGATGCTGGACATGGGTGGGTGGATGGAGAGGAGGGTTGCTGGACATGGATGGAGGAGAGGGAAGGGAGAGAAGAAATGCTGGACATGGATGGAGGGTGAGGGAGGAGTGAGGAAGGAGATGAGATGAGGGAAAAGGAAGAGAGTAGAAAAACTGCACATGGATGAAGAAAATAGGCAGAAGCTGGATCCACTGGACAGTCAAGTCTGCAGAGGACCCAGCTTTTACTTGCGGATGTAGGACAAGAAATGAAGAAGGCGGAAAGTAAAGAAATAAATGGAAAGGAAGCCCTGGAAACGGAGTTAAGAGGACAGATAGCAGCAGAATCGTATACTGGGCCAGCATGATCAGAAAAAGAAAGGTAGAAAAGATCATTTTATTTTCATTATAGTGTTTGGAATATGTCCACTTTGAGAATCAGGTGCTCAACATTAAAAGTTTATATTTATGTACTTATTTATGGCATTTTAGCCCACATTAACCATGAATTAGGGTGTTTTGTGGCTCTACATGAGAATTGTGAAATTATGATCCCTTGTTTCATATTGTTGACGGTCTGCATTTTCCGTATGGGTGGTACATTGGTGTATTAGGTTCTGCCCAGTGTAATATTTATGGTACAGTAAGGTTCAGAGTGTGTTTTTGCACAAAGTTGTGCATAGTGTTTTGCAGTTGAGCGATTGTGGTTAGTATATGCTTTGAGCAACCACTTTATTCTTTGACATATGATACATATCTAATATCTAAATTTAATAAAAGGTATTAATTGTGACTTTTTATTTATTTATTTTTTCTGTGTTATCAGACAATTATGGATTTAAGCTCCACCCCTGGCCCCACCCTAACCCCGCCCCCTTACCCTCCCCAAACAGTTGGGCCACCGACCGCCTATGGCACCACAGGCAGCTGGGTACAGGTGGTGGACGGACAGCCAAGAGAAGGACACCGCTCACAACTTTGTGGACAAGCTGTTTGTTGTATATTAGTTAAAGTCAAGGACATTTGAGCACGTCTTGTGTTACTACTGACTTGGTAGACTGCCTAGAACTGCTTTATGACCCCGATTACAGGCTCCTTAAGTTGCATGCATGTGGCCCACACGGACTAGAGCACAGAGGTGACAGAAGGAAATAGGCACAGTTTGATGATGGGAAAATAGGAGGGAGTAGGGAAGGAAGGGCCCCAAAGTTGTGCCACAGTAGTAACCTACACACACCCATAGGAGCCAAGTGTAAAGTATTATTGGGGGTGCTAAGCCCAGTGCAAATAACCTCTCCCTGGACACCTACATGATATTTCCTGAATATTGGGGGTGCTCAAACACCCACTGAGTCTGCTCTTATGACACACATTAATACTACCACTACTCAAATAGAGCTTACAATTTAATTAAGATGCACACACAGGACAAGTAAGAGGGAAGCCAGTGACTACGGTAGGGATAGGGAGTAAGGGTACAGAGCAACTGAGTAGAGGTTAGGAGGTCAGGACACCATCATAAAGGTGGGCGTTTATTCCATATATGAAGACAGCCTGAGACACACCCTGGTGAAACTCGTCCCCCACCTCCCTCCCCCTGGCCCCAACTTGTATAACACAGTGTAGTGCAGCACAACAGATACCCCAACTTCATAATGGACAACCTACCTGAGCCCTCAGGCTGGGCCGAGGTGTCAAGGGACCCGATCCCGTGGATGCCCTCCTGGGGTAGGAGGGCATGAACCATCAGCTCCATGGGGGTGAGGTTGGCGGTGTCATGTGATGCGGAATTGGCCCCAGCCTTCCTCCTCAGCTTGCGCCACTTGCGCTTACAGTCCTCAATGTCTCTCGCACAGTGGAAGACTGCATTCAGCCTGTCACGTACCGCCTCCCATTCCCGCTGCTTTGTGGTCGCAGCCAGCCTCTGCCCTGTGGGAGCAAACAGGTTGGTGTGCCATTGCTCTATCTCCTGGACCAGGAGCTCCACCTCAACATCAGAAAAATTACCCTTCCGGGTTGGGGGCTGGCGTGGCGGCATTGTACCAATGGAGTTTCAAAAATACGGAGTGGGCGTTTAAATACTCGCCAGGAACGCCCATGTTGGACGGGGAATAGGCGTGCCGGATATGTGCGCATTTATTTTGATTATACACAAAATTCCTAAACGTGCCCAGCTGAGGTAGCGATTTGGAGCGCATGATTTCGATTATGGGTAGATAACTATGGGCGTTCCCACCTGCCTTCCCCTTCTTGATTGCCATTTAACCCGCAATTTTATGCGCTGGGACTTTTGCAGTTCTGATTCACTTGAGTTCACATGTCTTACCCTCATTTATATTAAGGTTTGTGTTTGGCAATGTATGCTTCGGTATACCTGTGTATTTGGGGGGGGGGGGGGGGTTGTTATTTGTGGTTTCCCTCAGCCAACAACGCTTCCGTTTCCATCCTTTGAGCCTCCCTTACTGTCTCCCATTCTCTCTGCCTGGTTGTAGCAGGCAGTCTGTGGGAGCTAAGAAATTGCTACAATCGCACCAAATCAAGCACCCCTCGGTAAGGGTCATTTCACTGAGACAGACGTCCAGCTAATGCTCCAGAAGATAGAAGGCGCACTACACATTCTTGAAACAGACGTTCATGGTAAGCTCTTGTTTCTCTGTCACCTCTTCTCTTTCTGCTCATCATCAAGGAGTGTCCATGCACTGTATGTAGTCTGCAGTCATGTCTTAGCTGTCTGTTCACCACAGGTTCCTGTGCACTGGTTGGAGGCCATCAGCCCCGTACTGTGTGGTTCTGCCAGGGCCTCAATGCTGTGGGCCAGCTGTTGCAGCTGCTGTATTGGTTCCTGGTAGGTTCAATCCTTGTTTATGTGCTGAACACCAGTCCCCATTTATGAAATGGCCACCCATTCTCACTTTTGATAGGAGAGGGAGAGGGAACAATATAGGCAATTCATGTTTTTAGCACAGTATTGAACACAGTCCTACAATCCTCCATAGTTCTGGAACAACAACATTTCTAACATGTAGGCTGCAAACTAGTTTCAAGGTGGCCACAGGTACTGCCTACTGAGCCCTTAAGACATGGTGAGGGAGAGGGTTTGTGGTTACAGGTCCAAACCCAAATTACCTGCAGGTAGCTACAACCTGGTGGCTGCCGTGGCCTAGTGGTTAGATCACCAGCCTTGTAATCACAAGGTTGCCAGTTCAATTCCCACTGCTGTGCCTTGTGATCTAGAGCAAGCCACTGCCTCAGGTACAAACTTACAGTCCTCCTGGGACAGGGAAAGACCTACTACTGAAAAAGGTGTGAGCAAACACCATATTTATTTGTGCCCTTCTGTAACTCTTGTATTATATTGCAACTGTGATGCAGTAAGCCTCCACCTAATGGTTTTCCCATTGTTTTCCCTTTTCTCCTCAGCACTATATACCATTGCAGATGCATTGAATGTGAAAAGATGAGACAGCTGTTTGTAGCTCCTTGGTGGGCCCCCCCACCAATTAGGTATGGTTGTGGGTAAGGGTGTCTGGTGATCACACTGAGACCACATCATATATGTGCTACCTGGGGTTATGTGCAAGAGTGTACTTGGCAGATCACAAGTGCTAGACAACAAATCTATTATTTATGCCACTCTGTGCTGTGGGGCTGTATGGTAAGGGGGAGGGAGAGAGCCTGGATGGCCATTTGTGTTCCTCAACAGTAATAGCCCTCTAGCCTCTGCGGCCCACCCCCCCTGCACATACGGCCATGCAGGTTGGAATGAACAGGCGGGCTTCTGTATGGGCAACATTATCACAGACATGCATCAACTTTCTCATTCACACTTCAAATTTCATGCAATGCATATTGCTGCCTCCTCTGACATCAACACCACCATTTGGTTATATGTAATGCACAAGGTAGAGACACACACCCCCCCTGTTAGATTAAATGAAGAAAATATATTTATGTACAAACCCCAACATATTCCCCCCCCCACCCCCACCCCACCTCTACAAATCCCCCCCACACACACAACAAATCCCCAGCACCCCTACATATCCCCCCAACCCCCCCCCAATCACAACAAATCCCCACAACCCGTACATATCCCCCCAATACCCCCCACACAAAATTCAACAATTCACCCAACCCCCCCAACTCCCCCCAACCCCTACATATCCCCCCCCCCCCCCAAAGTAGGTCAAGGCCGGCCACGGCCTCTGACCAGCGCCCTCTGTAGCAGGGTAATGAGCAGCAGCAACACCACCCTCAGTGGGCAGTGGAGCTGCTCATTACCCTGGCTTAGGGCTCTGACCTCCTGCAGCAGCTGGTTCTGGCCATCTACCACCTGCTGCAGGAGGCGCAGGACTGCAGCTTTCCCAAGGGCTGGAGGTGGCCCAGGGGATGGAGGTGGCCCAAGGGCTGGAGGTGGCCCAGGGGATGGAGGTGGGCCAGGCGATGGAGCTGCCTCAGGTGATGGAGCTGCCTCAGAGGATGGTGATGGCCGAGGGGAGGGAGATGGCTCAGATGGAGCTGCAGGTGGGAAGGGGTCCTCCAGAATGTCCTCATCAATGATGAGGACCCCCTCCTCCGAGTCCGACTCCTTCTCCTCGGCCGGCTTCTCCTCCTCCTCCTGCTGGTGGCCCTCCTGAGCTGGCTCCTCCTCCTCCAGGTGCCCCTCCTCGTCTGCCTGCTCCTCCTGCTGGTGCTGGAGCCCTGTGTATGTAAAAGGAGTGTGGTTGAGATCAGCACATGCAACATGGCTTGCATACTGCAGTAGCTGGGTGGCCTGAGGCGGGGGAAAGGTGTGGTGAGGCGTGGCCTATACCCATGGGGACCGAGATGCATCAGATGACATGACAGGGAACCCTGGAAGCTGCTCTGACAGAGCACACACACAGGATATGTTGGCAGACCACACTCATTGCTGACCAGCATGTTTGCATTGTGAGATGCGACGAAGGTTTGCTGACCTGTTTTTGTTGTTTTTATTGGGGGGGGGGGGGGGGGGCGGTGGGAAGGGTGTTTAGCACATAACTTTTATGTGAGGGAGGCCATGACATCCAGTAAAAGTAGCGCCTCAGGCAGGTCTACCAGGACACACTATCCACCCACCCCAGAAAGGGGGAGAGTAAAGTGAGGCATGTCATTTCATTCATCTCGGGGGGGATGGTCGTTGGAAGTTGCAGCCACAGTCATGGGAGGGCACCTGCAACTTGCGTCCTTGATCTGGGACAGATATGTTATTACTTACTAGTTGGCTATTAGCCACATGGAAATTTATATTGTACAGGACATTTGCATTATTCAATAAATATATTTACAAATCAGCACGGGTGTCCTGTTTTGAATACTTACGGCGAGCCCTGAGGTGCCGTCACACTGCCCTGATGAGCTCTGGGCTCTCCTGCCTCACACGGCGGAACCTCCTCCTCAGGGACTCGAGGTCCCTGTGAACCCCGAAGCGTCTGTAAGATATAAGTTTGTAGAGCAGGAGTCAGGGGATGGTCCTTCTTGCCCTCTGCACACACATTCATTTGTCAATCAAATAGCAGAGAGGGTCAACACTGTTGGGGGGGGGGGGGGGGAAACCACTTCCATTGGTACAGATTCATAGGAGCCATCTTTTTGAATTTTTTGAGGGTGCTAACCCCAGTGGAGATCACCCCTCCCTGGACACATACAAAGAATTTATTCAATATTGGGGGTGCTCAAGCACCCACAGCAGCCACCGAGTTGGCTCCTATGCAGATGATGCCATAGAGGTGGCCATGAGGCCAGAAAGTACCGTTTGTATGCATTATAATTTATGCTTGTTAAACTACTTTAAATGTGTTATCATTACCATGTTATCAAGTATGCTATACATTTATTTTGTAAAATGTTTCCACTATTCATGATTGTAAGCCACATAGAGCCTGCAAAGAGGGGTGGGAAAATGTGGGATACAAATGCAAGAAATAATTAAATAACGAAATACATTATTGTAGAGATGTGGGAATGGTTGTCCTTTCAAGTACATACATTTTATTAGTGATTGTGCTTGTACCCATATTACTCATTATCCTTGCATGCACACTCCAGTTACTGGTTACATTGATGACGGAGCTGTTATATGTGTAGTTACAGGAGGGGGGGGGGGGGGCAAACACTTCTCCAGCCTCTCCCTGATGCGGGACCAGGCTCTCATGGCCTGGAGCCTGGGGGGCAGGTGGTGGTGGTGGATGAACAGCCTGTGCCGGTGCCTAAGGCACAGCCGCACCAGCAGCAGGCTCTCCTCTTCACTGAAATTAGGCTCCCTTCTCAGGTGCGCCATTTTTTCAGTGAGAATAGGTGTTGGAAAACAAGTGCCTTATATGGATGCCCTTGCGTGACGGACGTCGTTTCGTGCACAGCTCCATATATGGATTACCATCCCATATATGGCCCTATCAGCACGTGGACGCCGGCGTAATCATAGATGTCTTTGACGTGCATGAATGGTTGTTATGCGTGTGCAGACCCTTCCTGCGTGCAAAACTTGCCTTATGTAGATGAGTATGAAGCACGCGACCCTTTTCACATATACACAATATGCATATAGCTGCATGTTCAGTAGATACAGTGCATGCAGTTCCGGACATCCAGATAGGGCATATATGAGGAATATTGGGTGGAGCAGCATGATCTTCCTGTATTTGACGCGTATGAACGTCCCTCATATTTCCCGTACCTGGATGTCCAGAACAGCATGCACTGTACTTGCAGTACAACTATGTACATTCTTTTACACACTTTCTGATTTGGTCGTTTTCAGCTGCGATAATCGAACGTGTTAGGGCGCCCTATTTAGTCACATTTATGCGCTTCTCATTTGCTCGTTTTGCAACAGGGATAATCGATTGTTGGAAAACGCTCATACTATTTTTCGATTATGCATGCCTGATTTTTGATGTTTTCTTAAGCACGTCCTAATTCGTACTTGGACGACCTTTCGATTATGCCCCTCAATATGTGCTAGAACATTATAATTGGTAGTGATGGGTAAGGCAAAGTTGTAACATATAGATGAGTAAGAAAGTAGGAAGAATTAGAAAGTAAGGTGATTGATTTGCAGAAAGTTGCACGTGAGGTCAGAGAGATGGTTAAATATTATCTCAGCTAGGGTAGGAGTGGATAAACATGTCCCGCTGCAGTATGTGCATTACAATTTTACAACAAGCAAACATATAAAAAAGAACAATTTAGTCTTGAGTAATGTCACAAAGATCTGTGCCAAGCCCATATATATGGCACTTATCTTATCGTTAGCTGTGCTGATTTACATGCATCTCTTTCCCTCATGATGACTCAAACCATAAAAAACATCACCTTCACACCTTGCACAACATGGCGTTAATATCCTGCTACTTTAGCTTACCATAGGAAAAATAGAAACAACATAGAAACAGAAACCTCAGTAAAGAGAGCTTTTGGTAGCATCCCATACTCCTGGATGATACACTGCCTTGAAATATACCAAGTGAACCATGGATTGATTGAGTACATCAAGTTTACTATGAAAATGTGGCAAACTACATCATATAGTCCAACCCCAGCCTAAATTGCCAGAGATCCTACAATCCAAGGACTCAAAACTGGGAATCTTTTCAACCACTAACAGTTGAGGATGTAAGATCACTGCTTTTGAAATGCTCTTGAGCCAACTGCTCCCTGGATCAATGCCCAAATACCTACTCAAATCCATCCCTGAGCTGGTACGTCATGCTCCATCTCTGGCTGTGTTCAAATCTAGGCTAAAAGCCCCCTTTTTGATGCTGCTTTAAACTCCTAACCCTTACTCATTTGTTCAGTACCCATATTTTATCACATTCCCACCTTAATTATTCCCGTATCTCTTATTTGTCCTGTTTGTCTATCCTAATTAGATTGTAAGCTCTGTCGAGCAGGGACTGTCTCTTTATGTTCAAGTGTACAGCACTGCATATGTCTTGTAGCACTATAGAAATGATAAGTAGTAGTAGTAGTAGTAAGCAGTAAACTGGTTACTCGATGATCTCAATGAGCTGTTAAAATTATGGCTCTCTTCCTCCTGATATGGGCAATATTGTTCTTACTCTGCTCTTGAAGAGATCTGGGCCATATGTAACATCGCCTGCAAACTACTGTCCAGTGGCAAGCATACCCGTTTTTACTAAAGTATTAGAAACCTACATCAGTAAACAAGAAAATTTTCTGTATTACACTGGTTACAATTTGGCTTCAGATCGTCACATAGTATGGAAACTTTGCTGCTAGTTCTAACTACATATGTCATAAGTACATAAGTAATGCCACATTGGGATAAGACCAAGGGTCCATCGAGCCCAGCATCCTGTCCATGACAGCGGCCAATCCAGGCCAAGGGCATCTGGCAAGCTTCCCAAACGTACAAACATTCTATACATGTTATTCCTGGAATTGTGGATTTTTCCCAAGTCCATTTAGTAGTGGTTTATGGACTTGTCCTTTGGGAAACCATCTAACCCCTTTTTAAACTCTGCTAAGCTAACTGCCTTCACCACGTTCTCCGGCAACGAATTCCAGAGTATAATTATGCGTTGGGTGAAGAAACATTTTCTCTGATTTGTTTTAAATTTACTACACTGTAGTTTCATCGCATGCCCCCTAGTCCTAGTATTTTTGGAAAGCGTAAACAGACGCTTCACATCCACCTGTTCCACTCCACTCATTATTTTATATACCTCTATCATGTCTCCTCTCAGCCGTCTCTTCTCCAAGCTGAAAAGTCCTAGCCTCCTTAGTCTTTCTTCATAGGGAAGTCGTCCCATCCCCACTATCATTTTAGTCGCCCTTCGCTGCACCTTTTCCAATTCTACTATATCTTTCTTGAGATGCGGCGACCAGAATTGAACACAATACTCAAGGTGCGGTCGCACCACGGAGCGATACAATGGCATTATAACATCCTCACACCTGCTTTCCATACCTTACCTAATAATACCCAACATTCTATTCACTTTCCTAGCCGCAGCTGCACACTGAGCAGAAGGTTTCAGTGTATTATCGACAACGACACCCAGATCCCTTTCTTGGTCTGTAACTCCTAACAACCTTGCATGACGTAGCTATAATTCGGGTTCTTTTTTCCCAAGTAATTCTTCTCCAATTCGATATATTGGTGGTGTTCAATGCGGTTGACCACACATTGCTACTTGAACGCCTGGATCAGATAGGAATAACAGGGACTGTGATCAAATGGTTCAGTGAATTCCTTTCAAATTGAAGCTATTCTGTCAAGCAAAAGAATCAACTTTCCAACTACTGGTCTTCTATGCGTGATCCTGCAGGGATCTCCCCTCTCACCTATCCTGTTCAATCTCTTTATGTCATCCCTTGCCGCAATACACCTGGATCTTAATGAACTACTATTATCCTACATGGATGACATCCTGCTTCTCTTACCAGTGACAGCATCAAACAAAGATATAACTCAGTCTATAGTGAATGGTATGACTGCTGTTAGCATCTGGGCTCTAACCAATAAACTGAAATTGAATGCGCAAAAAACCAAGGTCCTGTGGTTCTGAAATCAGGGAGTTGAGGTCCCATCATCAATATCTTTGTCCAGTGATCAAAGCTTTACAGTCGCATCTGAAACCAGAGTACTAGTGGTCTTGCTTGATTCTTCACTCACCTTCTCTTCCCATATTAACCAGCTATGGAAGAAAACACTATTTAAAATGAGACATTTACATCTAATCAGATCATTCTTCGACCAAAAAGCCTTTGCAATACTAGTCCAAATATTAGTCCTACCTCACTTGGATTACTGTAGCGTTATATTTCTTGGTATTGTCAATATCAGAAAAAAACTGCAAATCATATAGAATACAGCTGCCTGACTAATATACAGATTGAATAGATATACTAGTGCTTCAACTCATCTAAACAAACTGCACTGGCTTTCCATAGCAGAAAGACTCAGGTTCAAAGCTACTTGTGTAGTTTTTCAAATCTTACAGGGTTTCACCTCTGAACTGCTGACTAAGGCAGCTTCACTATGTTTGGTCCAGTCTAACAGACTGAAAGAACAACTGATGCTAGTGCCAGTGTTTCAAAAGATAAATCAGAATCAGATGTTCTTTATTCCCTGGAGTTAAAATATGGAACTCTCTTACCTATTGCCCTCAGAACAGAAAACAGCTCCCTTAGCTTCAGGAAGAGGTTAAAAACCTTTCTCTTCTCAAAGACTGCTTCATCAGTGGTGCTCCTTGGTTGGCTGCCACCTGGGGTGGATCACCGCTGCGTCCTCCCTCCCCCCGGGTGCAGCATGACCCCCCCGGGGTGCAGCACATTACCCCCCGGCACATCAGTGTCCCCCCCTCCCGGCGTTTCACCTACAAGCCCCCCACCAGTGCATTCTTACCTGCTGGGGTGCTGGGAGAAGCCGTGCGGCTGTAGGCTCCGCTGGTTCCCTGCTCCCTCTGCCCTGGAACAGAAAGTAACAGCAGAGGGAGCAGGGAACCAGCGGAGCCTACAGCCACACAGCTGCTCCCTGCACCTCTCCAGCAGCGTACACCCGGGGTGGACCACCCCCACCGCCCCGCCCTTGGTACTCCTTTGTGATTCATAATAATCCATTGACGTCTACCTCCTAGTGAAAAATAGATTTACTTTCACTTGTTGTACTCCACTCAGGATTTTGTAGACCTCAATCATATTACCTCTCAGTCACCACTTTCCCAAGATGAAGAGGCCTAACTTCTTTAGCCTTTCCTCATATGGGAGAAGTTCCTTCCCCTTTATCATTTTGGTAACTCCTCTTTGAACCTTTTCTAATTCCACTTTATTTTTTCTGAAATATGGTGACTAGAACTGAACGCAATACTCAAGGTGAGGTTGCACCATGGAGCAATACAGAGGCATTAAAATATTCTTGGTCTTATTTTGCATCCCTTTCCTAATAATTCCTAGCAACCTGTTAGCTTTTCCCAATGTACATCACTTTGCATTTGTCCACATTAAATTTAATCTGCCATTTGGATTCCAGTCTTCCAGCTTCCTAAGGTCTTCCTGCAATTTTTCACAATCCACATGTGTTTTGACAACTTTGAATAGTTTTATGTCATCTGCAAATTTAATCACTTTTATAAAATACTGAATGGAGTGGAATGGGTAGATGTGAATTAGTTGTTCATTCTTTCCAAAATTACAAGGACTAGTGAAGCTATTAAGTAGTAAATTTGAAACAAACCAGAGAAAATATTTTTTTCACTCAACGTGTAATTGCTTATTTATAGGATAAGCAGCAAAAAAAATTTGTTTTACTGTTTTGAGATCTTGCCAGATACTTGTGTCCTGGATTGGCCATTGTTGAAAACAGGATACTGGGCTTCACAGATGTTCAATCTGTCCCAGTATAGCAACACTTATGTTCTTATGAGATAGCCGGTTATCTCCGTTGAATATTAGCAATAAGCAGCTAGCTGATACCCAGCTATGTCGCACAACTTAGCCAGCTATCTGTGAATATCCAAGCTCTGACCGACTAAGTGTAGTGGGCAAATTGGACCACATAATTAGCAGTTCTATCTTTGATCGCTTTACCCCCCCCCCCCCCCCCTCCCCGATATTCAGCCGGCAGCAGGCAGTGTGGTTAACTGCCTCCAGATATTCAATGCCGGGCCATATCCGGCGACCAGCATTGAATATCCAGTTTCAGTTTTGGCCACGGCAATTTAACCAGGTAAGCAAATATTCAGTACTAGCCAGTTAAGTTAATAGTGGTTAAAGATAGGCTTGCTATTTCAGCGGCTCAACTTAGCCAGTTTAGTGCTGAATATTTGCACTTACCTGGCTAAGTTGTATAATATGGTTAGCAGCTAGCTACTAAGAACAGATATTCAGCAGAGATAACCAGCTATCTTGCGCTGAATATTAATTGATCATGAACTAGACAAAACCGAATTCTTATCACTTGACTGACCTACCTCACTGGAATTAACGAACAAGCATTACCACTTTAATCCTATGACGAAAATGATTTCTCTATAATTAATGACCTAACATATGTTAAAATCCAATCTATCACTCAGGAACCTATAGACAATACCATAATGTTTTCTTCTTTACCATGTTTGAATGTACCTTAATGCAATACCACCTTCATCCTTATGTCGAAAAATATTTCTCTATAATTGATGTATTCTGCTTTACCATGTATGTATGCACCTTAATGCAATACCATTGTAACTCTGCTAACCGGAAATGGCAATCGTCACTACGGCAAATGTAAGCCTCATTGAGCCTGCAAATTGGTGGGAAAATGTGGGATACAAATGCTACAAATAAAATAAAAATAAAATATTAGCGCTTAGCTAGCTAAGCTCTATTTAACCATACTTTATATCAGGCCCTACATCTTTTGTTTTATGAATTTGTCACTGGACAGAAGAATTGCAAGAGCAGCACAAGATAAGTACATTTTTTTGTATATTGGACTTTTTATGATATAACCCTTTATTGAGGACGATTCATCATAAACTTGTATTGGTTGTGCTGTGATGTAGCAAGATATCACCTGCTCTATTTACACTTGGGTGAAGTTCTATACTGAGCACAATCACATATTTATATTTTACTTTAAACAATTTTTTATTGAACAAATGAATACAAATACAATAATTCAAACAGAAACACGTGCAGTTCAATACTTTTAACAAGTTTCATTCCTAATCCTAACTCCCCACCTCCCACCCAACCCTTCATATTCATCTTAAGTTCAACGATTGTTTATTGATGATAATCAAAGAAACCAGTATCAACCATACAAAACCAAGATATAACCATATAAACAGTCATCAAGCTTTGAGCATTTATCTCCCGCCCACCCTTACCCCTACAGTAACAACACAATTAGAAATTAATAAACCCTTAACCATTAAAAAAAACCCTTTAAGAATATGTAAACCTTATAATAATATCTACCAAAGGGATATGTTCTTATCCCCTCTGGCTACATTGCAAAAACTTAATTTAAAAAAAAAGAGAGGGGGGGGGGCATTCTGGTGCATGCAGTATGGAACACCTCTCCCACCATAGCTTCCAACCCCTACTCAAAATTTATTCAAAATCAAACTTCTGGACCTATGTGGGAGAGATTGTATATATACTTCCCATATGGCCAAGAACATCTTCCTACCCTTAGGGGAACAGTGAAACTGTCTTTGTTCCAGCAGCATTAATGCATTCAACCTATTCCTCCAGGCCCAAAAGGAAGGTGCGGCTTCGCCTATCCAGGCCCCTAATATAATTCGCTTACCCAACACTGTCGCTTTTCGAAGATGAAAAACATTGTTACGATTAGCAACATGAAAAGCTTCATATTTATCTAAAAGCAGACCCGCAGGCGTGAATGGCAGAGAGCATTCCCAAAGCCCCTCAAAATAAGGCAAAATGGCCTTCCAAAACAGCCTTATCTTCGAGCATTCCCAAAATGCATGATAAAAAGAAATGTTGTCTTGCTTGCACTTCGAGCAGACTGGTGTTCCCACCCACCCAATCTTGAATACTTGTTCCTGAGTAAAGTAAACCCTGTGCAACACTCGAAACTGACATTCTCTCAATTCTGCGTTCACCAAAATTTCAGGTATGCGTTTAATTAACTTACTATAGTCTAAAGCGGAAACAGGCAAACCCATATCCCAGCTCCACCTATGAATCAAGCCCTCCCTAGACCCAGCAGAATGAAGATGTTGCAATTCTCTATGAAGAAAAGAAATGGACAAATTACCATCTCAAAATTTTTCAAACAAATTTTGCAAATGACTACTCAAAGGGAAGACCAGACTACTGGCATCCAAGGATTGTATATAATGTCGCAATTGTCTATATGCTAAGAAATCCTTAGTGTCCACTACTCCTCCATTCCACAATTGCTCCCACGACAACATCTTACCTCCCTCTTCCAACACATGGTGCAAAAAACAAATACCTCTTGATGCCCATCTCCGAAAACTAATATGATCATGACTTGGTAAAAATTGAATATTTCCTTTAATAGGGAGTTGATCAGATACTTCCGGGTTCCCCCACAAAAGAAGCACTAAGTATTGCCAAACCTCTCGCAATAGACAAAGTAACACACTTCTACGAAGACAAGATGGTAAAAATCCCAATGGGCAATGCAGTAGAGAATTGATATGCCATGGGGAATAGAGTGCAGTTTCATATTCCACTGGGGTGAATCCCTGTTCCCCAAGAAGCCAGTCCCCCAAATGGAGTAACAAACACGCTCAGTTATATACAGTATGCGTAAATTCGGAAGTCCCATCCCTCCATACTTTCACGCTCCCAACAAATATCCAAATGCCATTTTTGGTTTCTTGCCTGCCCAACAAAATTTAGCCAAAAGTTTGCGTAGAGAGTGCAAATCTCGTTTCAGCAGTCTGAACGGTAACTACTGCATTACATATAGCCATTTAGGAAAAACAACCATGCACTGATAAAGGAAGATGCATCCACCGCTCCAAACACAATTTGGTAACATCCAGCAGCACCGTTAAATTTCTATCATACATCTGTGAAGTTGTATTTGGCAGTTGAATCCCTAGATATCAGAAAGAACCCTTCGCCCAACGCAAGGGAAATGATCCTTCCCACTGCCGACGTAGCACCTCGTCTGTGGGTAACGCCAAGGATTTTTCTAAATTTATTTATTGCATTTGTATCCCACATTTTCCCACCTCTTTGCAGGCTCAATGTGGCTTACAATACATCATGAGTGGTGGTAATATATTAGAAAGTAGACATATAGTGTTATAGAAGGATCTTGGGCAACATGATAATGAAAAAACATAATAGTAGTATAACAAGAAGGATTTTGGGCAACATGATAATGATAAAACATGATAGTAGTATAGCAAGCAGATATTATAAGACAGATCTGTATGTATGTGGAGGAGCTGTGCATATTCACATTGGTTGATCTTTGTGGTATGCCTTGTTAAAGAGATGGGTCTTCAGTAGTTGCGGAAGTTCGTTAGCTCGTAGATGGTTTTTAAATTCAACTTAAAACCCGAAAATTCACCGTATTCAGTGAAACTTTCCATAAGAACTTCAAGGGACCTCTTGGGATCCATCAGATGCACCAGTATGTCATCTGCAAAAGCAGACAATTTGAATTCCTTTGAGCCAATCTTTAATGTCTGGGTTACCTATACTGTCTATAATCAAGGGGTCTAAAGATAATAACAAATAATAAAGGAGACAGTGGGCAACCTTACCGTGTACCTCTATGTATGCTAAAGGAAGAAGAAAAAACATTATTAACCCAAATCTTTGCTTGTGGAAAGGTAGAGTGCCTGAACTGCATTAAAAAAAAATTCCTAACACCATACTTCCACATGGTAGCAAATAAAAAATTCCAGGCCACGCGATCGAAAGCTTTCTCTGTGTCAAAGCTGATCAACAGAGAAGCAAGGCGAGTCTGCTCTACCTGCTCGAGGGAGACAAGAATCTTCCTCATATTCCGGGTAATCGTACATTCCCGAACAAAGCCAACCTGCGGGTCAGCTATCAATGAGGGCAACACCTGCGCCAATCAATTAGCCAAAAACTTAGCAAACAATTTTGTTTCTACATTCAAAAGCAAGATGGGTCTATATGAAGAAGGTTGAGTAGGATCTTTCCCTGGCTTCAACAATAAAATAATCTGCGCCATCTGCAGAGAACTAGGCAATTTGCCCTCCTCTACAAATTGGGTAAAAAAAGCCCGCAGAGTAGGAACAACAAAAGGTGACAAAATCTTGTAAAATTCTGCTTTAAAGCCATCTGGTCCTGGTGCCTTACCCAAGGCACTTTGTTGAATTTCTAGGGCCACTTCATCTTCCGTTATAGGGGCCTCAAGCTTACCTTTAGAATCCTCAGAAAGCCGTGGCAGATCTAAACTTTCCAAATACAGTTCTCCCTCCATTTCTCCCTCCAAGGGATGTGCATATAAATGCTGATAATATTCTTGAAACACAGACACTATCTCCTGATCAGTTCTCACCAACACTCCATCTCCTCGATCCATATGGGTGATTGTAGAAGGTCCCCTAGCAAGTCAAGCCAATAGTTTCCCAGATTTATTACCATAACGATGTAATTGATATTTGTAATACTGCATTGACTTCAATGCTCTTGCATGAAGGAGCTCTCCCAAAGAGGTTTGAAGCACCAACAATAGGTTACGACGAGACGGAGAGGGATGCGCACCATATTGGACACGTGCCTGACGCAGCTGTTTCTCAAGCCTCAGGATCTCCAGATCTTGTGCTTTCCGTTTAAAGGAAGTGTACGCTAAAATTTCCCCTTGTAAAACTGCTTTAGCAGCTTCCTAAAAGAGCACAGGTGTATGCACATTCTTCACATTAGTAGCCTGATATTCCGCCCATTTATGCAATATATATTCATGAAATTCCTGATCCCCATAAAGAGAAGGCGAAAACCGCCATTGAAATGTGTCCTCTCCTGTGGCCCCAAAAGTGAAGGTACACCACACTAAAGTATGATCAGATACGTTATAAGGACCTATACCCGCTGCAAGAACTGCCAAAAAAAGCGCAGTGGAAACAAGGCAACAATTGATTCTAGATTGGGATCCATGTGCTCTGGACATATGTGTGTAGTTGCGTTCCAAAGGGTGTAAGGCCCTCCATACATCCAAGAGCTCCAAAGTGGAGCACAGCAATAGGATACCTTTAAAAGCAGCCCCTTCACCTGCTGAACTGGGAGATCTATCCAAAGTTGAGTCATGTACCATATTACAATCTCCGCCTATAAGAACAGGGATATTTGGCAAACTTAAAACCCGATGAGTAAGCGCCTTTAAGAAATTTCGGTCATACACATTAGGGCCATAAACATTACACAGGAGCAAGAATTTTCCCTTAACAGTACCTTTAACAAAAATGAATCTACTATTGGGATCTTTCCAAATCTGATGTACTCTAATATCCGGTCCCTTCCGAAAGAGAATCAAGAGTCCTGCTTTACAATTCAAAGCTGGAACCTCTATTAAATCTCCAACCCACCACCTCTTAAACTTCAAATGCTCCATTGTAGATAAATGTGTTTCTTGTAAAAAGGTCAGATCTGCTCTCTAACTATTCAAAGCCTGCAGCACCTTCTGTCTCTTAATGGGAGCTGTTACTCCATTAACATTCCATGACACTACCTTAAATGATGTCATAATATAGAATATAAATGGTACAACGATAGAACCTGTATATCTTAAAGGGCCGTGGAACTGTCCTAGCCAGCAGTCCCCCACCCCAAACCCACAAAAAACTGAAATAACATAGCAGTGTTGCTCCATACCACATATGCCCCCACCCCCCAAGATTAAACTATATATATTGTGAAAAATTACAAGAGGACCTTATGAGACTGGGAGACTGGGCGGCTAAATGGCAGATGACGTTTAATGTGAGCAAGTGCAAGGTAATGCATGTGGGAAAAAAGAACCCAAATTATAGCTATGTCATGCAAGGTTCCACATTAGGAGTTACGGACCAAGAAAGGGATCTGGGTGTCGTCATCGATAATACACTGAAACCTTCTGCTCAGTGTGCTGCTGTGGCTAGGAAAGCGAATAGAATGTTGGGTATTATTAGGAAAGGTATGGAAAACAGGTGTGAGGATGTTATAATGCCGTTGTATCGCTCCATGGTGAGACCGCACCTTGAGTATTGTGTTCAATTCTGGTCGCCGCATCTCAAGAAAGATATAGTAGAATTGGAAAAGGTGCAGCGAAGGGCGACTAAAATGATAGCGGGGATGGGACGACTTCCCTATGAAGAAAGACTAAGGAGGCTAGGGCTATTCAGCTTGGAGAAGAGACGGCTGAGAGGAGACATGATAGAGGTATATAAAATAATGAGTGGAGTGGAACAGGTGGATGTGAAGCGTCTGTTCACGCTTTCCAAAAATACTAGGACTAGGGGGCATGCGATTAAACTACAGTGTAGTAAATTTAAAACAAATTGGAGAAAATTTTTCTTCACCCAACGTGTATTTAAACTCTGGAATTCATTGCCGGAAAATGCGGTGAAGGCGGTTAGCTTAGCAGAGTTTAAAAAGGTTGGACGGTTTCCTAAAGGACAAGTCCATAAACCGCTACTAAACGGACTTGGAAAAATCCCAAATCCCAGGAATAACATGTATAGAATGTTTGTACATTTGGGAAGCTTGCCAGGTGCCCTTGGCCTGGATTGGCCGCTGTCATGGACAAGATGCTGGGCTCGATGGACCCTTGGTCTTTTCCCAGTATGGCATTACTTATGTACTTATATAAGGAAAAAGAAGAAAGAAAAAGAAAAAAAAAAAAAAAGAGAAAGGGAAAAAAGGAGATAACCCCCCCCCCCCAAACTTCTGAACCAAAGAATTAAAATATCCTTTCAAACCCCATTGCTTGTTATGTACTCATTGACCCCCCCCCCCCCTCCTCCCTTTCCCCTAACCTTCCCCTGTTTCCCTTCATCCCATCACACACTATCCTAATAAGGACTCGGTTCACGCAGGTACTCTGTCCCAGGATTCCCAACCTCTTTGCGAAATTTTATAATGTAAAGGAATAAGAACACCGCTGGTGTTTGTCCAAAAAAAAAATTTGTTTACAAATGTATCTTGTCAGGCTCAGTCGCCAGATCCGCACCACTCTTTCTCAGTCTCTTCCTTTCCTCACCAAGCACGCCCTTCACTCCCGAGTCGACAGTCTGCAATCAGGGTCTCTGGACAACAGGCAAATCACCAGAAGTGCTTTATTATCTCAAGAGTACATTTAATCTGCTTTAAGGCTTCACAGACCTTCCTCCCTCCTCAGTGTAGCTCCACTTTAAAACACAGTTCATTGGAGCCCTGCTTGCAATACAGTTCAGCTTGGGCCTGCTTTCCACACAGTTCACTTTGGCCCTGCTTTCAATATGGTTTTCTCCAGCACTGCTTCTAATCCCGTACTTAGTGATACTGCACTTTCACACAGCTAATGAGCACTGCTCACAATTCAGTTCAGTTAGCAATGTTTTCCTCATCAATTCCGTTTAGCACTGCTTTCAAACACAGTTTAGTTTAGCATTGCCTTCAAACACAGTTCAGTTTAGCACTGCTCTCCAACACCGTTTATCTTAGAAATGAAATTAAACAGTTCAATTCAATGGCAATATGGTCTAAGTCACTTTCTCACTCTTAGACCTAATGACCCACCTCCCTCGTTTGTCAGCACAAAACCACCTGACATCCACCCACCGGGTCAATTCACCAAGGCTTCATTTACTCTCTCCAGTTCAGTTCATAACTCACTTTAAGAGCCCTCCACCAGCACTTCCATTTCCTCCTCATTCTCCCCTCCTTCCACCTCCTCCAGTTCCATTCTCTCCTCCCCTTCCTCCCGGTCTAGGGGCTTCTCCCTTCCCCCATCTGATTCCATCTCCCAATCACACCCCGGCTCCTCCCTCTCTTGCATAGAATTTTCTCCCTTCACCTGATCCCTCTGCTGTTGCTGCACTGCCTTCTGGACCTTGTAGTTTCTTAGTTCCTGGTTTCTCTGACGTTGCACTGCCTTCTTTGCTCTTCACAATCTGATTAAAATTTCCAAACATAGATACTTTACCCCCATATCACAGAGACTGTGCTCAACATCCTTTAAGAACTAATAAGATTTCAACAAATAACAGTCCCAATGGTGCACAACAGGTGAATCATTGCATATTAAAATAAATAAATAAACACCTTTGGTTTGGTGCGATTCTAATTAAATAAAAGCCATATATACCTACACATTCTGACATATACCCACGTATACACATACACATCCAAATCACCACCTATGTTATAGTGATGTATTATAAAAAGAAAAATAAAAAAAATATATCCATGGACATATCATTTATGTAAAGTCACAACTCTTTCAAGACAATCCAAGGGCATGATGCCATTTAATTGGTACCTCAGCACAGAGTAGTACTTCTTCCATATGAAATTATAGCAGGATTCATGTCATTAAAGCAGGCCACTACCAAACTCTGCTACTGCATGACTAGCACACCAATATGTTGTAGCTCATAGCGTGTAGGCCCCAGAGATAAATAAGAGTAACTTTCAAAGCTTCTCCAAACGAAATCACAATCCTGCTTTAACCAATATATAGCTGTCCACTGAATTATCTGCAAGTAAGTTTGAGCATTCGTGGACAGTAAAGTTTGAAGAAAGGCTTTAGCTCTTTCAGCCGACTCAAATAATTGTGGCTTCTCTTCAGTAAACACCTTCAGACGCGCTGGATATAAAAGAGCAAATTGTATGTGGCGCCGGTGTAACTCTGTACATACCAGAGCATATGCCTTCCGCAAAAAGGAAACCTTTGAGGAAAAATCCTGGAAACATAGTATATTTTTATTTTCATAGGTAAGTGGCCCCTTGCTGCGTAAGGCCCACAAGATGTCTGCTTTGTGTACATAGTTAAGTAACTTAAGAATAACCACTCGAGGACATGCATCCTTAGGTCACCGAGGACCCAGCCAATGAGCCCTCTCAATCCACAAAGGACCTGCATTGGATTGCAATTGCAAAGAAGACATTAACCACGACTCCAGGAACCGCAATTGTCTCTGGTAAGCCCACCAATCTTAGATTTCCTTTTCTTGATCAATTTTCAATATCATCCAATTTTTCTTCCAATCCTCGAAGCCTTGTTTGAAACTCATTGGACGTGGTGAGGTGCTGCACGCGGTCTTCAAGATCAGAGACACGCTGGCAGCATGCTGAAAATTCTCCCCACAGAGATTCCAACCGTCCATCAACTATATCCAATTTATCCGTTACTTTCTGCAAATGGTTATCCAGCAATTCATCTATGACCTGTCTGACCTCCGTCACGATCTCAGAACCCAAGCTGAGCTTACTTTAGTCGGCCCTGCTACATCCGCCATTTTAAGATCACTGCAGCGCGACTTCTCTTTCTCTCTACATTGTGTTTTTGCCATCAACTATATCACACCAATCCGCACACGGAGCTTAACGAATCTTAATGCAATATTGCCACTTTCACCAATATAGTCCAGAAATGTGCCTTAATTTAAGCAAAATTCGAGGTTTGGGCCCAGGAGCTCTTCCCGACAACACCCGCTTGCTAGCATGGCATCATGTAACCCCCCTCCCCCCATTTATTTATATTTATACATATTTATTTAATGTTTGAATTTTGTTTTTGGTAATCTTGTTTTAAAAAAATGTTTTGCTATCCCTTTATGTGGAGACATTTCCCATTAACATAGGGAGGGATCTTTTCTGATAAGCTACTGTATATGACTGATGCAGGAATTACCACTATTGTTAGCAGAATCTATGGTACTTCAGGAGTCAAATACCACACACCAGAATGAGAGAGAAATCTTCTTTATTTGCCAGCAAACAAAGTAGGACATCAGCGCTAGCTCTCTCCTTTTCTTCAGCTCTCTGTGTCTTGTGTCTCTGTGTCTTAGCTCTTTCTCTCCTCTCTCTGTGTCTTGGCTCTCCTGTCTCTTCTATAAGCTGCTTCTGTTCTCATTTATATATTGTCCTAAACCCCTCTAGCCCCCCTTTCTCACCAGATGGTAAGGAATAGATTGATTACCCTGTTTTGAACTAATTATCTCTACACATTTACTCAAAATATCAGTTACATAGGTTTCAGATATTTCCTAAACTGACCTACGACCTGGGGCCTCTCAAACTAGACAATGCGGCACCTATCTCCTGCATTTTATTATTATTCACATAATCAGATTCCCGATTAACTCATAACTTAAAATACTAGCTGGCCTCTAACCCCCTCGGGACATTCATTAAGGGGCCAGTCCTGCTTAATGGCACACAGACATGGTTTGTTATTACTTTCAGGAGGCCAGTCCTACACTTAGCTATAATCAATCAAGGAAAAGAGTTGACTTTTCCTGACCTCTTTCACCTTTAGCTTCATACACAGAACTAGCTAGGACTGTGGATAATTCAAACCAGATGACCTCTTAAACTGCAGACAAAGACTGAATTAAAAAGATATTTTACACAGAGAAATAGAACTTATTAATTAAACAGAATAAAACATATTTTAAAATAAGCAGAAATCAGAATTCCTTATAAGACAAAATCTAAATTATCAAGAAATTATTTAAATCTAAACTATCTCCTTCTCTCTAAACAGCATTCAGCCTAATCTTTTAAAACTGCCTGCTTGCTGATCCCCTCGAGACTGTCCAGTATGCCTTGCTTAGAATGGCATCCAGATGTGGTTTATTATTATGCCTATGAACTAGCCTTAACAATCCATCACTCAAAAAGGACAAAGAAAGTTTTATTTCTCGCTGACCTTTCTAACCTCTAGTCTAGCAAAAGCTAGAAATTTGAGTAATTAAAACTAGATGGCATTCTACCATTTACAGGACTGAACCAAAGTTAAACAGAATTAGCCAATTAATATGATTTCTCTGTCCAGGCTGCCTCATGATGACTGGCCCTTTCCTTAACTTCTGTCCTTATTCTACCCCCAAATTGTCTGATAATATGCCCAGGCAGTTCTGTGAACTTTCACCAGCTTCTTGGCGCTTGAAAAGCTTTACTTGGATGTAAGAACAAAAAGACTCCCATTTGTCCATCAGATAATCAATAAGAACCAGTGTATGCTGTGATTTTATATCCCAAGAGCTGAAAATGGTATAGAAACAGATTGCAGATATACTGGTCAATATTCAGCTGGTGGTGGTCAGAGGTTTATTATGCGCTGATTGCTACAGCCAAAATTAGACTCGGATATTCATGAATTGTTAAGACAGAAAAAGCTGTGATTACCTTGAACATTCTTATACCTACAGACAGTGGTGTCCCATTAGGCCAACTGAAGGGGGGGGGGGCTCAGGTGGCGCTCATTATGGAGCGGCATCTTTCCCCCTTCCTTCCTCAACTCCCCTCCACAGTGTACCTTCTTTTTTTGCTTTTTAAAAGTCAGCGGCGGCAGCAATCTCCATACGCTGCCCTGCCACCGGCACCAACACCAGCATCTCCTCTATACTGCAGCCTCTGCTGTAACTTCCTGTTTCCTCAGAGGTGGGTCACACTACAGAGGAGATGCCAGTGCCAGTGGCAGGGCAGCGTATGGGGATCGACGCCGCTTCTGTCTTTTGAAAACAATAAAAAAGAAGGTAGGCTGGGGGGGTAGAGAGATGCTAGACTGCAGCTGGGGGCGGGAAGGAGCTGGCAGGGGGGCACGATGGGGGGGGGGGCAGGGCACCATTTCATCATTGCCTCAGGCAGCAGATTGCCTTGGGCAGCCCCTGCCTACAGATAAAAGGCTTGATGAAAGAAAACCAGATATTGTGGTAAAAAAAAGTACAAGAATAACACTACTAATAGAAGTGTTAAAGCAAGCGATTATTCTGTACTACAAAACCAAGAAAATGTGGCAGAAAGAGTAGAAATTACCCCAGTTGTATCAGTTGTCTGAAACTAGTCCAGCTGTATCGGGTGTCACTGGCATGGTTAAAAAGATTTTCCAAGCACTCCTTGGTATGTTGTCTGGGCACATTGCACTTACAAACTCCAGAAAGAGCATTAGCAGTGAATCTGAGAGACCGGGATCATCTCCAGCATACCCTGACATAGAGCTGCAGTTCATTTCTGTCACGGTATGTGCTAAGATAATCCATTTGGGGATATTCCCCAGGCAGCGTTTTTCAACTACTGTGCTGTGGCTGCTCTCCAGGTGTGCTGCAGAGTCCATGGGGATCCTGCAGGAATCCCCTCCAGGTCTGTGGGGATCCTGCAGAAATTCCCTCCAGGTCATAGGTGCCACTACGGGGTGGTAAGTGACACCCCCAAACGTTTGCCTTTCTACCCCTTTGCCATCCCAAACAGAATCAGTGCACTTCCCCCTCAGGTCTGGATTCGCTCACTATCTTCCTCTTCCCACCTCTCAGGTCTCTCTCCTCTTCGCCGCAATTCTGCAAACTTTGCAGTTGCTGGCAGCTATTAGAACAGGCCTTCCTCTGGCCAGCCCTGGGGTCCTTTCTTCTGACATGACCTCATTTTGCTGCATGGAGGGATGCAGCAGAGGGAAAGCCTCCAGACAGCCAGAGGAAGGCCTGTTCTAATAGCTGCTGTCAACCACAAAATTTATAGAATCACGGCAGAGAAGAGGGGTGGGGGCCGGAAGGTAGGAAAAGATATTGGACCTGCGGGAGGGAACAGAGTGGGGAGGAGGAGAGACAATACCACAGAGGAAAATGAGTGAAATGTTGCACATATAGGGAAGGAAAGAGGGAAGACATGCTACACATGAAGGGAAGAGAAGAGGGGAGACAGTCTGTACATGAAGGGAAGAGCGGAGACAAGATAGTTTGAGAAGGAGGCAGAAAAAGTGAAGAAAGCTGACCGTGAAAGATCTTTGCCAAACAGACATAGGGCAGGAGGTGAGAAAAGAAATAACAAATGGAAAGGTGGCCCTGAAAACAGAGTTAAGAGCACAGACAGAGGAAAGCAGATTCAAATATTGGGTTGGAATAATAAAAATCACCAGACTACCAAGGTGGGGAAAATGATTTTCAGTTTAGTGACTGAATTATGTCAGTGTTGAGAATTTGCATCTGTCGGCTTTATTTTACACTGTACAGTAGGACACATTTCTTTCTGTTCCTCTGGTGTTGCATGACATGCAGAGTCCAGTATCTCTGCTTTCAGTTTTTGTCTGCATATTTTTTTTGCAGTTCCCTATTTTGTATCAGGTGATAGTCATGTTCTGCAGCTGAAGTGGTGAAGTGAAGGATTCTGCTGGCATGTGGTGTCTGTGTAGGAATCTGTAAAATGCCATTTTGTTTCAGTTTCCCAGTAGCAGGTAAATTGGTGCTCTAATGTATTTCAGCAGCATAATTAAATGAAATAACTACTTCTGAAGGTTACAGGTATGGGTGGAGATGGAGGAGATTACTTACGGGGATGGATAGGGATGGAATGGATCTTAGTGGGGATGGTAGGTACGGGTTAGATTCCAGTAATGTACCTTGACAATTGTTGCGCCTTGTAAGTCTGATGCAAGATGAAAAAGGTTGAAAATCACTGCCCCAGGGAGACAATGATGTTAAAAGTATGGTTAACGCAGACAGATTTAGTCTGTTTACAGAAAAGAAACATACATTGATAACAGAAACAAGCAGATGTTTCACTATCCTGCTTATAATCGAAAGAGAAAAACGCCCAAGAGCCGACCTAAATCGGGAGATGGACGTTAATCTCACAAAAACGAGTAAATCCATATAATCGAAAGCAATGTTTCAGTGCGTCCGTGTCGCTCGTACGTGGACGTAAAAACGCCCAAATAAGAGGCGTGTCGGGGGCGTGTTAGGGGCGGTGATACGACGTGGACGGGTACAACGTATAACGAATAGCGAAATGGCTCTGGTTGAGCGGGAAGATGGGCGTAATATGATGGACCCGAAATAAAAGCGACCAGAGCAAGGGGGAAAGCGTCTTTAGACTCATTAGCGATTGTGTGTAGTTGGAGAGTGGCGATATTGTTGGTGGAAGAGCTGAAGTGGTGGTTGCAGAGAGAAAGCCGAGCGTGTTCAGTACCTGTGACGGTCGTCTGTGTGCCCTGCCTCTTTTTGTGTCTTACCCTTTCACCGTTCCTTACTCCTACTCCTTTGCTCTATCGCCCCTTCCCCTCCCCCTCCCCCTCCCCCTCCCCATTCACTCTTCCCACGTGTATACTGTATTCCCTGACCTCCGTTTGTCTCTGTGTGCCTGTACTGTTTGGCGAGTGAGTGGCCAGAGGGGCGTGGTGGCTGGAAGTGACAGATCTGTGTGTGTTGCTTTTTGACTACTAGTCCTAATACTTGCACTGGTGGTGGGGATATGGATGCACTTAATGCACTTGTGGCATGCATGCTACACGAAGAGGCCACCCACCGCAGGAGGTATTCACGGCCCCGAGTGTTTAGGCCCCGCACCACCTTCCTACAACTCACTGACCAGCAGTGTCTAACAAGGTTCAGGTTTGATAGGGCCACCATTCGTCAGCTGTGTGAGCAGCTGAAACCCCTCCTTCAGCCCCAGACACGTAGGAATAACCCCATCCCTGCCCACCTCAAAATCACTTCCGCTCTCTCTGTCCTGGCCACTGGCAGTTTTCAATCCGTATTAGCTGCTAACACAGGCCTCACCCAGGCTTCTATTTCACACTGTCTCACCCAGTTCCTGGATGCCTTCATAACTCACACCTCACACTACATCACTTTCCCCACCACCCCCCAGGCTCTGCACAACAACATGGCCGCCTTCTATGCTGTTGCTAGATTCCCCTCGGTCATCGGTGTGATAGACTGCACACACATAGCCCTCAGACCCCCCCGGGCACACGAAGCCACCTACAGAAATAGGAAGGCATTTCATTCTATGAACATGCAAGTTGTATGTGATGCCCAGGGGGAGATATTAGACGTGTGTGCCAGGTACCCCGGCTCCAGCCACGATGCCTACATCCTACAGCACTCGGGCATCTTCCGCAGGTTCGAGCGAGGGGAGTTCACTGGTGGATGGCTACTAGGTAAGTGCAACATGCATGTACCACCCATACTAGACCTCCTCCACTGGGCAACCCTCCGCCCTGGCTTCCTCCACCACAACCCACTATCCAAATCCCCCCCGCCCCCCCTGTACCTGCTCCAAGCGATACACACTCATCTATCTCATTCTGCTTTTCTGCAAAGGTGACCGAGGCTACCCGCAGAGGACATGGCTTATGACCCCCCTGATCCACCCACAACCAGGGCCAGAAGAAACCTACAACAGGAAACATCGCAGCACCCAGGGGATCATTGAGCGCACCTTTGGTTTATTGAAAAACCGCTTCCGCTGTCTGGACCGGTCTGGAGGAGAGCTGCTCTACAGTCCACAAAAGGTGGCCAAGATCTTTGTGGCGTGCTGTATGTTACACAATTTGGCCCAGCGCAGAGGACAGCCTCTCCCAGAGGAGCCACAGCCACCACCAGAAGAGGCCCCAGATGAGCTGGAAGAGGAGCCCCCTCCACCCCCAGCCCACAGAGCAGAGCTCAATGCCTACCAGCTTGGTGTAAGAGCAAGACAAAGACTCATTGAAACAAGTTTTAGGTGAATGTAAGTGAGCATTTATTATTTACATACAGTGCATATGTGTTTGGTCAACCCCACCACCACCACCACCACCCCCCTCCCTCCCACACCCACCCCCCTCCCACCAACCCTCACCCTACAGCATGTCCCATCATTTTCCCCTTCCCTTCCCCCGTCCCCTCCTACCCCTCCCACGCCCTTCCTTTGCAGCTGGTGCTGCACGGGAAGTCTCTTCCCCCTCTTCGGAGCTGCTGCTCCCAGTGTCCTCCTCCCTATCCCCACGGCAGCCTGCGGCTTCGGCTGCACCGTGGAAATCGGGCCACCTTCTTGGTTGTAGTGGTCTGGCCACAGGACCCAGAATGGGAGCAGCAGGAGTGGGTGCGGAGGCTGAGGAGCGCAATGCCCACCTCTTAGCTGGTGGTGGTTGCTGGTGGTCAGTGGAGGAGGAGGTTGATGGCAGGGGCTGCTCCAGCAGCACGGGGGCTGGAGTAGGCGCGGTGCCCTGAGGGTGCAGGTGTTGGATGCTCTGCTCCAGCCGTCTCAGTTGCTGGAGCACCTCCTGGTGGCCTTCACGTTGCGCCTGGAGGAGTTCTTGGTGTGCTCGCTGCTGTGCCTCCAGTGCTTGGCGCTGCAGCTCCAGTTTCTGCTGGCGGTACTCCTCCAAGCGCACGTTGTGGCGGAGTAGTTCCGTGGCCAGCCGCAGGAGTTGCCTCCTTTGGGCGGATGGCCTCTGGCGGGGAGCTGGGCCCTCCTCCTCCTCACCAAAGTCCTCCGGTGCTGGAGGTGCGGCCTCTGCTGGTGCAGGTGGTGGTGGTGGTGGTGGCAGAGCCTGGACAGCTGGTGCAGGTGGTGGTGGTGGTGGTGGTGGCAGAGGCTGGACAGCCGGTGCAGGTGGTGGTGGTGGTGCTGGCAGAGGCTGGACAGCCGGTGCAGGTGGTGGTGGTGCTGGCAGAGGCTGGACAGCCGGTGCAGGTGGTGGTGGTGGTGCTGGCAGAGGCTGGACAGCTGGTGGTGGTAGAGGCTGGACAGCTGGTGCAGGTGGTGGTGGACGCGGAGGATGCACAGCTGGTGCAGGTGGTGGCGGCTGGACTGCTGGTGCTGCAGGCTGTGGAGGTTGAGGCTGGACAGATGGTGTAGGGCGTTGGCCTTGCAGGCCACTAGGGCCAGCCTCCTCTGAGTCTTCACCTGTATAGCACAAGAGTGAGGAATAGTGTTGGTGCAAATAACCCACTTTTGTCTTTCAGCATTCATATACATTGGTATGTCCCCCAACCTGATGACCCAGCAAAGAGATGGTGAGGAGAAATGGAATTGACACGGGTACGAAAGAGAGAGGCCCGCAGGCAGCTGGGTAGAGGTGGTGGATGAGCAGCCAAGAGAAGGACACCACTCACAACGTTGTGCACAAGCTGTTAGTTGTATAATTGTTAAATTGAACAACATTGCAGCATGTGTTGTGTTACTACTGACTTGCTAAACTGCATAGAACTGCTTTATGACCCCCATTACAGGCTCCTTCAGTTGAATGCATGTGGCCCACACTCAGTAGAGCACAGAGGTCACAGGAGGAACTAGGCACAGTTTGGTAATGGGAAAATAGGAGGGAGTAGTAGGGAAGGACGGCCCCCAGAGTTCTGCCACAGTAGTAACCTACACACACCCATAGGAGCCAACTGGAAAGTAGTATTGGGGGTGCTAAGCCCAGTGACCAACACTCCTCCCTGCACAGCTACATGATCTTTCCTCAATATTGGGGGTGCTCTCACACACACACAGCACCCACCCTGTCTGCTTGCTCCTATAACACACATGACCACTACCACTACTCAAATAGAGCTTACAATTAATTCTATAAATATGGGCACACAGGACAAGTAAGAGGAAACCCAATGACAACGGTAGGGATAGGGAGTAAGGGTAGAGAGCTAGTGAGTAGGGGTTACCAGGTCACAACAGCATCATAAAGGTGGCCTGTTAATATACAGAAAGACAGCCAGAGATACTCCCCCCCCATCCCCACCCACACCCACACCCACCTCCCTCCTCCTGCCCCCCACTCCTCACCTCCCTCCCCCTGACCCCAACTTCTATAACACAAGTGTACTGCAGCACAACAGATACCCCAACTGCATAATGAAACACCTACCTGAGTCCTCAGCCTGGCCCGAGGTGTCCATGGAGCCAATCCCGTGGATGCCCTCCTGGGGTAGGAGGGAGTACACCATCAGCTCCATTGGTGTAAGATTGGCAGTGTCATTGCCTGGGGGATTGGCCCCTGCCTTCCTGCGAACATCCCTCCTCAGCTTCCGCCACTTCCTCTTGCAGTCCTCCACGTCTCTCCCAGCATGGAAGACAGCATTCAGGCTGTCCCGTACTGCCTCCCATTCCCGCTGCTTTACTGTTGCTGCCAGCCTCTGCCCTGTGGGAGCAAACAGACTCCGGTGCCGCTGTACAATTTCTTGTACCAGGAGCTCCACCTCTGCCTCGAGAAAATTACCCTTCCGGGTCGGCGGCATGCGTGGTGGCATTGTACCAATGGTGTTTTCGAAAATACGGAGTGGGCGTTTATATAGGCGCCAAGAACGCCCATTGAGACGGGGGAATAGGCGTTTCTGATTTGGGCGCTACTTTTTCAATTATACACATAATTCCTAAGCGTGCCCAGCTCAGATAGCGATTAGGAACACATGCTTTCGATTATGAGTAGATAAGTATGGGCGTCTCCACCTGCCTTCCCTTTCTTCATTGCCATTTTACCTGCCATTTCCTGCACTGAGACCTTGCCGGTTGTTCGTAATAATCATTTACAGGGTTTTACCCTCACTTAGCATGCTTGGGTACACCTGTGTATTTAGGGGGGGGGGGGGGGAATAATTGTTGGCCCTCAGCCACCACGCCTTCCGTTTCCTGTCTTCCACATCGCCTGATGCTCCCTTCCTTTCTCCCATTCTCTCTGCCTGGTTGTAGCAGGCAGTGTGTGGGGGCCACGAATTTGCTACACTCACCCCAAATCAAGCACCCCTCGGTAAGGGTCATTTCAATCAGGGAGATGTGCAGCTAATGTTCCAGAAGATAAAAGGCGCACTACACAGTCTTGAAACAGACGTTCATGGTAAGCTCTCGTTTGTCTGCCACCTCTTCTCTTTGTGCTCATAGTCAAGGAGTGTGCATTCACTGTATGTATGTAGTCTGGAGTCAGATGTTAGGTAGCTCTGTTTTCACCAGGTTCCTGTGCACTGTACTGTGGGGTTGGCAGGTCCTCAGTGGTGTGGGCCAGCTGTTGGAGGTGCTGTATTGGTTCCCGGTAGCTTCCATCTTCCTTGTTTATGTGGTGTACCCCAGTCCCCATTTATGAAGTGGCCACCCATTCTCAAGGTCCATAGGCGGGGGAGGGGAGAATGATTAATGCAATGGATGTGTATAGCACTTTATGCAACACCTTCCTAAATTGCTCCATAGGTAGTAGGGTAGGGAACATGCACATTACATTGTTTTTAATCGGTAGCCTGGACAAAATGATCGAGGTGGCTACAGGTAGTGCCACTGAGGCCTATGACGTGGTGGTGAGGGAAAGGGGTGTGTGTACAGGTACCAACCCAAAGTAACTGGTGGTGGATAAAGCCTGGTGGCTGCTGTGGCCTAGTGGTTAGAGCACTAGCCTTATAATCATAAGGTTGCTGGTTCAAATCCCACCTAAGGCAAGTCACTTCAGAGACAAAGTTGGACACAAACCCAGAATACTTGAATGTAACACACCTTGGTTCACTACTGGAGAAAGTGTGATCACACCTGCAAATAATGAGCACCATTGTTATTTGTGCCCTTCCCTAACACAAGTATTACATTGCAACTGTGATGAAGTAACCATCCATCTATTGGGTTTCCCATTGTTTCCCTTTTGCTCCTCAGCATTATATACCATAGCTGATGTATTCAATGTGAAAATATGAGCCAGCTGTTTGTAGGTCCTTCTTGGGCCCCCCCCCCCACCCCACCAATGTGGCTTGTGGGTAAAGATATGTGTCCATCAGACAGCAAACACTGTGTATGTGGTACCTGGAGTTATGTGGAAGTGTGTACCTGGCAGATCACACGTGGTACACTATTAATCTCTTATTGATGGCACTCTGTAATGTGGGTCAGTATGGTGGAGGGGAGGGAGGGAGGAAGGGAGAGAGAGATGCTGGCTGGCCATTTTTATTAATGAACACAAATATCCATCCAGCCTCCCCGGCCCAACCCCCCTGCACATATGGGCCATGCAGGTTGGAATGAACAGGTGGCGTTCTGTCTGGCCAACATTCTCAGACATACATCACCTTCTCATTCACACAGCACATTTAATGCTATGCATATTGCTGCCTCCTTCCTCTCAACTCAACAGCACCATTTGGTGATATGTAATGCACAAGGGAGACAAACACACACACACACACACCCTGATAGTTATATTATAACAAAAATTTATTTGCCCCCCATCCCCACCCCCACCCCTACAAAATAACCCCAACAATGCCCTCCTCCCCCCCACAACTCCCCACACACCCCAACAATTCCCTCCCCCACCCCCCACAGAACCCCCAACATTTCCCTCCCCCCACACACACAACCCCAACAATTCCCTCCCTCCCTCCCCCCACACACACAACACCAACAGGCCCCCCTATTTAAATTAAGGGCGGCCACGCCCTCTTAGTAAGGCCCTCTGTAGCAGGGCAATGAGCAGCCCCAGCAGTACCCTTAGTGGGCCCTGGAGCTGCTCATTGCCCTGCCGTAGGGCTGTCACCTCCTGCAGCAGCTGGTGCTGGCCAACTATAATCTGCTGCTGGCCATCTACCAGCTGCTGCAGGAGGCGCACTACAGTCGCTGGCCCAAAGGCTGGAGGTGGGCCAGGGGACATGGATGATGGCCCAGGGGATGGAGGTGGGCCAGGGGACACAGAAGCTGGCCCAGGGGATGGAGGTGGGCCAGGGGACACAGAAGCTGGCCCAGGGGATGGAGGTGGGCCAGGCGATGGCGCTGCAGGTGGGGAGGGAGAGCCCTCATAAGGAGCTGCAGGTGGGGAGGGGTCCTCACGAATGTCTATGATGAGGACTCCCTCCTCCGAGTCCTCCTCCTCCTCTTCTCCCTGGTGGGCCGCCTCCTGGCCTGGCTGCTGCTCCTCCTCCTCCTCCATGTGCCCCTCCTCCTGCTCCTCCTCCTCCTCCTGCTCCTCCTCCTCCTCCTGCTCCTCCTCCTCCTCCTCCTCCTCCTCCTCCTCCTGGAGGTGGTGGCCCTCCTCATCTTCCCGCTCGGCTTCCTGCTGGTGGAGCCCTGTGTATGTAAAAGGAGTGTGATTGAGATCAGTGCATACAACATGGCTTGCATAGTGCAGTAGCTGGGTGGCGTGAGGCAGGGGATGGGGCAGGGTGTGGTAAGGCGTAGCCTATGCCCATGGGGAATGAGCTGCATCAGATGACATGACACAGAACCCTGGACCCTCCTCTGATACACACCACGCAGGACATGTTGCCATACCAAATTCATTGCTGACCAGCATGTTTGCATTGTGAGATGCAACGAGGGGTTGATGGGCAGTTGTTGTAGGAGTTATTGGGGGGGGGGGGGCAGTGGGAAGGGTGTTGAGCACAATTCTTTTATGTGAGTTAGGCCATAACATGCAGTAAAAGTAGGGCCTCAGGCAACTGTACCAGGACACACTAATCAGCCACCACAGTAAGGGGAATAGTAAAGTGTGGCATATCATCTCATTCATCTCGGGGGGGATGGTCGGACGTTGCAAGCACGCTCATGGGAGAACCCCTGCAACCTGCATCCTTGATCTGGGACAGATATGGTATTACTAGGTGGCTATTAGGCACATGGGAAGTGATATTGTACAACACATTTGCTTTATTCATAAAATGTATGTAGTAATCTGTACAGGTGTCCTGTTTTTCAAAATACTTACGGCGAGCCCTGAGGTGCCTTCGCACCGCCCGAATGACGTCGGGCCTCTCCCGCCTCACCCTGCGGAACCGCCTCCGCAGGGACTCGAGGTCCCGGTGGACTCCAAAGCGTCTGTAAGATATAAGTTTGGAGAGCAGGGGTCAGGGGTGTTGGTCCTTTTTGTCCCCTGCACACATTCATTTGCTATTCACATACCAGAGAGAGAGGGTCTACAGTGTTGGGGGGGGGGGGGGGCACCTCCATTGGTAGTGAATCATAGGAGCCACCTTTTTTCCATTTTGGGGGGTGGAACCCCCAGTGGAGATGACCCCTCCCTCCATACATATTTGATATTGGGGGGTGGGGTGGTGAAGCACCCACAGCAGCCACCGAGTTGGTTCCTATGCAGATGATGCCAGAGAGGTGGCCATGAGGCCAGACAGTACCGTTTGTATACATTATAATGTATGCTTGTTAAACTACTTTATATGTGTTATCATGACCATGTTATAAAGTATGGTATAGGTTTCATTGGTCTCATGCTTCCACTATTCAGAGGCTCCAAAGAGGGGTTGGAAAATGTGGCCTTCACATAACTAACGAAATTGTCACATAACACTAATAGAATAGTCACATACCTAACCTAACGAAATACATTCTTGTAGGGATGTGGGAATGGTGGTCGTTTCAATAACATACAAATTATTGGTGATTGTGCATGTTCCTATATTACTCATGATCCTTGCATGGACACTCCAGTTACTGCTGGTAACATTGATGACGGAGCTGTTATATGTGTAGGTACAGGAGGGGAGGGGGGTTGGGCCATAACCTTACCTCTCTAATCTTTCCCGGATGCGGGACCAGGCTCGCATGGCCTGCAGCCTGGGGGGCAGGTGGTGGTGCTGGATGAAAAGGCGATGGCGGTGCCTTAGGCAGAGCCGGACAAGCAGCAGGCTCTCCTCTTCTCCAAAATTTGGCTCCCTGCGTTGTGCCATTTTTCCACGTGTTGGAAAAGAAGTGCCTTATATAGACGACCTTGCGTGAGGGACGTCGTTTCATGCACAGCTCCATATATGGATGACCATTCCATATATGGCCCCTATCAGCACGTGGACGCCCTCGTAAGCATAGACGTCTTTGACGTGCACATGCCTGCAGGAGTGTGAAACGTGCCTTCTATAGATGAGTATGACGCACCCCACCCGACCCTTTTCACATATACACAATATACATTTACTGCATGTTCAGTAGGTGTACAGTGCATGCAGATCCGCACATTTAGATGGGCACATATGATGAATGTATGGGTGGAGCAGCATGATATGTCTGTAGTTGACACATATATGCGTTCGTCATATATTTCCGTACCTGGATGGCCTGAACAACATGTACTGTACTTGCGATACACCTATGTACATTATTTTACACACCACGTGATTTGGTCGTTTGCACCTGCAATAGTCGACCGTGTTAGGGCGCCCAATTTAGTCACGCTTATGCGCTCGTCATTTGATTGTTTTCTTACAGGGATAATCGATTGTCGAAAAACGCCCACACTATTTTTCCATTATACAGGTCTATTTTTGGACGTTATCGTAAGAACGCCCTAATTCGTACTTGGACGATCTTTCCATTTTGCCCCTCTATTTGACCTTGAACAGTTAATAAGGTTTGTTTAGAGAAATGAAATATGAACTGATACGGATTTAGAGGCTGGAAGCCAATCCCTTTTTGATTTTTATGTTCCACAAGGCAGGCTCTTCTGTTTAACTTTGCTTTGATAGCTTTAGTAACAATTTTATTGTCATAATATTTTTCATTCTGTGTATTTTTTTTGTCCAGCTGTGGCAACTGACAATTTCCTTTTCATTAACCATCTGTTGCTCTTTCTTCCTTATCTGCCTCCTTGTTTTGCATAGTGACCTGGAACTATAATCTAGATGTGCAAACAAGAAAACAGTAGTCTTTTCCTTTTCTTCCTACCCTAGTATTGCTATAATGCGTTTTGCTACAAAGCTGCAGATGTTTGGGATGCTCTGCAGGAGAACCCACTGACTACCCATGGAACCTCCATCCATTCGTTTTTCACCTTGATTGCAGCACCTGTATAACACTGAACATAAGTATTGCCATACTGGGACAGACCAAAGGTCCATCAAGCCCAGCATCCTGTTTCCAACAGTGGCCAATCCAGGTCACAAATACCTGGCAAGATCCCAAAAAAGTACAAAACATTTTATGCTGCTTATCCGAGAAATAGTGGATTTTTCCCAAGTCCAGTAGCAGACATAGTGCAGAGGGCTCATGATCCTGGAGTTTGACAGGCTGGTTTTTCATAATGCCTCCCTTCGTGTAACAGGAAGGAAGTCAGTTTGCTCTCCATTCAACTAAGGGCTGCATATCATCACCATGACAGGCTGCTCTGAGTTTTTTTCTGACAGTGCATCTTTTTAACACCATTAGTTTATTGCATTGGAAGTTAAAGATTTTTTTTAGCGCTTGCATTAGAATGCTGTGCACTGAAGCTTAGCACAGCATTCTAACACAGTGCTTACTACCAAACCACCTCCTCCTCCTCCTCACCCTCTAACCCACTCCCTCAACCAACCAACCCAGGCCTCCTTTTCCTCTTTTCCTAATATCACCGGAGGAAACCGCCCACCTTCTTTCCACCTCGAAATGCACCACCTGTTCCTCTGACCCGATCCCCACCAACTTACTTAACACCATCTCTCCTACTGTCACCCCCTCCATCTGTCATATCCTCAACCTCTCTCTCTCCACTGCAACTGTCCCTGACACCTTCAAGCATGCTGTAGTCACACCTCTCCTCAAAAAAACATCACTTGACCCTACCTGCCCCTCCAACTATCGCCCCATCTCCCTCCTACCCTTCCTCTCCAAGATACTTGAATGCGCCTTTCACAGCCGCTGCCTCGATTTTCTCTCCTCTCATGCCATCCTAGATCCGCTTCAATCTGGTTTTCACCCTCTACACTCGACAGAAATGGCACTCACCAAAGTTTGTAAGGACCTGTTCCTTGCCAAATCCAAAGGTCATTACTCCATCCTCATCCTCCTTGACCTATCCGCCGCATTTGACACTGTCAATCATAATTTACTCCTTGCCACGCTATCTTCATTTGCGTTCCAGGGCTCTGTCTTCTCCTGGTTCTCCTCTTATCTCTCCCACCGTACCTTCAGAGTGCATTCTCATGGATCTTCCTCCACCCCCATCCCGCTCTCTGTTGGAGTTCCTCAGGGATCTGTCCTTGGACCCCTTCTTTTTTCAATCTACACCTCTTCCCTGGGCTCGCTGATCTTATCTCATGGCTTCCAATATCATCTCTATGCCAACGACACCCAGCTTTATCTCTCCATACCTGACATCACTGCGGAAACCCAGGCCAAAGTATCGGCCTGCTTATCGGACATTGCTACCTGGATGTCCAACCGCCACCTGAAACTGAACATGTCCAAGACAGAGCTTATTATCTTTCCACCCAAACCCACATCTCCTCTCCCCCCACTCTCTACCTCAGTCGATGGCACTCGCATCCTCCCCATCTCATCTGCCCGCAACCTCGGAGTCATCTTCGACTCCTCCCTCTCCTTCGCCGCGCATATCCAGCAGATAGCCAAGACCTGTCGCTTCTTTCTCTACAACATCAGCAAAATTCGCCCTTTCCTCTCTGAGCACACCACCCGAACTCTCATCCACTCTCTCATTACCTCTCGCCTTGACTACTGCAACCTACTCCTCACTGGCCTCCCACTTAGCCACCTATCCCCCTTCAATCCATTCAGAACTCTGATGCACGTCTTATCTTCCTCCTGGACCGATATGCTCATATCACCCCTCTCCTCAAGTCACTTCTCTGGCTTCCGATCAGGTACCGCATACAGTTCAAACGTCTCCTACTAACCTGCAAATGCACTCAATCTGCAGCCCCTCACTACCTCTCTACCCTTATCTCCCCTTACGCTCCTACCCGAAACCTCCGCTCAAAGGACAAATCCCTCCTCTCTGCTCCCTTCTCCACCATCGCCAACTCCAGGCTCCGCCCTTTCTGCCTTACCTCTCCCTATGCTTGGAACAAACTCCCTGAGCCCATACGCAGAGCCCCCTCCCTGCCCATCTTCAAATCCTTACTCAAAGCCCATCTCTTCAATGTCACCTTCGGCACCTAATCATTTTACCTCTATCCAGGAAATCTAGACTGCCCCAATTGACTGTCTGCACATGTTGTCCATTAGATTGTAAGCTGACTGCACATGTCCTTTGGATTGTAAGCTCCTTTGAGCAGGGACTGTCCTTCTTTGTTAAACTGTACAGCGCTGCGCAACCCTAGTAGCGCTTTAGAAATGTTAAGTAGTAGTAGTTACTGAACTACAGCAATAAAGGGGAAGGGGAAGGCAAATGGGACTTGATATACCACCTTTCTGAAGTTTTTGCAACTACGTTCAAAGCAGTTTACATATATTCAGGTACTTATTTTGTACCAGGGGCAATGGAGGGTTAAGTGATTTACCCAGAGTCACAAGAAGCTGTAGTGGGAATCAAACTCAGCTCCCCAGAATCAAAGTCCACTGCACTAACTACTAGGCTACTTTAAAGACACACATTTGAAACTTCTGAGCAGCAATGCCAATTCTGAAGTCTTCAATGAGTGCTAATTGTGGCCCCGATGCTCAAAAGCAAATGTGGGCGCTAGAGGCCGTTAGTGCTGGACTAGCGCCCATGTTTATTTATTTATTTATTTATTTATTTATTTATTTATTTAAATTTTTCAATTACATCAAGTATTATATCTTGAATACAGATAAAGACGATTTAGTGTCTTAAAGAAAACTTTTTTTTTTTTTAAAGAATATAAACTTTATAGAAATAAGTATAATTAACAAAGAAACCATTACTCGTCTATAGTCCACAATACTAGGGGATTATCACAATTTTCAGGAAATCAAATAAGATTTTTAGAAACCAACTTCTAAATCAAAACATGAAGGCTAGTATAAGCATTCCAGGCAATATAAACTATTTATGGGATTGAAGTTATTAGTATCCCTGGTAATGGAAGCTGTGAGTCTCTCAGCTTTGCTTCTAAAAAAGAGTTCAATTGGTTTGCCTCAAAAAATACATATTTAATTGAATTTAATTTTATCACGCACTTGCAAGGAAAGTTCAGCCAAAATAGTGCTCCAAGTTGCATTACCTTTGGTCTCAGTTTAAGAAATTCTTTTCTTTTCTTTTGCGTTATTCTTGAGACATCAGGATACATTCTAATTTTACACTCTAGGAAATCTGGTCTTTTATTCAAAAAGAATTGTTTAAGTATCCAGTCTCTGTCCGGTTGAAGTATGAAAATCACTTTAAGTGTAGCAGTTGTTAGACCCACATTGTCTCCTTCAATAATTTGAGTCAAATTTAAATCCAAAGATTGGGCATTTACTTCCTCTCTTTGTACTAGGTCTTTCTTCCGAGATGGTTCTATATAGAAAATCTTTGAAATTGGTGGATATGATTTTTCTGGAATTTTTAGAACCTCTGTTAAATACTGCTTGAAGGTTATCAATGGAGAAATAGCAACCTGCTTAGGAAAGTTTATCAGTCTGAGGGCATTTGAACGTTGGTAATTCTCTAATATTTCAATTCTATTTTGAAGATGTAAATTTTCCTTAATTAAATTTACTTGTATTTGTTGAGAATTTTTGATTACTGAAGAGTTAGTTTCCACATCTTTGCCCAAGGATTTTAATCTCATGTCCATTTCCACAATTTTTTCATTATCTGATATGAATTTCTTATTTAACTGAATAAATTTTTGAGTAAATGAGGCTTCTAAACCTACAAGTGCTTCCCAAATGTTATCCAACGTTATTTGTTGAGGCTTTCCAGGTAAAAACGACTTACTTAGTATATCCGTTATAGGAGTTGAAGTTAAAGCTGGTTGACCTCCCACTGCTCCACGTTCTTCCGCAGGGACAACCTCTCCTCCACTCCCTTCTGCTGTATCCACAGCAGGGTTCGCCGGCGTCTCAGGCGTCGACTCAGCACCCGCGTCAGGAAACCCCGTTGCGTCCTGCGCATCGAGGGGTCTCCGGTCCGAGTTCAGCGCCATAGCCGGCATGGGAGGAGGAATCCTCATCTCGGGGCTAAAAGATGTCTCCTGTTCAAGCTGGGGAAACGGCAGACCTCTCCCTAATCCCTCCAGCAGCGAACCAGTCCCCGTCGGTGTGCCCGGTAAAAGGAAGCGATCCATTGTTCCAACACCAGGTAAAAGGGGAGTAGCGGGACCTCCTCTCCTTTTAGGCATCGTTTAGGAAACTCAATCGAAGGCAAAAAAAATCAAGAGTAAGAGCGGTTAACAGCGGAGCTTTCTTCCGTGCTTCCTACTTAGCCGCCATCTTGAATCCCCTGACTAGCGCCCATGTTTGCCGGCGCTGATGATCAGAGCTGGTGAGCATGTGAAACAATGAGCTTGCCAGCTCTGACTGCTAATTGCATGCAAATGCTTGCAAAAGAGGGTATCTCACATTCCTCTCAAATGCTCAGCAGGCAGCACGCCAAACTAGGGTGCTGCTCCTGCAGCAAACACTATGCCAGCTCGGAGCTGATGTTAGAGTTTGCCAAGCAGGGGAGGAATGGGGGAGACTGGCCTACACAGCCCTGGTGGTCCAGTGGACTCCAGAACCCCTTACATGAAAGGGTCCTCTTTCTTCTGCGGACACCACCTCAAAATGGTGGCATCCCACCCTACCCGGTGTATCCTAGGTTGAACTGGGTGGGGCCTAACTACCATACTTTCTATTGTTATTTGAATATTTTTACTGCTGTAATTGCCTGTTGCTCATGTTTATTCTTACTGTACACCGCCTTGAGTGAATTCCTTCAAAAAGGTGGTAAATAAAGCCTAATAAATAAATAAATAAATAAATAATTAATAAATATAAGGGAGAAACTCCAGGTCCCCTTGTTTTGGTGGACTGGGTCGGTGTGTGTGTGTGTGGGGGGGGGGGGGGAGGGATTATGAAGTGGTGTGCTCGAGTCGGCACTCACTGGCTCACAAGAGCCGGTTGTTAAATTTTGCGAGCCAGTTGTTGAATGGAGCCAGGCAGCCAGCACACAAATATCTAGGTTTTTTTCTCCTCCCCTAGATAACAGAATCATCCTCTCTCTATCCTCCCCCGCCCACCCACATGTCCAGCATATCTCTCTCACAGGGGGATGATAATGGCCTAGTGGTTAGGGTGGTGGACTTTGGTCCTGGGGAACTGAGGAACTGATTCCCACTTCAGGCACAGGCAGCTTCTTGTGACTCTGGGCAAGTCACTTAACCCTCCACTGCCTAAGGTACAAATAAGTACCTGTATATAATATGTAAGCCGCATTGAGCCTGCCATGAGTGGGAAAGCGTGGGATACAAATGTAACAAAAAATAAAAATGCCGGCGCTAGAGGCTGTTAGCGCTATACTAGCGCCAGTGTTTGCTAACGCCCCATGATCAGAGCCTTCGAGCGCATGAAACAATGCGCTCGAGGGCTCTGAACGCAACTAGCATGCAAATGCATGCTAAACAGGGCTAAACATATTCATCCCCAATGTTCAGCGGACAGTGTGCCAAAGATTGGGTCACTGGCCGCGGCAAACCCTGCGCCAGCTCCGAGCTGGTGTTAGGGTTTGCAGATCATTGGGGAGGAATGGTGAGCCCTGTCCAGCATGCATTTGCATGCTGACAGGCCCTGCTATGATTCTGTTTAATCTCTGCTAGTCAGACAGGGGAGTGCTTGGAACCGTTCCTGATTGGCCCATCTGGGCTGAGCTGACGTCAGTTTGATCTACTTAAGCTTACCCTTCCCTACAACCCTTGCTTTGGCGTTGTCCCTTTTTTTTGCTGAAGTCTTACCTTGCACTGTTTGAGCTGTTGCTCTGTGCTTTTGTGGAGTTTGTTTACTCCTTCCTTGCTTGTAGTTCTCTGTTGCTCTGTCTCTGTGTGCTTGCTGTTTCCAGCCTGTGTCTAATTACCCCTCTACACTACACCTGGGATTTCCTCTGTTTCACTGTGGTCCTTTGTGGTGAGCTCATATATCCTTCTGTTCCAGTTTGTTTGTTTTGGTTTTCTTGGAGTTACCCTTTGTGGGTGTTTGTTGTGCTTCTTGTCTGTGTGGCAGACTGGGGACTTTTGTTTCTCTCTGTGGGGGTTGTTTGTTCTTTCCCTGTGCTTACATTAACCCTTGACTGCAGTGTTCCTGCCTCGGTCAGCTGTGTGCTCAGAGTCTGGTTAACCCTTTGAGGCATATTTTCAAAGCACTTTGGGAGGCTAAGTTCCATAGGTTTCTATGGAACTTTGGGAGGCTAAGTGCTTTGAAAATGAGCTTGTTTGTCTGCAGTATTTCCCTGCCTCTGGCAGCTGTGTGTTTGGAGCAGTCTTTCTCTTGTGACTGTTTTAGTTCTTTTCGCTGTCACTACCCTTTCTATTGCTGTGTACTGCTTTTTCTGAGCACGGTGCGTGTCAGGCACTGCACTCTATTTTTTGCTGACTTTTCCCTCCCCTGTCTGCTTAGGGTCTTTGCTCTCTGTATCCATATTTCCACAGTCCCTCATTTCCTTTGTGTGCTGTGGGGTTCAGCCTGATGTGCTTCCTATAGTTACCTCTCTTAGATCATTTTCCCCTGTGTCCTTAGCAAGCACTTAGTGTGTTAGTGCTCTAGTCCCCGTGGGGACCCATTCATTTTTTCTTTCTCCCTTCCCTGGGTTTGAGTCAGTTCCGATTAGGCCGTGAGGCCCGTATGATTGTATTCTGAGTAAGTGGGTTCCCGATAGGCTGTGAGGCCCGCCTGAATGCCCTATCTTCTCTTTTCTGGTAGTGCAAGTTGGTGGCGTGTGTGTGTGCAGGGCTTGGTAGCTGGAGTAGTGTATAGTAGTGTATAGTACCTGTTTGGTCCATCCTAGGCCTTGGCCCAAAAGCTATACTAGGCTTTGGCCTAGGCTCAAGGGCTCACGACCATCCTGACAGGCCCCCATTCCCCCCAACAGCAAACCTGCCAGTGACAGAGGGCTGGAGGTCCGGCGGACCTCTGGCCCCACGACAATCCCCCCCCCCCCCCACAGGTTCAGGGAGGGCTGGAGACCCGGTGGGTCTCCAGCCCCCCTAACTCCCCCAGCAAAAGGTCCCTGGTGGCCTAGTGCTGACCAACCAACCTCCCCCCCCCAGCGACAGGGGGGCTGGAGGTCCGGTGGGTCTTCAGCCCCCTCCTAACTCCCCCAGCAAAAGGTCCCTGGTGGCCTAGTGGCAACCAACCAACCTCCCCCAGCGACAGGGAGGCTGGAGGTCTGGTGGGTCTCCAGCCCCCCTAACTCCCCCAGCAAAAGGTCCCTGGTGGCCTAGTGGCGACCAACCAACCCCCCACAGCGACAGGGGGGCTGGAGGTCCAGTAAGTCTCCAGCCCCCCCTAACTCCCCCAGCAAAAAGTCCCTGGTGGCCTGGTGGCGACCAACCAACCTCCCCCAGCGACAGGGGGGCTGGAGGTCCGCTGGACCTCCAGTCCCCCCCCAGGTTCAGGGAGGGCTGGAGATCTGGTGGGACTCCAGCCCCCCCTAATCCCCCAGCAAGGGGTCCACCAGTCCCCCCTACCCCCCTACCTTGTGTGTTGGAGGAGGGAGGGTAGCCTGTCTCCCTCCTCTTCCTGCAACGCCATAAAATGGAGAGAGAGATACTGGACCATGGGTGGGGCATGGACTGCAGAAGAGAGATAGGAAGAGATGCTGGCATTAGGGTGGAGGTATGGGAGGAAGGGAAGAGAGAGCGGAGAAGGTGGACAAAGAGAGGGACAAGGACATGGAAAAGAGATTCTGGGTATGAAGGGAACAGGGGGACAGGGACACAGAGGTGTGGTGCTGGACAGGGCAAGATAGAGACAAAGAAGGGAAATGATATGGGGGTGTGGAGAATAGGGACACAGAGGGAAGATATTCAACATGGGGTGGAAGATAAGGACAAGGACACAGAGGGAAGATGGATGGTGGACATGAAGGAAGGATATCTGGAAACATAGGAAAGAACAGAGAATAGCAGAAAAGATATGATAGAACAAAAACAAATGAAAAATAAAATTTTTAGACAAAACAATAGACAAAAAGTATTTTACTTTGAATTTATTAATTAGAAGATGTCAGCTTTGGGAAATGTTAATTTGAAGATCTAAAACAAAGTCATGTTATGTAGGGATATTCATGCAAATCATCTTCCCAAAGTTCCCAGAATATATAACATAATTCTCAATTGCTTAACTGCATAATTTGAAAGGAGCATTCACTAAAGTTCTTTATTTTATGCAAATATTTACCCCCTGATATTTAGCCAGTGGCGGGCAGCACTTTGACTGCCCACCACTGGCATTCAACCTGAATATTCAATGCCAGGCCATTTCCAGTGACGGATATTGAATATCCAGGTTTTGCAACATTGGCTAGCACATGATCGGTTAAATTGATGTTCAGACTTAACCAGCCATGGAATAGTGGGCAAAGATAGGCCTGCTTTTTATGTAGCCTTATTTACCTGCTAAACCTGGCTGGTTATGTTCCGAATATTGGGACTTAACCAGTCATGCCCCTAGAATACCCCCAACATCACCAGTTTTTATTTGGTGCTTACTGGTAATTTTCAGCAGTGATAACCAGTTAAATGCCATTGAGCATGACCGGTTATTTGCTGAGACATGAGTTAACCAGCTGCTGGCCGTTCCCGGACGGTTAACTCTCTTTGAATATTGGCCAGTTAGAGACCGTCAGAAGTAGTGTGGTATTTCAAGCATTATTTTTTTTTTGTAGCTCAAATCACATTTAATTTATCATTGGTCAAATTATTTTACTAAATTTCTAGTTGGCATTATTCAACCAATTAAAGAAACTGTGCTTCAATTCTATGATCATCTCATCTCAAAAGCTTAATATACATAAAAATAACAACACACTTATCTGTAAAATATCAAGGACCAGTCACTGCTGCTACAAGGGAAAGGAAATCACCTCTTCTTGCCTGTCCCCTGGAAGGATGTGGCCACTCAGTTCCACAGAAGTAGAGAAGTCTCCTCTTCTTCTCTGCTCCCTGGAGGGATCTAGCCAACCAGTGTAGCAGGGGTGGGGAAGCCTATTCTTGGCTGCCCCCTGGAAGGAGGTAGTATTCTGAGATCCATGTGCACTGTGCAGATCTCACTGCATTAGTAGCACAAGCCAGAACATAGTATATGTGTTTTGGAGGTCCTGCTGTTTCCTACCTCCATGTCTTAGCTGGAGACGAGAGAGATACAATGATCAAGGTGTGTTTTGGGGGTTGGGAGTGGGGGTTTGAGAAACAGAGAAGAGGAAGAGCAGGGATGGGAGGGAGGAAAGCCAGAATCAAGTTTAGGGGTTTGGATGTGGGGGAGGATGACAATGAATGAAGATTGATCTTCGAGGCAAGGGAGGTTGGAAGGTAGGTAGGGATTGATAAGTTGATGAGTTAGATGGGATGAAGAATGGATGAATTGATGGAAACAGAAGGAAAGAAAGGAAAGAGTTGGGACACATGGAGGGAATGGAGAAAGTTAGAAGAGATGAGGAAAATGGGACATAAAAGAATGGAGACAGATGAAAGGATAGAGAAGGACATGGGAAAAGAATGAGAAAAGATGGAGAAGGCCAGTTAGAAGGTAAGATGAGGAAAAACAAATTAGATTGAGAAAGGTAAAAATGCGGGCATAAATGCTGAAGAGATGCTAAGAGAGGATCTGCTGAAGAGAAGAAATCGCCACTGGAAAATTGCATTCAAACTTGGGAAAGGGTAGATTTGGGGTTAAATAGATATTTTTTAATGTTACTCTGCTTATTTAGCAAAGGCACTTTAGAGAATAGTTTAACACTTACATTTTCTGTTAAGAGTTTCATATAAAAGCTTTTTATAGTGTGTGGTTTAGTTTTACATTTAAAGGAGCTGCTTTAGAATTTACCAGCAGTTAAAGCAAGTCTCTGTTTAGAGTTTAAACTGGAACTGGTTAAAAGATAGAAAACAGAGAATAGGGTTAAATAGCCAATTATTTTCAATAGAGGAAGGTGAATAGTAGAGTGCTGCAGGGATTCGTACTGGGATCATTGCTTTTTAACATGCTTATAAATGATCTGGAAAAGGGAATGATGAATGAGATGATAACATTTGCAGATGTCAAAAAAATTATTCAAAGTTGTTAAATCACATGCAGACTGCATGAAATTGCAGGAGGAACTTGAGAGGCTGGAAAACTGGGCATTCATGGGACAGATGAAAGTTATTGTGGGCTACTAAAAAGTGATGCACTTTGGGGAGATTAACCCAAATTTTAATTATATGATGCTAAGTTCTACATTAGGAGTCACCACCAAGGAAAAGGATTTAGGTGCCATTCTGGATAATACTTTGAAATCTTCTGCTCAGTGTGCGGCTGCGTGCAAAAAACCAAACAGAACATTAAGAATTTATTAGGAAGGGGGGGGGGGGGGGGTCACGTGATGATCAGGTAGTGAACGGACGCCTATGAGAGGAGCTCCCGAATGGATCCCTAGTTATTCTCTATTTAACACCCTTTTGCGGCATGAGATCTGGATAGAAACGCCAAGGCAGTCTTCAACTTTCCTTGCCTCTCTTTTTGGTAACTGGAAGCAAGACGATAGAGCTTCGTATGGCGGGAAAGACACTGCGCACTGTGAAAGAGCGAAACCGGCAAGCAGAAAACAAGATGGCACCGGAACCATCGATATCTATGGTCATGCTGCAGGAGGAGACGGTTCGGGAACTTCCCCGAAGTGTTGCTGCAGTCCTTGAAGATAAGCTATCAAAGCTCCAATCGTCAGTAGACGATATTAAGACATGTTTGGATTCTCAAGGAGCTCGCCTGCAACAAGTGGAAGACCGCATGGTCCATGCGGAGGACTGGTTGGCCTCAGCTGAAAATCGGCTGTGTGTGCTCGAGGAAGAAAACAAGACCCTTACCAAACGCCTTGAAGATCAAGAAAACAGAACCAGATGAAATAGCATCAGGTTGGTGGGAGTCCCGGAATCAGTTAAAGACAGCGAACTCCCCGCTTTAGTAGGCAGATGGCTCCCGGAGCAGCTGGGGTTCCCGACGGCAGCCCTCCCTATTAAGATAGAGCGAGCGCATCAGCTGGGAGGCACAGTGTTACCAGAGGGCTGACCACGTATGGTGATAGCCCAGGTCCTGAACGCAGATATGGCTCAGATTATGGCGCTTTACAGGCACAAACGGGACCTGTGCTATGTAGGCAAACCCCTGCGGATCTTTCAGGATTATTCCAACCTGGTGGCAGGAAAGCGGAGAATGTTGGCCCCTCACTGCACTATTCTTTTCAAACGAGGCATGCAATTTTCACTGCAATACCCGGCAAGAGTCTGCTTACACTATCAAAACAAGTAGCTCTTTTTTGAGGAACCCAAGAAACTGCAGGACTTTATAGAATCGCTACCGCCTGTGAAGTAAGAAGTGAATCAGAACTGTGTTCGACATCTGCACGGTAACTTTTATCCTACTTGACTGTTTAATTTTAGATCAGACCATCCGCATATTGCTACCCTTTTGCTCTATGGTCTGAGTCGCTGGCCTTTCAGACAGGTTTATTGAGTAACTTAGCCATCGTGAACGACTAAGGTATCAGAGGACCTGGCTATTACCGTCCGCATCTATTTCAGGCCATATCTGACTGGATTTTCACCTCATTCGGGGTGTTGGCCCAGGATAGATGTCTCTCCTCACAAAGACTCGGGACCTTGGGCTTTCATATCACCTGAGTATCATGATAAGTGCGAGTGGTTGCAGAGCTCGAGGGCCTGGTCTTAGACTCGGGCTACCTTGTGGCTCGCCCACTGCATTAAACTAAGGGTACAACAAGCCTCTTTAGACATTGTTTGTTACTTAAATGCCGTTGTTTTCAATGATGATTGCATGCCGCTTGGGGATTATATGGGTGTGTAGTTACAGCAGTTCGATGGGGCCGGGAGGGGGCTCCTCTCTACATAGACATCGGGGAAATATGGTTGCTTCTGTTGGGGGAGCTTTACTGTTAGTAGCAAGGGTGGGAATGTTGGTGGGGAGGGCAGGGAGAGTTGTATCCTGCGAATCTCCTCGGTAAGAATAAGTCACCCAAACTTGCAGGAACACCTCAATGCAATCCTACTCTACAGACCGCCAGGCAACTGGCAAGACTCCCAAACACACTTTATGGACTTCATCTCGAACACTTGTATTTCTACCTCAAACCTTATCATAATAGGAGATATCAACCTGCACCTTGAAGATCTTACCTTAACAAACACCCAAAAATGCAAAGAGTTCCTACAACTATGGGATCTTCATTCACCAAATACACAACCGACACACATAAAAGGACACAAACTAGACATTATCACACACAAATTTGATCCAAACTCAAACCTTCTACTAATAGATATAAGATGGACACCTGCACCGTGGTCAGACAACTATAAAGCATACATCTCCCTCCAATGGCGAATGAAAGACACAATAAACAAGACCGAAAAACCTACACCACGAGAGGAAAAATAGAACCGGTAATATTCTGGCAACAGATCTACCAAAACGGATGGACAACAAAAGCAGACACAAACCAATTCCTCCAAGAATGGGACGATAGATGCAGAACAATACTCGACAACATTTCCCCAATTCAAATCAGAACCTCACACAGGAAGAAATCAACACCATGGTTCACCAAAGAACTGAAAAAACTCAAAACACAAGTTAGAAGGTTAGAGCGTGCGTGGAATAAAAAGAAAGATGACCCAACACTTAACGCCTGGAAACTACATCAAAGAAAATATAAGTACACTATAAGGCAAACTAAAAGATTATTTTATAAAAATGAAATCGGACCGAACTACAAGGACACACACAAACTCTTCCAACTCGTGAACAAACTACTAGATACCACATCAATCACAACCAACAACAAAGACACACCAGGAGCAAACAATCTCGCGAAATACTTCAATGAGAAAATCGTACAACTGCGACTTAAAATACCAGTCAGCACCACCAATTACGCCGCACTCCTTGACTGTCTAGATCCAGACCCAGGTGTATACCCAGCAGACAGAACCTGGACCAATTTCGAGATATTATCGGAGGATCTTATCTCCCAAACGCTCAAAAGATTTGCCAAATCTCATTGCAAATTAGATATATGCCCAAACAACCTTATGACATCTGCCCCTCATCAATTTATAATAGACCTCACGAATCACATAAACTATATGCTACAAATTGGACTCTTCCCGAAGGAAAAAGGAAACATTCTACTCACTCCCAAAGACGCAAAGAAGAGTGCCAGTGAACTAACCAACTACAGACCAGTAGCATCCATACCCTTAATAACCAAACTAACGGAAGGGATGGTAACCAAACAACTCACAAACTACTTAAACAAATTCTCAATACTACACGACTCCCAGTCAGGATTTCGGTCTAACCACAGCACGGAAACAGTACTAGTTACTCTCATGAATAAATTTAAACAAATGATTGCAACTGGCAAGAACATACTACTGCTACAATTTGACATGTCTAGCGCCTTCGATATGGTTGATCATGGAATACTATTACATATCCTCGAGTATTTCGGAATTGGAGGAATTGTTCTCAACTGGTTCAAAGGGTTCCTAACCACACGATCATACCAAGTGACATCTAATTCGACTACATCAGCTACATGGATGCCTGAATGCGGAGTTCCACAGGGATCCGCCCTCTCACCAACTCTATTCAACTTAATGATGATACCCTTGGCGAAACTATTATCAAACCAGAACCTTAACCCATACATATACGCAGACGACATAATGATCTACATTCCATTTAAACAAGATCTAAAGGAAATGTCCAATGACATCAACCAAAGCCTACATATCATGCACACATGGGCGGATGCATTCAAGCTGAAACTGAATGCAAAAAAAACCCAATGCCTAATACTCACCTCACAACACAATACGAACAAATTCACCACCATTGACACACCAAAACTGAATCTTCCAATTTCGGACACCCTAAAAATTCTTGGAGTTACCATCGATCGACACCTAACACTTGAGAGTCACGCGAAAAACACAACCAAGAAGATATTTCATTCAATGTGGAAATTAAAAAGAGTAAGACTTTTCTTCCCAAGAACCATCTTCCGCAACCTGGTACAATCAATGGTACTCAGCCACCTAGATTACTGCAATGCACTCTACGCTGGCTGCAAAGAGCAAATAATCAAGAAACCTCAGACAACTCAGAACACTGCAGCTAGACTCCTATTCGGTAAAACAAAATACGAAAGCGCTAAACCCCTACAAAAAAAGATGCACTGGCTCCCACTCAAAGAACGTATTATGTTCAAAATATGCACCCTAGTTCATAAAATTATTCACGGAGATGCACCAGCCTACATGTCAGACCTGATAGACCTACCACCCAGGAATGCTAAAAAATCATCCCGCACATTCCTTAATCTTCACTTCCCAAACTGTAAAGGTCTCAAATACAAACTAACGCATGCGTCAACCTTTTCCTACCTGAGCACACAATTCTGGAATGTGCTGCCGCGCAATTTAAAAACGATCTATGAACTAGCGAACTTCCGAATTCTACTGAAGACTCATCTCTTTAACAAGGCATACAACAATGATCAACAAATATGAACTCCTGTACACATATCCAGAACTGCCTCCATAATATCTACTTGCCAAAATATTAACATGTTTTTTCATTATCATGCTACCCAAGATCCTTTTGCTATTACTAAATGTATACTTTCTTATATAATTCTTATATATTTCTTATTATGCTTGCTTGTTAAAATACTATCATGTTCTATCATTATCATGTTACCCAAAATCCTTCTGTTATCACTAAATGTATACTTTCTCATGTATTTCCACTACTCATGATGTATTGTAAGCCACATTGAGCCTGCAAAGAGGTGGGAAAATGTGGGATACAAATGCAACAAATAAATAATAAATCATATCTCCTCTCTTCTAGTGTATATATGTTGAGGTTTATAATCCTGTCCCCATATGTTTTATGACAGAGATCACTTACCAATTTTGTAACCGCCCTCTGGACCGACTCCATCCTGTTTATATCTTTCTGTAGGTGCAGTCTCCAGAATTGCATGCAGTACTCTAAATGGGGCCCCACCAGAGACTTATACAGAGGCACTATCACCTCTTTTCTTAAGATCATCAGACACGATCACCCCCAAGTCCCGCTCTTCTTTCGTACATAAAAGCACTTCATCCCTGATATGGTACCGTACCCTTACCTTACATTTCTTAGCATTAAATTTTAGTTGCCAATTATCAGACCATTCTTCAAGTTTTGTCAGATCTGTTTTTATGTCATCCACTCCCTCCCTGGAGTCCACCTATTACAAAGTTTGGTATAATCTGCAATGAGACATAACCTCACCAGACAGTCCTTCTGCAATATCACTCACAAAGATGTTAAAAAGAGCCGGCCCAAGGACCGATCCCTAAGGTACACCACTGATAACATCCCTATCTTCAGCGCAAGCTCCATTTACCACTACCCTCTGTCTCTTCCCATTTAACCAGTTTCTAACCCAGTCAGTCACTTTAGGTCCCATACCGAGGGCACTCAGTTTATTAATCAGTTGCCTGTGCAGAACCATGTCAAAGGCTTTACTAAAATCCAAATACACCACATCTAGCGCCCCTCCCATATCTAACATATTCCTCCCCTTCAGCTTTGAGCCTCACAGTGCTATTACAGCACTTCCTCCTATGTCACTTATATATCTGAAAAATGCCTTGTCCCCCAATTTTACTGTATCAGCTAAATTTTCCTCCATTTGCCTCTTGGCTTCCCTGACAGCTTTTCCAGCTTCTCTTAGCTTTTCTAGATATTTTTGCCTGTCTTTCTCTATCTGTATTGTCTTGTATTGTACAAAGGCTATCCTTTTCTCCCTTATCTTTTCAGCAACTGCATTTGCGAACCAGGGTGGTCTTCTTTTTCTCATACTTTTATGTAATTTTTTTAACATAAAGGTTTGTCACCTTTAAAATGGCTCCTTTCAGTTTTGTCCACTGCTGATCTACTTCCTTCAGTTGTTCCTATTCAACTAATTCTTCCTTGAGAAATTCCCCCATCTTGGCAAAGTTAGTTCTTTTATGTCACAACCCGAGGGTGAGAGGGTATTATATATAAGTATAAAACAAAACAAAACTCTCATGTAATAGCAAAAAATAGTAATTTCAACAATTGTCTAAAGATTCTGTGGAGTGCATCTGTTTTAAAGGGAATTAAGGAAAAAGCCTCTGAATTTAACCCAACCTCCAACCCAAGTAGTCATTTAGTAATAACAAGGGTTGAGAAAGCTTCTGCTGGGAATTGTATCATCATAGGCAAAAACCCTTTTGGTTCCAAAATGAATGAAAAGATGCTAAAAGCTCTACAGAATCAGCTCGGGATCCATATAGCATGTGAAAGTCAAAAGAGTAACTTAAGTACATAAGCATCGCCATGCTGGGACAGACCAAGGGTCCATCGAGCCCAGCACCCTGTCAGCGACAGCGGCCAAAAGAACAAGCAATTTGTCCCGCCCATCCCAGAAATACTGTATTATTCCCTTGTCCATTCAATAACATTCTATGGCTTTTTCCTCCAGGAAGCCGTCCAACCCTTTTTTGAAGTCCGCTAAGTTAACCGCCTTAACCACTTTTTCCGGCAGCAAATTCTAGAGTTTAACTACACGTTGAGTGAAGAAACATTTCCTCCAATTCGTTTTAAATTTATCACACTGCAGCTTCATCGCATGCCCCCTTGTCCTAGTATTTTTGGTAAGCGTAAACAGATGCTCCACATCGACCCGTTCCATTCCACTCATTATCTTATAGACCTCTCTCATATCTCCCCTCAGCCGCAGCAGCACATTGAGCAGAAGTTTTCAATGTATCATCAATGATGACACCTAGATCTCTTTCTCGGTCCGTGACTTCCAACGCTGAACCTTGCATGACGTAGTTATAGTTTGGGTTCCTGTTTCCCACATGCATTACTTTGCACTTGTTCACATCAGGGGTGTAGCTAGACTGGCGGGAGGGGGGTCCAGATCCTGAAGTGAGGGGGTGCATTTTAGCCCCCCCCCCCCCCAGTGCTGCCTATCTTTCAACCAGTTTTTAATTCGCAGTAAGACACTACCTCCGATCCCATGTCCCTCTAATTTCCCCTGTAGTCTTTCATGAGGGACCTAATCAAACGCCTTCTGAATATCTAGATACACAATATCAACTGGCTCACCTTTGTCCTCATGTTTGTTTACCCCTTCAAAGAAATGCAGCAGATTGGTGAGGCAAGACTTCCCTTCACTAAATCCATATTGACTTTGTCCCATTTGTCCATGCTTTTGAATGTGCTCTGTAATTTTGTTCTTGATTATAGTCTCTACCATTTTGCCCAGCACCGACGTCAGACTCATCGGTCTATAATTTCCCAGGTCTCCTCTGGAACCTTTCTTAAATATCGGCATTGCATTGGCCACCCTCCAATCTTCCGGTACCATGTTTGATTTTAAGGTTAAATTACAAATCACTAACAGTAGTTCTGCCAGCTCATTTTTTAGTTCTATCAGTACCCTAGGGTGAATACCATCCGGTCCAGGAGATTTGTTACTCTTCAGTTTACAGAACTGCTTCATTACGTCTTCCAGATTTACAGATATTTCAATAAGTTTTTCCGATTCTTCAGCTTCGAATACCCTGTCCGGCACCGGTAACCCACCCAAATCTTCCTCGGTGAAGACCGAAGCAAAGAACTCATTTCGTTTTTCTGCTATTTCTTTGTCTTCCTTGATCGCCCCTTTTACACCCCGGTCATCCAGCGGGCCAACCGATTCTTTTGCCGGTTTCCTGCTTTTAATGTATCTAAAAAAAATTGTACTATCAGTTTTCGCCTCTAACGCTGTCTTTCTTTCAAAATCCCTCTTTGCCTTTCTTATCAGCGCTTTGCATCTGACTTGACATTCCTTATGCCGCTTCTTATTTTCCTCATTCGGTTCCTTCTTCCATTTTCTGAAGGATTCCTTTTTAGCTCCAATAGCCTCCTTTACCTCACTTTTTAACCACGCCAGCTGTCGTTTGGTTTTCTACCCTTCTTTTCTGATATGTGGAATATGTTTGGCCTGGGCCTCCAGCACGGTGTTTTTGAACAGCATCCACGCCTGTTGTAGGTTTCTTACCCTCTCAGTTGCTCCTCTAAGTTTACCGTTCTTCTCATTTTATCATAGCTTCCTTTTTTAAAGTTAAACACTAACATATTTGACTTCCTATGTTTACCTTTTTGAAAGCAAATTTCAAAGGCAGTCATGTTATTACTGTTGTCAAGCGGGCCCCGGACCGCTACATCCCGTACCAGATCATGCACTCCACAAATGACTAAGTCTAGAATTTTTCCTTCTCTCGTCGGCTCCTGTACCAGCTGCTCCATAAAGCTGTCCTTTATTTCATCGAGGAAGTTTACCTCCCTAGCGTGCCCTGATGTTACATTAACCCAGTCTATATGGGGGTAATTAAAATCACCCATTATTATTGTGTTGCCTATTTTATTTGCCTCACTAATTTCCTTTAACATGACTGCGTCCATCTGCTTATCCTGGTCGGGTGGACGGTAGTACACCCCTATCACCATCCTTTTCCCCTTTACACATGGAATTTCGATCCACAATGATTCCAAGAGGTCTTTTGTTTCCTGCAGAATTTTCAATCTATTTGATTCAAGCCTCTCGTTAACGTACAATGCTACTCCTCCCCCACTCTGGTCCACCCTATCACTATGATATAATTTGTACCCGGTATGACAGTGTCCCACTGGTTATCCTCCTTCCACCAGGTCTCAGAGATGCCTATTATGTCTATTTCTTCATTCAGTGCAATATATTCCAATTCTCCCATCTTATGTCTTAGGCTCCTAACATTTGCATATAGATACTTCAAGCTAGACTTGTTATTCCTTATCACATCATGTTGTTTACTTGACAGTACTATTTTACTATCTTTTGTCTGGTTTTTATTATTTTTATTTAAGGACATTGAATCTACTACAGTATCTTTTGCAACCTCACTATCAAGAAACCCTGTCTTCCCTGTTTGGGCAATATCTTTGCAAGATACCTTATTCCGAAACATACGCTTTTGTGCGACTATTGGCCTTCCCCCCCCCCCCCCCCCCGTTCCTAGTTTAAAAGTTGCTCTATCTCTTTTTTAAATGATGACGCCAGCAGCCCGGTCTCATCCCGGTTAAGGTCCACCTTTTGGAATAGGTTCCCCCTTCCCCAGAATGTTGCCCAGTTCCTGACAAAACTAGCGGCCTAGTGGTTAGGGTGATGGACTTTGGTCCAGGGGAACTGAGGAACTGAGTTCGATTCCCACTTCAGGCACAGGCAGCTCCTTGTGACTCTGGGCAAGTCACTTAACCCTCCATTGCCCCATGTAAGCCGCATTGAGTCTGCCATGAGTGGGAAAGCGCAGGGTACAAATGTAACAAAAAAAAAAAACCTAAAACCCTCCTCCTTGCACCATTGTCTCATCCACACATTAAGACTCTGGAGCTCTGCCTGTCTCTTGGGCCCTGCGCGTGGAACTGGTAGTATTTCAGAAAAACTTAGCTTTCAAGTGCAGATACAAAGCAACAAGTAGGTCAAAGATCCTAGATTTTAAAAGTTAGTTCTTTTAAAGTCTAGGATCTTAAGTCTTGAAAAAGCCCTCTCCTCCTTTGTCTTAATATTGAACCACACCATTCAGTGATCTCTAGATGCCAAATGATCTCCCACCGTTTGTCCCCGTTTGTAAGCACCAGGTCTAGAATAGCTCTATCCCATGTCGGTTCTGTCACCCACTGCTGAAACAATTCTTCTTGTAGAGAACCCAAGATCCAGTGGTGTACCAAGGTGGGGGCGGTCCGCCCCGGGTGCACGCCGCTGGGGGGGTGCCGCGCGTCTGTTGGCCGAGTCCGCTCGTTCCCTCCCTGGTGCTCCCTCTGCACAGAACAGGTTACTTCCTGTTCCGGGGCAGAGGGAGCAGCAGGGAACGAGAGGACTGGGAGCCGGCAAGCGCGCGGCACCCCCCCCCCCCCAGCAGGTAAAAATGCACCCGGGGGGGGGTCGCGCTGCACCTGGGGGGGGGGTGTAATTTCACCGGGGGGGGGGGGGGGCGCGCTGCACCCAGGGGGGTGCATCAGCGATCCGCCCTGGGTGTCAGCCAGCCTAGGAACGCCACTGCCAAGATCTCTTTGCTTCTAGATGATCTCGCAGCAGGGACGCTCCAATCAACATCCAGCATATTAAAATCACCCTTCAGTAGTACTTCCCCTTTCCTAGCTATCTTGTGGATGTCTTCAATTAAGTCTCCATCCAATTCTTCTGACAGTGAAGGTGACCTGTATATTACACCAATATAAATATACAGTAGTACCTTGGTTTTCGTTGACGTCGGTTTTCGTAGGTTTCGAATTTCGTTGATTTTTCCGACGAGAAAGTTGTCTCGGTTTTCGTTGGTTGCTTTGGATTTTGTCGAAAAAGAAGGACGTCCATCTCTCAATTTGTACTGGAAGATGGACATCCTTCTCCCGATTTTGGCCGTCCTCGTTAATTGCCTTGGTTTTCATCAGTTTTGGATGTCGCCGATTGTTTTCGGACGGATTATCGACGAAAACCGAGGTTTCACTGTATTTTCCTTTTCCTCTTGCCAGTTTAACCCACAGCACTTCTTCCTTACCCCAAATGTCTTGCAGTTCTTTAATATTATTCTTAACATACGCAGGCCAGGGGCGTAGCTACGGGTGGGCCTGGGTGGGCCCAGGCCCACCCAATCTTGGCTCAGGCCCGCCCAAATGACAACGACTGGAACGGCGACTTTTACCCGAAGTCGCAACGACGAACGGGCAGGCAGCGCTGCGGTAGTAAAAGCAACAAGGAGACTGGTTCAACTCTCCGTCCTTCACTTCCCTCCCTCTGCGTCCCGCCCGAAAGGAAATGACGTCAGAGGAAGGCGGGACGCAGAGGGAGGGAAGTGAAGGACGGAGAGTCGAACCAGTCGACTTGTTGCTTTTACTACCGCAGCACTGCCTGCCCGTTCGTCGCTGCGACTTCGGGAGTGGAATGGAACGGAAGTGAGCCAGCGGCCAGCCTATTGCGTCCACTCACTGTAAGTAAAGATCACTGTTTGCACTCCCCCGCGCAGCCGTCGCCGTTCACTTACACAGCAAGGAAACCTGTGAGCTGCTGCATCCACGTTGTCATTCTTTACAGGTGGCTGGGAGATGCTGTGAAGGGGGAGGGGGGAGACGCTGGATAGAAGGGGGAAGGGGATGGACAGAAACAGGATGGGCAGGGGAGACAGGAGAATTGCTGGACAACAGGGATGGATGGAGGGAAAAGGGGAGAGAGGAAATCTGCTGGAGATGGATGGAGGAGAGGGCAGGGGAGAATGGAGAGTTGCTGGACGGAGCGGAGGGCAGGGGAAGGAGGAGAATTGCTGGACATGGATGGATGGAAGGCAAATGGGAGAGAGGAAATTTGCTGGAGATGAATGGCTGAAGGAGAGGGCAGGGGAGAATGGAGAGTTGCTGGACATGGAGCGGAGGGCAGGGGAAAGAAGAAAATTGTTGGACATGAATGGATGGAGTGGAAAGGGGAGAGAGGAAATTTGCTGGAGATGGATGGCTGGAGGAGAGGGCAGGGGAGAATGGAGAGTTGCTGGACATGGAGCGGAGGGCAGGGGAAAGAAGAAAATTGCTGGACATGAATGGATGGAGCGGAAAGGGGAGAGAGGAAATTTGCTGGAGATGGATGGATGGCAGAGAGGGCAGGGGAGAATGGAGAGTTGCTGGACATGGATGGATGGAGGGGAGGTCAGGGGAGACAGGAGAATTGCTGAACATGGATGGATGAATGGAGGGGGCAGGGGAAAGAGGACATTTGCTAGATAGGGGAGAATGGAGAGTTGATGGACGAATGGATGGAGGGAGGGGAGAGAAGTCAGGAAGGAGGTGCACATGGATAGAGGGGATGGAAGAGAGGAGAAATGCTGGACATGGATGGAGTGGAGGGCAGGGAAGAGAGGAGAAATGTTGGACAAGGATGGAGGTAAGGAAAGACAAAGGAAGGAGATGCACATGGATGGAGGGGAAGGGAGAGAGGAGAAATGCTGGACATGGATGGAGGGGAAGGAAGACAGAGGAAGTAGATGCACATGGATGGAGGGGAGTGAGGAGAAATGCTGGATATGGATGGAGCGGAAACTGCTGAGTTTAAGGGCTGGTTTGGAACACGTTGAGGGCAGATACTGAAACTCGAGGAAGGATGGGGCAGGGCTACAGATGGTAGACAGGACGCATAAGGACACAGGAAGATGGTGGACATGGTGAGTGAAAAAATATCAAATGGAAAGAAGACACTGGGACCAAAGCGAATAGATCAGACAACAAAGGTAGAAAAAAGTATTTTACTCAGAATTTATTAATTTGAATATGCCATCTTTTGGAAATGTGCATCTGTGATATTTTGCATGTAAGTTTAAAGTTTTCTGGTATTGCTGCATGCTGAGTCTGACTTCTTGAGTTAACTTTCCAGTTCAGTATTTTGCCTTCATATTTTTTGATTTCTAGTTCCTTGTGTCATGTCTGTTGTGTCATGTGTTTTTCAAGTGTGATCAAGGTGCAGTATTCTGCTAGCATGTAGTATTCGCAGCCCTTTTTGTTTTGCTTTTTTCACGAGGTAGTGTATTGGTGTTTTAGAGCCTAGTGTAATTACAGTTCTGCCTTTTCAAGCATAAGGTTGTAGCTCATCCTGTCCTTGGAATTAGTGCTGTTATGGTTTTAAAGATATGAGTGTGTTTTTGCACAAGTTTGTGTATAGTATATTGCAGTGGAGAGATTGTGGGATAATGTAATTATATTTAAAAATATCAATTTTTCCATTAAGTATGTATGTGGTTATACTGATGCAGGGCAGCTGTTGGGCAGAGTTCTTAGAAATCCATCATCAAGTGAATTCTTAGGCATTATTTTCTAGGATCCCAAGAGACACTACTCATACTTATATAGACAGTGCGTGCCCACCCATATTAGCTCTGGGCCCACCCAAAATCTCAGGTCTGGCTACGCCACTGACGCAGGCTGCAAAGAACAGACCATCAAAAAACTCTAGACAGCCCAGAACACCGCAGCCAGACTCATTTTTGGAACACCTAAATACAAAAGTGCGAAAACCCTCAGAGAGAAACTGCACTGGCTCCCGCTCAAGGAACGAATTGAGTTCAAGATCTGCACGACTGTACACAAAATCATTCATGCAGATGCCCCACTCTATATGCTAAACCTAGTGGACTTACCGCCCAGGAATGCCAAAAGATCGGCCCGCAAATTCCTCAACCTGAACTTCCCCAGCTGTAAAGGAATGAAATACAAACAGGCTTATGCTACTACCTTTGCGTACAAAAGCACACAGTCTTGGAACGCACTACCCATGGCCCTGAAAACCATAACCAATCTAACAAGCTTTCGCAAAGCTTTGAAAACACATCTCTTCAACAGAGCCTACAAAAGTCACCCTCAATGAAACAAATCATTCCTTAAACTACCCAAGTACACCTAAAACACCTCTCACATGACCTTACCTAACACCTTTCCAACTGAATTCCTCTTTCACCTCAGCTTATGATTGACTGTTTTTTTAAATCATGTAACAATGTTTTCATTTCCATACTCTGTAAGCCACATTGAGCCTGCAAAGAGGTGGGAAAATGTGGGGTACAACTACAATAAATAAATAAAATAAATAAATAAATATAATGCCACTCCTCCACCCTTTTATCGTAACCTGTCTTTCCTGAATAGATTATAGCCAGGTATAGCTATATCCCAGTCATGGTTCTCCATGAACCACGTCTCCGTGACCATCACTAAATTCAAGTCAGCTTCTATCATTGCAGCTTCTAGATCTGGACATTTGTTTGACTTGAAATTACACCTCTCCTTAAGAAGCCTTCACTCGACCCTACTTGTCCCTCTAATTACCGACCCATCTCCCTCTTTCCTTTTCTCTCCAAATTACTTGAGCGTGCTGTTCACCGCCACTGCCTTGATTTTCTCTCCTCACATGCTATTCTTGACCCACTACAATCTGGTTTTCGCCCTCTCCACTCAACCGAAACTGCGCTTACTAAAGTCTCCAATGACCTATTACTGGCTAAATCCAGAGGTCAATATTCCATCCTCATTCTTCTTGATCTTTCCGCTGCGTTTGACACTGTCGATCACAGCATACTTCTCGATACCCTGTCCTCACTTGGATTCCAGGGCTCTGTCCTTTCCTGGTTCTCTTCCTACCTCTCCCTCCGCACCTTCAGTGTTCACTTTGATGGATCTTCTTCTACTTCTATCCCTCTTCCTGTCGGCGTACCTCAGGGTTCTGTTCTTGGTCCCCTCCTCTTTTCTATCTACACTTCTTCCCTTGGTTCATTAATCTCATCCCATGGCTTTTCCTACCATCTCTATGCTGATGACTCCCAAATCTACCTTTCTACCCCTGATATCTCACCTTGCATCCAAACCAAAGTTTCAACGTGCTTCTCTGACATTGCTGTCTAGATGTCTCAACGCCACCTGAAATTAAACATGACCAAAACCGAGCTTCTCATTTTTCCCCCCAAACCCACCTCCCCGCTCCCCCCGTTTTCTATTTCTGTTGATGGCTCTCTCATTCTCCCTGTCTCCTCAGCTCGAAACCTCGGGGTCATCTTTGACTCTTCTCTCTCCTTCTCTGCTCATATCCAGCAGATTGCCAAGACCTGTCGTTTCTTTCTTTACAACATCCGTAAAATCTGCCCCTTTCTTTCCGAGCACTCTACCAAAACCCTCATCCACACCCTTGTCACCTCTCGTTTAGACTACTGCAATCTGCTTATTGCTGGCCTCCCACTTAGTCACCTCTCCCCTCTCCAGTTGGTTCAAAACTCTGCTGCCCGTCTCATCTTCCGCCAGGGTCGCTTTACTCATACTACCCCTCTCCTCAAGACCCTTCACTGGCTCCCTATCCGTTTTCGCATCCTGTTCAAACTTCTTCTACTAACCTATAAATGTACTCACTCTGCTGCTCCCCAGTATCTCTCCACACTCGTCCTTCCCTACACCCCTTCCCGTGCACTCCGCTCCATGGATAAATCCTTCTTATCTGTTCCCTTCTCCACTACTGCCAACTCCAGACTTCGCGCCTTCTGTCTCGCTGCACCCTACGTCTTGCCCCATCCTTGGCCACCTTTAAATCTAGACTGAAAGCCCACCTCTTTAACATTGCTTTTGACTCGTAACCACTTGTAACCACTCACCTCCACCTACCCTCCTCTCTTCCTTCCCGTTCACATTAATTGATTTGATTTGCTTACTTTATTTATTTTTTGTCTATTGGATTGTAAGCTCTTTGAGCAGGGACTGTCTTTCTTCTATGTTTGTGCAGCGCTGCGTACGCCTTATAGCGCTATAGAAATGCTAAATAGTAGTAGTAGTAGTGTTTACCATACTATGGTCATTGGCATACAAGGCTCTCCAGATGTTGGGGTTTTTTTTTACACTTTTTTATTAGGGTATTTGATGGCTTACTTTCCTGAGGTTTATTAATGACTATGGGGCTTTTCTCACCCATCCCCAGCAAATTTAGTTTAAAACCCTCTTTAATTCATTACCCAGTCTGGTACTGAAGACACTTCATCCCTTCCTTGAAAGATGGATACTATCAATGCTCAACATCTCTTGGAAAATCATCCTGTGGTCCAGAAAACTGAAGCACTCACATTGGCACCATCAAAGTAGCCACACATTTAGCTCCAGGATGACATATATCCGACGGTACTGAAGGAACTTAGAGACGTTCTGGCGGCTTCTCTAGAGTTGTGAGTAGTCCCAGAGGACTGGAGAAGGACAGATGTGGTCCCTCTCCATAAAAGCAGAAGTAAGGAAGAGGTTGGGAACTATAGCCCACTAAGTCTGGCTTCTGTGGAAAGTAAATTAATGGAAATGCTTTTAAACAGAGAATAGTAACGTTTTTTGAATCCAGTGGATTACAGGACCCAAGGCAACATGGTTCACTGATTAATTTCTTTGACTGGGTAACTAGAGAATTGGATTGAGGGAGAGTGCTAGATGTGGTTGTACTAGGCTGCGGATTTTGGTTTGCTATTCACTAAACAACTTTTGAAATTTTATAAAATATTATAGAAAAAAATTGTACAGGAATCAGAGAGAAAATTCTTTTAATTACTCACCCACCAGCACAGCATCAGATATTAGTTTAAAGTTATAACAAACTTACAAAATATAACATCAGTACCTCTGGTAATTATAAGTAATTAGACTAATTATATAAAGAAGAAAAAAAGAAGGAAGAAGAGTTTGTTCCTCATACAAAGGTCACAGAACAGAGAGAAAGCAGAGAAAGAAAGAATGAATGAAAGAAAGATTCTTAGATATAGAGAATTAGTTTCTACGAAGGAGGGGAAGAACACCCTTTCGGTAAAAACCATAGGCCATTGGATGGATCTGAAACTCTCTCTCCAAGCATGCCCAGTTTTTTTTTCAGAGCTTCTTTGTCTGCAGCGTGGTTTTATAGGCTGTGGTGAGCATCCACCTCTCCTCTACCCTGGACCAATCATAAGTGCTGCATATGGGCTGGAGACTTGTAAATGGGACTTTCATATGTGCTGGAGGCTTGCAATTGGTCCTTGCCATTCCTCTTCTTAGTAAATTACATAAGTACATAAGCATAAGTACATAAGCACTGCCACGCTGGGAAAAGACCAAAGGTCCATCAAGCACAGCACTCCGTCTCCGACAGCGGCCAATCCAGGCCCCAAGAACCTGGCAAAACCCCAAAATTTAATAACGATCAATGGACTTTTCCTTCAGGAATCTGTCCAGACCCCCTTTAAACTCAGCAAGGCCAGCTGCCATCACTACCTTCTCCGGCAATGAGTTCCAGAGTCTAACCACGCGCTGAGTAAAAAAAAACTTTCTCCAATTTATTTTAAACCTACCACATTCTAATTTCATCTTGTGTCCCCTAGTTCTATTATTGTTAGAAAGCGTAAACAAATGCTTCACATCTGTCCACTCTACCCCACTCAAAATTTTGTAGACCTCTATCACATCACCCCTCACCCGCCTTTTCTCCAGGCTAAAGAGTCCTAGCCTTCTTAACCTCTCCTCATAAGGTAGTCGTCCCATCTCTTTTATCATTTTCTTCGGCGTTCTCTGCACCTTCTCCAATTCCTTTATATCTTTTTTGAGATGAGGCAACCAGAACTGAACACAATACTCCAGGTGCGGTCGCACCATGGAGCGATATATCGGCATTATAACATCCTCATACTTGTTTTCCATCCCTTTTCTAATAATACTCAACATTCTGTTCGCCTTCTTGGCCGCCACAGCACATTGAGCGGAAGATTTCAACGTCCTATCCATGATGACTCCTAGATCCCTTTCTTGGTCTGTAACTCCTAAAGCAGAACCTTGCATGACATAGCCGTAATTTGGGTTCCTCCTTCCCACGTGCATCACTTTGCACTTGTCAACGTTGAACTTCATCTGCCATTTGGACGCCCAATCCCCCAGTTTCACGAGGTCCTCTTGTAATCTTTCACACTCCTCCCGCGACGAGACGACCCTGGATAACTTTGTGTCATCTGCGAATTTAATTACCTCACTAGTTACTCCCATCTCAAGGTCATTTATAAATATGTTAAAAAGCAGCGGTCCCAGCACAGACCCCTGAGGGACCCCACTAACTACCCTTCTCCATCGAGAATACTGACCATTCAATCCTACTCTCTGCTTCCTATCTTTTAACCAGCTCTTAATCCATAATAATACACTGCCTCCGATCCCATGACTCTCCAGTTTCCTTTGGAGTCTTTCATGAGGCACTTTGTCAAATGCCTTCTGAAAATCTATATATACAATATCCACCGGCTCCCCTTTGTCCACATGTTTGTTCACCCCCTCGAAAAAATGCAGTAGATTTGTGAGGCAAGACTTCCCATCACTAAATCCGTGCTGACTTTGTCTCAGTAGCCAATGCTTTTGTATGTGCTCCGTAATTTTATTCTTAATAATAGCCTCCACCATTTTTCCTGGCACCGACGTCAGACTCACTGGTCTATAATTTCCCGGATCTCCTCTGGAACCCTTTAAAAAAATCGGCGTTACATTGGCCACCCTCCAATCTTCCGGTACCACACCTGATTTTAGGGATAAATTGCATATTACTAACAGTAGCTCCACAAGTTCATTTTTCAGCTCTATTAATACTCTGGGATGAATACCATCCGGTCCTGGTGATTTACTACTTTTTAGTTTGCAGAACTGCCCCATTACATCCTCCAAGTTTACAGAGAAATCATTTAGTCTTTCTGACTCGTCCGCTTCAAATACCTTCTCCGGCACCGGTATCCCTCCCAAATCCTCCTCGGTGAAGACCGAAGCAAAGAATTCATTTAATTTCTCCGCTACAGCTTTGTCTTCCCTGATCACTCTTTTAACACCACAGTCATCCAGCGGCCCTACCGATTCTTTAGCCAGCTTTCTGCTTTTAATATACCAAAAAAATTTTGCTATGTGTTTTCGCTTCTAGCGCTAACTTTTTTTCAAAGTCCTTCTTAGCCTGCTTATCTCCTTTTTGCATTTGGTTTGACATTCCTTATGCTCTACCTTATTGTCTTCAGTCGGTTCCCTTCTCCATTTTCTGAAGGATTGTTTTTTGGCTCGAATAGCTTCCTTTACCTTACCGTTTAGCCACGCTGGCTGACATTTGGTCTTTTTTCCTCTTTTTCTAATACGCGGAATATATTTGTCCTGTACTTCTAGGATGGTGTTTTTGAACAGCATCCACGCTTGATTCAAGATTTTTACCCTTTCAGCCGCTCCCTTCAGTCTTTTTTTCACCGTTCTCCTCATTTTATCGTAGTCTCTTTTTCTAAAGTTAAACGCTAGTGTATTTGATTTCCTGAGTTCACTTACTTCGTAGCCAATATCAAAAACGATCATATTATGATCACTGTTATCAAGCGGCCCTCGCACCGTTACCCCCCGAACCAGATCATGAGCTCCACATAGCATAATAACATAGTAGATGACGGCAGAAAAAGACCTGCACGGTCCATCCAGTCTGCCCAACAAGACAAACTCATATGTGTATACCTTACCTTGATTTTTACCTGCCTTTTTCAGGGCACAGACCGTACAAGTCTGCCCAGCAGTATTTCCCGCCTCCCAACCACCAGTCCCGCCTCCCATCACTGGCTCTGGACAGACTGTATAAGTCTGCCCTCCGCTATCCTCGCCTCCAAACCACCAATCCCTCTTTCACCCACCTGCTCCGCCACCCAATTTCGGCTAAGCTTCTGAGGATCCATTCCTTCTGCACAGGATTCCTTTATGCATATCCCACGCATGTTTGAATTCCGTTACCGTTTTCATCTCCACCACCTCCCGCGGGAGGGCATTCCAAGCATCCACCACCCTCTCTGTGAAAAAATACTTCCTGACATCTTTCCTGAGTCTGCCCCCCTTCAACCTCATTTCATGTCCTTTCGTTCTACCGCCTTCCCATCTCTGGAAAAGATTTGTTTGCGGATTAATACCTTTCAAATATTTGAACATCTGTATCATATCACCCCTGTTCCTCCTTTCCTCCAGGGTATACATGTTCAGGTCAGTAAGTCTCTCTTCATACGTCTTGGAACGCAAATCCCGTACCATTCTCATAGCTTTTCTTTGCACCGCTTCCATTTTTTTAACATCCTTCGCAAGATACGGCCTCCAAAACTAATGATTAAGTCTAGTATTTTCCCTTCTCTTGTCGGCTCCTGAACCAGCTGTTCCATGAAGCAATCCTTGATTTCATCAAGAAATTTCACCTCCCTTGCGTGTACCAATGTTTCATTCACCCAGTCTATATCCAGATAATTGAAGTCACCCATTAATATTACATTGCCCTTTTTATTCGTTTCCCTAATTTCCCTTGACATTGCTGCGTCCGTCTGCTCGTCTTGGCCAGGCGGACGGTAGTACACTCCTATCACCATCCCTTTTCCCTTTTCACGTGGAATTTTAATCCACAAGGATTTTTATTTTTTATTTTTATTTTTGTTACATTTGTACCCCGCGCTTTCCCACTCATTGCAGGCTCAATGCGGCTTACATGGGGCAATGGAGGGTTAAGTGACTTGCCCAGGGTCACAAGGAGCTGCCTGTGCCTGAAATGGGAATCGAACTCAGTTCCTCAGTTCCCCAGGACCAAAGTCTACCACCCTAACCACTAGGCCACTCCTGGTGCTTAGTCCCCACCGGTATCTATCTGTTTAGGTATGTTCACTCTAAACCCTGCCCCAGAGAACTACTTCAAGCAGCCCTGCCCCCAGCCCAGGAATCACAGGTTCAGAGCAAAGAAAAAGATAGAGCACACTTTGCAGTTTTCAGACGATAGTATAAGAGACAGAAGGTTCTAAAGAGGTCACCCCCTAGTAAAAACAAACAGCGTTTTTTTTTTCTTATTATCTTAAGTTTAGGTAAGGAATTTAAAGATACAGAAAAGATTATAGATCACTTAGCAGGATATACCAGGTATCTGAGTTGCCTTAACAACTTTTTCACCATCAGAGCATGTGACCAGCCAGAAATTCCTTCATGTGGCTGATAGGAAAACAGAGATGGGGGATGGGAAATAGTGCAGTATACCTGAAGTAAAACTTTATAGCTTATAGCTAAAATTATAGACATGGTGTATTTAGATTTTAGTAAATCTTTGACACGGCTGCACATACATAAGTAATAACTAAACAGAGTGCCTTCAGTATGGGTCTTCAAGTGACTGGGTTAGGAACTGGTTGAGTGGAAGGTGACAGAAGGTAGTGGAAATGGAGCGCACTCTGAGGAAAGGGTTCAGTTCTTTTTAACATATTTGTTAGCAATATTTCTGAAAGGGCTTTATGGTACGGTTTGCCTCTTTGCAGATGTTACCAAACTCTGCACTAGGGTAGATACCCCTGAAGGTGTGGATAACATGAGGAAGGACCTAATGAAGCTTGAAGGATGATTCAGAATTTATTAACTAATATTTAATGCAAAAAAATGCAGGGTCTTAGATTTGGGCTGCAAAAATGGAATGGAATGGTACAAGTTAGGGGAGAAGAATTTTGTGCACAAAAGAGGAGCAGGACTTGGGTATGATCACATGTGATGATCTTAAGGTGGCCAAACAGGTGGGAAAGGTGATGGTGAAAACTAGAGAGATGCTTGGGTGCATAGGGAGAGGAAAAGGAGGTGATGACTGGTGAGACTTCATTTAGAATATTGAGTACAATTCTGGAGACCTCATCTTCAAAAAGATATAAACAGGATGGAATCAGTCCAGAGGATGGCTACTAAAATGATCATTGGTCTTTTCATAAAGCGTATGGGGACAGACTTGAAGCGTTCAATATGTGTACTTTGGAATAAAGGAGAGAGAGAGAGAGAGGAGATATGATAGTGACATTTAAATACCTATGTGGTATAAATGCACAGAAGGTGAGTCTCTTTCAATTGAAGGGAATCTCTGGAATGAGAGAGCATAGAATGAAGGTGAAAGGGGATAGACTCAGAAGTAACCTGAGTACATACTTCTTAACGGAAACAGTGATGAATTTGTGGAATGTCTTCCTGGTGGAGGTGGTGAAGATGAAAACTATATGAATTCAAGAAAGCTTGGGACAAGTACATAGGATCTTATGGTCTTTATATGCCTTCATTTTTCTCTGTTCCTATGCATATGTTTCATAAATTTAATGAGGGATACCTTCATAGAGTGCCCTATGAGCTAATACCAAGAGCTTAACTGAAACCAAAAATGAATCGGCACCAATGTAACCTCATTAAAAGTGACAAAATATGATCAAACTTCTTGACCTTACATACATAACATCCAAGTTTCTGTATTTTGAATCAATTGAAGCTGCCTAAATTGACATTTAGTCAAAACGGCAAAATAAACAATGGAATAGCCTGAGACATGAGCAAAGCAATAATCAGCTGCATACTGAACACAGCTGACAACAAGAAAACCTAATTGTGTAACAGCAAAATGTGAGCCTTCAATGACAATTCAGAATGAAAGATGACCCCCAACTACTTAAAAGCATGTCTGAAGAGCAAGTAAGATAGCTTATAATACAACATGCTGTTGACGTTTCATAGTTAAGCAACAAAAGTTGCTGCGGCAGCCGCTCACTTACCCTAGTGACACAGCATTGTAGCGGAATAGAATCTGGAGCAAAAGCAGAAGTATAGAAAACTACCAAGATATCATCTGCATACAAATATGCGCTAATGCCACAATCCTGAATGGGAAAAGCCAAAGGGCTAATAAAAATATTGAACACCACAGGTGACAAAATCTTGAGGGAATCCTGCAAGAAATATGCTGAGAGGAAGACCTCATACCTGCAACTTTCACAAGAAATGAACACTCTGACAAAAAAGAACTGAACCAAAAAAGAACCTATTCCCATCCAAACAGTTCTTCGTAGGAGGGGCATAAAAAATGGAGCAGCTTGAGGATGGGACTTGCTACCTGTATAAATGTCACAGAGAAAGATGTCTTACTGCACTATCTGGATAGTGTCGCTGAATATCTTTACAGACTGCCGCTGCATTATCCAGATAGGGCTAGATTCTATTTATGATGCCTAAAAAATTGGTGCTGAAAATAAATACACCTAGGTATAGTCTATAAACACCTAAAATTAGGCATAGATTATAAAATACACCTAAATTTAGGCATAGTTTATAGAATATGCCCAAAGCCAGTTTTCTGTGACTATATTTAGTCGTGGACATTTACACCAATGAAAACCTGGTGTAAATGCTGATGCCTAAGTTATGCAAGGAACAGGCATATTCTATAACATAAATGCTAGGAATGCCCACGATCTGCCCATGGCCGCGCCCTCTTTTCAGATCCGCATCTTAGAATTTACTCGCATCACTTTATAGAATACACTTAGACAGTTGTGCATGTAAATTCTATCTAAAACCAATTAGTATCAATAATTGCTTGTTAAGTGGCAATTATCAGCGCTGATTGGCTTGTTAAGTCTATTAAGTTGTGCATACAAATCCAGAACACGACTGAATTTGCGCACACAACTTGTTGTACTATTTTGAATTTGGGGGATAATGCCAGGGCGATCTGGGGTGGAGACCAAAGCCATCTGAGTAGCGGCGATTTTCAGTGCCACTTCTCAGATAACTATCTGGATAATTTAGAACAGCAAAAAAGTTGTTCTAAGTGTTTCTGGGTGTAGCTATCCATCTACTACAACTCACTGCAGTGTGTGGACATTCAGCAGCAGCCACTATTTATTTATTTATTAGGATTTATTTACCGCATTATTGAAGGAATTCACTCAAGATGCTGTACAGAAAGAATAAGAATACAGCAGTAAAGATGTTCAAATAACAGTGCAAAGTACGGCATAGTAGCTACATTCCAATGTCAACACACTATGCGATAAAACATTTTAATAGACAACATAGGGCGTAAGCAAAGATAGAACATATAGATTGATAAGATAGAGTAACAGGAGATAAAAAATAAATGGACCAATTTAAAGAAAGTTGCACATTAAGGCAGAAAGGAGGAGGTGGAGGAGTGGCCTAGTGGTTAGAGTGGTGGACTTTGGTCCTGGGGAACTGAGGAATTGAGTTCAATTCCCACTTCAGGCACAGGCAGCTCCCTGTGACTCTGGGCAAGTCACTTAACCCTCAATTGCCCCATGTAAGCCACCCTGAGCCTGCCATGAGTGGGAAAGTGCAGGGTACAAATGTAACAAAAAAAAAAAATCTTAGCTACAGTAGGAGTGAATAAACATGTCCTGCTATCAGTGGCAACCCTACCATTAGGCCAACTGAGGCAGGGGCCTCAGGTGGCACTGTTTATGGAGTGGCTTCTCCCCCCTTCCTTCTTCCCTCAACTCCCCTCCCTGAGCTTACCTTCTTTTTTTGTTTTTCAAAAGGTGGTGGTGGCAGCGATCCCTATACGCTGCCCTGCCTCTGGCACCGACTTCTCTGTACTGTGGCCCGCCTGACATAATTTCCTGTTTCCACAGAGGCGGGCCGAAGTACAGAGGAGAAACTGATGGCACCAGCAGGGCAGCGTGTAGGGATTACTTTTTGAAAACAACAAAAGAAGAAGGTAGGCTCGGGGAGGGGGGTTTAAGAAGAAAAGGAGGGAGATGCCAGATCGCCGCGAGAAGGGGAGGGAGTTGGCAGAGAGAGAGTAGAAAGATGTTGGAGTCAGGGGGGGGGGGGGGGGTAGGGTTACCATATAGCTCCAGAAAAAGGAGGACAGATTGAGCCAGTCTAGGTTTTACTTCCATTGCTTTCAATGGACTGGATCAATGTGTCCTCCTTTTTGTGAAGCCATATGGTAACCCTAGGGGGGGGCATGATGCCGAGGGGCAGGGATGCCATCTCATCCCTGCCTCAGGCGACAGATTGCCCTGAGCCACCCCTGCCTGCTATAGTATGTGCAGTGCAGCCGGTGTCACTCCTTGTATATGTGACTAGCAAGTTAGTTGCTTCTTCTATTAAAGGCCTGGTTGAAGAGCCAAGCTTTTACCTGCATTCTGAAGTAGAGATAGTTTTGTGTTAAGCGAAGCCTTTCAGAGAGTGCATTGCAGAGTATGGAGGCTACTCCAGAGAAGGCTCGTCGGTGGGTATCAGCTAAATATTCAGATATTTTTGTCCACGGCGGTTGGAGCGGACTGAATTGGTAAATGTGTACCTGAGGGAGTGGAGGGTTAGGAAGGGGTAATAAGTGAATATTCTTGAGGGAAGAGAGCAGGTCCACCGAGAGACAAAGCCGAGCCCGGGGCAGGGCCGTCGCAGCTGCTGCCGCCGCCCCCTCCCCACTCAGGCCCACTCCACCCTCACTCAGTTTGCCACTTCCCCCCTGCCCCCTTACCTTCCTGCAACTGTGCCTCCCTCAGTCTGTCACTCTCTTGCACCTGTGTGCCAAGACCTAGGTCATCATGTTAACACAATCACTGGGGTCCCGACACACAGGAGCAGGAGAGAGACAGACCGAGGGAGCGGAACCTACTGTCTGCCTCCGGAAGCCTTGCCAGCACTAGGCCCCCCTTGGAGGCTAGGCCCATGGAATCTTGCCCCCCTTGTCATGTCCCCTATTTCAACGCAAGCGGCGTCCTCGGGCTGCGCAGGGTCCAATCGACACGCACACTTGACTGGCACTGCCTGAGCCATGTGTGTGTAGCCTTCTCTGGGTTTGTTCAGAGAGCAGTGGTTGCATGCTCCTTAATTACTTTGCTTCCATGCACCTGTGTCTGTTCTCTCTCTGCCTGGCTTCCCTTGCTTCTCTCCTTTTGGCCTTCTGGTTCCTCCTTCCCCTGCTCTTGTCCTATGGCTGTGCCCCTTCTCCCTGCTGGTCCCTGCTGATGTTAGACACCAGCACTTTATCAGTTGAGCTCTCCCTGGACTCGATGCTTCGGCTTCTACTTTGGTAGGTATTACTTGCTCAGTAGTGTGCTTCTCCTCTACTTTGATCTTCGTTGCTGACTTTCAGGGCCGTGCCAACACGGTAAGCGAGGTAAGCATGGCAGGAGGGCGCCATCCTCTGGGGGCGCCCCGCCGCACCATGCTTACCTCGCCCTCTTCTCCCCAGATCCTTTTCCTTTTTTTTTTGTTTAAATTTACCTCTGTCCGGCGGCGTAGCGTCAGTGAGAAGGAGGCGGCGCTCCCCCGCCCCGACGTGTCTACTAGTCTTCCCTTCGCTGTGTTCCGCCTTCTTCTGATGTCAGAAATGACGTCAGAAGAAGGCGGGACACTTAGCGAAGGGAAGAAGACAAGTAGACACGTCGGGGCGGGGGAGCGCCGCCTCCTTCTCACTGACGCTACGCTGCCGCCGGACAGAGGTAAATTTAAACAAAAAAGGAAAAGGATCTGGGGAGAAGAGGGCAGGCAGTGTAGCGATCGTTTTCGTGGGGAGCGGCGGCGGCGCGGTGCGGTGCCAACGGGGGGGGGGGGGGGCGCCGGAGACCCTAGGCACGGCTCTGCTGACTTTGCCTGTACCTGGATTACTCTCGTGCCTGCTGCCTGCCTCCTGACTCTGCCTGTACCTGGATTACTCTCTTGACCTGCTGCCTACATACTGACATTGCCTGGACCTGGACTACTCTCTTGACCTGCTGCCTGCCTACTGACTCTGCCTGTACCTGGATCAGCAGCATACCAAGGGCGGGACGGTGGAGGCGGTTCGCCCCAGATGCACGCTGCTGGAGGGGTGCAGAGAGCAGCTGAGCACCTGTTGGCTCCGCTGGTTCCCTGCTCGCAGGTGAAACCCAGGGTTGTCCGGATGCCAAGCAGAACCTGGTCCGAGTACCGGGCTCGGCAGCGTTCTACTTGGTACAAGAACTCACAAGTCTGACACCCCTCCCCCTCGGCAGCCCTGGAAGAGAGGGGCAAAAGGTCCATCAAAGGGTGAGTTGTAAGACGGGGTGTTTAGGATCACTGGGGAATCTTGGCAGGACCAGGATCAGCAGGGAAGAGGAGGGGAGGATAGAGAGAAAGGAACCCCATTCTCTCTACCCTCCTCCTATCCCCATGGATCCTCCTACCCCAGTTTCCACCAGTGCTGATTTCCCAGGCATTCTTTACCCTCCAAACATTGATGGGTAAAGCATAGCTGGAACCGAAAGGAAAAGGGGATGGAATTTGATATACCACCTGGGGCAATGGAGGGTTAAGTTACTTGCCCAAAGTCACAAGGAAACAGATGATCAATGAGGTAACAAAATAAGGAGATGGATAGGGCGAAAGAAACAGTTCATGTCTGGCACCTGGCTCTGCCCCCCTCCACAGTTTCACTTCCTTGTTCTCTACAAATTAAGCCATATGTATAACATACACAGAATGGCAGATAGTTGATGAGTGGTATATTAAAATAGATACTTCATTTGGAAATAGGACCCCTAATGTATTTTATTTTCCAGATTCATTTGTAGATTACTCTGTTCATTGGAGCTGGCTCTGTGGGTGCTGTGGGTGCTTGAGCACCCCCAATATTGAGAAAATTCCTTGTATGTGTCCAGGGAGGGGTTATTTCCATTGGGCTTAGCACCCCCAATAATTTTGAAAAGTTGGCTCCTATGACTGTTTAAAAAAAAATGCTGAGAATGCAAAACAGAGATCTCTGCACATTTCTCAGATCACAACCACAAATGAACGTTCTTTTGCTGCCCTCTACTGGTCAGTTGGAAAGAATTATACAAAAGGGGTCGAATATATCTGTCCACTTGTCTGAGAGCAAAATAATACTCTGCAAATGTAGTAAAATAGGGCGAAACTTGGCATGAAGGAAAAGTGCTAAAAAGACACAAGCCTTATGTTGTTTTTTTTTCCACTTTGCTAGACAGTACCTTTGAAGTTGCTCATAATGGTTCTTTTTTGTCAGATTACAAAGCTAGTTGTGGTGTTCCTCAGGGATCTATTTTATCACCTGCTTTGTTTAACATATATTGACTGTTATTCTGTCTTAGGGAGGCAGTCCCTCTTTTTATGCTGATGATCTGCAAAGACTCTACCCTTATCTTCCTTAGACCCCCACTAGTTTCCACTCAGTTTCATCTTCGCTTAAAAATAACCTTATGTTTCTTAAAGGACCTAAGGGTGAGACTATTCATTTTCCTAACCCACTCACTTTGTTTATTATCTTTGGACAAGCTGTCCCCTTTAGTGGTTAGTGCAGTGGGCTGGGAACCTGGGGAACTGGGCTCTGTTCCTGTGGCTGACTACATATGCATTCTGAGTTATTAGGGATGTAGTTGAATGATTCAAGAAGATACTGAATGGAGGGTGGTCTTGGGAGATGGGTAGTGATTGGTGATTTCATTATGTTCTGTAATTTGTTCTTATTTAATTGATTGCAATACTGGATATGACAGTTATTCACATTGTAAGGTATAAGGATACTGTAAGGTGCTTTGTGGTTGAAGCAGAATATAGAAACATAAATTAAATTACTTTTTCAAAATTTGTAATAAATATGCACTAAACACAACTGGTGGTCAGGAACCATGCTGTATTACAACTAAAGGTTATAGATCACAACAACAAGGAAGTAGATCTAGAGATGGTTAGGATTTTGCCTGTGCAGCAGTACCAGAACCTTCAGCAGTCTACCAGAATAAAAACAGTTTTAAGCGTTCACTAACCCCTGCAACTCAATTTGTGACTCCCGACTCAATTCAGAAAAGAACCGAAGACCTACCTTTTCAAGAAATTCTATTGGTAACATGTTCCACACTACTTTGTAACTGTAATAAATCACTGTAACTTCACATAAATGTAAATTGTAAGCCACATTGAATCAAAACTTGGTTTTGAATACAAGAATGAATGAATGAATATAAATAAACTTTCCAGAACAGGGACTCTGCCTTCCCTGCCTGACTGGGTGGGAAAATCCAGCCCTTGGAGAGAAAGTTGGGCTTCTATAAATACCCAGCCAGGGGAATGTTTTTATCATGTAAACCTATGCAACACACTACCTCATTACAACACTGACATCGAAAACTTCCTTAATGAGTTGGACCCAACCACTGGAGAATACCCAGCTGACCGAACCTGGTTAAATTTCGCCCTCCTTACCATCGATACAGTTACACAGGCGATCAGCAGGTTCTCCAACACTCACTGCAAACTAGATACCTGCGCCAACTTCCTAATGAAATCCACCCCTGACCGCTTCATAGAAGGCCTCACATCCCACTTAAACTACATGCTTCAGCAAGGTCTGTTCACTAACGAAAACGGCAACATCCTACTCACCCCGATACCAAAAGACACCAAGAAAAAAAACAAATGAAATCACTAACTACCGTCCAGTAGCATCCATCCCGTTGTTAAACTGATGGAAAGCATAGTAGCCAAACAACTTACAGATTATATAAACAAATCTAATATAATAAAACGCACCATGAACGTTCTAATGAGGACAACGTTCTGAAGTCACTCAAACATTTCTTAGGGTTCGTGGATTCGTGGTGTGAAGCCAGCCAGGCTGCCAGCCATCTCTGCCCCGCCCTCGCGTCAAACGTCATGACGTCCAGGGCAAACGTCATGACGTCGACGGCGCAAAAAAAAAAACGCAGCGTCAGGGAAGGAGGCGGCGCTCCCAACGTCTCTAGCCTTCCCTTCGCTGTGTTCCGCCTTCTTCTGACGTCAAGGATGACGTCAGAAGAAGGCGGAACACAACGAAGGGAAGGCTAGACGTCGGGAGCGCCGCCTCCTTCCCTGACGCTGCGCTGCCGGAACCGCCGCCACGTAGGTAAATTTAAAAAAAAAAAAAGGGATGTAGGGGGAAGAGAAGAGGGTGGGCAGTTGAACAATGGGAGCGGGAGGGCAGAGGAGAAACGACAGCAAGGATGCGAAGGGGGGGGGAAGAAGGGGGCGGGACATGCTGGGACACAGAAGAGCATGGATGCGAGGGGGGTCATGGAAGGGAGAGAGGGGAATTGCTGGAAAAGGATGAATGGAGGGGGCAGGGGACAGAGAAACATGGATGGGCATGGATTGAGATGGCAGGGCTCAGGGTGAGAGGGGAATTGATGGAAAAGGATGAATGGAGGGGGCAGGGGACAGAGAAGCATGGATGGGCATGGATTGAGATGGCAGGGCTCAGGGAGAGAGGGGAATTGCTGTAAAAAGGATGAATGGAGGGGGCAGGGGACAGAGAAGCATGGATGGGCATGGATTGAGATGGCAGGGCTCAGGGAGAGAGGGGAATTGCTGGAAAATGATGAATGGAGGGGGCAGGGGACAGAGAAGCATGGATGGGCATGGATTGAGATGGCAGGGCTCAGGGAGAGAGGGAAATTGCTGGAAAAGGATGAATGGAGGGGGCAGGGGACAGAGAAGCATGGATGGGCATGGATTGAGATGGCAGGGCTCAGGGAGAGAGGGGAATTGCTGGAAAAGGATGAATGGAGGGGGCAGGGGACAGAGAAGCATGGGTGGGCATGGATTGAGATGGCAGGGCTCAGGGAGAGAGGGGAATTGCTGGAAAAGGATGAATGGAGGGGGCAGGGGACAGAGAAGCATGGATGGGCATGGATTGAGATGGCAGGGCTCAGGGAGAGAGGGGAATTGCTGGAAAAGGATGAATGGAGGGGCAGGGGACAGATGGGCATGGATTGGGAGGGCAAGGCTCACACTCTCTCTCTCATATACAATGTCTTTCTGACTCTCACTCTCACACACTCTGTCTCACAATGTATCACATTCACTCTCTATGTGCCACACAGTCACTCACACACTCGCTTGGTCTCATACACTCACTCTCACAGAGAATCTGTGTCTCACACACACTCTCTCTCTCGCACACACACACACACTCTCACACTGTGTCTCACATACACACTTGCACACACTCTCATTCTCACACACACACTCTCACAAACACACTCACACCCAGACTCACTCTCTCTCTCACACACACACACTCACACTTTCACTCTGACTCTCACACAGTCACTCTCACATACACTCTCCCAAACATACACACTCCGAGGAAAACCTTGCTAGCGCCCGTTTCATTTGTGTCAGAAACGGGCCTTTTTTACTAGTTCTCAATATTACACGAATCACAATCAGGTTTTTGTCCCCTCCACAGCACAGAAACAGTACTGCTCACTCTTCTAGCCAAATTCAAGCAGGAAGTAGCAATAGGCAAAAACATCCTCCTCCTCCAATTCGACATGTCTAGTGCATTCGACATGGTAAACCATACTATATTAATAAGATTACTAGATAAATTCAGGATCAGTGGAAACATACTTAGCTGGATCAAGGCTTTCCTAACCTCAAGAACATATCAAGTAAAATCAAACTCAAATATATCATCACCTTGGAAAGCAGACTGTGGAGTACCACAAGGATCACCACTATCACCAATCCTCTTCAACCTAATGATGACCCCACTAGCCAAGTCCTTATCCAACCAAGGCTTTAACCCTTTCATCTATGCAGACGATGTCACAATATACATTTCTTATAAATCTAACCTGACAGAAATCACCAACGAAATCAAGAACAGCTTGAACATCATGGACTCTTGGGCTAATGCATTTCAACTAAAACTCAACAAAGAAAAAACACAGTCTCATCCTCTCATCTCAACACAGCACGGACAACCCCACAATCATCAACACCCCAGATTACACCCTCCCTATCTCAGACAGCCTGAAAATCTTCGGTGTTACAATGGACCTCTACTTAACACTAGAGATCCAAGTGACATCCACAACAAAGAAAATGTTCCACTCAATGTGGAAGCTCAAACGCCTGAAGCAATTCTTCCCGAAGGAAACATTTTGCAACCTGGTACAATCAATGGTACTAAGCCATGTAGACTACTGCAATGGAATCTATGCAGGATGTAAAGAACAAACCTTAAACAAACTTCAGACTGCTCAAAACGCGGCAGCTAGGCTTATCTTTGGAAAAACGCGATTTGAAAGCGCAAAACCCCTCCGTGAAAAACTACACTGGCTCCCAATCAAAGAACGCATTACTTTCAAAATCTGCACTCTGGTTCACAAAATTATCTACGGCGAAGCCCCGGGCGACCTACCAACTAGAAATACATCCGAATCAACATGAATGTACCTAAATCTGCACTTCCCAAGCTGCAAATACAAATCAACCTACGCATCCAGTTTTTCCTACATTAGTACACAACTGTGGAACGTATTACCAAAAGCCTTGAAAACTACGTACGATCACCTAAACTTCCGGAAAACACTAAAAACTAACCTGTTTAAAAAGGCATACCCTGACGATCCAACATAAACACCTGATATCTGCAACACAACAAAACTAAAGTACGTAATGGACATAACACAACTCTTCCGTCATACGATACCCTAATGTGGCTGTGCCACATGAACTTTATCTTACCACAACATCACTTTGTATTTGTTCACAGCGGAGTCTGCAAACGCCTCTCTGGTACTCTGTAAGCCACATTGAGCCTACAAATAGGTGGGAAAATGTGGGATACAAATGTAACAAATAAATAAATCTTTGGTTCCAGTGTTCAGCCATTGTATAAGGATACTGTTAGGGGACTAGGCTTGGCTCTTCCCTCACCAAAGACTCCTAAAGAAAGAGAGGGTCCCTGGCCACTCAGACTAGAGTACCTGGAGGTGACAACAAGGGAGAAGCAAGCACCAATGCCTGCAGAGCTACTGCACTTGCTAGAGAATAAAGTTGAACTGGGGAACTAGCTTTCCAGTCCGTTCCTACAAGGAAAGGAGGTCTATAAGTTGAGGCTCAGAGAGCCTAGGTTTCCTATGCAGAGAAAGAGAGCTATGAAAGGAGATTCCCTTTGAGACAGTGCCCAGAGGAAAACGAGTCTAATAAATAAGTCTAGTCTGGTCTAAGTGGTTAGGAACCACCTCTCTTTTTAGTAGTCTTTGGTGAGGGAAGACCTAAGCCTAGTGCCCTAACAGTATCCTTATACTCTGGAACCCAAAATAAAAACCCTACACTGGAACCCACATTTCCTCTGAGGACTGGATCCTTCCACCCTGTCAGTCAGGCAGGAAATGGACAGCCCCTGTTCTGGAGGTTGCAGGGGTTAGTGAAAGCTCAGAACCAGGAGTGTTGCTACCATTGAGCGAGCCTGCAAAATGCCCAGGGCTGCCTCGCACCCATGTCCGGTATCCACCTCCCCACCTCCATGCATTTGTGTGGGTCCATCATCTGCTTACCTCCATTCCCATCCCCCATGGTCCTCCAAATGCTAGCGGGTCATGGCAGAGGCAGCACTGAAGGTGGCTCTCTGTCCGGCAGGATTGGAATGGAGGAGTAGCTTAATGGTTAGCACAGCAGCCAATGAACCAGGTTCAATTCCCACAGCAGCTCCTTGTGACTCTGGGCAAGTCACTTAACCCTCCATTGACCCAGGTACAAAATAAGTACCTGTATATAATATGTAAACCACTTTGACTGTAGCCACAGAAAGGCAGTATATCAAATCCTACCCCCTTTCCTTAGTAAGGAAGAGAAATTTTAAAAGAAACCCATTATAACTTAAGACTGTAAATAGGAAAGGAGAATAAGGAAGATGAGTATAGAAGACTATAAGTATTACCTCTTACTTTAATTATCTTTACTGGTATATACAAGAGGTGTAAATAATTGTTGGAGACATAACCCTTGTTATTTAGATATCCAAATTCAGTGTATAATGATTTTTTGATTGTGAAAAGTGTGCAGAGAGTGGATTCTGTGTCAGCTGGCCATCTAGCTTTGCTAGCTCCAGCCCTGACCTTCAACCAGTCCATAAAAAATATATTTGCTGATGGGAAAACTTTCCTATGAGGAAAGGCTAAAGCGGCTAGGGCTCTTCAGTTTGACGAAGAGATGGCAGAGGGGAGATATGATAGAGGTCTAGTAAAAGTAAAACAAACTGGAGAAAACATTTATTCACTTAGGGGGTCTTTTACTAAGGTGCGCTAACCTTTTTAGCTCACACCAAAAATCAGCTGGCACTAAACGCTGAGACGCCCATGGGAATAGAATCGGCATCTCAGAGTTTAGTGACAGCTGATTTTTAGCATGAGCTAAAAATGCTAGCACACCTTAGTAAAAGACTCCCTCAATGTGTAATTAAACTCTGGAATTTGTTGCCAGAGAATGTGGTAAAAGCAGTTAGTTTAGGTTTGGATAATTTCTTAAAAAGAAAAGTCTATAAGACATTATTAAAATGGACTTGGGACAATTCACTGCTTATTTCTAGGATAAGCAGCATAAAAAACATCTTTAGCAGGTATCTCACAGATGCAAACAAAAGATGAGTCATAGGATGACTCAGCAGTAGTGATGCCAACTTTCAGCCATTATGTCGTATTTTAATAGTTTCTGCTGGAAAGGTAGCAGGTATCATAATTTTCACAGGCGAAAATGACGCAAAATACAGAAAATTTATATTTAAAGCTCTCTTCTTCACACGCTTCAGAAGGGAAGAAAGCTGAAATAGTGCATTTTGTGTGAGATGTTAAAAATATAAGAAAATCACTCTAATCTAGCCAAATAAGTGTTAGACAATGAACGTCAGTTATACTGCACTGCGTCTACTGACTCTTACGCAGAGACTTATGTACTCCAATTGTTATCAGTTCAATATCCTCCACCTCCTCTTAAAGATTGAGGTTTTTTTACTTTTCAATCTTTAATCCAATCGTATTTAACTTGTATTCAATACTCATCTTAAAGATGGAACCTCTCAATGTGGTCGGCTATAGGGGCACTGTTCTCTGACACGGCACGTGTTTTGCTAGACACTTTATGTTTAAACAATTTTATTGTTATTAATGACAAACAATATAACAATTGAACAATTGAACCAGTATTCCACATTATCTCTCGCTCTCCCATCACAGATATCGATATGTTCTTATAACAAATTCAATGACTTCCTCTCTTAATACTCCCCTTGTAGAGGGATCGCATAATGTCTACAAACACAATCTATACTCTCTAGAAACACGATTCCGTAGATAAACAACAATAAGGTACCTACTACATAATCCTCCTTCCCTCCCCAAACCCCCTCCCCGACTGTAACTTCCCCCCTCCCTCCCCACCCTAGCCCTCCCGTCCCCCCCTCCTCATCCCCCCAGCCACCCCCCCTCCCCTCTTCCCTTTCTCAGTCTGGTCGATCTTTATCGAATCAATAATAGGAAGTTCACTTTGCATTAAGAAGCAGGCTCCGGCCTCTTGGGCTTAGAATACGTAGGTAAGGGCCCCAAAGAGCCAAAAATGCGATCCTCTTTTTCTGTGAGAATCTAATCTCATTAGCCTCCCAGGAAATCAGCTGATGCAACTGATTTCTCCAGTGCCAGTAAGCCGGAGGGTCTTTGACCGTCCAGTATTGTAGTATGCATTTCCTTGCCAACAAACACATCTTGCGAATTAACAATACTTCAAAGCGATTCTGTCCTCTAAAGGACTCTGGCAGATCTAAAATTAATTGTTCAACTGTTCCCCGGGTCCTGACGCCCAGTCTCCTTTCCCAAAAGTCTCTAACCTGAGTCCAAAATCTTTTCACTCTAGGGCAACTCCAAAACATATGTAAGAATGTACCTGGGCTCGTTTCACATTTAATACAATTTGAGCCACGACCTCCTCCCATGTGTGCTAATTGTGTCATTGCTACATACCCTCTATGGATACATCGATATGCACATTCTCTCAAACGAGCATCCGTGACTAAAGCAGGAATGCGCGCTACTATTCTCGGCACGTCCCATGCCCCTAGTTCGAAGCCCAATTCTTTTTCCCATGCTTTTTTCAGCGATCCATACTCCCTAGGGGGTTGCCATCTTTGTAATGCTTTACAGAGTAAGGAGACCGTAACTTCTCCCTCGCCCATTGAATGAAAAAACTCTCGTAACTTACCCCCCACCTGTCTGGACAAGGAAGACTCCGGTAATGATGCCATATAATGTTGTATTTGTCTTATGGCAAACCTATTACCCCAGGAATCTCCCACTCTACACAGTATTTCTTCAGTTAGCAGGGGCCGCCCATCTCCATCTAGCAGATCTCCCAAGCATATAAGTCCTTGTTTCTCCCAATCTACAAAATACCGACTCGACATCCCGGGTATAAATTCGCAATTCCCACAGATTGTAAGTTGATCTGATACTGTTGGATCTCCCCCAAGCTGCCGCACCAGTTTCCTCCATGCCTCCCTTAGCGGGCGTACCAACACACTTCTACGCAATCCCTCCGGCAGGTTACTTATTTTGTGGTGTAGCAATGAAAAAAGTCTATAAGATCCCAAGTTTGCCCTCTCCATCGTTATAGGAGTATAGCGTTGTGCTCCTAGAAACCAATCTCTTAAATGGCGTAACTGACATGCCTGATTATATAATGCTAAATTCGGCATTCCCACTCCACCCAACCTCCAGTTACCGACCAAGCAAGAAAATCGGATTCTTGGTTTCTTTCCCTTCCAGCAAAACTTAGAAGCCAGTGAATAAAACTTTTGCAAATCCTTCTTACACAACCAAAGTGGCAGTGTCTGCAAAACATACAGCCACCTAGGGAATAGTACCATTTTAATCAGATTGATTCTCCCCAACAGCGATAACGGTAAATCCATCCAGCCTTGTAAAACGTTTCGTGTCTCCTGCAACAACCAAGTAGTATTAAGAGCATATAAACGAGAGGTGTCCATGGGCAGCAGAATCCCCAAATACTTAAAAGAATCTTGCGCCTGCCTCAGAGGGAACTCCCCTCTCCATTCTCTCCATATCTCCCCCGAAGAGGCCAAGGCTTCTGATTTCTCACGATTCAACCGAAAACCCGCATAGTCTCCATACTCTGAGAAGACCTCCAACAATGCATCCAAAGATTCCTGCGGGTTCGTCAAATGAACTAAAATATCATCAGCAAATGCTGCCACCTTAAACACCTCACCTCCTATCTGCATGCCAGCTATATCCAGTTGCTCCATTATGTCTCTCAATAAAGGATCTAACGTGAGTACAAACAAAAGAGGTGATAGGGGGCAGCCCTGCCGTGTTCCTCTAGCTATGTCAAAATCTGATGTCACAAGCCCATTCACCGAGATTCGGGCTCTCGGATTCGAATACAAAGCTTTTATCCCTGACACAAATCTAACTGAAAATCCATATTTCCGAAGGACCGCATACAAGAATTCCCAATGGACCCGATCAAAAGCTTTTTCCGCGTCAAAGCTTATTAAAAGTGATTTTTTGTTCTCTCTATTGCTGGCTTCCAAAGATGTCAGGATTTTATGGATATTTTTAGCAATTGTTCTGTCCTTTACAAATCCTACTTGGGTATCCTGAATTAAGTTGGGTAGTATGTTTGCTAGTCTATTCGCCATGATCTTAGCTAGTAATTTAATCTCAAAATTTAAGAGTGAGATCGGCCGGTATGATGTCGCCAATTCCGGATCTTTCCCTTTCTTAGGAATTACAACAATACATGCAGTGTTCAGTTCTGGGGGCACCTGTTCTCGCTCCACCAACGCATTAAACATTAAGGTTAAAGGCTCTATTATCTCCTCTCCCATTATTTTGTAAAATTCCGCCCTATAACCATCTATTCCAGGGGCTTTCATCAACTGACTTTGTTTAATGGCCCATGATACCTCGTCTGTCGTAATTAGGCTATTAAGCCTCTGTTCATCTTGCGAGGTGAGACTCGGCAACTCCATCTGTTCTAAATAAGAGTCCCCCGATAGGCCTTTATCCATTGGGTTCTCATACAGCTTCCTATAATAGTCATAAAAAACCTCGCTAATGCCTTGGTCTGTGGAGATTCTCCTATTTAGCTCATTTTTCATGGTCAGTATCCTAGTTTTCCCCTGTTTATTCGCAATTAAACGCGCCATTAATCTCCCTCCTTTATTGCCATATTTATATAACTGATATTTATAATAATTTTGCGTTTTCACGGTTTTTTGATGAAGAAGTTCATTTAATGCCGTCTGTACGGATAATAAATGCTATTTATTATCCAGAGAGGGTTGTCGACCATAACTTCTCCTCGCCTTACATACTAATTGGCTCAATCTCAGTATTTCTTGTATTCTGGCCTTACGCTTATGGGCCATATAGCTGATGATTTCCCCTCTAAACACCGCTTTAGCCGCTTCCCAATAGAGGATCGGGCGATTCGCATATGGCTCATTATGTAGCTTATATTCGTTCCAACTACGAATCATAGATGCCTTAAACACTGGGTCTCGATAGAGTTCCACAGGAAATGTCCATCTATTCCTTCTTGCCCTCTCCTCTTTGGGTAACCAGCACATTTCCACCCATGCATGGTCTGAAATTACTGTGGCCCCTGTAACTGCACTTGGCACTGAACCAAAAAGCTGTTCCGAAACTAATAGATAGTCGATTCGTGCTTGCGTATCGTGTGCTCGTGAAAGATGCGTGTAGTCCCTCCCTTGTGGTTCGAGAGTCCGCCAAACATCTACCAGCCCCATCTGTCGACAGAGATTGGGCAGCCCCCGATTTTCCTGTCTAGGTATCTGTCTCCGTGGAGCAAGTAGGCTGGAGCAGATGGGCTGGAACAAGCAGGGAGAAGCCTGACTGGAACACTGGAGCAAGCAGGGGAAGCTGGATCGGCGGACTGGAACAAGCTTGGATCGGGCGGACTGGAACAAGATGGGATCATGCAGACTGGAACAAGCTTGGAGCAGGCGGACTGGAACACACTAGAGCATTTGGACTGGAACAAGCAGGCTGGAGCAGATGGACTGGAACAAACAAGGGGGAAGCTGGATCGGCGGACTGGAACAAGATGGGCTCAGGCGGACTGGAACAAGATGGGCTCAGGTGGACCGGAACAAGCTGAGATCAGGTGGACTGGAACAAGCTGGGATCAGGCGGACCGGAACAAGCTGGGATCAGGCGGACTGGAACAAGCTGGGAACAGGCGAACCGGAACAAACTGGGATCAGGTGGACCAGAACAAGCTGGGATCAGGCAGACTGGAACAAGTTGGGATCAGGCAGACTGGAACAAGCTGGGAACAGGCGAACCAGAACAAACTGGGATCAGGTGGACCGGAACAAACTGGGATCAGGTGGACCGGAACAAGCTGGGATCAGGCGGACTGGAACACGCTAGGGCAGCTGGACTGGAGCACGCTAGGGCAGCTGGACTGGAGTAAGCAGGCCGGAGCAGATAAACCAGAACAAGCCCCCTCCATTCATCTCTGACCCTATCCAGCAATTCCCCTCTCTTCCTGAGCCCTGCCCTCCCAATCCATGTCCATCCATGCTCCTCTGTCCCCTGCCCCCTCCATTCATCCCTATCCAGCAATCCCCTCTCTCCCTGAGCCCTGCCCTGCAATCCATATCCATCCATGCCCCTCTGTCCCCTGCCCCCTCCATTCATCCCTATCCAGCAATTCCCCTCTCTCTCCCTGAGCCCTGCCCTGCAATCCATATCCATCCATGCCCCTCTGTCCCCTGCCCCCTCCATTCATCCCTATCCAGCAATTCCCCTCTCTCTCCCTGAGCCCTGCCCTGCAATCCATATCCATCCATGCCCCTCTGTCCCCTGCCCCCTCCATTCATCCCTATCCAGCAATTCCCCTCTCTCTCCCTGAGCCCTGCCCTGCAATCCATATCCATCCATGCCCCTCTGTCCCCTGCCCCCTCCATTCATCCCTATCCAGCAATTCCCCTCTCTCCATGAGCCCTGCCCTGCAATCCATATCCATCCATGCCCCTCTGTCCCCTGCCCCCTCCATTCATCCCTATCCAGCAATTCCCCTCTCTCCCTGAGCCCTACCCTCCCATCAATCCATGCCCATCTGTCCCTTGCCCCCTTCATTCATCCCTGACCCTATCCAGCAATTCCCCTCTCTCCCTTCCATGAACCCTGCCCTCGCGTGCTCCTCTCTCCCCTGCCCTCCCGCTCCCATGTCCCAACTGGCCACCCTCTTCTCCCCCCCCCCCCCACCTTTCAACATCCCTTTCCTTTTTTCTTCTTTTAAATTTACCTCAATCCGGCAGCGCAGGCGCAGCGTCAGTGAAGGAGGCGGCGCTCCCGACATGTCTACTGTCTAGCCTTCGCTTTGCTCATGTTCCACCTTCTTCTGATGTCAAGGAAATGACGTCAGAAGAAGGCGGAACATGAGCGAAGGGGAAGGCTAGACAGTAGATACGTCGGGAGCACCGCCTCCTTCACTGACGCTGCGCTGCTGGACGGAGGTAAAATTAAAAGAAGAAAAAAAGGAAAGGATCTTCTTGCTGCGGGAGCAGGAGGGCGAGGTAAGCATGGTGCGGCGGCACCCCCCAAATGACGGCGTCCCCCTGCCATGCTTACCCCGCTTACCGTATTGGCACGGCCCTGCCCACCAATTTGAAGTCTGATTCACCCAGTCAGTGGCAGCACTATGCATTCATGAGAAATAAAGTGAAGGTGGTGTCAATTTCTGCACTGCCTATTAACCTCAGACCCCACCAAAAATCAGTCTTGGTAGAGGAAGGTTGAAAAGCCAGGGGTGCCTCATGAGGGAAGGGGAGAAACAGATGCTTGATGGGAAAAGGGAGAGGAAAGGAGAGGAAGACATGATAAAGGGGAAAGAGTGGAGATCCTTGATAGGATATAGAGAGGAAGTAGAGAAGGGAGGCCTGATAGGGAATGGGAGCAAGAAGGATACTGATGGAAGATAGAGTAGAGTTTGATGGAAAAGGGACGGAGGATGGAAAACATAAAGTGGAAGAGAGGATTGACGGACAAAGTGGGAAGAGGAAGAGAAAGGGGATCAAAAAGAATGAAGAAGGTTCTCTGGTGGGGAAAGGGGCACCTGATGGGGATGAAGGGTATCAGACAGGGAGAGAGTGAGCTTAAGGGGTAGCAGCAGATCAAGTTCTTAATGTGGAAAAGTAGTATAGAGGGAGGGATCACACAAGAGGGGGTAGGCTGTGGAGTGAGGGGGAAAGAGAGGATGGCTGCAAAGAAATAAAGAAAAACACCACATGCAGGCTTTGTCATACACATACAGTCAAATCTATGCTATGTCACACAAACACATTTATCCACTGTAGAGGGAGGGGGCAATCAGGAAGGGGAAACTTGGAGGGAGTTAAGGAAGGGGAGAGACTGGAACTTGGCAGAAGGGTAGAGAAGGGGAGAGGCTGGACACTTGGAGGAGTAGGGGAGGGGAGAGAGAAGCTGGGACCTGGAGAGGGTAGGAAAGAGAAGAGGGTGGACACTCGGTGAGGCAGGGGAGAATAGAGGCTGGAAACTTGGGAGAGTAGGGAAGAGGAGAAGTTGGATTATTAGGGGTTAGGGACAGGGAGAGGATGGGGGATAGGAAAGGGGAGGTACTAGAAATGTAGGGGTAGGGAAGGGGAGGTGCTGGACATTGGGAGATAAGAGAAGGGAAGAGAAGATGCTGGACATATGAGAGAGCATTGAAGGGTCGCGGACATCCTGGACTGGGAAGGGTAGGGAAGAGGAGATGCTGGACATGAGGGGGCTAGGGAAGAAAGGGGAGTTACTGGACTTGAAGGGGAAGGACCTTGAGCTGCATCTGTAGAGGGAGGGAGGTACATGCTTGAAGGTTTGTCTAGGACATCAGATAACCTTGGGCCATCCTTGCTTTTCCCACACACACCCTGTTATCCCCACAGTCATTTGCTTTCCCATTCTCCTTCCCTCACTCTCCTTCCCCTCCCTCTGTTCCCCTCACTCATGTGCCTGCTGATTGAGAACTGCCAGGCTGAGAATTGTATTATGCTTCACTGAAAAAAGTATCATGAGTAGATCTTCCAGAGCACATAGAGAGACATCCTGCCAATTTTTCCACATACCATTACTGGACACCCCTTCAGAGGGGCAGTATAGAGCCCTCTGAACCAGAGGTCTGGTAGGAAGGGGGAAATCTGTTATAAAATTAACATAGTGCAGAAATACGCTCCTTTCCTGAACAAGGTCTCTGTGCAGGAGAGATCCCTTACCTACATTCCCTCCCCCCTCCTCTCGGATAGAACATCTGTTTAACAAAGAAACTCCCTTATTACATCAACTCACCCTTGAAAAGAGACTTGTACTCTGCACCAGGTCTGTTTACAGCAGAAATTCCCTCTTTTATGCAGAGAAGCCTGGCACAGAATGAGTCTCCGTTCTTAAAACATGTGAAAGCCAATTTGTTTTAACTGAAATTTTGCAAACTAATACAAGCAAGCACTAAGAAAATTGAGAATACATCAATAAAACTATTCAAATGAAAGCACAATATTCAAGCCCACATCAAGGGGAGAACAATAAGCATTAATCCATTACAGAAATTAATAAAGAAAACATCAAAAACAAGTCCTGAAAGCCCATATTTGATGTCATAAGGAGGAGAATTGAGAAGTTCAGGTCAGAATGTGATCAATTCCCTTGCATTTTAACAAAAGGCCCTACTGAACACAGAGCCTTTTATAAACTATGTATAAGGGCATGTAGGACTGCACATGAATTTGTCAACATGCCCAGTGACAGCTGTGATTTTGTAAAACCCTCCTGTGAAAGAAGAGCACCCTGAGCTTATCAATGTTGCTGCAGTCAGAAACATCATGCGACCTCCTGATATGCCAAATATCCTCTTTTCTCCTCCTGACCTTCACAACATATCCAATATCCCCCTTTCTGGCTTCTTCTGAGGAACAGAAACAATCTCGGCACTCCTGCTTCATCAGTGTCTGGGTTCAAAATGGCATCTCTGACTCCCTAGCATTAGTGTTGTAGTACTACCACTAGGGGTCAAGCTGCCGAATGAAGATGGAGAGAAGAGATGAGTAGGAATAAATAGGAGCTCTTTAACTAAAGCATGTTAAATGCTAACATACGTTTAGGTCTAGATTCTATATATGGCGCCTTAAAAATTGGTGCCAAAAAAAATTACGCTTAGGTGTATTCTATAAACTACACCTAAAATTAGGTGTGGTTTATAGAATACACCCAGCGCCTGTCCACATGACTAAATTTAGTCACAGGAATTTACGCCAAGTTTGCCTGCGACTAAGTTAGGCATGGAGTGGGTGTATTCTATAACAGTGCTCATTGTTTTAGAAACGCCTATGACCTGCCCATTCGACACCCATGGCCACATCCCCTTTTCCAATCTGCATCTTAGAATTTACGTGCATCACTTTACAACTTAGTAAGTTGTGTGTGTAAATTCTAATTAATGCCAATTAGTGTTAATAATTGGTTGTTAAGTGGCAGTTATCGGCACTGATTGACATATTAAGATAATTAAGTTGAACATGCTAATCAGAATATGACTTGATTTGCACATGCAACTTAAGTTGCACTATATAGAATCTGGGGGTTAGGGCTAGATTCTATATATGGTGCCTTAAAATATCGGCGCTGAAAAAAATATGCCTAGGCATATTCTATAAACTACACCTAAAATTAGGCACAGTTTATAGAATATACCTAGCACCCATCTGCACGACTATATTTAGTTACAGGCATGTACGCCAAGTAAAACTTGGTGTAAATGCCTATGCCTGAGTTAGGCGTGGAGAAGGTGTTTTATATAACAGTGTTTATAGTTTCAGAAACACCCATGGCCTGCTCATTCCATGCCCATGGCTTGTTAAGATAATTAATTTGCGCATTCTAATCAGAATATGACCTGATTTGTATGGGCAACTCAAGTCACACTATATAGAACCTGGGGGTTTGTAGGTGCAAAACAAGCACTATGAAACACTATCCCGTGGATTCTATACAGTGTGCTTAGATTTAGGCACCAAATTGGTGTGGATTCTATAATACCGCATGTAAATTAACCCAATAGTGCCCACTGTTCCCATATGGGAACAAATCAATTTGTTCCCATATGGCTTCATATGGGAACACTAGTAAAAAAGGCCCGTTTTGGTATGAAATGAAACGGGCGCTAGCAAGGTTATCCCTCTCTCCCTCCCTCGCTCTCTCCCTCTGTCCCCTCCAAGTCCCATGGCCCTCTTTCTTCCCTTCCGATTTCCAGGCCCCTCTCTCTCTCCTTCCCTCTGTCCCTCCCCCGAGTTCCAGTCTCTCCCTCTCCTCTCTGTCTCACAGACACGACCTTGCGATGCCTCCACCTGTGGCCCTCCCCTCCCTGACACTGGCCCCGCCCATCTCCCTACTTGCACGTCGCCCCCCCCCCTCCAAAATTGCCAACCCCCCTCTGGTACCCTCCCCTCCCCCCTCTTACCGGGGTTCCGGCGGCAGCAGTGAAGAGCCTCGTGAGTCTGCTGCCTTCCCTTCTCTTCGCTCTCAGCTCTGACTCTGGTCCCACCCTCATTTCCTGTTTCCGCAAGGGTGAGACCAGAGTCAGAGCTGAGAGCGAAGAGAAGGGAAGGCAGCAGACTCGCAAGGCTCTTCACTGCTGCCGTTGGGACCCCGGTAAGAGGGGGGGAGGGGAGGGTAGCAGAGGGAGGTTGGCGATTTTGGAGGGGGGGGCAACGTGCACGTAGGGACGTCTCTGCCCGCTCCCGCTGTTCTTCAACGTGCGTCTCTCACTGGAATCGTAACCCCCTGCTGACGTCAGGCAAGCAGGGATCTTCTGCTTGCCAGTGACGTCAGCAGGTAGTTATGATCCCAGGTAGACACTTTAGAACGTTCACATAGCAAATTATTATATTAGATTGGACACTAATGGGTTAATTGGCTTAACTGGCTAATAAGCACTGATATCAGCGCTTAACAAGCAATAATGAGCATTAATTGGCACTGATTAGAATTTAGGCACACAACTCGCTAAGCATATTCTGTAATGATGTGCGCCAAACTTCTAACGTGTGCAGGCAAAATGGGTGTGGTTATAGGCGAGGAAATGGGCATTTCATGGGCATTCTGAAATTTAGAATACACTAGGTTGGCACTGATTTCAGCACCGATTTTTTTAGGCGCCATATATAGAATCTCCTCCTATATTTGTTCCTATATAGCAATGATACAAGGGATTATAATACATGGCACTATCCAGCATTAGCAAATTGACCTTAAGATGCAGAGTCAGAGTTATTCCAACTTTTGTTGCTAAAGCCTGCTATTTGCTGAAGCTGCGACCCTGCATATAGATGAAAACTGCTGACAAGGGTCTCAATGTGCTAGAATAACAAGGGTGTTATCAGCATCGATGCCATGGCCAGAACAGCCAAGGACTCTTGGAGTCTCCCATGCAGCTGGAGAGATGCTGTGGCTGGCATATTACACATTGTTTATGAAACCCCATCTTCTCGTCAAGATGACCCCATCAAAGTGCTATTCCTGAAGTCATAATAATGGAGACAGCAGTGTTATGTATCTACACCCCTAAGGCCAGAATGTACATCATTAGCACAGTGGTAGCCCATGATTTCTGTATAAAAAGGGGCTCTTATCTGAGGCAAGAGGCTGCTCTATCCAAGGAGCAGACTGCACAGAATCTGAACATATGAAAAACACACTGCCACCAACAAGAAGTCTACATCAGGTTGTATGTGTGCCATGTACTTCTGTATAAGTGCTGTGGGCTCAGTGTGACTCTTCTACTCAGGAGCCTAGTTACGGAATGATGTGCATTTAGTCTGAGTGGTTTCTATGATTTTTTTTTTTTTGTTACATTTGTACCCCGTGCTTTCCCACTCATGGCAGGCTCAATGCGGCTTACATGGGGCAATGGAGGGTTAAGTGACTTGCCCAGAGACACAAGGAGCTGCCTGTGCCTGAAGTGGGAATTGAACTCAGTTCCTCAGTTCCCCAGGACCAAAGTCCATCACCCTAACCACTAGGCCACTCCTCCACTCCATGATAAGACTTCCTGTGTCTTTATTCTTGCCTTCTTTGCACATTATCTTTGCTGTTATTGTAAATAAATGCACAATCTATTTTTATAATACTTGGTTGTGAAATTAGATCTTTCTATTATTTTGGGTGTATTGAGTTTGAATATAGGGATAAGAAGGAACACATTTGCTTCTGACACTTCACTCACTAAGGCTGGAATTACCAGAGACCTATTCCTGTTAGAATTTATGCTAAGTGTCAGGTACCCCAGAAACACCTACAACCTTCTCATTCCACGCCCATGGCTAGTTAAGATAATTAACGGGTCCTTTTACCAAGCTGCAGTAAATAGGGCCCCAGGGTAGTGGCGGGGGCTGTTTTTATGCACACTAAGAGGCATATTTTCAAAGCACTTAGCCTCCCAAAGTTCCATAGAAACCTATGGAACATAGCCTCCCAAAGTGCTTTGAAAATATGCCTCTAAGGCTCTTTTTACTGCAGTGAATAAAAAGCCCCTAAAAAATACATGGCCATGCGGTAAGATCATTCTTACCACTTGGCTATGTGGAGGGGGGAGCACTTAACACCACCCATTGAAATGGTGGTAAGGGCTCCCGTGGTAACCCAGTGGTAAACAGGTAGTGTGCGACACTGCCCGATTACTGCCAGGTTAGCACCATACTAGAAAATATGGAATTCTTTTCTGTAGCACCAGAAATAGCACGTGCTTAAAGCGGAACTACCACCAGCAGCTGCATTGGGCCGGCGGTAGTTCCAGGTTGCCGCGTGGCAAACCTGTTGCTACATGACAACCCTTTAGTAAAAGGGCCCCTAAGTTGCATGCAGTAATCAGAATACAACCTGATTTGCACGTGCAACTCAAGTCGCACTATATAGAATCTGGGGGTTAGTGCATTTTGCGGTAATTTTGCGTGTCAGTGTGCACTAATCATGCACTATTTATTTTTATTGTTATATTGTTGGGAGAGGGCGTGTCATAGGCTGGGAATGGGTGTGGAGGTGTTATCCAACTGGTGCATTCACATTAGCGCACACTAGTTGGATAACAGACTTAACAGAGGAGCACATAGTACTTCCTAAATAGGAGGCAGTAAGAGCACCCACATGAATGTTTTTGCAGTTCTTGTGTGCTAATGGAAATATTAGTGTGGGATGTGCAAAAAGAAAAAAAGCCCTATTTTTGGGCCACTTAGAAATGGGATTTGCACGTGGGAAGGTTCAGCGTTAAAATGCGCTGTCTATTTCTTAATGTTTTTTTAGTAAAGGGGCCTCATAGTTCTCATTTCTTAAAAATGAAATTAAATAGCCATGTCCCTTGCATAGATTGTCCATTTAAAAATTTGGATTGCTAAAAGAAAAGAATCTGATGCAGTACGGATTTATACTAATTGTTTACTCATTAGTTTTGAAATTAATAAGGGTTATAAATGAATTACTTTAATTTGAAGAGGACAAGCTGGCTCTTTCCAAACAACGAGGGAGACATATACGTAATTCCAAACCTTAATTGGAAATCACCAAATGACTCAGACTCCCTCGTTGTTTGGAAAGAGCCAGTTTGTCCTACTCCCCTTCTCTTGTCTGTCTGATTGACTTTCATAGGAATCCAATGCACCTCCATTATTTGTGGTTTCTGCTCCTTACTATAATTTAAGAAAAATGTATAATGAACTGAATAAAACATACCGTTAAACTGAAATATAGTTACACAGGCTAACCAAGTTAAAATATTTTGTGCAATTACCGATATGGTTCTCCAAGCATGTGGCTGAGAAAATAAAGGCTAAAGAGTTGGCGTTCCAGAAATACAAAAAAACTCAAGAAAAGGAACACGAGGAGGAATACCGGATGAAACTGAAAGAAGCCAAGAGAGAGATACGTCTGGTGAAAGCGCAAACAGAAGAACAAATGGCTAGAAATGTAAGAAGGGGTGGCAAAAATTTGTTCAGGTATATTAGTGAAAGGAGAATGACTAAAAAGAGAATTGTGAGACTAAAAGATACTGCGAACCACTATGTGGATAATGATGAAGAAAAAGCAAATTTGCTAAATAGATACTTCTGTTCTATTTTCACAGAAGATGATCCTGGAGAAGGACCGCAATGGACTGGAAAAAGTACAAATGAGATTGAAGTGGATAGAACACCGTTCACGGAAGAGAGTGTGTATGAACAACTTGAAAAGCTAAAGGTGGACAAAGCCATGGGACCAGATGGGATCCACCCTAGGATATTGAGGGAGCTCAGAGAGGTTCTGGCGGGTCCTCTTAAAGATTTGTTTAATATATCCTTGCAGACAGGAGAGGTTCCGAGGGATTGGAGAACGGCGGATGTGGTCCCTCTTCACAAAAGTGGTGATAGGGAAGAAGCTGGAAACTACAGGCCGGTAAGCCTCACTTCGGTTATTGGAAAAGTAATGGATTAAGAACTGGTTGAAAGATAGGAAGCAGAGAGTAGGATTGCGTGGCCAGTATTCTCAGTGGAGGAGGGTAGTTAGTGGGGTCCCGCAGGGGTCTGTGCTGGGTCCGTTGCTTTTTAATGTATTTATAAATGACCTAGAGATGGGAATAACTAGTGAGGTAATTAAATTCGCCGATGACACAAAATTATTCAGGGTCGTCAAGTCGCAGGAGGAATGTGAACGATTACAGGAGGACCTTGCGAGACTGGGAGAATGGGCGTGCAAGTGGCAGATGAAGTTCAATGTTGACAAGTGCAAAGTGATGCATGTGGGTAAGAGGAACCCGAATTATAGCTACGTCTTGCAAGGTTCCGCGTTAGGAGTTACGGATCAAGAAAGGGATCTGGGTGTCGTCGTCGATGATACGCTGAAACCTTCTGCTCAGTGTGCTGCTGCGGCTAGGAAAGCGAATAGAATGTTGGGTGTTATTAAGAAGGGTATGGAGTCCAGGTGTGCGGATGTTATAATGCCGTTGTATCGCTCCATGGTGCGACCGCACCTGGAGTATTGTGTTCAGTACTGGTCTCCGTATCTCAAAAAAGATATAGTAGAATTGGAAAAGGTACAGCGAAGGGCGACGAAAATGATAGTGGGGATGGGACGACTTTCCTATGAAGAGAGGCTGAGAAGGCTAGGGCTTTTCAGCTTAGAGAAGAGACGGCTGAGGGGAGATATGATAGAAGTGTATAAAATAATGAGTGGAATGGATCGGGTGGATGTGAAGCGACTGTTCACGCTATCCAAAAATACTAGGACTAGAGGGCATGAGTTGAAGCTACAGTGTGGTAAATTTAAAACGAATCGGAGAAAATTTTTCTTCACCCAACGTGTAATTAGACTCTGGAATTCATTGCCGGAGAACGTGGTACGGGCGGTTAGCTTGACGGAGTTTAAAAAGGGGTTAGATAGATTCCTAAAGGACAAGTCCATAGACCGCTATTAAATAGACTGGAAAAATTCCTCATTTTTAGGTATAACTTGTCTGGAATGTTTTTACGTTTGGGGAGCGTGCCAGGTGCCCTTGACCTGGATTGGCCACTGTCGGTGACAGGATGCTGGGCTAGATGGACCTTTGGTCTTTCCCAGTATGGCACTACTTATGTACTTATGTACTTATAATGGAAGCGATGCTGAAGGAAAGGATAGTGAATTTCCTGGAAGCCAATAAGTTGCAAGATCCGAGACAACATGGTTTTACCAAAGGGAGACATGGTTTTACCAAAGGGAAATCGTGCCAAACGAATCTCATTGAATTCTTTGGGTGACAGGAGAATTGAATCAGGGACGAGCTATGGACGTAATCTACTTAGATTTCAGCAAAGCTTTTGACACGGTGCCCCACAGGAGGCTCTTAAATAAACTGGATGGGCTGAAGATAGGACCCGAAGTGGTGAACTGGATTAGGAACTGGTTGACGGACAGACGCCAGAGGGTGGTGGTGAATGGAATTCGCTCGGAGGAGGGAAAGGTGAGTAGTGGAGTGCCTCAATTTCAGCTCAGGCCCGCCCACCCAAGCGCACACACACTGTGCAGCAGCCTAACGACCACCGCAGAAACGGCACCCGCTCGCTCTGGCTCAGCTGAGCTGATCTCTCCAGGGCAGGATCCAGCCCGATTTCGGCCCGCCCACCCAAGCAGCAAGAGCAAACACTGCAGCAGCATACCACGTCACCTGGGCGTAGACTGGGGGGGCGAGGGGGCATTGCCCCCCCCAAAGAATGACGATGACGACTTACCCGAAGTCGCTTCGGCGAACTGGCGGGCGGGGCGCCAGTAGTAAAAGCAGCAAGCAGGCATGCTCGTCTGCTTCCCTGCCCTCTCTGTATCCCGCCTTCCTCTGATGTCATTTCCTCTCGGGCGAGCGGGACGCTGAGAGGGCAGGGAAGCAGACAGAGACGAGCGTGCCTGCTTGCTGCTTTTACAACCCCCACTCGTTCGCCCGCCTGTTTGCCGCTGGAGTGGAAGTGCTGGCTCCTATCTAGCCCACTGTAAGGAAGGAAGCCATTTGGTAAACCTCTGTTTCCACTCCCCCGCGCACCCGTCGCCCTTCATTCAAAACACAGCAAACCTGTGAGCTGCTGCGTCCACGTTGCCGTTCTTTATTGTTGGTCTGTCTTGGGGGAGACGCTGGATAGAATGAGCCTCAGCCTGGCCCTGCCCTGTGGAAATGTGGGAATTGGAAAGGTTCAAGTCCAAGATCATTCGAGTCGAGAATCGAGTTCCTGCCAGTGCCAGCCCAGCCCAGCAGGTAATAAAATTGTAAATGCTTTTTTTTTTTTTAAATCAGGGGACTTATATCTGTTTGGCTTTTAAAATGGGACATATATTGCTGTTGTATATATTCACTGCTGCCTTTTTTAAGGTATTGTTATTCATATTTGTTCAGAATTGGTGTTGTTAAGGTTTGCTATATAGGCTCTAAGAACCGTCATAAGATTGTGTTACTTCACAAAGAATCTGGCAGGGAAGGGATTTTGACAATGTTGCTAGTACTGAGGTCCTACCAGAATTTTAATACACTTTTTTTACAATGGAAAACTGTAAGAGAAAACATCTTAGCTGTGGACTATGATAGATCTGCTAAATATTTTTAGGCCAATTTGCCATTTTTATCTAAAGTTTTAGAAAAGGTGGTTTTAACACAGTTTAATCAGGCATTTACATTTATTATAAAGCAAAGTTTGATGGATATATGCCATTGTTATAATTATTTTGCAGGATACTGTGATGTTAGGATGTTTGCCATTATAGTAGACTTATTTCTGGTCAGGTTTAAGTTCTGTTTGTCTAGTAATTGCCTAAATTGTGGGATAGTGCAGGATAGAAATTTTTAAAATGGTGGTGTTCCATAAAGTATGTATGCAGTTTATGTTGACATAGGACAACTGTTGGGCAGATTATTTAGTTAGAAATCCTTCATCAAGTGCACTCTAAGGCATTATTTTGTAATATCCCATGAAACACTACTCGTACCTGTATACATAGTGCCCACCCATATTAGCTCTGGGCCCACCCAAAATGTCAGGTCTGCCTACGCCACTGTGCTAAGAATGTAAAAAGAATTGAAGCGGTGCAAAGAAAAGCTACGAGAATGGTATGGGATTTGCATTACAAGACGTATGAGGAGAGACTTGCTGACCTGAACATGTATACTCTGGAGGTAAGGAGAAACAGGGGTGATATGATACAGACGTTCAACTATTTGAAAGGTATTAATCCGCAAATGAACCTTTTCCGGGGATGCGAAGGCGGTAGAACGAGAGGACATGAAATGAGATTGAAGGGGGGCAGACTCAAGAAAAATGTCAGGAAGTATTTTTTCACAGAGAGAGTAGTGGATGCTTGGAATGCCCTCCCGCAGGAGGTGGTGGAAATGAAAACGGTAACGGAATTCAAACACGCGTGGGGCAAACATAAAGGAATCCTGTTCAGAAGGAATGGATCCTAAGGAGCTTAGCCGAGATTGGGTGGCAGAGCTGGTGGCGGGAGGCGGGGATGGTGCTGGGCAGACTTATACGGTCTGTGCCAGAGCCGGTGGTGGGAAGCGGGACTGGTGGTTGGGAGGCGGGGATAGTGCTGGGCAGACTTATACGGTCTGTGCCAGAACCGGTGGTGGGAGGCGGGGCTGGTGGTTTGGAGGCGGGGATAGTGCTGGGCAGAATTATACGGTCTGTGCCCTGAAAAGGACTGGTACAAATCAAGGTAAGGTATACACAAAAAGTAGCACATATGAGTTTATCTTGTTGGGCAGACTGGATGGACCGTGCAGGTCTTTTTCTGCCGTCATCTACTATGCTACTATGTTACTTAATGCACTATTGCATTTCTTCTTTGAGAATGTGCACAAGTGATGTCATTGTTCTTGATAATTATTTTATAAAGAATAAGGGGGAGTTCAGAAAATCTGATTTCCCAATGAATGTGCTGTTTATTGCTCCAAACCCTTACTGGGGTCTAAATCCAATGCTGCTGCACAGATCACTGGAAATTTTCCTCATCATCAAGAGAGGTTTTTGGAGTGTTTTTGTTGTTGTTGGGTTGTTGTTGTTGTTTTTTTTTTTTAATAGCCTGGCCCACCTTGTTGCATGCCTGAAATTGTAGCTCAGATGGAACCTACCCCAATCCTGCTCATTGCTATTAAAATAGGGAAAGCAGGGCAGATGGGTCTGAAGCTGAGATGTCATAGGTCTTCATTTGAGTCTGGCAGGGGTTTTTCCTATTTAGACCGTACTCCCCTTTCTGTATAAGTCAGCCATTGCAATGACCAACATAGTGGGATTCAAAAGAGGACTGGATAAGTTCCTTGAGGAAAAGCCCATAACAAATATTAGCTAGGTAGACGTTGGAAAGCAAATGTCCTGGATCTACTTTTTGGGATCTGCCAGGTACTTGTAATCCAGACAGGCCACTGTTGAAGACAGTATGCTGGTCTTGATGGACCTTAGTCTGAGTCAGCATGGATTTTCTTATGTTTTTATGTTAATGGCAGAACTCAGTAGGGAACAGTAGGTTGCCATAAAGCACCTACCTGCATGGGATTCATAGATGCTCTACATAGGTGGCTGTTGAGCCTTTCATTTTTGGGGAGGTGACTTGTACAGACATTAGATGGCACTGTTGTACAATGCCAGTAACTTTTCATCAGCAGGACAGCAGCCTATGAAGAACTATCTGTCACACTGCTGCCATGGTCAGTCTGCAGTTTAGCAGCAGTGCCAGCTCTCTTCAACCCTGAAGAGAGTGGCAGCCACCCGCCTCCCTGGCCCCCCCCCCCCCCTCCCACCGCATGCCTCAAGCTTCTGAGCTGTGCACTGTTGTTTTTCATTAACAAGTTGCTCTTCCAGAGAATCTGATGCAGGAAATTCTTCGAAGGGTGCAGATATATACTCATCAGGGGCTTGCTTGTACTTTGTTCTTCTCTAGGGTTTCCTTCAACTAACAGTTCTGATGGTTTCTATGTTTATATGCAAAACAATCCTTGGGGCCCTTTTACTAAGCTGCACTAAAAAGTGGCTGGCGCTATCCCCAACACTTTTAGCGTGGCAGTAAAATGGCCCCATTTTCCATTATTCCCATTAATGGTAACGCACTAATTCCCCCATTAGCACATAGATATTAGAGTGTGAACACTTACTGACACCTATTTTCTAGGTAGCATGGGCTCATGTGCTAATCCTGTGCTAATCGTTTAACGCACGGTAATGTAGCTGCACTAACAAATTCGTACAGAATACGCCTACTTTCCACCCCCAGACATGTCCCCAGCATTAAAAATTAAATTCTGTTTTTTAATGTGTGGGATGCGGGGGTCACGTGATGCGCTGGGAGCGGTAACAGCATAGAGGCTGAGCTCCGGGTCCCCGCTCCTCTTATTTCACGATAAATACCTGAATACAGCAGCAAAACCGGAATCTAAAGTAAGACCCTGATCTTCGGAGAGTGCATGGAACATTTCTTGCTCCCCATGCCGGCTGGAACGTCTAAACGAAGTGTAAAGGTGGAGAAGGGAAAGCTACCACCCTCTCCCGCGGAGCCCAAGATGGCGGATGGCAGGCGGGAAGTACGCGATGAATTTTCAGAACGGCAGCTTACTCAGTTGACCACGGCGGTAGTGGCGGCCCTGGAACCGAGATTCCAATCGCTGGCAAATCAGCTGGGGAAGATGGACGCGAATGTGGCGGAGCTATCAAAACGAACCCACGAACTAGAACAAAGGGTATCGACTATAGAGGACACGTGCAACGTTCACCAGCCACGAATGGCGGAAATGGAACAACAGCTCAGGTCGCAGGCCGAGAAAATGGAAGATCTTGAAAACAGAGTGCGACGCTCAAACCTGAGGCTGGTCGGTATCCCCGAATCGATTGCCGAGAAAAGTCTGGGCCCCCTCCTGGAAAAGTGGTTGCAGCAAGAATTCGCTCTCTCGGATAGCAGTGGGGGTTTTTGCATTGAAAGAGCCCACAGGCTGGGGAGATTACAAGCAGAGAAACAAAAACCCCGTGTGGTCATCATTAAAATCCATAACTATATCCACAAAGAAGAGATTATGCAAGGATTTAAATCAAAAAGGGACACTCTACAATACGATGGAAGGCGAATTTTAATTTTCCCTGATTACTCTGCAGGCCTGCAGGAAAAGAGACGACGGTTTCATCCAGCATGTTCGGCGCTGGCGGATAAGAAAATTCGTTTTGCCCTAACATACCCAGCGATTCTTAAAATCCAGAAAGACGGGAAGTGGAGCTCCTTTACCTCTGAGAAATTGGCCATGGACTATATAAACAGAGAGCTGGGCCAACAAGAGGCGGTTCCATGAACTATGATCTGGTATGAGATTAACTGGATTTTATTTGTTGGGACACATTGTTCTAAATAACTGATGGAAATGAATACTAAATATAGACATTTGGAAAGCGGTTTAATATTGTGTTTTGAAAGTTGAAGTAAGTAATGAGGTTAAAGGGGAGTGGGGACCCTTGCAGAGAGGTGACCTCGGTGACGACAAATTGGCGTCACTCTCTTATAGCTACGATAAGGGACATAAGGGGGGGGATAGCAAATGTTTAGAACAAGTTACGTTGGGACAGGGAAAAGGGTTTGGGGCGGGTGGTGGGTCGGGTGGGATCGTGGGCTGCCATAATTATGAATATGGGGCGACAAGCTGCGAAATCTTAACTTGGTGGGGAAGAGATAGGTTTCCTAAGACAACAGTAAAAAGGAACAATTGGGTGCCGTGGAAGGGCTGGGGCCCTGGCACTGACTTATATATAGTTAGGGTTCTACTGATGGAACATTTTGTGTGTTGGCTCTTCTAACTATAAAATAGTTACATGGAATGTGAGGGGAATTTCCTCCCCAATAAAAAGGAGGAAGATCCTAACACATTTGAAGAGGATGGGAGTGGACATAGCCTGCATACAAGAGACAAGGCTCTCTGACGCAGAGCATCAGAAATTACAGAGAGCCTGGGTGGGGCAAGTGGACTATGTTTCATCCGGTAAGAGAAAGGGGGGAGTAGCGATCTTATACCGCAAACACCTGGCCTGTACATCTGAGGTTATAATGCGGGATGATAATGGGCGCTATCTGTTAGTCAAACTAAATCTGCAGGGGTCTGAAATATTCTTGTTATCTGTATATGCACCCACCCCCTCTACTTCAGATTTCTTTTCAGAGCTATTGCGGGTCCTGTTACCTTATAGGGACAAGAGTTTAATAATTACTGGGGATATGAACACACTGATGAACCCAAGCATGGACTGCACAGGCAGTCGGAATGCGGGGGCTGGGAGTTACGGGGACCGAGGGATCCTTCCATCGTTCATCACGGATATCGGGATGGTGGATGTTTGGAGGTCGCTGTATCCTGAGGTAAGGGACTACACTCACCGATCTCGGGCCCATGGGACCTGGGCCCGTTTAGACTATCTGTTTATATCAGGCCCGCTCTTCTCAAATGTAACAGCAGCTGGCATAGAGCAAGAGCTGATTTCAGACCACTCCCCAGTGTGGTTTCAGTTGGCAGACCAAACAGAAAGTCGGGCAGCTAGGACATGGAGATTCCCCAATTACTTAATTAAAGATGTGGCTTTTGTGAAGTTCTTGCACCAAAAATGGGAGGAATTCTCATTACACAATCAACAGCATAAATCTGACCCGACTTTGTTTTGGTGCACAGCAAAAGCTGTGATGAGGGGGGAAGTTATCTCCTATGTAGCAGTGAGACGACGGAAAGTAGCAGCTAGCATTATTAATTTATCAGATCGGCTGGGGGGGGCCAAGCGCTCATACTTAAATTCCCCGTCTCAAGTTAACAGAGACAATTACGAGGCTCTCCAGACCACCTTAAATTCGCTAATACACGAGCAGACCCAAAGAGGCATAATATATCAAAAGTACAGATTACACAAACACGGCAATAGACAAGGGAGTGTATTGGCAAAGTTAGTCCGGCCATGGGCGGGGAACCGCACCATCACGGCCCTGAGGAATAAAGAGGGAGAGCTGAGGAACAGAACAACTGACATTTTGCAAATTGTACAGACACATTTTCGGGACCTTTATAATTCAACTGGTTCGCCCCCACAACAAGTAGCAGAGGCACTCTTAATTAGGGCAGGGATGCCAAAGTTAACACCAGAAGCTCGGGAGCAATTAGCTCAGCCTATACAATCGAGAGAGCTACAGAGAGCTATCGGTGGTTTGAAGCATAATTCGGCGCCCGGGATTGACGGTTTTTCTGGAGAGTTTTATAAAGCATTACAATTGCCTGATTCCGACTTTGTTAGATTACTTTCAGGAAGTGACAGAGAGAGGGGAGTTCCCGAAACATGAAAATACGGCCTAATCACGTTGCTACTAAAGCCTGGAAAAGTGGCGTCTGATCCTGATTCCTACCGCCCAATATCGCTCATCAATGTAGATATTAAACTACTTGCCAAGATTTTGGCCAACAGACTGGCAGAACATATTCCAGCTTTGGTAGGCCCCTCACAAGTGGGATTCGTACCCAAACGTCATTCGGTTTCACACGTTCAAAAGATCCTCCTTGCCATGGCACATTGTAAAAGTAATAATGACCCCCTTATGCTAGTGAGTTTAGACGCCTCAAAGGCATTTGATCATGTCAATTGGGGATACCTGCTACAGTTACTGGAATGGGTGGGACTCCCGGGAGAGGCCATGCAGATTATTCGGGTGCTTTATACAGGATTGGGGGCACAGATCATAGCAAATGGAAATCAATCGGAGTGGTTCCCTGTCAGGCGAGGAACGAGGCAGGGGTGTCCTCTGTCCCCGTTCCTCTTTGATCTCTCGTTGGAGCCCCTGATACGGCTCTTGAATGGGTCTGGGGAGATTAAGGGAGTACAGCTGAGAGGGGAGGAGGTCAAAACCTTAGCGTATGCGGATGATATCCTTTTGGTTTTGCGTGACCCCCGGCCCTCACTGCAAAGTGCCCTAGAAATTCTGAAAGAATATGGTGAGCTATCGGGTTTTTCTTTAAACCTACAGAAGTCTTGTGCCTTAGCAGTAGATGACGTTGTTCGTGAGAGGTGGCAGGGAGCCTTTCCGCTGCAATGGGCGGATCAGGCTTTAAAGTATTTAGGAATAATGATCCCACGGGATATGTCCTCCCTGTACAGAATTAATGTAGGTTCACTGATAGAAAGTACGAAACACAGATTATCCCTGTGGCAGACCTTGCCATTATCTCTATGGGGGCATATTGCTCTCTTTAATATGCTTCTAGCCCCGAGATGGCTTTATCTTTTTCAGCAGTTACCCCTGTACTTGAAAGGAAAGGATGAAAAAGCCCTAGATAGACAGATTCAGGGGTTATTGTGGAAAGGGAAGCGCCCCAGACTGCCGATGACAGTGATCACAACCCCGAGGGAACAAGGGGGGATGGGACTCCTGAGCGTGCGGAACTTATCAATTGCCAGTGCGATGCGATATATTAATGATTGGTATCGGGGTACCCAGGAGTTCTCTGTCACTGAAGTTGAGACTTCTATCTTTCCGGAGATACATTTCAGTTATTTATTACACTCAGGCAACCGATTACCTACACGAGCGTTTCAGAAGCACCACCTGTTGCAATCACTTAGAAATACATGGCGGTGGGTGTGTAGGAAACATTACGGCAAAAACCACTCCTCTACTGCCTATTATTAATAATCCTGATTTTCCACCGGGACAGGGTAACAGCATCTTCAGACAATGGGCAGCGCGGGGTATCCTTTATTTGTCACATGTAGTTAATGAAGAGGGGAAAATAAAACCCCTTCAGACACTGGTGGAGGAATTCGGTATACAGGGGGGACATTATCATTTTCAGTTGAAACATTACATAACATCCCTGATGTGGACTGACCTAACAGAGGATGTAATAGACACTCTGACAGAGACATACTCACTGGGTGCTCAGTTATCAGTTCCCCTCAGGTTTCATCACCAGCAATTAAAGGATTCCACCTCTGAAATAGACTATGTGCGCTTGGCCCGAGATTGGTCAACAGATTTGGAAGCTGCAATTACGACCGACATATGCAAGGATTTTATTAAAAAACTTTATGGGTTGCAAGTGTCGGTCATACAGTGTGAGAGACTATACAGATTTTTATTAAGAACATATATACCTCCTAAGAGGGCTGCACGTATGATAAAGTCCTGTGATGGGACCTGTCCTAGGTGTGGTAGAGAGGAGGCCAGTATAGGTCATATGTTTTGGTTGTGCCCCTTAGTAATGGAATTCTGGGGTGAGATCACTCAAACATTACAACAAATGTGGGGGTGCACCGTGGTCTGCGATCCCCTCCTATTGTTTTATAAATATAAACTTTCGGGATTGCCACCCCAGGGGTTCAAGCGTTTTGTGTGTTTGGCGATATTATATGGGATCTCCACCATTTTGAAGTTTTGGCTGTCCGACTCGAAGCCTCCATTGGTCTACTGGAGAACACAGTTACTTTATCAGATGAAACTTGAAAGATGCGGTGTCCACTCACTGGATACTGAATCGGGTGAGAAATTTCGCATACAATGGGAACCGTTGTGGCTGACCTTGCCTTCCAGAGGCCGCAGCTATATCTTGAACATCTAAGCAGCTCACAAGGGGAAGGGGAGGGGGGTAGGGGGGGGACTGTCACATGGGAAATATGATTTATTGCTTGTACAAATTTCAAGGTCAAGATGTATTTCTATATAAAGACATATTTTGCTAATAAGTTGGGGAAGGGGAGGGAGATGGGTAGTTCTGGAAAATGTTAAATGAGATGATGCACAGACAAGTGTAGATTTGGTTCAAGGTGGTTACTGATATATACATTGTACTTGGATTAGAAGATTGTATTATTTCCTGTTTGTGCGATGTCATCAATAAAAATTATTAAACATAATGTGTGGGATGCATGCGTTGATCCCACAGGAAGCCCCACAGTAATGCTTTTTCACCTGTGGAAAGTATGTATTAGTGCTTATCACAGCTTAGTAAAGGGGCCACCAAATTTGGTTTATGTCATGATTTGGTGTTTGTTTTCTTCATTTTACATCATTTGATTGGCAGTTATGGTTTCTCAGTTCTAGCTGTCACAGTGATGTGCACATGTTGTTGGAAAGAATTCAGAAAAGATATTTTATGATGGTATTTATGGGTAAATAAACCCCCTGAGCAATAAACACAAATGTTCCCTGTTGTCACTACCTTCACTCTCCCATCAGGTACAGGATCAGTGTGATAAGCAGCAGAAGGAGGTTATCATTCAGAGACTGATTTAGAAAAGCACAGTAACCCATGCTAACATTAAAACAGGTAAGGTGTGCGTTGATGCAGGCCTAATTTTTTTTTAGTAGGAACAATTCACTAAATATTGCATTTATTACCCAAATCAGTGTTTCTACATGTTATGATGCTTTTGTGAATCAGCCTTTCATGTTAATGTCCTTGTTACAAATCAGAACCCATGATCTTCTTCTGTGTTATTATCCCAGAAACCATAGAGAGCAAATTCCAGAAGCCCATCACCTCATAGCTGATGCCTCCCTCACCAGAGCTGCGTTTCTAGCTTTTCATTGGAATTAACTTGAAAGCATCAAAATGGGTTGCATGAGCTGGTCTATAATTTGATAAATGGCCAGATTAGGATTCTTGAAGATAATAGCTGAAGAATTGAGGGTGACAGAGTAGAACAGAGATGGACAACATTACAATTTTTGGTCATTATAGAGTAGATGAGTAGAGAGATGTGGTAGCCGTGTTAGTCCACTTTTAAATAGTCAATAGAAATAGAATAAAATAAAACATAGAAAAGAAAATAAGATGATACTTTTTTTATTGGACTAACTTAATATATTTTTTGATTAGCTTTTGAAGGTAGCCCTTCTTCGTCAGATCAGAAATAAACAAATTTTGATAAGTAACAGCATATATAAGTGAAACATCAAAGTATTTTAGTGACAGTCTGAAAGGATAAGGGAGGGGTGGGCTAGGTGAGAAACAGAAGGTTGAGAGGATGAGGGACAGGGAGATATGCATAGTGATCAGAGGGTGACAAAGCAGTGAAATTTCATGGTTTATAATGGACTAGAAAACCCAGATCTTTGTTAAGTCCTGTCTGGTGGGTGTCAAAATATGTAATCATTTTTACTTCAAATGTCTTGCGTTCCTGTATTGCTTTAAAGTTTCCCTAAGTATTCTCACCATAAAATCATTAATACAGTGTTTTGGTTTTGTAAAGTGCTATCCCATTGGCACTGGCATTTTTCATATGATGTCTATGTAAATTAAATCTCTTCTTCAGCATCTGGCTTGTTTCTCCAATATAGCATCCTTCGTCACATTTTCTACACTGGATGACATATACTACATTGGAAGATGAGCATGTGAAGGATTCCTTTATGTTGAATTTTTTTCCTTTGTGAATGACTGTGGGGTCTTGTGAAATGTTTTGGCATAGTTTGCAGCTGGATATATTGCAAGGATGTGTGTCATTCTCTTCTTTATGGGTCTCTGTTCAGAGCTTGCTTCTCACTAGCTTGTGTTTTAAATTGGGTGGGTGTCGGAAGGCCAGCACTGGTGGGGATGGGAATATCTCTTTCAGTAATTCATCCTCCTGGAGTAGTGGCTGCAGATCTCTTATGATTTTCCTCAGTTTTTCCAGCTCTGGGTTATATGTCACTACAATGGGGAGTTCTGTCTGTGGCTTTCTTTTCTTTGTATTGTAGCAGATTTTCCCTGGGTGTTATGAAGGAGGAGGCAATATTCTTGGAGATTATTTTGGGGTTGCAGTCTTTCTGTTCGAAGGATGCAGTCAGGATTTTGAGGTGCCTATCTCTGTCTCCTGGGTCAGAGCTGATATGGTGGTATCTTGTGGCTCGGCTATGAATAATGGATTTTTTTGTATGTGAAGGGTGGAAGCTGGAGTTGTGGAGGTAACTGCATTTGTCTGTCTGTGGGTTTCCTATATATGGATGTTTGTACGTAGCCATTGCTGATTGAAACCGTGGTGTCCAAAAAATTGACTTTTTCTGGGGAGTAGTCAATTTTGAATCTGATTGTAGGATGGTATGTATTGAAAGAACTGTAAAATTGTTTTAGAGTTTCTTCCCCCTCAGTCCAAATCATAAAAATGTCATCAATATACCGGTAGTATTTTAGGGGTGTGGTCTGATATGTATTCAGAAATGTCTCTTCCAGTTCAGCCATAAAGAGGTTAGCATATTGAGGTGCTGCCCTGGTGCCCATCGCAGTACCCATGATTTGTAGGTAGATATCATTGTTATAGTGGAAATAGTTGTGAGAATAAATTTGATTAATTTTGTAATCGTTTCTGGTGAGTATTGATGGTCCAGTGTGGATGTTTTTAGGAACTTCTCACATGCAGCTATGCCATCCGCATGGGGAATGTTGCTGTATAGTGATTCTACATCCATCATGACCAGAAGGGTACCTGGTGAAGTGGTTCAGGCACAGGCAGCTCCTTGTGACTCTGGGCAAGTCACTTAACCCTCCATTGCTCCATGTAAGCTGCATTGAGCCTGCCATGAGTGGGAAAGCGCAGGGTACAAATGTAACAAAAAATTAAAAAAATGTAGTAGAAGCAGTTAGCTTATTGGGGTTTAAAAAAGGTTTGGATGGCTTCCTAAAGGAAAAGTCCATAGACCATTATTAAAATGGACTTGGGGAAAATCCACTGCTTATTTCTAGGATAAGCAGCATAAAATGTATTGTACTTTTTGGGGATCTTTCCAGGTACTTGTGACCTGGATTGGCCATTGTTGGAAACAGATTGCTGGACTTGATGGACCTTCGGTCTGTCCCAGTATGGTAATACTTATGTTGTTTTAAATTTTCTGGCAACAAATTCCAGAGTTTAATTACACATTGAGTGAAGAAAAATTTCTCCGATTCGTTTTAAATGTACTACTTTGTAGCTTTATTGCGTGCCCCCTAGTCCTGGTATTTTTGGAAAGAGTAAACAATCGATTCATGTCTACTCATTCCACTCCACTCATTATTTTATAGACCTCTGTCATATCTTGAGGGGTTCAAGACCAGGTAGTTAGCAGTGAGCCAAGAATCTATCTTACTTAAACAAGTTTGAAGAGCAGAAATATCAAGGTTGGATGGATTTTGGGGAAAGACTAACAAAATATTGTCAGCATAGATATAGAACTTGACAGTGGTTGATAGTATTCGTGAGATCAAGGGACTTAAAAAGACATTAAATAGGACTGTACAGATTAGGGAACCTTGAGGGATGCCATACTTAAGGGGTAAAGGGGTAGAATGTGAGTGAGGGAGCATGACTGAAAGAAAGCAGTCCCTCAGAAATGAGGAAAAACAATTAAGGACAGAACCGTAAATACCAGGAGAAGCCAGCCTTTCTAGAAGGAGAGAATGGCTTAGTTGGGAAACAGCCCTGAGGATCAAAAGAGGTTTAATCTGGGAAACTTCCCTTTTGGTTAAAGAGGGTTTAGTTTGGGAAAACTGCCCTGGTGGTTAAAATGGAGTTTAGTTTGTAGTAACCCTGCTAGAAGCTAGGAACAGTAAACCAGATAATAAGGATAATAAAGAATGATAATTGGTTAATTTCCAAGGGAATGTTTATGCTGAATCATGTGCCTTCTACAAAGTTGGTAGCCAAATATTAGAATTCCTTTAGCATTCTGTTATATGAACAAGTTCTTGATTTTTGTAAGAGGAAAAAGAATACTTTGTTGTTAAATGGTGTTTGTTAGAACCATAATAAATACCTTGTTCATTTAATGCTGGTGGAAGGCTTGTTTATTAATTGGGGTGTCACCTTGGAGGGGGACAGGGTATTTTGATCCCCACGGGAGTTGGAATAGCCAATACTGCAGCTGCACCCTAGCAGAGGGTGACTCCATCCAATTTGCTAGCTATGGGCAGGGATGTCAGGACTAGGTCACTAGCTCTAGGGCGGCCCCTAATGGTCAAAATATAAATCTGACAACATCCAACCCCTTGATATTCAAAGTTATTTAACTGGCCAGACACGGCCACTGACCAGTTAAATAGCATATCGGTGCCTAATCAATTATCTCCGCTGAATATTACTGGTTAGCACCTAGCACATAACCGGCTATATCTCACCAGGGCCGCCAAGGGGGGGTGGGGCAAGAGTCCCCAGGCCTGGCCTCTAAGGGAGGCCTGGCACCAGCAAAGCTTCCAGAGGCAGACAGAAAGTTTTGCTCCCTCTCTCTCTCTCCTGCTCATGTGTGTCGCAACCCAGGTGATTGTCTTAACATGATAATCCGGGTTCCAGTACATAGGAGCAGGAGAGTGACAGACTGAGGGAGAAGCAGATACAAGAAGGAAAGGGGGCGGTGGCGGCAGTGGATGCCTGAGTGAAGGGCTGGCATGACTGTGGGTGCAGCAGCCCGAGTGGACAGATGGCGGCGGCCCAAGTGGAGGGGCAGCAGCGGCTGTGCCCTAGGCCTGGCTCTTTCGATGGCCCTGTCTCGCACGACTTATCCTGTTAGGCATCGATATTCAGTGCCTAACCTGATAAATTTAGCGGTCAAATAGGACTACATAAATAGCTTTCCTATCTTTAACCGCTACAAGGTTAACTGATTAGTGGTGAATATCAGCATAACCTGCAAAGAGGTGGGAAAATGTGAGATACAAATGCAATAAATAATAACCGGTTAACTTTTTAGCGGTTAAAAAACTTCCAGATATTCAATGCCAGTTGCTGGAAACAGCCTGGCATTGAATATCCAGATTTGCCGGCGGCACCTACCATCGGCTGAATATCGGGCCCCAAGGGTCTTTCCCAAACATAAGATTAAAGGGAGATACTCTGTTGACTGGTGTATCTGGTTGTAATATGCCAACATTAACTCCAGTAGATAATCACTCCAATGTGTTGTAGAAGGTGCCAAAGTTTGCAATGTCTCTTGCGGAGGTGGTCCCTCTTCACAAGAGTGGTGATAGGGAAGAAGCTGCAAACTACAGGCCGGTAAGCCTCACTTCGATTATTGGAAAAATAATGGAAGCGATGCTGAAGGAAAGGATAGTGAATTTCCTGGAAGCCAATAAGTTGCAAGATCCGAGACAACATGGTTTTACCAAAGGGAAATCGTGCCAAACGAATCTCATTGAATTCTTTGGGTGACAGGAGAATTGAATCAGGGACGAGCTATGGACGTAATCTACTTAGATTTCAGCAAAGCTTTTGACACGGTTCCCCACAGGAGGCTCTTAAATAAACTGGAAGGGCTGAAGATAGGACCCGAAGTGGTGAACTGGATTAGGAACTGGTTGACGGACAGAAGCCAGAGGGTGGTGGTAAATGGAATTCGCTCGGAGGAGGGAAAGGTGAGTAGTGGTGTGCCTCAGGGATCGGTGCTGGGACCGATTCTGTTCAATATATTTGTGAGTGACATTGCCGAAGGGTTAGAAGGTAAAGTTTGCCTATTTGCGGATGATACTAAGATCTGCAACAGAGTGGACACCCGGGAGGGAGTGGAAAACATGAAAAAGGATCTGAGGAAGCTAGAATGGTCTAAGGTTTGGCAATTAAAATTCAATGCGAAGAAATGCAAAGTGATGCACTTAGGGAATAGAAACCCTCGGGAGATGTATGTGTTAGGCGGGGAGAATCTGTTAGGTACGTACGGGGAGAGGGATCTTGGGGTGATAGTATCTGAGGATCTGAAGGTGACGAAACAGTGTGACAAGGCGGTGGCCGTAGCTAGAAGGTTGTTAGGCTGTATAGAGAGAGGTGTGACAAGCAGAAGAAAGGAGGTGTTGATGCCCCTGTATAAGTCATTGGTGAGGCCCCAGCTAGAGTATTGTGTTCAGTTTTGGAGGCCGTACCTTGCGAAGGATGTAAAAAGAATTGAAGCGGTGCAAAGAAAAGCTACGAGAATGGTAAGGGATTTGCGTTACAAGACGTATGAGGAGAGACTTGATGACCTGAACATGTATACTCTGGAAGAAAGGAGAAACAGGGGTGATATGATACAGACGTTCAAATATTTGAAAAGTATTAATCCGCAAACGAACCTTTTCCGGAGGTGCAAAGGCGGTAGAATGAGAGGACATAAAATGAGATTGAAGGGGGGCAGACTCAAGAAAAATGTCAGGAAGTATTTTTTCACGGAGAGAGTAGTGGATGCTTGGAATGCCCTCCCGCGGGAGGTGGTGGAAATGAAAACGGTAACAGAATTCAAACACGCGTGGGATAAACATAAAGGAATCCTATTCAGAAGGAATGGATCCTAAGGAGCTTAGCCGAGATTGGGTGGCAGAGCCAGCCGGTGGTGGGAGGCGGGGATAGTGCTGGGCAGACTTATACGGTCTGTGCCCTGAAGAGGACAGGTACAAATCAAAGTAGGGTATACACAAAAAGTAGCACATATGAGTTTGTCTTGTTGGGCAGGCTGGATGGACCATGCAGGTCTTTTTCTGCCGTCATTTACTATGTTACTATGTAATGTTCTGTTGAAACACTCATATTGGCTGTTGCTTTGAGGGTGGTAAGGCATTGTTTGGCTCTTTTCTATTCCATACAATTTGCATAAATTTTTAATGACTTCAGACTCAAAAGTGCATCCATGGTCTGAATGCAGTCTTTATGGTGCACCATAACGAATTATCCAGTTATTAATCAAGGCTTTTGCAGTAGTCAGCACAGTCTGGTCTCTAGTGGGAACTGCCATAGTATAACGGGTAAACAAATCAATAATTATTAGAACATTTTCTATGCCACCACCTCCTGGTTCCAAAACAGTGTAATCTAGAGTAAGGACTTCTAATGGATTTGAAGTCTCAAAGCAGTTTAAGGGGATCTTTTCCCTTGATAATACATCTTTTGATAGCAAGCAATGCTCACAGTCTCTTCCCCATCTCTATGCAATAGTACTTTCTCTGAATTGCTTTTGTTACACTTTCCTCAGCCCTGTGTCCCATTTCATTATGATAAGTTGAGAGAATTTCTGATGTCAGTAAGTCTGGAACTATTAATTGACTAAATACTTCTTGATTTCGAGGACTCCTAATCACTCTGCACAAGAGACCATTCTTTATTTTTAATCTCTCTCTCTCTCTCTCTCTCATTCTCCAATATTTTCTACTTCTCTTTGACCAGGCTTCAATATTCTTAAGAGAGCTTCAATTGTAGGCTGTAAAGTACTGTCTTTTATTTGTAATTATCTCACAGTGGTTGCAGAAAAACACAGCAGTTCATCATTCTGTTCTGTCACCTGAACACTATTAATCTCAGCACAGATGTTCTGGCTTTGGGTTTGAAATTGTTTCTGAATTTCATTTGCATCTATAGTCCATGATTCTACATAATCTTTGTCTTCAGAACCTGATTAATTTATTTGAGATAAAATATCCACATTTGTGTTCTGACTTCCCATTTATATTGCACTTCAAAATTGAATTGAGCTAGCCAACGCTGAATTACTGCCGAGATCTTTGCTGTATCCAGATATCCAGGGCCAGTCTTAGGCCGAGGCGGCCGCAAAGGGCCTTGCGCTTAAGGGGGCCCTGCGCGGCGCGCCTCAACTCCGCCTCCTCCATCCTGCTCCGGCCTCCGGGTGCTGCCTTCAACAGTTCTGCGGCGCTCTGAGTTCCGCCACTGGCCGCCGCTACCAGACCCAGCCAGATGAGCCTGCTCTGTGCCTCCTGGTGCCTGACTTCTGCGCTCCCAGTGCCACGACGCACTGTCATCCCGTGACCTCCTGACCGCTGATGCGGCACATGGCCCGCCCACCCCTGTGACGCATGGGCCGCCCACCCTCGCGACGCGCAGCCCGCCACAACACAACTTCCTTCCTCAAGGGCGGGCCACGTTGTAGTGGAGGGCACTTCAGGAACACCACTCTCCTTCCATTGCATGCATCACAGATTCACAGGCATCTGTTTCCAACTTCCAGTAGTTGGGCACACCCACACAGGGCCGTGCCTAGGGTCTCTGGTGCCCCCCTGCAGACTATCAGTTGGCACCCCCCTTCCCCGTGTGGCACAAGATGGCAAGGCTTACAAGCCTTTTTTGCGAAATACTTGATCGCAAATAATTTTTTATGATTTTTTAACCGTGAAAATGATCGCTCACCAGTTGCCACACTGACAGGAATTGTCAGCAATATTCTTAAAAAACAAATTGCTATACATTGCAAAATAAGATAGCAGATGTAAATTCTCAAAGTGGACATATTCCAAACACTAAAATGAAAATAAAATGATTTTTTCTACCTTTGTTGTCTGGTGACTTTGTTTTTCTATCCATATTGGTCCGAGTCTCTGATTCTGCTGCTCTCTATGTGTTCTCTTAACTCCGTTTCCAGGGCTTCCTTTCCATTTATTTCTTTACTTTCCTCCTTTCTTCTTCATTTTTTGCCCTACATCCATAAGTAAAAGCTGTGTCTTCGTCTGTGGAATTGACTGGAGGAGGTATAACGTGGATCCAGCTTTTGCCTATTTTCTCCATCCATGTGCAGTTTTTCTCCTCTCTTCCCTTTCCCTCATCTCCATCCATGTGTGGTTTTTCTCCTTTCTTCCCTTTCCTTCATCTCCATCCATGTGCATCTTCTTCTTTTTTCTTTCCTCACCTCCATCCATGTCCAGCACTTCTCCTCTCTCATCCCCTCCATCCATGTTCAGCATTTCTCCTCTCTCGTCCCTCCCCTGTATCCATATAAAGCAATAATTCTCTCTCCCCTCTCCTCCATCCAAGACCAGCATTTCACCTCTCTCCCCACCAACTCCTCCATCCATCCATGTCCAGAGAATCTCTCTTCCCTGCCCTCCCCTCTCATCCATGTCCAGTGATTCTCCTCTCTCCCCTGCCCTCCCCTCTCATCCATGTCCAACGATTCTCCTCTCATCCATGTCCAGCGATTCTCCTCTCTCCCCTGCCCTTCATGTCCAGCGAATCTCTCTTCGCTGACCTCCCCTCCCCTCCATGTCCAGTATGTCTCCTCTACCCCCTGCCCTCCCCTCTCATCCATGTCCAGCAATTCTCTCTTCCCTGCCCTCCTCTCCCCTCCCCTCCCCTCCATGTCCAGCATGGAGAGGAGAAGGGAGGGCAGGGGAGGTAGGCAACATGCTGGACATGGAGGGGAGGGCAGGGGAGGGGAGAGAGAATTGCTGGACATGGAGGGGAGGGCAGGGGAGAGAGGAGAATCGCGACTTCGGGTAAAAGATTTTGGAGCACGAGAGCAGGAACAGAAGGGAGCGGGCAAGTGAGCTGGACCTCAGGAAAAAGGTGCCAGTACGCTGTACCGGCGCATACCGGCACAAAAAAAGCACTGTATGTATCCCTCATTGATAAGTCTCTGACTCTAAAGTTTAGCAATTTCATTAAAGCAAAATGTATTTTCACATATCACAAATTCTTCCTATCCAAGCAGAATGTTTTATATTTATTTATTTATTGCATTTGTATCCCACATTTTCCCACCTCTTTGCAGGCTCAATGTGGCTTACAATACATCATGAATGGTGGAGATATATAAGAAATAAACATTTAGTAATTACATACAAAACATTTAGTAATTACACACAAAAAAGCAATCAGATTTTCACTTACCAGCTCTTCAACACAGCTAAACTTCCTCTTTGAACCTACTGTTTGAACCATCAGCCAATGAAATGGCTTTTAGCTGTAGATATCCCAGGTTACCTGATAATTATGCACACATCATTGCAGTCATGCCCTCCTCTCAGTGTACATGTTCAGAAATAAAAAAAACTTTGAACCACTTACAGATTTTAACAAACAATTACACTATTTATGTTTTATTTCTCCCCAGTCTCACTTGCACACCTCCCTCCAAACCTGTTCTCTTTAATTTGAATGTTGTTCAAGCTTACCCTGAATGAGGAGTTCTTCCCACACCAAAGACATATATAGCACTGGTTGTACTCTTTGAAGCAACTTTAGCAGAGCATGTCTGCCTCAGTTAGCACTGCTGGGCTGCCTTCACTTCCTGACGTGGAGAGGGAAGGGGAGGGGAGAGAGGAGAATCACAACTTCAGGTAAAAGATTTTGCAAGTGAGCGGACCTGGGTGGTGCCCTCCAGAGGTCAGCGCCCCCCCTGCGGTGCTTACCCCGCTTACCGTGTTGGCATGGCCCTGCACCCACAGCCTGGTTCTGCTGCACTGGTGGTCTGGTGGACTAAAGGGAAAATAGCAGCAGCAACAGCCGGTAAGTCCTAATTTCTCAGTGATTTTGACCATGTATAGAAGGAAGAGAGAGATTGGGGAAACAGAGGGAAGGAAACAAGAGAGACCTGCTGGAGCAAAGGGGAGGTGGAAGATGTGGAGAAATGCTGGTCTGGGTGGATTGGTGGAGAGAAGAGACAGACTGGATCAGGAGGAGAGATGCTGGACTATGATGGAGGGAGGGAGAGAGGCTGGACCAAGGGTGGGGGTACAGAGGGTAGAGAAGAGAGAAAAGCTGGACATGGAAAGGAACAGGAACATAGACAAGAAATGCAGACCATGGAAGGGAGCATAGGGCAAGCGGAGAGATGCTGACTGTAGAGGGAGGGTAAAGATAGGGACACTGAGACACTGGTGGACAGGGTGAATAAGGAGAGAGAGAGACAGGGGAAAGACCGAAGGATAAAGAGAGAGAGAAAACGCTGAATGGAAGGGGGAGGGAGTGGGAGATATTGGATGGAGGGAAGAAAGAGAGAAACACTGGATGAAAGACAGAGGGGAGAGAGGGGACAAGCTGGTTGAAAGGGGGAGACAAAGAGGACATGCTGGATGGAAGAGGGAGAGAGGGGGGCATGCTGGATGGAAGATGGGAAAGGTGGGAAAAGCTGGATGTAAGTAGAGATAGATAAGGGGAGAAGCTGAATGGAGGAGAGAGAGGGGACATGCTGGATGGAAGGGGAGGAGTGGGGGCATGATAGATGGAAGGGGTGAGACAGAGAAAGGGAGGCACGGAAGGGGGAGAGAGGAGACACATTGGTTGGAATGGGAGAGTGGGGGGGCACTGGATGAATGGGGAGAGGGAGATACGCTAGATGGAAGGGGGGAAGAAGAAATGCCTTATTTCCATTTTTTTACTTTATTTTTATTTGTTAATTTGTAATGTGATTGGAATATGTCATATTTTAAAATTTACATCTGCTATCTTTACATTTTGGCATATATTTTAGCGTTGCATTCATTGGAGAGTCTAGTTTCTTGGGGTTTGGTTTAATTTCAGAAGTTCTTAAAATCATATTAGTGTATTTTTAAGAATATGGGTTCAAGAAAATTTAAATACTTTACATATGACTGTACATCTGAGGTATGCCTAGTTATATTGCTGTAAATTAATCCATAAGCATTTTTGTCTACATATTTCTATTTTTAGTTCATGGTTACTTATTCTATACCTGGTAAGGGTCTATCCATGTTCTGTATGTGTGAAAGACCAGGTATCCTATTAACACTGAATGTCTATGTCAGGGGCGTAGCCACGGGTGGGCCTGGGTGGGCCCAGGCCCACCCACTTAAGCCCAAGGCCCACCCAGGAATAGCGCACCCCGACCACCCATGATCCCTTCTCTCCACTCCCACAGATCTGGCACTTCTCTTTTTTTCCTCCCTGTTTCTGCCGCAGCGATTCAAACTCACAGCATAGGCCGGCTCCGGCGTTCGCTCTGACGCCCTCACTGACGCGTCACGTGGCACGCCCTCAATGACGCAACTTCCTATTAGGACGGGATGTGGCGGGAACTCCGGAGCTACTGCGAGGTGCGACTCGTGCGAGCCTGTGTGTGCGAATCGCTGCCGGGTAGTTCATGCTGTAAGTTGCAGACACTGCATTAGAAGCAGGGAGGAAAAAAAGTACAGAGGTGCCAGATCGGAGACTGGAGGCGGGGAAGGGAGAAAAGTGCTGGACCGGTTGGAGGAGGGGAAGGGGAGAAAAGTGCTGGATCGGGGGGGGGGGCACTGGAAGTGAAGAAGGGAGAGATGCTGCATGGGGGGTGGGGGTGGAAGAGAGAAATGTTGGACCTGGGGCACAAAGGAGGGGGAGAGAGAGAAATGGTGGACAGTGAGATCGAGGCAAAAATATTGGACATGGCGGAGGAAGGGCATGAATGCTGATGGGTGGGTGGGTGAGAGGGAGGGGGAAGAGAGAAGTTGGCTCTGGAGTACAAGGGAGGGGGATAGAGAGATGTAGGACATGGGATTGGATGAGAGACAGGAAGAGATGCACAGGTGGAGAGGGGAAGAGAAGAAGATGGATCCAGGAGCAGATGAAAATGATGGAGAGATGCCAGACAATGGGATTGAGGGAAGAGAGAAGGAGATATGCTGGACCATGGGGAACAGGACAGGAGGGAAGAGAGGACAAGATATATCAGGCTACAAAGGTGGGGATGGAAGAAAGAGAGAGCAGATGCTGGGCTAGAAAGGTGGAGGGAGGAAGGCGCTGGGAATGGTGGAACCATGTGGGAGAGGCCAGGAAGGGGAGGAGAAGGGTGGCAAGAAAATGGATGAGATGATAGTGATTACAGAGGGTAGAAATATGGTAATGGAGAATAGATTAAAGATGGAAGGGAATGGAAGCCTGGGGAAGGAGTGAGATGGGGAATGAGAGAGCTAGTGGGCGAAAGAAGAAGATAGAAATATGATAGGTAGCTGAAAAGTTAAAAGGAGGAGAAGGATGAGAAAGAGGGTGAAATTTGAGTTGACAGAGGCAGAAAAGAAAAAAATGAGAGGACAGAACTAAAAAGGAATGATCATTATATCAGAGGTAGGTGTAGTAAGGGAATAGACAGCAGAGAGAAGTGATCTGTTCCCATGTGGGGGAACATCAAACAGGGGAATGGGGGTGGGAGGGAGAGGCAGAATACAGGAGGGGTGGGAAGGGATAGGGGAAAGGAAGGGATAAAGTGGATCAAGATCAATCTGAGTGGGGGGGAGGGAAGCGCCACTTGGGACAAACTCAGGAGGGACGTTCAAGGTGGTTTTGAGGGGGGTGCAGGCTGGGGCGCCACCCTGAGAAAAATACACGATCTCAAAGAACCGCAACAGCAAACAAGCACGCCTGTAGATTATGGTTAGACTTGTCACTTGGAATGTGGGTGGGATCAGCTCGCCAATAAAGAGAACAAAAATCTTACAGCACCTACACAGAAATAAAGTAGATATTGCCCTACTGCAAGAAACACATCTTAGCCAAGAGGAACACGCAAAACTTAAAACATGGTGGGTGGAGGAATGCGTCTCGGCGGGAGCACAAGGGAAGAAAGGAGGGGTGGCGGTGTTAATCCGCAAGGGACTGCCAGCGGTGTCGCGCCTCATTGAGGCAGACACCAAAGGCCGCTATGTACTGGTGGAATTGGAAATCACGGGCCGAAAAATATTAATATGCAATGTGTATGCCCCCAATCACTATGATAAGCAATTTTACAACCACTTGATACAACGCCTGCTCTCATACCAGGGGGAGCAGGTATTGGTGGGGGGAGATTTCAATACAGTATGGGATGCCTCGGTGGATAGTACGCAGGGTAAGAGAAGTGACTCAGTGGCATCCCATAAAGGTCTGCAAAGATTAGGACAGTTGTTAGAGCTCATAGATGTGTGGAGGGTATTACATCCCAATGACAGAGATTATACTCATCATGCGCGAGCACATGATTCCCAAGCACGAATAGATTATATACTCATACCAGAAAATATGCTTGATAAGGTTATAGACACACGCATAGGGCCCTACATGATTTCAGACCATGCCTGGGTGTGTCTTGAATGGGAATGGGGAGAGAGGAAACCTCAGGGTAACTACTGGCAGTTCCCGTTAGATCTAGCGGGGGATGAGAAATTTAAAGCTAAGTTAAAAGAACGATGGGAGGACTACGCGGTATTAAATCAAACACACACAGAGAACCCTGTCTTATACTGGGAAGCAGCGAAGGCAGTGCTGCGTGGGGAAATAATCAGTTACTACCACCACTTCAGGTCAGCCCGCAACAAAGAAATAATAAGGTTAAGTAAATTAATATGTAAGGCCCGCCAGACTTATGGCAGAACACATGCTGAGAGCCACCGTGCTAACCTCCTAGAACTCCAGACCACACTAAACATGTTGTTACATCAGCGGGCCACGAAGTCCCAAACCTATTATAAATTCCAATTACACAAATTTGGGAACAAGGCGGGACGCCTGTTAGCACGCTTGGCCACCCCGAAAGGGAGCAAGAGACAGGTCTTACAAGTGAAGGGAGAACATGGGAGAATGGAACAGAAAACGGAAAAGATATGTGAGGCCTTCGCTAAATATTACAGTACCCTTTATGCGAAACCAAGGGAACAGGGACTACCGGAATCCTTATATTTAAACAATCTAGAAATACCGGCCCTCAACCAACGTGATAAAGATCAATTAAACCTGCCAATTACGGTGGAGGAGGTGACACTGGGTATAAAGCAAGGGAAGCTGCTAAAGGCGCCTGGCCCAGACGGTTTTCGTATAGAATTTTACAAGGTATTAGGCGACCATATTGCCCCGGCATTAACAAAATTTTACAACAAAATAATAGACATGGAACAACCTCCGGAAGGTCTGTCCCTTGCAAGAATAGTGGTGCTACCAAAACCAGGTAGGGATCCACAAAACGTTGAATCATACCGTCCAATTTCCCTTCTGAATGTGGAACTCAAAATACTTGCGAAAATAATGGCCAATCGCATGAAAAAGGTCTTGCCAAAATTAATACATGAAGCCCAAATCGGATTCGTAGAAGGTAGAGTAATAGCTAAGAACTTACGGAAAATCATAGGAGCCTTAGAGAGGAGGAAATATGAGGATAAGCCAGCCCTTCTGATTAGTTTCGACGCCGAAAAAGCGTTCGATAAAGTCCACTGGACATTCCTATTCTCCACACTAGAAAAATACGGATTTGGCGGTAGATTTGTATCAGCAGTGCGGGCCCTTTACTACGAGCCCAAAGCGCGGATAAGAGTCAATGGGATGGAATCGGCGGAATTCTCCATACATAGGGGAACACGACAGGGTTGCCCCTTGTCGCCATTATTGTTTGTCCTGTCACTAGACCCATTGATCCGGGACATTGTAACTAGTCCGACAATACAAGGAATGCGCATGGGTCAGGTCGAATTCAAAATAGCAGCTTTCGCCGATGACCTTTTGGTACTGATCACAGACCCCCAAAAATCGTTTTCGGTGTTAATGGAGACTTTAAAAGAATATGGGGACTACGCAGGATTGAGCTTGAACCTGAATAAATCAGAAGCACTAGCCTCTTCTGAGGCAGTGAGAAAATCCTGGGACCAGGATTTCCCTTTAAGTTGGGCAGAGGGATCATTTAAGTATCTGGGAATTCAAATGACTATGGAACTAGAGAAACTCCATGAATTAAATATAAATGTGCTATTAGAGGGAACAAGACGCCGGCTCTGCAGTTGGGAGGGCCTGCCATTGTCCCTGAATGGCAGGATAAACTTAATACGTATGGTGATATTTCCAAAATGGTTGTATCTCATGCAGACACTGCCCCTGCGCCTGAAAAAACAAAGACCTCGCACACATAAACAGAATTCTCAGTAGGTTTTGCTGGGCAAACAAGAAACCTCAAATACAAGCCAAAGTAATGAAGGGAGGATGGAACAGTGGGGGTTTGGGAATGCCAGACTTAGCTGTATATAATCAAGCATGTCTACTTAGACACATAGGAGATTGGGTAGGCCAATCCACTGCATTTACGCCATTGGAGTTGGAACAGGAATACTTTACCCCATACAATGTCATTACACTGTTGCATTTAGACCAGGGACAAATACCGACACCTTTCAAACACTGTCACCTGCTGCAACCTATGCGTAAGGCTTGGAAGACATTTATTAGGACCATGGGGGGCACGCCAGAAACATCAGAACTCTTAACGATTAGAGGGAACCCGAGTTTTGAACCTGGACAAACAAACCCGGCCTTTCATAGGTGGGAGGTACAAGGGATCACTAGAGTGGAACATCTGCTTAGTAAAGAAGGAGGTATCATCAAATTTGAGGATTTGAAAAATAAAATAGGAAGTGCATGGGGGGATCATTTTGCATATGTGCAAGTTAAACATTACATTGTGAGCCTCAATCAAAACGCACTCCGATTGAAAATTGGCGAACAGATTACAAACTTTTTTCAGGCCTTGGAGGTGGTAGGAATGTCAGTGTCAACTATAACTCGAGCTCTGGCGAAGAAGGATCCCACCAAAGATTTAGGATACATCAAACGAAAGTGGGAACAGGACTCGGGGGGGCATTTGGGGAATTGGGATGTCGGGGCCACACTGAGACGCATTCCGAAGCTCACTATAGATGAGAGGCTCAGAGAGAGTGGATATAGAGTGACAATGCATGCTTATATCTCAGGGCAACAATGGGGACATATGGACCCCACCAGAGAAGCGAAGTGTGTTAGGTGTGACAATGAAGCTCCCACATTATTTCATGCCTTTTGGGCCTGCCCGAGTATTCAGGTATTCTGGAGGCAAATTCAGCGCTTCCTGATTAAAACGGTACAGTTAACAACAAGGGGGACATGGGACCATTACGTGCTGGATACACAGTCTGCATTTGGCTCACAGGCGAAAGGACCTAGGCTGTGGTGCCGGAAGGTATGTCTGTTGGCTAGAAAGACTATATTACAAAAATGGGTGTCCCTGGACCCGCCAGCATATTGGCACTGGCGGAACCAGATACATGAAATGGCAACATGGGAGGCCAGAGAGGCGAGAGGCAACCCAAAAAGGAAAAAAAAATTTATGCAAATATGGGGTCAATATATACAAGGGCTGAGCCCACGAGGTAAAAGTTTATTGCTTAACCATCTGTGATTCGTTTTTAGACAACCTGTTTTATAGGTGAGCCTTGTTCCTGATGTGGCGGGGGGGAGGGGGAGATAGCAGGGGGGGGGGAGGGAAGGGGGGGAATGGAGAAGAAGGAGGGGACTAGGGGGTGGGAAGGAAACATGAAACACTTTGTTGATGGTAGTCCTTATACGATTTGTATCAGTGTATATTAAAAGGACTGACGTAATGTATAGGAGTTTAATGGTTGTACACCTTTGGTTGACCGATATGTAAACACCATCGAACTATGAACATGTTGGGGAGGGGGAGAGGGGAGGAGAAGGGGTTGGGATGAAATTGGTAAAATGTTTGATGACGGACCTTATCACTTAGTTTGACTGTGGATTTTGATGTTGGCCTTTTTGTTCAGGCCGAAATGGATTGCTTTGTTCTATGTTGTCATCAATAAAAATGTTCAAACATAGACAGCAGAGAGAAGACAAATGTACAGCAGCCGCTTGAAGGAGAATTAGTAGATGACAGACAGGAAATTGGAACCAACATAATGGAAAAATAAAACATCCAGACAACAAAGGTAGAAAAAAGCATTTTATTTTGAATGTTTTAAATGGAATATATTAGCTTTCGGAAATGTGCATAGCAATTGTCTTTGCATTGTGTTCAATAGAAAGGAAATGCATTTCTGTTGTTATTTCTCCAGTGTTGTAGTATATGTTCTCCGAGGACAAGCAGGCTGCTTGTTCTCACTGATGGGTGACGTCCACGGCAGCCCCTCCAATCGGAATCTTCACTAGCAAAGTCCTTTGCTAGCCCTCGCGCCGATGCGCACCGCGCATGCGCGGCCGTCTTCCCGCCCGAAACCGGCTTGAGCCGGCCAGTCTTCTTTTCTCCGCGCTCGGGACGGTTGTATTTCCGTTTCGTGCCCCGAAAAAGTCGACCTCGCGCGTCGTTTTTCGACTCGTTTCACTTCAAAAGTGTTGAAAAAACCCTCTTTTGGCTTTTTCCCTTCCTCTAGTTTGAGTTTTTCACCCCGGTAAGTTTTCTTTCGTCGTCGGGGTAGGCCTTACTTAGGCCCCGGTTGAAATTTCCTTCCCGCTTTTTTCTGCTGGTGCCAAATTTCGCCATTTCGTCTTTCGATCTCGCCGGCGTGATTTTTCCGCCCATGACATCGAAGCCTTCCCGCGGCTTCAAGAAGTGCACCCAGTGCGCCCGGGTAATCTCGCTCACTGACAGGCACGCTTCGTGTCTTCGGTGTCTGGGGGCCGAGCACCGCCCTCAGGCCTGTAGTCTGTGTTCCCTTTTACAGAAGCGGACTCAGGTAGCGAGGTTGGCCCAGTGGAACTTTTTGTTCTCGGGCTCTTCGTCGGCATCGGCACCGGGGGTATCGAGTGCATCGACGTCTGCAGCGTCCAGACCTTCATCCTCGGCGGCCAGTGCATCGAGGCATCGACCCTCTGCATCGGCGCCGAGACATCGGGTGACTGCATCGACGTCGGTGGTACCGGGACCTCGTCTGCTGATGTCGTCGGACGGTGGTGCTTCGTCTGGAGTGCAGGTGAGGGCTGTCCACTCCCCTGCTGGTGGCGGTGAGCCTTCGGGTGGGTCTCCCCCTACCCTGAGGGCTCCTGCGGTACAGCCCCCCCGAGATCGACCCTCTTCGGTCTCGGCCCCGAGGAAGAGACGGCTGGATTCTACGTCCTCCTCATCGATGCCAGGAAGCGCCGGTGACGTGCTTCGCAAAAAATCTAAGAAGCATCGACACCGGTCCCCTTCCCGTGTCGGCACTGAGAGCTCTGGGTCGCCGAGGGAGTCGGCACCCAGTAGGCATCGGCACCGAGAGGACCGCTCACCCTCTGTTCAGGAGATGTCGATGCGCTCCACTCTGGACAGCCCGGAACAGCCTCCACGCCCGGAACAGGTTCTGACGTCGACGCCTGCATCGACTTCCATGCCTTTTTCTGCAGCCGCTCTGAACGAGAGCCTCCGGGCCGTTCTTCCAGAGATTCTGGGAGAGCTGTTGCGCCCTACCCCTCCGGTACCGGCGGTGCTTGCGCCTCCGGTACCGTCGAGCGTGGCGCCGGCTGGTCCATCGCCCGAGGTGAGGTCACCGGCGTCGGTGCCGCTTGCGGTACCGACTGCCGTCGCCTCCCAGGAGGGCTCCCCGACTACGTCGGCGGAGGGAGCTTCGCCGATGCGGGCGAGGGAGTCTACCTCTCGACGCCCCCATTGTGGACGTGGCTCCACGGAGTCGAGTCGGGCGCGGTTGCAGACACAGGTTCGTGAACTTGTGTCTGACACCGAGGGTGAGGCCTCGTGGGAGGAAGAGGAAGACATCAGGTATTTATCTGACGAGGAGTCTGAAGGTCTTCCCTCTGACCCCACTCCCTCTCCTGAAAGACAGCTTTCTCCTCCTGAGAGTCTGTCTTTCGCTTCCTTTGTCCGGGAGATGTCTACGGCCATCCCCTTCCCGGTGGTTGTGGAGGACGAGCCCAGGGCTGAAATGTTTGAGCTCCTGGACTATCCTCCTCCACCTAAGGAAGCGTCCACTGTACCCATGCACCATGTCCTTAAGAAGACATTGCTGGCGAACTGGACAAAACCTCTAACTAATCCCCACATTCCCAAGAAGATCGAGTCCCAGTACTGGATCCATGGGGACCCAGAGCTGATGCGCACCCAGTTGCCTCATGACTCTGGAGTTGTGGATTTGGCCCTAAAGAAGGCTAAGAGTTCTAGGGAGCATGCTTCGGCGCCCCCGGGCAAAGACTCTAGAACCTTAGACTCCTTTGGGAGGAAGGCCTACCATTCTTCTATGCTCGTGGCCAAAATTCAGTCTTACCAGCTCTACACGAGCATACACATACGGAACAATGTGCGGCAGTTGGCGGGCTTGGTTGATGCGCTCCCCCCTGAGCAAGCCAAGCCATTTCAGGAGGTGGTCAGGCAGCTGAAGGCGTGCAGAAAATTCCTGGCCAGAGGGGTGTATGACACCTTTGATGTTGCGTCCAGGGCCGCTGCTCAAGGTGTGGTGATGCGCAGGCTCTCATGGCTGCGTGCCTCCGACCTGGAGAACAGACTCCAGCAGCGGATTGCGGACTCGCCTTGCCGTGCGGACAATATGTTTGGAGAGAAGGTCGAACAGGTGGTAGAGCATCTCCACCAGCGGGATACCGCATTCGACAAGTTCTCCCGCCGGCAGCCTTCAGCCTCTACCTCTACAGGTAGAAGATTTTTCGGGGGAAGGAAGACTGGTCCCTACTCTTCTGGCAAGCGTAGGTACAATCCTCCTTCTCGACAGCCTGTGGCCCAGGCTAAGCCCCAGCGCGCTCGCTCTCGTCAGCAGCGTGCGACTCAGCAAGGCCCCTCGGCTCCCCAGCAAAAGCAAGGGACGGGCTTTTGACTGGCTCCAGCAGAGCATAGCCGACATCCAAGTGTCAGTGCCGGGCGACCTGCCAGTCGGGGGGAGGTTGAAAGCTTTTCACCAAAGGTGGCCTCTCACAACCTCCGATCAGTGGGTTCTGCAAATAGTCCGGCAAGGATACACCCTCAATTTGGCCTCAAAACCTCCAAATTGTCCACCGGGAGCTCAGTCTTACAGCTTCCAGCACAAGCAGGTACTTGCAGAGGAACTCTCCGCCCTTCTCAGCGCCAATGCGGTCGAGCCCGTGCCATCCGGGCAGGAAGGGCTGGGATTCTATTCCAGGTACTTCCTTGTGGAAAAGAAAACAGGGGGGATGCGTCCCATCCTAGACCTAAGGGCCCTGAACAAATATCTCGTAAAAGAAAAGTTCAGGATGCTTTCCCTGGGCACCCTTCTTCCCATGATTCAGGAAAACGATTGGCTATGCTCTCTGGACTTGAAGGACGCCTATACGCACATCCCGATACTGCCAGCTCACAGACAGTATCTGCGATTTCAGCTGGGCACACGTCACTTCCAGTACTGTGTGCTACCCTTTGGGCTCGCCTCTGCGCCCAGGGTGTTCACAAAGTGCCTGGCTGTAGTAGCAGCGGCACTTCGCAGACTGGGGGTACACCTGTTCCCATATCTCGACGATTGGCTAGTGAAGAACACATCCGAGGCAGGAGCCCTGCAGTCCATGCAGATGACTATTCGCCTCCTGGAGCTACTGGGGTTTGTGATAAATTACCCAAAGTCCCATCTTCTCCCAGTGCAGAAACTCGAGTTCATAGGAGCTCTGCTGGATTCTCAGACAGCTCGCGCCTACCTCCCAGAGGCGAGGGCCAGCAACTTGTTGTCCCTCGTCTCGCGGGTACGAGCGTCACAGCAGATCACAGCTCGGCAGATGTTGAGATTGCTGGGCCACATGGCCTCCACAGTTCATGTGACTCCCATGGCCCGCCTTCACATGAGATCTGCTCAATGGACCCTAGCTTCCCAGTGGTTTCAGGCTGCTGGGGATCTAGAAGACGTGATCCACCTGTCCACGAGTTTTCTCAAATCCCTGTATTGGTGGACGATTTGGTCCAATTTGACTCTGGGACGTCCTTTCCAAATTCCTCAGCCACAAAAAGTGCTGACCACGGATGCGTCTCTCCTGGGCTGGGGAGCTCATGTCGATGGGCTTCACACCCAAGGAAGCTGGTCCCTCCAGGAACGCGATCTGCAGATTAATCTTCTGGAGCTGCGAGCGATCTGGAACGCTCTGAAGGCTTTCAGAGATCGGCTGTCCCAACAAATTATCCAAATTCAGACAGACAACCAGGTTGCCATGTATTACATCAACAAGCAGGGGGGCACCGGATCTCGCCCCCTGTGTCAGGAAGCCGTCAGCATGTGGCTCTGGGCTCACCGTCACGGCATGGTGCTCCAAGCCACATATCTGGCAGGCGTAAACAACAGTCTGGCCGACAGGTTGAGCAGGATTATGCAACCTCACGAGTGGTCGCTCAATTCTCGTGTAGTGCGACAGATCTTCCAGGTGTGGGGCACCCCCTTGGTGGATCTCTTCGCATCTCGAGCCAACCACAAAGTCCCTCAGTTCTGTTCCAGGCTTCAGGCCCCCGGCAGACTGGCATCGGATGCCTTCCTCCTGGACTGGGGGGAGGGTCTGCTGTATGCTTATCCTCCCATACCTCTGGTGGGGAAGACTTTGTTGAAACTCAAGCAAGACCGAGGCACCATGATTCTGATTGCTCCTTTTTGGCCGCGTCAGATCTGGTTCCCTCTTCTTCTGGAGTTGTCCTCCGAAGAACCGTGGAGATTGGACTGTTTTCCGACCCTCATCACACAGGACGAAGGGGCGCTTCTGCATCCCAGCCTCCGGTCCCTGGCTCTCACGGCCTGGATGTTGAGAGCGTAGATTTTGCCTCTTTGGGTCTGTCAGAGGGTGTCTCCCGTATCTTGCTTGCTTCCAGGAAAGATTCCACTAAGAGGAGTTATTTCTTTCTGTGGAGGAGGTTTGCCGTCTGGTGTGACAGCAAGGCCCTAGATCCTCGCTCTTGTCCTACACAGACCCTGCTTGAATACCTTCTGCACCTGTCTGAGTCGGGTCTTAAGACCAACTCTGTAAGGGTTCACCTTAGTGCAATCAGTGCATACCATTACTGTGTGGAAGGTAAGCCGATCTCAGGACAGCCTTTAGTTGTTCGCTTCATGAGAGGTTTGCTTTTGTCAAAGCCCCCTGTCAAGCCTCCTACAGTGTCATGGGATCTCAATGTCGTTCTCACCCAGCTGATGAAACCTCCTTTTGAGCCACTGAACTCCTGCCATCTGAAGTACTTGACCTGGAAGGTCATTTTCTTGGTGGCAGTTACTTCAGCTCGTAGAGTCAGTGAGCTTCAGGCCCTGGTAGCCCAGGCCCCTTACACCAAATTTCATCATAACAGAGTAGTCCTCCGCACTCACCCTGTTTCTGCCAAAGGTTGTGTCGGAGTTCCATCTAAACCAGTCAATTGTCTTGCCAACATTCTTTCCCCGTCCTCATTCCTGCCCTGCTGAACGTCAGCTGCACACATTGGACTGCAAGAGAGCATTGGCCTTCTATTTGGAGCGGACACAGCCCAACAGACAGTCCGCCCAATTGTTTGTTTCTTTTGATCCCAATAGGAGGGGAGTGGCTGTAGGAAAACGCACCATATCCAATTGGCTAGCAGATTGCATTTCCTTCACTTACGCCCAGGCTGGGCTGGCTCTTGAGGGTCATGTCACGGCTCATAATGTTAGAGCCATGGCAGCGTCGGTAGCCCACTTGAAGTCAGCCACTATTGAAGAGATTTGCAAAGCTGCGACGTGGTCTTCTGTCCACACATTCACATCCCATTACTGCCTGCAGCAGGATACCCGACGCGACAGTCGGTTCGGGCAGTCAGTTCTTCAGAACCTGTTTGGGCTTTAGGATCCAACTCCACCCCCCGAGGGCCCTGTTTGTTCTGTTCCAGGCTGCACTCTCAGTTAGTTGGTAAATTTTTCAGGTCAATCTCAGTTATGTCCTCGCCGTTGCGAGGCCCAATTGACCATGTTTGTTGTTTTGAGTGAGCCTGGGGGCTAGGGATACCCCATCAGTGAGAACAAGCAGCCTGCTTGTCCTCGGAGAAAGCGAATGCTACATACCTGTAGAAGGTATTCTCCGAGGACAGCAGGCTCATTGTTCTCACAAACCCGCCCGCCTCCCCTTTGGAGTTGTGTCTTCCCTGGTCTTTGTCTTGCTACATATGAGACTGGCCGGCTCAAGCCGGTTTCGGGCGGGAAGACGGCCGCGCATGCGCGGTGCGCATCGGCGCGCGAGGGCTAGCAAAGGACTTTGCTAGTGAAGATTCCGATTGGAGGGGCTGCCGTGGACGTCACCCATCAGTGAGAACAATCAGCCTGCTGTCCTCGGAGAATACCTTCTACAGGTATGTAGCATTCGCTTTAAGTTTAACCTCTTGAGATTCTCAATTCAATTTTTGTGTAAATATTTTAATTTCTAATTTGTGATCCCTTGGTCTGTATTTGGTGAAGGTCTGTCAGTGTGATTAGTATTGGCAGTGGGGAAATTGGAGGGGAGGCAGGGAGAAGAGGAGATCAGAGCAGGGGCGTAGCTACGGGTGGGCCTGGGTGGGCCCAGGCCCACCCAATTTCAGCCCAGGCCCGCCCAGCGCCAGCGCCAGCACCCATTGCCGGCCACTGCTGCTTTTCCTGTTGAGCAGCAGGGCCGGCGCTACAAAAAGAAGAAGCGCTAACGGCGCTAAGGACGAGAAATGTTAAAAAAAAAAAAAAAGCGCGGCACCGGCAGGCACTGTCTCGGCAGCCTTGAGGCATTGGCTGCTGAGGCATTGGCTGCTGGCTCGCAGACTCCTCCCGTCTGCTCAACAGGAAAAGCAGCAGTGGCCGGCAATGGGGGCTGGCGCTGGCATGCAGGGCGGGCCTCGTCGAAGAAAAGAGGGAAAACATGGAAGGATGGGGAGAAAAAGAGGGAAAACATGGAAGGATGGGGAGAAAAAGAGGGAAAACAGATGGAAGGATGGAGAGAAAGAGGGAAAACATGGAAGGATGGGGAGAAAGAGGGAAAGCTTGGAAGGATGGGGAGAAAAGAGGGAAAACAGATGGAAGGATGGCAGAGAATGAGGGAAAACATGGAAGGATGGGGAGAAAGAGGGAAAACATGGAAGGATGGGGAGAAAAGATAGAAAACAGATGGAAGGATGGGGAGAGAAAGAGGGAAAACGGATGGATGGGGAGAGAGACTCTGGATGGAAGGATGGGGAGAGAAAGGGGAGAGACTGGAAGGATGTGGAGAGAGAAGGGACACTGAACAGAGAAGGGTAGAGTGATACAGAGACACTGGTTAGAAAGAGGGAGAGAGACATTAGATCAGGAGAGAGGATAGATGGATGGAAGGATGGGGAGAGAAAGAGGGAAGACGCTGGATGGAAGGGTAGGGAGAAAGAGGTGACACTGGACGGAAGGATGCAGAAAGAAAGAGGGGAGACTACTGGAAGGATGGGGAGAGAGAGGGGAGACTGGAAGGATGGGGAGAGAAAGAAGAGAGCTGCTGGATGGAAAAGGAGAGTAGTGAAAGACTGGAGAATAAGAGGAAGGGGCATGGGGAGAACAAGGGTGAGAAAAAGATGAAAAGCCATAAGTAGATGAAGGAAATTAAAGAATGGATAGTAAGAATGAATTAAATCAGGACAGAGAGAGAGAGGCAGAAAAATATTGAAGAAAGCAAAGAAAAAGGAGAGAAAAATGAGAAATGGCCAGGAAACCGTGGCAGAAGAGTTAAGCGAAAACGAAGGAAAGCAGAATCTAGAGACTGGGAGCGACACAATGAGAAAAAGTAAATGGCCATACAAGAAAGGTAAAGAAAATAATTTTATTTTTAATTTAGGATAAAGTAATATGGTACCTGTGTTAATGAAGTTTCAGAGACCAATACTTCCTTCCTTAGGTCAGGCAAGGATACCGTAACAGCATTATACTGACCTGAGGCAGGAGGTTTTGGCCTCTGAAAGCTCATTGAAAAGGGTGTTAGGCTATTAAATAAATTTTCTGAAATCTGATGCACTGAAAAGCAGCACTTTACCCTGTGTGACAAATGCATCTGATTAGCGTGACTAAATTTTGCTGGGGGAGGGGGGTAGAGAGAAAATTTTGTGCCCACCCACTTTGAGTTCAGGCCCATCCAAAATTGGCAGTCTGGCTACGCCACTGGATCAGAGAAAGTGCCCTCCTTTATTTTCTGACCTGGGCCATAGCATGTCTAACACTGGCCCTAACCCTTGATTTATAACTGGTGGGGAACCCCAAGCATCCCTAGCTGAGAACCTCCTCCAAAGGCAGCCAGAATTCCCTTCTACCAAACTCTCCAGTCAGTGACAGCATCCTTGAGCCACCGACTACTAAGCACGCATGTGGTGCTGGCATTAGTGGCTTAGGGACATTGCTGCTGCCTGCCAAGCTTGGTAAAAGGGAGTTCTGGATGCCTTCGGAGAAAGTCTTCAGCTAACAGAGCTTGAGGATCCTCATTAGTTAAAGTATTTATATTTTGAGGTGGAGGAATGGCGGGACAGAGATAATTTTGTGCCCACCCACTTTAGGCTCAGGCCCACCCAAAATTGGCTGTCTGGCTACGCCACTGGTCTATGTAGGGCTGATCTGTTTTAATCCGGCTTGTTTAGTTTTCCAATATTGATATTGCATTTTTTACGCTGCTGCCCTTTCTGTATGATTCCTGGAAGTTAGTGCTATTATGGTATTGTAGAATTGTTCTTTAGGTCCTAAGGACATTTTTTGTGTTTTATATCACTTTATTATGTGTGGTACTAGTCTTTGGGATGTTATGTTAGATCACGCCTTTCTCAGCAGTACCTCAAGGCAAGTTACATTCAGATACAAAAGTCAATTCTTCCTTCTTCATGGAAGCTTTGCGGCAGCAGGGGAGCTGATTTCAAAGCAGCACACCCAGGAGCAGGAGGACTAGATTTAGGACAGTCAGTCTATCTCCAATATAGCTGATTTATGGAAAAATTTGCTACTGTAAATGTGTTGTGGTTTTGTCTTTAATGGGAACCTATGCACTTACTTACATCTTTTTTGGCTACTTGGGGATCTCAGTGTTGCCTCTCAGGTTTGATGGGTTACAGAGTAATAGGGGAATTTGAAAGTACTGGATCTTTTCTTAATTAACTAGTAAAAAAGGCCCGTTTCTGACACAAATGAAACGGGCGCTAGCAAGGTTTTCCTCGGAGTGTGTATGTTTGGGAGAGTGTATGTGAGAGTGACTGTTTGAGAGTCAGAGTGAAAGTGTGAGTGTGTGAGAGAGAGAGTGAGTCTGGGTGTGAGTGTGTTTGTGAGAGAGTGTGTGTGTGAGAATGAGAGTGTGTGCAAGTGTGTATGTGAGACACAGTGTGATAGAGAGTGTGTGTGTGTGGCCATCCATGCTCCTCTGTCCCCTGCCCCCTCCATTCATCCCTTTCCAGCATTTCCCCTCTTTGCCTGAGGCCTGCCCTGCAATCCATATCCATCCATGCCCATCTGTCCCCTCCATTCATCCCTATCCAGCAATTCCCCTTTCCCTGAGCCCTGCCGTCCCAATCCATGGCCATCCATGTTACTCTGTCACCTGCCCCCTCCATTCATCCCTATCCAGCATTTCCCCTCTCTGCCTGAGGCCTGCCCTGCAATCCATGCTCCTCTGTCCCCTGCCCCCTGCATTCATCCCTGTCCAGCATTTCCCCTCTCTGCCTGAGGCCTGTCCTGAAATCCATATCCATCCATGCCCATCTGTCCCCTTCATTCCTCCCTATCCAGCAATTCCCCTTTCCCTGAGCCCTGCCCTCCCAATCCATGGCCATCCATGTTACTCTGTCCCCTGCCCCCTCCATTCATCCGTTTCCAGCATTTCCCCTCTCTGCCTGAGGCCTGCCCTGCAATCCATATCCATCCATGCCCATCTGTCCCCTCCATTCATCCCTATCCAGCAATTCCCCTTTCCCTGAGCCCTGCCGTCCCAATCCATGGCCATCCATGTTACTCTGTCACCTGCCCCCTCCATTCATCCCTATCCAGCATTTCCCCTCTCTGCCTGAGGCCTGCCCTGCAATCCATGCTCCTCTGTCCCCTGCCGCCTCCATTCATCCTTTTCCAGCAAGTCCCCTCTCTCCCTTCCATGACCCCCCCCTCGCATCCATGCTCCTCTCTCTCCCATGTCCCAGCCTGGCCCGCCCTCTTCTCCTCCCCCCCTTCGCATCCATGCCCCCCCCTTCGCATCCATGCATGCGTTTTTTTTTTTTCTTCTTTTAAAATTTACCTCCGTGGCGGTTCCGGCAGCGAAGCGTCAGGGAAGGAGGCGGCGCTCCCGACGTCTAGGTTTCCCTTCGCTGTGTTCCGCCTTCTTTTGACGTCATCCTTGACGTCAGAAGAAGGCGGAACACAGCGAAGGGAAGGCTAGACGTCGAGAGCGCCGCCTCCTTCCCTGACGCTTCGCTGCCGAGCGATGCGATTGGTTGAGTGTCATTGCTCCGCCCTCGACGTCATCACGTTTGACGCGTGGGCGGGGCAGACACAATGCGATCTCACCCCCTTCACTTTTGGCTAAAAGAGGCTTCATAGAACGTTGGAGGTGCGTTTTATATAGAGAGATATTTTTCCTTTATTCTCCTTTGTTATGAGAATTGGAACTACTAATTGTAGTGGACTTGAACTGAATAATTTCTGGGGGGAAGGGGGGGGGGGGTCGTGATTGCATTGTGCTTATTTCAATCAGTTTTTCTGTACAAGTTTAGCTTCATTTGTCTTTATTTGAAATTTCATAAATAAAAAAGTTTCTAAAAATTGAATAATCGTATCAATGGGGTGGAGCTAGGGTGGGGGTGGGGCTAGGGCAGGGGCGGGGCTAGGATGGGGCCCCACCAAATTGGTCTGCACAGAGCCCCGCACTCAATGTTGCCAGGTGGGTGGTTTTACCGCCCAATTGGGCGGGTTTTCGCCAGCGGCGGCGGGAAAATTTTGCCGGCCGCGGGATGCGGTTTTTTGGGCGGTTTTCCCGTCGCCGCTGTGCGAGTTCGGCGGTTTTTTCCGGGGCTTCTATTGGTCCAATTCGGTCCAATAGAAGCTTTTCCGGGGGCTTCTATTGGTCCAAATTGGACCAATAGAAGCCTTTCAGGGGCGGGCTGACATCAGGGATGACGTAGGGGCGGGGCTAATGATGTGGGAGGCGGGGTTAGTGACATGGGAGGCGGAGTTAGTGACGCGGGGGCAGTGGCGTAGCTAGGGTAGTTGACACCCGGGGCCGGTCATTTTTTAACACCCCCCCCCCCCCCAAATCCAGTACTAGGCATACCGAGAATACAAAACACTCAGGACCTATAGAGCAATTCTACCATACCATAAGCAGTAATTTGTACGAGTCACACAAGGAAAAGGAAAGCATCTTAAACACTACAGTGAGCACTAGAACATCAATTCACCTATTGTAAAACGAAAACAGACAGATTAGTACAGATCGTCGATCCTGCACAGTCAATGCCAACCGAAAGCCATGTCTTTTTCAAAAATAGATACACCCTAATCCACTATAGAATAAGTAATCATAAACTTTCTATTTAGACAAAAATTACTGAACCCCCAAGATGCCAAACTCTGCATACAATGCAACACCACAGAAACAGAAAATGTCCTCTAGTACTGTGCAAAATATAAAGACAGCAGATGTAAATTTTAAAAAACTAACAAATACCAATCACCACTTTACAAATTAACAAATAGAAATAAAACAAATAATATCATTTTATTGGACTAATACATTTAGCTTTCAGAGGCCAAAACGTCCTTCCTCAGGTCAATTCAGTATAGTACTGTTACAGTGTCCTATCCTGACCTGAGGAAGGGGGTTTTGTTCTCCGAAAGTAAAATGTATTAAAATTAGTCCAATGAAAAGATTACCTTATTTACATATTCTATTATAAACATTTATTAACACAGCTACAATACTACTTTATCCTAAAGCAAAAAAATAAAAATATATATTTACAGTTCGTCGTCTCTGGTTTCTGCTTTCCTCATCTTTTCACTGTCTTCCTTCTATCCAGCATCTGTCTTCGCTCTCTCTCTGCCATCCAGTGTCTGCCCTCTCTCTCTGCCCCTTCCATCCACTGTCTGCCCTCTCTCCTTCCATCCACTTCTGCCCCTTCCATGCACCATCTGCCCCAGTCTGCCATCTCTCTCTCTCCCTTCCATCAGCATCTGCCCTTTCTCTCTGCCCCTTAAATCCGTCTGCCCTCCCTCTCCCATCCGTCCAGGGTCTGCCCTCCTTCCATCCAGGATCTGTCCCCTCTCTCTCTGCCCCCTCTTTTCAGCCCCCAGTTCCAGTCCCCTTCATCCACCACATGCCTTGCATCCCCCCTTTCAGCCCCAGACCCATTCTCCCACCTGCCCCAGGCATGGACCCATTTTCCCTCCTGCCCCCATGTCAGACCCCAGTTCCAGCTTCAGACCCCTTCTCCCATCTGAGCACTCCCCTCCCCCCTCTGAGCACCCCCACCCTCCTCCAATCCCCTTCTCCGCTCTCTGAGCTCCCCCACCCTCCCTAATCCCCTTTAAGCACCCCTCTGAGCTCCCCCACCCCTCCACAATCCCCTTCTCCCCTCTCTGAGCTCCCCACCCTCCCTAATCCCCTTTAAGCACCCCTCTGAGCTCCCCCACCCTTCCCCAATCCCCTTCTCCCCTCTCTGAGCTCCCCCACCCTCCCTAACCCCATTTAAGCACCCCTCTGAGCTCCCCCACCCTTCCCCAATCCCCTTCTCCCCTCTCTGAGCTCCCCACCCTCCCTAATCCCCTTTAAGCACCCCTCTGAGCTCCCCCACCCTTCCCCAATCCCCTCCCCTCTCTGTGCTCCCCACCCGCCCTAATCCCCTTTAAGCACCCCTCTGAGCTCCCCCACCCTTCCCCAATCCCCTTCTCCCCTCTCTGAGCTCCCCCACCCTCCCTAACCCCATTTAAGCACCCCTCTGAGCTCCCCCACCCTTCCCCAATCCCCTTCTCCCCTCTGAGCTCCCCCACCCTCCCTAATCCCCTTTAAGCACCCCTCTGAGGTCCCCCACCCCTCCCCAATCCCCTTCTCCCCTCCTTGATGCTCTCCCACCCTCCCTAATCCCCTTTAAGCACCCCTCTGAGTGCCCCCACCCCTCCCCAATCCCCTTCTCACCTCCTTGATGCTCTCCCACCCTCCCTAATCCCCTTTAAGCCACCCCTCTGAGCGCCCCCACCCCTCCCCAATCCCCTTCTACCCTCTGAGTCCCCCCCCCCGAGATCCGTTCTCCTGCTGTTCCTACCTTGTCCTGCCTTTAACATTTTTTTTTTCGAAGCGCCGGAGAGTGGCAGGCAGCGCGCCTCGCGTCTGCCCTGCTAGTAAAGAAGATCTCGCTGACGTCGCCCTTCCCACATTGAGTCCCGCCCCCCCCCCCTCTGAGGCAACTTCCTATTACCACGAGGGCGGGCGGGACTCAGGGAAGGACGACGACGTCAGCGAGATCTTCTTTACTAGCAGGGCAGACGCGAGGCACGCTGCCTGCCAATCTCCAGCGCTTCGAAAAAAAAAATGTTAAAGGCGGAGCAGCGGGAGCGGAGCACCCCCCCACCCGATGACACCTGGGGCGGACCGCCCCCACTGCCCCGCCCTTGCTATGCCACTGCGCGGGGGCAGGGTTCGGTGATGCGGGGGGCGGGGTTCGGTGACGCGGGAGACGGGGATTGGCTACGGGCGGTTTTTGGGCGGGTTTACGGCTTGTTTGGGGCTGGGAAAATTTTTCCCAGCTGGCAACCCTGCCCGCACTTGCTAAGACCAGCCCTGCAGATATCTCACATGATTATGGGCTGTTTTCACAATACGTTTCTTGTACTTCAAGTAGTCATAACATTTTTCTGTGATAGCCCATTTTAAAGCCAGGCGCTCTACTTAAAGGGACTGCAATTTTTATAATTTTGTTTGCTCATATTTTGACCCCTCTTGCATAAAGTATAACTCTTTCTGAACCATCTTGCTCCTAGGTATGGATAGTGCCTAACCCACTACAGCTAGTTTCAGTTGTTAGTATAAATGGTTTACTAAAATCTGGATATATTCTGTAATGACTCGATGGCTCTACCTAAAGCTGGCAGGGAAGGTAAAGAGGGTTCCCACATATATTACCCCCCTCCCCCCCCCCACCCGGCCAAAGCATAGGTTTTCAGGTGAGAAGGAAAACCCGGCCTGGCCAGAAAAGGAGGGTTCCCAGCAAACAGATCCCATGTACTGTTAGGAAGAATCCATAAGGCAGACCAGGATCCCGACTTAGCACAGGCTCCCTGGCTGACTAAACAATATAATTTAGATTCAGGTTGCAGCTGGGAGGGGGAGGAGTTTCCGTGGGCTAAAGTGAAGAAGGAAACAGAAAGTGCAGGCACAGACATGGAATGGACTGAGCAGGGACTCTCTCCAGCTATTCCAGCGATCACAAACCCCAAAGAGGAGGAGCAGATGGAGGTAGCACCAGCCCCAGAGGAGTGAAAGAAACCAGCTGCAGGGAGTTTCAGTGGCTGGGCAAGCTTTGCAATTGTTGTGTGTTTTTTTCCCTCTCCACACAGTTCCTGTGGGAGGACCGGAGCCAGTTTGCCCAGGAAGTGGGAGGTAGGGGACAAGCCCCAGTTGAAACTACACTGGGGCTGTCAGCAAAGCAGTGTGGAGAACAATTAACTATTGCTGGATTGTTGAACTGCAAATTGAACCAGGGGCGTAGCCATGGGTGGGCCTGGGTGGGCACAGGCCCACCCACATTTGCTCGAGGCTCACCCTAACTAGCCCCAATCCAACATCCCTCATTGCCTTTTCTCCCACGGCTCTGGGTCTGGCCGTTTGGGAGCGTTGCCTGCCTCAAATTCTGCTCCTCCCCACCGCTGCCTTGGTCCCTGCAGCTTTCTTTTTTGGGCCATCGCTGGCAGCGCTGCAATTCACAGAGGGAGCTCCGCTCCCCTTTTCCACATCCATCTAGCCCTCTCTGATGCACTTCCTGTTTACACAGGGCCAGATGGACGCGGCAGGAGGGAGTGGAGCTGCCTGTGTGAATTGCAGCGCTGACGGCAACGGCCCAAAACAGAAAGTTGCGGGGACCAAGGCAGCGGCGGGGAGGAGCAGAATTTGAGGCAGGCAATGCTCCCAGACGGCGGGACCTGGAGCAGCAGGAGAAAAGGCAGCGAGGGATGCTGGATTGGGGCAGGCTGGATTGGAGGAAGGAAGACGTGCTGGACTTGTGGGGGGGAGGACGGGGGCTGGAGGGAAGGGATAGTGCTGCCAGACTTGTGGGAGGAAGGGGATTGGAGGGAAGGGAGAGAGATGCTGGATGTGGGAGGAAGAGGAGGCGGGGATCTGAATGGAAGGGAGAGAATTGCTGGAGGTGGGAGGAAAAGGAAGAGGGGATCTGGATGGAAGGGAGAGAGCTTCTGGACATGGGAGGAAGAGGAGGAGGAGATCTGGATGGAAGGGAACAAGCTGCTGGATGTGGGAGCAAGAGGGGGCTGGAGGGAAGGGAGAGAGCTGCTGGACATGGGAGGAAGAGGGGGAGGAGCTGGAGGGAAGGGAGAGAACTACTAAATCCACAATTCCAGGAATAACATGTATAGAATGTTTGTATGTTTGGGAAGATCGCCAGGTGCCCTTGGCCTGGATTAGCCACTGTCGTGGACAGGATGCTGGGCTCGATGGACTCTTGGTCTTTCCCCAGTGTGGCATTACTTATGTACTTAAGGAAGGAGGGAAGGGAAACAGAGATACCAGACCAAGGAGATGAAGGAAAAGGAGATCAAATGCTAAACCTACAGCGTGAGGGAGGAAGGGCAGGCAGGTGGGTGGGTGGGCAGGCAGGGAGGGAATCAAGCAACTAAACCAGATGCTGGAAAGGGAAGGGAGGGAGAGGGAGAAGAGCTGGACGGGGTAGGGTCAGAGAGGGTAGAGATATATTGGCACTGAGGACGAAGAGAGGGGAGAAGCTGGACAGAGAAATATAGGGACACAGGGAAAGGGAGATATTAAACACTCAAAAACACTACAATGGAGTCAGCAGTCCAGCAGCGAGAGGGGTGCTATCCAGTCTTTTGCATTGAGTGTCACATGTTTAATTATCTCCCAGTTGGTGAGATGTCATATGTGTGTGCCCGATGCAAAGAGCTCCTAGCTCTCAGAGAACGTGTCCGTTCTCTTGAGGCTAGAGTAGCAGACTTGGTGGAGCTGAGGGAGACAGAGAGGTACATAGAGGAGAACTACAGGGATGTTGTAGAGAAGTCCCACCTCCAGTCTGGTAGCCCTTGTGTTACCTTGGAGGAGGGAGGTCTCCTAGAAGGAGAGCATCACCCTGGTGAAGTAGGAAGTACTCCTGTAGCCAGGACCTGCCCACCGAGGATATGTCTCCAAGTGCTGACCGGGAGGGAAAGGTTAGGACAGCTGTTGCAGTTGGTGATTCAATCATTAGGCATATAGATAGCTGCGTGGCTGGTGGACATGAGGATCACCTGGTGACTTGCCTGCCTGGTGCGAAGGTGGCGGACCTCACGCGTCACCTAGATAGAATTTTAAATAGTGCTGGGGAGGAGTCGGCTGTCTTGCTACATGTGGGTACCAATAACATAGGAAAATGTGGGAGAGAGGTTCTGGAAGCCAAATGTAGGCTCTTAGGTAGAAAGCTCAAATCCAGATCCTCTAGGGTAGCATTTTCTGAAATGCTACCTGTTCCACGCGCAGTGCCCAAGAGACAGGCAGAGCTCCAGAGTCTCAATGCATGGATGAGACGATGGTGCATGGAGGAGGGTTTTAGATTTGTTAGGAACTGGGCAACATTCTGGGGAAGGGGGAGCCTATTCCGAAAGGATGGGCTCCACCTTAACCAGGGTGGGACCAGGCTGCTGGCATTGGCATTTAAAAAGGAGATAGAGCAGCTTTTAAACTAGAAATGGGGGGAAGGCCGACAGTCGCTCAAAAGCGCATGGTTCGGGATAAGGCATCTTTCAAAGATATCACCAAAACAGGGAAGATAGGGTATCCTGATAGTGAGGTTGCAAAAAAGACCGTAGTAGATCAGGTGTCCCTAAATAAAAATCAGACAAAAGATTGCAAATTAGTACTGTCAAGTACTAAGCATGATGTAAATAGGAGCAACAAACACAGTTTGAAATATCTATATGCGAATGCCAGGAGCCTAAGAAATAAGATGGGAGAGTTAGAATATATTGCACTAAATGAAAAATTAGATATAATAGGCATTTCTGAGACCTGGTGGAAGGAGGATAACCAGTGGGACACTGTCATACCGGGGTACAAATTATATCGAAGTGACAGAGTGGATCGAATTGGTGGAGGGGTAGCATTGTATATTAACGAGAGCCTTGAATCAAATAGATTGAAAATTCTGTAGGAAACAAAACACTTCTTGGAATCATTGTGGATTGAAATTCCATGTGTAAAGGGGAAAAGGATAATGATAGGAGTGTACTACCGTCCACCTGGCCAGGATGAACAGATGGATGCAGAAATGTTAAAGGAAATTAGGGATGCAAACAAGCTGGGCAACACAATAATAATGGGTGATTTAAATTACCCCGATATTGACTGGGTAAATGTAACATCGGGACACGCTAGGGAGGTAAAATTCCTTCATGAAATCAAGGACAGCTTTATGCAGCAGCTGGTACAGGAACCCGATGAGAGAAGGAAAAATTTTAGACCTAGTCCTTAGTGGAGCGCATGATCTGGTGCGGGAGGTAATGGTGCTGAGGCCGCTTGATAACAGTGATCATAATATGATCGGATTTGATATTAGCTTTGAAGTAAGTATACATAGGAAATCAAATACTTTAGCGTTTAACTTTAAAAAAGGAGACTATGATAAAATGAGAAGAACGGTGAAAAGAAAACTTAGAGTAGCAACTGTGAGGGTCAAAAAGTTACATCAGGCGTGGATGCTGTTCAGAAACACCATCCTGGAAGCCCAGGCCAAATATATTCCGCATATTAAAAAAGGAGGACGAAAGACCAAACGACAGCCGGCGTGGTTAAATAGTGAAGTGAAGGAAGCTATTAGAGCTAAAAGAAAATCCTTCAGAAAATGGAAGAAGGAACCGACTGAAAATAATAAGAAACAGCATAAGGAATGTCAAGTCAAATGCAAAGCGCTGATAAGGAAAGCTAAGAGGGACTTTGAAAAAAAGATTGCGTTGGAAGCAAAAACACATAGTAAAAACTTTTTTTAGGTATATTAAAAGCAGGAAGATGGCAAAAGAATCAGTTGGACTGCTAGATGACCGAGGAGTAAAAGGGGCGATCGGGGAAGACAAAGCCGTAGCAGAGAGATTAAATGAATTCTTTGGTTCGGTCTTCACCGAGGAAGATTTGGGTGGGATACCGGTGCTGGAAATGGTATTCGAAGCTGACGAGTCGGAGAAACTTAATGAATTCTCTGTAAACCTGGAGGATGTAATGGGGCAGTTCTACAGATTGAAGAGTAGCAAATTTCCTGGACCGGATGGTATTCATCCTAGAGTACTGATAGACCTGAAAAATGAGCTTGCGGAGCTATTGTTAGAAATATGTAATTTATCCTTAAAATCGAGCGTGGTACCGGAAGATTGTAGGGTGGCAAATGTAACGTCGATTTTTTAAAAAAGGTTCCAGAGGAGATCCTGGAAATTATAGACCGGTGAGTCTGATGTCGGTGCCGGGCAAAATGGTAGAGACTATTATTAAGAACAAAATTACAGAGCATATTCAAAAGCATGGATTAATGAGACAAAGTCAACATGGATTTAGTGAATCCATGTTGACTTTGCCTCACCAATCTGCTACATTTCTTGGAAGGAATAACCAAACATGTGGACAAAGGTGAGCCGGTTGATAGTGTGTATCTGGATTTTCAGAAGGCGTTTGACAAAGTACCTCATGAAAGACTCCAGAGGAAATTGGAGAATCATGGGATAGGAGGCAGTGTTATATTGTGGATTAAAAACTGGTTAAAAGATAGAAAACAGAGAGTAGGGTTAAATGGTCGCTATTCTCAATGGAGAAGGGTAGTTAGTGGGGTTCCCCAGGGCTCTGTGCTGGGACTGCTGCTTTTTAACATATTTATAAATGACCTAGAGATGGGAGTAACTAGTGAGGTAATTAAATTTGCTGATGACACAAAGTTATTCAAAGTCGTTAAATCGCGGGAGGATTGTGAAAAATTACAAGAGGACCTTATGAGACTGGAAGACTGGGCGTCTGAATGGCAGATGACGTTTAATGTGAGCAAGTGCAAAGTGATGCATGTGGGAAAGAGGAACCCGAATTATAGCTACATTATGCAAGGTTCCAGATTAGGAGTCACGGACCAAGAAAGGGATCTAGGTGTTGTCGTTGATGACACGTTGAAACCTTCTGCTCAGTGTGCTGCTGCGGTTAAGAAAGCAAATAGAATGTTAGGTATTATTAGGAAAGGAATGGAAAACAAAAATGAGGATTTTATAATGCCTTTGTATCGGTTCATGGTGCGACCGCACCTCGAATATTGTGTTCAATTCTGGTCGCCGCATCTCAAAAAAGATATAGTGGAATTAGAAAAGGTGCAGAGAAGGGCAACGAAAATGATAAAGGGAATGGGACGATTTCCCTATGAGGAAAGGCTACAGCGGCTAGGGCTCTTCAGCTTGGAGAAAAGGCGGCTGAGGGGAGATATGATAGAGGTCTATAAAATAATGAGTGGCGTTGAACGGGTAGATGTGAAGCGTCTGTTCCCGCTTTCCAACAATACTAGGACTAGCGGGCATGCATTGAAGCTACAATGTAGTAAATTTAAACCGAATTGGAGAAAATCTTTCTTCACTCAGCGTGTAATTAAACTCTGGAATTCATTGCCAGAGAATGTGGTAAAGGCGGTTAGCTTAGCGGAGTTTAAAAAAGGTTTGGATGGCTTCCTAAAGGAAAAGTCCATAGACTGTTATTAAATGAACTTGGGGAAAATCCACAATTTCTGGGATAAGCAGTATAAAATGTTTTGTACATTTTTGGGATCTTGCCAGGTATTTGTGACCTGGATTGGCCACTGTTGGAAACAGGATGCTGGGCTTCTTGGACCATTGGTCTTTCCCAGTATAACAATACTTATGAACTTGGGGGACAGTGAATGGAGAGGGATAGGGGGAAGTGATGGGGGAGATAGAGGAAGGAGTAGTGATATCTGGGTTTGGGGGCTAGAAGGGGTAGGGAAAGCTGAAAAGGTAAAACATAAATGAGGCAGGTGAGGGTGAAAACGTTCCGACTACGGCACACTGACAAAGGTAACAGGCACTGAACAAACTCTCAGTTTTCTCTGCAAACAATGATTCAGCTTTCCCAACAACGATCTCGCCACTCTCCAACTCCACAAAATCGGTAATGGGTCTAAAGACGACTTCTCCCTTACCCTGGTCGCTTTTATTTCAGGTCTAATTAACTAAGGACGCCCATGTTCCCGACCATGCAAACCCATTTCACTAGCCGTTATACGTTGGAGGCGCCCATCTCCTAACGCTGCCCATAACACGCCCCTGTGGGGACGACCATAGATGGGCGTCCTCGCGCTGAGGACGTCCTTTTGGCCCTGTTTCGATTATTGTATTTGGATGACCTTCTTTCACAGGGATGCCCATGTGCCTTTTGTGTCACTTTTGGACGCCCTTCTCTTTCGAAAATGAGCCTGCTGGTCTCCAATACTGATTGGGTGCTTAGAATGAAATGAAAAAGCTGAGCTAATAAGCTAGAAAGCTAAGTACCTTCCCTATTAAATAAGTTATTATTTTTAATGAAAAAACTTTGATTAAAATCAATTTTTGATAAAAATTTAAAAATTATAATATGATATTGAGAATAAAAGATGGACTAAAAGTTAAATTTATAAAGCTGGATTGATGATGATTACGTGCCTGTCCTATTGAATGCCTGGCTCAAAGTTTTTTTAGCCAAATGGATGTGTGCATGTGTATCTGATGATCCAACAAAAATGTCTGATCTTACTGACTGCTATAGAGTAAAATTGTAAGTACATAAAAAAAGAAGTTGGGCGTTCCTAGTATTTTTGGAAAGCGTAAACAGACGCTTCACATCTACACTCATTATTTTATAGACCTCTATCATATATCCCCTCAGCCGCCTTTTGTTTAATTACCCCTCTATAGACCCCCGTGGGATCCTTCCACATGGAGGTGTACAGAGGGTTTGTTCTTCTGAGATCTTTTTAACCACCTCCCTGAATTCCTGTGAGACCCCTTCCCATGGGTATCGCTGTTGGGGAGGCATCAGAAGGCTCAGTTCAAATCTTATTCCCATGACCACAGCTTTCTGTCTCTGGATCTAAATGAATCTTTGGCTATTTATGTTCAGTGAGAAATCTTACTTGTGTGTGTGTGTGTGTTAGTTTGCAAAACAGATGGAAGATAGAGAATAAATTGAAGCAAGGACAGAAACAGTGTAGTTAAAGAAATAGTCTTTTTATTCTTACCAAATCAGACTTTAATCTGATACATTCATCAGACGAATTCTAGGTTCAACTGGCCAGGGCTTTGCTGCTTCCGAGGCGTTGGGGAGAAGTTCCAAAGAATCCTTGGAAGAGCCCTGTTTATATAGAATTTGGTGCCCATACAAGTCTATGGAGAGGGATTTTTTTTCTCTAATCTTGCTTAATCTATGAGTCATGCCCTCCGGTCAGGTGCCCCTCTTTCCGTTTTAGCTATTGCAAGTTATTGTGCAATTTCCTTTTTTGTAAACACTTCCCTAGATACGGACATCCAAACATCCAAACATTAGCTACTGCAAGCTATTGTGTAATTTCCTTTTTTGTAAACACTTTGTTCTTATGAAGATATCTAAATATGGATATATCAATTTCATAACATCTTGTGATCTGGGTGCCAACTTATTAAAGACAGACTCCGTGTTATGAACCAAACTTCTTATCATTTCTGTCTTTAATTTCTACATCATGTGTGTTACACTCAATTTGGAAGTAGCACCAGGTTTCATTAGAACTCACCAAGCAGTCCTTGCTCTTGCAGGCTCTCTGCTATAAGGCCATCATCTTGTTATCAGGCCTAGTCAGTGCTTTTCAGCTGTTTAAAGCTATGTAGCTTGGCCCACCACTATTCCAGTGGATAGGTCTCAAAGTAGAACACATATTAACCTGCAGGAAAAGCAAGTCCTTGCTCAGCCAGTCATAGATTTTTAAACCTAGCTGGTATTTTTACAGCCTGAGTCCTAAAATCTGGCCTTCCACCCTTCCGGTGGGCATCCAGTGAGGGCCTCTTGCTGTACTATAATTATACACTTTTCACCAAGCTGAAGAGCCCTAGCTGCTTTAGCCTTTCCTCATAGGGAAGTCGTCCCATCCCCTTTATCATTTTCGTTGCCCTTCTCTGTACCTTTTCTAATTCCACTATATTTTTTAAAGATGCAGCGACCAGAATTGAACATAATATTCAGGTGCGGTCGCACCATGGAGCGATACAAGGGCATTATAACATCCTCATTTTTGTTTTCCATTCCTTTCCTAATAATACCTAATATTCTATTTGCTTGCTTAGCCGCAGCAGCACCTAGATCCCTTTCTGGGTCAGTGACTCCTAATGTGGAACTTTGCATGACGTAGCTATAATTCAGGTTCCTCTTTCCCACATGAATCACTTTGCACTTGCTCACATTAAACGTCATCTGCCAATTAGACGCCCAGTCTCCCAGTCTCGTAAGGTCCTCTTGTAATTTTTCACACCCTCCAGCGATTTAACGACTTTGAATAACTTTGTGTCATCAGCAAATGTAGTTACCTCACTAGTTACTCCCATCTCTAGGTCATTTATAAATAAGTTAAAAAGCAGCGGTCCCAGCACAGACCCATGGGGAACCCCACCAACTACCCTTCTCCATTGAGAATAGCGACCATTTAACCCTACTCTCTGTTTTCTATCTTTTAACCAGTTTTTAATCCACAATAGAACACTACCTCCTATCCCATGACTCTCCAATTTCCTCTGGAGTCTTTCATGAGGTACTTTGTAAAATGCCTTCTAAAAACCTTGATACACTCACATCAACCTTCTCACCTTTATCCACATGTTTGTTCACCCCTTGAAAGAAATGTAGTAGATTGGTGAGGCAAGATTTCCCTTCACTAATTCCATGTTGACTTTCCAGCTTATAATCGAACGAGAAAAACGCCCAAGTTCCGACCTAAATCGGGAGATGGGCGTTTTTCTCACAAAAACAAATAAAGCGGTATAATCGAAAGCCGAACTTTGGACGCTTTCAACTGCACTCCGTCGCGGATGCGGACAAAGTTGACGGGGGCGTGTCGGAGGCGGAACTGGGGCGTGGTTATCACCCGAACAGAGATGGGCGCCTTTCGCCGATAATGGATGCGTTTGTAGCTAGAATTTAGGGCACTTTTCCTGGACCCTGTTTTTTTACGAATAAGGCCCCAAAAAGTGCCCTAAATGACCAGATGACCCCCAGAGGGAGTCGGGGATGACCTCCCCTGACTCCCCCAGTGGTCACTAACCCCCTCCCACCACAACAAAATGATATTTCACAACTTTTTATTTTCACCCTCAAATGTCATACCCTCCTCCCAAGCAGCAGTATGCAGGTCCCTGGAGCAGTTGTTAGGGGGTGCAGTGGACGTCAGGCAGGTGGACCCAGGCCCATCCCCCCCTACCTGTTACAATTGTGCTGCTTAATCTTATTAGTCGTCCAAGCCCCCAAACCCACTGTACCCACATGTAGGTGCCCCCCTTCACCTCTTAGGGCTATAGTAATGGTGTAGACTTGTGGGCAGTGGGTTTTGAGGGGGATTTGGGGGGCTCAACACACAAGGGAAGGGTGCTAAGCACCTGGGAGCTCTTTTACCATTTTTTTTGTTTTTGTAAAAGTGCCCCCTAGGGTGCCCGGTTGGTGTCCTGGCATGTGAGGGGGACCAGTGCACTATGAATCCTGGCCCCTCCCACGAACAAATGCCTTGGATTTATTCGTTTTTGAGCTGGGCGATTTCATTTTCCATTATCGCTGAAAAGCAAAAACGCCCAGCTCACACCTTGGCGAATAAAACATGGGCGTCTATTTTTTTTTTAAAATACGGTTCACTCCGCCCCTTCACGGACCCGTTCTCGGAGATAAACGCCCATGGAGATAGGCGTTTCTGTTCGATTATGCCCCTCTTTGTCTCATTAACCCATGCTTTTGAATATGCTCTGTAATTTTGTTTTTAATAATAGCCTATACCATTTTGCCCGGCACCGACGTCAGACTCATCGGTCTATAATTTCCCGGATATCCTCTGGAACCTTTACATTGGCCACCCTCCAATCTTCCGGTACCACGCTCGATTTTAAGGATAAATTACATATTACTAACAATAGCTCCGCAAGCTCATTTTTCAGTTGTCTATCAGTACTCTGGGATGAATACCATCCGGGCCAGGGGATTTGCTACTCTTCAGTTTGTAGAACTGCCCCATTACATCCTCCAGGTTTACAGAGAATTCATTAAGTTTCTCTGACTCATTAGCTTCGAATACCATTTCTGGCACCGGTATCCCACCCAAATCTTCCTCGGTGATGACCGAAGCAAAGAAGTCATTTAATCTCTCCGCTACGGCTATGTCTTCCCTGATCGCCCCTTTTGCTCCTTGGTCATCTAGCGGTCCAGCCGATTCTTTTGCCGTCTTCCTGCTTTTAATATACCTAAAAAAAATTTTTACTATGTGTTTTTGCCTCCAGCACAATCTTTTTTTTGAAGTCCTTATCAGCGCTTTCCATTTGACTTGACATTCCTTATGCTGTTTCTTATTATTTTCAGTCGGTTCTTTCTTCCATTTTCTGAAGGATTTTCTTTTAGCTCTAATAGCTTCCTTCACCTCACTTTTTATCCAAGCCGGCTGTCGTTTGGTCTTCCGTCATCCTTTTTTAATACACGAAATATATTTGGCCTGGGCTTCAGGATGGTGTTTTTGAACAGCATCCACGCTTGATGTAAATTTTTGACCCTCGCAGCCGCTCCTCTAAGTTTTTTTTTCATCGTTCTTCTCATTTTATCATAGTCTCCTTTTTTAAAGTTAAACGCTAATGTATTTGATTTCCTATGTATACCTACTTCAAAGCTAATATCAAATCCTACTACTACTACTACTACTTAGCATTTCTATAGCGCTGCCAGGGTTACGCAGCGCTGTACAAGTTTAAACATGGGGAAGGAAGGTCCCTGCTCAAGAGAGCTTACAATCTAAAGGTAACAAACTATGTAGTCAGTGTAGGTATCATGAATGTGGAAGGTGGTTAGGCGCCAAAAGCAAGGGAGAAGAGATGGGCTTTGAGTAAGGACTTGAAAATGGGCAGGGAGGGCGCATGGCGTATGGGCTCGAGAAGTCTGTTCCAGGCATAAGGTGATGCGAGGCAGAAGGGGCAGAGTCTGGAGTTAGCGGTGGTGGAGAAGGGTACAGATAGGAGTGATTTGTTCTGAGAACGGAGGTTATGGGTGGGAACATACGGGGAGAGGAGGGTAGAGAGGTAATGGGGGGCTGCAGATTGAGTGCACTTGAAGGTCAATAGGAGAAGCTTGAACTGCATACGGTAGCGGATCGGGAGCCAGTGAAGCGACTTGAGGAGAGGGGTGATATGAGAGTATCGGTTCACGCGGTAGATAAGACGTGCGGCGGAATTTTGGACAGATTGAAGGGGGGATAGGTGGCTAAGCGGGAGGCCAGTGAGGAGAAGGTTGCAATAGTCAAGACGAGAGGTAACGAGCGAGTGGACGAGGGTTCGGGTGGTCTGTTCAGAGAGGAATGGGCGAATTTTGCTAATATTAAAGAGGAAGAAGCGACAGGTCTTAGCTGTCTGCTGGATATGGGCAGAGAAGGAGAGGGAGGAGTCGAAAATGACTCCGAGATTGCGGGCTGAAGAGACGGGGAGGATGAGGGCGTTGTCAACAGAGACGGAAAGTGGGGGAAAAGGAGAAGAGGGTTTGGGTGGAAAGACAAGGAGCTCAGTCTTTGCCATGTTCAGTTTCAGATGCCGGTTGGACATCCAGGCAGCGATGTCTGAGAGGCAGGCCGAAACTTTGGCCTGGGTTTCGACTGTGATGTCGGGAGTGGAGAGGTAGAGCGGGTGTCATCAGCATAGAGATGGTACTGGAAACCATGTGATGAGATCAGCGAGCCCAGGGAAGAGGTGTATATCGAGAAAAGAAGCGGTCCAAGGACAGATCCTTGAGGAACCCCAACAGAGAGCGGGACGGGGGTGGAAGAAGAGCCATTAGAAAATACTCTGAAGGTGCATTGGGAAAGATACGAAGAGAACCAGGAGAGGACGGAGACCTGGAACCCGAATGAGGACAGTGTGTCAAGAAGTAAATTATGATTGACAGTGTCAAAGGCGGCAGATAGGTCGAGGAGGATGAGGATGGAGTAGTGACCTTTGGATTTGGCAAGGAACAGGTCATTGCAGACTTTAGAGAGTGCTGTTTCTGTCAAGTGTAGTGGGCGAAAGCCGGATTGAAGCGGATCGAGGACGGCCTGAGAGGAGAGGAAATCAAGGCAGCGGCTGTGGACAGCGCGTTCAAGTAATTTGGAGAGGAAGGGTAGGAGAGAGATGGGGCGGTAGTTGGAGGGACAGGTGGGGTCAAGTGCTGGTTTTTTGAGAAGTGGTGTGACTACAGCATGCTTGAAGGTGTCAGGGACAGTAGCAGTGGAGAGAGAGAGGTTGAGGATGTGACAGATTGAGGGGTTAACTGTAGGAGAGATGTTGGTAAGCAGATTGGTGGGAATGGGATCAGAGGAACAGGTGGTGCACTTAGAGGAAGAAAGAAGGCGAGCAGTTTCCTCTTTGGTGATCTCAGGGAAGGAGGAGAAGGAGGCCAGATTAGGTTGGTTGAGGGAGTGGGTTAAGAAGTCACAGGGAGGAGAAGGCCTGGAAGTGAATTCAAGGTTTATTTTCTGCACTTTATCGCGGAAGTAGTCAGCAAGTGTTTGAGGAGAGAGTGAGGGGGGTGGGAGCGGAGGGCACTTTAAGTAGGGAGTTGAGGGTGGTGAAGAGGCGACGAGGGTTGGAGCCAAGAGAATTGGTTAATTGAGAATAATATTCCTGTTTGGCAAGGAATAGGGAGGACTGGAAGGAGGATATCATGAATTTGTAATGGGTGAAGTCTGACAGGGTGCGAGATTTCCTCCAGAGTCGTTCAGCAGATCGGGTGCAGGAGCGAAGGTAATGGATGCAAGGGGTTAACCAGGGCTGAGGATTAATGCGCTTAGTGGGGCGAGAGACAGATGGTGCTAGGGTATCCAGAGCAGTGGAGAGAATTTCATTGTAGGTAGAGACAGCCGTGTCGACAGATTCAGAAGACGAGATGGAAGGGAAGAGATTGGAGATGTGAGAGGATAGGGTAGGGGGGTGGACAGCTTGGAGATTCCTGAAGGCAGTGGTTATAGTTGGGTGAGGTTGAGGGGGAGGGTGATGAAGTGTGAGGGTGATTAGGTGATGATCTGAGATAGGAAAGACTGAGGTGCAGAAATTGGAGGGTGAGCAGGAGGAGAAGAGAACGAGGTCGAGACAATGGCCATCACTGTGAGTAGGGGTGGTAGAGCATAGTTGGAGGTTAAAGGAGGATGTCAGAGTGAGGAATTTAGAAGCATAGGAGTTGGAAGGGTTGTCAACATGAATGTTAAAATCACCAAGAATGAGGGATGGAGATGAGGGATCAAGAAAGACGGTGAGCGAAGCGTCAAAGTCAGTAAGGAATGAAGAGAGGGGCTTCTCAGGGGGGCGGTAGATGACGGCAACTCTGAGTGGTATCGGGTAGAATAGACAGATGGCATGAGTTTCAAAGGATGAGAAGCAGTGAGACTGTGGCAGGAGGAGGGGTTGGAAACTACAAGAGGGTGAGAGAAGAAACCCAACGCCTCCACCGCATGCATCTGGGCGGGGAGTGTGGGAGAAAAGATATCCTCCATGGCATAGGGCTGCGATTGAGGCAGTGTCGTTAGGGGTTATCCAAGTTTCAGTTAAAGCGAGCAGTTGAAGGGAACGGGAGATGAATAAATCGTGGATGAAGGAGCGTTTGTTGCATACTGAGTGGGCATTCCATATGGCACACGAGAAGGTGAGGGAAGCGGGGGGGAGAAGGGGAATAGAGATGAGATTGGAGGCATTCTGGGATTGGTTACGTGGATATGGAGAGGAGAGGTGAGGGGGACCTGGATTGGGATTGACGTCACCTGCGGAAAGTAGGAGAAGGAGTAAGAGAGTGCGGAGGAGGGTAGGGGAGGAGGGTCGACGAAGATGACGAAGACGGGATGTGTTAAGGAGGAATGGGGATGGGTTAATGGTGGGGAGGAAGTGTAGAAGGTTGAGAGCTAGGAATGATGAGGAGGGCAGGAGAGCTGGGTTGGTGGTGGGGGGTGGGGGGAGGTAGGGTAGGGGAGTAATGAGCAGGACGGGAGGGGACAAGGGTGGGCAATGAGTTCCTGAGGTAGACAGTGGAAGGGGAGGGGGGAAGAGGTTAGGAAGGGACAGGACGATGAATAGAATGTGTATAGGGGCCATATATAGGGCTAAGGTGGATGCGGGTAGATGTGAAGTGGCTAAGGTGATGGGAGTAGAGGAGGAGGCAGGAATGCTAGGATTGGGACAGCAGGCAACAGCTAAGGCATAGGGAGTGATAGTGTCTAGAGGAATTCAATCAGCAGTTAAGATAGAGTAAAGGAATTCAATCAACAGTTAAAGTAGGTATTCAATATGCATCAGAAGTCGAGGTAACAACTGGAGCAGGTAGCTGGAACAGGCAGGGAGAGGCTGAACGAGCTGGATCAGGCGGGCTGGAACAAGCTGGAGCAGATGACTGGGACAGGCAGGGATAAACTGGATCCGACGGCCTGGGATAAGCTGGAGCAGGTAGCTGGAGCAAGCTGGATTCGACGGACTGGGACAAGCTGGAGCAGGTGGGCTGGCACCGCTGAAGCAGAAGGACTGTATCAAACAGGGAGAAGCTGGATCAGGCGGGCTGGAAGAAGCTGGAGCAGATGTCTGGCACAAACAGGGAGGAGCTGGGTCAGGCGGACTGGAACAAGCCGGTGCAGATTGCCTGGGATGAGCTGGATCAGGCGGGCTGGAACAAGTTGGAGCAGATGGCTGGAACAAGTTGGAGCAGATGGCTGGAACAAACAGGGAGAAGCTGGTTCTGACGGACTGCGGCAGGAACAAGCAGGGAGTAGGCGGGCTGGAACAAGCTGGAGTAGATGGCTGGAATAAACAGGGAGAAGCTGGATCCGACGGACTGCGACTGGAACAAGCAGGGAGAAGCTGGATCTGACGGACTGCGGCAAGCTGTAGCAGGTGGGCTGGAACAGGCCGATGGATCAGAGTAGACAGGGAAAGCTGGATCGGCGGACTGGGACAAGCAGGGAGAAGCTGGATCTGACGGACTGCTGGAGCAGGTAGCAGGCGGGCTGGAACAGGCCGATGGATCAGAGCAGGCAGGGAAAGCTGGATTGGCGGACTGGGACAAGCTGGAACCGCTGGACTGGAGCAAGCAAGCAGAGAGAAGAGAAGATGGCTCGGGTGGACCAGGAAGAGCTGGATCGGCGGACAGGGACAGGCTGGACCGCTGGACTGGACCAGGTGGACCAGGGAGAGCTCGGGACCGCTCGGGTGGACCAGGGAGAGCTGGAGCAGGTGGGCCGCTCTCAGAGTAACAGTGCTGGAGCTGCTGGGCTGGTCTCGGAGCGACCAAGCTGGGCTGCACGTAGAGCAGCAGTGCAACTAGGGCGCCTGTGGAAGACGCTAAGCCGCACCAACTGCCCAATCCGATCATATTATGACCACTGTTATCAAGTGACCCGAGCACCATTACCTCCCACACCAGATCATGCACTCCACTAAGGACTAGGTCTAGAATTTTTCCTTCTCTCGTCGGCTCCTGTACCAGGTGCTCCATAAAGCTTGATTTCATCAAGAAATTTTACCTCCCTAGCATGCCCCGGTGTTACATTTACCCAGTCAATTTCATTCCCTTACCTGTTTGTAGTCTCTGTTTGTCTCTTTGTGCTGTGTACTGCTGCAGCATGTTTGTGAAGACTGCCGTTTGCTGCTTGGAGAGTGAGTGGCTAGAGGGTGTGGCAGGAGAGTTTGTAGTGGGTCAGAGAGTGCTTGCAGTGTGGCTCTGCTGTGTGTGACCGTATTGTTTGTCGGTGGTGGGAGAGTGAGTGTCAGCTTCTGTTTGTTGCTGCTGTGTTTCACCAAGTTGGTAGGGAGAAGTGAGCACTGGTGTCACTGCATTGCACCTGTAGTGTGGGGAAATTGAGGCACTAAATGCAGAGGTGGCTTACATATTGGAGGAACAGGGGAAGCACTGCAGAAGGTACTCATGCCCCAGAGTTTTCAGGCCCCGTAGCAGTTTCCTAGACCTCACTGATCTGCAGTGTCTCACTAGGTACTGGTTTGATAGGGCTGCCATTCAGCACCATTGTGACCAGCTCAAGCCCCTCCTGCAGCCCAGGACCCGTAGGAACAACCCCATCCCTATGCACCTAAAGATCACTGCTTCTCTCTCTTTTCTGGCCACTGGGAGTTTCCAGTCTGTCCTATCTGTGAACACGGGTCTCACCCAGGCTTCCTAACTGCCTCACCCAGTTCCTTGATGCCTTCCTTCCCCACACCTCTGAGTACATCACCTTCCCCACCACCCCACAGGCCCTGCAGAACAACATGGCTGACTTCTATGCCGTAGCTCGCTTCCCCTCGGTCATAGGCGCCATTAACTGCCCACATGTTGCACTGAGACCCCCCCCCCCCCCCCCCCGGGCACGAGAGGCCACTTATAGGAACAGGAAAGCATTCCACTCACTCAATATGCAAGTTGAGTGTGACGCCCAGGGGGAGATTCTAGACGTGTGTGCCCGATACCCAGGTTCCATCCATGACGCCTATATATTGCAGCACTCAGGAATCTTCCATAGGTTTGAGCGAGGGGAAATCACTGGCGGATGGCTCCTAGGTAAGTGCAGCATGGATCATTCCAAACTATACCTCCTCCACCAGGCTACCCTCAGCATTGTCTCCCTCCAGTTCACTCCACAACCCACTATTCCCCCCCCACACCTCCACAAGGTACCCACTCCAAACAATACACACTAACCTTTCTCATCCTTTTTCTCCCCAAAGGTGACAGAGGCTACCCACAGCGGAGTTGGCTCATGACCCCCATAGTGCACCCACAAACAGGGTCAGAGGAGAACTACAACTTTAGATATCGGACCACACGTGGCATCATCGAGCGCACTTCGAACAACTTAAGAACAGGTTCCAATGTCCGGACTGTTCTGGAGGGGAGCTCCTGTACAGCCCCCAAAAGGTGGCAAAGATATTCCTGGCCTGCTGCATGCTACATAATTTGGCAATGTGCAGAGGACAGGCCCTCCCAGAAGAGCCACAGCAACCACAGCAGCAGGCCCCAGATGAAGAGGATGAGGAGCCTCCTCCACCTCCTGCCCACAGAGCAGAGCAGAGTGCACACCAGCTGGAGGGTCAGAGCCAGGCATAGGCTGATCGAGACAAGTTTTGTGTGAGTAAGTTGACATTTATTGCTATCACATAGTACTTACATACCACCACCACCTCCCCTTCCACCACCATCACCCGCTCTGTGCATATTCCCTTCTCCAACCCTCACCCCCACCCCTGGCCCCATCCCTGGCCCCTCCTACTCCTCCCACCGTGTTCCTTTGCAGCTGGTGCTGCATGGGAACTCTGTTGAGAGTCCTCCTCTGATGAGCTCCCACTCTCCTCCTCTGTGTCTACAAGGCAGCCTGCTGCCTCAGCTGCCCTGTGGAAGTCCGTCTACCTTGCGGTCTGTGGCTTGCCCTGCAATCTGGGCACAGACCCAGAAGGGGAGCTGGTGTGGTGGCTGCTGGACCAGAGGCTGGGGGGGCTGAGAATCTCAAGCTCCTCTTCTTTGCGGGTGGTTGCTGTGCAGTGGTGGAAGTAAACGCCACTTTTTGCTGCATCAGGGCTGTACGAGGTGCTTTCAGATCACGGCGTAGGCCCTTGATGCTGTGCTCCAGCTGTTGGAGCTGCTGTACCACTTCCTGTTGGGCCTGTACCGCTTCCCGCTGCACCTGTAGTGCTTCCCGTTGCTCCTGTAGCACTTCCCGTTGCAGCTCCAATTTCTGGCGCCGGTAATCTTCCATGTGCACATTGTAGCCCAGCAATTGTGTGGCGAGGCGCAGTAGCTGCCTCCTCTGGCTGGATGACCTCTGCTGAGGATGTGCCCCCCCCTTCTGCATCTTTTTCTGTGCCACCATCGGCAAAGGCTGCGGGTGGTGGAGAGAGAGCCTCTGCTGCGGGTGGTGGAGGGAGAGCCGGCACTGCTACTGCTGCTGTGGTTCCACCCCATGGTCCTGCGTGTGTTCTTGTGCAGGCACACCTCCAGGCCCACTGGTTTGCTGCTCTGTGTGCTGGGGCTGGTAGCCACTAGGGCCAGCTTCTTCCTCTGACTGGCTGTTATCACTTGCATAGCAAAAGGGGAGGAAGTGTGTTGGTCAAAATAACCCACTTTTGTTTTTCAGCATTCATATACATAGCCCCACATGCGAAGACCCAGCACAGAGATGGTAAGGAATGGGATTGGCAGGCAAGCCACAGATGTCATTGTACATGGTACAGAGCTGGAGACGAGGAGCACAGTGTACTACAGAGACTGATGTGGAAGAGAGCCACACAGGCAGGTGGTTAGACATAGAACTGTGGAAGGAGTGCAGAGGACACAGTGGCTACAGCACAGAGGTGTGGGAAGGAGATATGCAGAGTTTGGTGATGGAAAAAGAGGAGGCTTTGGGGAAGGCCCCCAAAGCTGTGAAACAGTGGTAACCTACACACAAATTGCTGGAAACCCTCCCCCCTCCACCTTCCACCTGGCTTCTCCCTGTGTCATGGTCTGTAATGAATAGTGATTTGTAGTGCATGTGGTGTTCTCACCCCTTCCCCTACTTAGGAGCACCACACTGTCCCCCACTTGTGTAAAACAGAGTGTAGTGCAGCACAACAGATACCCCAGCTTCCTAATGGTGAACCTACCTGAGCCCTCAGGCTGTGCTGATGTGTCAAGGGACCCAATGCCAGGGATCCCCTCCTGGGGCAAGAGCCCATGAATGATGCGCTCAAGGGGGGGTCAAATTAGCAGTGTCATCTGCTGTGGGGTTGGCACCAGCCTTCTTCCTGACATCATGCCTCAGCCGGCACCACTTCCGCTTGCAGTCTTCCACATCCTTGCCACAGTGGAAGACCGCGTTGACCCAGTCCCTTACTGCCTCCCATTCTCTATGCTTTGTTGTAGCAGCCAGCCTCTGGCCCGTGGGAGCAAAGAGATGTGTATGTCTTCCCTGGATTTCCTGCACCAGCAGTTCAATTTCAGGATCACTGAAATTACCCTTGCGGGTGGGTGGCTGCTTTGGTGCCATTGTAACAAAGCGATACAAAGATTCGAAAATACTGAGAAGGGCGCTTAAATACTATCCCAGGGATGCCCATGTAAGAACGCGATGGGCGTCCCCAAGATGGGCGTCCTAATTTTGATTATTGACAAAATCCCTAAACGTCCCCAGCTGCTCTGGCGATTTGGGCGTCCTCATTTTGATTATGGGTGGGGAACTATGGACGTCCCCAGCTACTCTGTGTTTTGGGTGCCCTAATTTCGATAATGGGTGAAAATGATAAACGTCCCCAGCTGCTCTTCCCATTTGGAAGTTTGCATTCCTTTTATTGGCACCTCTTTAAAACGGCTTTCTCTGTGCTTGCACTTTAGAGGTTTTTCATTAGATTATGGGGTGGTATTTCAAAGCATTTTAGCTTCAGTTATAGTAAACCTTGTTTTTTGCCACTGTATGCTTTTGTACACCTGTTTGTTTGTTTGTTTTTTGGGGGGGCAACTTTTTTTGCCAATTCTTGAAAGATAACTGGTGTGTGGGCTTTATACCTTTCCTTTCCAAAAGTTTCAGACTGGGTGTTAGCTGGTAGCTTAGCATATACTCTGCATTTTCAACATGTGACTAACTCTCCATTCTCTACCCTCCAGGAGTTCATTGCTGTGTGTGATGTGCTCCCTCACTGCCCCCCATTCTCTCTCTCCTTTGTTGAAGCAGGCAGCCTCTGGTCCCTTGGAGCCAACAGATTCTTGCACCACAAGTTCAAGGTAAGCTCATACCTCTCAGCCACCTCTTCCCTTTCTGCTATGTAGGTGCTAAACAAACATCAGTGGACTGATTGTTTCTACCCAGTTCGTTGTACAGATGTCTTGTTCTCTATTGGATACACTCAGCTGTGGCTGAGTGTGGGGTGGGGGTGGGAGTGGAGAAGAGGCCCTGAGAATGGATGTGTGCATCCCTCATGGTCAAGGGCTCCCCATTCTCTGTATGTTCTCTGCATTCAAATCTTATCTCTATTTTCACCAGGTTCGCGGATATCCGCAGCTGGTAGTTTTTCTCCCGCTTTGCACCTCATGTGTCTCCACGCTAGGTTCCATCCTTCTTTATGTGGTGAACCCCAGTCCCCTTTTATGAAGTGCCCACCCATTCTCAAGGTTGCTGGGGGTGGGGAGGGGGGGGGGGAAGCATATATGCACTGAACGTCTTTTCCATATTATTGAACACAGTCCTACAATCCTCCATAGTTATGGAACAACAACATTTCTAAATTCTATCCTGCAAACCATTTTCAAGATGGCCACAAGTGTGTGCCTACCACAACCTTGAGTCCTTAAGTCATGGTGATGGAGAGGGGTTCTGGTTACAGTTCCTATTCTAAATAACCTGCAGGTGGCTACAGCCCGGTGCCTATATAATTCCTCTAGCCTGTGCCAGGGGCGTAGCCAGCCTTCCGTGGGGGAGGGGTCCAGAGCCCGGGGGGAGGGGGCACATTTTAGCCCTCCCCCTGGCGCCGCCCCCCCCACCGCCGACATTGCCGCCCCCCCCTCCCGACACGAACCCGCCGCCGCTGCAGCCTACCTTTACTTTTGCTGGCGGGGGATCCCACTCCCCGCCAGCCGACGTCTTCTCAGTCCTTCCTGCTCTTCAATTTGTTTGCTGACGTCCTGCACGTAATTGTACGTGCAGGACGTCAGACTCAGGGGGGTCCTGGGGTGAATCTGCGGGGGGCCCCGGCCCCCTCAGGCCCCACGTAGCTACGCCACTGGCCTGTGCCCTTCTGTACCTGATGTATTATATTGTAATTGTGATGAAGTAAACATCCATCTAAATGTGTATTTAACAAAACAAAAAAAATAGAACTATTTACAGTTTTTTTTTTCAAAAGTCTCTCAAGGGAGGCCACGTCCTCATCCCTGCATAACTTTTTGCAGCAGGCTAACGAGCAGCACCAGGAGCAGCCTATGTGCCCTGAAGTGCTGCTCGTTAGCCTGCCGCATCGCCGACACCTCCTGCCTCATCGCTGACACCTCCTGCAGCAACTGGTTTTGGCTATGCACCAGTTGTTGCAGAAGGTGCAGTTCTGGTGCTGAGGATAGTGATGGGGCTGGTGCTGGTACTGGGGCTGTTGCTGGGGATGGTGTGGAGAGGGCTGGTGGTGTTGGGCCCTCCTCCTCAAGGGGAGGCATATCATGCCAGGGGTCCTGCTCCTCCTGCTCCTCCTCCTCCTCCTGCTCCTCCTCCACCACAGGTGCAGGCAGGCCTGCCTCCTCCTCCTGCTCCTGCTGCTGCTGGCGCCCTGTGTATGTAAAAGGATTGTCCTTGAGATCAGCACATTCAACGGGGCTTGCATAGTGCAGGAGCTGGCTGGCTGGCATGAGGCAGGAATGGGGAAAGGTGGGGTCAGTGGTGAGCCCTGGGCTACACACATGGGGTATGAGATGCATGAGATGACATGACAGGGAACCCTGGAAGCTGGTCTGAAAAACGAGTACACTATAAGGTATGTTGGCAGGGAACACTCATTCCTCAGCAGCATGTTAGCATTTTGAGTTGTGATTATGGTTGGATGACCATTTGTTTTGGAGGGGGAGGAGGAGGGGGTGGAAGCACTATTTCTTTACATTACTTTCAAATCAAGCTGACATCCACTAAGAGCAGGACATCAGGCAAGAATACAATGAAACAGAATCCACCCCAGAAAGGGGGATACAGAAGTGAGACATGTCATCTCATTCATCTCAGAGGATGTTAGTTGGAAGTTACAGCCACACTCATGGGAAGGTACCTGCAACCTCAGGCCTTGATCTGGGACAGAGGTGTCATGACTGCCTATTAGCCACATGGATGGACGGACATGACATTGGTACAGGTGATGTCATTGAGGTGGACATGAGGACAGAGAGTACCGTTTGTGTGCAGTATTGTTGGAAAGTGAGAATGTTTTTCCTTTCTAGTACATTGATTCTATTAATGAAGGTGTGTGTGCACATACTGATTACCCTTGAATGCAGACTACAGTTATTGCTTACATTGCTGAGGGAGCTGTTATATGTGTAGCTACAGGAGGGGGACCTGATAGGCCAGGATGGGGGGGGGGGGGGGGGGGGGGGGGAAACAAACAGTTACCTTTGTAAACTGTCTCTTATACGACTCCAGGCTCGTATTGAGAGAGTCCTGGGAGGCAGTTGATGGTGGTGGTGCATGAAAAGGTGCCTCAGGCACAGCTCGATGAGCCTAAGATTTTCAGCCACACTGAAATTTGGCTCTCGCCGTAAAGACATGTTTATTGATGAATAACCGTTGGAAAACGTGCATCGCCTTATATGGATGCCCATGCGTGATGGACGTCCTTACATGCACAGTTCCATATATGGACGACCATCCCATATATGGACGGGTCAGCACGTGGACGTCCTGGCCCAAATATAATGGGGCTGCACGTGGACGACCATCACACATGGATGTCCCTGACGTGCATGGACCATCGTCACACGTGCGGGGCCTTATCTGGATGAGTACATGTTCACACGCTTGCTAATGATCCATATAAGGAAGGTTCTGCACGTGTGAACATGTACGCAAATCTCTTCATATATGCATAATAAAATATGTATGTTCCTTATATTTCCCATACCTGCATGTTCCGCAGGTACAGTGCATTTAGTTGTGGACATCCATATACGGGAAATATAAGGCACATTCATAAGTGCAAAGTACAGTAACAAGGACGTGTTTCTCACAAAAGTCCTTTGGCACTTTTGTGAGAAACACGTCCTTGTTACTGTACTTTGCACTTATGAATGTGCCTTATATTTCTCGTATATGAATGTCCACAACTAAATGCACTGTACCTGCAGAACAACCAGGTACATTAGAGAAGTCCAAAGTATAGTAATAAGGACATCTTGCTCGTAGAACCGCTGAAGAACTGATATGGCAAATGTTGGCAAGTAGAAAACATGTCTTGGGGACGTCCTTTAGCGGTTCTGGAAGATGGGCGTCCTTTATTACTATACTTTGGGCGTCCCTGACTTGGGTGTTTCGCACTGCGATAATGGAATGTCTAAGGACATCCATACTATTTTTCGATTATACCTACCTGATTTTGGATGACTTCGCAAGGACGCCCTAATTCATATTTGGACAACCTTTCGAAAATGCCCCTCCAGTTGTCACCGACACGAATATCCATGTTTCGCTCATATCTGCCTCAAGGTAGTCTCAAGATTTTTTCCATGTGACGGCTTCTAAATATTTTTAAAGCCGTTACACGGAAATAATCTGGAGATTACCTTGAGACAGATATGAGCGAAATGTGGATATTCGTGTCGGTGACAACTGGTCTCCAATACTGATTGAGTGCTTAGAATTAAATGAAAAAGCTGAGCTAGAAGGCTAAGTACCTTCCCTATTAAATAAGTTCTTATTTTTGATGAAAAAAACTTTGATAAAAATCAATTTTTGATAAAAATTTAAAAATTATAATATGATATTGAGAATAAAAGGTGGACTAAAAGTTAAATTTATAAAGGTAGATTGATGACAATTACGTGCCTGTCCTATTGAATGCCTGGCTCAAAGATTTTTAGCCAAATGGATGTGTGCACATGTATCTGATGATCCAACAAAACTTTCTGCTCTTACTCATTGCTATAGAGTAAAATTGTAAGTATATAAAAAAAGAAGTTGGGCGTATATGTGAATGAATCATATATTCCTATAGGCATCTCTAGCGTTTAGCACGCACTTATCATTAGTGTGCACTAAAAACGCTACCACACCTTTGTAAAAGACCCCCTTGAATTTGGTTCTTTAATAACTTAAACTGAGACCAACTTCTCAAAGAGCAATATTTCTCTATTCAGGCACCTCTAGCTCACAAATTAACCCTTGTTGTACCTATGAAACTGGGTCAAGAAATCACATTTAAAACTGCATCAAGAGATAGAAGTTGAAATCTGTGGCTCGAGGTGACTTGGTGCTGGCAAATAATGTCCCCTTACAACAAACTGTCACAGGAAAGAAAAGTCTTTTAGGTTAGACATGAGATGCCAATGCAAGCAGGTGAAAATAATTTCTCATGTTGTGCATAATAAGTTTATTTTGGCTGGCAGGATTAATACAGAATTTCCTTTTAATATCATAGAGAAAGAACCCTATAATGAATTTCTTGCAGGCAGTGACAAGAACAAAAATGAAAGACACTGCACATTCACAAATGCAGTCTCCAACCATCCTTTCCTTGAGAGGGAAAATCTTTGCTGTGGATAAGTAACCTCTTTAAACCTTAGCACAGTGCAGGTAAAGATGAATCTAGAAACACTGTAGGGCTGAAGGGATAAGGATCCCATAGCCAAGAAAAACAAAGCTGTACTTCATGTTATTATTTCACTTCCTTCAAAGCTTTCTTTTACCCCAGGGAATTTCAGTACACGTGAAAATGAGATACTTTCCATATAAATATAGAACAGAAAGATTTTATACTTTGCATCACTAAGGGGCTCATTTTTGAAACAGAAACACATCCAAAAAGCGGCACAAAGTGGTATTTGGACTTTTTTTCCCAAAACGTCCAAATTGCTATTTTTGAAACCTATTTTAAGACTTTTTCTATGCAGTTCATCTGAAATGAGTCCAAATCACAAGGGAGCATGTTAGGGGCTTGTTGGAAATGGGATTTGGGCATTCCTAACACTTGGATGTTTTTCTGCCATAATGGAGAGAAGCAAAAATGTCCAGGGCTAAAATGTGACGAAAAGATCCATCAACAGCTAATAAGGCAAAAAGGAGGGTCAAAAATCAATAGTTATAAACACCTTCTGACTGTTGTGAACTGTATGAATTCTATTACTCCATCAGCTTTAGATTGAGCACTGTATTTGGAGGATAAGATTCATATGACTAGAAATCAGTTGTCTAATAGATTGACTTGGGTTTCAGATGAATTTACCTTAAAGAAAATCCAGTCCTCAACCACATTGAGATTATTGCTGAAATATGCTAAATCTTTCTGTAGTCTATATAGTTGTCCTCCCTATTTGCTTAAAGCACCTTCCTCAAGAATTTTGACCAGACTCACAGGCTGGTTAAATGTTCATTTGGAGAGGGGATTGTTCCCAATTAATGGAGGGGGGGGGGGGGGGGAATTGTCCTAACTCCAATTCCTAAGAATCATAATGATAGTCTTTCTGAAGTTAGTAACTATCGGCCTGTGGCATCTATTCCTTTTTTTGTCAAAATAATGGACGGGTATGCCACTGAATGGTTAGTTTAATTCCTAGACTGGTACAAGCTTCTTTATGCCACTCAATCTAGTTGTAGTAAATTATAGCACAGAGACAGTGATTGGCACTCTGGTAGCCTTAGGTAAGAGCAAATTGAGTAAGGGACAGAGTGCCATCATCCTACAATTCGATCCTTCTAGGGTGTTTGATCTTGTGGATTGACAGATTTTAACCAACATATGCTATCAATGTGGAATTGAAGATAAAGCTTTATCCTGGCTACGGGGTTTTCTACTTTCACCCTCCTGTAGATTTCAACATCTTCTTCCAACTCTGTCTCACTACTTTTCTTCCTTTGAAGTCCACTCCGTCTATTCACTCTTCTACCTCTCTGATAAGTCCCTTTCTTCCTTTCTCACTGACTGTGACGCCTGGCTTTCTTTCTTTCTTGAACCTTCATCTCCTTCCCTCATTCTTGGGGATTTTAACATTCATGCTAATGATCCCTCAGACTCTTATGCTTCTTAGTTTCTCGCTTTAATATCCTCTTTCAATCTTCAACTATGCTCCACTACCCCCACTCACCAGAATGGCCACTGTCTTGATCTTATCTTCTTCTCAAACTGCTCACTCTCCAGTTCCTGCACCTCAGCTCTTCCCCTCTCTGACCATCATCTGATAACTTTTACACTTAAACACTCCCCCAAGTCCCATCCAATCTCAACCAATACATCTAGGAATCTTCAGGCTATTGACCCTTCTACTCTGTCCTCCAGTGTTTCAAATCTCTTCTCAACCACTATGTTATCCAAGTCTGTCAATGAGGCTGTCTCTTCCTATAATACTACTCTCTCCTCTGCTCTGGATACTCTTGCTCCTCCCATTCCCGGTTCTGTAAGGTGTACCAAACCCCAGCCTTGGCTGACCTCTAGAATCTGCTACCTATGTTCCTGTGCCCACTCTGCCGAATGCCTTTGGCTGAAATCCCGTGGCCATGCTGACTTTATACATTTCAACTTCTTGCTGACTTACTTCCAGTCTGCTCTTTCACTTGCCAAACAGGACTACTATATCCAATTGACAAATTCTCTTGGCTGAAACCCTCAATGTCTCTTTGGCGCACTGAACTCTCTCTTCAAAGTGCCTTCACCTCCAACTCCCCCTTTGCTTTCTCCCCAGACTCTGGCTGAGTACTGTCATGATAAGGTCCACAAGATTAAACTTGAATTCTCAACCAAGTCACCTCCACTTCTCCTTCCCTTAGTCCATTCTCTCAACCCTCCTTCAACCCCTGCCTCCTTTTCTTCCTTTTCTGAAATCACTGAAGAGGAAACTGCACATTTTCTTTCTTCCTCAAAACTACCTGTTCCTCTGATCCTATTTCCACCCATCTACTTAGCACTATCCCTCCTACAGTCATCCCTTTTATCTGTCATTTCCTCAATCTTTCACTTTCCACTGTGACTGTTCCTGATGCCTTCAAACATGCTGTAGTCACACCACTCCTTAAAAAACCTTCATTGGACCCTACCTACCCTTCCAACTATTGCCCCATCTCCCTCTTCCCTTTCCTATCCAAGATACGTGAATGTGTTGTTCACCGCTGTTGTCTGGCCTTTCTTTCATCTGAAGCTATTCTTGATCCATTTCAATCTGGCTTTTGCCCTCTTTATTCAACTAAAACAGCACTTGCTAAAGTCTCCAATGACCTGATCCAGGCCAGATCCAAAATTCTCTATTCTATTCTCATCCTTCTCGATCTATCTGTGGTTTTTGACACTGTTGATCACTGCCTACTCCTTGATATGCTGTCCTCACTTGGATATCAGGGCTCTTTTCTTTCCTGGTTTTCTTCTTCTCTCTCCTATCTTACTTTTAGTGTATAATCTGGTGGATCCTCCTCCACTTCTATCTCACTATCAGTTGGTGTACCTCAGTGATCTGTCCTGGAACCTCTTCTTTTCTCCATCTATACTTTTTCCCTTGGTACTCTGATCTCATCCCATGGTTTTCAGTATCACCTTTACGCTGATAATTCCCAGATCTACTTCTCCACACCAGAAATCTCAGCAGAAATCCAGGCCAAAGTATCAGCTTGCCTGTCTGACATTGCTGCCTGGATGTCTCAGATGTCTCACCACCATCTGAAACTAAACATGACAACCTAAACCAATCTCTCCTCTTCCCCCATTCTCTATCTCTGTGGATAACACTCTCATCCTTCCTGTCTCATAAGCTCATAACCTTGGGGTCATCCTTGACTCCTCTCTCTCCTTCTCTGCACATATTTAACAGATTGCTAAAACCTGTCGTTTCTTTCTCTATAATATCACCAAAATTCATCCTTTCCTTTCTGAGCACACTACCAGAACCCTTATCCACACTCTTATCATCTCTCACTTAGACTATTGCAACTTGCTTCTCACAGGTCTCCACTAATCCATCTCTCTCCCCTTCAATCTATTCAAAATTCTGCTGCATGACTTATATTCCACCAGTGTCGCTATGCTCATATTAGCCTTCTCCTCAAGTCACTTCATTGGATCCCTCTCCGTGTCCACATACAGTTCAAACTCCTCTTATTGACTTACAAGTGCATCCACTCTGCAGCTCCTCAGTACCTCTCCACTCTTATCTCTCCCTACACTCCTCCCCGGGAACTCCATTCACTGGGTAAATCTCTCTTATCTGCACCCTTCTTCTCCACCGCTAACTCCAGACTCTGTTCCTTTTATCTTGCTGCACCATATGACTGGAATAGACTTCTTAAGCCGGTACATCAAGCTCCATCTCTGGCCATCTTCAAATCTAGGCTAACAGCTCATCTTTTTGATGCTGCTTTTAAATCCTAACATTCACTCACTTGTTCAGTACCCATGTTTTATCATTCCCACCTTAGTAATTCCCTTATCTCTTATTTGTCCTGTTTATCTGTCCTAATTAGATTGTAAGCTCAGTCAAGCAGGGACTGTCTCTTTATGTCCAGTGTACAGCACTGCGTACATCTAGTAGCACTATAGAAATGATTAGTAGTAGTAGTAGTAGTAGAATCAATGTTACATGCTTAAGAAAGACAGAGTCTTGTTCACTAAGTAGAAGGCATTAAGTGTGTCGCCACTCTTTCTGGACCTATTAAATCTGTTAATGAGATTGTTGGGGATGTTTCTAGATAAATCTAAATTTGTGCATTTCATTTATGCGGATGATATCGCTGTCTTTTTCCATGTTCTACATCTTGGGTTGAACTCTGTCTCGCATACAGTTACGCATGTCATTAATTGACTCTTGGATTTCTTCTCACAGTTTGAAACCAAAGAGAAAACTAAATTTCTTTGGATAGGCTCAAATGAAGATAAGAGGTATGTGCCCTATTTTTCAGTCTTTGACACCAAGTTCTCATTAGATCTACAGTCGAAAATCCTAGGGGTTCAATTGGATAACCTTTTAACACTGCAACAACATGTATCGGCAAATCTGAAGAAAATTTATACTGTTCGTAGAAAACGTAGAGTGAACAAAAAATATTTTTATGTTGAAATTTTGAGTATTTGTTCAGTTGCTTGTACTAGTCAGATTTGACTACTGTAATTTGGTCTTTATCTGTTCAAAAAATCAATTGATCGGTTGCAGGTCATGCACAATATGGCAGGTTGATTTTTGGTTTATCACGATATGATTCAGTTAGAGAATTACATTGGCTGCCAATTAAGGAGTGTATTCACATTAAGGTAAGCATAATGGTGTTTAAAATTTTGTCTGGTAATGCTTCTTTTTATGTGATGGATGTAGAGACCTTGCTACACAGATCTAACACACGTAATCAATTTCTTCTGCAATTTTCTTATCCTACCCCCCCCCCCCCCCGATACCCTCTTATGGAACATGGCCGGGGTATGGTGTTGCGCTATACAAACCGCAGCCTTCAGTGGTGCAGGCGAAACGAGAGACATGACGGGCAGCCTGGAGTGGAGATATCCCACATCAGCAACAGCCCCAGGTATGTCCAGCAGGTTTGAAACAGAGCACAACACAAAGGTTACTTTAAGTGAGGGGCATTGAATATCTGGTTTAATTTTAGCCGGTTGAACGTTAAACGGCTGTCAGTATTCAAACTTTAAACCAGCTAAAGATATACCAGCTGGTTAACTTAAAACCAGTTAAAGATATACCAGCTATTTAAGTGGCCCAATGCGCTAACTAGGAATATTCAGTAGGGGATAACCGGCTAGCCCCCGCTGAATATTGACGGATAGGGTTAAGTGCCATTAACCGGCCAGGTGCCATTCTTGGATGGTTAAATGGTTTTGAATATCTTGGGGTGGGTGGGGGGGTCTGTATTTTCTGAAGGATCCCAATATTGGGAGCTAAGAGGAGATTTTGTTTTCTTATTGTAATTTTTAATTTCTTCTGACTTGGTTTCTTATGAATACTGTTCTGTTCAAGTATTATTTGCTTCTAATTATTCATTATAAATGCAATATAAAAAAAAGAAGTTTCACATTGACATTGTACTTTCTTAATGCTGCAGAAATTTGCATGCTATTGGATTATAGCATGATGAGTAAAACACGCTTTTTATATACACGTGTGTTAGGAAACTGCACACTGACACTCAACCCATGGTTTTAACACACAGCTCACTAAATCAGCTCCTGAAGAATAAAGCTCTTTCTGGCAGTCTTTCTTGATGAGAGACATCAAGCTAGAACAAACCTTTGTGCTGCTGGTAATTAGTTTAGTGGGGCCAGCAGCATATTTGCATAGCTGCATCTACTGAAAAGTCAGAGTGAAGAATGCCACTGTAAAATAAACACTTTTCCTTGCCAACAGCTTCCTGCTATGGCTAAAGACATTTTTCAGTGTACATTTAAAAATATTTACAATACATCCAAACAAGGATAGCAATTTTATTATGGGCCTCCTAACCTGCTCATCAAGTAGAAGACCAATTTCCAAAGGAATACTACTTTCCCTTTGAAATTTACCCCCACACAAACTTTTACCTGCTATTTAGTATGCACAAAATTTGTGAGAAAATCTGCATGCATACTTTTGAAAATCCCACAGTATGCACATAATTTCAAACCCTGCCCCCCCCCCCCCCCCCCCCCCCCCCCCCCCCCCCAGGAACACCTCTTTTCAACAGAGGTAAAATTATGCGTGAAATGGAAGTAAGCACATGTTTTTAACTGAATATTCTCTGGGGCAATTGTTTAGCAAAAAGTAGGGAAGGACCAATGGACTTCAATGATAATGAAAGGAGAAACTACGAGGTCCTTAAGGATGTTGAAGTTTATTAAAAATATACCCAATTCCCCTCATATTCAGCGCTATTTAACCAGCTCCTGGCTGGTTAAATTGCCTTAAGCTGGCAAAGTGCTAATATTCAGTGTCAGATAGTCAAATATCAAATATCTCAGCTGAATATTAGAGATTAGCAGCTAGCATGGTCGCCGTCCATGTCGCATGACATTGGTGGTTAGCGCCAATATTCATCGGCTGACCGGCTAAGTTTAGCGGCCAGATAAACCCACATAAATAGCAGGTCTACCTTTGGCCGCTATAACTTAGCCAATCGCCAGATGAATATCAGCTTAACTGGCTATGTTCGTAGCGGCCAAAAAACCCTGGATATTCAAGGCCAGTTGCTAGATATAGCCCGGCATTGAACTTCCAGGTTTGCCTCCCCTGGTCTGAATATAAGCCCCAAAGAGACTAGTGTAACATAAAATACTTCATACTTAAGAATCCTACATGTGATTCAAAAGGATTATAGAGGCTGCACAAGTTCTATAAAACAGTGCTTACCAGGTGTACTGACTCCTGAAGCAGGCACTGGTTTGCTGAAACACAGCATGGAAATCAAAGCATATTCCATAACAATGCACATAACTTAATTAGTTAACAAGCTAATCAGTGCTGATAATTGGATGTTAACCAATCATCAGCACTAATTGGCAATTAGAATTTACATGCATTACTTGCTAAGCGTATTCTGTAACATGGTGTGCATAAATGTAAGTTGCATAGTTGAAAAGTGGGCATGGTTATGGGTGTAGAATGGGAAGGTCATGGGTGTTTCTTAAAATCTATGTGCATTGTTATAGAATACTCCCACTCCGTGCCTAATTTAGACATCAAGATTTACACCAGGTTTTACTATGCTAACTGACCACAACTAAATCTAGTAGCTTGGACCAGCGCTGGGTATATTCTATAAACTGTGTGGAAATTTAGGCTTATTCTATAAAGTATGCCTAAATTAAAGTGTACTTTATAGAATACACTTTGATTTCCGCACGGAAATCTTGGTGTGGTATATAGAATCTAGTCCTTTGTGTCTATTTTTTTAATAAACTTTGACATCCTTTTGGACCTCGTGGTTTCTCCTTTCATCATTCCCTACTTTTTGCTTCTTTTTGACTTCGTCCTTGAAGGGAATCCATTTCCTTTACCCTGTCGCAATTTTATAACAAGCCATTTCCATACAGAAACATGTTTCAGGTGCATAACTGGCTTTTGAAATTACCCCAATAACAAATATACAAACACCCATGTAGTCAAAAATTCAATACAAAATTTTAAAATTATGGTACTGTGATAAGTTAGAACAAAAAAAACAGCACCACGGGCCTTTAAAAATGGAACACAGTTCTTTAATGAATGAGCCTTGACAAAAAGACCCGACACGGACCGTGTTTCGGTGACTAGCACCTGCGTCAGGGGTCTACATAGAATACAAAACATAGAAATAATATATTAAAAAAAAATTTTTTTTAAATATAATGAGTAAAACCAAAGATTAATATTTAGACTCATCAAGCATACATATATAAGCCTATATAAACACCTAAAGCATTTAATATTTTAACATTGCATTTAATATTTTAACATTCTCATATATTATTATATAGTAATTTGAAAATAAATGGATAATTAATCAAAACAAAAATGGTAACTCACCACAGTGATGACGTGGAAAACTTGGGGAATAACTCGAATATATTCCTCTACAATATATTATTCCTTACTTTTGGACAAAAAAAATTTTAATATATTAATATTATATGTTTAAAACGCTTATTTTAATTATTTATAATATATTTTATAAAAAGGTCATATTATATAATACTGGCTATAACTAAATTTCATATTCATAAAAGCTTAAACTAACAGGTCAAAAATAATTTTTTAAAACATTTTAAAATATACAATAAATTTCAAACATTACACTGATAATATCATAAACCTTCAAAAACATTCAAATCAGCACAGAAATGAATAAATATATACATCTTCAAATATAAAAAAGCCAAAACTATAATATCTAGTGGCATTACTTGATCTTAATTTAAAAAAAACAACATTTTGTCACTATATGTGTATATATATATATATATATATATATATATATATATATATATACACACACACACACACATACATATGTATGTGTGTGTGTGCATGTACACACACATATATATTGTAGCATTAACAGGGCTTCTATTATCTTTTGGAGCTCTGGGTATATTTGTTTCGTTATCTGCCAATTACAATTAATTATGTACATTTTATTTGTAACTGCTAATGGTATTTTAGCTAGTGACAAAATACCTTTAAAATTTGCATTTATTTTGTTATCTGCCAATCACAATTAATTATACAAATGGCATCTTGAATAGTGACAAAGGGTTAACAGGGCTTTTGTTCACATACATATGTTTCTCACATCAGCATTCATTTAATAAAATGTCTTCAATATTTCTTTTAGAACATAGCAAAAATGATTTTCATAAGCAATAAAATACTGACTTTCATTTTAACTCAAGTGTCAAAAGAAAAAAATCTGTATACCTCAGACTGTATTGCTAAACAGAAGGGTTTCAATAAGTATAACAAACCATAATGCCACAGACATTACCAAGAGGATTGTGCAATTGATAAAAGTTGTCAAATCATGAGGCAGCAAATACTATAGTGCCTAACTTAGAAACTTCCTACAATTTATTGTCATGACAAAAACTTACCCCCACGTCTCATGTAGTAAAAGCTACAAAGCACCAAGGCACTTTCACTTTCTGTATCAAAATGGATGAAAAGCTGTGCTCTCAAAAGGCTCTGCTTTTAATAGTCACACAGGGTGGAAACATTTTTTAATTAACTTAAGTGAAAACACCTGATCTTCACAAAGCATTAACCTTTATCCTATCAAATGAATTTAGGTGGTTACTGGGTCTAAAAGCCTGCCAGATATGCAGGAATCATTTACTAGGTCCTAAAGCCTACATTGTTAAAATATCCATTTATTTAAAATATATATAAAATGACAGGATATTGAGTAATTATCAAAACAATTGACTAACTATATTGCAATTTTAATCTATTTAGCAAATCTGTTAGTTTAAGCTTTTATGAATATGAAATTTAGTTATAGCCAGTATTATATAATATGACCTTTTTATAAAATACTAGTAAAAAAGGCCCGTTTCTGACACAAATGAAACGGGCGCTAGCAAGGTTTTCCTCGGAGTGTGTGTGTTTGGGAGAGTGTATGTGAGAGTGAGTGTTTGAGAGTCAGAGTGAAAGTGTGAGTCCAATCCATGCTCCTCTGTCACCTGGCCCCTCCATTCATCCCTATCCAGCAATTCCGCTGTCTCCCTGAGGCCTGCCCTGCAATCCATATGCATCCATGGCCATCTGTCCCCTCCATTCATCCCTATCCAGCAATTCCCCTCTCCCTGAGTCCTGCCCTTCCAATCCATGGCCATCCATGCTCCTTTGTCACCTGGCCCCTCCATTTTTCCCTATCCAGCATTTCCCCTCTCTGCCTGAGGCCTGCCCTGCAATCCATATCCATCCATGGCCATCTGTCCCCTCCATTCATCCCTATCCAGCAATTCCCCTCTCCCTGAGTCCTGCCCTTCCAATCCATGCTCCTCTTTCACCTGGCCCCTCCATTCATCCCTATCCAGCAATTCCCCTCTGTGCCTGAGGCCTGCCCTGCAATCCATATGCATCCATGCCCATCTGTGCCCTCCATTCATCCCTATCCAGCAATTCCCCTCTCCCTGAGTCCTGCCCTTCCAATCCATGCCCATCCATGCTCATCTGTCACCTGGCCCCTCCATTTTTCCCTATCCAGCATTTCCCCTCTCTGCCTGAGGCCTGCCCTGCAATCCATATGCATCCATGCCCATCTGTCCCCTCCATTCATCCCTATTCAGCAATTCCCGTCTCCCTGAGTCCTGCCCTTCCAATCCATGCCCATCCATGCTCATCTGTCACCTGGCCCCTCCATTTTTCCCTATCCAGCAATTGCCCTGTCTCCCTGAGGCCTGCCCTGCAATCCATATCCATCCATGCCCATCTGTCCCCTCTATTCATCCCTATCCAGCAATTTCCCTCTCTCCCTGAGTCCTGCCCTCCCAATCCATGCCCATCCATGCTCCTCTGTCCCCTGCCCCCTCCATTCATCCCTTTCCAGCAATTGCCCTCTCTCCCTGAGCCCTGCCCTCCCAATCCATGCCCATCCATGCACCTCTGTCCCCTGCCGCCTCCATTCATCCTTTTCCAGCAAGTCCCCTGTCTCCCTTCCATGACCCCCCCTTGCATCCATGCTCCTCTCTCTCCCATGTCCCACTCCCAGCCTGGGCCGCCCTCTTCTCCCCCACCCCCCCCTTCGCATCCATGGTGTCGTTTCTCCCCTGCCCTCCCGCTCACATTGTTTTTCTTTTGTGGCCACCCTCTTCGCTCCCCCCAACATGGTTTGTTTTTTTTTTTCTTGTTTTTAAATGTACCTCCGTGGCGGTTCCGGCAGCGAAGCGTCAGGGAAGGAGGCGGTGCTCCCGACGTCTAGGTTTCCCTTCGCTGTGTTCCGCCTTCTTTTGACGTCATCCTTGACGTCAGAAGAAGGCGGAACACAGCGAAGGGAAGGCTAGACGTTGAGAGCGCCGCCTCCTTCCCTGACGCTTCGCTGTCGAGCGTTGCGATTGGTTGAGTGTCATTGCTCCACCCTCGACGTCATCACGTTTGACGCGTGGGCGGGGCAGACACAATGCGATCTCACCCCCTTCACTTTTGGCTAACAGAGGCTTCATTCGAACGTTGGAGGTGCGTTTTATATAGAGAGATATTATAAATAATTAAAATAAGCGTTTTAAACATATAATATTAATATATTAAAATTTTTTTTGTCCAAAAGTAAGGAATAATATATTGTAGAGGAATATATTCGAGTTATTCCCCAAGTTTTCCACGTCATCACTGTGGTGAGTTACCATTTTTGTTTTGATTAATTATCCATTTATTTTCAAATTACTATATAATAATATATGAGAATGTTAAAATATTAAATGCAATGTTAAAATATTAAATGCTTTAGGTGTTTATATAGGCTTATATATGTATGCTTGATGAGTCTAAATATTAATCTTTGGTTTTACTCATTATATTTAAAAAAAATTTTTTTTTAATATATTATTTCTATGTTTTGTATTCTATGTAGACCCCTGACGCAGGTGCTAGTCACCGAAACACGGCCCGTGTCGGGTCTTTTTGTCAAGGCTCATTCATTAAAGAACTGTGTTCCATTTTTAAAGGCCCGTGGCGCTGTTTTTTTTGTTTGGACTTTAGTTTGTACTTTGTTCCCTCTCTTTTGTTATACTGTGATAAGTTAGTCCATCTTTCATTTTTTATGTATTCAATGGGAATATGATACATTTCCAGAAAAGCAAGAAATCTAAACATCATATAGCTGTAATACATGCATCTCATTGTTTGTAATTTAACATGAAAAACTATTTCTTTCATTGGTGCAGCCTGTCAGCAGAGCCTAATGGCCAATTAGGTACTTTCATATTCCTTAGCAAACGAGTCCAGAACAATTGCTATTTTGTGATTATCTGATATAGAAGTATCTACATAAATGGGGGCTTGCCCGGGATAAAAATGACTGTAGTATCTGAATCTAATTTTCCAAAGCAGATTTGTCAGCTTGCAATGAAACATACTACTGCAGGCCACTTTTTACTGTGGCTTAATGAAAGGACCCCCCAGTGTATAAATTATTTAGTAAACTATGTATAAATATATGAGGAAAGACCACAAAAGCCCAGGCACTGCCACTCCTCAATGTCTTTCCTAGAACTATGAATTTTATCATTGGTCAAAGAACCTTTTAATTATTTAATACTTTTATTCTTTTTCTCTCTTATGCTTAATGAAAATCTATTGGTATTTTCCAAATGGACCAAAAACTGCAGCCAACTTCTTCAGCAATAATGTAAAACATGAAACACATAACTTACACCCAACTATGGCCCAGCCATTCCACTACCATGGCTTTATCAAGGGTTGTGCTTCATAATGTGTATAATGTGTATACTTCTGCTGTTATATAACAAAAGAGAGGGAACGAAGTACAAACTAAAGTCCAAACAAAAACTGTGTTCCATTTTTAAAGGCCCATGGTGCTGTTTTTTTGTTTATATTTCTGCTGTTACCATTATAAGCAATAATACATTCTCTTAATTTTGTAAAATCAAAATATACAACAGGTACTTTCTGTAAATGCATTGAAGGCAAACATAACTTGGTCTAAGTAAAGTATCTGATTTCAAAACGATTGCAGTTCATAGACTGCCTTACTTAAAAACTGTATGGCATTTATCACTCTTTTAAAATGTGAAAGTTCAATATGCTGAAAACAATGCAATCAAATGCAGAATATACATCTTTAATCTGATTATTACTGTTTTCAAACAGGTGGTTTGATTATTACTGTTTTCAAACAGGTGGTTTTGAATCAAGGAGGTTTGATTAACAGGAGAAGGCATGATGTCAAAAACACTGAAGCTGGTCCATCCAAGGAGATTTTCATTCTTTCCAATGCAGCTGCTGCCATCTTCGTACACCCAAAACAAAGTAATTGATAAGGCGACAAGCTCCGCCTAATGGCTTCAACCCAGATAATTGGCCAAGCACGTTCCTGCTGTCTCCTGTTCATCAAACCTCCTTGTTTTGAAAAGAGGCACTTATATCCTTGAAAAGAGATGCCAATATAGTAATTAAGGGGCCATTTTAATATGCTGCGGTAAAAAGTGGCCTGAGTTAGTGTGGGTGCATGTTTTTGGTATGCGCTGGGAAAAACGTTTTTTAGTGAGGGCAGTAAAAAGCTGTGTGGACCACGGCCTTTTCAAGAAGCTGCTGAAAACCCACTTCTTTACTAAAAGCTACTCCCCTAGTTACTCTGCAATATGATAACCCCCTCCTGATCCCCACTCTGCTCTGCCTTCTGTTGCTAGTTATTTTTTTATTTCCCACCGTCTATCTCTGTCTCCTCTGCACTGTCTTTCAGCTTGTTTGTATATCTGCCTAATTTTTGTAAGCCACATTGTGCCTGCATGAGTGGGAAAATGTGGGATATAAATGTACAATAAATAAATAAATTAATTAATTAATTAAAAATAGCGTGTGTCTATTTACTGCCTGAGCCTTTACCACCACCCACTGACCTAGCAATAAGGACTGATGCGCTACATGTGTGGTACTCATGCAGCACGCACCAATGTGGCCATGCTCCTGATTACCACCAGGAACGTCCCCCCACCCCACCCCCACGCGGTAGAAAATAGAAAAATATTTTCTACCGTGGGAAACAGCACACACCAACATCAAAATTACTGCCAGGTGGGCACGCTAACCGGGCAGTAGTGTCGATTTGGTAGCCCTACCGCCACTTTGTAAAAGAGCCCCTAAGAAAGTAGACGAGTGGAGCTGTGGTAATTCTGTCTCCTCCTCTGTGTAGGTTTTGAAAAATCAGGAAAATATAAATAAATAAATAAATAAATAAATAAATATTGCTGTCTATCTCCAGAGCAAAGGTAACCACCAATGTCAGTCTCTGGGTGAATAATTCCAATGATGATTCTAGAAAATTAGTTAAGTCCAAGGAACTTTCTCAAAAGTTGCTTAGAGTGGGCGGGACACGCCTGAGGAGAGGCCCCGACGCTGGCAAACAGCTGACTGTGAATCGCCGGTGCAGCAGGAGGGAAAAGGCTTCAGGGAAGTAAAAATAACCATGCAGACGGGAGAGAGTGGGCTGAAGAGAGGGAGGTGGGGGGTGGAGAAGGGAGAAAAAGCTGGCCAAGGAAGTCGGTGGGTAGGGGGTGGAGAAGGGAGAAAAAGCTTAATAGACAGGAGTGGAAGTGAGCCATCTAGTCCACTGTAAGCATGGAAGTCAGTTTGGTTGATTTGTTTCCACTCCCTCGCGCAGCCGTCATTGCCGTTCACGTGAAACAAAGCAAGCCAAACGTATGAGCAGCTGTGTATCCATGTTGTCGTTCTTTATTGTTGGTCCATGTCTGTAACAAGTCTAAAGTTGTTTCAGTTGGATAGGCAGTGTCTTAAAAGTTGGATGAGAAATGTAGATATAGTAACAATTGAATATCACTAAAACAGCTTCAAAAATTATTGTAGCTGGTAGAAACTGCAATTATAAACTCTATAGTTTGATTTTTCTTCACTGTGCTTCTATACAATACAGATATCCAGATTTCAGTGAGGATATCCTGTTTTCTAATGGGTTCATCATCTTAACTGTTGTTATCATCTGCCATGGAAAGATAGAATATCCTATATAATAATTCTCACCTCCAAAGTTCTATGCTTGGGACCGTGGCTCCCTGGCTGCAAGTGGTCTGCGAGGCAGACACGCATGGATGTCACTGATGTCAACACAGCTGATTCCAAGGCAAGGGGAGGAGTAGGGAAACACGCGCAGCGTGTTTCCCTACTCCTCCTACTGCCTCGGAATCAGCTGTCACCCCCCCACCCCACGCTACGGTCCCCTCGAAACCCACCCCCTCCCGCGAACCTGTCGATCCCCCCCATGGAACGCCGAAAACTGCACCCCCCTTCTGCCGCTGTTGTGCACTACCTTCGGGTGGGTTCCTCAATCATCTTCTCAGAAAGTTTAACTCCGTGCGTCTGACGTCAGACGCACACAGAGGAACTTCCAGACAAGATAATTGAAGAACCTACAGGAAGGGAAGAACAACACTTTAGCTGTAAGCACAGGTAGCACAACAATGGCGACGGCGGTGGCGGCAGTTTTCGCTGGCACGGGGGGAATGACAGGTTCGCGGAGGGGGGGGTTCGAGGGGGCCGTAGCACGGGGGGGGGGGGGGGGGGGAATTGCCTGCCTAAGGCCCGTTTCCTTGCCTACAGAAACGGGCCTTTTTTACTAGTATTGAAATAGAATGGAAGCAGAATTAAACTCTCCTTTCATTGGGGCACATGAAATCATATTTTCATCTGTTTTGTAGTTTACCTTTTAGGTACACAAATGGATTATTCTGTTTTGAACATGTATCAGGGGCAAGTGGTTTTATAAGTCAAAATAAAAATAAATATTTTGTTTCATGCAGATCTCTTTTGCTTAAACATAAATGGGTTCTAAATCCCTAATGCAGTCCATTGGTTTTCTTATATTTTGTTCTTGTGATGACTTATACTCTGTCAAAACTAAAAACTCTTTATGTGGTCGATAATAAAAGGAATACTATCCACCCTAAAAAGTTGTTTTGTGGCTGTACATGAGGAATTGTGGTATTGAATAAATAATTGTACGTTTGTGTCCCTAGTCAAGAAATGCAGTTAATCGTTCAACATTAGTGGAACATAGCCACAGAGGCATGGTATGGTCGCATTTTTAATATGGTAATACTAGGGCCCAGCTAAGGAACAGGTTATTTTGAGTTAGTCTTCACTGGACCAAACTTGCTTCCCTTGTGCCATCACTATCTAGCAGGATGTATTACAGTGTCTTAAAAGGTGGAGGATAAAGGATTTTTTTGTTGTTGTTGTTGTAATCTGCCATGGGAAGATAGAATATATTGAAATTAAATGGAAGTAGAATTAAACTGTCCTTTCATTGGGGCACATGAAATCACATTTTCATCTGTTTTGTAGTTTACCTTTTAGGTACACAAATGGATTATTCTGTTTTGTTTCAACCAAATTCATGTTTAATGCAGAGTATAACTGTATTAAATAAATAGAAACTCTGAATGTTGACCACCTGATTCTCATAACATGATGTCTGTTTTAGTGGCCTTGACCAGGAGGAAAAAAATCTCTGCACAAATATAACATGTGCTAGAGTGTCCCTATAACCAGCCCCTCCAAATGAAACACTGGGGAGCGCTGAAAGAGACAGGGGAAAAGGTTAACATGGGGAGAGAGAAGGATATAGTAAATGCTGGACAGGGATGGAGAAGGACACAGAGTCAATACTGGACAGGGAGAGGGTAGGGGCATTGAAACACAAAGAGGCAGTGCTGGAGAAAGAAGAAATGGGGACACAGGGGCACTACTGAAAAGGGGGGGGGGGGGAGATAGGTGCTCTACTGAAAAGGAGGGGATAGGGACATGGGGGCACTACTGGAAAGGGGGAAGGAGATAGGGACACAGGGCACTACTGGAAAGGGGAGGTAATAGGGACACAGAGAAGGCACTACTGGAAAGGGGGAGGAGGTATGGTCACAGAGTAGAAAACAGTAGAAAAAGGTATTTTATTTTCAATTTGATATTAGGAATATGACAGTATTTGAAAATGCACATCTCCAATACCTTCAAATTAGCAACCCTGCAGGGGTCTGAGTGCATTTCTTAAGTCATTTTGGATGTACTGCAGCACAGATTTTGATGGGTAGAATCAGGGACTGCAAATCCCACATGAATTTGGGATGCGAGTTCACACTAGGACTGGTTGAAAAATCTCTCTTCTGTAACTGGATCACTTGACAGCTCTATACACAGCTATTTGATAGTGAGGACATAAAACGAAAGATCAGTGCCAAACAGATGTAGAGAAGGAAAAGAAAAAGACAAGAGGCGAGAGAAGATATGGAAAGGCCAACCTGGAAAAGAATTTGTAAGGCTGACTCATGGAACAAGGAAAAAAAGACTGGGACCAGCCAAATTCCCAGACAACAAAGGTAGAAAAAATATTTTTATTTAATACTTTGTAAGGACTGAGATGTACCTGCTTTGTAAAATGTACATTTTTTGTATTTTTATTTTGCAAAATACAGGAGAAAATGCATTTATGTTTCTTTTCTTTTTTTTTTTTTTTTTACCAGTATTGCACTATTTATAGAGTCTGGCTTCATTGGGCAGAGAGGAGGGGGTTCTCTATTTCAATTTTTGTTCTTGTTGTTGTTGGTGGGTTTTTTTTTTTATGGCTCCCTATTCTGTATTAGATTGGAATATTGTCACAATTTGAGTTTCTGCCAGGTGCTTGTGACCTGGGTTGGCCACTGTCGGAAACAGGATACTCGGCTAGATGGACCATTGGTCTGACCCAGCATGACTACTCTTATGTTATATAGATGAGAGTCTGTCCATGTTCAGCATTTATGCCTGAGGTGAAGGATTCTGCTAGCACGTACCATCTGTGTAGAAATGTGTAACAGTGCAGCTTGTTCCAGTTTCCCAATAGTAGGTTAATTGGTGCTATAGAGCCCAGTGTAATATATATAGCACTGTCTGATCATAGGTGGGTTAGGGCTGTTATAGTGTGGTAAGTTTTGTGTTCTAGGGCAGTGTTTCCCAAGTTGGTCCTGGAGTACCCCCTTGCTAGTCAGGTTTTCAGGCTATCCACAATAAATATGCATGACATTGATTTGTATATACTGCCTCCATTACATGCAAATCGTTTTCATGCAGATTCATTATGGATAGCCTGAAAACCTGAATGGCAAGGGGGTACTCCAGGACCACCTAGGGAAACACTTCTCTAGGTCCCAGTGTAATATTTATAGCACTGTCTTTTTGTAGGTTGATTAGGGCTGTTATGGTGTGGTAAGTTTTCAGTATAGGTTTTGGGTGTCTTTTTGCAGGGGTTTGTGTTATTTCACAAAATGTCTAGCCCTATTTGAAAGTTGGCTCTGGGGCAAGGGCCGCCTTTGGTGGCCCTTGTCACCTAAAATAAAAATGCTCAGGACTAGTGTTCTTCACATCCTGTAGAATCACCACACAAACAAACACCCATCTGATTTAAACAAGGTGTCTAGCAGTGGAAGGAATGTGCGTGCTATTCCTGAGGTGATGGTCTCGATTTGAATATTTTTACTTTATAGTTAAGAAGACAGGTTGCCAGCTCTGGCCAGTCCAAGGATCTCTTCTGCGTCCTGCCTCTTGATGTAACTTACTGTTTCCTTGTAGGCAGGACACAACAGAGACAGTCTGTATTAATCAGTGCCCGCTACAGCCCCTGAGCAACAACACAGACACTGCTGTGTAGCTGAAACCAACCGGCGCCTATTTTATAAAAGTCTGCTCCCCCTGAGATCAAAACCTGTCTATGCCTCTGCAGTCTCGTAAGGTCCTCTTGTAATTTTTCACAATCCTCCTGTGATTTAACGACTTTGAATAAGTTTGTGTCATCAGCAAATTTAATTACTTCACTAGTTGCTCCCATCTCTAGATCATTTATAAATATGTTAAAAAGCAGCGGTCCCAGTACAGACCCCTGCGGAACCGCACTATCTACCCTTCTCCATTGAGAATACTGACCATTTAACCCTACTCTCTGTTTTCTATCCTTTAACCAGTTTTTAATCCACAATAGGACACTACCTCCTATCCCATGACTCTCCAATTTCTTCAGGAGTCTCTCTTGAGGTAGTTTGTCAAACACCTTTTGAAAATCCAGATACACAATATCAACCAGCTCGCCTTTATCCACTTGCTTGTTCACCCCTTCAAAGAAATGTAATAGATTGGTGAGGCAAGGTTTTCCTTCACTAAATCCATGTTGGTTTTGTCTCATTAATCCATGCTTTTGAATATGCTCTGTAATTTTGTTCTTTATAATAGTCTCTACCATTTTGCCCGGCACTGACATCAGGCTTACCGGTCTATAATTTCCTGGATCCCCTCTGGAATCTTTTTAAAATATCGTTACATGGGCGTTACATGGGCTACCCTCCAATCTTCCAGTACCATGCTCGATTTTAAAGATAAATTACATATTACTAATGTTATGTTTCTGCTATGTTTTTGCTAAGCAGGCTGAGGAGAGGCTGGTACCCACTCTGCTAGGGCTAGGGAGGGGCTAGGGATCTCTCTGCTAGGGTAACTGGGTGGGACTTGCTTGCTATTGGTCAGTTGGGTTGTAGCTGAAGTCTGCAGTTACTGACGTCAGTAGCCAGGAGCTATTTTTACCTGCAGTTTCAGGTACTACTTGCTTCCCTCCCTTCGCGACGTGAGTTCGTTCCGCAGAGTCCCGCCCTCGAGGAAATGATGTCAGAAGGCGGGACTCTGCGGAACAAATCACGTCACGAAGAATAGAGACAGGCAGTAAGGCGGGCTTTGAAATGACGCGGCCGACGCTGGGATGGAGGTAAATTAAAGATGGCGCGGGGCAGATAGTAAGCAAGGGGAGGAAAAGGGGAGACCCACGGCACCGCTCACCCAGATGGATGGAGGCAGGGGAGAGGAGAATCGCGCTGGGTATGGATGGAGGGGGGCAGGGGACAGAAGGGAATTGCTGGATATGCATGGAGGGCAGGGGAGAGGAGGGTTGCTGGACATGGATGGAGGGGAGGTCAGGGGAGAGGAGGTTTGCTGGACATAGATGGATGGAGGGGAGAGTAGAGTTGCTGGACATGGGTGGGTGGCTAGAGGGGAGAGGAGGGTTGCTGGACATGGATGGATAGAGGGCAGGGGAGAGAAGAGGGTTGCTGGACATGGATGGAGGGAAGGGAAGACAGAAAGGAGATGCACATGAATGAAGGGGAGAAATTCTGGACATGCATGGAGGGGAGGGAAGACAGAGGAAGGAGATGCACATGGATGGAGGGAAAGGGAGAGAGAAGAAATGCTGGACATGGATGGAGGGGAGGGAAGAGAGAGGAAGGAGATAAGATGAGGGAAAAGGGAGAAAACCTGCATATTGATGGAGAAAATGGGCAGAAGCTGGATTCACTGGACAGTCAAGTCTGCAGAGGACCCAGCGTTTACTTACGGATGTAAGGCAAGAAATGAAGAAAGGCGGAAAGTAAAGAAATAAATGGAAAAGAAGCCCTGGAAACGGAGTTAAGAGGACAGATAGCAGCAGAATCGGATACTTGACCAGCATGATCAGAAAAACAAAGTCACCAGACAACAAAGGTAGAAAAGATCATTTTATTTTCATTGTAGTGTTTGGAATATATCCACTTTGAGAATCAGGTGCTCAACATTAAAAGTTTATATTTATTTACTTATTTATGGCATTTTATCCCACATTAAACATGAATTAGGGTGTTTTGTGGCTCTACATGAGAATTGTGATATTATGATCCCTTGTTTCATATTGTTGACGGTCTGCATTTTCCGTATGGGTGGTATATTGGTGTATTAGGTTCTGCCCAGTGTAATATTTATGGTACAGTAAGGTTCTGAGTGTGTTTTTGCACAAAGTTGTGCATAGTGTTTTGCAGTTGAGCGATTGTGGTTAGTATATGCTTTGAGCAACCACTTTATTCTTTGACATATGATATATAGCTAATATCTAAATTTAATAAAAGATATTAATTGTGACTTTTATTTTTATTTATTTATTTTTTCTGTGTGTTATCACACAGGGGTGGAGTTTATGGATTTAAGCTCCACCCCTCACCCCGCCTCCTTTAGCCTCCCCAAACAGTTGGGCCACCGACCGCCTATGCCCTTAAGGAAGGCAAAGGGCATAGGCGGTCGGTGGCCCAACTGTCAGTGCACTGCATTTGACTTGACATTCCTTATGCTATTTCTTACTAATTTCAGTCGGTTCCTTCTTCCATTTTCTAAAGGATTTTCTTTTAGCTCTAATAGCTTTCTTCACCTCACTTTTTAACCATGCCGGCTGTTGTTTGGTCTTCCTCTCTCCTTTTTTAATACACGGAATGTATTTGGCCTGGGCTTCTAGGATGGTATTTTTGAACAGCATCCACACCTGACGTAAATTTTTGACCCTTGCAGCTGCTCCTCTAAGTTTTTTTTTTCACCGTTCTTCTCATTTTATCATAGTCTCCTTTTTGAAAGTTAAATGCTAACGTACTGGATTTCCTGATTATACTTACTCCCATAGGAGCCAACTTTTCAAAATGATTGGGGGTGCTGATTATTTATTTTTTTGTTTTACAGGTGGTGCATTCCCCTCTCCCCCTCCCCCTCCCCTTCATCCCCCTCGTCCCCCCTCCCTCTCTCCTTTCCCTCTTACCTCGTCCCCCCTCCACCTCCCTCCCAGTTCCAGGCCCCCCTCCCTCCCTCCGAGTTCCAGGGTCCCCCATCCCTCCCTCCCTCCCTCCCAGTTCCATGGTCCCCCCTCTCTCCCTCCCTTCGAGTTCCAGACCCCCTCGCTCCAAATTTTAAAAGTCATCTATTTTACCTCGTCGGGGTTAGGGCAGTAGCAGCAGTAAAAACCATGCAGGCTCAGCTCGGTGCTTAGTTGTTTTCCCTTCTGTCTCTCTCAGCTCTGGTCCCGCCCTCATTTCCTGTTTCCGCAAGGGCGGGAGCAGAGCTGAAAGAGACAGAAGGGAAAACAACTAAGCACCGAGCCGAGCCTGCATGGTTTTTACTGCTGCTGCTGCCCTAACGCCGATAAGGTAAAATAGATGACTTTTAAAATTTGGAGGGAGGGGGCCTGGAACTCGGAGGGAGGGAACGAACTTCCGGTGGGTGCACGAACTTCCGGTGGGTGCAATATTGGGGGTGCTCGAGCACCCACAGCACCCACGGATTCGGCGCCTATGCTTACTCCAAAGCTAATATCAAATCTGATCATATTATGATCACTGTTATCAAGCGGCCCCATCACCATTAACTCTCGCACCAGATCATGTGCTCCACTAAGGACTAGGTCTAGAAATTTTCCTTCTCTTGTCGGCTCCTGTACCAGCTGCTCCTTAAAACAATCCTTGATTTTGTCAAGGAAATTCACCTCCCTAGCATACCCTGATGTTACATTTACCTAGTCAATATTGGGGTAATTGAAATCACCCATTATCATGTTGCCCAGTTTGTTAGCCTCCCCAATTTCCGATAACATTTCTACATCCATCTGTTCATCCTGGCCATGTGGATGGTAGTGCACTCCTATCACTATCCTTTTCCCCTTTACACATGTAATTTCAATCCATAGTGATTTCAAGATGTGTTTTGTTTCCTGCAGAATTTTCAATATATTTGATTCAAAGCCCTCCTTAACATACAATGCTAACCCTCCACCAATTCGATCCACCCTATCACTACGATATAATTTGTACCTGGTATGACAGTGTCCCACTGGTTATTCACCTTCCACCAGGTCTCAGATGCCTATTAACTCACACCTAATTCAGGTCAGCTGTAGTGCTACCTCTCCACCAGGCAAGAACAGAGAATAATTATCTTTTAGAACAGTTCAAGCCTAGCTAATATCCTTTTTTTATTCTCTTGGCTAAGTTTCTACCTCTAGAGAAATTTTCAGTTAAAAAACTATAGGGAAAATGGATTGTACACTATCCTGCTTATAATCGAAAGAGAAAAACGCCTATATTGCGACCCAAATCGGGAGATGGGCGTCTTTCTCCCGTGGGCGCCCAAATCGGTATAATCGAAAGCCAATTTTGGGCGTTTCTAACTGCAATCCATCGCAGAAACGGGTAAAGTTGACGGGGGCGTGTCGGAGGTGTGGTGAAGGCAGAACTGGGGCGTGGTTATCGGCCGAGGAGAGATGGGCATCTCACTTCAGCCAGGTGGACCCAGGCCCATCCCCCCTACCTGTAACACTTGTGCTGGTAAATTGGAGGTCTCCAAAACCCACTATACCCACATGTAGGTGCCCCCTTCACCCCTAAGAGCTATGGTAGTGTTGTACATTTGTAGGTAGTGGGTTTTGGGGGGAGGGGGGTTGGGTGCTCAGCACCCGTGGTAAGGGAACTATGCATGTGGGAGATGATTCTGAAGTCCACCGCACTGACCTCTAGGGTGCCCAGTTTGGTGTCCTGGCATATCAGGGGGGCCAGTGTACTACGAATCGTGGCCCCTCCCATGACCAAATGGCTCGGATTAGGATGTTTTTGAGCTGGGTGTTTTTAGTTTCCATTATCGCTAAAAAAAACAAATGCCCAGCTGAAAAACGTCCATTTTTTCGAAAATACGGTCTGTCCCACCTCTTCACGTACCCGTTTTCGGACATAGACGCCCATGGAGATAGGCATTCGCGTTCGATTATGCCCCTCCACGGAAACTAGTTAATAATACTTGCTTCCCTCTCTTATATTTTTATTTTCTGTCTAAGACTGAACTGGGCCCATCTGTGCCTTCTAGAAACTATCTGTTAATGCTGTGACAGAAACTTCAAGTTTTAAAACTATGGGGAAAAGGGTATGGAGACTAGTTTTTCTTTTATTTTAATATTCTAATTGTGTTTACCAATATCCTACAGCCTCTTTTAAACCCTAATCCTTAAGCTGTTTCAGAAACTTCAAGTTTTAAACCTATGGGGAAAAGGCTATTGAGACTAGCTAATAAAGTTTGCTTGCTTTTTTTTATTTTTAAATTTTAACTGTGTTTATCAATATCCTACAATTCCTCTTTTAAACTCTAATCTTTAAGTTACCAAGCTCAGAATAAAATAATGTCACTTACCCACAGAGATGTCCTCTTCTCTCATAATCAAAGGAAGCTGCTCGATACTCTCACCTGGGATCCAAAGGTTCATGGCTACCTGTCCTGCAGATTTCACCACATCTCCATTCACCAGGAAAGATGCTGCTATCGAAGATTCCTCACACTGATGGATCAGAGCCCTCTCCTCTGGCAATGATCCAGCGCCCAGTTTGCAGGGAAGCTGTTCTCTGAGCAGGGCTCAGAGAAGTCCCACTAATGCTTCTATCCCCCTCACTCCCTGGCTGACCAGCTGAAGTAGAGACCAAACTTGAAGCACAGGGGGCTCTAAAGCCTTTGAGGGTAGTCTGCTTGAGCATTGGGGTCGAACCAGACTCAGAAGGGGTAAGTCTTGCTCTTTTCCCAGTATGGCATTACTTATGTACTTATCTTAATTCGATGCCGGAGAAAGTGGTGAAGGCGGTTAGCTTAGCAGAGTTTAAAAAGGGGTTGGACGGTTTCCTAAAGGACAAGTCCATAAACCGCAACTAAATGGACTTGGGAAAACTCCACAATTCCAGGAATAACATGTATAGAATGTTTGTACGTTTGGGAAGCTTGCCAGGTGCCCTTGGCCTGGATTGGCCGCTGTCGTGGACAGGATGCTAGCCTCGATGGACCCTTGGTCTTTTCCCAGTATGGCATTACTTATGTACTTTCCCCTCCTTATCCCCATCTCAATAGGCAAAAGGAATGTGCCACTGCAAATGCAATAAAGAAAGATCCAGAGTTTATGCTTGTGCTTTAACTTATGCTTTAACCAGTGCTTTTTTTGTGCCGGTACGCAACGGTACGGCGTACCGGCACCTTTTTTTGCCCCCCCCCCCCCCCGCGACACTCCGGGCGAGTCCTGCACTTAGTTTTTTTTTTTAAGACTCAGAACGCGCGAACGATGCAGCCGGCAGCGATTGAAAGAGGCTGTCTGGGCTGGCAGGCATCTGCGTCGGAGCTTCCCTCACCCTCTGCGAGTCCCGCGAAACATGAAGTTGTAACAACGAAGGCGGGACTCGCAGAGGGTGAGGGACGCTCCGACGCAGACGCCAGCCCAGACAGCCTCTTTCAATCGCTGCCGGCTGCATCGTTCGCACGTTCTGAGTCTTAAAAAAAAAAACTAAGTGCAGGACTCGCCCGGAGTGTCGCGGGGGGGGGGGGGGGGGGGGAGAAGGATTGGGGAGAGAAAGAGGAAAACCAACAGAGGGAAGGATTGGGGAGAGCGAGAAAGAGGGAAACCAACAGAGGGAAGGATTGGGGAGAGAGGGAAACCAACAGAGGGAAGGATTGGGGAGAGAGAGAAAGAGGGAAACCAACAGAGGGAAGGATTGGGGAGAGAGGGAAAGAGGGAAACCAACAGAGGGAAGGATTGGGGAGAGAGGGAAACCAACAGAGGGAAGGATTGGGGAGAGAGAGAAAGAGGGGAACCAACAGAGGGAAGGATTGGGGAGAGAGGGAAAGAAGGAAACCAACAGAGGGAAGGATTGGGGAGAGAGGGAAAGAGGGAAACCAACATAGGGAAGGATTGGGGAGAGAGAGAAAGAGGGGAACCAACAGAGGGAAGGATTGGGGAGAGAGGGAAAGAAGGAAACCAACAGAGGGAAGGATTGGGGAGAGAGGGAAAGAGGGAAACCAACATAGGGAAGGATTGGGGAGAGAGAGAAAGAGGGGAACCAACAGAGGGAAGGATTGGGGAGAGAGGGAAAGAAGGAAACCAACAGAGGGAAGGATTGGGGAGAGAGGGAAAGAGGGAAACCAACAGAGGGAAGGATTGGGGAGAGAGGGAAACCAACAGAGGGAAGGATTGGGGAGAGAGGGAAACCAACAGAGGGAAGGATTGGGGAGAGAGGGAAAGAGGGGAACCAACAGAGGGAAGGATTGGGGAGAGAGGGAAAGAAGGAAACCAACAGAGGGAAGGATTGGGGAGAGAGGGAAAGAGGGAAACCAACAGAGGGAAGGATTGGGGAGAGAGGGAAACCAACAGAGGGAAGGATTGGGGAGAGAGGGAAACCAACAGAGGGAAGGATTGGGGAGAGAAACCAACAGAGGGAAGGATTGGGGAGAGAGGGAAACCAACAGAGGGAAGGATTGGGGAGAGAGGGAAACCAACAGAGGGAAGGATTGGGGAGAGAGGGAAAGAGGGAAACCAACAGAGGGAAGGATTGGGGAGAGAGGGAAACCAACAGAGGGAAGGATTGGGGAGAGAGGGAAACCAACAGAGGGAAGGATTGGGGAGAGAGAGAGAGAGAAAGAGGGAAACCAACAGAGGGAAGGATTGGGGAGAGAGGGAAAGAGGGAAACCAACAGAGGGAAGGATTGGGGAGAGAGGGAAACCAACAGAGGGAAGGATTGGGGAGAGAGAGGGAAAAACAGATGGAAGGATCGGGGAGAGAGGGGAAAAACAGATGGAAGGATTGGGGAGAGGGGAAAAACAGATGGAAGGATGGGGAGAGAGAGGGAAAACACAGATGGAAGGATTGGGGAGAGAGGGAAAAACAGATGGAAGGATGGGGAGAGAGGGGGAAAAACAGATGGAAGGATGGGGAGAGAGAGAGGGAAAACGGAAGGATGGGGAGAGAAAGAGGGAAGACGCTGGATGGAAGAATGCAGAAAGAAATAGGGGAGACACTGGAAGGATGGGGAGAGAAAGCAGAGCTGCTGGATGGAAAAGGGGAATAGAGAAAGACTGGAGAATAAGAGGAAGGGGCATGGGGAGAACAAGGGTGAGGAAAAGATGAAAAGCCACAGGTAGATGAAGGAAATTAAAGAATGGATAGTAAGAATGAATTAAATCTGGACAGAGAGAGAGCCTGAAAAATATTGAAGAAAGCAAAGAAAAAGGAGACAAAAATGACAAATGGCACAGAAGAGTTAAGCAAAAACAAAGGAAAGCAAAATCACAGACTGGGACCAATATGGAAAGAAAAACAGTCACCAGACAACAAAGGTAGAAAAAAATCATTTTATTTTCATTTTAGTGTTTGTAATATGTCCAATTTGAGAATTTACATTGGCTGTCTTATTTTGCACTGGGTATACTGGAGCTGTAAGAGCTTACAGAGATTATTTATCATGAAAAAAAATCACATTATTTTTTTCTCCTATAGTACTATAATATTTTCAATGATGTCTGTTTATATGCGCCATGGCTGGTATAGGAGGTGTGGTTAATGTGGGTGTGGCTATCATAGGGGTGGAGCCATATGTGGTGACCCCGCCCATAATGAGTACCGGCACCTTTTTTTCTACAAAAAAAGCACTGGCTTTAACTGATTCCATCTTGTCCTCTGAACCGCTTCAAGTATTTTTATGTCCTTAGCGAGATACATCTCCCAAAACTGCACACAGTACTCCAAGTGGGGCCTCACCAATGAATCTTACAAGAGCATTAATACCTCCTTTCTTCTATTGGTTATACCTCTCTCTCAATGCATCCCAGCATCCTTCTGTGTTTTCAAACTGACATCTTCTTCTGGTGATCCCCTATATCCACTTGTATAACTATACTATCTTTTTCCACCCATTCTTCCTGTATTCAACCCATCCCTCTTTTCTGATACTTTTTTGTTCTCAGTTGCAGATAATGCCACTGAAAATCACTGATTGGGCCCAGTGAGCACTAGTTTTAAAGGTAGTAAGTGCTGCTAATTAGATAATTAGCTTCGAATGTCAGGTCTGATGTCTTTTCTTCCTATGCAAATCTTCATTTTCCATGTTCAATATCCTTCCAATCACAGCCTACTCTCCTCTGCTCAGGCTCAGCCTGATAGCTGAGCTCTATTCCTCCCTTCCCCATCACTAGTCTCTGCTTTGCTCTTTGCAACCAACTTTACAACATCTCCAATACTTCAGTGCTCCTTATTTCTTTCTTAGATTACTGTAATTTCTCATTCTTCTCTTTGTACTCTTAAGTACGGTACCTTACCTTGTACTGTAACTTCCAGTGCTTTTTCTCTCTAGCGTTCCTGTACTGGCTGCTTTTTAAACACTGTGGTCCACTAAATTCCTTGTGGTGGTGTTAATTTGTAGTCTAGCCCTCGCTCTGCTCTTATTTTTGTGCTCCTGTCTCCTACTATATTCCTTACATTTTCTCAGCTCTTTTAACTATACTTTTTTCACTGTTCCACTTACCACCAAGTTTCTTCTTGGTTTCAGGCCATTACTTTCCTTCGGCCGTTCTCTTCAATTTAGCTCCTTCCAGAAATACAGGGTGCTCACTTACTGCGAGTTTTTGAAACAGAAACTTATAGACTTTTAATGCATTAAAGTGGATTAACACAGCAGCCAAGCTGCTAAAGTCCAACTGAAAACTTATCTGTTCCACACAGCTTAAGAACATAAGCCTTTGCCACACTGGACAGACTGATGGTCCATCAAGCCCAGCATCCTGTTTCCAACAGTGGCCAATCCAGGTCACAAGTACCTGGCAAGATCCCAAAACAGTAGAATACATTTTATGGTGCTTATCCTAGAAATAAGCAGTGGAATTTCCCCAAGTTCATCTGAATAATGGCTTATGGACTTTTCTTTTAGGAAGCTATCCAAATTTTTTTTAAACCCTGCTACGCTATCTGATTTTACAACATTCTCTGGCAATGAATTCCAGAGTTTAATTACACATTTAGTGAAGAAATATTTTCTTGGATTTGTTTTAAAATTACTACTTTGTAACTTCATTGCGTGCCCCCTAGTCCTAGTATTTTTGGAAAGAGTGAACAAGCGATTCATGTCTACCCATTCCACTCCACTCATTATTTTATAGGCCTCTATCATATCTCCCCTCAGCCATCTTTTCTCCAAGCTGAAGAGCCCTAGCCACTTTAGCCTTTCCTCATAGGGAAGTCGTCCCATCCCCTTTATCACTTTTGTTGCCCTAATCCCACTATATCTTTTTTGAGATGCGGTGACCAGAATTGCACATAGTACTCGAGGTGCGGTCATACCATGGAGCAATGTAAAGGCATTATAACATCCTCATTTAAACACCTTAAAACCCAAGCGGACCACTCCCTCTTCAAGAAGCTGTTAAAGACCTATTTCTTTGCCAAGACCTACTCCCCACTTTTCACCATTGACTGATGCACTCTCCTTGACCCTTCCCTGCTTGATCCACCCTGTTTGATGTTTTTCATCCTGTCTCCTCCTTGTATACTTTTCTAAGTTTCCTATTTTGTGATTTTATTTAACTTTTTGTAAGCCACATTGTGCCTGCATGTGTGGGATATAAGCAAACCATAAATAAATAGATAAATAAATAAATAAATGTTTGTTTTCCATTCCTTTCTAATAATACCTAACATTCTATTTGCTTTCTTAGTCGCTGGTACACACTGAGCAGAAAGTTTCAACGTATCATCATTAACGATGATACCTAGATCCTTTTCCTGAACGGTGACTCCTAATCTTTCATCACTTAGCTACAGTTCAGGTTACTCTTTCCCACATGCATCCCTTTGTACTTTCTCACATTAAATGTCATCTGCCATTTGGATGCCCAGTCTCCCAGGGTCCTCTTGCAATTTTTCACAGTCCTCTTACGATTTAACAATTTTGAATAATTTTGTGTTGTCAACAAATTTAATTATCTCATTAGATCATTTATAAATCTGTTAAAAAGCAGCGGTCCTAGTACAGACCCCTGCGGGACCTCACTATCTACCTTTCTTCATTGGGAAGTATTCCATTTAGCCCTACTGTCTGTTTTCTAACTTTTAACCAGTTTTTAATCCACAATACAACACTACCTCTTATCCCATAACTTTCCAATTTCCTCTGGAGTCTTTCATGAGGTACTTTGTCAAATGCCTTTTGAAAATCCAGATACACAATATCGACCGACTCACCTTTATCCACATGTTTGTTCACCCCTTCAAAAAAATGTAGTAGATTGGTGAGGCAAGATTTCTCTTCACTAAATCCATGTTGGCTTTGTTCTATTAATCCATTCTTACGTATATGCTCTCTAATTTTGTTCTTTATAATAGTCTCTACCATTTTGCCCGGTATCGATGTCAGGCTCTGTCGATAAACCCTCATTCTTCCCAGTTTATATGTACCATTACCAATGGCCATCTGTCAATGTAGTAAAGTGACTGGTTAAGGCTGCCAAATAAATTATCGAATAAATAAGTGTATGATATGGCAAAAAAAAGAATCAATAAAGCAGACTTGCAGAGACCTGTGGTATGGCTACTTTGAGCTCCCAGGAAGAGGTAACAGGATCAAGCAGCATAGAATGATGGGAGCTTGGAATCCTCTCAGGTGTAATTCGGGGGGGGGGGAGGGGGTGAATAGTCACTTTGCATAGGCTGCTTTTACTACACTCTCCAACCGAGGGAGGAAGTTATGAAGGTGCAGTAAAAGGCGAGCTTTTACTGCACCTTGATTTACCACCAGGGTCGCCAACCTAAAGTATAATAGCCCCACAGGCTGCTGACTACCATGGTAAATGAATAGTGATGATTACAAGCACAAGAAACAATATTCCAGCAGCCCGGGAGCATCGGGCCTCAAAATTGCAGCCTGAAGCTCCCAGGCTGGAGCCTAAAGAGACCAGTGCTGTTCCCCCTCCCCCTCCAAATGTATCCCCCCATCTTCCAGATCAAGCCTCTTCCCCCTTGACTTGCCCATGCCTTTCCACACACACATCCCTTTGCAGTTATGTGCTATAGCTTTTGCACGCTAAGGGGTCGATATTCAAAGCAATTTAATCAGTCAGAAGAGGCTTGTGCAAGGCTATCTGCTGATTTCAGTGGCACTTAACCACTTATTGATGCTAAATTTCAGCACTAACCACCCCACACCACTTTACTGAAGCGCTAACCGCTATACTGAAAACTGGCTATTCTGTGGATGATCCAGGGGCACTTAGGAGGTTATGGGGTCCTTTTACAAAATGACAGCTCAATGTGAGCTTACTGCACACTAAAACTGAACTACCACCGTGGCAATGCAGCCGCCAGCGGTGGTTCCGGGTTGAGCATGTGCCATTTTTGGCGCTCCCCGGAAATTCTTTTTGTCTAGTGTGGCACTAACCTGGAGGTAATCGGACATTGCCACGTGCTGCCCGGTTACTGCCAGGTTACCACAGGAGCTCTTACCACCACCTCAATGAGTGGCAGTAAGTGTTCCCTGCCTCATGGCTATGCGGTAAGAGTTATCTTACCGCATAGCCATTTTTGGGGGGCTTTTTACCTGCTGCAGTAAAAAGGGCCCTGGTGTGTGGGAAAAACAGCCCTTGCCGATACCACAGGGCCCTTTTCCCATGCGTGTCAAAAACACACACTGATGCTAATGCAGGCCCTCTTTTACCATAGCTTAGTAAAAGGACCTCTGAACCACATAAAACACAGTCCTATCTTTATACAGTTTTTCTTAGGCGTTTTAAGTGCTGAACATCACACTTAACCGAATAAGAGATAGATGGGCATAATGCCGGCAGTGGCAACAAAAATGCTGACCACTGCTGGCGGAATATTTACTAGAAAATTGACTAAATGCAGTTATGCACCTAACTGCAAATTAGTGTCAATGAGTGCCAATTAACTCCAATTATTGCAGATTATTCGTTGCTAGTGCCAAACAGTGCTTGATTTATTTATTTACTTACATGCAAAACTGGCAGCATTGTGGGGTCCTTTTACTAAGCTGTGGTAAAAGGGGGCCTGCGCTAGCATCACCATGTGTTTTTGATGTGCTAAGGCCCCCTTTTACTGCAGCAGGTAAAAGGCTGTTTTTGTTTGGGAAAAGAAATGGCCATGCGGTAAGTGAACCACTTGCCACATGGACATTTTGGGGGGAGCACTTACTGCCACCCATTGAGGTAGCGGGCAGGGCTCCTGCGCTAACCTGCCGGTAACTGGGCAGCACGCAGTGCTGTCTGATTATTGCCAGGTAAATACTGGTGCTACAAAATTGAAAATATTTTTGTAGCACTGGAAATGGCACACGCAGGAGGTGGGAACTACCACTGGGCTCCTGTGGCAGTTCCAGATTGGCGCGCACCAACTCTTTAGTAAAAGGGCCCCTGTATAACTTGTGCACGTAATTTTGCTTGCTGACTCCCGAATTCTATAATAGGTGCCTAGATTGGGTGCAGATCCCAGATCGATGCCCAAAATAATTAGTTAACGGGCTCCAATGATTTAATTATTGGAGCTAACAAGCATTTAATTGGCACTAATTATGATTTGTGTGCTGATCTGGCTATGTGCTATTCTGTATCAATGGGGGCCTCAATTGTATTGCATGCAACTCAAAAGGGAATGTGGCACCCAAAGTTGGAATTGCCGTGCACTAACTGATTAGTGCAGGATTAGCGCATGAGCCCTTACTGCCTACAAAATAGATGGTGGTAAGGACTTACATGCTATTTGTTAATGGCAGCACGCTAATGACATTAGCACATAGCCATTCATTAAAAAAATCGGCCATATTCTGGCTGCAGTAGGAATGGCTTTAGCATGCGGGAAAAACCTGTGCATGCTAAAACCACCTTCTACTGCATCTTTGTAAAAGGACCCCTTACATCTTTCTAGATTTATACCTTAGTGTAGTGCCACAGGGATCTGTACTGGGACTGGTACTATTTAACATTTTTATAAATAATATGGAAATCGGAACAACAAGTGCGGTGATCAAATTTTCAGATGATACAAAACTATTCAAGGTTGTTAAAAAACACGTGTGGACTGTGAAATATTGCAGAAAGACCTTAGGAAATTGAAAGACTGGGCATCCAAATGGCAGATGAAATATAATGTGGACAAATGCAAGGTGATGCACACTGGAAAGAATAATCCGAATCATAGTTACCTGATGCTAGGGTCCACATTGGGGGTCAGCGCTCAAGAAAAAGATCTGGGTGTCGTTGTAGATAATACGCTGAAATCTTCTACTCAGTGTGTGGTGGCGGCCAAAAAAGCAAATAGAATGCTAGGAATTATTAGGAAAGGGATGGTGAATAAGACCGAAAACACTATAATGCCTTTGTATCGCTCCATGGTGCATCTGCACCTTGAACATTGTGTTCAGTTCTGGTCGCCATATCTCAAAAAAGATATAGCGGAATTAACCATCCAAAATGATAAAGGGGATGGAACTCCTCTCGTATGAGGAAAGGCTAAAGAGGTTAGGGCTTTTCAGCTTGGAAAAAAGACAGATAAGGGGAGATATGATTGAGGTCTACAAAATACTGAGTGGTGTTGAACGAGTAGAAGTAAATTGATTTTTTACTCGTTCTAAAAGTACAAAGACTAGGGGACACTCAAAGAAGTTACATGGAAATACATTTAAAACAAATAGGAGGAAATATTTTTTCACTCAATGAATAGTTAAGTTCTAGATCTCTTTGCTGGAGGATGTGGTAACAGCAGTTAGCGTATCTGGGTTTAAAAAAGGTTTGGACAAATTCTTGGGGAAAAGTCAATAGTCTGCTATTGAGGCAGACTTGAGAAACAACAGCTTGCCTTGGGATTTTTAGTATGGAGTGTTGCCATGATTTGGGTTTCTGCCAGGTACTTATGATCTGGCTTGGCCACTGCTTGGAAAACACGATACTGGGCTAGATGGACCATTGGTCTGACCCAGTTTGGCTACTCTTATGTTCTTATGTAGTAAATTTCAACAACTGGAGATCAATAGTAATAGAATAAAATAAAACATAGAAAAGAAAATAAGATTATTATTGTTACATTTGTATCCTACATTTTCCCACCTTTTTGCAGGCTCAGTGTGCCTTACATATAACTGTTAACGGCATTAGCCGATTCTGGTCTGAACAAATACATGGTATGAATGAATACAAAGTGATATTGTGGTAGAATGAGGTACATGTATGGTAGGTACAATTGGGGGGAACTTAGAGAGGGAAAGAGGGAAGAAGAGTCAGGTAATGTCTGTTATGGTCTTTGGTTACATTGTGTCGCAAGTGTCCAGGTATTTTTATGTTGAGTCGGTGGGGTATGCTCTTCTGAACAGGTCTGTCTTTAGTGCTTTCCAAAAATTTAGGTGGCTGTTATCTACAGACCTCCAGCACATTGGGAGAAGCTGGACAAAGATCTGACCAAAGATATCCATAAGCTGAAATGAAAGGGGAGGTGCTGTTGCTGGAAGATTTCAACTTGCCTGATGTGGATTGGAATGTCCCATCTGCAGAAATGACAAATGGTAACGGAACCCACAAAGGAAGGGTTGACCCTGGATCTAGTGCTCACAAATGAAGGAAATGTTTCTAATGTCAGGGTGTGTGCCCACCTAGGCAACAGTGCTCATCACATAAAATGGTTTGATATCCTATATAATAATTCTCACCTCCAACGTTCTATGCTTGGGACCATGGCTCCCTGGCTGCAAGTGGTCTGCGAGGCAGACACGCACGGACGTCACTGACGTCAACACAGCTGATTCCAAGGCAAGGGGAGGAGTAGGGAACCATGCGCAGCGTGTTTCCCTACTCCTCCTACTGCCTCGGAATCAGCTGTCACCCCCCCCCGCGCTTTGGCCCCCTAGAAACCCACCCCCTCCCACGAACCTGTCGATCCCCCCCCCCCAGAACGCCAAAAACTGCCGCCACTGCCGCCGCCGCCGTTGTGATACCTTCCCTTCCCTTCCCGTAGGTTCTTCAATCATCTTCTTAGAAAGTTTAACTCCGTGCGTCTGATGTCAGACGCACTGAGTTAAACTTCCTAAGAAGATGATTGAAAAACCTACGGGAAGGGAAGGTAGCACAACAACGGCGGCGGCAGTGGCGGCAGTTTTCGGCGTTCCGGGGGGGGATCGACAGGTTCGCGGGAGGGGGTGGGTTCAAGGGGGCCGTAGCACGGGGGGAATTGCCTGCCTAAGGCCCGTTTCCTTGCCTACAGAAACGGGCCTTTTTTACTAGTAAGAACTAAAGCAGAGTCCAGATGCACAAAACTCAAAACATAGTAACATAGTAACATAGTAGATGACGGCAGAAAAAGACCTGCACGGTCCATCTAGTCTGCCCACGATAAACTCATATGTGTATACCTTACCTTGATTTGTACCTGTCTTTTTCAGGGCACAGACCGTATAAGTCTGTACAGCAGTATTTCCCGCCTCCCAACCACCAGTCCCGCCTCCCATCACCGGCTCCGGCACAGACCCCGTATAAGTCTGCCCTCCCCCATCCTAGCCTCTCAACCACCAACCCCTCTTCCCCCCGCCACCCAATTTCAGCTAAGCTTCTGTGGATCCATTCCTTCTGCACAGGATTCCTTTATGCCTGTCCCACGCATGTTTGAATTCCGTTAGACGTTTTCATCTCCACCACCTCCCGCGGGAGGGCATTCCAAGCGTTCACCACCCTCTCCGTGAAGAAATACTTCCTGACATCTTTCCTGAGTCTGCCCCCCTTCAATCACATTTCATGTCCTCTCGTTCTGGTTTCAAACATGCTGACTTTAGTAGAATGGGAGACTACCTGAAGAAAGAGCTGACAAGATCGGTAGGCATAAGAAAAGTGGAAGGACAGTGGTCCAAACTGAAAGCAGCTAAATATATGACAAAAGATCTTTTATGTTAGGAAAGTAAACACAAGCAAGAGAAAAAGAAAACCTATATAGTTATCCAAACAAGTGACTAAAAAATAAAGGCAAAAGAAGCAACATTGAAGAAATCCAGAAGAGGGCAACAGGAAGAACATAGAAAAGATTACCAAGTAAAACTCAAAGAAGCAAAAGGGGATATATATTGCTAGCAAAAGCACAGGCAGAAGGAAAAACAGCAAAAGATGTAAAGAGAGGTGAGAAGTTTTTTTTTTTTCAGTTATATTACAGAAAGGAGGAAAGCTAGCAATGGAATTTTAAGACTGAAAGAAGCTGAAACCCAATATGTGATGAGAAAAAAGTAGATGTGCTAACCAAATACTTCTCTTCTGTGTTTATGGAGGAAAATCCTGGAGAAGGACCATGGTATTCTGCCAAGTTTATATGGGAATGCAGTGGATATTGAACTGTTCACGTAACAAAGTGGTTATGAGCAACTTGAAAAACTGAAAGTGGACAAAGCCATGTGGCCAAATGGGATACATCTCACAGTATTGAGGGAACTCAGAGAAATCCTGGATGGACCTCTTAAGGATTTATAGATCCTTAGAGCTGGGAGAGGTTATTCAGGATTGGAAGATGAGCAGATGTGGTCCCTCTTCACAAAAGTGGGGACAAGAAAGACATGAGAAACTACAGGCCGGTAAGACTCACTTTGGTGGTTGGAAAAATAATAAAGACACTGCTGGAGGAAAAGATAATGAACTTCCTAGAATCCATGGCAACATAATTTTACCAAAGGAAAACTGAGTAAAATGATTCTGATTGATTTCTTTGGTACCTTTTTTATTGGACTAACTTAATACATTTTTTGATTAGCTTTCAAAGGTAGCCCGTCTTCGTCAGAAGTAAGCAAATGTTGATAAATAACAGTGTATATAAGTGAAACATCAAAGCATTTCAGTGACAGTCTAACAGGATGAGGGTGGGGAGGGGTTTAGGTGAGAGACAGGGAGGGCTTGGTGGATGAGGGACAGGGAGATATGCATGGTGATAAGAGCAGTAGAAGTTTATGTTTTATAATAAGCTAGAAAACCCAGATCTTTGTTAAGTCCTGTCTGGTAGGTGTCAAAATCTAATATAATAAAACGCACCCTCAACGTTCTGAGGACAACGTTCTGTGAAGCCCTGAAGCCCTGAAGCCATGAAGCCATCTGACGTCACTCCCAGGCTGAAGGGTTCGTGGATTCGTGGTGTGAAGCCTTCAAGCCAGCCAGCCGTCTCTGCCCCGCCCTCGCGTGTAAACAAACAAATCCAGAAGCGAAGCGTCAGGGAAGGAGGCGGCGCTCCCGACGTCTAGCCTTCCCTTCGCTGTGTTCCGCCTTCAAAAAAAGGCGGAACACAGCGAAGGGAAAGCTAGATGTCGGGAGCGCTGCCTCCTTCCCTGACGCTTCGCTGCCGGAAACGCCACGGAGGTAAAGTTAAAAAGAATAAAAAAAACAAAAAAGGGATGCATGGATGCGAAGGGGGGGGGGGGCGGGCAGGCTGGGACATGGGAGAGAGAAGAGCATGGATGCGAGGGGGGGCCATGGAAGGGAGAGAAGGGACTTGCTGGAAAAGGATGAATGGAGGCGGCAGGGGACAGAGGAGCATGGATGGGCATGGATTGGGAGGGCAGGACTCAGGGAGAGAGGGAAATTGCTGGATAGGGATGAATAGAGGGGACAGATGGGCATGGATGGATATGGATTGCAGGGCAGGCCTCAGGCAGAGAGGGCAATTGCTGGATAGGGATGAATGGAGGGGCCAGGTGACAGAGGAGCATGGATGGGCATGGATTGGAAGGGCAGGACTCAGGGAGAGGGGAATTGCTGGATAGGGATGAATGGAGGGGACAGATGGGCATGGATGGATATGGATTGCAGGGCAGGCCACAGGCAGAGAGGGGAAATGCTGGATAGGGATGAATGGAGGGGGCAGTGCCCATGGAGAGAGGGGAATTGCTGGAAATGGATGAATGGAGGGGGCAGGGGACAGAGGAGCATGGATGGGCATGGATTGGGAGGGCAGGACTCAGGGAGAGAGGGAAATTGCTGGATAGGGATGAATAGAGGGGACAGATGGGCATGGATGGATATGGATTGCAGGGCAGGCCTCAGGCAGAGAGGGGAAATGCAGGATAGGGATGAATGGAGGGGGCAGGTGACAGAGAAACATGGATGGCCATGGATTGGGAGGGCAGGGCTCAGGGAGAGACTCACTCTCTCTCTCACACACTCACTCTTTCACTCTGACTCTCAAACAGTCACTCTCACATACACTCTCCCAAACATACACACTCCGAGGAAAACCTTGCTAGCGCCCGTTTCATTTGTGTCAGAAATGGGCCTTTTTTACTAGTATTTAATAATTCTGAGGTCTTACGTTCCTGTATTGTTTTAAAGTTACCTTTTAGTGTTCTTGCCATAAAATTATTGGTACAATGTTCTGGTTTTGTAAAGTGCTGCCCCACAGAGGTAACATCCTGGTTGGTACTGGCATTTTTCATATGTAAATTGAATCTCTTCTTTAGCATCTGGCTTGTTTCTCCAATATAGCACCGTTCATCACATTTTTTACACTGAATGATGTATACCACATTGGAAGATGAGCATGTGAAGGATTCCTTTATGTTTATTTATTTATTTAAATTTTGCTCACACCTTTTTCAGTAGTAGTTCAAGATGAGTTACATTCAGGTACTCTGGATATTTCTCTGTCCCAGGAGGGCTCACAATCTAAGTTTGTAACTGCAATGGAGAGTTAAGTGACTTGTCAAAGATCAGCAGTGGGATTTGAACCAACCATCTCTGGATTGCAAGACTGGTGCTCTAACCACTAGACCACTACTCCACTCCACTGTTTCTTTTTCCTTTGTGAATGACTGTGGGATTCTGTGAAATGATTTGCAGCTGGATATATTGCAAGGATGTGTGCCGCTCTCTTCTTTTTGAGTCTGTATTGGGAGCTTCCTTCTCACTAGCTTGTGTTTTAAGTTGGGTGGGTGTTGGAAGGCCAGCACTGGTGGGGATGGGAATATCGCTTTCAGTAATTCATCCTCCTGGAGTAGTGGTTGTAGATCCTTTATGATTTTTCTCAAAATTTCCAGCTCTGGGTTATATGTCACTACAAGGGGGATTCTGTCTGTGGCTTTCTTTTCCTGTTTTTGAAACCAGTATTGTTCATGTGATGTCTATGTAAATTGAATCTTGTCTTAAGCATCTGGCCTGTTTCTGAAACAGGCCAGATGCTTAAGACAAGATTCAATTTACATAGACATCACATGAACAATACTGGTGCCAGTAGGGTTCCCACGCCTGTTGGTCAACATTTTACAGGACCAGGACACTGTACCAGTGACTTCACAGTGAGAATCCTGAAAGGTAACTTTAAAACCATACAAGAACATAAGACCTTTGAAGTCAGAATGATTGAATATTTTAACACCTAACAGAAAGGACTTAACAAGGATCTGGGGTTCCTAGCCCATTATAAACCATAAAGCTGTATGTCTCTGTTGATCACCCTCCCCTCACCTATCCACACCCATCCTGTTAGAATATCAATGATATGCTTTGATGTCCCCATGCATACCTCCGACCCACCCCCATCCTCCTACCCTGTCAGACTGTCACTTATATACACTGTCAGCTAGCACATTTGCTTATTTCCGATCTGAGGAAGAAGGGCGACCTTCGAAAGCTAATCAAGAAATGTATTAAGTTATGTCCAATAAAAAAGGTATCATCTTATTTTCTTTTCCATGTTTTATTTTGTTTAATTCCCCTTCAGTCCAAATCATAAAAATATCATCGATATATCGGTAGCATTTTAGGGGTGTGGTCTGATATATATTCAGAAACGTCTTTTCCAGTTCAGCCATAAAGAGGTTAGCATATTGGGGTGCTGTCCTGGTGCCCATCACAGTGCCCATGATTTGTAGATAGATATAATTGTTAAAGCGGAAATAGTTGTGAGTTAGAATAAATTTGATTAATTTTGTAATAGCTTCCGGTGAGTACTGATGTTTTTAGGAGTTTCTCACATGCAGCTATGCCATCTGCATGGGGAATGTTGCTGTGTAGTGATTCTACATCCATTGTGACCAGCAGGGTACCTGGTGGTAACTGCTTGATATTTTTGAATTTATTCAGAAAGTGTGTGGTGTCTTGTATGAAGCTGTTTGTCTTGTGCACAAAAGGTTTCAGAATCCCCTCTATAAGTCCAGATATTTCCTCCGTGAGTGTGCCAATACTAGGTATGATTGGTCTGCCAGGGTTTACAGGTTTGTGGATTTTGGGTAGTATGTGGAATGTGCCCATGGAAGGATGGTTTGGTATGAGTTTCTTCAGATGTGGCTGTACTTGTTTTGGGAATGTTTTGATAAGGTCTTTCAGCTGTTTTGTATAGTCCTGTGTGGGATCCTCAGTTAGTTTCCTGTAGTATGTGTTGTCTGAGAGCTGTCTGTGCCCTTCTTCGATGTATTTTTGTGTGTCCATAATCACCACTGAGCCTCCTTTGTCTGTGGGTTTGATGATAATGTGTTGGTTGTTTTGTAGGGTTCTTATGGCTGCTCTTACTGGTGGAGTGAGGTTGTACAGAATTTTCTTTTGTTTGCTGAAAAGTTGTGATTTTACCCTATGCCTGAAACTTTCTATGGAGAAAACCCCCCATGTACAATGGAACAAAACCCAAATAACCAGTAGTGGAAAATAGTATCTTGCTTTTACTTCTTACCACAAAAAACTCCAATTGTATATGTGAGGAGCCCAAACAATTCACGTTTTCCAATTGGGAAAGAATATAATACTTCCACCTTCCACCTTGAAACATAAAAATGTTAAAAAGGAAGAAAAAAGCCTCAGTTGTGTGTGACCATCTGTTACATTGTTGGCTCCATTAAAGACACCAGCTGTTTAATCTAAGAAGCAAGAAATTATTTTCCACTATTGGTTATTTAGATTTGTACCTTAGACATACTGCCTAAAAATATCACTCTCTGGCCTTCAGTCTTACTTATTAGGATAGTAAATCACACTTTTTGGGATGGTCCACCTTTAGCAGCTCTGGGAAAGAGCTGGAAACTACATGGTATTTCCCCAGAGGGCTCAATATTTAAAGCGATTTAAGCAGTCAGGAGAGGTGCCTGGCTGGTTAAATTGCTTGTGCCGGGCTATCCACTGATTTTCAGCAGCACTTAACTGATTACTGCCACTGAATACTAAACTGAAAGCTGGCTATTTTGTGAGCGGTCTGGAGGCGGAGTTGGTACTTATGCAGTTAAGTCCAGATATTCAGCACTTAACCACTTAAATTAAGCAGCCAACTCGGACTGCTTAAAACACAGTCTTACCTTTATGCGTGTTGCTCAAGAGGTTAAGTACTGAATATGGCACTTAACTGCATAACAGATAGCTAGCTGCATAAATCCAGATATTCAATTCCAGTGTCCAGACATGGTCCAGCAATGAATACTGGGAAATAAAATTGGAGCTAGCTGGCCACACAAACCCAGATATTATTGAATACCTGTATCAGGACTAAAAGAAACATCGCTGCCAACTGATTTATCCCTTTGTTTATGCCTGAGGCAATGGGAGATAACTTGCTCAAGAACATGGATAGCAGGATCGAACCGTGCTTGCCTAGGCTACTCCTTCATTCCAGTTTGAAACAAGGACGTTTCCATAAAATGTTTAACTCAGATGCAACATCGTAACGTGAGAACAGGTGTTAGCAGGTCTGCGTGCGTTTATGCCTTTCACAGAAAAACTGATCTCCTATCTCTTGTCTGCCGATGAAGGTTATTGGAGACCAAGATGATGACTTTCTCTTATGGAGTCTTCTTTGCTCAAAAGGTCAAGGGCACGGGTTTGTCCTCGCTATGAATAGCCAGTGCCTGGAGCGCATCCCTTCATCCTTGCTACAGAATCCATCCTTCCGGCTTGCTGCACTTCAGATCGTGCCGTCACCACATAATAGAGTTTGGTAAGCCTAATAAATGTATGCTTTTTGAACCATGAACCCGTTAAAATGTAAGAACTGGTCTGTTTCATAAAGTACTGATTTGAAAATCATTCTTTGACGGAATTCTGCGCTTCTAAAGTTTTGAAGAGATATTAAGCGGCGATGATGATACACACCCTCTAAACTAACAGTAATATCCTCAAAATGGTACAATCCAAAAATGTGTCCGATTGCGCGTTGGCTTGGCGATTAAACCCCATTGTACCGCCTACTGAGAGTACATTGGCTACTCGTTCACTGTCGCAGCAATGATTGGATAACAGAAGGCAGCACCATTTCGTGCTGCTATGCGCCGTGGCGTGGATCGTTATGCTTTTCTTTCCATGTTAAAGACAGAATGGTGTTGTAGCATCTTTGTCGTCACGGGACGGGAGGGGGACTCATAAGATTCTTATGGCTGGGTATGTATAGTAGAATAAAAAAATGCACCGTAAAGTGTTACGAAAATAACAAGAACTCATGGGGTGCGCGAACCCCTAGAACTGTTAAGAGATAACCGACGTTCCTGAATTGTGTGACTGTGATTGCACATCTACAACAAGCTGGAGCTGATTTCATCTCAAAGCCTTTTTCGTGCCTTCTGTGAGGAGATTATGACTATCACTATACTGCCGTGGTTAACCTGCAAGCAAGAGGTAGACCGCTCTTTGCAAGTGGGATTGTAGACTAAACTAAATAAAGTGCATCCTGTCTCCCGGCTTGCTGCAAGCAGTACGTGAGCTTTATTTTCCATTCTGTGCAATGGAGCATCACAGTCGATAGCTGCATTTTTGTTTATTTATTAAAGGATACTGGATCTCACGGCGCTCGTTTGCCTAGCCCCACGCCACGCGTGAAAGCAGCCCGCTGTTCTCGTGCAGTCCGCTCAGTCTGAGCTGACGTCTTCTTGCGTGCATGAAAGCCTCCCCCCCCCCCCCCCCCCCCCATTCCCTTATTGGCGCGCGGAGCCTTGGATGCCTCCTCAGTCCTCTTTTGAAGCGTCCTGGATTCTCGCGCTCGAGCCAGCCAGCAGTAGCGCTTCGGTCTTGGCTCCACCGGAGTTGGAAGTGTCGGGTATTGCGGAGCGGGCACTGCAGGGTACCGGCGTCGAAGTCTCTCTGCTCAGGGACTGTGGCGTGGCCATTGCATCACTTCACCTAATTCCAAGAGAAAGCGTTCTCTGTGCTCCTTTGTCTTCAATACTGTCTGACCCCATTTCAGGAGCTTTTACAAGCAAGACCATTGAGGAACTTTCAAAGCACAAAATAAACTGTGTTTTCAGTCCCTTCCGAAGCAGAGTCTACCATATTTCATTACCTCATTTTCGTCCGACTTTTTAGAGCAGCAAAAGAATTAAAAAGAAAAACAAACACGAAATTATAACATAAACGAGTAAATATCTGTTCTTGAATGGAGCTGGATTTGTTTTTAATCTGGAGGAAAATATTTCTTTGTTTTTCAATTTGGTTTTATTAGAGCCGAGTGGTGGAGTCTAAATAAATTTGTCTGGCACACCATTTAATTGTTGTAATTTTATTATTGAAACGCAGAAGTAAAATTTGGGACCAAGGAAGCTAAATCCAAAAGCCCTGACTGGTTCCTTTGACTGGTTTTCTCCCATAATATTTTTATGGTGACAGTCAACATGAAATAAGCTTAATCATAGTAGATATTTATATATTTTTATTTTGATTGGACAAATCAGAAAGGAGGTGCAAGATTTCATTTTCCTATCTGCAGATATTTTAAATACTCTGAGGATTTAATTGTATGGCATCAGAACAAAACAAACAACTGTTCTGTGCAGAAATGGAGCCCTGAGTCCTGGTGGCATTTGTGTTTTTTCTTCTGTTTTGAAGTGGGCACTGGTGCTACTGATTGACGTGTTAGTCCTGCAAAAGTTTGGTAATGGTGTCTCAAGGATGTTGTGGTTTCCGGTGAAGAAGATCCGGAAGCAGTTTAAACTCTTGCTCCTTTTGGTGCTTCTCACCTTTGCCATCTGGTTCACCTATCTGCATATCAACCAGGTCCGCCAGGGCAAAGCTCTTCGCTTGAACTTTGGATACAGCAAAGGTAATGGGCACCTGCTCAGAAATAGAAGTGCTTTTATTCTTTATTCCATTCTTCCTTGACAGAAACCTGCTAGTGCTAGCATCATGTGAGGAAGGATAACCACTGCTCTTAAGATGACTGGCCACAGCAAAATAAGAGGTTGCTTAAAGGGACAGCAGCCATGATTACAAGAGATCACAGCTTCATTTCTGTGGTAGAAAACAGAGAAATCTTGGAGAGTATGCATGATGGATTGTTGTTGAGTTTTGGATTGGGCGAAGCCAAGAAAGATACCTAATAGGAAAGAGCTAAGAAAGAAAACCCTTTGCTAGCCCTAATTTAAAATCACTTAGGGGTTGATATTCAAAAGGGTTTTTTTTTTCCAGGCAGGATTGACTCCTGCCCCGTTAAACCCCATTGAGCTGGCCAGCTGCCTATATCCATCAGCATTTAACCAGGTAGTTCTGCTGAATATTTCCACTAACCGGCCATTTCCTAACCTGCTAGGTTAGGGGCGATTTGGGGGTGAAGTTTGGATGGAGCCAGCACTTATCCTGTTAACTGGCAATATTCAGTTTGCTAAATGGCTAAGTAAACGCATAAAAGGCTCCTTTTACAAAGGTGCTACCAATTAGCATGCACTGAATGCAAAGAAGCCCATTTGAATTGAATGGGCTTCTTTGCATTCAGTGTGCTGCTAATCAGTAGTGTCACTTTGTAAAAGGAGTCCACAGTAAGGACAGCAAAAAGGCTGTCCTAACATAGGGGTCCTTATACCAAGCTGCAGTAAAAAGGGCCCTGAGCCGAGTTAACTGGACATCAGTATGAATATTGGCCAGTGCCCAGTTAACTTCCGGGTCTGCACACACCTGAGTATTCAGTGCCAGGAACTGCGCATACTCTGATTGATGTTTAATATCTGGGGTTCAGTCCACGCTGGAAGCGGCTTAGAAATCACATACTGCTGTAGGCTGAACATTAATTATCACCTTAAATTTAATTTTGAAAAGCAGGTTTGTTAAAAAGTTGAACAGGGAGAGTTAATGTTGCAGTGCAGAGAAAAGTGACTAATTTGAGTATGAAATTTGAGAGCAGTAACACAACATCATAGTTTTGTTTTCTTTTTGCTGTTTGTTGAATTGAGACAGCCAGCGTTAGAGATACATAGAATTCCCAGGGTGAAGAAAACAAGACTGGTGCAGTGGTGACTGTCCTCAAAGTTAAGATCCCTGTTTACATGTGGAGAGCCTGAATGGGGTGTTAATTGCAGTTTGGATTTAGAAATGCAGCAAGATTGGGTGGAGCAGCTGGTTGAACAGGACTTAGAAATTGAGAATTGGGGGTCAAATAGGGTGACCATAGATCAGAGCTTCCCAAACCTGTTCTGGGGACCATACAGCCAATCAGATTTTCAGGATATCCATAAAAAATATACATATGATAAATTTACATACACGGGGGACACAGTTTATGCAAATGTACATAAGTATTGCCATACTGGGACAGACTGAAGGTCCATTAAGCCCAGCACCCTGTTTCCAACAGTGGCCAATCCAGGTCACAAGTACCTGGCAAGATCCCAAAACAGTACAATACATTTTATGCTGCTTATCCTAGAAATAAGCAGTGGATTTTCCCCAAGTCCATTTTAATAATTGTCTACAGACATTTATTTTAGGAAGCTATCCAAACCTTTTTTAAACCCTGGTAAGCTAACTGCGTTTGCCACGTTCTCTGGCAATGAATTCCAGAGTTTAATTACACGTTGAGTGAAGAAATATTTTCTCTGATTCATTTTAAATTTACTACTATGTAGCTTGTGTGCCCCCTAGTCCTAGTATTTTTGGAAAGAGTAAACAAGCGATTCACATCTACCCGTTCCACTCCACTTATTATTTTATAGACCTCTATCATATCTCCCCTCAGCCGTCTTTTCTCCAAGCTGAAGAGCCCTAGCTGCTTTATCCTTTCCTCGTATGGAAGTCATCCCATCCCCTTTATCATTATCGTCACCCTTCTCTGCACCTTTTCTAATTCCACTATATCTTTTTTGAGATGCGGTGACAAGAATTGCACACAGTATTTGAGGTGCGGTTCCACCATGGAGCGATATAAGGGCATTATAACATCCTCATGTTTGGTTTCCATTCAGTTCCTAATAATACCTAACATTCCATTTGCTTTCTTAGCCGCCGCCGCCGCACACTGTGTAGAGGGTTTGAGCTTATCATCAACGATGACACAGAGATCCCTTTCCTGTTTGGTGACTCCTAATGTAGAACCTTGCATTACTTAGCTATAATTCGGGTTCCTTTTTTCCAGATATATCACTTGCTCACATTAAATGCCATCTGCCATTTAGTTGCCCAGTGTCCCATTCTCATAAGGTAATTTTTCACAAGCCATTTAAAACTTTGAATAACTTTGTGTCATCAGCAAATTTAATTACCTCATTAGTTACTCCCATCTCTAGATCATTTATAAATATGTTAAAAAGCAGCGGTCCCAGCACACACCCCTGGGGAACCCCACCATCTACCCTTCTCCATTGAGAATACTAACCATTTAACCCTACTCTCTGTTTTCTACCTTTTAACCAGTTTTTAATCCACAATAGGACATTACCTGCTATCCCATGACTCTCCAATTTCCTCTGGAGTCTTTCATAAGGTACTTTGTCAAACGGCAAAAGACAGAATTAATCCTTGCAGTCACGCAAGCAAATCAAACACAGCGAGAGTGACAAAGGAAAAAGCAGCAGATGATGTACAAACAATTGTCTTTATTGTAACATCCGAGACATGACACAAGTTGTGTTACAGCGTAAAAAGGCCTTCCTCAGAAGTCTATAAACACATATATAAAATCAATAACAAATATAAATATATTAATGAAATCTTGGCACAGTATAGATTAAATAGATATAGACGTAACATATGGTCCTAAAGCAAATGTATATATACTATTATTATACAGAAATGATAAATGAGTAAGAAATCAAATAAATAAAATAGATAAAAATAATTTTTTAACACAATATTGATAATTAAATGAATAAAAAACAATGAATATATTAATACAATAAGAAGTATTCTTGTAAAACAAGTACATAAAATAAACATATTGTCCAAAAATAATACCTTCTATTGGATGTGTGATGATTCTTAGTTAGCCTTAATGAAATACACGTGATGTCTAATACCTGAAAAAGGAAGAATTTTTTAAAATACAGAAATATGTAACTGCATATATAAAAAATGGTAAAATAGTATGAAATGTGTGAACTCTTATCTTATGGTTAAAGGTAAATATTGGCAAATAGGTAGAGATATTGTGCCCTTCCGTTTGATATGTATAGACTGGATGTAGATGCCACATGTTAAAATTTTTTTGATGTAACGTTTATTGAAAATGAGTGCATGCAATTTATGGATTGAACATACTGCACCTGGAAATAAACATAAGACTGTGGCTAAAAGAGGAGCACCAGTAAATAGCAGAAATAATCTCATATCAAAACCTAAAAGGTTTAAAAATATTGTTTGTAGCTGATAACATGTTTCTATACTGTAAAATGAAAGATATTGAAAGAGGAACCAATAAAAAATAAAAGAAATAAAAAAAGAAATGTTGCTGAAAAAACTTTGTAAAATGTGCACCGTATTGTCTAAACAGTGGAAAGTGCTGACATATTTTAGTGGCTAAGCAGTTTGAAACATAAAAGAAGAAAAAAAGAAAAAAAAAAAGAACTGTAGTCTAAACTGGATGAACTACATGTGGAAGTCAGGCAACAGCTGTTATGATAACACAATGTCCGAACCATTTGAATGCTAAAAAAAAAAAAAAAAAAGCTGCTGAGTTGAGATAAATATCGCGCGAGAGTGACTATCAGAAGTGACGTAATAAAAGAAAAAAACGCCTTCCTGTTTGTTGAAAATGTGAGCACAAGAACTCTCCGGAGTATAAACAAAAAAGTATTGGCGGGAACTTACGTTACTGAACTAATCTGTGTAGTGTAAAATGCTGATCCCAAAAAAAGGAATAAGATGAAAATAACTACTGTAATATAGATGGGAATGGGTATGAAATACTATTTTATATTATCCAAGCACAGATAAATGGCAGTTTAACAAAATCATAAATGGCACCCAAAAAAAAAAAACTTGTAAAAAGAGTTTCATAGGACTATAGCTAAAAAATACAGTGACAGCAAAGTAATGTGGCCGAAACACGACTCGTGTCGAGTCTCGGGTGTTATAATAAAGACAATTGTTTGGACATTGTCTGCTGCTCTGTCTTTTGTCACCCTTGCTGTGTGTGTCATACGCCTTTTGAAAATCCAGATACACAATATTGACCGGCTCACCTTTATCCACGTTTGTTCACCCCTTCAAAGAAATGTAATAGATTGGTGAGGCAAGATTTCCCATCACTAAATCCATGTTGGCTATCCAGCTTATAATCGAAAGTGATCGCCAGCCATCTTCCGACACAAATTGGGAGATGGCCGGCGATTTCTTAAAAGTGGCAAAATCGGTATAATCGAAAGCAGCATTTTTGACAGCATCGCCGGCGAAAGTTCAAGGGGGCGTGTTGGTAGATTAGCGAAGGCGGGACATGGGCGGGCATGGGCGTGGCTACCAGATGGCCGGCTTTCGCCGATAATGGAAAAAAAAAAGCGGCGTTAAGCAGTATTTCGCCGGGTTTATTTGGTCCTTTTATTTTCACAACCAAGCCTCAAAAAGGTGCCCCAAATGACCAAATGACCACTGGAGGGTAGTATGTGGTGATGTCACAGATCTGTGACATCACCACATACTCCCTTTGGGCATATAATGGTTGGAATGGATATGGTCTGAGCACATTTAAACACCATATAATTGTATTATAAAAAATTAAAACGTATATTGTTTATCCAAGTATGTAGGTAGAGAATTTGCAGACTTGGTATTGTATATCTTGTGGTCTTCCGTTGATACTATTTTCTTATTATTTTCAGTCAGATCCTTCTTCCATTTTCTGAAGGATTTTCTTTTAGCTCTAATAGCTTCCTCCACCTCAGTTTTTAACCATGCCGGCTGTGGTTTGGTCTTCCTTCCTCCTTTTTTAATCCACAAAATATATTTGGGTTGGGCTTCCAGGATTGTATTTTTGAACAGCATCCATGCCTGATGTACATTTTGACCTTTGCAGCAAGTTTTATTTTCACTGTTCTTCTCATTTTGTCATAGTCTCCTTTTTGAAAGTTAAATGCTGATGTATTGGATTTTCTGTGTATACTTACTCCAAAGCCGATATCAAATCTGATCATATTATGGCACTGTTATCAAGCGGCCCCAGCACCATTAACTCCTGCACCAGATCATGCGCTCCACTAAGGACTAGTTCTAGATTTTTCCTCCTCTTATTGGCTTCTGTACCAGCTGCTCCATAAAGCAGTCCTTGATTTTGTCAAGGAATTTTACTCTGATGTTACATTTACCCAGTCAATATCGAGGTAATTGAAATCACCCATTATTGTGTTGCCCAGTTTGTTAGCCTCACTAATTTCTGATAACATTACATCTGTCTGTTCATCCTGGCCAGGTGGACGGTAGTACACTCCTATCACTTTCCTTTTCCCCTTTATGCATGGAATTTCAATCTATAGGGATTCCAAGATGTGTTTTGTTTCCTGCAGAATTTTCAATCTATTTGATTCAAGGCCCTCCTTAACATACAATGCTACCCTCCACAAATTTGATCCACCTTATCACTACGATATAATTTGTACCCTGGTATGATGATTCCCACTGATTTTCCTCATTCCACCGGGTCTCAAAGATGCCTATTATATCTAATTTTTCATTTAGTGCAATATATTCCAACTGTTCCATCTTATTTCTTATGCTTCTGGCATTTGCATATAGACATTTCAAACTATGTTTGTTCCTATTTACATCTTACTCAATAGTTAGCAGTATTAATTTGCAATATTTTGTTAGATTTTTATTTAAAGACACCTGATCTACTATGATCTCTTTTACAACCTTGCTATTGGGTTAATTTTTTATTTTATTTTTGTTACATTTGTACCCCGCGCTTTCCCACTCATGGCAGGCTCAATGCGGCTTACATGGGGCAATGGTTACCCTATCTTCCCTGTTTTGGTGATACCTTCGAAAGATACCTTGTTCCGAACCACGCGTTTTTGAATGACTATCGGTCTTCCTGCAGGTTCTGGTTTAAAAAAGCTGCTGTTTCCTTTTTAAATGCCGATGGCATCAGCCGTGTCCCACCCAGGTTAAGGTTGAGCTCATTCTTCCGAAATAGGCTCCCCCTTCCCCAGAATGTTGCCCAATTCCTTTCAAATCTAAAACCCTCCTCCCTGTACCATCGCCATAGGCGGTCGGTGGCCCAACTGTTTGGGGAGGCTAAAGGGGGCCGGGTTAGGGGTGGGGCCAGGGGTGGAGCTTAAATCCATAATTATCTGATAACACACAGAAAAAAAAAAAATAAAAGTCACAATTAATACCTTTTATTAAATTTAGATATTAGATGTGTATCATATGTCAAAGAATAAAGTGGTTGCTCAAAGCATATACTAACCACAATCGCTCAACTGCAAAACACTATGCACAACTTTGTGCAAAAACACACTCAGAACCTTACTGTACCATAAACATTACACTGGGCAGAACCTAATACACCAATATACCACCCATACGGAAAATGCAGACCGTCAACAATATGAAACAAGGGATCATAATATCACAATTCTCATGTACAGCCACAAAACACCCTAATTCATGTTTAATGTGGCATAAAATGCCATAAATAAGTAAATAAATATAAACTTTTAATGTTGAGCACCTGATTCTCAAAGTATGGCTTGAAAGGTGTTTCTATAAGATTAGACAGCAGTATATGGGAAGAATCATAGGGACCTTTTTACTAAGCTGTAGCAAAAAGTGGCTTTAGCAAGCCCTTATGCGGGTTTTTTTTCCATGCACTAAGGCCATTTTTACTGCAGCCATAAAAATGGCATTTTTGTATATTTTTGTATTATTAGCAATGCACTAATGTTGCCATTAGCACATGGCCATTAAAAAATGTTCTAACTCTCTACAAGGAGTTTGCTATATATAATTAGTTTGTGAGTGTCCCTTGAATTGTGGAAAAAGCTCCACTTAAAATATATTACAAACAATTGAAACCTCAAATCTCCAAACAGGAAAAATACAAAAGTATTTATACTATCCTTGTTGTATCAGGAGTAGGTTAATATCACTGGTTTCCTGAGAAGGACAAAGAGAAAAAAACCCCAGAAGCAAAAAAAACTCACAATTGGTGAGAAAAAGCAAATGAGGTGAAAAACTCTCTTACCTTCTTATATACTAACTAATAAAGGGGCACTCACCCAAACTAAACAATAACAGACCAATCCCAGCCCAAAACTTGTTACCATGAGAACCCTTACCATCTCCCATTTTGTGGGCAGTAAGGGTTAACATGGCATTCGTGTGCTACCCAGTTAGCATGCAGTGAAGTAACTCTGCTAATTAGCTCAGGAACGCCCAGTCTCTGCCCCCTGACACGCCCCCTCAAAAAAGTTGAAATATTTTTTAGCTCGCAGGTAGCGCGTGCACATTTGTCAATTACCATGGGATACCTGAGTGTGTCCCACAGAATGTCATTTTATGCAGTTAGGCATGTGATATAGAAGGACCCCATAGAATGGTGCACTACCTTACCATCCTCAGGTTATATTACTTGTTCTGCAAGCTATTCCTCCCTCTTATATTTCCTCATACCCAGATGCAGTGGCATGCCATTTAGATTTTCCATGAGAAACGAGGGCCTCACTTTGGACTTACTCTCCATTTTATTTGGCAGTCTTACCAGCTTTTGTTTTTTTAATTTTCTGTATTTGTGAAGATTGTGAGAAGTGACTGTCTATGAGACTAAGGGGCTCATTTTCAAAGCACTTAGGGGCCCTTTTACCAAGCAACGGTAAAAAAGTGGCCTGCACTAGCTTTGGCGCATGAAATTGGCACGCGCTGGGCCACGTTTTACTGTAGCGGGAAAAAGGCCCTTTTTTAAATGGGGCAGTAAATGGCTGTGCACTAATATTAAAATTAGCAAGCGACTGTTTAGGGAAAGGGAATGGGACTTGATATACTACCTTTCTGTGGTTACAATCAAAGTACTACTTGAGCCTTTACCACCACATGTCTAGAACTCAGAAACAATGAAAATGGTTGCTGGTTGTGTAATGATGTGCTACACAGTGACGGTGCCTGGCCCCATTTAACTGAATAGAAATATTTCTCTCTCTTCTCTTTTTGTGTTTTGCTCCTTTATTTTAAAAATTGAATTACTTTTACTTACAATTCAAGTCACATATCCCCAAATTCTATAAATTTTGTTAAAAATGGCGTGCACAGATTTGGACAAGTGCCTAACTTACATGTGCAATTTAATTGAATAATGAACCAATTAGCTCTGATAATTGAGATTTTAACAAGGAATTATTGGTGCTAATTAGATTAATTAAAATGTGCGTGCGTAAATTTAGGTGTGGGATTCCATGGCCCTTCTATGGCTGCGCCCCCTTTATGGACCTGCATGTAAAATTTACATGTGGGTACAAAAAGGGGACATGGTCATGGGCAGATCAGGGGCTTTTAATTTATGCACATTGTTACAGAATAAAGGGGATCCATTCCTAATTTACACCAAGGTTTCATTGGTGCAAATGGTTGTGCCTAAATGAAGTCATGGTTCCTGGTGCTAAGCACTATTCTCTAAACGGTACCTAACTTTAAGTGCCATTTATAGAATAGCAGTAAGCTCTATATTTTTGGCTACATTTATAGAATTTAGGGCCCTGTTTAGCCGTGCTAGAGGCGTGTTAGCATTTTTAGTGTGCTCTAAGCATTAGCGCTTGCTAACCATGCAGATGCCCATAATATTCCTATGGGCGTCTACACAGTTTGCACATGCTAATTTTTAGCACGCACTAAAAACGCTAGCGCACCTTAGTAAACAGGGCCTTTAGTCCATAAAGACCAAAGCAGCTATCAAAATTAAGGACGGGCTATTGTTTGCAGCTACACTGGAAGTGTCAGAGACAAATCCCATGTCTTTGCATATTGTTACATGAAAAAGAGCAGAAAAGAACCACATTTTCTATTTTTTGTTTGCTGATACTTATGTGCGCGCTTTACAAATAGTGTGTAATAATATCAGTGAACCAAAAAACACAGAAGGCCCTGTTTATTAAGCTGCGCTGTAGGCATGCTACCATTTTTTGCATGTATGCTAACGATAGAGATACCCATGTATTGCTATGGGTGTTTTTAGTGTTAGTGTGCGCTAAAAATGTTAGCGCACCTTAGTAAACAGGGCCCAAAATGTGTTTTGTCTGCTCCTTCTGAGAGAGTGTTCCCTTTTTGCAAATAGTGCACACTATCTCCTGGTTTCTGTATAGCGCGACTTAAGTTGTGTGTGCGAATACGGTCATATTCTGGATTTGTGTGCGCAACTTAATTAGTTAAGCCAATCAGTGCTTATAATTGCCAATTAAGCAATTATTTACACTAATTGACAATTAGAATTTACGTGCACAATTGTCTTAGCGTATTCTGTAATGTGATGCGTGTAGACTCTAAGTCACATAGTTGAAAAGGGAGCATGGCCATGGGTGTGGAATAGGCAGGTCGTGGGCATTTCTAAAATCTATGAGCATTGTTATAGAATACACCCGGTCTGCACCTGATTTAGGCGTTGGCATTACTGTACGAGACTAAATTTAGTCGTATGGACGGGCACTCGGCATATTTAATAAACTGCATGGAAATTTAGGTGTATTCTGTAAAGTATGCCTAAATTTAGGTGTACCTTTATAAAATACGCCTAGGCATTTTTTTTGGCACCAGTTTTTTTTTAGGCGTGATATATAGAATCAGAGAACACACTTTTAACGACAGTGAAGACTAACCAAAACAAAATGTTGCTGCAGATGACCTGGGAAACAAAGTGAAATGGACATTTTGGGACGGCCCATCCATAATCAGAACTTAGCCTCGTGCTGACAAGTGTTATAATATCAGCCTGCCTTAGAAGGTCACTTCACTGACATTTGTCAGCATCCTCAACTCTGTCTGGGCATCAGGGTTTCAAAGAGCATTTTATGGATTTAAGTTGTATAAATACCGTGTTTCCCCAAAAATAAGACAGTGTCTTATATTAATTTTTGCTCCCAAAGATGCGCTAGGTCTTATTTTCAGGGGATGTCTTCTTCGGGAGTAGTAGGGGGACTGTGGCGGTCGGGAACAGTATTGAAGTGGGGGAGTGATATCCTGCAGGAGTAGGCCGTGGCTCGCCTATCTGCCCACAGTGACCGCAGGACTCGAGCGGAGCAGAGCCGCCCTGGCCGGGCTGGGAATGGAGGAGGGGTATGCACTAGGGAAGGTAATGGAATGTGGGGCTGGGCTGCTCTGGCTGGGGGTCTCGGGAGGTTGTTAGAGGGCTTAGGGCGCAGGATCATCCCTACCGTATTACAAACGTTAAAAAAAAATTCTACGGTAGCTCCATTCCCTGTTGGTGGCGCTTTATGCGCTCCTCCTGTACATTCACAACACTTTCCATCCTTCTAGTCTGACTTAGCTCTTGGGCGATGGAGCAGCACCGAAAGGGCTCAGTTACTCATTTTCTTTTCTTTCATTATTTCTGCAAGGGGGATGTTTCTTTTCTTTCCGGGCTCACTTACCGGTAGTTCATCTTCACAAAAGCGTGAAGGAGGATGGTAGGAGTCCGCTGGACGATATAATTTCCACCTCAGTCTTGTTTCTTGCATTTCTTTAATGTTATTTCATCTTTGGGTTGCAGCGAAAAAAATTAAGGTTTCTGTGTCCATGGCCCATTGGGGCCAAACAAAAACTTTGCTAGGTCTTACTTTTGGGGGAGGCCTTATATTTAGCAATTCAGCAAAACCTCTACTAGGTCTTATTTTCAGGGGATGTCTTATTTTCGGGGAAACAGGGTACTAACAGGTTTTAGATGTCTGTTTAGTAAATCATCTTTCCTTTTGTGAAACAGTTGCTAAAGCCTCTGGATGGTATGCTTTAAAAATATATATTTAAAGGCAAAAGGAAACATATATGACCATTTCTGGGAATGAGTAGAAGTGAATCGATTTTTTACTCTTTCAAAAAGTAGAAAGACTAGGGGTCACTCAGGGGTCCGTTTACTAAGGTACGCTGAAAAATGGCTTGCGGTAGTGTAGATGTGGGTTTTGGTGCACGTGCCTGTGAAAAAGGCCTTTTTTTTTTGCCGAAAATGGATGTGCGGCAAAAAAAATTGCCGTGCATCCATTTTGGGTCTTAGACCTTACCGCCAGCTATTGACCTAGTGGTAAAGAATCCAGGCGGTAATGACCTAGGCGCGTCAAATGCGACTTGGCGCGCATTCGTTATTCTTGTCTGAAAATAAAAATTATTTTTCAGACTTGCGTATCGGACGCACGCCAAAAATAAAATTACTGCAAGAGCCACACGGTAGTTGGGCGGTAACTCCATTTTGGCGTGCGTTGGGCGTGCGTAGACGCTTACGCGGCTTAGTAAAAGGGCCCCTCAATGAAGTTATATGGAAATACTTTTAATAGAAATAAGAGGAAATATTTTTTCACTCAGCGAATAGTTAAGCTCTGGAAATCGTTGCCAGAGGATGTGGTAACAGCGGTTAGCGTATCTGGGTTTAAGAAGGTTTGGAAACGTTCCTGGAGGAAAAGTCCATAGTCTGTTCTTGAGACAGACATGGGGAAGCTACTTCTTGCCCTGGGATTGGTAACATGGAATGTTGCTACTATTTGGGTTTCTGCCAAGTACTTGTGACCTGGATTGGCCACTATTGAAAACAGGATACTGGGCTAGATGGTCCATTGGTCTGACCCAGTATGGCTATTCTTATGTTCTTAAAAGGTGACTAAAGTTATCAGATAAAAATGGGGTTTTAATGAATTCTGTTAGAACAAACAAGTTGTAATACAACAGTGCAAACCCCATCCTTTTATTTGAAAAAAATTAAAAAGTTACAGAAGTTCAAACATGTAACATTTGCAGACTGCTTATGGACCCCATGACATGAAAAACAGGCCATTCTCAAGGTTTTGGATCTGCTGTTTTAGTCACCTTTTCACAGAGACGGTCATATATATGGATCATTTGTATTTATTTCAACTAAAGTGGAAGAACTGCTGCTGGGCCAGTGTGGTCTTTTTTTTTTTTGCTACCATTTACTGTATTATTATGTTATTTCTGTTTTTTATTGGGCACAGTCTGTACTTTGGAATTTCACAGCAGTTGGCGGTGATGTCTCAAGATGTGGACTTTGACTGAAGATGCAGGGCTGTTTTTGAGGGGGTACTTGGGGGGTACTGAGTACCAGCACCTTTCCCTTGTCTGCTAAAATTGACCCATGGACCCCAAGTTTTAATGAAAGAGCTCAGGCTCTGCACACCAATTCTGTCTTGTTATAGATTCTATGACTGGTTGCAGGGGGCCTGGCTATTGTGGGGTGAGTCCCTCAGTGATCACAGGTGGCCTAGCATTTGAGTACCGGCACCTTTTTTGCTAGAAAAAACTCACTGTGAAGATGTAAACAAACATCAGAAGCAGTTATATTTTGGGCAGTGCCAATAGCATTAATTTTGTAGCATTGTTTTTATTATCATTATTATGACATTTTATGTAGAATCCTAAACTGTGGGTTGTCTTTATTTTTATGACTGGTAATTACCATTTGGCTTACATCTCAATCAGTGGTGTCCGTCATTGGGTTATAGTGCCATGAGGCTTCATTTGCAGCTACTTGCGTTTTTTCAGCTGTGTTTTTTCCTGCTCCCAGTTCAGTTTACCTAGCCATCGTGGTGATAGTCCTAAGCTTGGGGCCCCAATTCAGGGGCCCTGTTTACAAAGGCGCGCTAGAGTTCTTTAGTGCACGCTAACTATGTAGGCACCCATAGGAATATTGTGGGCTTCTACCAGGGGCGTATCTGAACTGCGGCGGTAGGGGGGGCCAGGGCCAGAGTGAGGGGGCACATTATAGCCCCCCCCCCCGCCGCCGCCGCCATTGCCGATCCCCCTCTCCCCAGCCGCTGCCATTGCCAATCTCCCCCCGCCGTTGCTGTCGCCTACCTTCGCTGGCGGGGGACCCCAACCCCCGCCAGCCGAGGTCCGCGTCCTCCTGCCGGCTGCCTTTAAAAGAATTCCGTCAGCTTCATTCTGTTTCTGAGTCTGACGTCCTGCACGTACAACGTGCAGCGACGTCAGACTCAAAAGAAACTTTCGGCGCCAGCTTTAGCGGAAGAAATGAAAGGACCTCGGCTTGGCTGGCGGGGGTTGGGGGTCCCCCGCCAGCTGACGGAATTCTTTTAAAGGCAGCCGGCAGTGGCAGGAGGACGCGGACCTCGGCTGGCGGGGGTTGGGGTCCCCCGCCAGCGAAGGTAGGCGAGCAACGGAGGGGGAGGGTTGGCAGCGGTAGGGGGGTCCAGGGCGAAATCTGTGGGGGCCCAGGCCCCTGAGGCCCCACGCAGATATGCCCCTGGCTTCTACACAGTACTAAAGAACGCTAGCATTCCTTTGTAAACAGGGCCCCAGATCTCCTCCTGGAGGCCTGCTACCCCGGGTCCTCATTCTGGCCATTAGGTGTTGCTTTTGCATGATGATTGTGATTTGCTCAATCGTGACTGACCCAGGAAACATAAAGCTTGACCCAGTAATCAAACCTAGATACTCTGCTTGGCAGTGCACAACAGTGCTATGGAGCATGCAGGAATGATAATTTCTCTTTATCTGTTTACACTGTTTGTGATCCTGGTGTGATGAGGTTAGCTTAGCAAAAAAACAATTCAATTATTTCATGAACCAACTTAACAGTGTTTTTAACTAAGGCTATACTCTAATAAGCATCTTTGGGCCCTGTTTACTAAGCCGCTTTGCTAACTTTTTAGTGTGCGTTAATGATAGAGACACCCATTATATTCCTATGGGTGTCTCTAGCATTAGCACACCCTAATTTTTAGCGCGCAAAAAAGTTTACGCACCTACAGCGCGGCTTGTAAACAGGGTCCTTTGTGCTTAAATGGTTTCTCTTTACCGCTAAAGTCAGCCTTCTCGTGTCTGCATTTCTAAACACAAATCATCTGAAGGCTTTTGATGGTCATTTGGGGCTAGAGTTACTAATGTGTGCTACCACAGTGCATATTAATGCTGCTAAAACATATTATTTTATTGCAATGTCCCATGTTATATGATGGGATCTAGCTACTAACAACATATGTTAGCGGTGTGCTAATGCAGTAGTGCATGTTAGGAACTCTAGCCCTTGGTCATCTGCAGATGAAAACTGGTGAGCTGATAATTTATATAATCTCACTGCTGGATGTTTGTCAAATGAAACTGTCATCAGAAGTGTTACAAAAGAGAAATAAATTACCAGAGGATGCTGTGTGGCAGAGTGGGTCATTGTGTTGCTTGTATTCTGTTACTTTAAAGGGAAACCACTGGGTGGGCTAGAAAGGTGGGGAAAAGCTTGAAACTGATGGGAGAGTTTAATAAAGTAGAATACCTCTCGCCCTCTCAAAAAGATCAGACTTTCTAGTTGCTCTCTGAGATGTCCGTTGAGGCTCCTTAAATTACAGGATTAGAAAGTTTGTTGAGAGACATCTGAAGAAGGGGTCATGAAGCCCCACATCTCAAGCACTGTAGTCTCTAAGTATAAAATTATTTTTATTGGTTCAGTAAAAGTTTTTGCAAGTTGCCAACGTATTATTAATTTAAAGGTAAGGGGAGGTAGCTATTTGGAAGTAGGAGGTATTTTAATTAGTAAATAGGAAGATTCTGTACCTGATTTCTGGTTTATGGTAGAGCTGTACAGAATAGCATAATTCACTACTCTGCCCAATACGAATAATGAAAAATAGTATTTGGCCGAATACGAATACTGAATACAAATAATGGGCTTTGGGCATAAGAAATAATAAAAGAAGCAATGTGAAATCAGAGATCAAGTGTTTATTTCAGTAGGATTTAACACAGTAGAGCCCCAGATTATTTCTATTTGAATTTAAATCAATATTCGGTCGAATATGAATAATGTATTCAGGGCACTATCCGGGGCTGAATCAAATCGAATTTGAATATTTGGTACCACCATAGTTCATGGTTTATTTAGAATTTGCTTTGACTGCTTCATTAGCCAAAGGCAGGTTGAAGTGACTTACAAAAACTAAATGCATTTCCTCCCATAGACACAGAATGGGAGAAAACTTTAGTAAAAAAGACAGTAATTTGGAACTCATAGAGTAACTATTTTATTAAAAGATTTATAAACCATGTTCTTGGCTTCTTCTAGGCAGGATTTGAGCTATAACCATAGATTGCTGTCTGAGACCTTTGTCTTAGTAGTGTTCCATATCTTCTTTATAATACAAGATCCATGAAGTATTGTTGAATATTGATATGCTATAAGGAAGACCTCATTTATAGTTTATTGATGTGCCTCATGCAATCCACGTAATTTGGATTTGTTGCGGTTAAATGACCCTTTTCTGTTGGACCAGCATACAGATTCTCCAGTGATGTACATGAGCTTCTCCAAGAACAAGAAGACTTATAGATTTTCACAAGTGGGTGATGTTGACCTGCGACTTCGACTTATGCTTATGAAAAGCATAAGAGTGGAGGAGTGGCCTAATGGTTAGAGCACCAGTCTTGCAATCCAGAAGTGGCCAGTTCAAATTCCACTGCTGCTCCTTGTGATCTTGGGCAAGTCACTTAACCCTCCATTCTCCGAGGACAAGCAGGCTGCTTGTTCTCACTGATGGGTGACGTCCACGGCAGCCCCTCCAATCGGAAACTTCTCTAGCAAAGTCCTTTGCTAGTCCTCGCGCGCCCGCGCGCACCGCGCATGCGCGGCCGTCTTCCCGCCTGAAACCAGCTCGAGCCGGCCAGTCTTCTTTTGTCCGCACTCGGTACGGTCGTGTTTTCGCCGTGTCGAGCCCCGGAAAGTCGACCTCGCGCGTCCAAATTTATTTTGACGTGTTTTTTCTTCGGAAAAGTCTTTTCAAGTGTCGGGAAGTGCTCCGGAAACCCCCCCCGGGTTTCGTGTTAATCCTCCCCGTACTTCCAGCTTTTTGCCCCGATAAGTTTTCTTTCGTCGTCGGGGTAGGCCTCTTTTCGGCCTCGGTCGAGATTTTCTCCCTTACAAATTTTTTGGTGCTCTTTTTCCGTCATTTCGGACTTTGATTTCGCCGGCGCGATTTTTCCGCCCATGACATCGAAGCCTTCCAGCGGCTTCAAGAAGTGCACCCAGTGCGCCCGGGTTATCTCGCTCACTGATCGACACTCGTCGTGTCTTCAGTGTCTGGGGGCCGAGCACCGCCCTCAGAACTGCAGTCTGTGTTCCCTGCTTCAAAGGCGGACTCAGGTAGCGAGATTAGCCCAGTGGAACGTGTTGTTCTCGGGCTCTTCGTCGGCATCGGCACTGGGATCTTCGAGTGCATCGACGTCGTCAGCGTCCAGACCATCTTCCTCGGCCGCCCCTGCATCGAGTGCATCGAGGCATCGGGCCTCTGCATCGGCGCCGAGACATCGGATAGCTGCATCGACGTCGGTGGTACCGGGACCTCGTCTGCTGATGTCGTCGGACGGTGGTGCATCGTCAGGAGTGCAGGTGAGGGCTGTCCATTCCCCTGCTGGTGGCGGTGAGCCTTCGGGTGGGTCTCCTCCTACCCTGAGGGCTCCTGCGGTACAGCCCCCCCGAGACCGACCTCCTTCGGCCTCGGCCCCGAGGAAGCGACGGCTGGATTCTACGTCCTCCTCGTCGGTGCCGGGGAGCTCCGGTGACATGCTTCGGAAGAAATCGAAGCGTCGGCACCGAGAGCTCTGGGTCGCCGAGGGAGTCGGCACCCAGCAGGCATCGGCACCGAGAGGACCGCTCACCCTCTGTTCAAGAGGTGTCGATGCGCTCCACTCTGGACAGCCCGGAACAGGTTCTGACGTCGACGCCTGCATCGACCTCTTTGCCTTTCTCTGCAGCCGCTCTGAACGAGAGCCTCCGGGCCGTTCTCCCAGAGATTCTGGGAGAGCTGTTGCGCCCTACCCCTCCGGTACCGACTGCGGCCACCTCCCAGGAGGGCTCCCCGACTACGTCGGCGGAGGGAGCTTCGCCGATGCGGGCCAGGGAGTCTACCTCTCGACGCCCCCATCGTGGACGTGGCTCCACTGAGTCGAGCCGGGCGAGGTTGCAGACACAGGTTCGTGAACTTGTGTCTGACACCGAGGGTGAGGCCTCATGGGAGGAAGAAGAAGACCCCAGATATTTCTCTGACGAGGAGTCTGAGGGTCTTCCTTCTGATCCCACTCCCTCTCCTGAAAGACAGCTTTCTCCTCCTGAGAGTCTGTCTTTCGCTTCCTTTGTCCGGGAGATGTCTACGGCCATCCCCTTCCCGGTGGTTGTGGAGGACGAGCCCAGGGCTGAAATGTTTGAGCTCCTGGACTATCCTTCTCCACCTAAGGAAGCGTCCACTGTTCCCTTGCACCATGTCCTGAAAAAGACATTGCTTGCGAACTGGACGAAACCTCTAACTAATCCCCACATCCCCAAGAAGATCGAGTCCCAGTACCGGATCCATGGGGACCCAGATCTGATGCGCACCCAGTTGCCTCATGATTCTGGAGTTGTGGATCTGGCCCTAAAGAAGGCTAAGAGTTCTAGGGAGCATGCTTCGGCGCCCCCGGGCAAGGACTCTAGAACCTTAGACTCCTTTGGGAGGAAGGCCTACCATTCCTCTATGCTCGTGGCCAAAATCCAGTCTTACCAGCTCTACACGAGCATACACATGCGGAACAATGTGCGGCAGTTGGCGGGCTTGGTTGATGCTCTCCCCCCCGAGCAGGCCAAGCCTTTTCAGGAGGTGGTCAGGCAGCTGAAGGCGTGCAGAAAATTCCTGGCCAGAGGGGTGTATGACACCTTTGATGTTGCGTCCAGGGCCGCTGCTCAAGGTGTGGTGATGCGCAGGCTCTCATGGCTGCGTGCCGCCGACCTGGAGAATAGACTCCAGCAGCGGATTGCGGACTCGCCTTGCCGTGCGGACAACATTTTTGGAGAGAAAGTCGAACAGGTGGTAGAGTCTCTCCACCAGCGGGACACCGCATTCGACAAGTTCTCCTGCCGGCAGCCTTCAGCATCTACCTCTACAGGTAGAAGATTTTTCGGGGGAAGGAAGACTGTTCCCTACTCTTCTGGTAAGCGTAGGTACAATCCTCCTTCTCGACAGCCTGCGGCCCAGGCTAAGCCCCAGCGCGCTCGCTCTCGTCAGCAGCGTGCGCCTCAGCCAGGCCCCTCGGCTCCCCAGCAAAAGCAAGGGGCGAGCTTTTGACTGGCTCCAGCAGAGCATAGCCGACATCCAAGTGTCAGTGCCGGGCGACCTACCAGTCGGGGGGAGGTTGAAAGCTTTTCACCAAAGGTGGCCTCTAATAACCTTCGATCAGTGGGTTCTCCAAATAGTCCGGCAAGGATACACCCTCAATTTGGCCTCAAAACCTCCAAATTGTCCACTGGGAGCTCAGTCTTACAGCTTCCAGCACCAGCAGGTACTTGCAGAGGAACTCTCCGCCCTTCTCAGCGCCAATGCGGTCGAGCCCGTGCCATCCGGGCAAGAAGGGCTGGGATTCTATTCCAGGTACTTCCTTGTGGAAAAGAAAACAGGGGGGATGCGTCCCATCCTAGACCTAAGGGCCCTGAACAAATATCTGGTCAAAGAAAAGTTCAGGATGCTTTCCCTGGGCACCCTACTTCCCATGATTCAGGAAAACGATTGGCTATGCTCTCTGGACTTGAAGGATGCCTACACACACATCCCGATACTGCCAGCTCACAGACAGTATCTGCGATTTCAGCTGGGCACCCGTCACTTCCAGTACTGTGTGCTACCCTTTGGGCTCGCCTCTGCGCCCAGGGTGTTCACAAAGTGCTTGGCTGTAGTAGCAGCAGCACTTCGCAGGCTGGGGGTGCACGTGTTCCCGTATCTCGACGATTGGCTGGTGAAGAACACGTCCGAGGCAGGAGCCCTGCAGTCCATGCAGATGACTATTCGCCTCCTGGAGCTACTGGGGTTTGTGATAAATTACCCAAAGTCCCATCTTCTCCCAGCACAGAGACTCGAATTCATAGGAGCTCTGCTGGATTCTCGGACGGCTCGCGCCTATCTCCCAGAGGCGAGAGCCAACAACTTGTTGTCCCTCGTCTCGCGGGTGCGAGCGTCCCAGCAGATCACAGCTCGGCAGATGTTGAGATTGCTGGGCCACATGGCCTCCACAGTTCATGTGACTCCCATGGCCCGCCTTCACATGAGATCTGCTCAATGGACCCTAGCTTCCCAGTGGTTTCAGGCTGCTGGGGATCTAGAAGACGTGATCCACCTGTCCACGAGTTTTCTCGAATCCCTGTATTGGTGGACGATTTGGTCCAATTTGACTCTGGGACGTCCTTTCCAAATTCCTCAGCCACAAAAAGTGCTGACCACAGATGCGTCTCTCCTGGGATGGGGAGCTCATGTCGATGGGCTCCACACCCAAGGAAGCTGGTCCCTCCAGGAACGCGATCTACAGATCAATCTTCTGGAGTTGCGAGCGATCTGGAACGCTCTGAAGGCTTTCAGAGATCGGCTGTCCCACCAAATTATCCAAATTCAGACAGACAACCAGGTTGCCATGTACTATGTCAACAAGCAGGGGGGCACCGGATCTCGCCCCCTGTGTCAGGAAGCCGTCAGCATGTGGCTCTGGGCTCGCCGTCAGGGCATGGTGCTCCAAGCCACATATCTGGCAGGCGTAAACAACAGTCTGGCCGACAGACTGAGCAGGATTATGCAACCTCACGAGTGGTCGCTCAATTCCCGAGTGGTGCGCCAGATCTTCCAAGCGTGGGGCACCCCCTTGGTGGATCTCTTCGCATCTCGAGCAAACCACAAAGTCCCTCAGTTCCCATCGGATGCCTTCCTCCTGGATTGGGGGGAGGGCCTGCTGTATGCTTATCCTCCCATCCCTCTGGTGGGGAAGACTTTGTTGAAACTCAAGCAAGACCGAGGCACCATGATTCTGATTGCTCCTTTTTGGCCGCGTCAGATCTGGTTCCCCCTTCTTCTGGAGTTATCCTCCGAAGAACCGTGGAGATTGGAGTGTTTTCCGACCCTCATCACGCAGGACGAAGGGGCTCTTCTACATCCCAGCCTCCGGTCCCTGGCACTCACGGCCTGGATGTTGAGAGCGTAGACTTTGCCTCTTTGGGTCTGTCAGAGGGTGTCTCCCGCGTCTTGCTTGCTTCCAGAAAAGATTCCACTAAGAGGAGTTACTTCTTTCTATGGAGGAGGTTTGCCGTCTGGTGTGACAGCAAGGCCCTAGCTCCTCTCTCTTGTCCTACACAGACCCTGCTTGAATACCTTCTGCACTTGTCTGAGTCTGGTCTCAAGACCAACTCTGTAAGAGTTCACCTTAGTGCAATCAGTGCATACCATTACCATGTGGAAGGTAAGCCGATCTCAGGACAGCCTTTAGTTGTTCGCTTCATGAGAGGTTTGCTGTTGTCAAAGCCCCCTGTCAAGCCTCCTACAGTGTCATGGGATCTCAATGTCGTTCTCACCCAGCTGATGAAACCTCCTTTTGAGCCACTGAATTCCTGCCATCTGAAGTACTTGACCTGGAAGGTCATTTTCTTGGTGGCAGTTACTTCAGCTCGTAGAGTCAGTGAGCTTCAGGCCCTGGTAGCCCAGGCCCCTTACACCAAATTTCATCATAACAGAGTAGTCCTCCGCACTCACCCTAAGTTCTTGCCAAAGGTTGTGTCGGAGTTCCATCTGAACCAGTCAATTGTCTTGCCAACATTCTTTCCCCGTCCTCATTCCTGCCCTGCTGAACGTCAGCTGCACACATTGGACTGCAAGAGAGCATTGGCCTTCTACCTGGAGCGGACACAGCCCCACAGACAGTCCGCCCAATTGTTTGTTTCTTTTGATCCCAATAGGAGGGGAGTGGCTGTAGGGAAACGCACCATATCCAATTGGCTAGTAGATTGCATTTCCTTCACTTACGCCCAGGCGGGGCTGGCTCTTGAGGGTCATGTCACGGCTCATAATGTTAGAGCCATGGCTGCGTCGGTAGCCCACTTGAAGTCAGCCTCCATTGAAGAAATTTGCAAAGCTGCGACGTGGTCATCTGTCCACACATTCACATCTCATTACTGCCTGCAGCAGGATACCCGACGCGACAGTCGGTTCGGGCAGTCAGTTCTTCAGAATCTGTTTGGGCTTTAGGATCCAACTCCACCCCCCGAGGGCCCTGTTTGTTCTGTTCCAGGCTGCACTCTCAGTTAGTTGGTAAATTTTTTAGGTCAATCTCAGTTATGTCCTCGCCGTTGCGAGGTCCAATTGACCATGGTTGTTGTTTTGAGTGAGCCTGGGGGCTAGGGATACCCCATCAGTGAGAACAAGCAGCCTACTTGTCCTCGGAGAAAGCGAATGCTACATACCTGTAGAAGGTATTCTCCGAGGACAGCAGGCTGATTGTTCTCACAAACCCGCCCGCCTCCCCTTTGGAGTTGTGTCTTCCCTTGAAGTGTATTGTCTTGCTACATTCTGGACTGGCCGGCTCGAGCCGGTTTCGGGCGGGAAGACGGCCGCGCGGGCGCGCGAGGACTAGCAAAGGACTTTGCTAGAGAAGTTTCCGATTGGAGGGGCTGCCGTGGACGTCACCCATCAGTGAGAACAATCAGCCTGCTGTCCTCGGAGAATACCTTCTACAGGTATGTAGCATTCGCTTTGCCTCAGGTACAAACTTAGATTGTGAACCCTCCTGGGACAGAGAAATATCCAGAGTACCTGAATGTAACTCACCTTGAGCTACTACTGAAAAAGGTGTGAGCAAAATCTAAATAAATAAATAAGCAGAGCTTTGTGGAGTGCGAGACACACCCCACCGTGCATGTGCAAGTACCTTTCCGCCTGCTGAGGTGCCGCTGTGTCAGTTTCCTAGCAGCCAAGACCCAGATCCTGCATCGACATTAGTGGTTCTGCAACCTGCTCCTGAGCCGGCACCCCAGCCTTTCCTGGTGTTGGCCCTTGATGAGCGCATCTGGGCCTTGCTTCCTGAGCTGCTGGTTGGCCTTCTGTAACGGTGTGTATTGGCATTGGGGGTGCATGCACCTACCCTGCCTCCCGTTGTGGCCCCGCTTGGCCTTCAGCCTGCGGAGAGGCCTCCAACACTGATGCCACATGCGGCTCCTGTGTCAACTGCCACCCAAGCCGGCACTCCCTCGACATCAGTGGAGGAAGCTTTGCCTGAGTCAAGGTGGGAACCGACTTCTCAATGCTGTTCTCGAGGACATGGCTCCTCCATGTCGAGGCAGGTTCGGTCTAGACACTCCCACCAGGAGGTATTGTCTGACACCGAAGAGGAGCACTCATGAGATTTAGAGGAGGATCCAAGGTATTTTTCCTTGGATGAGTCCTATGGAATTCCCTGGGAACCATCCCCTCCACCTGAAAGGAGAAAGTTTCCTCTGAGAGCCTTGCATTCCTTCTTTTGTCAAGGAAATGGCTGATGCCATTCTATTTCCTTTGGAAGTAGACTATGAGGCATATTTTCAAAGCACTTTGGGAGGCTAAGTTCCATAGGTTTCTATGGAACTTTGGGAGGCTAAGTGCTTTGAAAATCAGCTTATATGAGCCCAAGGGCCTGGACTACACGTCTCCTCCTAGGGAGGCTATAACTGTCCCTCTCCATGAGGTACTCCAGGAAGTCCTCATTAGGAATTGGGAGTCCGCTCTGTCAGTCCCGGTCATGCCCAAGATGATTGATACCATGTACCAGATCCACAGTACACCTGGTTTTGATAAGCTTCAGTTGCCTCACAATTCCATGGTAGTGGAATCTGCTGTTAAAAGAGCCAGGAGTTCCAGGGACTGTGTCTCGACGTCCCCAGATAGAGAAGCTAGAACCCTGGATTCTTTTGGGAGAAAGATGTTCCAGGTTTCAATGCTCATCTCCTGATTACAATCCTACCAGCTCTTCATGAGCATCTACTTGCAAAACTCGGTGTGCAAATTGTCAGACCTGGCTGAGACGCTACTTCCGGAGCAGGCCGAGTCACTTCGCTAGGTGGTCAAGCAGCAGAAGGTGTGTTGAAAGTTCTTGGCCAGGGGCACTTATGATACTTTTGATGTGGCATCCAGGATTTCTGCCCATAGTATAGCAATGCACAAACTTTCATGGCTGTGTGTTTCTGACTTGGAACATTCTGCTCACAGAGGTTGGTGGATGCCCCATGCCCGGGGGATAACCTTTTTGTAGAGAAGGTTGAGGAGGTTGCAGACCAAATCAAAAACATACTGATACCATCTCTCTTCTGCCGGGCGCCTTGACTTCAAAAACCTCTAAATTGCCCACTTAGAGCTCATTCGTTCAGCCCTCAGCACGGGCAGGTACTTGCAGAAGAATTTTCAGCCCTTCTGAAGGCCCATGCAGTCGAGCCTGTTCCACCAGGGGAGGAAGGGCGGGGATTCTATTCCAGGTACTGCCTTGTTCGTCCCATCCTAGACCTAAGGACCATGAACAAATTCCTAGTTCAAGAAGAATTCGGGATGTTTTTCCTGGGTACCTTTCTCCCAATGATTCAGAAAAATGATTGGCTATGCTCTCTGGACAAAGGATTCATATACTCACATCCCGATATTTCCAGCCCACAAGAAGTATCTTCGATTTCAGCTGGGAACACATTACTTTCAGTACTGTGTGTTGCCTTTGGGCCTTGCGTCAGCACTAAATGACTAGTGGTAGTTGCAGCATCACTATGCAGACTGAGAGTCCCATGGGATGGGAGGAAATACAAGAAGTGGAAGGACAGTGGTCCAGACTGAAAGAAGCTATAAATAGGGCCACAAACCTTTATGTAAGGAAAGTAAATAAAAGCAAGAGAAAAAGGAAACCGATATGGTTCTCCAAGCAAGTGGCTGAGAAAATAAAGGCTAAAGAGTTGGCATTCCAGAAATACAAAAAAAACTCATGAAAAGGGACACAAGGAGGAATACCGGATGAAACTGAAAGAAGCCAAGAGAGAGATACGACTGGCGAAAGCGCAAACGGAAGAACAAATGGCTAGAAATGTGAGGAGGGGTGGCAAATTTTTCTTCAGGTATATTAGTGAAAGGAAAATGACTAAAAAGGGAATTGTGAGACTAAAAGATACTGCGAACCGCTATGTGGATAATGATGAAGAAAAAGCAAATTTGCTAAATAGATACTTCTGTTTTCACAGAAGAAAATCCTGGAGAAGGACCGCGATGGACTGCAAAAAGTACAAATGAGATTGAAGTGGATAGAGCACCGTTCACGGAAGAGAGTGTGTATGAACAACTTGAAAAGCTAAAGGTGGACAAAGCCATGGGGCCAGATGGGATCCACCCTAGGATATTGAGGGAGCTCAGAGAGGTTCTGGCGGGTCCTCTTAAAGATTTGTTTAATAAATCCTTGGAGATGGGAGAGGTTCCGAGGGATTGGAGATCGGCGGATGTGGTCCCACTTCACAAAAGTGGTGATAGGCAAGAAGCTGCAAACTACAGGCCGGTAAGCCTCACTTCAGTTATTGGAAAAGTAATGGAAGCCATGCTGAAGGAAAGGATAGTGAATTTCCTGGAAGCCAATAAGTTGCAAGATCCGAGACAGCATGGATTTACCAAAGGGAAATCGTGCCAAACGAACCTCATTGAGTTCTTTGATTGGGTGACAGGAGAACTGAATCAGGGACGAGCTATGGACGTAATCTATAGATTTCAGCAAAGCTTTTGACACGGTTCCCCACAGGAGGCTCTTAAATAAACTGGAGGGGCTGAAGATAGGACCCGAAGTGGTGAACTGGATTAGGAACTGGTTGACGGACAGACGCCAGAGGGTGGTGGTGAATGGAATTCGCTCGGAGGAGCGAAAGGTGAGTAGTGGAGTGCCTCAGGGATCGGTGCTGGGGCCGATTCTGTTCAATATATTTGTGAGTGACATTGCTGAAGGGTTAGAAGGTAAAGTTTGCCTATTTGCGGATGATACTAAGATCTGTAACAGAGTGGACACCCCGGAGGGATTGGAAAACATGAAAAAGGACATACGGAAGCTAGAAGAATGGTCTAAGGTTTGGCAATTAAAATTCAATGCGAAGAAATGCAAAGTGATGCACTTAGGAAGTAGAAATCCACGGGAGACGTATGTGTTAGGTGTGGAGAGTCTGATAGGTACGGGCGGAGAGAGGGATCTTAGGGTGATAGTATCTGAGGATTTGAAGGCGACGAAACAGTGTGACAAGGCGGTGGCAGTAGCTAGAAGGTTGTTAGGCTGTATAAAGAGAGGTGTGACCAGCAGAAGAAAGGGGGTGTTGATGCCCCTGTATAAGTCGTTGGTGAGACCCCACCTGGAGTATTGTGTTCAGTTTTGGAGGCCGTATCTTGTTAAGGATGTAAAAAGAATTGAAGCGGTGCAAAGAAAAGCTACGAGAATGGTATGGGATTTGCGTTACAAGACGTATGAGGAGAGACTTGGTGAACTAAACATGTATACTCTGGAGGAAAGGAGAAACAGGGGTGATATGATACAGACGTTCAAATATTTGAAAGGTATTAATCCGCAAACAAATCTTTTCCGGAGATGGGAAGGTGGTAGAACGAGAGGACATGAAATGAGATTGAAGGAGGGCAGACTGAAGAAAAATGTCAGGAAGTATTTTTTCACGGAGAGAGTAGTGGATGCTTGGAATGCCCTCCCGCGGGAGGTGGTGGAAATGAAAACGGTAATGGAATTCAAACATGTGTGGGATAAGCATAAAGGAATCCTGTGCTGAAGGAATGGATCCTCAGGAGCTTAGTCAAGATCGGGAGGCGGGGCTGGAGGTTGGGAGGCGGGGATAGGGCTGGGCAGACTTATACGGTCTGTGCCAGAGCCGGTGGTGGGAAGCGGGACTGGTGGTTGGGAGGCGGGGATAGTGCTGGACAGACTTGTACGGTCTGTGCCAGAGCCGGGGTTGGGAGGCAGGGCTGGGGAGGTGAGGATAGTGCTGGGCAGACTTATACGGTCTGTGCCTGTGCCAGAGCCGGTGGTTGGGAGGCAGGGATAGTGCGGGGCAGACTTATACGGTCTGTGCCCTGAAGAGCATAGGTACAAATCAAAGTAGGGTATACACAAAAAGCAGCAAATATGAGTTATCTTGTTGGGCAGATTGGATGGACCGTGCAGGTCTTTTTCTGCCGTCATCTACTATGTTACTATGTGTTCCCATATCTCGACGATTGGCTGGTAAAGAGCACCTCTCTGTTCAGTGCTCGGGAATCCATGTGGATGACTATTTGGGTGCTCGAGCTACTAGGGTTTGTTTTAAACTACCCCAGGTCCCATCTTCACCCTGTCTAGCGATTGGAGTTCATAGGAGCCCTGCTTGATACACAGAAGTTTCGAGTCTATCTTGCGGAGATGAGAATGGATACTCTTGTCGCACTAGCTTCCAGGGTTCTAGTCTCACAGCAGGTCACAGCTCAGCAGATGTTGAGATTGTTGGCCCACATGGCTTTCACAGTGTATGTTACACCCATGACACGCCTTCACAAGAGATCAGCTCAATGGACTCTGGCTTCTCAGTGGTATCAAGCCACAAGGAGCCTGGAAGATGTCATCTAAGTGTTCCCAGAGCTTGTACGCTCCCTTCAGTGGTGGACCATTTGATCCAATTTGACTCTGGGACTTTCATTCCAAATTCCTCAGCCACAAAAGGTGCTGACGATGGATGCATCTCTCCTGGGATGGGAGGGCTCATGTAGATGGGCTTTACACCCAGGGTGTTTGGTCAATCTCCTGGAGCTCCTGGTGATCTGCAACGCTCTAAAGGCTTTCAGAGATCGGTTATCTCATCAAATTGTGCTCATCCAAACAGACAATCATATTGCAATGTATTACACCAACAAGCAGGGGGCACCGGATCATGCCCCCTGTGTCAGGAGGTTGTCCAAGTATGGCATTGGGCTCGCCACCATGGCATGTTCCTTCGAGCCACTTATCTGGCAGGCAAAAACAATACCCTGGCTGACAGACTCAGCAGGATAATGCAACCACACAAGTGATCTCTCAATATGAGCATAGCCCGCAAGATGTTCCGAGCATGGGGCACCCCCTTGGTGGATCTTTTCCCCACTCAGATCAACCACAAGGTCCCTCAGTTCTGTTCGAAGCTTCGGGCCAACGACAGACTAGCGTCAAATACCTTCCTACTCAATTGGGGAACAGGTTTTCCGTGTGCATATCCTCCCATACCTCTAGTGGGGAAAACGTTTTTGAAACTCAAGCAAGACTACGGAACCATGATTCTGATTGCGCCGTACTGGCCTCAACAGATATGGTTCCCTCTGCTTCTGGAAGAACCATGGAGATTGGAGTGGTTTCTGACCTTCATCACACAGAATGAGGGGTCTCTTCTACAACCCAACCTCCAGTCTCTGGCTCTCAAAGCTTGGCTATTGAGAACCTAGAAGTCGCTTCTTTGGGTCTTTCGGAGTGTGTCTCCCGGGTTTTGCTGGCTTCTAGGAAAGACTCTACTACGAGTTGCTATTTTTTCAAATGGAAGAGGTTTGCCATCTGGTGTGAGAGCAAGGCCCTAGATCCCCTTGCTTGCTCTACACAGACCCTGCTTGAATACTTTCTACACCTATCTGAGTCTGGTCTCAAGATCAACTACGTAAGGGGTTACTGTAGTGCAATTAGTGCACACATCTCTGGACAGCCTTTAGTTGTTTGCTTCATGAGAGGTTTGCTTTTGTCAAAGCCCCCTGTCAAACCTCCACTCGTGTCATGGATTCTCAACCGGCTGATGAAAGCTGCTTTTGAGCTAATGAATTCCTGCCATCTGAAGTACTTGGCCTGGCGGGTCATTTTCTTGGTGGCTGTTACTTTAGCTCGTAGAGTTAGTGAGCTTCAGGCCATACTGGTGGATTCACCTTATACTAAGTTTCATCACAACAGAGTAGTCCTCCACATGCACCCTAAGTTCCTGCTCAAAGTGGGGTTGGAGCTGAACCATTCGATTGTCTTGCCAGCATTCTTTCCCCAACCTCATGCCTATCCTTACGAAAGCACCTTGCACACCTTGGACTGCAAGAGAGTATTGGCCAACTACATGGAGCGACCAGGCCCCACAGACAATCCGCCCAACTTTTTATTTCTTTTGATCCTGACAGGATGGGGATCGGCATCGAGAAATGCACCATTTCTAATTGGCTGCAGATTGTATTTCCTTTACTTATGCCCAGGCTGGGTTGGCCGTAGAGGGTCATGTCATGGCTCACAATGTCAGAGCCATGGCTGCATCAGTAACCCACTTGAGGTTAGCCTCAATTGAAGAAATTTGCAAGGCTGTGGTCTTCAGTCCACATATTCACATCACACTACTGACTTGAGCAGGATACCCGATGCGATAGTCGATTTGGGCAGACATAGTAGAGGGGCATAATCAAACGAAAACGTCTATCTCCATGGGCGTTTATCTCTGAGAACGGGTCCTTGAAGGGGCGGACCGAACCGTATTTTCACAAAAAATAGACGTCCATGTTTTATTCGACAATTTGTGAGCTGGGCGTTTTTGTCTTTCAGCGATAATGGAAAATGAAAGCGCCCAGCTCAAAAACGAATAAATCCAAGGCATTTATTCGTGGGAGGGGCCAGGATTCGTAGTGCACTGGTCTCCCTCACATGCCAGGACACCAATCGGGCACCCTAGGGGGCACTTTTACAAAAACAAAAAAAAAAGGTAAAAGAGCTCCCAGGTGCATAGCACCCTTCCCTTGTGTGTTGAGCCCCCCAAATCCCCCTCAAAACCCACTGCCCACAAGTCTACACCATTACTATAGCCCTAAGGGGTGAAGGGGGGCACCTACATGTGGGTAGAGTGGGTTTGGGGGGGTTGGACGACTAAGCATTAAGCAGCACAATTGTAACAGGTAGGGGGGATGGGCCTGGGTCCACCTGCCTGAAGGCCACTGCACCCCCTAACAACTGCTCCAGGGACCTGCATACTACTGTCAGGGAGGTGGGTATGACATTTGAGGGTGAAAATAAAAAGTTGTGAAACATTTTTTGTGGTGGGAGGGGGTTAGTGACCACTGGGGGAGTCAGGGGAGGTCATCCCTGATTCCCTCTGGTGGTAATCTGGTCATTTAGGGCACTTTTTGGGGCCTTATTCGTGAAAAAACAGGGTCCAGGAAAAGTGCACTATATTCTAGCTACAAACGCATACTTTTTTTCCATTATCGGCGAAAGGCGCCCATCTCTGTTTGGGTGATAACCATGCCCCAGTCCCGCCTTCACCACGCCTCCGACACGCCCCCGTCAACTTTGTACGCTTCCGCGATGAAGTGCAGTTGAAAACGTCCAAGTTCGGCTTTCGATTATACCGTGTTATTCGTTTTTGTGAGATAAACGTCCATCTCCCGATTTAGGTCGGAACTTGGGCGTTTTTCTTGTTCGATTATGTTTCAACGGTTTTTATTGATGACAAATCAGAAAATACAACTTTACCATAACACATTAATATCATGTATGACAGTAACACAACTGGCACTCATCCTTATTGATAGTCATCAAAAAAAAATTTTTTTACATTTTAACCCTCCCCCTCAATTATTTATGTTTCAACAATTCGCTTATTGATGACAGAACAATCATCTCCAACAAGTGCGATGTACATAGGTCAAACATCAAATTTTGCTCCCCCACAACAGAACATTAATATCAGTCAGCAAGCTTTATCTATTATCTCCCCCCCCCCCCTTAATATTCAACAAGTTAGTACTATAGCAGTGTTTTGTCCCCAGTGTCAACCTTTAGCATTCCCCTCCCTGCCCTACCCATCCCCCAGTCCCCAGGGTAGATGTTTGCCCAGCCAATTATGAGATCGTTTTGCCCTAGTATATGTGTCGTTCCACTATGGGCAACTTTCAAGTGTGGACAACAGCAAATTCCAGATGAGGGGTCCTTTTTCCCTTAGTACCCCCCAATCCTCTATTCGGCCAACCTTCTTGAAAATGCCAGTGATTGATCACAAAGTGATCCCTAACGCGCCCCTCAATGAGCATATATCTCCCTGCAGTTAACTGGTATAATAGGATAAGGTCTCTCATCCCCCCAGAGCTCTGACCCCCCCCTCCCCCCCCCCCGCTATCTCATTCACTCCACATTCATCCCAATACATTCATCACCTGACTTCTGGATCTAGATGCAATGATGTTTAAGTAAGCTCCCCATACTCTAATGAACAACTTCCTCCTGTTCCCAGAATGACGGGCCCCTTGTGCTTCCCATAGCATCAGTGCATGTAATTTATTCCTCCAATACCAATAGGATGGAGGGGTGCTGGAAATCCAATGGTTGAATATACATTTTTTCCCCAGGATGCAGGACTTACTAAGGAACAGTTTCTCCTCTCGGCTCCCCATTGGCCACACTGCTCCCGAACTGAACAGTGCTTGATCAAATGAGATGAGTATTCGCCGCCCTAGAATCCCCGATAAAAATCGGGCAAGAGCTGTCCAGAACTTCCGAATGGCCCTACATTGCCACAGCCCATGTGTTAACGATGGCATGCTCGCCCCACATTTCCTGCATTTATCCGAGTCTTTAACCCCTGCTCGCCATGCCTGTTTGCCTGAAAAGTATGCCCTGTGCATTGATCTGAAATGACATTCCTGCAGCTCTGCACTGTGCACCACCTCCGGAATTCTTTTGAGTGCTGTTAAAACTTTCCCTTCTGTTATGTTCCCCCCTGCTTCCTTCCTCCAGCGATCGACCACTTCACTAACATCCCTCTGAGGCTTAAATTCTCTCAGGACCTTATGGAACCATGATACTGACACCTGTCCCGCTGCATCTCCGGCTAGAAATTCCCTAACCTTCCCCCCAAATTCCGTCGATAGAGTGGACTGGGGCAGACCCCGAATATAATGTGCCAGCTGCATATATGCCAGTTCTGTCATAGGCCCTCCCGCATATCTCCCAGAGAACTCCGTATATGGTATTACCTTCCCATCAGGTTGAACAAAGTGTTCCAGCAGGGACACACCCTTCCTCTCCAAGTCTCTAAAGACCCGGCTATCTCTTCCTGCCGGAAAGTCTGCGTTCCCCACAACTGACAGCAGCCCACTACTCTCCGGATTCTGTCCCCAATATCCTGATAAAATCCGCCAAACGTGTCGCATGGGCTTTAAAAGCACACTATCCCTAACCTGCTTTGGAAGTCCCTCATTTTTTGCATGCAGCAAATAACTCATAGACCAGGGCTTAAAGTAAGCTTTTTCCCATCCAAGATCTGTATAGGTGGACATTCCCAGGATCCAGTCCCTTAAGTGTCTCAACAGACAAGCCTGATTGTAATCGCTCATCTCGGGCATGCCCATTCCCCCCCTCCTCTGGGCTCCAAGTAAATGTTGCCATCGCATTTTTGGTTTTCTCCCCGCCCAGCAAAACCGCACCACGTGACTTTGTAATCTCCTCAAGTCTTTCCTCAATAGTCTGAGCGGCAATGCTTGCAGCACGTATAGCCACTTCGGGAATATAACCATACGATATAAGTGTATTCTACCCATAAAGGACAGTGGTAGCGAAGCCCACGCAGATAGTTGTATTTTGGTATCCCTAAGCAGCTGGGGAATATTATAACTATACAGTTTCATCGGGTTAAGCGGCAGCTGCACCCCTAGGTATTTGAATGCCTCTGTCGCCTGCCGCAAGGGGACTTAATCCCAGACTGCTTGTTTCACCCCCTCACTAGCCAAAGCCTCCGACTTGGCCAAGTTGAGTTTGAGCCCTGAAAACTCTCCATATTCTCGTAGGCTTTCCATTAAGTAGCGCAGTGACGTTTGGGGTTCTGTGATCAACACCAGCAAATCATCTGCAAAGGCTGCTGCTTTGAATTCTCTACCCTGAATACTCACTCCTTTTATGTCCGCATTCCTCCTTAATTCCCTCAAAAGCGGATCTAAGGTCAGTACAAATAACAGAGGTGATAAGGGACATCCCTGCCTAGTCCCCCGCCCAATAGAGAACCATTCTGAGCACATCCCATTAACACTGATTCGCGCCATAGGCCCGTTATAAAGTGTTGCCACTGCATCCGCAAAAAACCCCTCGATGCCATATGCCTGCAGTACCTCAAACAAGAACCCCCAGTCCACTCTATCGAAGGCCTTCTCTGCATCGAAACTAATTAACATAGCTTCTTGGCCCTCTTTTCTGACCCATTCCAGCGCCCCTAGGATCTTTCTCATGTTCTTTGCGATTTTCCTTTCTCGAACAAAACCTACCTGAGACTCCTCAATCAGGGCCGGTAGGAACCGGGATAACCTGTTGGCCAGAATCTTAGCCAATAACTTGGTCTCTGTGTTCAGCAGTGATATGGGTCTATAGGAGTCCGGGAGATGTGCCGGTCTACCAGGCTTTAATAGTACTGTAATATGGGCCTGATTCATATGTGTGGGCATCATTCCCTCCCGAGTTATTACATTAAAGATCTCTGATAGTATCTGGCCTATTTCTGATCTAAGCAGTTTATAGAATTCATTTCGGAGTCCATCAGGCCCAGGCGCCTTACCTAGTGGGCTCTGCTTTATCACCCAATCTACTTCGTCCTCCGTTATGGGAGCGTTTAAGATATGCAGCTCTTCTCTGTCCAAACGGGGTAGGTCTACACTGTCCAGGTAAGCTCTACTAGGTGTTACAATCTCCTCCTGTGGCTTATATAATTCCTCATAAAATTTTTTGAATACCCCAGCTACATCTTTATCAGTGTGCACCCTCACCCCCTGAGTGTTTGTCATAGTGAGTACCTTTCGTGGGCCCTCCCTTCTATTTATGAGCCTCGCTAGAAATCGCCCTCCCTTATTGGCAAATCGATATAGCTGGTATTTATAATATACTGCTGTTTTCTGCGCATTGTGATGCAACAGCTCATTGAGCGCCTGCTGTGTCTCTAATAACTGTGACCTCAGCTCCTGCGAGTGAACCTTTCCATATTGCCTCCTTAATGCAGTCACCCTTCTCTCCAATCGCATCACCTCCTTCTGTCTCACCTTCTTCTTAAAGCTCACGTATGCTATGGTCTCTCCCCTGAGAACCGCCTTAGCTGTCTCCCAGAATAGTACTGGATCGTCCCTATGTCCCGCATTATCCCCTTGAAAGTTAGCCCAACATGTCTTCAGGTGCTGCATAAACTGACTATCTCTATAAAGATATGCGGGAAAACGCCATAGGAATTCTCCCCTCCCCTCCCTATCCAAATGTAATCCCATAGAGACCCATGCATGGTCAGAGACCGCTATGGGACCTATTGTAGCCGCCGTTACCCGAGTAAAGATATCCCTGCCTACTAGTATATAATCAATGCGGGAAAGCGTAGCGTGTGCACGTGAGAGATGCGTGAAGTCCTGCTCTAGCGGATGTAAAGTTCTCCAAACGTCCACCACGTCCAATGCCTCCCCTAACATCCCAAGTCCTCGCAAAGTTCTAGACAGCTCCTGTGCTGTTGGGTGTGATCGGTCCATCTTGGGGTCCATAACCTCATTAAAGTCCCCTCCCATTACCACTGGCCCTTCACCCATGTCCCGCATCCTGCAGATAAGTTGCTTATAGAACTGCTTCTCAAATTTATTAGGCGCATAAATGTTGCATAACAGCAGAGGGTGTCTGTCCAATTCCACCGACACCAATACAAACCTTCCCCTTTTATCCCTAATTGTTTTTTTAATTTGCACTTGGATTCCCTTCCGGAACAAGATAATCACCCCCCCTTTTCCATCTACCGCTGGTGACTCCACAATTTCACCCACCCACCAGCGCTTCAATTTCTCATGCTCCGTTTTAGATAGATGGGTCTCCTGAAGGAGGGCTACTGCTGTTTTCTGATCATTGAGTGCCTTTAAAATTTTATATCTCTTGATGGGGGAATGTATACCTCCTACATTCCATGTTACGATGTTTAACACTGGCATCCCCCCTCCATATCCCACTCTCTGGTCCGTTGTTTCTGCAACTCACTCCCCCAGAGGGCATCCCAGCCTCCACCCCCCAGGTGTACTCCCCAATCTCGTTCTACAACTTTCCTATATTGGAAGCCAACTATTCCTTCTCTCCACATTCTCACATCTTGCATCCACATTCGTACCCCTGCCTCCCCCCTCCCCCCCTCCGTCTCCCTCCCCCTGCCCTCCCACCCCTCCCCCCACCCACCCATCCCCCCCAGACTTCCCTCACCCCTCCCCTTCCTCTCCCTCCCCTCATACATTACCCCTTCCATGCCAATTGGCATTCGAACTTCCCTCTCAGGGCTTGGGACTTCTCATAATGTCTGCGAGGGTATAACCCCTCTTCTTGTCCTGGTCACTTGACCTTGCTCTTTCATTAGCTCAACAACGTATATATTATATCCGCATGCCCAGTCTGCACCAACGGGTACAACATCCAAACGAAATCTCCACTCCGGCACCTCTCCTCCCACCAACAAAGCTTCTTGTAGTGCGTCAATTCTGTAATTCCACCAGGCCTCAACCGTTGTTTTGCCCATGTATTCCAGTTGTGTCCATGGTCAGCTTATCCACGTGTTCCTTCGCCGCTCTAAAGGAGTCAAAGTAGAGTACTTGCCCATTGCTGATCACCTTCAGCCGAGCCGGATATAACAAGCTGAACTTATATTTTAGCCCAAACAGTTTGGAGCAAAGAGGAGCAAACTCCTTTCTGGCTGCTGATACTTTTAGGGAGTAATCCTGAAAGCACAGAATTTTCCTGCCTTGGTACTCCAGCTGCTTCCCGGTTCTCAGCTTCTGCAGGATTTCAACTTTATGGGAGTAGTTTAGGATCTTCAATATAGCCACCCTTGGTCTGTCTGCGGTATCTCTTCGTGGCCCTAACCTGTGGGCCCGTTCAATTTTCAGCCTGCCCTCCAGACCTGGTTCCTCTAGCGCTTCCGGCAGCCATCTTTCCAAAAAGGCGCCAAGGTTTTTTTCAGGCAGGGCTTCTGGCAGTCCTACCAGCCCCAGGTTATTCCTCCTAGAACGATTTTCTAGGTCCTCCAACCTCGATTCTAATTCCGATAACCGGGATTCATGCCTGGGTTGCACCTCCGTTAATTTCCGGATTTCATCTTCCGCTTGCCCCAAGCGCTGCTGTGCCTCGTGCATATCCGTTACCAATGCTGCATGCCGTTCTTCCATCCCGTCTAGTTTGTCTAGGATGAGCTGCAACTTGTGCCCCACCGTTTGCTCCACCGCCAGTTTTACTTCTTCGGTGATTTCCGCTGCCCACAGGGAGCTCGGCGACGGTGAGTCTGGCGCGCTTTTGTCCGCCATCTTAGCTTCCACGGGCTTCGCTCTCTCTTTGGGTTCTTTCCTCCCTGATTTTGCCGCCATCCAGCGTCTTTCGCCGTTCCTTTGCGGGGCTTTTTGGGGGCGCTTCTCTCCCAGTGCCTTCCGTATATTTTTACGGAGTTCGGACGCTGTTTGCGAGTGCAGTTTATTCCAAGTCCCGGAGCAGTGCGATCTTCCGTCTCACCGCTTCATTCCCCAACCGGAAGTCCTTCTTGTTCGATTATAAGCAGGATAGTAACATAGTAGCATAGTAGATGACGGCAGAAAAAGACCTGTACGGTCCATCCAGTCTGCCCAAGAAGATAAATTCATTTGTGCTACTTTTTTATTTGTACTGTCCTCTTCAGGGCACAGACTGTATAAGTCTGGCCAGCCCTATCCCCGCCTCCCAACCACCAACCCCGCCTCCCACCACCAGCTCTGGCACAGACTGTATAAGTCTGCCCAGCACTATCCTCGCCTCCCAACTACCAGTCCCGCCTCCTACCACCAGCTCTGGCACAGACCGTATAAGTCTGCCCAGCACTATCCCTGCCTCCCACCACCGGCTCTGGCACAGACTGTATAAGTCTGCCCAGCACTATCCCCGCCGCCCAACCACCAGCCCCGGCACAGACCGTATAAGTCTGCCCAGCACTATCCCTGCCTCCCACCACCGGCTCTGGCACAGACCGTATAAGTCTGCCCAGCACTATCCCCGCCGCCCAACCACCAGCCCCGGCACAGACCGTATAAGTCTGTCCAGCACTAGTCCCGCCTCCCAACCACCAGCTCTGCCACCCATTCTAGGCTAAGCTCCTGAGGATCCCTTCCTTCTGCACAGGATTCCTTTATGTTTATCCCACGCATGTTTGAATTCCGTTACCGTTTTCATCTCCACCACCTCCCGCGGGAGGGCATTCCAAGCATCCACCACCCTCTCCGTGAAAAAATACTTCCTGACATTCTTCTTGAGTCTGCCCCCCTTCAATCTCATTTCATGCCCTCTCGTTCTACCGCCTTCCCATCTCCGGAAAAGATGTTTTTGCGGATTAATACCTTTCAAGTATTTGAACGTCTGTATCATATCACCCCTTTTCCTCCTTTCCTCCAGGGTATACATGTTCAGGTCCGCAAGTCTTTCCTCATACGTCTTGTAACGCAAATCCCATACCATCCTCGTAGCTTTTCTTTGCACCTCTTCAATTCTTTTTTTTTTGATTTATAAATTTTTATTGAACATCAAGCAATATAACAATAATCTGGAGCCCAGGACTCCCACAACTTTCCAACAAGCCAAAAGTCAAACCATTTCCACAAAGCTTTTTTTCCCCCCCTCCCTCCCCCTCCCCCCCATCTTACCCTCCCCCTACCCTTCCCACCCTTCAACGCTGTAACTTAACCAGCCCTGTTCACTATGTTTCCAGTAAAAAGTGTCTCCAAATGCATCCATTCTTCTGCAGTGTGACAATATCTCCCTCTACGTCTGTCCGTCATCTTTTCCATAGCCTCTATTATCCTAAGCCTCTCCACCCAATCCTTTCCCGTAGGGCCCTTTGTTTGTTTCCAATTTAAGGCCACAGTGGTTTTCGCCGCCGCAAAACCCATTCTTTTTATTCTGCATTGCCATCTCTTCCCCTTCCTATTGCCCCAGCCCAGCAAGCACCACTTAGGATCACATGGGACCAAATTACCCAATATTGTAGTTAGCAACCCTGTTACTTCCCCCCAGAATACCTGTAGTACCGGACACTCCCACCAAATATGAAAATATGTCCCCCTCCCAATCTTACATCTCCAGCATGTGTCAAGGGCATCTGGAAACATTGCCTTTATTTTATCAGGTGTGTAATACCATCTGCTTAGTATCTTGTACGCATTCTCTTTTATAAGGACACAAATAGATGCTTTCTTGGCCTCTAAACAAATTCGCCTCCATTCTATTTCAGTCAATTCTGTTTCCAGATCCCTCTCCCACGCCTTCATGTATGGCAATTTTACAAATTCCACTCCCCTAATATAATCATAAAGTTTAGATATCCCTCTCCCCTGTAGATCTATGGTACCCCACAGATTTTCAAATTTTTCAGTTATGGTTGGGTCCTCCTTCATCCCTATCTCCCTCCACATATAGTCCTTCACCTGCATGTATGCAAATATGTCTGACACAGGGAGTTCATATTCCTGCCTAAGTACCTCAAAGCTTTTGATCGCCCCATTCTCCAGGAGTTCCCGAAACCGAATCAATCCCTTTTGAAACCATGTGAGGAGAACCCGATTTTCTTTCCCCCCTATAAATCCTGGTTCTTGTGTTATCCAAGCATATGTGGATCTATTCCGGGTTTTCCTCAGTCTTTTCTTAAGAGTTCCCCATAATCTCAGCAAATGGGATACAAAGGGATTCAAGGCCATCCTCCTATACTCCACATCCGGGATTGAACCCCACAGTAACGCATCCAAATTTCCCCCCTGTACAAAGATCTGCTCCAGATTAGTTATTGGTGAGAGGTCTACTTTACTCCATAGTCCTATCTGCTGCAATTGGGATGCCCAATAATACCAAAGGATATTCGGCATGCCCCTTCCACCCTGTTCCACAGTCCGCCACATAATCTTCCTTGATAAACGGGCCTGTTTCCCACCCCATACAAAGCCTCCCAACTCCATTTGTAATTTGTAAATCTCCCCTTTGGGTACTAAAATAGGCAATGTCTGAAACAGGAATAGCAACCGGGGAAGGATATTCATTTTTATGGCTGCTATCCTACCCCACCAGGACAGCCAACCCAGCTTCCATCTACTTAAGTCCTTTCTGATTTCTCTAAAAAGAGGTAGATAATTCAACATGTATAAACTATTAAGGTCTCTCGAGATGTTAATACCCAAATATTTGAAGCTAGTAGTTGTGACCCTGAAATCAAAGTTACTCCCCAACTGTGCCATCTCTGAATCTGATATCGTGATGCCCATTAGTTCGGACTTATCCATATTAACCTTAAAGCCCGATAAGGTTCCAAAAAATGTCAATTCCCTCATTATTATAGGTAACGTCAGGAGCGGGGAGCCTACATAAAACAATATGTCGTCGGCAAATAATGCCATTTTGTGGTCTCTTCCCCCCATTCGGATCCCTTTAGCATCCCTTAGCATTCTTATTCTTTGTGCCAGGGGCTCTATAGAGATAGCAAATAACAACGGAGAGAGGGGGCAGCCCTGCCGCGTTCCTCTTTGAATGGCAAATGGGTTTGACCAACCCCCATTAACTTTGATCCTGGCCACCGGTGTTGTATACAGCCCTTTCACCCACCCCACAAACAGGCTTCCTAGCCCCATTTCCAACATTACCTCCCATAAATACTCCCATTCGACTCTGTCGAAAGCTTTCTCAGCGTCGACTGTGAGCAGGGCCAGTGAATCCCCCCTTTTCTGTGCTCCCCAAATTATATTTAGAGTTCGTCTGATGTTATCGCTCACTTGTCGGTGCATTATGAATCCTGACTGGTCTATGTGTATAAGCGAAGGAAGCAGTACCTTCAATCTCTCTGCAATTACCTTGGCCAGGATCTTAACATCGACGTTAAGTAGGGATATCGGTCTATATGACCCACATACCGTGGGATCTCGTCCCTGTTTTAGTAGTACCGAGATCCCTGCCTCCCTCATACTCAATGGCGGATTGCCTTCAACAAAACATACATTCCCAACCCTTACCAAGAGTGGACCTAATTCTTGCTGATAAATCTTATAAAATTTAGCAGTGTAACCGTCCAATCCTGGTGACTTCCCACTCTTCAAACCTCTAATAACTGAAAGCACCTCTTTAAGATCCATTGGAGCTTCCAGTTCCGCCCTCTGTTCAGCTGTTATCTTTGGTAAATCTAATTCCTGTAGAAACTCTAGAATGTCATGTTTCTGAGGCCCTTCTCCCTTTGCATACAATTTAGCATAGAAGTTCACAAATTGTTCTCTAATTTCATCGTCCTGATAGTGGAGCCTATCATTTACCCCTTTAATTTTAACAATTGTATTTTTTATCCTTCGTTCCCTAAGCCGCCTTGCTAGCATGTTTCCCGCCCTATTACTAAATTCAAAAAAGTTCTGTTGCATTAACCCTCTATGGAATTCCATCTTTTTCAGCTGTATAGTTTGTAATTCCGTTCTCCACTTAATGAGTTCTTCCAAATTCTGAGCTCCACCCACCCGTTGATGTCTAACTTCCTGTCTTACCAGCTCTTTCCGCACCTGTAATTCATGGTGTTCTCGTTCCTTTTTCCTACAAGCCCCTTTTCGAATAAGATGTCCCCGGATCACCACCTTTAATGCATCCCACACAGTTCCCACCCCCACCTCTCCGTTGTCGTTAAATTTTAAATATTCTTTAATAGCTTCTCGAATTTCCTGACAGTCTGTCATTTGATCTAGTAGAGTTTCATTAAGGCGCCACAGCTTTCCCATTCTCTTACATCCCCTCCCCTTCAGTGCAATCCAGACTGGAGCATGATCTGAGGCATGAATGCTCTCAATCTCCGTCTGATGAATTGCCCCCCATATCTCCCTACTGCACCATAACATATCAATTCGTGCATAAGTGCCCTGAGCATGTGAGTAATGGGTATATGTTCTTTGAGCTGGATGCTGGAGTCGCCACACATCAAGTAAATCTAATTCCCTCATCAATTTACGTAACATACGTCTATTGGCTCCCCCCCCACCCACTCCCCCTTTAGAGTGGTCAATCTCTTCTACCGTATAATTGAAATCCCCCCCCAAGAGAATCTTCCCCTCCACGAAGCTCGCTAATTCTTGCCTGAGATGATCATAAAACCTCCCCTGGCCTACATTGGGTGCATAAACATTGATAAGTGTGAGTGGGCCCTCATTTGTTCTCCCCTTAATGGCAATGCATCTCCCTTCCCTTTCTTTGTAAACATCCTCTTTAACAAATTGCACATGTTCCTTCACATAAATTGCCAACCCCCCGGTTTTACTCCCCTTGGGATCTGCCAACGTAAAGCCTTCTCCCATTCCTTTGTTGAGTATCAAATGTGTATCCTGCGGCCTAATGTGAGTTTCTTGTAGGAAGACTATGTCCCAGTTCATTCTGCGCAGTTCTCTAAAAATCACGCTCCTCTTATTAGGGCTGTTCAAACCATTTATATTCCATGACCCCACCCTTAGCCCCCCTCCCCTGGTCCCCTCCCCCCCTCCTCCCAATCACGGGCCTGTCCCTCAACTGGCCATCACCCCCGTCTGCCAGTTTTGCCCCTCAGGAAGTGAGCCCTCCCCAGAGGACCGCTCATTAACCATAAACTCAGTCATCAGCATTCCCCAACATTTCCTTTCCCCCTGCATCTCCATCCCGTCATATAACATTACATAACAACCTGCAGGTCACCCCGCTTGTCTGTCTTCAGACCAAAGTTCAAACCAAGAAGTCTGTACTTGACTTTCTTCAAGTCCCATCTTCATTTTCAAGTTCCGAACGCCCCACAGACTGTGATCGATATTCCTTCTGTCTGGTAACCGTCTGCCATCCATTTCGCTCCTTTCGAGCCGGGCTATTCTGCTTCTGCAGTTGTGCTTCCTCCACCTCTCTCGGCAAATCTGAACACCCCATATCGCGTAGAAGTTTCCATGCCCCCAAGTGGGATTGTAGTCTGCGAGTGCTGTTACCGACAGTAATTTGTATTCCAAATGGATGCAACCACCGGTATCTCAGGCCAGCCTTCTGGAGGTATGTCGTGACTTCTTTAAAATCTCTCCTCCGTTGTAATGTTTTCTTTGCCAAATCCTGGAACACTTTGATTTTCCCTGATTTCCATTCTATTTCTCCCATATTTCTCGCTTTCCGCCACACCTCTTCCTTCACAGTGAACTTGTGAAAGCAAGCTATTATGTCTCTCGGCATTCCACCTCGTTGTGGCCCCAAGCTCCTATGGGCCCTCTCGATTTCCACCGGCTCCCCCCTTGCTTCTTCTTCGGAGCCGGTGTCTTGCTGTAATAAGAAGGCACATAAATCCTTTACCGTCTGGGCTGCATCTTTGAATTGATCTTCCTCCGGCACCCCCTTGAATCTCAAATTGCACCTCCGTGAGCGATTCTCCAAGTCTTCCATCACCATCTCTATCTCTAGCTTAGATTGCTGTTCCGATTTTAGAGATTTCCGCAGGTCCCGAACCTCTGCTGACACAGCTTCAGTCTTTTCCTCCGCCTCTGCCAGCCGGTTACCAATCTCTTTCATTTCCTCTCGCAACTCCGCAACTGCTGAGTGTAGGCTGCGCCTCGTTGTTACCATTTCTGTTTTTATTTCTTTAAACCACCTTACAAAGTCCTGTTTGCAAATTTCTGTGTCACTTGCCCCATTCTCCTCGGGGTCCGGATCCGACTCGTATTCCTCGGCCGCCATTTTGGAGCCTCGTGTCATTGTTCGCGCTCCTGCACTCCCGCTCGGCTTCGGTGCCTCAGAGGCAAATTTAAATTTGGCCAGCTTCTTCTTCGCCACCATTCCGCTTGTGATCTTGTTATCTGAAGACAGGTCTCTTCGATTTGAGTGGGGAATCTCTTAATTTCGCCTCGGAGCTGACAGAGCTCTTTAGCTAAGCAGCCATCTCCAGGAGCTGACGTCACTTCCTCCACCTCTTCAATTCTTTTTACATCCTTAGCAAGAGACGGCCTCCAAAACTGAACACAATACTCCAGGTGGGGCCTCACCAACGACTTGTACAGGGGCATCAACACCTCTTTTCTTCTGCTGGTCACACCTCTCTCTGTACAGCCTAGTAACTTCCTAGCTACGGCCACCGCCTTGTCACACTGTTTCATCGCCTTCAGATCCTCAGATACTATCACCCCAAGATCCCTCTCCCCATCCGTACCTAGCAGACTCTGACCGCCTAACACATATGCCTCTCTTGGATTTCTACTCCCTAAGTGCATCACTTTGCATTTCTTCGCATTGAATTTTAATTGCCAAACCTTAGACCATTCTTCTAGCTTTTTCAGATCCTTTTTCATGTTTTCCACTCCCTCCGAGGTGTCCACTGAGTTACAAATCTTAGTATCATCTGCAAATAGGCAAACTTTACCTTCTAACCCTTCGGCAATGTCACTCACAAATATATTGAACAGAATCGGCCCCAGCACCGATCCCTGAGGCACTCCACTACTCACCTTTCCCTCCTCCGAGCGAACTCCATTCACCACCACCCTCTGGCGCCTGTCCGTCAACCAGTTCCTAATCCAGTTCACCACTTTGGGTCCTATCTTCAGCCCATCCAGTTTATTTAAGAGCCTCCTGTGGGGAACCGTGTCAAAAGCCTTGCTGAAATCTAAGTAGATTACGTCTATAGCACGTCCACGGTTCAATTCTTCGGTCACCCAATCAAAGAATTCAATGAGATTCGTTTGGCACGATTTCCTTTTGGTAAAACCATGTTGTCTCGGATCTTGCAACTCATTTTCTTCCAGGAAATTCACTATCCTTTCCTTCAGCATCGCTTCCATTACTTTTCCAATACAGACAGTATTGCATAATCTGTTTAGGGTCTAGATTCCAGTTCCACCCTCCTAGGCCGATTTTATTCTGTTCCAGGCAGCACTCTCATTCAGATTGTATATAGTTTCAGGTTAATCTCTCTTATGTGCTCGCCGTTGCAAGGCCCAATTGACCAATGTTTGTTGTTTTTGGTGAGCCTGAATGCTAGGGATTCCCCACTTGTGAGAATCTATAAGTCTGCTTGTCCTCGTAGAAAGCGAAGTTACTTACCTGTAGCAGGTATTCTCTGAGGACAGCAGGCTTTATATTCTTACAGTCCCTCCCACCTCCCCTTGGAGTTGTCTCCTTTTTTATTTTTACTTTTTTGCTGTAGTATAAAACTGAGGAGGCCGCGTTCTTGTGGTGGGTGGGAAGGCACTCGCGCATGAACGATGGAACGTGTCTTATGCTCCACAAAGCTCTGCTTATGCTTTTCATAAGTCCCGGACCGGGCAACGCGGTTTGGTGTTACCCACTTCTGAGAATGATCAGCCTTCTGTCCTCGGAGAATACCTGCTACAGGTAAGTATTTTCGCTTTTGCAGATCATGGGCTCCCGTTTCTTTTATCTATAAACCTTAAGGAGCTTATTTTAGAAGCATCCACACATAGAAATAGCAGCATTTACATATGTAGATTGCGTTCATGTGCAAATAGCCATTTCAGAAAAATGTTATGTGCATATGTAGATGTTCTAAGGCACAGAGATTTCCAGGGGGTGTGGTTTGGTCAAGCTAAAAAATTATAGTTCCAGTTTTACAATGAGATTACATGTATATTTAAAAAAATAAAATTCCTGTGTTGGCTTTTGCACCTGCTTCAAAACATGTACAAGTGCCAGAATTAATACATTGTTTCATTGAAAGCTTGATTTGCTGGTTTTACTGTTTAGAGTAGCATATATTTTGTGAACTTCACTATACTTTTTTGCTAGAAACATCGTTTGTGGTTTTCCAGCTGTTTTAAATGGTTCAGGAGGTTTAAAAACTGGGAATTAGGGTTTCTATTGATTTTCATTTTATTATTTGAAAGTAAGTGTGTGTATTTTTGAGCATTGGTTGCCACCTTGTAAAGTGTGGGTTATAAATTTGGAAAATAGTAAATTATTTATACTTCATAGTATTTATAAATAATGTAAGTGCTAGTTAAACATAGAAATATATTCAGAGGTATCCAGATAAATGGAATTTTCCAGATCTCTAACTGGTTAAATTTTAATCATACAAGTCATTTGATTACAATTTAATTGACCATGAAAAGGAGGGTTGAGCACGACCTGCCTGACTGCTTGGTAACATAGAGGGGCATTTTCAAAAGGAACGTCTAAATCAGAATGTGGTCGTTTTACAAAGACTTCCAAACTCTGAACAGGAAATAAGGTCATTTTCGAAAAAGATAGACATCTATCTTTTGTGTTCGAAAATACTATGGACGTCCTTTTTTTGGTCCATTTTCGAACAAAAGACGTCCAAATGCAAGCTGTCCAAAACAGAGGAGGAGTGGCTTAATGGTTAGCCATTAACAGAGTGGACACCCGGGAGGGAGTGGAAAACATGAAAAAGGATCTGAGGAAGCTAGAAGAATGGTCTAAGATTTGGCAATTAAAATTCAATGCAAAGAAATGCAAAATGATGCACTTAGGGAATAGAAATCCTCGGGAGACGTATGTTTTAGGCGGGGAGAATCTGATAGGTACGGACGGGGAGAGGGATCTTGGGGTGATAGTATCTGAGGATCTGAAGGCGACGAAACAGTGTGACAATGTGGTGGCCATAGCTAGAAGGTTGTTAGGCTGTATAGAGAGAGGTGTGACCAGCAGAAGAAAGGGGGTGTTGATGCCCCTGTATAAGCCGTTGGTGAGGCCCCACCTAGAGTATTATGTTCAGTTTTGGAGGCCGTACCTTGCGAAGGATGTAAAAAGAATTGAAGCGGTGCAAAGAAAAGCTACGAGAATGGTAAGGGATTTGCGTTACAAGACGTATGAGTAGAGACTTGATGACCTGAACATATATACTCTGGAAGAAAGGAGAAACAGGGGTGATATTATACAGACGTTCAAATATTTGAAAAGTATTAATCCGCAAACGAACCTTTTCCGGAGATGCGAAGGAGGTAGAACGAGAGGACATGAAATGAGATTGAAGGAGGGCAGACTCAAGAAAAATGTCAGGAAGTATTTTTTCACAGAGAGAGTAGTGGATGCTTGGAGAACTCGTTTTATTATAAAAACTAAAAACAGAATACAAACAGCGCATATCACCCCCTCATCCCTCCCCCCTCATCCCCGAACAACAACCCCCTCCCACATCCTATCCACAATCCCACCATAGGGCCTCCCCCCACCAACCAAATACAGAGAACACCCACCTACAACAACAAACCCTCATAGTGTTCAGGGCGGGTTCAACCTCACCTGTTCCCACCACCTAGCGGCCACCCTCCTACCTTTCTCCACCCGTTCCCACTTCGCCACTGCCTTCACCGCCCCCACCACCTCCCAGCTGATCTGTTCCACTGACCGGACATCCTGGTGCAGGGAGACCCTGCATCGCGCCATCCACAGACAATATCGCAAGATCACCGAGATCACAAACCTCGTCACCGGATCCAAACCCCCAATTCTACCCAGAGGGCCATAGACCCAATCCGCATAGCTGTAACTACGAAACCCGGGGATCTGTAGCAAAGAGGCAACCCTGTCCCCCACTTGGCCTGAAAATGAACACTTCTGCAGGAAGTGCTCCATTGTTTCCTCCAACCCAGCACACTCCCCCCTCGGACATCCTCGGTCTTGCGCCTTGCGACATTTTAAATTACCCCGCACATACAGCTTTCCGTGAAAGGACAGCCACGCAATGTCCCGATATTTAACCGGGATCCGGTCAGATGTGATAAACTGCAGACCTTGCTGCAATCAAGCCTCCGGGCCATCCCGCAGCACCAGCGGCGCCGGGAACACCTGCGACCTAACCCTCTCCATCCACACCGCCCTCCTCCCTTCCCTAATATCTTCTACCAACACCCCCCACACCCGCACCAGCTTAAGCAGAAGTTTGTAATAGCCCACCCCTCCCGGACCACCCTTCCTCAGCGCTACCACTCTCCCCCCTTGCTGCCAGAGAGACCAATATCTTGGCCACCACCGGAGCACACTCTGTGCCCACCCCGGCGGCTCCGGTCCCACCGCCCTACCTAAATTAAACTGTAAAAATAATGCACTAAAAAATAACACCGGATTCAACATGCCCACCCCCCCTTCCTTCCTCGTCAAGTATGTTATGTTCCTCTTCACTGGATTCATCCGGTTCCCCCACAACATTTGAAAAAAAACACTGTATAACCTCGTATACCTGCCTTCAGGCAATAAACAAATATAACTGACAAACAAAAAGAGGGGAACCAGATGAACCTTAATCAACCGAACTCGTTCCCCCATGGACATTCTCCACCCCTTCCACCGATTTACCCGGGTCTCGGCCTTCTCCAGACACCTGTCCCAGTTGTACAGGCCATAATCCCCCAAGTCAAAATATATCCCTAGCACCCTAAGGCGCTCTCCCGGGGCAGGGAACCCCCCCCCCAACTCAAAAATCCTCCCCCGCTCCCCCACCCACAAACTCTGTGATTTCTCCCGGTTCACCCTCGACCCCGTTGCTCTTGCATATTCCCTAATCAAGCCCAACAACTGTACCCCCTCCTGCTGATCTGCCACCCATACTGTGACGTCATCGGCGTACGCCACCACTCTTAACCGACTATCCCCCCCCACCTCTACCCCCTTCAGACCCTGCCCCCCCCCTGCTCCACCCGTCTCACAAAGGGGTCAATAGCATAGGCATAGAGCAGCGGACTAAGTGGACACCCCTGCCGCACCCCCGCCCCTACTCCGAACCCCCTCCCCCGCCAGCCATTAACCAAGGGAAAACATTGTGCCTGATGGTACAAAAGCTGTAGCTGCCCTACCCACTCCTTCGGGAATCCGTAATGCCCCAACACTCTCCATAAAAAACACCATTGTACCCGATCAAACGCCTTCTCCTGGTCCAGGGCTACTAACAGTCTCCCCCCTCCCCCCTCCCTGCTACGCTCGAACCCCTCCCGCACCCAGGCCGCTGCCTCTAGAACCCCCTGTCCCTGTACCCCACACGCCTGCGAGGTCGCCAACAGAGGCCCGGACACCTGTCTCATCCTCTGGAATAGCATACGTGCAAAAATCTTACGATCTGTATTGAGTAACGCGATGGGTCGCCAATTGGCCAATTCCGTAGGGTCCTTCCCCTTGCTGAGCAGGACCAGGGCCGACTCCGTCAAAGACTTCGGAAGGGACCCCTCCACGCGGGCCGCCTCCCACACCTGCAACAAAATCGGCCCCAACCTGGCCCGGAAAGCCTGATAAAACTCAGCCGGCAGGCCGTCCGGCCCCGGCGATGACCGCTTGTGAAGTGCCCCAATGGCCTCCTCCACTTCCCCCAATGTCCAAGGCCGTAATAAGACCTGAAGCTGAGGACCCCAGTTCCCTATCCCCGGGGTACCTGTCACGTAATGTTCCATCCATTCCTCATCTAGCACCTGGGCAGTAAAACATCCCGAAAAATGAGCCCCCACTGCCCCTAGGATCCCTTCCTTACACTCCTGCAAAATCCCTCCAGCATCCCTCACCTTTTCCACCACCCTGTGCTCCCGTCGTTCCCTACAACAGGCAAAGGGATCCGGGTTAACTAGCTTCCCGAAGTCCCGTTCGTACACCAAGGAGGCATACCGGTTGTATTGCACTTGCTCCAAGAGGTCCTGCAATTCCCTGATCTCCTCCTCCCGTCCCCCCTGGGAAATCAGCTTATCCCTCCTCTGTTTAACTGCTAGTCCCAACCTCGTCCGCTCCATACCATCCTTCCTGGCCTGCCGTAAGAAAAACCCCCGTGCCCGTCGTTTCACCTCATCCCACCATCCCCCAAGCGACCGAAAGGCTCCCTGCACCGTTACTTGGTCTTCCAAAAACCCCAAAAAATCCTCCCGTATCCTCTCATCTTGCAACCACTTCAGATTCAACCGCCATAACCCCCTTCCCGGCCTATTGGCTGCCCCCCCCCCAACCCGGAGGAGGACCATACGATGATCCGAGAAGTCCACATTCATTACCCACGGCCCCCCAGCACACACCCCCCGCCGCACTAAAAACCGATCTATTCTGCTCCTACACTGCCCTCGAAAGAACGTGAACCCCTCCGCCTCCCCACAAAACTCCATATGTGCATCGATCAACCCTGCTTCCCTCATAATCCCTGCCAATCGTACTCCGTCATACCGTACCTGCGCCGATCTACCCCCGCTATCCTGTTTTCGAAGAATGGTATTGAAATCCCCCCCCCCAAAGAATCTGGCGGGATGTGCAGAGATAGGGCCTGATTTTCCCAAACAAACCCACCCTCTCCTTCTTACTCTGGGGCCCATAGATATTCACCACTCTCAAAGCCCTTCCCCCCCAAATCACATCTACTACCAGACATCTTCCCACCCCCAATTCCACCACTCTTTGGATGTTAACCTCCTGGGATTTAAACAGAATCCCGACCCCCCCATACCTTTCCCCCGCTATCCCCCATACCGAGGGTCCCCACCTCCAGGCCCGTTTTGCTCGCCGAATCTCTTCCAGCGACCTCAGCCGCGTCTCCTGCAGCAGAAAACAATCAGCCCGCACCCGAGCAAACGTATCATATGCCAGACACTGTGCCTTAGCCGAGGCGATACTCGCTACATTAAGCGAGGCAAACGTCAGAAGAAGCCCTGCCATTGTCAGCCGTAGAAGCCGTCAGCCCCTCAAACCCTTCTTCCTCCACTGTACCACCGCCTCCAGACCGCTCCCGTTCCCCCCCCCGGATCCAGGGCCACTTGCACACCACCCCCTGCATCCTCAATCCCCCTCCCACCCCCCCATCCCCCCCTTCAAGCTCGCCCCCTCCGCCCCCTTCCATCCTCCTGTTCATCCTCCTCATCACCCCCAACCCCTCACCCCCCCCGTCCCCTTCCCCCACCCCCCCTCCATAACCTCTCCCAAACCCTCCTCCACTTCCACTCGCTCCCCCCAACTCCTCGGAGGGTCCCGAACCCTACTTTCCGCTCCCTCCGCCTTCCTTTTACTCCCCTTTCTCCCATCCTGCCCTCCATCCTCTTCCTTCCCCCCGTCCTCCTCCTCCTTTCCTTCCCCTTCTCCTCCTCCTCCCTCCTGAACCCCCTTCTTCCTACCCCCCACCCGTCCCTCCCGTGCCTTCCCCAACTTCCGTTTCCGTTCCACCCTCCCCCCTATCTGCTCCCCTTCCTCCCTCCGCATCTCCTCCTCTTCTGCCTCCTCCCCCAGCACTTGATACCTATTCCCCCCCCGACCCCTTCTGCCCCTTCTCCTTCCGTTCCCGACCCCCAACCTTCCCTCCCTTCCCCTTCTTCCGTACCACTTGCACCCAATCCCCCTCCCCCGCCTTCCCCTGCCCCCCTCTGCCTCCGGCCCCTGCCAAACCCCCACCCCTTCCCCATCCACCCCCCCATCGCTCTCCTCACTCCCTACCTCCCCCTCCCCATTATGAGATGCCTGTGGACAGTCCCTAAATACATGTCCCAGGTTACCACACAGATTGCAGCGAATCAAAATGCAATCCTCTGTGGCATGTCGAATACCCCCACACCTCCCACACTTTAACACAGGACACGACATACTAAAATGTCTGAACGAACCACATTTAAAACATTGTCGTGGCTGTCCTTTATAGAAGCAGAGTATTCTATCACTGCCAAGGAAAGCCGCCGAGGGGAGGTGCTGCACTACGTGCCCTACCTGCCGCAACCTGACCAGTGCTCCCCATCCCCCTGCCCAAACCCGACTAGGATCCGGCAACTTGGATAACGGGGATCGCAGCTCTGCATACCTTTGCAGCCAATACTCCAAGTCAGCCCTGGACAGGGATTCATTACGTACCAGCAGGGTCACCTGCACCAGGTCCGGCTGACTAATCGGGATAGCCTTAAAACCCCTCCATTCCCCCACCCCCCTCACTCCCTCATACCTTTCCCAAAACTCCTCCAAGCCCCTCTGGGTCAGGAAACTTAAATCATATTCTGGGACATTGACGGGGTGGATGCAGGCATAGAAATCCTCCGGGATAAATCCCAGCCCCATCACCTGCCGCAGAACCAACTCCCGGGATGGCATCGCCCCCTCCCCTACCCACTTCAACTGCACCACATTACGCCTTTTTGGCAGCTGACCAGACCCCCTCCCTGACCCCTCAAAACCCCTGCCCATATTCCCAATTCCACTCTGTCCTCCCCCCCCCTTCCCCTGAACCACTGCTGCAAAAGTCCGAGACCCCTGCCCCCAACGCCCCCCTCCCCCACCCCCTATACTACTTCCCACCCTACCCCCGCCTCCCCCTTTCTCTCCCACCCCAACCCCATCCCCCCTCCCCTGCCCCCCTTCCATTCCCCCCTCTCCCCTTATTACAGCCCCTTCCTGTGTCTCTACTACCCGAACACCGTCCCCAACAGCGTCCAGACTTGCCCCCAAAGCGTCCACACTTGTCCCTGCGATAACCAGGGTCCGCTCTGGGGCCGAACTGTCCCTCGTCAGCTGTGCAATGCTGTCCAGTACCGGAGCTTCCAGGCACCCTGCCCCCGAACTCCTTCTGACGTCCAATCCTCGGGGCGGGGCCTCAGACACTCCACTGTTCCCATAGGCCAGCTCCTCCTGTTCCTTCCTCGGGCTCTCCTGCTCCCTCCTCGGGTTCTCCACCGCCAAGCTCTCCTGGCCTGCTACCTCCGTCTCCATGCCTGGGGACGTGTCGCTGGGGTATTGCCTCTCTTCTCCCGGGTCCTCCTCATGGACCCCCGGCAATGCTGAAGAACTCCCAGCCTGCTCTGCACCCGGTGAGGAATCATCCCTCGCCGACTGGTGACCAGTCCGCTCTCCGTGTCCACTGCCCTGAAGGCCTCCATCCTCTGCCTTCCCAGCATCAACCGCTCTCTCCTCCTCGTGTAGTGGGCGAGGATTCTGATGCCCAGTCAACTCCAGCTGCTCAGCAATCCTTCCGGACTCCTCCACCAACAGCAATGACGGCGTCTGCCTTCCGTGGCTCACCTGCACCGTCCCCTCAAGCGGGGCCTCTTCAGCCGCCTGGTCCCCCACGCCATCATCATCTCCAGGTACCTCCACCTCCGCTGTTTAAAGGGCACACTCCATGTTCCCATCTGCTACTTCCAGTATCTGGACTTGCTGTTTTTCCTTCTTACTTGTTCCTTGCTCCCCCACACCGGACTGTGTGGCCAGTTGCCTCATGAAGGATAACGGGGAGGGACTGTGAACCCCTGCCTGCTCCTGCCGGGATCCCAGCCCCCCTGCACCTCCTGGTGTTAGCATAGAGGACATCCGATCCCGGTTACAATAAAGTTCCTGCAGAGGGTTTCCTGAGCCCCTTTTCAACTTTCTCACTAACAGTTCCTTTCTGGCCAGCAGTTTCACTATCCGCGCCTCCTCTTTCTCATACATCCGCTTATGTTCCTCGGGGGCTAACCTGCACATCGTGTGCGCCATCTTAACTCTTTTCCCCAGCTCGACCACCTCTTTTTCTTCCTTCTTAATGCGCCTCACAATAGCAATTATCCTGCTTGCTGGGTCGTCCGGATCATACCAGCCTTCCACCAAGTCCACCTCCTCGTCATCTGAGGATTCGCTCTCCTCACTCTCCCCAGCCTCTGGCCGCCGTACATCCACTACCCGTTCCGGGTCTTCCAAACTCTCCTTCTCAGCCGGCTCCAGCATTCTTCCCCCCTCACCTTCCAGATATTGCGATGCAGTGGGGGGGCCGCTGCTCACACCTCCGCCCTGGGGTTGCAGTGCCCTTCGATCTACCGGGCTCCTCTCCCTCCTTTCTGGGGGTTTCCCAGCGAAGGAACCACTCCTCCTGGCCCTCAGGTCCCGGGCCCCCGAAGGCCCCAGAGCCTGGGCCTTTCCTGAGGCATGCTCCCCCCAGGCCTGCCGCATGGTGGGGCAAGGAGCTGGCCTCACTCCCTTCCTCTCTGGAAACTAGCAGAGCTTCCAACCGCACCTCCTCCTCCTTGGAATGCCTTGGAATGCCCTCCCGTGGGAGGTGGTGGAAATGAAAACGGTAACGGAATTCAAACACGCGTGGGATAAACATAAAGGAATCCTGTTCAGAAGGAATGGATCCTAAGGAGCTTAGCCGAGATTGGGTGGCAGAGCCGGTGGCGCGAGGCGGGGATGGTGCTGGGCAGACTTATACGGTCTGTGCCAGAGCCGGTGGTGGGAGGACGGGCTGGTGGTTGGGAGGCGGGGATAGTGTTGGGCAGACTTACACAGTCTGTGCCCTGAAAAGGATAGGTACAAATCAAGGTAAGGTATACACAAAAAGTAGCACATATGAGTTTATCTTGTTGGGCAGACTGGATGGACCATGCAGGTCTTTTTCTGCCGTCATCTACTATGTTACTATGAGGCATATTTTCAAAGCACTTTGGGAGGCTAAGTTCCATAGGTTTCTATGGAACTTTGGGAGGCTAAGTGCTTTGAAAATATGCCTCATGTTACCATGTTAATGCAGTGGGCGTTGAGCCTGGCAACATGAGTTCAATTCAAACTGCTGCTCTTTTGGCAAGTAAAATGCACAAGGGGCATTTTTGGATATGACAACTAAGCCTGAATTTGGACGTTTTTTGTAAAACGTCCAAAATCAGAACAGGAAAGGTCATTTTCTACAAAAAAAAAGTCTATATTTTCCTTTTGAAAATGCTGTTTGGAAAAATGTTTTGTGATTTGGGGGAGTAAGGGGAGGTGAGCCCCAATTCCCTCCAGTGGTCATCTGGTCATTTGGGGCACCTCTTGTGTGAAGCAGAGGAGTAGCCTAATGGTTAGTGCAGCAGACGTTGATCCTGGGGAGGTGGGTTCAGTTTTCTCTGCAGCTATTTGATATAAAAACAGGTCTTTGTATTGTTCCATTATTGCTGAAAGACGTCCATGTCTTAGAAACGCCCAAGTCCCACCTTAAACACGCCCCCTTGAGATTTGGATGTCCTTCTGATGGACTTCAGAGAAATCTACATTTCCAATAAGAGCTCAATAGGATATTACCCAATTAACATATGACAATTCATCAAACTACAATATCCTAGGATTCTAACGATATTATTGAAATTTTTAAATATTTTTTAAAAAGGAGAAAAAGCCTCGATTATGAGAGATTACTCCGTCGTTGGTGCACCAACATAAGGGAGGTCCCTCATATCATCATGGGCAAAAAACTCCTTACTTAATCTAAAGCTACTGCTTAAAGCGTCTTCCAAAAAAGTATATATTTGTAAACATACGGCTGCTGCTCAGTTACAAATCTTGTGCACTTATCTTTTAAGTCTTTTGGACACCTTCCACGGCCCGACTTTGGCCCAAGTTTCGAATCCTTCCTCAGGGTCCGTGGTGTCTGACTCTAAAGATCTAAACAAAAAACAAAAACGTATAACAAATGAATCTCTCAGAACATGACTTCATCAAATAAATTTTCTGACTTAGTGGTTCTTACCAGATACTGTCCTGCTTATAATCGAACGAGAAAAACGCCCAAGTTCCGACCTAAATCGGGAGATGGACGTTTATCTCACAAAAACGAATAAAGCTGTATAATCGAAAGCCGAACTTGGACGTTTTCAACTGCACTCCGTCGCGGATGCGGACAAAGTTGACGGGGGCGTGTCGGAGGTGTGGTGAAGGCGGAACTGGGACGTGGTTATCACCCGAACAGAGATGGGCGCCTTTCGCCGATAATGGAAAATAAGTATGCGTTTGTAGGTAGAATTTAGGGCACTTTTCCTGGACCCTGTTTTTTCACGAATAAGGCTCCAAAAAGTGCCCTAAATGACCAGATTACCACCAGAGGGAGTCGGGGATGACCTCCCCTGACTCCCCCAGTGGTCACTAACCCCCTCCCACCACAAAAGAATGATGTTTCACAACTTTTTATTTTCACCCTCAAATGTCATACCCAGCTCCCTGGCAGCAGTATGCAGGTCACTGGAGGAGTTGTTAGGGGGTGCAGTGGACTTCAGGCAGGTGGACCCAGGCCCATCCCCCCTACCTGTTACAATTGTGCTGCTTAATGCTTATTAGTCGTCCAACCCCCCCAAACCCACTGTACCCACATGTAGGTGCCCCCCTTCACCCCTTAGGGCTATATTAATGGTGTAGACTTGTGGGCAGTGGGTTTTGAGGGGGATTTGGGGGGGCTCAACACACAAGGGAAGGGTGCTATGCACCTGGGAGCTCTTTTACCTGTTTTTTTGGTTTTGTAAAAGTGCCCCCTAGGGTGCCCGGTTGATGTCCTGGCATGTGAGGGGGACCAGTGCACTACGAATCCTGGCCCCTCCCACGAATAAATGTCTTGGATTTATTCGTTTTTGAGCTGGGCGCTTTCATTTTCCATTATCGCTGAAAAACAAAAACGCCCAGCTCACACATTGTTGAATAAAACATGGGTGTCTATTTTTTCCCAAAATACGGTTCGGTCCACCCCTTCAAGGACCCGTTCTCGGAGATAAACGCCCATGGAGATAGGCGTTTTCGTTCAATTATGCCCCTCCATGTGGTCTATTCTCTCTGGCTTCTCAAAATTAAAAAATGGCTGTGCTTTATCGAAGCTGACGTAAGACGCCTCCAGCTTAGACCCTCCCTCTATAATGTCGATCAGCAGGAGTCATCATAAATTTAAAGGTACAACGCTGGTTCAGAAGAACTTGTTCCATTCTATTCTAGTGTTCATTCCATATGGATATAATGTATGTAACTTAAAAATCCAGCCTTGTTCTTGTCTCAGTAGAAGGAGTTTTCTATCTCCTCCTCCTATATGCCATTTAGGTTGTTGAAGAACAAAACATTTAAGACTCTCAAATAAATGTCCTTCTTTATTGCAGTGAGCTGCCAACGGTGCTGTAGTTTTCTTAATATTAATGTCACTTTTGTGTTCAATTAATCTTGTAGAAAGTTTACGTGACGTCTGACCTATGTATAATTTATTGCAACTGCAAATAATACAGTAGACTACCCAATCTGATCCACAAGTTGTATTATGTTGTAAAATATATTTTTTCTTTGATTGAGGGTCTGTGAATTCTTTTATATTAAGCATCATATCACACATATTGCATTCTCCACAACTGGTATGTCCCTTTTCATTTTGTTCTCGTGTAGTTAAAATTTGTCTTAAAGCCGACGGGGCTAGGATCTCCTTTAGATTTCGACCTCTACTGTAGGCAAGCCTTAACCGACAATGTTCAAAACCTGGTAATGTTTGTATAACATGCCAGTTCGATCTTATAGCATTAGCAATTTCATTTGCTCTCATAGAATAACGTAATACACACATCAGTGTATCTTGATCATCTTCTACTTGGATTTGTCTTGGTGTAAAGAGAAATTCTCGATTATTGTATTTAGCTCTTCTATAAGCTTGTTGTATTACTTTTTTAGGAAAACCTCTCTCTTTCAGTCTGCCACTAAGTTCTTTAGCTTTCCGTTTGTATTCAGGCAAATCAGAGCATTTGCGTCTATAGCGCAGAAATTGAGAGAAGGGTAAGCTATCTTTTAACTTTCTTGGATGACAACTATCATACTTTAATAACGTGTTTCTGTCTATTTCTTTTCGGAAGACAGTAGTCTGAAATCCAGTATCTACCTTAGTCACAGATACATCCAAAAAGCAGATAATCTGTTTATCACATTGCATGGTAAATTTCAATGATGAGTGACATTGGTTCAAATATTTCTCAAAATCTTCCAGTTCTGTCCTTGTTCCAGTCCATAGACAAAAAATATCGTCTATAAATCGTAACCATAGCTTGACTTTTATAAACCAAGGTGTAACATAGACATGCTTTTCCTCAAAATCAGCTACAAACAGGTTGGCAACGGAGGGTGCGATAGTAACCCCCATTGCCACCCCTGTTATTTGCTTAAAAAGTCTACCTTCAAACTGGAAAAAATTATTTTTTTAATGCTAACGTTGCTAATTCCAATATAAATGCTGTAGGTACTTTACACTCTGTTCTCCGATTCAATACTTCCTCTAATACATTTAACGCTTCCTCTTGTGGAATAACTGTATATAGACTGGTAATGTCCATTGTGACTAATAACCACTCTTTATTTGGATTTTCAACTGCTTGAAGATGTGTCAAAAAATCTGTGGTATCTTTAATATAAGATCTAGATAGTTGCACAAATGGATGCAGGAAAGTATCGATATAGATAGATAATGGTTCGAGTAATGAATCATTACTAGAAACAATGGGACGGCCCGGCATTCCACGTATCCACCACCCTCTCCGTGAAAAAATACTTCTTGACATTAGTCCTCAGTCTGCCCCCTTTCAATCTCAATTCATGTCCTTTAGTTCTACCGCCTTCCCGTCTCCGGAAAAGGTTCTGTTCATCTAGGGTGGCACAATTTGGGGTTTTTTTTGGGAGGGGGGATGGCAGTCAGCGAGTCTATAAAATAGTCATCATTGCTGGCAAGGGGCCTTGAACATCCACTTGCAGTGTTTTGAAGGGGGTGGGACCTGGCAGGCCTTGAGCATGTGCAGATGCTCAAGGTCCTGTACTGAAAACATTGAGGCTTTTTTACACAAACTGATGCCTGCTGATGCCAGTCTGGAGGGATTAAGGACAGGAAACCACTAAACACCTCGGGAGGGGGGGGGGGGGGGGGGAAGGAGGGAACAGGAGATGCTGAACACCATGGGGGGGGGGAGTGAGGGAGTGGAAGATGGACATATTGGGGCAAGGATAGGAAGAAAGGAGATAGATGCTGGACACCTCTTGAGGGGGTAGGTAGAGAACGGAAGGGAAGATGCCGGACATGGTGGGGGAGGCCTTGAGTCACCCTTCAGTGGGGGAGGGATGCGCTATTGAAGGTTTGCCTAGGGCAGGAGTGGGCTACCGCATGCAGCCCACCATTGAATTTTATGCGGACCACGAAACCTTGTGACATATACATAGAAAACAGCCCATGTCATTAACCAGAGTTTTGTTGTCATTGAAGGATACAACAATGGGACAAGACTTGTTTGACTGTATTAGGAACTGTTTGGAAAGATAGAAGTATACCAGTAACAGACCATTCTGGTAATAATTTATGTTCATTCAGTAATTGCTCTTGAGTTTTGTTGGCAATGAATTATATGGTGCATTTATTAATTTTCTGTGTATGGCCCACTAATGTACTGACATTCATGTGGCACTCTGTGTATAAAGGTTGCCCACCCCTTTTCTAGAATGTCAGATACCCTTGGGCTGGCCCTGCAGGAGGGAGGCATAATGGGAATTGGCTAAAAATTGAGATAATCCTCAACATTCAGTGGTGTCTGATTAACCGTTTAGATCTAGTTAAAAATATATGTGACCTAAAGTTAATCCAGTAACTTATCTGGTTATCTTTAGTCTGATTCCATTGGTTGAATATTGACCCTACAAAATAGAGCAGCACTTAAAGGGCCCTAAAGCCATCTATTCTTCCCAGTTTCCATGTGATATACTGGAGCTGATCACTTGTTTTCATGTCAGTTATTAATTCAGTGGTGCTTTATAGTTACTTCTTATACAGGGTACTCATTCTGACAGAACCTCTCTTTTACTGCTTTAGCCTCATCCTGTTCAATATCTCTGCTGCCTTTTACATTATTGATCCTTTTTTCCTTTCAATCCATCATTGTCTTAAACTTGCGTATTCTGTGTTCTCACAGTTCTCTTACCTCGCCAATAATGTCCCAAGTAGTACAGTTTATTGTGCGCATTTGATATGTGTCTTACTTATTTTGAAACCGATACCAACACACAAGGAAGGGCTGAGGAAAGAAGTGGAAGTGACCTGCCTAGTTTATGGCAACACAAAATTCATGAGATTTCCAGAGGCCCTTACTAATATGGGGGCCCTTTTAGAGACTCATGGCAGGCCTACTGTGGGCTTGCTGCCTGGAAATTCGACTTTACTGTTGGGCTCCCAGGGGAGCCTGGTGGTAGTTCCTGCCCCCACCATGCACCATTTCCGGTGCAACAACATTGTTCCATGGCGTCCCACAGATCAATCCAGAGACTTGTGGGTTGAGTCCCTCTACCAGCAGGTGGAGATAGAGAGAACCTCTGAGGTTTGCTATATGTGGACCTATGCAGCCAGCTGAACCTCAGTATTCTCTCTATCTAGCAGATGGAGGGACATCTCTGTGCAGCTCTGGTTTGATCTGGCTACTGGTGTCCTTTGGGCCTAGTTTAGCACAGACAGGGGTTGAGTGGCTGTTTGCAGCTTGTGGTGTACACCTGGTGGTGCCAGGTCCCTCCCAGTCTCCCCCTACCTTTCCTCCGTCGCCCGGGGCTGTTGGCCTTATTGGGTGTTTCCTTTCTCTCCTGACTAAAAAAAAGAAAAAAAAAAGGTAAGAGACTTTGATTTTGTTTATTCATACGGAGGAACTAGATGTTCTGCCGAGTCAGTTTTGGGGCAGGTGTTTGTGGAGCATGTCAGTGCCTTCTGAGGCGGCTAAGCGCTGCTCCCGGCAGTGTCGGGGGAGTGTGAGTCCTGCCGCCGTCAGCCCACAGCGGGTATTCAGCGCGACGGAGGTTCCCTTCAGGCGTCCGGTGAGTTGGAAGTGCAGGGGATAGTTTTGGTGGTTTCCTCGGGGCAGTTAGTGAAGCGTGCATTGGGCGCCAATTTTTCCTCTCAGGCGCAACCCGCTTCGCATGTGGCAGTTGATAGACAGGAGGCGCAGTGCGCTTCTGTGACACAGGCTCTGATGGAGGGAAGCAATGTACAGGGAGCAGGGGAATCCCTTGCAGTTCCTTTTTCCCCGGATTTTGTTTTATTAATGCACAATGCCTTTCTTTTGAAGAAGTTAGGACCTTCTCTTCAGGCAGCCTCGTCTCTTTCTCAGCAAACTTCGGTTGCTGCAGCCTCTCAGTCTTTCCTGTCAAAACGTCCCCGGGTGGAGATTTTGGATCCCGAGGAGCTATCTGACACAGGTGGCCCGGTTTTGTCTCCGGGGTCTCCCTCAGAATCTTTGGATTTGGCAGATGAGGTCACCCTGCCTTCTGAGGAGGGGGATGATCCGACAGCTGCTCGCCTTTTTCGCAGGGAAGAGCTTCCCTCCGTTTGTTAGGGCTTTTGAGGTTTTGGCCATTTCCCCCCTGATTCGTCAGGGGGAACAGGTCCGGTGCCCGCTATTATGTCTGACACCAAATGCCCACCTTGTTTCTTTCATGTGCATGAAGCCATGGAGATTCTTACTTCGGTGCAGTGGGATACGCCGGACAGTGGGCTTAAGGTTGCTTAGAACTATGTTGCGTCTTTACGCGCTACCTGCTCCTGACTTAGATTTGCTGAAGGTCCCTATGGTGGATTCCTTAATCACAGCAGTCACTAAGAAAACCACTCTCCCGGTGGAGGGTGGCACGGCGCTCAAGGACCCTCAGGATCGTAATTTGGAGACTTGCTTGAAGCTGTCCTTTGAAGTAACGGCCCTTTCCCTGCAGGCCTCAGTTTGTGGCTACTAAGCGGCGCAGGCATGCTTATCGTGGGTACAGAAAGCCTCCTCTCTGGAAGATCTCGTGGCTATTTTTGCCAGCCTTGGAGTCCGGTTTAGCCTTCCTTGCGGATCTTCTTTATGATCTTTTGAGGGCTTCGGCGAAAGAGGTTTTCCTAGCGGTCACCGCGCGTTGCTGGCTGTGGTGGTGGCATTGGGCTGCAGACGTGGCTTCTAAGTCACGTTTAGCAAGGCTTCCTTTTAGGGGAAAGCTTTTGTTTGGGACAGACTTAGAACAGATTGTGAAGGACCTTGGTGACTCTAAGGACCAGCGCCTCCCGGAGGACAGGTCCAAATTTGTACGACCTGTGGGACCTAGACCTAAGTTTAGGGATATTACCGTCCAGGTCATGGGGCCTCTTTTCAGAGAGCAAGGTCTTCTCAGAGGCCGCAGCCCTTTCGAGGTGACAGGCAGGCCTTTCTTTCCGACAGAAACCAGCCCACAGCCAGGTCCGCCCAATAATGGGGCCCTGGTCCATATCCCGCCGATTATTGGGGGTAGACTGTCCCTATTCCTGGTGGAGTGGACCAGGGTAACATCCGACGAATGGGTCTTGGAGGTTATCAGAGACGGCTACAAGTTAGAATTGGCTCGTCCGATAGTAGACTCTTTTCTGGAATCTCCTTGCAAATGTCCTGCCAAGGTGCGGGCCGTTCGACACACCCTCCTCAACTTACAACGCCTGGGTGCTGCCCAGCCCGTACCCTCAGCAGAAAGAGGGTATGGTCGATACTCCATTTATTTTGTGGTGCCAAAAAAGGGCGATTCTTGGTCTTAGATCTCAAGTGCGACAACAGGTCCTTACGGGTTCGGCTTTTCCGCTTGGAAACCCTCCGGTGATCGCAGTGGTACAGCCAGGGGAGTTTTTGACTTCTCTCGATCTCAGAGAGGCCTATTTACACATTCCAATCTGGCCTCCCCATAGGCGCTTTCTTCGCTTTGCAGTGTTCGGTCATCATTTTCAATTCAAAGCGATGCCCTTCGGCCTAGCCACAACGCCTCGGACCTTTTCCAAGGTCCTGGTAGTAGTGGCGGCCTATCTCTGGAAGGAAGGGATTCATGTCCATCCCTATCTAGACATCTGGCTTGTGCAGGTGTCTTCTTTCAAGGAGAGTCTGCGGGCAACCGACAAAGTGGTCGGGTTGCTTCAGTCGCTTGGTTGGGTGATCAACTTCCCGAAGTGCAGCCTAACGCCTTCCCAAATGCTGGAATACTTGGGGGTGTGCTTCGATACCCGAACAGGGATAGTTTCTCTTCCTTCAGCTCGAGCACAGTGGTTACAGGCTCAGTTATGAGCGCTGTTTCAAAATCCAAACCCGTGGGCTTGGGACTATGTACATGTACTAGGTTCCATAGCCTCCACCTTGGATGTGGTAAAGTGGGCCAGAGCTCACAAGCGCCTCCTCCAGTGGCACCTTCTGAGCCATTGGTCTCCGCTCTCGGAGGATTACTAGGTTCGGGTGCCATGTTCGGCCCGTCTTCTCACAATCATGCACTGGTGGTTCATTCAATAGAATCTGGTGTCGGGCATTCCTCTGGCAATCCTGAACTGGAAGATAGTGACCACGGATGTGTCACTGTATGGCTGGGGTGCTCATTGCCTGCAACAGATGGCCCAAGGCGTTTGGACTTCGACAGAAGCTTCGTGGTCCATCAACCGCTTGGAGTTACGGGCGATTTGTCTGGCCCTTTGGGAGTTTCTGTCTCTTCTCCGCGGTTGACCAGTTCGTGTTCTTTTGGACAATGCGACGGCGGTCGCCTACATAAACCGTCAGGGAGGCACCAGGAGTGCACCCCTAGTGCGCGAGGTGGCTCTGATCTACCATTGGGCAGAGACTCATCTCTCTTTCCTGACAGCGGCTCATATAGCGGGGTCACAGAATGTGCAAGCGGACTTTCTCAGTCACCACCAGTTGGAGCCGGGGGAGTGGATGCTCTCCCCTCTGGCCTTCGATCAGATAACTGCCCGTTGGGGGATGCCAAAGATGGACTTAATGGCCACCGCATTCAATGCGAAGGTTCCCCGTTTCTTCAGCAGAGGATGAGAGCTGGGCTCAGAAGGCATCGATACCCTTCTTCAACCTTGGCCCAGGGGCCTGCTCTATGCCTTTCCCCCGTGGCCAATGGTGGGCAGGTTACTGACTCGCATTGCCAGTCATCCCAGTTGAATGATCTTAGTGGCCTCGGATTGGCCCAGATGACCCTGGTATGCAGATGTGATCAGGCTTCTGTTCGATCGTCCTTTTCTGCTACTGGCGCAGGACGGTCTCCTGCTGCAGGGGTCAGTCACGATTGTGGATCCCTCCCCCTTTGGTCTTACAGCCTGGCCCTTGAAAGGGTGAGGTTGAGAAGAAAAGGGTATCTGGACGCAGTTATCGCTACGATGCTGTAGGCTCAGAAAAGATCCACCTCGATAACTTATGCTAGGGTGTGGCGTACCTTTGATTCGTGGTGTGCGAGTTCGGGATTGTCAGCGGCTTCGGCTTCAGTATCGGTTATCCTAGCGTTTCTTCAGGAGGCTGTACAAAAATCACTGTCGTTGAGTTCTCTTAAGGTGCAGGTGGCAGCTCTGGCATGTTTTGGACGCCCCCTAAAGCCGGCCTCTTTCGCCTCCCACCCGGATGTGGTTTGTTTCTTGAGGGGCGTAAATCGTTTGCGCCCTCTTCACGTGCCAGTTCTGCCATCATGGAACCTTAATCTAGTTCTCAAAGTGCTTCAGCGTCCTCCTTTCAAAACCTGATTGGGGATTACGATTAAGGATCTTACCTTGAAGGCGATTTTCCTAGTAGCCATTACTTCCGCTCGGAGAATTTCAGAGTTGCAGGCCCTTTCTTGCAGAGACCCCTTCCTGTGTTTTATGGAGGCGGGGGTATCGATTAGGACAATTCCTTCGTTTTTGCCCAAGGTGGTTTCTCGTTTCCACTTGGGGCAGTCTCTGCATTTGCCGGCCTTCCACCGGGAAGATTACCCAGAGCAGTTCCAGGCTCTTCGCTGCCTCGATGTGAGACGGGCTCTTCTCAGGTATTTGGAGGTGACGAATTAATCTTGTCTTTCTGATCATATCTTCATCCTTTTTGGAGGCAGTAAGAAGGGTCATATGGCGTCCAAGGACACCATAGCCCGTTGGTTGCGGGAGGCCATCTCTTTGGCATACGTGGCATTGGGCAAGCAAGCCCCTTTGCAAGTTTATGTTCATTCTACGCGAGCTCAAGCTTCCTTCTATGCAGAGTCCCGTTTGGTTTCTCTGGAAGATATCTGCAGGGCAGCTACATGGGCTTCGGTCCATACATTCACTCGTCATTATCGGGTGGATGTGGCAGCTCGTCAAGATGCGGTGTTTGGCTCTTCGGTGATTTCTGCTGGGTTGGGGGTGTCCCGCCCTACTTGAGGACTACTACTACTACTATTTAGCATTTTTATAGCGCTACAAGGCGTACGCAGCGCTGCACAAACATAGAAGAAAGACAGTCCCTGCTCAAAGAGCTTACAATCTAGTAGACAAAAAATAAAGTAAGCAAATCAAATCAATTAATGTGAATGGGAAGGAAGAGAGGAGGGTAGGTGGAGGCGAGTGGTTACAAGTGGTTACGAGTCAAATGCAATGTTAAAGAGGTGGGTTTTCAGTCTAGATTTAAAGGTGGCCAAGGATGGGGCAAGACGTAGGGGCTCAGGAAGTTTATTCCAGGCGTAGGGTGCAGCGAGACAGAAGGCGCAAAGTCTGGAGTTGGCAGTAGTGGAGAAGGGAACAGATAAGAAGGATTTATCCATGGAGCGGAGTGCACGGGAAGGGGTGTAGGGAAGGACGAGTGTGGAGAGATACTGGGGAGCAGCAGAGTGAGTACATTTATAGGTTAGTAGAAGAAGTTTGAACAGGATGCGAAAACGGATAGGGAGCCAGTGAAGGGTCTTGAGGAGAGGGGTAGTATGAGTAAAGCGACCCTGGCGGAAGACGAGTCGGGCAGCAGAGTTTTGAACCAACTGGAGAGGGGAGAGGTGACTAAGTGGGAGGCCAGCAAGAAGCAGATTGCAGTAGTCTAAACGAGAGGTGAGAAGGGTGTGGATGAGGGTTTTGGTAGAGTGCTCGGAAAGAAAGGACTGCTTGGGTACATCCCACAAGTCTCTGGATTGATCTGTGGGATGCCATGGAAGGAAAAATTAATTCTTACCTGATAATTTTTTTCCATTAGTCCCAACAGATCAATCCTGAGGCCCCCCTGGTTTTACTGTCTGTGGTTTTGTTGCGGTTGGTTAGTTTTTTTCGGGTTCCGTTCTGAATGTTCCTTTGTTTGATTAAAAAATAAAATAAATAAATATAGAAGTGGTGGAAGTTTGTTGGACAATTGGTCTGACAATGTCAGGAGAGTTTTCAATTGTTTCCATTCCACTTCTTTGGTATCGTTCATACTGAGGTTCAGCTGGCTGCACAGGTCCACATATAGCAAACCTCGGAGGTTCTCTCTATCTCCACCTGCTGGTAGAGGGACACAACCCAGAAGTCTCTGGATTGATCTGTTGGGACTAATGGAAAGAAAATTATCAGATAAGAATTAATTTTTCCTTTTTTCCAAATGGCGGGGGTGCTCCTGGCAGTAGGGCGTGCCGTGCACTGCCCAATTACCGCCAGGCTACTGCTGGAGCCCTTACTACCTCCTAAATAGGATGCGGTAGTGGCTTCCCCAAGAAATGGCCATGTGCCAATGCCTTTGATTAGCAGATGACCATTTCCTTTCCTTTCAGGAAAAAAGCCTTTTACTGGCGGCTGTAAAAGGCTGCATAGGCGAACGGCAAACGCATGTCCCGATGCCAAAGCAGGGCCTCTTTTACCTCCACTTGGTAAAAGGAGCCCATGGATAGGTACCTTGGGCCTAGGGCAACTTAGTGCTTTACTTTACATTCAGCCTAGTGTTCTAGTCCTTATAGAAATAGCTTTTCTATTTGTAAAACCATATTTAGGTGTTGCTTTGGTTAGAAGAGATAAGAAGTAATTTATGTAATTTCAAAAGCTCATGTATACTCTCATAGTAAATGAAATGATGACAGATAAAGACCTGAACGGTCCATCCAGTCTGCCCAACAAGATAAACTCATTTTACATGGTATGTGATACTTTATATGTATACCCGAGTTTGATTTGTTCTTGCCATTCACAGGGCACAGACCGTAGAAGTCTGCCCAGCATTCTTCTTGTACTAAGTTCTGAAGCTAACGTTGAAACCCCTTAAAATTTACACTCTAGCCCAGTGATGGTGAACCTTTCAGAGACCGAGTGCCCAAACAGCAACCCCAAATCTAATTATTTATCACAAAGTGCCAACAGGGCAATTTAACCTCCCTCCCTCCCTCCCAGTTCCAGGGTCCTCCCTCCCTTTCTTCAAGTTCCAGGCCCCCTCCCTCCAAATTTTAAAAGTCATCTATCTTATCTCGTAGGGGTTAGGGCGGCAGCAGCGGTAAAAAACATGCAGGCTCGGCTCGGTGCTTAGTTCAGTTTTCCCTTCTCTCTCTTTCTCAGCTCTGGTCCCGCCCTCATTTCCTATTTCCGCAAGGGCGGGACCAGAGCTGAGAGAGAAGGGAAAACTGAACTAAGCACCGAGCCGAGCTTGCATGCTGCCGCCCTAACCCCGACAAGGTAAAATAGATAACTTTTAAAATTCGGAGGGAGGGGGCCTGGAACTCGAAGGGAGTAGGGAACGAACTTCCGGTGGGTGAACGAATTTCCGGTGGGTCTCTCCTCCACTCCGACACAACTTTGAACTGCTAGCGCGATCGCACCAGCAGTTCATAGCGGCAGTACAACTCTGGCTGAGGCGACGGCATGTGTGCCAACAGAGAGGGCTCTGCGTGCCCTCTCTGGCACGCGTGCCATAGGTTTGCCATCAGTGCTCTAGCCCATCCCTATCTATTCAATCACAATCAGGGCATAGACTGTAGAAGTCTGCCCAGCTCCCGTTTTGTTTCTTCATTTTTGCATAAGTCTTTTGTAGTTTCAATAAAAAATATTAAAATCTGCAAAGAATCCAGTTTAAAAAAAATTGCAGTTTTCCCTCTTTGAAGAGGTGCATTTCAGTATCTGCTGAGTTTCTTAGACTCTCTTACTGGATGTTTACCAAAAGTCATATAATACCCAAGAGAAAATATGACAAGAGTTAGGATATCACGTCATAAAACATGCAAGGCTGAATATTTGGTGTTTGCTATACTTTTTTTTTTTTTTAATGAGAAACACCCTATACAGAACAGTTTTTAAACCAGAGAAAAGCAAAGAGGATTTTTCCCTAGGCATCATAATCTGATCTGTGCTGAGGAGTTCATTAGTAACAGTGTACTGCATTTTTAACTCAAAAATAAACAAAATATTCTCTACACATTCATGTGACTAAAACAAGAAGAAAGTTACCTCATATTTAGAGGAGAAATGTTGTAATATGTGAATCAAGTTTTGATAGTGAATGATAGAGCTCATTTAAGAAGAAAAACAGGCCTAATTAAATTCCAACAAGTATGGGGGGGGGGGGGGGGGGGCGGTGCTCGTGTGCAGTGGACAAGATGGTAGCATAGAGCTTTAGCTCTGCCCATCTCTCCTTCTTTTTACTTTACCATCAGATCAGAACTTCATATTTTTAGCATGTTTTAGTATGGCCTTCCCCAAACATCGTGTGATTCTGCAGCACAAAAACAAGGAGTGAAAAGATCTGTGCATGATCCTTTTTCGCCTTGCAAATCAAAAATGGACTCAAAAGAAGAAGTGTCGTTATTTACTCTAAGAGCTCCTGCAAGTAAAGGACCTAATTAAAGAAAATGGAGACCCTCTCGCAGAAATGAGAGAAGATACTCTTACCATCATACAGGAATTGTTTTCCCATGCTGCGTTCAAGCAGAGAACCGACTAGCTGCTCAAGACTCTCAACTGCAAACACTGCCACGAGTTTCTAGAAAGATCCAACTACTTGAATGCGATATAAGACTTGAATAACAATAACTTCAGGATTCTGGGGCTTCCAGAGAAGCATGAAGGCTCTGATATAATTAACTTTCTAACCATTTGGCTTCCACGTTGTCAACGTGTTTTACAAATACTTCAAGCTTCAAAAGTTAAAGCACATTTGAAATTTGAAGGTCACATGATCCTGATTGTCTCTGATCTCTATAAAAATACAATACATCGGAGGAAACAATTTCTTATGATGTGTCCCATGTTAAAATGCACTGGGGCAAAATAGTATATTTTCCCTAGCGACAATGAAGATTACTATAAACAACAAAGCAAACCATTTGAAGATCTTGATGCATTACATGCATACCTGGAACAGCAGGGTATGAGACTATTCAGCTTATTTTCGAAAGAGATTGCTGGCCATCTTCCGACACAAATTGGACTTAAAGAGTACAAATCCACGGAAGACTTCGTTAAGTGTATAACTTTGCACTTCTTTGCATTGAATTTTAATTGCCAAACATTAGACCATTCCTTAGCATAGGCAGCAGATGAGTCCAGTAACTGGTGGGTTTTGTCCACCTACCATCAGGTGGAGATAGAGATTACTAAACTGTAGTGAGTGATGCTGGATAACCAGTCCCTCCATCAGCTAGTATATCTCTGTCTCCAGCAGGTGGTGGACGGATTCTTACCAGCTGCTGGATTCTTCTGTTCTGGGTCTACTCCTGGGTTTCTCTCTAGCCAGTTTGAATCTGGGGGTGATTGGTTTTTGGTTATAACGATCTTGGAGGCATACTTAGTTTTGCTGGGTCCCTGCTTCACCTTGTGTCCCCTTGCCTTCCAGTGCCTTAGCTGACTTCCCTTCCTCACCACTTAAAAAAGAAAAGGGAAGAAAACAGGTTTTTTGTTTTCTCAGTGCAGCAAAAAAAAAAAAAAAAAATCCCCCCCCCCCCCAAACAAACAGGTGTTTCTGTGGAGGAATAGGATGCACGATGCTCTTTGCTGGGCATTTCTGCAGTGGATTTCTGCCTTGCACCTGCGTTGCGTTTTTGGCAGTGGGCTGCTGCTGGGAGGTGACACATCTGGTCGGGGAGCCTGTTCCCGCGGTGAGTGCCTTGCTCCTTCTGTTTCCCTTCCTGTGATAGCAGAGGCAGTAAAACGATGCTCCTGCTGTGGGAAACGGAAATCCCCAGCAGGACTGCAGTACAGGCTGTTCAGAGCCTTTCAGGCTCATTTTCAAAACAGAAAAACGTCTAAAAAGTGACTTACGTCTGCATTTGGATGTTTTTCTCACAAAAACATCCAAATCGGCATTTTCGAAACCTCTTTTTAGACATTTTTCTCCGTCAGAAGTCCATCCAGATCTAAAGGGGGTGTGCCAGGGGTGTGTTCAAGGCGGGACTTGTGCGTTCCTTACACGTTTTTCAGCTATAATGGAACAAAACAAAAACGTCCAGGACTAAAACTTAGACGTTTTGAGCTAGATCTGTTTTTATAAAAAATAGCTGCAGTGGGCAATTCAACCCATTTCCCCAGGATCAAAGTCTGCAGCGCTAACCACTAGGCTACTCCTCTGCTCCACACAAGAGGTGCCCCAAATGACCAGATGATCACTGGAGGGAATCGGGGATCACCTCCCCTTACTTCCCCAGTGGTCACTCTCCCCCTCCCACTCCAAAAATATTAAAAATATTACTTGCCAGCTTCAGATGTTATACTCAGGTCTATTAGAATAGCAAGCAGGTCCCTGGAGTAGTCTAGTAGCAGTGCAGTGCACTGCAGACAGGTGGACCCAGGCTTCTACCTCTCCCTACTTGTTACACTTGTGGAGGAAACTGTGAGCCCTACAAAACCCACCAGAAACCCACTGTACCCACATATTGGTGCCCCCTTCACCTCTAAGGGCTATGGTAGTGGTGTACAGTTGGGGGTAGTGGGTTTTGGGTGGCTCAGCAGACAAGGTAAGGGAGCAATGATGAGATGTGTACCTAAGGGAGCAATGGTGAGATGTGTACCTGGGAGCACTTGATAAAGTCCACTGCAGTGCCCACAAGGATGCCCTAGTGCAGTGATAGCGAACCTATGGCACACGTGCCAGAGAGGGCACGCACGCCGTTACCAGGGCCGCCGAGAGAGGGTGAGCCCTGGGCCGCTGCCGTGGAGCGGCAGTGGCAGGAGAATCCCCCCAAAACAAGAGACAAGGCAGAACACAGACAGTCTGATACAACCAGGACTGGAGCAGCTGGACTGAAGCTGCAGCTGAAGTAGAGCAAGCTGGAACAGGCAGGGCAAGACACAGTAGAGGCTTCTAGGAAACCAAACAGAGTCTTAGGCGGGCAGCAAGCAGTAGAAGTAAACCAGGAAACATGCCGAGTCTTGGGCAGGCAGCAAGCCGGAGAAGTAATCAGGATACCAGCAGAAGTCAGGGCAGGCAGCAAGCAGGAGTAGTTAGGATACCAGCAGAAGTCAGGGCAGGCAGCGAGCAGAGAGCAGTCAGGATACCAGCAGAAGTCAGGGCAGGCAGCGAGCAGGAGAAGTAAACCAGGGAAATAAGCAGGGCCGGTCCACCACAGGATAAGGAGAGCAGGAAGCACTGCAACAACTCTCACCGACGAGAAGCTAATCAGATGACCTCTGTTGCCAAGGCAAAGTAGAAAGTATCCAGGTGGTTCATAAAGGCAACCGACAAGGGAGTTCACCAGGTAAGGGTGCTGCTAAGTCCCAAGCCAGTCTGGAAGACTGGAAGATCCGGACTGGACCGGCCTGACTTCTGGAACATGGGAAACAGCAAACAGTCCATTGCAGCCACCAGGTCTGACTATCAGGTGGTGAGATGAATGAGAGCATGAAACAGGGGCACAACCGTGACAGGTGTAGGGGGGACAGAATTCCCCAGGCTGGCACCGTAGTCCCCTCCATCCAGTGGTGTGCTGGAGCCAGCTCGCACCGGCTCTCAAGAGCCGGTTGTTCTTGAGGACGAGCCCGCTCTCCTCCCTCCTTCCCCGGAGCTACAGGGTCCCTCCGAGTACCTGAAGGCATTCTTCGGGGAAGGCAAGAAAGATCCCCAGTCTTGCCTGCCCGCTGCCGGCGCTGACCTTCCTCCGCTGCCAGATCGCTCTTTAAAAATGGCCACCGAGACTTCCAGCGGCGGCCTCGCGAGACTTTTGCTGAAGTCTTGGAGGCCGCCCTTGTAAGTCTCGGTGGCCATTTTGAAGAGCGATGCAGTAGCGCTGTGGGAGAGTCAGCACCTGCAGCGGGCAGGCAAGACTGGGGATCTTTCCTGCCTGCTCTGAAGAATCTACTGGACAACCTGGGTGGCTGGAGGGGGGCAGGGGAGCGAGGAGAATCGCTGGGCATGGGTGGCTGGAGGGGGAGAGAAGAGAATCGCTGGACATGGGTGGCTGGAGAGGAGGGCAGGGAGAGAGGAGGGTTGCTGGACATGGGTGGGTGGATGGAGGGGAGGGTTGCTGGACATGGTTGGAGGGAAGGGAAGAGTGAGGAAGGAGATGAGATGAGGGAAAAGGAAGAGAGGAGAAAAACTGCACATGGATTAAGAAAATAGGCAGAAGCTGGATCCACTGGACAGTCAAGTCTGCGGAGGACCCAGCTTTTACTTACGGATGTAGGGCAAGAAATGAAGACGAAAGGCAGAAAGTAAAGAAATAAATTGAAAGGAAGCCCTGAAAACGGAGTTAAGAGGACAGATAGCAGCAGAATTGGATACTGGGCCAGCATGATCAGAAAAACAAAGTCACCAGACAACAAAGGTAGAAAAAAATAATTTTATTTTCATTATAGTGTTTGGAATATGTCCACTTATGAGAATGAGGTGCTCAACATTAAAAGTTTATATTTATTTACTTATTTATGGCATTTTATCCCACATTAAACATGAATTAGATTGGAACCTGGGATCATTTAATTTGCAACAGCAAAAATCACATTAATTATTCAAAAGCATGCCAAATGCTTTTAAAGTTCTGTTATTCAGGTTAAATTGCCCTGTTGGCACTTGGAGATAAATAATTAGATTTTGGGTTGCTGTTTGGGCACTAGGTCTCTGAAAGATTCGCCATCACTGCCCTTGTGCTTTCCTGGGATGTCACTTTTCCACTGTTCTACCTGATGCCAAGCTTTCTATTTTTTTTTTGTAACATGTGAGCCTTGTGTCTATTGTTTATCAGTAGATTTGGGCTTTGAATTCAAATCTATAGATGAAAAGGAGGTCTTATTACATATATCTAAATACTGGAGTGCTATTTTTCTATACTTCATAGCAAGAGTGTACATTCCCTAATTACCTGTCCCAATGCAACTGAACCTTTTACCTCCTCAGCGTATGTAAATGATTGCATCCCTGTGTGGATTCTCTGATGCCGTGTGAGGCTTTCTTTCCAACCAAAGCTTTTACCATACTCAGGACATGTAAATGGTTTCACTCCTTTGTGTATTCTCTGGTGCATTGTGAGGTTTACCTTCTGACCAAAGCTTTTACCAGACTCTATATGCAAATGGTTTCTCTCCAGTGTGGACTTTCTGATGCACTTTGAGATTTACGTTAAAACCAAAGCTTTTACCACACTCAGAACATGTGAATGGTTTCACTCTGTTGTGGATTTCCTTGTGTATTTTGTAAGTTTTGCATTTGGATGTTTTTTGTTTGAAAATAGACCAAAAAATAAAACATCCAAATCACATAATGTTTTTCCAAATAGCACTTTCAAAAGGGAAAGATAGATGGGTTTTTTTGTAGAAAATGACTTTTCCCGTTCTGATTTTGTATGTTTTACAAAAAACGTCCAGATTCAGACTTAGGTGTCATATCCAAAAATGCTCCTTGTGTATTTGACTTGCCCAAAGTCACAAGGAACTGCAGTGGGAATCAAACCCATGTTGCTAGGCTCTAAGCCCACTGCACTAACCATTAAGCCACTCCTCCTCTATTTTGGATGTTTTGCATTTACATAGTAACATAGTAGATGACAGCAGAAAAAGACCTGCATGGTCCATCCAGTCTGCCAAACAAGATAAACTCATATGTGCCACTTTTTGTGTATACCTTACTTTGATTTGTACCTGTCGTTTGCAGGGCACAGACTGTATAAGTCTGCCCAGCACTATCCGCGCCTCCCACCCACCAGCCCCGCCTCCCACCACCGGCTCTGGCACAAACCGTATAAGTCTGCCCAGCGCTATCCCCGCCTCGCCTCCCACCATCGGCTCTGCCACCCAATCTCGGCAAAGCTCCTGAGGATCCATTCCTTCTGAACAGGATCCCTTTGTGTTTATCCCACGCATGTTTGAATTCCGTTACCGTTTTCATCTCCACCACCTCCCGCGGGACGTTTTTTGTTTGAAAATGGACCAAAAAATAAAACGTCCATGTCACAAAACGTCCAAAATACAAAACTTCCTTAGCGGTCCTCCTGCCCGGCCCAGATTGAGATTGATGGGTTGTGCATGTCTTCCAGCAGGTGGAGACAGAACTGTGACTCTTCAGTGAGAGCCACTAAGAGACCCTGTCTAACATAGAATGCTCCAGTAATCTCAGTCTTCAGCAGTTGGAAGGTGGTGAGCCCTTTAGTCTCTTACTTAGTATTTATTTCTTTTTTATACATTTCTGTGTTTTCTCCCTCTGTGCATCTGGTTGTATCCCAATTTGCTAGAGGCTGAGATCCGCAGGGGTCTTTTTACAGCCTCGGGGGTGTTACACCCGGGTGGCCGGGTCCCTTCCTCCCATCCTCCCAATTCCAGCGTATTTCGCTGAGGGCAAGATGCACTAAAAAATCGTTAGAGCCCTTCCCTTACCAATTCCCTTAGCGAATCGGTAAGGAACGAGCATGCATTAAGGAAAGGGAATGCAAATGAGCTGCTCGTTGTAGCTCACTTGCATTCTCTATTCTATCGGTAAACACTCGGCCAGTTGGCCGGTCGAGCATGCGCAGAGCAACCAAGCGTTATGCTGGCTACTCTGCGCATGCCAAGGACGTCCTTAATGGACGTCCTTCACTCAAAAAACAAAAAAAAAAACTCATCCGATCCGTTTCAAAGCCTTTCAAAAGTCTCAGACGCATGGTTAGCTCCCCCCCAGGCAGTTGCTCAGACTGCCTACCTGCCGGGACGAGCTACAAAGAGAAAAAAGAAACATCTCCTGCAACTTCTTCGCAGCTCACACACACAAAGGCGATCGGAGCCCTTCTCCCCTCGTGGGAACTTTGAAAAAAGGACTCTACACACAACTCTTGTTGTTTATTCTCAGCTGAGAGACCTGGAAGTCTCTGAGCCAATCACAGTGTGTTTAGCTCGGCTAAACGCGTTGTGATTGGCTGAGGGACTTCCAGGTCTCAGCTGAGTGAAGCACTGCCAAAATAGACGTTTTTATTATTGGGGGGGGGGGGGGGGGGGGGGGGGAGGCGGCCAAAATGGATGTTTTTTTTTTGGATGGGTGCCCATTTTGGCCGCCTTCCCCCCCTTGCAATAATAAAAATGTCTTTTTTGGCAGTGCTTCACTCAGCTGAGAGACCTGGAAGTCTCTGAGCCAATCACAGTGCATTTAGCTCGGCTAAACGCATTGTGATTGGCTGAGGGACTTCCAGGTCTCAGCTGAGTGAAGCACTGCCAAAAAAGACGTTTTTATTATTGCGGGGGGGGGGGGGGGGGGGTGGAATGACGGTCAAAATGGATGCCCATCCCCCCAAAAAACGTCCATTTTGGCAGTCATTCCCCCCTGCAATAATAAAAACCCGGTCCCAGGAAGAACAGAGGGACGTCGGAGAAGGCAGCACTGATCGCCAATCAGCTGTTCTTGCCCGTGCAGCACCTTCACACAGAGGTGAGAGGTGCTGCGTGGGCCGGTAAAGCGGAGGGGGGGGGGTCCGGTAGAGGGGGGGGAGCGGCGGCGACGAGCTCAGGGGGGTGGGGCACAGGGGCGGAGGATGGCAGGAGGCGGAGCTGTGAGGAGAAAAACAGAGAGAGGAAGGGGACCGGGGCTGCTGAACTTTGTTTTTTTGTTTTTGTTTTTTATTTAATACATGCGGAAGCGGGGAGCAGCGGCGACCTCGGGGGGGGAGGGGCAAGGGCGTTCATACAGGACGCTCCTGACGAGCGCCTTTGCCCCTTTTATTTTCAATGGGTTTTTTTTGTTAGTTTTGGGTTTTGATGTTTGTGGCATGCGCAGAGCAGCCAGCATAACGCTTGGCTGCTCTGCGCATGTTTTACGGGCAGATTAACGACGGGGATTACACTTCTGTAATGCATTCGACTTTCAAATACCGAACCAAACATGTGGGACTTCTGTTTTTAGTGCATTCTTCGTTTTTTCAACTTCGGTAAGGACTTTTACGTTTTTGATTTTTTTAACGTATGGTTGATGCATCTGGGCCAGAGTTCGCTGGAAGGCTCGGCTGTGCCTTTAAAGAGAGTCAGGCAGTCATTGCAGGCAGAGCAGGAGGACTCCTTTGATCCTGATAAAGAGCTCCCGATTTTAGCAGAGGAGTCAGGCTCTCCTGAGGACATTTTTTCTGGGGATTTTAGTCAGGCGGTAGATGAGGGTGATTCCCTTCCCTTAGGGGAGGATCCTTCAGTGGTCAGAATATTTCATAAGGATGACGTTCAGGAGCTTATTTCTCAGGTTTCCTGCACGCTCCGTTTTGATGACCAGGATAGTACTGTGGTTGAGCCTAGGAAGGTGGATATGTTGATAAATGGAATTCGCAGGGCCGGCAAGTCCTTTCCCATGCATTCAGACATAAGAGATATTATCCAGGCTCAGTGGGAGTGGCCGGATTCTGGTTTTCGGCTGCCTAGGGCCATGGGCAGGCTTTACCCTGTTCCTGAGTCGGATAAAGACCTTTTAGGTTCTCCGGTAGTGGATGCTGTGGTTTCCACGGTGACCAAGTGGAACACAGTGCCGGTGGATGGTGGCACGGCACTGCGGTACCCCCAGGATTGTAGGATTGAATCCCTGTTAAAGAATGTTTTTTTTTTAATTATTTGTTTATTCATATATTTCAATATATCATCACAATACGTGAATATGCGATCAGCATTTATACAAAAGGCAAAAATAAAAGGAAATATCATTAACAGCCTTTCTGTCCACAAGTTTAGGAAATTTGGAATCCAAGAATTTAGAATAAAGAATGTTTTTGATGTCTCAGCTTTGGCGGTGCAGGTTGCCATCTGTGGTTCCTTGGTCGCGTGAGCGAGTTTCCGGTGGTCTGAGCGAGTTTTGGACCATCCTTCGGATCATATTTCGGCCATTGATCATGATGTGGCTAAGCTGGAGATGGCTTCCGCGTTTTTGGCAGATGCTATGTATGATTTGCTTTGGGCCTCTTCAAAGTCTATGGCTTTTTCGGTGGTGGCTCGCCGTACTCTTTGGCTTTGTGGTTGGTCAGCGGATGCGGCGTCTAAGTCCAAACTGAGTAAATTTCCCTTTAAGGGCTCCTTTTTGTTTGGGGAGGAGTTAGACAAGCTGGTGAATAGCCTAGGTGAGACTAAAGTTCCAAGGTTACCGGAGGATAGGCCTAGAGGTTCTGGTCGCGGTTCTTTCTCTGCTCGTGGCAGAGGGCGTGATTTTCGTTTTCGGTCATCCAGAGGTTTTCAAGGCCCTCGGTCTAGATTTGCCCAAAGAACTCAGTCCTTTCGGGGAGGTCGTCGAGGAGGTCGGGGGACAGGGGGTTCCTTTTCCTCCTCTTCCAATTTGCAGCAATGAAGGTGTGCGGGCCCAGCCTCTAGTCCAGGTAGGCGCTCAGTTGGAGCAATTTCAAGAGAGGTGGGCCCAAATTACCTCAGATCAGTGGGTTCTAGAGGTTATTCGAGAAGGGTACGCATTAGAGTTTGCTCGTCCCTTTTCAGATGCTTTCCTTCAATCGCCTTGTCGGTCTCGCATCAAGGCCGGTGCTGTTCGTCTTACTCTGCGCAAGCTTCTGGATCTTCGAGCGATTTGTCTGGTGCCGTCGGCGGAGAGAGGCCAGGGCCGTTACCCCATCTATTTTCTGGTGCCCAAGAAGGACGAGACTTTCTGTCCGATTTTAGATCTCAAGGTGGTCAATCGAGCTCTCAAGGTGCCCTCTTTCCGGATGGAAACTCTTTGGTCTGTCATTGTTGCGGTGCGGGCTGGAGAGTTCCTGACTTCACTAGATCTTACAGAAGCCTATTTTCACATCCCATTTCGTCCGACACATCAGAGGTTTCTTCGTTTCGCGATTCTAGGCCATCATTTTCAGTTTCAGACCCTTCCTTTCGGACTCGCTACGGCTCCCCGCACGTTTACCAAGATCATGGTAGTGGTAGCGGCAGCTCTCAGAACAGAAGGTGTTTTAGTCCACCCTTATTTGGACGATTGGTTGATTCGGGCAAAGACTTTTCACGGAAGTGTTTAGGTGACGGCTCGGGTGGTCGAGTTTCTATGATCCCTCGGTTGGGTAGTCACTCTGCAGAAGAGTCATCTTCAGCCTTCTCAGTCCTTAGAATATCTGGGAGTCCTCTTCGATATGAAGCTCGGTTGTGTGTTTCTCCCTCCGGCTCGCGTGCTCAAGTTGCAAGCTCAGATTCGGATCTTCTTACAGATGTCCAGTCTGTCGGCAAGAGATTATCTTCAGATTCTGGGTTTGATGGCGGCAACAATAGAGACGGTGCCCTGGGCCAGGGCTCACATGCGCCTTTGCAGAGGTCCCTTCTTTCCAGGTGGTCGTCCCAGACCGGGTCGCTTTATCACTATCTACCACTTTCGTTGCAGGTCAGGGCCAGTCTGCGATGGTGGCTTCGGAGAGCCAATTTAACCAAGGGTTCGCCTCTGGAGCAGCCCAGCTGGATTATAGTAACGACGGATGCCAGTCTTCGAGGCTGGGGTGCTCACTGTCAGGGGCAGGTTGCCCAAGGTCTCTGGTCTCTTCCAGAGACCAGCTGTTCAATCAATCTGTTGGAAACCAGGGCCATCCGTCTAGCGCTCCAGAGATTTCGTCATCTGCTGAGAGGGCAGGCAGTGCGAATAATGTCAGACAATGCCACGGCGGTGTCATACATCAATCGGCAAGGAGGGACGAGGAGTCTACCGTTGGAGCGAGAAGCGTCGCGGCTTCTGCAATGGGCGGAAGTCAACCTGGTGGCTCTGTCAGCGGCTCATGTAGCAGGAGCTCTCAACGTTCAGGCAGACTTTCTCAGTCGGCACCTCCTCGATCCCGGAGAATGGTCATTAAGCGAGGTGGCGTTTCATCTGTTGGTAGATCGTTGGGGGGTTCCCAAGATGGATCTGTTTGCTTCCGCAGTCAATGCAAAGCTTCCTCTGTTCTACAGTCGTCGCAGGGATCCCAAAGCGCACGGGGTGGACGCTCTTCTTCAATCCTGGCCGGATGGGCTAGTGTATGCGTTTCCTCCTTGGCCTCTGATAGGACGTCTGCTGCAGAAGGTAGAGGCTTACAAGGGTCGTCTCATTCTGGTGGCGCCGGATTGGCCTCGGAGGCCGTGGTATGCCGACCTTCGACGTCTTCTGCTGGATCTTCCCTTCAGGATTCCGGTCACTCCAGATCTGTTGTCACAGGGTTCGGTCGCTCATCCGGATCCGGGACGATTCTGTCTTATGGCTTGGCGCTTGAAAGGGCTAGACTAGCAAAGAAAGGTTATTCTGCTCAGGTTATTGCTACTATGCTCCGCTCCCGCAAGCGTTCCACTTCTTTGAGTTATGTGCGTACTTGGAGGATCTTTGAAGATTGGTGTTCGGAGTATTCTCTTTCTCCTCTTGCGGCTTCGGTGTCGCAGAGTTTGGATTTTTTGCAGCGGGGGTTTGACAAAGATTTGGCGTTGTCTTCCCTTAAAGTGCAAATTGCGGCTTTGTCATGTTTTCGCGGTCCTATCCAAGGGAAGTCGTTAGCTACTCATCCGGATGTGGTGCGTTTCCTCAAAGGAGTTAATCTTCTTCGTCCCCCTTCGCAATGTGCGTTTCCTTTGTGGGATCTGAATTTGGTGCTCTCGGTGCTTACTAAGCCTCCCTTTGAGCCTTTGTTGTCCTGTTCTTTGAAGGATTTAACTCTGAAGGCAGTGTTTTTGGTGGCCGTTGCGTCAGCCAGGCGAGTTTCGGAGTTGCAGGCTTTGTCGTGTAGGTCTCCTTTTTTAGAGTTCTGTCCCGATCGCGTGGTTTTGCGGCCGGTGCCATCCTTTCTTCCCAAGGTGGTGTCTCGGTTTCATGTTTCTCAGTCAGTTGTTTTGCCTGTCTTAGGTTCCTTTTCTGGCTCGCAGGAACAGTGGCATTTGAAGTGTTTGGACGTCAAGCGGGTGTTGAAGCACTATATTAAATCTACAGAGGTCTTTCGGAGATCTGATCGGTTGTTTCTTTTGATTTGCGGTGCGCGTAAGGGACTTATGGCCTCTAAACCCACGATTTCTCGTTGGTTCAAAGAAATGATTGCTTTGGCCTATCTCCTTTCGGGGAAAACAGTTCCAGACCATGTCAAGGCTCATTCTACGAGAGGTCAGGCAGCTTTGTGGGCAGAGCGTTGTCTGGTTCCTCCGGAGGACATTTGCAAGGCGGCGACCTGGTCGTCCTTGCATTCCTGTTCTAAGCACTACTGTTTGGACATTCTCAGTCGTTGCTCGGTTGATTTTGGAGCGCACGTGTTGTCGGCGGGGCTGTTAGGGTCCCTCCCATAATTTCACTGCTTTGTTACTTCCCATCAGTCACATTCTGGGCCGGTCCGGAGGGACGCTAAGGAAGGGTAAATTAGGCCTTACCTGCTAATTTGCTTTCCTTTAGTCCCTCTGGACCGGCCCAGATCCCTCCCTTCAGATATCTGAGTTTTCAGAGGTTCGTTGTCTGTTTCTTTTGGAGCTGTGTTGCTAGTTTATTTCTCTATTGAAAAATAAAATAAATAATAATAATAATAATAATAACTAAGAAACAGAGAAACGTTACGTTTTCAGGCACTCACCCTTTTGTTGGCAATGTGCCGGTGGCTGCTCAGGTTTTTTGGATGCACAGGTTAGGTACTTCTTTCCTTCTGCTTTGGTACTCTATTACTGGATCTTTCTCTGGCTGGCAAGGGCTCTTATTGGCTCGCTAGAGTCACAGTTTTTTTCTCAGTCTCCACCTGCTGGAAGGCGTGCACAACCCATCAGTCACATTCTGGGCCGCTCCGGAGGGACTAAAGGAAAGCAAATTAGCAGGTAAGGCCTAATTTACCCTTACTGCAGGAATCTCATCCTCCCCTGGTAGCTTCAGGGAAAAGAGTGTCTGAGGGGCAGCTGGGGTCTGCCAAGCGGCCCAGAGAGTCCGGGGATAGGGTAGAGGACCCTGATATTGCTCCGGATCTGGATTTATCTTCCCTGGAGGAGCAACCTTTTTCTCAGGTTGATTTTGAGGAGGAGGTTTCTGTCCTTGGGGAGGCAGAAGCAGAGCCCTTCATTCCTGGGGAGGATTCATCAGTGCTGAGAATTTTTTGCAAGGAGGATTTACAGGATCTGATTTCCTTGGTTTCCTCCACTCTCCATTTTCTGGAGGAGGAGTCTGCGGATACTCCATCGCGTAAGGTGGATCTTCTTATTAAAGGAGTCCGTAATCCAGGTAAGACGTTTCCTATGCATCAGGATATCAGGGACGTCATTCAGGCTCAGTAGGATGTCCCTGATTCTGTTTTTCGGCCTGCTAAGGCTATGGTGCGTCTTTATCCAGTGCCAGAGGTAGACAAATCTCTTTTAAAGCCCCCTGTAGTGGATTCAGTGGTCTCTGCGGTTACTAAGCGGAATACAAACCGGGAAACGCTGGCAGACCAATCATATCAGGTATTGGCACACTCACGGAAGAAATATCTGGATTCATAGAGGGAATTCTGAAACCTCTCGTACACAAAACTAACAGCTTCATACAAGACACCACAGACTTTCTGAATAAATTGAAAAATATCAAGCAACTACCACCTAACGCTCTTCTGGTCACGATAGATGTAGAATCACTATACAGCAACATTCCACATGCGTATGGCATAGCTGCATGTGGAAGACTCCTAAAAAAATCCACACTGGACCATCAATACTCACCAGAAACTATTACAAAATTAATCAAATTCATTTTAACTCACAACTACTTCCGCTTTAACAATGATATCTATCTGCAAATAATGGGCACTGCGATGGGCACCAGGACAGCACCCCAATATGCCAACCTTTTTATGGCTGAGCTGGAAGAGACATTTCTGAATACACACCAGACCAAACCTCTAAAATACTACCGGTACATCGATGACATTTTTATGATTTGGACGGAGGGTGAAGAAACTCTGAAACAATTTTATTCTGCCTTCAATACATACCATCCTACAATCAGATTCAAAATTGACTACTCCCCAGAAAAAGTCAATTTTTTGGACACCACGGTCTCAATCAGTGATGGCTGTATACAAACATCTATATACAAGAAACCCACAGACAGATGCAGCTACCTCCACAACTCCAGCTTCCATCCTTCACATACAAAAAGATCCATCATTTACAGCCAAGCCACAAGATACCACTGTATCTGCTCTGACCCAGGGGACAGAGACAGACACCTTAAAAGCCTGACTGCATCCTTCAAACAGAAAGGCTACAACCCCAAAATAATCTCCAAGAATATTGCCTCCTCCCTCAAAACACACAGGGAGAATCTGCTACAGTACAAGGAGAAAAAATCCACAGACAGAATCCCCCTTGTAGTGACATACAATCCAGAGCTGGAAAAACTGAGGAAAATCATAAGAGATCTACAACCTATACTCCAGGAGGATGAATTACTGAAAGAGATATTCCCATCCCCACCAGTACTGGCCTTCTGACAGCCACCCAACTTAAAACACAAGCTAATCAGAAGTAAACTTCCATCACAGACTGAAAAGGAACAGAAGGGCACACTTCCCTGTAATTTATCCAGTTGCAAACTATGCCAAAATATTTCACAGGACCCCACAGTCATCCACAAAGGAAAGATATTCAACATAAAGGAATCTTTCACTTGCTCATCTTCCAATGTGGTATATATCATTCAGTGTAAAAAATGTAACGAAGGATGCTATATTGGAGAAACAGGCCAGATGCTTAAGACAAGATTCAATTTACATAGACATCACATGAACAATACTGGTGCCAGTAGGTTTCCCACCCCTGTTGGTCAGCATTTTACAGGACCAGGACACTGTACCAGTGACTTCACAGTGAGAATCCTGAAAGGTAACTTTAAAACCATACAAGAACGTAAGACCTTTGAAGTCAGAATGATTGAATATTTTAACACCTAACAGAAAGGACTTAACAAGGATCTGGGGTTCCTAGCCCATTATAAACCATAAAGCTGTATTTCTCTCCACCCTCACCTATCCACACCCATCCTGTTAGAATATCAATGATATGCTTTGATGTCCCCATGCATACCTCCTATCCACCCCCATCCTCTCAGACTGTCATAGTAATGCTTGAATGTTTTCACTTATATAAACTGTCAGCTAGCACATTTGCTTATTTCCGATCTGACGAAGAAGGGCAACCTTCGAAAGCTAATCAAGAAATGTATTAAGTTATGTCCAATAAAAAAGGTATCATCTTATTTTCTTTTCCATGTTTTATTTTGTTTGATTTCTATTGATACCCTTAAGAGTGGACTAACACGGCTACCACACTCCTCTACTTAAGCGGAATACAGTACCTGTAGATGGGGGCACAGCTCTCAAGGATGTTCAAGACCGCCGTATGGAATCCCTTTTGAAGAGTAGTTTTGATGTATCGACTCTGGCAGTTCAGGCATCTGTCTGCGGGTCCTTGGTAGCCAGGGCTTGTTTTTGGTGTTCGGAAAGGGTGTTGGGTAGGTCTTCAGATGATTTTTCTTCTGTAGATTCGGAGGTGGCCAAGCTAGAAATGGGTTCTGCCTTTTTGTATAATTTATTGAAAGCTTCAGCCAAGTCCATGGCATTGAGTGTAGCAGCTAGGCCCTTTGGCTTAGAGGTTGGTCGGCAAATGCGGCTTCTAAGTCTAAGCTTAGTAAATTTCCCTTCAAGGGTTCTTTGTTGTTTGGCGAGGAATTGGACAAGCTGGTTCGCAGTTTAGGGGAGTCTAAGGTTCCACGGCTTCCTGAAGATAGACCTAAGCCGGCAGGACGCGGTATGTTTTTTGGTCAGGGCTGGGGCCAGGATTTTCGTCGTTTTCGGCCTGGTAAGGTAACTCCGGTTCAGCGTTCCAGATTTTTCCAGAGGAATTAGTCCTTTCGAGGTTCTCACAGAGGAGGCAGGGATTCAGGAGCTTCCTTCCAATCCCAGCTCGTCTGGCACAATGAAGGTGCCTGGATCCAGACTCTGGTTTCAGTTGGAGCGCGTTTGGCGCAGTTTTACCAGAGGTGGGTCCAGGTTACCTCGGACCAGTGGGTTCTCGAGGTTATTCGAGAAGGATACGCCATAGAATTTGCGCAACCTCTCTCCGTCGCTTTCTTGGAGTCTCCTTGTTGTTCTCGCGGAAAAGCGCTCATTGTCAGGGGCACTCTGGAGCACCTTATCTGTCTACAGGCGATCTGCCTGGTTCCCGCAGAGGAACTCAGCCAGGGTCGCAACTCGATCTACTTTGTAGTTCCCAAGAAGGAGGGTTCTTTCAGACCAATTCTGGATCTCAAGACCGTCAACAGGTCTCTCAAGGTTTCCCCCTTTCGCATGGAGACTCTTCGCTTGGTTATTGTTGCGGTCAGAACGGAGGAATTTTTAACGGCCCTCGATCTTTCCGAGGCCTACCTTCACATCCCTATTCGTCTGCTTCATCGGTGTTTTCTGTGTTTTGCAATTTTGGGCAGGCATTACCAGTTTCGAGCGTTGCCATTCGGCCTAGACACGGCCCCTCGCACATCCACCAAAGTAATGGTGGTCGTAGCTGCGGCTCTCAGGAGAGAAGGAATTCTGGTTCCCCCTTATCTCGACGATTGGCTCATCAGGGCGAAGTTGTATCAAGAGAGCCTCCAGGTCACGGACCGAGTGGTTCAGTTCTTGCAGTCGTTGGGATGGGTGATCAACTTCAACAAGAGTCGTCTTCAGCCATCTCAGTCTATGGATTATCTGGGAGTCTGTTTCGACACTCACAAAGGTCGAGTATTTCTAACAAAAGCTCGAATTCTAAAATTGCACAGATGCACAGATCGAGGTCTTTATTTCTTGCTTTGGTATAGTTTACTGGAGCATTCTATGTTAGACAGGGGCTCTTATTGGCTCTCACTCAAGAGTCACAGTTATCAGTCTCCACCTGCTGGAAGGCGTGCACAACCCACCAGTCTCAATCTGGGCCGGTCCGGAGGGACTAAAGGAAAGCAAATTAGCAGGTGTAAGGTCTAAGTTCTCCTTCCATAGTAGTATTTTCGAAAAAAAAGACGTTTTTCTTTTTCAAAAATGACCTTTTCCTGTTCTGGATTTGGACATTTTGCGTAAAATGTCCAAATTCAGACATCATATCGAAAATGCCCCTCTTTAGCTCCTGGGGAGAGAGTTGCTTCATCTGAGGCTTCTGTTTCCCGCTCTGATGAGAATGCATTAGCCATTTTTTCCCCTTCGTCAGATGCAGCTCCTGCCAGACTGCTGATAGTGGTTTCGGAGCCTTTGCGTAATTCGGGTGATTTTCTGGCGCTGCAGATGCACTTGTTTCTTTTCCTGACACTGCTCCAGGGATCTCCTCTGGTACTGGGAGCGTAGGGTATGTTTTGTTTTCTCCAGAATTCATTCTTCTCCTTCATCAGGCCTATCTTTTAAAGTGGTCTATGCCTCTCCCTCAGCTCCAAGGCTCTTCCTTACCCTCAGGAGGTCCTGTTTTGGATTTGGAATCTGGGTTTCCTGTCCCCCTGGAGGACCCGGCTCTTAAGAGAAGGCGAGTATCTCGGACATCCCATCTTGTTGCGCCTTTTGGAGAATCCCTCCGGCCTTCTCGGTGGATGAGTTGGAGGAGGGCGAGTTGCGGCAGGAGAAGCCTGATGATCCTACTGCCATCCACGTGTTTCATAGGGATGAACTGCCCTCCCTTTTTTCTAGTGCGCTGGCAGCCTTAAACATTGCTGACCCTGAGGCGCAAGCACGATGACCAGCATGAGAAAACCCTCTGAAGCTTTTCCCGACCACGAGGCCATCCTGGAGCTTATCTCAGCTCAGTGGTCTGACCCTGAGGGGACCTTCAAGATAGCTAAGGCAATGGCTCACTTTTATCCGGTGGTCTTGGATCAGGTAGACAAATTTGTCCTCCCTACAGTGGACGGTTTAGTGACAGCAGTCACCAAAAAGACTACTCACCCGGTGGAAGGGAGTGTAGTGCTTAGATATGCAGGACCGGTGTCTGGAAGCCTCCCTCATGTGCTCCTTTGAGGTTTCTGCGTTGTTGCTCCAGGCCTCGATTTGTAGCTCTTATTTGGCCAGGGCATGTCTCAGTTGGCTTCAGCAGGCTCTGGAGCTGTACTTGGACGTAGATTCTGTTGTATCCCAGATGGAGTCGGGCCTTGCTTATCTGGTTGATGCCCTCTGTTACTTGGTCAGGGCCTTGGCCAAACAGATGGCACTGGCGGTATCTTCGCGTTGGCTATTGTGGCTTTGCTATTGGGTGTCCGACTTGGCCTCTAAGCAAAGGCTCACTCGGTTGCTCTTTCGGGGCAAATTTCTTTTTGGAGAAGAGCTGGAGAAGATTGTTAAGGATTTGGGGGACTCCAAGGGTCAATATCTTCCTAAGGACAATCCCAGAGCTGCTCTGCTTTCTGGGGCTGCACAACCTCGCCTAAGAGAGGCTCGCTGTTATCATCCAGGCCGTTCTGCTCCTCCCTTCCATCATTCCTGTTTTCAGCAGTGGTCTTCATTTCGTGGAGATAAATGCTCCGCGACCAATTCCATGCGCCCAGGAGTTGCAGGTCGCTCCTCCCAGTGATGGGGCACTAGTCCACTCTTTGGTTCTTCAGATAGGGGGGTCATCTGACCCTCCTTTACAAAGAGTGGGCTAAAATTATTTCAGACCAATGGGTTCTGGATATTATTCTGGACGGCTACAAGCTCGAGTTTGCCTCACCTGTCGGAGACACATTTTTGGAGTCCGGCTGCTCTACTGCTCCTAAGAAGGCGGCAGTAAAGGCAATTCTACACTCCTTGTTGGAGATCGGAGTGGTGGTGCCTGTCCCACCTCACGAGGTTCAGGCGGGGCGGTATTCCATTTATTTTGTGGTGCCTTGAAAAGGGAGCTCCTTTTGTCCCATTCTCGATCTTTGCAGGCTGAACCAGTTCTTGTGCATTTGCCACTTTCATATGGAAATGCTGAAGTCTCTTGTGGTGGCGGTTGAGCCGGGGGAGTTTCTGACGGCACTGGACCTCAAGGAAGCTTATCTCCATATCCCAATTTGGCCTCCACATCAGCGTTTTCTGTATTTTGCTGTTCTGGTTTGCCATTTCCAGTTTTGGGCGCTGCCCTTTGGCCTCTCCACTGTTCTATGGACATTTTCCAAAGTCATGGTGGTTGTGGTAGCGTTCCTGCGGAAAGAAGGAATCAGGGTCCATCCCTACCTGGACGACTGGCTGATTATGGTGGACTGAGTTCAGGAGAGTCACAGGGCCACCGACTGGGTGATGGCACTTCTACAGACCTTGGGCTGGGTTCTGCACCTTCCCAAGAGCCATGTGGTTCCTACTCAGACCCTGGACTACCTGGGGGCTCACTTTGACACGGCTCTGGGTCATGTATTCTTACCGGAGGAGTGGTGGATCAAGCTCCGCTCCAAAATTTCCAACCTTCTCCAGGTATCGAGTCCCTGGAGGTGGTTCATTGGGCAAGGGCTCATATGCGACCTCTTCATTCCTCGCTGGTGAGCAGATAGTTGCTGGTATCTCAGGATAATTGGCGCCACCTTCCGTGGCTTCTATGGGCTCGAGAAAGTATGGCATGGTAGCATTGCAGCTCCCACTTGCTGAAGAGTTTGCTTCTAGCGTCCCTGCAGTGGGTGGTCGTGGTTATGGATGCCAGTTTGATGGGTTGGGGAGCTCTTTGCCTCCACCATTTTGTGCAGGGGACATGGTCGGAGATAGAAGCGGCCTGGGCAATCAGTTGCCTAGAGCTCCGGGTGGTGCTGTGCGCCTTAATTGCACTGACAAACAGGGCATTTCGGGTGTTTTCAGACAACATGACGGTGGTGGCTTACATCAGTTGACAAGGCGGCACCCAGAGTCCGGCACTTGTGACTGAGGCAGGTCTTATCCGGTGGGCAGAGGTACATTTTCAGTGCCTGTCTGCGTATCACATCGGTGGGGCAGAGCAATGTGCAAGCGGATTTTCTCAGCTGACCCTGGATCCAGAGGAATGAGAGCTGTCTGCGGAGGCATTTCGTCTGATTTGTCGCATGTGGGCAATCCCCAGATGGATTTCATGGCAACTCAGGCCAATGCCAAGGTTCCAGTCTTCTTCAGCAGAAGAAAAGAACCTGGGTCTGCAGGGCTAGACGCTCTCCTCCTGCCCTGGCCCGAATCGATGCTTCTGTACGTCTTCCCTCCATTGCCTTTAATCATACGGATTCTACTCAGGATCAGGCAGTACCAGGGGAGAGTCATCTTGATAGCTCTAGATTGGCTTTGACACCCTTGGTATGCGGACTTAATTTGACTTCTGGTGGAGCCGCCTCTTCGTCTTCCTGTCCACCTTGGGCTTCTTCATCAGGGGCCGGTTCAGATAGAGGATCCTTGCCACTTCTGGTCTTATGGCCTGGCTATTGAGCAGTTACATTTGAGGAAGAATGGCTATTCAGGTGAGGTGATAGCTACTTTGTTGCAGGCTCGGGAAGCAGTCTACCTCGTCGACTTATGCTCGTGTTTGGTGCACCTTTGTTGCATGGTGCGAGAGTTGCGTTTGGTTGCCTTTCCAGGCCTCTGTTTCCCAGCTTCTGGCATTTCTGCAGGATGGCTTGCAGAGAAGGTTGGCCTATAACTTTCTTTGGGTACAAGTGGTGGCCTTGGCCTATTTCTTCTTTTTTTTTTTATTTAAACAAGAATTTTTATTGAACAAGTAAGACAAAATGTGAATACAGCCACAACAGTAAGCTCACAGGCTCTAGTATATACTGTAAAACTGGGACCTTGTTTCTTCAATACTCATCCATTGAGTAATAAAACATTCAGTATTCTTGTTGTTTTACATATTTTTCTCACCCTTCTTCCCCCTGTACAATCTGCATCAAAACATTTCCACGTTATTGATCAAAATCCTCTCCAAATCCCCCTCCCCCTTACAGTGTCTAAGGTAACAACAGTAATTCAACGTATCGGATGTTTCTCTATAGCTCATTAAGTCTCCGGTATATCCAAAGGTTCCCAGATCTTAGTCCATTTCGACAACTGGTGTCTCTCTTTTGCCATCAATCGTTCTCTCTCTGCAATGTTCCGCAGTAGGGTCATCCATTGGACTACAGACGGGCTATTTTTTTGCTTCCATGAGCGAGCAATAAGCAATCTGCCCGCACATAAGCAATATTTGATTAAAACTTGACCATAGTCATTGACCCCCAGGATAGTTTTATGAAACAGAAATACAGCAGGGTCATATTTATTTATTGCATTTGTATCCCACATTTTCCCACCTTTTTGCGGGCTCAGTGTGGCTTACAATAGGATATGAATAATAGAAATACATTTGTTACAATTTGGTTATGGATTACATTGTGCAAAATTATACGAGACATTCAAATATCAAATTAGGAATATGACAATGGGACATCAACATAGAAATAATTGGAAGGGGACAATGGGAAGCTAAAGGGTAGTGTTAGACAAAGACATATGGTGTACATAGTTCCGTGGATAAGTGTATGATAGACTGGGGTGCGGGATGAGGGATCAAAGTGGATGTATATTGCATTGATGAACAGTGAGTATGGACTCTATGTGAGTTGGCTCTTTCCGTAAGTTTGTTCAAACAGGTGAGTCTTTAGTAGTTTACGGAAGGAAGCTTGATCGTCAATCATTCTCAGGTTGCGCGGTAGTGTATTCCAAGCCTGCCTGCTCTTGTGGGAAAAGGTTGGTATGGTATCTCAACTCCCACCCAATATCCAATCTGGGCCTGGACGGCTTTCCAGAAGGCTTTTACTTTGTAACATGTCCACCAACTATGACCTAATGTACCACGTTGGCCACATTTACGCCAACAAGTCGGGGAAGCCGATCCAAACATATGATTTAACCTTACCGGGGTTAGATACCAACGGTATAGTACTTTTGTTAAATTTTCTTGAACATTTACGGCTGGAGATATGTGTATGGAACGCCTCTCCATTCTCTGCCACTCCTCTGCCGAGTAACTCACCCCTAATTCTCTCTCCCACAGCACCCTGTGCTTATGGCTAACATACAGGTTATCTCGCAAGTGCCCATAAATCAAAGTAATAAGGCCACGTGTCCCTTGTTCCCGAACACAGAGTTCTTCTAAAAAGGTCACGTCACCAAATAAATAGGCACGTCTGCCTTCTGATGACAAAAAATGAATCAATTGAGTGTAGGCATAATGATCTGTTGAGGGTAACCTGTATGTATCTGCCAATTCCTGGAATGATATAAAAGTATACTTATTGATCAACTGTCTCCATAGATCTAACCCTTGCCTTTTCCATCTAGTAAAAACTGAGCGTGAGCAGCCTAATGGAAATGCTAAATTACAAGCAATAGGTGATAACCGAGAACAATAGATTCGTTTTAAGCGTTCCATTTTATCCCAACATGATAAAGTGAATTCAATGATCGGGCTCACCTCCTCCCCCAAACCACGATGTTTAGGCGGCAGCCAGAGTAAGTGGCCTAACTTCAAAGGGCTATATAGTATATATTGTTCCATCTTTACCCAAAGTTTGTGAGGGGCTTCTTGAAACCATTCCACTGCGGATTTAACCTGAGCCGCTCTATGGTATAAATCCACTCTAGAGATTCCCAGACCACCCTTGGTCTTACGGTCTGTATACATTATGGAGGGGTGGATTCTAGATTGCCTCCTTTCCAGATAAACTTCTGCAATCGTTTCTGCAGGGAGTGAAGCACATGGTCACTAATAGGGAGTGGCAGGGCCTGGAAAAGATACAGTAATCGCGGTAATATATTCATTTTCACTGTAGCTATTCTCCCAAACCAAGACAAACCAAGGGGCTCCCATCTCTCCAAATCCTCTCTGATGTCTTTCAGTAACGGTGTATAGTTAGCCTCAGTAATGTCCTGTAATTTAGCAGTAAGGAAAACCCCCAAATATTTAAGACCCATGGAGGGGCATAATCGAACAGAAACGCCTATCTCCATGGGCGTTTATCTCCGAGAACGGGTCCGTGAAGGGGCAGACCGAATCGTATTTTCGAAAAAACATGGACGTTTATCTTTTTTTGAGCTGGGCGTTTTTGTTTTTCAGCAATAATGGAAACCGAAAACGCCCAGCTCAAAAACGAATAACTCCAAGACATTTATTCGTGGGAGGGGCCAGGATTCGTACTGCACCGGTCCACCTCACATGCCAGGACACCAACCGGGCACCCTAGGGGGCACTTTTACAAAAAAAAAAAAAGGTAAAACAGCTCCCAGGTGCATAGCACCCTTCCCTTGGGTGTTGAGCCCCCAAAATCCCCCTCAAAACCCACTGCCCACAAGTCTACACCATTACTATAGCCCTAAGGGGTGAAGGGGGGCACCTACACGTGGGTACAGTGGGTTTGGGGGGCAGTTTGGAGGGCTCCCATTTACCAGCACAAGTGTAACAGGTGGAGGGGGGGGGGATGAGCCTGGGTCCACCTGCCTGAAGTCCACTGCTCCAGTGACCTGCATACTGCTGCCAGGGAGGTGGGTATGACATTTGAGGGTGAAAATAAAAAGTTGTGAAACGGCATATTTTGTGGTGGGAGAGGGTTCGTGACCACTGGGGGAGTCAGGGAAGGTCATCCCCGATTCCCTCCAGTGGTCATCTGGTCATTTAGGGCACTTTTTTGGGCCTTATTCGTGGAAAAATAGGGTCCAGGAAAAGTGCCCTAAATTCTCGCTAAAAACGCATATTTTTTTCCCATTATCGGCGAAAGGCGCCCATCTCTGATCGGCAGATAACCACACCCCAGTTCCGCCTTCACCACGCCTTCGACACGCCCCCATCAACGTTGTCCGCATCCGTGACGGACTGCAGTTGAAAACGTCCAAATTCGGCTTTTGATTATACCGCTTTATTCGTTTTTGGGAGATAAACGTCTATCTCCCGATTTGGGTCACAATATAGGCGTTTTTCTCTTTCGATTATAAGCAGGTTAGTCACCCACCTCAAAGGATATAGTTGCTTACAACGCTGATAGTGTTCCTCTTTCATACCCCCTGCCATTGCTTCCGTTTTCTCATAGTTAATCTTAAATCCAGACATCCATCCATAAGTTTCCAATTCACATATAACCTGGGGTATAGAATCTAAAGGCAAGGTAAGGGTTAAGAGGACATCGTCTGCAAACAATGCTACCTTTGATTCCCAGTCTTTTACCCTCACTCCCCTTATCCCCTGGATGATTCCTAATAGCCCACGCCAGTGGTTCCATTACTAAAGCAAATAAAAGTGGCGATAGAGGACACCCCTGGCGTGTTCCTCTGTTCAGCTCAAAGAAGGCGGATATCTGCCCATTAATCTTTACCCCTGCTTTCGGCTGAGTGTATAATTCTTTAATCCAGTCCCTAAAATTAGAACCAAATCCAAACTGTTGTAAAACCTGGTGTAGAAATGGCCAATGCACCCTATCAAATGCTTTTTCAGCATCCACACTTAATAGGCAATACGGTGTTTTACTCTGCCTGGCATTATACATAGCATTCAGAGTTCGTCTAATATTGTCTGAGGCCTGTCTATTGGCGACAAAACCCACCTGATCTGGATGTATTAAGGTCGGCAGAATTTCTGTTAATCTACTTGCTAATACCTTAGCCAGGATGCGGACATCCACATTGAGCACAAAGATGGGGCGGTAAGAAGAGCACTCAGTCATCTCCTTCTTAGGCTTCAGGATCACTGCAATCCATGCCTCTTTCATAGTTGGCGGGAGATTATCGCCTTTCACTACTGCATTAAGCACATCCGTTAAAATAGGTGCCAAATAAGGGGCAAATTTTTTATAGAATTCAGCCGTATAGCCGTCTAATCCCGGTGATTTGGCTGTTTTCAAGGTTTTTATAGCTGCTAGTACCTCGTGCATGTCAATAGGGGCATCTAGCACTTGTTGATCTTGTATTAAAGTTGGCAAAGCCATTTTTTGCAAATATGACCGAATACTCTCCTCCTGTTTACCCCCATCTCCAGCATAAAGCTTAGCATAGTATTCATTGAAATGGGCTCTAATCTCTGGAGATGTTCGGAGCACCTCTCCTTTGGGTCCCTTAATACGATAGATATTACGATCTGCCCTTAGTTTTCGCAATTTAATAGCTAACTGCCTACTGATCTTATTTCTGGTGGTATATGTGTGAAGCTTTAGTTTTTCATTAATATATTCAAGGTCTTGAGCTAGCAAGGCATCTAGTTGTATTCTGGCAGCTTGTAAAGCTCTGTATATCTTAAGAGAGCCTGTGACTTTATGTTTACTTTCTAGGATCTCAATTTTCTCTCTTAGCTGCAAGGTGGCCTGCAACCTCTGTTTCTTAAGCTTTCCGGCTACCTTAATAAAGTGACCTCTGGATACTGCTTTAAGGGCTTCCCATACTATAGCAATCGAGGGCCCTGAGGTTAAATGAAAAGACAGGTATTCCTTCAGGACCTTTACATATTCCTGACAAACTGCTTCCTGTTTTAACAGCCCGTTATTTAGTGTCCAGTGCCCTACCTGCTGTTTTCCTGTCTGCCAATCTAGTTGTATCACACAAGGAGCATGATCAGACACAGTAATATTATTTATATGTGCTTTTGTGAGTTGATCTCCTAATAACTTATCAACCAACAAGTAATCAATCCGTGAATATGTAGAATGTACTGGAGAATAAAAAGAATAGTCACGCTCAGTAGGGTGCATGTCTCTCCAAGAGTCAAAAAGTCCCATATCCCTGACAAAAGTAGTAAAGTGTTTGGCTAAGACTTCGTCACTACCAGAGTTGCGTCCCGATTTATTCACTTCGGGGCAGAGAGTGACATTGAAATCACCACCCAATATAAGCTGACCTCCCAGCACTGTGTGTATTTGTTTCTTAAGTAATTGAAAGGAGGACGGTTGATTAGTATTTGGTCCATATATAGATCCCAAAGTAACCTCCTGATTTTCAAATGTACCCCTAAGTAGAAGATATCTGCCCTTTGGGTCTCTTTTCACCTGATGGATTTGTATAGGCAGGTCAGACTGGAGCAATATCGCTACCCCTCTTTGTTTCTTGTCAGATATGCCTGAGGCAAAATAAATCTTCGAATAATAAACATGTCTAAACAAGTATTCATGTGCCCTTTTCAAATGGGTTTCTTGCAACATAACCACCTGGAGTCTATGTGGGGTCTATGTCTATTTATCTCTTGCCAAATCAGCTGTCGTTTTCTAGGAGCATTTAGGCCTTTGACGTTGAAAGTCATAATCTTTAAAGTAGGTGCCATAGAGTATACTTAAACAAAAGAAAAAGAAAAATCATTTACATATCTAAATGTCACCTGCGAACACTGTAATGCCCCTCCCTCCCGTTTCCCCTTGACCCATCCCCCCCTAGCCTCCCACCTCCCTTCCTCCCCTTTCCCCTTCATAAGTACAGTAACAAACTTCCACGAGAAATAGAATTCCCCGGAGGAGTCCACTTACTCACTTCCTAGCAAGATCAACCCCCGCAGTATACAGCCCGCCCACACCACCTCCACCCAACCCCGCATGACATCCTCCATATATTCGACAGACTTATCTCCGCTGTAAATGTAGATCATAAAGAAATGAAGAAGAAAATGTCAACCTTCGCTCACTCTTTCAGCAGCCTCACTTTGGAGTAATATTACAGTCAAGTGTTGTGCACAGTCAGCCGTGGTTTCTTTGCCTTATTAAAAACTTGTTGCCGACTTCCGGTGACGTCATGACCGCGAGGGGTTGAAGAAAAAAGATCTCTCCGGCTTCAATCCCCCCTCCGCATGATCAGTTCACAAACCGCGATCTAAAATTGAAATTCGCCGCAGCCTGAATCGCTAGAGAGGCCGGCAACGAACATTTTAAATTAATTGGCGGCGTGATGGCAGCGAAAAATATACATAAAGATAAGCTCCGTGGTAGAGGAGCAGAAGACAAGATGGCGCCGCCCGCAAGCCCGCCGGGCCCGACAGTGTCATCGGCCTGGATCGCCGAAATAACTTCAGAAATGTCCTCAGTGTTAGAAGACATGTTGGATCGCCGGCTCTCCCCCATAAACACTAACCTGGAAAAGGTAAAAGAACAGCTCACGGATCTTTCTCGGGACTGTGCAGGCTTTCAAGCACGTGTGAGTGAAATTGAGGATAGAGTAACGGAGGTGGAGACAATACAAGATATAACTCAAAAAAAGCTACAGGCGATGGAGGAAAAGATTGAGGACTTAGAAAATAGGTCCAGGAGAAATAATATCCGAGTGGTGGGCCTGCCAGAAGCGTTACCCGAACGGGGCTTGGAGGTCTTTTTGGCACGCTGGTTTGCCAGTGAACTACAGTTCCCAGAAGCCTCGGGGCCAATACAGATAGAACGGGCTCACCGCATCGGGATGAAAATGACTGGCACCAATAAACCAAGAGTGGTAATTCTAAGATTTTTGAATTATGCGCAAAAACAAGAAGTGATGAAGCTGCTGAGAACTGGAAAAGCATTGGAGTATGATGGAATCCCAGTAAGATGTTTCCAAGATTATTCAGCAGGGGTAGCAACACGGAGGAGACAGTTTTCGGAGGTTTGCTCAACACTATTCCAAAAGAAAATAAGATTTGCACTACAATACCCTGCCAAATTGCGGGTCACGCATAACGGTATTACTAAGACATATGAGACGGCAGGGGCGGCTAAAGAATTTCTACAACAGCTGGGAACAATATCTTCAGATGCAAGTTGAACAGCATAGAAAAGAGAACACTCTGAGAACACTGAGTAATGTTATAAGGAAAAGTCATCAGAGACCTGACTGGTCAATATATGATAATACAGCAATCTCTCAGCCAAGAACAAAGATGGACCACTTATAGTAGCAGAAGGCTTGGCAAGATGGCTGCAGTTGGAAAGTTAAGGTTCAATGGTTTGTGAGTTAGACTTGACCTTTTTTTTTTTTTTTCTTCTCATCTTGTGCTGTTGATTAAGACACTATATGGCAGACATGGCCAGTGGGTGAACCGGTTTGAACCCCTGGTAAGAGGGGTGAGACCCCGTAAGTGTCTGATCAGCCTGACAATGAAAGTTATGTTTAATGTAACATTGTATAATGCGGAGGGGGGAGGGAGAGACGTAAGGAAGTCGAGGTCCTAATTGGTGGACCGGAGAATAAGGGATACAGGATTTAGGGTGGGGGGGGAGGGGGTGGGGGGAGGGAAGAGGGATGCAAGCAGGACACAAGTCTTAATTAGAAAGGATGTAGAACATAACAGTGAAGCTGGCACAGTGGAGGTGCAAGTGGGGGGGGGGCAGAGGCTGGGATGTCCCCCTCGATTACAACAGTGGACATCTGTGGATATAGGCACACACCTTCAAATCCAAGAATAGTAAGAATACTAACGTGGAATGTAGGCGGAGTTAATTCGCCAATCAAACGCTCTAAGATTTTACAACAACTAAATAGGCAGAAAGCAGACATAGCACTCTTACAGGAGACGCATCTGAACCAGATTGAACATGCCAAGCTCAGCACCTGGTGGGTTGGGGATTGTATAGCAGCAAATGCACAAGGTAAAAAGGGAGGAGTAGCAATACTAATTAGAAAAGGCATAGCCTCGGTAATTAATCCACTTCTGATTGATACTGAAGGCCGTTATGTTATAATGGAAGTGGTAGTTGGGAGACAGAAACTGCTAATCTGTAATGTTTATGCTCCAAATAGATACGATAGGAAGTTCTATCAAACTTTGATTAATTTTCTGATCAGGCAACCGCACGCAGCTATAGTGCTGGGGGGTGATTTAAATGCAGCTTGGGACCCCTCTCTGGACAGATCAGCCCCGGAGACGGCCTCTTCATGTTATAATAATAGAGGCCTCTTACAATTGAGCCAGATGCTAGGCCTGGTTGATGTGTGGCGGGTGCTGCACCCAGGTGAGAAAGACTATACACACCTGTCGCGGGCCCACTCCACTCAGTCGAGAATTGACTATATTCTGACATCACGTCAGATGTTTGGGGAAGTGACAACAGCAGAGATAGGACCGTACATGGTGTCGGACCATGCCTGGGTTAAGATAGAATGGATACCAAGTGGTACAACCCCACAGGAATATAAATGGCAATTTCCCCTGGAGCTCAGCTCAGATCCAGTGCTTAAAGGTAGATTACAAGCTCGCTGGGCGGAATATAGCACTCACAATCAAGAACACATAGAAGACCCAGTTTTGTTTTGGGAAGCGGCTAAGGCGGTTCTTAGAGGCGAAGTTATAAGTCACACGCACTTTGTGAGGAAGACACGAGATAGAAAGATCTTGCGTTTAAGTAACCAACTTTGTAAGACACGGAGGAGATATGGGGAGACACACGCGATAGGTGATAAACAACAAGTGTTAGAGCTTCAAACCGCCTTAAATGTACTTTTGCAAGAAAGGGCACACAAGTCACAGCTCTACTATAGATATATGCTTTATAAACACGGTAATAAAGCAGGCAAGTTAATGTCAAAAATAATTAACCCCCGGGGTGGGACTAAGAACATTTTGGCACTGAGGCAAAGGGGGGGAGGGCTCCACACATCAGATAAAGCAATATGTGAAACTTTTCAGGCCTTTTATCAAGGGCTGTACGCTTCCCCAGAGGAAGACGGTCTGTTAAATCAGATGTATTTAGAAAATCTGGCTTTACCAAAGCTTACAATACAAGAGTTGGACAGTCTCAATCAATTAATTACTGAGGATGAAGTCAGTCTAGTTATTGCCCGCAGCCCGCGACTAAAAGCCCCGGGACCTGATGGTTTAAGGGGAGAATTCTATAAATTAATGGAAGGAGGAGTTATACCTGCAATTACTAGATTTTTGAACCAACTGATAGAGAGACAGAGGTTACCCCCAGACTTGAATAGGGCTCAAATAATAGTCTTGTTGAAGCCGGGGAGGGACCCTCTAGAGCCGACATCGTACCGGCCTATCTCCCTATTAAATTATGATACCAAGTTGTTGGCAAAAATCTTGGCTAATAGACTGGCGAGGCTGCTCCCAAGGTTGATTCATGAAAGTCAGGTGGGATTTGTGGGAGGTAGAGCAGTGAGTAAAAACTTGAGAGCAATACTGACATCACTAGAACACAGCTCGCAGGCGAAGGTAGCATCATTGCTGATCAGCTTTGATGCGGAAAAGGCCTTCGATAAGGTTCATTGGAAGTTCCTTTTTGATACGCTGGAACATTATGGATTTTCAGGGAGATTTGTTGAGGCAATTCATGCTTTATATGCCAACCCATGTGCCACCCTGAGAGTAAACGGGATAGAATCGGAAAGTTTCTGTATTAGGAGGGGCACAAGGCAGGGGTGCCCATTGTCCCCTCTTCTCTTTGTTTTGGTTTTAGATCCCCTTATCAGAGATATCATGGCAAACCCTTTGATCCGGGGAGTTGGTTTAGGGACCCACATGTTTAAGATTGCAGCATTTGCGGATGACATTTTGGTACATCTCACAAACCCAAGGGAATCCTTAGACACGTTACTGGAAACCTTTCGTGAATATGGCGATTACTCAGGTTTCCGTATTAATCTAGACAAATCAGAAGCGCTGGCTTCGCCAGAGGTGAACCAGAGGGACTGGGTCCCTGAATTTCCGTTGAGATGGGCTAGAGAGTCTTTTAAATATTTAGGAATCCGACTCACAATGAATACATTAGATTTATATCAGTTGAATGTTAAAATCTTACTGGAATATACTAAAGCTAAATTGGACTCTTGGATGAGTTTGCCACTGTCATTAATAGGACGGATACATGTAGTACAAATGGTGTTGTTTCCGCGCTGGTTGTACGTTCTTCAAACTTTACCCATACGCCTATCGCGGTCTGATTTGAGGCGGATGATGCGTCTTTTTAGTAGATTTTGTTGGGCAGGCAAAAAGCCCAAAGTTAGCCAAAATCTGTTAATAGGGAGCTGGAGACAGGGGGGAATGGGTATCCCGGATGTGTTCCTATATAATCAGGCGTGTTTGCTGCGCCACTTAGGAGATGTGGTGAATGCCACACAATATTACACACCTATGGGCTTGGAGGAAGCTTTTTTTGCTCCCTATGACATATTAGCTTTGCTCCATTTACCTCGTAGTCAGCTCCCTTCTAAATTTAAAAAAAGTATAATACTGCAGCCCCTTCGGGAGGCGTGGCAGTGGTGGATGCGGCAAATGGGGGGCCACCCACACGTTACAGATCAAATCCCAATCGTAGGCAATCCTGTTTTTGAAGCAGGGATAGATAACCCGACATTTGGCAGATGGCAAGGGCTGGGCATCACAAGATTGGAACACCTATTATTGGACAATGGGGAAATGATAACATTTGACGCCATTCAAGATAAAGTGGGATCAGCTTGGGGCAATAGATTTGCCTATGCACAGGTCCGACACTATGTGAAATCCCTGAGCCAAGTACCCCTGAGAGGGCGGATGGGGGAGCTGCTAAGGGTTTTTTTTGAGGAGTTACAGATAGAGAAACAATCTGTATCAGCATTGTATGGGGCACTGGCTAGGCGTAGGTCCCAGAGGCAATATGTTGATCTTAAGCGAAAATGGGAACAAGATCTGGGGACCTCCCTGGCAACATGGGATGTGTCAGCTACCTTGAAGGGCATCCGGGCGTTGATAACAGATGAGAGGCTGAGGGAGTGTGGTTATAGAGTGGTCCTACGGGGGTATATGTCTAGAACACAACTGGCTCATATGTTGGGGCCGGACAACTCGGGGTGTTCTAAATGCGGAGGGGGTCCCAGCTCGTTATATCATGCATTATGGCAATGCCCCAAGGTGCGCATGTTTTGGCAGAGGGTAAGAGGGTTTTTGATTCGATTGGGGAACAGAGTTCAAGGAACGGAGCGGCAGTTTCAGTTGGATCAACCAAGAGCGTTTGCTCCATTAGGCGCCCCTGCTATAATGTTATGCAGGAAGCTGAGCTTGGTAGCGCGGAAATGCATTATGCAATACTGGGTCTCATCGGAAGGACCAGCTTACTGGCATTGGCGCAATCAGGTGCATCTTCTGGCCTCTTGGGAGGCTAGAGATTCAAAACAATCGCCTAAACGTAGAGTGCGCTTTCTACAGATTTGGACACCATACCTGCAAATACTCAGCCCAAGGGGACGTAGTCTGCTTGTCAATGCCTGATAAATAGCGGTATATTGGAGAGTAAGGGCACCATGTAGTAGTAAATTAGTCTAGAGTGGATCTGCTTGCAAGGGGGAGGAGGGACTGGGTGGGGGGCTGGAGGGGTTGAGTGTGATGTATATGGCTAAAGCCTGGCAGTGCTCTAGAGCTTTAATGTTTCATTTTCTGATATTTGTGATAAGCACTATCTCACCTAATGAAGTATTCAAGTGTATGATATTAGGAACATGAGTCATTTAAAACCTAATGTTAACATGGGCCAAGGAATCGTTAAGAGGGGAGGGGGGAGAAAAATGGGGACGAAAAGTGTTTGGCGAAGTTGAATATGTTGCAAGAATGCTGTTTTGTATATCAAGCAATGCTATATGCATATTCTACATTACTTTGTATTGTGATAATCGTTAATAAAACAGTTTAAACATAAAAACTTGTTGCCATTGTCGCACTTTCTTTCTCTTGTCAACAGTAGTCTCCAAGTGTAGTTCTGTAGTCGGCCCCATCATACCCGCTGCTTGTAGAATCTGCTGTGCCGCCTCCGGGGAGCGAACTTTGTGTAGCTTACCAGCAATAGTAAAGCATACTGCAAAGGGAAAGGCCCATCGGTATTTTATGTTATGTTGCCCCAATACCTCCAGAATCGGTTTCATATTTCGTCTTTGTTGTAAAGTATAGGCTGATAAGTCTTGAAATACCGCAATAGGTGTAACTTGAAAACACAAGTCCTTTTGTTGCCTAGCCAGGCCATATAGGTGTTCTTTCTCTGAATATTTCCAGAAGCGGACCACAGTAACATAGTAACATAGTAAATGACGGCAGAAAAAGACCTGCATGGTCCATCCAGTCTGCCCAACAAGACAAACTCATATGTGCTACTTTTTGTGTATACCCTTCTTTGATTTGTACCTGTCCTCTTCAGGGCACAGACCGTATAAGTCTGCCCAGCACTATCCTCGCCTCCCACCACCGGCTGGCTCTGCCACCCAATCTTGGCTAAGCTCCTTAGGATCCATTCCTTCTGAATAGGATTCCTTTATGTTTATCCCACGCGTGTTTGAATTCTGCTACCATTTTCATTTCCACCACCTCCCGCGGGAGGGCGTTCCAAGCATCCACTACTCTCTCCGTGAAAAAATACTTCCTGACATTTTTCTTGAGTCTGCCCCCCTTCAATCTCATTTCATGTCCTCTCGTTCTACCGCCTTCGCACCTCCGGAAAAGGTTCGTTTGCGGATTAATACTTTTCAAATATTTGAACGTCTGTATCATATCACCCCTGTTTCTCCTTTCTTCCAGAGTATACATGTTCAGGTCATCAAGTCTCTCCTCATACGTCTTGTAACGCAAATCCCTTACCATTCTCGTAGCTTTTCTTTGCACCGCTTCAATTCTTTTTACATCCTTCACAAGGTACGGCCTCCAAAACTGAACACAATAGGTGGGGCCTCACCAACGACTTATACAGGGGCATCAACACCTCCTTTCTTCTGCTGGTCACACCTCTCTCTATACAGCCTAACAACCTTCTAGCTACGGCCACCGCCTTGTCACACTGTTTCGTCGCCTTCAGATCCTCAGATACTGTCACCCCAAGATCCCTCTCCCCGTCCGTACCTATCAGATTCTCCCCGCCTAACACATACATCTCCCGAGGGTTTCTATTCCCTAAGTGCATCACTTTGCATTTCTTCGCATTGAATTTTAATTGCCAAGCCTTAGACCATTCTTCTAGCTTCCTCAGATCCTTTTTCATGTTTTCCACTCCCTCCCGGGTGTCCACTCTGTTGCAGATCTTAGTATCATCCGCAAATAGGCAAACTTTACCTTCTAACCCTTCGGCAATGTCACTCACAATTATATTGAACAGAATCGGTCCCAGCACCGATCCCTGAGGCACACCACTACTCACCTTTCCCTCCTCCGAGCGAATTCCATTCACCACCACCCTCTGGCTTCTGTCCGTCAACCAGTTCCTAATCCAGTTCACCACTTCGGGTCCTATCTTCAGCCCTTCCAGTTTATTTAAGAGCCTCCTGTGGGGAACTGTGTCAAAAGCTTTGCTGAAATCTAAGTAGATTACGTCCATAGCTCGTCCTTGATTCAATTCTCCTGTCACCCAATCAAAGAACTCAATGAGATTCGTTTGGCACGATTTCCCTTTGGTAAAACCATGTTGTCTCGGATCTTGCAACTTATTGGCTTCCAGGAAATTCACTATCCTTTCCTTCAGCATCGCTTCCATTATTTTTCCAATAATCGAAGTGAGGCTTACCGGCCTGTAGTTTCCAGCTTCTTCCCTATCACCACTCTTGTGAAGAGGGACCACCTCCGCCGTTCTCCAATCCTTCGGAACCTCTCCCGTCTGCGAGGATATGTTAAACAAATCTTTAAGAGGACCCGCCAGAACCTCTCTGTGCTCCCTCAATATCCTGGGGTGGATCCCATCCGGTCCCATGGCTTTATCCACCTTTAGCTTTTCAAGCTGTTCATACACACTCTCTTCTGTGAATGGTGCTCTATCCACTTCAATCTCATTTATACTTTTTGCAGTCCATCGCGGCCCTTCTCCAGGATTTTGTTCTGTGAAAACAGAACAAAAGTATCTATTTAGCAAATTTGCTTTTTCTTCATCATTATCCACATAGCGGTTCGCAGTATCTTTTAGTCTCACAATTCCCTTTTTAGTCATTCTCCTTTCACTTATATACCTGAAGAAATTTTTGTCACCCCTCCTTACATTTCTAGCCATTTGTTCTTCCGCTTGCGCTTTCGCCAGACGTATCTCTCTCTTGGCTTCTTTCAGTTTCATCCTATATTCCTCGTGTTCCTTTTCTTTAGTTTTTGTGTATTTCTGGAACGCCAACTCTTTAGCCTTTATTTTCTTAGCCACTTGCTTGGAGAACCATATTGGTTTCCTTTTTCTCTTGCTTTTATTTACTTTCCTTACATAAAGGTTCGTGGCCTTATTTATAGCTTCTTTCAGCCTGGACCACTGTCCTTCCACTTCTCGTATTTCCTCCCAGCCCATCATCTCCTTCCTCAGGTATTCCCCCATTTTACTAAAGTCAGCACGCTTGAAATCCAGAACTTTGAGTTTTGAGTGGCCACTCTCCACTTTAGCTGTAATATCAAACCAAACCGTTTGATGGTCACTGCTGCCCAGGTAGGCACCCACTCGGATATTTGACACGCTATCCCCATTTGTGAGCACCAGATCCAGTGTCGCTCCCTCCCTCGTGGGTTCCGTCACCATTTGTCTGAGCAAACCGCGTTGTAAAGCATTCACGATCTCTCTACTTCTTTCCGATTCCGCAGACGGAACCTTCCAATCTACATCCGGCAGATTGAAATCCCACAGCAACAGCACCTCTCTCTTGTTTCCAACTTTTGAATATCTGCGATCAGGTCTTTATCTAGTTCCTCCAATTGTTTCGGAGGTCTTTAGACAACACCACGTGTATAGAGGTTCTATCCTCTCTTTTTAAGGTGATCCATATCGCTTCTTCCTTTCCCCCAGGTCCCTGTCATTTCGTTCGCCGTGATATCATTTCTCACATATAGAGCTACTCCTCCACCTTTACGACTCTCTCTATCCTTCCTAAAAGTATCTCTGGGTTTATTAGGGAGCGACTTGCCTAGCGCTCTATGGGCTCGTTCAATTTCCGGGACCTGTTGGTCTGGATTTCTCTTCAAAATATGCTTACACAGTTCATGTACTAGTTTGGGAACATCTTCTTGATCTCCAGCCTCCGGAATGCCCTGAAACCGTAAATTATTTCGTCTCCCTCTGTTCTCGATATCATCAAGTTTATATTGTAATTCCTCCATTTGGTTAGCAAAATCCACCTCCTTCTCTTTCATTTGGTTCATCAGTTCCACGTGTTCGTCCACCCGGCCTTCAAGATCCTCCACTCGATTACCAATTTCCTTGATCTCACCTTGCACATTTTCAATGCGTTCCACAATGTCTGATTTCATGCGAGCTAAATCTTTACGGAGGTCTCGAAGCACTTTGGTAAACTGTGAATCCTTATTGTTGCCAATATCTTCGTCGGAGTGAGCCGAATCAAAATCTGAGGCCTCCTCCTCCCGAGATGAAGCATGGCTGCTAGCAGTTTTAGCATTGCGGAGGCTGCCACGCACTCCTGCTTTGGCATCCGCGATTTTCGATTTCTGTGACATTTCTTTTCTATAACTACCACTTGTATATTCCTCCTGCCTTCGTTTCGCTGTAAAGTCCGCCGGTTATATAGCGAAAAAGTAGCGATTTTAGTGGGGCTGAGCCGGAGCAACGGGTTCAGGCTGCCATCGAGGTTGCTGACGTCACCGGAAGTCGCCTTGGCCTATTTCTGAGGCCATGTGTGTGGTTCTTCCTTGGCTTCTTGTCCTGATGTCATTAATTTCCTGCGAGGAGTGCTTAATTTGCATCTTCCATTGCGTAGGTCGTGTCCGGCCTGGAATCTAAATGTGGACCTTCAGGCGCTTCAGGGGGCACCCTTTGAGCCCTTGCATAGGAGTTCTGACATGGACCTCACCTTGAAGACAGTGATTTTGGTGGCTATGGCTTCAGCACCTAGGGTCTTGGAATTGCAAGCACTGTCATGTCAAGATCCCTTTTTGCATTTTTCTGAGTCAGGAGTCCCTCTCTGTACCTTGCCTTCCTTTTTGCTTAAGGTAATCAGGGCTTTTCATTTCAGCCAGCCTCTTTTTCTTCCATCCTTTCTGAAGGATGATTCATCTGCTGCGTGCGCTAAGGAAGGTAATATTATGTCTTACCTGATAATTTTCTTTTTAGCTTCGTCACGATTCTCTCAGCTGTGTGCGTTTTGTTCCTTTCAGCTTTGTTTAAAAAAAACAAAAAAGGAAGAAGAAAAGACCCCAGAATTGGGAGGAATGCTGTTCCGATTGTTATAGTTTTTGCATTGCAGTGCTGTAGTTTAGAGTGTTGAGGAAGGTTTCCAAGTTGGTTTCTGGATTGTGTTTGGTGGTGAGACATATACTAGCTGATGGAGGGGCTGGTCATCCAGTATCACACACTACAGTTTAGTAATCTCTATCTCCACCTGCTGGTAGACGGACACAACCCACCAGTTACTGGATTCATCTGCTGCAGCTAAAGGAAAGAAAATTATCAGGTAAGACATAATTTTACCTTCTTCTAGCTTCTTCAGATCCTTTTTCATGTTTTCCACTCCCTCCTGCATGTCCACTGTGTTACAAATCTTGGTATAATCTGCAAAAAGGCAAACTTTACCTTCTAACCCTTTGGCAATGTCACTCACAAATATATTGAACAGAATTGGCCCCGGCACTGATCCTTAAAGCACTCCATTACTCACCTTTTCCTCCGAATGAATTCCATTAACCACCACCCTTTGGCGTCTGTCCGTCAATCAGTTCCTAATCCACTTCACCACTTTGGGTCCTATCTTCAGCCTATCAAGTTTATTCAAGAGCCTCCTATGAGGAACCGTACCAAAGGCTTTGCTGAAATCTAAGTAGATTACATCTATCGTACATCCTCGATCCAATTCTCTGGTCACCCAGTCAAAGAATTCAATGAGATTCGTTTGGCATGATTTACCTTTGGTAAAATCATGTTGTCTTGGATCTTGCAGCTTATTGGATTCTAGTAAATTCACTATCCCTTCCTTCAGCATCGCTTCCATTACTTTTCCAGTAACCGAAGTGAGGCTTCCCAGTCTGTAGTTTCCAGCTTCTTCTCTATCATCACTTTTCTGAAAGAGCAAAATCAAGTCAACACAATACCTTCAGTGCCCAAGGCTTGCAAGCATTCATGTATGCATGTCAAAACATAGTGGAAAGAAACAAGGTATAGTTCATTTTTGCATTAACATATGTACATTAAATTTTGTGCAATCATGAGTTATTGTGCATAATGTTGCAGTTCTGTATTTCATTAGCATATATTTTTCATTAACTTTAAAATGACTAGTGAACATGTTAAATACCTTAGTTAGCCAAGTATATAATATGCATTATTATTATTAATGTACGGTACATTGTGGTGCTCATTTTCAAAGCAGATGGACATCTTAAAATGCCTAAAAATAATGTCAATCTGCATTATCACTGCATTTGGGTATCCTCTGTAAAACTTGATCAATCAGTTTACTTGCTTTATCATCAAAATCTCAGATAGAGGAACATGTGTCACAATGTGAAGAGTTGACTGATCAGTAGTTTGAGGAAGCTATGCATACAGTATGCTGCCTTAGTCTATTTGGGATATGTGAAACACATTTATGAGGGTAGCTTAGGTCTTCAGTATGGACATGAGATTTCACTTGCTTCTGGCAACAAAGGTGAAAAAGGCATTCTTTGTAACTATAGAGATGTGAGAGTTCAGATTTAACTTGGAATCTAGTAGAATGCCTCTGCTACCTCAGATTTGAAAGTTAGGAAACACCATCCAGTATTAGCGTTCCATGCACTAAGGAGTCCAAGAAGCTACCAACAATTATTAGCTGGATTTTATTGTTAACAGAAACTCAGTTCCAGACCTCTGCAAGGCAGTCATTTACACTTTGTGCAGTTCTCTCTCGGTTCCTAAAGAGAAAAACCTGAATGTTATCAGCGGAATGCCGGAAACTAGATTTTCTAATGATACCCATTAAAGGTCAGATTTTCAAGGTGTATTTGTTTCTCTACCGGTCTTGGCAAATGCCTAACAGTACTATGTAAGCCACATTGAGCCTGCAAATAGGTGGGAAAATGTGGGATACAAATGTAACAAATAAATAAAAATGTCCAAATCCTGATTTTGGAAAGTCAGAATTTGGACGTTTCACACTGCAGCTCATCCAAACAACAAGGGGCGTGTTGTGGGTGTGTTTTGGGTGGGACTAGGGAGGGCCCAAAAGTAGGATGTCCAACAGGGATTTTCGAATGGGAAAAAATGTCCATGTCTAAAGATATTTAAAAAAAATGTATCTAGACCTGTTTCAGTCACGTCCAAGTTACAAAAAGTTGCTCTAATTGAGCAGCTGACCACTCAAGGCATGATCCCTCATGAATCCCCTAGTGGTTGCTGTCCACCTCCCTCTCCCCTGAAAGTTAATCTGGAAAGGCTTTATATCAGCTGCAGGTATTAATAGCCATTCTGAACAAAACAGCAAACAGGGTCACAGGAGTTGCCAAATGGTCAAGGGGCCCAGGTTCAAGTCTCACTTCAGGTTTTTTTTTTGTTTGTTTATAATTCTGAGCCTTCTAGAAACAGAAAAATACATACTGTACCTAAATATATAAGACACCTACAAGCCGGAAGGCTATTGAAGTGTTGTACATTTAGGTACAGTAGCTATTTTTCAGGTCCTGGAGGGATCACATTTACAAAAAAAGAGGGGCCCTTTTACTAAGCCATGTAGGCGCCTATACGTGCCCAACGCGTACCGAATTGGAGTTACCACCCAGTTACTGCGTGTCCCTTGCGGTAATTTCAATTTTGGCATGTGTCCGCTACGCACTTCTGAAAAATATTTTTTCTTGCGCGCGGCAGCTACGCGCATCAAGTGGCATTTGATGTGCGTAGACCATTATCGCCTGGTTACCGCGTGAGACCTTACCATTAGGTCAATGGCTTGTGGTAAGGTCTCAGACCCAAAATGGATGTGCGGCAATTTTCATTTTGCTGCACGTCCGTTTTCAGCAAACATTTTAAAAAGGCATTTTTTGTAGGTGTGCTAAAATCTGCATGCGCCCAAAACACTTGTCTACCGCAGGCCATTTTTCAGCGCACCTTAGTAAAAGGACCCCGAAATTATAGTGGGTTTTGAACCTGTGTCCTTTTCTTTACATTCCACTGCGCTAGCCACTAGGCTACTCATCTAATCTGCAGGGAATATCTGTGTGGCCATATTTTTGAAAATGATGCCAGACAGACATTCATGTCCCTGTTTTTTTTGTCGTTCAAACATTGGACAATTTCACTTTGGAAAATAGCTATTTATTTTGGATGTTTTTAGTGTAAAATGTCCATCTCACAGCCATAATCAAACAGGAGATCTAGATTTTTTCCAGTATCATTATGGCTGTGAGATGGACATTTTTTGGACATTACGAGCAGGACTTTTTTTTTCTAACTTCTAAGTCCCAAAAAAAGTCTGAAAATTCCCTTATATGTCAGTTTTCCGATGTGGTGGTAGAAATAGTGTTTGCATACTGAAGCAAAAACTCCAGTTTTATTCTTCTAATCTCTATTTCAAAGTGATTACTGGTGAAAAAATCAGACAATATCACATCTGGAATGCCTTTATAGTTACACAGGTTTTTCCAGCTGACAGACAAGAACAATCTGCATTATGTTACTGACAAAATGGACCTTTCTTATCTTTTACAAGTGGTTAATTATCTTTCTCTGCCTAATTTAACACAGAGATGCTTTGGTTTAAATAATGAGTTCATTACATTTCTCTTTGGGCTGGAAACAGAGCCAAAGCAATAGAGTGAGAAACATGCACCCATCAGATTAAAAAAAAAAGAAAGTTAATATTCTGACATTTTAGAAAGCGGCTTGTGCCAGATTGTTAGATGAACAAGGCGCTGTGGTTTGGGACTATCAGTGATGAGGACTGAGTAACAGATTTGCTATGGGGAACTATTAGTACTGTTTTACAGCTTTGTCATGAGCTGAATATTGATATTTTTCCCTTTCCCCCCTGTAATGTTATGCTTGTGAGTGTAATGGCTTAACAGCAGGAAAAGGTTTTTTGTTAATGTATTTAAACTGAACAATGTTCATTTACTAGCGATGTTGTGTTGATGCACATGTGTAGTAATACATTTCTGTAAGTTTCTGGGAAATCATACATTAAAGCAGTGGTTCCCAAACCTGGTCCTGGAGGCACCCCAGCAAGTCATGTTTTTGTGATATCCACTATGAATATTCATACAATACTTCAAATACCAGTCTTTTGATGTTAAAGTCACTTATTATGCATAATTTTATTATCCTTTACTCCATCAATTTAAACAATTAATGTTTCTAATGTGGAAATACCTCCTTTTACTGCATAACATAAACTATACTTGAATTGTCTAACCAAATAATATAACCAATCATACCATCATTCATGCCTTAATTAGTAGAGCTTATTGTCACCATTCTTATTCACAAAGTAATGAAAAATACAATTCTGAACATAACAAGTTGCTCCTTATAACAGTCTGATGCTCTTATCAAAGTTTCATAGGACAGAAAAACGTCGTTACAAGTAGAAACACAATAATTGTATATTCCCATAGTCTTATCTCGAGCGGTACAATTTTAAAAGCTCCTCATCTGCAAGCCAACTCTATGGTTTTACTAACCTAACAAGTGCAAGCCCTTCAGTCCATGTTGTAGGAAAACGTTGTTAATCCACACCCTCACATAATGGATGTGACAGGCATGCAAATCTGTGTCATTCATATTCAGTAGGGATATCCTGAAAACCTAACTCAAAAGTCAAAGGCAGGAATGATGCCCACTCACTCTTGCCTCCTGAGCCACCATCATTCAAAATGGCAGTAAATTCCGATTCAAGTATTGCTTTATTTGATAGACTGACCTCTAGTGGTATGTCAGAATATACCACTAGTGGTCAGTCATTGCCATTTTGAATGATGGTGGTTTCCAGAGGCAGGAGCGAGTGAACATTGCTCCTGCCTTTCAACTTCTTGAAGTGGGTGATGAGGGCCCAGGGTGTTTGGGGTATGGAAAGGAGTTCACTAGAGTACCAGTGATGTATTATTTATGTCTGGGGAAGGGTGGGAGCTGTTGGGTGGGGGTGGGGGGAACTGGGGCCGCTAGATTACCAGGGATTTGTTTTTTTGTGTTAGGGCGTGGGGAGGGAAGAGGAAGGGAGGCCAATAGACTAGACTAACAGGGATTTATTATTTGGAGGGGGGTCAGGTCAGGGGGGCATTAAATCCTCTCAACTAACTCTTCTGTGTCTCCTCAGACCTGGTGGTAAGTTTCTGACTTTGTGCTTAAAATGTTCTCCGCATTGCAGCAAATTAACTAATAGCCTCATTACTATACATTTTAATATGCTGTGTGCTGATATCTACTGGATGAGTAAACGTCAACATTGAACACCTTTTCTGCCTTCATGCAGCCAATAATGTGCTCATAGACCTCTCATTAAGCACGCATTTCTGCCTATGGTAGCTTTCTGCATTGATCTGTACAGCATATGATATGGCTTTTTTCTACAGCAGTGACTTCCTTCTTGCCACCTTCTCCTACAGGCTATTCTTGTGGAGTAAACTTGAACTTGTTGAACAGTCAGCATTTTCCCAGTACTCATCTAGAGACATCTCTAGTTCTTTTAAAGTAATCATAGACCTCACAGTGACTTGCCTCAGCAGTTTACTGATTATAGAGGGCTGGCCTAATTGAGGCAGTATTTTTTGGTGGTGCAAAACTGTTTCTTTTTGTTTTAATAGTGGTCCTGACAGTTTTCCAAGAGGTATTCAAACACATTGATATTTTCTTGTGTTGGGGCATTCGGTATGACATCTAAATCTGATTTTGGACATTTTGAAAAAAACATCCAAAAATCCAGTAGCGAACATGGCTGCTGGATTTTTGGATGTTTCAAAGAAAATCGTCCAACTTTTTGTTTCAAAAATGGCCATTTTCTAGATGTTTTAGTGCTCAGTGTGTGTGTGTTTTAGGACCATTTTAGAACCCCCCCCCAGAAAACAAAAAAGCAAAGTCCAAGGGAAAAACACAAAAAAAACCAAGCCATTGGATATATGCAGGGGTGGGGGTGGGGCAGAATTCTTAGTGCACTGGCTATACAGACAGTCCAATAGAGCAGTGGGGCACCCTAGGGGGCACTGCAGTGGACTTCACTAAAAGGTCCCAGGTACATATCTCACTGCTACCCTCTTATAGTGAACCCTCTAAAACCCACCAAAAATCTAGTGTACCCAACTGTACACCACTACAATAGACCTATGCCTGCAGCTGTCACATGAGATAGTGACATAGTAAATGACGGCAGATAAAGACCTGTACGGTCCATCCAGTCTGCCCAACAAGATAAACTCATTCCCATGGTACGTGACACTTTATATGTATACCTGATTTTGATTTGTCTCTGCCTCTCTCAGGGCACAGACCGTAGAAGTCTACCCAACTGTTCTTGTAGTAAGTTCTGAAGCTAACCTCGAAGCCCCTTAAAATTTACACTCCAGCCCATCCCTATCTATTCAGTCACAATCAGGACATAGACCTTAGAAGTCTGCCCAGCTCCCATTTTGTTTCCCAATTACCGGCATTGCCACTCAATCTCAGCTAAGATTCCGCGGAACCATTCCTTCTAAACAGGATTCCTTTGTGTTTATCCCACGTATGTGTGAATTCCATTACCGTTTTCATCTTTCAATTTCAGTTAAATCAATAGGTCACAAACAAACAATGAATCCTCATCCTATAACATATTTCTGAAATAAAATAGCTTTTAAGAACTTTCTAAATTGTTAATACAAAATAGATCTTATTTCTGGTGGAAGGATCTTCTAGAGCTTCCAGCCTGAAAAGAAAAAGAGGACTGAAGCAAACGAGAGGATCTGATCCCTCTAGGGCTTGGATAAACAAACATAGGGCCCTGTTTACTAAGCCACGTTATAGGCTTATTAACGTCTTTAATATACGCTAGCCATGTACACGTGTTAACCATGTACGCGCCTACAATATCCCTATAGGTGTCTACACAGTTAGCGAATATGCTAATTGTAGGCACGTTAAAAATGCTAATGCACCTTAGTAAACAGGGTCTCTCAGTAGCCAAGATCTTGATTCAGGGACAAATGCAAACAAAGCATGCATATAAAATGGGGCATCACCACATAAAATCTTAAAAAAGGAAACAATAGAATATAAATACTATCCTAGCTTCCACTGGAAGCCAGTGGAGGTGCAAGTAAAAACTAGATACATGACATACCACAAAGACCAACAAATATGAACTCCTTCACACACACCCAGAATTGTCTTTACTATCTGCTTGTTATATTAACATCATGCTTTAAAATTATAATGTTACCCAAGATCCTTCTATAATACTAAATGTTTATTTCTTACATATCTCCATTATTCATGATTTATTGTAAGCCACATTGAGCCTGCAAAAAGGTGGGAAAATGTGGGATACAAATGCAATAAATAAAAAATAAATAAAATAAATCAGATCCAGATAGTGAATATATAAGTCACATTACTGCTGCCTTAGCTAGACCCTCTAATTTACCTAGTGGCAGGACTGTGTCTGCAAATGGTTCAGCTGTTTTTTTTTTTTTTTAAGAACATGAAGTGTTGGATTTTCAAAGCTTGCAAAATCACTCATTCATTCATTCTTGTATCCCACCATTATCCAAAACAGGTTTTGGTTCAAAGTGGCTTAAGTTGTTGAACAAAAGAGAAATTACTGTACGGTGTTGCATTAACAGTTGTAGCTTAGATTATTAGGACATTCGGTACACATGTTATTATTCATAGTTGGAGAGAAGTTACAGTTATACCTAGACGGGGTCATCCAATGTTGAGCATGTTGCTGTTCCAACCCCACTCATAGTTGCTCCAAATTTTACTGTTCTATCTGGATCATGGAGGGAAGATTTCCACACATGACACTTGTTTGTTTTATTCTTCTATTGCCAAACACTACCTACTACTTTTAAAAAGAAATACTGATATTCCTCTCTATTTGAAGGCAGTAGGAAGTAGTTCCCACAGAAGAATATAAGAATAGACATTTCCTTATGTATGAGGTAGATCTTAGTTTTGGAATTTTTCCCCATCAATCAACGCAGCAATTGTTAACAACCATCAAGAAAGCACACCATTGTGTTTAGCTCAGTTAAAATTAGTAATTCCACTCAATGTACTATTTTGCCTTTGCTTGCTGGCTCCTTGAACATCAGGTATAAATTAGACAGGCTTCTTTAGGCTACATACACAGGTGGGTTCCCTTGGAAATCGTTTTGCAATATACGTACGTTTGAAGCAACATATGTATTAAACATAACACAAACTGTGGAGAATTCAGTAAATGGTGTCTAAATTTAGGCGCCGGGAAGATCCATGTTAAATTACTATTCCGTAAAGAGTGGGTGACTTTTACAGAATACTAGATTAGTGTGGATCTCGTGTTAATTTTGGGCATGGCACTTATGGCTGCTGAAACTTGATGTAAATGCTGGCATGCAACTAATCTCAACTGGTCTGAAGTCTCAGCAAAGGTAACTTAAATTGTAAATAATCATCAACCCAGCTGTTTTATCATTAATAGCAATCTTGCTCCTCTTTAAATTCAAGTCACAAACTCAACCACTCCCCGACCAACCCCTTGAACTCCCTCACAACAGATCCTCTTTATTTTTCCTTTTTTGTATTCTTTCTGTCCACCAGCAACTTCAATTTTAAGGCTTTTATTCCATGCAGGTTTCTAGTAGACCTGATACACGGTTCCAACAGCAGACAGCAGCATTCACCTTCAATCTTAAACACCTGTAAGCCACCTGACAGTGTGTGGCAAATAGTCCCCTTTAAGCAGTAGGCTGCCAGCACCTACAAGGATTCAATACAGGCTCCCAGTCAGCTTCAGTCTGGGCTCTTTATCCAGTGCACAATAAACAGTAGTTCAATTCCCAAGACAAACAGTTCAACCAGTTCATCATCCCAGTTAAATCACAAAGCAGCCTTTACCTTCAGGAGGTTTCAATACTTTAGGGACTTCCTCACACCCAAAGAATTTCAGCCTACTTCAGTACTTTAGGGACCTCTCTTGCCCAAGGATTTTCAGCCTGCAACTGCTTCTCTCCTCCTGAACTGAACTCCTGAGACTCCTTCCCACCTGCCTAATCAATCCCTGGCTTCTGCTCTCACAACCAATCATTCTCCCTCCACTAGCTTCCCTCACACCCATACCAGCTGAGGTAAGCATTAGACTAATGAGGAGCTCCTGCACACAGGGTTTCCTATGTCTCTTTCCCCCTAGTGGCCGCCACTCTACACATCCTGCCAGCTTACACCCATGTCTTCCCCGAGTGCAGCTAGGAGTCCAGTCCGGGTTCTGCATCTCAACCCCTGGCTCCTTGCCTGCAATGCCTTCTGGGACTTGTATTTCAAACTGAAACTGCCTTAACCCAACTATCCTGGAAATTAAAGAAGATTGGTTATGAAAAAATTCAAGAAGTTGGTCGGGAAGCAACTGAATCTGTTACCTGACTTCAAAGAGAAGCGGCATGCAACTAATGGCAGTAGGATGAGTAAATGCATTTCAACTAACATCAAATGATTTAAACTCCTTGTGTTACACCCAGTGCATTTTTTCCAAGCGAAAAAGGTGCTGGTACACAAATGCCAGACCACCCTTCAGGGGTGGGGTGATCATTGAAAGACCCACCACACAATAGCCAGGCCCCCTGCAACCAGTCACAGAATCTATGACAAGACAGAATTGGTGTGTAGAGCCTGAGCTCTTTCATTAAAACTTGGGGGCCGGTGGTGCGATGCGGGAGTGAGGTCACGTCTGTACTGAGCTCCTGCTATTCCCCCTCAACTTTTACATTTATCTAACCTCCTGGGGGTACGAGCGTTCCCTGATTCATTCAAACCGGAGAGCTGATTCCTGTGTAGTGGGTTACCTGGTGGCTGTGGCCGGAGCACGCAGGATGGCGGCAAAACTGCAAAAAAAAGAAAAAAGCAAGACCGCGGAACCCAAGATGGTGCCCGCGCCGCAGTCGCCGAGCGTTTGCTCGATGTGGACGGCGGAGGTAACGGCGGCTGTAGAGGCGACACTGGATAAAAAGCTGCAGGCGATATTTGACAGGGCGGATTCGGCGCACGAACGCTGATGGATTCCATCTGGACCTGGATCATGTTCAACAAAGGGTCAGCGACATCGAGGACCGCATGGTGACCAAGATACAACCAGTGGAGGCCCTTCAGAAAAGGATATCAGACCTGGAGTACAAACATATATGTATGTACAGTAGGTTTTTGGTGGGTTTTGGAGGGCTCACACTTTCCACCACAAGTGTACCAGTTAGAGTGGGATATGGGCCTGGGTCTCCTCTACAGTCCACTGCATCAAGCAGTAGGCTAATCCAGGGACTTACTTGCTGCTGTAATAGGACTGGCCATAATATCTGAAGCTGTCATAGAGGCTGGCATGTACTGTTCCTTTCACATCTTGGGGGGGGGGGGGGTGTGAGAGTGGGTCAGTGACCACTGGGGGAGTAAGGGGGGTCATACCTTAATTCCTGTAGTGGTCATCTGGTCATTTAGGGCACCTTTTTTTGATTTAGGCATGATTGAAACTGGTCTAGATCAAAACGTATAACTTTTAGCCCTGGACGTTTTTGCTTTGTTCCATTATGGTATAAAAATGGCCAAGTTAGCATGCCCTCCCGTAAGTAATTTTGAAGTTAGCACATGCTGTTTCCCGCAGTAGAAAATATTTTTCTATTTTCTACCTTGGGGGCGTTCCCAGCGGTAACCGGCAGCGCAGCCACATTGACACACGCTGCATGAGTACCTCATGTGTAGTGGGTGAACCCTTACCACTAAGTCAGTGGGTGGTGGTAAGGGCTTGGGCAGTAAATAGCCGCGCACTACTTTTAATTCCAGCGCACAGTCATTTACTGCCCCCATTAAAAAAAGCTTTTTTCCCCAACCGAGGTAAAAAATGGCCCTGCGTGCACCAAAAACACGCACCCATACTACCACAGGCCACTTTTTATGATGGCTTAGGAAAAGGATCCCCTAGTTATCTAATTCAGTAGGGGTGCTTTTTACTAAGCAGTGGTAAAAAGTGGTTTTAGCGTGCTCCAATTCTCATTGACATGCACCCTGAAAACATTTTAGTGTTCAGTTAGCGCACACACATTTGGCAGTTACCGCAGGGCGCCTGAGTATGCACCACAGTACGCCATTTTAACCTATGTTAGGTGCGCATTAGTGCTTAACATAACTTAGTCAATGGGCCCCTAGATCCCTTTAATCTCAATGAGCAAAGTAACTGTCTCCAGATTTTTGTTGAAAAATGTCCCTACTGTTTTCTCCCTTAGAAATCTTGCCTGAAATAAATACTTCCTTGTTATCAAGCAGATGAATCCATTACGAGTGGGTTGTGTCCATCAACCAGTGGCGTAGCTAGGTGGGGCGCAGGGGGAGCGGTCGCTCCCCTAAACAGATTTTTACAAAAAATGGTGCCTATGCCACATGCAAAGCAATATCTTCTCTGCCCCCTCCCGCGCGAGTCGTGTGTCTTCTGTCTCTTCTGCCGCTCTCTCCCGTCTGCATGGTCATTTTGACTGAAGCGTTCTTCTTCTCCCTCCGGCACCGCCGGCGATTGACAAAGTCAGCCAGCGTCGGGGCCTCTCCTGAGGCGCGTCCCACCTCTGCGGAAACAGGAAATTGCATTAGAGTAGGCGGGACGCGCCTCAGGAGAGGCCCCGATGCTGGCAAAGGGCTGGCTGACTGTGTCAATCGCTGGCGGTGCCGGAGGGAGAAGAAGAACATTTCAGTCAAAATGACCATGCAGACAGGAGAGAGCGAGCTGAAGAGAGGGAGAGAGGTGTAAGACGCGGGGCAGTGGAGAAAGATGTAAGTCGTAGGGGGGGGGGGGGGTGTGGAGGAGGAGAAGGGAGAAAAAGCTGCCCAATTTTGATTATTAGATTGAAGTGAAAGTGAGCCATCTAGTCCACTGTATGCAAGGAAGCCAGACAGTTTGATGAATTTGTTTCCACTCCCCCGCACAGCCTTTTAGGTACACAAATGGATTATTCTGTTGTTTGTGCATGTTTCAGGGACAAGTGGTTTATAAGTCAAAATAAAATTAAATATTTTGTTTCCTGCAGATCTCTTGCTTAAACATAAATGGGCTATAAGCCTCTAATGCAGTCCATTGGTTTTCTTATATTTTATTCTTGTGATGATGACTTATCCTGTGCCAAAATTAAAAACTCTTACCTCTATTTGGTCGATGATAATAGATATACTATCTACCCTAAAAAGTTGTTTTGTGGCTGTACATAAGGAATTGTGCTATTGAATAAATAAGTGTATGTTTGTGTCCCTAGTCATGCATCCTAAATGTATATAATCCTTTCAAGAAATCCAGTTAGTTTAACATTAGTGGAACATAGCCACAGAAGCTTGGTATGGTCGCATTTTTAATATGGTAATACTAGGGCCCAGCTAAGGACCAGGTTATTTTGAGTTAATCTTCACTGGCCCAAACTTGCTTTCCTTGCACTGTTTATAGAGAGTCTGGCTTCCTTGGGCAGAGAGAAGGAGGGGGGGGGGGGGGGGGTCTCTATTTCAATTTTTGTTGGTAGAGGTGATAGTGTTTTCTGTTTTCTTTTCTTTTTGTGGCTCCCTATTCTGTATTAGATTGGTATTAGGAATATTGTCACAATTTGGGTTTCTGCCAGGTGCTTGTTACCTGGGTTGGCCACTGTTGGAAACAGGATACTGGGCTAGATGGACCATTGGTTTATATTATATAGATGAATGTCTGTCCATGTTCTGCATGTGTGACTGAGGTGAAGGATTCTGCAAGCATGTAGCATTTATGTAGGAATGTGTAACAGTGCAGTTTGTTCCAGTTTCCCAATAATAGGTTAATTGATGCTCCAGAGCCCAGTGTAATATATTTAGCACTGTCTTTTCATAGGTGGGTTAGGGATGTTATGGTGTGGTAAGTTTTGTGTTGTATGGCATTGTTTCCTAAGTTGGTCCTGGAGTACCCCCTTCCAGTCAGGTTTTCAGGATATCCACAATAGATAGGAATGACATTGATTTGTATATGCTGCCTCCATTACATGCAAATCTTTTTCATGCAGATTCATTGTGGATAGTCTGAAAGCATGAATGGCAAGGGGGGGGGGGTACTCCAGGACCACCTAGGGAAACACTTCTCTAGGTCCCACTGTAATATTTATAGCACCGTCTTTTCATAGGTGGGTTAGGGCTGATATGGTGTGGTAAGTTTTCAGTATAAGTTTTTTGGTGTCTTTTTGCAGTGGTTTGTGTTATTTTACAAAGTCTCTATCCCTATTTGAAAGTAGACTCTAGGGCAAGGTTTGGTGGCCCATGTCACCCAAGTAAAAATTCTCCAGACTAGTGTTCTTCACATCCTGTAGAGTCACCACACAAGCAAAAGCCCATCTAATTTAAACAAGGTGTCTAGCAGTGGAAGGAATGTGTGTGCTGTTCCTGAGGTGATGGTCACGATTTGAATATTTTTACTTTGTAATTAAGAAGACAGGTTGCCTTCTCTGGCCAGTCCAGGGATCTCTTCTGCGTCCTGCCTCCTGATGAAACTTACTGTTTCCTTGTAGGCAGGACACAACAGAGACAGCCTTTATTAATCAGTGCTTGCTACAGCCCCTGAGCAACAACACAGACACTGCTGTGTAGCTGACACCAGCTGGCACCTATTTTATAAAAGTCTGCTCCCCCTGAGATCAAAACCTGGCTACGCCTCTGCCATCAACCAGCAGGGGGAGATAGAGAGCACTGAAAAACCATAGTGCCTCATGGCCAGCTGGCTCCATCTGCCTCTTCAGTATTCTCTATCTCCCCAGCAGGGTGGTTACAGCTTGTTCAAGCTCCTTCAGAAAATCTGCCTGGGGTGACTCCTGTGCTTTTGCCAGTTGTAGCAGGGGTGTTGTGGCTGATGGTGCCCACTTTAAAGGTTAGCCCTTTCCCTGCCTTACCCGGCCCCTGATGTGGAAGTGGACAAATAGGCAAGCCCTGTTTTTGCCCATGCTGTGGATGCAGGTACATAGGTTTGCCCTTTCCCTGCCTTTCCCACGCTACTGATCCTCCGGAGTTTGAAATTTGCCTCTTTCGCTGTTGCCTCAAACTTTCCTCACAGTGTTAAAAAAAAAAAAAAAGTTGTGTCGTGCTTTGGTGTTGCGATCCCAGAAAAGAGGTTTTCTTCTGATTGTGCAGCGTGACCGGAGCTCGGAGACTTGGTCTGGTGAGGTAAGAGCATTTTGTAGCTCCTCCGTGGAGGGCCCGCGATCGGGACGATTTTGGCACGAATCCGCCATTTTGAATTTCTGCCGCTTTCAGCGATGGCTGCTAAGAAAGTTAAGCGCTGTTCCGTTTGTGGCAAGCGCAAATCTGCAGCGGGGCTCTGTAAGGCGTGCTTTTCAGACGGTAGAGCCGGCCCGAGCATGGCGAGCGATGTTCCTTCCCGCTCCGTGGAGCTGGCAGCGGGAGCCATTTTGGAACAGCATGGCGCGACCCCCGCTTAGGCGGAGAGGTTTGAGCCTGGAGGGGCGCCTCGTGTGGAGGCTGATAAAAGAGCTGTTTCCCTCGGACTGGAACCGGGAGGCCAGGGTGAGCCATTTTCCCCTGAATTTGTTTTATTGCTGCATAATGCATACCTGTTAAAAAGAGCTCTTCCGCAGGGTTCCTCTGCGGCCCTGCTTTCTGTATCCCCTCCAGTGGAGTCTGGCCTTGGATTACCGTCAGGCGCGTTTTCCCCTGACAGATGGCCGCAAGACAAGCGCAGAAGGGTGGATTGCCCTTCAGAGAAATTTCAGGTCTATCCTTATGGGCGTCTGTATGCAGCTGCTACGCTGCTCGAGCCTGCCTCGCTTGGTTACAACAGGCAGTGGAACAGCCCGTAGATGGAGCGGAGCCCCTTTCGGAGGTGGCACTGCGGATGGAGTTGGCCTTGTCATTTTTGGCTGATGCCCTTTATGATCTGGTCAGAGCTTTGGCTAAACAGATGGCTGTAGCGGTGGCGGCTCGCCGTCTTCTGTGGCTACAGCATTGGGCAGCTGACATGGCCTCTAAGCAAAGGTTGGTGAAGTTGCCCTTTCCTGTTTGGTGAGGAGTTGGAGAAAATTGTGAAAAGCCTGGGGGATGCCAAATCCCAGCGCTTACTCGAGGATAGGCCACGGCCTTCTTCCAAGGGTCAGGCGGTTCTCTCCTCTTACAGACCTCGCTTCCGTGAAGCTAGAAGGTACCGCCCGGGGCGTTCTGCTGGGTTCACTTCGCGTGCCCATTTTCAGCAGAGGAACTCCTTTCGCTCGGACAAACGTTCCGCAGCAGCAGGCTCAAGACCTATGATGGTGCGCCGGCCCCGTCCTCGATTCCTGTTATAGGAGGACGACTTTCCCTCTTTCTCAAGGAGTGGGCCAAGATGACCTCAGATCAGTGGGTCTTGGACCTGATCAGAGAAGGCTACAGAATAGAATTCAATGCCCTGATAAGAGACGTGTTTGTGGAGTCCCGATGCGGTTCTGCCGCCAAACGGGCGGCGGTAGAGGAGACCTTGCAAGGCTTGATTCATATAGGGCCGTTTCCCCCGTGCCTCCCGCCGAATGCGGCTCTGGCCGTTACTCCATTTACTTCGTGGTGCCGCGAAAAGGAGGGTCTTTTCGGCCTTTCCTAGACTTAAAAGAAGTCAACAAGTCTCTGAACGTGCGGCATTTTCACATGGAAACCCTGCGCTCCGTCATAGCGGCGGTACAGCCAGGAGAGTTTCTCACGTCTCTGGACCTGAAAGAAGCTTACTTGCACATACAAATTTGGCCCCCGCACTAGAGGTTTCTGAGTTTTGCGGTGATGGGAAAACATTTCCAGTTTCGGGCCTTGCCTTTTGGCCTCGCCACAGCTCCCCGAACCTTTTCCAAGGTAATGGTGGTAGTAGCTGCTTTTCTCAGGCGAGAGGGTATCTGGGTTCACCCGTACCTAGACGAGTGGCTCATCAGAGCAGACTCTGTAGAAGAGAGTCATCAGGTTACAGGCAGAGTGGTCTCAGTACTGCAATCTCTGGGCTGGGTCGTCAATATAGCTAAAAGTCACCTGACCCCCTCTCAATCTCTAGAATATTTGGGGGTCCGGTTCGACACAGCCTCGGGGATGGTCTTCCTACCCGAGCAAAGGCGGTGCAAGCTTCAGAACCAGGTCCGTCTGCTCCTGAGGATGCCTCGCCAGCGAGCTTTGGACATAGTCCAGCTGTTGGGGTCGATGACGGCCACTTTGGAAGTGGTGCCTTGGGCGAGAGCACACCTGAGACCTCTGCAGTGTTCCCTGCTTCAACTGTGGTCTCCAATATCTCAGGATTATCAATGCAGATTCACGTGGCTCCCTGCAGTCCGGCTCAGTATGGAGTGGTGGCTCTCAGACAGCATGCTGCAGTGAGGAATGCCGCTAGCGCTCCCCGATTGGTGCCTGGTGGTAACAGATGCTAGCCTGAAGGGCTGGGGTGCACATTGCCGGGGAAGGCATGGCCAGGGTCTTTGGACACCCGAGGAGTCGGAGTGGTCCATCAATCGCTTGGAGTTGAAAGCGATTTTCCAGGCACTTCTGGCCTTTCAATTAACCCTGGAAGGATTGGCTGTCAGAGTTCTGTCAGACAACATGACAGCAGTGGCCTACATAAATCGCCAAGGAGGCACTCAGTGCATAGCACTAGCAGCGCAGGCCGCGCAGATTTGCCACTGGGCCGAGCTTCATCTGCAGTTTCTGTCAGCAGCTCATAATTGCAGGTCAGAGCAACGTGCAAGTCGATTATCTGAGCAGGAATCGGATTGACCCAGCGGAGTGGAAACTTGCAGACAAAGTATTCCTGCAGATATGTGCCAAATGGGGAAAGCCCGTAATGGATCTTATGGCGTCAAGCACAAATGCCAAAGTCCCATGCTTCTACAGCAGACGGAGAGATCCTCGCTCGGCAGGGTTGGATGCTTTGGCTCAACCCTGGCCTCAGGGCCTTCTGTATGTGTTTCCTCCATGGCCCTTGATAGGGCGAGTGCTCCTGCGGATTTGGCTTCACCAAGGAGAGGTGTTCTCATTGCCCCGGATTGGCCCAGGAGGCCGTGGTATGCGGATCTCTGGCGGATGCTGGTAGAGGATCCCCTGCCGTTACCTCTGGTACCGAACCTGTTGTCACAGGGCCTGGTGACCATGGAGGACGCCTGCCGCTTTGGTCTTACGGCATGGCTATTGAGAGGGCGCAATTGAGAGACAAGGGATATTCCAGTAAAGTCATTTCCACTCTCCTACAGGCCCGCAAGTGTTCCTTCTGTGGCTTATGCCAGGATTTGGCGCCAATTTGAGGCTTGGTGTGCTTCTAAAGCGATTACACCCATGCGGGCTTCTGTCTCGCTGATACTTGACTTTTTGCAGGATGGTTTACAAAAAGGCTTGGCCTATAATTCTCTGCGTGTTCAAATAGCAGCCTTAGCATGTTTTCGAGGGAAGGTCGCTGGCCTCTCTCTGGCTGCTTGCCTGGATGTGACACGGTTTTTTAGAGGGGTGCTTCGGCTCCATCCTCCCATGCGGGCTCCGTGTCCGGCCTGGAACCTGGGGTTAGTTTTAAAGGCCCTTCAGTGTTCGCCCTTCGAGCCGCTTAGGCGAGCTTCGGAGAAGGATATGACCTTAAAGACGGTCTTTTTGGTGGCCGTGACATCGGCGAGACGGGTATCTGAGCTCCAGGCGCTGTCATGTCGAGACCCATTTCTGCAATTCTCAGAGTCCGGAGTAATGGTACGTACGGTGCCTTCCTTCATGCCTAAGGTGGTTTCAGCGTTTCACCTAAACCAGCCTATTTTCCTGCCCTCCTTTTCTAAAGAGGAGTTTCCAGAAGCCTATGGGCAGTTGCACCTTCTGGATGTGCGAAGGGCTGTGTTGCAATATCTGCGCATGTCAAATGCCTTCAGGACCTCTGACCATCTTTTTGTTCTTTTGTCAGGTCTGCACAGAGGGTCTCCAGCGTCTAGGGCCACTATAGCCCGTTGGCTCAAAGAAGCTATCTTTTCAGCATATCTGCTATCTGGCCGGCCTCTGCCTGAAGCCTTTAAGGCACATTCCACAAGAGCGATTTCCTCTTCTTGGGCTGAAACTGGAGCACTCTCTCTTCAAGAGATATGTAGTGCAGCTACTTGGGCTTCTAAGCTCACGTTTGCCCAACATTACAGGCTGGATGTGGCTGCCAGGAGAGACGCGCATTTTGGAGCACAAGTGCTGGCGCGTGGTGTGGCTTGTTCCCACCCTATCTAGGGATTGCTTTGATATATCCCACTCGTTATGGATTCATTTGCTTGATGACAATAGCAGATGAATCCATGAGCCCTCCCTCAGGGGTTCATTATGTGATTTATGTTACTTTTATGTTCAGTTTTTCCTGTAGATATGTTCCCTCATTGGGAGAAGTTGGAAAACAGTCTTTAGGATTTTTGTTCAGTTACAGGAGGATGAGTTCATTCCCTCCAGGAGGATGAGTTCATTCCCTCCTTTGAATTATAGCTCCAGTTTTGGGGCGTTCATCAGCTGTGAGGAAAGTTCATGTTATTATGCTTTGCTGTGTAACACTGCTTTGGAAGCTTCAAATACTGAAGAGGCAGATGGAGCTAGCTGGCCATGAGGCACTATGGTTTTTCAGTGCTCTCTATCTCCCCTTGCTGGTTGATGGACACAACCCACTCGTAATGGATTCATCTGCTGTGACTAAAGGAAAGAAAATTACCAAGGTAAGAACCTAATTTTCCCATTCTTGTGGTGCTAGGAAATATACTTCTGCTGCCTTTGGTATAATTTTACTTTGAACTTAGAACACTTTGTACAGTTTATTTCTTATCAAATGAGAAATCTCTTTAGGACTGAAGGAGTAGCCTAGTGGTTAGTGTAGTGGATTTTGATCCTGGGGAACTGTGTTCATTTCCCACTGCAGCTCCTTGTGACTCTGGGCAAGTCACAACCCTCCATTGCCCAAGGTACTACTACTACTACTACTACTTATCATTTCTATAGCGCTACAAGGCATACACAGCCAGGGCCTGTCAAACCTGGTAAGCAGGGTAAGCAGTGCAGGAGGGCGCCTGCCTTCAAGGGCGTCACTTTGCAAGCTGAGTATCTAATCTCTGCTGCTCATCTCAGTCTGGCTCCAAAGCTGTCAGCTCTCAGTCCAGTCCCCTCCCCCTCCAACTGAATCTGCCTCTGAAATAACTTGTGGGAGCTCAGCTAACCTCTGTCCTCGGCCCAGAGAGGGCTCAGACAGAGACAGCACAGCAGAGCCTGGACCCTTGTTTTGTCAGAGACTACTGTTTAGTGCTGCACCTGACCCACCCTTTTCCACCCCCACCCCCCTACCCCCAACACAGCAACTCACAGAACAGGAGGGCTAGATGCCTGCTTTCAATTCCTAACCATCACCTATCTCTCATTCCCACTTCAGTAACTCCTGTTAGTCTGTCCAACTCAGATTGTAGAATATGTTAGTTTATGCTGATTAAGTCTGTCCTAGCTAGATCCTAAGCTGTGCTCGATGGGAAGGCTATTGTGCTGCATGCAGAGTCTAACTTCTTAGGATTTCAGGTTAATTTTTGAAGAATTTGAAGAGGGGCTATCTCTGTTCTACATGTGTGACTGCAAGGCCAAGTGTCTGAATAGGGATCTGTTTGTTAGACTCTGAAATTTTGATAACATATAGTTTTTCAGAGTTGGCAAGACTGTCTGTTCTCCTAATTCCTGGTCTGTGTGCTAAGTTATTTTTCTTCTATACTGGTGTAATATTTTCAATGGTGCCATGGCTGGTAAAAGGGGTGTGTCTACTGTGGGGGCGGAGCCATAGTGATCCCGCCTCTGGATGGGTAGGGGCGCCGACTAATAGACTGCAGGAGGGCGCTAGAAACCCTAGGGCCGGCCCTTTACGCAGCGCTGTACACCATACAAATGAGTACCTGTATATAATGTGTAAACCACTTTGAATGTAGTTGCAAAGTCACAGAAAATCCCATTCCCCCCCTTTATCATGTAAGTACTTGGATAGGTTTCCTTTTCTAACTGTCTGCCTTATATTGCTTTTGTTTTGTTTTTGTTTTTTTCATTTTGACCTTATTTACTTATGCTTACTGACTAGACTTCACTCTCAGTTCCAACAGACTTTCTCTTGAATCAACCCTTTTCATGAAAAACCTTGCATTCTAAGGGGTTGGGAAAAGAAAAACAAACAATTTCCAGCTAGGATTTTGACTTTCTGAAGTAGAGAGTTGTGGTAGCCGTGTTAGTCCACTTTTAAAGGTAATCAATAGAAAATGAATAAAATAAAAACATAGAAAAAAATAAGTTGATACCTTTTTTATTGGACTAACTTAATGCATTTTTGATTAGCTTTCGAGGGTAGCCCTTCTTTGTCAGATCAAAAATAAGCAAAATTTGATAAGTAATAGCATATATAAGTGAAACATCAAAGTATTTCAGTGACAGTCTGAAGGGATGAGGGAGGGGTGGGCTAGGTGAGAAACGGAGAGGATGAGGGACAGGGAGATATGCATGGTGATCAGAGGGTGACAAAGCAGTGAAATTTCATGGGTTATAATGGACTAGAAAACCCAGATCTTTGTTGTCATGTCTGGTGGGTGTCAAAATATGTAATCATTTAGACTTCAAATGTCTTGCGTTCCTGTATTGTTTTAAAGTTTCCCTAAGTATTCTCACCATAAAATCATTAGTACAGTGTTCTGGTTTTGTAAAGTGCTGTCCCACAGAGGGGCATTTTTCATATGATGTCTATGTAAATTAAATTTCTTCTTCAGCATCTGGCTTGTTTCTCCAATATAGCACTAGCAATATCCCAGTGCCAATTGTATTTAAATATTCTGTAGGTTTGGAAAAAATAATATGATAGTATTTTATAGTTTAGCCATAGGGTGCTAGTGCTGAAACACAACAGGTATTGCTGGGCTTCGCCACCTCTAGAAAGCCTTACTCGTAGCAATCAATAACAAACTGCATAGTTTAGGGGCCCTTTTGCTAAAGCATGGCAAGCCAGCACTACTGTCGTGCTGCCACTGTGTGCCATTTTTGTTGCACCGGGTTAGCGCGGGAGCCCTTACTGCCTCCTAAATAGGTGGCGGTAAAGGCTCCCCCGGGAAATGGCCATGCAGCAAGGGGTTAAATTACCACACGGCCATTTCATTTTTTTAAAGCCTTTTACTCGCTGCAGTAAAAGGAGGACTTGGTGCACGGCAAACCTGCATGCCGATGCCACTGCAGGCCCCCTTTTACTGCAGCCTGGTTAAAAAGGCCCTTAGTCACTTGGACGGTAATTTTATAATAATGCTCCTGGTTTAAGAGGGCAAGTAGGCTCCTCATTAGGTGAGCGAGAGCCCACATGAGACTCCTTCAGTGGGTGCTGTTGTTGATCAGGTTGTGCTCCCAGGCAGCAGTAGCTGAAAGCTACCTCTAATGTGATGAGACTCTCCAGACCATTTCCTCAAAGGGATTCCCCTGGACTCAGGGCCAGTCTTAGCAAGTGCGGGGCCCTGTGCAGACCAAGTTGGTGGGGCCCCGCCCCCACCCTAGCTCCACCCCATTGATAAGATTATTCAATTTTTAGAATTTTTTTTATTTATGAAATTTCAAATAAAGACAAATGAAGCTAAACTTGTACAGAAAAACTGATTGAAATAATGAGCACAATGCTATCATGAAACCCCCCCTCCCCAGAAATTATTCAGTTCAAGTACACTACAATTAGTAGTTCCAATTCTTATAACAAAGGAGAATAAAGGAAAAATATTAAGAAAAGATCCAGTACTTTCAAATTCCCCTATTACTCTGAAACCCATCAAACCAGAGAGGCAACACAGAGATCCCCAACCCCAAGTAGCCAAAAAAGATGTAAGTAAGTGCATAGGTTCCCATTAAAGGCAAAACCACAACACATTTACAGTACCAAATGTTTTCATAAATCAGCTATATTAGAGATAGACTTTTAATTAAATTTAGATATTTGATATGTATCATATGACAAAGAATAAAGTGGTTGCTCAAAGCATATACTAACCACAATCGCTCAACTGCAAAACCCTATGCACAAATTTGTGCAAAAACACACTCAGAACCTTACTGTACCATAAATATTACACTGGGCAGACCTAATACACCAATATACCACCATACGGAAAATGCAGACTGTCAACAATATGAAACAAGGGATCATAATATCACAATTCTCATGTAGAGCCACAAAACACCCTTTTAGGGTGGATAGTGTTCACAATGAGTTCCTTTTATTAACGACCATATGTAGATCCTTCAAGAGGTAGTGTGTCATGATTTAGGCTCTACACCCTTTCTGATGTTTTGGTGCCACCTCAGTAAGGCCAACACACAATCTCTCCACTGCAAAACACTATACACAAACTTGTGCAAAAACACACTCATAACCTTACCAAACCATAACAGCACTAATTCCAAGGACAGGACAAGCTACAACCTTATGCGTGGAAAAGCAGCACTGTAATTACACCAGGCTCTAAAACACCAGTACACAACCTAGTGAAAAAAAAACAAAAAGGGCTGCAAATACTACATACTAGCAGAATACTGCACCTTGATCACACATGAAAAACACATGACACAACAGATATGAAGGCAAAATACTGAACTGTGGAAAGTTACCTCAAGAAGTCAGACTCAGCATGCAGCAATACTACAAAAATTGAAACTTACATGCAAAATATCACAGATGCACATTTCCAAAAGCTGACATATTCCAAGTAATAAATTCTGAATAAAATACTTTTTTCTACCTGTGTTGTCTGATCATTTAGTTTTTCTATTCACTTTGGTCCCAGTGTCTTCTATTTTATGCAGTGTCTTTTTTCCATTTGATATCTTTTCTCTCAACACGTCCCCATCCTCCTGTGTCCTTATGTGTCCTGTCTACCATCTGTAGCCCTGTCCCTATCCTTTCTCCAGTTTCAGCATCTGCCTTCAAAGTGTTCCGATCCAGCCCTTAAATTCAGTAATTTTCCCTCCATCCATATCCAGCATTTCTCCTCACTCCCCTTCATCCATGTGCATCTACTTTCCTCCCATCCCCTCCATCCATGTGCATCTACTTTCCTCCCCTCCCCTCCATCCATGCCCAGCATTTCTCCTCTCTCCCTTTTCCTCCATCCATGTGCATCTCCTTCATCTTTCCTTCCCTCCATTCCTGCCCAACATTTCTCCTCTCTTCCCTGCCCTCCACTCCATCTATGTCCAGATTCCTCCTCTCTTCCCTTCCCTCCATCCATGTGCATCTTCTTCCAGTCTTCCCTCCCCTCCATCCAGCCATGTCCAGCAACCCTCCTCTCCTATCTGCCCTCTCCTTCATCCACCCGTGTCCAGCAACCCTCCCCTCCCCTTCATCCACCCATGTCCAGCAACCCTCCTCTCCCCCCTGCCTGCCTCACCATCCATCCATACCCAGCGATTCTCTTCTCCACTGCTCCCTCCTCCAGCCATTCATACCCAGCTCTTGGGCAGCTTTCTCCCCCTCCCCCTCTGGGTCCTGTCTCTTCCGCCTGCTCTCGCCCATCCAATAACCCTCCTCTCCCCCCTGCCCTCCCCTTCATCCACCCATGTCCAGCAACCCTCCCCTCCCCTCCACCCATGGCCAGCAACCCTCCTCCCCTCCCCTCCCTTCCCCTCCCCTCCCCTCCATCTACCCATGGCCAGCAACCCTCCTCTCCCCCCTGCCCACCCCACCATCCATCCATACCCAGCGACTCTCTTCTCCCCTGCCCCCCCCCTCCAGCCATCCATACCCAGCTCTTGGGCAGCTTTCTCCCCCTCCCCTCCGGGTCCTGTCTGTTCCGTCCGCTCTCGCCCATCCGCTCGTTTTTAAAGTCCTGAGGCGTTCTCCCTCCGACACCGGTGATTCACATAGCCTGCATTCTGCCAGCGTCGGAGCCTCTCCTCAGACACATCCCGCCTCCTCTAATGCAACTTCCTGTCTTGCGCAGAGGTGGGACGCGTCTGAGGGAGAGGCCCCGCCCCGACGCTGGCAGAAGGCTTGCTATGTGAATCGCAGGCGCAGCAGTTCAGTCTTCACAGTCGGAAGCCCGCGCTTCCCTGTTGATTTGTAGGCCTGGCGCCTGATTGGTGGCATTCTAGGTCAAGTCAGAGCGGATAGAGACTTCCGCTTGAGAATAATTTTACCTCCAGATGCCAAACTAAAAAATGCAAGATTACAATGTAGTGTCCACCTGAAGAATGTATTATATGGATATCATTAGATAGTGAAGAAGAGGCTGCAGCACAGCTGTGATCTGAGTAGCTTTATCCTGGAGCTGAAAACTATTCTGGAAATTGCTTTGAAGAACTGACAAGAACTGTATGCACCTCCACCGTATTATTCCTGTCTTGTCAAAGACATAGAAAACTTGTGCTGGGATAAGCTCGTGTTTGTAGATAGTGAGTTCAGCACCATTCAGCTAAAAGTAAAATGATTCTGCTGGTCGAGAGCATCAGATAACTTTGCAGTTAAAGACAAATTATCCTCTAGAACCACCAGATTGTGTTGTAGATTTTCCCGTTCCATTTGCAATCACGTGGACACCACAGACCACTTCTGCATACAGCCAATCACATTACACGGACTATTTGTGTTTTTGGCACTTAAGATCCACATATGTCAAGCCATTGAGGCAGACTCCTGATGCAGGCCTGAAGGCCGAAACACAACAGTTGTGCCGAGTCTTTTCATCAATAAAGAAGCTTTTATAGATTTTTGTCTCCAGGATTTGTATTTCTGTAGTCAAAACATCCCACTTTTACCTTTACTTGCCCCACCATCCATCCATACCCAGCGACTCTCTTCTCCCCTGCCCCCCCCCCCTCCAGCCATCCATACCCAGCTCTTGGGCAGCTTTCTCCCCCCTCCCCTCCGGGTCCTGTCTGTTCCGTCCGCTCTCGCCCATCCGCTCATTTTTAAAGTCCTGAGGCATTCTCCCTCCGACACCGGCGATTCACATAGCCTGCCTTCTGCCAGCGTCGGAGCCTCTCCTCAAACGTGTCCCGCCTCCTCTAATGCAACTTCCTGTCTTGCGCAGAGGTGGGACGCATCTGAGGGAGTAAGCTCTTTGAGCAGGGACTGTCTTTCTCTATATTTGTGCAGCGCTGCGTACGCCTTGTAGCGCTATAGAAATGCTAAATAGTAGTAGTAGTAGCCCCGCCCCGACGCTGGCAGAAGGCTTGCTATGTGAATCGCCGGTGTCGGACTCGGAGGGAGAACGCCTCAGGGCTTTAAAAACGAGCTACCGAGCGGGGGAAGGTGCAAGACTCGCGCGGGAGGGGAGGAGGCAGAGAAAGGTATTGTCACTGCAGGCATTAAGGCAGACTTGAGGTGCACTGCGCGGGGCCCCTTTAAGCGCGAGGCCCTATGCGGCCGCCTCGGCCTAAGACCGGCCCTACCTGGACTTACCAGACTGGTCGGTGTTTACTGTGGATGTGAATCTGGTGGGCTGGGGTGCCATTGTCTGGATCATGTGATCCTGGAATATCATTCACCTGGAATGCTCAATTTCATTAAAAGGAACGTGCAGGACATGAGGGGAAGACAGAGCAGGGCAGGCAATGCGGCGGCGCCAGAGACCAGCGCTGGGCAAAGCTTCATCTGGTGGGGGTTAGGGACCCCCGCCAGCCAAGGTATTTGCTGCAGTGGGTGGGAAGCAGCAGGGTGGCAGACCAAAATGTGTCCCCCACCTCGGGCTCTGGCCCCCTCCCACCGCAAGGTCTGGCTACACTCCTGGTGTATTTGATTTTTACATCCTCCTGTACTTAAGGGGTAAGTTTGACTTTTGCTAGGGGTATGTTATCTTTCATATCTGAATTGTAGTTCTTTTATCGTTCAACCTTTTATATTTTGTTAATTGTAAACCGCTGAGACCTGCTAGTTATCTTTTAGCAGTGTAGCAAATTTTAATAAACTGTAACTATAACTGTTTGACCAGTTCTGCACTTCAGTGCTGATGATGATTTTGAGTTCTGCTCACCTCTTCTATGCTGTGTTTCTCATTATTTTTAGGAATTATGTGAGTTTGTACAGTTATATTGTGCCTATTAATTATATATAAAATTTTACATTCCCATAATTGTGTATTTCCCTGGGATGTAGCTAGTTAACATGAGATATTTCCTGGAACTGGGCCCATTAAATATTTAATACCATGTTGTGACATGTTAAATTTTTGTTATTAACTGACAGTAAACAACGTGTGAGGTGATCACATTATGCTATTTACAGTGTACACATTAAGGCTTCATGTGCACTTCTAAGTCCCCTTATTTACATTTGGTTGCATGTTAATTTTAGCCCCTGCTATTAATATATTTGGAGGCTGTTTTAATGTGCACATTAGAGCCTTATTCTACACTATTGGGCTCCTTTACTATGTTGTATTAAGCAGCTAATGCAGATTTTACCACAGTAGGTATTAGCGCAGGTTTATGTTAATGTCTCCTGCACTAAAAAGGCAGCCAGCATGGTAGAAAACCTGTGCTAGCAGCCTATTGTGGGAGTAGGCAGGAGATGGGTGTGACATGATTGGGCAGAGGAGTGGCTGGCTGTGACAGCACATGGGTCAGCACCGCACACTAGCTGTCATGACTGCTTATAGTAGAGCTGAACTTACTGCTACCTCTTGAGGAGGAAGTAAGTGCAGCTGCACTATCAGCAATCTGGTAGCGCATGGGACCTGTCAAGGAAGATGCAGCAACATCATCCCTCCACACTCATAAGCCCCTTCCGATACCCCCACCAAGGTCTACAGCAGTTTCCAGTCCCCATCAAAGTCTGCAGCACCTCTTGATCTCCCGCCAAAGTCTGCAGCACTTTTTGATTCTCCCCCCCAAGTCAAAAGCACCTTCCAGTTACCCCCTTAATTTTTTTTTATTTTTTATTGAAATTGTTATCAAATAAACAGCTTACAAACATCCAACACTTCAGTTACAATTTGCTTTTCATTTGTTAATTTCCCCCCCTCTGATCATCCATATCTTACCCTCCCTCCCTACCCAGGTGGTGACTGAGCGTGATCATTATATTGTTCATAAAGTGTCCAAATCTTATTGAAAGATAGTACGGTAAGTGAACAAATTTTGCTTGTGCTTTCGGAATTTGAAGATTGGGGTTTAAAGGAGGAACTGTAAGTTAGTGATAGGCTGATATCCTTAATACTTTAGCAAGTTTTAAATTACGGAAAAACTCAAAAAACACTAAGATGGAGTCAGCAGTCCAGCAGCGAGAGGGGTGCTATCCAGTCTTTTGCATTGAGTGTCACATGTATGATTATCTCCCAATTGGTGAGGTGTCATATGTGTGTGCCCGATGCAAAGAGCTCCTAGCTCTCAGAGAACGTGTCCGTTCCCTTGAGGCTAGAGTAGCAGACTTGATGGAGCTGAGGGAGACAGAGAGGTACATAGAGGAGACCTACAGGGATGTTGTAGAGAAGTCCCACCTCCAGTCAGGTAGCCCCTGTGCTACCTTGGAGGAGGGAGGTCTCCTAGAAGGAGAGCATCACCCTGGTGAAGTAGGAAGTACTCCTGTAGCCAGGACCTGCCCACCAGGGGATGTATTATCCTTTCGCACCGAGGATATATCTCCAAATGTTGCCCGGGAGGGAAAGGTTAGGACAGCTGTTGTACTTGGTGATTCGATCATTAGGCATATAGATAGCTGGGTGGCTGGTGGACGTGAGGATCGCCTGGTGACTTGCCTGCCTGGTGCGAAGGTGGCGGACCTCACGTATCACCTAGATAGGATTCTAGATAGTGCTGGGGAGGAGTCCGCTGTCTTGGTACATGTGGGTACCAATGACATAGGAAAATGTGGGAGAGAGGTTCTGGAAGCAAAATTTAGGCTCTTAGGTAGAAAGCTGAAATCCAGATCCTCCAGGGTAGCATTTTCTGAAATGCTACCTGTGCCATGCGCAGGGCCCAAGAGACAGGCAGAGCTCCAGAGTCTCAATGCGTGGATGAGACGATGGTGCAGGGAGGAGGGCTTTAGATTTGTTAGGAACTGGGCAACATTCTGGGGAAGGGGGAGCCTATTCCGAAAGGATGGGCTCCATCTTAACCAGAGTGGGACCAGGCTGCTGGCATCGGCGTTTAAGAAGGAGATAGAGCAGCTTTTAAACTAGAAATGGGGGGAAGGCCGACAGTCGCTCAAAAGAGCATGGTTCGGGATAAGGTATCTTTCAAAGATATCACCATAACAGGGAAGATAGAGTATCCTGATAGTGAGGTTGCAAAAGAGATTGTAGTAGATCGGGTATCTTTAAATAACAATAAAAATCAGACAAAAGATTGCCAATTAATACTGTCAAGTACTAAGCATGATGTACTTAGGAACAACAAACATAGTTTGAAATGTCTATATGCGAATGCCAGGAGCCTAAGAAATAAGATGGGGGAGTTAGAATATATTGCACTAAATGAAAAATTAGATATAATAGGCATCTCTGAGACCTGGTGGAAGGAGGATAACCAGTGGGACACTGTCATACCGGGGTACAAATTATATCGTAGTGATAGGGTGAATCGGATTGGTGGAGGGGTAGCATTGTATATTAACGAGAGCCTTGAATCAAATAGATTGAAAATTCTGCAGGAAGCAAAACACTCCTTGGAATCACTGTGGATTGAAATTCCATGTGCAAAGGGGAAAAGGATAGTGATAGGAGTGTACTACCGTCCGCCTGGCCAGGACGAACAGACGGATGCGGAAATGTTAAAGGAAATCAGGGACGCAAACAAACTGGGCAACACAATAATAATGGGGGATTTCAATTACCCGCATATAGACTGGGGTAATGTAACATCTGTACACGCAAGGGACATAAGATTTCTTGATGAAATCAAGGACAGCTTCATGGAACAGCTAGTTCAGGAGCCGACAAGAGAAGGAAAAATACTAGACTTAGTCCTTAGTGGTGCTCATGATCTAGTGCAGGGGGTAACGATACGAGGGCCGCTTGATAACAGTGATCATACTATGATCGGTTTTGATATTGGCATTGAAGGAAGTGAAACTAGGAAATCAAGTACGCTAGCGTTTAACTATAGAAAAGGTGATTACGACAAAATGAGAAAAATGGTGAAAAAAAGACTGAAAGGAGCAGCTCGCAGAGTAAAAAACTTGCATCAGGCGTGGATGCTGTTTAAAAACGCCATCCTGGAGGTTCAGGACAAATATATTCCACGTATTAGAAAAAAGGGAAAAAAGACTAAACGTCAGCCGGCGTGGCTAAACAGTAAGATAAAGGAAATCATTAGAGCCAAAAAACAATCCTTCAGAAAGTGGAGAAGAGAACCAACTGAAAGTAACAGGATAGATCATAAGGAATGCCAAGCCAAATGCAAAGCGGAGATAAGGAGGGCAAAAAAGGACTTTGAGAAGAAATTAGCGTTGGAAGCAAAAATACATAGTAAAAACTTTTTTAGATACATTAAAAGCAGGAAACCGGCCAAAGAGTCGGTTGGGCCGCTGGACGAAAATGGTGTTAAAGGGGCGATCAAGGAGGACAAAGCCGTAGCGGAGAAATTAAACGAATTCTTTGCTTCGGTCTTCACCGAGGAGGATTTGGGGGGGACACCGGTGCCGGAAAGAATATTTGAAGCGGGGGAATCGGAGAAACTAAACAAATTCTCTGTAACCTTGGAGGATGTAATGGGTCAGTTCAGCAAGCTGAAGAGTAGTAAATCACCGGGACCTGATGGTATTCATCCCAGAGTATTAATAGAACTAAAAAATGAACTTGCGGAGCTACTGTTAGAAATATGCAATCTGTCCCTAAAATCGAGTGTAATACCGGAAGACTGGAGGGTAGCCAATGTTACTCCGATTTTTAAGAAGGGTTCCAGAGGAGATCCGGGAAATTATAGACCGGTGAGTCTGACGTCGGTGCCGGGCAAGATGGTGGAGGCTATTATTAAGAATAAAATTGCAGAGCATATACAAAAACATGGACTGATGAGACAAAGTCAGCACGGATTTAGTGAAGGGAAGTCTTGCCTCACCAATCTAATGCATTTTTTTGAGGGGGTAAGCAAACATGTGGACAATGGGGAGCCGGTTGATATTGTATATCTGGATTTTCAGAAGGCGTTTGACAAAGTGCCGCACGAAAGACTCCTGAAGAAATTGCAGAGTCATGGAATCGGAGGTAGGGTATTATTATGGATTAAGAACTGGTTGAAAGATAGGAAGCAGAGAGTAGGATTGCGTGGCCAGTATTCTCAGTGGAGGAGGGTAGTTAGTGGGGTCCCGCAGGGGTCTGTGCTGGGTCCGTTGCTTTTTAATGTATTTATAAATGACCTAGAGATGGGAATAACTAGTGAGGTAATTAAATTCGCCGATGACACAAAATTATTCAGGGTCGTCAAGTCGCAGGAGGAATGTGAACGATTACAGGAGGACCTTGCGAGACTGGGAGAATGGGCGTGCAAGTGGCAGATGAAGTTCAATGTTGACAAGTGCAAAGTGATGCATGTGGGTAAGAGGAACCCGAATTATAGCTACGTCTTGCAAGGTTCCGCGTTAGGAGTTACGGATCAAGAAAGGGATCTGGGTGTCGTCGTCGATGATACGCTGAAACCTTCTGCTCAGTGTGCTGCTGCGGCTAGGAAAGCGAATAGAATGTTGGGTGTTATTAAGAAGGGTATGGAGTCCAGGTGTGCGGATGTTATAATGCCGTTGTATCGCTCCATGGTGCGACCGCACCTGGAGTATTGTGTTCAGTACTGGTCTCCGTATCTCAAAAAAGATATAGTAGAATTGGAAAAGGTACAGCGAAGGGCGACGAAAATGATAGTGGGGATGGGACGACTTTCCTATGAAGAGAGGCTGAGAAGGCTAGGGCTTTTCAGCTTGGAGAAGAGACGGCTGAGGGGAGATATGATAGAAGTGTATAAAATAATGAGTGGAATGGATCGGGTGGATGTGAAGCGACTGTTCACGCTATCCAAAAATACTAGGACTAGAGGGCATGAGTTGAAGCTACAGTGTGGTAAATTTAAAACGAATCGGAGAAAATTTTTCTTCACCCAACGTGTAATTAGACTCTGGAATTCATTGCCGGAGAACGTGGTACGGGCGGTTAGCTTGACGGAGTTTAAAAAGGGGTTAGATAGATTCCTAAAGGACAAGTCCATAGACCGCTATTAAATGGACTGGAAAAATTCCTCATTTTTAGGTACAACTTGTCTGGAATGTTTTTACGTTTGGGGAGCGTGCCAGGTGCCCTTGACCTGGATTGGCCACTGTCGGTGACAGGATGCTGGGCTAGATGGACCTTTGGTCTTTCCCAGTATGGCACTACTTATGTACTTATGTACTTATGTACGGTCCCTCTTCGCATAGCTGTTAGCTTGGACATTTGGTAAAGAAAGTCTACCTTCCTGGTTACCATCTGTAAGGATGGTGTCTCTACTTGCTTCCATTTTCGAGCCAATCCCAATTTTGCAGCCACAAAGTATTGAATCGCCAGTCTGTGTCGCCAGCTTGGGATGGACGCTGGACGGAAATGAAGCAAACAGTTCTCCGCTTTCCATGCAAATGTGCTCTGTAATATTCTATTAACCAGGTCCATTACAGCCTTCCAATATACCTTTACTTTCTCGCAAGTCCACCAAATGTGATAAAATGATCCCCTTTGCCCACATTCTCTCCAACATTGCCCCGAGACTCCCGGGTACATTTTTTGGAGGCGCTCAGGCGTGTAGTACCACCAGTATAACATTTTAAATCCATTTTCATTCACTGATTGTGCTAGCAATGGTTTAAGTAAGTATTTATAATTTGCTTTCCATTCTGTTTTGGTGTATGTGGTCTGTAACACTTCTTCCCACTGGGCTTGATAACGCACCTGTGGGTCGGTACGCCCCAGCAGGGCCAAGTATATGCGAGTTATGCCTCCCCTGCCTCCCCCTCTACTAATAGCTATCTCCATATCTGTTTCGGCTAGGTCTAACTCATCCTGCGCTTTCTTTTTAAGGAAGCTACGTAAGTTACAGTAATATGTGAGATCTCTTTCTTTTAGACCATACTCTTCCTGAAGTTCATTGAATTGAAGCATTTTTCCCTCTTTCCACAATTGTCCCAGTGTGCACAACCCTGCTTGGGCCCATATCTCAAATACCTTCTCCGATCTCCCCAATGAGAATCCTGTTGCCCACCTTATAGCCGTTTGCCGATAATAATTCCTCTCAGGGAAAAGCTTCTTCCTCACTTGATACCATGTCCACATAGGATGTTTTAATCCAATGGGCATTTGTTTAATTATGGGGACCATTTCCTCCCCTGGTATCCATAAAATATCCCCAATTGCTCTCCTACCCAACCATGCTCTTTCCCAATGTAACCATTTCTTGGCTGCTCCAGGGGACCATTCTGCCAGAATACGAAGTTGTGCCGCTTGATAGTATAAGTAAAAGTTTGGTACCCCCATTCCTCCTCTCTCCCAAGTTTGGTACATCATAGTTCGCCGTACTCTTGGTGGGCGTTTTTTCCATATATATGCGAATATTTTACGGTTGAGTTTTGCAAAAAAGCTATTGGGGATTGGAATCGGAATTGCCATGAATAAATACAACAATTTCGGAAGTAGCATCATTTTAATCGCATTAATACGTCCTTTCCAGGAAACATTAAGTCCTTCCCATTTGTCCAATTCGCTAAATAGTTCTTCAACTTTTTGGGGGTAGTTAGCTGCAAATAATCCCTCTATTTGTGCTGTTACCTGTATTCCCAAATATCGTATGGATTTTGTCGCCCATACAAAAGGAAAGGTGGCCTTAAGGGCCTCCAGTTCCTCAGGCGGTACCGTGAGATTAAGGAAGATCGACTTATCTAGATTGGGTTTAAATCCCGATAATTGCCCATATCTTACTAAATGTTCTACTATCCTCTCTACTGCTTTCAGTGGGTTCGAGATTGTCATCAGAATATCATCGGCAAATAGCATAAGTTTATGTTCCCTTAAGCCCCTCACCACTCCTGTCACCTCTCTATCTTTCCTAATCATATTGGCCAATGGTTCCAATGACAGGGCAAATAGTAGTGGTGACATTGCACATCCCTGTCTGGTTCCCCGCCACAGGTTAAATGTTTTTGTGTATGTCCCATTGATCTTTATGGTGGCCATTGGAGCCTGATAAAGCAATCGTAGCCAGTCCAAAAATCTCCCATCAATACCTATTCGCTGTAATGTTGCAAATAGAAACGACCAGTCCACACGGTCGAACGCTTTTTCTGCGTCTATTGATAGCAATACCGCCGGAATCTGGTCGTCTCTCACCTGTTGAATAACATGCATTAGACACCTTATATTGTCAAAGGTCTGGCGCCCCTCTATAAATCCCGCCTGATCTGTATGTATAACCCCTGGGAGTTGCTTCTGTAACCTTCGAGCTAAGATTTTTGTGAATATCTTATAATCCACATTTAGGAGTGATATTGGTCTGTAAGAGCTGCATAGCTTCGGGTTTTTCCCTGGTTTTAATATTAGGGTTATCGCCGCCAGTCTCCAGGTGTCTGGTAGCTTCTGTAAGTCCTCTAATGCATTAAATAGTTTCTGTAACACTGGTATAAGATGTTTACTAAATAGTTTGTAAAATTTTGTGGGAAACCCATCAGGGCCAGGAGCCTTGCCATTTGCCATATCTGTTATAGCCCACCCTATCTCCTCTGATGTGATGGGTGAGGATAATTGGGCCGACCCCCCTCTTCCTATCTGGGGCAGATCTGCCTCCCGCAAATATTGCTCTATCTCATCTAACTCAGGAGATTGTTCTGGTTCATATAAATTGGTGAAGTGAGCAAGAAATGCCTCGTTTTTTTTTTCTATTTGTGAGATATAGCCCCCTTCTGCCGTTTGTATACCCCCTATATAATTGCGTTGAGACATTTTTTTTAGCTTGCATGCTAATAGCCTACCCGCTTTGTCTCCAAACTCGAAATTTTCCTGCTGTGCTATTTGCAGTTTGACGGCTAAGTCTGTCATCTGTAGCTCATTCAGCTTTAATCTCAATTCCTGCATTTTTGACAGTCCTTTAATATCCTTGGGGTCTTTTTTATGTTGTTGTTCAAGCTGTCGTAATTCTATTCTAATATTATCCTCCTGTACTGCTCGCGTTTTTGTCAGATGGGCTCTCAACGCTATTAATTTCCCTCGGAGCACTGCTTTAAGACCCTCCCAGACGAATTGTGGGTGGATCTCTCCCACATCATTATATTCCAGATACTCCAGAATATATTTCTCTATTACTGGGATATTTTTAGTGTCCAATAGGAGCGTCTCGTCCATCCGCCAATATCTGGCACCCACCTGTCGGGTCCCTGCCATTAGCTCCAGGACCACTGGGGCATGGTCAGACCAGGTACGAGGTTCAATATATGTCTCCCGTGCTCTATTTGCCACTATCACATCTCCCATCCATCCGTCTATTCTAGAGTATGTCTTGTATTGGGAAGAATAATATGTGTAGTCTCTTTCTTGTCCATGTTTGGTTCTCCATATATCTGTTAGGCCCCATCTAGCCATGAATCTCCTCCATATTTTCCTATCTGATTTAGCATATACTGCCTGGCCTGTGGAGTTATCTAAGTGTGGTTGGATCGTGAGATTAAAATCTCCACCCATTATTAGGTGACCTTGCAAGTGTTTTTGTATTTGCTGTTCTACTTTTTCTACAAACAGTCCCTGTCTCGTGTTTGGTGCATAAACATTAACAATTGTATATTGAACATTATATAATGATACTAACATTATCAAAAATCTACCTTCTACATCTTTTATAACCTTACTGACCTCCCAAGGGAGTGTGCTAGACAATGCTATTAACACCCCCCTCTGTTTTGAATTGTTTGTGCAAGATGAGAAATATATAGTGGGGTATCGCTTATGACGCACCAACTTCTCAAAACCTTTTTTCAGGTGTGTCTCTTGTAGGAGTACCACATCCGCGTTCAAGCGCACCATTTCTTTGAATGTTAATTGGCGCTTCATAGGCGAGTTCAGGCCCCGCACATTAAATGTTACGCATTTGAACACTTTATCCCCCAACATCAAACAATAAGTCAGTACATATACACCACCTTTCCCTCCCCCCACCCTCCTTTCCCCATGACCTGATAAAGCACATCTCTATTGTATTCGAGATCATGCCTACAGTGGTGTGGACTTCCGGTCCCGTTTACTTTTCCAGCCTGCTCAGTTTGTTTGATCCTTCTTTGTTGCTCAGTGCGTTCTAGCCAGTTCCAGTTTATCATATTATTAACACATCATATGTAATCTTTGTATTCCAATTATAGTTGCCCTTTCACGGGCCTTTCCCTGGTAGTATTGTCTGATCTGACGCTTGTCTCCGCAGCCTTCCACGACCTTTTGAGACTCTCTGCCACTTCTGTTTGACATTTCTTTGAAATCCAGATGGTGGCTTTGGTGTCGATGCTTTATCCATCTTTTCCGGACCCAAATATTCATGAGCCTCTTCTAGCGATGCCACCTTACGTTGTTTGCCTTCTTTATAAAATATGAGGGCAAACGGATGTTGCCACCTGTATTTTATTCCTTCTGCTCTAAGCTTCTTTGTCAGTGGGCGCAATTCTCCACGCCGTTTTAAGGTGATAGCTGCTAGGTCTTGAAATAGTTCAATGGGGTATGTCTCCCATGTAATTGGGCTGGCCACTCTAGCTTGGTGCATAACTTCTTCTTTCACTTTAAACTCCGAGAAGCAGGCCACAATATCTTTTGGCGTATTTGTCTTTCTTGACCCCAACGCCCGATGTGCTCGTTCTAGTCGGATAGTTTCTGGGGCTATTGGGTGGTCAGATGTGGAGAGGAGTTGGGCTGCTATTGCTTGTACTACTTTTTCACAATTATTATATTCAGGTAACTCCGGTAGGCCTCGCACTCTAATATTGGAGCGTCGGCTTCTATTTTCAAGGTCTTCTACCTTGTCCATTAGAAATTTCATATCCAATTGGTGTTCTGCCACATGTTTCTCAACTTCATTTAAAGTTTCAGCATGTTCTTCTAGCCCCATTTCTACCTCATTGACGCGGTTCCCCAAGTCTTTGATTTCTTCCCTCAGATCCGCGCTCAGTTGCGCAAAATCTTGCCGCATCTCTTTTATATCTTTTTTTATATCCTGGAGCCATGTGCTTAATTGGTCCCATTTGTCCGGCGGGACCTCATTTTGTCCTTCAGTTTCCCGCTCTCTCTGGCTAGACGGCGAGCTCGGGCTAGATGCGTTCTCTTGGCCTTCTTGCTCTCCGGCCTGTATCTCTGACGCACGTTCCCGTTGGCGGTAAGCAAAGTTCGTCAAATCTGCCTTTTTAAGTTTTGTATCCGCCATCTTTCGAATCGCGGGACTTTCGCCTCTCTCTCTCGTAGCTTCCACCTTGTTTTGTGGATCGTTTGCTCTTTATATTAGCTCGTTTTCGGGCTGGAAGACGGGAGCTCCGCAATCAGACCGCCATTGCAGAGCGTGACGTCACCGGAAGTCCAGTTCCCCCCTTAATTCAACAGTTTATCTTTCTGGCAAAATCTTCCCCCCTTCCCCCAAACAACCAGTCCTGCCTCCAGAAACCAACCCTCCCACCACACCCTGATCTCTCTCCTGACCCACCTAGGGTCTCCATGGTGGTCCAAGTGGTAGCCAGGCAGCAGCTAAGCCTCTCTGCTGCCACCCAGGATTGTGCTGGCATTTAGTGCTCATCTCGTAATACTACAGTAGTACCTGCTTCCCAGGCCTACCTCTGAAATCCTTGATGGTCTGGTAAGTCAGGGTAGGAGAGGTCCCCAGTAGTTCCTACCTTTTCCGTCTCTGTGTTCAGCATGGTTCCTCTTGAATCCTAGTGTAATTTTGTGATACTGTTGCAGGAATTACCACTATTGTTAGCAGAATCTGTGGTACTTCAAGAGTCAAACACCACACACCAGAACGAGAGAGAAGTCTTCTTTATTTGCCAGCAAACAAAGTAGGACATCAGCACTAGGTCTCTTCTTCTCTTTCTCAGCTCTCTGGACCCTGCGTCTCCTGTCTCAGCTCCTTCTCTTCTTCTGTTGTCTCTCTTCTAACGTAAGCTGCTTCTGCTCTCAGTTATATATGGTCTTACACCTCTCTAGCCCCCCTTTCTCACCAGATGGTAAAGAATAGATTGATTACCCTGCCTTGAACTAATTATTACTTACACATTACTTAAAAATATCAGTTACATAGGTTTGAGATATTTCCTAAACTGACCTATGACCTGGGGCCTCTCACACTAGACAATGGGGCACCTATCTCTTGCATTTTATTATGATTAAATTCTCAGGTTCCCAGCTAACTTCATACTAACTGGGGGTTCTGGCATTCATTAAGGGGTCAAGGGCCAATCTTACTTAATGGTACACATACATTTATTATTACTTTCAGAAAACCAGTCCTTCACTTAGCTATAATTAATCAAGACTTTCCCTGACCTCTTTCACCTATTAGCTTCCTACACAGAACTCGCTAGGACTGTGGATAATTCAAACCAGATGATGGCAGACAAAGCTTCACTTGAAAAGTCAGTCAAAGATGTAACACTGGATTAAAAGATATTCTACATAGAAATAGAACTTACTAATTACACAGAATAAAACATATTCTAAAATAAGCAGAAATCAGAATTCCTTATAAGACAAAATCTAACTCATCAAGAATATCTATATCTACTCTATCTCCTTCTAACCAGCATTCAATCTAATCCTTTTAAAACTACAGTATGCCTGGCTCGCTGATCCCCTCGAGATTGAATGGCCTCCAGATGTGGTAAATAATTACTTCTCTCTGACCTTTCTAACCTCTTAGTCTAGCAAAACCTAGACTTCTTGAGCAAATTAAAACCAGATGGCATTCTTCCATCACTTGCAGGACTGAAGAGTTAAACACCAAATTAATCTGATTTCTTTTGCCCAAGCTGCCTCATTCCCCACTTTGAGACTAAAATCAGCTTATGCAGAGATAAGTCTCACAACTCAAACTCTGGGGATTATAGTGATCCCAGCTCCATACCTCCTCCTGGGGCATAACTTCTAGGAATAGGCTTGTGAATCACCATTACCCTACTCGTTAAGGTCCGACGGCATACTGCCGAAGCACATGAGGCCAGGAAACAAAACAACAATCCTGCTAAAACTAAGACTATTAGGGAAATGAACAAGGGACGTATCCATGAGGTCAATGACCACCACCAGGAGGTAAGGTCTAATCCTCCTCGGTAATCCTCCACATTAAGGCTAGCCAACTGTAGGACTTTATCCATGGCATGCCTAACTACATGCGTCCTATTTATGACAATGGTACAGCACTCTGAAGAATTGAGCACTGTGCAGAGGCCACCCTGGGCTGCAAAGAGGTAGTCAAGGCCCATACGGTTATACCGAGAAACTACACTTAATTCATTAATTTGATCCTGCAATGCATTGATTACCACGTTCAGCTCATGAACTAAAACATGGAGTGGGGACTGAAGTCGCCGGGTAGCCATGCCTAGTTCAGTAATACCCGCTACCGGGCCCCCAATTGGAATCCAGGCCGTGGCAGAAAGGGCCACAAGTCTCTTTTTAGTCAGAGGATAAGTAGAGTTGATATACTGGAGGGCTAATTCAATCGCCTCATCCTCTGTGGCAACGGAAGAGGGTAAGGACAAGGCCTCTCGCTTAGAGCGGTGCGGGGATGGTGGCCTGAGAAGAGGAATAACTTTAGGAAAATAATTCAAGGTTACCAATACACAAAAATCATACATGGGGGGAAGAATCATGTGGAGGACATTATCACAGAGCCAGTAATGACCAAGGAGAGGGTGAGGGAAGTTCCCAATAAATGTTGGCTCAGGCTGGACAAGGTACTTAGGATGCCCATAATGCGAGCCCCTATCCCAGGGGGATCGAAGACGAAATGGAGACTTTGCACACCATAGGTGCCAATCCCCAATTGTGACAGGCTGCTCATTTGTTATAAACTCTTCATACCCCGGGGACTTATGAAAGTAGAAAATAAGCCGGGACACTATAGTCCTCTCAGTGGTACGCTTAGGAGCCAGATAATCACCTGGGTCATAATCTGCAGGTACGGTAGTAGGGCACATAGGAGTACCTGGAGAGACTACCCACACAGATTCCCCCTTCTCTGGGAGAACATTGGTATAGTTACAGGAAATGGGAGGAACAGTTGAGATGTTTCTTGTTAAACAAAACACTCCAGAAGCGGGAGACGTAAAGGCTGGCCTTAGAGAAGATTCAGAGGGGGAGGTAGCATTATAAAAAGACCACCAAGTATAATCCTGGCTCCAAGGGCCCGAATTCGAAAAGTAGGGAGGTATAAGAGCTGTAAGCGGCACAGGGACAGGAACAGCTGGGACATCTGTGGTATAAGGAGAAAATCGGGAACACACATTACAAGGGGAAGTAATCTTTGCCTGGCTAATTAGTTCTGGACAGAGTGTAGCCAAAGGTTGGAGCGAGTTAGGGTATTAGGAACAAGGAGGCAAGGAGTAGAAAACAACAAAAGCACCCAAACTACTAACATTTTCTTTCTTCCTAATCTAAAACAAATACAGCAAACTAATCAAGCAATAATATTCCAACAGTCTGTGCTAGTCACAGATTACTCTAATATAATGTTCTCAGTCTTTGAGTTCTTATACCAGTTGAGATAGAACCTCAACTGACAAGGATCAAGCTCTCGAATTCCAGGAAAGCCAGTATAATGTTGGTCACCAGTCCTGCTGCTAGCTCCAGAGCTCGTATGAGGGCTACAAGTTCTGCTTTCTGGGCTGAAGTTCCTTGGGGCAGGGCCCTTGCTTCTATCACCTTGTCCTCTGTCACCACAGCATAGCCTGCCAATCGCTTAGAGTTCTCCACGTAACTACTTCCATCTGTGAAATAAATTACATCTGGGTCCCTCCAAGGAACATCTTTAAGATCTGGTCGACTGGAGTACACTTCATCCATGGTTTGGATACAGTCATGATCCAGTGGTCCCTCAGATGCTGGCAAAAGAGTGGCAGGATTGAATGTAGCCACTGTTTCCAGGTGTATCCGTGGATTCTCACATAAGCTGGCTTGGTACTTAACCATGCGGCTATTTGTAAACCAGTGGTTGCCCTTGTACTCCATGAGGGTGAGAACTGCGTGGGGGACTTTGACAACCAGTTCTTGCCCCAAGGTCAACTTATCAGCTTCCTGGACCAGTAAGGCTGTTGCTGCAATAGCCCTCAGGCAGGCTGGCCATCCTTTAGCCACTCCATCCAGCTGTTTAGACAGGTATGCAACAGGCCTCTGCCAGGATCCCATCATCTGGGTCAGCACACCCAGAGCAACCCCCTGTCGCTCTTGGACATACAGTGAGAAAGGTTTCTCCACATCAGGAAGGCCTAACGCAGGGGCTTGGAGTAGGGCTTTCTTTATGGCGATGAAGGATTGTTGAGCAATAGGTCCCCATTCAAATGGTTCCTTTTCACCCCCCTTTGTGGCCTGGTAAAGGGGTTTTGCCATCAGTGCAAAATTCGGAATCCAAATTCTGCAGAATCCGGCTGCTCCCAGAAATTCCCTAACTTCCCTTCTGGACTTGGGTTGGGGAATTGCAGCAACCGCTTGCTTCCTACTGACATCCAGTCTCCGACTTCCCTGGGAAATGCAGAAGCCCAGATACTTCACTTCTGACTGACAGAGTTGGGCCTTCGAGCGTGAGACCTTATAGCCCGCATCCAAGAGTAGCTCCAGCAATTCTCTGGTAGCCTCGAAACACTCTTCCTGGGTCACTGCTGCAATCAAGAGGTCATCTACATACTGGAGTAAAACTCGCCTGGAAGGCTCAGATTTAAAAGTCTTAAGGTCTTGTCCTAGGGCAGTCCCAAAAATGGTGGGGGAGTTCTTGAACCCCTGTGGCAGGCGGGTCCATGTATACTGAAGCTTCCGTCCTGTTACTGGGTTTTCCCATTGAAAGGCGAAAAGCAGTTGACTGGCGGGGGCCACCCGAATACAAAAGAAGGCATCTTTTAGGTCCAGTGTTGTGAAATGGGTAGCTCCAGAAGGTATCAATCCCAGCAGGACATATGGATTAGGCACTACAGGGTGTAATGAAATAGTGGATTTGTTGACCACTCGTAAGTCTTGGACTGGCCGGTAGTCCTCAGTCCCTGGCTTCTGAACTGGCAACAGTGGCGTATTCCATGGAGACTGGCAAGGTCGAATAATTCCATGGGATAACAGACGATTCAGATGTGCTTGAATCCCTTCCAGAGCCTTTCGGGGAATTGGGTATTGGCGAAGATGGATTGGCCGGGCACTTGGAAGTAAATCTACATGGACAGGAGGAATATTTCGGGCCAACCCTGGGGGATTATCTTCTGCCCATACCCCATTGACCTGGAAGCTGTCGGCTAGGGATAGGTCAACTTGGCCATGCGACTGATGCAGCCGCCATTCTTCTTCAAGGGGGCAGCAGAAACTCAATATGCCCTTAGGGCTGGATGTCGGGGGCCGAAAGGAGACTGAAGTCTGGCCATCAGAGTCAAAGGAAATTTGGGCCCTAAGCTTGGACAGCAGGTCCCGGCCTAACAAAGGGATTGGACAGTCTGGCATATACAGGAATTCATGAGTGACTGTGTGTGAGCCTAATTGGCATCTACGGGTCGTCAGAAAGGGCCTCCGGTTCTGCACCCCCGTGGCTCCCACCACTCGGACAGTTTTTCCAGACACAGGCGCTAATCGCTCCGTCACAACAGAATGTTCAGCTCCTGTATCAATCATGAATGGAATTGAGCAGCTCCCTATGGTTAACTTGACCATGGGTTCCTGGGAGCCCAGTTTGTAGGAACCCGGTCTGTCCTATTCATCCCATTCTGCCATCTCGGCTATCCCAATAATGTCAGATTCAGAAGGCTCATACCTTCCCTCTCGAATTCGGCCTCGGCTTCCTCGATCTCCTGGTCCCCTTCTCAGTCCCTGGCGCCTCTGGGGGCATTCATCTTTCCAGTGCCCTCTTTCCTTACAGTAGGCGCACTGATCCCTCTCCAATCGTGCTCTGGGATTCTCCCCTCGTGGCCGGGATTGATTGAAGGAATCTCGGGGCCTGGCTGGCGGTCCGGGGTCCCACTTTGGCTTCCCATTAGCTAGAGGTCGACCTCGGTTAAGGGTGGAATTAGTAATGGCTGCCGCCAAAAGGTCGGCCTTCTTCTGCATCTTCCGGTCAGCCTCTCGGCGCATATCCTGATCCCTATTAACGAAAACCTTTGTTGCGATCTCAATTAGCTGGGTGGTATTCATCCCTGCGAATCCCTCCTGACGCTGCAGCTTCTTCCGGATATCTGGCATACTCTGGGCCACCAATGCACTATTCACCATTCTCTGGTTTTCTAGTGCCTCAGGGTCAATTGGGGTGTATGTTCTGTAGGCTTCAATTAGTCGCTCTAAAAAGGCCCCAGGGGATTCAGTTGCCCCTTGGAGAATTTCAGAGACCTTTGCCAGATTAATGGGCCTCTTTATGCCTTTCTTCATACCTTCCAGCAAGTCCCGGCAATAGCCAGACAACAGTTCATAGTGCTGCCCATTATTTGGATCCCAAGCTGGAGCTGCGCGAGGGAACCGAGTTCTAACCCATTCCTCTGGGTACTGTATCCCCTCGGGAACACGCGCTCGCGTGATGGCCTCAGCATTTTGTAAAATCTTCCGCCTCTCCTCAGTTGTGAAGAGGGTCAGGAGAAGTTGTTGACAATCAGTCCAAGTTGGGTTATGGGTGGCCATAATGCTAGCCACTAGGTCCACCACTGCCTGAGGCTTTTCAGTATAAGAGGGGTAATGCGTCTTCCAATTCAGGAGATCGGTGGTTGTGAAGGGTACATACTGGTAGGCCTGTGCCTGACCCTGATTTTTAGGAACCGGTCGAGTGGTGGTTACCTGGCGCAGGGGCAGAACTCTCGAGGAGGTGGGAATGGAACCTGAGGTAGAGCTAGGAGCTACCCCCTTATCATGCTTAAAGGTGATTGCAACAGGTCTAACCCATTCAGGGGAGGCGTGTTGAACCCCTGCGGGATGGGGAGGGGTACTCATAGACTGAGAGGTGATCACAGGTGATTCAGTCCATTGAAAGGGATGCTGGGCCCCTGATGAGTGGGTAGGGGTACTAGAGGGAAAGGCTGGGCTGTCGGGAGTTGAGGAGTCAGGGAGTGGAGCCCAAAGCGGGTCTTGGGAGCTTAGCAGGGGAGGATGTGGCAGAGGAGGGTAGATACTGGATGAAAAGTCCAACCTAGGATGTGGCGGGGTTTGCACAGAAGGGGAGGAACTATCCGGAGAAGCCTGTGCTGGAGAGGCTTGGGCTGGACGCCGTGGATCTCTGGGGGTGGAGCGGAACCCCAACAATGGGCCATAAGGTGGTGGCTCAAGATCTGAGGGGTCATCAGAGAGTATGGGTTTCTCGGACAGGGTAGGGGCGGAAGCCACCGATTGGGTGGTAGGCTTCCTGGGGCTCTTTCCCTCCTCCAGTTTAGATTTTCTAATAATCTTTCTTTGAACGCGGCCCAACATGAACTTTACCGGGGATCCCATATAAGTTTTCAACCAAGAGGGAGGGTCAGTCACAAGGCTGTCCCAGGAATCTATATAGGGGAGTTGTTCAAGATATTCTGGTTCTCCTACAACTATGCTGTAGACCTTCCGGATTACGTCAATATCTAAGCTGCCACCAGGGGGCCACCCCACTCCCATAGATGGCCACTCAACTTCACACAAGGTTCTTAGAGTACTTAAGCTTAAAGTCTGTCCATAATCATTAAGTAAAAATCCTTTCTTAAAATTCTTAAGCATACAATCTAGGGGAGTAGTAGTTTGTCTAGATGATGTCCCCCCCATAATGCTTACAGTTACAACACACAGAAAGGAAGGGAATTTTTGGAAGTGTGATATGGGGTCCACAGATCCAGAGACAAAAAGGTAAACAAACAACAATCGCTTCCTTCCGTCGCTGGCCAGTTGAACTCGCGTTAACTGGAACCGCAGCTATAAGAAGTCCACACTCATTTAATCATTCATTCATCACACACATACTGTACAAAAAATCCCACCCAACAATTTCAGATTTCTCAGATACAGATAAGCTCTGGCGGTTTTCCTACTAGTCCCCAGTAGACTAGAAGGTACTAAGGCCTTCGCTGAGAGTTGATCAGACTCCCCTTCCCTCAACTTTTGAGGGGCTGGTTTACAGTTTCCTAGCTAGGATTACAATACAGAATACAAAATACATACCCGGCTAATGTTCCTCAGTCAGTTGGGTGCCAGAAATTGATGCAGGGTTCAGGATCCCACTTCTGACACCAAGAATTGTTGCAGGAATTACCACTATTGTTAGCAGAATCTGTGGTACTTCAAGAGTCAAACACCACACACCAGAATGAGAGAGAAATCTTCTTTATTTGCCAGCAAACAAAGTAGGACATCAGAACTAGGTCTCTTCTTCTCTTTCTCAGCTCTCTGGACCCTGCGTCTCCTGTCTCAGCTCCTTCTCTTCTTCTGTTGTCTCTCTTCTAACGTAAGCTGCTTCTGCTCTCAGTTATATAGGGTCTTACACCTCTCTAGCCCCCCTTTCTCACCAGATGGTAAAGAATAGATTGATTACCCTGCCTTGAACTAATTATTACTTACACATTACTTAAAAATATCAGTTACATAGGTTTGAGATATTTCCTAAACTGACCTATGACCTGGGGCCTCTCACACTAGACAATGGGGCACCTATCTCTTGCATTTTATTATGATTAAATTCTCAGGTTCCCAGCTAACTTCATACTAACTGGGTTCTGGCATTCATTAAGGGGTCAAGGGCCAATCTTACTTAATGGTACACATACATTTATTATTACTTTCAGAAAACCAGTCCTTCACTTAGCTATAATTAATCAAGACTTTCCCTGACCTCTTTCACCTATTAGCTTCCTACACAGAACTCGCTAGGACTGTGGATAATTCAAACCAGATGATGGCAGACAAAGCTTCACTTGAAAAGTCAGTCAAAGATGTAACACTGGATTAAAAGATATTCTACATAGAAATAGAACTTACTAATTACACAGAATAAAACATATTCTAAAATAAGCAGAAATCAGAATTCCTTATAAGTCAAAATCTAACTCATCAAGAATATCTATATCTACTCTATCTCCTTCTAACCAGCATTCAATCTAATCCTTTTAAAACTACAGTATGACTGGCTCGCTGATCCCCTCGAGATTGAATGGCCTCCAGATGTGGTAAATAATTACTTCTCTCTGACCTTTCTAACCTCTTAGTCTAGCAAAACCTAGACTTCTTGAGCAAATTAAACCAGATGGCATTCTTCCATCACTTGCAGGACTGAAGAGTTAAACACCAAATTAATCTGATTTCTTTTGCCCAAGCTGCCTCAGTAGTGCCACTAGAGGTCAAGATGCCAAGTCCTTATATGGCAACTTGACTCCTAGTAGTAGTACTGTGAGACTATTGCTAGGAGTAGAGAGGCACCATTTTGAACCTGGTGCCAATTGGGGTAGGAGTGACTGGGAATGAATTGCTCCTGCCCCATTTCACTTGACAACCAGGGATTTTAGAGACGTCAGTAGCCAGGATCTACTTTAACCTGCAGTTTCAGGTAAACACTGCTTTGGCGTTAGGATTTTCCTGCTATAAGCCTCTGACCTTTATTTCTTGTGAGCTGGTTGCTCTGTGCTCTGGGGGGAGTCTGTTTTCTCCCACTATGTGTTTGTTTGTCTATTTGCTGGCTTGTCAGAGTTTTATCCGTGTTCTGTCTTTGTGCTTAATTAGCTACTCTCTGCAGCTGGGCTGTGCTCTCTGTTTGACTGGCTGTAGTGTTTGTCTTCTGTGTCCTTCTAGGTTGTTTGTTTTAGTTATCCTTCTGTTGTGGTCTTACCTTTGTTTTCTTTGGGTGTGTGCTATTGTTAGCACTGCAGTCTCAGTCCTGGCTGTGTGGGTTATTTGTGCCTTGGAGTTCTGTGTGCTGCCTATTTTCCCTTCTGGTTTAGTTTTCCTATTTTCCCTGTTGTGCTGGGCTCTGCCTGGTCTGCTTTGTTTCTGTCAGTCTGGTTCAGCTTTGCCTGCTTCAACTTCTGCTTCCGCTGTTTGTCCATCAAGTTCTGCCAGCTGCCTGCACACAGGGGCTCAACCCCTGGGGAACGGTGGCCACGCGCAGGTGAAGTCCTGGTTAGCTGTTCCAGTATTTTGTTCCTGCTTCACCACTTGCAGTACCCTATTGCTGCCAGCCGGTTCCTGTGTCTCCTCCTTCGGTATCTGGGTCCTGCCTATCTGCTGGTGCAGTCCGAATGTCGTCTGTATTTCCCTTTCCTTGGAGGTGTTCGGCCCCAATCCTTGGGGCCTGGAGTTCTGGGTGAGTACCCTGACTTCTATTATTGACTTGTTGCGGTTCGGTCCACCCCAGGCCAGTCCTAGACCCTTTTGACTTCGGCCTGGGCCTAAGTGGTGCAAAGAAAAGCTACAAAAATGGTATGGGATTTGCGTTGCAAACTGTATGAGAAGAGTCTTGCTGACCTGAACATGTATACCTTGGAGGAAAGGAGAAACAGGGGTGATATGATACAGACGTTCAAATATTTGAAAGGTATTGATCCGCAAACAAAACTTTTCCAGAGACGGGAAGGCGGTAGAACTAGAGGACATGAATTAAGGTTGAACGGGGGTAGACTCAGAAGTAATGTCAGGAAGTATTTTTTCACAGGGAGGGTGGTGGATATGTGGAATGCCCTCCCGCGGGAGGTGGTGGAGATGAAAATGGTAATGGAATTCAAACATGCATGGGATAAACACAAAGGAATCCTGTTTTGAAGGAATGGATCCGCGGAATCTTAGCGGAGATTAGATGGCGACGCCGGTAATTGGGAAACAAAACTGGTGCTGGGCAGACTTCTACGGTCTACGCCCTGATTGTGACTGAATAGATATGGATGGACTGGAGTGAAAATTTTAAGGGGCTTCGACGTTAGCTTCAGAACTTAGTACAAGAACAGTGCTGGGCAGACTTATATGGTCTGTGCCCTGAGAATGGCAAGGATAAATCAAACTCAGGTATACATATAAAGTATAAATCTAGACAGTAGGGAGATCTCAAAAATAGAGCATATAAATGTGTTAATTTATACAGAGGAAAGGCCTCGAGAAGCCCCCAGCATAAAAACAAAGCTTAAGGGGCTAGACTTCTTTATCATTGGCCAGAAAACCTCTGTAGCAAATCTAAATGGTGTTATCAATTCAATTGCTTCACTTGATACAGTACGATTCACATTGAATTTCACTTAACTTAGTCAGGTGTTTTATCATGTGGGTTCTTCCTACACTTCGACCACGACCAACGATGGCCACCGTTTTGTGGACCTGCCTCAGGGTTCAGTGGTCCGTGTGTATTCTAGGAAAAAGAAAATCATCATCTGCACTTGTTAACAGAGTCAAAAAAATGGCTAAAAACGCCATAGTACCTCCGCATCGATCGTCATTCAGAAGACAAGTGAAGACAAAAAAATGACCGCTTATATAAAGCCGGCTACGTCAGACGCCATGCTTAGAAATGGCCAATCAGCATGGACGAGTAAAGGGGCAGATACCAACGTCATAGAGCTAACTAAAGTAGTGGGATATTTAAATGGAAACACACTCTAATTCACATCGGGGCAATGATACTGTAATTGAAAAAATGAGTCGAAAAATTGAATAATAAAATGATATAAAGAAACGGTGATCCTTTAGTTAAAGAAATGATAATCATGTTAGAAAAAATGATCTTTTAATTAGAAGAAATGACACCACTCAATTCTCCCATTAAGACTTGCCGGTGCTAGCGAATTCAGATGAAAAATCCACCGTTGCTCATTCTAGAGAAGCAGATGCTTTCTATTGATACCAAAGCGGTTCTGAGATTCCCTTATCTGCTGTAAAACTAGGCATCTTAGCTGCTCAAAAGTATGATTGAATCGACTGCAATGACAAGCCAAGGGTGAAGTGGTTCTCTTCGTATTAATCATGCTTTTGTGCTCTGTCAGGCGGACACGGAGAAGACGTGTCGTCTTCCCCACGTAGAGCTTGTCACAGGGGCATATAATGCAGTATATCACATAGCTCGACTTGCAGTCCGTGTTGACTTTCAGTAAGTACTCCTGGGCTGTTTGCGGATGTACAAAACATTTCTGTTCTAACATGGTCGAACACATGCTGCAGTCATTGCATTTTTTATGACCATTCCAGACCTCTACTTCCGTGTTGTGAGCTGGCAAAACGGAAGGACAAAGCAGCTCTTTTAAATTCCTAGAACGGCTATAGGCAAAACGTACTTGGGTGTTAGAAAAAACAGGTAAGGTTTGTAGGATACTCCAGTGATTCTTAATGATCCTGGTAACCTTGTTGGCTTCGTTGGTGAATCTGAGGATGCAAGTCATCTTGTCATCTTCATCATGATTAGACCTAACACTAGGAAGTAACAAGTGGTCCCGATGATTATACTTAGCTCGGCGAAAAGCCTGTTTCACAATTTTCTTAGGGTAACCTCTCTGTTGTAAATGCTCCCCTAGATCTTTTGCTTTGTGGCGGAAGTCCTTTTCATCAGAACAGATGAGTCGATATCTCAACATCTGGGAGAAGGGCAAGCTGTCCTTTAAAGGTTTTGGGTGACAGCTGGAATATTGCAACAAACTATTTACGCCAGTCTCTTTCCGGAAAATAGTTGTGTTGAATGCTGACACCCCTTTAACAACCGTGACATCCAGGTAATTAATAGTATCATTTTTACTCTGGTGAGTAAACCTAATGTTTGGATGACAATGGTTCAAAAAAAGTACAAAATCGTTAAGTGATGTATCGTCGGCTTGCCAGTGATGTATTGTTAAGTGATGTATCATCGGCTTGCCAGTGATGAATCGTCCGTCTTTCGCAGCCTAGTGCAATCCCTCGTGCTCAGCCATCTGGATTACTGCAACTCACTATACGCAGGTTGCAAAAAACAAACACTGTGAAACTTCAAACAGCCCAGAATACGGCAGCCAGACTCATCTTTGGAAAGCCAAAATATGAAAGTGCAAAACCATTACGAGAGAAACTGCATTGGCTTCCACTCAAGGAACGCGTCACTTTTAAAGTATGCACATTAGTCCACAAAATCATTCACGGCGAAGCCCCAGCCTACATGTCTGAGTTAATAGACTTACCACCCAGAAACGCCAAAAGATCATCCCGAACCTTCCTTAACCTCCACTTCCCCAATTGCAAGGGCTTGAAATACAAAGCGCTACACGCGTCAACCTTTTCTCACATGAGCATGCAGTATTGGAATACACTGCCGCGCAACTTAAGAACAATCAACGAGCAAGCTTCCTTCCGCAGATTATTGAAGACCCATCTTTTCGAAAAAATTTACGGAAAGAACCAAAACACATAAAGTCCACACTTACTGTTCACTAATGCATCATACATTCACCTCTGAACTCTCATTCCCGTATTATCACATCATTCATACCTTTACTCACAGAAATATATATACCATATGTCTTCATGCCTTTTAATCGCCCTCTAAGCTCCCATTGTTTCCTTCCAAAGTTTCAATGTTTGTGTTCCATTGTTACATTCCTTAACGACACCTCAATTGTTTCGCATAACTCTGCACAATGTAATCCATAACCAATCTGTAACAAATTGTATTTCCAACATTTAACTCATATTGTAAGCCACACTGAACCCGCAAAAAGGTGGGAAAATGTGGGATACAAATGCAATAAATAAATAAATGTTTCAAAAAAGTACAAAATCGTTAAGTGATGTATCGTCGGCTTGCCAGAGCAGAAACACGTCATCAATGAACCTAATCCAAAGTTTGACATGTCTCCAAAACGTGCTCTGATATACAAACTTTTCTTCAAAACAAGCCATGAACAGGTTGGCAACCGAGGGTGCTAGGGTTGCCCTCATAGCAACCCCTGAGACTTGCTGAAAAATCTTGCCATCAAATTGGAAGTAATTCTTATAAAGTATCACATATAAAGTATCACATACCATGTAAAATGAATATATCTTGTTGGGCAGACTGGATGGACTGTACAGGTCTTCATCTGCTGTCATTTACTATGTTACTGTGTTCCCTATATAAGATCCAAGATTTACAAAATAGCAGGTCATTAAGCAAAAAAAATAAGTAACAAAGAAAATGACCAGAATAACTCAAACTATTAACTATTGCTAATTAGACATAATTATCCTACACCTCAAAGTTATAATAAAGTCGCAGTCTGTTTATTTGCCAATAAGACAATAACCTGAGATGGTTCAAAGAAGACACATTTACAAGTCTGAAACCTGACTACACACTTGCATGGTTATCTCAAAAAGAAAGTGTCTCCCATCTGGAGTATCTCCAGTCTCATCATAATAAGTTGTTTCCTCTGTCTTTGGGTGTCCCTAGAGACATCAGGAATTTTTCATACCAAAAAACAATTAATCTCTGTTCCTAAAGAACATGTTCTGTAATCATTGTTTATTAGGTGATACTGCTAGAGTAGCAATCAGAGAAGAACTGGTGACCATCCCTACAGTAGATGAATCAAATATAGCTGAAACATTTAATGGCTCATCAAGATCTTGTGGCGCTTCCAACTTCTCTTCAGAACTTTTTGTCTCAGACAAATAATATACATGAGTAAAAGGGGGATTTTATCTTCCAGAATCTGTAACACTTCCAGCAAATATTTTCAACATTTCCCTTGGTGCCAAGATAGTAGGCAGTGCGTGCATATTTATCTCATGCATATTCTTTGTGGATATCCTGAATACCTGACTGACTGGGTGTGTCCCAAGGACTGGGTTGAGAACCCCTGGTATATAGTGATGAGAGATCACAGACCTCAATATCCCTTGAAGGTGGACATACACTGCCACACCTATACATTTATATGCCTATATATATTTTTGTAATTAAAAAGAAGAAATAGAAATGTTTTGAAGTTAGTTAATATTTTTGGTTCCCTTTCTTAATCCTTTTTTTCTTATAAATAATTTTAATATTTGGTGCTAAACTTTCAAATATTACTGATGATGATCCATGGACATTGGCTGCTCAGCCTCCTCTTGCAAGTTATATTGTATTATTACTTTATTTATGTATTAAGATTTATTTACCACCTTTTGAAGGAATTCACTCAAGGCGTTGTATAGCAAGAATAAGTAAGACATAAGCAATAGACAATTATGGCAGTAAAAATATTCAAACAACAATACAAAGTATAGCATAATGGGGGAGATTCTACATATGGCGTCTAAAAAATTTGCACTGAAATCAGTGCCAAGTGTATTCTATAATTGGTGCCTAGATTTAGGTGCCGATTATGGAATATGCTTAGTTGATATCTCAGCGTCTAAAACTATGCGCATCCATTTACACCAATGAAAATGTGACGTAAATCCCTGCACGTAGATTTATGCGCACTGGGCCATATTCTATAATTATATGTGTAAATTTTGGAACGCCATAAATTACCCATTTCCCCACCCATAACCACACCCCTTTTTGCCTGTGCACATTAGAGGTTCAGTGCACTTTGTTACAGAATATGCTTATTGAGTTGTGCATGTAATTCTAATCTGTGCCAATCAGTGCTCATTATTGCTTATTAAGTGCTGTTATCCGCACTGATTAGCTTGTTAAGTAACGCATATTGTTATATAATCTCTAGGTGCGCTATATAGAATCTGGGGGAATATGCTACATTACATTGTCAACACAATGCACAATAAATTATTTTAATAGACAGCTTTGGGTGTAAGCAAAGATCTTTTACAAAGGGGTTCTTTTACAAAGGCGTAGTATTTTTAGCTCCGCCTATAGGAATATATTGAGGCATATTTTCAAAGCACTTTGGGAGGCTAAGTTCCATAGGTTTCTATGGAACTTTGGGAGGCTAAGTGCTTTGAAAATGAGCCTCATGGGCATTTCTAGCATTTAGTGCACACTTTTTTTTTAGCGTGCGCTAAAAATGCTAGCACATCTTTGTAAAAGGTCCACATAGATAAGATAGAGTAACAACAGTAAGAAAATAAGGGCCCCTTTTACAAAGTGGCGGTAAGCCCAATGCAGGATTACCGCTTGCTAAAAAGGAAGTACTGCTGAGCTACCGCAGCAGTTCAGCGGTAGTTCCCACCCCTAGTGTGCCGTCATATCTGGCGCTACAAAAATATTTATTTATTTTTGTAGCACCAGTGTATACCTGGCTGTAATTGGGCAGTCCCGCACGTTGCCCGGTTACTGCCGAGTTAGTGTGGGAGCGCTTACCGCCATCTCTATGGGTGGCATTAAAGGCTCCCCCCCACGAAATGGATGTGTGGCAAGTGAAGCACTTTCCACGTGGCCATTTCCTTCAAAAAGATCTACCTTTTACCCGCTGTGGGTTTCTGACGCGCTGACGCCAGCACAGGCCCCCTTTTGCCACGGCTTGGTAAAAGGGAAACTAAGGTACTAATTTAAAAAAGATTACAAATGAGGTCAGAAAGGTGCTTGAATATTATCTTAGTGAGGGTAGGAGTGGATAAATATATCTTGCTGTAGTTTGTGCAGCCAGTGTCAAACAGCCAAATTGTTTATGAGTTTATTTTCATTGAGGCATGAGAATCTCTTGTTTTTACAAAAGGGCTGTTAGATCCTGCCAGAAGCCTGTAACATATCCAACTATTCCTTATCGTCCCTCCGGACTGGCCCAGGAAGACTGATGGGTTGTGTTCGCCTTTCAGCAGGTGAAGACTGAGAACATTGAAACTTGAGAGCCAATAGGGATCAAGCTCAGTCCTTCAAGTCTCAGTATTCAGCAGGTGTCTGGTTTTCAAGGCAGGAACTAGGTTTGTGAGCCCTTGGGCCACTGCCGAGGAGCGGCAGTGGCAGGCAAAACCACCCCACACAGGGATAAGACAGAACTCTGACAGGGACGGCTAGTCTTCACCTGCACTTGACCACCGTTCCTCAGGAGTTGAGCCCCTGGGTGCAGGTGGCCGGCAGGACTTACCGGACAGGGCAGGAACTGGATACCCACTAGGCAGGAAGTGGACAGGCAAAAGGGTCGGGAACTGAAAGCTGCAGAGCAGCCACTAAAACAGGGAACAAATACTGACAGACAAACGACAAGACTGAAAGCTGCCAGGGCAGTCACTAAAACAGGGAACAAATACTGACAGACAAGAGACAAGACAGAAAGCTGCCAGGCAGCCACTAAACAAGAAACACAGAGAACCAAGAACTAGACAGAAAAATACAAACAAGAAACAAGACTGGGAACAAGCAATACAGTACAAGATAAACTACAGAAAGACTATACTAGAAACAGACAAGAATCTCAGACAACAAACTGGACTAGGCAGAAGTGCCCAGCGCACACCAGCATACCAGGGACCTTAGGCGATGCAAAGGCAAACACAGAAGTTTCCAAATGGCTAATAAGCCCAGCAGCAGCTGAGACTCAGCACGTGGGTCCAGTGATCCTGGTAACTCCAGATTGGCCAAGAAGTCCATGGTATGCGATCTCTGTTGTCTACTTGTAGCTCCTGGGCTCCGTTCCCAGACTCGAATGATCTGTTATGTCAGGGTCCGGTGCTCATGCCGAATCCAGCTCAATTCTTACGGCCTGGCTCTTGAAAGGGCTCGGCATGTGGGAAAAAAGAACCCGAATTATAGCTACGTCATGCAAGGTTCCACGTTAGGAGTTACAGACCAAGAAAGGGATCTGGGTGTCGTCGTCGATAACACACTGAAACCTTCTGCTCAGTGTGCTGCTGCGGCTAAGAAAGCGAATAGAATGTTGGGTATTATCAGGAAAGGTATGGAAAACAGGTGTGAGGATGTTATAATGCTGTTGTATCGCTCCATGGTGCGACCGCACCTTGAGTATTGTGTTCAGTTCTGGTCGCCGCATCTCAAGAAAGATATAGTAGAATTGGAAAAGGTGCAGCGAAGGGCGACTAAAATGATAGCGGGGATGGGACGACTTCCCTATGAAGAAAGACTAAGGAGGCTAGGGCTATACAGCTTGGAGAAGAGATGGCTGAGGGGAGACATGATAGAGGTATATAAAATAATGAGTGGAGTGGAACAGGTGGATGTGAAGTGTCTGTTCACGCTTTCCAAAAATACTAGGACTAGGGGGCATGCGATGAAACTACAGTGTAGTAAATTTAAAACAAATCGGAGAAAAGTTTTCTTCACCCAACGTGTAATTAAACTCTGGAATTCGTTGCCGGAGAAAGTGGTGAAGGCGGTTAGCTTAGCAGAGTTTAAAAAGGGGTTGGACGGTTTCCTAAAGGACAAGTCCATAAACCGCTACTAAACGGACTTGGAAAACTCCAAAATTCCAGGAATAACATGTATAGAATGTTTGTACGTTTGGGAAGCTTGCCAGGTGCCCTTGGCCTGGATTGGCCGCTGTCGTGGACAGGATGCTGGGCTCGATGGACCCTTGGTCTTTTCCCAGTATGGCATTACTTATGTACTTATGTACTGACGTGCAGATGCTGAATGTCAGTCTTTGATACAATGTTATGTTCTCGCCGTCGGTCTACTTCCTTGGCTTATGTCCGCGTTTGGCGAATTTTTGAAGCTTGGTGTGCACATCAGGATATTTCTCCTCTCCATGTTTCAGTTTCTCAAGTTTTGGACTTTCTTTAGAGTGGTTTCCAGAAGGGCTTAGCTTTAGCCTCTCTAAAGGTTCAGATAGCCGCTTTGTCTTGTTTCCGAGGATGACTCAAGTCCTTAGCCAGTCGTCCTGATGTTATTCGATTTTTGAGACGTGACGCAGTCCTCTCTGTGCTTGTTCGACCTCCTTTTGAGCCTCTCTCATCCATTTCTGTTAAAGATCTTACTCTGAAAGCAGTTTTTCTAGTAGCCATTTCTTCTGCTGTATTCTGCGGATCTCCTTTCCTGGAGTTTCTACACGATCATGTTGTTTTGCAACCCGTTCCATCTTTTTTACCAAAAGTTTTATCTTCTTTTCATATTAATCAGTCTATTGTTCTACCGTCCCTAGGGTCTTCTACGGGATCGGAGGATCAATGATTGCTTCATAAGCTCGATGTTCGAAGAGTTTTGCGTCAGTACGTCAAATGGACTGAAGAGTTTCAACGGTCTGACCACCTCTTTATTTTACTAGGGGGCTGACGCAAAGGTTTGGCAGCCTCTAAGGCTACTTTAGCTAGATGGATTAACGATGTCATTGCTTCTGCTTATCTTCTTAAGGGTAAGCCTATTCCAGATGGGGTTAAGGCCCATTCGACTAGAAGTCAGGCTGCATCCTGGGCAGAGCATTCTTTGGTTTCTCCGGTAGATATTTGTAAAGCGGCTACCTGGTTTTCTCTCCATTCCTTTGTTAGACATTACAGAATGGATACAGGACGCTGTGTTTGGTCAAAGGGTTCTGTCGGTGGGGCTGCTTCGGTCCCTCCCTTAGGTGACTGCTGTGGTACTTCCCATCAGTCTTCCTGGGCCTGTCCGGAGGGACGATAAGGAAGTAGAAATCAGGTCCTACCTGCTAATTTACTTTACTTTAGTCCCCCCGGCCCGGCCCGGCCCAGATCCCTCCCTTTGCAGTTTAAGTTTTTCTTAGTAATTTCTTACATTTGTCTTTATACAAATGGTGTTCTAAGGTTTTCACAGTAGTTTCTTGCATTTGTCTTTATGGAAACAGTGTTTTTTTTTCCTCACTAACATTTGTTATTTAAAAAAACAAAACAAAAAAAACAAACAAACAGAGACACACTGTAGATGTCTCTTTTCATGCATGGGTATTCCTATGCTCTTAGCGTGACTGTACAATCTAGCGGTGCACAGATTCTTCACAGTTTCTTCACTTTCATTTCTTATTGCTTTGATACTGATATACTGAGACTTGGAGGAGCTGAGCTCGATTCCTATTGGCTCTCAAGTTTCAATGTTCTCAGTCTTCACCTGCTGGAAGGCGAACACAACACATCAGTCTTCCTGGGCCGGTCCAGAGGGACTAAAGGAAAGTAAATTAGCAGGTAGGACCTAATTTCTACTTTCATGTACCTTTTAATACCAACTTGGATAAATATTTGAAGGATAGTGTCTGCTTATAAGGCTAGACTGGCTGTTCCTATTGATGCTTTGCCTGCACTGTACTTATATAATGGTACCCCTCCATATCTGATGCCAAAATCACTTAAAACATACTGTTTATCATATCATTCTCTATGTTTTGTGGCAAACTGTCCTTGTTCTTGACCTCAATGGCAAAAGCCTTCTCTGAAGTCATGAATTATCTCACATGTGCAGTTCAGCTTAAAAGCTCCTTTCACGAGATGTGCTCATTTTCACTACTCTTTTCTCCTTGTGCATTTGACTGGAGAAATTGCTAATTGAGCTATGAATAGTTTATAAGATTAATTTTAGTTTTATGATCCCTTTATCCTTTATGTTATTGTCCTAATTATATCATTTAACATACTTTATAATTCATTTTTTTAAGTGCATAGTCTGTCAGGAACCATGAATCAATGGCTCTCACTCTTTTCTGTGATGCTGTTCATATAACCTCCATTTGAATAAAGCTGTAGATTCCAACTCATTCGTGTACGCAGAGAAAAGCCATTTTAGACTGTTTGTAGAAGTAGGAATTGAGATGTGCAGGTCAATGCATCTCAGGATTCACCTGTATTTTAGAACAGAATCTGCTGATATAGAGCCTGTTCTAAAATACAGGAGAAATGGATGTTTATGTACTTGGTGCGTGCCACATAAACATCCATTTTACAAAAATAAACATATTAAAAATTGAAGGTTTCAAAGCAATGTTGACACATAACTGGTTATCTGTGTTGATGCATCCACAGTGGTCAGTTTCTTTGCTAGTTTGGTATTTTTTTTTTTTTTGGGGGGGGGGGGGCACAAAACCACCTGGGAATTAAAGGGAAAGGGGATGGGACTTGGTATACCGCTATTCTTATTTTATTATGTTCTTATGACCTGTGATAAATAATGTGTGTTACTGCACACTGTCTTTAATAAGTCTAGTCAGTGATGTCCTCAGTAGATCATGTAGCTGTCAGTAATTATGGAAGTAACCTTTTAACTACTACTACTTATCATTTCTAAAGCGCTACTAGACGTACGCAGCGCTGTACACTTGAACATGAAGAGACAGTCCCTGCTCGACAGAGCTTACAGTCTAATTAGGACAGACAAACAGGACAAACAAGAGATAAGGGAATATTAAAGTGAGGATGATAAAATAAGGGTTCTGAACAAGTGAATAAGGGTTAGGAGTTAAAAGCAGCATCAAAAAGGTGGGCTTTTAGCTTAGATTTGAAAACCATAGTTGTATTTGTTTACTCTTTGATTTTTATGACATAAGTGATTATTGTTTGAGATTGACTTGCTTTAATTAAGATGTGTTTTGCTTTTCTGTGCATTGCTATTTTAATTTCCTGGATTTTACATTTAAAATTATCTTATTTCTATACATAGTAAATGACGGCAGATAAAGACCTGAACGGTCCATCCAGTCTGCCCAACAGGATAAACTCATTTTACATGGTATGTGATACTTTATATGTATACCCGAGTTTGATTTGTCCCTGCCTTTCTTAGGGCACAGACCATAAAAGTCTGCCCAGCACTGTTCCTGTACTAAAAGTTCTAAAACTAACATCGAAGCCCCTTAAAATTTACACTCCAGCCCATCCATGTGTATTCAGTCACGATCAGGGCACAGACCGTAGAAATCCGCTCTTCACCAGTTTTACTCTCCAAATACCGGCGTTGCCACCAATATCCGCTAAGATTCCATAGATCAATTCCTTCTAAACAGGATTCCTTTGTGTTTATCCCATGCACGTTTGAATTCTATTACTGTTTTCATCTCCACCACCTCCCGCGGGAGGGCATTCAACGTATCTACCACCCTCTCCGTGAAAAAATACTTCCTGACACTACTCCTGAGTCTGCCCTCTTTCAATCTCAATTCATGTTCTCTAATTCTACCACCTTCCTGTCTCCGGAAAAGGTTAGTTTGCAAATTCATACCTTTCAAATATTTGAACGTCTGTATCATGTCACCCCTGTTTCTCCTTTCCTCCAAGGTATACATGTTCAGTTCGGCAAGTCTATCCTCATACGGTTTGCACCGCTTCCAATCTTTTTACATCTTTAGCAAGATACGGCCTCCAAAACTGAACACAATACTCCAAGTATATACATACATTATAATTTCTTTTTCTGTACCCCAGTAGTACAGGCAATCACCTCACCAGCACTCTGGTTGGTTGATATCAGTCATCCGTCATTTAGTAACCACTCCTTTTGTGTTACATGTGGTACCGTTGCTGCTTCTCCTTTCTACTGCATGACATATTGCTTGTCTTTTTCAGGTACTTTGTATATTTTTTCACTTTTGTGCATCATGCCTGTGTACTCTTTGTTCACGCTTCTTAATATGCCTGTTACACCATGTATTGGACCCAGGACCGTGCCGACACGGTAAGCGGGGTAAGCACCGCAGGGGGGCGCTGACCTCTGGAGGGCGCCACCCAGGTCTGCTCACTTGCAAAATCTTTTACCTGAAGTTGTGATTCTCCTCTCTCCCCTGCCCTTCCCTCTCCGCATCAGGAAGTGAAGGCAGCCCAGCAGGGCTAACTGAGGCAGACATGCTCTGCTAGTTGCTTCAAAGAGTACAACCAGTGCTATATATGTCTTTGGTGTGGGAAGAACTCCTTATTCAGGGTGAGCTTGAACAACATTCAAATTGTAAGCTCTTTGAGCAGGGACTGTCTTTTCTCTATGTTTGTGCAGCGCTGCGTATGCCTTGTAGCGCTATAGAAATGCTAAATAGTAGTAGTAGTAGTAGTAGTAATTAAAGAGAACAGGTTTGGAGGGAGGTGTGCAAGTGAGACTGGGGAGAAATAAAAAATAAATAGTGTAATTGTTTGTAAAATCTGTAAGTAGTTCAAAGTTTTTTTTTTTTTTCTGAGCATGTACACTGAGAGGAAGGCATGACTGCAATGATGTGTGCATAATTATCAGGTAATCTGGGATAGCTACAGCTAAAAGCCATTTCATTGGCTGATGGTTCAAACAGTAGGTTCAAAGAGGAAGTTTAGCTGTGTTGAAGAGCTGGTAAGTGAAAATCTGATTGCTTTTTTGTGTGTAGTTACTAAATGTTTTGTGTGTAATTACTAAATGTTTATTTCTTATATATCTCCACCATTCATGATGTATTGTAAGCCACATTGAGCCTGCAAAGAGGTGGGAAAATGTGGGATACAAATGCAATAAATAAATAAATATAAAACATTCTGCTTTGATAGGAAGGGTTTGTGATATGTGAAAATACATTTTGGTTTAATGAAATTGCTAAACTTTAGAGTCAGCGCTTTTTTTGTGATTGTTTTTATATAAAACATTCTCCTTGGATAGGAAGAGTCTGTGATATGTGAAAATACATTTTGCTTTAATGAAATTGCTAAACTTTAGAGTCAGAGACTTATCAATGAGGGATACATACAGTGCTTTTTTTGTGCCGGTACGTGCCGGTACAGCGTACCGGCACCTTTTTCCTGAGGTCCGGCTCACTTGCCCGCTCTCTTCTGTTCCTGCTCTCGTGCTCCAAAATCTTTTACCCAAAGCCGCGATTCTCCTCTCTCCCCTGCCCTCCCCTCCATGTCCAGCAATTCTCTCTCCTCTCCTCTCCCCTGCCCTCCCCTCCATGTCCAGCATGTCGCCTCCCTCCCCTGCCCTCCCCTCTCCTCTCCATGCTGGACATGGAGGGGAGGGGAGAGGAGGGCAGGGAAGAGAGAATTGCTGGACATGGATGAGAGGGGAGGGCAGGGGGCGGAGGAGACATACTGGACATGGAGGGGAGGGGAGGTCAGCGAAGAGAGATTTGCTGGACATGAAGGGCAGGGGAGTGAGGAGAATTGTTGGACATGGATAGGCGGTGAGGGCAGAGGAGAGAGGAGAATCGCTGTACATGGATGAGAGGGGAGGGCAGGGGAGAGAGGAGAAACGCTGGACATGGATGAGAGGGGCGGGCAGGGAAGAGAGATTCTCTGGACATGGATGGATGGAGGAGTTTTCAGGGAGAGAGGAGAAATGCTGGTCTTGGATGGAGGAGAGGGGAGAGAGAATTATTGCTTTATATGGATACAGGGGAGGGATGAGAGAGGAGAAATGCTGAACATGGATGGAGGGGATGAGAGAAGAGAAGTGCTGGACATGGATGGAGGTGAGGAAAGAAAAAAGAAGAAGATGCACATGGATGGAGATGAGGGAAAGGGAAGAGAGGAGAAAAACTGCACATGGATGGAGATGAGGGAAAGGGAAGAGAGGAGAAAAACTGCACATGGATGGAGATGAGGGAAAGGGAAGAGAGGAGAAGAACTGCATATGGATGGAGAAAATAGGCAAAAGCTGGATCCACGTTATACCTCCTCCAGTCAATTCCACAGAGGAGGACACAGCTTTTACTTATGGATGTAGGGCAAGAAATGAAGAAGAAAGGAGGAAAGTAAAGAAATAAATGGAAAGGAAGCCCTGGAAACGGAGTTAAGAGAACAGATAGCGAGAGCAGCAGAATCAGAGACTCGGACCAATATGGATAGAAAAACAAAGTCACCAGACAACAAAGGTAGAAAAAAATCATTTTATTTTCATTTTAGTGTTTGGAATATGTCCACTTTGAGAATTTACATCTGCTATCTTATTTTGCAGTGTATAGCAATTTATTTTCTAAGAATATTGCTGACAGTTCCTGTCAGTGTGGCAAGTGGTGAGCGATCATTGTCACGGTTAAAAATGATAAAAAATTATTTGCGATCAAGTATTTCGCAAGAAAGGCTTGTAAGCCTTGCCATCTTGTGCCACACCGGGGGGGGAGGGGGGTGCGCCAACTGATAGTCTGCAGGGGGGCACCAGAGACCCTAGGCACGGCCCTGATTGGAACCCCCCCCACCAGAGCATACACCGTCCTTGGTGTTGGCTGGTTTGGGGAGAAGGAAACAAGCCTAGGAGAAAAATCTGGTTCCCCAGTACAAAAGTGCATAGCACTATAATTACTACTACTACTACTACTAATTGACATTTCTAGAGTGCTACTAGAGTTACGCAGCACTGTACAGTTTAACAAAGAAGGGCAGTCCCTGCTGAAAGGAGCTTACAATCTAAAGGACGAAATGTCAAAGGAGCTTACAATCTAAAGGACGAAATGTCAAATTGGGGCAGTCTAGATTTCCTGAATAGAGGTAAGTGGTTAGGTGCCGAAGGCGATATTGAAGAGGTGGGCTTTGAGCAAGGATTTGAAGATGGGCAGGGAGGGGGCCTGGCGTATGGGCTCAGGGAGTTTATTCCAAGCATAGGGTGAGGCAAGGCAGAAAGGGCGAAGCCTGGAGTTGGCAGTGGTGGAGAAGGGTACTGAAAGGAGTGATTTGTCTTGAGAGCGGAGGTTACGGGTAGGAACGTAAGGGGAGATGAGGGTAGAAAGGTAAGGAGGGGCTGCAGATTGAGTGCATTTGTAAGTTAATAGGAGAAGCTTGAACTGTATGTGGTACCTGATTGGAAGCCAGTGAAGAAAATAAAGAAAATAAAATAATTCCAAAGAAGGAATAACAATTTAATATATTCAAACCCACATTAAGGGGCGTGAAGAATGGACCAAATTATCAAACAAAATAAGGATAACATTTCCAATCTGCTTTGTCAATAGTGTACTGGCTGGTTCCAGTGCTGCACCACTCAATATGCAGGTAATGACATTATTGAAATCTTAGTATTCTTCCTTCATCTGTTGTTCAGGGGGCATAACACACTCATCTGGACTGGTCTAAGAAAGTAGTACTACAACTACTACTAATCATTTCTATAGCGCTACTAGACATAGTGCTGTACACTTTATCCCCCACTTTCTATATAGTGCGCCTAGAGATCTGCGCAGAAATCCAAGTGGATTCTATAACAATGCATGTAACTTAACAAGCTAATGAGTACTGATAACAGCACTTAACAAACAATAATGAGCACTAATTGGCACTATTTGTGCTTAGTGGCACACTTGCTAAGCATATTCTATGATGAAGTGTGCCGAACCTCTAATGTGTGCAGGGAAAAAGGGGCATGGTTATGGGTGGAGAAATAGGCATTTCATGGGCATTCTAAAATTTACATATGTTGTTATAGAATATTGCTGCAATCGCATCAAAAAGCTTCATCACTCTATGAAAACAGAAGAATCAGAGATTATTTCCCCAGTCATTCTGTTTTATAGTACAGATGATGACATTGTCCTAACTAGACTACTGTAATGCAGCATATGTAAGCTGCAAAGCAAACCTACTCATTGCAGACCGTCGAAAACACTGCAGTGAGATTGATATTCAAAAAGTCGAAATATGATAGAGCAACCCCAGTACTCATAATGCTATATTGGCTTTCGATCAAGGCCAGACTATTTTTCAAAACCAGCACAATCATCTTCAAAATACTGTTTTCCATGTCACCAGACTACATGCTACACATGATCAAACTATCAGCAAGAAATGCAAATCCAGGAACCAGAGTTTACCTACTACTTCACCTACCCAACTCCAAAAATGTACTATATAAGTCCACCTACACGGCGGGATTTAGCTACCTGGGCTTAAAATGGTGGAACTCAATTCCCATAGTCATAAGAAGCATCACAAACTACCTCCATTCAGAAAAGACCTAAAGACCTACCTCTTCAGGAAATTCTATGAGTAAAATATACTCTAATCATTCTGGAACAACAGTATACAACACAACCTCTAACTGTAACACATCTTTTAATTTAAGAAATGCACTAAGACATATCTTCTCAAGAATCCAATGACTATTCCATATGCACTAATAGTTATCTTTTTCAACCACTGTAAAACACAGCATCATACAACCTTGTAAATTGAATCAATGCATTCTCTAACTATTATTAAATGTAAGCCATATTGAACAGAAACTCATTTTTTGATAACTGTGGGATACCAGGATGAATAAATAAATAAGGCCCAATGCTCATAAATCTATGCACTTGGATTTACACCACATTTTCGTTGGTGTAAATGGATGCGCACAGTTTTAGGTGCTGAGACATCAACTAAGTATATTCTATAAGGTGCCAATTATAGAATACACTTAGCACCGATTTCAGCACCAATATTTTAGGAGCCATATATAGAATCTCCCCCTACATGTACTTTCTTTGTCCCTAGAGGGCTCAGAATCTAATCCCCCTGTTTACAAAGCCATGCTAGCAGCTGGTGGTGCAGTAATGCCAACACAGCCCATTCACTTGATTGGGCTGGGTTAGCATTGCCATGTGGCAGCCACTAGTGCAGCTTTGTAAACAGGGGCCTAAGTTTTTTTTGTACCTGGGGCAATGGAGGGTTAAGTGACTTGCCCAAGGTCACAAGGAAGTTAGCAGGTAAGACCAAATTTCACCTTCCCAGACCTGGTGAAAACTCAAAAGATTTTTTTTTTTCCTCATGCACTTTTCTAAAACTGGAATCCATTCTTTTTTGACTAGTAGAGCTCCTTTCCATTGGTGTACGCCCTACTAACTTTATCTGTTTTACCTATTGGCCAATACAGGAGATGCATCTTCATGCAGATACGCATTGAGGAGCCCTTTAAACATTCGTCTTTTTAATGTCAAACTCTCATAATGCTTTATTTTATGGAGAGTGCCAAGAAGCTCTTGGCAGGATTTTAATTTTCCAAACCACTTGCTGCTTAGAATAACAATAAGGGAAAAAAAATCAGCCCGAGAAGTGAAACAACATCTTAGTATACCTTCCATGAATGAAAAACTGCACAGAACAGAAATAGGAACTGTTATTTCTTTTGTCTTACTCTCCTCTTCTAAGTACATTAAATACCCAGGATTGTATATCTGTTTTAATATTAAAGAGAATCCTTTGCAAAATAATAGAAACCAGTTTTAATAGATGCAGTACTGATAAGCAAGAAGGGTTTTCTTTAACTAGGATGCACTGTTCTAGACATCTTATTTTTTGTAAAACATGTTGATCTAGGGGATGCATGCTCTTAAAAGATTATTTCTCTGTTGAATTTAACTGTCACATGCTCTGGAAGTGCATACTATGGACAAGTTTATTCTGCATGGCTGCTCAGTCCAGGTCACTCTACGGTAGTAAAACTGATTTTTCAATGGCATCTTATCTAGCTGTGTACAGATTAAATATAATATAAACATTTCATCTACTTTGTATTAGCAGAATAGCTACTGTCCTATGAAGAATCCAACTCCCAGTACTCAATGGCTCAGAGAGCCTCTTTATGTTTTTATGTGTTAATTTTGGTTTTTATATGGAAAGTAAATTGTTATTATTTTTGGCTAGCTCTTCTAGAATTGGCTTCTGCTGAGGTAACAGTGCCAGGCCGTTTCATTTGCAGGTTTGCAAGTACAGAGTGTCCTCCCTCCTCACCCCCATTTGTTTTAACCTTAATATACAAACAAATCTTATCCAGAGACAGGAAAGTGGTAGAATTAGAGGACATGAATTAAGGTTATAAGGTAGGAGTAATGTTAGGAAGTACTTTTTCACAGAGAGTGTGATGGATGCCTGGAATTCCCTCATTGGGGAGGTGGAAGAGACAAAAATGCTGACCTCATCAGCTAAATTAGCCCTGGATATTCAATGCCGAAGCCATGTCTGGGCACCTGTACTGAGGTCCTGATGCTCAGAAGCAAATGTGGGCGCTATAGGCCATTAATGCCAAACTAGTGCCCACATTTGCAAATTTTCAAATTTTTTTTCCTTAGAGTGTAGTATAAACTCAGACTGTGTTCTCTGTGCTGATGGTGTCATAAACAGAGATTGGTGGTGTCAGAAGTACAGTTCAGTCTCGCTTATCCTACCATTTGGCATATCCAACAGACCCCCCCCCCCCAAGTAATGTCATGTGGCTTCTCTTTCCGTTTTCCGAACCTTACTTTTATCATCGTTGTGAGCCAGGGTCCTGCTTTATTTACTGCCTTTGTTTCTGCATTGTTTGACTTCTCTTTCCATTTTTCGAACCTGGAACCCTACTTTACCACTGTTGTGAACTGGGATCCTGCTTTTACTGCTTTTGTTTCAGCATTGTTTGAAGGTATACTATAGTTTTCCATATTATCTGACAACAGGTTGGTCCCATTTAGGTCGGATAATCAAAACTTTACTGTAGATGAAATGGTTTGTTCTTTGTATGCTGCCCCCTCCAGGTCATACCACAGACAAAATGCTTTCACCATATTGCTCTTACCTCTCCCTCCTCACCAGTAATTTGTTTAGGGGGGGGAAGGGTGGTGGCAATATTTGTTGAGTTTTTATCTTCCCTGACAAATGCATACCCATCAGTCTAGTGCATCTTCCCACTCTTCTCCAGTCCACATTCCGTCTCTCTCTCCCTCAGCCCTACCCCAGTGCAGATCTGTCTCCTGCTCCCTTGTCCCCTACCAACCATTGCAGATTTTGCATCCCCTGCCTCTCTCCTGCTCTCTCCTCACACTTTAGCTTTCTCACTGTCTTTATCTTTCCCCTGCAGCCCTCTCATTTTTCTTTTCCACATACCCATCCATCTATAACCTCCTCTCTGTTCCCTCTGGCCTTGCTGTTGGCATCCTAGGTCCTAATTAAAGTGTACCATGCATTCTTCTGCCCTCCCTGTTTAGGGCCAAATATATCTTTACTGTTCCCATCCTCCAGTGGAGATGTTTCTGTTTGCTGTATACTGGCAGCTGTGCCTCACAACTTAGTGCTGTTCCCCCCTCCCCTCCACCACGGGTTTAACTCTGCCAGCCAAAACAGAGATCAGATTCTCAAATCTTAATACTTCAAAACCTTTCTTTACAAACAATATATATATATATGTTGGTCCTGGTAGTTGAGAGACTGTTTTTATACACTGATTTGGCTGGCAGCTTGAGCTCAACAAGTTTTAATCATCACACTTCCAAAGTTGGTACAATAGCAATGATTCCTGTATGTAACTTTTTTGTAATGCAAATAAAAGTACAAAAAGCACTTATTTATTTATTTGTTACATTTGTACCCCATGCTTTCCCACTCGAGGCAGGTTCAATGCGGCTTACATAGTAATAGGGGTTACAAGAAATCTTGTAAGAGTTGAGAGCTGCTGCTTCGTCCTGCAGCTCTCCAATTATTACAAAATACCAACTGCAAGATTAATTTTTAATCTAGGAAAGATTCATGAAGCCACTCCAATTTTAAATAGACTACATTGGCTTAAATTAGAATCTGTTTTTTTCGAAATTCCTTGTTTGGTATATAAAAGTTTTTATGATTTGAATTCAGAATCTGTGGGAGGGCTTCTTCAATTTACAAAGAATAGAAGCCACCTGTAAAGAAGATGAAAAAGTTATTTTGGGAACCCTCATTTGCATTTCAAGGGGCCAAGATATGGAGTAATATTCTTATTGAAGTCTGCCTTATTTTTCTTTTTGCAAGGCACTTAAGACGCATCTGTTTTTAAACCAACTATCTTGAAGTATTGGTGTCAATATATTGTTGTTATAATTGATTTATAAAGATTTTTTTTCTGTAAATTACTTCTGACAGGAAGTTTCTTAAGGTTGTAATCCACTTTACACTACTTGGTTAAAGGCGGAATAAAAACCACGCAATACAATAAACTCTCTTGGTTAATCTTTGGCTTACTAGCATTTAAAATCAGCTTGCCAGTGGCAAGTGGATTTTTAAAAACCTGCTCCTGAATACAAAGTTGATTTATCATCATATATACACATTAAAAAAATTATACTAGGATGAGTTTATTGGAGCTGAAATTGTATCCTGTCGCTTAAAAAACAATTGTGATGAAACCTTATTGTTGTGTGGCTCAGTCATGGCCCTGCACCGACCCAGCGCCAGAACCATGAGAAAAGGTAAGAAGAGAGATCCGTACACTGAATAGTTTTTTAAACATCTTTTTTTACTCATTGCATTTAATAAAAAGACTACTGTGAATGGATGAATTATTTTTCAGTACTCAGTCACCAGTCAAGTTCGACTCAAGTTATTTTTATTTAAACTTTATTTTAAATTACACTCTTACTATCTGTTATGCCCTTCAGTTACAGATGCACAAAGAATGTTGCTAACCACGTTTTAAAGTGCCATCTTTGTGGATAGTCTGTCTTTTATACAGCATGAATTTGGTATATTTTCTCATGTGTTGAACACAAATCAAAAGTAAAACTAATCTGTCCAGACAGATTGAATTCTCTGATTATACTGTTGATTTCTTCATAAACTGGAGTTCACTAGAAGCAATTTTCACTGTAGAAGAGCACAAGAAAGTGTGATTTATACTTACCCTGTACTATATACTGTATTGTTTCTAATAACAGCCCACCTCTCTGTTTCAGCATTGAAAAACCCCATGAATTTCATCTTAAAAACTAAATTTGGGGCCCAGTTTACTAAAGCGCGCTAGCATTTTTAGCGCGTGCACAAAATTAGTGCATGCTAACTCTGTTGTTGCCCATAGGAATATTGTGGGTGCCTACACAGCGCGTGCTAATGGTTAGCACATGCTCAAAATGCTAACATGCCTCTAGTACGGCTTAGTAAACAGGGCCCTTAGAATCCTCCAATAATAGCCTTCCCCCAGAATTTGCAGTAACCGGCTTCACTCTCTTCCACCCTCCACCCTCCCCAACCTGCAATGACTGGATCTTTCTTCTTACCTTTTCTCACGGTTCTGGCGCTGGGTCAGTGCAGGGCCATGAGCATGCACAGATTCTCAATGAGATAATCTTTGTAAATGTGCAATTGCTCAAGGTCCCACACTTTCCAAATGCCATAACTGCAAGAAGAGGTAAGAAGAGAGATCTGGCCATCTGGGGGGGGGGGGGGGGGGGGGGGGGGGATGTGAGAGTGGAGAACAGCAATGCTGCTTACCGAAGGGGAGCAAGGTGGGGGAGGGAAATGGCTCCTCCATTAATAGCCCACCCCGGATTTCAGAAAACTCATCACTTTTAATAATATCCTGGGCAATTATTAGACTATTCAATACTGGGTAAAATGTAAATATTAATAGCTGTATTCAATATTATCAATATACATCACACTGACAGCTATTCCATAATTGCTTTTTTATTCTGCATAACAAATATCAAAAATTGTTTCCTATTATACCAAACTTACCACATGCATGCACATTCACACTCTTTCTCACATTCCACCACACTGTGTACCAACTAACTAATACATCGAATTACTCACTACCCCCATGAACCTGTTAAGAATTCTTGTGATGATCAGCAATACTACTTGTTATTCAGTCCCCACTTCATGCACATGTGGAAGAAGCTCGTTAATCAGTTCCCTCTTCATGCACATGTGGAAACTCTCAAAGAATCACCACAACCACCAGCTTAGGTGGTAATACTGATAGTCTCTTCATACATCAAAATCATTGTCCATGCACCCTATTTTGTAAGTCCAGCGATCCATATGCATGCGCCAGTGTTTTTTCGCTGGAGTGGGGATGCATGTGGATGTTTCAGTTCCTGCCTGTCTGGTAACCACGAAAGGTGAAAGATCATCAATTGTGAGTACATTGTTTCCCCGAAAATAAGACACTGTCTTATATTAATTTTTGCCCCCCAAAATGCGCTAGGTCTTATTTTCAGGGGCTGTCTTATTTTTCGGGGAAACATCGGGGTTGGATCGGGGTTGGCCCACCTGCCCTCCGTCGCTCCCGGAACTAACCTTAAACGCCTCCTTTCACCTTCGCAGCAAGCAGCAGCAGGGCAGGCCACTCCTTCCTTCCGTGTCCCGCCCTCGCATGATGTAACGTCCGTGAGGGCGGGGCACGGAAGGAAGGAGGGGTCTGCCCTGCTGCTGCTTGCTGCGAAGGTTAAAGGAGGCTTTAAGGTTAGTTCCGGGAGCGAGGGGGGGGGGGTGCGGGGGGGCCCGGCAACCTCGGGTGGGGGGGGGGGCAGCCCGGGGGCGGCCTTGTCCGGCTCTCGGCGGCCCTGCTTTCAAACAAAAATTTGCTAGGTCTTACTTTCGGGGGAGGCCTTATATCTACAAATTCAGGAAAACCTCTACTAGGTCTTATTTTTGCGGGATGTCTTACTTTCGGGGAAACAGGGTAGATTAGTCTTATTGAAAATTTAGGACTTCCTTATCATCAAGCAGATGAAGCCATTACGTATGGGTTATGTCCATCAACCAGCAGGGGAGATAGAGAGCACTCAAACTTTCACAGTGCCCTCTTGGCCAGCTAGCTCCACTGCCTCTTCAGTATTCTCTATCTCCCCTAGCAGGGTGGCTGCAGCTTGTTCGAGCTCCAGAAAAATCTGCCGGGAGGTGGTTCCTGGCTTGCCAGTTGTTAACCGGGGTGTTGGAGGCTATAGCAGCTTCACTTTAAAGGCACATAGGTTAGCCCTTTCCCTGCCTTACCCATACCTCTGTGGATGTGGACATATTGCCTTGCTTTCCCTGTCCTTACCCACCAACAGTGGATGCAGGCATATAGGTTCGCCCTTTCCCTGCCTTTTCCACTCATCTGAGCTTCCGGAGTCTTCAATACCTCTGCTTTCCTCACAGCTTTAAAAAAAAAAAAAAAAAAAAAGTCGCGTTGCGTTTTTAAACGCAGAGACGCTGGAACAGAGGTTTTTGACCTGATTTTCAGCAGGATCGTAGTTGTACACTAGATCCTTTGAGGTAAGAGTGTTTTCCAACTCCTCCGGGGTGGGCCCGCAATCGGGGAGATTTTGGCGCGAAACCGCCATTTTGGATTTTACCGCCGTTTTTCGGCGATGGCTGCGGACAATGTAAAGCGCTGTTCCACTTGTGGCAAGTGCAAATCAGCAGCAGGGCTCTGTAAATCGTGCTGTACTGGCGTAGGAGCCGGCCCGAGCATGGCGAGCGATGTTTCTTCCCGCTCTGAGCTGGCAGCGGGCGCCATTTTGCTTACACCGCATGGCGTGGCCTCCGTGGACACGGAGAGACCTGAGCCGGGTGGGGCACCTCGAGATGAGGTTATTTCAGGAGTGGCTAGCACCGGACAGGATTTGGGTGCCCAGGGTGAGATTTTCTCCCCAGATTTTGTGCTTTTGCTGCATAAAGCATACATGATGAAAAGAGCCCTTCCTCAAGGGTCGCCTGAGGCTCCTCTGATTGCCCCCCCGATGGATTCTGGCCTGGGACTGCCCAGTGAGGTTTTTTTCCCGGATGCTTGGCCTAAAGATAAGCGCAGAAGGGTTAATTCCCCTTCAGATTGTGGTGCACCTTTTCCCCCCCCCCCCCCGTGGTCGGGGTGTGAGGATTCGGAGAACTCTGACAGACGTTCTTGGTCTGAGGAACCAGAGTCAGGTGCGGATTTACCACAGGATCTGGATGATCCCTCCGCGGTGAGGATTTTCCACCGTGATGAGCTGCCAGCGCTTATTTCAGATACCCTGCAGGCCCTCTCGATTGAAGATCCTGACAGTGGCATGGCCTCCTCGGGTAATCCCAGGATGGCTAGTACCAAGAAAGCTGCTCGGGCCTTCCCTTTGCATGACTCCATCCTAGAGCTTGTTTCGGCTCAGTGGGCTGACCCCGAGGGACCTTTGAGAGTTTCCAGGGCTATGGGGCAGTTATACCCTCTGCGTGAGGGACATATGGCTCGTTTTCAAATGCCTACAGTGGATGCCCTAGTCACTGCGGTGACAAAGAGAACTACCCTCCCTGTTGAAGGAGGTGTTGCCCTGAAGGATGTTCAAGACCGTAGGCTGGAAACAGCATTGAAACGGTCCTTTGAAATTGCAGGTCTCACTGTTCGGGCGTCTGCATGCAGCTGTTATGCTGTTAGAGCCTGCCTAGCTTGGCTGCAACAGGCAGTGGCTCAGCCCGGAGATGGAGCGGAGCCCTTCTTGGATGTGGCTCCGCGGATGGAGGTGGCCTTGTCCTTTCTGGCTGATGCCCTTTATGACCTTGTCAGAGCTTCGGCTAAACAAATGGCAGTAACAGTGGCGGCTCGCCGTCGTCTGTGGCTACGACACTGGGCAGCGGACATGGCCTCTAAGCAAAGGTTGGTGAAGTTGCCTTTTCAAGGACTTCTCCTAATTGGTGAGGAGTTGGAGAAAATTGTGAAAGGCCTGGGTGATCCAGAACCCCAGCGCTTGCCCGAAGATAGGCAGAGGCCTTCCTCTAAGGGCCAGGCGGTCCACTCCTCGTACAGACCTCGTTTCCGTGAAGCTAGAAGGTACCGCCCGGGGCGTTCTGCTGGGTTCACTTCACGTGCCCGTGGTCAGCAGAGGAACTCCTTTTGCTCGGACAAGCGTTCCGCAGCCGGTGGCTCAAGACCAGGAGTTCAGGGGCGACCCTCTCAATGATGGTGCGCCGGCCCTCTCCTCGATGCCGGTCATCGGAGGACGGCTTTCCCTCTTTGTCGAGGAGTGGGCCAAGATTTCCTCAGATCAGTGGGTTCTGGACCTGATCAGAGATGGATACAGAATAGAATTCAACGCCCCAGTAAGAGACGTGTTTGTGGAGTCCCGATGCGGTTCTGCCGTCAAACGGGCGGCGGTGGAGGAGACTTTACAAGGTCTGATTCAGTTAGGGGCAGTGACTCCGGTGCCTCCCGCCGAGCAAGGCTGCGGCCGATACTCCATCTACTTTGTGGTGCCGCGAAAAGGTGGGTCCTTTCGCCCTATTCTGGACTTAAAAGAAGTGAACAAGTCCCTGAGAGTGCGGCATTTCCACATGGAATCCCTGCGCTCCGTCATTGCGGCGGTACAGCCAGGAGAGTTTCTCACGTCTCTAGACCTGAAAGAAGCTTACTTGCACATACCGATTTGGCCCCCGCACCAGAAGTTTCTGAGGTTTGCGGTGTTGGGAAAACATTTCCAGTTCAGGGCCTTGCCTTTTGGCCTCGCCACAGCTCCCCGAACCTTTTCGAAGGTAATGGTGGTAGTAGCTGCTTTTCTCAGGCGAGAAGGTATCCCTGCTGGGATCGATGACAGCCACGATGGAAGTGGTACCCTGGGCGAGAGCGCACCTGAGACCTCTACAGTATTCCCTCCTCCGGAGATGGTCTCCTATTTCTCAGGATTACCAATGCAGACTTACTTGGCTCCCTGCGGCCCGACTCAGGACAGCATGCTGCGGCGAGGAATGCCGCTGACGCTCCCCGTTTGGTGCCTAGTGGTAACAGATGCCAGCCTGAAGGGCTGGGGCGCACACTGCAAGGGGAAGCATGCCCAGGGTCTATGGACACCCGAGGAGTCGGAGTGGTCCATCAACCGCCTAGAGTTGAAAGCGGTGTTTCAGGCGCTTCTGGCCTTTCAAGTGACCCTGGAAGGATTGGCTGTCAGAGTGATGTCGGACAACACGACAACGGTGGCCTATATAAATCGACAAGGCGGAACAAGGTGCAGAGCACTAGCCGCGCAGGCCAAACTGATTTGCCACTGGGCCGAGCTGCATCTTCAGTGTCTGTCGGCAGCTCATATTGCAGGTCAGAGCAATGTGCAGGCCGATTATCTGAGCAGGCATCAGATCGATCCAGCAGAATGGAATCTGGCAGACGAAGTATTCCTGCAGATCTGTGCCAAATGGGGCAAGCCCGTGATGGATCTAATGGCGACAAGGGCCAATACCAAAGTCCCGTGCTTCTTCAGCAGACGGAGAGATCCTCGCTCGGCGGGGTTGGATGCCTTGGCTCAACCCTGGCCTCCGAGTCTATGTGTTTCCCCCATGGCCCTTGATAGGGCGCCTGCTCTTGCGGATTCGGCTGCACCCAGGAGAAGTGGTCCTCATTGCCCCGGATTGGCCAAGGAGACCTTGGTATGCAGACCTCCGACAGATGCTCCTGGAGGCTCCTCTGCCGTTACCTCTGGTACCGAACCTGTTGACTCAGGGACCGGTAGCCATGGAGGACGCCGGCCGCTTTGGACTTACGGCATGGCTATTGAGAGGGTGCAATTGAGGGATAAAGGTTATTCCAATAAAGTTATTTCCACTCTCCTGCAAGCCCGCAAGCGGTCCACTTCCGTGGCTTATGCCAGGATTTGGTGCCTGTTTGAGTCTTGGTGTGCTTCCAGAGCCATTGCTCCAATGCGGGCTCCTGTCTCGCTGATTCTGGACTTTTTGCAGGAAGGTGTACAAAAAGGCTTGGCCTATAATTCCCTGCGGGTGCAGGTGGCAGCGTTGGCCTCCCTTCGTGGTAAGGTGGAAGGCGTGTCTTTGGCTGCTCACCCAGATGTGGCACGGTTTCTTAGAGGGGTGCTTCGGCTCCGACCTCCAGTGTGAGCACCCTGTCCAGCTTGGAACCTGGGGCTAGTTTTGAAAACCCTGCAGGCATCTCCTTTTGAGCCGCTTCGGCGAGCATCGGAGAAAGATTTGACACTGAAGGCCGTTTTTCTGGTGGCCATTACCTCGGCGAGACGGGTGTCAGAGCTCCAGGCGCTGTCCTGTAGAGACCCATTTCTGCAATTTTCAGAGTCCGGAGTCACGGTTCGGACCGTGCCTTCCTTTATGCCTAAGGTGGTTTCAGCCTTTCACTTAAACCAGCCTATTTTCTTGCCCTCTTTTTCAGAGGAAGTGTTTCCAGAATCTTTTGGGCAGCTGCACCTTTTGGATGTGCGCAGGACTCTGCTGCAGTATCTGCGAGTTACTAACTCTTTCAGGACTTCTGATCATCTGTTTGTTTTGCTATCCGGTTCTCGCAGAGGGTCTCCAGCGTCTAAAGCCACTATTGCCCGCTGGCTCAAAGAAACTATCTTTTCAGCTTATCTGCTGGCCGCCTGTAGCCTTTAAGGCACATTCTTGTTATGATTCTGCCGGTTTGGCTGAGGGGGAGGGGGGACGTCTCTTCTGATTGGCTGCCAGGGGTTGTGCTGACGTCAGGGGATAGTACTTTAGCCTGCAGCTGAAGAGTTTCTCTGCTTTTGCGTTACTTATCTGGTGGTAACAGGAAAGCCTGATAGGTTTCTCTCAGAACGTGCTCTAGGTTCTGACAGGGATCTGTGTTGATTTAGAGTATTCTTTTCCTTCCCTCTGGGTTAGCTGCTGCTGTGTGTGTGTGTGTGTGTGCGTAGCTCTGTAATCAGGGTCAGCTGCTCGTTTGTTTAGTGGGGGCTGGGCATTGCTCAGCCTCCAGGGCTCTGGGCTGAGTGAGAGCGTTCTCCTTTGTTTGTTTGTTTTAAGGATTTCTCTTCCCAGTGTCCTGGCCTGCTGGCTCAGTGAGTTTAACCCTTTGTGTACTGTGTGTATTGTATTCCTGCCTCTGCCAGTGTGTTTGTTTGGATGGGCCCCACTCCCTCTCGGGAGGGGAAGCGTTCTCTCTGATTGTTTGTTGATTTATGGCACTCTCTCTCTGCTGGCTCTACAAGCTTAACCCTTTATGTTCTGTGTGCCTCTGTCTACAGTGGGTTTGAGGCAAAGGCTTTCTGCCTTCCTTTGTGTTTGGTTCCTCTGGCTTCTGCCTGGGGCTCCTACCCTGGTGGGGAGGGGGTTGCTGTGTTAGTTCCCCTGTCCTGCGCTAGTCCCCTGCGTGGGCGTGGCCCGCTCTGGTCCTTTGTTTCCCCCCTCTGCCCTATTGCTGGTGTTCAGCGCGTGTCTGGCATCTTGGGGCCCTCTGGGTTCTTTCACCCCTCCCTGTGTGTGATTGGGTTCCAGTTCAGCCGTGAGGCTCGCACGAGTGGTTCTGTCTGCGTGGGTTCCGGTTCGGCCGCGAGGCCCGCCTGTATGCCTATTTCCCTTCTTCCTGAGGGACTGGGGGGAGGGGTAGCTTAGGGGGTATTGTGTAGCTGGGGTGTGCGGTGGTGGGTCGGTCTCCCCTTGGCCTCGGCCAGGGCCCAAGGGCTCACGACCAACCCAACGGATTACAGAACGCAAAAGCCATGAGCTCGACCGATCCATCCCCCATGCAGCTGCTCCAGCAATTGCATGCTCAGCTACAACAGGTATCGGGAGTCGTGAACGCACTGTCTCAACGGGTAGACTCGCTGACTGTCACGGGGGCTGCGGAGGTCCCGCCAGCAGCTACTCCGCCTAGTTCCCACGCATGTGGCCGAGGGATTCGGGTAGCTACGCCCCCGAGGTACGAGGGCGACAGTAAGACCTGCCGGGGGTTCCTCAATCAATGCCAAATTGTCTTCGAGTTGCAGGCCCGGGATTTTCCTTCGGATCGGGCGAAGGTGGCTTATATTATCTCTCTACTGGCAGGCCCCGCTCTGGCCTGGGCCTCGCCCTTATGGGAGAAGAAGGATCCCCTCCTGGATAATTTGGCAGAGTTTTTGAAACAATTTCGGCTCATCTTTGAGGAACCCGGGAAGCCCTCCTCGGCGGCGACTCAGCTGTTGAACCTACATCAGGGGCGACTCTCTCTGGGTGAGTACGCCATCCAGTTTCGGACTTTGGCCGCAGAGCTAGGTTGGGATAACCCAAGCCTGACTGCGGTATTTTGGCATGGTGTCTCGGCCAACATTAAGGACGAACTCACAGGCCGGGAGCTGCCCTCAGATCTGAATGACCTCATCCGTCTCTGTACCCAGGTGGACATCCGGTTCAGGGAGCGGGCCTGTGAACGTCGCGCTGGTCAGCAGGTTGCAGGGGCTAACTCGAGGAGCTCGCACAAGAGCCCTGCTTCCCCGTCGCTGGGTGTGCCCGATGGGTCTGAACCTATGCAGGTTGACCGGGCGGCCCAGGAGAGACAGCGGAGATGCTCTAAGGGGCTGTGCCTGCATTGTGGAGTGAAAGGGCACTTTGTCCGTGAGTGCCCGAAGAGAAAGAAGTCGGGAAACCAGCAGCCCTGATACCGGCTAGGGAGACCGGGTCAGGGCCAAAGTCCTTCTCCCCTTGGATGCAGGTTTTGGTGCCAGTTCTACTGGCGATTAAGGATACCCCTTGTTTTGAGGCGCTAGTTGACTCGGGGGCGGGAGGCAACTTTATCAGCGCGGACCTGGTGCGGGTTCATCAAATTCCTACGATGGAGTTACCTCAGCCCATCACCGTCTCAGCGGCTTGGGGACTGGTTCTGGGAGTTCTCCGCTCCAGAACCGTGCCTATGACCATACGGGTAGGAGTCTTACACAAAGAAGTTATCTCCTTCTACGTCCTTCCGTCGGCCACTGAGGCCATAATCCTGGGATTACCCTGGCTTCGCCTGCATAACCCTTGCATTGATTGGGCCCGGGGTGAATTGACGGCGTGGGGCCCGGGCTGCCAGAAGGTCTGTTTGGATAAGGTCTCGCCAGCCCCAGTGACGCTTCCTTTGGATCGAGCCAATGTTATGTTACCGGGGCCCTACAGATCCTTTGGAGATGTTTTTTCCAAACAGCAAGCAGAGATTCTGCCTCCTCATCGCTCCTATGACTGTGCCATAGAGCTACTACCTGGCACTGAACCTCCCCGTGGCCGCGTATACCCCCTATCCCGGCCAGAGACGGAAGCCATGTCCCAGTATATTCGAGAGAACCTAGCTCGAGGCTTCATCCGGCCCTCTAACTCACCCGCGGGGGCTGGATTCTTCTTCGTGGAGAAGAAGGATGGGGGGTTGCGCCCCTGTATTGACTACAGGGGACTCAATGCCATCACGCGGAAGGACAAATACCCCCTTCCCTTGATTTCTGAGATGTTTGACCGCCTCCAGGGGGCCCAGATCTTCTCCAAGCTCGATCTCAGGGGGGCCTACAACCTTGTGCGGATCAAGGAGGGGGATGAGTGGAAGACGGCGTTTAACACCCGCGACGGGCATTACGAATATCTGGTAATGCCCTTTGGACTTGCTAATGCTCCAGCTGTCTTCCAAGCCTTCATGAATGACATCTTCAGGGATCTCCTGTATAAGTTTGTGATGGTCTACTTGGACGATATTTTGATTTTTTCAAGGGCTGAGGAAGAGCACCAGGAGCACCTGAAGACCGTATTGCAGCGGTTGAGGGAGAACCACCTCTATGTGAAATTGGAAAAATGTGAATTCCATCGCTCCGAACTGCTCTTCCTGGGGTACATCATTTCTAACCACGGGCTGCGTATGGACCCCAGTAAGCTGACAGCCATCCTGCACTGGCAGCAACCTACGGGGCGTAAGGCTCTACAGCGCTTCTTAGGTTTTGCCAACTACTATAGGCAGTTTATTTGGAATTACTCGTCCCTGACTGCCCCTCTTACTGCCTTGACTAAGAAGAACGCTGACGCTCGCAACTGGTCGCGTGAGGCGTGTCAGGCCTTTGAGAATCTGAAACAGGCATTTGTTGGAGCTCCAGTGTTGCGCCATCCCAACCCGACAAATAAATTTTTTGTGGAAGTGGATGCATCATCGGTTGGCGTAGGAGCAGTGCTGTCCCAGGCCCACCCCAGTGGGAAACTTCTCCCATGTGCATTCTTCTCTAAAAAGTATACCCCTGCTGAGAAGAATTATGCCATCGGGGATCAGGAGCTATTAGCCATTAAATTGGCCCTGGAAGAATGGCGTCATCTGCTGGAAGGGGCGCAGGAGCCCTTCACGGTGTTCACGGACCATAAAAACCTGACTTATTTACGAGAAGCGAGAAGGCTGAATCCTCGCCAGGCCCGGTGGGCACTATTCTTCTCCCGCTTTGATTTCATTCTGACCTATCGTCCAGCGGAGAAGAACATCAAGGCAGATGCCCTCTCCAGGTCCATGGAGGCTGACCTGGAGGAAGAACCCCTGCAGTATGTAATTAAACCTGATGTCATTGTGCCCGCGATGACGCTAGCAGTACCTGCAGGTATGACCTTTGTGCCACCCCGGCTGAGAGAAAAGACACTCCAATGGGGGCATGCCTCTCGAATGGCAGGACATCCCGGGATCCTGGGAACCAAGCGGTTCATCTCCCAGCAGTATTGGTGGCCTTCACTTGATCGGGATGTGCAGGAGTTTGTGGCTGCGTGTCCTGAGTGCGCCCAGCATAAGGCTGACCGTCGGAGACCCCAGGGGTTGCTGATGCCTTTACCGGTACCTGAGAGACCGTGGACCCACATTGCCATGGACTTTGTTACGGATCTGCCTAACTCTGAAGGGCACACAGTTGTCTTGGTAGTGGTGGACCGGTTTTCTAAAATGGCCCACTTCATACCCATGCCTACCCTTCCTTCGGCGGTGAAGCTGGCACAGTATTTCATCAGCTCTATTTTTCGTCTCCATGGTCTGCCAGAATCTATTACCTCTGATCGAGGAGTACAGTTTGTCTCAAAGTTCTGGAGAGCCCTGAATCGGGCCCTTGAAGTAAAGCTGAACTTTTCGTCGGGATATCACCCACAATCCAATGGCCAAACAGAACGAGTGAACCAATGCTTGAAGCAGTTCCTACGGATGTATGTCAATGAGCACCACAACAACTGGAGTCAGCTGCTGCCTTGGGCAGAATTCGCTCATAACAACCGAGTGAGCTCGGCCACGGGCGCGTCGCCCTTTTACATCGTATATGGACGACACCCGCGGATACCAGCCCCCTTGAAAACCAACTTGGATGTCCCGGCAGCGGTTGATGCGGTGACCTCGCTCCAAGCAATTTGGTCATCAGTTCAGAAAGCGCTGCGAGTGACCTCCACTCGTATGAAACGCCAAGCGGATCGGTCTCGCAGAGTGGAACCGCACTTCCAGCCTGGCGACTTGGTGTGGTTGTCCACGCGTAATCTTCGTCTGAAGATTCCCTCCTCCCGCTTTGCACCTCGATTTGTGGGCCCGTATCCCATTGTGAGGCAAGTGAATCGGGTCTGTTATCAGCTAAAGTTACCACCTACATTACGGGTACATAACACCTTTCATGTGTCCTTGCTGAAGCCTGTGATTCTGAGAAAAGGGGCTTTGCCCGCGTTGCCTGCTAGTCCAGCCATCTCAGCCTCCCAGGGGGAATACGAAGTCCGGGATGTCTTGGATGCAAGGCGCTTCCGGGGACATCTCCAGTATCTCATTGCGTGGATGGGATATGGACCGGCAGACAATTCCTGGGAGGACGCTACTCATGTCCACGCGCCAATCCTAGTCAGACGGTTCCATCGCCTTTTCCCTCACAAACCTAAACCTCGTGGACGGGGTAGGGGGGGCCCTTGAAGGGGGGGTGATGTTATGATTCTGCCGGTTTGGCTGAGGGGGAGGGGGGACGTCTCTTCTGATTGGCTGCCAGGGGTTGTGCTGACGTCAGGGGATAGTACTTTAGCCTGCAGCTGAAGAGTTTCTCTGCTTTTGCGTTACTTATCTGGTGGTAACAGGAAAGCCTGATAGGTTTCTCTCAGAACGTGCTCTAGGTTCTGACAGGGATCTGTGTTGATTTAGAGTATTCTTTTCCTTCCCTCTGGGTTAGCTGCTGCTGTGTGTGTGTGTGTGTGTGCGCGTAGCTCTGTAATCAGGGTCAGCTGCTCGTTTGTTTAGTGGGGGCTGGGCATTGCTCAGCCTCCAGGGCTCTGGGCTGAGTGAGAGCGTTCTCCTTTGTTTGTTTGTTTTAAGGATTTCTCTTCCCAGTGTCCTGGCCTGCTGGCTCAGTGAGTTTAACCCTTTGTGTACTGTGTGTATTGTATTCCTGCCTCTGCCAGTGTGTTTGTTTGGATGGGCCCCACTCCCTCTCGGGAGGGGAAGCGTTCTCTCTGATTGTTTGTTGATTTATGGCACTCTCTCTCTGCTGGCTCTACAAGCTTAACCCTTTATGTTCTGTGTGCCTCTGTCTACAGTGGGTTTGAGGCAAAGGCTTTCTGCCTTCCTTTGTGTTTGGTTCCTCTGGCTTCTGCCTGGGGCTCCTACCCTGGTGGGGAGGGGGTTGCTGTGTTAGTTCCCCTGTCCTGCGCTAGTCCCCTGCGTGGGCGTGGCCCGCTCTGGTCCTTTGTTTCCCCCTCTGCCCTATTGCTGGTGTTCAGCGCGTGTCTGGCATCTTGGGGCCCTCTGGGTTCTTTCACCCCTCCCTGTGTGTGATTGGGTTCCAGTTCAGCCGTGAGGCTCGCACGAGTGGTTCTGTCTGCGTGGGTTCCGGTTCGGCCGCGAGGCCCGCCTGTATGCCTATTTCCCTTCTTCCTGAGGGACTGGGGGGAGGGGTAGCTTAGGGGGTATTGTGTAGCTGGGGTGTGCGGTGGTGGGTCGGTCTCCCCTTGGCCTCGGCCAGGGCCCAAGGGCTCACGACCAACCCAACGGATTACAATTCTACTAGAGCGATTTCTTCCTCTTGGGCTGAAACTGGAGCACTCTCTCTTCAAGAGATATGCAGTGCAGCAACATGGGCTTCTAAGCTCTCCTTTGCCCGACATTACAGGCTGGATGTGGCTGCCAGGAGGGATGCGCGTTTTGGTGCACAAGTGCTAGCGCGTGGTGTGGCTTGTTCCTACCCTATCTAGGGATTGCTTTGTTACATCCCATATGTAATGGCTTCATCTGCTTGATGACAAGGAAGGGAAAATTAGGTTCTTACCTTGGTAATTTTCTTTCCTTTAGTCATAGCAGATGAAGCCATGAGCCCTCCCTGTATGATTGTCTGTATGCTGTGAATCTGTTTTTCAGGTTCTGTTCTAATTTCCTGAAGTTCCTTCCTTGGGAGAAAGTTGGAAAACAATCTTCAGGATTCATATTCAGTTTAAATTTAGGAGGATGTGTTCATTCCCTCCAGCATGTTTTTTTTGGAGGATGTGTTGATTCTCTCCAGGAGGCGCGTGTGTTCCCCTCCAGTTCTATAAATAGGAGGATGAGTTCATTCCCTCCAGTGTGTTGGGAGGATGTGTGATTCCCTCCAGGAGGCGCGTGTGTTCCCCTCCACTTATACAATAAGGAGGATGAGTTTATTCCCTCCAGGAGGATGTGCATTCCCTCCTTTATGAGTTCATGCCCTTGTGATGGGCCATCGTTCGCTGTGAGGAAAGCTCTTGTGATTCCCATTGCGGTTTGCCATACTGCTTTGGAAGCTTCAAATACTGAAGAGGCAGTGGAGCTAGCTGGCCAAGAGGGCAGTGTGAAAGTTTGAGTGCTCTCTATCTCCCCTGCTGGTTGATGGACATAACCCATATGTAATGGCTTCATCTGCTATGACTAAAGGAAAGAAAATTACCAAGGTAAGAACCTAATTTTCCCATATATATAAATGTAGAATCTACATGTGATGCTGTTTTGTCTATTTATTTTAGGAACCCGACCCCTGATGAAACGCAGACTGTGTAGGGTCTGGGGTGAATTATGAGCGGCAGAGGGACTGATAGTGTACACCAACCTTGAATACTTATATAAGATCAAAGTGCTACACAACTGTGAAGCCTGTCGATTGAAAGAGTTATTGTGGGGAGGAGGAGTTATTTTCAAGTAACCCGAGTCCAAGGACAAATAATATGGACAAAATAGGGTGCATGGACAATGATTTTGATGTATGAAGAGACTATCAGTATTTACCACCTAAGCTGGTGGTTGTGGTGATTCTTTGAGAGTTTCCACATGTGCATGGAGTGGGGACTGAATAACGAGTAGTATTGCTGATCGTCACAAGAATTGTTAACAGGTTAATGAGGGTAGTGAGTAATTTGATGTATTGGTTAGTTGGTACAAGGTGTGATGGAATGTGAGAAAGAGTGTGAATGCGCATGTATGTGGTAAGTTTGGTATAATAGGAAACAATTTTTGATATTTGTTATGCAGAATAAAAGAGCAATTATATGGGAAATTGTTAGAGAGAATTTGGTATGTTTTATGTCTCCCTGGTTTCTTAGCAGGCTAGGTCCCATGCTATGTAAAATGGTAGGAAAGATTAGACTGATTGTAATGTGACCCCCTAAGTGATTTCTTACTAAATGCATAAGTGCATAAGTATTGCCATACTGGGACAGACTGAAGGTCCATCAAGCCCAGTATTCTGTTTCCAACAGTGGTCAATCCAGGTCACAAGTACCTGGCAAGATCCCAAAACAGTATAATACATTTTGTGCTGCTTATTTTAGAAGCAAGCAGTGGATTTTCCCCAAGTCCAATTTAGTAATGGTCTATGGACCTTTCCTTTAGGAAGCCATCCAAACCTTTTTTAAACCCCGCCAAGCTAACTTCATTTACTACATTCCATGGCAACAAATGCCAGAGTTTAATTACACATTGAGTGAAATATTTTCTCCGATTCGTTTTAAATTTACTACTTTCTAGCTTCATTGCGTGCCCTCTAGTCCTAGTATTTTTGGAAAGAGTAAACAAGCGATTCACGTCTATCTGTTGCACTCCACTGATTATTTTATAGACCTCTTTCATATCTCCCCTCAGCCGTCTTTTCTCCAAGCTGAAGAGCCCTAGCCACTTTAGCCTTTCCTCATAGAGAAGTCATCCCATCCCGTTTATCATTTTTGTCACCCTTCTCTGTACCTTTTCTAGTATTTATAGATCCCATGATGGCGTTATCTTATAACAGGGGGCCTATTTTATAGTACCATAGTAAATGACTGCAGATAAAGACCATCATGGCCCATCTGGTCTGTGCAGTGCACAGTAAGCTGGTTAGGGTTGTAAGTGCCACTCTATGCAAGGCACATCTCCCTTACCATGCCTCCGCTGAAGTGCACAAGTCACTTCATTGCTGTTTCATGTGGAAGTACTCTATGCTTAATTTCCACCATCTTGCCCTTTAGGAATCTACTCTGTATATCTTACTTCTTGAATTCTACCAGTTTTTCCTTCCTTTATTCCAGGTATCCACCATCCTTTCAGTGAAAAAACATTTCCTGATGCAGCTGTTGAATCTACCATCTTGCAGCTTCATATCATGTTTTCTAGTTCTACTGCTTCCCCTCATTTTGAAAGACTCATTTGTTCACTTATGATACAGAACTATAAATATCTGAAAAGTATATATTTTTCTCTAGGGAATATATATACTTAGGGCCTCCAGTTTCTTGTGTGTCTTATCAATTTGGTCGGTTTCCTGTGGTCCACCTTCATTCTGTTTGTACATCCTGTCTGAGATTAAGAGGCGCATTTTCAAAAAGTATATCTTCTTCTTTAGGATATATATATACTTAGAGCCTCCAGTTTCTTGTGTGTCTTATCAATTTGGTCAGTTTCCTGTGGTCCACGTTCATTCTGTTTGTATATACTTTTGAGAAGTTCTGAGAGAAGAGAACATCTCTGTGGGTAAGTGACATTATTTTATTCTGAGTTTTGTAATTTAAAGATTAGGGTTTAAAAGAGGAATTATAGGATATTGATAAACACAGAATTTTAAAATATAAAAAGCAAGCACACTTTATTAGCTAGTCTCTATACCCTTTTCCCCATAGTTCTAAAACTTGAAGTTTCTGCCACAGCTTAAAGATTAGGATTTAAAAGAGGAATTTTAGGGTATTGATAAACACAGTTAGAATTTTAAAATTAAAAAAAAGCAAGCAAACCTTATTAGCTAGTCTCCATACCCTTTCGCCCATAGTTTTAAAACTTGAAGTTTCTGCCACAGCATTAACAGATAGTCTCTAGAAGGCACAGAAGAGCACAGTTCAGTCCTCATTCCCACCCACCCTCCTCAACTCCCACCCACCCCTAGCTCAACTCTATATTTACAGTCAATTTGTCACAGAACCAGGGATAGTGAGCCATTGGGCTGCAGCAGGCAAGCCCTCCAGGGAGGCGCAGAGCAGAGGCGAACCAGGTACTGAATACAAACAAGGTACCAGACATGGCAAATAAAGCACATTCAAGACAAGGTGAAACCAGAGCCTGGCTAAAGCAAAAACCAGGAACAGAACTTAACAAAAGCAGGAACCAGGAACAAAGGAAGGACACTCATACGCAAGGTAGAACTGGAACCCACCCATAACAGAGTCCAAGCATACGGGCAAGGCTGAACTGGAACCCACTCATACCAGAGGAAAGGGAAAAGAAACACAATGGAATCTCTTGAGCAAGTACTACTCAAGCAGTGCACACACACTGCACCAGTAGCGTAGCTACGTGGGGCCTGAGGGGGCCGGGGCCCCCGCAGATTCACCCCAGGACCCCCCTCCCGGCGAACCCGCCCCCGCCGCCGCCTACCTTTACTTTTGCTGGCGGGGGATCCCACTCCCCGCCAGCCGACGTCTTCTCAGTCCTTCCTGCTCTTCAATTTGTTTGCTGACGTCCTGCACGTAATTGTACGTGCAGGACGTCAGCAAACAAATTGAAGAACAGGAAGCGACTAAGAAGAAGACATCGGCTGGCGGGGAGTGGGATCCCCCGCCAGCAAAAGTAAAGGTAGGCTGCAGCGGCGGCGGGTTCGCGGCGGGAGGGGGGGCGGCAATGTCGGCGGTGGGGGGGCGCCGCCGGGGGGAGGGCTAAAATGTGCCCCCTCCCCCCGGGCTCTGGACCCCTCTCCCACGGAAGGCTGGCTACGCCCCTGCACTGCACTAAACAGAGCCACAAACAAGGGGTCAAAAGACCGTACACACAAGCACAAAGAAACTGAAGGGGAAAGGACAACCCCACTTATAATATGATGGGGAGAAATGAAAAATAGACTTTTACTTCAGCAGATTTAGCCCATACGCAGCAGAGCTTTAGAAGTGTTAACTCCCATTTATTTTTTTTTCTCTCTCTCTCTCTCTCTTTCACACAGACTATTGAATAAAAGATTCAATTACTCTCTCTTCTTTAACTTCCAAACAAAAAATGATGTTTACTTACAGTTTCTTCAGATAACTATTTACATCATACTTGCAGTAGACATGGTAAAACTACTGAATACAAAAATTCTGTCAGTTGGTTATCATACAGCTTGAAGAGAGATTGCTAACACCATCTTATGCTGACACAGACTGACTCACTCACAGAGCAACTAGAGTGACTCGGACACACCCACAAGACATTACACTATATGCAATGACATCATAGCTCATAGAATTGTTGACAGTTAATGCATGCAGCTCTTCTCTTTCACATATTCCTACAAAAAGACCCTACACACAAGCACAAAGAAACTGAAGGGGAAAGGACAACCCCACTTAGACTCATATGGTAGAAACCACAAGTAAAAGATAAGAAAACCACATAGGGAGGCAGCACAGGGATGTGCTTAGAACCACAGCTATAAACAAATAGTCCTAATCAAGTCAAACAGAAATCACACAGGTAGCTCAGGGCTGAGCTAGTAGTCCCAGCTAAACGAAAGAGCTGACCACTTGTACAACACAGAGAGGCAGCTCAAGGCTGAGCTAGTAGTCACAGCTAAACAGAAGAACCACCCACTCAAACATAGAACCAAACAGAGAGGACGCTCAGGGCTGTGCTAGTAGACACAGCTAAATGAAAGAACAGCCCACTCGTGCCACACAGAGAGACCACTCAAGGCTGCGTTAGTAGTCACAGCTAAACGAAAGAGCAACCCACTCAAACACAAACAGAAACTTACAGAGAGGACTCAAACAGAAAGCGCACAGGGAAAACTCAAGACAAGGTCACACAAAGGAAAACTCATGGCAGTGCCACACAGCACTCAAGGATAATGGAAGCCACTCATGAGGGAATGCTCTAAGCTGTACCATACAGCACTCAGGGAAGAGGGAAGCCACTCAAAGGAATACTCAAGGGTGTGCCACCAGGAAGGCTGTGCCACACGGCACTCGGGGATCCAAGGGAAGCCACTTATAGGAATACACATGGCTGGCCACACAGCACTCAAGGGTAAAGGGAAACCATTCATAAGAATGCACAAGGCTGTGCCACAGGGAACAAGGGTAAAGGAAAGCCACTCATAGGAATACACAAGGCTGTGCCACACGGCACTCAAGGATAAAGGGAAGCCACTCAGGAATACACAAGGCTGTGCCACAGAGTCAAATAACTTACACTAGAGACAAAGGGAAAAGCAAGCAAAAAGGGAAGGCTGCCTTTACATACTCAAATCAGATAAGGAGCAATGCTCACAAGAACCAGGAAACAAACACAGTAGTCAAAGAGTTAAGGCAGGCTAAAGAGAAGGGCTGCTTCTAATACACAAGTCAGAAAGAAGCAGGGCTTACAAGAGCAAAATAACAAACACTGCAGTCAAAGGTTTAAAGCAAACAAAGGGGAAAACAAACAATGTTCTTACCAGAACTCAGCCAGCACCCACAGCCGGGTAGGGAAAGGGAAGGCAGGCAGAGACAGAGCAGACAGAGCACACACAGCTGCACGGAAGCAAAATAATCAAGGAAAGCAGCTGGCAACAACGGGCTCTCTGAACAGTGAAAGGTAACAAGGGAAACCACACAGGGAAACAGAACAGGCTATGCTGGAGAGCCCAGCTAACAAGGAAATAATCCATTCAGGTTCAAACCAGAACCATACACACAGAGAATTAGATTGTAAGCTCTGTTCAGCAGGGACTGTCTCTTCATTTTAAAGTGTACAGCGCTGCGTATGTCTAGTAGCACTATAGAAATGATTAGTAGTAGTAGAGAAACAGAACGGGGCTTTGCTTTGAAGCAAAAATAACATTCAAATAATCCATACAGGTTCAAACCAAAACCACACACACAGGGCTCAAGGCTGTGCCCAGAGGTACAGCTAACAAGACCACCAGTTCCCTCAGAATCAAACAACAGTACAACAAGAAAAGGGAAAAATAGACCTGATGCAAAGGCAAGGCAGGAAAGCTCCCTGGGTCCTTATAAAGGAGTAGACTGATGATGTCACAAGTAGGAAATGAAGCAGAAGCAGGGAGACCAAAGCGAGGCTTGGCTTCAGGGATACCAAAGCAAGGCTTGGCTAACAGGAAGAAAAACAACTGGAAAAAAGGCAGACTGGAGAGGTCACAGAGCTATAAACAGAGAAACAGTAGGTCTGGACAAAAGGGCATGGCCACAACCTGACACAATTATTCTAATTAACACAAGAGGGGAATTTTCAATTTTCATTAGAGACTGAATTAATTAGTTTCTAAGAAGCAAACCCTAAATAAATTACAACAGTCAAAAGGATCATTATATTCATCTGATATCCTTAGTACCTTAAGAAGTTTTAATTAAACAACTCTGTAATACTAAGATGCAGTCAGTAGTCCAGCAGTGAGAGGGGTGCTATCCAGTCTTTTACATTGAGTGTCACATGTATGATTATCTTCCAGTTGGTGAGATGTCATATATGAGTGCGCGATGCAAAGAGCTCCTAGCTCTCAGAGAACGAGTCCGTTCTCTTGATGCTAGACTAGCAGACTTGAAGGAGCTGAGGGAGACAGAGAGATACATAGAGGAGGCCAACAGGGATTTTGCAGAGACGTCCCACCTCCAATCTGGCAGCCCCTGTGCTGCCTTGGAGGAGGGAGACCTTCTAAAAGGAGAACATCACCCTGGTGAGGCTGGAAGTAATCTTGTAGACAGGACCAGCACACCAGAGAATGCAATATCCTCTCGCACTGAAGATGTGTCTCCAGTAGCTACTGCCCAGGTGAGAAGGGTTAGGACAGCTATTGTAGTTGGTGATTTGATTATTAGGCATGTAGATAGCTGGGTGGCTGGTGGACATGAGGGTCACCTGGTCACTTTCCTGCCTGGTGCGAAGGTGGCGGACCTCAAGCATCACCTAGATAGGATGTTTTGGTACATATGGGTACCAATGACGTAGGAAAATGTGGGAGAGAGGTTCTGGAAGCCAAATTTAGGTAGAATGCTCAAATCCAGATCCTCTAGGGTAGCATTTTCTGAAGTGCTATCCGTTCCATGCGCAGGGCCCAAAAGACAGGCAGAGCTCCAGAGTCTCAATGCATGGATGAGACGATAGTGCAGGGAGGAGGGTTTTAGATTTGTTAGGAACTGGGCAACATTCTGGTGAAGGGGGAGCCTGTTCTCCGAGGACAAGCAGGCTGCTTGTTCTCACGACTGGGTTGACGTCCACGGCAGCCCCCACCAACCGGAACAAAACTTTGTGGGCGGTCCCGCACGCAGGGTACGCCCACCACGAATGCGCGGCCGTCTTCCCGCCCTTGCGCGACTGTTCCCGCTCAGTTTTTTCTTTTCCGCGCTGGAGAGAGCCGTGTTTGTCTCTCTCTCTGTCAGCCCCGGAAACCGGATCGCGCGTTTGCCGCGAGATTTTCTTCTTCGTTATTTTACTTCGTTGTTTTTCTCTGTTTTATTTTGTTTTCAAAAAAAAAAAAAAAAAAACGAGAAAACTTTGTTTTTCCCTCGTACTTTTAGCGGGGGCGTCTCATTGCGGCCTTGTGGCCGCGCGGTCGATTTATTTTTCAAGGTGTGAATTTTGCCGCCACCATCGATGACTTTGACTTCGCCGACGCGATTTTTCCGTCGATGTCCTCGAAGGTCCAGAGTGGATTTAAGAAGTGTGGTCGGTGCGGCCGGCATATCTCGCAGACCGACACTCACGCTTGGTGCCTCCAGTGCCTCGGGCCGGAGCATGATACCAAGACGTGCACCCTGTGTCTCGGTTTACGGAAACGGACACAGGTGGTGAGGCAAGTTCTGCAGGACCGTCTTTTTGGAACTTGCGCCGGCCCCTCGATGTCGACTTCGACGGCATCGGTGTCGACGGCCGGATCTTCGGTACGGGTACCGATGTCCACGAAATCGGCACCGACGGCACCGACCCCAGGAGCACAGGTCCCGTTGGCCCGCCGGTCTTCCGGAGATGGCAGGGGTGAGCGGCTGCATGGGCAATCGGCCCCGGTCACTCCCTCTTCCCAGGGCCCTCGGGACCGAACCCTGTCGGACCCGATCCCTCGAGGCCGAGGGGGATCTACCTCCTCCTCGGTACCGCCGAGCGCCGATGACGGGCACCGGAAAAAGACAAAAAGGCACCGTCATCGGTCGCCCACGGCGCATGTGGCTACCGGCTCCAGAGATGATTCGACGCCGAGAAAGCGGCAGCGCCGGGAGGAGCGGTCCCCCTCAGTGGTAGAGGTATCGTTACGTCAGGGCACCAGCACTTCGGTGCCGTCTCCTGGACCCGAACAGCTTCCGGCACCGACACCTCTACCGGCCCCCTCGCCTTTCCCGACAGCGGGCCTGGACGAGTGCCTCCGAGCCATCCTTCCAGGGATCCTGGAAGGGCTGATGCGCCAGACTGTGCCGGCGCCGGCGTGCTCTAGCCCGGTGCTGAGGACTTCGACGTCGACGCCGCTTGCGGCTCCGGTCTCGACCGCCACACAGGTGGAGTCCCCGTCGACGTCGATGGAGGGAGCTTCATCCCCGCCGGCGCGGGAGTCCACTGCTCGACGACGCCACCGAGGACTCGGTGCCTCGAAGTCGAGCCGGGCCCGGTTGAGGTCTGAGCTACAGGAGCTCATGTCCGACACCGAGGAAGAGGCCTCGTGGGGGGAGGAGGAGGACCCCAGATATTTCTCCTCAGAGGAGTCTGTGGGCCTTCCCTCCGACCCCACTCCTTCACCAGAGAGGAAGCTCTCGCCACCTGAGAGCCTCTCCTTTGCTTCCTTTGTCAGGGACATGTCTATTTGCATTCCCTTCCCCGTGGTCTCTGTGGATGAGCCGAGGGCCGAAATGCTCGAGGTCCTCGACTATCCATCACCACCTAGAGAGTCCTCCACGGTACCGTTGCACAATGTCCTCAAGGAGACACTGCTTCGGAACTGGTTGAGACCTTTATCTAATCCCACCATCCCCAAGAAAGCGGAGTCCCAATACAGGATCCACTCAGACCCAGAGTTAATGCGGCCTCAATTGCCTCATGACTCGGCAGTCGTGGACTCTGCTCTCAAGAGGGCACGGAGTTCGAGGGATACCGCCTCGGCGCCCCCGGGGCGGGAGTCTCGAACTCTGGACTCGTTCGGGAGGAAGGCCTACCAATCTTCAATGCTCGTGACCCGCATCCAGTCCTACCAGGTCTACACGAGCATACACATGCGGAATAATGTGAAGCAACTGGCGGACCTGGTCGACAACCTCCCCCCAGAGCAGTCCAGGCCTTTTCAGGAGGTGGTCAGGCAGCTGAAGGCATGCAGAAAGTTCCTGTCCAGGGGTATATATGACACCTGTGATGTGGCATCTCGTGCTGCGGCCCAAGGTATAGTGATGCACAGGCTCTCATGGCTGCATGCCTCTGACCTGGACAACCGTATAGTGATGCGCAGGCTCTCATGGCTGCATGCCTCTGACCTGGACAACCGCACCCAGCAGCGGCTGGCCGATGTCCCTTGCCGGGGGGATAATATTTTTGGTGAGAAGGTCGAGCAGTTGGTGGACCAACTACATCAGCGGGAAACCGCCCTCGACAAGCTCTCCCACCGGGCGCCTTCAGCATCCACCTCAGGAGGTGGACGTTTTTCCCGGGCCAGGCAGGCTGCGCCCTACGCCTACAACAAGCGTAGGTACACCCAGCCGGCCCGAAGACATCCTCAGGCACAGGGACAGTACCAGCGCGCTCGTTCCCGTCAACAGCGTGCGCCTAAGCAGCCCCCGGCGCCTCCACAGCAAAAACCGGGGACGGGTTTTTGACTGAATCCATGGGAACATAGCCGCCACCAAAGTGTCCGTGCCGGACGACCTGCCAGTCTGGGGGAGGTTAAACTTTTTCACCAAAGGTGGCCTCTAATAACCTCCGACCAGTGGGTTCTCCAAATAGTGCGGTGCGGATACGCTCTGAATTTGGCCTCCCCTCCACCAAATTGTCCTCCGGGAGCTCAATCCTTCAGCTCCCAGCACAAGCAGGTACTTGCAGAGGAACTCTCCGCCCTTCTCAGTGCCAGTGCGGTCGAGCCCGTGCCACCCGGGCAGGAAGGGCAGGGATTCTATTCCAGGTACTTCCTTGTGGAAAAGAAAACAGGGGGGATGCACCCCATCCTAGACCTGAGAGGCCTGAACAAATATCTGGTCAAAGAGAAGTTCAGGATGCTTTCCTTGGGCACCCTTCTACCAATGATTCAGAAAAACGATTGGCTATGTTCCCTGGATTTAAAGGACGCATACACTCACATCCCGATACTGCCAGCTCACAGACAGTATCTCAGATTCCGCCTGGGCACACGGCACTTTCAGTATTGTGTGCTGCCCTTTGGGCTCGCCTCTGCCCCATGGGTGTTCACGAAGTGCCTCGTGGTGGTTGCGGCGTATCTACGCAAGCTGGGAGTGCACGTGTTCCCATATCTCGACGATTGGCTGGTCAAGAACACCTCAGAGGCAGGAGCTCTCCAGTCCATGCAGTGCACTATTCACCTCCTGGAGCTGCTGGGGTTTGTGATAAATTACCCAAAGTCCCATCTCCAGCCAGTCCAATCTCTGGAATTCATAGGAGTTCTGCTGAATTCTCAGACGGCTCAGGCCTTTCTTCCCGAAGCGAGGGCCCACAACCTCCTGTCCCTCGCTTCCCAGACCAGAGCGTCTCAGCAGGTCACAGCTCGGCAGATGTTGAGACTCCTAGGTCATATGGCCTCCACAGTTCATGTGACTCCCATGGCTCGTCTTCACATGAGATCTGCTCAATGGACCCTAGCTTCCCAGTGGTGCCAGGCCACTGGGAATCTAGAAGATGTCATCCGCCTCTCCATCAGTTGCCGCACTTCACTGCACTGGTGGACCATTCGGACCAATTTGACCCTGGGACGCCCATTCCAAATTCCACAGCCCACGAAAGTGCTGACGACGGATGCATCTCGCCTGGGGTGGGGAGCTCATGTCGATGGGCTTCACACCCAGGGACTGTGTTCCCTCCAGGAAAAAGATCTTCAGATCAACCTCCTGGAGCTCCGAGCGGTCTGGAACGCACTGAAGGCTTTCAGAGATCGGCTGTCCTGTCAAATTATTCAAATTCGGACAGACAATCAGGTTGCAATGTATTACATCAACAAGCAGGGGGGCACCGGATCTCGCCCCCTGTGCCAGGAAGCCGTCGGGATGTGGCGTTGGGCCTGCCAGTTCGGCATGCTTCTCCAAGCCACATACTTGGCAGCTGTAAACAACAGTCTGGCCGACAGACTGAGCAGAGTCATGCAGCCGCACGAGTGGTCGCTCCATTCCAGAGTGGTACGCAAGATCTTCCGAGAGTGGGGCACTCCCTCGGTGGACCTTTTCGCCTCTCAGACCAACCACAAGCTGCCTCTGTTCTGTTCCAGACTACAGGCACACGGCAGACTAGCGTCGGACGCCTTTCTCCTCCATTGGGGGACCGGCCTCCTGTATGCTTATCCTCCCATACCTTTGGTGGGGAAGACCTTACTGAAGCTCAAGCAAGACCACGGCACCATGATTCTGATAGCGCCCTTTTGGCCCGTCAGATCTGGTTCCCTCTTCTTCTGGAGTTGTCCTCCGAAGAACCGTGGAGATTGGAGTGTTTTCCGACTCTCATTTCACAGAACGACAGAGCGCTTTTGCACCCCAACCTTCAGTCTCTGGCTCTCACGGCCTGGATGTTGAGGGCGTAGACTTCGCTTCGTTGGGTCTGTCTGAGGGTGTCTCCCGTGTCTTGCTTGCCTCTAGGAAGGATTCCACTAAAAAGAGTTACTTTTTCAAGTGGAGGAGGTTTGTCGTTTGGTGTGAGAGCAAGGCCCTAGAACCTCGTTCTTGCCCTGCACAGAACCTGCTTGAATACCTTCTGCACTTATCAGAGTCTGGCCTCAAGACCAACTCAGTAAGGAATCACCTTAGTGCGATTAGTGCTTACCATCTTCGTGTAGAGGGTAAAGCCATCTCTGGAGAGCCTTTAGTCGTTTGATTCATGAGAGGCTTGCTTTTGTCAAAGACCCCTGTCAAGCCTCCTGCAGTGTCATGGGATCTCAACGTCGTCCTCACCCAGCTGATGAAACCTCCTTTTGAGCCACTGAATTCATGCCATCTGAAGTACTTGACCTGGAAGGTCATTTTCTTGGTGGCAGTTACTTCAGCTCGTAGGGTCAGTGAGCTTCAGGCCCTGGTAGCTCATGCTCCATATACTAAATTTCATCATAACAGAGTAGTGCTCCGCACTCACCCTAAGTTCTTGCCAAAGGTGGTGTCGGAGTTCCATCTTAACCAGTCAATTGTCTTGCCAACATTCTTTCCCAGACCGCATACCCGCCCTGCTGAACGTCAGTTGCACACATTGGACTGCAAGCGAGCGTTGGCCTTCTATTTGGAGCGGACACAGCCCCACAGACAGTCCGCCCAATTGTTTGTTTCTTTCGACCCCAATAGGAAAGGGGTCGCTGTTGGGAAACGCACCATCTCCAATTGGCTAGCAGATTGCATTTCCTTCACTTACGCCCAGGCTGGGCTGGCTCTTGAGGGTCATGTCACGGCTCATAGTGTCAGAGCCATGGCAGCGTCGGTGGCCCACTTGAAGTCAGCCACTATTGAAGAGATTTGCAAGGCTGCGACATGGTCATCTGTCCACACATTCACATCACATTACTGCCTCCAGCAGGATACCCGACGCGACAGTCGGTTCGGGCAGTCGGTGCTGCAGAATCTGTTTGGGGTTTAAATCCAACTCCACCCTCCAGGACCCGAATTTATTCTGGTCAGGCTGCACTCTCAGTTAGTTGTTCTTCGTAGGTCAATTTCTGTTATACCCTCGCCGTTGCGAGGTTCAATTGACCTGGGTTCTTGTTTTGAGTGAGCCTGAGAGCTAGGGATACCCCAGTCGTGAGAACAAGCAGCCTGCTTGTCCTCGGAGAAAGCGAATGATACATACCTGTAGCAGGCGTTCTCCGAGGACAGCAGGCTGATTGTTCTCACCTACCCTCCCTCCTCCCCTTTGGAGTTGCGTTTTTACTCATTTTTGCTTGTCATTCAACTGAGCGGGAACGGTCGCGCACGGGCGGGAAGACGGCCGCGCATGCGCGGTGGGCGTACCCTGCGTGCGGGACTGCCCGCAAAGTTTTGTTCCGGTTGGTGTGGGCTGCCATGGACGTCAACCCAGTCGTGAGAACAATCAGCCTGCTGTCCTCGGAGAACACCTGCTACAGGTATGTATCATTCGCTTTCCGAAAGGATGGACTCCACCTTTACCAGAGTGGGACCAGGCTGCTGGCATCGGCATTTAAAAAGGAGATAGAGCATCTTTTAAACTACAGACTGAAGGAAGGCCAACAGTCGCTCAGAAGCCCATGGTTCGGAATAAGGTGTCTTTTAAAGATATCACCAAAACAGGGAAGATAAGGAATCCCGATAGTGAGGTTGCAAAAGAGACCTTAGTAGATCAGGTGTCCTTTAGGCATACTCTGTCGGCTCTGCTGGTCCTCTGCCTCCACTGATGTCAACTTTCATTTCCAGGGGCAGAGGACTGGCAGAAATGACTGCACATGCTTGACGGCTGCAGCAGCCCTACGCTTGCTTTTTTATTTGTTGTTTTGTCGCTGCTGCTGTCTGCGGTAATGGTTCGGGTGGTGGCAGGAAGGAGGTTGTGATATGCCGTAGCGCACCAGGGTGCTACGGCGCACAGTTTGGGAACCACGGATATAGTAGAATTAGAAAAGGTACAGAGAAGGGCGATGAAAATTATAAAGGAGATGGAATGACTTTCCTATGAGGAAAGGCTAAAACGGCTAGGGCTCTTCAGCTTGGAGAAAAGGTGGCTGATAGGAGATATGATAGAGGTTTATAAAATAATGAGTGGAGTGGAATGGGGAGATGTGAATCGCTTGTTTACTCTTTCGAAAAATGTTAGGACTAGGGGGTATGCAAGAAGCTACAAAGTAGTAAATTTAAAACAAATCTGAGAAAATATTTCTTCACTCAATGTGTAATTAAATTCTGGAATTTGTTGCCAGAGAATGTAGTAAAAGCAGTTAGCCTAGCGGGTTTTTAAAAAGTTTGGATAGCTTCCTAAAAGAAAAGTCTATAAGCCATTATTAAAATGGACTTCGGGGAAAATCCACTGCTTATTTCTAGGATAAGCAGCATAAAATGTATTGTACTGTTTTGGGATCTTGCCAGGTACTTGTGACCTGGATTGGCCACTATTGGAAACAGAATGCTGGACTTGATGGACCTTTGGTCTGTCCCAGTATGGCAATATTTATGTTGTTATGTTTTTTCCCAAGGTGGTTTCCTCCTTTCTCTTGAATCAGTGCAGTTGGATCAAGGCAGTAATGCAGCCTATATCCACAATCAAACAGAAGATCTAGCTGATCTTCAAGCTCATTTGACAAAAGTTCGTGACCTCCTGGGCAGAAGCCCAGGTGGCCACCTCTGATGATATTTGTAGGGTGGCAACTTGGTCATCACAGCATTTTTTTTTTTTTATAAAGCACTACAAGTTTTTTGTGCAGGCCTGAGGTGACTGGATGGGCTGTAGAGGTCTTTATCTGCCGTCATTTACTATGTTACTATGATAGTGCCTTTGCCAGGTGGGGGTAGGGGAGGCCTTTTCTTCCCCCTGCCCTGAGCCTCAGGGATAAAGCTTTGGTATATCCTGTTAATCTGTTCTAGCAGGATGAAAAGGAAGGTGAAATTTGATCTTAATTGATAATTTCCTTTCTTTTGCAATTAGCATGCAAATGAGGGAATTTCATATTTCCTCCAATGCTTAATGAAAAGCGTGAGTATCAAGGGCACCATACCGCTGCAAAACCTGGAGGTGATGTTAGGGTTTTTCTTGAGAAGAACGGAAATCTGCCATGACTTCTTTCTTAGTGTGTGCAAGTCCATGCATGCCACATAAACATGGGGCAATTGCATGAGTCTAGGAGACGCTTGGAGGCTAGTGCTGCTCTTTACTGGACACTTGTGAGGTCTGTGGTAAACTGCGACTCTGGACGGGGGTGGGTGCTCTCGAGATTTTCACAGATGGTCCGGTGCCCTTCCTCTAGGTCAGTGGTTCCCACTACTGTAGAGGCAGCGCATTTAAATCTCTCATAAATATTCATTGTGGATATCCAGAAAACCTGACTGGCTGGGGTGCCTCCAGGACCAGGTTTGGGAACCACTGCTCTAGGCAGTACCAGGGAACCCCAATAAGTTGAAACCAACCTGATGTATCAGCATTCCGTCCCAGTGGCAGTGGGGCAGGGTGGCAAACTACTACTACTACTACTACTACTATTTAACATTTCTAAAGCGCTACCAGGGTTACGCAGCGCTGTGTAATCTAACAAAGAAGGACAGTCCCTGCTCAAAGGAGCTTACAATCTCTTCCTCCTCCTTCCCTCATCCCCCCCTCCAGTGTGCTTTACGGACTGGGCATGAGCAAAAGAGCTTTGCTTACACGCAGCTCTTGTGTGCATACCCCAGGCACCATCCTCCCCCTTCCAAACGACTTTCTAATGCTCAACGCTAACAGCGATCCTCAGGGGGAGGAATGCTGGCTTCGGCCTAACTCCTGGTAAGCCTTTCCTTGGCTGAGAGGTGCCCAGCTCTACCACTGGCTGCCTTTCAGGTGCTGTGGAGGACTTGCAGCTCATCTGCATATCCTTTACAGCCTTCTCTGGGGTGACTCCCAGGTCCACTCTGATCCACTCAGGGCCTCCGCGCTAGGTGCTGCGTACCAGGGCATTTTTCTCTTTACATTTATTTTCTCCCAGGTACTACTTATGGCTCCAGTACACTTTTTCTTCTTGGTACTGTCCCTTCCTAATCTGTTTCTCCATCTGAAACAACTTTACACTGCAGGAACACATTGTCCACCCTCTGTATTCATCATCTCACCATCTGTGCAGGTCACACCATGATATCTCCAATCGTATTTTTCGGACTATAAGACGCACTTTTTTCCCCCAAAATTTGGGAGGAAAATGGGGGGTGCGTCTTATAGTCCGAAGGTAGAGATTTAGCAGGCCGCCCGCCCTCCCGCCGAGTTCGGGATCGCCCTCCCTAGGGTTACCTCCCGGCCCTGTCATCACCTCTCCCCTTACTCACGCGATCTTCCCTGGTGTTCTAGTGACGTCGGGGCAGGAAAGAGCCCCCTCTTTCCTGCCCAGTGCGCTGCTCTGCATCCTCCTGTATGCTGCCTGTGACGGTCTCGGCGAGATTCAAAATGGCCGCCAAGAATTGAAGTCTCGCGAGGCCACTTCAATTCTCGGTGGCCATTTTGAATCTCGCCGAGACCGTCACAGGCAGCATACAGGAGGATGCAGAGCAGTTCGCTGGGCAGGAAAGAGGGGGCTCTTTCCTGCCCCAACGTCACTAGACCACCAGGGAAGATCGTGTGAGTACGGGGAGAGGTAGTGACAGGGCCGGGGGGAGGGGAGGTAACCCTAGGGAGGACGATCCCGAACTCAGAGGGAGGGATTCGGACAAGACGCACCGGAGCACCTAGGTTTTAGAGGAGGGAAAAAGTGCGTCTTATAGTCCGAATTTTTTTTTTTCCTATTTCCCTCCTCTAAAACCTAGGTGCATCTTATGGTCCGGTGCGTCTTATAGTCCGAAAAGTACGGTAATTTCTGTTCCTCTCCTCCCCCCTTCTTCCTAGCCTTTCTCTTGGGCTCTGTGGAATGTCTGCTCTGTCTGTAACAAACTTTCCTACATTCATGACCTCTTTATCTCTCATACTCTCCACCTGCTTCCCCTAACTGAAACTTGGCTTTACCCTGAAGACTGCTTCAGTTGCGGCCCTGTGCCGTGGAGGTTATCTTTTCTCCCATACTCCTCGCCCGGTTGGCCGCGGAGGTAGTGTCGGGCTACTACTTTCACCCTCTTGTAGATTTCAACCTCGTCTTCCACCTCATTTTCACTGTTTTTCTTCCTTCGAAGTCCACTCCATCCGTCTATTTGCTCCTCTGCCTCTCCGAGTAGCAGTCATTTATCGACCCCATGATAAGTCCCTTTCTTCCTTTCTCACTGACTTTGATGCCTGGCTTTCCTTCTTTTTTGAACCTTCATCTCTTTCCCTCATTCTTGGGGATTTTAACATTCATGCTAATGATCCCTCTGACTCTTATGCTTCTCAGTTTCTTGCTTTAACATCCTCTTTCAGTCTTCAACTGTGCTCCACTGCCCCCACTCACCAGAATGGCCACTGTCTTGACCTTATCCTCTTCTCAAACTGCTCACTCTCCAGTTTCTGTGCCTCAACTCTTCCCCTCTCTGACCATCATCCGATAACTTTCACACTCAAACACCCTCCTCCCCAGTCCCGTCCAATCTTAACCAATACATTTAGGAATCTTCAGGCTATTGACCCTTCTACTCTGTCTACTACTACTACTATTTACTACTACTATTTAGCATTTCTATAGCGCTACAAGGTGTACGCAGCGCTGCACAAACATAGAAGAAAGACAGTCCCTGCTCAAAGAGCTTACAATCTAATAGACAAAAAATAAATAAAATAAGCAAATCAAATCAAATAATGTGAACGGGAAGGAAGAGAGGAGGGTAGGTGGAGGCGAGTGGTTACAAGTGGTTACGAGTCAAAAGCAATGTTAAAGAGGTGGGCTTTCAGTCTAGATTTAAAGGTGGCCAAGGATGGGGCAAGACGTAGGGGCTCAGGAAGTTTATTCCAGGCGTAGGGTGCAGCGAGATAGAAGGCGCGAAGTCTGGAGTTGGCAGTAGTGGAGAAGGGAACAGATAAGAAGGATTTATCCATGGAGCGGAGTGCACGGGAAGGGGTGTAGGGAAGGACGAGTGTGGAGAGATACTGCAGAGTGAGTACATTTATAGGTTAGTAGAAGAAGTTTGAACAGGATGCGAAAACGGATAGGGAGCCAGTGAAGGGCCTTGAGGAGAGGGGTAGTATGAGTAAAGCGACCCTGGCGGAAGACGGGCAGCAGAGTTTTGAACCGACTGGAGAGGGGAGAGGTGACTAAGTGGGAGGCCAGCAAGAAGCAGATTGCAGTAGTCTAAATGAGAGGTGACAAGGGTGTGGATGAGGGTTTTGGTAGAGTGCTCGGAAAGAAAGGGGCGGATTTTACGGATGTTGTAAAGAAAGAAACGACAGGTCTTGGCAATCTGCTGGATATGAGCAGAGAAGGAGAGAGAAGAGTCAAAGATGACCCCAAGGTTTCGAGCTGAGGAGACAGGGAGAATGAGAGAGCCATCAATAGAAATAGAAAACGGGGGGAGCAGGGAGGTGGGTTTTGGGGGGGGGGGGGGGGGAAATGAGAAGCTCGGTTTTGATCATATTTAATTTCAGTCCTCCAGTGTTTCAAATCTCTTCTCTACCACTATGTTATCCAAGTCTGTCAATGAGGCTGTCTCTTCCTATAATACTATTATCTCCTCTGCTCTGGATACTCTTGCTCCTCCCATTCCCCGCTCTGTAAGGTATACCAAATCCCAGCCTTGGCTGACCTCTAGAATCCGCTACCTACATTCCTGTGCCTGCTCTGCCGAACGCCTTTGGCTGAAATCCTGTGCCCGTGCTGACTTCATACATTTCAAATTCGTGTTGACCTCCTTCCAGTCTGCTCTTTTACTTGCCAAACAGGACTATTACATCCAGTTGACAAATTCTCTTGGCTCAAACCCTCGAAATCTCTTTGCCACACTGAACTCTCTCCTCAAAGTGCCTTCACCTCCAACCCCCCCTTCACTTTCCCCCCAGACTCTGGCTGAGTACTTTCATGATAAGGTTCACAAGATTAAACTTGAATTCTCAACCAGGTCATCTCCACCTCTCCTTCCCCTAGTCCATTCTCTCAACCCTCCTTCAACCCCTGCCTCCTTTTCTTCCTTTTCTGAAATCACTGAAGAGAGGAAACTACACATCTTATTTCCTCCTCAAAATTACCTACCTGTTCCTCTAATCCTATTTCCACCCATCTACTTAACACTATCTCTCCTTCTGTCATCCCTTTTATTTGTCATATCCTCAATCTTTCACTGTCCACTGTGACTGTTCCTGATGCCTTCAAACATGCCGTAGTCACACCACTCCTTAAAAAACCTTCAATGGACCCTACCTGTCCTTCCAACTATTGCCCCGTCTCCCTCCTCCCTTTCCTATCCAAGATACTTGAACGTGCTGTTCACCGCCATTGCCTTGACTTTCTTTCATCTCAAGCTATTCTTGATCCACTTCAATCTGGCTTTCGCCCCCTTCATTCAGCTGAAACAGCGCTTGCTAAAGTCTCCAATGATCTGTTCCTGGCCAGATCCAAAGGTCTCTTTTCTACCCTCATCCTTCTTGATCTATCTGCTGCTTTTGACACTGTTGATCACAGCCTACTCTTTAATACGCTGTCCTCACTTGGATTTCAGGGCTCTGTTCTTTCCTGGTTTTCTTCTTATCTCTCCCAGCTTAACTTTAGTGTATACTGTAGTGGATCCTCCTCTACTTCTATCCCACTGTCAGTTGGTGTACCTTAGGGATCTGTCCTGGGACCTCTTCTTTTCTCCATCTATACTTCTTCCTTTGGTACTCTGATCTCATCCCATGGTTTTCAGTATCATCTTTGTGTTGATGACTCCCAGATCTACCTCTCCACACCAGAAATCTCAGCCAAAATCCAGGCCAAAGTATCAGCCTACCTGTCTGACGTTCTGCCTGGATGTCTCAGCACCATCTGAAACTAAATATGACCAAGATTGAGCTTCTTATCTTTCCCCCTAAACCAACCTCTCCTCCTCCCCCATTCTCTATTTCTGTGGATAACACTCTCATCCTTCTTGTCTCATCAGCTCGTAACCTTGGGGTCATCTTCAACTCCTCCCTCTCCTTCTCTGCACATATTCAGCAGACTGCTAAAACCTGTCGTTTCTTTCTCTATAATATCACCAAAGTTCGCCCTTTCCTTTCTGAGCACACTACCAGAACCCTCATCCACACTCTTATCACCTCTCGCTTAGACTATTGCAACTTGCTTCTCACAGGTCTCCCACTTAGCCATCTATCTCCTCTTCAATCTGTTCAAAATTCTGCTGCACAACTAATATTCCGCCAGTGTCGTTATGCTGATATTAGCCCTCTCCTCAAGTCACTTCACTGGCTTCCTATCCGTTTCCGCTTACATTTCCCTCCAAGATACTTGAGCGCGCAGTCCACAGCTGCTGCCTTGATTTTCTCTCCTCTCATGCCATCCTCGATCCGCTTCAATCCGGTTTTCGCCCTCTTCACTCGACAGAAACAGCACTCTCTAAAGTCTGTAATGACCTGTTCCTTGCCAAATCCAGAGGCCACTACTCCATCCTCATCCTCCTTGATCTATCCGCCGCTTTTGACACTGTCAATCCTGACTTACTTCTTGCCACACTGTCCTCATTTGGGTTCCAGGGTTCTGTCCTCTCCTGGTTCTCCTCCTATCTCTCCCACCGCACCTTCAATGTTCACTCTCATGGATCTTCCTCCACCCCCATCCCCTTATCTGTTGGTGTTCCCCAGGGATCTGTCCTTGGACCCCTTCTCTTCTCAATCTACACCTCTTCCCTGGGCTCCCTGATCTCATCTCATGGTTTCCAGTATCATCTCTATGCTGATGACACCCAACTGTATCTCTCCACACCAGACATCACCGCGGAGACCGAGGCAAAGGTATCGGCCTGCTTATCCGACATTGCTGCCTGGATGTCCAACCGCCACCTGAAACTGAACATGTCCAAGACCGAGCTTATCGTCTTTCCACCAAAACCCACTTCTCCTCTTCCTCCACTTTCTATCTCAATTGATAACACCCTCATCCTCCCCGTCTCATCTGCCCGCAACCTCGGAGTCATCTTTGACTCTTCTCTCTCCTTCTCTGCGCATATCCAGCAGATAGCCAAGACCTGTCGCTTCTTCCTCTTTAACATCAGCAAAATTCGCCCTTTCCTCTCTGAACACACCACCCGTACTCTCGTCCACGCTCTCATTACCTCTCGCCTGGACTACTGCAACTTACTCCTCACCGGCCTCCCACTTAGCCATCTATCCCCCCTTCAATCTGTTCAGAACTCTGCTGCACGTCTCATATTCTGCCAGAACCGATAAACTCATATCACCCCTCTCCTCAGGTCATTTCACTGGCTTCCGATCAGATACCGCAATTCAATTCAAGCTTCTCCTTCTTACCTACAAATGCACTCAATCTGCTGCCCCTCACTATCTTTCTACCCTCATCTCCCCTTACGTTCCCGCCCGTAACCTCCGTTCACAGGATAAATCCCTCCTCTCAGTACCCTTCTCCACCACCGCCAACTCCAGGCTCCGCTCATTCTGCCTCGCCTCACCCTATGCTTGGAACAACCTTCCTGAGCCCTTACGCCAAGCCCCCCCCCCTGCCCGTCTTCAAGTCTTTGCTTAAAGCCCACCTCTTCAATGCTGCGTTCGGCACCTAACCCTTACCGTTCAGTGAATCCAGACTGCCCCAATTTGACTGCCCCTATCGGACCGACCGTTCACTTGTCTATTAGATTGCAAGCTCTTTGAGCAGGGACTGTCTCTCTTTGTTAAATTGTACAGCGCTGCGTAACCCTAGTAGCGCTCTAGAAATGTTAAGTAGTAGTAGTTCAAACTCCTCTTATTGACCTATAAGTGCATTCACTCTGCAGCTCCTCAGTATCTCTCTACTCTCATCTCTCCCTACATTCCTCCCCGGGAACTCTATTCAATGGGTAAATCTCTCTTATCTGCACCCTTCTCCTCCACTGCTCACTCCAGACTCCATTCCTTTTATCTTGCTGCCTCATATGCCTGGAATAGACTTCCTGAGCCGGTACGTCAAGCTCCATCTCTGGCCATCTTCAAATCTAAGCTAAAAGCCTACCTTTTTGATGCAGCTTTTAACTCCTAACTCTTATTCACTTGTTCAGAACCCTTATTTTATCATCCGCACTTTAATATTCCCTTATCTCTTGTTTGTCCTGTGTGTCTGTCCTAATTAGATTGTAAGCTCTGTCGAGCAGGGACTGTCTCTTCATGTTAAAGTGTACAGCGCTGCGTACGTCTAGTAGTGCTTTAGAAATGATAAGTAGTAGTAGTAGTATATTTGCATATCATTAGCGTTGAGCATTAGGGAGTTGCTTGGCAGTGCTGTTCTGGCACTATTCTTCTGGCGCTGTACTGTACAGCGCCGCAGTTTTGAGCATCGGCCTCTTGAGTATCAGTGCTTATGTATCTCTAATCTACAGATGGACCCCTGAGGGTTCCCCCCCCCCTGAGTGTTTGTATGTAAATTGTTAGTTGTTTGCTTTGACAATTACATACTGATAAGTTTCAGGCTGCACTACTCCTTATACCTGTGATGTCATTGGAATGTTTCAGCTTCTCTGCTGCCATCTGCTGGTAAGGGAAATATTCCAATAGTCTGGATTGATCAGGTAGGAATCAAGGAAAGGAGATTATCAGGTAAAATCAAATTTTACCATTTTAATAAAACAGTTTCTATCACCCCTTAATTGGAGGTCTAGTATCACTAACTGAATAGAACTGTCTTGTGTCTTCAAAATAAAATGTCTTCAAAACAAAATGTCACATAGAGGTGGCATTGATGTAAGTAGTTAGAAACTCACGGTCATCAAGCATAAGACATAAATACAATAATTTTTAACATTAATTTAAATTAACGATTGTGTATACTTGCTTCACAACCTTTCCTTAGACAATTTACCTACTTTATACTGTTGAATATAACAAGCATTCCTGCCTTTATGCCAAGTTTAATATAAAGCAGGTCCTCATGATTCATTCATAATCATTCATGAGCTCAGTTTAATGAATCCATTTGTCATGGTGTTAAGACTCTGAATGGCATTTTCTTCTTGCTTTCCTTATTTCCCCATTCATTCTGAAAGATTGTGAACATTATTCGGAAAGTGTGTTTCTTGCATCTAGAAAAACTTTGCATTGAATAAGGCCCTATGTGGAAAAAGCATCTACTGATCTTAGATACTGTATTTAGAAACAACAGGTGAAGGCAGTGCAGAACAGTTTAAGAGAACAGAATCTATCCTTGGATTATCTGCAGTCTGACAGTATTGCATTATAGGTCTTATAATTATATTTTTCATGTAAAGATATATGTTTCCTTTCAGTGGTTTGAGTACCTGTACAATGGTTTGGATGGTTGTGTGGGTTATGTATGTACTGATGTTGAGAGAAGGCAGAATTTTAAAGATGGACCAGTTTCCCAAAATAAGAGATGATGAAAGTATCAGTGATGAATGTGCAGTCTGAATAAGGGACTTTTAGAAGTTAATTTCCCATGGCTGGCCTTGGTGAAGAAGCTGTGTCTGCCTCTGTCTCCTAGGAGATGGGAACTGTCTGCTGCCTGAGGAATACTAATAGGTTAACAGGCAAACAGCTAGGGCAGGAGGTCATGCTTTGTGTTGTGAAAAAGAAGAGAAAAATCAGGTTTCTTGGTGCTGCTACTGTTTTTAATGGGTTTATAACCAGGCACAGGCAAATTGAAGGTTTTAAGGTAACAGAAAATTGTATTCTTGTCTCCAGTGAAATAGAGACATTGCACAGACATTGTGCAGTATGTTGTTAACGTTTTGTTTCTGAAGCAACAGAGAGCTTAATGAATAAAAACAATGAGGTGGAGACCTCACTGGATACAATTGCTTAAAATGATAAGCAGCTCAAACTCAAAGCCCCCGCATTTACTTTATAAATTTACTTCCCATAGTTAGTGAGATTAAATAAATTCCATTTGGACAGCCAGTGGAAAGGACTTAAAAAATTAAATCTTCCTTAAAGAAAGGATTTGGAGCATCTCATTCTGTCAGATACACGTGGAGGGGCATAATCAAACGCGAACGTCCATCTCCATGGGCGTCTATCTCCGAGGATGGGTACGTGAAGGGGCGGGCCAGACCGTATTTTCGAAAAAGATGGGTTTCCATCTTTTTTTCGATAATACGGTTTGTGCCGGGCAAATGCATCGGATTTGGACAGATTTGAGCTGGGCGGTTTCATTTCTCAGCGATAATGGAAACCAAAGGTGCCCAGCTCAAAAATGAACAAATCCAAGGTATTTGGTCGTGGGAGGGGCCAGGATTTGTAGTGCACTAGTTTCCCTCACATGCCAGGACACCAACCGGGCACCCTAGGGGGCACTTGTAAAAAGTAAAAAAAAAAAAAAAAAAGTTAAATTACCTCCCAAGTCCATAGCTCCCTTCCCTTGGGTGCTGAGCCCCCCAAATCCCCCCCAAACCCCACTGCCTACAACTCTACACCATTACCATAGCACTTATGGCTGAAGAGGGGCACCTAGATGTGGGTACAGTGGGTTTTGGGGGCGGTTTGGAGCGCTCCCATTTACCAGCACAAGTGTACCAAGTGGTGGTGGGGGGGGGGGGGGGGATTGGCCTGAGTCCACTCGGCTGAAGTGCACTGCACCCACTAACAACTGCTCCAGGGACCTGCATACTGCTGTGATGGAGCTGGGTATGACATTTGAGGCTGGTATACAGGCTGGGAAAAAAAGTTTTTAAAGTTCTTTTTTTGGAGTGGGAGGGGGTTGGTGACCACTGGGGGAGTCAGGGGAGGTCATCCTCGATTCCCTCTGGTGGTAATCTGGGCAGTTGGGGCACTTTTTGGGGACTTGTTCGTGAGAAAAAAGGGTCCAGAAAAAGTGACCTAAATTCTCACTTCTGGCGCCCTTCTTTTTTCCATTATCGGCCGAGTGCGCCCACCTCTCGGCCGATAAACACGCCCCAATCCCGCCTTCACCACACCTCCAACACGCCCCCGTCAACTTTGTCCGTTCCCGCGACAGATTGCATTTGGAGACGCCCAAAATCGGCTTTCGATTATACCGATTTGGGCGCCCACGGGAGAAAGATGCCCATCTCCCGATTTGGGTCGAAATGTGGGCATCTTTCTCTTTTGAAAATAAGCTAGCTAGTATCTTCCCTTGTAGATTACAAAACTCCTTGGGGGGGGGGGGTGTCACGTGATGCTGCACTGCTGAGAAGACGCGGGTCTCTTAGGCTCCGTCCCAACCGCTGTTAAACAATGAGCAAACCCCAGCAAAACAGTACCCCTACTTGTCTACTGCAGGGCTTTGAGGCATGGAGTCCATCGGCGATTTTGGTACCTGCACCATATCGGAGGGTGACGTACCTGGATGCCGACTAAAACTCAGAGTGCGGGGAAGGACCGCATTCCAAGATGGCAATGGATCAGGTCGCAGCAATTATGGCTCCTGTAGTGACGCTACAAGAAGAAGCGGTCAGAGAACTTACAAAACAACTTACTGTGGTTTTGGACAATAGATTATCTAAATTACAAGCATCAGTAGATGATATCCAAGAAAGTTTGGAACGACAGGGCTCACGACTGCAAAGAGTGGAGGAGCGAATCTCCAGTCAAGAAGACCACGTGGCGGGGGCGGAAGCTCGCCTCGCTGCTTTGGAATCTCAACATAAGGCGGTGTTACAGCAGGTTGAGGACCAGGAGAACAGAGGGCGACGGAATAATGTTCGCATCATCGGCCTTCCTGAGTCGGTTAAGGAGCAGGAGTTGTGGGATTTTATGGAGTGTTGGTTGCCTCATAAGCTAGACTCCTTGTCACCTGATCTCTGTATGAAGGTAGAACGCAATCATAGAATCGGGCCGCTAAAGGAGGGAGGCATGAGACCACGACCAGTTATGGTCAGAATCCTAAACTATGCAGAGAAGGAAAAGCTTATGCAGCTTTTTCGAGCTCAGATTATATTGGGGCTCGGATTCTACTATTTCAAGATTTTTCGCCTAGAGTGGCAGAAAAGCGCAAGTGAATGAGTCAACACTGCAAGCATCTGTTTAACAAAGGAGTGAGGTTTGCGATTTTGTATCCTGCCAAAGTGTGAGTCGTCCACGGCAACAAATCATTGCTTTTCTCAGACCCCGCAGATCTGAAGAAGTTCGTAGAGAGTGTGCTGCAAAGTGGCTGAGAAAGGACCATGGCTGGAGGAGGTGTGGAACTTGAGTAAACTTCAGTTTGCTATTACTTGGTTTTGCTGAACTATGAGTACTTGCGTTACAGTGTGGGTCTCGGGGGTTCCCAGCTTATCGGAGTCACGTATCTGGGAATTACAGGACCTTGATATCTCTGGACAGACACTGAGTTGATATATGCCTAAGGGGGGTTTTTCTGCAATACCTTTCATGCTGCTATTTTACGGGGTTTGCATCGGAATATCAATGGGAGGGGGGTGGTGGTTAAAGTTTGACTGGAGGTGAAGCTAGGTATGTTGAGGTTGAGTTGGATAAGAGGGCTGTGGTGTGTGTGGAGGGATGTAATGGGGGGAGGGCGGGGGTGTTTCTATGTCTATCTTTATTTCTATTTTTGTTGTTTTCATTCTTATTTTGTTTTTTTGCGGTTCTGGATTTTGGGGGGGAGGGGGAGAACATCAAGGCTGTGTCTCCTATTTCTCATGTTCTTTTCAATTGGGTGGATGTCCCTTCATGTTCCCTACTTGTGCGGGTTCTGGTATGTCAGATGGTTGGGCAGTGGAACTGTGAAACCGTGCGGGGGGGGGGGGGGGGGCGGCTGGGAGACCCTGGGGCCGCACACCTGAGTGTCAGTCATTTTTTTCTTTAGAAATTTGGCTTAATTATAACCATGTCTAACATTAAGGTAATATCCTTAAATGTTGATGGTGTTCATTCACCTGTTAAAAGAACTAGGATTCTGCAAGCACTGAAACGGAAACATGCCGATGTTGCTTTGTTACAGGAGACCCATCTTTCAGTGGCAGAGCATTTGAAATTAAAGCGGGACTGGGTGGGAGACATATATTTTGCATCATATAATGGGAGGCAGCGTGGGGTGGCAATACTGGTTAACAGGTCTCTTGTGTTTACCCTGCACACACTCCATCAAGACCAAGAGGATAGATATGTTATAGCTGTGGGTGAGCTGCAGGGGGTTAGAGTAGCTCTCTGCAGCGTGTATGCCCCTAACATTTATTCACATAGATTTTTTTCTTTGCTCCTGGCCAAGCTGGCCTCCATGGATGAGTACTCCCTAGTGATGGGTGTGGACTTTAATATTACGAGTGATCCTACCATTGATTGTAAACCACCTAAGGTCCCATCAGGAGATTTTGGTGAGAGAGAGGAGAACTTCTTGATGAAGGAACTGTCGCTGATTGACATTTGGAGAACACTCCATGTGGATGAGCGGGATTATACTTTTTTCTCTCATCCACATGGGGTTCATGCATGCTTGGACTATATTCTGATATCTCAGAGATTGCTTGGGGGGGGGGGGGGTGATATCCTCGGTCATTGAGGCGGACACGCTTTCTGATCATTCCCTGGTAACGGTTACCTTACGGTGGAGAGAATGCACACGAGCAAGTAGGTGGAGAATGAACCCAGCATTAGTCCAGGACACTAAATTCCGGACTTTCCTATGCCAAGTTTGGCTTGATTACGAGCGTGATAACTCCATGAATGGGGTGGGCCCTAGAGTTTATTGGGAAGCGGCTAAAACTGTTCTTCAGGATAAGATCAACAGCTATCAGCTGGCCTTCATAGGAAACAGGGGAAGGACCTCTTGGACCAGACATCGCAGTTGCGGGTTCTTTGACGGAACCTTCTTGCGAATCCTTCGGAACAGGTTAGAGGTTAAGAGCATCCAAAAGTTGCTAGATTATAGGGCATTATGTGATATCAGGTTATATAAGTATAAAATGCATTGTGGAGTAACAAGACAGGGAAGTTATTGGCTTCCCTATTTCACCATCATGCTTCTAAAAGCTATATCAGCAGAATGCGTACGTCCCATGGTAAATGTCTTACCCACATTGTAGATATACAGAGGAAATTTACACGTTTCTATGAATCTCTATATGAAACAGGCACTTTTTCTTTGGAAGTGTGTTCAAAATTTGTTGAGTCTCTTCACCTCCCTTTGCTGTCTTCAGACCAGCTTGAGAGCCTTAATGCCCCTTTAGATGGATGTGAAATACAGAGGTTATTAGGAAACTAAAAAATGCGAAGGCCCCGGGTCCGGATGGGCTAGGCTCCAAGTTCTAAAAAATACTTCAGGATCTCATAGTGCCTTCTTTTGTTCAGATGGCAGATGCGATTCGAGATACCCAGGATATGGGGCTGATATTAAATCATGTCTTTATAACAGTCTTGGCCAAACCCAGGAAAGATACTGAATTAATAGGATTTTACAGGCCTATTTCTTTACTTAACCAGGACCTTAAAATTATTGCCTCAGTCCTGGCGTCCTGTTCGGGCTGTTTTTTTGCCGCATTTAATACATCCAAATCAGGTAGGATTCGTGCCACGGTGATTTGCGTCGGCAAACATCTTAAAAGTGAATCGTATTCTCTATGAGGGTAGAGGGGCTCCTGGAGACGTGATACTAGCCAGCTTGGATGCTGAAAAAGCATTTGACAAGGTTGTCTGGGAATACCTTTTCTGGGTGCTCCAGCGGTATAGGATCACTGGGAAATTTCATGACTGGGTGAGGGTACTTTATAGCAACCCTACGGCCCAAATTCTGGTTAACGACAACTTGACGGATACGATTCATTTAGGTCGGGGGGACACGGCAGGGGTGCCCTCTATCTCCGCTTTTATTTGTTCTTGCTTTGGAACCTTTAGCTGCAAGAATACGTCAAGATCCTAATATCAAGGGGATAGAGATGGGGGGGCCGGGAATACCGCATTAACCTATTTGCGGATGACGTTGCTGCTGGTTGATGGGGCTGCCTCATCGCTCCCAGTTATTCGGGAGTATCATTCGGGAATTCGGGTCGTTTGCTGGGCTACGAATCAATTTCAGTAAGTCTGAAGCCCTGCCCATCTCGCATCCGTGTATTAGTGCATCTAGCACAGAGTTCCCACTCTCTTGGGCGACTGTGGGTATCAAATACTTGGGGGTCTTCTTGAGCGCAGATTACAAATGGGTTTATCAAAGGAATGTGAGTGACAAACTAGAGCAGTTGCGGAAGTTATGTGTTGCTTGGAAAGATCTCCCTATTAATTTTATGGGGAGAGTTGCTCTGTGCAAGATGGTCCTTTTGCCTAAATTACTATACTTGCCGCAGATGGTGCCAATGTGGATACAGAGAAAGGAAGAGGCCCTGTATCGTAAAATGATTGGGCATTTGTGTGGCATTCCAGAAGGCCTGGAATAGCTTTTTCCAAATTAACAGCTGCCAGAGACTGAGGAGAGGTAAGGCTGCTGGACCTGAGAGTATATAATGTTGCTTCTTTATTACAGTGGCTTCATGAATTGTATTTGGGTGCAAACGTGTTTGCTACCGCAGAGTTTTGGCAGAATTGGAGTAAGCCGTTTTATGTTTTTTCAGCTGTGGACCCACAGCAGAGTAAGAAGATGGGCATGATAGGCTCAAACCTGTACGTGCGTGCCCTGGGGAAGGCATGGTCGTGGTGGCGTGGAGCTATTGACGGGGCCAGGGGGTATAGCCCTTTCCTGTCACTGACGGGGAATCCTGATTTTTTGCCAGGTATGGACTCAATGGCATTTTGTAGGTGGAAAGTTGGAGGCTGTAGATATTTGGGACAGCTAAAGGAACTGAGTGGTGAGGCATTCCCTTCGTTCGAGCAGTGCAAGCGTGCATGGAACCTCCCAAATAATCATCTGTTTTATTTCATGCAAGTTAGACACTATTTCCAATCCTTTGAGCGACAGCCGTTACAGCCACTACAATTTACCTCTAATGACCAAATTTTTATGTCTCTATTCTCAGATTGAATAAGTTGTCCCGGTGGTATCAGTTGGCCAGAGATAATAGGAAGATGTCTTATTTGGAGACCCTAGCAAAGCAATGGCAGAGGGATTTGGTCGAAGACTTCTCGAGCCCACAGTTGCAGTTGGTATTCCAGGAACTTCCCAGGGTTACCGCAAATGCTGCCCTTCAAGATATTCAGTATAAAATAGTGCACAGGGTATATATAACGTGCAGGAGGGGGTGGCGTATGGGCCTCTGGGGAGATGATACATGTAATAAGTGTGGCACCTCCCAGGGCACATATATACATTCTTTTATGGAGTGCATGACTCTTTCGCCACTGTGGACGCATGCGTTGAAGGTTGTTGAACAGACCTTGCAATGCTCTGTTACTTGGACTTAGTAACATAGTAGATGACGGCAGAAAAAAAGACCTGCACGGTCCATCTAGTCTACCCAACAAGATAAACTCATATGTGCTACTTCTTGTGTATACCTTACCTTGATTTGTATCTGCCATTTTCAGGGCACAGACCGTAGAAGTCTTGCCCAGCACTAGCCCCGCCTCCCAAACACCAGCCCCACCTCCCAATCTCGGCTAAGCTTCTGAGGATCCATTCCTTCTGAACAGGATTCCTTTATGTTTATCCCACGCATGCTTGAATTCTGCTACCGTTTTCATCTCCACCACCTCCTGCGGGAGGGCATTCCAAGTATCTACCACTCTCTCCGTGAAAAAATACTTCCTGACATTTTTCTTGAGTCTGCCCCCCTTCTATCTCATATCATGTCCTCTAGTTCTACCGCCTTCCCATCTCCGGAAAAGGTTTGTTTGTGGATTAATACCTTTCAAATATTTGAACGTCTGTATCATATCACCCCTGTTTCTCCTTTCCTCCAAGGTATACATGTTCAGGTTAGCAAGTCTCTCCTCATACATCTTGTAACGCAAATCCCATACCATTCTCGTAGCTTTTCTTTGCACCGCTTCAATTCTTTTTACATCCTTAGCAAGGTATGGCCTCCAAAACTGGGGCCTCACCAACGACTTATACAGGAGCATTAAAACCTCTTTTCTTCTGCTGGTCACACCTCTCTCTATACAACCTAACTACCTTCTCGCTACGGCCATCGCCTTGTCACACTGTTTCGTCGCCTTCAGATCCTCAGATACTATCACCCCAAGATCCCTCTCCCCGTCCGTACCTAGCAGACTCTCCCTGCCTAATACATACGTCTCCCATGGATTTCTACTCCCTAAGTGCATCACTTTGCATTTCTTCGCATTGAATTTTAATTGCCAAACCTTAGACCATTCTTCTAGCTTCTGCAGATCCTTTTTCATGTTTTCCACTCCCTCCCTGGTGTCCACTCTGTTGCAAATCTTAGTATCGTCCGCAAAAAGGCAAACTTTACCTTCTAACCCTTCGGCAATGTTACTCACAAATATATTGAACAGAATCGGCCCCAGCACCGATCCCTGAGGCACTCCACTACTCACATTCCCCTCTTCCGAGCGAATTCCATTAACCACCACCCTCTGGTTTCTGTCCGTCAACCAGTTCCTAATTCAGTTAACCACTTCAGGTCCTATCTTGAGCCTGTCCAGTTTATTCAAGAGCCACCTGTGGGGAACCGTGTCAAAAGCTTTGCTGAAATCTAAGTAGATTACGTCCATAGCATGTCCTTGATTCAGTTCTCCAGTCACCCAGTCAAAGAATTCAATGAGATTCTTTGACACGATTTCCCTTTGGTAAAACCATGTTGTTTCAGATCTTGCAACTTATTGGCTTCCAGGAAATTCACTATCCTTTCCTTCAGCATCGCTGCCATTACTTTTCCAATAACCGAAGTGAGGCTTACCGGCCTGTAGTTTCCAGCTTCTTCCCTATCACCACGTACCGGGTATTGCTGCTGGGAAATGGGTCTCCTCTGATTCAGGGAGGGTTCAACGAAGCACAGTGTAGATTCGTCTTATTATCTGCCTTACTGGTTAAAAAGTGTATATTACAATCCTGGGCGAAAGTGAAGGGACCTTCCATTAAGGTGTGGCACTCGGTCATGAAAGACATGGCAGAGTGGGTATCTCGCCAGCTTAAAGAGGCGACATCTTTGTACAAGCGACAGTACCGGGATTTATGGCAGCAATATGTTGCCCTTCCTATTCAGGGGGACTGGGAGAGAAGTGGAGATTCATCCAAACTTATTGAGACATAGGTTTTTTTTTTCCCTTTGTTTGTTTCCTTCACACTTTTATTATTATTTTGGGGAACAATGGGGGGGGGGGGGGGGAAGAAAAATCTCTTCAGATCAGGGTGGAGTCGAGTTAATTTTTTTATTAAAATGATTGGGGTGTCAAGAAAGCTTATATGCAATTGTAAACACGTTTGGAATTTTATTGCTACATTGAGGGTTATGAATCAGATGCTCTGTATCCTTGTTGTTCACTCTGTTCTGAGATAATAAAGATATATAAAAAAAAACAACTCCTAGGGGTCCTTTTACAAGGCACGCCAAAAGGTGGCCTACTGTAGTGTGGGCGTATGTATTGGATGCACGCTGGACCATTTCTCCACTGCATCTGGAAAAAGAAAAGAGGGGGGAGGGTTGGGCCAGGAAATGAACGTGCGGCAAAATGAAAACCAGCTTGCGTCTATGGCCTGAGCTCTTAATGCCACCCATTGACAGCGGTAAGGGTTCACACGTTACCCACGCGGTAACCGTCCAGTGTGCCAACTGCTGATTACCACTGGGAATGCCCCCATAGTAGAAAATAGAAAATTATTTTCTTCCACATGTTTTTGGTGTGCACCAGATTCAGAATTACTGCCTACTACATGTGGTAGTCAGGTGGTAATGCCGATTTGGTGCGCGCTGGACGCCCGTAGGCCCTTGTGTGCCTTTGTAAAAGGGCACCAAAATATCATAAGCCAGTAGGACAGCTCCTTTCTCAAAACAATATTGGATCCCATAGTATTGGATCAGTGTAGGTACCTCTCAGTGGTGCCTCCTTAGTGCAGTTCAGCAGCTTGGATTCTGTATGGTTCCCTGTCACCTCTCCTCAATTCAATTTAGTACACAACCACAGGGTATGATCCTTTTCTCTCTTCCTTAGGATACATTCACCTTTGAATCTACCAAACCCCTTCTTGGGCAAGGCTAGCAGGATTCACCTGGGGCTCAGGTCCTACCAGTGGCGTAGCCAGACAGCCAATTTTGGATGGGCCTGAGCCCAAAGTGGGTGGGCACAATATTTTCTCTGCCCTGCCCTACCGCAAAATATAAATACATTAGCTAATAAGGTTCCTCAAGCTCTGTCAGCTGAAGACTTTCTGTCAAGGTGGCCAGAACTCCCGTTTACCAAACTTGGCAGGCAGCAGCAACATCCATAAGCCACTGATACCAGCACCCTATGCATGCTTAGCTGTTGGTGACTCAAGCATGCTGTCACCGACTGCAGAGCTCGGTAGAAGGAAGTTCTGGCCGTCTTTGGAGGAAGTCCTCAGCTGGGCAGGCTTGGGATCCCTACCAGCTATACAGCAAGGGTCAGAACTGGTGTTAGACATGCTAGGGCCCCCTCCCTGATCCCCTCTCCTCCCTGCCTTCCCTCCGATTTCCCAATCTGCCATTACTATCACACCAACAGACCCTGACCAAATACAGAACAAGGGATCACGTATCAGAAATAAAAATATTTAGACAAAAATTGAACTCGGAACCCCAAAAAGTTAAACTTAGCATGTACTTCAACACTGGAGAAATAAAAACAGAAATGCATGTCCTTTCTCCTGAACACGATACAAACACATTTGCTATGTAGATTTCCCAAAGCCAACATATTCCATTTAAAACATTCAAAATACATTGCTTTTTTCTACCTTTGTGGTCTGGACATTGTATTTTTCCATCATGTTGGTTGCAGTTTCTTTTCTGTTTCCCTGTCTGTCGTCTTCTAATTCTCTTTCGAGCGGCTGCTGTCCATTTGTCTTCTTTTACCTTCACTACACCTGCTTCTGACATATTGACTTCTTATTTTTAGCTCTTTCCTCTCTTTTTTCTTCTTTCTGCCTTGCTGTCAACTCAAATTTCACCCTCTCACTGTTCTCCTCCTTTTTAGTTTACAGCTACCTATCAGATTTTCATCTTTTTCTCTCACCCACTAGCTTTTCCATTTTCCCATCGCACTCCTTCCTCAGCCCTCCATTCTCTTTTATTACCATATTTCTATCCTCTGTAATCACTATCTTTTTATTTATTTATTTCATTGCCACCCTCTTCCTCTCCCTCCTGGCCTATCCCACATGGTTCCACCATCTTCCTTCCCTCCACCCTTCTAGCCCAGCATCTGCTCCCTCCTGCCCTCTCCCCCATGTTCCAACATTTCTCCCTCTCTCTTCCCTTACTCCCTCTGTCCGGCATCTCTCCATCACCCTTCTGCTCCTGAATCCAACATCTCCTTCTTTCTCCCCTGTCCACCTCCTGTGTTTCTCTCTCCCTCTCATTCACCGCCAAGTCCAATATATCTCCCTCTCTCCCACTTTCTACCATTTCTCCCTCTCTTGTGCCATGGGTCCAACACTTCTCTTCCCCCTCCCCCCATGCAGCATTTTCTCTCTTCCTCCCTTCCACTGCCATGTTCAACATTTCTGCCTCTCCCCCTCCCTTGTGCCCCATCCAACATCTCTCACTTCCCTCTACAACATCTCTTCCTGCCCTCCACCATCATGTCCAATTTTTCACCATCTATCTTCTCCTCCTCACCACCCCCTGTCCGTCCAACATTTACCATCTCTCCCTCCCCACTACCCCCCTATGTCCAACATTTCTTCCTCTCTTGTCCCTCTCCCCTCCCAATGCAAGATTTTTTCCTTTCTTACCCCTCTATACCCTATGTCCCACAATTCTCTCTCTCTCTCTTGCCCCTCTCCACCTCGTGCTCCCCCCCATGCAGCATCTATCTTAAGAAGACCTCCCTCCAACTCTCCCTCTCTTCAATGGGGCACAGCACCACCCTTAGCAGGCTGAGGTCCGATCCTGCATCTGCCTCCCTCTCTCCCACAGCGCTTCTCAGACGCTGCCTACCTGCATCTACCTCCCGTCTCAGCAGCAGCGGACCAGCGGTAGCGATTCATGCTGCCTCCTGCTTCGTTCTAACCCGGAAGCGTCTCCTCTGCCACGTGCCTGCATCCTGCCCCAGCAGAAACAGGAAGTTGTAATAATGGGGGCGGGACGCGGCAGAGGAGACGCTTCCGGGTTAGAACGAAGTAGAAGGCAGCATGAATCGCTACCGCTGGTCCGCTGCTGAAGTGCTGAGACGGGAGGTAGATGCAGGATCGTGGCGGCGGTAGGTAGGCAGCGTCTGAGAAGCACTGTTGGAGAGAGGGAGGCAGATGCAGGATCGGACCTCAGCTTGCTCCCTCCGTTGAAATGAAAGTTCTCCACTGCTGGCTGGGTGGGCCTGAACCCAAACTGGGTGGGCCTAGGCCCACCCAGGTCCACCCGTGGCTATGCCCCTGGGTCCTACCCTTTATCTACACTGGGTCAAATATATGGAGTCTCACTCTCTTCAGTTCTACCTCCCCTCCTTTCTGGATTTTAAAGTTTGCAGTTTACTCCTCTCTTACCACTTGAGATTTGGTGTAAGCTGTAGCTGACTTTGTTACCCCAACTCCTTAGTTTTTGTTTCTTCCCCAGACTCCTGTGGAGAAGGAAAATGAGCCTCCAGATATAAGGAACACCTACTGCAGCGGTTTGCCAGACTAACCCAACCCCTCGTTACATTTCAGAGTATATTCCTCTGGAATAGGGACCCAGAATCTTCCTCCTGTTACTGCAAGGAAGGTACATTTTGGCATCCTGCTTTACAGGAAACCTTTTTCTCAATTTCCTTCTTGAGGAGTAAATCAGCATTCTTTAACCAAGTTTTCCTGTTTTTAGATTCAAGGAAAAGTGAAGTGATTAGACTAGAATGGGAGGGCCTTCCAAAGATAGTGGCCTAGTGGTTAGGGTGGTGGACTTTGGTCCTGGGGAACTGAGGAACTGAGTTCGATTCCCACTTCAGGCACAGGCAGCTCCTTGTGACTCTGGGCAAGTCACTTAACCCTCCATTGCCCCATGTAAGCCGCATTGAGCCTGCCATGAGTGGGAAAGCGCGGGGTACAAATGTAACAAATAAAAACAACCCAACCCCAGGCAGGTTAATATAAATGGATCTGAGGAATCTGAGAGGCAAATCTTGAATATGCTAAGATAGTCGCCTTCCCTAGCCCCAAACCCACAGAGTGATTTGCCCACCTTCCACACTGAACATCAGCCAATCAATGTTTGTTTATTCATCGACTTGATATACCGCTATGCAGAACCTGATCAAAGTGGTTTGCGATATTAAAAACAATTTAGTTAAAAGCCAAGGAAAGGAACGCCACCAAAACAGAAAAGAGTTCCACACACACCCTGAAAGGGAAATAAAGGAGGGAAGTTTAGGCAAGTTAAAAAAAAAAGCTAGGATAGGCTATTCCCTATCTCACAGGCCCATCAGTGTAATTTCGCTGGAAAAAAATAAATCATAATTTAAGGACCATAAGTTAATTCAAAAAATATGCTTTAAGATGGGACAAAGTTTGGAAAAGAAAGTTCAACTTTGATATATTTTGGCAGATCATTCCACCATTAAGGTGCTAAAAGTAGAAAAGCTGAAGATCTAGTACTATCATAATGTGCCACTCTAGGAGATGGAAGGACATCGTTGTTGATGATACGTTGAAACCCTCTGCTCAGTGTGCTGCGGCGGCTAAGAAAGCAAATAGAATGTTAAGTATTATTAGGAAAGGAATGGAAAACAAAAGAGAGGATGTTGTAATGCCTTTGTATCGGTCCATGGTGTGACTGCACCTCGAATATTGTGTTCAATTCTGGTCACCACAGCTCAAAAAAGATATAGTGGAATTAGAAAAGGTACAGAAAAGGACGATGAAAATGATAAAGGGGATGGGACGAATTTCCTATGAGGAAAGGCTGAAACATCTAGGACTCTTCTGAGGTCTATAAAATAATGAGTGGAGTGGAACAGGTAGATATGAATCTTTTGTTTACTCTTCCCCAAAATACTAGGGGGCATGTGATGAAGCTACAAAGTAGTAAATTTAATACGAATTGGAGAAAATGTTTCTTCCCTCAACGTGTAATTAAACTCTGGAATTCGTTGTCAGAGAATGTGGTAAAGGCGGTTAGCTTAGCGGGATTTAAAAAAGGTCTGGATGGCTTCCTAAAGGAAAAGTCCATAGACCATTATTAAATTGACTTGGGGGAAATCCACTGCTTATTTCTGGGATGAGCAGCATAAAATGTATTGAACTTTTTTGGGATCTTACAGGTATTTGTGACCTGGATTGGCCACTGTTGGAAACAGGATGCTGGGCTTGAAGGACCTTTGGAGGGGCATAATCGAAAGGGACGCCCAAGATTTGCTGAGGACATCCTCGCAAAACGTCCTGGCGAAGAGGTGGGAAAGTGTACCCGTATTATCAAAAGAAGATGGACGTCCATCTTTTGTTTCGAATACGGTCGGGGATGCCCAAATCTTGAAATTTAGGTCATCCCTAGAGATGGTCGTCCCTAGACTTGGTCGTTTCTGATTTTCGGCGATAATGGAAACCAAGGACGCCCATCTCAGAAACGACCAAATGCAAGCCCTTTGGTCATGGGAGGAGCCAGCATTCGTAGTGCACTGGTCCCTCTGACATGCCAGGACACCAACCGGGCACCATAGGGGGCACAGCAGAGGACTTCAGAAATTGCTCCTAGGTACATAGCTCCCTTACTTTGTGTGCTGAGCTCCCCAACCCTCACCCCCAAAGCTCACTACCCACAACTGTACACCACTACCATAGCCCTTACAGGTGAAGGGGGGCACCTAGATGTGGGTACAGTGGGTTTGTGGTGGGTTTTGGAGGGCTCACATTTACCACCACAAGTATAACAGGTGTGGGGGGGGGGGGGTGGGCCTGGGTCCGCCTGCCTGAAGTGCACTGCACCCACTAAAACTGCTCCAGGTACCTGCATAGTGCTGCGATGGACCTGAGAATGACATTTGAGGCTGGCATAGAGGCTGGCACGACATATTTTGAAAGATGTTTTTTGAGGGTGGGAGAGTTACCACTGGGGGAGTAAGGGGAGGTCATTCCCGATTCTCTCCAGTGGTCACCTGGTCAGTTCGGGCACCTTTTTGTGGCTTGGTCGTAAGAAATGTGCAAGCAGAATGTGGCCACTGTCAGTGGTGTAAAACGGGAATGATGGGTCCTACCTGGTATGTCCCTGGTAAAGGTAACACTATTCGTTTAAGAGAAAAAGTTACATGTGACTCGAATAATGTGGTATATAGTATTACCTGTCCCTGTGGATTGATTTATATAGGGAGAAGTACTAGACCAATCAAGATCCGTCTAACAGAGCACAAATCCAGAATTACCACTCAGAATATACAGGCTCCTTTAGTAGCCCATTGGCTAGAAAAAAAATCATACAGTAGATGAAATACGTTGGAGAATTCTGGAATATGTAGGCCCGGGGGAGGAGGGAGGCTCAGTTAAAAAACTGCTAAATTATCGTGAACAATTCTATATTTTTTCTCTAAATACGGTATCGCCAGCTGGCCTAAATGCCGAGTTAGAATGGATGTCACTGATTGGTTAAACTAGTGACATTCTTATTTTAGACGTCCAATAGAGCCTGGGGGAGGACCCGTGATGTCAGAGCTAATTAAAATATTTAAGTAAGAATTGAGAACGCCGGCGCCATCTTAAGAAGGGGTAAACCCATGATAACAAAGTAGAGCTGACACTGGGATAGACTGTAGGTAAGATTTCTTGATATGTAGAACTCTAAGTAACCTAGATTTTGAAAACTTATGAGGGAAGGTTTTTCAATTGCTAGGAAAATATACTAATATATTGGGTTTTCTATTTTAGGGGATAGCCCTTGACACAGCTCGATATAGAGCGAAACATGCATGTCGGGCAGCTGAACCCTTTGGTCTGATCATTAAAGATAAGTAATTAAATTTGATAAAAATATAAAAGAGATTGTAAAGAAATTGGCTAAACCAATGAAGAAGTGGGCGCTAGTTACATTGCCAAATCTAAGTTTTTGGTAGTGAGCGCCGCTGAGGTTGCCTTTGAAAAACAAGAGAATATGAGAATGTTTAAGATACTGTTTTTCCATATATTTGAGCAGTAGAAAACTCTAAAACTTTGTTTCAATAGCATTAATTACCGGATCCAACTTTGTATGAGAATTGGTCGTAAGAAAAACAGGACCAGGTAAAGTCATCCAAGTGTTCGTCAGGGACGCCCTTTGTCTTTCCATTATGGATCGAGGATGCCTATGTGTTAGGCATGGCTAAGTCTCGCCTTCGCTACGCCCCCGTGAACTTTGGTCATCCCCATGACGGAAAGCAGTTGGGGATGCCCAAAATCGGCTTTCGATTATGCTGATTTGGGCGACCCTGTGAGAAGGACACCCATCTTCCAATTTATGTTGAAAGATGGGCGTCCTTCTCTTTCGAAAATGAGCCTGTTGTTCTGTCCCAGTATGGCAATACTTATGTACTTAAGATAATGTCTATTTAGTGAGCAGTGATCGAGATGGAGTATAAGGAGTAATCATGTTCGATAAGAGAGAACAGTCACAAACAGATGGAAACTACTAAAAAAGGGGCACCAAAAAATGGAAAAAGTAGAGTAACGAAAACTTCTCACAGCTGATGTTCAAACCAAAATTTATTCAGAGTTCTTCTAAAACATGGATGACAACCCGACACGACTCATGTTTCGGCCTAATCGGCCTGCATCAGGGGTCTATAAATTTTAAAATCATACATTAAAAAAATAATTAATAAATATACATACAGTATAAATAACATATACATAAATGTATGTTTATGAAAAAACATGTATAAATATAAATAAAATTGTAAAGAGAGACATACCTAGGAAATAGTAAACTAATATGTATCTCCAAGACTGGTCATCAAAGGTTAAAAATCCTGTTATCAAGAATAAAACAAATGCAAGCATAAAATGTAATACATAATATATATAAAAAATATATCCAAAAAGAGATGACAGGGATAACATGTTGTAAACAATATATGCATATATGAATGGATAATTAATATGCAAATAGATAAAATGATAGTACACAGGCATCAATTTCCAAGTAAAATGGTTGATAATATATTTTTTCAAAACAATAAATTTGAACAATAAGTATGAGTGAAAGATGAAGCATCACTGTGAGCTCGTAATGGTACTGAGAACACACCATTATAGAACGATAAGTGGAAGGCAAAAAGGCATTTATAAAAAGTGGAAGACAAAACAACATAATAAAAGCATAATAAAAATACAGCATAAATAAACAAATATTGAAATATTGAAACACATCGTTGCACCAAGAAAGACCAACATTGCTAAGGTAGGAGGACAATAATGGATAATAAATGAAAAAAATAAATAATAAAAAATATAATAAAAACATAAAATAATGTAGATGAAAAGGAGAAAAACAAAAAGGACATATAAAAATGTACGTTACAAATTAAAAGAGCCAATCGAGAAAACATTGCCGAAAGCAATGCTGCATATTATAAAACATTGCAGAGATCATTGTTGCATATTATAAACATGAAAAGCTTATCTGAGTGTGGCAGAATGAAACTGTAAACGTATCATGATGCTGGGGGCACATCATTGCAAAGTTAAAAATGGAAGACTGAATGTTAAACTAAAAAGAAGGGAGATCATATAAAAAAAACAAATGACAATCATTACAGAGAGCAATACTGCATATTGTAAACGTTAAAAGACAAACCTACTATGGTAGAAATGTACTGTAACCATATCATAGTGCTGAGGGCACAAAAGTTGCAAAGATAAACAAGCCATTCGCAGTAAAAAAAAAAAAAGCGCTTTGCATTAAAAAAAATAAACGAGACAAAGTTTGCTCAGAAGAAAAGCGCTGTACAGTGAACGTAGGCAAACAAACCGACTCAAAAGAACAGCGCTATACAGTAAAAAAACATCACAAAGAGCAGTGATGCATCTTTATAAATGTGGGCAATCAAAATGACTTTAAATTATAAGTAAAGTAAGACAGAATAACGGACTTACCAATCCAAATGAATACTCGAAACACGGATATAGTAATAAACTGTATCTGTTCGCAAACAGGAAAGCTCCCTCTTGCTATCCAATTTAAATAACATTAGTAGGAGTGACATCACTAGAAAAATGCGCCAAAAAATAAAAAAAATCAAAATCAAAACTCAGATATAAAATAAGGATATAAACACAAAACCACAAGATTAAATCATATATAAAATCTGATCTAATAAAATGAAATGAAATAAGATAAACTAAAACAAGATGAGTTATTCAAAAAAATAAAAATGTAAAATGCATGTGTGAAAACGGGGATAAAAAAAATCACACAATAGTCACAAATAAAAAATACACAAATGAGTAAAAAATAGATGGAATACAAATAAGAAAAAGAAAAATGTAAAAATGATTAAAAAACCACCATGAGTAAAATTGGAATTAAAAAGGAGTGTCATACAATGAAAACATACAAAAAAGAAATAAAAAAAAGAAAAATCACCAAAAGCAGAGTATATTTACAAAAATGGTGTAAAATCAATTTCAGTGTTCAAGGCACAGGTTGCAAGAGTACCCAAGTTGTATATCATTCTTTGCTCTTCATGTAATAATCAAATATCAATATCTCCTCCATGCCAAGTAGTTGGTATTCTCTTAGCTACAAAAAACTTCAAGTCATCAATGGTATGGTCTTTCTCTTCCCAATGTGTGACCAATGGGACACTTTGAACATTTCTTCCAATGCAACTTCTATGTTTGATAATTCTGGTTTTAATGGCTCTTTTGGTTTTACCCACATAGAGAAGTTTACACGGGCACATAATTATATATATAACACCAATCGTGTTACAATCTGAAAATGGTTTAATTAAAGAATCTTGTTGGTATTAGGGCATATGAAAGATGTTAGTGAGTGCCTACATACTGAACAGCGGCCACATGATGTATGTCCACCACCAGATTGTCTGGGATGATGAGGATAGAACCTGTCTCAGTTTCTCAATCTTGGAGGAAAAAAGTGAATTGGCAGGTGGTTGGAAGGATTGTATGGTTGATGATTTGGGAGCAGTAAATTGGGTGATAATTTCAAATAAAGTTTTTGCAGAATTTGCAGAAGAGGAAATCATTTTCTCAAAATAGGATTTCTTAGCAAGTTTCAGCTGAATGTTATAGATGTTTTGAACTTTTTGGGGATCTTGCCAGGTATTTGTGCCCTGGATTGGCCACTGTTGGAAACAGGATGCTGGGCTTGATGGACCTTTGGTCTGTCCCAGTATGGCAATACTTATGTACTTATGTATTTACATGACTATAAAGTAGCAGGCAATGTGTAAGGGGCTTCATATCTTTAACATTATCCTCTCTCCCCTTCTTACTATCATCCAGATCACTCTTGTATACGTTTTAGTTGTGCAGATGATATACAAATTTTTTATCGCGTCTCTGATTCCTCCTCCATTACTCGACTTAATGACCACGTCTCTTCCTGGCTAATATTCAACCTTCTTTTCCTGAGCTCTTTAAAATGTGAGTCTATCCTTTTCTCTGCATCTCATAACATTGTTCCTCCTGTCCCCTCTATTATGGTCATGCACTCACTTACATGGAGTATATTAGAATTCTTGATATTCTCTTGGATTCAAAGCTTACTTTTAAACCCCAAGTAGACTCTGTCAACCGCTCCTCATTCTTTGCACTTCACCGCATTCATGCCATTCACCCTTTCCTTTCTGCATCACTTCTTCACTCACTCATTCTATCTCTTGTCATGTCACATCTCGATTACTGTAATTCTCTCTATGCCGGTCTCCCTCAGTACTTATTCAAATAACTGCAATTAATCCAGTCCACTGCTGTCAAACTTCTTCACAATGCTCATTGTTTTGACCATGTAATGCCTCTCCTCTGCTTGGAACACTGGCTCCTTGTCATCTCACAAGTTAAATACAAAATTCTTCTTTTGGTCTACAAATCCTGTCTCCCCACAGCCCCCTCCTACCTTAATAACCTTGCCATCTTATACACCTCCTACACTGTCTCCGCTCAGCTAATAACAACTTTTGACCATTTTTCACCCTTAATTCTACATCTTATATTTTACGCGACTTTGCTTTTAGATACATTGACCCCAAGTAATGGAATGACCCTTCCCCTTCATATCAGAAAGAAGTCCACGTTAACATCTGTCAAGAAACATCTCAAGACTGATCTATTTTCTGAATCTTTCCCTTCTCATGGCTAAACTTTCTCTTCATCTCGTTTACCCTCTCTACTTCACTACTTTCTTTCTTTCTTTCTTTCTTTCTTTCTTTCTTTCTTTCTTTCTTTCTTTCTTTCTTTCTTTCTTTCTTTCTTTCTTTCTTTCTTTCTTTCTTTCTTTCTTCTGGCTAGATGACTATCCAGCTTATTTAGGCCGGCCATCTTCCGACACGAAATTGGCATAATCGAAAGCAGATTTTGGCTGGCCTCAACTGCAGGCCGTCGCGGAGCCAGCCAAACTTCAAGGGGGCGTGTCGGCAGGGTACAGAAGGCGGGACGGGGCATTGTATGAAATGGCTGGCTTCGCCCGATAATGGAAAAAAGAAAGCCGGCCCTGACGAGCTTTTGGCCGACTTTATTTGGTCCCTTTTTTTTCAGGTCCAAGTCCCCAAAAAGTGCCTGAACTGACTACATGACCACTGGAGGGAATCGGGGATGACCTCCCCTGACTCCCCCAGTGGTCACTAACCCCTCCCACCCTCAAAAATACAACTTTAAAAACATTTTTTGCCAGCCTCTATGCCAGCCTCAAATGTCATATCCAGCTCCCTGACTGCAGTATGCAGGTCCCTGGAGCAGTTTTTAGTGGGTGCAGTGCACTTCAGGCAGGTGGACCCAGGCCCATCCCCCCCTACCTGTTACACTTGTTGTGGTAAATGTGAGCCCTCCAACCCCCCCCCCCCCAAACCCACTGTACCCATATGTAGGTGCCCCCTTTCACCCATAAGGGCTATGGTAATGGTGTAGAGTTGTGGGGAGTGGGGGGCTCAGCACACAAGGTAAGGGAGCTATGCACCTGGGAGCTATTTTAATGTTTTTTTTTACTTTTTAGAAGTGCCCTCTAGGGTGCCCTGTTGGTGTCCTGGCATATCAGGGGGACCAGTGCACTACAAATGCTGGCCCCTCCCACGACGAAATGCCTTGGATTTGGCTGGGTTTGAGATGGCCGGCCTCGATTTCCATTATCGGCAAAAACCGAGGCCGGCCATCTCAAACCCAGCCATCTCTGACATTTGGCCGGCCTCAACCGTATTAGCGAAACGAAAGATGGCCGACCATCTCGTTTGAAAATACGGTTGGCCCCGCCCCTTCACGGCGCTGTCCTCGGAGATGGGTGCCCTTAGAGATGGCCGGCCCAATTCGAAAATGCCTCTCCACGTGTAGGCCCAGTGTGGTACATAAAATGTGGTAAAATAAATAAATACCCATAATGACAGGACCATACTGAGCTATAGTTGTGCCTTGTGTGACTGGCCCATTGCACCCCCTCTATTTCACCACCGTCAACAAGAGATGTGGAATGGAAGCAATCTTTTGGTACTCCATATTTGCACCCTATGCTCTCCTAGCACTTGATACAGCACTGCATAATAATATAGAATTTCAGAAAGGGGTTTTCTGCTTTCCTTCATACAAACGTTTCTCCAGTGAGTCCACTGGTCTTGGCAGTCATTGAAGACATTTCCAGTGCAGATTTTATTTTCAATTCTGCATGTGTTATTTTCAAGGGAAAAAGTACCCACATGAAAAGCTGGTGCAGATCTCTGCAGGTATATTTTTTGGGGCAGCTTTCAAAAGGAAAGTGGCTGAATCTTCCTTTTGATATAATTAGTGGCAAGTGTGCAAGTAAAAGAGGTCAATTTAAGCATCTTAACTTATAATAGTTTAATTTTATTTCACAGTGGTCATAGGTTGCATTCATATTTCCTGATACTGTTTATTTATGTGGAGCATCTCTCGGGTCAAGTGCGGAGTCATTTTGTTTGATTCTCATTTCTCTTTCAGACCCCAGATTCAGCAGTTGATTTGTAGCTGTTATTTTAAATTGCATTTGCTGAGCAAGATGCAGTAGTTACTGCCAAAAATAGACTTTCTAAGAGTAGTAGAAGCAATGGTCTTCAGAGATGGGAAGGCGGTAGAACGAGAGGGCATGAAATGAGATTGAAGGGGGGCAGACTCAAGAAGAATGTCAGGAAGTATTTTTTCACGGAGAGGGTGGTGGATACTTGGAATGCCCTCCCGCGGGAGGTGGTGGAGATGAAAACTGTAACGGAATTCAAACATGCGTGGGATAAACATAAAGGAATCCTGTGCAGAAGGAATGGATCCTCAGGAGCTTAGCCTAGAATGGGTGGCAGAGCTGGTGGTTGGGCGGCGGGGATAGTGCTGGGCAGACTTATACGGTCTGTGCCAGAGCTGGTGGTGGGAGGCGGGACTGATAGTTGCGAGGCGAGGATAGTGCTGGGCAGACTTATATGGTCTGTGCCAGAGCTGGTGGTTGGGAGGCGGGACTGGTAGTTGGGAGGCGAGGATAGTGCTGGACAGACTTATATGGTCTGTGCCAGAGCAGGTGGTGGGAGGCGGGACTGATAGTTGGGAGGTGAGGATAGTGCTGGGCAGACTTATATGGTCTGTGCCAGAGCTGGTGGTTGGGAGGCGGGGATAGGGCTGGCCAGACTTATACGGTCTGTGCACTGAAGAGGACAGTACAAATAAAAAAGTAGCACATATGAATTTATCTTCTTGGGCAGACTGGATGGACCGTGCAGGTCTTTTTCTGCTGTCATCTACTATGTTTACTATGTTGCCTTGACTATTGTAATGTTGCCTATTTGGGTCTGCTGGCAACTTGCACCCAATCACTTCAGGTAGTTCAGAATTTGGCAGTGCGGTTGTTGTTTAGCCTGAGGAAGTTTTTTCATGTATCTGTCTATCTGAAAAGACTGGGGTGGTTGCCCATTGCATATTGTGTTAATTTTAAAACTGTTATTTTTACTCCATTGTGTTTTGTATCAGGCATCATCTTTCTACTTGAAACATGCTGTGCACAAGTATGTGCCATCTCAGCAGCTGCAATCAAAGATGGTTTGTGATTTAGTAGTGTCTGCTTTGAATCAGCAGCATTTGGATGTAAGAAGGAAGGGAACTTTCTCAATTACTGGACCAGCTGAGTGGAACAAATTGCCATGTGGGCTGAAAAATGAACGTCAGTTAACGTCATTTGAAAGCACATTTATTATGTCTGGCTTATCACGTTCCCACTGGGTTTGAGTGACTGCTTGGGAAGTTTTGGACTATACTGACATGATTATCATTGTTTTGTTTGTTTGTTTTTTTTTTAAAGAATTTGTTCATTGATTGTTTTTATTTATGTGATTTTATGTATGTTACTTTTGTTTGCGGCCCTTGATAAGGGCAGGTTACAAGTAATAAAACAAAACCAAACCAAAGCATATAATTTTGTGTTTGCACTGCATTTAATAAAAGCATTGTATCACTTGGAAATGCAGGGCAGAAAACTGTGAAGTCTTTTCCAGTACTGGCACCTCTGCATTGCCTATGTAAAATACACACCTTTTTGGACTTTTAACATAGGTGCTCTGTTATAAAAACAGCTGCCACCATGAATGTAACTCACTTTGAGCTACAACTGAAAAAGGCATGATACAAATGCCCTTTTACTAAAGTACATTAACTTCTGGACTTAGCATACTGTATTGCAGGATTTTCCTTCGCTTTAAGCCTTGAGCATTTGTATTTTGTTTTTTTTGCAGATTGTGTGCTAATGCTCCCATTAGTGTGTTGAACCTGTAAAAAATTAACACAGGATCACTTACTGCCTCCTATTTAGGAGGTGCTAAGTGCTCCTGCGTTAATTCTATATTATCCAGTTAGCACACGTTACTCATAACGTGCTAGTTGGATAAACAGGAGTGACTGGAGATCACTCTTGCCCCAACTAGGCCACTAGACCACCAGAGCTTCTAAGGTAGACCCAGGGAGGGCATATGATAGGTGGGTGGTGCTTTTGGTTAGAGGGATGACTTTCTATTGGGAGGCTGGGGGGGGGGGGGGGGGCATGCCATACCTGTTTTGTTTTTAGCCAAAACTGTGTGATGAATTTCTGCCACAGTTTCAGTTTTAGCTGATACCAATAGAAATCAAACAAAATAAAACATGGAAAAGAAAATAAGATGATACCTTTTTTATTGGACATAACTTAATACATTTCTTGATTAGCTTTCAAAGGTTGCCCTTCTTCGTCAGATTGGAAATAAGCAAATGTGCTAGCTGACAGTGTATATAAGTGAAAACATTCAAGCATTACTATGACAGTCTGACAGGGTGGGAGGATGGGGGTGGGTAGGAGGTATCAATGATATGCTTTGATGTCCCCATGCATACCTCCTACCCACCCCCATCCTCCCACCCTGTCAGACTGTCATAGTAATGCTTGAATGTTTTCACTTATATACACTGTCAGCTAGGACATTTGCTTATTTCCGATCTGACGAAGAAGGGCAACCTTCGAAAGCTAATCAAGAAATGTATTAAGTTATGTCCAATAAAAAAGGTATCTTATTTTCTTTTCCATGTTTTATTTTGTTTGATTTCTATTGATCACCTTAAGAGTGGACTAACACGGCTACCACACTCCTCTACTTAAGCTGATACCAAAAAACCTGATTTTGGTTGCCCTTTACTTTCTAGCTCTATTTACCATGCTTGTTGCAGTGAGTGCAGTACAAGCTGTGGAGTCTGTGAATGGATGTATTGGTATCTGTTCCTGCCTCTGCCTCCTACCTCTATCAACAGCATTCTCTTTAAAGTGATGTTCAGCAACACTGTAACAGAAATTTTGTAGTTAATGGCAACCATAAAAAGATTTTCCTATCAGTTTTTTTTGTGGGTCACCAGATGGCCACCAGGCTTTATATCTGCTGGCCTTTTATTGTTGAGTTGCCAAACATGTTTGGAATATGTTTTATCTGTATTAGCTTAGAGCAGCAGCCTGAGAACCAGGGAACCCATAGTTCAAATCCTATTGCCACTGTTTGAAGTCTTGGACAAGCCACTTAACCTTCCATTGCCTCGGGTACAAATTGTATGCCTTCCAGAGAAGGAAAACACCTACTAAAATCATTCGGGTCTTATAAAGCAATTCTACCGTACCATAACAGTACTAAGTTCCAGGGGGTCATACAACAAGGAAAAGGCAACACTGTAAACGTTGCAGTTAGCGATAGAACATCAATACACCTACTGCAAAACTAATCAAGCTGGATTACTACAGATCAATCCTACACAGATATTCAATGCTGACAGAATATCTGGCCTTTTACATACACAAACACAGGTAGACTCTCATCAAGTATAGAAAAAGTAACAAACGAAAAACAGCAACTGTGACATTAGAGTCACTATGGGATATGGTTTACAGCATTCACACTTCTATGCAAACTACTTTTAAAATGAATACTTCTGACATAAAGACTCTTTCTGAGGCTGCCCTGCTTCAGGCGCAAAAGACTGCACAGCAAACCTTAGATTTGGAGACTGTGAATATTAAAATTCAAGAAATGGGATCTGTAGAAACGGCTTTGGTTAAGGATAATAATTTCCTACATAAAAGATTGGAGTACCTAGAAAACCAGACTAGAAGATTAAACCTCAGGTTTCTTAATTTTCCCAAATCGCCTTTAATTTCCCCTTTGGCCATGGTTAAAAAATATATGATTGTATTCTTTCTAATAATAGAAACATTGGGTTTTCTGAAGGCACTTCAGTTTTTTAGGAATCCTGAAATTGGCGACACGACAAAGACAGCCAACAGACTGCTGAAATGTTCAACAATTTTTAACTATTGAAATAAATGAGTGAAACAATACCTTCTTGTTATTTATTATATTCTAACCATGCTTTTATTTAAGCTAAATAACTGGAGAAAGAGGGGATTGAGGCTGAGATCAGACAGATTCAGTTAGTTGTATTTGGGTTTGCTGTGTGAGAACAGACTGTTACTGTGGAGATGGAACAGTCTCTGAAGCTTGTAAAATTGCTGGGCTGTCTTGGACAAAACACTTGAGGAGTTGTATTAACATTACATTTGCATCACTTTGAGTAGGAACAACAGAGATAAATCCCCTTCTGGACTAAGGAATGGCATGTTTGTATTGTTATCTTGACTGGATTTCTGCCATGTGGGAGGAGGCTCCCTCCTGAAAGAGGAGGGGGAGTTTTGTATTTCAGGGAAGCTTTAGAGGCTAACTTCACAGTAGCATAACTGAGAGCAGGGTTGCTATGTATTTGTTTAATTACAGCTGGCTGAGCAGGCTTTGAAGAACAGTGCATCTTTTTCCCTTTCTGTTTACCTACACTGTATTTGCTCACTGAATCACTGCTACCTCTTGGTTGTGCTGGGTAGAAGTCAAACAGGATTAGAGGAGGTGGTGATGATGGAGAGACGGTCTTGATTCTGCAGTCCTTGCATTACAGAGCCTCCCTGCCGCCAAGGGAAAGATTGTAGCTTGCAATGTGGCAGCAGTATTTGTTCTAAACTTTACTGCAGTATCCTGTGCTTAGGGTTGAGGGGAGGAATGAGTGACTGAAGAGGAAGCAGTCATCAGAGTTAAAAAAAACAAAAACAAAACAAAACCTGAGGTGCTGTGAGAAGAGCTACTTGACACGGCTGTGTACAAAAAGGACTGAAGGGGCACTGAGGTGTTTCTGTCCTCTACCCTCCACCCACCCATGATGACTGGCCATTTCTTACCTCTTCTCAAGGTTATGGCTGGGGATGGGTGATTATTGGGGGAATAAAAATGGGACATTAGAATGGTGGGGGTGTGATTATTAGTGAGAATACTGTATGTAGACAAAAATGAAACTGATCTCCTAAGAAGCCAGAGTCTGAATACCATGTAGCACTAGAGAAGTAGAAACATTGATGCATGTTCCTTTGTACTGTGAAAAATATAAAGAGAACAGATGTAAATTTCAAAAACTGACATATTTTAATTGTTACATTATTAATAAATAAAACAAAAACAGAAAATAAGATGGTACTTTTTAGTGGTCTAACTTATTACATTTTTTTTACTAGCTTTCAGAGGCCAAAACTCCTTCCTTTAAGTTAGGTCAAACATACTATACCAGCAGTATATAGTCCCAGTTTGAAGAAGGAGGTTTTGGCCTCTGAAAGCTAGTCAAAAAATGTAATGTTAATCCTTATTTTCTGCTTTTTCTTTTATGTTTACGAGCTATTTAAAATGTACCAACACAGCTACCATATTTCTTCATCCTAAATTAAAAATAAAAAATTTTTTCTACCTTTGCTATCTGACCATTTAATTTTTCTAATTGTGTTGGTCTCAGGCTCAGTTTACTGTTTTCCTGTATTCTTTTAACTCTATTTTCAAGGGTCTCCCATCCATTTGTCATTTTCTTCTCTCCTTTCTTCTTCATCTTCTCTACTACATCCAGCTCCAACACTGGTCTGTTCCTTTCAGTTTTCTTCCATTTTTTTCTGCCTTTCTATCAATTCAGATTTCATACATATTATCCAGTCTTCAGTCTACCTACTTCAGTCTACTTTCTCTTTACTTCACTCTGGCCCTGCTATTCACCATCTTATTTCCCAGTCTTTCACTAAATCTTTCGTCTCTCTCGCCCCTGCCATCCAACGTCTCCTTTCTTGTCTCTGTCTCTCTTTCTTCTTTCCCCCTGCCATCTAGATCTTCTCTCTCTCTCTGTCATTCAGTATCTCCTCTTTTCTCTCTCTATCTCTCTTTCCTCTCTGCCATCTAACTTCCTCTCTCTCTGTCTCTTCTGTCTCTCTTTCACCATCTAGTATCTCCTTTCTGCCTCTCTCCTCTACCTCCGCCATCCAGCAGCTCTGTTGGTATTGGATATTGCTTTGCGTGGTTACCTTTGTATTTGGAGTGCTTTAGGATTGAGTGTATTGTACCTGTTCTTAACAGAGGAGCATGTTCATATATTTTGTTGTAGATACATTGACTCCATGCAGGAGTCAATGTTGGGGTTTTCCTGTATGTACTATTGAGGAATAAACAGCTTGGAACGTTAAATTGCGTTTCCTCGAGATTTGTTATCTTTGAACTTGTGGTTTTGGTGACTTCCACCCCTTTTGGCTTATGCTTGCAGCTTTTTGTGGAAACCTTTTTGCTTTTCTTTTGTTTTCCTGTCACCATTTTACCATAACATTCCAGGCCTACAGTTTTATCCTCCAGGATTTCTGTGCATGCTTTTTAAATCCCAATTTGGCCAAAAATTCAGAGAGCTCCATATGCACCTAGTTAAACTCACTTTTAATAGATTGCACTGTAGAACTGTTTACTGCCAGCATTTTTTTCAGTTCCTGAAACATCTCCTTGATAGAGGGTGATGTATTGTCCTCTAGGCCTAGTTGCTTAAGGTTTAGAAGGAAAGGGGGTATATGCCTTAACCTATTTCACCCCCATTCTGGCCATAAATTCAGTCTCAGTCTTTTGAGTCTTGGAAGCTGACTTTGTTCTCATCAAACTGGTGGGTGTGCGGGTGGGATAAACCTATATTAAAATAAAAAAATATAAGGGATATGTGAGTAGAGATTTCTTCTCACACATCCATCCTACAGTGAGTTCAAGAGTGGCCACAAGGCCATAGTTAAGGGAGTCAGCTGGTGGTAGGATGCATAAACTATGATATTGGGGTCTGGAAGAAGCCCTGGTGCATGGCTGTTGTTTTTCAGACCCTTGCCACATTGAGCAGACTAGGAACACTGGGAATGTGGGTCTCTTAAAAAATAGAGAGAAAAATCTCTGGATAGGGGTAACTGAAAGCTGATCGGTTCCTTTTGAGAAAAGAAGAACCACTGCCTCTTCCTCCAGAAAAATATTTGTACATTTGTGATATTTATTTATTTACTCACTAGTAAAAAAAAGCCCGTTTCTGAAAAAAATGAAACGGGCGCCAGCAAGGTTGTCCTCTAATGGCAATTATGTTTTTAAGGGAACTGTTAGGAGAGAGTATGTGAGAGAGAGAATGAGGGCCAGATGCACTAAACTTAACGAGCCCTTAATGAGCAAGTAGTAAACCCTGGCATGCACTAAATACTTTTTTCTGACGACTAGCAGCTAACGAAAACGGAATGCAGATGAGCAAATTGTGTAGAAATCCCTATTGTGATGAGATGCACTAACCTTTTCCGATTGCCTTAACGCTGGAAAACGGTGGCAAATCTAACGAGAGGTCTATACCTCTTCTTGGGACTGCGCAGGATTGCAAAACTTCATAAAATGTAAAAAAAATAAATAAAATCGGGGGGGGGGGGGGGGGGGGGGGGGCAAAAATGGCCAAGTGCTCGTCATGGACGGCCATTATGGGAGTGCTCCTCCCGAAAAAACAGCCCAAGTGCTTCAGCAAACAGGCTCTGATGCTGCAGGCTCTTTTTTGGACCACAGAATAATAAAAACGTCTTTTTTTGGCCTTGCTTCACTCAGCTGAGAGACCTGGAAGCCTCTGAGCCAATCACAGCGCATTTAACACCCTCATCGTCCCTGTCTCATCTGCCCGCAACCTTGGTGTCATCTTCGACTCCTCCCTTTCCTTCTCTGCGCATATCCAGCAGATAGCCAAGACCTGTCGCTTCTTCCTCTCTAACATTAGCAAAATTCGCCCCCTCCTCTCCGAGCACACCACTTGAACTCTCATCCACTCTCTCATTACCTCTCGCCTTGACTACTGCAACCTACTCCTCACCGGCGTCCCACTTAGCCATCTATCCCCCCTTCAGTCCATCCAGAACTCGGCCACACGTCTTATCTTTCGCCTCAACCGATATACTCATATCACCCCTCTCCTCAAGTCACTTCACTGGCTTCCGATCAGATACCGCATACAGTTCAAGCTTCTCCTACTCACCTACAAATGCACTCGATCTGCAGCCCCTCCTTATCTCTCTACTCTCATCTCCCCTTATGTCCACACCCGTAACCTCCGCTCTCTTGACAAATCCCTCCTTTCAGTACCCTTCTCCACCACCACCAACTCTAGGCTTCGCCCTTTCTGCCTCGCTTCACCCCAGGCTTGGAACAAACTCCCTGAGCCCATACGCCGGGCCCCCTCCCTACCCATCTTCAAATCATTGCTCAAAGCCCACCTCTTCAATGTCGCCTTCGGCACCTAATCACTACACCTTTTCTCAGGAAATCTAAACTACCCCAACTTGACATTTCGTCCTTTAGATTGTAAGCTCTTCTGAGCAGGGACTGTCCTTATTTGTTAATTTGTACAGCGCTGCGTAACCCTAGTAGCGCTCTAGAAATGTTAAGTAGTAGTAGTAGTAGTAGTAGTGAACGCGTTGTGATTGGCTCAGGGACTTCCAGGTCTCAGCTGAGTGAAGCACTACCAAAAAAGACGTTTTTATTATTAAGGGTGCCAAAATAGATGTTCTTTTTTTGGATGGGCGCCCATTTTGGTCGCCTTCCCCCTTTGCAATAATAAAAATGTCTTTTTTGGCAGTACTTCACTCAGCTGAGACCTGGAAGTCCCTGAGCCAATCATAACGCGTTCAGCCAAGCTAAACGCACTGTGATTGGCTCAGAGACTTCCTAGTCTCTCAGCTGAGTGAAGCACGGCCAAAAAGGACGTTTTTATTATTCCGGGGTTGAAAGATGTCCAAAAAAGAGCCTGCAGCATCAGAGCCTGCTTGATTTCTTTTAATAAAGCTTCATTTCAAAAAAACCAAAATGTCCTTTTTGGCCGTGCTTCGCTCAGCTGAGAGACCTTGATGTAAGGGAGGGACATCCACGTAAGTAGAGTTGTCGTTGAGTGGTTAGAGCACTGGTTTTGTAATCCAGAGATGGTGGGTTCAAATCCCACTAATAGTTTGTTAAAAAAATAAAAAAGGACGAGCACTTGGATTTTTTTTCCACTTTTTTAAGTTGTATGAAGTCTTTATTGAACATTTATCAAAACAGCATAACAAAATACAGCACTCCAGAACAAGTAAGTAATAGCATAACTGATTAGCTCCAGGTCTCTCTCAGCCAATCCCAGCGCGTTTAGCTGTTACCAGTATCAGCTAAATGCGCTGTGATTGGCTGAGAGAGACTTGGAGGGAGGGACGTCCAAAAAGTTTTGATTTGTGTCCTCTCACGTCCTGATTTTCTGGGCTGGAAGGCTCCTCCGTATCGTCAGGTTAGTTTTTATTCTCTTGCCTCTGAACTGTACATTAGCTTGTAGCCTGTAAAAAGAACGTCTTTTTAGAGGGAGTTTTTTTATAGTGAAGGACGTCCTTGGCATGCGCAGTGCAGCCAGCATAACACTTGACTGCTCTGCGCATGCTCGACTGGCCGATTCGCCGACTGTTTAACGATGGAATAGAGAATGCAAGTGAGCTACAACAAGCAGCTCATTTGCATTCCTATTCCTTGATGCATACCCGTTCCTTACCGATTCGCTAAGGGAATCGGTAAGGGAAGGGCTCTAATGATTGATTAGTGCATCTAGCCCTGAGTGAGTATGTGTCAGAGAGTGAGTATGTCTGAGAGAGAGTGTGTGTCAGAGAGAGAGAGAGAGAGAGAGAGAGAGTGTGAGTGTGTGTGATTGAGAGACAGAATGTGTATGTCTGTCTGTGTGAGTGAGTGTAGTGTGTGTCCCGTGTTCAGCAATTATGCTCTCTCACCTGCATTCATCCATATGCAGCAAACGTCCTCTGTTCCCTGCCCCCTTCATCCATCCATGTGAAGCATCTCTCCCCAGCCCCCTCCATCCATCATGGTGCAGCAATTCTCCTCTGTCCCTTGCCCTCCCCCCCTACATGTGCATCAACTCTGCATTCTCCCCTGGCCTCTCCTCCATCCACCCATATCCAGGGCCCCCCTCCCTCCATCTCTCTCCCCTCTGAGTTCCAGGCCCCCTCCCCTTTGAGAGTTCCAGGCCCCCTCCCCTTTGAGAGTTCCAGGACCCTCCCCTTTGAGTTCCAGGACCCCCCTCCCCTTCGAGTTCCAGGATCCCCCTCCCACCCCTCCGCGTTCCATGCCCCTATTCTCGTTTGAGTTCCACACCCCCGCGCCTCCCTCCCCCCTCCCCTTCGAGTTCCAGGACAACCCCCCCTCCCCTTTGAGTTCGAGGACGACCCCCCTCCACTCCCTTCCCCTCCCCTTCAACTTGCAGGACGCCCCTCCCTCCGAGGTCCACGCCCCCCCTCCTCTGACTTCCACGCCCCCGCGCCTCCCTCCCTCTCTCTGCCCTCCAAGCACGACCTGTCCTCCGGCAGCCCCTCGCCTTCCTAAGTGCTGGCTGTATTTTAAAAATTCTTAACTTGGGGTGCGGCGTCCACAGTGAAGGCGAGCGGCGCTTCAAACTGCCTTCGCATGTGTCTCAGTTCTGCCTCTGGTACCACCCTCATTTCCTGTTTCTGGAAAGGCGGGACCAGAGGCAGAGCTGAGACACATGCAAAGGCACTGTGAAGTGCCGCTCGCCTTCACTGTGGACACCGCACCCCAAGGTAAGAATTTTTAAAATACAGGCAGCACTTAGGAAGGCGAGGGGCTGCTGGAGGACAGGTCGTGCTTGGAGGGCAGAGAGAGAGAGAGGGAGGGCACGGGAGCTGGCAACTATACAGAGTTCCCTCAAGGGCGGAGCAAATACAAACCCCAGGAACACTACACGGCTTCACTGCCACGCTGCCACAGAGTCAGCTTCAGAACGTTGGAGGTGTGAATTATTATATTAGATGATTTACTGTATCCCATTGACTAGACAACAGGAATATTCTTTATGTAAGGAGGTTCTAGTCTAAAACATCATTGGTACTAAATGATTTCAAACTGAGACACAACTCTAAAGCACTTAAACGTACAAAGTTACATAATAATCTCTGGAACTTTGTAAGTACCGTAAGTGCTTTGAAGATGAGCTCCTATGTAGACTACGCAGGATGAAAGGACTTTCATATGAGGAAAGGCTAAAGAGTTTAGGGCTTTTCAGCTTGGAGAAGAAACAGCTGAGGGGCGTGGAGGAGTGGCCTTGTGGTTAGGGTGGTGGACTTTGGAACTGAGGAACTGAGTTTGATTCTCACTTCAGGCACAGGCAGCTTGTGACTCTGGCCAAGTCACTTAGCCCTCCATTGCCCCATGTAAGCCACATTGAGCCTGCCATGAGTGGGAAAGCATGGGGTACAGATGTAACAAAAAAAAAAATATGATTGAGGTCTATGAAATCCTGAATGAGGTGGGGTGTTTACTCTTTCAAAAAGTTCAAAGACTAGGCAATGCTTTATGAAGCTACATAGTGGCACATTTAAAAGAAATAGAAGAAAATATATTTTTGCTGAACTTATATAGTTAAGCTCTGGAACTGTTTCCCGGAACAAGTGTTAAAAACAGTTAATGTTGGTAGGTTTAAAAGAGGTTTGGACAAATTCCAGGAGGAAAAGTCCATAAACCATTATTAAGGTAGACCTGGGAAAAGCTCTCAAGTTTCAGGTTTATTAAAAGGCTTACTATCCTGCCTATTGAATAAACGTCTAGGTGGCTTACAAGGGTAAGAAAGAAAGGACAGATAATAGCCACAGAAAGGGTAGAGGGAGAATGACAATAATAATAGGAAATGGGGGAGGGAAAGCACACAAGGGCGACTGTCCTTGAGATTAAGTAGCATGGAATCTTGCCACGTTTTGGGATCCTGCCAGGTACTTGTAACCTGGACTGGCCAATGTTGGAAACAGGATACTGGACAAGATGGAGCCTTGTACCCAGTACCTCCACCGCATACAAATCTCTCTCATGAATATTCATTGTGGGTATCCTGAAACGCTGACTGGCTGGGGTGCCTCCAGGACCAGGTTTTGGAACCACTGGAATATCATATAGTGCACATTGGTGCCTGTCAATTTAATGGCACCTTTGAACACGTATGTGGTGTCTAACTCTAGGTGCCACTTTATAGACTTGCTCTCAAGTGTTCATAGCCAGGGTTTCTCAACCCAGTCCTTGAAGAACAACAAGCTAACCTGGTTTTCAAGATATCCACAATGAATATACATGCGATATATTTGCATAAATTGAAACAATGCATAGAAATATATCATATACTCTCCAAGACCTGCCCATTTCAAAATATGCTACAAACCCAATTTAAAAACCTTTCATAATGATGCCATTTTTACTGTGAAGGTATGAATCAGGGTTTCTCAACCCAGTCCTCAGGGAACCCCAAGCCAGTCTGGCTTTCAGGATATCCACAATGAATATGAATGAGATAGGTTTGCATGAATGGAGGCAGTGCATGGAAATATATCGTACAAATATTCATTGTGGATACCTTGAAAACCAGACTGACTTGGGGCTCCCTGAGCATTGGGTTGAGAAACCCTGGTTCATACCCTCACAGTAAAAATGACATCATTATGAAAGTTTTTTAAGTTGTGTTTTTAGCATATTTTGAAATGGAGATCATTGAAGGTATATTGCAGAGTCCATTTCATATGTCATTTCTCTTATTTCATAGAGCTATTGCTGAAATATGTCTTGAAAGAGAAAATGTGTTTTAGGCTGTAACCATTCATACTGCTGAAGGTGGTAGTAATATAACTCAGCAATCAAATTGAAGTTATTTTTTCCTTTTTCTTAAGAATTTTATGTAACATTGAAAGAGCTTTTTTGTTCAACAGTGATTTCTTTAATGGCATGCATTATGTTTCATGTCAGTATAATAGTTTTACTTGCTGTAATACTGATTTGCATATATGTGACTGCTCACAGAGAAAATATGAATAAGAATGAAAAAAATAACCCACTTTTTAGTAGATTTCTAATGAAGTGAGACAACATAATGTAGGTTATCAATAATATTATGGTCAACCATGTGGCTCTCTCTCTTAGCCAGAGCATATTAATATTACTGTAAAGAGGTAAACCTTTTGGCTGATATGATCAGTGTTCAAGAAATTTAGGGCTTCTTCTATTAAACCGCGCTTGTGATTCCTGGCACGGCAAATGAGAGGAAGCCCATAGGAATTGAATGGGCTTTGTAGGAGTATTTCCCTGTGTGTCTCACCTTGCGGGCCTTGGCCTGTATAATCCTATGACAGCAAATGGAGACTGTAAACTCTGACCCGCACATCTCTGTGTCAGCAAGTAACAGCTTTGCAGCTTGTGGAAAATTACAGCAGAAGCTCAACACCAAGGACATGCTGTGGGCAAAGCAGGCCCCCTTATCTCCCTGAGAGGCTGGCTCCAGCAAGGCGGGTGAGAAACAGAAAATGCATACCAAAATGTAACAACTTGAAGGTCAAGAACAACGAACTGTTCTTGCCACGCAGTGAACCAAGGAAGATCCAGATTGGTCCCGGCTGGTCACCTGGGCATCAGGGACTGAGGAGAGCGGGAACAACGAGAGAGGAGTTAGTAAGAAGCCTTGGAAGAAGGTGGAGGTAAAAAAGAAGACCAGTGAGACCTAATAAGGTCCACCAACTGATGAACTGTGTATCTGGAGGAAAGTATCGTGGTTCAGCTGTACCTGCCCTGCGTGACCTGTGACCACCTTATCTGCTGCAGAGTTCCCTTCCAGCTGCGACTGAGACTCGCTGTGAATCCAGCTTGAGTCTGTGAGGTGTCCCGTGTCAGCTCCCAAGAGACACGACCCTGAGGTTTAAGCCTGGTGAGAAACACGGAGATTCATTTCCTACTAGTCGGGGGCTAGTTAGTGGTATTTACCTGAGCAGAAGGCTGGTGCTGTCGTACTTGTGATTAGGAGAAGCTGCTAATAACTGTACTACCTCGTAACATAGTGTGACTGATCAGTGGTGTAATTTTACCTGGTAACCAATAAGAATTAGTTGTTTAGTAGTGTGACGTATGCGTGTAATTTTTATCAGCCAGTAATTTTGTAATCAGCCAAAGCTTGCAGAGTTCTATTTTGTATACCTTAGCTCTATTTTCTTACCTGACATACTATAATAAATCTAATATATATATCAGCCTACGGTCTCAGCTACAGTTCTTTCTAACGGAAGTATTTGGCTAGGTTCCAAGGTTCCCACCCCTAGACCTAATTCAGGATTATTTGCTTGCAGATAGTTCTGCTTAGGGGAACCTGGACACAGGTAATTTATTATCTGTGCAATTATCCTACAGCTTCCTCTCATTTGCTGTGTGGGAATTGTTAGTTCTTTGTAAAAGAATCTCTTAGTGAAGACATTCTGTCAGGATCAGCTGATAGTCTCCCTCCTATTTATTGCAGTTTGGGAGTATGGGGTCAGTCCTGTGAGTCTCCTTGAACTGATTGTACTGAAAGTCCCTAGGCCAGATTCTCTCTCCTACTGGCCTCTCTAGTCTTAATCTGGAGAACATCTTCAAAATTACTTCTCCCAAATGGAGTAACCAAGAGGTCCTTTCTTTGGAAGAGAGGATTGTCAAGGTTCTTACCTGTTCCCAACCTCTTCTGGGTACCTTTCTAAAGAAGGAAAAGGTTCTCCCCTTCCCATGCCCTGAACTCCTATCAGGTCCTCTGGTCTTTGGTGCAGACTATTAGTTTAAAACAAAAATCTGTAGTAACACAGTGACATAAGAACTTAAGAAATGCCATGCTGAGTCAGACCAAGCCCATTAAGTGTGAATTCTGACTCCAGCAGTGGCCAGTTTGGGTCAGAAGTACCTGGCAAATCTACTTCTCATAGCCATACATCTTTTGTGTATGATTTTAAATTCACTGACCATGTGACATCATCTGTTAAGAAGGCACATTGGATTCCATTCAGGATTAAGTTTAAGGCTCTTTTGCTGATTTTCAGTGTTCTAAAAACAGTCAACCAGATGCTGTGTTCAGCATGCTTATCCCACATGTCTATTCCTGTGGTCTTCACTGCCAAGCTGACAGTCTTTTAATAGTTCAACTCCTTCAAAAGCATGTCAATGACATAGGCAATGGAACAGGGGGAGCCACAGGTGCTATGGCACCACCAAAATATTGAGCATGCGATCTGGCATCTGCCTCTGGGTTCCTTAGTGATTGTGCCTGTTGCTTGCCGCCCTCCATATCCAGTATCTCCCTCCATTCCTGCTGCAGCAGATGGTAGTAGACACTATAGTCTAAAATAGGAACACACATAGCTAGGCTTACTGCAGAACCTCTTCCAGCCCTGAGAGCACTAGAATCCTGTGACACATACACAGAGGAAGTGCATGTCAGAGGGTGGGACACTTCAGAAGGTTCTATAGCTCTCAGGGCCAAAAGAGATTCATGCAACTGGACTGGCTGTGCGCATTCCCATTTTAGACTGTATAGTTAGGGTTACCATATATGGCTCCAGAAAAAGGAGGACTGATTGAGCCAGTCTGGGTTTTACTTCCATTGCTTTCAATGGAAGCAAAACCCGGACTGGATCAATGTGTCCTCCTTTTTCTGGAGCCATATGGTAACCCTATGTATAGTGTCTGCTACTGTTATGTCTTCTTGGCCTGCTGCATGATAAAAGTAAAGAGTAGGAGGGACCATGGCAGGGAGGAAGGGAGGGGCTGGACCATGCGGAGGCTGGGAGATCAGACTCTGGAGCTAGAGGGGGGAAGAAGAGAGGGGTAATGATGGACCACATTGGGAGGAGGAAGATGATGGATGATATCGGGGGCAGGAGGAGAGGGGAAATGTTGGATTATATAACATGTATATGAAGGACAAATGGAAGAAATAATAACATTAAAATCAGTGGTATTATCTCCGGGGAGGATCATGGAGTGGGTGAAGCAAGGGGTGGGGTTGGAGTGCAGCTTGCCCCCCCCCAAACAAAAAGGCATTCTGCTGCTCCTGCATCACCAGGCTGGCGCAGATCTGCTTTCTATGTTTATAGTCCCAGCGATCTGGAATTCCTTGGCAATGTGACTCTGATTTTTAAAAAGGGTTCTTGGGGTGATCCGGGAAATTATAGACCGATAAGGCAGATGTCAGTGCCGGGCAAAATAGTGGAAACAATTATAAAGAATAAAATTACAGAACACGTAGACAAACATAGTTTATTGGGACAGAGTCAGCAAGGGTTCAGCTGAGGAAAGTCTTGCCTCACCAATTTGCTTCATTTCTTTGAAGGAGTGAATAAACATGTGGATAAAGGTGGGCCGGTTGATGTGGAGGGACATAATTGAACGGGGCACCCAAGTTTTCCTGAGGGCGTCCTCGCAGGACGTCCCCGCGAAGGGGCAGGGAAACCCATATTATCGAAACAAGATGGGCATCCATCTTTCGTTTCAATAATACAGTCGGGGACGCCCAAATCTCAACATTTAGGTTGACCTTAGAGATGGTCATCCTTAGAGATGGTTGTCTCCGGTTTTCGGCGATAATGGAAACCGAGGACGCCCATCTCAGAAACGACCAAATTCAAGCTATTTGGTCATAGGAGGAGCCAGCATTCGTAGGGCACTGGTCCCCCTGACATGCCAAGACACCAACCGGGCACCCTAGGGGGCACTTCAGAGGACTTTATAAATTGCTCCCAGGTGCATAGCACCCATACCTTGTGTGCTGAGCCCCCTAACCCCCCCCAAAACCCACTCCCCACAACTGTACACCACTACCATAGCCCTTACAGGTGAAGGGGGGCACATAGATGTGGGTACAGTGGGTTTGTGGTGAGTTTTAAAGGGCTCACATTTACCACCACAAGTGTAGCAGGTGGGGAGGGATGGGCCTGGGTCAGCCTGCCTGAAGTGCACTGCAGTACCCACTAAAACTGCTCCAGGAGCCTGCATACTGCTGTGATGGAGCTGGGTATGACATTTGAGGCTGGCAAAAAATATTTTTAAAGTTTTTTTTTTAGAATGAGAGGGGGTTAGTGACCACTGGGTGAGTAAGATGAGGTCATCCCCGATTCCCTCCGGTGGTTGTCTGGGCACCTTTTTGAGGCTTGGTCGCAAGAAAAAATGGACCAAGTAAAGTCGGCCAAGTGTTCGTCAGGGACGCCCTTCTTTTTTCCATTATCGGCCGAGGACGCCCATATGTTAAGCACCCCCCGGTCCCGCCTTTGCTACACTTCCGACACGCCCCTGGGAACTTTGGTTGTCCCCGCGATGGAAAGTAGTTGGGGGACGCCCAAAATCGGCTTTCGATTATGCCGATTTGGGCGACCCTGGGAGGACGCCCATCTTCCGATTTGTGTCGAAAGATGGGCGTCCTTCTCTTTTGAAAATAAGCCTGATAGTGTATCTAGATTTTCAGAAAGCTATTGATAAAGTTCCTCATGAGAGACTCCTGAGAAAATTAAAGAGTCATGGGATAGGAGGCAAGGTTCTGGTGTGGATTAGGAATTGGTTATTGGACAGAAAACAGAAGGTAGAATTAAATGATCATTTCTCTCAATGGAGGATGGTGGAGTGGCTGGGATCTGTACTGGGACCGGTACTATTTAACATATTTATAAATGACATGGAAATCGGGACGGCGAGTGAGGTGATTGAATTTGCAGATGATGCAAAACTATTCAAGGTTGTTAAAACACGTGCAGACTGTGAAATATTACAGGAAGACCTTAGGAAATTGGAAGACTGGGCATCCAAATGGCAGATGAAATTTAATGTGGACAAATGCAAGGTGATACACATTGGAAAGAATAATCCAAATCATAGTTATCTAATGCTAGGGTCAGGGGTGTGCTGGTAAATTTTTAACAACAGGCTCTTCGGACGTAGCCAGCTCTGCAGTTGGAAGGGCCAGGGGTGGCTGGGGGGGGGGGGGGGGGAGCAACACTTGCCTCTCTCTCCTCCCTCCCTTTGTGCGGGCACACTAGGCATACCTTTGCTGGCAGCCAATAAATGGACTGCCATCACTCCCAATGTCTTGCTCTGAGCAGCATGCTGAAACTTCTCACACATGCTGGGGAAGTCCCAGCCTGCTGCTCAGAGCTGGAAACAAGGAGCAGGGAGCAGCAGCAGTCTATTTACTTGGCTGGCAGGACTCAGCATCCCCACCAGCAAAGTAAAAGAGAATTCAGTAGGGGGCCCAAGCCCACATTTTGGGAGCCAGTTGTTAAAGTAGCCATGGAGGGCCCTACTTTAACAACTGGCTCCCAAAATTCTTAAAAACTTAACAACCGGCTCTTGCGAGCCTGTGAGAGCCTGCTCCAGCACACCACTGGCTAGGGTCCACCTTAGGGGTCAGCGCTCAAGAAAAAGATCTAAGCGTCGTTATAGATAATACACTGAAATCTTCTGTTCAGTGTGCGGGGGTGGCCAAAAAAGCAAATAGGATGCTAGGCATTATTAGGAAAAGGATGATGAATAAGACCGAATAATTCCTTTGTATCGCTCCGTGGTGTGTCTGTACCTTCAGTAATGTATTCAGTTCTGGTTGCTGTATCTCAAAAAAGATATAGTGGAATTAGAAAAGGTTCAAAGAAGAGTGGCCAAAATGATAAAAGGGATGAAACTCCTCTCGTATGATGAAAGGCTAAAGAGGTTAGGGCTCTTCATCTTCGGAAAGAGATGGATGAGAGGACATATGATTGAGGTCTTCAAAATCCTGAGTGATGTAGAACAAGTAGAAGTAAATTGATTTTTTACTTGTTCCAAAAGTACAAAGACTAGGGAATACTCCAGGAAGTTATATGGAAATACTTTTAAAACAAATAGGAGGAAGTATTTCTTCACTCAATAAGTAGTTAAGCTCTGGATCTCTTTGCTGGAGGATGTGGTAACAGCGGTTAGTGTGTCTGGGTTTAAAAAACGTTTGGACAAATTCCTGGAGGAAAGTCCATAGTCTGCTATTGAGACAGACATTGGAATCAACTGCTTGCCCTGGGATTTGTAGTATGGAGTGTTGCCACGATTTGGGTTTCTGCCAGGTACTTTATAACCTGGCTTGGCCACTGTTTGGAAAACAGGATATTGGGCTAGATGGACCATTGGTCTCACTCAGTATGGTTACTCTTTATGTTCTTATATAAATGCATTCATAGTGAACATCCTTACCCCATTTCAAAGCAGACCTCAACATACATATTCTGTGACTTTAGAACAAATAGTCTAGCTGCGGATGATGTAGGTTCTGTCACTGCGGATGATATAGGTTTTGTCACAATTGGACAAAATGAAAAATAAAATTGCAAGAGGCAGGTGGCACCTTATAGATTAACCAATTTATTAAGGCATAAACTTTTGAGGACCAAGTCCACTTTGTTAGAAAGTGACTATTTACATGTGGAGGTCCACACCATGCAGCGATTTCAAGGAGGCATGGCTTGGGTAGGACTAAAATCTACATATATTCTTTATTTTACAAAAGGAATATCTATGTATGGGGAAAAATGTCCATGTTGCATTTTACAGCTCAAAGGGATGTATAGGTTTTCAAAGAGTGGTAGATTGGGCCAGGGCTTTACATGACAGATTAAAAGAATCATACTCCTTAATCTCACATAGTTTATTTCATCCTCCAAAATGAAATCAAATTAAAACTGCAGCTTTATTTCTTAATTAGCAGCACTTATGCTCAGATGATCAAAAGCCCCACACTGAACCAAACAGCGCTTTAAAAATAGCGCTGGAACAGTGCGGGGCTTTACCGCCCCTATGATCAGAGATAATAGCATGCAGATTTATATGCACTATTATTTGTGATCATAAGGTAAAGTGTGGGAGGATCAGGCACAATCCTCCTGCACTTGTTTGACAGGTCTGGGCTGTCAAAAGCCCAGACCTGTCAAACATAGGGGCTGGAGGCCGTGGGACCACCAGACACCAAACAGCATGGCCCTGGTGGCCTAGTGCCCCCACCGAACCCCCACTCCGAGCCAGCGACACGGGAGCTGGAGGTCTGGTGGATCTCCAGTCCCTCCAACCACCCTTACACAAGTTTGGGGGGGGGGGGGGCTGGAGATACGGTGGGTCTCCAGTCCCCCTAACTCCCCCTTGCATCCTCTTAATAAAAGCTCTGGTGGCCCAGTGGGCCACAAATCAAATCCCCCCCCCAAACTTGGTGGTATAGCAGGCCTCTTTCCCCCCCCCCCCGTACCTTTGTTGGAGGAGGGAGGTACACTCCCTCTTTCAGCAGTGCTGCCTTAAAAATGGCAGTGCCCAGCCCTGCCCAGTGCATCCTGGGATGCGCTGGGTGGAGCTTCACACCATACAAGGTCTCACTTTTATGGTGTGAAGACCCGCCCAGCATATCCCAGTATGCACTGGTGCAGGGCTGGGCACCTCCATTTTCAAGGCAGCGCTGCTGGAAGAGGATGGAATGTACCTTCCTCCAACAAGGGTAGGGGGTGGGAAATATGACCTCTAGACATCCAGGTTTGGAGGGGGGCTTGATTTGCGGCCCTCTGGGCCATCAGGGCTTTTTATGGGGGGGAAGCAAGAGGGGGTTAGGGGGGCTATAGACCTACCAGACCTATAGCCCCCATGTCGCTGGCTGGGGGTCAGGGTTCTGTTTCGGGGGGGGGGTTGTATTGGGGGGAATGGGGGGCCTCTTAGCATGTAAATGCATGCTGGGCAGGGCTTCCCATTCCTCCCCATTGGTCTGCAAACCCTAACACCTGCTCCGAGCTGACGTAGGGTTTGCCGTGGACAGCTCGCCAATGTTTGGCATGCTGCTCACTGATCATTGGGGAGGAATACATTTAGCATTCATTTGTATGCTACTTGCGCTAAGAGTCCTGTTTAGCATGCATTTGCATGCTAGTTGCATTCAGAGCCCGCAGGCATGTTTTTTCACATGCTCTGGGGTTCTGATCATGGGGCGGTAGCAAAAGCAGGCGCTAGTATGGCGCTAATAGCCTCTAGCGCCCGTGTTTGCTTCTGATCATCTACCGATTAGTTTCTAAAATTGGGCAGTTACACTTGGAAGGTTTGCCACTTAGGCAAAACAAATAAGAAGAGAAGTCTGTCAGATACCAAAGATAAAAAAGGAGTGGTAAGAAAACTCAGGAATCCGCCAGGATACCAGGATAATAAATGTTATTGAATGTCCCAAGTTTATACAGTGGCCCAACATGTCCTATTTCGGCATGAATTGTCTGTGTCGGGGGTGCAGAACAAATTTATACTATGAAAAGTGCATATTCCTGTGTTTTCTTGGTACAAAATTAATCTTGCATCTCAAAAGTTGAAAAAGCACCACTTCCACTTCTAAGAGCCACCCACTCCACGTGGAAGCTGTCGGGTATTGCTGTTCAGTTTTTCAAGTATAAGTGAGAGTGGGATGTTTGACCATGGAAATTCAAATCCTGGAGACAAGAATCTTAAAAAGCTTGTTTATTGATGAAAAGACTCGACACAACTGTTGTGTTTTGGCTGTCAGACCTGCATCAGGAGTCTTGCTCAATAACGTGTCGTTTATTGAGTCTCAGACGCCAGGAAGAACAGCTGATATGTGCAGTAGGTAGCATGTGATGTGATGATCTGTTGTATGGGTCTTTAGAAAGACCTTTGGTGATCAGCTTGCTAGTAGACAAATCGAGTTTTTCAACATAGCCATTTATGAAATGGCTGCTTCTGCTGTACATGCCAGCAAATACACATGCACTCCTGTGCATCGTTTTCTAAAATACCACCGAAATTGAGCATGTTCTGACCTGGATGTCTCAATTTCAGTGCTTACATTCTATGTAAAATGGAGTTGTATATGTATAACGATGTTGAATGTACATAATATTTTAAACATTGGTATTAGTGTTTATATTAAGCCATGAAATATTCACCCCAATGAAAATAAAACATTTGGTAGAATGTAAATATTGCATTTATAGATTATTTTTACACTTCAGAGATGGCCTATATTATCTAGTGGTATCAGTTGACCTCCTTTCCAGTTGTGTCCTGCAGCTTTCATCTCTTTATCCACTGACCCTAACACTTACACCTCATTGCTAAAAGCTAAGATTGTATTATGTTATGTTTATTTATAAAATTAGATATACCACCTTTTCTAAAAGAAGATCAAAGCAGTTAGCAATGCCTAAGATCAACATAAAAACGATAGGAAATGGTGCGGTCCTTTTACCAAGCTGCGGGGAAAAGGGCCCTGCGGTAGCAGCGGGGGCTATTTTTCCCGCATGCCAGGGCCCTTTTTACCATAGTGTGTAAAAAGCCCCCCACCCCCAAAATGGCCACGCGGTAAGATATGCGGTGGGGAGCACAGCGGTAAGGGCCCCTGCGGTAACCCAGCGGTTACCGGGCAGTGCACGGTGATGCCCGATTACTGCCGAGTTACCGCAATGCTAACCATTTCCGGGGTTTTCACTTTTTTCCCTGGAAAAGGCGCACGCTCGACCCGGAACTATCTCCATTGGCCATGTTGAGCTGGTGTAGTCCCAGAATAGCATGCGGTAAGTCCGTGTTGGGCTTACCACTGCTTTGTAAAAGGGCCCCAGTGATAATTGGAGGACACCCTCTTTTAGAGTTGCAGCAGCATTGTCCTTTGTTCTGAGGCATAGCAGAATTAGGGTCGTAGTAATCAATGTAGGCCACTGTTAAGATGTGCTATTTTACCACTAATTTGTGCTATTTTAGCTAGGTCCCACTTTATGCAATGAGACCCAGTTACTAATAACTGGAGTTAACAGTAAAATAATCCATCTTAACAGCAGCCCATGTTGATACCTTCTATCCTTAATATCTGCTAACAGAGCATGTTTTTTTTTTAATGTTGAAGGATTAAAGGGATTTGATATTTTAATTTCAGTATAACTTGATATTGATCATCATGTTGACGGGGACACAATAGTAAGTGCAGAGGGGTGAGAACCTAGGGAATTGGGTGCAGTTCCCACTGCAGCTCCTTGTGACCCTTAGCAAGTCTCCATTGCCCCAGGTACATGAACAGATTATGAGCCCACTAGAGACAGAGAAAGTACATGCATATAATAAAGATGTAAACTGATTTGGTTGTATCACAGAAAGGCAGTATACCAAATCCAAGACCCTTTGATTCATGCTAGTTTAGGTAATATTCCAGTGCATACAAACTTCACAGGTTTCTTAATTTTGTAGAATATTTGCAATATTTTCACTTTCTTCCTCTTAAATGCTCCTTTATTTCAGTATATGTCAATAGAACATTGGCACACTTCTTTGTTTTCCCCAGATCTTCTTTTTTAAGAGTTTCTGAAAATCTGAATAAATGATATATCTGGTTCCATATTTGCAGGTAACAGTGTGAGGGACACAGTACTGGCATGGTTGCAGAGCTAGAAAGGAGAATATTATGAACAGAGCCTCACCACCCTCTTGCTTCCATATCTTGCTTGCAGATGGCGAGAGGCTTAGTGAAGGGACAGATGCTGAACGGAGAACATCAGGTGCACGTACTTCATCTCACCAAAGAAGAGCAGAGGACTCTAGGGAAAGCAAAGAAGATGAGCAGATGGTAAGATAATTCATTTTAAAAAATGTTCTTTAATCCCTCAACAGTCTCTGCTATTCCATCCGTCTTCTGATGGTGTACCTAGGCAGCTCCGATGATCCTCGCTGACTTCAGGACTGAAAGGATGCCTCCTCCAAGGTTCATCCTCAGTGCTATTCATTGACTAGCAGGTAGCACCATGGTAACAGCAGTCTTCTTTTCTGGATCTGAATACATTGCCTTCATGGATGGGGATCTGGAGCTGGAGTCCCAATTTTCTAGCCAGGACTCCAGCACATCAGAACCATGCAACTGAAATCAGAAACAAATGCATAACTTTATAATGTTAATTCCTCCCCATACCTTATGGGATATTCTCCCCAATAATTTTGAACACTTATTTGGTAAAGTGGTACTGTTTTCTTCTTGCTACAGATTTTAAATTTAATGAACCAAAGAAGCTGGTTCATTTATTTAAAAGTAATATAATAAATAATAAAATATCTGGAGTCTGACAAAATGCAGCATTTAGGCAGTGACATCCCTGTAAGTTCCTCATAAATAACTTAAGTTGAGCATTAAAACCTACTTCAGAAGATGATATTTGGAAGAAGTGAGCGGGAGTGAGAGAGCAGTCCAGTATTTTGTCATTTCCCAGTTCATTGATGCTCTTTTCATAACTTTCTCTGAAGACAATCAGGTTTATGGGTCATATGAATGGGTCATGTGATGCTGTGTGGTACTGAGTGGAAAGACATTCCGGAGCATTCTGTAAAAGTAGAAGCCATCTCTGTGCTTTTCTCTCAAGTTTTTTTCTACTAGCCCAATCGCATGTATTCCTGCAGGCTCCATGTTTTTCAGTTCTACATCTGAAGTTGTAGTTGGTGGAGACAAACACATATGATCTCAAAGGGAGAGGAACAGATGATAGATAAACAGACTGTATTTATTTATTATCTGCTCAATCCATAATTTTGAGCAGGGTACAACAGATGAGAACCATGCCCTATTGACATTGCAGAACAATAAGACAATACTATAGCTATTATGGGTAGGGACAAATATATAAAAGACATTCAATGTCAACTCACTGCTAAAGACTTCTATTTGAAAGTTGACAATGATCCCACTTTAGAAATAAAACAAAGGAAATTGAAAGCCTGGTGGACACAGGCTTTGAAGCAGGTTACCTTTCACAAAAGGAAAAAGACCTGGATGTCTTACGCCTCTGCTCTGTTCTGAATGACTAGCTGACAGCTCTGGCACTTGTTGGTTTCACTGGTAGGCCGTACCCTTTTCTTTGTTGCTATTCTCTTGTTTCACTTCTTTATTTGATGCTGGAGTTCCTTTCTAACTGATTTTAGTCTGTACACTGCCTTGTTATGTTGTCAAGAAAGGCAAGTGTATCAAGAGGTACGTTTCTGATATGATGATGTCCAAATAGAGAAATAAATGTTTATTGGAAAACATTTAAAAACTGAAGTTCATAATAGAAGAAAAAAATTAAAGTTTTCCGATATTCGAAAATATCCCCCCAAAAGTTTTGAAAGAACATATTCTGAAAATTTCCTAGACGTTCAGAAATAAATGTTTCCACCAATCAAAAATACCCTACGCAAAATGTCCAAAGGTGATACTGGTCTCCGTGTCCCAAAAACGTCTGCGGCAATGGCAGGATGTTCCCGCCACATGTAAAACCTGCATCCCTGTATGTGGAGAAACATTCTTCAGAGTGCTTTTCTATGTCTTTGAGAAGGAAACCAAATTTCCCTGTGGAGGAGACAGGGCTACTGATCCTCCTGCACCTCAGGCACAGGAGACAAATTATGAAGCACCACCACCAACTGCCCTCACACAATGTCCCCATGAGGGCATGCAGATTTATAAGGAGCAGCTTACAAAGGTGAGTGTGAAGTATTGCCCCCCAGGGTCACAGCACTGCTTATGTGCATACACCATACATAGGCAGGATCACATGCACTGAGGACCCTTTGTTGTTGCAATACATGTTATTGCTTTTTCATAAGAAAGGGAAAAAAACATTGCTGAAATCAGAATGTACAGAATATCCAGTGACAACTAATTATGGGCCCTCTCTCCACTAACCATGCAATGCTAAAATAAGGAGCTTCCCATATCTGGGCCCCCTAGCCTCCCTCCCATCCTGGCCCACGCCTACATAGTGATGGGAACATTGTCAACCGATTATTAAAGTACGTTGAGATGCCCAAAGGCACATCTGTTTTACCCCACTGCCCATCTCCACCTCCCAGCAACAGTGCACATGCTCCATAGTGTGCATGCTCCACAAAAAGGCCACCATGCCACCCTCTGTCTCCATGGCCACCTCAGCTCACACAGCACCTGTGCCGGTGTAATGCATGCCCATCCTCTGAGCCCCCCCCCATCTGTCAGTCTGTATGAGGAGCATTGTACAGTATGTTGTTCAAAATGATAATGTATGTGACGCCAAGAAGGTCCATCACCTGAACCCTGTCTCCACCAACTTGTGTTTTGCAGATGCTTTGGAGTTCACTGGGACCTAGAGTCACTCCAGCACTGGTACCGATGTGTCCGGCGCGAAGACCTCATCCTAACCTGGCACATGCAGAAGCACCTCAGAGCCCAACATAAGTACCATAGACATAGCACTACTATAACATCTCTGTCCCCGATCAAGGCCAGAATATGCACCTACCCTCCTTTCAGTATGCCCACAACCCCCATATCTACTAGAATGTGTTGCAGCTAACCTCCAACCTATGAGATGACATGGAAACAAAGGGATGGAGGAGCCCTTTGGACAGCATCATCCAGCAAGCAAGACAAAAATGCCCAGTATGTCACACACACCTACGTAACACATTTCAACCACTATGGAAGGGGAAATAAAACAGCAACCCCAAACACTCACAGTGGGAAACAAACCCATGTTCCCAGCATTCAGGGCATACAGCCCTAACCCCTATGCCAAACACATATCTCACAAAGGATTGTGCAAGGAGGACAGTACACTGACCTCAGAGGGCCCTCACAGTATCAGTTGCCTCCCAAATGGCTGGTCTCTCATGCTCCCTAACCCCCACTCATTATGTAGACCAGGGGTGTCCAACCTTGGCCCTCGCTAGGTCAGGTTTTCAGGATTTTTCCAATGAATATGCATGAGATCGAATATGCATGAGATCTATTTGCATACGATGGAGGCAGTGAATGCAAACAGATCTCATGCATATTCTTTGGGGTAATTCTGAAAACCCGACTGGATTGCGGCCCTCGAGGACCGAGGCTGGACAACCCTGGTATAGACCATTGTCAGCTCCAAAGGTTGCTATGCTGTTCTGTGATACATCTCTCAAGGACCAGTCTGGGGGGCCCCTGAAATCTCCACATTAGAGCAGGCCCCCAACCACCCCTTATGGAAACTCCCACCTCTGGCATACCCCCAAATTATTGCCATGAGTCATGTGGTGCTGTGCAGGGCCTTAGAATTGCTAGTATAAGTACTCCACAGGTAGATGCCCCCAAACCTAGGTTTGCCACCTGAATGTCTGGGAACTGCTGTTATCCTGGGGGTCCCTGCAGAGGTGGCCAGAAGGATGGACTGTTCCCACAGGGTCCCCAGACATCTCCCAGCCAGCTATAGAACACATAGGCATGGGGATGTACACACATCCACATCTCTGACAACGACTGTAACAATGGTCCCATCCATCCAGCAGTGCAGTTCCATACTAACTCCCAGCCAGTGCCTGCTCTCCCAGGCCCCTCCAGCAGTGTCAGAACCCATCCTGCTTGCCCGTAGCCAACACTGATATGATTGCCTCCATGGTTCCCAGCTATGTCATCTGATTGGTACCACACCTCAGTCATGCCCCCCAGGTAATGACAACTGCTCACAGTTGTCTTGGTTGCTACCTCCCGACAGCCAGCTGTACTATATCAGAAGCAGAAAGCCTGCGAGGGAATCCGTGGGACTGTTAGATCACGAAGGAGCAAAAGGGGCACTCAGGGAGGACAAGGCCATAGCGGAGAAACTGAATGAATTCTTTACTATTTGTCTTTACGGAAGAAGATTTAAGAGATCTGCCTGTACCAGAATTGGTTTTCAAGGGTGATGATGCGGAGGAACTAAAAGAAATCTCAGTGAACCTGGAAGATGTACTGAACCAAATTGACAAATTAAAAAGTAATAAATCACCTGGCCCGGATGACATGCATCCAAGGGTACTCAAAGAACTCAAGCATGAAATTGCTGATCTGCTGTTAGTAATATGTAACCTGTCGTTAAAATTGTCTATTGTACCTGAAAATTGGAGGGTGGCCAATGTGACGCCGATTTTTAAAAATGGTTCTAGTGGTGATCTGGGAAATTATAGACCGGTAAGCCGGACATTGGTGCCAACTTTTGATAAATTTCCTCATGAGAGACTCCTGAGAAAATTAGAGTCATGGGATAGGAGGCAAGGTTCTGGTTTGGATTAGGAATTGGTTATTGGACAGAAATCAGAGGGTAGCGTTAAATGGTCATTTCTCTTAATGGAGGAGGATGAACAGTGGAGTGCCGCAAGGATCTGTATTGGGACCAGTGCTATTTAACATATTTATAAATGATGTGTAAATCATAATGATGAGTGAGATGATTAAATTTGCAGATGATTCAAAACTTTTCAAGATTGTTAAAACATGTGCAGACTGAAATATTGCAGGAAGACCTTAGGAAATTGGAAGACTGGGCATACAAATGGCAGATGAAATTTAAGGTGTACAAATGCAAGGTGACACACATTGGAAAGAATAATCCAAATCATAGTTACCTGATGCTAGTGTCCACCTTGGGGGTCAGCGCTCAAGAAAAAGATCTAGGTATCATTGTAAAGAATAAGCTGAAATCTTCTGCTCAGTGTGTGGTGGTGGCCAAAAAAAGCAAACAGGGTGCTAGGAATTATTAGGAAAGGGATGGTGAATAAGACCGAAAATACTATAATGCTTTTGTATTGCTCCATGGTGAGTCCGCACCTTGAGAACTGAGTTCAGTTCTGGTCACCGCATCTCAAAAAAGATATAGCGGAATTAGAAAAGGTTCAAAGAAGAGCACCCAAAATGATTAAAGATTAGGCCTCTTCATCTTGGAAAAGAGACGGATGAGGAGAGATATGATTGAGGTCTACAAAATCCTGAGTGGTGTAGAATGAGTAGAAGTAAATTCATTTTTTACTCGTTCCAAAAGTACAAAGACTAGGGGACACTTGAGGAAGTTACATAGAATAAACAGGATACTGGGCTAGATGGACCCAGTATGGCTACTCTTATGTTCTTATGTACCATTATGCAAGCCATGTAGGATGTGTTGACCTTATTTGCAAACCTTTTACACATACCTGGCACCCTCCAACTGCTCAACAGCTGGCCCAGGACCAGTGTGGACTCAGTGAGGTCAACTTCCAACATCAGGCCGCACAACAACCTGCCCAGGACCAGCCGGGACATGATGAGTGTGATCTACAACAGTCTGCCCAGGAGGCAGTATGGAAGGAAGTAGTCCTGGACCCAGGGCTCTGAGAGGTGACAGTCCCTTTCTCACAGCTGGAGGCTGAGGAGGGGGAGGACCCGTGGAGGGACATGCCCCCACTGGAGGGGAAGGAAGATGTGTAAGACCAGCTCCCCTCCCCACCTGCGCTGGAAGGTACAGCTGCTGAGGGCAGTGCTCCACCATCTGCCATGTCTGCTGGTGGGCTCACCCATTCAGACCTCCAACTCCAGCTGCTGCAGCTGCAAGTCTCAGCATCAGGAGCTGGCGGCACAAAGACAATTACTGGTGCAGGAGATGGGAACACAAAGACAGATTCTGCCTCAGATTGTTGCCCTGCTCCAGAGGCTCTATGAGGAGCAGCACAACTCTCAGTGAGGGCAATGGACTGTCCCCACTGTTTATCCTCTAATGTATAAATGTTTTGAAATACTAGGTTGAAATAGTTTTGCATACAATAGTGTGTGTCTCCATTTTCTACAAAATGCATTCATATCCTGCTCTGAAAGGCTGACAGGTAATGGGGTTTAAACACTACTAGCCAAGCCCTGGGAAAGGGAGATTGCAGAACTGGGGGAAGGGGGGGGGGGTTATATATGGGGAGAGAAATATCCAAAGGGCCCTTTGTGTCCACAATCAGAGCAGCTTTCCCTGAATGTCAAGTGTGAACCACAGGGCTGTGCTAAAAGAGAGGAATCTAATAGGCCCTGCAGCAGATCAAGGGCTGGGGGACTCACACAGGAAATGTAAAGGTGAAACGTTTCAGACTGGGACAAACAGTCAAAGGTAACAAAGCACTCGGCAATTCTCTACATTTTCTCGCAAACGACCACTTCCACCTCTTCACTGTTCAACTCAGCAAAATCACAAATGGGTCTAAAGACTGGTTTGGCTTACCCTAGATGCTTTTAAAGCAGGTTTAATTCTGGACGTTTTTCTTCTCGCTTCTAGGAAGTCATTTTGCTGTCTGTTATGGGCTGGAAACATTCATCAGGTAATACCGCCCATGTCATGCCCATGAACCACCCCCTCTGGGAACGTAAGTTACTAGCGGTCTCTGGTGGTTTTTCCCCTTTATTTGATTATACACTTTAGATGTTCTGCTGCTTGATATGCCATTTCTTGGATGTTTTTCTGTTTTAAAAGTGAGCCCCCAAATATAATAAACCATAAACCATACAATAAAACATTCGTAAAATATATAAAAACAAACATTAAAACAAAAATAATAATACTTAATACATCAACATAAAATATACATTTATAAAATAAACTGTGTCAGTATTAGCAAATTATCCAAATGCTCTCTGAAACAAATTTTTTTACCTGTTTTTGAAAAGTACAATAATTTATGTGTGTTCTAACTTCAACAGTAAGCTGGTTCCATTGAAAAGGTCCAGCAATAGAAAATGATCTGTACAGGTTTCAATTAACTGATAAGAATTTGAAGCAGGGAATCATGACAATCTGTCATTACCTGTATTCTAAGGTATTTGTAAAGTAAAAAGGAACTTCCCTTTTCAATGCGTTGAAAATCAAACACAATTCTTTAAGCTTCACACACCAGACAACTGGCAACTAATAGAAGGCTGAAATCAATGGCATGAAAGCAATAGCATTAGATGATGAAATGAGATATCCCTGCAAGCAACCGAGTTGCTCAGTTCTCCACTGATTGTAAAGCATTAAGTGTAGATCAGGCAGACTAAGGAACAAGGAATTGCAGTAATCCAGCCAAACAAGAATTAAAGTCTGCAGCACAACTCAAATCTGTAGCAGACAGAATGCATTTCAATTATCAACATAATTGCAAATTAAGATAAGATCTTGAATCAGACATTTTACAAAAGGCTTCATAGTAAGAGCAGAGTCAAGACACTTGACCCAACTTCAGTATTGCTGGCAATTGCAATGTATTTCAGTTTTCACCAAATTAATTTCTAATCTATTGGAATTCATCCAATCATGAGTAAGTAGCAAACACAATTTAGTTTTTGATAATGCATCGTTTAATTTATCCCTAAATGGGGAAAAGAAAAGAACATCATCAACATTCAAGTAAACTACCCCAAGTTCCTACAACAGCCCACACAGTGGCAATATATAGATGTTAGTTCTCTAGTTCTCATATTCTTTATTGATTTTAAAACAAAACAAAAACAATAGGGCAACAAATCCTAACATGAACATGAACAACAATTGCAAAGCCAAGAGATTTATATTACATCTACAATATTACCATCAAGCAAAAACATAGCATGAATACAAAAATTTCCATGCTATGATAGCAGAAGTCCTCAGTTCCAGGAGAGACTAGACACTGCGATCACCAAAGAAGAAACAACACACAAAGAGTCATCATGCGCCATTAAAATTTGTCAAAGGAGACCACACTTGATGATATCTAGATATTGCTTCCCACTGTTCCGCTAGATAAATCTCATACTTAGCAATTTGGCAGATATGATTCCACCACTGATGTAATGATATGGATGAACTGTCTTTCCAGTGTGGCAAGACAGTTTTTATTGCTACCACAAACAGGATATTGTGCGACTTTTGTTGATCATTAGACAAGTCAGATAGAAACTTCAGAGATCGAAAAATCACTATCTCATATGATAATGAAATTTCTATGGGTAATAGATGACAAATAATCTCCCATATTCCAGTCCAGTAGGAATTCAAATTGGGACAGCCAAAAATCATATGCTGATGAGTACCTTAAGAGCTCTGACAGCTCCAACATAAAGGTGTCACACTTGGCTGAGTAGCAGGTTGTTGAACCGGAGTCCAAATGGCCTTATGAGTCCAAATGGCCTTATGAGAGACAAAATAGAGTAATTGTTGAATAGATGCAGTACACTCACACACTCACCTGTGTGTTCTGCTTCTATTCAACAATTAATCTTTAACCGATAGTGAGACCATTGAGCTTCGGTAAAGGAGTTTTTCGTATCCACTTCCTATATTCCTTGGATGGCCATAGTTAATGATAATGATAGCAAATAAGATGTTTATAGATTTGTGAAATAACATGTTTAGTATGCCCCACAGATTGCAAAAAGAGAATCACCTCAGGATCAAATGAAGTAAAATCGAAGAGAGCACTTCCATAAAGAGTGAAGCAGACATTGTTTCAGTTTCACAAATTGAAAGGCCAGTTGAGGTGGGAGACCATACTAATGCTGTAAATCTGAAATTAAACAAAAACCATTTCTCTTAGTAATGTCTCTTAAGCGCCAGATACCAGCTTTAGCCCATTTATTCCAGAAGATAGAATGTTTGCAAATGCGAATTTGCACATTTCCCCACAATGCTGCATCAAGGTGATTATTGAGGGGATTGCCCTTGGAGCGCAATGGCCCAATCTGGAAATACTTCTTTGAGCTCAACTCTTACCAAGGCGTGGACAGTCAAGACATGTATGTAGATGTGGTATATCCTAGCCATTCTTTTGTTCGGCAGGCTAGACAGGCTATCCAGGTCTTCTCTGCCATCCATTGCTTGATTGAATTTGGGAAAGTAGCTAAATTTCTCACTTTGCTTCCTCGTCTCTCCTTTCCTAAGGTTGCCTGGAACATATCTCAGTGTAGGCAGCTGGTGGAGTATGGTGAGCTAGTTGTCTGATATTCAAGCAATGGTGATCAGTGTTTTGCTGACCACTGCCAGCATTATCCCCAGCACGTCTGGATTCCGGCATTGAATTTCTTTGTAAATGGGGAGAGTAAAAACATATCCGGTTAAGTACGATATTCATCATTTACTTAATCACCCAGGTGCTGACTCTACCCCTGGAATGTCCCTAAAATAATCCATTTCTGCTTGGGTGCTAACCAAACATTTTCAGTGGTACTTTCTGGTTGTCTGGTTATCCACCGTCAGGCGATTTAAATGGCCAAGAGCCTCTCTTGGATGTTAAATTGTTTAAATTATCTGGCTCAACAAGACTAATCACGATGGAAAACACATTTTGTGATCTCAGAGAATTCAGGTCCAAAGGTTAGTGCCCTGATATCACATGTGGTTCCAAGTTGTCTTAACATCCTTATTTTTTGTTGCTATCTATATTTAATTTAGTGCTATATATTAATTTTTAATGACATTTCCCTATCATCAAGCCGATCAATCCATAGACTGGTGGGTTGTGTCCATCTACCAGCAGGTGGAGATAGAGAGCAATCTTTTGCCTCCCTATATGTGGTCATGTGCTGCCGGAAATTCCCCAGTATGTTCTCTATCTCAGCAGGTGTGTGGTCACACAGCAGCAGCTCTGGCTAGGTCTCCAAGCCTAATTGTTTAGATTTTGTTGAGTACCTGGGGTTGAGGGCTCTTTGTGAGCAAGTGCAAACCTGGTGGTGCCAGGTCCCTCCTTTTCTCCCCCTCCCGCTGGCTCCGTTAAAAAAAAAAAATTTTTTAAACGTTCAAAAAGGACGTCCTTTTGCAGCTGCTCACTGGAACAAGTCGTCGCTGCTCGGAGCAAGAAGCAGGTAATTTTTACCTTTTACTAGCGGGCAGGGGGTTCCCTGAACGGTCTCCACGTGGCTATGGCCTCGGATGGCAAGGGCGTGAAAAGACGCTCCCCGGAACGCGTTCGCGCGCCTAGCGGGGAAGCGGGAGGATCGAAGGTAGAGTCGCCCTTTCGGAACCGGGAGAGTTCACCGGTCTTTCCTCCAGCGCGGCGGCCTTTCCCGCCTTAGGTGCCCATCCCCCGCTGGCCGCCCTCCCGGTCGTGACCGGCCACGAGGCTCAGTCGGCTTCTTCTTGGGCCGCCCTTGAGATGGGAGACGTTAACAGCTTGGTCGCCCTTGAATCGGGCGACAGTAAGAAGTTGGCAAAATTAAAACGCCCTTCTTCCCGCGCGGCTCCTTCTTGGAGTTTCACGCCGGACGCCATTTTGGACGCGCAACACGCCTCTCCCCCGCTACTGGGGGCGCAGATGGAGGGCGCCTCTAGGGCCGCGGCACAGGCTGCAGAAATGCATAGACTGGGGGGTTTCTCCCCTGAGTTCATTTTGCTGCTGCATCAAACCTTTCTTATGCAGAACACTGCCCCTGCCCACCTCTCTGATCGGTGTGATGAGGCCTCTATGCTTAAGCGCCCTCGGGTGGATCTTCCACCCTCGGGGGACTTGGTCTCCTCTGATGTGGATGACGGCAGCGTATCTGAGTTCTCCCAGAGATCCTTAGCGGAATCGATGGAAGAGACTGATTCTCGCTTGGATGGAGCGGACGACCCCTCTGCAGCGCGGCTTTTTCGCTCAGAGGATTTGCCCAACCTGCTTATGCAGGCCATGAGCATTTTGAAGATTGCCTCTCCGGAGGAAGACTCTCTCTCAGCCTCTACTGGCTCCGCCATTATGCTGGGAACTAAGCACCCGCCTAGAACCTTCCACGTTCATGAAGCCATGCAGACCTTAATTTCAGCGCAATGGGATGCCCCTGAGGCGAGCCTGAAAGTAGCCATGGCTATGTCCCGTCTGTACCCCTTTCCTGAGGGGGAACGGGAAGCCTTTGTCTGGCCCACGGTAGATTCCTTAATCACTGCCGTGACTAAGAAAACGGCGCTGCCGGTGGAAGGTGGCACTGCCCTGAAGGACGCCCAAGACAGGAGAATGGAGGCGGCCTTAAAGTCGTCCTTTGAGGCGGCCGCTCTGAGTTTGCAAGCCTCAGTTTGCGGCTCCTACGTGGCTAGGGCGTGCCTGACTGTTTTGCAGCGGGCTTCCCCCTTGGACCCTTCCTGGAGGGCGGAATGGCCGATCCTGGAGTCGGGTTTGGCCTACTTGGCAGACTTGCTGTATGATGTTTTGAGAGCCTTGGCCAAGGGCATGGCTCAGACTGTCTCTGCGCGGCGGTGGCTCTGGCTTAAGCACTGATCTGCTGACCATGCCTCTAAATCTCGCCTAGCCAAGTTGCCTTTTAAAGGCAAGCTGCTCTTTGGGGACGAGCTGGACAAGATCGTGACGGAGCTTGGCACGTCCAAGGGCAAGAGGTAGCCGGAGGTCAGGACTCGGGCCGGCAGTGCCCGTCCTGGTTCCTCTAAGGGCCGATTCCAGGAAGCCTGTCGGTATCGCCCGGGCAAGTCGGCCTTCTCTGCCTCCGCTTCCTTCAAAAAGAACTTCTCCCCCAAGCAGCATTTCTTTCGTAGGGACCGCCATCCCAGAGGTTCATCCTCCAGCCCGCCCCCAGGGTCGCTTACCCAATGACGGGGACCTGGTCCATGGCCCAGTGCAGATAGGAGGAAGGTTGTCCTCGTTTCTGGGCAAGTGGACCAGGGTAACTTCAGACGCTTGGGTTCTGGAAGTCATCAGAGACAGCTACAAGCTAGAGTTCTGCCGACCCCTAAGAGACGGGTTTGTAAACTCTCCTTGCAAGTCTCAGGTCAAAGCAGCTGCTGTACAGCAGACTTTGAGCAACCTGATCCGCCTGGGTGCGGTGGTCCCGGTGCCAATAGATCAGCTTGGCAAGGGGCTCTACTCCATTTACTTTGTGGTGCCAAAGAAAGAAGGATCTGCTCGGCCTATTCTCGACCTCAAGGGAGTCAATCAGGCCTTGAAAGTTCGGCACTTCCGGATGGAGACCCTCCGCTCCGTAATAGCTGCGGTGAAAATGGGAGAATTCCTGGCCTCCCTGGACATCAAGGAAGCTTACCTACATATTCCCATCTGGCCGCCTCATCAGCGCTTTCTGCGCTTTGCAGTGCTGGGCCGACACTTCCAGTTCAGAGCCCTCCCGTTCGGGTTGGCTACGGCTCCGCGGACCTCCTCCAAAGTAATGGTGGTCATCGCGGCCTTTCTCCGCAAGGAGGGATTGCAAGTCCATCCCTATCTGGACGACTGGCTGATCCGAGCCCCTTCCTATGTGGAGTGCGGGAGAGCTCAGACAGGGTCATTGCTCTTCTGAGCTCCCTGGGATGGATCATCAACTGGGAGAAAAGCCAGCTGCGCCCGACTCAGTCCCTGGAGTATCTGGGAGTTCGATTCGACACCCAAGTGGGCAGAGTGTTCCTGCCGGACAACCCGAGCGTCAAGCTTCAGACCCAGGTGGGCCAGTTCCTAGCCTCCTGTACTCTTCGGGCTTGGGACTATGTGCAGCTGTTGGGCTCCATGACGGCCACGATGGAGGTAGTGCCCTGGGCCAGGGCTCATATGAGACCACTACAGCACTCTCTTCTGCGGCGGTGGACTCCAGTCTCGGAGGATTACGCCGTATGCCTTCCTTTGGATCCAGCGGTGCGAAAGGCGCTGAGCTGGTGGCTGAGGCCAGGTAAGCTGTCCGCAGGAATGCCTCTTACGACCCCGGAGTGGGTTGTCGTCACGACGGACGCCTGCTTGACGGGCTGGGGAGCCCACTGCCTGGGACGGACAGCGCAGGGGCTCTGGCCTCCTGCAGAGACGAAATGGTCCATCAACCTCCTGGAGCTCCGAGCCATTCGGTTGGCGCTTCTAGAGTTTCTCCCGGTACTGGTGCTGAGGCCTGTACGGGTCCTGTCGGACAATGCCACGGCTGTGGCCTATGTCAATCGGCAGGGAGGTACCAGGAGCGCCCCTCTAGCCAAGGAGGCCATGAAGCTATGCCTGTGGGCGGAAGCGAATCTGGAACAGCTGTCGGCGGCCCACATTGCGGGAGTCATGAATGTCAAGGCGGACTTTCTCAGTCGCCATACCTTGTATCCCGGAGAGTGGCAACTGTCTGCTCGGGCGTTCTTTGACATCACGAAACGCTGGGGCCGGCCGAGCCTTGATCTGATGGTGTCCTCGGCTAATTGCCAAGTGCCGCTTTTTTTCAGCAGAGGACGGGACCCTCGATCTCTGGGAGTCGATGCTCTTCTCCAGCAGTGGCCGGCACAGGAGCTTCTCTATGTGTTCCCGCCCTGGTCCATGATGGGCAGGGTACTAGGCCGGGTGGCAAAGCATCTGGGCCGGGTGATCCTGGTGGGTCCGGATTGGCCCAGACGTCCCTGGTATGTGGACTTAGTCAGACTCTCGGTGGACGGCCCTCTGCGGCTGCCAGCAGAGCGGGCCCTCTTACATCAGGGACCCGTGGTGATGGAGGATCCCTCCCCCTTTGGTCTTACGGCCTGGCTCTTGAGCGGAAGCGGCTGAGGAAGAAGGGCTTCTCAGACAAGGTCATCGCCACTATGCTGAGAGCGAGGAAGTGCTCTACTTCCACCACTTATGCCAGGGTTTGGCGTACCTTTGAGTCATGGTGCGAGGCAGGCTCTATATCGCCCTTCACTGCTCCAATATCTTCAGTGTTGGCGTTCCTGCAAGAGGGGCTAGAGAAAGGCCTGTCGCTCAGCTCGCTGAAAGTCCAGGTGGCGGCTCTAGCTTGCTTCAGGGGTCATCTGAAGGGGGCTTCCCTGGCTTCACAGCCGGATGTGGTACGCTTTCTCAAAGGAGTTAATCACCTGCGCCCCCCTCTGCACTCGATAGTGCCTACGTGGAATCTCAATCTGGTACTATGGACCTTGCAGAAGCCGCCCTTCGAGCCCTTGCCAAGGGCATCGCTGAAGGACCTGACGTTGAAAGCAGTCTTCCTGGTGGCTATCACATCAGCCAGAAGAGTTTCCGAGCTTCAGGCGCTCTCGTGTAGAGAACCGTTCCTGCGATTCACTGAGGCAGGAGTATCGATTCGCCCAGTGCCTTCCTTCCTGCCCAAGACTGTTTCTCGATTCCATGTGAATCAGCAGCTTTACCTACCCTCCTTTCGTAGGGAGGATTACCCAGAGGATTACCCTGCGCTCAAATACCTGGATGTTAGACGGGTCATCATCAGATACTTGGAAGTGACCAATGATTTCCGGAAGTCGGATCATCTGTTCGTGCTGTTCGCAGGCCCTCGTAGGGGTCTGCAGGCATCTAAGCCTACAGTGGCACGTTGGGTCAAGGAGACGATCGCGTCAGCTTATGTGGCGGCGGGGAAGATTCCGCCTATTCAGCTGAAGGCACACTCTACTAGAGCACAAGCAGCCTCGATGGCGGAGTCCAGATCTGTCTCCTTGGAAGAGATTTGCAGAGCGGCTACTTGGTCGTCGGCTCATACCTTCTCACGACTTTACCGCTTGGATGTGGCAGCTCGGGCCGAGGCCCAGTTTGGGGCTTCAGTGTTGCGTTCAGGGATTTCCATGTCCCGCCCTGGGTGAGTACTGCTTCGGTGCATCCCACCAGTCTATGGATTGATCAGCTTGATGATAGGGAAGGTAAAATTATGTATCATACCTGATAATTTTCTTTTCCTTAATCATAGCCGATCAATCCATAGCCCCTCCCAGATATCTGTATTGTTTGTGTTCTGGTTATATTTCAGGTGCAAGTTCAGTCTTCATTTCCTGTTCACGAGGACTTCGTGTTCAAGTTCTTCCAATTGAAGTCTCTTCGAGTTGAGACGATTTTGTGTTACAGTGAGCTGCTGCTTCCTCTCCCCCGTTTCGGCAGAGCCTGGATTGATAACTAAATTATGCCGGCGCTCCCTCCCGCTTTGTGCGGCTGTAGGGTAGCTTTGTATCCCTCCCGCTTCGGCGGTGTTAGGGTAAGCCAGCTCCTCCTGCGGTTGCGGTAGCAGGATAAGCCAGTTCCCCCCGCTTCGGCGGGTGTGGTTTCCCGCCCACCGCCCCGGCGGTGGTGCGCTGGAATATTTCCCCTCCCCCGCTTCGGCGGTGGTGAGCTGAGCAGAGTGTCTCTTTGTGGGTGTAATTCTCTAAGTGCTGAGTCCTGCGGATGGAGCTTTGATATCGACATACTGGGGAATTTTGCGGCAGCACATGACCACATATAGGGAGGCAAAAGATTGCTCTCTATCTCCACCTGCTGGTAGATGGACACAACCCACCAGTCTATGGATTGATCGGCTATGATTAAGGGAAAGAAAATTATCAGGTATGATACATAATTTTACCTTACTTCTCTGCCTTCCAAGTGAGCTTACTCACCAGCAAGGTTTTCATGACGTCTTTCCTTTCATGTTCTCTCCCCTCACAATTCAGACTGTCTCCTCTTATCCTTCATCTTGTTCAACAATCATGAGGAGAGACAGTGGGAAAGTAAGGATTTGAATCCTGGCTTTCAGCCCTCTACTCTAACCATTCTCACACACTTACTCCAAGGAAGCTTCTTTCTCATAGAAAATGAGTAGATGACTCTTCCTGCCTTTTATACGGCTCCTAGTCGCATGATGTGGATTGTCCCAATTGGCCCACTGAGGATGGACTCTGGCTTGATTGGTTCTTAGGCATGCAGTTTCTCTAATTGGCTTGCAACACATATGTAAGCCCTGGATAAGTCTTATTCGCAAACTTCTAAGTGCTGTACTTCTTCTGCTGATCAGTGATATCTGACCCTTGTTTGCCTTCTTCTGCATATGAACGTGCTCTCCCAGCCTTGACCTTAGTCTGTTTCCTGGCCACTCTTCTGCCTGATGTTTTGGTGGTATTTTTGTCCGGCAAGACTGCCCTGTTGATTCTGACCAATGGTGTTCCTGTATACCAGCCAATCCCCTGGATCCCTCCATCTGGTGAGCAGAGTCTAGTCTACTTCTATACGGATCACCTTGTGCTCTAAGTAACATAGTAACATAGTAGATGACGGCAGAAAAAGACCTGCACAGTCCATCCAGTCTGCCCAACAAGATAAACTCATATGTGTATCCTTACCTTGATTTGTACCTGCCTTTTTCAGGGCATAGACCGTACAAGTCTGCCCAGCAGTATTTCCCGCCTCCCAACCACCAGTCCCGCCTCCCATCACCGGCTCTGGCACAGACCGTATAAGTCTGCCCTCCACTATCCTCATCTCCCAACCACCAACCCCTCTTCCCCTACCTGCTCCACCACCCAATTTCGGCTAAGCTGCTGAGGATCCAATCCTACTGCACAGGATTCCTTTATGCATATCCCACGCATGTTTGAATTCCGTTACCGTTTTTATCTCCACCACCTCCCGCGGGAGGGCATTCCAAGCGTCCACCACCCTCTCTGTGAAAAAATACTTCCTGACATCTTTCCTGAGTCTGCCCCCCTTCAATCTCATTTCATGTCCTCTCGTTCTACCGCCTTCCCATCTCCAGAAAAGATTCGTTTGCGGAGTTCTGGCAGACTCTGAGTACTTGAGGGCTGAATCCAGAAGGAAAGGAGCTATGTATTTTATTTACTTATTTATTCATTTTTTAAGTGAAAATGCACAACATAAGCCCAGGGTCCCTGGTGTTCTTTGTGGTGGTTGACCCGGCCGTGGCAACCATTAAGCCATTCCTCCAGCACAATATGTTTTTTTTGTAGTTAATGGGCAGATTGTATCTATTTAACTGCTCTTACAAGGGCATTTTTGAAAGGATGTCCAAGTCAGAATAGAGAGGTCCACGTCAGAACATCTCAAACGGACATCCATCTCACATGTATTTTCGACCGGGAAATATGTAGCGATTTCCTGTTTGAAAATACGTGAGATGGACATCCATGTGTTTGAGATGTCCGCATGAACAGCCATTTTACAACTTGAACTTCCAAATTGTGAACCGGGGGGGGGGGGGGGGGGGAGAGAATGTAAACTAAGGGATCCAGGTTCAAATCCCACCTTAACTCTTTTTTTTTGGGGGGGGGGGGGATTTTGAGTCCTCCAGGAACAGAAAAAACCCCTGCTGTACCTGAATGTACACCACTTCAATAGCCTTCCTTCAGGCTTCCAGGTACAGTAGGTATTTTTTTGTTTCTGGAGGGCTCACAGTTAAGGTGCGATTTGAACCTGGAGCCCTTGGTTTACACACCACTGTGCTAACCACTAGACTACTTCTCAGATCTGTATGTTACTCTGTTCAGAATACCCATATGCAACCTTTAATCTACCCTTACATAACTCTCTTCCTGGTTCCAGAGACTATTTAATTCTCCATTATCCTAGTTGCAGAAAAGTAATATATAAGTCATCTTTCACAGCAGGGTTTCACAGGATGCTAGGCTGTGTAGAGAGGGGCATAACCAGCAGAAGAAAAGAGGTGTTGATGCCCCCCTATAAGTCGTTGGTGAGGCCCCACTTGGAGTATTGTGTTCAGTTTTGGAAGTTGTATCTTGCTAAAGATGTAAAAAGACTGGAAGCGGTGTAAAGAAAAGCTACAAAAATGGTTTGGGATTTGTGCTGCAAACCGTACGAGGAGAGACTTGCTGACCTGAACATTTGTACCTTAGAGGAAAGGAGAAACGGGTGACATGATACAGACGTTCAAATATTTTAACGGTATTAATCCACAAATGAACCTTTTCCAGAGACGGGAAGGCGGTAGAACTTGAGGACATGAATTGAGGTTGAAAGGGGGCAGACTCAGGACTAATGTCAGGAAGTATTTTTTCACGGAGAGGTTGGTGGATATGTGGAATGCCCTCCCGCGGGAGGTGTTGGAGATGAAAACGGTAATGGAATTCAAACATGCGTGGGATAAATACAAAGGAATCCTGTATAGAAGGAATGGTTCCGTGGAATCTTAGCGGAGATTGGGTGGCGACGCTGGTAATTGAGAAACAAAATGGGAGCTGAGCAGACTTCTAAGGTCTATGTCCTGATTGTGACTGAATTGATAGAGATAGGCTAGAGTGTAAATTTTAAGGGTCTTCAAGGTTAGCGTCAGAACTTAGTACAAAAATAGTGCTGGGTAGACTTCTATGGTCTGTTCTCTAAGAAAGGCAAGGACAAATTAAACTCGGGTATACATATAAAGTATCACATACCATGTAAATGAGTTTATATTTTTGGGTAGACTGGATGGACCGTACAGGTCCTTATCTGCCGTCATTTACTATGTTACTACCAATGTACCAAACGGTGGAACTCTGTTCCGAAACTTGTAAGATGAGAGCATAATTATTTGAACTTCTGGAAATCTTTGAAAATCTTTCTTTTTAAGAATTTTTTTTACTGATGGACCCTCCAATAAGGAAGAATCCTAACACAAAGTGTCCATGTCCATTTTTTATACTAACGTAAAGTGTCCATTTCCATTCTTTTTCACTTTATAATGTTATTCTTTCAAATTAATTATCACAGTCTATTTAATCATTGTTTAATTCAACCCTACAGGTCTTTTATACTGATCTATTCACTGACTAATTTGTATTGTTAGTTTAATAATATGTTAGATACATTGAACCTGATTTGTATTGTTGATATAATAATCTGTTAGCCACATTGAACTCGATTTTGATGGGAAAATGTGGCTAGAATTGAAATGAAATAAATAAATAAATAATAGCTGAAGCTGTAACAGAGCCTAGTATTCCTTCCAGTTTCACTTTCAGGGGAGAGGGAAGGGGCCAGCAACCACTGGGGATTATGGAGGTGTCATGCCTTAATCCTTCCAGTGGCCAGCTGATTAATCAGAGCACCTTTTTGTACTCTAGATATGATTGAAACAGATATCACTATTTATTTATTTTGATTTTGTTCCACCTTTTTCAGTAGTAGCGCAAGATGAGTTACATTCAGCTACACTGGGTATTTCCTTGTCCCTGAAGGACTCACACCTAAGTTTGTACCTGAGGCAATGGAGGGTTAAGTGACTTGCCCAAGATCACAAGCAGCAGCAATGGGATTTGAACTTGGACACTACCTTCAGTTTGGTAATCGTTGTTGGATGTCCTGATTTTGGGCCCTTTCTAATCCTACCCAAAACCTGCCCACAGCACTCCCCTTTGCTATATGGCAGTGTCAGACAGCCAAATCCTGCCTTTGCAAAATAGGGATTTGGGCGTTTCAAGCACATGGACGTCCATTTTGGCCTTTTGAGATGTCTATAGTCTTTGAAAATAAGCGCCAGAGTGTATTATATAACAATACTAGTGCAACAAAGCCTGTTTCGTAAAAAATGAAACGGGCCCTAGGAAGGCTCTCGTCTAAGCGATTTCTCCTCTCTCCCCTGCCCTCCCCTCCATGTCCAGCGATTCTTCCCTCCCCTCCCATACCCTCTGTGTCCCGTGATTCTGACCTCCTCTCTATGTGCAGCGATTCTACTCTGCCCTGCTGTCCCCTCCGTGTCCCGCGATTCTGGCCTCCCCTCCATTTCCAGCGATTCTCCTCTGCCCTGCCGTCCCCTCTGTGTCCTGCGATTCTGTCCTCACCTCCATGTCCAGAGATTCTCCCCTTCCCTGCCCTCTCCTCCGTATCCCAGGATTCTGGCCTCCCCTCCATGTCCCGCGATTCTCTTCTTCCCTGCCCTCCCCTCCGTGCCCGCGATTCTGGCCTCCCCTCCATGTCCAGCGATTCTCCTCTGTCCTGCCCTCCCCTCCATGCCCCGCGATTCTGCCCTCCCCTCCATGTCCAGCGATTCTCCTCTGCCCTGCCCTCCCATCCGTGTCCCGCGATTCTCCCCCCCCCACGCCTCCCCTCCCCTCCATGTCCAGCGAGTCTCCTCTGCCCTGCCCTCCCATCCATGTCCCGTGATTCTCCCCTCGCCTCTCATTCCCTCCATGTCCAGCGATTCTCCTCTGCCCTGCCCTCCCATCCGTGTTCCGCGATTCTCTCCTCTCCTCCCATCCCATCCATGTCCATCGATTCTCCTCTGCCCTGCCGGTCCCTCCCCTCCCCTCGATGTTCAGCGATTCTGTCCTCCCATCCATGTCCAGCGATTGTCCTGTGCCCTGCACTGTCCTCCCATCCATGTTCTGTTTCCTTCACTTGGGTTCGTAAAATCCTGACATCAGCTCGCCTCCAGCGTTTCCTTCCCTTTCAGTGTCCCGCCCTCCTCTGACGTCATTTTGTCTTTACACGAGGGCGGGACAGTGAGAGGGAAGGAAACGCTGGAGGCAAGCTGACGTCAGGATGTTACGAACCCAGCCAGCCAGCCAGCCAGAGAATCTTGAGGTACAAATTATTATATTAGGTAGTTTCAGTACATAATAAGGATATTAATTGAAACCTCTTGAAACCAACTAATATTATTAGCCAAAAGTATCATAGAGTTTTAAAAAAAATGTGATACCTTCTTGGAAAAAAAGATATAGAATCTAATTAAAACATAATATTTCACTAACTGCAGAATTAGTATGTGCACTGAGTAGATGGATAAGTCTGGTAAGTTAAAAAAAAGGAGAGGTGAACAGCAACATTTGATTTTCCATTTAAATAACCTGAAAACTTGCTGCTAATTCCAGTTATTCCTCCTTGTTTTGCCTTTTTCTTTAATGATGCTTCTGGCTACCAGTGCTACTGCAAATTAAAACACAATTTTATACAACTTGATTTTTTACAGTATAATCCCAACAATTTGTTGTTCTCAGAATAATATCTTTTTTTTCCTTGTGATCAACCTAGGTTTTTTTTTTTTTTTTACATTTTTGTTTTTCTTCTAATATGGCCATGACAGTTTTTTCTCTGTTATAAAAATGTAAATAATTCATTATGAGTCAGAAATAAAGACAGCTCACATGGATCATTAGTGAACAGTAGGGATGTGCATTCATTTATTATTCAGATTTAGGCTCTTGCCTTCTCAGCAGTAACACAAGCTCATATACAATACATATTTCCCTTTCCCTTGAGATCTAACCACTTAAGGAGTTGATGTAGAAAACTTGCATAAGAGCTGTGCACTGATGGGTTAGTAAATAGCTTCCTAACACAAGTGTAACAACAAAGTTTTGTTCAGCAATGCAGTAGACAAATCACGGACTAGAGTCAGTAAATGGCGCCTAAAAAGCAGCACTGAACCCCCCCACTTAAGCTTTAGTCTATAAGCTGCGCCTAAAGTTTGGCGTGATTTATAGAATAATCACTTAAGCATTATGATTTCTCATAAATTTAGGCTTGACCATTTGCACCAACAAAAATGTGGTGGCAAATGCCTGCGCCTAAATTTATATGCGGAGTACCTTTATTCTGTAATTCCATGTGTTACTCAAAGCCATGCCCCGTTCCGCCCCAAAACGCCCATGACCGTCCCCTTTCCATGCCCCCATTTTTTAGGCCATGTGTAAAGTTTAGGCGCAGATCCTGTGTGTAACTTTACATGCGTAACACCCAGTTACATTTAATTAGTGCCAATAATTGCTTGTTAAAAAGTCAATTTTTTTTAGTTACATTTGTACCCCGCACTTTCCCACTCATGGCAGGCTCAATGTGGCTTACATGGGGCAATGGAAGGTTAAGTGACTTGCCCAGAGTCACAAGGAGCTGCTTGTGCCTGAAGTGGGAATTGAACTCAGTTCCTAAGGACCAGAGTCCACCACCCTAACCACTAGGCCACTCCTCCACTATTGGCACTAATTGGCTTGTTGTCCTACTAAATTGCACCTGCAAATCGGGATCACGTCTAAATTTGCACATGCAATTTTCGGCATCCTTTATAGAATCAGGGGGTATATATAACTAGGATTTGCACAAAACTTATGTGCTAACCAGGGAGAGGACACCAGATGCATATGCACAAAGGGGCCATTTTACTAAGTTGTGCTACACACTGAGTCCCTTTTTTACCCCAGTGGTTAAAAAGACCGGAAAAAGAAATGGCCATGCAGTAAGATTGCACTTACCGTGTGGCATGCGGGAGGGGGGGGGGGGGGGACGGGACACTTACTGCCACCCATTGAGGTGGCGGTAAGGGCTCCCGTGCTAACCCGGTGGTAACTGGGTAGTGATTACTGCCGGGTAACTGCTGTGGTGAAAAATATGAACTTATTTTTCTTAGCACCAGACATGGCATGTGCTGGGGATGGAACTTCTGCCGGCGCCTGCGTTGGGCTGGTGGTAGTTCCATATTCCCACGCGGTAAACCCACGGTGGGCTCCAAAGTTCTTTGCTAAGGGCAGCTAGTTCTGTCTGCGTGTGTGAGCAGAAAAGTGTATCGGCACATATCTGCCCTTGTATGGGAATGCTATTCTATGCACAGAATTGTTACTATGCCAGTATTTATGTGCAGAATAGCATTCTAGCACATATGCAGATGTGTGCCAAGACAATTTTATAGTGCTCAGACCTATGTGCAACTGATTAAAAAATTTTCTTTTACCCTTATTCTTCATGGAGACCACAAAAGAGTTTGTGGGTCCCTTATGTGTGCAGGTAAAAGAAGAGCAGTCAAGCATTAAATCCTTGCAGATGCTACTGAAAAAGAATGAGTTAACCCTTCTATGCTTCCTCAGATATGACATTAAAGCCCCAGCATTAAGCTCCCTTTAAGTCTTAAGTCTTGTGTGCACTACTTCTCTGTATCAATGCAGAATAACTAATTGGCCTCATTACTGTGGTTTTAAATAAGCTGTGCACTGGTATCTAATGTAAGGCATTATGCAGGGTTATCTCGTGTGCAAAACTCCTTTGGGCAATATGCACCCAGAAAATTGTGGGCATAAGCGACACTAAGCCTGCATGAACTTCATTACATCGGCCCTTAAGTTTGTACCTGAGGCAATGGAAGATGAAGTGAGGTGGCCAAGGTCCCAAAGATTGTGAGTGGGATTTGAACTCTGGCTTCCCTTGTTTTCAACCCATTGCTCTAACCACCACTCCCTCACTCCGTTAGCCTGTATTTAGTTCATTAGTGAGCCTTTGAAAGATTGATTTAATTTACATTAACCTGTGAATTAATGTGCATACAGTTGATTTACATGTTTTAAAAAGTTCTGATGAGTGCAAAAGTTTTGTTTTTTTATTAAAATGAATGTCTGAAAGAAACCAAAAAGAAATTCCAGAAAAGCAAGGAAAAATCTGAAAAATGCAAAAATGTTTTGCTTATGTACATTGCTAGTGAATAAACATAAATTATTTTTATCTTTAATTACCTTTATTTTTACTTTTATTTTTAAAAGGGAACAAGAGGGCAATTCTGTAAGAGAGCATGTGTATTTAGTCACCAAGAATGCACCTATTTAGACCCTATTCTATTCAGAAAAGTAGGCGCTGACTTTTCTTTAAAGAATACTAGTGTAGCCAATTAAATACGTGCATATGTTTGTATGCAAGAGCACTTAAATGTCAGCCTTAGAGCTGGTGTAATGCGCACACCTAGATTGGTTGTTAAAACCTGTGTGGACTGTGAAATATTGCAGGAAGACCTTAGGAAACTGGAAGACTGGGCATCCAAATGGCAGATGAAATTTAATGTGGACAAATGCAAGGTGATACACATTGGAAAGAATAATCCGAATCATAGTTACCTGATGTTAGGGTCCACCTTGGGGGTCAGCAGTCAAGAAAAAGATCTAGGTGTTGTTATAGGTAATATGCTGAAATCTTCTGCTCAGTGTTAGGTGGCAGGCAAAAAACAGGATGCTAGGAATTATTAGGAAAGGGATGGTGAATAAGACCAAAAATACTATATTCCTTGTCATCAGCAGCAGATGAATCCATTAAATGATGGGTTGTATCCGCCTACCAGAAGGTGGAGATAGAGAACACTGAAGAACCATAGTGACCATTGGACGGCTAGCCCCAACTGCCTTCAGTATTTCTCTATCTCCCAGCAGGTGTAGACATAGCTTGATCAGCTCCTGGATTTCTGCCTGGGGTGGCTCCTGTACTTTGCCAGTTGAGCAGGGGTGTTGTGGCTGGTGGTGCCCACTTTAAAGGCATATAGGTTCGCCCTTTCCCTGCCTTACCCATTCCCCCCTCCTCCCGAAGTCCCTCTGTTACTGCCTGCCTCCAACTTTCCTCACAGCGTTAAAAAAAAAAGGTGCGCGCTTGTACATCGTTGCTATTTCTGAGGCTTTTTCCAGAGATTCTGGTTCTGTGCAGCTTGACCGGAGCTTGTTGACTCGGTCTTCTGAGGTGAGAGTGGTGCTCAGCTCCTCCGGGGAGGTCCCGTGGACGCCGTTCCGAACAGGGTAAGTTTTGGCGCAAAGCCGCCATTTTATTGCTATATTTCCGTCCAGGCGGGCGATGGCTGCTGAGGGAGTTAAGCACTGTTCCCGTTGTGGTAAGTGCAGATCAGCACCGGGGCTGTGCAAAACGTGCTCCTTAGACACTCGCGCTAGTACGAGCATGCCGAGTGCTGATTCTTCCCGCTCGATGGAGCTGGCAGCGGGCGCCATTTTGGAAGCGCCGCATGTCTCGACCCTCGTGGTTGCGGAGGAGTCTGAGTGTAGGGGGACGCCTCATTTAGAGGCTGCCAGAGGAGCTCCAACATCCGTTTCTCCTAATTCGGAGGCGGAGGGTCAGGGTGAGTTTTTCTCCCCTGAGTTTCAGCCTTCATGCTGAAAAGAGCTCTGCTGCAGGTGTCTGACATTGCATTGCATTCTGGTTCCCCCCCCCCCGGGTGTTGATGGCCCAGGGCTGGCTACAGAGGTTTTTTCTTCCCCCGAGCGTTGGAAGGACGCTAAACGTAGATGGGTAAATTCCCCGTCTGAAAGTGGTGCACCTCCTCCCCCCCCCCCCACCCCGTGGTCAGGCTGTGGGGAGTCTGAGGGATCTGGCAGGCCCTCATGGATGGATGATCCAGATGAGGGTGCCTGTTTGCCACTGGATTCGGATGATCCCAATGCGGTTCAGATTTTCCACCGTGACGAGCTGCCAGCTCTCATTACTGATGCCTTTCAGGCCCTCTCGATTGATGATCCTGCCGAGGGCGATGCCTCCTCTGTTAATCTTAGGATGTCGCATACTAAGAAGCCTACTTGGGCCTTTCCTGTACATGACTCCATCCAAGAGCTTATTTCAGCTCAATGGTCTGACCCCGATGGGCCTTTGAAAGTGGCCAGGGCTTTACCCTCTGCGTGAGGAGCACTTAGCCCCTTTGGGGATGCCTAAAGTGGATGCGTTGGTCACGGCGGTGACTAAAAAGACCACTCTCCCAGTAGAGGGAGGGGTCACTTTGAAAGACATGCAGGACTGGCGGCTGGAATCAGCGCTGAAGCGGCCCTTTGAAATTGCGGGCCTTGACTTAAGGGCGTCTATTTGCAGTTCCTATGCAGCCTGGGCTTGTCTTTCCTGGTTACAACAGGCGGTGGAACAGCCCGCGGATGGGGCGGGATCCCTCTCTGAGGTTGCCCCGTGGATGGAGTCGGCCCTGTCATTTTTGGCTGACGCCCTTTATGATCTGGTCAGAGCTTCGGCTAAACAGATGTCTGTGGCGGTTTCTGCCCGCCGCCTTCTTTGGCTACGGCATTGGGCGACTGACATGGCCTCTAAGCAAAGGCTGGTGAGGTTACCCTTTCGGGGCCTCCTGTTATTTGGAGAGGATTTGGAGAAGATTGTTAAAGACCTAGGGGACTCTAAGCCCCAGCGGTTACCTGAGGATAGACCGAGGCCTTCTTCCAAGGGTTCTATGTTTCCCTCCTCCTCTAGACCTCGCTTCCGTGAAGCTCGTAGGTATCGCCCGGGGCGCTCTGCTGGGTTTTCTCAACGTGGCCATTTTCAGCAGAGGAACTCCTTTCGCTCGGACAAACGCTCCGCAGCGGCCGGGTCTCGGCCTGGAGTTCAGGGGCGTCCTCCACAATGATGGGACACCGGTCCACTCCTCGATTCCTGCAGTAGGAGGACGGCTTTCCCTCTTTCTAGAGGAGTGGACCAAGATTACCTCGGATCAGTGGGTCCTGGACCTGATCAGAGAAGGTTACCGATTGGAATTCGGTGCCCCGGTGAGAGACGTGTTTGTGGAGTCCCGATGCGGCACTGCCGTAAAACGGGCGGCGGTAGAGGAGACCTTGCAAGTCTTGCTGCACCTCGGAGCGGTGATCCCGGTGCCTCCCGCCGAACGCGGCTGCGGCTGCTATACCATTTATTTTGTCGTGCCTCGAAAAGGCGGGTCTTTCAGACCGATCCTCGGCTTGCGAAGAGTCAACGAGGCCCTAAGAGTACGACATTTTCGCATGGAAACCCTGCACTCCGTCATTACGGCGGTACAGCCAGGAGAGTTTCTGTCCCGTCCGTGGCCGTGACAACCCTCAGACTTACCCTGTTTCTGGGAGTCAGTGTCTGTGCTGGCTTCTGCTTGTCTCTGTGTCTGTGTCTGTCTTAGGTTCTTTCTGGCTCTGTGTGCTGATTGCCTTACTGAACCTCACCTGTGTGGGCTATGCCTCTTCCAAGATGGCTGCCGCCTCTTCCTCTCTGCCAGTATCCAAGATGGCTCCCGCTGTTTCTTCCTATGGGATGACTGCTCTGAGTGTCAAGCCTCTGTTTGGTTGCAAGGTGATTGCTGCAGCTGTAGCTCTGGTGTTGAGGGCTTTATTAGTCACTTGGAGACTACAGTCCTGGCCTTTGCATCTCATCTAAAGGTCCTGCTGTATAGAGTGCTCTGTACACAGTTTCAGTGTTTGCTCTGAGTGAGTTCTATGTTTGTTCATACTAGCTAGCTTAGGCACCGTCTGGCTTGTAAGCCTGTGCATAGCTCTGCTAGTTCTCTGTGTTTGTTTCCAGTGTATGACTAGTTAGCTTAGGCACCGTCTGGCTTGTTGCCTGTGCATAGCTCTGCTAGTTCTCTGTGTTTGTTTCCAGTGTATGACTAGTTAGCTTAGGCACCGTCTGGCTTGTTGCCTGTGCATAGCTCTACTAGTTCTCTGTGTTTGTTTCCAGTGCATGACTAGTAGCTTAGGCACCGTCTGGCTTGTGGCCTGTGCATAGCTCTGCTAGTTCTCTGTGTTTGTTTCCAGTGATAGACTAGCCAGCTTAGGCACCGTGTGGCTTGTAGCCTGTGCATAGCTCTACTAGTTCACTGTGGTTGTTTAGTGTTAGACTAGCCGCCCTTGCTAGTCACTATCCCAAGACTGTGTTTGTTCCTAGTGTTAGACTGGCCGCCCTTGCTAGTCACTATCCCGAGACTGTGTTCGTCCCTAGTGTTAGACTAGCCGCTTTTGCTAGTCACTATCCCTAGACTGTGTTTGTCCCTAGTGTTAGACTGGCCGCCCTCGCTAGTCACTATCCCAAGACTGTGTTTGTTCCTAGTGTTAGACTAGCCGCCCTTGCTAGCCACTATCCCAAGACTGTGTTCCGTTCAGCTAGCCGTCCTGCTAGCCCTCCTGCGGAGACAGTGACTTCAGCTAGCCGTCCTGCTAGCCACCTCCAGAGACAGTGTTGCATCTCCTGCTAGCCGTCCTGCTAGCCCTCCTGCGGAGACAGTGACTTCCGCTAGCCGTCCTGCTAGCCACCTCCAGAGACAGTGTTGCATCTCCTGCTAGCCGTCCTGCTAGCCCTCCTGCGGAGACAGTGACTTCAGCTAGCCGTCCTGCTAGCCACCTCCAGAGACAAGTGTTGCATCTCCTGCTAGCCGTCCTGCTAGCCCTCCTGTGGAGACAGTGACTTCAGCTAGCCGTCCTGCTAGCCACCTCCAGAGACAAGTGTTGCATCTCCTGCTAGCCGTCCTGCTAGCCCTCCTGCGGAGACAGTGACTTCAGCTAGCCGTCCTGCTAGCCACCTCCAGAGACAGTGTTGAATCCTGCCGACTGCCAGAACCCGGACAGACCCTGCTTGTCTGCCTTGCCTTCGCCTAGGGGCCAGGGGGCACCCCTGGACCTTCATTCCTGCTGTTCCTGTAAGTCCTACCGGCTGCCAGAACCTGAGGGCTCAACCCGAGGGGGAAGGCAGTCAAGTGTAGGTGAAGCCTAGGTCCAGGGTGTTCCAGTTCCGCGGGGTCCGCTCCAGTGTGTTCCAGTCCAGCGGGTTTCACTCCTGTATGTTTCAGTCCAGTGGGGCCACTCCAGGGTGTCCAGTCCAGTGGGCCCCACTCCAGTGCGCACCCGTCCGGTGCGTTCCAGTTCCGAGTGTTCCGGTGTAGAACTCCAGTCCGGAGTTCCGGTCCAGTCTTATCTCCTCTCTACCTGGAAGGTGATTTTGCCTAAAGGACTCACAAACCCCGCGCTTCCGGGGAAGAAGCCTGAAGGTATGCCAAGGTCCTCGAGAGCGCGGCAAGCGTGAGAGACGTGACAGGTTCTCACGTCTCTGGACCTAAAAGAAGCATATTTGCACATTCCTATTTGGCCCCCGCATCAGTGATTTCTCCAGTTTGCGGTGCTGGGACAACATTTCCAGTTTCGGGCCTTGCCTTTCGGCCTAGCCACAGCTCCCCGTACCTTTTCCAAGGTAATGAGCACCTGTGCCTGGGCAAAACCTCCAAACCTCTCACCCCTGACCTCTAGCTGTAACAAAGCCCTGGCCAACGACTCACGGTTGGTCGTCTGGAAGTCGAGGGACTTTGGTATCGCCTAAACTCTTCACCAGCTTGTCCAATTTATCTCCAAACAGAAGATACCCCCGAAAAGGGAACTTACTCAATTTGGATTTAGAAGCAGCATCCGCTGACCATCTTCTGAGCCAAAATCATGGACTTAGCTGAAGCCCTAAGCAAATCATACAGAGTATCTGAAAGAAAAGCAGAACCCGTCTCAATTTTGGCAACTTCTTGATCAATTAAAGTGAAATCATCCTTCTCTATTAAGCACATGTTCCAACCAACGGAAACACGCTTGGGCTACTAGCGCTCCTGAAATCGCCTCCTGAATAGCCAAAGCTGAAACATCATACTCTTTAACAGAGTTTCCAGGCAATGGCTGTGTGGATCCTTCAGAGCCGTACCCCCATCCACAGAGACCGTGCTTTTCTTGGTAACCAATGACACCACAGCATCCACCACAGGAGGCTTGAGCCAATCCCTGTCCTGTTCTGGAATAGGGTAGAGACGAACCATGGAGTGCGCAAGTCTCCTCAAATTTTAATGTCGTAGCCACTAGAGAAATCAACTCTTGTAAGTCCTCTTTGTGAAAAACAGGGAGGCAGAGCTAATGGGATCCACCGTCTCTTGATCCTCCCAAGAAACCCTAAATCTTTTGGCAGAGAAAAAGTCCTGTGCGCTGGGTCCACAGAAAAAGAGGGCTGAGAAGAGGAATTGCGCGGTAAATAAGCTCTGTACATAGCTAAAACGAACTCTGGAGGAAACACCTCCACAGGGGCTCCTTCCTGCTGCCTCGCTGAATCAGGCCCTAACTGCACCTGTGCCTCGCCATGTGCAGCTGGCTGCTCTGAAGAGGAAAGGGATTCTAAAATGGTGGATGTTCCCGCGAAAATGGGCAACGCCACCGAAACCGCTGCTGACTCCAAAGGAACTGCCGAAACAGAAGGAGGATCGGAGGCGCTCGTACCTGCGACCAAAAACACCGGCGGACACTCCGACTCTGATGCAGTACAGATATTTCACACCCCATCCGCTGAGACACCCTGGCACTGACACACAGCGCGACGCTTCAACTAAGAAGACATTTTTAATAGCAAAGTGTGCTCTAATGCCTCGAGGAACAGCCAGACAAAATAGGAAGGTGTGAGGAACCCCTGAGGGTCAAGGAAGAAGGGATCCGGGAGAGGAGCAAGATGGGTAGGTTTCATACCCGGGATTCCAACTACAAGTCCCAGGATCCTAGGGGCTGGGAAGCCACACCCCCATGGAGGCATAAGTTTCCCAAGAGCCGGAGAAGGGGGAAGGACTGCAGTTCCCAAGAACCCCTGCAAAGCCCTGGGGGCAAGCAAAGGGAGCAGCAAGGGAACTACAAGTCCCAGGATCCCGAGGGAGAGGAGGGGGGATTGGTTGAGGAAGAATAATCATGAGCGAGAGGACCAGCTGGGGACCATAAAGGGAGAGAAGGTGGAGAAAAAGGTCGGAGAGGAGATCCAAGCCCAAGATGACTGGGGAAGTGAGCGCATGGAGATTGTTGCTCTAGCTCAGGTACAAGGGAAGAAGTTGAAAGGCTTCATAACAAACCTTCTTCAAGGCTGGAGAAAGCTTGGAGGAAAAGTTAAGCAGCTGTTCCACTCAAGGGGGAGAGAGGTGCCATGCTGTAAAGCAGAGAATGATTTCAGCTGTGGCCAGAAGTCAGACCTGGCTGACTTGAACTGTGTCCAGGAACGTGGCCATGCTGGGGAAGCAGTGAATGATTTAAACTGTGTCCAGAAGTCATGCCATGGTAGGAAGCAGTGAGTAATTTAAACTGTGTCCAGAAGTAGTGCCATGCTGGGGAAACAGTGAGTGACTTGAACTGTGTTCAGAACACTGCCATGCTGGAGAAACAGTGAGTGATTTAAAACTGTGTCCAGGAATCAGGCCATGCTGGGGAAGCAGTGAATGATTTAAACTGTATCCAGAAACTGTGGCCGGTGGGGGGAAGGAACAAGGGGTGATATGTCCTGTAACCAAGGATTGTGTCTGGAAGAGGAAATGTCTTGGCCTTGCTGATGGAATAAAGTGGTTTTAAGCATATTTTTGGAGTCTGCTTCTGGGAGTACTGTGTCCAGGGAAGGGCCCTTCCAGGGTCAGCCGAGTTCATACCTGCAGGAAGGCCTGAAGGTGATAGCCTGCTGACAAAGTAGAGAAATGCAAGCGGGTTCACGCTGGTCTTTCTTATTTGTTTTAAAATACTGCTGCAGTGCTCTTCAATTAAAAAAAATCTCTCCCTTTTTTTTTTTGTAAACCTCTGCAAATGTGGCTGCTCCCCGCGGTTCTAGCACACCCTTCCAATGAAGAGGTGCAGACCAGCCTCCAAACTATAATTAGCTAGAGCAAGCTGAAGGAAGGCTCGGAGTGAAATAGAGAGGAGGGACCCAGCCACCCGGAGTGGGCAGTTCTGAGGTGAAAGAAACCCCCCTGGGTCTCAGCCTCTGCCAGCCCTTAATCCCAGTGGTGCACAGAGAGAAATAGAAAGTTTACAATTAGAATTAGAGAAAAGAAATAAAATTGAGGCTGAAGGGCTCACCACGTCTTCCACCTGCTGAAGACTGAGAATACTGAGAATTGAGAGGGCTAGGCTGGGATCTGATTGGCTTTCTCTAGAATCATTGTTGCCAGTCTCCACCTGCTGGAAGGCATGCAAAACCCATCAGTCCAGCTGTGTCAGTCCGAAGGGACGCTAAGGAACTCTGGGGCCCTTTTACTAAGCCGTGTAAGCGTCTACGTGCACACCAAAATGGAGTTACCACCTGGCTACCACGTGGCGCTTGCGGTAATTTCATTTATGGCGTGCGTCTGAAAAATATTTTTTTGTTATTATATAAACTTCTCACTTTATATTAGTAATTGAATTAAACAACTTCAGTCCCAAAACTTTAGTCGGATCAGAAACACACAGTGCCACCATGGATGACTGACTTATCTCTTTGGCAAAACATGATGTCATGTCGGACAGAGCAAACCACCTGGAGTGGATATATTCAAGCTAAGTGAAAGCTGGTGTAAATACTGGTGTCCAAATTCGGGTGGAGAAATGGGCTGAAAGTGCTATTATATGAGGAACGCTCAATGTGGAGTGTTCATTACAGAATAGTTCTCTGCGCTGATTTTTTCCGGTGCCCAAATTTGGACACCATTTACTGAATCCAGTCCATAATGCTACCAGAAAAGTATTATATATTTGATAGCACGTACAACAGGAACAGGCATTTCATTAAAAAAAGGTTAAAGACACAGCTACATCTCAAAGGGTTTTTGTATACCAGCACTTACACTTGCAAGCAGTAGATTTTGCTACCAGCAGGCTAATTGTATAAAGCTTTTTCTATGTTTAATGCCCGTTTTATACAGTGAAAAGAGCTTTTAGCTGTAGATTTTGTTACTAGCAGGTTAATTTTATTAAACTTTTTCTTGTCCTACTATCCCTCTTTTGGAGTTTGATAAGAAATTGTATAACATACTGCTAGCTGTTGCCTTACATTTAATTGTCTCCAATTGGAAAAATAATGTGTACCTGAATTATAATGAATGGTGGAGTTATGTATGCGTGATCAGAAAATATGAAATAATTTTGGCTCATAGACGCCGAAATATTAGGTCTGTTTTGAAGACCTGGGCTCGTTTAGACCTTTTTTGTCAGGAGCCACATAGCATGCCTTGAACTTGAACTTGTGTAACTCTGCAATTTGTCTCCAGGTATTGCCTTTTAATAACGAATTTTTTTTTTTTTTAAGGGAGGTTTTGTTTGATTATGTGTTTACTTTTGCATTCTATGTAAGGCAAAATCTTTAATAAAAATATAATTAAAAAAAAAAAAAAAAAAAACTTTTTCTGTGTTTAATACCTGTTTTATACAGAAAAAGGAGCTTTTATAAAATTGCTCAACTGCATATGCGTCCAAATAGTACGTGCATGAAAAGTGTGTGTTTGCTTGTACGTATGTTTGTCTTGTTGGGCAGACTGGATGGGACGTACAAATCAACATCAAGTATACATATGTAGTATCACATCATACCTTATACTATGAGTTTATCTTGTTGGGAAGACTGAATGGGCTGTATAGGTCTTTATCTGCCACCATCTACTATGTTGCTATGTAGTCTGCTCATCGACATTCCTGGGGGCGTAGTTTGGGTGGAGTGAAGGTGGAGTTGCGCTGAAAAATATTGGCACTAAGTGTGATTCTATAAATGGCATACACCCTTTATAGAATCACATTTACCCCTGGATTCTATGTAGCACACCTAGAGATTCGCGCCGAAATCCTATCATAATCTTTAACAGCATGCATAACTTAATTGACTTAACGAGCTAATCAGCATTGATAACAGCTCTTAAGCAATAATGAGCACTAATTGGCAATAATTAGAATTTACGCATGTCACGATCTCTGGCTTCTCTGACATTGGGATAAACGTGAGCCCTTGGGCTACTGCCGTAAAGCGGCAGCAGCAGGCAAAACCCCCCAACCAGAACTGGATTACCAAACAAACAAAGACAGGAGCTGCAGATGCAGACAAACAAGGCAAGAACACACAGGACTAGAGATTGGAGTGGAACTAAGCTGTAGGCAAGCAAAGCTGGAAAGACAGGACTGGACCAACTGGACTTCACCTGTGTTGGCCGCCATTCCCCAGAGGTTGAGCCCCTAGGTGCAGGCGGCCTGCAGGACTTCAGGATTCCACACAAGACACATGGTACAGGAACAAGCTAGATTGAAGCAGAGTTAGGGTTCAGAGGGGAAAGGAATAAACATGAGAGGCAAGGCAGAATACTAGGCCAGGACTCACTGACAAATAACACAACACTAGGCAGAAAACAGACAGACTAAGGAACAGGGACTGAAAGCTGTCAAGCAGCCACTAGGAGAGAAACAATCAAAATGCTAAAAGCTAAACTACACACAGACTGAACAGGAACCAGGCAAGACAAACAGACAAGAAACAAGACTAGGAAGTAATAAAATTTAAGCTAACCAACACAGACTGAACAAGAACCAGACAAGGAATTTAGACAAGAAGCTAAACTAGGCAGAAGTGCAACAGAGCAGACCAACTCACCCAGAGACCTTTGGCAATGCAAAGGCAAAGTAGCAAAGCCCACAGGTGCTTAATAAAGACCATCACCTGCTGAGGCTCAACTGCAGGAATCCCAAGACAAGTACGGGTGCTGCTTATGAACAAACAAGGCAAGCAATTTTGGCAGACAGGAAGATCCGGACCGGCCTCCGACACAGGCTTGGGTAAACAGCAACAGCTAGTCTATAGCAGTCACTGGTACTGGCCACCAGAGGGCGAGGGGAGCACAAACCAGGAAAACAGTCATAAACATGACAACACACGCAACTCGCTAAGCGCATTCTGTAATGCAGTGCGCCTAACTTCTAACATGCACAGGCAAAAAGGGGCCTGGTTATGGGTGGGAAAATGGGAATTTCATGGGCATTCCAAAGTTTATGTGCGCAGTTATAGAATATGGCCTAGTGTGCCTAAATCTATGCACCGAGATTTACGCCATATTTTCATTGGTGCTAGTAGAGGCGCAGTTTTAGGTGCTGAGATATCAACTAAGCGTATTCTATATACCGCGCCTAAATCTAGGTGCCACTTACAGAATACGCTTAGTCGACACTGATTTCCACGCCGATTTATTAGGTACCATACATAGAATCTCCCCCATAGTGCTGATTCCTGCCCGTTGAAACCTTATGTAAATGCTGGTGCCCAGGTTGGGAGCGTTGAAGCCGTATTCTGTAATTCTGCCCACAACTTTTTGGAATGCCCCTGACATGCCCATGGCCATGCTTCCTTTTGAGTTATGTGCTAGTAGAGTTTGGCACCATGCCTTATAGATAGCGTGCAGCCAGAGGCATGCACAAATTTTAATGAGTGCCAATTAATATCAATAATTGGTTGTTAGCACACAGTTATTGATGTTAATTGGCTTGTTACTCAATTGTGGGCACCATGTATAGAATCCAGGGGATAGAGTGCATGCACACATTTACATCAACTTTTGATCAGGTGTAAATTTATGCATGGGCATATGTGCACAGTCGGATCTGGATCTGGGAGCCTGTTTCATAAAGGCACGTGGCTAGATTGGATTCCACCAGACATCATGCTTTTTACTGTACTGCCCTTGCCCTTTGTGTTTAGAGTTGTCATTTCTAAAATTTAGGTCTGCTTTGAAAACTCCTTTATTATCTTGCGTTTAATATTACTCTCTCGTAAGCCTGGAGATGCTGGCAGGCAGTGTGCCCTGTTGGTTAGAATAAATAAGGACTGGTTGATTGATTACTGAGGATTGCTGTTGGAGAATTTATGACTTCTGTGTGTCTACTTTTAGGTTGTTTGCATTCTTTCCTATTGTGAATGGATTTCCTATTTTAATGATTTTAATTGTAAACCACTTTGCTGTGCTTTGCGTGAAATAGTGGTATATTAAGTATATAAACCGCAAACCATTTTATGAAATAGATTTAAAATAGACTCCTGTTTGGATTTCTCACTTAGGGGCCCTTTTACTAAGTGGCGGTAAGCCCAACATGGGCGCCGGCGGTAGTTCCACCCCCAGCGCACAACATTTCTGGTACAAGCAGAAATATTTGAAAAATATTTCCGAAGGGGGTTACCTAGCGGTAATCAGGCAGCACTGTGCACTGCCCGGTTACCGCCAGGTTAGCGTGGGAGCCCTTACTGCCACCTCAGTGAGTGGCGGTAAGTGCTCCCCCCACATGGTCACACAGTAAGAGCAGTCTTAACGCAGGGCCATGTCTTTTTTTGACCTTTTTACCCGCTGTGGTAAAATGGGACCTCAGTACGTGGGAAAAATGACCACCGTCGCTAGTGCAGGGCCCCTTTTACCACAGCTTAGTAAAAGGGCCCCTTTGGCATCATATTATAAAATCAATCCCCTATGTGTTTAAGTATATCCCACTTACATGTATAAGTATCCTATTTTACACAACTGCATGAAACTGAGCTAAAACCCTCAATTTTTTGTAAGTGACTGTAAACACTAGAGATTGAAGATTAATTGTGTTCATCTCTAGTGGCTATAAACACTAGAGATGAACACAATTAATCTTCAATCTCTTTTCCAAACCCCAAAGCCAATTGAGCAGTTAGCTGACATCTGGGAACTCCTAGCAGGTGTAAGTATCAGTGGGGAGATTTTTTTTGAGGTATATGTATATTGCCATTGCAAATCAGGAAATAATATGTGTATTAATTTTGTATTACTTATTGTCATTTGCAGTCTTGTAAGGCCAGAGACTTTTTTATATTGTAAATCTTCCTGAGCTTTAGGTTGTGACAATACATAAAAATCAATTTTTATGTTACACTGTTAAGGTCTGCCCAAACCATTCTCAAGAGATGACCCCTTGGAATTTGTGTATGCTGCAGGAATGTAAATAGAGTTGTTGTTTTTTTAGCATGGCTACAAATTCCTATAATTTATGTATTTATTTATTAGGATTTATTTACCGCCTTTTTGAAGGAGTTCACTCAAGGCGGTGTACAGTAAGAATAGATCAAACAGAAGCAATTGGCAATTACAGCAGTAAAAATATTCAAAAACAATACAAAGTATGGCATGGTATACTAGCAATGTCAACACAATACATAATAGAACATTATAATTGGTAGTGAAGGGTAAGGCAAAGTTGTAACATATAGATGGGTAAGAAAGTAGGAAGAATTAGAAAGTAAGGTGACTGATTTGAAGAAAGTTGCACATGGAGGAGTGGATAAACATGTCCCGCTGCAGTATGTGCAGCCTGAGTCACTCCTTGTGTGTGTGAGTGAGACCTACAAGTTAGTTACTTCTTCCATTAAAGGGTTGGTTGAAGAGCCAAGCTTTCACCTGTTTCCTGAAGTAGAGATAGTCTTGTGTTAAGCGGACCCTTTCAGGCAATGCATTCCAGAGTGTGGGGGCTACTCCGGAGAAGGCTCGCTTGTGGGTATCACATCGTGTAATGTCTTTCGGAGAGGGTGTAGTTAGTGAAAGTCTTTGGGAGGACCTTAGTGTCCTTGGCGGTGTGTGGAGGATCATCCTATTCTTTAGATACTCAGGGCCATTTCCTTTCAGGGCCTTGAAGATCAGACATAGAGTTTTAAATTTAGCCCGGTACTGTACTGGTAGCCAATGACGTTTTTGCAAAAATGGTGTGATGTGGCCACGTCGCTTGCAACCTTCTATGAGTCTTGCTGCTGCATTCTGAATCAACTGGAGCTGGTGCAGGCCCTTTGTAGTCAGACCATTGTATAGTATGTAAGCAGCGTAGCTGTCGCAAATAGTAGAAGCAGCTCTTGAAGGTTTCTTTGATTTGGGGAATCAGAGTAAGTGTTGAATCTAGCTGTATTCCAAGGTTCCTGACTTGTGATTTGAGGTGAAGTTCATACTTCCCAAAAGGGATTTTGATGTCAGGTATGTATCCACTTGTGTTAGGGACCCAGAGAATCTTGGTTTTACTTGGGTTCAGGCAAAGTTTGTTTTGTTTAGCCCATTCTTGAATTGATGTTAGACAGACAGATAATCAGTTTATTCAAGGCTGTAGGTAAGTCAGGTTCAGTGGGTATGAGTAGCTGCACATCATCCACATAGATATAGAACTGAATGTCCATTGACCGAATCAGCTCAGCTAGTGGCTTGAGGTAGATATTGAACAGAATAGGTGACAGTATCGATCCTTGTGGTACCCCGTAGGTCAGTGTCCATGGTGGTGATGAGTTGCTGCCAAACATTATGGATTGTTGCCTGTCTGATAGATAGGATCTGAACCAAGCAAGTACTGTTCCATTGACACCTGTTTCTGTTAGTCGTGCTAGCATGATATCATGATCCACAGTGTCAAAAGCTGCAGAGAAATCAAGCAATACTAATATCGAGGCGAAACCCCTGTCTCGGTTTCTGTGAAGATTATTTATCAGGGATACGAGGACCATTTCTGTTCCATAACTGGGTCTGAATGTCTATTTACATGCTTAAACCAGCCTTCTACGTGGATAATGATACCTGCATTGGGCTGGCGGTAGTTCTGGGTTGCCAAGCAGCAACTCTTTAGTAAAAGGGCCCCTTAAAGCCTAATATCAGAGGAAATTGGAGCGTCATGGGATAGAAGGTAGTGTCCTATTGTTGATTAAACACTGGTTAAAAGATAGAAAACAGAGAGTAGAGTTAAATTGTTAGTATTCTCAATGGAGAAGGGTAGGTAGTGCTGTTCCCATGGGGTCTGTACTGGGACTGCTGCTTTTTAACATATTTATAAATAATCCAGAGATGGGAGTAACTAGTAAGATAATTACATTTGCGAATGACACAGTTATTCAAAGTTGTTAAATCACAAGAGGATTGTAAAAAATTACAATAGGACCTTACGAGACTGGGATACTGGGCGTCTAAATGGCAGATGACGTTTAATGTGAGCAGGTGCAAAGTGATGCATATGGGAAAAAGGAACCTGAATTATAGTTATGTGATGCAAGGTTCCACATTAGGAGTCACCGACCAGGAAAGGGATCTAGGCGTCATCGTTGATGATACGTTGAAACCCTCTGCTCAGTGTGCGGTGGCAGCTAACAAAGCAAATAGAATGTTAGGTATTATTAGGAAAGAAATGGAAAACAAAAATGATGTCTTTGTATCGGTCCATGGTGCGATCGCACCTTGAATATTGTGTTCAGTTCTGGTCTCAAAAAAGATATTGTGGAAGTAGAAAAGGTACAGAGAAGGGTGATGAAAATGATAAAGAAGATGGGATGACTTCCGTATGAGGAAAGGCTAAAGCAGCTAGGGCTCTTCAGCTTGGAGAAAAGACGGCTGAGGGTAGATATGATAGAGGTCTATAAAATAATGAGTGGAGTGGAATAGGTAGACATGAATCACTTGTTTACTCTTTTCAAAAATACTAGGACTAGGGGGCACGCAATGAAGCTACAAAGTAGTAAATTTAAAACGAATCAGAGAAAATATTTCTTCACTCAACGTGTAATTAAACTCTGGAATTCATTGCCAGAGAATGTAGTAAAAGCTGTTAGTTTAGCAGGTTTTTAAAAGGGTCTGGATGGCTTCCTAAAGGAAAAGTACATAGGCCATTATTAAAATGGACGGAGAAAATCCACTGCTTATTTCTAGAATAAGCAGCATAAAATTTATTGTACTGTTTTGGAATCTTTCCAGGTACTTGTGGCCTGGATTGGCCACTGTTGGAAACAGCATGCTGGGTTTGATGGACCTTCGGTCTGTCCCAGTATGTTAATACTTATGTACTTATGTAGGAGTTGGAGTACATAAGTACATAAGTAATGCCACACTGGGAAAAGACCAAGGGTCCATCGAGCCCAGCATCCTGTCCACGACAGCGGCCAATCCAGGCCAAGGGCACCTGGCAAGCTTCCCAAACGTACATTCTATACATGTTATTCCTGGAATTGTGGATTTTTCCTAAGTCCATTTAGTAGCGGTTTATGGACTTGTCCTTTAGGATACCGTCTAACCTCTTTTAAAACTCTGCCAAGCTAACTGCCTTCACCACGTTCTCCGGCAACAAATTCCAGAGTTTAATTACGCGTTGGATGAAGAAAAAAATTTCTCCAATTTGTTTTAAATTTACTACACTGTAGTTTCATCGCATGCCCCCTAGTACTAGTATTTTTGGAAAGCGTGAACAGACGCTTCACTTCTTGAGATGCGGCGACCAGAATTGAACACAATACTCAAGGTGCAGTCGCACCATGGAGCGATATAACGGCATTATAACATCCTGACACCTGTTTTCCATACCTTTTCTAATAATACCCAACATTCTATTCGCTTTCCGAGCTGCAGCAGCACACTGAGCAGAAGGTTTCAGTGTATTATCGACGACAACACCCAGATCCCTTTCTTGGTCCGTAACTCCTAACGTGGAACCTTGCATGACGTAGCTATAATTCGTGTTCTTTTTTCCCACATGCATCACCTTGCACTTGCTCACATTAAACGTCATCTGTCATCTAGCCGCCCAGTCTCCCAGTCTGATAAGGTCCTTCTGTAATTTTTCACAATCCTGTCGCGAGTTAACGGCTTTGAATAACTTGTGTCATCAGCAAATTTAATTACCTCGCTAATTACTCCCATCTCTAAATCATTTATAAATATATTAAAAAGCAGCGGTCCTAGCACAGACCCCTGAGGAACCCCACAACTACCCTTCTCCATTGTGAATACTGCCCATTTAACCCCACTCTCTGTTTCCTATCCTTCAACCAGTTGGAGCTGGAGTCAGAGCTGGAGTCAGACAGTAGTAGTTTAACACTTTTTTCCTACTAAAGGGGCTAGTTATAAAGCAGTGTATAAGGACACATGATCCTCTAGCGGTATTCGCATGAAACTATCACTAGGGGCACCATTTTCAGGATGGCATCAGACTGGGCAGGAGCGAGTGGGCATCACTTCTGCCCGAAGACCCCGTGAACCATTATTGATTGATTTGGTAGACTGTTTTAGGGATTGGGTCTTTTATGAAGGGTGGAGGTGGGCAGGGCCTGTGTATTTTGGGGGCTTGGACCTTTTAGGCGATGGGGGTGGGTGAGGCTTGTGTATTTTGGAGGGGGACTTGGGTTTTTTGGAGGGGTCTGGATCCAGGGGGCTTGGGCCTTATAGAAGTTAATCCATTTTTTACTCTTTCAAAAATTACACAGACTAGGGGACACTCAATGAAGTTACATGGAAATAGTTAAATCGCACATTTTAGTTTCAGTTTTTATACTTCCTGGAAATGTCCAGCTTCTTAGCAAATGTAATTCACATTGAACCAAGAGGTATATAGCAGATTATAAGTTTTATTGTTATGTTATGTTAAAACAAATAGGAGGAAATATTTTGTCACTCAGTGAAAGTTAATCTCTGGAACCTTTTGCCAGAGAATGTGATATCGTTTAGCGTATCTGGGTTTAAAAAAAGGTTTAGACAAGTTCCTGGAGGAAAAGTCCATAGTTTGCTATTGAGACAGTCATGGGGAAGCCACTGCTTGCCCTGGGATTGGTGGTGGCCACTGTTCAGAACAGGATACTGATCTAGATGGACCATTGGTCTGATCCATTATGGCTGTTCTTATGTACTTACGGAGTAGGGCTTCAGCCTTGGGTGGGTGGGTGGGTGGTTGTTCTGGAGCATGGAACCAGGGGACAACTGGGCCCATGAGTGGGGTGTGGCTTAGGCTCGGTGGGCCAGCTCTGCCAGTCTGGGAGCAGCAGCCACTGGAATAACAATATGTGGGAATGTTATACTGCAGGTTGCTGACTACTGTGGTAAATAAAGGCGATCTTTTACCGCGCCTTGATAACTTCCCCCCTAAGTCACCATGTAAACCTTGACAAATCATGTTTATCTTCCTATGAAATGGTGAATGCAGCTATAGTTTGGTAATAATATTATTATTTCTTTCTCTTGTGAAAGATACAGTACAAATACACCAGAATTGCTGGTGAGACTTTGTTCCCAAGGGGTGACTATATACAGTATAAGGATAATTTTATAAAGCATTTGCCATGCATAATAATAATAAGAAAGTTTTTATATACCACCATAACCAGTAGCTCTGGACAGTTCACAAGAAACAAAAACATTGTTCTCCATAAAAAAATAGAATTAAAAACATTAAACTGTCATAAGAACTGTTTAGAAGGAACCAGATAAAATTTTACCTAAGTACTTATTGAATAACTTCCCATCTTCTATAGAGTGGAAGAGAGTTCTGTAATCCAGGAGCCAGAGAGCTGAATAGTTCTTCTGAGAAGACCACAGCCATGTGCCTGAACTTGCAGGCAATTCAAGTTGCTTAACATAAGCTGAGCGCCGAGACCGAGACCAGGATTTTAGTTGTAAAAGGGAGACATGGAGGGGAAGTTGGAATTTGGACATCTTTGTAAAACGTCCAAATTCGGAGGCGGGAAAAGGTAATTTTAGAAAAAAGATGGACGTCCATCTTTGTGTTCGAAAATACCATGGACATCCTTGGATTTGGACATCTTTGATTTTCGGCCATTTTCAAAAACAAAAATGTCCAAGTCTAAAACGTCCAAATTCAAGCCATTTGGACATGGGAGGACGAGCATTTTTAGTAAACTGGTCCCCGTGACATGCCAGGGCAGCAATCGGGCACCCTAGGGGGGGGGGACACTGCAGTGGACTTCATAAAATGCTCCCAGGTACACAGCTCCCTTACCTTGTGTGTTGAGCCCCCCCAACCCCACTACCCCCAACTATACACCACTACCATAGCCCTTACAGGTGAAGGGGGCACCTATATGTGGGTACAGAGGGTTTCTGGTGGGTTTTGGAGGGCTCGCTGTTTCCTCCACAAACGTAACAGGTAGGGGGGATATGGGCCTGGGTCCACCTGTCTGAAGTGCACTGCACCTACTACTAAACTACTCCAGGGACCTGCATGCGCTGTTATGGCTCAAAGACGTCCAAGTCTTAGGAACGCCCAAGTCCCGCCTCAAACACGACTCCGATACGCCCCCTTGAGATTTGGACGTCCTTGCGACGGACTTCTGACAAAGACGTCCAAAATGTGGTTTCGATTATACCGATTTGGACGTCTCTGTGAGAAGAATGTCCAAATGCCGATTTATGTCACTTTTTTGGACGTCCATCTCTTTCGAAAATGAGCCTGCAAGTAAACTAAAACTGTATAATATTTTAAAGGAGAGATGTAGGGACTCATTTTCAAAACAGGAAAATATCCAAAAAATGACATAATAGGCAGATATATGTATTTCTTATAGAAAAACATCGAAAACGCATAATCAAACAAAAAAAACCCAAACACCATTCAAGTCTGCTAGTTGCCGAAAAGAAGATGTTCTCAGAGGGGGCACTTCATGGGCGTGGCATGGGCAGTGTTACGTGATAAAATTTTTTTGCTAATAATGGATAGCAAAATGACTTCCTGGGGGCGGAAAGAAAAAACACATGGAATTAGACCTTCTTTAAAAACATCTAGGGTAAGGCTAAACCTGTCTTTAGACCCATGTGTGATTTTGCTGAATTGGAGAGTGGAGAGATGAAAGTGGTTGTTTGTGAGAAATAGTGGAGAGTTGCTGAGTGCTTTGTTACCTTTGTCTGTTTACCCCAATCTGAACATTTTGATCCTCACATTTCTTGCCTTGCCACCGCTGTGTCTCACCTCCTCAACTCCTTGCCCACTGCAACCCCCAGCCATACCCATCTCTTCCTCTGTATCTCGCCCCCTTCCTTCACCAAACCCTCACTGTTCCCAAACCCACACACCTCCCATTATACCTCCCTACCTGCTTGTCCTGTGTCTCTCATTGTTCCTTTGTCCATTCCCAGTTTGTCACTATGCTCTGTGCTGCAGCTGTGTGTGTGACGACTGTTTGCTGGTCGTGGAAGAGTGAGCGCTTAGAGCTGCAGCTGTGTGTGTCTGGACTGTTTGTGGGTGGTGGGAGAGTGAGTGTTTTGTGCAGCTGTTGTGTATCTCATGACTGTGTGCTGGTGCAGATACTGATGCTGGGTCTCAAGAGTTGCAGTAGGTGGAGATGTGCAGGTGCAGTAGGTGTAGGTGTGCATAGTGGTGATGCACTGAAGGTGTCAGGTTCTCAGGTTCAGAGCCCGCGGGGCCGGGCTCTGGAGCAAACGTGAGCCCTTGGGCTGCTGCCGAGGAGCGCTAGCAGCAGGCAAAACCCACCAACCAACACTGGGTAAGCACACCGGCAGGGACTGTAGGCACTGCCCAGCGAACCGGAACACATGGACTAGAATCCCCCGGACTGGAGGACACAGGACTGGAACACACACCGGACCGGAACACACTGGACTGGAGCACACCAGACTGGAACACACACCGGACCGGAACACACTGGACTGGAGCACACTGGACTGGTCCGCACAGCTTCACCTGTGCTTAGCTACTAAGCCCCCCAGGAGTTGAGCTTCTGGGTTCGAGTAGCCGACAGGACTTACTGGATACCGGGTGACATAGGGACCAGGACTGGAAACAGAAGTGCTCCTAACCCTAAACTGATCTACGTGCTCCCAAGCCCTAAACCAGCAGGAGTGTTCCTAACAGTAAACTGACAAAAGGACTTCCTAAGCCCTATACTAAACAGGAGCTCCTAATCCCTGCTCAAGAAATGGACTTCCTAAGCCCTAAACTAACAGAGCAGGGAACTAAACACAAAGCTAACACAGGTGCTACTAAGCACCAAGCTACAAGCAGAGCTTTACACTAATAAGCTAAACACAGAACTAACCAGCTACCTAAGCACTGCTCTAGCAAGCTAGATACAACTAACAAGGTGCTTCCTAAGCACTACTCTGGCAAGCAACCAGAAGAGCTCCTAGCACTAAAAGGGAAGACAGGGGAGCCACAAGGAAAAAGAAGGGAAGCTAACACATAAGCCAAAAGTGATTCTAAATCACCAAACACCAACAGCAAAGACTGCAATGCTCCTATAGCACAAACACCAGAAGTATTTCTAACAGCAAACTCTGCAGTGTTCCTAACAACACCAAACCCTGAAGTACTTCTATCAGCAACAGAGCTTCCAAAGCCCTACACACAGCAATGCTTCCAAAACCAAGAGGGAAAAGCAGGGGAACCATAAGGGGAAAGCAGGAAAGCTAAACACACAGTCACCAGTGCACACTGCACTAACACTAACCTGGACCTTAGCAAAAGCAAGCAGGGAAACTAGACACAACGTCCGAAATGCACACTGCACCACCCTACCTAAAGCAAACACCACTGTTGCAAAGGCCCTGAAGGAAACAACACCACTTCCTTATCAAGGCCCTCCCTGATGATGTCACACTCCCTAGACCTAGGCAAAAGCACACTGACCCAGAGAGGCCCAACCCACACCAATGCAAAACCGTGAAATACTTGAAGCCAGTACACCCAAAGAGAGTTAGAGCAACTCAGGCAACACACAGCTGTAGTAAAGTAAAACAATTAACCCCATGCTGCTGGAAGCTGCCAGCACAGAGAGACAGAGCCAGCTCAGAAAGGACAGAGAAAAGAAACAGAAGCCAGCTAAGAAGCTGACCCCCAGGAAAGAGGTAAGTTTGAGAGGGGTTCAGACCCCAATCATAACAGAAGGCTTTGGTGACTCATGCCTTGCTAGAACTGGATGAGAGTTTGGAGGAGAGGCCCCAGAGGAGATATCCCTATCAGAGAGTCTTCAAGCCCCACATTTACTTCCTGGATGTCACTGACCAGGAGTGCCTTACTAGGTTTTGCTTTGACAGGGCTACCATACAGCACCTCTGTAACCAGCTACAATCCCTCCTCCAGCCCAGGAATAATCCTGTGCTAGTCCAGCCCAGGACACTCTAAGCATTTATAGGTGAATAACTCTTCTGGGCAAAGCTACCCAATGAGTAATTCCCAGGTTCCGTTTACAGAAGTCTGGCTAAACCAACTTCCTAGCTCTCTGTCCAGGGGTGGTTATTGTAAAGGAACCTGGCTATTCTGGGCCTACACCAGAACTTTTCTTCTGTTAGAGAGAACTGGAATAAAGCAAAGTCACTGCTGAAATATATTAATTTATTATATAGGTAAGAAAATATAAATAATACACCCTACACTACGGCCTAGCTGTACAAATGTAGCTCCCTTATGCTGATAAGCAAACTATAGAATGTATTGTCTAACTAAAACACTGATATCACTGGTTACTAGGTTATTACACAATCCTGATTAGCAATACTGACTAGGTCATGAAGTAATACAGTTAGCAGCACATCTTCCTGACCACAGTTCTGACTAACCCGCCTTTGCTGAGGCAAGAACCTACTAGCTAATCCCAGACTATTAGGAAATAAACCTCTGTAATCCTCACCTAGCTGACCCTGGGTGGTCGCTCAGATGAAGTGGACACCGGTTTTCCTTTTAGACTCCAGCTGTCTTCCACAGCGAGTCCCCGTCTTAGGAAACAGCACAGGCTCCTTGCAGCATGCAGGATTACAGTCCCTCTGGCCGGTACAGCTGAACCAACAGGTACTTTCTTCAGATGGTCAGCTCACAAGGTTGTGGACCACTTCCGGTCTTGCTGGTCTGCTTGCCAGCTACCCTTCTTCCAGTAGAACCAGACAAATTCTCCCTTTCTTCCTTTCTTCCTTCTCTCTTGTCTGTCCTTTTTTTTCTTCTGATTCCCAGGTGACCAGACAGCAACCAATCAGGATCTTGTCCAGCTCCTTCCCTGAGCAAAAAAAAAACCTTTTTGATCTTCCAGTTGTTACATTGTGGTATGCATTCCTGTCTCTCATCAGACTCGCTGGCACCATGGCCTTACCCCCTGTAGCTCATCAGGGAGGTGCAAGGGTCAGCCTGCCCGACGTCCCCCACCCTCCTTCGCACTCTCTTGCTCCTCCTCCTGCTATCCGCGGGAGACATTAACCCTAATCCAGGTCCCCCTCACCTGTCCCCGTCCTATCCTTGCAAACGATCCCAGGATGTCTCCAATCTCGTCTCTATTCCCCTCCTTCCCCCCTCCTCCCTCCCCTTCTCATGCGCCTTGTGGAATGCCCACTCAGTCTGCAACAAACTGTCTCTCACCCACGATCTCTTTATCTCTCGCTCCCTTCAACTGCTCGCCCTAACCGAAACCTGGATCTCCCCGGAAAACTCTGCCTCAGTTGCTGCCCTCTGCCATGGAGGCTATCTCTTCTCCCACACGCCCCGCCCAGTTGGCCGCGGCGGAGGCGTTGGGCTACTACTCTCACCCTCCTGTAGCTTCCAACCCCTCCACCTACCGCAGTCTCACTGCTTCTCATCCTTTGAAGCCCATTCCATCCGGCTATTCTACCCGCTACTACTCAGAGTGGCAGTCATTTACCGCCCCCCTGATAAATCCTTCCCTTCCTTCCTTACCGACTTTGATGCTTGGCTCTCTGTCTTTCTTGACCCCTCATCTCCGTCCCTCATTCTCGGAGACTTTAACGTACATGCTGATGACCTATCCGACCCCCATGCTTCTAAGTTCCTCACCCTAACATCCTCCTTCAACCTCCAGCTGTGCTCCACCACCCCTACTCACCGTGACGGCCATTGTCTTGACCTCGTCCTCTCCTCCGGCTCACCCTCCAATTTCCACGTCTCAGTTCTTCCTCTCTCCGACCATCACCTGATCACATTCACACTTCTTCACCCCCCCCTCCACCCCGTCCAACTTTAACCACCACCTCCAGGAACCTCCAGGCTATTGACCCCTCCACCTTATCATCTACTATCTCTAATCTCCTCCCCTCCATCACGTCCTCCGAAACTGTCGACAAAGCGGTCTCCGCTTACAATACAGCTCTCTCCTCTGCTTTGGACACCCTCGCGCCATCCATCTCCCGTCCCACAAAGCGCACCAATCCCCAGCCCTGGCTGACTCCTTGCATCCATTACCTTTGCTCCTGCACCCGATCCGCTGAGCGCCTCTGGAGGAAATCTCGTACCCTTTCAGACTTCCTCCACTACAAATTCATGCTATCCTCCCTCCACTCCTCCCTATTCCGTGCAAAACAGGACTATTACACCCAATTGACCAATTCTCTCAGCTCCAACCCTCGTCGTCTCTTCACCACCCTTAACTCCCTCCTAAAAGTGCCCCCCGCTCCTACTCCCCCTTCTCTCTCTCCTCAATCACTGGCCGACTATTTCCACGACAAAGTGCAAGAGATCAACCTTGAGTTCACGACCAAGCCACCACCTCCTCTTCACCCTTTAACCCTCTCCCTCAACCAACCTACCCAGGTCTCTTTCTCCTCTTTTCCTGAGATCACCGAGGATGAAACTTCCCGCCTTCTTTCCTCCTCGAAATGCACCACCTGTTCCTCTGATCCCATCCTCACCAACCTACTTAACACCATCTCCCATACTGTCACCCCCGCCATCTGTCGCATCCTCAACCTCTCTCTCTCCACTGCAACTGTCCCTGACACCTTCAAGCACGCCGTTGTCACACCTCTCCTCAAAAAACCTTCACTTGACCCTACCTGCCCCTCCAACTACCGCCCCATCTCTCTTTTACCCTTCCTTTCCAAAATACTTGAGCGCGCCGTTCACAGCCGCTGCCTTGATTTTCTCTCCTCTCATGCCATCCTCGATCCACTTCAATCCGGTTTTCGCCCTCTGCACTCGACAGAAACGGCACTCTCTAAAGTTTGCAATGACCTGCTCCTGGCCAAATCCAGAGGTCACTACTCCATCCTCATCCTCCTCGATCTGAAGAGAAGACTAGACGATTTAATATAAAAAGTTTATTTACAATTGTACTGCATACCTTTTATGAGGTATGCAGGAAGCATGTTCAGACAAAGCAGTCAGAGAATGCTTAAAGGCACAGATCTCTCATTGGTCTTATATAGCTTTCTTTGGCATCTGACTATACAACATCCCTGTGCAAGTCTCTGAATACCACAAACTGTTAATCATGTGCAGAACATCTGCTTTCTATTACCCCCCTACCTTCTATCCCACAGACTTTCTGGAGCCTGCCTCTGGCTAATGTGGGCCCCATCATGTCCCAGGAGATTTTAGTGTTGAAACAGCTAGCTCTGCATGTTTTTTTTTTGAAGCATTCCACTCCAATTTTTTTATGCTTTTATTCAACATTTTTATGCTTTTATTCAACATCCTCCCTTTGAGGACTGATATTCCAGGCCTCAACACATCTGTTTCAGCTCCAGTCTGTTTTCTTACCTCCTTTCTAAATCTCCTCCCCCCTTGTTTGTGGCATTCAGTTTCTGCACGCTTTTTCAATATTTTTGGCTGACATATTAAAGTTCTATTTATTCTGAATTTCAGTTATCATTGTTATTTTAAAAACATCCTGGCACATCTTTGCAAACATGCTAATACATGTTGCATTAAACAGATTCAATTGTACTAGGGTACAAAATTTATATTTCCTTTGAATACAGACAGTGAGCTTCATCAAAGGGGAATACACTGTCATTCATTCTTACTTCTCATTAGTTGATGTGGCATTAAAAATTACACAAATTAAAAGCATAACATTCATTGAATCAGTTGTTACAACATTCTGCGTGTAAGTGCACTTTATCAGGGGAATGTGTTCAGTTGTCATACTATTAATCAGACACCAACATGATGTCTGTGGGTACTTGTCCATAAGCAAGGCTTGCTTATAAATAGTCTCATTTGTCCAATGAAGGTTTTCATCATCTCTTACACAGGTATTATTGGGATAACAGACATGATTTTATCATTGTAGTCCCATATATCATAGTTGGCAAGGACAAGGATGATGTCAGTCAGTGGGCACATATGATACAATCAGTCAAATTCAACATCTTGGCCACTGTAACAAGTCTATTATCATATGTGTTCATTGTCCATTAACAAACAACAACAGTCCAATACCATCATGTTTAGGGACATGATGTTTGTTTATTCTTTGTCCATTTCAATGTTATTAATTCGTCGAATATCTGCTAAATGTATCCAAGAAGTATGACCTTCCAGACGGGCAGAGGTCTGAGTAAGGGCCGTGATAGCAAAAGGCCCTACATACACAGGATCCTTCCATGTTTTATGTGTAAAATTCTTTCGTAGCACTAGGTCACCTACTTTAAAAGCACAAACATCATTAGTAGTTCCTGCCTGTGATGCTACATTTGTTCGGATCATATCACTTGTCAGGTTCAACATAGGTTGTAGCTTTTGCCAGTACTGAGCTGTGCTATCAGTACTTGCTGTCTGCATCGGGAAAAAATGACGTCCTGTCTGAATTTGGAATGGGGTCAATTTAGTACGCCCATTAGGTTGGGCCCTTATAACCATCAAAGCTAATGGTAACAAATCAAGCCAGGTATATGGTTTACCTGCTGTTTCCTTGTTTAAAGCCTTCAGTAATACTCTCAATTTAGTTTTTAAAATACCATTGTAGCGTTCCACCAAACCATTGGAGGTGGGGCGATACACTGATACTTTTCTGTGTGTTAAACCCATAATCGTTGCCATTTCTTTCAAAACACTGTTATTAAAATGTGTCCCGTTATCAGAAATTATTCTAGATGGACACCCATGTCTTGGCATAATATGAGTTACCAGGCATTGTACCACTTCATGTGCTGTCTCCCTTTTACATGGAAATGCTTCTACCCACCTTGAAAAAGCATCCACCCAAACTAACAAATACCTTTTTCCCTGCACTGGAACAATCATATCAGTAAAATCAATATACCATTCTTTTGCTGGGCCTTCTGGTATTGGAAGTGTCCCAGGCGATATTTTAGGACCTCTTTTAGGTATGTTAATATTGCATACCATGCAATTTTGCACAACCTGTTGAATCAGGTTATCAATTTTTAAAGTCCAAAACCTTTGTTCAAACTGTTGTCTCATTGTTTCCTTATTCCAATGCATGGTTGCATGCCAACCAGCCAATACCTTAATCGCCTGGCTCATTGGCATACAAGGTAATCCTTCTTCTGCATTAAACCATTCACTTCCCAATTTCATACATCCTCTCTTCAACCATTTTTCACTTTCCTGTCCCTCTGGCTGCCACATTTCAATCTTATCTACATTCGTAAGTGGCCCTTCCTGTGTCTGTCTAGTATTATACAAAATCTTTTCACTTTGCTTAACCACCTCCGTTGCTGCTGCATCAGCCATTGCATTACCTAGTGCCTCAAAGGTTGGCTTTTCAGTGTGGGCCGGGGTCCACACAACTGCAGTTTTTCTACCTTCACGTTCCCTTCTTGCCAAAATTTCAAACAGCAATTTCCAATATGTGTAATGTTGTAAATTCTTACCCGCACTGGTTATCATCCCCCTACGCTGCCATTTTAATATATGATACTGTAGTGAACTTGCAACGTAACCACTATCAGTATATATAGTAACATTTTGAGTCATATCAGTGTGTTGTAAGGCCGTAATAACGGCTAAAAGTTCAGCATGCTGTGCAGTATGATCAGGAGGGGTTTTATATTGTACTTGCATTATCTTTCTTAGATTCTCATCTACCTGCACGCAGGCAAAGCCTGCAACAGTCCTTTCACAAGCTCCATCTGTAAACCATATTAACCCATCAGATAAGGGTTCAAAAGTAAGACAGTGAAATGTAGGGATTTCTATAGTATCGATCTCAATCTCTTGATCAACAGGAAAAAGCAGATCTATCTTATTTCTCTGTTCTTTAGTTAATGGTATTATTCTTATATCTTGTCCTAAAAGTACTGCTTGATATTTTCCAAATCTAGTGGCTGTCAATGCTGTTTGGCTAGGGCTCAACAGCGTTTTAATCGTGTGGTTAGTATGTATTACAATAGGAACAAAAGGCATTTGTGCTCTCCATTTACCTACTGCAGCCACTATAGCTGTCAGTAACTTTGGTATTTCTTTCATTCCTTTTTCCACATGATTAAAAGAGCCTGACAAAAAAGCTACTGGTGCATTTACTTCATCGTTTTGATCAATCATAGCTGCCCAACTATTTCCCATGTCCTCTACCCACAAATGCACAGGTGATTGGACATCTATCACTGCCAACGGTCCTGGAGATAATAAATCCCTCACAATCCTAGCCAGTACCATCTTATCCTGCTCTTCCAATACAATGAGTGTACTCTTTGGTGTAGCTGCGGGCAGCCTCAAATGTTTATAAAGTCTCATTACTTTTTGTGTATAATTTGGTATCCATTGTCTGCAGTAATTTAACATTCCCAAAACAGCACGTAACTGGGTAACTGTTTGCGGTACCGGATTTTCATCTTATTTCTCTTTTTAGCAAGCCCAGGAGTCGTCACCTGTATGTCCACTTCAATAGTTTGATCACTCCCAAATCCGTGGTACATAGTAATCAGGCTCTCTCAAAATCCTGTAAAAAACTTCATTAACAACACACACTTAATTTGTTCTTCGTCTCGCCTTCTCTTTTCCGTTTGCGGCCTACTCCTGGCTGGCTCGCCACTTTGAAGAGAAGACTAGACGATTTAATATAAAAAGTTTATTTACAATTGTACTGCATACCTTTTATGAGGTATGCAGGAAGCATGTTCAGACAAAGCAGTCAGAGAATGCTTAAAGGCACAGATCTCTCATTGGTCTTATATAGCTTTCTTTGGCATCTGACTATACAACATCCCTGTGCAAGTCTCTGAATACCACAAACTGGTAATCATGTGCAGAACATCTGCTTTCTATTACCTCCCTACCTTCTATCCCACAGACTTTCTGGAGCCTGCCTCTGGCTAATGTGGGCCCCATCATGTCCCAGGAGATTTTAGTGTTGAAACAGCTAGCTCTGCATGTTTTTTTTTTTGAAGCATTCCACTCCAATTTTTTTATGCTTTTATTCAACATTTTTATGCTTTTATTCAACAGATCTTTCTGCCGCGTTTGACACTGTCAATCATGATTTACTTCTTGCCACGCTGTCCTCTTTCGGGTTCCAAGGCCCTGTCCTCTCCTGGTTCTCCTCTTATCTCTCCCACCGCACCTTCAGGGTACACTCCCATGGATCTTCCTCCACTCCCATCCCACTATCTGTTGGAGTTCCCCAGGGATCTGTCCTTGGACCCCTTCTCTTCTCAATCTACACCTCTTCCCTGGGCTCGCTGATCTCGTCTCATGGTTTTCAGTATCATCTTTATGCTGATGACACCCAGCTATACCTCTCCACACCTGACATCACCGCGGAGACCCAGGCCAAGGTATCGGCCTGTTTATCCGACATTGCGGCATGGATTTCCAACCGCCACCTGAAGCTGAACATGTCCAAGACCGAGCTCCTCGTCTTTCCTCCTAAACCCACTTCTCCTCTTCCTCCACTCTCTATCTCTGTTGATAACACCCTCATCCTCCCCGTCTCATCTGCCCGCAACCTCGGAGTCATCTTTGACTCCTCCCTATCCTTCTCTGCGCATATCCAACAGACTGCCAAGACCTGTCGCTTCTTCCTCTTCAACATCAGCAAAATTCGCCCTTTCCTCTCTGAGCACACCACCAGAACTCCCGTCCACGCTTTCATTACCTCTCGCCTTGATTACTGCAACTTACTCTTCACCGGCCTCCCACTCAGCCATCTATCCCCCCTTCAATCAGTTCAGAACGCTGCTGCACGTCTTATATTCCGCCAAAACCGATATACTCATATCACCCCTCTCCTCAAATCACTTCATTGGCTTCCGATCAGATATCGCATACAATTCAAGCTCCTCCTCCTTACCTACAAATGCACTCAGTCTGCGGCTCCTCACTACCTCTCCACCCTCATCTCCCCCTATGTTCCCGCCCGTAACCTCCGCTCACTGGACAAATCCCTTCTCTCAGTACCCTTCTCCACCACTGCCAACTCCAGGCTCCGCTCATTCTGCCTTGCCTCACCCTATGCCTGGAACAATCTTCCTTTACCCATACGCCATGCCCCCTCCCTACCCATCTTCAAATCTCTGCTTAAAACTCACCTCTTCAATGCTGCCTTCAGCGCCTAACCGCTCGAGAAATATAGAATGCCCCAATCTATCCACCCTATCAGATTAACTGTTCACTCGTCCTCTAGATTGTTCACTTGTCTTTAGATTGTTCTCTTGTCTTTTAGATTGTAAGCTCTTTGAGCAGGGACTGTCCTTCTATGTTTAAATTGTACAGCGCTGCATAACCCTAGTAGCGCTTTAGAAATGTTAGTTAGTTAGTTAGTAGTTAGTTAGCCCACTGCATATACTTGAGTTTTTCCAGACCTGCCAGTTATTTACCACAAGCAGAGCTCTGCCACAAACAGAAAGTTGAATCTGCTTGGTCACTGAAGTGCAGGGTCTTAGTTTACAGACTCCATCTTGACATAGTTGTATACACAGGCTGAGACCAGCAGAGTGAGGCTCACAGGGAAATAGCCCTACAATACCCAGGAATAATCCTGTGCCAGTCCACTTGAAAGTCACTACCTCCCTTGCCTTTCTGGCCACCGGCACTTTTCAGTCAGTGCAAGCAGTCAATGCAGGCCTCACCCAGCCCGCCATCTCCAACTGTCTTGCCCAGCTCCTTGATTCGTTCCTCACCCCCACCTCACACTATATTACCTTCCCCACTACTCCAGAACAACAAGGCACTGTTCTATTCCATAGACCAGTCATAAACATCATTGACTGCACACACGTCACATTCAAACCCCCCCCCCCCCCCCCCCCCCCGGGCACATGAGGAGACCTACAGGAAGCTATATCACTCCATGAAAATGCAGGTCGTGTGTGGTGCCCAGGGAGAGATTGTGGATGTGTGTGCCCGCTACCCAGGCTCCACCCATGATGTGTACATCCTCCAGCATTCAGGAATCTACTTCAGGTAAGCAGTACAGGGGTTCCCAAACTCCATGCCTTCTACCTCTTCCTAACCTTTAACAAATTCCCTCCCTCTAGATGCCCCCATAGTCCACAACCATTACCTCACCTCCACAAGGTCACCGTACCAACCAATACACACCCATGTGTATGATTCTGCTTCTCACCACAGGTGACAGAGACTCCCCCCAGCGAACCTGGCTCATGACTCCCATAGTCCACACCCGAAAATGCGATTGAGGAGGAGTACAAGAGGCATAAGAGAACCTGCACCATAATAGAATGCACCTTTGGCCAGCTCAAGAATTGCTTCAGATGTCTGGACCATTCCAGAGGGGAGCTCCTCTACAGCCCTGAAAAGGTTGCCAAAATTTCATAGCCTGCTGCATGCTGTATATCCTGGCTCTCCAAAGAAGACAACCCCTTCCAGAGGAAAGACAGAAACCACAGCAACAGCTACCAGACCCAGAGGATGAGGAGCCTCTTCCTCTCCCCTGCACACAGAGCTGATCAGGGAGCATACTAACTGTGGGTCTGCACCAGACAAAGTCTCATTCTGACCAATTTTCAGTAAAAGTAAGTGCTCTATTTGTGTGCAGCACCTCTGTAACACACCCTACCATCACCACCACCACCACAACCACCACCCGCTGTCCCCCCAGCACACATCCCAGCACAAACTACCTTGGCATTTTATAATAGAAGCAGTATAGCAAATCCAAATTAACATAAATATATCAGACCCTTAAGTTCTTAACTTCTGGACTTGGGATGATTACAGGGTTTTCAAGTTAAATTCCAGGGTAAGGAAAGGACGCATCAGTCATTATTTGTCATTATTCTGAGCATTTCCATTTTATCATGGTTACATTTCAGTTTATTTACAGTTAACCACATCTCCACTGTAAGCAAACATTTGTTCAAGTAGGTGATAGCAACCTCTCTGTAGCTGTCCAGCTCACAGAACAGTTGAATGTCTTTTGCATAGATTGTGTAATCAACATCACAGTTCCCAAACTGTATTTCTAATCTTTTAAAAAAGAATGAAACCAGGTAAGTGCTCATCCTTTGACACCATACCCCTCTGGTCTATCCAGTAAAATGTTATGGCCCATAGTGGTGAAGGCTGCAGAAAGATCTTTAGATATGACACAGTCATGGCCTCTCTCCAGACCTTTTAGGAGTGCGTTTGCCATATATAAAGCCACAGATTGCATGTTAAATCCAGAGTGGAACCAAGACTCTCCAGTGAGCACTTGATGCTCATCTTGATAATCAGACAACTGACAACAGATTATTTACTCAAGTAATTTACACAAAGATGGTAAATAAGAGCTTGGTCTATAGATGCTGAAGTAATTTACATTCATACAGCCCTTTTTTTTTTTTTTAAATAGGTTGAATAAAAATTTATTTTCAGAATCAGTAATAAACCTAAACCATAGTTGTATCCACATATGTGATTGGTCATATACTCAGGAAATATATCAGGAAGTATTTTTTCACAGAGAGGGTGGTGGATACTTGGAATACCCTCCCGTGGGAGGTGGTGGAGATGGAAATGATTGCAGAATTTTAAAATGCTTGGGATAAACACAAAGGAATCCTGTTCAGAAGGAATGGATCCACAGAAGCTTAGCGGAGATTGGGTGGTAACACCGGTAATTGGGAAGCAAAGCTAGTGGTGGGCAGACTTCTACAGTCTGTGTCCTGAAAATGGCAAGGACAAATCAAGGTCAGGTATACATATAAAGTAGCACATACAATGAGTTTATCTTGTTGGGAAGACTAGATAGACTGTACAGGTCTTTATCTGCCGTCATCTACTATGTTACTATGGGCCCCTTTTACTAAGCAGCGGTAAGCCTGAGCCTAAATTAGGCTTACCGCTCGCTAAACAGGAAATACTACTGGGCTACCACAGCAGCCCTGTGGTACTTCCCACCACTAGCGCGCTATCATATCCGGCGCTACAAAAATATTTTTTTAGTGCCAGAGTATACCTGGTGGTAATTGAGCAGTGCCTCTACCGTCACCTCAGTGGATGGCGGTAAGGTCTCCCCCCTGAAATGGCCGCACGGCAAGTGCTTTACTTGCTACATGGCCATTTCCTGCAGGAAAGAGACTTCTATTTTATCTGCTGCGGTAAAAGGGTGCCTTGACGTGCGTGACAAACATGTGCCAACACTAGCGCAGGCCCCCTTTTGTCGCAACTTGGTAAAAGGGGTCCTATGTATTTTTTTTAAAATAATTTTATGGGAAATGCCTTTGAAAATTGCCCTGAGAAATATTTGGCACTCCCCATAGCACCTGCTAGTTGAAGTGACATTCCAGTACAGCTGACCTTAAGTTGTGATGTTTTTACAGTGACCTCGTGCAGAGGTAACTTAGTGTAATATAGTAGACTTCCGCTTGCCACTTTTAAATAAGTTGTCATATTGGAGAAAACTGAACTATTCATAGGGGGACCAAAGGCTGGCTGTGCCCATAGGCTTGTCATCAGGAGGACATTTGTGTTAATTGCAGTGTGCTCTGTCAAGAAAACTTCGTTTTATTGCTGGGATGCACAAATAGTGGTTTTATACTTTTTAAGTTCCATTGTTTGCCGAGCCTATTCCCTGTGGGATTCTTGCGTTCAGCCATCACATAGCACCTTATGTTTAGCCAACATAAGCATGAACTTTCGGGCACATAGGTCTCTTGAGCATGTGAAAATCAGCCTGCAAGCAATTCAATTAACTAAAACACAGAATTCATCTCCAGCGTACTGACTTGCAGTTTGTGTTGATGCACACATCTCTTCCCTATCCGCTTTACTTCCTGTCCAGGGCATAGCACTTTGTACTTCCTAATCCTTTTTAAAGCAATGGTCATAATTCTCCTCCAAGAGAATCAATATGGCATATAAATATGCCAGTCTTGCTAATGGTGGCTTGGGAACACATTTTCTTTTCTCTAGGGTTTTAATTAGATGGGTTAGACAGAGTTGTTGCTAATTATTTTCAGGACGCGGCACATTCTAATAGATTTCTCCATGATGGCTGCAATTTATCTGTCACTAACACAGGATTTTCTCCTCCTCCTTTCTCAGTCCTGATGATTATGAAGTGAAGGCTTCTTTCACATTGGTTTTCCCTGACAAGTCTATTTACGGTATATTTTCTTTTTGTTTGTATAAAGAAACAATTAAAGGCTCTTTGAATACTAATTGTGATATTTACTTCCTGCTTCCTCTTTTTTTCTAATCATCTGTGAACTCAAATGTGTTAATTATAACTGTACTTGCCACCTTTTAATTTACGTTGACAATTTCAAGTTTTTTTTTACATTTTGTTGAGAAGAACAAATTAAACCATACACAATAACAATGACATCAAGGGAACAATCTTCAAATAGATATACAATAGCAAAAGCTAACTTGAATCCTAGATACATACACCTTCCTCTGACCTGACCCCCCTCCCCCCCCCCAAGAAAAAAAACACTTAAGAACCAAGCAAGGAAGAGTCAGGGTGTGAGGTCCATTGTACATACGGGTCTCAAATCTGAAGATTAGTCAGAATATGACCTGTACACAAGGCTGTTAATTTAGTCATCAAGTGAATATAGTCCACTTTGCGCAGAATCACACGAAGACCAGGAAGAGTGGGTTGCTTCCATGCTGCTGCCAGAACAACCTTGCTGGCCACAAAACCTTGTGTAAACAAACGGTAGATAGGTGACGTCATTCCCTGTGGTTTAAAATATAAGAGCAAAAAAAAATACATTGAAGAAGGAATTCCTTATAAGTAGTCTATACTAAAGTGTCATAGAGGAAATCCCATCCAAACCAGCAAAAGTGGTGAGGTATGTAGACATATCGCTCTATGATGAAAAAAATGGAGGAAAAGGGGGCCTCAGTAGGTGCCGTGGCTGACGTCCTGCTATATAGCACTTATAATGGTCAGCTCAACAAGGCTATTCGATCATAGGCTCTCCTTAAAAAACCTCCCAACAAAATTTAAAAATAGAGCGATATAATTGTTTTTTATTCTATTTTATTTTTCTGTGTATTTCATTTTTGAAAATTACAATGTTCTCCTAAAATATCAATCACTATTTATGTCTGCATACATCAAAACTAGCTGGTAAGGTCGACAAACTCATCAATGGTGATCCACATCACAAACATTCCCAATCATGGTGCAGGGGTTGACATTTTTCTAATGCTGACCCAATTATGACTGGCAAATATAAATAAGACTGAAGGAAACTTGTCTTAATTGATGACTATCCCACCCACTTCTTTGGGAATCGCCAGATAACTCTGTGAGTGAGCGGGAGCATGCTATTCAAGCAGTCATACAGCAGTCACTTCCTCCACTGACAATTTCAAGTTTCTTTTATTTCAAATTCCTTGGTGACTTTCTTCTGTGTCTTCCATTATGAACACTCCTAGTCCGTCCGTCCCCCTACTGTCAGGTCTGTCACCCTCTACTTTTAGAGCTTTCTGGAATGTCTATAAATGGCTTGTTGAAATATAACACCTGTGGTTTTCATTTTGTTCTCAAACGAAAGGCAGATGAGGAGGCTGTCAGTAGAATTTGTGTGTCTTTTTGATTGAGTGTGAAATGGCTCTTCATTCAGACAGGCCATTAATTTCAACATCTATGACATTTTGTTGGAGGAAGATTGCAATGCTCTGAAGACAAGGAGTTCACCAAGTCACACAATTGGATCATGTGACTGTGCACAGTAAAAAAGAAAAACTTCTTGCTGTACTTTTTGTAAAAATCTTTTACTACCCATTCACAAGCATCTATGGGCTGATGCTCAAAACTCAGCTCTATCTGGAACAGCGTCTGATCAATACCACAGGAGTAGTCTATAAAATCCTGAGTGGTGTAGAATGAGTAAATGTGAATCGATTTTTGACTCATTCTAAGATTTGTAACAGAGTGGACACCCGGGAGGGAGTGGAAAACATGAAAAAGGATCTGCAGAAGCTAGAAGAATGGTCTAAAGTTTGGCAATTAAAATTCAATGTGAAGAAATGCAAAGTGATGCACTTAGGGAGTAGAAATCCACGGGAGACGTATGTGTTAGGTGGTGAGAGTCTGATGTGTACGGATGGGGAGAGGGGTCCCTTTCACAAAAGTGGTGATAGGGAAGAAGCTGGAAACTACAGGCCGGTAAGCCTCACTTCGGTTATTGGAAAAGTAATGGAAGCGATGCTGAAGGAAAGGATAGTGAATTTCCTGGAAGCCAATAAGTTGCAAGATCCGAGACAACATGGTTTTACCAGAGGGAAATCGTGCCAAACGAATCTCATTGAATTCTTTGATTGGGTAACTGGAGAATTGAATCATCGACGTGCTATAGACGTAATCTACTTAGATTTTAGCAAAGCTTTTGACACGGTTCCCCACAGGAGGCTCTTAAATAAACTAGATGGGCTGAAGATAGGTCCCGAAGTGGTGAACTGGATTAGGAACTGGTTGACGGACAGACGACAGAGGGTGGTGGTAAATGGAGTTTGCTCGGAGGAGGGAAAGGTGAGTAGTGGAGTGCCTCAGGGATCGGTGCTGGGGCCGATTCTGTTCAATATATTTGTGAGTGACATTGCCGAAGGGTTAGAAGGTAAGGTTTGCCTATTTGCGGATGATACTAAGATTTGCAACAGAGTGGACACCCGGGAGGGAGTGGAAAGCATGAAAAGGGATCTGAGGAAGCTAGAAGAATGGTCTAAGGTTTGGCATTTAAAATTCAATGCGAAGAAATGCAAAGTGATGCATTTAGGGAGTAGAAACCCGCGAGAGACTTATGTGTTAGGCGGTGAGAGTCTGATAGGTACTGAGGGGGAGAGGGATCTTGGGGTGATAGTATCCGAGGATCTGAAGGCGACAAAACAGTGTGACAAGGAGGTGGCCGTAGCGAGAAGGTTACTAGGCTGTATAGAGAGAGGTGTGATCAGCAGAAGAAAGGAAGTGTTGATGCCTCTGTACAAGTCGTTGGTGAGGCCCCACCTGGAGTATTGTGTTCAGTTTTGGAGGCCGTACCTTGCGAAGGATGTTATAAAAATGGAAGCGGTGCAAAGAAAAGCTACGAGAATGGTAGGGGATTTGCGTTCCAAGACGTATGAGCAGAGACTTGCTGACCTGAACATGTATACCCTGCAGGAAAGGAGGAACAGGGGTGATATGATACAGACGTTCAAATACTTGAAAGGTATTAATCCGCAAACAAATCTTTTTCCAGAGCTGGGAAGGCGGTAGAACGAGAGGACATGAAATGAGATTGAAGGGGGGCAGACTCAAAAAAGATGTCAGGAAGTATTTTTTCACGGAGAGGGTGGTGGATGCTTGGAATGCCCTCCCGCGGGAGGTGGTGGAGATGAAAACGGTAACGGAATTCAAACATGCGTGGGATATGCATAAAGGAATCCTATGCAGTAGGAAGGGATCCTCAGAAGCTTAGCCGAAATTGGGTGGCGGAGCAGGTGGGGGGAAGAGAGGTTGGTGGTTGGGAGGCGAGGATAGCAGAGGGCAGACTTATACGGTCTGTGCCAGAGCCGGTGATGGGAGGCGGGGCTAGTGGTTGGGAGGCGGGGCTAATGCTGTGCAGACTTCTACAGTCTGTACCCTGAAAATGGCAGATACAAATCAAGGTCAGGTATACACAAAAAGTAACACATATGAGTTTATCTTGTTGGGCAGACTGGATGGAGCGTGCAGGTCTTTCTCTGCCGTCATCTACTATGTTATTACTATGTTACAAAGACTAGGGGAAGTTACATGGAAATACTTTTAAAACAAATAGGAGGAAATATTTTAGGATGTGGTAACAGTGGTTAGTATATCTGGGTTTAAAAAAGGTTTGATAAAATAGCTCCCCATGCTCAGTCGTAAAAACATGCAAATGATATATGCGCTGTTTGACTGAAAGCAAGGGTGAGAAACAAGCCTGGTGCATGCACACAAGAGTTTTGTGATAGGGTGACAGTTCGTTAGTTCTGTGATATATAAATAAGTATTAATTTTAAAAAATTGTCAGGGTGGCTTACAAGTTACATAATATCAGCAAAAACATTAATTCCATTAAATTTATTAAGACCACAGATTCCATAACAAATTGCAGATCTCTCCCTTATTGTAACTTAAGACTCCGCTCTATCTACAATGCCTACTTACTATGCCATACTTTGTATTGTTATTTGAATATTTTTACTGTTGTAATTATCTGTTGTTCATGTTTGATTTCTTCTTACTGTACACCACCTTGAGTGAATTACTCAAAAAGGCAGTAAAGAAATCCTAGTAAATAATAATAATACATTTTCAAGTGGTGCTTATAACTCCTTACTGATTCCATATATATGTGCAATGGAGGAAATGTTCATGCCTAAATCAAGGAAATATGCATGTAACTTATAGTAGTGTATAAATTATGTTCGTAAGTGTGCACCCCAGACTCCTCTCATATGAATGCCCACCTTTAAAGTATATCAAAGATATACATGATGATCATGATGATGATACATATTCATGTTCTGTTGTGGATTAGGAATTGGCTATTGGACAGAAAACAGAGGGTAGGGTTAAATGTGTCCTATTGTGGATTAAAAACTGGTTAAAAGATAGAAAACAGAGAGTAGGGTTAAATGGTCAGTATTCTCCATGGAGAAGGGTAGATAGTGGGGCTCCCCAGGGGTTTGTGCTGAGACTGCTGCTTTTTAACATATTTATAAATGATCTAGAGATGGAAGTAACTAGTGAAGATAATTAAATTTGCTGATGACACAAAGTTATTCAGAGTTGTTAAATCGCAAGAGGATTGTGAAAAATTACAATGTGAGTTGTTTGTTTACTCTTTCCAAAAATACTAGGACGAGGGGGCATGCGAAAACGTCTCTGGTTCAGATTCAGACCCTCTGGTATAAAAATGTTGTGCTGCAAAAATCATTGCTTGCTTTCATTTTTACTCCTTTTATCTTATCACATATTGCTGTTGGCTACTTAGCTGTAACATGCACTGTACATTTTTCTGTACTAAAGCCTGTTATGTCAGAAAACAGTTCCCATAAGTCCTTAATTTGATGATGCTGGGAAGGGAATTCAATTTTCCTCTTTCTCTTGTTCTCTTTGTCATGGAATGAACTGGACAGCCATTATCTCAGCCCAATCAGGTTTTTATTGATCCAGATGGATGCCATGAAGGCTTTCTAAAGTGATTTGTTTTAGAATTCAGATCTAGTTCATATTTCTTTTCTGTTTCTCAGAAGATGAATGTACCATCTCAGCAGAGACACTCTTTCCATTTTCACTTTCTCAGAACAGAACTAATACACGTATTTGTGTGGTAGAGTCCTGAGAGAGAAGTCTACTCTGATTTTTTTTTAAATTATGGCAGGAAGGGAAGTAGCTAAACAGTTACTGAAATGTGTTCTATGGTCAAGAACTCAGTATCTCAGTCATCAGAAATACAATATCACATTTATATGTGCACTTCACATTGACTGCTACTGCATGGAAAATTAGTTCTGGTGTTATTGGTGATTCTCAAATTTAAATGTTTGTGATGTAAATCTACAGTTATTTTTTTTTAATCTGTGTTTTAGAAAAGCAGTAGCATTAGCTAATCAAATTATAGCACTGGATGAAATAAAACTACAAATTACAAGGGGTAATGACATTGAAGGGGTTCAGATTGCATTACAGTTAACCATGGGAGTGGAGTTTGACTGGTTAATATATTCACCTAAACAGGAAGATATAATTACACCTGTAAAATTCATAATAACACAGTATGAGATGAATGGATTTTTTCTGCAGGCAAGGGGGCAGTCAGTAAGGGCACTGGTGAAACAACTGGGCTGTAGAGGAGGAGAGTAAAAGACTTATGAGGGAGTAGTGGAGGAGAATAGGAGAGCTATAGATGGAGACTAGAGAGCTACTGTAGATACATTTGAAAAAGGGAGGATTAAGTTAAACAAAGGTGATTAGGGAAAAAAAAACTAACCAGAGCAGTTGTAAAGATTAAAAATTTGCATATACGCCGGACACTGTTTAAAGACACTATTTTAGATGCTTGGACTAGATACATTCATGGATTAGAAAAGTTAGAAGTTATCTTTCAATAAATGTAAAGTGAATCCCAAGGAAGAAAACAGCAAAGAGCATAAACACTGACAACTTAGATATAAAAACTTCAAGAAAGCAGTCCAAATGAGAATTTGAAGAGAAGCTTGCCAGTGAGGCAAAACCCCAAAATAAACATTTTCAAGTATTTTCAGTATGTAGCCTGAGGAAGTTGGTTGGACCACTGGATGACTTTGATGAGCACAATTACTGACCAGCTGGATAGAAACAGATTAATAAGGCAGAGCCAATACTACTTTAGCAAAGGGAAGACCTGCTTGATCCATCTGTTAATTTTTTTGAAGGGCAAGAGTGTGACAATACATATAAAGCCCCATTTACATAGAGATTCAATATTGCAAATAGGATTCCCAGGTAAGGATGTTCACATTTCCCCATCATTTTACAAAAGGCTGGGCCAGACATGGAGCCTAAGGACAGCAGCAAATACATTTATGTTTGTTAGTACATACAGCATGAGCAGTGGTTTTGGAAAAATAAATGCAGAAAGTGACAATTTTGCAACTTCTTCTGCTGGGCACTTATATCCATAGAGGGCAATTCTCTAACTGCACAAAGCAAAAATGGCTAAAGATGTAAAGAGAGGTGACAAGACCTTTTTCAGATATTTTGGGGAAAGGAGAAAAGATAGGAATGAAATTGTAAGACTGAAGGATGCTGAGAATAGCTATGTGGAGAGTGATGAAGATAAAGCGAACGTGCTAAACAAATAGTTCTCTTTGGTGTTCACAGAAAAATATCCTGGAGACGGACTGTGGTCTGCTGCCAAGGGAGTATCTGGGAATGGAGTGGATACCACGCCGTTCACAGAAGAAAGCGTTTATAAGCAGCTTGAAAACCTGAAAGTGGACAAAGCTATGGGGCCGGATGAGACTCATCCCAGGGTACTGAGGTTCCGCAGGATTGTAGATGAATTAATGTGGTCCCTCTTCACAAAAGTAGAGACAGGGAAGAAGTTGGAAACTACAGGCTGGTAAGCCTCACGTTGGTGGTAGGAAAAACAATGGATTTGCTGCTGATAGAAAGGATAGTTGACTTTCTAGAAGCCAATGGGTTGCAAGATCCGAGACAACATGGCTTTACCAAAGGAAAGTCCTGCCAAACGAATCTGATTGACTTCTTTAACTAGGTGACCAAAGAACTGGGTGAAGGACATGTGCTAGATGTAATCTACTTGGGTTTCAGCAAAGCCTTTGATAGTCCCTCATAGAAGACTGATGAATAAGCTGAGAGGGCTCAATTTAGGACTCAAAGTGGTGAACTGGATTGGAAACTGGTTGACCGACAGGCGACAGATGGTGGTGGTAAATGAAATCTGCTTAGAGGAAAGGAAAGTGGAGTGCCTCAGGGGTTGGTGCTGAGGCTGATTCTGTTTAATATTTTTGTGAGAGACAGTGCTGAAGGGTTAGAAGAAAAAGTTTGCCTTTTTGCAGATGACACAAAGATAGCCAATAGAGTGAATATCCTGGAGGAAGTAAAAACCATGAGAAGGGATCTCCAAAAGTTGGGAGAATGGTCAAGGGTCTGGCAGGTTAAAATTTAATGTATATCATATAACTAGGTATACTTAACAAAAATTAAACCAAAGAAACTAAAATTAACATAAATAAAAATTTTAAAAAAGTATTTTAAAGAATGTTTTATATTTTTAAGAAGTGCTCAGTTCACACGTCAGTCACTTCTTAAAAATATACAAAATATTCTTTAAAATACTTTTTTATTTATGTTAATTTTAGGTTTCCTTGGTTCAATTTTTGTTAAGTATGTCTAGTTATATGATATGTATTAGTGAGGTATACTTGATTTCATTATTTCCTCTAGTTTGGCTTGTAGTTACAATTTAATGCCAAGAAGTGCAGAGTGATGCACTTGGGGTGCAGAAATCCAAAAGGAGGGGAGAGATTGATAAGCTCGACTCAAGAGATGGATCTGAGGGTGATGGTGTCCGAGGATCTCAAGGTGACAAAACAATGTGACAATGCAGTGGCTGCAGCCATAAGGATGCTAGGCTACATGAGGGGTATAACCAGCAGAAGAAAGAAGATGTTGATGCCCCTGTACAAGTCATTGGTGAGGCCCCACTTGGAGTATTGTGTTCAGTTTTGGAGGCCGTATCTTTCTAAGGATGTAAAAAGACTTGAAGCGGTTCAAACAAAAGTGACGAAAATGGTATATGGTTTGCATAGCAAGACATATGAGAAGAGACTTGATGACCTAAACATGTATACCCTGCTACTACTACTACTATTTAGCATTTCTATAGCGCTACTAGGCATACGCAGCGCTGCACAAACATAGAAGAAAGACAGTCCCTGCTCAAAGAGCTTACAATCTAATAGACAAAAAATAAATAAAGTAAGCAAATCAAATCAATTAATGTGGACGGGAAGGAAGAGAGGAGGGTAGGTGGAGGCGAGTGGTTACAAGTGGTTACGAGTCAAAAGCAATGTTAAAGAGGTGGGCTTTCAGTCTAGATTTAAAGGTGGCCAAGGATGGGGCAAGACGTAGGGGCTCAGGAAGTTTATTCCAGGCGTAGGGTGCAGCGAGACAGAAGGCGTGAAGTCTGGAGTTGGCAGTAGTGGAGAAGGGAACAGATAAGAAGAATTTATCCATGGAGCGGAGTGCACGGGAAGGGGTGTAGGGAAGGACGAGTTTGGAGAGATACTGGGGAGCAGCAGAGTGAGTACATTTATAGGTTAGTAGAAGAAGTTTGAACAGGATGCGAAAACGGATAGGGAGCCAGTGAAGGGTCTTGAGGAGAGGGGTAGTATGAGTAAAGCGACCCTGGCGGAAGATGAGACGGGCAGCAGAGTTTTGAACCGACTGGAGAGGGGAGAGGTGACTAAGTGGGAGGCCAGCAAAAAGCAGATTGCAGTAGTCTAAACGAGAGGTGACAAGGGTGTGGATGAGGGTTTTGGTAGAGTGCTCGGAAAGAAAGGGGCGGATTTTACGGATGTTGTAAAGAAAGAAACGACAGGTCTTGGCAATCTGCTGGATATGAGCAGAGAAGGAGAGAGAAGAGACAAAGATGACCCCAAGGTTTCGAGCTGAGGAGACAGGGAGAATGAGAGAGCCATCAACAGAAATAGAAAACGGGGGGAGCGGGGAGATGGGTTTGGGGGGGAAAATGAGAAGCTCGGTTTTGGTCATATTTAATTTCAGGTGGCGTTGAGACATCCAGACAGCAATGTCAGACAAGCACGCTGAAACTTTGGTTTGGATGCAAGGTGAGATATCAGGGGTAGAAAGGTAGTTTTGGGAGTCATCAGCATAGAGATGGTAGAAAAAGCCATGGGATGAGATTAATGAACCAAGGGAAGAAGTGTAGATAGAAAAGAGGAGGGGACCAAGAACAGAACCCTGAGGTACGCCGACAGGCAGAGGGATAGAAGTAGAAGAGGATCCACCAGCGTGAACACTGAAGGTGCGGAGGGAGAGGTAGGAAGAGAACCAGGAAAGGACAGAGCCCTGGAATCCAAGTGAAGACAGGGTATCGAGAAGTATGCTGTGATCGACAGTGTCAAAAGCAGCGGAAAGATCAAGAAGAATGAGGATGGAATATTGACCTCTGGATTTAGCCAGTAATAGGTCATTGGAGACTTTAGTAAGCGCAGTTTCGGTTGAGTGGAGAGGGCGAAAACCAGATTGTAGTGGGTCAAGAATAGCATGTGAGGAGAGAAAATCAAGGCAGCGGCGGTGAACAGCACGCTCAAGTAATTTGGAGAGAAAAGGAAGGAGGGAGATGGGTCGGTAATTAGAGGGACAAGTAGGGTCGAGTGAAGGCTTCTTAAGGAGAGGTGTGACCACAGGAGGAAAGGAGACACAGGGGCGATATGATACAGACATTCAAATATTTGAAAGGTATTAATCCACAAACAAACCTTTTCCAGAGACGAGAAGGTGGTAGAACTAGAGAACATCAATTGAGGTTGAAAGGGGGCCGACTCAGGAATAACGTCAGGAAGTATTTTTTCACGGAGAGGGTGGTAGATACCTGGAATGCTCTCCCATGGGAGGTGGTGGAGATGGAAATGGTAATGGAATTCAAAAATATGTGGGATAAACACAAAAGAATCCGGTATAGAAGGCGTGGAACCAAACAAACAGCGGTAATTAGATAGCAACACCAGTAATTGGGAAGCAAAGGCAGAGCTGGGCAGTTTCTAAGGTTTGCACCCTGATTATGGCTGAATAGATTTGGATGGGTGGAGTGGAGCTTTTCAAGGGGTTCAGTGACAACTTCTTGTTATTGTTGCTTTTTCTTAAAATTTAATAACATTTTGAGGGGAAAAAAAGACTTGAAGCGGTTCAAACAAAAGTGACGAAAATGGTATAGGGTTTGCATAGCAAGACATATGAGTAGAGACTTGATGACCTAAACATGTATACCCTGGAGGAAAGGAGACACAGGGGCGATATGATACAGACATTCAAATATTTGAAATGTATTAATCCACAAACAAACCTTTTCCAGAGACAGGAAGGTGGTAGAACTAGAGGATATGAATTGAGGTTGAAAGGGGGCTGACTCAGGAATAATGTGAGGAAGTATTTTTTCACTGAGAGGGTGTTAGGTACCTGGAATGCCCTTCTGCAGGAGGTGGTGGAGATGCAAACAGTAAGTGGGATAAACACAAAAGAATCCTGTTTGGAAGGAATGGATCCAAAGAAGCTTAGAAGAAATTGGGTAGCAACACCGCTAACTGGGAAGCAAAGCCAGTGCTGGGCAAGACTTCTACGGTCTGTGCCCTAATCGTGGCTGAATAAATTTGGATGGGCTGCAGTGGAGCTTTTCAGGGTCTTCAACAACTTCAGAAATTTAAACAATGATGATGCCGGGCAGACATCTACGGTCTGTGCCCTGAAAATGGCAAGTACAAATCAAAAATCAGGTATACATATGAAGTATCACATCATACCATATGTAATGAGTTTATCTGTTGGGCAGACTGGATGGACTTTACAGGTCTTTATCTGCCTTCATCTACCATGTTACCTGATTGGCACACATCCTATAAAGGAAAGTAGGTGCCTAACTTCATATATACAGTCCTTTTTTTCTAGGAAAAAAGGTGCTGGTACTCATGCAGAGCCAACCTTAGGGAGTCTGGTAACCAGGGCTTTTTTCAGCCAGTACAGTATATGTGGAGGGGCATAATCGAAAAGGACGCCTAAGTTTTGCTCAGGACGTCCTCACAAAACATCCCGATGGAGGGGCGGGGAAACCCGTATTATCGAAACAAGATCCATCTTTCGTTTAGATAATATGGTCGGGGACGCCCAAATCTTGAAATTTAGGTCGTCCTTAGAGATGGTCGTCCCTAGACTTGGTTGTTTCTGATTTTTGGCGATAATGGAAACCAAGGACGTCCATCTCAGAAACGACCAAATGCAAGCCCTTTGGTCGTGGGAGGAGCCAGCATTCATAGTGCACTGGTCCCCCTGTCATGCCAGGACACCAACCTAGCACCTTAGGGGGACCTGCAGTGGACTTCATAAATTGCTCCCAGGTACATAGCTCCCTTACCTTGTGTGCCGAGCCCCCCAATACCCAGTACCCCCAACTGTATACCAATACCAAAGCCCTTATGGGTGAAGGGGGGCACCTAGATTTGGGGAGTGCAGTGGGTTTGTGTTGAGTTTTGGAGGGCTCACATTTACCACCACAAGTGTAACAGGTAGGGGGGGGGTGGGCCTGGGTCCGCCTGCCTGAAGTGCACTGCACCCACTAAAACTGCTCCAGGGATCTGCATACTGCTATGATGGACTTGAGTATGACATTTGAGGCTGGCCTAGAGGCTGGCACAAAATATTTTTAAAGTTATTTTTTTAGGGTGGGAGGTGGTTAGTGACCACTGGGGGAGTAAGGGGAGGTCATCCCGGATTCTCTCCAGTGGTCATCTGGTCAGTTCAGTCACCTTTTTGTGCCCTGGTCGTAAGAAAAACAGGACCAGGTAAAGTCATCCAAGTGCTCATCAGGGATGCCCTTTTTTTTCCATTATGGGTCGAGGACGTCCATGTGTTAGGCACGTCCAAATCCCACCTTCGCTACGCCTCCGACATGCCACTGTGAACTTTGGTCAACCCCGCGACGGAAAGCAGTTGGGGACACCTAAAATTGGCTTTCAATTATACCGATTTGTGCGACCCTGTGAGAAGGACGCCCATCTTCCGATTTGTGTTGAAAGATGGGCATCCTTCTCTTTCGAAAATGAGCCTGATAGCTACACAGCCTTGAATGACTCTACCTGGAAGAGGGCTGTCTCTGAATCTGAGGGTCACAGGTTCAAGGCTGGTTGGTGTACCAATGGGGTGGGGGGACACAAGCTGGGAGATTTTGAATGAGAAATTAATAGAAAGGAAATAGAATGATACCATTTTTTTTTCAATTTAAAGAAGTATTTATTGAATAAAAAGAGATAACACAAAACAGAAGTTCAAAGAAATACAACATCATAGACAAATATTACAGAAATATTACAGATCTTCTCTAATAAGATTAAAAACATTGTATTCTAGTGTCAATGAACATCTTTAAAAAAGAGAACAAAATGATAATCTCCTATAAGTATCCAAGTACACCAAATGAGTAACTTCCATATTTTATCATAAGATTTAATAAAAGTACGCCCTTATCCATCTCCCAAAAGAAATAGAAAAATGGAAGAAAAAAACCCCCAAAACAACCCTCTCATCCTATCCAATCCCCATAGCTCAAAACGAACAGTGTGTTACACAGTGCTTTTTTGTAGAAAAAAAGGTGCCGGTACTCATTATGGGCGGGATCACCACATATGGCTCCACCCCTATGATAGCCACACCCACATTAGCCACACCCCTTATACCAGCTATGGCGCATATAAACAGACATCATTGAAAATATTATTTAATATTTGTTCCTGAGGCTACTTTTTATGGTAGTCTGCAATTTCTTACCACAATCTTGTTTTCAAAGTAATAGGCAAAACTGTACATTTAAATTATAAATCGTTATATTTAAATAACTTTGTCAAAACTATTTGGTACAGCATCTTATTAGTTATTGCCAGCTATAATGTCATAAATGATGTGACAAAAAGCATGAACCAATCTGATATGTGAAGTACTTCAGCATGGCTCTAAATATAGCTACTCTTTGCAGGCTTTGGAGGGCAAGAACACAAGAAACCGTTAAAAAAAAAAAGACCAGTCTAAACATCTTATCTACATTTTAGTTCTTTGGGAGGTCGAGGGAATTACCATCTATCTTATAAAATCCTGAAACATACAGTAGAGATTATGTATGATTCTCTCACAAAATTTAAGACATTGCAATTACACCCATCCACACCGTGTGCCCCAAGGATCCAACTCTTCTCCTCATGACCTTCAACCCCATCACCTCTAGCTCTGCAGAGCGCGCACACCAACTTTGCCTTCCAGCTGCCGTCCTGCTGCACTTCGGCGAACCCGCCTTACCTATTTTAATCCTGATGCTCTGGAATACCCATAGCCCCTCGTCCTCCACCGCCATGCTGCTGCTACAAGCGCCCAAGTCAGAGTTCCCGTCCGTAACCTTTCCGCCTAAGTCCTGGGCACATGCGTGGCCGGCAAGCGCTGCCACGCACGGGGGTGCGTGTGAGACGCACTCAGCAGTGCCAACGATGCAGGCAGCGATTGAAAGAGGCTGTCTGCGTCAGAGCTTCCCTCTGCGAGTCCCGCCTATGCGGAAACAGGAATTTGTAACAATCTAGGCGGGACTCGCAGAGGGAAGCTCTGATGCAGACAGCCTCTTTCAATCGCTGTCTGCATCGTTCGCGCACGCGCCTCTGAGTCTTAAAAAAAGTCTTTAAGAAAAAAAGTAAGTGCAGGACTCGCCGGGAGTGTCGCTGGGGGGCAAAAAAAAAGGTGCCGGTACACCGTACCATTGCGTACCGGCACAAAAAAAGCACTGGTGTTACAAAAGGGACCCAAATATCTTCCCACTTAGAGAAAGTGTGATGATGTATAGCCCGTAACTCTAGCAGCTGACATAGCATGTCGAACCAATATACCCTGAGATGTGGTTAGACCAGGAGGTGTACCAGGAAACAAGAAAACCTCTGGTGACCACTGAATAGATTTAGAAAGCCATTTCTGGAGTCTATATTGAATTGCTTTCCAAAATGTTCGTACTTTAGTACAGGTCCACCAGAGATGACCCCATGGTACCCTTCTGGCCAAAACCCCTCCAGCATAAAGGCGAAACTGCTGTAAACATATGATGCAGATGAACAGGAGTCAAATACCACCGGTATAAAACTTTGACAGCATTTTCTTTAAACAGACGTTCTGAATACCGCATGTTCCATTCGTGACCAGACACCATTTATACCATTTTTATTGAAAATGTAATGTGTTGGAAAGAGACTTTTGGAAGGCAGGAAAAAAGGGTGCCAGTACTGTGTACCAGCTGAAAAAAAAAACCCTTTCCTATATAGAAAATTACCATTACAGAGTATGTACGCACGTGTGCATTTCAGTCCAAACACCTACGTCAGCCATGTATGTGTGTGCCTCTGAGTGCTGGAGACAAACATGTAACTTATAGTATTCTGTATGTATAAGTGGTTTCCATTAACCAGCAAAGCCATAGTAGGGAAATTTTTTTTGAGGCAAAAACAAAAAACAGGGGATGAAGGAAAATTATTCCTTAATCTCTCATTTAAAGCCTTGGCTGAAATGAGTTCTTTTATAAAACCTGTGTGAACCTTGGAACTGTTGCAAAAGCTGATGCCTATATTTGGGAAATCCTATATAATAATTCTCACCTCCAACGTTCTAATCTTGCTGTCTAGGTTCGTGGCTGAGTTGGTCTGCTAGGCTCCGAAGCCAGGCTGATGTCACCTTTCACAGAACCCGGGGGAAAAGAAACCTCACAGCTGATCCACCGCCCCCCCCCCCCCCCCCACTGCCTCGTGCATATTTCACACACCCCAGTATCTCCCTCCCTCCGAGTGTCAGGGTCCCTCTTCCTCTGAGTTTCAGGGTCCCCCTCCCTCCCAGTTTCCCGAGTTTCAAGGTCTCCCTGCCAGTTCCAGGATCCCCCCTCCCTCCCAGTTGCAGGGTCGTCGTCCTTCCCTTCCTTCCTCCCTCCCATCCAGTGCCAGCCCCCCCTCCTTCCGAATTTTAGAAGTCTCACTTACCCAGTCAGGGTTATGGCGGACGGTGGCAGCAGCAGCAGCGGTAAACGGCGTGCAGGCTCGGCCCGTCTCTGTCTGTCAGCTCTGGTCCCGCCCTTGCGGAAACAGGAAATGAGGGCGGGACCAGAGCTGACAGACAGAGACGGGCCGAGCCTGCACGCCATTTACCACTGCTGCTGCCTCCGTCTGCCGTAACCCCGACTGGGTAAGTGAGACTTCTAAAATTCGGAAGGAGGGGGGCTGGCTCTGGATGGGAGGGAGGGAGGAAGGAAGGAAGGGAGGAAACCCCGACTGGGTAAGTGAGACTTCTAAAATTCAGAAGGAAGAGGGCTGGCACTGGACGGGAGGGAGGGAGGGATGACGACCCTCCGCTCCCACCCCCCCTCACTCTCACCTCATTCACTGGCTGACTACTTCCGCGACAAGGTGCAAAAGAACAACCTTGAGTTCACTACCAAGCCACCTCTTCCTCTTCACCCTTCAACCCTCTCCCTTAACCAACCAACCCAGGCCTCTTTCCTGATATCACCGAGGAGGAAACCGCCCACCTTCTTTCCTCCTCGAAATGCACCACTTGTTCCTCTGATCCCATCCCCACCAACTTACTTAACACCATCTCTCATACTGTCACCCCCTCCATCTGTCATATCCTCAACCTCTCTCTCTCCACTGCAACTGTCCCTGACACCTTCAAGCACGCCGAAGTCACACCTCTCCTCAAAAAACCATCAGTTGACCCTACCTGTCCCTCCAACTACCGCCCCATCTCCCTCCTACCCTTCCTCTCCAAAATACTTGAGCGTGCTGTTCACAGCCGCTGCCTTGATTTTCTCTCCTCTCATGCCATCCTCCATCCGCTTCAATCCGGTTTTCGCCCTCTACACTCGACAGAAACAGCACTCTCTAAAGTCTGTAATGACCTGTTCCTTGCCAAATCTAGAGGCCACTACTCCATCCTCATCCTCCTTGATCTATCCGCCGCTTTTGACATTGTCAATCATGATTTACTGCTTACCACACTGTCCTCATTTGGGTTCCAGGGTTCTGTCCTCTCCTGGTTCTCCTCCTATCTCTCCCACCGCACCTTCAGAGTACACTCTCATGGATCTTCCTCCACCCCCATCCCGCTCTCTGTTGGAGTTCCCCAGGGATCTGTCCTTGGACCCCTTCTTTTTTCAATCTACACCTCTTCCCTGGGCTCACTGATCTCATCTCATGGTTTCCAGTATCACCTTTATGCTGATGACACCCAGCTGTATCTCTCCACACCAGACATCACCGCGGAGACCCAGGCCAAGGTATCGGCCTGCTTATCCGACATTGCTGCCTGGATGTCCAACCGCCACCTGAAACTGAACATGTCCAAGACCAAGCTTATCGTCTTTCCACCAAAACCCACCTCTCCTCTTCCTCCACTCTCTATCTCAGTTGATGGCACCCTCATCCTCCCTGTCTCATCTGCCCGCAACCTCGGAGTCATCTTCGACTCCTCCCTCTCCTTCTCTGCGCATATCCAGCAGATAGCCAAGACCTGTCACTTGTTTCTGTTTAACATCAGCAAAATTCGCCCTTTCCTCTCTGAGCACTCTCGTCCACGCTCTCATTACCTCTCGCCTTGACTACTGCAACCTACTCCTCACTGGCCTCCCACTTAGCCATCTAGCCCCCCTTCAATCCGTTCAGAACTCTGCTGCATGTCTTATATTCCGCCTGAACTGATATACTCATATTACCCCTCTCCTCAGGTCACTTCACTGGCTTCCAATCAGATACCGCATACAGTTCAAGCTTCTCCTTCTTACCTACAAATGCACTCAGTCTGCAGCCCCTCATTATCTCTCTACCCTCATTTCCCCTTACGTTCCCGCCCGTAACCTCTGCTCACAGGACAAATCCCTCCTCTCAGTACCCTTCTCCACCACCGCCCATTCTGCCTCGCCTCACCCTATGCTTGGAATAAACTTCCTGAGCCCTTACTCCAAGCCCCCTCCCTACCCATCTTCAAATCTTTGCTCAAAGCCCACCTCTTCAATGTTGCTTTTGGCACCTAACTTTTATACCTTTCAGGAAATCTAGACTGCCCCAATTTGACTGCCCCTATTTGACTGACTGTACATTTGTCCTTTAGATTGTAAGCTCCTTGAGCAGGGACTGTCCTTCTACGTTAAATTGTACAGCGCTGCGTAACCCTAGTAGCGCTTTAGAAATGTCAAGTAGTAGTAGTAGGGAGGGGGATCCTGGAACTGGCAGGGAGACCCTGAAACTCAGGGAACTGGGAGGGAGGGAGAGGGACCCTGAAACTCGGAGAGAGGGAGACCCTGAAACTCGGAGGGAGGGGACGACCCTGGAACTGGGAGGGAGGGAGGGGAAGGGGGACCCTGGCACACACAGTCTCATTCTCACACACACACTCTCTCTCACAAACACACTCGCACCCAGTCTAAATCTCTCTCTGTCACACACACACACTCGCACATTCACTCTCTCTCCCTCACACAGACACTCGCACATTCACTCTCTCAAACATACAGACTCTGAGGAAAACCTTGCTAGCGCCCGTTTCATTGTGCTCAGAAACGGGCCTTTTTTACTAGTACACACATAAATTGTTGGCCCATCCAAACAACTCCCAAAACACGCCCTGTTGAGATTTCTGCATCCTGGCCATCTAAACATACAAATAGTGACCTTTTGAAATTGTTGTTATGTATTTATTTATTTTCACAATTTCTGTTCTGCACTGTCTTTAGAATTCTAGGTGGATTACAACCCAACATACACAATTTATGACATATAAAACAAGATGTACAAATTATAAAATTGAAATAAAAAATTCACTGTGATTCTAAAGTTCATGAAGGCATTTCATGGAAGTCATGCAATTAAATTGAAGGCCTAGCCTGACAAAAAGGTTTTCAAAGCAACTTTGAATTCCTTCAAGAAGCAGATTTTCAATGGTAAGTCATTCCACATTTTACTTTTACCTTACTTTTTTTCTTATTAGTCGCCAATCCACAGAGAGTTCAATGCGACTTACATCAAGAAAAAGATGTACATTCTTCAGAATTACAGAGTGACATTTACAAGAAATAGAGAAACATCTTAAATATCATCTGATAAACTAAATATTAGCAATCATTAGTTAGTGTATGTTTCGTACGACATGTCTTTCAAATAAGTGTGCTTTCAGCAATTTGCAGAATGTTCCATAATGAATCAAAGACTTTATCTGAATCGTAAGTCATTCTAAAATTTTGCGGATAGATAGGGTAAAGTCAGTGCATATAGGGCCTTTTTACAAAGCAGTGGTAAGCCCAATGCGAGTTTACCGCTCGCTAAAAAGGACAGACCCGGGGTACTTCCCACCCCCAGAGCGCTGTCATATCTGGTGCTACAAAAATATATTAATTTTTGTAGCGCCGATGTTTACCCGGTGGTAATCAAGCAGTGCTGCTTACTCTCCAGTTACCGCCGGGTTAGCACAGTAGCCCTTACTGCCACTTCAATGGGTGGTGGTAAGGGATCCCCCCGAAATGGCCATGCGGCAAGTGTTGTTTTATTTGCTGCATGGCCATTTCCTACAGAAAAGAAAGACCTACCCTTTTACCTGCTGCGGTAAAAGGGGGCCTCGGCGCGTGTCTAAAACATGCGCTGATGCCAGCGCAGGCCCCCTTTTGCCGCAGCTTGGTAAAAGTGGCCCATAGTGACTTGAATCTGATACCCTTAGGGAAAAAAAATGTCAGGTCCAAGAAGTTGCCTGCTTGTCTCTTATTCCTGGGTTTGAATAGTATTATCCATTGATTTACATATTCTGGTAAATCTCCTTGTAGAGTCAGGTAAACCATTATACAAAGTTTGAAAAACCCTCTTGCCTCCACCAGGAGCCAATGCAGAGTGATATATAGCAGGGTAACTCTCAAATTTGGACTTGGAAAAGTGCTGGGCAGACTTCTACGGTCTGTTTCCTGAGAATGGCAAGGACAAATCAAACTCGAGTATACATGTAAAGTATCACGTACCATTTAAAATTAGTTTATCTTGTTGGGCAGACTGGTCTTGGTCTTTATCTGTCATCATTTACTATGTTACTATATATGTTATCAATTTTGCAGCCACATTTTGCATCGACTGCAATCTTTTTCTTACCAATGTAGTGCAGCCACCTTATATATTACATTGCAGTAATCAATTTGTAACAAAATGACAGATTGCACCAGCAACCTGAAATTGATGAATTTGCCTTAATTTTGTAAGAACACTGAAGCCTTTTTGACTACTATTTGGCAGTGATTTTCCGTGGTCTGATGTCTATCCACTAAAACTCCTAATATTCTCAACTCTGTATCTATTTTCAGGGATGCGCCATTTAGGTTCAGCTGTATGTCTGAGATATCAATGTTGGGCTTTGTAACAATTAGGTCCTGAAACATAAAAAATAGATGTCCGATTCTCCTCAAGAAATATCATGCGAAAAGAAGGAACACCCAACAAACTAGAAGCTGCCGATCATTGCTAATCTACACATGTAAATGCTGTGATGTACAAGTATAAATGTTTCTAAAATGGCTTCATAATGTATCAGGATTTTCAGAAGGCATTTGACGAAGTCCTTCATGAGAGGCTTATCATAAAATTAAAGAGTCATGGTATAAGAAAGGAGTGGGCAACTTGCAGTCCATGGGCCGAATGCGTCCCACCATTGAATTTTATTTAGCCCCCAAGACCATGAGGTGTATGGAGAAAATGTCATTAACCAGATGTTTGTTGATTTTAAATACTATATTTCACAAATATTTTCAGAATAGCCACTCTAGCAGTTTATTTCTATTATTTTTAGTTAAATATCTATCTATCACAGAAAGTTTATGGAGCTTTTTCCGGTTCCGGCATTATGTAACGTTGCGGCCTGCAACAAATAGTACTGACATGCATTATGACCCTCTGTGTATAAAGGTTACCCTCCCTTGATAGAGGAGGCAATGTTCTATTTTAAAAGTGGAGAGATGTGGTAGCCGTGTTAGTCCATTTTTTAAAGGTAATCAATAGATGTCTCACTTATATATACTGTCATCTACCAAGATTTGCTTATTTCCTATCTGACGAAGAAGGGCAACCTTCGAAAGCTAATCAAGAAATGTACTAAGTTATGTCCAATAAAAAAGGTATCATCTTATTTTCTTTTTCATGTTTTATTTTGTTTTATTTCTATTGATTACTATTATAAAAGAAAATTTCAAAGGGATAGCTGAAACCAGTTTATTGAGGCATGAACTTTTGAGGATCAGAGTACATTTTGACAGATGCATGTCCTTTTCTGGATTAATAACTGGCTATAAGAGAGAAAACAACCACTCATGCTCCGCCCAGACTCTACCTGCCTGCAGAGTACATGGTACATATTTAAAGGATATCATTCAGCTGGCTTATCATCATTTATATGTGTGTGTATTCATACATATATGCATATAAATGATTAGAAACCAGTATTTCTACATGTAGTTGCTGCCTAAATTGTGGCCCTTTAGAATGACCCTTGATATCATTGGCAGTGGAATGGGATGGGTCATTAAGGTCATAGCCTGACTTGCCCAACACAACACCAGAAACTAGAGAACTTGGGGGCAGGGCCAGAGATTGGTTTGTTTGGTCCCTTCAACCAAAATGGTATTCCACTGTCTCAGCATTATATGAACAATGGCTCTGAACTATATCATCGAAGGGTTCAGGTGGTGTTTTCAACCACTGAAATATATGTATTTTGGTTGCTTTTTTGAAAGTTCAGTAGATGAATTAGTCTGCTATCGAGATACACATGGGGGAAGTCACTGCTGGCTCTGGGATTGGTAGCATGGAATGTTGCTACTATTTGGGTTTATGCCAGGTACTTGTGACCTGAATTGGCCACTGCTAGAAGAAGGTTAATGGTCTAGACAGAGCTGAACTCGAAATCCGGCTGAAAAACGAGTCTACCCAAGACCACCGACTTTTGACTTAATCCAGGACCGAGTTGACAGCGGGGATCACCTGAAAATAAGATTTGAATAGTGTGAATACACCCAAATAATTCCAGGTGACTCCAGATCGTGTCATTCCGCTGATCATCTTCAACCTCCCACCATACTAGGTCCAACTTGGCCTAGCTCAACCCTCACTAGCCGATTTCCTCCCTGACATTGCCGACCAAGCAGCGGGGGCCATTTGCCCCGCAGCAGTCCATGAGTGATCGAAACGCCATCTGCCTACCTTATTGTGCCACTGCCTGGACGCCCAGCCTCGCCTTACACCTTCGCTTGGAGGGTGGGGGAGGGCCTTATCAAATGGCAAGCGTCGATGGAGTTGATGTAAGACCTACTTGCGGGAGCTCCATTCCCAACAGTCAGCATCTAGCTGCTGAGTCCGAGCCTAGCCAGATTGGTGCCGTGACCGCGGAACCGCAGGATCACGAGACGTCGCTGTCTCTGGCAACTGATTGATGGCGATTGCTGATAGCTGACTGATTGATAACAACTTGGAATTAAGAAAGATAGAAATCTTCTCTCCACAAGTAACGCACGTGACGCGCCGAGAACCAGCCCTACTGCCCAACTAAATCTGGGCAGCGAACATCGAGATAGTCTAGTGTAGAGCTCATAAACCTGGAAGGAGCCACAGACTTGACCCTAGCTTGCCCAATTTGAACCTGAGCAGTTGGGATTGTGAGAGTTGTTAGCTCAAAGAGACAGCCTGCACTCTCCATTTCAGCCTGCTCCCTCTGCCCCAGCCTGCTCCCTCTGCTCCAGCCTGTTTCATCCGTTCCAGCCTGCTTCGTCTGCTCCAGCCTGCATCATCCATTCCTGCGTCATCCGTTTCAGCCTGCTCCATCTGTTCCAGCCTGCACCCTCTGTTCCAGCCTGCTCCATCTGCCCCAGCCTGCAGCTTAAAATCCAATCCTGCAACCTCTACTGACTCAACTCTGTTTGTGACTGTTAGCTAACTGTCTAGCTACCTGTCTACTATTGTTGGCTATTCTACTACTGCATATACATTACCCTGAATTGTATTATCTTGTATTATTGGCTATTACCTCTAATGCCTATACTATCCCCCTCCTAATCACTCTGAGCCTATCTGAACCTAATTCCTATACCATCCCCCTCCTAATCTCTCTGAGCCTATCTGCACCTCCACCCCCTTCAGCTTATTCTGAGCATTTCTGTACCATAATCTGCAATCCTTATGGCTCCTGTACACTTGCTCTTCTTGGTACTATCCCTTCCCAATCTGTTCCTCCTCATAAAATCACTTCCCACCATAGGAATACATTGTCTTCCCTCTGTATTCATCACCTCTCTATCCCTCTCCTCACCATCTCTTTTTTCCACCCCCTTCTTCACAGCTCTCAACATTCAACACTTCCTTCCTTCCATTCACCCCTTGCCATTTTACCTGAATACATCTCGCCTTCGTCGCTGTCGTCATATCTCTCCTACTCTCCTCCGTACTCTCTTACTCCTTCTCCTGCTCTCTGCTGGTGACATTAATCCCAATCCTGGTCCCCCACATCAGCCCTCATCCTATTCGTGCAGGCCTTACCGTGATACCTCCAATCTTATTTCTATTCCTCTCCACCCCCCTTTTTCTGTGCCCTTCTCTTGTGCTCTATGGAACGCCCATTGTGTCTGCAACAAACTCTCCTACATCCATGATCTCTTCATCTCTCATACCATTCATCTGCTTGCTCTAATTGAAACCTGGATTTACTGTGAAGACTCTGCTTCAGTTGCGGCCGTATGTCATGGAGGTTATCTTTTTTCCCATACTCCTCGCTCAGTTGGCCGTGGAGGTGGAGTCAGGCTACTACTTTCACCCTCCTGTAAATTTCAACCCATTCTTCCACCTCAGTCTCACTGTTTTTCTTCCTTCAAAGTTCACTCGATCCGTCTATTCGCTCCTCTACCTCTCTGGGTAGCAGTCATTTATCGACCCCCTGCTAAATCCCCCTCTTCCTTTCTCACTGACTTTGACGCCTGGCTCTCCTTCTTTCTTGAACCTTCATCTCCTTCCCTCATTCTTGGGGATTTTAACTTTCATGTTAATGACCCCTCTAACTCTTATACTTCTCAATTTCTTGCCTTAACATCCTCCTTCAATCTTCAACTGTGCTCCACCGCCCCTACTCACCAGAATGGCCATTGTCTTGATCTTGTATTCTTCTCCAACTGCTCACCTTCCAATTTCCTTGCCTCAACTCTTCCCCTATCTGACCATCATCTTTTAACTTTCACACTTAGACACCCTCCTCCTCAGTCCCGTCCTATTCTAACCAACACGTTTAGGAATCTACAGGCTATCAACCCTTCTACCCTGTCCTCCAGTATCTCTAATCTTTTCTCTGTTGCTATATCAACCAAGTCCGTCAATGAGGCTGTCTCTTCCTATAATACTATTCTGTCATCTACTCTGGACACTCTCACTCCTCCCATGTCTTGTCCTGTAAAACGTACCAAACCCCAGCCTTGGATGACCCCTACTATCCGCTACCTATGCTCTTGTGCCCGCTTTGCTGAACGCCTTTGGCTTAAATCTCGTGCCCATGCTGACTTCATACACTTCAAATTCTTACTGACCTCCTTCCAATCTGCTCTCCAACTTGCCAAACAGGATTATTATATCCAATTGATTAACTCTTTTGGTTCGAACCCTCGACGTCTCTTTGCCATGCTAAACTCTCTCCTCAGTGCCTTCTCCTCCAACTCCCCCTTCACTTTCTTCCCAGACTTTGGCTGATTACTTTCATGATAAGGTTCACAAGATTAAACTTGAATTCGCAACCAGCTCTACTCCACCCCCTCTTCCCTTAGTCCACTCTCTCAACCCTCTTTCCCCTGCCTTCTTTTCTTCCTTTTCCGAAATCACTGAAGAAGAAACTTTACTTCTTCTTTCATCCTCAAAACTAACCACCTGCCCCACTGACCCTATCCCCACTCATCTACTCAACACTATCTCTTCTGCTGCCACCCCTTTCATCTGTCATATCCTCAATCTGTCACTTTCCACTGCGATTGTTCCTGATGCCTTCAAACGTGCCTTAGTCACACCACTCCTCAAAAAACCTCTGGATCCTACCTCTCCTTCCAACTATCACCCCATCTCCCTCCTCCCTTTCTTATCCAAGATACTAGAACGTGCTGTCCTCCATCGCTGCCTCGACTTTCTTTCTTCTCAAGCTATTCTTGATCCACTCCAATCTGGCTTTCGCCCCCTTCATTCAACTGAAACTGCACTTGCTAAAGTCTCCAATGATCTATTCCTGGCTAAATCCAAAGGGCTCTACTCTATCCTCATCCTTCTCGATCTTTCTGCTGCTTTTGACACTGTTGATCACAGCCTACTCCTTGGCACGCTGTCCTCACTTGGATTTCAGAACTCTGCTCTTTCCTGGTTATCTTCTTATCTCTCTCAGCGTACTTTTAGTGTTTACTCTGGTGGATCCTACTCTTCCTCTATCCTGCTCTCACTGGGTGTACCTCAAGGATCTGTCCTAGGACCTCTCCTTTTCTCCATCTATACTTCCTCCCTTGGTGCTCTGATCTCAGCCCACCGTTTTCAATATCACTTTTACGCTGATGACTCCCAGATCTACCTCTCCACACCAGAAATCTCAGTCGAAATCCAGGCCAAAGTATCAGCCTGCCTGTCTGACATTGCTGCCTGGATGTCTCAGCGCCATCTGAAACTAAACATGACCAAGACTAAGCTTCTCATCTTTCCACCTAAACCAACCTCTCCTCCTCCCCCATTCTCTATTTCTGTGGATAACACTCTCATCCTTCCTGTCTCATCAGCTCGTAACCTTGGGGTCATCTTCGACTCCTCCCTCTCCTTCTCTGCACATATTCAGCAGACTGCTAAAACCTGTCATTTCTTTCTCTATATTATCAGCAAAATTCGCCCTCTCCTTTCTGAGCACGCTACCAGAACCCTCATCCACACTCTCACTACCTCTCGCTTGGACTACTGCAACTTGCTTCTCATCGGTCTTCCATTCAGCCATCTCTCTCCTCTTCAATCTGTTCAAAATTCTGCTGCACGATTAATATTTCGCCAAAGTCGCTATGCCCATATCAGCCCTCTTCTGAAGTCACTTCACTGGCTCCATATCCGTTTCCGTATACAGTTCAAGCTCCTCTTATTAACCTATAAGTGCATTCACTCTGCTGCCCCTCACTACCTCTCCACCCTCATCTCTCCCTACACTCCTTCCCAGGAACTCCGTTCACGAGGCAAATCTATCCTAATTGCTCCCTTCTTCTCCATCGCTAACTCCAGACTCCGTTCCTTTTATCTTGCCGCACCTTATGCCTGGAATAGACTCCCTGAGCCATTACCTCAAGCTCCACCCCTGGCCGCCTTCAAATCTGGGCTAAAGGCCTACCTGTTTGATGCTGCTTTTAATTCCTAACTTGTCACTTGCTCGTAACCTTTATCTTGTCTTCCTCTCTTCAATAGTCCTATCTGTCTGTCCTACCCTTATCCCTTATTTGTCCTGTCTGTCTGTCCTGATTTAGATTGTAAGCTCTTTTGAGCAGGGACTGTCTTTTCTTCATGTTAAATTGTGAAGCGCTGTGTACGACTGGTAGCGCTATAGAAATGATTTGTAGTAGTAGTAGTAGTAGATGTCTCTGAGCAGCTCTTCAAAGACTTCAGCTGAATTTGCAGGGAAACAAACTGAGCTCAAGGTCAGTTCTGAGCCAATGCTCCGTTTTGCTGATAAGCCAAAAGGTAAAATATCTTCAGGCTCCAGAGTCCAGGAACCTGGCGTTTTTCTTCCTTGTCCATTATTGATTTTGCACAGTGATGATTGCTACTGTTAAGGGGGATGAGTTCAATATGAGTATCAACTGGAGAAACTGTTTCCTATGACCTCTAAGAGCCAATGTACTTTATATCTTCTTTTCTGCTCTAGTGCTCGACTTAATTGAATGTTAAAAATAAATGCATATCTTCAGTCCTATAAGTTTCTCATAGTCACATTCAATGAACAGGAGGATTTCCTGAACTTATTATATAAATGTTACTTTTTTTTTCCCTACTGCAGGACAGATTTAAGTCATCATTTAAATCACTAGTCAGGGTAAAACAGATTCATTTAAATCATGTTTTGAATCACTAGCCAGGAAGATTTAGCAGCAATATACCATACTTTTGCATATATAACCCATGGTTTTTACACAATTTTACATTTAGAACAGGATAGGTACGGAGTATACAAAGGTGCGGGTAATACAAGTACTTACATTCCCAGACAATAAACTGTGAGATGCGAATTCAGTAATAAAATGTATATCTTTTTATTTAACCAATAGCAAAAGACAACATTTACAAATCAATTTCACCAACCATTTTCACAAATCAAAAAGTAAATTCACTGATTAATTTCTTGGGCATCATCTTCCTCTTCATCACCAGAAGTAAAGACTTCAAACTCAGTGTCTGCATCAGTGTTGACAAAATGTTCTGCGGTGAATGCTTCAGCTTCGTCATCCCCCATTTCACATTCTTCATTATCACTGGATTGTGAATATGGAAAGTTGTCATTCTCAAGTAAGCTTGCCTTTTGAAAGCCATGGATAATGGTAGTTGGCTTCACAGCATTCCAAACAGTCTCTGCCCAGCAGCAAACGTCCGCATATGTTGTGCGCCGTTGTCTACCGGAAGGAGTAAATGAATGAGTTCTTTCTCTCTTCCATTTAATGCCGCTGTTTTTGGCGATGTCCAATGGTTGTGGTTGTGGCCCTAACTGACAAATCATTTCTACACATAAATTTGTGAGTATTAACTCCTCCAGTAAAACTGGTATTTTCATCTTGATGGCAAGCGCTTTGGCCTTTTGTTTGATGCTGATAGTTGAGATCACCCTGCAACTTTCTCTTTGCGATAGTGTCCATTGTTTCAAATATGCCTCTAGTTGAGGCCACTTGGCAGACCTTCTGCGACGAGCATGCTTCCTTAGGTTGAGTTTATTCAAGGTTTCTTCTTGGCAGCGCCATTTGAGAACAGACTTCTCATCCACTGAGAACAAGCATCCAGCTTCTCTGTTTCTATGTTCTTTTGCATACTTTATCACTGGTAACATAAAATCAGACATATATGACTTCCTTTTCGGCATAGTTAAGGTAGACCTTATGTTTAATTGTTGCCTTATAAAGCCAATTCCGCGTCAGCTGATGTCTTATAGCCTTGCTTTTTGTAACACGTGCATATCTATGTTCTGCATATATAACCCGTGTGCTATATAAGGGTGTGAGGGTATACACAAACTTGCATACAAAAAGGCCAATTTAATTTGAGCTATACATGGATATAGGGTATATGCATGAAAATATGGTAAATGAAATTGTAAAGAGAATATCTGCCTGTTTTAATTACATTAAAAATGATCTCCCCCTTCCCTCCAATATTCAGTCCACAGTGGTTACATTTTTGATAGTGGTGAGCACTGGGGGCAGAATTAGGCCCTGGTTATTCACTGCTGACACCTATCTGGGTATTCAATCAATAAACTGAGGTAAAGTGAAAAAATAAATTCTAGTGGAATGAGAATAAAACATGTGAAACAATCCTGCAGATAAATAACAAATCAATTAAATCACTATATATCACCTATGTACTACTACTACTACTACTTAACATTTCTAGAGTTTTAATAATATTTTGAGTGTGTTCATAATAATGAAAGGATCATCACGGATCTGAGTGATCTGTGCATCTATTCAGATGTTTAATCATTGCACACTTGGGGATCCTTTTACTAAGCCGCGGTAAAAAGTGGCCTGTGCTAGTTTTGGTGCGCACTGGGCCACTTTTTACCATGTCAGGATAAAGGTCCTTTTTTAAATGGGGCAATAAATGGCCGTGCACCAATAATAAAAATCACGCAACTATTTACTGCCTGAGTCCTTACCGCCACCTATTTAGTAGGTGGTAAAGGCTTGCGCACTAACCCTGCAGTAGTCAGGCAGCGTGCAGCAATGTGGCCGCACTGCCAAATACCGTCAGGATCACCCCCCATGGTAGAAAATAGAAAATTATTTTCTACAGCAGGAAAGTGCGCGTTCCAACTTTGGAACTACCACTGGGCTCCCACACTATCCTTTTGGTAGGGCAGATTTGTCGTGCTACCCATATGTTAGCCCTGCCATGCCTTTGCAAAAGGGCTCCTTGATATTAGTACTGTCACCAATATGTGTATGATTCATATGTATAAACAAGAAGCAAAAGTGAAATAAATCAAAAAATCCAACAACAAAGTTAATATTGAAATGAACTTTTCTTCTGTTGCTATGATATCCAAAACTATTAACTATTCAAAACTATTTAAGTTATCTAGAGATTGGAGCGGTTTGACTACATTTAGCCACTGCATGCTGTTCATGTTTCACTTTGCTTCTGTTTATTTGTGATTTATACAATTCTACTGACCTGTACATTGCATGACTGCTCTTATTTCGGCTAGCAGGATGTTTGTATGTATCTCTGTTACTGGGATATGTTAGGTAATTATTCCATATATGTTTGGGATACTGTTAAATAGGAAGTTATTAAGTTTTACTAATATTCTTTAATACTGGTTCAAAGAGAAGAAGAGGGGAGGTGAGTATATATGGTTAGTTGACATGTTAGGGGTGCTAACGGACATTACCTCATTTCTGATTCGGTCACAATATGGTGTGACTGGATATGGGGGAAGGGGAGGGGGATATTTGCTCAAAAAATGGACAGAGGGTGGTGATTATCTGTGGGCCATATATAAAATTTATTTCTAAATGTGGAAAAAGAGAGCAGAATCAGTAGTGGCCTTTAAGTTATATTGTTATTAGTAGTTGGGCAAATGAGGTAAGGTATAAAGTGTGATGTGCAACATGGCAGTTGATGCTAATGCTTAGCATGAGATTTATGTATTAGGTCATGTTTTTAGTTGTAGATAAATTAGATTGAAATTTGCTCTGCCTGTACTCTGTGTGCATGTTTATTGTGCCTTACGTCTTGTTCTTTTCTTTCGCAGATAGAAGGACAAAACCTTCATGGAAACAGTGCAAAGGGATCTGGGAGACCACAGAAACTAAACCTGACAAGGACTGTTCTTCCATGGGATGAGAAGGTAAAACATTCTGGTAAATATATATAATGGGGGCAACTTTGTACCTGTGGACCAGGAAGCTAATTTTCTAAATTTCTAGACTCCCTTCTCTTCCAGCAGCGCCACCTCGAAAATGGGATGCACTGGAAGGGGCTTCACACCATATAAGGAACTCCCTATTGTTAGTAATATGTAATTTATCTTTAAAATCAAGCATGATACTGGAAGATAGGAGAGTGGCCAATGTAATGCCGATTTTTGAAAAAGGTTCCAGAGGAGATCTGAGAAATTATAGACCGGTGAGCCTGACATCAGTGCTGGGCAAAATGGTAGACTATTATAAAGAACATAATTACAGAGCATATTCAAAAGCATGGATTAATGAGACAAAGCCAACATGGATTTAGTGAAGGGAAATCTTGCCTCACCAATCTATTACATTTCTTTGAAAGGGTGAGCAAACATGTGAATAAAGGTGAGCCAGTCGATATTGTGTATCTGGATTTTCAAAAGGTGCTTGACAAAGTACCTCAAGAAAGACTCCGGAAGAAATTGGAGAGTCATGGGATAGGAGGTAGTGTCCTGGTTAAAGGATAGAAAACTGAGAGTAGGGTTAAATGGTCAGTATTCTCAATGGAGAAGGGTAGATAGTGGGGTTCCCCAGGGGTCTGTGCTGGGACCGCTGCTTTTTAACATATTTATAAATGATCTGGAGATGGGAGTAACTAGTGCGGTAATTAAATCTGCTGACGATACAAAGTTATTCAAAGTTGTTAAATTGCAAGAGGATTGGGAAAAACTACAAGAGGACCCTACGAGACTGGGAGACTGGCCTGCTTATTTTCGAACGAGAAGGCCGGCCATCTTCCGACACAAATCGGGAGATGGCCGGCCATCTCCTAAATCTGGCCAAATCGTTATTATCGAAAGCTGATTTTGGCCGGCTTCAACTGCTTTCCGTCGCAGAGCCAGCCAAACTTCAAGGGGGTGTATCGGCAGGGTACAGAAGGCGGGACGGGGGCGTGGTTACGAGATGGCTGGCTTCGCCCAATAATGGAAAAAAGAAAGCCAGCCTAACGAGCATTTGGCCGACTTTACTTGGTCCCTTTTTGTTAAGCCTCAAAAAGGTGCCCCAACTGACCAGATAGCCACTGGAGGGAATCAGGGATGACCTCCCCTGACTCCCCCAGTGGTCACCAACCCCCTTGCCACCCAAAAAAAAATATTAAAAAACATTTTTTGCCAGCCTCAAATGTCATACCCAGCTCCATGACAGCAGTATGCAGGTCCCTGGAGCAGTTTTTAGTGGGTGCAGTGCACTTCAGGCAGGCGGACCCAGGCCCATCCCCCCCCCCTACCTGTTACACTTGTGGTGGCAAATGGGAGCCTTCCAACCCACCCCCCCCAAAACCCACTGTACCCACATGTAGGTGCCCCCCTTCATCCCTAAGGGCTATGTTAGTGGTGTACAGTTGTAGGTAGTGGGTTTTGGGGGGATTTGGGGGGCTCAGCACGCAAGATAAAGAAGGTACGCACCTGGGAGCAATTTTTGAAGTACACTGCAGTGCCCCCTAGGGTGCCCGGTTGGTGTCTTGGCATGTGAGGGGGACCAGTGCACTACAAATGCTGGCTCCTCCCATGACCAAATGCCTTTGATTTGGCTGGGTTTGAGATGGCCGCCATTAGTTTCCATTATTGCTGAAAATCAATGCCGGCCATCTCTAAAGCCGGCCCAAATGTTGAGATTTTGCCGGCTCCAACCATATTATCGAAACGAAAGATGGCTGGCCATCTTGTTTCGATAATATGGTCTTGGCGCCGCTTTACGGGGCAAGCCTTGAAGATGGCCGCCCTTATAGATGGCCGGCCCCGTTCGATTATGCCCCTCCACGTTATCTAAATGGTAGATGACATTTAATTTGAGCAAGTGCAAAGTGATGCATGTGGGAAAGAGGAATCCAAATTATAGCTACGTAATGCAAGGTTTCACATTAGGAGTCACTGACCAAGAAGGGGATCTAGACGTCATCGTTGATGATACTTTGAAACCCTCTGCTCAGTGTGCTGCGGTGTCTTAGAAAGCAAATAGAATATTAGGTAGTATTAGGAAAGGAATGGAAAACAAAAATAAGGATGTTATAATGTCTTTGTATCACTCCATGGTGCAATTGCACTCGAATATTGTGTTCAATTCTGGTCACTGCATCTCAAAAAAGATGTGGAGGTGCATAATCGAAAGGGACACCCAAGTTTTGTTGAGGACGTCCTCGCAAAACGTCCAGATGGAGGGGCGGGGAAGCCCGTATTATCGATACAAGATGGACATCCATCTTTCATTTCAATAATACGGTCAGGGACGCCCGAATCTTGAAATTTAGGTCGTCCTTAGAGATGGTCGTCCCTAGACTTGGTCGTTTCTGATTTTCGGCCATAATGGAAACCAAGTCGCCCATCTCAGAAACGACCAAATGCAAGCCCTTGGGTCATGGGAGGAGCCAGCATTTGTAGTGCACTGGTCCCCCTGACATGCCAGGACACCAACCGGGCACCCTAGTGGGCATTGCAGTGGACTTCATAAAATGCTCCCAGGAACATAGCTCCCTTACCTTGTCTGCTGAGCCCCCCAACCCCCCTAAAACCCACTATCCACAACTGTACACCACTACCATAGCCCTTATGGGTGAAGGGGGGCACCTAGATGTGGGTACAGTGGGTTTGTGGTGGGTTTTGGAGGGCTCGCTGTTTCCTCCACAAACGTAACAAGTAGGGAGGGGGATGAGCCTGGGTCTGCCTGCCTGAAGTGCATTGCACCCACTAAAACTGCTCCAGGTACCTGCATACTGCTGTGATGGACCTGAGTATGACATCTGAGGCTGGCAAAAAATATTTTTAAAAATGTTTTTTGAGGGTGGAAGGGGGTTAGTGACCACTGAGGGAGTAAGGGGAGGTCATCCCCGATTCTCTCCTGTGCTCATCTGGTCATTTCAGTCACATTTTTGTGCCTTGGTCATAAGAAAAATAGGACAAGGTAAAGTCGTCCAAGTGATCATCAGGGACACCCTTTTTTTTCCATTGTGGGTCGAGGACGTCCATGTGTTAGGCATGCCCAAGTCCTGCCTTTGCTACGCCTCCGAAACACCCCCTTGAAATTTGGCCGTCCCTGTGACGGAAAGCAGTTGGGGACGTCCAAAATCAGCTTTCGATTATACCGATTTGGACAACCCTGGGAGAAGGACGCCCATTTTCCGATTTGTGTCGAAAGATGGGCTTCCTTCTCTTTCGAAAATGAGCCTGATAGTGGAATTAGAAAAGGCACAGAGAAGGGCAACGAAAATGATAAAGAGGGTGGGACGACTTTTCTATGAAGAAAGGCTAAAGCGGCTAGGTCTCTTCAGTTTGGAGAAAAGACGACTGAGAGGAGATATGATAGAGGTCTATAAAATAATGAGTGGAGTGGAACGGGTAGATGTGAATTGCTCTTTTACTTTTTCCAAAAATACTAGGATTAGGGGGCACACAATGAAGCTACAAACTAGTAAATTTAGAATGAATCAGAGAATATTTCTTCACTCAACGTGTAATTAAACTCTGGAATTCATTGCCAGAGAATGTAGTAAAAGCAGTTAGCTTAGCAGGGTTTAAAAAAGGTTTAGATGACTTCCTAAAACAAAAGTCCATAGACCATTTTTAAAATGGACTTGGGGAAAATCCACTGTTTATTTCTAGGATAAGCAGCATAAAATGTATTGTACTGATTTGGGATCTTGCCAGGTACTTGTGACCTGGATTGGCCACTGTTGGAAACAGGATGCTGGGCTTGAAGGACCTTCAGTCTGTCCCAGTATGGCAATACTTATGTACTTAATAATGAGAACCTAGTAACACAATAAATGACCACAGATAAAGACCGACATGGTCCATCTAGTCTACCCAACAAAGTGTCCAGAGGTGTACATGCCAGTCTGTGCAGGTTACACTCCTTCATGATGAAATACAGACAAAGCAATTTGAAATTCTAGCCACATAATATTTGATACAGTCTTGGAAGAGTGGTTTTATAATTTTGGTGGTAGCATAGTGATATTCATTGTCAATACTTGATCAAACCAACAATCCAATAACATTGCAAACTGATAACATTCTACTGCCTGTCAACTTTAAGTTGTCTTCCCTACCCCTCTGAGATCCACTCGTAGCATGTAATATGAATGTGATGTAAAATATGCATACTTGTTTTTGATCTGTCCTTTCATTCTTGGAACACAGACCCTAGAAGTCTGTCCGGCACTGGCCTTACTTTCTAACTTCTGGAGTTGGCATTGAAGCTCACTCAGCCCAACCTGATCTGTCTTTCCATAATCGGCACCCAGACCTCTCTTTTTGGCTCTGGAGCGCAGAATCTCTTTCTCTTAGACAGGAGAGCGCTTGCTATCATATCTTCCATGCAAGTTCCTTTGTAGAGATCTCTTTCAGTGGGGCTCTGTATTCCTCAGAACAAAAATAAGAAGACAGGAGAACACAACCGCAGTACAGAAACATAGCTCTGCTATAAAAAATATTTAATATATAATGTGATTGGCTTAAATCTCCCAAATTTAATTCAGAACTCAAAGGAATATATAAATACATATAAGAAAAAGAGGGGCAAAATGGAAAGATCGTCCAAGTACGAATTAGGGCGTTCTTACGATAACGTCCAAAAATAGACCTGTATAATGGAAAATAGTGTGGGCGTTTTTCGATAATCGATTATCCCTGTAAGAAAACAATCAAATGACGAGCGCATAAGCGTGACTAAATTGGGCGCCCTAAGATGGTCGATTATTGCAGGTGCAAATGACCAAATCACGTGGTGTGTAAAATAATGTACAAAGGTGTATCGCAAGTACAGTACATGTTGTTCAGGCCATCCGGGTACGGAAATATATGAGGAACGCATATATGTGTCAACTACAGACATATCATGCTGCTCCACCCATACTTTCATCATATGTGCCCATCTGAATGTCCGGATCTGCATGCACTGTACACCTACTGAACATGCAGTAAATGCATATTGTGTATATGTGAAAAGGGTCGGGTGGGGTGCGTCATACTCATCTATATAAGGCACGTTTCACACTCCTGCAGGCATGTGCACGTCAAAGACGTCTATGCTTACGAGGGCGTCCACGTGCTGATAGGGGCCATATATGGAATGGTCATCCATATATGGAGCTGTGCATGAAACGACGTCCCTCACGCAAGGTCGTCTATATAAGGCACTTCTTTTCCAACACGTGGAAAAATGGCACAACGGCGAGAGCCGAATTTCAGAGAGGAGGAGAGTTTGCTCCTCGTCAGGCTGTGCCTAAGGCACCGCCACACCCTCTTCATACAGCACCACCACCTGCCCCCCAGGCTGCAGGCCATGCGAGCCTGGTCCCGCATCCGGGAAAGGTTACAGAGGTAAGGTTATGGCCCAACCCCCCTCCCCTCCTGTACCTACACATATAACAGCTCCGTCATCAATGTTACCAGCAGTAACTGGAGTGTCCATGCAAGGATCATGAGTAATATAGGAATATGCACAATCACTAATAATTGGTATGTTATTTAAACGACCACCATTCCCACATCCCTACAAGAATGTATTTCGTTAGGTTAGTATCGTGACTATGCTATTAGTGTTATGTGAAAATATCGTTAGTTATGTGAAGGCCACATTTTCCAACCCCTCTTTGCAGCCAGTGGGTTACAACGCCTCCGAATAGTGGAAGCATGAGACCAATGAAACCTATACCATACTTTATAACATGGTCATGATAACACATATAAAGTAGTTTAACAAGCATACATTATAATGTATACAAACGGTATTGTCTGGCCTCATGCCCACCTCTCTGGCATCATCTGCATAGGAACCAACTCGGTGGCTGCTGTGGGTGCTTCACCACCCCACCCCCAATATCAAATATGTATGGAGGGAGGGGTCATCTCCACTGGGGGTTCCACCCCCCAAAATGGTAAAAAGGTGGCTCCTATGATTTACTACCAATGGAGGTGCCCCCCCCCCAACACTGTAGACCCTCTCTCTCTGGTATGTGAATAGCAAATGAATGTGTGCAGAGGACAAAAAGGACCAACACCCCTGACCCCTGCTCTACAAACTTATATCTTACAGACGCTTTGGAGTCCACCGGGACCTCGAGTCCCTAAGGAGGCGGTTCCGCCGGGTGAGGCGGGAGAGGCCCGACCTCATCCGGGCGGTGCGAAGGCACCTCAGGGCTCGCCGTAAGTATTCAAAAACAGGACACCTGTACACATTACTACATACATTTCATGAATAAAGCAAATGTGTTGTACAATATCATTTCCCATGTGCCTAATAGCCACCTAGTAATACCATATCTGTCCCAGATCAAGGATGCAGGTTGCAGGGGTTCTCCCATGAGCGTGCTTGCAACGTCCGACCATCCCCCCGAGATGAATGAGATGATATGCCCCACTTTACTATTCCCCTTATTGTGGTGGCTGATTACTGTGTCCTGGTACAGCTGCCTGAGGCCCTACTTTTACTGCATGTTATGGCCTAAATCACATAAAAGAATTGTGCTCAACACCCTTCCCACTGCCCCCCCCCCCCCCCAATAACTCCTACAACAACTGCCCATCAACCCCTCGTTGCATCTCACAATGCAAACATGCTGGTCAGCAATGAATTTGGTATGGCCACATGTCCTGCGTGGTGTGTGTCAGAGGAGGGTCCAGGGTTCTGTTTCATGTCATCTGATGCAGCTCATTCCCCATGGGCATAGGCTACGCCTTACCACACCCTGCCCCATCCCCTGCCTCACGCCACCCAGCTACTGCACTATGCAAGCCATGGTGTATGCACTGATCTCAATCACACTCCTTTTACATACACAGGGCTCCACCAGCAGGAAGCTGAGCGGCAGGATGAGGAGGGCCACCACCTCCAGGAGGAGGAGGAGGAGGAGGAGCAGGAGGAGGAGGAGGAGCAGGAGGAACAGGAGGAGGAGGAGGAGCAGGAGGAGCAGGAGAAGGGGCACATGGAGGAGGAGGAGGAGCAGCAGCCAGGCCAGGAGGCGGGCCACCAGGAAGAAGAGGAGGAGGAGGACTCGGTGGAGGGAGTCCTGATCATAGATGAGGATCTCTCCCCACCTGCAGCTGCATATCAGGCCTCTCCCTCCCCACCTGCAGCGCCATCGCCTGGCCCACCTCCATCCCCTGGGCCAGCTTCTGTGTCCCCTGGCCCACCTCCATCCCCTGGCCCATCTTCCGTGTCCCCTGGCCCACCTCCAGCCTTTGGCCCGGCTACTGTAGTGCGCCTCCTGCAGCAGCTGGTAGATGGCCAGCAGCAACTTATAGTTGGCCAGCAGCAACTTATAGTTGGCCAGCAGCAACTTATAGTTGGCCAGCAACAGCTGCTGCAGGAGGTGACAGCCCTACGGCAGGGCAATGAGCAGCTCCAGGGCCCACTAAGGGTACTGCTGGGGCTGCTCATTGCCCTGCTACAGAGGGCCTTACTAAGAGGGCGTGGCCGCCCTTAATTTAAATAGGGGGGGCCTGTTGGAGTTGTGTGTGTGGGGGGAGGGAGGGAGGGAAATGTTGGGGTTGTGTGTGTGGGGGGAGGGAAATGTTGGGGTTGTGTGTGTGGGGGGAGGGAGGGAATTGTTGGGGTTGTGTGTGTGGGGGGAGGGAAATGTTGGGGTTGTGTGTGTGGGGGGAGGGAAATGTTGGGGGTTCTGTGGGGGGTGGGGGAGGGAATTGTTGGGGTGTGTGGGGAGTTGTGGGGGGGAGGAGGGCATTGTTGGGGCTTATTTTGTAGGGGTGGGGGTGGGGGGGAAATAAATGTTTCTGTTATAATATAACTATCAGGGTGTGTGTGTGTGTTTGTCTCCCTTGTGCATTACATATCACCAAATGGTGCTGTTGAGTTGAGAGGAAGGAGGCAGCAATATGCATAGCATTAAATGTGCTGTGTGAATGAGAAGGTGATGTATGTCTGAGAATGTTGGCCATACAGAACGCCACCTGTTCATTCCAACCTGCATGGCCATATGTGCAGGGGGGTTGGGCCGGGGAGGCTGGATGGATATTTGTGTTCATGAATAAAAATGGCCAGCCAGCATCTCTCTCTCCCTTCCTCCCTCCCCTCCACCATACTGACCCACAATACAGAGTGCCATCAATAAGAGATTAATAGTGTACCACGTGTGATCTGCCAGGTACACACTTCCACATAACTCCAGGTACTGCTGAGGAGCAAAAGGGAAACAATGGGAAACCCAATAGATGGATGGTTACTTCATCACAGTTGCAATGTAATACTTGTGTTAGGGAAGGGCACAAATAAAAATGGTGCTCATTATTTGCACGTGTGATCACACTTTCTCCAGTAGTCGATCAAGGTGTGTTACATTCAAGTATTCTGGGTTTGTGTCAAACTTTGTCCCTGAACTGACTTGCCTTAGGTGGGATTTGAACCAGCAACCTTATGATTATAAGGCTGGTGCTCTAACCACTAGGCCACAGCAGCCACCAGGCTTTAGCCACCACCAGTTACTTTGGGTTGGTACCTGTACACACACCCCTTTCCCTCACCACCACGTCATAGGCCTCAGTGGCACTACCTGTAGCCACCTCGATCATTTTGTCCAGGCTACCGATTAAAAACAATGTAATGTGCATGTTCCCTACCCTACTACCTATGGAGCAATTTAGGAAGGTGTTCCATAATGTGCTATACACATCCATTGCATTAATCATTCTCCCCTCCCCCGCCTATGGACCTTGAGAATGGGTGGCCACTTCATAAATGGGGACTGGGGTACACCACATAAACAAGGAAGATGGAAGCTACCGGGAACCAATACAGCACCTCCAACAGCTGGCCCACACCACTGAGAACCTGCCAACCCCACAGTACAGTGCACAGGAACCTGGTGAAAAGAGAGCTACCTAACATCTGACTCCAGACTACATACATACAGTGAATGCACACTCCTTGACTATGAGCACAAAGAGAAGAGGTGGCAGACAAATGAGAGCTTACCATGAACGTCTGTTTCAAGACTGTGTAGTGCGCCTTTTATCTTCTGGAACATTAGCTGCACATCTCCCTGATTGAAATGACCCTCACCGAGGGGTGTTTGATTTGGGCCGACTGTACTAAATTGTTCGCCCCCACACACTGCCTGCTACAACTAGGCAGAGAGAATGGGAGAAAGAAAGGGAGCATCAGGGGATGTGGAAGACAGGAAACGGAAGGCGTGGTGGCTGAGGGCCAACAATAATTCCCCCCCCCCCCCCTAAATACACAGGTGTACCCAAGCATACTTAGCTAAACACATACCTTCATATAAGTGAGGGTAAAACCCTGTAACTGATTATTACGAACATCGGGCAAGGTCTAAGTGCAGGAAATGGCAGGTAAAATGGCAATGAAGAAAGGGAAGGCAGGTGGAGACGCCCATACTTATCTACTCATAATCGAAACCATGTGTTCCTAATCGCTATCTGAGCTGGGCACGCTTAGCAATTATGTGTATAATTGAAAAAGTAGCGCCCAAATCAGAAACGCCTATTCCCCCGTCTCAATGGGCGTTCTTGGCGCCTATATAAACGCCCACTCCGTATTTTCGAAAACCCCATTGGTACAATGCCACCACGCATGCCGCCGACCCGGAAGGGTAATTTTCTCGAGGCAGAGGTGGAGCTCCTGGTGCAAGAAATTGTACAGCGGCACCGGAGTCTGTTTGCTCCCACAGGGCAGAGGCTGGCAGCAACAGTAAAGCAGCGGGAATGGGAGGCAGTACGGGACAGCCTGAATGCTGTCTTCCATGCTGGGAGAGACATGGAGGACTGCAAGAGGAAGTGGCGGAAGCTGAGGAGGGATGTTCGGAGGAAGGCGGGGGCCAATCCCCCAGGCAATGACACTGCCAACCTTACACCCATGGAGCTGATGGTGTACTCCCTCCTACCCCAGGAGGGCATCCACGGGATTGGCTCCATGGACACCTCGGGCCAGGCTGAGGACTCAGGTAGGTGTTTCATTATGCAGTTGGGGTATCTGTTGTGCTGCAGTACACTTGTGTTATAGAAGTTGGGGTCAGGGGGAGGGAGGTGAGGAGTGGGGGGCAGGAGGAGGGAGGGAGATAGGTGGGTGGGGGGGGGGGGAGTATCTCTGGCTGTCTTTATGTATATTAACAGGCCACCTTTATGATGCTGTTGTGACCTGGTAACCCCTACTCACTAGCTGTCTACTCTTACTCCCTATCCCTACCGTTGTCATTGGGTTTCCTCTTACTTGTCCTGTGTGCCCATATTTATAGAATTAATTGTAAGCTCTATTTGAGTAGTGGTAGTGGTCATGTGTGTTATAGGAGCAAGCAGACAGGGTGGGTGCTGTGTGTGTGTGTGAGCACCCCCAATATTGAGGAAAGATCATGTAGCTGTGCAGGGAGGAGTGTTGGTCACTGGGCTTAGCACCCCCAATACTACTTTCCAGTTGGCTCCTATGGGTGTGTGTAGGTTACTACTGTGGCAGAACTCTGGGGGCCGTCCTTCCCTACTACTCCCTCCTATTTTCCCATTACCAAACTGTGCCTAGTTCCTCCTGTGACCTCTGTGCTCTACTGAGTGTGGGCCACATGCATTCAACTGAAGGAGCCTGTAATGGGGGTCATAAAGCAGTTCTATGCAGTTTAGCAAGTCAGTAGTAACACAACACATGCTGCAATGTTGTTCAATTTAACAATTATACAACTAACAGCTTGAGCACAACGTTGTGAGTGGTGTCCTTCTCTTGGCTGCTCATCCACCACCTCTACCCAGCTGCCTGCGGGCCTCTCTCTTTCGTACCCATGTCAATTCCATTCCTCCTCACCATCTCTTTGCTGGGTCATCAGGTTGGGGGACATACCAATGTATATGAATGCTGAAAGACAAAAGTGGGTTATTTGCACCAACACTATTCCTCACTCTTGTGCTATACAGGTGAAGACTCAGAGGAGGCTGGCCCTAGTGGCCTGCAAGGCCAACGCCCTACACCATCCGTCCAGCCTCAACCTCCACAGCCTGCAGCACCAGCAGTCCAGCCTCCACCACCTGCACCAGCTGTGCATCCTCCGCGTCCACCACCACCTGCACCAGCTGTCCAGCCTCTACCACCTGCACCAGCTGTGCATCCTCCGCGTCCACCACCACCTGCACCAGCTGTCCAGCCTCTACCACCACCAGCTGTCCAGCCTCTGCCACCACCACCACCACCTGCACCAACTGTCCAGCCTCTGCCACCACCACCACCACCACCTGCACCAGCAGAGGCCGCACCTCCAGCACCGGAGGACTTTGTTGAGGAGGAGGAGGGCCCAGCTCCCCGCCAGAGGCCATCTGGCCAAAGGAGGCAACTCCTGCGGCTGGCCACGGAGCTACTCCGCCACAACGTGCGCTTGGAGGAGTACCGCCAGCAGAAACTGGAGCTGCAGCGCCAAGCACTGGAGGCACAGCAGCGAGCACACCAGGAACTCCTCCAGGCGCACCGTGAAGGCCACCAGGAGGTGCTCCAGCAACTGAGACGGCTGGAGCAGAGCATCCAACACCTGCGCCCTCAGGGCACCGTGCCTACTCCAGCCCCCGTGCTGCTGGAGCAGCCCCTGCCATCAACATCCTCCTCCACTGACCACCAGCAACCACCAGCTAAGAGGTGGGCATTGCGCTCCTCAGCCTCCGCACCCACTCCTGCAGCACCCGCGAAATCTGCTCCCATTCTGGGTCCTGTGGCCAGACCACTAGAAGCAAGAAGGTGGCCCGATTTCCACGGTGCAGCCGAAGCCGCAGGCTGCCGTGGGGATAGGGAGGAGGACACTGGGAGCAGCAGCTCAGAAGAGACTTCCCATGCAGCACCAGCTGCAAAGGAAGGGCGTGGGAGGGGTAGGAGGGGACGGGGGAAGGGAAGGGGAAAATGATGGGACATGCTGTAGGGTGAGGGTTGGTGGGAGGGGGGTGGGTGTGGGAGGGGGGTGGTGGTGGTGGTGGTGGTGGGGTTGACCAAACACATATGCACTGTATGTACAAAATAAATGTTCACTTACATTCACCTAAAACTTGTTTCAATGAGTCTTTGTCTTGCTCTTACGCCAAGCTGGTAGGCATTGAGCTCTGCTCTGTGGGCTGGGGGTGGAGGGGGCTCCTCTTCCAGCTCATCTGGGGCCTCTTCTGGTGGTGGCTGTGGCTCCTCTGGGAGAGGCTGTCCTCTGCGCTGGGCCAAATTGTGTAACATACAGCACGCCACAAAGATCTTGGCCACCTTTTCTGGACTGTAGAGCAGCTCTCCTCCAGACCGGTCCAGACAGCGGAAGCGGTTTTTCAATAAACCAAAGGTGCGCTCAATGATCCCCCGGGTGCTGCGATGTTTCCTGTTGTAGGTTTCTTCTGGCCCTGGTTGTGGGTGGATCAGGGGGGTCATAAGCCATGTCCTCTGCGGGTAGCCTCGGTCACCTTTGCAGAAAAGCAGAATGAGATAGATGAGTGTGTATCGCTTGGAGCAGGTACAGGGGGGGCGGGGGGATTTGGATAGTGGGTTGTGGTGGAGGAAGCCAGGGCGGAGGGTTGCCCAGTGGAGGAGGTCTAGTATGGGTGGTACATGCATGTTGCACTTACCTAGTAGCCATCCACCAATGAACTCCCCTCGCTCGAACCTGCGGAAGATGCCCGAGTGCTGTAGGATGTAGGCATCGTGGCTGGAGCCGGGGTACCTGGCACACACGTCTAATATCTCCCCCTGGGCATCACATACAACTTGCATGTTCATAGAATGAAATGCCTTCCTATTTCTGTAGGTGGCTTCGTGTGCCCGGGGGGGTCTGAGGGCTACGTGTGTGCAGTCTATCACACCGATGACCGAGGGGAATCTAGCAACAGCATAGAAGGCGGCCATGTTGTTGTGCAGGGCCTGGGGGGTGGTGGGGAAAGTGATGTAGTGTGAGGTGTGAGTCATGAAGGCATCCAGGAACTGGGTGAGACAGTGTGAAATAGAAGCCTGGGTGAGGCCTGTGTTAGCAGCTAATACGGATTGAAAACTGCCAGTGGCCAGGACAGAGAGAGCGGAAGTGATTTTGAGGTGGGCAGGGATGGGGTTATTCCTACGTGTCTGGGGCTGAAGGAGGGGTGTCAGCTGCTCGCACAGCTGACGAATAGTGGCCCTATCAAACCTGAACCTTGTTAGACACTGCTGGTCAGTGAGTTGTAGGAAGGTGGTGCGGGGCCTAAACACTCGGGGCCGTGAATACCTCCTGCGGTGGGTGGCCTCTTCGTGTAGCATGCATGCCACAAGTGCATTAAGTGCATCCATATCCCCACCACCAGTGCAAGTATTAGGACTAGTAGTCAAACAAACAGCAACACACACAGATCTGTCACTTCCAGCCACCACGCCCTCTGGCCACTCACTCGCCAAACAGTACAGGAACACAGAGACAAACGGAGGTCAGGGAATAGAGTATACACGTGGGAAGAGTGAAGGGGGAGGGGAAGGGGGCGATGGAGCAAAGGAGTAGGAGTAAGGAACGGTCAAAGGGTAAGACACAAAAAGAGGCAGGGCACACAGACGACCGTCACAGGTACTGAACACGCTCGGCTTTCTCTCTGCAACCACCACTTCAGCTCTTCCACCAACAATATCGCCACTCTCCAACTACACACAATCGCTAATGGGTCTAAAGACGCTTTCCCCCTTGCTCTGGTCGCTTTTATTTCGGGTCCATCATATTACGCCCATCTTCCCGCTCAACCAGAGCCCTTTCGCTATTCGTTATACGTTGTACCCGGCCACGTCGTATCACCGCCCCTAACACGCCCCCGACACGCCTCTTATTTGGACGTTTTTACGTCCACGTACGAGCGACACGGACGCACTGAAACATTGCTTTCGATTATATGGATTTACTCGTTTTTGTGAGATTAACGTCCATCTCCCGATTTAGGTCGACTCTTGGGCGTTTTTTTCGTTCGATTATAAGCAGGAAAGGCTCTCAGGGGTCCTTTTACTAAGCCGCTGTAAAAAGTGGCTTGCAGTAATTCGGTCGCATATTTTGGGAGTGTTCTGGGCCATTTTTACCACGTCTACGAAAAAGGGCCTTTTTTAAGGGGCTGGAAAATGGATGTGTGCTAAAATTGAAATCATTGTCTATTTTCAGCTTGAGACCTTACTGCCACCCATTGACCTAGCGGTAAGGTCTCATGTGCTACCCACGTGGTAATCATGCAGCATGTGCCAGCTGCTGTTTACCGCCGGGTAAGTGGCCCATGATAGAAAATAGAAAATTATTTTCTACCGTGGGATTTGGCATGCACCAAATGTGGAATTACCACCTGGCTCATGCGTTAGCTGGGCTGTAGTACCAATATGGTGTGTAGGTCCTCCCGCACCTTTTTAAAAGGACCCCTCTATTTCTCCCAAGACCATTCCAGTCCACACACAAGGAGGTCATGTCATTACTGAAAGATACCATTATTGTCCTTTTACTAAGAATATTAATTTAGTGGAGAACCCAACAGGTCTCTACTTTAAATTTAAGAATGTCTTCCTTGAAGTATTAGAAAAAATTAAGGGCTATCAATTAGCGGCGGGCTGAATGCAGAAAAGCCCATTCAGTTGCCACGGACTTCTTCCCATTTAGTGCACATTAATCGGTAGCACCGCTTTGCAAAAGGAGCCCTAAATCTACTATCTCCAGTTGTACAGTTTTCCCTCTGAGCCTGCTGCTTCAATGGGAACCCAGGGAGGCACTATTAAAGCCCTTCAATTTATAAAGCTATTTCTATGATTTTTGTGTAGAGGCACTCAGATTCTGCTCTCTAAGGATCCCTTTTACTAAGCTGCGGTAAAAGGGGCCCTGAGCTAGCGACAGTGGCCGTTTTTGCCAGGCACTGAAGCCCTTTTTAACCACAGTGGGTAAAAAGGCCAACAAAAAGAAATGGTCATGTGGTAAGATTGCACTTACTGCATGGCCATCCATGTGAGGGAAGCACTTACCGCCACCCATTGAGGTGGTGATAAGGGCTCCCGCACTAACCTGGTGCGCTGCCCGATTACTGCTGCATAACCCCCTGTGGAAATGCCACGCACTGGTGGTGGAGCTACTGCTGGCACGCGTGTTGGGCTGGCAGTAGTTCCGGATTGCTGTGCGGTAAGCCCGCGTTGGGCTTACCGCTGCTTAGTAAAAAGGCTCCTACGGGAGCAGTTCTATAACTGAGTACCTCCATTTAGGCACCCCAAACTGCAGAGGCATACCCCCTAAATATTTTCCCTGAGATATTTTTAAAAATACAGATTTTTTTTTAACCTATCCCACAGCATCTGTGTTTCTGTCTCTGAACCCCGTCCTTCCACGGTGTAGCATACAGACATCCTCGACGCCTGCAGCAATTCATTCTCGCAGCTTGCGCCAGCCCTGCAGGCTTCCATTTGCCGCTTGCCTGTGTCCCGCCCTCACTGATGTCATTGCCTGTTTCCTTTCTGATGGAACGTGGCACTGCGGCAGATGGAAGCCTGCTGGGCTGGTGCAAGCAGCGAGAATGAATTACTGCAGGCACTGGGGAAGGATAGGGTTCAGAGACAGAAGCGCAGATGCTGGGAGGCTGTGGAGGAAAGAGGGGAGAGAGCAGTGTGGTGCTGCTGCTGGGTGGGCCTGTGCACTCACAGGAGTGTACATTGATCTTGTCCATGTACTCACATTCTGCTGTCATTCCCAGGACTAGGGTTACCATGTGGCTCCAGAAAAAGGAGGACAGATCGAGCCAGTCTGGGTTTTACTTCCAGTACTTTCAGGACCAACCCCTGTAGATTCTCTGGGCTGTTTGGGAGAGATGAGCTTGGGGGGTGGGGGAGTGGGGAGTGGGAGTAGGAGGCTCTGAAGAGAGAGTGAGGTTTGAGCTTGAGAACAAGTGAGGAAGTGGAGGCAAGCAGGCAGGCAGGCAATGATGTTAATTCAAGAGGTCTGGAGAGGGATTGGAGTTATATGGAAGGGAAAAAGGGAGTGGAGCATGTCCATTAGACATGTTGGAAGATTACTAAAAGGGTAAGGGGTCATGGACTTGATATACTGCCTTTCAGTGGTACAACCAAAAGCAGTTTACATATTTTGTACAGGTAATTTTTCTGTCCTTATTGGGCTCACAGTCTGTTATTGTATGTGGGGTAATGGAGGGTTAAGTGATTTGCCCAGGGTCATAAGGAGATGTAGCAGGAATTGAACCCAGTTCCACAGAGCCCACTGCACTAAACATTAGGCCAGACCTCAACTATATTACCCACTTGAAAAATTTCTACCAGCCACTGGCCTTCCTTAGCAGCTCTTCCCTGGCCCCACAGCTTTCACATGTCATAAACATACCATTCTTAGGATGGAGACATAGAAGGTCTGAGGACCTTCCCCCTTGATTTTGGGTCCTAAGCATAAGCGTGATTTGCCTATTGATTAATCCTGCCCTTTTTGCTTGTTTCGATTTGTTCCATTTTGATTGTAATGCTAGTTGTCTTTGAATAACGTAAGAAGAAGAAATAATAAAAGGCCCTATGGGAATGATCTGTCACCAGCTTATCACTAAAGCTTTGCTTTGTTATTAGACCTTTGGGTATTTTAGTTTCTTAAACTTTTTATTTTGATTTATCTGTTTGAAGCTTTAGTGGAGCAGCAATGTGTTTTTGTCTGAATAATGTTCCTTTCAGGCTGACAGCAGATTATTCACCATGGATTTTGAATTATTGCTGCTGCAGCTGAGCTTTCATGATGATAAATGCTTTTGTTGGGTGATATAAAAGAGAGGAGACACCATATGTTAGTCTTGTTTATGACCTCAGCACTCGGCATTTAGTTATTTCCCCCAAAGACCTCACCTTCCCAAACATCATTTGTATGCAATGTTTTCCTTCCTCTGGAAGATTTCTTGGGAGGAGAGCTGAGGGGAAGGGGAACCACATCTCTAAAAGGTGGAGAGGGACTTGCATAAAGATTACATTACATTATTCTCATTTCATTTATTAAAATTTATATTCCGCACTTATCCAGAGCGGAGTACAAACCAACACACATAATAAAAAGAAATACATCAAACAAAACAAATTATAAGTACATAAAACAAACTATAACTACATTATAACATTTACAACCTGCACATACTATTTTTGATTCAGTGTAGCTCACTAAGTAAGAAATTGGGCATATCCAGGACAGATTTTAACATTATGATTAACAAACAATATGTTGAGACAACTATGGCCCTAGGTACTTCTTAAATTAGATGGGTTTTTAATATTTTACGGAAGCAGCCATAGTTCATTTCCTTCCTGATCAGGTATGGGAGATCATTCCAATATTTGGCTGCCTGATAGGCAAAAGTAATAGAGAAGAACGTTTTGTAGATGAATCACTTCAGGCTAGGAAAATGCAGAGTTAAGAATTCTCTCGATACACGACTAGAATTTCTAGCAGATAAATATATCAGTGATAACATATAGGGCCCCTTTTACTAAGTTGCGGCAAAAGGGGGCCTGTGCTGGTGTCGGTGTGTGTTTTTTGATGTGCACTCAGGCCCGCTTTTACCATAGGTCTTGCTTTTCTGCAGGAAATGGCTATGCGGCAAGTCTCAAGGGGAGGGGGGGAGCCCTTACCACCACCCATTGAGGTGGCGGTAAGGGCTCCCATGCTAACATGGCAGTAACTGGGCAGTGCATGGCATTACCTGATTACAGCTGGGTACACTCCGGCGCTATATATGATGCCAGATATGACGGTGCCAGAGCATAGCAAGGTTTTGACAGGGGGAGCAGTCTTTTATTAAATAGGTGCCGGTTGGTGTCAGCTAGACAACAGTGCCTGTGGCTGTGGCGGGGTGCAGTGGCTGTGACGGGCAATGATTAATACAGGTTCTCTCTGTTATGTCCTGCCTACAAGGAAACAAGAAGTTACATCAGGAGACAGGATGCAGAAGAGGTCCCCAGACTGGCCAGAGCAGGCAACCTGTCTTCTTAACTACAAGTAAAAATATTCAAATTGTGACCATCATCTCAGGAACAGCACATACACTCCTTCCAGTGCTAGACACTGTTTTAATCAGATGGGCTTTTGTTTGTGTGGTGACTCTACAGGATGTGGAGAACACTAGTCCTGAGCATTTTTATTTTGGATAACAAGGGCCACCAAAGGCGGCCCTTGCCCCAGAGCCTACTTTCAAATAGGGCCAGACACTTTGTGAAATAACACAAAACCCTACAAAATGACACCCAAAACCTATACTGAAAACTTACAACACCATAACAGCCCTAACCCACCTACGAAAAGACAGTGCTACATATATTACAAATATGACACTGGGCCCCAGAGCAGTGTTTCCCTAGGTGGTCCTGGATTACCATTCAGGTTTTCAGGCTATCCACAATGAATTTGCATGTAATGGAGGCAGTATATGCAAATTAATTTCATGCATATTTATTGTGGACACGCTTAAAACCTGACTGGCTAGGGGGGTACTCCAGGACCAACTTGGAAAACACTGCCCTAGAACACCAAACTTACCACACCATAACAGCCCAAACCCAACTATGAAAAAACAGTGCTATATATATTACACTGGGCTCTAGAGCACCAATATACCTACTATTGGGGAAACTGGAACAAGCTGCACTGTTACACATTCCTACACAGACACTACATGCTAGCAGAATCCTTCATCTCAGTCGCACGTGCAGAACATGGGCAGACCCTCATCTTATACAGAATAGTTAGCCACAAAATAATATACAGACAAAAGTTGAAATAGAGACCCCTCCACTCTGCCCAAGAAAGCCAGACTCAGTGCAATACTGGTAAAAGAGAAACAGAAATGCATTTTCTTCTGTACTTTGCAAAATAAAAATAGAAAAAAGAAAAAATGTATATTTTACATCTCAGTCCTTACAAAGTATTACATAAAAATAATTTTTTTCTTTTCTACCTTTGTTGTCTGGGGATTTAATTTTCTAATTGGGTTGATCCCAGTCTTTTTTTTTTTTTTTTTTTTTGCACGTTCCATGAGTCAGTGTTCCAAATTCTTTTCAAGGTTGTCCTTTCTGTTTCTTCTATTGCCTCTTTTATTCTTCCTTTCCTTCTCTACATCTGTCTGGCATTGATTTTTCATTTTTTTTCTCCACTATCAAATAGATGTGTACTTCTGTATTTTTTTTTCCTGAACAGCTGACTTAGAACATAAGAGTAGCCATACTGGGTCAGACCAATGGTCCTTCTTGCCCAGTATCCTGTTTCCAACAGTGGCCAAAGCCAGGTCACAAGTAACTGCAGAAACCCAAATCATGGCAACATTCCATGCTACAAATCCCAGGGCAAGCAGTTCCTTCCCCGCGTCTGTCTCAATAGCAGACTATGGACTTTTCCTGCAGGAACTTGTACAAACCTTTTTTAAATCCAGATACGCTACCAGCTGTTACCACATCCTCCACCACAGAATTCCAGAGCTGGTGTTATAAAGTTGGAATTATATTGAATTTAAATGGAAGTGAAATTAAATTAAACTCCTTTCATTGGGGCACATGGGATCACATCTTCACTTCATCTGTTTTGTATAAGTTTACATTATAGATACACATATCATGTAACACATACCATGTAAAATGAGTTTATCTTGTTGGGCAGACTGGATGGACTGTACAGGTCTTTATCTGCTGTCATTTACTATGATACACAAATGGATTATTCTGTTTTGAGACATGTTTCAGAGACAAGTGGTTTTATAAGTCAAAATAAAAATATTTTGTTTCATACAGATTTCTTCTGTTTGAACATAACTAAACGGGCTGTAAACCCCTAATGCAGTCCATTGGTTTTCTTATATTTTGTTCTTGTGATGACTTATATACTGTGCCAAAACTGAAAACTCTTCTCTCTATCTGGTCAATATTAAAAGGTGCTCATTGTGAACACCATCCACCCTAAAAGGTTGTTTTGTGGCTGTACATGAGAAATTGTAATGTTGAATAAATAAGTGTGTGTTTGTATCCCTAGTTATGCATTCAGAGTTTAAATAATCCTTTCAAGAAAGTCAGTTAATCGTTTAACTTATTTGTCGCATTTTCTAATAGGGTAATACTAGGGCCCATCTAAAGAGCAGGTTATTTTGAGTTAGTCTTTACTAGATCAAACTTGACAAAGTTGAGATTAGCATATATACCAACTGGGATTTAAAAGCCTGTCCTTTAGTGATGTCGCATGTTCAGAAATCGTAGCCATAAGTATAGACAGTTATTCAAATATTATCACATGCACACACCAGAACAGGCATCCATACACACAGTGCACAACAACAACTTCTACAGAGTACATCCAAAACTTATTTTTTATTTTCTCATTTCCTTCTTCCAAAATTTTAGACAGCAGATGTACAGATCAGCAGAACCCAAAGCACTCCAAAACAAGTAAAGTCAGAAACAACAGTTTATACCTAATTGTTCAACAGCCCTTAGGATTCACCTTTGGGTTTAAGAAGCAAAACCATGTGGATGTAAGGACTTAATAAACAAATTACAACAAAGTTTAACGCAAATGTCCTTAATATGTAATACTTAGTAGCAATAATGAAACAATGATGGATTTTCAGTATTAAGCAGCCTGAGCCAACAGATTTATTTCCACTGAACAGAATTAACTTTGTATAAACTTGGCGACTAATACTGTGCTGAACTGGACAATGTTGGCACATTTAGACTGACTGGACAGAACTTCTGCATAATGGACACCCTCCACTCATTATTCCATACCTGTAAAAAGGCAAGTGCATTTTTATAATATACCACTGCAATCCACAAAACAAAAGGAGCAAATTCCCACAAAAAAAAAGATTAAATGCTCCCAGGTTTCAACCTAATTAATGTTTTGTTTTGTTTTTTAATTATACTTTTAAATAGTAAGTCTGATTGTCAAGCACCTGAAAACATCTCTGCGTACACGATTAGCTTTATAACATTTAGCTTTATAACATTAGCTTTATAACATTGTCTTGGTTAAGACAGTTCGCTACGGGGCTTCGTACTGACAGCCTTCCTTATGATTCGTCCTGCCTCGCGGAAGTAGGAAGTTTAGGCAGAGGAGGTGGGGACTCACCTGATGAGCTGTCGGGAGACTCCCGTAAAGACCAGAGCGCGTAAAATTCTAATGGCGCCATAGCGTAGATAAGAGATACAGCAGGGGAGAAACGTGGCAGGACTAGAGGGGACAGGAGACGCGGGGGAAGTATGATAAACTGCAAGTCCCCGCCCCGATGCACGTGATTTTCCTCCTTGCAGTGCCCTAGCTCTGACACTGGGTGATGCTGTGGTTCCTTCTCCTCCACTGCCTTTCTGAGCCAGTCTGCAGATACTCTGGTATACCAAGTGGAAATTGGGGCCAACCAGCGAAGGCAGCTGGGTGCATTACAGAAATGGCTCTTAAAATGGACCAGATTGGTCCATTTTGAACCTGAAGACAGTGAATAAAAGTCTCTCCTGCAGTGTGGGATGTTTAAAGTAAGCATGGGGTGGAGGGAATTATTTGTTTTAATTCCAAAAGTGTGTGTGTGTATGTATGTATGTATATATATATATATATATATATATGTGTGTGTGTATATATATATATATATATAAGAGAGAGAGAGAGCAATAAACAATGGAAGGGAGATAGATCTCCATTAGTATGCTGCCGTGCTACCAGCGGCAATCTAATCAAATTAGAGGGACTGCAGGGAGGGAGCAAGAGGGATAAATGCTGCATTCGGGGGGGGGGGGGGGGGGGGGGAACGAGGGAGAGGGATAGACACTGCATTCGGGAGGGAAAGAGGGAGAGGGATAGATTCTGTAACGGGAGGAGGAGAAGAAACAAAGGAAAGGGATAGATGCTGCAACGGAGAGGAGAAAAACAAGGGAGAAGGATAGATGCTGCAATGGGGGTGGGGGGATGAGGGAGCAGGATAGGCGCTGCAATGGACCTGGGGGTGGGAACAGACAGGAAGAGGTGCTGGATACAGGAGGGGGGGAGACAGAGAGATACAGGGCCAGGAAGAGGCAAGAGAGACTGCTGGACTTGAGGAGGGGAAGACACTAGACCCAGGAGGGGAGACACAGGAATGGGGAGGGGGCAAATGTTGGACAAGGATGGAGGGAAGGAAAGACAAAGGAAGGGGATGCACACGAATGGAGTGGAAGGGGGAGAGGAGAAATACTGGACATGGATGGAGGGGAGGGAAGGGAAGGGAGAGGAAGTACATGCACATGGATGGAGGGGAGGGGAGTGAGGAGAAATGCTGGATACGGATGGAGGAGAAATTGCTGAATTTAAGGGCTGGATTGGAACACTTTGAGGGCTGATGTTGAAACTGCAGAAAAGATAGGGACAGGGCTACAGATGGTAGACAGGATGCATAAGGGGACAGAAGAATGGTGGACATGGTGAGAGAAAATATATCAAATGGAAAGAAGACACTGCATAAAACAGAAGACACTGGGACCAAAGCTAATAGAAAAACTAAATGCTCAGACAGCAAAGGTAGAAAACATTTTTTTATTCAGAATTTATTAATTGGAATATGTCAGCTTTTGGAAATGTGCATCTGTGATATTTTGCATGTAAGTTTCAATTTTTCTAGTATTGCTGCATGCTGAGTCTGATTTCTTGAGGTAACTTTCCAGTATTTTGCCTTCATATCTGTTGTGTCATGTGTTTTTCATGTGTGATCAAGATGCAGTATGCTGATAGCGTGTAGTATTTGCAGCCATTTTTGTTTTGGGTTTTTTTTTCTTTCACTAGGTTGTGTACTGGTGTTTTAAAGCCCGGTGTAATTACAGTGCTGCCTTTCCACGCATAAGGTTGTAGCTCGTCCTGTCCTTGGAATTAGTGCTGTTATGGTTTGGTAAGGTTATGAGTGTGTTTTTGCACAAGTTTGTGTATAGTGTTTTGCAGTGGAGAGATTGTGTGTTGGCCTTACTGAGGTGGCACCAAAACATCAGAAAGGGTGTAGAGCCTAAATCATGACACACTACCTCTTGAAGGATCTACATATGGTTGTTAGTAAAAGGAGCTCATTGTGAACACTAGCCACCCTAAAAGGGTGTTTTGTGGCTCTACATGAGAATTGTGATATTATGATCCCTTGTTTCATATTGTTGACGGTCTGCATTTTCCGTATGGGTGATATATTGGTGTATTAGGTCTGCCCAGTGTAATATTTATGGTACAGTAAGGTTCTGAGTGTGTTTTTGCACAAAGTTGTGCATAGTGTTTTGCAGTTCAGCAATTGTGGTTAGTATATGCTTTGAGCAATCACGTTATTCTTTGACATATGATACATATCTAATAATTTAATAAAAGGTATTCATTGTGATTATTTTATTTTTACTTATTTTTTTTGTGTGTTGTCAGACAATTATGGATGTAAGCCCCGCCCCTGGCCCCACCCCTAACTACACACCCTTTAGCCTCCCCAAACAGTTGGGCCACCGACCGCCTATGCACCTAAATATTAATTATATACCCACTTACACTAGTATTTTATAAAGGAAAGCGAGCACATACCTGTAGGCACCCGGATGTAGACCTGCTCCCTCAGTGTGAACAAAAACACAGTGTGCAATGCATGAAAGCCTTAATGTGTATGCCAAACTGCTCTGAAATGCTATTAGTAAGAATGCAATCAAATTAGAATGTCCATTCATGTAAATGAAGGAATGGCAGATGCAAATTAGAGTTTAGTAGTGTAGCAAAAAGAGACACCATCTGAAATTATTGACCTCACAGAGGATTTGAACCAAGAACTTTGGGCACTGCACTAGAGGGTCACTTTTACCAAGCCAGGCTAAAAAGTGGCCAGCGCTGTTGTCAGCGCATGGGTTTTCCATGTGCTTCGGCCGCTTTTAGTGCGGCAGTAAAATGGCCACCTTGCCATATTCTTTTTATAATGACCACATTCCAATTTTCCTATTAGCACATAGCCATTACTGCAGGAGCCCTTAGCACCACCTATTTAGGAGGCGGTATTGGCTCCTGTGCAAATCGGGTAGTGCACAATAATGTGCCCATGCTACCCGATTAGCGCAGGCATGCCTACTTTCCACTCATGGGCAAGCCATTTTTTGCAGCGTGGGATTAGCATACACTAAGTGGGAAACTATTGCAGGCTGCCTCAGTTCATCCTGCAGTAGTGCCCTTTTAGCAAGTGATAGGCCCACATTAGACCTACCACTCCTCAGTAAAAGGGCCCCTAGGAGACTAAACCCCAAGTCACACTAGGAGCTTGAGAGTAAGACCATTTTTAGAGGAGAATTAGGCAAAATATAATCCTCAGGTCACTCAGAGCCCCAGTGAGCCTTTGGTCTGGATTGTAAACCCCTGGGAATGTCTGCAGACAAGCAGATTCTAACAGCAACAAGGTATGAGCTGTGTAGGGACCCTGAAAACAGCTGTGTACCAGTACAGGGGACAGAACTGTATTGGACCACATGCCCAGAATAGTGTGGAGGTTTGAGCTACATGGTCCTCCTTGAATGCCGCTGCTGTTCACCTGTGTTGATGGAGTTGGTGGCATGTTCAGGCTGCCTAACCAAAGCATTATGGCACCCATGACGCATATCTCTGATATAATAGCCATGGGTGCTGGAAGGCTGATTGGTTGCTAATGCTGCAGGGCTGAGATGTGTCCTGGTCTACTGAGAGGGGAACAAATTTCCCATTTCCCCCTCTATTAATATTCATCCCCAATGTGACTCTTGGGCCAAAAGGTTTGCCCACACCTAGTTTAGAGCCTGTTGAAATTCAATGGGGAAGGATTTAACAGATTTAGGCATGTTGTGGTCTCTCCATTCACTTTCACATTTCTCTGCTGGTAATGAGTCTGTGTCCTGCTGTCAGTGTCTGCCTTTGGGGTCCACATGTTTACAGCTGTTCTGTCTCTTGTGCTGTTTTCTTGTGCCTCAAGCAGCAGGTCCTCGCCCTGGTCCTGCCTCCCACATGTGAAAAGACAGGACTGAGGACACCAAGAGGACCAAAATCCTCCAAAGCACATTCCAACCCTTAGCTCCTGTGCTTTCACTTGTGATATGAGGTCACAGACAAATGAATGTGCACACATAAAGCAGTCTTTGCATACTTTGTACAAGAACACCTAAAAATGGCTGAAAGAAGACAAATTAAGGCATTGTGCAATTAGACTAAATTATAGGAAATCTAAATATAGTCAAAATAAAGACCAAACTTACGCATAATTTAATTAGGTCTTAATTGAATGTTTACCTCAGAGAGAAGTTAAACCCTATTAAAAGCTTCTTGCCTGGGATTTAATGTGCTTATTTTGAAATTTACCATGCTATTCTAATTGTGTTCTATGTTGTTATTTGACCATACTGTCACTGTAATTATACATTTTCAATTCCTAGTCATACTTGCTAGACGTTGTCTTTGGTGAATTTAATCAAAAAGGCACTAAGAAAGTTGATTATAATAAGTAAATAATCAAAAGTGGCCACCTTGATGCAAATTTTCAAGGTGGTTTTTACACACAGAGTTTGCACTAATTATGAAAGCAAAACTATGCCAAATGTCTCAGAAATGTCCTAGAATGAACCAGAGATTTAACAATATTAATTCTCTTGATGTTGTAGTTATATTTATTGTATATTTAGACATTAGCATGCAGATATTTACTATTTATTATTCTGAAAATACTTCATATTTCCATTAAACCCAGAGCATACTGTACTTGAATGTGACTTGCCTTGAACTACTACTGAAAAAAGTGTGAGCCACCTTTTCTCTTACACACCACTCTTAATATCTAACCATACCCATCATGACGTGATAAGGTGTAGTAGGTCGTAGTACTATATATGGAATGTGGTAGGCTTGGGAGGGGTGAAGAGGGGAACATATCTCAGCCAGACGCAACAGGCTATAGGTTCAGTGATGTTTATCCGTTTATGATTATGTTTATTAAAACTTGATATACCACTGAACTTTGTCAAAGCAATGTAGTTCACAATAATAAAAGGGAACTCCATAAAATTTGACAGGAAAGACGTAAAACATACATACAAGAAAGTAACTTACACATCTATCAAGATATATCTAATCATATTTACAGTAAATAGCATTAACTTCAGCATTAAGACAGTCCATCAGTCAGGAGGAGAAAAGCAGGAATTAAAATCCTAGCTTCAGTCAACCAATCAATTCTTATAAATCACTTTCTCTTCAGAGCTGAAAGGTGTTGCTATAATAAGACAGTGGGAAAAAATCTATTCTGAAAACAATAGCTGACTTTTTAAACTACTGCATTAATGTAAAATGTTATCTTCATGTGCAATTATGGGGTAATTTCGTAAAGGAATTTTCATGCTTAAATCATGGCCTCTTATAAAAAATTACTTTATAGGTTACACTTTTAAAAGTACACATGGTGACAAGAAGACGTGTACATATATGTGACCCGTGTATGGGCATGTTAGGGGGCATAGATGGGGCAGAGTGTAGGTGGTATCACAAATTATGTGCATGATTTATAAAATATGCACCTATGGGTGTATTTCAGATGCATAAATCTATACCCAACTCCTGAGCAGGTGTAAATGTGCATAGGTGCATTTTAGCCATGATTTCTGCTGGTTTGTGAGGCTATTGTTTAAAGACAATGGGTGGACTTCCAAGTTAGGTGACCTTTTATAAAGGGGTCCTTTTACTAAACCACGCTAAAAAGTGGCTTGCACTGTTGTCAGCACGTGGGTTCCCGTATGCTGCGGTCACTTTTAATGCGATGGTAAAATGGCTGCATTTCCATATTTTTCTTTAATGGCCATGCGATAATTTCCCAATTAGCATGTGGCCATTACCACGAGAGCCCTTACCAACACCTATTTTGTAGGTGCTAAGGGTTTCCACGCTAACCCTGCTGTAATCGGGCAGTGTATGGCAATATCCCTGCACTACCCAATTAGCGTACGGTATGCCTACTCTCTGCCCATAGCCATGCTTCCCACGCTGAAAAATAAAAATATTATTCAGCTTGGGATTGGCACACACTGATGGGCACACTACCGTGGAATGCCTCAGTGCGTCCCGCGGCAGTGCTTTTTGCCATGGAGTAGTGCCTACCAAGGCTTAGTAAAAGGGCCCCAAAATTACATTCTACAAGGGCAATTGTATAACTGGGCACCCACATTTAATTACTTGTTGCCGTGCAAATGTACAGAATACCTGCAGTTATGTAGGTTAGTGTCCACTTAAGCACGTGTGGCAGCTAAGCACCTTTGTGTAAGGGTTTGTGTAACTACTACTACTTATCATTCCTATGGCACTACTAGATGTACTCAGCACTGTACACTAAACATGTAAGAGACAGTCCCTGCTCAACAGAGCTTACAATCTAATCAAGACAGAGAAACAGGAGAAATAAAGAATAAGGGAATTATTTATGGTGGGAATAATAAAACATACATGGGTATTGAACAAGTGAATAGGAGTTAAAAGCAGCCTCTGAAAGGTGAGCTTTTAGCCTAGATTTGAAGACGGCCAGAGCTGGAGCTAAAACAGTAACTCCAAACACCCACAGTGGGAATCAATCCCATGTCTCTACATTCAGGAACCACAAACCTAACTCCTATGCCAAACACACTTCCGGCATAGCACATGAATGCAAAGTGGGATTCCCATGGGCCGAGCATAGGATGGGAATTGGCAATGCTGCCACTTATGAGCGCTGCTTACAGAATACTATAAGTTACATGCTCCCTTGCTGCATTTAGACAACCTACCATTAGGCCAACTGAGGCGGGGGCCTCAGGCGGCATTCTTTATGGAGCAGCATCTTTCCCCTTCCTTCGTTAACCCTTCCCGAGCCTACCTTCTTTCTATGTTGTTTTCAAAACTTGGTGGAGGCAGCAATTCCTATATGCTGCCGGCACTAGCTTCCCTGTACTGCGTCTCGCCTCCAAGGAAACAGGAAGTTACGTCAGAAAGGCGGGTTGCAGTACAGAGGAGAAGCCAGTGCCAGTGGTAAGCATATAGGAATCAATGCCACCACTGTCTTTTGAAAACAACAAAAAAGGAAAGTAGTCCCAGGAGGGGGGTTGAAGAAGGAAGATGAGGAGATGCCAGGCTGTGGCCGGGGGGGGGGGGGGGGGAAGTTGGCTGAGAGAGTGTGGAAAGATGTTGGACTGGGGGAAGGAGGCAGGGGCAGAGGTGCAATCTCATCCCCGCCTCAGGTGGCAGATTGCCTTGGGCCACCCCTGAGATCAGGTCTATGGCTGGTGTAACTGCGGGCACCTAGAATTTAGTATTCATCTGTGGGCCTAGGTAACATTATAGCATGTGCTCTCACCACGTGGTATCAGGCACCTAGAAGGAGGCATCCACTTATAGAATTACCCCCTATATGTATAGTACACTGTAATTAAAAAATATTTGCTAATTTGGATAGGTGAACTAAATTTATTATTTATTATTTATTTATTGCATTTGTATCCCACCTATTTGCAGGCTCAATGTGGCTTACATAGTTTTGTTAACATAGTCATTGCGGGTTCAATGTGGCTTACATATTTTGTTAGCAAAGTCATTGCAGGGTGACAGATACATTTAATATTGTGTCGAGGTTAGGTAAGGGTAGAAGGAAGAAGAAGGGGGTGATTAGGTAGTTATAGTGATTGGTAGTTATAGTAGGTGAGTGTCAGGCGGATTTGTTTGGCCGTTAGTTCTCATTGTATGCCTTGTTGAAGAGTTGTTTCGTTGATTGTTCTCAGGTCTGTAGGCAGTGCATTCCACAATTTCGTGCCCAAGTACGAGAATGTGGTATCGTGCATCTGCTTGTACTTTAGTCCTTTACAACTGGGGAAGTGCAGGTCGAGGAACTTGCGGGATGCTCTTGTGGCGTTTCTTGGAGGTAAGTCTACGAGGTTTAGCATGTAGATTGGGGCGTCTGCGTGAATGATTTTGTGTATAATCGTGCTGATCTTGAACGTAATGTGCTCCCTAAGTGGGAGCCAGTGGAGCTTCTCTCTTAAGGGTTTTGCATTTTCATATTTAGTTTTTCAAAATATGAGTCTGGCGGCAGTATTCCGGGCAGTTTGTAGTTTTTTGATAGTTTGTTCTTTGCATCCAGCATATAGTGCGTTGCAGTAGTTCAGATGACTTATTACCATTGACTGTACCAGGGTGCGGAATACGTATCTCGGGAAGAAAGGTTTTACTCTTTTAAGCTTCCACATGGAGTAGAACATCTTTTTCGTTGTGTTCTTCACGTGGTCATCAAGGGTGAGGTTTCGATCAATGGTGACTCCAAGAATTTTCAAGTTTTTTGAGATAGGGAGAGAGCAGTATGATGTGATTATGGTGGAGAAGTGTTTTGTGTTATGTTGTGAGGTGAGTACAAGACATCGTGTTTTTTCTGCATTAAGTTTTAGTTGGAATGCATCTGCCCAGGTGTGCATTATATGGAGGCTTCGGTTGATCTCGTTGGTGATTTCGTTTAGATCATGTTTGAACGGGATGTAGATTGTGACATCGTCTGCATATATGTAGGGGTTGAGGTTTTGGTTAGCCAGCAGTTTGGCTAACGGTATCATCATCAGATTGAATAATGTTGGCGAGAGGGGGGATCCCTGGGGGACTATTCTAGTGTCCACAATGAACTCATTTAAACAATCGCAACTGGCAACAACATACTCCTTCTACAATTCGACATGTCCAGCGCCTTTGACATGGTTAATCATGAAATGCTGTTACATATACTGGAATACTTCGGAATAGGAGGTACAGTCCTCAAATGGGTCAAAGGATTCCTGACCATAAGATCTTACCAAGTAACAACGAACACGGAACGATCACCCCCATGGACACTTGAGTTGTTGGATGTAACCGTGGTAGTATTTAGAAGATTGTTTACGAGTGAGAAGAGTTTGTGTGTGTCCTTGTAGTTTGGTCCTATTTTGGTTTTGTAATATGTCCTTTTTGTTTGTATGATAGTGTACTTGTATTTTCTTTGTAGTTGTTTCCAGTTTTTAAGTGCGTTTTCGTCTTTTTTCTTGCTCCACGCTCTTTCTAGTCTTCTGACCTGTGTTTTTAGTTCTTTTAGTTCTTCGTTAAACCATGGTATTGAGTTTTTTCTATGAGATGTTGTGGTTTGAAGTGGTGCTATATTGTTTAGTATTGTTAGGCATCTGTTTTCCCATTCTTGGAGGAACTGGGGTGAGTCTGTGGGTGTTGTCCATTCTTCGGTGTAGAATTGCTGCCAGAATGTTAGTGGGTCTATTTTACCTCTCGTAGTATAGGTTTGTTGTTTTTGCTTTTGCTGTGTCTTTTTTGTTCTCCAGTGGAGGGAGAGGTTTGCACTGTAATGGTCGGACCATGGTCTGGCTGTCCATTTTGTGTCTGTTAGTATAATATTTGGTTCTGATGAGAGTTTGTATGTCCTTTTTCATGGGTGGGCTGTGTGTTTGGCCAGTGGAGCTCCCATAGTTGGAGGAAGTCTTTGCATTCTTGTACATTGCTTGAGTGTAATGTAAAGTGAAAAAAAATCTGTTGAAAATCTGAAGTGAAATTTACTTCAGAGTTAAACAGGGCTTCTGCTAGGTGTTTATAAATTGTAAATGTAGGTGTTTATTTCCTAGTTAATTGGGGATTCTTTTAGGGTACAAAAAAAGAGTGTTTTTCAGTGTTTTGTTCCAATGGTGCTATTATTCATAATCACAAATAAGGAACAACAAATGCATGGAAGATTCAAAACAAGGCAGGGGAAGAATGACAGGTTGCAAGGAAAATGGTGGTTTTCCAGTATTTGTCCAGTAAACATCTATTTTAGGAGCTCTCATGCTAAAAGGCACTACCATGGGACATACTCAGCTCTTCTGTGGTAGTTCTGGGATCGGTGCAGGGGGGGGCATGTTTAAGTGTACCCTACACTAATCAGTTAGTGCAGGCAAATCACCGAACGCTGCCGATTAGCGTGGGGTTAGCATGAGCCCTTTTCGCCTACAAAATACGTGGAGGTAGTAGTAGGTAAGGGCTCACGCGGTAATGGCCATGCCTTAATTAGGAAATTAGCGCATAGCCATTAATGGAAAAATAGGAACTTGCTGCCATTTTACAGTTGCACTAAAAGTGGCCTCAGCGTGCAGGAAACCCGTGCGCTAAAAACAATGCAGGCCAGTTGGTTTATTGGTAAAAAAATGCAAGGGTTGTTTATGAAATTTTAGCACATACATAACAATATATGCACATTAACCCCATTAATTCTATTAAAATAACCAAAAATTTCGCGTACAGATTTGGCTGTGCACCAGTTTGTGCTCGTAATTTAATTGAATAACGAGTCAATTAGTACCAATAATTGGCTTTTTAACAATCAATTATTTGTGCTAATTGGAATCAATTAAGATGTATGTGTGTAAATGTGTGTGATCTGCACCTAAATTTTACATTCGTCCCGAAAAAGGGGATGCAGAAATGGGAGGGTCATATGCAGTTTGGGGGGATCATGGGCAATGGGATTACATGCGCAATTAAAGAATAATGGGGCTCCATGAGTAAATTTAGGCAGGGGCATTTGCACCACGTTTTCGTTGGTAAAAGTGGATGCACCTAAATTTATGCATGACCCCCCAGGACTTAAGCGCTGTTCTATAAACCACACTTAACTTTAGGTGTGGCTTATAGAATAGCGCTTAAGTTTTTTTTTTTTAGCATTGATATTTTAGATACCATTTATAGAATTGGAAAAAGTTGGTACTCCTCCACTCTGCATTGTTCTTTATATAATAACACATAGTATTGATTCCCATGCCCAAATTTTGGTTCCAGGACTTACGCTTGCTGAAATCAGGTGCAGTTCATGGCGCCCAATCTGGGTTTACATCCCCGGTATTTTATAACATTGTGTGCAAATTTTTGGAATGCTCCTGACCCGCACATTATCCTTCCCCCATGGCCATACCTCTTTTGGGTTCTGTGCTATGGGACTCATCTGGCCAGAGTTATAGAATAGTGTGCAGCCAGATGTACGCACAAATCCTAATTGGTACCAGTTAACATTAATAATTGCCTGTTAACACCCAATTATTGCTGTTAATTGGCTCTAACCAATTAAATAAGGGAATGTTAGAACATTGCAACAGGTGTATGGCGTCCTCTAGTCAGTCAGACAATCAAGACAGCTGCTTTTGTTTTCTGCATTTATGAAGATACTTATGTGAAGATTGAAGGCTTTGTTTTGCTTACTAAGGATTTGCAATATTCATGAAGGGAATTTAAACATTTTTATTGACCCCTGATGCAGGCAGATTCATGCTGAAACACGGCCCATGTCGGGTCAGTTTTGAATAAACCAATTTCTGATTGTTCCAGTTTTGAAGGCCCTTGTGTGCTTTTTTGTTGTATAATATTTTGACCCACAGAAAACACATCATCTTTAAATCTTTTATTCTGGGCTATATATTTTTGTTTATTTGTGAACTTGATGTACCACTCTTTGTAAAATGTGGTTTACAAACAGAGTACTTAAATGTATAATCCACGTGTAAATAGTGGCATTCTGAAAAATGTGTATACAGTCCACATGTCCACATCCACCTTGAGTGAATTCCTTCAAATAAAGTGGTAAATAAATCCTAATAAATAAATAAATAAATAAATAGTTTCAAGTTTATTAGGAACTTGCTACCCCACCTATCAGTAGTTCCAGCTATATGGCTTACAGGCTATATATAAAAGGTAGAAAAGGAAGGAAAGCTTGGAAAGACAGGAAGCAAGAAGGGGAAAGGAGAGAACTACAATATCATGATAGGAAAGTGGGGAAGATAGGGACAGACACTAGGGAAGGAGACATGTTCAGGCCACAGCTAGACCTGTATCAGACGTCAATGGAACACCTCCTGAAAGAGGAAATGCTGTGCAAGACTTCTAATGACCTCTCTATTGTGTTCCGCAGATGCCAGGTTTAATGTTCATGTTTATTTATTTATTTGCTGCATTTGTACCCCACATTATCCCACCTATTTGCAGGCTCAATGTGGCTTACATTATATTGGAAAAGGTATAATTATGAACAGAGTAAGAGGTTTGTTCTAATTTAACATAATACTATGTAAGAAATACGGAAGATATGTTTGTAGAATTATTTACATAACACATAATAAAAAGCAGTAAAATATAATTTATTTATTTATTGCATTTGTATCCCACATTTTCCCACCTCTTTGCAGACTCAATGTGGCTTACAATATATCATGAATAGTGGAAGTAGATTAGAAATTAGACATTTAGTATAGCAGAAAAGATCTTTGGTAACATAGTAGAAATATGAACAAGCAAATAATATAAACAGTTCTGAATATCTGTGGAGGGGATTCATGCATTTACATTGGTTGGTCTTTGTTGTATGCCTTATTAAAGAGATGGGTCTTCAAGAATTTACAGAAGTTAGTTCGTAGATCATTTTTAAGTTGCGCGGCAGTGCGTTCCATAACTGTGTACTCAGGTAGGAAAAGTTTGACGCATGCGTTAGTTTGTATTTTAGACCTTTGCAGCTGGGGAAATGAAGATTAAGGAATGTGCGGGATGATCTTTTAGCATTCCTGGGTGGTAGGTCTATCAGGTCTGACATGTAGGCTGGGGCTTCTCCGTGGATGATTTTGTGAACTAGGGAACATATTTTGAACGTGATGCGCTCTTTAAGTGGGAGCCAGTGTAGCCTTTCTCGTAGGGGTTTAGCGCTTTCATATTTTGATTTACCGAATATGAGTCTGGCTGCGGTGTTCTGGGCTGTCTGAAGTTTCTTGATTATTTGCTCTTTACAGCCAGCGTAGAGTGCGTTGCAATAGTCTAGATGGCTAAGCACCATTGATTGTACCAGGTTTCGGAAGACAGTCCTTGGGAAGAAAGGTCTTACTCTTTTTAATTTCCACATTGAGTGGAACATCTTCTTGGTTATGTTTTTCGTGTGGCTCTCAAGTGTTAAATGTCGATCGATGGTAACTCAAAGGATTCTTAGGGTGTCCGATATTGGATGGGACAGGTTTGGTGTGTTGATGGTGGTGAATTTGTTCGTATTGTGTTGAGAGGTGAGTATTAGGCATTGGGGTTTTTCTGCATTAAGTTTCAACTGAAATGCATCCACCCATGAATGCATGATGTGGAGACTTTGGTTGATGTCATTGGAAATCTCCTTTAAATCTTGTTTAAACGGGATGTAGATCGTTATGTCGTCAGCGTATATGTATGGGTTGAGGTTTTGGTTTGATAATAGTTTGGCCAAGAGTATCATCATTAAGTTAAATAGAGTCGGTGAGAGTGCAGGGCCCTTTTTACTGCAGCTTAGTAAAAGGGCCCCAACGAGGGCAAATCTATACCAAGGAGCTCTATTTTAGGCACACCGATACAGAGTGGAGAATGCCTATTCTATAAGGACATCTGGGCATACTAAGTCCATTATAGAATACTAGCATAAACCTGAATTAGTGCACCTAAATTTAGGTGTGACCACTTATGCCATACAATGCACATAGCATAGTATTGTATAAGTTACGCATAGAACCAAATTCTATAAATCGTGCCTAAAAAATCAGCAATGAAAAAATCCATGATCAGTGTTATTCTATAAACCTCTCCTAAAATTAGGCGCAGTTTATAGAATATGCATAGCGCCTGTCCCCTTGACTAAAATTTAGGTGCGATCATTTACACCAGGTAAAACCTGGTGTAAATGCCCGTGCCTAACTTAGCCACCGATCAGGTGTATTCTGTAACAGTGTGCATAATTTTTAGGAATGCCCATGGCTCTCCCATGTCCACATCCCCTTTGCGTTAGAATTTACGTGCTCCACTTTGCAGAATACACTTAGAAAGTTTTGCACATAAATTCTAATTAGTGCATATAATTGCTTGTTCATGGCCAATTATTGGCGCTGATTAGCTTATTAAGCAATTTGTGTGTGCAGATTGACTTTGTGTGCTGATTTGCGCATGCAACTTTAGTCACAGTTTATAGAATCTGCCCCATGCTCTGCCCACGTGCATCCCTCTCCCCCTTTGCAGTTGCACGCTGTAGTACTTATGCACTCCTTTATAGAATAGTGTTTAGTGCACATGCACATATAAGTAGTGGTGTGCTGGAACCGGCTCGCAACGGCTTGCGAGAGCCATTTGTTAAGTTTTTAAGAAACTTGGAAGCCAGTTGTTAAAGTAGGTCCCCCGTGGCTACTTTAACAACTAGCTCCAAAACTTTGGATTTAGGCCTCCTCCTGAACTCTCTTTTACTTTGCTGGGGTTGCTGAGCCCTGCCAGCCAAATAAATGGACTTCTGCCGCTTCCTGCTGCTTGTTTCCAGGTCTGAACAGCTTACTGGACTTCTCACTCATGCTCTGAGCATATGCGAGCAGTCCCAGCATGCTGCTCAGAACCAGAAACAAGCAGCGGGGAGCGGCAGCAGTCCATTTATTTGGCTGGTGGGGCTTGGCATCCTTGCCATTACACCTACATGGAGGTAGGGGAGAGAGGAATGTGTTGCCCCCCCCCCCCCAAATTGCAGAGCTGGCTACATCCAGAGAGAGAGCTTAGCACACCACTTTATATAAGCACCAATTATCTTGCATTTATGTGCACATGGCGTGTGTAACTACACGCACCCAGTTATAAAATTGCCATTAAAATTTGAGGGTTAATCCAATAAAAAGGGTTTCACCTTTATTTCCATGCGTTCAAAGTAACTAGTAGAGCAAGGACACTACTTTATCCTAAGTGATTTAGATAAAATGTGATTGAAGTGGACTTGCCTTTAGTTTCTTCTGTTTTTTCTCTGTCTCTTGTGGCATAGAACAAAGGAAAGGCGAATCTGCATGTGTTTGAAGACTGGTGTGGAGGAGCTGTCAGGCATCTGAGGAAGAATCTTCATTTTCCCCTCTACCCTCATGTGAGTATTACCAATTTGATGTGTTCAGAAGAATGTTGAAAAATACACAAGTGGTGTAGTAATTTCTAATAATCTGAAAATTGATTAGAGGCAAAATCAGAGTAATTGAGAATAGTCACAAACACACATTTATAATTATTGTTCCCGTTATTTGTATTCTCAATTTCATTTATTTTCTTAAGTAATTAGAACACAGGAAAAGGGCCAGCTCACATTAGCTCACAGCCCTGCAGGTTTTCTGAAATGTAGCTCAAAACATGATAGATAGCTGCACTTTTCTGAAGAGAGCAATATGAAACCCAACACAGGTCATGTTTCAGCGTAAAATGTGCATCAGGGGTGGCAGTATACTTTGAGGTATTCAAAGGGTTTGTCCCGCCAACATCTCATAATAGAGAGAGCACCATACAACTTGTGTTGTAATTCCTAAAATGGCTGGAAAGAATGGAGTCATTCATTTTGCAATTTTGTTAATGTATTGCTTTTTTTTTTTTTTTTTTTAAAGACTCGTACTACCGTGAAGAAACTTGCTGTCTCTCCAAAATGGAAGAATTATGGGCTGCGTATTTTTGGTTACATTCACTCTTTCAAAGACGGTAAGTTGATAGGGTATTACTCGTTTCCCTGACTGTCCTGGCACAAAGACTTGGCCTCCACTTAAAACATATGTGGCCAAAGTATAGTATTTTATAGAAAAAGTCTGTCTTCTTCTGTTGCATTTATTGTATGGTCTTTTTTGTTTATTTTATTCCACTTATTGAAAAACATGTTCTTCACAGCTAGGGGTAATTGCACTGCAATGTTGTTGTGGTCAGTATTCAGTGGAACATATCCAGTGGGAGAGGCTTCTACCCAGATAAGTCCTGCTGTCTGGATCATACCCAGATTTTCAGGAGAACTTATCTGGTACTATCTGGTTTGTGCTGGGGTGGACTAGGACGGCGTCAGAGAGGACCCAGAAAATATCCAGGCGATGCGAGTATAGTTAACCAAACCGGGCAAGTAGGATTGCATATAAAATGTGGTCCTAACCACGCCCGGTTAGTACTTACATACTGGCACTGAATGTTGGCACTTCCTGAATAACTTCTATGCTGTGCCAAAGATCTGGATATTTACTGCCAGTACCCAGATAAAGATCAGTACTGAATATCTAAGCCTAATTTTACCCCTGAGGGGCAGTGTTTTTAAAAACAAATGCTGCCTGCCGCGTAGGCTGAATATCAGCCAGCTTACTATATGTCATGCTCAGGGGTAGGTGAGCTCTTAGGCCACAGTTGAATTGGTGCTGCCCAACCAACCCAGAGGTTAGATAGGCCCTAACTGGTGGTAGGAGAGTCGCCCAAGCAACGCCGGGCAGGAATGGGAAACAGAAGAGTTGTCAGTGCCAGGTTAGAAAAGCAGGGAACAGGAAACTGGAGCTAGAAGCTGACAGCTGGAAGCAGGGAGCCATGACTGGAAGTTGATTGCTGGGAGCTGGATGCTGGAAGCTGAAGTTGGAAGCCATAGCTGGATGCTGGATACTGGAAGTTGAAGCTGGACGCTGGAACTGGAAGCTGAAATGGGAAGCTAAGGCTGGAACTAGATGCTGAAGCTGGAAGCTGACCAGTTGCAAGGCAAAAGAGGATGGGACAGTGGTCTTCTGTGCATCAGACGTCATTACTGGGACCTCCTGGAAGTGCTGCCAGCAGAAGGCACAAGAGCGGCATGCGCGCACGTGTACCCAAAAGAAGCAGCAAACATAGGACCCAGAGACCCCGTGACTGGCCCTGGGACGCTGAGGACACCCGAGCCAGCAGTTCGAGGTGTGGCAGGGACAGGCAGGCACTCAGGGGAATCCCAGAAAATACGACCCCCGCACTTGGTGACAGAAGTAGGTGAGCTGAGACGCAGAACAGCACTATGGGGCCGTGACAGTATAGTTTGATGCCATGATACAAATATTGATTGTTTAGAGGATAATTTTAAAAGCCATTTATCCACATAAAACAGGTGTTTTTGTACAGAAATGGCATTTTTAAAATTGCCCTATCTATATGCAGATAATAATATGCACATACAGCATATCTAATATAATATTCCATATCATCAAGCTGATCAATCCATAGACTGGTGGGTTGTGTCCATCTACCAGCAGGTGGAGATAGAGAGCAAACTTTTGCCTCCCTATATGTGGTCATGTGCTGCCGGAAACTCCTCAGTATGTTCTCTATCTCAGCAGGTGGTGGTCACACACAGCAGCAGCTCTGGCTAGGCCTCCAAGCCTAATTTTTAGGTTTTGTTGAGTGCCTGGGGTTGAGGGCTCTTTTGAGCAAGTGCAAACCTGGTGGTGCCAGGTCCCTCCTTTTCTCCCCCCTCCCGCTGGCTCCGTTAAAAAAAAAAAAAAAAAAAAAAATTTTGAACGTCCTTAAAGGCGTTTATTTCGACGTTTATTTAAGTGTCTATTGCAGCTACTCACTGGGACATCAGGTCGTTACAACTCGGAGCGGACAGCAGGTAATTTTTACCTTTTTATAGCGGGCAGGGGGTTCCCCGATTCTTCTCCTCGTGGCATATGGCGTCGGAGGGCGAGGGCGCAAAGGGTCGCTCCCCGGGTCGCTTGAGCGCTTCTAGAGGGGATGCGGGGGTCTTCAAGCCTGATTCGCCCTTGTTGGGTGACAGTTTCGTGACCGATGAATGTCCCGGTCCTTCCTCCGGCGTGGCGGTTTTTCCCGCCATAAACGCCCATCCCCCGCTCCTCGCCTCCGCCATCTTGGCCGGCCACGCGGCTCGGACGGCTTCTTCTTGGGCCGCCCTTGAGGTTGGAGACATTAATGCCATGAACGCCCTTAATTTGGGCGACGGCACAGAAGCGGCTAAAGTTAAGAGCCGTTCTTCCCGCGCGGCTCCTTCGCGGAGTTTCGCGCCGGACGCCATTTTGGATGCGCAGCATGTCTCTCCCCCGCTATTGCGAGCGCCGGTTGAGGGTGCGTCTAGGGCTGTTGCCCAGACTGCGGAAGTGCACAGTCTGGGGGGTTTCTCCCCCGAGTTTGTTTTGCTGCTGCATCAGGCCTTCCTCATGCACAACGCTGCCCCTGCTCCCTCGTCTGGTAAAGAGGTTGAGGTTCCCAGAGGTAAACGCCCTCGGGTTGATTCCCAGGCCTTGGAGGAATTTGTCTCCTCCGATGTAGATGAGGGCAGCGTGTCTGAGGTCTCCCAACGGTCCTTTGCGGATTCCTTGGAGGAGACGGATCCCCGCTCGGATGGAGCGGATGACCCCTCTGCAGCGCGGCTTTTTAGCTCAGAGGATTTGCCCAACCTGTTGTTACAGGCCATGGACACTTTGAAGATTTCCTCTCCGGAGGACGTCTCTCCCTCAGCCCCTGTTGGCTCTGCCATTATGCTGGGGACGAAGCGCCCGCCTAGAACCTTCCACGTGCATGATGCCATGCACACCTTAATTTCGGCTCAATGGGATGTCCCAGAAGCGAGCCTTAAAGTGGCTAGGGCTATGTCCCGCCTCTATCCTTTGGCTGTGAGTGAACGTGAGGCCTATCTGTGGCCTACCGTGGATTCTTTAATCACTGCGGTGACTAAGAAAACGGCGTTGCCGGTGGAAGGTGGCACGGCCCTAAAGGACGCCCAAGACAGAAGATTGGAGGCGGCCTTAAGGTCGTCCTTTGAGTCGGCTGCTTTAAGTTTGCAGGCCTCAGTTTGCGGCTCCTATGTGGCCAGGGCGTGCCTGACTATGGTGCAGCGGGCTTCCCCCTCGGATCATTCCTTGAGGGCTGATTGGCCGGCCCTGGAATCGGGCTTAGCCTATTTGGCAGACTTGCTGTATGATGTCTTGAGGGCCTCAGCGAAAGGCATGGCTCAGACAATCTCTGCGCGGCGGTGGCTTTGGCTGAAACATTGGTCTGCTGACCACGCCTCTAAATCCCGCCTGGCTAGGTTGCCTTTTAAAGGCAAGCTGCTCTTTGGGGTCGAGCTGGACAAAATCGTGACCGATCTCGGCATGTCTAAGGGCAAGAAATTACCAGAGGTCAGGGCTCGGGCTAGTACTCGTCCCGGTACCTCCAGAGGACGGTTGCAGGAAGCCCGTCGGTACCGCCCGGGCAAGTCGGGCTCTGCCCCCTCTTCCTTCAAGAGGAATTTCTCCCCCAAGCAGCATTCCTTTCGCAGAGACCGCCGTCCCGGAGGTGCTCCCTCCGGTCCTCCCCCAGGGTCTCGTACCCAATGACGGGGTCTTGGTCCACGCCCCAGTGCAGATTGGAGGACGGCTGTCCTCGTTTCTGGGCGAGTGGACCACAATAACTTCAGACGCGTGGGTGCTGGAAGTCATCAGAGACGGCTACAAACTAGAGTTCTGCCGACCCTTAAAAGACGGGTTTGTACTCTCTCCCTGCAAGTCTCCGGTCAAAGCTGTGGCAGTGCAGCAGACCTTGGACAATCTGATCCGCCTGGGCGCGGTCGTTCCGGTGCCAGAAAGTCAGCTTGGCAAGGGACGTTACTCCATTTACTTTGTGGTACCAAAGAAAGGAGGTTCTGTCCGGCCTATCCTCGACCTCAAAGGGGTCAATCGGGCCTTGAAAGTGCGGCACTTTCGCATGGAGACTCTCCGCTCTGTTATAGCGGCAGTGAAGGCAGGAGAGTTCCTGGCATCCTTGGACATCAAGGAAGCGTACCTGCATATTCCCATCTGGCCTCCTCATCAACGCTTTCTGCGTTTTGCAGTCCTGGGACGACACTTCCAGTTCAGAGCCCTCCCTTTCGGGTTGGCTACTGCTCCACGGACCTTTTCCAAAGTAATGGTGGTCATCGCGGCCTTCCTACGAAAGGAAGGGGTACAAGTCCATCCTTATCTGGACGACTGGTTGATCCGAGCCCCCTCTTATGCAGAGTGCGGCAAAGCTGTGGACCGGGTAGTTGCTCTTTTGAGCTCCCTGGGATGGATCATCAACTGGGAGAAGAGCCAGCTGCGCCCGACTCAGTCCCTGGAGTACCTGGGAGTTCGATTCGACACCCAAGTGGGCAGAGTGTTCCTGCCAGACAATCGGATTGTCAAACTTCAGGCTCAGGTGGACCAGTTCCTAGTAGCCTCTCCCCTTCGGGCTTGGGACTATGTGCAGCTGTTGGGCTCTATGACGGCCACGATGGAAGTTGTGCCCTGGGCCAGGGCTCATATGAGACCGCTTCAACACTCTTTGCTGCAGCGCTGGACTCCGATGTCGGAGGATTATGCTGTGCGCCTTCCCTTGGACCCAGCAGTGCGCAAGGCGCTGAGCTGGTGGATGCAGACAGACAAGTTGTCTGCGGGAATGCCTCTGGTGACCCCAGAGTGGATTGTCGTCACGACGGACGCCTCGTTGTCGGGCTGGGGAGCCCACTGCTTGGGAAGGACAGCGCAGGGGCTCTGGTCTCCTGCAGAGGCAAAGTGGTCTATCAACCTCCTGGAACTCAGAGCCATTCGGTTGGCGCTTTTGGAGTTCATCCCGGTACTGGTGTTGAAGCCAGTACGGGTCCTGTCGGACAATGCCACGGCTGTGGCCTATGTCAACCGCCAGGGAGGTACCAAGAGCGCCCCTCTAGCCAAGGAGGCTATGAATCTTTGCCAGTGGGCGGAAGTGAACCTGGAGCAGCTTTCAGCGGCCCACATTGCCGGAGTCATGAATGTCAAGGCGAACTTTCTCAGTCGCCATACCTTGGAGCCCGGAGAGTGGCAGCTATCTGCTCAGGCGTTCTTGGACATCACGAAGCGCTGGGGCCAGCCGAGCCTAGATCTGATGGCGTCATCGGCCAATTGCCAAGTGCCGCGCTTTTTCAGCAGAGGACGGGACCCTCGATCCCTGGGAGTAGATGCTCTTCTCCAACAGTGGCCGACACAAGAGCTTCTCTATGTGTTCCCGCCCTGGCCCATGTTGGGCAGGGTACTAGACCGGGTGGCAAAGCATCCCGGCAGGGTAATCCTGGTGGGTCCGGATTGGCCCAGGCGTCCCTGGTATGCGGACTTGATCAGGCTCTCAGTCGACGATCCTCTGCGGCTGTCAGTGGAGCAGGGCCTGTTACATCAGGGTCCCATGATGATGGAGGATCCCTCCCCCTTTGGTCTTACGGCCTGGCTATTGAGCGGCAGCGTCTGAGGAAGAAGGGCTTCTCAGACAAGGTCATCGCCACTATGCTGAGAGCGAGGAAGCGCTCTACTTCTACTGCTTACGCCAGGGTTTGGCGTATCTTTGCAGCGTGGTGTGAAGCAGGCTCACTTTCTCCCTTCACTGCTCCAATTTCTTCAGTGTTGGCGTTCCTGCAAGAAGGTCTGGAGAAAGGCCTGTCGCTCAGTTCCCTTAAAGTCCAGGTAGCGGCTCTGGCTTGCTTCAGGGGCCGCCTGAAGGGTGCTTCCCTGGCTTCGCAGCCAGATGTGGTGCGCTTTCTCAAGGGAGTTAATCACCTGCGCCCTCCTCTGCACTCAGTGGTGCCTGAATCTCAACCTGGTACTAAGAGCATTGCAGAAGCCGCCTTTTGAACCCTTGTCGAGGGCATCTCTGAAAGACCTGACGTTGAAAGCAGTCTTTTTGGTGGCTATCACTTCAGCCAGAAGAGTTTCCGAGCTCCAGGCGCTCTCATGTCGAGAGCCTTTTCTGCAGTTCACTGAGGCAGGAGTGACTATTCGCACAGTGCCTTCCTTCCTGCCCAAGATTGTTTCTCGCTTCCATGTGAATCAGCAGCTCTGTCTCCCTTCCTTTCGTAGGGAGGACTACCCAGAGGAGTACTCTGCTCTTAAGTATCTGGATGTGAGACGAGTCATCATCAGATACTTGGAAGTGACCAATGATTTCCGGAAATCGGATCATCTGTTTGTCCTGTTTGCAGGTCCTCGTAAGGGTCTGCAGGCTGCTAAGCCTACAGTGGCAAGATGGGTCAAGGAAGCCATTGCAGCGGCTTATGTGGCCGCGGGGAAGGTGCCGCCTATCCAGCTGAAGGCTCACTCCACGAGAGCTCAGGCGGCCTCGATGGCAGAGGCCGGATCCGTCTCCTTGGAAGAGATATGCAAGGCGGCAACTTGGGCTTCGGCTCATACATTCTCCAAGCATTACCGTTTGACTGTGGCTGCACGGGCGGAGGCCCGGTTTGGAGCTTCAGTGTTGAGGTCAGGGATTTCTATGTCCCGCCCTGGGTGAGTACTGCTTCGGTACATCCCACCAGTCTATGGATTGATCAGCTTGATGATATGGAAGGTAAAATTATGTATAATCATACCTGATAATTTTCTTTCCATTAATCATAGCTGATCAATCCATAGCCCCTCCCAGATATCTGTACTGTTTTTATTCTGGTTGCATTTCAGGTTCAAGTTTAGTCTTCAGTTACTTCAGAAAGACTTCGTGTTCAAGTTTTTTCACTTGGATTCTTCAAGAGTTAAGACGAGTTTGTGTTACAGTGAGCTGCTGCATTCCTCTCCCCTCCGTTATACGGGGCTGGATTGAGACTTAAAATTCTGCCGGCACTCCCTCCCGCTTCGTGCGGCTGTAGGGCAGCTTTGTACCCCTCCCGCTTCGGCGGTGTTAGGGTCAGTCAGCTCCTCCCGCGGTTGCGGTTGCAGGATAAGCCAGATCCCCCCGCATCGGCGGGTGTGGTGTCCCTCCCCCGCTCCGCGGGGATGAGCTGGACGGATTCCCCTCCCCCACTTGTGTGGGGATGAGCTGGGTTAATTCCCCTCCCCCGTTTCGGCGGTGGTGAGCTGGGCAGAGTGTCCCTTCGTGGGTGTAATTCTCTAAGTGCTGAGTCCTGCGGATGGAGCTTTGATATCGACATACTGAGGAGTTTCCGGCAGCACATGACCACATATAGGGAGGCAAAAGTTTGCTCTCTATCTCCACCTGCTGGTAGATGGACACAACCCACCAGTCTATGGATTGATCAGCTATGATTAATGGAAAGAAAATTATCAGGTATGATTATACATAATTTTACCATTTGCACCTCCAGTGTTCTGAAGCTGACTCCGTCTCAGTGAAGCCCTGAAGCCCTGTAGTGTTCGTAGCCTCTCAGCACGTCACAGAGCCGCCCTCAGCCCCACCCCCCGCACAGTATGTCACTCGCTACACAGCCCTGCTTCACGCCACACAGCACCCCTCTCACTCCCGCTCCAGCCAACCCACCAGCACTCAATGAAAGCCAGCAACCAATAAACTGTGAGTGAGAAAGTATAACTGTACCGTCTGCTCTGCTCTATGGTAAGATTTCGGGTGGTGCTGAGAGATAGAGGAACAAGGAGTAGGCTGGAACTCGAAGAGGGGGGGAAGGGGGTCCTGGAACTCGAAGGGGGGTAAGGGGGTCCTGGAACTCGAAGGGGAGGGGGGAGGGGTGCCCTGGAACTCAGAGGACAGGGAGGGAGGCAGGTAGGGGGGCATGGAACTCGGAGGGAGGGAGGGAGGGAGATTACCTTGCTAGCACCCGTTTCATTTCTAACAGAAACGGGCCTTGTTCAAATTTACCTGAAATGAGCAGAGGCATTCCAAGGGGCAAGGCTGGGGAGGATATTAGACCCTGGGAGGTAGCCAGACTGCCTCCCACGGTCAGCAATGAGACCAAATTTTCAATGCTAGGCTGCTTTCGGTGACTGGCATTGAATATCCAGTTTATTTTCAGCCAGTTTGAATTTAGCCAGCCAAGTCAATATTTAGCACTGGCCAGTCAAGTTCAAACTGGCCAAAGTTATACCAGGTTTTCTCAAGGTGAAATTTGGTCGCTTAACTGGCTCTGAATATTCCTGGCTAGCGGTTATATCACGAGATATAACTGGCTATCGGTTGACCAGGGATATTCAATGGGAGATAGCTGTCTATCTCCTGCTGAGTATTGCCAGGTATCCAGTTATGTACCATTTAACTAGCCAGGTGCTAGGTGCTGTCCTGGCTGGTTAAATGGTTTTGAATATCAGGGGGATTAGTGTTTATGCATGTGGAAAATGATGATAGATAAAGACCACATGGTCTATCTGTATACAGTTCTCTAGAAACCTAGTATAGAGACTAGTGGATACCTAGGAAAAATCATGAGTTTCAAGTTTATTTAGGACTTTCTATCCTGCCCATTAGTTATGTGTCTGAGCAGCTTACATTCTAAGAGTGATCTTTTTGTAAAATTTTGCTAATGTTGACATACTGTGCTCCAGAATCCTAGCAACAGGATTCCCTTCCCCCACCACCATACTCTAACACCTCCTGCCCCCTTCGCATACTCACTTTTAAATATAGAATCCTGTCTAAGCTGTCCTGGTCTAAACCTCTCAGCTTTACAGATAGGGCTGGATTGTATAAACGGCATACAAATTTATGGACGCCATATTATAGTGCGTGCAACAAAATTGGCTAACAAGCCAATTAGTGCCAATAATTGGAAACCTATCAATTATTGATGTTAATTGGCAACAATTTGGATGTGCGAGCACATCTTGAGCATGCTATTTGTAAAGATCTGTGTGCAAATCTTATAGTGCACAACTGAAAAGGGGGTGTGGCTGTGGGCAAGTCAGGGAGTTCACTAAATATGCATGCAATATTACTGAACACTGGTGATCCGTGCCTAACTTACATGCAAGGATGTACACCAGGTTTCAACTGGTGTAATCTTCATGCCCAAAGTTTGGCATGGAACTGGACTCAACATTATTCTATAAATGGCTTGCAATTCAGAACACCGACTATAGAATATTCTTTATTGCATTTGCTGTACCGCCTAAACTGATAGGAAAGAGGGGAGAAGTAGACAACAATCAGACAAAGTTCGAAAAAAACAAAAAGGACAAGGGACAAACCAAGTAGGGTAATGAGAAACTAAAGAGGAAGAGAGGTAAAAAAGGGAAAAGAAAAAGGGCACCAGGATTCTGTCACCACCCCACCATCACAGTCCAAAAACCTGTTAAAACAACCAGGTCTTGAGTGTAGTTTTAAATTTGGGAAGGGAAAGCTCACTAAGGATATCCAACAGAAGGCTGTTCCAAGAAGCAGGGGCCAATGATCATTTATTGAATGTAACAAACACATAGGAGAATGAGGGGATAGTAAGGGAAGAGAGATAAAGTGGGGAACCTATTCTGAAGGCTCTGAATGTCAGAATAAGTATTTTTTTTTATTGAATTCAATAGGAAACAGGCAGCCAATTAAACTTCTGAAAAAGTGGTGAAACTGAATCATATTTACTGACAGGGCAAATGAGACGAGCAGCAGTGTTCTGTAACGTGTTCTGCAAAGACTATATTACAATAATCTATTTTTGTAAGCAGTAAAGATAGCACTAGGGAATGAAACGAATCATGATCCAAAAATTTCCTAAGACAATGTAATTGATGCAGTACAAAAAAACCTGACCGAAGCACAGAAGAGACATGGGATGCAAAAGAAAGTTGGGAGTCGAGAGTTACTCCTAGGTAGCAAAATGATTGTACCAGTGTGATAGAAGTTCCCTAAAGAGAAAGATTCTCAACTGAGCTAGAAGATTGTCAGTAATCCATCAAGCAATTCTGCACAGATGTTTTTCAGCACCATTTTTTCAGGTCCATTTACTGAATCTGAAAGAGACACAACAAAAACAAGAAAAAAGAACCTATACTACAAGAGGCAAAATTGACCCTCTAACATTCTGGCAACAAATATATACCGACGAATGGATAACAACTACAGACTCACCCCAATTTATACAAGAATGGGACAACAGATGCAGAACAGTTCTAGACAAGATAGCACTGCTCCAAACTAGAACCTCACAGAGGAAAAGCTCAATCCCATGGTTTAACGAAGAATTGAAAGAACTAAAAACACAGGTTAGAAGACTAGAAAGAGCATGGAGCAAAAAAAAAAGACGAACACACACTCAAAGAGTGGAAACAGCTACAAAGAAAATACAAATACAACATCAGACAAACCAAAAGAACGTACTACAAAACTATAATAGGACCAAATTACAAGGACACGCACAAACTCTTTTCACTTGTAAACAATCTCCTAAACACCACACAAGTCACCTCGAATAGCATAGACACCCCATCGGCAACCAACCTAGCGAACTATTTGAAGGAAAAAATCATAAAGCTCCGACGCATGATACCAAGCAATACCATTGAGTACACAAGCATCCTTGAATGCTTAGACCCAAAACCTGGGGAATATCCAGCCAATCGATCATGGACTAATTTTGACTTGATCTCAGTAGATGAACTCACACACTGGCTCAGAAAATATGCCAAATCTCAATGCAAACTTGACATTCGCCCTACTAGCCTAATAAGAGCCGCCCCCAAACAATTCAAAAAAGATCTCACGAACCAAGTAAACTATAGACTCCTAAATGGTCTCTTCCCCACGGATAAAGGAAATATCCTTCTCACTCCGCTGCCAAAAGATGCTAAGAAAAGCACAATGGACCTAACCAACTACCGACCAGTTGCCTCCATCCCGCTCATAACAAAATTGATGGAAGGCATAGTGACAAAACAACTCACGGAATACCTAACCAAACACTCAATTCTACATGAGTCTCAATCAGGATTTCGATCAAATCATAGCACTGAAACTGTACTAGTGTCTGCAATGAATTCATTCAAAAAAACAATTGCAACTGTCAAGAACATACTCGTATTACAATTCAACATGTCCAGTGTTTTTGACATGGTGGATCATGGAATATTACTACACCTATTAGAGTACTTCAGAATCGGAGGCCCAGTTCTCAAATTTTTTTTTTTTTTGTTACATTTGTACCCCGCGCTTTCCCACTCATGGCAGGCTCAATGCGGCTTACATGGGGCAATGAAGGGTTAAGTGACTTGCCCAGAGTCACAAGGAGCTGCCTGTGCCTGAAGTGGGAATCGAACTCAGTTCCTCAGTTCTCCAGGACCAAAGTCCACCACCCTAACCAAATGGTTCGAAGGATTCCTCACCACCAGATCCTACCAAGTAACAACGAATACTGACAGATCACCACCTTGGATACCGGAATGCGGAGTTCCTCAAGGATCCCCTCTTTCACCAACTATTTTCAACCTAATAATGATACCACTAGCCAAGCTTCTAGCCAATCAAAACCTTAACCCCTACATATATGCTGATGATGTCACGATCTACATCTCGTTCAAAAGTGACTTAAACGAAATAACCAACGAGATCAACCAGAGCCTCCAAATCATGCACTCTTGGGTGGACTCATTCCAGTTAAAACTTAACGCAGAAAAAACTCAATGTCTAGTTCTCACATCCCAATATAACACAAACAACTACCCTACCGTAATCACACCATACTGCACACTTCCCATTTCAGAAAATCTGAAAATTCTTGGAGTCACTATTGATCGAAACCTCACACTCGATACCCACATGAAGAACACAACGAAAAAAATGTTCTACTCGAGGTGGAAACTTAAAAGAATAAAACCTTTTTTCCCAAGAAACATCTTCTGCACACTGGTGATAAGTCACTTGGACTACTGTAACGCCCTGTACGCAGGTTGCAAAGAACAGACCATTAAAAAACTCCAAACAGCCCAGAACACCGCAGCCGACTCATTTTTGGAAAAACTAAATACGAAAGTGCGAAGCCCCTAAGAGAGAAACTGCACTGGCTCCCGCTCAAGGAACGAATTGAGTTCAAGATCTGCACAACCGTTCACAAAATCATCCACGCAGATGCCCCACACTATATGTTAAACCTAATGGACCTACCACCCAGAAATGCCAAAAGATCGGCCCGCAAATTCCTCAACCTGAACTTCCCCAGTTGCAAAGGAATTAAATACAAACAGTCATATGCCACTACTTTTGCATACAAAAGCACACAGATATGGAACGCATTACCCATGACCCTGAAAACCATGGACAATCTAACCAACTTTCGCAAATCGTTGAAGACACAGCTCTTCAACAAAGCCTACAAAAGACATCCTTAATGAAATAAATCATCCCTTAAACCACTCAGGTTCATCAAACAACACCTCTCACACGACCTTACCTAACACCTTCCCATTTAAATCCTCATCTACCTTCAGCCTACTATTGACTGTATTTAAGATCGTGTAATGACTACATTATAATAACACTCTGTAAGCCACATTGAGCCTGCAAAAAGGTGGGAAAATGTGGGGTACAAAAGCGATAAATAATAATAATAATAATAATAATCTAGTCTATAGTGGCTGAAGATCATATTGCAGCGGAGGTTAGCATTGTCTTCATGTATTCAACACCACTTCTTCTGCATATAGGGATGAATTCTGTAAATTGTGCCGATAAAATCAGTGCCAAAAAAATTGCTTAAGCACCATTCTATAAGTCGCACCTAAAGTTAGGTGTGGTTTATAGAATAACGCTTAAGTCCCAGGGTCGATTGTAAATTTAGGTACGTCCATTTCCACCAATGAAAACTTGGTGCAAATGCCCTGCCTGTATTTACACATGGAACTCCCTAATTCTGTAATTGTGTGTATAACCAAAATCCAAAATATAGAACAGGAAAAGTTCTCTACGATGATGAATCACAGAAGGCAAAAGTAGAGACTAATAGACGATTCACCACTGGAGACGTGAGTCCAACAGTCTTTATTATATCAGAGATAATGAGCCAATACAGGCCGTGTTTCGACGCTAAAAAGCGTCTGCATCAGGGGTCAATAAATACACCAAGTAATGAATGCAAAACGAAGAGTCCTACTTGTATATGTGTTGTCAACTCACTGATCACATAGCACTGCAAGCCATGAATGTCAACTCACTGATCACATAGCACTGCAAGCCACGAATGGTCAACTCACTGATCACATAGCACTGCAAGCCACGAATGGTCAACTCACTGATCACATAGCACTGCAAGCCACGAATGTGTCAACTCACTGATCACATAGCACTGCAAGCCACGAATGTGTCAACTCACTGATCACATAGCACTGCAAGCCACGAATGGTCAACTCACTGATCACATAGCACTGCAAGCCACGAATGGTCAACTCACTGATCACATAGCACTGCAAGCCACGAATGTGTCAACTCACTGATCACATAGCACTGCAAGCCACGAATGTGTCAACTCACTGATCACATAGCACTGCAAGCCACGATAGTTTGTATCCAGCATATTCTGTTTGGATGTTTGTTTTTAAACCCATCATGTTCTCATTCGTGGCTTGCAGTGCTATGTGATCAGTGAATTGACAACACATATACAAGTAGGACTCTTCATTTTGCATTCATTACTTGGTGTATTTATTGACCCCTGATGCAGATGCTTTTTAGCGTCGAAACACGGCCTGTGTCGGGTCGTTATCTCTGATATAATAAAGACTGTTGGACTCACGTCTCCAGTGGTGAATCGTCTATTAGTCTCTACTTTTGCCTTCTGTGTATAACCAAAAACCACGCCCATGACCCTGCCATTTCCACATCCCTTTTTTCGGGACGCATGTAAAATTTAGGCGCAGAGCACACACCTAAATTTATGAGCATACATCGTAATTAATTCCAATTAGCATTGATAATTGCTTGTTAAAAAGCCAATTATTGGCACTGATTGGTTTGTTATTCAATTAAATTGTGCACACAAATTGGCCACGCACTCAAATTTGCACATGCAATGTTTGGTGACTTTTATAGAATTAGGTGGATAATGGCCATGAATAACTGAATATATACCTATTATTTGGCAGGCATTTAAAAGCAAATGTTGACCATGGGGTTTAAATACTGACCTCTTAGTTGTCCATACAAGAATCATGTACTCTTTTGTTTTGATATTTCATTGCTAATGAGATAACAGTTTATTTAAATGTCAGGATGATGTTGTACTGATTCTTATGAGAACACTACTACTACTACTACTTATCATTTCTAAAGCGCTACTAGACGTACGCAGCGCTGTACACTTGAACATGAAGAGACAGTCCCTGCTCGACAGAGCTTACAATCTAATTAGGACAGACAAACAAGACAAACAAGAGATAAAGGAATATTAAAGTGAGGATGATAAAATAAGTGTTCTGAACAAGTGAATAAGGGTTAGGAGTTAAAAGCAGCATCAAAAAGGTGGGCTTTTAGCTTAGATTTGAAGACGGCCAGAGATGGAGCTTGACGTACTGGCTCAGGAAGTCTATTCCAGGCATATGGTGCAGCAAGATAAAAGGAACGGAGTCTGGAGTTAGCAGTGGAGGAGAAGGGTGCAGATAAGAGAGATTTAGCCAGTGAATGGAGTTCCCGGGGAGGAATGTAGGGAGAGATGAGAGTGGAGAGGTACTGAGGAGCTGCAGAGTGAATGCACTTATAGGTCAATAAGGAGAATTTGAACTGTATGCGGAAACGGATAGGAAGTCAGTGAAGTGACTTGAGGAGAGGGCTAATTGAGCATAACGACACTGGCGGAATATTAGTCGTGCAGCAGAATTTTGAACAGATTGAAGAGGAGAAAGATGGCTAAGTGGGAAACCTGTGAGAAGCAAGTTGCAATAGTCTAAGCGAGATGTGATAAGAGTGTGGATGAGGGTTCTGGTAGTGTGCTCAGAAAGGGCGAATTTTGCTGATATTATAGAGAAAGAAACGACAGGTTTTAGCAGTCTGTTGAATATGTGCAGAGAAGGAGAGGGAGGAGTCGAAGATGACCCCAAGGTTACGAGCTGATGAGACAGGAAGGATGAGAGTGTTATCCACAGAAATAGAGAATGGGGGAGGAGGAGAGGTTGGTTTAGGAGGAGAGATGAGAAGCTCAGTCTTGGTCACGTTTAGTATCAGATGGCGCTGAGACATCCAGGCAGCAATGTCAGACAGGCAGGCTGATACTTTGGCCTGGATTTCGGCTGAGATTTCTGGTGTGGAGAGGTAGATCTGGGAGTCATCAGCATAAAGATGATACTGAAAACCATGGGATGAGATTAGAGTACCAAGGGAAGAGGTATAGATGGAGAAAAGAAGAGGTCCCAGGACAGATCCCTGAGGTACACCATGTCAGGTTCTCAGGTTCAGAGCCCGTGGGGCCGGGCTCTGGAGCAAACGTGAGCCCTTGGGCTGCTGACGAGGAGCGACAACAGCAGGCAAAACCCACCAACCAACGCTGGGCAAGCACACCGACACCGGCAGGGACTGCAGGCACCGCCCAGCGAGCCGGAACACACGGACTGGAATCCCCCGGACTGGAGGACACAGGACTGGAACACTGGACTGGAATCCCCCGGACTGGAGGACACAGGACTGGAACACACCGGACTGGAACAACACCGGACCGGAACACACTGGACTGGAGCACACCGGACTGGAGCACACCGGGCTGGTCCATACAGCTTCACCTGCACTTAGCCACTGCCCCCCCCCCCCCCCCAAGGGTTGAGCCCTTGGGTTCGCGTGGCCGGCAGGACTTACCGGATACCAGACTCCGTTCCTTTTATCTTGCTGCACCACACTGAGCCCGCAAATAGGTGGGGAAATGTGGGATACAAATGCAACAAATAAATAAATAAATAAATGACACAGGGACCAGGACTGGAAACAGAAGTACTCCTAAATCCTAAACTGACCTAAGTGCTCCCAAGCCCTAAACCAACAGAAGTGTTCCTAACAGTAAACTAACAAAAGGACTTCCTAAGCCCTATACTAACAGGAGTGCCCATAGGCACTGACCTAACAGGAGTGCTTCTCACAGCACCAAAAGGAAAAGCAGGGGAGCCACAAGGAAGAACAGGGAAGCTAAACACATAAGCTAATAAAGGTGCTTCCAAAATACCAAGCTACAGCAGCTCTACAACTCTAAACTAACTAAGGTGCCCCCATGCACCAAACAACCAGAAGAGCTCCTAGCACTAAAAACAGGGAAGCTAAACACGTAAGCGAAAAGTGCTTCCAAAGCACCAAAGACAAACAGCAAAGACTGCAATGCTCCCAACAGCACAAACACCAGAAGTACTTCTAACAGCAAAATCTGCAGTGTTCCTAACAACACCAAACCCTGAAGTACTTCTATCAGCAACAGAGCTTCCAAAGCCCTACACATAGCAATGCTTCCAAAGCACCAAGAGGGAAAAGCAGGGGAGCTACAAGGGAAAAGCAGGGAAGCTAAACACACAGTCACAAGTGCACACTGCACTAACACTAACCTGGACCTAAAGCAAGTAGCCAAAAGCAAACGTTGCAAAGGCCCTGAAGGAAAGAACACCACTTCCTTATCAAGGCCCTCCCAGATGATGTCACACTCCCTAGGCCCAGGCAATAGCACACTGAAACCCAGAGAGGCCCAACCCACACCAATGCAGCACTGTGAAGCACTTGAAGCCAGTACACCCAAAGAGAGGTAGAGCTAACTCAGTCCACACACACAGCTGTAGTAGAGTGATACAATTAGAGTCATGCTGCTGGAAGCTGCCAGCATAGAGAGAGGGAGCTAGCTCAGAAAGGACAGACAAAAGAAATAGAAGCCAGCTAAGAAGCTGACCCCCAGGAAAAAGGTAAGTTTGAGAGGAGTTCTGACCACGATCATAACATACCAACCGACAGTGGGATAGAAGTAGAGGAGGATCCACTACAGTATACACTAAAGGTATGCTGGGAGAGATAAGAAGAAAACCAGGAAAGAACAGAGCCCTGAAATCCAAGTGAGGACAGCGTATCAAGGAGTAGGCTGTGATCAACAGTGTCAAAAGCAGCAGATAGATCGAGAAGGATGAAGATAGAATAGAGACCTTTGGATCTGGCCGGGAACAGGACATTGGAGACTTTAGCAAGCGCTGTTTCAGTTGAATGAAGGGGGCGAAAGCCAGATTGAAGTGGATCAAGAATAGCTTGAGATGAAAGAAAGTCAAGGCAATGGCGGTGAACAGCACGTTCAAGTATCTTGGATAGGAAAGGGAGGAGGGAGATGGGGCGATAGTTGGAAGGACAGGTAGGGTCCAATGAAGGTTTTTTTAAGGAGTGATGTGACTACGGCATGTTTGAAGGCATCAGGAACAGTCGCAGTGGACAGTGAAAGATTGAGTATATGACAGATAAAAGGGATGACAGTAGGAGAGATAGTGTTAAGTAGATGGGTGGGAATAGGATCAGAGGAACAGGTAGTTAGTTTTGAGGAGGAAATAAGATGTGTAGTTTCCTCTTCAGTGATTTCAGAAAGGAAGAAAAGGATGCAGGGGTTGAAGGAGGGTTGAGAGAATGGACTAAGGGAAGGAGAGGTGGAGGTGACCTGGTTGAGAATTCAAGTTTAATCTTGTGAACCTTATCATGAAAGAACTCAGCCAGAGTCTGGGGGGGGGAAAGTGAAGGGGGGGGGGGTTGGAGGTGAAGGCACTTTGACGAGAGAGTTCAGTGTGGCAAAGAGACGTTGAGGGTTTGAGCCAAGAGAATTTGTCAACTGGATGTAATAGCCCTGTTTGACAAGTAAAAGAGCAGACTGGAAGCAATGTAGGAGTCACACTGGCAGCAGTGGTGTAGCTACGGGGGGCCTGGGCCTTCCCAAATTGGATCCAGGGCCCCTGGTTTGGCTGGCAGGGGTCCCCAACCCCTGCCAGTTGAAGCCTTTCTCCGGCACTGTTCTCTGCACATTGCCTGCCCTGATTCCTCTCACGTTGTGTCTTGTGTGCATGCTCAGTTTTAGTGAAACTGAACATGTGCAACACTTCGCACATGCTCAGTTTCACTAAAACCAAGCACACAAGCCAAGCCTGCCAAGGTATGTGGGGTTATGGCAGGGCGAGGGTTGTGGGAGGGATGCAGGCCAAACTGTGCCCCTCCACTTTGGGCTCCGGAACCCCCCAACGTTGAGGTCTGGCTACGCCCCTGACTGGCAGTGTGTGAATACCATCTGAACAATTGAAGAGTGGATTTAGAGAAGAACAACTTTTAAATTAAGGGTATAGCCATTATAAGTACATAAGTACATAAGTAGTGCCATACTGGGAAAGACCAAAGGTCCATCTAGCCCAGCATCCTGTCACCGACAGTGGCCAATCCAGGTCAAGGGCACCTGGCACGCTCCCCAAACGTAAAAACATTCCAGACAAGTTATACCTAAAAATGCGGAATTTTTCCAAGTCCATTTAATAGCGGTCTATGGACTTGTCCTTTAGGAATCTATCTAACCCCTTTTTAAACTCCGTCAAGCTAACCGCCCGTACCACGTTCTCCGGCAACGAATTCCAGAGTCTAATTACACGTTGGGTGAAGAAAAATTTTCTACGATTCGTTTTAAATTTACCACACTGTAGCTTCAACTCATGCCCTCTAGTCCTAGTATTTTTGGATAGCGTGAACAGTCGCTTCACATCCACCCGATCCATTCCACTCATTATTTTATACACTTCTATCATATCTCCCCTCAGCCGTCTCTTCTCCAAGCTGAAAAGCCCTAGCCTTCTCAGCCTCTCTTCATAGGAAAGTCGTCCCATCCCCACTATCATTTTCGTCGCCCTTCGCTGTACCTTTTCCAATTCTACTATACCTTTTTTGAGATACGGAGACCAGTACTGAACACAATACTCCAGGTGCGGTCGCACCATGGAGCGATACAACGGCATTATAACATCCGCACACCTGGACTCCATACCCTTCCTAATAACACCCAACATTCTATTTGCTTTCCTAGCCGCAGCAGCACACTGAGCAGAAGGTTTCAGCGTATCATCGACGACGACACCCAGATCCCTTTCTTGATCCGTAACTCCTAACGCGGAACCTTGCAAGACGTAGCTATAATTCGGGTTCCTCTTACCCACATGCATCACTTTGCACTTGTCAACATTGAACTTCATCTGCCACTTGCACGCCCATTCTCCCAGTCTCGCAAGGTCCTCCTGTAATCGTTCACATTCCTCCTGCGACTTGACGACCCTGAATAATTTTGTGTCATCGGCGAATTTAATTACCTCACTAGTTATTCCCATCTCTAGGTCATTTATAAATACATTAAAAAGCAACGGACCCAGCACAGACCCCTGCGGGACCCCACTAACTACCCTCCTCCACTGAGAATACTGGCCACGCAATCCTACTCTCTGCTTCCTATCTTTCAACCAGTTCTTAATCCATAATAATACCCTACCTCCGATTCCATGACTCTGCAATTTCTTCAGGAGTCTTTCGTGCGGCACTTTGTCAAACGCCTTCTGAAAATCCAGATATACAATATCAACCGGCTCCCCATTGTCCACATGTTTGCTTACCCCCTCAAAAAAATGCATTAGATTGGTGAGGCAAGACTTCCCTTCACTAAATCCGTGCTGACTTTGTCTCATCAGTCCATGTTTTTGTATATGCTCTGCAATTTTATTCTTAATAATAGCCTCCACCATCTTGCCCGGCACCGACGTCAGACTCACCGGTCTATAATTTCCCGGATCTCCTCTGGAACCCTTCTTAAAAATCGGAGTAACATTGGCTACCCTCCAGTCTTCCGGTACTACACTCGATTTTAGGGACAGATTGCATATTTCTAACAGTAGCTCCGCAAGTTCATTTTTTAGTTCTATTAATACTCTGGGATGAATACCATCAGGTCCCGGTGATTTACTACTCTTCAGCTTGCTGAACTGACCCATTACATCCTCCAAGGTTACAGAGAATTTGTTTAGTTTCTCCGACTCCCCCGCTTCAAATATTCTTTCCGGCACCGGTGTCCCCCCCAAATCCTCCTCGGTGAAGACCGAAGCAAAGAATTCATTTAATTTCTCCGCTACGGCTTTGTCCTCCTTGATCGCCCCTTTAACACCATTTTCGTCCAGCGGCCCAACCGACTCTTTGGCCGGTTTCCTGCTTTTAATGTATCTAAAAAAATTTTTACTATGTATTTTTGCTTCCAACGCTAATTTCTTCTCAAAGTCCTTTTTTGCCCTCCTTATCTCCGCTTTGCATTTGGCTTGGCATTCCTTATGATCTATCCTGTTACTTTCAGTTGGTTCTCTTCTCCACTTTCTGAAGGATTGTTTTTTGGCTCTAATGATTTCCTTTATCTTACTGTTTAGCCACGCCGGCTGACGTTTAGTCTTTTTTCCCTTTTTTCTAATACGTGGAATATATTTGTCCTGAACCTCCAGGATGGTGTTTTTAAACAGCATCCACGCCTGATGCAAGTTTTTTACTCTGCGAGCTGCTCCTTTCAGTCTTTTTTTCACCATTTTTCTCATTTTGTCGTAATCACCTTTTCTATAGTTAAACGCTAGCGTACTTGATTTCCTAGTTTCACTTCCTTCAATGCCAATATCAAAACCGATCATATTATGATCACTGTTATCAAGCGGCCCTCGTATCGTTACCCCCTGCACTAGATCATGAGCACCACTAAGGACTAAGTCTAGTATTTTTCCTTCTCTTGTCGGCTCCTGAACTAGCTGTTCCATGAAGCTGTCCTTGATTTCATCAAGAAATCTTATGTCCCTTGCGTGTACAGATGTTACATTAACCCAGTCTATATGCGGGTAATTGAAATCCCCCAGAATGCATGTGAGGTAGTAATGGGACAAAGCAGATTAAGGAATGAGACTGAAAGAGGAATATTTTGAAGAATCTGTTTGTTAGGGCTGCTTTAAAACCGTATTTATGTGTGTAATATAAACTGGATGGTGCTGCAGAAAGATGTCTGTGCAGTGCACCAAGTCTTATTGCGACAGCACTGGGGGATGAACCACCACTCAAGTGTCATTTTGCTGATTTCACTGTTGCATTAAAATCCTCCAGTGATAGAATAATCTTACCACACATTCTTTTCAGCATTTATTATTTCCTTGCAGGATGAAAGAAGAGATTATCTGTATAAAGATTTTTCAGTGTGTAAAGCCTTGTTTTACACACAAAAAAAAGAGCTTTTATAAAATTACATGGCTGCACACGGGTGGAAAAAGTAGATGCTTGGAAAGACTGTGCCTTCTTTTTTGCTATCTCTATATTGCAAGTTAGGGGATACATTCATACTTTTCAGAGCTACCCAAAGTATGCCAAGAACACGCCCTTTCAATATTGTAGATTCTGTGGATATACATCTTCGTTTGTTTAGATTTAGCTCACACATTTTTCAGTAGTAGGTGCGTTACCTTAAGTATACCAGGTATTTCCCTGCACCCAGAGGGCTTACAATCTGATTATATGTAGTATTTATTTATTTATTAATACTTGCTATTCTGCCTTTACCAATGAGCAGTTCAAAGCGGTGTACACTACTCAATAAAACAGTAGTCAAGGTTAAAAAAAAAGGAACTACAATGGTGAATAAGAAAGAACAAGAGAAACCTTGCACACATGACAACATTAACTGACATTACAACGCCCATAGGAAGGGAAGAGAGAAAAGGAAGTAAGAGGGAGAGGGCTACTCCAAACTGCGAAAACTGACACCATACCTAGTGTGATGATGATGGAAAGGCTTGTTGGAAGAGCCATGTTTTAACCAAAGTCTTGATTTTTTTCAGGAATAGTTCAGAATGAATAGAGAGAGACAAAGAGTTCCACATGGTTGGGGCAGCAAAGAAGAATGCTTGATGTCTGGTAGATTCCAGAGTGGCACACTTAGGACCAGGAAGGACAAGTCTAAGGTCATTGAGAGAGCAAAGAGTATGGCAGGGGAAGTACATAGCTTTTCTAAAATTGTTACTTTGATGGGCCAGACCATTTACACAAGGAAATCCATTATTTGTAAGTCCAAATGCCATGCAAGGCTTCTAAACTGACCTCCTGAAGATAGAAGGTGAACATCTAAATATCTGAGGTTAATTTTGGAACATATCTAACAAAAGATTGCTGTAGTTACATTTTCCACATTTCCAGTTAGGGGGAGCTTTTAGGTGGTCCAGGCACATAGGCACATACATTGCACATATTCTGGCCGAAAATCAGCACTATGTAACTGACCGGTTAAATAACACTTAACCGGCTAACACTTAACCTGCTAAGTGCTAGTATTCAGTGTGAGATAGCTGCTTATCTCCACTGAATATTAGCACTTACTGCTTAGCTAACTGATTATATTGTGCGATATAACCGACTAGCTGCTAATATTCAGCACTATATTCAGCAGTGTCGTAGCCACAGGTGGGCCTGGGTGGGCCAGGGCCCACCCACTTAGGGCTCAAGCCCACCCAACAGTAACACACTTTTAGCAGTAGCTGGTGGGGATTCCAAGCTCCACCAGCTGAAGTCTTTCCCCTGATGGTAACAAAAATGCTACTCTCCATGATACCGGCACCTGCGCATTCTCAGTTTTCAGCACATGCCTGCTGCAGAGTGCTAAGGTGGAAAGAAGCATTTTCCCACCAGCTGGGATATTTTTTTGGTGGTGGTGGTGGTGGTGAGGGGAGAACACTTGGTGCCCACCCACTTCTTGTCTAGGCCCACCCAAAATCTGTTGTCTGGCTACGCCCCTGATAGTCAGTCCTATCTTTGGCTGCTGTAAACTTAACCGGCCAATGCTGAATATTAACTTGGCCGGTTAAGTTTAAACCAGCCAAAAATAAATTAGATATTCAATGCCAGTCACTGGAAATGGCCTGACATTGAATATCCAGGCTCATAAGAACATAAGCATTGCCATACTGGGACAGAGCAAAGGTCCATCAAGCCCAGTATCCTGTTTCCAACAGTGGCCAATGCAGGTTACAAGTACCTGGCAAGATCCCAAAATACATTTTATGCTGCTTATCTTAGAAATAAGCAGTGGATTTTCCAAGTCCATCTTAATAATGACTTATGGACTTTTCTTTTAGGATGATATCCAAACTTTTTTAAACCTGCTAAGCTAACTGCTTTTACCACATTCTCTGGCAATGAATTCCAATTTGGATTTACCCAGCCTGCCTCCCATGAGCTAAATATCGGCCAGATTGTGTACAGTGCACAAAGTTGTAAACTACTTTGATGCATGTATTGTGAAGGACAGTATAGCAAGTATATATAAACATAAACATACAGATATCATGGGGGGCAATTCTGTAAAGGGTGCTAAATGTTAGGTGCCCAAACTCTAGACACTAAACTAGTATTCTCAAACAGTAAATTTGTGCACCTAGGGGACCTTTTACTAAGCCACGGAAAACAGTGGCGTGCAGCAGTGTGAGCACGTCTTTTGGGCGCACGCTGGGCCAGTTTTTGCTGCGTCCTGGAAAAAGGTCTTTTTTAAGGTGCCAGAAAATGGACGTGTAGCAAAATAAAAACCAGCGCATGTCCATTTTCGGCCAGAGACCTTACCTCCACCCATTGACTTAGTGGTAAGGTCTCACGCGCTACCCGGGTGGTAGGCATTAAGCATGCGGTAGCTGGACAGTAATGCCAATTTGGTGCATACTGGACATGCATAGACCCTTACGTGCCTTTGTAGAAGAGCTCCCTAATGTGTAATAGAATACTAGCATAAGTCAGCAATTAAATATATTTTTTAGCTGGGGGGAGCAGACAATGGGCATCTTCTGTGCTAATCGATTAGTGCAGATACATTACCACCCGCTAATGAATAGTGTGTAGTTAGCATGGGAGCCCTTATCGCCTATATAATGGGTGGTGGTAGGGGCCACGTACTAATGGAAAAATTAGTGTGTGGCCATTAATGGGGAAAGTAGAAAAATTGGCCATTTTACCCAGGTAGTGAAAATGGCCTTAGTCCGTGGAAAAGACCTGCATAAGGACGTGGTAAAAAAAACAGTTTTTACCAGTTTTGTAAAAAGGCCCCTAAATGCAGCAGGTAGGCATCTAATTGACAATATTTAATAAAGTGCACGCTTTAAACAGTTGGAACGCCCATGCTCTGCCCATGCTGTGGAAAATGGCAGTTATATTTATGTTTATGTTTTTATTATTTATAATAAACTGCTGCTGTATAGAATTTGGGGGCAAATGCCTCTGTGCCTTCTATACATTTACTTGCATATAGTCAATCAAAGGATCCATTTCTACAGGTAAAACACATCTGCATCCTCTTTCCCCATATAACCTAAGCCATTTCATGCACACAATCACACGTATACATGTAAAACTGCATTGATATAGCATTAATGTTCCCAATTGCTTTAGGCAAAGCCATTGTGGCCATCTGATGAATCTTCACAGGTCCCTTCAACATGTCCATTAATATCTCATTATCTTTTCAGCTTCCAAAAAGATGGCCACATTTCCATTATTTCCAGCGTCATGGGTTGCCACAATTGTTTTCCTATCCAGGGTTCTAGAATGGAACCATTTGTTATTCTAATTCTCATCTTATATACCTCTTTATCTCTCATTGTTCCTCCTCCCTCCCTGCCATTTGCTTTAAAGAATATGAAAAGTAAATAAGTAATATTATTATATACCACTTTACTCAAAAGTAATTATGAAAGGAAATATGACAGTTTCTTAACCAAATTAAGCAACTTTGAAAACAGTATTTCACAACCTTTTGAGGATGATATTTAAAGAATGTATGCATGTAAAGATATGTTTACTCTAGTCTTTACACTTATAAGCATATGTGTGATGTGAAACAACATTATCAGGGGTTAATGGAGATCAGGGCAGTGAATGCTCATGAGGAGATTTGATTTCAAAATCTCTAGGTGCGCTTTTCTCATCGAACCCATCCCATATAAAGAACAGGTTCACAATCCCTCGACACAAGACATTGCAGACCAGATTTTCAAAGGAAATAAAAATACAATTTTAAAAAACTTATTGAAACTGCAGCAGAAACTGGCTTTCAGTTCAAGCCCCTCTTCCCCCTCCCTTTGGAAACATTTAAAAGGACAAAAGGCACTACTTCATAAGTCTTCAAACTTCCTCTCCCCCTCCCACTTGAAGGACTGGTAACAAAAGCATGACTAAGGTGGGTACCTGAAGACTCATCAAGACATCTCCACCAGCAGACAGAGAGTCTGGAAAAGTGTAAATCCAGATACTGAAAACAAAGGAAAACCATAAACAAGGCATTTGCTTGTTAATTGCCTCAGATATGTATATCTGCCCCCTCCCATCAGCTATCAGACATGAAGATGCCAAGACATGTGCAGAAAGGAAAGACTTATAATGTGATCATGTGAACAGATTGCAATAACCATAATGCCTTGCAAAATATCCAGTGCAAACCAGGAAGCAAATGATCCAGGACATGCACCCACCATGCTTCTCTGCCAACTATAAAAAGCCTGGAAATAGCCCAGCTCGTCTCTTTGGGACCTGCCTCTTTCTTTAGGATCTGCTGCTCTGGAAAACCTGCAGCTTGCCTCCCTGCAGTGCTGGGAAGACATCCCTGCAACCGTGTGCTCATCAATCTGCTGGACCACAGCATGCTTGTAACAAGGACTGTAAGTCAACCTAAAAACCTTTGATTTGAACCTGTTGTTTTGTTTTATGCACAAATTCTCTGTAACAATCCTTGAAGCTATCTCTTGCTGCAATATTTGTATTTTGAATAAACCCTTTTGAAGCTAAAAATATAGTCTCTTTGTGTTCTGAGCATATGGTATCTTTTAAAGTTATACTGATAGCGCATGGACACTCTTAAAACTTAGTGCCATGCTCTGAGCACATACTTTTAAATCTTGCAGTACATGCTAGTGAAATTACAGAAATATAGCATTTAATTCCTTTGTATTCTTGCAATTGTAAATCATTCTTACCTTATAGGTAAGTGGTGGGGAAATATTAGCAAGTGCTCTTAAAATATTCCCTGCTCTTTGTTCTTAAATATCATCTTAGGACTGTGACAATTTTGTAACATTTTTAATGGATATTAAGAACATTTAAATTATTTCATGTAACATCAGGGGCTACAACCCAAAATAAATACATACATATTACTAACACCTAATAGCACATATATAAATATGTAAATAAAAATGTGCAATTAAAAAAGCATGAAAACCATAGCATGTATAATTAATAAAAATGATATTCTCAAAATATGTATATAAGTTAATAATCATACAACAAATTATTAAAAAATAGAAATAAATAAAAGTCACCATGCATACCGAAATTGGCATACAATGGTATTCTATAATGGGTGCCCATTATAGAACATCATTGAGCACTGATATTTTTGGCACCCAATTTGGGGTGCTATTTACTGAATCTAGTTCTATACTTTATGGTTGTATACTCAGGCAATTTTAAATGTGCATACTTAAGCATGTGAAACACTGCTCCACATGCTCCCGTCACTTATAAAATTAAAATCTAGTGGTTGAAGCGGGGTGGTTTTCCAAGATGGCGACTCGATGTTGAATGTGAGCGATCGAGCTACTCTGGATTAAGAACTGTTACCTTGTCTATTTCCTAAAATGCCTCATACTAAGAGGAAAGGAGCAGTAAAGAACCTACCGCCAACGGTTCGTACCTCTTCGCCTATCCAGACGACGCTTGACCGCTTCACAACAAATTTCACACAAGATACCGGCGTTCAGCAGGCCGCTGTGAGTGCTGACGAAGGAGCGTCAGCCCACCAGGCAATAGAAACAACCCTTTCGCTGCCGGAGGTTAATCCCCCACCTTGTCCAGCTCATCAACGGGAGAGGGGATCAGACCCGATTGCTTCGGAAGACGAGGGCGACGGATCTGTAAATGGCGGCTCCCCCCCCAGCGAGAGCAGAGGAATCATTCTTGGAGCTTCAAGCTCCCCAGGTGGTGACGCTGGAATTGATCTGGAAAGCCATACAAGATCTTACAAAGACGGTAGCGAATTCGGCCCGGGAGACCACATCACTTGTGAGTAAAGTTAATGATTTAACTGAAACTGTGGAAAACTTAAAAACAGATACAACAACTAGAATTGATTCGATTCAATTGGAAGTAGCGACACTGAAAACGATTAACACAGCTTTGATTAAAGATAAGTTGGCGATACTGAGGAAGATTGAACAAATGGAAAATTTTAACAAACGTCTCAATTTAAGAATATTGAACTTTCCTGTAATAAATGGCCTGAGCCCGATGGAATTATTTCGAAAGTATTTGATTGAAAATTTACAATACTCCCCATCTCATATTCCTCCAGTAAATAAAATTTACTATATCCCTTTGTCTAAAGCAGTGAAAGAAATCAGAGACCAGGCCGTTTGTGGAGGGAATGAACAAGAAATACAAGATCTTTCAATGTTTCTGGAACAATCTTTTTCAGTGGTTACCCAGCGTCAAACTTTGATCATATCGTTAGTTTTTGAACAAGATCTCAGTGCTATATTAAAACTGTATTTTAAAAATTCCAAGAAAATTTTTTGTGGATCCCGGGTTTGGATATACCCGGATGTGACTAAAAATACTCAAGACAGGAGGAAATTATTCCTTGCACTTCGAGAGGAAACTAGGGCAATGGGAGCCTCATTTCTCTTGTCCTATCCATGTAAATGTATTGTAAAATATTTAAATGTTAAATATGTTTTCTTCGAGCCTGAGCAACTAAAAAGTTTCTTGGATCAAAAAAGGCTCTCCAGTGGATCCCAGTGAATAGTTCAACAGCTGATTAATATATTAAGAAAGTGAATTTGAGTTAGGCCGATCCCTTTATGATTTTGTATTTAAAAGATCTCCTTATCTTTATGGAATAACCCCCATTTTTGAGGTCTAAGAAAGAGATTAATAATAATGTTTGTTTTGTGGAAAACTTTTCGTTTAAAACAAATTTCTAACTCTGTGTTACTTTTACAAGATGTAAGGATTGTTAAAATAAATAAATAAATTAATTAATTATAAAAAAAAAAAAAAAAATCTAGTGATTCTCAAACTGGGTTCCATGAACTTTCTTCAGGGGTTCTTTAAGAAATTGGATTGTAGCATCTGTTCATTTGAACATATATATGTTTACATAAATTAGGGTTCCTCAGTGCACAAAAAACATATTTTAGGGGTTCTACCATAGTGAAAAGGTTGGGAATCACTGCCGTCAGTATTTGATAACTTTCTGAAAGTTAAGTGACTCTTTGGATGCTGAGCAGTTTAAATGATTTGTTTACCTATTTATAACACACCTTGAGATTAGATTTGGAAAAGGCAAATAATTACCAATCCAAATCCAAGGCAAATAATTAAATCCAAATCCATTTTTATGAAAATGTTAAAGTAATTTTCATTCTCAAATTTCATATTGTCAAATTCTTCAAACACAGATACTCATGGGTGGGGCAGTTCACCCTGGAGGGGGTAGGTACAGGCTGGAACCAAAGTCAGAGCTGGAGATTGGAATCCAGAACTGCCATTCCATCCCTATTACTGTGTCCACGTCTTACTTTAATTTTGCATTTTTATGCACAGGAGATTTCCAGTTTGCTGTTGCTTCCGATGACAATTCAGAATTTTGGTTCAGCACAGATGAAAGCCCAGCCAATGCCAAACTGCTGGCATTTGTGGGAACGGTAAGAAGCCATTTTAATCTAATTGTGATGGGAAAGGAAAGGTAACATTTTGTGTTGTAAAATACTGTGACATATCAAACAGACTACTAGCATTATTCTCTCAGGGGTAACACCTCAAAATAGTTTGGTTTTGTATGTGCTGTGACAGGAACACACTTCACATCTAAGCCCGAGTATACTGGTTATTATCTCAGTCTCTCAAATTTACTGCCTTTGTTCTTAATCCTTGCCTTGTGCCAAAGAAAATCTCCTGGAGTTCAAAAGATGTAATATATATAGGAAACATATCAAGATTTGCTTGGAGATTCTTTTTAATCTCCTTTTAAAAACACCATCTTGTTTATCACCACAGTATTAGTGGGATTAGTAAACTGGAATTACTTGAATTATAGCATAGTTGACAGAAGCAAGTGGCACCTTATTAGACATATGACAAAGTGTACTCTGGCCCTCAAAAGCACATGCCTCAATATATTGGTTAATCTAAAGGTATCAGCTACTCCTGTCAATTTTGCTACATCAGATTAACATAGGTATCCCTTTTAAAGTCTGCATCATAGCATGCATTTTATTGCTAATTTTGATAGAATAGTTTGGTGCGTGAAGTCTGGTTTAAAGTCTACTTTATAGCACACATGTAATTGCTAATCTTGATAGAAAAGTTTGATGCGTGGTCTGGAGTTTTGAATGTGAAAAATGTAGCATAACTCTAGGATCTCAGAATTCGCAGGTTCCAAATAATTAAGGGGTGAATTAGTGGTATAGACCAAGTGCCTAACCTAACTAATGAAATGTTGGCTGGTTAGATATAGGATAACTTTCGGTTGCAACAGAGTTACAACTGAAATTTTTCCTTTGATCAAGTCAGAATTTGAGCACTGTAGCTTGGCAAATAAGTCCCTCCCTATCTGGATCATCTCCAGGCCTCTCTGTTCTATGAGGAGTTAAATGTAGCCACTCAGTTGCAGTATAAAAGGGGCTAATCTAGCTTCCTAACTCCTGAAGTTAGGTGTTTCTAGCCTGGTCAGGTTTTCAGGATTTCCTCAATGAATATGCATTAGTAACCCAAGTATATTGTATCATTGAATATGCATGAGACCTATTTGCATAACATTGAGGCAGTGCATAAAAATAGATCTCATGCATATTCATTGGGGAAATCCTGAAAACCTGACTGGATTGTGGCCCTCGAGAACTGAGGTTGGACACCCTGCTTTAGACCCTCTCTGAAAATTACCCTAGATACCTAAGATACTCTTCTTCATGCAATCTCTTCCAAAAAGTTGACTATAATAGTTTATTGCCAAAATGCACTCAACTATGTAACAGCTATGGTATTTTAACAGTATGTAAATGTGGAGGGGCATTCAATATGACGTTCAAATGGTGAAATAAACGTTTATCGGAAAATGTCTAAAAATGCAAGTTCCCCTGTTTACTAAGCTGCACGGCAATGCTGACACAGCCCATTCAAAGTGAATGGACTGTGTTGGCATTAGAGGACAGCAGCCATTAGCACGGCTTAGAAAACAGGGGGGGGGGGGGGGGGGGGGTAAACGTTTTCCAGTATTCAAAAATACAGAAAAAATAAACTTTTAGAAAGAGGATGCACTGCAAACATTTCTTGAATAACTTGTAGTCTAACTAAAGCAGTGATAAAATGATTTCTTCTGATTTGGTCCCGTGAGTGGTAATTTTGTGGGGTTTTTTGTCCTAGATGTGTGTCTTTTGATTTTTTTGTCCGTTGATATGTAATTTTAGCAAATTTTCAAAACAATAAGAAAATATGCACTATATTTGAAAGTAGCAAGTATAGATCCTAAAGTTTCTCCAGTTTCCTTGCTTGACCTCTCCCTCCCATTACCCTTACACAACTACTACTACTACTACTTAGCATTTCTATAGCGTCGGTTCCCATGTTTTAAATCAATGCTATTTTAATTACCAATTTTGTAATCTATTTTATCTATTATCTTCATTTTTCTCTTTTTCTTTTGTTATACATAGATTACTATATTATTGTTTTGAAAGATATAGAAAGCATTAAAAAAAATTAAACTAAACTCATCTTATGGACCAACCATACCTTCTGTACCATCTAGTGATTTAGCTCCTAACTCCTGTGTTTCCCTTTAAAAAATTGTTTAGGAAATGTGGATGTACAAATCTGTGATGAAATGAGGTATCTTGCAGTACTGTTAGATTCACAGTTTTCTTTTAATCTGCAGGCTCTATTTTGAAAAGAATCTTTTGTAAACTGTGCCTTTTCAATTGTGAGTTATTTAGATTTCACGACTTTCGTATGACAGTGCAAACTTTAGCACATAGAGATTACTGTAGTGTTGTGGATATGGACTGTGAAAAATTGCAGGAAGACCTTAGGAAACTGGAAGACTGAGCTTCCAAATGACATATGAAATTTAATGTGTACAATGTAAGGTGATGCACATTGGGAAGAATAATCCAAATCATAGTTACTTGATGCTAGGGTTCACCTTAGAAGTCAGCACCTGAGAAAAAGATCTAGGTGTCATTGTAGACAATATGCTGAAATCTTCTGTCCAGTGTGTGGCGGCGGCCAAAAAACATCATAATGCTAGGAATTATTAGAAAAGGGATGGAAAATAAGTCGAAGAATATTATAATGCCTCTGTATCACTTCATGGTGTGATCTCACCTTGAATATTGTGTGCAATTCTGGTCACCGTATCTCAAAAAAGAAATAGCAAAATTAGAAAAGGTTCAAAGAAGGTGACCTAAATCATAAAGAGGATGGAACGCCTTTAATATGAGGAAAGTCTAAAGGGTTTAGGGCTGTAAAGCTTGAAAAAGAGACAGCTGAGAGGGGATATGATCGAGGTCTATAGAATCCCAAGTGGTGTAGTGCCACAACTCAAGGAAGGTCAGCCCCTTGGGTTGCAGCCGAGTTGGTGCTACCTGGTCAACCCTGAGGTTGGCCGGGCCCCGAGTAGTGGCATACAAGTCACCTGGACCAGACCAGACAAGGCTGGAGGCTTGGCAAGGCAGGATTGGAGACGAAGCAGGCAAGGCTGGACTGGAGACAAGGCTAGAGAGGATAAGGCCAGGAGAGCAGAAGGTATGGCCAGGCTAGGGAGACCAGCCAGGGCAAGCAGGAAGCAAGGCTAGGCAGGGTAAGCAAGGCTGGAGTCAGTCAGAGCAAGGCTGGAGTCAGGCAGGGCAAGGCAAGGCAAGGCAGCTAGATGCTAAAGAAGGTGAAGGCGTCAGAGGAGAGCCTGGTCCTTCAATACCCCCTGGCCCATGACATCATTTCCCAACTCTGCACAGGGTTTCTCAGTTCTGGCCCTTTAACCTTAGGCTCTGCAATGAATACCTGGGTCAAAGTCAGTCTGCAATGATTAGTGCCTTTGAAAATGCTGACTGCTGCTTTCCGAATATCACAGGGTATGTGAGTATTGGCTGTTCACTGCTTAGAAATGCTGAATAGCTGGTTTATAAATTATTACATGAAAAATGAGCAGCTGCAAATAAATGCAATAGAGAGTTCATATAGTTGCACCTGGAGAAGAAGAGTAAAATTACATATAGGTTTTCCATCCCTGTGCTAAATATACCTTTTGACCTGAATATGTTCTATGTACTGTGACTTTTAAGTATAAGTGGATGGAAGCTACATGCATTTGAAGAAGGCAGTTTTCAGCATAGGCTCACCATATGTGTTGTGTTCCTTTCCTGCCTGGTCACCCTCTTATTAAAGTACTCTCAGAGTAATGTTATAAAACACTGTATAAATTGCTTGCATGGTGGTATTTGCACACTGAACGCTCACTCATACTTTTATTCAGGCTCATATAGGTGGTACCAAGGACATAGTTTGGGCAGAGCTGGGCTCAGCTTCAGTGTACACATGTATTTTACAAAATATGTGAGTACACACACACATTTATACAATTTTCGGAGCAGGTGTGAATTTGTGCATGTGAGTTTGCATGGTATTAAGTGAGGCTGGTTCAGGGTGCCAAAAATTATAGGAATCTATGTTGCCTTTACAAAATAAGCTCAAAATGTGCACTGTCTTAGACTTTGAACATGTGTCCTGTTATAAAATTACCCCCGTTGTGTTTCATAACCATTAGTATTGAATAAATCTTCCCGTCCCACTAGGCGTACTAATCCCCAGCCCTGGCTGACCCCTTGCACCCGATACCTTCGCTCCTGCGCCCGATCGGCTGAACGCCTCTGGAGGAATTCTCGCACCCATACTGATTTCATTCATTATAAATTCATGCTGTCTTCCTTCCAGTCCTCCTTATTCCTCGCCAAACAGGACTATTACACACAATTGACTACTTCCCTCAGCTCTAACCCTCGCCGTCTCTTCGCCACCCTTAATTCTCTCCTCAAAGTGCCCCCCGCTCCCACCTCTCCTCAATCACTGGCTGACTACTTCTGCGACAAGGTGCAGAAGATCAACCTAGAATTCACCACCAAACCATCTTCTCCTCTTCACCCTATAACCCACTCCCGCAACCAACCAACCCAGGCCTCCTTCTCCTTGTTTCCTGATATCACCGAAGAGGAAACCGCCCATCTTCTTTCTTCCTCGAAATGCACCACCTGTTCCTCTAACCCCATCCCCACCAACTTACTTAACACCATCTCTCCTACTATCACCCCCCCCCCCCATCTGTCATATCCTCAACCTCTCTCTCTCCACTGCAACTGTCCCTGACACCTTCAAGCATGCTGTAGTCACACCTCAAAAAACCATCACTCGACCCTACCTGTCCCTCCAACTACTGCCCCATTTCCCTCCTACCCTTCCTCTCCAAGATACTTGAACGCGCTGTTCACAGCCGCTGCCTTGATTTTCTCTCCTCTCATGCCATTCTCGATCCGCTTCAATCCGGCTTTCGCCTCTTACACTCGACTGAGACGGCACTATCTAAAGTCTGCAATGACCTGTTCCTTGCCAAATCCAAAGGTCACTACTCCATCCTCATCCTCCTCGACCTATCCGCCGCTTTTGACACTGTCAATCACATTTTACTTCTTACCACACTGGCCTCATTTGGGTTCCAGGGCTCTGTCCTCTCCTGGTTCTCCTCTTATCTCTCCCACCGTACCTTTAGAGTACACTCTCAAGGTTCTTCCTCCACCCCCATCCTGCTCTCTGTTGGAGTCCCTCAAGGATCCGTCCTTGGACCCCTTCTTTTTTCAATCTACACCTCTTCCCTGGGCTCCCTGATCTCATCTCATGGTTTCCAATACCATCTTTATGCTGACGACACCCAGCTTTATCTCTCCACACCAGACATCACTGCGGAAACCCAGGCCAAAATATCGGCCTGCTTATCCGACATTGCTGCCTGGATGTCCAACCGCCACCTGAAACTGAACATGGCCAAGATCGAGCTTATTGTCTTCCCACCCAAACCCACTTCTCCTCTCCCTCCACTCTCTATCTCAGTTGATAACACCCTCATCGTCCCCGTCTCATCTGCCCGCAACCTCGGAGTCATCTTCGACTCCTCCCTCTCCTTCTCTGCGCATATCCAGCAGATTGCCAAGACCTGTCGCTTCTTCCTCTACAACATTAGCAAAATTTGCCATTTCCTCTCTGAGCACACCACCCAAACCTTCATCCACTCTCTGATTACCTCTCGCCTTGACTACTGCAACCTTCTCCTTACTGGCCTCCTACTTAACCATCTATCCCCCCTTCAGTCCGTTCAGAACTCTGCTGCACGTCTCATCTTCCGCCTGGACCGATATACTCATATCACCCCTCTACTCAAGTCACTTCACTGGCTTCCGATCAGGTACAGCATACAGTTCAAGCTTCTCCTAATAACCTTCAAATGCACTCGATCTGCAGCCCCTCCCTACCTCTCTACCCTCATCTCCCCTTACGTTCCTACCCGCAACCTCCGCTCTCAAGACAAATCCCTCCTTTCAGTACCCTTCTCCTCCACCGTCAACTCCACGCTCCGCCCTTTCTGCCTCACCTCACCCCATGCTTGGAATAAACTTCCTGAGCCCATACGCCAGGCCCCCTCCCTGCCCATCTTCAAATCCTTGCTCAAAGCCCACCTCTTCAATATCGCCTTCGGCACCTAACCACCATACCTCTACTCAGGAAATCTAGACTGCCACAACTTGACATTTCATCCTTTAGATTGTAAGCTCTTTGAGCAGGGACTGTCCTTCTTTGTTAATCTGTACAGCGCTCCGTAACCCTAGTAGCGCTCTAGAAATGTTAAGTAGTAGTAGTAAATACATCACAAACATTTTGGCCTGTCCAACCACACCCCAATCACACCTCCTTGAAATTGCTGCATAGTGTGGATCTCCATAGTAAATAGTGGTAAATGACACTAGATATTTCTAAATTAACCTCCATAGTTTCCTGTTTGTTTTTAGGGTGTCCCAAGAGTGGTTTGATTTGCATTGCTTTTCTCACTGTTCCATATCTCCTATTTCAGACAGGATCTGAATGGACAGCCCCTGGAGAATTCACCAAGTTCAGCTCACAGGTTTCCAAACCTGTCAGGTAAAACCAACTATAATTCTGTCTTGCCATTGTTCATTTCCATTCAGGTCTTCATGGCTATTTTATTTGTAACCAACATGCATAGTAAATATGAATAATGAAGTCACCATCCTGGCACTGTTTACTTTAAGCTTTCTACTCTGTAGGCCTAAATATCTTCCTGACGATCTTGACAAACAAGTGCATCAGTGCTTCCATATCATCATGCTGATCAATCCATAGACTGGTGGGTTGTGTCCATCTACCAGCAGGTGGAGATAGAGAGCAAACTTTTGCCTCCCTATATGTGGTCATGTGCTGCCGGAAACTCCTCAGTATGTTCTCTATCTCAGCAGGTGGTGGTCACACACAGCAGCAGCTCTGGCTAGGCCTCCAAGCCTAATTTTTAGGTTTTGTTGAGTGCCTGGGGTTGAGGGCTCTTCTTGAGCAAGTGCAAACCTGGTGGCGCCAGGTCCCTCCTTTTCTCCCCCCTCCCGCTGGCTCCGTTAAAAAAAAAAAAATTTTGAACGTCCTTAAAGGCGTTTATTTCGACGTTTATTTAAACGTTTATTGCAGCTACTCACTGGGACACCAGGTCGTTACAGCTCGGAGCGGAAAGCAGGTAATTTTTACCTTTTTATAGCGGGCAGGGGGTTCCCCGATTGATCTCCACGTGGCCTATGGCGTCGGAGGGCGAGGGCGCAAAGAGTCGCTCCCCGGATCGCTTGTGCGCTTCTAGAGGGGATGCGGGGGTCTTAAAGTCTGATTCGCCCTTGTTGGGTGACAGTTTCGTGACCGATGAGTGTCCCGGTCCTTCCTCCGGTGTGGCGGGTTTTCCCGCCATAAACGCCCATCCCCCGCTGCTCGCCTCCGCCATCTTGGCCGGCCATGCGGCTCGGACGGCTTCTTCTTGGGCCGCCCTTGAGGTGGGAGACGTTAATGCCATGAACGCCCTTAATTTGGGCGACGGCACAAAAGCGGCTAAACTTAAGCGCCGTTCTTCCCGCGCGGCTCCTTCGCGGAGTGTCGCGCCGGACGCCATTTTGGATGCGCAGCATGTCTCTCCCCCGCTCTTGCGAGCGCCGGTTGAGAGTGCGTCTAGGGCTGTAGCCCAGGCTGCGGAAGTGCACAGTCTGGGGGGTTTCTCCCCCGAGTTTGTTTTGCTGCTGCATCAGGCCTTCCTTATGCAAAACGCTGCCCCTGCTCCCTCGTCTGGTAAAGAGGTTGAGGCCCCCGGAGGTAAACGCCCTCGGGTTGATTCCCAGGCCTTGGAGGACTTTGTCTCCTCCGATGTAGATGAGGGCAGCGTTTCTGAGTTCTCCCAACGGTCCTTTGCGGATTCCTTGGAGGAGACGGATCCCCGCTCGGATGGAGCGGATGACCCCTCTACAGCGCGGCTCTTTAGCTCAGAGGATTTGCCCAACCTGTTAGTGCAGGCCATGGGCATTTTGAAGATTTCCTCTCAGGAGGACATCTCTCCCTCAGCCCCTGTTGGTTCTGCCATTATGCTGGGGACGAAGCGCCCGCCTAGAACCTTCAACGTGCATGATGCTATGCACACCTTAATTTCGGCTCAGTGGGATATCCCGGAAGCGAGCCTTAAAGTGGCTAGGGCTATGTCCCGCCTCTATCCTTTGCCTGAAAGTGAACGTGAGGCCTATCTGTGGCCTACCGTGGATTCTTTAATCACTGCGGTGACTAAGAAAACGGCGTTGCCGGTGGAAGGTGGCACGGCCCTAAAGGACGCCCAAGACAGAAGATTGGAGGCGGCCGTAAGGTCGTCCTTTGAGGCGGCTGCTTTAAGTTTGCAGGCCTCAGTTTGCGGCTCCTATGTGGCCAGGGCGTGCCTGACTATGGTGCAGCGGGCTTCCCCCTCGGATCATTCCTTGAGGGCTGATTGGCCGGCCCTGGAATCGGGCTTAGCCTATTTGGCAGACTTGCTGTATGATGTCTTGAGGGCCTCAGCGAAAGGCATGGCTCAGACAATCTCTGCGCGGCGGTGGCTTTGGCTGAAACATTGGTCTGCTGACCACGCCTCTAAATCCCGTCTGGCTAGGTTGCCTTTTAAAGGCAAGCTGCTCTTTGGGGTCGAGCTGGACAAAATCGTGACCGATCTCGGCACGTCTAAGGGCAAGAAATTACCAGAGGTCAGGGCTCGGGCTAGTACTCGTCCCGGTACCTCCAGAGGACGGTTGCAGGAAGCCCGTCGGTACCGCCCGGGCAAGTCGGGCTCTGCCCCCTCTTCCTTCAAGAGGAATTTCTCCCCCAAGCAGCATTCCTTTCGCAGAGACCGCCGTCCCGGAGGTGCTCCCTCCGGTCCTCCCCCAGGGTCTCGTACCCAATGACGGGGTCTTGGTCCACGCCCCAGTGCAGATTGGAGGACGGCTGTCCTCGTTTCTGGGCGAGTGGACCACAATAACTTCAGACGCGTGGGTGCTGGAAGTCATCAGAGACGGCTACAAACTAGAGTTCTGCCGACCCTTAAAAGACGGGTTTGTACTCTCTCCCTGTAAGTCTCCGGTCAAAGCTGTGGCAGTGCAGCAGACCTTGGACAATCTGATCAGCCTGGGCGCGGTCGTTCCGGTGCCAGAAAGTCAGCTTGGCAAGGGACGTTACTCCATTTACTTTGTGGTACCAAAGAAAGGAGGTTCTGTCCGGCCTATCCTCGACCTCAAAGGGGTCAATCGGGCCTTGAAAGTGCGGCACTTTCGCATGGAGACTCTCCGCTCTGTTATAGCGGCAGTGAAGGCAGGAGAGTTCCTGGCATCCTTGGACATCAAGGAAGCGTACCTGCATATTCCCATCTGGCCTCCTCATCAACGCTTTCTGCGTTTTGCAGTCCTGGGACGACACTTCCAGTTCAGAGCCCTCCCTTTCGGGTTGGCTACTGCTCCGCGGACCTTTTCCAAAGTAATGGTGGTCATCGCGGCCTTCCTACGAAAGGAAGGGGTACAAGTCCATCCTTACCTGGACGACTGGTTGATCCGAGCCCCCTCTTATGCAGAGTGCGGCAAAGCTGTGGACCGGGTAGTTGCTCTTTTGAGCTCCCTGGGATGGATCATCAACTGGGAGAAGAGCCAGCTGCGCCCGACTCAGTCCCTGGAGTACCTGGGAGTTCGATTCGACACCCAAGTGGGCAGAGTGTTCCTGCCAGACAATCGGATTGTCAAACTTCAGGCTCAGGTGGACCAGTTCCTAGTAGCCTCTTCCCTTCGGGCTTGGGACTATGTGCAGCTGTTGGGCTCTATGACGGCCACGATGGAAGTTGTGCCCTGGGCCAGGGCTCATATGAGACCGCTTCAACACTCTTTGCTGCAGCGCTGGACTCCGATGTCGGAGGATTATGCTGTGCGCCTTCCCTTGGACCCAGCAGTGCGCAAGGCGCTGAGCTGGTGGATGCAGACAGACAAGTTGTCTGCGGGAATGCCTCTGGTGACCCCAGAGTGGATTGTCGTCACGACGGACGCCTCGTTGTCGGGCTGGGGAGCCCACTGCTTGGGAAGGACAGCGCAGGGGCTCTGGTCTCCTGCAGAGGCAAAGTGGTCTATCAACCTCCTGGAACTCAGAGCCATTCGGTTGGCGCTTTTGGAGTTCATCCCGGTACTGGTGTTGAAGTCTGTACGGGTCCTGTCGGACAATGCCACGGCTGTGGCCTATGTCAACCGCCAGGGAGGTACCAAGAGCACCCCTCTAGCCAAGGAGGCTATGAATCTTTGCCAGTGGGCGGAAGTGAACCTGGAGCAGCTTTCAGCGGCCCACATTGCCGGAGTCATGAATGTCAAGGCGAACTTTCTCAGTCGCCATACCTTGGAGCCCGGAGAGTGGCAGCTATCTGCTCAGGCGTTCTTGGACATCACGAAGCGCTGGGGCCAGCCGAGCCTAGATCTGATGGCGTCATCGGCCAATTGCCAAGTGCCGCGCTTTTTCAGCAGAGGACGGGACCCTCGATCCCTGGGAGTAGATGCTCTTCTCCAACAGTGGCCGACACAAGAGCTTCTCTATGTGTTCTCGCCCTGGCCCATGTTGGGCAGGGTGCTAGACCGGGTGGCAAAGCATCCCGGCAGGGTAATCCTGGTGGGTCCGGATTGGCCCAGGCGTCCCTGGTATGCGGACTTGATCAGGCTCTCAGTCGACGATCCTCTGCGGCTGTCAGTGGAGCAGGGCCTGTTACATCAGGGTCCCGTGGTGATGGAGGATCCCTCCCCCTTTGGTCTTACGGCCTGGCTATTGAGCGGCAGCGTCTGAGGAAGAAGGGCTTCTCAGACAAGGTCATCGCCACTATGCTGAGAGCGAGGAAGCGCTCTACTTCTACTGCTTACGCCAGGGTTTGGCGTATCTTTGCAGCGTGGTGTGAAGCAGGCTCACTTTCTCCCTTCACTGCTCCCATTTCTTCAGTGTTGGCGTTCCTGCAAGAAGGTCTGGAGAAAGGCCTGTCGCTCAGTTCCCTTAAAGTCCAGGTAGCGGCTCTGGCTTGCTTCAGGGGCCGCCTGAAGGGTGCTTCCCTGGCTTTGCAGCCACATGTGGTGCGCTTTCTCAAGGGAGTTAATCACCTGCGCCCTCCTCTGCACTCAGTGGTGCCTGCGTGGAATCTCAACCTGGTACTAAGAGCATTGCAGAAGCCGCCTTTTGAACCCTTGTCGAGGGCATCTCTGAAAGACCTGACGTTGAAAGCAGTCTTTTTGGTGGCTATCACTTCAGCCAGAAGAGTTTCCGAGCTCCAGGCACTCTCATGTCGAGAGCCTTTTCTGCAGTTCACTGAGGCAGGAGTGACTATTCGCACAGTGCCTTCCTTCCTGCCCAAGATTGTTTCTCGCTTCCATGTGAATCAGCAGCTCTGTCTCCCTTCCTTTCGTAGGGAGGACTACCCAGAGGAGTACTCTGCTCTTAAATATCTGGATGTGAGACGAGTCATCATCAGATACTTGGAAGTGACCAATGATTTCCGGAAATCGGATCATCTGTTTGTCCTGTTTGCAGGTCCTCGTAAGGGTCTGCAGGCTGCTAAGCCTACAGTGGCAAGATGGGTCAAGGAAGCCATTGCAGCGGCTTATGTGGCCGCGGGGAAGGTGCCGCCTATCCAGCTGAAGGCTCACTCCACGAGAGCTCAGGCGGCCTCGATGGCAGAGGCCGGATCCGTCTCCTTGGAAGAGATATGCAAGGCGGCAACTTGGGCTTCGGCTCATACATTCTCCAAGCATTACCGTTTGACTGTGGCTGCACGGGCGGAGGCCCGGTTTGGAGCTTCAGTGTTGAGGTCAGGGATTTCAATGTCCCGCCCTGGGTGAGTACTGCTTCGGTACATCCCACCAGTCTATGGATTGATCAGCTTGATGATATGGAAGGTAAAATTATGTATAATCATACCTGATAATTTTCTTTCCATTAATCATAGCTGATCAATCCATAGCCCCTCCCAGATATCTGTACTGTTTTTATTCTGGTTGCATTTCAGGTTCAAGTTTAGTCTTCAGTTACTTCAGAAAGACTTCGTGTTCAAGTTTTTTCACTTGGATTCTTCAAGAGTTAAGACGAGTTTGTGTTACAGTGAGCTGCTGCATTCCTCTCCCCTCCGTTTTACGGGGCTGGATTGAGACTTAAAATTCTGCCGGCACTCCCTCCCGCTTCGTGCGGCTGTAGGGCAGCTTTGTACCCCTCCCGCTTCGGCGGTGTTAGGGTCAGTCAGCTCCTCCCGCGGTTGCGGTTGCAGGATAAGCCAGATCCCCCCGCATCGGCGGGTGTGGTGTCCCTCCCCCGCTCCGCGGGGATGAGCTGGACGGATTCCCCTCCCCCACTTGTGTGGGGATGAGCTGGGTTAATTCCCCTCCCCCGTTTCGGCGGTGGTGAGCTGGGCAGAGTGTCCCTTCGTGGGTGTAATTCTCTAAGTGCTGAGTCCTGCGGATGGAGCTTTGATATCGACATACTGAGGAGTTTCCGGCAGCACATGACCACATATAGGGAGGCAAAAGTTTGCTCTCTATCTCCACCTGCTGGTAGATGGACACAACCCACCAGTCTATGGATTGATCAGCTATGATTAATGGAAAGAAAATTATCAGGTATGATTATACATAATTTTACCTTAACCTGTGCAGCTCACTGAAAGGCTATTTATCAGAGCAACGCTGAATCATGAGTGGAAGAAACTAGAAGGATCTGACAGGAGATGGTCAGAGCTGAACATGCTGTATTTCCTAAACACTCCCTCAGTACCTGCAACATACCACTTTGGCAGTTCCTAGGGCTATCCACACTTTTAGTCAACATAGGGCAGGTGTGTAAAATGGAAACTATAACAATTTCTTGGACTTCAATAATCACAAACAAACAAAATAAACTTTATCAGATAGCCTTTTGGAGTATTAGAAGCAGTAAATCTTCCTTTCCTTTCTGTGTTGAAACTTACATAAATATGTTGGTGCCTCCTTACCCTTCATGGCGGAGGGAGTGGGACTGTCAGTGGAGATTTTATGGGTCCATTGAGAGACACCATTAGGGGTCAAGGAGCTCTTAATGGCAGCTTGACCCTTAGAGGTTGTACTGCGAGATTACTGCTAGGGGTTGTCTGGTGCCATTTTGAACCCAGCCTTCTAGAGGGAAGGAGTGACTGGGGAATTGCTCCAGTCTTTTACCACTAGACACCAGGGATTGTGGAGCTAGGTTCAGGAGAATATGTTGAAACCCTTCTGCTCAGTGTGCTACTGCGGCTAAGAAAGCAAATAGAATGTTAGGTATTATTAGGAAAGGAATGGAAAACAAAACTGAGGATGTTATAATGCCTTTGTATCGCTTCATGGTGCGACCGCACCTCGAATATTGTGTTCAATTATGGTCGCTGCATCTCAAAAAAGATAAAGTGGAATTAGAAAAGGTGCAGAGAAGGGCGACGAAAATGATAAAGGGGATGGGACGACTTCCCTATGAGGAAAGGCTAAAGCGGCTAGGGCTCTTCAGCTTGGAGAAAAGGCAGCTGAGAGGAGATATGATAGAGGTCTATAAAATAATGAATAGAATTGAACGGGTAGATGTGAAGCATCTGTTTACGCTTTCCAAAAATACTAGGACTAGGGGGCATGCGATGAAGCTACAATGTAGTAAATTTAAAATGAATCAGAGAAAAATTTTCTTCACTCAACGTGTAATTAAACTCTGGAATTCGTTGCCAGATAATGTGGTAAATGTGGTTAGCTTAGCGGAGTTTAAAAAAGGTTTGGACGGCTTCCTAAATGAAAAGTCCATAGACCATTATTAAATGGACTTGGGGAAAATCCACTATTTCTGGGATAAGCAGTATAAAATGTTTTGTACTTTTGGGGGATCTTGCCAGGTATTTGTGACCTGGATTGGCCACTGTTGGAAGCAGGATGCTGGGCTTGATGGACCTTTGGTCTTTCCCAGTATGGCAATACTTATGTACTTATAAGAACCTATGGGGGAGGGTCCTTGCTGGAGAGTCAGGCCAGCTTTGGAGAGGAATGAAGGGCTTCTGTCAGGGAAGGTTGAGCAGACAGGTTTCATATTTTATGCACCAGCCAGCATGAACCTGTTCCTCATGATTGAAAGTGTGATATTGAAGCACCACCATTCACTTGCAGGATTGTCTGCAGAGGTCTCCCATGCAGCTTCGTCATAACAAGGAGCTCCCTTTCCTAGTGCTGTGTCAAGCAGTGACCTTACAAGATTTCTGCGGAAGTTTCGCAAGGCCGGACAAATGGGCAGGCTGGCAAAACCTGCCCGCGGTGTCCTCAAAAAGAGGACATGTCTGGGTAAAACCGGACATATGGTAACCCTACCCTGCAGCCCTTTTCTCTCTCTCCCTGGCTATGTGATGTAGAAGGATATTGTGGGATGGATTGTAGGTTAAAGTGCCCTCTCGTACATGGTACTGTCTGTACTGTGCAGCCAAACAGGTTGCACACTCAAAAGCAAGCCTTGATTGCAGAAGCAGTCTCCCTCTGTACCTGAATTTCTATGCAGGTGCTCCAGCATATCTGAGCAGGTTTGCTTAACTATGCAAGTCTTTGGACAGTTTGTGTCAACTCATTTGTTAAGCACCTGTGTGGTAACATGAATGAGGGAGGGCCTGGATCCAAGACAAACCAGAACCACACTGCCGGTTAAGGTGAACAAATAATATTTATTTTGTGTCAGGTAGGGATCCTTTTCAGTTCACAGGTGAGGGAAGACAAGAAACTCAAAACTAGTCCTTTCAGACAAGAGTGTCCTCCTGTGGCCTGCCCCTGCCAGAGTTACAATCATTAACAGTTCAGCTAGGCCAGTGATAGCGAACCTATGGCACGCGTGCCAGAGAGGGCATGCAGAGCCCTCTCCTTTGGCATGCACGCCGTTGCTGGTCCGCCCACTCTCCCTCCCTCCAAGCACCAGGCCGGCCTCCCTCCCTCCCACCAAGCACCAGGCCGCCCGCCCGCCCTCCCTCCCAGCACCAGGGCCCCCCCTCCTCCGAAATTTAAAAGGCGTACCTCGGGGTTAAGGTGGCGTTGGCAGCGGCAGCGAAAAGCGTGTTCTTTGCTCGGCGCGCCTTCGGCCTTCCCTTCTGTCTCTCAAGCTCTGGTTCCGCCCTCATATTTTTTTCTCCTATACTAGTATAATATTTTCAATGATGTCTGTTTATATGCGCCATGGCTGGTGTAAGGGGTGTGGCTATCATAGGGGTGGAGTCATATGTGGTGACCCCACCCATGAGTACCGGCACTTTGCGATAAATAATTAGATTTTGGGTTGCTGTTTGGGCACTCGGTCTCTGAAAGGTTCACCATCACTGAGCTAGGCTGTCCTGCATCCATTCAGGTTGGAGATATGAAATTACAAGGTTCCAAGTCAAAATTAGCCTACGTGACGGTTCACAGATCCTTGGTGGAGTCCTATACATTCGGGCACCACTTTTCCCTCTGGACCTCCTTTACTTAGCTGTGTCCTCGACTTTTATACATCCTGGACCAAGGAGATTAGATTGATAACAGGAGACGGTATAAGGCTTTGTAGCCCATTATATGGGTTGAAGCCAGTAGGCATAGCTTGCTGGTAGTAGGTGGAATCACAAGTACACCCAAAAGAAAAGCAAACGCTATTGAAAGCAATAGTAAAAGATTATTAGAAATAATGCACTGCCTATGCTTGGTCCATCTGTAAATAGTCAAAAGCTGTTCCAGTTGGTAGGCAGTGCCTTAAAAGGTGGAGGACAAAATTTTTTTTTCCATATCTTTTTATTAGTTTTTACAATAAAAGTCCAAACAATGTTGAGCAAAGGAATAATAAACAGTGTCAAATGTATTACAGATACATAATTAGTCATAAAGAAATGCGTTTAGGTCTATAAGAAGTAAATTCTTCAAATGGTGCCCAAGACTTTTTAAAGCTGGGAAGGTGAAGCTGTTTTATTTGAAAGGTTTCCATATGTAGATATAAATATCATGAAATCAAAACTGAATATCACTAAAACAGCTTCAAAAATTATTGTAGCTGGTGGAAACAGCACTAATAAAGGCTATATTTTGGGCTCACTTTTCTACACTGTTCTATCCAATACAGTAATACATGGCCAAATTTCAGTGAGGATATCCTGGTTACTGATGGGTTTATCTTAACTGTTGTTGTAATCTGCCTTGGGAAGCCTGATGTTATAAAGCTTGGAAGTAAAATTAAACTGTCCTTTCATTGGGGCACATGGAATCACATCTTTACCTCATCTCTTTTGTGCAAATGGATTATTCTGTTTTTTTGAGCATGTTTCAGGGACAAGTGGTTTTCGTAAGTCAAAATAATAAAAATAAATATTGTATTTATTTATTTATTTTACAGCACTATACCCCACAATTTCCCACCACTGGCAGGCTCAATGTGGCTTACAACATTAAGTAACAAATAGGCGAGTACAATAAATGGAAAGGGATAAGTGGGGTGGAAAGGTAAAGGTAAAAAAGTAGGTAAGTCCATAAGAGCACTAGAGGGGTCGGAGTCCAGGGGTCATTGAGGCAAGACAGGATCTTCTTTCATTCAGATCTCGCATTTGTTTAAGCCCCTAATACATCCCATCGGTTTTCTTATATTTTGTACTTTTGATGACTTATACTGTGCCAAAACTGGAAATACAGTGAAACAGAATAATACAATTCAGTAACATCCAAAACTTATTAATTAACATTATAATTACTAATTGTATCTGATATCCTGGAATGACAATGTCATAACAAAACTCTGTAAGCCACATTGAGCATGCAAATAGGTGGGAAAATGTGGGATACAAATGCAATAAATAAATAAATTAATTAATTAATTAATTAATTAAATAATTGTGTTCATATTTGGGTAATAACTGAGAAAATGTTGTTGAAAACTGACTTGAAGAAGAAATAAATATATATCACAGAACTGGAAAATGTTGGCACATTTAGCCTGACTCTGGACTTCTACACAATATTAAGTGCATTTTTATAATATACCACTGCTTTCCATAAAACAAAAGGAGCAAGTTCCCACAAACTATCTTTCGCTTTTGATCTAGGTACAGGAAAAAAAAAAGATTGTAAATGCTCCCAGGTTTCAACCTAATTTTTTTTTTTGTTACATTTGTACCCCACGCTTTCCCATTCATGGTAGGCTCAATGCGGCTTACATGGGGCAATGGAGGGTTAAGTGACTTGCCCAGAGTCACAAGGAGCTGCCTATGCCTGAAGTGGGAATTGAACTCAGTTCCTCAGGACCAAAGTCCACCACCCTAACCACTAGGCCACTCCTCCACTCATGTCATGTTTAATATGGGATATAAACAGGGATGTGCTGGTAAATTTTTAACAACAGGCTCTTTTCTCTGGACGTAGCCAGCTGTGCAGTTGGAAGGGCCAGGGGCGGCCGGGGGGGGGGGGGAGCAACACTTGCCTCTCTCTCCTCCCTCCCTTCGTGCGGGCACGTTAGGCATCAATCCCGCCCCCGCCGTCACCGGCCCCGCCTCCCTCATCATCAGCCCCGCCTCCCCGTCATCGGCCCCGCCCAGAACGTCACTAACCCCGCCCAAAATGTCACTAACCCCGCCCCCGCGGCCGAAAAAACCGCCTGAAAACCGGCCAAAAGAAAAAAAAGAAGCCCAAAAAACCGCAACCCGCCGCGGGCAAAAATTTCCTGCGGCGGGTTGCGGAAAACCGCCCAATTGGGCGGTAAAACCGCCCACCTGGCAACACTGGGAAGGGGAAACACAGAGACTAACCTAAGTGGCATCAACTTTTTGAGGTCATGCCATCTCCTGTTCTCAAGTCAAACCTCCTTGTCCTGGACCATGCCCTCCTGGATTCATCCCTCCTATGTCACTTCCTCCTTGGGTGGGATTATAAGTTTTAAGGTGGTTCTGACACTTTGAGGGAGTATCATTAAGGGGAAGTGGCAGAGTCCTGAAGACTCCCTCACAATCTGCTAGTGCAGACTGCATTCCTCCTCTGTTAAACCAATAGTTTCCATGAGAATGGTAACAGCACAGAAAAGGGGTCTGTGTACCAATGAGAAGGTGGGGGGTGGTTCAGCTTACTGAATAGGACTGAAGCTGGCATTGATAGACCAGAGGACTGTTGGCTTGGCTACAGATCTCTGTGTCTCCTTCTGCTGACTTGTGGAATCTGATTGTGTCTTCAACTAAGCTATCTGTGGTCAGGGCTGGTGCAAGGGCATTGCACCCCCCCCCCCCCCTCAATTAACCTCAAGGCCCCTAGGCACCCCCCTAAGTTTTTGATAAACTCAACAATCATGATCACCTCTATGTCATGCCTCTCAGATCTGTAAAAATGCATAATTGGATATCATACCTTGAATAATGAGGGCAATTTCGTAAAGCCATTTATTTGGGTAAATAAATGGACTATTTGTAAATACTCATGCTTCCTCTATGTAAAAGTACAGGCTGATGGGTCTTTTGACTTGTGGGGCTATCAGGACTATTTGCTTTGACTGCGGGGCTCTTTGTTGCCTCCCTCAAACCTACTGCCATAGGCTATCACCTAGTCATGCCTAATGGCTGGGCCAGCCCTATCTGTGGTCTCTTTCCCCTGCTCTTTCCTTGAATGCTGAATGCCCAGTCCATTCCTTTTTCCTTCCCAGGACTGACGGAAACTAATTTTCTTTTTGTGAGAATGTTTGGGTGTAGTAGGGTATGACAGAAAGTAAACTGCAAGTAAATATGCTGATCTGTACATAAAACAAGCAAAAGGATTGACATAAGAATGACAGTAATGAAGAAAATTGTTTGAAACCCTGTACTGGATTTCTGCAGCACAGTGAATTTTTCCTTCATTCTGTTCTGGGATGCATGTTGAATTGGTAGATGTGAGGAATTTGCTGTTTTTCTTTTCCATTCTCTGCTGATGTGCTGCTTTCTCCTGGGGATGTGTGACAATTTCTATGAGCTGCTTCCTAGCACTCAACAGAAGACACAGTTGGCTTTAATTAGGCACTAAGCTGAGCATTAGCAGCAAGGAGCAATCTGCTGCTTGCACATAAAGAAATGTTGGAAAAATCTTCTGTCCAATTACAGAAACGCATTTCTCTAACTCCATAAAGGGGTCAGCATAGAGTGGTGCGGTGACTGTGCAGTTAAGTTAATATGAATATTTAGTGCTGCTGTATGTATAATAGAAATAAATTAAAAAAGAAAATAAAGTGATACCTTTTTTGATTCTCTCTTGTCCATTCTGCCTACAAGCAGCAAAGCTGTGAATAGCTCTTGGTGCAACCATAGGTGTGAGGTTTTCAATGGCAGGCCCTAATTGGGGTCAGGTAGTCATCTATGGCTGTCCCAAGGCAATGGAGAGTTAAATGGCTTTGCCTAAGGCCAAAAGGAGCCTACTCTAATCATTAAGCTACTGCTCCTCCCTTTTATTTCACTAATTTGCAGGCTGATGCTCAGAACTCTTTCAGTAAAGCCAACAGCACAGAACCCATACCACTGGGAAAGTGCAGAAAACTAGCTTGCCAATGCTCAAAGGAAATGGTACTCAACTTATATGCGCACTTTAAAAGTGAAACCAAGGAAAGGAACATGCTTGGTGTATGCACAGAAGAGGTTCCTGGTAAGCTCTACTCTTGTGTGCTTGCACCAGGCAAACCCAAACATGAAGCACACATTAGCACCTGTTTTCTAGGCTATTAAATATAAGCTTTTCAATATTTTGTACTTAGAAGGCTTATATTTAAGCGCAGGAAACAGGCAGCAATCTATGCTTTTACTTTCGGGTGTGGTCTGACTTATACACGTTCATCGCTTACTACCAGTGCTTAGGGGCTTGCACAGGCTTCCTCCTGCTTCCAAATTAAATAAAAACCAACAGATTTTAAAGAAAGAATTGTGGGAAATCCTCTCTTCCATATCATCATGCTGATCAATCCATAGACTGGTGGGTTGTGTCCATCTACCAGCAGGTGGAGATAGAGAGCAATCCTTTTGCCTCCCTATATGTGGTCATGTGCTGCCGGAAACTCCTCAGTATGTTCTCTATCTCAGCAGGTGGTGGTCACACACAGCAGCAGCTCTGGCTAGGTCTCCAAGCCTAATTCTTAGGTTTTGTTGAGTACCTGGGGTTGAGGGCTCTTCTTGAGCAAGTGCAAACCTGGTGGTGCCAGGTCCCTCCTTTTCTCCCCCCTCCTGCTGGCTCCGTAAAAAAAAAAAAAAAAAAAAATTTGAACGTCGTTTAAGGGCGTTTATTTCAACGTTTATATCAGCGTTTATTGCAGCTGCTCACTGGGACACCAGTTCGTTACAGCTCGGAGCGAGAAGCAGGTAATTTTTACCTTTTGTAGCGGGCAGGGGGTTCCCCGATCGGTCTCCACGTGGCTTATGGCGTCGGAGGGCGAGGGCGCAAAGAATCGCTCCCCGGACCGCGTGTGCGCTTCTAGCGGGGATGCGGGGGTTTCAAAGCCTGAATCGCCTTTTTTGGGCGTCAGTTTGGAGTCCTGTCAGTGTCCCGGTTCTTCCTCCGGTGCGGCGGTTTTTCTCGCCATAAGCGCCCATCCCCCCCTGCTTCCCCCCCCCCCCCCCCATTTTGGCCGGCCACTCTGCTCGGACGGCTTCTTCTTGGGCCACCCTCGAGGTGGGAGATGTTAATGCTATGGTCGCCCTTGATTCGGGCGACGGCAAGAAAGCGGCAAAAGTTAAGCACCGTTCTTCCCACGCGGCTCCTTCTCGGACGCCATTTTGGATGCACAGCATGTTTCTCCCCCGCTCTTGCGAGCGCCGGTTGAGGGTGCGTCTAGGGCCGTGGCCCAGGCTGCAGAAGTGCACAGTCCGGGAGGTTTCTCCCCTGATTTCAGTTTGCTTCTGCATCAGGCTTTTCTTACGCAAAACGCTGCCCCAGCTCCCCTGTCTGATAAAGGGGTTGAGGCCTCCGGAAGCAAGCGCCCTCGGGTGGATTTCCAGGCCCTAGAGGACTCTGTCTCCTCTGATGTAGATGAGGGCAGCGTATCTGAGTTCTCCCAACGGTCCTTTGGGGATTCCTTGGAGGAGACGGATTCCCGCTCGGATGGAGCGGATGACCCCTCTGCAGCGTGGATCTTTCGCTCAGAGGATTTGCCCAACTTGTTAGTGCAGGCCATGAGCATTTTGAAGATTTCCTCTCCGGAGGACGTCTCTCCCTCAGCCTCTGCTGGCTCTGCCATTATGCTGGGGACGAAGCGCCCGCCTAGAACCTTCCACGTGCATGAAGCCATGCACACCTTGATTTCGGCTCAATGGGATTTCCCAGAAGCGAGCCTTAAAGTGGCTAGGGCTATGTCCCACCTCTATCCTCTGCCTGAAGGTGAATGGGAGGCCTTTCTTTGGCCTACCGTGGATTCTTTCATCACTGCGGTGACTAAGAAAACGGTGTTGCCGGTGGAAGGTGGCACGGCCCTAAAGGACGCCCAAGACAGAAGATTGGAGGCGGCTTTAAAGTCGTCCTTCGAGGCGGCTGCTTTAAGTTTGCAGGCCTCAGTTTGCGGCTCCTATGTGGCCAGGGCGTGCCTGACGATTGTGCAGCGGGCTTCCCCCTCGGATCATTCCTTCAGGGCTGATTGGCCGGCCCTGGAATCGGGCTTGGCCTACTTGGCAGACTTGCTGTATGATGTCTTGAAAGCCTCGGCTAAAGGTATGGCTCAGACAGTCTCTGCACGGCGCTGGCTTTGGCTGAAGCATTGGTCTGCTGACCACGCCTCTAAGTCTCGCCTGGCTAAGTTGCCTTTTAAAGGCAAGCTGCTCTTTGGGGTCGAGCTGGACAAGATTGTGACCGATCTCGGCACGTCTAAGGACAAGAGGTTACCGGAGGTCAGGGCTCGGGCCAGTGGTGCCCGCCCCGGTTCCTCCAAAGGACGGTTTCAGGAAGCCCGTCGGTATCGCCCGAGCAAGTCGGGCTCCTCTGCCCCCTCTTCCTTCAAAAGGAACTTCTCCCCCAAGCAGCATTCCTTTCGCAGAGACCGCCGTTCCGGAGGTGCGTCCTCCGGTCCTCCCCCAGGGTCTCGTACCCAATGACGGGGCCCTGGTCCATGGCTCAGAGCAGATTGGAGGACGCCTATCCTCGTTTCTGGGCGAGTGGACCAGGGTAACTTCAGACGCTTGGGTGCTGGAAGTCATCAGGGACGGCTACAAGCTAGAGTTCTGCCGACCCTTAAGAGACGGGTTTGTGCACTCTCCCTGCAAGTCTCCGGTCAAAGCTGTGGCAGTGCAGCAGACTTTGGACAATCTGATCCGCCTGGGTGCGGTCGTTCCGGTGCCAGAAGATCAGCTTGGCAAGGGACGTTACTCCATTTACTTTGTGGTACTGTTACAACAAATTATTTATTTTGGGGAAAGAGCTCTAGAGCACTCGCTACTGTTTATAATTTAAGAGCAGGTGCTGTATTTATAAGTTTTAGGATATTAATTTCTCCACCAATCACCAAAGGTGATAATTGCAATAAATTAAATAAATTAAGTATATATAAAAGATACCATATACTCAGAACACAAAGAGACCGTATTTTTAGCTTCAAAAAGGTTGATTTAATATACAATTGCACACGAGAGGTAGGTTTTAAGAGATCTTTACAGATAATCTGTGCTTAAGTAAGGCAAGGTAGCAGGTCTAGATCAAAAGTTATGTTACTTACAAGTCCTTGTTACACAGAATGAACAGCATTAGGTAAGCACGTTTGCAGAAAAGGTCCTCATAGCAGGCAGGTGGGCTACAGGTCCCAGGAAGAGAAGAATCTGTGTTGCAGTTGAAGGGAAGCATCCTCGTCTGGAACAGCTTCTATCTTTTATACTCTTTCAAGCTACTACTACTACTACTACTACTTAACATTTCTAGAGCGCTACTAGGGTTACACAGCGCTGTACAATTTAACAAAGAGAGACAGTCCCTGCTCAAAGAGCTTACAATCTAATAGACAAGTGAACGGTCGGTCCGATAGGGGCAGTCAAATTGGGGCAGTCTGGATTCACTGAACGGTAAGGGTTAAGTGCCGAACGCAGCATTGAAGAGGTGGGCTTTAAGCAAAGACTTGAAGACGGGCAGGGAGGGGGCTTGGCGTAAGGGTTCAGGAAGGTTGTTCCAAGCATAGGGTGAGGCGAGGCAGAATGAGCGGAGCCTGGAGTTGGCGGTGGTGGAGAAGGGTACTGAGAGGAGGGATTTATCCTGTGAACGGAGGTTACGGGCGGGAACGTAAGGGGAGATGAGGGTAGAGAGGTAGTGAGGGGCAGCAGACTGAGTGCATTTGTAGGTAAGAAGGAGAAGCTTGAATTGAATGCGGTATCTGATCGGAAGCCAGTGAAGTGACCTGAGGAGAGGGGTGATATGAGTATATCGGTTCTGGCGGAATATGAGACGTGCAGCAGAGTTCTGAACAGACTGAAGGGGGGATAGATGGCTAAGTGGGAGGCCGGTGAGGAGTAAGTTGCAGTAGTCCAGGCGAGAGGTAATGAGAGCGTGGACGAGAGTTCGGGTGGTGTGTTCAGAGAGGAAAGGGCGAATTTTGCTGATGTTAAAGAGGAAGAAGCGACAGGTCTTGGCTATCTGCTGGATATGCGCAGAGAAGGAGAGAGAGGAGTCAAAGATGACTCCGAGGTTGCGGGCAGATGAGACGGGGAGGATGAGGGTGTTATCAACTGAGATAGAAAGTGGAGGAAGAGGAGAAGTGGGTTTTGGTGGAAAGACGATAAGCTCGGTCTTGGACATGTTCAGTTTCAGGTGGCGGTTGGACATCCAGGCAGCAATGTCGGATAAGCAGGCCGATACCTTTGCCTGGGTCTCCGCGGTGATGTCTGGTGTGGAGAGATACAGTTGGGTGTCATCAGCATAGAGATGATACTGGAAACCATGAGATGAGATCAGGGAGCCCAGGGAAGAGGTGTAGATTGAGAAGAGAAGGGGTCCAAGGACCGATCCCTGGGGAACACCAACAGATAAGGGGATGGGGGTGGAGGAAGATCCATGAGAGTGAACTTTGAAGGTGCGGTGGGAGAGATAGGAGGAGAACCAGGAGAGGACAGAGCCCTGGAACCCAAATGAGGACAGTGTGGCAAGAAGTAAGTCATGATTGACAGTGTCAAAAGCGGCGGATAGATCCAGGAGGATGAGGATGGAGTAGTGGCCTCTGGATTTGGCAAGGAACAGGTCATTACAGACTTTAGAAAGTGCTGTTTCTGTCGAGTGAAGAGGGCGAAAACCGGATTGAAGCGGATCAAGGATGGCATGAGAGGAGAGAAAATCAAGGCAGCGGCTGTGGACTGCGCGCTCAAGTGTCTTGGAGAGGAAGGGTAGGAGGGAGATGGGGCGGTAGTTGGAGGGACAGGTAGGGTCTAGTGATGGTTTTTTGAGGAGTGGCGTGACTACAGCATGCTTGAAGGTGTCGGGGACAGTTGCAGTGGAGAGAGAGAGGTTGAGGATATGACAGATGGAGGGGGTGATAGTAGGAGAGATGGTGTTAAGTAAGTTGGTGGGGATGGGATCAGAGGAACAAGTGGTGCATTTTGAGGAGGAAAGAAGGCGGGCGGTTTCCTCCTCGGAGATATCAGGAAAGGAGGAGAAGGAGGTCTGGGTTGGTTGGTTGAGGGAGAGGGTTGAAGGGTGAAGAGGAGGAGGTGGCTTGGTAGTGAACTCAAGGTTGATCTTTTGCACCTTGTCGCGGAAGTAGTCAGCCAGTGATTGAGGAGAGAGTGACGGGGGGGTGGGAGCGGAGGGCACTTTGAGGAGGGAGTTAAGGGTGGCGAAGAGACGATGAGGGTTAGAGCTGAGAGAATTAGTCAATTGGGTGTAATAGTCCTGTTTGGCAAGGAATAGTGAGGACTGGAAGGAGGATAGCATGAATTTGTAGTGAAGGAAATCTGAATGGGTGCGAGATTTCCTCCAGAGGCGTTCAGCAGATCGGGCGCAGGAGCGAAGGTAACGGATGCAAGGGGTCAGCCAGGGCTGGGGATTAGTACGCCTTGTGGGACGGGAGGTGGATGGTGCAAGGGTGTCCAGAGCAGAGGAGAGAGTGGCATTGTAAGCGGAGACAGCCTCGTCAACAGACTCGGAGGACATGATGGAGGGGAGGAGATTAGAAATACTAGATGATAAGGTGGGAGGGTCAATAATCTGGAGATTCCTGGAAGTAGTGGTTAATGTTGGGCGGGGCTGAGGGGGAGGGTGAAGAAGTGTGAAGGTGATCAGGTGATGATCAGAGACAGGAAGAGCTGAGGTGTGGAAATTGGAGGGTGAGCCGGAAGAGGAGAGGACGAGGTCAAGGCAATGGCCATCACGGTGAGTAGGGGTGGTGGAACATAGCTGGAGGTTGAAGGAGGATGTTAGAGTGAGGAACTGAGAAGCGTGAGAGTTGGACAGGTCATCAACGTGTATGTTGAAGTCTCCGAGAATGAGGGATGGAGATGAGGGTTCAAGAAAAACAGAAAGCCAGGCATCGAAGTCGGTGAGGAAGGAAGGGAGGGATTTATCAGGGGGGCGGTAAATGACTGCCACTCTGAGTGGCAACGGGTAGAATAGACGGATGGAGTGGACTTCAAAGGATGAGAAGCAGTGAGACTGTGGTAGGAGGAGGGGTTGGAAGCTACAGGAGGGCGAGAGTAGTAACCCGACGCCTCCTCCACGGCCAACTAGGCGGGGAGTATGGGAGAAGAGATAGCCTCCATGGCATAGAGCCGCAACTGAGGCAGAGTCGTCAGGGGAGAGCCAGGTTTCAGTTAGGGCAAGCAGGTGAAGGGAATGAGAGATGAAGAGATCGTGGGTGAAGGGAAGTTTGTTGCAGACCGAGTGGGCATTCCACAGTGCACATGAGAAGGGGAGGGAAGAGGGGGGGAGGAGGGGAATAGATATGAGATTGGAGACATCCCGGAAACGTTTGCATGGATAGGACGAGGACAGGTGTGGGGGACCTGGATTGGGATTGATGTCTCCTGCGGATAGCAGGAGGAGGAGCAAGAGAGTGCGGAGGAGGGTGGGGGAGGTAGGGCGATGAAGGCGACGAAGACGGGATGCGCTTAGGAGGAATGGGGATGGGTTAATGGCAGGAAGGAAGTGTTGAAGGTTGAGAGCTAGGAAGGAGGAGGGGGACAGGAGAGATGGTGAGGTGGTGAGGGACGGGGGTGAGTAGGGTATTGCAGTAGTGAGCAAGATGGGAGAGGACATGGGTGGGCAGTGAGTTCCAGTGGTAGACAGCGGTAGGGGGAGGGGAAAAAGATTAGGAAGGGACAGGGCAAGGAAGAGAATGTGTAAAGGGGCCATAAGTAGTAACTGAGGTGTTACGGGTATATATGTAGTGACTGAGGTGTTAAGCGATAGATATAACGGCAGAGCTGGATTAGAGGCTTAAAACTGGAATGGTAGGCAGCAGGCAGGTAGGCACTGCCCAGTAAGAACAAGTCACACCCACTATGTTTGAAAAATGTGGGAGGAAAGGAGATGAAGAGCCTGAACACAGAGACAGAGCAGTTATCTGCAGGCAGATTAGGTTGCTTGGGAAGGTATATAAGAACTATCACCCTAGGGGTGGGTGGGAGGGATCTAAGTCTAAAATGTACAGACAGAGCTGCAGCACAGCCAGTTAATCTGTAAAAAAGGTGGATTTCTCAAGAAAAACTGGTATAGAAGGCTGCCCCTCTAACAGAGAATCAGGTCACACCCACTAAGTTTGAATTTGTGGGGGAGATTCAGAGACAGAGCTGCTAAGTCTAAAATGTACAGACAGAGCTGCAGCACAGCCAGTTAATCTGTAAAAAAGGTGGATTTCTCAAGAAAAACTGGTATAGAAGGCTGCCCCTCTAACAGAGAATCAGGTCACACCCACTAAGTTTGAATTTGTGGGGGAGATTCAGAGACAGAGCTGCTAAGTCTAAAATGTACAGACAGAGCTGCACAGCACAGCCAGTTAATCTGTAAAAAAGGTGGATTTCTCAAGAAAAACTGGTATAGAAGGCTGCCCCTCTAACAGAGAATCAGGTCACACCCACTAAGTTTGAATTTGTGGGGGAGATTCAGAGACAGAGCTGCTAAGTCTAAAATGTACAGACAGAGCTGCAGCACAGCCAGTTAATCTGTAAAAAAGGTGGATTTCTCAAGAAAAACTGGTATAGAAGGCTGCCCCTCTAACAGAGAATCAGGTCACACCCACTAAGTTTGAATTTGTGGGGGAGATTCAGAGACAGAGCTGCTAAGTCTAAAATGTACAGACAGAGCTGCACAGCACAGCCAGTTAATCTGTAAAAAAGGTGGATTTCTCAAGAAAAACTGGTATAGAAGGCTGCCCCTCTAACAGAGAATCAGGTCACACCCACTAAGTTTGAATTTGTGGGGGAGATTCAGAGACAGAGCTGCTAAGTCTAAAATGTACAGACAGAGCTGCAGCACAGCCAGTTAATCTGTAAAAAAAGGTGGATTTCTCAAGAAAAACTGGTATAGAAGGCTGCCCCTCTAACAGAGAATCAGGTCACACCCACTAAGTTTGAATTTGTGGGGGAGATTCAGAGACAGAGCTGCTAAGTCTAAAATGTACAGACAGAGCTGCACAGCACAGCCAGTTAATCTGTAAAAAAGGTGGATTTCTCAAGAAAAACTGGTATAGAAGGCTGCCCCTCTAACAGAGAATCAGGTCACACCCACTAAGTTTGAATTTGTGGGGGAGATTCAGAGACAGAGCTGCTAAGTCTAAAATGTACAGACAGAGCTGCAGCACAGCCAGTTAATCTGTAAAAAAGGTGGATTTCTCAAGAAAAACTGGTATAGAAGGCTGCCCCTCTAACAGAGAATCAGGTCACACCCACTAAGTTTGAATTTGTGGGGGAGATTCAGAGACAGAGCTGCTAAGTCTAAAATGTACAGACAGAGCTGCAGCACAGCCAGTTAATCTGTAAAAAAGGTGGATTTCTCAAGAAAAACTGGTATAGAAGGCTGCCCCTCTAACAGAGAATCAGGTCACACCCACTAAGTTTGAATTTGTGGGGGAGATTCAGAGACAGAGCTGCTAAGTCTAAAATGTACAGACAGAGCTGCAGCACAGCCAGTTAATCTGTAAAAAAGGTGGATTTCTCAAGAAAAACTGGTATAGAAGGCTGCCCCTCTAACAGAGAATCATGTCACACCCACTAAGTTTGAATTTGTGGGGGAGATTCAGAGACAGAGCTGCTAAGTCTAAAATGTACAGACAGAGCTGCAGCACAGCCAGTTAATCTGTAAAAAAGGTGGATTTCTCAAGAAAAACTGGTATAGAAGGCTGCCCCTCTAACAGAGAATCAGGTCACACCCACTAAGTTTGAATTTGTGGGGGAGATTCAGAGACAGAGCTGCTAAGTCTAAAATGTACAGACAGAGCTGCAGCACAGCCAGTTAATCTGTAAAAAAGCTGCAGGAAGACATGCCATGTGGATCTTTGTCCTGGTTTCCTGGTTTCCACACGACCCTTGGGCATTTGCAAAGCATTGTGGTATCTTGGTCTCATGTCTTATGACATCACAAGACTTGCTATCTGGATCTTGCTGACCAATGGTCTTTTGATGTGAAAAAGGCTTCCTGCTCAGTCTCTGGAGCAGATACACATTACAAGTCCTTCCTTTCTGCACATGTCTGAAAGCTGATGGGAGGGGCAGGTATACCTTTGACAAGCAAATGTCTTGTTTATGGTTTCCCCTCTGAAGTCTTTGTTATCAATAGCTGGAGTTATGCCTTCTCCAGACTATCTGTCTGCTGGTGGAGATGTCTATGTGATTCTTCAAGTAGCCTCCTTAGTCATGCTTTTGTTCAGTCTTTTTAGGTGGGAGGGCAGAGAGAGTTTTATTTCTCTTTGAAGCACAGTACCCTTTTGTCTCTTAAATGTCTTTGTAATTAACTAGTCCTACTACCAGAAATTCCCAAGGAAAAGGGGAAAGAAGGTACATCTTTTAAAAGCTGTCTTTTTATATTGATAAAATAATTCTGACAATTGGCTTATAACATAACATTACCAAAGAAAGGAGGTTCTGTACGGTCTATCCTCGACCTCAAAGGGGGTCAATCGGGCCTTGAAGGTTCGACACTTCCGAATGGAGACTCTCCGCTCTGTTATAGCGGCAGTGAAGGCAGGGGAGTTCCTGGCATCCTTGGACATCAAGGAAGCTTACTTGCATATTCCCATCTGGCCTCCTCATCAACGCGACACTTCCAGTTCAGAGCCCTCCCGTTCGGGTTGGCTACTGCTCCGCGGACCTTCTCCAAAGTAATGGTGGTCATCGTGGCCTTCCTACGCAAGGAAGGAGTACAAGTCCATCCTTATCTGGACGACTGGTTAATCCGAGCCCCCTCTTATGCAGAGTGCGGCAGAGCTTTAGACCGGGTGATTGCTCTTTTGAGCTCCCTGGGGTGGATCATCAACTGGGAGAAAAGCCAGCTGCACCCGACTCAGTCCCTGGAGTATCTGGGAGTTCGTTTCGACACCCAAGTGGGCAGAGTGTTCCTGCCAGACAATCGGATTGTCAAGCTTCAGGCTCAGGTGGACCAGTTCCTAGTAGCCTCTCCTCTTCGGGCTTGGGACTATGTGCAACTGTTGGGCTCTATGACGGCCACGATGGAAGTAGTGCCCTGGGTCAGGGCCCATATGAGACCTCTACAGCACTCTCTGCTGCAGCGATGGACTCCAGTGTCTGAGGATTACTCTGTGCGCCTTCTCTTGGATCCAGCGGTGCGCAAGGCGCAGAGCTGGTGGCTGAGGCCAGACAAGCTGTCCGCAGGAATGCCTCTTTTGACCCCGGAGTGGGTTGTCGTCACGACGGACGCCTCTTTGACGGGCTGGGGAGCCCACTGCTTGGGAAGGACAGCGCAGGGGCTCTGGTCTCCTGCAGAGGCAAAGTGGTCTATCAACCTCCTGGAACTCAGAGCCATTCGGTTGGCGCTTTTGGAGTTTCTCCCGGTACTGGCGTTGAAGCCAGTACGGGTCCTGTCGGACAATGCCACGGCTGTGGCCTATGTCAATCGCCAGGGAGGTACCAAGAGCGCCCTTCTAGCCAAGGAGGCCATGATTCTATGCCAGTGGGCGGAAGCGAACCTGGAACAGCTGTCGGCAGCCCACATTGCGGGAGTTATGAATGTCGAGGCGGACTTTCTCAGTCGCCATACCTTGGATCCCGGAGAGTGGCAGCTATCTGCTCAGGCGTTCTTGGACATCACGAAGCGCTGGGGCCAGCCGAGCCTAGATCTGATGGCGTCATCGGCCAATTGCCAAGTGCCGCGCTTTTTCAGCAGAGGACGGGACCCTCGATCTCTGGGAGTAGATGCTCTTCTCCAACAGTGGCCAACACAGGAGCTTCTCTATGTGTTCCCGCCCTGGCCCATGTTGGGCAGGGTGCTAGACCGGGTGGCAAAGCATGCGGGCCGGATAATCCTGGTGGGTCCGGACTGGCCCAGACGTCCCTGGTATGCGGACTTGATCAGGCTCTCAGTGGACGGCCCTCTGCGGCTGCCAGCGGAGCGGAGCCTGTTGCATCAGGGTCCCGTGGTGATGGAGGATCCCCCCCCCCCTTTGGTCTTACGGCCTGGCTATTGAGCGGCAGCGTCTGAGGAAGAAGGGCTTCTCAGACAAGGTCATCGCCACTATGCTGAGAGCGAGGAAGCGCTCTACTTCTACTGCTTACGCCAGGGTTTGGCGTACCTTTGCATCGTGATGTGAGGCAGGCTCTCTTTCTCCCTTCACTGCTCCAATTTCTTCAGTGTTGGCGTTCCTGCAAGAAGGTCTGGAGAAAGGCCTGTCGCTCAGTTCCCTTAGTCCAGGTAGCGGCTCTGGCTTGCTTCATGGGTCGCCTGAAGGGTGCTTCCCTGGCCTCAAGCCAGATGTGGTGCGCTTTCTCAAGGGAGTTAATCACCTACGCCCTCCTCTGCACTCGGTGGTGCCTGCGTGGAATCTCAATCTAGTGCTAAGAGCCTTGCAGAAGCCACCTTTTGAACCCTTGTCGAGGGCATCTCTGAAAGACATGACGTTGAAAGCAGTCTTTTTGTTGGCTATCACTTCAGCCAGACGAGTTTCCGTGCTCCAGGCGCTATCATGTCGAAAGCCCTTCCTGCAGTTCACTGAGGCAGGAGTGTCTATTCGCACGGTGCCTTCCTTCCTGCCCAAGATTGTTTCTCGTTTCCATGTGAATCAGCAGCTCTGTCTACCCTCCTTTCGTAGGGAGGACTACCCAGAGGAGTACTCTGCTCTCAAATATCTAGATGTGAGACGAGTCATCATCAGATACTTGGAAGTGACCAATGATTTCCGGAAGTCGGATCATCTGTTTGTGCTGTTCGCAGGTCCTCGTAAGGGTCTGCAGGCATCTAAGCCTACGGTGGCACGATGGGTCAAGGAAACCATTGCAGCGGCTTATGTGGCCGCAGGGAAGGTGCCGCCTATCCAGCTGAAGGCTCACTCCACTAGAGCACAGGCGGCCTCGATGGCAGAGGCCGGGTCCGTCTCCTTGGAAGAGATTTGTAAGGCGGCAACTTGGGCATCGGCTCATACCTTCTCCAGTCATTACCGCTTGACTGTGGCTGCTCGGGCAGAGGCCCGGTTTGGAGCTTCAGTGTTGCGGTCAGGGATTTCTATGTCCCGCCCTGGGTGAGTACTGCTTCGGTACATCCCACCAGTCTATGGATTGATCAGCATGATGATATGGAAGGTAAAATTATGTATCATACCTGATAATTTTCTTTCCATTAATCATAGCTGATCAGTCCATAGCCCCTCCCAGATATCTGTACTGTTTATATTCTGGTTGCATTTCAGGTTCAAGTTTAGTCTTCAGTTCCTGTTCAGGAGGTCTTCGTGTTCAAGTTTTTTCGATTGAATTCTTCTGGAGTTGAGACGATTTTGTGTTACAGTGAGCTGCTGCATTCCTCTCCCCTCCGTTTTACGGGGCTGGATTGAGACCTAAATTCTGCTGGCGCTCCCTCCCGCTTCGTGCGGCAGTAGGGCAGCCTTATATCCCTCCCGCTTCGGCGGTGTTAGGGTCAGCCAGCTCCTCCCGCGGTTGCGGTCGCAGGATAAGCCAGATCCCCCCGCATGGGCGGGTGTGGTGTCCCTCCCCCGCTCCGCGGGGATGAGCTGGATGGATTCCCCTCCCCCACTTGTGTGGGGATGAGCTGGGGTGATTCCCCTCCCCCGTTTCGGCGGTGGTGAGCTGGGCAGAGTGTCCCTTTGTGGGTGTAATTCTCTAAGTGCTGAGTCCTGCGGATGGAGCTTTGATATCGACATACTGAGGAGTTTCCGGCAGCACATGACCACATATAGGGAGGCAAAAGGATTGCTCTCTATCTCCACCTGCTGGTAGATGGACACAACCCACCAGTCTATGGATTGATCAGCTATGATTAATGGAAAGAAAATTATCAGGTATGATACATAATTTTACCTTCAAATACCCTCATGCCTGCTCTGAGCTAGCAGTAAGGGTAGCTTTGTTTTGTGCGCTGTTCTCTGAGCATTGGGAGGGAATAGGAAATGATCTCATTAACATTCGTTTGACTACACTTGCATGCTATTTGCGCTAATCTTTGGTACGCACATTGTCTCCTGCACTAGATCGATCTGAGCATTTTACGCTCGCTATCACCGGCGCTAGTGAAGCGCTAATTATCTCTAGCACCGGCATTACATTTTGATCATTGGCCCATTGATGCATTATTTTGACTAGCTTTTAAAGGCTAGAACCTTCTTCCACAGGTCAGGAATGAGCAAAAGATGGCGTTATCAGAATATATAAGTGAAATATAAAAGCACTCCAGTGAGATGGGAAAAGGTGGAGAGGGAGTGAGAAACAAGGAGAGAGGGATGGGTGATCAGAAGGTGATTAGATGGTTCTGTCTTTAAAAGCTAGTCAAAAATGTATTGTTAGTCCAGTAAAAAAAAGTATCATTTTTTCTTTATTGTTTTATTTCTATTTTTTTTTTTATGTGGACTAACACCACAGCTACACTGCTATATGTATGGTCAGCACCAGTGGATATATGTATTATACAGTCACTGTGCTCAGGGCCACCGAGGAAGGAGCCAGAGGGGAAAGATTCCCCAGGGCCCGGCCTCCAAGGAGGACCCGCCCAGCGCTGGCATGGCTGAGATTGGTCTCCTGCTCTTGTGTGCCGCGTTAATTCTGCTCAGATATTCACTGATAAAGGGGATGGGATGACTTCCCTATGAGGAAAGGCTAAAGCGGCTAGGGCTCTTCAGCTTGGAGAAAAGGCAGCTGAGAGGATAGAGGTCTATAAAATAATGAGTGGAGTTGAACGGGTAGATGTGAAGCGTCTTGTTTATGCTTTCCAAAAATACTAGGACTAAGGGGCATGCAATGAAGCTACAAAGTAGTAAACTTAAAACGAATCGAAAAAAATGTTTCTTCACTCAACATGTAATTAAACTCTGGAATTCGTTGCAAGAGAATTTGGTAAAGGCGGTTAGCTTAGTAGAGTTTTAAAAAGGTTTGGGTGGCTTCCTCATGGAAAAGTCCATAGACAGTTATTAAATTGGATTTGGGGAAAATCCACTATTTCTGGGATAAGCAGTATAAAATGTTTTGTACTTTTTGGGGATCTTGCCAGGTATTTGTGACCTGGATTGGCGACTGTTGGAAACAGGATGCTGGGCTTGATGGACCTTTGGTCTGTCCCAGTATGGCAATTCTTATGTTCACTCAAGGTGATGTACAGCAAGAATGGCATCCTATGTTTTCTATGTTTATGTTGATATGCTATATACATGTTGGTATTCTATGTTTCTGCATGCTCTGCTATGTTTATGCATGTTGATATCCTATGTTTTTGTTAAACTAGCATATGAACACGCATAAACATAGCATATCATGTTGGTATGCTATGTTTATGCATGTTGATATGCTATGTTTATGCATACTTTCTGAATAAAAGTACATTTCACTTTTGCTGAGTGAGGCTGGCCCAGGAAAATCATTAGAAAATGGCCATTTAAGAATGAGTTTGTAAAACATTTTCTGCTGCCAAGCATGTCTTATAAAGCTGTGGTTGGCTATATACAAATAAAAAGCCGATGTGCACAGGTCAGCCTTCTGGTTGCAGTGGGTTGAGATCCTGGTTTCATTTCCCTCTGCAGCTCCATGTGACCCGGGGCAAGTCACTTAGCTCTCCATTGCCCTAGATACAATAACTTAGATTGTAAGCCCATTAGGGACAGTGCAAAGTACCTGTAACAAAAACTGTAAACAGCATAGTCACCTTGGGGAGCATTTGCGATATATCAAGTGCTGAAAATAAAATAAATAAATTGTCACACATTTCAAACTGTCCCATCCTGTTACACACTAACAAATAGCCATTCATCCTGGGTTCCATTGCTCTTGTCTGTCAACCCTTGGAACTATTTATTATGACTGTTTGTTTTGTAACTGCCTTGGTTGAAGGTGAGATATAAATGTGAAAAAAAAATAATAATTCTTGAAGAGATTTCTAACCAACCTTAGAACACTATCACCTTTATGGACTGGTTCATTTCCCCAGACCTGGAATACTTCATTTTGGTTTCAAACAACTTTCTAAGTTTAGTTTAGTACTCAACCATTTCCATATGCCACTACTTTTTATTCAACCCTGAACTATTAATTTCCATGGCAACTCTGAATGAGAAGCTCTGATCTAGAAGATCTTATAAATTATTTCATTGTTCTACTCTTTGATGCTTCCTTACTAAAGTACACTAAGTTTTTGCAGTTACTGCAGAATTAACATGCAGTAATGCTACATTTCCAGCATTTTTGGAATGCTGCAGTGTAATTTACACAGAGCAAAGTTTGCTACTGCTTGCCAGCTGCATAGTAGTAACCTAGGATAAAGTTAGCTGTGTCTCTTGAGATTGTGTTAACTGTTCTGCATTATCTGCTGCGTTTTTGAGAACCTTTATTGTAGTCACAGTAGCAAAACATTAAAGACCCGAGACGACTGTTTTTTCGGCCTGTGAGCCTGCCTCAGGGGTCATCAAACCTGTAAGCATATGTTGATGAGAATACAGGTGACATACAGTGGGGGAAATAAGTATTTGATCCCTTGCTGATTTTGTAAGTTTGCCCACTGACAAAGACATGAGCAGCCCATAATTGAAGGGTAGGTTATTGGTAACAGTGAGAGATAGCACATCACAAATTAAATCCGGAAAATCACATTGTGGAAAGTATATGAATTTATTTGCATTCTGCAGAGGGAAATAAGTATTTAATCCCTCTGGCAAACAAGACCTAATACTTGGTGGCAAAACCCTTGTTGGCAAGCACAGCGGTCAGACGTCTTCTGTAGTTGATGATGAGGTTTGCACACATGTCAGGAGGAATTTTGGTCCACTCCTCTTTGCAGATCATCTCTAAATCATTAAGAGTTCTGGGCTGTCGCTTGGCAACTCGCAGCTTCAGCTCCCTCCATAAGTTTTCAATGGGATTAAGGTCTGGTGACTGGCTAGGCCACTCCATGACCCTAATGTGCTTCTTCCTGAGCCACTCCTTTGTTGCCTTGGCTGTATGTTTTGGGTCATTGTCGTGCTGGAAGACCCAGCCACGACCCATTTTTAAGGCCCTGGCGGAGGGAAGGAGGTTGTCACTCAGAATTGTACGGTACATGGCCCCATCCATTCTCCCATTGATGCGGTGAAGTAGTCCTGTGCCCTTAGCAGAGAAACACCCCCAAAACATAACATTTCCACCTCCATGCTTGACAGTGGGGACGGTGTTCTTTGGGTCATAGGCAGCATTTCTCTTCCTCCAAACACGGCGAGTTGAGTTCATGCCAAAGAGCTCAATTTTTGTCTCATCTGACCACAGCACCTTCTCCCAATCACTCTCGGCATCATCCAGGTGTTCACTGGCAAACTTCAGACGGGCCGTCACATGTGCCTTCCGGAGCAGGGGGACCTTGCGGGCACTGCAGGATTGCAATCCGTTATGTCGTAATGTGTTACCAATGGTTTTCGTGGTGACAGTGGTCCCAGCTGCCTTGAGATCATTGACAAGTTCCCCCCTTGTAGTTGTAGGCTGATTTCTAACCTTCCTCATGATCAAGGATACCCCACGAGGTGAGATTTTGCGTGGAGCCCCAGATCTTTGTCGATTGACAGTCATTTTGTACTTCTTCCATTTTCTTACTATGGCACCAACAGTTGTCTCCTTCTCGCCCAGCGTCTTACTGATGGTTTTGTAGCCCATTCCAGTCTTGTGCAGGTGTATGATCTTGTCCCTGACATCCTTAGACAGCTCCTTGCTCTTGGCCATTTTGTAGAGGTTAGAGTCTGACTGATTCACTGAGTCTGTGGACAGGTGTCTTTCATACAGGTGACCATTGCCGACAGCTGTCTGTCATGCAGGTAACGAGTTGATTTGGAGCATCTACCTGGTCTGTAGGGGCCAGATCTCTTACTGGTTGGTGGGGGATCAAATACTTATTTCCCTCTGCAGAATGCAAATAAATTCATATACTTTCCACAATGTGATTTTCCGGATTTAATTTGTGATGTGCTATCTCTCACTGTTACCAATAACCTACCCTTCAATTATGGGCTGCTCATGTCTTTGTCAGTGGGCAAACTTACAAAATCAGCAAGGGATCAAATACTTATTTCCCCCACTGTATATGCATGCATGATGTCACTGGTTTTCTGGAGCAATTTACTCATAGCAGAGTAGAAATACCTGGTTCAAACACGGGCACAGCGATTGATTTTAGAAACAACCGTTTTTTTCATATGTGTCACCTGTATTCTCATCAACATATGCTTACAGGTTTGATGACCCCTGAGGCAGGCTCACATGCTTCTTGGGTCTTTAAAGTGTTGGTACTGTGACTACAATAAAGGTCCTTGAATATTGAAAATCCTCTTTTGTATTTTTTTTTTGTTACATTTGTACCCCGTACTTTCCCACTCATGGCAGGCTCAATGCGGCTTACATGGGGCAATGGAGGGTTAAGTGACTTGCCCAGAGTCACAAGGAGCTGCCTGTGCCTGAAGTGGCAATTGAACTCAGTTCCTCAGGACCAAAGTCCACCACCCTAACCACTAGGCCACTCCTCCACTCCACTTTGCCTCACTACTTTGTTTGGTGTCTCCTCATCCGTGAGGATTTGGCTTTGTCCTCCTTTTCTGTTTCCTTACGTGCTGCATTAACAGTTAATGTGTAGTAACAACTTCCATTTTAACTGTAAAGCATAGTTCCCACCAATTGCCCCTCCCTGCCCCCAACAACATGGCATTTGCCGTAGATCATTCTCTGCAGATACGGATTTTTGAAACAACTCAGATAAATACTGACCAAGCCTTGTATGCCACCAATGCAGTGTTTTCAGTGTCGTCATGAGTTGTGTTTGTTTAATTTTACTACATACAGACCCCTGGATTGTATATACGGCGCCGCCGAAAGTTGTGCATGGAAATCCAGGCGTATTCTGTGCACAACTTAATTGAATAACAAGCCAGTCAACACCAATAATTGGTGACTTAACAAGCAATTATCAGCACTAATTGGCATTAATTAGAATTTACCTGCAGAACTTGCTAGGTGTATTCTATGAAGTGATGCGTGTAAATTGTAAGACACGGATGTGAAAAGGGGGTGTAGCCATGGGCGTGGAATGGGTGGTTTGTGGGTATTCCTAAAAACTATGTGCGCTCTTATAGAATGTGCACGATCCGCACATAAATTAGGCGTGTGCATACTTGGTGTAAATGGCTGCGCCTAAATTTAGTCACCGGACCAAGCACTTTAGCTTATTTTGTAAACTGTGCCTAACTTAGAGGCATATTCTATAAACCACACCTAACTTTAAACGATGTTTATAAAATATGCCTAGGTGCATTATTTTCAGGGCCATATATTGAATCTAGTCCAGAATGGTTAAAAATTTAAAAAAACCTTAGTAAGTTGGGGCCTAAATGGACTGCCTTGTAACCACTATTATGGTGTCCCATGTTTTGAGCATTTTAAAGAGTTTTCTTTTAATTTGGATGATTTTCTTGCCCATTTGCTTTTTCCTTGTCATTTTATTACAGTGTGAGAGAATCTAGTCATCATCGACCTGCTTTTCCATAATGTCAGTCCTGACACTTAAATACGCTGTTCCTTTCAGCAGGCTATTGTTCCAGTGATTCTGTTGCTGCTGATTGAGCTGAACCCAAGGATTTTACCAATCAGAATGTGTGTTTGTGGGTGGGATGATTTGTAATATTTTCAGACAACAACAAAAAAACAGAAGAAACAATCATCTCAGGTCACACAAACAGAAATAAAGTCACAGTGAAGATGACAACAAAATCAGTGCAGTGACATTTTAATAGAATAAGGCACAACTCGACACGGGCCTGTGTTTCGGCCAACTGGCCTGCATTAGGAGTCTGGTCTTCCTGAATGTATCGCTGCCCTGTATTATGTCATTCAGAATAACATCTTTAAGGCTGTCATACTCCTCCTGGCTCAGGTTTATTGACTCCAAAGACTGGCTGTACATCTGATATCGACCACTGTTTTCCATGGCACTTATGTAGCTTTTCCAGTCTTCTGGAATAACACAGCCTCCATAGCAGTCGCATGCAAAATACGTGGGTGTCATGGAAAACAGTGGTCAATGTCAGATGTGCAGCCAGTCTTTGGAGTCGATAAACCTAAGCCAGGAGGAGTATGGCAACATGAAAGATGTTATTCTAAATGATGTAATACAGGGCAGAGACACATTCACTTTTCTTATAATATTTTCAGCCAGTCACAGTCCCCAAAATTGCAGTTTTAGAATTAGTATTTTATCTTAATTTTTGGGTTTTTGTTTTTTTATGCTAGAATAATAGTTGTATTATATATGGGGAGCATGTTTATAAATACATTTTTTTAAAGTGCTTTAAATTCATGATTACAAGCTGCACAGGGATCATAATGAACTGATACCATGACAACTATGTCCCCTTTGGCTGGGAATCATGATTTGTGAATCTTTGATCTCAGAGAGGTCCTGGCAGGACCTCTTAAAGATTTATTTAATAGATCTTTACAGACGGGAGAGGTTCTGTGGGATTAGAGATGAGCGGATGTGGTCCCTCTTCACAAAAGTGGAGACAGGGAAGAAGTGGGAAACTACAGACCGGTAAGTCTCATGTCGGTGGTAGGAAAAATAATGGAGTCCCTGCTGAAAGAAAGGATGGTTAACTTTCGAGAAGCCGACGGGTTACAGGACCCGAGGCAACATGGCTTTACCAAAGGAAAATCCTGCCAAATGAATCTTATTGACTTCTTTGACTGGGTGACCAAAGAACTGGATGAAGGACGTGCATTAGATGTAATCTACTTGGACTTCAGCAAAGCCTTTGATACAGTCCCCCACAGAAGACTCATGAATAAGCTGAAAGGGTTGAACTTAGGACCGAAAGTGGTGAACTGGATAAGAAACTGGTTGACCAACAGGTGGCAGAGGGTGGTGGTAAATGGAATCCGCTCGGAGGAAAGGAAGGTGAGCAGTGGAGTTCCTCAGGGGTCGGTGCTGAGGCCTATTCTGTTTAATATATTTGTGGGTGATATTTCTGAAGGGTTGGAAGGAAAGGTGTGCCTTTTTGTGGATGACACGAAAATAGCCAATAGAGTGAATACCCTGGAGGGAGTAGAAACAATGAGAAGGGATCTCCGAACCTTAGAAGAATGGTCAAGGGTCTGACAGTTAAAATTTAATGCTCACACACAGTACTGTGTGTGAGCAGTAATTTTGGTGGTACTCTGATCATTAATTAATCCCTCTATTGGGTGAGTTAAAATTTAATGCCAAGAATTGTAGAGTGATGCACTTGGGGTGCAAAAACCCAAAAGAGAGATACCTGATAGGAGGGGAGAGATTAGTAAGCTCGACTCAGGAGAGAGACCTTGGGGTGTTGGTGTCTGAGGATCTAAAGGTGAAGAAGCAATTCGACAAGGCGATGGCTGTGGCCAGAAGGATGCTAGGCTGCGTAGAGAAGGTCATAACCAGCAGAAGAAAGGAGGTGTTGATGCCCCTGTACAAGTTGTTGGTGAGGCCCCACTTGGAGTATTGTGTTCAGTTTTGGAGGCCGTATCTTGCTAAAGATGTAAAAAGACTGGAAGCGGTGCAAAGGAAAGCTACAAAAATGGTATGGGATTTGTGTTGCAAACTGTATGAGGAGAGACTTGCTGACCTGAAATTGTATACCTTGGAGGAAAGGAGAAACAGGGGTGACGTGATACAGACATTCAAATATTTGAAAGGTATTAATCCGCAAATGAACCTTTTTCGGGGACGGGAAGGCGGTAGAACTAGAGGACATGAAATGAGGTTGAAGGGGGGCAGACTCAGGCCTAATGTGAGGAAGTATTTTTTCACGGAGAGGTTGGTGGATATGTGGAATGCTCTCCTGCGGGAGGTGGTGGAGATGAAAATGGTAATGGAATTCAAACACGCGTGGGATAAACACAAAGGAATCCTATTTAGAAGAAATGGTTCCGCGGAATCTTTGTGGAGATTGGGTGGCGACGCCGGTAATTGGGAAACAAAACGGGAACTGGGCAGATTTTTACGGTCTATGCCCTGTTCATGACTGAATAGATATGGATAGGCTGGAGTGTAAATTTTAAGGGGCTTCAACGTTAGCTTCAGAACTTAGTTCAAGAACAGTACTGGGCAGACTTCTATGGTCTGTGCCCTGAGAAAGGCAAGGACAAATCAAACTCAGGTATATGTATAAAGTATCACATACCATGTAAAATTTATGTATTTATTTATTTATTGCATTTGTATCCCACCTTTTCCCACCTATTTGCAGGCTCAAAGTGACTTACATAGTTTTGTAACACAATTATTCTTGGATGTCAGGTACAATTATTGTAGTACAGAGGTTAGTTAAGGGAGACGTAGAGAGTAGAAGGGAGGCGTTTATTAGGTATAGCGAACAGTAGGTTTTCAGCAGTGGATTAGTAAGGTTCTAGGTTTTCATTGTATGCTTTGTTGAAGAGATATGTCTTGAGGGATTTACGAAAGGTAGTTGTTTCGTTGATTGTTTTCAGGTTTCTAGGTAATGCGTTCCACAACTTTGTGCCCAAGTACGAGAAGGTACTTGAGTTTATCTTGTTGGGCAGACTGGATGGACCGTACAGGTGTTTATCTGCCATCATTTACTATGTTACCTCTAGTCTCGCAACGAGAATCCTGCATGGTAAACCTACTTCAATTAACACACACCAACCGATATTCAGCACTATTTAACCGGCCAGGAATGGCTCCTGGCCAGTTAAATAGCTCTTAGCTGGCTATCTCCACTGAATATTAGCACTTAGCGCATAATGGCTAACCGGCTATATAGCGCAATATAACTTTCTATCTGTGAATACTCAGTGCTTTGTCGGCTAAGGGGTACTTTTACTAAAGTGCGCTGAAAAATTGCCTGCACTAGTGTAGGCACGTGTTTTGAACACACTCAGATCCATTTTTCTGTGCACCTGTAAAAAATGCCTTTTTTGGGGGGGCCAAAACTGGACGTCTGGCAAAATGAAAATTGGCGCATCTATTTTGGGTCTGAGACCTTACTGCCACCCATTCACTTAGCAAAAAGGTCTCATGCGTTAACCGGGTGGTAATCGTCAATGCGCGTATAATGCCGATTACTGCCTGGTTAGCACCATGTGCTGGAAAATAAAATATATTTTCCGGCGCGCGTAGTGGATGGCCGGAAAAAATGAAATTGCTGCCCAGGCCACGTGGCTTAGTAAAAGGGCCCCTAAGTTTAGCAGTCAAATCGGACCGCCTAAATAGCAGTCCTGTCTTTGGCTGCTATAAACCTAACTAGTCAGCGCTGAATATTAACTTGGCCGGTTAAGTTTAAGCTGGCCAAAAACCCCCGGATTGAATATCTGGGCTCAGCGCCGATCACAGCATTTAGCTAGCCTGCCTTCCGCGGGCTGAATATTGGCCGGACAAAGTCTACTTTGTTCTTCTGATACATCCTTTCACTTTTGAAATTTTTACTATGATTTATCCACAATTTGCATTTGAAATCATTAGAGCAGAATTATAGACCTACAAAGGATTGGTGGCTAGAAACTCTTATGATTCAAAATATTTGCATAACATTGTAAAAGTTAAATATAAGTACATGAAATCAAGTAGAAATGACAATTAGAATTAAAACACTAGCAGGCTTATTTTCGAAAGAGAAGGACGCCCATCTTTCGACACAAATCGGAAGATGGGCGTCCTTCTCACAGGGTCGCCCAAATTGACATAATCGAAAGCCAGTTTTGGGCGTCCCCAACTGCTTTCCATCGCAGGGATGACCAAAGTTGCCGGGGGCATGTCGGAGGCGAAGCGAAGGCGGGAATTGGGCGTGCCTAACACATGGGCGTCCTCGGCCCATAATGGAAAAAAGAAGGGCATCCCTGGCGAGCATTTGGATGACTTTACCTGGTCCTGTTTTTCTTACGACCAAGGCACAAAAAGGTGCCCGAACTGACCAGATGACCACCCTCAAAAAAGAACTTTAAAAATATTTTGTGCCAGCCTCAATTGTCATACTCAGGTACATCGCAGCAGTATGCAGGTCCCTGGAGCAGTTTTAGTGGGTGCAGTACACTTCAGGCAGGCGGACCCAAGCCCATCCCCCCCCCCCCACCTGTTACACTTGTGCTGGTAAATGTGAGCCCTCCAAAACCCACCAGAAACCCACTGTACCCACATCTAGGTGCCCCCTTCACCCATAAGGGCTATGGTAGTGGTGTACAGTTGTGGGTAGTGGGTTTTGGGGGGCTCAGCACACAAGGTAAGGGAGCTATGTACCTGGGAGCTTTTTCTGAAGTCCACTGCAGTGCCCCCTAGGGTGCCCGGTTGGTGTCCTGGCATGTCAGGGGGACCAGTGCACTACGAATGCTGGCTCCTCCCACGACCAAAGGGTTTGCATTTGGTTGTTTCAGAGATGGGCGTCCTTAGTTTCCATTATTGCCGAAAATCAGAAACGACCAAGTCTAAGGGCGATCATCTCTAGGGATGACCTAAATGTCAAGATTTTGGCTTCCCTGACCGTATTATCGAAATGGAAGATAGACGCCTATCTTGTTTCAATAATACGGGTTTCCTCGCCCCTTCGCCGGGACGTCCTGCGAGGATGTCCTTAGGAAAACTTGGTCGCTCCATTCGATTGTGCCCCTCTAGGGGCCCTGTTTGCTAGCGTTTTTAGCGCGTGCTAAAAATTAGCACGTGCTAACAAAGCTAACACTAGAGACACCCATAGAAATATATGGGTGTCTCTTGCGTTAGCGCACACTGAAAACACTAGCGCACCTATAGCGTGGCTTAGTAAACAGGGCCTGTATATTGTTACCATCTCCTTGGTTATGGATAACTTTATAATTCCATGTTGCTCTTTCATGTATATTAGCATTTCTTTTTTTCTTCTTTTCAGGCTAATGACCTCTCGTAGGTATTACTTTGAGCTCCTTCACAAGCAGGATGACAGAGGATCTGACCATGTGGAAGTTGGCGTGAGTAAATCCTTGGTTAATTTGTTTATTTTCTACTGTTGCTAAATATATATATACTTTCCAATTGGTATCTAAACTGTGAGCAGAATTTAGTGTCCAGAAAATTCAGGATAGGGATTTCTGCTGTTGGTTTTGGTGCAGTTAATGAACATAATAATATAATGCTTCTCTTTAAACTGAATATAATTGATACAGTGTCACATTTCTTAACTGCAGTGATCCTATATTTTTCCCTTTTTGTTTTTTAATTAATAAAATTCCAGTCCATTCCTTGTTTCTGTGTATATTTTCACTCAGCAATTTCTATGTGCTCCTTTGGGTGTTCAACTCATTTAGGATCAGCCTCTTCTAGGCTACCATGCTATGAATATTCATTTGAAAATTCCTATTTGTTAAACAATTTCTCTCTCAAACAACCTAACCATTGTGGCAACAGGCCATGGGCAGCTGCCACAAACATTAGCTCCTTCTGGAACCTCATACACTTGCATCCTGAATCTGTCCACTAGGTGTCACCATGGAACCTCATACACTTGCATCCTGAATCTGTCCACTAGGTGTCACCAGTCACCGATGTGCTAAAGCAGAAATGCCATCCCCCTTCTCCCAAGGACTGTGAACAAAGCCTTTATAGCATGCTCAGCTCTGGCCAACCCAGAGAATAGAAGCTGGACATGGGTCTTAAGCAAATGTCTTCCTTGTGGCCAAGCTCTGGCCCTAAATCGGTTTCCATTTTCTAAGTATCTCTGAATACCAAGATTTGCTTATTATGCAGTACCTACTTTTAGGTTTGAAATTTTTTTGGTTTGAGCTGTGGAAAACTCTTGCCCTATTCTAGGCTACTTTTGTCAGTAATTCAGTTGGTAGGGTATAATATATATATATATATATATATATATATATATATATATATATATATATATATATATTTGCTAATATGATGCATATGCAACTTGATTACAGTTTAGGTATAGATCACCATTTTATATCCAGCTTATTTAAGTAATAACTGAAAATCATTGTCTGAAAGTTAGTGAGTGCACCGTTTGAGATGAATTGGTTCTCACAGCCCGGTCCACATCATCAAACCATTGATGCCATTAATGGCCCTAATGTTGAAACTATTCCCATGTGTCTTGCCATTCTCTACCTCCCCACCCTGTGCAGGTTTGAGGGACATAGTTGGTATATACAAATACATTCTACTTTTGTGAAGTTACAGCTTCAGCATAAGTGCTAGGTGGGCGCTAAACATTGTACTTCAACTAACATGTGCAGCTTAGCATACTAATGTAAGAGGGTGTACATATGGGTGGGGTTTCCACTCATAGTAGCCAGCTTTTCAAAATGATTGGGGGTGCTAAGCTTGATGGAAGTTACTCCTCCCTGTCAAGGAGTGTGTTCAATATTGGGGGTGCTCATGCACCCCAGCACCGACAGAGCTGGCTCCTATACATACTGTAAATTGCATTGTAAAGTGCCACATTTGGGTGTGTGTATTTATGCCAGCTATTGACATGATGTAAGTGGGCTTGCCTTAATGTAGGCACATAGACACTGATTTATGCAAGTATTTTATAAGTGAATCTGCATGGCCAGATGCTGTTATAGAATTCATGGTTAGCATGCTGCATCTAGCTGCCTAACTGTGGTGCTCAGTTTTAGAATTGCCCCCTAGTTGGGGAAAAGGGGCATTACTGGCAACCGACCTGAGACTGGACTGGCAAGTACATATACAGAGTTTATTTCCAAATCACCATGCATACTTCACAGCAGGACATTTTCACCTGCAAATTCTGCAAGTATATATGTACCCGTGGGCCCCTCCAGGGGAGGGATTTTTATGTTTCATCATTTTATTGATGACTAATCAGAACAAGATCACATTCCATCTTTTAAACATACCAAACACAATACTGAACACTAAACAATAAAAACTGATGCTTAGTCTAGTCATTCAACTTTTATCCATTTTCAACCCCCTCCCCCCCAAAAAAAACTCCCTCCCTCTCCTTGTACTGATATCTTCCCCCCGTTTACCATTTGTCCCCCCCCCCCCTTTTTGGGGAGGGATTTTTAAAGGGATGCTCTGCAAGCTACACCAGAGAAAGCGGGGGCTCAGGGTAAGTCTTTCAGTGTTAACATGGTATTACCTCTATAGTGATGACTTTACAACTATTCTCTTCCTTTTGCCTGCATAAATGTAACAGTAAAAATAGATCCCAATTAAATGTTGGATACCTACCTCACACCCACCCCTGTTTCATGTGTCATCCATCATTTTTCCCTTCATTTTCTAGCATTTCCTCACACTGTGATTCATGATGCTCTGTTCTTCTGTCAAGCTGTTGCCATCAATATTCCTAAATATTCTTGACAGTCTCATAACAAGCACCAGGTCTGCATTCCAGAGAGATGCTCCTACTGACTGAATGAGAAGTACATAATAGTGCTGCAGCATATTTATGTCTATCTTCTTCTCATCACTCAAGCAGAATAGTTGTCATTATATGGATAAGAATTCTTTCCTTACTGAGATACAGAAATAACCCAGGGATGAAGGGCTCTGTTTAAATACAATGCCAAATATTAGTTCTGAAAATCCCCCCCCCCCCTTAGAGATCGACAATAATGGTAAGTTCACATGCTCCAAGGTTATTGCCAAGACAAGATGGCATACAGGTCAATGGCATGCAAATCCATTCCTGAAAAAGTGTCTTACATATGGGAAACACCCAAGTCATGATGAATTCAGTGCAGAAGATGTAATTGAACAGACAACAAAGCGGTCTCCTACTCAACTCTCTGTAGGGGTCTTTTACTAAACAGGAAGTACCACACTGGGCTACCGCAGCAGCCCTGTGATAGTTCCCATCCCCAGCACGTGCCATTTCTGGCACTACAAAAATATTTTTGTTTTTGTAGATCCGGTGTTTACCCAATGGTAATCGGTCAGTCAAAAACACACGCTGATGACAGCACAGGCCCCCTTTTGCAGCAACTTAGTAAAATGATCCCTCTGTTCCAGCCCATAAAGAGGAGTACTGTAATAATAAAACACTGGTTGTACTGTTAAAAAAAGAAACTTGATTACATTCTACAGATACACTAAGGGGTAAATTCTATATATGCTGCCAAAAAACCATGCACTTAGCACAATTCTATAAACCATGCCTAAAGTTAGGTATAATTTATAGAATATGCACAAGCACCTTTCTTATGCTTAAAATGTAGGTGCACCCATTTAGGCCACCTGAAACCAGGCCTAAATACCTGCACCTAACTTAGGCACAGATTGGGTTTATTCTGTAATAGTGCACATAGTTTTTTGAAACGCCCACAACCTGCCCATTTCATGCCATTAACCACACCCACTTTTCGACTGCTCGCATTAGAGGCTGTTAAGTACCAATTATTGGCACTGATTGGCTTGTTAATCAATTACGTTGTGTGTGCAATTTGACCAAAAAAGTACAAAACATTTTATGTTGCTTATCCTACAAATATGTTAAATAGTTTTAGACCGTCACTCTGTCCCATAAAGCAAAATATCAAAAAATATATTCACAGAATGTGTAAATGCAAATATGATAGTCCTAAAGGCTGTTAGACTAAAGTGAGGAAGAGTCTCATATGTAATACACGGTGATATTTCTTTCACTCAACAGGTGAATACACTGCCCGTGTTAATGTCTTAATCATTGACTCAACCTCCACCATCCCAATTATATTAACAAAAAAAGACTTGCACAACTTTTTAAATGTACTTCTCAATAATGCACACTGCACTTATCTTAGGCAGGTTGGTGCGCTCTTAAAACCCCGACAGGTCCCCGTTTCGTATCAACTTTATCAAGGGGGAGTGACACCAATTCTGTCGATAAGGGAGAAAAAGAACAAGAAAAAAGGAAATCAAGTCTCTTACATATAAACCTTAACCCCATTATTTTAAATTATCTAAATATTCGCATATCTTTTATTAAATCAGCTGATGGCTTACCCGGTTTCTGCCCCAGGCATCTATATGTGCTGGCTTATTCCGATAAAACCAAAAAATGGCGACAGCGTCTTTTTATTATTAGCAGCAAGCAAACAGTACACATTATGGCATAATATGCTACTTATAATGTCAACACAATACACAAAAGACAACATAGGCCCTATAGGGGTGGAGTCATATGTGGTGACCCTGCCCATAATGAGTACCGGCACCTGTTATTCAGGTTAAATTGCCCTGTTGGCACTTTGCGATAAATAATTAGATTTTAGGTTGCTGTTTGGGCACTCGGTCTCCCAGAGACGTCCAAATCGGTATAATTGAAGCCCGATTTTGGACGTCTCCAACTGCAGTCCGTTGCAAGGATGTCCAGATTTCAAGGGGGCGTGTCAGAGGCGTAGCGAAGGCGGGACTTGGGCTTGCCTAACACTTGGAAAAACAAGGACATCCCATTGCTGTCCTGGCATGTCAGGGGGACCAGTGCACTACAAATGCTGGCTCCTCCCACCTCCAAATTGCTTGCATTTGGACGTTTTTGACATGGACGTCTTTAGTTTCGAAAATCACCGAAAGTCAGAAACGTCCATGTCTAGGGACATCCAAATTTAAGGATTTGGACATCTCTGACGGTATTTTCGAAACAAATGATGGATGTCTATCTTTTTTCGAAAATATGATTTTCCCTGCCCCTGGATTTAGACATTTTACAAGGACATCCAAAACGCAACTTGGACGTTTCTTTCAAAAATGCCCCTCCACGTGATCGAACATGGCTTGGGATTGAGTACATAAGTAATGCCACACTGGGAAAAGACCAAGGGTCCATCGAGCCCAGCATCCTGTCCACGACAGCGGCCAATCCAGGTCAAGGGCACCTGGCAAGCTACCCAAACGTACAAACATTTTATACATGTTATTCCCGAAATTGTGGATTTTCCCAAGTCCATTTAGTAGCGGTCTATGGACTTGTCCTTTAGGAAACCATCTAACCCCTTTTTAAACTCTGCCAAGCTAACCGCCTTCACCACGTTCTCCGGCAACGAATTCCAGAGTTTAATTATGTGTTGGGTGAAGAAAAATGTTCTCCGATTTGTTTTAAATTTACTACACTGTAGTTTCATCGCATGTCCCCTAGTCCTAGTATTTTTGGAAAGCGTGAACAGACGCTTCCCATCCACCTGTTCCACTCCACTCATTATTTTAGATACCTCTATCATGTCTCCCCTCAGCCGTCTCTTCTCCAAGCTGAAAAGCCCTAGCCTCCTTAGTCTTTCTTCATAGGGAAGTCGTCCCATCCCCGCTATCATTTTAGTCGCCTTTCGCTGCACCTTTTCCAATTCTACTATATCTTTCTTGAAATGCGGCGACCAGAATTGAACACAATGCTCAAGGTGCGGTCGCACCATGGAGCGATACATCAGCATTATAACATCCTCACACCTGTTTTCCATACCTTTCCTAATAATACCCAACATTCTATTCGCTTTCCTAGCTGCAGCAGCACACTGAGCAGAAGGTTTCAGTGTATTATCGATGACGACACCCAGATCCCTTTCTTGGTCCGTAACTCCTAACGTGGAACGTTGCATGACGTAGCTATAGTTCGGGTTCTTTTTTCCCCACATGCATCACCTTGCACTTGCTCACATTAAACGTCATCTGCCATTTAGCCACCCAGTCTCCCAGTCTCGTAAGGTCCTTCTGTACTTTTTCACAATCCTGTCGCGAGTTAACGACTTTGAAAAACTTTGTGTCATCAGCAAGTTTAATTACCTCGCTAGTTACTCTCATCTCTAAATCATTTATAAATATATTAAAAAGCAGCGGTCCTAGCACAGACCCCTGAGTAACTACTACTATTACTACTACTATTTAGCATTTCTATAGCGCTACAAGGCGTACGCAACCCCACTAACTACCCTTCTCCACTGTGAATACTGTCCATTTAACCCCACTCTCTGTTTTCTATCCTTCAACCAGTTTTTAATCCACAATAGGACATTTCCTCCTATCCCATGACCCTCCAATTTCCTCTGTAGCCTTTCATGATGTACCTTGTCAAATGCCTTTTGAAAATCCAGATACACAATATCAACCGGCTCCCCTTTGTCCACGTTTGTTTACTTCTTCAAAGAATTGAAGTAAATTGGTCAGGCAAGATTTCCCCACACAAAAGCCGTGCTGACTTGGTCTCAGTAATCCATGGCCTTGGATGTGCTTTGTAATTTTGTTTTTGATACAAAATTACAGAGTATTAGGGATAATGCCAGGAGTGGCCAAAAAAAACTGCTGGACCCCACCAACTGAATGTCTAAACCTATGGGGGATGGAGTAGGGAGGGAGCAAGTGCAGTTCAGGAGAAGTGAGAGTGAGTGGAATTACATACAAACTACTCACACAAACAATACATAATATGCATATTCAAAAAATTAAACAATGGCAAGGAAAACCTGCCAGTCACGATCACCATCAACAGAAAGAAACGAAAGGACGCAACAAACTCAAACCAAGAAGACAGACAGCTGATAAAAATTAACACCACCGCAAACTCAACTGAACACCACCACCAACAAATACAAATAGGATACATCAATGCCAGATCGGCAGTCAATAAAACCACGATACTAACCGACTGGATCACAACTGATCATCTCGACTTCCTACTCATAAGCGAAACTTGGATCCATGACCCCAAAGATTCAATAATACTAGAGCTCTGCCCCCCAGGATACAAAATTACCCACTGGACAAGAGAAGGAAAAAGAGGAGGAGGAATAGCAATAATCTATAAATCCCAATTCACAGTCACAACAACAGCAGAGTCTATTCTTCCCCAACTCGAAATAGCCTCAGTCAGAATCAACTACCCCAACCTACGTGATCACCTAAACCTAATCTTATTCTACAGACCCCCGGGCAATTGGCAAGACTCACAAACACACTTTCTGGACTTTATATCAAACACCTATGTTACTACCCAGAACCTCCTCATAGCAGGAGACATCAGTCTTCACCTTGAAGATAATAACTTAAGCAATGTACGCGAATGCAAAGACTTCCTGCAACTATGGGAACTCCACTGGCCAAACACACAACCCACCCATAACAAAGGACACACACTAGACATCATCACCCACAAATTCTCACCAGAATCAAATTTCACACTAATAGACACAAAATGGACAGCCAGGCCATGGTCCGACCACCACAGTGCAAACCTCACCCTCCACTGGAGAACAAAAAAGACACAACAAAAACAACAAACATATACTACGAGAGGCAAAATAGACCCACTAACATTCTGGCAACAACTCTACACTGACGAATGGACAATACCTACAGACTCACCCCAGTTTCTCCAAGAATGGGATAACAACATAGCACCACTTCAAACCAGAACCTCACATAGTAAAAACTCAATACCATGGTTTAACGAAGAATTGAAAGAACTAAAAACAAAAGTTAGAAGATTGGAAAGAGCATGGAGCAAGAAAAAAGACAAAAACACACACAAAGACTGGAAACAACTACAAAGAAAATACAAGTATACGATCAGACAAACTAAAAGGACTTACTACAAAACCAAAATAGAACCAAACTATAAGGATACACACAAACTCTTCTCACTCGTAAACAATCTTCTAAATACTACCAAGGTCACCTCTAACAACACAGAAACCCCATCAGCAACCAACCTTGCGAACTACTTCAACGAAAAAAATCATAAAACTCCAACTCATGATACCCACTAACACAACGCACTATACAAATATCCTTGAATGTCTAGACCCAAATCCCAGAGAATACCCAGCAGATCCATCATGCACCGACTTTGACACGCTCTCATCAAAAGAAATCTCAAATTGGCTAAGAAAATACGCCAAATCGCAATGCAAATTAGACATCTGCCCTAACACTCTAATAAGAACCGCACCCAAACAATTCAAAACAGACCTCACGAACCACATAAACTACAGGCTTCAAAATGGACTTTTTCCAATGGATAAAGGAAACATCCTACTCACTCCGTTACCGAAAGATGCTAAAAAAGCACAATGGACCTAACCAACTATTGACCAGTAGCATCCATTCCACTCATGACCAAACTCATGGAAGGCATAGAGACGAAACAACTGACTGAACACTTAAATAAACACTCAATTCTGCACGAGTCCCAATCAGGATTTCGGACAAATCACAGCACCGAAACTGTACTAGTGTCGGCAATGAACACATTCAAACAAGCAATTGCGACTGGTAACAACATCCTCCTCCTGCAATTCGACATGTCTAGTGCCTTTATTGTCTAGTGGTTATTAGTATATAACCACGATATACTAATACATATACTAGAATACTTCGGAGTAGGAGGCACTGTTCTCAAATGGTTCAAAGGATTCCTAACCACAAGATCATACCAAGTAATAACGAACGAGGACAGATCACCACAATGGATACCTGAGTGTGGAGTCCCCCAAGGATCCCCGCTCTCACCAACATTATTCAACCTCATGATGATACCTCTAGCCAAGCTACTAGCCAATCAAAACCTCAACCTCTACATCTATGCAGATGACGTCACAATTTACATTCCATTCAAACATGATCTAAATGAAATCACCAATGAAATCAACCAAAGCCTCCAAATAATGCACACCTGGGCAGATGCATTCCGACTAAAACTTAACGCAGAAAAAACACAATGCCTTGTACTCACCTCACAACATAACACAAAAAACTTCAACACCATGACCACGCCATACTGTTCCCTTCTGGTCTCACAAAACTTGAAAATTCTTGGAGTCACCATTGATCGAAACCTCACTCTTGACACCCACGTGAAAAACACGACCAAAAAGATGTTCTACACCATGTGGAAACTTAAAAGAGTAAAACCTTTCTTCCCGAGATACATCTTCCGTACTCTGGTACAGTCAATGGTAATAAGTCATCTGGACTACTGCAATGCACTGTACGCCGGGTGCAAAGAACAAACAATCAAAAAACTCCAAACTGCCCAGAATACGGCCGCCAGCCTCATATTTGGAAAGACTAAATATGAAAGTGCAAAACCACTAAGAGAGAAACTTCACTGGCTCCCACTGAAGGAACGTATTGCGTTCAAAATCTGCACGATTGTACACAAAATCATTCATGCAGATGCCCCAATCTACATGCTAAACCTCATGGATCTACCTCCCAGAAACGCCACAAGATCATCTCGCAAATTTCTCAACCTGCACTACCCTAGCTGCAAAGGACTGAAGTATAAACTGATGTATGCTACTACCTTCTCGTACATGAGCACGCAGCTATGGAATGCATTACCCACAGACTTGAAAGCAATCAACGAAACAACAATCTTTCGAAAATCTCTGAAAACATTCCTCTTCAACAAGGCCTACAATGAACACCTATAACCTCACTTTGTCACCTCACCTACCCACTCAAGCTCACCTTATACAACTATCCTAAGCACTCCCTTCCTTCTTCCCTTCCTTGATCGCTACACATTACTAACTGTATCAGATATCCTGATATGACAATGTCAACAAATTTATGTAAGCCACATTGAGCCTGCAAATAGGTGGGGTAATGTGGGATACAAATGCAATAAATAATTAACAAATGCCACACTGGGTCAGACCAGTTGCCTATCAAGCCCAATCCAGGTTGCTTATCAGAAGTACCCAATAGATACTAAAACTGAAGGTCCAGTCACTGCAGTTCATTCCCAGCTCCAGGCACTATGAGGTAGCACTCTAAACCATATCTAGCTTTTATTTCTTAATAGACTTTTCCTCCAGAAATTTGTTCAGACCCTTTTTAAGTCAGGTGGATGGGGATCAATGTGCTGCATAGTATTTTTCTTAATGTAACTGCGCTTTGGATTTGAAAGAGTCAGGAAACACTGCTGTGGGTTATGATTGAATTGACTGGCAGAGCTGTTTGCAAGAAACATATTTATGCCTGGCCATTGCAGTTAGAGTCTGTCTTTCAGGCCACATAAATGATACAGTACTTGATTGTAGCTATAGCTTGTCTTATTCCCATTGGTAAAATCACTCATGTCTTAAGGTTGAGAAGCCTGGAATGGAAAGAGATGCTGGTGAACAGTGTCTTTTGAAGCAGTTTTTAGAAACAGTAGCCCCAGGGCAGAAAAGAGCTGATTTTTTTTTCCATAGAAAGAAATAGCTAAGATGGTGTGAGGAAAAACATGTTCAAAAATAATAAATAGAATGGGTGTGATGTCCAGCCGTTAAAAAAAAAAGTTTTTGTATAAAATGTGTAAACTGCTGTGATAGAAACCTAAGAATGGTGGTGTATCAAATCCCATCCCCTTTCCCTTTGTCAAGCTGCCTGTCCATTCTTCTGAAAATCAACAACCTTGGTATTCAGGAAATTCAAGCATGGAAACATAGCCTCAGCAGCAGTTTTTTTCAAGTTGATTTTTTAAATTCTCTTTTTATTTCAGTGGCGCATCTTTCTTCCCAATCTGAAGTTTGAAGTAATTAATTCCTCCTTCATCTCACTCTATACAGGTAAGGTCTCTTTAAACATAAGGTTACCAGATGTCCTCAATTTTCAGGGATTACCCCCTGATTTTATTGCAGTATCCCCAGTTCCATAGACTGCCAGGACATCCTGTCCCTGATTAAAGTGCAGAAGTAGGATGGGCTGCAGAACAGATTACCTCCCCCTCCCCCTCCCTACCCCCATCTCCATGTGCACATGGTCCAGCAACTCCTCCTCTTGCAACCCTGCAATCCATACCCTCTCCTCAACCCTCTGGTAGTGTCAGGGCTTACAAGTGTCAGCACTAAAACAAAGAAGTAACTGGCGTGGAACCTCACGCTTAAATGTGCTGGCAGATACGCATGTGAATAGTTACTCATGTCTCGGAGCAATCATATATATGTGTGCCCTTTTCACCACTAGATGTATGTGTAAGCAGTAGTTTTAGAGGGAAACATATGCGTGTACTCTCCATTTCTAAAATAGCTGCTTTTTATATTTACACTGGCTACATCTATTGATACAGCTAGGTCTAAATCTGTGCAACTGAAATACAGGCCTGAATTTTATATGCTAGGCTATAGGAGGGTAATTTTATAACAGAAAGGCACAGAGATACCTGCTTCTTAAAGATACCTGGTAACCCGTCATATTCAGCAACACCAACTTAACAGGTATGTGGCTGAATGTCCACTCAAAGTTAACCCATTACCTGTCAGTATATTGACAAACATATTTCTAGAAAGGAGGTGACACATTTGGAGACAGAGGACTGAGTAATCCCAGTAGCCAGAGTATACAGAGCAGTAATCACTTTCAAGTCAACAATCTACAAGGGCAGTAAATATGGAAGACCATCAGGCTTATTTTCGAAAGAGAAGGGTACCCATCTTTCGACACAAATCGGGAGATGGGCGTCCTTCTCCCAGGGTCAGCCAAATCGGCATAATCGAAAGCCGATTTTGGGCGTCCTCAACTGCTTTCCGTCGCGGGGATGACCAAAGTTCATGGGGGCGTGTCAGAAGCATAGCGAAGGCGGGACTGGGGCGTGCTTAACACATGGGCGTCCTTGGCCGATAATGGAAAAAAGAAGGACATCCCTGACGAGCACTTGGCCGACTTTACTTGGTCCATTTTTTCCTGCAACCAAGCCTGAAAGATGTGCCTGAACTGACCAGATGACCACCGGAGGGAATCAGGGGTGACCTCCCTTTACTCCCCCAGTGGTCACTAACCCCCTCCCACCCTAAAATAAAACTTTAAAAATATTTGGTGGCAGCCTCAAATGTCATACCCAGCTCCCTGACAGCAGTATGCAGGTCCCTGGAGCAGTTTTAGTGGGTGCAGTGCACTTCAGGCAGGCGGACCCAGCCCCACCCCCCACCCCCCCACCTGTTACGCTTGTGGTGGTAAATGTGAGCCCTTCAAAACCCACCAGAAACCCACTGTACCCACATCTAGGTGCCCCCCTTCACCCCTTAGGGCTATGGTAGTGTTGTACAGTTGTGGGTAGTGGGTTTTGGGGGGTTTTCTGGGCTCAGCACCCAAGGTAAGGGAGCTATGCACCTGGGAGCAATTTGTGAAGTCCACTGCAGTGCCCCCTAGTGTGCCCGGTTGGTGTCCTGGCATGTCAGGGGGACCAGTGCACTACGAATGCTGGCTCCTCCCACGACCAAATGGCTTGGATTTGGTCGTTTCTGAGATGGGCGTCCTCGATTTCCATTATCGCTGAAAACCGGGGACGACCATCTCTAAGGATGACCATCTCTAAGGTTGACCTAAATGTTAAGATTTGGGCGTCCCCAACTGTATTATCGAAACGAAAGATGGACGCCCATCTTGTTTCGATAATACGGGTGTTCCCGCCCCTTCCCGAGGATGTCCTGCGAGGACGCCCTCAGGAAAACTTGGGCGCCCCATTCGATTATGCCTCTCCATGTGTCCATGCACCTTATCACACATCTGGCAGACAAGAGCTGGAGTCCACCTGAATCTGGTTAGGCTTTCTCTTTCTGTCAGCTCTTGTAAATTAGCCCGAGCTGGAAGATTCTTCTGCAGGTGGCTTGGCATCTCCTGGAGCATGCATGAAAGAGTAGGTAAGACTTTTACCACCACATAGTTCAGAAACATATCCATCTTACAGATGCCAACTGGAATGGAAAGTACAAACCTCTTCCTTTTGGTTTTATAGAAGACTAGTAAAAAATGCCCGTTTCAAAAGGGAAGGAAACGGGCGCTAGCAAGGCCATCCCCCACCCTCCCTCGCTGTCCCAGACTCTGCTGTCCCTCCGTTTTCACCCCCCCCCCTTCCGCGACCCAGTCGACCCCCCCCCCCCCTTCTCGGCGAAAACCGTCCCCCGCTGCCGTCCAGTACCTGTGCTGACGGGGGACCCCAACCCCCGTCGTCCAAAGTCCTATGCTGGCCTTCGCGGCGTTGCTTCTTCAATGATTTTGTGTTCAAGTTCCTCTGTGGGTAAATGTTCCCTGCATTGGTTATAAGCATAGATACTTTAAAGCTGTTAACAGAGACAGATTGCCCTGGAGACTGGGTGGCCACTGAGAAAGACAAAAGATGGCAGTGCATACCCTCAGACTAAATTTGCCCTTTTTAAAGTGTAAGGGTTTGCAGGCTAGTACTATAGAAATATTGCCAGCCTATGAGACCCTCTACCTTTAAGAGAGCAGACTCGGTTGAAGGGGGGGGGGGGCGGGGAGAAGGTACTGCAGTTTGCAACATGGGTCATGGGGCAATAAGGCAGGATGTAGGAAAGTAGTCATTGAAGCCTGGAACAGCAGAGACTCAGAATCAGTTTAGGTGAGGAGGAGGAGGGATGAAGGAGAGAGAGAGAGACTGAGGAGGGATCAGAGATAAGATCCTCAAGTCCAGACATAGTTTTGGCCACAATCTGCCCTTGCCCACTAGCTCAGGGATCCTTATACCAAGCCGCGGTAAAAAGGGCCCTGCAGTAGCAGCAGGGGCCGTTTTTCCCGTGCGCCAGGGCCCTTTTTACAACAGTGGGTAAAAAGCCCCTAAAAATAAAATGGTCCCGTGAGCCAGTGGTAGTTCCAAGTTGCCACGTGGCAACCCTTTCATAAAAGGGCCCCTTAAAGAGGTGGAGGGAAATTGGGGAGGAGGGCTGAAAGCTTCATGCATACTTCTGCTTTGTATATTTGCAACTAATTCAATGCAGGTGCAAATATATTCATCCAACATGGAGCCCCATTCACAGAGCTGGCTTCTTTTTTAAAAGGAAATCATATGCAAGATTGAACGTGGATTTGCAGGCCCATGGGATTAATGTCTCTGTGAGCCTGCAAGTCTGCAAAAATGTAGCTTATCTGTGTATTGAGCGCTAAAGTACCACCCTTTCTGTGATATTGCCTGCTATAAATTTGCATGTAAGTGTTGCTGCTCCTTGGCTGGTTAAGAAAGCATCATAGTGACAGAGGAAAAGACGGTCAGTGCCATCAGGCCATTATCAATCCAACTAGTCCTCCAGGTTCAAAATTAGGATATCTTTCTTCTTAAATCTCTGTTCTGACACAATTTTCATATTCCATTCTAATGGAATATGAGAGAGTAAAAGAAAACAAGTCAGCAGTGTATTTTTGCAGTGGAACTTCACACTTTTCACCCAAAGAATATAGTGGGAGTTATTCAGCAAGCAGAGAAGGCTAAAAATGTCATCCAAGTGTGAGGAATGTGTCTGGTAAACCAGGTCAGAGATGTAATAGTGGTTATCAGTCGAATGTATATAACAGATCTGCCTCCTGCATGTTTGAAATTTCTTTTTTTTTTTTTACAGTGTTTTGTTTCTAATTCCTTCTCATAGTGTCAACAATTATTTGTGTGCTCCCAATATTCCCATCTCCATCTCTTTCTGCTACTATTTACCATTCTATAGTGCTATTGGATGTATGTATTGCTGTACACATACACCTAAGAGAAATGGCATCTGATCTGCAAACTTGCATTCTATTGAAGACAGACGGGACAAATGAGAGAATTAAGCAGGTTCATTTATTATGGGAAATGATTAAAAATACAAGGGTTAAGTTTCAAGCTAGTACTGAAAAAGGTGTGAGCAAAATCCAAATAAAAAAAAATAAAAGCAGCCTAAAAAATGTGACCTTTTAGGCTGGATTTGAATAGGGCCAGGGAAGGAACATGATGCACCAATTCAGGAAGTCTATTCAAAACGTATGGGACTAGATTTTCTATATCACACCTAAAACATTGGCGCCAAAATGAAATTCACGTAAGCGTATTCTATAAAGTATGTCTTAATTTAGGAGTACTTTATAGTATAAGCCTAAATTTCTGTCTTGGCCATATTAATTTTCAGATGGTGATGAGGCATTCAGATTAAAATTTCAGGCAAGCAGCTCTGGGTGAAATGTATAGTCTGGAGAGGTAAATTTGAGAGCCATCAGCATAAATGATGGTACTGAAAGCCATGGGAGGAGATCAGAGCACCAAAGCAACAAGTATATAGAAAGAGCAACAAAACCAGAATATCTGGCACTATTTACTAAGCAAAGGCCGAAAATGCCAGGGATGATTGAGACCCGTATTAAGCATACCACTGGTGGTAATATACAGTACTGCAAAGCTCTGGCCACCCTCATTAAATTAATAGTATGAGGTGAGTTTCTGATAATGAGGCACATTTGTGGATTTGAGGTGTTTAGTATTTGTTTAGAATCTGTGCTTGAATTTTGATTTCTAACAACCCACTTTGTTTCAATGGCTTAAAACTCTGAAATGCCTCCTTGCTCCCTTTCGGGATTTTCAAGAGAAGAAGCAACTTTAATGGTAGATGGAAATGTATCAGCTTGTATCTTTGAGCCCTGACTTATGATTAGCTGTCATGTATGCTGGAACAGATAATGCAGTGCTTAATTAAATCCATAGATCTTCTTTTTTTTCCCCCCCACCAGGTGACAACACTGTGATTAATAGATTTTAGCTGGGCTCTGAATAAAGGAGAGGTATTTCCATCAGTAACTACCCATAAAGATTATCCCTACTGCCTGTGAAAAAAATGTGTGGATAAGTGGCACAGCTTGCTGCAGGAATTGATAGCAAAATGAATTCTGGTGCTACCAGAGAAATTGGAGAATCTGATGGCAGAGACTATTTTTAATTATTTGTATCTAAATTGATTTTTACTTCAGGCTGATGTAAACAATTACACACATCCTCTTTCTCTCCATCTGCTATTGCATTATTCAGTGTCCTGTCTTATAGAGAACTTTACATTATTATATGCATGCTAGATGTTCTTTGTAGTGGTGAGGAAGGACTGGGACTTGCTTTCACTTTCCTTCCACCCTCTAGGCACACAAGCACTCCTGTGTCACATAATCTTGTGACTTAGTTTAAAGGTGCCAAAGAGTAACTAGATTTTAAGTTTTCATGCTAAACAAGCATCTTCTTGTTTTCAGTAGAGTGGTACTCTGTTAACCTGCCAAAAATAGAATAAGTTAAAATCAACAAAAAAAAGAAAACAAAGAGAAAGAAAGAAAATAGTCACATCAGGGTAGCAGTATCTGATGTTGGAGAGTTTCCGTAGATGCAGAGCCTTGTCTTAAATACATGCAGGAGTGCACATGAATTTGCTGGTACAAGTATACACATTGAAAAAATAGATGTAAAGGATCTGGCAGCTTTACAAGGAGGTGTTAGCACATACTGTGAGATATGTCGTTTTCACAACTTCTACATTTCTGTGGCAGTGCTTCCATGTGTAGCTGCCCCATTTTACAAACCTAATGTGTAAGTGCTGCCAGTTAATTAGGGAGACCACAGTTTTAACTTGGCATTGTTTTGGAGGAGAAAATAAACTACATTGGATTAAAGAGAATGACTCCCTCAATCCCTTATGTAAAGTCCTGGCTAAATTGAGTACTTTTTAAAGCCTATTTGTGCCTTTGAGCTCTGGTGAAAACCAACATGGAAATTTTTTCCCCATACATGAGTATTCCCTTTTAAAATGGGGAATACACAAGCAGATTTAGTCCGGCACAAACCATATCCACACTATATACCTCATGAAATCTCCTTGGTGTAGATCCCCATATGTAAATAGCGACTTTCTGAAATCAATATTTACACTTGTATGTGATGCACATGGCTATGTGTCTAAAATAATAGCCTATAGGTGAAAGTTAACTACTTGTGAGGAGGCCATTTTGCAAATTTAAATAGGCTTTTACACCTAGAAAAAAATTACAAAAGCCCAAAATGGCAGTGTGTTGTTGTGTATTTCAAGGATAACCCAAAGCAGAGATGGCAAGGAGCACAGATGTGATCACAGGTCCAAATAGCACTTTATTGGCTGACAAGACAGGGCCATAAACTGGATGGTAAAGTCATCAGCTGGTTTCATTTTCTGTTCCTGTGAGTAATGGTGTCAGTGACTCTGCTTATTTTTAAAGCACACAGTCACTCACTTTTATGTGAGTGTTATGCAAAGACCTTTGCAGACTGATGACCTTACCAAGGGAAGTGCTGGATTTACAAAGATAGAAATATCCACCATTGTTTTAAAACCAACATTGTCTAAAAGATCTCAAAATTTAAAATATCAGCTATGAAAAAATAAGAAAAGTTTACTCACATGTTCCTGGATGTGTTTGGAAATGGGTAAAACAAACTTGGTATGACACCCTAACTTATATATACAATGGTGTCATGCATGCATGATTACTGTATTGAGATTAAAAAAAGCTTTATAAATACATCTATATTATGATTCAAAAACCTTAAAAACACATCTTCTCAATTAAAAAAGAGGTTATCCAAATTAAAAACAGTGGTGAATGAGTAAAAAACAGTGCTAGTTGCTTTAAAAAGTCCCGAGGTATTGAATATCCAGGTTTAGCACTGACTGCGGGAGTTAGTCGGGCTAACTCCCATGGTCTGAATATCAGTCCCATAATTTCTAGTGACGAGAAGCCGTCAGTGTCAATCTTTTGTCAAGAAGAAGGCATGTATGACTTTATGTTAATTGTTTTGCTTGGTCATTCACACCCATATGCACCATCATAGGCCACACTTGTATGCGCTCAAACCTTTTGACAAAATCAAACTGAGTACCATTTTGCATCAAACGCTCAGAGTTGGGAGAGGAGATTTAAAATATTTCTTTCTATACTGTGGACAACTGACAAAACTGAATTCTCTATCAAACAATACTTGTCCTTTTTTCATAAAGATAAGTTATGCTGCATTAGTTTACATGCTATTTATATTTATATTGCTGATTAAGATGCTTTTGGAACATTAGTACTCATTTTCAAAACACATAGACTTACAAAGTTACATAGAGGGGCATTTTCAATATGACATCTAAGTTGGACTTTGGACATTTTGCGCTAAACGTACCAAATCTGAATAAGAAATATGGCTATTTTTGAAACAGCAAAATGTATTTTTTTTTCTTAAATAGCCACATGTAAGATGTTTTTGTGCTCTGTGTTTATCTTTTTGGGCCATTTTTGAAAAAAAAAAAAAAACGTCCAAGTGAAAACTGTAGAAAATCAAGCCGTTGGGATGTAGGAGGAGCCAGCATTCTAGTAGACTGGCCACATAGGCATCCCAGGAGAGCAATGGGTCACCCTAGGGGGCACTGCAGTAGACTTCATATAAAAGCTCCTAATACACATCTCACCATCACCCCCTTATACTGTATGCTGAGCTCTCCAAAACCCACTACCCCAAACTGTACACCACTACAATAGTCCTTATTGATGAAGGGGTCACCTATATGTGGGTACAGTAGGTTTTGGGAGTATGGGAGGGCTCACACTTTTAACCACAAGTGTTGCAGATAGAGTGGGATATGGGCCTGGGTCCTCCTCTTTATAGTGCAGTTCACTGACCACTACACTACCCCAGGGACCTGCTTCCAGCTCTGATAGACCTGGCTATAACATCTGAAGCTATCATAGAGGCTGGTAAGTAATAGGGGGTGGGAGGAGGTCAGTGACCACTGGGGGAGTAAGGGGGGTCATGCCTGATTCCCTCCAGTGGTCATCTGGTCATTTAAGGCACCTTTTTGTACCTAATTTGTTCTAAAAACAGGTCTAGAACAAAATGTTGAAATTTCAGCCTAGATGTATTCATTTTGTTCCATTATGGCTGTAAAATGTCCAAGTATTAGGGACACCCTAAGCCTGCCCCAGAATACCTCCCACACGCCCTCTTGTGATTTGAATGCACTGCAGATGAATTGCATAGATAAGCGTCTGCAAAACAGGTTTTGAAAATACCGATATGGACGTTTTGAGAAGAAATTCGTCCAAATGCTGCTTTATGAAACTTTCTGAACATTTTTCTCTTTTGAAAATGAGCTCCTCAGTAATCTGTGTAACTTTCTAAGTCTATGTGCTTTGAAAATGAGCCTGTTACAGCGAATGTGCATTGAATTTGTAGTGTTCTCATAGTGGCCAACGGACTTTCACTTACTGGAAATTATACCATTATGGATTAGATTTTCACTCAGTTTAATTTTGGCACAAAGTTTGAGCATATATGGGCATGAATGATCAAGTCAAACAGCTGACATAAAATCATATACTTTCCAGTACATAACATATTTTTGGCAAGCTTTTGTTTTTGCATATCTATTCTATAAAGGCAGCATTGTTGCCCATGTACCCTTATAAAATAGGCTTTCAAAAACCAGCCCCAGTAATGAGCAAATGGCTATGCACAAATTGACACCTGCTCTGAATAAAGGTGTAAAAATGTGCAGGTCAGTTTAGGAAGAGAACATCAAGGCCAGAAGGATGTTAGGCTGCATAGAGAGGGGTATAACCAGCAGAAGAAGGGAGATGTTGATGCCCCTTTAAAAGTCACTGGTGAGGCCCCACTTGGAATGTTGTGTTCAGTTTTGGAGGCCGTATCTTGCTAAAGATGTAAAAAGACTGGAAGTGGTGCAAAGAAAAGCTACAAAAATGGTATGGGATTTGTGTTGCAAACCGTACGAGGAGAGACTTGCCGACCTGAACATGTGTATTTTGGAGGAAAGGAGAAACGGGTGACATGATATAGACGTTCAAATATTTGAAAGGTGGTAATCCGCAAATTAATCTTTTCCGGAGACAAGAAGACAGTAAAACTAAGAGGACATGAATTGAGGTTGAAGGGGGGCAGACTCAGGAATAATGTCAGGAAGTATTATTTCACGGAAAGGGTGGTAGATACGTTGAATGCCCTCCAGCAGGAGGTGGTGGAGATGAAAACGGTAATGGAATTCAAAAATGCATGGGATAAACACAAAGGAATCCTGTTTTGAAGGAATGGATCTATGGAATCTTAGTGGAGATAGGGTGGTGACGCCGGTAATTGGCGAGTAAAACCAGTGCTGGCTGGACTTCTACGGTCAGCACCCAGATAGTGGCTGAATAGGTATGGATGGGCTGGAGTGTAAATTTTAAGAGGCTTCGACGTTAGCTTCAGAACTTTTAGTACAGGAACAGTGCTGTGCAGACTTTTACGGTCTGTGCCCTGAGGAAGGCAGGCACAAATCAAACTCGGGTATACATATAAAGTATCGTATACCATGTAAAATGAGTATCTTGTTGGGCAGACTGGGTGGACCGTTCAGGTCTTTATCTGTCGTCATTTACTATTTACTATAAGGCTTGCCTATGTTCAGTGTTGATACGTTTGGTCTTTTTTTAGAGGCTTAGCAGTGTCTACAGATACAGCAGATAAGTCAGAATCTCTGGAAAAAGGTTTGTTTGTAGATTAATTTGAAAGGTATTAATCCACAAAAAAACCTTTTCCAGAGACGGAAAGGTGGTTGAACTAGAGGACATGGATTGAGGTTGAAAGGGGGCCGACTCAGGAATAATGTCAGGAAGTATTTTTTTCTCTTATGTGGGAAGGACAGGGAACCACCATTTTGAAGGTGGCGCTGGGAAGAGGAGGGAATGCTACTCCCTCCTTCATTGTTACAAGGTACGGGGGAGGGGGAGGTGGCCGCTAGACTACCAGGGCAGGCAGGGATGAGGTTTGTTGCCACCAGGGAGTTATTTTTTGTATTAGGTGTTAGGGGGCCTAGAGGTCCACCGGACCTTCAGCCCCCCTGTGCCCTCATTTCTGGGGGGGATGTGGGGTCTTGGGGGGGCACAAGGGCTTCAACCATTGGGCTTCAACTACTGGACTCCCAGGACTGACGGTGACAGCCCAGGATGCCTGGCTTGGACAGGGGGAGGGGGAACAGAGGGAGCCTTAATCCTAATGCTAGCTTTGAGCTGGTGTAGGGTTAAGGCGCTATTTTACCCGTATGATCAGAGCACTGTACTCTGACCATACAGGTGGAATACCACAGAGCTCATTTAAATCTAAGTGAGCTCTGTGGTATTCCCTGGTGCGGATGCTGTAGACCCCTCTGATCGTATGTGCAAGGGTAAATGCGGGCACTAGTCTTTCGCTTGTGGCCTCTAGCGCCTGCAATTACCTTTGATCATCGGGACCAGAATGAAAGACATGTTGATTGTTTGGAATGAGTGTGAATAGGCATGATAAGTGATACCAATCTGCAAGATTACCTGAATGTGACTGTACTGAGGAATTTAGCTACCATATTTTCACAGATTAATAGGTGCTGAAATATAAGCCAGGACTGGTTGGTGTTTTAGGGGTTTTTCCTCATTTACTTTACTTTCAGTCCTGGTCCTTGTATTCCTCTGTCTGTCCCACAAGCTGCTTCCTGAGTCCTTGATCCACACCTTTTGTACCTGTCCTCTTCAGGTCTGTGCCCTGAAGAGGACAGGTACAAATCAAGGTAGGGTATACACAAAAAGTAGCACGTATGAGTTTATCTTGTTGGGCAGACTGGATGGACCGTGCAGGTCTTTTTCTGCCGTCATCTACTATGTTACTATGTTACTGAGGAATATTGTTATTGATTATTGGGTCACCTATATAAGAACGGCAAGCCCTGGATGTGTAGTTGTGAAGTAGGATAGAAGGGATTATAAAATCAGCTCAGCTCCACGTGCTTGAGAAAGCAGAATTCAAAGCCAAACCTATTTCTATGATTTGTACCTCTGAGATCCCTCCCCCTATATAGAGTGCCTTATAATGGTCCAGGGAATGTGCTCAAAGCCTACAGACTGTACTGAAGTCAATCTCGAATCTCTTTTTAAAAAGGCAAACATGTCAAAAGAGACAATTTGTAACACAGAGAGGCATATTTTCAAAGCACTTAGCCTTCCAAAGTTCCATAGGTTTCTATGGAACTTTGGAAGGCTAAGTGCTTTGAAAATGAGCCCCTAAGAGATACAAATTATCAGCAGTATACCAAGAGACTGTAGTGTATATAGGCCCAGATAACTAAAAAAAAAACTAAAGTTAGCAAACAGTTTTCCTTAGAGAGACCGAAACACGTTGGGTTTTTTTTTGCTTGTAGAAAATAGATAGCAGAAAGACTCGAACGTGCATGGAAAAAAACAAAAGACGAACACACACTTAATGCTTGGAAACAGATACATAGGAAATACAAATACGCAATAAGACAAACCAAAAGGACATACTGTAAAACTAAAATAGGACCTGATTTCAAAGACACGAAGAAAGTATACCAACTAGTGAGCAAATTACTAGACACTACATCGGTCACTGCAACCAATAGAGACATTCCACCTGCAGACAAACTTGCTAAATACTTTAATGAAAAAATCACAAACACGCAAAACACTACCTCAGGACAATACTGATACCGAAAACTTCATCAATAGCTTGGATGCAAACCCTGGAGAATACCCAGCTGACTGAACTTGGTCAAACTTCACGCTCCTCACTGTTGAAACAGTCGCCCAAGCGATCAAAAGGTTCTCTAGCACCCACTGCAAACTGGACACCTGCCCCAGCTACCTGCTAAAATCCGCCCCTGACCGCTTCATAACAGACCTTACATCCCATCTAAACTACTTGCTCCAACAAGGTCTTTTCCAAGAAAAAAACAACCGAACTTGCCAACTATCGCCCTGTTGCATCTATCCCACTAGCAGTCAAACTGATGGAGAGCATGGTGACCAAACAGATTACTGACTACATGGACAAGTTCTCATTATTACATGAATCACAATCGGGATTTCGCCCCCTCCATAGTACCGAAACTGTGTTAATCACTCTCCTGGCCAAATTCAAGCAAGAAATAGCTACAGGCAAGAGCATACTTCTCCTTCAATTTGATATGTCGAGCGCATTCGATATAGTAAACCACAACATACTACTAAGACTATTTCGGGATTGGTGGAAATATACTTAGCTGGATCAAGAGTTTTCTTACCACCAGAACATACAAGTTCACCATACAAGTGAAATCAAAATTAAATATATCACCTCCTTGGAAAGCAGACTGTGGAGTACCTCAAGGATCACCACTATCACCAACACTCTTCAACATAATGATGATCCCACTGGCCAAGTCCTTATCAAAGCAAGGCTTCAACCCGTTCATCTACTCAGACGATGTCAAAATACATTCCCTTCAGACATGATCTAACAGAAATCATCAATGAAATCAAACTCGGTCTGAACACCATGAACTCATGGGCAAATTATTTTCAACTGAAACTGAACACTGAAAAAACACACTGCCTCATCTTCTCATCTCAACACAATACGTACAAACCCACAACATTAATCACCCCAGACCACACCCTCCCTATCTCAGACAGTCTGAAAATACTCGGCGTTACAATCGACCGCAACCTCACATTCGAGAGCCAAGTGAACTCCACAACAAAGAAAATGTTCCACTCAATGTGGAAACTCAAACGCGTAAAACCTTTCTTCCCGAGGGAAATATTTTGTAACCTTGTACAATCAATGGTACTAAGCCATTGATTGTACAAGGAATCTATGCGGGATGCAAAGAACAACTTACAAAGAACTCCAGACCGCTCAAAACACAGCAGCCAGGCTGATATTTGGTACATCGCGATTCGAAAGTGCCAAACCCCTCCGAGAAAAAATGCACTGGCTTCCAATCAAAGAACGTATCACCTTCAAAACCTGCACCTTGGTCCACAAAATTATCTACGGCCAAGTCCCAGGATACATGACAAACCTCATCGACCTACCAATCAGAAATATAACCAGTTCATCTCAAAACTACTTGAACCTCCACTACCCAAACTGCAAAAGACTCAAATACAAAGCAACCTACGCATCCAGCTTCTCCTATATAAGCACACAACTATGGAACACATTGCCAAAAGCTGTGAAAACAACCTACGACCACCTACAGTTCAGGAAGTCACTAAAAACCTACCTATTCAAAAAGGCATACCCCACCCCACATAGATATCGACACTCTGCAAAACAGCAAAACCAAAGATTGTAACGGACACTATTTAACCTTTCCTCTCCTCAACCCCCATTGTACCTGACACACATGTACCTTATTCGACCACAGTATCACCTTATATTTGTTTCTCTTCCGGACTTGGTGAATGCCTTATTCGACTACAATATCACCTTGTATTTGTTTCTCTACCAGACTTTGCAAACGCGTTTACGGTACTATGTAAGCCACATTGAGCCTGCAAAGAGGTGGGAAAATGTGGGATACAAATGCAACAAATAAATAAATGCTGGCTGTAGCCAAGCAGTGAAATATATAAAAAGAAGCAAGAAAAACATTTGTTTGGTGATTATTTCTGTAGAGTGCTCAGGACTTATTGCTGATTATTCTCTAAGCCAAAATCAACTTGAATGTTGTAAATGCTTTGTTTTCAGTCTTTTTTGGGAACTCTGAATTTTAGATTAATTAAAACAGGAATATATTTGACATATTTTATTCTGGTCCTTTTTATTTCTGTGTGTGTGTGGGGGGGATTCCCAGATGAATCTTCTCTGAAGATGAATAAAGTGGATCATATTCCGCAGTCTCTTGCAAGCCATTCAGGAAGTTACTTGTGGGAAGCTCAAAGAGAAGACAGTGGAGCAGACATGCTGAAACCAGATCCCCGGGATACTTTCTTCCTAAGTAAGTTGGTCAGAACCGTCAAACAAAGTGACACATTTCAACCTCCACATTTGGGATGTAATTTTTTTTTAAAGGAATTCTTTGTGTAAACCGGGTTGTATATGTAGAAAGAGCACGCATAAAATGTGTTACCATATACGCATAGAAAAGTATACTTGCAGTGATCCTACACAACATGCATTTATATATATTTAAAGTGGGCATTGTGTTACAGATATTCCTTACAAAATGCAAATGTATAAATTCTGTAAATGATGCACAATATTCGTCACTTAAGAAAAAATTGGCACTGAATAATGGGTTTTCCGGCATCGGTGCCCTTTATAGAATAATGTGTAGTCCTGGGATTTACACTCAACTTTGAGCACGAGGAGTTACAACAACTGAAACCAGGTGTTGTAGAATAAGCCTAGAAAGTTGTGCACATAAGTTCTAATTAAAGCCAATTACTGCTGCTAATTGGTTGTAATGTACCAATTATCGGCATTGATTCACTTGTTAATCAATTAAGTTGTACACGCAATTTGGCCATGTGGCCAAATTAGCGCAAATGACTTAAGGCGCCATATGGCGCCATTTATAGAATTTGGGGGGTTATGCTTTTGCTGCTGGTTGCAGGTAAAAATGGCAGTTTTATAAGGGAAAGTATACCTGTACTTTACCATCGTAGAACTGTATACCTGTACTTTACCATCTTAAAACTGGTGCTTTTTCTATATATACCTTCCTCATGCACTTATGTCACTGGCTATAAAATTATCCTTTTAATTGTCATGTTTGCTTCAGCTAGATACTCTTCAACTGATTGAAACATACAGGCTGATTCAAAAACACTTATTTTTTAGTGCCAGCCACATAAGTTCTTCTGTAAAGGTTGGATGCATCAATCATTATCTGTCTACAAAGGAGGTGGGATTTAGGGCATTCAGGGGCAACTCCACTTCTACCTTACATGTCTGGGTGGTGGTATTTAGCTACTAAACATATCAATTTGGTGGCCAAGAGGGCTGCACAAGACCCATCTAGTCTTCCCGATTTTCATTTTTGCTGCAGTGCCTGGTCGCCGCATCTCAAGAAAGATATAGTAGAATTGGAAAAGGTGCAGCGAAGGGCGACTAGAATGATAGCGGGGATGGGACGACTTCCCTATGAAGAAAGACTAAGGAGGCTAGGGCTTTTCAGCTTGGAGAAGAGACGGCTGAGGGGAGACATGATAGAGGTATATAAAATAATGAGTGGAGTGGAACAGGTGGATGTGAAGCGTCTGTTCACGCTTTCCAAAAATACTAGGACTAGGGGGCATGCGATGAAACTACAGTGTAGTAAATTTAAAACAAATCGGAGAAAATGTTTCTTCACCCAACGCATAATTAAACTCTGGAATTCGTTGCCGGAGAACGTGGTGAAGGTGTTAGCAGAGTTTAAAAAGGGGTTAGACGGTTGGACTTGGGAAAAATCCACAATTCCAGGAATAACATGTATAGAATGTACGTTTGGGAAGCTTGCCAGGTGCCCTTGGCCTGGATTGGCCGCTGTTGTGGACAGGATGCTGGGCTCGATGGACCCTTGGTCTTTTCCCAGTGTGACATTACTTATGTACTTATGCCATAAACGCCTGCTGATATCTGGCTTTCTTGCTTCCCTCTCCCTGACTCACGCATTCCTTGTCTTGGTAAGGCATTAAAGTCAGATTTCAAGGGACCTCTTGATCTGATCTTCAAATGCAGTACTAGCACTGAATCTTTATTAACTTGTGGTTAACTCTGGAGTCCCAGGTTTTATCTGTCAGATTAATCTCAGCAATGTGGTTCCCAGTAGATGGTATGTGTTTTGCTGTTTTATGAGTGTCACTGTGCAGAATTGGATATCAAAACAGAACAGGAGCTGACTTGGCCATTCTTCATTATGTAATACTCCTGCGTTCTATAAAATAGCGTTTTGCAGTGCCAGTAAAAGTGTATGACATTTACTAGCACCCTCTCAAAATTAAACTCGCCTTTAATCTGATTTTGTTTCTTCAGCTCCTTTGATAGAGCCATCACGGGTAGAAAATGTGTTAGTGCCATGTGCTTATACTCCAACCTATGTGGTCAAGGACTTCCCCATCGCACGCTACCAGGGCCTGCAGTTTGTAAGTATCTCATGGATTTCTCTGGTATCCATTTTGCATCTCACCTTTATTTTGCTGCCGTGACCTGTGCTTTAAAAAGTATCTCTTGAACTTTCATGGGATAATCTAACCAGCTTTCGCAAAGCTTTGAAAACACATCTCTTCAACAAAGCCTACAAAAGTCACCCTCAATGAAACAAATCATTCCTTAAACCACCCAAGTACACCAAAAAACACCTCAAACACCTCTCACACGCCTTACCTAACACCTTCCATCTAAATCCTCTTTCACCTTTGCTTATGATCGACTGTTTTTAAATCATGTAACAACGTTATCATATCTATACTCTGTAAGCCACAGTGAGCCTGCAAAAAAGGTGGGAAAATGTGGGGTACAAATACAATATATAAATAAATAAAAATAATGTAAGTTTGTTATTTGACATGGTTGGTGCTATTACAGTTCTCAGTTAGGGGCCGTTTCACCAAACTGCGGTAAAAAAGTGGCCTTAGTGTGTCCTCATGCAGGTCTTTTCCACGTGTTAATGCTATTTTTACCACCGGGGTAAAATGGCTGATTTTTCTATTTTTCCAATTAATGGCCATGTGCTAATTTTCCCATTAGCACATGGCCATTAGCACATGAGCTCTTACTGCCATCCATTATGAAGGTGGTAAGGGCTCATGTACTGCCACGCACTAATCAGTTAGCAGAGGCGGCCCAAGGCAATCTCCTGCCCGAGGGAGGGATGAGATTCTGCCCCCATCACCACCTGTGCCCGGTCTGGCATCTCCCCCCTTCCCTCCTCTACTCTCGTCCCCACGTTTACCTTATTTTGTTTTCCAAAAGGCGGAAGCAATTCCCATAGGCTGCCTCGCCATGGTGCCGCTGCCACCGGTCTCTTCGCTCTACTGCATCCCGCTTCTGAGGAAATGGGAAGTTACGTCAAGAGGCAGGCCGCAGTAGGGAGAAGAGGCCGGTGCCAGCGGCAGGGCAGCCTACAGGAATTGCTGCTAGTTTTTGGAAAAGAAAAAAATTAAGGTAAACATAGGGAAGAAGGTTGAGCAGGGAAGGGGAGAGTGTCACCTGAGGCCCCCACCTCAGCCAGCCTAATGGTAGGGCCGCCACTAGGTTAGCACGCAGCAAATCTTGACTCTGTGACCTCAACACACATGCAGGTGTATAAAGTTTCATAGCACTTGCACACACCCATTATAGAATAGCGATTTTATTTGGAGCCTAGTTTTCAGCGCCACTTATAGAATCCAGCTCTTAATGTTAATAGAACCAAAGCACAGCTTAATAAATAGGCTGGTATCTTTCACTTTTGTTATATTCTAGTATCTATGCCATTCAGGAAAATTGCTCATCTCTCTCCATTGTCTTCTACCGTAGGTCTATCTTTCATTTGTCTACCCCAGTGACTTCACCCGCCTTACCCACATGGAAACTGAAAATAAATGCTTTTATCGGGAGTCTTCTCTGTATCTGGAAAAGTAAGTCTAGATTTTAATCAAAAATATATGGCTTGCAATAACAATATTGTTACAGCTCTCTGTACATTTCTAATGCTGAACAGATACCACTCCTTTGCTTATTAATTTTATATATTTGATTAGATAGTTAAATATATTTAATTCTTTTTTTTTTGTACATAATATTTTTGCAACTTTAGACGTTTTGGGGTGAATATTCAGCTTGCAGCAGTCAACAATTTTTTAAAAGCTGCTGGTGGCAGCAAAATTAGACCTGGATATGCAGTGCTAGCCCCTATCTTGGGTACCAACAGTAACTGGATAAAGGGATCCTTTAACTAAGCTGCAGTAAGCACTAACGCGTGCTTACTGCAGGATAAAAAGCACTACTGCAAAGTGTGCTCAGGCGTCCTTCGGTAGTTTTGGGATCAGTGCTAAAAAATAGAATTAATGTGTCTGGGGGCAGAGAGTGGTTTACCCATTTGAAATGGCCTGGTTGTAAACTGCCCTTCTCAAACCTGGCCAAAAGTATTAGATGGGGTTCCCTGTCCCGACTACCTACACAAAACAACAGGTGCAAAGTCCACAGACTTTTTTTGTCTCCTTTTTTTTCACTTTTTCTTTAAGCAAAGCAGTCAGATTAGAAACCGTACTGTAAAATCAATAACAGTATCTTGCAAGTGTTTACAGTGTGACAAGACATCTTCAAAACTGGAGACAGCAGGAAAAATGAGGTTATATTCAAATATATGCACATGCTTGTAGGCATCTGCATTAATAAGGGATGTTAAGCTTGGTTTTGATGAATGTGAATTTATGAAGAGCTAGTATCCGCATGTTTTCACGTTGCATTAAAACCACCTCCAGAATTTGTAACTATGCAAACACTTTAAGAATTGCTCCCAAATTTGGGGGGGGGGGGGGGGGTCAGTGTGCTGATTAGAATCTCAAGCAGAGGGTTTTTAAGTTCTTATTTTTATTTCCTGGATGGACCCTGCAGGTCTTTTTGTGCCGTCATCTACTATGTTACTATCCACCTTATAATCGAAAGAGAAAAACGCCTAGATTTCGACCCAAATCGGGAGATAGACGTTTATCTCACAAAAACGAATAAATCGGTATAATCGAAAGCCGATTTTGGACGTTTTCAACTGCACTCCATCGCGGATGCGGACAAAGTTGATGGGGCGTGTCAGAGGTGTGGCGAAGGTGGAACTGGGGCGTGGTTATCGGCTGAGGAGAGATGTACGTGTTAGGGCGATAATCGAAAAAATTAAGGCGTTTTTAGCGGAAATTTAGGACACTTTTGTTGGACCCTTTTTTCACACGAACAGGTCCCAAAAAAGTGCTCTAAATGACCAGATGACCATCGGAGGGAATCGGGGATGACCTCCCCTGACTCCCCCAGTGGTCACTAACCCCCTCCCACCACAAAAAAATGATGTTTCACAACTTTTTATTTTCACCATCAAATGTCATACCCACCTCCCTGGCAGCAGTATGCAGGTCCCTGGAGCAGTTGTTAGGGGGTGCAGTGGACTTCAGGCAGGTGGACCAGGCCCATCCCCCCCTACCTGTTACAATTGTGCTGCTTAATGCTTATTAGTCGTCCAACCCCCCCCAAACCCACTGTACCCACATGTAGGTGCCCCCCTTCACCCCTTAGGGCTATAGTAATGGTGTAGACTTGTGGGCAGTGGGTTTTGAGGGGGATTTGGGGGGCTCAACGCACAAGGGAAGGGTGCTATGCACCTGGGAGCTCTTTTACCTTTTTTTTTTTTGTTTTTGTAAAAGTGCCCCCTAGGGTGCCCGGTTGGTGTCCTGGCATGTGAGGGGGACCAGTGCACTATGAATCCTGGCCCCTCCCACGAACAAATGCCTTGGATTTATTCGTTTTTGAGCTGGTTGCTTTCATTTTCCATTATCGCTGAAAGACAAAAACGCCCAGCTCACAAATTGTCGAATAAAACATGGACGTCTATTTTTTGCGAAAATACGGTTCGGTCCGCCCCTTCACGGACCCGTTCTCGGAGATAAACGCCCATGGAGAAAGACGTTTTCGTTTGATTATGCCCCTCTATGTATTTTTATTTCAATGTGTGGAAATAAAGACCAGTTAATTTATTGTGTCCTTTCTTTTTCCTCTTAAGGTTTGGATTTTACAAGTATATGAAGATGGATGAGGAAGAAGAGGACCTTCACAGAGGAGCCTTCCTTTTTTTGAACTCAGAAAGTAAGATGTACATTTTGGAGTAAGTTACATGGAGGGGCATTTTCGATATGATGTCTAAGTCCACTTTTGGACATTTTAAACAAAACATCCAAAATCCGAAGGTCATTTAAAAAGTCTATCTTTTTTTCTGAAAATACTGTTTTGAACAAGGTTTTGTGCTTTGGGCGTTTTGGTTTTTGGGCCATTGTCAAAAAAACAAACAAAAAAAAAACAAATAAGTGTAAAACGTAGAGATTCATGCCAATGGAATGTAGGAGTAGCCAGCATTTTTAGTAGACTGGTCCCCCAGACATCCCAGAAGAGCAGTGGGGCACCCTAGAGGGCACTTGCACTTCACAAAAATGCTCCCAGGTACACATCTCACCTTTGCTCCCTTATCTTGTCCCCTAAGCCCTCCAAAACCAACTACCCCCCCCCCCCCCCCACGCTGTACACTACTACAGTAGCCCTTATGGGTGAAGAGGGCATCTATATGTGGGTACAGTAGGTTTTTGGTGACTTTTGGAGGGGTCACAGTTTCCACCACAAGTGTGACAGGTAGAGGGAGATAGGGACCTGAGTAGGCTGTCATAGAGGCTGGTAAGTCATATTTTTATTCACATTTTTGGGGGGTGGCAGGGGTCTAGCTCAAAACGTCTTAGCTTTAGTCCTGGACGATTTTGTTCCATACGGCTGAAAAACATCCAAGTCTTAGGAATGTCCAGATCCGGCCCTTAACACGCCCCCGACATGCCCCTTTGCGATTTGGACGCACTGCAGAAGAACAGCATAGAAAAACGTCTGAAAAATAGGTTTCAAAAATACCGATTCGGACATTTTTGTGAGAAAAACATCCAAATGCTGTTTTATGCCACTTTTAGATGTTTTTCTGTTTCAAAACTGAGCCCCATAGAGGCATATTTTCAAAGCACTTAGCCTTCCAGAGTTCCATAGAAACATATGGAACTTTGGGAGGCTAAGTGCTTTGAAACTGAGCCCGATAGTAACATAGTAGATGACGGCAGATAAAGATCTGAATGGTCCATCCATTCTGCCCAACAGTCACATTCATTATCAAATCATGATGAAACCAATAATGAATGTGGTATAAGTTACGAATACGTGATCCTGATCTTTCTTTGACGTTTTTGGGACGTAGACCGTAGAAGTCCACTCAGCAGTGTCCTTACATCCCAACTACTGGAGCTGCTGTTGAATTCCTCTTCAGCCCATCCTGATCTGTCCTGCCATATATGGAACCATGGAAGTCTGCCCGGTTGTGGCATTCATTCTCCCGATATTCAAAACCATTTAACCAGCCAGGAATGGCACCTGGCCAGTTAAATGGCACTTAGCTGGCTATCCACCACTATTCAGCAGGAGATAGCCAGCTATCTCCTGTGGTGCTGAATATCCCCCGTCAGTGTCTAGCAGATAGCTGGTAGTAACCCACAATATAACTGCCTAGCTGGGAATGTTCAGTGCCAGTTAAACAAACAAATGTGGCTGCGTTAATAGTTAATAGTATATCTTTGACCAATTTGAACTTAACTAGCCAGCACTAACTCCTGCGGTTTGAATTTCGGGCCCACTGTTTCTGGTTTCACCTCAGTTTTTTTTTCTTGAGCATCGCAGTGCTCTAAAGCAGCAAAAGAGTAATGTAAGTTCAACAATTGTGTGGGTGGATGTCAATAGTTTACATAAATGCAAAATTGTTTATATGTCCAGTTGGTTTTTAAAATCTCAGTAAAAAATTATGATGGTAATTCTATAGCGGCATTTTGGCACCATGATGCTGTTATAAAATTCTAGTATAAGTCACAGTGGCCATTTTGATGAAGGAACTGTGATAGGCAGGAGCAAGTGAGCATCACTCCTGTCCATATGACCCCCCCCCCCCTCACCAATATCACTGGGCAGGGGCAGCGCAAGGCAGAGATGAGATGCCGCCGCCACCCCTGTCCGGTCTGGCATCTCCTCCCTTCCCTCCTCAACCTTTTTTTCCTGTGTTTACCTTATTTTATACTTTTCCAAAAAGCTCCCCATAGGCTGCCCTGCCATGGTGCAGCCAGCACCGGCCTCTTCTCTCTACTGCTTCCCACCTCTGAGGAAACAGGAAGTTACGCAAAGTGGCAGGTTTCAGTAGGCAGAAGAGACTGGTGCCGGCGGCAGGGCAGCCTATGGGAATCGCTGCCGCTCTTTGGAAAAGAAAAAAATAAGATAAATGTAGGAAGAGGGTTGAGGAGGAAAGGGGAGAGTGCCGTCTGAGGCCCTCGCTTCAGTTGGCCTAATGGTAGGACCGCCACTGTCTCTGGGGATAGAAACGGTAGGCCAAGGGGCCTACAGGGGAGGGGGGGCTGCTCTGGGCCTTACTGAATTCAGGGGGGAAGGAGAAGGAGGGGGGAGAGGAATCTGGGGAAGGAAGGCGGAATCAGAGGGATGAAGGAACCTACTTCTACTTATGTGGGAGTAATTTTATTAAAAGATGCATATAAAAATTCCGCAAAGTGTGCCTGGTTTATGTCTGTTTTATAAAGGCAATGCAGTCACCTATGTGCCTTTGTATAATAGACTCTCAGAACTATCCAAAATAGTGCACAAATGCTCCTACACAAATATACACCTACTGTGAGGCAGTTGCATTTATATGCATGCACTATGCATGTACACAGATATTTTTTTATAATGTTCATGCTTACTTTGCAACTTCACCCTAATTCCACACAAATGTTGCCCTTGGGGATGCCTGTGCCTGCATTGCATAAGTGTGCTCTTGTTGGCAAGAGTTAAACAAGAAAGCGAAAAAATCCTTCAGCAAAATCCACTACGAATGCACAACTATATAGCTGAAGGGACTTCTAATCAATCTTCTTGTATAATGTTTTAAAGCAAATTATTACTTCCCAAAAATAGGAGGAAAAAGACCTCAAAAGTCTCTGCCTAGACTCCATTTATAGGGCTTAGTGTCAGGCGTAATCGACTCAGTATCAAATCATTGGTCATAAAAAGCCTTCTTATTTTTGTTGTGCACACCATAACCTTATCCTTCTATATAGTCCATTTGCAAAAAAAGCAAAAACCACACCATTATTCAGAAGACAGCAGCTTGAATGAGAACACCACCAAAAGTACACAAGAGCAAGCATGTTGTTGTGAAAATAATTATGGGAGCACCTTAAAGTTGGATCCCCTGAGGAAACGTTTGTAAAGTGAAACGGAGATCCTCGTCGGAAGGGTGCATCTATATTAAGTGCTTGCTTCTTGGTTTTTAAAAATTGACAATATAGAAGGATAAGGTTATGGTGTGCATGATAAAAATAAAAAGTCAACATCAGGAGGTTTTTTTATGACCAATGATTTGACACGGCGTTGATTACGCCTGACGTGGCACTGTTTACTAAGCCACGCTGTAAGCGCACTAACATTTTTAGTGCATGCTAACACTAGAGACACCCATAGGAATATATGAGTGTCTCTAGCATTAGCGCACGCTAAAAATGCTAGCGCACCTTAGTAAACATGGACCTAAGCTCTATAAGTGGTGTATAGGCAGAGATTTCTGAGGTTTTCTTCCTCCTATTTTTGGGAAGTAATAATTTGCTTTAACACACTATACAAGAAGATTACTTAGAAGTCCCTTCAGCTGTATAGTTGTATGCTCTTGTACACGTATATTGTACATATATATTTAACCATGCATTATTTACTAGCCATTTTTACATGTGAAACATTCTTTACCAGTGATTCTTTTGTAGAAAAAAAGGTGCCGGTACTCATTATGGGCGGGGTCACCACATATGGCTCCACCCCTATGATAGCCACACCTGCATTAGCCACACCCCTTATACCAGCTATGGCGCATATAAACAGACATCATTGAAAATATTATACTAGTATAGGAGAACAAAATAACGTGATTTTTTTTATTATAAATAATTTCTATAAGCTGTTACAGCTCCAGTATACCCAGTGCAAAATAAGACAGCAGATGTAAGTTCTCAAATTGGACATATTTCAAACACTAAAATGAAAATAAAATGATTTTTTTCTACCTTTGTTATCTGGTGACTTTGTTTTTCTGATCATGCTGGCCGAGTATCTGATTCTGCTGCTGCTATCTGTCCTCTTAACTCCGTTTCCAGGGCTTGCTTTCCATTTATTTCTTTACTTTCCTCCTTTCTTCTTTATTTCTTGCTCTAAGTATAAGCTGGGTCCTCCGCAGACAGTGGATCCAGCTTCTTCCTATTTTCTCCATCCATGTGCAGTTTTTCTCCTCTCTTCCTTTTCCCTCATTTCATCTCCTTCATCTCTCTTCTCTCCCCTCTATGTCCAGCAATTTCTCCTCTCTCCCTGAGCCCTGCCCTCCCATCCATAACCATCCATGCCCATCTGTCCCCTGCCCCCTCCATTCATTCCTATCCAGCAATTCCCCTCTCTCCCTGAGCCCTGCCCTCCCATCCATGCCCATCCATGCTCCTCTGTCCCCTGCCCCCTCCATTCATCCCTATAAAGCAATTGCCCTCTCTCCCTGAGCTCTGCCCTCCCATCCATGCTCCTCTGTCCCCTGCCCCCTCCATTCATCCCTATCCAACAATTCCCTTCTCTCCCTGAGCCCTGCCATCCATATCCAGGTGGTCCTCTCTCCCTTGCCCTCCCGCTTCCATGCCCAACTGCCTGCCTGCCTGCCCGCCCTGGCGCCCTCTTCTCCCCTCAAGGGCGGGACACTGAGAATGAACGAATAAGGAAGCTTCTGCTAGAGACGTCGGGACTCGGGAGGGGAGCGCTTTCAGTGACGCTGCTGCCCATGCGGTCGGACTCGGACGGAGGTTAGGTAAATTTAAAATAAAAGAAAAAGGATCCTTGGGGGGAGAAGAGGGCGCCAGGACGGGCAGATAAGTGGTGGTAAGCATGGCGCGGCGGCGCCCTCCAGAGATTGGCACCCCTGCCATGCTTACCTTGCTTACCGTGTCGGACCGGCCCTGCGTCTCCAGCACACCACGCCCCTGGGGGACTGAGAGGAAGTGCAGGGCAAAAAAAAGATGCCGGTGCGCCGTACCATTGCGTACCGGCACAAAAAAAGCACTGTTCTTTACACATGGAAATTGCTTTTAAAAATTGCTTCTTTCAAGAATGCTTAAATTATTACTGAGAAAAATAACACATTTACTTGTAATTGCAGATTTTCTAGAAGAGGAGGACATTGCAGACAGCCCTGGCCCATCAGAAAGTCCACCTCTAGGGAAAGAAAAAAGTTCCCCTTTCCTCCCAAACCAGCATGTTTTTACTAGAACACATGAGAAAGAGGAACTTCTTGATGGAAAGGGTTATGCGGATGATGTGGTTGACTATGTCTTCCATCGTAAACACAGACAGTTAATTGATAACACTTTTGAAAGGCAGCAGGTAACCAAGGAGACATATAATCCAGGAGAGATCTCCATGGCAACATCTGAAAGTCTTCGTGGTGATGAAAATGCAGATTTCAATCAGCAAGTGACCATTGTACATAGCCGGTCCTTGTCTTGGATTTCAAAAGACCAAGAAAATCAGAATCAAAAGGGAATGACATCAGTGACCAAACATAACCGAAGCACCTCCTTAAACCTCCAACCTCATATCTCCATCCCTATCTTTATCAACAAGATGAAGCAAGCCTCAAACAAATCAGCCGTGCCAAAAGGGGAAAAGAAGTCTGGGAAGGAAACTAAAAAGTTGCAGAATAAAGTTTACGTGACTCGACTCCAGCCAGGAAGGAAAAAGGTGCAGAAACAAGAAGCCATGTTTCCTGGAATGTTTCTCTATCCAAAACAACTGAGAAGGACACACCAGAGCTCCAAATTTCCTGCACGCCATCCACCCCTCTCTGATAAGTTAAAAATTACTAATATTTATGATGTTGGCAACACCAGGGCATCCTGGCTAATCAGCAGTGCATCCAGGGAGAAAGCTGCATTGAAGCACAAGAGCGCAGCAATAGAGAGAGGGGGCCGTAGAATGCGGAATCGATCTCTTGAGCCCATAGAACCGGGACAAAGGGGAAAAAGATCGCACACCAATATACTGACATCAAGAACTGACCCTTTGAGTAAGGAAGTTCCAGAGCTGTCAACTACTCCACAGGTGAAGATCCCACTTGACTACAATTCATCTGAGATTGCTCTCTCAGAGGGAATGCAAGTGACCTCTTTCTTGAAGATGTCAGAGGTCACTGAATCCCAGCAGGAAGAAGAGGAGGGCCAAGCAAAGGTGGTGGCGGAGGAGCTGTCTGATTACAGTTATGAGGACACCGAGCTGCGCCAAAACTGGCTGGAGGACTCCATCAACTGGCAAAGGACCTTCAGTGTCAGCTCAGTGGATTTTGAACTGCTGCGCTCTGACTGGAATGACCTGAGGTGCAATGTGTCAGGGAACCTACAGCTCAGTGAGAGTGAAGCTGTGGATGTAGTTGCACAGTACATGGAGAAACTCAATGAGAAAAATGGGGGGTAAAAAAGGTTTCTTTTTTTATTTGATATTTCTTTTTCCTAGATGTGTAATTGCGACTTAATGATCCAAGTGCTTGTTTTACTAACCCCTAGGTAAAACAAAGGGACCCGTTTACTAAGCTGTGATAAAAAGTGGCCCATGGTAGTGTGGGCCCTTAGATTTGCCGCGCACTGAGGCCACTTTTTACCATGGCTGTAGAGAACCTTTTTTTTTCAGTGAAGGTAGTAAATGGCCATGTGCTAATAAAAACATTGGCGATGGCCATGTACTGCCTGAGCCCTTACTGCCTCCTATTTAGAAGGCAGTTAAGGCTCACGCACTATTCATGCAGTAATCAGGCGGCACAGCAATGGCCGTATGCTGCCTGTTACCGCTGGGCACGACCCTGTGCTAGAAAATAAAATTTATTTGCTGGGTGCGGGTAACAGAGGGGCTCATTTTCAAAGCACTTAGACTTACAAAGTTCCATAGTAACCTATGGAGCTTTGTAAGTCTAAGTGCTTTGAAAATAACGCCTTTGCAAAAGTGTGCCTAAAACAGAACTACCGTTGGGCACGCCCGGCGGTAGTGCTGTTTTCCTGCGCGGTAGCTTTACCGCCCTTTAGTAAAAAGAGCCCCAAAGAGAGGAAATGTAAACAGGATACAGTGGTCTTACATCAGTTGACCAGTGCTCTGTCCAGTGCCTCAGTCAGTTACCCACTTCTGAATTAATAGAGTTAATCGGTGAAATCCATAGAAATGCCATGCTTCTTTGGTATGGCAGCAACAAAACCAACAACCATCACCTGACAGTACTTCTCTTGCTAGAGTGAGAAAAAAAATTAGTCCTTTTGTGTATTCACACTTGCGCATATACTAGGGAGGTGGCAAAGCAGCAGATCAGAAGAAAATCTTACATTTAAAAGGATTTTGTTCACTACAATAGATAAAAGAACCAGATGCCTGACATAGGCTGTGTTTCACCCTTTGCAGGGCTACATCAGGACCAAGAAACTGTTAATACATAAAATTACATAAAGGGCTTCTATTCCCCAGTGACCTACACAGTTCCATGTGGCTCACATAATCATAAAAGATTCCAGAACAAACATCAATAGAACTTGATCTAAATGCAAATTATTTCACATATCCTATATAATAATTTGCACCTCCAGCATTCTACGTCTGGATGCCTGGGTTCGTAATATCCATTCCCACTCATTGCCCCGCCCTCGCGTCAAAGCGTAATGATGTCAGAGGGTGGAACAATGAGGGGGACGGGAACACTGGAGGCGAGATGATGTCAGGAGGAGAGAATCGTGGGACATCGAGGGGAGGGAGGGGGGAAGGGGAGGGCAGGGCAGAGGAGAATTGATGGACATGGATGGGATGGGAGGACAGTCATAGGTGCCCAGTATAAGAGGCTACCGTGACCTTCCCCTGGCTGCTGCCCCCCCCCCCCAAACGCAGGGCTACCTGGCGCTGCAGCCAGGCAGCTCTCGGACAGTCCCTTCGCTCCTTCCCGCCCTCAGCTCCCGATCGACAGCCCTCCTCTCTGTTCCTCCCCCCCTTGCACGTGTTTAACCCTTTTACTTTCAGGTGCAGCGACAGCAGTGAAGAGGTCAACACAGCGGGCTCGCTTCTCCCTTCCCTCACACAGTGTCCCGCCTTCTGTGATGATGCATTTCCTGTTTCCGCGAGCGCAGGACACTGTGTGAGGGAAGGGAGATGCTGTGTTGTCCTCTTTGCTGCGCCTGAAAGTAAAAGGGTTAAAAGCGGGGGGGGGGGGGGGGGGGAGGAACAGAGAGGAGGGCTGTCAGAGAGCTGAGGAAGGGCAGGGAGAATCGCTGGACATGGATGGGAGCGCAGGGGGAGAGAAGAGATGGCTGGAATTGGAGAGGAGGGCAGGGGGAGAAGAGATTGCTGGACAGGAGAGGAGGGAAGGGCAAGGGGAGAGAAGAGATCGCAGGACAGGAGGGGAGGGCAGGGGAGAGAGGAGAATTGCTGGACATGGATGGATGGAGGGGGCAGGGGAGAGAGCAAATTTGCTGGAATTGGATGGATGGAGGAGAGGGCAGGGGAGAATGGAGAGTTGCTGGATATGGATGGATGGAGGAGAGGGCAGGGGAGAATGGAGAGTTGCTGGACATGGATGTATGGAGGGGAGAGAGGAGAATTGCTGAACATGGATGGATGAATGGAGGGGGCAGGGGAGAGAGAAAATTTGCTGGATATGGGTGGATGGAGGAGAGGGCAGGGGAGAATGGAGAGTTGCTGGACATGGATGGATGGAGGGGAGGGAAGTCAGGAAGGAGATGTACATGGATGGAGGGGAGGGAAGAGAGGAGAAATGCTGGACATGGATGGAGTCTGTGTACTCTTTATCTTTTAAAAAATACTATAAATAAAAATCACAAAAAAAGAAAGATTAAAACAAAAAAAAACATAGATAAAATAATCCGTATCTCATACCCCTGGAGCATATTACTCATTATACACCCTTCCCAATTATTACTTATCATGACAGAACATTTCTCCTAACAGTTCCCTTAAAAACATAATCGCCATTACATGATAACCTTGCTAGTGCCCGTTTCATTTGTGTGAGAAACGGGCCTTTTTTACCAGTTTCACATATTTCTCAAACAGAACAGCCTAGTATCAACTCATAAAAAACAAGTGCACCCACCTTAGCAGCTGGCTTAATGACAATATTCTCATCATTACATTTTGTGTTAATTGCATTTCTTTCTTCTTTTGACATGTTATAGTACACTCTACACTTTCTGTTTTCCTCTAATTTCATTAAGTCATTAAGAACAAATGTTTCATACGTCTGTATTAGGGGATGGGTGACATCAGGCGGTTGCCACTTGCTATCGCTCTTGACAATGGACATACCTATATTACTAGCTGTATTCTTTGAAAATTAGTCAATAATTTTCAATTTCCTAACAAATTTGAAAAGGTCCACCCGATCATTAAAAGTGTACGATGGAGTAGGGATAAAAGAAAGACCTTTGTTAATTTATTTATGCATTTTATCCCACATTTTCCCACCTATTGGTAGGTTCAGTGTGGCTTACATGATTCTGGAGTAAATTGTTAGATTATATAGAACGAGGTTAAAGTTTATAAGGAACAATAGATTTGTAGCAGTTTGTATAGAACTAGGTTATACTTTGTTTAGCTCATGAGATTAGCAGATGTCTTGATCATGACAGGTTTATGGGTTTATGTTTGTTTCAGGTAAGCACGTTGAGTGTTTGAGTTGCATTGGGTGACAGATGCTTTGTTCCGTTTCTGTTCATTGTCATATTTTTGTGTTGTAATTCGGTATTCTGAGTGGTTAAGTTGGTTCAGTGGAGATGAATTTTGTGAAAAGTGGGTTTTTAAATGTTTTCGGAAGATTTTTAAAGAGTTTTCGGTCTTTTGGTAATAATGTTCCAAAGTTTGGTGCAGACTTAGGAGAAGCTGGAAGTGTATGTTGATTTGTATTTAAGGCCTTTACATCTAGAGAAGTGGAGGGTTAGGTAGGATCTCACTGTTTTATTTGTGTTCTGGATTGGTAGGTCTATTAGATTGATCATGTAGCCCGGTGATAGGCCGAAAATTATTCTGTATGCCAGAGAACATATCTTGTAGGATATGAGTGTCTTGATCGGTAACCAATGTAGTTTTTGGAGAAGGGATTTATTTATTTATTTATTGTATTTGTAGCTTACATTTTCCCACCAATTTGCAGGCTCAATGTGGCTTACATTACACCGTAATGGCGATCACCATTTCTGGATGGAGAATTACAGGTTGTATTCCATTAAAGCAGATAAATGGTACAATAGAAAACAGAGGTATTGCATTGAAGTTCATGAATGAATTATAGAGTCAGTTAGATAATCAAATATAAAAGTTCCTGAATGAGTTATAAACTAAGTTATATAATCAATTATAGAAAGTTCATGTCCGGCATGAGAAACACAGTTCGATCCAGCGTAACAGCTAAAGTGGTAGTGTGTATTGTGTAACTTTATGAGTGACATCGAAGGTTATAATCTGATGTAAAGAGTTTGTTTTCATCTAGTTCATGTGGCGACTAATTATCTCTTGTTTAGGATTGGTCATTTTGGTATGCCTTCTTGAACAGGTTGGTTTTCAGTAGTTTTCGGAAGATTGTTAGGTCGTGCTTTGTTTTTATGGCCTTTGGTAGCGCGTTCCATATTTGTGTGCTTATATAAGAGAAGCTGGCTGCGTATGTGGATTTATATTTAAGTCCTGTGCAGCTGGGGTAGTAAAGATTTAAGAATGTGCGTGATGATCTTTTTGTGTTTCCAGTTGGCAGGTCTATGAGGTCTGACATATAGGTCGGGGCTTCACCATGCACGATTTTGTGGACTAGGGTGCAGACTTTGAACGCAATTCGTTCTTTTAGTGGCAACCAGTGTAGTTTTTCTCTTTAGGGTTTGGCGCTTTCGTATTTCGTTTTTCCAAGTATGAGTCTGGCTGCTGTGTTTTGGGCAGTTTGGAGTTTCTTGATGATTTGTTCTTTGCATCCGGCATAGATGGCATTACAGTAGTCTAAGTTGCATAGTACCATTGATTGTACCAGGCTACGAAATATATCCCTTGGGAAGAAAGGTTTTATTCTTTTGAGTTTCCACATTGAGTGGAACATTTTCTTTGCTGTATTTTTCGCATGGCTTTCGAGCGTGAGAATCGGGTTTTCCCGAAAATGAGTCTGGCTGCTGTATTTTATGCTGTTTGTAATTTCTTCAAGATTTGATCTTTGCATCCTGCATAGATTCCATTGCAATAATCCACATGGACGAGAACCATGGTTTGGATCATATTGCGGAATACATCTCTTGGGAAGTATTGTTTTAAGCGTTTGAGTTTCCACATTATGTGGAACATTTTATTTGTAGCGGCCTTAGCCTAGTTTTCAAGTGATAGTTCACGGTCTGTGGTGATGTCTAATATTTTCAGGTTGTCTGTGATTGGGAGAGATGAGCCCAAGGCATTGATGGTTGTGAAATGTTTAGTATTGTGCGGAGATGAGAGTATGAGGCAGTGTATTTTTTTCCTGTTTAGTTTCAGCTTGAAGGCTGATGCCCATGATTCCATAATGTTCATGCTGTTTGTGATTTCAGAGGTGATTTCTAATGGGTTATTTTTGAAAGAGATATAGATTGTAACATTGTCAGCATATATGAAAGAATTGAAGCCTTGTTTGGATAGGGACCTGGCTAGTGGGATCATCATTAGGTTGAGTAATATAGGTAGAGTGGTGAGCCCATGTGGAACTCCACATTCCGTTTTCCAAGGTGGTGAGATTGCTGAATTTGACTTTACTTGGTAAGACCTAGTGGTCAGGAATCCCTTAACCCATGTGAGTATCTTCCCTCCAATTCTTAAATTATCGAGTATTCGTAGTAGAATTTGGTGGTCCACCATGTCAAATGCACTCAACATGTCAAATTGGAATAGGAGAATGTTTTTGCCTATTGAGGTTTCATGTTTGAATTTGGCCAGAAGTGTGATTAGCACTGTTTTAGTCTGAAGCCTGATTGGGATTTGTGTAATATGGAGAATTTATGGATGTATTCTGTTAGTTGTTTTGCCACTACCAGGCTTATTTTCTAAAGAGAAGGGCGCCCATCTTTCAACACAAATCTCAAGATGGGCGTCCTTCTCACATGGTCGCCCAAATCGGCATAATCGAAAGCCGATTTTGGGCGTCCTCAACTGCTTTCCGTCGCGGGGACGACCAAAGTTCCCGGGGGCATGTCGGAGGCGTAGCAAAGGCAGGACTGGGGCGTGCCTAACACATGGGCGTCCTCAACTGATAATGGAAAAAAGAAGGGCGTCCCTGACGAGCACTAGGACGACTTTACCTGGTCCTTTTTTTCTTATGACCAAGCCACAAGAATGTGCCCTAAATGACCAGATGACCACCGGAGGGAATCGGGGATGACCTCCCCTTACTCCCCCAGTGGTCACTAACCCTCTCCCATCCTAAAAAAAAAATTTTTTAAATATTTTTTCCAGCCTCTATGCCAGCCTCAGATATCATACCCAGCTCCATGACAGCAGTACTACAGTGTACATCTAGTTCATGTGGCGACTAATTATCTCTTCCATATCATCATGCTGATCAATCCATAGACTGGTGGGTTGTGTCCATCTACCAGCAGGTGGAGATAGAGAGCAAACTTTGCCTCCCTATATGTGGTCATGTGCTGCCGGAAACTCCCCAGTATGTTCTCTATCTCAGCAGGTGGTGGTCACACACAGCAGCAGCTCTGGCTAGGCCTCCAAGCCTAATTTTTAGGTTTTGTTGAGTGCCTGGGGTTGAGGGCTCTTCTTGAGCAAGTGCAAACCTGGTGGCGCCAGGTCCCTCCTTTTCTCCCCCCTCCCGCTGGCTCCGTTTAAAAAAAAAAAAAAATTTTGAACGTCCTTAAAGGTGTTTATTTCGACGTTTATTTAAACGTTTATTGCAGCTACTCACTGGGACACCAGGTCGTTACAGCTCGGAGCGGACAGCAGGTAATTTTTACCTTTTATAGCGGGCAGGGGGTTCCCCGATTGGTCTCCACGTGGCCTATGGCGTCGGAGGGCGAGGGCGCAAAGAGTCGCTCCCCGGATCGCGTGTGCGCTTCTAGAGGGGATGCGGGGGTCTTAAAGTCTGATTCGCCCTTGTTGGGTGACAGTTTCGTGACCGATGAGTGTCCCGGTCCTTCCTCCGGTGTGGCGGTTTTTCCCGCCATAAACGCCCATTCCCCGCGGCTCGCCTCCGCCATATTGGCCGGCCACGCAGCTCGGACGGCTTCTTCTTGGGCCGCCCTTGAGGTGGGAGACATTGATGCCATGAACGCCCTTAATTTGGGCGACGGCACAAAAGCGGCTAAAGTTAAGCGCCGTTCTTCCCGCGCGGCTCCTTCGCGGAGTGTCGCGCCGGACGCCATCTTGGATGCGCAGCATGTCTCTCCCCCGCTCTTGCGAGCGCCGGTTGAGGGTGCGTCTAGGGCTGTAGCCCAGGCTGCGGAAGTGCACAGTATGCGGGGTTTCTCCCCCGAGTTTGTTTTGCTGCGGCATCAGGCCTTCCTTATGCAAAACGCTGCCCCTGCTCCCTCGTCTGGTAAAGAGGTTGAGGCCCCCGGAGGTAAACGCCCTCGGGTTGATTCCCGGGCCTTGGAGGACTTTGTCTCCTCCGATGTAGATGAGGGCAGCGTATCTGAGTTCTCCCAACGGTCCTTTGCGGATTCCTTGGAGGAGACGGATCCCCGCTCGGATGGAGCGGATGGCCCCTCTGCAGCGCGGCTCTTTAGCTCAGAGGATTTGCCCAACCTGTTAATGCAGGCCATGGGCATTTTGAAGATTTCCTCTCCGGAGGACGTCTCTCCCTCAGCCCCTGTTGGCTCTACCATTATGCTGTGGACGAAGCGCCCGCATAGAACCTTCCACGTGCATGATGCCATGCACACCTTAATTTCGGCTCAGTGGGATGTCCCGGAAGCGAGCCTTAAAGTGGTTAGGGCTATGTCCCGCCTCTATCCTTTGCCTGAAAGTGAACGTGAGGCCTATCTGTGGCCTACCGTGGTTTCTTTAATCACTGCGGTGACTAAGAAAACGGCGTTGCCGGTGGAAGGTGGCACGGCCCTATAGGACGCCCAAGACAGAAGATTGGAGGCGGCCTTAAGGTCGTCCTTTGAGGCGGCTGCTTTAAGTTTGCAGGCCTCAGTTTGCGGCTCCTATGTGGCCAGGGCGTGCCTGACTATGGTGCAGCGGGCTTCCCCCTCGGATCATTCCTTGAGGGCTGATTGGCCGGCCCTGGAATCGGGCTTAGCCTATTTGGCAGACTTGCTGTATGATGTCTTGAGGGCCTCAGCTGAAGGCATGGCTCAGACAATCTCTGCGCGGCGGTGGCTTTGGCTGAAGCATAGGTCTGCAGACCACGCCTCTAAATCCCGCCTGGCTAGATTGCCTTTTAAAGGCAAGCTGCTCTTTGGGGTTGAGCTGGACAAAATCGTGACCGATCTCGGCACATCTAAGGGCAAGAGGTTACCAGAGGTCAGGGCTCGGGCTAGTGCTCGCCCCGGTACCTCCAGAGGACGGTTTCAGGAAGCCCGTCGGTACCGCCCGGGCAGGTCGGGCTCCTCTGCCCCCTCTTCCTTCAAGAGGAACTTCTCCCCCAAGCAGCATTCCTTTCGCAGAGACCGCCGTCCCGGAGGTGCTTCCTCCGGTCCTCCCCTAGGGTCTCGTACCCAATGACGGGGCCTTGGTCCACGCCCCAGTGCAGATTGGAGGACGGCTGTCCTTGTTTCTGGGCGAGTGGATCACAATAACTTCAGACGCTTGAGTGCTGGAAGTCATCAGAGACGGCTACAAGCTAGAGTTCTGCCGACCCTTAAGAGACGGGTTTGTACTCTCTCCCTGCAAGTCTCCGGTCAAGCTGTGGCAGTGCAGCAGACCTTGGACAATCTGATCTGCCTGGTGCGGTCGTTCCGGTGCCAGAAAATCAGCTTGGCAAGGGACGTTACTCCATTTACTTTGTGGTACCAAAGAAAGGAGGTTCTGTACGGCCTATCCTCGACCTCAAGGGGTCAATCAGGCACTTTCGCATGGAGACCCTCCGCTCTGTTATAGCGGCAGTGAAGGCAGGAGAGTTCCTGGCATCCTTGGACATCAAGGAAGCGTACTTGCATATTCCCATCTGGCCTCCTCATCAACGCTTTCTGCGTTTTGCAGTACTGGGCCGACACTTCCAGTTCAGAGCCCTCCCGTTCGGGTTGGCTACTGCTCCGCGGACCTTCTCCAAAGTAATGGTGGTCATCGCGGCCTTCCTGAGGAAGGAAGGAGTACAAGTCCATCCTTATCTGGACGACTGATTGATCCGAGCCCCCTCTTATGCAGAGTGCGGCAAAGCTGTGAACCGGGTGGTTGCTCTTTTGAGCTCCCTGGGGTGGATCATCAACTGGGAGGAAAGCCAGCTGCGCCCAACTCAGTCCCTGGAGTATCTGGGAGTTCGATTCGACACCCAAGTGGGCAGAGTGTTCCTGCCAGACAATCGGATTGTCAAGCTTCAGGCTCAGATGGACCAGTTCCTAGTAGCCTCTCCTCTTCGGGCTTGGGCTATGTGCAGCTGTTGGGCTCTATGACGGCCACGATGGAAGTAGTGCCCTGGGCCAGGGCTCATATGAGACCACTACAACACTCTCTGCTGCAGCGCTGGACTCCGATGTCGGAGGATTATGCTGTGCGCCTTCCCTTGGACCCAGCAGTGCGCAAGGCGCTGAGCTGGTGGACGCAGACAGACAAGTTGTCTGCAGGAATGCCTCTGGTGACCCCGGAGTGGATTGTCGTCACGACGGACGCCTCGTTGTCGGGCTGGGGAGCCCACTGCTTGGGAAGGACAGCGCAGGGGCTCTGGTCTCCTGCAGAGGTAAAGTGGTCTATCAACCTCCTGGAACTCAGAGCCATTCGGTTGGCGCTTTTGGAGTTCATCCCGGTACTGGCGTTGAAGCCTGTACGGGTCCTGTCGGACAATGCCACGGCTGTGGCCTATGTCAACTGCCAGGGAGGTACCAAGAGCGCCCCTCTAGCCAAGGAGGCCATGAGTCTATGCCAGTGGGCGGAAGCGAACCTGGAACAGCTGTCAGCGGCCCACATTGCCGGAGTCATGAATGTCAAGGCGGACTTTCTCAGTCGCCATACCTTGGAGCCCGGAGAGTGGCAGCTATCTGTTCAGGCGTTCTTGGACATCACGAAGCGCTGGGGCCAGCCGAGCCTAGATCTGATGGCGTCATCGGCCAATTGCCAAGTGCCGCGCTTTTTCAGCAGAGGACGGGACCCTCGATCCCTGGGAGTAGATGCTCTTCTCCAACAGTGGCCGACACAGCTTCTCTATGTGTTCCCGCCCTGGCCCATGTTGGGCAGGGTGCTAGACCGGGTGGCAAAGCATCCGGGCCGGATAATCCTGGTGGGTCCGGATTGGCCCAGACGTCCCTGGTATGTGGACTTGATCAGGCTCTCAGTGGACGAACCTGTGCGACTGCCAGTGGAGCAGGGCCTGTTACATCAGGGTCCCGTGGTGATGGAGGATCCCTCCCCCTTTGGTCTTACGGCCTGGCTATTGAGCGGCAGAGTCTGAGGAAGAAGGGCTTCTCAGACAAGGTCATCGCCACTATGCTGAGAGCGAGGAAGCGCTCTACTTCTACTGCTTACGCCAGGGTTTGGTGTACCTTTGCAGCGTGGTGTGAAGCAGGTTCGCTTTCTCCATTTACTGCTCCAATTTCTTCAGTGCTGGCGTTCCTGCAAGAAGGTCTGGAGAAAGGCCTGTCGCTCAGTTCCCTGAAAGTCCAGGTAGCGGCCCTGGCTTGCTTCAGGGGCCGCCTGAAGGGTGCTTCCCTGGCTTCGCAGCCAGATGTGGTGCGTTTCCTCAAGGGAGTTAATCACCTGCGCCCTCCTCTGCACTCAGTGGTGCCTGCGTGGAATCTCAACCTGGTGCTAAGAGCCTTACAAAGCCGCCTTTTGAACCCTTGTCGAGGGCATCTCTGAAAGACCTGACGTGGAAAGCAGTCTTTTTGGTGGCTATCACTTCAGCCAGAAGAGTTTCCGAGCTCCAGGCACTCTCTTGTCGAGAGCTTTTTCTGCAGTTCACTGAGGCAGGAGTGACTATTCGCACAGTGTCTTCCTTCCTACCCAAGATTGTTTCTCGCTTCCATGTGAGTCAGCAGCTCTGTCTCCCTTCCTTTCGTAGGGAGGACTACCCAGAAGAGTATTCTGCTCTCAAATATCTGGATGTGAGACGGGTCATCATCAGATACTTGGAAGTGACCAATGATTTCCGGAAGTCGGATCATCTGTTTGTCCTGTTTGCAGGTCCTCGTAAGGGTCTGCAGGCTGCTAAGCCTACAGTGGCAAGATGGGTCAAGGAAGCCATTGCAGCGGCTTATGTGGCCGCGGGGAAGGTGCCGCCTATTCAGTTGAAGGCCCACTCCACTAGAGCTCAGGCGGCCTCGATGGCAGAGGCCGGGTCCGTCTCCTTGGTAGAGATTTGCAAGGCGGCAACTTGGGCGTCGGCCCATACCTTCTCCAGACATTACCGCTTGACTGTGGCTGCTCGGGCGGAGGCCCGGTTTGGAGCTTCAGTGTTGCGGTCAGGGATTTCTATGTCCCGCCCTGGGTGAGTACTGCTTCGGTACATCCCACCAGTCTATGGATTGATCAGCATGATGATATGGAAGGTAAAATTATGTATCATACCTGATAATTTTCTTTCCATTAATCATAGCTGATCAATCCATAGCCCCTCCCAGATATCTGTACTGTTTATATTCTGGTTGAATTTTAGGTTCAAGTTTAGTCTTCAGTTACTTCAGGAGGAATTCGTGTTCAAGTTTTTTCACTTGGATTCTTCAAGAGTTGAGACGAGTTTGTGTTACAGTGAGCTGCTGCATTCCTCTCCCCTCCGTTTTACGGGGCTGGATTGAGACTTAAATTCTGCCGGCACTCCCTCCCGCTTCGTGCGGCTGTAGGGCAGCTTTGTACCCCTCCCTCTTCGGCGGTGTTAGGGTCAGTCAGCTCCTCCCGCGGTTGCGGTTGCAGGATAAGCCAGATCCCCCCGCATCGGCGGGGTGGTGTCCCTCCCCCGCTCCGCGGGGATGAGCTGGACAGATTCCCCTCCCCCACTTGTGTGGGGATGAGCTGGGTTAATTCCCCTCCCCCGTTTCGGCGGTGGTGAGCTGGGCAGAGTGTCCCTTTGTGGGTATAATTCTCTAAGTGCTGAGTCCTGCGGATGGAGCTTTGATATCGACATACTGAGGAGTTTCCAGCAGCACATGACCACATATAGGGAGGCAAAGTTTGCTCTCTATCTCCACCTGCTGGTAGATGGACACAACCCACCAGTCTATGGATTGATCAGCTATGATTAATGGAAAGAAAATTATCAGGTATGATACATAATTTTACCTTGTTTAGGATTGGTCATTTTGGTATGCCTTCTTGAACAGGTTGGTTTTCAGTAGTTTTCGGAAGATTGTTAGGTCGTGCTTTGTTTTTATGGCCTTTGGTAGCGCGTTCCATATTTGTGTGCTTATATAAGAGAAGCTGGCTGCGTATGTGGATTTATATTTAAGTCCTGTGCAGCTGGGGTAGTAAAGATTTAAGAATGTGCGTGATGATCTTTTTGTGTTTCCAGTTGGCAGGTCTATGAGGTCTGACATATAGGTCGGGGCTTCACCATGCACGATTTTGTGGACTAGGGTGCAGACTTTGAACGCAATTCGTTCTTTTAGTGGCAACCAGTGTAGTTTTTCTCTTTAGGGTTTGGCGCTTTCGTATTTCGTTTTTCCAAGTATGAATCTGGCTGCTGTGTTTTGGGCAGTTTGGAGTTTCTTGATGATTTGTTCTTTGCATCCGGCATAGATGGCATTACAGTAGTCTAAGTTGCATAGTACCATTGATTGTACCAGGCTACGAAATATATCCCTTGGGAAGAAAGGTTTTATTCTTTTGAGTTTCCACATTGAGTGGAACATTTTCTTTGCTGTATTTTTCGCATGGCTTTCGAGCGTGAGAATCGGGTTTTCCCGAAAATGAGTCTGGCTGCTGTATTTTATGCTGTTTGTAATTTCTTCAAGATTTGATCTTTGCATCCTGCATAGATTCCATTGCAATAATCCACATGGACGAGAACCATGGTTTGGATCATATTGCGGAATACATCTCTTGGGAAGTGTTGTTTTAAGCGTTTGAGTTTCCACATTATGTGGAACATTTTATTTGTAGCGGCCTTAGCCTAGTTTTCAAGTGATAGTTCACGGTCTGTGGTGATGTCTAATATTTTCAGGTTGTCTGTGATTGGGAGAGATGAGCCCAAGGCATTGATGGTTGTGAAATGTTTAGTATTCTGCGGAGATGAGAGTATGAGGCAGTGTATTTTTTTCCTGTTTAGTTTCAGCTTGAAGGCTGATGCCCATGATTCCATAATGTTCATGCTGTTTGTGATTTCAGAGGTGATTTCTAATGGGTTATTTTTGAAAGAGATATAGATTGTAACATTGTCAGCATATATGAAAGAATTGAAGCCTTGTTTGGATAGGGACCTGGCTAGTGGGATCATCATTAGGTTGAGTAATATAGGTAAGAGTGGTGAGCCCATGTGGAACTCCACATTCCGTTTTCCAAGGTGGTGAGATTGCTGAATTTGACTTTACTTGGTAAGACCTAGTGGTCAGGAATCCCTTAACCCATGTGAGTATCTTCCCTCCAATTCTTAAATTATCGAGTATTCGTAGTAGAATTTGGTGGTCCACCATGTCAAATGCACTCAACATGTCAAATTGGAATAGGAGAATGTTTTTGCCTATTGAGGTTTCATGTTTGAATTTGGCCAGAAGTGTGATTAGCACTGTTTTAGTCTGAAGCCTGATTGGGATTTGTGTAATATGGAGAATTTATGGATGTATTCTGTTAGTTGTTTTGCCACTACCAGGCTTATTTTCTAAAGAGAAGGGCGCCCATCTTTCAACACAAATCTCAAGATGGGCGTCCTTCTCACATGGTCGCCCAAATCGGCATAATCGAAAGCCGATTTTGGGCGTCCTCAACTGCTTTCCGTCGCGGGGACGACCAAAGTTCCCGGGGGCATGTCGGAGGCGTAGCAAAGGCAGGACTGGGGCGTGCCTAACACATGGGCGTCCTCAACTGATAATGGAAAAAAGAAGGGCGTCCCTGACGAGCACTAGGACGACTTTACCTGGTCCTTTTTTTCTTATGACCAAGCCACAAGAATGTGCCCTAAATGACCAGATGACCACCGGAGGGAATCGGGGATGACCTCCCCTTACTCCCCCAGTGGTCACTAACCCTCTCCCATCCTAAAAAAAAATTTTTTTTAATATTTTTTCCAGCCTCTATGCCAGCCTCAGATATCATACCCAGCTCCATGACAGCAGTACTACAGTGTACTTCAGGCAGGCGGACCCAGGCCCATCCCCCCCTACCTGTTACACTTTTGGTGGTAAATGTGAGCCCTTCAAAACCCACCACAAACCCACTGTACCCACATGTAGGTGCCCCTCTTCACCCATAAGGGCTATGGTGGTGGTGTACAGTTGTGGCGAGAGGGGTTGGGGGGCTCAGCACACAAGGTAAGGGAGCTATGCACCTGGGAGCAATTTCTGAAGTCCACTGCATTGCCCCCTAGGGTGCCCGGTTGGTGTCTTGGCATGTCAGGGGGACCAGTGCACTACAAATGCTGGCTCCTCCCACGACCAAAGGTCTTGGATTTGGTCGTTTCTGAGATGGGTGTCCTCGGTTTCCATTATCACCGAAAATCAGGGACTACCATCTCTAAGGTCGACCTAAATTTCATGATTTGGGCATCCCCGACCGTATTATCGAAACGAAAGATGGACGCCCATCTTGTTTCAATAATAAGGGTTTCCCCGCCCCTTTGCCAGGACATCCTGCAAGGACGTCCTCAGGAAAACTTGGGTGCCCCGTTCGATTATGCCCCTCCACACCTTCTATCATCTTGGTCATTAATGGTATTGATGCAACTGGCCTGTAATTTCAGATATTGTTGGTTTTCTTCTTGGTGTCTTTACTTAAAACTATCTTCTCAATTGCAGTAAGTTCATGTTTGGAGATATTGTAAACTCTACTTTCTAATACCTCTGATTTCCTATTCTGTATTGGGGAAATCGCCCTCTCCCTCTCCCCCTTTCTTGACCTCTGATTTTCTATATTCATATTGTCTGTGGTTGATCTTCTTTTCTACATTTGACCAAACTGAAAAGCCTGTTTGCTGATATTAGCTCTTGGTGGAGTTGTGTAAAGTGATGCAGATGGGTGAAACACATTTTTTTGCTATTGCCTTTTTCTAAATTTTACACCTAATGGGTATATACTTTTCTCCGAGGACAAGCAGGCTGCTTGTTCTCACGACTGGGTTGACGTCCACGGCAGCCCCCTCCAACCGGAACAAAAACTTTGCGGGCGGTCCCGCACGCAGGACACGCCCACCGGGCATGCGCAGCCGCCTTCCCGCCCGTGCGCGACCGTTCCCGCTCAGTTTTTTTCGATTCCGCGCTGGAGAGAGACGTATTATCGTCTCTCTCTCTCAGCCCCGGAAACCAGATATAGTACATAAGTACATAAGTAGTGCCATACTGGGAAAGACCAAAGGTCCATCTAGCCCAGCATCCTGTCACCGACAGTGGCCAATCCAGGTCAAGGGCACCTGGCACGCTCCCCAAACGTAAAAACATTCCAGACAAGTTATACCTAAAAATGCGGAATTTTTCCAAGTCCATTTAATAGCGGTCTATGGACTTGTCCTTTAGGAATCTATCTAACCCCTTTTTAAACTCCGTCAAGCTAACCGCCCGTACCACGTTCTCCGGCAACGAATTCCAGAGTCTAATTACACGTTGGGTGAAGAAAAATTTTCTACGATTCGTTTTAAATTTACCACACTGTAGCTTCAACTCATGCCCTCTAGTCCTAGTATTTTTGGATAGCGTGAACAGTCGCTTCACATCCACCCGATCCATTCCACTCATTATTTTATACACTTCTATCATATCTCCCCTCAGCCGTCTCTTCTCCAAGCTGAAAAGCCCTAGCCTTCTCAGCCTCTCTTCATAGGAAAGTCGTCCCATCCCCACTATCATTTTCGTCGCCCTTCGCTGTACCTTTTCCAATTCTACTATATCTTTTTTGAGATACGGAGACCAGTACTGAACACAATACTCCAGGTGCGGTCGCACCATGGAGCGATACAACGGCATTATAACATCCGCACACCTGGACTCCATACCCTTCCTAATAACACCCAACATTCTATTTGCTTTCCTAGCCGCAGCAGCACACTGAGCAGAAGGTTTCAGCGTATCATCGACGACGACACCCAGATCCCTTTCTTGATCCGTAACTCCTAACGCGGAACCTTGCAAGACGTAGCTATAATTCGGGTTCCTCTTACCCACATGCATCACTTTGCACTTGTCAACATTGAACTTCATCTGCCACTTGCACGCCCATTCTCCCAGTCTCGCAAGGTCCTCCTGTAATCGTTCACATTCCTCCTGCGACTTGACGACCCTGAATAATTTTGTGTCATCGGCGAATTTAATTACCTCACTAGTTATTCCCATCTCTAGGTCATTTATAAATACATTAAAAAGCAACGGACCCAGCACAGACCCCTGCGGGACCCCACTAACTACCCTCCTCCACTGAGAATACTGGCCACGCAATCCTACTCTCTGCTTCCTATCTTTCAACCAGTTCTTAATCCATAATAATACCCTACCTCCGATTCCATGACTCTGCAATTTCTTCAGGAGTCTTTCGTGCGGCACTTTGTCAAACGCCTTCTGAAAATCCAGATATACAATATCAACCGGCTCCCCATTGTCTACATGTTTGCTTACCCCCTCAAAAAAATGCATTAGATTGGTGAGGCAAGACTTCCCTTCACTAAATCCGTGCTGACTTTGTCTCATCAGTCCATGTTTTTGTATATGCTCTGCAATTTTATTCTTAATAATAGCCTCCACCATCTTGCCCGGCACCGACGTCAGACTCACCGGTCTATAATTTCCCGGATCTCCTCTGGAACCCTTCTTAAAAATCGGAGTAACATTGGCTACCCTCCAGTCTTCCGGTACTACACTCGATTTTAGGGACAGATTGCATATTTCTAACAGTAGCTCCGCAAGTTCATTTTTTAGTTCTATTAATACTCTGGGATGAATACCATCAGGTCCCGGTGATTTACTACTCTTCAGCTTGCTGAACTGACCCATTACATCCTCCAAGGTTACAGAGAATTTGTTTAGTTTCTCCGACTCCCCCGCTTCAAATATTCTTTCCGGCACCGGTGTCCCCCCCAAATCCTCCTCGGTGAAGACCGAAGCAAAGAATTCATTTAATTTCTCCGCTACGGCTTTGTCCTCCTTGATCGCCCCTTTAACACCATTTTCGTCCAGCGGCCCAACCGACTCTTTGGCCGGTTTCCTGCTTTTAATGTATCTAAAAAAATTTTTACTATGTATTTTTGCTTCCAACGCTAATTTCTTCTCAAAGTCCTTTTTTGCCCTCCTTATCTCCACTTTGCATTTGGCTTGGCATTCCTTATGATCTATCCTGTTACTTTCAGTTGGTTCTCTTCTCCACTTTCTGAAGGATTGTTTTTTGGCTCTAATGATTTCCTTTATCTTACTGTTTAGCCACGCCGGCTGACGTTTAGTCTTTTTTCCCTTTTTTCTAATACGTGGAATATATTTGTCCTGAACCTCCAGGATGGTGTTTTTAAACAGCATCCACGCCTGATGCAAGTTTTTTACTCTCTTGTTTTTCTCTTTGTGTACGCGTTCGCGCTTCTCTCCTTTTTTCTGTTGAAAAAAAAAGAACTTTGTCCCCTCGTTGTCTTTAGCCACGGGGGCGCCTCGTTACGGCCTTGTGGCCGCGCGGTCGTTTTCTTTTTTTGGGTGTGCTTTTCACCGCCACCGTCGATGTCCTCGAGGGTCCCGAGCGGATTCAAGAAATGTGGTCGGTGCGGCCGGCAGATCTCGCAAACCGATACCCACGCTTGGTGCCTCTAGTGCCTTGGGCTGGAGCATAATACCAAGACGTGCACCTTGTGTCTCGGCTTGCGGAAGCGGACACAGGTGGCGAGGCAAGTTCTTCAGGACCGTCTTTTTGGAACTTGCGCCGGCCCCTCGACGTCGACGGCATTGGTCTCGACGGCAGGATCTTCGGTACCGGTACCGATGTCGACAAAATCGACACCGACGATGGCACCGACCCCAGGAGTACAGATACCGTTGGCCCGCCGGCCTGCCGGCGATGGCGGGGGTGAGCGGCCACATGGGCAATCGGCCCCGGCCACTCCCTCTACCCAGGGCCATCGGGACTGAACCCTGTCAGACCCGATCCCTCGAGGCCGAGGGGTTCTATCTCCTCCTCATTTCTGCCGCCGAGCACCAATGACGGGCACCGAAAGAAAACCAAAAAGCACCATCATCAGTCGCCCACGGCGCATGGGACTACCAGCTCCGGCTCCTCCAGAGAGGATTCGACGCCGAGGAAGCGGCAGTGCCGAGAGGAGCGTTCCCCCTCGGTTGAAGAGGTGTCACTGCATCAGTCCGTGGGTGCTTCGGTACCGTCTCCTGGACCCGAGCAGCTTCCGACACCCACACCGGCCCCCCTGCCTTTCCCGACAGCGGGCCTTGACGAGTGCCTCCGAGCCATCCTTCCGGGGATTCTGGAAGGGCTGATGCGCCAGGCTCTGCCGGCACCGGGGATGCTTGCGCCTCCGGCGCCATTGATGGAGGTGCCGGTGTGCTGTAGCCCGATGCCACTGCCCCCAACGCCGCTTGCGGTACCGGTGTCGACCGCCACGCAGGTGGAGTCCACGTCGATGGAGGGAGCTTCATCCCCGCCGGCGCGGGAGTCCACTGCTTGACGCCATCACCGGGGACTTGGTTCCTCGCAGTCAAGACGGGCCCGGTTGAGGTCTGAGCTGCAAGAGCTCATGTCCGACACCGAGGAAGAAGCCTCGTGGGGGGAGGAGGAGGACCCCAGATATTTCTCCTCAGAGGAGTCTGAGGGCCTTCCCTCCGACCCCACTCCTTCACTGGAGAGGAAGCTCTCGCCCCCTGAGAGCCTCTCCTTTGCCTCCTTCGTCAGGGATATGTCTATATGCATTCCCTTTCCCGTGGTCTCTGTGGATGAGCCGAGGGCTGAGATGCTCGAGGTCCTCGACTATCCATCACCACTTAGAGAGTCTTCCATGGTGCCGTTGCACAATGTCCTGAAAGAGACACTGCTTCGGAACTGGCTGAAGCCATTATCTAACCCCACCATCCCCAAGAAAGCGGAGTCCCAATACAGGATTCACTCTGACCCAGAGTTGATGCGGCCTCAATTGCCTCATGATTCGGCGGTCGTGGACTCTGCTCTCAAGAGAGCACGGAGTTCGAGGGATACCGCCTCGGCGCCCCCGGGGCGGGAGTCTCGCACTCTGGACTCGTTTGGGAGGAAGGCCTACCAATCTTCCATGCTCGTGACCCGCATTCAGTTATACCAGCTCTACACGAGCATTCACATGCGGAACAATGTGAGGCAACTGGCGGACCTGGTTGACAAGCTCCCTCCGGAGCAGTCCAGGCCCTTTCAGGAGGTGGTCAGGCAGCTGAAGGCGTGCAGAAAGTTCCTGTCCAGGGGTATCTATGACACCTGTGATGTGGCATCTCGAGCTGTGGCCCAAGGTATAGTGATGCGCAGACTCTCATGGCTGCGTGCCTCTGACCTGGACAACCGCACCCAGCAACGGCTGGCGGATGTCCCTTGCCAGGGGGATAATATTTTCGGCGAGAAGGTCGAGCAGTTGGTGGACCAACTACACCAGCGGGAAACCGCCCTCGACAAGCTCTCCCACCGGGCGCCTTCAGCATCCACCTCAGCAGGTGGACGTTTTTCCCGGGCCAGGCAGGCTGCGCCCTACGCCTACAACATGTGTAGGTACACCCAGCCGGCCCGAAGGCCTCCTCAGGCACAGGGACAGTCCCAGCGTGCTCGTTCCCGTCAACAGCGTGCGCCTAAGCAGCCCCCTGCGCCTCCACAGCAAAAGCCGGGGACGGGCTTTTGACTGGATCCATGGGAACATAGCCGCCATCAAAGTGTCCGTACCGGACGACCTGCCGGTCGGAGGGAGGTTGAAAGTTTTTCACCAAAGGTGGCCTCTGATAACCTCCGACCAGTGGGTTCTCCAAATAGTGCGGTGCGGATACACCCTGAATTTGGCCTCCACTCCACCAAATTGCCCGCCGGGAGACCAATCCTTCACCTCCCATCACAAGCAGGTACTTACAGAGGAACTCTCCGCCCTTCTCAGCGCCAATGCGGTCGAGCCCGTACCACCCGGGCAGGAAGGGCAGGGATTCTATTCCAGGTACTTCCTTGTGGAAAAGAAAACAGGGGGATGCGTCCCATCCTAGACCTGAGAGGCCTGAACAAATACCTGGTCAAAGAAAAGTTCAGGATGCTTTCCCTGGGCACCCTTCTGCCAATGATTCAGAAAGACGATTGGCTATGTTCCCTGGATTTAAGGGACGCTTACACTCACATCCCGAAACTGCCAGCCCACAGGCAGTATCTCAGATTCCGCCTGGGGACACGGCACTTTCAGTATTGTGTGCTGCCCTTTGGGCTCGCCTCTGCCCCACGGGTGTTCACGAAGTGCCTCGTGGTGGTTACGGCGTATCTACGCAAGCTGGGAGTGCACGTGTTCCCGTATCTCGACGATTGGCTGGTCAAGAACACCTCAGAGGCAGGAGCTCTCCGGTCCATGCAGTGCACTATTCACCCCATGCAGTGCACTATTCACCTCCTGGAGCTGCTGGGGTTTGTGATAAATTACCCAAAGTCCCATCTCCAGCCAGTCCAATCTCTGGAATTCATAGGAGCTCTGCTGAATTCACAGACGGCTCAGGCCTTTCTTCCCGAAGCGAGGGCCCACAACCTCCTGTCCCTCGCTTCCCAGACCAGAGCGTCTCAGCAGGTCACAGCTCGGCAGATGTTGAGACTCCTGGGTCATATGGCCTCTACAGTTCATGTGACTTCCATGGCTTGTCTTCACATGAGATCTGCTCAATGGACCCTAGCTTCCCAGTGGTGCCAAGCCACTGGGAATCTAGAAGATGTCATCCGCCTGTCCCTCAGTTGCCGCAATTCGCTGCACTGGTGGACACTTTGGACCAATTTGACCCTGGGACGTCCATTCCAAATTCCGCAGCCCACGAAGGTGCTGACGACGGATGCATCTCGCCTGGGGTGGGGAGCTCATGTCGATGGGCTTCACACCCAGGGACTGTGGTCCCTCCAGGAACAGGATCTTCAGATCAACCTCCTGGAGCTCCGAGCGATCTGGAACGCATTGAAGGCCTTCAGAGATTGGCTGTCCTACCAAATTATCCAAATTCAGACAGACAATCAGGTTGCAATGTATTTACATCAACAAGCAGGGGGGCACCGGATCTCGCCCCCTGTGTCAGGAAGCCGTCGGGATGTGGCGTTGGGCCTGCCAGTTCGGCATGCTTCTCCAAGCCACATACCTGGCAGGCGTAAACAACAGTCTGGCCGACAGACTGAGCAGAGTCATGCAACCGCACGAGTGGTCGCTCCATTCCAGAGTGGTACGCAAGATCTTCCGAGAGTGGGGCACTCCCTCGGTGGACCTTTTCGCCTCTCAGACCAACCACAAGCTGCCTCTGTTCTGTTCCAGGCTACAGGCACACGGCAGACTGGCGTCGGATGCCTTTCTCCTCCATTGGGGGACCGGTCTCCTGTATGCTTATCGTCCCATACCTTTGGTGGGGAAGACCTTACTGAAGCTCAAGCAAGACCACGGCACCATGATTCTGATAGCGCCTTTTTGGCCCCGTCAGATCTGGTTCCCTCTACTTCTGGAATTGTCCTCCGAAGAACCGTGGAGATTGGAGTGTTTTCTGACTCTCATTTCGCAGAACAACTGAGCGCTTCTGCTACCCAACCTTCAGTCTCTGGCTTTCACGGCCTGGATGTTGAGGGCGTAGATTTTGCTTCGTTGGGCTTGTCTGAGGGTGTCTCCCGGGTCTTGCTTGCCTCTAGAAAGGATTCCACTACAAAGAGTTACTTTTTCAAGTGGAGGAGGTTTGTCGTCTGGTGTGAGAGCAAGGCCCTAGAACCTCGTTCTTGCCCTGCACAGAACCTGCTTGAATACCTTCTGCACTTATCAGAGTCTGATCTCAAGACCAACTCAGTATGGAACCACCTTAGTGCGATTAGTGCTTACCATCATCGTGTAGAGGGTAAAGCCATCTCTGGAGAGCCTTTAGTAGTTCGATTCATGAGAGGCTTGCTTTTGTCAAGGCCCCCTGTCAAGCCTCCTGCAGTGTCATGGGATCTCAACGTCGTCCTCACCCAGCTGATGAAACCTCCTTTTGAGCCACTGAATTCTTGCCATCTGAAGTACTTGACCTGGAAGGTCATTTTCTTGGTGGCAGTTACTTCAGCTCATAGAGTCAGTGAGCTGCAGGCCCTGGTAGCTCATGCTCCGTATACCAAATTTCATCATAACAGAGTAGTCCTCCGCACTCACCCTAAGTTTCTGCCAAAGGTGGTGTCAGAGTTCCATCTTAACCAAACAATTGTCTTGCCAACATTCTTTCCCAGACCACATACCCGCCCTGCTGAACGTCAGTTGCACACATTGGACTGCAAGTGAGCGTTGGCCTTCTATCTGGAGCGGACACAGCCCCACAGACAGTCCGCCCAATTGTTTGTTTCTTTCGACCCCAATAGGAAAGGAGTCGCTGTCGGGAAACGCACCATCTCCAATTGGCTAGCAGATTGCATTTCCTTCACTTATGCCCAGGCTGGGCTGGCTCTTGAGGGTCATGTCACGGCTCATAGTGTTAGAGCCATGGCAGCGTCAGTGGCCCACTTGAAGTCAGCCACTATTGAAGAGATTTGCAAGGCTGCGACGTGGTCATCTGTCCACACATTCACATCACATTACTGCCTCCAGCAGGATACCCGACGCGGCAGTCGGTTCGGGCAGTCGGTGCTGCAGAATCTGTTTGGGGTTTGAATCCAACTCCACCCTCCAGGACCTGAATTTATTCTGGTCAGGCTGCACTCTCAGTTAGTTGTTCTTCGTAGGTCAATTTCTGTTATGCCCTCGCCGTTGCGAGGTTCAATTGACCTGGGTTCTTGTTTTGAGTGAGCCTGAGAGCTAGGGATACCACAGTCGTGAGAACAAGCAGCCTGCTTGTCCTCGGAGAAAGCGAATGATACATACCTGTAGCAGGTGGTCTCCGAGAACAGCAGGCTGATTGGTCTCACCCGCAAAGTTTTTGTTCCGGTTGGAGGGGCTGCTGTGGACGTCAACCCAGTCGTGAGAACAATCAGCCTGCTGTCCTCGGAGAACACCTGCTACAGGTATGTATCATTCGCTTTATCTCATTTCCATGTTTTTAGCCATTTATTTATTTTATGTATTTATGTTCATACGTATTTATTTATATATATATTTGTTTACCTACCCATAATCGATACATTATTTATGTCCTTTATTAATGGTTTTACATTTTATATTGTTGTTGCTTTATTTGCATGGTCTTATTATAAGTTTGTGATATTATGTATTTATTTACTTTTATGTACTTGTTTTTTATGATTTGATACTAAAAGTGATTTTATATGTTTATTAACAGTTTTTTTTTTTGCCCCTCACGCAAAGGGTGAAACACAGCTTGAGTTGGGCATCTGGTTCTTTTATCTACTGTAGTGAATAAAATTCTTTTAAATATAAGATTTTGTTCAGATCTGCTTCTTTGATTTTACCACGTTGGATCTTGTGAATTGTCTGTTGTATTGTTTTTTTTTTTTACTAGGCAGGGGGTCAGCTGACGCAGCTGCACTGGGTCCTACACAGCAAAGTGGAACCTATTTGAGCACATTTGATAGAAGAGCTATGGGGCTTTGATTGAATTCCTATCTGAAACTCAAAATAAGAGGTCAACAAACTACTATTCCTTCAGCCTTATTTTCGAAAGACAAAGGCGCCCATATTTCGACCCAAATCGGGAGATGGGCGCCTTTCTCCCATGGGCGCCCAAATCGGTATAATCAAAAGCCGATTTTGGGCGTCTTCAACTGCAATTTGTCATGGTAACAGGCAAAGTTGACGGGGGTGTGTCAGAGGCGTGGTGAAGGCGGGACTGGGGCGTGTTTATCAGCCGAGGAGAGATAGACGCCTTCGGCCGATAATTGAAAAAAGAAAGGCGTTTTTAGTGTGAATTTGGGTCATTTTTTTAATCCTTTTTTTCACGAACAAGTCCCAAAAAAGTGCCCTAAATGACCAGATGACCACCGGAGGGAATCGGGGATGATCACCCCTGACTCCCCCAGTGGTCACTAACCCCCTCCCACCATAAAAAAAAACAAACTTTAAGAACTTTGTTTTCCAGCCTGTATGCCAGCCTCAAATGCCATACCCAGCTCCATCACAGCCGTATGCAGGTCCCTGGAGCAGTTGTTAGAGGGTGCAGTCGACTTCACCCAGGTGGACCCAGGCCCATCCCCCCCTACCTGTTACACTTGTGGTGGTAAGTGGGAGCCCTCCAAACCGCCCCCAAAACCCACTGTACCCACATGTAGGTGCCCCCCTTCAGCCATAAGGGCTATGGTAATGGTGTAGAGTTGTGGGCAGTGGGTTTTGGGGGGGATTTGAGGGGCTCAGCACCCAAGGGATGGGAGCTATGGACTTGGGAGGTATTTAATTTTTTTTTCTAATTGTTACAAGTGCCCCCTAGGTTGCCCGGTTGGTGTCCTGGCATGTGAGGGGGACCAGTGCACTACGAATCCTGGACCCTCCCACGACCAAATGCCTTGGATTTGTTTGTTTTTGAGCTGGGCGCCTTCGATTTCCATTATCGCTGAAAAACGAAACCGCCCAGCTCACATCTGCACAAATCCGATGCATTTGCCGGGCACAAACCGTATTATCGAAAAAAAGATGGGCGCCCATTTTTTTTTCGAAAATACGGTCTGTCCTGCCCCTTCACCTACCGGTTCTCGGACATAGATGCCCATGGAGATGGGCGTTCACGTTCGATTATGCCCCTCCTTGTCATCTATACCAGACCAGTCCAGACTAATGGGTTGTGTCCATCTACCAGTAGAAGGAGACAGAGAAAATAGTTCCAAGTAAACCGCCCCTTAAGGGTATCGTGCAGCCTGGGAATGTTCAGTATTTTCTCTGTCTCCTAGCGGATGGTGGACGGATCGTGCAGCTGCTCTGGATTGCTGGCTGATAGCTCCTGTCCCAGATTCTTCTGGTGACAGTGGAGCCAGGGGTGTGCTGGTAGCCGTGTTGAGGCTAGTTTTAGATGATACTCAGTGGTCCTGAGTTCCTCATCTACCAGCTAGGGTGATATCCAGTGACCCTGATTCCCTCCCCTCCCCTACCTCCCCTGGCTGTCTTTCTAGCAGGGTGATAGTTGATTGTGGCATGGAGTAACTTGTCTCCCCTGTGGGGTTCTTTTCTTCTGTGGTGGTAGGTATATCTGAATTTCTGCCTCTCTTATTCCTGTCACTAGTGAAGAAGGTTGTTTTTAAAACAAAAAAAAGAGGAAACTTTGTTTTTCCCTCCTTTTCTGCCTCTGAGGTATAAACCTTTATTAATTCCTGTCACTAGTGAAGAAGGTTGTTTACAAAAAAAAAAAAGGAGGAAGAAGAAACTGTTTTTCCCTCCTTTTCTGCCTCTGAGGTAAACCTTTATTCCTGTCACTAGTGAAGAAGGTTGTTTAAAAAAAAACTCTTGTTTTTTCCTTCTTTCTCTTGCCTGTTACCTGATTTGTTTTCCTGCCTTTGGCAATGTATTCTAGGGGGCCGCTTGCGAAGTTTCTTTGAATTTCGCTGGCCAGTGTCTGATTCTGATCTTGGACCCTTCTGAGCTGGTACCAGTTGCTTTGATTTTTTTTTTGTGGGGCACGGCTCATGTCAGGATCACGAAACTCAGTTGTTTTTCTCCTCTTCACGGTCCTAGACGGAGGCTGGTTGCTGGAACTTGTACCTTTGTGGTTTGGAGGTCTTAGTCTGCCATTTCCAAAGTGGAGGAAGTTGCTCACTGGCTCCGTTTGGCTGCAGGCTCGGTCTTTTTAGTCCAGGGTTATTTTTTCATTCCTGTCAACCTTACGCGGCCGTTGGTCAGTTCTTTTTCAGACCGTCTGGTCTCTGCTGCTTCAGGCATCTTGCTTGAGACACCCCTGCTATTTGATTCTTGTTTTGGCAGCAGTTTTTCCTCCCTTCTTTAGGGAGGTTCTGGTTCTCTCGTCCCCATGGATCCCTCCTGTCCGCTCTGATTTGCCTGCAGGGTACTTTCCTTCTGGCGGGGGTCCGAGTTGACCTTGGTTTGCAACTGCTAGCTCATATCCCTCTTCTGAGTACCCTCGGGAGTGCCATTCTTGCCAGTCTTTTGCTTGGACTCAGTTCAGTGTCTCTTTATGGGAATGTACCTTTTTAGGGCTAGTTTGCCATAGCTCTTCCTTGCTTTCCCTTGCTTTTGGGTGGGAGTTTTAGCCTGGTAGAGGCAGATTTTGCCTTTTCTAGTTTCAGGCACCTCTCTCCTGACACATTTGGCACTCCTTCCTTTTTCTGTAAGGGGCGCAGTTCTTTCTTGCTGAGTAGATCTATTGCTGTGCATCTGGATTATCGCCGCTTAGCTCTGCGCTTTTCTCTACTTTTCTGCAGGGAAGTGGCTCTGTTCTAGGTCTGGAGTTTGACTCTCCCTTAGCTGGTTTTTCCTGAAATTAAACATGACCAAAACCGAGCTTCTCATTTCTACCCCCAAACCCACCTCCCCACTCCCCCCCGTTTTCTATTTCTGTTGATGGCTCTCTCATTCTCCCTGTCTCCTCAGCTCGAAACCTTGGGGTCATCTTTGACTCTTCTCTCTCCTTCTCTGCTCATATCCAGCAGATCGCCAAGACCTGTCGTTTCTTTCTTTACAACATCCGTAAAATCCGCCCCTTTCTTTCCGAGCACTCTACCAAAACCCTCATCCACACCCTTGTCACCTCTCGTTTAAACTACTGCAATCTGCTTCTTGCTGGCCTCCCACTTAATCACCTCTCCCCTCTCCAGTCGGTTCAAAACTCTGCTGCCCGTCTCGTCTTCCGCCAGGGTCGCTTTACTCATACTACCCCTCTCCTCAAGTCGCTTCACTGGCTCCCTATCCATTTTCACATCCTGTTCAAACTTCTACTAACCTATAAATGTATTCACTCTACTGCTCCCCAGTATCTCTCCACACTCGTCCTTCCCTACACCCCTTCCCGTGCACTCCGCTCCATGGATAAATTCTTCTTATCTGTTCCCTTCTCCACTACTGCCAACTCCAGACTTCGTGCCTTCTGTCTTGCTGCACCCTACGCCTGGAATAAACTTCCTGAGCCCCTACGTCTTGCCCCATCATTGGCCACCTTTAAATCTAGACTGAAAGCCCACCTCTTTAACATTGCTTTTGACTCGTAACCACTTGTAACCACTCGCCTCCACCTACCCTCCTCTCCTCCTTCCTGTACACATTAATTGATTTGATTACTTTATTTTTTATCTATTAGATTGTAAGCTCTTTGAGCAGGGACTGTCTTTCTTCTATGTTTGTGCAGCGCTGCGTAAGCCTTGTAGCGCTATAGAAATGCTAAATAGTAGTAGTAGTAGTGGCAGCTTTCTCGTTGTTCCTGGCCTGGCAAGAGTTGTTTCTTCCTCACTGCCTTACAGCTGCATTTTGCTCCCTATGGTCTGAGGATTCCAGATCTGTGATGCTTACCTCCCTCTTAGCAGGAGTTCTTTCTTTACGTTGACTGCTGCTCCATCTCGGTTGCCTAGGAGGGCGGTCATTGTGGCTCAGAGACTACTTAGGAGCCGAGAGTGTCTCTTGGGGCACGGGGCTTTCTCTTCTTGTAGTTTTAGTCCCTCTGGGCCAGGGGAGTGCAGCGCCAGGTCTGCATTTCCACAAGTTGTGCTCCTTTCCTGGCAGCACCTTCTCTGGCTGTTCCCGGGGGCTCCATCTTTGCATTTTGCTTGTTGAGCACAGCTCCATCGCTGCATGTTGAGCACAGCTCCATCTCTGCATGTTGAGCGCAGTTCCATCGCTGCATGTTGAGCGCAGCTCCGTTGAGCTCAGCTCCATCGCTGCATGTTGGGCACAGTTCCAGTTTGGCTTTAGCTCCATCGCTGTATGTTGGGCACAGTTCCACAGTTCCAGGTTGGCTTTAGCTCCATCGCTGTATGTTGAGGAAAGCTCTATCATGGCATGTTGACTGAAGTTCCTTCGCTATTTATTCTGCAACCTTTCATCGCTGCATGTTGAACGCAGCTCCATTGTTACATGTTGAGTGTAGTTCTTTCTCTGCAGGTCTCAGTGTGGGGCGCAGTCCTGTGTATGCATGTATAAAACGGCTCTGTGTCTGCCTGTGGAATGCATAAGTACATAAGGTCCATCGAGCCCAGCATCCTGTACACGACAGCGGCCAATCCAGGCCAAGGGCCCCTGGCAAGCTTCCCAAACGTACAAACATTCTATACATGTTATTCCTGGAATTGTGGATTTTTCCCAAGTCCATTTAGTAGTGGTTTATGGACTTGTCCTTTAGGAAACTGTCTAACCCCTTTTTAAACTCTTCTAAGCTAACCGCCTTCACCACGTTCTCCGGCAACGAATTCCAGAGTTTAATTTTTTTTTCTTACATTTGTACCCCGCGCTTTCCCACTTATGGCAGGCTCAATGCGGCTTACATGGGGCAATGGAGGATTAAGTGACTTGCCCAGAGTCACAAGGAGCTGCCTGTGCCTGAAGTGGGAATCAAACTCAGTTCCTCAGTTCCCCAGGACCAAAGTCCACCACCCTAACCACTAGGCCACTCCTCAACTTATGCGTTGGGTGAAGAAAACTTTTTTCCGATTTGTTTTAAATTTACTACACTGTAGTTTCATCGCATGCCCCCTAGTCCTAGTATTTTTGGAAAGCGTGAACAGACGCTTCACATCCACCTGTTCCACTCCACTCAATATTTTATATACCTCTATCATGTCTCCCCCTCAGCCGTCTCTTCTCCAAGCTGATAAACCCTAGCCTCCTTAGTCTTTCTTCACAGGGAAGTTGTCCTATCCCCGCTATCATTTTAGTCGCCCTTCGCTGTACCTTTTCCAATTCTACTATATCTTTCTTGAGATGCGGCGACCAGAATTGAACACAGTACTCGAGGTGCGGTCGCACCATGGAGCGATACAACAGCATTATAACATCCTCACACCTGTTTTCCATACCTTGCCTAATAATACCCAACATTCTATTCGCTTTCCTAGCCGCAGCAGCACACTGAGCAGAAGGTTTCAGTGTATTATCGACAACGACACCCAGATCCCTTTCTTGGTCCGTAACTCCTAACGTGGAACCTTGCATGACGTAGCTATAATTCGGGTTCTTTTTTCCCCACATGCATCACCTTGCACTTGCTCACATTAAATGTCATCTGCCATTTAGCCGCCCAGTCTCCTTGTCTGTGTGTGGCATGCAGCTCTCTCTTTTCATATGGAACGCAGCTCCCTGTATGCGTGCAGAGCGCAGCTCCACTGCCTGTTGAGTGTAACTCCATCTCTGTGTGTTTAGCACAACTCTTCTCTGCAAATTGGGCGAAGTTCCAGGGTGGTATGTGGAACACAGCTCTGTGACTGCAGGTGCTACACAGCTTCATGTCTGCATAGGAAGCATAGCTCCTTGCCGGCGTCTGGAGCGCTGCTCCTTGCTGGTGTCAGGAGTGCAGCTCCTTGCTGGCATCCGGAGCGCAGCTCCTTGTTTTCGTGTGGAAAGCAGCTCCTTGTCTGCATTTTATACACAGTTCCATCACTACTGCAGGTTCAGTTCTGCAGGTACCTCTAACATCCAGCTCTTTCAGTGGGGCACTGCTGTTCCTCTGTGTTACTCTCAGCTTCTTTGCTTGTTCAGTGCATTTCTATCTTTGCCAGAGGTGTGCAACTCTGTCTCTGCCCATGGTGCATGGCTGAGTTTGCGTGCTTTGAGTGCAAATCCGTTTGGTCTCATTGAGCACGGATCCTAGTCTGCCTGATGAGCGCAGCTTTGTTTCCGTCCCTTGAGCACAGTTCAGTCTCTGACTGTGGAGCGTATTTTACTACTACTACTATTTAACATTTCTAAAGTGCTACCAGGGTTGCGCAGCGCTGTACAATTAACAAAGAAGGACAGTCCCTGCTCAAAGGAGCTTACAATCTATTTTCACCTTTGCCTGTTGGGCACTGTTTCACCTTGTCGGTCAACCCCAGCTCTTTTCTGCGAGTTGGATACAATAACTTCTCGGCAGCTGTGGCATACCGCAGTTTAGATTGCTAGACAAGGCTGTCTTGTCTCCTGTTAGTTACCATTCCTGTGGCACCTTTGCTTACCATAGCCTCTTGGTGGCTGGCAAGAAGCTTCTCCACTGCTGGAGTTTGAATTCGTCTCTTCTCCTTTTGTGGCTACTTGGCACCTTGGGGGTCTTTTCTCCACAGTGTGGCTCTCGACTCTTTCTTTTTGTCTCCTTTTGTTCTCTTAGATCTGTTCTTTCATCCCTAAGTCCAGAGCGAGCTGGTTGAGGAGTACTCTTTGTACGATTGTACCCTGGTATGCTACTGCCCTTTTCTTCATGGTTCTCCTGGAGAGACTAACACTCCAGTTAGTTGGTTCTGTCGACTCTGGAGTCTCTTCTTGTTCTGTGGAGTTTGATTCTCTCACTAAGCGCGGGTCTTCCCGGGCCTTTCTTCCTTTCTTCTATGAAGTATGGCACACTGTTTGGGGTTGCATACTCCTAGTACTTGTTAGGGTCGCTTCATCCGGCCATCTTGGACTCAAGGCAGACCGGCAGGTTTGGGAGTTAGTCTTTGTCCTGCCAGGGTTTGAAAAAGTGGATCCTGGTCTAGGAGAGACAATTCTTCTCCTTGTTGCTCAGATTCGACTGTTGCCTTCCTTCCAAAGGGGGTCCTTTGGCATGAGTATCTTTTGCTGCTTCTTTTGCTACTCCCAGGATAGGGGTATGCAATTTTTCTTTTGCTCAGGACATTTATTTTACGTCCTATGGCTTCAGTTCCTTTTCTACTGTCTAACTCTGTTCCATTTTGGTAGCTTGGTGGTTCGAATATTTGAATCCTTTTCTGCTGATCAGTTTTTTGCTGTATGTATAGCTTGTTGATTTTTCAACCTTCTGCATTCTTCCCTCTTTGGGAAACTGCTTTGCTACATCCCATTAGTCTGGACTGGTCTGGTATAGATGACAAGGAAGGAAAAATTATGTTCTTACCTGATAATTTTCTTTCCTTTAATCGTACCAGACCAGTCCAGATGCCCTCCCTGGCTAAAGTCTGTCAGAGTGTTGTTTTCTGTAGGTATCCCTGGCTGTTCCATGACGCTTCAATACAGTGGGATGTCCTACAGCACTGCCTACTTCATCTTCGCTATTCAGTCTCCTGCCACTTGTTGTGCCAGCTCTGTATGACTCCTATTACTTTGGATCACGGAGTTCTTTCCCTGGATTCAGGGGTAGATTTCAATGTGCTTGGGCAAGCTCAGTGTGGACCATTCCCTCCCACTTATTTTACTGTGAGGGGAGGTTGCAGTTGCCTTTGGCCAAGCAGGAACAGTGAGGTTCTGCTTATTGGCTCCAAGAGTTGCCTGTTTGATCTTAACTGTGTTTTCTTCTAGACTTCAGAGCACCATTGCTTGGCTATTCAAAATACTGAACATTCCAGGCTGCACGATACCCTTAAGGGGCAGTTTACTTGGAACTATTTTCTCTGTCTCCTTCCGCTGGTAGATGGACACAACCCATTAGTCTGGACTGGTCTGGTATGATTAAAGGAAAGAAAATTATCAGGTAAGAACATAATCTTTCCATTCATACAATATAGTCGAAAGACAAGTTTACTAAATATCACAGCAGGCACTGAAAGGTTGGAAAAATTAAACATTCAAAAAAATAATCAAACAATATCTAAAAGATACCAGCAAAGGAATTTTAAAAAAACCCTTAAAAAACGCAAGATTGTGGTGGCCATTTGAGGCTGGACATGTGACAGAATCGGGTGGATATTGCTCCTGCCGCTACGACCCCGTTAACCACCAGGGAGATTCCAGGTAGGCTTGGGGGGCCTATTGTGGTGATGGTGGTTGGGGTTAGAAACTGGGGGCTAAGGCTAGGACCATCCTTATCCTTTGGGAGCAGGGAGGGGGAGACCAGAGGAGGAAGGGACTAAGGCACCCAATTCTGCTTATGCAGGTCCTGGCCAGTATTCAGCCAGGGCCCACATAGGTGTTTTTATGAGGGTCCCAGCTGAAGCTCCAGTGACTAACACTTTTGGAATTAGTCCTAGATATTCAGTGCTGGTGCCCAGACATGGCCTGGTATTGAATATCTAGGGCTAATTCTGCCCACGGTGGACAGTGTTTAAAACAATGCTGACAGCCGTGGGCAGAATATTGACTGGAATGTGTATAGCTGGCTTTTCAGGGCTACTGAAGGGAAAGAAGCCATAGTAGTAGTAGTTATCATGGTCCATCCAATGGGAAGGCAGTGAGAGTGGAGCACTGGAAGGGAGGAGGTGCTGCATTTGATTGGAGGGGGGGAGGTACAGAACAGAAATGAACCACTCTAAAACATGCCTCAATATGTTTATATAGGAAAAACTGTTCCAAGCAGTGAAGTATAGATATATTGATTCTGTATAACCTAGGCGCCTTTTTACTAAAGCTTAGGATGTGATAAAGGAATTAGCACATGCTAAATAGCCCATTTTATACATATGGGCTTCTTAACATTTAGTGTGTGATAATTCTGTTAGTGTGTGCTAAGCTTTAGTAAAAGGGCCTCTTAGTGATTAAAGAATTCCACCTTACAAATTGCTTCCTCTGCCATCTCTCCTGATCACAGACACACAGAAAGCACATACACATGCAAGCATCCATACATGCACATGCCAACACAAATGTACATACACACACGCACACACATATCAGTCCAGTGGCATAGCCAGAGGTGAGCCTGGGCCCATACACTTTGGACTCAGGCCCAAACAGAATTCTAGCACCCTTGTCCCACCAGCTGCAGAGGTCCTCTGGCAGCAAAAATAGCTCCCTTTCCTACTTGCTCCAGCTGGCACACTGTGTATGTCCTGCCGTCGCGCTGGCCTTCTGCTGCATACACTCAGTTTTCACGCATGTGCAAAAACCAAGTATACCTGAGGGGGCAGCGGCAGCACATGCACAATGCTGCTGGCTGGAGCAAGAAGGAGAGGGAGTTGTTCTTGCCTCTGGAGGACCTCTGCAGGTGCTGGGGCTTGGGGATTCCCACCAGCAGCTCAGTTATGTAATGTTTTTTGTTGGCGCCAAGGGGCGGGGGGGGGGGGGGGGGTTGTATAGACTACATTTGCCCACCCAGTGTCCCACCCACAGTTTGAGTCTAGCTACGCCTCTGCATCAGTCCCCTCTCCCAACACATATACACATCAACCCCCTGTCCCAGCATACACACATACATAACATTTGCATGCAGAAGGGTTGGAAAGAATTCCATTACCATTACCCATGCTCTGCATGCCTTCCTCATTTGTTATGATTTTCAGTGATCTTCCCTGTTCTGTTAAAATAAAAATGTGGCAAGGGGAAAAAAGGGCTTTTCACGTCATAAATATGCAGTTCTTGCTATTACTTCCTTTTTTAGATATATAATATCAAAGGTTTCTGCAGGAAAGGACCACTTTGTCGACCCAGTTTGTCCATTTGTGCCTGCCTATTGTCATATCACGTTACTTGATTTGTGGTCTTCTATCTTTCTCAAAGGATAGAGCTTAAATTTAAACACTATTTGTGTGTAAGTGCTAGGTGCACGCTCAGCACTGTTCTATAAATAATGTGCACCACTCACTTAGAAAGTAAATTCAAGTGGGGCAGTCACAAGGGAGAGGCATGGGTAGGACTAATATTTAAGCACTTAATTTAACAGAATGCTGTCAATTCCATGCTAACTCCCAGATCTATATATAGTGAGCCTAGAGATCCGCACTAAAATCGGCACAGATTCTATAAGAGTGTGTGTAACTTAACAAGCTAATGAATGCTGATAACAGCACTTAACAAGCAATGAGCACTAATTGGCACTGATTAGAATTTACGCACACAACTCGCTAAGCATATTCTGTAACGAAGTGCACCGAACTTCTAAGCACACAGGCAACAGGGGGCATGGTTATGGGCAAGGAAATGGGTGTTACAAAATTTACAAGTGTAGTAATAAAATATGGCCCAGTGCGTGTAAATTTACGCACCAGGATTTACGCCATATTTTCTTTGGTGTAAATGGATGTATGTAGTTTTAGGTGCTGAGATATCAACTAAGCTTATTCTATAATCAGCGTCATAGAATACGTTTAGTTGGCACCGATTTCAACGCTGATTATTTTAGGCGCCATATATAGAATCTCTCCCTAAGTGCCACATATAGGCATGCACATTTATGCCTGCTATTGACGTAGCATGGTGCGTGGGTCCCAACTTATGCTAGTATTCTATAACGGAATCTTGGAACCCAGATGCTGAAATAGAATTAGAATACGGCATCTAGGCGCCTAGTTTGTGGCAGTCAGTTATAGAATTGTCCTCTTTCTCCCAAATTCTATATATGGTGCCTAGATTTGTGCATTCAAATTTGTGCATACTCCCGAGATGCACACACAAATTAATTGCTAAATGAGTTCAATGACATCAATATTTGGGTTGCACTCAATTTTGTGAGCACATCTGGCTGCTCACTATTCTATAAGGCAATGCGCCTAACTCCCACTCCCATTTTTCGAAAGGGAGCGTGGCCATGGGAAGAGCATGGACGTGGCAGGGGTGTTCTGAAAATTTGCATGTGTAGTTATAGAATACGGTATCAGTGCGCCTAACTTCGGTGCCAGCATTTACACCAGGTTTCAGCAGGCTTAAGTCTGGTGCCCAAAGTTAAGTGTGAGATGCATAAGCACTATCCTTTATCATTTAGTGCTGATTTGTTCCAGCACCTAATTCTGAGTGTCATTTATTGAATTTGACCCTTTGTGTTTATCCAATATATGCTTAAATTCTGCTGTTATAACCTTCCTTGGAAGACTCTTCCAGGTATCTGTCACCCTCGCATAAACCTTAGTTCTCCGAGGACAAGCAGGCTGCTTGTTCTCACGACTGGGTGACGTCCGCGGCAGCCCCCATCAACTGGAAGAAGCTTCGCGGGCGGTCCGCACGCAGGGCACGCCCACCGCGCATGCGCGGCCATCTTCCCGCCCGTGCGTGACCGTTCCCGCCAGTCTTTTCTTTTCCGCGCCTGGAGAGAGACGTGTCGCACATCTCTCTCTTCGTCAGCCCCGGAAAACCGTTGCATTGTTCGCGAACCTTCTTTGTTTTTTCCTTGTTGTTGTCGCGCGTTCCGCAAGGGTTTTTTCTCTGGTTAAAAAAAAAAAAAAAAAGAACGCGCTGTTTTTTCCCTCGTTTTCTAGCGGGGGTGCCAATCTTCCATGCTCGTGACCCGCATCCAGTCTTACCAGCTCTACACGAGCATCCACATGCGGAACAATGTGAAGCAACTGGCGGACCTGGTCGATAAGCTCCCGCCGGAGCAGCCCAGGCCCTTTCAGGAGGTGGTCAGGCAGCTGAAGGCGTGCAGAAAGGTCCTGTCCAGGGGTATCTATGACACCTGTGACGTGGCGTCTCGTGCTGCGGCCCAAGGTATAGTGATGCGCAGGCTCTCATGGCTGCGTGCCTCTGACCTGGACAACCGCACCCAGCAGAGACTGGCTGACGTCCCTTGCCGGGGGGATAATATTTTTGGTGAGAAGGTCGAGCAGCTGGTGGACCAACTGCATCAGCGGGAAACCGCCCTCGACAAGCTCTCCCACCGGGCGCCTTCAGCATCCACCTCAGCAGGTGGACGTTTTTCCCGGGCCCGGCAGGCTGCGCCCTATGCTTTTACCAAGCGTAGGTTCACCCAGCCGGCCCGAAGGCCTCGTCAGGCACAGGGACAGCCCCAGCGCGCTCGTTCTCATCAACAGCGTGCGCCTAAGCAGCCCCCTGCGCCTCCACAGCAAAAGCCGGGGACAGGCTTTTGACTGGATCCACGGGAACATAGCCATCATCAAAGTGTCCGTGCCGGACGATCTGCCGGTCGGAGGGAGGTTAAAATTTTTTCACCAAAGGTGGCCTCTCATAACCTCCGACCAGTGGGTTCTCCAAATAGTGCGGTGCGGATACGCCCTAAATTTGGCCTCCCACCAAATTGTCCTCCGGAAGCTCAATCCTTCAGCTCCCATCACAAGCAGGTACTTGCAGAGGAACTCTCCGCCCCTCTCAGCGCCAATGCGGTCGAGCCCGTACCACCCGGGCAGGAAGGGCAGGGATTCTATTCCAGGTACTTCCTTGTGGAAAAGAAAACAGGGGGGATGCGCCCCATCCTAGACCTGAGAGGCCTGAACAAATTCCTGGTCAAAGAAAAGTTCAGGATGCTTTCCTTGGGCACCCTTCTGCCAATGATTCAGGAAAACGATTGGCTATGTTCCCTGGATTTAAAGGACGCATACACTCACATCCCGATACTGCCAGCTCACAGACAGTATCTCAGATTCCGCCTGGGCGCACGGCACTTTCAGTATTGTGTGCTGCCCTTTGGGCTCGCCTCTGCCCCACGGGTGTTTACAAAGTGCCTCGTGGTGGTAGCGGCGTATCTACGCAAGCTGGGAGTGCACGTGTTCCCATATTTCGACGATTGGCTGGTCAAGAACACCTCGGAGGCAGGAGCCCTCCGGTCCATGCAGTGCACTATTCAACTCCTGGAGCTGCTGGGGTTTGTGATAAATTACCCAAAGTCCCATCTCCAGCCAACCCAGTCTCTGGAATTCATAGGAGCTCTGCTGAATACCCAGACGACTCAGGCCTTCCTTCCCGAAGCGAGGGCCAACAACCTCCTGTCCCTGGCTTCGCAGACCAGAGCGTCTCAGCAGGTCACAGCTCGGCAGATGTTGAGACTTCTGGGTCATATGGCCTCCACAGTCCATGTGACTCCCATGGCTCGTCTTCACATGAGATCTGCTCAATGGACCCTAGCTTCCCAGTGGTTCCAAGCCACCGGGAATCTAGACGATGTCATCCGCCTGTCCACCAGTTGCCGCACTTCACTGCTCTGGTGGACCATTCGGACCAATTTGACCCTGGGACGTCCATTCCAAATTCCGCAGCCCACGAAAGTGCTGACGACGGATGCATCTCGCCTGGCGTGGGGAGCTCATGTCGATGGGCTTCACACCCAGGGTGTGTGGTACCCCCAGGAAAAGGATCTGCAGATCAACCTCCTGGAGCTCCGAGCAATCTGGAACGCACTGAAGGCTTTCAGAGATCGGCTGTCCTGCCAAATTATCCAAATTCGGACAGACAATCAGGTTGCAATGTATTACACCAACAAGCAGGGGGGCACCGGATCTCGCCCCTTGTGTCAGGAAGCCGTCGGGATGTGGCGTTGGGCTTGCCAGTTCGGCATGCTCCTCCAAGCCACATACCTGGCAGGTGTAAACAACAGTCTGGCCGACAGGCTGAGCAGAGTCATGCAACCGCACGAGTGGTCGCTTCATTCCAGAGTGGTACGCAAGATCTTCCGAGAGTGGGGCACCCCCTCGGTGGACCTTTTCGCCTCTCAGACCAACCACAAGCTGCCTCTGTTCTGTTCCAGACTTCAGGCACACGGCAGGCTAGCGTCGGACGCCTTTCTCCTTCATTGGGGGACCGGCCTCCTGTATGCTTATCCTCCCATACCTTTGGTGGGGAAGACCTTACTGAAGCTCAAGCAAGACCACGGCACCATGATTCTGATAGCGCCCTTTTGGCCCGTCAGATCTGGTTCCCTCTTCTTCTGGAGTTGTCCTCCGAAGAACCGTGGAGATTGGAGTGTTTTCTGACTCTCATTTCGCAGAACGACGGAGCGTTGCTGCACCCCAACCTTCAGTCCCTGGCTCTCACGGCCTGGATGTTGAGGGCGTAGATTTCACTGCGTTGGGTCTGTCTGAGGGTGTCTCCCGTGTCTTGCTTGCCTCTAGGAAGGATTCCACTAAAAAGAGTTACTTTTTCAAGTGGAGGAGGTTTGTCGTTTGGTGTGAGAGCAAGGCCCTAGAACCTCGTTCTTGCCCTGCACAGAACCTGCTTGAATACCTTCTGCACTTATCAGTCTGGCCTCAAGACCAACTCAGTAAGGAATCACCTTAGTGCGATTAGTGCTTACCATTATCGTGTGGAAGGTAAAGCCATCTCTGGAGCGCCTTTAGTCGTTCGATTCATGAGAGGCTTGCTTTTGTCAAAGCCCCCTATCAAGCCTCCTACAGTGTCATGGGATCTCAACGTCGTCCTCACCCAGCTGATGAAACCTCCTTTTGAGCCACTGAATTCTTGCCATCTGAAGTACTTGACCTGGAAGGTCATTTTCTTGGTGACAGTTACTTCAGCTCGTAGGGTCAGTGAGCTTCAAGCCCTGGTAGCTCATGCTCCATATACAAAATTTCATCACAACAGAGTAGTGCTCCGCACCCACCCAAAGTTCCTGCCGAAGGTGGTGTCGGAGTTCCATCTTAACCAGTCAATTGTCTTGCCAACATTCTTTCCCAGACCGCATACCCGCCCTGCTGAACGTCAGTTGCACACATTGGACTGCAAGAGAGCATTGGCCTTCTATTTGGAGCGGACACAGCCCCACAGACAGTCTGCCCAATTGTTTGTTTCTTTCGACCCTAACAGGCTAGGGGTCGCTATCGGGAAACGTACCATCTCCAATTGGCTAGCAGATTGCATTTCCTTCACTTACGCCCAGGCTGGGCTGGCTCTTGAGGGTCATGTCACGGCTCATAGTGTTAGAGCCATGGCAGCGTCAGTGGCCCACTTGAAGTCAGCCACTATTGAAGAGATTTGCAAGGCTGCGACGTGGTCATCTGTCCACACATTCACATCACATTACTGCCTCCAGCAGGATACCCGACGTGACAGTCGGTTCGGGCAGTCGGTGCTGCAGAATCTGTTTGGGGTGTAAATCCAACTCCACCCTCCAGGACCCGAATTTATTCTGGTCAGTCTGCACTCTCAGTTAGTTGTTCTTCGTAGGTCAATTTCTGTTATGCCCTCGCCGTTGCGAGGTTAAATTGACCTGGGTTCTTGTTTTGAGTGAGCCTGAGAGCTAGGGATACCCCAGTTGTGAGAACAAGCAGCCTGCTTGTCCTCGGAGAAAGTGAATGATAAATACCTGTAGCAGGTGTTCTCCGAGGATAGCAGGCTGACTGTTCTCACCTACCCTCCCTCTTCCCCTTTGGAGTTGCGTTTCATCTTTTCTTGCTTGTCATTCAACTGGCGGGAACGGTCACGCACAGGCGGGAAGACGGCCGCGCATGCGCGGTGGGCGTGCCCTGCGTGTGGACCGCCCGCGAAGCTTCTTCCAGTTGATGGGGGCTGCCGCGGACGTCACCCAGTCGTGAGAACAATCAGCCTGCTGTCCTCGGAGAACACCTGCTACAGGTATGTATCATTCACTAACTCCCTTCCGCTTGAGATGATAGCTCAGGAGTCATAGGTGTGTGTCTCAATGAACTGCTTCTCTTGAAAGTTGCTTACTTGTAATACATGAAGACAGCAATTCCCCAGTGACACACACACTCCCATTTCTCCTTCAGAGTTGTTCTTTGCCCAGTCAAAGCTGTGTCATAAAACTAAGGGAAATGGCAAAGTGGTGCCAACATAGGAACTGTCACACGAGAATAAAGGCTTTTGCCATTTCCAAAAAGCTCTGGAAGAATCTGTCTGTTCGCTGTCAAATGCAGTCACATGTCCTCCAAAAATACTTGTTACATGGTTAAGTAATTTTGCTATTCCATTGGGAAATATGTAACCGCATTGGCTTTGTCACTTTCCTTCACAACAGGATCTACACGTTACTTAGGATTATCAGTGTTGAGAAGCGCCGGGATTCTGCCCGTGGCAACCGGTACCTGATTGAACTGGAGCTATTGGAGAGGGGACGCAGGACCGTTCGCCTCTCTGAGTATGTCTATGTTCTGTTGCATCACTTCAAGCAGAATGGAAGCATGGAGGCTAATGAAGATGAAGAGGAGGTGGCTGTTGAAACAGCCACAGAGCCCCAGCAGCAGCAGACTAGCCCCTGGAACACAGTATATGGGAAGTCTGTCTTGTGCCAACCTATCAGGCTGAATTGGAGGCACAATGTGATGGTACACTTTGTGATTCCAGGTGAGAGACTGAGGCTATTATTGGATCACAAAAGTGGGATACCATACTGCATGTACTTTGTCATTCAATATGCAAGGTAGTGATATTTACTTTGGGAGACAATATTCAGGTGCCCAGTGACAAATTAAGGCTATCATTTAAGCTTTTTTATTGTCACATTAATTTTTGTTGATTTTCAACAGCAAAGATAACATACAATAACCCTGTGTGGATCAATTTCAATATGCAGCAATAACAGTTAACTGAGAAACATAAATTTCTACTGTACCTTTCTGTATTTTATGACTTGTACCTACTTCCACCCTATACTCCTTCCCTTCCCACCTCCCTCTCCCTCCTTTTCCCCTTCAATAGCTATCTTGAAGCCCTGAGATATATGTTACCAACAGCCCATGGTTCCTTCAGGCTACCAGTGTAGTTGAAAGGTGTATTCCCCCCCCCCCCCCCCCCCCCTTTGCTTAAAATACCATTCTAAAATACTGAATGTGCTATCTTTGTTATTTCATGGTTAAATGTAGGGATTACTGGATTACTTTTCTACAAAATGATAATTATTGAATACATTTGTAGCTGTGTGATAAATTCAGTAATAAAAATGTTAAAACAGTAAAACGTACCCATGGACTTTGCAGCTATAAGAACATAAGAACTGGCATTCTAGATCAAACCAAAGTTCCATCAGTCTTAATATTCTGTTTTCAACAGTGGCCAATCCTGGTCACAAGTGCCTAGCAGGATTCCACAAAGATTTCAATCTACTTATCCCTAGGGATATGCAGTGGCTTTCCCCAGATCTACCTTAATAATGATTTATTGATTTTTCTTAAACTTAGCTGTGCTAACTGCTTTTACCATTTCTTCCAGCAATGAGTTCCAGCGCTTAACGATGTGTTAAGTGAAAAAATATTTTATCCTGTTTGTTTTAAGTGTACTACTTAGTAATTTCATGATGAGTCCTCTAGTTTTTGTATATTTTGAAAAAGTAAAACAATTCATATTTACCTGTTCCACTCCATTCAGGATCTTATAGACCTCTATCATGCCACATAAGCAGTATGAAATTGCCCCCACAATTGAGTTCTTATGTGTTCTCTTCCAAAATGTATCTTGCTTCCTAGACTCTTTGGAAGCTACACATAGACATTCAGTAGGAAATTGGATTAAAGGTCTGTAGTGGAGGTGAGGGAGGGAGGGAGAGCAGCACAGGGCAGTAATAGTCAAAATCCGTTAAAGCCAGTTTGGACCATATGTATGCTTGCTGATCAACACAATATTAATGAATTTCTTTGGTTTCCTGTAGTGAAAAATCAAGCTCGCTGGGTACAACAGTTTATTACAGATATGGAAGATCTGTACCAAAAGACTAAGGATGAGAACTTCAATGTCATCCTAGTTGACTTTGACAGTGAAGACATGGATGTGGAGAAGGCTCTGAAGGATGCCAAATTGCCACGGTAAAATTTCTATATTGTAAATCACGTGGTATCCCCAAGTCCATCAGAATAAAAATTACTTGTGTGTTTTATCATACAAGGGCCCTTATTTAGAAGCTGTATTTGTGTTTTGCAAGACTTGCATTTTTTTTTTACGTTTGTACCCCGCGCTTTCCCACTCATGGCAGGCTCCATGCGGCTTACATGGGGCAATGGAGGGTTAAGTGACTTGCCCAGAGTCACAAGGAGCTGCCTGTGCCTGAAGTGGGAATTGAACTCAGTTCCCCAGGACCAAAGTCCACCACCCTAACCACTAACCACTAGGCCACTCCTCCATAGAAGTTCAAATTCCGATTTTGTAAAGCTGGGATGTGGATGTCTAAACTGTAGTATGTCCTTATAGCAAGGGGGCATGATCTGGACTTATTGTTGGCAGGACTAAAAAGGGACCCAAATATGGATGTCCAACTCTGATTTCAGAAGGGGTAAGGGCTTCTTTGTCCAAAAAAGATGGTCATTGTTATTTAGACCTGGTATCTACCACATCTAGGTTACAGAAAGCTGCTCCAATTGAGCTTCTGTCCACTGGAGGGATTAAGGGAAGTCATTCCCTTAATCCCCAAGTTGTTGCTGCCCACCCCAAATGTGAGAGTGGCAAGGGATCTCAGGTTCTGTGACAGCTTCAGGAACTAGGAAAGTTCATGTTATAAAATGGCCACAGACATTTATGTGGCAGGGTAGAATAGCCTGATGGTTCAAACTGTGGGCTAAGAGCCAGGGAACCCTGTTTCAAATCCCACTGCAGCTCTGTTGCCTTTTTTCTTCAAATTGTGGGCACAGGCACTGAATATCCGGGACTAATTTTTGCTGTCCTGGCTGCCGGAGCTTATGCAGGTCCTGACCAATATTCAGCCAGGGCCTGCATAAGATAGTTATGCAGGCCCTGGCTGAATATCGGCCATGACCCACTTTTAAAATAGTTTTTTAAGGCCTGCTAAGTCCCCTCATGCCTCCCCAAAATGATCCCCTTCTTCGTTCCCCCCCCAGCCCATGACCTTAAGTACCTCCCTCCCTATCTCAGTAGGCCCCCTGGGTCTACCTTCAATCTTTGGTGGTCTAGTGGGAGCTATGGGGGCAGAAGTGAACCCCCTCGCTCCTGCCCCTAGCAGCAGATTTCTCAGGATGGCTGCCACAATCTCTTGTGGCAGCTTATGGTACAGTGGTAGTACCACAAGGCTGCCATGAGAGGTTGTGGCAGCATTTTAAGGATGATGCTGCTAGGGAGGAGCAGGATGGGGGCAGGAGCAAGGGGGGGTTTATTCCTGCCTCCATCGTCCCCACTAGACCATCAGGTATTGAAGGTAGGGTTGAGGAGGGGCCTACCGAGATGTGGGTGGGATGGTGAGTCATTGTGGGAGGGGGGGTGGAAGGGAGGTACTTAAGGTCACAGGCCAGGGGGAAGGGGGTCTGAGGGGGCTTGGGAGACCATTAAAAGTTTTTTTTAATTTATTTGGGTTTCGGCTAATATTCAATGCTGGGCCCACAAAGCTGAGTTTGATTCCCAGCACAGGCAGCTCCTTGTGACTCTGGGCAAGTCACTTAGCCCTCCATTGCCTGCCACATTGAGCCTGCCATGAGTGGGAAAGCGCGGGGTACAAATGTAACAAAAATAAAATAAATAAGCAGGTGAATTTAGGACAGCTTTTGAGTTGTTCTAAATTCACCCACTTATGTTAAAGGCAACTTATTTAACTCCAATGGGCCAATGATTTTATGAATGTTTTTATGTGTGCTGTCTTGAATGAGCAGTTTTTGTCTTTGAGGTGATATATAAATCTTATAATAAAGATGAAGATATTATTAATGTGCAGTAAAAAATACCATTGTACTTTGCATTTGGGGCCAGATATGCAAAGTATTTTTCCTTTAGACAAAATGGGGGAATACCTCTCTTGAAGCTGTCTCTGCTACATACACTTTTGGTGTAGTAAACTTACATTTTTCGCTACCCAGGGTTTTTAGATGATATTGGAAACGTCCACCTCGCATCCCCAAGCACCTTCCCTTTTCTGTTTATTATTTTCTTTTATTTTCAGATACCAATACTTGAAACGGACAGGAAACTTTGAGCGTTCAGCTGGACTACAGGCAGGGGTGGATTCAATAGAGGTGAGAGCCGGAAGGAAGGAAAGAAGGTGATAAAGCTCAGCAGAAGTGAAAGATGAGGAGGTGCTACTAGGAATGAAGATAAAGTGTGACTAAAGAAGCAGCTCCTAAATGTTGAGAATGGCCAATATTTTCATGTCATGGGGTCCCTAAGCAGTCTCAAAAAGTTATGTTTTTGTACTTCTGTAACTTTTTTATTGTTTCACATAAAAGGATGGTGTTTGGACTGTTGTATTGGTTGCTCTAAAATAATTAATTAAAACCTCATTTATTTTTGTTTCTGATGACTTTAGTCACCATTTCCCAGAGATGGTCACAAATGGACTTAGTACTAAGAGTGGTAAAAAAGCACTGCCCAACAAGATATACTCATAGCATAAGGTATGATGAGATAGTACATATATTTCTCCGAGGACAAGCAGGCTGCTTGTTCTCACATGTGGGTCGGCGTCCACGGCGGCCCCAGGAACGGAGATTTTCCAGCAAAATCTAAAAAGCTTTGCGACAGCCACCAGGGCGCGGGACGGACGCACCGCGCATGCACGGCCATCTTCCCGCCCGTGCGCGTCCATTCCCGCCTCAGTTTTTTCTTTTCCACGGTGGAGAGTGGCTGCGTGTCAGCCTCTCTCCCTCAGGTCCCAGGAAAAACTTAGGCGACTTCGCGTTGTATTTATCGCTTTCTTTTTGGTTTACATCGCCTTTTCTTTTCCAGTTTAAAAAAAGAAAACCCTCTTTTTCTTAGTTTTTGTCCCCGGTTAAGTTTCCTTTTGTTTCCGTTGTGGCCTTCTTTGGCCACGTGTCCGCGGTACTCCTTTTGTGCCCTTGGTGGCACCATTGAGCCGTTTGATTTCGCCACCACGATTTTTCCGCTGATGTCATCGAAGCCTCCCAGCAGCTTCAAGAAGTGTGCTCGGTGCCAGTGGTCTATCTCGGGCACTGACCCGCACTCCTGGTGCATCCAGTGCCTTGGGCCCGACCATCACCCATACGCTTGCAAGTTGTGTCTGAGTTTGAAAAAACGAACACAGGCATCGAGAAGAGCTCTTCGGGACCGTCTTTTCGGAGCTCCGACTGATTCATCGACATCGGCACCAGGGATGGCATCGACATCGGGCGCGCAGGTAATGGCTGTCTGAACATCACCTTTAGCTGGGAGTAGTGAGCCGTCGAGTGGGTCTCCACTTGTCTCGAAGGCTCCTGCTGTGAAGGCCCACCGGGACCGATCGATGTCGGACCCGACCCCGAGGAGGCGTGTGGATTCCACGTCCTCTTCTTCGGTACTGAGGAGTACCGGTGACGTGCTTCGAGCAAAGGCGAAGAAGCATCTGCACCAGTCTCCTTCGAGGCAAGGTACCAGGAGCTCTGGGGCGTCGAAGGATTCGGCACCCGGAAAGCGTCGACGCCAGGAGGAGCGCTTACCCTCCATACAAGAGGTGTCGGTGTGTCGATTTTCGGACAGCCTGGTACCACCTCCCAGGCCTACGCAGAATCTGACATTGACTCCTGTACCGGCCCCACAGCCTTCCTCGACAACGACTTTAGAGGAGAGCGTCCGAGCCATTCTTCCAGGCCTTCTGGAAGGGCTGCTCTGTCAGTCGCCCTCGGTACCGTCGATGGAAGCGGCAGCTGGCTCCGCCCCTGTGGTGAGGTCACCGACGCCGGTACCGCTTCTGCATCAGCCTTGGCTGCCACCCAGGTCGACTCCCCGTCGACGTCTTTGGAGGGAGCTTCATCACCGCCGGCATGGGAGTTGACTTCTCGAAATCGCCGTAGGGGACATGGTTCCTCGGTGTCAAGACGGGCCCAGTTTCGGACTGCAGTTCGAGAAGTCTTGTCCAATACCGAAGAGGATGCCTCCTGGGATAAAGGGGAAGATCCCATATATTTCTCTTCCGAGGAGTCTTGTGGTCTTCCTTCTGATCCCACTCCTTTACCTGAGAGGAAGCTTTCTTCGCCGGAGAGTCTCTCCTTCTCTTCATTTGTCCGGGAAATGTCTGTGGGCATTCCCTTCCCTGTGGTCACTAAGGATGAGCCCAGGACTGAGATCCTCGAGGTCCTTGACTGTCCTTTGCCACCAAAGGAGTCATCCACTGCCCCTCTGCATAATGTCCTTAAGGAGACATTGCTGAGGAATTGGATGAAATCGTTATCTAATCCCACCATCCCCAAGAAAGCGGAGTCCCAGTATCGAATCCATGGAGAACCTGAGTTGATGAGGTCCCAGTTACCTCATGACTCTGCGGTTGTGGATTCCGCTCTCAAGAGAGCCAGGAGTACTAGAGATTTCGCCTCGGTGCCCCCGGGGCAAGAAGCTAGGGCTTTAGATTCTTTTGGGAGGAAGGCCTACCAGTCCTCTATGCTCGTGTCCAAAATTCGATCCTACCAGCTCTACACGAGCATTCACATGCAGAACAATGTTAACTACTACTACTACTTATCATTTCTATAGCGCTACTAGACGTACGCAGTGCTGTACACTTGAACATGAAGAGACAGTCCCTGCTCGACAAGAGCTTACAATCTAATTAGGACAGACAAACAGGACAAACAAGAGATAAGGGAATATTAAAGTGAGGATGATAAAATAAGGGTTCTGAACAAATGAATAAGGGTTAGGAGTTAAAAGCAGCAGCAAAAAGGTGGGCTTTTAGCGTCGATGTGAAGACGGCCAGAGATGAAGCTTGACATACCGGCTCAGGAAGTCTATTCCAGGCATAAGGTGCAGCAAGATAAAAGGAACGGAGTTTAGCAGTGGAGGAGAAGGGTGCAGCTAAGAGAGATTTACCCAGTGAACGGAGTTCCCGGGGAGGAATGTAGGGAGAGATGAGAGTGGAGAGGTACTGAGGAGCTGCAGAGTGAATGCACTTATAGGTCAATAAGAGGAGTTTGAACTGTATGCAGAAACGGATAGGAAGCCAGTGAAGTGACTTGAGGAGAGGGCTAATATGAGCATAACGACACTGGCGGAATATTAGTCGTGCAGCAGAGTTTTGAACAGATTGAAGAGGAGAGAGATGGCTAAGCGGGAGACCTGTGAGATGCAAGTTGCAATAGTCTAAGCAAGAGGTGATAAGAGTGTGGATGAGGGTTCTGGTAGTGTGCTCAGAAAAGAAAGGGCAAATTTTGTTGATAAGCAACTGACGGACTTGGTGGACAAGCTCCCTCCGGAGCACGCCAGGCCTTTTCAGGAGGTGGTCAAGCAGTTGAAGGCGTGTCGTAAATTCCTGTCCAGGGGTGCTTATGACACTTTTGACGTTGCATCCAGATCTGCTGCTGAAGGTATAGTGATGTGCAGACTCTCCTGGCTGCGGGCCTCTGACCTGGATAATCAGATCCAGCAGCGGCTTGCGGATGTTCCTTGCCGGGGGGGGGGGATAATATTTTTGGTGAGAAGGTCGAGCAGGTGGTAGAGCAGCTCCACCAGTGGGAAACCACCCTAAACAAATGCTCCCACCGGGCGCCTTCAGCGTCTACCTCAACAGGTAGACATTTTTTCAGGGGAAGGAGGAGTGCTCCCTATGCTTACAATAAGCGTAGGTACATTCCACCTTCCCAACAGCCTTCTCAGGCTCAGCCTCAGCGCGCTTGTTCGCGTCAACAGCTTGCACCCAGTCAGGCCCCTGCAGCTCCCCAGCAAAAGCAAGGGATGGGCTTTTGACTGGCTCCAGTTGAGTATAGCTGCCATAAAAGTACCCGTGCCGGACGATCTGCCGGTTGGGGGGGGAGGTTAAAATTTTTTCACAAAAAGTGGCCTCTCATAACCTCCGACCGGTGGGTTCTTCAAATAGTTCGGTTAGGGTACTCCCTCAATTTGATCTCCAGACCTCCAAATTGTCCACCGGGAGCTCAGTCCTTCAGCTTCCAGCACAGGCAGGTACTTGCAGAGGAACCTTCTGCCCTTCTCAGCGCCAATGCGGTCGAGCCCGTTCCATCAGGGCAAGAAGGGCTGGAATTCTATTCCAGGTATTTTCTTGTGCAAAAGAAAACGGGGGATGCATCCCATCCTAGACCTAAGGGCCCTGAACAAATATCTGGTCCAAGAAAAGTTCAGGATGATTTCCCTGGGCACCCTTCTTCCCATGATTCAGAAAAACGATTGGCTATGCTCTCTGGACTTAAAGGATGCTTATACACACATCCCGATAATTCCAGCCCACAGGAAGTATCTTCGATTCCGTCTGGGAACACAGCACTTCCAGTATTGTGTGCTACCCTTTGGTCTTCCATCTGCGCCCAGGGTTTTTACAAGATGCCTGGCAGTAGTCGCAGCGTCGCTACGCAGACTGGGAGTACATGTGTTCCCTTATCTCGACGATTGGCTGGTGAAGAACACCTCAGAGGCAGGAGCTCTACAGTCCATTCAGGTGACTATTCGACTCTTGGAGCTACTAGGGTTTGTCATCAATTACCCAAAGTCCCACCTTCTTCCAGTTCAACAACTAGAATTCATAGGAGCTCTGCTGGACTCTCAGACAGCTCGGGCCTATCTTCCCGAAATGAGGACAGACAACCTTCTGTCTCCCGTTTCCATGGCCAGAGTGTCTCATCAAATTACAGCTCGGCAGATGTTGAGACTGCTAGGCCATAAGGCCTCTACAGTTCATGTGACGCCCATGGCACGCCTTCACATGAGATCTGCTCAATGGACCCTAGCTTCCCAGTGGTACCATGCTACGGGGAATCTAGAGGATGTGATCCAACTGTCCACCGAATTTCACAATTCCCTTCAGTGGTGGACAATTTGATCCAATTTGACCTTGGGTCATCCCTTCCAAATTCCTCAGCCTCAAAAAGTGCTGACCACGGATGCATCTCTCCTGGGGGGGGGGGGGGGGGCTCATGTAGATGGGCTCCACACTCAGGGAGCTTGGTCCCTCCAAGAATCAGGTCTTCAGATCAATCTCCTGGAGTTGCGAGCGATCTGGAACACTCTAAAGGCTTTCAGGGATCGGCTGTCCAATCAAATTATTCAAATTCAGAAAGACAACCAGGTTGCCATGTATTACATCAACAAGCAGAGGGGGGGGGGGCACCGGATCTCACCCCCTTTGTCGGGAAACCGTTCAGACGTGGCTTTGGGCTCGCCGTCATGGCATGTTTCTCCAAGCCACGTATCTGGCAGGCGTAAACAACAGTCTGGCCGACAGGTTGAGCAGGATTATGCAACCTCACGAGTGGTCGGTCAACTTGGGCGTGGTACACAAGATCTTCTGAGCGTGGGGCACCCCCTCAGTGGATCTTTTTGCCACTCAGATCAATCACAAGGTCCCTCAGTTCTGTTCCAGACCAGGCCCACGACAGACTAGCTTCAGATGTCTTTCTCCTGCATTGGGGGAGGGTCTTCTGTATGTGTATCCTCCTATACCTCTGGTGGGGAAGACTTTGCTGAAACTCCAGCAAGACTGTGGAACCATGATTCTGATTGCGCCCTTTTGGCCGCGTCAGATTTGGTTCCCTCTTCTTCTGGAGTTGTCCTCCGAAGAACCGTGGAGATTGGCGTGTTTTCCAACCCTCATCACTCAGAACGAGGGGCGCTTCTGCATCCCAACCTCCAGTCTCTGGCTCTCACGGCCTGGATGTTGAGAGTGTAGGCTTCACCTCCTTAGGTCTCTCTGAGGGTGTCTCCCGAGTCTTGCTTGCTTCCAGGAAAGATTCCACGAAGAGGTGTTACTCTTTCAAATAGGGGAGGTTTGCCGTCTGGTGTGACAGCAAGGCCCTAGATCCTCGCTCTTGTCCTACACAGAACCTGCTTGAATACCTTCTACACTTGTCAGAGTCTGGTCTTAAGACCAACTCCGTAAGAGTTCATCTTAGTGCAATTAGTGCTTTCCATTATTGTGTAGAGGGTAAGCCTATCTCTGGACAGCCTTTAGTTGTTTGCTTCATGAGGTTTGCTTTTGTCAAAGTCCCCTGTCAAACCTCCACCAGTGTCATGGGATCTCAACGTCGTCCTCACCCAGCTGATGAAAGCTCCTTTTGAGCCACTGGATTCCTGCCATCTGAAGTACTTTACCTGGAAGGTCATTTTCTTGGTGGCTGTTACTTCAGCTCGTAGAGTCAGTGAGCTTCAAGTCTTGGTAGCCCGTGCTCCTTATACTAAATTTCATCATAACAGAGTAGTCCTCCGTACGCATCCTAAGTTCTTGCCGAAGGTGGTGTCGGAGTTCCATCTTAACCAGTCAATTGTCTTGCCAACATTCTTTCCCCGTCCTCATACCCGCCCTGCTGAGTGTCAGTTGCATACATTGGACTGCAAGAGAGCATTGGCCTATGTGGAGCGGACAAGCCCATTCAGACAGTCCGCCCAAATGTTTGTTTCTTTTGATCCGAACAGAAGGGGAGTTGCTGTCAGGAAACGTGCCATTTCCAATTGGCTAGCAGATTGCATTTTCTTCACTTACGCCCAGGCTGGGCTGACTCTTGAGGGTCATGTCACGGCTCATAGTGTTAGAGCCATGGCAGCGTCAGTGGCCCACTTGAAGTCAGCCACTATTGAAGAGATTTGCAAGGCTGCGACGTGGTCATCGATCCACACATTCACATCTCATTACTGCCTTCAGCAGGATTCCCGACGCGGCAGTCGGTTTGGGCAGTCGGTGCTGCAGAATCTGTTTGGGGTCTAGAATCCAACTCCACCCCCCTAGGCCCATTTTTATTCTGTTCCAGGCTGCACTCTGTTAGCTGTTTCTTCGTAGGTCAATCTCTGTTATGTCCTCGCTGTTGCGAGGCCCAATTGACCTTCTTTGTTGTTTTGAGTGAGCCTGGAGGCTAGGGATACCCCACATGTGAGAACAAGCAGCCTGCTTGTCCTCGGAGAAAGTGAAGATACTTACCTGTAGCAGGTATTCTCCGAGGACAGCAGGCTGATTGTTCTCACCAACCCGCCCACCTCCCCTTTGGAGTTGTTGTTTTTTCTTTATTTTGCTTTTCATATAACTGAGGCGGGAACGGACGCGCGCAGGCGGGAAGATGGCTGTGCATGCGCGGTGCGTCCGTCCTGCGCCCTGGTGGCTGTCGCAAAGCTTTTTAGATTTTGCTGGAAAATCTCCGTTCCTGGGGCCGCCGTGGACGCCGACCCACATGTGAGAACAATCAGCCTGCTGTCCTTGGAGAATACCTGCTACAGGTAAGTATCTTCACTATACTTGATCTTGATTTGTCCTTGCCATTTTCAGAGCACTGGCTTTGTTCTCCAACTACTGAAGCTGTCATCAAAGCCCCACTCCAGCCCATCCAAATCTTTCGAGCCACAATCAGGACACAAGCTGTAGAAGTCTGTCCAGTACTGGCTTTGCTTCCCAATTACTGGTGTTGCCATCTAAACACCACTAAGCTAGTTTGATTCCACACCTTCCATACAGGATTCCTTTGTGTTTATCCCACACATTTTTGAATTCTGTTATTGTTTTCATCTCCACCACCTCCCACAGGAGGGCTTTCCAGGTATCTACCACCCTCTCTGTGAAAAAATACTTCCTGACATTATTCCTGAGCCGGTTCCCTTGCAATTCATGTCCTCTAGTTTTACCACCTTCCCGTGTCTGGAAAAGGTTTGCTTGTATATTAATACCTTTCAAATATTTGAATGTCTGCATTATATCATCCCTGTCTCTCTTTTCCTCCAGGGTATAAATGTTCAGGTCATTAACCAGCTTATTTTCGAAAGAGAAAGATGCCCATATTTCTACCCAAATCGGGAGATGGGCATCTTTCTCCCATGGGCGTCCAAATCGGTATAATCGAAAGCCGATTTTGGGCGTCTTCAACTGCAATCTGTTGCGGAAACGGCCAAAGTTGACGGGGGCGTGTCGGAGGCTTGGTGAAGGCGGGACTGGGGTGTGTTTATTGGCCGAGGAGATATTGGGCGTCCTCGGCCAATAATTGAAAAAAGAAATGCGTTTTTAGCGCGAATTTGGGTCACTTTTTTTAAATCCTTTTTTTTCACGAACAAGTCCCAAAAAAGTGCCCTAAATGACCAGATGACCACCGGAGGGAATCGGGGATGACCACCCCTGACTCCCCCAATGGTCACTAACCCCCTCCCACTGAAAAAAAACAACTTTAAAAACTTTTTTTTCAAGCCTGTATGCCAGCCTCAAATGTCATACCCAGCTCCATCACAGCAGTATGCAGGTCCCTGGAGCAGTTGTTAGTGGGTACAGTGGACTTCAGGCAGGTGGACCCAGGCCCATCCCCCCCCCCTACCTGTTACACTTGTGGTGGTAAATGGGAGCCCTCCAGACTGCCCCCAAAACCCACTGTACCCACATCTAGGTGCCCCCTTCAGCCATAAGTGCTATGGTAATGGTGTAGAGTTGTGGGGAGTGGGTTTTGGGGGGCTCAGCACCCAAGGGAAGGGAGCTATGGACTTCAGAGGTAGTTTGCTTTGTTTTTTTAATTGTTACAAGTGCCCCCTAGGGTGCCCGGTTGGTGTCCTGGCATGTCAGGGGGACCAGTGCACTACGAATCCTGGCCCCTCCCACAACCCAATGCCTTGGATTTGGTCGTTTTGGAGCTGGGCGCCTTTGGTTTCTATTATCGCTGAAAAACGATACCGCCCAGCTCAAATCCGCAAAAATCCGATGCATTTGGCTGGCACAAACCGTATTATCGGAAAAAAGATGGACGCCCATTTTTTTGAAAATACTGTTTGTCCCGCCCCTTCACGTACCCGTTCTTGGAGATAGACGCCCATGGAGATGGGCGTTCGCGTTCAATTATGCCCCTCCACGTCTCCTCATACATCCTGTGGCGCAAACCTCATACCATTTTTGTCGCTTTTCTGTGAACCGTCATGTCTTTTTACGTCCTTAGGAAGATACAGCCTCCAAAACTGCACACAGTACTCCAAGTGGGACTTCACCAACGACTTGTACAGGAGCATCAACACCTCCTTTCTTCTGCAGGTTATACCCCTCTCTATGCAGCCCAGCATTCTTCTGGCTGTGGCCACCGCCTAGTCATTTTGTTTCATCACCTTGAGGTCCTCAGACACCGTCACCCTAAGGTCCCTTTCCTGAGCTTATCAATCTCTTTCCGCCTATCTCGTACATCTCCTTTAGATTTCTGCACCTCAAGTGCATCACTCTGCACTTCTTTGCATTAAATTTTCACTGCCAGAACTTTGACCATTCTTCTATCTTTTGGCGATCTCTTCTCATGGTTTCTACTCCCTCCAGGGTATCCACTCTGTTGGCTGTCTTCATGTCAACAGGTAAAAAAGTTTTTTTCCTTCTGACCCTTCAGCAATGTCTCTCACAAATATATTAAACAGAATTGGCCTCAGTGCCGACCCCTGAGGCACTCCACTACTCACCTTCCTTTCCACCGATCATCAGGTTTTATATTTTGGTCATCCCAACTGTGCTTTTCTGCCACTTTTTGGGGCCCTTTTACTAAGCTGTGGTAAGCACTAATGCGTGCTTACTGCAGGTTAAAAACTGCTACTGCAGGGGCATTCAGTCATCTCGTGGTAGTTTCGGGATCAGCACACACTTCCCATGCACTAAAAATATAGATTATATTTTTTAGCTCTGGGGATGTGTCTTGGGGGGGGCAGAGTAGGTGTGTTCTGTACTAATCAATTAGCATAGCTAATTTGGTGTGCACTAATCGATTAATGCAGGATTAGCGCTTGAGCCCTTACCACCTAGAAAATAGGTATCAGCAAGTGGTCACGAGCTAATGGCCACACTCCCCCAATGGGGAAGTTAACATGTGGCCATTAATAGGGAAAATGGAAAATGAGGCCATGTTAATCACTGCACTAAAAGTAGACTCAGCATACAGAAAAGCCCTGCACTGGGGCTACCGCAGGCCACTTTTTAGCGCAGCTTAGTTAAAGGACCTCTTTGTGTTTTGTGGGAATTATATGGTTTTCTCCTTTTTGAGGACTTAGGGCCCTGTTTACTAAACTGCGTTATAGGCGTGTTAGCATCTTTAATGCGCGTTAACCATGTATGCGCCTACAATATTTATTTATTGTATTTATATCCCACATTTTCCCACCATATGGCAGGTTCAATGTGGCTTACATATTGCTAAAAAGGCGGTTACAAAATTTAGATTTGTAGAAGTCTAGTACATAATACAGAAGTACAATAAATGCTTAGGTTGATATATTATCATTTTGTGAGAGAGGTTAATATTATTGTTTTCCATTTCTGAACTTTTCGTGATGTATGTTGGTATGGGATTAGGCAGATCCAGGGGGGAAAGACTTCTTGAAAAGGTGTGTTTTCAGTTTTTTTTCTGAATTTTAGGTAGTTTTCTGTGAGTTTCAGGTCTTTGAATAATGAGTTCCAAAGTTGTGTGCCTATAAAGGAGAGGCTGGTGGCATGTGAAGATTTGTATTTTATACCTTTTCTTGAACAATTTCTTTGGTACTTGCTCATACAATGCACTACTACATAAATTTTAATGAGAACAAGTTTTTACTCCATTATGAGTAGAGGAGTGTGGTAGCCGTGTTAGTCCACTCTTAAGGTTATCAATAGAAATCAAACAAAATAAAACATGGTAAAGAAAATAAGATGATACCTTTTTTATTGGACATAACTTAATACATTTCTTGATTAGCTTTCGAAGGTTGCCCTTCTTCCTCAGATCGGAAATAAGCAAATGTGCTAGCTGACAGTGTATATAAGTGAAAACATTCAAGCATTACTGTGACAGTCTGACAGGCTGGGAGGAGGGGGGTGGGTAGGAAGTATGCATGGGGACATCAAAGCATATCATTGATATTCTAACAGGGTGGATGTGGATAGGTGAGGGGAGGGTGATCAACAGAGACATACAGCTTTATGGTTTATAATGGGCTAGGAACCCCAGATCCTTGTTAAGTCCTTTCTCTACTCTACTCCATTATGGCAACTGCATTATTTATAGAGGAAAAGACTTCAGACTCCCGGTCGCAGCTATTGGCACTTAAGACTAAGCTAGCTGACCGCTCTGCTCTGCGTGTCTGACACTCAGTCCACGCTGGCGAGAATCCTCATCAGTCATAAAAACCTCTTACACATCGATCTATCAATTTCTTATATTTGCTCGTTGTGTGACTGAAACTACTCAGATAATACTTAGCTGTGGTTTGTGCTAGGGCAAATCCAACTAGTCCGTACCCGACGGCGAGCTCCCGCTTCGCTCGTTGCTTCTTAAGGAGCCGGACAAACTAGCCCTTCTCAGCACCTACAACAGTATAACGCATAATCATTAAATCAGTTGTCATCTAATAGAGAAGAGTGATTGAAAAACTCACATACTCGGGGAACGAAGGATGAAAGCTGGTGGTTCGTGAAGGTATTCCTTCGTTCCCCGAGTATGTGAGTTTTTCAATCACTCTTCTCTATTAGATGACAACTGATTTAATGATTATGCGTTATACTGTTGTAGGTGCTGAGAAGGGCTAGTTTGTCCGGCTTCTTAAGAAGCAACGAGCGAAGCGGGAGCTCGCCGTCGGGTACGGACTAGTTGGATTTGCCCTAGCACAAACCACAGCTAAGTATTATCTGAGTAGTTTCAGTCACACAACGAGCAAATATAAGAAATTGATAGATCGATGTGTAAGAGGTTTTTATGACTGATGAGGATTCTCGCCAGCGTGGACTGAGTGTCAGACACGCAGAGCAGAGCGGTCAGCTAGCTTAGTCTTAAGTGCCAATAGCTGCGACCGGGAGTCTGAAGTCTTTTCCTCTATAAATAATGCAGTTGCCATAATGGAGTAAAAACTTGTTCTCATTAAAATTTATGTAGTAGTGCATTGTATGAGCAAGTACCAAAGAAATTGTTCAAGAAAACGAATATAATGGCTGAGAGTTCTTGGAAAACAGCATACGGGTTCTCGATGGAAGAAGCTTCCAACTTACTAACAGATAGAGAAATTTTCGGTGGACATTCTACAGCTGGCCCGTCAACCTCTAATCAAATGGATAGTTTGATGAAATTACACAAAGAGATTATTAAATTGGAGGTTAATGGAGCAACATTAATTGATTATTGCCAACAGGAGTGGATCCCGCGAGGTTTAAGAATGAATGTGGGTCCACAGATTTTCAAAACTGATGTAGAATTTGTTGAGAAATGGAATAAAATCTTAAATAGGTGTTCTTTAGACTTAATGCTGCTTATTATCGAACGAAGTAAAAGAGAATTACAAGAACAGAAAATTGAAGAAGAGATAAGAGTTTTAAAAACGAAGTTAGGGGAAGATACTTTTGAACAGCAGCATTCTGAACTTAAAGACAATATAGAAAAATTTAAGCAGCAATTATTAAAAGTGAAAGTAAAAAAATTTTCACGGGACGAAAAAGATTATAAAAATAATACAGTTTACCGATGGATGTTTATAAAAGATACAGATACATCGGGAAGGCAAGCAGAGATAAGAATGGCACAGTCAGACTCTAGTTCTTCCTCCTCTACAGGATCAAATGAAGAATCCAGATCGCGTCAAGATTTTTTAGAGCGAGGACGAAGTCAAAGAAGGTGACAACGAGGGAGAACACGCAGAGGATTTCAACAGTACAGACCACAAACACGTTCTCAAGATCAGTGGATAATATAATTTTCAACTTATCTTCTAGATGTTTGACAGACATGGAAAAAGAAGTATTAAGTAAAGGATTGACCTTTGTCCCGACGCAAAGTTTTGATCTTTTTCAGTTTCGGATTGACATGGAAAGATTCATAAGAACGTTGAATTTGAAGTTGTTTTTCAGTGATAAAGAATCACAAGTAGATAGATCTATCCTGAAGAATAAATCTATGTGGTCTCCACCGGGATCGTTATACCCCTTGTTAGCTGCCTATAAACAATTAGTTTTAGAGGACGTACTAAAATATATGAATCAGCACAGATGTCAGGTTCTCAGGTTCAGAGCCCGCGGGGCTGGGCTCTGGAGCAAACGTGAGCCCTTGGGCTGCTGACGAGGAGCGACAGCAGCAGGCAAAACCCACCAACCAACACTGGGTAAGTACACCGGCAGGGACTGCAGGCACTGCCCAGCGAACCAGAACACATGGACTGGAATCCCCCGGACTGGGGAACACAGGACTGGAACACTGGACTGCAATCCCCCGGACTGGAACACACACCGGACCGGAACACACTGGACTGGAGCACACCCGACTGGAACACACACCGGACCGGAACACACTGGACTGGAGCACACTGGACTGGTCCCCCGGACTGGAGGACACAGGACTGGAACACGGGACTGAAGCACACTGGACTGGTCCACACAGCTTCACCTGCACTTAGCTACTAAGCCCCCCCAAGAGTTGAGCTCATGGGTTCGAGTAGCCGGCAGGACTTACTGGACGACACAGGGACCAGGACTAGAACAAGCTGTAACTGAAGTGCACCTAACTCCTAAAGTGACCAAAATTGTTCCTAAGGCCAGCACCAACAGAAAAGCTCCCAAGCCCTCCACTAACAGCAGTGCTCCTAACAGAAACTAACAGGGGTGCCCCTACGCCCTACACTAACAGATGTGCAGGGAAGCCACAAGGGAAAAGGAAGGGAAGACAAATGCCAGACCTAACACTGGTGCTTCCTAAGCACCAAGCTGCAGCAGCTAAACATGGGTTCTCACCCCAGTACTTCCTAAGCACCCAGCTACAGCAGCTAAACACAGGTCACGAGGAAAAGCGGGGTGTAATGGTGAGCACAAGGAAACAAGCAGGAAAGCCAAATACCCAAATAACAAAAGGTGCTTCCTAAACACTATAACAAGGGTGCTCCCAGCACCAAACTCCAGCACTGCACTAACAGCAGTGCTACACCCCATAGCAAAAGGGAAAGCAGAGGAGTCAAAGGGAAAAACAGGGAAGTCAAACACACAAGTCACAAGTGCACACTGACTGCACTACACTAACCTGGACCTAAAGCAAGTAGGCAGAAGCAAACGTTGCGAAGGCCCTGAAGGAAAGAACCCACTTCCTTATCAAGGCCCTCCCAGATGATGTCACTCTCCCTAGAGCCAGGCAGAACACATTCAAACCCCGAGAGGCCCAACCCACATCAATGCAGCACCGAGAAACTCTTGAAGCCAGTACACCCAGGGAGAGGTAGAGCAACTCAGACCACACCCACAGCTGCAGTGAAGTGACAATTAACCCCATGCTGCTGGAAGCTGCCAGCACAGAGAGACAGAGCCAGCTCAGAAAGGACAGAGAAAGAAACAGAAGCCAGCTAAGAAGCTGACTCCCAGGAAAGAGGTAAGTTTGAGAGGGGTTCAGACCCCAAACAACAACAGATCTCCTCATAATTTAACCAAATGCTAAAAGTTAGCGCTTCAAGCGTTACAATCAGATGAAAACATTATTATTAGAAGAGCAGACAAAGGTGGGGCGGTGGTAGTGTTAAGCAGGATGTATTATGAAACTGAAATATTAACTCAACTAGCAGATTCATCTACTTATGAGTTGTTATCTCAAGATCCAACGATAGCCTTACAAGAGTTAATTTTTAACACCAGTAAAATTGGTGTAGAGAAAGGATTCTTGACCCAGCACGAGTTTGCATTTTTGAATAAGAAATATCCATTGGTTCCTTATTTTTATACTGTCCCGAAGATTCATAAAAATCTTACAGCCCCACCGGGTAGACCCATCGTGGCGTCAGTGGATTCTATACTAGAACCATTATCACGATTTATAGACTGGTATTTACAGCCTTTAGTACAACAAGGTGAAACGTACATTAGAGATAGTTCACACTTTTTGAAGATCTTAGATACTATTGACTTAAAGAATCAAGCAATAACACTGGTAACATTTGACATTGTATCTCTTTATACATCATTACCGTTGCCAAAATGTTTAAGGATTCTAGAAGAACGTCTAGAGAGTAGGCAGCGTCCTCATCAAGTTCCTACTTCATTCTTGATGAGTTTAGCAAAGATCGCTTTAACAAAAAAATGTTTCTTGTTCAAAGATCAATTTTATTTACAAAAGAAAGGAGTTGCGATGGGAGCCGCTTGTGCTCCTTCTACAGCATGTTTATACATGATTGACTTCGAAGATCAATAGTTACATCATAATCCTTGGGCAAGTTATGTCATTAGTTGGCATAGATATATTGATGATATTTTTGTTTTATGGAATGGAAATCAGGATGAGTTAAATCAATTCCATAATTGGTTGAATACTAGAGATCAAAATATCAGTTTCACGAAACAACAATCGGCCACTCAAATTAATTTTTTAGACGTTTTGGTCACACAACAGCAAGGCACATTAAGTACTTCCATGTACGTGAAACCTACAGACCGTAACACGTTGTTACATTTTACTAGTCATCATCCACAGAGCACTAGGGATAGTCTTCCGTTTGCACAGTTTTTAAGAGCACGTAGAATTTGTTCTGATCTGTCTGAATTTAAAATTCATGCTAAAAAAATAAAACAGAAATTTAAAACTAGAGACTATCCTCACCATCTAATCAAACGGGCTTACTCTCGGGCTAAATATAATCATAGAGAACATTTATTCAATAAACGTGAAAAAGAAGACACTAGTCATCTACAAACTTGTGTACTAAGATACATGCAAGGCACAGCAAATACAGTTCGAATTATGAAGAAACATTGGAAAATTTTGCAATTACATCCAGTATTTAATAAACAAGAACTTAGAGTTGCATATTCTAGAGGATCGAACTTGAAAGAAATTTTACAAGATAGACCCAGAGTTCTGAATGAAAGGAATCCAGGTCATCAACCGTGTACTAAATGTATATTTTGTCCTCAGATGATGAGGACACAAGTGTTTCAAAACCCAGTTGATGGACGAGAGTATTATCTACAATACGCTACAGACTGTGAGTCCAATCATGTGGTATACATAGTGATATGCCCATGTTGTAAGATATATGTAGGTAAGATGACACGATCCTTGAAAAACAGATTGAGTGATCATAAACATAATCTGAAATATTCACGTTTGGATGCCCCCCTGGTTCCACATTGTGTACAGTATTCTCATAAATTTGAAGATCTCAAATGTTTAATATTGGATCACATTCCAGCAAACATTAGAGGGGGAGATCGTAATCGTCAGTTAATACGAAGAGAACAGCGTTGGATCTATAGATTGCGATCCTTAATGCCAGACGGTTTAAACAGCAGAGTAGAGTGGAAAGTGTTCCTTTAAAGAGTATTGCCCTTTAAATTTAGCCCTGCAGTATAGAAGGTTTTGTATTAACAGGAAGTAGTATAAATACTTCCGGTTCAGTAGGAGCAATCACGCAGATGAAAGTTGGTGGTTCGTGAAGGTATTCCTTCGTTCCCCGAGTATGTGAGTTTTTCAATCACTCTTCTCTATTAGATGACAACTGATTTAATGATTATGCGTTATACTGTTGTAGGTGCTGAGAAGGGCTAGTTTGTCCGGCTTCTTAAGAAGCAACGAGCGAAGCGGGAGCTCGCCGTCGGGTACGGACTAGTTGGATTTGCCCTAGCACAAACCACAGCTAAGTATTATCTGAGTAGTTTCAGTCACACAACGAGCAAATATAAGAAATTGATAGATCGATGTGTAAGAGGTTTTTATGACTGATGAGGATTCTCGCCAGCGTGGACTGAGTGTCAGACACACAGAGCAGAGCGGTCAGCTAGCTTAGTCTTAAGTGCCAATAGCTGCGACCGGGAGTCTGAAGTCTTTTCCTCTATAAATAATGCAGTTGCCATAATGGAGTAAAAACTTGCTCTCATTAAAATTTATATTTTATACCTTTGCAATTGGGGTAGTGAAGGGTTAGGTAGGTTCTTGCTGTTCTCGTCATGTTTCTTAATGGTAGATCGATAAGTTCCGTCAAGTAATCTGGTGCGAGTCCGTAGATGATTCTGTGGACTATTGTGCATATTTTGAATGTTATGCGAGCATTAATAGGAAGCCAATGTAAGCTTCTTAGGAGGGGTTTTGCACTTTCGAAGCGTGTTTTTCCGAAGATGAGTCTGGCAGCCGTGTTTTGTGCTGTCTGTAGTTTTCTTATGATTTGATCTTTGCAGCCTATGTAAATACTATTGCAGTAGTCTACATGGGTTAGCACCATGGTTTGGATCATGTTGCAGAATGAATCCCTGGGAAAGTAAGGTTTTATACGTTTGAGCTTCCACATAGTGTGGAACATTTTCTTGGTCGTGTTCTTAACTTGGCTTTCTAGCGTTAGGTTGCGGTCAATTGTTATTCCTAAGATTTTCAAGTGGTCTGAGATTGGGAGAGATGAACCCTATGCATTAATTGCTGAGGGGGGAACATTATTGTATTGGGACGAGAAAATGAGACATTGGGTTTTATCTCTGTTGAGTTTTAACTTGAATGCCGATGCCCAGGATTCCATGATGTTCATACTGTTTATTATTTCCTTGGTGATTTCTGTGGAGTTCTGTTTGAAGGGGATATAGATGATGATGTCATCTGCATAGAGAAATGGATTGAGGCCTTGTTTTGATAGAGATTTAGCCAGTGGTGTCATCATTAGGTTGAATAATATAGGAGTGGTGATCCTTGTGGTACTCCATATTCCGCTTTCCAAGGTGGAGAAATATCTGAGTTTGATTTGACTTGCTATGTTCTGGATATCAGAAATCCCGTGATCCAGGAGAGTACTTTTCCTGTAATTCTAATCTTGTCGAGGATTCTCAGTAGTATGTGGTGGTCAACCGTATTGAATGCGCTTGATAGGTCAAATTGGAGTAGAAGGATGTTTTTACCCCTTGCTATTTGCTGCTTGAATCTGGCCAGGAGTGTGGTTAGTATTGTTTCTGTACTGTGCTGAGGTCTGAAGCCAGATTGAGATTCGTGCAGTATGTTGAAATCGGTGAGGTATTCTGTTAGTTGTTTGGCGACTATGCCTAATTTGGTTGTTAGGGGTATGGATGCTATCGGTCTATAATTTGAGGTGTCTTCTACTTTTTGTTTTGGTGTCTTTTGGATGGGAGTTAGTAGGATATTTCCTCTGTCCTGTGGGAATAGGCCTCTTTTGAATAGTTAATTAAGGTGGTCTGTGAGTTCTGTGACATATTGATTAGGAGGGTTTTTCATTATATAGTTGGGGCAGGTGTCTAGTTGGCAGTGGGCAGAGGAGAATTTTCTGACTGCGTGAGCTATTATTTCGGTGCTTAGATGAGTGAAGTTATTCCAAATACGGTCTGCCGGGTATTCCCTTGTGTTCGGATCTAGTTTGTTTATGAAGGTTTCTGGATTAATATTTCCCTGATGTAGATTCTTGCATAGATTGGTAATTTTTTTCTTCAAAGTATTTGGCAAGATTGTCTGCATGTGGGAAGTTTGCATTCGGTGTAGTTATAGTTTTGATGTTAAGTAAGCTGTTTATTAGTTTGTATAATTTCTTTGTGTCATTGCAATCTATGCCTATTTGTTCTCTGTAGAAGTTTCTTTTGGATTGTCTTATTTTATATTTGTATTTTGTTTGACTTTCTTTCCAGGCCTTTAGTGATTGTTCGTTTTTGGGTTTTTTTTCCAGTTTCATTCTAATTTTCTAGTTTGCATTTTTAGAATTTTTAGTTCTTTGTTAAACCAGAGTATTTTATTTTTGTGCTGATTTTGTACGTATAGGCCCTATTTTGTTGAGAATTTCATTGCATCGTTCATCCCAAACAGTGAAGAAGTCAGTTGAATCGGTTTTTGGTGCACAGTTGTTATCGTATATTTCTTGCCAAAATGTTTTGGGGTCTATATAAGGCCTGTTGATGCGTTTGGGGAAGACCTTTCTTCTTCCAGCATAAGGTCATAGTTAATTTAAAGTGGTCAGACCAAGGTACGCTTTTCCATTGCTGTTTCATTACCGAAAAGGTTCAGTCACTGGATAGTTTGTATGTTAATAGATCCAGTGCATGGCCTTTTATGTGTGTGGGGTCGACTTGTGGCCAGTGGAAGTCCCACATTTGTAAGAACTCTTTGCATTCTAGTGTGTCATTTGAGGTTGTGTCCTCTAGATGAAGGTTTATATCTCCTATTATTATTACGTTAGGATTTGCGAGGCATGTGTTTGATATAAAGTCCATGAGAGTTGGTTGGGCATCTTTCCAATTTCCTATATGATGCAAGTCAGGTGAGCTGGAAGGGATTTGTTTTGTAGCCTGATTGCAGCGATTTCAAGTTGTGTATTAATGGATTCCGCAATGGGTTCTGAAATGAATTTGTCTTTGTAGATTAGGGCTGTGCCTCCTCCTCTTTTACCTGTTCTGGTCCAGTGGTTGATTTTGTATCCTGGAGGGCAGATGTCAAGGATTATGGGGTCATCTTGGTTATGAATCCAAGTTTCACTGATGAATATTAGGTCTAGGTTGTCCTGAGTAATCCAGTCTGTTAAGGTTTCCGTTTTGTTTATTACTGATCTAGTGTTTATATATCCTATTTGAATATATAAAATATTTAAAGGTTTCATCTAAGGCGGGTATTAATGGAATATTTATTAGTTGATGTGTGATCGATGTGTTGGGTGTGTTTGGGTTCTTTTCTCCTGTTTTCTGTTTTTGTTTGTGTGATGATGATTTTCCATGGTAAGGTCTGGTTTTGATCTGATGACAGTAGTTTAATTGTTCGTCCTATGTTGGGAGTGTATTATGGGGATGATATTTTGTTCATCTTGGGATAGGGCATCTATTTTATGTACTAGGGCCAGGATGTGTAATCCTAGGATTAGTTTTGTATGGTTCATTTTTATTTTTATTTTTTTATTAATTCTGATTTATGTCCGGTTCTGGCCTGTGACACTGAGGTTGGGGAGAGGTAGGATAATCACCGGCTCCTGTTTTGTTTGCAGTACTGTTTAAGTTTAAAGAATTAGATCTATTTCTCTGACTGCAGTGTCTTGCCTGCCTTATTTGCTTGCAGTACGTTTTGCTTGTCTTTTTGTTTGCCTTTTGTTTGTTTTTTTGCTTGTAGCACTGTTTAGGTTAAAGATTAGATCTGTTTCTCTGGCTGCAGTGTTTTGCCTACCTTGTTTGCCTGCTGCCTTCAATGTCCTCGTTTGGGTTCCAGGGCTCTGTCCTCTCCTGGTTCTCCTCCTATCTCTCCCACCGCACCTTCAGAGTTCACTCTCATGGATCTTCCTCCACCCTCATCCCCCTATCAGTTGGTGTTCCCCAGGGATCTGTCCTTGGACCCCTTCTCTTCTCAATCTACACCTCCTCCCTGGGCTCCCTGATCTCATCTCATGGTTTCCAGTATCATCTCTATGCTGATGACACCCAGCTGTATCTCTCCACACCAGACATCACCGCGGAGACCCAGGCAAAGGTATCAGCCTGCTTATCCAACATTGCTGCCTGGATGTCCAACCGCCACCTGAAACCGAACATGTCCAAGACCGAGCTCATCGTCTTTCCACCAAAACCCACTTCTCCTCTTCCTCCACTTTCTATCTCAGTTGATAACACCCTCATCCTCCCCGTCTCATCTGCCCGCAACCTCGGAGTCATCTTTGACTCCTCCCTCTCCTTCTCTGCGCATATCCAGCAGATAGCCAAGACCTGTCGCTTCTTCCTCTTTGACATCAGCAAAATTCGCCCTTTCCTCTCTGAACACACCACCCGAACTCTCGTCCACGCTCTCATTACCTCTCGCCTTGACTACTGCAACTTACTCCTCACCGGCCTCCCACTTAGCCATCTATCCCCCCTTCAATCTGTTCAGAACTCTGCTGCACGTCTTATATTCCGCTAGAACCGATATACTCATATCACCCCTCTCCTCAGGTCACTTCACTGGCTTCCAATCAGATACCGCATTCAATTCAAGCTTCTCCTTCTTACCTACAAATGCACTCAGTCTGCTGCCCCTCACTACCTTTCTACCCTCATCTCCCCTTACGTTCCCGCCCGAAACCTCCGTTCAGAGGACAAATCCCTCCTCTCAGTACCCTTCTCCACCACCGCCAACTCCAGGCTCCGCTCATTCTGCCTCGCCTCACCCTATGCTTGGAACAACCTTCCTGAGCCCATACGCCAAGCCCCTTCCCTGCCCATCTTCAAGTCTTTGCTTAAAACCCACCTCTTCAATGCTGCGTTCAGCACCTAACTCTTACTGTTCAGTAAATCTAGACTGCCCCAATTTGACTGCCCCTATCGGACTGACCGTTCACTTGTCTTTTAGATCGTAAGCTCTTTGAACAGGGACTGTCCCTCTATGTTAAATTGTACAGCGCTGCGTAACCCTAGTTGCGCTTTAGAAATGTTAAGTAGTAGTAGTAGTAATGTTGTAGGAAGTGCCGAATTTGGAGTGATGACTTCTGGTTGTCGTATACATTCAGTGTTTTCTATGTTATTTCCAGTAAGCTCCTACCTCTTTTGTTTGTCGTATGTCCTGCAGATGCTTGATCGTTGGTTTGCGTTGATGCTGGGGTACAGAGAGCTGGTTTTCCTTGTCGGCAGCCTGGATGGGTCGGTTGCTGCTCTCCCTCAATCCAGTAAAGGGAAAGTGGAGAAGTAGTGGAAAAATATCCCTATAGGCGCCTACATGGTTAGCATGCGTGCTAATTGTAGGTGCGTTAAAAATGCTAACACGCCTTAGTAAACAGGACCCTTAGTATGTAAGAGTCAGAGAGGGAACATGATGTAATTTCAGCCTGTAAATATAGTGGCAGAATGATAAAGAAATTTCCACTGCAACCATTTCTGAAAAAGTACAAGAACAGCTTTACTAACAGAAGTGTCAGGGCTAAGTGTTCTGTACTATACATGAAGAAAACAAAGATACATCAACAAATGCAATCAAAGACTAAGAAAATGTGCTATAAAAATACAGAAATTGTCCTGTTTTTTTTGAGGCATCACCAGCATGTTTAAAAAGAGTTTCCAAGTACATCTGGATATGCTGCCTATGTATGTTACACCTTACAAAGTCTAGAAGGGGGCTCTCTTTGGACAATGCAAGTGCTGAGGCAAGCATTAGCAGTGAATCTGAGAGAGCTGATCTAATCTAATGTGGACATTTATATTCTGCTTAACCTATAGTGGCTCAAGGAGGATCAAAATAATAAGAAATTGGGCTATAGTCCCAAGAACATATCAATCAAAAAAAGAATAAAACATTAAACTCAAAATTTAATCACATTAACAAATACTGCTGAAACAAATACATTTTCAGGAGGCATTGGAACGTGTAATAACAACCAACTACTCTTTACTTGGTAACTCATTTCAAAGATCGGGCCCTCTCCTTACAATCGATCTATCTTTTTGTAGATTTCTGACACAAAGAATTTGATGGAATTGTTAATTGAATTTCCTGTGATGAATGTAGGGACTTAGATGACGAATAAAGAGAGTTATACAGAGATAGTCATGTGCCAGACCATATAGCAGGGCTGCTGAGAAGGGGGGGGAGGGGTCTGTCTCTCTCCTGCTCCTGATGGGACCCAGGTGATCACATCCTTGCAGGAGCAGGAGAGAGAAAACTCTGGTGCCGGGCCCCCGCCCTTAGAGGCTGGGGAGGAGCACACAGGGCTTCGGGACCTCTAGTTTGGTGGGGACCCTTACCAGCCAAGGTATGTGGTGTTGTAGCAGGGGGCAGGGAGGTGGGGCAAAATGTGCCCCCCCCCCCCCCCCCCCCAGTTTTTGTGGTCTGCCCATGCAGCGGTCCGAGGGGGCGTCACAATATTACAGTAATCCAATTTATTCATAATGGTAGCTAACAGTACCATTTGCAATTAGGATGGATTCAACAGTGGCTTAATTCTTTACAACAATTTCAGTTTGGCAATTGCAATAATCTCCAACATGTCCTAGGATAGGAGTGAGGTTCATTCCTGTCATTGTCTGCACAGAACAAACCCATATGGAGACATTATCTCAAAATAAGTTTTAGATGTTTGGGCCTCAAGAATGCACTAAATTTCTACCACAGAGGGTATGGCCCTTATTTTAGAAGCTCTGTTCATATTTTGAACATCTGAAAAACAGTATTTAGACATCCATATTGAATGGGCATACAAATCCCAATTTTATAAAGTCAGGATATGCACATCTGAAACCACAGTGTGCTTTTATAGCAAGGGAGAGTGGTCTGGATGGGACTTAGGAGGGGCCAAAATACAGACTTACAGCTCTAATTTCAGAAGGAGAAGGGAAATTTATGACCAAAAGGATGGATGTTGTTATTTAGACCTGGTTCTTGGCACATCCAGGTTACAGAAAAGTGTACTGATTGAGCAGTTTTCCACTGGAAGAATTAAGGGAAGTCACCTCCTTAATCTTCCAGTGGTTGCTGTCCCCTCCCTCCCCTGAATGTGAAACTAGCAAAGATGTCGGGCTCTATGACAGCTTCAGGATCTATGGATGTTCATGCTATTAAAATCTTTTTAATAGCCCTCCTTGCAGAATTGAAGAGTAGCCTAATGGCTAGTGCAGTGGGCTATGAGCCAGGGGATCCAGGGATCAGATCTCACTTCAGCTGTTGGTGACTTTTTATTTTTAATTGTGCGTCCTCTAGGGACAGAAAAAAACCTACTGTACATGAATGTGTAAGAAACCTTGCTGGTGTACATTCAAGTTCAGTCACTATTCCCTCTAAGCTGAATGGGAGTCCTCTAACTGCATTGCTGTCAGTGAGGGGCGGTGGTTCAATATTGTGTCTGGAGTCCTGCAGAGCTTGCCTGTTCCTCACTATTGAAAATGTGATAGTGAAACAGCACTCCCCCCCCCCCCCCCCCCCCCCCCACACACACACACACACTGGCAGGACTGTATGTGGAGGGAAGAGTGGGTACAGGAGGTATTTTTCTGTCCCTGGAGGGCTCACAATTTAAAAAAAAAATCACAAAAAGCTGAAGTGAGATTGTTGACTCTTTTCCCTGATTTTCTGCCCACTGCTCTAACTATTAAGCTACTCCTCTGCTCTCCTCATAGACATCTGTGTGGCAGTTTTATAATATGGACGTTTCTATGCTGCCATAAAGACATTCTGTATTTTAGAACAGACTGTATGTCAACAAATGCTGTTCTAAAATACATGAGATATGGACCTCCATATGTGATGTACCGACTTGGACATTCATATTCTGAGTTTGACGTTGTTTCTAATCTTGCTGTCTGTGTCTTTCTTACTGCACCACCTATTCTTGACAAAAATCTGCACTCGATGTAATCATACACTTACTAGCTTGTCAGTATTTTCAGTTTTTACAATTCACTTATCTGCAGAACAAATTGATGGACGTCACTACTACTACTACTACTACTTGACATTTCTAAAGCGCTACTAGGGTTATGCAGCGCTGTACAATTTAACATAGAAGGACAGTCCCTGCTCAAAGGAGCTTACAATCTAAAGGACAAATGTACAGTCAGTCAAATAGGGGCAGTCTAGATTTCCTGAAAGGTATAAAGGTATGATGTTCACTCTTTCAATGATAATCCCACTGTGACAGCATATATAATCTCTTAATATATCTCAGGACTATATCACAATCACCGTACCATTGCTTCAAACAATACTGAAATCCTGATAATTCCTTTAACGGGTACAGACCAAAGGTCCATCAAGCCTAGCATCCTGTTTCCAACAGTGACCAATCCAGGTCACAAATACCTGGCAAGATCCCGAAAAAGTTCAATACATTTTATGGTGCTTATCCCAGAAATAAGTAGTGGATTTTCCCCAAGTCAATTTAATAATGGTCTGTGAACTTTTCCTTTAGGAAGCCATCCAAACCTTTTTTAAACCCCACTAAGCTGTGGGGTCATGTGGTACCATGGGAGAGAGCGGTCGCTGAAAAGCGGAGCTCCTGCACTTCCTCGTCAGTTTATCTGCAAAATAAGCTTAAAGTAGAAGATTTGGTGCTGCAAGTCTCTCGTAGAAACCGGGAAGGGAGCAAGAACGTTCCGTGATATTACTTTAACCATACCTCTCCCCCAGATTCTTTCCTTTAAATATTCTCAAAAGAAATGTGTTTCCTCCCTCGGAAGAGAGGTATCCCAGCCTACCCCTCTCCCAGCCTCCCAGCTGCAGCACTCCAACCCCCTCACCCTTTTCTTTATTGCCCAAACCCAGGACCCCATGGTGCACTCCCTCCCCTCCCCAACCCCTCCATAAACCCCCTCCCTACCCCAACTACCACTCCCCAAACTAACCCCAGCATCCCCATTGAGTTCAATACAGAACTCTTCACGTATAGATACCCCACTTCCTCCCCAAAAATTACAGATTAGTGATACATATAAGCTTAACCATCCAAAGGTAATGTCTCTCTTTTGCCAATATACATATTAAACCGGAAAAGAAAAAAAAACACACACAGGAAAAGGAGTCAGAGAACGCACTCCAATGACACTGCATTAAGATCTATATATTTGAGTCAATTATATTGTAATCCCCTGCAGCATATCTTCACTCTTCCACCGTGAGTCTTCCTGACCCTGATAACACCACACACACTCCATCACCTTGTTCCTCATCTCTCCTGGAAAGCTGCTTCTCAAAATTAAAGGTGCCTTTTCCTTCCATCCCGAAATTTGTATATAGATCAACCCTCGGTTTTTTAGATCTCATATCTGTCCATATTACCTCCAGCCTCTCTCCAAAACAGATCCTCAGTTGACCATTTGATGCCTCGCTCTTAAACAATGTCCAAGTATACTTTCAGAATTCATCTCGGCACTTTACTACTGCTGTTCCTTATGATGTTTATCTCAAGTCACCTTATCTTCTGCTGGCTCGCTTACACTGTTGATCTAGCTGGCAAAGTTTTAATGAAGTCTCTGGCCAATTCCACTGAGTCAGAACTCTTTTCCATACCATCCTGAAAGATTCTCAATTTAGCTGGGTATATCAAGGAGAATTTGATTTTTCTCTCATATAAGTGTACAGATAGGCACAAATGCTTGTCTCGCCGCTGCCACTCTCACCGAGTAATCCTGAAAACAGGATTTTCTGGCTTTCATACTTTAGTACCTGACCGGAACGGAGCGCCTTTAAAATCGCCTGTTTGTGGCCATAGTGCAAGATCTTCATAATCACCACTTGGGGCCTGTCATTTGTCTGTCGTCTCGGTCCTATTCTGTGGGCCCTCTCAACTCGCAGAGGATCTTGTAAATTATTTAATTGCAGCGTCTGAGTAAGCCAGCGTTCCAAAAAGCTCATCCTTCAGACTTTCCGGCAATCCTATAAGACGTAAGTTATTTCTTTGCAAACGATTTTCCAAATCGTCTATTTTTTGCTCCAAATCTGCTACTTTCTGTTGCATTTCTTCTTTTGGTTCCGTGGATTCCGCCATGCGGTCTTCAGTGTCGCTGATCCGCTGTTGCATTTGGTCCAAATCCAAATGGAAGCCATCTAGCAGTTTGTGAGCAGCCTCAACTCTATCATATGAAGCCTGCAATTTTCTGTCCAAAGCGGCTTCCACCGCTGCTGTTTCCTCTGCAGTTATTTCAGCGGTCCACGCTGAGCACACTGAGGAACCCTGCTGCGTTTGATTATCCGCCATTTTACCTTCCACGGTCTTACTTTTCTCCTTCTCCTTTTTTTGTACTTTTGCGGCAATCTTTTTTTCACAGGTTTTTGAGCCAGTGATTGAGGAGAATGGGAGCTGAATTATTGTGACACAACTTTTGAATTTAGCTAACCCGCATGTTCTGAGGCTTTTCTTACCCCTTAAAGGAATTATCAGGATTTCAGTATTGTTCGAAGCAATGGTATGGTGATTGTGATGCAGTTCTGCGAGTGTAATCCAGAGATATATTAAGAGATTATATATGCTACCACAGTGGGATTATTATATAATTGATACTGGTTTTGGGACCACTGACCTCATTACATTTAAGGAGTGAGTGTACACTCTCTTTCAATGATACCATCCTACAAGATGTCAAACCTTGCTGTGGTCATGCTCCCAAATAGAACTGTCCTTGATATGAAATGGCACAACAATCATTCTCACAACAGAGAGTGGGCAATGGATTTATATGAGAGTACCATTTGATTCCCAGAACATTCCTGTTTGGGAGGATGACCATTGCATTATTTGACATCTAGGAAACATTGTGGACAATGCATTGAAATCCTTGGCCCAATGTACACTGGCAGTAAAAAAAAAAAAAAAGCAAATAGGATATTAGGAATTATTTGGAAAGGGATAGAAAATAAAACTGAAACTACTATAATACCTCTGTATCAATCCATAGTGCAACTGCATCTCATGTACTGTATGCATTTCTGCTTGTCCTTGTTGAAAAAGAGCGAAGCTAGAAAATGTTCAAAGAAGGGTGATGAAAATGATAAAGAAGATGGGAAGCTCCTTTAGGGAGACAGGCTGAAAGGGTTAGGGCTCTTCAGCCTGAAGCAGAGACAGCTGAAAAAAGATATGTCTATAAAACTATGAGTTAGGTTGAATGGGTAAATAGGAAATCTTTGTTTACCCTTTAAACAGCTCTAAGATGAGGGGATATTTCAAGAAAGTAATAGGTAGTGCATTTAAAACAAATCAGGAAATTGTTATTTTAAACTCGTTTAATTAAACTGAACTTTGTTGCCAGAATATGTGATCAAGGGTTTAAAAAATGGGTTAAGGCAGTTTCTGGAGGAAAAGTCTGAAAACCATTATTAGCCATGTAAGTTGGGGAAAGCCACTGCTTATCTTTGGGTATGAGCAAGGGGGAATGGATCTACTCTTTGGGGATCTACCGGATACTTCTTACTTGGACTGGCCACTGTTAGAGACAGGATGCTAGGCTTGGTGGACATTGGGTCTGACCCAGTTTCACACCCATCTTATATTCTTGTGCTTTGATTGATGAGGACTTCAGAGGTTGGAATACCACTGTAGGTTTGTAGAGGCCCAGACAAACTGAGAAGAAAGATTTTATTCAGGCAGACCTTGGGTAAGGGACACATTGCTAGTCTATAGGTACAAAGGACATGCATTATACAACATCTATGAATTATAATGTTTATTTACTGTTCCTTCAGGACAGCCATACCATTGTGTTTCTCTGTGACCTGCACATTCATTTCCCCCTCAGCGTGGTAGACAGCGTCCGGAAGCACTGCGTGGAGGAGAAGTTAGCCTTTGCCCCTATTGTCATGAGACTGAGTTGTGGGAGCTCACCACAGGATCCACGAGGTAATGCTGGTCACTTAGACTACTTACAGCTCATTAATCTCACTATCTGCAGGGACATAGCAGCAGGAGGATCAGTAGGTCCTTACTTCATTCTTATTGTGTGCTATGGTGTATACTGGATGGTGGGAGGGTAACAAATAAAAAAAACTCCCCAGATTATAAATCAAACAGCACAAGGTGGAATCCCTAATATGCCTCTTTAAAATGTGGATAAAGTCACCTTGCTGTACTGGTAGATTTTGTCAGGAACCAGAGAGAAATTAGTGCCTGAAAGGCATCAGAAACATACCTGCAAAGGGATTTTTAAGTCTTTGTGCAAGGTTTACAATTTGGGAAAAATAATATGAACTAGTTCAAATGCTTTTGCCCCAGTATTAAATTTTTTACAACATCCTGTTGGGAGAGGGAGTATTCTACAGAACAATTGTAAAACCAGTATCTCCCGAAAAGTATTGCAAGGCTTTCACTTTTTTTTTTGTTAATGAATTTGGTTCACATCTTTTTGCAGTTATATTTCAAGGTGAGTTACAGTCAGACATAATTAGGCTTGCCAATTTTTTTGCAATGAAAAACCTTACACCTGCCCCACTGCATGCCCCGCCCATACCTCTCCCTTGTCCCACCCTCATACCCCACCCCAAATCACTTGTCACACCTACTGTTGCAGCTTTCCCCTGCCTCTCTGCAACCAATTGTCTGCACTAGGATTGCCATCTCAGAAGAAAAGACTGCAGCATGTACGAATGTTATATGATTATTTCATAAACATAACAGAAACAGAGCTCCAGTAACAAACGCTGCAAAAAACAAAGACAAGCTGGACTTATATAGAAAACCTGTCATAATAAAGCATCACTAATGTCCAGGGCAGAAGAGTAGCCTAATGGTTATAGCAGCAGGCTGGGAATCATAGAGCCCAAGTTAGATAAGAACATAAGAGTAGCCATACTGGGTCAGACCAATGGTCCATCTAGCCCAGTATCCTGTTTTCCAAACAGTGGCCAATCCAGTACCTGACAGAAACCCAATTCCATGCTACCAATCTCAGGGCAAGCAGTTGCTTCCCCATGTCTGTCTCAATAGCAGACGACCTTTCCTCCAGGAAGTTGTCCAAACCTTTTTTAAACCCTGATTATACTAACCGCTGTTACTACATCCTTGGGCAAAGAGTTCCAGAACTTAACTATTCGGTGAGTGAAAAAATATTTCCTCCTATTTGTTTTAAAAGTATTTGCATGTAACTTCCTCGAGTGTACCCTAGTCTTCATACTTTTGGAACGAGTAAAAAATCAATTCCATATCATCAACCTGATCAATCCATAGACTGGTGGGTTGTGTCCATCTACCAGCAGGTGGAGATAGAGAGCAAACTTTTGCCTCCCTATATGTGGTCATGTGCTGCCGGAAACTCCTCAGTATGTTCTCTATCTCAGCAGGTGGTGGTCACACACAGCAGCAGCTCTGGCTAGGCCTCCAAGCCTAATCCTTAGGTTTTGTTGAGGCCTGGGGTTGAGGGCTCTTTTGAGCAAGTGCAAACCTGGTGGTGCCAGGTCCCTCCTTTTCTCCCCCCTCCCGCTAGCTCCGTTTAAAAAAAAAAAAATATTTTTAAACGTCTTTAAAGGCGTTTAATTCGACGTTTCTTTAAACGTTCATTGCAGCTACTCACTGGGACACCAGTTCGTTACAGCTCGGAGCGGCAAGCAGGTAATTTTACCTTTTTATAGCGGGCAGGGGGTTCCCCGATTCTTCTCCTCGTGGCAATGGCGTCGGAGGGCGAGGGCGCAAAGGGTCGCTCCCCGGATCGCTGGAGCGCTTCTAGAGGGGATGCGGGGGTTTTACAACCTGATTCGCCCTTGATGGGTGATAGTTTAGTGACCGATGAATGTCCCGGTCGTTCCTCCGGCGTGGCGGTTTTTTCCCGCCATAAACGCCCATCCCCCGCTCCTCGCCTCCGCCATCTTGGCCGGCCACGCGGCTCGGACGGCTTCTTCGGGGCCGCCCTTGAGGTTGGAGACATTAATGCCATGAACGCCCTTAATTTGGGCGACGGCACAAAAGCGGCTAAAGTTAAGCGCCGTTCTTCCCGCGCGGCTCCTTCACGGAGTTTCGCGCCGGACGCCATTTTGGATGCGCAGCATGTCTCTCCCCCGCTATTGCGAGCGCCGGTTGAGAGTGCGTCTAGGGCTGTTGCCCAGGCTGCGGAAGTGCACAGTCTGGGGGGTTTCTCCCCCGAGTTTGTTTTGCTGCTGCATCAGGCTTTCCTCATGCAAAACGCTGCCCCTGCTCCCTCTTCTGATAAAGAGGTTGAGGTTCCCAGAGGTAAACGCCCTCGGGTTGATTTCCAGGCCTTGGAGGACTTTTGTCTCCTCCGATGTAGATGAGGGCAGCGTGTCTGAGGTCTCCCAACGATCCTTTGCGGATTCCTTGGAGGAGATAGATCCCCGCTCGGATGGAGCGGATGACCCCTCTGCAGCGCGGCTTTTTAGCCCAGAGGATTTGCCCAACCTGTTGTTACAGGCCATGGACACTTTGAAGATTTCCTCTCCGGAGGACGTCTCTCCCTCAGCCCCTGTTGGCTCTGCCATTATGCTGGGGACGAAGCGCCCGCCTAGAACCTTCCACGTGCATGATGCCATGCACACCTTAATTGCGGCTCAATGGGATGTCCCGGAAACGAGCCTTAAAGTGGCTAGGGCTATGTCCCGCCTCTATCCTTTGGCTGTGAGTGAACGTGAGGCCTCTCTGTGGCCTACCGTGGATTCTTTAATCACTGCGGTGACTAAGAAAACGGCGTTGCCGGTGGAAGGTGGCACGGCCCTAAAGGACGCCCAAGACAGAAGATTGGAGGCGGCCTTAAGGTCGTCCTTGGAGGCAGCTGCTTTAAGTTTGCAGGCCTCAGTTTGCGGCTCCTATGTGGCCTGGGCGTGCCGGACTATGGTGCAGCGGGCTTCCCCCTCGGATCATTCCTTGAGGGCTGATTGGCCGGCCCTGGAATCGGGCTTAGCCTATTTGGCAGACTTGCTGTATGATGTCTGGAGAGCCTCAGCTAAAGGCATGGCTCAGTCAGTCTCTGCGCGGCGGTGGTTTTGGCTGAAACATTGGTCTGCTGACCACGCCTCTAAATCCCGCCTGGCTAGATTGCCTCTTAAAGGCAAGCTGCTCTTTGGGGTCGAGCTGGACAAAATCGTGACCGATCTCGGCACGTCTAAGGGCAAGAAATTACCAGAGGTCAGGGCTCGGGTTAGTACTCGTCCCGATACCTCCATACCGCCCGGGAAAGTCGGGTTCCTCTGCCCCCTCTTCCTTCAAGAGGAATTTCTCCCCCAAGCAGCATTCCTTTCGCAGAGACCGCCGTCCCGGAGGTGCTCCCTCCGGTCCTCCCCCAGGGTCTCGTACCCAATGACGGGGCCTTGGTCCACGCCCCAGTGCAGATTGGAGGACGGCTGTCCTCGTTTCTGGGCGAGTGGATCACTATAACTTCAGACGTGTGGGTGCTGGAAGTCATCGGAGACGGCTACAAGCTAGAGTTCTGCCAACCCTTAAGAGACGGGTTTGTACTCTCTCCCTGCAAGTCTCCGGTCAAGCTGTGGTAGTGCAGCAGACCTTGGACAACCTGATCCGCCTGGGTGCGGTCGTTCCGGTGCCAAAAAATCAGATTGGCAAGGGACGTTACTCCATTTACTTTGTGGTTCCAAAGAAAGGAGGTTCTGTCCGGCCTATCCTCGACCTCAAAGGGGTCAATCGGGCCTGGAAAGTGAGGCACTTTCGCATGGAGACTCTCCGCTCTGTTATAGCGGCAGTGAAGGCAGGAGAGTTCTTGGCTTCCTTAGACATCAAGGAAGCGTACCTGCATATTCCCATCTGGCCTCCTCTCCAACGCTTTCTGCGTTTTACAGTCCTGAGACGACACTTCCAGTTCAGAGCCCTCCCTTTCGGGTTGGCTACTGCTCCGCGGACCTTTTCCAAAGTAATGGGGGTCATAGCGGCCTTCCTGCTAAAGGAAGGAGTACAAGTCCATCCTTATCTGGATGACTGGTTGATCCGAGCCCCCTCTTATGCAGAGTGCGGCAAAGCTATGGACCGGGTAGTTGCTCTTTTGAGCTCCCTGGGATGGATCATCAACTGGAAGAAGAGCCAGCTGCGCCCGACTCAGTCCCTGGTGTATCTGGGAGTTCGATTCGACACCCAAGTGGGCAGAGTGTTCCTGCCAGACAATCGGATTGTCAAGCTTCAGGCTCAGGTGGACTAGTTCCTAGTAGCCTCTCCTATTCGGGCTTGGGACTACGTGCAGCTGTTGGGCTCTATGACGGCCACGATGGAAGTAGTGCCCTGGGCCAGGGCTCATATGAGACCACTACAGCTATCTCTGCTGCTGCGCTGGACTCCGATGTCGGAGGATTATGCTGTGCGCCTTCCCGTGGACCCAGCAGTGCGCAAGGCGCTGAGCTGGTGGACGCAGACAGACAAGTTGTCTGCAGGATTGCCTCTGGTGACCCCGGAGTGGATTGTCGTCACGACAGACGCCTCTTTGATGGGCTGGGGAGCCCACTGCTTGGGAAGGACAGCGCAGGGGCTCTAGTCTCCTGCAGAGGCAAGTGGTCTATCAACCTCCTGGAACTCAGAGCCATTCGCTTGGTGTTATTGGAGTTCATCCCGGTACTCGTGTTGAAGCCTGTACGGGTCCTGTCGGACAATGCCACGGCTGTGGCCTATATCAACCGCCAGGGAGGTACCAGAGCGCCCCTCTAGCCAAGGAGGCTATGAGTCTTTGCCAGTGGGCGGAAGCGAACCTGGAGCAGCTTTCAGCGGCCCACATTGCCGGAATCATGAATGTCAAGGCGGACTTTCTCAGTCGCCATACCTTGGAGCCCGGAGAGTGGCAACTATCTGCTCAGGCGTTCTTGGACATCACGAAGCGCTGGGGCCAGCCGAGCCTAGATCTGATGGCGTCATCGGCCAATGGCCAAGTGCCGCGCTTTTTCAGCAGAGGACGGGACCCTCGATCCCTGGGAGTAGATGCTCTTCTCCAACAGTGGCCGACACAAGAGCTCCTCTATGTGTTCCCGCCCTGGCCCATGTTGGGCAGGGTGCTAGACCGGGTGGCAAAGCATCCCGGCAGGGTAATCCTGGTGGGTCCGGATTGGCCCAGACGTCCCTGGTATGCGGACTTGTTCAGGCTCTCAGTCGACGATCCTCTGCGGCTGTCAGTGGAGCAGGGCCTGTTACATCAGGGTCCCGTGGTGATGGAGGATCCCTCTCCCTTTGGTCTTACGGCCTGGCTATTGAGCGGCAGCGTCTGAGGAAGAAGGGCTTCTCAGACAAGGTCATCGCCACTATGCTGAGAGCGAGGAAGCGCTCTACTTCTACTGCTTACGCCAGGGTTTGGCGTATCTTTGCAGCATGGTGTGAAGCAGGCTCACTTTCTCTCTTCACTGCTCCCATTTCTTCAGTGTTGGCGTTCCTGCAAGAAGGTCTGGAGAAAGGCCTGTCGCTCAGTTCCCTTAAAGTCCAGGTAGCGGCTCTGGCTTGCTTCAGGGGCCGCCTGAAGGGTGCTTCCCTGGCTTCGCAGCCAGATGTGGTGCGCTTTCTCAAGGGAGTTAATCACCTGCGCCCTCCTCTGCACTCAGTGGTGCCTGCGTGGAATCTCAACCTGGTGCTAAGAGCATTGCAGAAGCCGCCTTTGGAACCCTTGTCGAGGGCATCTCTGAAAGACCTGACGTGGAAAGCAGTCTTTTTGGTGGCTATCACTTCAGACAGAAGAGTGTCCGAGCTCCAGGCGCTCTCATGTCGAGAGCCTTTTCTGCAGTGCACTGAGGCAGGAGTGACTATTCGCACAGTGCCTTCCTTCCTGCCCAAGATTGTTTCTCGCTTCCATGTGAATCAGCAGCTCTGTCTCCCTTCCTTTCGTAGGGAGGACTACCCAGAGGAGTACTCCGCTCTTGAATATCTGGATGTGAGACGAGTCATCTTCAGATACTTGGAAGTGACCAATGATTTCCGGAAATCGGATCATCTGTTTGTCCTGTTTGCAGGTTCTCGTAAGGGTCTGCAGGCTGCTAAGCCTACAGTGGCAAGATGGGTCCAGGAAGCCATTGCAGCGGCTTATGTGGCCGCGGGGAAGGTGCCGCCTATCCAGCTGAAGGCTCACTCCACGAGAGCTCAGGCGGCCTCGATGGCAGAGGCCGGATCCGTCTCCTTGGAAGAGATATGCAAGGCGGCAACGTGGGCTTCGGCTCATACATTCTCCAAGCATTACCGTTTGACTGTGGCTGCACGGGCGGAGGCCCGGTTTGGAGCTTCAGTGTTGAGGTCAGGGATTTCTATGTCCCGCCCTGGGTGAGTACTGCTTCGGTACATCCCACCAGTCTATGGATTGATCAGCTTGATGATATGGAAGGTAAAATTATGTATAATCATACCTGATAATTTTCTTTCCATTAATCATAGCTGATCAATCCATAGCCCCTCCCAGATATCTGTACTGTTTATATTCTGGTTGAATTTTAGGTTCAAGTTTAGCCTTCGGTTACTTCAGGAGGACTTCGTGTTCAAGTTCTTCTTTCACTTGGATTCTTCAAGAGTTGAGACGACTTTGTGTTACAGTGAGCTGCTGCATTCCTCTCCCCTCCGTTTTACGGGGCTGGATTGAGACATAAATTCTGCCGGCACTCCCTCCCGCTTCGTGCGGCTGTAGGGCAGCTTTGTACCCCTCCCGCTTCGGCGGTGTTAGGGTCAGTCAGCTCCTCCCGCGGTTGCGGTTGCAGGATAAGCCAGATCCCCCCGCATCGGCGGGTGTGGTGTCCCTCCCCCGCTCCGCGGGGATGAGCTGGACGGATTCCCCTCCCCCACTTGTGTGGGGATGAGCTGGGTTAATTCCCCTCCCCCGTTTCGGCGGTGGTGAGCTGGGCAGAGTGTCCCTTCGTGGGTGTAATTCTCTAAGTGCTGAGTCCTGCGGATGGAGCTTTGATATCGACATACTGAGGAGTTTCCGGCAGCACATGACCACATATAGGGAGGCAAAAGTTTGCTCTCTATCTCCACCTGCTGGTAGATGGACACAACCCACCAGTCTATGGATTGATCAGCTATGATTAATGGAAAGAAAATTATCAGGTATGATTATACATAATTTTACCTTTATTTCTACTTATTCTACACCACTCAGAATTTTATAGACCTCAATCGAATCTCCCCTCATCCGTCTGTTTTCCAAGCTGAAGAGCCCTAACCTCTTTAGCCTTTCCTCATATGAGAGGAGTTCCATCTCCTTTATCATTTTGGTCACTCTTCTTTGAACCTTTTCTAATTCCACTATATCTTTTTTGACATACAGTGACCAGAACTGAAATCAATACTCAAAGTGCATTCGCACCACAGAGCAATACAAAAGCACTATAGTATTTTTGGTCTTATTCACCATCCCTTTCCTAATAATTCCTAGCATCCTGTTTGATTTTTTGGCCACCGCCTCACACTGAGCAGAAGATTTCAGCGTATAATCTACAACAACACCTAGATCTCTTTCTTGAGTGCTGACCCCTAAAGTGGACCCCCAAAGTGGACCAATGTGCATCATCTTGCATTTGTCCACATTAAATTTCATCTGCCATTTGGATGCTCAGTCTTCCAATTTCCTAAGGTCTTCCTGCAATATTTCACAATCTGATTGTGTTTTAACAACCTTGAATAGTTTTATATCATCTGAGAATTTAATCACCTCACTCATCGTTCTGATTTCTTTATCATTTATAAATATGTTAAATAGCACCAGTCCCAATACAGATCCCACTGCAGTCTCTTGTGGCCTTAGGCAAGCTACTTAACCCTCCAGTGCCTTGGATTGGCACTCTCCTTGTTTAGGGCCTTGCATCACACTTGCTGTGGCCCGTAAGCCTTTTGCTGCTTGTGGGCAACAGGAACTTGAAAGCGAGAATGTTCATGACTGAAATAGTAAGAACTCTACCTATAAAAAGGCAGCACCTTAGAATATCAATATACGTCATACTGAAAAAAAACAAACCACGTCAGACTGCTACAGAAAGTAAACACTGATAGAATACCTCAAAGAGTTGCATTCTGTATAGGGTGCCAAATGCATGTATTCTGTAACCTACATGTGCATATTCTGGGTATGGCATAAGTACATAAGTAATGCCATACTGGGAAAAGACCAAGGGTCCATCGAGCCCAGCATCTTGTCCACGACAGCGGCCAATCCAGGCCAAGGGCACCTGGCAAGCTTCCCAAATGTACAAACATTCTATACATGTTATTCCTGGGATTTTGGATTTTTCCAAGTCCATTTAGTAGCGGTTTATGGACTTGTCCTTTAGGAAACCGCCCAACCCCTTTTTAAACTCTGCTAAGCTAACCGCCTTCACCACATTTTCCGGCAATGAATTCCAGAGTTTAATTACACGTTGGGTGAAGAAAACTTTTTCTCCGATTTGTTTTAAATTTACTACACTGTAGTTTAATCGCATGCCCCCTAGTCCTAGTATTTTTGGAAAGCGTGAACAGACGCTTCACATCCACCTGTTCCACTCCACTCATTATTTTATATACCTCTATCATGTCTCCCCTCAGCCGTCTCTTCTCCAAGCTGTATAGCCCTAGCCTCCTTAGTCTTTCTTCATAGGGAAGTCGTCCCATCCCCGCTATCATTTTAGTCGCCCTTCGCTGCACCTTTTCCAATTCTACTATATCTTTCTTGAGATGCGGTGACCAGAATTGAACACAATACTCAAGGTGCGGTCGCACCATGGAGCGATACAACGGAATTATAACATCCTCACACCTGTTTTCCATACCTTTCCTAATAATACCCAACATTCTATTCGCTTTCCTAGCCGCAGCAGCACACTGAGCAGAAGGTTTCAGTGTGTTATCGACGACGACACCCAGATCCCTTTCTTGGTCCGTAACTCCTAACGTGGAACCTTGCATGACGTAGCTATAAATCGGGTTCTTTTTTCCCACATGCATCACCTTGCACTTGCTCACATTAAACGTCATCAGCCATTTAGCCACCCAGTCTCCCAGTCTTGTAAGGTCCTCTTGTAATTTTTCACAATCCTGTCGCGAGTTAACGACTTTGAATAACTTTGTGTCATCAGCAAATTTAATTACCTCGCTAGTTACTCCCATCTCTAAATCATTTATAAATACCTTTCCTCTCTGAACACACCACCCGAACTCTCGTCCACGCTCTCATTACCTCTCGCCAGGACTACTGCAACTTACTCCTCACCGGCCTCCCACTTAGCCATCTATCCCCCCTTCAGTCTGTTCAGAACTCTGCTGCACGTCTCATATTCCGCCAGAACCGATATACTCATATCACCCCTCTCCTCAGGTCACTTCACTGGCTTCCGATCAGATACCGCATTCAATTCAAGCTTCTCCTTCTTACCTACAAATGCACTCAGCCTGCTGCCCCTCACTATCTTTCTACCCTCATCTCCCCTTACGTTCCCGCCCGTAACCTCCGTTCACAGGATAAATCCCTCCTCTCAGTACCCTTCTCCACCACCGCCAACTCCAGGCTCCGCTCATTCTGCCTCGCCTCACCCTATGCTTGGAACAACCTTCCTGAACCCTTACGCCAAGCCCCCTCCCTGCCCGTCTTCAAGTCTTTGCTTAAAGCCCACCTCTTCAATGCTGCGTTCGGCACCTAACCCTTACCGTTCAGTGAATCCAGACTGCCCCAATTTGACTGCCCCTATCGGACCGACCATTCACTTGTCTATTAGATTGTAAGCTCTTTGAGCAGGGACTGACTCTCTTTGTTAAATTGTACAGCGCTGTGTAACCCTAGTAGCGCTCTAGAAATGTTAAGTAGTAGTAGTATATTAAAAAGCAGCGGTCCTAGCACAGACCCCTGAGGAACCCCATTAACTACCCTTCTCCATTGTGAATACTGCCCATTTAACCCCACTCTCTGTTTCCTATCCTTCAACCAGTTTTTAATCCACAATTTGACATTTCCTCCTATCCCATAACCCTCCAATTTCCTCTGTAGCCTTTCATGAGGTACCTTGTCAAACGCCTTTTGAAAATCCAGATACACAATATCAACCGGCTCCCCTTTGTCCACATGTTTGTTTACTCCTTCAAAGAATTGAAGTAAATTGGTCAGGCAAGGTTTCCCCACACAAAAGCAGTGCTGACTCGGTCTCAGTAATCCATGTCCTCGGATGTGCTCTGTAATTTTGTTTTTAATAATGGCCCTCCCCCATCAACACCCCCATTGAAGATGTGTGACCTTGAGTTTGCATACCCAGGTTATAGAATAGCATCTAAGGGCAGCTGCATATGGAACTGCAAATTGGTACCAATTAACTCTGATTATAGCCAATAATTGACTGTTAAATTCACTAATAGCCAATTATTATAGTAATTCGTTCACACATACTGCCTTTATTCTATAGCAGCACATGCAACTTTTGGTGTTAACCATCAGTTTGCATGCCCTTTTGTATAGAATCCGGGGATAAATACTAGCAGAATTCCACACCTTGGTCACATGCACAAAACACAGACAGAACTTCAACAAATGTGAAACAAGGGGACCACACGTCAATAATAGAGATATGAAGGCACAAAACTGAACTGAAACTTCAAAATGTCAGATGCTGCATATACATAGTAACATAGTAAATGAGGGCAGATAAAGATCCAAACAGTCCTTCCAGTCTGCCCAACAAGATAAACTCATTTTACATGGTGTGTGATACTTTATATGTATACCCAAGTTTGATTTGTCCTTGCCATTCTCAGGGCACAGACGTAGAAGTCTGCCCGGCACTGTTCTTGTACTAAAAGTTCTGAAGCTAACGTCGAAGCCCCTTAAAATTTACACTCCAGCCCATCCATATCTGTTCAGTTACGATCAGGGCGTAGACTGTAGAAGTCTGCCCAGCACTGGTTTTGCTTCCCAATTACCGGCGTTGCCACCCAATCTCCGCTAAGATTCCGTAGATCCTTTACTTCTAAGCAGGATTCCTTTGTGTTTATCCCACGCATGTTTGAATTCCATTACCGTTTTCATCTCCACCACCTCCCGCAGTAGGGCATTCCAGGTATTTACCACCCTTTCCATGAAAAAATACTTCCTGACATTACTCCTGAGTCTGCCCCCCCCCCCCCTTCAACCTCAATTTTTGTCCTCTAGTTCTACCACCTTCTCGTCCCCATTAAAGGTTTGTTTGAGGATTAATACCTTTCAAATATTTGAACGTCTGTATCATGTCACCCCTGTTTCTCCTTTCCTTCAAGGTTTACATGTTCAGGTCGGCAAGTCTCTCCTCATACGGTTTGCAACGCAAATCCCAAACCATTTTTTGCAAAACTTCCAGTCCTTTTTTACATCTTTAGCAAGATACGGCCTCCAAAACTGAACACAATAAAGTGGGGCCTCACCATCGACTTGTAGAGGGGCATCAATACCTCCTTTCTTCTGCTGGTTATACCCCTCTCTATATAGCCTAGCATCCTTCTGGCCACAGCTGTCGCCTTGTCACATTGTTTCTTCAACTTCATATCCTTTGACACCAACACCCCAAGGTCTGTTTCCTGAGTCGAGCTTACTAATCTCTCCCCTCCTATTGTATCTCTCTTTTGGGTTTCTGCACCCCAATTGCATCACTCTGCACTTCTTGGCATTAAATTTTAACTCTCAAACAAATACTGGGCTAATCCTGTAAACGGTTTCTACAGGTATAAAACTACAGGTAGTCAAGAAACCATAATATAATAAAAAACAAAATAGAAGACATGAAAAATAAAATAACAAAGCAGTCAAACCAAATATCCAAAAAAAGTAATAATACAATAATATATAAGTGTAAAGGGTGCTCAGTTTTTATAGCGAATTACACAGACCAAGGTCTCAAGTGACTGTAATGACACCATGCTACCATCATAGCACCAGTAACCATCCTCTTCCGTCCCAATAACGTAATAAATAATATGTCAATGTTTTACAGGATATAAAAAAATGATGGTACTTATCTTAAGGTGCTATGATGATCCGCACACGAGAGGTGTAGTTCTCGTTAACAACAATCCAGGGTGTGTAATGCTTTTTCTGTTGCATGTTCTTAAGCGAGTCAAATAAATTAATACAAAATCCAAAAGGTTCAAAGTTACAAATGTTCCCAAAAACTCAATCCCAGAACTTTAGCACACAGTTCATATTTTCAGCAAACTTTATTCCCTACATGGTCCATGTTTCGCATGAAGAAGTGTCATCAGGAGGATATAGTAGTTGCTCTAAAGGGCTGCAGTCAGACAGTGCCTTCTTAATGGGAATTGCAGCTCTACCCGAAGGCACCATCTGACTGCTGCTGCTGCTGAACCCACAGAAGCCTGAGAATGAGGGGAGAGATACACAGTGAACTGTTGGATCTGAGGGAGGGAAGGGAGGGATAGCTGCCAGACCGTGGAGGCAGGAAGACTGAAGGCATGAAAGCCCACCCCCGGCTTTTCTGTTGCCGGACTTAATACACTGCTGGCAGCTGGCCTGGCTATTTGAAAACCAGCCAGTTGGCAATCCTAGCCATAATAGGTATTTTCATATTATACCTGGAAGGCTTACAGCCTAAGCTTATACCTCATGCAATGTAGATTTAAGTGACTTGCCTAGGATTAAATGGAGCAGCAGTGGGATTTGAGCTGGGCTTTCCTGGTTCTCCTAAGAGGCTGGAAATAACGCTTGCAAAAAATCCAAAGATTCTTTCCTTCTGCTAGGGCCTGCTACTCTAACCATTAGGCTACTGCTCCACTGTGCTGCACTCCAAAAGGGCAGAAATAAAAGTGACACTTTATTAACCTAAAATTAATTTCTTCACTTTCTTCTGGAGCTGTACTTCCTTCATCAGGATGAAACGGAACGAGTAGGCAGATGCAAAGGATGGTGTTATTTTGGACCTGATTCAGGGAGCATAGCTCCCAAGGCTAGCCAAGAAGAACATCGCCAACAAAAAGGCATCACATTTTTATGTATTAATTATGCTAATTTCTACTGTCTGTCAGTGACTCAAACCCCAAACTGAAATTACTGTAGCAGTTCTTACATCTCCATGTAGACAGAAATAACTATACAGTGATGTTTCTGCTTGACTTTTTTTTTTTTTTTTTTTGTAACATAGTAAACAGGGCTGGCTCAAGAAGTTATGGTGCCCTGAACCAACTTTTGTTTCTGAGCTCCCCCCCCCCCCCCCCCCCCCCCCGCCCTGCCTCCCACCTGTTCCACCCGCTGCCCTGACCCTACCATAGCAATTTTCATAATTTCCCCCTTGCTCCACCCCTACACAGCAATTTCTATGATTCTACCCCCTCCCACTCCCAAACAGCACTTCCATGATTCTGCCCCACCTCCACCCCACCATGGCCACCCCAGGTTCTCTCTCCCTCCCTCCCCCCCCCCCCCCCCCCCCCCACAGCCACCCCAGGTTCTCCCTTCCTCCCTGCCTCCTCCCTCCCACACCACCCCAGGGTCTCCCTTCCCCCATGACCATCCCAGGTTCTCCCGCTCCCCACACCACCCCACCCCAGGGCCTCCTCCCCCCCACCAGCCACCCCAGGTTCTCTCTCCCTGGACAATGAGTTAAGACTTTAAACCAATAAAGAGCCAGATGACAGACGAGAGCTTTGGTGGTTTCCATTTTTCAATGGTGCTTCCTATACACTACTTTTCTGAACTCCTCTCTTCTCAACTTTGCAGAGACACATATTGCAGTGTAGAGGTAGACTCTTAACTTTCCCACTTCCTCTTAGACCTTTACTTTATTTCTCTTATCCTGCCTAGGATACTGGGAGGTCAATGGTTTTGGTTTGTTTGGAATCTACAAATCGGACTTTGATAAGATTGGAGGAATGAACACAGAAGAGTTCCGGGACCGCTGGGGTGGAGAGGATTGGGAGTTATTAGACAGGTAAATCTTATAGCCTGATATGGCAAACATAATTGCTGCTTCATTTTTATTGATTTCATCCTTTGTTTGAGATATGATAAATTCATTTAGGGACAGATGGTCAAAAGAAGAACATCTGTGTGGATCAAGAGTTGCGAACAGGATTTCCACAAAGATGTGTCTGTAAACTAAAAGCAAGACTAATTTGCATAGCTTTATTACGTTTGGATCAGGCCTATTTATTTATCTATTAGGATCTATTTGCCACCTTTTTGAAGAAATTCATTTGTCACTATAAAGGATTAGAATTGATAACCAAAAAGGCTACAAGCGAACAAGATGTAGCAAGAGATACATGTAGGACACTATCTAGCTTATTTTCGAAAGGGAAGGACGCCCATCTTCCGACACAAATCAGGAGATGGGTGTCCTTCTCCCGAGGTCGCCCAAATCGGCATAATCGAAAGCCGATTTTTTTGTGTCCTCAACTGCTTTCTGTCTCGGGGACGACCAAAGTTCACGGGGGGGGGGGGGGGGGGTCGCAGTGTACCGAAGGCGGGATGGGGGCGTGATTAAGAGATGAGCATCCTCAGCCGATAATGGAAAAAAGAAGGGCATCCCTCACGAGCATTTGGTCGACTTTACTTGGTCCCTTTTTTTTCACGACCAAGCCTCGAAAAGGTGCACGAACTGACCAGATGACCACCGGAGAGAATCGGGGATGACCTCCCCTTACTCCCCCAGTGGTCACCAACCCCCTCCCACCCTAAAAAAAAAATTTTTTAACATTTTTTTCCAGCCTCTATGCCAGCCTCAAATGTCATACCCAGCTCTATCACAGCAGTATGCAGGTCCCTGGAGCAGTTTTTAGTGGGTGCAGTGCAGTGCACTTCAGGCAGGCGGACCCAGGCCCATCCCCCCCCCACCTGTTACACTTGTGGTGGTAAATGTGAGCCATCCAAACCCACCCGAAACCCACTGTGGTGCCCCCCTTCATTCCTAAGGGCTATGGTAGTGGTGTACAGTTGGGAGTAGGTTTTGGGGGGGGGGGGTTGGGGGGCTCAGCACCCAAGGTAAGGGAGCTATGCACCTGGGAGCAATTTGTGAAGTCCACTGCAGTACCCCCTAGGGTGCCCGGTTGGTGTCCTGGCATGTGAGGAGGACCAGTGTACTAGGAATGCTGGCTCCTCCCACAACCAAATAACTTGGATTTGGTCGTTTCTGAGATGGGCGTCCTCAGTTTCCATTATCGCTGAAAACCGGGGATGAACATCTCTAAGGACGACCATCTCTAAGGTCGACCTAAATATTGAGATTTGGGCATCCCCCGACCGTAGTATCGAAACGAAAGATGGATGTCCATCTTGTTTCGATAATACGGGTTTCCCCGCCCCTTCGCCGGAACGTCCTTAGAGATGGGCGCCCACATTCGATTATGCCCCTCCATGTTGCCTAGGTGTTCCTTGTGGATATCTTGGCTGGTTGGTCCTTGATGAGCAGACTGAGAATCCTTGATGTAAAGGATCCTTATGTTTTCCTTTGGTATATACGTTTCTTAATAGACTATGCCTGAAAGGCGTTTCTGGTATGTTGAGAGAAAGGAAGCAACTATACTGTGTGCTATAATCAGATGGTTTATAGCAAAATCAGATATTTCTTCACTGCCCTAGTTGGTCATGTGTTTTCTACACTACAACACTCTAGCCTGTACTGTAAAAGGAAAGAATATGGAGGAATCATCAGAGTTCAGGTATAGATCCTTTCAGCAGATCCTTTACCATCATTTCATTGTAGATTGCATAATGTGCAATGAAATTATTCTGAGAGATGCATATTGATTAGGCAGTTGTAAATCAAATATCCAAAAATCTTGCAGCTGGAAAACAGTACCAACTGTGGAAGTGACATATATCTGACAGGAAAAATATAAACCTTACCAAGTGTAATACATTCCACCAAAGAAAGACAAAAGTACAGGGCAGTTTTGTATAGAAAAAAAAAAAAAGAAATATCAAGTGAAACCATCAATGAAAAATATTTTTTCAGCTATAGTAAAAGTACCAAAGTTATTAAGAGACTAAGGAACGGGAAATCACTAGGATTAAATAACATCTGTACAGAACTGTTGAAGAAAGGATCAAATGAAATGATAGAATGGATACTATGATTATGTAATGTGGCACGGAAAAGGGAAAAAAACACCAGATGACTGGAAGAAAGATATATGATTGTAAGACTGCCAAAGAATGAAGATGCACTACACTGCAATAAGTTGGAAAGGAATTGATATCTGGTTCCAAAAAAGTTTACAGTCAAATAATGCTTAGTTGGCCTAAGGCTCAAGTGGACAACTTACTATGGGGCCATTTTACTAAGCTGTAGAAAAAGGGGCCCTACACTAGCAGTGACGGCTGTTTTTGCCATGTGCCAGGGCCCCTTTAACCACAGTGGGTAAAAAAGCCAAAAAGAGAAATGGCCGTGTGCTAAGTTCGCACTTGCCAAGCGACCATTTTGGGGGAAGCACTTACTGCCATCCATTTTCCCAATTCCGGGTAACCCCCTGCGGAAATATTTTTTTAGTATTTCCATTAGTGCCAGAAATTGAGCATTGGGGGTGGAACTACCACCGGCACCCATGTTGGGCTGACGGTAGTTCCATGTTGCCATGCAGCAACCCTTTAGTAAAAGGGCCCCTATGAGAATAATAAGGTTTTAGGCGCAACAGATCCTGTACAGATCAAATTTTCACACTTTACAAAGTATTTGCAGAGTATTAGAAAAGATTCTTGAGTATGAAATCCCCATAGTTAAACATTTTGGAGGGAATTCAATAAATGACACCAGAACTTAGGCACTGAGAACAATTCAGCGTTAAGCACGGTTTTATAGAAGAGGATTTAGCACAGATCCCATGCCTTTTGGATGGTGGACTTATGCCTGCTGAAACCTGGTGTAAATGGCAGCACCCAAGTTAGGTGCGGTAAGGCTGTAATTCTGCATGCTACTTTTCAGAACGCCCCTGACATGCCCATGGCACACCCATTTTGAGATACGTACCATGAAAGTTAGGTGCCGTGCCTTATAAAATAGTGCACATCCAGATGCATGCACACATTTTAATGAGTGTCAATTAACATTAATTGGTTGTTAGCACCCAATTATTGATGGTTCACAGCTCATTATCCCAAAATTGAGTGTGCAATTTTGAGCGCCATATATGGAATCTGGGTATTTGTGAATTTTGAAAAAGTATTTGACAGAATCGACAAAGACAGCTTATGGAATATTATGCCAATTCACCAAAGTTATGAAAACCTGTTTCAGAGTGTAAGATGGTTACACTCATTGGTTTAAAATAGTAATTGGAGTCAAGCAAGGTTGTGTATTGTCACCATTGTTATTCAGCTTAGCTATGGACTGGTTAACGCAGTAGGAGTTAAAAATACAGGAATCACATGGCTTGAAAGCATGTAGGTAGAGGACTTGGCCTGGTTGGTGAGTTCTCTTCAGGCAATGTAGATCAAGACAGATAGAATAATGGCATTTTGGTGAACAGATCGGGTTAACTATATCTAGCAAAAAGATGAAGTTTATTATAAACTTAACAGATAATAAAACAATCAATTTAAAAGAAGTTGAACTAGAAAAACTGCCAGAATTCACCTATTTAGCTAGGGTTGCCAACTGAATCTAGATTCACCCAACAAGGTTGATCTAGTCCTGGGTTTACTGCATTTAATACAGGGACTTGGGAGGGGGAAATCAGAACTACAAGTCCCTGTATGCAATGGGGAAACCCAGCAGTGGGTTGACCCTGTCAGGTGAATCTGAATCCAGTTGGAAGCCCTATTGTTAACAGAAGACAGCAACACAAAGAGAAATTAAAATTAGAACTGGTAAAGTGGCATGAATCGTGAACAGACTGGGTAAGATTTGGGACAATAAGAACCTAACAACTTGAACAAAGATCATATGTATAATAGTACTACGATACCAATTCTGTTACACGGTGCAGAAACCTGGCCAGTAATGCAAACTGCAACACAGACTAGATGGTTTTGATTAACGCAACTTAACCAAAGTGGCAAGATAAAGCTAAACCTGAAGTGATAAGAGAACATAGTAACATAATAAACATATGTAACATAGTAGATGACGGCAGAAAAAGACCTGCATGGTCCATCCAGTCTGCCCAACAAGATAAATTCATATGTGCCACTTTTTGTGTATACCTTACCTTGATTTGTACCTGTCTTTTTCAGGGCACAGACCGTATAAGTCTGCCCAGCACTATCCCCGCCCCCCAACCACAAGCCCCGCCTCCCACCACCAGCCCCGGCACAGACCGTATAAGTCTGCCTATCGCTATCCCCATCTCCCACTACTGGCTCTGCCACCCAATCTCCGCTAAACTCCTGAGGTCCCTTCCTTCCGAACAGGACTCCTTTATGTTTATCCCACGCATGTTTGAATTCCGTTACTGTTTTCATCTCCACCACCTCCCGCGGGAGGGCATTCCAAGCATCCACCACTCTCTCAGTGAAAAAATACTTCCTGACATTTTTCTTGAGTCTGCCCCCCTTCAATCTCATTTCATGTCCTCTCGTTCTACCGTCTTCGCATCTCCGGAAAAGGTTCGTTTGAGGATTAATACCTTTAAAATATTTGAACGTCTGTATCATATCACCCCTGTTTCTCCTTTCCTCCAGAGTATACATGTTCAGGTCAGCAAGTCTCTCCTCATGCATTTTGTAACGCAAATCCCATACCATTCTCGTAGCTTTTCTTTGCACCGCTTCAATTCTTTTTACATCCTTAGCAAGATACGGCCTCCAAAACTGAACACAATACTCTAGGTGGGGCCTCACCAACGACTTATACAGGGGCATCAAGACCCCCTTTCTTCTGCTGGTCACACCTCTCTATACAGCCTAACAACCTTCTAGCTATGGCCACCGCCTTGTCACACTGTTTCGTCGCCTTCAAATCCTCAGATGCTGTCACCCCAAGATCCCTTTCCCTGTCCGTACCTATCAGACTAACCGCCTAACACGTATGTCTCCCATGGATTTCTACTCCCTAAGTGCATCACTTTGCATTTCTTCGCATTGAATTTTAATTGCCAAATCTTAGACCATTTTTCTAGCTTCCTCAGATCCTTTTTCATGTTTTCCACTCCCTCTGGGGTGTCCACTCTGTTGCAGATCTTAGTATCATCCGCAAATAGGCAAACTTTACCTTCTAACCCTTCGGCAATGTCACTCACAAATATATTGAACAGAATCGGCCCCAGCACCAATCCCTGAGGCACTCCACTACTCACCTTTCCCTCCTCCGAGCGAATTCCATTAACCACCACCTTCTGGCGTCTGTCCATCAACCAGTTCCTAATCCAGTTCACCACTTCGAGTCCTATCTTCAGCCCATCCAGTTTATTTAAAAGCCTCCTGTGGGGAGCCGTGTCAAAAGCTTTGCTGAAATCTAAGTAGATTACGTCTATAGCTCGTCCCTGATTCAATTCTCCTGTCACCCAATCAAAGAATTCAATGAGATTCGTTTGGCACGATTTCTCTTTGGTAAAACCATGTTGTCTGGGATCTTGCAACTTACTGTCTTCCAGGAAATTCACTATCCTTTCCTTCAGCATCGCTTCCATTACTTTTCCAATAATCGAAGTGAGGCTTACCGGCCTGTTGTTTCCAGCTTCTTCCCTATCACCACTTTTGTGAAGAGGGATCACATCTGCCGTTCTCCAATCCCTCAGAACCTCTCCCGTCTGCAAAGATTTATTAAACAAATCTTTAAGAGGACCCGCCAGAACCTCTCTGAGCTCCCTCAATATCCTGGGGTGGATCCACCAATTAGTATGAAACTACAGCAATAGAAACGTAAATGGTTTGGGCACCTACAAAGAATGGATGTACAACTAGAGAATGGCACGGGAACAAAATTTGTCCCCATCTCCGCCCCGACTCTGTGGGTTCTGTCTCCGTCCCCACCCCATCCGCACAGGCCCCATCGCCATCCTCGTAGGCACTGTCTCTGCCCCCGCCCAGTCCCCGCAGGTTCTGTCCTCGTCCCCGCCCCATTCCCTTGGGCTCTGTTCTCATCTGCAGAAGCCTCGAAAACTTACGAATTTATATTTAAATCTTTTTATTAAAGTATAAAAAGGAACAATATGCTGTGCAACTGTTGTGTATAAATTGCAAATAATAATAATAATAACAACTAGCAACTAAAATAACCCTTCCACCACCACCATGTCTACCCTTCCAACCCCAACAATAGCTGACTTCTACTAGCTCAAGGAATCCTAATCCACCCTGTTAAATTGTCCAGGGGTATAAAATACAACCTGTTCTGTATGCCCCGGAGGGGAGAAATATGCCCTATGAAGAACTGTTATGATTCCCCATCCCCATGTCTTTCTCTATGTACGACACATACCAAGGTAAGCCATGAACCAGAAGGGAAAAGAGGTCCAGGAAGGCCAAGACAAACTGGGCATCAAACAAAAGAACTCACTAAACTGAGTATCAACTGGTCCAAAGCAGTGGATGAAACACAAGACTGACAAGTGTACAAGATGCATCTTTCTGCCTTACATACTGACGGGTTCAAGAAGATGTAATAAAGTGGTTACTTTGTTTTCCATGATCTAAAAAACTGGTTGTTTGAGTCTGAAAGAATATCGGACATTAAAACAACCTCTTAGAGGCCAATTTCAAATACATTTCCTTGGGTAAAACAGTGGTGTACCTACAGAAATGAACTTTTTTGAAAGTTGCTTCCCATATGTGGGTAAAATTGACCAGCATATATCTATATGCACATAACTACATAGATGCCAATATCCTGGCTGCATGCTGTTCTATAACATGGTGCCTACATTTAGGTGTAGAACAGGTTATTCTGTAACACTGTGCATAAATTTTAGGAACACCCACAACACGCCTTTGCTCCTCCCATGACCATGCTCCCTTTTGAGATCCGTGTGGTACGATTTACGAGCATTGCCTTATTAGAATTCGCTCAAGGGACCTTTTACCAAGCTGCGGTAAAAAGGGGCCTGTGGCAGTGTCGGTACATGTTTTTTACGTGCCCTGAGGCCTCCTTTTACCGCAGCTGGTAAAAGGCTGATTTTTAAAAAGGAAATGGCCCTGCGTTAATCACACGGATTGGCATGTGGCCATTTCTGAGGGGAGCCCTTACTGCCACTTATTTAGGTGACGGTAAAGGCCCCTGCACTAACCCAGCAGTACAAAAATACAAAATATTTTTGAAGCACCAGAAATGCATTGCGCTGGGGGTGGGATCTACTGCCAGGCTTCTGCGGTAGCCCGGTGGTAGTTCCGAATTGGCACACGATAAGCCCATAGCAAGCTTTTCGCATAAATCCCAATTAGTGCCAATTGGTACTGATAATTGCTTGTTAACATCAATTATCGACACTGATTGGCTTGTTACTCAATTAAGTTATGCACACAAATCGACTACGCTTGCCAATTTGCACTTGTAATTCTAGGCACCATATATTGAATCTGGGGGTGTTTGGGTGGCATAGTTAGAATGGGGTTTGGAAATGCGGGCACACTTGTGATTTTTCAAAAGGAGCTACATTATTGTGCTCAGAAAAAGTACCTGCCCAAAAAAGGAGGTGCCACACTTTATGGCTAGTTTTTCCTTAGGCATTTTTCAAAGTAAAAGTATGTCTGTATTGTATGTCAGACTCTGCAGATATGCGGGCAGTTTGAAAATTTGCTTCTTAAAATACCTGCTATCTTTGTGTCCCTATTTTCAGGGTCCTTCAGAGTGGACTAGAAGTTGAGCGCTTACGACTCAGGAACTTTTACCATTACTATCACTCTAAACGGGGGATGTGGAACACGCGAAGCAAGAGTTCACCACCCAAAGAATAGGAATGCAAGTTTCCGTCGCTGCTGTGGAATGATCTAGCCTGTTGGAAACACTCCAAGAGAAGGCTATCTCTCTCTCTCTCTCTCATATCTCTTTAACAGTCTTTGTTATTCGGGTAACTGAAACCTACGAAATCATGGGGAAATTTCCTACAATGCTGTTATGACTTCATAGATACCTATAAAATGAGGTACTTTAGAACTGGAATATTTTTATTTTTATTCCTTTTTTGTGATTTTCTTAAAAATGATCTTTATGAGGAAAAAAAAGCTATGAACTCTTGTTCTGTGGAGACCTGCTGATTTTTAGCTCATCAGTACTGTAATGCAACAGTCACTGCTGGTTTTTGTTTTTCTTTTTTACCATCAGACAGAGGAGATTGGATGGAAAAGGAGAAGTTAATTATGCCAAACCTCACCACCACTAGCAACAAGAAGAACATTGTATAATCATGTTCCTGCATAAAGCACCCTCCTGATGTCATTGTAAAACATATTCACGTCATGATACTTGAAACTGTGAGGAAGGCTTACATGTTGAATTTCTCTTATCATTATCCCACCATCCCTAGGAATCCTGAGGTGAGCTCTAGTTCTCTCAGTGGAGTAAGCATTTTTATTGTTCAAATTTAGTAAACTGGATGGGGCAAGGAGCTCTTACAGGAGAGACAAATTCTACATAATAAAAAAGACAGAACAACAGACTTCTGAAAGAACGTCGTCATGCAAGGCTTTGACAAAACATCAAGCAAAATCTCTCTATATAATGTGCTTTGCTCACAGCACAAATCAGCTGCGCTCTATGGGCAACACAGATGCAAGGATCATGCTACAGGGTGCATTTGCCCCCCTCCCTCCCAATCATGGAAATGGTTCCTTTGGACTAGCCTCTGGGGTCAGACTTGGAGAGAGGTGGCTACGGCTCTTCTGGGGAATTTGCACATACGTCAGCTAATCAGTTGGATATGGTCTATAAAATCAAAGGAATTTGCATATTACAGAATTTTCTAGGATTTCTAACAAACCTTTTAAATCATCAACACATTCCAAACCGAAAAAGGAATGAGTAGAGAAAGTCTTTGGCAAAACGTCAAGCAAAATCTCTGTATATAAATGTGCTTTCCTTACAGCACAAATCAACTGCACTCCATGAGCAACATAGATGCAAGGATCATTGAGTGTGAATATGCTACAGGGTGCATTTACTCCCCCCCCCCCCCCCCATCATGGAAATGATTCCTTTGGACTAGCCTCTGGGATCAGGCTTGGAGGGGGTGATTCGGGCTCTTCTGGGGAATTTGCACATATGTCAGCTAATCAGTTGGACATGGTCTAAAAAATCAAAGGGATTTGCATCTTATGGAATTTTCTAGGATTTCTAACAAATCTTTTAAATCATCAACACACATTCCAAATCGAAAAAGGAAAGAGTAGACATGAAAATGCCAACTCAACATGATCATGTTTGAACTCATAAAACCAACCTGTATAGAGAAAAAGAAGTCAAAAAGGTAGAAGCTTGCAAACTGAAACCTCGTGAAATCTGATCTTCACAGCTGCCTTAGCTTTCTGGAGAAAGCATATTCTGTAGTCATCCAGGTATCCAAAATCATGTGGCAGTGCCCTTGGAAATAAAACCAAACCTCTTTCTCCTGGTTCACAACAGCATTTGATTAGAAAGAGATGCTCTATTTGAACTTGAATTGTATATCCAAGATGGATAAATGTGCAGTAGTATTTATTAGAAACCCACAGACCAGAATTAATACTGCCCTGAAAAGCCAAAACACAGTAACTGTTGAGAATGTAAATATGAGAAAAGTCTAAAAAACCTGATTTCTTTTAATAGATCCCCATGATGTAATTGTTGACCAAAACTAATACAGTAACTAATACAGTTCTGGCTTAACATATCTCCCATTTATCAAGAGATGTGCTGTGTTGTGGACTTTTCCTACATGCTTGAAAATGCACCCAAATGTTAAATGGCATCCATATTAAGAATTACATAGTATCTACAGCACATCTGGTGAGTTAGCTTAGTTTTGACAAAAATCTGAGTTACTGTGTTCTGGCTTTTCAGGGCAGAATACTGTTCCAGTATGATAATGTTCACTTCCCATATTTGCATAACATCATGGTTCCACAACTTAAGGCCATCTTGTATCTACATCAGTGGCTCCTGAACCCCAGCCAGTTAGGATTTCAGAATATCCACAATGAATATTCATGAGTTAGATTTGCATGTACTGCCTCCATTGCATGCAAATCTTAAGTCATGAATATTCATTGTGGATATCCTGAAAACCTGACTGGCTGGGGTTCCCCAGGACAGGTTTGGGAACCACTGGTCTATAAGCAACAAAGCTGGACTCCTAACCAAGGATTACAATTTATGTGACATTTTTAGCAATATGCAAACTCTTTAATTATATGGCTTATGAGATAAGCATTCAGGGGCCCTTTTACTAAAGGGTTGGTATGCAGCAATCCAGAACTACCACTGGGCTACTGCAGGAGCCTGATAGTTGTTCCCACCCCCAGTGCGTGCCATTTTCGGCGCTACAAAAATATTTTCTATTATTCTAGCACCGGTGCTTACCCAGCGGGTTACCACCAGGTTAGCATGGGAACCCTTACCGCTACCTCAGTGGGTGGTGGTAAGAGCACCCCCCCCCCCCCCCACAAGGCCGCGTGGTAAGTGGTTTTCAAAAAAAGAGACAACCTTTTACCCACTGCTGTAAAAGGGGGTCTCAGCGTGCGTCATCGCAGCTTAGTAAAAGGACCCCTCAGTGTCTTGGCCACCATTTACCTAAACCTAGAGGGGGTGATTTTAGAAGAGCTATGTACCATTTACACATTTAAGTTGACATGCATGAATAATGAGTAATTGTAGATCAGGTGCTACTTACACATATATGCCATAGCACACAGAAATTTACAGGAGGTATGATTTAGGAAGTCCTTCAGAATATATGTGTCCTACAGATGTAGGGACCCTTTTACTAATGTGCGCTTACCTCGTGCTAAAAAAGCACTACCGCAGGACACGCTCAGGCATCCTGTGGAAGTTCTTAGATCACCACATGCCAATCCCGTGCTAAAAAATATCAAATATTTTTTAGTGAGGGGGGCATGTATCGAGGCAGAGAATAGGTGTGGCCTGGGCTAATTGGGCAGCGTAGGCAAATTGCCGTGTTCTGCCCTATTAGTGCGAGGTTAACACTGGAGCCCATGGCGCTTATATAATAGGTGGTGGAAAGGGCTCACGCAGTAATGGCCATACGCTAGTTGGGAAATTAGCACGTGGCCATTAATGGCACAAATAAAATTGTGGCCATTTTACAGCCGCACTTCTGCAGTCTGTGTCACTGCAGGCCACCTAAGCACTTCTGAATGTTACTCCAATGATTTTATCTGATGTGTTGCTAGAGCTTTTTCTGCATTTGATTGAAGCCTTACCAATTAGCACTACTGATCGTAAGTTTCAAGCTTGTACTAATGTAACCTGTTTTTGTGTATCTGATAATCTTTAGAAAGTTATTTTCTAGCTGTTTGTAGTGTGCCATTTTCTAGCGCTGAGGCGTTCTTAGAATTGCCTTCCATCATTGGCTGTTGCAGGAGAGAGATCTTGGCACACACTGGTATATTTCAAATTCACACACACCTAGGTCCCCTTTCTGGGCTTGTGAGTTGTGCTGAAGAGCAGGGATTGCTGAATTACTGTTCTTCTTATAGTCTTTGCCAGTGCTTCCTAAGCAGACTGTAAGCATCCTGTTCTTCTGTACAGTGCTGTCCATTTTAGAGTCACAGCGATGCTCACTTGATTTAGATAAATGGCAATGTATGACCACACTAAATAAAGATGACAGTAGTCATCATTGTGCTTATCACTTATAATGAATCAGTTAGAAACACAATATATGTTGCCAACAGCTGTTCTTTTAACAGCTTCTGAAATGTGTGCAAGCTTCCTACTTTCAAATTAACAGGCAAATATATTCAGAATTGCATTGCAGGTTTTTTTTTTTTTTTTAAAAAGCTCTTAGTTCAGTATCAGTCTTAAAGCTTTGAAGTGCAAAACAGAAAGACCACAAGAATATAGAGCAACTATTAAACTATGTATGGATGTAAACAGTTAATTTAGGATCTTCTAAATCATAAATACATAAGAAATATAACAGATACATTGTACAGTAGCAGGGGCTTTAAGCTTTTAGGGGATAACACAAGACCTAGTTAAAGTGTACACTGGTGTATTAGTTTAGGAGCATGAACAGAATTAAAGCAGTAAATATTAGTAGATATAGAGGGGCATTTTCAATATGACATCTAAATCCAATTTTGGATGTTTTGCGAAAAACATCCAAAAACAGTAGCAAACATGGCCATTTTCTAACTAAAAAAAAAGTCCAACTTTTTGTTTTCAAAAAGGGCCATTTGCTAGACATTTTTGTGCTCAGTGTGTCTATCTTTCAGGACCATTAAAAAAAACTACAGGGAAAAAAGTACAAAAACAAGCAATTGGGATGTATGGGTGGGGGGGGGGAGGGGGCAGAGCTGTGGGGCACCCTAATGGGCACTGCAATGGACTTCACATAAAAGATCCAGGGTACACATCTTACTGTTACCCCTTATATTGTATGGGGAGCCCTCCAAAACCCACCAAAAACCTACTGTACATCACTACAATAGCCTTTATGCCTGCAAGTGTCACCTATATGTGAGTATAGTCAGAGCCGAATTAACACTATATTAGGCCATAGGCAAACATATATTTGTGTGCCCCCTTACCAGGATTTTCCCTTCCCCCAGACTTACTTCTTTTCTCCCTCTTCCCCTCCCCTAACATTTCACTTCTCCAGAAGTGCAAGGGAAAGCGCAGAACCTGTCTGTGGGTGGGATGGCAGTAATACTTTGTGAGTGAGCTGGAGGACCCTACAAGCACATGCCTCAAATGGTTAGAGCTGGAAAGCTGTCAAGTTACCCAAGTCTAGAAAGAAAATTCTGAATTAGTTCTGGATTTCTGCAACTCTATCCTGGTACATTACGTGTCATGAAGCATTGATTTAACTTGGTCGTATCAGGGACTACAAATAACACACTGACTTGGCAATGTAAGTTAAACCACTGGATTGGCCGAAAAGTCTCCCTCCTGGAGCTGGGTAACTTGGTAGCTCTGCAGTAGTGAGCCAAGAACCAAATAAACTGTGCAAGTCATTTTCACCAACCAGAGGTGTATATTTACAAAGTTTTACATGTGAGAAAAGTTTCAAAAATGGAAGCGGCAAAATAAAAAAAATTCACTTTCTTTGGCATTTATGAAAGGATATAGACAGAGAAAAGACAGTATTAGGACAGTGTTCAAAGGAATTTGCCCAGGAAACTTAATAGCTAGCTGGGTAAATTCTGTGGGCTGAAAACTTCCTTTCGTTTAGTATGTGTACAGGTACTGTTGTAGCTGTGGACTTTAAAAGGGAAGCTCAGCCCACATTTTCAAAGGGAAGCTATATTTATATGGCACAGAAACATACACAAGTACATGCACTCTGTCAGGCAGTGTCCCTACCTCCACACCATTATGCAAAGTTCTTGCATTTGCTGCCAGTTCTCTTCCTCAGCCTGCAGCAGACCTTTACTTTCTCCCATTCTTCTTAAATTCCTGCTCCCTTTCAACAATCCTGATCCCCCACAATATTCACCAGTTCCACAGCTCTCTCCAAAACCCAGTGCAGGCCTCAGCCTCCACCTACTCCAGCCAACATAGCAACTTTGCTCCAGCACTTGTAGCTCAGCCTCTTAACTGTGATTAGAAGCCTCCCTATTGGCTGGATCTTACCACAGTCTCTGCACTGGAAGGGAGAGAAATTGGAGAGCTATAAAAGGCTAAACTGTGAAAAATATCCAGATACTTTAGCCATCGTTCGGACTTTAAGCTCAGAATCCTAAAAAAATCCAGACAGCTAGCAATCCAAGGCTGCTGAGTCCTTAGCACATCAGATAGCCCCCCTCCTAAACTTTTGGGCCTGAGCACATACCTGATTTGCCTATCCCTTAATCCATCTTTGGATACAATGGGGTTTTGGTGGGTTGTGGAGGGTACATTTTCCACCACAAGTGTACCAGTTAGAGTGGGATATTAGCCTGGGTCCCCTTCTGTACTGTGCACTGCACTGACCACTAGGCTACCCCAGGGACCTGCTTGCTGCTGTAATAGGAATGGCCATAACATCTGAAGCTGTCATGGAGGCTGGTATGTACTGTTTCTTTCACATCATTGGGGGTGGGAGGTGGGAGGGGGTCAGTGTCCACTGGGAGAGTAAGAGGGGATCGTGCCTTAATCCCTCCAGTAGTCATCTCATCATTTAGGGTACCCTTTAGTGACTTAGGCGTTATTGAAACAGGTCTAGACTAAAATGTCTAACTTTTAGCATTGGACGTTTTTGCTTTGTTCCATTATGGCAGAAAAACGTTTACACTGCAGAGGAAAACATCTCAAATCCGAGTTTCAAAAATCATGATTTGGATATTTTTCAGCAATAAATATCCAAATGCCACCTTGTGCCATTTTTGAAGCATTTTTCTCTTTTCAAAATGAGCCCCATAAGTGCTAGTCTATATGGGAATATTTCTGTAGGCTAGAAATGGAAATAGATGGTGACAAATCAGTTTTATTTTTTTGCTTTCAATGAGACTTTGCATACAGTACAAGTCTGACTTTAACTGCATGTTTTCTAAATAGATTTGCAAATAAAGAGTCCTGAAGCAGGCACATGCACATTCCAAGAATCTTTTCTGTACCACAGAAATCTGGTTTATTTTTCAAAGTACATGCAATAAACAGATAATTATTTGTTTAGAAAAGAAAGCTACAGAGACTTCTTGAGTACTAATGGATCAGCAAAGCAACGCTATACTGGCACCAGCACAGGGATTTGTAATGCTCTGTCTGAAGCATCAAGCTGAGCCTCATTGATTATTTCTGACTTATTCTAGATCTGCTGATGAATCATGCACTATGATTCCACAATCACACGCCACATCTTCATAGATTTAGTGTCCAAGTCCATGCAACCTTTTCCTCAAATTCTACCTGATTAAACTGCTATAATGTTTTTCATACAGTTTTTGGTCTACTTCATTCCTGCTTGCGGCAGAAATCTGAAATTAGTTTTAGAGTTTAATGATATTAAAGAGGTTGTTTAACCTGATTCATTAAACTGTCCATAGGGCTCTCTTTCTGTTATTTAACAGTAGGTCAGGGACTGTTCTTTTTCAATCCCTTGGTCTGTGGGGAATTAGAATTTTTAAACAGTAATGTTTTTAGCATAATGTGTAGCATTTCTTGGATCAGATTTATAAGCAAGGCCTTTCAAACATGGGATTTTTCACTGCAGTAATCAGCTGTTCTCACTTGTGTCCTTGCTTTGTACTGTTCTTTTACTGTCTTCCATTTGATAATCGAGTGGTTTGATGTAACACTACATTACACATTATATGGAATCTAGAAAATAGTTTCCAGGGATTCCCTTGTTACCAAAGGAGTTTCACACCCAGTTCTCTACTGTTCATTAATTCTCTTCACTTTTTTTTGTCATTTGACTCTGAACCAAACTGGTCAGACAGTAACAGCTCTTGGTATTAATTCAATACCCACTGTGAAAAATTACATTTGTGAATCAGATGCTTTCAATGGAGGTGAGAAAGGCCTGCTGCTGTGTGACCACATCCACAAACTCATATCTTGCTGAGTGAGTGAGAAAAACAGAAACTGATGCCTGAAATAACTGCAGCAAAGATGACAAGGTGGTTAGGTGAGGTTAAATGACAGTTCACCTACATTGTTTTAAGAGTCGTCTTAGTGTTCTCTGTTGGTCCGCCATTCCTTCTGGCTGGCTGATCATGCTTAAAACATTATTAAAACCCATACCTGAACATGAAACTTAAGCAGGTCAGTCAAAACATGTTGTAAGATAATTTCTATGAAATTATGATGTAGAAATATGTTTTCAGGAGGTTATGTACTTTTTTAATTAAAACAAATAAAATGTTTTAGTTCCAGTATACTCCTCATTGGGCTTTTCTTGCGCTGTGCTGAATGCTGTATTAATATTTCAGTTATGAATCAGTTTCCATTGTTGTCACACTGACAGAGAATCTTCTTTAAAATGGAAATATTTTACTACGCTAGGAATCCATTTTCAGTTCCTGTAGGTAGCTTGCACAAGCTTGCAAACCAGTTTTTAACAGGAAACTCACTAAGGAATTTCCCTTTCAAAATTCAGGAGCAGGTTGGTTCCATAGGGATTCTTTACCCCTTATAATGTGCAAAATGAAATCATAGTGTGTACTTTGCAGCCTAGCTCCACCTTCAGTGCTGCCTTCCCTGCCTCTCCTCCCAACATACTGAGAGTCAATTTTTCATTCTATGAATAGCCCCATAATATATTATCATTTTACAGACATGAACAAGTGGAAGGCAGTTCTACAACACGGTGACTGGTAGGAGCTTATTCTATTCAGAAACATGGGCACCTGATTTTCTTTCTTTCTTTCTTTCTTTCTTTCTTCTGCCTTTATTAAGAGATTTACCCAAGGTACTTTATACAATGCTAACGTATCCAAGCACTTAAAATTTAGATGCTGGTACTTATGTAAGTGTTAGCCAGAGATAGGCACATAAAATCTATAATATACATGCAAAAGTGTGAGCCCTACTCATCCTCCATCCATGTTTATGCCCCTTTGTAAATATGCACCATGTAAGTTAAGCAGATATTAGCAGAATAGACCTTAGGCAGAATTTTGGCATTTATATGTATGTGTGTGCATGTATGAGTATAACTGCCATTATTCTAAGTACATAGGTAGAGAAGACGTTGCCACACTGGGACAGACCGAAGGTCCATCAAGCCCAGTATCCTGTTTCCAACATGGCTGGCAAGATCCCAGAACAGTAAAACAGATTTTATACTGCTTATCCTAGAAATAAGCAGTGAATTTTCCCAAGTCCATCTTAATGGCTTACGGACTTTTCTTTTAGGAAATTAGCCAAACCTTTTTTAAACCTTGCTAACTGCTTTTACCACATTCTCTGGTAATGGCTTCCAGGGTTTAATTATACATTGAGTGAAGAGATATTTGTTTTAAATTTACTACTTGGTAGCTTCATTGCTTGCCTACAAGTCTTTGTATTTTTGGAAAGAGTAAACGAGCGATTCACATCTACCCATTCCACTATAAATATTTACGTGCATAATGGGCACATAAACTTTAGCACTTATGTTTTAGAATTTCTCCCTGGTATGACAATAAAAAAATATGTGTCTGAAGCAGAAAATGAGATGCAGTCAGGTCCTTGTTGAACAGTACTGATCTTTTAAACAATGGGTTCTAAATTGTCCAACTTGCTGGGGGTTTGCAATATCTTTGAGAGTGATATTGCAGACAGAAGCGGAGCCAGGTTCATGGTGTGGGGGGAGCGAAAGCGGCACAAGAGCGGACTTCTGCCGGCACCAGCGCACATTTTCAATGCAACACAATGAGAAAAAATAGGCGTCGGCGACACCAGAACTCTGTTTGGGGGAGCAGCCGCTCCCCTGGCGCCCCACCTAGCTACGCCACTGATTGCAGACTGTTAGAGGGACAACACTCAGAATGGACACCCAGAGAGGGTATACAGCATGAAGAAAGAAGTGATCCAAAAAAAACCCCTCTTGAAGCCAGGTTGAATGCTTGACAATAAACAAGTGCCAAGACACCTGACAGAGTCATGAATTCGGGATGCAGAAAGCACAGGGAGCAGTACACAGTGGGAGGTGAGAAGATGGTGTGCATGGACCAGGAATAAAAACCTCATGGTGACAGTGTCTGATTATCTCAAAGTAGCAAAACAGTGTACTGGAGGCCATGCCCCTGGTTTTACAAGCCCTATTTACATTTCATAGGTGCATAAACCAACACTTAAACATGTATCTTATATATATAAACTTTTAAGTCCTGTTTCACGAAGCCAGGAAATACAGGTATCAAACTGAAGTTCATACAAATGGCAAGGAGACATGGTGTGGCTTTGTTTTGGGTAGAACAAGGGCATAGACATTTTCTATTTTAAAATGGGACCGATGTTGGGAGTTACACCTGCTTCCAATCATGCTTAGGATTTGGTAAATAGCTGCAGTTGAGCAACGTAGAAACATGACGACAGATATGGGCCAAATGGCCCATCCAGTCTGCCCATCCTCAGCAACCACTAATGCCTCCTTTTCCTAAGAGATCCCACGTGTCTGTCCCACAACCTCTGACACAGTCTTCGTCTCCACGACCTCCACTGGGAGGCTATTCCATGCATCCACCACCCTTTCCGTGAAAGAATATTTCCTCAAATTCAACCTAAGCCTATTTTCTTTTAACTTCATCTTATGCCCTCATTCCAGAGGTTTCCTTCATTTGAAAGAGGCTCACCTATATGTTAACACCACTGAGATATTTAAATGTCTCTATCATATCCCTTCTCTCTCTCGCCTCTCTTCCAGTGTATACACGTTGAAGGATTGAGAGAGGGAGGTTGTCTCCTTAATCCCCCAGTGTTTTGTCCACCCAAATGCCAAACTGGAAAGAGAAACCAGTGACTGACAGCATCAGGGTAACACTCAGTAGTATTTCAAAGATCACAAAGGTAACTTGTTATGTGCTGGCTTTGAACTCATCAATTTTATATGTTTATTTTTTTTAATGGATGTTTGTGCTGCACGCACCCAGCACATAAACCTCCTGTATTTCAGAACAGGCTCTATTTTAGCAGATTCTATTCTAAAATACTGGTGAAACTGGAGATGCAGTGACCTGCAACATCTCAATTCCTTCTTCTTTGACCTGTCTACAGTGGGGCTGCCTGTCTGTATAAGATTATAGATAGCTTAAAAGCATTTCAGAGAAAGGGCAGCTAAAATGTGAAGGGAACGTGGAAAAAAAAAAACCAGGGCCAAAATTTCTGGGTTTGCATACAATCTGTCAACTGCTGTCCTTTCAGCTCGACGGGTTTAATGTAGATTTTTCTGTGCTAAAACTCTTACTGCATCAGGAGTAAATTTAGCACAGGAAAATTGAAATAACTCTGCCTCATAGTGCGCTTATTACCTGGGGCCAGTGTGCGAGTCCTGAACTGACACACATGTACTTTGTTCTGTGTTCCTCATTTTTTAGTTAAATATTGTGTCTTCTATAAATAAAACAACAGTCTTTTGGAACTCGAGCTGGCATGGGAGTTCCGTACTTGAGAGAGCTGACTGCTGTGCCAAGGGAGTCCTTATCGCAACCTCATTGGGTGGCGGTAAGGGCTCCTTGCTGCAGGACCACGCGGTAAGAGTTATCTCACTGTGTGGCCATTTTTTTAGGGTGGGGGGCTTTTACCTTCTGCGGGGAAAAGGGCCCTGTCATGCGGGAAAAATAGCCCCCGCTGCTAGCGCAGGACCCTTTTTCCTGCAGCTTAGTAAAAGGGCCCCTAACTGTGTAACAAGCTGATCTTCCAAGACTATGGGGGTAATTGTAAAAGGAGCCACCTAGTTTGACGCAGCAGGAATACATGTTAGTAGCTGTTTTCTAGTCATGCACACATATAAGTTCCTACTAATGCATGTACATGGCCTCTTATAGAATACCAGCTGTTTCTAAGTTATACAGGGAATACACCCCTCCCCAACAACTTTGCTTTCTCAGGGGTAGTGTCTCCAGATGAGTACTTTTTGTACATACCAGTAAAGAACTGCACTCCTAGGACAGGGTATGTGGAGTAGGATCTCAGTCTCAAATTTACTACTAGCACTTGCTAAAGTACATGCATCATGCCAAAGAGAGCTTCCTTCTGGAAATCAGGGGTTGCTCAGTTCCAAAACAAAACAGAACAGTTAGTACAGAGGCAGTGCCAGCAGCAGACTTTAAAAAAAAAAAAAGGTGGGGGAAGAGTGTGTATATTGAGGGAAGAGAACAAAACAGCAGATCAATGTAACATCCAAAGATTTTATTAATGATACCAGAATAATGCCCGACACAGGCCGTGTTTCGTCCAAAAGGGCTGCGTCAGGGGCTAAAAATAGACAAATACATAAAATCATAAATACAAAATCATATTAAAAATATATAAACTATAAAAACATCTGTATTTCTTTGAAAAATAAGACATTTTATAAATGGTATTTTAGATATCTTTTTTATTTTGTCCATATATGCACATTTATTTAGATTTTTTCCTTTTTTTTTTTTTACAATATATTGTCTTTTATTCAAATACAGAGGATACACTCATTTTTATTTTTTATTTTTCATTTTTTTATTAATTTTTAAAATATTTTTTGTTATTTATTTGGTATTAGTGGTGAACTCATATGCATATTATTATTTTGTCTCCCCTTGGTGTTTCGGGTGTGCTTTCTGAGCACACCACCCAAACTCTCATCCACTCTCTCATTACCTCTCGCCTTGACTACTGCAACCTACTCCTCACTGGCCTCCCACTTAGCCATCTATCCCCCCCTTCAGTCCATTCAGAACTCTGCTGCACGTCTTATCTTCTGCCTGGACCGATATACTCATATCACCCCTCTCCTCAAGTCACTTCATTGGCTTCCGATTAGGTACCGCATACAGTTCAAGCTTCTCCTACTAACCTACAAATGCACTCGATCTGCAGCCCCTCCCTTCCTCTCTACCCTCATCTCCCCCTAGGTTCCTACCCGTAACCTCCGCTCTCAAGACAAATCCCTCCTTTCAGTACCCTTCTCCACCACCGCCAACTCCAGGCTCCGCCCTTTCTGCCTCGCCTCACCCCATGCTTGGAATAAACTCCCTGAGGCCATTCGCCAGGCCCCCTCCCTGCCCATCTTCAAATCCTTGCTCAAAGCCCACCTCTTCAATGTCGCCTTCAGCACCTAACCACTATACCTCTATTCAGGAAATCTAGACTGCCCCAACTTAACATTTCGTCCTTTAGATTGTAAGCTCCTTTGAACAGGGACTGTCCTTCTTTGTTAAACTGTACAGCGATGCGTAACCCTAGTAGCGCTCTAGAAATGTTAAGTAGTAGTAGTAGTATAGCAATCTAGTTTTTCATTTATATATATAAAACAATTTTTTGCGGTTGAGTGATCTGCTGCCGATACATGGATAATTGAGCATTTTATTTGATTTTTTCAATTCCCTTTTATTTTGCCCAACACATGCACATCATTAATATTAGGGTGATTTATTTAGATTCTATTTTCCTTTTCAAAAAAAAATATATATACATATATATATAATTAATAATTCAAAATAAAAAAATAAGTGGTAAAATTGGTGTTGAAGTCATTTTTCATATTTTACTATTAATTTGGTATTAGTGGTGAACTCATTTATATATTGTCATCTCATTATTTTGTCTCCCTTTGAGGTGTTTTTATCAGGAACAACTTTAAAATAGTTATTTTTTGCTGTTCAGTAAGCTGTTTGCTAATACGTAGACAACCGGGCATTTAATTTTTCAATTCTCTTTTATTTTGCCCAACACATGCTCCTCATTTAATTTAGGGTGACAAATTTAAATTTTTATTTTTAAAACAATTTTTTGTAATACATACTCAAAAGTATATATATATCTATATACAACTATTTTTGTTTTACTGATAATTCAAAATGAAAATTAAGTGGTGCAATTTGGTAGTGAAGTTATTTACGTGGTGTCTTCTCATTAGACACTATGTAAATAATGAGTAGTGTCTACTCATTATTGTGTCTTGTTCAGAGTGAGGGTTTTTTTCCCAATTTATTTTCTCTTGGCCTTCTTATCATGAGTAACCTCAATAAAACTTTTTTTTTCAGTTGAGTGTTGTGCTGCTGATACCTAATTGTCGGGCAGTTCATCTTCATTATTATTATTTTTTTCACATTTATTATTATCATTATTTTTATTATTCCATGTTAATTATAAGCGGTGATCTAATAAATGCATCTTTATATACTTTAAATTTTGGCGCGTTTTTTGACAAGGAAATGACGTATATAAATACTCCATGCCACTTCCGACGTCTTTTTTTCCAGCGTTACTAGCAGAGGCTTCATATTAAAAAGAGTAAGACCTTTCTTCCCAAAGTCCGTCTTCCGCAACCTGGTGCAATCAATGGTACTCAGCCATCTAGACTACTGCAATGCACTATACGCTGGCTGCAAAGAGCAAATCAAGAAACTCCAAACAGCTCAGAACACTGCAGCTAGACTCATATTCGGTAAAACAAAATATGAAAGTGCTCAACCCCTACAAGAAAAGCTACACTGGCTCCCAATCAAAGAACACATCACGTTCAAGATATGCTCCCAAGTTCACAAAATAATTCATGGGGATGCACCAGCCTACATGTCAGACCTGATAGACCTACCACCCAGGAATGCCAAAAAATCATCCCGCACATTCCTCAACCTTCACTTCCCCAACTGCAAAGGTCTAAAATACAAACTAACGCATGCGTCAACCTTTTCCTACCTGAGCACACAATTCTGGAACACGCTGCCGCGCAATTTAAAAACGAACTATGAACTTACTAACTTCCGCAAACTACTGAAGACCCATCTCTTTAACAAGGCATACCACAAAAAAACCAACAAATGTAAATCTCTCCACAAGTATTCAGAAAAGACTTAGTATATCTGCTTGTTAGACTACTATCTTGTCTTATCATAATCATGTCACCCAAGATCTGTTTGTAATACTAAATATCTATCATATCATGTATTTCCATTATTCATAATGTATTGTAAGCCACATTGAGCCTGCAAAGAGGTGGGAAATGTGGGATACAAATGCAATAAATAAATAAATATGATTAGACACATTATTGTAAGTACTTTTCATTTTATTTCTCCTCCAGATCCTCATTTAGAAAACCTTTTTTGTTGAGGAATATAATGATGAATTGTAGGAATTTAGTAATTGGTTATATGATTGCTATACATTCCTCTAGACAAGATTTAACCATATGATCACTCGCTTTTGTTTGCTCCACTTCAGAGCACTTTGTCATTGACATATCCTGACAACACTTGATAGCTTGTGTCTTTTAAACGAACTACCATTTCAGAGTGACTGTTTGTCTCACCCATTTAGGGTCTTTTCGGATGTGCTGGTTTTTTCTGGTATGAACATTGCAAGTGAGTACTTGAGTGTTCTAGTTTTTCTTTTTTATTCTTTATTCTTATGAACAGTACAAGTGATTAATTGCCTCTATAGTTGTCCAGAGTATATCTTCTATTATTTGCTCTTTTTATATTTTTATTTATTTATTTTATATACAGTTGTTCCTATTGGAAGTCTTCCATTTTAGGTACGTGTCCTATTTTTTAATTAATTTTCTAAATGTTGTAATTTATAAATTTTGTTGTAGATGTATAGCTTGTTATACACAATAGATGTTTGTGTTTCATTATTTTATTCATTTAAATGTTTGGATAAATACATCCTTTTTAGTGGGACTGCTTGCTCTATATAATATGGTTTTGTGATTTCGTGTTTTATGATTTCATGTTTTATTTAAGTAGAGGAGTGTGGTAACCGTGTTAGTCCACTCTTAAGGTTATCAATAGAAATCAAACAAAATAAAACATGGAAAAGAAAATAAGATGATACCTTTTTTATTGGACATAACTTAATACATTTCTTGATTAGCTTTCGAAGGTTGCCCTTCTTCGTCAGATCGCATTTGTTTTATCATTTCATTATATTGTTCGCTATATATATTATGGCTTTATACATAGTAGATGATGGCAGAAAAAGACCTGCACGGTCCACCCAGTCTGCCCAACAAGATAAACTCACATGTGCCATTTTTTGTGTATACCTTACCTTGATTTGTACCTGTCTTTTTCAGGGCACAGACCATATAAGTCTGCCCAGCACTATCCCCACCTCCCAACCACCAGCCCTGCCTCCGACCACCGGGTAAGCTTCTGGGGATCCCTTCATTCTGAGGAGAATTCCTTTATGTTTATCCCACGCATGTTTGAATTCTGTTACCGTTTTTCTCTCCACCTCCCGCGGGAGGACATTCCAAGCATCCACCACTCTCTCCGTGAAAAAATACTTCCTGACATTTTTCTTGAGTCTGCCCCCCTTCAATTTCATTTCATGTCCTCTAGGTCTACCGCCTTCCCCTCTCCGGAAAAGGTTCGTTTGTAGATTAATACCTTTCAAATATTTGAACGTCTGTATCATATCACCCCTGTTTCTCCTTTCCTCCAGGGTATACATGTTCAGGTCAACAAGTCTGTCCTCATACGTCTTGTAATGCAAATCCCTTACCATTCTCGTAGCTTTTCTTTGCACCGCTTCCATTTTTTTTAACATCCTTCACAAGATACGGCCTTCAAAATGAACACAATACTCCAGGTGGGGCCTCACCAATGTCTTATACAGGAGTATTAAAACCTCTTTTCTTCTGCTGGTCACACCTCTCTCTATACAGCCTATTTATGATCTCATGTTTTACTATTTCATGTTTCATAATCTTATGTTCTATAATCATATGTATGTGATGATGAGAGTTACCATATGCATATGTGATCTATAAATGGGTATAGCGATGTGGTGATTGGTTCTCTTGATTATAGATGTTTTTAAATTATGATTACTATTAATTATGAGGATTATCTATGTTTATACATTTTATTTATTTTATGATGTATGACATATTATGTTTTTATAGTTTATATATTTTTAATGATTTTGTATTTATGATTTTATGTGTTTGTCTATTTTTAGCCCCTGACGCAGCCCTTTTGGCCGAAACACGGTATCATTAAAAAAATCTTTGGATGTTATATTGATCTGCTGTTTTGTTTTCCACGTTGAAATTTGCAGATCATTTGCCTTGTTTTTTTGGGACCCTTATTGAGGGAAGAGAGCCAGGGACCTGCACCTGGGTTCTTTGGGGTCTGTTATTGACCTGGACCTTGGAATGAAGAATAGCGCATTAGAGCCTCAGTGCCAGTGCATTGATCCTGATCACTGCTTTCATGGAAGGCAAGCCTTAGAGGAGAGCAGTGAAGTTGCTCAACCGGTAGGAAGATATCTGAGCACATCTGCCTGTGTACAGGTTCCCCATGCCCCATCCTTTTCCCTTCTGCCTAAAAGTACAGGTGAAGGACACTTCTTAGTCCAGAAAACTTACCCACATCCTCACTCATTCTATAATCTTGCATGCACATTTTTGTACTCAGCACTCAAAATTGTGTGCATAGGTTATAGAAAACTGGCAGTTACACACATAACCAAATTGATAAATTAGGCACTGCTGTATTTCAGGATAGTGAGCCTTTGGTTCGTAGTAGAGATCTAGGATAGACTGGATCCTAGTAAGCAGTACACGTAACAGGTCCAAATAGGGTCAAAGTCTGGAACAGGGCAAAGCCAGAATAGGCCAATACAAGTAAAGCCACAGGGCTCAGAGCCACACTCTCACAGCTGCAGGCTGCTTCTCAGAAACCCACTCACACACAGAAGCTAGAAACACAGCTGGGACCCACACACACAGAGACTGGAAACACTGTACTGGAGCCCACTCAAACGGAGCATCAAGATGCTGTGTCAGCAAGTTAGACAAGGTCGCACAGGAAAGAGGAGGCGTCTCAGAATCCACAGAAAGTGAAGCTACAGAGGTGGCTAACAACGCAAGAGCATTCAGAGCCCGAAGGGGTTAAATGCCCCCTCCAATGCCAGCATCTGACATCATTTGGGGGCGCTGGCTGCAGCGATGCAGGTCCCGTGAAGCATGGCAGAAGCTCCTCCCACCGTGCACCGGTAGTGTGGTCCAGGTCCTGGCTTCCAAGTCACGGTAAGACTGGGACAGGCACTAATTGCCACTAACAACCAATAATTGGAGTTAATTGGTGTTAATTGGTACCAATTTGCAGTTACGCATGTAATTCCACTTAGGGCCTGATATTAAGAAAATGCTGAGCCCCTAAATTTATGTTACTATCGTAAATTTATGCTCCTAAATTTGTGCCCTATTTTTCAGCCAGATTTAGGAGAATAACCTTTCAGCTAAAAATTCATCCTAATTAGGAACTTAAAAGTTATGCTCATAAATGTAGGTCTGCCATTTGTTTGGCTAGATTTATGAGATTAGAGCTATATTTTATATATGGCACATGAAAAATCCGAATGATAAAAAAAATACACCTAGGCATATTCTATAAAGTACGCCTAAAGTTTATAGAATAGGCTTAAATTTCCACAAGGTATATAGAATATGCTGAGTGCCTCTCCACATGACCAAATTTGGTTGTGTCCATTTAGGCCATGTTACGCTTAAATTAGGCACAGAGCAGGTGTATTCTATAATAATGCACATAGATTTTAGAAATGACCACACCCTGCCTATAGCCATGCCCAGTTTTCAACTATGCGACTTAGAATTTAGGCGCACCACATATGTTAGCGAGTTGCGCCATAAATTTCAATGCCAATTAGTGCTGATAACTGCTTGTTAACATGCAATTAACAGCACTGATGAGCTTGTTAAACAATTAAGGTACGCAGAATGTTGTAGAATATGCTCCGATTTCCGCATGGAAATTAAGGCGCCATATATAGAATTTGGGGGTAAGTGCTGACAGTGCTACGTTTCTAACTTCTTTTCCCCACCCTAAATCCGCCCTGTTACCACCCACTTTATATGTCCTAAATTTAAGAGTTCAGTGAAATTTTAAATAAAAATTATGCACTCAGCCCTAGTAAATTTTCAAAGAGGCCAATTTATGAGCATAACTCTCAAAGTTAGGAGCATAAATCCTTTGAATAACTGGCCCTTAGTTGTTATTCTATAAACTTGTGTGTAGCTGCAAGGGGGTCTGCACATAGGAGGGACATGGGTGGGTCAGCGGCGTTCTCTAAAGATGCACCCAGTGTTATAGAATTCGGGGGATCTGCACCTAGTTTAAGCGCGAGGGTTTACACCAGGTTTCACTTGAGGTAAATCTTCGTGCCAAAGGTTGGGTGCAGATCCCAGTGCTACGTGATATACTATAAATAGTGTCCAACTTGGAGCACCATTTATAGAATAATACTCGGTGCTCATTTTTTTCGGCACTCAAATTTGGTGTCATTTACAGAATCTAGTCCATTGTTTGAAAGTTTTCTGAGATCTTGCCTCAGATCACTTACTACTATTTAACATTTCTATAGCGCTACAAAGTTATTGGGGGGGAGGGTGACACACATTTACGTTCTGATAAACCTCTTTTCAAATGGAACCAAAGCTAAAAAACAAAACAAAACCCCACTAGATAGAGGCTCTGATCACCTTTGAACATTCTAGGGTTGAACAGTTAAACATTTTAGCCACTAGAGGGCAGTCTATCCCTTATAAATACAACAGTGAAACAAATTTTAGCAGTATTAAACCTTGACCACACTATGTTGGGCCCTAGACAACCATGCTGGGCCCTAGACAACCATACATTTGTGGCTCCTACCATGAGCTCCTATCCGCTTGGATTTGAAATGGTGAGTAATTAAATACAGCCGCCCTTGCCCCTCCTGCTCGGAACCCAGAAATAGAAGCAGTTACTATGCATCCTGTAACTGCACATTAATTTACTTGTACTGTCTCACAACCAGCCCCTGCATCTTCCCTGGGCTGTTTTCAGGAGGTGAGCAGGGAGTAGAGGTCTGTGCAAGAGGGAAGTGAACGGAGGTAGAAGCAGAGTCAGGCAGTGCTTTTTGTAGCGCTATAGAAATGATAAGTAGTAGTAGAAGAGGGGAGCAGAAGTATGGTGCAGACTGAGAGCAGATTATTGGTAATTGTAATGCTGATTTATAAGCTCTACCAGCCACTATTCTCCCTTAATTACAAAAGCTGGTTGGCAATTCTGCTGTGGCCCCCAAGTCTCCCATGTCAGTTAGGAGTTTGTGGTTTCATGCGGGAGACCTGGAAGCTGTTGACCCCCTTCTTGACTTTGTGTCTAGTTTGCCCTGCTTTTGATGTTGAAGACTGATATATCTCATGCAGCTACAAACTGGCTAGGGGTGTGTACAGAGAATCCTGTCAAAGACTTTAACTACAGTGGACTGACTTGCAGTTCTAACACTAAATCCCAGACACTGCTTTGCAAAGTTGGGGCACAGTGATCTACTTTTTCACATCAACATCCAGAGCGATCTACACCTCCTTTTTCAACAGGGATTAATGCATGCCTTGAGTGAAGATACAAAGTGTGCATTCTCCACAGGCCAGTAGTGTCTTCCAACTATTGCTACATGAAATGGAATTTAAACATTACTCAGTATGAATTATTAAATAATTGTTAACAGCTTTTTCACTGGGTAAACTTGCATGCAAAGCATGTATGAAAGTAGTTTATCAAATGCATGTAAATGTAAGCTGTTCACATAGTGTTTAAGCTACTTGGGGATGGGAGAGCGGAGAATGTTTAAAGAGGGAGAAGGGTTTGGATTGGGGAATATACAATATATCTCTGAATTTTGTTTGGAAATCCCCATACATGTTTTGTGATTGCTTCAAACCTGTACAAAGCACACAGGCAAAAAGTCTCTACGTTCCACTGCCAGCCTAAATTTTCCAAAGGTGAATTCTACATGGTTTTTCCTTGAAAATGAGCTTGAGGGTCCACTAGTACATTGCACTGATGGACCCGCAAGCCCCATGGGCAGTTTTAAAACTACATGTTGAGTATGACTCATCCAGATGTGATCAAGAGCCCTGTATTTAGTAGAAACCTCTTCAATATTAACTTAAAACAAGTCAAACACTGAAGATAGTTTTCTGTCCTCAGAGGGCTTGCCGTCTAAGCTTTGTACTCAAGGCAATGGAGGGATAAGTGACGTTCTTGAGGTCACTGTCAGTGGGATTTGAACCCTAGCTTCCCTGGTTCTTAGTCTACTGCCAAGCTTGGACTAATGCTTGGCAATTATGGGGTGGACATTCAGAGCAAGGAGAGGCTCCTGCCTGGTTAAATCACTTGTGTGGGGCCATCTGTTGCTCAGTGTTGTACATAGCTTAGTTGCCACCCAGAGTGCATGTTGCTGGCTCTGTCGGTCCTTTGCCCCAGAACAGGACGTTGATGTCAGAAGGGGCAGGGGACTGGCCACGGAGGTTTTATGACAGGAGATGGCATGACGCCAAAAACTTGAAGCCGTCTCCCCTGCACAGCAGCCATATTGTGTGACCACAAACATTGCAGATACTATTGAAAACAATAGCAAACTTGTGAGGTTTATATATACCTATTATGTGTTTTTTTAAATTTGACAGCTTTTTTATTTATTTGAAAACTTCCCATATATAACCTGAGTGTCCTAGGGGGTGAACCATGGTCCTGCCACGGTTCAGCCGCTGGTGTGGGCACTCTGGAGCAGCAGATTTGTTGTTGGAGCTCCGGGAGGCTCAATATTTTGTAGGGGGCAGCTTTAAGAAAGGCCCTGGCTCTGCCAGAGCCTTGGAGCTGAGTTGTGGGGACTCCAGTGGCTCCAAAAACAAGTCTGCCACACCCAAAGCTCCCACACCCACAGCGGGACCGCTGCTCACCCTCCAGTACCCCTTCCCTTAAGGTTAAAAAAACCCTCGGATTACATATGGGAAGCTTTCAAAGAAATAAAAAAGCCGTCAAATAAAAAAAACACAAATAAGCAGTCATAAACCTCATGTTTGCTATTGTTTTCAATAGTGTCTATGAATGTTTGGGGTCACACATTATGGCTGTAAGCTCCGCCCATTGGCTTCAGCCCATAGAATGGGTCAGATAGGCTCATGCTGTCTCCTGTCACAAAACCTCCTTGGGACTGGCAGAGTTAACAGCTGTGCACATGCTCAGTACACCATTCTGGACTGCACCCACCACCCTGCCCCTGGTAAGCTATTGCTGCTGATATTCAGTGACACTTACCTGGTTAGTGCCCCTGAAAATCAGCACTAAGTGCTAAACTGAAAACCAGCTATTTTGTGGGTGGTCCAGGGGCAGTCAGTTTAGTACCGATATTCAGCACAACTGCCTAAGTTAACCAGACAAATTGGACTGCATAAAACACTGATGTATCTTTATTCAGTCTTGCTTAGGCCAATGTTCTTCAATAATTATTTATTTGTGACATTTATATCCCACATTATCCCAAACAAGCTTGAGTTCAATATGGCTTACAATAAACAGTATAGGATACATAACAGAGACTAATGCATAAGAGAGTAATCTAGTTGTGAGAACTTAATTATTGCTGACCTGAACATGTATACCCTGGAGGAAAGGAGGAAAAGGGGTGATATGATACAGATGTTCAAATACTTGAAAGGTATTAATCCGCAAAAAAATCTTTTCCGGAGATGGGAAGGCGGTAGAACGAGAGGACATGAAATGAGATTGAAGGGGGGCAGACTCAAAAAAGATGTCAGGAAGTATTTTTTCACGGAGAGGGTGGTGGATGCTTGGAATGCCCTCCCACGGGAGGTGGTGGAGATGAAAACGGTAACGGAATTCAAACATGCGTGGGATGTGCATAAAGGAATCCTGTGCAGTAGGAATGGATCTTCAGAAGCTTAGCCAAAATTGGGTGGCGGAGCAGGTGGGGGAAGAGAGGTTGGTAGTTGGGAGGCGAGGATAGTGGAGGGCAGACTTATACGGTCTGTGCCAGAGCCAGAGATGGGAGGCGGGACTGGTGGTTGGGAGGCGGGAAATACTGCTGGGCAGACTTGTACAGTCTGTGCCCTGAAAAAGGCAGGTACAAATCAAGGTAAGGTATACACATATGAGTTTATCTTGTTGGGCAGACTGGATGGACCATGCAGGTCTTTTTCTGCCGTCATCTACTATGTTACCATGTTATATAGGCGTACTGGGATAGCTATGGATATTCAACATTGGAAAAACCTATTATGAATGAGAAATTGTACATGAAACAGAGAGAAGGTTAATGGTAAATAAAGAAATAACCAGTTTAGGGGAGAATTAGTTGCTTGAGTTATGGTTGTTCTTTGTAAGGATTTGCTTGAAGAGGAATGATTTAAGGATTTTGTGGAATTTGGTGTATTTCTGTATGCTGCTTATTTTGGGTGGTAATGAGTTCCACCGTTTGGTTCCTAAGATGTGAAGTCTGCAGAGTGAACTGTTTTGTAGATCATGTTTTTGCAATTTGGGAGATGTAATCTGAGATAATCTCTCGCCTCATATTTAATGTTTCTTTGAGGTAAGTTTATTAATAGTACCATATAGTCTGTAGCTATGCCATTTAAGATTTGAAAGATAAAGGCACATAATTTGAAAGTGATTCTCGCTTTGATGGGAAGCCAGTATAACTTGATTAATAAAGGGTAGGTACTCAAAATGAAAGCTTTTGTGTATGAACCTGGCTGCAATGTTTTGAGCCGTGGCAGTGGCAATAGCAATGGCAGACCCCAGAGATGTCTTTCTTTTTTTTTTTTTTCCTGCTACTCTCCCCTTTCTGTCGTGAGCCTGAGTAGAGAAGCAAAGTGGATTTTTTTTGGGGGGGGGGGGGGTGGTGAAGAGAAAAAACCACATTCTTGAAGGACAAGGCATTTATTTATTTATTTATTTATTTACATTTATTTACTTTCTTTATATCATACTTTTTTGCAAAGCGGGTAACAAAAATCAACATACGTAATCAATAAAAAACTTAAAACATAATTAACAACAATAAAAAAACAAGACTCAGTAAAACTTTCCCAGAGAAGAGAACACAATTCTTACAGTACTCTTCATTCTTCCAAGAAGGCCTTTTCACAAAAGTACATCTTCAAAAAGTGTTTAAACTGTTGAATATTGCCACATGATCTTAGATATACAAGCAAGGCATTCCATGTGAATGGACCGGCAATCGGAAAGACTCACATCTTTGTCTCTACATACTGATACGATTTTGGAGAAGGTAAGCAAAGTTGAGTAGATGTTTGAGATCTTGATGCTCATTTTGGTTTATATAATCGTAAACATTACGAAAATATACTGGAACTGTCCCATATATACATTGATGAATCAATACAAGAAGCTTAAATTGAATGCTATAGATTACTGGAAGCCAATGTAGTTTTTAATATCGGAGTAATGTGCTCAGATTTTGGAACTCCAGTAATCAGCCAAGTGGCTGCATTTTGGATGACCTGCAAGAGCTTGTAGCTGGGTAAAAATAAAGAACTACAAAAATCAATTTTAGTTAACACCAAACTCTGCACTATCATCTGAAAGTCGTAGGATATTACCAAATCTTTCAGTTTACTCAAAACTCAAAGGTGAAAAAAAGATATAGAGATAATGTGATTTACATGTTTTTGCATTGTCAAATTGTTATCCAGAAGAACTCCAAGACTATAGATAAATGGTTTTATAATAACTTTTTCTCCCCCATATTCAACTGTTGTCAGCAAAGATGAATCAAGAGTTCTAACCACATACATATTTCTGCCTTTGCAACATTATGTTATTTTCTCAACAGACAAAAGAGAATGCGTTTGGAAATGCTCACAACCTTGAGGATGAAGTTTGAAGGTGGGCTGGTAGAGATGAATGTCATTGATAGACACTGGTCAGCAGTGTCACGGCCTTGCGTGGGAAAATATTTGGCAGCTCTCCTTCAGCTCATTAGAATCCAGTGTGGCTCCAGTTTAAAAATTAATGATGACCCCTGGCTTAGGCAGTTAAGTGCTGACTATTGCTGTTAATTATTATTGTTACATTTGTACCCTGTGCTTTCCCACTCATGGCAGGCTCAATGTGGCTTACATGGGGCAATGGAGGGTTAAGTGACTTGCCTAGAGTCACAAGGAGCTGCCTGTGCTGGGAATTGAACTCAGTTCCTCAGAACCAAAGTCCACCACCCTAACCACTAGGCCACTCCTCCACTCCTTGTGTAATTGTCTTTTCTTTTGAGTCTTTGCTCCTTATCTTACTCCTCTTCCTCCCCTCTAGCACCTGAAACATGTCAAAGTATTTTCTGTTCTTTATCTTTTTACGTATGGACTTGGGCACCAGCCGCCATATAAGAGATAGCTGGCTACATAAACTCAGGTATTCAATGCTGGTCTGGACATGGCCCAGGATTGAAAATCTAGGAATAAAGCTGATGGTGGCCAAAAAATCACTGAGCACTGTCTGCTGAATCTTTCCCCCTAACCTTTAATGTGAACACATGTTGATTGGTGGTATTAGGGGTTCAGAAATCCAAAAGGAAGCAATATATAAGGAGGAGAGAGGCTGATGTGTACACACCAGGAAAGGGACCTTGGGGTGATAGTATCTGAAAATGACAAGCCAGTGGTCAAAGCCAGAAGGATGCTCGGCTGCATAGACAGGGTCATAACCAGCAGAAAGAAGGAGGTAATAGTACCCTTGTACAAGTCTTTGGTGAGGCCCCACTTGGAGTACAGGGTTCAGTTTTGGAGGCCGTGTCTTGTCAAGGACATAAAAGAAACTTGAAGCTATTGAAAGGAAAGTTCAACCCAAATGGTATGGGGTGTGTGTCAGAAGACATATGAGAAGAGAATCAAAGACGAGTATGTATGCCCTAGAGGAGAGGAGGGATATTGGAGATACATTTAAATTCTTGAAAGATATTAATGAACAACAAACCTTTTTCCCAAAATAGGGAAGTTATAAAACTAGAAGACATGAAGATGCAAGGAGGAAAAGTTAGTTGATGCCTGGAATGCTCTTTTACTGGAGGTGGGGGGAACAGTGACAGAATTCAAAAAGGTGTGGGATGAACACAGAGGATAGAATAAAAGTGTAGAACATTGCTACTCAAAACAAAACTTAAATGAAGTTTGAAAAAAAAAAAAAAAGCAGAGAGAGGAATGGGGAGGGGGTGGGGTAAGAATGGAGTGGAAGGGTACAGTCCTAGCCACCTTTCTGAGCAGTCTGGATGGGCCAGGCTGGTCTTTTATTTGCTCTCATTTACAGTTACTTTTTAATACAATCCAAGGTTTTCTTGCACTTCATTTTGCATTTTTGGTGCCTATAACATTCAGGAATAAAATCTTATTTTAACACTGTTCCGGCACTATTTTAGAGCACTGTTTGGAACAACGCAGGGCATCTGATCATCTGCGTAACAGATTTTATAAAATACACACAACGTTCATGACTCCTCCCGTGCTCTGCCCAAACTCCTCCCCCAAATACACCTGTACTCAGGTTGCATAAAAGGAGGAGCAAATATTCTCCACACCTGCTTTTACATTTTCAACCCCTGGAATAATTTTTATAGAAGAGTTTGCTCACAAAAATACATTTATAAAATTACCTCATTACTGCTTTGTCTCTAGAAGAGAATGACTGTCAGAAAGAGGTCTTGTGACATACTTACGCCCTTTTGACCAATGACTGAATTAGTCTGAAAAAAATGCAGGTAGCAATTTCTTTTTTTTTTTTGCACTGGGGCAATGAATGATTAAGAATAGAATCCAAGAGGGGCCTTCGTAAGGTATTAGGCAAGTTCCCACCTGGACAGTTCCCATCCACCAATTCCCCCCGGGACAATTCTCACCAAGGACTTCCGCCCCCCCCCCCCCCCCGGACATTTCCCACCCTTCCTAGCCTGTAGCTTCTTTCTTGTATCGGGTCCCTTAAGGCGGTGCTTTTTTTTTTTTTTAACGGAGTCTGAAATGAGGTTAGAGCAGCATATGGATGTACACAGAGGATATATAATAACTTCATAGGTAGAGTAGTAATTTGTTATAAATCGTATTCAGTGTGTCATTTTCAGGGACTGAATTAGGTTGAAACCTAGTCTGTGGGTGTAGAGGGGGCATTGCCCCCCCCCCCCCACACACACACTCAGGAACTGCATGTCTGGAGGGGAAAGGGATGTGTAAAAGATAATGTTGGGGGGGGGGGGTGAGGGTGTACTGGCCTCTCAAACGATGTGGAACAGAAAAGGGAGGAAGATTATTTGTCCTAATGTATTTCTTTGGGTTATGGGTGGGAATTGTCCTCCCTGGTATACTGGGAATTGGTTTAGTGGGAATTATCCTAGGTAGGAATTATCCAGATGGGAATTGGTAGGTGGGAACTATCCGGTGGGAACTGTTCAGGTGGGAACTGACCTAGAACCCTTCGTACAGCTCCTCCCCTATATAAATCATTGCAGGACCATGGCTACATCCCTGTAGGGCAGGAGCATGTAACCCAGTGAATTCTTTTGTAAGCCTTTGCCTACCTTTGGAATGCTATGCATACAATGAAGTATACTGCACAGAATGAGGCATAATGAGGTAATAAAAAATCCTTCCTGTAAGAAATGTTTTAGGGGGGAGGGAGTTAATGTAGAAAGATTTCCCCTAAAGACACAGAGATTCTGGAAAACGCTAAAGTGCAACCTAATACTGAAGAAAGAGCTGGGAGTGTCCCCAGCGTCCTTTCAACAATTTCAAAAAATCACTAATGCTGGGAATTCACCTATCGGAACTTGTCCTTAAGGCAAAAGATTTGTTCAAGTTGAAGAGAGACTAGAGACGTCATCAGAACTCTTCCTCAGGAAAAAAAAAAGGTACAGCATTGAACAGGCTTTTCTCCCATCATGCATTGCCTGCCTGCTCTAAGCCAGCTGTAGGAGTTATGATTTGAATCTTATCTTGACGCCCTTGGCAGAAGAGTTCAGCCTTCATCTGTACTCCCATCCTTTGAGCTGCCCTGAGAAAGAAGCATATATGGTTCAGAAAATGTGACTCAGTGCTATGATAAAACTTCAAGGCTGGGTGGCTGGAACCATGCCAGCTACTGTAATTGTTTAATGTGTTATTCACTTATTTCTACTCAGTTAGTGCTTGCATTTTCTTCACTGTAGGTCTCTCTGCAAGATGTTGAGAAACTAGGATAGACATAGCAAATCATGGACTTCAGAATTCTAAACCCAGCCATGCCAACCTGAAGCACTGTGAGTGATACTGTAAATGGGCTACTGGGAAAGGTGTATCATTTTGCAGATGATACCGAAATCTGCAACAGGATAGTCACCCTAGAAGTTGTGAAAAACATGAGGACTGATTTTACAAAGCTTGATGAATGGTCTAGAGTAGTGGTTCTAAAACTTCTCCTGGGGGACCACTTTTCAGGATATCCCAAATAAATATGCATCCTAATATCAATAATAGGTTCCAAATCACACTAATGGCTACTAATCACAATAAATCTTTCATCATTTGAACCATTTATCTATTCAATAAATCAAATTTTATTAACTTACCACAATTTTTTAAAATATCTCTCTTCTCACCACAATACAAACATTTTTTCAAGTCAACTCCAGCTGTCCAGAGTCACAAGTGGTAATATGTTGGCAACCACTAATCTTAAAAGGCCTCTGATTTATATACATGTCCTTAATACAGCCTATTCGTAATCTGAAATTGAATGATCAACTGTTCTTATATTCAAAGCTGTCGGCCTTGTGTCAACTTACTGAAAAGCAATCCTCTTCACGACGTGTTGCAGACGTCCTTTATGTTGTTCCTTCCATTAAATTTACTTCCAAAACTTGTGAATTTTTCTCACAGCTTAGTCAATAACGCTGTGAGCATTCCACTCAAAACAACCACTCCGTTCTTCCGCACAGCCCGCTTAATTGAAACATCCAGACCAGACTGGACATGGAACTATATTTCACCAGTGTTGGTGTCTTCAGGAGTCCAGACTAAGAATAAAAGCATTTGCATTCATGATGATATTCTAATATTACACAGTCTCCACTACACAGAATTCCTAATACATCTAAAAAAAAACCTATAAATTTTACTCGCAAAACTTCCATTGGAAACTTTCATGGACACTTCTCCGGGAGCAAAGAACCGCGAACAGCAGCTCAAGCTACTCAAGTGAGCCCCGCCCAGTAAACTGGAATTGTCAGCAGTCTCATAAATGCCCTTTAAATAATGCACATCCAATGGGTTTAAATCCACTCCACTTCTTTATTTAAACCATACGGCTTCACTGTTTGCCATTTATAAATCATTCTTTGTTCTGTTCTCACAAGTATAGATGATACATCTCCTCCGCTTAACACTTCAATGTGTCTTAATACAATAAATCTTAAATCTTTGATTTCATGATTGTATTGTGCCCAATGATCAACTATTGGAGCTTCTGTTCGTCTCAACCTAAGGTTACGTAAATGTCATGCTATATAAAATTTAATAGGTCTCTTAGTTTGGCCCAAATACCATTTAGAACATGGACCTTGTATACCATCTATAACCTGTTTTGTATTACAATCTGTTCTGAAATACAAATTATATAATTTATTGGTACTAGAAATAATCACATATTCTGTTTCAGTGCAATATTGACAATAAACACATTGTCTGCATTTAAAGCGACCTTTTTGGGACACATGTTACATACCTACTGTATGTAACATGCAACAATTCACTAAGATTACGTCCTCTCGTATAAGCAAATCTTGAGATATTCTCAAAACCAGTGTAGAGGGAAAAAATTGCCCAATGGTTGCATATATTATTCCTAATCCACAATATTTGAGATGAATAAAATAAAACACAAGTTATTCTTTATCAGATTGGGATGTTTTATTAAAAAACCATTGCCTTTGTGCATTATGGGCCAGATTCTATATATATATAGCGCTTAAAAAATCCACGTGGAAAACATTTCCGCCTAAGCGTATTCTATAAGATTTAGGCACAGTATATAGAATATGTTTAGTTGATATCCCAGCGCCTAAAATTATGCACCTCCATTTATACCCACAAAAACATGGCACAAATCCCTGCCCATAGATTTATGTGCATTGGGCTATATTCTACAACCACACGTGTAATTTTGGAATGCCCATGAAATGCCCATTTCCCCGCCCATGACCATACCCCTTTTCAAGTGTGCGCATTAGAATTTAGGCACAGTTCTTTACAGAATATGCTTAGATAGCTCTGCTTGTAAATTCTAATTATTGCCAATTAAGTTATTTGCGTTGTTATAGAATATGCTTAAATTTCAGTGCAGAACGCTAGGTGCACTATATAGAATCTGGGGGTTTATACTCACTTAAAAGCTTTATGCACCACTCTTTGAGGATAGCCCTTTTGAGCAAACCTCCTCTTCATATCATAAGCCTGATTTATGAATACACCTTGATCTGTACAATGACGTTTCAGCCTTAAAAAACTATTAGGGATACTGTCTTGTAACCTTATGGATGGAAGCTACAGTAATGTAATAATGTGTTCCTGATTGTATTCTTTCTATAAGCTCTTGTAGTGAAATAACCTGCATTATAATTAATTTTGGATATTCAAACAATGCATTTGTTGACTATATTCCCGTACTGTAAACTGTATATTGGGATCACATGAATTCAAATATTGCAAAAACGTTTCCAAGGACTGTATAGTGCCAGACCAGGAACACGAAACATCTCCACATACATTTGATAACCAGAATAATAAACATATTTACTATCAAAGTCTGATGTGTAGAGACATGCCACCGTCGGAGCTGGCCACTCAAAAGTGGAGGAACACTCAATCCCTACAAGCGTTGTCAAAGGAAGAGCCAGCTTACCCTACTGTAGGAGCTGGACCATTGGCCTGACCCAGTATGGCTATTCTAATGTTCTTATTGTGATTTGTTTCAGTTGGCATGGATATCTTCTCAACATCCTCCTCAGTAGAGACTGAAGCAAAGAATTAATTTAGTGGTGAAAATTTCAAGCTGCGTTAGGCCTTTAAATCGCGTTATTTAAGTCACGTTATTTGCCCCTTAGCATGACTTAAAGGGCTCTAATGCAGCTTGTCTTGCTGTACTGTGGTGATATTTAAGTCTCCATGGGTTACATAGTATTGAGATGCACAATATGCAAATGCATGTAAAGCAGCTTATTACTATGTAAAAAGCCTAATGTGACTTGTGGTATGCAAAAAAATCTGCACGATAAAGACTTCCACCTAAGCATATGCTATAAGCGGCGCCAAGATTTAGGTGGGGTATATAGAACGCTCTTAGGCAGAACTAGCACCTAAAACAATGCACATCCATTTAAGCCAATGAAAACGTGGCCTAAATCCCTGCACGCACACTACGCTCGTAAATTTTGGAATGCCTATGAAATGCCCTTTTCTCCACCAATAGCCATGTCCCTTTTGAACTGCGTGCATTAGAATTTAGGTGCAGTTCATTACAGAATACGCTTAGCGAGTTGTGTGAGTAAATTCTAATTATTGCCAATTAGTGCTCAATATTGCTTCAAAAGTGCTGTTATCAATGCTGATTTTTTTTTGTTACATTTGTACCCCGCGCTTTCCCACTCATGGCAGGCTCAATGCGGTTTACATGGGGCAATGGAGGGTTAAGTGACTTGCCCAGAGTCACAAGGAGCTGCCTGTGCCTGAAGTGGGAATCAAACTCAGTTCCTCAGTTCCCCAGGACCAAAGCTTGTTAAGCCAATTAAGTTGCATGCATTGTTATAGACTACGCCTAGATTTTCATGTAGATCTCTAGGTGTGCTATATAGAATTGGGGAGTGGGTGTGCACCACAAGTTGCATTATGGCCTTAAAATCATGATAAAATAACACCAGCCAAAAGCTTTCATGTCATTACTTTTATTGACACCTATTTAACTGAATATCAAAAATTTATCACACTGCAAAACAGTATTTCACTCAGCAAATACACCTGAATTTAAACCTTAAGGGGGCAATTCTATAATTTTGGCACCAAGACGTAGGTGCCACAAGGGGGTGCACTTAGCACCAATTATATAATGACACTTAGACACGCCATCTAGCACAAACCTGTTTTGGTGACCCAGAAGTTAGATGCGATCAATTATAGCAGATCAATGGCTGGTGTAAGTGGGCATGCCTAGGTGTGCCAATCATTGTGCCCTGCAAGACTTTTAAGTATGCAAACACAGAGGAATTTAACATAAGAACATAAGAATAGCCATACTGGGTCAGACCAATGTCCATCTAGCCCAAAATCCTGCTTCCAGCAGTGACCAATTCAGGTCAGAAGTACCTGACAGAATTCCAAATAGTAACAAGAGTCATGCTACTGATCCCAAGGACAAGCAGTGGTTTTCCCCATGTCTATCTCAATAGCAGTCTATGGATTTTTCCTCCAAGAACTTGTCCAAACCTTTTTTAAACCCAGATACACTAACTATTGAGTATTGTGTTAAATTGTGGTCGCCGCATCTCAAGAAAGATATAGTAGAATTGGAAAAGGTGCAGCGAAGGGCGACTAAAATGATAGCGGGGATGGGACGACTTCCCTATGAAGAAAGACTAAGGAGGCTAGGGCTTTTCAGCTTGGAGAAGAGACGACTGAGGGGAGACATGATAGAGGTATATAAAATAATGAGTGGAGTGGAACAGGTGGATGTGAAGCATCTGTTCACGCTTTCCAAAAATACTAGGACTAGGGGGCATGCGTTGAAACTATAGTGTAGTAAATTTAAAACAAATCGGAGAAAATGTTTCTTCACCCAATGCATAATTAAACTCTAGAATTCATTGTGGTTAGCTTAGCAGAGTTTAAAAAGGGGTTAGACGGTTTCCTAAAGAACAAGTCCGTAAACCACTACTAAATGGACTTGGAAAAATCCACAATTCCAGGAATAACATGTATAGAATGTTTGTATGTTTGGGAAGCTTGCCATGTGCCCTTGGCCTGGATTGGCCGCTGTCGTGGACGGGATGCTGGGCTCGATGGACCCTTGGTCTTTTCCCAGTGTGGCATTACTTATGTACTTATGTACTAACTATTGATACCACATCCTCTGGGAATGAGTTCCAGAACTTAACTATTTGTTGAGAGAAAAAATATTTCCTCCTGCTCTATCCACACCAATTTTCCTCGCAAATACTGCTGTGCCCCAGGTTGACATTGTCCATTTCCTTGGAATACTTGTGGATTCCAAATTAACATTTCTCCTGCAAATCTTTCAGGTAGTTACACGCTCATTCACAAACTATGACCCATTCACTCTAGTTGCTCGCTGATTCTCCCAACTGCGCTTAATGTACTGGTTCATTCATTGGTCATTTCACAATTAGACTACTGTAATTCATCCTACAAAGGCCTCTGAGCCTACAGATTATTCAAAACACCGCCATCCGTCTAATTTCCAATTTGCATAAATATGAACATGTCACCCCTTATCTTAAAGAAGCTCACTGGCTTCCTATCAGTTATTGTATCACCTACAAAACCCTGCATGCTGGACTGCCCCTTTATCTCTTCCGTCACCTTATTCCTTACAGCCCAGTGCACACACTTAGGTCTGCACGACACAGCCAATTGGTGGTACACAGCCACCGAGAAATAACCCATGGGCACACTAGACATGTTATCTTTAGTGTCCAAGGTCCCCAACTTTGGAATTGTCTCCCCGTCTCTGTCTACAGACATCACTTGACAAATTTAAAACAGGTTTTAAGACCCACCTTTTCAAAGTCACATACCATTAATGCTTATTTTTGTTTCTGGGAAGAATCTCAAACACTTGTAGCACACCCTCTTGTTTTTCCCCCTTCCCCCTATCCTATCCATTAATGTAGTTCTACCCTCTACACAGAAAGTCATGTCTAAACCCCCTATATCTACTTTCTTATTTCTCTCTTTATTTTAGATTGTAAGTCACCCTGAAGGCCTTCCATAGGGCGGGATAGTAAACTAATAATAAACTTGAAACTTAAAAGTTTTTCCACGTAATTTCATTGAGTGTCCCCTGGTCTTTGTACTTTTTGAAAGAGTAAAAAATTGATTTACATTTATCCGGTCTATATTACTAAATATTTTGTAGACCTCAATCATATCCCTCCTCAGCGGTCTCTTTTCCAAGCTGAAGAGCCCTAACATCTTAAGCCTTTCCTCATACAGGAGGAGATCCATGTCCTTAATTGTTGTGGTCACCCTTCTCTGAACCGTTTAATTCTGCTATATCTTTTTAAAGATGCGGCAATCATAATTGCACACAATACTCAAGATGTGGTCGCATCATAGAGCGATACAGAGACATTATAATGTTCTTTATCTTATTTTTGGCCACTGCAGCTTACTGGGCAGTTCAACAGACAATTTCTTTCCCCTTGCAGATTTTACATCACAATTTCCTAAACAGCAATACTCACAATTCAAGTTCACCCAGCATCAAAGGCAGCTTCTTCTCTCAGTAGTTTGTAAGGATAACTACCTCCATCTTCTTTTTCTGGAGGAAAAACTCTGGAGGAAATCTCGTACCCTTTCAGACTTCCTCCACTACAAATTCATGCTATCCTCCCTCCACTCCTCCCTATTCCGTGCAAAACAGGACTATTACACCCAATTGACCAATTCTCTCAGCTCCAACCCTCGTCGTCTCTTCACCACCCTTAACTCCCTCCTAAAAGTGCCCCCCGCTCCTACTCCCCCTTCTCTCTCTCCTCAATCACTGGCCGACTATTTCCACGACAAAGTGCAAAAGATCAACCTTGAGTTCACGACCAAGCCACCACCTCCTCTTCACCCTTTAACCCTCTCCCTCAACCAACCTACCCAGGTCTCTTTCTCCTCTTTTCCTGAGATCACCGAGGATGAAACTTCCCGCCTTCTTTTCTCCTCGAAATGCACCACCTGTTCCTCTGATCCCAACCCCACCAACCTACTCAACACCATCTCCCATACTGTCACCCCCGCCATCTGTCGCATCCTCAACCTCTCTCTCTCCACTGCAACTGTCCCTGACACCTTCAAGCACGCCGTTGTCACACCTCTCCTCAAAAAACCTTCACTTGACCCTACCTGCCCCTCCAACTACCGCCCCATTTCTCTTTTACCCTTCCTTTCCAAAATACTTGAGCGCGCCGTTCATAGCCGCTGCCTTGATTTTCTCTCCTCTCACGCCATCCTCGATCCACTTCAATCCGGTTTTCGCCCTCTGCACTCGACTGAAACGGCACTCTCTAAAGTTTGCAATGACCTGCTCCTGGCCAAATCCAGAGGTCACTACTCCATCCTCATCCTCCTCGATCTTTCCGCCGCGTTTGACACTGTCAATCATGACTTACTTCTTGCCACGCTGTCCTCTTTTGGGTTCCAAGGCCCTGTCCTCTCCTGGTTCTCCTCTTATCTCTCCCATCGCACCTTCAGGGTACACTCCCATGGATCTTCCTCCACTCCCATCCCACTATCTGTTGGAGTTCCCCAGGGTTCTGTCTCTTCTCAATCTACACCTCTTCCCTGGGCTCGCTGATCTCGTCTCATGGTTTTCAGTATCATCTTTATGCTGATGACACCCCGCTATACCTCTCCACACCTGACATCACTGCGGAGACTCAGGTCAAGGTATCAGCCTGTTTATCCGACATTGCGGCATGGATGTCCAACCGCCACCTGAAGCTGAACATGTCCAAGACCAAGCTCCTTGTCTTTCCTCCTAAACCCACTTATCCTCTTCCTCCACTCTCTATCTCTGTTGATAACACCCTCATCCTCCCCGTCCCATCTGCCCGCAACCTCGGAGTCACCTTCGACTCCTCCCTCTCCTTCTCTGCGCATATCCAACAGACTGCCAAGACCTGTCGCTTCTTCCTCCTCAATATCAGCAAAATTCGCCCTTTCCTCTCTGAGCATACCACCAGAACTCTCGTCCATGCTCTCATTACCTCTCGCCTCGATTACTGCAACTTACTCCTCACCGGCCTCCCACTCGGCCATCTATCCCCCCTTCAATCTGTTCAGAACGCTGCTGCACGTCTTATATTCCGCCAAAACCGATATACTCATACCACCCCTCTCCTTAAATCACTTCATTGGCTTCCGATCAGATATCGCATACAATTCAAGCTCCTCCTCCTTACCTACAAATGCACTCAGTCTGCGGCTCCTCACTACCTCTCCACCCTCATCTCCCCCTATGTTCCCGCCCGCAACCTCCGCTCACAGGACAAAGCCCTTCTCTCAGTACCCTTCTCCACTACTGCCAACTCCAGGCTCCGCTCATTCTGCCTTGCCTCACCCTATGCCTGGAATAATCTTCCGTTACCCATACGCCATGCCCCCTCCCTACCCATCTTCAAATCTCTGCTTAAAACTCACCTCTTCAATGCTGCCTTCGGCGCCTAACCGCTCGAGAAATATAAAATACCCCAATCTATCCACCCTATCAGATTAACTGTTCACTCGTCCACTAGATTGTTCACTTGTCTTTAGTTTGTTCTCATGTCTTTTAGATTGTAAGCTCTTTGAGCAGGGACTGTCCTTCTATGTTTGAATTGTACAGTGCTGCGTAATCCTAGTAGCGCTTTAGAAATGATTGTTGTTGTTGATTCCTACCTTTCATTGCAGTACTGTTTACTTATAGTCTTCTCTTTCTGTCTATTGTTAATATCTCCTCATCCTCATCTCTTGCTGCCTTTTTGTTGTCTCAACAGTCCAAACATGTAGGGTATATTTCTATAGGGCGGTTGCAAAGTTATGGCAAGCAAACCCAAGAACCAAGTACTAAACCTCAAATGTGAAGGTCAACTTCATTCACAGTTTTCCAATGTTTTTTTTTTTTGCTAATCTAAAACGACCAAAGGAAAGACATCCACATGTCTTTTTGCACTTCCCTGCTCCAAACACTTCTTTGTCCCAGCCTTTTAGACAGGATTCAATATACCAGTAGTAACATGTCCTGTCCTAGGAGGCTTGTGAAGGTCACACAAGTGCCTTGCCTTTTTCATAAACATATGTAGTAGTTACCAGCTTAGTTTAGTCAGCCCAATGTGTTTAGTCATCCAACTGTGGAGACAGACTTAAGTAGCAATGTCTGTAGTATGGATTCTATCTCACAATTTTTCTTTGCCATCGTTGCATTAAATTTTTCTGTTTTTCTCATGGTATTGTGCAGAACATGATTATAGAGGTATAATTAAAGATGATGTTGCTAAAGATTTGGGAATATAAACTCAAGTTTTCAGTACTCTAAAGTCAAAATCCAGAAATGGGGAAGACTCACCCTTGCCCCCATTTTCAGTTTCCTCTCTACAGAGATTTTTTTTCCTTGTTTACCTCTGTAATGAAGTTTGTAATTTCTGACAAAATGCTGGCAGTTGCTATCTGTTTCTGTCAAGATCCCTGTGAAAGTTGTAATAGTTTCAACAAGTCTTGGGAATCCTGAGAGACCCACCTACCCCTTGGGTCACAGATTGCTGAAAAATGCACACAGCGGTAGGAATTATCTGTTGGGCTGGGCACTGCTTCCCTGAGCACGTTGGCACCAACCAGCTCATTTTTTCTTCTCTGCCGTAGTTTTCATGGGCTGGGGGAGGCGGGTTGATGCATGTTCCTTTGAAATCTCTTGGAACTGGGAAGCTGTACCATACACTTGATTTATCAAACGGAGTAATTACTGAAGTAGAAAAATCAGATCCAAGTCATTCCAAGTGCTTGGACGGAAGTTACACCTCTTAGGAGTGGGATTTAATAAATGGCATCAAAACTTAGACACCAGAAAAATTCAGTGCTAAGCGCTTTTCTATAAAGGGTGCATGTCTTATATAGAATAGTGTTAGCATGGATCACGTGCCTAGCTTTTGGGCACCGGACTTACGCCTGTTAAACCTGGTGTAAATGCCGGTGGCCAAGATAGGCACAATTAAGCAGTATTCTGTAATTCTACGTGCAAATTTTCGAAACGCCTTGACACACCCACGGCCATACCCCCTTTTGAGATACATGCCATGGGAGTTAGATGCTGTGCCTAATAGAATGGCGCACATGCAGATGCGAGTGTGAATTTTAATGAGTATCAATTAACATAAATAATTGGTTGTTAACATCCAATTATGGATAGTTCAGAGCTTATTATCCAATTTATTTCCATGACATCTCGAAACGTGCCCAAAGTTGGACTCACAACTTTGGGTGGTATGTATAGAATCCAGGACTATAGGTTACAATCGTAATCTAAATCCAAAATCTAAAAAAAAGATAAACTAACAAATGCAACAACCCCAAATTGAATTCGTACTAATATAAAGCACAAGTCACCATTCCAAAACCTGCCCAGTCTTGCTTGAAATGATTTCTTTTCTCATGTCAGACCAATACATTTATAAGGATGTAGAAATGTGATCCAGAGATGCTAGTGTGGCTCCCCCCAGAAATCCCTATCAGTTCACCAAGGAGCTACTTTAGAATTGTCTGTTTTGGAACAAAGTACTTTTACCTACAGACTTTGGCCCCAGTTTACAGTGAAAACACATATGTATGGCCCCTTTGAAACTTGTCATGGTTACATAATATGTGTACTGACTTGCACCTGCTTTTGTGTGCATAGAAGTTTTCTGTAGAAGCATGTGGGTAGAGTTGAAAATGCAATCTATATGCATTCATTCCTCCTCCAGCCAGCTCATGCCCCTGGCAGTGCCTTTTCCTAGTGAACCACTGGAGATCAAGACGTGTACTTTTATATGCATTGGAAAGGGCAATTTTTAAAGAGCTGATTTATGCAGATGAATCATTTTTTTAATCCACATAAATGGTGTTGAGGACTGCACTCTTACCATCCACAGTGACCAGGAGCCTAGATCATTCAGTCCAACATATGTTCTTGAAGAATGGCAAGCAAAGAAAGTGTCATAAGTACAGTGCACTCCATTTAAGTGCATGTCGTTGGATAAGCACATGCTCTGTTTAACTGCATGCCGTACTTCAGTCCCGTTTTTGGCGCCATCAGTTTCTATGGGGACAAACTTCAGTTTACTGCACCACTGAGAAGTGCAAGATTGGCTTATATGCATGGTTTAAGACCGCTCCTCTGCACGGAATTCGGAAGCCGATTGGCACGTGACAAAGGGGCAGTAAATTTGAAATCTCGTTGATTAACTGCCCCAGGCAGAATAAGCGAAAGAATGTTGTTAGAGTGTACACTGGAGTCGTCTTCGTCGCGCAACTGTAAGACTTTAACACTGGCTGAATGAATAGAAGTTCTTAAAAAATTAGAAAACAAACAAAGTCAAGCATCTATTGCTAAAGAATATGGTGTCAATCCCAGTCAATTTTCACGTATCTTGAAGCAGAAAGATCAGCTTCTGGAGAATGGCAAAACAATACAAATCCACCCAGGAAACGAAAACGGGCGGGAAAAGCTGAGGAGGTAGAAGATGCTCTTCTTCGGTGGTTTTCTCGAGTCAGGAGCAGTTTCCTGTCAGTGGTCCACTGCTTATAGAAAAGCTAATCAGCTAGCTGAAAGTCTTGGACTAACTGATTTCAAAGCCACTGTTGGATGGTTGGAAAGATGGAAGGAGAGGGACAACATAAAATTCAAGAAACAGCATGGTGAGAAACAAGACGCTGATGACTTTGGTGCTGAAAATTGGGTTGTTTCAGTTCTTCCTACCATCTTGAACAAGTTTATACCTCGTGACATTTTCAATCCCGACGAAAATGGTCTCTACTGGCGAGTGATTCCTGATGGAACATTTGCATTCAAACAAGTCGAAACTACAGGAAGTAAAACGTCGAAGGACCAACTGACGACCCTCCTTTGCTGCAATATGGATGGGAGTGAGAAGTTGGAACCACTCGTCATTGGAAAGAGCAAACAGCCCCATTGCTTCAAGAATGTTAAGCGATTTCCTGTGTCATACGAGGCTAACACAAATTCATGGATGACTGGGGAAATTTGGAAGTAGTGGCTAAAGAAGTTAGACACTAGAATGCGGGCATAAAAGTGTCAGATTTTGTTGCTTTGTGATAATTGTGCTGTACACAGTGATGTCAGGCTGTCTAACGTTAAGGTGGTCTTCCTGCCACCAAACACTACCTATCTGATCCAACCTATAGATCAGGGCATAATAGGCAATTTCAAACAACATTATCAGGCTCTTGTGCTACGTTGTCTGATGAGCATTATGGATGACCAGACTGGCAAGGATAAACGTGCTGTTGAACTGGCTCGTGAATTTTTTTAGGGTATATTTATCCCTCCAAATATGGTGGTTTACCCACCAATATCTAGGAATAAACAAATCACCCAAGGCTGCATCAGTTTGCTCTTTATTAGATATCTTATCAAGCATTTTTATTATTAGCAGATCAGTGATATCTCACTGGGAGTACAGAACATTGCTACACAAAATTACTTCTATATCTAAGACTCCAAAGAATATACAAGCAATCAAATGCTTTTATTTATTATTCTCCAAATATATGTATAAAAAATTCAAAACTACTTACGAGAAAGGAATAGGATTACTAGCCAATGCAGATACAATTGATTGGTTTCTCATGAGAGAGAGCAGCCCTGCTTGCACAAAGGTACTGGCTGTAACTGTCTCTCTCCAAAGAAATAGGAAGTACACTCATTTTTATATGCCCATTTAGGATACAGACAAAATGACAGTAACACACCTTATTGGATATAATATATTGTAGTCACCACCTTAGTGACCATATATGGTACCATTTACTGTACGTGCTTGACTTTTTTTTAGCATTGCTTGGAAAGCTTGGTCATCTTCTTGCGAGACCACTCAGTTCTACATTTCTGACCATATCTTCTTGGGTGTAACTGACTCTGCCCTGTTGGTAAACCGCACCATCCTGTTTTTGAGGTTTTTGCACCCTAGCCCCTTCCTCATTTTGCTGCATGGTTGTGTCCCAATAGCTCAGGAGTTTTACTGGAACTCAAAAGTTCAAATTAAAGTTACAGGCCTGTAAACATTTTTGTCATTTTTAAATCCTGAACCAAAGTCAGCTGTAATGATAATAGACACTCATAATCTATCACTGTTGGATTCCCTACGTATGCAGAAAGAAGCCTGGAATCATGTTACACAGGCAACCATTGTGAACTGCTGCAAGCGGGCAAGCTTTATTAAGGATGTGGAGAGGGATGAAACAGATGCAGCTGTTGCAAACGCGTCAGATGAACAGGCTATTGACATCCCAGCCGCTGTTACTGAAGAGGAGTTTCATTACTACGTAGCTGTTGATTACGATCTACAAACAGCTGACGATAGCACTGATGTCGAGATATGTACCTACATGCAGGCAACGGCTGATGATGAAACAGATGATGAAATGAGCAGTGAGGCACATGCTGACAAAATTCAACAACCTCCTGTCACTTTTGCAAGAGCACTGGAGAGTCTCAACACCGTGCGGGCCTATATGGAGGCCACTGGATGTCAGTACTATGATAGTTTTTACCGTCTGGCAGACCTAGTCTATGGAACTCACAGACACAAGAGTGTTCAGAGGACTATGACTGATTACTTCAAGAAAGCCTAATGTCAGTTAACGGAGACTGTATAACGTCAGTTAACGGAGACTGTATACTGTACGTATAATAAACAGTACTGTACATATGTTTATCAGATGTCAAGCTTCTTTGGGTCACAACGGTTAAGTGCACGCTCCGGTTAACTGCATGTATTTCTTTGGTCCCAGACCCTTGCACTTAAGTGCATTGCACTGTGTCGCCATACTGGGACAGACCAAAGGTCCATCAAGCCCAGCATCCTGTTTCCAACACTGGCCAATCCAGGTTACAAGTACCTGGCAACATCCCAAAACAGTACAATACATTTTGTGCTGCTTATCCTAGAAATACTGTCAAAATGTTAAGGCGTTCTACTTATTATGTTCAAAAGAACACAGCAAACATGTACAAAAATAGAAAGTAGAAAAGTGAGTACCACCAAGTACTATTCTAATTGAATCTCAGGGACGTCTCATATAATTTCATTTGGCTGTATGTGCGACAAAATGCTCTTGTCTACCAGCCATGGCAGTCTTTAATCATTGACGACCCCCTCCATCCAAATTTTATAAGTATTTTATGTGCAAAAAATATATGTTAATATGAGGAGTACTTAAAGCATACACTTAAAAAACAGTAGGAAGGCATCAATTTAAACCACCACTGTTTAACAATCACAATCACTTATCTTGTGTATCTTGTGTATGTATTGAGGAGCATCCAGGAACCTTTGTTATCCCGACAGGACCTGTTTCGCTGGATTGCTTTGTCAAGGGATAATCGGTATCCTAGAAATAAGCAGTGGATTTTCCACAAGTCCATTTTAATAATGGCTTATGGACTTTTCTTTTAGGAAGTTATCCAAACCTTTTTTAACCCTGGTAAGCTAACTTCTTTTACCACATTCTCTGGCAACAAATTCCAGAGTTTAATTACACGTTGAGTGAAGAAATATTTTCTGCAATTCATTTTAAATTTACCACTTTGTAACTTCGTTGCATGCCCCCCCTTGTCCTAGTATTTTTGGGAAGAGTAAACAAGCAATTCACGTCTACCCCACTTTATTTTATAGACCTCTACCATGTCTCCCCTCAGCTGTCTTTTCTCCAAACTGAAGAGCCCTAGCTGCTTTAGCCTTTCCTCTTTATCATTTTTGTCACTCTTCCCTGTACCTTTTCTAATTCCACTATATCTTTTTTTGGAGATGCAGTGACCAGAATTGCATACAATATTAGAGATGTGGTTGCACCATGGAGCAATACAAAGGCATTATAACATCCTCGTTTTTGTTTTCCATTTCTTTCCTAATAATACCTAACATTCTATTTGCTTTCTTAGCCTTCGGCGGTCACTGAGCAGAGGGTTTCAACGTATCATCAACGATGATACCTAGATTCCTTTCCTGGTCGGTGACTCCTAATGTGAAACCTTGCATCATAAGAACATAAGTATTGCCATACTAGGACAGACCAAAGGTCCATCAAGCCCAGCATCCTGTTTCCAACAGTGGCCAATCCAGGTCACAAATACCTGGCAAGATCCCAAAAAAGTACAAAATATTTTATACTGCTTATCCCAGAAATAGTGGATTTTTCCCAAATCCATTTTAATAATGGTCTATGGACTTTTCCTTTAGGAAGCCATCCAAACCTTTTTATAAACTCTGCTAAGCTAACCGCCTTTACCACATTCCCTGGCAATGATTTCGAGAGTTTAATTACAAGTTGGGTGAAGAAAAATTTTCTCCGATTTGTTTTAAATGTACTACTTTGTAGCTTCATCACATGTCCCCTAGTCCTAGTATTTTTGGAAAGCGTAAACAGATGCTTCACGTCTACCCGTTCAACTCCACTCATTATTTTATAGACCTCTATCATTATCTCCCCTCAGCCGCCTTTTCTCCAAGCTTAAGAGCCCTAGCTGCTTTAGCCTTTCCTCATAGGGAAGTCGTCCCATCCCCTTTATCATTTTCGTCACCCTTCTCTGCACCTTTTCTAATTCCACTATATCTTTTTTGAGATACGGCGACCAGAATTGAACACAATATTCAAGGTGCGGTCGCACCATGGAACGATATAAAAAGGCATTATAACATCCTCATTTTTGTTTTCCATTCCTTTCCTAATAATTACTAACATTCTATTTGCTTTCTTAGCCACAGCAGCAAACTGAGCAGAAGGTTTCAACGTATCATCAACGACGGCACCTAGATCCCTTTCTTGGTCAGTGACTCATAATATGGAACCTTGCATGACATAGCATAATTCGGGTTCCTTTTTCCCACATGCATCACTTTGCACTTGCTCACATTAAACGTCATCTGCCATTTAGACACCGAGTCTCCCAGTCTTGTACGGTCCTCTTGTAATTTTTTACAATCCTCTCGCAATTTGACGACTTTGAATAAGTTTGTGTCATCAGCAAATTTAATTACCTCACTAGTTACTCCCATCTCTAGGTCATTTATAAATATGTTAAAAAGCAGCAGTCCCAGCACAGAGTCCTGGGGAACCCCACTAACTACCCTTCTCCATTGAGAATACTGTCCATTTAACCCTACTCTCTGTTTTCTATCGTTTAACCATTTTTTAAATCCACAATAGGACACTAACTCCTATACCATGACTCTCCAATTTCCTCTGGAGTCTTTCATGAGGTACTTTGTCAAAATCGCCTTCTGAAAATCCAGATACACAATATCAACCGGCTCACCTTCATCCATTCGAAGAAATGTAATAGATTGGTGAGGCAAAATTTCACTTCACTAAATCCATGTTGGCTTTGTCTCATTAATCCATGCTTTTGAATATGCTCTGTAATTTTGTTCTTTATAATAGTCACTACCATTTTGCCCGGCACAGACGTCAGACTCGCCGGTCTATAATTTCCCAGATCTCCTCTGGAACCTTTTTTAAATATCGGCATTACATTGGCCACCTTCCAATCTTCTGGTACCGCGCTCGATTTTAAGGATAAATTACACATTACTAACAATAGCTAGGCAAGTTCATTTTTCAGTTCTATCAGTACTCTGGGATGAATACCATCCGGTCCAGGAGATTTGCTACTCTTCAGCTTGTAGAACTGCCCCATTATATCCTCCAGGTTTATAGAGAATTCATTCAGTTTCTCTGACTCGTCAGCTTCGAATACCATTTCAGGCACCGGTATCTCTACCAAATCTTCCTCGGTGAAGACCGAACCAAAGAATTCATTTAATCTCTCCGCTATGGTTTTGTCTTCCCTGATCACCCCTTTTACCCCTTGGTCATCTAGCAGCCCAACTGATTCTTTTGCTGGCTTCCTGCTTTTAATATACCTAAAAAAAAATTTACTATGTGGTTTTGCTTCCAACGCAGTCTTTTTTTCGAAGTCCCTCTTAGCTGCCAACTCCAGGCTCCGCTCATTCTGCCTTGCCTCGCCCTATGCCTGGAACAATCTTCCTTTACCCATACGCCATGCCCCCTCCCTACCCATCTTCAAATCTCTGCTTAAAACTCACCTTTTCAATGCTGCCTTCGGCGCCTAACCGCTTGAGAAATATAGAATGCCCCAATCTATCCACCCTATCAGATTAACTGTTCACTCGTCCTCTAGATTGTACACTTGTCTTTAGATTGTTCTCTTGTCTTTTAGATTGTAAGCTCTTTGAGCAGGGACTGTCCTTCTATGTTTAAATTGTACAGCGCTGCGTAACCCTAGTAGCGCTTTAGAAATGTTAATTAGTAGTTAGTAGTAGTAGTAGACTTTCCTTATCAGCACTTTGCATTTGACTTGACATTCCTTATGCTGTTTCTTATTATTTTCAGTCAGTTCCTTCATCCATTTTCTGAAAGATTTTCTTTTAGCTCTAATTGCTTTCTTCTTCTTACTTTTTAACCATGCCGGCTGTTGTTTGGTCTTCCGTCCTCCTTTTTTAATACACAAAATATATTTGGCCTGGGCTTCTAGGATGGTGTGTTTGAACAGTATCCATGCCTGAGGTAAATTTTTGACCTTCGCAGCCACTCCTCTAAGTTTTTTTTTCACCGTTCTTCTCACGTAGCTATAGTTCAGGGTCTTCTTTCCCACATGCATCACTTTGCACTTGCTCACATTAAATGTCATCTGCAATTTGGATGCCCAGTCTAGTAAGGTCCTCTTGTAATTTTTCACAATCCTCTTGCGATTTAACAAATTTGAATAACTTTGTGTCGTCAGCAAATTGAATTACCTCACTAGTTACTCCCATCTGTAGATCATTTATAAATATGTTAAAAAGCAGCGGTCCCAGTGTATAGATATTTTATTCCAAGGAGATTTAATAAGACTGGAGCTTGCATGAAGTCAAAAGGGTGAAGCCGACCCCTCCCCCCTCCCCCGGTGCAGCCGCCATATTGGTGCTATCAATTCAAACTATCAGCCACTGTATCCACGTTGTCATTGTTCATTGTTATTTAATCTCAGTTATAGCTAGAAACATGCTGGCTTGTGCAGCATACAGATGTACACAGAGGAAGTATCAGAACAGAATAACCTTTCATAGGTTAGAGTAGTAATTAGTTCTTAATTGTAATCATTGTATCTTTTGGAGGGGCTGGTTATAAGGACATCCTAGCATGCGTTGTATTGGTGCTGAGATTTTTTTCACTTAGTAAAGGTCCAACAAAACAGATATCATGTTCTGAGAATCAGGTGTTCAACATTCACAGTTTTTATTTTTAACGTCAAAGCCTACTATGTGAATATTCCATCACTGTTACATTAGTATTACATATTTGGAGCACCTTTGATGGTTTAAATTCATTTACCAGACCTCACATGCATATGGTATTGCTTTTTAAACCCAAAGGTGAAAATTAAGGGTGGTTGAACAATTAGGTATAAACTGTGTTTCTGACTTTATTTGTTTTGGACTGCTTTAGGTCCTACTCATCTGTACATCTGCTGTCTGGAATTCTGGAAGATGGAAAAGAGGAAAGAAAAAAATACATTTTGGATATACTGTATTGAAGTTGTTTACTTTTGCAAGGTGTGTATGCATGTCTGTTCTGGTGTGTGTATGTGATGATGTTTCAATAACTGTCTATAATATGGCTATGATTTCTGAACATGCAGCATCATTAAAGGACAGACTTTTATTTATTTACAAAATTCTATGTCGTCGCACTATCGCAAAAAGTTCTAGGTGGCTTACATATTTAACATCCATAACATCAATTAAAATAAATATAAAACAAACTTCATTACATCAATCTAGCTAATCACGTATACTTCATACCATTCACTTGTCATTACAAATGCATTCAAGCCTCTGCAGCTGACTTTAATACCCTGCATATCAACAATTTATATTTCTTCATAAGCTTGTTGGAATAAGAATGTTTTACGTTCTATCTTGAACTCGCTTAACCCTTGAATCACTCTCAATCGCAAAGGTAAGGTGTTCCACAGTACAGGACCTGCAATATAAAAAAAAACGTGCTCCTATATTCTTCTAGTCTTATAGTTCAATGAGATGGAGCATCTAGTAAAATCTAGGGGATCTGAACGCCATCTTGAAGAGTGTTCGACTTCTGTTTATCTCCAGCTCTCCAAACCTGGGGTTTCCTGATGAAGATTATGAAATGGAGCTCTGTAGAGCCACGGTTGGAGTGCTTTTACCCATCTGCCACTTTCCTTATTAATTTTTTCGCATTAAGATATGTACCATTTGGAAAGACTATGAATCTTTAGTAGAACATTTGGTGTAGATATATTTTCAGCAAATGGAGTTTTTTTGGGCTTTTTTGCCTTATTTGGGATGCCAGATCTAATTGTTTGCAGTGGATGCATACACCTTGAGATCAATTAATTTTACACTTTTATATAAGGATTTTGGTTCAGTTGGGGGTGCATCTGGGCATTAAATGAGAGCCCCTTATGGTAGACTCATAATTCTTGTTTGCCTTAGAAGCCTTAGGTGCGGGCCAACCATGGCTTAGATAACTGAGAGTGACCATTATCTTTTTAAACACAAACAAAAATGTTCTATATTTTAAGTGTGGGGAAGGGAAGCTGCAGAAGCGGAAGACCAGGTCCACTATGAATAGGGTTCCAAATGTAGAGGAGTAGTGCGACCAGCAAGGCCCTTCCAAGAAAAACCAGGAGACGAACAATATGGTGAAAAAGCTATATTCTTCTAATACCCGACACAGCACCGTGTTTCAGCTAAGTACCTGCCTCAGGGGTCTTAATAGGATGAATTGTGGAAAAATAGTTGGAATGTATGTGCTTCAAATTTAAAAGCACTTGCTGTCTTTAAAAAGATGGTAAGTGTACTAAAAGACACTCTCAGAGTTGGTGATCGCTACGTTGCCTTCTGGTTTTGCTGAATGTTTGTATTTAGTTTTGAACGGAGCCTTTTGGACAGCTTTATCTGAATCCGTTTGACTATATTGTGACTCCTGAGTTTTATTATGCCAAAACACGGACCGTGTCGGGTCCTGCTATACTAGCACTCAATAAAGCAACTTATAAGCACCAGTCCCTGTGTTGAAGTATCCATTGTCCACCCTCTACTCTTATTTGATTGGACTTTCTATGTGGAGGTTCTTCCTGTTTGTCTGTTGTTCTATGGTTAACTTCCACAGCTGATGATGATCTGGATATTCAATGCCAGTAGCCAGCTTGCAGAGGTCAACATTTACAAAAACACTGACTGCTGAGGGCTGAATATTGACCAGGTAGATTTTGTATTATAAGACATTTTCCTTGAAGCTGACACCTCACTCAAGCAAACTTGTATAACAGGATGCCAAAATATACCTGCCCATGCAGTAACAACAGGAACATTCTGGGTCCCTGCTCCAGAGTGGTATTGCTTGTGCTAATGAAGGCGCAGGCTAGTCATGGAAAGACCAGAATAGATGTCATGAAACTCCTAGCCATCTGCCTGGCCACTTAGAGGGTCTATCCCCAGCATAGCTTAGGTCTGCCTGCACCTGCTGCTCATGCTCTACACTAGCACCCTCCTCCCACTGACTGGGTCACAACCACCTCTGGGCAAGTCTCCTGCTCTCAAATTATCCCCAGTGATTTCCAGGTTATGGGGGCCACACTCCCAGTGGTCCCACAGTTTCCAGAAAGCACTCACAGACCCAACACACAAACCACTAGCATTCTTTATCAGTCCAGACAGAGAGGCAATAAACTAAATATTGTTTATTGTCTTTTAAAAAATCAAACAGTGGAACAAATTAGTGCAATTAGCAAACAATAACAGGTAACAGAAATATGGATCAATTATAACATTAACTAAACATTTGCATACTGTCTAAACAGTACCTGGGAAGATCAGGACATATAATTCACCGAGCCTCAGCAAAGAGATCTGTCTCTCTTTTTTTCTCCCGGGCTAAGACTGAAGCAACAGCTAGTGCTACTGGGTAATTTTTCAAACTCCAGGCCAATCAGAGCCCAGTCAATAAGTTTTAAAAGTATACTGCTGTTTGCTTCCTGCTTGTGTTAAAGAAAAAAGAACATTCAGTTCCCTATTACAGCAAAAAAAAAAAAAAAAAAAAAATACACCTGCTGGCCAAATAGGAGAAATACGCTTCAGGACATTATTAAAACAGGCAAATATCTAATACATTTACAGGCTTTACAACCAATGTGAATATACATAACTCCTCCACACATAGTTAGAACTGTCTTATAATATCTGCTTGTTATACAACTATCATGTCTTATCATCATCCTCATATTGCCAAAGATTCTTCTTTAACAGTAAATGCCTAATTTCTATTATATTTCCACTATTCATGATGTATTGTAAGCCACATTGAGCCTGCAAAGAGGTGGGAAAATGTGGGATACAAATGCAATAAATAACTAAAACACAGTTTCTTCACAGATGTTCCTTAGGAAGTACAGGGAAGTAAAAAAAAGTGCAGTGTGGGGAGAAGGCCATTGTCTTTCAGTAGAGAGGAAGGAAGGGGCCTTCCTTCCTTCCTTCCCACAGAGGGAGTCCAATAAACATCCAGTGTGAAAAGTGGTGGATTTCCCATTCGGGGGCCATTAGGACCCTGGTCCTCTGACCTAAAGACAAAAGGTAAGGAGAAGGGAAGGGCCAGGAGTTGGGTCTGTTTCCCAAAAGCAGTGGTGGAGAGATGGAGGAGTTTAAGTCTGAGCCATAGCTAAATCCCATGCATGGTGTGCCTCCAAAGAGGAGGGATTTATCGGGAAGGATCCCATCTGCATGAGAAAGAGAGTGAAGCTGCTGCTAGTTCTACAATCCAACATGGGGAGAAGGACTGGAGCTTAGGAGTAGTAGAAGATGGAAGTACCAGTGCTGATGATCTCTGTGATAGGAAGTAGGAACCAAGTCCTCAGTAAATCCTTTCTGCCTAATCCAAAGTGGTTAAGCATGTGAGAAATGAGAGGTGGTCAGTATTGTTGTCTCAAGAAAACCAATCAATATATTTGATTTATGGAATATATTAAGTAACAGCAGTAAACTATGATACAAATTTATGACATTGCTCACTTTTCAACAGTTTTGGGGGCAATAGTTTGCAAGGACATTGCAATTGGGCTACTTTCAGGGAGTGAAGCCAGTTAAAAGAATTGCAATGCCTTTTACTGTCACAACATTATTACCCACAAAGGTATGTGAAACCTTTTTTTTGTATGCTGCATGCTCTATAATTTGTCCTTGACCCACAGACAGCCTCCTACTGAGAGAGTGCAGTCAGAACCCCCCAGAGAGCAAAGAGGAGGCTCCTAAAGAGATGGAGGGCCATACTTTGTCTCTCACTGAATCTTTACTTTTTAAACTATTAAACCTCTGATAATTCAGTTGTTCACCTGTACCTTGTGCACTGCTCATGGGATCTTAAGACAGTTAAATTTCCAATAATTGACTGTTAGCACTAGTGTTGCCAGAAATCAGAGTTTTATTTGTGCCTTCCTACTTTGAAAGTTATTTTCTAATAGCCCCCTCCCACACCTTTGCTCTGCAGCAGTTACCTGGCCTTGGAGGCAGGCTTTGATTGTAAAGCAGAGGCGTAGTAAGGTGGTTTTAATACAGCTAACCCGTTCTACAGTTCCTTGGTTGTTTAGACCCACCCACCCCTAGGGTGACACTTCCTATATAGTTTGCCTAATCCATTTTCTATCTCCAATAATTAATTCCATCCAAATTACAGACATTTTTGAGAGTAAATCATTTCTGTTTGCATTGATTCTTCAGCTTTCTGCCTGCTTTTTATCAGGTGCTTGTCCTGCTTTAGATGAAGGATTTCTTTTTAACATACTGTATATAGATACATACTAATATATATACTGTAAGTAACACAGGTTGTTTCTTTTATATACATCTAATAGAAGGATATTAGTTGCATTTTCCTTCTCTCAAACCTCTCATCAACTTACAATAGGCTTTTCATTTTACTCATTTCAAAAGGGGAAAAGAAGTTATACTCCCTGTAGAGAACTGGCCCTGCTAGCACTGTTGGTAGTAGTAGTATTTATTGTTGGAAGGATAACCAAAGGAATTATTATCACATAGCTATTACCTATTAGGTGAGACCAATTTTAGTTCTGGGTCTCTACTTTGTAAGATTAATCTCTTGAATTAGGCCTACAATCAAACACAATACACTACACCTCAGATATTAAAAAAAAAAAATAAATTCTAAAGCGTAAAATGAAAAGCTAAATCACTGTATATTCCCACTACAACCACAAAATAAATCTGAACAGGTTCTTAGATCTCACAGTAAAACCACCTGCTTCCTGTAATTTGCAGAACAGAAGGTAAATAAAGGGCCAGGGCTTTAGTAGGCAAAGAAATTTTCTGCCCCTAAAGTTGCTGCTATTATTACAGCTTTTGCTTCTGTTCAGACTGAATGCTTAGTCCATAGGGTGGGCACCCCGGAGGGTGTGGATAGCGTGAGGAAGGATCTGGCGAAGCTTGAAGAATGGTCCAAAAATTTGCATCTAAGATTTAATGCTAAGAAATGCAGGGTCATGCACTTGAGTCACAAAAACCCGAGAGAATGGTATAGTATAGGGGGTGAAATGCTTCTGTGTACAAAAGAAGAGCGGGACTTGGGGGTGATTGTGTCTGATGACCTTAAGGTGGCCAAACAGGTAGAAAAGGTGACACTCAAAGCCAGAAGGATGCTTGGGCTCATAAGGAGAGGGATGACAAGCAGGAAAAAAGAGGTGATAGTGCCCTTGTTCAAGTTTCTGATGAGGCCCCATTTAGAATAATTTGTGCAATTCTGGAGACTACACTTACAGAAAGATTTAAACAGGATGGAGTTGGTCCAGAGGGCAGCTACAAAATTGGTCAGCTGTCTTAGTCATAAAACATATAGTGACAGGCTCATAAACCTCAACATGTATACGCTGGAAGAGAGGGGATGTGATAGAGATGTTTAAATACCTCAGTGGCGTTAATGTACAGGAGGCAAGACTTTTTCAAATGAAAGAAACTTCTGGAATGAAAGGGCATAAGATGAAGTTGAGAAAATAGGCATAGGACAAATCTGAGGAAATACTCTTTCACAGAAAGGGTGGTGGATGTATGGAATGGCCTCCCAGTGGAGGTCGTGGAGATGAAGACTGTGTCAGAGTTTAAGAAGCCAAGGGACAGACACATGGGAACTCTTAGGAAAAGGAGGAGTTAGTGGTTACTGAAGATGGGCAGACTGGATGGGCCATATCTGCTGTCATGTTTCTATGTTTATAGGAGCAGCAAAGATGAACAGCCAGTGGCAAGAAGAAATGACTTGATTCAGAGACACTGTTAACACATACAAGCGAGTTTATTTACAGTGAACATGTTGCCATCAGTCAAGATTTGTGTGCCCAACCCTAGTCTTGGCCAGTTGCCAGAGACTTTAAGGGCATATTTTCAAAGCATTTAAACTTACAAAGGTACATCGTAATCTATGGAACGTTGTAAGTCTAAGTGCTTTGAAAATGAGCCCCTTTGTATCCCATTTCATTCAAGCACTGATACATAAAGATGTTTGATCTGAGGCAATATGGACCTTTAAAAAGGTATCGTATCTGGCACTTCATAACTAGGGCTTGCAGCTGTTAAGTACATAAGTATTGCCATACTGGGACAGACCAAAGGTCCATCAAGCCCAGCATCCTATTTCCAACAGTGGCCAATCCAAGTCACAAATACCTGGCAAGATCCCAAAAAAGTACAAAACATTTTATGCTGCTTATCCCATAAATAAGCAGTGGATTTTCCCCAAGTCCCATTTAATAACAGTCTATGGACTTTTCCTTTAGGAAGCCGTCCAAACCTTTTTAAACCTCCGCTAAGCTAACCGCCTTTACCACATTCTCTGGCAACGAATTCCAGAGATTAATTACATGTTGAGTGAAGAAAAATTTTCTCTGATTTGTTTTAAATGTACCACTTTGTAGCTTCATTAAATGCCCCCTAGTTCTAGTATTTTTGGAAGAGTAAACAGATGCTTCATGTCTACACTTTCCACTCCACTCATTATTTTATAGACCTCTATTATATCTCCCCTCAGCTGAAGAGCCCTAGTCGCATTAGTCTTTCCTCATAGGGAAGTCATCCCATCCCCTTTATTATTTTCCTCGCCCTTCTCTGCACCTTTTCTAACTCCACTATATCTTTTTTGAAATGCGGTGACCAGAATTGAACACAATATTCAAGCTGCGGTCGCACCATGGAGCAATACAAAGGCATTATAACATCCTCATTTTTGTTTTCCATTCCTTTCCTAATAATACCTAACATTTTATTTGCATTCTTTGCCACAGCAGCACACTGAGCAGAGGTTTTCAACGTATCATCAACGACGACACCTTTCTTGGTCGGTGACTCCTAACGTGGAACCTTGCTTTATGTAGCTATAATTCAGGTTCCTCTTTCCCACATGCATCACTTTGCACTTGCTCACATTAAACATCATCTGCCATTTAGACGCCCAGTCTCCCAGTCTCGTCCTCTTGCAATTTTTCACAATCCTCTTGCGATTTGACAACTTTGAATAACTTTGTGTCTTCAGCAAATTTAATTACCTCACTAGTGACTCCCATCTCTAGGTCATTTATAAATATGTTAAAAAGCAGCGGTCCCAGCACAGAGCCCTGGGGAACTCCACTAACTACTCTTCTCCATTGAAAATACTGACCATTTAACCCTACTCTCTGTTTTCTATGTTTTAACCAGTTTTTAATTCACAATTGGACACTACATCCTATCCCATGACTCTCCAGTTTCCTCTAGAACCTTTCATGAGGTACTTTGTCAAATGCCTTTTGAAAATCCAGATACACAATATCAACTGGCTCACCTTTCTCCACATGTTTGTTCACCCCTTCAAAGAAACATAATAGATTGGTGAGGCACGATTTCCCTTCACTAAATCCATGTTGGCTTGAGGGGCATAATTGAACGTCGCCGGCCAAATAGATCACTGGCGATCTATGTTGGCGGTGGCACTACAGCTGGTCGGAACCGTATTATCGAAAAAGATGGCCGGCCATCTCTTTTTTTCGATAATACGGTTTAGCCCGGCCAAATGCCATGGAGTTCGCCGGGTTTGAGATGGCCGGGTTTGTTTTTCAGCGATAATGGAAAGTTATGTCGGCCATCTCAAACCCCAGCCAAATTCAAGGCATTTGACCATGGGAGGAGCCAGCATTTTTAGTGCACTGGCCCCCCTGACATGCCAGGACACCAACCAGCCGCCCTAGGGGTCACTGCGCTGGACTTCAGAAAAGCTCCCACGTGCATAACTCCCTTACTTTGGGAGCTGAGCCCCCCAACCCCCCCCAAACCCACTACCCACAAATGTACTGCACCCACTAAAATTGTTCCAGGGACCTGCATACAGCCTCTAGGACTTATTGCTGCTGTATAACTTTGGCAAACCAGTTCACACCTGAAGACTAATCTCTCTGAAAAAGTCCTTTCTTGAAATAGGCATGTTTACTCACAGTTAACTGCAGATCAGAGGTTGTGCCCCACTGGCAAAGAGTCCCCTGGTACTAAGATTAGCAGTAGGTCAGAGCTGGCACAATGGTGTACAATGCCCTCTTTCAGCACCATGCAAGGTAAGAACTACGTTCTCTAACGTGGGTAACACAGGAAAGGGAACTAAAACTGGCTTACAAAAATGGCCACTATCGCATGGACTACAACAGGAAACAAAGCAGGGCACACTCTGACCCAGTTAGCAGGGGGGGGAAAGCACCAGGGGAGTAGAGTCCAGTACCCTACACCCACCACAATGCATTGCTAATGTGACTCTGCAGGGCACCTAACAGAAAAGGTGTCATACTCACCCAAGAGCCACATCGCAACCAGGGAAAGGCTGTTGGAGGATACAACACATTCTGCTGTCATGAAGGTGGGTACGGCATTTGAGGCTGGCATATAGGCTGGCAAAAAAGGTTTTTAGTTTTATTTTTTTAGTTTGGAAGGGGATTGGTGACCACTGGGGGAGTATGGGGAGGTCATCCCCCATTCCCTCCAGTGGTTATCTGGTCACTTGGGGCACCTTTTTGAGGCTTGGTCGTGAAAATAAAAGGACCAAGTAAAGCCGGCGAAATACTGCTTAACGCCGCTTTTTTTCCCCATTATCGGTGAAAGCCGGCCATCTGGTAGCCACGCCCATGCCTGCCCATGTCCCGCCTTCGCTTATCTACCGATATGCCCCCTTGAACTTTCGCCGGCGAATCGACTGGAAAGCGGCGATGCAGTCAAAAATGCCACTTTCGATTATACCGATTTCGCCGATTTGTGTCAGAAGATGGCCGGCGATCACTTTCGATTATAAGCTGGTTTGTCTCATTAATCCATGCTTTTGAATATGCTCTGTAATTTTGTTCTTTATAATAGTCTTTACCATTCTGCCTGGCACCAACGTCGGGCTCACAGGTCTATAATTTCCCGGATCTCCTCTGGAACCTTTTTTAAAAATCAGCATTACAATGGGTACCCTCCAATTTTCCGGTACCACGCTTGATTTTAAAGATTATTACTAACAATAGTTCCGCAAGTTCATTTTTCAATTCTATCAGTTCTCTGGAATGGATACCATCTGGTCCAGGAGATTTGCTACGCTTCAATTTCTCAAATTACCCCGTTGCATCCTCTAGATTTATAGAGATTTCCTTCAGTTTCTCCAACTTGTCAGCTTTGAATACCATTTCTGGCACCGGTATCTCTCCCAAATCTTCCTCGGTGAAGATCGAAGCAAGGAATTCATTTAATCTCTCCGCTATTACTTTGCCTTCCCTGATTGCCCCTTTTGCCAGCTTCCTGCTTTTAATATACCTAAAAAAAATTTACTATGTGTTTTTGCCTCCAATGCAATCTTATTTTCAAAGTCCCTCTTTGCCTTCCTTATTAGCGCTTTGCATTTGACTTGATATTCCTTATGCTGGAGGAAGGGGGATAAGACAGGGAAGAGTGGGAGGTATGAGAAGGGGAAAGAGTAGTTACAGAGAAGGAAACGTTGAGACCAATGGTCCATCTAGCCCAGAATCCAGTACCTGGCAGAAATCCAAATAGTAGGAACATTCTATGCTAGCTATCCCAGGGCAAGCAGCGGCTTCCCCCATGTCCATCTCAATAACAGACTATGAACTTTTCCTCCAGGAACTTATCCAAACCTTTTTTAAACCCAGATACGCTAACTGCTGTTACCACATCCTCTGCCAATGAGTTCCAGAGCTTAACTATTCTTTGAATGAAAAAATATTTCTTCCTATTTGTTTTAAAAGTATTTTCATGTAACTTCATTGAGTTTCCCCTGGTCTTTGTACTTTTTGAAAGAGTGAAAAATCGATTCACTTTTACCTGTTCTACATCACTCAGGATTTTGTAGATCTTGATCATATCCCCCTCAGCCGTCTCTTTTCCATGCTGAAGAGCCCTAAACTCCTTAGCCTTTCCTAATATAAGGAATTCCATTCCCTTTATCATGTTGGTCACTTTTCTTTGCACCTTTTCTAATTCTACTACATAAATCTTTGAGATATGTCGACCAGAATTGAATGCAGTACTCAAGGTGAGGTCGCACCATGGAGCAATACAGAGGCATTATAATATTCTTCGTATTATTTGCCATCCCTTTCCTAATAATTCCTAGCATCCTGTTTGCTTTTTTTGGCTGCGGCCATACACTGGAAAGAAGATTTCAGCATATTGTCTACAATGACACCTAGATCTTTTTCTTGACTGCTGACTCCTAAGGTGGACCCCAGCATCAGGTAACTATGATTTGGATTATTCTTCCCAAAGTGCATCACTTTGCATTTGTCCACATTAAATTTCATCTGCCATTTGGATGGCCAGTCTTCGTTTCCTAAGATCTTTGTGTAATTTTTCACAATACACATGTGTTTTGACAACTTTAATAATTTTGTGTCATTTGCAAATTTAATCACCTAACTTGTCATTCAGTTTTCCAAATCATTTATAAATATGTTAAATAGCACCAGTCCCAGTACAGATCCCTGTGGCACTCCACTATTCACCCTCTTCCATTGAGAAAAATGGCCATTTAACCCTACCCTCTGTTTTCTGTCCAATAACCAATTTCTAATCCACAGAAGGACATTGCCTCCTATCCCATGGCTTTTAAATTTTCTCAAGAGTCTTTCATGAGGAACTTTGTCAAAAAGTTTCTGAAAATCTAGATAACCTGAACACTAGTTTTGTGGTCCTATCTGCCTGAAGAGTTATCTGGGCACTGAAACTGAATATTGGTGTGCCAAGATAACTCCTGGGTCCACCCCAACCCCACCCCTGTCCACCCTGGCAATGGCCAGATCACCTGGTCAGCAGGAGGTAACCAGATAGGAGCTTCTGCTACCTAGTATTCTCCTGCTGAAATTCAGCTCTTTTATTTTTTACACAGTATAGAAGGAAACATATTTCTGCATGCAGAGTTGGACGTTGCAAGATTTCTTTTTCAAATCAGTTCCTTATTCTGTGTTTGAGGCACTGTCTGTGACAGAAGAGAGTTATTCTGCTAGTGTATAGTTTCTGTGCAGGGATCTGTAGCAGTCTCACTCAATCTCATTTTTCAGCAGGAAATATACTGGTATTCAAGGGTGCTGTTTTTTATAGGTAGGGTTGCAGCTATTTGAGTCCTGGACTTAATTGCTGTTGTAGTATGACAGCTTATCTATTTAGATCTGGAGTGTTGGTGTCTCCAGAATTTGCATTTTATTTATTTATTTATAAAACTTTACATACTGTTTTCTTGGACAAGCCAATCAAGATGATGCACAATTAAAATAAAACAAACATATAATCATAATAATAATGCCAGAACATAATTAAAAATAAACACTCAAACAGGATAATACATCGTTGTAAGTTAAAATAAACAATTTAAAAATTAAACTTAAACAATACCTATGATGGTATAAATATGTTTTTCTGCTTTTGTATGTGTTTTACAGTCAATAAAAATAAAACAATTGGGTGGTGGACCTGAATTCAATATTGATACCAATTAGTTTATTTCTGTTAGGTAAAGTTTTGTGAAATAATAGTCTTAGGTGGGACGATGGTGAAAGAACAAGTGCTTAATATTAACCACCCTAGTCACATCATTGGAGAGGGCTGTTTGTCTGTACCAGCCCTGTCTGATCTCACTCCTCCCTGCTCTGCCCCGCCCCTCTGTACTCCACCTCTCTTCTTCAGCCTTCCCAAACAAGTGAGTCACTTGTCACTATGAAAGGCGAAGAGTTCCAATGGAGAGGGAATAATGGGATAGGTGCAGTAGCAGGATGGGGCACACTGTATGCTAGGGATAGAGAGATTTCTTTGATTCAAGAGGTATCTTCTGAAGGGCATCTCAGGTTAATATCACAACCACAGGTGCATCACAACCACAAAGGTCTTTCTAAAGACCGATTACACGTTCATTGAAGCGATTTCTTATTGCTATTTACATAGACATCACATGAACAATACTGGTGCCAGTAGGGCTCCCACGCCTGTTGGTCAGCATTTTACAGGACCAGGACACTGTACCAGTGACTTCACAGTGAGAATCCTGAAAGGTAACTTTAAAACCATACAAGAACGTAAGACCTTTGAAGTCAGAATGATTGAATATTTTAACACCCAACAGAAAGGACTTAACAAGGATCTGGGGTTCCTAGCCCATTATAAACCATAAAGCTGTATGTCTCTGTTGATCACCCCACCCCTCACCTATCCACACCCATCCTGTTAGAATATCAATGATATGCTTTGATGTCCCCATGCATACCTCCTACCCACCCCCATCCTCCCACCCTGTCAGACTGTCATAGTAATGCTTGAATGTTTTCACTTATATACACTGTCAGCGAGCACATTTGCTTATTTCCGATCTGACGAAGAAGGGCAACCTTCGAAAGCTAATCAAGAAATGTATTAAGTTATGTCCAATAAAAAAGGTATCATCTTATTTTCTTTTCCATGTTTTATTTTGTTTGATTTCTATTGATAACCTTAAGAGTGGACTAACACGGCTACCACACTCCTCTACTTACTGCTATTCTCAAACTCTGTTTCGGACACATTAACATCTCTTGATCCCTGAGGGAGGCACTCAGCACCAAAACCCGGTGCCTTGGGTGTTGCATATTATTGCATGAATAAAGTGTTTTAGTGATTTATGATCAACCTGCGAACCTGTTTTTCTCAAGCCATCTCCACCTTCCCACTGTTGTTTGTTGGGCTACATTCTACGTGGGATTTCTGTCAGTTTTCTTCTTCTTTTTAGTAATTCTAATGGATACATAAATAAACAAATAATAAAAAGACCCATATAAACTAAAAACTACCAAATTCAAAACAACCAGAAAAATACAAATAAAAAGATGAATAGTGACAAGGGTTTTGATGACCAACATGAAGAAATGTAGCAGTTCCTAAAACAAACACGATGAAGCTGTAAATAACTCCATGACTATGGTAGAAACAATGAAACAGTAACTGTGTATATAAAATGGTGTTCTACTATTAGCAGTCTATTGATTACCAGCCGGTGTCTTTTAAGGAAAATGTTATGCCAGGAAACTAATAACATTTACCAAATATGCTATAAATAATGCTGCAGATATTATTATGTGCACACATAAAACAATCCCATTGATACTATCTCAGAAAAAAAATAAAAATAAAATAGGCTATGGATAGTCAGTTAGAACTACTTCCGCTACTGCTATACATTAATATATGACCAAACCCACTATAACTATACGGGCCCTGTTTACTAAGGTACGCTAGCATTTTTAGCGCATGCTAATTCTAGACACACCCATAGGAATATATGGGTGTCTCTAGCATTAGCGCGCACTAAGAATGCTAGCGCACCTACAGCATGGCGTAGTGAACAGGGCTCTATATGTTTAATATTACATAAACAACAACGGTGCTGATGTGCAAGACCCACATGGTGAGTGGCCAATATTACTAATCACTGATGGGACATTTTTAGGAAGCATGAATGGAACCAATTGACTTCTAAGGTTGACATTTCTGGAAAACGCTATAACAGGTTTGACATTTTTGAAACAATCATGTGATTGCAAGATATTCCAATGTTTTTAAATTATATTCTGAATATCATGTAACAAATATGAAAATATCAAAGTACATACTAAATCAGGAACACTCTTACGTTTACATCCTATTTTAAGAAGGTCTTCATGGGACTGATTTCTAGCTTTAACATATCCCCTTTTAATATATTTCTCTGGGTATCCCCTATAGAAAAACCTCTTTGCTAAAGTCCTAGGTTGGTCTTGAAAATCATCAAATTCTGAACACAGGCAACACAGCCTCAAAAACTGGCTGTAAGGTAAATTATCTTAAAGTTGTTTTCTGTGATAGTGTAATGCAAGAAGTTATTCTTATCAGTAGATTTCCTGAAAAGTGTGGTGGTAAAACAATATTCTTCTTTTTTAATTAAAATATCCAAAAATGCAATCTCAGAATTATCATATTGCATCTTAAACTTCAAATTCTGATTTCTGTTATTATGCCATGAAAGAAAGCAGTTTAAACATTCCATACTGCCCTTCCAAAAAATGAACACATCATCAATATATCTTTTGTACATGCAAATCTCTAACTTAAAAGGATGCTCTTCCAAATATGTCTCTTCAAACTTTGCTACATATACATTTGCGATATCTGGGGCCGTACATGTCCCCACAGCTGAACCCTTGATGTGTAAGTAATATGTACCACTAAAATAAAAATAATTGTTTGTAAGGCCCAAAGTAGCTAAGGCAAGAATAATTCTGTTAGGTATCTGCCTATGTGTACATCTATTAGATAAACAGGCTCATTTTCAAAAGAGAAAAACATCCAAAAAGTGACATAAGTCTGCATTTGGATGTTTTTCTCACAAAAACATCCAAATCAGTATTTTCGAAACCTCTTTTTATATGTTTTTCTCTGAAGTCCATCAGAAGTACGTCCAAATCTCCAGGGGGCTTGCCAGGGGTGTGTTCAAGGCGGGGCTTGGGCGTTCCTAAGACAGACTTTTTCAGACATAATGGAACAAAACAAAAACGTCCAGGACTAAAACTTAGATGTTTTCAGCTAGACCTGTTTTTATAACAGCTGCATGGGGAATTGAACCCACTTCCCCAGCATCAAGGCCTGCTGCACTAACCACTAGGCTACTCCTCATAAGCAGTGCCTCAGATGATCAGATGACCACTGGAGGGAATCGGGGATCACCTCCCCTTACTCCCCCAGTGGTCACTATCCCCTTCCCACCCCAAAAAAATGTGATTAAAAATATAACTTGCCAGCCTCAGGTGTTATACTCAGGTCCATTAGAATAGCATGCAGGTCCCTGGAGTAGTCTAGTGTTGGGTGCAGTGCACTGCAGCCATGTGGGCCCAGGCTTCTACCTCCCCCTACTTGTTACACTTGTGAAGGAAACTGTGAGCCCTCCAAAACCCACCAGAAACCCATTGTACCCACATATTGGTGCTCCCTTCACTTTTAAGGGCTATGGTAGTGGTGTACAGTTGGAGGTAGTGGGTTTTGGGGGGTTCAGCAGACAAGGTATAGGAGCAGTGGTGAGATGTATACCTGGGAGCATTTTATAAAGTTCACTGCAGTGCCCCCAAGGATACCCTATTGCTTTCCTGGGATGTCACTTTTCCACTATTCTACCTGATTCCAAGCTTTCTATTTTTTTTTATAACATCTGAGCCTTGTGTATATTGTTTATGAGTATATTTGGGCTTTGAATTCAGATCTATAGATGAAAAGGAGGTCTCATTATATATATCTAAATACCAGAGTGCTATTTTTCCATACTTCATAGCAAGAGTGTTCATTCCCTAATTACCTGTCCCAATGCAACTGAAGCTTTAACCTCCTCAGTGCATGTAAATGGTTTCATCCCTGTGTGGATTCTCTGATGCTGTGTGAGGCTTTCTTTCTAACCAAAGATTTACCACACTCAGGACATGTACGTAGTTTCACCCCTGTGTGTATTCTCTGGTGCATTGTGAGGTTTACCTTCTGACCAAAGCTTTTACCAGACTCTATACATGCAAATGGTTTCTCTCCTGTGTGGACTTTCTGATGCACTTTGAGATTTACATTACAACCAAATCTTTTACCACACTTAGAACATGTGAATGGTTTCACTCTATTGTGGATTTTCTTGTGTATTTTGTATGTTTTGCATTTGGATGTTTTTTGTTTGAAAATGGATCAAAAAACAAAGCACCCAAATCTTTTTCCAAACAGCATTTTCAAAAGGAAAAGATACTGTTTTTTTTTCATTTTTTAGAAAATGACCTTTCCTTTTCTGATTTTGGACGTTTTACAAAAACTGTCCAAATTCAGACTTAGATGTTATATTCAAAAATGCCCCTTGTGCATTTGACTTGCCCAGAGTCACAAGGAGCTACAGTGGGAATCAAACCCATGTTGCCTGGATCAAAGCCCACTGCACTAGCCATTAAGCCAGTCCTCCTCTATTTTGGACATTTTGCATTTGGACGTTTTTCGTTTGAAAATGAACCAAAAAATAAAATGTCCAAAATACAAAATGTCCATAGGATTTTCGAAAAAAAAGGTAGACGGTTTTCTTTTTTGAAAATGATCTTCTTTCCTGTTCTGGATTAGGACATTTTCTGTAAAACGTCCAAATTCAGACTTAGACATCATATTGAAAATGCCCCTCCACTTCTCTTCAATAACAATTAGAACTTCTAGTTGAGGGATATTAGTATATAAAGATTCTATATCTAATGTTACTAGGTATAAGTCTGTCAGGTCACCATCATATTCATCAAGTGATGTCATCATGTGTTCTGAATCTCATACAAAAGTCTTAATTTTAGACACAAAAAGAAGTCTATAAGTCAGATAAAGGTTCAAGGACTGAACTGTTTGTGGAAACAATCGGTCTGCCTGGGGGGTTCAGTAATAGACTTATGGATTTTTGGTAAAAGAAAATATATAGTCGGGACTACCAAATGTGTACAGTCAAAAAACTTCTCTCTTTTGATGTCAGAAAACTATTGTGACTTGCTAAATCTAAAAGTAAATCTTGCAGTAATTTCATTTGTGGTGTGTGTCCGATACACGTGGCTGAGAAATAGTTTTTATTTTCAGACATGTGTATCGGATGTGCGCCAAGTGGCGCCAGTTACCGCATGAGACTTTACCGCTAGGTCAATGGATAGCAGTAAGGTTGCAGACCCAAAATGGACTCGCAGCAATTTTAATTTTGACGCATGTCCATTTTTTGCAAAAATAAAAAAAGGCCTTTTTTACAGGTGCACTTAAAAATGGATCAGCGCGCGCCCAAAACCCATGCCTACACTACTGCAAGTCATTTTTCAGCACACCTTAGTAAAAGGACCCCTAATTCTTCAGTGGGATCACTTTCTAATGGGATTAAAATTCTGCATCACGTATCTGTCTCATGGCCTCATCTATATACAGTGCACTCCATTTAAGTGCATGTCGGATAAGAGCATGCTCTATTTAACTGCATGCCGTACTTCGGTCCCATTTTTGGCACCATCAATTTCTATGGGGACTAACTTCGTTTTAGCGCACCACTGATAAGTGCAAGATTCGTTTATATGCATAGTTCAAGACCACTACTCTACAGGAAAGACTCCGCATAAGCGCGCTCATGGAATATGGAAGCCGACTGGCGCGTGACAACCAACGAGATTTCAAATTTACTGCCTCTTTAACTGCCACAGGCAGAATAAGCGAAGAATGTTGTTAGGGTGTACACCGGGGTCATCGTCGCGGCGGAACTGTAAGACTTTAACACTGGCTGAACGAATAGAAGTTCTTAAAAAATTAGAAATCAAGCAAAGTCAAGTATCTATTGCTAAAGAATATGGTGTCAATCCCAGTCAAATTCCACGTGTGTTGAAGCAGAAAGACCAGCTTCTGGAAGACTGGCAAAACACCACAAATCCACAATGGAAATGAAAACGGGCAGGAAAAGCTGAGGAGGTAGAAGATGCTCTTCTTCGGTGGTTTTCTCGAGTCAGGACCAGACAGTTTCCTGTCAGTGGTCCACTGCTTATGGAGAAAGCTAACCAGGTAGCCGAAAGTCTTGGACTGACTGAATTCAAAGCCACTGTTGGGTAGCTGGAAAGATGGAAGGAGAGGAACAGCATAAAATTCAAGAAGCAGCATGGTGAGAAACAAAACGCTGATGACTTTGGTGCTGAAAATTGGGTTGTTTCAGTTCTTCCTACCATCTTGAACGAGTTTGCACCTCATGACATTTTCAATGCTGACAAAAATGGTCTCTACTGGTGAGCGATTCCTGATGGAACACTTGCATTCAAACATGCTGAAACTACTGGAGGTAAAACATCGAAGGACTGACTGACAATCCTCCTTTGCTGCAATATGGATGGGAGTTAGAAGTTGGAACCCCTCGTCATTGGAAAGAGTAAACAGCCCCGTTGCTTCAAGAAAGTTAAGCGACTTCCTGTGTCATACGAGGCTAATGCAAATTCATGGATGACTGGGGAAATTTGGAAGCAGTGGCTAAAGAAGTTAGACACTAGAATGCAGGCACAAAAGCGTCAGATTTTGCTGCTTTGTGATAATTGTGCTGCACACAGGAACAATGTCAGGCAGTCTAATGTCAAGGTGGTCTTCCTGCCACCAAACACTGCCTCTCTGATCCAACCTCTGGATCAGGGCATAATAGCCAATTTCAAACAACATTATCGGGCTCTTGTGCTACGTCGTCTGATGAGCGTTATGGAAGACCAGACTGGCTAGGATAAACGTGCTGTTGAACTGGCTTGTAATCTATCACTGTTGGATTCCCTACATATGCAGAAAGAAGCCTAGAATCATGTTACACAGGCAACCATTGTGAACTGATAAAGCAGGCAAGCTTTGTTAAGGATGTGGAGAGGGACAAAACAGATGCAGCTGTTGCAAACATGTCAGATGAAGAGGTTATTGACATCCCAGCCGGTGTTACTGAAGAGGAGTTCCATCGCTACGTAGCTGCAAACAGCTGAAGACAGCACTGATGTCGAGATATGCGCCTAAACGCAGGCAACAACAGCTGATGATGGAACCGATGAAGAAATGAGCAGCGAGGCACATGCTGATGAAATTCAACAACCTCCTCCTGTCACTTTTGCAAGAGCGCTGGAGAGTCTCAACACTGTGCGGGCCTATCTGGAGGCCACTGAATGTCAGTGCTATGACAGTTTTTACCGTCTGGCAGACATAGTCTATGGAACTCACAGACCCAAGAGTGTACAAAGGACTATAACTGATTACTTCAAGCCAGCTTAATGTCAGTTAACTGAGACTGTATACTGTATGTATAATAATAAACAGTACTGTACATATGTTTATCAGATGTCAAGCTTGTTTGGATCACAACGGTTAAGTGCACGCTCTGGTTAACTGCATGCATTTCTTTGGTCCCAGACCCTTGCACTTAAGCGGATTGCACTGTATTTCTGTTGACCTAAAATCACAATCCCTCCCCCTTTATCTACGGGTTTGATGACAATACTAGTATCCCCAGATAGGGAACGTAAAGCCAATTTTTTGTCTCTAGTAAGATTTTTAAAAATGGACCTTTATTACTACTCACCTCTAATTCTTCAATCTATCTCCCTCATAACAACACTGCAAAATGCAGTAATGAGTGGGTCAGGGGGGTCCAGGTAGAATCCTCTAGGAGGTGCTACAGAGAACAGAAGGATCGTGAGATATAGACTCAATCTTAGAGAAAAAATGTCTAATCTGTACCTTCTGGTTGAACTTAAATAAATCAATTCTTGGCTGAAAAGCATCACAAGCAGTGGTGGGCACAAATGATAGACCCTTGTGTAGTACTTGTGACTCAATAGGAGTTAATGTCCTATGTGATAAATTAAAAATAGGAATGTTTTCTACCAGGGTGTCTGATAGTATGACGCCAAGAGTCACAAACACAAATGAGAGAAAAGAATAGCAGCTGCATTTTTTGCAACTTGGGAACCATAATCTCCCCAATATTAAAAACTATATAAATGTCCAGGGATGGCTCCTGGCAGGTTAAACAGCATTTAAGCGCCTAACCACAGATATTCAGCAGAAGATAACAGTTATTTCCCTCTGAATATCTGGTTAGCAGCTAGTCGCTAACCAGCTATATTACACAACATAGGTGCGGATATTTAGAGCCAAACCAGCTATGTTGAGAAGTCAAAATAGGTCTCTTAAATTGCAGGCCTATCTTTGACCACTAAAAAGTTAACCAGTTAGCGCTGAATAATCGGCATAGCTGGTTAAATTTTTAGCGGCCAAAATAAACCCGGTATATTCAATGCTGGTCATTAGAAAAGGCCCAGCATTGAATATCTGGGTTTAACACCGATGGTGGACAGCAAACGAGCTGCCTGCCACAGGCTGAATATCGGGCTCAGTGTGTTTGCGCATGACTTAATTTGCTTGTCTGCTTATCATTAAGGAGTCATCTGTGTTGAATGTAAGCAGTGTTGTATTGTAACTAAGGGGGTCTTTTAATATGGTGCACTAAAACAGTAGCACACCTTAGTAAAAGACCCCCTAAGTAAATGTAACTAGTTACTGTACTTAAATAAAGGTTTTCTCACTTTTACTTGTAAAGAAGTACAGGATAACTTTTGTTACTTTTATTTTTACTGAAGTAATAATTTTGCCAATTTTTACTCAGTTACATTTGATGCTTGCAGTAAAAAATAAAAGTGGAAGCGAGATATAAATGATGATTCCTCAGTAAACCAAATGAATTAGCAAAACCAGGAACAGGATTTTGCTATTCCAAACCTCATTACGGAAATTGTGAATCATCTCATCTTAAATTTTGCAGTTCAGTGAATATAACCTATATGAACAGTGGAGTTGCCTGTTTGTTGAACTTGTTACTAGTCCGCAGCCAAACAGAACAGTAATGAGTTGGGTCACTTTAAGGCAGAGATGAAGCTGAATGAAGCCTGTTGCAATTCTTGGTGAACAGATATATGTCTCTACCACAACAGACTGCTGGTCATCCCGTGGAAAATTTTACATTGCCGTGACTGTGCACTGGATTGATAGAGTCTTTGGAAAAGAAGTCTGCTTGTCTAGCCTTAAGGGTTCCAACACATTTGACATTTTTGCATCAGTTCTCAAAGATATTCACAGATATTCACCCCTCTCCTCAAGTCACTTCACTGGCTTCCGATCAGGTACTGCATACAGTTCAAGCTTCTCCTACTAACCTACAAATGCACTCGATCTGCAGCCCCTCCTTACCTCCCTACCCTCATTTCCCTTTACGTTCCTACCCGTAACCTCCGCTCTCAAGACAAATCCCACCACCGCCAACTCCAGGCTCCGCCCTTTCTGCCTCGCCTCACCCCATGCTTGGAATAAACTCCCTGAGCCCATTCGCCAGGCCCCCTCCCTGCCCATCTTCAAATCCTTGCTCAAAGCCCACCTCTTCAATGTCGCCTTCGGCACCTAACCACTACACCTCTATTCAGGAAATCTTGACTGCCCCAACTTGACATTTTGTCCTTTAGATTGTAAGCTCCTTCGAGCATGGACTGTCCTTCTTTGTTAAACTGTACAGCGCTGCGTAACCCTAGTAGCACTCTAGAAATGTTAAGTAGTAGTAGTAGTAGAGTTTGCCAACAGACAATGATTCCATCTTTGTGAAAGCCTACTTTGTAATTGGACAGCATGACGATGATAAAAAGAAGATAAAGATGAAAATGCAAATGATGAATTAGATAGCACTACTTCTAAAGCAGATGAATAAATTAATAAATAAATAACGTAGGTGACAATGACAATAATGATATTGTTCCTAAATGGAAGTCAAGTGTTTCAGACATTCCCTTGATCATAACTTGCAGACCCAGTCAGAAAACATCAGTAATATTGCAACCGGGCCTGATTCAAAGGGAACTTTTTAATTAGACTGAACAATCCACTTCCTGTTAGTGCAGTTGTTGAACCTTTTTAACTGAACTGGATTAATGACTCACAAGCGCACTCACATAAGTGACAGTCAATTTCAAAAATTTAGTTTTATTAAATGCAAAGTGGATTGAATTGTGGAGCAATAAAGTAGTTGAGATAAAACCGTTAACAATAGTTGCATTCATTGTAGTTGTGCTACTTTTACTTTTTATTCAAAAAGTATTATATTAGGCAATAACTTTTCACTTTCACTGAAGTAAAGTTTTTAATGTGTTCACTGTACTTTTATTTAAGTATTAAAATACACATTTATTTTTACTTTAAGCACTTTCACCTGAATGTCCTGTCTGTCCTAACCCTTATCCCTTACTTGTCCTGTCTGTCTGTCATAATTAGATTGTAAGCTCTATTGAGCAGTGACTGTCTCTCCATGTTCAAGTGTGAAGTGCTGCGTACGTCCGGTAGCGCTATAGAAATGATAATTAGTAGTAGTAGTTTCACCTAGTACTTTGAACAACACTGAACATGAGTGTACGTATCTCTTTCTGTTCTCCCTAAGAACTGTGCTTTCCCAGGTGCAGTATTGTTTAAAATGATCTCTGAGAGGGAGACAGTGGTGAAAATCATGCCATTGCACTCTGAAGTTCAAAGAGACCCAGAGAATCTTTCCCTGGTTTCTGGAGTTTGGTCTTTCTCAGGAATTTGAAGTTTTAAAAGAATAAAATGCTCTGATGTTCCAGTTTGTTTGCAAAACATGCTGAGTAATACAGATGTAAGTGGGAGTGTCTGGGTGTGACCTGTGATTTGGCAGCTAATGCAGCAGCAGGAGGAGTGGCAGTAGATACATTGTTTTTCAAGTCTGTGCCTGCTGTAAGTGGGGTGAGGTCAAAGCTATTCCCTGCTTCTCTGCAAAGAGCTCAGGTTCCTACTACACACCAGTGACAGCAGAAACGATCTGCAAAAAGTGAGATGGGATAGACTGGGCAAGATACAAATATGAAGGGTGCCAGGAGAGGGGAAACCTGTACAATCTGCTGAAATCTCTGAAAAGATCTGGCAGCCACATCCAACCTCTCCAAACTATTTATTTATTTAATACATTTGTATCCCGCGCTTTCCCACTAAAAGCAGGTTCAATGCGGCTTACATAGAATTAGGTTATACAGAATTTTGTTAGATAGGTAGGAAAATTAAATGTAGCATAGGAATAGTGTGGCACTTTATTTATTTATTTAATTTTTTAAATATCCCACATTATCTCAAATAGGATTCAAGTTCAATGCGGCTCACAATATAACAAAAGTAGAACTGACAAGGTTTCCTGATGACATAGAACAATGTGTGTGTGTGCTTGTATATATATATATATATACACACACAAAATTTCTAATAACAGCATAACATGAAATCCCGCGCATTCACCTTTCATTGGACAGACTCACAATCTTCCTTAGAATACCTCAAAGAAAGAAAATGAGCTGAACGTTTCTTAGAGATGAAACAAGAAAAGGAAAAAAGCCAATCAGAATTAATAAACACTCCAGGAAATCCAGAGGAAAGAGTAGGGTGAGATTTTAAGAATACAAGCAAAAACCGTAAACCATTCCAACATTGACTTTTAGGGCTGAATTTTGATTAAAAATTTGAATCACGATTAATTTTTCCACTGCAGCTTCTTGTGACTCTGCACAAGTCATTTAACCCTCCATTGCCCAGGGTACAAAATAAGTACCTGTATTTAATATGTAAACTGCTTTGATTGTAACCACAGAAAGGTGGTATATCAAATCCCATCCCCTTCCTGTCCCTAAAGGGCTGATAATCTCCCTCCCTCCCCAGATCCAACATTTCTCCCTCTTACTTCTCTCCCTTTCCTCTTCCCTCAGGTTCATTCTCTCTCTCTCCTTCCCTCCCCTCCAGCTCCATGAGCAGTGACACAAACTTGTTGGTGAGCAGCACCAAGCTCATCTTGTGGCTGCTGGAGTTCACTGCCTTGGCCATATCTCAACCAGTGACCCCTCCAGTTTTGCTCATGAGTCTGCAGCTCACTCTCCTCCTTTCAGCTGTGGTTTGGTATCTGCCATCTTCTCAATTCCTCCAAATCCCCCTGCTGGTCTATCTTAAAGGTGGTTTTCTGTTGGTCCCTGGTAGCAGGAGCATTGCACATACACTGCCTGTGTCCAGGGTTGCCAGGTGGAAAATTTTTTTCCCACCCAATTCAGGCCAAAAACCAGCCCAAAACCCACCCAAACTCAAACCGCGCCCCTGACACCCCCACCCCCGCCCCCGCCGTCATCAACCCCGCCCCCGCCGTCATCGGCCCCGCCTCCACAGTCACCGGCCCCGCCTCCCCCGTCATCGGCCCCGCCTCCCCGTCATCGGCCCCGCCTCCCCCGTCACCGGCCCCGCCCAGAACGTCACTAACCCCGCCCAAAATGTCACTAACCCCACCCACAATGTCACTAACCCCGCCTCCCGCGGCTGAAAAAAACCGCAAAAAACCGCCCGAAAAACCGCGGAAAAGAAGAAAAAGAAGCCCAAAAAACCGCGACCCGCCGCGGGCAAACATTTCCCGCGGCGGGTCGCGGAAAACCGCCCAATTGGGCGGGAAAACCGCCCACCTGGCAACACTGCCTGTGTCCTGCTCTGAAACTTTCCCTCTGGGCCATCCCACTTCCTCTGACATCACTTCCTGTTTCTGAATAGGCAGGATAAGTCAGAGGGAAAGCTTTGGACCAGGCTGCAGGTAACTTATTTGCAATGCTGCCACTGCTGGGGACAACAAAACCACCTTTAAGGTAGACCGGCGTGGGGGGGGGGGGGATGTTGAATCACGGGTTGGGGAAAGGAACTTGAGGGGAGAAAGATGCCAGATTGTGCCAAGGACAGAGGTTGGGAATGGAAGAGAGCAGAAGAGAAGTTTAAAGAAGACAGGAGACATGCAACATGATTAAAGTTTAAATCACAATTAATAATTAATGCATTAACCACAGAGTTAACTGTGATTAACTTGCAGCCCTACTTTTAATTTAGATATGGTTCTCTGTTTCAGGTTGCAAAGTGTTATGTGGCTGTACAGGGCTACTATTCCCCCTTCTTGACAATTTTGAACCTTGTCAACTTCCTATATTAGCTGTGTTGGACCTCATTAACTTATCTTCAATATACAGCAAAGAAGCATATCATTACCTTTCATGTCAGTTGTCTCTCTTTACCACTGCCTCTGCTTTTCTCTTTTCAGTTTTGCTCTTTGTCACCTTTGTTTTCTTTCATTTTCCCTCATCCCAGACATTTGGTTTTCTCATCCTTCCCCTCTACAGACTCTCTCTCCATTCTGTTCCCTCTTTCTGTGAGCTGTACATGGGCCTACGATGCAAGAACAGATGGGGCGCAGGAGTCAGTTCAGGCAGGGACCTTCAGTGCACAACATATATAAATTAGTGGTAAGTAGGATATATATATATTTTTTTTTACATTTGTACCCTGCGCTTTCCCACTCATGGCAGGCTCAATGCGGCTTACATGGGGCAATGGAGGGTTAAGTGACTTGCCCAGAGTCACAAGGAGCTGCCTGTGCCTAAAGTGGGAATCAAATTCAGTTCCTCAGTTCCCCAGGACCAAAGTCCACCACCCTAACCACTAGGCCACTCCTCCACCCTGATACAGAGAAATTTTGAAGGGAATCCAATGCTAACACAACACAAGAAAATTTGTGCCAGGTCTGAGGTAGTGAAGAGAATGGTTGGCTCCCCTTCTGCATTGGGCAGAAAAACTAACATAAATTCCTCTGATCACCCCCAAACATCCTTAGTAGTCTAACAGCCCCTTCCCTCCTCCAACCCAACCCAACATGACCCCCCTACACCTGATATTTAAAAAGGTTTCCCTGGTATTTAGTGGTACCTCTCCCTCCCTCTCACCAACTTAAAACACAATTCCCTGGTGTCTGGTGGCATCCACTCCCTACTCCTTCCCCTGCCGCTCTTGATTGTAAAAAACTATTTTCTGGTGTCTAGTAGGAGTACTGTTTGCTGGTTCACACAGCACTATCGGGCTTTTATTTCAACAGAATTTATTCTTCACACATTGAAGGTACAGTTATTGTCACCGTGCTTTGAATGTATTTGCTCTTTTTGGAATAGCGCATGCTCATCTTTGTGTTATCCACTCCATTGAATTGTTGTGGCTCCTGAGGCAGGCATTTGTGTACCAAAACCAGGGGCAGCCCAGGGCAATCTGTTGCCTAAGGTGACGGATAAGATGCTGCTCCCAACCCCCTGCCCCTCTCCGAGTCCAACATCTCTCCATTCATTATCACCGGAGAGGAAACCACCCATCTCCTCTCCTCCTCAAAATCCACCACCTGTTCCTCAGACCCCATCCCCACCAACCTACTTAGCACCATCGCTCCTACTATCACCCCCACCATCTGTCATATCCTCAACCTCTCTCTCTCCACTGCAACTGTCCTGGACACCTTCAAGCATGCTGTGGTCACACCACTCCTCAAAAAACCATCTCTTGACCCTACCTGTCCCTCCAACTACCGCCCCATTTCCCTCCTACCCTTCCTCTCCAAGATACTTGAACGCGCCGTTCACAGCTGCTGCATTGATTTTCTCTCCTCTCATGCCATCCTCGATCCGCTTCAATCCGGCTTTCGCCCCCTACACTCAACAGAAACGGCACTATCTAAAGTCTGCAATGACCTGTTCCTCGCCAAATCCAAAGGTCACTACTCCATCCTCATCCTCCTCGACCTATCCGCTGCTTTTGACACTGTCAATCACAACCTACTTCTTGACACACTGTCCTCCTTTGGGTTCCAGGGCCCTGTCCTCTCCTGGTTCTCCTCTTATCTCTCCCATCGTACCTTCAAAGTACACTCTCATGGTTCGTCCTCCTCCCCTATCACGCTCTCTGTTGGAGTTCCTCAGGGATCTGTCCTTGGGCCCCTCCTTTTTTCAATCTACACCTCTTCCTTAGGCTCCCTGATCTCATCTCATGGTTTCCACTATCATCTTTATGCTGACGACACCCAGCTGTATCTCTCCACACCAGACATCACTGCGGAAATCCAGGCCAAAGTATCGGCCTGCTTATCCGACATTGCCGCCTGGATGTCCAACCGCCACCTGAAACTTAACATGGCCAAGACTGAACTTATTGTTTTCCCACCCAAACCCACTTCTCCTCTCCCTTCACTCTCTATCTCAGTTGATAACACCCTCATCATCCCTGTCTCATCTGCCCGCAACCTCGGTGTCATCTTCGACTCCTCCCTGTCCTTCTCTGTGCATATCCAGCAGATAGCCAAGACCTGTCGCTTCTTCCTCTACAACATTAGTAAAATTCGCCCCTTCCTCTCTGAGCACACCACCCGTACTCTCATCCACTCTCTCATTACCTCTCGCCTTGACTACTGCAACCTACTCCTCACCGGCCTCCCACTTAGCCACCTTTCCCCCCTTCAGTCCATCCAGAACTCTCCCGCACGTCTTATCTTCCGCCTTGACCAATATACTCATATCACCCCTCTCCTCAAGTCACTTCACTGGCTTCCGATCAGATACCGCATACAGTTCAAGCTTCTCCTACTAACCTACAAATACACTCGATCTGCAGCCCCTCCTTACCTCTCTACCCTCATTTCCCCTTACGTCCCTACCCGCAACCTCCGCTCTCAAGACAAATCCCTCCTTTCAGTACCCTTCTCCACCACCGCCAACTCTAGGCTCTGCCCTTTCTGCCTCGCCTCACCCCATGCTTGGAACAAACTCCCTGAGCACATACGCCAGGCCCCCTCCCTACCCATCTTCAAATCATTGCTCAAAGCCCACCTCTTCAATGTTGCCTTCGGCACCTAATCACAACACCTCTACTCAGGAAATCGAGACTACCCCAACTTGACATTTCGTCCTTTAGATTGTAAGCTCTTCTGAGCAGGGACCGTCCTTAGTTATTAATTTGTACAGCGCTGCGTAACCCTAGTAGCGCTCTAGAAATGTTAAGTAGTAGTAGTAGTCATGCTCACTCTCACTCCCAGCTCCCTCCCCTTCCGGCAACAGTCAGGCATCTCCCCCCCCCCCCCCTTCCTTCATCAACCCCCTTCCCTGAGTCTACCTTCATTTTTTGTTTTCCAAAAGTCATCGGCAGGGATTCCCATATACTGCCCTACCACTAGAACCAGCTTCTCTATACTGCATCCCACCTCAGAAGAAACAGGAAGCTATGTCAGAGAGGCAGTCACAGTACAGAGAAGAAGCCGGTGCCTGCGGTAGGGAAGCATATGGGAATCGCTGCTGCCACTGATTTTTGGAAAACAAAAAAGAAGGTGGTTGAGAAGCCAGACAGCAGTCAGTGCGGAGGAGGAAAGGAGTGCCGCTCCATGAAGAGTGCACGGGCCGAAACGCAGGACTGGGTCGAATCCATTGTTTTAATTTTATTAAATGTTGCCCTTGTGTTGGAATCTGGTTGGTCTCCCCTCCCCCCTCTTTATTTATTTATTTACTTATTTATTTTTTGTCTAGTGGAATGAATGAATTTTTGATTGGTCACTCAACCCGGGACTTACAGTCACTCATTTGCACTAGTGACGGATTTTATATTTATTACACTTGGAAAACTTGTCAGATGGAGGGAGACATCAGCAACATAGTTGTTTAAGGTAAGTAACGATTTTGATATTTAAGTAGTTTAAGATTTTGGTTTCCCAGTGTGTAATTTTGGAGATTCACTGAGCATTAATTTACAATTTAAAAGTATATTGCAGAAGTTGTTTTTTTTTAAGTTTGAATTTGTGAATTAAGTATTTAAAAGTTAACAAAAGTAGTCTGATTAATAATAATAATTGTTGACAGTTGAAGATTTAATTAGCCTAATTAGTGGCGATGCATATTCATTGGGGAAATCCTGAAAACCCGACTGAGTAGCAGCCCTTGAGGACTGAGATTGCCCCCCCCCTCTGCCCAATGGGGATGCCTTCAAATGGATATAAGCTTTCTTGGGAGCAGGAACAGAGGGAGAGGGGGCTTGTACCTAGGGCTTTGGGTTTTTTTTTTTTTTTTTTAATGAAGGTAGGATTTAAATGGGCAAGGGCTTCACTTTTACATTTTGGGCTGCTATGGAATTGGTGGGAAGTGGAGAGAGCTTCTGGCCCTCTAGAGATTTAAGCCCCCTTGGTGGGGGCCTTTATTGTGGTCTGCTAAGCACCTTTAATGAAAAGAGAGTTTTCTGATGATGTTAATGGTATGGAATTGTGTTACAAGACGTATGAGGAGAGACTTGCTGACCTGAACATGTATACCCTGGAGGAAAGGAGAAACAGGGGTGATATGATACAGACGTTCAAATATTTGAAAGGTATTAGTCCGCAAACGAACCTTTTCCAGAATGGGAAGACGGTAGAACTAGAGGACATGAAATGAGATTGAAGGGGGGCAGACTCAAGAAAAATGTCAGAAAGTATTTTTTCACGGAGAGAGTGGTGGATGCTTGGAATGCCCTCCTGCGGGAGGTGGTGGAGATGAAAACGGTTACGGAATTCAAACATGCGTAGGATAAACATAAAGGAATCCTGTTCGGAAGGAAGGGATCCTCAGAAGCTTAGCTGAGATTGGGTGGCGGAGGCGGGGCTATTGCTGGGCAGACCTCTACGGTCTGTGTCCTGAAAATGACAGATACAAATCAAGGTCAGTTATACACAAAAAGTAGCACATATGAGTTTATCTTGTTGGGCAGACTGCCTGGACCGTGCAGGTCTTTTTCTGCCGTCATCTACTATGTTACTATCCAGCTTATTTTCGAAAGTGATTGCCAGCCATTTCCCGACATAAATCGGGAGATGGCCGGCGATTTCGGAAAAGCGGCAAAATCTATATAATGAAAAGCTGCTTTTTTGACAGAATCGCCGCTTTCCCATCGATTCGCCGGCGAAAGTTCAAGGGGGCGTGTCGGCAGATTAGCGAAGGCGGGACATGGGTGAGCATGGGCGTGGCTACCAGATGGCCGACTTTCACCGATAATGAAAAAATAAGCGGTGTTAAGCAGTATTTCGCCGGCTTTACTTGGTCCTTTTATTTTCACGACCAAGCCTCAAAAAGGTGCCCCAACTGACCAGATGACCACTGGAGGGAATGGGGGATGACCTCCCCATACTCCCCCAGTGGTCACCAACCCCCTTCCATACTAAAAAAATAAAACTAAAAACCTTTTTTGCCAGCCTGTATGCCAGCCTCAAATGCCGTACCCGCCTCCATGACAGCAGAATGTGTTGTATCCTCCGACAGCCTTTCCCTGGTTGCGATGTGGGTCTCGGGTGAGTGTGACACCTTTTCTGTTAGGTGCCCTGCAGAGTCACATTAGCAATGCATTGTGGTGGGTGTAGGGTACTGGGTTCTACTCCCAGGCTGCCTTTCCCCCCTGCTAACTGGGTCAGAGTGTGCCCTGTTTTGTTCCCGGTAGTCCATGAGGTAGTGGCCATTTTTGTAAGCCAGTTTTAGTTCCCTTTCCTGTGTTACCCACGTTAGAGAACGTAGTTCTTACCTTGAATGGTGCTGAAAGAGGGCATTGTACACCATTGTGCCAGCTCTGACCTACTGCTAATCTTAGTACTAGGGGACTCTTTGCCAGTGGGGCACAACCTCTGATCTGCAGTTAACTGTGAGTAAACGTGGTTATTTCAAGAAAGGACTTTTTCAGAGAGATTAGTCTTCAGGTGTGAACTGGTGTGCCAAAGTTATACAGCAGCAATAAGTCCTAGAGGCTGTATGCAGGTCCCTGGAGCAATTTTAGTGGGTGCAGTACATTTATGGGTAGTGGGTTTGGGGGCTCAGCTCCCAAAGTAAGGGAGCTATGCACGTGGGAGCTTTTCTGAAGTCCACCGCAGTGACCCCTAGGGTGGCTGGTTGGTGTCCTGGCATGTCAGGGGGGCCAGTTCACTAAAAACGCTGGCTCCTCCCACGGTCAAATGCCTTGAATTTGTTCGGGGTTTGAGATGGCCGACATAACTTTCCATTATTGCTGAAAAACAAACCCGGCCATCTCAAACCCGGCGAACTCCACGGCATTTGGCCGGGCTAAACCGTATTATCGAAAAAAAAGATGGCCGGCCATCTTTTTCGATAATACGGTTCTGGCCAGCTGTAGCGCCGCCGCCAACATAGATCGCCGGTGATCTATTTGGCCGGCGACGTTCGATTATGCCCCTCCATGTTATCTTCATTGCCATGCCAGGAACCTGCAAAGCTGCAGGGCAGTATGATTTCAGGACATGGGGTTAGTGCAGGAATATATACTGGGTGGCGGTAAGTGCTCATATGGTAAAATTATCATGACCATTCATAGAAAAACTACAAAAAGGCCGTTTTTATGGTTGTGCTAACAATCGCCTTAGTGCACGGAAAAACCTCGTATAAGGTTGTATGAAGACCACTTTTTGCTACAGCTTTTTAAAGGACCCCAATGTTTGGATAATGTTGGAAAAGAGCCATGGAATGAAGGTATCATTAAAGGGGCCCTTTTACAGAGCAGAGGTAAACCCGACATGGATGCTGGTGGTAGTTCCAGCCCCGGTGTGTGCCATTTGCCACACTACTGAAAATCAGTTGAACGCTACCCGGTAGGGTTAGCGTGGGAGTCCTTACTGCCACCTCAATGGGTGGCGGTAAGTGCTTCCCCTCGCATGGCTATGCAGTAAGAGCAATCTTACTGTATGGCCATGGTTATTTTCATGCATTTTTACCCGCTGCTGTAAAAAGGGCCGCAGCACGCAGTCAAAATGACCCCCGCAGCTAGCGCATGGCCCTTTTTACCACAGCTTGGTAAAAGGACATCTATATAACTAGGATAACACCAGTTAGTGATAGGAAAACAGAAACACCCAGAATAGTAGAAGGTGATGTCAGAAACACAAAAGAATAACATCAACTAGGAATAGTGAAAGAAAAATGAGGAAATAAAAGAGCCAGAATAAAAAACAAAGCTGTTCTGTAATGTGCTGTGATAAAGAATGAAACATTATGCAGAAGCCTCTGGAATGAAAGCAACTAACACGTGAGTAATTGGTGGAGTAATGAGCTCATTCTGTACCATCAGTCCGGAGGGTACTGAGCTAGTAGAAATGAAAAGAAACGGAAGCACTTTAAGGGCGCAGCGTGTTATCAAAGCAACCAAACCCTGATGGAGAAAAATTCCAAAGTGGTGAGGTAGGAAAACAATGAATGGCTCAGCTGGAGATGGACTGAAGGAAGAGCCTGGGACTGTGGCACAGATAAACAGGGCACTGCTGAGAACACAAACATTTTATTTGTGATGCACCCTAGGAGTTGAGGAGTAACCTAGTAGTCAGAGCAGCAGGCTGGGAACCAGGGAAGTTTCTGACTACAGCTCCTTGTGATCTTGGACAAGTCACTTAGGGGTCCTTTTACAAAGGCGCGGTAGCATTTTTAGTGAGCTCTAATGATTAGCACACGCTAAATGCTAGAGACACCCATAGGCATATATGGGTGTCTTTACTGTTTAGTGCATGCTTATTTTTAGCTCGTGCTAAAAACGCTAGCGTGCCTTTGTAAAAGGACCCCTAAAGGCCTTGTTCTGTAAAGGTTATGCTCCTAAATTTATCATTCTAATTTATGAGCATAATTTATGCTCCTAAATTACGAGCATAATCTATTTTGGAGCATATGAATTTTAGAAGCATAACTTTTATAGAATAAGGTCCTTAATCCTCTATTGCCTCTGCTTTAAATGTAAGGATTGATATTCAGCATGGTTTAAGTGAGCAGCATAAGCTCCTGCCTGCTTCAACAACACTGAGCAGGCAAATTTCTGATATTCAGCAGCAATTAACCAGGCAATATCACCAAATATTGGCACTATCTGGCCACAGAAAAGGCAGTCTGAACTCTGATCACTTAGCTATGTGGATGTTGGCACTGGATCTCAACTGGCACCCACATAACTTCCAGGTAGCAGCTGAAGATTGAGACTGATCTCTCCTCCCTCCTGAGCCCAACCCCAACACGACCTAACTCCCCTCCCAACCCCACCACCACCATCATGAGAAAGCTGTCCATGAGTGCACCCCTCCAGAATACTCCCCTTGAAAAGGCCCCCTCTGGGCCCCCTTATCATGTCCCAGCAGGGCTACCCCTAGCAGAACATTACATTACAATGTATTTTTATAGTCTGCAACAATCATCAGGTTCTATACGGATTTGAAAAAGAGCAACTCAGGGGCCCTTTAACAAAGCGGCAGTAAGCCCAACGCAGGCTTACTGCTCGCTAAAAGGGAAATACTGCCGAGCTAAAGCAGCAGCCCGGCAGTAGTTACCAACCCCAGCACGCGCCATTCCTGGTGCTACAAAAATATTTTAATTTTTGTAGTGCCAGTGTGTACCCAGCGGTAATTGGGCAGTGACACACGCTGCCTGGTTACCGCTGGGGTAGCATGGGAGCCCTTACCACTACCTCAATGAGTGGTGGTAAGTGCTCCAACCCGAAATGGGCATGTGGCAAGTGCTTCACTTGCTGTACGTCCATTTCTTTAAAAAAACAACCCAGCCTTTTACCCGCTGCAGTAAAAGGGGGAATGCATCAAAAAAACACGCCAACGCCAGCATAGGCCCCCTTTTGCCACAGCTTCATTAAAGAACTCCTCAGATTACAAGTAATAACACATAACAATTAACAGGATAGAAATAGCTGAAACAAAAATGTTTTTAAAACCTTTCTAAATTGGCCATAGATGGTTACAATTCTTAGCTGAACCGGTAACTTATTCCAAACCCAAGCAGCCAGAAAAGAAAAGGAGGTGGAAAATACTGACGTCAAACAGACATTCATTAAACTTGGATAGAAATTCTGGACCGATCAAAATTAGGAAAGCCTATTAATTCTAACATATAAACTGGAGTAATACCATGAAGAATCTTGTAAATCGTTACACATAATTTAAACTGAACCCGGGCCTCTATCGGTAATTAGTGTATCAACAGGAGTAGCCTGTGCTCTAACGTGAGCAGAGAATATTAATCTAGCTGTAGTGTTCTGTATTGTCTGTAGTTTTCTTTTTAAGAAATGTTGGGCAACCCAGATAAATGATATTACAATAATCAAGTTGCCCTAATATTAAACTTTGGGCCACCAATTTATACCCGAGATGTCAACATATTTCTGATTTTTTTCTTTACCAATGCATTTATACGTGTCTCTGGAGATAAAGAACTAGACATCATAACACCCAAAACATTCAGCCTTCTTGTACGATTTATGTACATTTTTTTCTATGATGCGATTTGATTGATGTATGTATATCTTGCTGCATTGTTGTTATAGTTATAATATTAATTCAAAAATTATTTGAAATGAAAAAAAAACTAGCATTACTCAGTTTCAAGATGTCATTCCAAATTTCTGATGATTGTCCTATCATTAAGAGCGTGCTAGCGTTTTTAGCGCACGTTAAACATTAGCACACGCTAAACGCTAAAGACACCCATAGTAATATATGGGTTTCTCTAGCATTCAGCGTATCTTAATAAACAGGGCCCTTAGTTTTTTTTCTTTGTTCAATAAACATCTACAATGATAAAATGTATCAAGAACTCAGAGACAGGCAATCCATTTAAAGAGTAAATCAATCCAACATTTGCATCTTATATATCATCCCCCAAATTCTACATATGGTGATCAAAATTGTCCATGCAAATCAATTTCTGCACACAATTTAATCAAATGAAGAGCCAATTAGCACCAATAATTGGGCGTTAACAATCAGAAATCAGTGGTAGTTGGCACCAATTTGAATTTACGCATGCATCTTCCTAGTTGGGATTCTATTTTGATGTGCATGTAAATTTTTCTGCAGGAGGGGCATGGGTGAATCAGGGGTGCTCCTGAAATTTCCACACAATGTTACAGAATAAGGCAGATCCACGCCTAGATTTCAGTTGGTGCAAATCCTTGCGCCCACAATTGTGTGCAGAACCCGGTGCTAAGTGATATACTATGAATGGCGACCAATTTGGAGCTAATTTTTTCAGCCCCCAAATTTAGGTGCCATTTACCAAATTTAGCCCCATAGAGGGTAATTTTACATAAGAACATAAGAATAAGCATACTGGATCAGACAAATGGTCCATCTAGCCCAGTATCCTGCTTCCAGCAGTGGCCAATTCAGGTCACAAGTATCTGGCAGAAACTCAAATAGCAGCAACATTCCATATATAACCTCAAAGAGTAGCAACATCATTCCATGTAGAATCTCAAATGGTAGCAACATTCCACGTTACCAATCCCAGGGCAAGCAGTGGCTTCCTCATGTCTGTCTCAATAGCAGATTATGGACTTTTCCTCTAGGAACTTGTCCAAACCATTTTTTTTAATTTATTTAAATTTTTGTCATTTACAAGTTACACTTATAAAACTGAAAACCGGCGAATAATACATTTACATATTAGTTTTAACAAAGAAAAAGAAAAGCAATAAAGCTTTCTTAAGCCTTCTTAGACCACAATACAAAACAAGGGGGCGAAGAACTCATAGTAGGAGTATATTGTCCAAACCATTTTTAAGGGAAGGAGAAAAGGAATGGGACTTGACATACTGCCTTTCTGTGGTTTTTGAAACTACATTCAAAGTGGTTTACCCAGTATATACAGTACTTATTTGTACCTGGGGCAATGGAGGGTTAAATTACTTGCCCAGAGTCACAAGGAGCTGCAGTGGAAATTGAACCCAGTTCCCCATGATCAATGTCCACTGCACTAACCACTAGGCTACTCCCCCACTCAGATACTCTAACCTCTGTTACACAGATAGATTATGAAATTTCTTAATTTACATGCATACTTAAACTGGCATAAGTGCTCCTCTACATATACACACATTCTTACACAGCACGCCTATGCTAGTATTTTTTTTTTATAAAGTCAAGTAGGCATGTATTTGACTTTATAAAGTAGGTGTAAAAGTAGGAGATTCCAAGATGGCCGCAACCTAAAGGTCACAGGAGCAGATAGCTCCGGTGACCCGAGCTGTAAATCAGCTAAAAACAGATTGCGCGACCTACAGGCAACCACGGTGGTCATCAGATGGGCACTCGGTTGCTGCCGGGTCTTACCTGTGAGGCAGAACGGTAGGCCGAAGGTCGCTGCTGAGCTGAGCCTACTTGCGGGCATCCACCGGGAACGGGTCACCGATAGCGCTGCCCTGCTGGGCCCGGCGCCTATCCACACCTCCGGAGTCGCCAGTTGAACAGTGGCGCCCCCACCTCCATCACATACCGAGGTAAGCGCCGACTGGCCGGACGCTCACCCAGGACGGCAGGAAAGGAGAGAGCGACGAGCGCGGCATTCACCCACACCCTCGTGGTCAACAAATGAACAGTGTCGCCCTCGCCCTCACTGCACACAGAGGAGAGTGCCGTCTGACCGAACACCCATCCACAACGGCAAGGTGAGGAGAGAGTGGTGAGTGCAGCATCTGCCCAGACCTCTAAGATCGATGGCTGGACAGCGGTGCCCCTGACTCATGGTGTATCGAGAGGAGCGCCAACCAACCGAGCGCATGCCCAGGTCAGCAGGGAGAGAAGACTCCAGGCTCAACAGTATAGAGAGGGAAAATTGGGCTTTGGGACAGTCCATTGCCAGCCTACTGCTGGCACATCTTGATCATCAGTAGATAGGCACTCGGAGATAGTATTTTTGGAAACAAACAGGTCACCAGCTCTCCCAAAAAACTACTGGAGCTTTTCCTGAACCTGCATGCTTGCATTTATGTTGAAAGTAATCATAGCAAAGAGGCAATCCTGAGGCAAATTTTCAGCATGACACTTTCCATATAACTTTATACAGCGCTGCTGACCGTCACCACTGCCAGCCCGGAGCCCAAGCTCGTAGGGAGCTTGTATGGTGCCTCACCTCCTCTCCAGCCAGAGCACACCACCCATCGTGGACTACGGAGCACCACAGGTTGGTGCCCTGCAACCCAGATCCCATCACACTGACCGAAACTGCTGTCTACCGAAGCCAAAGCCTGGACAAGCTTTACCTATTGCCTCCACTCCCCACCAGCCGAGACGTCCTCTCCCTTCGGACCCATACCGAACCACCAACTCCCAGGCCCAACCATGCTGCCCGCCTGACGCTTCGCAGTTCATAGAGGTCGGTGCACGGACTATACCGCAGCGAACCATCAGGGCTCACATCGCCGAGCAAAACGCATGGGTAGATGCCAGTTCAGACAACCAGTCCACAATTCTACCCCCAACAAGTAGCACAACACCCTTTCCAACAGAACCTCTCTGCCGCCAACCAGCAGTACGGTGTCCAGAGCTACAGAGTCTCTGCATCCAGGATGTCACTCCCAAGCATTTGACTACTCAAGAAGATGAATACTTGGACCACAGCTGGAAACTGGCAGGATCAGATGGACAGATTGTGATTACTCAGTCTCCTCCTCATGTAATGGTGCTCCCAGGACAGACTGTCACTATCCATTATTATAAGCCACTCTAGACTGCATAGACACCATCCCATGAACAAGGACCAACAACGCAGCCATCATACCTGATTATCTAACAGCCCAAAGCAAACCAACACCAAAATGAACACTGCCAAATTGCTCCTAATAATTTATTCCTTATCCCTAATTCACCACACACTAACCACCCCTCTCACAGATACCAACATACCCACAATACACAAGCTCAACAGACTACCCAGATACAATACATCTCACCAAAATAACAACAACCAAAACAATGGAAGAACTACTATACGCGGACAAAATCAATACAAAGGAAAGAAAGAACACAACAAACCCATACCACAAGAGAACAGACAACTAACAAAAATCATCACAACTTCGAACCCAACTGACCCCTACCAAACAATTTAAGTGGGATACATAAACGCAAGATTAGTAGTCAACAAAACAACAATAATAACAGACTGGATCACGGCAGACAACTTCAACCTACTATTCATCAGTGAAACCTGGATCCACGATCATAAGGGCCCCATAATTTTAGATCTTTGCCCCCCAGGCTACAAAATCACTCACTGGACAAGAACAGAAAAAAGAGGAGGAGGCATAGCACTAATCCATAGATCCCACTTCACCGTAACAACAACAGCCGAGTCCATAACACCCCAACTTGAAATCGCCTTAGTTAGAATCCACCATACAACCTTGCTCGACCACCTAAATGTTGTCTTGTTTTATAGACTACCAGGTAACTGGCATGAATGCCAACCACACTTCATGGATTTCATATCGAATACATGTGTATCTAACTCCAATCTACTTATAATAGGGGACATAAACCTACACCTAGAAGACCCTAACTCAACCAATGCATGTGAATGCAAGGATTTCCTCCAACTATGGGACTTCAACTGGACAAATATGCAAGCAACCCATGTCAAAGGACACACACTCGACCTCATCACACATAAACTGTCCTCAGACTTAAACCTAATACTAACAGATACAAAATGGACAGACATACCATGGTCAGACCACCACAAATTAAACCTATCCCTACAATGGCGAAAAAAAGGCTCATACCACAATCAAGAACGCACAACCTACACCACGAGAGGCCAAATTGACCCTGTAACATTCTGGCAACAGATCTACAAGAACGAATGGACAGCACAAACAGACTCGAAATACTATCTCCTACGTAGATTGGGACAACGGATGCAGAAGCATATTAGACAACATAGCACCACTACAAACAAGAATCTCACAAAGACACAACTCGATACCATGGTTTAACGAAGAACTGAAAAAACTAAAAACACAAGTTAGGAAGCTTGAACGAGCATGGAATAAAATAAAGATGAATACACACTTAATGCATGGAAACAAATGCAAAGAAAATACAAATATGCAATAAGACAAACCACAAGGTCATACTACAAAACCAAAATAGGGCCAGACTACAAAGACACACATACACTTTTCCAACTCATGAACAAACTACTAGACACCACACCGGTTACCACAACCAACACAGACACCCCATGATCAGACAACCTTGCTAAATACTTCAACGAGAAAATTATAAAGCTACGAATCACGTTACCACTTAATACCACCGACCATGAAAAATTCATTGACTGTCTAGACCCAATCCCCGATGAATATCCAGCAGACCGAATCTGGACAAACTTCGCTCTACTTACAGATTAAACCGTCACCCAAGCGATTAACAGGTTCGCCAAATCCCACTGCAAACTGGACATATGCCCCAACAACCTAATAAAATCCGCCCCTCAACGCTTCATAACAGACCTTACATCGCACCTAAACTACATGTTACATCATGGACTCTTCCCTAAGGATAAAGGAAACATACTACTCACTCCAATACCTAAAGATTCAAAGAAAAAAGCAAATGACATAACCAACTACCACCCGGTAGCATCTATCCCTCTGGCAGTCAAACTAATGGAAAGTATGGTAACCAAGCAGCTTACTGACTACTTAAACAAATTCTCAATATTACATGAATCACAATCAAGATTTTGATCCAACCACAGCACCGAAACAGTACTAATCACTCTCCTAACCAAATTCAAGCAAGCAATTGCAACTGGCAATAGTGTACTTCTCCTATAATTTGACATGTCCAGCGCGTTCGACATGGTAAGCCATAAAATACTATTAAACATCCTAGAATACTTCGGGATTGGAGGAAGCGTACTTAGTTGGATCAAAGGCTTCCTAACCGCAAGAACATACCAAGTGATATCAAATTCGAATACATCATCACCATGGAAACCAGAATGTGGCGTACCCCAAGGATCACCGCTTTAACCGACCCTTTTCAACCTAATGATGACACCTCTAGCCAAATCGCTAGCCAACCAAGGCCTTAATCCCTACATCTACGCAGATAATGTCACGATCTACATCCCGTTCAAACATGATCTAACAGAAATCACAAATGAAATCAAACACAGCCTCCAAATCATGAATTCATGGGCGGATGCATTTCAATTAAAACAGCGCAGAAAAAACACAAACCAGCTTATTTTCGAAAGAGACGGACGCCCATCTTCCGACACAAATCGGGAGATGGACGTCCGTCTCAAAACCAGGTGTAATCGAAAGCTGAATTTGAACGGCCCCAACTACTTTCCGTCACGGGGACGGCCGAAATTCTCGGAGGCGTGGCCGAACGGTAGCGAAGGCGGGACAGGGGCGTTCCGGGGCGTGGTTAACAGATGGACCTCTGCGCCTGATAATGGAAAGAAGCAAGACGTCCCCGACGAGCATTTAGTCCACACAAAGTTGGTCCTGTTTTTTTCACAACCAAGCTTCCAAAAAGTGCCCAAACTGACCAGATGACCACCGGAGGGAATCGGGGATGATCTCCCCTGTCTCCCCCAGTGGTCACTAACCCCCTCCCACCCTAAAAACAAACTGTTTAAATATTTTTCCAGCCTCTATGTCAGCCTCAAATACCATACCTAGCTCCATGACAGCAGTATGCAAGTCCCCCTGGGCAATTTTAGTTTAGTTGGTGCTGCGCGGGACCCATGTAGAGACCAAAAATCGGAAGTAAAAAAAACATGCAAATGCAGTCAGGGACATCCAAATTAAAACGGTAGTAATAAGGGATTCAAACCAGCCACCTTCTGATTACAGGACTTGTACTCTAACCACTGCACCACTTATTCAGCTGCTTAGACATTCTTTCCCTTTCCATTAAGTCCCTCTAAGTTTCTGTCAGCCAATCACAGCTCATTTACCTGACATGGGTGTCAGCTAAAGGAGCTGTGAGTGGCTGACAGAAACTTGGAGGGACTTAATGGAAAGGGAAGGAATGTCTAAGCAGCTGAATAAGTGGTGCAGTGGTTAGAGCACAGGTCTTGTAGTCAGAAGGTGCTTGGTTCAAATCCCACTATTTCCCTGACTGCACTTGCATGGTTTTTTTTTCTTGATTTTTGCTCTCTGCATGGGTCCCGCGCAGCACCAACTAAACTAAAATTGCTCCGGGGCCCTGCATACTGCTGTCATGGAGCTAGGTATGATATTTGAGGCTGGCAGAGAGGCATCTCAGGGGGACCAGTGCACTACGAATGCTGGCCCCTCTCACAACCAAATGGCTTGGATTAGGTCTGTTTTTGAAATGGCTGGCAGCGGTTTCGATTATCGCTGAAAACCGCGGACGGCCATCTCTAGGTCCAGCAATCTCACCATTTGTGTCGTCTATCTCTAGAGTCGACACAAATGATGGGATTTCAGCAGGCCGAACCGTATAATCGAAACCGAAGATGGACGGCCATCTCGTTTCGATTTTATGGTTTGCTTCGCCTCTTCGTGGAGCCGTCTCCGGAGATGGACGTTTTTACACATGGGCGTTCGCGTTCGATTATGCCCCTCAATGTCTCATCCTCTCATCACAATATAACATGAACAAACCCACCACTATAAACACCCCAAACTATACCCTTCCTGTTTCAGATAGCCTGAAAATTCTCAGAGTCACAATTGACCAAAACCTCACACTAGAAAACCATGTGCAAAATACAACAAAGAAAATGTTCCATTCAATGTGGAAACTCAAAAGAGTAAAACCTTTCTTCCCGAGGGAAATATTCTGCAGCCTGGTACAATCAATGGTACCAAGCCACCTAGATTACTGCAATGCAATCTATGCCAGATGCAAAGAACAAATCATTAAGAAACTCCAAACTGCCCAAAACACAGCAGCCAGACTCATATTTGGAAAAACAAAATATGAAAGCGCCAAACCCCTAAGAGAAAAACTACACTGGCTCCCACTTAAAGAACGTATTGCGTTCAAAATTTGCACTCTGGTTCTTAAAATCATTCACGGCGAGGCCCCGGTCTACATGTCAGACCTTATAAACTTACCAACCAGGAACACAAAAAGGTCAGCATGCACATTCCTGAATCTCCACTACCCCAGCTGAAATGGACTAAAATATAAATTAACATATGCATCCAGCTTCTCCTACATAAGCACGCAACTATGGAATGCACTACCAAACGCCATAAAAACAATGCACGACCTAACTAACTTCCGAAAATCACTAAAAACCAACCTGTTCAATAAGGCATACCACAATGATCTATCCTAAACACCAGACAACAAAACGTATACCAGAACTGGACAAAACTGAACTTTCTATACCTGACTTCTTCAGTTACTCTGTCACTAATGAACTTTAACGCAATACCACTCTGTTTCTCATTCCGAATATGAATTCTCTACGCTTGACTGCTTAATCTACTCTGTCACTTATGAACTTTAATGCAATACCTCTTTTTATTTCTCATTCCAGAAATGGCAATCGCCATTACGGAATAATGTAAGCCACATTGAACCTGCAAATAGGTGAGAAAATGTGAGATACAAATGCAACAAATAAAATAAAATTGGGGTGTGAAATGCATATATACGTTACACTGTATAAAAATATCCTCCATGAGGGCAATTGTTTGGTCACCTAAAATTATTAGTGCTTCGTTTTAGAATTGCTCTTCATGTGTGTACCCATGTATTTGGTGAAATACAGGTGTGCATTGCAATTCCACCTCTGCTCTACCAAAACTATGCCCCCAGAAACACTTATGCACAGATCTCATAAAAATAGGTGCATACTTTCTGTGTTTACTCATGTTTTTGGTCACCAGATGTTATAAAAACCCTTCTCTTAGAATAAAACAGGCTTTATACAGAGAAAAAGCTTTGAAGGGCAATTCTAGAAATTGGCGCCTAAGTCTACAAAATACTGAGTGGTGTGGAATGGGTAAAAGTGAATTGATTTTTTACTCTTTCAAAAAGTACAAAGACCAGGGGACACTTAATTAAGTTACATGGAAATACTTTTAAAATAAATAGGAGGAAATATTTTTTCACTCAATGAATAGTTAAGCTCTGGAACTCATTGCTGGAGGATGTGGCAACAGAAGTTAGCGTATCTAGGTTTAAAAAAAGATTTGGACAAGTTTCTGGAGGAAAGTTCATAGTCTGTTATTGAGATAGAGGTGGGGAAGCCGCTGCTTGCCCCGGGATTGGTAGCATGGAATGTTGCTACTATTTGGGTTTTGCCAGGTACTTGTGACCTGGATGGGACACTGCTGGAAGCAGGGTACTGGGCTAGATGGACCATTGGTCTGACCTAGTATAGCTATTCTTATGCTCTAGGTGCACTAATGCCCCAATTCTATAATGACATCTTGGCACCGAGATTCTGTTATAGAATACTAGCACAAAGTCAGCATTGGAGTGCCCACGGGTAGGTGTATCCTCTTATGCCATATCAGTGACAGGTGTAAGAGTGCTTGGTTTACAGTATTCTATAAACTAGGCATGTAACTGGGAGACACATCCATGCTCTGCCTATACTCCACCCATGTGTACACCTCCTTGCACTTAGGTGCTACCTTATAGTATAAGATATAGTGGAATTAGAAAAGGTACAGAGAAGGGCGATGAAAATGATAAAGGGGATGGGACGACTTCCTTATGAGGAAAGGCTGAAGTGGCAAGGACTCTTCAGCTTGGAGAAAGGACGACTGAGGAGAGATATGACAGAGGTGAGTGGAGTGTAATGGGTAGAAGTGAGTCATTTGTTTACTCTTTTCAAAAATACTAGGACTAGGGGGCATGCAATGAAGCTACAAAGTAAATTTAAAACGAATCGGAGAAAATGTTTCTTCACTCAACGTGTAATTAAACTCCGGAATTCGTTGCCAGAGAATGTGGTAAAGGTGGTTAGCTTAGCGGGGTTTAAAAAAGGTTTGGACGGCTTCCTAAAGGAAAAGTCCATAGACCATTATTAAAATGACTTGGGGAAAATCCACTGCTTATTTCTGAGAACAACCCAATAAACACAGAAAAGTAGAGTGCTATGGGAGGATTACTATGGTGGAGTTTTCGGACACAGTCTCATATTTAGTTGCAGCTGATTTTGAACTGATTTGCTGCTAACATTCTAATGGGTGGTTGGCAAACAAACAACTGACAGCCTGAGACTGCACGTTAAGTTCTCCTTGAGAAAGCCAGGAGGGCGAAACAGGCTCCTGTTGGGGTGTGCTTGTCTAACGGCATGCAGATAAGTTATAAGTTTGCTACAACAATATAAAAGCTAGCAGCATGTTGGAATAATATAAAAAATAAAAATAAGAAAAAAGTGATACAAAGAAATTAGTGGTGCTGCTAGGGGAGTATAATGGTAGGAGGGAGGGCATGAGTCTATGATTAGAATGTTAGCAGCAAATCAGTTCAAAATCAGCTGCGACTAAATATGAGACTGTGCCCGTAAACTCCACCATAGTAATCCTCCCATAGCACTCTACTTTTCCGTGTTTATTGGGTTGTTATTAGAGATATAAGTAGAGTTTAGCCCCGTTGTTTGGCAGTATTTCTGGGATAAGCAGCATAAAATGTATTGAACTTTTTTGGGATCTCGCCAGATATTTGTGACCTGGATTGGCCACTGTTGGAAACAGGATGCTGGGCTTGATGGACCTTTGGTCTGTCCCAGTGTGGCAATACTTATGTACTTATGAATAGTGCCTAGTGCGCATAGGCACCCAGCTATTTATTATTGGCACCTTTGATGCAAGTAAGTGGCGCCTACTTCTAGCCCCTTGATGACCATCAAGAGAGATTTTTGTCCTGGTATGTCTGCTGGCCACCTGTAAAGATCCGTCAATTCTCCTCAGTCAGCCAGCAGCACTTCTTACCTGCTAGGTGTCCTATGTACTACACACAAGGCCCATTTGTGTGAGTTTTAAAATATAATTTATATTACAATGGGGGCCCAGTGATTGCCTAGGAGCCACCAAAGGGTTAGTCTTGGTGGCTCTTTTTCTTACACTATATGCAGGATTCAGTGCACTGAGTTAGAGTGAATCCTTGTATTACTCTCTTACTTCTGCTTCTTGTGACCATTTCAGGTTGGCTCATGTTACTTGCAGTAGTTTAACTGCTCTGTATAACTCTTGGAAATCAGTAGCATGAAAGGAAGTACTTCACCATTATGCCACTTAAGACCAAGCCCAACCTTCAGTCATTCAAGCGTAGACTGTGGTTTTATTTAAAACAAACAAACTCTCTGTGATCCATTGATCCCAAGAGTCTTTTCTAACAATCCTAATTTCACTTTTTAGTTCAGCACAGGTAAGTGCTATAATGATTGTATATATGAGACTTGTTTTTAAAATAACCTTCACAGATTAACATGAATTTATTTATTCTGTTCAAATAAAGGGTCCGATATTCTCTAAATATGAATCAGGCTTTTTTGTGTCTGTGGGGAAAATGTTTGATATGTCTGGTCCATAGTCTATAGTGTTTATAACATGGGAGAGGAAAAGATCAGAGATCCTGTGGAAGACAAAAGATGAGGTACCACTTCTGATCCTGAGAACAATGCACTCTGTCCCACCGCTTGTTATAAAAGAAGCAGGTGCTTTCTTGGAAAGAGGGACTGGCCAGAGGACTGATTCATCCAGGCAAGTCTCTTAACCCTCCGTTGCCCCAGGTACAAAATAAGTACCTATATATAATATGTAAATTAGAATCCACTAAAGAGTAATATGTGGTGTGGATAAAGATCAAAATTCAAACCAAACAAAAAAATCCACGCAATAAGAAATAACAATCAGGGAAAAAGCCTCAAAGAGCTTTAGAGACTATATCTCAACAAGCTGAACGGACAAAACAGTCCTTTCTTCATCTTAGGCAAAAAAACCCTGAGGCCCCAGCTATGTAAAATCTCTACACTGTGGCCAAAAACACATTATTTAGATTTTTTCAAATTAACTAATACTCAATGCGTTGAATGCTACACCAGGAACACAGAAAAATACCCCATAGATAACGGGTTCACACTTATCTCTGTTCAGTGTTCTCAATCAGATGTTGCTCCCGCTGTGCGGTCCCTCAAAAGCTGCCCTGAGCCAATGGTGGCCAGCGTTTCGCTGCTTCTTCAGGGTCTCGGGCTGTAAATGGAACGCGCACACAGCTCCCTTGGCAAGGTTTTATTCGTTTGAGTTTCCACATTGATTGGAACATTTTCCTTGTTGTGATTTTCGCTTGGGTTTCAAGTGTGAGGTTTCGATCGATGGTAACTCCGAGAAATTTTAGGCTTTCAGAAACAGGGAGGGTGTAGTCTGGGGTGGTTATATTTTTGTTTTTATTCGTGTTATATTGGGATGCGAGGATGAGACAGTGTGTTTTTTCTGCGTTTAGTTGGAATGCATCCGCCCATGAGTTCATGATTTGCAGGCTGAGTTTGGTTTCGTTGGAGATTTTTGTTGCGTCGTGTTTGAAGGGGATGTATATCATGACATCATCTGCGTATATGTAGGGGTTATCATTAGGTTGAAGAGGATCGGTGATAGTGGTGATCCTTGGGTAACACCGCAGTCTGTAACCCATGGTGATGATATATTCGAATTTGATTTAACTTGATAGGTTCTAGTGGTTAGGAAGCCCTTTATCCAACTAAGTACATTTCTGCCAATGTTTAGTAATATTTTATGGTTAACCATGTCGAATGCGCTAGACATGTCGAATTGTAGGAGAAGTAAGCTTTTGCCTGCTGCAATTTCTTGTTTGAATTTGGTTAGGAGAGTAATTAGTACTGTTTCAGTGCTGTGGTTGGAACAAAATCCAGATTGTGATTTGTGTAGTATTGAGAATTTTTAGGTAGTCGGTAAGTTGTTTGGTTATCATGCTTTCCATCAGTTTGACTACCAGTGGGATAGATGCTATGGGCCGGTAGTTGGTGATTTCATTTGTTTTTTTTCTTTGTATCTTTTGGTATAGGGGTGAGTAGGATGTTGCCGTTTTCCTTGGGGAAGAGTCCTTCTTGAAGTAGGTAATTAAGGTGGGATGTAACAGCTAATATGAAGCGTTGAAGAGCGGATTTTATTAGGTAGCTGGGGCAGGTGTCCAATTTGCAGTGAATCTTGGTGAATTTATTAATCGCCTGGGTGACTGATTCGGGGGTGAGGTTCAATCCGCTGGGTGTTCATCAATCCGCTGGGTGTTCATCAAGGGTTGGGTCCAGGCATTCGATGAATTTACAATTTTGTCTTTAAAGTATTTAGCAAGTTCGTTTGCAGATGGGATATCTGTGTTGGTTGTGGTGACCAATGTGGTGTCTGTTTGTTCATGAGGTAATATAGTTTCTTCATGTCTTTGTAGTCTTGCCCTAATTTGGTTTTGTAGTATGACCTTTTGGTTTGTCTTATTGCATATTTGTACTTTCTTTGAGTTTGTTTCCATATGTTGAGTGTATGTGTATCTTTTGTTTTTTGTTTTTGCTCGTTCTAGTTTTCTAGTTTATGTTTTTAGTTTTTTCAGTTCTTCGTTGTACCAAGGTTGTGAGTTATGCCTGCATGAGGGTCTTGTTTTTAATGGTGCTAATTTGTCTAATATGCTTCTGCATCTTCTATCCCAGTCTATATATGAACAGGGATATGTATATATATACGTGTGTATATGTATATATATACGTGTGTGTATGTATATATATATATATATATATATATATATATTTTACTCCCCTTTTTTTTTATCCATGCACCAATCCCAGCGGGTGCTGAGACGGGATGGAGGGAGTTTAAAATGACTCAGCCACAGACGCTGTGAGTACAGACCCACCATGTGAGGCTTGGTAGAAGCAGAAACCAGAATAATGGACCAGGGATTTGAAAGGCTATGGTACAAATGTGCACTACTGTGACTGCTTCCCCTATTGCGTTCACCTTGCCCAGGAAAGAACTCTGCACCCTTACGCCTGGGCACCAGGAGCTGGTGCTGGCCGAGTTGGGGGAAGATCTCTCTAATCACTCAACTTGCAAAGGTGAGACACCACCAGCAGACCAGCACCTTCCTTTTTCTACGCCAATGACAGGCCAGCACTATCCTTTTTTCCATGCTGACAATCAGCAGGCAATGTGCTTGCTTCTCAACTATGGAGCTCCAAAATGGCCTCTGGTGAACCTGCAAGAGCTTAAGTACCTCACCCTGAACATCCACCCCATGCAGTGGAGTGCCTGGGCGTGGTGAGATAATTCTCACTACCACCAGTCAGGCTCCCTGCTAACAACAACCCGTAGGGCGTGCCATGTTAATATTGGCTGCATGCACTCTGACCCTCCGCCTTGTTACAAATGTATACTAATTGTGAAGATCTACAACAAAGCTTTCCAATCTGTGGTTTGAGCCCATATTTGGGGTCACAACCTGGGCAGGTACCACATAGGTCATCATTCTCTTGTGCCATCCTGGGGTTTCATGCTTTCTGCAGTCACGTGAAGTGGGGTCACAGCTGCAGAAAGATTACAGTTCAGTAAAACACACATAGCATTTCCTCCCTAAAAAATGGAAACATACAAGAAATGAAAGGTATTAGACTAAAAAGAAACCTGACAACAAGATCATAATGTAACAAAAATAAAATAAATAAATAAGAAATAAAAAAAAGTGAGCTGTTCTTTGCAGGAATCGAAGTAGAGTTACAACTTCAGGTGTGAATGCCTCTCTTCCCCGTGGAAGCTTTGAGTCATAACAGAATTAGGTTATTTGAAAGAGTCAGCCCTTTTCCAAGAACAGAGATAATTAGTGTAGAGAACACCCTGGTTTCCATGACAAGGAAAGTAGATACTTATTTCTATAACATATTCAGTGCAATGTGTGCTGTCCAGACCCTTAACTTCAGCTAGTGTTGGAATAGGCGGTATAGTAAATTCAAATAATCATAGACATCTCTAGAAAGCTCTCTATAGTCAAACAGAAATGACTACTGATTTCACAAAACTCATTAAACCTACTCTGTCAAAAGACAGCCCCCCAAAAGAAAAATCCTTCCCCAAAGAGCTTGAAACCAATATGCAGAAAGATGAAGAACAGCAAAGTTTGCAGAGAGGCCAGGTGACTTTTCAAAGGCCACATAGGAGTGGAACCCAGAAAGCTACCAGGTTCCCAGCCCCATGATCAATAAACTCCCATGGAAATGATTTGCTATTTTCTAAACTGAGATTTAGCACCTAGAGGGGTATCTCCTAACCTCTTTTCATGTACAAAGACAGAAGAACAAGCAACCGGTCGGTCAGGTGACATCATTAGGTGTTCTTCCCTGCCAGCACTGGAGCTGGTTTGAGCCTAATTGTTTCAATTTGGGTGTGGAAAAAAATGATCTGTCTGTTAAGACCAGCAATTATGCCGCAGCTTTGCAATCCCATTCAGATGGAACTGGGATGGTGGCAGGATACAAAGAAAAACCCAGCACCTAACACAGAATGCAGCCCACCTCCACGGACACTTGAAGCCATAACAGTGTAGGTGCTACTGATTTCCCGTTCTCTGCTCTTCTTAAATCCTTTCTCAGGGTCTGTTCTGTATATGTTTGCATTGAGAGATTCTAGGAGTGTCTGTGCTACTCTGGGGGTAACTGCAGGGAAGCAGGGGGAAAGACTGAATTAGATTGCTAATTGGCAGCAGGATTTTGGTGAGACTTAACTTTAATGTACCACTTCACTGATACAAGGAACAGGAGAGTGATGAAGCTTTTTTTTTACTTTTAACACAGAAATCGAAATACTTTGACTTGTGTATATGCCATTATTTCTAAGGTGCAAAGTTGCCTGAAACTTAAAGCATGGGAAAGCTGATTTTCTTTCTTCCTACCCTGATTAGTTCTCTGTACTGGAATTATTATTTGTTTAAAGCCCATCTCTCACTCCTCCTCCTTACACACAGGAAGGAACAGCAGCTAAATAGGACTGGATCAGCCTCCAGCCTTTAGCAGTAATTCATGTCAGCAAATAGTGTGTCATGTGGATCCCCTGGCACCTGCCAAAAACACAGCAAAACAACTTTAGTGGAGTTCTATTGAGTTTTTAGAGGAATGCACAGGAAAATGGGAATGGACAGATAAGAACACATGGGAGGAATTTCTAGTCTTCTCTGCATTCCAGATTTATGGATCAGGTAGTGCTTTGGGTCAGGAGTGAAGTGTTTGACAGAGAACTGTGGGTGGGATACAATTGGCAAATGCAGGCAAAAACATTTCAAGGTCAATATTCAGCCTTTAGTAGTGAGTGTTATTTTGCTGTCGCCAGCGTTTTTCATGGATATTCAATGTCAGGCCATGTCTGGCCATCGGCATTGAATATCCAGGGTTATGTGTCCGGCTATCTCTTTTGTGGTTATGTGTGATATTTAGCACTTAACCGCCTGAGCAACACCACTTAAAGATAGGACTGACTTTATGTGGTTCGATTTAACCACTAAACTTAGGCGGTTAACTGCACAAATGCTGACTCCGCCCCCCCGGACCGCCCACAAAATAGCCAGCTTTCTGCTTAGCAGTTTGTGGTGATATTCAGTGGCACTTACTGGTTAAGAACTGATGAATATCAGCAGATAGCCATGCACAAGTGATTTAACCAGCCAGTAGCCTACAATGGAGAGGATCAAAGTACACAACACAAACAATCCAAAAAAGAAGCACAAAGGGCTCTCAAGAAATGGTACAATGTGCTTTATTTATGACCCGACACGGGCTGTGTTTCAGCGTAATACAACGTCTGCCTCAGAGACAAATCAGCATTCATCACATAAGCTGTTACTCAAAGTAACAGCTCAATATATTGTCAGTGCGCTCTGGAAATGGAGATTTAATGCAATACAAACCGCCATGGAAACATGGCAAAAAAATAATCTCTGTTTCCAGAGTGCACTGTCAATATATTGAGTATTACACTTTAAATAACAGCTTATGGGGTCCTTTTACTAAGCTGTGGTAAAAATGGACTGCGGTAGTGTAGGCACTTGTTTTGGGTTTTTATCGCATCTGCAAAAAAAAGGGCTTTTAAAAAAATGGGACAGGAAAAGGGCATGAAGTAAAACTGAAACCAGCATGCGCCTAAAACCAGCCTGAGCCCTGTTTTTAATTACCCCTCTCTAGACCCCCGCAGGACCCTTGCCCACGGAGGTGGAGAGAGGGTTTCAGAAGGCTCATAATAAGTCTCCTAAATATGACCTCTGTTTTCTGGCTCCTAATTTCCAAGGACATCCTAGGGCATCTATTCTCCCACATGATGTACTAGAGTTTAAAAGATAGTCTATTTATGTGATATAAGGTGTGAAATGAAACAGAGACTAGAGAATAGTGAGATAGAATTTTACTTGTGTGTCTGTGAAACAGTTTAAAGAGAAGAGATTGAAACAGAGACTGGAGCAGTGTAAAAGAAATAGTCTTTTATTCTCACCCAATCAGGACTTCAAGTTGGTACATTCAGTCAGAATCTGGGTTCAACCGGCCAGAGCTTCGCCGTTGTCCGATCCAAGTTGGGGAGGGACTCCGACGATAGCTCTGAGGCACATTTCTTATATAGCATTTACAGTCCATACAACTCAATTAGAGAGGGACTTTTTTTTCTACTCTTTCTTCATCTCTGAATCATACTTAACCACAGGTCAGGTGCCCACCTGCCCCTCCTTTCTAAGATTTCTTCATAATGCCAATTTCAACACTTGTAAGACCTCTTTCCTAATATTGAGAGAGATTTGTGTCTTTGTATCTTGTGACTCTGGGAGCCATTTTACAAAGACAAACTCCATCTTAGGAACCAAGCTTTTTACCATTTTTGTCATTATTTCCCTCATCTTAAGTGTTACATCTAATTTGAAAGTTGTACCAAGTTTCAATAAGACTCACCAAGCAGTCCTGCTATTGCAGGCTCTCTGCTATAAGGCCATCAGCTGATTATCAGGCCTAGTCAGTGCTTTTCAGCTGTTTAAGATATGTAACTTGGCCTACCACTATTCCAGTGGATGGGTCTCACGCTGGGACACATATTAACAGCCCTTAACACCACCCACTGATCTAGCGGTAAGGGCTCACATGCTACACATGCGGTGACCAGTTGTTACATGCCTACTGCCAATTACAGCCAGAAATGCCGCATTTGGGAGGAAATAAATAAATCATCCAGGTGTTATGGGCACGCGGCAAATCTGAAATTATTGCCAGGGGGGCATGGTAGCCTGGCGGTAGTCTCATTTTGGCGCATGCTGAATGCACATAGAGCCTAACGTGCCTTTGTAAAAAAGGCCTCTACGTATTAATGCTGATCTGTCAAACTGACCCCTAAGGCAGGTGTTGTATTACATCAAAACACAGCCCATGTCCGGTCATAAATAAAGCACACTTGAACCATTTCTTGAGATCCTTTTGTGCTTCTTTTTTGAATTAACCAGCCAGTAGGCATTTCTTGCTGATTAACCCCCCTGTTAACTAAGCTGTGCTAGCAGTTGCCAGTGCACTAATGCCGAGAAGGGGGTAAATCACTTTAAATATTGACCCCTTCATTTTGTTTGGTTTCCCTCATCATTGATGGGTCTTTTTGTTTATTTTTTAAAATGTTAATTTCAGGGCAATTTTGTTAATAGAGCACACTATCCCCTGAATTATATAAAAGTTGCTAAAAATTGTGTGCCCAATTTGCACACAATTTAATTAAATAATGAACTAATTAGCACAGATTATTAACTCGTTAACAACCAATTATTGGCACTAATTATTGAATTGAAATATATGTGCATAAATTTAGCCGCAGGATCCGAACCTAAATTTTACATGCAAGTTGAAAAAGGGGGCACAGAAATGGGAGGGTCATGAGTGGAACAGGGGCGTTACGAACACTTACATGCATTGTTATAGAATGAGGGGGATACACGCCTGATTTAGGTGCATACATTTCTACCACGTACAGTTGGTAGATATGACCACGTCTAAAGTTAGCTGTGATTCCCGGGTTTAAGGGCTATTTTATAAGCTCTGCCTGGACTATCGCCGGATGGCGCATGCCCAAAATGTGGAGGGAATGGGGCACTGCTGGGACATATGTTTTGGAGTTGCCCGAAAGTCTTGAAGTTCTGGACCAACCTTTTACATCAAACAATGAGACTCTGGGTCACAACCTGGTTGCGTACTCCTTTGCTGTTGTTTGGAAAACCGGAGTTGGGAACACAGTGGCCTAAGGCCTATGCCGACTTCGTGAAACGAGCGACTTTGATGGCAAAAAAGGCTATACTTATCGATTGGCTGGAACCAAAAGGACCCTCTATCCAAACATGGCGCACTCAGATGGTATCATTACTAAGAATGGAGAGACTAAACGTTATTAATAGACCACAACAAGAATTCGAATTGTTTTTGACCAGATGGTCCCCATTCATAGAGACTCTACCCACTGGAGCAAGAAGTCACTTGCTGAACATATAATTAAAGAGACAAAGAGAGGGTGGTTTTGAGTTATGTTTAGCGGGGGGGGGGGGGGGTGGAAGCAGGGGCAGAAGGGAGGGAGGATAGGAGGATAGAAGAGGGGAAGGGGGGAGGAGTAGGAAGGATAGGAAGGGTTTATATAACTGATGGCATTACATGTTATTGGAGATGTGATTTAATGTATGTCATCAATAAAAAAGATTGAAACATAAGCTCTGTCTAACTTACAGCGCAGTTTACAGAATAGTGCTTTTTTTCAGTGCCGATTTTTTGGCGCCATATATAGAATTCATCCCCATAGACACACTATTTTTCAAGAAGTGGTTATTGAACAATAATACATACTGTTAACAACACAGGAAAATTTTACATTTCAGGCTTTTCAATGTTAAATTTATTTGATATACCATATATTTTCAGAAAATAAATCTAAGTAGTTTACAATCCAATATATAATTCATTTTGGGTTAAAAACTATATGAAAGGACATCCCTAGGATAAAGTACTGGAATAGTAGGGGTGGGGGAGGAAGGACACAGGTGCATTGGAGAACTGCATTTGGAATCTTGGGCCTCGATGTTCAAAACTCTGGTGGTGTTTCGAATAGCACCATAGTAATATCGCTGGAAAAGTGCAGAAGAGCAACGCCCTAATGCGCAGTGCTAATGAGATACAAATATAGACACTCATAGCGATGAGCATTAGGGAGTTTGGTGGGAGGATTGTGCTTTGGAGTGGAAGGAATGTGCTGGCGCATGTGCAGAAGAGTTCTGCGATAAGCTCAGCTCCTGTGCGCATGCGCCTGGTAAAACCCCCTTTTTTATATGTACTTACCACACACATATTATTCTATGACTAGCCGTTAAGCCCGTTAAAACAGGCGAGATTTGTGTTTTGCAAAATGTAATAATTCTCACCTCCATCCATCCATGTCCAGCAAACCTTCTCTCTCCCCTGACCTCCCCTCCCCCGATCCATCTCCAGCAACCCTGCTCTCTCCCCTGCCCTCCCCCCATGTCCAGCAGCTCTCCTGTATCCCCTGGCCTCCCCCATCCACCAACCATCCTCTCTCCCCTGCCCTCCCCCCATATCCAGCAACCCTCCTCTTTCCCTTGGCCTCCCCCCCCCCCCCGTCCACCAACCCTCCTCTCTCTCTTGCCCTCCCCCCATGTCCAGCAACCCTCCTCTCTCCCCTGCCCTCCCCTCCCCTCCATCGATCCATGTCCAGCAACCCTGCTCTCTCCCCTGCCCTCCCCCCATGTCCAGCAGCTCTCCTGTATCCCTGGCCTCCCCCCATCCACCAACCATCCTCTCTCCCCTGCCCTCCCCCCATATCCAGCAACCCTCCTCTTTCCCTTGGCCTCCCCCCCGTCCACCAACCCTCCTCTCTCTCCTGCCCTCCCCTCATGTCCAGCAACCCTCCTCTCTCCCCTGCCCTCCCCTCCCCTCCATCAATCCATGTCCAGCAACCCTGCTCTCTCTCCTGCCCTCCCCCCATGTCCAGCAGCCCTCTGTATCCCCTGGCCTCCCTCCGTCCACCGACCCTCCTCTCTTCCCTCCCCTCCCCCCATATCCAGCAACCCTCCTCTTTCCCTTGGCCTCCCCCCCCCCCGTCCACCAACCCTGCTCTCTCCCCTGCCCTCCCCCCATGTCCAGCAACCATCCTCTCTGCCCTGCTCTTTCCCCATGTCCAGCAACCCTCCTCTCTCCCCCCTGCCCTCCCCCCATATCCAGCTACCCTCCTCGCTGCCGCTCCCTCCCCCCTTTGTGCCGGGCCCCCTGCACTGACATGAGAGCGCCTCTCACCTCCGTGTGAAAGTGCTGCAGGCAGCAGCAGAGATTGCTCTGCTGCTGCCTGCAGCGCTTCCACACGGAGGTGAGAGGCGCTGTCATGTGAATGCAGGGGACCCGATACGGAGGGGAGCGGGAGCAGCAGTGGCGACGTCGGGGGTGGAGGTTGGTGCACCGGCGATGTTGCTTCATCTTCAGGCTCCAGCGGCAGCGTCTGTTTCCCTCTCTGTTCCACCCCCTGACATCATCACGTCTTGACACGAGGGCGGGACAGAGAGGGAAGTCTCTACTGCACATTTGTGGGTGAGTCGGTCACTTGTCATTTATATAGTTAGATTTTCAAAGGAGGAAGAATTGACATCAAATTAAAAGGCGACAACTAATCCCTTTTAAGTCTAGAAACTGAGGACAAATAAGCAGACGTTACTATACTCAGGGAAAAGAGATCCTGTTTTATCCTATTATAACCTGAGATCTCCTCATCCTGACCAATAAAAAGCTGGATGTTCAAAAATGGAACATTGTGATAAAAGAGAATACCAGAATGGCAATCCTAGATGTGTCAGTTCTGAATGATTACTCTGTGAATCACATAGAGAGAGAAGACCCTGAATTACTAAGAAATGCAGCCTGAGACCAAGAAAATGGGCAGAAGGATGCAGAAGTATTTCCCATCATTTTGGGTGCCACAGACTTGATAGTAAGGATTTCCTAGCACATCTGTACAGCACCCAGAAAAAAGATGGGACCCCCAACATTTTTCCAAATAATCCAAAATTTCTGCCTGAAATTCTAGACATTTCCAAGTATTTTACTTTCCAAAACAAAACAGTTCAGCTCTTAATTAATGAAACTCTAGAATTAATTGAGCCAACAGTTCAGTGGCATCGAAGATTTTGTGAATGTGTCAAGGCTGAAGGAGGACACTTTGAACACAAATTAAGAAACCCTGCATTACACTAATGTATTTTCAAAGATCATACTAAGGGCTTCTTTTACAAAGCCACGCTAGCGATTCCTCCGTGGCAAATGCGACAAAACCCACAGGAATTGAATGACATTTGTCACATTTGCCAAGTTGGAAATCATTGCACAACTTTGTAAAAAGAGCACTAAATGTTTAAACAATTGCAAAGTATTTTGAAACTATGTAACGGGTCCCATTTTTTCTGGATGCCATGTAGATAGGTTGCCTATAAGGGGATGGGATTGGATATACCGCATTTCTGTGGTTACAATCAAAGCAGTTTACATACATGGTGAGCATTAGCAGTAAATTTGGGAGACTGAGATCACATGTCCTGGCTTAGCAGCTAGGTTCATTCCTGTCTGGTATGCACACAACTGACCCATTTGGAAAAATAGCCCTGGAAGAAATCAAATTAAGGAAAGATATTTTGGATTTAGCTCGTCCTTTTTCATTTATAGCTCAAAGCAAGTTGCATTCTGATATAGTAGGTATTTCTTGTCCTTGGAGGGTTTACAATCTAATGGGCTGATGCAGAATTCTAGTACAGACATGGTTAGCACAATGTCTCCGCTTAATTTTCTGGGCATGCAATGCAGAAAAGGGCTTTGCACAGAAGCTAGCTGCTCTTAGTGCAAAACCTTGTGTGCATACATGTGCTGTTCTCTCCCTGATTAGTCACATGTTTTGCAAGGATCTAATATGAGGAAAGGCTGAAGACATTAGGGCTCTTCAGCTTGGGAAAGAGATGGCTGAGGGGAGATATGATTGAGGTCTACAAAATCCAGAATGGTGTAGAACAAGTAGAAGTGAATTGATTTTTTTTTTACTCGTTCCAAAAGTACAAAGACTAGGGGACACTCAAGGAGTTACATGGAAATACTTTTTAAAACAAATAGGAGGAAATATTTTTTTCACGCAAAGCGAATGCTACATACCTGTAGAGGGTATTCTCCGAGGCCAGCAGGCTGATTGTTCTCACTGATGGGTGACGTCCACGGCAGCCCCTCCAATCGGAAACTTCACTAGCAAAGGCCTTTGCTAGCTCTCGCGCGCCCATGCACACCGCGCATGCGCGGCCGTCTTCCCGCCCGAACCGGCTTGTGTTCGTCAGTCCCGTAAGTAGCAAGACAAAGACAAGGGAAGACACAACTCCAAAGGGGAGGCGGGCGGGTTTGTGAGAACAATCAGCCTGCTGTCCTCGGAGAATACCTTCTACAGGTGTGTAGCATTCGCTTTCTCCGAGGACAAGCAGGCTGCTTGTTCTCACTGATGGGGTATCCCTAGCCCCCAGGCTCACTCAAAACAACAAACATGGTCAATTGGGCCTCGCAACGGCGAGGACATAACTGAGATTGACCTAAAAACTTATCCAACTAACTGAGAGTGTAGCCTGGAACAGAATAAACATGGGCCTAGGGGGGTGGAGTTGGATTCTAAACCCCGAACAGATTCTGAAGCACTGACTGCCCGAACTGACTGTCGTGTCGGGTATCCTGCTGCAGGCAGTAATGAGATGTGAATGTGTGGACAGATGACCACGTCGCAGCTTTGCAGATCTCTTCAATAGTGGCTGACTTCAAGTGGGCCACTGACGCAGCCATGGCTCTGACATTGTGAGCCATGACATGACCCTCAAGAGCCAGCCCAGCCTCGGCGTAAGTGAAGGAAATGCAATCTGCTAGCCAATTGGATATGGTGCGTTTCCCCACAGCCACTGCCCTCCTGTTGGGATCAAAAGAAACAAACAATTGGGCGGACTGTCTGTTGGGCTGTGTCCGCTCCAGATAGAAGGCCAATGCTCTTTTGCAGTCCAATGTGTGCAGCTGACGTTCAGCAGGGCAGGAATGAGGACGGGGAAAAAATGTTGGCAAGACAATTGACTGGTTCAGATGGAACTCAGACACTACCTTCGGCAAGAACTTAGGGTGAGTGCGGAGGACTACTCTATTATGATAAAATTTGGTGTAAGGGGCCTGGGCTACCAGGGCCTGAAGCTCACTGACTCTACGAGCTGAAGTAATTGCCACCAAGAAAATGACCTTCCAGGTCAAGTACTTCAGATGGCAGGAGTTCAGTGGCTCAAAAGGAGGTTTCATCAGCTGGGTGAGAACGACATTGAGATCCCATGACACTGTAGCAGGTTTGACGGGGGGCTTTGACAAAAGCAAACCTCTCATGAAGCGAACAACTAAAGGCTGTCCTGAGATCGGCTTACCTTCCACACGGTAATGGTATGCACTGATTGCGCTAAGGTGAACCCTTACAGAGTTGGTCTTGAGACCAGACTCAGACAAGTGCAGAAGGTAGTCAAGCAGAGTCTGTGTAGGACAAGAGCGAGGATCTAAGGCCTTGCTGTCACACCAGACGGCAAACCTCCTCCATAAAAAGAAGTAACTCCTCTTAGTGGAATCTTTTCTGGAAGCAAGCAAGACACGGAAGACACCCTCTGACAGACCCAAAAAGGCAAAGTCTACACTCTCAACATCCAGGCCGTGAGAGCCAGAGACTGGAGGTTGGGATGCAGAAGCGCCCCTTCGTCCTGTGTGATGAGGGTCGGAAAACACTCCAATCTCCACGGTCTTCGGAGGACAACTCCAGAAGAAGAGGGAACCAGATCTGACTCGGCCAAAACGGAGCAATCAGAATCATGGTGCCCCGGTCTTGTTTGAGTTTCAACAAAGTCTTCCCCACCAGAGGTATGGGAGGATAAGCATACAGCAGACCTTCCCCCCAATCCAGGAGGAAGGCATCCGATGCCAGTCGACCGTGGGCCTGAAGTCTGGAACAGAACTGAGGGACCTTGTGGTTGGCTCGAGATGCGAAGAGATCTACCCAGGGTGTGCCCCACACTTGGAAGATCTGGCACACTACTCCGGAATTGAGCGACCACTAGTGAGGTTGCATAATTCTGCTCAACCTGTCGGCCAGACTGTTGTTTACGCCTGCCAGATATGTGGCTTGGAGCCATATGCCGTAACGGCGAGCTCAGAGCCACATGCTGACGGCTTCCTGACACAGGGGGTGAGATCCGGTGCCCCCCTGCTTGTTGATGTAATACATGGCAACCTGGTTGACTGTCTGAATTTGGATAATTTGGTGGGACAGCCGATCTCTGACAGAGCATTCCAGACCGCTCGTAACTCCAGGAGATTGATCTGCAGATCGCATTCCTGGAGGGACCAGCTTCCTTGGGTGTGAAGTCCACATGCTGACGGCTTCCTGACACAGGGGGCGAGATCCGGTGCCCCCCTGCTTGTTGATGTAATACATGGCAACCTGGTTGACTGTCTGAATTTGGATAATTTGGTGGGACAGCCGATCTCTGACAGAGCATTCCAGACCGCTCGTAACTCCAGGAGATTGATCTGCAGATCGCATTCCTGGAGGGACCAGCTTCCTTGGGTGTGAAGTCCATCAACATGAGCTCCCCACCCCAGGAGAGACGCATCCGTAGTCAGCACCTTTTGTGGCTGAGGAATTTGGAAGGGGCGTCCCAGAGTCAAATTGGCCCAAATCGTCCACCAGTACAGGAATTTGAGAAAACTCGTGGACAGGTGGATCACGTCCTCTAGACCCCCAGCAGCCTGAAACCACTGGGAAGCTAGGGTCCATTGAGCAGATCCCATGTGAAGACGAGCTATGGGAGTCACATGGACTGTGGAGGCCATGTGGCCAAGCAATCTCAACATCTGCTGAGCTGTGATCTGCTGGGACGCTCGTACCCGGGAGACGAGGGACAGCAGATTGTTGGCCCTTGTCTCCGGGAGATAGGCACGAGCCGTCTGAGAATCCAGCAGAGCTCCTATGAATTCGAGTCTCTGTACTGGGAGAAGATGGGACTTTGGGTAATTTATCACAAACCCTAGTAGCTCCAGGAGTCGAATAGTCATCTGCATGGACTGTAGAGCTCCTGCCTCGGAAGTGTTCTTCACCAGCCAATCGTCAAGGTAAGGGAACACGTGCACTCAGAGCCTGCGAAGCGCTGCTGCTACCACAGCTAGGCACTTCGTGAACACTCTGGGCGCAGAGGCGAGCCCAAAGGGTAGCACACAGTACTGGAAGTGACGTGATCCCAGACGAAATCGAAGATACTGTCTGTGAGCTGGCAGTATCGGGATGTGTGTATAAGCATCCTTTAAGTCCAGAGAGTATAGCCAATCGTTTTGCTGAATCATGGGAAGAAGGGTGCCCAGGGAAAGCATCCTGAACTTTTCCTTGACCAGATATTTGTTCAGGGCCCTTAGGTCTAGGATGGGACGCATCCCCCCTGTTTTCTTTTCCACAAGGAAGTACCTGGAATAGAATCCCAGCCCTTCTTGCCCCAGTGGCACGGGCTCGACCGCATTGGCGCTGAGAAGGGCGGAGAGTTCCTCTGCAAGTACCTGCTTGTGCTGGAAGCTGAAGGACTGAGCTCCCGGTGGACAATTTGGAGGCATGGCTGCCAAATTGAGGGTGTATCCTTGCCGGACTATTTGGAGAACCCACTGGTCGGAGGTTATGAGAGGCCACCTTTGGTGAAAAACTTTCAACCTCCCCTCGACCGGCAGATCGTCCGGCACGGACACTTTGACCTCGGCTATGCTCTGCTGGAGCCAGTCAAAAGCTCGCCCCCTGCTTTTGCTGGGGAGCTGTGGGGCCTTGCTGAGGCGCACGCTGCTGACGAGAGCGCGCGCGCTAGGACTTAGCCTGGGCCGCAGGCTGTCGAGAGGGAGGATTGTACCTATGCTTACCAGAAGAGTAGGGAACAGTCCTCCTTCCCCCATAAAAACGTCTACCTGAAGAGGTAGATGCTGAAGGCTGCCGGTGGGAGAATTTGTCTAAAGCGTTATCCCGCTGGTGGAGCTGTTCTACCACCTGTTCAACTTTCTCTCCAAAAATGTTGTCCGCTCGGCAAGGGGAGTCCGCAATCCGCTGCTGGATTCTATTCTCCAGGTCGGAGGCACGTAGCCATGAGAGTCTGCGCATCACCACACCTTGAGCAACAGCCCTGGACGCAACATCAAAGGTATCATATACCCCTCTGGCCAAGAAATTTCTGCACGCCTTCAGCTGCCTGACCACCTCCTGAAACGGCTTGGCTTGCTCAGAAGGGAGCTTGTCCACCAAGCCCGCCAACTGCCGCACATTGTTCCGCTGTTTTAATTGGTTTGCAATAAAGAACTTGTTTAAGAAGACACCACTTGAGAGAGGACTTTTTTGTATAGGACTGAATCTTGGCCACTAGCATAGAAGAATGGTAGGCCTTCCTCCCAAAGGAGTCTAAGGTTCTAGAGTCCTTGCCCGGGGGCGCCGAAGCATGCTCCCTAGAACTCTTAGCCTTCTTTAGGGCCAGATCCACCACACCAGAGTCGTGAGGCAACTGAGTGTGCATCAGCTCTGGGTCCCCATGGATCCAGTAATGGAATTCGATCTTCTTGGGAATGTGGGGATTAGTTAGAGGCTTGGTCCAGTTTGCCAGCAATGTCTTTTTTAGGACATGATGCATGGGTACTGTGGACGCTTCCTTAGGTGGAGAAGGATAGTCCAAGAGCTCAAACATTTCAGCCCTGGGCTCATCCTCCACAACCACCGGGAAGGGGATGGCCGTAGACATCTCCCGGACAAAGGCCGCAAAAGACAGACTCTCGGGAGGAGAAAGCTGCCTTTCAGGGGAGGGAGTGGGATCAGAAGGAAGGCCATCAGACTCCTCGTCCGAGAAATATCTGATGTCCTCCTCCTCCTCCCACGAGGCCTCACCATCAGTGTCAGACACAAGTTCATGAACCTGTGTCTGAAGCCATGCCCGACTCGACTCCGTGGAAACACGGCCACGGTGAGAGGGCCGAGAGGTAGACTCCCTCGCCAGCACCGGCAAAGCTCCCTCCACCGACGTCGTTGGGAAGTCTTCCTGGGAGGCGGCCGCAGCCGGTACCGATGTCGGAGACCTCACCCCGGTGGGAAGGAGACCGGTGTCGATGCTTCTTTGATTTCTTCAAACGAAGCATGTCACCGGAGCTTCCCGGTACCGACGAGGAGGACGTAGAATCCAACCGTCTCTTCCTCGGTGCCGAGGCCGAAGAAGGTCGGTCTCGGGGGGCTGTACCGCAGGAGCCCTCAGGGCGGGAGGAGACCCACCCGAAGGCTCACTGCCACCAGCAGGGGAATGGACAGCCCTCACCTGCACTCCAGTCGAAGCACCACCGTCCAACAACATCAGCAACAGCGGAGGTCCCGATACCACCGACGTCGATGCAGCCTTCCGATGTCTTGGTACCGACGATGCAGAGTGTCGAAGCCTCGATGCCGTCGATGCAGTCGATTCCGAGGTCGAAGACTTTGATGCTGTCGACGTCGATGCACTCGATACGTCCCATGCTGTTGTCGACGAAGAGCCCAAGAACAACACGTTCCACTGGGCCAATCTCGCTACCTGAGTCCTCTTTTGTAAAAGAGCACAAAGACTGCAGGCCTGCGGGCGGTGCCCAGCCCCCAGACACTGAAGACATGAAGCGTGCCTATCTGTGAGCGAGATTACCCGGGCGCACTGGGTGCACTTTTTGAAGCCGCTGGGAGACTTCGATGACATGGGTGGAAAAATCACGCCGGCGAAATCAAAATTCGCGATGATGATGAAAGGCACCAAAAATAAGGGAGAGAAAACCCGTACCGAGGCCAAAAAAGGCCGATCCCGAAAGCGAAAGGAAACTTACGCTGGGGGAAAAACTGGACACACGGGAAGGGACAAGACCGAAAGGTCTCTCTCTTTTTTTTTTTTTTTTAGCGAAATCGTGACGACGCGCTAGGGTCAACTTGAGGGGCACGAAACGGCGGCAAAACACGATCGTCCCGAGCGCGGACAAAAGAAGACTGATGAACACGAGCCGGTTCGGGCGGGAAGACGGCCGCGCATGCGCGGTGCGCATGGGCGCGCAAGAGCTAGCAAAGGCCTTTGCTAGTGAAGTTTCCGATTGGAGGGGCTGCCGTGGACGTCACCCATCAGTGAGAACAAGCAGCCTGCTTGTCCTCGGAGAATGAATAGTTAAGCTCTGGAACTCTGCGCCAGAGGATGTAGCATATCTGGGTTTAAAAAGGATTTGGGCAAGTTCCTGGAGGAAAAGTCCACAGTCTGCTATTGAGACAGACATGGGGAAGCCACTGATTGCCCTGGAATTGGTAACATGGAATGTTACTACTATTTGGGTTTCTGCCAGGTACCTGTGCCCTGGATTGGCCACTGTTGGAAACAGGATACTGGGCTAGATGGACCACTGGTCTGACCCAGTATGACTGTTCTTATGTAATTTGCATATAATTTGCTTCAGACATTGGTGAGCAAAAATTGAGTGTTACATTTGTGTTAGAAGCGCATGGTTCTAATGCAAGCTTTCTGCATTTGCCCCTAAGTTTGTACCTGAGGCAATAGATGGTTAAATGACTTGGCCAAGATCACAAGGAGCTGTAGAGGGATTTGAAGTGGGTTTCCCTAGTTCTCAGCTGCTGTTCTAATCATTAGCCTACATCTAGTAGTGGAAAGAAAATATGAAACAAGAAATCAAAGGGTAACAGGAGAAGGATTTGGCCAGTTGTGTATCCAGATTTACAACTGTAGGTCCTTAATTAGAGATCTGAAGAAAAGAGTATCACACTCATTACCTATTCTTTTTCAGGTGCAAAACCCAACAGATTTGAAATAGAACCTGTAAGAATTCAACAGTTTCTGTGATTCCCGCTCGTTCCTGACTACAGTGTAGGTTTCAAAGGTCACAACAACCATGCAAACTACACAGCTGAAGATAAACAATGTGAGTATATATGTCATGTATTTTATTTTTTCATTCTGTCTCAGCATTTTCCTCCCGCTTCTTTGGATTTCATCTCAATAGGCACCGGCTTCTGATTGTGCTATAGCAAATCCTGATCCAGCCCTGGTACTGCAGGGATGGCCTTAAGCCAGATGCAATTCACATCTCTCTCTTCTGAACCTCATTAATATGCAGATACTGTGAGCACTTCATAACATAACATAACATCTGGTCTTATATCCGCTTACACCTTGCAGTTCAAAGGGGGTAACAGTAACATCAAGAGCCAGAACAATCCTCTGGGAGGACAGTTAAAAAAGAGTGGCAATTAAAACTAAAATTACGGTTAAAAAGCTTTGTTTAGTACACATTTCTGAAAGAGCAAAGTCTTAATACTTTTCCTAAATGACAGGTAAGAATGAGATAACCAAAATGTCCAGGCAAACTCTTTGCAATCCCTAGCCATGGAAAGTCTGGGCAGGATAGGACTGGACGCAGGAACTGAAGTCAGGTTCCTTTCCATGGCAGGCTCAGTTACTTTATGCATCACCTAAATGATAAGAGAAGCTAAGTGGTTTATAAATGTTATGGGATGGGGAGGACAGAGAGAAACATCAAAATAACCAGTTTCATAGGGACAGGCAAGGATACAATCTATACAGGAAGGAAGTAAATGGGAGGAAAATACAACAGTTCCAGCCGAGTAATAGTGAGTAATATGGGGCCGTGGAAATCTTTAATTCAAAGCATTCAGGAAGGCTGTGGAAAAAATAAAAGGTGTGTGCAGTTATTTCAATTTAATAAGGATGGTTTCTGATCTAAGAAAGATAGGGAGGCTATTCTGTAGAGTTGGAGCTGAAACACTAAAAAAGGAGGTTCAAATAATATCCAAGTAAACCTGACGGAATGATGGTACAACCGACTCTTTATGCCAAGCTATGAGGTAAGAGGTAGAGCTTTTCCTCACTTTTATCACTTTATTTCCAGGGACTTCATTCTCTATCAGCCTTCTTTGGATATGGTGGAACCCAAAGTGTGCGTGTGTCAAGGGGGGGGGGGGGGGTGCGGGGGAATGATGGAGACATGGAGGGGCATAATCGAACGGTGCCGGCCATCTCCGTGGCCGGCTCCGTAAATGGGCGGAGCCAACCGTATTTTCGAAAAAGATGGCCGGCCGGCTAAATCTCAACATTTAGGTCAAATGTTGAGATTGCCGGGTTTAGAGATGGCCGGCTTTGGTTTTCGGCCATAATGGAAACCGGGCCCGGCCATCTCAAACCCGGCGAAATGCAAGGTATTTGGTCGTGGGAGGAGCCAGCATTTGTAGTGCACTGGTCCCCCTCACATGCCAGAACACCAACCGGGCACCCTAGGGGGCACTTCTAAAAATTAAAAATAAAAATTGCTCCCAGGTGCATAGCTCCCTTCCCTTGGGTGCTGAGCCCCCCAAATCCCCACAAAACCCACTCCCCACAACTCTAGACCACTACCATAGCCCTAAGGGGTGAAGGGGGCACCTACATGTAGGTACAGTGGGTTTGGGGGGGTCCCATTTACCACCACAAGTGTAACAGGTAGGGGGGGATGGGCCTGGGTCCAACTGCCTGAAGTGCACTGCACCCACAAAAAACTGCTCCAGGTACCTGCATACTGTTGTCAGGGAGCTGGGTATGACATTTCAGGCTGGCAAAAAAATGTTTTTAATTTTTTTTTTTTTAGGGTGGGAGGGGGTTGGTGACAACTGGGGGAGTAAGGGGAGGTGATCCCCGATTCCCTCCGGTGGTCATCTGGTCAATTGGGGCACTTTTTTGAGGCTTGGTCGTAAAAATAAATGGACCAAGTGAAGCCGGCGAAATGCTCATCAGATCCGGCCATCTTTTTTCCATTATCGGGCAAAGCCGGCCATCTCGTAACCACGCCCCGTTCCGCCTTCTGTACCCTGCCAACACGCTCCCTTTAAGTTTCGCCGGCTCCGCGACAGAAAGCAGTTGGCGCCGGCCAAAATTGGCTTTTGATTATACCGATTTGGCCGGGTTCAGGAGATGGCTGGCCATCTCCCGATTTGTGTCGGAAGATGGCCGGCGATCTCTTTTGAAAATAGTGACAAGTCTATTCCTTCAATTATGTGCACGTCTCCCTATTAGAGGCCATTCAGTGCATAATGATTTTACCTTTCTGTGCATCGCATGGGTCTCAGTTCCCTATCTTAAAGCATTAATTTGGCTATCTGTGGAGAAAGGGAGGATACATTATTTATGTGTTATGTGGTTGCATACAAAGCAGGGAAGCTTATTATTATTATTGAAAATATTGGAGATGGGACTGTATGCTCTTCAGAACCCTGTAATTATTATTCTCAGTCTGTTCTTGAGATGGCATCCAGTTCTTTTTGCATCTGTTATCAAGAAGATGAAGAGAAAATACTAACCAGTCAATATTCAGCCGGAGGTGGTCAGCATGTTTTTAAATGCTGACCCTCATTGGCTACGTATGTTAGATCCGGATAGTCAATACCAGGCACTGTCTTTGAAATATGGGTCTAACCAGACTGTTGCTTGGGGCTCGTACTTATGCAGTCCTGGTGAATATTCAATAGTGACCAGTATAAGATACTTATGTGGGTCCCAGGCCTCGGCTAGGATCTGTATAAGTGCCTCTATCATTTCCACTCTTCCCTCTCTCCAGCTGATTCTGACAGACTTACACAGTCTGTGCCAGAGCTGGTGGTGGGAGGCGGGGCTGGTGGTTGGGGGGCGGGGATAGTGCTGGGCAGACTTATACGGTCTGTGCCCTGAAAAAGACAGGTACAAATCAAGGTAAGGTATACACAAAAAGTGACACATATGAGTTTATCATGCTGGGCAGACTGGAAAACTCTTTTTATTGGAAAAAACTAAAAACAAATAACATACAAATCAAAAACAAGCCCCTAGCTATACACGGTCCTCCTATCTATGTACACCCCCTCCCCCTCCTCAATAGTACAGTGGAAACTGTTTATTAGAAAGACCAAAGAAAAAAACCGGACATGCAAATCAAACCCCAGGCTCCTAGCTAGACATGGTCTGCCTATCTATGTACACCCCCTCCTCAATAATACAATGGATCAACCCCCCCCCCCCCCGACCCCCCACAACCCCTTCAGACAACTGGCACACAATCCCCTGTGAAGCATGTCCCCTCATGGCGGCTTAAGCCTCACGTGTCTCCACCACCTCGAAGCCACCCCCACCCCTTTTTCCACCCTTTCCCACTTCGCCGCTTCCTGCACCGCCCTTACCACATCCCAGCTGACTACCTCCGCCGGCCGGACCTCCTGGTACAGGGACACCCTGCAGCGCGCCATCCAGAGGCAGTACCGCAATATCACCGAAATCAGAAAGCGTGTTACCGGATCCCCGCGTCCCTCTCCACCCTCTGGGCCATACACCCAGTCCGCATAGCTGTAGTTGCGGAAACTGGGGATCTGCAGCAACGAGGAAACCCGGTCAGAGACCTGGACTGTAAATGGGCACCTCACCAGGAAATGCTCCATCGTCTCTTCAGTTCCAGCACATTCCTCCCGTGGGCACCCTCTATCCCGCACATTGCGATATTTCAAATTTCCTCGGACGTACAGTCTACCGTGAAAGGACAGCCACGCCAGGTCTTTATACTTCACCGGGATGCGGTTCGAAGCAATCAACCGTAACCCCTGCTGCATCCGTGGGGCCGGCGCGTCCCTCAGCGCCAGAGGAGCTGAGAACACCTGCGCCCGTACTCTGTCCATCCAGACCCCCCGTTGTCCTGCCTTCACCTCCCCCACCGTCAGCCCCCACACCCTCACCAATTTCACTAGGGTCTTGCAATAACTCACCCCCCCCGGAGCCCCCCTTCGCAGTGCCACTACCCTCCCCCCCTCCCGCCATAGGTCCCAATATCTCGGCCACCACTGCAGGACACTCCTAGCCCACCCCGGTGGCTCCCGCCCTACCGCCCTCCCCAGATTGAACTGCAGGAACAAAGCGCTGAAAAACAGGACTGGGTTTATCATGCCCACCCCCCCCTCCCTCCTAGACAGATAGGTAACATTCCGTTTTACCGGATTCGTCCTGTTGCCCCAGAGCAGCCGGAAGAACACCCCATACAAGGCCGCGTACCGGCTCTCCGGCAGCAGGCAGATGTAACTGACGAACAGAAACAAAGGAACTAAGTGTGCCTTGATGAGCTGTACCCGCTCCCCCATGGTCATTTTCCACCCCTTCCATCTATCCACCCTCCCCTTCACTTCTTGGAGACACCTATCCCAGTTGTAGAGCCTATAATCCCCCTTCTCGAAGTATATTCCCAAGACCCGTATACGTTCCACAGCTGTAGGAAACCTACCTCCCAACTCAAATTGCAGCCCCTGATCCCCAACCCACAGGCTATTGGACTTTTGAAAATTGACCTGCGACGCTGTTGCCTGCGAGTATTCCTGGATCAGGTTCTGCAATCTACCTCCCTCCCTCTGGTCCGCTACCCACACTGTAACGTCATCTGCATACGCCACGACCCTTAACTGGTTATTGTCCCCCACCTCCACCCCTTCCAGCCCCTCCGCCCCCCCCTTCTCCAGCCGTCTTATAAAAGGGTCGATGGCGTATGCATACAACAGCGGGCTGAGTGGGCACCCCTGTCGGACCCCTGCCCCTACCTCAAACCCCTGCCCTCTCCACCCGTTAACCAGGGGAAAACACCCCGCATGCCGATAGAGTAGCTGTAATTGCTCTATCCAACCCTTCGGAAACCCATAGCGCTCCAGAATGCTCCATAGGACACCCCACTGCACTCTATCAAACGCTTTTTCCTGGTCGAGTGTTACCAACAGCCTACCATGCCCTCCCACTCTACTGCGTTCTACCCCCTCCCGCACCCACGCTGCAGCTTCCAAGACCCCTCTCCCTTTAACCCCACATGCTTGCGAGGCTGCTAGCAAATCCCCAGACACCTGCCTCATTCTCTGGAATAGCATTCGCGCGAAGATTTTTCGATCCGTATTAAGCAGTGCTATAGGCCGCCAGTTGGCCAGCATCGCCGGGTCCTTCCCCTTACTTAGTAGGATAAGAGCCGCCTCTGTCAAGGAACTAGGCAAGGAACCCTCCAACTGGGCTGCCCCCCATACCCTCACCAGGATCGGCACCAGCTGCTCCTTAAAGGCCTGGTAGAACTCAGTTGTTAGCCCATCCGGCCCCGGCGAGGTCTTCCTGTGGAGCGCCCCGATGGCTTCCTCCACCTCCTGTTCTGTCCACGGGTTCAAGAGGGCCTGAAGCTGGGGTCCCCCGTGACCTATCCCCGGGGTTCCTTCCACATAACACTCCATCTGCTCCATATCAATCTGCTGGGCTGAAAGGAACGCCGCAAAGTGGTCCCTCACTGCCCCCAGAATCCCCTCCTTGGTGTCCTGCAGGACCCCCTGTGCATCCCGCACCCCCTCCATCACCCTGCGCGCCCTCCGCTCCCGGCAGCATGCGAAGGGGTCCGGGCTACACATTTTCCCGAAGTCCCGCTCATACACCAAGGAGGTGTAGCGGTTGTACTGTACCTGCTCCAGGAGTGCTTGGAGATCATGTATTTCTTCCTCCCTCCCCCCTTGTGAAATCAATGTGTCCCTCTTTTTCTTTATTGCCATGCCCAACTTTGTCCTTTCCCTCCCCTCCCTTCTCGCCTGTCTGAGAAAGAATCCCCGCGTTCGTCTTTTCACTGTATCCCACCACTCCCCCAATGACTGAAATGCCCCCTGCACTGACACCTGATCTTCCAAAAACCGGCGGTACTCCTCCCGCACCTGCTCGCTACCTAACCACTTTAAATTTAGTCGCCATAACCCCCTCCCTGGCCTCTGCGCTGCCGCCCCCCCCCCACCTGAAGGAGGACCATGTGGTGGTCTGAAAAGTCCACGTCCACGGTTCGTGGACCCCCCAGACAAACCCCCTTCTTTACCAGGAATCTATCGATTCTACTTTTACACTGCCCTCGAAAGAACGTGAACCCCTCCTGTTCCTCACAGAAGGCCACATGCGCGTCTACCAGCTCCGCCTCCCGCATGATCCCTGCCAGCCTCACCCCATCATAGCCCACCTGTACCGATCGTCCCCCACTATCCTTTTTCCGCAATATGGTGTTAAAATCTCCCCCCCAGACTACTTGGCGCGAAGTGTATAGGTAGGGCTTGATCTTCCCAAAGAGGAGCACCCTTTCCTTCTTGCTTTGGGGCCCGTACACATTCACCACCCTCAGTGCTCTATCCTCCCAAATCGCATCCACAACAAGACATCTCCCCACCCCCAGCTCCACCACTCGCTGAATATTCACCCGGTGGGACTTAAATAAGATCCCCACCCCACCATACCTCTCCCCCGCCAACCCCCACACCGAGGGACCCCACTTCCAGGCCCGCCTTGCCCGCCTGATCACCTCAATGGACCGCAGCCGAGTCTCCTGGAGCAGGAAGCAATCTGCTTGGACCCTCGCGAACCAGTCATACGCTAAACACTGCTTCTTCGGAGAGGCGATGCTGGCCACATTCAGCGTGGCAAATGTCAACACTAAGCCTGCCATCCTCATTGCGAGTCACGGGTCTGCTCACTCCCAACTTCTTTCCTTATCTCCTGGGATACCCCCTTCTTACCCTGAAGCAGGTCCTCTGCTATGCGGTCTACATCATCCCCTGCCAGATCCCCCTCCCCCCCCCTGCAGCCGTCCTGTCTGCACCTTACCCCCCCTCCCCCTTTCTTCCTTCCTTTCTTCTTTGCTCTATCCGGACCCACCCCCTGATCCCTCCCTCTCCCCTCTTCACCCCCGCCCCCTACCTCCTCCTCCGAGTCCTCCACCTCCCCCAAGTCCTCCAGATCCTCCTCTAGCTCCACTCTGTCCCCCCAAGCCTGCACTTGGGCCTTCACCACCTGCCCGGCCCCCTCAGCTTTCCTCTTACTCCCCTTTCCCCTCCCTCCCTTCCTTCCCTCTTCCTCCTCCCTCACCCCTCCCCCTCCCCCCAGAGCCTTCCCGCCCTTCTTCCTACCACCAGTACCCTCCTCCAGTGCTTCCTCATATTTCCGTTTGCCCTCTCCAATCCCCCCTGCCGCCCCCTCTTCCTCCATTAACTCCACCTCTTCTCCTTTCCCCTGTTCTTCCTCCTCCCTCCCAACCTCCCTATCCTCCTCCTCCTCCTCCAACACCTGAAATCTGTTCCCCCCCCTCTTCCCCTGCAGCGACCCCTCCCTGCCCACCCCTACTTTCCCCCCCCTCCGAAACTTCCCTTTCCTCTGTGGCACTTGTACCCACTCCCCCTCTCCCCCCTGCTCCACTCCTGACCCAGCCCCCTGCCGCCCCCCCTCCTGCATCCCCTCCTTCTCCTCCCCTTGCCCCTCCCTGCCTATCACCCCCTGCCCTATCCCCTCCTCCATTACCCCCCCTCCCCGTCCCTTCCCCCACATATCCCACTCGTTATGGGCCGCCCTAGGGCAGTTCCGATATGCATGGCCTAACCCGCCGCAGAGGTTGCACCTGATCGCGGTGCAGTCCTCTGTGGCATGCTGATCCCCGCATCTTCCACACTTTACCACTGGGCATGACATGCTGAAGTGCCTAAACGAACCACATCTGAAGCACTGCCGCGGCTGCCCCTTGTAAAAGCACAGTATCCTGTCACGACCGATAAAGGCAGCCGAAGGAATGTGCTGGACCACATGGCTCTCCTGTCTCAATTTGACCAGGGCTCCCCAACCTCCTGCCCAAACCCTGCTTGGATCCGGTAACTTTGTAAGTGGGGATCTCAGCTCCGCGTACCTCTGTAGCCAGTAGGCTAAATCTGCCCCAGAGATAGACTCATTTCTCACGAGCAGGGTGATCTGCACCAGGTCCGGCTTGCTGACTGGAATGGCCCTGAGGTCCCGCCACTCCCCCTTTCCCCTCACCCCCTCGTACCTTTCCCAGAATATTTCCATCCCCCTCTGGGTCATGAAGCTCAAGTCATATTCTGGGATGTTGATGGGGTGTATACACGCGTAAAAGTCCTCGGGTATAAACCCCATCCCCATCACCAGCCTCAAGACCCGATCCCTGGAGGGCATTGCCCCCTCCCCTATCCATTTGAGCTGTACCACATTTCGCCGCTTAGGCAGCTGTCCACCCCCTGTCCCCGCTCCCCCCCAACCCCTCCCTGGGCCCTCAAAACCACCCGATCTCCCCCCCTCCCTCCTTCCCCCTCCCTGGACTACTGCCGCAAAGGACTTGGACCCCAGCCCCCACCGCCCCCCCTCCACACTTGTTCCAGCCCTTCCCTCTGCCTCCCCCCCCTTCTGTCCCTCTGCCCCTCCCCTCATCCCTCTCCCTTCCTCAATATCCACCGCCCCCTCCCCCTCCCGTTGTCCCCCGTCCCCTTCCCTCTCAGACAAACATCCAGCAACGTCCATAGTCAGTTCTGCGGCTTGGGCTGCCTCCAACTGATTGTCCTGCCCATCTCCACTTCCTGGAACATCCCTGCTCGTCCCTGCCACTGCAGGCTCCAGCCTCTGGGCTAATCGCCTCCTCTCCTCTGTCTCCTGGCGATACTCTGGCACCTGCCCAGTCAGGTCTGCAGCTGGCGATACCAGACTCCCTGCTCGCTCTGCTCCCGAACTCCCTCCAACCTCCGGCACCAGGGGCGAAGCCTCCGGAACTCCGCCGCTCCCCTTGGCTCCTCGCTCCCAGCCGTCCTGCTGGCAGGTCTGCTCCACCACCTGCTGCACATCTGTTAGACTTGCCATGTCCACTTCTGTAGTCAACGAAAGTCTCTCAACAATCGGGTTACTTCCCCCTTGCTTCTGGTGCAGTCCCTCCTGCGTTCTCCCAATGGCTGGCGCTTCCCGGGGGCATGGCTTGTCTGTTCCTGATTCCGCCACAGGCTGGCTGTTAGCACCCCCCGATTTCACCTCTTGTAATGGACAGCTGGTCAAATGAGCTCCCAGCTGCTGCCCGCTCCTATTCCTCTCTCTCCGACCCCTCTCCTGTAAACCGCCAGCTACTCCATGCTCAGGGAAGACCTCCCCTGCTCCCGGACTTCGTGGGCGGGGCTTCTCCAGATGCCATGCTGCTTCGGTTTCCACTTCAGTCATTGCAGACCCAGCCAAAAATACCGGAGTCTGCCTCTGCTGACCCTTTTCCAACAGGGCCTCCTTCACGGCAACTGTCTCTGCTGTTTGCACAACTGCAGGTAAGCCCTCTGAGACTTCGACCACCACCTCTGTAGAAAACAGGCTGCTACCTGCGTCTCCCTCTGCTGCCTCCATTATCTGGAGTTTTGAAAAGTTACTGAGTTCTGTCCTCCCCTCCACAGGTAGGATCTCTACTCCAGCCCCCACCTCAGAGCCATGTCCTGCCGCTGCCTCCTTATCCTCTGGCTGCTGGGTAAGTGCTCTAGACTGTGTTGCCAACTGTCTCATGTATTTTAAAGTGGGGTCACCTCTGAACCCAGACAACTCTTTTGAGTCTAATGCTGCTGAAGACACTGAAGCTTGCTGCAACTGTAGTGTTCCTGAACCCCCAGACTGTGGTATTGAAGCCATCCTTTCTCGGTTAACATAGAGCTCCCTCAAAGGATTCACAGAGCCCTTTTTTAAACAGTTCAACAAGTGTTCTTTTTTCCCCAACAACTTTGATATCCGGGCTTCCTCTTTAACATACATTTGTCTGTGCTCCGCTGGGGCAAATTTACACATAGTTCTTGCCATTTTCAGACGTTTTCCTAGCTCCACTACTTCTTTTTCCACCAGCTTAATTCGTCTTACAATATTTACCACACTACTTGCTGGATCATCAGGGTCATAGCTCACTTCAAGGAACTCCTCATCTGACGATCCACTCTCCTCACTCTCACTCTCAGCTGCCTCCAGCAAAGGCTTCTGGCAAACTTCCATCGCCTCTTCCTTCTCCCTTCCTTGGAAGCGCCCTTCTGGGGCCTGTACTATCTTCCTCCCCCCTCCACTGTCTTCTCGCTTACCTTCCGCAAGCTGGGCCATGGAGGGGGAAATGCTCTGGTGGCCTCCACTGGGCTGCTTCTCCCTTCGGTCCACTGGACTCCTTTCCCTTCTCCCGGTAGTCAAACCAGGGAGAGAGCCACTCCTTTCGGCCTTCTGGTCCCGGGCCCCAGGAGGCCCCATAGCCTGGGACTTTCCTGAGGCCTTCTCCCCAGGGACCCTCCTCATCTTTGGGGAGGGAGCTAGGTCTCACTCCCTTTCCACTGGAAGTCAGCAGAGCTCTCTAAAACACCTCCTTCCTCCTCAGCAGACTGGATGGACCGTGCAGGTCTTTTTCTGCCGTCATCTACTATGTTACTATGTTACCCTCCTCCCAAACCCCCTTGTCAATTGTGACCCACTTCCCAAACCCTCCCCTGAGATAGCCCTCCTTGGGATCAGCCCCCCCCCCCCACCCCGGATAGCCTCCTCCAAGATGCCCCCCCGGACCCCTCCTTCAGACCAGGTACCCCTTTCAAGGGCTACCTATATCCCTGGTAGTTTAGTGGGCGATTCCCACTGTCTTCTTCCCCTAGCGCAGGGGTAGGCAACTCTGGTCCTCGAGAGCCGCAGGCAGGTCAGGTTTTCAGGATATCCACAATGAATATACAGGAGATAGATTTGCAAGCACTGCCTCCATGGTATGCAAATTTAAAGTAGGCGGGAACATTCTCCATACTATATAGCCTCATAACCCCTGGAGTAATTTAATAAAAGCCCTTTCCCACAGGCAAAACAGGGAGAAATGTAAGTCACTGCAGAAATGCACAGCTAGCAAACCAAACGATTTAAAAACGGTGTAGTGAACTTCTCCCCCTCACTTTACTCACATGCTTCAGATAAGTGCACCATTGCTGAGTCTAAAATTTTATTTGCACAGTGCTGATCTGGCCAAAGAGTACAGTGGTCTGTGCTCACAGCCAACCAGGTGTGGCAGAGCAGGTTCGGCTGGCCTTGCATTGCTAGAATGCCACCTTAAAACAAGAACAGCAAAACCCGCCTCTACCTGCTGAAGGTGGACTAGTGTGTAGTTTGTGCCCAGGCTGGCTCCACCTTCCAGACAGCCCCTGAAGCTGATGTCAGTTGCTAGGCAGAGGGTGTGTGTCAGAGTGAAGTGAGACTTCCATCCCAGCCAGCCAGGGAGCTGGCAGACAAAGAGAAAGGGGGAGAGTTAACCTCTGTACAGCTCTAGCAATCAACTTCAACCAATTCCCCCTCAAGGGAGGGGAAGAGGTTGGCCTGAAACTCTTGTTTGGGTCAGCCTGGCACCCATGCCAAACTTCTTGTTAATGAAATAAAGAAGAGAGTGTTTGAGGGAGAACGCAAATCAGGGAAAGGGGATCTCCCTGTATCACAGAGAGAAAAAGAAGGTTTAGGTTGTGTGCACTTTAGAGCGGAACAGCAGCATGCAGGAGAGTAACTTCTTAATGTCGGCCCTGCAGCCCAACACTGACATCTCCTCGCTGGCTTTGCCATCGGATTACCAGCTGGGCAAAAGAAACCAGGAGGTTTATCAGTCTGAGCAGCTGAAGAATGCCCGGGTTCAAGCGCAAGTCCAGATGAGGCTGGTACATAAGAGTCAGACAGCACCCAGGTCCAATGGCTCAGTGTCTAACTACGCAGAAGCCAGAGGTAGGAGCCAAAAGCTAATGTTACAATTACTGTGTCAGCTCTACAATGCATTAACTTGTTTGTTGAAGTACTGGTTCCAAGATAAATATAATACTTTGAAAATCATGATACCATGTGCCCAGCGTAAATTATGCTTAGCTATAGACAGGATCTTTCAGGGCTTCATTTGTTCCTTCAGAGGACATCTAAAAATATTTACAACTCCCGGTGCTCCCTCCCTGGAAGGCCAAGGTTTGGTCTGAATTGCTTGCTGCCTGGGTTGTGTAATTTCCAGGGAATAGGAGGTATAGAATGATGTGTATCTCCAATGGCCTTTGGCATCTCCCTCACCTTCTGGAACACCACTGATGGGCTTGCTGTGTAGTAACCTAGAGAAACCCACCTGCTGCTCAGGGACCTGGCTATGCTCAGTGCAGACTAATGGTGTTCTTGTACAACAATTAATCTCACATGGTTTGATTGCTCCTAATTTTCACAAGTGTATAATGATCATCAGAAAGTAGCTCAGTTCTTATCATATGGAAAAGGTTAGGTCCCCCTATGGAACCCAGTAAATAGAATAAAATAAATATGTTTACAAAAAGGCCTTTTAAAACATTCAGGGCTTTTTCTAGGCATGTTCTTATATGAACTGTTGGGTAAAAAGGTAAGGACTGGTTTGGGCCATGTTCCTTTCATACAACTGCCAGCTCTCAGTTATTAAGAAGACCCTCATTAGTACGATGCATATCAGGAACCAGTCGGTAATAGATGAGGCTATTGTGGAATAGGAAGTATCATGAAACAGAAATGACTGTGGCAGATCTGTTTATGTAGTAGTACATCACTAGGTATGGAAAAACTGAGGCCTAGATATGCAAAGAGGGAGCATGAAAACATGCATTATCTCCTCTAGCCAGCATGTATCACTATGGTGCAAAAGGTGGAGGAACAGAAAGTAAACCATGCTTATTTTCCCCCACCTAAGTGTAGCCAGTTGTCCTCTAATGGTCAGCAGAATGAGTTGAGAACCAGGGAAGGCAGGGTCCAATTCCCTCACACTGACACGGTCACTTTTATCTCTCATTGTCTCAGGTACCTATTTAGATCATAAGCTCTTCATGGAAGAGACATGGAGGGGCAAAATTGAACGGGTCGCCCAAGTTTTCCTGAGGGCGTCCTCGCAGGACTTCCCCACGAAGGAGCAGGGAAACCCGTATTATCAAAACAAGATGGGCGGCTATCTTTTGTTTCGATAATACGGTCGGGGACGCCCAAATCTCAACATTTAGGTTGACCTTAGAGATGGTCGTCCCTAGAGATGGTGGTTCCTGATTTTCGGCGATAATGGAAACCGAGGACGCCCATCTCAGAAATGACCAAATCCAAGCCATTCGGTCGTGGGAGGAGCCACCATTCGTAGTGCACTGGTCCCCCTGACATGCCAGGACACCAACCGGGCACCTTAGGGTGCACTGCAGTGCACTTCAGAAAAAGCTCCCAGGTGCATAGCTCCCTTACCTTGTGTGCTTAGCCCCCCAAAACCCACTCCCCACAACTGTACACCATTACCATAGCCCTTAGGGATGAAAGGGGGCATTGTGGGTTTGTGGTGGGTTTTGGAGGGCTCACATTTACCACAAGTTTAACAGGTAGGGAGCGATGGGCCTGGGTCTGCCTGCCTGAAGTGCACTGCAGTACCCACTAAAACTGCTCCAGGGACCTGCATACAGCTGTCATGGAGCTGGGTATGATATTTGAGGCTGGAAAAAATATTGTAATATTTTTTTTAGGGTAGGAGGGGGTTAGTGACCACTGGGGGAGTAGGGGCAGGTCATCCCCGATTCCGGTGGTCATCTGGTCATTTAGGGCATATTTTTGTGGCTTGGTCGTAAAAAAAAAAAGGACCAAGTAAAGTCGGCCAAGTGTTCATCGGGGACGCCCTTCTTTTTTCCATTATCGGCCGAGGACACCCATGTGTTATGCACGCCCCAGTCCTGCCTTCGCTATGCTTCTGACATGCCCCCGTGAACTTTGGTCATCCCCAAGTTGAAAAGCAGTTGAGGGCGCCCAAAATCAACTTTCGATTATGCCGATTTGGGCGATCCTGGGAGAAGGACGCCTATCTCCCGATTTGTGTCGAAAGATGGGCGCCCTTCTTTTTCGAAAATAAGCCTGCTAGAGTACCTTAATAATTATCACCACTGTACAGTGCTGTGTACTTTCAAGAGCACTATAAAAATGGTAAATATAATGATAAAACTGTATTTTCTTCCCTGCATCTCTTGGAAGTCTTCACTGAGTATGAGGGCTAGAAATGTGAAGTCAGACTATCAGCGCCCAAGATGAAATTTTGGCTTACATGCATCTGTGTGCAGCAGGAGGGTGGCATCTTATTGCCTCTCTTTCCTTCCTCTTACTGCTGCTGCTGCCACTCTACATCCTCATGGGCTGAAGATGCAAAAGGATTCAGCACTAGCATGGAGTCTTCTAAGCACAGGCCACACTCAAGCACTACTGCATCCTGCATACCCTCTGACAGGAAATTTGTGTCGGAGGGAGAGTGGGATGCAGCAGCTCTTCATTGTGGCCTCTCCTTAAAGGACCTGTACCAGTGCTGATTCCCCTTGCAGTTTCAGCCCAAGAATAGGTAGGGCAGTGGTGGCGCAGGCTGGCAGAGGGAATGAAAGAGGGAGAAGAAGCTGGAGACTTGACATTGAAGGGAAGGGGAGATGAGATGCTGAAGGGAGGCTAGTCAGGGGAAGGGAGATGCTAGCCACTGGGGGGTGGAGAGTAGAGAAGGAAAGGGAAGGTACTAGACAATTGGGGGGGGGGGGGGGGGTAGGTAAGAGAAGGGAAGATGCTAGATTTTGGTGGAGGAGGATAGAGCTCTGAGCTGCCCCTGAGATTGGGTAGGTCACACGACTGAAGGTTTGCCTAGGGCGTTAGATACCTTTGGGGTGGCCCTTAAACCCAGACACCCTGGCAGGTTGTTCTGTATGTTTCAGAAGTATTGATATGTTCTCTCTTCCTGTCTTCTTTTCACTGAAGCTACGATAAAACAAATGGGAGTCTTGGACCTAAGTAGCTCTTGCACATAATTTATAGCAGTCAGAATAAGTGGTAATAAATTCACTCAGGAGCCAATTAATTGCCTCCTCCCCTGTATGCTATGAAGCCAAATGGCAGTGAATGGCGAAAAAGAAAAAAAAAAAGCCATGCTGGATTTAATTTGAACGGAAGACCAAATTATTTTAATAGTATGATCTCCAAAAACAAATATTTAAGCTTTGTACTGGGATCCTCATACTCTGGTGCACCCTGGAGAGATCTGTGCAGTGTAAACAGCCAGACGCCGAGGCGTTCGAGTGTTAATCCTGTGTTCTGTACACATTTTCAGGCGTATTTTTAATTCCTTTATCACAAATTTAACTTTGTCTTATTCAGGCAAAACTGTGTAAAACTGTTCCATGACTGCACACTGGCGTGCCAGTGTTGCCTTTTTTACACGACTGAAGTAGGGTGGGGAGAGAGAATCTCGAGTTATTAATCTCTTTGGTGGAGTTGTAAACAGGCTTTGCCCCTTTAAACCTATTATTTACAGTCGCTTTTTTGATTAGTGGGGCCTTTTAACTTAAAAGTTTTAAGCACTTGCGGTTTTGCTGGGAAGAAGCATTTTAGGTTTGGTGGCCTCCGGGCTATCTTTCCTCGGGTGCCCTAATTCTCTGGTAAGATCGGGATTTCATTTGATCTGAATGTGGTCGGTTAGTAACGTTCTTTCTCTGTTCTCCTTATCTGGGAGCTTGTTACACTGGCTGCTTCGCCTGGCAGCAGCGGCAGGAAAAACAGGTTGGTGGCTGCATTCACTGCACAGGCACAGAAACTCCCCTTGCACGCAGGAGGGTGGGGCACTGAACTCAGAATGGGTACAGGGAGGGGGAGGAGAGGGGAGGAGCCGAGGAGGGACCAAACAGCCCTCTGTGTGTAGGGCACACTATCTCTGACTCCACCACCTCACTCTTAAAGAACCCTATGTACTTTTCTTTCTTTAATTTTTTAAGAGCCTGACGCAGTAACACTTTTTCCTCATAGACACGGGTCTGATCAGTCATCTCTATAGAAATCTGTCTGCATGCCCAAAAACACCTTGTAAATTCGTTGATGCCATCAGTTTGATCCGAGGTCCCCTTTCTCTTCTGATGCTGTAGCTGAAAACTGATTGTCAGATTAAACATTTAGCTACATCTGTATTATTTTCAGTTAAAATTAAACATTTAACTACATATGTATTTTTTTCAGTTAATATTTTATGCGACAAATTCAGGCCAGTTTTTCGTTGGATGATATGCAAACATTTGCTCATGCTGTGATATTTTCTAGAACACTGTAATTTACTGTATATTGGGTTTTCCAAGAATTCTAACTAGGATACAGCCTTTGCAAAATACGACAGCAAAAATACTTCTTCATAAATCCAAGTTTCACTTAGTGACACCATTATTCAGATCTTTGCATTGGCTCCTGGTGGCTGGTAGAATTGAGTTCAAACTTTTGTATTTCGTTTTTAAAATCGTGTATGGTTGTATACCTCCATATATGTTGAACACTAGTTTTCTTCAGGATGGGTTGTTGCTCTAGCAGATTAATTCATAAGAACAAGTTTTGTCTACCTACATCTTCAACCATGAGGCTTAATTTCTCCTTTTTTATAAGGCACACTTGCGTTTTTAGTGTGCACTAAATGCTAGAGATACCCATATATGTCTAATGGCATCTCTAGCAATTAGTGCATGTTAAAAACATTACCAGCCTTTGTAAAAGACCTCCACTTAAAAATTGTGTAGTTTTACAGCTGTGATATTACAGAACTCATTTTAAACAGACTTGAACAAGATTATTTTAGATTTTGAAAACAGTTGGAGTCTTGGGTTTTCAAAACGTATTTAGGTAGGTTTATTGTTGTCTAAAAAGATTATAGATTTTTAGGATTATTTATGTCTACAAAGATTATAATATTATTTTACTGTATGAAATTATCTGGTTTTGACAATTGTCTTGTAAACTATTCTGAGCTATGTTCTGTTATGCTCCATCCAATCCCTATTGTTTTTCTCTGCCACTGCTTCTTAAAATATAGAAAATTGTTTTAAAGAAAATGGACCTAGTTCTGAAGTTTATTTATTTATTGCATTTGTATCCCACATTTTCCCACCTATTTGCAGGCTCAATGTGGCTTACATAATGTTGTTAACAATGTCATTACAAGATATCAGATACAGTTAGTATTGTGCAGAGATTAAGTAGGGAAGAGAGAAGAAGGGAGCGAGTGATCGGGAGTTATGTAGGTGGATTTTCATAACTGAGTGGGTTGGTGAGGTGAATTGATGAGGTTGTCGGTTATCGGTTCTCATTGTAAGCTTTGTTGAAGAAGTATGTCTTCAGAGCTTTGCGAAAGATATTTATATCGTTGATTGTTTTCAGGTCTGTAGGTAGTGCGTTAAGTCAGGCAGGAGCCCAATCCCCATTTACATAGCAGCAGCAGGGACCATCAGTGGCACTCACATGGGCGTTCCTGAGGATCTGCCCTTTTATGAGGCAATTGTCAAAGCATTTTGCCTGCAGAACTGTGCAATTATCTGGGTACACTCCCCAATCTGAAAATCACCTTCGTTTCCTTGGCTAAAAGCATGTGCACTGTTTTCTCAGCATGGGCATTTCTAATGATAGCCAAAAGGGCTGGGTCTGGCGGAGGTAAAGTACACACAGACGACTTCCTTTCAAACTCCCTAGGCAGTTTTATTATGTGTGCTTTGTACCTGCTGTAAACAGGGGCAAAGTCCTCACATGGCCCCTGCTTGTGTCATATTTTCAAAGAAAATCTCATTCTCCATTGGGAGTTTCAGGTACCTACTATACCGGAATTAACTCACATTGAGCTTTTACTGAAAAAGTGTGAGCTAAACCCATAATTATTACTACTACTAGTACTACTACTACTACTAATTTTCACAGGTCATGTATTTGATATACTGCCTTTCTGTGGTACAACCAAAGTAGCTTATTATATGTAGGTACTTTCTCTGTCCCTAGTAGGCTCACAGTCTTTGTACCTGGGGCAATAGAGGGTTAAGTAACTTGCACAGAGTCACAAAGGAGATGAAGTGGTAATCTAATCCAGGGTCTCAGCCCACTTCATTAGGTTACTGCTCCACTCCACTGGTAACAGGCCTGATCAGAATGAACAGTTCAGAGTTACCCATAGGGGCTTTGAAATTCTGACACCAGGACTCCAAAACATAAAATAGAGAAAATTAAAGCACTGAATTGCCAAAGCTATCCATTTTAAAATGGGGTATGGCTTAGGAGTTGGGGCTGGAGCAACATTGAAAGTTATTCATTCAGCATTGGAATTCAGATGCTGAACAGATAAATGATGCATTTAAATACAAGTACATAAACAGAGGCATTACGTGTCATGGGAGTAATTTTATAAAGAATATTTAGTGCTTCAAAGGCTTTTATAAATTACCCCACATGTTACACATTTAAAAGTATGTGTAGTGCGATAAAGACATGTGCTGTGACCATGTATAGGTATATTCAACAGTGGATTTTGGGTGGAGCACGGGCAAAGCTTTGATTGGCATGTGTTATTTATAAAATGCACGTGTCTGTGTGTAGTTTACATATAAACATTTACAGCTGCTCCTGAGTAGCTTCAATCTAGGTGTGATTTTTGTCGCTTTACTCCTAGTATTTTATAAAGACATATAGGCACATTTGTCTCTGTATAAAACAGGCTTGGAATAGGCACCTTTATGGTTTTCACACACAAGCAACCTGTTAAAATATAACCCTCCAGGTGTGCATTTTCAGCTGCATCAGTTCCACACTTGATGTGTAGGTAATATGTACCACTAAAATAAAAATAATTTTTTGTAAGGCCCAAAGTAGCTAAGGCAAGAATAGCCAACCCTGTAGCTCAGGGCCGCCAAGAGACTGGGCCGGGCCCGGGACAAGGCTGCCCCCGGGCTCCTGGGCCCGCCTCCTAGGCCACACCCCCACTGCCACCCCCCCCAGGTTGTCATCGTGGCCCCCCCCTGTGGGGGGCCTGGTGCCGCAGTCCCACCTGCCTCCGCCACCGGGCTGGGCCCCTTCCACCCGAACCCCCGACAGCAGAAGTGCAGTCTTCTGACCGGCGTGCGCGGCCCACATAGACGCTCCTGTCAGCTGATCTTTGCTGTACTCTGCAGGGCTTCTGTGCGTCTGACGTCCTGCACGTCAGATGCACAGACGCACAGAAGCCCTGCAGAGTACAGCGAAGATCAGCTGAGAGGAGCGTCTGTGTGGGCCGCGCACGCCGGAGTCAGAACAGAAGACAGCACTTCTGCTGGCGGGGGTTCGGGTGGAAGGGGCCTGGTGGCGGTGGCAGGTGGGACTGCGGCGCCGGGCCCCCCTGGAGGACTGGGCCCCAGGAATTTTGTCCCCCCTGTCCCCCCCCTCTCGGTGGCCCTGCTGTAGCTCATAATATTGGGGAAACAGCCATGCTTTTATCTCTTTTTGGAATGTCAGATAATTATTCTCATTTCCCGAAGTAGTGAATCTACAGTAATGAACTGCAGTAAAAAAAAAAGCTTTGTGGTGTGTGAAAAGCAACCTAGTTTCAAAAGCAACCTAGTTTCTGAACTAAGGGGCCCTTTTACAAAGGCACATTTGGCTCTACACACGTGCAATTTGCACCAAAATGAGACTACTGCCAGGCTACTGCACCCCCTGGTGGTAATTTCAGATTTGCCGCGCACCTATAACGCCTGGATGATTTATTTATTTCCTCCCACGTGCGGCTTTTTCAGCAATAATTGCCAGTTGGTGCGCGCCAACTGGTCACTGCGCGTGTAGCATGTGAGCCCTTATCGCTAGATCAGTGGGTGGCGTTAAGGGCTCAGGCTGGTTTTAGGCGTGCGCTAGTTTTGGTTTTACTGCATGCCCTTTTCCTAGCCCATTAAAAAAAAGCTCTTTTTTGCAGACGTGGTAAAAACTGACCTGGCGAGTGTCCAAAATATGCACCCACACTACTGCAGGCCACTTTTCACTGTGGCTTAGTAAAAGGTGAATAATTCCCTTCTCATTGATTTCCAAGTGTAATGCAGTATAATCAGGACAAAGTTAATAATTGTTCACCTTACAGTTTATGTAGGTTGGGCGGGAAGGGGGTTAATCTTACAATAGTATGCACCTGGGAGGGTGAAACCCTCTTTCTGCAGTGCACTCTATTTCTGTACTCCAAGTATGTAACATTGTAGATAACCCCCCTCCTCCCCAGTCTCAGGCCTGGAGAAGGGATTTTGTTACTTTACTTCAGTTTACATCATTAAACTCCTAATCTTGACTGGGTATAGTTCAGAAATTTTTGCAAATCCCTCATTACAGCCCTTCTGTTTCCAGCAGACACAGAAATGTGTGATAGGACTGTGTGTACACAGCCCCCTGCTACTCTTTTCCTGATTACAGAATTCCCAAGGACAAAGAGAGAGAAAACTGGTGGGGAAAACTAGCCAGCAAATTCCCTCCTACACTGACTGGCATTTGCTGCTGTGCTTTGTTTGCGCATAGTACGACGCTTGACTCAGTGAGTGTGTGTCTAATTGTCCAAAGTCCACTTGTGCTTGACCACAGAACAGCTCACCAATACCCAACCAGGGCATACAGCAGCAGAATTGCTTCTCTTTCCACTTTAGCATGATAGGAAAAGAAAGTTGCACCCTTCCTGAACTGACCTTGAGCTCTTGCACCCATGAACAGTAGATTTAGAAGTATTCTCCAGAGTCCCTGACTACACCAGCTTCAGTATAATCAAGCTGCAGGGGAGACCTGGATCTATTACACAGCTGCAGAAAAGTATGCGGAGCATGGTTCATGGAAATCTTCCCAACCCCTCTACATATATGTGTGTGTACATGCATGCATGCGTATATGAATGTGTGTTTATCTGTGTTACATGTGTGTTTCTAGGTGTGTCTTTGACCAAGAAGAGAGTGGAGAGTGGTGGTTAGAATGGAGTGGTACTCAAACATTCTGTTTGAAAAGAATAATAAAATGAAATCAAGTGTGATAACATATTGGAGTGGAGGAGTGGTCTAGTGGTTAGAGCACCGGTCTTGATATCCAGAGGTGGCCAAATCCCACTGCTACGCCTTGTGATCTTGGGCAAGCCACTTAACCACCATTGCCTCAGGTACAAAATTAGATTGTGAGCCCCTCCAGGGACAGAGAAATATCCAGTGTATCTGAATGTAACTCACCTTGCACTATTGCTGAAAAAGGTGTCAGCAAAATACATATAAATAAACATGTCTAACCATTAGATGTCACTGTTAACAGATTTCAAAGGATAGATTTTACAGTTTAACCACATGCTGCCACTGTTCCAAGGTATCAGTTATTCCCATGACTCTTCACAATTAGGCTGCACACATAACAAACTATGGGGACCTTTAAAAAGTGGTCTTAGCATGTCCTTATGTAGGTCATTCCCACTTATGGCCATTTTTACTGCCAGAGTTTTGTATTTTCTGTATTAATGGCCACACACCAATTTTGCCATAAATGCGTGGCAATTAGTGCATGAGCTCTACTTACACACATTATGTAGGCGGTAACCGTACACATGCTAACCACCCACTAATTGGTTAGTGTGCGGCAATGTAGCTATGCCCACTCTCTACCCTCAGACCTGCCCCCTGTGTGCACATGCAAAAATTACCTTGGGATGCCTGAGCACCAGTGGCGTAGCCAGAAGGCAATTTTTGAGTGGGCCAACAAGTTGGATGGATGGGCACTAGAGAAACACTTGCCACCTGATATGCCCTGCCCATGTCCCTACTCCTACAGCACCCACTCCCAATAACTTCAATGGGAGTAGCAGTGCTGGCCTCAGTGGCTGCAGGACACATTGAGAGCTAGGGGAAACGAAAGAGGGTGCACGCTTCATCCTCCACTGAGCCACAGTCCGCCAACACAAATATGCTTCCCCCAAATATGCCCTAAATATTACAGTGGGGCCCTAAAATATCAATACATCAAGAAAACTGAACAAGCCAAAGTACTATAGAATACTACATAGAAAATTGGTGCTAACAGAATACTTTGGTCACACACACAGAACACAAATGCCAAATACAGAATAAGTGACCACAAACCATAAGCAAATTCAATCAAAATCCCAAGAGGCCAGACCTTGCATTTAGCACAGAGAAACACAAAGAGATGCATTTTCTCCTATACTGTGCAAAATATGATACCACATGCAAGAGACAGCATTAGGGGAGATACAACTAGGGCAACTGCATTTGGCCCCCTAGCCAAAGAGAACCCCAGGCCAGCTGGAAGCTGAAGAAGGTGCAACCTGTTAGTATGACTGGGGCCCCAAAGCAGATTTTTAGGGTCCCCTCCTAAATATTTGCCTTGGGCCCCAGTCATATCTAACACCAGCTCTGGCAGGATGTACATTTCAAATCTGACATATTCTAGTCACAAAGTAGAAAAATAAAATTATTTTCTCTACCTTTTGTTGTCTGCTCATTTTAAGTCATGTTGGTCCCAGTCTCTGGTTTGTACATCCTTCTGTCTTCTCTTAACTCACTCACCAAGGTCTCATGTCCATTTGATATTTCTACTCTCTCTCCATGTCCACTATCCATCTTCTTCCATCTCTGTACCTCTATCTTCCTCCATGTTTAGTATCTCCTTTTCTCTGTGTCCCTATATTACTCTGTCCACATTCTCCCCTCTCTTTGTCCCCAGTGCCAATATATCTCTACCCTCTCTGACCCTACCCCATCCAGCTTCTCTCCCTCTCACTCCCTCCTCTTTCCAGCATCTGGTTTGGTTGCCTGATTTCCTGCCTCCCTCCCTCCCTCAAGCTGTAGGTTTAATATTCCCTTTTCCTTCATCTCCTTGGTCTGGTATCTCTGTTTCCCTTCCCTCCCTCCTTGTGCTGTACCAGCAGTTCTCTCCCTTCCCTCCAGTTCTCCTCCCACGTCCAGCAGCTCTCTCCCTTCCATCCAGATCCCCTCCTCCTCTTCCTCCCACATCCAACAGCTCTCTCTCTTCCATCCAGTCCCCTCCTCCTCTTCCTCCCATGTCCAGTAGCTCTCCCCCTTTCGTCCAGTCCCTTCTTCCTCTTCATAGCTTGTGCAGCAGCTCTCCAGCCCCTTCCTCCTCTCCCTCCCATGTCCAGCAGCTCTCTCCCTTCCCTCCAGTCCCTTCCTCCTCTTCCTCCCTTGTCCAGCAGCTCTCCAACCCCTTCCTCCTCTCCCTCCCATGTCCAGCAGCTCTCTCCCTTCCATCCAGTCCCCTCCTCCTCTTTCTCCCGTGTCCAGCAGCTCTCCAACCCCTTCCTCCTCTCCCTCCCATGTCCAGCAGCTCTCTCCCTTCCATCCAGTCCCCTCCTCCTCTTTCTCCCGTGTCCAGGAGCTCTCCCCCTTTCCTCCAGTCCCTTCTTCCTCTTCTTAGCTTGTCCAGCAGCTCTCTAGCCCCCTCCTCCTCTTCCTCCCATGTCCAGCAGCTCTCTCCCTTCCCTCCCTCTTCCTCCCTTGTCCAGAGGCTCTCCAGCCCCTTCCTCCCATGTCCAGCAGCTCTCTCCCTTCCCTCCCTCTTCCTCCCATGTCCAGCAGCTCTCTCCCTTCTATCCTGATCCCCTCCTCCTTTTCCTCCCACCTCCAGCAGCTCTCTTCCTTCCCAGTTCCCTCTAATCCCCTTCCTCCTACAAGTCTGATTCTGTCTCTGGCAAAAGTATCCCTTCCCTTTCCTCTCCCCCCACCCCCCCCCAACCAACCAACCAACCACAAATCCAGCACTTACTCTTCCAGGCCCGCCCATCCAAATCCTTCATCGCTGTCGCTGCCTTTTCTCCTGCGGCTCCGGGGAACGGCCGTCCGGGAGGCAGCGATCAGCGTTGCCTGTCAGTGCCTGCCCTGAAATTGTGCTTCTCTTCTCCCCAGGCTTCGCCCCGCTCGTCGCGCAGCGCTGCGCTGCTATTCAAACAGGCAGCTCCGCTCCTCTCTGCCGCGGCCATCCGGCCCTCTGATGCACTTCCTGTTTAGTAGGGCCGGATGGACGCGGCAGAGAGGAGCGGAGCTGCCTGTTTGAATAGCAGCGCAGCGCTGCGCGATGAGCAAAGAAAAGAGCGGGGCGAAGCCTGGGGAGAAGAAAAGCACAATTTCAGGGCAGGCACTGACAGGCAATGCTGATCGCTGCCTCCTGGACGGCCGTTCCCCGGAGCCGTGGGAGAAAAGGCAGCGACAGCGATGAAGGATTTGGATGGGTGGGCCTGGAGGGAAAGTGGGTGGGCCTGGGCCCGTCCAGGCCCACCCGTGGCTATGCCCCTGCTGAGCACGCCCCATGGTAAGCCCTTTTTGGCTGTGGTAAACACATGTTAGTCCTTACCCAGCTTAGTAAAAGTTACCCCTATGTGAGGTTCATTACTGTTATGGTATGTGCAAACATAACTCATGCAGGGCTTCTTTTACAAAGTCATACTAGTGATTCCCACTCAGCAAATGAGAGGAAACCCATAGGAACTGAATGGGCTTCCTCTCATTTACTGCACAGGAATTGCTAGTATGGCTTTGTAAAAGAGGCCCTTAGAGATATTGTCCCGAGACAAACTACATGATTCAGTTACTAAGTGTCACTATACATACCAACCATTATGAAAAATAATATAGTTCAGTCACTAGTTTTCACAGTAGAATTTACAAGACAGAAAATGAAATACACATCTGAATCAGTTAGAGCCAGCCCAGAGTGGTGTGGCAGCAGGAGGGGAGGCATGGTGGGAAAAGCATATGTCATAGAATTATTTCCAACTCCTCTGTGTGTGTTTTGCATGCATGTGTGATATGTTTGTATGTTTTGGATGTGTTTTTGTTTGTTTGTCCATGCATGTTTCTGTCTGTGTCTTGCTGTATCATGTGTGAGTATCTTTGCTTGCATGTTTGTGTATATGTCTCTCTTTTGTCTTTGACTGTGTGTGTGTGCGCGCGCGCCTGTGTCTGTGTGGGTGTATCTGTACTGGCTCTCTCAGTGCTGCTCTCCAGGAGGAGAAGGGAGGGCAATTTGAAAGGAACAATTCCCTAACCTTCAATGTGACAGCTGCTGGAACTGCTTGTCTCAAAGAAGTGCATTGGGATGCTTTGGTGGAGTTCTTTATGTCAGTGGAACTCTAGTCCAAGCTGGCCCATTTTCAAACTCAGTGTGTCTTTTCACTGTTTTTTCCTGCATTCTGGATGTAGTTTTACTCCATGAAGTTTTCAGAGAGTTATTTTACCATCAGACAGAAATGGACACGCTAAACGTTAGAGAGGCCCATAGGAATGCACTGGCATCTCTAACATTTAGCGCACTTACAATATTAGCGTGCGCCAAAAACATGAGCGCGCCATAGTAAAAGACCCTTTGAGTCAACGTTGCAACCGGTGGCTGGCCAAAAGTTAAAACTTCTTTCCCCTTTCCAGCTCCAGCTCTGTCCCTCCTCTTCCCCCTTAGTAATTATACTCCTCAGCACTGATGTTCTATATACCTCCCACTGCACTGCTCGCCAGTCTTTATTTATTTATTTTTATTTATTTACTACATTTATATCTCGCCTTGTCAATAGTCACATACAGTCTTAAACAATAATCTTATATATGGTCTTGACCAGTTGTCAAATACTTAGTTTTAGATAGGTAGCAGTCGCTAAGATTATGAGGATGAAACATGCTCCATAGAATGACTGTAACAACAATCAAACAAGGAAAGAAGAAAGAGAGAAAAAAATGAAGAGAGTCAATCAGATGAGTTCTCATGTGGCCAGAAAGGCTTTTGTAAACAGATGTGTTTTTTGCAACCATTTGAATCGTTAGGTATCTTCACATGATCTCAGGCATCCATGTAAAGCATTGCACAAGGATGGAACAGGAGTTGGGGGGGGGGAGGGGGGGTCACCACACTGGTCCACAGAGGACTCATGATTGCTAAGGCTGGCCCTGAAAACAGTAATAAACATAAGTACTGGTAGATTAGATGTAAAACACGAATAAGTCAGGCCAAGAAAAAATATGAGGGGAAAAAACACAAAAGAGGCAAAAACTAATAATAAAACCTTTTTCAAGTACATCAGAAGCAAGATGCCAGTGAGAGGGAGTCAGTTAGCCCGAGATGACCAAGGGGAAAAAGGGACATTTAGAATAAGACCATGGAAGTAAAGCTTAATAAATCACCAGGACCTGATGATATTACCCCAGAGTTCTCAAAGAACTCAAATGTGAAATTGCAGACCTGTTATCAGCTATGTTTAACCTATCATTAAAATCAACTGCTGTGCCCCAAGACTGGAGGAGGTCAACGTTATGCCACTTTTTCAAAAGAGCTCCAGGAGTGACATTGAGTCTGGCATTGGTGCTTCAGGTAAAATTAAGCTATTTTGAAGAACAAAATTACTGGGCAAATAGAGAGAAATGATTCACAGGAAAAGAGCCAGCATGGATTTAAAAAAGGGCATGCCTACCTTATCAATCTGTTAGACTTTTTTGATAGTATAAAGGGGAAAGGGAATGGGACTTGATATACTACCTTTCGGTGGTTACAATCAAAGCAGATTACATATTATATACAGGTACTTATTTTGTACCTGGAACAATGGAGGGTTAAATGACTTGCTCAGGATGACAAGGAGCTGCAGGGGGAATCAAACCCAGTTCCCCATGCCACTGTACTAACCATTAGGCTACTCCTCCATGAACACATGGATAAGATTATGGTTTATGGTTAATTCAATTTGATATACCACCTTTCTTTATAGAATAACAAAGTGATTATAATAAAATAAGCAGGGAAAAAGGAAAAGAATACCATTTCATTATAGGACAGAAGATCAGTAGGGTAGGAATAGTGAGAACAGAAAAAGTAAAGAGATAATGAGAGAGTATGATCATCTCAGGGAAGTTTGACGATATTGTACCTAACCTTTAAAGGCATTTGACATAATCTCTCATGAGAAACTCCACAAGAAGTTAAAAAAATCACAGGACAGGAGACAGTGTCCTGCTTAAAAGATCGGAACAGAGTTTTCCCAGTGGAAAGGGGTGAATAGTGTAGTGCTCTAGGGATCTGTAGTACTGATCAGTACTGTTTAACCTTCACATAAATGATCTGGAAAAGGGAGCAATAAGTGAGGTGATTAAATTTACACATTATGTTAAATTTTCCAAAGTGGTTAAAACAAGAGCAAACTGTGAGGAACTAATGTAGGGCACTTAAATGTCACATGAAATGTAATGTGGACAAGTGCAAAGTGATTCACACATGGAAAACTAATCCTAAGTATGGGGCCCTTGTACGAAAAGGCAGTAGGGCTAGCGCCAGAGTTGCGCAAAGTGAATCGGCCCTACTGCTGGGCTCACCCATGAGCTGGCGGTAGATCTGGGTCTTCCACACACCATTTCCGATGCTAGAAAATATTTTTTATTTTCTAGTGCTGGAGGGAGAGGAGTAGACATGCCTGGCGGTAATTGGGCAGTGTCGCGTGCTACCCAGTTACCACCAGATTACTGCCAGAGCCCTCACTGCCTCCGGCAGTAAATGGTCACATTCCACTTTTCTAAATAGCGTATGGCCATTTACTGTCTCTTTTAAAAATCAACCCTTTTACCCGCTGCAGTAAAAGATGGCCTCAGCATGTGGCAATCCCACGCACTGAAGCCACCGCATGCCACATTTTACTATTGCTTGGTAATAAGTCTTATTAGTTAACAAGATGTGCCACGTCAGAAATCCTGTGCAGTTTTGGGATAAGGATTTTTTTCTGGTACCTTCACCAGGTAATTTTTGACTAAGGAAGATACAGAACCCCTGAGGCAGGCACTTCACGCCAAAACACGGCCCGTGTCGGGTCTTTGTGTGAATGATACGCAGTGCCAATAAAGATCTTTGACCTGTTCTTTGAAGGCTCTTTGTGCTTCTTTTTGCCTTAATGATGTTGGTTTCAGAATAAGTGAGCCACTACCCAGGAAAATGATGTTGGAGTCATTGAGGATACAAATGCAAAGTGATGTTGTGGTAGGATAAAGTTCATGTGGCACAGCCACAATTAGGGGATTGTACAACGGAAGAGTTAAGTTATGTCCATTACGTACTTTAGTTTTGTATGTCGCAGAGATCAGGCATTCAGGTTGGATTGGCAGGGTATGCCTTTTTGAATAGGTTAGTTTTTAGTGATTTCCGGAAGCTTAGGTTCAAAGAAGGGTGAAGGGTGAGGGATTTTCTCACGCTTCGAACATACCAGGTCAAAGTGAATTCGCACTTATCAACGGCATGGGGTGCAGACTGTGGCGTGCCTCAAGGTTCTCCCCTGTCGCCAATCCTTTTCAACCTTATGATGACCCCATTGGCGAACATATTAGCTCATTTGGAACTAAATCCGTATATTTATGCCGACGATGTTGTAGTGTATATTCCATTCTATTCCACAGTATCAGAGATTATTAAGTCTATCGAAAAAGTCCTGCAAGTCATGGACTCTTGGGTAAACGCTTTCAAGCTAAAACTTAATGCAGACAAAACATACAAGGTTTGCACCATGGTTCACAAAATCATCAACGGGGATGTCCCAAGTTACATGCTGAATATGATTGACTTGCCAGCCAGAAATGCTGACCCGTCCTCAAGATTATATCTCACCTTGCACTATCCCAGCTGGAAACGCTGTAAACATGGATCTATTCAGGTGTCAAGCTTTCCCTTCATCAGTGCGCAACTATGGAATGCACTTCTTAGAGACATCACCAGTCTGAGAGACTACCTTACCTTTCGCAAGGCATTAAAAACGCATCTGTTTACTAAAGCATTTTCTCCGGGAACAATATAGGACTATCGCCTCTGCCAGCTGGCATACGTGGATCCTGTTTAGTCCTATTCTTTTGTACTGTTATATGTAAAGTATCCTTTCTTTCTTGCCCTTCTGCTCTACTATTCTCATTTGTATCTGATATCACCCGGAGTTCTTTCTCTCTCTCTGGTTTATGTAAGCCACATTGAGCCTGCATGTCTGTGGGGATAATGTGGGGTATAAATACCTTAATAAATAAATAAATAAATCCTTAGATCAGTGTCTGACTGCAGCAGCCAAAAAAACAAATAGAATGTTAAGCATTATTTGGAAAAGAATGGAGAATAATTCTAAGAATATAATATTACTTTTTGGTGTGATCACATCTTGAGTATTGAGTACTCTGGTTTCCCCATCTCAAAAGATATATAGGAGACTTGGAAAAGTTATAGAGAAGGGCAAGAATAACCAAAATTATAGCTACAGGATGCTACATTCTAAATTAGGAATCACCACAGAGGAAAAGTATCTAGTCATTATCGTGGAGAATATGTTGAAAAGTTTGGCTCAGTATGCAGCGGCAGCCCAACAGAGTGTTCGGAATATTAGGAAAGGAATAGAGAATAAAATACAGAATATTGTAATGCCTCTGTATTGTTCCATAATGCAACTGCACCCTAAGTATGTGTGCACTTCTGGTCACTGTATCTCAACAAAGATATAGCAGACGTTACAGAGAAGGGTGACCAGAATGATAAAGTGGATGAAAGACTCTCCTATGAAGAAAGGCTAAAGAAGTTATAGCTCTCCAGTTGGAGAAGAACTGATTTGGAGGGAAAGAGGAATTTTATAAAATAACGAATGAAGTGGAAAAGGTCAATAGAAGTCTATTCTTTATCCTTCCAAATAGTACTAGAAATAGGGGACATGTGGAGGGGCATTTTCAAAAGGGACGTCCAAGTTGTGATTTGGACGTCCTTGCAAAACATCCAAATCCACGGGCGGGGAAACCCGTATTTTTGAAACAAGATAGGCGTCCATGTTTCGTTTCGAAAATACCGTCAGGGACGTCCAAATCCTTAAATTTCTCTGTCCCTAGATTTGGACGTCCCTAGACATGGATGTTTCTGATTTTCAGCGATTTTCGAAACCAAAGATGTCCATTTCAAAAATGACCAAATGCAAGCCATTTGGTCATGAGAGGAGCCAGCATTTGTAGTGCACTGGTCCCCCTGACATGCCAGGACACCAACCGGGCACCTTAGGGGGCACTGCAGTGGACTTCAAAAATTGCTCCCAGGAACATAGCTCCCTTACCTTGTGTGCTGAGCCCCCCAAAACCCACTACCCACAACTGTACACCACTACCATAGCCCTTATGGGTGAAGGGGGGCACCTATATATGGGTACAGCAGGTTTGTGGTAGGTTTTGGAGAACTCGCTGTTCCCTCCACAAATGTAACAGGTAGGGGGGTATGGGCCAGGGTCCGCCTGTCAGAAGTGCACTGCATGTGATGTCATGGACCTGAGTATGACATCTGAGGCTGGCACGACATATTTTTAAAGATGTTTTTTGAGGGTGAGAGGGGGTTATTGACCACTGGGGGAGTAACGAGAGGTCATCCCTGATTCTCTCCAGTAGTCATCTGGTCATTTTGTGCCTTAGTTGTAAGAAAAACAGGTCCGGATGAAAACGTCGAAGTGTTCGTCAGGGATGTCCTTGTTTTTTTCGATTATGGGTCAAGGACGTCCAAGTGTTAGGCACGCCCAAGTCCCGCCTTCGCTACACCTCTGACACACCCCCTTGAACTTTGGCTGTCCTTGCGACGGAGTGCAGTTGAAGACATCCTAAGTCAAGCTTTGATTATACCGATTTGGACGTCCCTGGGAGAAGGACGTCCATCTTCCGATTTATGTCGAAAGATGGACGTCCTTCTCTTTCAAAAATGAGCCCAATGGTAACATAGGGCCCCATTTACTAAGCTGTGGTAAAAGGGGCCCTGTGGTAGTGTTGGCCCGTGGATTTGCCATGTGCCAGGCCCACTTTTACCAGAGCCCTTACCACCACCTATTTAGGAGGTGGTAAGGGCTCCCGCGCTAACCCAGTGGTAATCGGTCAGTGCACAGAGCTGCCCAATAACCACCAGGTAAACCACAGTGCTAAAAAAAAAATTAAAGTATTTTTTCAGTGATGGAAATGGCGCAAGTTGAGAAAGGCAACTGTAGCATGGCGGTAGTTCTGGATTGGTGCGCATCTCGAATATTGTGTTCAATTCTGGTTGCCGCATCTCAAAAAAGATATAGTGGAATTAGAAAAGGTGCAGAGAAGGGCGACGAAAATGATAAAGGGGATGGGACGACTTCCCTATCAGGAAAGGCTAAAGCAGCTGGGACTCTTCAGCTTGGAGAAAAGACGGCTGAGGGGAGATATGATAGAGGTCTATAAAATAATAAGTGGAGTGGAATGGGTAGACGTGAAGGGTCTGTTTACACTTTCCAAAAATACTAGGACTAAGGGGCATGTGATGAAGCTACAAAGTAGTAAATTTAAAACGAATCGGAGAAAGGTTTTCTTCACTCAACATGTAATTCAACTCTGGAATTTGTTGCCAGAAAATGTGGTAAAGGTGGTTAGCTTAGCAGAGTTTAAAAAAGATTTGGACGACTTCCTAAAGGAAAAGACCATAGACCATATTAAATTGGACTTGGGGATAAGCAGCATAAAATATTTTGTACTTTTTTTGGGATCTTGCCAGGTATTTGTGACCTGGATTGGCCACTGTTGGAAACAGGATGCTGGACTTGATGGACCTTTGGTCTGTCCCAGTATGGCAATACTTAAGTACTTTTGTAAAGCAGCGGTACAGGTACCGCCGCTTTGTAAAAAGGACTCACAGTGCTGTAACATAGTAATTAATGGCAGGCAAAGACAGGGCCGTGCCTAGGGTCTCTGGTGCCCCCCTGCAGACTATCAGTTGGCGCCCCCCCCCCCCCCCCCCCCCGGTCTAGTATAAAATGCCATAAATAAATAAATAAATATAAACTTTTAACGTTGAGAACTTGATTATCAAAGTGCACATATTCCAAACACTATAATGAAAATAAAATGATTTTTTCTACCTTTGTTGTCTGGTGACTTTGTTTTTCTGATCATGCTGGCCCGGTACCTGATTCTGCTGCTATCTGTCCTCTTAATTCCATTTCCAGGTCTTCCTTTCCATTTATTTCTTTACTTTCCTCCTTTCTTGCCTTACATTGGTAAGTAAAAGCTGGGTCCTCTGCAGACTTGATTGTCCAGTGGATCCAGCTTCTGCCTATTTTCTCCATCCATGTGCAGGTTTTCTCCCTTTTCCCTCATCTCATCTGCTTCCTCTCTCTTCCCTCCCCTCCATCCATGTCGATCATTTCTTCTCTCTCCCTTCCCCTCCATCCATCTGCATCGCCTTCCTCTGTCTTCCTTCCCCTCCATCCATGTTCAGAATTTCTCCCCTTCATCCATGTGCATCTCCTTCCTGTCTTCCCTCCCCTCCATCCATGTCCAGCAACCCTCCTCTCCCACCTGCCTTCCCCTCCATCCACCCATGTCCAGCACCTTCCCTCTTTCTCTCCTACCCTTCCATCCAGTGTCATCCCTCTTTCTCTCTCCATCCTTCCACCCATTACCCTCTCTCAATCCTTCCATCCATTGTCTCCCTCTATCTCCCCTTCCTTCTAGACAGTTCTCTTTCTCGACCCTTTTCCATTCAGCATGTCCTCTCTCTCCCCATCCTTCCAGTGTCTTTTCTCTTTCCCTCCCTACCAGCGTCTTCCCTCATTCTGACCCCTCCTTCCAGCATTTTTCCTTTCTCAGTCTGACAGCTAGGGTCTCCCCCAGTTTCTCCCCAGCAGCTTCTCTCTCTCTCCTACCCATGTCCCCTCTTTCCACTCATCTCTCTCTCTCTCTCTCTGTACCCCCTTCCATCCAGCATCTTCTCTCTAGCTCTCCCCTGCTCTTTTCCATGTCCCTGGCTCTCCCCTGTTCTTTTCCATTGCCCCTCTTTCTGTCCCCATCTCTTTCTGGCTCTCCCCTGCTTTTTTCCATGTCCCTGGCTCTCCCCTGCTCTTTTCCATGGCCCCTCTTTCTCTCCCCATCTCTTTCTGGCTCTCCCCTGCTTTTTTCCATGTCCCTGGATCTCCCCTGCTCTTTTCCATGGCCCCTCTTTCTCTCCCCATCTCTTTCTGACTCTCTGCTGCTCTTTTCCATGTCCCCTCTTTCTCTCCCTCTCTCTCTCCTCCTACCGTTTCCAGCCATGTTCTCTTCTCTCCCTCCGGGCCTCTTTACAGTTCCAGTTACCCAGTTCCAGGCTGGAAATTTTGGGACAGTCCTGCATTTCTGCCCATTCTATGCTGTTGCATTATGGGACTCGAAGCACTCAATGGGCACTACAAATCCCACACTGTTTTGGGATATAAGTTCAAAACCAGGATTGCCCCAAAATCTCCAGCCTGGAACTGAATAGCTTGGCATCTCTGCAGCTCTGCCCTTCCCTACCCTTCATGCCCCAACATCTGCGCTGCCCTTGCCTACCCCTTTCCCCATCCTTCCTTGTAACTCAACATCAGTCCTGTCCTTCCCTTCCCCCATAGCTCAGCATCAGCTCTCCTACCTACTCATAGTTGGGAACAGTCCTGCCCTTCCCTCCCCCATAGTCTAACATCTCCTCTTCCCTTCTTACAGATGGACCCACACATCGGCGGTCCCTTATTTCTAATCTTTTTGCTATTGTTTTCAATAGCATTTACTATCATTGTGGGTTAAGTCTAGATAGCCTCCCCCCCCCCCAGTCCAGCACCGCTGTTTTCCCTCTCTCCACCCCCCCCCCCCCCCCCGAGCACCGCTGTTTCCCCCCCTCTCTCTCCAACGCTTTGTTTTCCCCTTTTTCTCTCCCCCAAGTCCAGCGCCATTTTGTTCCCCCCTCCTCTCTCTCCCCGTGTCCAGCGCCCCTTTTGTCACTCCTCCCTCCACGGACCGTCAAACCTTACCTTAGCAACGACGAAAGCACACTGCCCACATCCTTCCCTCGCTCCTCCGAGTCCTGCTCTCGCTCACACACTTCCTGTTTGCGCGAGGGTGGGACTCGTGAGTGACGAAAGCAGAGGGAAGGATCCGACGCCGGCTGGGCTCAAATCAGCTTCTTCTTGCTGCAACAAAGTAAGAGAAAACTTGACAGTCGGGGCCCGGGGGTGGGAGGATGAGAGGGAGAACGGAACGTGGTTGGTGGTAGGCTTGGGAAGGGGCTGGGTCTCGGGAGGCGTGTTGCGGAACGGTAGGTGGGAGGAAAGGGAGGGGAGGAAGCACAAATTTTAAAAAATGTGCCTGCCTGCATTTTTTTTTTAAATCCGTTTTTAGCTACGCCACTGCCCGGGGGAGGATATGCGAGGGGATGTTGGATGGGCGGGCTCCAGCGCTGCTGTCGGGGTCCGGGAGCTGAGGTAGGTGGCGGCGGTAAGCATGGCGCGGCGGCGCCCTCCAGAGGTTGGCGCCCCCCTGCCATGCTTACCTCGCTTACCGGGTTGGCACGGCCCTGGGCAAAGACCAGCATGGCCCATCTAGTTCGAGGAAAGTGGCTAGGGTTGTACCTACTACTAATTCAGGTTACCCCTAATGTGCCTTGTTTAGGTTTACACCTGCTGCTCTGTGCAGGTTACCCTCCTCTATGCCTTTTTTTTCTGTTGGAAGCATGTAAGTTGTAAGTTTTACTTTTAGTGGAATGCTTTATTGTTTTGATTTACTGTATACGGATCCTCTGTGTTGATCGCATACCTTTTTGAATTCCATCTCTGTTTTGGTCCCCTCCACTGGGAGGGCATTCCAGGCATCCATCACCCTTTCTGTGAAAAAGTATTTTCTGATATTGTGTTGCCTTCTTCCAACTTCATATCTGCTAGCCCTACAGCTTTCCCATCTTTGGAAAAGGTTCATTAATACCTTTCAAATATTAAGGGGTCAATTTTCAAAGTGATTTAACTGGCCAGAAATGACTCCTGGCCGGTTAAATTACATATTTGGAAATAACCGGTCATTTTCATTGGCATTTTAACTGGTTAGTGTCGCTGAAAATGTCCAGTTAGTGCTTAACATGAAAATGGCTATTTTGGGGGTGTTCCGGTGGCAGAGTCAGCACTTGGCTGGGTAAATGGTGATATTCAGTTCTTAACCGGCAGAAGCGGACTGACCATTCGGGCAACACACTACAGCCGCCCCTGGTCCTACCTTTAAAGGTGAGCCACTGGTGATCTAGTGACTTCTTTGGGGGGGGGGGGGGGCACATGTTCTTTCCTGTCTGTTGTGCTGCTGCTATTCCCCCTGTCCGGAACCGCCATACTTTAAAAATGGCAGCCAAGACTCTCTGTGGAAGTTTTGTGAGAGTGTCGAGACCCACGAGACTACCACGGGAAGTCTCGGCCACCATTTTGAAAACATGAAGAACATGCCCCCCCCCCCCCCCCCCCCCGCAGAGACCACTGGACCACCAGCGCCCTTCAGGTAGGACCGGGGCAGCGGGGGCATTGACTATGGTGGTAGTGGGGACAGCAGTGCGACGGTAGGGGGTGTGTTGGGCAGCGGCTGGGTAGGGGGCCCAGACCACTCTTCCACCCCTGTTAATCGGCCAAGGTAGCTGCATAAATAAGACCATGTAAAAACATAGGTCCTATTTTTATGCGATTCACCATAGCTGGTTAAGTGCTAAATATCGCACTATGGCTATGTTTTCACTGGCTCCATATATTCAGAAGTTCAATGCTGGAGTTCAGACATGGCCCAACTTTGAATTTCTGGGGATAACACCAGTGGTAGTCTGCAAAATGCTGATCATCACCAGCTGAATATCGGATCATAATATCTGTATCATAGTTCTCCTATCCCTCTTCTCCAGCTAGGTACACATATTATTATTCAGGTCTTCAAGTCTCTTCTCATATGTCTGCTGGTGCAGATTCCATAATATTCTGGTTGCTGTCCTCTGAATAGCTTGAAGTCTTTTTCTATCCTTAGTGAGATTCAGCCTTCAAAACTGAACACAGTACTCCAAGTGAGGTTTATCAGTGACTTGTACAAGTGCATCATCACCTTTTTCTTTCTGTTGGTTACGGCCCTTCCTATGCAGCCAGTGTCCTTTTGGCACTGGCCACTAGCTTGTCACCTTGAGATCCCCAGATGCTATTACCCTGAGGTCCCTCTCCTGGTCCATGCACATCAGCCTCTCTCATCATACTGCATACATTTCCTTTGGACTTCTACACCCAAAATGCATCACTCTACATTTCTTCACATTAAAGCTTAATTGCAAAGCATTAGCCTATGCTTCTAATGTTTGTAGCTCATTTCCCATGTTGTGCACTTCCTTCAGGATGCCCACTCAGTTGCAAATCTCCATGCCATCTGCAAAAACGACAAACTTTTAATTTTAACATTTCAAAGATATCGCTTACAAAGATATTGAACAGAATTGACTTCAGGACTATCCTTGAGGCACTCCACTACTCACCTTTCATTCTTCTGTGTGAACTCCATTTACCACCACTCTCTGTCATCTGTCAGTCTACCACTTTCTGATCCAGTTTATTACTATGGGTCTCATTATTACTATGGGTCTCACCTCAGGCAGCTCAATTTATTCATGAGCCTCCCATGAGAAACAGTTGCAATGACTTTGCTGAAATCTAAGTAGAGTACATCCAGCACATGCCTTCAGTCTAGTGCTTTGGTCACTCAACCAAAGAAATCAATCAAATTTGTTCGGCAATAACTGATGTTATTGTGGAAAGTCCATTGTCCTTTCAGAAGATTTTTCCATTACTTTCTCTACCATTGAGGTAAGACTTACTGGTCTGTATTTTCTGACCTCTTCTCTGTTTTAATGTTTGTAAAAATGGGCCACATCAGCTCTTCTCCAGTCCTGTGGGACTTCTCCCATTTCCAAGGATCTATTAAGCACATCCTTAATAGGATCTGACAGCACTTTTCTGAGCTATCCCAGGATTGGGTTACATTTCATCTTGACTTGTAGCTTTGGCTACTTTCAGTTTTGCAACATGATCATGAATACTTTCTTCTGTGAATGGTGTGTATCTGCCCTTTATTATCTGTGGTCCTTCTCCGGGATTTGTTTAACATTTCTGCTTTTTCTCATCACTCACTACACAGTAACCCTGCACAGTGGTGTAGAGGAGTGGCCTAGTGGTTAGCACAACAGTCTTGCAATCCAGAGTTGGCCAGTTCAAATCCCACTGCTGCTCCTTGTGATCTTGGGCAAGTCACTTAACCCTCCATTGTCTCAGGTAGAAACTTAGATTGTGAGCCCTCCTGGGACAGAGAAATATCCAGTATACCTGAATGTAACTCACCTTGAGCTACTACTGAAAAAGGTGTGAGCAAAATACAAATAAATAAACCCTTGGAATCTTGCAATCCAGTCTGTGGCCTTCCTCCTGTCTACAACATATGCATGAAAAGTCTTGCCATCTTTTAATTCTTTCTGTGCTTTTGCCATCCTTCTTTCTTTCTTTTTCTGTTTCATTTGTATTTCTGTCTTTGAGATGTTCTGGATTTTGTGAACAGCACTGTTTTTGCCTTGGTTTTTTCAGCACATCTTTGGAGAATCATATCAGTTTCCTTTTCCTCTTAACTTTTATTTGCTTTTCTCACATAAAGATCTGTTGACCTTTTTTAATAGCTCCTTTCAGTTTAGCACTTTGTCTTTCTATGCTGCTTATCTCTTAGAAACATAGAATCATTACGGCACCTCAGTAACCACTAACTCTTTCTTTTCCTAAGGAATCTCATGTGCCTGTCCCATGCTTTCTTAAATTCCGACACAGTCCACACCTCCACGACTTCCACTGAGGCCATTCCACGCATCCACCACCCTTTCCATGAAATATTTTCTTAGATTCCTCCTAAACCTGTTTCCTCTTAACTTCATCCTATGCCCTCTCATTCCAGAGTTGTCCTTCATTTGGAAAACTTACCTCCTGTACATTAACACCACTGAGGTATTTAAATGTCTCTATCATATCCCCTCTCTCCTGCCTCTCTTCCAGCATATACATGTTGAGGTCCTTAAACCTGTCCCTATATATTTTATGACAGAGACCATTTACCAATTTGGTAGCCGCCCTCTGGATTGACTCGATCCTGTTTATATCTTTTCACAGTACTCCAAATGAGGCCTCACCAGAGGCTTATATAGGGGCACTATCACCTCTTTTTTCCTTCTGGTCATCCCTCTCTTATGCACCCAAGCATCCTTCTGGCTTTGACCACCTTTTCTACCTACTTGGCCACCTTAAGGTCTTTGGACACAATCACCCCCAAGCCCACTCTTCTTTTGTACACAGAAGCACTTCACCCCCTATACTGTACTATCCTTGGATTATTGTAACTCAAGTGCATGACCCTACATTTACATAAGTATTGCCATAGTGGGACAGACTGAAGGTCCATCAAGCCCAGCACCCTGTTTCCAACAGTGGCCAATCCAGGTTACAAGTACCTGGCAAGATCCCAAAACAGTACAATACATTTTATGCTGCTTATCATAGAAATAAGTAGTGAATTTTCCCCAAGTCCATTTTAATAATGGCTTATGAACTTTTCTTTTAGGAAGCTATCCAAACTTTTTTTAAACCCTGCTAAGCTTCTGAGGATCCATTCCTTCTGAACAGGATTCCTTTATGTTTATCCCATGCATGCTTGAATTCCGCTACCGTTTTCATCTCCACCACTTCCCGCGGGAGGGCATTCCAAGTATCTACCACTCTCTCTGTGAAAAAATACTTCCTGACATTTTTCTTGAGTCTGTCCCCCTTCAATCTCATATCATGTCCTCTAGTTCTACCGCCTTCCCATCTCTGGAAAAGGTTCGTTTGCGGATTAATACCTTTCAAATATTTGAACGTCTGTATCATATCCACCCGTTTCTCCTTTCCTCCAGGGTATACATGTTCAGGTCAGCAAGTCTCTCCTCATACGTCTTGTAACGCAAATCCCATACCATTCTCGTAGCTTTTCTTTGCACTGCTTCAATTCTTTTTACATCCTTAGCAAGGTACGGCCTCCAAAATGTGTAGGTACAATAGGTTTTTGGTAGATTTTGGAGAGCTCACACTTTCCACCACAAGTGTAATATTTAGAGTGGAATATGAGCCTGGGTTTCCTTCTCAATAGTACACTGCAACGATCACTAGGCTACTCCAGGGACCTGCTTGCGGCTCTAATAAGACTGGCCATAACATCTGAAGCTATTATAGAGGCTGGTATGTACTGTTTCTTTCACAGCTTTTGGGGGTGGGAGGGGGTCAGTGACCACTGGGGGTGTAAGGTGGGGATCATGCCTTAATTCTTTCAGTGGTCATTTAGGGCACCTTTTTGTGATTTAGTCATGATTGAAACAGGTCTAGACCAATACATCTAACTTTTAGCCCTAGACGTTTTTCCTTTGTTCCATCATGGCAGAAAAAACATCCAAGTTTTGGGAATGCCCAAATCCCGCCACCAACACGCTCCCTTGTGATTTGGATGCACTGCAGAAAAAAACACCCAAATACTTTATGCTGTTTTTGAAAATGAGTCTCCAAGTCTTCCATTATCATCGTTTCTGCCTTCATTCCTGCCTTTGCAATATCATGCCTATGTGTAGGCTTTAGCACTATATTAAAACGTTCAATATAAATAATTAATTAATTAATTGATTAGGTCTCTGTCCAATTCTTCTGATTGAATCAGAGTTGTGTGTTACAGATATTCATTTATGCAGATGCTACCTATTGGCTCAATATATCTTGCTGTTTTCCTACATCCTGTTTGTTGTCACCTTCACCTTTAACCTTTAGTTGTTATACAGCATAGTTCCTGTCCAGAAGCTACATTTAGTGTGTCATTATTTCTTATTATGAAACAGTCTATGCACTACACCAGTGTGGATGGAAGTGCCATGTCCTTTTTTCGAGATGATGCACAGTGCTTCCTCTTTTCCCCATTGCTCTTGCATTTCAGTTGTTTTAATATTATTTTTTACATATTTATTTATATTTATATTTTGCTCACACCTTTTTCAGTAGTAGCTCAAGGTGAGTTACATTCAGGTACTCTGGGTATTTCTAAACAGCTACTCCTTGTTTTTGCCATCTCTTTCCCTCCTAATTAGGTAATAGCCAAGTATGGCTATATCTCATTCTTATGACTGACAGACAGATGATCAAAACCTCGCACTGTTCCAAACAGCGCTTCAAAAATAGCGCTGGAACAGCACGGGGCGTTATTAGACCTATGATCAGAGATAATTCCTCCCGCACTTGTTTGACAGGTCTGGGCTGTCAAAAGCCCAAACTAGTCAAACACAGGGGCTGGAGGTCCATGGGATCACCAGACCCCAACTACCCCTGCCCCGGGCAATGGGGGCTGGAGGTCCGCTGGATCTCCGGTCCGCCCAATCATCCCCCCCAGGTTCATGGAGGGCTGGAGATCCGGTGGGTCTCCAGGCCCCCCTAACCCCCAAAGCAAAGGGTCCCTGGTGGTCCAGTGATCAATCTGCCCCCTCCCTATGTACCCTCCTACCTTGTGTGTTGGAGGAGAGAGGTAGCCTGCCTCCCTCCTCTTCCTTTGACACCGCAAAATGGCGGAGCCCAGCCCTGCCCAGTTTACCCTGGGATGCGCTGGGTGGGGCTACATACCATATAAGGTTAAATGGTGTGTAGCCCCACCCAGCACATCCCAGTTAAGGGGGTCTGGAGACTCATCGGATCTCCAGCCCTCCCTGAACCTGGGGGGGGGGGGGGGGGATCATCGGGGGGACCGGAGGTCCGCCGGACCTCCAGCCCCCTGTCGCTGGGGGAGTCTTCCAGGTTTGCTTTGTTGGGGGAATGGGAGCCTGCTAGCATGCAAATGCATGCCAGACAGGGCTCACCATTCCTCCCCAATGATCTGCAAACCCTAATGCCAGCTTGGAGCTGGCGTAGTGTTTGCCGCAGCCAGCGACCCAATCTTTGGTGCGCTGATCACTGATCATTGGGGATGAATATGTTTAGCCCTGTTTTGCATGCATTTGCATGTTAGTTGCATTCAGAGCCCTCGAACGCGTTTTTTCACGTGCTCAGGGACTCTGATCATTGGGCGGTAGCAAACGCTGGCGCTAGTATGGTGCTAACATTCTTCTCACACCAGCATTTGCTTCTGATCATCTCCCTTTTATTGAACCATGTCTCCATAATAGCCACAATGTTCAAGACCATTTCCACCTTTAGGGTTTTGTAATCAAGAACTTTGTTGGCTAGACAATGAGCATTTGTGCTTATAACCTTACAGCAATTTATGGATGGATTTAAAATAAATTGGAGAAAATATCAGTGAACAAATAAGTTATGGAATTTTTTTTCCTGAGGATGTAGCCAAAGCATTGGGCATAGCTGGGTTTAAATGGGGAGGAAAGGCTGACAAACAATTATTAGCCACTGTTTAAACAGAGTTCACATGTCATTCATGGAATCTAGAGAAGAATATCAAGGTTTAAAGATATTGCACTCAAGGACTCTAGTAGTGTGAAGTTCTTCAAAGCAGTGCCCTACCAGTGTCATTCAAGGACTTGAGCAGTGAGCAGTTCCAGTCTTCTCCAGAAGTGCCTTGACAAGGTTGTTCAGGACACAGTCCCCTCATTCTAAAACTGATTGCCTAAATTTAAACATCTTTTGCATGCTTAAATTTATAGAATACTGCCATGTATGCAGGTACGTGTATAGTTATGCACGTAAGTGGTGTTTTATGATTACAGTACAGTCTCGATTATCCAGGTGTTGAATAATATGGAAAATACTGCATAAGCATCTTAAACAATGCTTACACAAAGGCACAGAGTTCCCGATCTTCAAAAATGTTTCTAAAGCAATGATTTTTAATAGAAATAAATGCGATGATGTCACGGGGGGGGGGGGGGGGGTATCATATATGCTAGATGGTCAGATTACTGAAGGTCAGATAATGAAGACTGTACTGTACATGCTAAAATAGCTAGTGCAAACAGGGGAGGTTATAAGTGGGTCATAGGTAGGGCCGACATTTAAGCATGTAACTTACAGAATACTATAAAGTAAATGCCACATTTACTTTATCCATAGACTTGGGTAAATACACACACCTATATTTTGGCATGTTGATGTGGATTGAAGCTAGTACACTTGTATGTTTTCTTATAGACTAGGCTCACTACCCGTGGAAGACACCAAGGAGTAGAGGTTGAAACAATGACTTCCACATGAGGAGTTGCAAAATTCAAAAATCTGTAATTTCTGCATGGTCTCCAGCAGCATTGCATGGGATAAGACTGAAATTCTACCTCTAAATGATCATACCTTCCTATTTCAACTGGACCACTGTCAACTGAAATGGGTTTTTTTGTCCATGAAGTATTTGGTGGATTTTAGTGACCCCTGAAGCAGACGGGCTGACCGCCAAAACACAGCCCCGTGTTGGGTCTCAGCTTAGTGCCTTAATTAAAAATCTTTGTATTTCGCAACTCCTCACGTGGCAGCCATTGTGCCAATCTCTACTCCTTGATGTCTCCTGGATTTCCGTAGAGGTACGATTCTGTTTTACTACTCATAGAAACATGGCGCCTAAATGTTGGTGCCCAGTTATAAAATTGCCTCCCAAGAGTCTAGTCTTCTACACAGATGTGATCTATTAGTCTCACTGTAGCATTTTAGTGTGTGAACCATCCCAAAGCAGCGCCTTGTTACTTTCGACCAGGACCAGGCAGTGCAAGCTTCCATAAAGGTGTACTCTGTGAATCTCGGTGTGAAATTCCTCACATCAGGGCTCTGTCCCTCACTGCCAGAACTTCATCTGCGGTCAGAATGCCAGCAATCCCCCCCCCCCCCCCCCATCAGAAATTCCTGCTGACAGCTCTCATTCCTTGCTCTGAATCTTGCAGATAGAGGCTGTTTATACCTCGCTGGTTGCCTCCCATGCCAGCTTCCTGACATGTTTTATCTTGTTCTGCTTCATGTGGGATCAGAGAATGTTGTTCTAAGGTGAGGCCCCTGCATTCTCTTCCCCTAGGCTCTCCTACCTCAGTCTCTTATTTGAAGGATGAAAGGAATAAGGATTAAGTTGTGCAAAGCAGAATTTCCAAGAGGGTTTCTTCCTAGTACAGATAAAGATGCATTCCTTTGGAAAAAGCCATACCATATATTACAGCACTTTAAAGGCTGACCTTCCTTCATCTAGTCTGAGATGTATTTGCTTCAGAATACTGCTATCAGGCCCCTTTATAGTGCAAGGAAATATAATCATGGGGCCCCATTTTTAATAGCCAGACATTGGCTTCTGGTTTCTTACTTACTAAATTTTAAAGTTTTGCTACTGGCCCATAACATGTTCTTTATAGGGCACCCTGCAAACTTAGCTAATGATCTTCTGCTTATATCTTCATCTTCTAGGCCTACTAGATCACAGACTGCGAATGTCACATTCCCTAGGTATCATGTACTCGTTGCAAAACCACCTGTCGCTCTGCCTTTTTCTGTCTTGTTTCTTCCCTATAGAAATCACTTCCACCGTCCTTGCCCAAAGAATCCTCCTACAAGAAGTTTAAATCAGGATTGTAAAACTATTTTTCACTAAAGCCCACCAGGGCTTATCCATTTCCCTCCTTCCCAGAATAGCCGTATTTAACATAAATTCTATAAGGAAGCCACCTAAAGTTAGGTTGCAAATACCCACTTGAGGGCAATTCTATATAGGTACCTAGAAGGTGCCTATTCTAAAAAGGAAAGTAGGCACCCACTTTCCTTTATGGAATACTAGCATAACTGATACATATGCATGTATGTCATTATGCACGAGAACTTCCTCCAGCCATACAGCTAGTGTAAATGGTTATGCCTAGAATCAAGAGATATGCATGTGAATTAGAGTATTCTATAAGTTACCCTTGTAATTTATTAGGATTTTGCTCACACCTTTTTCAGTAGTAGCTCAAGGTGAGTTATGTTCAGGTACACTGGATATTTCTCTGTCCTAGGAGGGCTCACAATCTAATTTTGTACCTGAGACAATGGAGGGTTAAGTGACTTGCCCAAGATCACAAGAGGCAGCAGTGGGATTTGAACTGGCCACCTCTGGATTACAAGACTGGTGCTCTAACCACTAGGCCACTAGGCCACTCCTCCACTCAGCTATGTGTGAGTCCCATCTCTGATCTACCCAGACTTTGCCAATGTGCACACCCACCTGCAAACTATGGGGGCAATTGCATTAAATGGCGCCTAGAGGTAGGCATCACTTATGTGTGTCAAAGACACCATCAAATTGACATTTAGGGGCTTCTATGCACTAGGTGCTGTTCTATAAGGTAGCACCTAAGAGCCATAGGGGTATTTTTACTAAGCTGTGGGAAAAAGGGCTCTGTGGTAGCGGCAGGGCCGTTTTACCTGTGTGCCAGGGCCCTTTTTACTGCAGTGGGTAAAAAAGCCCCTCCCCCCAAAAGCCATGTGGTAAGATAACCCTTACCGTGTGGCAGTGCAGCAGGGAGCATTCACCACCACCCATTGAGGTGGCAGTAAGGGCTCCCTTGGTAACCTGGCGGTAACCGGGCAAAGTGCGCTGATACCCAATTACTGCCAGGTTAGCGCCGCACTACAGAAAAAAATGGTGCACGCTCCAGCCAGAACTACCGCTGGTGGACACATTGGGCTAGTGATAGTTCTGTTTTAATGTGCGGTAAGCCTGCATTGGGCTTATCGCCACTTTGTAAAAGATCCCCTCAGTGCCTAACTGCAAGGAGACAAACACATGGTTGGAGCATGGGCAGGACATGTTTGTGTCTCCCAGTTAGGCAGGTAGTTACAGAATATTATAAACTATGTCACTGGGCACACCTAGGTGTGCCAACGAATGCCTGCCATGTGGCATGCCTACATATTGGTGCACCAGTGCCGACCTTATGCTAGTATTCTATAATGCCATTATAGAAATGGCACTAAGCACCTGGGATTGGGGCACCACTCTCTAGAATTGCCCTTCACATGTTATTGCACATATGTTTAGTTACAGAATAGCACATAGCCAGATAAATGTAAGTAATGCATGTAAGTAGAGGAGGAGTGGCCTAGTGGTTAGGGTGGTGGACTTTGATCCTGAGGAACTGAGTTCAATTCTCTGCACAGGCAGCTTCTTGTGACCCTGGGCAAGTCACTTAACCCTCCATTGCCTGCCATGAGTGGGAAAGCACAGGGTACAAATGTAACAAAAAAAGAAGTGGCTACTAATGCATGTAAATGACTGAAATATTAGCATTTACATGGGTTTTTGCCATCTAACTTTAGGTGGCTTCTTTATAGAATTACTGCATGTCAAGCAGTATTTGTTAATGTATGCATATTTTAATGTAATTTGTTTGATACAGGTCTTGTTACCCTATCCTATGTTGGTGTTTGTTTGTTTATTTGTGTGTGAGCTCATATTTTCATTTATTTTATTGTAAATCACCTTGTCATGTTTGGTTTCAGGAAAGGTGGTATATCAGGAACTCAACTGAACTTAGCTAACCTAAACTAAAGTAAACTAAACTTCCTCTGCTTCCTGCGTGGAGACAGAGTAAGCACACACTCCCAGTTTCTGTGGCTGCTCCTTCATCCCCGCCTGTGTTTTTTCACCACAAAGGACACGTGCATCGTTAAGAAGAGTCAAGAGAGGAGACAGCACATATTTACCATGCCACTGCTCTGTTGGCATGGTAAAGATGTGTAGCAAAAAACTGAGATCAAGTTGACAGAGAGAAGAGAGAGATGGAGAGGAACACTGAGAAAGAAAAGGGGGGACGATAGAGAGGAACTTTGAGGGGTCCTTTTACGAAGCGGCAGTAAGCCCAACACGGGCTTACCACTTGCTAAAAAGGAAGTACCGTTGGGCTACCACAGAAGCCCGGCAGTAGTTCCCTCCCCCAACATGCGCCATTTCAGACACTGCAAAAATATTGTGCCGGTGTGTACCCGGTGGTAATTGGGCAGTGCCATGCACTGCCAAGTTACCACGGGAGTCTGAACCGCCACCTCAATGAGTGGCAGTAAGTGCTGTCCCCTGAAATGGTTGCGCAGCAAGTGCTTCACTTGCCACATGGCCATTTCTTAAAAAAAAACAAAGACATGCCTTTGACCTCCTATGGTAAAAGCGGGCATCGGCACACGTCAAAAACACAAGCCAGTGCCAGCACAGACCCCCTTTTGCTGCAGCTTCGTAAAAAGACCCCTTAAAGAAGTAAGTCAAGAAGATGGAGAGATGTCTAAGGGAAGGAAGGAGAAATGGAGAAAGGTATATTGGGAGCTTATGATGTGAGATTGTTTTAATGTATTTTTTTAATTGTATCTGTTTATTAGGTTGTACAGCGCACTGATCAGTTTTAGTACTGGTAGAGTGCTATGAAAGTAATAAATGGAATAGACAGAGATAGAAATACATAAGAGGAGTTAGGTGAAGAGGAACCTGTGAAAGGTGGATGGAGAGGAAGATTGAAGGAAGGGAGTGAGAAAGAAGAGGAGAGTGGGGGAGTTGATGAGCAGTTGGGCAGTAGAAGGAAGTATAGGGGGATGATTTTATAACAGTTTGTGAATGTGTGAAGGCCAAGTAGATGCCTAATTTCCAGTCTATTTAGAATGACACATAGAGGGGAATAATCAAACGGCACCGGCGAAATAGATTGTCGGCGATCTATTTTGGCGGTGCCGCAACAGCTGGCCGGAATTGTATTATAAAAAAAGATGGCCGGCCATCTTTTTTTTCGATAATACGCTTTAGCCCAGCAAATGCCAGAGTTCGCTGGGTTTGAGATGGCCGTTTTGTTTTTCAGCGATAATGGGAAAAAATGCCGGCGATCTCAAACCCGGCGAAATACAAGGCATTTGGTCGTGGGAGGAGCCAGAATTTGTAGTGCACTGGTCCCCCTGACAGCCAGGACACCAACCGGGCACCCTAGGGGGCACTTCTAAAAATTAAAAAAATATATACAAATAGCTCACAGGTGCATAGCTCCCTTACCTTGGGTGCTGAGCCCCCCAAATCCCCCTCAAACCCACTCCCCACAACTCTACACCATTACCATAGCCCTTATGGGTGAAGGGGGGCACCTACATGTGGGTACAGTGAGTTTTGGAGGGGTTTGTAGGGCTCAACACTTAGCACCACAAGTGTAACAGGTAGGGGGGGGGATGGACCTGGGTCTGCCTGCCTGAAATGCACTGCACTCATTAAAAACTGCTCCAGGGACTTGCATACTGCTGTCAGGGAGCTGGGTATGACATTTGAGGCTGGCATACAGGCTGGCAAAAAAGGTTTTTATTTTTATTTTTTTTTAGTGTGGGAGGGGGTTGGTGACCACCGGGGGAGTATGGGGAGGTCATCCCCCATTCCCTCCGGTGGTCATCTGGTGAGTTGGGGCACCTTTTTGAGGCTTGGTTGTGAAAATAAAAGGACCAAGTAAACCCGGCGAAATACTGATTAACGCCGCTTTTTTTTCCATTATCCGCAAAAGCCGGCCATCTGGTAGCCACGCCCATGCCCGCCCATATCCCGCCTTTGCTACACTGCCGATACACCCCCTTGAACTTTCGCCGGCTCGGTGACGAGAAAGCGGCGAAAGTGTCAAAAAAGCACCTTTCGATTATACCGATTTCGCCGCTTTTGAGAGATTGCTGGCCATCTCCCGATTTATGTCGCGAAATGGCCGGCGATCACTTTCGAAAATAAGCCTGATAGGTGCCTGACTGTTTTAATAATATTCTGGAGCAAAACAGGAGAAATTATGCCTAAATTGAAGCTGCAGACATTTACACCTGCTCAATTAAAACTGATCTTGCCATTAAACTCTCCTTTACACACAAAGTATTAAACAGTTATAAATATTTTAACTTTTCCTTTAAATAGCAGAGATAGATGCATTGCAAAGATTCAGAAAGAGCCCCTGGACTTTCAGACCTTGTGCATGGGATTTTTTTTCTTTCCATGTCTCATGCCTTCTCAGTAAACTTATAGATAGATCCAGCTCTGGGCTCCAGTTGGAGTCTGATAATAACTGCCAGGGTGGCCATTTCGCATTATTAAAATAAAGGGATGGAAACTCATCTGGAAAGGCATACATTTTATTTGATACTGACTCACCACCATGTAAGTGCTTTCAACTACTAGTGATCTTGTCCCAACAAGCTATTGTGCCATAGGCACTCTCTGTAGTTGGGATTTCAGTTAACTTTAAGTAGAAGAAAGCTTTTCGCTAGGCAAGTTTATCTAATGCGGTGAAATTGTAAACGTCTTTATTTCATAGTTGCATTGCTTTTATTTTTATCTTACCCATCTTTACTGTCTCAATATATTTCATTAGACTTTTGGTTTAATAAGAGTTAAAGGGTATATTATTTGTATTTTTGATGGGTTCTGCTTGTCTCTGTGGGTCTGACCTTTCGTGGTTCAGTGTGATGGCTGCATGGGTCTCTGTTAAGGATCGGCTTAGTAATGCGCCTGATTATAGAGGGAGTGGAGAAGTTGGGAGAGATGCAAAATATAATAAACACTTATTTCTCTTTGGTAATGAAACAAAATTTCAAGAAGAAGGATGAATAGAGGAAATAGTCTGACTGGTTTTAACCAATGACAAATGAACTATCAAACCTTACCATGCATCTTTGCTATCACTTTTTTAAACATCTGCATGTTTTATTAACAAGTAGAAAAGAGAAGATGTATGTAGAAAGTGAAACTCCAGCTGGAGCAGGCCCTAAATGTTCCTTTGTGAGGGAAGAGAAAATTCCATCATAAAACAATGGGAAAAATGTTTTTGAAATTATGGGATAACAAAAAGTCACCTTATACAGATCCCATCTGTTTAAATAATAACACCTACATGCAAAATATCTACAAATCACTAATTTTTTAATGATAATATTTTAATAATTTTTAAATTGGCACATAGATTTTCTTAAGGACCAGCATAGACTGACGTAGTCTTATTTTGTCCACAGGCTACTAATCATTGCACATTTCAGGCCCTGTTTGCTAAGCCATGCTATAGGTGCGCTAGCATTAGGAATATATGGATGTCTCTAGTTTTTAGTGCATGCTAATGTTTAGTACACGCTAAAAATTCTAACGCATCTTAGTAAACAGGGCCCTCTATCTTCTATGTGTGCCATTACATGCAACTTTATACACAAGACTAGCTCAATAAAATGCCACTTATCTTAAATGAGAAGAGAAAATTCCGGCATCCCTACTACTAGTTTGAGGAGCTGGAGTGATGTAATGAAGGATGGGCTTGCATTCCTGTTTATTCAAAGTGGGTGTTGCCATTTGGTACTGTTTTTGAGGGCACTATAAAAGGCCATATAAAAATGGATAGGGGAGGGGGCTTGGAGTTTGCTGCTGAAGAAAACAGGAAGGGAGCGCCTTCTTTCCAGGCCCAGCTAAGCCTAGAGAAGAGGGGAGACTCCCAGGCTGGCTGTGCCTACCAAAGAGAAAACACAATTTATAGCACTTTAGGCTATGAGGGGCTGGAATAGTGGATTGTTAGGGGATTTGCTGAAGCGTGGAAGCAAGAAGGCATTAGGACCTAAACCAGATGTATTCCAGGAATTTCAAGCTGTATATTCCTAGGAGCCTGTTGGGACCTATCCCAGGTACATCCTATAGACTAATGCCTCTTAATCCTCTCCTGGAGACCCATCTAGAGGGAGATGCAGAAAGGCTTGTGGTAGAGTCGTGCACGGATGTGTGAGTGTGTGGCTTCTACCATGAGAGTAATAGCACAGAATGTAGCAAGTTAATCATATGCAAATGTTATGTGCAGCGAATCTGTGCCAAAAATGAAGGGAGTGTGCTGGATGCATACAAAAAAGGTTTTGCAATAAGCGTGGCTTCTTGTGCGTATGTCTGAACTGAAAGTGTCAATACACATCGGTGCCTAAATATGAGCCTTTCAAAAACTGCTCTTGAAAATTTTGAGAGGTTCATATTTAAGTGCAGAAGAACAGGCACCGATGTGTGCTTTCAGTTTCTGTTTTGTTCGTACACACGCACATGAAAGACTGACAAGAAATCTCTGCAAAACCTCTTACGCTACCCTGGACCCTCACGGTAGATTTCTCACATTGTTCATGCATCAAAACTGTTTGGTGTACTCTCTGCGTAGCATGGAATTCATAAAGCAGCTCATCAGCATACATTTTAATACGTGTGGCTGTGTTTTCTGTGCAAGTTAACACCTGTGCACAAATCCTCTCTGCATTGCTCGGCATGTAGAATCAGTGTTCAACCATCAGTTACCCTGCAGCTAAGCTCGCAGTTGCTTTCTGCATTGGCCCCCTATCCAGCTGGGTTTTCAGGATTGCAGGAGATAGATTTGCATGTATTGGAGATGCATTGTATGCAACTCTGTCTCTTGCATATTCTATGCCATGATCCTGAAAACTGAACTGCCTCCAGGAGAGAGCTGACAAGCTCTGCCATAGACTGCCTAAGGCAATTCTTATCAAGTTATCTGTGGTTACGACCAGTGTAAGCTGTGCTCGTGTGGCACGCACATGGGTCAGAACTGGAGTGCACATACCTAGCAACTGCATGTTGACTTTCTTTATTCTAAACATAGGATTGCACACATCTAGTCGAGGCTGAAAACTTGTGCATAAACCCCCTGATATTCAAAACTATTTAACTGGCCAGGAACAACTCCTAGCCTGTTAAATAGCGTTTAAGTGGCTAGTCGTTAACGCGGATATTCAGCACCAAATCGGCTATGTTGAGCGGTCAAAATAGGCCACTTAAATAGCAGGCCTATCTTTGATTGCTAAACAGTTGTTAGTGCTGAATATTGGCATAGCCGGTTAACTTTTTAGTGGCCACCCCCCCTCCCCCCCCAGGTATTCAATGCCAGTCACTGGATATGGCTCAGCATTGAATATCTGGGTTTAATGCTGGTGGCGGACAGCAAACTTGCTCCCACCACTAGCTGGATATCAAGCCCAAAGTGTTTTCCATGTGCACATGGGCCAGCAAAAATTTGAGAGAACATTGGCCACGACCCCATTTTCATGACCATATAAATCATGCAATCTCCAGGGGTCCACATCTATGCTGCAGTTAGGCCTGGGTAGGGTCTACTGATGGTCAGATGGGTCGGAGGGGAGAAAGATGGATTGGTGGGGGGGGGGAGGAAGTGGAGACTGGAGGGGCTGCTGCTGGGGGGGTGGGTTTTGAAGGGAGCTTTTTTGGTTGGGTTTGAGGGATGGGGAGCAGTTTTGTTTACAGTTTTGGTTTCTGTGAGACTGAGTGGCCAATTGAACTGGCAGATTTGATTTTAGCAGAAACCGAGGATCCTGGGTTCAGTCCAGCTATAGTTATTTTTCAGCTATTCAGGTCATGATCCTAAATGTGGAATTTGCTATCCATTTGGGTCATTGGACATTTGGGTAGTCCTCAAAATGTGAGTGGGATCAACTCAATGCATCATATTTTAACCCCTAGGAAATCTGATCTACATGTGAGAGACCCAGCCCAACTATTAAAAAAGACTCCTTTTTGTTAATCTGTACAGCGCTGCGTAACCCTAGTAGCGCTCTAGAAATGTTAAGTAGTAGTAGTAGTACTAAGCAGTTGCCTGGGTAGGCAGCCTCTGGGGGTCAGCAAAGAACAGCTGCTTTCAAAACAAAAAAATAGATCCTGACAGCCAGACATACTCAAAAGACCATTGTTGTGTACTTTGACCTGCATGTTGAGTGGGCAATTTTCAAACAGCTCATTTACAAATTGTTCTGCTGTTGAGATCTTAGATTAGATCGAGTGTTGTATTGTTGTCATCCTGTGCTGCGAGGTTGTCCTCTTCTTTGCTGACTTCTTCCATCTAAAAAATCACTTTGATCTTTTCTCTGGTCATCTCCACTTGATAAAGAATCAGAGGATAAATGAATGCTCACTGATTTCTACTTATCATTACCTTCAGTTGCCAGTTTCATCCAGATATAAACGTATCCTTCAGATTAGTCTTTCTCATTGTATCTAAAATTTTTTGTTACCTTATGCATCTTCAAATTTGAACAAACTTTCTCAGTTTTACCATCTAAGGGGCTCTTTTACTAAGGCGTCTCAGCGTTTAGCACCAGCTAATTTTTAGCATGAGCTAAAAACGCTAGCACATGTTAGTAAAAGGCCCCTTTAATCTACTACTTATGTCTCAAAGTCTGAACAAGACTTAAAATTCTTGCAATTGCACTTCCACTTTCTGTATATCTGCTGCAATCTTCTTCAGGGCTCTCCAGATGATTAAGAGCATGAGATCTAAAGAACAGCGATTCAAAATGCGATTCCACTGTTCAACAAATTCAGGATCATCATTATATATTCGTGGAGCCTTTTGCATCCTAAGCCCCCTGGGAATAATTTCCCTCTTACAATAATCAACTAACGATGCACTACGCAGTTCTTGCTTAACAATATGTTTTTTAGATTGCAAAATCACATTTCACTGCGGGAAGATTGCAGCTGTAGAGTCAGATAGAAATAAGGAAGGTACTTGTAAACTAGATTGTGCTTTACTTTCAGAAAACCCCAGGCCACTTTGCCAGAGCTTAGCCATCTCCACAAATTCTCTCCAAGCATAAATATAGTAAGCCAAAAGGAGCTGAATGTTTAACACAAATATTCCACTCAAAAATACATTCAGATAAAAGATACATATAACAAAGGCAGGAAAAAAGTGGAGAAAAGACCTCAGTCTTCCTTGAAGGTAAAGCCCACACCAGTAACAGCGGCAAAAGAAAAGGCTATCCAAGGCAAACATCAGCGGTCAGAAAACCTCCACAATAAACATTATCATTTTTTCTTTACATTATCATTTCTTTTTAAACATCAATATCCCATTTTAAAATGAGAAAAGAAAGATTTCCAGTACTTAACTTATTCAAGAATTGTGCATTAAAGTCAAATGTATTCAAAATTCCATCACCCTCTGCAGTATCTTAAAAAAGGAAAAAAGACGTTGGCACAGCGAAAGGGGAGCCGGACCCACTGGCATGACTCAGGAAGTATTTTTTCACGGAGAGAGTGGTGGATGCTTGGAATGCCCTCCCGCGGGAGGTGGTGGAGATGAAAATAGTAACGGAATTCAAAAATGCATGGGATAAACATAAAGGAATCCTGTTCAGAAGGAATGGATCCTCAGAAGCTTAGCGGAGATTGGGTGGCAGAGCCGGTGGGGGGCGGGGCTGGTGGTTGGGAGGGGGGGGCTAGTGCTGGGCAGACTTCTACAGTCTGTGCTGTAAAAATGGCAGATACTAATCAAGGTCAGGTATAGACAAAAAGTAGCACATATGAGTTATCTTGTTGGGCAGACTGGATGGACCGTGCAGGTCTTTCTCTGCCGTCATCTACTATGTTACTATCCAGCTTATTTTCGATGGAGAAGGGCGGCCATCTTCCAACACAAGTTGGGAGATGGGCGCCCTTCTCCTAAGGGCGGCTGAATTGGTATACTTGAAAGCCGATTTTGGCCATCCTCAACTGCTTTCCGTCGCAGGGACGGCCAAAGTTCAAGGGGGCGTGTTGGCAGTGTACAGAAGGCGGGATGGGGGCGTGGTTAAGAGATGGCCGTCCTCGGCTGATAATGGAAAAAAGAAGGGCGGCCCTGACAAGCATTTGGCTGACTTTACTTGGTCCCTTTTTGTTCACGACCAAGCCTTGAAAAGGTGCCCGAACTGACCAGATGACCACCGGAGGGAATCGGGGATGACCTCCCCTTACTCCCCTAGTGGTCACCAACCCCCTCCCACCCCCCAAAAATTTAAAAACATTTTTTGCCAGCCTCTATGCCAGCCTCAAATGTCATACCCAGCTCCATCACAGCACTATGCAGGTCCCTGGAGCAGTTTTTAGTGGGTATTGCAGTGCACTTCAGGCAGGCGGACCCAGGCCCACCCCCCCACCTGTTACACTTGTGGTGGTAAATGGAAGCCCTCCAAAACCCACCAGAAACCCACTGTACCCACATGTAGGTGCCCCTTTACCCTTTAAGGGCTATGGTACTGTTGTACAATTGTGGGAAGTGGGGAGTGGGGGGTTGGGGTTGGAGGGCTCAGCATCCAAGGTAAGGGAGTTATGTACCTGGGAGCAATTTGTGAAGTCCACTGCAGTGCCCCCTAGGGTGCCCGGTTAGTGCCCTGGCATGTCAGGGGGGATCAGTTCACTAGGAATGCTGGCTCCTCCCATGACCAAATGGCTTGGATTTGGTCGTTTTTGAGATGGCCGGCCTCGGTTTCCATTATCGGCGAAAACCGAGGCCGGCCATTAAGTCTGGCGATCTCAACATTTTGGTCGATCTAAATGTTGAGATTTGGCCGGCCCTGATCATATTATCAAAATGGAGATGGGCGCCCTTAGAGATGGGCGCTCCCGTTCGATTATGCCCTTCCACGTTACTATGACTCTGCACTTTCATGAGGGGCCTCTCTTTGAAGTTCTCGACAGCAGCCCTGTTTTGTTTATTCTGCTTCAGGAGAACCTCTAAAGCAAATATAAATGTGCATACAAAGCTTTCACCAAAATCATTTTGCCAATAAAACAGAAATTAGTTTTATGACATTATTTACATTACAACCACCAAACGCTGCTTAGCTCATAATTTTCAAAGATGGCCGCTCTGTTGTGTCCTGGGTTTCTTATTGGATATCTCAACTATCACATGATCATATTCAAACTGAACTTTATTCTTCAATACAAAACAATAGTTAAAAAACCAAAAGGTTTCCACTCTACAACTGACTTCAAACCTTGAGGTTCACAAGATCGCAGAATAAAGATCCAGCGTTGTTCCTTCAGTATTAGAAAATGATGAAAATCACCTCCTTGTAATGAAGGCACAAATTGTTCTATTATCCAACAACGCAGATCTGTAAAATTATGTTTCTGTTAGATACAATGTTGTACCATTGGCGCTTCCAAAACTTACCATGAACTAACCAACTTTTATGCTCACTCATGCAAATTTTAGAAGATCTAGACATTTATCCAATATATAGTTTATTACAGGGACAATAAATGGCATACACTACTCCAGATGAATTATATGTATTACAGCCTCATAGAGAAAAAGACTTTGGCCAAATTCTATAAATGGCGCCTTAAAAACTGGCGCCGAAAAAACACGCTGTTAGTGCGATTCTATAAATTATGCCTAAAGTTAGGTGTAGTTTATAGAATATGCACGTGTGCCATTCTTACGACTAAAATTTAGGTACACCCTTTTAGGCCACCTAAGACCAGGCCTAAATACCTTCACCAAACTTGGGTGCAGATGAGTTGCATTCCGTAATAGTATGTGGTAAAAGGGTGCCTCAGCACGTGTCAAAAACACATGCTGATTCCAGCGCAGGCCCCCTTTTGCCGCAGCTTGGTAAAAGCCCCTTTTTCCGCTTTGTAAAAGGGGCACTAAATTTCCTGAGGAACACAGTTAACTAAGCTAGTTCAGAAATAATTCTCTATGGAAAATATTTAGGGGTCCTTTTTGTAATCGCTAATGATTAGTGTGTGCTAAATGATAAGATGTCCATTGGAATATAATGGGCGTCTTATCATTTAGCACGCGCTAAGGGACCCTTTTTGCTAAACTGCGGTAAAAAGTGGCCTGCGCTAGTTTGGATGCATGAAATTGTCGTGCGCTGGGTCGTTTTTTACTGTAGAAGGTAAAATGGCCTTTTTTAATGAGGCAGTAAATGGCCATTCACTAATATTAAAAGTAGCGTGCAGCTATATACTGCCTGAGCCCTAACAGCCACCTATTTACTTGGCAGTAAGGGCTCACACACTACTCACTTGGCAATCAGTCAGCACCACCCCCCCCCCCCCCCCCCCCCCCCCCCCCCCCGTGGTAGAAAATAGAAAATTATTTTCTACTGTGGAAACAGCGCGGGCAAACTTCAGAACTACCACTGGGTGCTTGCGCTACCCCGGCAGTAGTGACAATTTAGCGCATGCTACCCATGCATTAGCCCTACAGCAGCTCAGTAAAAGGGCCCCTAAATGTGTTAGTGTTCCTTAATAAAGGACCCCTTAGTAAATCAGTCTTTTTATAACGCAAACTTGGTTTTCTTACACTATCTGTTAAAAGCCTCAGCACTTCTCCTGCTAAAAATATATATTGTAGTTCCTCTGTTCTCAGTATATGTTTAAATAAGATGATATATCCGTTTTCATGTTCCTCAGTTCTAACAAAGGTGCTTAATGTTAACAGATCGTTGGCCACATTTCTGTCTCTATTATGTACTTCAACAACATAATTGTATTACCCCTCAGGCAACAATTCTTATGTTTCTATGTTTTCCATGGACAAAAGACTATAGCCTGAAAATCTGCTGACTGCACTAGTGAATATTCATTTCCAGCAACATTCTCACAGTAGTTGGAAACCAGATGTGCAAAGAATTCAAAATTAGATATCCCTCAGAATCCATAGGGAAGATCTGCTTCAGATTCTTCAAAGCTATGGAGCAAATTTCCAAGGCTGGATTCCAAGGCTCACTTGCAAGCTCAAAATCTGTTTAAATGGCCTAACTAATTTAAAAATCAGCAAATTTTAAATCTTGCAGATGTTAGAAATTCTGTGGTTTAGACTCACTAGCAAACTTGAAATCTGTTTGAAATCATATGTGGCTATTTAAAAATCAGAAATTTTAAAATTTTGCAGATATTATTGGAAATTCTGGGGCCCTTTTACTAAGCCGCGTAAGCGTCTACATGCACCCAACATGCGCCAAAATGGAGTTTCCGCGTGGCCCTTGTGATAATTTCATTTTTGGCACACATCTGCTACTCGCGCCCAAAACTGTTTTTTATTTTCTGACGCTCGTCAGCTACGCACGCCAAGTGGCATTTGGTGTGCGTAGGTCATTACCGCCCGGTTACCGTGTGAGACTTTACCACTAGTTCAATGGCTGGTGGTAAGGTCTCAGACCCAAAATGGACATGCGGCAATTTTCATTTTGCCGCTTGTCCATTTTCAGTAAAAATTATAAAAAGGCCTTTTTTACAGGCACGCTGAAAAATGGATTGGCATGCGCCCAAAACCCATGCCTTCACTACCGCAAGCCATTTTTCAGCACACCTTAGTAAAACGACCCTTCTGTGGTTTATCCATCAAACCTTGTATTGAAAACTTCACAGTTTTTGGTGGAGACCAGAACTGTATCCTCTGCTCCAAATAAGCTTTCGCAATATTAAAGGGGGTGGGTTACTACTAAAAAATTATCACAAGGCAATCAAATCATAATACATGCCAAAAGACAAATTCCAGAGTAATTCTACAGCTGACATTAGCACTTTTACCTGTGGAGTTACGTTCAAAGTTTTCTCATCTTCTCTATGTATCAAAAACTCTAAGAGCTGTTTGAGGTCAAAAAATAAAAATGATTTACCCTCAAGAAGAACAGAATAATTAAAGGGAAATTTTAACAAATGCCCACACCAAGCACAAGTATTTGAGGCTTAATAGCCAAGAACTCTTGTCTTTTCTTCTGCGTTGCTCTTGATAAGTAAAAAAATACATGAATTACAGATCCCCAAAACTGCTCTTGTATATACTTGAAAAATAAATGCAATACAATGTTACAGAAAAACAAAAAGGGTGGAAGAAAAATGTTCCAAGGTAATCAGACAAAAAAAAGAAATCCAAGCTTCTAAAAAACTCTTTATTCTTCAGTGAGTGATCAAACCAAAGGAGTAAACAATCATGACCCAACACAGGCCATGTTTCAGCATAAAGCCTTCCTCAAGGGTCACAATATATTAAATACAAACAAAACATGACTACTCAAAACATTTGCGGGCTCATTTTCGAAAGAGAAGGATGCCCATCTTTCGACATAAATCGGAAGATGGGCGTCCTTCTCACAGGGTTGTCCAAATCGGTATAATCAAAAGCCGATTTTGGACGTCCCCAACTGCTTTCCATCACAGGGACGGCCAAAGTTCAAGGGGGCGTATTGGAGGCGTAGTGAAGGCGGGACATGGGCGTGACTAACACTTGGACGTCCTTGACACATAATCGAAAGAAACAAGGATGTCCCTGATGAACAGTTGGATAAATTTACCTGGTCGTGTTTTTCTTACGACCAAGGCACAAAAGGGTGCCCGAAATGACCAGATGACCACTGGAAAGAATCGGGGATGACCTCCCCTTACTCCCCCAGTGGTCACTAACCCCCTCCCACCCTCAAAAAATATCTTTAAAAATATTTTGTGCCAGCCTCAATGCCAGCCTCAGATGTCATACTCAGGCCCATGACAGCAGTATGCAGGTCCTTGGAGCAGTTTTAGTGGGTGCAGTGCACTTCAGGCAAGTGGTCCCAAGCCCCCCCCCCCCCCACCTGTTACATTTGTGAAGGAAACAGCGAGCCCTCCAAAACCCACCACAAACCCACTGTACCCATATCTAGGTGCCCCCCTTCACCCATAAGGGCTATGGTAGTGGTGTACAGTTGTGGGTAGTGGGTTTTGGGGGGCTCAGCACACAAGGTAAGGGAGCTATGTACCTGGGAGCAATTTATGAAGTCCACTGCAGTGCCCCCTAGGGTGCCCGGTTGGTGTCCTGGCATGTGAGGGGGACTAGTGCACTACAAATGCTGGCTCCTCCCACGACCAAATGGCTTGCATTTGGTCGTTTCTGAGATGGACATCCTTGGTTTCGATTATCGCCGAAAATCAGAAATGACCAAGTCTAGGAATGACCAAATCTAGGGACGACCAAATTTAAGGATTTGGACGTCCCTGACGTTATTTTCAAAACGAAAGATGGACGTCCATCATGTTTCAAAAATATGGGTTTCCCCACCCCTAGATCGGGACGTTTTGTGAGGACGTCCATATCAAAACATGGACGTCCCTTTCGAAAATATCCCTCTTGGTGTCCTGCCTAGGATACAGTTTATCAGTCGCTTATCGATTTAAAGTCCACTCTGGTGCACTCAGATATTTGATCTATTTAAAGCTTGGCATTTCGCATAGAACTATTGTTAGTAATATGTAATTTATCTTTAAAATCAAGCATGGTACCGGAAGATTGGAAGGTGGCCAATGTAACACCGATTTTTTAAAAAAGGTTCCAGAGGTGATCCAGGAAATTATAAACCGGTGAGACTGAAGTCAGTGCTAGACAAAATAGTAGAGACTATTATAAAGAACAAAATTACAGAGCATATTCAAAAGCATGGATTAATGAGACAAAGCCAACATGGATTTAGTGAAGGGAAATCTTGCCTCACCAATCTATTATATTTCTTTGAAGGGATGAGCAAACATGTGGATAAAGGTGAGACGGTTGATATTGTATATCTGGATTTTCAAAAGGTATTTGACAAAGTACCTTATGAAAGAATCCAGAGGAAATTGGAGAGTCATGGGATAGGAGGTAGTGTTCTATTATGGATTAAAAACTGGTTAAAAGATATAAAACAGAGAGTAGGGTTAAATGGTCAGTATTCTCAATGGAGAAGTGTAGATAGTGGGGTTCCTTAGGGTTCTGTGCTGGGACCACTGCTTTTTAACATATTTATAAATGATCTAGAGATGGGAGTAACTAGTGAGGTAATTAAATTTGCTGATAACACTTAAGAGGGGCATAATCGAAAGGGGCGCCCAAGTTTTCCTGAGGACGTCCTCGCAGGATGTCCCAGTGAAGGGACGGGGAAACCCGTATTATTGAAACAAGATGGGCGTCCATCTTTCGTTTTGATAATACGGTCGGGGATGCCCAAATCACGAAATGTAGGTCAACCTTAGAGATGGCCATCCTTAGAGATGGTCGTCCCTAGTTTTTGGCGATAATGGAAACCGAGGACACCCATCTCAGAAACGACCAAATCCAAGCCATTTGGTCGTGGGAGGAGCCAGAATTCGTAGTGCACTGGTCCCCCTGACATGCCAAGACACCAACCGGGCACCCTAGGGGGAACTTCAGTGGACTTCAGAAATTGCTCCCAGGTGCACAGCTCCTATACCTTGTGGGCTGAGCCCCCCAACCCCCCCCCCCAAATCCCACTCCCCACAACTGTACACCACTACCATAGCCCTTACAGGTGAAGGGAGGCACCTACATGTGGGTATAGAGGGTTTCTGGTGGGTTTTGAAGGGCTCACATTTACCACCACAAGTGTAACAGGTAGGGGGGGATGGGCCTGGGTTCGCCTGCCTGAAGTGCACTGCACCCACTAAAACTGCTCCAGGGACCTGCATACTGCTGTCATGGATATGGGTATGACATTTGAGGCTGCCATAGAGGCTGGCAAAAAATATTTAAAAAGTTTTTTTAGGGTGGGTGGTGGTTGGTGATCACTGGGGGAGTAAGGGGAGGTCATCCCCGATTCCCTCTGGTGGTCATCTGGTCAGTTCGGGCACCTTTTTGAGGCTTGGTCGTAAAAAAAAACGGACCAAGTAAAGTTGCCCAAGTGCTCCTCAGGGACGCCCTTCTTTTTTCCATTATCGGTCAAGGACACCCATGTGTTAGGCACGCCTCAGTCCCACCTTCGCTACGCTTCCGACACGTCCCCATGAACTTTGGTCGCCCCGAGACAGAAAGCAGTTGAGGACGCCCAAAATTGGCTTTCGATTATGCCGATTTGGGCTACCCTGGGAGAAGGACACCCATCTCCCGATTTGTGTTGAAAGATGGGCACCCTTCTCTTTCGAAAATAAGCCTGAAAGTTATTCAAAGTTGTTGAATCGCAAGAGGATTGTGAAAAATTACAAGAGGACCTTAAGAGGCTGGGAGACTGGGCATCCAAATGGCAGATAACGTTTAATGTGAGCAAGTGCAAAATAATACATATTTCTACGTAATGCAAGGATCCACATTAGGAGTCATTGACCAGGAAAGGGTACTAGGTGTCATCTTTGATGATACGTTGAAACTAGGGTTACCATTTTGTGTCCTCTGAAAAAGAGGACACATGTCACGCCCCCTACCCCGCCCCCGCCACGCCTCATGCCACGCCCCTTCAGGTCGGGTTCCGCCACGCCCCCCCCCCCGTCACATAGTCCCCTCCCCCCCTCACTTACTATCTAGCCCTGGTGGTCTAGTAGCGTCTTCTCTTCGGGGCAGGAAAGAGCCCCCTCTTTCCTGCCCGGAGCGCTGCCTGCCCTTGCCTGCTGCATCCTCCTCGGTATGGCTGGGGATTCAAAATGGCCACCGAGAGTTGAAGCGGCCTCGCGAGAGTTCAAATCTCGGCGGCCATTTTGAATCCCCAGCCAGACCGAGAAGGATGATAGACAGGGGAGGCAGCGCTCCGGGCAGGAAAGAGGGGGCTCTTTCCTGCCCCGAAGACGTCACTAGACCACCAGGGAACATGGTAAGGAAGGGGAGGGGATGGGAGACCAGGTCACGACCCACGGCGCCGATCGCGCGCCCACCGCACGCACGCGCCTGCCCGCACCCGCGCCCACGTTTGTCCAGAAATCCGGACAAACGTGGGCGCGGGCAAAATCCGCCGGACGCCCCGGACATGCCCTCAAAAAGAGGACATGTCCGGGGAAATCCGGACGTATGGTAACCCTAGTTGAAACCCACTGCTCAGTGTGCAGCAGCGGTTAAGAAAGCAAATAAAATATTAGGTATTATTCAGAAAGGAAGGGAAAACAAAAATGAGAATGTTATAATGCCTTTGTATCGCTCCATGGTGCGACTACACCTCAGATATTGTGTGCAGTTCTGGTCACCACATCTCAAAAAAGATATAGTAGAATTAGAAAAGGTACAGAGAAGAGCAACAAAAATGTTAAAGGGGATGGGATGGCTTCCCTATGAGGAAAGGCTAAAGCGGCTACGACTTTTCAGCTTGGAGAAAAGACAGCTGAGGGGAGATATGATAGAGGTCTATAAAGTAATGAGTGGAGTGGAACGGGTAGGCGTGAATCGCTTGTTTACTCTTTCCAAAAATACTAGGACTAGGGGGCACGCAATGAAGCTACAAAGTAGTAAATTTAAAACGAATCAGAGGAAATATTTCTTCACTCAGCGTGTAATTAAACTTTGGAATTTGTTGCCACAGAATGTAATAAAAGCAGTTAGCTTAGCAGGGTTTAAAAAAGGTTTGGATAGCTTCCTAAAAAGAAAAATCCATAAGCCATTATTAAAATGGACTTGGGGAAAATCCACTGCTTATTGCTAGGATAAGCAGCATAAAATGTATTGTACTGTTTTTGGATCTTGCCAGGTACTTGTAACCTGGATTGGCCACTGTTGGAAACAGGATGCTGGGCTTGATAGACTTTTGGTCTGTCCCAGTATGGTAATAATTATGTACTTAACATCAATAACCTCATAAATACCATAATAATAATGGTGGAAAAGTGCCTTTGTGCTGCAGTCAGGGAGTCGAGAGCGGTGATTGATTGTGGAGGAGTTCTGCCGTGCTTGGCTCCTGGAAGGTCATGTGCCCCCCCCCAGTCCCAGTTACAGGATGCTGCTATAGCAGTCTTGTTAGGAGAAGCAATGCTTGTGTGCTGGAGTCTGGGAGTAGAGAGCAGTGGCTGTTTGTTTGTGGAGGAGCTTTGCCTTGGTTGGCTCCTGGAAGATCATGTGATCTATTAGAGGATTCTGCTGTAGTTCCACATGACAGTGGGTGCATAGTCAAAGGGGCAAGACAATGAGGCATAACCTACCCCACTGGAGCCCCCTTCGGAGCACCGTGGATATATTGTGGGAGCGGTGTGGAAGTCTTGGTGGTGTGAACTCCTTGGACTGATTTGCGAATCCTTTGGGTGCAAGCTTCCCTCTGAGCTTCATCTCATATACTCTTTTTTTCTTTTGACTTTGGTTCTGTTTGGGAGTTTTTTTCAAGATCAGGAAAACACAAGAACAAGTCTGCTTCCTGGGCAAGTCTTCCTCTGTGTCTTCAGGCCAAATGAACAGCTTTGTTCAGAGCCTTATCCAGAAGTCTGATATTGGATCTCCATCTCATTCGGCTGCTTCTTTAAGTCCTGGTTGGCCATCCCTGTCCCCACAACCAGTACTCTCTGTAGGGGGTTCTCAGCCAGAAATGCCCAAAGCTGGTTCCTCTTTAATGTCATTACCAGTGGTTACCCTTCCAGTTGTGGTTGCCTATCTGATTGGCGAGGGTGCTTCTTTTGATTCTGATATTTCTCCTCAGAAAGTTTTATTGTTGGACATATGGAAGATGGTATCCAGGACTGAAGATTTGTCTCAGGGTGCAAGTTCTCATTTGTCAGTTTTCTAAGGACACTGTTACAAAATTATCTGATCTGGACATTATTATGATAACTGTAGAGACAAAGTTTCTGGCCTTGGAGCCTCAGGTTCACACAGTTCATGCTATGGGAATATCTGGCATTTCACCATAAGATGGAAGCTATGGAGAACACTATTAGAATTAAGTATCTTCATTTATTAAATTTTCCTGTAACCAGATTGTTTCAGCTGAAGTCTTATTGGTTAGATGCTTTAAAGAATTCTTAAAGTTACCTATTGCTGAATCTATTGCAATTACTAAATACAGATCATATTTCTCATAAGATCTCCTTGGTGGATGGAGCTCAGGGTGGTCTAGATAATGTTGCTTGAATTTTGGTTGATTTTCTGGAAACATCTCAGGATAATTTTCCGGAGAGAGCTACCGTTTGTAGTCTCCTTCACGATAAACAAAAGACAAGCTGTTGGCATTAAAATCTTGTTTCAAATGTAAAGACACTATGTTTTGTGGTTTTACTGTACATGTGTTTTCTGATGTTGCAAGAGCTACTCAGGTTTGCCATAAGGTATTCCTTCGGTTGACGACCCAGACACTTGTAACTGGAGCCTCATTTTTGTTAGGTTCACATGTATGTGTCTTATTACCAATAAAAAGAATTTATGTGTTTTTCTTATTCATAACAGTGGGTTATGTTCTATGTGGACAAAGAATGGGAGATTCAAGGAAGTAGAAGACAACCAAAACCAGGAGTTCCAGTTTTGGCCAAAATTGAATCTGCACCTGGAATTCGCCACTTAGTTCCGGCCAAAACTGATACTATCAAACCTTCCCCCAGCTGAGAGTGGTTTTCCCTGGCCCCCATCAGAAAGTGGGCTCCCTGGACCTCCCAACCCCCTGATCACAAAGGCTGCCTTTACAATACCCGTAGGCCCTCCCCGGCCTACCTTAGAAGCCATGGCAGTGTAGTGGCTGCTTTGAGCAGGAGCAATCCCGAATTGCTCCTGCCTATGCCAGTTCTGCAGTCAAAATGGATGTCATGACTTCCTGCGGCAGCCTGATGACACTGCTGCAGGAGGTTGCAGCAGCCATTTTAAGATTGGAACTAGCATGGGCAGGAGCAACTTGGGCATTTTTGGTTGGAATAGAACCATGGCTGCACTGAAGCTGAAACCAAAACTGAAATTTGGTTGGCTTCTACAGGGAAGCTGGGGTGGGTGGGTAGGTGGGTAGGTGGGGGAGGAGAAAATCATAGGTATCGATTGTTTTACATCCAGAATTTTTTCTGAACTTTTCTTATTTTTGTTCTTCACAATGTGGTGAATGCTTCTCTTCGTAATGTTGGCTATGATTTTTTTTTAATTATGTTGTTGGAATGTTTTCAACCTGGCCTTTTCATCTTTTGTCTTTTGTATTTCTGGTTTCTTGAAGTATCATTTATGATGATATTTAAAAATTTAATAAATAATAAAAATAATAATGGTGGACCATCAAATATGGGAATCATAAATCTGTATAACCAAGTTATAGTTAAGCTCTGGAACTCATTGTCAGAACAGCAGTTAGCGTACCTAGTTTTAAAAAAAAGGTTTGGACAAGTTCCTGGAGGAAAAGTCCATAGTCTGCTGTTGAGATAGACATGGGGAAGCCACTGTTTGCTCTGGGATTGGTAGCATGGAATGGTGCTACTATTTGGGATTCTGGCAGGTTCTTGTGACCTGAATTGACCACTGTTGGAAACAGGATACTGGGTTAGATGAACCATGGGTCTGACCCAGTTTAGCTATGTTCTTATGCCTTGTTCACCACAATTTTCATCAACAGGCCTATCATTTGAGAGTCAAACGTGTATCATGTAGGAAAAGATTAAAAAAATATTACTGGTATTAGATTTCCCCAGAGAAAATTTTCATATTTTTCAAAATCTCATACAAACTGGTAGTCAAAAATAGACACCTTTGGAAGTTAAGGTCCCTTTTTGACTATCAGTTTGTGTCACATTTTGAAAACTGTGAATATTTTCTTTTGGGATATCTATTTATTTATTTTCCCTGCACATTTGAATCTCAGTTGATTGAATTATTGATGAAAATTGTATCGAACTAGTCATAATAAGGAATAGAAAAATAGTATACAAAATAAAATAAGTAAAAATAAAAGCTGAGATGATGCTGAAAGTTCGTAGTTAGCACCTCGTCCTTCTCCATAAGCAGGGTAAATGTGTATACAGCCAATCAGTTTTATAAAAGATCTTTTCTGTATATAAAGCAGGCTTTACAGGTGAACAAATAATGAGACTCTCTCAGTCCGCATGAAAGGATATCAGTGGATGGTCACATGATGCTGCATGACAAATCACAATGCTCAGCCTTTATTTCATTGTGTAGTTGCCAAGAACCTTATCAGCTTGACTGACTTCAGTTAAGTGCTTCATTAGCAAACAACTTAAAACTTCCTTCAGGGATAGGCAGTAGAAGGACAATTGTATAACAAGTTGCTTACATTTACAAGTAAATGAGCCTACATGTACAGAAAGCTGTCATGAAACTAACTGTCTTTGGGCATCTAAGTGGTATTCTACAAACATGAATTCAGATGGCATAGCCAGGTACTCACATGGATGGACCATGGGCAGGCTATTGGTAGAGTAGACATGTAAGCAGATGACTTATTGAATGTTGTAGGTTGCCGGTGTGACTGCTACTTTGAGGCACCCCCATTTGTGTCAGATCTGTAGCAAGTGTAAATGGGGGTACCTAAATGTACACTACTAGCATTTAATAAGGACACTTGGGGACTCATTTTCAAAGCACTTAGACTTGCACAGTTACGTGGTAACCTATGGAACTTTGTGCTTTGAAAATAGGCCTCTTAATCACTATATAGAAAAGCTTTCACCCTACATTACCAAGGCATCTAAATGGAGTCCCCCTATCCTCTTCATATTATAATCTTGCATGCAGATTTATGATCCTTGGGTGCGCATTTGCTTGCATAAATTACAGTATAGCAGCAGTTTCGTGTGTAAGTTAATTGATTAATTATATGAAAATTGGCACTAACTACCAATAATTGGAGTTAATTGACACAAACTGATACTAATTTGCAGTTAGGTGTTAGGTGACTGCACTAAAAATTCTATAGCACGTAAGTGCAAGATGGGCAAGGACGTAGGAGGTGCTTGGGGGATAGGGCACTAAGATTGTAGAATACTGTCAGTTATGCACGTAAATGCCACTTTTAGATGTGAGCATTTATGCCTGCTATACAGCTGGCATAGGCAGGGGTGGCCCAAGGCAGTCTGCCACCTGAGGCAGGGATGAGATGCTGCCTGCACACGTGCCTAGTTTGACATCTCCCCCCTTCCCTCCTCAACCCTCTTCCCTGCGCCGTTTACTTTATTTTCTTCTTTTCTAAAAGGTGGCAGGCAGCAGCAGTGGTTCCCATAGGCTGCCCTGCCGTGGTGCTGCTCTACTGTGCATCTCACCTCTGAGGAAACAGGAAGTTACACCAAGAGGCGGGCCGCAGTAGGGAGAAGAGGTCAGTGCTAGCGGGAGGGCAGCCTATGGGAATCGCTGCCATTGCCTTTTGGAAAAGAGAAAAAGAAAGTAAATGTGGGGAAGACGATTGAGGAGGGAAGAGGAGAGTGCCACTCCCTGGAGAGTGCCGCCTGAGGCCCCCACCTCAGGTGGCCTAATGGTAGGGCCGCCACTGGGCAGAGGTGCTCACACCTAAAGTTACGTGTATAAAAGTGGATTTACACTAGTATAGAATTCATGGTTAGCATGGATATTTTAGTCACCAGTACAGAATTACCCTCTACATGTTTAATGTTGAATGATTGACTGCCCTTCAGAACAGAATATTTATTTCCTGCCAATCCAGGAAGACATCCTTTTCTATATACTTCTATAGAAAACCAACAAAGCCTTTTGTAAGAAGCTATTTACTAAAAGTGTTCACTTGTTTTTTGTCTATGGAAAAAAAAGACTTAGGAAATAAGGTCCTATATGAGTAACTGAGGAAAGAATAAACCTTTAGAAAAGACTGAACTCAGAGTGAGCAACAGAAAATAAGCTAAATCAAAGTATCAAACATTAAGAAGGGGCTAGTTTAAAACCCATTCCCAGAATTCATCAGGGGCCCTGGGCTACTACTTATAACCTATAAGGCACTTGCCATAAGTGCAGAGAGGAAGGCTGTGCTTCACACTGCCTAATTGTCTTCTGACGTTCGAGGATCAGATCCTACAGCAGATCTGCTCTCAGAATCTTCCAGGTACTTCTGGTCCAGACTGCTACTGTCAGAGATGGGACTCTGGGCTTGATAGACTTGTGTTTCCCAAGTCAGTCCTCGAGAACCGTCTTGCCAGTCAGGTTTTTAGGATATCCACAATGAATATGCATGAAAGAGTTTTGCGTATAATGGAGGCAGTGTATGCAATTCATTTTCATGCGTATTCATTGTGGCTATCCTGAAAATCTGACTGGCAAGAGGGTACTCCAGGACTGACTTGGGAAACACTGCGGTAGACCTTGGTTTGACTTAGTATGTTGGAGAGCCTTTGGCAAGCTCCAAAGCAAAGAGAGCATAGCTCAGCATGGCCTGGGGACCCATGTAGCTGCCATGATTTGTTTCATCCTAGAAGACATGCCATCTTTTTAAACCAGAGGTATGGGAAGCTGCATAATGGAAGCAGGGGGGAGCTGAAGTGACAGTGAGCACAGCTCTCCTGAGTGTGTGCACTACACTTAACTGCCATATTTGGGAGAGGGTTAAGAGAGAAAGGTAAAAAGAAGTTCTGCAGGGAGAGCAGATAATGGAGAACTGAAAACCCAATAGATAGTGAGAAAGTGAGTAGAAAGAACAGTTAGATGGAGAGGAATATGAGGGCAATGGGATGCTGTGGTGGTGGGAGGGTAGGAGGTAGAAGAGAAAATGTGGAAGCACAACTACATGACAAGAAAAAGATTAAGGGAGTGAGGATTTAGAAACAGACATTACATAGAACCTAGTAACATAGTAGATGATGGCAGAAAAAGACCTGCACGGTCCATCCAGTCTGCCCAACAAGATAACTCATATGTGCTACTTTTTGTATATACCTTACCTTGATTTGTATCTGTCTTTTTCAGGGCACAGACCGTATAAGTCTGCCCAGCACTAGCCCCGCCTCCCAACCACCAGCCCCTTGATTTGTATCTGTCTTTTTCAGGGAACAGACCGTATAAGTCTGCCCAGCCTGACAACCACCAGCCCCGCCTCTGCCATCCAATCTCCGCTAAGCTCCTGAGGATCCCTTCCTTCCGAACAGGATTCCTTTATGCCTTTATTCCCACGCATGTTTGAATTCCGTTACCGTTTTCATCTCCACCACCTCCTGCGGGAGGGCATTCCAAGCATCCACCACTCTCTCTGTGAAAAAATACTTCCTGACATTTTTCTTGAGTCTGCCCCCCTTCAATCTCATTTCATGTCCTCTAGTTCTACCGCCTTCCCATCTCCGGAAAAGGTTCGTTTGTGGATTAATACCTTTCAAATATTTGAACATCTGTATCATATCACCCCTGTTCCTCCTTTCCGCCAGGGTATACATGTTCAGGTCCGCAAGTCTCTCCTCATACGTCTTGTAACGCAAATCCCATACCATTCTTGTAGCTTTTCTTTGCACCACTTCAATTCTTTTTACATCCTTAGCAAGATACAGCCTCCAAAACTGAACACAATACTCCAGGTGGGGCCTCACCAACGACTTATACAGGGGCATTAAAACCTCTTTTCTTCTGCTGGTCACACCTCTCTCTATACAGCCTAGCAACCTTCTAGTTACGGCCACCGCCTTGTCACACTGTTTCGTCGCCTTCAGATCCTCAGATACTGTCACCCCAAGATCCCTCTCCCCGTCCGTACCTATCAGACTCTCACTGCCTAACACATACGTCTCCCGTGGATTTCTACTCCCTAAGTGCATCACTTTGCATTTCTTCGCATTGAATTTTAATTGCCAAACCTTAGACCATTCTGCTAGCTTCCTGAGATCCTTTTTCATGTTTTCTACTCCCTCGCAGGTGTCCACTCTGTTACAGATTTTACCGCAAATAGGCAAACTTTACCTTCTAACCCTTCGGCAATGTCACTCACAAATATATTGAACAGAATCGGCCCCAGCACCGATCCCTGAGGCACTCCACTACTCACCTTTCCCTCCTCCGAGCGAATTCCATTAACCACCACCCTCTGGCATCTGTCCGTCAACCAGTTCCTAATCCAGTTCACCACTTCGGGTCCTATCTTCAGCCCTTCCAGTTTATATTTAAATCATTTTTATTATGGAACTAGACATTAACATTATTGGTAACCAATCATTTGTTATAATTTAAACCTTGTACAATTATGACCATGCTAACATCATTCTTTCTAACAAGTTCCTAATTCCTTTTTTTCCCCCCCCCCCCCCCCCTTCCCTCTCCCCGTCCACCCCTATCCCTTCCCTTTGGCTCCCCCCCCTTCCCCTTTTCGTTCTCCAACCCTTTAAACCAACTTGGTTCCATACATGAGACTCAGACTTTTTATAGTTATCTGTTCAAAAGTCGGCTTCTCGCCGCTGGGGTTAGTGTACTCAAAAATAAACACCAACATTTCTGCCAGTTTTCCCCGTGTCTTGACGAAATATCCCTGATTGCCGTCTTCTCCATTCGCATCAGAGTAATCATACGCACTCTCCATTCCTGCAACGTGGGACATTTATTTGTAATCCAATTGGCCATTATGCATTGTTGTGCTATTATGACAGTTTTTCCTAAGAATATTTTCAGCCCCTTCACAGAGCGCCACGGTGCTCCGAAGTGGTTAAACAACAGTCTCGCATCTAGCTGCCATTTCACTTTCCACAATTTAGAAACATGGGATGTAATGTCTTTCCAGAACTTTTGTATTCCTGTGCATGTCCACAGCATGTGACCCAACGTCACTCCATCTACTCCACATTTTGGACATTCCCCCCATGGGGACATGCCCATATGAAACGCCCTTCTAGGCGCCACGTACATTCGCATCACAGTTTTATACTGTATTTCCCAGTGTACTGCTTATTTTGAGCGTCTCTTAATTGACAAAATATAGTCTTTGAGCAGGTCTTCAGTAATGTCTGTGGCTAAATCTTTTCCCCAGACTTCGGCCAACCGCCCATAATCCACCTCCGGAGTCATATCCTTTATGTGGCGATGATGGAATGCCAACGGTACTTTATCCTGCGCTCTTAAAGAGTACGCTGAGGACAATTCTTCTTGTACGTCCTCCGTCAAGTCTGTCCATGGCAGTGTTTTAATGTAGTGTTGCAGCTGTACATAATGAAAATAATCTCTTGGAGGGATTAAAAACTCTGTCTTCAATTCTGAGAATGACTTAAGCTTGCCTTCCAACGTCAACACTTGTAACAAATATGTCATTCCTTTTAGTTTCCATCTACTAAAAGCTGGGTAGATGCATCCTGGCCTGAAATTAGGGTTGTTCACAATAGAAAGGTAAGGTGTTACTTTGGGCGAGAACTGGTACTTCCGACATATCCATCTCCAGTTTGCCTTAGCTGAGCTCATGATCCCCGTAACTTTCAGTATCTCTGGAATGTCCCCTCCTCCTGAATGTAGACAGTTACTAAAATGAGTCTGTGGAAGCAAGCTGAGTTCCAACTCTGTATTTGAGAAATAGGAGGTCTGGCGGAACCAATCGTTAATGTGACGCATCCCGCTGGCAGCTGTTATATTTTTAATACTAATTAATCCCATACCTCCATATTCTTCTGGGGTACACAGAGTGCCTAGAGATAGACGAGCTCTTTTCCCTTTCCACAAAAACTTTCTTAACATTTTATTCAGACTGCGTTCTTCTTTATTTCTCAAAAATAATGGCAACAATTGAAATACATACAACCATTTAGGTACAATGCACATGTTAAACAGAGCTATTCTTCCCCATAGATTTAGTGGCAATGATTCCCACCCCCTTAGGTTCTGTTCGGTGTCCCTCAGTAATCGTTGTATGTTAAGTGTATAAACCTGTGCCAGATTTGCTGATAACCATATCCCCAAATACCTGAGTACCCCATCTGCTTGTTTAAAGGGGAGCCCATGCCCCTCTCTTTCTGCCAAAGTAGAGAAAACTGACAGAGCCATGGATTTGTCCAGATTTAAGGTGAACCCGGCCACCCTCTTGTACCTGTCTAATACCTCTAAAAGGGGGTTAAGCGAGCGCCCAACATCTGTAATTATCACCAAAAGGTCATCGGCGTATGCTAGCACTTTTAGTTGGTACTTATCGAAACTCACTCCTTTAATGGCTTCTACTTCATTTATTTGTCTCAGTAACGGTTCCAAAGTGAGCACAAACAATAGCGGAGATAAGGGGCACCCCTGTCTCGTGCCACGTTCTATTTGAAATTCTTCACTTAAAGTCCCGTTTGCCAATACTGCCGCCCTCGGTTGGCTGTACAAGGTTTTTACTGCTTTTCCAAACCATTCCCCAAATCCCAGATGCTCCAGAGTCTGGAAGAGGAAATCCCAACTCACTTTATCAAAAGCTTTCTCAGCATCCAGACTCAGGAGCATCGCGGGGTCTCTCCTTTCCTGGCATCTAGCCATCGCTACCAGGGCCTTTCGTACGTTTAAAACCGATGACCTATTCCTAACGAATCCCACTTGGTCCGGTCCTATCAGTCTTGGAAGAACATCGGCCATGCGCTCCGCCAGAATTTTTGCTAGTATTTTAATGTCTACATTCAATAACGATATGGGTCTATACGACTCTGCTAATTCTTTTGGTTTACCTGGTTTTAGTATTAAAGTAATTGTTGATGTATTAGCGTACTGGGGCAACTGGCCACCTTCTATCACCTCTTCAAAATAGTCTATCAATGCCCCTCTTGCCTTCAGTGGCAACATCTTATAAAATTCGCCTGAAAATCCATCTGGCCCTGGCGCCGAGTATGACTTCAGTTTTTTTATTACTGCCTGCAATTCTTTTGCCGTCAAAGGAGCGTTTAGGGCTTGCTGTTCCTCAGCTGTCAGCCTAGGGAGTCCTGTTTGTGTCAAATATCTCCTAATCCTCTGCGGGCTTTCTAGCTGTTCTTTTTTATATAGAGTGGCAAAGTGTGAAGCCAAAATTTTTGCAATTTGTGTTGGATTGTTAGTTAGCTGGCCTTGTCGATTTCTAAGCGCATCAATTGTCCTTGGGCCATTCCAGGTCTTTATAGCCCGAGCCAACATGCGACCCGGTCGATTACCATATCTCTCTAACCTACAGTGGGGGAAATAAGTATTTGATCCCTTGCTGATTTTGTAAGTTTGCCCACTGACAAAGACATGAGCAGCCCATAATTGAAGGGTAGGTTATTGGTAACAGTGAGAGATAGCACATCACAAATTAAATCCGGAAAATCACATTGTGGAAAGTATATGAATTTATTTGCATTCTGCAGAGGGAAATAAGTATTTGATCCCCCACCAACCAGTAAGAGATCTGGCCCCTACAGACCAGGTAGATGCTCCAAATCAACTCGTTACCTGCATGACAGACAGCTGTCGGCAATGGTCACCTGTATGAAAGACACCTGTCCACAGACTCAGTGAATCAGTCAGACTCTAACCTCTACAAAATGGCCAAGAGCAAGGAGCTGTCTAAGGATGTCAGGGACAAGATCATACACCTGCACAAGGCTGGAATGGGCTACAAAACCATCAGTAAGACGCTGGGCGAGAAGGAGACAACTGTTGGTGCCATAGTAAGAAAATGGAAGAAGTACAAAATGACTGTCAATCGACAAAGATCTGGGGCTCCATGCAAAATCTCACCTCGTGGGGTATCCTTGATCATGAGGAAGGTTAGAAATCAGCCTACAACTACAAGGGGGGAACTTGTCAATGATCTCAAGGCAGCTGGGACCACTGTCACCACGAAAACCATTGGTAACACATTACGACATAACGGATTGCAATCCTGCAGTGCCCGCAAGGTCCCCCTGCTCCGGAAGGCACATGTGACGGCCCGTCTGAAGTTTGCCAGTGAACACCTGGATGATGCCGAGAGTGATTGGGAGAAGGTGCTGTGGTCAGATGAGACAAAAATTGAGCTCTTTGGCATGAACTCAACTCGCCGTGTTTGGAGGAAGAGAAATGCTGCCTATGACCCAAAGAACACCGTCCCCACTGTCAAGCATGGAGGTGGAAATGTTATGTTTTGGGGGTGTTTCTCTGCTAAGGGCACAGGACTACTTCACCGCATCAATGGGAGAATGGATGGGGCCATGTACCGTACAATTCTGAGTGACAACCTCCTTCCCTCCGCCAGGGCCTTAAAAATGGGTCGTGGCTGGGTCTTCCAGCACGACAATGACCCAAAACATACAGCCAAGGCAACAAAGGAGTGGCTCAGGAAGAAGCACATTAGGGTCATGGAGTGGCCTAGCCAGTCACCAGACCTTAATCCCATTGAAAACTTATGGAGGGAGCTGAAGATGCGAGTTGCCAAGCGACAGCCCAGAACTCTTAATGATTTAGAGATGATCTGCAAAGAGGAGTGGACCAAAATTCCTCCTGACATGTGTGCAAACCTCATCATCAACTACAGAAGACGTCTGACCGCTGTGCTTGCCAACAAGGGTTTTGCCACCAAGTATTAGGTCTTGTTTGCCAGAGGGATTAAATACTTATTTCCCTCTGCAGAATGCAAATAAATTCATATACTTTCCACAATGTGATTTTCCGGATTTAATTTGTGATGTGCTATCTCTCACTGTTACCAATAACCTACCCTTCAATTATGGGCTGCTCATGTCTTTGTCAGTGGGCAAACTTACAAAATCAGCAAGGGATCAAATACTTATTTCCCCCACTGTATATTTCTTATATATTTGGGAGTGTGTTTCTCTTTCATGCAGCAATGTGTTAAGGGACACCTGTGTGGCTTTCAACGTCTCTAGCCTCATTGGGGTTGGATTCTCCGCATAAGCTTTCTGTGCTCGTTTCAATTGTGCTTCTAGTAAAAGTACGCTAGCTGCCACTTTCTTCTTTTTAAGAGAGACATAAGCTATAATGGATCCCCGGAGGACGGCCTTAGAGGTCGACCAAAATAGGGATGCTTGGTCCGCATGCTGCGCATTATCTGCCTCAAAATCATCCCACTTCTTGTTAATATATTTTTGGAATTGTGGATCTGCTACTAGATATGCCGGGAACCTCCATCTTTTCCCGCATGACTCTGCAATATTAGTTTCCAGATCCAGCCACACTGGAGCATGGTCAGATATTTCTTCCGGTCCTATAATTACCCTCTGCACCCTATGGAACTCCCCACGTGATATTAATATATAGTCCAGCCTAGCTTGCGTCCCATGCGCCCGAGATCTATGCGTGAAATCTGTTTCTGTTGGGTGTAAGGCTCTCCATGTGTCAACCAGATCTTGTGTGTGTACTAGGCATGGTAGTGTCTCTCCCCTATGTCCTTGATAATGAGAGGAGCCTGGATTTGTGCAGTCCCGGACTGGGTCCATTACCAAATTTAAGTCTCCCACTACCAGTAATGGGCGGTTTCCGTTTAGATTGCATAACTTCATTATTGTTTGATAAAACTCAGGATCATGTGTGTTAGGCCCATAAATTACCAGCAAATTTACTTCCATCCCTTGCAACCATACCTTTAACATCAAATACCTCCCCGCCTGATCTGTGGCTATCAATGAGGCCTTATACGCCAATCCTTTTCTAAATAAAACTGCAACACCACCTTTACGGCCCCGGGGGGAGCTGGCAAACACCTCTCCTACCCAGGTTTTCTTTAATTTATTGTGTTCTGCCACTGTCAGGCGGGTTTCTTGTAAATAGGCGATATCTGCCTTGTGTCTCCGCAGGGCTGCCAGTATTTTTGCCCGCTTAATTGGAGAGGAAAACCCTCCCACGTTCCATGTTATTATTCGCACGGGCATGATCTAAATTGAATGTGATACCCTAATGATCGGCGCCCTTTTTGACTTTTAGCCGTTGCCCTGTGTGTCTCATGCTTTGATTGTATCTGCTCTCTGTCCTGCCCTCGGATAAATACTGTGCCTTCGAGGTCTCTGCTTTGACTGAGCCATACTAAAATATATTTTGCCCTCCCCCCCTCCCAATCCCTTCCCAACCCTTCCCGATACTTCCCATTACCCCATCCTGTAATGCTACCCCGAAACATTTCCCAGGTCGCAATGCCTACGAAAATGTAAAAACCACGTGCCTATGCTTTGAGACCCCCTCCCCCATTCTTATACAACATATTTTCTCCCCATTTTCCCCTGTGAAGATCCTACTCACAATCAATTATGCCTTCTTACACAGTTTTGTTCATTTTTTCTACGTACTGTCCAACAGCTGGTGTTCCGCCAGAGCCGCCTGTGCTTCCTCCACTTTATTAAAGGATTGCCATTTATCCTGAATGCACAGCCGCAGCTTAGCGGGATACTGCAACGCAAACTTTATCTTTTTCTCAATCAACTGTGAGCACAATGGGTGAAATTTCTTACGCTGCTCCTGAACCAATGTTGTGTAATCTTGGAAGATCAGAATATTGCGTCCACCATATTTAAGTGAGTCTCTCTTTAGTTTAAATCCTTGTAATATTTCGATTTTGTGTTTGTAATTAAGGATTTTCGCCACCACCACTCTTGGCCTATTGTTTGCTTCCATTTTTCGCCCTATTCGGTGTGCCCGTTCCACTACCAGCGAGCCAGACGAATCCGTGAGCGCCAGTTCCTTTGCTAGCCAATTTTCAAGCCAGGTTTCTAGATTTCGTTCTGGTAATTGCTCTGGGAGCCCAACTATACGGACATTATTTCTCCGCGAACGGCTCTCTAGGTCCTCCAACTTTGCAGTTTGTTCTTTCAGTTGTTTTTGCAGACTATGGATATCTGGCCCATAACCTCGTGTTTCATCCTCGAGGGCCGCCATTCTGGCCTCCAGATCTCCCGTCCTGATCCCCAAGCCATCCACCGCAGTCTGATATTGATCTAATTTGTCATGCAACGCCGACCATTTCGGAGCCCAAGCTTTTTCGATAGCAGAGGTCAGTTGAATCAATTGCTGTTCTGTAAAATTATGCGTCGTTGCCGCGATTCCCGGGCCTTCCGCCATAACTCCATCCAGGGTTCCCGCTTTATTTTTTTCTTTCTTTGCAGTGCGCAGCGCCATACCACCTGGCGATTTTTGAATATATTTGTCCATACGCACTTGTAGTCTTGATTAATGGTGGTAGTTGCCGCTTTATTGTTAATTAAGCAGTTTAGGGGGAGCGAGTCTCGGAGCTAGAGCAAGTCACGTCCTGCTCAGCTCATCGCATCACGTGGTCTCCAGCCCTTCCAGTTTATTTAAGAGCCTCCTGTGGGGAACCGTGTCAAAAGCTTTGCTGAAATCTAAGTAGATTACGTCTATAGCTCGTCCCTGATTCAGTTCTCCGGTCACCCAATCAAAGAACTCAATGAGATTCGTTTGGCACGATTTCCCTTTGGTAAAACCATGTTGTCTCGGATCTTGCAATTTATTAGTTTCCAGGAAATTCACTATGCTTTTCTTCAGCATCACTTCCATTATTTTTCTAATAACCGAGGTGAGGCTTACCGGCCTGTAGTTTCCAGCTTCTTCCCTATCGCCACTTTTGTGAAGAGGGACCACATCCGCCATTCTCCAATCCCTCGGAACCTCTCCCGTCTGCAAGGATTTATTAAACAAATCTTTAAGAGGACCCACCAGAACCTCTCTGAGCTCCCTCAGTATCCTGGGGTGGATCTCATCCGGTCCCATGGCTTTGTCCACCTTTAGATTTTGTTTATACACACTCTCTTCCGTGAACGGTGCTAAATCCACTCCATTCTCATTTGTACTTTTGCCAGTCAATCGCAAAAAGGTCTTGTTGCTAAAATATAAATTCTACAACAGCTATCATAAATGCAGCATTGACTAAAATGTTATAAGTATATGTGTAGAAACTAAGATGACGGCACTCTAATTTCCTCTACGACCCTCACTAGAAATTTTCCAATAAAATTAATTTGGTGGAGAAACATAAGGCAGGGCTTACACTTACCCTTTCTGAATCAACATTTATTTCTCTGTGGGGCCTGGTGGACACTCATGTATTCTAGATAGTGGAGGTTTGTGATCCTGTTGGCTTGGGTCTAGATGTGCTAGAGTTGTATAGCAGGGGAATGAAAGCTGTTTCCAGTTTGTGACTCATGAATTGTTTTATCCAGGGCAGGATTAACCCTTTCATGGGCCCTGGGCCTAGTCAAAGAAGCAAACTGCCACCCCCCTTTCAAAATATGCACACATTTTAAAATTTTCACAAATGCCTCCATGTCCCTCCTCTGAGTCTGACTGCAGAAGAAAACCAGCAGGGAAGGAAGCAGCAGTTAAGAGATGCTGCTCACTGCCTCCTCTTATTAGCTGGTGGACAATGCACTGGGGTATGGGAGAGTAGACAGACCTTTGAGCACAGCGGTGGCTCTTGTCTTCCTCCTCCAGTTGTCTTGTGGTTGATTGCAGTACATACTCTTTGTTAATTATGTGCCAGAGTTTTATTTTGTCAGAAATTGATTAATAATGTCTGTCTGTCTATCTCCCACAGAAAACAAAACATCTAGGTACCAATATGGGACAATGCCATCTTTCAGCTCCCGTTCTCAAGTTTTCAGCACTGAACAAAAAGCTGCGGTAAGGTGGTCATCTTATTACCTACAACATTAATGAGGAAGAGAATCAAAAAGATGCCAGACCGTATAAAACAAAAAAAATATTTGCTATAACCAAAACTGTGAGCAGTTTTGATTATAGAGAATCCTTTTTTGTTTTATATGGTCTGGCATCATTTTATTACCTGCCACTGATATCTGTGCTGAAAAGCACAGTGTGACATTAGCTAGATAACTTTACGTGGATTTGCGGTCAGTTTATTTATATAAGCTTGACTGCTGAGTATACTATCTTAAACTTATATAGGTAAGTTGTCTGTAGAAAGTTATGGCTGCTATTTATGAGTCACTTATATGGATAAGTTTATTCAGATAGTAAGCTGAATATCTCCATTCTCTGGATAAATTGTAGGCTCGGCTCCCAGAAAACCCTCAGCCTGTCCTAAATTTGATCCTCCCCTTCCAAGTCTAACCCATCAATAAACTGTTCTAGATCCGACATACCTAATCCAAACTATTGAGAATGGGCAATCAAAAAATCAGATAACTGCCCTGGCTCAAAAACAAAGCATAACTCTTCTGCTAATAAATTACTTGACATTTACAGGGATAGTGAAAAATGTAAAGAGCATCTATTGCCCAAATCCTAGATTTTAATGCTAATAATTTTCTCCTATGATTCTTTCTCCCAAGTATACACTAAAAGTTTATTATCACATCTGGAAAAACAATTTAAATAGTCAATCACAATCTGACTAAAAGAAAAGTAACCAATAATGTAGCAGAATCCATAAATTTATCAGTGATCCATTGAGAGTTATACAGCACCTGTCTCGCTCAATATCTATCACTCTATGGGACCCTTATACTAAAGTGCAGTAAAATCCAGGCTTAGAGTCCCTTTTACAAAGCTGTGATAAAAGGGGCCCTGCGGTAGCTTTGGTGTGTAGATTTACTGCATACCGAGGCCCCTTTTTACCACAGTGGGTAAAAGGCTTTTAAAAAAAAAAAAAAAAAGAAATGACCGTGCAGTAAGTGAACCACTTGCTGCATGGCCTTTTCCCAGGGAGCCCTTAACACCACCTATTTAGGAGGCAGTAAGTGCTCCAGCGCTAACCTGGCCGTAACTGCTGGGTAAGCCCCCAGTGCTAAACAATATAAAATATTTTTTAAGATCCAGAAATGGCATGTGCTGGAGACAGCCACTACCACCGGGCTCCTGCAATAGCCCGGTGGTAGTGCCAAAATGATGTGCGGCAAATTGGCAGTATGAGTGCCCCTAGTGTGTTCTAATATGGGACTTTCCCATTTGCTAAGCTCAGATTTAACGCGGCACTCATGAAGATTATTTAAAATATTTTAATGCAAGTCGAGAGCTAATATTGTCATTAGCGTATGACACCTGCGTACAGTTAATGCTGAAGAGGCACTAAGTGGTTCTGTGTTAACCCTGCATTAACCAGTTAGGGCCCTATTCTTTAAAGTTTATGCTCCTAAATTACGAGCCTAATCTATGCTCCAAAATGGATTATGCTTGTAATTTAGGAGCATAAATTTTAGGAACGTAAATTTAGGAACATAGCCTTTATAGAATAAGGCCCTTAGTGCACACTAACATTAATTCACTAGTGGGAATACATGGGAATACCCACTGTCTGCCCATGACACGCCTTCTCCCAAAAATAGTTTAAAAAAATAAGTAACATGTGGGTTGCATCTCGCTAATAGGCAAAATACCACAAAATGCTTTAACTCATTTTGAGGAAGCCTGTTCTTGCATGTCAATCTCACGTTAAGGGCTTAGCACCCTTTGTAAAAGGACTCCTATGTTTATACAAACTCCTGAGTTTTGCTTCACAAAATAAGTGGAAATACAGTCTTTAGCTGTACATTTGCAACATTTGCTGTTGTGGAGTGAAATGCTGCAAGATCAGGAGAATGGGGTGTGGTTTTTCATGGAGCTCTACATCCAGCAATGGCCTTGCACAAGGAGACAGTTTTCCATATAGGTGTGGAAATGAGCAACTGTGTCTGGAACCCTACTGAGGTCAGATAACTTGACAACTGCTTTCTACCTATGTGTGCCAACAAGCCATCAGGGATACTTGAAGCCAGTCCCCTTGTCTCCAGTTCTCTATGCAGTTTATACATTTGCAAAAGGGAATTGGAGGTAAGAGTTGGAAGCTTGAGAGCTCTTTAATTTAACTGCACACTTTATTTTTTTAACATTTTTTCTGGAGGGTTTGTGGTTGTAGATGGGGAATGGGCATGGAAGCATTATCCAGCTACTGTGTTCACATTAGTCTGCACTAACTAGATAACATGGGGTTAATGTGGGAGGTGGTGAGTGCTCCTGACTTAATAATATTTTTGCAGGTCTCATGCACTAATGGAAAAATTAGCGTGAGACCTGCAAAGAAAAACAAAAAAAAGAAGCTCTATTTTAGGGACCCACTAGAAATGGGCTTAACACATGGGAATGTCCCGTGTTAAAATGTGCTAAGCCCGTTATTAACATGTTTTAGTAATAGGACTTCTTGATGACTTGGAGTTGGCGGATGTGTCTGACACTGAAATATTTAAGCTCTCTCAGAATGGCTGGCTTTAAGCTTAGCTTTGATGTGGCACAGCTATTCTACTGTATGCAAAATGTGGTGGGGTTACCACATAGGCCTAGAGATTATTTTAAACAACCATTCTAATGCATTCAGAGATTTGTAGCCCTTTTCTTACATTGAAAAAAACATCCCAGAATGCACTGAACTGGGAATGTAAAATAATTGTTGCTCGATTAATCCTTTGAGAGCTAACCTCTGTAGCCAACTTACCTATCAAAATGTGGTAGAGTAGTGCCATCACTATCCACCTAGAGTGACCTTTCTTCATACACCTCTCATGATATTAATGTTTGTCTGCTGGTATGACCAGTCAGACTGGTATGTCTGTTCTTATACCTATTAGTAGAGGTAATGTGCCAAGACTTATAATCTAGGAGCTTAGCCGAAATTGGGTAGCGGAGCCGGTGGGGGGAAGAGGAGTTGGTGGTTGGGAGGCGAAGATAGTCGTGGGCAGACTTATACGGTCTGTGCCAGAGCCAGTGGTGGGAGGCGGGACTGGTGGTTGGGAGGCAGGGAATTGTGCTGGGCAGACTTATACGGTCTGTGCCAGAGCCAGTGGTGGGAGGCGGGACTGGTGGTTGGGAGGCAGGGAATAGTGCTGGGCAGACTTATACGGTCTGTGCCAGAGCCGGTGGTGGGAGGCGGGGCTGGTGGTTGGGAAGAGAGTATAGTGCTGGGCAGACTTATACGGTCTGTACCCTGAAAAAGACAGGTACAAATCAAGGTAAGGTATACACATATGAGTTTACCTTGTTGGGCAGACTGGATGGAGCGTGCAGGTCTTTTTCTGCTGTCATCTACTATGTTATGTTATGTTATATTGTGTCCTCTCTACCATGGCATATTGAGTTTTGTTAAATGATGCTAAATGATAAAGAACACAAAGTGCATTATTTGAAAGATTATGATGTGGTACTGAGGGGTTCAAAAATGACCTTCCAGGAAATAGCCTTTCTTTCAAAGGGAAAAAGTACTAACAAGGGAATTTAGGTCTGGAGCAGAAAAGGCAGTCATAAAACTCAGGTTTTTTGAGGGAAATTAATTCTTTTTATTTTCCATTTCATCTTCTTTGCAGACATTTCAGCCTGCTGGTTATAGTGCGGGAAAGACAGGAACCTGGTCCTCTCGTTCAGCAGTGGATGGTGGTGTTAACAGGAGAATAAGTACTTCAGCTCAACTGAGGCAACCAGTCCAGACAGGTCAGCAGGGATACACAACTTACAGTACCATGCAAACTACCAGACCAGTATCCTTCCATGAACGCAGTTATGGCACCAGGCGGGACTTTGACACCATGTCCCTGCGTTCCCTACGCATTGGTGATGGACCAGTCGCTCACACAGGTGTGGATGACCGATACAGTATGATCTCAGAACAGTTGCCATCAGCACGATCTTATTATAGAATGCAGACATACAATGGTGGTGGTACCACTGGAGGGGGCAGTGCTGGAGTCGGAGGTAGTGCTTATGGCAATTCCTATGTCATACAAAAACAGGTCAGCACCTCCTCCATGAATCCAACACTTCAAAGAAGTAACAGCCTGGGTAGAGATGGTGCAGAGTGGGTGGACAGAGTGGAAGTTACTCAGAATCGGACCATCAGGGCACCAGCTATGCGAACCTTGCAACGTTTCCAGAGCACAAATCGTTTCCGCCCAAATTCAGGTTCCTTTGGTAATGTCCAGCAGGTGCATGGTGTTGGAGCCTCCTACCCAGGGATGATAGAGTATAGCACAAGAGCTCCCTCTGTGCGGAGCCTGACTGAATCCAGCCACCAGCTGCAGGATCAGAGAGGTGTGGACATTTTCGATGGCACTCAGGGATTGATGACTCAACAATCATTTACAGGAGGGTAAGTGGGCTTCTGCAGAAAGAGAGCAGTGAGTATGAAAGAAAAGGATAGAGGTGCCTCAAATCAGCTTTGTGCCGAGAAGGATCTCTTAGGTATTCTTTATATAATGCAGTCAATATTATTATTGCCCCACTGTTATTTATTTAATTTTTGGGCCCAGCATTGTCGTCCTACTCCATTGGAATTCTTCTCAATCAAAACTGGCCTCTATTGGTCTATGGCACTCATAGTTATGTTGTTTTCCCCCTTTTGTAATCCCCCATGTCTAGTTCAGTCATCTGTAGAACAATCCTTGACCATGGCCACAGACCACAGCTCTCTATAGAACCCAGAATACTAGCATCCTGAATCAGGAACAGTAGCACCAAACTCCAAGGCTTCAACCCTAGCTATTGTCCATTCGCACCTCTCAGGACAGTCATATATCAATTATCCTAAGAGGAATACAGAACAGTCTATCTAAAATCAGGGGACATCTTAACAGTCTCTCACCTCATGCCTGGATCAGAACGTTTGGGCATTCTGGTGCAAACTCTTGTAGAGTTTTACTAAAGTGCACTCAGACCAGATCTAACATGGCATCTAGAAAGGGCGTTCCTTATTTCTTATTCAGGCCATGTGGTAATGTTGGCATTAATGCTTAGAACTAAGACATTTTTAATGCCGAGGCACTTACTGTCTTCTGGTTTGGAGATGCTAAGGGCCAGATTCTACATATGGCACCTAAAAGATCCACGCGGTAAAGATTTCTAACTAAGCATATTCTATAAGCCGCAACATGATTTAGGCACAGTATATAAAATACACTTAGTTGATATTCCAGCACCTAAAAGTATGCCAATGAAAATGTGGTGTAAATTTTGGAATGCCCATGAAACGCCCATTTCCCCGCACATAACCACGCCCCTTTTAAGATGAGCACATTAGAATTTAGGCTCAGTATGTTACAGAATATGCTTAGGGATCTGTGCGCGTAAATTCTAATTATTACCAATTAGTGCTTCTTATTGCTTGTTAAGTGCTGTAAACAGCGCTGATTAGCTTGTTATGTCAATTACCCGCGTTGTTATAGAATATGCTTGGATTTCGGCGCAGCAAGTGCCTCTGTGTTAACAGCACTTTAACTACAGGAAACACTCCACAGCCATTCTCCACCCAGTAACGCCTCCTAACCAAAAACTACATTAACATGCAACTTACTGTGTGCTAATGGATTTTTTTTTAATGCAAGGCAGGTTAGCACATCTTTGTGTTAGCTGTTAGTGCATTAAACCTCTCATTAACAGGTAATGCAGCTTAGTAAAGGGCCCCAAATACATCTATGGAGAAACAGGTGCATAGGAAGAAGTGGTTGGCTAGGGAGAGAAGTAGGAGCAGCAGCTAGTAAATAAATGTATATATAGATATAGATATTTATTTATTTATTTACAAAACTTACATACCACAATATTTACCATTCTATGCGGTGTACAAGCTAACATACAAATTAGCAATAAAAACATATAAAATACAATAATCATCACTAACAAAACATTGTAGTTTTTCCAGTAATTAAATAACCAGATACTGTTTCTAATCCCATTCCCAATTTTAACTGGCAATGAAAGCACACTGAAAAAGATGTGTTTTTAATATTTTTTTAAACTGAATTAAAGATCTGATCATTCTCAAAGAAGCTGGCAATTTGTTTCAGAGTGTTGGTCCCATAATATAAAAAATAACATGTCTATGTTGCTCAAAACATACTACTCGAAACGAGAGAAAATCAAACAAGTTGGAATCGGCAGAACTAAGAAATCTCACTGGCTTGTATAACTGTAAACCTTCTGAAATAATAAGAGACACCGATTCAGTTTTAACTTTGAAAACTAACAAAAACAGTTTATACTGTATATGATACTTTATCAGAAGCCAATGCAGTTTCATCAGTACTGGAAAAATATGGTCAAAACCAACTTAGGCCAAACAATCTGAGCTGTGACATTCTGAGCCGTTTGGAGAGCTCTTAATAACTTTTTAAACTTACCCACTAATAGACTATTACAATAATCAAACGATGGTATAATAATGTTTTGTAGAACTAGTCTAAAATTCTCAGTTGAAAGAAAATATCTTAAATGCCTAAACAATTTTAACTTCATAAATATTGTACTCACTAATTTCTTAACCTGATCTCTCATGCATAAGGTAGAATCAGTACACATTTTCTGTACTATTTTAATCCCTAACCCATCAAGAACAAAAGATTCGGTTATATCTAATGTTGGAGAACCAGCCATCACCATTACTTGTGTTTTAGATAGCTAGATTTTAAATAGCTTGGGCTATGGTTACCCTGAAAAGAGTTGGGCAGTTCTGCTGTAATTTTGGATAGGAAGTTTTCAGGCTCGCAGCATTCTGATGTGACTCCCCTCCACTTTTCAGATTTGATGATATGGACATGCCCTCAGCAGTGAAATACTTAATGGCCAGTGATGCTAACCTGCAGGTGTTGGGAGCTGCCTATATCCAGCACAAATGCTACAGTGATAATGATGCTAAGAAACAGGTGAGAACTGAGGAGGACATAATGCATATGTACTCTGCTAGCTCTACGTCTGCAAGGAAAGGGAACTTTTCTAACATTCCTTTGTCAACCTGACAATAGATTTTCTGCCCAGTATTTAAAACCATTTAACTGGCTATCTGGCGATATTCGGTGGGAGATCGCCAGTTATCTCCGGCTAAATATTGCTGGATAGCACTTAGCGGATAACCAGTTATATTGCATGATATAATCGGCTCTCCATTAATATTCAGCACATTGCCAGCTATGTTTGGCGGACAAATTCGGCCTCTGAAATAGGAGGCCTAACTTTGGCCGGTTTCAGTTGAAACTGGCCAGAAAACACCCAGATATTCAATACTAGTCACGGGAAATGACCCAGCTTTGAATATCCAAGCTCAGCGCCGACCACAGGAGTCAGCCTGGTTAACTCTCGCGGTCTAATCAGGCCCTTTATTTCCAAAGATTTATGTGTGTGTGCGTGTGTGTTTATTTTATATTTAAAAAAACCTTTGCAAACAAAATCTATTGTCAGGTTGACAAAGGAATGTTTAGAAAAGTTCACTTTCTTTGATACAGATTTTGTTGCCAGAGGATGTGGTAATAGTGGTTAGAGTATCTGGGTTTAAAAAAGGTTTGGACAAGATCCTGGAGGAAAAGTCCATAATCTGCTATTGAGACAGACATGGGGAAGCCACTGCTTGTCCTGGGATTGGTAGCATGGAATGTTGCTACTATTTGGGTTTCTGACAGGTACCTGTGCCCTGGATTGGCCACTGTTGGAAACAGGATACTGGGCTAGATGGACCATTGGTCTGACCTAGTATGGCTATTCTTATGTTCTTATGACCCCTTAAATTTTGTACATGAGTGAATAGAGGGTTAACCGACTTTCCCAAGGTCATAAGGAGAATGAGTGAAATTTGAGCATTGGCTTTCCTGGTTCTTAGCCTAGTGCTCTAACTACCAACCTACTCCTCCACTCCACATTGTGTGCACTGGTGAAAAAACAAATGAAGAATACAATCTGGGTCCAGTCAGCGCATGAGTGTTTGATCTACTAGTGGAATGTTATTTTGCCAGAGATTAACAGTGGCCTTTTCTCTTCCTGCCTCAGGCCCGGAGTCTGCAAGCTATTCCCAAACTAGTAAAGCTGTTTAACCACTCAAACCAGGAGGTACAACGGCATGCCACTGGAGCCATGCGTAACCTTATCTATGACAACCCTGAGAACAAGATGGCCTTGGTGGAGGAAAATGGCATCTATGAACTGATGCTGGCGCTGAAAGAGCAGGATGATGAACTTCGGAAGAATGCAACAGGTGACAGCATGGTGGTAGTACTCAAGACTTCCATGGCTCTTAGCAATAGTCCTTAGCAAAATCTATTCATAGCAAAGGCAAGATAGAGAGTCCCACTAGTAGAAATCTGCTAGGAAAGTGTTATCAAATGTCTCTGCTTCAGTAGGGCCAGTTTTAATTCTATTGCAATTATAGTGCATTTTGAGATTTGTGGTCTTGCTTTAGAAGGTACTTCATCTCCTAAATACAGATTTTGTGGAGGACGTGTAAGGCAGATGCCAATATGGGAGACAGGTAATTAGCAACACAGTTCAAAGAAAGAAAATGTATGATTTCAAGTACTAGAATTTATGAAACCATGCCTAACTGGTCACCAGCTGATGTCTTTCACCTTTAAAGAATCTGCACCAATTATAGCCCGATCCTCATGTGTCACTACACCTGTAGATTGTTAACCCTATATGCTTAATCCAAGTGCTGGAGGCAGAAGTGTAGCCAGGTTGTGATGCCAGGGGGAGCAGAGAGGTGTGCACATACACAGTGTAAATGTAACAGACCAGCTGAAAAGTAAGCACCGGCACCACCTGAAGTCCATTTGGGGGAGCGTTGGGTCCCCTGGCGCACCACCTAGCTATGCCAGTGGCTGGAGGCTTTATCTACTTTTTTTTTTTTAACAAAGAGGAAATATGTTACTGATCTGGAGAATATTCATTGCAAAAAGAGTTGACAGAGTCTTCTCATGAGTTTATACATGAACAGAAGTCTGACACAGTTTTTATTTAATTTTCTTGCAGTTTTTAATTTAATATCTTTCATGCAGGATTGTAGCAAAACTTGGTCATGGTGCTTTTTAGTGATTTGCCAGTCAATATTCAGCCAGTGGCAGTTAGTGTTTCTTTAAATGCTGGCTGCTGATGACTAATTTACATAGGCATCACAATAGGGGAAGCCATGGCACCATCAAATTTTCCTTCCCTCCCTCTACTGCAAAGTGTTTAGCTTCTCACCTCCCTTCCCTTGGAGCAAAGACACTAAAATCAACATTACAGAAGACACATTGCAGCTGGCTGGTGCAGGGCCTTGAGCAGCCATGCATGCTTGAGGTCTGCCAGTTTCTGCCCCTTCTTTAATGCTGATTGCAGTGTTGCTGCCCCAGAGGAAGGGATGAGATGCTGGACACCTCACAGGGGATGCAGAAAGAAGGCGACAGATGGTGGAGGGGGAAATTGAAAGGTAGGGAAGGAGAGAAATGCTGGACACCATGGGATGGGTAAGGTTGAGAGGTAGGAAAGGAGACAGATGCTGCATGCAATGGGGGGACGATGTGGGGGAGTGATTCTGGACTACCGAATGGTAGGGTAGGGAAGGTCAGATGTTTGAGTTGGGGGAGGAGCTGGGGTAGGCTTAGGGCAGAGCTTGGGGCTATTATTTAATACCCAGGTATTCATTGTCAGGCCCTGTCTGAAAACTGGCAGTGACTATCCGGGTCTAGGGCAGTGCCCAGAAGTTATATGGCTAATATCTAGCGCTGTACCCACATAGCTAACTGGGTATAGTTAGGACTGCTCTTTTTGTGTCTTATATGCCCCACTAGCTGTGCAGGCACCAGCACTGAATATCACCAGTGCCCATATAACTCCTGGTTCCTCCCCAGCTCAGCCCCTGGACTGTACCGGAACTAACTGGCCAGTGCCATGGTGGTCAGAGCCAATATTTTGTGGTGCAGTCTGTGCGATGTAACTGAACAGGACCTCTTGCCCAGTTCAATAGCTTTGAATATCAACTCCATTTAGGCACCCTGGTGCCACGCAGTGACAGCCTATTTTATAACGACATCTGGGTGCCCAAAATCCGATATGCGGAATACCAATGTAACATACCGTTTATATGCCATAGACTTGACGTAACTGTGGTCATGTGAATGCAGCAAGGGCATGTGTAAGCTGCAATATTCTAGTTACCAATGTAAGTGGGAGCCCTGCCCATGCTCCAGCCATGTGTAATGCCCCTCTTGCATTTATGCCTTATGCCCTTTACATGCGTCCTTACAAAATAGTGCTGAGGCATTCTGCTAGCACTTACATGCATAAGTGTACACTTACAAAAGTACTAGTAATCTGTATTTTCACGCACACAAGTGTATGTAAATGTAAGCACCTGTTATAGAATCACCCTTCACATGTGTTTTTATTTATTTGTTATTTATTATTAAATGTTAAATCATTTCTCTTATAGAAACATTGAAAAATGTAGGCTGATAAAGACCACCTGGCCTATCCAGTCTGCCCATCCATGCCATCTACTCTCCCTATCACTCCCTTAGAGATCCTACATACTTGTTCCAAGGTCTCTTGAATTTAGGTAATGTTTTCATCTCCATCACTTCCCCAGGAGGCCGTTCCACAAATTCATCACCCTTTCCATGAAGAAGTATTTCTTCAGGTTACTTCTCAGTCTATCCCCTTTCACATTCATCCTATGCCCCCTTGTTCCAGAGCTTCCTTTTAGTTGGAAGAGACTCACCTCCTGTGCATTTTTTCCCCCTAGGTATTTAAATGTCTCTATCATATCTCCCCTCTCCCGCCTTTCTTCCAAAGTATACATATTGAGATCTTTAAGTCTGTCCGCATACCCTTTATGACAATTAGTGGCAATTGTTTGGCTCTTTATTGTATTCTACTTCTCTATTGTTTAGAGATCTTCCTTCAGACACCTCACTGCTTTCTTCTACCTTCCTGGCTTGTGCACGTGAATGCAAAATATTTTAAGACTTGTTTTTGTGTTGTGGTTTTAGAGGGGATTAAATTTCCCATAATCAAGAGAATGACCTCTGACCCTTAATCTCCACCCTCCTCCATCCCTGTGAATTCCAGGGCCCACCTTACCAACACCATGTTCTTACTTTTAGAGGTGATGGTATGCACGGGGTGGTGCCAAGATGGCGTCCTGAACACGTTAGCGTTTCGAACGGCTCTGCTGCTGGCGTCTTTACTATTATTTCTTCCTCAATATGCCTCACACGAAAAGAAAGGGAACGGTAAAGGGTCTTCTGCCGTCGGCCAGAACATCTTCCCCGATCCAGCAGATGATCAATCGTTACGCGACGAGTCTTCCACAAGCCGGAACGGATGATCCCGCTTTGAGAGCTGAAGGAGGAGCTTTGGCTCTCTTGGGCCCAGAGATATCGCTATCACCTCTGGATCTCAATCCTCCTCCGTGCCCTGTATTTCTTGAGCGAAGTGCAGAGGAACCAACAGACTCGGAAGACATTCCTGTAGGCGCCTCAATCGGCAGTGCACCAGCCCAAGCCACAGGAGATGTGATCGGAGAGCTTTTAGCTCCCACAGAGTTTTCCTTGGAGTCTATTTGGAGAGCTATTCAGGCTCTGACAACATTAGATTTAAAGTCGGCTAAAGTAACGACTCTTCTTGTGAATAAAGTGGAAACATTAACTAATTCGTTAGAAAAAGTAAAGCTAGACTCGATGAATCAGATACAACAAATGCAACAGGAAGTAAAAGATTTAAAATCTACTACTGATATGTTAATTAAAGATAAAATTTTGACCTCTAGAAAAATTGAACAATTTGAAAACTACAATAGGCGATTGAATTTAAGGATTTTAAACTTTTCTATGACTGCAGGATTAACCCCAACTGATTTCTTTTTTTATTTGCAAGAAGTCTTTATTAATCATTGAAACAGCATAATGGAACCACAAAAACTAACAAAGTACCACATGCTTATTCTAATACAAGATTCTACCCTTACAGCTTATAAGAGTACATTCAATCGTTTCAATAGAACTATGTCATCAGCAATAAACTTCACATTTTTATCCAATTTTCAGAAAAACAAAAATTTCTCCACCCATCCCCCCCTCCCCCCTCCCCCCTCCCCCACCCTCCAAATGGACACTACTAGGCACTACCCCTCATGGCATTCAATGTATTTAGTAATTAGATTTATAGAGCATCAATAGAGACGGGTTCCCAGACTAAACGCCACTTAACCATTTGTTGTTTACGTTCCGCCACTAGTCTCTCCATTTCCCGAACATATCTCAACTTATTAAGCCATCGAGATAAAGATGGAACTCCCTCCTTTCGCCAATGTGCCGCCACAATGACCCTTGCTGTGCCAACCGCATATTGAACTAGGGTCTGCTGATGTGACAGTAAGCCTGCGGCCCTAGCTGAAAACAAGAACATCTCAGGGGCCCATGGCACAACACACCCCAACCAGTGCTGTAGCCTAGAATGTACAGCTTTCCAAAATGCCCGAATTTTAATACAACTCCACCAAATGTGCCCCATTGTACCTTTGTGACCACACCTTCTCCAGCACATGTCCGAAGAGGACGGAAAGATCCTCTGCAGACGAGCCGGCGTAAGGTACCATCGATATAATACTTTGACCGCATTCTCTTGCAAGGGAACATGAACTGATACCCGCATAACTGCTCTTTCTATTCTCTCCCACTCGGACTCTCCCATCTGCACACCCAGTTCCCGCTCCCAGACTCCCCTATGTTTTCCACCACCGGAAGCCTGATTACTCAGGATACGGTACAAAGAACCTATCAAACCCCGAGAAGATTCAAACTTCTCACATATCTCCTCCAGGTCAATTTTCTTACGCTGCATTACCTCTCGCACAGCCTTACTCTTGAGAAGGGATGCCAATTGGCAATAGGCAAACTCGTCGCCCTCTACCCCTGGGTAACTATCCCGCAGTGCATTAAATGGCAGCAGTGACTCCGCCTCGAACAGCTGGCCCCATGTTCTCACACCCAATTCACGCCATTTAGTGAAAATCCCCTTTACTGTGCCAGGTAAGAATAAGGGATTAAATGCAATTGGAGTGTACCTGGTTAATACACATTGTCTCTTAGGAAACAAACTATCCCAATAGTGAAGTGTAACAGCTATGGGGGGGCAAGCTCGTTCAGCCAGATTTCTAAAAGGCCGTGGCAGCCACATTAGGGCACTCAGGGGCTGATCACCCATCGAATGTTGTTCAATATGCACCCATTGACGATCTGGGTAATCTTGGTACCATTCAAGTGCTGCTTTCCCTTGTGCTGCCTTATAGTACCAAGTAAGATTGGGTACCCCCAACCCCCCCTTCTTCCTATCCTTGTATAACAGCGATCTCGCCAACCGCGGACGTTTTCCTGCCCAGACGAATCTCACCAACCTGTCTTGCAGAGTAGCCAAGAATCGCCTGGGCATTATCACAGGCAGCGTCTGAAAGAGGTATAACAATCTGGGCAATATATTCATTTTAAGGATGGCTATTCTACCGAACCACGAAGTTCCCAGTTCTCCCCATCTCTCTAGGTCCTCCATGATGGTTTTACCCAACCCCCTGTAATTTGCATTAAAGAGTTCTGACATTTCCCTTGTAAGCATCACCCCCAAGTACCTAATCTGTTTGGGAGCCCAACTAAACGGGGATGAAGTCTTTAATGACTCCACCACCTCATCAGTGAGTGTTACGTTCAGAGCCTCTGATTTTGCCATGTTGACCCTGAAACCCGACACTGCAGAGTATTCTCTGATCATCTGCTCGAGATGTGGGAGAGTGGATTGAGGGCGAGTAACAAACAGCAGCACATCGTCTGCAAAGAGGGCCATTTTATGAGTTCTATCTGCTATTTTAGCTCCTGAAATAATAGGGTCCAACCTCATCTGGGCCGCAAAAGGCTCCATCACCAATGCAAACAGCAAGGGCGACAGGGGACAACCCTGTCTAGTCCCTCTATGCAGCGTGAACAGCTCTGAATTTCCACCATTAACCCGAACACAAGCCCTTGGGGACTCATAAAAGGCCTGAATCCATCTGCAGAACTGTGTCCCAAACCCCATATTCTCCATTACTCCATACATGAAGGGCCAGTGAACCCGGTCAAAGGCTTTTTCCGCGTCAAGACTTAAGAGGCAAAGCGGCTTATTATTTAATTTTGCCAAGTACATAATATCAACCACCCTTCTAATATTATCCATCGCTTTGCGATGAGATACAAAACCCACTTGATCTGGGTGTATGAGAACTGGGAGAATTGGGGCCAAACGATTAGCCAGAACCTTAGCCAGAATTTTGACATCAGTATTTAATACCGATATGGGTCTATAAGATCCGCACTCAAAATGATCTTTGCCCGGCTTGGGTAATACAGCTATCCACGCTTCCATCATTGACTGAGGTAATGATCCCCCTATCCCAACTTGATTAAACAAGTCTGCTAAGAGCGGAGATAACTCGGGAGCGAACTTCCTATAGAATTCGTTAGGCAACCCATCCAAGCCAGGTGATTTACTCAATGGCAAACTACTGATCGCCTCCTGAATTTCTTTGGGAGTAACCATTTCATTTAGTAATGCCTGTTGTTGGGAGCTCAGAGAAGGTAATTCACTATCTCTTATATATTGATCTATGGATTCCAGGGAAGGGCTAATCTCCTGAGCATACAAATCCTGGTAGAATTCCCCAAATCTTTTTCGTATTTGCTCCGATGTAGCGAGTTCACCCCCACCCGAATCCCGTATCTTTAAAATTGCCCTGTCAACTTTTTGTCTGCGTAACCTTATGGCAAGGAGACGCCCCACCTTGTTGGCATGCTCATAGGAGTTCATCCTGTTCTTATTTTGTAGCATATTAAGTTGCTCTGAGTATACAGAATCTAGCCACGCTCTCTGATTACTAAGCTCACTCAGAACTCTCTCTGACCCATTTGCCTTATGCTGTTCCTCCAGAGAACGGATATTCTCCATACATTTTGCTATCTGCGCTTTACGGGCCTTTGATTTTTTACTAGCTACTTGAAGAAAGTAGCCCCGGGATACCGCCTTCATAGCATCCCAAACAATGCTGAGTGAGGGTCCCGATTCCAAGTTAAACTCAAGATACTCTTTCAGCATTTGTTTATAACCTGTCACCACTTCCCCCTCCTGTAGAAGGCCCACATTCAATGTCCATCTTCTATCTTTATTTTCAGCCCTAATAGTTGGCAAAGTAACCCATATTGGGGCATGGTCCGATAGGGTCACACTGCCGATCCCTGCGTCAGGTCCCCGTTCCACTAATGTGGCATCCAAGAATAGATAATCAATACGGGAATAGGTTTTATGCACTGCGGAATAGAATGTATAGTCTCGCACCCTCTGGTGTTTTACTCTCCACATATCCACCGTACCCAGGGAGTTTGCTAAGGATCTTAAAGCCAGGGAATCCCTCTGCCCTTCATTTCTATTAGGGCCTGATCGGTCAAGTCCGGGGTTCATCACAGTATTGAAATCCCCTCCTATTACCAGAGAACCCTGCGCAAAAATGGCTAGAGAGTTTTTAACCTTTTCTAAAAAATCCGCCTGCCCCGTGTTAGGCGCATAAATGGACGCCAGAGTGAGATCTGTTTGGTCAATTTTTATATGCAAAAAAATATAACGGCCTCCCATATCCCTTTTTACCTTAATCACTTGTGCGCCCACTGCAGCCTGAATTAGGATCGCCACTCCAGCTTTCTTTGATCCCGCTGCAGAGGCGAAATACGCCACCGGGTAGTCCGAGTAGGAGAGAAGTCTTTCATATTTGCCCGCCAGGTGTGTCTCTTGGAGGAGAACCACATGAGGCCCTAACTGCCTCAACTCTTTATATAGCTTTTGTCTTTTCTGTGGCATGTTCAGGCCTTTCACATTATAGGAGAGAATCTTTAAGTCAGTGCCCATCCTATCATGTTGTGAACAGGCTTGTCGGCCCCTGCCCTTATCAACAGCTCTGCTAATTGCCATATTACTTTGTACCCATTTATCCCAGTAGTGACCTGCCCACTCCACTTATTGTAACCAGTCTCCCACCCTCCCCTCCCAACCTTCTGCCCCTGTGAGCCCCCTAGGCCCAACCCCATGGACTTCATCCACCAGCCAGAACCTTAAGGTCCTGAGTGGGAGGACTCCCCAATGCGCCCTAACAGACACCAACTGATCCCCCAAACCCTCACAACAATCCGCCCCCCCCTTCTGTTTTTACCATCATCCAGTCCCCCTTCTGCTCTTCTCCTTCTTGAATACCACCCCACTTCTTACCAGTTCAACTCCCATGCTACAGCTTAGAACAGTAACATAGGCAGAACCTGGAAACAGATTTAACAGCCCATAAATCATTACCAACGACACAATGTCATATCAGTCATGTTCGCAGCTTAGCGTCTTGCTTCTTGGATTTTTGAGGCACTCTCTTCCACTGCTGCAATTTTTCTCGCGTTGCGGAGGCCATGTCCCCTGCAGGTACCGCTTGGGTGGTCAAATCAGCTTCATGCAAGAACTTCCACACCTCATCCAGCCGACGAAACCGATGCTGCTTGCCTTTAAATTCCACACTCAGGGCAAAGGGAAAGTTCCATCTATAGGATATCTTCTCCTTCTGTAAAATTTCCAGCGCGGGTCTCATCGCTCGCCTCTGGGTTAATGTAAACAGCGATAAGTCCTGGTAGACGGAGACTCTGGCCTCATTATATTCCACTGGCGGATTTTGGCGCGCTTTTTGCCATATTTTTTCTTTAAGCGTGTATGATGAAAATCTCACCACTATGTCTCTGGGTCTATTATCTGTTGGCTTCCTGAGAGCTCTGTGGGCCCGGTCAAATATAAGATCTACTGGCTCCAATTGCTCTCCCAATAGCTTCTCACATATCGAACGCACAAGCGTGGGCACATCTTCCATGTTGCCATTTTCGGGGACTCCACGAAATCTAAGATTTTGACGTCTCCCGCGATTTTCCAGGTCGTCTAGTTTATATTGCAGCTCTTCAGACTGTTCATTAAGTTTTGTAAAACGGGCCTCTGCCGCCTCTGCTTTCTCAGCTTGCTCGTCCACACGCTCTTCCAGCGTCTCGACCCTGCCCCCTAATTCACGGAGATCGAGGCTAATGGCGTCCACGTGGTCGAGAATTTCTTGTTTAGAGGCCTTGATCTCTGCTCTGATTTCCTTGAGACATTTAGCCAGCTCTTTGGGTAATACGGCGCTTAAAGCAGTTCTACGCACCTCGGCGCTAGAAGCAGCTGACTCAGAGCCGGAAGAGTTTCCCGGATCAGGCGACACGCGCCTCGAGCGGTTTTTCGCCCCTTGTCTCGTCGAGCTCCGCTCTCCTTCTCTCGACTGGGAGGCTGTTGTTTTGCTCATTCTGTGCTCGGGTTCTCGTCGCGTCTTAAGATACCGGTCCCTCCACTTTTACCGGTCTGGATGACCGCAAATGAAGCGATTTGTAAGCGGGTAGGCGCGGAGCTAAGGGATCAGGCAACCATTCAGGTCCGTGACGTCACCGGAAGTCGTCACCCCAACTGATTTCTTTAAAAAGTACCTGTTGGAGATTCTACAATATCCTTCAACAGCTATTCCCCCTTTAAATAAGGTGTACTATTTACCTTTGCCTTTACAGTATGGGACAATTCCTAAGGGACTGGGGAATTTGCCATTGAATCAAGAGCCTTTGCTAGAAATTCAAGACAAATCAGCTTTACTGGAAGATTCACTTTCAGAAGTCACTCAAAGACGGACATTAATTGTCTCATTCGTTTTTGAACAGGACCTGAATTCAGTATTAAAACTTTACTTTAAAAATTCCTTAAAAACTTTTTGTGGACAGAGAATTTAGGTTTTCCCAGATATCACAAAGACTACACAGGACAGACGAAAACAATTTCTAGCTCTTAGAGAAGAGACAAGGGCGATAGGAGCAACATTTTTACAAGTCTATCCTTGTAAATGTCTAGTAAGATACCTGTGAAATAAATATGTGTTCTTTATACCTGAACAACTCCGTAAATTTCTAGATATGAAAAAGCTCTCCAATACACCGAAGGAATGAGAGGAAAATTATTGATTAAGTATAGAATGTTGGAAACTAAGGACAGACCATATACTTATTTTTTCTTTTTTCTTCTTGTTTTTGGATCTCCTTGTCTGTAAAGCACCCCCTTTTCTCTTTTTGTGGTCTAAGGAAGTCATAGTTTGTTGTTTAATAATCTTCTATAATTATCTTTAATGTTGTAATTGATGAAGGCATTCTATCTCTGTATTTCTTTTTTTTTTGCAAGTTAATGGTTGTAAAATATAAAATTAAATAAATAAATAAAGAGAGGTGATGGTGTGCAATAGGCTGGAGCCAACTTTTCAAAATTATTGGGGGTGCTGAAACCAATGAAAATTACTTCTCTCTGGACACAATCAAGAAATTTGTTCAATACTGAGGGTGCTCAAGCACCCACACAGCTGGCTCCTATGCCATAGGGTTTGACATGGATTTATGAGAGCACAGATTGAGGAGTAGAGAATAATAACAAGTCTATGCAATCACTTTCTATTTGTGATATTCATCCCATTTGCTTTTTGACCTGCAACCAAGAAAAAAGAAAAGTACTATTAAATGTCTTATAAGTCCTAGAATGAGTCTGGAAATGACTTGAGCTCTTTCCCAAGAGAAATATTTTATTGCTCTTGTTGGAATACCTCTCAAGAGCCATGAGCCAAGAGCTCAGAGAAAGGACCAGAATGCCTGCAGAATTCCCCCTGTTGCAACTTGTTCCATGGATTTTGAGAAAGAAATTCCATTGGTATTCCCTGGAGCAAACATCTGTTATTGCTGGGGAGGGACAGGTTTTCAGCCTTTAAAATCTTGACTGGTAGAGAGTAATTACAATGAGTGAATGATAGCTCTCATAACACAATGATCAGATAATATTGTAAGGTAGAGGTTTAAAAACAAATAGAGGAAAGGCTGGAGAGCTTGGGGCTCTTTAGCTTGGAGAAGAGACAACTGAGGTGGAATATGATAGAGGCCTATAAATCCTAAGTGAAGTGGAATGGGTAAATGTGAATTGATTATTTAGTCTTTCAAAAAGTACAAAGACTAGGGATCTGCCATGAACTTACAAAGAACTACATTGAAAACAAATAGGGGAAACTATTTTTCACTCAATGCATAATTAAGCTGTGGAAATTGTTGCTGGAGAAAAAGTTCAAAGGTAGATCTGGGGGAAGCCGCTGCTTATCCCTGGGGTCAGTAGGATAGAATCTTGCCACTTTTGGGGATTCTGCCAAGTACTCGTGACTTGGATTGGCCACTGTTGGAAGCAGGATACTAGGCTAGATGGACATTAGGTCTGACCCAGTATGGCAACTCTTATGTTCTTATGTCTTTTTTGATCCAACAATTTCATCCTGTTCCCTTTTGGGTCTACAGCATCATGAACATTTGATGAGAGCTCTGATTTTAACCCTTTCCCATTTAGCCAGCCATCACAGCAGCTTGTTGGAACCTAGCATGCATGCACCCTAAACATGGTCACTTTGAGTAATGATTGGTTTTCCCCAGCTCTAGGCAACCCAATTGGCAAAAACCAGGTTCAAGAAGTAAATCCGAAAATCCTGCATGGCAGTGTTACCGAACCATTACACATGAAATACTATGTAGTAAAGTTGGGAACCCTGGCTCTCCTTGTGATCTTGGACAAAGTACTCCACTCTCTATTACCTCAAGTACAAGCTAAATTGTAACCTCCATGGACAGGGAAATAACTCCGGTACTTGAATTGTAAACTCAGCTTGAGCTCAAATTTGGAAAACAGGAGTAAAATTCATATCCTAAGTCACTGCCATAGAATGTTATGGAGGCATTCAGCATAACTGGGTTCTAATTGGGTTTTCATTGTTTTGAATAGTGCAGGATACAAGTAATGATGCATGGACAAATTTATCAACTAGGTCAATCATAGATTATTAAATTGAATATGGATGACATCTTCCCCCCATTCTCTGGACTCAGTACAACCCTAAACCCTGAATGTTGGAAATTAGAAGATGGTACAACAGCAGCAAAGCTAACTGTGCCTTTAATAGATAGACTGTGATTCGTGTGAAGCAAATTGCTAGAAGTATGTGAAAGAGCAGCCTAATGGGTTAGTGCAGTGGTCTGGGAACAGATTCGATTCCCACTGCAGCTCCTTGTGACTCTGGCCAAGTCACATAAACCCTTCATTGCCACAGGTACAAAATAAGTACCTGTATGTAATATGTAAACCACATTGATTGTAACCACAGAAAGGCAGTCTATCAAATCCCATCCTCTTTCCCTGGACCTGATGATGAAGAGGCTTGATAAAGAGTCATGGGAACTTGACTATAGATGGTTTGTTTAATATTTATTAGTTAACAGACAAGTACAGTTACAATGGCCCAACAGACAAGAACAAAAAATGGTAATTCAGCTGATGGTTAATTTCAGATGTGATATATTATCTAGACCAAAGTTTTTCATTTGGTTTATTTTCCCATGTTGTCTTTGTGATTTTGCCATTTGGTTTAGGTTTTTATTATTTTCATTTTTTTTTTTTTGGGGGGGGGGGCAATGTCCTCAGTAGTGCAAACTACTATAGGAGTGTGTAGTTTTGATCAATAGTGCACACTATTGAGCAGTAGTGCAAGCTATTGACAAGATGGGAAATATCCAAATTTTCACACTTTTTCCTGTCATTTTGGGTTACGAAATAAAGTTTCCTGTCATTTTGATATAAAATGACGTTTCAAATAAATGCATGTTCATCATATTGTTTATCTTCAGTAGCAAAGGATCTCAATATATTTGTATCAGCACAAATTTGGACAAAACTCTGTTTATCTTCTGTCATTCTTGACAATAGTGGATTATACTATAAGATCTTCTTATGTTCTAATCTAAATATTTTTTGTAAATACTATCTGTTCTGATATGGGTGCAGGGGTGTAGCCAGACCTCAGGTTTTGGAGAAGCCTGAGCCCAAAGGGGGAAGGGGGCACAACATTCCCCCCCCCCCCTGTTCACAGCTCCCTATGTGACCCCATATAATTCAGCTGGTGGGGGCCCTAAGCTCTGCCAGCAGAAGCCTTCTAGCTGAAGTCTGGTGCTTTTGTTGGTTGACTGCTGCTACCACATAAGACCCCCACCCCTGTGCATGCTTGGTTTTCACAAAACTGAGCATAAACGGGAGAGGTCCACCTCCTACACATGCTCAGTTTTCATGCATGTGCGGGAGCGGACCTCCCTTGCGCATGCTCAGTTTCTCATAAAGCAAGCATGTATTTGTTTATTTATTTTTGTTACATTTGTACCCCACGCTTTCCTACTCATGGCAGGCTCAATGCGGCTTACATGGGGCAATGGAGGGTTAAGTGACTTGCCCAGAGTCACAAGGAGCTGCCTGTGCTTGAAGTGGGAATCAAACTCAGTTCCTCAGGACCAAAGTCCACCACCCTAACCACTAGGCCACTCCTCCACTCCAGTGTGTATGTGGGGGGGGGGGGGGGGCGGCACAGCAGGCTTCAGTTGGAGGCAGGCTTCTGCTAGTGAAGCTTTGGAACCTCTGACAGCCAAAGCAGAAAACAATGCTTAATTTGTGGGGGGACCAGGCCCCCAGCCCCCGTGGCTATGCCATTGTATGGGTGTAATCTTTCCTCAGAAGTTTGGGTGACACTTTTGCAATGTCTCTGATTTCAGTCAGCTTGAAGCCCAGCAGCCAGAGCCCAGGCTTCTATCCTTGACTTCTGCTGGCCATCATTAAGTGTCAACTGCTAGACCTCCATGGTGGCCATGACTTTCTCATTGCATCCTGCAGTTTAAAAATGTAAGTCAGGGTTTGCTAAAGCTGTTGACCATGTTATCTGAAAGTATTCAGAAACTTTCTTTGGCTGACTCCTGTTCCTATTAAAACTTTTTGATTGCAAGTATATCATGCTATTTGCAATGTTCAAAATAGTGGAAACTAATATAAAGAATAAAATTACAGAACACTTAGACAAACATGGTTTAATGGGACAGAGTCAGCGTGGATTCAGCCATGGGAGGCCTTGCCTCACAAATCTGCTTCATTTCTTTAAAGGCATGAATAAACATGTGGATAAAGGTGAGCCGGTTGGTATAGTGTATCTAGATTTGCAGAAAGCTTTTGACAAAGTTCCTCATGAGAGACTCCTGAGAAAATTAAAGAGTCATGGGATAAGAGGCAATGTTCTGTTGTGGATTAGGAATTAGTTATTGGACAGAAAACAGAGGGGGTAGGGTTAAATGACTATTTTTCTCAATGGAGGAGGGTGAATAATGGAGTGCCACAGGGATTTGTACTTGGATTGGTGATATTTAACTTATTTATAAATGATCTGGAAACTGGAACGACGAGTGAGGTGATTAAATTTGCAGATAACACAAAACTATTCAAATTTATCAAAATGCACATAGTGATGTCCAACCATGATGTTATATTGGAGATAATTTAAGAGAAAATTCTGCAAAGAATAAGACAGAAGCTGGCATTCTAGAAAACTCTGATCAATCCACATCTGATCTCACACTCAGCTGAGTAGATGCTACTCAACAAACCCCTATTTGTCTGATGAGTAACATACAAGCTGATCAGACATTAAATTCACCATGCTTTTCTCTTACAGGAATTCTGTGGAATCTCTCTTCAAGTGACAACCTCAAAGACCGCTTGGCTCGGGATACTCTGGAGCAACTTACAGATCGTATACTAACTCCACTTTCTGGCTCAGGGAACTCTGCTATCATTCAACAGAATGCTTCTGAATCGGAGATCTTCTACAATGCTACTGGATTCCTCAGGTACTTCTGAACCACCTCCTTTTATGTTTGCAAATTACTGAAATCTCTCTTTCTTCTTCCTGGATGCCATACACTCGGCCCTGTTGATCAAAACTCTGGTGCTATTTGGAATAGCGCTATAAAAATACTGCCGTACTACTGCCATACTAGTGCAAAACAGCAGTGCAGTCATGATCAAAGCCAATAATATGCAGATATAAGTGTGCTGTAGCAGCGCTAACCCCCCTCTAAACAGCACAACTGAAACTGTTCACACTATGGGGAGAAGTTATCAATGTGGGTACCATTAAGAGTAGAGGAGTGGGCTAATGATTAGTGTAGCGGGTTGCAGACCTGGGGAACTAGGTTCGATTCCCGCTGCTGCCTGATGGTCAGCAATGGGTTGAGTTCCTGGGGAACCCCTTTGCAGCTCCATGTGACCCTGGGCAAGTCACTTAACCCTCTGTTGCCCCAGGTACAACAATAGTACAATGTACTACCTAGATTGTGAGCCCAATAGGGACAGACTCAGTACCTGTAAAGTGAAACTGTAAACCACTTAGGTCTAATGAATGAATGAACCCGTTATTAGTAACTAGGTCTCACTGCGTAAAATGGGACCTGTGCTAAAATAGCATGAGTTAGTGGTAAAATAACCCATCTTAACAGTAGCCCACATTGATAACTTCCCCCCATAGCATGAAGAGTTTCAGCCTCTGGTAACCAGAGCTGATATTGTGAAGTCATAATGCCTCATTCCACCAATGCCTAAGAGCCAACCTCATCAGCAACGTCACAATGGCTTGATTGCCCTTTACTTAATTCACTTTTATTACATATAGCAGCAGGGCCGCCGAGAGGGGGGGACAGGGGGGACAAAAGTCCCCGGGCCCGGGCCTCTGGAGGGGGCCCGGCGCCACCGCAGTCAGGCCCGCCCGCCGTCGCTCCCGAACTAACTAACCTTAAACGCCTCCTTCCTTTCATTTCACCACCTTTGCGGCAAGCAGCAGCAGGGCAGGCCACTTCTTCCTTCCGTGTCCCGCCCTCACCTGACGTAACGTCCACGAGGGCGGAGCACGGAAGGAAGGAGAGGTCTGCCCTGCTGCTGCTTGCCGCGAAAGTGGTGAAAGGAAAGGAAGGAGGCGTTTAAGGTTAGTTCAGGGCCCGGTAGCGGGTGGAGGGGGGCCCGGCGGCGACGATGACCTCGGGTGGGGTGGGTGGCGGGGGCCCGGGGGGCGGCCTTGTCCCGGGCCTGGCTCTGGCTCTTGACGGCCCTGTATAGCAATGATCTCGATTTCTAGAGACATTTCTTTTTTCTTTAATTAAGGGGGGAAGTTATTAATGTGTGATCTACATTAAGATGTGTTATTTTAAAAGTTAACTCCAGTTATTTGTAAGTAGGCATTACACAGAATGGAACCTGTACTAAAATAGCACAAGTTAATGATCTAATCTAATCTAATACTGTTTTGTATAGACTGCCAATTCTAAGAATAGTCCTGAGTGGTGTACATACAGAATGTATAATAAACACATACTATCAAAACAAAAAAGATAAAAAAAACTACAGTATAAAAAACCCCCCAAAAGATTAAGAATCAAAGGAAACAGTAAAAACTTATTAAAGAAAAAAGTTTCAACTTTCTCCTGAAAACCATATAAAAAGATTCCCTCCTAATTTCAAGAGAAAGAATGCTCCAGATACTAGCAGATTGATATAGAAAAGAGCAGTGCAATTGTTTCTTGTATTGAACCCCAGTTGATATAGGGAAACTTAAAAGACCATGATCATTCACCCAAAATCTAAAAGGGTTCTAGAAACTAAGCCAAGAGATTTGAAATTAGAAGTTTCCATCAAATGGGAATCATGACCTGGGGTGGAGGGTGAGATCTTTTCACAATGGGTAAGAATGGGTAGAGCTGGAGATCAATTTGTGTCTGTGATATTACAGTAAGAAGGACTTGGACAGCATAGTTGAGCCTGTTGGTTTTTTTTTTTTTTTTATGTCTGCCATCAATGTTTGCATTTTCCTGTTGTTGTTGGCCAGCATAAATTTCTGCACAGTGCATCTGTTTTACAAAGTACATCTCTTTCGCAAAGATTCCCCAGACATCAGCAGGTTTCCTTCCAGACACCAAGGAGATCAAATATCTGCAGAACCTTTAGGGCGCTGAGGTGTTCTCAGGAACACACTGGATTGCTTTATTGACATATATAGCCATGAACAGGATACATAGATCTGTCTCCAAGCAACACATTTTATCTCTGGAGCGTAAGGGTAGGAAGTGGGAAATTTGTCAAAATGTAAAAGCTGTAATGCTGTACAACTGTATCCCAGCAACAAAAACAAGTCTGAAACTGGCATCGACTACAGGAGGACTTGGGGTGTGGCTAGACAACAGGTTAAGGGAGAAGTTTAAAAAAGAATTCTGATCAATATTCAGACAGCAAGAATCACCTTTTTTAAAACACTTGCCGCTAACAGGTGAATTAGACCCAAATACTCAGTGTCGGACCTGGGTACCTGCACTGAATAGGATCTTTGCACTCAGGAGTTTTTCCGGGTGTAGCTAATATTCAATGCTGAACCCAGATAATTAACTACCCATAGTTAGGACAGCAGTTGATGTGGTTCTATTTGCCTGGTTAGCTATCCAGTCACAGGCACTGAATATCTAAAATACTGGGATAACTTCTGGGTCTGGCTGCAGACCATCTTTGCACTAACTAGATAGTACCGTGGTGGTCCTCCTGGATATCCAAGAACTCTATTGGGGTAGGAGCCACTAAAAATCTGGGTACGGCGTAGTCAATAGGACTTATCCAAATAGAAGCCTCTCCTACCCAGATAAGTCCTGTTGACTAATGACTCCTATGTGTATATATCTATATATGGCCCTGAAACAAAGAAATCTAGAGTTCCCTCTGATCCTGGGATGGTGTCAGATTCTATTCCTGGAGAAGGACTTCTGTAAATGTCTGAGCATGAGGCTGATCACACTGTAGCAGGAACATAAGGGCTGAACTCGTGGTCAGATCAGGAGAGAGCAGGCCTTCAGCTGAGGACTGGTGGCTGTACTGTGGTAAAGGAATGCCCAAATTCAGTCCTTGAGGCCATAGGTGGCTCTGGTTCTCAGACTCAGGATAAGCAGAGATGAAAATGAACCTGATTCCTGGACCAAATATATGGAAGTACATCTGATAAATATTAATTGTGAATATCCTGAAAACCCGACCTGTGTCAGAATACCTGGAAGACTGAACTTGCACATGTGAAGGCCAGTTGTTTAACTGGGCACCTGCGTGTACATGTCCGTTGCATGTGTAAATGTTCAGATTATTGGCACTTACACTTACTTTTACAAGCAGCAGTCAGGCGCCTAATCGCTATTCTGTAATTTATTTTTATTTATTTAAAAACCTGCACAATCTTACAATTCTTGGTGGAGAACATATTGCACATACACACTGTATAGAAACAAACGAAATGGACAAAGCAAAATAAAATAAGTCATTTCATACAAAAGACCACTCAATCAAATCTTATTTATTGTAAGAACAGGCGTAAATGGCGTAGTACATGGTGCCCAGATTTTGAGCCCTGAAAAAAATGAGCGCTAAGCACTTTCTGTAAACAGTGCTCTGACATGGGAACTTTTATAGAATAGCGCTTAGCTGTGGGATCTGCACCTAACTTTGGGCACGTGAATTTACACCAACTGAAATCTGAGGTAGATCCTTGCACTTAAATTAGGCATGGACTGCCATGTTCTATAACACTCTGCGCAAATTCTAGGAATGCCCCTGACTCACCCATGCCCCTTCCATGGCCATGCCCCCTTTTTGATTCCACACATAATAATTTACACACACGTCTTTATATAATACCGACTACTCAGATGCATATGTAAGTTCAAATTATTGCAATTTAATGCCAATAATTGATTTAGTGCTCAATTATTGGCGCTAATTGGCTTATTATTCAATTAAATTGCATTCATAAGTGTGAGCACCATAATACTGAATGTAAGTGGGTTACAAAATTTAAAAACACAACAGTAAAACCAAAAAGTCCTAATAACATTATTCATTCAAACTCTTATTGAAAAGATAAGTCTTCAATCCTTTATGAAACTGTAGATATCCCAAAATCACCTGGATTTGTACAGGTATAGATTTCCACAGTTTACTAGCTTGAGAACTAAAAGATCCATTGTGAAATCTCTTGTTACGAGCTTGTTTGATAGAAAGATAAAGGGAATGGGACTTGATATACTGCTTTTCTGTGGTTTTTACAACTACATTCAAAGCAGTTTACATAGTATATACAGATACTTATTTGTACCTGGGGCAATGGAGGGTTAAGTGACTTGCCCAGAGTCACAAGGAGCTACAGTGGGAATTGAACCCAGTCCCCCAAGGTCAAAGTCTGCTGCACTAACCACTAGGCTACTCCTCCACTAATTCCAGCTATTAAGTAAAATAAAAATGGGAATTCACTTGAAATGCTGGCTAAGCTATCAACTGTGGAAGAAGGCGGGGGGGGGGGGGTGAACAATTCCCCTGTAATATGCTAAATACAATACAAATAGTTTAAAAATGTTACCAATGGGTAGGACATGGGCAGGGCTCCCACTTATAATAAGTTACTTACAGAATACTGTAACTTATGTATGTCCCTGCTGCATTTATGTGAGCACAGGTATCGTTGGTCAATGACTGATACAACTGTGGGCATGTAAATATAAGTACTACTACTACTTAACATTTCTAAAGCGCTACTAGGGTTACGCAGCGCTGTACAATTTAACAGAGAAGGACAATCCCTGCTCAAAGGAGCTTACAATCTAAAGGACAAAGAGTGCAGTCAGTCAAATTGGGGCAGTCTAGATTTCCTGAATAGGGTATAATGGTTAGGTGCCGAAAGCAACATTGAAGAGGTGGGCTTTGAGTAAGGATTTGAAGATGGGCAGGGAGGGGGCTTCGCGTATGGGCTTAGGAAGTTTATTCCAAGCATAGGGTGAGGCGAGGCAGAAAGGGCGGAGCCTGGAGTTGGCGGTGGTGGAGAAGGGTACTGAGAGGAGGGATTTGTCCTGAGAGCGGAGGTTTCGGGTAGGGACGTAAGGGGAGATGAAGATAGAGAGGTAATGAGGGGCTGTAGATTGAGTGCATTTATAGGTTAGTAGGAGAAGCTTGAACGTTATGCGGTACCTGATCGGAAGCCAGTGAAGTGACTTGAGGAGAGGGGTGATATGAGCATATCGGTCAAGGCGGAAGATAAGACGTGCAGCAGAGTTCTGAACGGATTGAAGGGGGGATAGATGGTTAAGTGGGAGGCCAGTGAGGAGTAGGTTGCAGTAGTCAAGGCAAGAGGTAATGAGAGAGTGGATGAGAGTTCGAGTGGTGTGGCACTAAGATGCTGGGTTAAACTGGTATTCTATTCTGGAATCTGGACACCTAGAAGCCATTATAATAGGCTTTCACCGTGTGGCAAAGGGGCATGTAAATGGAGGTGCCCAGTTACAGAATTGCCCTCTCAGTGTAGATGAAGCCCAGATGCAGTACCTTTTGAAGTCATTATTTCTCATTGTTTCCAAGAGAGGGCAGCCCTGCCTTTCTCTAAAGCAGTGGTTCTCAACCCAGTCCTCAGGACAAACCTAGCCAGTCAGATTTTCAAGATATCCACAATGAATATGCATGAGATAGGTTTGCATAGAATGGAGCTTCTCCTTGCAAATTTATCTGATTTCATGCATATTCACTGTAGATATCCTGAAAGCCTGCCAGGCTAGATGTGTCCCGAGGACTGAGTTGAGAACTACTGTTCTAGAGAAATAAAGAAAAGAAAGTTTTTTGAGTAATTGATTAGATTAAAAGTTTATAATGGCTTGTTATCTGGGGTCTAAATCTTTGTGTTGGGCTCCCTTTCAGAAATCTCAGCTCTGCCAGTGAACATACAAGGCAGAAGATGCGTGAGTGCCATGGACTCGTGGATGCCATGATCGCATATATCAACCGTGCCCTGGAGTCTGGGAAATCAGAAGATAAGGTGAGCTTGACCTTCCTGAAAAGGGCACCCATTGCTCTTGATTTTCCAGTTTGGGGATCCCTTCAATATGTGAAGATGAATTAATATGTACCAGTCATCATTACTAAATTTCCAGTGCACTGTTCTGTTAGATATCTTTTCCTTTTGAAATATTCACTTAATTGTAGACTCCATAAGGCTTTTAAAAATAGGGAGTAATTTTATGACTGCAGGAATGGGTAAAACATATGCACGTAATTTTCACTGTGCAGACTGTGTCAGCGTTTCAAAGCAACAGTATCTGTATACTGTTGCTTTGAAAATTAACTAAAAAAAAAACCATGGGCACACATTTACACATGCTATTTGGGGTGCAAAATTATGCATATTCATTTGAATTTCTGAAAGCATGCATGTAAGCACAAACTTCTTCCCAGCCCCATCCTTGAGAACACCTCCTCAAAACGTAGATAAATCAACTTATGCTTAAACAGGCTGCTCATTTGTAAGTTTACCCATCTATTGTGCATGACATTTTTTAGCATGCCATTTGTGTGTCTAAAGCAGTGCTTTACCTGCACTGATAACTTTGAAAATTGCTCAATCAGCTCTGAACCTGGATATTCAATGCTGGACCATTTTTGGTGACCGGCATTGAATATCCGGTTTAAATTTGGCCGGTTCCAACTTAACTGACCAAGCTTATTTTTAGTGCTAGCTGGTCAAGTTGAGCTGGCCAAAGTTATTCTACCTATTGTGGTGGCCAAATATGGCCACCAAATAATGCACCTACAATTAGTGCACGTGCTAACCGTGTAGGTGCCTATAGGGATATTGTAGGCACATACAGGGTTAATGCATGTACATGGTTAACGCACATTAAAAACACTAACATACCTATAACGCAGCTTAGTAAACAGGACCCTCATCCAGCTGTATGGTGAAAATCACTAGATAGCTGGTTATATCACACGATATAACCAGCTATCTTTAAGCCACTATCCGGTGGTATTCAGTGCAGGATAGCCAGCTATCCGGCGCTGAATATCACCGGATACCCATTTAAGTGCTGTTTTGGCGGTCAAACTGTTTTAAATATCGGGCAGACTAATGATTAGAATACTGGCATTTATGTGTGTACTGGAAAATTGTGCAATAACCCCCTGATTCTATAACAGTCACCATAAATTGCTCGCACAATTTAATTAAATAACAATCCAATTAGTGCCAATAATTGACTTTTAACAAAGAATTAATGGTGTTAATTGAAATCAGTTAATATGCACATGTGTAAATTTAGGTGCGTGAGCCATGCTTAAACTTTACATGAGTCCTGAAAAGGGGGCATGGAAATGGGTCATGGGTGTTTTGGGGCAAACCTTGGGCATGGATTTGAGTTACATGCACAATTACATGCCATGGCCTGAAGGATGCTAGGCTGCATACAGAGGGGTATAACCAGCAGCAGAAAACAGTTGTTGAAGCCCCTGTACGAGTCATTGGCGAGGCTCCACTTGGAGTATTGTGTCAGTTTTGGAGGCCGTATGGAATGGAATGGATATAGCACCGTTCACGGAAGAGAGTGTGTATCAACAACTTGGAAAGCTAAAGGTGGACAAAGCCATGGGACCGGACGGGATCCACCCCAGAATATTGAGGGAGCTCAGAGAGGTCCTGGCGGGTCCTCTTAAAGATTTGTTTAATAAATCCTTGGAGACTGGAGAGGTTCCGAGGGACTGGAGAACGGCGGAGGTGGTACCTCTTCACAAAAGTGGTGATAGGGAAGAAGCTGGAAACTACAGGCCGGTAAGCCTCACTTCGGTTATTGGAAAAGTAATGGAAGCCATGCTGAAGGAAAGGATAGTGAATTTCCTAGAAGCCAACAAGCTGCAAGATCCGAGACAACATGGTTTTACCAGAGGGAAATCGTGCCAAACGAATCTAATTGAATTCTTTGATTGGGTAACTGGAGAATTGAATCATCGACGTGCTATAGACGTAATCTACTTAGATTTTAGCAAAGCTTTTGACACGGTTCCTCACAGGAGGCTCTTAAATAAACTAGATGGGCTGAAGATAGGTCCCGAAGTGGTGAACTGGATTAGGAACTGGTTGACGGACAGACGACAGAGGGTGGTGGTAAATGGAGTTCGCTCGGAGGAGGGAAAGGTGAGTAGCGGAGTGCCTCAGGGATCGGTGCTGGAGCCGATTCTGTTCAACATATTTGTGAGTGACATTGCCGAAGGGTTAGAAGGTAAAGTTTGCCTATTTGCGGATGATACTAAGATTTGCAACAGAGTGGACACCTGGGAGGGAGTGGAAAGCATGAAAAGGGATCTGAGGAAGCTAGAAGAATGGTCTGAGGTTTGGCAATTAAAATTCAATGCGAAGAAATGCAAAGTGATGCATTTAGGGAGTAGAAACCCACGAGAGACGTATGTGTTAGGCGGGGAGAGTCTGATAGGTACTGAGGGGGAGAGGGATCTTGGGGTGATAGTATCCGAGGATCTGAAGGCGACGAAACAGTGTGACAAGGCGGTGGCCGTAGCGAGAAGGTTGCTAGGCTGTATAGAGAGAGGTGTGATCAGCAGAAGAAAGGAAGTGTTGATGCCCCTGTACAAGTCGTTGGTGAGGCCCCACCTGGAGTATTGTGTTCAGTTTTGGAGGCCGTACCTTGCGAAGGATGTTAAAAAAATGGAAGCGGTGCAAAGAAAAGCTTCGAGAATGGTATGGGATTTGCGTTCCAAGACGTAGGACCAAAGACTTGCTGACCTGAACATGTATACCCTGGAGGAAAGGAGGAACAGGGGTGATATGATACAGACGTTCAAATACTTGAAAGATATTAATCCGCAAAAAAATCTTTTCCGGAGATGGGAAGGCGGTAGAACGAGAGGACATGAAATGAGATTGAAGGGGGGCAGACTCAAAAAAGATGTCAGGAAGTATTTTTTCACGGAGAGGGTGGTGGATGCTTGGAATGCCCTCCCGCGGGAGGTGGTGGAGATGAAAACGGTAACAGAATTCAAACATGCGTGGGATAGGCATAAAGGAATCCTGTGCAGCAGGAATGGATCCTTAGAAGCTTAGCTGAAATTGGGTGGCGGAGCAGGTGGGGGAAAGAGGGGTTGGTGGTTGGGAGGCTAGGATAGGGGAGGGCAGACTTATACGGTCTGTACCAGAGCCGGTGATGGGAGACGGGACTGGTGGTTGGGAGGCGGGAAATACTGCTGGGCAGACTTATACGTTCTGTGCCCTGAAAAAGACAGGTACAAATTCAAGATATGAGTTTATCTTGGGCAGACTAGATGGACCATGCAGGTCTTTTTCTGCCGTCATCTACTATGTTACTATGTTACTATGTAAGGATGTAAAAAGTCTTGAAGTGGTTAAAAAAAAGCGCAACGAAAATGGTATGGGGTTTGCGTAGCAAAACGTGTGAGAAAAGACTTGATGACCTGAACATGTATACTCTGGAGGAAAGGAGACACAGGGGTAATATGATACAGACGTTCAAATATATATTAATCCAAATAAACCTTTTCCAGAGACGAGAAGGTGGTAGAACTAGAGGACATCAATTAAGGTTCAAAGAGGTCCGACTCAGGAATAATGTCAGGAAGTATTTTTTCACGGAGAGGGTGGTAGATACCTGGAATGCCCTCCTGCGGGAGGTGGTGGAGATGAAAGCGGTAATGGAATTCAAAAATGTGTGGGATAAACACAAAGAAATCCTGTATAGAAGGCATGGAACCAAACAAACTTTACGGTAATTAGATGGCAGCACCAGTAATTGGGAAGCAAAGCCAGAGCTGGGCAGATTTCTAAGGTCTGTACCCTGATCATGGCTGAATAGATTTGAATGGGTTGGAGTAGAGCTTTTCAGGGGCTTCAATGACAACTTGTTTAGAACAACTTTTAGAACAAGGACAGTGTCGGGCAGACTTCTACAGTCTATGCCCTAAAAATGGCAGGGACAAATCAAGATCAGTTGTGCAAATGGAGTATCTCATCATACCTTATGTAATGGGTTTTTCTTGTTGGGCAGACTGGATGGACTGTACAGGTCTTTACCTGCTGTGGTCTGCAATGTCACTATGTATATGTAATAATAGAATAAAAGGATTCCGTGCATAAATTTAGGCAGGGGAATTTGCACCATGTTTTGTTGGTGGAAATGGACATGCCTAAATTTATGCATGACCCCATCATTTAAGCGCTATTCTATACACCACACCTAACTTTAGGTGTGTCTTATAGAATAGGGCTTAAGCCTTTTTTCAACACTGATATCTTTAGGTGCAATTTATAGAATTCACCCCTAAGTAGCTATTCAATAATCGTTTATTAATTTGATATACTGCCTCTTTTGAGCATGAGTTGAGATGGTTTACATACAATTGTACAGGTACTTACACTGTCCCTAATGGGTTCACAATCTTCTACCTTAGGAATGGAGGGCTAAGTGACTTGCCCAGGGTCATATGGAGCAGCGGAGGGAATTGATAATAATATAAAGTAATAATGTAAAGTACGCATGTGTTTTTCCATTATAGAATAGCGACCATAAGTCTACATTATTATATTTGCATCCACAACTGCCGTTATTCTATAACAGTGCATGCAAATGTGGGCGCTAAGCGTCAATTTGCATGCGATTGCTTTTATAAAATCTGGGGGATAATGTACGAGTGCACACATATGCACAATTCAAAATATCCATCTAATTGCAAATCTGTAAATACAAGTGTAACATTCATACTGTAGCACATCTGTGACAGGTGGGCATGCACATGGGCAGAGTCTGGATGAGGTTGATAATTACATATATCACTTATAGCAGTGTTTCCCAAGCCGGTCCTGGAATGCCCCCTTGCTAGTCAGATTTTTAGAAATATTTACAATGCATATGAATGAAAGAGATTTGCATAAAATGGAAGCAGTGTATGCAGATTATTCTCATGCATATTCATTGTGGATATCCTGAAAACCTGACTGGCAAGGGGCTACTCCAGGACTGACTTGGGAAACACTAACTTATAGAATACTATAGAAATATAGAAGCATAGAAAATGACGGCAGATAAAGGCCACATGGCCTATTCATATCACCACTATCTATTAACATAGTAACAGACAGTCCTACCCCGGTCTTTCATCCGTGAACACAGAACAGAAATAATTGTTAAGCAGTTCAGCTTTATCCTTTTCAGCATGCATGTATTCCTCCCCTGCTGCTTTGAGCCTTACAATGCTATTTTGGCATTTCCTCCTGCCGCTTACATATCTGAAAAATGTCTTATCCCCCAATTTTACCGTATTAGCTATCTTTTCTTCCATTTGCCTCTTCACTTTCCTGACAGCTTTTCCAGCTTGTCTTAGCTTATCCAGGTCTTCTCGCCTGTCTTCTTCTTTCTGAGTCATCTTATATTGTATGAAGGCTAACCTCCTTTCCGTTACCTTTTTGGCTACTATGTTTGAGAACCAGAACGGCCTTCTTTTCCTCTTTCCTTTATTTAATTTATTAACATAAATGTTAGTTGCCTTTAAAATAGCTCCTTTCAGTCTTGCCCACTGTTGTTCTTCTTCCTTGAGCTGTTCCCATCCTGCTAACTCTTCCTTGAGAAATTCCCCCGTATTGGCAAAGTTAGTTCTTTTGAAATCCAGGACGTTCAATCTCGAATAAGCTCTCTCCTCTGTTTTAATATTGAACCATACCATTTGGTGATCACTAGATGCCAGATGGTCTCCCACAGTGACATCAGAAACATTCTTTACGTTTGTAAGCACCAGGTCCAGAATAGCTCCATCCTAAGTTAGGCATGGAGCAGGTGTATCCTATAACTGTGCGCGTAGATTTTCGGAACGCCCACGGTCTGCCCATGGCCACTCCCCCTTTTTGGCAGCACCCTCATTAGTATTTAAGCACATCACTTTACAGAATATGCCTACCAAGTTGTGCATGTAAATTCTAATTAATGCCTATGTGTAAATAGTCTTTATTAACTACCACCAACCCAGTACAATGTGGGGACTAATAGTCAAAGCATATAGTTAATGTCCCAAACATCTGTATAGAAAGCAGGATTTTTCAACACACCATCTGGTGCATGGGGATAATCAGATTAACTGCCTCTCACAACCATACGAACAATCTTGCTCTATCGCTACAGGCGAAATGGTGTGGTGCAAATCCTCATATAATCCCCTTACTTCTTTTTTATTTATTTTTGCATCTTTTATATCCCAAAACTGTGCAAATTCACAAAAATATATAAATATATTACTTCTTAACATTAACTTATCTTTAAAAGGCAGCAGCTTAAAGATAACAGGGAGGACTACTCTGTTATGATGAAATTTGGTGTAAGGGGCCTGGGCTACCAGGGCCTGAAGCTCACTGATTTTACGAGCTGAAGTAACTGCCACCAAGAAAATGACCTTCCAGGTCAAGTACTTCAGATGGCAGGAGTTCAGTGGCTCAAAAGGAGGTTTCATCAGCTGGGTGAGAACGACATTGAGATCCCATGACACTGTAGGAGGTTTGACGGGGGGCTTTGACAAAAGCAAACCTCTCATGAAGCGAACAACTAAAGGCTGCCCTGAGATCGGTTTACCTTCCACACGGTAATGGTATGCACTGATTGCACTAAGGTGAACCCTTACAGAGTTGGTCTTGAGACTTGAGACTTGTCTAAGTGCAGAGGTATTCAAGCAGGGTCTGTGTAGGACAAGAGCGAGGATCTAGGGCCTTGGTGTCACACCAGACGGCAAACCTCCTCCATAGAAAGAAGTAACTCCTCTTAGTGGAATCTTTTCTGGAAGCAAGCAAGATGCGGGAGACACCCTCTGACAGACCCAAAGAGGCAAAGTCTACGCTCTCAACATCCAGGCCGTGAGAGCCAGGGACTTGAGGTTGGGATGCAGAAGCGCCCCTTCGTCCTGTGTGATGAGGGTCGGAAAACACTCCAATCTCCACGGTTCTTCGGAGGATAACTCCAGAAGAAGGGGGAACCAGATCTGACGCGGCCAAAAGGGAGCAATCAGAATCATGGTGCCTCGGTCTTGCTTGAGTTTCAACAAAGTCTTCCCGACCAGAGGTATGGGAGGATAAGCATACAGGAGACCCTCCCCCCAGTCCAGGAGGAAGGCATCCGGTGTCAGTCTGCCGTTGGCCTGAAGCCTGGAACAGAACTGAGGGACCTTGTGGTTGGCTCGAGATGCAAAGAGATCTACCAAGGGGGTGCCCCACACCTGGAAGATCTGTCGCACTACTCGGGAGTTGAGCGACCACTCGTGAGGTTGCATAATCCTGCTCAGTCTGTCGGCCAGACTGTTGCTTACGCCTGCCAGATATGTGGCTTGGAGCACCATGCCCTGACGGCGAGCCCAAAGCCAAATACTGACGGCTTCCTGACACAGGGGGCGAGATCCAGTGCCCCCCTGCTTGTTGATGTATTACATGGCAACCTGGTTGTCTGTCTGAATTTGGATAATTTGGTGGGACAGCCGATCTCTGAAAGCCTTCAGAGCATTCCAGACCGCTCGTAACTCCAGGAGATTGATCTGCAGATCGCGTTCCTGGAGGGACCAGCTTCCTTAGGTGTGAAGCCCATGGACATGAGCTCCCCACCCCAGGAGAGACGCATCTGTAGTCAGCACTTTTTGTGGCTGAGGAATTTGGAAAGGACGTTCCAGGGTCAAATTGGACCAAATCGTCCACCAATACAGGGATTTGAGAAAACTCGTGGACAGGTGGATCACGTCCTCTAGATCCCCAGCAGCCTGAAACCACTGGGAAGCTAGGGTCCATTGAGCAGATCGCATGTGAAGGCGCGCCATGGGAGTCACATGAACTGTGGAGGCCATGTGCCCCAGCAATCTCAACATCTGCCGAGCTGTGATCTGCTGGGACGCTCGCACCCGCGAGACGAGGGACAAGTTGTTGGCTCTTGCCTCTGGGAGATAGGCACGAGCCGTCCGAGAATCCAGCAGAGCTCCTATGAATTCGAGTCTCTGCACTGGGAGAAGATGGGACTTTGGATAATTTATCACAAACCCCAGTAGCTCCAGGAGGCGAATAGTCATCTGCATGGACTGTAGAGCTCCTGCCTCGGATGTGTTCTTCACCAGCCAATCGCCGAGATAGGGGAACACGTGCAATCCCAGCCTGCGAAGCGCCGCTGCTACCACAGCCAAGCACTTCGTGAACACTCTGGGCGCAGAGGCGAGCCCAAAGGGTAGCACACAGTACTGGAAGTGACGTGTGCCCAGCTGAAATCGCAGATACTGTCTGTGAGCTGGCAGTATCGGGATGTGCGTGTAGGCGTCCTTCAAGTCCAGAGAGCATAGCCAGTTGTTTTCCTGAATCATGGGAAGAAGGGTGCCCAGGGAAAGCATCCTGAACTTTTCTTTGACCAGATATTTGTTCAGGGCCCTTAGGTCTAGGCTGGGACGCATCCCCCCTGTTTTCTTTTCCACAAGGAAGTACCTGGAATAGAATCCCAGCCCTTCTTGCCTGGATGGCACGGGCTCGACCGCATTGGCGCTGAGAAGGGCGGAGAGTTCCTCCGCAAGTACCTGCTTGTGCTGGAAACTGTAAGACTGAGCTCCCGGTGGGCAATTTGGAGGTTTGGAGGCCAAATTGAGGGTGTATCCTTGCCGGACTATTTGGAGAACCCACTGGTCGGAGGTTATGAGAGGCCACCTTTGGTGAAAAACTTTCAACCTCCCCCCGACCGGCAGATCGCCCGGCACTGACACATTGATATCGGCTATGCTCTGCTGGAGCCAGTCAAAAGCTCGTCCCTTGCTTTTGCTGGGGAGCCGAGGGGCCTTGCTGAGGTGCACGCTGCTGACGAGAGCGAGCGTGCTGGGGCTTAGCCTGGGCCGCAGGCTGTCGAGAAGGAGAATTGTACCTACACTTACCAGAAGAGTAGGGAACAGTCTTCCTTCCCCCATAAAAACGTCTACCTGTGGAGGTAGAAGCTGAAGGCTGCCGGCGGGAGAACTTGTCGAAAGTGGTGTCCCGCTGGTGGAGCTGCTCTACCACCTGTTCGACCTTCTCTCCAAAAATATTGTCCGCACGGTAAGGCAAGTCCGCAATCTGCTGCTGGATCCTATTCTCCAGGTCGGATGCACGCAGCCATGAGAGTCTGCGCATCACCACACCTTGAGCAGCGGCCCTGGACGCAACATCAAAGGTGTCATACACCCCTCTGGCCAGGAATTTTCTGCACGCCTTCAGCTGCCTGACCACCTCCTGAAATGGCTTGGCTTGCTCAGGAGGGAGCTTGTCCACCAAGCCCGCCAACTGCCGCACATTATTCCGCATGTGTATGCTCGTGTAGAGCTGGTAAGACTGGATTTTGGCGACGAGCATAGAAGAATGGTAGGCCTTCCTCCCAAAGGAGTCTAAGGTTCTAGAGTCCTTGCCCGGGGGCGCCGAAGCATGCTCCCTAGAACTCTTAGCCTTCTTTAGGGCCAAATCCACAACTCCAGAGTCGTGAGGCAACTGAGTGTGCATCAGCTCTGGGTCCCCATGGATCCGGTACTGGGACTCGATCTTCTTGGGAATGTGGGGATTACTTAAAGGCTTGGTCCAGTTCGCCAGCAATGTCTTTTTGAGGACATGATGCATGGGTACTGTGGACGCTTCCTTAGGTGGAGAAAAGCTCAAACATTTCAGCCCTGGGCTCGTCCTCCACAACCACCGGGAAGGGGATGGCCGTAGACATCTCCCGGACAAAGGCCGCAAAAGACAGACTCTCGGGAGGAGAAAGCTGCCTTTCAGGGGAGGGAGTGGGATCAGAAGGAAGGCCATCAGACTCCTCATCAGAGAAATACCTGATGTCCTCCTCCTCCTCCTCCCACGAGGCCTCACCATCGGTATCAGACACAAGTTCATGAACCTGTGTCTGAAGCCGTGCCCGGCTCGACTCCGTGGAACCACGGCCACGGTGTGAGCGTCGAGAGGTAGACTCCCTCTCCCGCACCGGCGAAGCTCCCTCCGCCGACGTCGTCGGGGAGCCTTCCTGGGAGGCGACTGCAGTCGTTACCGCAAGCGGCACCGATGTTGAAGACCTCACTCCGGGCAAGGGGCCAGCCGGCGCCTCACTCGACGGTACCGGAGGCGCAAGCACCCCCGGTACCGGAGGGGAAGGGCGCAACAGCTCTCCCAGGATCTCTGGGAGAACGGCCCGGAGACTCTCGTGCAGGGCGGCTGTGGAGAAAGACATGGAAGCCGATGCAGGTGTCGAAGACAGAGTCTGTTCCGGGCGTGGAGGCTGTTCCGGGCTGTCCCAGGTGGAGCACATCGACACCTCCTGAACAGAGGGTGAGCGGTCCTCCCGCATGGACGCGCGAGGACTAGCAAAGGCCTTTGCTAGTGAAGTTCCGATTGGAGGGGCTGCCGTGGACGTCACCCCCATCAGTGAGAACAAGCAGCCTGCTTGTCCTTGGAGAATGGAAAGAAAAGCGGCAGTAATCAGTATTTCGCCGGGTTTACTTGGTCCTTTAATTTTCACGACCAAGCCTCAAAAAGGTGCCCCAATTGACCAGATGACCACTGGAGGGAATGGGGGATGACCTCCCCATACTCCCTTAGTGGTCACCAACTCCCTCCCACACTAAAAAAATAAAAATAAAAAACTTTTTTGCCAGCCTCTATGCCAGCCTCAAATGTCATACCGAGCTCCCTGACAGCAGTATGCAAGTCCCTGGAGCAGTTTTTAATGGGTGCAGTGCACTTCAGGCAGGCAGACCCATGTCCAGCCCCCCCCCCCCCCTACCTGTTACACTTGTGGTGCTAAGTGTTGAGCCCTCCAAAACCCCCCAAAACCCACTGTACCCACATGTAGGTGCCCCCTTCACCCATAAGGACTATGGTAGTGGTGTAGAGTTGTGGGGAGTGGATTTGGGGGGGATTTGGGGGGCTCAGCACCAAAGGTAAGGGAGCTATGCACCTGTGAGCTATTTGTATATTTTTCTAACATTTTTAGAAGTGCCCCCTAGGGTGCCTGGTTGGTGTCCTAGCATGTCAGGGGGACCAGTGCACTACAAATGCCTTGGATTTCGCCGGGTTTGAGATCGCCGGTATTTTTTTCCATTATCGCTGAAAAACACAACCGGCCATCTCAAACCCGGTGAACTCTGGCATTTGGTCGGGCTACACCGTATTATCGAAAAAAAAGATGGCCAGCCATCTTTTTCGATAATACGGTTCTGGCCAGCTGTAGCGCCGTCGCCAAAATAGATCGCCGGTGACCTATTTCGCCAGCGACGTTCGATTATGCCCCTCTATGTTAACCACATAAATAGGACTATATAAAAGGAGTGGAGGTGTAGCATAATGGTTCGTACAGCAGGTTTTGATCCTGGTGATCTGGGTTCAGCTACCACTTCAGCTCCTTGTGACCTTGGACAAGTTATTTAACCTTCCATTGCCCTCTAGGAATACAGAAAGTACCTGCATATAATGTGTACAGCACTGCATACGTCTAGTAGCACTATAGAAATGATTAGTAGTAGCAGTACTTCATACGGTAATCTATAGTCGGTTAAGTGCTGAAAATTGCACTTAACAGACTGTTTATTAGCCGGCTCCGCAAATCCGGGAATTCATTGCCAGTGCAAAGACATAGCCCAGTATTGAGGCGGCAGTGAGCAAAACACTGAATATCAGGCCCCATCTATTTTGTGAGTGAATATTTTTGAGATGAATTGAGTTGTTGTTTTTGTTTGTTTTTGCATTAGACACTCTTACTTTCAGCTACTAAGATTAGAAAGCACCATCACCTCTCTGATTAAGAAAGAGAGAGATCTTATTTGATGGTTGTGGCGAGGTTTATTTAATTGCTGCTTAAGAGTGCCTTATTTGATGGTTAATGTGGTATAGGTGAACAATAACAATCCACATTGTGGGTGTGCTGGCTTTGCAAGCACACAGTATAACACAAAAAGACTTTAACAAATACAAGAGTGTTTTATTATATTTATAAAAGGTCTTAATCTTGCAAAGTCAGAACAACATACGTTCACTTGTGGATCTGTGTAGCTCTGCTGTGCAAAGGGATAGCTAAGCTGTTGTAATAACAGCAGGTACCTTTCAGCAAAAATGGATAGAACTAGCTGTTGGGATAATCAAAAGTTAGGGTAGTGAAATAAGGGGTCTTTTACTAAGCTGCGGTAGCATTTTTAGCTTGTGCTAGAAATCAGCTGGCGGTAAACGCCTAGATGCCCATAGGAATATAATGGGCGTCTCGGTGTTTATTAAAAGCTGATTTTTACCATGAGCTAAAAACACTACTGCACTTAGTAAAAGACCCCCTAAGTTAGGAAAACATATGACAGATAGACTAACTATCTATGCATTTGTCAGGCTAGAGGATCCCGTTTCCACACAGGTCTCAGCATGAAGAGAATAGCTTTGGATTTTTTTCTTGCCTTTCCAAAGCGAAACTGAGATACAGTACATTAGATATTCTCCAGTCTTAGAGGGTTTAGGGGTTAATTCTGTATAGGTCACCTAAAGTATGTGTGCTAAGTGCAAATTCTGTATGGGCAATTACGGGCATAATGGACATTATAGAATATGGAGCAGATTCTGTAAATGGCATCTAAAATCTAGATGCGTCCGATTAACACGCCTAGTACTATTCTATACACTGCACCTAAAGTTAGGTGCAGTGTATAGAATAGCGCATAGAACCAGAGAGCATGCCTTTATTTAGGCGCGGCCATTTACACCAATGAAAACCTGGTGTAAATACCTGCGCCTAAATGTAGGCGCTTTCCCCCAAATTCTATAACTGCGCAGAGGAGTGTGGTAGCCGTGTTAGTCCACTCTTAAGGTTATCAATAGAAATCAAACAAAATAAAACATGGAAAAGAAAATAAGATGATACCTTTTTTATTGGACATAACTTAATACATTTCTTGATTAGCTTTCGAAGGTTGCCCTTCTTCGTCAGATCTGCCCATCCTTTGTAACCCCTAATTCTTCCTGTTTCTAAGCGATCCTACATGCTTATCCCATGCCTTTTTAAATTCTGGAACAGTCCTCGACTCCACCACCTCCACCGGGAGGCCATTCCACGCCTCCACCACCCAACATGGTTTCACCAAAGGGAAATCGTGCCAAACGAATCTCATTGAATTTTTTGACTGGGTGACAGGAGAATTAAATCAAGGATGTGTTATGGACGTAATCTACTTAGATTTCAGCAAGGCTTTTGACACGGTTCCCCACAGGAGGCTCTTAAATAAACTAGACGGCCTGAAGATAGGACCCGAAGTGGTGAACTGGATTAGGAACTGGTTGATGGGCAGACGCCAGAGGGTGGTGGTGAATGGAGTTCGCTCGGAGGAGAGAAAGGTGAGTAGCGGAGTGCCTCAGGGATCGGTGCTGGGGCCGATTCTGTTCAATATATTTGTGAGTGACATTGCCGAAGGATTACAAGGTAAAGTTTGCCTTTTTGCGGATGACACCAAGATTTCCAACAGAGTGGACACCCCGGAGGGAGTGGAAAACATGAAAAAAGATCTGAAGAAGCTAGAAGAATGGTCTAATGTTTGGCAATTAAAATTCAATGCGAAGAAATGCAAAGTGATGCACTTGGGGAGTAGAAATCCGAGGGAGACGTATGTGTTAGGCGGGGAGAGTCTGATAGGCACGGACGGGGAGAGGGATCTTGGGGTGATAGTATCTGAGGACCTGAAGGCAACGAAACAGTGCGACAAGGCGGTGGCCGTAGCTAGAAGATTGCTAGGCTGTATAGAGAGAGGAGTGACCAGCAGAAGAAAGGAAGTTTTAATGCCCCTGTATAAGACATTGGTGAGGCCCCACCTGGAGTATTGTGTTCAGTTTTGGAGGCCGTATCTTGCGAAGGTTGTTAAAAAAATGGAAGCGGTGCAAAGAAAAGCTACGAGGATGGTATGGGATTTGCGTTCCAAGACGTATGAAGAGAGGCTTGCTGACCTGAACATGTACACCCTGGAGGAAAGGAGGAACAGGGGTGATATGATACAGACGTTCAAATATTTGAAAGGTATTAATCCGCAAACGAATCTTTTCCGGAGATGGGAAGGCGGTAGAACGAGAGGACATGAAATGAGATTGAAGGGGGGCAGACTCAGGAAAGATGTCAGGAAGTATTTTTTCACAGAGAGGGTGGTGGACGCTTGGAATGCCCTCCCGCGGGAGGTGGTGGAGATGAAAACGGTAACGGAGTTCAAACATGCGTGGGATATGCATAAAGGAATCCTGTGCAGAAGGAATGGATCCTCAGAAGCTTAGCTGAAATTGGGTGGCGGAGCAGGTGGGGGGAAGAGGGGTTGGTGGTTGGGAGGCTAGGATAGGGGAGGGCAGACTTATACGGTGGTTGGGACTGGTGGTTGGGAGGCGGGAAATACTGATGGGCAGACTTAAATGGTCTGTGCCCTGAAAAGGACAGGTACAAATTCAAGGTAAGGTATACACATATGAGTTTGTCTTGGGCAGACTGGATGGACCGTGCAGGTCTTTTTCTGCCGTCATCTACTATGTTACTATGTTACTATGTTTTCTGTGAAATAGTACTTCCTTAGATTACTCCTAAGCCTATTCCCTCTTAACTTTTGTCATATGCCCCCACATTCCAGAGCTCTCCTTCATTTGAAAAAAGCTCTCTTCCTATACATAAATGCCCTTGAGATATTTAAATGTCTCTATCATGTCTCCTCTCTCCCGCCTCTCTTCCAGCGTATACATGTATATATTAGGCGGCACTTATCTGGGTAAAAGGGACTGCTACTCAGATAAATGCTTTGGAATATCAAGCTTTTGGTTGGCACTAACTTAACCGGCTAAGCAAATATTGCCAGTTAACTTTTCAGTGCTGACCACTGACTGACTATCAGCGGTTAGCTGGCTAATCGCTATTTAACCTGCCAGGAGCCATTCCTGGATGGTTAAATAGCACTGACTATTGAGATATTGGTCACAGTAGTATCCAGGCTTTGGGTAGAAGGTGAAATATGCAGTTAGTATTCAGCGGGACTTAACTGAGTAGGAGCAGCTCCTACCTGGACAAGTCCTGCTTATCTAGGGCAAACAGTTAGTTTTTGGTTCATTTTGCCTTTTATCCTAATTTTTAGGCATTTTTCCAGCTCATTTTCACCCATTCATTTTAATAAAAATTGTTAATGTGACTGAAAACTTTTAATGCACATTAATGAACTTAACACGCTCATAGGTTAATATGTTTTAAATCAATACATTCTTGTAGGCACACTAACACACTGAGGACTGCATTCTATAAACAGCGCCCAAGTTTGGACACCATTTATAGAATAGCGCTTAATACCAGGATCAACACCTAATTTGGGGTGCAAGGATTTACACCTGATGTAAAACCTTGTGCCTAAATTAGGCACGGATCTGCCAAATTCTAGGAACAGCCCAGTCCACCCATGCCCTTTCCATGGCCACGTCCACTTTATGAATCCACACAAAGAATTTATGTGCATATCATTATAGAATCCCGACTACGAAGATGCATGTGTAAATTGTAGTTGTTGCTAATTAGCGCCAATAATTGATTATTAGTGCCCAATTATTTCTGATTAGCTGCTCATTTGTCAATTAAGTTGCATGCACAATTATAGAATATGCCTGATGCATGCCAAATTTTGCCATGCAATTTTGGGCGCCATATATAGAATCCAGGGGTGAATTTGTGCTAATGAATGCACATCCCTACTGGTTTCCTTTCCAATATTAACTGTCTTTTTAACTGTTTAGTAATAAGCATTATTGTTTAACCTATTTGTTCTTCCTCTTAAGTGCAGGATCCTTACACTTCAAATGAAGGTAATCTGGGTGGTATTGATTGTAGCATATGTGTGAAATTTCAATTGAGCCCATGAAAGCTGCAGTCACAGTCCACCTGATATTCAAAAGGATTTAACTGGCCAGGAATGGCACCTGGCCGGTTAAATACCCTCAAGCTGGCAATCCACTGATATTCAGCGGGAAATAACTGGCTATCTCCCACTGAATATCCCGGTCAGCAGCAAGCCCAGTCACTGGCTATGTCACGTGACATAGCCTGTAACTGCTGATTTTCAGCAGCCGATTGGCCAGATAGACCCATGTCAATGGCAGGTCTGTTTTTGGCCGCTAGAACCTAGCTGGTCAGCTGATGAATATTGGCTTAACCAGCTAGGTTTGTGGTGCCAAAATCCCCCTGGAAATTCAATACTGATGGCTGGATACAGCCCCAGCATTGAATTTCCAGGTTTACCAGCAACAGCGGGAATTAGCCAGTCTAACTCCTGCTGTCTCAATATCAGGGCCAATGAGCTCAGCTCAGCTCATGTTCTATCCATTCCCCTTTTGCTCAACTCCTTTTATCTGACCTTTCTCTGCAGAGCGTAGAGAATGCCGCATGTGTACTAAGGAACCTTTCCTACCGCCTTTATGATGAGATGCCCCCATCATTCCTCCAGCGCTTGGAGGGACACCGTAGGACCCAAGGGATGCCCAATTCAGGCGAGATGGTGGGCTGCTTCACCCCTCAAAGCAAGAAACTGAAAGAGGTAAGACAAGGATTGAATAGGAGAAAAGGAACAGGGAGGGAAATTATACTCTGGCATAACTTAAAAAAATGGAAAAGAATTTTGGGGCATCTTTTTTTCTGTACCTCCCTGGACTGGAAGCAATAGTACTTCAGTAAGCATCAGTTGGACAATAGTGCACACCATTAACAAATACCAACACAGGAAAAATCCAACATTTCTGTTTTTTACCTGTTGTTTCGGGAAATGACATGGAAAATATCATTGACATTTCCCATGTTGCTTCAAAGAAATGTAAATCCCTAACTTCCAGCTTCATTCGCCAGTGTTCCACCTCTCTTCACAATTTCTGCCTTGAGTAACATATGTTACATTAGAACAGGAGTGTGAGTATGACTTCCTTGTAGTGGTAAGTGTGTGATCCTGTGAGTTGTTCTAGCTCAGGTACTGTTTAAACCAACAATATTAATAAATTAAAGTGCTCGAAGAGAAGGAAAAAGCCTCAAAGTACCAGGGCGCTTATAATTTGCACTCTCAGGATTAATTTCAATAAATGGCACCCAGATTTAGGCACCAAAATAAATGAGTGCTGATCTCTGTTCTATAAACAGTGCTCCAAGTTAGACACCATTTATAGAATAGCGTTTAGTGCCGGGATCTGTGCCCATTTTTGGGAGCGAAGATTTACACCAGCTGAACCCTGATATAAATCCCCGTGCCCAGGGGCAAACTGATAGTGGTCAGGGCCCCCGGGCAGTAAGGATGGTTGGGGACCCCCAGCCACTGCTCGCTACCCCACAGCTGCATCGCCATCCCCCTCATGCACATCACAGCCCCCTGCATCACTGTAGTTGCCACCCCTCTCCCACACATTACAGACCCCTGCAAGCGGGTCCTACCTAGAAGGTTTCTGGTGGTCTAGAGGCTTCTTCAGGGGCAGCCAGGCAAGAAAAAATTCCACTCTTTCCTGCCCAATGCCGCTAGTGTGCCTGGGGCCGGCGCCAATGTGTTTTCAAAATGGCTGCCAAGATTTCCAGTGGCAGTCTTGCGGGTCTTGACAGAAGTCTTGGCAGCCACTTTTAAAACACACCAGTGCAGGCCTCAGGCACACTAGCAGCAGTAGCAGGAGGCAAGAAAGAGTAGGATTCTTTCCTGCCCGGCTGCCCCCGAAGAAGCCACTAGACCACCAGAGACCTTCAAGGTAGAACCTCTGGCAGCGGTGGGCAACCAGGCAGAGCCTCTAGTTCCCCTAGAACCTCTGAGCCCTTGGGTACTGCCCAGTTGCCCGAATGGTCAGTCTGCCCCTGCCCGCACCTAAATTAGGCATATCCTCTGGATTCTATAATAGTGCGCACATCTTTTGTGAACACCCCTGATTCGCCCAACCCCTGACTACACCCATTTTTCAGTTGTGTGCTAAAAAATTTACATACGCATCTTTAAAGAATACTTAGTAAAATGCATTCATAAATGTAAATTGTTTCCAATTAGAACCCAATTACTGACATTAACTGGCTCATTATTCAATTAAATTGTGTACGCAAATGGGTGCACATCCAAATTTGCATATGCAGTTATGAGTATCATTTATAGAATGAGTTGCACATTTACCCACAAAATCATAGGCACAAGCATCCTTATAAACATTGCATATAGACTTCAGTGCCAAAACGTTCGGAAAATTGTGTCACAAAAAAAAAACCTTATCTGAGCAGTTTATCAGAGTTGAGTTACTGTCTAGATCCAACAGTGGCTGTCGTTTCACCCAGCTTCCTCAGGGATCAGACAAAAAATGCAGGGCTATGGTTGATTGCTTCTGTTTTATTTGATGTTTCAGAGATTTCTCCAGTACAGGCCGCTTGCCTGACTTCTGATCCCAAATGGGCTGGCTGTCTCTTAGTTAGGTCAAAAGACTTCAAAAAGCCCTCTATTTCCTTTATAGAATAATAATAATAAAAAATTTTCACTTACAGTTCTGGAAAACTACAGGCTAAAGTGTTTGCTTATAGTTCCAAAGCTCTTTGCTTTTCCACATTGATGCTGCGCTCAAGTCTGGGTAGATATGGAGTTCACAGTTTTCATATTTAATGGTCTTTTGTTTCCTTGCAGTCTTCAATATGTAGTCTACTTCTGGATTCTGGAGCAGTTTGATTATAAACGCCCTTGGGGGGAGATTCGGGTCAGAGTGTACCCAAAGTTGTCTGTAGGCTCTGTCTAATCCATAGGACAGCTGCACAGGAGGCTCAGAGAACGCAATCACAACTTGTAAGGGTTGGTCCCTTTCCATACCTTCAGGTCCTCCATAGATTCGTAGGTTAGATCTTCTCTGCCGATTTTCCAGGTCTTCTGCTTTTGCAGATAGGAATTCTACCTGCTCACTGTTTCTGAATCTTTCTCGTGAATCACTTCCTCCAAGTGTAGGCGCCCCTTGAGTTTTTCAACCTTCTCTGCCATCTCCGTTAACTTCACATCTAGCTTCTCTAACATCATGTCCGCAATCTCCTGCTTGACAGCCCTCAGTTCCTGCAGCAGAATTGAAAGTGTGTCATCTGTTTCTTTCTCAACTAGCTGCAGTTGTTGCTGTGTGTCCACCAGGGATGCACTTCCTGCAGGGCTCTTTCTTCTCACAGATCCTGGCTTAGAGACCTTGCCTTGGTACTCCAGACTAAGCACTCACGGCATTACACATATACAAGAATCACTGCAGAATGCATTTCTTTTATCTGCCTTGTTCATGAAGGCAGTTGTAGCACTAGTTCCAGGGGGAGGAGCTGTGGTGGGAGCATGGAGCAATCTTACTCATGTCCGCTTCACATGGAGGCTCAACTGGAAGTCCACTGTTTACAGATTTAAATGGTCAATTTACACATGTAAAGGTTGGGTAATAACTGTCATGCCTTGAATCCTTTTCTAGGTTCTTAGATCTTGATATTCAAAAGATTTGCCCAGTTAACTTCAAAAATTAACTGGACAAACCTTTGTTTTTAAAATTTTGTGGCCACCAACTGGTTATCATTTGACCAGACAACTAGAATACCAGTCAAACCAGTTAAATAGAGGCAACATCAGAAGGATGCCAAGGCAGGTTGCAACCTTAACAGGATGATGACAGTTATTCTGCACTATCTGGGTAAAGGTTAACTGGTTAGACAAATTACTATCCTAAAGTTAATAAGATTATTTTATTTTATTTGATTAGCTTTAGCCAGTAATTTTAAAAGCCGTAGACTTAACTGGGCAAGTCTTTGAATATCCAGTTAAAGATAAGTGGATAACATATCTGGTTGTCTTTAACTGGTTATCTTGTGGCTGAATATTAACCTCTTAATGTACTAAAAATTAATAGTGATTACTGAACCTTTATTCACAAATTATAACTGACTTATTAAAATAATTGGGAAACAAATTTGTTTTTTTCCATGACTAATTTGGAGATAGATATGAGAAAGTTACTGCTTGCCATGGGATTGGTATCATAGAATGCTGCTACTCTTGGATTCTGTATGAAATCTTGTTACTCTTTGGGATTCCTGAATCTTACTATCTTTGGGATTCTACATGGAATGTTGCTGCTATTTGAGTTTCTGCTAGGCACTTGTGACCTGGATTGGCGACTGTTGAAAGCAGGATACTGGGCTAGATAGACCATTGGTCTGACCCAGTATGGCAATTTTTATATTCCTATGTTCTTAACCATCCAAAAATTCTTTCAGCTACCAACTGACATTCATGAATTAGTCACAAAGAATGATGTTGAAAAATATTTTAAGATGTGATCCCCCTGTTTAGACTTGAAGTCTATAGATTGTGGTTTCCATCATAACTAGTTCAATGTTTCAAACTCGTTACTGTTACCCTACTCTGTTTAATGTCTCAAGAATATCCTCAGGTAGATTACCTTGCACATGAGTTATTTCATGCAAGAATGACTTAAGAAAGTCAGACCTTATTAACTCTCAATAAGGCCAAATACAGAGTCAACATCCATGGGGAACTAGCAATGCATCAGCCAGTAATTTGACAATAAAGCGTGCATGTGTTTGATGGTGGACTTGATTTCACTAGGAATTCAGGAACAGTCCTCTTGTCCATCAGATAAAGGCCAAGTTACTCATGGGACGTTCAGAATTGACATCATCTCTTTCTGCCCTTGTACAGCATGCTATGAGTACGGATATGGTGACCTTCACTGAAGTCTCTAAGGATCCTAAGGGTATGGAGTGGCTTTGGAACCCTCAGATTATTGGTGTCTACAATCGCCTATTACAGAGGTGTGAACTGAACAGACACACAACAGAGGCAGCTGCTGGGGCTTTGCAGAACATCACAGCAGGAGACAGGAGGGTAAGAGGAAAGAGACCTATGTCAGATTAGTTCATTCACTGTACAGCTTTGCATTATCAATGGATCATCTTGATTTTCATTGATGATTTGTCAGCTTTCAATAATTTCATAAGCAATGATAAGTAGTAGTAGTAGTAGTAAATTCATAAGTATCAGAAAAAGGAAAAGGCATATTCTGTTGTATAAAGTCATATGCCTACAATGATAATCTACTTGCATGCACTGAAATGAAAGTGATTTTATTGGACTAAGAACATTTCTTAACTACCTTCCTGGAGCTAAAGCTCCCCATCTCTGGTCAAAACCAAATGAGCATTCCACAGTAAAAGATGGAGTTAAATCATAGATTACATTACAGCGATGAAGTGAAAGGAGGGGATAAGCAGAAGATTTGGTAGTTCAGCCGAATGATAAAAACATGACAAAGAGGCACAAAATTATGAGTGGTAGTGAATTAAACAAACAAGCAAACAAAAAACCTAGTTAGTATTGTTGGTCCCAATATTCAGCCAGCAACAATCAGTGTTTTGCTGACTGTCACTGGTAGTTAAACCACACAGAACAAAAAGCACCAAGGGTCTTCGTAGCTGGGATAACAAAGACTTCTTTAATAAAGGACCTGACACGGGCTGTGTTTCGGCAACCATGCCTACTGCATCAGGGGTCTGATAAGAATGAAAAAATTATAATTCTATTGCTTTTTTTTTAATTTATTGGGATTTATTAACCACCTTTATATAGAGATTCACCCAAGGCAGTGCACAGTAGATACAGTTTAATATAAAACTTACAATTTTGATAACAATATAAACAGTATTAAAATGACCAAATAAAAGCATGAATACAATCAGTGAGCTAAACTTGGGGGTGGCAAATTGAAGTCAAGTAACAGGAGTAACATGAAACAATATCAGAAATATAAACATTTAACAGAACTGTAAAACTATTATATAACAAAAATATGATAAATATCAGCAGAATACAAATCATAACAGAATAGACAGAATGGAAGAACATTCATATGACATAGGTATGATAAGATGTCAGCATAATACCAATGAAACACCTAATAGGGATGCATCAGAACATTCAAATCACAGAGGTATTTATTTATTTATTAGGATTTATTTACTGCCTTTTTGAAGGAATTCACTCAAGGTGGTGGTGTACAGTAAGAATAGATCAAACATGAGCAATAGGCAATTAACAGCAGTAAAAATATTCAAATAACAATCCAAAGTATGGCGTGGAGGGGCATAATCAAACGGAAACGCCTATCTCCATGGGCGTTTATCTCCGAGAACGGGTCCGTGAAGGGGTGGGCTGAATCGAATTTTCTAAAAAATGGACGTTTTTGAGCTGGGCGTTTGTTTTTTTTTAGCGATAATGGAAACTAAAAACGCCCAGCTCAAAAACGTCCTAATCTGAGCCAATTGGTCGTGGGAGGGGCCAGGATTGGTAGTACACTGGCCCCCCTGATATGCCAGGACACCAACTGGGCACCCTAGGTCAGTGCGGTGGACTTCAGAAAAAGTTCCCACATGCATAGCTCCCTTACCACGGGTGCTGAGCTCCCAACCCCCCTCCCCCAAAACCCACTACCCACAAATGTACAACACTACCATAGCTCTTGAAGGGGGCACCTACATGTGGGTACAGTGGGTTTTGGAGGCCTCCCATTTACCAGCACAAGTGTTACAGGTGGGGTGGGGATGGGCCTGGGTCCACCTGGCTGAAGTGCACTGCGGTACCCACTAAAAGTGCTCCAGGGACCTGCATACACGCAGGCCTCTAGGACTGGTTGCTGCTATATAACATTGGCACACCAGTTGACACCTGAAGACTAATCTCTCCGAAAATGTCTTTTATTGGAATAACCGCCTTTACTCACAGTTAACTGCAGATCAGAGGTTGTGCCCCACTGGCAACGAGTCTCCCTGGTACTGAGATGAGCAGTAGGTCAGAGCTGGCAGAATGCTGTACAATGCCCTCTTTCAGCCACATTCAAGGGAAGAACTAAGTTGTCTAACGTGGCTAACACAGGAAAGGGAACTAAAACTGGCTTACAAAAATGGCCACTACCGCATGGACTACAACAGGAAACACAACAGGGCACACTCTGACCCAGTAGGCAGGGGGAAAAGCACCATGGGAGAAGAGCCTACCAACTACCAACATCGTGAGACTGTAACACAAGCTAATGAAATCACGGAGCCCAATACCCTACACCCACCACAATGCAATGCTGATGTGACCCTGTACTGCACCCGAGAGCCACATCTGACCCAGGGAAAGGCTGTGACAGGATCGAACACATTCTGCTGTCATGGAGGTGGGTACGGCATTTGAGGTTGGCATACAGGCTGGAAAAAAAGTTTTTAAAGTGGGGTTTTTTTGGTGGGAGGGGGTTAGTGACCACTGGGGGAGTCCGGGGAGGTCATCCCCGATTCCCTCCAGTGGTCATCTGGGCAGTTGGAGCACTTTTTTGGGACTTGTTCGTGAAAAAAAGGGTCCAAAAAAAGTGACCCAAAATCGCGGTAAAAACGCCTTTTTTTTTCGATTATCAGCTAAAGACGTCCATCTCTCCTCAGCTGATAACCACGCCCCAGTTCCGCCTCCACCACGCCTCCGACAAGCCCCCGTCAACTTTATTTGTTTCCGCGACGGAGTGCAGTTGGAAACGCCCAAAATCGGCTTTCGATTATACCGATTTGGGCGCCTTTGCAAGACAAACGTCTATCTCCCGATTTAGGTCGCACTATAGGCGTTTTTCTCTTTCAAAAATAAGATGGATAGTATACTACTTACAATGTCAACACAATAAGTAATAGAACATTCCCTATCATCAAGCCGATCAATCCATAGACTGGTGGGTTGTGTCCATCTACCAGCAGGTGGAGATAGAGAGCAATCTTTTGCCTCCATTTATGTGGTCATGTGCTACCGGAAATTCCCCAGTATGTTCTCTATCTCAGCAGGTGTGTGGTCACACAGCAGCAGCTCTGGCTAGGTCTCCAAGCCTAATTGTTTAGGTTTTGTTGAGTACCTGGGGTTGAGGGCTCTTCGTGAGCAAGTGCAAATCTGGTGGTTCCAGGTCCATCCTTTTCTCCCCCCTCCCGCTGGCTCCGTTAAAAAAAAAAAATAATTTTTTTAAACGTTCAAAAAGGACGTCCATTTGCAGCTGCTCACTAGAACAAGTCGTCGCTGCTCGGAGCAAGAAGCAGGTAATTTTTACCTTTTACTAGCGGGCAGGGGGTTCCCCGAACGGTCTCCACGTGGCTATGGCCGCGGATGGCAAGGGCGCGAAAAGACGCTCCCCGGAATGCGTTTGCGCGCCTAGCGGGGAAGCGGGGGGATCGAAGGTAGAGTCGCCCTTTTTGGGCGCCCATTCGGAACCGGGAGAGTTCTCTGGTTTTTTCCCCTGGCGTGGCGGCCTTTCCCGCCTTAGGCACCCATCCCCCGCTGGCCGCCCTCCCGGTCGTGACCGGCCACGCGGCTCGGTCGGCTTCTTGGGCCACCCTCGAGATGGGAGACGTTAACAGCTTGGTCGCCCTTGAATCGGGCGACAGTAAGAAGTCGGCGAAGTTAAAACGCCCTTCTTCCTGTGTGGCTCCTTCTCGGAGTTTCGAGCCGGATGCCATTTTGGACGCGCAACACGCCTCTCCCCCGCTACTGGGAGTGCAATTGGAGGGCGCCTCTAGGGCCGCGGCACAGGCTGCAGAAATGCACAGACTGGGGGGTTTCTCCCCTGAGTTCATTTTGCTGCTGCATCAGGCCTTTCTTATGCAGAACACTGCCCCTGCCCACCTCTCTTATCGGGGTGATGAGGCCTCTATGCTTAAGCGCCCTCGGGTGGATCTTCCACCCTCGGGGGACTCGGTCTCCTCTGATGTGGATGACGGCAGCGTGTCTGAGTTCTCCCAGAGATCCTTAGCGGAATCGATGGAAGAGACTGATCCCCGCTCGGATGGAGTGGACGACCCCCCTGCAGCGCGGCTTTTTCGCTCAGAGGATTTGCCCAACCTGCTTGTGCAGGCCATGAGCATTTTGAAGATTGCCACTCCGGAGGAAGGCTCTCTCTCAGCCTCTACTGGCTCCAACCATTATGCTGGGAACGAAGCGCCCGCCTAGAACCTTCCACGTGCATGAAGCCATGCAGACCTTAATTTCAGCGCAATGGGATGCCCCTGAGGCGAGCCTGAAAGTAGCCAGGGCTATGTCCCGCCTGTACCCCTTTCCTGAGGGTGAGCGGGAAGCCTTTGTCTGGCCCACAGTAGATTCCTTAATCACTGCCGTGACTAAGAAAACGGTGCTGCCGGTGGAAGGTGGCACTGCCCTGAAGGACGCCCAAGACAGGAGAATGGAGGCGGCCGCTCTGAGTTTGCAAGCCTCGGTTTGCGGCTCCTACATGGCTAGGGCGTGCCTGACTGTTTTGCAGCGGGCTTCCCCCTCGGACCCTTCCTGGAGGGCGGAATGGCCGACCCTGGAGTCGGGTCTGGCCTACTTGGCAGACTTGCTGTATGATGTTTTGAGAGCCTCGGCCAAGGGCATGGCTCAGACAGTCTCTGCGCGGCGGTGGCTCTGGCTGAAGCACTGGTCTGCTGACCATGCCTCTAAATCTCGCCTAACCAAATTGCCTTTTAATGGCAAGCTGCTCTTTGGGGACGAGCTGGACAAGATCGTGAGGGAACTCGGCACGTCCAAGGGCAAGAGGTTGCCGGAGGTCAGGACTCGGAACGGCAGTGCCCGTCCTGGTCCCTCTAAGGGCCGATTCCAGGAAGCCCGTCGGTTTCGCCCGGGCAAGTTGGCCTCCTCTGCCTCCGCTTCCTTTAAGCGGAACTTCGACCCCAAGCAGCATTCCTTTCGTAGGGACCGCCGTCCCGGAGGTTTGTCCTCCGGCGCGCCCCCAGGGTCGCGTACCCAATGACGGGGATCTGGTCCATGGCCCAGTGCAGATAGGAGGAAGGTTGTCCTCGTTTCTGGGCGAGTGAACCAGGGTAACTTCAGACGCTTGGGTTCTGGAAGTCATCAGAGACGGCTACAAGCTAGAGTTCTGCCGACCCCTAAGAGACGGGTTTGTAAACTCTCCTTGCAAGTCTCAGGTCAAAACAGCTGCCATGCAGCAGACTTTGAGCAACCTGATCAGCCTGGGCGGGGTGGTCCCGGTGCCAGTAGATCAGCTTGGCAAGGGGTGCTACTCCATTTACTTTGTGGTACCAAAGAAAGAAGGGTCTGCTCGGCCTATTCTCGACCTCAAGGGAGTCAATCAGGCCTTGAAAGTTCGGCACTTCCGGATGGAGACCCTCCGCTCGGTTATAGCTGCGGTGAAAAAGGGAGAATTCCTGGCCTCCCTGGACATCAAGGATATTCCCATCTGGCCGCCTCATCAGCGCTTTCTGCGCTTTGCAGTGCTGGGCCGACACTTCCAGTTCAGAGCCCTCCCGTTCGGGTTGGCTACGGCTCTGCGGACCTTCTCCAAAGTAATGGTGGTCATCGCGGCCTTCCTCCACAAGGAGGGAGTGCAAGTCCATCCCTATCTGGACGACTGGCTGATCCGAGCCCCTTCCTATGCGGAGTACGGGAGTGCTACAGACAGGGTCATTGCTCTTCTGAGCTCCCTGGGATGGATCATCAACTGGGAGAAAAGCCAGCTGTGCCCGACTCAGTCCCTGGAGTATCTGGGAGTTCAATTCGACACCCAAGTGGGCAGAGTGTTCCTGCTGGACAACCGGAGCGTCAAGCTTCAGACCCAGGTGGGCCAGTTCCTAGCCTCCTCTACTCTCCGAGCTTGGGACTATGTGCAGCTGTTGGGCTCCATGACGGCCACGATGGAGGTAGTGCCCTGGGCCAGGGCTCATATGAGACCACTACAGCACTCTCTTCTGCGGCGGTGGACTCCAGTCTCTGAGGATTATGCCGTACGCCTTCCTTTGGATCCAGCGGTGCGAAAGACGCTGAGCTGGTGGCTGAGGCCAGACAAGCTGTCTGCAGGAATGCCTCTTACGACCCTGGAGTGGGTTGTCGTCATGACGGACGCCTGCTTGATGGGCTGGGGAGCCCACTGCCTGGGACAGACAGCGTAGGGGCTCTGGTCTCCTGCAGAGACGAAATGGTCCATCAACCTCCTGGAGCTCCGAGCCATTCGGTTGGCGCTTCTAGAGTTTCTCCCGGTACTGGTGCTGAGTCCTGTACAGGTCCTGTCAGACAATGCCATGGCTGTGGCCTATGTCAATCGCCAGGGAGGCACCAGGAGCGCCCCTCTAGCCAAGGAGGCCATGAAGCTATGCCTGTGGGCGGAAGCGAATCTGGAACAGCTGTCGGCGGCCCACATTGCGGGAGTCATGAATGTCAAGGCGGACTTTCTCAGTCGCCATACCTTGGATCCCGGAGAGTGGCAACTGTCTGCTCAGGCGTTCTTGGACATCACGAAACGCTGGGGCCGGCCGAGCCTGGATATGATGGCGTCCTCGGCCAATTGCCAAGTGCTGCGCTTTTTCAGCAGAGGACGGGACCCTCGATCTCTGGGAGTCGATGCTCTTCTCCAGCAGTGGCCGGCACAGGAGCTTCTCTACGTGTTCCCGCCCTGGCCCATGATGGGCAGGGTGCTAGGCCGGGTGATCCTGGTGGGTCCGGATTGGCCCAGACATCCCTGGTATGTGGACTTAGTCAGACTCTCAGTGGACGGCCCTCTGCGGCTGCCAGCGGAGCGGGGCCTCTTACATCAGGGTCCCGTGGTGATGGAGGATCCCTCTCCCTTTGGTCTTACGGCCTGGCTCTTGAGCGGAAGCGGCTGAGGAAGGAGGGCTTCTCAGACAAGGTCATAGCCACTATGCTGAGAGAGAGGAAGCGCTCTACTTCCACCACTTACGCCAGGGTTTGGTGTACCTTTGCATCGTGGTGCGAGGCAGGCTCTGTATCGCCCTTCACTGCTCCAATATCTTCAGTGTTGGCGTTCCTGCAAGAGGGGCTGGAGAAAGGCCTGTCGCTCAGTTCACTGAAAGTCCAGGTGGCGGCTCTAGCTTGCTTCAGGGGTCGTCTGAAGGGGGCTTCCCTGGCTTCACAGCCGGATGTGGTACGCTTTCTCAAAGGAGTTAATCACCTGCACCCCCCTCTGCACTCGATAGTGCCTACGTGGAATCTCAATCTGGTGCTACGGACCTTGCAGAAGCTGCCCTTCGAGCCCTTGCCAAGGGCATCGCTGAAGGACCTGACGTTGAAAGCAGTCTTCCTGGTGGCTATCACATCAGCCAGAAGAGTTTCCGAGCTCCAGGCGCTCTCGTGTAGAGAACCGTTCCTGCGATTCACTGAGGCAGGAGTATCGATTCGCCCAGTGCCTTCCTTCCTGCCCAAGATTGTTTCTCGATTCCATGTGAATCAGCAGCTTTACCTGCCCTCCTTTCGTAGGGAGGACTACTCAGAGGAGTACCGTGCGCTCAAATACCTGGATGTTAGACGGGTCATCATCAGATACTTGGAAGTGACCAATGATTTCCGGAAGTCGGATCATCTGTTCGTGCTGTTCGCAGGCCCTCGTAAGGGTCTGCAGGCATCTAAGCCTACGGTGGCACGTTGGGTCAAGGAGACGATCGCGGCAGCTTATGTGGCGGCAGGGAAGATTCCGCCTATTCAGCTGAAGGCACACTCTACTAGAGCACAAGCAGCCTCGTTGGCGGAGTCCAGGTCTGTATCCTTGGAAGAGATTTGCAGAGCAGCTACTTGGTCGTCGGCTCATACCTTCTCACGACATTACCGCTTGGATGTGGCTGCTCGGGCCGAGGCCCAGTTTGGGGCTTCAGTTTTGCGTTCAGGGATTTCCATGTCTCGCCCTGGGTGAGTACTGCTTCAGTACATCCCACCAGTCTATGGATTGATCGGCTTGATGATAGGGAAGGTAAAATTATGTATCATACCTGATAATTTTCTTTCCCTTAATCATAGCCGATCAATCCATAGCCCCTCCCAGATATCTGTATTGTTTGTGTTCTGGTTATATTTCAGGTTCAATTTCAGTCTTCATTTCCTGTTCACGAGGACTTCGTGTTCAAGTTCTTCCATTTGAAGTCTCTTCGAGTTGAGACGATTTTGTGTTACAGTGAGCTGCTGCTTCCTCTCCCCCCGTTTCGGCGGTGGCTGGATTGATAACCAAATTATGCCGGCGCTCCCTCCCGCTTTGTGTGGCTGTAGGGTAGCTTTGTATCCCTCCCACTTCGGCGGTGTTAGGGTAAGCCAGCTCCTCCCGCGGTTGTGGTAGCAGGATAAGCCAGTTCCCCCCGCGTCGGCAGGTGTAGTTTCCCGCCCACCGCCCCGGCGGTGGTGCGCTGGAATATTTCCTCTCCCCCGCTTCGGCGGTGGTGAGCTGGGCAGAGTGTCCCTTTGTGGGTGTAATTCTCTAAGTGCTGAGTCCTGCGGATGGATCTTTGATATCGACATACTGAGGAATTTCCGGTAGCACATGACCACATATAGGGAGGCAAAAGATTGCTCTCTATCTCCATCTGCTGGTAGATGGACACAACCCACCAGTCTATGGATTGATCGGCTATGATTAAGGGAAAGAAAATTATCAGGTATGATACATAATTTTACCTTTTAATTGATAGTGAAGGGTAAAGCAAAGATGTAACATATAGATAGGTAAGAGAGTAAGAAAAGTTAGAAAATAAGGTGACTAATTTAAAGAAAGTTGCACATGAGGTCAGAGAGATGGCTAAATATTATCTCAGCTAGGTTATGAGTGGATAAACATGTTCTGCTGCAGTATGTGCAGCCCATGTCACTCCTTGTGTGTGTGAGTGAGACTAACAAGTTAGTTACTTCTTCCATTAAAGGCCTAGTTGAAGAGTCAAGCTTTCACCTGCTTCCTAAGTAGAGATAGTCTTTTGTTAAGCAGAGCCTTTCAGGCAGTGCATTCCAGAATGTGGGGGCTACTCCAGAGAAGACTCGCTTGCAGGAATCACATTGTGTAACATCTTTTGGAGAGGGTGTGGTTAGTGATACTTCTTGAGAGGACCTTAGTGTCCTTGCTGGTGTGTAGAGGATCAGCCTATTCTTCAGGTACTCAGGGCCATTTCCTTTGAGGGCCTTGAAGATCAGACGTGGAGGGGCATAATCGAACGCAAACGCCCATCTCCATGGGTGTCTATCTCTGAGAACGGGTACGTGAAGAGGCGGGACAAACCGTATTTTGGAAAAAAAATGGGCATCCATCTTTTTTCCGATAATACGGTTTATGCCAGCCAAATGCATCGGATTTGTGCGGATTTGAGCTGGGCAGTTTCGTTTTCAGCGATAATGGAAACTGAAGGCGCCCAGCTCAAAACCGAACAAATCCAAGGCATTGGGTCGTGGGAGGGGCCAGGATTTGTAGTGCACTGGTCCCCCTCACATGCCAGGACACCGACCGGGCACCCTAGGGGGCATTTGTAACAATTAAAAATAAAAAATTAACTACCTCTGAAGTCCATAGCTCCCTTCCCTTGGGTGTTGAGCCCCCCAAATCCCCCCCCCAAAACCCACTCCCCACAAATCTACACCATTACCATAGCACTTATGGCTGAAGGTTGGGCACCTAGATGTGAGTACAGTGGGTTTTGGGGTGGTTTGGAGGGCTCCCATTTACCACCACAAGTGTAACAGGTAGGGGGGGGATGGGCCTGGGTCCAACTGGCTGAAGTCCACTGCACCCACTAACAACTGCTCCAGGGACCTGCATACTGCTGTGATGGAGCTAGGTATGACATTTGAGGCTGGCATACAGGCTGGAAAAAAAAAAGTTTTTAAAGTTGTTTTTTTTTGGGTGGGAGGGGGTTAGTGACCACTGGGGGAGTCAGGGGTGGTCATCCCCGATTCCCTCCAGTGATCATCTGGTCATTTAGGGCACTTTTGGGGGACTTGTTCGTGAAAAAAAAGGGTCCAAAAAAGTGACCCAAATTTGCGCTAAAAACACCTTTCTTTTTTCGATTATCGGCCGAGGATGGCCATCTCTCCTCGGCCGGTAAACACGCCCCAGTCCCACCTTCACCATGCTTCCGACACGCCCCCGTCAACTTTGGCCGTTTCCACGACAGATTGCAGTTGAAGACACCCAATATCGGCTTTCTATTATACCGATTTGGGCGCCCACGGGAGAAAGACGCCCATCTCCCGATTTGGGTCGAAATATGGGCGTCTTTCTGTTTCGAAAATAAGGCGGATAGAGTTTTAAATTTAGCCCTGTATTGTACTGGTATCCAATGAAGGTTTTGCAAAAATGGTGTGATGTGGTCACATCGCTTGCAACCTTCTATGAGTCTTGCTGCTGCATTCTGAATCAACTGGAGCTGGTGCAGGCCCTTTGTAGTCAGACCATTGTATAGTGCATTGCAGTAATCCAGTCTTGATATTATCATGGCATGCACAACTGGGATAAGATTTACCTTCTCGATGTAAGGAGAGAGGCAGCGTAACTCTCACAAGTAGTAGAAGCAGCTCTTGAAGGTTGCTTGGATTTGGGGAATTAGAGTAAGTGTAGAATCTAACATTAGAACATTGAAATAACAGAGATATGATGCTAATGCTGTTCGTACAATACAATGAAATATCTTAATTGGTGACTGAGAGGGAAGTGAATTTAAAATATATAGAGGTTACAAGATGAGTAGTACAAAATCATTTGGGATCAATAGATGGATGGCTAAACTGAAGGCAAATAATATATACAGATGACTATGATACGAGGAACTGGTCAAATGAGCCATAAGCTAGCCCAAGGGCAGAGAGAATGGCTGTATTTAAGGCTTGGAAAAAGAACTGGGTTTTCACCTGCTTCCTGAAGTAGAGGTAGCCTTGAGTTAGGCATAGCCCCTCTGGAAGTAAGTTCCAGAGTGTGGGGGCTACTCATGAAAAAGCTCACTAGCGGGTATCACATCATGCAATTTCTTTTCTCAAGTCTGCAATAATCTTTCATATTTTGTGAGAAATTAGCTTTGGTGGCCTGGACACCTGCTGTGTCATGTCACAATACCCACATTATTAGACTGCCAGTGTTCAAAAGCCACATATTCAATTCCAGTTTTAATCTCCTTGGCTTATTACTAATACAGGAAAGAAAAGATTCTGTAAGATTTAGCATTTGACATCATGCCAGTACAATTTCTTAACCTTAAACCTGGCATTCAACCTTTACTGCCAGGAAACAATGCCCTCAAGAAAATAAAAGGGTATCATCTGTGTTTTGCATAACAGAAAGCATACAGGTTAGGCCAGAAGACTGCTTAGACACTGCAGTGTGGCCAGGAACTATGCAATGAGGATATCTGACTTTTTCAGTGCTAGTTCAAGAGACAAAAATTCAGGTACTTTCCTGTCCCCAGAACACATAACACCTTGAACCTGCCGCAGAGTGTCCAGGTATGCAAATGGACTGAAACACTTTAGGAAGGTTTCCTTTGAAAAATTAGCTTGTAAGCATAGGCGCCTAAGAGGCTTGGACAGGCTAAGCCTCCCCTGCTGTGCTCTGAGGGGTTTAAATTGTTGATTTACCTCCATCCTCACAGCAGGAGCTGCAGTGAAAGCCCTCTAGCCTTGTCATTGTAGAAATTGGTTTATGGTTTGTTTACCTTACTGCTGGGAGAGCGGGGGAGGGGGGTTGGCTGGAGGTATCCTGGGTTGCCAGGGAGATATTTAAGGAGGATGACTTCCTGACCTGCACTGAGGACAGATAGCAGCAGAATCATACTGGGCCAGCATGATCAGAAAAACTCACCAGACAAAAAGGTAGAAAGATCATTTTATTTTCATTATAGTGTTTGGAATATGTCCACTTTGAGAATCAGGTGCTCAACATTAAAAGTTTATATTTATTTACTTATTTATGGCATTTTATCACACATTAAACATGAATTAGGGTGTTTTCTGGCTCTACATAAGAATTGTGATGATATGATCCCTTGTTTCATATTGTTGATGGTCTGCATTTTCCGTATGGGTGGTATATTGGTTTATTAGGTTCTGCCCAGTGTAATATTTATGGTACAGTAAGGTTCTGAGTGTGTTTTTGCACAAAGCTGTGCATAGTGTTTTGCAGTTGAGCGATTGTGCTTAGAATATGCTTTGAGCAACCACTTTATTCTTTGACATATGATACATACTGTATCTAATATCTAAATTGTGATTATTTTATTTTTATTTATTTATTTTTTCTCTGTGTTATCAGACAATTATGTATATAAGCTCCGCGCCTGGCTCCACCCCCTAACTCCGCCCCCTTTAGCCTCCCCAAACAGTTGGGCCACCGACTGCCTATGCTTGTAAGCTTGCAGGGTACTGTGCAAGCAATCTTGAAAATTGCTTCCTAAATACTTGTCTGATGAAAGGATATAAATGTGATGTAACTGCCATGAAATAAACAAGTGGGTTAATATTTAACCCACAGTGGACACAGCAGGTGGCCTCTGGCGCTCAACATCCAAGTATTCGGTAGGTGCCAGATTTTATGAGTACCACCAGTATTCAGAACCAGTACCCAGAGAGCAATACAGGTAAGTAAATACAGCAATTTGTCTGAACTAACCTGCTTGGGTAGTTATCCAGATATTGGTACTGGGTATTGGTGGTACCCAGATAACTTCCAACTCCATCTTAGCTCCATCCCCAGATTGCCCTGGCATCACTTGGATAGTGCTATGGCAGTCAGACATGATATTCAGTGGTATTGTATAGATAATGCTGATGAATATCACTGCCTGGGTCTGGTGAGCACTAGTTCTCCATAAAGTAGGTGCCACTACCCAGATAACTAGCTGGGACTGGGATGGTGTAGGGGCATAGCCAGACTGCTAATTTTGGGTGGACCTGAGTCCAAAGTGGGTGGGCATGAAATTTTCTCTTCACCCCTGCCTTCCCCCTGTTCTCCACCCCCTCCTTGTGCCCCCCCCCCCCCCCAACACACAGAACCTCCCCAAACTCAGAATATAAACACCTGAGCTGGCAGGGATCTGTATGCCGTTCCAGCTGAAGACCTCCTCCTGGCCAGAAGTCTTCCAAGTGACAGCCGGCAGAGGGGCTCCTGAGCTGCCACGACTCCCCAGCACATGCTCACTTTTCACATGCACCGGGGGGGGGGGGGGGGGGGGGGCAGTGGTGGCAGCTCAGGAATGTTTCTGCTGGCTGCCCAGCTTGTAAGACTTTTGTCTGTGAAGTGGGGCTTGAGGATCCCTGCACCAATTTTGGGTAGTCCTCCCTTCTGGCCCACTAATGCCTATGCCACTGGTGTACACATGCTACCTGAGGCTAATGGGAGCAAAGAAAGCTTGTATTGAACTGGAAAGCTTATCAGTTGATTAAAATGTTGTAGAGAGAAGTCAGTATCTGTACCCTATAGCCAGAGGATCATCATTAAACCTTTTCTCTTAATATGTAGACAACATACAAGAGTAGAAGACAGCAAACCACAAAATCCACTGGATCAAGTGAAATGTTTTACCCCCCAATATTCAGCGCTATTTAACCGGTCATAATGGCTGCTGACCGGTTAAATAGCATTTAACTGGCTTCTGCCAATATTCAGCGGGGGATAACCAGTTATCCCCTGCTGAATATCCCCAGTTAGTGGCTAACAGATAGTTGGTTATATCAGTCCGATATAACTGGCTATCCGCCGATTTTTAAACCGGGTTTCACAGCCATATTTGGTCATGTGAAAACTTGGTATATCTTTGGCTGGTGTAAATATAACTGGCTAAGTCTTGATATTGAGTTAACCGGTTATGTTTAAACTGGTCAAATATAAACCAGATAATGCCATCCACCGAAAATGGCCTGGCTTTGAATATCTGGGTTTAGTGCCGACCGCGTGAGTTAGTCGGTCTAAGTCCCATGGTCTGAATATCGGCCCCTATTGTCCAAAAATACTAACATCCAGACCCAACACAGGCAATTCAGCCTTCATTGGGGGTCCTTAACAGATAACATTAATAACACAAGCAATTAGAAGTAATTAATATTACAAACAATAAAAATGTAATACAAATATAAATACATAAACAAATATATATGAAATTGGGGATAAATACTATCAAATAAATATATTCAAACATACCTTGTCAGTCAGCTTTATAAACTTACACAGTGAAACCAGGATGTAGTATATAAAACTAAAAGTATAAGAGAATATATATCACCCATGGTATAAAATCATAAAAAGGTAAGCAAATAAAATTAAACAATAGTTAAAAAACATAACTCTTAAACTTCATAAAAGTCAGTGTGCAATAAAGACTATTAATAATAAACAAGAAGTGAATCTCAAACAGTGCTGTTGATATGTAGTATAGGAGAACTTGAGGAGACAATATATCGAAAAGCTATTAATGAAAATTCATTGTGGCTTAGTTTTAGACTGTTCTCATCAACAATCAATATGGCAGTGAATGGGTCTGGGGGCAGGCTGAAATTCAGAATCCAATGAGAGTGAACTGTAACAAAGAAAGAAGCATTTTAACAAATATGAAATAGAACTGAACTATTATAGAAAGAGAATTGTTACCAAGTTAAAATGCTAAACCTTCATAAATCACATTTACCTGGATTTTATTTTGGGTAATGAAAGAAAAACTAGTAGACAGACATAAATAAATGCAAGAGAATGTCACCTATCAGGATTTAGTTTTTCATTGACCTGACCAATATTTGTGGATTGGTCCAGAATTCAGGTTCAGGATACACAAACCTTTAAGCTATAGATATAGGAATTCTTATGTTCTCTGCAAACACAGCTATGCAAACATCACAGCAGCCAACAAGTAGAAAAGTGCTGTATGCCCTCTGTTGACATTCAGAAGAAAGGAGTACAGCCTTTCTTCTGAATGTCAACAGAGTGTGCCTTCCCTCTCTTTATTTCCAGCTGAATGCTAACATCCTCAGCCTCTTCCTACCCTGTACACCTTATGCTTAGAAACTGCAGGGCTTAGACTAAATGAACAGAAGGAAAACATTTGACCTACTCATCAATTTGTGGACTTCACTGATGTAAGATATGATTGAACCAAAAGTTTGGAGCAAATTCTGAATGTCGCTGAAAGGTTTCTCAGTAGATGAGAGCCTAAGGAGAGACACTGGCAAGAAGTCATTGTCCATCCTTGAGGACAGAAGAGAAGCCAACTGTGGATGAAGAAATGTGCTGGCATAATCTTTCTCTCTGGCATATCAAGGGAGTTTCATTTCAAGTTAGCCAGTGAGGGTGAAATGGTGGAGAGCAAAATGATTGTGAAACCTTTGGGCTAGATATAGAAAAGCACATAATTAGCCATATAGCAACAGCCATTGTAGGATCAAACATATAAACGACGAGTGACCGTACTCACTCGCAAATGCGCAGTAGAGACCTTCTCTGCCCCGCCCCCACGTCAATACGTGATGACGGGGGGCGGAACACAGAGGGTCTGTACTGCGCATTGCTGAGGGAGGGACACCGCCGTCTAACGCTCCCCCCACCCGAGTCGCCGCCGCCACCCACCTTCTACCCGGTCGGGCCCTCGCTCCACTATTGAAACAGCGAGGGTCCGGGAACGCAGCACTGAGCTCTGCTGAGCTGCCGACATCGCCCTTCCTTCTTCTTCTCTGCCTCTGTCCCGCCCTCGACGACGTTACGTCACACGAGGGCGGGGCAGGCAGAGAAGAAGAACGAAGGCCGACGTCGGCAGCTCAGCAGAGCTCAGTGCTGCATTCCCGGACCCTCGCTGTTTCAATAGCGGAGCGAGGGCCTGGCCGGGTGGAAGGTGGGTGGTGACGGCTCGGTGGGGGGGCGCGAACTCGGAGGGGGAGGGGCAGCGGCAAACTCGGCGGTGGGGGCGGGCCTTTCAACCCCCCCTTCCTATAATAGCCCGTTTTTACTGGCTCAAAGGCTAGTAATTCTATAAAGCAGGTGTTAGCAATAAATGTTTAGAGTACCAGCATATATGCTCACATATGCCTTCACGCTATTCTGGAAATATGAACATATCTGTGATAGCGCATATTTTACAGGTGGACGTGTACATGGGTATATTCTGGTTGGATCATAAGTGGGTATACACATTTTCATGCACAACTTAGAGAATACTATAACTGATGCATGTATCAGTGGAACATAGGCACAGGGCCGCCGAGAAGGTGGGGCGAGGGGAAATTCCCCCAGCCCGGTCTCCAAGGGGAGGCCCAGTGCTGGCAAGCTTCTTCCTGCCTGCCTGATTCCGGGTCTGTCTCTCTCCTGTTCCTGTGATCTAGGACCCAGATGATTGTATTAACGCGATAACCTGTGTGACCCTGGTAATTGTGTTAATGTAATCATCTGGGTCCCGGCACACAGGAGCAGGAGACGACAGAATGAGGGAGGAGCAGTCAGACACTTGAAGGTAGGGGGCGGGCAAGTGGCCTGAATGTGGATGGTGGCCTGAGTGTGTGGGGGAGTGCGGCGTGGCAGCCCAGGTGGGGAGGGGCAGTCGGCAGTCCTGCCCCATGCCTAGCAGTGTCTCTTGGCAGCCCTGCGTAGGCAAATGCTTATGCCAGAGCTACGGCTGGAATAAGTGCTCACGCCTAAACACTTACATGAGTATATACCCAGTTATGCCAGTATTCTGTAAAGGAAAGCAGCTGAATATATATCTGTCAGGTCCCCTCTAAGGGCCTGTATATAAGTGCCACTGTAATAGAATTACCCCATATGCAGATAAGTTTCCTATGTACCTATATATCTGTGTACTGCCACTGAAAATTCTGGAAATTGCCGAACTCTCCACATAGGCAATGATATTCAGCTGCTGTCTGTACAAGTATTTTAGGCCAATAAAAGACTGTCAGCTGCATTGAGCCTGCTTTTAGTGGGAAAGTGCGGGATACAAATATAATAAACAAATAGATAAATAAATAAATAACTGCTCTCCACATATATTCAGCACCTCTCACTATCTGGATAAGAGCACTAATTTATACAGAAGGGGTCACTATTCAGACCATGGGAGGCAGCCCGCTAACACCCGTGGTGGCAGTGAGACCGGAAATTCAGTGCCGGGTCATTTCCAGTGACCAGCATTGAATGTCCGGTTTATTTTTGGCCAGTTTAAACTTAACCGGCTAAGCCAATATTCAGCACTGGCCAGTTAATTTTAAACCAGTCAAAGATAGGCCTGCTATTTCGGCGGCCCTATTTGGCCACCAAACTTAGCCAGCGATGCATTGAAATTAGCAGATAGCTAGTTATATCATGCTATGTAACCAATTATCCTCTATTTCCCACTGAATATTCACAGATAGCTGGTTAAGCGCTATTTAACCAGTAGAAGCCATTCCTGGCTCATTAAATAGCGCTAAATATTGGGAGGAATATATTAAAATGCCACTGCCAATGTTTTAAAAGAATGTAGTCCACATCTTTTGAATATTATCCCATTTATGTCCAAATCAAACATGTTAAGGTTAAGAATACACTCTTGCAATAATTATTACTTTGAAATAATAATGTTTACTTATTTTTATTAATTCTTTAAAGCTGTTTCCACACCTTTGAGCAATTTCTTGGCTATATTCACATTTTCTGAAGTCCTGTGTTATTCTCCCCACTTCCTCCTCTTGAACTTTATATCTTTTCTCACATGTCATCTCCCACTGGAGAAATGTGAAATTGGCTTGAGTTAAATCAGCTCCTGCAGAGACGATGGGGTTGATGTTGTATTATTCCTTCATGTGGGTGCTTCCATATTATTTTCTTCCTTGTGTTTATTACTGCTGAAGGGCTGGCAGGGTTCACATTGTGCAGTGATTTGTAGCAGGATAGAGTTTGGGAAAACCTAGAACATTGAGGCAAAGAAAATAATAAGGCCATCAAATAAAGACATTTTTGAATCACTGCCATGCATTTATGTGAGGAAAAAACCAGTACTACCAATTCATATATATACATTGTAGTGAATGTTTTGTATATTGTTCATTGTGGTATATGTTGCAGATTGGCATTAAATCTCTGACCCATTTACCCTTTTTCCCTCTTGTCACCAGTGGGCCAGTGTACTTAGTAGAGTAGCTCTGGAGCAGGAAAGGATCCTGAACCCAGTGTTGGACCGTGTCCGCACAGCTGACAACCAACAGCTGCGCTCATTAACAGGGCTGATCCGCAACCTCTCTCGGAATGCCAGGAACAAGGATGAGATGTGTGAGTGTTGGGAGATTTTTACTGGCAATGATAAGTCACCGTGGCCAACAGCAAACAGAGTGGTGAGGGAAAGGGGAGGGTACAAGTAAACCAACGGTACAGCCAGAGGCAGGACTGACTTTTTGGGCACTCAGGATAGGTGATCAAAATTACATCCCTTCATCTTCTGAGGTTTGTGTACTCTGTGGTAATCTGAGAACCAGATGCAGGGGGTTGGGGTGTGAACTGGTCCCAGAGAGAGGAAAGGGAATCAACAATTCTACCTTAAAACTCATATGCCTCAAAATCATGGAATGAGATAGCTGTGGGTAGACTCACAGCACTTGTCTAAAATTAAAAAGGCAACTAAAAATGATGGGCTCAATATTCAGCCTGCAGTGATCAGTGTTTTTCTGACTGCCGCCGACGTTAAACCTGGAAATTCAATGTATTGAATTCCTGGGTTTCCAGAGCCAGGTAACGCATTATCGGCTAAGTGCAATATTGAGCATTTCACCGGCTATGGGTTACCACATAGAGATAGGACTGACTTTTATGTGGTCCTATTTATGCGGTGACCCTGGCCAGTTAAGTGCTGAATATTGACACTTAATCAGCCAGGTGCCAACTCCGCCCCCAGAATGCTCCCAAAATAGCCAGTTTTCAGTTCAGCGCTAACCAGTTATTTCAGCAGCATTGGCTAGTTAAGTGCCGCTGAAAATTAGCAGTTAGCCCCGAACAGATGATTTAACTGGCCAGGAGCTTTTTCTGGCTGATTAAATCACTTTAATATCAACCCTGATATTAATTACCTGCTGCCTATATTGTAAAGTGACCACATGGGGAATCCAGGAAACAAGTGTGATTTTTGGGATCCAATGCTGAGGCTCACCTACTGTTTTTCCATCTGTGATTTGCAGCAACCAAAGTGGTGAGTCACCTGGTAGAGAAGCTCCCAAGCAGTAACTCTGACAAATCGCCATCCACTGAAGTGCTGGTCAACATCATCGCAGTGCTGAATAATCTGGCAGTAGAGAGCCCAATTGCAGCCCGAGACATTGTCTACTTCGATGGGTTGAAGAAACTTGTCTACATCAAGAACAAAAGGGACAGGTGAGAAAATCATATTTGCTCTGCACCAGATGAGACGTCAGTGTGGAGTGTCCACCTCTTCTCAGGCTCAGGACAGGTGAGAGATCAGAGTGTGATCCACAGAGGTGGGTAGGGGCAAAAGTAATCCTGGACGGAGTCCAGGAAGCTAGAGAACAAGTACAGTGTGAAAGGAAGGCTGAGCAGTGCAAACCACAGACTATTGGATTTAGCTCATTACTTTTTTCAGTAGTAGCTCAAGGTGAGTTACATTCAGGTGCACTAGTTTTTCCCTGTCTCTAGAGGGTTTACAATCTATAGTAACATAGAGATGACATCAGGTAAAAATCTGTACAGTCCATCCAGTTTGCCCAATAAGATAAACTCATAGCATGGTATGATGCAATACTACATATACATACTTGATCTTGATTTGTCCTTGCCATTTTCAGGGCACAGACCGTAGAAGTCTGCCCAGCATTGTCCTTGTTCTCCAACTACTGAAGCTGTCATCAAAGCTCCACTCCAGCCCATCCAGATCTGTCTAGCCATGATTAGGGCACTGACCGTAGAAGTCTGCCCGGCACTGGCTTTGCTTCCCAATTACTGGAGTTGCCATCTAAGCATTGCTAAGTTTGTTTGGTTCCAACAGGATCTAAGGTGTCAATATTCAGTGGCACTTTTTTGGATAGGAGTGGCTCCTACCTGGATAAGTGCTGCTCAACAGGCCTAGGCACTGATTTTCAGTTGGTATTATCTGAATAATACCCCTAAAATCTTTACTGAATGCCCTTGCACTATCCAGATATCTGTCCTAACTTACTGCTATAGTTATCTGGGTACCGGCGCTGAATATTGGTGGTATTCGGGTAACTCCTTACAGCCACCTTGCACCCGGACATTCAGTCTGAGTCTGAGGCCCATCGTTGAGTAGCCAGGTATAAATTTAAATGCTGCAGTCATGTTGAATGTCAATGCTGACTGCAGTGTTTAATTATTAGGGAGGTAAGTTTGTACCTAAAGCAATGGAGGGTTAAATGACTTGCCCAAGGTCACAAGGAGCTGCAGTGGGATTTGAACCCTGGGTTCCTGGATTCACAGTCCACTGGCTGCTCCTCCAGTATCTGCAGTATTGTGGAAGGTTTGGAAAATGGACATCCCAGGGGCATCTAATGGCCATTATCTGCCATTAGTTTCTGTGTTACTCGCATCAGACAAGAAGCTGCCACCATCATGAGATACTGGCAAATCTCTTTCCTAACCTGTTTAATTTTTGCATTTTGCTTTCTTTGTTTGTAGCCCTGACTATGAGAAGTCCTCAAGAGCTGCCTCTAGTCTACTGGCCAACATGTGGCAGTACAGCAAACTTCATCGGGACTTCAAAGCGGTATGTCTGCTGTATGATACTAGAAATTATGCCTATTGACTGAGGTAGTTGCATCTGAAACGGACAACCCAAACAGAACCTGTTTTGGATTTAGCTCACATATCTTACACAACAAATAGCAGAATGTATGAAAGAGTGTTTCAGTTGTTTGCATGCTATTGTATCTTCTTTACAGGTTCTGAATGATTGAAAAGGGTCTTAATGGATTTGCAAAGTTGAGGGGGGGGGGGTGGAGGAGGGGGAATGCACACATTTTAATTTAATTTATTTTAATTTGCTGTACTACTGTCTTCTGCTGAACGGGTTAGCGTCAACTTCCTGTTCCAGGGCAGGGGACCGGCAGAGCAGACAACTTCATGTGTGTAGACTGTGACTCTATGACTGCTTGACACACACCCTTACTGCTTAGAAGAGGGATTGGGGTGATGTGCCTGGAGGAGGAGGGGGTTCTCTGCCCTGGATGGCAACCAAGCTAGGTACACCACTGGGAATGAGACATTTATTTTCATTAGCTATAGTATACACGCTTACGAGTAGACAGGCAGTATCACATCAACAACCCTAAAATTCCAGGCCCTATGGGAGTAATTGTAGAAAGTAGGTGCTAAGATTTACACATCAATTAGCAGATAAATGATTAGAATAGCAGCACATATGTGTAAATGCCAGATACATACCTATGCACTATTCTGTAACTCTGCATATATCATCAATAGCGCATAGTTTGCAGGTTGGCATATACATTGGTGGAATCTGGGCAGAGCATGACTGGGGGTGTGCTGTTATGCGTATAATTTATTGAATGCTATAATTTGCACAAGTATCTCCTGCAACTAGGGGCATGCACTTCCACCATTTCAATGGCTGGCATAAGTGCTCATGTGGAAATGCATACATGTGTATACACAGAATTCAGTAAAGGAAAATAGGTGCCAACTTTCTTTATAGTATAGGTCTACTAGGTACCCTCAGGGTGCCTAATTATAGGTGCACAGTTATAAAATTATCCCCAATATGCTTTAGGGAAGGGGGTGAGGTTTCCTCTTGTAACCTTCTCTTTCTTTTTGGGTTGGTTATTTATGGGAAAGACTAATGCACAGTGTTATTTAATATTGTCTAAATAAAACTGCCACATTCTACATACCATTAGAACCATTGGATTGTATATATTTCCAGAATGTAACTTCAGCAAATTACAGTATTAGGCCTCCAGGAATATATTTTCAGAGAAGGAAAGTTAAAAGACTAGTGTTGCAGTGGTATAGCCACAGATGGGCATAGGCGCACCCAATGTGGATTCAAGCCCAACCAGAAATGGCGCACTCTTGCTACAGCTGGCAGGGATCCCCAAGCCCTGCCAGCTGAAAACCTCCTACAGTTGCCTGAAACTTTCTGTGCCACCTGATGCTGGCACTTGGTGCATGTTCAGTTTTTGCACACATGCGAAAACTGAGCATGTTCTGGGTGCTGGTGTCCAGTCGCTCAGGAAAGCTGCCACTAACTGTGGAGCTGCGTTGGAGATTGTCCTGGCAGTGTTCAATGAGGTTTTCAACTGGTGGGGCTCGGAGAGCCCCGCCAGCTTCGGTATTTTAATGTTTTAGGTCAAGTTGGGGGAAGCAGGGGGAGGGGGTCTGCGGAGAGGACATGTACCCACCCAGTTTGCCCATTGGCCCACTCAAAATTTTAGGTCTAGATTGTCTATTTCCTGTGGAGTCTGTAGGTACTTACAGAGTCAATCACAGCTTCCGTAAGTCCGATATTCAGGGAGTCTGCAGATGAACCTAAATATCATATTACCAAGAATTCTGCATTGAGGTCTTGGCAAGGCACAGGAAAAAGATCAATCCTCCAAAACAAAAGATCTTTCACACCTAAAAAAAATTTTTTAAAAATTCCAACAGTGGATAAATATCAGTTTCAGAAGTCTGACAACTGATTCCAAAAAAGTATTTGAGCACTGAACAGTTTCTGCAATCCTGTCACTGAAACAGAAACTGGAGGAAAAAAAATTTAGGATCCCGAAATTGGCAGTATAATCTGGGCAGAAGTTATATATATATATATCGCAGCTCAGATTCTTCCCAAATTTAAAGATATAATGCTATCTCAGATCTATTTAAATTTGCCAAAAACACACTTCAAAATTCAGTTCTATAGGAATTAGTAAAGCATAATAAACTCTGACTCCACTTACATCAATCAAACCATCCTCTGCTACCAAATGTTTTTTGTGGAGTCTGTGGTTATATGGTCCCCTCTGATAACCTAGCCTCTGACCTTTCTACTTACCATAAGAAATATACCATTTGGACAAGTGGGGCAATAGGGTTTCTGCCTCCTTACACCCACCCTAAACTATAGTGGACCAGCCACCCCCAAGATATGGGGTGGCCGAGAAGACAGAGGCTATCTCCTTCCAAGAAGAAAGTCTTTATTCCTTACCAATTTAGATAATACCAAAGCAATCAGGCAATAACAAATAGCAATTTGTTATGAGAGGGGGAGAGAGACCACCGCTGTAAAGATTTACTCACTGTTGATCATCTCAGCCTCTGCCTAAATACAATAAACAGTGACTTATATACCTTTTTGTACAATGGACTGGGCATCAATTCCCTCCCAAATCCTGCAGCTTGCAACTTCAGCTAATTTCTGTCTTACTGCATTGTTTACATAGAATGGAACACACTATCTGAATGTTATGGAACACAGCATCTTATAACAAGTCCAAGGTTTCTTTTACAGGAGATTGTAGCCGTCATTTTGCCACAGGAATTTCTCCAAGACCCAGGTCTTATCATTGTTTTGTCTAGTAACCTCAACACATCTTCACTTTCAAACTGTGTATACATTCTTAGTGTCCTTGTGATGTAGAGTCAGTGGCAACAACTCTGTCAGGGAGGGGAAGAGCATGACCTCGAATTCACAGCTTTCAGCAGAAAGTACAGAAATATGCAGCTCTCAGGCATTTTAAGTTTGAGCCTTTAGCTATGCAGTTCATGGGTCATAACTGACCTGTCAGTGGTCGAGGGTTCAAATCAATTCAGGATACACCATTGACAGAACTGCAGAAAACAGTAAAAGGAAGCTACTACGAAAATTAAAAGTCCTTTAACTGAATTCTAGAGGCATGTAATGGTATCATCAAATTTCATTCTCCTGGGTGAATAGGGAAAGGGAATGGTATTTGATACACTGCCTTTCTGTGGTTTTTTGCAACTACATTCAAAATGGTTTATATAGTTTATACAGGTACATATATGTACCTGGGGCAATGGAGGATTAAGTGACTTGCCCAGAGTCACAAGGAGCTGAAGTGGGAATCAGACCCAGTTCCCTAGGATCAAAGTCCACTACACTAACCACTAGGCTACCCCTCCACTCCAATAGCTAACATGTATCAATTATTAAAGGTGATGTTATGTTGTGTTATGTTATGTTACATAATTTTCGTATTCAGCAATGACCATTAGTAGTTCTATGTGGATCACATAGTCAAGATAACAGGAACAGTCATCCTAGAATTACAATAACATATAGTTGCATAATTATATTAAAAATATTTTACAAATAAGTAGGTTTTACGAATCTTGTGGAATACTATATAGTTTGATATTACCACTGTGAATTTGAGTTATGAATTCCACACATAAACAACTTGATAATACAAAGAAAAATTAAATAAAATTTTTTTAACCTGTTAAGGAGATGGAAAACAGAGTAACATTTGGTTCTGAGTCTTGCTACAAGCAGGCACCATTAGAAATAAGTGTTACCCAACTAACTAAATAAAATGGGTCCTCACCATACAAAATACAAAAAACTAAGGTGCAAAGTTTAAATTGTACTCTAGCATATACAGGCAACCAGTGTAACTTCTAAAGCAATGGAAAAACGAAGTCTTATTGTTGAGCAGAATATATCAATCTGGCGGCCGCATTTTGTACCAACTATAGCCATCCTATTAGAGTTTTAGAGCAGCTCAGATAAACAACATTGCAGTAATCCAATCTGGATAAAATCAAAGCCTGCACCACCAATTTAAAATTTTCTGTCTCAAAATATTTGCAAATTGCACTTAATTGTTATAGCATGTAAGAAGATTTGCTAACAAGAGACTTTACTTGATTAGAAAATGTCATAGAGCAACCCACATCTACACCCAAGATTTTTGAACAGGTTTCCAAGGTGAAAGTGTTAGTACCTATGTAGACAAGGGCGAGCCTTGTGGATCCCCACAATCCCGGCTCCAGCTATCTGAAAAAATTCCATCTTTGTGCACTCTATAGCTACAGGTTGACAAAAATTCCTCAAACCAAGCCAACACCCTGTTGCTTATTCCAATATTATTCAGCCTGGTTAACAGAATATTATGGTCAACTAGGTCAAAAGCACATAACGGATCAAACTGAATCACTATTGCTTTATGCCCTTGACTTAGTAGAGCTTTACCATACGTAATGATGGAAGCTACTACTGTCTCTGTGCTATGCCTTTGCTGTGTGACCTTATTTGGAAGACTGTGTGCAGTTCTGGAGACCACACTTTCAGAACTGTAGAAACCAGGTGGAAGAGCCATTCCAGGATGCAGATACTAAAATAGTCAATGGTCTTCATTTTAAAATATATAAGAATAGACTGAAATATCAATGGTAGTAACATTTAGGCAGCCTCTTTCAGTGGAAAAGGACAAGCAGGGCTGTGCCAACACGGTAAGCGAGGTAAGCATGGCAGGGGGGCGCTTCCCTCTGGGGGGCGCCGCCACACCATGCTCACCTCGCTCGCCCTCCCGCTCCCATTGTTCAACTTCCCGCCCTGAGGACAAGGTTGGAAGAGGGATAGACTCAGAAGTAATCTAAGGAACTTCATTGCAGAAGAGGTAGTACAAAATAAGAACCTGTATATAATATGTAAACTAATTTGATTGTAACCACAGAAAGGTGGTATATCCCGCACCCCCCACCCCAGTAGACATATGGAACCTCCTTTTAGTGGAGGCGGTGCACACAAGGACAGCATCAGAATTCAAGAAAACCTGGGACAAGCTCAGAGGATCTCTGAGGGAGAGGAAGAAATTGATATGAATGAGCAAACTGGATGGATAAATGATCTTTCTCATCCTTTTTTGTGCTAGAGAACCAGATGAATTTTAATTTCCCATAGAAACTGTATACTAGAGAGGTACATTCATTTGAAACAACAATAAAAGAAAGTCTGAAATGTGATTTTTTTTTTCTGTTTTCAGTAATGCATACTGCTGCTCAGTAATGCACATTATTCTTCAATAGTGCATTTTCTGTGATGACAATAGGGTGCACTAACGACGATATTGTCCCTGAAACAAAAACAACACAAAAACAGACCAAAACAAAAAATCCTGTAATTGGCACAGGACATCAAGCTAAATTTTTGTTCTGCACCCCACTACTGTATACTGTGCAGCTTTTTATATGAAGTAGAGAGCTGCATTGGAATGGGGCTTGCAGGAATCCTGAGGGTATGAAAGAATTTCCCATGGGATTCCCACAGGGATGGAAGAAGTTGCCGTGGGATTCCTGCTAGAGTGTAGTCAAAATCTTTAGTGACTCCACCATGAGGCTTGGAATGCACTGAGAGAGGCAACTGGAACACCAGAATGAGGGTTAGAACATACAGAGAGAGGCAGTTGGAGCGCCAGAATGAGGCTTAGAATGCCCAGAGAGGCAGCCAGAATACCAGCCTGAGGCTTGGAACACTCACTGGTTGAATACAGAATACCTTCCAAAAAACCACAGAATGCTGTAGGGGTTTGGGAGGAAACAGGGCTGTGAGTAAGTAAATAATAGCGTCAACTTCTGCGGGTATGGGTGGGGATGAAATGAATCTTAGTGGGTACGGGTGGGTTTGGGTTAGATTCCATTGGGGATGGGCCGAGATGGGTAAAATTTCTGTCCCCATGCGACTCTCTATGAAGCAAGAAGAATACATGGAATTAGTGTCAGGGCAAAAAGGCTCTTAGTGGTTTTGAACCAACAAACTGTAGAGGTGAAGACCCATTTCATGTGAACAGGCCTGTAGGTTTATGGGGAATCTAAAACCCAAACTTGCAATAGTGTCCCTGAGAACCGTATCGGTTCTCACAGCTTCTAAAAGGGATACTGGGATGCCAGGAAGACATTCCTAGCAATTTGAAGGCTGAGGGCTAACGAACCCTGAGAGCCTGGAAAAGACCCATGTACTGTAGAAACCTGTATCTATGCCCACCAGGCACAGCACTGAATTATTGTGCTAACTGTGCTTGCCTTTGAAATTGCTCAAATCGCTATTGACCCTGACTCCCTTCCTTGAGAAGAAAGAACCTGTAACTTAATACATAAGCCAGGATGCTTTTCATTAAAGGGTATACTAAAAGAAAGCCTGGCTGTGGAGTCCTGGACTGGAAAGGCCTTTTAACCTGACAATTAGCTAAAGAATCTTCCCAGACTGAGGCCCTCATTTTGGAAGGCTTATTCATGATTTGCACATGAAAATTCTGGACTTTATGCATGTAAATGACATCCATGTGTAAATGGTGATTTTAGAAAAGGTTCAATTTACATGTGAATGTCCATAATATGAAGATATTCCAAGGGATCGTGGTTTGCGTGTGGCCTGGGTGGGTCAACAATCTACTCGTGTATTCCCATTTCCAAAAGGGACTGCACATATATGACATAATATTTCCACGTGGAGATCACATCTGCTTCCTGGCAGTGCTCCTCTCAGTCAGCCTTGTACAGGAGGGATTAAGGAGGTAGAAACTAGTTTTGGAACAATCTCCATGTTCATAAATGTACAGAACTCACAACCCATATAGCTTTTAGATCCCTTACCTCACTTTAAAACATTTTCTGCTGACACTAAATAAAGATTGCGGCCTCTGTAATGAAATAGGAGCTTTTGTAACTACCCCTCTCAGCTGGACTGTAGTGATGTGCTCCCAGATATCTGTTGTTGTAGTCGTGGCGAATATCAAGGGAACACACACTCACAGCCGAGGGAGTAGAACAAATAAACTAACCTCGTCCTTTACTCTCAAAGAATAAAGGAGGAAAAGAAGCTAAAATTTAGGATTTGTCCCTGATATGGAAGAACTGCACCTTCAGATTTGCAAGTTATCTTTTTCTTTATTGAATACAAATGCAAGCAAATTTTCATTCAAATAAACTCAAATTCACAATTAGTGTGTGGCTTAATAGAACTGCAATAACATATTCAACATTCAAATGTAGAACTACATGTATACCCTTTACTTTTTCTGTTTCTTTCGACAGAATCACCTAAAAAGGCAGAAAAGAACCTTTTCAGATAAATATTTAAATTGTCTTTTATCAAAATCAGATATTTGTTGCTATTCTCTTTCCTTGCGATTAATGTAAGAATTTGAGTCCTTGTCCGCCTTATTTTCGAAAGTGATGGACGCCCAGATTTTGACCCAAATCGGGAGATAGGCGCCCATCTCGCAAAGGCGCCCAAATCGGTATAATCGAAAGCCGATTTTGGGCGTCTTCAACTGCAATCTGTCGCAGAAACGTGCAAAGTTGACGGGGGCGTGTCGGAGGCGTGGTGAAGGTGGGACTGGGGCATGTTTATCGGCTGAGGAGAGATGGGCGCCTTCAGCCGATAATGGAAAAAAGAAAGGCGTTTTTAGCGCGAATTTGGGTCATTTTTGTTGGACCCTTTTTTTCACGAACAAGTCCCAAAAAAGTGCCCTAAATGACTACATGACCACCGAAGGGAATCGGGGATGATCACCCCTGACTCCCCCAGTGGTCACTAACCCCCTCCCAGCATTAAAAAAACAACTTTAACAACTTTTTTTTCAGCCTGTATGCCAGCCTCAAATGCCATACCCAGCTCCATCACAGCAGTATGCAGGTCCCTGGAGCACTTGTTAGTGGGTGTAGTGGACTTCAGCCAGGTGGACCCAGGCCAATCCCCCCCCCCCTACCTGTTACACTTGTGGTGGTAAATGGGAGCCCTCCAAACCGCCTCCAAAACCCACTGTACCCACATGTGGGTGCCCCCCTTCAGCCATATGTGCTATGGTAATGGTGTAGAGTTGTGGGCAGTGGGCTTTGGGGGGGGGGGGGGATTTGAGGAGCACCCAAAGGATGGGAGCTATGGACTTGGGAGGTATTTAATTAAATATTGTTTAAACTTTCTCACAGCTAGCGTTCTGTTAGTACAGCTCTCACTCACCCAAAACACATCAGTTTTCCCCAAATGTATTCAGCAATACAGCTATGAAAAAGACAGTCTGTTTATTTAAGTACTCACTTCTCAGCCCAAATCACCTCATTCTCAGTACCAAGGCTCTTGTATTTCTTTCACCCAAAATTGTAACTCACTGTTTATTTCTTGAAATTCAGTACTATCACTGGAACACCATTCTCACTCACCTCAGCTCACTTTCCATACCAAAGTACCCTCTTTCAACCTGGTACACATAAGCCTGTGTCTTAATTGCTCTTTCTGTTACTTATTTCACTTTAAACCCATAAAATATATACTTTTTTCCTCCTGTATTTCACAGACACCCAGCATACGTTTTCTCTCTGTTTTAGAATCTTGGCTGTCCTAACTGAATCTCCATTTTGGCTTCCCCCATAGAAGTTAATACAAAACTCACTATACACAGAATCTCCAAGTCCATTTTAACCTAACCTGTACCCAAAACAGCAAGGAACATTTAATAGTACAATCCCCACCTAATCATGGGTTATTCTTTTGTTAAAATACCATATTTAAGAAACATCTCACACTTTTTTCACCTAACTCTATTAAAAAATTCCCAAACTAAATTTAAACCTTTTCTAGCCAGCACCAGCCACCAAAACCCCGAAACGGCCTCCCCAGAGCTCCAGGTAAGAAAAAAGACATTTAATATATTTCTTACTGACGCATTGACACTCGAGGGACGAAATGCGAGGCAAACGCGAACCCCGAACAAGTAACGCAAGTAGCTCCGAGGGATGGAGGGAGGGGGCCCCTTGCTAGCGTCCGTTTCATTACCATATATTACACTTTTACATGTATAGGTCTGCAAAATTGCTGACATACATGTGTCTTTATTTATTTATTTCACCATTTGCTATACCGGTATAGCTGGACACAGACCTGAGTGGTTTACAGACTAACTAAAAAGATTAGAAAAAAACTGCAATGTAAGATAAGAACTAGAGTGTTAAGTTGTCACATTTTCTTTGTTGATTTTTCATAAGTGTATATTTGTAAAATGGATGCTCCCACTGCATGTGCCAGCAAATACACTCTCAGTCCTGCAGGGATTTTAGAAGTGGCTCTAGGATGGCAGATACTTTTCTAAAATACCACTGTCTCAATTCTGATCTCTATGGGGTGAGAAAGCAATGATTTGGACCATAATTATGGTAGTTTTTCTGATGTTTTCTCTTTAAGCATGCTAAATTGGGTTGGCTGGAAGCCCAGTATTTTGTTTGCAGCGTTTAATAAACACAGTAATCCCTGGGACAAGTGATTCCACCCTAAGCACCCGAATGATATAATCCTCCTCCCTTTCATGGTCATCTCCCATCTAGGGGTTTAATCCAAACCCTGTCATTTTTAACACAGGGAGGGACCTGGCAATGTCCAGCAGAGGCAGGCTGTGAGCAAGAGGAATAAGCACACCCATTCATTGGGTAGGGAGGGGAGGGGAAAAAAGTCATATTGGCAGTGGAGGGAAGGGAACAATTCAGCATTAGTGCCCACAACATTTAGGGACAGCCCTGATGCCTACTCCAAACCACACCTGTAGCACCCATGCAACAAACTGCATTGCTTTTTCCAAGATGCTGTAAATGTCTGTTTAGCCCCACCCACTACAAAAACATGATAGGTTGACTATGAAATAAAACTTCAGTGCAGCTTCGCTTAACGAGAGACTTCAAAAATGTTACATTGAAAGAAATCCTCAGTTTACGTTCAGCCTTCTTTTCAATACTTAATGGATATCTCAGATAGTTGTCACTTAAATCTCCCTTGCCTTAAGCCAGTCACTTAGACAGATATTACATTTTTTCTTTGGGGGGGGGGGGAACTGAGCTCAAGGGGGAGGGGGCACAGGGCTTAGTCCTACTCTCCGCCTCCACCCTGTCCCCTCCCCTGCCCCACTTTCCTTGCCTCCCCCCCTCCCCCAACAACCTGCAAGTACCTGAGCTGGCAGGGATCCCCAAGCCCTTCCAGCACAATTATGTCCTCCACCAGTGGCCTGGCAGTTGGCAGCTCTTTTCATAGGCCACTGCAGCACCACCTCCCTCTCCTCTCACGTGCTCAATTTCTGCTGATGATGGGCTTGGAGATCCACACCAGCCACTGCAGACGGTGCCACAGTTTGAGGTGGCCATTTTGCAGCAGGAGCTACCAGCAATTGCTCCTGCCTCTATTTAGACCCTAGGGATAAGTGGTACATGTGAATGAGGTGCTGGAGGAGTAGCCTAATGGTTAGTGCAGCAGACTTTGATCCTGGGGAACTGGGTTCAATTCTCACTGCAGCTCCTTGTGACTCTGAGCAAGTCACTATATAAACCACTATAAGTGGTTTACATATACTATATAAACCACTATAAGTGGTTTACATATACTATGTAAACCACTTTGAATGCAGTTGCAAAAACTACAGAAAGACAGTATATCAAGTCCCATTCCCAAAATAGGATTGGGAGATCTTGGGATCCTTATTTAAAAAAAAAAAAGATTGGGGGGAAGCAAAGTTGGAGTAACTTTTTTTCAAAGAGATCAAGGGTAATAGGGCAGTATTTTAGCATTCACCAGCCCTACTAAGATGCTCTTTGGAGCACTGGTCTAGGGGTTAGTGGAGGGGGTGGGGGATTTAATACAAAGTTAACACCTCTTGTGTTGTTAGCTTTCCTGGAATAACACAGCATGCAAAGTTTAACGAAACTGTGTTACCCTATTTGCATTAGAAGGAGCTACTTTTTCATGCTTTGCAGCTCATTATTATTTAATGTGCATTAAGGTATGCTATTGGCAAATAATGAATGTTACTGCCAATTAACACATGATATTGCTATTACACAGCTTAGTATCTAGATTCCTTAGATTGCAAGTCCTGTAGGAATAAGAAAATGCCTACTGTACCTGACTGTAACTCACCTGGAGCTTCCAATGAAAAAGACCTGATCTAAAATCCAAAGAATTAAATTCTAAATGAGGGCTGATGATGCATTCACCCAATCAAGGTTGGTTCCCATTGAGCTGGAAGATTAAAATAGAGCAGTTTGGTACTGTTGGACCAAAAATGCACAAGTGGAAAAATAAAACAAATGGATATGGTAAAGGAACTTTAGCAAGATCCTTGGCATGTATGAATAAAAAAATGCAGGTATTGTTTCCAAGAGGTGGGAGATCTCCAGTTCCACCATGAGCTCCTGTGGGTGAACTGGTAAAAGTTCAAAGGACTTTTCTAGGGGGGGGGGGGGGGAAATATCTCCTTTCAAAATGGACCCTCCTTCCCACTGTAGTGAATAGCAGGGGGCAAAGGCTGGGCTAGGACCATGCCAGAAAAGTACTCATAGGGCATTTGTTTTTAACTCTCCAAGCTTCTCAGCAGAAAGTGTTTACCTGCAAATTCTGCGGATGGTATGAACCAACTCTCCTCTCCAGAATATTGACAAAGGGAAATTTCACAGAGTGTTTCCTCTGAACATCAACTTGCAGGCCCACAACTACAAGGAAGTGTTACAGGCAGACATCTGTCCATGCTGCTGATACAGGGTGTATAACCACAGAACTGCTTTATCTAGGGTTACTATATTTGGTCCCCCCAAAATGAGGACACATGCCCCACCCCTTTCACCACCACCCCATCACACATCCCTAAGAGTGTCCTCCCCTCCCCTTACTCTACTGCCCTGGTGGTCTAGTGACCCCTTCGGGCAGGAAAGAGCCCATAGGTGGTCGGTGGCCCAACTGTTTGGGGAGGCTAAAGGGGCGGGGTTAGGGGTGGGGCCAGGGGTGGAGCTTAAATCCATAATTGTCTGATAACACACAGAAAAAAAAATAAAAATAAAAGTCGCAATTAACACGTTTTATTAAATTTAGATATTAGATATATATCATATGTCAAAGAATAAAGTGGTTGCTCAAAGCATATATTAACCACAATCGCTCAACTGCAAAACACTATGCACAACTTTGTGCAAAAACACACTCAGAACCTTACAGTACCATAAACATTACACTGGGCAGAACCTAATACACCAATATACCACCCATACGGAAAATGCAGACCGTCAACAATATGAAACAAGGGATCATAATATCACAATTCTCAAGTACAGCCACAAAACACCCTAATTCATGTTTAATGTGGGATAAAATGCCATAAATAAGTAAATAAATATAAACTTTTAGTGTTGAGCACCTGATTCTCAAAGTGGACATATTCCAAACACTATCAAACATAAATGGCGAGTGACCGTACTCACCCGCAAATGCGCAATAGAGACTTACGTGATGACGGGTGGGGGGACAGAGAGGGAAACTGCGTGAAGGAGAGGGAGGAAACTGCCGATGTCGCTACCGCTCCCCCCCCCCCGAGGTCGCCGCTACGAGCTACCGCTCCCCCCACCCGGCCCCACTCTCTTCGATATTGAACTTACATCGAAACGCAGCAGGTACATTAGCTGAGCTCCCGTCGGCCTTCCTTCCCTGCCGACGTTACGTCACACGAGGGCGGGACACAGGCAGAGAAGGAAGGCCGACGGGAGCTCAGCCGATCTGCGTTTCGCGCTGTAAGTTCAATAGCGATGAGAGTGCCCGGGCCGGGTGGAGGGGGGGCGGCGGCGGAGACTCCGGGTGGGGGGAGCAGTGGTGGTGACCTCGGGGGGGAGGGGCCTTGGAAAAAACCCCATACTACTAGCCCGTTTTAACGGGCTCAACGGCTAGTAATGAAATAAAATGATCTTTTCTACCTTTGTTGTCTGGTGACTTTGTTTTTCTGATCATGCTGGCCCAGTATCTGATTCTGCTGCTATCTGTCCTCTTAACTTCGTTTCCAGGGCTTCCTTTCCATTTATTTCTTTACTTTCCGCCTTTCTTCTTCATTTCTTGTCCTACATCCGTAAGTAAAAGCTGGGTCCTCCACAGACTTTGACTGTCCAGTGGATCCAGCTTCTGCCTATTTTCTCCATCCATGTGCAGTTTTTCTCCTCTTTTCCTTTTCCCTCATCTCATCTCCTTCCTCTCTCTTCCCTCCCCTCCCCTCTATGTCCAGCAATTTCTCCTCTCTCCCTGGGCCCAGACCTCCCATCCATGTCCATCCTTGCTCCTCTCTCCCATGCCCCCTCCATTCATCCATATCCAGCAATTCCCCTCTCTCCCTGGGCCCTGCCCTCCCAACCATGTCCATCCATGCTCCTCTCTCCTCTTCCCCCACCATTCATCCATATCCAGCAATTCCCCTCTCTCACTGAGCCCTGCCCTCCCATCCATGTTCCTCTCTCCCCTGCCCCCCTCCATTCACCCATATCCAGCAATTCCCCTGTCTCCCTGAGCCCTGCCCTCCCATCCATGTCCCTCTCTCCCCTGCCCCCTCCATTCATCCATATCCAGCAATTCCCCTCTCTCCCTGAGCCCTGCCATCCCATCCATGTCCCTCTCTCCCCTGCCCCAACTGCCCACCCTCTTCTCCCCCCCCCCCCCCCCACAATCCCTTTCCTCTTTTTTTTCTTTTAAATTTACCTCCGAAGTCTGGCAGCGCAGCGTCAGTGAAAGTGCTCCCAGTGAAAGCGCTTCTCTTCGTTCAGTGACCCGCCTTCTTCTGATGTCATGATGTCAGAAGAAGGCGGGACACTGAGCGAAGGGAAGCGCTTTTATTGGGAGCACTTTCACTGACGCTGTCGCTGCGCTGCCAGACAGTGGAGGTAAATTTAAAAGAAAAAAAAGGAAAGGGATCTTGGGGGAGAGAAGAGGGCGGGCAGTTGGGACGAGCGGCGAGCCCCGGCCGGCGGAACTGGGTCATGTGGGCGTCGTCACGTGAAACTACAGGTGACGTCATCAGGATCCCCAAAGCCTCCGATACCGGGCGCCTATGAAAGAGCACCCTCTTTCCTGCCTGGAGTGCTGCCCGGCATCCTGTTCCCCTTGCAATGCTAAGTGCTGATGGTCCCGGCGCCGATTCAAAATGACCGCCGAGAGTTGACACGGCCTCGCGAGATTTCAACTCTCGGCGGCCATTTTGAATCGGCACTGGGACCGTCAGCACTCAGCATTTCAAGGAGAACAGGATGCAGGGCAGTGCTCTGGGCAGGAAAGAGGGAGCTCTTTCCTGCCCCAAAGAGGTCACTAGGCCACCAGGGCAGTACAGTAAGTAAGGGGAGGGGAGGCTAGGATAGGACATGTCCAGGTAAAACCAAACATATGGTAACCCTAGCTTTATCACTTGAGAATAATTACCTAGTAACCAGACCAGTGCATTCTCCTTAATTCCACTAGATCTTGCTAGGTCAAATAATTATGAGCAATTGCCTTTTATTCCTTTGCTTTTATAACAGGTTGTGTGCTGTGATATTATTACCATTTGATGTGTTATGTTAAACTATATTTATAATTTGTTTGTGCTGTGGTACATTGAAATTCTTTAATTGCGATATACGTTTTGCTGGATGTTATCAGTGTGATTCTATAACTTGGTGCCAAGAAGTAGACCCCACAATTGGGTGTGCTTAGCTTCAGTTCTCTAATGGCTTCAGGGCATGTCTAAGACAGTATAGTATGGTAGCACAAAGCTGTGTTGGCTTGCTCAAATATAGGCGTACCCATTTATGACAGGTATAAGTTGGTGTGCCTAAGTGTGCCATGCAATGCATGCAATTGATATCATTCTATAAGTTGCATATGTTACATGGCCACACACACATGGCCTGTCAGTGCTCCATCTACATGTATACTCTCTTGCATGTATACATTAAGGACTAGATTAGGCCTAAAAAAGCACTATTATATAAGGGGGTCTTTTATAAAGGTGTGGTAGTGTTGTATTTGTGCACTGATTAGCATATGCTAAATGCTTATTCTTAGTGCACACTAAAAACGCTAGCTCATTTTAGTGAAAGGATCCCTAAGCGCGCTTAAAGTTAGGCGCGGTTTATAGAATAGTTCTTACACCCGGGAATCACACCTAACTTTAGGTGTGGCCATTTACACTAACTGAAACATGGTGCAAGTGTACGCACCTAAATTAGATGCATATCCCCATTAATCTATACAACCTGCATTAATTTTAGGAAAAAGTCCCCGTTACACCCATGACCCTCCCATTTCCACACTTTCATTTTCTTATTACATGTAACTTTTAGGTGTGGATCTTGCACATAAATTTACATGAATAAAATGCTAATTGAATTAATTGCTGCCAATAATTGCTTGATAAAAAGCCAATTATTGGTGCTAATTAGATTGTTATTCAATTAAATTGTGCACGCAAATTGGACATATGCCCAAATTTGTGTGCACAATGTTTGGTGACTTTTATAGAATTAGGGGGTAAGCGAGTGCAAATAGCGCCTAACATGTGTGAATCTACCGCTGACATGTGTAAGCGCTATTAGTCTATATACACTTGCCACTAGATTATATATATGGTGCCCAGATTTGGATGCATTTTCAAGAATTGCTGCTGCTGCACTGCCACGTTTTGGAAAAGAAAAAAATAAGGTAAACGTGGGGAAGAGGGTTGAGGAAGAAAGGGGAGAGTGCTGCTCCCTGGAGAGTGTCATCTAATGGTAGGGCCACCACGGTTCAGCAGGTGTAAATTTAGTGCCCAGAGAACTGGCACTAAGTGTTATTCCGTAAAGGAATTCAATGGATTAATTTTAACTGATTATATTTCTTTGATTGTCATTAAATTATGTGCTCCTGGCCTGTCCAGTTTCTTGTTTTGTAATCCGCATTGAACTGCGAGGTATTGCAGGCTATAAAAATAAATTGTTATACGATGTTATGTTAGTGCTTAGCAGCAGTCTTTTTCCGGTACCCATTTTTGAATGACATTTACTGAATTCCCCATTTGGAGCTAGATTCTATATATGGTGCCTTAAAAATTGGCGCCAAAAAAGGGAAAACACCTAGGCGTATTCTATAAACTATGCCTAAAATTAGGCATGGTTTGTAGAATACGCCTAGCACCCATCTGCATGACTAAATATGGTTATGCAACTTCAAACAAAATGGCAACCACTTATTAAGATTATAAAGGTTTGAACAGAGCTGGCGCTAGAATAAATGCTCAGGGGGACAGTCCTTGAGGCAGCTCAGGTTTGAGCGAAACATATGTCGGACAGCTTTACCCCTGGGTCTGATGATAAATGGAAATAAGATAAGTTAAAAAGTTTAACGTGAATCTATGGATAAGAAATTTATATAAAAATTTAAAAAGCTCAATATGGTAGACCTGACCTATGAAGATGATGGATGTTGTTAACATTGCCATACAAGATAATTATAGTTGGCAATGAACATCGCTGAGGTCAATCGAATGAGTTGATGAAAAACCTATATGAAATGTGAAAAAATTCTGTATTTAAAGTGTGTTAGGTATATATTATTTGGACACTTGAAGAGTACAATTAAATATAGTTATGGGCATTTACACCAAGCAAAACTTAGTGTAACTGCTGATGCCCAAATTAGGCGTAGACCAGGTATATTCTATAACAATGCACATAGTTTGTAGAAATGCCCATGACCTGCCCATTCCACTCCCATGGTTTCACCACTTTTTCAAATATGCACCTTAGAATTTATTCGCATTACTTTTCAGGATACACTTAGACAGTTGTGTGCGTAAATTCTAGTTAATGCCAATTAGTGTCAATAATAGCTTGTTAAGTGGCAATTATCAGCACTGATAGGCTTGTTAAGCAATTAAGTTCCGCGTGCTAATCAGAATTCAACCTGATATGTGCATGCAACTCAAGTTGTACTATATAGAATCTGGGTATTGATGCCTAACATTACGCACCCAGTTACAGAATGGCCCTTTAAGTGACTTGTTCCATGCTGTTATGCATATGCACAACTGTCATACATATTCCTCATTAAAATATTGATTTTATGTGATTTACAGAAAGGTTACCGGAAAGAAGATTTCCTCAGTTCCTGAAAAGCACATGCAGTGAGAGACCCAGTGGAAGATGAGACTTTCATTGGCCTACTCCCTTTGCTTTGGGAAATTGCTTGTTTCCCCATCAATAGAGACTGAAGCTTTATCCACGCAGCCTCTTCAAGGCTGCCATCTTGTAACAGCAGCAGGGAACACCAGCATGCACTTCACCTGCCTCAATACTTATGTTTACTACAATTGCTTCTCATTGCATCACGGGATACTGGGTGCTCCTTTGCTGATGGTGGCTGGGTCCTGATGTTACCTGCAACCAGCTTCTCTTCCCTTTGTGTCACACTGAGTGACTTGTGTGATGACATTACTGAATGTTTGATAAAGAATTCAACCTTCTCCTCCATTACCTTCTGTGTCAAGTCTGCTACAAACTTCCAGAGAAATAAGTATAAAATACCAGTGCTGTGATCCTTCCCAGTCCTGGTTCTGAACTCAGGTGAGATACAACTGCCACATAATGTGGAAATCTCTTAGAAGCCCACTGTGACATTAAGCAAACAGGAGGACAAACAATGCTGAAAAGGAGAGTTCCTACTGTTGCATAAAAAAAACATTAGATGCTTTTAGTGCCTTTCATCATGATGTATGCAAAAGGTTTATTCTTGTACAAGTTAAATAGACTGTATTTATCGTGGAATATGAAAGCACAAGATCTCCTTAAGGATGAAGGGGAACGTTCAGCTTTATGGGTGAATTTTGTTGGAGGGACGGGGGGAGGGGTGGGGAAAAATTGACTGCCTTAATTGTTGGTGTAGGATAATTTTAGCTGATGTATGTATCCTTGAAGTGGCTGCATCTACAACAACAGTGTCTTAAACTCTAATTTTGGTGTATTTTGGCTGTGGGCTTTGTTAAAAAAATAATAAAAATGGTTTACTTACCCTTTACACAAGGCTGGAAAGCAAGCTAATTTCATAGTTATGATAAAAAGGTAGGTCAGGAAATATAATTTTCCTTTTTGTATTGCTTAACGATTGTACCCTTACAAACATACTAGCTTTGAGTTTTATCGGAGCTGCCATCTTTGTTTTCCCCTATTGCAAACGTCCCCTTTCCCCTGTTCCTGAGGTGAGCAGTATAGGAGAAAGACAACAACACAGTGTGTTTCTGGAACAAGAGACACCAAGGTGAGGCAGCATCTTATTTCTCCAACCTCCTGTAAACTAAGGAAAACCAAATGTGTGGCCCACCCTCAACCAGGGCTGGTACAGGTTCTGAGAGCAATCCAAGATCATCATTATTTTCTGCTTTGTATTTGCTTATGATGTGATACCAGCACTTAATGAAGAGGCTCTCAGCAGCCCACTGCCATTCAGTGATACTCATAAAAACAAACTGAGTCAGACCAATGATCCATCTAGCCCAGTATCCTGTTTCCAACAGTGGCCAACCCAGGTCACAAGTACCTGGCAGAAACCCAAATTGTGGCAACATTCCATGCTACAAATCCCAGGGCAAGCAGTTGCTTCCCAATGTGTGTCTCAATAGCAGACTATGGACATTTCCTCCAGGAACTTGTCCAAACCTTTTTCAAACCCAGATATGCTAATTGCTGTTACCACATCCTCTGGCAAAGAGTTCCAGAGTTTAACCATTCACTGAGTGAAAAAATATTTCCTCCTATTTGTTTTAAAAGTATTTCCATGTGACTTCCTCGAGTGTCCCCTAATCTTTGTACTTTTGGGATGATTAAGAAATTGATTTACTTCTACTTGTTCTACACCACTCCGGATTTTGTAGACCTCAATCATATCTCCCCTCATCCTTCTCTTTTCCAAGCTAAAAAGCCCTAACCTCTTTAGCCTTTCCTCATACAAGAGGAGTTCCATCCCCTTTACCATTTTCTTCTTTGAACCTTTTTATAACTTAGGGGGTCTTTTACTAAACCATGGTAGCATTTTTAGCGCGTGGTAGAAATCAGCTAGTGGTAAATGCCAAGACACCCATAGGAATATAATGGGCGTCTCAGCATTTACCGCCAGCTGATTTATACTACAAGCTAAAAACACTACTGCAGCTTAGTAAAAGCCCCCCTTAATTCAGAAAGGGGCTTCTATAATCCCCCACTGATGTGTTTAATGTGCAGCACACTAATGAGGCCAATTCAGACTTTAGATCTGGTTAATATCAGTTTGTGTGCTGTGTGTTCTTCTGTTCCAAAAATGCAATATTGAGTAGATTACAAATGTAGGCCTTTTATAGCGAAGAAAGATAAGCTGTGAAAAGCCGAAGTAGGAATAGTGCAAAAGAGGATGTGTGATCACAAGCAAAGTGCACAAAAAAAGCAGAATTCCTGCATTTCTCTGCAAGGTCATTTTGAGGTTGATATTCAAACAATTTATTCAGTTCTCTTTGACAATAAATCTTCATGTTTGAAAAGTTGGGACCACTGACCAGTGAATCATTTGGCTGGACGACTCAATGTCCAGCAAAAAGTTAATCAGTTAAATAAAGGCAAGATCAGTAGTGTGTAGGATGGGGTTATCTTTTAACTGAATAGTGCTAATGTTCAGTATTATCTGGTTAAAAATAACCAATTAACAGGGCTGCTGAGAGACAGAGCTGGGGCTGCCAAAGCTGCCCCCCACTCGGGCTGCTACTGCCTCCCACAACTCCTCCACTCAAGCAGCCGCCACCCCCCCCCCCCCCCCCCCTTAACCTTCCTGCATTTCTGTCATTCTCCTGTTCCAGTGTGCTGGGACCTGGGTTATCGCGTTAACGCAATCATCTGGATCCTGACACACAGGAGAAGGAGAGAGACAGGCCATGTTGCCAGGCCCCTCTTGGAGGCTGAATCCAGGGAATCTTGCTCCCCCTGCCACCCCCTCTCGGCTGTCCTGCTAAGTAAAAGTCTGGCTACACAAATAGCAGTTATAGAAATAACCAGGTAAGTTTCTGAATGCCTTTATCAGAATATATTCAGCAGCGCTGACTTAGCCAGTAATGTCTTTAGTCAAATAGCTTGATACCATGGTACAACGATGAACTGAAAAAGCTAAAAACACAAGCCAGGAAACTCGAACGCGCATGGAAAAAAATCAAAAGATGAACACACTCTCAACACACGGAAACAATCACAAAGAAAATACAAATACGCAATAAGACAGACCAAAAGATCATACTATAAAACTAAAATAGGGACAGATTACAAAGACACGAAGAAATTATATCAGCTTGTGAACAAACTCCTAGATAGCAACCCAATCACCGCATCGAATACAGACATCCCATCTGCAGACAAACTTGCTAAGTACTTCAACAAAAAAATAGTAAACCTACGTAACACACTACCTCAAGACAACATTGACATCGAAAACTTCCTTGATGAGCTGGACCCGACCATGGGAGAGTACCCGGCTGACTGCACTTGGCTGAACTTCGTCCTCCTTACCGTTGACACTGTAGCATGGGCGCTCAGTACATTCACCAACACTCACTGCAAACTAGATACCTGCCCCAACTACCTACTGAAATCCACCCCTGATCGCTTCATAGCAGATCTCACATCCCACCTAAACTACATGCTCCAGCATGGTCTCTTCCCGAAGGAACATGGCAATATTCTACTCACCCTGATACCAAAAGACACCATGAAAAAAGCAAATGAAATCACCAACTACCGACCGGTAGCATCCATCCCGTTGTCAATCAAAATGATGGAAAGCATGGTGGCCAAACAACTTACAGACTATATAAACAAATTCTCAATACTACATGAATCACAGTCAGGCTTTCGCCCCATACACAGCACAGAAACAGTACTCCTCACTCTCCTAGCCAAATTCAAGCAACAAATAGCAGTCGGTAACAACATCCTCCTCCTCCAATTCGACATGTCTAGTGCATTCGACATGGTAAACCATAACATTTTAATGAGATTACTCGACAAATTCGGGATTGGCGGCAACATACTCAGCTGGATCAGGGGTTTCCTAACCACAAGAACATATCAAGTAAAGTCAAAATCAAGCATATCATCACCTTGGAAAGCAGACTGCGGAGTACCACAAAGATCACCACTATCGCCAATCCTCTTCAACCTAATGATGACCCCACTAGCTAAGATCTTATCCAACCAAGGACTCAACCCTTTCATCTATGCAGACGATGTTACTATATACATTCCTTACAGATCCACCCTGACAGAAATCACCAATGAAATCAAGATCAGCTTAAACATCATGGACTCTTGGGCAAATGCATTTCAACTAAAACTCAACAAAGAAAAAACACACTGTCTCATCCTCTCATCCCAATACAACACGGACAACCCCACAACTATCAACACTCCAGATCACACCCTCACAGTCTCAGACAGCCTGAAAATCCTCTGTGTCACAATGGACCGCTACTTAACGCTAGAGAGCCAAGTAAAATCCACAACAAAGAAAATGTTCTTCTCAATGTGGAAACTCAAACGTGTGAAACAATTCTTCCCGAGGGAAATATTTCGCAACCTGATACAATCAATGGTTCTAAGCCATGCAGACTACTGCAATGGAATTTACACGGGATGCAAAGAACAAATCTTAAGGAAACTTCAGACCGCTCAAAACATGGCAGCAAGACTCATCTTTGGAAAAACATGATTTGAAAGCGCAATACCCCTTCGCAAAAAACTACACTGGCTCCCAATCAAAGAATGCATCGCCTTCAAAATCTGCACTATGGTTCACAAAATCATCTACGGCAAAGCACCGGGATACATGACAGACTTGATCGACCTACCAACCAGAAACACATCCGCATCAACACAAATTACCTAAATCTGCAGTACCCAAGCTGCAAAGGAGTAAAACACAAATCAACTTATGCATCCAGTTTTTCCTACATCAGCACACAACTGTGGAACGCACTACCAAAAGCCTTGAAAACTATGTACGATCACCTACACTTCAGGAAAAAACTAAAAACTCACCTGTTTAAAAAGGCATACCCTCCCAATCCAACATAATACCTGAACACTGAGACACTACAACACTACAGTTCGTAATGGTCATCAAACAACTCTTCCATTCTTGTTTTCCTTTATGTGGTCCTTCCACATGATCCGTCATGTGGTCCTACCACATGAACCTTATCCTACCACAACATAACCTTGTATTTGTTTACGCCAGAGTCTACAAACACCTCTCTGGCACTATGTAAGCCACATTGAGCCTACAAATAGGTGGGAAAATGTGGGGTAGAAATTTAACAAATAAATAAGACACCATGGTACTCACCTCTCTAAAATTAACTGATGTGAAGGGGTATGTTCCAATAAATGTCTAAATCTGATTTTGGATATTTTGCTGAAAATGCCCAAAAATCAAGTGACAAACATAGTGATTTTCGAACCAGAAAAACGTTTATCTTTTTGTTTCAAAAATGGCCATTTCCTAGACGTTTTGTGCTCAGTGCATTTTACTGTTGTGACCATTTATGAAAAAAAAATGTTCATGGGAAAGACGCACAAAAACAAGCCATAGGGATATATGGGTGGGTGGGGGGGGGGGGCAGCATTCTTAGTAGACTGGCCTCACAGATATCCAAGCATACCAGTGGGCCACATCTCACTGTTACTCCCTTATATTGTATGGTGAGCCCTCCAAAACTCCACCAAAAACTTATTGTACCCAGCTATAAACCACCACAATATCTAAATTGCTTTGAATATTGCCCCCCTATGTCCTAAAAGATCAACGTCAAGAGTTACACCTGCTACCATGTGCATTTAGGATTTGGTAAACAGCTGCTATTGAGCAGCATTCTGTTGGAGGAAGGGGGAAGAAGATTGTTCTCTTAATCCCCAGTTGTTTTTGCCCCTCCCACCAATGCCAAACTGGTCACTGTGACAGTATTGAGATAATACCCAATTATGTTTCTAAGATCGCAAAGATTACTGGTTGTATGCCAGCACATAACCAGTTGTGTGGTGTCTTTGATTCTGCTGACACTATGGGCCTTATTCTATAAAGGTTATGCTCCTAAATTTGCACTCCTAAAATTTATGCTTCTAAATGTATGCTCCTAAATTAGGAGCATACTCTATGATCCAAAATAGATTATGCTCATAATTTCAGAGCATAAATTATGCTCATAAATTAGGAGCATAATCTTTATAAAATAAGGCCCTGTATACATTTATTTTTGTAAAATGTGTGTTTCTGCTGCCCTCACCTAGTGCATAAATGTCCATTTCTCCTATATTTTAAAACAGTCTCTATGTCCGCAAATTATGTTCTAAAATACAGGTGAAACTTGAGACACACTGACCTGCACTTCTCAATTCCTTACTTTTACAACCTGTCTAAATAAAATAGGACTGTAAATGTCTCTATAAAGCAGAATTTCTTTGGATGCTTTCAACTCCAAATTGAATGCATCCTTGCGCTTCAGACCAATGATGTAGCCCTTCAGCACCCATGCACTCCTCTCAGCTCCACTGTCCCTGTTACATGGAGTGATAAAGTTTTGTAGAAGTACACTAAAACAATTCATATCATGACCTCACACAAGCCCATTTTGTGCTTTTAGACATGCTTTATCACCTAGTTATAGAAGATGATATGGAGGTTATTAGGAGCTCTGGGCAAACCTTTGATCTTGGACTCCTGTGAATGAACTCACCTTAATTGTGGCAAAGTACAAAGTGTAGTAACAATAAAGCATAATGACCTCACAAGAGCCAAAGTCAGCCTACATCTGATATATATATAAATTTTAGGAGCTACTTAGGGCTTTTCAGAAGAATGAAGACATATATCTGCCAATGTATATCAGATCGAACTTAACCTTTTACAAAATTTAAGTCTCGTCTTAAAACATATTACTTTGACTTAGCCTTTGGACTACTCAAGGTATGATTCTAATTTATCTACTGAGCCTGAAAGACTAGGAACAGTCAGCTGGTCCTTGTTCCCCTTTTATCTGCTACCTGAGTTTTCCCTTCCCATTCCTCTAAGATATCAAATCAAATCAATTCTTATATACCGCTAATGTCCCCTTTCCAGGGTTCAGTGCGGTTTACATTCTAGGTGAGATAAAAGCTGATAATGTTTAGCGCTTGCTAAAGTCTCCAATGATCTGTTCCTGGCCAGATCCAAAGGTCTCTATTCTATCCTCATCCTTCTCAATCTATCTGCTGCTTTTGACACTGTTGATCACAGCCTACTCCTTGATACGCTGTCCTCACTTGGATTTCAGGGCTCTGTTCTTTCCTGGTTTTCTTCTTATCTCTCCCAGCGTACCTTTAGCGTATACTCTAGTGGATCCTCCTCTACTTCTGTCCCGCTGTCAGTTGGTGTACCTCAGGGATCTGTCCTGGGACCTCTTCTTTTCTCCATCTATACTTCTTCCCTTGGTACTCTGATCTCATCCCATGGTTTTCAGTATCATCTTTACGCTGATGACTCCCAGATCTACCTCTCCACACCAGAAATCTCAGCCGAAATCCAGGCCAAAGTATCAGCCTGCCTGTCTGACATTGCTGCATGGATGTCTCAGCGCCATCTGAAACTAAACATGACCAAGACTGAGCTTCTCATCTTTCCCCCTAAACCAACCTCTCCTCCTCCCCCATTCTCTATTTCTGTGGATAACACTCTCATCCATCCTGTCTCATCAGCTCATAACCTTGGGATCATCTTCGACTCCTCTCTCTCCTTCTCTGCACATATTCAACAGACTGCTAAAACTTGTCGTTTCTTTCTCTATAATATTAGCAAAATTCACCCTTTCCTTTCTGAGCACACTACCAGAACCCTGATCCACACACGTATCACCTCTCGCTTAGACTATTGCAACTTGCTTCTCACAGGTCTCCCACTTAGCCATCTCTCTCCTCTTCAATCTGTTCAAAATTCTGCTGCACGACTAATATTCCACCAGTGTCGTTATGCTCATATTAGCCCTCTCCTCAAGTCACTTCACTGGCTTCCTATCCGTTTCCGCATACAGTTCAAACTCCTCTTATTGGCCTATAAGTGCATTCACTCTGCAGCTCCTCAGTACCTCTCCACTCTCATCTCTCCCTACATTCCTCCCCGGGAACTCCATTCACTGGGTAAATCTCTCTTATCTGCACCCTTCTACTCCACTGCTAACTCCAGACTCCGTTCCTTTTATCTTGCTGCATCATATGCCTGGAATAGACTTCCTGAGCCAGTAAGTCAAGCTCCATCTCTGGCCGTCTTCAAATCTAAGCTAAAAGCCCACCTTTTTGATGCTGCGTTTAACTCCTAACCCTTATTCACTTGTTCAGAACCCTTATTTTATCATCCTCACTTTAATAGTCCCTTATCTCTTGTTTGTCCTGTTTGTCTGTCCTTTTTTTAAAATTTATGAATTTCCTTTAATTTAACAAGTTATTACACTTGACAAGTAATACAGATAGGTAAATGATTTTAAGAACAAAGTTATTGTGGTAAAGTTTACTCTTCTTTAGACCACAGAAATTGAAAGGGGTAGTCTTTAAAGAAATATATACTGAGGAGAAATAATATCTAAATAAGAAATGCAGTAGCACGTATCCTATCCCAAAAACTAATTATAATCATCTAGTCGGATATTGACGGTTTACATATACTTTTCAAATTTATAAAGTCTTTCAGCTGTTCCGGTTGATAAAAGATATATTTTAAACCTAGATATTTGATAACACACTTACATGGGTAATTGAGGTAAAAAGATGCCCACAAAGCTAATGTTTCAGTTCTCATTGAAAGAAATAATTTTCTCCTTTCTTGTGTCTGTTTAGTAATGTCCGGATACATCCAAACTTTTTTACCTTGAAACAAAGATTGTAATTTCTTAAAGTAGATTCGTTTTACTGCTTCTAAGTCTTGTTGGAATATAAATGAAACAATAAGCGTCGACCTTTCCGAGTCAGCGTTCAAAGTTGTTTCTAATATTTCAGAAATATTTAATTCTTCTTCTCCATTTTCACGAGGTACAGCTTCCAGGGGATTTTCCACATATTTTTTGTTTGTATATAATATATTTTATTTAAAGGAGGTATAATTTCTGGGGTAAAATTGAATACTTCTTGGAGATATGTCTTAAAGGCATCAAGTGGATTAATCCCCATTGCGTTAGGAAAATTCAAAAACCGCAAGTTCAGCCTTCGATTGTAATTCTCTAGCTGTTCAAGCCTACGTTGAGTTGAAGAATTATCTTTTATTACCACAGATGAAAGTCCTTGTAATTGAGAAACATCTTGTTTAAGGGCATTTAATTGTTCAGTTGTTTCTTGTTTAGTACTGTTAAAGGAAATGGTAAGGCTATCAAGTGTACTCACAAGCTCCGTTATTTCTTTAGCAGATCTAGCAACCGTCTTATCCACTCGCTGGAGAGCTTCCCATATGCTCTCCAGAGTCACCGCCACTGGTTTCTGTAATTGAGGCAAACGCTCAGCCTGAGAATTTCCAGATTCCAGGCCTCCTTTAAAAATCATCTCATTATTGTTTTTCCCAGAGTTCCGGGTATGACTCCTAAAGTTTTCCTCAGAAATATTTCCTCAAATTATTACTTTAAAAGGAGTGAAGCCTGTGAAAACTGGGATTACTTTAATCAGTGGGATTTTGAATTAGAGACTTAAGTATATGTATTGTTAAATAACTTCTGGTTTTTAAAAGAGAAAGAATGTAATCAGATGTATTATTTTTAACTAATATTGGACAATTACGTATGCTTTTCAATCAAATGATTTGACTATACACCGTATTGGCCTTGAAGAAGCCAACCAGATGATCAATGTGGAATAATGAATTAGACGAGTAATATCTGGGGATAATCATGTTAATACCATGGGGTTTTTTTTTCTGTTTACTGTTTAATTGATCTCCTTATCTTGTTTCACTCTCCCTATTTAGTGGTCTAAGGAAGAGAATAGAATTACCTGACTGAAATAATTCCTACATATTACTTTCTCTGTATTTCCAGCAAGTTGTTTTATCGCTTGTAAAAATTTAAGATGGTTAAATGGTTATAAATACAAATTTTTAAAAGAAATCTCATCTCACTCGGTCCTCAATCTAGGGCCCCACCTTCACCAACTTCCGAGTCAGGCGGGACCTGTCTAAGGAGACGGTTTGCAGGGAGTGGCGGTGGATGATCCTCTGGAGGGGAGAGTGACACTTCAAGCCCCAAATCTCCCAGAGTCTCTTCACCCACGGAAACAGCAGGGCCCCTCTCGGTCGATGGAATAGGTGGCCTCGTGGTGAACCACTCTATCGTTTGTTGGTGCGGTGAAGACGTCCTAGCAGTCGAGGCAGCTGCTTTGACTATCCCCTTTCATTTGGTATGGGGCATAGCAAAAAAAGAGAGGAAATTTGTTTAACATACTTCAGACAAACTCAGCCAGCGAACCTCAACGTGCCGCCATCTTGACATGCTCCCTCATCCTGTTTCTCTGTCCTAATTAGATTGTAAGCTCTATCGAGCAGGGATTGTCTCTTCATGTTCAAGTGTACAGCGCTGCGTACGTCTAGTAGCGCTTTAGAAATACGTAGTAGTAGTAAGTATTAGAAAAATTAAAGACCATTGGTGTAATACATGAGACCAAAAACATTAAAGGATAATGGATGATACTAGGAGGTAGAAGTCAATGGATTGTTATGAAGCAGTCTTTTGGAAGAGAGAGGTTTTTAGCCTCTTCCTGAAGCTTAAGGTAGCTGTTTTCTTTTCTGATGGCAATAAGTAGAGAGTTCCATATTTTAACTCCAAGTACAGGGAATAGAGAGCTAAATATGTTTGTTTTCCTTTTGTATTTATGTTTTTTTTCTTTTTATTGTTAACTACTTTGATCAGACTCTGAAATAGTGGTATATCAAATACCTGAATAAACAATAATAAACAATAAGGTGAATATTAAGAGGTCAGGAGATGCGACAAAGAGGGTCAGGTATCATCCACAGTGCAAACATATCTGAGTCCAGTGACCAGAGTCACAAAGGGTTCAAGTGAAGTAGGATCCAGAAAGCCCAAGGGGTTCAGAAAAGGAGCACTGGCAGCCTGTATCTGTGATCTGCCTCCAAAGAAGAAGAGATAATTGGAGAAAAGGGGAAGTACTGGCTATTCATGCCTTAGAGAAACCAGTGCAAGAAGAGGAAGAGATTCCATATTCCAGGGTAGAGAAGACAGTGAACTCTATTTTTATTTGCTGTTCTCTGGTTGTCTGAGGTTTTTTTCTTTTTTTTTTACTTAATTTTTGGGAAATGTAAGAGAATGGTCAGAGTGAGCCCAGTAGCATACCAAGGGTGGGGTGGTGGGGTGGTCTACCTCGGGTGCAGACAGCAAGAACATAAGAACATAAGCACCGCCATACTGGGAAAAGACCAAGGGTCCATCAAGCCCAGCATCCTGGCTCCGACACCGGCCAATCCAGGCTTCAAGAACCCGGCAAAACCCATTAAAAAAATAATAATAATAAATAAATAATAAAAATATATATATCTATATATATCTATATATATACAGTGCAATCCGCTTAAGTGGGGACCAAAGAAATGCATGCAGTTAACCAGAGCACTTAACCGTTGTGACCCAAAGAAGCTTGACATCTGATAAACATATGTACAGTACTGTTTATTATTATACATACAGTATACAGTCTCAGTTAACTGACATTAGGCTGGCTTGAAGTAATCAGTTATAGTCCTCTGTACACTCTTGGGTCTGTGAGTTCCACAGACTATGTCTGCCAGATGGTAAAAACTGTCATAGCACTGACATCCAGTGGCCTCCAGATAGGCCCGCATGGTGTTAAGACTCTCCAGCGCTCTTGTAAAAGTGATAGGAGGAGGTTGTTGAATTTCATCAGCATGTGCCTCGCTGCTCATTTCTTCATCTGTTCCATCATCAGCCATTGTTGCCTGCATGTAGAAGCATATCTCAACATCAGTATTGTCTTCAGCTGTTTGTAGATCGTAATCAACAGCTACATAGTGATGGAACTCCTCTTCAGTAAAACCGGCTGGGATGTCAATAACCTCTTCATCTGACGTTTTTGCAACAGCTGCACCTGCTTCATCCCTCTCCACATCCTTAACAAAGTTTGCCCGCTTGTAGCAGTTCACAATGGTTGCCTGTGTAACATGATTCCAGGCCTCTTTCTGCATATGTAGGGAGTCCAACAGTGATAGATTACGAGCCAGTCCAACAGCACGTTTATCCTTCCCAGACTGGTCATCCATAACGCTCATCAAATGACGTAGCACAAGAGCCCGTTAATGTTGTTTGAAATTGGCTATTATGTCCTGATCCAGGGGTTGAATCAGAAAGGTAGTGTTTGGTGGCAGGAAGACCACCTTGAAGTTAGACAGTCTGACATCATCCCTATGTGCAGCACAGTTATCACAAAGCAGCAAAATCTGACGCTTTGGTGCCCGCATTCTATGTCTAACTTGTTTAGCCACTGCTTCCAAATTTCCCCAGTCATCCACAAATTTGCATTAGCCTCATATGACACAGGAAGTCGCTTAACTTTCTTGAAGCAAAAGGGCTGTTTGCTCTTTCCAATGACGAGGGGTTCCAGCTTCTCACTCTCATACATATTGCAGCAAAGGAGGATTGTCAGTTGGTCCTTCGATGTTTTACCTCCAGTAGTTTTGGCATGTTTGAATGCAAGTGTTCCATCAGGAATCGCTCGTCAGTAGAGACCATTTTCGTCAGCATTGAAAATGTCACGAGGTACAAACTCGTTCAAGATGGTAGGAAGAACTGAAACAACCCAATTTTCAGCACCAAAGTCATCAGCGTCTTGTTTCTCACCATGCTGTTTCTTGAATTTTAAGCTGTTCCTTTCCTTCCATCTTTCCAACCATCCAACAGTGGTTTTGAATTCAGTCAGTCCAAGACTTTCTGCTACCTGGTTAGCTTTCTCCATAAGCAATGGACCACTGACAGGTAACTGTCTGGTCCTGACTCGAGAAAACCACCGAAGAAGAGCATATTCTACCTCCTCAGCTTTTCCCGCATATTTTCGTTTCCGTTGTGGATTTGTATTGTTTTGCCAGTCTTCCAGAAGCTGGCCTTTCTGCTTCAAGACACGTGAAATTTGACTGGGATTTACACCATATTCTTTAGCAATAGATGCTTGACTTTCTTTGTTTTCTAATTTTTTAAGAACTTCTATTCGTTCAGCCAGTGTTAAAGTCTTACAGTTCCGCCACTGCCGCAATGACGATGATGACCCCGGTGCATGCTCCAACAACATTCTTTCCCCTTATCTACCTGGGGCAGTTAAAGAGGCGGTAAATTTGAAATATCGGTTGTCACACGCCAATCGGCCTCCATATTCCATGCATGCGCTTATGCAGAGTCTTTCCTGCAGAGGAGCGGTCTTGAACCATGCATAGAAGCGAATCTTGCACTTATGAGTGGTATGCTAAAATGAAGTTTGTCCCCATAGAAATTGATGGTGCCAAAAACGGGACCGAAGTACGGCAATCAGTTAAACAGAGCATGCTCTTATCCGACGTGCACTTAAATGGAGTGCACTGTATATATTTTAATTTTTAATAATGTTCAATGGACTTTTCCCTCAGGAATCTGTCCAAACCACCTTTAAACTCCGTAAGGCCAGCTGCTGTCACTACATTTTCTGGCAACGAGTTCCAGAGTCCAACTACACGCTGAGTAAAGAAAAACTTTCTCCTGTTTGTTTTAAATCTGCCATATTCTAGCTTCATCTTGTGTCCCCTGGTTCCATTGTTGTTTGAAAATGTAAACAAACGCTTCACATCTGTCCGCTCTACTCCGCTCATTATCTTGTACACTTCTATCATATCACCCCTCAGCCGCCTTTTCTCCAAGCTGAAGAGCCCTAGCCTTCTCAGCCTTTCCTCATAGGGAAGTCGTTCCATCCCTTTTATCATTTTCGTTGCCCTTCTCTGCACCTTCTCCAATTCCTTTATATCTTTTTTGAGATGCGGCGACCAGAATTGGACACAATATTCGAGGTGCGGTCACACCATGGAGCGATACAACGACATTATAGCATCCTCGTGTTTGTTTTCCATCCCTTTCCTAATAATACCCAATATTTTGTGCACTTTCTTAGCCGCCGCAGCACACTGAGCAGAAGTTTTTAACGTCTTTCAATGGTGACTCCCAGATCCCTTTCTTGGTCTGTGACTCCTAACGTGGAACCTTGCATGACATAGCTGTAATTCGGGTTCCTCTTACTACTACTACTACTACCATTTAGCATTTCTATAGCGCTACAAAGCATACGCAGCGCTGCACAAAAATGCATCACTTTGCACTTGTCAACATTGAACTTCATCTGCCACTTGGACGCCCAATTCCCCCAGTCTTGCGAGGTCCTCCTGTAATCTTTCACACTCCTCCTACGACTTGATGACCCTAAATAATTTAGTGTCCTCTGCAAATTTAATTAGCTCACTAATTATTCCCATCTCTAGGTCATTTATAAATATGTTAAAAAGCAGCGGTCCCTGCGGGACCCCACTAACTACCCTTCTCCATTGAGAATGCTAACACTTCAAATCCTACTCTCTGCTTCCTATCTTTCAACCAGTTCCTAATCCATAGTAATACCCTACCTCCGATCCCATGACTCTCCAGTTTCCTCTGGAGTCTTTCATGAGGCACTTTGTCAAACACCTTTTGAAAATCCAGATACACAATATCCACCGGCTCCCCATTGTCCACATGTTTGTTCACCCCCTCAAAAAAATACAGTAGATTGGTGAGGCAAGACTTCCCTTCACTAAATCCGTGTTGACTAGGTCTCATCAGCCCATGTTTTTGTATGTGCTCTGTAATTATATTCTTAATAATAGCCTCTACCATTTTGCCTGGTACCGACGTCAGACTCACTGGTCTATAATTTCCCGGATCTCCTCTGGAACCTTTTTTAAAAATCGGCGTAACATTGGCTACCCTCCAGTCTTCTGGTACCACACCTTATTTTAGGGATAGATTGCATATTACTAACAGTAGCTCTACAAGCTCATTTTTCAGTTCTATTAATACTCTGGGATGAATACCATCCGGTCCTGGTGATTTACTATTCTTCAGTTTGTAGAACTGACCATTACATCCTCCAAGTTTACAGAGAGTTCGTTTAGTTTCTCTGACTCGCCTGCTTCAAATACCCTTTCCGGCACCGGTGTCCCACCCAAATCCTCCTCGGTGAAGCAAAGAATTCATTTAATTTCTCCACTACGGCTTTGTCGTCCCTGATTGCCCCTTTAACGCCATTTTCGTCCAATGGCCCAACCAATTCTTCCTGCTTTTAATGTTTCTAAAAAAAGTTTTACTATGTATTTTCGCTTCTAATGCTAACTTTTTTTCAAAGTCCTTTTTTGCCCTCCTTAACTCCGCTTTACATGTGGCTTGGCATTCCTTATGTTTTATCTTGTTATTTTCAGTTGTTTCTCTTCTCCACTTTCTGAAGGATTGCTTTTTTGGCTCTAATGGCTTCCTTTGCCTTACTGTTTAGCCATGCTGGCTGACGTTTGGTCTTTTTTCCTCTTTTTCTAATATGCGGAATATATTTCTCCTGTACCTCTAGGATGGTGTTTTTGAACAGCATCCACGCCTGATGCAAGTTTTTTACCCTGTGAGCTGCTCCTTTCAGTCATTTTTTCACCGTTTTCCTCATTTTATCGTAATCACCTTTTCTAAAGTTAAATGCTATTGTATTTGATTTCCTAAGTTCACTTACTTCAATGCCAATATCAAAACTGATCATATTATGATCACTGTTATCAAGTGGCCCTCGCACCGTTACCCCCTGAACTAGATCATGAGCTCCACTAAGGACTAAGTCTAGTATTTTTCCTTCTCTTGTTGGCTCCTGAACCAGCTGTTCCATGAAGCTGTCCTTGATTTCATCAAGAAATTTTATCTCCCTGGCGTGTACCGATGTTACATTAACCCAGTCTATATCCGGATAATTGAAATCACCCATTATTATTACATTGCCCATTTTATTTGCTTCCCTAATTTCCTTTGACATTTCTGCAAGGGGGTACATGGACCAGTTGTGCATCTGTTGGTTTCGTTGGTCCCCTGCTCCCTATGATGTTACTTCCTGTTCTAGCCTGGGGCAGGGGACCGGCGGAGCCGACAGTCGCGCAACTGCTCCTTGCACCCCCTTGCTAGAAGAGAGGGTGGTGGGGGTGATGCGCCTCGGGGGTGGGGGTGAGGGTGTGATGTACCGCGGGGGGAGAATTTTAGGAGGGCGCTAGAGGACACCAGGCACAATCGCCACATGAGCGAGGAGCTCTGACCCGGGAGTCACTAAATCACCATTTTTCATCAGCATTTTATTAGCATTTTGCTTTCAAAATCAGCAGATTATAGTCTACATCATGTCACCTACCAAATTGAATAAACAGGAACCATGTACCTCTATTTTGACTGTCTCAAAATGGTCCAAATGTGATCCACTATTGTCTGAGGCCGCAAGTGCCGGGCATATTATGTCACAATCGGAGGCACTAATGGAGGAACTTAGCGTTAAGAGGCCCTTTTACTAAGCCACGTAAGCGCTTACGTGTGCCCAACGTGTGCTAAAATGGAGTTATCGCATGGCTACCATATGGCTCTTGCGGTAATTTCATTTTTGGTGCGTGTCTGATATGCGCAGATGCACATATCCAGAGTACCTGAATGTAACTCACCTAGAGCTACTACTGAAAAAGGTGTGAGCAAAATCGAAATAATAATAATAATAGGTCATTACCACCCGGTTACCGCTGAGTCTTTACCACTAGGTCAATGGCTGGTGGTAAGGTCTCAGACCCAAAATAGACGAGCGGCAATTTTGATTTTGCCACACATCCATTATCGGCAAAAAATGTAAAAAAACAGGCCTTGGATCTGCACATGCCCAAAACCTGTGCCTACGCTACCGCAAGTCATGTTCAATATGATTCAAACAATCCTTGCTTTAAATCCTCGAATCAATCTTGCTGGTGCATGTTATTTGATAGCCAGTTAGTTGCACCAAACAGCTGAGTTTCATTATATCTTCTTCAGGAGGAAGCCGCAAATGGGAATTCCAACAGCACCAACAAGATTGAGTCGAGGATTTCAAGCAAGGATTGTTGGAATCATATTGAGCATGGCACTGTTTCTTCATTTGGTTGATTTGGTGATACCGCATGATGAATCACACTCTGTACTGAGGCAATAGAGACAATCAACTCTTCGGCGGGACAAGAATATTTACAGATAAGTTTTCTATCTTTGTGATACATGGACACATGTTTATGAGACTATTTGCGGCATCGATATAATCAAGTGTGTATAGAAGACTTCTCAAAACATTGAAGAAACAAATTATTGCTAGCTAAATGACCTTAATGAGATATAATCTTGTTATTTGGTAATATACTAATTTTGAATAGATCATTCCATTAATAGGTTCAATATGTTGTAATCTTAGCGATTGTCCGCATGAGTACCCACTAATATACGTGGGCCAGTTTTCTGATATAGATTGAGTATTAAGAAACTAGTCATTCTGTAAATGAGAACGCTGAAGTGCGATGATGGTTCTCTACGCAGTCACTCACTTTTAATATGACAGATAGGCGAACTGAGCACTTTTCAAAAAAATTTAAAAATTTCCCCAAAAACATTCTATTTGTTAAAAATACTTTATAAACGGAAATTGGTATATAAAAATAATGTTTAGATATATCTTGAATTTGTGGTGAATCAGTAGGAGGTATATTTACAATTTGAATATTCCCTATCTCTTTATATATATTAAATTTTAACTGCCAGACTTAATCGCCCTATTAAAAGGAAAAAGATCTTGTTGGCCTTGAAGAAAATTAAGGCACAAATTATTTATTGTCAGGAAATTCATCTTTCAGATATCCAACCACTTATAAAGAGCTGCAAATGGATAGGCTCACTTTGCTCAACTCCTGCTGTGAGGAACAAAAGAGGTGTAGCATACTTTTTCACAAAGACTTAAATATCAAAATAAATCAGGAAATTAAAGACCCTGAAGGCAGATGGCTAATATTTAAATCAATTATAAATAAGAATGAGTTATTGCTTGCTTATAAACCCCTAACCAGGACGATCCCTTATTTTCCTCTTCAATTCCAGTAGTATTAGCAACGTGTGATCCTGTACCCCTAATTATTGCGGGAGACTTCAATTTACCAGTAGACGTTTGGCTAGACAGACTGTCTAGATCAGTCTTTCATGTGCCTAAAGTTCATGTATCCCTGCACTCCTTAATTGTTAATTTTAATTTCATAGATCCGTGGTAGAGAATGACGCAGGGACAAAGTTTGTCCCTGTCCCCGCCCTGCGAACTCTGTCCCTATCCACAGAAGCCTCACTGTTTAACCACCCTTTTTACCTTTGGGTTTAAAAAGCAAAATCATGTGCATGTAAGGACTGCATAAACAAATTTTTAAAAATGCCCTTTAAATGTAATAATTCTGGACTGGTCTATCAAGCAATAATGAAACAGTGAAGGAATATTCATTCACATAACAAGCAATAATGAGTACTAATTTTTCTAATCATTCTACAACTCCAAGCACATTTAATTCTTTTCTCACTATACAAAACGGGGAACCACAGAAAAACTGAAATAGAGATCTCCCTCAAGAAAGCCAGGTAAACACTGGCAAAAGAGAAACAGAAATATATTTTCTTCTGCACTCTGCAAAATACAAAAATAGAAAAGACGTACATTTCACAAGCAGGCACATCTCAGTCCTTAAAAAGTATTAAAGAAAAATATTTCTTTTCTACCTTTGTTGTCCGAGCACTTTATTTTTCTAATTGGGCTGGTCCCAGTCTCTTTTCCACTTTCCACATGTCAGTCTTCTCTAAATTCTTTTCCACGTTGGCGTTTCCATTTCTTCTGTCTCCTCTAGCTTCTTCCTTTCCTTCTCTACATCTGTCTGGCAGTGACCTTTCATTTCATGTCTGTCCCCCCCCCCCCCCCTTATTTGTGTTTATCACCCTTTCTCTCACCTTAGCCTCTGTTTCACTTCTTATCTACCTACTAGCTTTTACCATTGCTCCCTCTGTCTCTCACTTAATATCCAGTCTCCTAAACCCCTATCTTTTTTCACCTACTTCCTTAGCCCCCATTTCTATCCTATTAGCCCTCATCTACCCTCCACTGGATCTCATCACCCTATTAGTCCCGAGCTCCATCCTTTTCTCTCTTTCATTCCCTTGCTTCCAAGGCCCTATACCCCATGCCCTTCCTTCATCTTCCCCCTTGCAAAGTCGGGTCACTCTCCCTCCCTCCCTTCTTCCTTCCCTCCAAGGTCCAGTGTCGCTTTCCCTCCCTCTCCTCCTCCACAAAGTCTGGTGTTGCTTTCCCTCCATACCACCCCGCCCCCCCCCACAAAGTCTGATGTCGCTTTCCCTCCCCCCTCCCCACAAGGTCTTGTGTAACTTTCCCTCCCTCCCTCTCCCAAATTCAGTGTTGCTTTCCTAATCTTCCTGCCCCCCCCCCCCCGCTGCTGGGTCCTATGTTGCACTCTCCCTCCCCCCTCTGCAAGCTCCGGTGTCACTCCACCTCTTTGCTATGCTTCCCTGCAGTCTTTCTATCTTCTGGGCTGCCGGCAGCGTTAACAATGTAAGCATGCTGCCTTCACACACCGGGAAGCCTTCTCTCTGCAGCGAGCGGAAACAGGAAGTTGCAATAGAGAGAATGCTTCCGGGCTGCGCGAAGGCAGCATGCTTGCATTGCTAACACTGCCAGCAGCCCGGAAGATGAAAAGGCTGCAGCGGAAGCACAGCAGAGAGGTACAGTAGTGACACCGGAGCTTGCAGGGGAGAGGGAGAATGCGATACAGGACCCGGCGGCGATGGCAGGAGGGAGATCGAGCGAGCGACACCAGACTTGGAAGGAAGGGAGGATGGGAAAAAGGTAGGCGTCTGTTGTACCACTGGTGCAGGGGTTATTACTGCTCTTGCGGGGTGGGAAAATAACCTCTTTTTGCACCCGCAGTAAAACTTTGAAATTGTTTTCCATTCCTACGGTTTTACTGTGGATTACTGCAGTTTACCGCGATTACCCGCTCCCTTGTCATACTCTAATCTGTGGAGACAATTGCACCCAGATTCAAGAGACTATGCCTTTTTTTCTGCGCCTTATTCAAGTTACTTAAGAATAGACTATTTTTTAATTTCCAATAGTTTGCTATCATATGTATCTCACACAAGCATTGAACCAATTGCTGTCTCAGATCACGATGCCATTACATTACATATTCAGATTCCATCTCAATTTCAAGATATAAAAACCCTAGCTGAGATAACATTTAACCATTTCTCTGACTTTACGTGCAACTTTCTTTAAATCAATCACCTTACTTTCTAACTCTTCCTACTTTCTTACCCTTCTATATGTTACATCTTTGCTTTACCCTTCGCTATCACCTATAATGTTCTATTACATATTGTGTTGACATTGTAAATAGTATACCATGCCATACTTTGTATTGTTTTTTAATATTTTTACTGCTGTAATTGTCTATTGCTAATGCTTGATCTAGTCCTACTGTACACTGCCTTGAGTGAATTCCTTCAAAAAGGCGGTAAATAAATCCTAATAATAATAATAATGTAGATACTCAAAATGCTATTCATCTTGATATGTTATATCAGAAAAAATATGAATATAATAAGATTTGGAGTCAGATGGCTGGTAATGAAATATTTATACACAAACACTCAGTTTATGCGGAAAAAAAAATAAATGTAGCTGTGCTTTAGCAAATTACCTCTAAAGGAAAACTTGCAAGGTTTAGATTCCATCCATTAAACATCATGATAAAATTTTAACAAATACAACAGACATTTTGGAGGCCTTCTTTGAATTTTATTCAAAGTTATATACATCAGAATCAAGTTACAAAACGGAAGATTTATATTCATATTTGGAAAGCTTGTCAATCCAGACTTTAAATTATCAGGAAATAAAATCTTTACAAACTCTGATGAAAATAAAGAAATCTTAGAAGCTATCGCTAATCTTAAAATCAGAAAAGCCCCAGGTCCTGATGGCTTGATAAATGAGTTTTATAAACTGTTTAAAAAGATCAGGTTCTGCACTTAAAAAATCTCTATCAAGAATTAGAACAACATCCTTTTTATCCTAACAAATTTGCAGATACAGTCATAATATTCTCCCTAAGCCCAATAAAGACACAACTCTTGTATCTAATTATAGACCAATTTCCATTCTCAACTTTGACAATAAAATATTTGTCAAAATTCTCTCTAACAGATTAAAAAAGTCATTGGTTCTGTTATTCATTCAAATCAAAGTTTTTGTGCCTGAACGTCTCATAACGGATAATGCACGTTTATTTCATCAGCTAAGTCTGTTCCCCATCCTGTGGTGGCCATGTCTGTAGATGAAGAGGACTGCAACAGGGTGGAATGGAATTTGTTGTTTAAGGTGCTGGAATGCTTTGGTGCCCCTTTAGTTTATATTAATAAAGTTAAAAATTTATATACTCAACCCCTTCTCAAATTATTGCAAATAATTCATTGTCCAATTATGTTACTTTGTCTAGAGGCACTCATCAAGGCTGCCCGTTATCTCCTTTAATTTAGCACTTGAACCCCTTTTAATTGCTTTAAGGAAGGAATCAAACATTTCAGGTATAAATTTAAACTCTGTGGAAATTAAAGCTGCAGCATATGCTGATATTATGTTAATTTTTTCTAATCCAGAGCAAACAATAAAACAGTTTCTCCAATTAGTAGGAACTTGTGCTATGTTTTCAGGTTATAAAATCAGCACTCAAAAGACTAACGTATTTCCCTTAAATAAATACGCTTCACCTGACATTGCTTCCTCTGCTGGTTTGCTTTGGTCATCCAAATGCCTAAAATACTTAGGATTGAATTTATGTCCTACATTTGAAGATACCACTGATAGTAATGTTATAACTATGGTAAAAGATCTCCTTCATTCCTGGAACCCTCTTCATTTATCTTGGTGGGGTCACTTGAAAACCATCAAAATGGTGCTTATGCCCCCAAATAAATTTTATTTTGAGTATGCTACCTACCTTATTCCCTAGTACTTTTTTATAAACAAATAGAAAAATTACTCACAAGTTTTTATGGGCCTCAAAAACACTTAAAATTGAATTAAAGACTTTAAAACAGTCTAAAGGCCTCTCAGGGGTAGCATTTACAGATTTTTATCTTTATCATTTTATTTTGCAACAATCTTGCTACTGGCTGAGAAAGGATCTGTCTTATACACCCGCATGGTTTGTTTGGGAAGAAAGAACTTCTTGAACCATTTCTGATTCTCACTCACTTCCCATTTTTCATTCCAGATAAGTTGAAATCCAATCCTATTATTGCAGCATCTCATCAACAACTTCTGGAATTAGACCAATAAATGGATAACCCCAGTGTTTCATCATTAAAAGCCATGTTATAGGGTCATCCAAAATTTAAAATTAACAATAAGCATTTTTTCTGGATGGACTGGTTCTAGAAAGGCACTTTTTGCCTTGATATTAGATGCCAACACAGTCAAACCTTTCCATTTGCTTCAACCACAATTTTCAATTGCAAACTTCCAGATTTTCAAATGGCTTCAGCTGAAGCATAGCATCACCGACAACAGTTTTTTACTAGGTTGAAATAACCAAGAACCATCTATTAGATCTTACATATTAAGAGCCCTATTTACAAAGGTGCACTAGCGTTCTTTAGCGTGTGCTACAATTAGCACATGCTGTATGGATGCCCACAATATTCCTATGTGCACCTACACAGTGCGCGCTAAAGAACGTCTGCGCGCCTTTGTAATCAGGGTTCTAGGTTTGTTTCATAAAGGTCATGTAGCCTCTCAATTATATAAATAACTCACTAACAAGTTTTCTTCACAGAATGTAAGAATACATCATGCATGGGAAGAAGAATCTTTCCTCTCCTTGATCCCTATTGTAACTGAAACACATGTTCCTTATTCAACCACAATACCACCTGTATTTGTTTCTTTACCGGATTTGGCGAACGCCTCTACGGTACTATGTAAGCCACATTGAGCCTGCAAATAGGTGGGAAAATATAGGATACAAATGTAATAAATAAATAAAATAAAGAATTGCTGAAACAGTGGAATTTGTTTTGGTCTAAATGTATTCGTCCCTTATCTTCAGCGTCCACCATTCAATCTATGTACTTCTTTCATCATGAAGCGATTTGGACACCACAAAAGATGTCTGTTGCTGGTTTACTACAGAATAATTTATGTTGGTCTTGCAAATCTGAAGTGGGTGATTTCATCCATCTTATATATCAATGTGCATGCATCAAGGATTTCTAGTCCCAGGTTTGGGATATTGTTACTAAGATACTTGACATTCATACTCCACTGTCTCTGAGAATTATAATATATGGCTCTTTAACCTTGGATGTACAATTATCTAAGGAAGATACAAAGCTACTACACATCCTACTAGCTACTGCAAAGAAAACAATTCTTAAATGTTCATTTCTGGTGGCATACTATACTTCAAAAGTAATATGTCACAAAAGAGAAAGAGAACAATACTACCAAGTAATCAAAAATAGGAAAAAGCTCTCAAAATAACTCATAATAACAGTGACATAGAAAAAAGTACTTGAATCTATCCCACTAAAGATTCTGTGGATATTCCTAATGATAATTTGATTATCTCGCATAACTTGTACAATGTAACCCATAACCAATTTGTATCAACTGTATTCTCTTTACTCAAATCTTATTGTAAGCCACACTGAGCCCGCAAAGAGGTGGGAAAATGTGGGATACAAATGCAAACAATAAATAAATAAATAAATATCTGTTCTAATTTTGAAAATACAACAAGGGAAAAGCCTCAGAATTCCCCAACCTCCAGCCTATATATATACAAGGCTTCACATTGAGAGCCGTAGTGCTCGTCTAACATCGGAGGGGGTTATCATCACAGACAGAAAATCCCTTGTGTTTCAAAAGGTAAAGGATACTAAAAGAATCCACAGAATCCAAAAAAAGGAGAGAGTGGGATAGATTCAAGTACTTTTTTCTGTGCCACTGTTATTATGAGTTATTTTGAGAGCTTTTTCCTATTTTTGAATACTATACTTCAAATACATAAATTTGAACTCTCATTAGCAGACAAAATAGGTATTATTAGTTCTGTTTCTAAAACATGGATCAGTTTAGATAATTTTCTATATAATTCTCTGTAACTGGCAACATTTCCGGTTGTATTTTTTTTTCTTCAAAGTTGACCATGTGTCTTTGTATTTTGATAACTTACAGATTCTATATTGTTATTCTATTTGCTGTTTTATAAAATTTTCTAATAAAATTTCTTTGATTTTAAGTAGTTTAGAGAATTTTGAAATACAGAGTTCTTATACAGTTTTAAATACCTCTAGAGGGAGGAACATTTTGGTTCAACATTAGACATATACATTAAACAGTATTTAATGCAAACATATTCTTTTTCTCTAACTACACATGTATAAAGGCACAGATACCTGTCAGATATGCCTATATTTAAGTATATGCCAAGTATGCAGAAATAAATTCAGTTTAACACTTACCTGGCTCTTGGTAGCAGGTCCTGGTAGAAGAGGTAAATTGGGAGTCAGAAGTCCTTCCATCAGTTTGCTGTTGCTCTGGTTAATCCACATTTGTATAAAGAATGCAGAGTTACGCAGCAGAAGAGTGCTGGGTCCATAACCCAGAAGCTGATGGAAGGAATGGTTAGCATGCTGGACTGTAAGCTCAGTGATTCAAATTTCGATCACTTTACCTGGTGGCAGGTCCTGTTGCTCCTCCACAGGTGGGCTGGTGCTTTGGTTAATCCTCATTACTATAGTAGTAAGTATCCCACTCTATCATGTGGGAGAGCAAGGTTTGATTGCTCAGTGAAATAAAATCTTAAAATAACACGAAAAAAGAAATATTAAATACCCCTCTATCAAAACAAAAATAAAATCCCAAAACTACTATAAATCACTTCTATAGTGCTACCAGTCATATCCCCAGGCACACTACTAGCATAAATAATAGGTCTCACTCAGAGGTAGCTTGGCAGCACCCCCCCCACCCCCCCAAGGCACCAAAGGTTAGAGAAGTCCTCCTCAAAACTCTGGTCAGGGAGCAAGGTAATGTGGGAAGGGGTCCCTTCACTGAGAAGAGTTAGGCCCCCATCCCACCCCTCTTTCCCCTCTGGTCCCACAGTGCTAATATATGTGTTTATAGTTTAATAAAAATGTACAGTACTGCTCATACTGACTCGCAGAACCAAGCGGTGTACAATCTAATTAAAGCACTGAAAGGAGCCTCATAGTATAAAATAGGAAAGAAAACCATGCTTCTATGTTTCTAGCCAACTTAAAGATAATAGGAGGGCAGGATCTCTGACTTAAAAGAACATCTGCCACAGTTTGAGAAGGGAATAACAGAAATAGAACAGATTTGGCCAAAGCCTGGGAAGATTCCACCAACTCCAGAGACTGAATTACTGGACTTCAACAAAGCTAGCCCCTAAAAATGGAGAGTGACAGAGCACCCCAGCCTCTGTTGAGAAAGCAGGATAACGCAGCCAGGACCAGGATATAGAAATTAGTGCATCAAGTTTGTGTGCTCAAGAAGGAGACAGAAACAAAGGTAGGGAAGCTTTATGATACAGGCACAAAGGTCTTGTCTTAAATAGAAGTTCAAGCTTTGCTCTATGTTAGAAACCCGGTTAAAGAATATGCAGGGGAAACTCCGCTAGAAGAAGAGTTGAGCAGCCTCCAGGAGCCTTGGACTCAGAGGAAACAGAGAACAAGTAACCACTTGCTAAAGGAACTGAACAACTTGAAGCAGGAGCTAACTTATCAGTGCTGGACTGTCATAAGTCTGGACAGGGCTGGCATCATGCCAAAAGGGCCCCCAAAGTTACCTAAAGCTGAACAAGATACAGCCTACTATGGTGAGCTTTGGGGCCTCATGCTACATTTCTGTCTTGAGCCTCAGCATATTTAGCATTAGCCCTGACTCTGGAAAAGAACCAGAAGGAACAAACTCAGATACTGGCTGAATAAAACAATACTCTGGAGCATCAGAGATAAATTAAAACTGGGCAAAAGCAGGGATTTACAGAAGAGGACACCAGACAGACCTTATCCCAAGCCATGGCCAAAGTAATGAAAAATTATGAGGCAGTATAACCTACAATAGGTGGAAAGCAAGGACCAGGGCAAATCCAAGAAGAAGGCAGACAGAGAAAGACACACATTATCTATCTGGGCCACAATGCAACAATTGGGACAGCTGTGCATCCACCTGAGAGAGCAGAAAAAGAAGCTCCAGATAGGGCTTCTAACTAGATCCAGATTCACCTGGCAGGGTTGATCCAGTCCTGGACTTACCCCCAATGTATACAGGGACTTGTAGCTTTTCTTTTCTTTTCTTAGGGAATCCAATGGGGAAATCAGAACCACAAGTCTCTGCATGCAATGAGGTAAACCCAGGACTGGATCAACCCTGTTGGGCGAATCTGGATCTAGTTGGCAACCCTAGCTCCAGACCACTAAGGATAACACACTGATGCTGGGAAGACCTGTACAATCCTTGAAGACTCAGTTTAAGGAGAGCTTTCAAGCCCACAAGCAGCAGAAGAAGGGCCACAAAAATTCAGCTAACAGGATCAGTTAAACAGGCGAGGTTGGAAGAAGAGAGGGAGCTGAATTTTGAGAGAGAGCTGAGTTCATGTCTGAGGGATTGGACAATGCAGGTTAAGTGGGCTAATCAAGGCCGAGCCGAGATGGGTGCCTGAAATATCCTCCCGGTGTGATGGAATTCAAAAATGTGTGGGATAAACACAGAGGATCTCTTTATAGAAAGAGAATGGATTTAAAACTAAAATGAAATGGCCTAATGGCAGTTGATGTGTTATGAAGGGCAGGAGTGGTGTTTAGAAGGCAACTCCAGTAGTGGGGAAATAAGGACACTGTTGGCCAGACTTCCATGGTCTGTGTCCCAAAGATTGGATCAGGATGGACTCCTGTAGTTGGGGAGTAAGGTCAGTGCAGGGCAGAGTTTTATGGTCTGTGTCCTGAAATGGTAAAGAAAGATCAGGATCAAGTATGCTTATTTTCTTCCATCTTGGACAGACTGGATGGACCACGTAGGTAGTTCCTGTCAATTACTCTATGTTACTATGAAATGGAGCTAACAAATGAAGAAAAAGACATCAGATGTCGAGGGCCAGCCTGACCATTAGGCAAGACTAGGCCATCACTTAGGGCAGCAGCTTCTTCAGGGAAAGCAAAAAGCAGTTGAAGTCAAAGCAAAACAATAGATCCTGACAACCACACAAACTCAATGAATCATCAGCACTAGAGAACGACACAGGGACAAAGTTTGTCCCCATCCCCGTAGGTTCTGTCTCCGTCCCCACCCCATCTTCGCAGGTTCTGTCTCTGTCCCCACCCCATCACTGCAGGCCCTGTCTCCATCTCCGTCCCGTCCCCATGGGTTCTGTCCTCATCTACAGAAGCCTTGAACACTTATGATTTTACATTTAAATCTTTTTATTAAAGTATAAAAAGGAACAATATGCTGTGCAACTGTTGAGTATAAATTACAAATAGAAAACAATAATAACAATGAGCAGCTATAATAACCCTCCTTCCCACCACCACCCTCTACCCTTCCAACCAGAAAATGACATGGGGACAAAGTTTGTCCCCATCCCTGTGAGCTCTGTCCCCATCCCCGTGGAATCTGTCCCTGTCCCCACCCCGTCCCCCTGGTTACTGTGGTTCCCCGTACCTGTGTCATTCTCTAACCAGCACATGCTTTACCCTGCACTTTTATAGGATGTTTGTGTGATGATCATGATTGTTGAATTTAATTACAATAGCAAAATCTTTAGGGGACTGCAGGTTAGGGGCCTGAAAGTTAATGGGGGATGAGGGATGCAAGGCTGAAGGTTCACTTAGGACTTCACCCACCTCCCTTGCACCTGCTCTGCAGATATCTACTCCTTCTATTTACCTGGACTGGTGCTTAAATCCATATGAGTTTGCCTGGAATACTTGGATGACCCAAGGTGCATGAATGAGTGGTCAATGAATGACTTGGTTGTAAATAAAGATTGTATTCATACTTATGGTTCTTCCCTAATCCCTGGAAAGGAGGATTAGGGGAATTAAACTTTGGCCCCTAACCTGAACTGTTTATTGGAAGGCATGATATCTCATTCTGCTACTTGTGTAGGTGGCCTAGGAAGCATGACATAATATATGTACTTTTGAAACTCAAATAGATGAAAACCCCTTCTTAACTGTAAGAAATATAGAAATATATGGCATTTTCATATAATAGGCCCTAGCTAAGATGTCTCTAGTCATGAAACACAGGAACTGTGTTTCTCTATGAGAAGCTATGTAAAGAGAGGAAAGAGGGGTAAGAAGCCCCCACTTGCAGACCCCAGAGCTGAGGGAAGCCAAGGCCACATCTGTGAGATAACAGGGAACTATGAACAAAGAGACTACAGAGAGGGAGGGGGAGAAGTCCCAGCTGCTGTTACACAGAACCCTAGCAGACAGGCAGACGACCATCGGCCAATGAGAAAAACTTAGGGGCAGACACTTAAATGTAACTATAAAGTCTGTGGAATCTTATAGAAATCTGTAGTGTGTGTATAGAGACAAGCTCCAAGTTAGAGCTGACGGAACACACACCTCATACTTGCAAGAATGATTTGTATTTAAACAATAAATTGCTTAATTAAGCTTTGATTCATCAATCTGATTTTATGAGTCCTATTTTTGTATAGGTTCTCAGGTTATCTGGGAGCTATTTGCAACATTAACCTAGTTAAAAGTATGTTTGCTGTGAAAACCCATATGTATTTTAATCTGCCTGAAGAAGGGGGTCAGTTTTCAGACAAGCCAATGTACTTGGGCAGTGGCTTAAAAAATTGCTCCGTCCCCCCCCCCCCCCATGCCTACGGGTGTTTCCCTACATGAGACCTGGAAAACTCTTACCTTGATTGATTTGCTCTGCTGTAGTGCCTTCAGTTGTTCACCCGCCACAGTCAGCTCTTGCCCAAGCCCTCCAAGTCTCAGGCTGCTTCAGCAGGTTCCCCTCTGCCATGGCAGCACTGCACAGGAGGTCTGCTCAGAATCAACATTCACAGCATAGGTAACATGATGCTATCAAGACAGTTGCTCCAGTATTGGAAAGATGGTACTGCTTTTCTTATAGAAACTGGTGAGGTATAGTAAAGGCTGAAACAACTGGTTCTGAATAAATGAGGCCAACTGGTGACCCCAGTCTTCCAGTGTCATTGCACTCAGCTTATCCATCTGTGGGAAGACAGTTGGCTGCAATGGTGAATGCTTTCTGGTCTCCAGGCAACACTCTTTGTCATAGATGACAGTACACATTAGGACACGCCCTCCTCCACTGTGACATCCACATTTATTGGATACCTGGCAATAGACACAAAGGGGGGCTGAATTACACTGTCATAGATAACAGTACATATTAGGACACATCCTCCTCCACTGTTTCATCCACATTTATTGAATACATGAATAGACACAAAAGGGGGCTGAATTAGTCAACACAAAAGGGGGCTGAATTAGTCATGGGGGTATTAATGCCAATCTTCAAGGCTTCAACCAACTTCTGTCTGTTTGTACATCTTTAATATGCATTCAGAATGTAATAATCTTTTTTTAAAAATCTGTATAAACTTTATAAGTGGAGAGCAAATCTCACACATTCACCTACCACATGCACGGATCCAAAATGATTGAACAGCATATAACTTCCTGATGCAATCAAATGAACCAGTAGAGGGCACAGTTGTAGGGAATGGAGAGGGGGGACTGACATGTGAATGTTTTGAGTTATATTTATCAATAGTACTATTGTGGAAATGTCGTTTCTAACACCTGGCAACCATTTCCTATTAGACTGTTTCATCTCATAAATGTTTTTATAAAACTCTCTCAATAATCTCTTCTCAAAGGTGAAGAGCCTCTTTTCATAAGGAAGGTGTTCCACCCCCTTTACCTCCCTTCTTTAAATCTTTTCTAATTGCGCTATATCATTTTTGGGATGGGGTGATCAGATCTGCACACAGCACTCAAAATGTGGAGGCATCACAGACCTATACAGAGACATAATGATGTTCTCAATTTTGTTCTCTATTCCTTTTCAGATAATCCCTAACATTCTATTTGCTTTTCCAGCAGCTGTGGCACACTAGGCTGAAAACTGTAATATATTGCCAAAATGTTTTCATTTCATTTATTAACTCCAAGATCTATTTCCTGGATGGTGACTTTTAACTCAGAACCCAGTATTTTGTAACTGTAGTTGGGATTATTTTTCCCTGTGTGCATTGCTTTGCACTTGTTCATGTTAAATCTCATCTGTCTCTTAGATGCTCAGCATCCTAATCTCACAAGATCCTTCAGCAAATCCACACAATCCTCTGCCGTTGAATAATTTTGTATCAACAACAAATTTGATCACCTTGCACATCGCTGCTCTTTCCAGATCATTTATGAATATGTTATACGGCATAAATCTGAGTAAAGATCTTTGAGACTTTTATATAATAGGCGCCAGTTGGTGTCAGCTAGACAGCAGTGCCTGTGTTGATGCTCAGTTGCAGTGGCTGTGGCGGGCAATGATTAATACAGGCTGTCTCTATTGCATCCTGCCTACAAGGAAACAGGAAGGTACAGGAGGCAGGACGCAGAAGAGGTCCTTGGACTGGCCAGAGCAGTCAACCTGCCTTCTTAACTACAAAGTAAAAATATTCAAATTGTGACAATCACATCAGGAACAGAACACACATTCCTTCCACTGCTAGACACTTTGTTTAAATCAGATGGGCTTTTGTTTGTGTGGTGACTCTACAAGATGTGAAGACTGCTAGTCTTGAGCATTTTTATTTTGAGTGACAAGGACCACCAAAGGCGGCCTTTGCCCCAGAACCTACTTTCAAATAAGGCCAGACACTTTGTGAAATAACACAAAACCCTATAAAACTACACCCAAAACCTATACTGGAAACTTACCACACCATAACAGCCCTAACCCACCTATGAAAATGGAAATAAAATTAAATTAACCTTTTCTTTCATTGGGGCACATGGAATCACATCTTCACTCCATCTGTTTTGTAGAAGTTTACATTTTAGATACACAAATGGATTATTTTGTTTTGATGCATGTTTCAGGGACAAGTGGTTTTATAAGTCAAAATAAAAATAAATATTTTGTTTAATGCAGATCTCTTTTGTTTAAACACAACTAAAAGGGTTATAAGCCCCTAATGCAATCCATTGGTTTTCTTATATTTTTTCTTGTGTTGGCATCATGTTATGAGAAGGTGCTTCCATACTAGGTGAAAACATCTCTGCATGAATGGGAGTCCATATAAGCAGCCCCTCTAAAAGACACAATGATTTAAAATATAGAACAAATTAGTACTGTAACCGATGAAACCACATCCATATACTGCACAAGCCGGCATGTTTAAAAATATAAGTGAGAGCAAATAAAAATGCTACCAAAGGAAGGAAGTGATGTCAGGGCTCTGAATGGCTGCCTAGATTAATATCTCCTACACTTCCCTGCTACAATTAAGCATCCTTCGACACCATCCGTGTTTTTTAGAACTATTAATCAGCGAATATTACCATGAGATCCATTAGTGATCATGAGTAAGATTCCCTCCTCAGGCTGCATGGATGTGGAATGCCACTTGGTACGCCAAACCGGTAAGGCCTCTCAGTGCCATGTGTCGCTGACCCTCCCCCCTCCCTCGGACTCTGATTCAGCAGTATCAGTAGCGGATGCCCATACTTCGCAGTCCAAGCATCTCTCCTGTAAATCTGTCCAGCAACTCACTCTGATTCCCATCTAGTGTGCCTGGAGGATCAACTGGATGATTTACACTATAAAGTGGACGATTTGGAAAATCGTGGGCATAGGAAGAATTTAACATTTCCACCATTATCCGCCTTTTGTGTGTGCAGCTGCTGGGGGAGGGCAGTGGTGCTGATTCCATTATGCTAGAGAGAGCACATCGGGCTCTGGGGAAGCCAACTGGTAATCAGCCCAGGGACATAGTTGTTCACTTTGCTAACTTTATCAACAAAGAACGTCTTCTTCAAAGAGCTCGGCAGGTTCCCAATCTGAAGTTTAATGATTCTAAGGTGACTGTTTATCAAGACTTGTCTCAGTTCACATTATCCCAAAGACGCACCATGAGACTGGTTCTGTATAGTTTAACTAAAGGGAAAATCAACTATCGCTGGACCTTCCATTTGCCTTATGTTTCACTGTCCTAGGAAAAGCATACAGACTGCGTCGTCTGGAAGAGGCATGGAAGATTCTGTTGGAAACTGGCATTACAAATTCCCCAATGCCTAAATCATTGGTAGCCCCAGCTACCAGGGGGGAAACTTCAGCAGTGGCAGAGGGTTTCTCAAAAAAATAAGAAAGCTCCTCAGCATGGTTGAGTCTGTTTCTTGGCTTTATTGAACATTTAACAGACCTAATGGAACTTTGCACACTATGGTTATCTATGGACATGTTCCTGCCCCCTTTTTTTCTTTTCTTCCTTTCTTTTTCTTCTTCTTCTTCCTTCCACCCTTTTTTTTTTACATACATGCATATGCTGTGGATGTTTGTGTGTTGAGAGGTCAAATGTATGGTTATGTGGGAGGGAGGTGGGTGAGTTTGGGGAAGGTCTGGGTGGTATATTTGGTGTCTTGGTTTATTTCCTTGAATTTCCATCCAGGGGTCCTTGTGGATGTCTGTTCGGTGGTGGAGGAGGGCTAGAGGGGGTAGGGTGGCTGTGGGGTAGGTTGAGTGAATTTGGGGTTAGGGGTTTGGGTAGGCATTGTTTGGATAAGGCATGGAGATGTGAAGGGGAGGGTTCTAGGGGATTCTGGGAGTGTGGTACGCGCAAAGTAGGGGGGTCCCATAACTTACTTCTCTGGTTGTTCAATGGCAGCTTAATTTTATAAATCCATTAAGCCCACTACATTAAAAGTTTTAACCTACAATGTCAAGGGGTTGAATTTCCCTCAGAAGCACCAAAAATAGTTTAAAGAACTTTTGCAATTCAACCTTCAGGTGGTGTTATTGTAGGAGACCCACTTCAGGAGAGAACATGAGCGGTTTCTCGCTTACCCTCACTATCCTCATGTGTACTGTGCCTCCGCTGGTGATGGTTCTAAGAAGCGCGGAGTTGCAATCTTGCTTCACTCTTCTCTTCAGGTACAAGTGGAACATATAAAGAGAGATGCAGCAGATCGATTTCTATTCCTGAATTTACATATTGATGGCAAACCAGTAACATTAGCTTTGGTATACACTCCTAATGAATACCAAGAGGTTTGTTTTTTTTTCAAACGTTACGCTCAAGATTTCCTTCTCTTCATGCTTCTCACCTTTTCGTAGGAGGGGACTTTAATTCTACTCTTCACCCAGCTATTGACAGGTCCAGGCCTCCTGTGGCTATTGACTCTCTGGAGCTTTTGTTGACTTAAGTTAGGGACTTGGGGGGGTGTGATCCTTGGCATTTGCGCCATCCCGGGGCCCAAGATTACACTTTTTATGCTCATTCTCATGAATCTTATTCTTGGATTGACTATGTCTTAGTGGATACTCGTTTAGCAGAGGGGGTGTGTGGAGTCAGTAATAGGGTCCATCATGATTTCGGATCACGCCCCTGTCTGGGTGACTCTCCCCTATTTCTGTGAAGGTGATAGGGACAGGAGATGGACTCTGAACACTTCCATGTTGCAAGAAACTGAGAATGAAGAAGGATATCGAAATATTGTGCAAGATTACTTGAAAGATAATTTGCATTCGGTCTCGTTAGGAGTAGTATGGGATGTGTTAAAAGCAGTCACCCGAGGTTATTGCCTTCAAAAGGCTAGTCACAGAGCACGTGCTTGGAGATCTGAGGTGGCTAAGTGTCTATCTCAGCGTCAGAGCTTAGAAGAACAATAGAAATCCACTGGGTCTACCGCAGCTCTCAGGGAGCTACAGGCCACACACCTGCATTTGGATGGTATTTACTCAGATCAGCTTCAGTTTGTAACTCAACGCACCAACCAAACCCACAATGTTCATATCAATAAACCGGGTTGCCAATGGCACACAGTTTGAGACAACAGAGAGTAGATCGCACGATTCTCAAAATTGACGATGGTAGGGGTTCCTTTCTAACCACTTCTCCAAAGATAACATATACATAGTAACATAGTAGATGACGGCAGAAGAAGTCCTGCACGGTCCTTCCAGTCTGCCCAACAAGATAACTCATATTTGCTACTTTTTGTGTATACCCTACTTTGATTTGTACCTCTGCTCTTCAGGGCACAGACCGTATAAGTCTGCCCAGCACTATCCCCGCCTCCCAACCACCAGCCCCGCCTCCCAACCACTGGCTCTGGCACAGACCGTATAAGTCTGCCCAGCACTATCCCCGCCTCCCAACCACCAGCCCCGCCTCCCGATCTTGACTAAGCTCCTGAGGATCCATTCCTTCGGCACAGGATTCCTTTATGCTTATCCCACGCATGTTTGAATTCCGTTACCGTTTTCATTTCCGTCAACGTTTCCAAGACTTTTTTCAATCTTTATATACAGCTGACACATCTATTTTACCTGCCACCATTGATGAGTATCTAGCAGCTCGCACTCTTCCTGTCTTATCTCCAGCTCAAATATCCCTTCTAGAGAGCCCAATCATGGTTGATGAGGTTCATAAGGTCATTAAATAACTTCCGACAGGTAAATCCCCTGGGCTCGATGGTCTCCCAAATGAGTTCTATAAAATGTTTTCTGGTGAACTGTCCCCATTACTAACAGCTATTCTTAATGAAACTTGAGAGGGAGACCCCTTTCTGCTGTCTATGATGGAAGCGTGGATAGCAGTAATCCCAAAACCGGGTAAGGACAAGACAAATTGTGCCTCTTACCATCCCATTTCTGTTCTAAATTCTGAAGGTAAAATATTGGTGAAAAGTTTGGCGAATAGACTGGCATAGGTTTTGTCAGATTTGGTTCACCCTGATCAGGTCGGTTTTGTTCCTGGTAGACAGGCAATGGATAATATTCATTGAGTGGTTAACTTACTTCATTTGACCTGTACAGGCGATCTTTCTTTTTGCCCTCTCGGACTTGATGCCGAGAAGGCATTTGACAGAGTCCATTGGCCATTTCTGGATAGGGTTTTGGAGCGATTTGGATTTGGCTCCTCCTTTAAAGGTTGGATTCGGGCTCTCTACGCTTCCCCAAGGGCATGTGCTTGTATCAATGGAGTTAACTCCTCATTGTTTCCTCTTTCAAGGGGAACTCGTCAGTGAGGTCCCCTTTCCCCGATGCTCTTTGCTTTGGTTATGGAACCTCTAGCTGAGAGGTTGCGTTCCAACCCTAACATCTCTGGTGTCATGATAGGAGACTGTAAATATAAGGTATCTTTGTTTGCTGATGACATCTTACTTTCTCTGACCAAGTCATTGTTCTCGTTTCCTAATCTTCTCCATGCTCTTAATGAATATTCTAAGGTTTCTGGGTTCAAGCTGAACATGCATAAGATGGAGGTTATGCTAATTAGACTGCCTCCCAATTTATTGACATCTCTCCAAGGTAAATTTCCATTCCATTGGGTTTCTAAGGGGCTTAAGTACCTTGGAGTTGTTATCACGCCTCGCTTTTCTGATCTGTTCACTGCAAACTACCTTCCTTTCCTGAAAGACATTCACAGGGCCTTGGATCGTTGGTTTAAGAGGCAGATGCACTAAAGCTAAATGAGCCTTTAATGACTCTCCAATGAGGAAAATTTGATCCGTTGCATGCATCAATGGGCTTTTACCGAGGAAGCCAGCAGCTAACGAAACGGAATGGAGATGAGCAATTAGTGTGAAAACCCCATTGAAACGACATGCACTAACCTTTTCCGATTGCCTTTACGCAGGAAAAAGGCAGGAAATCTAACGAGAGGTCTGGACCTCTCGTTAGGACAGCTCTGTGCCAGGAAAAATCATTAAGTGAAAAAATAAACAAACTTTGAGCCAATCCCAGCGCATTAGCAGAGCTAAAAGCGCTGTGATTGGTCCAAAGGACGTCAGAAAACACATAAAAAAAATAAAAATAAAAAAAGGATCGGGAGGGGGCAAGGGCGCTCATCAGGAGCGTCCTGTACGGACGGCCTTGCCCCCCCTCCCCGCTGCTCCCCACTTTCCGCCGCTCCCCCACCCCGAAAAAGCAAAATTCTAGCAGCCCCTGCCCCCTCCCTTCCTCACTACTCTGTCTCACCTCAGCTCCGCCTCCCGACATCCTCCGCCCTGTGCCCCGCCCCCTCTTGGGGTTGTCGCCGCCATTCCCCTCCTCCATCGGGCCCCCCTCCCTCTTACCGGGCCCGTGCAGCGCCTCTCTCCTCTGTCCGAAGGCGCTGCACGGGCAAGAAGAAAGCTGATGCCTGCCTTCGCCCAGCTTCGGTCGCGCGTCTCTCTCCTGCTGCGCCCGCCCCTGTCTGACGTCAGTAACCTACGTAGGTTACCGACGTCAGACAGGGGCGGGCCCAGGAGGAGAGAGACGCGCGACAGAAGCTGGGTGAAGGCAGGCATCAGCTTTCTTCTTGCCCGTGCAGCGCCTTCGGACAGAGGAGAGAGGCGCTGCATGGGCCCGGTAAGAGGGAGGGGGGCCCGATGGAGGAGGGGAATGGCGGCGACGACCTCAAAAGGGGGCGGGGCACAGGGCGGAGGATGTCGGGAGGCGGAGCTGAGGTGAGACAGAGTAGTGAGGAAGGGAGGGGGGCAGGGGCTGCTAGAATTTTGCTTTTTCGGGGGGGGGGAGCGGCGGAAAGTGGGGAGCAGCGGGGGGGGGCAAGGCCGTCCGTATAGGACGCTCCTGATGAGCGCCCTTGCCCCTTCCCGACCCTTTTTTTTTTATTTTTGTTTTGATTTGGGAGCCATGTGCTTGTGATTTGACTGTTTGTGGCATGCGCAGAGCAGCTAACATAACGCTTGGCTGCTCTGCGCATGATTTGGGGGCCGATTAACGATGTGTATTGTGATTCTTTGATACATTGTACGTTTCAATACCGATCTCAGCATGTGTGACTTTTTTTTTTTGGTGCATTTTTCGTTATTTTAAAATCGTTAGGGACTTTAACGATTTAGATTTTTTTACGTTTGGTTGCTGCATCTGCCTCCAAGTCATTGTTCTTGTTTCCTAATCTTCTCCATGCTCTTAATGAATATTCTAAGGTTTCTGGGTTCAAGCTGAACATGCATAAGATGGAGGTTATGCTAATTAGACTGCCTCCCAATTTATTGACATCTCTCCAAGGTAAATTTCCATTCCATTGGGTTTCTAAGGGGCTTAAGTACCTTGGAGTTGTTATCACGCCTCGCTTTTCTGATCTGTTCACTGCAAACTACCTTCCTTTCCTGAAAGACATTCACAGGGCCTTGGATCGTTGGTTTCGCTTTGAACTCTCGTGGTTTGGGCGCATTGCCACTCTAAAATTGAATGTTCTTCCCAGATTGATGTATCTTTTTCAGGTCCTCCCCCTTAGGTTATCTCAGAATTTTTCTCTGGCCTACAAAGCCACTTGAATCACTTTATTTGGCATAATAAACGTCCTTGTTTGCTTCATTGTCTTCTTTATGGAGATTCACGGCAAGGGGGGCTGGGAGTGCCTAATGTTCTGTGGTATTATCAGGAAGCTCAGGCTCAGTCAGCCCTGGAGTGGTACCAGGCTTCTCCTCACAAATTTTGGGTTTAATTGGAGCAGGCGGATGTGGGACCCTCTCCTCTCTGTTCGCTTATGTGGATTCTACGAAAATATCATAGACCACCATTAGATATCTGTCCCTCGGTGCTAAACAGTTTTTACTATTGGGATGGCCTGTTTTCTAAGCCTGACCTAGTAGTATCACATCTGTCTCCCATAGCCTCTAACCTGATGTCCCTCCGGGCCTTAACCTGGGGCCTTTTGCTCGCTGGGCTTCAATAGGTCTCACAAAGTGGGGTCAGCTATATGAGGATGATGCTTTAAAATCCTTCAAAACTTTGGTAGAGGAGTTTTCAGTTTTGCCTCATGAGCAGTTTGCTTATACTCAGTCTAAACACTTTTTATCTTCTCCGGCTATCAAGACACAAGTACTTAGAAAGAACTCATTTTTGGAAGAATTTTGTGAGGATTCGAGGGGTACAAAAGGCCTTATTTCTTGTATATATAAATTTCAGAGATCTCAGGCTACGCCTGCTTGTGCACATTGCCTTCGGTGGCAGGATGAGTTGGGAATGCTATCAGTGAGGATGATTGGACTCTCTTGGAGCAGATCTCCTTAAAGGTCTCTATTTCTGTTCCCCTAAAAGAGAACTATGTCAGAGTTTTATACAGATAGTATTTGACCCCGGTCCATCTTAACCATATTTACCCTCATGTGCCATCACTGTGTTGGAGGGGATGCAGGGAAGGGGGAACAATGGGTCATTTATGGTGGTCTTGTGGTAAAGCTAAAGCCTATTGGAACCTATTGGAAGGCTATACAGCATAGGCTACAATTATGGATAGCCCAGCCGATCCAATGATCGCCCCTTTTCTTTTTTTTTTTTTTTTTACAAGAAACCACTGGTTTGGCTAAGTCACAATCCTTGTTGGTGCGTCATGCAATGTCTGCGGTGCGAGTGACCCTAGCGGCACACTGGAAACAATCTACTGAACACCTTTGACTAAATGGTTAAATAAACTTTGGCCATTTGTGAAATGGAAAAACTCTGTGCAATCAAATGTCATATTCTTGCTAAATGGGAGGTTATTTGGGACCCTTTCTTGAAGTATTGCTCTTATTGACTTGTTGTTGGGAGTACTAATATTTTGGTTATTAATATTAAGGGGTGGGTGGTGGCAGGGGGGTGATGCCTAGGGGTTTCTATTGGGGGAGGGGGTAGAAAGGAGGTTTCTAATTATGAAAATACTTTAAATATTAGAAGTTGTAGTTATTCATTTGTTCATATGGCAGTATTGTTGCTAAACTCGTTGCTTTAATATACAATGGGTTGCCTTGGCACTTTGTTTGCCTGGGTAATCTCTTTTCTCTTTTTTTCTTGTATGCAACCTGGTTTATTGCTTTTTCTGTTTGGATATAATTTGTGCTGTTGCTTCGATACCTCAATAAAGACTTCTTGAAAAAAAAATTTTTAATTGCTACCAACAATTTTTTTAAAATGACAACGTGGATACAGCAGCTCCTAGATTTGCTTGCTTTGTTTTGGATAAACAAGGATAATGGCTGCGCGAAGGAGAGGGAAAGGGAGATTTACCTTACCTAATGGCTTCAATGTTTTGATATCGACTTCCTTGTTTGCACCGCTTCTTCCCCAACTTGATTGCAACTAAAATTAAGCCATGCACGCAGCCATAGCCCTATGCGCGCCACTGGCACCTCTGTCAGTTTCCTTCCTCTGCTTCGCCGCCTCCCAAACAGGAAGTTACATTTGGGGGGTGGGAGAAGGGGGGAAATCGGCAGAGACGGCAGTGGTGCGCTTAGAGCTATAGCCCAGCGTGCATCTTCATTTTATTGTGGCCAAGTCATGGAGGTAGCAGCACGAGTCAGTCAGTGAGGGGCTGGGAAGGGAAGCTCATAGTTCCTCCAGGCTGCCGTAGACTGAAAAAGGCAGAGCCGGGAGGAAACGTTAGTAGCATGAGGCACCTTTGGTGCATAGGAACCATTTTTTCTGACCACTCCCCCTGAGCCCGTCCCCTAGCTATACCACTCAGCTCCAGAAATTCAGACCTTGAGTGCTACAAACAGATCAGGTTTTAGAATATCCCTAATTAATATGCCTGTGATAGAATTGCATTCAATGCAGGCAGTACACAGGCAGATCATTTTTATGGATATTCATTGGGGATATCCTGAAAATCTGGCCAGTTTTGGCCTTCAACGACTGAACTTGTGCAGCACTGATTTAGTCCTACTCTCTATTTCCTGTATTTTAGCCAGTGTGCAATCCACAAAATGGCATTACCTCCTCTTCCTCGACTCTAGAAGTACTTTGTCAGATGCCTTCTAAAAATCCAAACACACTGTTGTAGTCACTGGTCAGTTTGGAAGGGATATTGAGTTTGAGACGTGCATAAACTGGCACTTAAACGTTTATCTAAGTTCCCATTTTACAAAGCCAGTTTGCACACACAAAAACCCAAGTGCATGCAAATGGCAAAGGAGTGTGGTCTGGGTGTGTTTTAGGTGGGACTAGGGTATGCCTAAGATACACGTTTATTTCCCATTTCAGAAGAGGAATGAACACTGATTTCCTAACAGATCAGTGTCATGATTGGCAACTACTACCAATCACATTTAAGTTTGTGCAAACTGTTCTGATTGTGTAGCTTCCTCACTGGAAAGATTAGGGGAGGTTGCCCTCTTAATCCCCCAGTGGTTTTTGTCCTCCCAAAAAGCCAAATTGGCAAGGGATACTGATCTCTGCGACAGCATCAGACACATACAGGTTTTTATTTATAAAATGGGAAAGAGAAATGTGTATATGCCAACAACATAACCATGTATGCACTGGTTTTCAATCCGTTGCAGTTTTCAATGAGTTTTTTTTCCTATAATGGATGCTTATGCCGCACAGACTTAATGCATAAGTATCCTTTATTTTAGAACAACCTCTGTGTCAGCAGATTCTGTTCTAAAATACTTCTGAACTTGAAAGATACTGATTTGAACGTCTCAATTCAGACTTCTATGTCCTTTCTAAAATGGGGTGGTATATCAACAGGGTCACTATTATCCACTTCTTTGTGTACACTAGTGCTTACCAATTAAAGCTGCAACCCCTTGATTGCAGCTGCAGCATTGTCCGCATGGCTATGAGCATCTATGTAGTTCCAGGCTAGGGCAGGATTCCAAATAGTTTGGGAAGCTGCAGTGTACGCCTTCAAAAACAATCTAGTAAATTGATAAGGCAATACTGCCCTTGCTGAACCCATGCTGACTCATTCCCATTAATCTATGACTAGGGTAAGCCTAAAGTGGTTTACATATTATGTATAGGTATTTTTTATATGGTCAGTAATTTTGAATTTTTAGTATAGCTTCAACCATTTAGCCCAACACCAAAGCCAGACTCACCAGACTATAGTTTCCTGGATAACACCTGGAGCCCTTTTTAAAAATTGGTATTACATTGGTCACATCTAAGTCTTTCCGTATTGTGGCAATCTTGAATATTAGGTTACAGATTATTAGTAACAGGTTAGAAATGTCATGTTTGAGCTCTTTCAGGACTCTGGAGTGAACACTGTCTAGTCCTGGCAACATTTTTGCTCGAGTTTGTCAGTTTGTTCTATTACATCCTCTACACGTACAGTGATGTCCTTTAGTTGCTCTGAATCATCACCATCAAATAAGGTTTCCAGTGTAGGTGTGACCCCGACATCTTCCTCAGTAAAGACTGAGGTAAAGAAATCATTTCGGTTTTCTGCTATTACCCTATCCAGTGGTCCAACTGACTTCTTCATTGTCTTTTTGCTTCAGATGTACTTGTAACATTTTTTAATAATTGCTTCTACTGTAAGCCTCTTTGTAAAACTTTCTTGGCCTGCCTTATTACTTTTTTACATCTAACTTGCCAATGCCTTGTGCTTATCCCTGCTTTCCATGTTCTTTTGGCTTTTACCAGATCTTCCACCTCACCATTAAACCTTGCTAGTTGTTGTTTGGCCTTCTATTGACCTTATGTATGGCATATAATTTACAAGGGCATACAAAATGGTCTTTTTAAATAATATCCATGTCTTAGGCAAACTTTTGAAGTGGCAAACACTCCTTTTAGTTTTTTCCTAATGTTCTCATTTTATCATAGTCTCCCCTTTTAAAATTAAGTTCTACAGCAGTAGTTGGTTTTTTTTTTATTTTTTAAATGTCTGTTCCAAGGATGACACATTTGATTACATTGTGATCACTGTTGCCTAGCAGCCCTATCACCATTACCCCTTTCACCAGGTTCTGTGTACCAGAATGGACTAGAAAATAGCTTCCCCTCTGGTCAGATTCTGGACCAACTGCTCCTTGAAGCAATCATTTAAGGCATCTAGAAACTTTACCTTCTTAGAATGTCTCAATGAGATATTTACCTTATCAATAATGGGGCACCTGAAATTTCCCATTATTATTGTGTTACCAAATTTGTTAGCTTTTGTAATTTCTGTTGTAATTCACTGTCTTATCTCTTCATTCTGTCCAAGTGGCAGTAGTATAACCCCACCAGTATGCTCCTCCCCATCATACATAGATTTCAATCCATAAAGGTTCCACACTGCATTGTTTCTTGCAGAACCTTTACCCTGTTTGCCTCTATGCCACCCTTAAAATATAGCTCCAGCCCTCTATCAATTTTATCCACCCTGTCATTTCAATATAATTTGTACCTGAATATCACAATATCCCACTGGTTGTACTCCTTCTACCAGGCCTCAGAGAAGCCTACATCAAGCTCTTCATTTACTGTCATACATGCTAACTCTTCCATCTTATAACCATATTTATAACCTTTGTAGCAGTTGATGAGGTCATATGGAATCATTTATTTCTGACTTCTTTATTTAAATTCTCTTAGGATATTTTGGCTTATAACCTCTCTTTTGGGATATTCTAACTTCTGCATTTGGCTGGTATCTCTTAACAATACCTTACTCATAACCATGTGTTCCTGAGCAACTATCAACTTTCACCCATATTCTAGTTTAAAAGCTGCTCTCTCTCTTTTTTAAAGGTTAGCACCAGCAGCTTGCTTCCATCCTGGTGAAGCCCATTTTTTTTCAAAATAGGCTTCTCCTTTCCCTAATCTTGCCCAGTTCCTAGCAAATCTATACTCCTCCCTCCTGCATCACCATCTGATTTACTCTGGAGCTCAACTTGCCTCCTGGGTCCTACACATGAAATGCAGGGCATTACTGAGAATGTAACCGTAGAACTTCTGGATTTCAACTTTTTTTGGCTAGTTCTAGTTTTGAACTTCCTTCCCTAGTGCAGTGTGGTAGTTGTAGTTCTTGATTCTATCCATCAAAACCAATACAGTTCGTCTCATAATGCATCATAATAGTGCTGTCTGAAACCTAAGACTGACCTAAAATATCCATCTTGCAATTGGTTAACATGGCAACTCTGATGATCAGACCTGCACACAACATTGAATGTGCATGTAACCCTTTTTCACGTGGGTAGTGGATGGTTTACTATAATATAAAATGTCAAGGGCCAGAACCAGTATTTAATGGGAGGCCATTGGCATACAATCCAAGGTATAGTAAAGTCTTCAGACAAAATAATGGAACAATTCTTCTACAGGAACAATATATTCAGGCAGAGGCAAAAAGGAAAAATAGTTTCCAACACTTGTGTGTGTGTGTGTGTGTGTGTGTGTGTGTGTGTGTGTGTGAAGGGGGGGAGGGAGTTATCAAGCTGCATTAGGGATTTAAATCATGATATTTCCCAATAACCAGACTTAAAGGGCCCTAACACAGCTTGACCAAATTTACTGTGGTGATAATGTCGACACAAGTTTCAGAGTAATGAGATAGAAAACATGCAAAAACCAACCCCTCTCCAGTCCAGAATTCTTGTTGTTGCCCCTTCAATATAGTATAATGTAGTAAAAAGATTCAAATAGCACTTGTTTAATCCTTCCCAAGGTCCTATCCCAAACAAAATTAACAATTCCTTCTCTTCGGAGACAGTTTATGTCCCTCAGTCTTTTTAAAATATTATGATTACTCAGCCATTCATTAAGTGGTTCAGTAGTTGTAATAATGTCTTGACCTGAGGAAGGAGGCTTTGGCTTGAAAGCTCATTAAAAATGTATTAAGTTAGTTCAATAAAAAGGTATCACCTTATTTTCCATTTATTTTATTTTAATTTTTATAAGAAGCCTTTTGTTTCTTTAGGTAAGGTAACAATCTTCTCTCCTCAACGGCTTCCTCTCCACCCTTCTGCCTGGGGCTGAACTTGCTTTCTGTTCCCCTGAGAAGAGGTTACAGGTGTTGCTGATCAAAAACAAGTCATGCAAAAAAATCTCTTTATCCAAGGAAAATGTCCTTCTGAACATCAGGACAAGAACTCCAGTGTTAATCACAGACCTGCTGGGAGTTTAAAACAATCAAAAAATATATTTCAGTAGCACTGCTGCTTTTAATTCCTATGAACATAGCTGTTTTTGGACTGTATTTGGTTTAACCCTAATTAAGAATTTGCTCTTTCAAGTGGGGGCAGGACTACTGATCTGGTTTAACAGGTTTCATAGGGAAGCTGGTTGGGCCTGGCCATGCCTCAGCTCTAAGATGATCAAGCATTGACTGCTGTCCAAAAATTCCAAAGAAAGTGATTTCTCCAAATCATGGAATCCCTCCAGGAAAATAAATTAAGTATTTGAAATATAGTTGTATTAAAAAAAAAATCTGAAAGTGTTAAATCGAAAAAGTGCTTATCTTTACAGAAATGTAGCTTAGTCGCACAAGGTAATTCTCTGTAGGTAGTCCAAAGACAGGCACCGGAACGATGCCCACTAAGCACAAATTCTATATTAGCAATTACGAACAAAATTGTCATTACAGAATATTAGTGAAAGTCCGCAGTTATGAACCTAACTTTGGGTGTGAGCACTTACGCTAGCTCAAGGGCTGGTGTAAATACTCACACCTAACTGCTGTCAGGTGTGTATTGTAAATGCTATTAATCTGTATTCTGTGGTCAGGGGTGGCCCAAGGCAAGATGTCGCCTGAGACAGAGCTGAGATGCTTCCCACCTCTGGGCCAAGGTCTGGCATCTTCTATCTTCCTTCCTCCACCCCCTTCCCTGAGTTTTCCTTCTTTTTCCATTTTCTAAAAGCTGGTGGTGGCAGCGATTCCCATATGCTGCTCTGCCGCCGGCACCGGCCTCTTATCTACTGCAGCTGCCTCTGAAGAAACAGGAAGTTATGTCAGAGAGGCAGGCCCCAGTAAAGAGAAAAGGTGGGTACTGGTAGCAGGGCAGTATATGGGAATCGCTACTGTCGCCAACTTTTGAAAAATTGAAAATAAAGGTAAAATCAGGGAAGAGGGTGGAGGAAGAAAGGGGGAATGCCACTCTAGGAAGAGTGCCGCCTGAGGCCCCTGCCTCAGATGGCCTAATGGTAGGGCCGCCACTGCCTGTGGGCATCAGTGCTAAGCACTATGGATTTTGTGCGCTTCATTTGTAGAATATCATCTAAGGGTAGTTATGAGCGTAACTGCAAATTAGCACCAATTATTGGTTGCTATTGCCAATTAGAAACTAAATTAACAATTAGGTTATATGCATGACTGGCACTATTCTAAGTGCCAAATTGTACTACTACTGCTAATCATTTCTACAGCACTACTAGACATACACAGCGCTATACACATTATATGCAGGTACTTTCTCTGTCCCTAGAGGGCTCACAATCTAAGGTTTTGTACCTGGGGTAATGGAGGGTTAAGTGACTTGCCCAAGATCACAAGGAGCTGCAGTGAGAATCAATCCCAGGTTACCAGGATCAAAGTCCACTGCACTAACCACTAGGCTACTGCTCCACGCACTAGGCTACTACTCAAGATTATAGAATTAGGGAGTAATGGTCAATTCTATAACTGGTCATGTCAAATTAGGCACCTGGAGGGCTTGTGGGAGGAGTCCATTGTAAAAAGGAAAGTACGGGTCTACTTGTCTTTATAGAATACTAGTGGAACTGGGTAATACACAACAATAGTGAACTACTTGTGAACCAGATTGGCAATTGCCAAAAGCAGATGCTGGGCTTGATGAACCTTAGACTTAGTAAATGATGTCAGATAATTAGTTCCTGTAGTGAAGAATCTTCAGGAGACTATACTGCAGATCTCAGAGGTGTTTGGTGCTTGCAAATGGTTAGAAAATTAATCCAGATAAAACAAATATGTAATGGGTAGAAGGAAAAGAAGTTAAGTTGCCACAAGAGAAAATAAAATTAGCCTCGGCTGGCCCTGAGACATTTGCAAACTCCGCCCTGAGACATTTGCAAACTCCATTTTATGGAGGTAAAATCTGGGTATTTCCAGACGTGACAAAACAAACCCAGGCCAGAAGAAAAGAATTCCTTTTATTGAGATCTGCTACGATAGCTTTGGGAGCGACCTTTAATTTGAATTATCCATGCAAGTGTAAGATAAAATACCTTGGCGTAAAATATGTTTTCTTTATTCCTGATCATTTAAAACAATTTATAGAGCAGAAAAAAGTGTTATAATGCCAGTCTATGTAACACATTCTGAACAGAACCTGAAAGGATAATAAGGGAAAATGAATGTGGATAATTATTAAGTTTTTCTTTAGAATATATGTTAGAGTTTGATCTCCTAAGGAACGGCTCTTAACCTCCCGTTTGGTGGTCTAATATAAGTCATATAAATGATTATGATGTTTTCTTTTTTTTTCTTATATGAAAATTTTTGACTGTTTTATTCTTGTTCAAGTAATAATGCTTGTAAATTAATGAAAAATGATAAATAAAGAATTTTAAAAAAATTAGCCTCGGCTGAAGTCTCAATTCAAATGGATAAAAAAACCTTTGAAGTAATTTTGGATTCTACTCTATAGAAAAACATGTGACTACAATTATTAGGAAATCTTTTTTAAGCTGAAACCGCTTTGCCGATTTCAGCTTCAGGACGTCTCTCTCCTTTCCTGACCTGGACCCGCCCCCGTTTGACGTAGGAGAGAGACGTCCTGAAGACTGCAGCGATCAGATGGTCTTCTTGCCCGTGCAGCGCCTTCATACAGAGGTGAGAGGCGCTGCGCGGGCCCGGTAATGCGGAGGGGGGCCTGGTGGAGGGGGGAGCAGCGGCGACGACCTCAGGGGGTGCAGCGTGGGCGGGGCACGGGGCGGAGGATGGCAGGAGGCGGAGCTGCGGGAGAGTAGAGAGAAAGGAACAGGAAGGGAGGGGAGCCGGGGCTGCTAAAATTTGGAGTTTTCGTGCAGGGGGAAGCGGGGAGCAGCGGGGGGGGGGGGCAAGGCTGTCCATACAGGACGCTCCTGACGTGCGCCTTTGCCCCCTCCCGATCCTTTTTTGATTTTGTTTTCATTTTCTATTTTATGCAGAGGGACGCGGGGAGCCAGTGTTTGTGTTGTTTATCTTACTTTTGTTTTTAAAGATGCCAGCTTGGATTTTTATGCTGCAGGGGGAAGCGGGGAGATGACAGCTCAGGCCTTAACGACAGCTCTGACCTCACGTTAAATTTATCATGGTAAATGATTCGGTGCATCGTCAGTATGGTTAGTGCATCCTGAATTGTCCACATTTCAATGGTAGTTACTCGTTTGCATTCCGTTTTCGTTAGCTGCTAGCTCGGCAGAAAATGGCCTTTAATGCATGCTACGGTTGAAAATTTCTTCGTTAAAGGGTCGTTAAGGTTTAGTGCATCTGGGCCTCACAAGGAAACATCCAAAGATGTTCTTTCCTCACTGCTACAATCTTGGAAAATGGTGACAGCTGACTCCTAGTGGTATGTTGGGATACATTGCTAAGAGTGAGTCTGCCAAATAAGGTAATACTTCCAAATGGAGGGTTACATGACAAACCCAAGATCTCAAGGAGCAGCAGCAAAATTTGAATCTGGCTTCCTAGTTGTTACCCAGTGCTTTTTATTAGGCTACCCCACCACTCCAATCAGTGATGGAGGACTCACATTTCACAAAACTCTGAAATCTGAGGAGCACATAAAGCTGAAGATCTGTTAAGATCTGTGTTAGAACATACATGCTTGTTTCAGGAAGGAGAATGGAGTGGTCAGAAAAATCTGAGATGTCTTGAAATAATTTGTAACACTCTGCAGCTCCTCAGTACCTCTCTACTCTCATCTCGCCCTACATTCCTCCCCGGAAACTCCGTTCATTGGGTAAATCTCTCTTATCTGCACCCTTCTCCTCCACTGCTAACTCCAGACTCCGTTCCTTTTATCTTGCTGCACCATTTGCCTGGAATAGACTTCCTGAGCTGGTACGTCAAGCTCCATCGCTGACTGTCTTCAAATCTAAGCTAAAAGCCTACCTTTTTGATGCTGCTTTTAACTCCTAACCCTTGTTCACTTGTTCAGAACCCTTATTTTATCATCCTCACGTTAATATTCCCTTATCTCTTGTTTGTCCTGTTTGTCTGTCCTAATTAGATGGTAAGTTCTGTCGAGCAGGGACTGTCTCTTCATGTTCAAGTGTACAGCGCTGCGTACGTCTAGTAGCGCTATAGAAATGATAAGTAGTAGTAGTAATAAGTAGTAGATAGAGATCTGGGCCCCACTAGGTCACCAGGAAATTTTGGTTGTGTGTGTATGTTTGGGTTGGCGGAGGAAGATGGAGGGTGTCAGGGATGTTTGGGGGGGAGGCTGGAGGATACTTAGATGTCTGAAGCAGGTCAGTGGGGTGCAGAACCCAGTGGGCCACCGTGGTACTTTCTCAGGGTGGTCAGAAGGTATCCAGGATTTCTGGTGATATTGAGGGGTGTTGGGCGTGGGGTTCAAACACCTTCTAATACCCTTTTGCTCCCATGCTCATCTTTACTACAGTCCTGAGCTAGCATAAAGATTTAGGACTAGATTCAGTAAACAGTGTTCAAAAACCAGCATGGACCGCAGTTCTATAAATGGTGCTCTGAGTTGTGCACCACTAGGACTTAGAGCTTATTTCCACACAAAACTTTGGGCTTACTGAAACCTGGTGTAAATCCTGGCACGTAAGTTAAGCTCGATCCCCACTATTCAGCAATACTTCATACATCTTTAGTGAATGCCCCTGACCTGCCCATGCCCCTCCCATGACCACACCCCCTTTTGAGTTGCATACTATAAGATTTGCACTCGGATTTTTATAGAATAGCACTTAGCAAGATGTGCATGCAAATCCAAATTGTTGCCAATTAAAATCAATAATTGATTGTTAGCACCCAATTATTGGTGCTAAATGGCTCGTTAGCCAGTTTAGTTGCATTCACATCTTAGGATAGCGCACAATTTTGCACAAGTATATATGAGCACCGTTTATAGAACCCAGGGGTTAGTGTTCTGAGAAGTATAAAAAACTGCAAAATTTTGGCTCTTTTTTTTTTAAACATTAGGAGCAATTTGTCATTCAGCATTTTGCATGTGTTTTACCTGTCCACTGTGATACTTGCTGGTTTTTACCACTCATTTTCCTGCACTAAAAATTCTTACTGCATTGGGATTAAGGCAAACCTGAGTCTGCTAATAAAGGAGGGGAAACATGCCATTGTATCACACTGTCAACATACAGAGATGAATATTTAGCCAGTGGTGGTCAGCATTTCCACGAGAATGTACAGTTATTCTAATCATGTACACACATAATTGCCTCATAAATGATAGTGCCCATTTTATTGAATTACCCCATACTTTTATCCGTATTTTGCAGAGGCAGTGCCAGGGATGGCCATGAGTTGAAAGAACACACCTACTTTTGTATTTTCTAAAGACATGTCATGCTTTGTTTTAGTCAGTTAAGCACTTAAAAAAGGACTTGCAAATGTCCATAACCAGTTTTCAAAATGAAACCACCACTTTGAAAATAGATATGGACTCTACACATAAAAAATCCCTTCAGACTTCACAACTATACAGGAAGTAGAAAAACTGTCCTCAGAGTGGATACTATGGATTTGGCTTAAACTCAACTAATTGAGAGAAAGGCTTATGATGATGAACAGCACCCAGCATCATTATATATTTCATCAGAATTGTGGGAGCAGCAATGGGTGGAGGTTTCAAATATTTCACACACTCTTTTCATTTTAGGAATTCATCACTGTTAGAGAGGGCGGGAATCACAGTAGATTGTTTTGTTTAGTTTTAGGTGTTAACTGGATTATTTGCATTTTTAAAATCATGTCCCTTTGCCTTAAATTCCACAAGACTTTTAGAGAGGCTGGAACTATGCCATGGATAACTCATCTGAATACAGGAGAGCTGGACTATTGTTTCTAAACAACGGATGAAGTATGAAAACAGGCAGAGATCAAAGTGTACTCAAAAGACGTAGAGGAAGGTGACCCTGACTGATACACTCATGGAACACTGTTAGAGGGCACAGTGATAATAGAGGGAGTGGCTCTTTGCTACTTGTGATTCAGCCTTTTTGCCAACAGATGACTCACCTGGAACAGGTTTATTGCATTATACATGAGTCCTTGCACAGGAAGTTGAGATGAGGAAGACATTATATAAAACAAATGAAAACAGAACAATCCTCTACAGTCAACAACACAACAAAGAAACAGCAGAGGCGACCAAAAGAGGAAAAACACACCAAGGTGCACAATTCTCCTTTATTCAGAATCTTCAACTGACTCGACACGGGACATGTTTCAGCCCATAGGAGCCGACTCTGTGGGTGCTGTGGGTGCTTGAGCACCCCCAATATTGAGAAAATTCCTTGTATGTGTCCAGGAAGGGGTTATTTTCATTGGGCTTGGCACCCCCAATAATTTTGAAAAGTTGGCACCTATGTTTCAGCCTATTCATCTGCATCAGGAATGTGAAGATTACAACTTTGTATTACTAATATGGTCGACAGAGAAGTACATAAGTATTGCCATACTGGGAAAGACCAAAGGTCCATCAAGCCCAGCATCCTGTTTCCAACAGTGGCCAATCCAGATCACAAATACCTGGCAAGATCCCAAAAAAGTACAAAACATTTTATACTGCTTATCCCATTTAATAACGGTCTATGGACTTTTCCTTTAGGAAGCCGTCCAAACCTTTTTAAAACTCCGCTAAGCTAACCGCCTTTACCACATTCTCTGGCAACAAATTCCAGAGTTTAATTACACATTGAGTGAAGAAAGATTTTCTCCAATTCGTTTTAAATTTACTACATTGTAGCTTCATCGCATGCCCCCTAGTCCTAGTATTTTTGGAAAGCGTGAACAGACGCTTCACATCTACCCGTTCAACTCCACTCATTATTTTATAGACCTCTATCATATCTCCCCTCAGCCACCTTTTCTCCAAGCTGAAGAGCCCTAGCCGCTTTAGCCTTTCCTCCTAGGGAAGTCGTCTCATCCCCTTTATCATTTTCATCGCCCTTCTCTTCACCTTTGATCCAGCTCTGGCCATTCCACCCCCGTTCTCGGGGCTGCTCTGCTCCAAACTGCCATGGCGAGCTGGTAGAAGAAGATGGGAGCACAGCACCTTAACAGGAATTTCAGCCCAACTGCCGAAAACAGATGGCCCAACCTCGTTGCCAAACTGAAAGACTTGAATGAAGACCAGCACATGTCCCCGCATGCAGGCCAAGGTGGTGCCATAGAGCTATGGAACTAAAGCACCTAGCTGCAAACAAACTGGCAGTAACCTGACCACCACAGGAGCCTGACCGCCACAAGAGCCAGACTGCTGCTCTAAAGGAGAACAACCGCAACAGGAACCAGACCATCACACTGCGCGAAGGGCTTGGCACACAGAGGGCAGCTGATAGAGCCAGACTGCCACACTGAAGGAGACTGACCGCAGCAGGAGCGGGACCACTGCACTGCATAAAGGGCTCAGCACACCACGAGCAGCCCACACACGAGTGAAAACAACACTGAGGACCCGTGTAAACCAGGATGCCATGCTGCAAGCAGATCTGCAATAACTCGTGCTGCAAGAACTTGACTGCAGCGGGAGCTGGATTGCAGCGAGAAAAGGGTTCGGCACACCATGAACAACTCCACATGTGAGTGGAAACACAAATCTACGGGAACCAGATTGCCATACCACGAGCAGCCCGGCAGGAACCTGCGCTACAGGAACCCAACCACAGCAGCTGCGCCTCACCTCCCCACCTCGAAGGTTGACTTCACTAGCCAGAAAGGGGAACCCCCTTCCACAGAGGGAAAACCCAATTTGCCTCTCCACCCAACTGGCTCCAGGCCCACCCCAGCAACAGGACACCCCCAGAGGCAAACCACCCGAAGCTCAGCTGACTTCATCTTCCAGAAATTCCAACTTCCTTCAATCTCTATCTTCAGTTGACTTTATTTTCAAGAAACTCCATTCTCCATTCCAGTACCATTTGTAGCTAACTTTATTTCAAGAAACTCCATTTTATCTGAAACTTTTTGCAGTAAGATGTAGAGGATTCCAATATTTCAGTTTTGGCCTAATGAGAGCACTGTGGCATTTGAATGTCATACCAAATGGGTTATCAGTTATCCTACTCTAACCTCTGAACAAAAGACAATTCTCACAGCTGCAGGATACCCTAGTACATGCTGCTTCGTGTTGTGCTTTATGCCAGCCCATTCCTCACGCTATTTCATGTGTGTTTCATAATGTCTCATATCATAATTTAAGAAATGAGGGCAATTCCAAAGCCGTGAGTGATTGTATTCCTGATGTCTATGTGTTCATAAATGTCTCATGTGTGCTACATACAGTAACCCAAGAGCACCGGTCTACTCTCAAAACTGCAAGTGATTGTATTCAACCTATCTGTCTCCGCTTGCCATTACATGTAAGTGCTACATACAATAACTTGAGGGCACTTGGCTACTCTCAAAATTGCAAGTCTTTATTCAACCTGTCTGTCTCTGCTTGCCATTACCTGTGACTGTATTTACGCTGTTCATGTCGCTAAAAATGTTTCATGCATGTTGCAAACCGCAAGCAGAGTATATAGGGCAACTCTTAAAATTACAAGTGATTGCACTTAAACTGTCAGTCTCCACTCGCCATAACATGCTACTTTCCACATTTGCCATGGTCTCATAAAACAGAATATTAGCTGTCTCCTTTACTTCCATTGCTCGCCAAAAAAACTGACTTTTCATATTCTAGACAAGAACTGAGGCAATTTCTCATAGAAGCAGACAACCGTATCTCATACTATCCTCTCCGTCACAACTCTCATACATGCCACTACAATTCCAATTACACACCACTACATAAAAGGAAGACAAAATGGACACCATAAAACTACTCGTAGGACTATACACCCTAACACAAATACATGTATTAGGAGCCATACCACACAATGAACACAGCATTATACCCATACTACACAACCAGCATCAGACAACCAGACACACCACCTTCCACCATACCAACAATAGATCACACACAGGAAAGGTACCGCCCTATAAACAAATACAGCAGACAAGAAAAAAGGGTCCAAACAAATCCAACAAAACAAACAAATGACAACTAATAAAAATCCCCATAATCACAAAAACAGAAGATAACATACCAACTGATTCAAGTGGGTTACATAAACGTCAGATCAGCAGTAAACAAAAGAGAACCCATAAAAGAATGGATCACAAAGGAAGACCTCGGTCTAGTGTTCATCAAAGAAACATGGATTCAGAACCAAGAAGACTCCATAATTCTGGACCTCTGCCCCCCAGAATACAAAATCTTACACTGGACCAGAAAGGGAAAAAGAGGAGGAGGCATCGCATTAATTTACAGATCCCACGACACTACAAAAACCACTGCCAAATCCATGACACTGCAACTCGAAATTGCCTCGTTCAGGATACAAGACAAATCACTACTTGACCATCTGAACTGTGTCATATTCTATAGACCCCCAGGAAACTGGAAAGAAGCCCAGACAAATCTCATGGACTTTATTTCAAATACATGTGTAGCAAACCCAAATATGTTGGTCATAGGAGACATTAACCTACATTTAGAAGATCGAAATTCAAACTGCACATGAATGCAACAAATTTCTCCAACTGTGGGACTTCCAATGGCCACAAGTGAACTCAACTCGCACAAAAGGTCACACACTAGACTTACTCACATACAAATTCTCAACAGACAGAAACTTCTCAATAATGGACCAAAAATGGACAGAAACTCCATGGTCTGATCATTTTAGACTAAATATGACCCTATACTGGAAGGAGAAAGGACCTCACTAAACACAAAAACGTATCTCATACAGAACAAGAGGGAAAGTGGACATGACAACATTCTGGTGATCAATGTACGAAAACAAATGGTCATCACAAACCAATTGTCTAGAATTCCTTGCAGAATGGACAAAAGATGCAATATCAAACTAGATGAGATAGCACCCATATGAACCAAAACCTCAAATAAATGCAACACAATCTCATGGTTCAACAATGAACTTAAAGAACTAAAAAAATAATCAAGAAGACAAGAATGAGCTTGGAGAAAAAACAAAATGAACAAACATTAACTACATGGAAAGAAACACAAAAGAAATACAAACACAAAATAAGACAAACCAAAAGGAAACATTATAAAGAACAAATAGGTACCAATGTTATAAAGACATGGAGAAACTATACAAATTAGTAGACAATCTAAAACAGTAACAACATTGAATGTAGACCTCCCACCTGCAGATGAACTAGTCAAATACTTCGAAGAAAAGATCATTAACCTATGCAAAAACCTGCCTCAGAAAAACATCAACCTTGAAACCTTCATTAAAGAACTAGATCCACACCCAGCAGACCGAACCTGGACAAACTTCACCCATCTCACTGTTGAAACAGTGGCTCTGGTAATTAGAAAGTTCTCCTCTGCTCACTACTTACTAGATACCTGCCCCAACTATATTTTGAAAACTCCCCCTGACCGTTTCATTGAAGATCTCACAGCCCACCTAAATTTCATGTTCCAGAAAGGTAAATCCCCACTGGACAAAAGAAACATTTTACTCACACCCATTCCAAAAGACACCAAGAAAAAAACCAATTACATCACAAACTATAGGCCAGTTGCATCTATACCTGTGACAACCAAGATGATGGAAGGCATAGTGACCAAACAATTAACAGAATACATCACCAAATTCTCCATACTGCATGAATCTCAATCAGGCTTCAGGCCCTACCATAGTACTGAAACAGTGCTAATCACACTCCTGGCCAAATTCAAACAGGAAATCACAATAGGCAAAAATATCCTCCTACTCCTGTTCGACATGTAAAGTGCAGTTGACATGGTAGACCACCACATCCTACTAAGAATACTCAATAAGGTAGGAATTGGAGGGAAAATACTTACATGGATCAAGGGATTCCTGACCACTAGGTCTTTTCAAGTAAAATCAAATTCAGAAATCTCCCCAACTTGGAAAGCAGAATGTGGAGTACCACAGGGGTTACCACTCTTGCCTATACTATTCAACCTAATGATGATCCCATTAGCCAAGTCCCTATCCAGACAAGGCCTCAACCTATTCTTATACGCGGACGATGTTACAATTTATATCCCTTTCAAAAATAACCCATCAGAAATTGCCTCCAAAATCACGAAGAGCATGAACATCATGGAATCCTGTGCGTCAACCTTCAAGCTGAAAATAGAGAAAAAACACACTGTCTCATTCTGTCATCCCAACACAATACTGAACATCCCACAACCATCAATGCCTTGGGGCTCATCTCTCCCAAACTCAGACAACCTGAAAATCCTAGGCATCACCATAGGCCATGACCTATCACTTGAAAACCAAGCCAAGGCCACTACAAAGAAAATGTTCTACTCAATGTGGAAACTCAAATGCATAAAACAATACTTCCCAAGTGACATATTCTGCAACATGATCCAAACAATGGTTCTAGTCCACGTGGACTACTGCAATGGAATGCAAAGATCAAATCTTAAGGAAACTACAGACAGTACAAAATACGGCAGCCAGGCTCATCTACAGGTCCAGCAGAACACGGTAAGCAGGGTATGCATGGCAGGGGGGCACCAACATTCGGGGGACACCAGCGACTGCTATGCTTACTCTTGCTTACCCTCCCCCTACCGCTACAGCAATGCCGCCATCCCTCTCTCGTATACTACTACCTTGCCGCCCGCCCTGGTGGTGTAGTGGTCTCTGCTGCTGCGAGGGCAGGAAAGAATCCCACTCTTTCCTGCCTGCTGCCGCTACTCCATCTCTGGCACTCTCCACTTTTCTGTTGGGGACTGCAGACAGCCCCGCCATATTTTAAAAATGGCTGTTGATGCTTCTGGCGCCTGCAGCACCGAAAAGTGGAGAGTGCCAGAGACGGAGTAGCAGCAGCGGGCAGGAAAGGGTGGGATTCTTTCCTGCCCCCGCAGAGACCACTACACCACCAGGGCGGGCGGCAAGGTAGGACTCTAGTATGCTGGAGGGGGATGGCGGCATTACTGGGGGGGGGGGGGGCAGGTTTTGGCACAGTATAAGTCACCATGAGGGCAAAATATAAGGAAACCAATGGACTGCATTAGGGGCTTAAAGCCCATTTAGTTATGTTAAATCAAATGAGAGATCTGCATGAAAGAAAATATATTTTTTTATTATGTTGACTTATGAAAATCACTTGTCCCTGAAATATGTTCAACAGAATAATCCATTTGTACAAAAGAGATGAGATGAAGGTGTGATTCCATGTGCCCCAATGAAAGAAGAGTTTAATTTTACTTCCAATCTTTATAACACCAGGCATAGTGTCAGTTATGTGCATAACTTAAATTGCTTAATTAGCTGCTAATTGGCATTAACGACCAATAATAGGCTATAACTGATGTTAATTGAGGCTAATTGGCACTAATTTACAGTTACAAATTGTGCATGCAAAACCCAAAGCAGGCAACTTCAAGGAGGGAATGGACCTGGGAAGGCATTATTTATTATTATTTATTTATTGCATTTGTACCCTACATTTTCCCACCTATTTGCAGGTTCAATGTGGCTTACATAGTACCGTCAAAGCTGCTTGCCCAGCCAGTTGATAACAGATACAAGGTTGTATAGTGATCGTTTAAGTTATAATTGGAGGGTCATAGGTATGCCTAACACTTATGCACGCAGGTTACAGAATACTCACTGTTATGTGCAAACATTTACACCAGCCTTTCAGCTCGTGTTAATGTTTGTACCTAAAATTAGGCGCAAAACTCTTGACTTATGCTAGTATTTTATAAGAGCAATTGCAGGCGTAATTTCCAATATAGAATTCACACTTAGCACACAGCATCCTGGTGCCTATCTTTAGACAACCTGTAGAGAATCTTTGTGTCTACTGGAAGATGCTTTGCCTTAGCCAAACAGAATGACAGCTCAGTAGGTCAACATTTCTCCAAGGAAGATCACTCTCTTAATGACCTTACAATTAAAGTACTTAAAGGAAACATCAGGAGGAGAAACCACTGAAATTAGGGTGATCAAAGGCTCTGAAATGAAAACAAAAGCACTCAACAGAGCATTGGCTTCCTTACCATTAACAGATACAGCAATATTCAGATGTAAAGTGTTACTGTCTCTTCAGCTCTGTCTACCCCTCACCCCTTTTACTGAACTGTAATGGCACATGCAGTCAGTTTAAGACTTAGATAATTATATATTTAAACCCAGTATAACTATGCTGTCTTTTCACTGACCTGATGAATTTCATTCTAAAATTTATATTCCACCTCTTCAATCCAATGAAAAGACAAGGCGGAGTTATAAAAAAGGAAATAAATGATATACCACTCTTGAAAACCTGTCAAAAAATATATCAATTAAATCTAAAGAGGTTATCAGGAACACATTACATTGACATTTGTACCTCCCACATACTCAGTGTGGCTTACAAGATAAGATAAATGGGCACGTTTGGGGAGCGTGCCAGGTGCCCTTGACCTGGATTGGCCACTGTCGGTGACAGGATGCTGGGCTAGATGGACCTTTGGTCTTTCCCAGTATGGCACTACTTATGTACTTATGTACTTATGATAATAGTGATCTGCCAAACCTAAACATACATTATCAACAAAACTAGGCCACATACATCTTAAACAAATAGGTCTTCAATAATTTATGAAATGTGCCATAATTAGGTTGATTCCTAATTAAACGTGGCAGTGGCATAGCTATGGGTGGACCTGGGAGGGCACAGGCCCACCCATTCTTGGCTCAGGCCCACCCAGCGGTGGCACCCCACATCAACATTTGTCCTCCTTTGCGGCGTCCCGGCATTTGCCCACCTGTCGCTGAACCCCGACCGTCCCTGGTTTACCTTACAGGTGTCCCCAGTGCCTGCAGTGATTCAATTATTGCTGCCTGTGCCAGCCCTGCAGGCTTCCATCGGCTGTGTCCCGCCCTCTCTTTCATCATTTCCTGTCTGGCGGGACCTGGCAGATGGAAGCCTGCAGGGCCGGCACAGGCAGCAATAATTGAATCACTGCAGGTGCTGGGGACACCTGTAAGGAACACTAGGGAGGGATGGGGTTCAGCAACGGCCGGTTAGATGCCAGGATGCCGTGGAGGAGGAGAGATGTTGATGTGGGGTAGGTGAAAAAATCTATAATTTTAAAAATATCTCCGGGGGGGGGGGGGGGGGGGAGCTGTGGAGTGCTGTGCCGTGGAAGGGCCCATCCAAAATACTGGGTCTGGCTATGCCACTGACACGTGGAAGTTTGTTCCAATGCTTAGCAGCCTGATAAGCAAATGTAGCTAAAAAATGTTTTTCTTATAAACAACCTTTCTGGGATTTGAATAATGTAGTGTTAAAAATTCCCTAGACCTTGGATTTGAGTTTCACGCCCATAACTGAATAAGTTTAAACATATAGCTAGGAGTTAAACCATGGAGAATCATGAAAACTAATGAACATAACTTGAATGCAATCCGTGATTGTACTGGCAACCAGTGTAGTTGCAACAACAGAGGTGAAACCCTCTTAAATTTTGTAACTTTAAAAATAATTCTGCCAATGAAATTCATCAGACTCTGAATTTTCTTTATATGTATCTCTTTACAACCCAAATAAGTTATGTTGCAGTAGTCTAACACCATAGTTTGTGGGATCATTGTAAAAACCTCCATAGTAAAATTAGATCTTATTCGTCTCAGTTTCCATAAAAGTTTAAAAACGTTAGCAGCCAGTGTCTGAACCTGTGGTTCAAAGGTTAGACAAGTATCAACAACAACTCCCAAAACTTGTATAGTAGACTCAATAGGGAAAATGGTTCCATCAACACAAAAATCATTTGTTTTTAGCATATTTAAAGGACTGCTGTTTTTAGGCCCCTTGTACCCTTCCCAAATTAGCGTATACCAGCCATCCACAATTTGGGAGGATAAAAGAAACCAAGGCTATGTGCATATGAGAAAGTATATTTTTTATTTGCTTACCAAGTACAGATACAATTAATAGTTTCTCATGAGAGATCAGTACAGTTACCTAAAGAGATATTCACTGTCTGCATCTCTGAAATACTGTACTGATTCTGTTGCTTACATTGTTTGTTTCAGACAATGATTTACATGGCTTTTTCTGCAAATCATCATTCTCATAGATTATTATCTGGTTCTCACCATCTGCTTTCCTAAACCTGTTTAAACCACATTCTCCCTTTTTGTTTACGCTAGTTTCTTTCCCAAGCCTGCTTGCCCGTAAGGGTATCATAATAGACCATAAATTCCAGAGATCATAAATTCCAGAGTCCTGTAGGCTCATCAATCTCTGATAGATTCCAGAGTCACTCAGACTTATCAATCTCTGGCCTTTTGACCCATTCCATAGTGCATGACTGTGCTCATAATTCTACACTGCTAAATACAAAAAACTTCTTTTTGTTCAACTTTAACCAAAAAGTTGAGGCCCATTTTCCCAAAATTTCAAGACCTGACTTTATGATTGGGATTATATCGAAGATGTCACTATCAAATGTAATAAGCAGCGTGATGTCATCAGCATATACGTATTAAAGGATGATAACCACAGTTTGAAAGTTTTCTTTCCAGAGAAACCATCATTATATTAAACAATATTGGTGTTATAAGAGAGTCCTGAGGGACTCCACAACCCAGATTCCAAGCAGTAGACAACAGTCTATTCACCTTCACTTTATAATTCCTGCTTACTAAAACAAAAACAAACAAACCCTAAACCATTCATATATTATTACTCCACCAGGATGGACAGCAAGACTTATTTATGGTCCATCAAATCAAATGCACTGGACATATCAAATTGCATTAAGAGAACCCTTTTTCCAGTGCTTAATTCTTGTTTAACCTCAGTTTGGAGAGTTGACCCTTATTTCCATGTATCCATGTTGTGGACTAAAATAAACGTGTTCCTTGAAGATCAAATATCCTCTTCTTTAGGCAGGGAAAGTTCTTATGAAAGAGAGGCCTCAGTCATGCTTTACAAATTGTGGTACCTTCCATATTTCAGAGACAGAAGAGTGACTTCACCTTGCAGAAGGATTGTCTCTTTTCAGCTCATTACTTGGGTTTCTCAAAATTACTATTAAATTATTATAAATTTGTAGCACCATCTGGTGGACAGAGAGACAAAATGTCTTTTGGCTGTTCAGAAGAGAAGGGGTAACAGTTGAAAATTATTCCATGATCATAAAATATATCAGCTAGATCAGAGACATCTGAAATTACTGCCTCAGGGGAATTTTGTGACCTTGTTAATGATATAACAATGGCAACTGCTTTCCTAGGAGGTTGCTACCCTCACAATGAGGTTAATTCCAGAGAAACTGCCTTAGCCTTTCTGATGGCTAAAATAATTATTGACAACTATAGTACGCAGAAAGCAAGCATCTCTGTAAGAAATGCAGTGCCACATAAAGCCCTAACATGTACCGATGAATAGACCGATAGAAAATGAAAGGGAGTAGGAAGTTCTGGTGATTGGAGAAAGGGAGTGCTTCTGCAGGTGGGGCCAGGTGAAGCTCCATCAGCAAAGCAGCACATGTATGAAGGCAGAGCTGCAACAGCAGGAACTTTGCATAGTGCTGTTTCCACAACCTCCTAGACCCCAATGATCAAATCCCCCACACTGTTCCAAACAGCTCTAGAACATTAGCGCCGAAACTGCGTGGGGGATTAAAGCCCTCATGATCAAAACTAATAGCATGCAATTCATTCACGCTATTAGTTTTGATCGTGGGAATACTTCTGCGGAAGGATTGTGCCTGGGCTTGAGTAGAAGTTCTTTGAGAGGTCCAGGCTGTCAAACAGGAGGTCTCCCCCAGAACACAAGTCTCCAGCCCCTCTAACCTCCCCCCCCCCCCCCCCCATCAGATTTTCAGGCTATCTACAGTAAATATGCATGAGCTGGATTTGCATGCACTGCCTCCATGGTATGTAAACCTATCTTATGCATATTCACTCTTGATGAAAACCTGATGGGACTAAGGCCCAGATGCATCAACCAAACGTAAAAGAATCTAAAACGTAAAAGTCATTAATGAATTTGAAAAAATGAAAAATGCACCAAAAAAACAAGTCGCACATATTTGGTGCGGTATTGTAAAGTACAATGCATTAAAGATTCGTTAAACTGGTGTCATCCCCATCGGTAATCGGCCCCTAAAGCATGCGCAGAGCAGCCAAGCGTTATGCTGGCTGCTCTGCGCATGCCACAAACGTCAAAACAACAAAAAAACCAACACAAACACGTGGCTCCCCACTTACCCCTACATTAAACAGAAAATCAAAACAAAAATCAAAAAAGGATCGGGAGGGGGCAAAGGCGCTCGTCAGGAGCGTCCTGTATGGACGGCCTTGCCCAACCCCCCCCCCCCCCGCCCGAGGTCCCCGCTGGTCCTCGCTTCCCCCTGCATGAAAAATCAAAATTTTAGCAGCCCAGACCCCCTCCCTTCCTCTCTTCCTTTCTCTCTACTCTTTCTCCCGCAGCGCCACCTCCCGCCATCCTCCGCCCCCGTGCCCTGCCCCCTGAGGTCATCACCGCTGGTCCCCCCTCCACCGGACCCCCTCCGCCTTACCGGGCCGCGCAGCGCCTCTCACCTCTGTGTGAAGGCGCTGCATGGGCAAGAAGAACATCTGATTGCCGCCGAGTCTTCAGGACTTCTCTCCTTTCCTGACCTGGGCCCGCCCTCGTCTGACGTAAGTAACCTACGTAACCTACGTAAGTAACCTACGTAAGTTACTTACGTCAGACAAGGGCGGGTCTAGGTCAGGAAAGGAGAGACGTCCTGAAGACTCGGCGGCGATCAGATGTTCTTGCCCGTGCAGTGCCTTCACACAGAGGTGAGAGGCGCTGCGCGGGCCCGGTAAGGCGGAGGGGGAGCCCGGTGAAAGGGGGGAGCGGAGGCGACGACCTCAGGGGGCGGGGCACGGGGGGCGGAGGATGGCGGGAGGCGGAGCTGCGGGAGAAAGAGTAAAGAGAAAGGAATAGAGGAAGGGAAGGGAGGGGGGGTCGGGGCTGCTAAAATTTTGATTTTTCATGCAGGGGGAAGCGGGGAGCGGAGGATGGTGGGAGGCGGAGCTGTGGGAGAAAGAAAGTAAGAGAGGAAGGGAGGGGGCCGGGGCTGCTAAAGTTTGGATTTTTATGCTGCAGCTGTCATGTCATCCCTGTTCACTCAAAACAAGCAAGCAAGCCTATGAAGTACTGCATCCACCTTGTCGTTCTTTATTGGTAGCATTTTTATTTAATCTCACTTATATTTTCAAACATGCCAGCTTGGATTTTTATGCTGCAGGGGGAAGCGGGGAGCAGCTCAGGCCTTAACGACAGCTCTGACCTCACGTTAAATATATCGCGGTAAATGATTTGGTGCAATCATCGGTATGGTTAGTGCATCCCGAATTGTCCACATTACAATGGTAGTTACTCATTTGCATTCTGTTTTCGTTAGCTGCTAGTGTCGTCGGAAAATGGCTTTTAATGCATGCTACGGTTAAAACTTTCTTCGTTAAAGGGTCGTTAAAGTTTAGTGCATCTGGGCCCAAGTGTGCTTTGAGGCAGGGTTGAGAAGCTCTGTCCTATAGTATATAATAACAGAGCCTAAGGACAGGGCATGTTCAAAGGCATTATTACGACAGCTTCTTATTCCAATTATAAAGGAGGAGGGGGGGGGGGGGGCTTTTCTATAAAGGGCACCAAAAATTAGGTGCCAAAATACAAGCACGAATACTATAACAGGATCTGGATGCTCAGAATCCATTTCAAAATCTGGGCGTAAGTCAGCATTTAAATGGCATTCAAGTGTGCCTGCTTAGACCATGTCTACAGCAGTTGTAAATGTGACATGTTATAAAACGTGATATACCACACAATCCCAAACAATTTTCAGTAATAGGGTAAAGGATCATAGATTTGATATACCACCTTTCTGTGGGTGCAACCAAAGTGGTTTACGTTTGTTATATGCAGGGGCCTCACCAACGACTTTTACAGGGGCATCAACACCTCCTTTCTTCTGCTGGTTATACCCCTTTTTATGCTGCCTAGCATCCTTCTGGCCATGCAAAGAAGCAGCTGTAAATTCTGGCACTGACATGTTGACACAAGCATTCTCTTTATAAAATGGGGAATATCAAACATATAAACGGCAAGTGACCGTACTCACTTGCAAATGCGCAGTACAGACTTCCCTTTCTGTCCTGTCCTCGCGTCAAGACATCTTGACGCCAGAGGGCGGAACAGAGAGGGAAACGGAGTCGAATTGTCGGACGCCGCCACTGCCACTTGGAAAGGAATACCGCGCGAAACAACCTCCACCCTCCCCCCCATCCCCGCCGCCACTCCCACCCTCCTCCGTATCGGGCCCCCTGCACTGACCTGACAGCGCCTCTCACCTCCGTGTGAAAGGAAGGGGTGAGGCCAGGAGGGAGAGGAGGGCTGCAATACTCGCCCATTTTTACGGGCTTAACGGCTAGTAAGTAAATATTTTGGTACTGTCCAAGCCCTAGCCAAACCACCTCCTCTCAATCGAGAATTAGTGTGGATTTCTGAAACCAGTACTTACACATGTATACAATCTCTATATATAAAAGGCACCACCAACGTTCTAAATGAAGCCTCCAGCCGGAAGTGTGAAGGGGAGATATATCCGGTTTCCCCATGAGTGTCTGCCCTGCCCTCGCTCTCTCTGTAACACAAACAGTGAAGGAAAACACAGCAAAGCACGAAATCAAATCGCTCTCTCTGTAACAGTGAAGGACTCAGAGGAGGGAGGGGAGAGAGGGCAGAAGCACTCACTATCTCTGTAACACAAACACAGCAGACCAGGAAACTTAACACTGAAGGACTCGACTCCGAGGGGGGAGGGGACAGAGAGCAGAGGGGAAGGGAGAGAGGGCAGAGGGCAGGGACACACACACTCCCACATGCACACAGAAGAAAACCTTGCTAGCCCCCGTTTCATTTGCATCAGAAACGGGGCTTTTTTTTTACTAGTATACATATAAAAATGCTGCTATTAGGGCTTCTAAAATAAGGACCATTGTGTACACAGCCATAACAAACCAGTATTCTGAATAGAGCTGCATGGGAATGGGGATTATGGGAATCCTGTGGAACCCACCAGATCCCTGCAGGGATGGAAGAAGTTTCACAGGATTCCTGCAGGGATGGAAGAAGTTGCAGTGGGATTCCCGAGGGGATGGAAGACGATGCCGTGGGATTCCTGCGGGAGTGTAGTCAAGATGTATGGTGACTCTAGGCTTGGAATGTATGAAGAGAAGCAGTTGGAGCACCAGAATGAGGCTTGGAACACTCATTGGTTGAATAGTGAATACTGCCCAAAACACCATAGGAGGTGTTGGAGTTGGGAGGAAAAAGAGGGCTGTGAGCAATAGCGTTGAATCCTGCAGGTATGGGTGGGGATGGAGGAGATTAATTGTGGGGATGAGTGGTGATAGAATAGTTCTTAGCAGATACTGGTGGGTATGGGTTAGATTCCATTGGGGATGGGTAAAATTTCTCTCCCCGTGCAACTCTCCAATTCTGAACACGTAGGGTCCCTTTTACTAAAGCTCAGCGTGTGCTAAATGCTAAGAAGCCCATAGGTATAAAGGGGACTTCTTAGCATTTAGCAAACATTAATTCTGTTAGTGCAAACTAAACTTTAGGAAAAAAGGGCCTCTTAGGGTCTGATCCACTTGAAATGTTTTTAAAGACACATCAAAGATGAAAGGTTTTTTATTAATGGGATCTGCAAGCTGCCACTCCAAGGCTTCTGAAATCACAGTTGTAAATTTAAAATAGATTTTTTTTTTTCAAAATTCAGCTGAATATTAAAATAAATACAATTCTTTACAAAAATGAATTGCAATTTTATTTAATTTCTGGGCAAAAAAATGGAGGGAAACAGCTAATCTCATATCATAATAAATTCACAAACAGATACTAGTTGTCACAGTCTATTTCTGGTTTTATCAACCCCAAAAACAGTATTGATAAAGGGCATTAAAAGTTGTATATTCAAAATGCTAGATTATGAACATAAGAGTAGCCATACTGGGTCAGACCAATGGTCCATCTAGCCCAGTATCCTGTTTTCAAACAGTGGCCAAGCCAGGTCACAAGTATCTGGCAGAAACCCAATTAGCAGCAACATTCTATGCTACCAATCCCAGGGCAAGCAGCTGCTTCCCCATGTCTGTCTCAATTTTAAACCCAGATACACTAACTGCTTTACTACATCCTCCAGCAAAGAGTTCCAGAGCTTAACTATTAGATGAGTGAAAAAATATTTCCTCCTATCTGTTTAAAGTATTTCCATGTAACCTCCTCGAGTGTCCCCTAGTCTTTGTACTTTTGGAACGAGTAAAAAATCAATTTACTTCTACTTGTTCTACACCACTCAGGATAAAGGAGGCCGGCGATGTAATTACGAAGCAGCCGAACATAACATGGCGGCTGCCTCGTGTGTTAGCTCCCGGCACGAATCTGACCCGCTTCCGGCTTCCCCGCTCTCTCAGGTGACGCAGAGGGAAGTCCCCGGCGTCATTGGCGGGGAGACCGGAAGTGGGCGGGACATCAGCGGGCGGGCTCCGTGCGCTGTTTAAATGCTCGCCGACGAGACGGAGGGAGTCTCTCGGCGGCTGGCAGGCAGCGCACGGGTTTCCCCCCCTTACCCCCCCTTACAAAGTTTTCGAGGCAAGCTAAGGGGCCGATGGGATAACGCGGCTGTCTGGTTCGGATAGCCGTGACGGTATTCCAGGTTAATTTGTCATGTGGTACCGCCAGGGCAGGGAATGTCAGCGAGCGTGACCATGTCAAGTTTTAGTATCCAGTAGTAATAAGATTAGCCACTCCAAGGTATTGTGGCTTGTGTTATAACTGTATGCGATAATGTATGACATACTGTATCGGTAGTGTACGGATTGTTAGCAAGCTTTACCATGTTAAGTGCAAGCTACTCCTATGCATCATTAATGTCTGCGATCATTGTATGGCTGTGGAAGTGCGGGAGGTCCAGCGGGGAGGCCGTTGAGTATTACTGTTGTAACCCACTATGATTGTTCTGATCAATTCATGTATGCTGTCACAGCCGCGGAGGCACCCGAGCCTGAGAACCTGGGATGGGCCAGAGCGACAGGCGGAAGGAAGATCGGCACTTCTGCCAAGGAGCTGGGGCGCTCGTCGCTAGCAGACCAAACACCTCGCTGGTTTTGCATGGCAGGTGGAGCACTGGTCTAGGAGAGCAGTTCCGAATCCGAGGGACGCGCGGCCACGCTGGGGGCAGAGCATGGCTGGCCGCAGCGCACGGATTGAGAAGCAGGCTCTCTAGCTGGAAGGCATGGCGGAGAGCCGGAACGTCGGCAATACCAGAGGCAGGGCTCGGGTGCTTCCTAGGGATTGTTATGTGTTGTTGATGTGTATACAATAAAGCTGTGGCCATTTATTCCCAAAGAAAAGCCTGTGTCATGCTTGGTATGTGGGCACTACAGGTTAAAATGAGGGAGGGGGCGTGAGCGAGTGCAGCCTGCCCATGTTATTGTAGACCTCAATCATGCTCAATCATATCTCCCCTCATCCGTCTCTTTTCCAAACTGGTTCCTCTCTGCTCAAGCCCAATCCTCACCCCTTTCCTCCAGCACATATACTTCCTTAGCTCTCTCTGAAGTCCTCCACCCGCCCCACACACAGTCCTCCAGCTATCTCTCTCCCCACTAACTGTGGCACACACCCTAAGCATGCCCTTTTCCTCTCTCCTCCTTCCCTCCTTCAGCACACTGACTGGACCAAGAGAAACACCGCTGCATGTCAGACTCCCATAACTTTCTATTTTGAATATAAAACTTCTGATGCCCTTTATCACAAACAATTTTTTGGTTTGCTATAACCAGTAATGGATTTACTGTGACACAATGTAATTCCTGAGGCCGTGGTCTGAGACACTGGCTACGTTGCTGTTCCTACCCTGATGATTTGAAGTAAACCGTGGGTGGGGGCTGTGTGTTATTCATCAGAACCCCATTTGTGCATGACAGCAGTGTGTACAGAAACCAGGCAGCTTAACCAATGTGAATATGCACAACTCACCCATTTATATTTAGAACTGTTTCATAATATCTGCTTGTATACTATACTATTACTATGTCTTATTATCATCATGCTGACCAAGATCCTTATGTAATACTAGTCGTTTATTTTCTAGCATTCTTCCATTACTCATGATGTATTGTAAGCCACTTTGAGCCTGCAAAGAGGTGGGAAAATGTGGGATACAAATGCAACAAATAAACACAAACAGATGAACTATGACACAGGGCAAGAGAGTTTTAACAACAAATGATTTGCGTATAATAAAATGGTACACATCTTTTATTCCAAATAAAGTATAAAACTCTAGCAAATAAAACATATGAGGTCAAAATACATGAAAGGAATGAGACCAGAAACAGAATCAAAAGTGTCAAGATACACAGACAAGTTGCTATCTCGAGTAAGCTTTAACAGTGAATCCCTGTGTGCAGATGTTCCCAGATGTTTTTCCAAACAGGTAGCAGCTGGATGCAGCCCTCCTCCTTCAGGCATGCTGCAAACAAATTGAGCTTTCCAAGTTTTCCAATATGGAGAAGTAGTTTGGTTTTTAGGGAGGCAGGTTATGAACCAGAGAAGTCAGGGTTCAAATCCCACTGAGACTCTTTCTGACCTTGGGCAAGTTATTTCACTCTCCATTGCTTCCAGTACTACTTAGATTGTGAGCCCATTTGGGTAGGGAAATAACTTGTGTACCTGAATGGAACTTTCTTTGTTGCAGATTTGGAAAGAGCTGAGAAATAAATTCTAAAACCCAAATATGAAAACTGTTGTTATTCAGATCCATTATGTATAAATGCATTTCTAAACTGCCTCTCTGCATTCCCTTTGCTGGCTGGAGATGATATCTGACTGGCCTTGCTATCTTTCTTTCTTTTTGGGAGAGGATTTAGTTTTGGAGTGTGTCAGAAGTGGATCACTTTGTTTCTCTCTTTGCTGCCTGAAGTTCAGAGCTTTGCGGTGCTGCTTTTATCATACTGTTCCGGTAAGATACAGCAGTGTTTTGCCCACTCTCCTGGCCTGTTGTTCAAGCAGCTTTCAGAGTATTCCATTTGCAGGATGGAACTGAGCAGCTTTCGTTCTAATCATATGCTCTGTAAGTAAAGGATAGTCCTGGATTTGATATACTGCCTTTTTGTGGTACAACCAAAGTGGTTTACATATATTGTATGCAGGTATCACTTCTGTACTGTGGAGATTTAATAATTTGTAAATAAATCAACATGGGGTCTTCACTTGCAGAAAATAGAACCCATGGGCATAGATTAGCCATCCCCAACAGTGACAGACCTGAGACATCTTGAAGCTTCCATTTCAGTTCCTTGAAGTCCCTTAACTTCTCTGTGCTCTTCCTTTCCCACTTTAATTAAGCCTTCTTCCTTGCCTCTCACTGTGATGCAGAAAATTAAGGCATCAATAATCACAATTATGTTTCTACCTCAATGGCAGATACACTTACTCTGTCAACTTATGCACCACTCAGATTCGGTTTGTAAGAAAGGTACTGTAGAAATTCTGACACCTTTCCTTGATCACAGTCACTGCTGAGATCCTCGGGTCAGCAGCTCCAATCGAGAAGGTTATGTGATCAAATGAATGACGACAAATTGAAACTACAGGTCATGAGATGCACGTTGACTTCCTTGTCCTCTGATTACTTCACATCTCATCTTTAGTTACCAAGCAGTAAAAGTCAGTCCTCGCACCATAGTTGCGAGATCCCAGATCGGAGATATCAATCTCACTGCTCTCGTGATCATTCAGCCCTTCAGAAGTACCGTCTGCTGCTAGAGGAATGTGGACTGCTGTCAGGCGGGGTGGTGGGCCTTTATAAATTGTCCCACGGACTCCTAGGAGAAGGGACAAAGCAGAGATCTTGAGCATCAGGTGTAGATTACTGAGGCAAAGCCACAATGAACACCCACAGCCTTTCATTTCCCTAGCATTATTTTACATAAACACTCCATCAATGACTCTGTAGCAATTTCTAAATCTCACTCCAATTAGGGATGCCAACTGATACAGGTCAGAAGGTGCACAATGATCCAATCCTATTGTATCCCTCTTGCATGCTGACATTACTACCCCACTATCTCCAAACTGCAGTGTGATTGGTAGCAATCCTGCTCATGATCACACGTATATAGACATATTCAGCAACATACAGATTCCATGTGTTCTTTCCTCACCCTATCATGCTCACTTCTCTTTTTTTTTATTTCCCATTTTACATTTTTTTTAATTTGTAGAAGTCTTTATTAAGATTTGAGAGATATAACAGAGGCAGATAAGTCACAACCAACAACATCAGCAAATACAACACAGATGTAAAACAATACAAAGACTAAAGTACACTAGAGGCTAATAAACAGTGTAATAATCTCTCAAGGCTAAGGTAACCGCTTACCATATACTCCTTAGGTTTTTTAACAAGAGTTTAAAAATTACCTCCTCCCCCCCCCCAAAGAAAGCAAAAGAAATAATTATATCCCCCCCCCCCCCCCCCCCCCCCCCACCACCTTCCAACCACAGACTCTCAATACGAACAGTGTGACACAAAGGGTTCCCAAATAGCTTCCCACTTGGACAATGTTTTGCGACGTATGGCCCAAAGCCTCTCCATTTCACAAATATACCACAGCTTGTTTAACCATTTTACCAAAGAAGGAACATGAGGAGACTTCCAGTGAATGGCCAGAGTGACCCTAGCCGCCGACATAGCATGACGAACCAATAAGGACTGTGATGTAGTAAGGCCAGGAGGTTTTTTAGGAAAAAGAAAAAATTCAGGTGACCACTTTATAGGCTTAGAGAGCCAGCTCTGGAGTCTATGTTGAACTGCTTTCCAGAAAGCCCGAACCTTAACACATGACCACCAGAGATGACCCATGGTACCTTTCTGCCCACACTCCCTCCAGCACAATGGGGATACCTTTGGAAACATGTGATGAAGGCGCGCTGGAGTCAGATACCACCTATATAAAACTTTTACAGAATTTTCTTTAAAAGGAACAGAAATAGAGATCCTTGACAAAGCATATTCCATAAAATTCCAATCATCATCACCCAATGTCAAGCCCAATTCCCGACGCCAACGCAATCAATGCTCAACAGGAGTCTGCAACTGCCTACGCTGGTAAGAATACAAGCAAGTGCTAAGACCCCTCGTCCCTTTAGAGACCTCACACAAATCTTCCAAAGAGGAGTCCTCTCGCGTAACCTTAGTCTTTATTTCAACAGCAGAAAGAAAATGTTTCACTTGGGTGTATGCAAAAATATCCTTAGGAGAAATTGCATATGTTTCAACCAATGTGTTGAGCGGAATGAAGGCCTCTTCATCAAAAAATTGACCCCAAGTTTCTAGACCAGCAGAGAACCAATTCGAAAAAGGCCCTGGGTCTAAACCAGGTGGAAAAAGAGGGTTATTTGTTACTGGTGTAAGTTTAGAGAGGACCAGATCAGGCTTGGCAAATAGACTATCCCAATAGTAAAAAGTTGTCAAAACTGAAGGACAACCATCCTTACCCAATACACAATATCTCTGAGGAAGCCACATTGATGAACGCAAAGGACACGATCCTGCAGAGTCCTGCTCCAACCCTATCCACCGCTTCTGAGGACTTGCATGAAACCATTCAATCGCAGCCCGGGCCTGAGCAGCTTTACAATACCAGTACACATTCGGAACTCCCAGACCACCTTTTTTCTGATCCTGATATAGCAACATTCTAGAGAGATGTGGACGTTTATTGGACCAAATAAAGTGAAGAAAATGGTAGAGTCTATTATCAAAAACAAAATTACAGAGCACATCCAAGGACATGGATTACTGAGACCAAGTCAGCACGGCTTTTGTGTGGGGAAATCTTGCCTGACCAATTTACTTCAATTCTTTGAAGGAGTAAACAAACATGTGGACAAAGGGGAGCCGGTTGATATTGTGTATCTGGATTTTCAAAAGGCGTTTGACAAGGTACCTCATGAAAGGCTACAGAGGAAATTGGAGGGTCATGGGATAGGAGGAAATATCCTTTTGTGGATTAAAAACTGGTTGAAGGATAGGAAACAGAGAGTGGGGTTAAATGGGCAGTATTCACAATGGAGAAGGGAAGTTAGTGGGGTTCCTCAGGGGTCAGTGCTAGGACCGCTGCTTTTTAATATATTTATAAATGATTTAGAGATGGGAGTAATTAGCGAGGTAATTAACCAGCTTATAATCGAAAGTGATCGCCGGCCATCTTCCGACATAAATCAGGAGATGGCCAGCGATTTCTTAAAAGCGGCGAAATCGGTATAATCGAAAGCGGCATTTTTGACAGCATCGCCGCTTTCCCGCCACTTCGCCAGTGAAAGTTCAAGGGGGCGTGTCGGTAGATTAGCGAAGGCGGGACATGGGCGGGCATGGGTGTGGCTACCAGATGGTCGGCTTTCGCCGATAATGGAAAAAAAAAAGCGGCGTTAAGCAGTATTTTGCCGGCTTTACTTGGTCCTTTTATTTTCACGACCAAGCTTCAAAAAGGTGCCCCAACTGACCAGATGACCACTGGAGGGAATAGGGGATGACCTCCCCATACTCCCCCAGTGGTCACCAATCCCCTTCCAAACTAAAAAAATAAAACTAAAAACCTTTTTGCCAGCCTGTATGCCAGTCTCAAATGCCGTACCCACCTCCATGACAGCAGAATGTGTTCTATCCTCTGACAGCCTTTCCCTGGTTGTGATTTGGCTCTCGGGTGAGTGTGACACCTTTTCTGTTAGGTGCCCTGCACAGTCACATCAGCAATGCATTGTGGTGGGTGTAGGGTACTGGGTTCTACTCCCAGGGTGCCTTTCCCCCCTGCTAACTGGGTCAGAGTGTGCCCTGTTTTGTTTCCGGTAGTCCATGAGGTAGTGGCCATTTTTGTAAGCCAGTTTTAGTTCCCTTTCCTGTGTTACCCACATTAGAGAACGTAGTTCTTACCTTGAATGGTGTTGAAAGAGGGCATTGTACACCATTGTGCCAGCTCTGACCTACTGCTAATCTTAGTAGCAGGGGACTCTTTGCCAGTGGGGCACAACCTCTGATCTGCAGTTAACTGTGAGTAAACGTGCTTATTTCAAGAAAGGACTTTTTCAGAGAGATTAGTCTTCAGGTGTGAACTGGTGTGCCAAAGTTATACAGCAGCAATAAGTCCTAGAGGCTGTATGCAGGTCCCTGGAGCAATTTTAGTGGGTGCAGTACATTTGTGGGTAGTGGGTTTGGGGGGAGGGTTTGGGGGGGGTTTGGGGGGGCTCAGCTCCCAAAGTAAGGGAGCTATGCACGTGGGAGCTTTTCTGAAGTCCACCGCAGTGACCCCTAGGGTGGCTGGTTGGTGTCCTGGCATGTCAGGGGGGCCAGTGCACTAAAATGCTGGCTCCTCCCACGGCCAAATGCCTTTAACTTGGCCTGGGTTTGAGATGGCCGACATAAATTTCCATTATCGCTGAAAAACAAACCCGGCCTTCTCAAACCCGGCGAACTCCACGGCATTTGGCCGGGCTAAACCGTATTATCGAAAAAAAAGATAGCCGGCCATCTTTTTTGATAATACGGTTCCGGCCAGCTATAGCGCTGCCGCCAACATAGATAGCCGGTGATCTATTTGGCCAGCGACGTTCGATTATGCTCCTCCATATTTGCTGATGACACAAAGTTATTCAAAGTCGTTAACTCGCGACAGGATTGTGAAAAATTACAGAAGGACCTTATGAGACTGGGAGACTGGGCGGCTAAATGGCAGATGGCGTTTAATGTGAGCAAGTGCAAGGTGATGCATGTGGGAAAAAAGAACCCGAATTATAGCTACGTCATGCAAGGTTCCACGTTAGGAGTTACGGACCAAGAAAGAGATCTGGGTGTCGTCATTGATAATACACTGAAACCTTCTGCTCAGTGTGCTGCTGCGGCTAGGAAAGCGAATAGAATGTTGGGTATTATTAGGAAAGGTATGGAAAACAGGTGTGAGGATGTTATAATGCCGTTGTATCGCTCCATGGTGCGACCGCACCTTGAGTATTGTGTTCAATTCTGAACGTAGCGAAGGGCGACTAAAATGATAGCGGGGATGGGACGACTTCCCTATGAAGAAAGACTAAGGAGGCTAGGCTTTTCAGCTTGGAGAAGAGACGGCTGAGGGGAGACATGATAGAGGTATATAAAATAACGAGTGGAGTGGAACAGGTGGATGTGAAGCATCTGTTCACGCTTTCCAAAAATACTAGGACTAGGGGGAATGCGATGAAACTACAGTGTAGTAAATTTAAAACAAATCGGAGAAAAGTTTTCTTCACCCAACATATAATTAAACTCTGGAATTCGTTGCCGGAGAACGTGGTGAAGGCGGTTAGCTTGGCAGAGTTTAAAAAAAGGTTTGGACGGTTTCCTAAAGGAAAAGTCCATAAACCACTACTAAATGGACTTGGGAAAAATCCACAATTCCAGGAATAACATGTATAGAATGTTTGTACGTTTGAGAAACTTGCCAGGTGCCCTTGGCCTGGATTGGCCGCTGTCGTGGACAGGATGCTGGACTCGATGGACCCTTGGTCTTTTCCCAGTGTGGCATTACTTATGTACTTAAGACGAAGGCGGTCTTGGACACCTGAGAGAAAGGAACGAGACAAACGAAGAGGGAGAACTTGGAAGAGATACATCAAACGCGGCAACACATTCATTTTCAGAGTAGCAATCCGTCCAAACCAAGATAACTCAATGGAACCCCAAACTTCCAGATCTTTGTATAGCTCCCGCAAGAGGGGAGGGTAATTAGCTGAAAATAGATCAGAAAAATTCTTGGTTAGATGAATTCCCAAGTATTTGATACTTCGGGTCACCCAACGAAAAGAAAAGGCTTGTTGTAGATTGTAAAATCGGACCAGAAATACCAATAGCCATAGCTTCCGATTTAGTCATGTTGAGCTTGAACCCCGAAACAGAGGAATAATCAGCTAAAAGCTTAATTAAGTTAGGCAGGGCGAGTAACGGTTTGGTTAAGGTAAGCAAGATATCATCAGCAAACATTGCCAACTTGTATTCCTGACTGCCTACCTTAATACCCGAGACATTAGGATTAGAACAAATAGCAATAGCCAGGGGTTCCATAACCAAAGCAAATAACATTGGTGAGAGAGGGCATCCTTGGTGGGCCCCCCTAGACAAAGGGAAAGTAGGAGAATTACCACCATTACTTCGCACACATGTGCTAGCAGAGTTATAAAGAGCTTGAGTCTAATCCCTAAAGCCAGACCCAAATCCCAATCGCTCCATAACACTGAACATAAAAGGCCAATGAACCCGGTCACATGCCTTTTTGGCATCTAATCCTATAAGACACAAGGATTTTTTTAACTTGTTAGCTACATGCAGATAGTTAACCATACGGAGAATGTTATCTTTAGCTTGTCTTTGGGGAACGAACCCTACTTGATCAGGATGGATTAGATCAGGAAGGACTTCCGCTAGTCGATTCACTAGGACCTCAGCTATAATTTTAACATCAGAATTAAGAATGGAAATAGTGTGATAGGAGGCACAGTCCATCTTATCCTCGCCTGGCTTCGGAATTACTGCTATCCAGGCTTTCATCATAGAGGGAGGCAACGCCTCCCCATCCCGAACCCCATTAAGAATCTCTACCAACAGAGGGGCAAGCTCCCCCCTAAAAGTCCTACAAAAGTTGTTCGGTAAGCCATCCAGACCCGGTGCCTTCCCAGTGGGCAGGTCCTTAATGACTTTGACAACCTCATCTACTTGGACGAGACCATCCAACAGGCATCGTTGCTCTTCTGTCAAGGAAGGAAGGTCTTGGGATGATAAAAAGGCCTCAATAGCATCCGGGTGAATCGTAGAGTCAGCCGAGTATAAGGACTGGTAAAAAGACTGGAAACGCTGACGAATCAAAGAAGACCTAGTCAGCACTGTGTTCTTACTGTCTCCAATGTGAAGAATAGTACGATCAAATCTTTGCTGCCTCAATTTAAGGGCCAATAAACACCCCGGCTTATTATGATTAAAATACTGAAGTTGCTGTTGTTGACCCCGGATAAATTGCAATTGGTCCGAGTAAATATTGTCTAATTTTAACCGGAGAGCTTGAATCTGCCTCAGAGTAGAGATCGAATAAGAGGACTTATGGAGATCCTCCAAGTGGGACAATTGTGAAATGCAGTCAGCAACTTCCTTTCACCTGGCCCGAGCGCTTGCCTGTTTTAGAAAGAACCCCCTCATTACAGCCTTTAAAGCATCCCAAACAATCCACAGAGAAGGACCTGAGTTCAAATTAGTATCGAGATATTCCCTCAAGAGTGTTCTATAGTTGGCTAACATCATATCCTCCTTCAGCAAAGAGGTGTTCAAAGTCCACCTACTGTCCTTATCTTCCTCACAAAAGGATGAAAGCTGAACCCAGGTCGGAGCATGGTCCAAAATGGTAATGGGGCCAATACCTGAGAGACCACCCCCCTGAATCAATGAGATTTCAAATAACAAATGATCGATACGAGAGTATGACTCATGAGCATGGGAATAGAAAGAATAATCCCTTTCCTTTGGATGATGTAGACGCCACGCATCACATATAGCTTGGACCATCCTGCCAAGCCTGACAAAAAAACTCCCCCTGAGATTAGTTGGGCGCATAAACAGCGACCAGGGTAAAAGCTAAATTATTCAATAATACGTGCAGAAGCAAAAATCTACTAGAAGGGTCACGCTTGGTTTTCAACACCTGAACCTGCAAGGAAGAATGAAGCAAGATTGCAACCCCCCGTTTTTTCGATGCATCAGCAGCAGAAGCGCAATAGACATATGGGTAGTGATGATGAGACAAATATTTCTCATGTTCCCTCTATAAATGAGTCTCCTGTACAAATGCAACTTGAGGTTTATGGAACAGCAATTCCTTAAATAACTTTTGACGCTTTTGAGGAGAGTTCAGACCCTTGACATTGTATGTCAAGAACTTTAGATCCACACTCATTTAGAATTCAACACACAAGCTTGCTAACTCTGATACAACTTGGAAACCAAGTAGCCTCGAAAATGTTGGCAGGAGAGGGAGAGAAGAAAAAAAAAAACCCTCCCACCCTCTTCCGCACAATACCACACAAACAAGAGTACGGAAAAAATAGCTAAGAGAGATAGTACCAGCCCATGTCATCCTGAAACAGAGGTAACAATAAGGCACTCTACCCCGATGAGAATTGCCTAACCCACCCCCACCACCCTCCAGAGTAACCCCACACACATCACCCACCACTAGACAGGGACAGACAAGGTCCCCTAACTAGGAAAGCAGGAGAAAGAACCCCACCACACCTGAAACACTACCCAAGTCATCCCTCCCCATGCATCCCCACCTCCACACAAACAACCTAACCACCCGAATACGAAACAATTCTAACACACACACATAGAGAAAAAAAAAAAAGAAAAACCCCACACACTCAGCCCCAGGTCCCCCAAGCATAGCAAACCCCCTCATACAACCCTTTCTCAATGACTAACCAACTGATGTACACATCATGAACACATCGCATATAACCTAAATTATAACCATAGCAACAAAGTCCCGTGGAGCACCTTGGATATGACTGCAAACAGACCAAGCAATCCATTCAGGTGTCTGTCGGGGCAGTCTTAGATTTGCTGGGAACACGTTTCCATTTTTGGAGTTTAGCCCGAGTTGTGGTGGCTAGGTCTAAGGGCGGAGTCTCAGTATTCGTCAAACCCTCGCCGTATAGGATCTTCCAAACCTCAGAAAGGAGTTGAATCCAGTGTAGCTTCCCCCCCCCCCCCCCCCAACCGTAAAGCATAGAGCAAAAGGAAAAGCCCAGCGGTAAGGGATCTTACTTTTTATTAAAATGTCCAGCGCAGGTTTCATCGCACGTCGCTGGGACAGCGTAAGCTGGGATAAATCTTGGTATACCTTAATTTGAGCCTCATTATAGTCAATGTGTGGAACCTGGTGGGCCCACTGCAGCACTTGCTCTTTAGTGGAAAAGGTGGTGAAACAGACAACAATGTACCGAGGTTGGTTATCTACTCTCTATCCTAGGGCTCTATGCGCCCTTTCAATAGCTATGTCCTCCGTCCCGAGCAACTTTCCACAGAGCATCTTAACAATCGTAGCAACATCTTCTTTGTCCCCCACCTCAGGGACCCCACGAAAACGGAGGTTGTTCCTGCGGCCTCGGTTTTCTAAGTCATCCACTTTATATTGCAGGCCTTCATAATACTTAAAAAGCTTTGATAATCGTAAATCAGCCCTGCTCAGCTGCTCATCATGCTTGTCCGCTCGCACCTCCAAGTCCTCCACGTGCCCGCCCAACTCCCGCAGATCAATGCTCAGGACATCCATGCGCTCTAGAATGCTTTTCAATTTTTCTTTTTTATTTTATTCAACAACGACAACACGTGGCGCCACAAGGCCTTACCCGCTTGCCTTACCAGTTGGCGCTCGCTCTCCTTCCGAGCTGTTGACATGACTTCCATACGACCAGAAAAGCCCTCACTCAAGTCAAACGCCTTGCCCCGATGAAAAAGTTTCCAATTCAGGGGTGGATGGTTGCTGATGTTGCTTAAAGAAGGCAGGGACGCGTCGGAGCTACGGACTCAGGAGCCATTCAGGTCCGTGAAGTCACTTCCTCCTCCCTTTTGACCAATCCTTCAAGCAGTTGAAGAATACAGAGGCTCAATCTGCACCTCAGGGATGGCAGCATGACCTCATGTTTGGCTGCCATCTTTCTCTCCTGATTCTTTCTCTTTGCTCCAGAAGTTTTCTTTTGCTTCTTTGGGCCTCATACTCAAATCAGAACCGGAGCTGGGATCCTAGTACCATAACATTTCATTTACAAATATCCCTTATGTTATATCCTTTAGGACAGTGTTTTTCTTTTTTTTTAACATTAAATTTTTTATTAAGGTTATATTAGTCACAAACATAATATGCTCATTACAACTAAGCCCAATTGGTCTATCAAACATACAATGAAAGTATTGAAACGCTAAACCGCAACCTCTCAGAATTACCCAGCTACCCCCCTGAGCAATTATCTCCCCCTCCTTCCCCCCTCCCCTCCCTCAGTATTTTCTCCTTAGGAATGTTGAGTTAATGCATCAAAGCGTGTCCATAGTTCAGAAGCAGGGGAGTTGGAACGACTTACAGACAAGAGATTAGTTGTCTGTAAGTCGTTCCAACTCCCCGACCAAAGCTAACTTTAAAATCCAGTCTGTTTCAGTCGGTCCCACTGATCGTTTCCAGTGGTTAGCTATTACATTCTTAGCCGCTGTCAAACACATTCTTTTAAAACCAAACCCAACCCAACAGGCACCATTTTGGGTCAAAAGAAAAGGGTTTACCCGTATGGGTAGCAATCTTAGCAACAATTGCCTCTCAAAAGGGTTGGACCCGATCACAGGACCACCAAATAAGCAAGAATGTTCCCATTTCCGTGCCACACCGTCAACAGGTACTGGAGGGCGTATGAAACAGCATGTAATTTTGCAGGTGTGTAATACCATCATGTTAATACTTTGTATGCATTTTATTTTCAAGAGTAGGGCAGCGTTTTTCAATCAGTGTGCCATGACACATTGATGTGCTGCGGGAGTTGGGCCAGCTTAATTAGTGCCAGAATGGAGTAAGTTTTCTTGTATCTATCTAGTGGTTGGTGGCAGGGAACAGTGTTGCTTGCGCCATCCCCGGAGCCTTTTCTCTGACATAACTTCAGGCTTCCACATAGGCGGGAAGTGCCAGAGAGAAGGTGCCAGGGTTGGCGCGAGCAGGCTGTATGAACTGCTGCCACTGACCGCTACAGACAAGAAAACTTTTAAAAGTACACTGGGGGAGGGGGCAGGAGAGACAAGGGGAGATGCCTGGTCACCAGCTGGAGAGGAGACAGAAGGGAGAGATGCTGGAATATTTTTGTGTTCATGGGGGAAAGTGAAGGTAAATGCTGGACTCTTTGTGAAGGTGGAGGGGTAAGAGAAGGTAAAATGCTAGACTATGTGTGGGGGTGCAGGTGGGAGGGGGAAGAAGGTCAAATGCTGGACCATATGTAGGTGTAGGGCTCAGGGGGTAAGAAGGTAAACTTCTGGACCATGTGTGGGGTAAAATGTGTGAGTGTGGGAGGGGGAGAAGGTGAAATGCTGTGGACCATGTTGTGGGGGTGGGGTAGAAGGTAAACTGCTGGACCATGTGTGGAGGTGTGCCTTGACAATTTTAGCACTGTGTAACTATGCCAAGAGATGAAAAAAGTTGAAAATCTCCCATAGAATTCCCACTCACCAATTGCCCTCTCGACAATTGCCATCTAGGTCAAATTCCCCCTGATCATTTCCCATTTCAAGGTACCTGTGAAATTTCTCCCTCAGTAAATTCCCACCTGATGTTATAGATTAGTCTGTGCTACTGCTTACATTTTTTATGGTTTGATTAGGGTATCCTGGCAGATTTTGCACTACATGAATAATTATGAGGCTATCCACACACAGTGATGTGCGCCGTGTTGCTACTCTCATGGATATTTGCTTACACACTGAAAATTCATTTTTGGCATCTGGGCAATTCCATTTAACGCTTCTTGATATAAATGAATTTTTCTTTTTTTAGTATATTCTCTATTGAAATATATGTGTGACCCCTCCCCCCCTTGAAAATGCCCAGGATTTTCAGCGTGGTCACTAAGGAGACAGCGCTGCTATTGACAGCCAAGTGCTATAATTACTATGGGGTCCTTCGGCTAAGGTGCGCTGAAAAATGGCTTGTGGTAGTGTAGGCACGGGTTTTGGGTGTGCGCCAATTTTCAGGATGCCTGTAAAAAAGTCCTTTTTAAAACTTTTGCCGAAAATGGATGTGCGGCAAAATCAAAATTGCCGCGCATCCATTTTGGGTCTGCGATCTTACCACCAGCCATTGACCTAGCGGTAAAGTCTCATGTGGTAACTGGGTGGTAATGACCTACGTGCGCCAAATGCCACTTGCTGCGAGTCCGATATGCACATCCGAAATAAAAATTATTTTTCGGCCGCACATATCGGATGCACGGCAAAAATGAAATTACCGCAAGAGCCACGCTGTAGCCGTGGAGTAACTCCATTTTGGCGCACGTTGGGTGCGTGTAGACACTTACACGGCTTAGTAAAAGGGCTCCTATGAGGGCCAGCCCATGGGAGCAAGGCCAGAGAAATAATACAAGTTATGGCTTGAGGAAAATTCTGATCTTTGGAAGCCCACCTCTGCTTAGACCCATAGCACCGAGGGGAAAGTCCTAGGTACAAAGACAGGAGAAGTTTGCAAATGTGGCGTTTCGAAGCCTCTACCCAAGGCAGAAGGCACCTGCAGCAGTGTTCCTGACTTGGGGAACAGAGAGGGGAGTGCTTGAAGATAATCGCTTAAAGTGGGAGAAGTGGGAGCAGGAGTGCATCACTTCTGGCAGGACCCTGTTCCGGGATGGGACAGAGGATAATGGAAATCATATAATTGGATTATAAACCATCAAAGAACAGAACAGATCTCAGTCAAAGTTCAGAAACCACAAACCTTTATTAAGAATAACCCAACATGGCCATGTTTCGCCTCCCAAGAGGCTGCGTCAAGGGATTTACTTTACACTGAAAGATACACATAAAATCAAAAATAACTATTACAAATCATACAAAATGATCTCTCATTAATGCCACAAAAAAAACAACTTTCAAACAACCAGAATTTTAAAAAAACAATGGACAACTTTAAAAAACTTCTGTTTGTTTGAAAGTTGTTTTTAGATTCATTATGTTTTTGAGTTGTACTAATATCAGTAAGTTTTATTTATTATCTGACTATTAAAATGACATGTTTTAATAGCAAGTAATTTGTGGCATTAATAGGAGAGATAATTTTTTATGATTTGTAATAGTTATTTTTTATTTTTGATTTTACATGTGTCTTTCAGTGTAAAGTAAATCCCCTGATGCAGCCTTCTGGGAGGTGAAACGTGGCCACATTGGGTTATTTTTAATAAAGTTTTGTGGTTTCTGAACATTGATTGAGTTCTGTTCTGTTCTTTGATTGCTGTGATCTACAGACCTCTATTGCCTCTCCTTTTCTGGAGTGGATTATAAATTGACAGAGACTGGTGTGGCTCACTTACACACTATCCTAGCTGTTTATAAGCCCAAGAGATTAAGTAAACTAGAGAAAGAAAAATCAGAGCTGAAGGGGACATGGCGTGGACAGTTACCCTACTCCACCTTTCCAAGTCCTGATCAGAGGAGTATAAAAAGGAACTGAATAACTTTTAGAATAATTGCAACAGTCGTGTGTGTGGAGACGTATGTGGACTGAGTTTGATCAAGAAAGAAAAATCATCAAGTACTGTTTCTGGTTTGGTTTGTAAATAGAGAAGATAAGAATAGAACTGAGAATATCAAAACCCTGATATCGTTGGCTTTTGGGCTCATTTTCGAAAGAGAAGGACGCCCATCTTTTGACATAAATTGGAAGATGGACGTCCTATTCCCAGGGTCGTCCAAATTGGTATAATCGAAAGTCAATTTTGGATGTCCCCAACTGCTTTCCGCTGCAGAGACGGCCAAAGTTCAAGGGGCGTATCGGAGGCGTAGCGAAGGCAGAACTTGGGCGTGCCTAACACTTGGACGTCCTCGACCCATAATCGAAAGAAACAAGGACGTCCCTGATGAACACTTGGATGACTTTACCTGGTCGTGTTTTTCTTAAGACCAAGGCACAAAAAGGTGCCTGAAATGACTAGATGACCACCGGAAAGAATCAGATATGACCTCCCCTTTCTCCCCCAGTGGTAACTAACCCCCTCCCACCCTCAAAAAACATCTTTCAAAATATTGATTTCCAGCCTCTAGGCCAGCCTCAAATGTCATACTCAGCTCCATCACAACAGTATGCAGGTCCGTGGAGCAGTTTTAGTGGGTGCAGTGCACTTCAGGCAGGCGGACCCAGGCCTAACCCCCCCTACCTGTTACACTTGTGGAGGAAACTGTGAGCCCTCTAAAACTCACCAGAAACCCACTGTACCCACATCGAGGTGCCCCCCTTCACCCGTAAGGGCTATGATAGTGGTGTACAGTTGGGGGTAGTGGGTTTTGGAGGGCTCAGCACACAAGGTAAGGGAGCTATGTACCTGGGAGCAATTTATGAAGTCCACTGCAGTGCCCCCTAGGGTGTCCAGTTGGTATCCTGGCATGTCAGGGGGACCAGTGCACTAGAAATGCTGGCTCCTCCCAAGACCAAATGGCTTGCATTTGGTCGCTTCTGAGATGGACGTCCTTGTTTTCGATTATTGCCGAAAATCAGAAACGACCAAGTCTAGGGACAACCAAATCTAGGGATGACCAAATTTCAGGATTTTGATGTCCCTGACCGTATTATTGAATGGGTTTTCCCGCCCGATCCCGTCCTCATCAAAACTTGGACGTCCCTTTCGAAAATGCCCCTCCACGTTTTGCGCTCTGCTGACCATCTGAAGGAGAACAACCACTCTGTATTATTCAGATCAAGTTGACATTTATGAACTTTTTTCCCAAGTTTGTTAGTAAAGCAAGTTAAAGTTTTTGCAACTGAGACTGCTGACTAATTCTTGGAGACAGTGCGCCAAGAGAAAGATTAAATCTGGCCCCGGCCCATGCCCAGCTCGTGTGATTCTTCCAGTGAGAGCTGTGTGTGTGTGGCAGATGAGAAGAAAGAATATCTGTTTGTATATCCCCTGGCCCCTGGGGAGTGTATGTGAGATGAACACCCCCCCCCCCCCCCCCCCCGAGTGGAGCAGAGCCGGAGGAGCCTGCCTGCCTGTGTGGGTTACATAAATAATGGTTTGATTGTTTAAATATTTTTTCCAGTTTCATGATTATTTACATTTATAATTACAGGGTTTCTGGGTTACATTTATACATTTTTAAAAGTTGCCTTTATGGTATACTTTCATCATTTGTCAGCATAAGTGGTGTTTTAACAACATAGGTAACAAGTTTTTTGATCTCCTCATTTATAATCACCATTTTTTAAAAATCTGGTCTTCTGGTGATTTTTTTTTTTTTTAATCACCATTAGTTTTTTTTTCCAATAGGGCAACCATGATCTTTCACCCTAATCTCTTGATATGCGAGACTAGGTAAAAGGTCCTGGCCACCATACTGGATGCAGCCACAGCCATGGGAAGGAGTGAGTGGGCATTGCTCCTGCACAGGTGATCCTTCACTTGACCACTAGGGATAGAGGTGAACCTGGGAGGGGGGCCCTGTGGAGGAGGAGGGGGTTCCATGGGGAGGAGGGAACAGTCAGAAAGGGGGCCTTGGATCATGGGTCTGTCCTCGTCCAAACTGTGGCTGGCAAATGAAACCTTGAACTTTGTCACTGATATTTCTCAGGACTGCATTCTGTTCCTCACCCTTTGCCCCAATCCCTCCCAGTACTGCATTGTCTCTCTCACCCTTTGCCCCCTCCCTCCCAGTACAGCATTCTCTCTCTCTCTCATACCCTTTGAACCCTCCCTCCCTCCCAGTACTGCATTCTCTCTCTCAACCTTTACCCCCTCCAACCCAGTACTGTATTCTCTCTCACACCCTTTGCTCCCACCCCCAGTAATGCATTCTCTTTCCTTTGCCCCCCAGTACTGCATTCTCTCTCACATCCTTTGCACCCCATCCCAATACTGCACTCTCTCTCACCTTTTGCCCCCTCCCTCCTAGTACTACATTCTCTCACCCTTTGCCCTCCCTCACTCCCAGTACTGCATTCTCTCTCTTACCCTTTCCCCCTCCCTCCCAGTACTGTATTCTCTCTCACACCCTTTGTCCTCCATCCCTTCCAGTACAACATTCTCTTTCTTACCCTTTGCGCTCCTCCCTCAGTACTGCCTTCTCTCTCTCACCCTTTGCCCCCCCTCCCTCCCAGTACTGCATTCTTTCTCTCGTCCTTTGCCCCCCTACCTCCCAGTACTGCATTGTCTTTCTCACCCTTTGCTCCCCTCCCAGTACTACAATCTCTGTCTCACTCTTTGCCTCTCCCCCCATAGCCAATCTCTCTTTCTCTCCTCCCTGGTCCTACCTTAACTTGTTCCTATGTAGGATGGTATTGGCAGTGATTCCCATAAGCTGCCTGCAGCCTGGCTGCCGTCTCTATAGTCAGACTATTTTGTACATTGTCCCACTTTCTGTGATGTCATTTCCTGTTTTCTCAGGGGTAGGACCTCTTACAATGAAGACTCTGGAGCCGGCAACCAGGCAGTGTATGGGAATCGCTGCTACCAGTGACCTTTGGTGGACAACTACGTAAAGTAGACCAGGGAGGAGGGATGGGAACGGGAGCTACTGGCCTAGAAAGGGGGGAGTGGATGGAATGAAAGGAGAGCTGTTGCAGGGGGGAGGATGATGGAAGAAGAGATGCTGGGCCGGATACTCATACACAGGGGGAATAGGGCAGCAGCAAGCAGTTGGCCAGATTGGGCAGCAGCAGAAGGCAGTCAGGTTGGCTTTGAGGCAGGCAACGGTAGCACAAGGCAGTCGGCCAGAGCAGGCTGCAGAAGGCAATTGGCTGTTTGAGCAGGCAGCGGCAGCACAAGGCAGCTGGCCAGGGCCCAGAGCAGATGGCGGCTGCAGAAGGCAGTTGAGCTGTATGGGGCAGCAGCAGCACAAGCAGTCAGCAGGAATTTCCTCATGATTCATTTTAATTGGCTGACTGCCTGCGATGCTGGTCCCTGAAATCTCAATACCCAGAGACCGAAGAACCACAATCTTAAATGAAAACAATTTACTGATAAGGACACAACACAACGTTGTGTTTCGGCCGCTAGACCTGCCTCAGGAGTCTAAAAACAAACAATAATAAAAAAATTTAAAAATAAAAATAATAAATGAGTATATATAGAAAGAAATATAAATATGTGTGTGTGTGTGTGTGTGTGTGTGTATATATATATATATATATATATATATATATATATATATATAAAACATTACAGCTTTAAAAGACATACTTGAAAAATAGCAAAATTGAACATATACTTCATAAAACATAGAAGAGATATAAATGAATAAATAATGGCAAAAGACAATAAAATTAATAAAAACAATAACTTGTGACATGATATCTGATGCATAATGAAATTATGATAATTAGATTGAAGGAAAAGGAACTGATTACTGTACACAAACAACTGAAAGAACTAAACCGTAACATTATATATATATATATATATATATATATATATATATATAATATAATATTTTTTTATATATACTCATTTATTGTTTTATTTTTTTTTACTATTATTGTTACTTACAAATATACATTTGTTTTTAGACTCCTGAGGCAGGCCTAGTGGCTGAAATACAACATTGTGTCGAGTGCTTATTAATAAATTGTTTTCATTTAAGATTGTGGTTCTCTAGTCTCTGGGTTTTGTGGTCAACCTCCCACTTTCTCTTTGGTTTTGGACTTTTCCGTGGGACTTTTGCGTTCTCCGCATTTGCGGATTCTTTTGGGTCCTTGAAACCTGCCACCTAATTATAGAGCCACCCCTGTTCCAGTCACATCTGATCTGTGACTCAGAAGACCCTATTCAGAGACTGAATTAAAGCCTTCGAAATTATGCTGCCACTTAGTCACTGTCCTGGTACAAATACTGAGACTTTTTCTCATACCTAGGTCTCCCTCAGGATCCAGGTCTGCAGAACAGTCCAGGAAGTTGCTGCTCTGGATCAGCATTGGGTCTTTGTCTTCCTGCATCTGAGTCTGGGGGTCTGCCAGATTACTCCTGCATAAAATCCTCCGTGGCATGGCCATACACAGTTCCTTCCAGAAGTCTGAAGAAGGAGTCTGTGAAGCAGAAGAAAGACAGACAGATGACTTCAATTCAGAATTCGATGGTTACATCATTCTTCAACTTAATTGCTGTATCCACTAATATTTTTAAACATAAGGTGTAGAATGGGGTGGGCCACTGGGACTAGGGCCTGATCAACCTTTTGCTCCACATGGCATTTAGCAACTAGGGAGTGTGGGTGGAGGACAGGGGTCAGAAGACCCTGCCCAACCCAAAATATCTTAATTCTCCCCCCCCCCCCCCCCCCCCCCCACCAATAGTCAGCCCATGGTGGTTGGCATATTTGGTCTCCACCCTGACTCTGTCTCCAGACTGTTGTGGCACTAAACAGATTGGGGCCAATACTGAGACCACGGGAGGCAGCTGGGCTAACCCCCGTGGTTGGCGGGGAACCTGGAAATTCAAAGCTGGACCATTTCTGGCAACTGGCTTTGAATTTTCAGGATTTTTTTATTTTTTTGCCGCTATGAACATAGCCAGTTAAGCTGGTAGTTATCGGCTGACCAGTTAAGTTACAGTTAAGTTACAGACAGACCTGCTATTTATGCAAGTCTATCTGGCCGCTATACTTAGCCAGTCAGCCGATGAATATTGGTGCTAACTAGCTTTGTCACGTGACACAACCAGTGGTTACTACTTAGACTGATCCAGATCATTTCCGTCGGAGGATTACATATGCATGCATGCAGCGATGAAAAGAGAACTGGGATCAGAATGCCTGTGAAAACCGAACCATCTGGCTATCCAGGCTGTTATTAGCTCTCTTACTAGGAAATCTCTTGAAGTAAAAATTTGCAGCGCCTTAAGGAGTTAAAGAAGTACAGGTCAGAAAATATATATACCTTTTTTTTTTCTTTTGGTCTTAAAAACAAATGGAAATAAGCTCATTCATGAGGCTGCTTAAGCTGTCTCCAATATTACAGCCTATTTTCCAACCTGGTTCTCAACGGTATGATATTAAATCAAAGACTCTGGTAATGGACAAACCTCCTCTGCTCAGCTAAAATAAAATCTTGATTACACCAGCGTGGCTACCCATGATCTTACACCACCCAGTTCTAGGAGGGGTGTAATTTATTAAAACACTATCAAATTAATTAACAGAATGGGATCAAACATGCCTGATACAGCATTCTACAGGCTGAAACTCTGGGTCCATGGGGACCATGAATCACTGTAATCAAAAACCTCCAGCCCAGCATCTTCGGTCACATTAACTGCTTCCTGTTCTCCTCATGGCCAGCCTCTCGGCGGCCCTGCTCCACACCTCCCTCTACCATCAGAAGGGTCCAGTGGAGGAATAGCCTAGTGGTTAGTGCAGCGGACTTTGATTCTGAAGAACTGGGTTCAATTCCCACTGCAGCTTCCTGTGACTCTGGGCAAGTCACTTAACCTCACATTGCCCCAGGTACAAATAAGTATCTGTATATACTAAGTAAACTGCTTTGAATGTAGTTGCAAAAACTATAAAAAGGAGGTATATCAAGTCCCATTCCTCCCTTTTACAAAGCAGTGGTAAGTGCTCCCCCCCTCCACCACCATATGAAAACACAGTAAGAGTAATGTTACTCCATGGATATTTTCAGGCATTTTAAAAAATGGGCCACAGTGCATGGCAAAAACCGTTTCTACTGCTAGCGCAGGGCCCTTTTTACCACAGGTTAGTAAAAGGACCCCAGAGTGAATTGCTACCCTACATGGCAATGTAAAACACTGTCACCAAGTCACTGTGTCATGAGTTTCCCTCTCTCTACAGCAATGGGTTGGCCATATCTAGCATTTTAAATTTGCAGCAGCTGGCAGTGGGAAGAACTGATCTAGTCTGTGAGGGAAGCAGGAGGTGTGTAGCTGCCTTCTGAATTTTTGGCAAGTGATTAAAAATGGAGACAAATTCACCAGCAGGTTAAAACTTGAAAAAGTCTTGGCAAGAGAGGACGAGCATATGAATAAGCAGTTTCTGTCAATACTTTTACCTCTATAAGAAAATAAGAGTAGCCGTACTGGGTCAGATCAATGGTCCATCTAGCCCAGTATCCTGTTTCTAACAGTAGCCAAACCAGGTCACAAGTACCTGGCAGAAACCCAAATAGTGCCCACACTCCATGCTATAAATCCCAGGGCAAGCAATGGCTTCTCCATGTCTGTCTCAATAGCAGACTATGGACTTTTCCTCCACAAACTTGTCCAAACCTTTTTTTAAAGCCAGATATGCTAACCCCTGTTACTACATCCTCCGGCAAAGAGTTCCAGAGCTTAACTATTCATTGTGTGAAAAAATATTTCCTCCTAATTGTTTTAAAAGTATTTCCATGCAACTTCCTCAAGTGTCCCCTAGTCTTTGTACTTTTGAAACGAGTAAAAAATCGATTTACTTCTCATTCTACATCACTCAGGATTTTGTAGAATTCAGTTATATCTCCCCTCATCCGTCTCCTTTCCAAGTTGAAGAGCCTTAACCTCTTTAGCCTTTCCTCATATGAGTGGAGTTCCATCCCCTTTATTATATTTATTATTTTAGTCACTCTTCTTTGAACCTTTTCTAATTCCGCTATATCTTTTTTGAGATACGGCAACCAGAACTGAATGCAATATTCAAGGTGAAGCCGCACCATGGAGCGATACAGAGGCATTATAGTATTTTCGGTCTTATTCACCATCCCTTTCCTAATAATTTGTAGCATCCTGTTTGCTTTTTTGGCTGCCACTGCACATTGAGCAAAAGATTTCAGCGTGTTATCTACAACAACACCTAGGTCTTTTTCTTGGTTGTTGATTCCCCAAGGTGGAACCTAGCATCAGGTAACTATGATTCGGATTATTCTTTCCAATGTGCATTTGTCCACATTAAATTTCAATTTGTGCTTGTAGAACAGACTTTGGAGTAGATGACATCGCGAGTGGGGGTATAAGTGGTGCACACACTGGAGTGGGTGTGTATCAGTGGTACTTCCCTTGAGAAAAGGTGTGAGTTGTGTTATTGATGGCAACATTACCATACTTTACTTCTGGTTTCTGTGCACTCAGTTGGGGTGGATTGGCAGGAGAATACATGGCACTTCTGATCTGCATATGGAGCTCTCTTCATTCACCCACTTGGGTGCCTAATGATGTCCATTCTTGCATGATACCCTGACCAACCACCCTGCTCCCCCTATCTTCAAGCTGGTCCAACTTGCTTGTGTTATATACACACTGATTGTCTAGCGCAGGCTTATGCAGGATTTCTAATGTATACAATTTATCTCATGCATTCATTGTGAATATCCTGAAAATCTGACTCATTGTGGGCCAGGACACATTTGAAAAACTCTGATTTTCAAAGCATGTGCACAAATGTTTGCTGTGAAACTTGCAACAGGTTCTAAGTGCATTAGTAACTTGCCCCTGCTTGAGTTGCAGGTAGATTTTGGCAGGAAAAGTAAGCTCAAAGATTTCAAAATGCAATCCACGTGCCTATTAATGCAGGTGAAATGTTTTGTACCAGCATAATGTTCTCTGAACACTGTCCTCCTAACCATTAAAGTATATTACAAAGCCCTTCATTTTGCAACTACAAAGCATCTCTATTCAGCAACATATCAAGAATCTAATAAAAATAAACAATTAGACAAAGGTGAGTTCTCATAAGCATTTTAAGTAGAGAGGTGTGGTAGCCGTGTTAGTCCACTCTTAAGGTTATCAATAGAAATCAAACAAAATAAAACATGGAAAAGAAAATAAGATGATACCTTTTTTTATTGGACATACCTTAATACATTTCTTGATTAGCTTTCGAAGGTTGCCCTTCTTCGTCAGATCGGAAATAAGCAAATGTGGTAAGAGATAGTATATATAAGTAAAACATCCAAGCATTACTTTGAGTCTGACAGGGTGGGAGGGTGGGGGTGGGTAGGAGGTATGCATGGGGACATCAAAGCATTTCATTGATATTCTAACAGGATGGGTGTGGGTAGGTGAGAGGAGGTGATAAACAGAGAAATACAATTTTATGGTTTATAATGGGCTAGTGATTTCATAGTTAGAATCCTGAAAGGTAACTTTAAAACAATACAGGAACGTAAGACCTTTGAAGTCAGAATGATTTAATATTTTGACACCTAACAGACAGGACTTAACAAGGATCTGGGTTTTCTAGCCCATTATAAACCATAAAATTGTATTTCTCTGTTTATCACCCTCCTCTCACCTACCCACACCCATCCTGTTAGAATATCAATGAAATGCTTTGATGTCCCCATGCATACCTCCTACCCACCCCCACCCTCCCAGACTGTCAAAGTAATGCTTGGATGTTTCACTTATATATACTATTTGCTACCACATTTGCTTATTTCTGAACTGAGGAAGAAGGGCAACCTTCGAAAGCTAATCAAGAAATGTATTAAGTTATGTCCAATAAAAAAGGTATCATCTTATTTTCTTTTCCATGTTTTATTTTGTTTGATTTCTATTGATAATAATAAGCATTTTAAAATCCTGACTGGAGCATTCAATAATACACAAGATAAGAATCCCTTCTAAAGCCTACAGCAGTGGTACCTCTCATAGGTACCTCCACACATTTTCCCCTTGATATTCAAAACCATTTAACTGGCCGGGGATGGCACCTGGCTTTTTAAATGACAATTAACCAGCTATCCGGCCATATTCAGCAGGGGGTAGCCGGTTATTCCCCACTGAATATTCCTGGTTAGCACCTAGGAGATGACTGGCTACCCCCAGCGCAATATAGCAGCTATCCCTGAATATTCAATCCCTATATGTTAGCTGGTTTAAAGATATCCAACTATCTTTAATTATCAACTTAGCCGGATAACTTTAAAATGGCTAAAAATAAACTGGATATTTAATGCCAGTCACCGGAAACAGCCCGGCATTGAATATCCAGGCTCACTGCCGACCGCGGGAGTTAGCCAGACTCCCTCCCACAGTCTGAATATCAGCCCTAGTGTTCAGTTTCTTGGGAAATGGCCTGGAATACATTTTTGCCAATTATACTCAGATTCCAGACTGGCAGGGGCCTTCAGCTGCAGCCCCTCCCTTTCAGGCAGCCTGTAAGGAAGAGGAGGGGAGGGGATAAGTCTGAAACAGAGAACAGAAGTGTCAGTGTACTCCAACTGATCCTCTAATTGAGCTTGTCTTCTTCTGTTGCTCCTGTCCCTGGCCTGCCTACTCCTCCCCTCCCCAGCTCACCTTTCTATTTGTCTACAAATTAAGCCCTGCCTACACAAGCATTACAAACTCAGAGGTGTTCAGAATTTACAAAATTAAGGTGTAACAGAAACCTCTCCATCCAGCTCTGTCTTCCTCCCATACCATAGAGCCAGATTTCCAAAGCAGCAGGCATAGGGTCCGCTTATACTGCTTCAGCAACTGGATGACAGGGTGGGCCAGATCCTTGTATTGACTTGCAAACACAATGAATATGGGCTTCTGAGAGAGCTCCATCAGTCGCCACAGGCCTTCCCTAAAAATAAATAAGGAATTGTTAGAGATGAACGGAATGTGAAGCTACACTACCAAATAATGTTACCTACCCTTACAGATTAGCAATGCTATGAAGTCTGTTAAGTATTAAAATCTGGTTTGATAGATAGTAACATATTACTCAAGATTAAGAGCTATGGAGTCATCACAGGGCACCTACGAGTTGACCTCCAGCCTATATCTCTATGGCTGAGAGGCACCCCTGCCCTCACCACTATTAGAGTGAGCTGGGTTGGGCTATATTTTAAGGAGGTTAGAAGCCCAGAAGTCATAATTTCTATGAACCTCTCTCACCAATCTTACTAGGCTCATGCAATCTTCTCCCCTTCAATGCACTATGAGTATTTCTTCTCCCACTAGTATTTGTTGAAATCCCCATCTATCACCACCAAACCAAAGGCTTTCCTTGCATCTACGGTAGCTACCTAAACATTCCAGGCTGGAAATGGGGTGTGATCACACAAAGGTAATACCAAACCATCACCCATTTAACTGGATTTCTCTGCTATGCACTTGCAGTCATGCTGGGGTTACCTGAAATTACTGGTGCACCAGTCCTGCTCCAGATATGCAAGTGAGAGAACCACGATGAGACGCCGGCACCGGCTGACATTCATGATCAACTCTGCAGAGGGCTCTGGGAAGATGGAAGGACAATGAGTATAAGGACATCTCAGTGGGATATGGGCAACGAGATGCAAGGAGGATCCTAGGTGGATATCAGTGGGTACAATAATATAGTTGTTCCATCTTTGTTTGTACCCTATGCTGTCTATTAAAATGTTCTATTGTGTTGACATTGTAATGTAGATACTATTCCATATTTGTTATTGTTATTTCAATATTTTATTTGAATATTTTCCTGGGGTGTTTTCTCCTAGGCTTGATTCCTCTTACTGTTAGTTTTGAAGGTGCATTAGATAATAACATAAGACATAAGCATCGCCACACTGGGACAGACCAAAGGTCCATCTAGCCCGCACCCTGTCTCCAAAAGTGTCCAATCCAGGTCACATGAGACTTGTGAAGTAGAGCAGTTGAATTCATCATTTTCTAAGACTCCTGAGGCAGGCCATGTGGCTGAAACACAATTCATGTTGAGTCTTTGGATGTTTTTATTAAGGTTGTATTTATTTATCTGCTTCATGTAGTTGTTTTCTCTTTTGCTGTCACCTTTGAGAGTTAACGCAGGATATTTTACCGCCTCCTATATAGTAAGTGGTCCTACATTTTTTCTGTGTTAGCCAGCTAGCACAAGTGTCATGCGCTAGCTGGCTAACACTTCCATGCCTCTTTCTGCCCTGACAGAAAAATTCTGAAAATATTAATAAAGCACAATTTAAAACACGGAAACAGGCAAACAACCAGAGCTAGGTTTAAGTTAATTATCGTTGTGTTTAAGATTGTATATAGTGTTGCACCATTGTATTTGAATGATCTTGTACAGCTTTTGCATGGTAATTCGAAAAGCAATGTTATTAAATTTTATTTTGTTATGAATTCCTTACCTTTAGAGATGCATATGTTTCGGAACTAACAGATATTTCATAAAGCTCTTAAAACAATTTTGTTCCATGACTAGTTAGATTGATTAGCATTATCTATGATATATTTTTATAGCTATGATTATGATGTTTTTTTTCATGATAGCATGTAATTCCTGAGGTTATGTCTCATTTTTTATTGATTTGTGATCCGCAATGAACCATATTTTGGTATTTGCGGACAATAAGTCCTGATTAACATAACAACTAAAAACCCCTTAATAGGTGTTAATTATACATTAAGTGGTTAACACATTTTATTAAAAGGGCCCCATAGTTAGTGTCTTTCAGCGAAAAGGCACTACTGAATTACCGTGTGCTAACATGCATTAATGGGCATTCATTATCACAGGTTCCATTTTAAGCAAATAAAACCATGCAGTAATGACCTTAGTGCCAAATTCTATAAGGGGTATGTGTCCTTTATAGAATCTCGCATAACACTCTGTAACACTTAACTGTGCCGAACTGTAGACACCTGCACTTAAGCCTGCAATGAACAGGCTTAGTTGTAGGCACCTACAGTTAGGTGCGATTCTATATGTAGGCACATCAAATTTGGGAACATCTCCGGAACATCCCAGAAATGCCTTTAGCCATGCCCCCAAATTGTTACACATGTTAGGATTTATGAGCCAATCATTATGCATCATGATATGCGCGTAAATCCTAATTATGCAAATTAGTACTCATAATTGTTCGCTATCAACCAATTATCAGCACTGATTGGCTCGATATCCAATTAAGTTACACAAGTAAATTGGGCACGTGTCCAATTTAATTCACGTAACTCTAGGTACCATGGATGCGCTTAAAAAATCCACATAAAAAACATTTCTGCCTAAGCGTATTCTATAAGATTTACGCACGGTATGTACAATACATTTAGTTGACATCCCAGCACCTATGTGCCTCCATTTACACCAATGAAAATGTGGCATAAATCCCTGTGCACAAATTTACGTGGACTGGGACATATTATATAACAATGCACATAAGTTTGGGAACACCAATGTAACACCCATTTCCCCGCCCATAGCCACATGCCTTTTGAACTGCATGCTTTAAAATTTAGGCATAGTTCATTACAAGATATGCTTAGTGAGTTATGTGCGTAAATTCTAATTATTGCCAATTAGTGCTTATTATCGCTTGTTAAGTCTTTCATGAAGTACTTTGTCAAATGTCTTTTGAAAATCCAGATATACAATACAATGTCCTATCTGTCTGTCCTACCCTTATCCCTTATTTGTCCTGTCTGTCTGTCCTGATTTAGATTGTAAGCTCTTTTGAGCAGGGACTGTCTTTTCTTCATGTTTAATTGTGAAGCGCTGCGTACAACCGGTAGCGCTATAGAAATGATTTATAGTAGTAGTAGTAATATCAACCGGCTCACCTTTATACACACGTTTATTCACCCCTTCAAAGAAATGTAATAGATTGGTGAGGCAAGATTTCCCTTCACTAAATCCATGTTGGCTTTGTCTCATGAATCCATGCTTTTAAAAATGCTCTGTAATTTTGTTCTTTATAATAGACTCTACCATTTTGCCCAGCACCGACATCAGGCTCACCAGTCTATAATTTCCCAGATCACCTCTGGAATCTTTTTAAAAAATCGGCGTTACATTGGCCACCCTCCAATCTTCCGGTACCATGCTTGATTTTAAAGATAAATTATATATTACTAACAATAGTTCTGCAAGTTCATTTTTCAATTCTATCAGTGCTCTGGGATGAATACCATCTGGTCCAGGCAATTTGTACTCTTCAGCTTGTCAAATTATGCCATTACATCTTCCAGATTTATAGAGATTTCATTCAGTTTTTCTGACTCGGCAGCTTTGAATATCTTTTCTGGAATCAGTATCTCTCAAATTTTCATTGGTGAAGACCGAAGCAAAGAATTCATTTAATCTCTCTGCTATGGCTTTGTCTTCCCTGTGTGCCCCTTTTATCCCTCAGTCATCTAGTGGTCCAACTGATTCTTTTGGCAGCTTCTTGCTTTTAATATACCTAAAAAATATTTTATTATGTGTTTTTGCATCCAACACTATCTTTTTCTCAAAGTCCCTCCTCATCTTCCTTATCAGCGCTTTGCATTTGACTTGTCATTCCTTATGCTATTTCTTATTATTTTCATTCTCATCCTTCTTCCATTTTCTGAAGGATTTTCTTTTAGCTCTAATAGCTTCCTTCACCTCATTTTTTTTTATAGAGGAGTCAAACTGAACCATGTCAAGTCAGAATAATCATCTCTGGGATACAGTCCAACAAGCAAGTTCCTACAGTGTGGAGAACAGTTCTTCACTCAAAAATTGTGAAAAGTAGGGAAAATATGTGACCGTCTCTGGGAAAAGGTGACTAAAGCAGCAGATCCAAAATGTTAATTTTTCATTTCATGGGTCCATAAGCAGCTTAAAAAAGTTACATGTTTCTGTAACTTTTATATTTTCACATAAAAGGATGAGGTTTGAACAAATTATTTGCTCTAACAGAATTCATTAAAACTTCATTTTTTGTTTCTGGAGACTTTAGTTATCTTTTCCCAGAGAGGGTCACAAATATATGTATTTATTTTAATTTACTATTTTTTTAATGATCAATGGATACTCTTAAGTGAAGCACATTGAAAGCTTAAATCATAAATCAACAAAGAACAATAACCATTGGCATGGTGAGGGGAAAATGGCAAATTCCGTTTTGCTGGTGGGACGGGAATACTTGGAAAAGTGAACAGATAGGTTGGGTCTGGCTGTCTAAACAGCCTTTTCATTTTCCAGGGTCTTAGTTTAAGAAAGTTGCTGCCTGAAGAAAATTAAGTTTCTCAGTTCTCCAGGGATACTTTGAGCGTTTCCCAAATTTTAGAGACCTTTATAGAAACATAGAAACGTGACGGCAGATAAAGGCCATATGACCCATCCAGTCTGCCCATCCTTTGTAACCCCCAATTCTACCTGTTCCTAAGTGATCCCACATGCTTATCACATACCTTTTTAAATTCTGGAGCAGTCCTCGACTCCACCACCTCCACCGGAAGGCCATTCCACGCCTCCACCACCCTTTCTGTGAAGTAATACTTTCTTAGGTTACTCCTAAGCCTATTCCCTCTTAACGTTGTCATATGCCCCCTCATTCCAGAGCTCTCCTTCATTTGGATAAGGCTCTCTTCCTATACATAAATGCCCTTGAGATATTTAAATGTTTCTATCATGTCTCTTCTCTCCGTCCTCTCTTCCAGCGTATACATGTTGAGCTTCATAAGCCCTATAATTTTTGCATTCAAAACCGCTTACTAATTTCGTAGCCGCCCTCTGGACCAACTCCATCCTGTTTATATCTTTCCGTAGGTGCGGTCTCCAGAACTGCACGCAGTACTCCAAATGGGGCCTCACCAGAGACTAATACAACGGCACTATCCCTGCCACTTAAATAGTTACAATGGTATTGAAAACGGACAGCAATCTGTTTGTTTGTTTGTTTGTTTGTTTATTTATTTATTGGGATTTATTAATCGCCTTTATGAAGAGATTCACCCAAGGATTTGTTGAAGGTTTTATTTCTCCACAGAGAGAAACCTTTTTTTTTATTTAAATCCTTCCATCTTCCCTGATGGTTCAACAAGCGCTCAGGTTAGGTGAAACACTTTTCTTGCTCCAAGTCCCCAGGCTTTGACTATTGGAGCTCAATTCCTTTTACAATTTCTTTGAAAGTATATTTTTACATTTTAAGGAGCCCTATATGTCTTCTGAGATCCAGAGCTGTGAAAAGTATTTCTTATTAAGAAGTCACCTCCAGAGCCTGATCCAGTATCATCTGAATCTTCATGATTGACCCGCTGTATAAATAATACCAGATGATTGTATTGTATTTCTTTTTTGGCATTAAAATAAATAGGTATTTGGGTTTTTTTCTTTTTTGGCATGGCCCCCTGTTTATTGTGGACTAAGAGGCTACATATACTTTTTTTCTTTTACTGTTTTCTTCCTTTTTTCTTCTCTGCTTTCATCTTTGAATTTGGATGTTTGTATGTGTATAATTCAATAAAAAATTTTAAAAAAGAGAAAATAATATTGCTAATATGCACAAGAATAATATTAAATGGCATCTACTCCACTGTTCAGTGGCAGGCAGCACAGCAGATCATGTGGTTCTGATGTGAAGCCCAACTCTTAACTATCTTAATACTCGATTCCCAAGATCAAACTATGAGAAGTTCTCTTAGCTAAGAAGACAGTGCAATGAAGTTATAGAAATGATGTGATCTGGGCCAGGAAACAACAGGTGAGTGTGGGCAGCATCTGATAGTATGCAAATAATGCCAAAGCATCACTGTACCTGAGCTGGGCAGAATGTTCTTGTCATCCAGGTACAGTTTATAACCATATCGGTTCTCCAGGTGCGGCTTCAGGATGAAGTTTGCAAACTTCTTGTCATTGGTGGAACTTGAGTAGGAGACATAGGCATCATATAGCTTCCCATCTGTTCCACAGATTCATTGGGAGGAAAGTGAGAGACAGAAGGGGAGATGTATAAACAGCATCAGCGATTCTGTTCATGAGGTATTAAACAGAAAGAGCTGGAAGGCACCAAGCTAATATTTATAGCCAGGAGCAATGAATGTCTTTTTGTTTGGGGGGAGGTGAGCTCCACCTCCAACCCCGCCCTCAAGATAATACCACAGAATTTAATATCACACAAGGAACACAGATAAACCCTCACCAAATAAAAAACAAACTCCACACTCCCATTCCCCACTGATTCCACATTGTCCAATAGTTCTCTCTTTTCTCTCCTCCCTCCTACACCATACCCAGTATTTCCACTTTCTCCTTCTCCCCAGGTCTAGCATACCCTTCCTTTCTCTCTCCTCCCCCACCCCATCAGTTATATCCAGCATCCTCTCTCTCCCTATCCCCCTATTGTCACCACCCTCCTGCGCTCCGTTGTATCTGAGGTGGTACCCAACACCTGTTGTTAGTAGTCGCGGTTAATGTTGGGTATCTCACGGAGCTCAGGGGATGGTGCAGGACTACTAACCTCGTCCCACCCTTTCAAAAAGATGTGGGAGGAAAAAATAAACTAAATTGGATACTTACTTAAATTAAACAGAACCACACCACTATTGAATCTTACATTAAAATAACAATTTTAATTTTTAAAATAAATATAACATTATTAATAACAGTAAATGAAAGTCTATCACAAGTCAGTATTCAGATTAACACTTTGTTGTGTTACTTAACTTTAAATTTCTTTTCTCTCTTAGGTACTCATCCGCTCCCCTCAGGACAAGCCCAATCTCAGATAAGTAAAACTTAACATCAGAAATCTCAATTACTATATGTGTTTTTATATCCTAAATGTTTATTTCCTGAATTTGATTCTTTGGCTTTCTTTCTTTGCAGGTTTCCAAGGACAACCCACCCTTCTCTCTAAGGAAATAAGGTAAGTATAGTTTGTGTGCGTGTTTTTATGTCTCTCTCTTTCTCTTTCTTTTTCTTTTCTCTTTCAACAATGCCACTTAGCTGCGTTCAGTATTTGCTCCGTTCTGCTGAAGTCTTTCTTGCGGAGGCGCCCTTGAAAGTTGTCCGGTTTCCTTTGATGTCATCCGGTGTTCTTCTTCCTGCAATCTTCCTCCTACCAGGGCGGTCTTAGGGAGAGGCGACTGAGGCGGCCGCATAGGGCCCCACGCTTAAGGGGGCCCCGCGCGGCGCGCCTCAACTCTGCCTCTCCCCGCTCACTGCCTCAGACGTCACCATCGGACCACAACAGCCACCAACCAATCGCGCCATCAATCATGATCCGATCCCGCTGCTCGCTCCGGACTGCGATCATCGGTCGCTCCCCCCCGCCAGCTCCTGCCTCCCAGTCCCAGCCTGAGACAACGAGTCCGACGTCGATGCTGATGACAGAGTTGCAATTTGCAGCGGCCCGCCCCAACCCAAAGACAGACAGTTGCAGCAGCCACAGGCAGCACGACGGCTTCGCTTACCCAGCTTTTCCCTTCCGCCTTCCTGCTCAATGTCCCGCCTTCGTTCTGATGAGATACTTCCTGTATCCGTGAGGGCGGGCAGGAGTCATTGAGCGGGAAGGAGCTGGAGAGCGTGGTCGTCGGACTGAGCGGAGGTGAGCAGCCTGCATCCATCGGGAAAAGGAGCTGGAGCCAGGGAGCGTCGTGGTCTGGTCGGAGGTGGAGAGCGGAGGTGAGCAGCAGCATTTTGAACTGTAGATTATGCTTTCACCTTACAAAATGAGTCCTTTGCAGTGTTTAATTGCCCATTAAGTAAATAAGTGCTGAGCCTGAAACAAGGATCTGTCTGTTGGACTGGGGTTCTATGTTTCAAACAAAAGCCAACTTTGAAGCACTCTGCTCAGCTCTGTGGCTCTTTAAGGGGCTGTAGCAATCCAGTGAATCTAAGAAGGGAGAGTAAATTGATAGCTGAGAATTATTGTCCATTTGCCCTCCAATATCCAAGGGAAGAGTTTTCACTATCCATATAAATGCTAGAAGGGAATAAAGTGATAATGTGGCATTAAATTGCTTCTAAATAGCAGAGATGGACGTAGAAACTCACATGGTTTATTTTCTTTTCATTGTTTTTTCTTACTTTGCTAAGTTTGTAAACATTTCTTTTTCCTGATACTTTGATTCAGACTAGCAATTCCGAGGTGATGAAAGCCATCGTGACTCTCAGACCTATCATATTTGATTAGAGGAGCAGAGAACTACGGAAGCCAGGGTCTCTAATGCCACAGACGCTCCTAGTGACTTTGCACAGGTCACTTCAGGAAAAAACATTTCTTATGACCCAGTTGGGGTGTAATTCTGGAAGCAGGCACCTAAATTTAGGTGGTACATGCATAAATGTTGGTATTCTAGTCATTTATATGGGTATGTGGAATCAGATATGTGTAAATGACAATTTGCCACTGCTCTTTAGATCCAGGACAAATAAATCTATCTAGCTAGCTAGCTATTTGTTCTGGATCTAAAGTACTGAGGTATATATAACTTTATTCTGTGCCCCCCCTCCCCAAATCCTCTCCAATGGCCAGAAAATGTGGTAAAAGCAGTTAAAGGTCCATAAGTCATTATTAGGATGGACTTGGGAAAATCCACTGCTTATTCCTAGGATAAATAGCCTAACATCTGTTTTACTCTTTTGGGATCTTGCCAGGTACTTGGAAACAGGAGACTGGGCTTGATGGCCCTTCGATCTATCCCAGTATGGCAACGCTTATGTTCTGTACAGAGAATAGTAACGTTTTTGGAATCCAATGGTTTTAGAGACAGGTCTTGACAGACAAATCTGATTAATTTCTGATGAGTTGGATCAAGTAGAATCCTCTGAATAAGCATCAGGTGTCACTTCAGAATACTCCTCCTTAGAATCTGTGCTTGACTCAATCATTCTGCCTGGAATATGCACTAATGAGACTCCAGAGATAAGAGAACACTTTGAATGCATAATTATATGCATCCTCTTGAAGGATCTACATATGGTCGTTAATAAAAGGAACTCATTGTGAACACTATCCACCCTAAAAGGGTGTTTTGTGGCTCTACATGAGAATTGTGATATTATGATCCCTTGCTTCATATTGTTGATGGTCTGCATTTTCCGTATGGGTGGTATATTGGTGTATTAGGTTTTGCCCAGTGTAGTAATTATGGTACAGTAAGGTTCTGAGTGTGTTTTTGCACAAAGTTGTGCATAGTGTTTTGCAGTTGAGCAATTGTGGTTAGTATATGCTTTGAGCAACCACTTTATTCTTTGTCATATGATACATATCTAATATCTAAATTTAATTAAAAGTCTGTCTCTAATATAGCTGATTTATGGAAACATTTGGTACTGTAAATGTGTTGTGGTTTTGTCTTTAGTGGGAACCTATGCACTTACATCTTTTTTGGCTACTTGGGGTTGGGGATCTCTGTGTTGCCTCTCTGGTTTGATGGGTTACAGAGTAATAAGGGAATTTGAAAGTACTGGATCTTTTCTTCTTAATTAATATTTTTCCTTTATTCTCCTTTGTTATGAGAATTGGAACTACTAATTGTAGTGGACTTGAACTGAATAATTTCTGGGGAGGGGGGTTCAATCAGTTTCTCTGTACAGGTTTAGCTTCATTTGTCTTTATTTGAAATTTCATAAATAAAAAAAAATTCTAAAAATTGAATAATCTTATCAATGGGGTGGAGCTAGGGTGGGGGTGGAGCTAGGGCAGGGCTAGGGTGGGGGCGGGGCTAGGATGGGGCCCCACCAAATTGGTCTGCACAGGGCCCCGCACATGCTAAGACCGGCCCTGCCTCCTACACCTGCCCTTAATAAATTAAATAAAGGCAAAACCCTCTCTTCCTGCTTGAACTGGAACTCTAAGGGATTGCACCTCAAGAACTGTGGCCAACTATTTTAAAAAACAAAATTAACTAACTGTCCTGTCTTCCAAACCTAAACTATATTTTGAAGGTCCCTATACTTTAGTTGTGAGAGATTGACAGTCCCACTCTCGCTATAACTCTCACACAATCTTTTATCACTATTTTTCCCAACCCCTTAAATAACCCCTAAATTTTAACTCTAAATTTTACCCAAAAATTTATTCAGTCCCCACTACTGCCCTAATAACACCCCCTTTAACAAACTCCCCTTAATTTCACCCTTTTCATCAATTCTCCCAAACCTCAAAAATGTTAAAACTAATTTGGCAAATTTCACCTTCTTCACACACCTGGCACTCATTCACCATCAATCACTTCAAAATTCTACTCAAAATTTTAACTTTAACCTCTAAAACACTTCCCACTCAGCTAACACCTCCTCAGCACATCCACACTCTCCAACCGTCAATCTCGCTCTGACCAACTGCCCACTCCCCGGTTGCCTTGGTTACCAGCCTCAGCTTGCCTTCCAAATCAGCCTTGGCTTGCGTTCCAAGACCCCTTCAGCCAATCCCTGTCCATTTCCAACATTCCAATTTCCACTGCTGACCAGCGGAATTCTGGCCAGCAGTGCAAAATCCCCATTTTAGCCCCATAGAAAATAATGGAAAAATAATAAAATTAAATAAAAACCCTATAAAACTTTTTCTGAATCACTCCAAAATTTCCAAACTAATTAAACTTCCCATCCCCTATCAAATCATGTTTTTAAAATTTAAAAATTCCAATTTTTACAGTCCACCCGCAATTATCTCACTTAAACCCCTCTCAAAATTCCCAAAATAATTTTAAATCCACTCTAAAAATTCAATCCCCCTCCCCTTTACCTACTACGTCGAATACAAAAATTTACCACATTTTTTAACCCCTTAAAACCCACACTACTCCAGAACACCCCACAAAAATATTAAAATTTAAAATCCAACCCACCACAAAAATAAACAAAAATACCCCGATCCCAAATATGCAAAACTAATTCCAATCCGTCGAACCCCTGATTTTTTAAAAATAAAAAACGCAATTTATGCAAATTAAAAATTAACCAATCAAAATTTGGGGTTTTAAAACCCCTTACCTTGTAGTCGATTTTCTCCACACTCAATGCCTGCCCTCGGTTCCGGTCCCATACGTCCTGGGGCGAAAACGGAGCCATTTGAAAAATTGCCCCGAAAATGGCCGTTTCTCTGGAGCTCCGGCTCAAAAATCGAGGCCCCGGCTTGTAGGCCTTGCCGGAGCTCCTAAAAAAGAACCCATTAGTGCGCGCGCGTGCACCCCCGACACGCTCGTAGCGCTCTCCTCCCTCTGGCCAGGCAGGCCCTGCTCGCCACCCCCGTCCCGGGGATGCATCCGATCATCCCTGGAGGTAAAAAAATGACGGCGCTGCTCCCGCGCCCCTCAGGCACTCCTCTCCAGCACCAACCAAAACAGCCTCCATTTCGGGCCCCAAAACAGCACGCGACAACCCCGCAGGCATCCAATTTTGAAGATGACGCCTTCCCCGCAGTGCCTCCTTCCTCTGGCACCTGTCTGTCATCGGGTTCTCCCCTGTCCCAGAACAGAGCTCCTCCACCTCTTCAGCGCCCCGCTCGTTTGCAGCAGACGCCAACACTCCTTGCCTCGCCACCGGGACACCAAACCTGTCCTGGTTCACCACCCACTGGCGCCTTCGGCCCAAACAAAATCTGCCCGTATTCCCCCTGCACGAATGAGCCTACCATCGGCCCCAACACCATCGAGCGGCCTCAACAGCGCTGCTGCAACGCGACCTCTCCCCCTCCCTTAAACTAGCCCAAGACCGGCCCAACACACAGGGATCCCTCGGACCTCCTCGCTGCGGCCCCAAAGAAGTGCCCCACAAAATCGCGGCCCCAGAGACCCAGGTAAGTACATTAAAATTTTTTTTTTCTTTTAACCCTTTCGTTTTCTTTTAACCCTGGTTACACTATGTCCAGGATCTCCCCTTTCTGTTCCCTACCCTTTGTGTTCCAACATCTCCCTTTCCCTCTCTTACTCCCCCCTCACAATGTATAGCATCTCCCCTCTCTGTTCCTTACCCTTCGTGTTCCAGCACCTCTCTCCTTCCCTCCCTTCCCCCCCCAATGTCCAGCTTCTCCTCTCTCTGTTCCCTACCCCTTATGGTCTAGCACCTCTCTCCCTCCCTCCTTGCCACAGCTCTTCCTGCTCTTTACCTTTATCATCAGTGAACAGGCCAAGATACAGCGTGCAATAATGGTAGCAAATGGGAACACACATGGCAGGGCCTGCCACGGAACCTCTTCCAGCCCTGAGCAGTAGAACCCTCTGATGTATCCTTCCATTTTAACTTACACTTCCTTTGGGGGCAGGATACATCAGAGGGTTCTACTGCTTAGGGCTGGGAGATGTTCTGTAGCAAAACTGGCCATGTGTGCTCCCATTTCCTATTACTATTGCACACTGTATGTGGGTCGGTTGCCTGATGCTAAAGGTAAAGAACAGGAGAAGCTGTGGTTGGGAGGGAGAGAGGAAAGTGCTAGACCACAATGGGGCAGCAGGTGGCAGGTAATGCCAAATCACATGCTCAAAGTTTGGGGGTACCATGGTACCTGTGGCTCCCCCCATTCCGGCGACTATATTTATAGCTATAAGAATTCATTGCTTTAGTATCTGGATAAACTGAAGGGTTAATTCACTTGAATGAGCAGAAATAAAGGCTAAACAACAAACCAAAAATATAAGGTGATAACATTTTATAAGACTAACAACAAATTTGAGGGTACTTCTATAAAGATCCTCTTAGTTTCAAGCAGCAAGAACACACTTAAAGGCTGGTATTCTAGGCATTTACACGTGTATATAAACACACATGTGCATAAATGACTATTTTCTGGCTAAACAGTTTTCTATCAGTACAGTCAAGATGCGGTGGCACATAAATGATAAAATCTTATAATCTGTGCATAGTCTCAGTCTGTACATTTACACGGTGTGATTGCACCTAGACTATGACTGCATTCTCAGCTCCTAATGCTACTTTTCTGTAAAGAATAGGTTTCACATAGGTCGATCTTTGCACCTAAATAGAGGCAGGGAATGCAACTCCCAAAAGCTATCCATGAATACTGAATCCAATAAAAAGATATCACCTTATATTTTTTTGTTTGGCGATTGACTCTTTTGGCAACCACATTCTGTTACTAACTATGTATTTATTTACAGTACAGTCTCGATTATCTGACCTTTGCTAATCCAACCATCTGGCACGACAGACCCCTCCCCCCAGTGATGTCATCATGTTGCCATTAAGAAGTGCACAGGTTCTCTTCCTGTTTTCCAGCTTCACATGCTGCAAGGAAGCCATGTTTGATCTGTTGCCGATTAACGTTAATAAACAATATTTTAATTATAAATACCATATGCCTGTTCTTTATACATAAAGTACGTTTTCCATGAATTTTAAGGGGTTAACTATTGTTTACTGTATTATCTCACTTTTCACTTATCCGACAATGGCTTAGTCCCATTTATGTTGGATAATCAAGACTGTACTGTATTTAATAAATTTCTATACCATGCAATCTACCATTCTTGGTGGTGTACAATATTATATACAAAATCATTGAATACTTAAAAACATAAAACATATATGATTGTAATAAGAACAGACATCAAATCTTCTTATACAAACTCAATAATATCAATATGAGAAACCTAAATAAGTCAAAGTAATATACTCTTCCTTATCATTAAATACCTGAGACATCTGAAAAAGCACACTGAGGTTTTAGCATTCTTGTTCTGCCCCCATGTTCATGGAGGCAGATTGTTTATTTTTTATATGTATATATTGGACATTGTTATATCAGATTGCATTGCCTGTAACAGGTTATATTGCTTGTGCCTTTAAGAAAGGCAGGAAGTGCCTTTGGACTACAAATATTAGTCTTCCTACAGTGCTCTGTAATAGGCTTTTCCTGAGCACATGTCCCAGTTCCCTATGCCTTGTGGGACTTTTCCTATTGGCTGGTTTCTTGTCTGTGTATGATGAGATATAGCCTGCACATTCTCTCTCCATTGAGTAATAGGAATCTGTCTGCAGCATGCCTGTGTTGAGGTCTGAATATAACACTGTGCTTGCTGCTTTAAGCCTTTCAAAAGCCTTGTAACATCATCAAATCTTCACATTTAAAGTACTGACAGCATTACTCATCAGCCAGTGCTGAGATTTCCTGGCTTCCATGGGTACAGGGTGAGCTGGTAGAGAACTGACTCCCAGTTCTGCAAGGCAGAAACCCTTATGCATCACTACAAACTGTAAGTCATATTTTTTTTTTGTTTGATTTGCATTAAAGAAGTTTTGAGTCAACAGTTCTGAGTCTTCACAGTGATGTTCTATACTATAGTTTAGCTGACAGTCTAGCTAAGGGTATCAGACAGCACTTCTGCAAGGATTGTACAATTCTTTTAAAGTGACTATCAGGTGAATTTTCGAAAGAGAAGGATGCCCATCTTCCAACACAAATCGGGAGATGGGCGTCCTTCTCTCAGGGTCGCCCAAATCGGCATAATCGAAAGCCGATTTTGGGCGTCCTCAACTGCTTTCCGTTGCGGGGACTACCAAAATTCACGGGGGAGAGTGGGGGGGCAGGTCAAGATGGCGCCAACACGCTGAGCGGCGCAAGACTGAATGTTTGCTGTAATTAAATCTTACTTTTCTTTCTTTGATATGCCACATACCAAGAGAAAGGGGATTGCTAGAGCATTACCCTTTCCAGATCACACATCTTCCCCGAGACAGCGAACATTGGAAGGTTTTGCAGTCCGCGTCCACCTGGAGAAACCGGAGTTGAAATTCCATTAGACGCTGGGGCAGGGAGCCCCGCGTCGTTAGAGCATGAGATCTCTTTGTCTCCTCCGGAAGCTGGAAACCCACCACGTCCTGCTGTACTGCGAGACGAGAAAGCTGATCTGCAAGACTCGGAAGGCGGGAAAATTGAGCTCAGCGGAGGGGGCTCTCTCTCTGAGTAGAAATCGGCAGCTAGTGTGATCTCGGGAAGGGAAAGCTCGTCTGACCCCCCCAAGGTGATAACGCTCGACACCCTTTGGCAGGCTATGGAAAATATGCAAGCCTTGATTATTAAACCAACTCAAGAAACAAAGAATTTGGTTTCCACAGTAGACCAACTCTCTAAATCGGTGGAAAAACTGAAGCAAGACTTTAAAGACCAAGTAAAGAGTTCTCAAGACAATATTGTAAAAATGAAAGAAAATGTATCAGCGGTGATGAAAGACAATACAAATATTCGCCAAAAAATTGAACAAATTGAAAACTAGAACAGACGTTTGAACATGAGGATCCTGAATTTTCCAAAACAGATAGGAATTTCACCCTTGGACTTATTAAAAAAATTCCTTGTTGAAAATTTGAAGTTTTCTTCTCAAAATATTCCTCCAATAAATAAGATTTTTTTTCTTCCTGTAAGAAAAAATCAAGAGGAGATTCCTGAGGAATTGAAAGATATTTCACTGATCTTGGAAGACTCATTGACTGAGGTAACAAATAGAGCTACTCTTTTGATCTCTTTTGTATTCGAACAGGACTTTAATGCAATTTTAAAGTTATACTTTAAAAATATTCACCAAATGTTTTGTGGCCAGAAATTATGGATTTTTCCTGATGTTACTAAAATAACTCAAGAAAGAAAAAAGAAATTCCTTGAAATGAGAGAAGAGACGAGGTCTTTGGAGGCAACATTTCTGCTTGCATACCCATGCAAATGTATTGTAAAATATCTGGGTATTAAGTATGTTTTCTTTGTACCGAATCAATTAAGAAAGTTCATAGATCTGAAAAGGATGGTTGAGCCATAACATCAGTACAGCATAAGTATAAATAGGTGGTTAAAAAGGGCATTAAGCCTTTCCTTTCTATTTATTTCTTATTTGATTTCCCTGAATTTCTTTTCCCCTCCCCCCATTATTGTGGTCTAAGGAAGGGACAAAGTGAGTTAATTTGAATACCTTTTAGTTTCTTTTTAAGAGATTATATTTGTTTTATATATTGATCACTTATGTATCTTGTATTGCCTGTAACAAGGTTAATGCTTGTGTAATGTTAAAATTGCATAAATAAATAATTAAAAAAAAATTTGCAGGAGCGTGTCGGCACCATACCAAAGGCAGGACTGGGGCGTGATTTAGAGATGGCCATCCTCAGCCGATAATGGAAAAAAGAAGGGCGTCCCTGACGAGTATTTGGCTGACTTTACTAGGTCCATTTTTTTCACGACCAAGCCTCGAAAAGGTGCCAGAACTGACTATATGACCACCAGAGGGAATCGGGGATGACCTCCCCTTACTCCCCCAGTGGTCACCAACCCCCTCCCACCCAAAAAAAATGTAAACATTTTTTCCAGCCTCTATGCCAGGCTCAAATGTCATACCCAGCTCCATCACAGCAGTATGCAGGTCTCTGGAGCAGTTTTTAGTGGGTGCAGTGCACTTCAGGCAGGCAGACCCAGGACCATCCCCTCCTACCTGTTACACTTGTGGTAGTAAATGTTGAGCCCTCCAACCCCCCCCCCCCAAAAACCCACTGTACCCACATGCAGGTGTCCCCCTTCACCCCTTAGGGCTATGGTAATGGTGTATAGTTGTGGGGAGTAACATACAGGCTTATTTTCGAAAGGGATCGCCGGCGATCTTCCGACACAAATCAGGAGATTGCCGGCGATCTCTAAATCCCGGCCAAATCGGTAATATCAAAAGCCGATTTTGGCCGGCTTCAACTGCTGTTTCGTCGCGGTGCCGGCCAACCTTCAAGGGGGTGTGTTGGTAGGGTAGCGAAGGTGGGAAGGGGCGGCGCGGGGTTACAAGATGGCCGGCTTCACCTTATTATGAAAAAAAAAAAAGCCGGCTCAAACGAGCATTTCGCCGGCCGGACTTGGTCCATGTATTTTTAGGACCAAGTCCCAAAAGAGAGCCCCAACTGACCAGATGACCACCGGAGGGAAGCGGGGATCACCTCCCCTTACTCTCCCAGTGGTCACCAACTCCCTCCCACACACAAAAAAAAACAATTAAAACATTTTTTGCCAGCCTGTATGCCAGCCTCAAATGTCATACCCAGCTCCCTGACAGCAGTATGCAGGTCCCTGGAGCAGTTTTTAGTGGGTGCACTGCACTTGAGGCAGGTGGACCCAGGCCCATCCCCCCCTACCTGTTCCACTTGTGGTGGTTATTGTTGAGCCCTCCAAAAAAAAAACCAAAACCCATTGTACCCACATGTAGGTGCCCCTCTTCACCCCTTAGGGCTATGGTAATGGTGTAGACTTGTGGGCAGTGGGTTTTGGGGGGGGGGATTTTGGGGGCTCAGCACACAAGGGAAGGATGCTATGCACCTGGAAGCTAATTTTGGGTTTTTTTAAAGATTTTTAAAGTGCCCCCTAGGGTGCCCGGTTGCTGTCCTGGCATGTCAGGGGGGCCAGTGCACTACAAATGCTGGCTCCTCCCACGGCCAAATGCCTTGCATTTCACTGGGTTTGAGATGGCCGGGTCCGGTTTCCATTATGGCTGAAAATCGGAGCTGGCCATCTCATCTAAACCCGGCGATCCACCAGAGATCCTATTCTAAACCCGGCGAGCGATTTGGCCGGCGCCAAGCGTATTTCGAAAATACGCTTGGCTCCGCCCGCTTACAGCGTCGGCCCCGAAGATGGCCGGACATCGATTTCACCAGTGCCGTTCGATTATGTCCCTCATGTAACATAGTCGATGACGGCAGAGAAAGACCTGCACGGTCTATCCAGTCTGCCCAACAAGATAAACTCATATGTGCTACTTTATGTGTATACCTTACCTTGATTTGCATCTGCCATTTTCAGGGCACAGACCGTAAAATTCTGCCCAGCACTAGCCCCACCTCCCACCACCGGCTCTGCCACCCAATCTCCGCTAAGCTTCTGAGGATCCATTCCTTCTGAACAGGATTCCTTTATGTTTATCCCACGCATTTTTGAATTCCGTTACCTTTTTCATCTCCACCACCTCCCGCGGGAGGGCATTCCAAGTATCCACCACTCTCTCCGTGAAAAAATACTTCCTGACATTTTTCTTGTATCTGCCCCCCTTCAATCTCATTTCATGTCCTCTAGTTCTACCGCCTTCACATCTACGGAAAAGGTTCGTTTGCGGATTAATAACTTTCAAATATTTGAATGTCTGTATCATATCACCCCTGTTTCTCCTTTCCTCCAGGGTATACATGTTCAGGTCAGCAAGTCTCTCCTCATACGTCTTGTAACACAAATCCCATATCATTTTTGTAGCTTTTCTTTGCACCGCTTCAATTCTTTTTACATCCTTAGCAAGATACTGCCTCCAAAACTGAACATAATACTCCAGGTGGGGCCTCACCAACGACTTATACAAGGGCATCAACACCTCCTTTCTTCTGAGGTCACACCTCTCTCTATACAGCCTAGCAACCTTCTAGCTACGGCCACTGCCTTGTCACACTGTTTCGTCGCCTTCAGATCCTCAGATACTATCACCCCAAGATCCCTCTCCCCGCCCGTACATATCAGACTCTCACCGCCTAACACATACGTCTCCCGTGGATTTCTACTCCCTAAGAGCATCACTTTGCATTTCTTCGCATTGAATTTTAATTGCCAAACCTTAGTCCGTTCTTCTAGCTTCTGCAGATCCTGTTTCATGTTTTGCACTCCCTCCCGGGTGTCCACTCTGTTACAAATCTTAGTATCATCTGCAAAAAGGCAAACTTTACCTTCTAACCCTTCGGCAATGTCACTCACAAATATATTGAACAGAATCAGCCCCAGCACCGTTCCCTGAGGCACTCCACTACTCACCTTTCCCTCATCCGAGCGAATTCCATTAACCACCACCCTCTGGCGTCTGTTTGTCAACCAGTTCCTAATCCAGTTCACCACGTCGGGTCCTATCTTCAGCCTGTCAAGTTTATTTAAGAGCCTCCTGAGGGGAACCGTGTCAAAAGCTTTGCTGAAATCTAAGTAGATTACGTCTATAGCACGTCCATGATTCAATTCTCCAGTCACCCAGTCAAAGAATTCAATGAAATTAGTTTGGCACGATTTACCTTTGATAAAACCATGTTGTCTCAGATCTTGCAACTTATTGGCTTCCAGGAAATTCACTATCCTTTCTTTCAGCATCGCTTCCATTACTTTTCCAATAACCGAAGTGAGGCTTACCGGCCTGTAGTTTCCAGCTTCTTCCCTATCACCACTTTTGTGAAGAGGAACCACATCCGCCGTTCTCCAATCCCACGGAACCTCTCCCGTCTCCAAGGATTTATTAAACAAATTTTTAAGAGGACCCACCAGAACCTCTCTGAGCTCCCTCAATATCCTGGGGTGGATCCCGTCCGGTCCCATAGCTTTGTCCACCTTTAGATTTTCAAGTTGTTCATACACACTCTCTTCCATGAACGGTGCTATATCCAATCCATTCTCGTATGTACTTTTGCCAGTCAATTGTGGTCCTTCTCCAGGATTTTCTTCTGTGAAAACAGAATAAAAGTATCTATTTAGCAAATTTGCTTTTTCTTCATCATTATCTACATAGCGGTTCGCAGCATCTTTCAGTCTCACAATTCCCTTTCACTAATATACCTGAAGAAAATGTTGTCACCCCTCCTTACCTTTTTAGCCATTTGTTCTTCCGCTTTTGCCAGACGTATCTCTCTCTTGGCTTCTTTCAGTTTCATCCGGTATTCCTCTCCGTGTTCCTCTTCTTGAGTTTTTCTGTATTTCAGGAACGCCAACTCTTTAGCCTTTATTTTCTCAGCCACTTGCTTGGAGAACCATATCGGTTTCCTTTTTCTCTTGCTTTTATTTACTCTCCTTACATAAAGGTTTGTGGCCCTATTTATAGCTTCTTTCAGCCTGGACCACTGTCCTTCCACTTCTCGTTCGTCCTCCCAGCCCTTCAGCTCCTTCCTCAGGTATTTCCCCATTATACTAAAGTCAGCACGCTTGAAATCCAGGACTTTGAGTTTTGAGTGGCTGCCCTCCACTTCAGCTGTCATATCAAACCAAACCATTTGATGGTCACTGCTGCCCAGGTGGGCACCCACTCGGACATTTGGCACACTATCCCCATTTTTGAGCACCAGATCCAGCGTCGCTCCCTCCCTCATGGGTTCCGTCACCATTTGTCTAAGCAGAGCACATTGAAAAGCATCCACGATCTCTCTATTTCTTTACTATTCCACAGATGGAACCTTCCAATCTACATCCGGCAGATTGAAATCTCCCAGCAACAGCAGCTCTCTCTTCTTTCCCAACTTTTGAATATCTGCGATCAGATCTTTATCTAGTTCCTCCAATTGTGTCAGGGGTCTGTAGACAACACCCACGTGGACAGAGGTTCTATCATCTCTTTTTAAGGTGAGCCATATCGCTCCTTCCTTTCCCCAGGTCCCTGTCATTTCAGTCGCTGCGATATCATTTCTCACATACAGAGCTACTCCTCCACCTTTACGACCATCTCTATCCTTCCTAAATAGATTATAGCCTGGTATGTTTGCATCCCATTCATGGGAACCATTGAGCCATGTCTCCATGATTGCAACAACGTCTAAGTCTGCCTCCAACATCAGGGCTTGAAGGTCATGAACTTTATTGCTTAGACTGCGAGCATTTGTGGTCATCGCTTTCCATCTACATTTCTGTGGAATTTTTTTCTTTTGTTTAGTTTGTTGTTTAGTCTCACTTCCTGCTGCATTGGTAGGAAGTGATTTGTTAAGATTGTTGTTTTCATTGCTTTCTTTTCTACTGACGCATCTTGTCTTTAGTTTTAGCTGGGGGTGACCACTTGAAGTGAACTGCCTCCTTATGCCACCCCCGCCTTCTAGTTTACTTGCCTAGAAATATATTGACTGAATTTCTCCCCAAGGATTTTTTTTCCTGCCGCAGTGAGATGCAGCCCATCGTTACAGTATAGTCTTTTGTTTTTCTATGTACTGCCCCATCCTCCTATGTTAGTGTCCTGGCATGTGAGGGGGACCAGTGCACTATGAATGGTGGGTGGCTCCTCCCAATGACCAAATAGCTTGGATTTGGTCATTTTTGAGATGGGCGTCCTCGGTTTCCATTATCGCCGAAAACCAGGGACAACCATCTCAAAAACGACCTAAGGACGACCATCTCTAAGGTCGACCTAAATTTCATGATTTGGGCATCCCCGATCGTATTATCGAAACGAAAGATGGACGCCCATCTTCTTTCGATAATACGGGTTGCCCCGCCCCTTTACGGAGCCGTCCTGCAAGGACGCCCTCATGACAACTTGGGCACCCCGTTCGATTATGCCCCTCTCAATGATCTAAGCGCTTTCAGCATTGGAGGTAAATTATTTCAGAGTTTTGGACCTATAATATAAAAAATTGAGGGGGTCTTTTACTAAGGCGTGCTCACGTTTTTAGCGCACGCTAAAATTGGGCACGTGCTAAACATTAGAGCTGCCCCATAGGAATGCATTGGCAACTCTAACGTTTAGCACGTGCCTATTTTTAGCACGCTAAAAACGTGATCGCGCCTTAGTAAAAGACCCTCAGAGGCTCTATAGTCTTCAAGACACACTACCTGGAAAGAGGGAAAATCAAATATATTGGCTGTTGCAGATCTCAGACGGCTAGCTGGCTGATGTACAGTAAGTGTAAATTTGTAGAAATAACACATGGTACTGCGTTGGTTACCACCTTAAACACTCTATTGAATCTGAAATTCAACAGGTAACCAATGCAAATTCATCAGCGTAGAAGAGATATGATCAAAATGACAAACTAAACAGAAATTTGGCAGCAGCATTTTGAGCTATTTGCAAAGCTCTCAGTGTTCTTATAGGTAACGAATAAAAAGTCTATTACAATGGTCAAAACATGGCATAATAATACTTTGAACTATTAATCTAAAATTCTCAAATAATCCCTCAGTCACTTCATCAACTTCAACTTCATGAAAATAGTACCAGATATCTTCCTAAAACCAGCAATAGTTTAAACCAGTGGTTCTCAAGCAGGTCCTTTTTCAAGACAGCCACAATAAATATGCGTGAGACAAATGTGCATACACTGGAGGTACTGCATGCAAATTCATCTCATGCATATTCATTGTGGACATCCTGAAAACCTGGCTCACTGGGTGTGTCCCAAGGACCTGCTTGAGAACTAAACTAATGGGATAATTTTTTAAGAAGGGATGAACTGAAGGGTTATTCTGAGGGCCCAGAACACAAGAGCCTTGATCTAATGTTCTGAATTGCTCTGTCTTGAACAACTGAAATCAAACTGGAACAAAATGGCTGGTTCCATCTGTGTTTCTGAAGCATCTACACTAGAATTAGCAATGAAATTCATTCTAGACTAGAACCAGTAAAGAATCTATTCTACGCTAGAACTAGTAATAAATCCTACTTTTGTGTACTGTACTAACTATAGACCTGATTATACATAGTATGCCACATCTGGTGTTTGGTTGGGTTTTTTTTTCTAACAAGAGGTTTAAGTCACCTATTTAGCAATGGTGTTTGCATCATGTCCCTGATGGGGTTGTGTGACAGAGTGTTAACCCCTCATATTCAACACAATTTCAATCTTAGTCAAAATGTCAAGAAGGGGGCTGTCCCTGGTTCACAGCTCAAAACCTGTGATTGATTATACTATGATATTAACCAAAATGCTGAGAAGTGATCTTCTTAGCCGAGTACAATGCTTCTTTTTCAGATCCACAGTTGATCAGGATCTGAAAAGCATGGCACATTGTGAATGCACTTTTCCTTCATGGTGAACTCAGAGGTTGAGGTGAAGTGGGAGAAGCTAGCTGTCATTTGTATTCCTTTCCAGAGCTGGCTGTGATATACAAGCACATTGGCAATAGTCTCTTATATTTGAGCATTACAAACAGAAATGCAGTCAGCACCAGCTGACTACAAGGTGTTTCTTGCAGTTGCCTTGGTTGTCCAGCCTTCCTGCAACCCTAATGTATACTAAGAAGTTTGCATAAATTAAAGAAAAATATTACATCAAAACTTCTCAAATTTGTCCTGGGGACCCCATGTCAGTTGGACTGCCAAAATATCCACAATGAATATACAGGAGAGAAACTTGCATAGACTGCAAACCCAGTGCACCTGCAATTTCACTCCAGCTAGTCGGGTGGTAGAGCTAATTTGGCATGCGCTGTACGCATGTAGACCCTCCTGCACCTTTGTAAAAGGGCCCTATAAATACATAATGGGTCGTGGTGAAGGCTCATGCAATAATCTGTTTTAATGGCCACGTGCTAATGGAAAAATTAAAGTGTGGCCATTAATACAATAAATAGGAAAATCTGCCTGGCTCTTGAGTCCCTAGGCAGGCTTGGGAAGCCCTAGATTACACAAGGGACTCCAAAAGAATGGTCTTTTAGAAAACGTTTTAAAGACTTGCCAAAATGTTTGGTAAAAATATCCCCTAGCATATGAACAGAAATATGAGGCTGAATGAAGTCAGTCAATAGTCACTTGTATCTGCACATTCTCTGACCGCAGAGGTGAGAGGTAGTCTTACCATTGATCTCAATGTCTCCATACTTGTCCTTGTACCAGAGAAGGATGTTCAGCCGACACTTCACATACAGTAGAGTTCCTACCAGCAACAGTGACAGGACCACCAGGGCACACAGGACAGCTACCAGGTGACCAGCTTCCTCTGCAAGCACAAAGACCGCTTGACACATACACTTAAGGTGACAATGACACCATGTAGCAAACATCTGGTTGACTGTGCTTAGGACAGGGAACCTCACACTCAGCCCTCAGTCCTTGAGAACCACAACCCAGTCGGGTTTTCAGAATTTCCAAAATGAAGATACATGAGGTTTATTTGCATACTATAGAGTCAATGCACACAAGCAGATCTCATGAGTGGAAATTCTGAAAACTCGACTGGGTTGTGGCTCTTAAGGACTTAGAAGACAAAACTTAGGACCCGATCTCCTAAGGCTTTTTATCCCCTGTTCTGTGACTAAGGCAAAAACTTCAGAGTCAGGTTCTTAAATTGCAGTGAGAGAAAAACATGAAGAGCAGCAGCTGTGGTAAACCAAACCAATGGGAAAAAAAAGTTATGCACAATGAGGGCCACTTTCAGACAGTTTTACACAGCAAACATGGTTACCTGTGTAAAAACTTATAGTTACATTTACTGAAGTGTGCTAAATGTGTTAGTGTGCATTATGAGTATTAACTTCCATGCTGTAAAATGGCATCTGTAGTAAACGGGATTCACTAATGCATGTTAGTGTGTAGTAACGAAGTAGCACCTGCTAGTGGATCTAGCCCCTAGTTTGAAAATTACTTCTCTTCAAGAGTAGATAAAAAAGTGTGCATGGTGTTCACAACACACACGGGAACCGTACACACGTACATCAGAACAAATGCAAAGTATGTGGATCCAAAGTACCTGCACTTCCCTGCATGTCCACATTTTCAAAGGGAAACTCTACAGAAGTTTCTTCTTATTTGAAAATTAGTTTGCACGTCAGGGGCATAGCCAGCGTTTGATTTTTATGGGGGCTCAGGATGGGGGGCAATGCATTTCCTCTCCCCCTCCCCACCGCATTCCTTACCTTTGCTGGCGGGGATGCTCAATGCCCGCCAGCTGATGAAATAGAACTGCCCCGGTACTACTTATTACTACTACTACTTAACATTTCTAAAGCGCTACTAGGGTTACGCAGCGCTGTACAATTTAACATAGAAGGACAGTCCCTGCTCAAAGAGCTTACAATCTAAAGTTGGTGGCCTCCCTTCCTGCTGCCAACATCAGCACTCCTCGCACATGTTCAGTTCATGCACAAACTAAGTATGAGTGAGGCATGCCAATGTCAGCAGCAGGAAGGGAGGCTGCCGACTTCTTCCCTACTGGGGCAGTTCTGGCAGCGGATCTCATCTGCTGGCAGGGACTGGGCATCCCACCAGCCAGTCAGGGTATGCCAGTTATAGAGGGGGCCTGAGCCAAAAGTGGGAGGCCAGAGGCCCCCAAAGTTCCCCTGTGGCTACGCCACATACCTGGGTGCAAAGTCCCTGTGGTCTGTTTGAACATTGGCTCAGCAGTATTCCAATAAAACACATCAAAGGCAGTAGCACCAACCCCCTTGACATCAATCCTAAATTTTACGGTTATTACAGTTTAGCACGCACTAACAGACATTAGCGAGCGCTAAGTGCCACTTGGCCCATAGGTATAAAATAGGATGCGCAGCATTTAGCGCATATTAATGTCTCCATCACAACTGCCCTGCAGTCCTAGATGCAGCCATTTTAGTGAAAGTGTCACAAATTATCTCAAGCCCACTCGATCTGACCGACAGAGAGTCTATATTATGTGAGGTAATGTGTGAGCTCCCAGAACTGAAGGCAAAATGAAACTGTATTGCTGGTGTAATTTCAAAACCAGTTGGTGATGTTTTATTTTTCAGAAATAATTGCAGAGCCCTTTTTCTGTTTCTGCTGCTCTTAGTTTCGAAGGAAGATATGTCTTCTAGATTGTGAGATAAACAAGAAACATCAGCTCAGGATTGGTTTTGGACTTCATATAATTCATGCATTCAAATTTTAACACCTAAAATAATTCTAGCAACAAATCAAATCTTCTGAAAAAGAACAATCTATGCAGTGCCACTACATCGTCATCATTAAGTACAAGTTTATACTCCTGAGTCTCCCATTAAGCTTCTGCTGCCATCTTGTGGCCATTCCAACCTTCCCCATTTATAAAGTTTCCCCAAACAACCTGCCTCATACTCTTCAGTTTGCTCCCGGAATTTAATGGTCAACACAAAACACAAAATGATGTATTGGTTTACACTTTCTGAGGCTTCTTACTGCAAATATACACATGAAGCACCACAATTTGCTTCTTAAACTACTAATATATTCAGCACTGCTTCTGATGGCTTCCTATGTGGCTGGGAAATGAACCTTCAAGTCTTGTTAAGAACTGCGGATTACAATAATCTGTGTGAAACTGACATTTTGGTAATTCCCCAATGCAAGGTATCTTGAAGTGAAGACAGCCTGCAGCATATAGTCAAACTGAATTTTAAAAAGTAGCATGACATCTCATTTCCACATAAAGTAAAAAAAACTTGCAGACTACTTCTAGAGACTCTGCTTATGACAGCTGCTTAGGAGGAGCTTGGCCTAAAGCTTTTGGAAATAATTATACTTTGCACTGTGGAACTAGCAATTCATGTACTAGTCTCCTGTGCATCAAGTTTGGAAATGTCACTGATATAATATGCACTATGGCTTCTGGATAAGAGATAGCTAGCCGCACAAACCCAGACATGGCCCAGCACTGAATATTGGAGCAGAAAGCCGACGGCCTCTAAAGAAAAAAATCTGGGTTGTCTAGCCCATTATCTACTATAATAAAATGCACCTCCAACGTTCTGAAGCTGACTCCGTGGCTTCAGTAAAGGGTTCGTAACATTCATAAGTCTGTCATATTACTCTCTGCCGCGCCCTCGGGTCAAAACGTGATGACGTCAAGGGCGGAACAGTGAGAGTGAAGGCAATGCTGCACAGTTGACAGGCAACGGTACGCGACATCGAGGGACCTATCAGAGGGAAGTGTATGGGAAGAAGGGAGGAGCGTCAGGAGAAGGGGTCATTCATTTTGTGTGCAGCACGCAGGAGAGGAACATCGCTGGAACGACAACAACATTAGCTGCTTTATTTTTCTGTATTTCCAGTGTGGTAATATTTTCCTCTATTTGCAGTGTGGTAAGAGGGGACAACCCTGGAACTTACAGGGAGGGAGGGGATGACCCTGGAACTCGGAGAGAGGGAGGACCCTGGAACTCGGAGGGAGGGAGAGAGGGAGGACTCTGGAACTCGGGAGGGGGACGACGACCCTGGAACTCAGAGCGAGGGAGAGAGGGGGAGGACCCTGGAACTCAGAGGGAGGGAGGGGGGGACAACCCTGGAACTCGGAGGGAGGGAGGGAGGGGGGGGACAACCCTGGAACTCGGAGGGAGGGAGGGGACGACCCTGGAACTCAGAGGGAGGGAGGGGATTACCCTGGAACTCGGAGGGAGGGAGAGGACGACCCTAGAACTCGGAGGGAGGGGACGACCCTGGAACAGAGGGAGGGAACGACCCTGGAACTCAGAGGGAGAGAGGGGGATGACCCTGGCACTCGGAGGGAGGGGGAACCCTGGCACACACTCATTCTCACATACACACTCTCTCTCTCACAGACACAGTCGCACCCAGTCTCACTCTCTCTCTGTCACACATACACACTCGCACATTCACTCTCTCTCTCACACACAGTCACTGTCATACACACTCCGAGGAAAACCTTGCTAGCGCCCGTTTCGTTTCTTTGAGAAATGGGCCTTTTTTACTAGTAAAACATAAAATTCTACTGCTTTGTTACCCTCTTATCACCATGCATATCTCCCTGTCCCTCATCCACCCGGCTCTCCCTGTCTCTCTCCTAACCCACCCCACCCTCATCCTATGAGACTGTCACTGAAATGCTTTGATGTTTCACTTACATATACTGTTGTTTATCAACATTTGCTTATTTCTGATCTGATGAAGAAGGGCTACCTTCGAAAGTTAATCAAAAACTGTATTAAGTCAGTCCAATAAAAAAGGTATTATCTTATTTAGTTTTCTATGTTTTATTTTATTTCTATTGATTACCTTAAAAAAAATAACCACCAGCTGAATATTTACCTCTCAGTTTTCAAGCAACTAAACTCTGGACAGTCTCCCATCTTTTATTAGAAAACAGGCTTCTGATTTTGCTTTTTAATGATATTTGAAAACCTTGCTATTTGCTAAATATGTGAAAAGTTAAGTTAGCGCCTTTCAGTATTTGATGGAATATTTTAGTTTGAGTAACTTTTAAAAATGGGTTGGTGTTATATCTGTCACCAGCATTTGTGCTGGTTTTCTTTTTGCAAGATTTGCCTTGAACTTGGATTGGAAGAGGGCAGAATACATGGATTAGATCAAATAAATTTATACATATCAGATTAAATTATTGGGGGAGGAGGAGAGCTGGGTTGGAGGGTCGGCTCAAATGAAAAGAAAAAAGTTGAACTTTTGTTCAGAATGTAATACTTTGGCATAGATAAATGAAATCTACCACACAAAGACTCCAGTATTTTTTTAATTTATCAAAAAACTTTTATTCATTATATTTACCTAAAACTTCCCACTCATGTCATCCATTCACTCTTCTCACCCTGTACAAGGGTGAATTGCTTAAAAGATCTAGTAGGAACATCGGCATCGGCAGGCACTCTCCATGTGGAAAGTGTGTATACTGCTGCTACCAGTGGGATACTTCGATCATTCCCATCCCCCATTCTAACAGGCAGCACATTTTAAGGCATCACACCACCTGTCACACTGAACTTGTGGTTTATTGTATAGTTTGTCCTTGCAAGTTGTACTATATAGGGCATACTAAAAGACAGCTCAAAAGCAGGTTAGCGGAGCATGTTAGTAGCATCCTACACAACAAACAGGAAAACCCGTTAGTAGCGCATTGGACCCTATATAATCACTCTGTGGATCAACTTCGGTGTGCTGTAATAGCGCATTTTTCTTTGTTTAACAGGGGTGGTGATGTCAGTGCTAGCTTGTTAGTTATTGAGCAACGATATATTTTTTCATGGGGGACGGTTACACCCTATGGCCTCAATCTTGAGGTCGAATGGGTGTAGTGTAAGGTTTCTTTAATGCAGCAGGTGTGGTGATATAGTTGGCCCTTTAAATTCTGGTAGGGGCGGCACACGCAGTAACTCCTGGGGCGGCGTTCTGTGGCCCACGCCTGAGGGAGCCTTAATCCGGCACGCAGCTGTTTAGACGAGTGATTGTAAGTATTATTTCAATATATATGTAATAGTGAGAGTAAAATGTGAGTAGTTACGGTGAGAACAATGTGGATATTATTACTAGTGAAATGCGGTCCAGCATTGGGGAACCGACATAAGTAGGAGACATCAAGGGTTAAATGAAACGGTCACCGATTTCTCAGTACCTGTACAGTGTTGTATAAGGACGTTTGTTGAAGAAGTGGACCGATTGAAAGCAGTCAACAGAAGATTCACATTTGATTTAAGTTTGACACATTTGGGACTAAAATAATCAGTATCGGTTTGTTGTGTGTAAGCAGTGGCTAAGTGGAAAGTGTGGCGTTAATCACTGCATTGGATAGACTGAGCTGTGTTCCTTTAATTGTCAACAGTAAAAAATGTAAAAAAAAATGTGAATATTGTAAATTAATTTAATAAGTACAACATTGTATGACTATAATATAATTCAACCTAGTACAGGGTGAGAAGCGTGAATGGATGACATGAGTGGGAAGTTTTAGGTAAATAGGAAGATACCGCATACAGCAGCATGAAAAAGCAAATGAACAAACTTTTGGAAAAAGAAACAAAAGTGAACAGTCATCTTTACTTTCTGACAATCTGCAAGAAGAATGACATCATTCCCAAAGGACTGAGGATCAAAAATCCTTTGGCTACTACTTACAATTCTGACTATGCAGAGAAACTCTGCAAACACACTAGTCAGAAACTAAGAAATTAACTTATACATCAACTCTACAAGAAAAAAAGAATAATACAAACCCAAAGGGATGTAATCATGAGGAACATGGAGGAATTACATCCACACCTTGTGAACCAACTTAAAGAGGACCTACATAACATCCAAGGAGAAAAACAATACATTGCTATCCGCAAGAAAGAAATAAAGCTATATTCTCTCCTGCAAAATCAAGAGAGAGAAACTGCTTATCCTTGAATAGCTACAGCTCTGCAGAACCAACATCCCCAGACACCTTGGAGACACTTGGATACACATCTGAGGCATGTGAAAATCAGAGCCCAAACAAACCATGGAATACTGATCACACCTTTACAGATGCAAACCAAATGGGGATAATAAACCTCTCGAACCATCAATTATCACAGCATGAGGTCTCTGTACTCTCCAAAGGGCTCTCATTTTGCCCATCCAGTAAACTAGATGAAATCCAACTATATTCAGACCTAGAAGAATTCTTTAGAAAAATGCGCCTTAAAACACATTTCTATAATAAAGGGACACCAAACAGACCGGAATACAGTCTTAAACAAAAGAACACTTATTTTATCCCACAGGAGGGACAAAACTACAAGCTGGATAATTACATAGAAAGTTTCAGACATAGGGTGAAATCCCAACTTTCCAACAAACAAAAGAGAATCCTGTACAATCTTACCCCACCAGAAAGAGCGGCCATAAGAACCCTACAAACTAATGAACGCATTATCATCAAACCCGCAGACAAAGGAGGCGCAGTGGTAATTATGGACATACAAAAATACATTGAAGAGGGGCACAGACAGCTATCAGACAATAAATACTACAGGAAACTAACTGAGGACCCCACACAGGATTACACAAAACAGCTGAAAGACCTTATCAAAACATTTCCTACACAAGCGCAACCTCACCTGAAGAAACTCATACCAAACCAGCCTTCTGTGGGCACATTCTACATGCTACCCAAGATCCACAAACCGGGAAACCCTGGCAGACCAATCATATCAGGTATTGGCACACTCACGGAAGAAATATCTGGATTCATAGAGGGAATTCTGAAACCTCTCGTACACAAAACTAACAGCTTCATACAAGACACCACAGACTTTCTGAATAAATTGAAAAATATCAAGCAACTACCACCTAACACCCTTCTGGTCATGATGGATGTAGAATCACTATACAGCAACATTCCACATGCGGATGGCATAGCTGCATGTGGAAGACTCCTAAAAAAATCCACACTGGACCATCAATACTCACCAGAGACTATTACAAAATTAATCAAATTCATTTTAACTCACAACTACTTCCGCTTTAACAATGATATCTATCTACAAATAATGGGTACTGCGATGGGCACCAGGACAGCACCCCAATATGCCAACCTTTTTATGGCTGAGCTGGAAGAGACATTTCTGAATACACACCAGACCAAACCTCTAAAATACTACCGGTACATCGATGACATTTTTATGATTTGGTCAGAGGGTGAAGAAACTCTGAAACAATTTTATTCTTCCTTCAATACATACCATCCTACAATCAGATTCAAAATTGACTACTCCCCAGAAAAAGTCAATTTTTTGGACACCACGGCCTCAATCAGTGATAGCTGTATACAAACATCTATATACAAGAAACCCACAGACAGATGCAGCTACCTCCACAACTCCAGCTTCCATCCTTCACATACAAAAAGATCCATCATTTACAGCCAAGCCACAAGATACCACCGTATCTGCTCTGACCCAGGGGACAGAGACAGACACCTTAAAAGCCTGACTGCATCCTTCAAACAGAAAGGCTACAACCCCAAAATAATCTCCAAGAATATTGCCTCCTCCCTCAAAACACCCAGGGAGAATCTGCTACAGTACAAGGAGAAAAAAGCCACAGACAGAATCCCCCTTGTAGTGACATACAATCCAGAGCTAGAAAAACTGAGGAAAATCATAAGAGATGAATTACTGAAAGAGATATTCCCATCCCCACAGGTACTGGCCTTCCGACAGCCACCCAACTTAAAACACAAGCTAATCAGAAGTAAACTTCCATCACAGACTGAAAAGGAACAGAAGGGCACACTTCCCTGTAATTTATCCAGTTGCAAACTATGCCAAAACATTTCACAGGACCCCACAGTCATCCACAAAGGAACGATATTCAACATAAAGGAATCTTTCACTTGCTCATCTTCCAATGTGGTATATATCATTCAGTGTAAAAAATGTAACGAAGGATGCTACATTGGAGAAACAGGCCAGATGCTTAAAAAAATATTCAATTTACATAGACATCACATGAACAATACTGGTGCCAGTAGGGCTCCCACCCCTGTTGGTCAGTATTTTACAGGACCAGGACACTGTACCAGTGACTTCACAGTGAGAATCCTGAAAGATAACTTTAAAACCATACAAGAACGTAAGACCTTTGAAGTCAGAATGATTGAATATTTTAACACCCAACAGAAAGGCCTTAACAAGGATCTGGGGTTCCTAGCCCATTATAAACCATAAAGCTGTATTTCTCTGTTGATCACCCCACCCCTCACCTATCCACACCCATCCTGTTAGAATATCAATGATATGCTTTGATGTCCCCATGCATACCTCCTACCCACCCCCATCCTCCCACCCTGTCAGACTGTCTTAGTAATGCTTGAATGTTTTCACTTATATACACTGTCAGCTAGCACATTTGCTTATTTCCGATCTGACGAAGAAGGGCAACCTTCGAAAGCTAATCAAGAAATATATTAAGTTATGTCCAATAAAAAAAGGTATCATCTTATTTTCTTTTCCATGTTTATTTTGTTTGATTTCTATTGATAACCTTAAGAGTGGACTAACACGGCTACCACACTCCTCAGGTAAATATAATGAATAAACGTTTTTTGATAGATTAAAAAAATACTGGAGTCTTTGTGTGGTAGATTTCAATTTTGACTCTGGGTGTTAAGATTTATCCCCTGATTAGTAGTATAGATAAATGAAAGCCTAAATTGCTTTTCTCTGTGGTGTTTCAAAACAGCAGGAGAGTAATTTAATGGTTATGCAGAGAGACAGGGAAGAGAGGGTTTGAATCCTGCTTCTTGTACTGACCTTCAATTTGAACAAATAACTTCACCCTCCATTTTCTTTGCATTGCTGTGGCCAGGGTCATCGCACTCACCCAGCTACAGCAAAATGTGATAATGATCCCCAAATCATCCCACTGTCTTTTAAATGTGACTTTTTTTCCTACACAGTTGTGTACTCCTTCACTCTGCTTTATGATCCCTTGCATTACCTGTGTTATTTGCAAATGTTGCATGTTGGCTGGCCAATAACATGGGTTATTTCATAATGGAGCTTAGTAAATAGACCTTTATATTGTAACCCCTTTGGGAAAGGGACCTAATAACTGCACCTGCATTTTTAACTTGGCATGAGCTCAGATTGAGAAAGTTGAGTTACTAAAAACAAGCTCCATTGATAGTCTGTTCCTTCTACGGAAGTTGGATTTACTGTTACAAGTTTATGATTATTTTCAAATATTAAAATTTAATTCTCAGACCAGCCTGGCAGTGGCTATGTGCTGCCATGTGGAGGACTGAAGTTTGATTCCCAGGTCTGCTCTTCCCCTGATCAAACAGCTGGGGATGCTGTAGAGTAGGAGTAGTCAAACCTGTCCTAGGAGCAGAGCTTTTTTTTGAGGGGGTACTTGGGGGTACTGAGTACCCGCACAATTTCCATTGTCTGCTAAAATTGACCCATGATCCCCAAGTTTTAATGAAAGAGCTCAGGCTCTACACACCAATTCTGCCTTCTCATAGATTCTGTGACTGGTTGCAGGGGGCCTGGCTATTGTGGGGTGGGTCCCTCAGTGATCACCCCACCCCTGAAGGGTAGCCTTGCATTTGAGTACCGGCACCTTTTCCATTGTCTGCTAAAATTGACCCATGGACCCCAAGTTTTAATGAAAGAGCTCAGGCTCTACACACCAATTCTGCCTTGTCATTTGAGTACTGGAACCTTTTTCAGTAGAAAAAAATGCACTGCCTAGGAGTCCACAAGCCAATTGGGTTTTCAGGATATCCCTAATGAATACGCATTATAAATATATGGGTGTTACTATCGGCTGCAGACAGTACCTGGGGATGAGGAGCGGTCCTCAGCAGAGATTGTTACCCCTGTAATAGCCAGAATCAGAGGCTTCAATGAGATATCTGACCCCTGATGACGCTTTGATGAGCAGAACACGGACTGTGTTGGGTTCGGGAACTTTCAAGGATGGGCTCGAGTAACTGCATTTTTGCACTTATGATACATTCAAGCAGAATGCCATGGCACCCGATTGTGTACAAAAATTGGAGTATTGTCACAACTTTGTAGTGATTCAATGGATAGATATTGACAGTGGATCAGCTGTTGGAGGACTGTCAAGTACTTATTTTTTGTTGAATGGAAGGATTTGGGGCTGTTTTTTCTGGCAAAGGGTTGCTGATGTTATATGTGTATTGGCGATATATGTTTATGAGGACCTTACGAGACTGGGAGACTGGGCGGCTAAATGGCAGATGACGTTTAATGTGAGCAAGTGCAAGGTGATGCATGTGGGAAAAAAGAACCCGAATTATAGCTACGTCATGCAAGGTTCCACGTTAGGAGTTACGGACCAAGAAAGGGATCTGGGTGTCGTTGTTGATAATACACTGAAACCTTCTGCTCAGTGTGCTGCTGTGGCTAGGAAAGCGAATAGAATGTTTTTTCTTTTCTTTTCTTTTCAATCCATTGCAAAAAGAAAAAACATTTTTTGTTTTTCACATTTCTCCTGATGAAGGTTGCGAAACAGTGGGGTCCCTTGCTGTCATGTGTTGAATAGCAGACACTGTAATTTTTCATTTCTAGTACCTTTCAGTTTTCATTTAAGAGGGCTTAACAGTGGATACTGTAGTTTCTTAAGTCCACTAGCATTCTCTATAGAGGGGTGTTTAGACTTTGATCACTTTTTGATATTGGAAGACATTCCACTTTCCGTTTTTTTGCTCACAGAATCTTTTTCTCCCCAAGTGTGGGAGTTTTTTGATGTCTGTGATTTTTTTCGGAAGGCGGTAGGAGCCTATGATGTTGGTCATTTCAGTGGAGTCCTAATGTTAGGTTCCCTGTACTGCTGAGGCTATTTTATTTATATATAAAAATCTTATGTTTGATCAAGGTCTCACGTCCATCTATAGATTGAATAATAAAAAGAGTGATACTTAGTGTTTTTTGAGATATATAATTGCACTCTTGGCAGTTCTAAATATTTTTGATCATGATATCATACATCCATTTTCTTCTTTTTTAGACAATCAAACCGATCAACAATGCTATTGTCAGCTTTGGGAAGGTTTGTTCCTTGCCTTGTGGACAGAATGTGGGTGTTGTTATTTAACTATTTTCAGAACTCTGCCAACAAACTCCAAGTTATTCGGCACACAGGGTCAGTTTTGGGCTCTTTACAATCCTCTCTACATGAATTCTTAGGTTTGAATGTCTCTCTATCTTATGCTGATAATTATTATTCCTAGTATCAAATTATAGCCAGGCACTGAAGCACAGAGACTGATCTAATGACATGCCAAGGTCACATGGAGCGGGAACGACAGAGGACATCCTACCTGGCATTCCAAGACCATTCATCCATAAAGTTTAATGTTCTAAAGTGGACAGTTAGACCATGTGGACAAGTTTGGTATGGAATGTTCTGCTTTAGCAATGAATATACATGAGATGGACAGATACAATGGGCCTGACATTCAGCTGGTGGTGATCAGCATTTCACTGACCGCTGCCAGCACAGTACCTGGAAATTCAATGCTGGGCCATGTCCAGACTGCGGCATTGAATTTCCAGGTATACAGAGCTGGCCAAATTATAACTGGTTTAGTGCAATATGGGCACTTAACTGGCTATAAAGAACTGCAAAAAGATAGGACTGCCTTTTATGTGGTCCAATTTATCTGGTTAACGTTATCCTGTTAAGTGCTGCCCCCCCCCCCCCCCTGTTCTGTCCCCAGAATGCCCCCAAAAGTAGCCGGTTTCGCTAACTGAGCATTTTCAGTGGCACTATCCAATTAATTGCCACTGAGAATACCTAGTAAGCTACAGACAGACAATTTAAACAGCCAGAAGCCTCTCCTGGCTGTTTAAATCATTTTGAATATTGGGTCCAATGAGTCTCCAATGTATGCAAATCAGTCTCATGCATATTTATTGCACAGATCCCAAAAACCAGACTGATTAGATATGCCTCTTGGGCAGGTTTGTGAAATACTGATTTTATGAGAGCTTGGGTATAGAACATTGTCTTTTTCAAGCAATGCAGAACATTTCAAGCCATACAGAGAAACTGTATATGGCTGGTCACAAAAGCCAAAGAAGCTCAAGAAATAAGTTTAGCATTTAGGAGTCAAAGGGAGGAAAAGAGAAGACCAGAGAAGAGGCCTAAGGAAAAAAGGTCAGCAAGGTAGAAGCATAACCTCCTGACCTTTCTGACTGATGCAAGGAGTCAGACAGGGCCCCCTCCCTGGAGAAGGAAGATTATAGGATAATGAGCTACCTGTTCTGTTCAGTGTGAAAGTGGCTGTCTTGTTGTGTACCAGGCAGCTGAACACTCCATAATCCTCACTTCCTGTGATGTTTATTTCTAAAATGCTGGACAGAAACTGTTGGTTTGCACTGATATTTTCCCTGTGGGAATAAAAAAGATCAATGGTGTCATCATAAAACTATACAAACTAAACAAGAGACATGTAAGGACAAAAAAAAAGACCCATATTGGCATCAGGGGGCAAGTGCACATGATCCCAGTCTGGAAGGACAAAGGAAACCAGTGTCAGCATTCCATAAATAATGATTCAGGTGGACACGAGAGAAGCCTTCCATATTTGCTTCACATATCTGTACAGGGTTCTTCCCACCACCATGCACTTCCTTTCTAAACAGGAAGTGTGCAGGAGAGACTTCAGCACGCATCAAGAACACATGCTTGTTTATCATTGTGGAATTCTTGAGGCCAATTTTCGGACTGTAGGAGTTAGACCGTTTCCGGTGATCAGCATTGAATATCTGCCTTATTTTTGGGCAGTTTCAAGATAACCAGCTAAATCGATATTCAGACTTAGACAGTTATCTTGAAACTGGCCACAGCTACTCTGTGGTTTCAAGTGGCCAAGTATGGCTGCTAAACTCAATTTAAAAATTGGTGGATAGCCGGTTAAATAGCATGATATAACCGGCTAGCCGCTAACCGAGGATATTCAGTGGGGGATAGCCAGTTATTAATAATAAGTGCAACAAAACAGTATGAGCTGTTCCCCTTACTTTCGTAATCTAATACATCAATACTGGTGAACAGCAAAAAATAAACCCAAAGGGTAAAATAGTTTACAGTTCTAAATCTATGGGTATAGCCCTCAGAGACCGAGGATTAACCAAGGTCTGACCTGCAAGACTCCAATATCTACATGAGATTGTAGTGTCTGCAGTTCTCTCTCTTTCATAGGGCTAACTTATACCCATATTGCTTTGCTTATATACAAAAAATCATTTTTTTAGTTTGTATCAAAACACTCATTCTTTTTGCTGAATATTGCAATCTGAGTAGACGACAGAAAAAGCTTCAAAGAGAACACTTAGCTTTCACTGAAGTAACGCAATAACCCCTCTGGTTGAATACAGATATAAGACCTGTTAAGGATTGGTCCCTGCATTTGCGTCTTTGCATGGTCAAGTGATACCCCGGTCTTATATCTGTATTGGGCAAAACCTGAAGAAGCCTGTAAGAAGGCGAAACGATATGGGCCCCGTTGTTTATTCAACCAGAGGGGTTATTGCGTTACTTCAGTGAAAGCTAAGTGTTCTCTTTGAAGCTTTTTCTGTCATCTACTCAGATTGCAATATTAAGCAAAAAGAATGAGTGTTTTGATACAAACTAAAAAAATGATTTTTTTGTATATACAGTGGGGGAAATAAGTATTTGATCCCTTGCTGATTTTGTAAGTTTGCCCACTGACAAAGACATGAGCAGCCCATAATTGAAGGGTAGGTTATTGGTAACAGTGAGAGATAGCACATCACAAATTAAATCCGGAAAATCACATTGTGGAAAGTATATGAATTTATTTGCATTCTGCAGAGGGAAATAAGTATTTGATCCCCCACCAACCAGTAAGAGATCTGGCCCCTACAGACCAGGTAGATGCTCCAAATCAACTCGTTACCTGCATGACAGACAGCTGTCGGCAATGGTCACCTGTATGAAAGACACCTGTCCACAGACTCAGTGAATCAGTCAGACTCTAACCTCTACAAAATGGCCAAGAGCAAGGAGCTGTCTAAGGATGTCAGGGACAAGATCATACACCTGCACAAGGCTGGAATGGGCTACAAAACCATCAGTAAGACGCTGGGCGAGAAGGAGACAACTGTTGGTGCCATAGTAAGAAAATGGAAGAAGTACAAAATGACTGTGAATCGACAAAGATCTGGGGCTCCACGCAAAATCTCACCTCGTGGGGTATCCTTGATCATGAGGAAGGTTAGAAATCAGCCTACAACTACAAGGGGGGAACTTGTCAATGATCTCAAGGCAGCTGGGACCACTGTCACCACGAAAACCATTGGTAACACATTACGACATAACGGATTGCAATCCTGCAGTGCCCGCAAGGTCCCCCTGCTCCGGAAGGCACATGTGAGGGCCCGTCTGAAGTTTGCCAGTGAACACCTGGATGATGCCGAGAGTGATTGGGAGAAGGTGCTGTGGTCAGATGAGACAAAAATTGAGCTCTTTGGCATGAACTCAACTCGCCGTGTTTGGAGGAAGAGAAATGCTGCCTATGACCCAAAGAACACCGTCCCCACTGTCAAGCATGGAGGTGGAAATGTTATGTTTTGGGGGTGTTTCTCTGCTAAGGGCACAGGACTACTTCACCGCATCAATGGGAGAATGGATGGGGCCATGTACCGTACAATTCTGAGTGACAACCTCCTTCCCTCCGCCAGGGCCTTAAAAATGGGTCGTGGCTGGGTCTTCCAGCACGACAATGACCCAAAACATACAGCCAAGGCAACAAAGGAGTGGCTCAGGAAGAAGCACATTAGGGTCATGGAGTGGCCTAGCCAGTCACCAGACCTTAATCCCATTGAAAACTTATGGAGGGAGCTGAAGCTGCGAGTTGCCAAGCGACAGCCCAGAACTCTTAATGATTTAGAGATGATCTGCAAAGAGGAGTGGACCAAAATTCCTCCTGACATGTGTGCAAACCTCATCATCAACTACAGAAGACGTCTGACCGCTGTGCTTGCCAACAAGGGTTTTGCCACCAAGTATTAGGTCTTGTTTGCCAGAGGGATCAAATACTTATTTCCCTCTGCAGAATGCAAATAAATTCATATACTTTCCACAATGTGATTTTCCGGATTTAATTTGTGATGTGCTATCTCTCACTGTTACCAATAACCTACCCTTCAATTATGGGCTGCTCATGTCTTTGTCAGTGGGCAAACTTACAAAATCAGCAAGGGATCAAATACTTATTTCCCCCACTGTAAGCAAAGCAATATGGGTATAAGTTAGCCCTATGAAAGAGATAGAACCGCAGACACTACAATCTCATGTAGATATTGGAGTCTTGCAGGTCAGACCTTGGTTAATCCTCGGTCTCTGAGGGATAGCCAGTTATTTCCTACTGAATATTGATGTGACCAGCCATATACAGTTTCTCTTTAGGAGAGGGTCAGCAGCCATTCTGGCTAGTTAAATAGTGCTAAATATCATCGGGGGGCTTGTTTTTTATTGTTTATATTTTGTAGTGTTATTTTATGTGAAAGGAATTGTGTATGTTTTTTTTGTATCCGCCTAGGTAAGTAGACAGAATTCGACCAATGTTCAAAACCATTTAACCGGCCAGGAACAGCACCTGGCCAGTTAAATGGTACTTAACTGGCTATGGTATTCAGTGGGAGATAGCCGGGTGTCTCCTGCTGAATATTCCTGGTTAGTGCTTAGCAGCTAGCCAGTTTTATCGCACGATAACTGGCTATCTGCCAATTTTCAGCTCATTCCCAGTTTGGCAGCCAAATCTAGCCACATCAATAGCAGGTCTATCTTTGGCCACTATGAACTTAACCAGCACTGAATATTGACTTGGCCGGCTATATTCTTAGCGGCCAAAAATAAACTATTCAATGCCAGTCACCGGAAAAGGACACCACCAACTGCAGGAGTTAGCAGTTGAATATTGGCACCAATATAAATAGGTAAACTAAATTGTTTTTGTATCACTACTTGATCCAGCCAGAGGTGGTGTAGAGGAGAGGGTTTTCTTTGGTAGGCAATGGGATGGGAGTAGGGTGCATTAGACCACAGTAACTTTTCAACCATGCAAACTTATAAACAAACTTCTGAGGCTGAGTACTGCTGTCCTAAATACAGTCAACCATAGTTTGGAAAGATTTCCCCTTTGCTGACAATAAAGTTCTATTGAAAATCAGGCAGATTATCCTTACTTGTGCAGGAGTGGTGTTTTAACATGTTAGGAACCAGATAACAAATTTAGGAGAAGGTCTCAAAGCCCACCAGCAGAATATGTCTCCCTCAGCTTCAGAAAAGCTTAGGGCTCTCTGTAGCACGGGGCAGTGGCATAGCCAGACTGCCAGTTTTGGATGGGCCTGAACCTAAAGTGGGTGGGCACAAAATTTTCTCTCTACCCCCCTTCCCCAGCAAAATGTAGTCACACTAATCAGATGCATTTGTAACACAGGGGTAAAGTGCTGCTTTTCAGTGCATCAGGTTTCAGAAAATAATTTATTTAATAGCCTAACACCCTTTTCAATGAGCTTTCAGAGGCCAAAACCTCCTGCCTCAGGTCAGTATAATGCTGTTATGGTATCCTCTCCTGACCTAAGGAAGGAAGTATTGGTCTCTGAAACTTTATTAACACAGGTACCATATTACTTTATCCTAAATTAAAAATAAAATTATTTCCTTTACCTTTGTTGTATGGCCATTTACTTTTTCTCATTGTGTTGCTCCCAGTCTCTAGATTCTGCTTTCCTTCGTCTTTCTCTTGCCAGGGTTTCCTGTCCATTCGTCACCTATGGCTTTTCATCTTTTCCTCACCCTTGATCTCCACATGCCCCTTCCTCTTATTCTCCAGTCTTTCCCTACTCTGTCCTCTCCCTCTTTCCATCCAGCAGCTCCCCTCTTTCTCTCCCCATCCTTCCAGTGTCTCCCCTCTTTCTTTTGCATCCAGCATCTCCTTTTTCTCCCTACCCTTCCATCCAGTGTCTTCCCTCTTTCTCTCCTTATCCTTCCACTCATCTACCCTCTCTCCTGATCCTTCCATCTAGTGTCTCTATCTCCCCTCTCCTTCTATCCAGTGTCTATCTCTCTACCCTTTTCTGTTCAGTCTCCTCCCTCTCTCCACATCCTTCTAGTTTCTCCGCTTTTTCTCTGCATCCTTTCATCCATCTCCCCTCTTTCTCTCCCTATTCTCCCATGTCCAGCAGCTCTCTCCCCTCTTGTCCCTTCTTCCTCGTCTTCCCTTGTCCAGCAGCTCTCCAGCCCCTTCCTCCTCTCCCTCCCATGTCCAGTAGCTCTCTCCCTTCCAGCCAGTCCCTTTTTCCTCTCCCTCCCATGTCCCAGCAGCTTTCTCCCTTCCCTCCAGTCCCTTCTTCCTCCCATGTCCCAGTAGCTCTCTCCCTTCCCTCCAGTCCCTTCTTCCTCTCCCTCCTATGTCCAGTAGCTCTCTCCCTTCCAACTAGCACCTGTCCCTTCCCACTCTCCATTCAGTAACTGTCTCTTTCAAATCTTCCTCCTCCCCTTCTTTCTGACTCTTTCTTTCAGGATCCCATCCAGCCCCTCTCTTCCTCCTTCCAACCAGCACGTGTCCCTTCCCTTTCTCACTCTGACCCTCCCATCCAGCTCCTGTCCCCTCTGCCATCTTCCCCTTTCCTTCCAGCATCTGACCTCTTTCCCTTCCCCTCCCTCTGACACCCCACTGCTGCTAATGCTCCATCTTAAGCACCTCGCGTCTGCTGCTCTGTCTGCCCTGCTCTGCCTGCAGCTGCAAGCGATTTGCTCGTCGGCCCTTCCTTCACCGTGTCCCCCCCTCGCGGAAATAGGAAGTTACATCAGAGGGCGGGACACGGTGAAGGAAGGGCCGATGAGCAAATCGCTTTACAGTTGCAGCAGCGCAGAGCAGGGTAGAGAGAGCAGCTAACGCGAGGCACTTCACCATCTGATTCTTCTTTTAAGGTTGGGTTCCGGGTGGTCTGCTCCTCGACGGAGCTGCGCCGCCGGGGGGGGGGGGGCGGATCGCCCTGCCGTGGTTCGACGATGTTGGGGCGGGCCTGGATGGAAAGTGGGTGGGCCTGGGCCCGTCCAGGCCCACCCGTGGCTACGCCCCTGGCACGGGGGCCCAGGGCAATTGCCCCATTTGCGCCGCTGCTAATGCCAACCTGTACCTCTGTACACCCATGAATTCAGAGTCAGCATTGGGCACTATAGCTTTATGGCATGTACTAATTATACAGTAAGTTATACCCCAGGAATTAACTGGCCGGGAATGGTTGTTGACCGGTTAACTCACTTGTATGCAGCTATCTGGCCATTTTCAGAGGCACTTAATCAGTTAGAGCTGCTGAAAATAAAACGTTATCGCGGAAATGGAAGCTGGTTACGTCAGGGGGCACTCAAGGGCCATTTCAAGTGGTGGGAGTCTGGTTAGCTCCCAATATTCAGAGCTAAGCAGCCATGTTTAGCGCATAAATTGGACCACATAAATAGCTGTCCTACCTTTATGCAGTAGGTTATGGCCAGTTAAGTCTGAATATTCACTTAACTGGGCATGCGCTAACTGGCTTTTTTTAAAAAAGAGAGATTCAGGGGCCTTTTACTAAGCCATGATAAAAAGTCAACTGCAGTAGTGCGAGTGCATCTTTTGGGTGCACGGTGGGCCATTTTTTTACCAAGTCTAGGAAAAAGGGCCTCCTTTTAAGGGTCCGGAAAATGGATGTGCGCTAAAATTGAAACCAGTACACGTCCATTTTCGGCCCGACATCTTACCGCCACCCACTGACCTAGTGGTAAGGTCTCACACGCTACCCGGGCGGTAAGCATGCAGTGCATGCCAACTGCCATTTACCACTGAGTAGGCACCCTGTGGTAGAAAATAGAAAATATTTTCTACCGCATGATTTTGGCACACGTCAAATTCTGAATTACCACCTGGGGCACACAGTAGATGGGCGGTAATGCTGATTTGGCGCACACTGGACGCGCATAGGCCCTTATGTGAAATTGTAAAAGGGCCCCCCTGAATGCCAAAGCCTGCATAGGGCCCGGCGTTGAATTTCTGATTTTAGTGCCGGCAGCAGACAAAAAAACACTGCCACCAGCTGAATATTGGCCAGACTACATAAGAAATACACCACTTCCATTTTTTTATCTTTTTCCCACTTTCATATTCAATTGCAAGACTACCCTGTGGTTTCACCCATTGGCCAGTAGTAGTCAGTGCAGTAACAATAGTTTTGTCTTCCTTCTAGCATAGTGCTCCAGATGGCTTACAATATTATTTGTATTCTGACACAAAGTCTTTCTCAACTTTTTTAAGTGATTGCCCAGAACTTAAGTGGCTTGCTGAAAATCACGAGAAGACTTAGCGGAGGATGTGACATTTGAACGCTTGTTTCCTTGGTTCTCAGACCTTTTGTCCTAACTATAAGGCTATACCTTTCCAAGCAGTAAAATCACAAGAAAAGACAATGTTCAATAAACAAGCTCTCATGTAATTAGTATTTCCTAACCCTGTTCTAGATGCATATCTAATCAGTCTGGTTTTTGGTCTCTGTGCAATAAATATGCATGGAATTCTTTCCATTCTCTTGCACTTTCACTGCTTCCACACTCCACCCCTCTGTCCTCTTATCAGTTCTCCTCCTTTTATTTTGTTCCTGCTTGCTCTTCACCTTTGTTCACCTTTTTCCTTTTATGTTCTCTGCCTTGTTTCTCTTTTTCACAGTCTTGTGTTATATCTACCCACTCCCACTCTCTTAAGCTACTTAAATGTATTTTCCTTCATGTCTCATCCTCCCCCCTCCCCACCACCACTCCTAGGCTTGCAGGTGTCACCTACCTGTACTTTCCCTGGCTTTCTCTGAGTCTGGTACAAAGTTCACCAGTCTTGTTAGTGTAATATCAACCTTATGACTTTGAAGGAAATTAAAGGCAAGTCACTGACACAAAGGGTGATCTGTTTACCTAGACTGCTGCAAGAAACTTAGCAACTTTCAGAACAGATTTTAACCCTTTCAGTACCAGTACATGATCTGCTGGTTTATGGAGGAGAGCTAGGCCAGAGGCAAAGGAAGAACATCTGAACTGTGTCCTTGGGGTATGACATACACACTCGGCCTGCTTATCTGGATGCTGAGGTGCACAAGCAGAAATAATAAGTCCTTAGCAGAAATGGGGGGAAGGCCGACAGTTGCTCAAAAGCGCATGGTTCGGGAAAAGGTATCTTGCAAAGATACCTCACAAACAGGGAAGATAGGGTTTCTGGATAGTGAGGTTGCACAACAGACCGTGGTAGACCAGGTGCCCTAAAATACAACTAAAGATCAGACAAAAGATGTCAAATCAATAGTGTCAGGTACTAAGCATCATGCAAATAAGAACAACAAACATACTCTGAAATGTCTATATGCAAATGCTAGGAGTCTAAGAAATAAGATGGGAGAGTTGGAATATATTGCACTAAATGAAAAATTGGATATAATAGGCATTACTGAGACCTGGTGGAAGGAGGATAACCAGTGGGACACTTTCATACCGGGGTACAAAGTATATCGTAGTGATAGGGTGGACCGGACTGGTGGAGGGGTAGCATTGTATATTAACGAGAGCCTTGACTCAGATAGATTACAAATTCAGCAGGTCACATATCACACCTTTGAATCATTGTGGGTTGAAATTCCATGTATAAAAGGGAAAAAACCGGTGATAGGAGTGTACTACCGTCCGCCTCGCCAGGATGAGCAGGTAGACACAGAAATGATAAAAGAAATCAGAGACGCGAACAAAATGGGCAATGTGATAATAATGGGTGACTTCAATTATCCAAATATAGACTGGGTAAATGTAACATCGGGACACGCTACAGAGATACAATTCCTTGATGAAATCAAGGACAGCTTTATGGAGCAACTGGTGCAGGAGCCGACGAGAGAAGGAAAAATTCTAGACTTGGTCCTTAGTGGAGCGCATGATCTGGTGGGGCCGCTTGATAACAGTGACCATAATATGATCAGTTTTGATATCGACCTTGAAGTAACTTTAAAAAAGGAGACTATGATAAAATGAGAAGAACGGTTAAAAAAAAAAACTTAGGGGGGCAACTGAGAGAGTAAAAACTGTACAACAGGTGTGGACGCTGTTCAAAAATACCATCCTGGAGGCCCAGGCCATACATATTCCGCGAATTAGAAAAGAAAGACGGAACTCCAAAAGACAGCCGGCCTGGTTGAAAAGTGAGGTGAAGGAAGCTTTTAGGGCTAAAAGAAACGCCTTCAGAAAATGGAAGAAGGAACCGTCTGAAAATAAAAAGAAGCAGCATAAGGAGTGTCAAAGCAAATGCAAGGTGCAGATAAAGAAGGCCAAGAGGGATTACAAAAAAAAGATAGCATTAGAGGCAAAAAAACATAGTAAAAATTTTTTGCGGTATATTAAAAGCAGGAAGCCGGCAAAAGAATCGGTTGGGCCGCTGGATGACCGAGGGGTAAAAGGGGCGATCAAGGAAGACAAAGACATAGCGGAGAGACTGAATGAATTCTTTGCTTCGGTCTTCACCGAGGAAGATTTGGGTGGGATACCGGTGTCGGAAATGGTATTTCAAGCGGACGAGTCGGAGAAACTTACTGACTTCACGATAAACCTGGAGGACGTAATGGGGCAGTTCGGCAAACTGAAAAGTAGCAAATCTCCTGGACCGGATGGTATTCATCCTAGAGTACTGATAGAACTGAAAAATGAGCTTGCGGAGCTACTGCTAGTGATATGCAACTTATCCTTAAAATCGAGCGTGGTACCGGAAGATTGGAGGGTGGCCAATGTAACGCCCATTTTTAAAAAAGGCTCCAGGGGAGATCCGGGAAATTATAGACCGGTGAGTCTGACGTCGGTGCCGGGGAAAATGGTAGAGGCTATTATTAAAAAAACAAAATTACAGAGCACATCCGAGGACATGGATTACTGAGACCGAGTCAGCACGGCTTTTGTGTGGGGAAATCTTGCCTGACCAATTTACTTCAATTCTTTGAAGGAGTAAACAAACATGTGGACAAAGGGGAGCCGGTTGATATTGTGTATCTGGATTTTCAAAAGGCGTTTGACAAGGTACCTCATGAAAGGCTACAGAGGAAATTGGAGGGTCATGGGCTAGGAGGAAATGTCCTATTGTGGATTAAAAACTGGTTGAAGGATAGGAAACAGAGAGTGGGGTTAAATGGGCAGTATTCACAATGGAGAAGGGTAGTTAGTGGGGTTCCTCAGGGGTCTGTGCTAGGACCGCTGCTTTTTAATATATTTATAAATGATTTAGAGATGGGAGTAACTAGCGAGGTAATTAAATTTGCTGATGACACAAAGTTATTCAAAGTCGTTAACTCGCGACAGGATTGTGAAAAATTACAAGAGGACCTTACGAGACTGGGAGACTGGGCGGCTAAATGGCAGATGACGTTTAATGTGAGCAAGTGCAAGGTGATGCATGTAGGAAAAAAGAACCTGAATTATAGCTACGTCATGCAAGGTTCCACGTTAGGAGTTACGGACCAAGAAAGGGATCTGGGTGTCGTCGTCGATAACACACTGAAACCTTCTGCTCAGTGTGCTGCTGAGGCTAGGAAAGCGAATAGAATGTTGGGTATTATTAGGAAAGGTATGGAAAACAGGTGTGAGGATGTTATAATGCCGTTGTATCGCTCCATGGTGCGACCGCACCTTGTGTATTGTGTTCAATTCTGGTCGCCGCATCTCAAGAAAGATATAGTAGAATTGGAAAAGGTGCAGCGAAGGGCGACTAAAATGATAGCGGGGACGGGACGACTTCCCTATGAAGAAAGACTAAGGAGGCTAGGGCTATTCAGCTTGGAGAAGAGACGGCTGAGGGGAGATATGATAGAGGTATATAAAATAATGAGTGGAGTGGAACAGGTGGATGTGAAGCGTCTGTTCACGCTTTCCAAAAATACTAGGACTAGGGGGCATGCGATTAAACTACAGTGTAGTAAATTTAAAACAAATCAGAGAAACTTTTTCTTCACCCAACGTGTAATTAAACTCTGGAATTCATTGCCGGAAAATGTGGTGAAGGCGGTTAGCTTAGCAGAGTTTAAAAAGGGGTTGGACGGTTTCCTAAAGGACAAGTCCATAAACCGCTACTAAACGGACTTGGAAAAATCCAAAATCCCAGGAATAACATGTATAGAATGTTTGTACGTTTGGGAAGCTTGCCAGGTGCCCTTGGCCTGGATTGGCCGCTGTCGTGGACAAGATGCTGGGCTCGATGGACCCTTGGTCTTTTCCCAGTATGGCATTACTTATGTACTTATTTACAGAATAGCTGTGGGGTTGCAGGTCTGCTCTTTCACTGTCCCTATGGGCCTAAAAGCTAATTCTCACAGAAAAACCGAATGGTGGGCCTTTCCATTGAAAATTGGGCAGGTGGTGCACAGTGGTGCCTAGAACCCATGTACATTTCCACTTGTTTTCAAGTGGGTACAAATCTACGCATCTGTAGCAGGACTCCAAAACGTGCCTTTCTTGCAATAGCAGGAGGAACATTCTGACTTCCTACTTCAGAGTAGTGCCACTCAAAGGTGATGAGGGGTGGGCTAGTCTGGAAGTAAGTTATTGGATGGTAATATATAAGTGATTGTAGGGAGGTATCAGATACCTCCCTTCAACCTAGGAAGACCAGAGATGTATGAGGAGTTGAAGTTGGGCTGCCTGACCAGGGATCCAGAGAGGGGATTTGGGACCTCTTCCTCAGAGACCAAGGAAGGAGAAGGGAAAGGCAAGGAGTGAGGCCTTTCCCCTAAGACAGGAGAGCTAGAAGTCGAAGGTTTAACACCCCAGAGGAACAGTGTGCCTGGATTAAGGATTTGGGAGGATCCCCAGCAGAAGATAGAAGCTGCTAAAACGTTCTCTTTCCAAAGCTGGGTGGTAGGGAGAAGTGGAGTTCAGGAGTTTGAGAGTCTGTGTGGATGACCCAGTTTGTGAGAAGAGGTAGGAATTGAGACCTAGGTGCACCTTGCTAAGTTTGAGCAACAGACATTGTGAATAATCTGGATTGTGAGGGGAAAAGTTCCTAAGGGAGAGAAGGGACTTGACCTTTGTGTGGAGTGACTATATAGAAGGGAGAGGCTGAAGCAACTAGAGGTCTCCATCAACTTAAAAGCACTTGATCGGAGGAAAGAGACCAAGGAAGGTCTGGAGCCAATTCCAGAAGAGAGATGCAAGAGTAACAACCCAAGACTATTGTTTCAGTTCTGGGATCTTGTCAGGTACTTGTGACCTGGATTGGCCACTATTGGAAACAGGATATTAGGCTTGATGGACCTTCTGTCTGCCCCAGCTTGGCTATGCTTATGTTATGTTCTTAAGTGAAACTAGAACTGTAAGCAAGTTTGAAAATTTAATCATCATTTTAACCTTTTCTTGTAGACTGTATGTGTAATTATTTTTGTGCCCTTCGTTTGTATATTTTTGTTCATCTGGGGGGTGTCCATTAAACAGGCATTTTAATAAATCACTACCGTCCTTCCTTATTATTTTTTCCAGTCTGGGTAGCTTGGACAGTTGAGAGAATCCCAGGATCCCTTTAGCTGAATTTTGTGTGCAGAAGAAAGTGGTGGAAAAGAGTGTGATTTTTAGCCACAAATACCTAAACATATGATTTTGTACCTGCTTCAGTGATTACCCTCGGCTTTTAAATTGAAGGACCAGCTACATATTGAAAGTATGCATGAGACTTTCAAACCTAAATCCCAGCATGCACTTTTCTTCCCTGGTATAACCCCATCCCATTTCTGTCCCTGTAAATACCATGAATACTTTTACTAATAGTATAAGATTGTGGAAATTTCAGTCACTCTTTCACATAAACAGCTGTCTACACATGAAAACAAACGTTGAAAATTGCCTTTTAAATGGATCCTGGCCAGAGTCAGTAACTTTCACGGCGCTAACTAAACTACAAGCTCTCTTCTAACCATGAAAAGGACCAGTGACAGTCTTCATAGCAGCAGAGACGGCCCCTGTTGACTAAAATCTGTGACATGGCAGCGCTCTCTGAGAGTACAGGAAAAGCTCATGGGAGTCCTGACTCTCCCTGTTTTTTAATATTACTCAGCAATCCTGGGCTGCCTTTTTAGAATGAGTGTAAATTCACTTTACTCACCAGGAACTCTGCTTGCTCTCGCTTTCCAGCAGAATTCCGTCCTTCATCCAGTGGAAGGTGGAGTGGCACAGCACATTATAGGGGAGCACCGCAGTGCAGTTCAGGGCAAGCTGACTCCCCAAGGGGGGCTCCAGGACCTGGCTGCCTGAGGGGGACAGGAACTGTACAGAGGCACTGCAAGGATTGGCTGGAACAGAAAATCGACGACAGAAGGAATTAGAGTGTTATGGATAAGCAATCGTGTAGAGCAGCCATTCCCAACCCAGTCCTCCGGGCAGGATAAGCAATCATGTGAAGAGGGTGATTTTATAGTGCGAGATGGCACATATGTGTAGCATATGGTATGACATATGGAGTGGGCTTTGATGGCAACTCCAAGAACTGATAAGTAAGGCCAGTTGTGGTCAGAATTTTACAGTCCCTGTCCCAAAAATGGCAGTTTTATGCATATTTTATATCACATTCATATCATATACAGGGTGAGGGAAAATAAACAATTCCCTAGATTTTTCTTTTTTGCTGTTTTCTCAGCAACTGCTTGGAATTTCAACATGAAATTTTACAGTTTTATTTGTTGTTACTGTCTACGTTTATGTGCTGAGTGGAATGAGATTATTTTTAAACACAACGAAACTACCACTATTTTTTAAAAAATGGGGTACAGTTTACTGTTAATGATGTCACAATGACATAGACTTTTGTAAACAATAATTTGAATAATTTGCATTTGATAATATGATAATTTATAGATAATTTCTTTTAAAAGCATTTCAGATCATAACAGCAATCATGGTAGTGGACAAAATGAGAATCCAGACACTGTATGAACAAGGTTTTGGAGCAAAGGCTCTTAAGAACTTCCCAAAGTGACTGAAAGCATGCATTAAAGCTGGGGGTGGACACTTTGAGCATTCACAATGAATTCAAACTTTTTACACATTGTTAATTGTATCGTTTGAATTACATTATTTTACTGTGTTTTAATGCGAACATTTTTAACGTGCAAAAATCACTAGGTAGTAACGCTAAAATGTCAGTAACATCAACATAGCTTAAGATAATTAAATCTTCTTTAATAGTAATACAATAAGTATGATGATTGAATAAGTATGTAAAATTTCTCATTGAAATTCAAAGCGGTTGCTGTGAAAACTGCAAAAAAACATTAGGGAGTTACTTTTTTTGGCCTCACCCTGTACATTCATATCATATACCTGTACATTCCTTTTCCCTTTGTAAAACACCTAGACTTTACAACTGCAGCAGTTATACCAACCCGGAATAAACCATAACCATATACTATGAGTCTGGGTCTTGTATATCTTAATGGGGGAAGGGAAGACATCTTAAGGTTAAAATTAGCATATAAAAATGTTGATAGTTTGCAAATATTATTGGTTTAATCATGAACTGACAATGAATGTGGTTATGCTGCAAAGTGCAAACAACTCTTCCAAGATTGCATCATATGTAATTTCACATAATCAACACATATTATTCTCACTTAAAGATATAGCGCCCAATTTTTCTTTCAACTCAAAAAACACATAGGCCCGTTTACAAAGGCGTGCTAGCATTTTTAGAGTGTGCTAAATATTAGTGCGTGCTAACCATGTAGATGCCGATAGGAATATTATAGGCATCTACACAGTTTAGTGCATGCTAATTTTTAGTTTGTGCTTTTAAAAAAAAATAATTTATTTATAATTTTTCATTTTACAAGGGTCACTTGCAAACAGTAATACAGAGATGACTGTACATTAATACAATATTAGAAGAAAACAATCTCAACTAGATAAATGAATTATATACGTGCAGGACGTCAGACTCACAGAATCAGAAGCCTGCGCGACCGCATTGCTGATCTGCAAGGGCAGGCTTCTACATGGAATGTTCCTAGTGGAGGAGTAGCCTAGAGGTTAGTGCAGTGGACTTTGATCCTGGGGAACTGAGTTTGATTCCCACTGCAGCGCCTTGTGACTCTGGGCAAGTCACTTAACCCTCCATTGCCCCTGGTACAAAATAAGTACCTGAATATATGTAAACCACTTTGAATATAGTTGCAAAAAACCTCAGGAAGGCAGTATATCAAGTCCCATTTCCCTCTAGGGACAAAGAAAATACCTTTGTATAATATACATAAACCACTTTTGGTATATCAAATCCATAACTCTTTTCCCTTTTAGTGGATGCTAGCCATTGACATTTCTTCTGTTGTGTTAACATCTGCCCATCCCTACATTGCTCCTATAATGAAAATATGCCAAAAACCTCCCCGCTCCCCATAACTCCTGCAAACAATACAGAAAATGACACTACATGAAAATTTTTAAGCTGCATGACTCTAACATGTTTAGTACTTTTGAAGATAAGAACATAAGAATGGCCACACAGGGTCAGACCAATAGACCATCTAGCCCAATATCCTGCTTCCAACAGTGGCCAATCCAGGGCACGAGTACTTGGCAGAAACCAAATTATGGCAACATTTCATGTAGAATCTCAAATAGTAACAACATTCCATACTACCAATCCCAGGGATAAGCAGTGACTTTCCTTGGATCTACCTTAATAGCAGTTTATGCACTGTTCCACCATGAACTTGTCCAAGCCTTTTTTTTAAACCCAGTTACACTAACCCCCTAATTCTATAATCTTTCACATGCATTTTTGCAATTAGCATGCAAAATTGTGCATATAGGATATAGAATAAGGACAGTTAAGGGAGGACTGGGGATTAAAAATTCTTCAAGGTGAAGGAGTGGAACGCCGGTACTACCTGAATACTACTGAGCAACAGGACAACCTCATGTTTTGTGCCTACTGATGGACTTTTACTTATGCACTCTACCTCTGCTTTTGGCTGTTTGGCCACACCTTATTACTGCACTGGACATTTGTGCCTTATCCAGTTTTACTGTTTACTAACAAGACAAGTTTGCTGTTTACTAATGTACAGACAGAATGCAGGGCTATTAGATATATAGCTTGTAACAGTAGTTTGCAAGGCCTATACAAGACCAGCTTGCACGTAGCAACGCCATCTGAATAGGCGGCCTTGGAGGGTGCTGACACCCCCCTGCATTCCTGAGCCGCACCTTATCTCCTGTGCTAGAAAGGAGCATTGTGTGTGTACAGAATAAGCTGCTAAGTTTCGTTTTTCTTGCCAGTATCATTTCAGTGTTATGACGTGTGTACGTACTGGGACTACAATTTTGTACTGTAAGAACTACAAATGTTTACTGCGCATGACAAGTATGACGTGTAAGGGGCCAAATGCGCAGGCCCAGTAGGGAAGTATAAATGTAAGCGTCAGATGATTTATGACACACAGTGTCCCGAGGCTACTCGGTGCTGTTCACTTGCTAGCAATAAAGTTGCCTTGTTTGGAACCAAAATTTGCCTTTCGTCTCCTGATTTCCCACCTGTTTCATTGGCGACCCAGATGGGACAGAAGTAGAAAGGGGAATCGGATTATATTCTTCCCCTCCCCCACTGCAGTCGGATCGGGTCATCGATTCCCACCCGAGGAGGTGGTGAGTGGCCACCGCTGATTTCAGCGTCCATCTCCCGGAGGAGGGCCGATCCACTCCGCCTGACTGTAGAGGGGGTTGTGTGGCTCCGACAAGGCACCTTTTTCCATTTCAGGGAGAAGCGCACGACGGCGCGGCCTGCGACCCCGGCGGACAGGCGAGTATACTCTACGTAGTGACCGGCCCAGTAAGGACCGAAGAAGAGGCGTGATCACCCTCTTTTAGCCAGTGACTAATACGGACTATTGGTATCCGACTAGGTCCCGAAACTCACTAGGCTCCGGCGACGAAACCGAGCGGCGAACGAACGGGGGGGTTTTCTTGTGGCGTATGAAAGTGTGTGAGTGGGCTTGCAGTTCCAGGCCGGGCGACCGCGTCCTGGTCAGGCCGAGTGTTGACCCTTCTGTGTCTGGTGGAACGAGACCCCTTACTCCTCCACCTCCCCTTTCCCCCTTTGTCTGTCACCTGTCCTTTGGCACTCAGGTTAGGATGGGCGGGGGTGGGTCTTCACCGTTAGATTTAATGACGGAACACTTTAGCGAAGTGTTCGACCTAGATAAATGTAGCAGGGCCGGGATGATACAGAGATGTCAATTTATGTGGCCAGGGCTAGGAATTGCTGGATGGCCCCCGGAAGGGTCATTCGAGTATGAAAAAGTGGCGGCGGTCATGAATATTGTTATAATTGAGGGAAACCCAGGCTGTCCTGAGGACATTCCATACATAGAAGCGTGGTTGGATGTAGTCCGGGATCCGCCAGCTTGGGCCCAACGGAAGGTAGAAAAGGCCGCCCTTATGTTGGTAAAGCAGAGAAAAGGCCGGAAAACCAAGCTTAGAACCCTGCCGACCCATGCCTTCGCTCTTCAAAGCTCGGCAACCGCTGCCGTCCCGAAGGCCGCAGGGACCGCCCCCATACGGCCTACCGCCCCTAGCACTGAAGCCACTGAGACCACGCCCCCTGCTACCAGAGTTAAGGCAGGAACTACGCCCAGTACTACCAACACACTTTCTAGAAAAAAACCCCCAAAGAAGACCGCAGGGAAAGTTCAGGGTTTGGCCGAGAAGAAGCCTCCAAAAGCCCCGATACTTGCTACGGCGGAAGCATACGAAGACGACATCGCGCCGCCGCCCTATGCTCCTATGTACCCTGACCTTACGGGCCTAGCAGAAGGCCCCGCTGACGCCGAGACTTCCGGGTCAGAGTCGGATGCCGGGGAGACGTCCCACCCAGCCTCACCTGAGTCACCTGGCCTCGCAACCACACGGAAGAGTACACGGGTTGTGAAGAACATTACTCGGTTCCCCCAATCGAGTCCGCAACAGGCCTTTCCGTCCAGCCGGAAAGGGGGAACCTCTCACTTATTCCCAGTCCGACAGTCCACCACCTATACCCCTAACCCGGCAGAGGGGGGGGGCCAGCCCATCGAATCAACAGTCTATAGTCACGTTCCCTTCTCAAGTGCCGATTTGTATAACTGGAAATTCCATGGGCCGTCCTACGACCAGAAACCCGAGCAGCTGATAGAGCTGGTGGAAGGCATTATATACAGCTACAATCCAACTTGGGCCGACCTTAGGCAGTTGAGCGCCCACATCCTGACCTCTGAAGAACGCCGCCTTTTACAACAAAATATGGAGCAAGCCATCCGGGATGCGAATCCGGCCCATGCCAATTTACAGAACCTACTAGAAACGGAGGCGCCCATCGCTGCCCCCACGTGGGATTACCGAACCGCCGAAGGCCAAACCTTTATCCGCCGATACCAACAGGCGTACCTGGCCGCCTTAAAGAAGGGGAAGCAGAAGGTTACCAACATGGGAAAAATCCACAATGTAGTCCAACAAAAGGACGAGAGTCCAGGGGACTTCCTTGAACGACTTATGGAAGCATTCAGAAGGCACAGCCCGATAAATCCCGAAGACCCTAAGAACCTCCCAACCGTGGTTATGAGTTTTGTTAGCCAGTCAGCACCGGATATACGAAGAAAGCTACAGAGAACGGAGGGGTTCGAAGGGATGAGCCTAAGCCAACTGAAAGCTATAGCTGATCGCGTATTCGGATATCGCGACCAGGAGGAGAAGGTGGAGGCCCGGAAGGAATCGACCAGACGGATGCGGGAGAAGGCAGATGTGTTGGCTACGGTGCTGGAAGAACGAATGAGGTCTAGACCAAAGGGGAGGGGCAGGAGAACAAGAGGAACGCGGTCCCCCATAGGGCGTAACCAGTGTGCAAATTGCCGACAAGGACACTGGTGGGCTGATTGTCCAGAGGAGATACGGGACAACCCGAGAGAAGAGGAATCATGGGACCGGCAGAGAGAGGAGGAGACCGGCGACCGTACGGGGGCCCCTAGGCGAGGCCGTGGGAGGGGCCGAAGAGAGAGAGGACGGGATGACCGGAGGGAATGGCAGATGGCTGTGGACGCTACCCGAGACGGCACAGCATGAAGAAACCGGGAGGGCAGAGTCCCCACTGACCCTCTGGTGGAAATTCGGGTGGGGACAGAATCTATGAAGGCCTTACTAGACACAGGGGCCCAGCGATCTGTTATCACCACTGCCATAGCCCCAGCCACGAAAGAAACTATACCAATTGTGGGAGCCTCCGGGAAATCCCTTGCGGCCCCCCTCCTCAAAGAGCGCCAAGTCCAGATCGGAGGGACGATGGTGTCCCATCAGTTCATACACATCCCTGGATGCCCGGTCCCCTTGATTGGTCGAGACCTACTCTGTAAGCTCCAGGCCACCTTGAAGTTCAAGACTACGGGTGAAGTGGAAGCTCGCTTTGAAGATCGGCCAGTAACACTTATCTGTCCAGTAAGAGAAGAATGGAGACTACATGTTCCCCCAACTGCGGGACCCGGCGACTGCCGTTACGACCAGAACACCCCTTTCGCCCAGCAGAGGCGAGCCATAATGGATGAAGTGCCTGATGTATGGGCAGAATTGAACCCCGGCGGACTGGCCGTTAACGCTATCCCCATCTGGATTGAGCTCAAACCAAATGCTCAAGTTGTCAACCAAGGACAATACCACATCCCCTATGCAGCCCGGCATAGTATGCATATACATCTACAGAAACTCCTTCAACAGGGAGTCCTTAAACCAATCAGATCCGCATGGAACACCCCATTGTTGCCCGTTAAGAAACCAGGAACATCCGAGTACAGACCCGTCCAGGACCTGAGGAAAGTCAACAACCAGGTAGCCGACATAGTTGCCCTCGTACCAAATCCATACTCCATCCTGGCCCAAGTGCCATCTCAGACCAAGTGGTACAGTGTCATTGATTTGAAGGACGCCTTCTTCTCCATCCCTCTTGCTGTTGACAGCCAAAAGTTGTTTGCCTTCACGTGGGAAGACTTACAGACGGGAACCAAGCAGCAATATACATGGACCCGGCTTCCCCAGGGGTTCAAGAACTCCCCCACCCTCTTTGGTGACCAGCTTGCCCAGGACCTGAAAACGTACCAAGACGAGTATGGGCCGGTCGTCCAATACGTGGATGACCTGTTGGTGGCCCGTGAGACGTACACGGACTGTGCAGAAGCCACCCTTTACCTCTTGAAAACCCTGGAAGCCCAGGGGTACCGGGCCAGTCGCAAGAAGGCGCAGATATGCGAGATCGAAGTCGAGTATCTGGGGTTTCGCCTCCGAGAAGGAACCCGACGGCTCGGTATCCCCCGAACCCAAGCCATCCGCAACCAACCCACTCCTGCAAATAAGAAGGAACTACGGGCACTCCTCGGAGCCGCTGGATATTGCCGCATTTGGATTATCAATTTTGCCATCCTGTCCCACAGTTTGTACGCCAAACTGAAAGGACCTGAACTCGAGGGCCAAAATCTCCAGTGGGAGAAACACGAACTGAAAGCCCTTCAGGACCTCAAGGAGGCCCTTGTGGCCCCACCAGCGCTCGGACTGCCAGATGTGACTAAGCCGTTCTACTTGTTCATCGACGAAAAGAAGGGATTGGCACTTGGAGTCCTTACCCAACTGGTCGGTACCTGGCAACGCCCTGTAGCATACCTCTCCAAGAGCATGGACAACGTGGCACGAGGATGGCCGGGCTGCCTACGAAGCATTGCGGCTGCTTGTCTCCTGATACACGAGGCCAATAAACTCACATTCGGCCAAACACTTTTTGTGACCACACCCCACACCATCCGCGGCCTACTCGAGAGCCACGGACCCAGATGGATGACCAACTCCCGATTGGTCAAATACCAAGCCCTCCTGTGCGAGAATCCGGAGGTGCGGATCCTGGACACGACCAACCTCAATCCTGCCACCCTCCTTCCGGCCCCTGAACCACCACTCCACGACTGTGAAGAGGTAATGGCCACTGTGCACTCGAGCAGACCTGACCTGAAGGATCAACCCTGGCAAGGGGGCATCACCCTTTTTACCGATGGAAGCAGCCAGGTGATAGAGGGAATTCGAAGAGCTGGCTATGCGGTGGTATCTGAGGACCATGTGATCGAGGCTATGGCTCTGACACCCGGAACATCAGCCCAGAAAGCGGAGCTAATCGCCCTCACCAGAGCCCTCCTGTGGGCTGAAGGGAAAGTTGTCAACATTTACACCGACTCCAAATACGCTTTCCTCACCCTCCAGGTGCACGGAGCCTTGTACAAAAAGAGGGGATTTCTGACAGCTGAAGGGAAAGGACTTGCAAATGCCGCTGAAATCTGCCAATTACTCGAGTCGGTATGGAAGCCGAAGAAGGTGGCTGTGATGCACTGCAGGGCCCACACTGGAAGAACGGACCCTATCGCCCGGGGAAATCAGCGGGCGGACGACGCTGCAAAAAGGGCAAGTCAGCTCCCCTACTCCTCTCACCCTCCTGACCCCGTGCTCGTCGTCCAGCTCCCTACGGAGACCCCTATTTACACCCCCCAAGAAACGGAATGGGCCCAACAAGAGGGTCTACAGTCACGCAACGGCTGGTGGATACTACAGGATGGGCGCATATGGATACCCGAAGCCTTGGCCTGGACGGTGGCCAAGGAGGCTCACGACCGCACCCACCTGGGAAGGGACGCCCTGGGGCGCTTACTTGAGAAGACCTACTACATCAACAAACTATCCCTGTGGACCAAAAACGCTTCCAGCCGATGCGCGACTTGTGCTCGGAACAACCCTCGAACGGGGCCCGGCCCTATGCCAGGACATGTTCTCCGAGGCACCAGCCCTTTCCACGTGTGCCAGATTGACTTCACACACATGCCCCCGGCGCGCGGCTACAAAGCTATCCTCGTCGCCGTGTGTACCTACACCGGATGGATTGAAGCCCAGCCTACTAGAACGGAAATGGCTAAAGAAGTCACCTCCCTACTGCTTCATCAAATCCTACCCAGATACGGCCTCCCCAAGCAAATAAACTCTGACAACGGTCCCGCCTTCGCTAGCGAAGTAACACAACAGCTCAGTACCAGACTGGGCCTCGATTGGAAGTTGCATTGTGCCTGGAGACCCCAAAGCAGTGGAGTAGTGGAGAGGGCTAACCGATCCCTGAAGAATCAGCTAGCCAAGCTATGCCAAGAAGCAAAAGCCAAATGGCCCGACCTGCTTCCACTGGCCTTGCTGCATCTTAGGTGTACCCCCAAGGCTACCGGCCTTACTCCCTACGAGATGATGTATGCTAGGCCACCACCACTACCCTCCTTTCCCGACTCCTTGCAGATACAGGGTGAGAGTTCCTTAGTGAAACAGATGAGAGCCTTACACCAGGTAGTGCAAGACATCCAGCAGTACACTGAAAGAGTAGCTCCCTTGGTCCTCACCAATCCTACGCACAGGTTCAGGGTGGGAGACGAGGTCTGGGTAAAAGAGTGGGATGAATCCGACTGCCTAAAGCCAAAATGGAAGGGGCCCTCCCTTGTTCTCCTAACGACCTCCACCGCTGTTAAAATTGCAGGAAGCCCAGTGTGGATACATTGGACCCGATTGAAGCCTGCTGCTCCCACTAGCAGCTCCCTGAAGCGTTGGACTGCGCACCAACATCCTGACGCTCCATTACGGCTGACTCTAAGAAAGACGTGACCACCAGATTCATGCCTGCCCAGCAACAGGAACTCAGTTTCTGGACCCACTGCGTTTTTGGCTCTCTCTTTATCGCAGCCATAATCGTGGGCCTTATCACCTTCTTGCTGCAAAGGCTCGGATACCTTCCACCGCATATATGATGCTGAGCCTACTACTCCTCCTTTGCTCAGTCCCGAGCTATTACCCCTTGAGCCAGAACTGTACTGAATGTTTGCGCCTCGTGCGCCACCGTATAGAGGGAGGATATCACCTAGTCACTACCCTCATTCACCAGACGCAGCCCCCGGAAGGCGATTGCCAGTTTCTCCCGACTTGTGCCCTCATCACTCCGAATGGCCTCCAACAGTTCCACAGATGCCTCCAAGGAAATCTCACTATCTGCCACAGCCCTACCAAACCAAGATACTACAATGTCACCCTCAGCGTAGGACTCCCTGCGTATGTGGCCGGACCTCCGGGAGTCGAGGGAGATGGCATTCTGTATTACATTAATTCTACTCGTATCCTTGTCGGTGGCATCCAAACTGTAGCAACCCTCACCTTCGACGTCTGTGCCGCCATGGACAAGCACCCTTGGTCTCGCAAGTGTGGTAGCCAGAGTTGGCGAGAGGCATACGTTAAGGACCACAAGTATGTCTGCCCCTTCAGTCCAGACATGAGATGCTGCTCCCCGTGGGTGTGGCTCCCATGCGCCGGCGACACTCGAGCCTCGGGCTGGGACCGAGTATGTGCTTATACGGGAGGAGGATATACCGGATGCGCCGGCCTGGGCGAATTTCGTCGAGGTTCTGGTAACTATGTGTCCCTAGACTGGCCCATCCGAGGACACGACATGCCCTGGAGAGGAACGTGGGGCCTCGGCATTGACGGCGGAGGAATGGATCCGTTGACATATATTACCATATATCAGAGTCTCGAAACGAAGCCTCCTACGCACTACCAGACTACTGTTGTCGGCTACCAAGACGTATTTGATGAAATTGCTCGTGCTGAGCAGACCGAGACTAAATTCCCCATTTCCCCAGAAGCCCGAAATATGTTCCTCAATTTGGCTGAAAACATCGCCCTCTCCCTCGGAATTGCCAACTGTTTCGTCTGTGGAGGCACCGACATGGGTGAACAATGGCCCTGGGAAGCGAGAGAGATCCGACAACACACATGGGATGCACTCAACACCACTAACATTACCTTTCCCCAACGGCCGAAGCCGTACGAATGGGCCCTGAGAACAAACATCATAGGTACCCTCTGCGCTAGTCGAGCGCCATCGAAGCGTTACTCTGTACCAGTGGGAGACTCTGCTTGTACGGGGGTTCTTCAGTATAATGGCAGCCGGACGACCTGGTGGCAAACGGACAACCTGCCCGCCCCGGAGCCAATCTGGACAGAACCCACCTTAAACACGACATGGACATACGGAGGGAACGCCTCCCACAAGTGGGTAGCCCCGGCGGGCTACTACTATATCTGCGGACGCAGGGCCTATGAACAACTCCCGACCCGCTGGTACGGTACCTGCCTCTTGGGCACGGTCCGACCTAGTTTTTTCCTTCTGCCCATACAAGTCGGCGAAACTTTGGGAATCCCCCTATACGTGGAAAAGGGGCCTGATAACCCTACCCGACGAAAACGGTCTTTCCCAATCATCAAGCCCAAAGTCCAGATTGGAGACTGGAAGGACAACGAGTGGCCGCCTGAACGTATCATTCACTACTATGGACCGGCCACATGGGCTGAAGATGGTACATACGGGTACCGCACCCCTATCTACATGCTAAATCGCATTATTCGCCTACAGGCCGTACTCGAAATCCTCACTAACGATTCTGCCCTGGCCCTCAATATCCTAGCTCGACAGAACACTAAGCTCATTACCGCCGTCTACCAAAATCGCTTGGCTCTTGACTACCTCTTAGCCCAGGAGGGCGGGGTGTGTGGCAAGTTTAACCTCAGTAATTGCTGCTTACAGATTGATGACCAGAGCCATGTCATCAGGGAGATAACTGACCGGATGGTCAAACTAGCCCACGTCCCCGTCCAGACCTGGAACAGTGCGTGGGATTGGACTTCCTCCCTCACCAGCTGGCTCCCAACCTCCGGGAGCCTGCAAGGCCTCCTCGTCATGGGTGGCCTGTTCTTGCTGTCTTGCCTAATAATACCTTTGTCTCTCCCCTTAGTTTTCAGGTGTCTCCGCTCCACCATGGAAAGCATCGCTGACCGCCGTGCTGCTGCTCAACTTATGGCTCTCCAGATGTACTCCCCCATTCCCCAGTCTGATGAAGCTGACGATGAAGCACCTTGTGGCTGATGTGCACTTTGAACCCCCTGAGTCACTCAATGGGCCATCACCCTTGTGCCAGCAAAAGACCGGCTACAAAGGGGGGGGGATTCCACTAGGGGCCCTCCGTCTCAACCCCGGCGAAGCAACCAACGGCTGCGCAAGGGCTTAGGGCTCGCTTGTTGCCTCCCTCGCTAACTATCCTTGTCCTTTCTTTCCTTTTCAGGGTTCATGGAGGTGATACTCTCCACCAGAATGGATGTTCAAGTATCAAAAGGGGGGAATGAAGGAGTGGAACGCCGGTACTACCTGAATACTACTGAGCAACAGGACAACCTCATGTTTTGTGCCTACTGATGGACTTTTACTTATGCACTCTACCTCTGCTTTTGGCTGTTTGGCCACACCTTATTACTGCACTGGACATTTGTGCCTTATCCAGTTTTACTGTTTACTAACAAGACAAGTTTGCTGTTTACTAATGTACAGACAGAATGCAGGGCTATTAGATATATAGCTTGTAACAGTAGTTTGCAAGGCCTATACAAGACCAGCTTGCACGTAGCAACGCCATCTGAATAGGCGGCCTTGGAGGGTGCTGACACCCCCCTGCATTCCTGAGCCGCACCTTATCTCCTGTGCTAGAAAGGAGCATTGTGTGTGTACAGAATAAGCTGCTAAGTTTCGTTTTTCTTGCCAGTATCATTTCAGTGTTATGACGTGTGTACGTACTGGGACTACAATTTTGTACTGTAAGAACTACAAATGTTTACTGCGCATGACAAGTATGACGTGTAAGGGGCCAAATGCGCAGGCCCAGTAGGGAAGTATAAATGTAAGCGTCAGATGATTTATGACACACAGTGTCCCGAGGCTACTCGGTGCTGTTCACTTGCTAGCAATAAAGTTGCCTTGTTTGGAACCAAAATTTGCCTTTCGTCTCCTGATTTCCCACCTGTTTCAAAGGGAAACACCACTCCTAGTACTTTCATGTTTGTTTTTTTTAATTTAATTTTGAGCCTACCTTTCCAAATGACACGAGGCAGCTACAGCAATTTTTAGAATTCAAGTACAATTAGTTCCCACCCCAAAGAGCTTTCAGTCTAAATGGGTACCCAAGTGAGGTGCTCATGGTGATAAGACATGTTAATGGAGCAACTGGGATTTGAACCCTGGTTTTCAGCCCATTGCTCTGATCACTAGGCTACTTTTCCAGTGGTACTTGTCAGTCTTCTTCCATTTCAATCAACATTACAGGTTCCAAAATGCCATAGGAAAGGGTTATTAAAAATCTGTATCTGGTCAAAAGTCATCTTCAAAAATTTGGAAATGGGGTGTTCCTGCTGTTAAAAAGGATAAATGAAGGGATTATGTGCAGCAGCGGGATATATATACTTTGTGCAAAGCTATTAAAACCTTCCAGGATGTCAGCCTATAAATACAGTGTTTTATTACACTATTATAAAACAGTGCCTCCTTGTCAGACAGATCCTGACGTGTCCCATGCAGATAGGGTACTGATCAGAGGTCTGGTAAAGCCCCGTGCTGTTCCAGCGATATTTTTAGAGCGTTGTTTGGAACAGCGCAAGACTTTTGATCATCTGCCTATCAGTGAATGAGCATGCCTGAGCCCCTATGCTTTATTGATGCTGCAGCTGACTTCAGTGCTGCTACATTTCTTTTACCTTTTTTGCTTGTGAAGTTTCCTCCTCGTTTGGGCTTCCACCTCAGTTTAAACCTGTCCTAACTAGGCTAAGATGTTATGAGTTGTCATTTGTACCTACCCTGCCAGTGTCACCAGAACACAGCCATTAAATTATTTGGTCTTAAAAAATTTGATCACATATCTTCTTTCTTTTTTGCTGAACATTGACTTCCTGTTACATACAGGATATCCTTTACAGTTCTAGTTAGCAGGTTCTATCCTCTGGTTCCCTATTTTTGAGCAATCTTCTTATTCCTGATTCCCCCTCAAGAACACTTAGATCATCTTTTCACTATACCCACTCATCAACAGGTTTGTTTGGGATTTTTTTTTAGCGTAGTGGCTCCCCACTGTTTGGAATAGCCTTCCCTCTTATATTAAAACTGAACTAGTTTTTTAGAAATTAAAATCATTTCTCAAAACTCATGTTTTCTCCACAACATTCTCAAAACTGAGTTACATTTGGGTATAGAAAGTATATCCCTCTCCTTGGAGGGCTCACAACCTGTACTTGAGGCGGTGGAGGGTTAAGTGGCTTAAGATCAGAAGGAGCAGGCACCCCTGGGCGTCAAGCCTGGAGCTCTAACCACTTGGCTACTCCTCTACTTGAGTCTTTCTGGACGTATGTCCTAGACACACTGTGGAACAATCTAATGCTTTAGGCCTTAAGTATGGTTCACCCTTGGCCATCTCTGCTTCTGTCTAAATGGGCTTGTTCCGAAAATATTTGAATCCGATATTTAGCAGGACATATCTGAATAGAAAAGGGTCTTATCAAGTTAAGTTACTTACTGGGCCAGATCTGGATATCAGAGACACTGTGGCTTGTGGTTAGGCAGTCCAGGGGCAGAGTCAGGGTGGACCCGGAAAGCATCTGGGTGCTGCCAAGTTTTAGTGCTGGTACCCAGATAACCAGCTGGGCAAGAAGGACCACATAAAATGTAGTTTGAACTATGTCTGCTTAGTTATTTGGCTACTACCACTGAATTTTGGTGCACCTAGGTGACTTCAAGGAGCTGCCCATACCTGGAAAAGGGCCCCACAAGGCTTCCCTATCCCCTGCCCGTTCCCCCAACCCCTTTCAAAAGAACAGTCTGATCACTAAAAACCAACCTGTTCAAAAAGGCATACCACAATGATCTATCCTAAATTCCAGATAACAAAACTTATACCAGAACTGGACAAAACTGAACCCTCGATACCTGACTGCTTAAAGTACTCTGTCACTTATGAACTTTAATGCAATACCACTCTGTATTTCTCATTCCGATAATGGCGATCGCCACTACGGCATAATGTAAGCCACATTGAGCCTGCAAATAGGTGGGAAAATGTGGGATACAAATGCAACAAATAAATTAAGACAGGTGCTAACTAGTGTTAACCAATAATTGGAGTTAATTGCACTAGTATGCAGTTATGTGCGTAACTGACAAGTTAGGGAAGAGTATTCGTACCAGCCTCTGACATGGCATAAGTGCTTGCCACTAATGTTGTGTGTTCAAATGCGGACTTAAGCTAGTGCTCCATAAGCATAATTACACACACAATTGTTGATGCAGAATTCATGCTTAGTGCCCAACATTTTAGCACCTAACTTTAGGTAATCTTTATAGAATTACCCCCAACTGTTTTTACCACATCCTCTGACAATGAGTTCCAGAGCTTAATGGTTCATTAAGTGAAAAAATATTTCCTCCTGTTTGTTTTAAAAGTATTTCCATATTGTGTAATGTTATTCATATGAAATGTTTTTTTCAATAAAAACTATTCGAACCAGTGGCATAGCTAGGTGGGGGGGGGGGGGGGGCGCAGGGGGAGCAGTCGCTCCCCCAAACAGATTTTTAAAAAAATGGCACCTATACCATTTTGAATGGGCGGGGCAGGGACTTTTTTTTTAAATTTGTGCTTTCTCCCCTCCCTTCCACGGCATGCCTCCCTCTCCAAGCCCAACGCCACTCCCTGTTCTCCTTCTCCCCCCCTCCCGGCAGGGCCGTGCCGATGCGGTAAGCGAGGTAAGCGCCGCAGGGGGGCGCCCACCTCTGGAGGGCGCCGCCGCGGTGCTTACCCTCGCCCCGCGCCGCAAAGGCCTTTACATATTTTACCTGGGTCGCAGCAGCGTCAGTGAAAGCGCTGCCGACCAGCAAGGGCGGGGCGGTCCGCCCCGAGTGTCATCAGAAAGGGGGGTGCCGCCGCTCCGCTGCTCTTCTTCCTGGCAGCCCCTCCCCCGCACCAGCCCTTTAAAAATAAATTGCCGACGCGAATAGCGAGCGCAGCACCTCGTGTGCAAGTAAAAGAAGCGGATCCGATCATCTCATTGGGCCTTCCCTCACTGTCCCGCCCTCCTCTGACGCAACTTCCTATTTCCTCTAGGGCGGGACAGTGAAGGAAGGCCCAATGAGATGATCGGATCCGCTTCTTTTACTTGCACACGAGGTGCTGCGCTCCCTATCGCGTCGGCAATTTATTTTTAAAGACCGGGTGGCAGGGAGAAGACGAGGCAGGGTGAGGGTGGGGGACAGATGGGGTGAAGGTGGGGGGGACTCGGATAGCAGAAGGGACTGGGTGGGAGACAGATGGGGTGAGGGGGACTCGGATGGGCAGAAGGGACTGGGTGGGGGACAGATGGGGTGAGGGTGAGGGTGGGGGGCACTTGGATAGCAGAAGGGACTGGATGGGAGACAGATGGGGTGAGGGTGGGGGGCACTTGGATAGCAGAAGGGACTGGGTGGGAGAAAGATGGGGTGAGGGGGACTCGGATGGGCAGAAGGGACTGGGTGGGAGACAGATGGGGTGAGGGGGACTCGGATGGGCAGAAGGGACTGGGTGGGAGACAGGGTGAGGGTGGGGGGCACTTGGATAGCAGAAGGGACTGGGTGGGAGACAGATGGGGTGAGGGGGACTCGGATGGGCAGAAGGGACTGGGTGGGAGACAGATGGGGTGAGGGTGGGGGGGACTCGGATAGCAGAAGGGACTGGGTGGGAGACAGATGGGGTGAGGGGGACTCGGATGGCAGAAGGGACTGGGTGGGGGACAGATGGGGTGAGGGTGGGGGGCACTTGGATAGCAGAAGGGACTGGGTGGGAGCCAGATGGGGTGAGGGGGACTCGGATGGGCAGAAGGGACTGGGTGGGAGCCAGATGGGGTGAGGGGGACTCGGATAGCAGAAGGGACTGGGTGGGAGACAGATGGGGTGAGGGGGACTCGGATGGGCAGAAGGGACTGGGTGGGGGACAGATGGGGTGAGGGTGGGGGGGACTCGGATAGCAGAAGGGACTGGGTGGGAGACAGATGGGGTGAGGGGGACTCGGATGGGCAGAAGGGACTGGGTGGGGGACAGATGGGGTGAGGGTGGGGGGTACTTGGATAGCAGAAGGGACTGGATGGGAGACAGATGGGGTGAGGGTGGGGGGCACTTGGATAGCAGAAGGGACTGGGTGGGAGAAAGATGGGGTGAGGGGGACTCGGATGGGCAGAAGGGACTGGGTGGGAGACAGATGGGGTGAGGGGGACTCGGATGGGCAGAAGGGACTGGGTGGGAGACAGATGGGGTGAGGGTGGGAGGCATTTGGATAGCAGAAGGGACTGGGTGGGAGACAGATGAGGTGAGGGGGACTCGGATGGGCAGAAGGGACTGGGTGGGAGACAGGGTGAGGGTGGGGGGCACTTGGATAGCAGAAGGGACTGGGTGGGAGCCAGATGGGGTGAGGGGGACTCGGATGGGCAGAAGGGACTGGGTGGGAGACAGATGGGGTGAGGGTGGGGGTGAGGGTGGGGGGGACTCGGATAGCAGAAGGGACTGGGTGGGAGACAGATGGGGTGAGGGGGACTCGGATGGGCAGAAGGGACTGGGTGGGGGACAGATGGGGTGAGGGTGGGGGGCACTTGGATAGCAGAAGGGACTGGGTGGGAGCCAGATGGGGTGAGGGGGACTCGGATGGGCAGAAGGGACTGGGTGGGAGACAGATGGGGTGAGGGTGGGGGTGAGGGTGGGGGGGACTCGGATAGCAGAAGGGACTGGGTGGGAGACAGATGGGGTGAGGGGGACTCGGATGGGCAGAAGGGACTGGGTGGGGGACAGATGGGGTGAGGGTGGGGGGCACTTGGATAGCAGAAGGGACTGGGTGGGAGCCAGATGGGGTGAGGGGGACTCGGATGGGCAGAAGGGACTGGGTGGGAGACAGATGGGGTGAGGGTGGGGGGCACTTGGATAGCAGAAGGGACTGGGTGGGAGACAGATGGGGTGAGGGTGGGGGGCACTTGGATAGCAGAAGGGACTGGGTGGGAGAAAGATGGGGTGAGGGGGACTCGGATGGGCAGAAGGGACTGGGTGGGAGCCAGATGGGGTGAGGGGGACTCGGATGGGCAGAAGGGACTGGGTGGGAGACAGATGGGGTGAGGGTGGGGGGCATTTGGATAGCAGAAGGGACTGGGTGGGAGACAAATGAGGTGAGGGGGACTCGGATGGGCAGAAGGGACTGGGTGGGAGACAGGGTGAGGGTGGGGGGCACTTGGATAGCAGAAGGGACTGGGTGGGAGCCAGATGGGGTGAGGGGGACTCGGATGGGCAGAAGGGACTGGGTGGGAGACAGATGGGGTGAGGGTGGGGGGGGCACATGGATAGCAGAAGGGACTGGGTGGGAGACAAATGGGGTGAGGGTGGGGGCACTTGGATAGCAGAAGGGACTGGGTGGGAGACAGATGGGGTGAGGGGGACTCAGATGGGCAGAAGGGACTGGGTGGGAGCCAGATGGGGTGAGGGGGACTCGGATGGGCAGAAGGGACTGGGTGGGAGACAGATGGGGTGAGGGTGGGGGGGCACATGGATAGCAGAAGGGACTGGGTGGGAGACAAATGGGGTGAGGGTGGGGGCACTTGGATAGCAGAAGGGACTGGGTGGGAGACAGATGGGGTGAGGGGGACTCAGATGGGCAGAAGGGACTGGGTGGGAGACAGATGGGGTGAGGGGGACTCGGATGGGCAGAAGGGACTGGGTGGGAGACAGATGGGGTGAGGGGCATGGATCTGGAACTGGGGTCTGAAAAGTGAGCAGGAGGGAGAATGGGGTCATGCCTGGGGCAGAGGTGGATGGGAGAATCAATGGATCTGGAACTAGGGGCAGCCGCAGGTGGGAACTGGGAGCCGAAAAGAGGGGGCATTGAGAGAGGGGGGATAGATCCTGGATGGAATGGGGAGTGAGAGGGAGGGCAGACCCTGAATGGATGGGAGGGGGAAAGAGAGAGGGCAAATGGTGAATCGAAGGAGCAGAGAGAAAGGGCAGACAGTGGATAGAAGGGAGTGAAAGAGCAGACAGTGGATGGAAGGGGCAGAGATAGAGGGCAAATGCTGGAGGGAAAGGAGAGAGAGAGGGCAGATGGTGGATGGAAGGGGGAGAGAGAGATGGCAGACTGGGGCAGATGGTGGATGGAAGGCACATTAGAGAGGGCAGACACTGGATGGCAGAGAGAGAGCGAAGACAGATGCTGGATGGAAGGAAGACGGTGAAAAGAAGATGAGGAAAGCAGAAACCAAAGACAACAAACTGTAAATATATATTTTTATTATTTTGCTTTAGGATATAGTATTTTAGCTGTGTTAATAAATGTTTATAAATAGAACATGTAAATAAGGTAATCTTTTTATTGGACTAATTTTAATACATTTTGACTTAACTTTCAGAGAACAAAACCCCCTTCCTCAGATCAGGATAGGATACTGTAACAGCACTATACTGTATTGACCTGAGGAAGGAGATTTTGGCCTCTGGAAGTTAAATGTATTAGTCCAATAAAATGGTATTATTTTATTTTCTGTATTTGTTTTATTTCTATTTGTTAATTTGTAAAGTGGTGATTGGTATTTGTTAGTTTTTTCAAATTTACATCTGCTGTCTTTATATTTTGCACAGTACTAGGAGACATTTTCTGTTTCTGTGGCGTTGCATTGTATGCAGAGTCTGGCATTGGGGGTTCAGTTTAATTTTTGTCTAAATAGAAAGTTTATGATTACTTATTCTATAGTGGATTAGGGTGTATCTGTTTGTGAAAAAGACATGGCTTTCAGTTGGCATTGACTGTGCAGGATCGACGATCTGTACTATTCTGTCTGGTTTCGTTTTACAATAGGTGAATTGATGTTCTAGTGCTCACTGTAGTGCTTAAGATGCTTTCCTTTTCCTTGTGTGACTCATAGAAACGACTGCTTATGGTATGGTAAAATTGCTCTATAGGTCGTGTTTTGTATTCTCGGTATGCCTAGTACTGGATTTGGGGGGGGGGGGTGTTAAAAAAATGACCGGCCCCGGGTGTCAACTACCCTAGCTACGCCACTGCTGCCGACGTCTCCCTTCCCTTGCACTCGTTGGTTCCCTCAGTGTCCCGCCTTCTTCTGACGTCAGAAGAAGGCGGACACTGAGGGAGCCAAGAGCGCAAAGAGAAGGGAGATGTCGGCAGCGCTCCGCTTTCACTGACGCTGCTGCGACCAGAAGTAAAAGATTTAAAGGCCCCAGGGCGCGGAGGGAAGGGCAGAGAGGCATGGATGGGAGGGCAGAGAGGCATCGATGGGAGGGCAGGGCCCAGGGAGAGGACAAATTGCTGGAAGGGGAGGGGAGAGAGGATTGCTGGCTATGGATGGAGGAGGGAAGGGCAGAGAGGGACAAGGATGGACATGGGGGCCCAGGGAGAGGACAAATTGCTGGAAATGGAGGGGAGGGGAGAGAGGAGGATTGCTGGCTATGGATGGAGGAGGGAAGGGCAGAGAGGGACAAGAATGGACATGGATGGGAGGGCAGGACCCAGGGAGAGAGGAGAAATTGCTGGAAATGGATATAGAGCAAGAAATGAAGAAGAAAGGAGAAAAGTAAAGAAATAAATGGAAAGGAAGCCCTGGAAATGGAGTTAAGAGGACAGATAGCAGCAGAATCAGATACTGGACCAGCATGATTGAAAAAAGAAAGTCACCAGACAACAAAGGTAGAAAAAAAATCATTTTATTTTCATTTTAGCATTTGGAATATGTCCACTTTGAGAATTTACATCTGCTATCTTATTTTGCAATGTATACCAATTTGTTTCTAAGAATATTGCTGACAATTCCTTTCAGTGTGGCAAGTGGTGAGCGATCATTTTCATGGGGGGGGGGGGGGGTGATCATTTTCACGGGGGGGGGGGGGGGCGCCAATTGATAGTCTGCAGGGGGGCGCCAGAGACCCTAGGCACGGCCCTGCCTCCCGGCTTCCCCGACTATCAAGGCTACTTTGTTTAGCAGCGGAAGCAGCCCCTGCAGCAACAACAAGAAGCCTGATTGAGACCGGCGTCGGATTTTCCCTCTCTGCTTGCATCACGACTCCCACCCTCACGCAAACAGGAAGTGTCCAAGCTAGAGCAGCACGGGACATGGGAGAGGGAAGGATCTGACGCCGATTCTGGCAGCATGTTATCGCTGCAGGGGCTGCTAAGTAAAGCAGGTTTGACGGTCCCGGGGGGGAGGGGAGAAACTGGTGCTGGACTCGGGGGGGGGGGGGGGGAAGGGGAAAAGAAACCGGTGCTGGACTCGGGAGGGGAGAGAGGAGGAAAAGAAACCGGTGCTGGACGGGGGGGAGGGGAACAAAGCAGTGCTGGACTGGGGGAGGTGGAGAGAGAGAGAGAGAGAGAGAGAGGGTATACAGTGGTGTTGGACTCAGAGAGGGGAGAGAGAGGGGAAACAGAAAGCGGTGCTGGACTCAGGGAGGGGGGGGGGGGTGGTTGAAGGCAAGGAGGTTAGATAAAGCAGGTGATGGAGACTATCAAGAGTTTTGACCAAAAGCAATAGTACAATCTATAGAAAACAATAACAAAAAGATTATTAGAGGTAAGGGACTACCTATGCCTGGTCCATCTGTAAAAAATCTAAAGATGTTCTATTTGATTAGGTAGTGCCTTAAAAGGTGGGGGACAAAATTATTATTATTTTTTTTTACAGCTTTTCAGTTTATTTGAAAGCTTCCCATATGTAGATATAAATATCACGAAGTAACAATTGAATATCACTAAAACAGCTTAAAAATATTGTAGCTAATAGAAACACCAGTAATAAATGCTGTATTTTTGTGCTCATTTTTCTACACTGTTCTATATAATACAGATGGCCAAATTTCAGTGAGGCTATCCTGTTTCCTGATGGGTTCATGTTAACTGTTGCAATCTGCCTTGGGAAGCCTGGTGTTATAAAGACGGACTTGAGGAGGAAGATGGTGGACCATAGGAGAAGGAGGGAAAGTGAGTGAGAGAAGGGGAGAAATGCTGGACTACAGATGCAGCTACACAAATCCTGATAGTTTGCTCCTTCCTGGATTGTGTACGCACAGTAAACCACATTTAGCATGCTTTCACTTCTGGTGTATGGTTTGCTGCCTATACAAACTGGAAGACTCACGGCATTAGGGATTTGTGTAGCACAATATGGAGGAAAGGGGGAGAGAGGGGATAGGGAATTGTTGGACCATACTGGTGGAGGGGACAGGGAGAGGGGAGAGGGAAATGCTGGACCACAGTGGTGGAGGAGAGAGAGGGGTTGTGGGGACATTGAGATGCTGGGCTACAAGGGTGTAAGGGGAGATATTGGCATGGTGGAACAATGTGGGGAGAGACCATGGCAGTTCTCAAGGAGAGATGAGTGAGAGGAGGATGGTAAGTACAGAGGGTAGAATTGTATAATGCGGAGTGGGTGAAAGAGAAGGGAATATGAGGCCAGGAGAGGTAAGGGTGAGAGGAGAAGATGGAAAGCTGTTAGGTACTGGTAAGTGAAATATAGGTGGAGGACTGAAGTGTGAGACGATGAAATCTAGGGGGAGAGAGAAAACAGAGAAAAAGGAAATGTGTCAGAGACAGATATAGTGAGGGAATAGAAGAGGAAAGTGAAGAAAGGACAAATGGACCGCACCCACTGGAAAGAGAGCAAAAGACATATTTATTTGTTACATTTGTATCCCACATTTTCCCACCTATTTGTAGGCTCACTGTGGCTTACATAGTACCGGAGAGGCGTTCGCAGACTCCGGTGTAAACAAATACAAAGTGATATTGTGGTAATATAAGGTTCATGTGGCATAGCCACATTAGGGAATCGTACAACGGAAGAGTTGTGTTATGTCCATAACGTTCTTTAGTTTTGTTGTGTTGCAGAGATCAAGCATTTATGTTGGATTGGTAGGGTATGCCTTTTTGAACAGGTTAGATAGGAAAACAAAAGAAGAAACTGGGACCAACAAGATTGAAAAAAATAAAATACCCAGACAACAAAGGCAGAAAAAAGTGTTTTATTCTGAGTTTATTTGTTGGAATATGTTAGCTTTGGGAAATGTGCAACACGGATGTCTTTGTAATTTTTTTTTCCCAGTAGAGGAAATACATTTGTGCTTTCATTTCTCCTATGCACATGCCTAGTTTGAATTCCTGGGGTTCCCAATTCAATTTTTATCTTTATATTTCTAATTTGTGATTCCTTGTTCTGTATTTGGTGTGTGACCAAGGTGTGGTATTCTATGAGCAAGTAGTTTCTGCGTACAACTCTGTAGCGGTTCCACTTTTTCTGTTTCACCAGTAGTAGTTGTATTGGTGTTCTAGGGCCCCATAAAATATTTGTAGTGCTGCCTGTTAAGTAGGATTCTTGTTTAAATTAGTGCTACTGTTCTATAGCAGATTTGCTTCGCGTATGTCGAGTTAGGATTTTTTTTCAAGTTTTGTGTTATTTCACAATGTGCCTGGTAATGGATTTATTTCACTATTATTGAGATGATGTGAGAGTCATAATTTTTTTATTTTTTACATTTTTGTATGGTAACTCCCATGGAGAAAATGTGCTAGTTATGATCTACACCTGTTGTTATGGAGGAGATAACGTTTTTGTGGACACAGAGCATGTTTACATTTAACATATAAGAACTGATATACTGTTTCAGACCAAGGTCCATGGGAATTATGTGTGCAGGGTGTAATGGATGCAAGCATCATCCATCATGTGTGTCCTGACTGAAAAAAAGTTGAGAACCATTGGCTATGGAGTCACACGGGGAGCTGCACAACACTTGATCCAGCATTTCTCCCTCTTTCCCCTGTCCTGCATAGTCCTATATCTCTCTTGACCTTTCTCCTTGGCGGACCTCCAGCAGCATTGACAAGTAAAGCAAACTGCCTCTGGCTGGCCCCACAAGTGTTCCCTGTATAGGTTTTTAGTGTCTTTTTGCAGGTTTTTGTGTTATTTCATAAACTGGCTCTATTTGACAGTAGGCTCTGGGGTAAGGGCTGTATTTTTGCTAGTTTAAACTTAACTGGTCAAGCCAATAATCAGTGTTGACCAGTTAAATTTAAACTGGTCAAAGATATACCTGCTATTTTGGTTACCAAATTTGGCCGCCAAACTTAGCCGGCAATGTGCTGAATATCGGTGGATAGTCAGTTATATCGTGCGATATAACTGGTTATCCACTAGGTGCAAACCAGCAATATTCAGTGAGAGAGAGCCAGCTATCTCTCACTGAATATTGCCAGATAGCCGGCTGCCGTTTAACTGGCCAGGAGCCATTCATGGCTGGTTAAACGTTTTTAAAAATCAGGTGAGATATGTTTGTAATACAGGAATCTCTCGACCCTGTTGCTATCATTGTCATAGGATACGACAAGAGATAGGGACCATCAGGCCCATCCAGTCTGCCCAGTCCTAGTATTGGGACAAAGCCATAGATCCCAAAGACTTTTCTATCACTTCTTAGTAAACAGAAATCATCTGTACATTTTGCATACCCCATTTCCTTTCTTTTGAAGTCAAAGGAGAGCTTATTGTGAGCAGAGAGACCTTTGGGAATAGGGAAGGGTGGGGTGCATGGCAGCAGAGTTATCGAGTTAGGAAAGTTATCTGAAAGTAAGGCCAGATGTTCAGGTGAACAAATGCTGCACTATTACTTCCAGCAGAAAATATACATATAAACTATAATAGGGGCAGTTATGAAATATGCCAAAAAAAGTCATAGCTTGACACCCATAGCGAGCATAAAGTCCTAAAAGCTGGCATATGTTAGACGTTTGTACCTTGATGAGCTTTTCTGATAGTTGTGAGTCTCTGAACAACTGGAAAGTACCAAACTCTTAAGTCCATGCCAAGAGTCTTGGTGTTTGTGTGTCTATAAATGTTGGTCACTATAAAGTAGGGATTCTTAAACATTTTTTGTTCCCACATCCCTTTAATTGATCAATGAACCCCTTGCATCCTCTTCCAATAGTGACTACTGACAGCTACATAAGTCGCTGTTAGCCACCATTAAAATTATTGAAGTACACAGTTATACTACCAATAAGTATCCTAATAATTGCTTGTTTCAATAACTTGCCTCAGATTTCAAGACCCTTCTCTTTACCGCATTTGACCTCTTCCCACACCCCCAAGAGGTGCGGACACCACTGGTTAAAAACCCCTGCTCTAGAGCCTCAGTCCCATGAAAGGAAAAAATAGTAAGAAAACTTCAGATGCATACAATCATAGACAGAGAATATGTCACCCTCCACCCCAACCTACCTGCCATGGCCAGTCCTACAGCAAAGGTCGTGTTTTCTACCTGCTCAGGTAGATCAGGTATGTGTTTCCAGCACCATTGGTTTGTAGGCAGCAGACAGTCAGGCAGGCGGGGCTCCTCTGTTTCACTCTGCACTGTTGAGATGGCAGCAGTTCCTGCTCCAGTGAAGGTGAAAGTCTGAATACCTGGAGACTTGCCACATATAAAGAAAAATGTTGTGGGCCTTGGCTCACTCTGTGCAGTGTGGTTACAGAAGGTTTAGATCTCAACTAGGCGGTGCCCGGACCTGAGAAGGTTAAAATACCAACCCATCAGCAGAAAACAGAAAGTATCTGGTTAATATGTAGCAGAGTGAAGCTTAACCCTTTGAATGCTCAGCATAAAGGATCCTCATCAGCTCACACATGCTTGCAATGGCCTTCTGTCCAGCTTCCTCCTCATATTTCCCCTATTCTTCTCCCTATGTTCTCTATGCTCAGAAGCAATGGAACACAATGAATTCTACACATTACAAGCTGTTGCCCTCTATACACAGTGAAACACAGAGCCCGTGCATTAAAGCCCACTTTAGAATACACCTGTGATAAGCACAATAAAAGTGGTCATGCAGAAAATAGTTAGCAACATTAAACTATTACACCTGTTCAGTCCTCTGAAGGGTGAAACACAGCTGACAATTAATGGTTACAGAACTTTGTTTGTTGAATGAACACATTTTCTTTCACAAAACATATGCTGTATGTTGTATGATCCAATACAAATACCCTACCACAAACAGCAGTTTGAAGCTCTGCATGCAACAGGAAAGTGTCAGGCACCCAAGTTGGTGTGTGTGACAAAAGCGTCAGTCACAAGTAACACATCCAGTGCGAGTGGTACTGTGTATCGAGATCCATATCCATCATGAAAGTGTCAAGTACACTACTCAGGTAACTTTTAGAAACTAGAGTTTTTGTCTTGAAACACAATGTATAGAAATGAGGCAAAGCTGAGACTGTTTGCGGATTAGAGGACTCAAAGAATTGGAACTAAGTACAGGTCACTTCAGCTCTATCTCTGTAGTCAGATCTAGTCTGAGCAACAGAGAGTTAACTGAACAAACTAGCTAGAATCCCGATGAATAAATGTGAAACGTCCACTTGAATGTTCATGTTTCCCAGAATTTGCTTGCATTTGACATATAGTAATACAGTAAATGATATGAAAGAAAGACCAATAGACCCATCCAGATCTGCCCAGTTTATTTATGTACAATTATTTATATTCCACAACTATCTACAGTTCTAGGTGGGGTACAAAAAAGGATCATAAAAACAATAAAATATACAATCCAAACCAACACATTCAAATCAATCACAAGCAGACATATCAGTAATTATATATTTTCACATACACTTACTGAATACCTGCAGAATAATGATAATCAATTACCAAATGCCCGATAAATCAAAGAGCTCTTCACTTGTTTTCTAAAAATATGGTTATTGTCACTCTGGTTTTCTACTGCTTGGGTGGATAGGCATATAGAGCTTCTGTTACAAAGCCGCACTAGCAATTCCCACGCGGCAAATGAGTCCATAGGAATTGAATGGACTTCCGCTCATTTGCTGCACTGAGAATCGGTAGCATGGTCCATAACTTCTCATATATTACTACTTTTGTATGTATGTATGCTTTTGGCTATCATTCTTGTGTGACTGATACAGAGTTTGAATGGTTAAGGTAGTTAGTTCTTTCCTATCTATAATTGGCATTCTTTTCTGTTATTGGTTTTTATTGTAAACCACTTTAATTTACTTGCAATGAAAGCAGTATAGCAAATTTAGGGGTCTTTTTACAAAGGCATGCTAGTGTTTTTAGCGTGCACAAAAAATAAGCGTGCACTAAATGCTAGAGACGCCGATATATTCCTATGAATCAAATTTACAAGACCTGACTTTATAAATGTGGGGAGCCTTTCATATATATCTCTATCATCTCCCAAACATTCACTCTTTTACATTCTATAAATATATTCCATCTGCTTCCCAATATATGTTAAAGAAACTTTTTCTTTATGGGGATAATCAGAATCTTCATCAGCAATCCCTTACGGGCACAGCGTCCCTCATATTTAGGGCAACCTCTCTCTCTCCACTGCAACTGTCCCCGACACCTTCAAGCATGCTGTAGTCACGCCACTCCTCAAAAAACCATCACTAGACCCTACCTGTCCCTCCAACTACCGCCCCATCTCCCTCCTACCCTTCCTCTCCAAGACACTTGAGCGCGCAGTCCACAGCCGCTGCCTTGATTTTCTCTCCTCTCATGCCATCCTTGATCCGCTTCAATCCGGTTTTCGCCCTCTTCACTCGACAGAAACAGCACTTTCTAAAGTCTGTAATGACCTGTTCCTTGCCAAATCCAGAGGCCACTACTCCATCCTCATCCTCCTGGATCTATCCGCCGCTTTTGACACTGTCAATCATGACTTACTTCTTGCCACACTGTCCTCATTTGGGTTCCAGGGCTCTGTCCTCTCCTGGTTCTCCTCCTATCTCTCCCACCGCACCTTCAAAGTTCACTCTCATGGATCTTCCTCCACCCCCATCCCCTTATCTGTTGGTGTTCCCCAGGGATCGGTCCTTGGACCCCTTCTCTTCTCAATCTACACCTCTTCCCTGGGCTCCCTGATCTCATCTCATGGTTTCCAGTATCATCTCTATGCTGATGACACCCAACTGTATCTCTCCACACCAGACATCACCGCGGAGACCCAGGCAAAGGTATCGGCCTGCTTATCCGACATTGCTGCCTGGATGTCCAACCACCACCTGAAACTGAACATGTCCAAGACCGAGCTTATCGTCTTTCCACCAAAACCCACTTCTCCTCTTCCTCCACTTTCTATCTCAGTTGATAACACCCTCATCCTCCCCGTCTCATCTGCCCGCAACCTCGGAGTCATCTTTGACTCCTCTCTCTCCTTCTCTGCGCATATCCAGCAGATAGCCAAGACCTGTCGCTTCTTCCTCTTTAACATCAGCAAAATTCGCCCTTTCCTCTCTGAACACACCACCCGAACTCTCGTCCACGCTCTCATTACCTCTCGCCTGGACTACTGCAACTTACTCCTCACCGGCCTCCCACTTAGCCATCTATCCCCCCTTCAGTCTGTTCAGAACTCTGCTGCACGTCTCATATTCCGCCAGAAACCGATATACTCATATCACCCCTCTCCTCAGGTCACTTCACTGGCTTCCGATCAGATACCGCATTCAATTCAAGCTTCTCCTTCTTACCTACAAATGCACTCAGTCTGCTGCCCCTCACTACCTCTCTACCCTCATCTCCCCTTACGTTCCCACCCGTAACCTCCGTTCACAGGATAAATCCCTCCTCTCAGTACCCTTCTCCACCACCGCCAACTCCAGGCTCCGCTCATTCTGCCTCGCCTCACCCTATGCTTGGAACAACCTTCCTGAACCCTTACGCCAAGCCCCCTCCCTGCCCGTCTTCAAGTCTTTGCTTAAAGCCCACCTCTTCAATGCTGCGTTCGGCACCTAACCCTTACCGTTCAGTGAATCCAGACTGCCCCAATTTGACTGCCCCTATCGGACCGACCGTTCACTTGTCTATTAGATTGTAAGCTCTTTGAGCAGGGACTGTCTCTCTTTGTTAAATTGTACAGCGCTGCGTAACCCTAGTAGCGCTCTAGAAATGTTAAGTAGTAGTAGTAGTAGTAGTAGTAGTGTAACTTCCTCATAGATCAACCCAATATTATCCGTTTTTCTTTTTTTCTTTTCTGTCCTTTAACTCTTCATAATTTCCACTTAGCAATTTAAACAAGTACTAGACTGTTTCACTTTTACTTATAAGTAGCAAGGTACTTAGCTTTTTAGCAGAGATTTTTGCAAACGAGCCACGAGGTTTGGCTCGTTTGCAAAAATCGTTGCTAAAAAGCTAAGTACCTTGCTATTTATAAGTAAAAGTGAAACAGTCTAGTACTTGTTTAAATTGCTAAGTGGAAATTATGAAGAGTTAAAGGACCGAAAAGAAAAGAAAAAACGGATAATATTGGGTTGATCTATGAGGAAGTTACACGGTGCCCTAAATATGAGGGACGCTGTGCCCGTAAGGGATATATTCCTATGGGCATCTCTAGCATTTAGCACATGCTAAAAACGCTACTGTGCCTTTGTAAGAACATAAGAATAGCCATACTGGATCAGCCCAGTATCCTGCTTCCAACAGTGGGCAACCCAGGTCACAAGTACCTGGCAGAAACCCAGTTAGTAGCAACATTCCACTCTACCAATCCCAGGGCAAGCAGTGGCTTCCCCCATGTTGTCCATCCCAATAACAGACTATGGACATAATATCTGGAGTTGTCATAGAGCCTGGTATCTACTATCACTAGCATAACTTTGGAGAGTGGGAGGGTGTCAGTGACCACTGGGACCTGTCAAACAAGTGCGGGAAAATTGTGCTGAGCGCATGCTCAGATACAATTCTCCCGCACTTCTACTCCTTGATCAGAGATAATTGCGTTGCTTAAGTTTGCATGCATTATCTCTGATCATCGATGCAGAAAAGCCCTGCGCTATTCCAGCGCTATTTTTAGAGCGCTGTTTGGAACAGCGCAGGGCTTTGGATCATGAGGGCCTTAGTTTGCACTCATTTTCAAAAGAGAATTGGAATTAACAGCCAATTATTGGCTTAAATTGGTGTTAATTTGCCACCAATTGGCAGTCGTGCATGCAGCTGATCTTAGTCTCTATGCTAGAAGCTATCTATACAATTTCTGTTGGGTGCAACTCCTAAGAGATTGTAGCTGAAGAAGGGGCATAGGTGGGTCAGGAATGTGGCTATAAATTATATGCACAGGTTATAGAATACTAGGAATGACGTGCATAACTGCCAATAGTTAGACACGAGCACAGCCTTTGACATGGCGTAAGTACTCATGCCCAAGGTTAGGCATGAAACTGGGAACTTTGCTAGTGTTCTATGGTTCAATAATTTTTATTGATGAACAGTATAGTAAACACAACTGACAGCATTGATACATCCATTTTCGTGTACTTTCACTTTATACACTTCAGTAATTCTCATCTACTGTAACACCAAAATTTTTTATGTTTTCCCCCTCCCACCCCCCCACCCCACAACTTCTAACAGATGATAATGGTTCCTTATCTTATCACTGTGAATAGTAACCGCTCTATCCAATTAGCTAGAGGGACCAGTTAATCGAGCATATGAATTTGCATCACTAAAGAATCACAACTCTATACTCTAATCAATAAAATGAAGATACATTATAACATAATCTAGAGACCCCCAACCCCAGGCGAGCCACTCCCATAGTCAATATGCATTCCAACGTCGCATCACCATAACATATATCCCAAACCTACCCCCCATCCCATCCCCTTTTCTCCTTCTCCTCCCCCCTCCCTTAGATTATTCTGATGATTCCCAGAGTCAAGAGGAGCCTCATCTGAGTTAATTTTATACAACACAATGAAATTTATCTATGCGTCCCGTAAGCCTTAATCCTATGTCTTAAGCTGGTCACTTCCCTATCTTGCTTCCCCCCTTGCAACCTGTGTCCTATAAAGGCAACAATACTCAAACTCTCTCAATTTTTTTCTTTTTTAATAAATTCAACAGGAAACTTCTCCCTCTGGGGGTCAGAGTATTCCATAAAGGTTCCCATTGTGCCTGAAACTTCCTGCCTGGCAAACTGTCAAGATCATGAATCCCACACCTGTCCACTCGCATTTGCTTTATAATCTGGGATCTCCATACCTGCTGAGGCGGTTCTTCACTCTTTCTCCAATATTGTAAAATAGTTGTGATTCCAAAGTAAATTGCTAGCCTAATGAAGGCTTTGAAGCCTTCCAGAGGATCCCGCGAATACTTGAATGCATTAAACAACATTAGAGGATCCCAAACCACAGTGCAACTCCACATCCCCTCTATCCCTTCTAGCATCCTGCGCCAAAAGCGCTTCACATATTTGCAGTGCTAAATCATATGCCCCAAAGCAGCTGAAGCTTCCTGGCATTTTGGACAATCACCATTATCTGCAAGCCCTGCGCGATATGCTCTGTATGGGGATATGTGTGTCCGCATGAACCACCTGTATAGTTTCTCTCTTTGTGGTATGGAAAGCCTCCATTTATACAATGACTTTAGAAACATTTCACAGGTGTTCACGGAGACCTAACTTCTCAAATCTCTGGTCCATTCTGAGGCCAATTTAACCACATCTAGTTCCATGATCATATCTTTTAACTGCTGATGGTGAAATCTCAATGGCACCTGCAATTGAGCCCCCAATGTATAATCTTCAGAAATTACCTCCACAACATCTTCTGTTAAATCAGACCAATCTAGGGTACCCACATAATGCTTTAATTGATAGTATGCAAAATAATGATTTGACGAAATCTGATATTTTAATTGCAGTTCTGGGTATGAGTACATCTTGCCTTCCTCATTCACTACATGAGCTAAGTATACTATTCCCTTTTCTGCCCATCTGGTAAAAACACTCCTCCCCTGCCCTGGTGGAAAGGCCGGGTTGTCACAGATGGACATCCATGGGATCACCTTGGCCGAGAAGAAGTGTCGCCTACATAACCAGCGCCAAGTTTCCCTCAGAGCTTGCAGTACTGTGTGTCGTTTAAAGGCATCTTTAGGCAAGGTCCCTCGTGTGTAGTAGATAGCTAAAATGTATCCCTGGAAATCTAGAAGTTTCTAACTCTGTCAAAGAGAACTCTGAGGACCCCCTATACCAGTCATTAATATTCCTCATAGAACAGGCTACCGTAAAATATTTAATATTTAACAAACCCATTCCTCCTCCCTCCCGAGGAGACGCAGTCAGTTGATATGGGATCCTAGGCCTCCTCCCCTGCCATAGATATTCCTGTATCATACGCTGTAGCTTCCCTTCGTCTTTGCGTTTCAGAAATAAGGGTAACTACTGGAATACATAAAGCCATCTTGGTGCAATCACCATATTAAATAGTGCTATTTTGCCCCACACTGTGAGGGGTAATTCCCTCCACATGATCAATTTATTTCTGGTCATATCTAAAAGTGGATCAATATTATCCCGGTATAAGCCAGCTCTTGTCCCAGAGAGATAGACCCCTAAGTACTTCATTTTGGAATCCACCCACTTAATGGGAAAGTTCCCTGACCAACCCTTATGGGTATCAACGTCCATTGGCATTGCCCCTGATTTATCATAATTAAGGGTAAATCCTGATAACTGGCCAAACTCCTGGATGAGTCCCAGTGCCGCCGGGAGGGATCTACGCGGGTCTGTAAGTATCAAGAGAATGTCAGCAGCATAAGCTAATGCTCGTATCTCATGCTTCTCCATTGTCACCCCTTGTATCTCTGTTGTTGAGTTCAGTAATCTCAATAAAGGCTCTAATGCCAAATCAAACAATAAGGGAGAAAGGGGGCAGCCTTGTCTTGTTCCCTGCTTAACTTGAAATCTCTATGTTATTCCCCCATTGACTGCGACTTGGGCAAACATATTTGTATATAGGGCCTTAATGGCTCATTGTATCTCGCCAGGGAATCCCACCCAATCTATGGTTTCAAAAAGGAAGTCCCAGCTTACTTTGTCAAAAGCCTTAGCGGCGTCCAAGCTTACCACCATCCCTGGAATTTGCTGATAGCGGCAATGAGCCATTGCCAACAAGGCCCTCCGCACATGTAGTACTGAGTGCCTCCCTGGGATGAAGCCCACCTGCGCCGGGTCTATGATAGATGGCAGACACTTCGCCAAGCGTCTAGACAATATTTTTGCTAGTAATTTAATATCAACATTGATAACGGATATGGGTCTATACGACTCAGGCTCTTCTGCTGCCTTCCCGGGTTTCAACTAGTGTTCTATAATGGCAGTTCCACAAGGAGGCACTGTTATAGAATTCATGCTCAGCGCACATCATCCTGGCACCAAAATTATATTACAGAAACCAGTGAAGAGGGCCTCAGGTGGAACGACGACGTGGAAGCAATCATGAAAGGAAGCAAAATTTATTGAAAGACCTGACATAACCTATGTTATGAATGGAGGAGTGGCCTAGTGGTTAGGGTGGTGGACTTTGGTCCTGAGGAACTGAGTTCGATTCCCACTTCAGGCACAGGCAGCTCCTTGTGACTCTGGGCAAGTCACTTAACCCTCCATTGTCCCATGTAAGCCACATTGAGCCTGACATGAGTGGGAAAGTGCGGGATACAAATGTAATAAAAAAAAATATGTTTTGGCAAATGCCTGTGTCAGGAGTCTTTTGGATGGGATCACAGAACGGTAACCATGCTGTCTTAAGTGCTGAAGCTGCCAGTATCTTCATTTATTCTCATTCAGTGAAGACGTTTATGAGAAGATATATAAAAACTCTACACACTAAAGTGGAAGGTATAACATTGGCTGTGCAGCAGAGAGCCAACATAATAGGGAAAAAAGGGGTTAATTTGTGAAATGTTTTAGGAAATTTGGGGTTTTAAGGGAGTGACATTGAAATAATTAATGTAATATAAATGCATTACGGGTTGGTAAATTTAGGACATTTGTGAAAAGGGTGGCAAATTGGAGGGAAAGAAAATGCTTTCGAAGCAGGGAGTGGTTAATTGTGTATTGAGGGAGGTGTTAGTGTTAGCAGGGGAGAATAAGGAACACTGGGTGGGAAGGAAAAGTTGTGTGAGGAGAGGAGAGAGGGTATCTGTGTGGGTGAAATTCACCCGCCTGACCCAACCTGGTGAAAACTGGGTTGTTGGGGGGGGGGGGGGGGGGGATTGGTATTTTGGAATCAGGGAGATGCGGGGTTCGCAGCTTGGTTGTGGGGTATTAAGTTTATTTCTGTAAATTTGGCCAGAATTTCAAATCATAGGGCCTAAATTAGGCCTAGCAATGTTGGTCTCGTGTGCGTCACTGCCACGGTATGGGGCACTACCCAGTCGTACCTTGGTTCGTGGGGTGGGTAATGGGAAAGATTTGATGGGAGGAGGTTAAATGGTGAAGCTAGTACGTTACTATCTAGCTACATGGGTGTTGAAAAAAGTTTATGATAACATGTTTGAAAAAGGTTAAGATTGTAAAGTTTATGATAACATGTTTGAAAAAGGTTAAGATTGTAAATCTGACATTCAGTAAATAAAGCTGCAGCCAGTGACTTGTCAATTTGAGAAATATAATTGCCTCATGTGTGCCACTGGATTTAGGTTTCTGTGAAGTGGCAAATGAAGCTTGCAAATGCCAATGATATGTGCTGTGATCCCATTCGATAGATTCCTGACACAGGTATTTGCCGAAACACGGACCATGTTGTGTCCTTTAATAAATTTTGCTTCCTCTCATGATTGATTCCACTTTTTTGTTCCATTTGAGGCCCTCTTCACTTTTTTGATGCACTGTTGGTTTTGTGTTGCTGTTTCCCTCCAATCTGCTTTGCCAAAATTATGATGCCATTTATTGAACTTGCTTCAAAGCAGCAGCATACTGAGGGTGGAGCGGTAGGGGTGGTCTGCCCCAGGTGCACACTGCATTGGGGGTGCAGGGAGCAGCCATGTGGCTGTCGGCTCCGCCGGTTCCCATCTCCCTCTGATGTTACTTCCTGTTCAGGGGCAGAGGGAGCAGGGAACTGGCGGAGTCGACAGCCACGTGGCTGCTCCCAGCACCCCAGGAGGTAAGAACAATGCACTGGGGGGGGGGGTGTTTTCAGGTGATGCGCTGGGCGATGACGATGCTGCACCCAGTGGGGGGGGGGGGGGGGGGGGGATGCGCAGCTGCAATCCGCCCCGGGTGGCAGCAATTTAAACCTGAAGATGAAAGAAGGGTTGCTGCATAGGATAGTAGATTACAGTCGAGATGGTTCACAATGATAACAGGAAAAAAATTTGTGCCACAGAGAAATGCAGATTCTGTAAAGAAGAGCTGAAAATGGTCACTCATTCCATAGCTGGCTGCAAAGATCTGGTTACAGGAAACCTGTATTCAGACAATACGTTAAGGCAGCATGTCTTGCCCACTGGAAATAGTGTAAACACTATAACCACCGGACATAGTTGTAAAGGAAAAGAACACAAGAAAGACATTGAGCTCCGGGCCATGGAGGAGCTTTGGAGCGGAGGAGCGGCGCCGGTCGGAGAGCGGCAGGCGATGAAAGGTGAGAAAGGTACCGACTATAGAGCGGATAGTGGCGGGTGACCAAGCAAGCTGCACCCACTACCCTCCTGCAGCAACGAGAGACGACCAGCCATCTCCATACCAGGATCCACACAGCCGCGAGACCCCGAAGTGACCCAGGCCATTGCCTTTTCCTCTTCCTAGCTCCTGCCCACCCACAAACGCCACGCCGGAGCTGCGAACCCTCAGTGACCCGACAGCACACCTGAGCCCTACTATATGGAAGAGCATTCCTGGAAAGACGCACAAAGGACGTAAAAACACGTACCGGAATATGTCTAAACAGTTTCCTACCGCCAACCATTGTTACAGCTCTCAAAGTCACGGAGACTCTGCGTCCTGGAGCAACACCTCCAATTCACCTGACTGTGAGTAAATTATCTGTATCTATTTCTAAAAAAAAAAAAACCAAAACAAAGACCCAAGTCGAACCACGTACCCTATCAAACACGGCATACCAAGAGCCGAAATTGAACTAATGCCAAAATGAATACCAATAAATTACTCCTAGCAATTTACTCCTTATCACTGATCCATCTAACACTAACTACCCCACATGCAGAAAGTAACACCATCCCCATACTACATAATCACCAAAGACTGATTAGATACACTCCACCTCATCAAACCGACAACAACCAAAACAAAGGAAAAACACCAACATGCGGACAACCACAACAGAAGGGAAAGAAACCCTATAACAAACCCACAATAACAAAGAAACGACAACTAACAAAAATCCACACAACACCAAACACAGACGACCCACACCAAAAAAATTCAAATAGGCTACATCAACGCCAGATTCGTAGTAAACAAAACAACAATAGTAACAGACTGGATCACGTCAGAAAACTTTGATCAACTTTTCATCACTGAAACCTGGATCCATGATCTAAAGCACCCCATAATCCTAGATCTCTGCCCCCCAGGATATAAAATCGCTCACTAGACCAGAAAGGAAAAGAGAGGCGGAGGCATAGCATTAATCTATCCATTCCAGTTTACCATCGAAACTACTGCCGAGTCCATAACACCCCAACTTGAAATTGCCTCAATCAGAATCCACAACAAAACCCTGCTTGATCACCTGAATTGTCTCTTGTTTTATAGACCACCAGGTAATTGGAATGAAGGCCAGACAATCTTCACTGACTTCATTTCGAACACATGTGCAACCAGTGCATTTTTTCTAGCGAAAAAGGTGCCGGTAATCAAATGCTAGGCCACCCTTCAGGAGTAGGGTGATCACTGAGGGACCCACCCCACAATAGCCAGGCCCCCTGCAACCAGTCACAGATCTATGACAAGGCAGAATTAGTGTGTAGAGCCTGAGCTCTTTCATTAGAACTTGGGGTCCATGGGTCAATTTTAGCAGACAATGGAAAAGGTGCCGGTACTCAGTACCCCCTCAAAAAACTCCCTGTGTGCAACCAACGCCAATATACTAACATTAGGAGACATTAACCTCCACCTAGAAGACCCAAACTCCACAAACGCCCGAGAATGTAAGGAATTCCTCCACTCATGGGATCTCAAATGGTCTCAAATGCAAGCAACCCATGTCAAAGGGCATGCACTCAACCTCATTTCACACAAACTGTCAACAGACCAGAACCTAATAATAACAGATATCAAATGGTCAGAAACACTATGGACCGATCACTACAAACTAAACCTATCCCTAAAATGGGGGAAGAAGGGCTCAAACCTCACACAAGAACACACAACCTACAGCACCAGAGGCCAAATAGACCCGAAAACATTCTGGCTACAGATATACAATAACGAATGGACAGCACAAACGGACTCCACGCACTATCTCACAGAATGGGATAAAAGATGCAGAAGTATACTAGACGAAATAGCACCCTTACGAACAAGAACCTCACATAGGCATAACGCTATACCATGGTTCAACGATGAACTTCAAACTAATGATGCCCCTACTAGCCAAGTCCTTATCTGACCAAGGTCTTAACCCTTTCATCTATACGGACGATGTCACAATATACATTCCTTACAATCATGATCCGACAGAAATCACTAACAAAATTAAGCTCGGCCTGAACATCATGGACTCATGGGCAAATGCATTTCAACTAAAACACACTATCTCATCCTCTCATCCCAATACAATGTGATCAACCCAGGGGCGTATCGTGGGGCCACAGGGGCCTGGGCCCCCGCAGATTTCGTCCTGGCCCCCCTCCCGGCGCCAGCCCTCCTCCGCTGCCGTTTCTTACTTTTGCGCCGAGGTCCACTTCCTCCTGCGCCTTTAAAAATATTTCTTCAGCTGGCGGGGGACCCCAACCCCCGCCAGCCAACCCGAGGTGACGTCTTTCAAGTTCTTTGTCCGCCATGGCCGACGTGCTGGAGTTGAGCGGCTGAATCCAGTTCAGAGTCTGACTTCACAAGACGTCCGAATGTCGCACACGATGTCAGACTCCGAACTGGATTCAGCCGCTCAACTCCAGCACGTCGACCACGGCAGACGAAGAACTTGAAAGACGTCACCTCGGGTTGGCTGGCGGGGGTTGGGGTCCCCCACCAGCTGAAGAAATATTTTTAAAGGCCCAGGAGGAAGCGGACCTTGGCGCAAAAGTAAGAAATGGCAGCGGGGGAGAGCTGGCGCCGGGAGGAGGGTGGAGATAGTCGTTGGTGGCGGTGGGGGGGTCCGGTAATGGCGGCGGGGGGGGTCGTTGGTGGCGGGGGGGCTAAAATGTGACCCCTCCCTCTGGCTCTGGCCCCCCCCTACCGCGGGAGGCCAGATATGCCTCTGGATCAACCCCACAAATATAAACAACTCAGATTACACCCTCCCCATCTCAGACAGCCTGAAACTCCTCGGCGTTACAATCGACCACAACCTAACACTAGAGAACCACGTGAAATCCACATTTAAGAAAATGTTCCACTCAATGTGGAAACTCAAACACGTGAAACCATTCTTCCCGAAACATTTCGGAACCTGATACAATCAATGATACAAAGAGGCATATTTTCAAAGCACTTTGGGAGGCTAAGTTCCTAGGTTTCTATGGAACTTTGGGAGGCTAAGTGCTTTGAAAATATGCCTCTAAGCCACCTAGATTACTGCAATGGAATTTATGCGGGATGCAAAGAACAACTCATAAAGAAACTTCAGACCGCTCAAAACATGGCAGCCAGGCTTATATTTGGAAAAACACAATTCGAAAGCGCCAAGCCCCTCCATGAAAAATTGCACTAGCTCCCAATCAAAGAACGTACTGCTTTCAAAATTTGCACCCTGGTTCATAAGATTATCTACGGCGAGGCCCCGGGATACATGACAGACCTCATCAATCTACCAGAAATACAACCGGATCAACATGAACATATCTAAACCTCCACTACCCAAGCTGCAAAGGACTCAAATACAAATCAACTTATGCATCCAGCTTTTCCTACATAAGCACACAACTATGGAACGCACTACCAAAAGCCGTGAAAACAACCTATAACCACCTAAACTTCCGGAAATCACTAAAAACCTACTTGTTCAAAAAGGCATACCCTACCGACCCTACTTAAATACCTGAACCCTGCAACACTACGAAACCAAAGAATGTAATGGATATAACTTAACTCTTCCTCTATACGATTCCCTAATATGTTTGTTGCACATGAACCTTATTCTACCATAACATCACTGTGTACCTGTTTATACCGGAATTGGCGAACGCCTTTACGGTACTATGTAAGCCACATTGAGCCTGCAAATAGGTGGGGAAATGTGGGATACAAATGCAACAAATAAATACATTGATAAATTTTCAGTGCCAAATGATTATTCTGTAGAGAGAGAAGATCCTCAAGTACCAAGAAATTCAGTCAGAGACCAAGAAAATGTGCAGAAAGATACAAAAAATATTACCTCGTGCTGGGTGCCACAGACTTGATTTAAAAGCAATTTCCAGGCACTCCTTGATAAGTTACCTGTGCACATTACATCCAATGAACTCCAGAAGGAAGCTTTCTGTTTCATGTTGCAAGAACTACGGTGGACCTTAGCAGTCACCAACTCCCTCTACCCTTTCCCACCCTTGTTGGGCAGGTGAAAAGTGCACATGAAAATTGAAATACTGTGTAAACAAGGAACTTGGAAGAAAGCAGTGCAAGTGTCACTTCTCTGCTCTCCATCACCCACAGAGCTGTGTCCGCCTGAACTCTGCACGCAAGGGTCCCCAGCAAGACCTATATCCTACAGTTCCTTTTCTTCCCAGTGTGTGACCTATTGGCCTGTTCCCTCCAAAATGAAAACCCACAGCTTTGCATTAAAAAAATGTCAAACTACTTTTTACCTGGATCTAGCAATGGCCCACTGCGCTGTGCTGAGTCTGCTGTTGCTGCTGTGTAAACACCGTTCATGCAGGGCTTGGCTTGGTGTGCTTTGCTATGTGTAAACATTCCCAGAGTCGGGCTCCTGATACTGCCTTGCTGGAAGGAAGGTGGGGGAAGGTCTGTTTGATGACTGCTGCTGGCTAATGGTGCACTGTTTCCCAAGGAAGGATCAGAAAGAACGTGCAGCTTGCAGAAGGCAAGGGAAATATATTTCTAGGCCATTGCTACCATCGCAGAGTGTTAAGCTACTGGAAAATTAATTCAGGTCAGCTGGTGGTATTCACTGTAGATACTTAAAGCAGATTTTTAAAAACCCCAAAACATTTCTATACTGAAATACCTTCTTGATTTAATTTATTTGTTTGTTTGTTTGTTGCATTTGTATCCCACATTTTACCACCTATTTGCAGGCTCAATGTGGCTTACATTATGCCCTAATGGTAGGGTTGTCATATTTTGTCCTCTGAAAAAGAGGACACGTCCCGCCCCCTGCCCTGCCCATGCCCCGCACCCCGCCCACACCCCGCCCCTTCCACATTCTTGTCCCGCCCCTGTCATATATTCCCATCCCCCTGGGTCACATATTCCCCTCCCCTGCCCCCCCCCCCCCCGTCACCTCCCCTCCCCCGGGTCACCTCCCCTCCCCTTACTTACTATCTACTGCCCTGGTGGTCTAGTGACGTCTTTGGGTCAGGAAAGAGCCCCCTCTTTCCTGCCTGGAGCTCTGTCCTTGCCCTGCATCCTGTTGCTGTGACGGTCTTGGGATTCAAAATGGTCGCCGAGAGTTGAAGTCTCACGTGGCCACTTCAACTGTCGGCGACCATTTTGAATCCCGAAACCATCACAGCAACAGAATACAGGGCAAGGCAGCACTCCGGGCAGGAAAGAGGGCGCTCTTTCCTGCCCCGAAGAGGTCACTAGACCACCAGGGCAGTAGATAGTAAGTAAGGGAAGGGGAGGGGAGGCTAAGATAGGCCCACCGCCCGCCCGTTTGTCCAGAAAGCCAGACAAACGGGCGGACTGGCAAAACCTATCCGGGTAAATCCGAACGTATGGTAACCCTACGTAATGGCGATCGCCATTTCCAGAATGAGAAATACAAAGTGGTATTGCATTAAAGTTGATAAGTGACAGAGTAAATTAAGCAGTCAAGTATAGAGAGTTGGATATGTGTGGAAGAGATCACATTTGTTGATCTTGGTGGTATGTCTTGTTGAAGAGATGGGTCTTCAGTATAAATTTCGTTGTCTGGTATTTAGGATGGATCATTGTGGTATGCCTTTTTGAACAGGTTTGTTTTTAGTGATTTTAGTGATTAACTGCTATAGGTGGGTCCTAGCATCTATTCAAGCTTTTCCATAAAATCCACTTTCTATCTGTGGCTCCCAACATACTTGTTTCTCTTATGAGATAGCCTCCTACTCATAGGACAAGACCTGCCACAATTCCGCTTACTACCCCCCCCCCCCCTTTTTCTTTTACAAAGCCATGCTAGTGGCTGCTGCGCGGGAATGCAGACACAGTGGAGCAAATTGAGAGCTTGATTGATCAAATGAATGGGCTGTGTCGGCATTACTGCACCAACAGCTGCTAGCGCGACTTTGTAAAAGGGGGCCTAAGTTTGCTACCTCACTTGATCAAGCCCTTAGTTTGCTCCACTGTGTGCATGGGATTTGTATAGAAACATAGAAACATGACGGCAGATAAAGGCCATATGACCCATCCAGTCTGCCCATCCTCTGTAACCCCTAATTCTTCCTGTTCCTAAGTGATCCCACATGCTTATCCCATGCCTTTTTAAACTCTGGAACAGTCCTCAACTCCACCACCTCCACCGGGAGGCCATTCCACACCTCCACCACCCTTTCTGTGAAATACTTCCTTAGGTTACTCCTGAGCCTATTCCCTCTCAAATTTGTAGTATGCCCCCACATTCCAGAGCTCTCTCATTTGAAAAAGGCTCTCTTCCTGTACATAAATGCCCTTGAGATATTTAAACGTTTCTATCATATCTCCTCTCTCCCTCCTCTCTTCCAGCATATACATGTTGATATTCATAAGCCTGTCACTATAATTTTTGCATTCAAGACCGCTTACTAATTTTGTAGCCACCCTCTGGACCGACTCCATCCTGTTTATATCTTTCCATAGGTGCAGTCTCCAGAACTGCACGCAGTACTCCAATGAGGCCTCACCAGAGACTAATACAACGGCATTATCACCTCCTTTTTCCTGCTGGTCATGCCTCTCTTTATGCACCCAAGCATCCTTCTGACTTTGGTAGTCGCTTTTTCTACCTAGCCTCACTGAGTTAATACTAGCTAATTATTTCCATGCCTAGCAAGAGTATGGGAGGCGTGGAGGCATATTTTCAAAGCACTTAGACTTACAAAGTTGTATGCTAACCTATGGAACTTTGTAAGTCTAAGTGTATTGAAAATGAGCTCCATAGTTCTCTGGGATAGGTATGCACATTATTTATTGGGATTTATTATCCGCCTTTATGAAGAGATTCACTCAAGGCAGTGCACAGCAGGTACAGCTCGACATAAAATTTATAATTTGGTTAACTGCATAGCAATAGTAATAGATCGAATATAAGCATAAATACAATCAATGAGGTAATTTTGGAGATGGCAAATAGATTCCTAGTATGAGAGTGAAAGAGAACAGGAAAGAGGCTTGTGTAAGCAGTTGGCGTTAAGATGTGACCACAAGAGGAATGAGAGCTGCTCATTTCCATAGATGAAGATCCTACACGTTCTCATTTTCAAATGTGGTATATGTCATTGAATGCAGTGGCGTACCTAGGGTAGTTGACACCCGGGGCAGGTCATTTTTTAAACACCCCCCCCTCCAAAATCTAGTACTAGGCATGCCGAGAATACAAAACACTCAGGACCTATAGAGCAATTCTAGCATACCATAAGCAGTAATTTCTACAAGTCACACAAGGAAAAGGAAAGCATCTTAAACACTACAGTGAGCACTAGAACATCAATTCACCTACTGTAAAACGAAACCAGGCAGAATAACACAGATCGTCCATCTTGCACAGTCAATGCCAACCGAAAGCCATGTCTTTTTTACAAGCACAGATACACCCTAATCCACTATAGAATAAGCAATAACCTTTCTATTTAGACAAAAATTAAACTGAACCCCCAAGATGCCAGACTCTGCATACAATGCAAACACCACAGAAACAGAAAATGTCCCCTAGTACTGTGCAAAACATAAAGACAGCAGATGTAAATTTGAAAAAACTAACAAGTACCAATCACCACTTTACAAATTAACAAATAGAATAAAACAAATATAGAAATAAAATAATACCATTTTATTGGACTAATACATTTAGCTTTCAGAGGCCAAAAACATCCTTCCTCAGTCATACAGTGTAGTGCTGTTACAATATCCTATCCGGACCTGAGGAAGGGGGTTTTGTTCTCCGAAAGTTAGCCAAAATGTATTAAAATTAGTCCAATAAAAAGATTACCTTGTTTACATGTTCTATTATAAACATTAACACAGCTACAATACTACTTTATCCTAAAGCAAAAAAAATTAAAAATATATATTTTATTTACAGTTTGTCGTCTCTGGTTTCTGCTTTCCTCATCTTCTTTTCACTGTCTTCCTTCCATCCAGCATCTGTCTTTGTTCTCTCTCTGCCATCCAGTGTCTGCCCTCTCTGCTGTCTCCTCCATCCAATGTCTGCCCTCTCTCCCTGCCCCTTCCATCTACATCTGCCCTCTATCTCTGCCCCTTCCATCCACCATCTGCCCCTGTCTGCCCTCTCTCTCTCCCCCTTCCATTCACTGTCTGCCCTTTCTATCCCTTCCATCCACTGTCTGCCCTTTCTCTCTGCCCCTTCAATCCATCATTTGCCCTCCCTCTCCCCATCCATCCAGGGTCTGCCCTCCCTCTCCTCCCCCTTCCATCCAGGATCTGTCCCCTCTCTCTTCCCCTTTTTTCAGCCCCCAGTTCCAGCCCCACTATCCCACCAGTCCCCAGTTTCAGCCCCAGTCCTTTTCTCCCACCAGTCCCGAGCTTTAGCCCCAGCCACTTCTCCCTGTCCCCTTTTAGCCCCCAGTTTCAACCCCAGCCCTTTTCTGTCACCAGTCCTGAGCTTCAGCCCCAGCCACTTCTCCCTGTCTCCTTTTCAGCCCCCAGTCCCCACAATTTCAGCCCCTGCCGCCTTTCAGCCCCCAGTCCCAATACTAGCTCCCTTATCCCACCTACCCTCCTTCAGCCCCCAGTTTCAGCCCCCTTCATCTACATGCCGTGCCCCCCTTTTCAGCCCGACCCATTCTCCCACCTGACCCAGGCATGCCCCATTTTCCGTCATGACCCCTTCTCAGACCCTAGTTCCAGCCCCCTTCTCCCATTTGAGAGCCCCCTTCTCCCATCTGAGAACCCCCATCCCACCCCACCCCAGTCCCCTTCTCCCATCTGAGAACCCCCTCCCCACCCCAGTCCTTCTCCCATCTGAGAATCCCCAGAACACCCCTCTCCTCTCCCATCTGAGAACCCCCCTCCCCACCCCAGTCCCCTTCTCCCTTCTGGAAACCCCTCCCCACTCCAGTCCCCTTCTCCCATCTGAAAACCCCTCCCCATCTAAGAACCCCCACAACACCCCTCTCCTATCTGAGAACCCCCTCCCCACCCCAGTCCCCTTCTCCCATATAAAAAACCACTCCCCTCCCCATGTGAGAACACCCCTCTCCCATCTGAGAACCCCCTCCCCACCCCAGTCCCCTTTTCCCATATAAAAACCCCTTCCCCCCATGTCAGAAACCCCCACAACACCCCTCTCCCATCTGAGAACCCCCTCCCCACCCCAGTCCCCTTCTCCCATATAAAACCCCCCTCCCCTCCCCATGTGAGAACACCCCTCTCCCATCTGAGAACCCCCTCCCCACCCCAGTCCCCTTTTCCATATAAAAAACCCCTTCCCCCCATGTGAGAACCCCCAGAACACCCCTCTCCCATCTGAGAGCCCCCTCTCCACTCAGTCCCCTTCTCCCATATGAAAACCCCCTCCTCTCCCAGCATGTGAGAACCCCCACAATACCCCTCTCCCATCTGAGGACCCCACCCCGACCCGACTCTCCTGCTCCCACCCTACTTTAAAAAAAAAAATTTTGAAGCGTCGTTGCAGGCAGCGCCTCGCGTCTGTCCTGCTTGTAAAAGAAGTAAATCTCTTCGCTTCGTCGTCGTCGGGCCTCACTATGTCCCGCCCTCGCGGAAATTACCTCAGAGGAGGGCGGGACATAGTGAGGCCCGACGACGACGAAGCAAAGAGATTTACTTTTTACAACAAGCAGGGCAGACGCAAGGCGCTGCCTGCAACGACGCTTCAAAAAAAAATTTTTTAAGGTAAAGTGGGAGCAGCGGGAGCGAAGCGGATCACCCCCCCACCCACTGACACCCGGGGCGGACCACCCCCACCGCCCCCCCCTTGGTACGCCACTGATTGAATGCAAAAAGTGTGAAACAGGGCGCTATATTGGAGAGACAAGCCAGATGCTGAAGACAATAATCAATTTACACAGACATCATATTAAACATCATAATGCCAACCAGGATGTCATCTCTGCTGATGACTCCCAAATCTACCTTTCTACCCCTGATATCTCACCTTGCATCCAAACCAAAGTTTCAGCGTGCTTGTCTGACATTGCTGCCTGGATGTCTCAATGCCACCTGAAATTAAATATGACCAAAACCGAGCTTCTCATTTTCCCCCCCAAACCCACCTCCCCGCTCCCGCCGTTTTCTATTTCTGTTGATGGCTCTCTCATTCTCCCTGTCTCCTCAGCTCGAAACCTTGGGGTCATCTTTGACTCTTCTCTCTCCTTCTCTGCTCATATCCAGCAGACCGCCAAGACCTGTCGTTTCTTTCTTTACAACATCCGTAAAATCCGCCCCTTTCTTTCCGAGCACTCTACCAAAACCCTCATCCACACCCTTGTCACCTCTTGTTTAGACTACTGCAATCTGCTTCTTGCTGGCCTCCCACTTAGTCACCTCTCCCCTCTCCAGTCGGTTCAAAACTCTGCTGCCCGTCTCATCTTCCGCCAGCGTCGCTTTACTCATACTACCCCTCTCCTCAAGACCCTTCACTGGCTCCCTATCCGTTTTCGCATCCTGTTCAAACTTCTTCTACTAACCTATAAATGTATTCACTCTGCTGCTCCCCAGTATCTCTCCACACTCGTCCTTCCCTACACCCCTTCCCGTGCACTCCGCTCCATGGATAAATCCTTCTTATCTGTTCCCTTCTCCACTACTGCCAACTCCAGACTTCGCGCCTTCTGTCTCGCTGCACCCTACGCCTGGAATAAACTTCCTGAGCCCCTACGTCTTGCCCCATCCTTGGCCACCTTTAAATCTAGACTGAAAGCCCACCTCTTTAACATTGCTTTTGACTCGTAACCACTCGCCTCCACCTACCCTCCTCTCTTCCTTCCCGTTCACATTAGTTGATTTGATTTGCTTACTTTATTTATTTTTTGTCTATTAGACTGTAAGCTCTTTGAGCAGGGACTGTCTTTCTTCTATGTTTGTGCAGCGCTGCGTATGCCTTGTAGCGCTATAGAAATGCTAAATAGTAGTAGTAGTAGTAGTCTGTGGGACAACACTTCACGAAACCAGAACCAGAAACCACCGCATCAATTATTTTATAGTGAGTATACTGAAAGGACATTTTAAGACAATCCAGGAACACAAGTCCTTTGAAGTCAAAATGATTAAATATTTTGACACCCACCAGACAGGACTTAACAAAGATCTGGGTTTTCTATCACATTATAAACCATTAAATTATACTGCTTTATCACCCTCTTGTCACCTATCCATCTCTCCCTGTTTCTCACCTTACCCACCCCACCCTGTGAGACTGTCATTGGAATGCTTTTATATTTCACTTACATTTTCTGATTTGACAACATTTGCTCATTTCTGATCTGAAGAAGAAGGCATTGCCTTCAAAAGCTAATGAAAACATGTATTAAGTTAGTCCAATAAAAAAAGGTGGTATTTTTTTCTCTGTTTTATTTTATTTCTATTTATTACCATAGATGAAGAGTAAGCAAACTATTCAAAACCCCTAAGTCAAGCAGAAGTATTTTAACCTGAGGTGGGTGGTGAGGAGTCCGACGCAGCATTTGACGGGATCTCTAGGTATCATTCTCTGGAAACAAAAATCTGTGTCCAGAAGTAACGCTGAATTTGATGAATTTGGAAAGAGGCAAAAATCTATGGATGGCCAGGCAGTGGTCGTCTTCAGGGTTTAACTGAATGGATTGGAATCGAGTAGAAATTGCTTAGTTCTGGAAAAAAATATTTTGTATAACTATTTGGAGTCTGAAGAGATCTCAGGGACTAAGACATAATTGTCCATGGTAATTCTCACATTCTTATACTCCATTATTTTGTAAATAAGTGGTGCCAGAAAAAAAGTGAGAACTAGAAGAAGAAAGTAGATGTGGAGAGGAAGAAGGTGAAGTAAGGTCACAGACAAAGCAATCAGGTAAGAGGGGTGCAGAAGGGAATCTCTACCAGGCCCATTAGACTTTGGGTGCATGAACACAGGATATCACAGCTAGAGGAAGAAGGGATAGGAGAAGAGGAAGGATAAAGAGAGAACATCATGAAGACAAGGACTCACAAAAGCATGGATCTGTTAGGTCTGTCAAGATAGTAGAGTCTGTATAAGGAGGAGAAAAGTGCAAGCAGGTTGATGGAGAAACAGGGGCTGAAGACTGGACCAAGCACTACAAAGGCTGATGAAGCAACATAAGCACTGGCAAGTCAGATGCAAAGCATTAATAATGAAGGGCAAAACAGAATATGAAGAGAAACTTGCCGCAGAGGCTAAAACTCACAGTAACAAATTTTTCAGGTACATCAGAAGCAGAAATCCTGTGAGGGATTCTGTGGGACTGTTAGATAATGAAGGAGCTAAAGGGCACTCAGGAAGGACAAAGCTGTAGTGGAGAAACTGAATTAATTCTGTGCTTCGGTCTTTACGGAAGAAGATGTAAGAGATCTGCCTGTACCGGCAATGGTTTTCAAGGGTAATGGTGCAGATGAACTGAAAGAAATCTCAGTGAACTTGGAAGATGTGCTGAGCCAAATTGATAAAGAGTAGTAAATCACCTGGAATGGATGACATACATCCAAGGGTACTGAAAGAACTCAAGCATGAAATTGATGATCTGCTGTTAGTAATATGTAACCGGTCATTAAAATCGTCCATAGTACCTGAAGATTGGAGGGTGGTCAGTGATACTGATTTTTAAAACGGGGTTTCATGGGTGATCTGGGAAATTACAGACCAGTAAGCCTGATGTTGGTGCTGGGCAAAATAGTGGAAACTATGATAAAGAATAAAATTACAGAACACATAGACAAATGTGGTTTAATGAGACAGAGTCAGCATGGGTTCAGCCAAGGGAAGTCTTGCCTCACCAATTTGCTTAATTTCTTTGAAGGCATGAATAAACATGTGGATAAAGGTGAGCCGGTTGATGTATTGTATCTAGATTCTCAGAAAGCTTTTGAAAAAGTTCCTCATGAGAGACTCCTGACAAAATTAAAGAGTCATGGGATAGGAGCCAAGGTTCTGGTTATTGGACAGAAAACAGAGGGTCATTTCTCTCAATAGAGGAGGGTGAACAGTGGAGTGCTGCAGGGATCCATACTTGGAATGGTGCTATTTAACATATTTATAAATGATGTGGAAATCGGAACGACGAGTAAGGTGATTATATTTGCAGATGATACAAAACTATTCAAGGTTGTTAAAATATGAGTGGTCTGTGAAATATTACAGGAAGATCTTAGGAAATTGGAAAACTGGGCATCTAAATGGCAGATGAAATTTAATGTGGACAAATGCAAGGTGATGCATATTGGAAAGAATAGTCTGAATCATAGTTACCAGATTCTAGGGTCCACCTTGGGGGGTCAGCACTCAAGAAAAAGATCTAGGTGCCATTGTAGATAATACGCTGAAATCTTCTGCTCGGTGTGCGGCGGATGCCAAAAAAGCAAACAGGATGCTATGAATTATTAGGAAAAGGATGGTGAATAAGACCGAAAATACTATAATGTCTCTGTATCGCGCCATGGTGCAACTGCACCTTGAGTACTGCATTCAGTTCTGGTCGCTGTATCTCAAAAAAGATATAGCGGAATTAGAAAAGGTTCAAAGAAGAGCGACTAAAATGATAAGGGATGGAATTCCTCTCATATGAGGAAAGGTTAAAGAGGTTAAGGCTCTTCAGATTGGAAAAGAGATGGGTGAGGGGAGATATGATTGAGGTCTACAAAATCCTGAGTGGTGTAGAGCAAGTAGAAGTAAATCGATTTTATACTCATTCCAAAAGTACAAAGATTAAGGGACACTCAAGGAAGTTACATGGAAATACTTTTAAAACAAATAGGAGGAAATATTTTTTCACTCAACAAATAGTTAAGCTCTGGAACTCTTTGCTGGAGGATGTGGTAACAGTGGATAGCGTATATGGGTTTTAAAAAGGTTCGGACAATTTCCTGGATTAAAAGTCCATAGTCTGCTATTGAGACAGACATGGAGAAGCAGCAGCTTGCCCTGGGATTGGTAGCATAGAATGTTGCCATAATTTGGGTTCCTATCAGGTACCTGTAACCTGGCTTGGCCACTGTTGGAAACAGGATACTGGGCTAGATGGAGCATTGGTGTGACCCAGTATGGCTACTCTTATATTCTTATGAGCATAGCAACACTGGTGGAATATAAGTCATGCAGCAAAATTCTCCTGGTTCTCCTGCCAGTGACTCACAATGGTATGAAAAGACACTTCTTGGAGAGAAACTGTGGTGGTATAAATACTTAGCTAAGGGTAGTTTTCTTGTCTTTGGCTCTTGATTCCCTAGCCACTACATCATTATGTTATGGAAAGAGTATCTCTGGATAACACAGTCACTTACTATGTTACTGCTTCTGGAGGGAGAAGGAGTAGAGAGCAGTAAGGAGCGTATTTAGCAAGCTGTTGTAATAGCCATAGGCAATAGCTGGAACAGGGAACCAGCCCACCACCACGACCTTCCAAGAAGAAAGAAGAAGTGCTGAGATAGCAAGCCTGAGAGAATAGGAGGGGACCAGAGGAAAGTCCATAAAGATCCACGTGGACAGCATGCTCCAGTAAGCTGAATTCCCAGTGGAGAGGGAACCAGCTATTAAGGACTTTGTACCAAAAAGCTTAGGGGTCCTTTTACTAAGCTGTTCTAAAAAGTGGTCTTAGTGTGCCCTTATTGGGGTCTTTCCTAAGCACTAAGGCCATATTTAGCACAGCCAGAAAATGCCTACTCTCTGGCCCCCCCACAAACATCCTCTCTGCAAAAAAAGGCATTTTTTTTAGTGCACGGTTTGCTCATGCACATTGCAAAATTATCGTGAGCTGCTTCAGCGTGTCCCGCAGGCCAGTTAGTATGCACAGTGATGTGGAAGATCTAGGTTTGGGGTTTCAGTCTGTCAGAGCTGAGGAGTGGAGTGTACCTCAAAAAAGTGCATAAAATTATGATTGGGGAGAGCTAGAAGGCAGCTGCTGTTGCTCCTGTTGTTACTGCCTTTGTTGAGGAAAGAGCAATGTTGGGGGGGGGGGTGTCGGAAGAGGTACCCCTCTAAGCCTCTAGGATTCCCTACTGTTACCCAGGCATACTGCTTGAGAAAAGGGATTTGAAGATGGAGGGGAGAAATATGTAGGCGGGGGGGGGGGGGGGGGGGGGAGTTGATGGGGAAAGAAGACTAACTTAACAATAGTCCTGGCTAATTAATGCCAGGTGTGGATTTAGACATAAGCAACATACAGGGTTAGGATTAGGGGTTGCAGACAGGACAATTGCCCTGAGCCCTCTTGCCATAGGTGGCCCAGAGCCTGCCTCACATTGAAGTAAGCATAGTATATAAGCAAACTTTGGGGCCCCCTGCCTGGTTGATGCCGTGGGCCTCTCAATGTTTAATACTAGTCATAACAACAGACAAAAGTCAAGGATGTCAAATTTGAGAAGGCAACAAGAACCCAGACCAAAGAAGAGCCTGCTCCTGCTTACCTGTTCTTCTCCTCTGGCTGTCTAATCTTTGGGATCTCTTTCCACACATATCCCCTACCACTTCTCTCTGAAATCTGTTGTGTGCTCTTGTCTAGGTGCATCAAAATCTTAAATCAGGACCTGGTTAATACTAAACCAATATATACAAAGACACAAAAGCATATTTTCATTATTCACACAAGCTCCCAGTGATAGTTTGGCGTTATAGACCAGAGATCTTCACTATTTTTCAAGTGGGGACCATTTAGTAAAACAGCGTTCGATGTGAGAGCCAGGACCATCACTAGACAAAGTGTCAGACACCCTTGTCAACCTCCACCATCATCCCTCACAGTGGCTCCCCCACCCCCTCCTATACGTTTTGTGGATGCTTGTGTGGTGCCACCTCTTGAACAGATATTCTGTTTTCTTCCAGCACCATGTAGCTCTCAGTGAGTTTGAACTGCAGGATACTCTTTCAGTCTCGTGAGAACAGAGTGGGATTTGGGTAGCACATAATTCAAACTCATCACACGCTGCATGGTACAGACTGTATACTGGGGAAAGAGTCAGGGGGCCACACAGGGTCAACGGGGGCCGCCACCAGCCCCCAGGCCTTGCAATGTAGAACACTGTTTTAGACAGTCAAAATCAGGGGTGAGCAGCCATGATCCTTGAGGGCCACAACTCAGTTGGATTGTCGGGATTTCCACAATGAATATGCATGAGATCTATTTGCATACAGTGGAAGCAGTACATACAAATCAATCTCATGCTATGCTCATAGCCCTCTCAAGTTACTTCATTGGCTCTCTATCCATTTCCTAATACAGTTCAAACTCCTCTTATTGACTTACAAGTGCATTCGCTCTACAGCTCCTCAGTACCTTTCCACTCATCTCTCCCTACACTCACTGGGAACTAAGTTCACTGGGTAAATCTCTCTTATCTGTATCCTTCTCCTCCACTGCTAACTCCAGACTCCATTCCTTTTATCTTGCTGCACCATATGCCTGGAATAGACTTCCTGAGCCAGTACATCAAGCTCCATCTCTGGCCGTCTTCAAATCTAGGCTAAAAGCCCACCTTTTTGATGATGCTTTTACATAGTAAAGTATATAGTAACATAGTAAATGACGGCAGATAAAGACCTGTACGGTCCATCCAGTCTACCCAACAAGATAAACTCATTTTACATGATATGTGATACTTTATATGTATACCCGAGTTTGATTTGTCCTTGCCTTTCTCAGGGCACAGACCGTAGAAATCTGCCCAGTACTGTTCTTGTACTAAGTTCTGAAGCTAACATCGAAGCCCCTTAAAATTTACACTCCAGCCCATCCCTATCTAACCAACTTCCGCAAATCATTGAAAACCTCTCTCTTCACCAAAGCTTACCATGAAAACCCATAACTAACTATAACACACCTCTAAGCGTCCCTGATTATGAATGTCTTTTTTTTTCTTTTTTCTTCAACTGTCTGATCAGATCGATATGTTAAGTTTACTACTCTTGTCATATTTTTAACACCAAATGTATTTCTGTAACCTGGAATGGCGTTGCCATTACAGGTTTTGTAAGCCACATTGAGCCTGCAAATAGGTGGGAAAATATGGGATACAAGTGCAATAAATAAATAAAATCTATTCAGTCTCAATCAGGGCGTAAACCGTAGAAGTCTGCCCAGCTCCCGTTTTGTTTCCAATTACCGGTGTCACCACCCAATCTCCGCTAAGATTCCATGGAACCATTCCTTCTAAACAGGATTCTTTCGTGTTTATCCCGAACCCTTAATCACTTGTTCAGTACCCATGTTGTATCATTCCCACCTTAGTAATTCCATTACCCCTTATTTGTCCTGTTTGCCTGTCCTAATTAGATTGTAAGCTCTGTCAAGCAAGGACTGTCTCTTCATGTCCCGTGAACAGCGCTGCATACATCTAGTAGCGCCATAGAAATAATAAGTAGTAGTAGTAGCAGCATGTTCATTGGGGCAAACTTGAAAACCTGACTGGGTTGTGGCCCTCAAGGTCGAGCAGGGATTGTCTCTTCATGTTCAGGTGTACAGCGCTGCGTACGTCTAGTAGCACTATAGAAACGATGAGTAGTAGTGGCTACCCATCCTTGGTCTAAACATATAATTGTTTTACTATGCTGCCAGCCTTAAAAGGGGCAGGATGAAGCAGCAAGAAGACCAGAAATACAAAGTATACAGAGAGCAGCTATAGTGGGGCTTGAACCCATGTCCTTTGATGTATAGTTCACTGCACTAACCACTAGGCTACTGTTCTGTTCTGCAAGCTGAAACTTGAAGTTTTAACAGAGCGAGTCTGCCTGAATACAGACCCCGTTTTACTAAGGTGCGCTCACATTTTTAGCATGCGCTAAAAACGTGAGCGTGCCTTAGTAAAAGACCCCCACAGAGATTTCTTTTTTTCTTTATATAACCTGCACCTGTTAACAACTCACCTGATGGGAACCCAGTTCTCTTTGGCTTCCATCCTGTGATGTATCCCCCTGCAGAGGGTGTGAGAGCATATACATCACTAATTCACACACCTCCGTCTCTTCTTGCTCCTCTCTGCAATGACTGGACAAAGGGAGGTGCAGAAGGAAAAAATGATTAATACTAGATTACCTGTACCTTCCTGTCCCCCATGTCATCCGGTCTCACTGAAGCCCTATGTTTGGGAAGCACCGGGATGTTGCAGCTGTCTGCATAGTCGGCAGTCTCAGGTTCAGTATCATAGTGTTCTCAGTTATTACAACACTCTATTTTTCTCAGCAATTGTGATCATCCTTCCTCAGTGTCGTAAGTAACAAGGACATCTGTGTGTCTGAGCCAAGCACCTCCCTGAATCCCCACTGGAGCAGTTCCTCCTGCACAGCGGGGTGGGGACAGGCTGGAAGAAACTGGAAACTCCTGCAGGTCCACTCTGCAGAGATATCAGTAGTGAAGGAACTCTTTGCATTCTAAAAAATCCCAGTAACACCAGCTGCCCTAAGGACTGACCATAAACTTCTTTCATTTTTGTGTGGAAGAAAACAAGCTAAGCAATTTGTGACCAGCCTGGGCTATGTTACTGATATAACATTATACTTTCTTGGAGCGTCTGAAATATGAAAGCATTTACAAATTTACCAGGCCTATTGTGCTATATAGCAGAGGTTCTCAAACCTGCACTGGGGGACAATCAGCCAATCGCGTTTTCAGGATATCCTGAAAACCCAACTGGCCGGTGGCCCCTCAGGACAAGTTTAAGAACCACTGCTATACAGTATAACTGGATTTGGCACAGGGCCTCACAGTTTCTGCTTATAAAGAAAGCATTTGAGTGGGCCTCAATAGCTCATGTATATAACCCATTTCCTATGTCTTTTGTATGAAAGGTGGTAGAGGGTATGGTTTGTTCCCAAGCAGGAGGAAGATTTACATCAAGGCTCTTGGGATATACTACTACTACTTAACATTTCTAAAGCGCTACTAGGGTTACGCAGCGCTGTACAGTTTAACAAAGAAGGACGGTCCCTGCTCGAAGGAGCTTACAATCTAATGGACAACATGTGCAGACAGTCAAATTGGGGCAGTCCAGATTTCCTGGATAGAGGTGAAATGGTTAGGTGCCGAAGGTGACATTGAAGAGATGGGCTTTGAGCAAGGATTTGAAGATGGGCAGGGAGGGCGCTTGGCGTATGGGCTCAGGAAGTTTGTTCCAAGCATAGGGAGAGGCAAGGCAGAAAGGGCGGAGCCTGGAGTTGGCAATGGTGGAGAAGGGAACAGAGAGGAGGGATTTGTCCTGTGAGCGGAGGTTTCGGGTAGGAGAGTATGGGGAGATAAGGGTAGAGAGGTATTGAGGGGCTGCAGATTGAGTGCATTTGTAGGTTAGTAGGAGAAGCTTGAACTGTATGCGGTACCTGATCGGAAGCCACTGAAGTGACTTGAGGAGAGGGGTGATATGAGCATATCGGTCCAGGCGGAAGATAAGACGTGCAGCAGAGTTCTGAATGGATTGAAGGGGGGATAGATGGCTAAGTGGGAGGCCAGTGAGGAGTAGGTTGCAATAGTCAAGGCGAGAGGTAATGAGAGAGTGGACGAGAGTTTGGGTGGTGTGCTCAGAGAGGAAAGGGCGAATTTTGCTGATGTTATAGAGAAAGAAGCAACAGGTTTTGGCTATCTGCTGGATATGCGCGGAGAAGGAGAGGGAGGAGTCGAAGATAACTCCGAGGTTGCGGGGAGATGAGACGGGGAGGATGAGGGTGCCATCGACTGAGATAGAGAGTGGAGGGAGAGGAGAGGTGGCAGGGGCGTAGCTACGGGTGGGCCTGGATGGGCCTAGGCCCGCCCAATCTGAGCTCAGGCCCGCCCAATCTCTGCCTCTGCACCAATCAGGTGCTTTATAAACTAACTAGCCGTTAAGCCCGTTAAAACGGGCGAGTTTTTTTAATTTCACCTCCATGTGTAGCAAGTCTGCTCTGTCCCCTGTCCTCCCCCCATGTCCAGCAACCCTCCTCTGTCCTCTTCCCTCACCCCATGTCAAGCCACAGTCCTCTGTTCCCTGCCCTCCCAAAGAGACAGTGAGTGTGAGAGTGAGCAGCTAGTGTGTGTGTGCTTGGGTGTCTCTCTGTGTGTGTGTGAGTGAGTGAATGAGAGAGAGTGTGTGAGTGAGTGAGAGAGAGTGCTTGTGAGCTGTTAGTACTCCCTGTCTCAGTGGAGGTTCAGTGTCTCCTTGTAGTCAGCTGTTGCAGCTGTGTGGCAGTGGAGGTTCAGTGTCTCCTGTGTGGCAGTGGAGGTTCAGTGTCTCCTTGTAGTCAGTTGTTGGAGCTTTGTGGCAGTGGAGGTTCATTGTCTCCTTGTAGTCAGTTGTTGGAGCTTTGTGGCAGTGGAGGTTCAGTGTCTCCTTGTAGTCAGTTGTTGGAGCTGTGTGGCAGTGGAGGTTCAGTGTCTCCTTGTAGTCAGTTGTTGGAGCTGTGTGGCAGTGGAGGTTCAGTGTCTCCTTGTAGTCAGTTGTTGGAGCTGTGTGGCAGTGGAGGTTCAGTGTCTCCTTGTAGTCAGTTGTTGGAGCTGTGTGGCAGTGGAGGTTCAGTGTCTCCTTGTAGTCAGTTGTTGGAGCTGTGTGGCAGTGGAGGTTCAGTGTCTCCTTGTAGCTGTGTGTCAGTGGAGGTTCAGTGTCTCCTTGTAGTCAGTTGTTGGAGCTGTGTGGCAGTGGAGGTTCAGTGTCTCCTTGTAGTCAGTTGTTGGAGCTGTGTGGCAGTGGAGGTTCAGTGTCTCCTTGTAGTCAGTTGTTGGAGCTGTGTGGCAGTGGAGGTTCAGTGTCTCCTTGTAGTCAGTTGTTAGAGCTGTGTGGCAGTGGAGGTTCAGTGTCTCCTTGTAGTCAGTTGTTGGAGCTTTGTGGCAGTGGAGGTTCAGTGTCTCCTTGTAGTCAGTTGTTGGAGCTGTGTGTCAGTGGAGGTTCAGTGTCTCCTTGTACTCAGTTGTTGCAGCTTTGTGGCAGTGGAGGTTCAGTGTCTCCTTCTACTCAGTTGTTGGAGCTGTGTGTCAGTGGAGGTTCAGTGTCTCCTTGTACTCAGTTGTTGGAGCTGTGTGGCAGTGGAAGTTCAGTGTCTCCTTGTAGTCAATTTCCACCCCCTCCCCTCCATATTGGCTGCATTACGTCCTCCTCCGATTTCCACGCCCCCTCCCCTCCCTATTGGCTGCATTACGTCCTCATCCGATTTCCACGCCCCCTCCCTATTGGCTGCATTACATCTTCCTCCGTTTTCCACGCCCCCTCCCCTCCCTATTGGCTGCATTACGTCCTCCTCCAATTTCCACGCCCCCTCCTTCCCTCCTTATTGGCTGCATTACGTCCTCCTTCGTTTTCCATGCCCCCTCCCCTCCCTATTGGCTGCATTACGTCCTCTTCCGTTTTCCACGCCCCCTCCCCTCCCTATTGGCTGCATTATGTTCTCCTCCGATTTCCACGCCCCCTCCTCCCCTCCCTATTGGCTGCATTATGTCCTCCTCCGATTTCCACGCCCCCTCCTTCCCTCCCTATTGGCTGCATTACGTCCTCTTCCGTTTTCCACGCCCCTCCTTCCCTCCCTATTGGCTGCATTACGTTCGGTACAGGAGCTGCTGGTGGAGGCGGGGTTTGGAGTGTTGCTCCTTGAATGTTCGGTCTCTACTGCGCATTTGCGGTGAGTACGGTCACTCGCAATTTATATGTTTGATACCCCCCCCCCCAATTTATATATACATACCCCCACAATATTCAGTGCTATTTAACCAGTCAGCAACAGCCACTGACCACTTAAATATCATTTAACTGGCTAACCACAAATATTCAGCAGAAGATAGCCAGTAATCTCCGCTAAATATTTGCGGCTAGCACATAGCGGCTAACCAGCTATGTTGCCCGTTTTAGCCAGTTAGTGCCGATGGTCAGTGCTGAGTTAAGCAGTTAAATAGTACTGCATAAATAGCAGTCCTGTCTAAAGATAGGACCTTAACCATTTAGCGCTGAATATCTGTTAACCGTTTTAAGTTCCAGCAGCCAAAAATAAAACTAGAAATTCAATGCTGATTGCTGGATAGGGCGCAACATTGAATTTCCTGGTTCAGCACTGGCAGCAGGCTTTAACTGCACAGCCTGCCAGCAGTTGAATATCAACCCCATGGTGCCCACCCATATTAGCTCTGGGCCCACCCAAAATGTCATGTCTGGCTACGCCACTGAGAGGTGGGTTTGGGTGGAAAGACAATAAGCTCTGTCTTGGACATGTTCAGTTTCAGGTGGCGGTTGGACATCCAGGCAGCAACGTCGGATAAGCAGGCTGATACTTTGGCTTGGGTTTCCGCAGTGATGTCTGGTGTGGAGAGATAAAGCTGGGTGTCGTCGGCATAGAGATGATATTGGAAACCATGAGATAAGATCAGCGAGCCCAGGGAAGAGATGTAGATTGAAAAAAGAAGGGGTCCAAGGACAGATCCCTGAGGAACTCCAACAGAGAGCAGGATGGGGGTGGAGGAAGATCCATGAGAGTGTACTCTGAAGGTACGGTGGGAAAGATAAGAGGAGAACCAGGAGAGTACAGAGCCCTGGAACCCAAATGAAGACAGTGTGGCAAGAAGTAAATTATGATTGACAGTGTCAAAAGCGGCGGATAGGTCGAGGAGGATGAGGATGGAGTAATGACCTTTGGATTTGGCAAGGAACAGGTCATTACAGACTTTAGTGAGTGCCATTTCTGTCGAGTGTAGAGGGCGAAAGCCAGATTGAAGCAGATCGAGGATGGCATGAGAGGAGAGAAAATCAAGGCAGCGGCTGTGAACTGCACATTCAAGTATCTTGGAGAGGAAGGGTAGGAGGGAGATGGGGCGATAGTTGGAGGGACAGGTAGGGTCAAGTGATGTTTTTTTGAGGAGTGGTGTGACTACAGCATGCTTGAAGGTGTCAGGGACGGTTGCAGTGGAGAGAGAGAGGTTGAGGATATGGCAGATGGAGGGGGTGACGGTAGGAGAGATGGTGTTAAGTAGGTTGGTGGGGATAGGGTCAGAGGAGCAGGTGGTGCATTTCAAGGAGGAAATAAGGTGGGCAGTTTCCTCTTCGGTGATATTAGGGAAAGAGGAGAAGGAGGCCTGGGTTGGTTGGTTGAGGGAGTGGGTTAAAGGAGGAGGTGGTTTGGTAGTAAATTTGAGGTTGATTTTCTGTACCTTATCGTGGAAGTAGTCAGCCAGTGATTGAAGAGAGAGTGAGGGGGTGGGGGGGGGGGCGGAGGGCACTTTAAGGAGGGAGTTAATGGTGGTGAAGAGACGACGAGGGTTGGAGCTGAGGGAATTAGTTAGTTGGGTGTAATAGTCCTGTTTGGCAAGGAATAGGGAGGACTGGAAGGAGGATAGCATGAATTTGTAATGAATGAAGTCTGAATGGGTGTGAGATTTCCTCCAGAGGCGTTCAGCAGATCGGGCGCAGGATCGAAGGTATCGGATGCAGGGGGTTAGCCAAGGCTGGGGATTAGTTCGCCTTGTGGGACGGGAGATGGATGATGCAAGGGTATCCAGAGCAGATGAGAGAGTGGCATTGTAAGCGGAGACAGCCTTATCGACAGACTCGGAGGACATGATGGAGGGAAGGAGATTAGAGATACTAGAGGATAAGGGGGGGGAGGGAAACGGCCTGGAGATTCCTGAAAGCAGTGGTTAGTGTAGGGCGGGACTGAGGGGGAGGGTGATGAAGTGTGAAGGTGATCAGGTGATGATCTGAGAGAGGAAGATCTGAGGAGAAGAAATTGGAGGGTGAGCAGGTAGAGGAGAGGATGAGGTCAAGACAGTGGCCAGTTCGGTGAGTGGGGGTGGTGGAGCTCAGCTGGAGGTTGAAGGAGGATGTCAGAGTGAGGAACTGAGAGGCATAAGAGTCTGATGTGTCGTCAGCGTGTATGTTAAAGTCTCCAAGAATGAGGGACGGAGATGAGGGTTCAAGAAAAATGGAGAGCCATGCATCAAAGTCGGTAAGGAAGGAGGGGAGGGACTTATCAGGGGGGTGGTAAATGACTGCAACTCTGAGTGGAAGCGGGTAGAATAGACGGATGGAGTGAACTTCAAAGGATGAGAAGCAGTGAGATTGCGGTAGTAGGAGGGGTTGAAAACTACAAGCGGGCGAAAGTAGTAACCCAACACCTCCTCCGCGGCCAACTGGGCAGGGATTGTGGGAGAAAAGATAACCTCCATGGCATAGGGCAGCGACTGAGGCCGAGTCGTCGGGGGTGAGCCAGGTTTCAGTTAGGGCGAGCAGTTGAAGGGAGCGGGAGATGAAGAGATCGTGGGTGAAGGAAAGTTTGTTGCACACAGAGCGGGCATTCCACAGGGCACACGAGAAGGGGAGGGAAGAAGGGGGGAGGAGGAGAACAGAGATGAGATTGGAGACATCCCGGAAGCGTGTCTCCAAGAAAACTCTGTTTATCGCATCAGTTTGCGTGTACAAAGGCTTTACTGTAGTAACTTTCCTTCAATAACAATCAGCTGACAAGCACAGTAGCATAGTAGATGACAGATGAAAAAGTTCAAAGTGATGCATGTAGGCAAGAGGAACCAAAACTATAGCTTCGTGATGCAAGGTTTCACACTAGAAGTTACTACCTAGGAAGAAGAACTAGGTGTAATCATTGATGATATGTTGCAACCCTCTGCTCAATGTGCAGCGGTGGCTAAGAAAGTAAATAAAATATTAGGAATTATTAGGAAAGGAATGGAAAACAAAAATGAGGACGTTATTATTTATTTAGATTTTGCTCACACCTTTTTCAGTACTAGCTCAAGGCGAGTTACGGTTATGATGCCTTTCTATCACTCCATGGTGAGACCACACCTCAAATACTGTGTTCAGTTTTGGTCACAGCATCTCAAAAAAGATATCTGGATTTAAAAAAAAGCTTGGAAAAGTTTCTGGAGGAAAAGTCTATATAGCCTGTTATTGAGATGGGCATGGGGAAGCCACTGCTTGCCCCAGGATTGCTAGCATGGAATGTTGCTACTAATTGGGTTTCTGCCAGGTATGTTTGACCTGGATTGACCACTGCTGGAAACAGGATACTGGGCTAGATGGACCATTAGTCTGACCCAATATGGTTATTTTTATGTTCTTATGTAATGAATTCCAGCATTGTGCTGAGCTGTAAACAAAACCCATTACATGGATCAATTTGTATCTGACCCCTTTGAATGTGGGGAACGGAAATAAACCTTGATCTCGCAAACTGTTATTAATTTAACTGGCCAGTGCTAAATATTCACATAGCCATTTACATTACAGTCAGCTATTTTCTGTCTTCTTCTCTCACCCTCTAGCTCTCCTATGTCCCATCTCTCCTTCTCCAACCTCCTATTCCCTTCTGTCTTTCATCTACTCTCCATTACCACATTTCTGCATTCTGTACGCACTATCCTCCTCTCACTCATCAGCTTGACAACCCCCCTTGGTTCTACCATTCCCAGTTTCTTTCTCTCCTCCCTCTGCCTCCCGCCTTTAGCCCACCACCTCCTCCCTCTCTCCTTATTTCTCCCCATCCCTTGTAGTCTGATATCTGCTTGTCCCATCTGTCTTCTTCCTGCCCCCATCTATGGTCCAACATGTCTTCCTCTCTCTTCTCTCCCTCCCCTCTGCTTTTGAGCTGTCCTAATTTCAGCTGCTTATCTATGCGGGACTCAGCACTGAATATTGCTATCACCTGCATTACTGCCAGTTCCTCTCTAATGTAGGGTTACCATATTTGGTCCCCCTCAAAAGAGGACACACACTCGTATACGCGCACAAGTCTACATTAACATTTGGCGGAGATGTCAGGATTGCTTGTCGCAACTAGTTAACAAATAAGGTACAGTTCTAATGGTTAGGGGTCAGGTTCAGCTTCAAGAGAGGGAAGAGGGGGGAGGAAGAGAGAGTGCAAGGGTGGGGGGCATGTAAAATGAAAACTGGGGGAGAGCATGACCTGTATGGTATTTGGAAGTCTGTGGGACATAGTCAGTATGATACGTGTTACAGACGTTCAGCATCTCAATGTTTCATGATTTACTATTTTACCATTGTTTCTGTATGGGTTGAAGAGAGATGTGGTTATTTTGATGCATGTTAATGTTATGTAATGCTCCTCTCCTGTTAATAAAAACAGTTAAAAAAAAAAAAAGAGTGCAATAAGAATGCTGGTTAGCCTGAAATCAAAGACGTTCTCTCTAGGGATGTCTGTCTAGATCTGGGTTACTATAGAGACACAACATGTTTTTGCATTTTGTTGGGTTGATACTAGGTTACATCTAGAATACAGAAGACTGTAGCAGGTACTTTTTGTGTAATACAACCTACTGCTGACATCTAAAAAGGATCAAAATACTGGTCAGCATCCTTCTTTAATGTTCTCTCTTACCCCCTTTAAGAAATTTACAAAAAAAAAACCCCACTCATTCTAAAATGTAAGACCAAATTTGTTTTCTTAAAAATATTTATTGTACAAAACTGAATTATAAGAAAAAAAATCCCCCAACAATATAAGAAGATGATTTTATACACATTACTTTATGCATACAAAACATTCATATTTAGATACAGACTCCCTGACATTCAGCCGGCAGCAGGTTGTTTGGTTAGCTGTCGCTGGCAATGCTGATCCCGGATATTAAATGACAGGTTTTTTCCGGTAATCGGCATTGAATACTTGGGGTCTTGTTGGCCTGCTCTAACGTATCTGGCTATGTGAATATTCAGCACTGGCTGGTTAAGTTAATAGCGGGCAAAGATAGGACTGCTATTTATGCAGTCTGTTTTGCCTGCTAAACCTAGCCAGCCAACGCTTGAATATTTGCGATATAGCCTGTTAGCCGCTATGGGCCAGATTCTATATATGGCACCTCAAGTTTCAAGTTTATTAGTTATTTACTATCCCGCTCTATGGGAGTACATAAGTACATAAGTAGTGCCATACTGGGAAAGACCAAAGGTCCATCTAGCCCAGCATCCTGTCACCGACAGTGGCCAATCCAGGTCAAGGGCACCTGGCACGCTCCCCAAACGTAAAAACATTCCAGACAAGTTATACCTAAAAATGCGGAATTTTTCCAAGTCCATTTAATAGCGGTCTATGGACTTGTCCTTTAGGAATCTATCTAACCCCTTTTTAAACTCCGTCAAGCTAACCGCCCGTACCACGTTCTCCGGTAACGAATTCCAGAGTCTAATTACACGTTGGGTGAAGAAAAATTTTCTCCGATTCGTTTTAAATTTACCACACTGTAGCTTCAACTCATGCCCTCTAGTCCTAGTATTTTTGGATAGCGTGAACAGTCGCTTCACATCCACCCGATCCATTCCACTCATTATTTTATACACTTCTATCATATCTCCCCTCAGCCGTCTCTTCTCCAAGCTGAAAAGCCCTAGCCTTCTCAGCCTCTCTTCATAGGAAAGTCGTCCCATCCCCACTATCATTTTCGTCGCCCTTCGCTGTACCTTTTCCAATTCTACTATATCTTTTTTGAGATACGGAGACCAGTACTGAACACAATACTCCAGGTGCGGTCGCACCATGGAGCGATACAACGGCATTATAACATCCGCACACCTGGACTCCATACCCTTCCTAATAACACCCAACATTCTATTTGCTTTCCTAGCCGCAGCAGCACACTGAGCAGAAGGTTTCAGCGTATCATCGACGACGACACCCAGATCCCTTTCTTGATCCGTAACTCCTAACGCGGAACCTTGCAAGACGTAGCTATAATTCGGGTTCCTCTTACCCACATGCATCACTTTGCACTTGTCAACATTGAACTTCATCTGCCACTTGCACGCCCATTCTCCCAGTCTCGCAAGGTCCTCCTGTAATCGTTCACATTCCTCCTGCGACTTGACGACCCTGAATAATTTTGTGTCATCGGCGAATTTAATTACCTCACTAGTTATTCCCATCTCTAGGTCATTTATAAATACATTAAAAAGCAACGGACCCAGCACAGACCCCTGCGGGACCCCACTAACTACCCTCCTCCACTGAGAATACTGGCCACGCAATCCTACTGTCTGCTTCCTATCTTTCAACCAGTTCTTAATCCATAATAATACCCTACCTCCGATTCCATGACTCTGCAATTTCTTCAGGAGTCTTTCGTGCGGCACTTTGTCAAACGCCTTCTGAAAATCCAGATATACAATATCAACCGGCTCCCCATTGTCCACATGTTTGCTTACCCCCTCAAAAAAATGCATTAGATTGGTGAGGCAAGACTTCCCTTCACTAAATCCGTGCTGACTTTGTCTCATTAGTCCATGTTTTTGTATATGCTCTGCAATTTTATTCTTAATAATAGCCTCCACCATCTTGCCCGGCACCGACGTCAGACTCACCGGTCTATAATTTCCCGGATCTCCTCTGGAACCCTTCTTAAAAATCGGAGTAACATTGGCTACCCTCCAGTCTTCCGGTACTACACTCGATTTTAGGGACAGATTGCATATTTCTAACAGTAGCTCCGCAAGTTCATTTTTTAGTTCTATTAATACTCTGGGATGAATACCATCAGGTCCCGGTGATTTACTACTCTTCAGCTTGCTGAACTGACCCATTACATCCTCCAAGGTTACAGAGAATTTGTTTAGTTTCTCCGACTCCCCCGCTTCAAATATTCTTTCCGGCACCGGTGTCCCCCCCAAATCCTCCTCGGTGAAGACCGAAGCAAAGAATTCATTTAATTTCTCCGCTACGGCTTTGTCCTCCTTGATCGCCCCTTTAACACCATTTTCGTCCAGCGGCCCAACCGACTCTTTGGCCGGTTTCCTGCTTTTAATGTATCTGGGCAGCTTACAATCTAAGATAAGGAGAGAAAGGCAAGAAGCAAAAATAGTAACAAGGCAGAACTAAGTATATTCAATAAGATTTGGGTGCAGGTTACAGAATATGCGTGAAACAATTCTTCCCGAGGGAAACATTTCGCAACCTGATACAATCAATGGTACTAAGCCATCTAGACTACTGCAATGGAATTTATGTGGGATGTAAAGAACAAACCTTAAAGCACGATTTGATAGTTGAAAACCCCTCCACGAAAAACTACACTGGCTCCCAATCAAAGAACGCATTGCTTTCAAAATCTGCACACTGGTTCACAAAATTATCTACGGTGAAGCCCCAGGATACATGACAGACCTGATCGACCTACCAACTAGAAACACATCCCAATCCATACGAACCTACCTAAACCTGCACTACCCAAGCTGCAAAGGACTCAAATACAAATCAACTTACGCATCCAGTTTTTCCTACATAAGCACACAATTGTGGAATTCATTACCAAAAACCTTGAAAACTACGTATGACAACCTACACTTCCGGAGAACACTAAAAACTCATCTGTTTAAAAAGGCATACCCTACCAATCCAACATAAATGCCTGACCTCTGCAACACAACAAAACTAAAACACGTAATGGACATAACACAACTCTTCCGTTGTATGATTCCCTATAGTGGTTGTACCACATGAACTTAATCTTATCTCAACATCACTTTCCAGCTTATTTTCGAAAGAGAAAAACGCCTATAGTGCGACCTAAATCGGGAGATAGACGTTTGTCTCGCAAAGGCGCCCAAATCGGTATAATCGAAAGCCGATTTTGGGCGTTTCCAACTGCACTCCGTCGCAGAAACGAATAAAGTTGACGGGGGCATGTTGGAGTCATGGTGGAGGCGGAACTGGGGCGTGGTTATCAGCCGAGGAGAGATGGGCGTCTTTAGCTGATAATCGAAAAAAAAAAGCATTTTTACCGCGATTTTGGGTCACTTTTTTTTAACGAACAAGTCCCAAAAAAGTGCTCCAACTGCCTAGATGATCACTGGAGGGAATCGGGGATGACATCCCCGGACTCCCCCAGTGGTCACTAACCCCCTCCCACCAAAAAAAACCCACTTTAAAAACTTTTTTTCCAGCCTGTATGCCAGCCTCAAATGCCATACCCATCTCCATGACAGCAGAATGTGTTCGATCCTATCACAGCCTTTCCCTGGGTCAGATGTGGCTCTCGGGTGCACTACAGGGTCACATCAGCATTGCATTGTGGTGGGTGTAGGGTATTGGGCTCCGTGATTTCATTAGCTTGTGTTACAGTCTCACGATGTTGGTAGTTGGTAGGCTCTTCTCCCATGGTGCATTTCCTCCTGCCTACTGGGTCAGAGTGTGCCCTGTTGTGTTTCCTGTTGTAGTCCATGCGGTAGTGGCCATTTTTGTAAGCCAGTTTTAGTTCCCTTTCCTGTGGTTAGCCACGTTAGAGAACTTAGTTCTTACCTTGAATGTGGCTGAAAGAGGGCATTGTACAGCATTCTGCCAGCTCTGACCTACTGCTCATCTCAGTACCAGGGAGACTCGTTGCCAGTGGGGCACAACCTCTGATCTGCAGTTAACTGTGAGTAAACGCGGTTATTCCAATAAAGGACGTTTTCGGAGAGATTAGTTTTCAGGTGTCAACTGGTGTGCAAATGTTATATAGCAGCAACCAGTCCTAGAGGCCTGCGTGTATGCAGGTCCCTGGAGCACTTTTAGTGGGTACTGCAGTGCACTTCAGCCAGGTGGACCCAGGCCCATCCCCCCCACCCACCTGTAACACTTGTGCTGGTAAATGGGAGGCCTCCAAAACCCACTGTACCCACATGTAGGTGCCCCCTTCACCCCTAAGAGCTATGGTAGTGTTGTACATTTGTGGGTAGTGGGTTTTGGGGGAGGGGGGTTGGGAGCTCAGCACCCGTGGTAAGGGAGCTATGCATGTGGGAGCTTTTTCTGAAGTCCACCGCACTGACCTAGGGTGCCCAGTTGGTGTCCTGGCATATCAGGGGGGCTAGTGTACTACCAATCCTGGCCCCTCCCACGACCAAATGGCTCGGATTAGGACGTTTTTCAGCTGGGCGTTTTTAGTTTCCATTATCACTAAAAAAAAACAAACGCCCAGCTCAAAAACGTCCATTTTTTCGAAAATACGGTTCGGCCCGCCCCTTCACGGACCCGTTCTCAGAGATAAACGCCCATGGAGATAGGCGTTTCCGTTCGATTATGCCCCTCCACGTATTTGTTTACACCGGAGTCTGCAAACTCCGGTGTGGGGTACTATGTAAGCCACACTGAGCCTGCAAATAGGTGGGAAAATGTGGGATACAAATGTAACAAATAAATAAATAAAATACGTTTAGTCGATACCGTAGTGCCTAAATCTATGTGCATCCATTTACGTCAATAAAAACCTGGTGTAAATCTGCACATGTAGATTTAGACACACTGACCTGTATTCTGTAATTATGCATGGAAATTTTGGAACACCCATGAAGTGCCCATAAACACGCCCCTTTAAAACTATGCGCGTTTATTTTGAACGGCATGTTTTACAATTTAAATGCAGTTCATTATAGAATATGCTTAGTGATTTCTGTGCATAAATTGTGATAATTGCCAATTAGTGCTCATTATTGCTTGTTAAGTGCTGCTAAAAACACTGATTGGCTTGCTATGCCAATTAAGTTATGCATGTATTCCGCGTGGAAATCTAAGCGCCATATATAGAATCTGTTCCTGTGCGCTAATTTCAGCACAGATAACCGGCTATCTAGCACGGAATATTAGCGCTTAGCCGACTGAGCACTATTTAACCAGTCAGGAGCCAAGAGTCATTCCTGGCCGGTTAAACAGCGCTGAATATCGGGCCCAGAGAAAAATTGTGCAAACTGTCTCCTGCCTGCTGTTGAGCGCTTGTGGGCAACCCATGATTAAACAATTTAATCTGAAAATCCCATGTCACTTTAAGTATGAGATGTTTTCAGTTCCAGGATTACAGGTACTGATCTGTACATTCAGTCACTACCTGATCTAGGTTAACCCAAATGGGCCGATGCAGTGCAATGGCTATCTTTTGGCATGCGCTGAGTTCCAAGTTTGATTTCCCATGAAAGACCATAGGAACTGCCATACTGCATCACGCCCATGGTCCAGTGAGCCCAGTATCCTGTCTCTGACAGTGGCTAATCCAGGTTGGTTGGAAGACATATCCAGTTAATTAATTTGCTGTTGTTCACTGCAGCAATAAGGGATGGCATTCTCCATGCCCACACAGCTAATAGTTATTAATGGAGCTATCCTTTAAATTTGGGCAAATGGTTACTAAACTCAGCTATACTACTTCAGAAACAAAGTCTGAAAAAAGAATGCCTTTTAAAATTTGTTTCAATCAACTATCAGTTGTTTAAAATTAGAGGCAGACGTTAAGGGAATTCATCATAATTCAGGGCAGGCTCTGTAATGCCTATAAAAATGTTATCGCTGCTGTGACTCAATTTTATCATACAGTGTAAGAATGAGTCTACGATGATCAGAGTACAAGCAATATAAGACTTTAGATGAGAGGAAATGGCTTTGATAAGCTATTTCTGAACGTTCAGTGGAGATAGCTGACACTTCCATTCTGATAACATCTCTGAAATGATGGATATGGTTCTTCAACTCATGTTAAATTCTTCCCGACTGATATTCAGCACTATTTAACAGGCCAGAACGACTGCTGACTGGTTAAATAGCGCTTAACCGGCTATCTGCTGATATTCAGTAGGGGATAACCAGTTATCCCCCACTGAATATCCCCAGTTAGTGGCTAGCTGGTTATTTCCTATGATATAACTGGTTATCTGCCAATTTTTAAATTGGGTTTATCACAAGTTAAAGTGGAATATCTTTGGCCTGAATATTGACTTAGCTGGTTATCATCAAACCAGCCCAAAATTAACCGGATATTCCATGCCAGTCATTGGAAATGGCCCGGCATTGATTATCCGGGTTTAGGGCCATCTGCTGGAATTAGCTGGGCTAATTCCCGCATTCTCCACTTTTGTGGAGAGTAATTTTATAATAAGTCACCTAGGGGTCCTTTTAACAAGCTGTGGGGAAAAAGGGCCCTGCGCTAGTGGCGGGAGCCATTTTTCCCATGTGCCAGGGCTCTTTTTATCACAGCATGTAAAAAGCCTCCAGACACACATGGTCATGCCGGAAGAGAACTCTTACCGCATGGCCATTTGGCGGGGAGCCCTTACCGCTACCCACTAAGGTAGTGATAAGGGCTCCCGTGGTAACCCAGTGGTAACCGAGCAGTGCGTGGCAATGCCAGATTACCACCGGGTTACTGCCGTGCAAGCCATTTCCTGGAGTTTTCTTTTTCCCCCAGAAATGGCGCACACTCAGGGCGGAACTACCGCTGGTGGCTGCATTGGGCTGGCGGTAGTCCCAATTTAGCATTCGGCATTGGGCTTATCGATGCTTTGTAAAAGACCCCCCCAGGTTGGAAATCCCAGTAGATGACTATTTGGGGGTTATTTTATAAAGATGCATAAACACCTATATGTCTTTATAAAATAGATCTATGCCTCTATCCAACTTGCCCCAATCACAGATAAACATGTATGTGTGAAGTACATATGTACATGATCATTTATAATCTACACATGTACTTCATGCTCCCCTCAAGTTATGGCCCTGAACACACCTGCATGCAGGTCACATACATGTTTGCATCTTCTTGTCACTGCAGCTATTTTCAACCTATAGGATAATTTTCCACCGTAGTTTCTCTTTAAGCAGAATTGAATAGTGAATCCCTGTGGAATATTGTAAAAAAGATAAGTAATAATGTAGGGAGATCTGCCTCTCCTACTTTTTGATCATGCTTTAGTGAGAGTTACCCAGTAAATGAGGAGATTTGCTTTGCAACGTGAGAATTTCCATGGCCTTAAAGCTAGTGCAATTTCCTGCCAGTGCTGTTGGTCTCAGTTATGACATTTCAGAAGCCAAGGGTTTGCTGGTTAAAGAATTAGCTAAGAAATGTGATCTATGGGTCCCATTCTCTGATACTTTGGAATCATTTTCTTTTGGTTTATTTTATATGAGGGGGAGGCACTAAACACGGTGAATTTACATATAGTAACATAGTAGATGACGACAGATAAAGACCTGCATGGTCCATCCAGTCTGCCCAATAAGATAAACTCATTGCATACGATATGAAGTGATACATCATATGTATACCTGATCTTGATTTATCCTTGCCATTTTTAGGGCATAGACTATAGAAGTCTGCCCGACACTGGCCTTGTTCTAAAATTTCTGAAGTTGTTGTCAAAGCCCCCGAAAAGATCCACTCCAGCCCATCCAAATCTATTAAGCCTCGATCAGTGCACAGACCATAGAAGTCTGCCCAGCACTGGCTTTCCTACCTGATCTCCTTATCCCATCAATGTGATTGTTATTTTATATTGTAAGCCACATTGAGCCTGCAAATAGGTGGGAAAATGTGGGATATAAATGCAGCAAATAAAATAAAATAAATCTCCGTTAAGTTGCATGCATGGATCTGTAGTTCAGATTTTCTTAGAAAAATCAAGAAAACAGAGCTGCAAACCCATACATGTGACAGGGTGAACTATGACTCGAGTAGTCTATTCATTATGACAAGGAGGCGGGGCCCGGGAGGAGAGACTAGACAAGCAGAACTGTAACCTTCGCCAACCAGATTTTGGGTGGGTATATGGCATTAAGTCTTAGCATTGTATTCATCCTTTGAGAGCAATTTTTCTTCCATGCATATGGTGATATGGTCAGGAAATATCATCTCTGGAACAGTTTTCCAGTCACGAGAGGGCTCAGGGCATTAGTTCCACTATATCTCCACTGAAGTAGCAGTGTTGGGCTTCACTGGCTCTATATGGGCCTTAGTATAAGTTGCATGTTCACAGTTGCACTGTGTCTTGTCCTTAATTTTCCATTTATGGAGAAGAGATGCACATCAACCTGTAGATACTCTAACTCGGTTGATGGCAGTCCAGCGTCTGAGGAATGTTAGAGCCAGGAAGTGCAATGTTTGGGTCTTGAATGAGATGTTTTTGGATCATTCACTCTTACAGTTATTTGAGGTGGTAAAGGTTGAGAATGGAGCTGATACATCAGCCTAGCTGTATCTTTCATCAGCTGGGTCAAAATGCTGTTTTTAAAATAGTGAAAATATTTTTAAGTTAACACATATTTTACTGTACAAAAAATATTTAGTGGACCTGTCAGCCACTTGCCCTTCCCCCACCTCACTCCATGCAGCAAGTGGTCAAAATGCAGCAGCCCTTTGTGCAGGCAAGTGAACAGATGGAATATATAACTTACACAATATGTTTTTCATTAACTGTTCTTTGTTACAGATTTTGTGTGGATGGGTTTGGAGTACAGAAAGGCAGGCTTGGATTTTCAATTGCCTATGCTGCCCAATTTGGAAGGTGCCATTCCACCATTTGGGCCTGCTGCCAATTGTAATCCTCAGCCTGTGCCTGCAGCAATAGGAACTTTAAGTCAGTGTGGGGCCATTGAGCTGGCACACACTCACAGGCCCTGTGGTGGCCCAGCAATTGCATGGGTTTCCATATGGGATAAAAGCCTTGTGAGCGTGCACTGGCTCACTGATGCCGATTTTACTTTCTGTTGCTGTAGGTACTGAAAAAAGAGCAGAAGGGACCAGACCCACCCCTAGTCAGGGGCAATCCAGGGGACCCTGCCACCAGTGCCTGTGAGTGTCAAATCTGGCTACAGTAGAGGGAGGAGGGTAAAGAATGGAAGCTCAGGAAACTGCCTCAGTAGGCCTCTGCTTAGTCAAAAATGCTGATTAAGTAACAGGTTATATTATTGAGTTCTCGGTCTTTATTAAATAGATGCCAAAGTTAAACTGTCTTTTCAAGTTAAAATAAAAGGCAAAGTTTTCCAGTGACTGATAATGCTAAAGCATCCGAGGACATGGCCATGGAACTGATCAATGGGTGGGCAAGCACTGAGAAACCCACTTTTGTACACCACATGATCCAATGCTGATGCCATAAAGTTTATCTTTTTATGCCAGTGTGATTAAACACGAAGGTACCAAAGAGCTCAACCCCATATCAGAATATGACTTCACTCAGAACAACATTCATATTTAATTAAATTTCTTGTCAGTTGAAAATGGTAAATTCCTTGAAAGTTCTTGGCTTTGTTCTCTCTCATGTCATCTACCTGCAGGCTGTCCCAATTCTCTTTCAGCAGGTCCGCCAGCACAGCTACCAGCTATGTCAGCACTTCACATGGATTTCGTCAACTAAAATAAAAATTGAAGGAGAGCGAGTGGGGGGATTTTTCGTTGCTGCTGTTTCCGAGAAATATAGGTCTGCCAGCGACCCTGGGGCACAGCCCACCTGAGCTTCAAGACTTGGTTCTGCCTTGACCTCACCATCCTCCTCCTCTTCTTCCATGCATTATACCTGTATTGAATGGTCGATGACACTGGAAGATAAACCAGAAACAACATTTAGAAGTAATTATGTTCAATTCTGCCCACTGCTTGATAGCTTTGTAATTTACTGTTGTAATCTTACGCTGAGCTTTTTTCAATGGAAAGGCGAATAAGAAATAAATCGATTGATTAAAGCTGTAATGACCAGGTGATTTGGTGCTTGTTTCTTACCCTCTTAACACCTCCTTACATTCTACTGTGCTAACAGATGGATTTTCAGAAAATGTTGAGAACCTCCTTTTGCTAGTTAAATTCAGCTGAACCTCCTTGGCTTGGTTTTAGACAGAAAATTACCCCCAATAAGCTTGCTTAAACCTTAGCTGTCTTACGTAAGGTGTCAGTCTCTGTGTGGCTGAATTTACCTGCACTTGCAGTTCTCTCAAGGAAGCCCCCACCCTGATTTCCCTCCCATCAACCCCTGATGTCCCCTTGCTGTTAAAAAACAAACAAACAAACAACACACCCTCAGGTACCTGGAAACCAGTGCTAACTGCCACTTCCCCTGATCTAACCCCACCCGAGGACTACCCACAATTCAATCAACTTCAGCTTAATTTATCTTGTCCATGCCAAACAGTTTTGAAAGGTTTTGAAGTTCTTAGCAGCTGGATGCCTCTGAAAATTGACCCATACTGTTCATGAGAGACATTACACTTACAAAACTGAAAGTCCTTCTTGTCCTAACCCAGCCAATCACCCCCCCCCCCCCCCCCCCCCCGCGTGAATCATGACACCCTCCCCAGGCATCACCTTCAAAACCCCCCCCCCCCCCCCCCCCCACACACACAAGTGCATCGCTCTTGCCTCCTGGGACGTAGCTGTTGGCTCTGCCGGTTCCCTGCCCCAGGAGAGCAAGTAACGACAGAGGGAGAAGAACCGGTGGAGCCGACAGCCGTGTGGCTGCTCCCTGCACCCCCTTGCAGCGTGCACCCCGGAGGGACCGCCCCCACCTTCCCGCCCTTGGTACACCACTGCCTGGGAATAAATGCAGCATGAGCAGTGGGGGTGGAAGCTGATTTCCAGTATGTATCCATCTTTCTCTGTTGCTGCTTCCCAAACTGACAGGCAGATGATCAAAAGCCCCGCGCTGTTCCAAACAGCGCTCTAAAATAGCGATGGAACAACATTGGGCGCTATTAGACCTATGATCAGAGATAATGCATGCAAATTTAAGCAGCGCAATTATCTCTGATTATGGAGTAGAAGTGCGGGAGAATTGTGCCTGAGCATGCGCTCAGCACAATCCTCCCGCACTTGTTTGACAGGTCTGGGCTGGAGACCAATGAAAAGAGGACGTCCATCTTTAAATCGGAAGATGGACGTCCTCAACTGCCCTGTTGCAGGGACGGCCAAATTTCAAGGAGTGTCGGAGGTATAGCGACGGGGCAGTTGAGGATGTCCAAAATTTGGACGTTTCTGCAATGGGCAGTTAAGGACTCCAAAATTGGATGCTTCTATGAGAAAGACGTCTTTCTTATAGAAACATCCAATTTTGGATGTCCTTAACTGCCCATTGCAGAAACATCCAATTTTGGACGTCCTCAACTGCCCTGTCACAGGTTCCTTCCCGTTTGCTGTGCCTGTGTTGCAGTTTTCTTATACATTCAGGTATAGTAGGTATTTTTCTGTCCATGGAGGACTCAAAGTTACAAAAATAAATAAATAAAAAACAAAAACAAATCAGAAATAGTTGAAGTACTATCTAAACCTGGATCCCTTGATTCTCAGCCTGCTGCACTAACCATTAGACTACTCCTCAGCTCTGCATGGAAGCCTATTAAGAAGTTAATTAAAAAATATATATTTTAGTACCATGAATGTCCATAGTTCCTGAAGCTATCATATATAGCCTGATATCCCTTGCTAGTTTCACATTTGGGGAAGGAACGGGCCTGCAATCACTCAGAAATTAAACAGGTGAATTACCTTAATCCTTCCAGTGGACTACTACTCAATCAGAGCACTTTTCTGTAACTTTGGACAGGCCAAGTACCAGGTCTAAATAACAACATCCCTAACAATCAATAATCATTTCCATAGTACTACTAGATGTACACAGTGCTGTACACATTATATACAGGTACTTTCTCCATCCCTAGAGGGCTCACAATCTAAGCTTTTGTACCTGGGGCAATGGAAGTTTAACAAAGAAAATGTTCCACTCAATGTGGAAACTCAAACGCGTGAAACAATTCTTCCCGAGGGAAACATTTCGCAACTGGATACAATCAATGGTACTAAGCCATGTAGACTACTGCAATGAAATTTATGCGGGATGCAAAACCTTAAAGAAACTTCAGACTGCTCAAAACCCTGCAGCTAGGCTTATCTTCGGAAAAACACAATTTGAAACTGCAAAACCCCTTCGCGAAAAACTACACTGGCTCCCAATCAAAGAATGCATTGCTTTCAAAATCTGCACTCTGGCTCACAAAATTATCTACAGTGAAGCTCCGGGATACATGACAGACTTGATCGACCTACCAACTAGAAACACATCCGAATCAACACAAACGTACCTAAATGTGCAAAGGACTCAAATACAAATCAACTTATGCGTCCAGTTTTTCCTACATAAGCACACAACTGTGGAACGCACACAACTCTTCCGCTGTACGATTCCTTAGTGTGGCTGTGCCACATGAACTTTATCTTACCACAACATCACTTTGTATTTGTTTACACCAGAGTCTGTAACACTTCTCCGGTACTATATAAGCCACATTGAACCTACAAATAGGTGGGAAAATGTGGGATATAAATGTAACAAATAAAAAATAAATAAAAATAAGTGACTTGCCCAGTGGTGTAGCCAGAAGGCAATTTTTGGGTGGGCCAACAGGTTGGATAGGTGGGCACTAAAGTTGCCAACTTTTTTGAGAGAGAAAAACAGCAACCTGATGCACCCATGTTCTGTCCCTATCCCACTCCATGCTCGACCTCTACCTCACTCCCCATAACTTCAATGAGGGTTGCAGTGCAGACTTCAGTGGCTGCAGGCCAATTGAGAGCTAAGGGAAGTACAATCAGTGCTTTTTTTGTGCCGGTACACGCTGGTACGGCGTACCAGCACCTTTTTTCTGAGTCCGAGGGCTCACCTGTCCGCTCCCTGCTGTTTGCACCTGGCCGTGATCTTTGCCTTGTAAAACATTTCTTTTTTACCGAAGTCGCGAACCGGCAGCCTGAAGAAAGCAAACAGCAGGCAGGCTCGCCTCCTTGCATCGCGTCGCTTCATTTCCTTGCATTCTCAGCACGTCCCACCCTCCTCTGATGTCATTTCCTTTCCTCGAGGGCGGGAAGCACTGAGAATGCAGGGATGCAAGGAGGCGAGCCTGCCTGCTGTTTGCTTTCTTCAGTCTTCAGGCTGCCGGTTCGCGACTGGTAAAAAAGAAAAGTTTTGTAAGGCAGGGAACACAGCCAGGAGCAAACGGAAGGGAGCGGGCAGGGGAGGGTGGGCAAGTGGGGCTGGGGGGTGTGTGGGCAAGTAGGGCTGGGGGTGTGTGTGTGGGCAAGTGGGACTGGGGTGTGTGTTGGCAAGTAGGGCTGGGTGTGTGTGTGTGGGCAAGTGGAGCTGGGGTGTGTGTGTGGGCAAGTGAGGCTGGGGTGTGTGTGTGGGCAAGTGGAGCTGGGGTGTGTGTGTGGGCAAGTGAGGCTGGGGGTGTGTGTGTGGGCAAGTGAGGCTGGGGGTGTGTGTGTGGGCAAGTGGGACTGGGGTGTGTGTGGGCAAGTAGGGCTGGGGGGTGTGTGTGGGCAAGTGGGGCTGGGGGGGCTGGGCAAATGGGGCTGGGGTTTGAATGATCTCAGGGGCAGGTGGAGGCTGGGGCGAGTCACTGGACATGGAAGGGAGGGGGAGGATAGGGGGCAAAAGAGAATCGCTGGACATGGAGGGGAGGGAGGAAAATCATTCTGGACATGGATTGGATGGGATGTCAGGGCAGGGGAGGGAAGGGGAGAGAGAAGAATGGAGAATTGCTGGACATGGATGGGAGGGGAAGGCAGGGAAGAGAGAATTGCTGGACTTGGATAGGAGGGGATAGGAGAGGAGGGCAGGGGAGAGAGGAGAATTGCTGGACATGGAGGGGAGGGGAGAGAGGAGAATCATTCTGGACATGGATTGGATGGGATGGCAGGGCAGGGGAGAGAGGAGAATGGAGAATTGCTGGGCAGGGGAGAGAGGAGAATGGAGAATTGCTGGGCAGAGGAGAGAGGAGAATGGAGACTTGCTGGACATGAATTGAAGGGGAAGGCAGGGAAGAGAGAATTGCTGGACTTGGATAGGAGAGGAGGGGAGGGCAGGGGAGAGAGGAGACATGCTGGACATGGATGGAGGGGAGGGAAGATAGGAAGGAGATGCACATGGATGGGATGGCAGGGGAGGAAGGAGAAATGCTGGAAATGGATGGAGAGGAGAGCAGAACAGGAGATAGAGGAGAATTGCTGGACATGGATGGATGGAGGGGTTGGCGGGGAGAGAGGAGAAATGCTGGACATGGAAGGAGGAAAGTAAAGAAATAAATGGAAAGGAAGCCCTGGAAACGGAGTTAAGAGAACAGATAGAGAGCAGCAGAATCAGACACTTGGACCAGTATGGATAGAAAACAGTCACCAGACAACAAAGGTAGAAAAAAAATCATTTTATTTTCATTTTAGTGTTTGGAATTTGTCCAATTTGAGAATTTACATCTGCTGTTTTTGCACTGGGCATACTGGAGCTGTAACATCTTACAGAAATTATTTATAATAAAAAAAAAATCACAAGTTATTGTTTTTCTCCTATACTAGTATATTTTCAATGATGCCTGTTTATATGCGCCATGGCTGGTACAATGGGTGTGGCTAATGTGGGTGTGGCTATCATCGGGGTGGAGCCATATGTGGTGACCCTGCCCATAATGAGTACCGGCACCTTTTTTTCTACAAAAAAAGCACTGAGTACAATACACTGCACTCTTCAACCCCATTGAGCCATGGTCCTCCAACACACATATGGTATTGAAGCCAAACACATGCTGCATCCACAGAACCTCCTGGCCTTCCACCAACAATGGATACTGAGCACAGCAAGGACATTTTCCCATAAAACTCATCAAACAAAGAAATTTTGGTTTCTAGTGTAATCTCAATAACATATTATAAATTAATTTTAAAAAATCTATAAAACAAAAGTACTCAGAACCTAGAGCAAATCTACCATGCCAACACTAACTTCCAAAAACAAGGATCCTACCTATGAAAAGGAAGTGCCTTAAATATTATAGTGGGGCCCTAAAATACAAATACATTTATCAGGAAAGCTGAACAAGCCAAATTACTACAGAATGCTACATAGAAACTTTGTGCTAACAGAATACCTCAGTCACACACAGAGAACACAAATGCCAGATACAGAATAAGTGACCACAAACTCTAGAAATAAATTAAACAGAAACCCCAAGAAACCAAACCTTGAATGTAGTACAACACCAGAGAAACAAGAAAGAAAGGCATTTCCTGTGCAAAATATAAAGATGGCACATGCATGGTGTTAGGGGTTGCAACTAGGGCAACTGTGCTTGATTCCCTGGCCAGAGAAAGCCCTCCTGCTGGAAGCTGAAGGCGCAGCCTGGTAATGGACTTTCCTAGATTTCCGTCCTAGACCCCAGTCATGTTTAACATCAACTCTGGCAAGATATGCATTTCCAACATATTATATTCACAACATTGAAAATAAAATAATTTTTTGTACATTTTTGTTGTCTGGTCATTTTATTTTTCAAATCATATTGGTCCCAGTCTCTGGTTTCTGCTTCCCTCTGTCTTCTCTTAACTCACTTGCCAGAGTCTCCTGTCTGACATTTCTTCTTTCTCCATGTCCATCATCCATCTCCCATCTCTGTTTTTCTATATTTCCTTTTCTAGTATCTCCCCTGTGTTCATATCCCCTCATCCATCATCATTCCTCTGTGCACCTATGCACCCCATGTCCAGCATATCCCTTCTGTGTTCCTATTCTCCCCCCGTGTCCATATACCCCCCTCTCCAGTGTCCAGCATTGTATCTCTATTCCATATCCCCCTTCCCCCCCCCCCTTGTCAGGCATTGCTCCTCTGTGCCCTTATGCCATCCCCATACAGCATCTCACATTTGTGTCCCTGTCCCATGCCCATCATCTCCCTTCTGTATCTGTACACCTCCCTATGTTCCCTTTCTCCCTCCTCCATACCAATGTGTCCCTCTCCTCTCTGATCATACCCCAACCAGCTTCTCTTCCTCTCTCTTTCCTTCCCCTTATGCATCTGGCTATTTCTCCCACTGTGGGTTCAGCAATTGACCCCCTCTTCCTTTATCCCTTTGTCCAGCATCTTTCTCCCTTCCCTCTAACCCTTCCCATAGGTCCAGCAACTTTCTCCCTTTGCTCCAGCCCTCCTTACAGGTCCACATCTCTCTCCTTTCCCTTCAGCCATCCCCTGTATATCCAGCACCTCTCTCCCTTTCATCCAGCTCCTCCTACATGTTTTGCACCTATCTCCCTTTCATCCAGCCCTCCTACATGTCCAGCACCTCTCCACTTCAGACTTGTGAGTTCTTGTACCAAGTAGAGCGCTGCTGAGCCCGGTACTCGGACCAGGTTCCACTTGGCGGCCGGACAACCCTGGGTTTTACCTGCGCTGACTGCCGTTCCCCAGAGGTTGAGCCCCTAGGTGCGGGTGGCCTGCAGGACTTACGAGACGGAGCAGGGAGCGGGGTGGTGAATGTAACAGCCAGACAGGCAGCAGTCAAGAGAGTGATTCAGGTACAGGCAAAGTCAATAGGCAGGCAGCAGGCAAGGGAGTAATCCAGGAACAGGCAATGTCAACAGGCAGGCAGCAGGCAGCAGGCAGGGGAGTGATCCAGGTATAGGCAATGTCAATAAGCAAACAACAGGCAAGAGAGTAATCCAGGCACAGGTAAAGTCAATAGGCAGGCAGCAGGTCAAGAGAGTAATCCAGGTACAGGCAAAGTCAGTAGGCAGGCAGCAGGCAAGAGAGTAATCCAGGCACAGGCAAAGTCAGCAATGAGGGACAAAGTAGAGAAGAAGCACACTACTGAGCAAGTAACACCTACCAAAGTAGAAGCCGAAGCATGGAGTCCAGGAAGAGCTCAGCTGATAAAGTGCTGGCGTCTGACATCAGCAGGGAGAAGGAGCACAGCCAAGGACAAGAGCAAGGGAAGGAGGAACCGGAAGACCAATAGGAGAGAAGCAAGGGAAGCCAGGCAGAGAGGGAGCAGAGCCAGATGCATGGAAGCAAAGCAATCAAGGAGCCTGCAGCCAGAGAAGAACTACACACACATGGCTCAGGGCTGTGCCAGTCAAGTGTGCGTGTTGACGGGACCCTGCGCAGCTCGAGAACGCCGCTTGTGTTGAGGTAGGGGACATGACAACTTCAACCCTCTATACATCCAGCACCTCTCCACTTTCCCTCCAACCCCCCCTGCATATCTAGCACCTCTCCCCTTCCCTCCAACCTCCCCTTGCAAATCCAGTACCTCTCTCGCTTCCCTCCAACCTCCCCCTGCAAGTCCAGTACCTCTCTCGCTTCCCTCCAACCCCCTGCCCCTCGCAAGTCCAGCACCTTTCTCTTCCCTTCAGGCCCCTGCTCTCCCAGGGCAGCACCTCTGCATATTCATTACCCCTCCCCCAACAAGTCCAGCACCTCTCCCTTCCCTTCAGCCCACTCCCCTTGCAGGACCAGCACCCCACTGTTTTCCTCCCCCTCCCCCGCAAGTCCAGCACCTCTCCCTTCCCATCAGCCTCCTCCCCTTGCAGGGCCAGCACCACACTATCTTCCTCACCCTCTCCCACCCCCACCACAGCGCTTGCATTTAATGCTGTCGGTGCTGCTCTTGCACCTCACAACCTGCCACCCCTGCGGCAGGACTTACACTTTGCTATCAGCGCTGCCTGACAGCAACTCTCAGATGCGGCGCCAACATCCTGCTCCGGGGTCTTCCCTCTGCTGCGTCCCACCCTGCGTAAACAGGAAGTTGCATCAGCATGGCAGAGGGAAGGCCCCAGAGCAGGACGTTGGTGCCGCATCTGTGAGTTGCTGTCAGGCAGCGCCAATAGCAAAGTGTAAACACTGCCGCGGGGGTGGAAAACTGTGAGGTGCAGGAGCAGTGCCGACAGCATTAAATGCAAGCGCTGCTACGGGGGTGGGAGAGGGTGAGGATTGGAAAGGGAAATGGGACTTGATATACCGCCTTTCTGAGGTTTTTGCAAATACATTCAAAGCAGTTTACATATATTCAGGTACTTATTTTGTACCAGGGGCAATGGAGGGTTAAAGTGACTTGCCCAGAGTCACAAGGAGCTGTAGTGGGAATCAAACTCAGTTCCCCAGGATCAAAATCCACTGCACTAACCACTAGGGTACTCCTCCACTCAGACATGGAGGTGTCGGGACTCTCCTTCTGGGTGGTCCTGAGGTGGCCAAGATCAAAGCCTGCAACGCTAACCATTAAGCCACCCCTCCCACCCAAAACAGACCCAGACCATGCCCGCTTGCCATAAGGACATACTGCAGTTTTAGACATCCATACCCTACTCTTATAAACTCAGGATTTGGACGGCCATGTAATATGGTTGTCTTAATGTTAGTTTTCTAACATAAGGAACACAGGGGCCCTTTTACCAAGCTGTGGTAAGAATTAACGCGTGCTTACCGCTGCTTAACATGGCGTACCATAGGGCACGCTGTGGCGTCCTGCGATACTTTGGACATGTGTGCATGCTACCGGCACATTAAAAACATTTTTTAAATTTTACCACAGGGGTGTGTCTACGGGGCAGAGAGTAGGCATGTCTGCACTACTCAGTTACCACAGCTGCATTACTGTGCACTGATTAGCACAAGATTAGTGTGCAAGTCCTTATCGCCAATTAAACAGGTGCTGGTAAGGGCTCCTGTGCTAATGGCAAGATTAGAGTGTACAGACAAACTGCAGATGTAGAAGGAACACCAGAATCCCACAGAAAAGCAGGCAGCAGGGAGCAGGTGTGGGAAATGGATCTAGGCACTTCAAACACAGACCAAGGAACACCAGATATGAAATTAAGACTATTATTGATGACTCTAGATTATGACTCAAAATGGTACCATGCCTCAGGAGTCTCTTCAAAGTACTGTGTTGTAAAAATGATAGTCACAATTGAATATGTCTTCTGTTGTACAAATAACAGTCACGAATGAGTCTGTTTTCAAAGACTCTGTGCTTCCAGCAAAAAATCCCTTTGACCCAGCACAGCTTTGGGGGAGGAGTAGCTAGAAACCAGACATGGGAGAGAGGCTCAGCAGGCAGACTCATTCTTGTCTGTTGTTTTTACAACAGATGTATTCATTTGTGACTGTCATTTTTACAAAACAATACTTTTAAGAGACCCCTGAGGCAGGCACGTTTCTGCCGAAACATGGTACCATATCAAATTATTAGAATGTGGCCATTAATACAAATATTCAAAAATCACCCTTTTCACTGCTGGCTCTGTTAATTTCTAAGTGGTTCATGTCATTCCCAGGGGTCTGGCTCTGGTCTCTTCTGGCATCTGTGACCCGCTTAGAACTGAAAGGTGATAGCAGAATATAAGTCCAAATGTTAATGTTAATGGCCTTATCACATGAAAAAGACCTACAAAAGGTCATACTATGGCCACTTTTGGCCGCAGCTTAGTAAAAGGACCTAATGTACTGATACCCAGCTCATACCATTCAGCAACAGCGCACGCTATTGATGCCACAGAGAGAACACCAGGGATTTTATTTTTCCTGTCATTTTGGGTTAAAAATAATACAAAACAACATGGTAAATGTTGTTGACATTTCTCACATCATTTCTTTTTTTTTTATTTTTGCAATTTTACAAATTAACTTTACAAGTGTAATACTTGACGAGCAAAACAAACAAACATTTCTGCAATTTACAGCAAAAAACATTGCTCAGGAGATAAACTTTAGATATAAGTCATGAATATTGCTTAACACTTATCACAGACATATTTCAATAACTCAATCTCAATCATTGATATCAAACTGCTCCCAACCTTTTATCATTTACAAAAATTCTTAAATGTTCTGGATCTGTTCCAAACAGCGCTCTAAAATAGCGCTGGAACAGCATGGGGCGCTATTAGACTTATGATCAGAGATAATGCATGCATATTTAAGCAGCGCAATTATCTCTGATTATGGGTTAGAAGTGCGGGAGAATTGTGCCTGAGCATGCGCTCAGCACAATTCTCCTGCACTTGTTTGACAGGTCTGGGCTGGAGACCAATGAAAAGAGGACGTCCATCTTTAAATTGGAAGATGGACGTCCTCAACTGCCCTGTTATAGGGACGGCCAAATTTCAAGGGGATGTCGGAGGTATAGCGACAGGGCAGTTGAGGACGTCCAAATTTTGGATGTCCTCAACTGCCCTCACTGGCAGGTTTGCTGTACAGGGGGGAATGGGGGCTTGCCAGCATGCAAATACATGCTGGACAGGGCTCACCATTCCTCCCCAATGATCTGCAAACCCTAACACCAGCTCGGAGCTGGCTTAGGGTTTGTCGCAGCCAGCAACCCAATCTTTGGCGCACTGGTCGCTGATCATTGGGGATGAATGCGTTAAGCGCTGATTAGCATGCATTTGCAAGCTACTTAGCCCTTGAGTGCGTTGTTTCACGCGCTCGAGGGCTCTGATCACGGGGCGGTAGCAAACGCTGGCACTAGTATGGCACTAACAGCCTCTAGCGTTGGCATTTGCTTTTGATCATCTGCCTGTAAGTATTTTATTATGCATTTACAAGGGTAATTAAGATAAAATTAAGCCCCTATTGCCAAGACATCCTTTCTAACATTTAAGAAGGCTCTTCTTCTATCCTGGGTTTGTTTTGTGACATCCATATATATCCAAATCTTTTCACCATAGAACAAGAGTTGTGAATTAAAAAAAAATAAGCGTTTGGCCGCTTCTAAATCTTGTTCGAATATAAAGAACACAATTAAAGTCATGCAGTCCAAAATTCCAGAGGCAGATGATTCAAGAATATCAGTCAAATTCAGTTTTTCTTGATCCTTTTTTCTCTTTGTCTGTGACTCCATATCTATTTCTGTATCTGTTTTTTTCTTATTTGAAATATAATATACTCGATTTACTGGAGGAATAAGTTCTTGGGAATATTTCAAATTTTCTGTCAGATATTTCTTAAATGCATCCAGAGGAGTAGTTCCCATGAATTTAGGAAAATGTAAGAGGCGTAAGTTCAAGCTCCGATTATAATTTTCAATCTATTTGATTTTTCTGTGAATAAGATTTTTATCTTTATAGACACTATTGAAAATTCTTGTAATTTTTTCACCTCTTCCTTAAGTTCAACCGTTTGATTATAGGAGTCTTTTTTAATAGCGTCTAAGGATTTGGAAAATAAATCAATAGTACTCACTAAGGTAGCAATCTCTGCTGTAGAGTTGGTCAGTTTGGTATCAAGTTGTTGGAGAGCTTCCCAAATGCTCTCAAATGTAACCGTCTCCGGTTTTGTTAGTAAAGCTCTAGGCTGAGTTTGTGGGTCCAGAGATCCCAAACCTCCGTTAGTTCGACTCTCCTCAGTGCCTCCTTCCAGAGTTCCTATAACATCGACTTCCAATGAAGGAATCTCCGACTGGGAGAGAGGTGCTACGGGTGGAGGCGGTGGATTGAGAACCGGTGGGGGGGATAAGCTAACATCCAGCCCTAGGTCCCGAAGGTCTCCTCCCAAAGGGACAGCAGGGCACCTCCCGGCATTTTGGTCTGGCGTCCTCACGGTAAAGCTTTCAATGCTACGTTGCAAAGGTGAGGAGGTTCTAACCGATGAGGCGGCGGTTCTAACCATACCTTTTCGTTTGGTATGAGGCATTTTTTAAAGAAGAAATTCAATCTTTACTTGCAATGCGCACAGGAGAAAGTTAACTATGAGGTCGACATGTCGCCATCTTGAAACTCCTCCTCTGCTTCAGGTGACATTTCCCACATCATTTCAATTAAATGCACACCCTCATAAAATACATGAGTACACACAGAGAGTCCAAGTACACAATTACCCTTCTTAAGAGCAGGTGGAGATGTATATGAGAATTTGTGCACTATAGGGATTAGTCTGACAGACTATGTTATAAAGACAACATTCTGCCTGTTTGCCTTTGTAAAGAGGTCCCATATCAAGTCCCAACAGTGCACAGATGCCTTTGTAAAATATAAATATTAGAAAACCACCTCCACTAGGCACTTGCCAGGACATTTTACATACTTTGTTATGAAATGTCTCCATGTGTGAATATCTTATCTGTATAAAGTTATACAGATATCTCCTCTCTGAAAAGTAATCTCCCAAAAGGCACTTTCCAGATTCTGGAAGATTCTTTGTCCTTTTCTCATACCTACCTAAGATGATCTAGCAGTTCTGCATGTTTAGCACTTAAATCTTTATTTTTTACAGACTGGGGAATATCTGGCACAAACCAGGCAGCGATGAACTTGATACACACAGCAACGTGCTGAGGGAAAAAAGAAGACAGAAAAACAGGACAATAAAATATTACAGCACGTTCATCATTGATCAGAAACCTATAGTAATCCCACAAGTAGAAAGACAAGCTTCTCTGCATAAGTACATAAGCATTACATATAATAACTCTCTACGATTCCCTAATGTGTCAGTACCGTAAAGGCGTCGGCCAATTCCGGTATGAACAAATACAGTAATGTTGTGGTAGAATAAGGTTCGTGTGTACAATGTAAACCACATTGAGACTGCAAAGAGGTAGGAAAATGTGGGATACATATGTAACAATTAATAATAATAAAATAATAATTACTATACAGGGACAGACCGAAGATCCATCAAGCCTAGTATCCTGATTCCAACAGTGGCCAATCCAGGTCCAAGTACCTGGCAAGATCTGCAACCAATGTGTGCAGTCTCTGTGTTGCAGGGATCACAACAGGAGCTCAAAGTGCTGTATTTTCACCCCCACTTTATGCCATTCTCTCATCCATTCTCCAGTCCCTCAAAAGTTGTCATCAGTAAATTTCTCAGGGTCTAAATCTCCTAGGCTGCTGCTCCACCCTTAAACTTCCAGATATTACATATAGTATCAGGTGTCCCAGGACAGGAGCCCCTTCCCCAGGTACTGCTGGGCCTAGAATATTTGTTCCGTTTTGGGCAGGTCTCATGGGTGGCATGCAGTCAGTCAGCTACAGGGATCTAATGTACTTACCTCAAACAAAATCACAAAAGCCAGACGGGCTGCAAAAATATGCCAGAACTGCACAGAGAAGCTGTAGTCATCAGAATTTCGGTAATCTCGATACCTGCCAGATGAAAAACGCAAGCATGTCGCAACTACTACTACTACTTATTTCTAAAAACAAAGTAACTCCTTTTTGCCTTTCCTGCTTGTTAAACCATATTCAGAACCCGGTTTTTTTTTAATTGTAATTTTTATTGGAACAAGCCTGTAATGCGAACACAAAACTGCATGTAAAGCAAATTGCTTGAGGTTCTTACAATGTCACTGTATATTCTTATAATGAACATAAACACCACCTCCCTCCCCCCACCACCCTTCCCCCCACCTCTTCAGCCTTGTCTCCTTTCATTTAGTCCCATCACTCAGTAGTCACTCCAGTTCAATAATTATATTCAGAACCTGTTAATCCTACAAAGGCAGTGACTCCATGACAGCCCTAAATCCAAAGAGGCCATTTCTGCTTTCCAAAGCTGTGTAGAAAGCACTGGGGAAGTTAGATGAGTCCAAGAAATGTTATTTCTACAATATGATTACAAACAGGACACTCTTGTAGAATTAACCAGTGAAAGCAGGTCAGGGCAGTTTCTTTTTCCAGGAGTTATGAAATAGCTGAATCTGTTTTTATTTTCTTTGCAACAGTATATGCATGAGAGAGATCTGCATGCACTACCTTCATTCTATGTAAATCTCTCTTATGCATATTCATTGTGGGTATCCTGAAAACCTGACTGGCCAGGTGTGTCTCGAGGACTGGTTTGAGAACCTAGGTGTATGTTCAGGACTGTGCTCACAGTAGACATCTGGAATTTCAGCATGCACTGTCTAGTGGAGGGAAGGAACAACTGGTGTGCATGTGTTAGTATTTACTCTTTAGTACTTTCTTCTTGTGGCTTTGGGTCTTCAACTCAGTCAGAACCAGCAGTGCTGTAGCGAGGTCAGCTGACACCTGGGGCGGGTCGCCGCTGCACCCCCCCCCTCCCCCGGGTGCAGCACAGCGCACCCTCCTCCCTCCGGAGCGCGTACTTACGAGGGAAAGCGGCAAGGGATGGGCGGGAGGCCCGAACCGCCCCGAGTGCATGTCGCTGGAAGCTGCGTTGGCTCCGCTGGTTCCCTGCTCAGGGAACCAGTGGAGCCGACAACCCCCCAGCGGCGTGCACCCGGGGCAGACCGCCCCACTGCCCTCCCCTTCCTACCCCACTAAGAACCAGGTCCAGGAACTGGTACCCTGAACCTTCATTTACAATTATCCTTCATCCATTAAATCTGAGGATGGTTTCACCTTACTTTATACTCTCTCTCAAGTCGTTATCATTTGGCTCCAGAAAAAGGAAGACACGTTGATCCAGTCTGGGTTTTGCTTCCATTGAAAGCAATGGAAGTAAAACCCAGACTGGCTCAATCTGTTCTCCTTTTTCTGGAGCCTTATGGTAACACTACAAGTCTCGACTTACTTTCATCCAGTCATTACTACAGCAGTCCTCAGTGGGTGTCCAGTGTATATGCACCAGGACACCTTCTAGAATCCTGCAATCATGGGCCTTAACGTGGCCACTAGGTGTCATTATTGAGCTATGAACCAATGGCTCAATGATGAACACTCCAGCATCCCTATTCCCAACCAGCATTGACAGACAAAGCTGCTCATGGCTATTTATTCCCCTGTGGCTTAATTTTATAGAATTCTGTGGGAAACACTTTGATCACATTATTTGCCCTACTCTCTGCCCTAGATCAGGTTCAGCATCTCATACTACTCTGTTTGGTCGACAATTGTGTTTTGCAGCCAGCAGATTCCACCTGCTCCTTTAGGCTTCCAGCTCGGTCGGAACCAGCGCTGAGATCTACAACCATGCACCTAAAATCACAAATAGCCAGGGTTTCTTTCCTCTGCGTGCTATCTTCTTCCAGCTCAGTCATGATCAGACCCAGACACTCTAAGCATTTTACCAGAGACTGGGAATTTGGGAGTTGGTGGTACTCTAGTTTTGGTGTTATTTCTTATTATGTATGATATTTTGGAATTCATCTAGGATATTGTTGCAAATAATTGAATATAAATCAATAAAATTAATTAATAAAAAGCAATTTGCATACACTGCTGGATCACAGGGGAAACACTGGAATGCTCTGTCTAATCTCTCTTGGACAGTGTTTGAATCTCAAGAAACCGACAGGCCTCTGCTCCATGCTCCAGTCCCAACCCTCCCCTCACATGCAGCCTGCAAGGAACATGTGGGGAGGATGAGCCAGAAGTAGATAGAGCAGAACAAAGTCGAATAAGCCAGCTTTTACCCCCTCTCTTTCACAAGGGGGAGGATGAAACAGAAACTTGCAGAGCAAAGAGAGTTCCTTAGTTTCCCTGCTAAATTCATAGCCGTCATTGCTTCTATGCCCACTAACCTTAGTGAGAATCATTGTGATAAGACCCTTCTAATAGCATACCTGCAATCAACAACATCCTGAAACTGTTGGGGTTTGAAGGCGTTGGTGTGCTGCTCAAAGTCCTGGATGTGAAATACCGATAGGCTGTGGTTTATGTAACCTGTCAGGCAGCTGTGGAGGCAAACAGAAAATTACCAAACAGACTACACCAGATTGCCTGAAAGGTATCCTTAATGAAAGCAGTGAGGAAAAGCAAATGTGACAAGCAGGGTCTGATCAAGGGGTAGCGGCACCCAGAGCCAACTTTTGTTTTGTGGTCCTATCCTGCAAGCAGATGCCAGGGCTCATATTGTAAGAAAGGCCCCATGCCTAGGGTTACCATATGACACTGGAAAAAGGAGGACACATTGATCCAGTCCGGGTTTTGCTTCCATTGAAAGCAATGGAAGTAAAATTCAGACTGGCTCAATCTGTTCTCCTTTTTCTGGAGCCATATTCCTAGTCCAATGGAAGTTTCAGAACCTCAGTCATATACTTTTTAAACATATCAGATGGTGACATAATCAATGAGCATGGATTTGATATTTTGTAACTGTAAGATGGAATAGCATGTGCTATACATGAGCTGTGTGTGTAAATGTCACATGTAGGTAGGGTTACCATATGGCTCCAGAAAAAGGAGGACGGATTGAGCCAGCAATTGAAAGCAATGGAAGTAAAACCCGGCTGGCTCAATCCATCCTCCTTTTTCTGGAGCCATATGGTAACCCTACCATGCCAGAAGGTAACTGTTTTTCTTTTTTTTTTTCCCCAAAATTATTTTATTGATAATACAACATTGTACAGACGTATCAAGCCAATTACATATATCTGCAAATAGTTTCTTCCCCTTGGTCCCTTGACCTACCCTCCCTCCCTCCCTCCCTCCCCCCCCCCCCCCCCCCCCCCCCCCCTCAGTCCAGTGGTGTCGGTTCCTGTTCTTGAAATTGTTCGTACAATGACCATATTTTTGTGAAGACCATTATGGAGCCTTTCCGCTTGGCCGTCAGTTTTGACATCTGGTATAGAAAGTCTACTTTTTGAGTCACTATGTGTAGGTCTGGTGCTTCTACTTGTTTCCAGGCTCGTGCCAGCGCTAGCTTGGCCGCTGCAAAGTATTGGGTAGCCAATCTGTGTTGTCCACTAGGTATTGTTCAAGGTCTGAAGTGAAGTAGACAGTGTTCTGCCCCTTTTGGGTACGGTTGTTGCAACACAGTATTTACCAGCTCCACCACCCCATCCCAGAACACTTTTACTTTCTCACACTCCCACCATATATGGTAGAATGTGCCCCTATGGCCACACTCTCGCCACCATTGTCCCGAGGACCCTGGATATATCTTTTGTAGCCTGTCTGGGATATAATACCACCAGTATAATATTTTGAACCCATTTTCGTTTATAGATTGTGCTGGAGACGCTTTAAGTAGATATTTTTAGTTACCCATCCATGTTGTCCTGGGATATGTGGTTTGTAACGCCTTCTCCCATTTCTTATGATAGGTCACCTGTGGATCAGTCCTTCCCAACTGTGCAAGATATATCCGGGATATGCTACCTCTGCCCCCTCCCTTACGCATCGCTAATTCTAGGGTTGTTTCTTCTAATTCTAGTTCATCTTGTGCGCGCCTTCTAATGAAACTGCGCAGGCAGCAGTAGTATACAGGGTCTCTCTCTGTCAGCCCATATTCTTCCTGGAGTTCAGAGAAGCTGATCAAGTTCCCCTCTGCCCAGACTTGGCCTAACGTGTGTAGGCCTGCTTTAGCCCAGTGGTCAAATACCTTTTCTGATCTCCCTAACGGGAAGCCCTCCGCCCACCTTATTGCCGTTTGTCGGTAGTGTGTCCTTTCTGGAAACATGCACCTTCTAATCTGAAGCCATGTCTGGAGTGGGTGTTTTAGGCCTAGAGGTAGCCTCTGTATTATGTGTACCAGCTCTCCTCCTGGTATCCATAAAATGTCTTCTAGTGCATATCTGCCTATCCATGCTCTCTCCCAATGTATCCATTTCTTTACTGCCCCGGGGGCCCACTCTGCCAAAGTTCTTAATTGCGCTGCTTGATAATATAGGTAAAAGTTGGGTACTCCCATACCTCCCCGCTCAGTTGTCTGGTACATCATGGCTCTTCGCACTCGCGGTGGGCGTCTCCTCCATATGTACCGAAACATCTTTCTGTGTATTAGTGCAAAGAAAGACATAGGGATTGGGATAGGTAAAGCTAGAAACAGGTATAGTAGCTTGGGGAGCAGCATCATCTTAATGGCATGGATGCAGCCTTTCCATGATGTGTTGAGACCTTCCCACCTATCTAGATCTTGAAAGAGTTCATCTATCTTTTGGGGAAAGTTAGCCTGAAAGAGCCCTTCTATTTCGGGAGTTATCTGTATTCCCAAGTATTTGATGGATTTTTGTGCCCAGACAAAGGGGAATGCTGCCCACAGGCTCGGTAGCTCTGCATCCGGTACTGTGATATTTAACAGGACGGATTTGGTTAGGTTGGGCTTAAATCCCGACATCGCCCCATAATATGTCATATGGTCTATTACCTTTTGTACTGACATTGCGGGCTGCGTGAGGGTCAGCAGTATATCATCTGCGAATATCATAAGTTTTTGCTCTTTTCGTCCTCTCACCACTCCCCATACTTCCTCATCGCTCCTCAATATACATGCTAACGGTTCAAGAGATAGAGCAAAAAGGAGCGGGGAGAGGGTACACCCCTGCCGAGTTCCCCGCCCTAGTGGGAATGTGTCTGTATATGACCCATTCATTTTTAACGCCGCTATCGGGCCTTTGTATAATAGCTGTAGCCATAGCATATATCGTCCCGTGATCCCCACCTGCCGCAATACTGCAAACAAGAATGTCCAGTCAACTCGGTCAAACGCTTTTTCTGCGTCAATGGAAAGCAGCAGTGCCGGTATTTGGTCATCTTGCGCATATTGAATAGCATGGATAAGACTTTGAATGTTGTCAAATGTTTGTCGCCCTGTTATGAAACCCGCTTGGTCTTCGTATACTAAATATGGTATCTGCTTTTCAGTGGCGTACCAAGGGGGGAGGCGGGGGGGGGGGGCGGTCCGCCCCGGGTGCATGCCACTGGGGGGTGCCACAGCGCGCCTGTGGGCTCCGACTTCGCTAACTTCGCTCGTTCGCTGCAGCTCCCTCTGCCCTGGAACAGGCTACTTCCTGTTCCGGGGCAGAGGGAGCTGCAGCGAACCAGCGAAGTTAGCGAAGTCGGAGGCCACTGGCACGCACCGCGGCACCCCCCCCCCCCAGCGGTGTGCGCCCGGGGGGTGTCATTTCGCCGGGAGGGGGGGAAGGTGTCATTTCACAGGCGAGGGGGGGGGGGCGCGCATCGGCGATCTGCCCCGGGTGCCATCCAAGCTAGGAACGCCACTGCTGTTTTTGTAATCTGTGGGACAGTATTTTTGTAAAGAGTTTATAGTCTACATTGAGTAGGGATATCGGGCGATAGGAACTGCATTGTTTGGGGTCTTTTCCTGGTTTTAAAAGTAAAGTGACTGCTGCTAGTCTCCACAACTGTGGGAGTTCTTGGGCCTCTCCTAGTTCATTAAATAGTCTCAGTAGGACTGGTGCTAGGTGTTTTGCAAATAGTTTATAGAATCTGATAGGGTACCCAGCAGGTCCCGGGGCTTTACCATGTGCACTATCTGCTATTGCCCATTGAGTTCTTCAAGCGTTATGGGGGTTGACAAGGATTCACTTCCTCCTTCTCTCAATTGTGGAATGCCGCTATCCTGTAGGTATTGTTCCATTCTTACTGGCCCTAGTATTGGTTCTTTCTCATATAGTGACGTTTAGTAGTCTAGGAAGGCTTTCTGTATTTGTTCTATCTGCGTGACATATTCCCCATCTGCATTCTGTATCCCCCCTACATGGTTTCGCTGGGCTTGTTTTTTGAGTTTATTGGCCAGTAGTCTACCTGCCTTATCCCCAAATTCAAAGTGTTCTTGTTGGGCATGTTGTAATTGTGCAGCTAGACTTTCCAATTGAAGTTCGTTAAGTTTTAATCTCAGTTGGAGCAGCTTCTCTGCCCCCTTAATGTCTGTTGGGCGTTCTTTATGACTCTGTTTTACCCTTCTAAGTTCCTTTCTAATATTATTTTCCTGTTCTGTGCGAGTTTTTTGTATATGGGTGCGTAGCGCTATTAGTTGTCCTCTGATCACTGCTTTAAGACCTTCCCATAAGCTTGCTGCCCGGATCTCGCCTACATCATTGAATTTAAGATATTTAATAATATACTTTTCTACCTCCAGGATATTTTTCTCATCATGTAATAGGGCTTCATCCAGGCGCCAGTATCTCGGGCCTTCAAATATGGGCCCCACTTTAATTACCAACACTACTGGGGAATGGTCAGACCATGTGCGCGGCTCTATATATATTTCCTGTGTCTTATTCGCTATATTGATATCTCCCATCCATCCATCTATTCTGGAATATGACTTATAGAGGAATAATATGTGTAGTCTTTCTCAGTTCCATGTTTCTCCCGCCATATATCTATCAATCCCCATCGGGCCATTAGCATTTTCAGCAGCTTCCTATCTGCTTTTGTGTTTGTTGCTGAACCTGTAGAATTGTCTGTGGGCAGATGTATAGTGACATTAAGGTCTCCCCCCATGAGTAGGTGGCCCTGTTGATGCTGCTGCAATAGTTGTTCTATCCGCTCCCAGAATGGCCCCTAGCCCTGATTGGGGGCATATACGTTTAGAATGGTGTACTGACTGTTGCAGAGAGAGACCACCCTCATCAAAAATCTACCTTCTTTATCACTTATGGTTTTTAGGATTTGCCATGGACGAGATGCCCAAAACGTGATCAGCACCCCTCTTTTTTTAGGTGTGTCTATGCAAGATGAAAATTTAATAATGGGGTACCGTCCATGGCAAACTAGCTTCTCATGACATTTTTTCAAATGGGTTTCTTGTACGCAAACCACATCAGCATTTAAGCGCATCATATCTTTGAACATTAGCTTTCGCTTTATGGGCGAATTAAGCCCTCTCACATTCAGTGTACACATTTCAGTTATCGGCCATGATCAATTGCGTCTCTACATGCATTATCACCCCTGGTACTCCCCTCCCATCCCCTACTGCCCGCCCCCTCCCCTCTTCCCCGATAACCATGTATAACATGCCCTTCTCACCGGATGAGACATGTCTGGTAGGATAGTGATTTATAACCCATGAACATTACCAGCCAGTTGTTTTCGTCTGTCCCTCAGTCAAATAGTATTGCAGCCCTTTCAAATGTTGCCGCTCACAAAGATTTACAAGCCCCGTCTTTTATAATCCATCAGCGGGGATTGGCCCCTGTGTGGCCTGATTGTTGCTTTCTCAGATGCCCTCGCCCCTGCGAGACTCGTTGCCATTTCGCTTTGTTAGCCTTTGGGGCGCTTGTTGAGTTGTTTGGGTGTGCTGATTCTGCCGATGTTCCCTGTTCCATGTGTTCTCGGGCCTCTTCCAGCGAGACTATTCTGCATTGTTTGCCTGCTTTATAAAATACCAAGGCAAAGGGGTGCTGCCATTTGTATTTGATTCCCTCCGCTCGTAGGTGTTCAGTGAGTAGTCATAGCGCTCTTCTGCGTTTAAGGGTGGTAGGTGATATGTCCTGGAACAGTTCTAGCAGGTAGGTGTTCCATAAGATCAGGCCATTCATCCTTGCTTTATGCATGAGGTCTTCCTTGATTTTAAAGTCAGAGAAGCATGCTACGATGTCTTTGGGCACATTGGTCTGGCTTGGGCCCAACGCCCGGTGAGCGCGTTCTATTCGTATATCATCGGGAGAAACTGTTTATTCCGGCGTGGTCAGAATCTGGGCTGCCAGGGCCTTTACCACCTGCTCACAGTTGTTGTGTTCTGGCAGTTCTGGTAGGCCTCGTATTCTGATATTAGATCTCCGACTCCTGTTTTCCAAATCTTCTACTTTGTCGGTGAGAAAACGTAGGTCCGATTGCTGTTCCAGCATGCGGTTTTCAATATCATTTAGGGAGACTGCATGTTCTTCTAGCCCTGCTTCAGCCTCGGTGACTCTATTTCCCAGCTCAGTAATTTCTCCTCAAAGTTCCACGCCGAGTTGCGCAAATTCCTTGCGCATCTCTTTCATTTCTGATTTAATATCTTGGAACCAGGATTTGAGTTGTTCCCATTTATCTGGGGGGATCTCGCTATCTCCTTCTTCTCCTCGCTCTTTCTGAGGTGGCGGTGACCGCGATCGCATGGCGTTCTCACTCGCGCCTGGATCTTCGGCCTGCATTGTGGGCGCCGACTCCCGCTGATGGTAGGCAAAGGTGTTTAAATCCGGCGTTTTCGCTTTAGCGCTCGACATCCCCGTTAGCACTGGCTTTTCGCCTTTCTAATGTGCTGCTTCGGGTTGCTCAAGGGCTCAGATTATAGCTGTATGCTTCATTTTTTCAGGCTGTAGTTCGGGAGCTCCGCTTCTAGACCTCCATTGCGGAGCGTGACGTCACCCCGGTAACTGTTTTTCTGATCATTTTGTTTTTCCATTTAGGTTGGTCCTGTTCTCTCCTTACCACTTCCTCAGATTGGTTTTCTTCTACATCTTTTTCAGGATTTCAAGTCTCTTGTTTCTTCACTTTCCCTGTCTTCTTACTTTTCTCCCCTATATCTATATCTGCTGTGATCTTTCTATTTCACCTTTTTTCTCTCTTTCTCTCATCTGCTTTTTTATCTACAATAGCATAGTCATATTTGTTGTCAATCCTTGATTAAACCAACAATCTAACAAAGTTGCAAACTGACAACATTTTACTTGCTATCAACCTTAAGGTGTCTTCTTTCGAGATACACTCAGAGAATGTGATATAAATGCAACACACAAAACACACACTTATCCTTGATCTATCCCTGCTATTTTCAGGTCACACATCATAGAGGCCTGCCTGGCACTGGTCCTACTTCTCAGTTGTATAACCTTTTAAATACCCACCATACAAGTTAGGTGGCTTGTTATAAACTTATCCTACCTATGTCTGGGAAAAAATGTTTAACATATAGATTTTTGATATGCAAAAATTACCATCAATAAATGTGTTGCACCCTTAATTATAGTAAATGGGAAAAAAATCCTCAGTGACTATTAATTACAGCACAACATGGGTAATAAAACATACTCCATTAAAATTTGTGCAACCAATATACAGTGGGTAGTATTCAGTCCACATTGGTTACTGTTTTTTGGTTTTTTTTTTTAATGCTGCCCACTGTGGGTTTTTTATTTCTGGATATTCAGCACTGGGTCGTACCTGGAGACTGGCAAGGTATAAAATGGCCACCAGCATTTATTCAACTACTGGCGATATTCAGATTGGTACCTGGATAACTAGCCTTTATCTGGATAGGTATCTGGTTAACAGACTGAATACTGCAGCTAACCAGGTAAGTACAAACTCCACCTTAGTACCACCCCTTCACTACTCTATTCTGCCCCCATATTCAAGGAGGCAGGGTGTTTGTTGTTTATATGTGCTGTTTAAGTAGGATAGGACTGTCCCTGTTCCCTATGCCTTGTCGGTCTTTTCCTATTGGCTGGCCTTGTCCCTGTATATGTGGGCTGCAGCCCACCCCTTCTTTTTGGGGTTGAGAGTGCAACTGCAGCATGGTTTTCTAAGAACTGTAAGCTAACTTTGCTGTACCTGTTGCATACTCCCCTTTCAGGCTACTGCAAATAACCAAGTTTTTTTTTTTTATTATTATTTATTTATTGAATTTCAAATTTTACAAGTACACAAACTTGATAAGAAAATTGGCAAAATGAGGTTACAATGTCAGGAAAAAACATACTATTTTATAAGAGTCTCCTCAAACCAATATAAGTCCACATTGAGGAGTTCAAAATGCAATTATTGTTGAAGATATAACAGGCAAAAAAATAAAATCAATTACAAAGAGTAGGCGGACGTAAGTTAGACACTACTTTTAATTTCAAACATTATTACTAGTTGGAGAAGTTAATCCAACTGTCCTTCTAGATGTAATAAATGTCTCTAGTTGGGAGGAATCATAAAACACAAATTTTTCAGACCGGTAGGTAACTAAACATTTGCACGGAAATTTTAAAAAGAAAGTTGCTCCCATTTGAATCGTTCAAAATGGGGAGTTCAAAATGGCCGCCGAGTAGAACGGACGCATTTAAGAGCTCCTGCTGAATTTACCTTTTTCAAGACTGAGGTGCTTTACCCACAGTTATTCCTCAGAATGCCCAAGAGAAGGGGGAAAGCCGCTGCCTTAGCCTCCCAACGGCTTGGAACACTGACTCGAAGTGGCCCGATCGATTCTTTTCTCCAGCGGGCTCCAGACGCTAGTACGCCGGTGAGCGGCTCGCTGTTGTCTCCTGCGCTTGTTGAAGGTGCGCAGGAAACCTTAGAGCTGGAAGTTTCTCTAAGCCCTGACGTTCAAACACCTCCTCCTCCTCCTGTGCCTCGTGGGTTCGGCCCTCCAGTTATGGCGTCTCCGATTCTAATCCCGGAAGGGGAGATAGAAGAAGGAAGATTGGGGGCAAAAGAAGATCACGAAGGAGTAGTACCGATAATGATGGCTGAAACAACGACGGAGGAACAAAATGTCTCTGGTGTGGCAGGTATTTCCTTACAATCAGAGGTAGGAACTTTTTCATTTGCACTTTTGCAAACTAAACCTCCCGAAGTAACGTTGGACTGCCTTTGGACACTTATTGTTGATTTGGGTAAGGTATTAATACCTCAAATACAAAAAGTCAGACAAGATACTGAAAGAGTGGAAGATAAAGTAAAACAGTTGAATATACAAGTTGAAAAACAGGCGAAAGATATACAACAATTGCAAGAAGTTCAAAATACCATGTTAAAAGATCTAACTAATTTAAGAAGGAAAGCAGAGATATTGGAAAATCTTTCTAGGAGTAATAATTTACGATTTATAAACTTTCCTTATTTGACTACGATGGCTCCAAGGGAGATGTTAAAACTATACTTCAAAGAAATTCTTCAGATAAATGAGGAGAATATACCTCCATTTGCACAAGTTTTCTATCTCCCACCTAGGAACCAACATATATTAGAAAATCAACCTCTTGATGTATCAGCTCTGTTAGAATCCTCAGATACAGATCAAGTAACACCAGCTACATTAGTGGCTATGGTTGCTTTGTCTCCGGACAAACTTTGGATATTAAAATTATTTTATAAATATCGTGAAAAGACTTTCAAGGGATTAAAAATCAATGTATACCCCGATGTATCGAGGGAAACACAGATGCGTCGAAAAAGATTTCTTCAGAAGAAGCAGGAAACGATGCAAATAACCAAGTTTTTATCAGTTTAAAAGTATTCACAGCATTTATTCCTATCTCCAGGGCCACCAAGGGGGGGGGAGGGGGGCAACATTCCCTGGGCCAGGGCCTCCAAGAGGGTCCCAGCGCCGGGGCCTCTCTCTCTCTCCTGCTCCTGACGGGACCGGGGTGATCGCATCCTGACAGGAGCAGGAGAGAGAAAACTCCGGCGCCGGGCCCCTCTTGGAGGCTAGGGAGGACCCAGAGGAGCAGAGGCTGGTGGGGGGTCCCCTCTAGGCCCCGCCAGCAGAAGAGATCTTCTTCCAGTGCTGCTCTTCTTCACTCTGCTGCATTGCCTACCGAGTGACTGATTACCCCTCAGGCTGCGCATGCTCGGTTTTGAAACCGAGCATGTGCGATGTGAGAGAAAAAGCAGCCATGGGGCAGGCCATGCGGCAGAGTGAAGAACAACAATACTGGAGGAAGCCTTCTGCTGGTGGGGCCTCAGGATCCCCGCCAGCCAAGGTATTTACAGTTGTGGCAGCGTGAGAGGGTGGCAACAATCCTGAGGGAGTGGTGGCAGCAGTGGCAGTGATGATCCTGGGGGTGCGGTGGCAGTGACGATCCTGGAGGCCCAGCTCAGTCTCTCAGTGGCCCTGCCTATCTCCCCTGGTATACATGGTGAGCTGGTGAGAACAGACTTCCAGTCTGCAAGGCAGAGACTCTTGTCCAGCACATTTAACTGTAAGTTATTTCCCTTTGTTTGAATTGCATTAAAGAAGATTTTGGTTCAAGAGTTCTGAGTCTTCACAGTGATATTCTGTACTTTGGTTATCTGCATGCTAATCTCCTGAGTACAGAAAGCTTATTAGGAAAGAGAGCAGAACATACCCAGATCCGGATTATGCTGCTGATAATCCAGGTATGGACCTAGTTAATGGGAATTAGCTGGGTAGGACTCATTCCTAATAGATAAGTCCTGCTGAAGATCAACCCCATAATTTTATGTCTTAATACATATTTTCATTTTTCAGGTTCAGTCACATGTATATTGTCTCAATACAGCAGACTGAAACTATAGGATGCTTCCTGAGCAAGACTACAGCAAAATTTCGCATTTGCAAAACAGCGGCCATGTATTTATTTATAAAACACTCATATACCACTTTTCTGAAAAATCATTCAAAGTGGTTTCCAAATTTTTTAAATTTCAACATTCATAACAATAAAACAAACATTCACAAAATAATCTGATGAAACACATCTATAATCTCCGCAGTATGAAACCCATAGCCTGACCCTCTAGAGTTATACCTTTTATTCCACCCTCCCTCGGTAGGTATCCATAAATAGGTGCCCATAATTTAGCTGCTTTTGAATTCAGTGCTAACCGGTCATTTTCAGTGAAGATAACTGGTTAAGTGCTGCTGAAAATGGCTGGATAGCCGCAAACAATCGGCGGCAGACATTTCCAGCCAGTTAAATCACTTTGAATATTGGCTGGGTGGGTTTTTAATTGTTTTCAAAACAACATCAAGTCTGTCTCTGCTTATATCTCACTGGAAAGTACTTCCATAATTTAGAAACCACTGCAGTGGTGTACCAAGGGCAAGGCAGTGGGGGCAGTCCGCCTTGAGTGAAGGGGGTGCAGGGAGCAGCTGCGATGCTGTCGGCTCTGCCGGTTCCCTGTTCCCTCTGACATTACTTCCTGTTCCGGGGCAGGGAACCGGCAGAGCCGACAGCCATGCGAATGCTCCCTGCACCCCCAGGAGGTGATGTGTGTGGTGGTGGGGGGGGGGAGGTGATGCGCCTAGGGGGTGCACAGTGGCAATCCGCTCTGGGTGGCAGCGGACATAGGAATGCCACTGAACCACTGAAGAAAAAGCTTGGCCTCTGATGACAGTTTTTTTCACCCTTCTGAGTGAGGTCTATCCAGCAGCTGGCCCTTGGCTAAGCTGAAACTCCTCCTAAATACCAACTATTCAAGTCTGTCCAATAAAAATGTAGTTCACTGGCTGTTCAGTACCTTGAAGGCCATGGTCATGCAAGTTGGGAACTTTCTCTTCAGAGAGTACAGGTCAAAATGTTTTGAATGACATGTAGTCGTCACAGAATTTTGGCTGGTAATCCAACATTTTTGATTCACAGCTATCAATGCAAGATCAAATTTTGAATGTGGTAAAGTCTGCGTTTTTTCAATTACATCTAATGACCAGGCTTAAACCAATGCTAACGAGAACTGATTTTAGGTTGGTGGTCAAAAGTCTGGTGATTTCTTTGATAGATTTCTGTAATGCTCTGTACCTGAGAATAAGTAAATCCATGATGCAGACATTGCAGACTATCCAGAATGCAGCAGCCAGGTTACTGCACGATTGAGTCTCCCCCTTTCTCCCCATGCTTCTATCCAGCATCTTCTCTCTCTCCAGTCCTTTCCCATCCAGCATGTCCTTTCTTTCTCTCCCTATCTTTCTTCATCTCTCTCTCCCCACCCTCTTCCAGCCAGCGTCCCCACTCTTCTATATTTTTCCTCCCCTCTCTCCATTCAGCATCTTCTACCACTCACTCCACACCTCTTTCCCCCTCACCCTGCCCCCCAGTATCTTCTGTTTGCTGCGGCCGCTACTACTCATCGGGAGAAGCAGCAGTGGCAGCAGCAAAACAACAAAAACAAGTATGGGGCTTATTGGTGGAGGTGCACTTATGAAGGCCTAGACCATGCAGTTCCAGTGCTGCTAATATTTAATATAAAGAACTAATCTTAATCTACAGACGGTAAGGTGTGGAAACCCCTTTTTTTCTGTGGATTACAAATGAAATAAACAAGGTAATTTCGTATTCACATAACTAGCAAGTACCCCACCCCCCCTTCCTCTGGCCAGGTAATTGTAAGACAATGAGAGCCAGATGCACTAAACAATCGTTAGAGCCCTTCCCTTACCGATTCCCTTAGCGAATCGGTAAGGAACGGGCATGCATTAAGGAAAAGGAATGCAAATGAGCTGCTCGTTGTAGCTCACTTGCATTCTCTACTCCGTTAAACAGTCGGCCAATCGGCCGGTCGAGCATACGCAGAACAGCCAAGCGTTATGCTGGCTGCTCTGCGCATGCCAAATATGCCTCCCTGCTCACCCCCTCCGATGCGGCTCAATCCAGAGGACAGTGCAGTTGAGGACGCCCATTCAAAAAAAACGTCCATTTTGGCCATCATTCCCCTCTGCAATAATAAAATAATCTTTTCTGGCAGTGCTTCACTCAGCTGAGACCTGGAAGTCCCTGAGCCAATCACAACACGTTCAGCCAAGCTAAATGCACTGTGATTGGCTCAGAGACTTCCAGATCTCTCAACTGAGTGAAGCACTGCCAAAAAAAGACCTTTCTATTATTGCGGGGGGGGGGGGGGGGGGGGGGGGAATGACGGCAAACATGGACGTTTTTTTTAAAGCAGAGCGCTATTTTGTTTTGTTACTTTTGTTGCAGTTTTTCAATCCTGCGTAGCCCCAACGAGAGGTACAGACCTCTTGTTAGATTTTCCAGCGTTAAGGCAATCGGAAAAGGTTAGTGCATCTCATTACAGTAGGGTTTCTACACAAGTTGCTCATCTGCATTCCGTTTTCGTTATTTGCTACCATTGTCGGAAAAAAGTCTTCAGTGCATGCCAGGGTTTACTACTTGCTAGGTTAATGGCTCGTTAAGTTTAGTGCATCTGGCCCTGAGTCATGCAAGTCACTGTTTCCGATCAGTGTGTTCAAGGAGGCTAATTGGAGACTTTTAGAGGCAGATGCACTAAAGCTTAATGAGCCTTTAATGACCCTCCAACGAGGAAAATTTGATCCGTTGCATGCATCAAAGGGCTTTTACCGAGGAAGCTAGCGGCTAACGAAAACGGAATGGAGATGAGCAATTAGTGTAAAAACCCCATTGAAACGAGATGCACTAACCTTTTCCGATTGCCTTTACGCAGGAAAAAGGCAGGAAATCTAACGAGAGGTCTGGACCTCTCGTTAGGACAGCTCTGTGCCAGAAAAAATCGTAAAGTGAAACTTTGAGCCAATCCCAGCGCATTAGCAGAGCTAAAAGCGCTGTGATTGGTCCAAAGGACATCAGAAAACACATCAAATAAAAAAAATAAAAAAAGGATCGGGAGGGGGCAAGGGCGCTCATCAGGAGCGTCCTGTATGGACGGCAATGCCCCCCCTCCCCCCGCTGCTCCCCACTGTCCGCCACTTCCCCCCCCCCACACACACACACGAGAAAGCGGAATTCTAGCAACTCCGGTCCCCCTCCCTTCCTGTTCTTGTGTCCATACAGGACGCTCCGGACGAGCGCCCTTGCCCCCTCCTGATCCTTTGTTTTTGGATCTTGCTGACCGGGTAGCCACGTGTATGTGTTGTGGCTTTTTTTTTGTTTGTTTTTACGTTTGCAGCATGTGCAGAGCAGCCAGCAAAACGCTTGGCTGCTCTGCACATGATTTAGGGGCCGATTACCGATGTGTATTGTGATTCTTTGATACATTGTACGTTTCAAAACCGATTTGAGCATGTGTGACTTTTTTTTTTGGTGCATTCTTCGTTTTTTTAAAATCGTTAGGGACTTTAACAATTTTGATTTTTTTTTACGTTTGGTTGCTGCATCTGCCTCTTAGACTGCAGAACTAATTTCCATGTGACAGGGGCAGGGCACCTGGCAGAGGAGAGAGACAAGATTCTGTAGTCAGGACAGGAAAGGAAAGGAGAAGGTAAAATTATGTATCATACCTGATAATTTTCTTTCCATTAATCATAGCTGATCAATCCATAGACTGGTGGGTTGTGTCCATCTACCAGCAGGTGGAGATAGAGAGCAATCCTTTTGCCTCCCTATATGTGGTCATGTGCTGCCGGAAACTCCTCAGTATGTCGATATCCAAGCTCCATCCGCAGGACTCAGCACTTAGAGAATTACACCCACGAAGGGATACTCTGCCCAGCTCACCACCGCCGAAGCGGGGGAGGGGAATTAACCCAGCTCATCCCCACACAAGTGGGGGAGGGGAATCCGTCCAGCTCATCCCCGCGGAGCGGGGGAGGGACACCACACCCGCCAATGCGGGGGGATCTGGCTTATCCTGCAACCGCAACCGCGGGAGGAGCTGACTGACCCTAACACCGCCGAAGCGGGAGGGGCACAAAGCTGCCCTACTGCCGCACGAAGCGGGAGGGAGCGCCAGCAGAATTTAAGTCTCAATCCAGCCCCGTAAAACGGAGGGGAAAGGAATGCAGCAGCTCACTGTAACACAAATTCGTCTCAACTCTTGAAGAATTCATTGAAAAACTTGAACACGAAGTCCTCCTGAACAGGAACTGAAGACTAAACTTGAACCTGAAATGCAACCAGAATATAAACAGTACAGATATCTGGGAGGGGCTATGGATTGATCAGCTATGATTAATGGAAAGAAAATTATCAGGTATGATACATAATTTTACCTTCCATATCATCATGCTGATCAATCCATAGACTGGTGGGATGTACCGAAGCAGTACTCACCCAGGGCGGGACAAAGAAATCCCTGACCGCAACACTGAAGCTCCAAACCGGGCCTCCGCCCGAGCAGCCACAGTCAAGCGGTAATGCCTGAAGAAGGTATGGGCCGAAGCCCAAGTTGCCGCCTTGCAAATCTCTTCCAAGGAGATGGACCCGGCCTCTGCCATCGAGGCCGCCTGAGCTCTAGTGGAGTGAGCCTTCAGCTGGATAGGCGGCACCTTCCCCGCGGCCACATAAGCCGCTGCAATGGCTTCCTTGACCCATCTTGCCACTGTAGGCTTAGCAGCCTGCAGACCCTTACGAGGACCTGCAAACAGGACAAACAGATGATCCGATTTCCGGAAATCATTGGTCACTTCCAAGTATCTGATGATGACACGTCTCACATCCAGATATTTGAGAGCAGAGTATTCCTCTGGGTAGTCCTCCCTACGAAAGGAAGGGAGACAGAGCTGCTGATTCACATGGAAGCGAGAAACAATCTTGGGCAGGAAGGAAGGCACTGTGCGAATAGTCACTCCTGCCTCAGTGAACTGCAGAAAAGGCTCTCGACATGAGAGTGCCTGGAGCTCGGAAACTCTTCTGGCTGAAGTGATAGCCACCAAAAAGACTGCTTTCAACGTCAGGTCTTTCAGAGATGCCCTCGACAAGGGTTCAAAAGTGGCTTCTGCAATGCTCTTAGCACTAGGTTGAGATTCCACGCAGGCACCACTGAGTGCAGAGGAGGGCGCAGGTGATTAACTCCCTTGAGAAAGCGCACCACATCTGGCTGCGAAGCCAGGGAAACACCCTTCAGGCGGCCCCTGAAGCAAGCCAGAGCCGCTACCTGGACTTTAAGGGAACTGAGCGACAGGCCTTTCTCCAGACCTTCTTGCAGGAACGCCAACACTGAAGAAATTGGAGCAGTGAAGGGAGAAAGTGAGCCTGCTTCACACCACGCTGCAAAGATACGCCAAACCCTGGCGTAAGCAGTAGAAGTAGAGCGCTTCCTCGCTCTCAGCATAGTGGCGATGACCTTGTCTGAGAAGCCCTTCTTTCTCAGACGCTGCCGCTCAATAGCCAGGCCGTAAGACCAAAGGGGGAGGGATCCTCCATCACCACGGGACCCTGATGTAACAGGCCCTGCTCCACTGGCAGCCACAGAGGATCGTCGACTGAGAGCCTGATCAAGTCCGCATACCAGGGACGTCTGGGCCAGTCCGGACCCACCAGGATTATCCGGCCCGGATGCTTTGCCACCCGGTCTAGCACCCTGCCCAACATGGGCCAGGGCGGGAACACATAGAGAAGCTCTTGTGTCGGCCACTGCTGGAGAAGAGCATCTACTCCCAGGGATCGAGGGTCCCGTCCTCTGCTGAAAAAGCGCGGCACTTGGCAATTGGCCGATGACGCCATCAGATCTAGGCTCGGCTGGTCCCAGCGCTTCGTGATGTCCAAGAACGCCTGAGCAGATAACTGCCACTCTCCGGGCTCCAAGGTATGGCGACTGAGAAAGTCCGCCTTGACATTCATGACTCCGGCAATGTGGGCCGCTGACAGCTGTTCCAGGTTCGCTTCCGCCCACTGGCATAGACTCATAGCCTCCTTGGCTAGAGGGGCGCTCTTGGTACCTCCCTGGCGGTTGACATAGGCCACAGCAGTGGCATTGTCCGACAGGACCCGTACTGGCTTCAACGCCAGTACCGGGATGAACTCCAAAAGCGCCAACCGAATGGCTCTGAGTTCCAGGAGGTTGATAGACCACTTTGCCTCTGCAGGAGACCAGAGCCCCTGCGCTGTCCTTCCCAAGCAGTGGGCTCCCCAGCCCGACAAAGAGGCGTCCGTCGTGACGACAATCCACTCCGGGGTCACCAGAGGCATTCCCGCAGACAACTGGTCTGTCTGCATCCACCAGCTCAGCGCCTTGCGCACTGCTGGGTCCAAGGGAAGGCGCACAGCATAATCCTCCGACATCGGAGTCCAGCGCTGCAGCAGAGAGTGTTGTAGTGGTGTCATATGAGCCCTGGCCCAGGGCACTACTTCCATCGTGGCCGTCATAGAGCCCAACAGCTGCACATAGTCCCAAGCCCGAATAGGAGAGGCTACTAGGAACTGGTCCACCTGAGCCTGAAGCTTGACAATCCGATTGTCTGGCAGGAACACTCTGCCCACTTGGGTGTCGAATCGAACTCCCAGATACTCCAGGGACTGAGTCGGGCGCAGCTGGCTCTTCTCCCAGTTGATGATCCACCCCAGGGAGCTCAAAAGAGCAACCACCCGGTCCACAGCTTTGCCGCACTCTGCATAAGAGGGGGCTCGGATCAACCAGTCGTCCAGATAAGGATGGACTTGTACTCCTTCCTTTCACAGGAAGGCCGCGATGACCACCATTACTTTGGAGAAGGTCCGCGGAGCAGTAGCCAACCCGAAAGGGAGGGCTCTGAACTGGAAGTGTCGGCCCAGGACTGCAAAACGCAGAAAGCGTTGATGAGCAGGCCAGATGGGAATATGCAGGTACACTTTCTTGATGTCCAAGGAAGCCAAGAACTCTCCTGCCTTCACTGCCGCTATAACAGAGCGGAGAGTCTCCATGTGAAAGTGCCGCACTTTCAAGGCCCGATTGACCCCTTTGAGGTCGAGGATAGGCCGTACAGAACCTCCTTTCTTTGGTACCACAAAGTAAATGGAGTAACGTCCCTTGCCAGTCTGATTTTCTGGCACCGGAACGACCGCACCCAGGCGGATCAGATTGTTCAAGGTCTGCTGCACTGCCACAGCTTTGACCGGAGACTTGCAGGGAGAGAGTACAAACCAGTCTCTTAAGGGTCAGCAGAACTCTAGCTTGTAGCCGTCTCTGATGACTTCCAGCACCCAAGCGTCTGAAGTTACTTTGGTCCACTCGCCCAGAAACGAGGACAGGCATCCTCCAATCTGCACTGGGCCACGGACCAGGACCCCGTCATTGGGTACGAGACCCTGGGGGAGGACCGGAGGGCGTACCTCCGGGACGGCGGTCTCTGCGAAAGGAATGCTGCTTGGGGGAGAAGTTCCTTTTGAAGGAAGAGGGGGCAGAGGAGCCCGACTTGCCCGGGCGGTACCGACGGGCTTCTTGAAACCGTCCTCTGGAGATACCGGGGCGAGCACTGGCCCGAGCCCTGACCTCTGGTAACCTCTTGCCCTTAGACGTGCCGAGATTGGTCACGATTTTGTCCAGCTCGACCCCAAAGAGCAGCTTGCCTTTAAAAGGCAACTTAGCCAGGCGGAACTTAGAGGCGTGGTCCGCAGACCAATGTTTCAGCCAAAGCCAGCGCCACGCAGAGACTGTCTGAGCCATGCCTTTAGCCGAGGCTCTCAAGACATCATACAGTAAGTCTGACAAATAAGCCAAGCCCGATTCCAGGGCCGGCCAGTCAGCCCTCAAGGAAGGATCCGAGGGGGAAGCCCGCTGCACCATCGTCAGGCACGCCCTGGCCACATAGGAGCCGCAAACTGAGGCCTGCAAACTTAAGGCAGCCACCTCGAAGGACGACCTTAAAGCCGCTTCCAATCTTCTGTCTTGGGCGTCCTTTAGGGCCGTGCCACCTTCCACCGGAAACGCCGTTTTCTTAGTCACCGCAGTGATTAAAGAATCCACGGTAGGCCAAATAAAGGCCTCACGCTCACTTTCAGGCAAAGGATAGAGGCGGGACATAGCCCTAGCCACTTTGAGGCTCGCTTCCGGGACATCCCATTGAGCCGAAATTAAGGTGTGCATGGCATCATGCACGTGGAAGGTTCTAGGCGGGCGCTTCGTCCCCAGCATAATGGCGGAGCCAACAGGGGCTGAGGGAGATACGTCCTCCGGAGAGGAAATCTTCAAGATGCTCATGGCCTGCATTAACAGGTTGGGCAAATCCTCTGAGCGAAAGATCCGTGCTGCAGAGGGGTCATCCGCTCCATCCGAGCGGGAATCCGTCTCCTCCAAGGAATCCCCAAAGGACCGTTGGGAGAACTCAGATACGCTGCCCTCATCTACATCAGAGGAAACAGCGTCCTCTAAGGCCTGGGCATCCACCCGACGGCGTTTACTTCCGGGGGCCTCAACCCCTTTATCGGACAAGGGAGAAGGGGCAGCGTTCTGCATAAGGAAGGCCTGATGCAGCAGCAAAATAAACTCGGGGGAGAAACCCCCCAAACTGTGCAATTCAGCAGCCTGGGCCACAGCCCTAGACGCACCCTCAACCGGCGCTCGCAAGAGCGGGGGAGAACCATGCTGCGCATCCAAGATGGCGTCCGGCGCGACACTCCGCGAAGGAGCCGCGCGGGAAGAACGGCGCTTAACTTTAGCCGCTTTTTTGCCGTCGCCCAAATGAAGGGCGGCCATGGCATGAACGTCTCCCAGCTCAAGGGCGGCCCAAGAAGAAGCCGTCCGAGCAGAGTGGCCGGCCAAGATGGCGGAGGCGAGCAGCGGGGGATGGGCGTTTATGGCGGGAAAAACCGCCGCGCCGGAGGAAGACCTGGGACACTGACCGGCCTCCAAACTGACACCCAACAAGGGCGAATCAGACTTTAAAACCCCCGCATCCCCGCTAAAAGCGCACACGCGGTCCAGGGAGCGATTCTTCGCGCCCTCGCCCTCCGACGCCATAGGCCATGTGGAGATCAATCGGGGAACCCCCTGCCCGCTATAAAAAGGTAAAAATTACCTGCTTCTCGCTCCGAGCTGTAACGACCTGGTGTCCCAGTGAGTAGCTGCAATAAACGTTTAAATAAACGTCGAAATAAACGCCCTTAAGGACGTTCAAAATTTTTTTTTTTTTTTTTAACGGAGCCAGCGGGAGGGGGGAGAAAAGAAGGGACCTGGCGCCACCAGGTTTGCACTTGCTCAAGAAGAGCCCTCAACCCCAGGTACTCAACAAAACCTAAAAATTAGGCTTGGAGGCCTAGCCAGAGCTGCTGCTGTGTGTGACCACCACCTGCTGAGATAGAGAACATACTGAGGAGTTTCCGGCAGCACAAAACCACATATAGGGAGGCAAAAGGATTGCTCTCTATCTCCACCTGCTGGTAGATGGACACAACCCACCAGTCTATGGATTGATCAGCATGATGATATGGAATGACATATTGCAGGGGTAGGGTCTGTGAGAACTGACTCCTTTGAAGTAAGATAAAGATTGTTTTATTAGGGATGTGTTTATTTAACAAAAGGACTGAAATGTATCTTTTAAGGAAATGCAATATTTTTTATGTACCTTTTGGCAATTGTAACAAATGGCATATCCTGCATGACGTATTCCTGTATGATGTATTCCTGAAAAAAAACAGTTCTTTGTACTGAGAAACCCTGTATAAATGCCTGCTCTGAAAGGAAGGGGGAGTCGATGAAAATTTTCCTTAAGTCTATCTCATTAGACTAAGGAATATGCGACCATTTCCATGGCTCCCCCCTTTTGTCTATGTTCCCTCACTACCCTGTTTCTTATGTGCTGCTCCTAATTTTCTATTATTTCTTATTTTTCATGTTCTTGGGTAAGAATAAACTTTGGTAATGTGAGAAGCTTCCCTTGTTTATAGTCGTTTTTGGTACTTATCAGGCCGGTGGTGCTAAGAAACTAGTTGGGGAATTTGTATGGGTGAGGCGTTGGGTTTTTGGTTCCGAGACTCAACATCGACAGGCCCAGTGTCGGCTCTGCTGGTCCTCTGCCCCCAATGATGTCAACTTCCCATTCTGGGGCAGAGGACTGGCAGATCTGATAGTGCATGCCTGAAGGCTGTGGCTCCATGCTTGTTTTTGTTGTTTTTCTGCCACTGCTGCTCATCGGGAGAAGCAGCAGCGGTGCAGCGGTGTGGTGGTGGCAGAGTAGCAGCATTTCAGCGGGAGATGACCCACTAAATACAGGAGACTTGGCAAGTCTGATATTGGACCATGAAGGGGTGGACAGAAGGGAGAAGTGAAAAGGTGGAGGTGGGCATGGGAGTGACAGAGAATCCAGGAAGCCTGTATACCTGATGGGGAGGGAGCCTGAGCCGAGACTGGGAGGCCTGTGTCAACTAATGCCTCCCCATAGCTATGCCCCTGGTCAAGTAAAGACAGCACTGTGGGTTAACATGACAATTTTGAACTGGCACCTACTTATCTTTATAAAATAGGCTCAGCATAGGGGTCTTAAATGGCCCCTTAACTAGCCCCCCCCTTACAAGCTTACCCTCTTTAAGCTCTGAATGAAACTGTTCAACATTATAGATGTCATATGAAATTACTATAGAAGTTGACAGAATTCTCATATGCAGAACAACTCTTGAAATAGTTATATTTTGATCATTATAGACATTATATGAAACAATCACCAGAAAAAGAAAACATACATTAAGAATACAGAAAATTGTATGTTGTTGCCCAAATGTGAACACAGTTTTGTTTTTTTAATGACCCATGATTTTTAATGATCCATGATGTCACTGGGATCTTTTTCTCTGTTTATTGTATTTATAGGTATTGGCTTTATTGGTAGTGGCTTTTGTATATCTGATGTCATTTATTCACCCAGTACTATTTTTAGATTTGTACATCATCACCTGAAAGCAAAAGTGTTGTGCACGCACTTGATGTGAAACAGAGAAAATGAGAAGTTTAATGTGCTTAGTATAAATCACCAATAATATATCAAAATTTCATTTTTGAACAGTAACATAGTAAAGTATCAAAACAACAGTTCAGCATTCAAGAAGCATGATATTGAAATATATATCTGTCTTATCTCATGCAAACATTGCATATAGGATGCTTTTGCTTTCAGGCAACGACATACTCAGACCGCGGGAGGCAGCCCGGCTAACTCCTGCGGTTGGCAGCGAGCCCGAATATTCAATGCCAGGCTGTTTCTGGTGACCAACATTGAATATCCAGTTTATTTTTGGCAGTTTAAACTTAATCAATATTCATCACTGGCCTGTTAAGTTTAAACTGGCCAAAGACAGGCCTGCTATTCACATGGCCCGATTTGGCCTCCAAACGTAGCTAGCCAGCTGCTGGATTTCGGCACTAACTGGCTATGGCATCCAGCTAGCTGCTAAGCGCTAATATTCAGCCGAGATAGCCGGCTATCTCACACTGAATATTAGCGCTTAGTCACCTTTAGGCTATTTAACTGGACAGGAGCCAGACTCCATAGTGTACTCTCATCTAGAATACATCTGACAGCCAAGATTCTAAGGAGACTTAGCCCTGGGCAGCAGGAGATAAGCGTCTCTTCAGCTGCCCAGGACACTAGTCAACTAATTTTATTGCAGATAGATGTTGGAAAGCCCTGCAGCAACACTGTTAAAAGTATGGTGTTGCTCTGCAATGCCTCCTACTGCTAACACTGAGGCTTCATAGGAGTGGGGCAGCGGTAGGGCTGCCAGCAACATTTTGCCTGGGGGTCACAAATTTTCATTGAAGTGCAAAATGGTGGGTAAAGAGAAAGCATTAAGAACAAAGAAAGAGGTAAGACAGTCAGGTAAGTAGCAGACTTACTCTAGGTTGGTGTTATTGCCTTCAGCACATGGGCCATACGTGTACTTGTAGACAAGGCGGGGGATAAAGTCAGATGTGATGGCAATCACTAGGCCATTGCAAATGACAGCTAGAACACCAATGCCTTCCAGAACCTGGAGCCAGATGCCTACAGCATGACAGAAAGCATAGGGAACAGGTAATCAGGGCACAGCCAGTAACATCCTGAGCTAAGACTTGCTTTGTAATAGTCTTATCACTGAGAAAACTGATGAATAGAAATGGAACTGTGAGGCTGGGTAAAGAGGGTAGCTTTATCGTGGAAAGAAGGGTGCACATAAGTGGCATAGCACATAAATGCAAGGGGGCATTTACATGGGCGGAATGTAGGAGGGGCATGGGCGTGGTTTCAATTACACATACAAATTACAGAATACAGTAAATCCAAGGAGGTTTGATGAACAGAAGATGGCAGGACTATGCTTGGCCCATTATCTGGGCTGAAACCAGTAGGTGGAGCTTGTCACCCTATCAATTACATTGTTTTGGGTGTACCAAGATGGCAGCTGCATTGGGGAGAATGAAAACCTCCTTGGGTGGAGCAGCTTCAGCTTTGTGACATCACTCCTTCTCCTGTTCATCAAGCCTCCTTGAGTAAGTCACACACATTCTTGCTGCAAGTAAGCACCTGCAGCTATGACAAGTGGGTGCCTAAATGTTAGGTGCACTGTTGCCAGGTTATGCTAGTACTCTGTAATGGTATTATGGGTGCCCAGATACCGTTACAGAATAGGCAGAATAGGATCTCATCGTGCAGCACCAGGGCACCTAAAAGGGGGTGTCCAGTTATAGAACTGCCCCTAAAATTAAAGATAAAAAAATGTCTCTAGAAATTGAGATCACTGCTATAAGTAATAAAAGTGAGTCAAGTATAGGGAAAATCGAGCCATTGTGACATCACTGGTGAGGTTGGCTCTTAGGCACTGGTGGAATGAGTATTATGACATCACAATATTAGCTCTGGTTACCAGAGACTGAACCGCTTCACACTAAACTTCACGTTCAATATTGGGGATGCTGAAGCACCCACAGAACTGACTCCTGAGGAGTCTCTCATGAGGGACTTGGGAACTTTCTCGGAGTCCGGATGAAGTACATCAGCTGGCTCACCTTCATTCACATATTTATTCATACCTTCAAAATAATGTAGCAGATTGGTGAGGCAAGATGTCTCTTGGCCACACGACTCATGGACATTTTGGAAATAAAACTAACACCCTCCACCTAAGGCAAACTAGCTTCTGTTACCATCACAGTACAGAACTAACAGTTGGTTTAACCAACTACATTTGGTAATGCTCGACAGTGGTAAAAAAAAAATGCATATCTCTTAATTATTATCCTTGCACTAAATCTCTCAGACCAATTCATTTATTTGGGTTCTAAATGGTGAAATTCAATTCTCATAGAAGCAAGAAGTCTCACTCTCTCTGTCACACACACACACACTCGCAGATTCACTCTCTCTCTCACACAGACACTCTCTCAAACATACACACTCCAAGGAAAACCTTGCTAGCGCCCGTTTCAATTGTGTCAGAAATGGGCCTTTTTTTACTAGTTATTAACATAGGAGCCAACTTTTCAAAATTATTGGGGGTGCTAATCCCAATGGAAATAACCCCTCCCTGGACACATACAAGGAATTTTCTCAATATTGGGGGTGCTCAAGCACCCACAGAGCCGGCTCCAATGGTTATTAATAAGCGATTGACCTGAGAACTGATGGGTAATGGGAATCATGCCCAGTGTCCCTTTCGCTGGGTGGTAAATATCTTTCCCAGAAATTACCCTTTTTCCTCTGCCTCATCTTACCAATGTCGTTTGCCTTCCTGGGCACCATGCGTCTCTGCAGTCTCACCATCTTGATGGCATCCAGACGAATTTCAAGGATATTATTCAGGAGAGCGAGTAGAGGAGCCAGAGGGAAGGCAGCCACAAATATAGTGGTGAAACTGTACTGGATCACTATGGGAAATTCATAATGAAAACACAGATCACAGATCATGCACAGACTTCCAGTAATACTTGTCTATGCATCACAGGATACCCTTGCAGAAAATGGTTCAGCCAACCTACCCCTTCAGTTCTCAACAAATGCCCACCATACACTTCTATATGAATCATGCAATCTATTGTTTTCAATTGCATTTAAAGACAGAGGGGTCGATGTACAAAGGAAGTAAACCAGGCAGGAGCAGCTCCTTACTAAATCATGGCCAGATATTTAGCAGCATTCATTATTTACATTTATATGTATTAAAACTTGCAATACCACTTAGCTTCAGCAGGTCTCAGCAGTTTACAATGAAAAATAAAAATTACAAAACATAAAATTATGAAAAGAACTCCATATGTAGATAAGAAAAACCTACACATTCATACCAAAACAGCAGGCAACAAGACAACATAGTCCTATGAAACACTTCTTGTAATTTTTGCAGGCTGAGCTCTATCAGCACCTTTAAACCCCAGGAACCCCCAAGGACTGAGTAAAAAAAAATACATCTGTAATAAACCATTAAATTTAATTAAGGAGGGTTCTGCTTGTATAGAAATTGGGAAATGATCCCATAGGCTAGGAAATAGCCAAAAGAAGGCATTCTCTCATCACCTCCCAACGGACTTTAGCAACAGGAGGGATGACCATTCCGTGGTCATTTAAAGAGCATAACACTTCCAGGAATACAGAGAATAACCACTGGTGCTAAATATGAGGGAATATGTTTCTGTCATGCTTTTGGGCTAGTACTAGCAGCTTATAATCAATCCTATATTTGATCAGAATCCAGTGATAGTGAATATAGAAAGGAGTTACGTGGTGAAATTTTCAAGCATTACCTCACACCATATGGCAGCATTCTGTAGGGTCTGTAACCTTAATCAGATAGTGCTTAGATCAGGGATCCTCAAATACAGTCCTTGAGATCCACAACCCAGCCTGGCTTTCAGAATTTCCACAATGGATATGTATGAGATCTATTTGCTTGCAATGGAAGCAATGGATGCAAACAGATCTCATATATACTCATTGTGGACATCCTGGAAACCAGGCTGGGTTGTGGACCTTGAGGGCTGGATTTGAGGAACTCTGGCTTAGACCATCTTGGCACTATCCATGCAGTGCTGGGGCAGTCCAAAGGCGGGCAGAGTTGGAAGCTATCTGGGCGCCGCTGACATTTAGAACTGGTGCCTGGATCTGGGCAAGCTGGGCCACAGAAAAGGCTGACCTAATCTGCTCAGCTGGCAATTTGGGTACCAGTATGGAACACTGGCAGAACCCAGATAACTTTCAGCTGCCACTAATCAACCGAATATTCAGGGCTGGGACCCAAGTATGGCCTGGTGTTGAATATCCATTATAAATCAGCCCCCAGCAGCCAGAATTTGAAAAAACACTGATAACCCCGGACTGAATATTGACCGGAGGAGTTACAAAAGGCCTGATATTCAGCCGGTGGTGGATATTCAATGTCAAGACGTATCTGGCGACCAGCATTGAATATCTAGGTTTATTTTGGCAACCGCTAACCAGTTAACTTTTTGGCAAAGATAGGCCAGCTATTTAAGCGGCCTATTTTAACCGCTCAACATGGTTGGTTAGGTGCTGTATATTCACACCTAACTGGCTATGTCACGTGATATCTCCCGCTGAATATCCGTGTTTAGGCGCTTAAACACTATTTAATCAGTCAGAAGCTGCTTCTGGCTAGTTAATAAGTTTGAATATGGGGAACCACATGATGCGGTGGAAGCAGCAGCAGTGAATTCTGTGCTGCTCCGAGGGACCTGCTCTACTTTGGCTTCTGAGCCTCATCAGACCCTCTTATAATTACTGCCAGCGCTAAAGAAAAGTGGGCGAAGGTGCATGGAACATTATTTTGCCCCGATGCCGCTAGCTAGCACCAGAAAGGGCAACAAAAACGAAAAAGAAAAACTGACTGGGCCCGGCGCTGAAACTAAGATGGCGGCCGCGTCTCCCTGCTGTGAAGCAGAGTTCTCCGCCCGACAATTGGAACAGTTGGTTACGGCTGTGGGAAGCGCTTTGGAGCCTCGTTTTGTCTCGCTGGAAGGCCGATTCGGGAAATTTGATGGGCGGTTAGGGGGCATCGCAAGTCGAAACATGGAGGCGGAGAAACGAGTTTCTGATCTAGAAGACAGCTGGAAGAGCTGGGAGCCGGAACTAACAGAGCTAAAAGATAAGCTGGCAAGCCAGACGGAGAAACTAGATGACCTAAAAAACAGAGCATGAAGAAATAATCTCCATCTGGTTGGCATCCCGGAAAGCGTCCAAGAAAGAAATCTTGGCCCTCTGTTGGAAGATTGGCTCTCAAAAGAATTTGCATTGTCAGATAGCAGAGGTCCGCTTTGTATCGAGCGTGTGCACCGATTGTGGCGCGCCCCTCAGAATGGTCAGCGGCCTAGAGTGGTGATTATAAAAATACTTAATTACCTACATAAGGAGGAGATATTGAGGGGATATCTCCCAGAATCGAGAGGCTTTGAGGTACGCTGAGGCCCCGGTGCGCATCTTCCAGGATTACTCTACAAGCCTGCAAGACCGAACAAAGAAATTCCATCCGATATGCACAGAGCTGGTAAAGCGGAAGGAGAGGTTTATGCTGATCTATCCAGCCACGTTAAAAATTTTTCAGCAGGGAACATGGGTTCTCTTTACGTCGGATCAGCTGGCCTCACAGTTCATAAACCGAGAACTAAAGAAAAGAGGAAGAACCCACTTGACTTTGAATGACATATACATTCCTCGAGAGTGGGGCTGGCAAAAAACTAACTGTATTTCACCGGAGCACCGGTGAAGAAGAGATTTGTATGTATGGAGGGCTAAAAGTTATAAGTACACTGAGTGGAGAAGGGGGGGCTGAGGGGGGCGGGGACCTCTGCATGTCGTGGTCTCACCTTTGATGAGAATATTCCCATCTAAAGGGATAGCAGTTCAATGGGTAGGAGAGGGGAGGGGGTTGGGGTAGGGATAGTGGGGGTGGGGGGAGGGGAGGTAGGGGAATGGGAAGATGGGTGGGGGGTTAATGGTAAATTTACTGGTCAGTTATGGATGAATAAGGCAAATGTGTGGTATGAGGTCATAAGTACTAAAGTCCCGGGAGGCGGGCTGGGCTCCCAGGTCTGGAAGTATCTGGGAAATTTGAAAGAGCACAGCTACTGGGATCACGGCTAGTTGTAACTTGATTTCTTGGAATGTGGGTGGAATCACTTCTCCCATCAAGCGACACAAGATATTAACACATTTAAGGCGGCTGCAAGCTGACATAGCGTGCTTGCAGGAAACGCGGTTGTCTGATGAAGAGCATAACAAATTAAAGCGGGCAAGGGTTGGTCAAGTCCATTTTGCATCATCAGGGGCTTGATGGGGAGGTGTGGCAATTTTGTTGCATAAAAGATTAGCGCAGAAATCAGAGGTTATCTTCAGAGACACGAATGGAAGGTTTCTATTAGTCAAGCTGTGGCTCCAGGGGAGAGAAATATATTTGCTAAATGTATTTGCCCCAACACCCTTTGAAAAACAATTCTTCCCGAACTTATTGAAAACACTGCTACCATTTCAGCAGGATAATATTGTAATGGTGGGAGACATGAACACCCTTAAGGATCCGAGGCTGGACTATACCGGGGCAAGAAGTGGCAGGTCCCTGGGAGGGCATGAAAAAGGGGCTCTAGAGGCACTGACAGACACCATGGGCCTAGTTGATGTGTGGAGGTTGTTGCAAATGGGGGAGAGAGACTATACCCATAGATCAAGAGTGCATGAGACTTGGGCACGGTTGGATTATATCCTGATGTCAGCATCTTTATTCTCGTCGGTGACAGATGCGCAATTGGAGCAAGCAGTGGTGTCAGATCATGCTCCGGTATGGGTGAGGCTGGAGGCTGCAAGTGGGTTTCAAACAACACAGAGATGAAGGTTCCCCAACTACCTAGTTAAAGATCCAGATTTTCAAGAGTTTGTACGGAATAAATGGGAGACATATGTGGGTAACAATGTTCAACATAGAGTCGACCCCAAATTGTTCTGGTGCACGGCGAAGGTGGTATTGAGGGGAGAACTCATTTTGTATGTGGCCGCTAGATGAAAAAAGGTAGCCTCCAGTATTTTGAATCTGCAGCACAGCCTTAGCAGGGCAAGGCAATTCCCCACTAGGGTTAATAGGGAGCAGTATTCATCCCTGCAGATAACACTAAACACTTTGTTGCAAGAGCAGACTCAACGATGGATGATATGCCAAAAGTATCGACGTAATCGGTTTGGCAACCGCACAGGGGGCATGCTGGCGAGACTGGTGTCCTCAAGGGAGAGCACTCGAGCAATTACAGTGCTGCGGGATAAACAAGGGAAGATAACTAATAAACCAGAGGAAGTGAAGCAAATCTTATATGATCACTTCCAAAAAATGTATAGCGCAAGGAACGCCCCATGAGAGGTAGATATTGGGAATTTTTTGGCCAAAGCGGCCATGCTCAGGTTGCCGGAATCAGCTATAGAGGCAATCGAGATACCTTTACAAATCACAGAATTACAGCAAACCATTAAAAGACTGAAAGCCAATTCGGCGCTGGGTATCGACGGGTACTCGGGTGAATTTTACAAGCTCAAGCAGCCTAATCTGATAGGGGATTTATTTGAATATTATAACATGGTTGTCCAGGAGGGCAGGCTACCAACACATGCAAACACTGCACTGATAGCGCTGTTGCCTAAACCGGGTAAGCCTGTGGATGAACCGGAGTCCTACAGGCCTATCTCCCTTATTAATGTAGATATTAAGATTTTGGCAAAAACGCTGGCTAACAGATTGTCACCATACATGGCAGAATTGATAGACACTTCACAGGTGGGATTTATGCCTAATCGTCATTCTGTATGGCATGTTCGGAGGATTTTACTTTCCATGGCACATAGTAACTGGCAGGGGGAGAAGGCAATGTTGGTTAGCCTAGATGCGGCCAAAGCCTTTGATCAGGTGATCTGGAGTTATCTGTTTAAAGGTCCTGGACTGGGTGGGTCTACCAGAGTGGGTGCTGGCGGCTATACAGACATTATATTCGGGCATGTTTGCCCAACTATTGGTTAATGGGGGACGGTCAAAGAATCTAGCAATACAGAGAGGAACCCGGCAGGGATGCCTTCTATCCCCATTTCTTTTTGATCTCTCCTTAGAACCATTGATTAGGTTGCTGAACAAAACCAGAGAAGTTGCAGGAATCACGGTGGGGATGGAAACAAAGGTAGCGTTGGCTTATGCGGATGATATAATGCTCCTGTTGGCTGATCCTCAGAATTCTTTAGAGAAGGCTTTAGAAATAATAGCAGAATATGGGGAAATATCTGGGTTTTCATTAAATTTACAGAAATCATGCATGTTAGCCTTAGATGATGAGTTAATTCAGCAGTGGAAAGGTAAATTTCCTCTCCGATGGGCTGAGGGGACTCTGCAATATCTAGGGGTACAGATCACTAGAGACATAACGCAGCTATATACAGCCAATGTAGGTCCCCTGATAGAGATGACCAGAAGGAAGCTTATGATATGGCAGGATCTGCCCCTCTCATTGTGGGGTTGGATTGCGCTGATCAATATGATCTTAATTCCAAAGTAGCTATATGTCTTTCAACAATTACCGTTGTATTTATTAAGGAATAATAAGAGGATAGTGGACAAGCTGATACAGACATTTCTATGGAAAGAGAAAAGACCCAGATTAACGATGGAAACTCTGATAACCCCAAAAGACAGTGGGGGAATGGGACTTTTAAGTATACGAAATCTCACGCTCCATGCGACATATTAACGATTGGTATAGGGGAACCTCAGAATTCTCATTAACAAAGCTAGAGACATCCTTATTTCCAGATTTTCACTTTAGTCAGTTATTGCACTCCGGAGGACGACTACCGGGGGGAGCCTTCCAGCGTCATCCATTATTAAAGTCAATGAGAGCAGCCTGGAGATGGATATGCAAAAGACATAATTTTTCGGTCAGGGTCACACCACTGCTTTCTCTTTGGCAGAATCTGGCCTTCCCACCGGGGTGGGGGAGTAGTATATTTGGGCTATGGGCAAAAAAAGGGTATTATATATATAGCCCAGACTATTAATGAAGAGGGCCATATTAAATCATTCAGTGACTTACAAAAACAATACGGGATCTCCCCTGGTCATTACTTTGCCTATTATCAATTACAACACTACATCTCCTCCTTATTGTGGACGGATCTGACAGAAGATGTAATTGATGTCCTGACAGAAAGTTATTCATTAGGGTCACAACAATCAGTCCCACTGAGATTCCATCATCAACAATTGAAGGATACAATGCCTGAAATAAACTAAGAATGCTTGAGCAAGAATTGGGGGGCCGACTTAGGTTGTGTAATCACAACTGACTTATGTCGCTCATATATCAAGGGGATATACTCGCTAAGGTTATCTGTGTACCAACGAGAAAAGATGTATCGCTTTATAATGAGACTACATATCTCACCGAAACGGGCAATGTTGGCAAATATAGGTGGGTCAGGGGCATGTCTGAAATGTGGGACTAGTATGGCCTCTTTGGGGCATATGTTTTGGTCCTGCCCCTTGATAGGTAAATTTTGGCAGAGATTATTAAAAATGGTGCAGAATATGTGGCATTAATAGCATTTTAAGGGTCTGGCTCTTCCCGTCGGGCCCCTCATTGCAGATATGGAGAACTCAAATGATACAACAAATGAGAGTGGATAGATGTGGGGTTAAAAAATGGGATAGCGATCCTGGTGCTCAATTCACGGCCAGATGGGAACCACTGTGGTTAACTCTACCACATAAGGGAAGACGTTATATATTAAATTACTGATCCATGAGTACTGCCACTCACAATGTGATGCCAGGGATATGGGTGGGGAGGGGTTGGGGGGGAATTATATATATAAAAATTTGTACAGTTCTCGCTGACAAGACAAATGTTTTGCTGTTATATATATGCAGGTATAGTCGTGTATCTGTGTGGACTATTGGAAGCTGTTGTATTGTGTGAAGTGTTGGAAATGAAGTGTCCTCTGTTCAATATGGGAATAGAGAATTAAAAGGGACACGATATATGTAGTAGATGGCTATGTTGCCTCATGTGCACTTGAATTATTTTCTGTTGTGGTTTTTGTCTTCAACCTGGAATGTTAATAAACAGATTTAAATATAAGTTTGAATATTGGGAGGAAGTGCTCATGAGCCATCAGTCTTGGAACACTTTGAAGACATTCCCAGCTAACATGAACTGCTAGATTCAGGGGTACAGTGACTAACATGAGCAGTGGCAATAGAATACCTTCAAGTTCCAGCCCCCACCCCAATCCCTCCCAAGCTCTCAATCTGCTGGACAAAATATTGACAGGATCATGGACCCAGTGGCCCACCTCATTCCAGTGCCTATGACGTTGGAGCAAAGAAGGAGAGAGAAGGAAAGATGAAGCAGCTTAAGAGAGAGAGAGAGAGAGAGAAAACACATAAAACTCTGATGCAAACTCTCCTTCTTTATGTGTCTGTGGGAGTCCCAGGCTCAGATCTCACTCACCCATTTCCAGAAATTCATCAAAGAGGCTGAAGACGTTCACCTCACTCAGGCGGTAATTACGTTTCCAGTCTTCTTTGTATTTATCCAGAAGTGCTTCTTCTGTGTGAACTCTATCCTTCTTCTTCGGTCTGTCACGGAAAGTCCGGTACTTATATTTGAAATATCTTCACAAAGAGAGAGAGAGAGAGACCTGAATGAATTAGTACACAAACCTTTCTGCCTACACCTGGATAGGCTCTTGTCCATTACCACACCATTTGGAACAATGGCAACTAGAAACACCTAAGGAGAGGTGGAGGCTAGGACCAGAACAGATGAAAGTGCTGTGGACCAAGTTTTTAGGAATTTACTAGAGAAATCTGGAGGCCCAATTCTGTAGTAGCAGGAGGAGCTGTAAATCCAAATTTACAGAACTTATCAGAAAAATATTATGAAATGTATTAACTGATATCTGCTCATATATTCTTTAAATTACCAAGTGCAGATTCAGAGAGTTACTATAATCACTTTCCTTAAGTCAAGAACTAATTTGTAACTCATAATATAATTAGCTTCAAGCATCAGGCAACAGAAAACAAACAAAAACAACATTATAATGGAAAACTGTAATGCAATAAAAGACATCCAATTCAATGTATTTAACTCTAGTATTTCATTCCATAAGCAGCAGAAAAGTGGGTAATGACGCAAGTAAACATCCAAAATTACTTTTCATTTATTTATCTACCAGCAGTTATAGTCCCAGCTAATTCATCATATCATGGATCTCAGTGGATCACAACCTCTCATACATAAAAAATATCACAAACACCACAAAATAAAGACAAATCGATCTTAAATAGCCTGACTCATTTAAATAACACATTGAAACAGAGAAAATGACAGTAGATAAGGACCATATGACCTATTCAAACTATATTGTAATCACCAGGCCTTTGAGAACTTGACTATTGTACTGCACTATACTATGGTTTTCCACCATCGTCATTTAAGGCTCTACATTTTGGAGCTCAATTCCCAATAGGTTGTAGTGTCCAGAAGCAAATTTTTCTTCTCTTTATTTGTTTTTTTACACCTCCTAAGAATTACTGTGCATGTAAGATACAAGATGTATATTTTGATTTTGTGAACTCTATATGATGAAGGACCTGGCTACTTGGGCATGGTTCTTGTCCCAGAATTGCAAATGAGAGCTTTAAGACCATTAGGAAAGAATTTGTGTTAGCCCCCCTCCTGCCCCACCAGGTAAGAACTGCTAGGCTAGTGGCAACCTATAATACTTCTAGCTTCTAAAATTCCATCCCCAAGGTTCAGACTTCTGAAAGCTGCAGTCTGAAGCCCCTCATTACTTCTCTACCCTAATTTCCCCTTACATTCCCGCCCGAAACCTCCGCTCACAGGACAAATTCCTCCTCTCAGTACCCTTCTCCACCACCGCCAACTCCAGGCTCCGCCCATTCTGACTCGCTTCACCCTATGCTTGGAATAAACTTCCTGAGCCCTTAAGCCAAGCCCCCTCCCTACCCATCTTCAAATCCTTGCTCAAAGCCCACCTCTTCAATGTCGCTTTCGATATCTAACCTTTATACCTTTCAGGAAATCTGGACTGCACCAATTTGACTGCCCCTACTTGACTGACTGTACATTTGTCCTTTAGATGGTAAGCTCTTTGAGCAGGGACTGTCCTTCTATGTTAAATTGTATAGCGCTGCGTAACCCTAGTAGCGCTTTAGAAATGTTAAATAGTAGTAGTAGTAGTGATTACCTGGAGTTTAGGAAAAAGCTGAAAATTCTAGTGTTTCAACAAGACTCTGATCAGTGATCTTGTGCTGGATTTAGATTATATTGAGATAGGTTGAATAAGTCATGTAAAATAGGGAGGCCATTCCACTCATCCACCACACTTTCTGTAAAGAACTATTTAATTAGACTCGGTAGTAATCTAGGGATACATTTCTTTACAAAAAGGGTGGTGGATGTTTGGAATGGCCTCCCAGTTCAGGTGGTGGAGATGAGAACTGTATCTTAAATCAAGAAGAGGGGGAATCTAGTAGAGGGAGCAAGCACAGGAAGAGGAAGGGATTGTAGAGTTTAGCATTTGGTATGGATAGGCTGACTTGATGGGTCTTCGCCTCTTTAATCCTACTTCCTTCGAGCCTCTCCAATACACGAACGGTATTTCCTGCTGATAAATAGCCTTAGCATCAGTTTCCATATTTTTCTGCCAAAATCTTTCTGCTCTCCAAACCAATGTGTTTTCCTCAGGAAGCCATGGTATAAACCAAATAACATGAAACTGAGGACGCGTTTCTATCTCTCTTTGGTTTAACAGGGGCAACTTCATGCAGGGCTGAAATGATGACGCTATTCCAATTAGGTCCCCAATATCAAAAAGCACTTCAGCAAATGAAAAATAGCACCTGAGTTAATTGTTAAAAACAGGATTACTTGACTTTCGCTTGACAATGAACTTCGTTAATTGAAATGTCATCAAATTCTGGTTCTGGCCATTTAATTGCCTCAATCTGTAACCCAGTCAACGAAGAACTACCAGAATGAAAATCAATAAACAGAAGGTTGAATATGTTATTTATTTGTTGCATTTGTATCCCACATTTTCCCACCTATTTGCAGGCTCAATGTGGCTTACATTATTCGGTAATGGTGATCGCCAATTCCTGAATGAGAAATACAAAGTGGTATTGCGTTAAAGTTCATAAGTGACAGAGTAGATTAAGCAATCAAGTATTGAGAATTCATTATTGGAATGAGAAATAAAGTGGTATTGTGTTAAAGTTCATTAGTGACAAATTAGATGAAGCAGTCAGGTATAGAGAGTTCGGTTAAGTCCAGTTCTGGTATAAGTTTCGTTGTTTGGTATTTAGGATGGATCGTTGTGGTATGCCTTATTGAACAGGTTGGTTTTTAGTGATTTTCAGAAATTTGTTAGGTCGTGCATTGTTTTTATGGCGTGTGGTAGTGCATTCCATAGTTGCGTACGTATTTAGGAAAAGCTGGATGCATATGTTGATTTATATTTTAGTCCTTTGCAGCTGGGGTAATGAAGATTTAGGAATGTGCATGCTGAACGTTTTGTATTCCTGGTTGGTAAGTCTATGAGGTCTGACATGCAGACCGGGGCCTCGCCGTGGATGATTTTATGAACCAGAGTGCAAATTTTGAATGCAATACGTTCTTTAAGTGGTAGCCAGTGTAGTTTTTCTCTTAGGGGTTTGGCGCTTTCGTATTTCCAAATATGAGTCTTGTTGCTATGTTTTGGGCAGTTTGGAGTTTCTTGATGATTTGTTCTTTGCATCCGGCATAGATTGTATTGCAGTAATCTAGGTGGCTTAGCACCATTGATTGTACCAGGCTGCGGAATATGTGTGGGCTCTCATGTCTTACCTCAATGAAGGAATAACTATGTGCTGTCTTCTTTCCTGCTTTCAAACTGATGTTTGCTGATTTGTCTGGCAGGCATCCAGAAGGATTGCCTTTTTATTCCCTTTTGGCCTGTTCTGGATATGCTCATAAACCACCTCTGGAAGCAGATGGAGGCAGTGGCTGTCCCTTTTCAAGCCATAATATACAGATTGAATAGATATACTAGTGTTTCAACTCATCTTAACAAACTGCACTGGCTTCCCGTAGCAGAAAGACTCAGGTTCAAAGCGGCATGTTTAGTTTTTCAAATCTTACAGGGCTTCACCTCTGAACTGCTAAGTCTGCTTTGCTACATCTGCTCCAGTCTAATACACTGAAACAACAACTAATGCTAACATCACCACTTCAAAAGACAATTTGAAATCAGAAGATTTTCAGCTCTGTACTTGGAGTCAAAATATGGAACTCTCTACCTATTCCCATCAGAACAGAAAACAGCTACCTCAACTTCAAGAAGAGGCTAAAAACCTTTCTCTTTCCAAACACTGCTTCATAATAATCCATCACGACTTCTACTATCATCCATTATCTTTTCCTGTAATGTTTTTAGTCTCATGCATTACACCAATGGTCTCTAATGTTTCTCATACCTCATGCTAACGATGTCTGCTTTTGTCTCACCTAGAATGTAAACCACACTGAACCCTGGAAAGGGGATATTAGCAGTATACAAGAATTGAATTGAATAAGAAGCATGTTGCCCTGGTCTCCACCCTCCTCCTGAGACTGGGCAAAAATAATCTTCAAAAAAGTGTTTCTTCCTTTGTAATAAATATTGCTTTGTCTGATTTTCGGTATCCTTTGTTTTGTTTTATAGGTTTAGTGATGTGTGTGTCTGAATGATGGGTAAGAGTACAAAAGCCTGAGTGTATGCGTACAGGATAGTGTATTCTTGCAAGAGTGATTGTGAAAAAGTTAACTGATCTTTTAACCACTGTCTTGCATTATATTACCATGTTGCTATGTCTAGTGTAGGTGCAAGAGAACAAAAGTGAATAGTGAATAGTGGTGCTTCTGTGGTAGGTAAAGACTGTCAACTTTGCTTTTCACTAGACAAGTGCCAACAGTGCACCTCTCAGGGCACTGTTTCTAAAAAAGCAGGGAGACAGATTCAAGTAGGATTTTTTTTTCAACATTTTGGGCCCAATATTCAGCCAACGGTGATCAGCGTTTTGCTGATTGCTGCTGGCATTAAACCCAGAAATTCGATGTCAAGCCATGTCTGGGTACCAGAATTGAATTAATGAGTTTCCCAAGTTGGCTAATATTTAGTCGGTTAAGTGCAATATTCAGCACTTAACTTGCTATGTAGGACTGATTTTTATGCAGTCCTATTTATGTGGTTACCCTGGTTAAGTATCCAGGAGACAATGAAACGACCTAGACTACATCTCCCACCTCATTTTCCCCTGCTTATCCTCTGTTCTATCCCCTTTCGCCTCTTCGACCCCTCCCCCAATGCTCACCTACCCTTACTCACACCTCTCCTATTCCCTTCACTCTTGCCCACTCCCCTCCGCCTCATCTACCCTCCAATTGCTCACTTACCCTTGCTCATACTTCTCCTACTCCCCTCATCCCTGCATTCCTACATTCCTATTTCTTTTATTACTCCGATAATACTCAACTTATTTCTCTCCACCAATACTTTGTAATCCCAATTACTATGTAAGCCGCATTGAACCTGCTTTGAGTGGGAAAGCGCGGGGTACAAATGAAATAAATAAATAAATATTGGCACTTAATCAGCCACATGCTGGTTATTTTTATTAGCACTGACCAGTTAAGTGCTGCTGAAAATTAGCAGTTAGTCCCAAAGTGGTGATTTAACCAGCCAGGAGCCGTTTGTAGCTGGTTATATAACTTTGAATATCAAACCACTGGAGTATGACAATTCAGGATGGAAGCCACAGTGAGACAAATGCAAGCTGTTTACATGAGCGAGTGAATTGCTAATTGTGAACAGGAATAAAGCATGACACTGGAAGTACAAGTGAAATCTACAGATAATTGACCCAGGTCATTTTTTCTCATATTGCAAAATAAAAAATACAGTCAAATAAAAATAAAAAGATATTCAGGCTGGTTCAGGGATACTCTGCTCTGCCCTATGGAACTTTATTTTTATGCTTAATATTTTTCATACCAGAAAATACTGCAAACTGAAGGGAAGGGATTGCAGGTTTATTGGACTTACGGAGTAAGGAATTCCACACAGTTACTCAAGGTCTGTTTCAGCACCATAATGACAGCCATCTGGATGAAGAGATCTGTGATGCAGCCACTCGGGTGGCACTGGAAAGAAGGAGGAGTAAATGTTATGGAAGGTCTCTCTTTTCAGGGCCAGTTGTCCATTGTGAAGCCTCGCTAGAGTTCCAAAAAACTCTTTGATGGTAGCTCCCTGTATGGACTCACCTCCTCCAGTCTCCACTGACCCGCTATCCTCACATAGTTACCAGGACGCCCATTGATCCTGAGAAAGAAAGGAGCAGCATTGAAATTTGTAGGCAACAAGGGCTCCATATCTCTATATGTCACACAGCAGGAGCAGACTGACAATTGAGGTAGGGCCCAGAGCAGTAGGAGCCCCAACCTCCCCTAGCCTCCATTTAGTTTAGTCACTTTTGATAGATGGTTAAGGGGCCCGTGACCCTTCTTGCCCAGGGGCCCAGATCACTGTCCCTCCGCCCCTGTCACACAGACAGTATGGAGAAAGCAACACAAGAAAGACAACAAAAGGAGACGAGAAAGATGCAAGAAGACAGTGCAGGCATTAGAGAGGTACAGCCAGGTTGCTAAAGTCTACATACAGATAAAAGAAAAACATACAGAAATATGTATTAAACAAAAGAGATGCAAAATTCTTTTCAGATTGCAATGTCTTTTAGTGAACAAACACTGGAATTATCTAAAGATACTACCGATGCATTTTCAAGTCTACCTCTAGAGGAAAGACATCTTATAGGGCCTCTTTTAAAAAGGCACACTAGTATTTTTACCATGTGCTAAAAATAAGCATGCGCTAAACACTAGAGACACCCATATATTCCTATGGGTGTCTCTAGCACTTAGCGCATGCTAAAAATGCTAGCGCGCCTTTGTAAAAGACCCCCCATAGTCTCTAAAGCTCACATTCAGCATCCTTGGGTCATTTTTTGTTAACCCAATTAAAAGTGTTAAGGGCCTGCAGAGAATCCATGCGGCTGCTAGAACTTTGTGTTAAAGAAGTAAGAAACACAATATGAGCAATCCAGTCACTAAGCAAGAAAAGAACAGAAATCCACTACTTACCTGCCCAAGAAAAAAGCCACATAAATTAGAGATGAGAAGTGGGTGAAAAACTGGAAGGTGAAGACTTTTACAGTGAAGTTGTTCTCACGCTCTGTGAAAGTTCTCGGCTTTTCTGTAGAGGAGAAGACAGAAAAGGTTTCATGGAGTATAAGACCAGGAAATCTAGTAAAGAAAGTGAAATCCAAATGTAAGGATGACACCAGTGTGGTTTTGAGAGCTGAACTATCATTTTTGGATAATTCCGATGCTAAGCTATAAAAGGTACCAGAGACTGCAAAGAATCCAGTTTTCTGCAAGACAAATACAGCAACTGGTCCTTTATGCTACAAATATTGAGAGAGAGGAATGATCATAAAAAGACAGAGATGAATATTCAAAAGATTTGTCCAGATAGCCTTGGGAATTACATGGACAAATCTTGGCTTTTCAAAATTTAAGCCTCTGCCCCTCGCCCATCTGATTGGAAAATGTTTTGTCTGGTCAAAAAGAAATGGTCAGACAAAACGTCTCCAATTATTTTATTTATGTAGGATTTAACTCCCACCTTTTCAGTAGTAGCTAAAATCTTAGGGGTCCTTTTACTACAGTGTGCCAAAAAGTGGCCTGAGCTGGTGTGGTGGGCGCACGTAGGCGCTTACATAGCTTAGGATAGGGCCCCTTAGGATGTTATGAGAAGGGTCAGATTTCCTTCCTGAGGGTCCATAGACAATGTGGTGGGAGGAAGGGGGAAGGAAAGAGGTGCTCTCCTCTCCCCTCTTCTCCCATTCTTGCCCTGTTACGGTATTCTCTCTTACCTTTCTCTCAGATCTGTCTTGGAGCAGCAACAGTAAAGGGGTAAGGGGTAAAGTGTAATGGATTTGATATACCGCCTTTCTCCTGTAGGTACAACCAAAGCGGTTTACATATGCAGTTACTTTTTCTGTCCCTAGTGGGCTCACACTCTATGGTTGTACCTGGGGCAATGGAGGGTTAAGTGACGTCCAGGGTCACAAGAGCTGCAGTGGGAATCAAACTAAGTTCCCCAGGTTCTCAGCCCACTGCACTAACCATTAGGCTACTCATCTACTTCAAAGGTTCAGCACAAGGCATGCAATCTCTTATGCTCTGGACTGACTCTAAGATGCTCCACCCCCTCCTCTTTCCTATGTAATTTTCTGAAGTTATTTGAAGCCTCCTTAATCCTATTTGCAATATAAATCTATCAAAACAGTGCAATACATGAACTGTATTTCCTAAGCAACTGCTGATAAGTAATCTTAGCATAAGTTTCCATGTTAGACATGTGGAGGGGCATTTTCGAAAGGATGCCCAAGCCAGAATTGGGAAGTCCTGCTCATAACATTAAAAAAAAGCCCATCTCAAAGACATTTTCAAACAGGAAAAACATTGGTGTTTCCCGTTCAAAAATACGTGAGCACATCCAAAATGAACAGACATTTTCCAAAATAAAATGCCCAAATTATGGACACACGAGGATTTTTTTTCTTACATTTGTACCCCGCGCTTTCTCACTCATAGCAGGTTCAATGCGGCTTACATATTATCAGTGGCATTCCTAGAGGGGCTGACACCCGGGGCGGATCGCTGATGCGCCCCACCCCCGGGTGCAGTCCCCCCCCCCCGTTGCAGCCCCCCCCCTGGCGAAAGGACACCCCCCACCCCGGTGAAAGAACCCACCCCCGGGTGCACACCGCTGGGGAGGTGCCGCGCGCCGGTCAGCTTCGTTCGTTTTCATGCTCCCTCTGCCCCGGACCGCCCCCCCTTCATATGCCACTGCATATTATATACAGGTACTTATTTGTACCTGGGGCAATGGAGGGTTAAGTGACTTGCCCAGAGTCACAAGGAGCTGCCTGTGCCTGCATTTGTTCAAAATGATCACACAGATATCCCTGCAGGGCAGAGAGGCAGCTTAGTGGTCACTGCAGTGGACTTTAATCCGGGGCACCCAGGTTCATATTCCACACTATTCTGTTATTTTAAATGATGAGCCCTCCAGAGACAGGGAAATATCTACTGCAATATTTGTTATCCACCTTGAACCTACTCATTAAATGAGCATGCACAGGAATTGAAAACAGAACAGGGTGCTAGGCAATGTGAGACCAGTGCGGGAAAAATGCTTTAGCTGGCGGGGGTTTGGGACCCCCGCCAGCCAAGGTACCTTTGCAGCAGCAGTGGGGAGGGCGGAAGCGGCAACAAGAGGCAAAAATGCATGGGTGTAGACTGGGGGAAAAGGGGGGGCATTGCCCCCCCAAACGACGACTGGAACAGCGACGTTTACCCGAAGTCACAGCGACGAACAGGCAGGCAGCGCTGCAGTAGTAAAAGCAACAAGGAGGCAGGTTCTACTCTGTCCTTCACTTCCCTGCCCTCTGCGTCCCGCCTTCCTCTGATGTCATTTCCTTTCGGGCGGGCGGGACGCTGAGAGGGCAGGGAAGTGAAGGACGGAGTCGAACCTGCCTCTTTGTTGCTTTTACTACCGCAGCACTGCCCGCCCGTTCGTCGCTGTGACCGGGAGTGGAATGGAAGTGAGCCAGCCTATCTCATCCACTGTAAGGAAGACATTTGAAATCAGTTTCCACTCCCCCGCGCAGCCGTCGCCGTTCACTTATTTTCCTATGCTTGATTTCAGCCCATTTCTTTTTTAGCAGTTGCACATTCTGCATCGCTATTAGATGTAAACTAAATATTAGCATGCACTTTTGTGACTCAGCCCCTGGGTATTGCTGACAATTGCAGTACTGTTTGGATCTGAAGCTTTTCAAAGATCATCTTCTTGTCTGGGGGGGTCACAAAACCTGCAGAGAGTGTACTTTCTTTGTAAATCCAGCAGGGTAAAGGAAGTGCCAGATTTATACAAGGTGCATTCCAGACTTGAAACTATGACCTTGCAGCTGGGTTCTGAATGTAAGCACTTTGTAATGTCTAATAGAATCCGACAACCTCTCAGGCATGCCTAGGGAGTGGGTTGGCTGTGTTGTAACGGGACAGCCTAATCAGAATGAATGGATCCTGATTACATCTCTGGGAGCTTCAGTTACTTGGACCTCTACTGAGCTTCTAATTTTTCTTAGGCATCGGGAACTGCTGAACTTATGGTATGGGAAAGGGGGTGGGGAAATACTACTGGAGAGGAAGAGGGAGTGCTGGGTAAGGAGGAAAGAAGGAAGGAAGGGAGAAAGAGCTGGCTTGATATCTCATACATATTCATTATGGTTATTCCCCAAAAAAGCCAGCTCTTTTTCCCTTCCTTCCTCCATATTAGCGTATTCATTTGAATATATATATATATATATATACACAAATGAATATGCTAATATGGTCCGCCCCATCCTTTGCCCCCCCCCAAATGAAACAGTCAAACTACGCCCATGCAGAAACGGTGGCAGGAAGGCAGTGGGGAGGTGGAAGTGGCGGCGGAAGGGCATTACAAAATGTGCCCCCCACCTTGGGTTCTGGCCCCCCTCCCATTGTCTGGCTATGCCTTCCATAAGGAGTTATATTTATGTCTGCTGTTTGGCACAGCCACGTTTTCCAGATTAATTTAGGCACATATGCACCTAATTTCAAAAGTATGCACAAATATGCTAACCTGTTCCCAACCCTGCCCCTGAGAATTCCTTTGCTAAGTCTGGGTAAATATCCATGTACCCCTGGATTCTGTATAGGTCATCCACCTGAGTAGGAGAGAGGAGGTGATAACAACCCTGGATAAGACTCTGGTGAGATCTCATCTAGAATATTGTGTACAATTCAGAAGTCTACACCTTCAAAAAGATATAAACAGGATGGAGTTGGTCCAAAGGGTGGCTACTAAAATGGTTAATGGTCTTCAACATAGGGGAGATATGATAGAGACATTTAAATACCTATACGGCATAAATGAACAGGAGAAAAGTCTCTTTCAATTGAAAGGAAGCTCTAGAAAGAGGAGGCGTAAGATGAAGGTGAAAAGGGATAAACTCAGAAGTAACTTGAGGAAATACTTCTACATGGAAAGGGTGGTGAATTCGTGGAATGGCTTCCCAGTGGAAGTGGTGGAGGTGAAAACAGTACCTGAATTCAAGACAGTTTGGGACAAGTACATAGGATCTCTAAGGGAGTGACAGGAAAGTAGATGGCATGGACGGACAGAATGGATTGGCCTAAATTTAAGCGTGTACATTCTTTATTATTCTTTATTCACTTTTGCTACACCGCTGTAATTGAAAACAGAACCAAGAGGTTTACAGACTAAAAAATAGCAAGAAAAGAACTCCATAATGTAGATAGAAAAGTATACCAATTAAACACAGATTAAGGAAAGAAAGAAAAGAGAGAGAAAGGGGAAAGGGAATGGAACTTCATATACTGCCTTTCTGTGATTTTTGCAACTACCTTCAAAGCGGTTTACATAGTATATACAGGTACTTATTTGTACCAGGGGCAATGGAGGGTTAAGTGACTTGCCTAGAGTCATAAGGAGCTGCAGTGGGAATTGAACCCAGTTCCCAAGAATCAAAGTCCGCTGCACTAACCACTAGGCTACTTCTCCACTCAGAGAAGGGAGGGAGGGAGGGACAGAGGAGAGGAAATAGAAAAAATATAGACCCCCCATGACTGGCACTGTCACTATTGTCTGTCAAAGGTTCGCTTAAACAGCCAGGTCTTAATGGCTACTTTCAATTTAGATAAGGATAATTCTGCTCTTATTTCTAACAGGAGACTGTTCCAGGAGGCCAGAGTGAGGAAATAGAAGGCACTATGCCTAGAGCTCTAATGCTGAGCTAATCTTGGACCGGGCAAAACCATTTGATCATCATTCAGGGAACGTAACACACGGGAAGGGGAGAAGGAGAGATACGGAGGCAGCCCAACACAAAAGGCCTGAAATGCTAACAAAAGAATCTTGTATTGTACCCGATAAGCAACCAAAAGCCAGTTGTGATCCTTGAGAAGATGGGACACACTGAGGGGCATTTTCGAAAGAAACATCTAAGTCCGAATTTGGACGTTTTACAAAGACGTCCAAATTCCGAAGCGGGGAGAAGGTAATTTTCGAAAAAGATGGACGTCCATCTTTTGTGTTCAAAAATATCATGGACGTCTTTGGATTTGGATGTTTTGCGATTTGGACATCTTTGATTTTTGGCCATTTTCGGAAAAAAAAAGTCCATGTCTAAAACGTCCAAAGTCAAGCCATTTGGACGTGGGAGGAGCCAGCATTTTTAGTAGACTGGTCCCCCTGACATGCCAGGACAGCAATCAGGCACCCTAGGGGCCACTGAAGTGGACTTCATAAAATGCTCCCAGGTACACAGCTCCCTTACCTTGGGTGCTGAGCCCCCCAAAACCCACTAACCCCAACTGTACACCACTACCATAGCCCTTACAGGTGAAGGGGGCACCTATATGTGGGTACCGTGGGTTTCTGGTGGGTTTTGGAGGGCTCACAGTTTCCTCCATAAGTGTAACATGTAGTGGGGTATGGGCCTGGGTCCACCTTCTGAAGTGCACTAAACTACTCCAGGGACCTGCATGTTGCTGTCATGGACCTGAGTATGACATCTGAGGCTGGCAGAGAGGCTGCCAAGTAATGTTCTTCAACACACTTTTGGGGGATGGGAGGGGGTTACTGACCACTAGGGGAGTAAGGGGAGGTCATCCCTGATTCCCTTCAGTGGTCATCTGGTCATTTGGGCACCTTTTTGTGCCTTATTCATAGCAAAAACAGGTCTAGCTCAAAACGTCCAAGTTTTAGTGCTGGACGTTTTTGCTTTGTTCCATTATGGCTCAGACGTCCAATTCTTAGGAACGCCCAAGTCCCACCTTGAATACACCTCCGATACGCCCTCTTGAGATTTGGACATCCTTCCGACGGACTTCTGAGAAAGACGTCCAAAATGCGGTTTTGATTATACTGATTTGGACGTTTCTGTGAGATGGACATCCAAATGCCGATATGTGTCACTTTTTGGATGTCCATCTCTTTCAAAAATGAGCCTGACTATCAAGTTCCCAGCATGGCAGAGAACTCTGATAGCTGTGTTTTGTAGTGTCTGAAGTTTCTTGATGGAAGTCTGGGTGATTCCAGCAAAGATAATGTTACAGTAATCGATGTTGGATGAGAATAACGAGAGAATCAGACCATGGAAAGTATCATGCTCAAAAAATGTGCAAATTTACAAGTTTTATCATTACTCATTTTTGTGACTGGACTCTAAATGAAATTGCTGTTGTAGAAAGATTAATAATCTTTTGAAAATATACTACCTAGTGTATTGAATTAGCAAAGCTAACTAAAATTGGCACACTGTTTAAAAAAAAATTTTGCAAACTGGAACTGTCTGCGAGTGAAGAAACAAGATTTGACAATTAAGGAGATATGGGTTGAAAATGTAAGCTGGGAATCAATGAGAAACCCCTATGTTGTGGAAAGAACAGGTTTAACAGATGTACCTAAGAGCAGAAGATCAATGGTAGGACTATTTCTGTCCCTGGAAGGCTCACAATCTGAGTTTGTAATTGAAGCAATGGAAGATTAAGTGACTTGCCCAAGATTGCAAGAAGCTGTAGTAGAGTTTAAACAAGGCTCACTTGGTGCTTGGTTCACTGCTCTAACCATTAGGCTACTCTTACAAAAAGAGTAACCCATATGGTGCCTGACTTCCTGTACTATTCCAACAAGATTAGGAGATTTTTTTAGATTTCTCAATTTAGGTTGCTGGTGCAGTCTTTAGTTTTATCTAAACTTGATTACTGTTATCTTCAGTTGTTGGGTACTCCTAAATATCAATTGCATAGATTGATACAGTAGTGAGACTAATTTTCTCATTAAGAAAGCATGATCATATTACTCAGTTCTATTTACAATTGCACTGGTTGCCGACTGAAGCAAGAATGAGGGTTGGACCATACAGTGTGAGACACAGTGTCATAGGAGCCAACTTTTCAAAATAATTGGGGGTGCTGAATTTTTTTTTTTTTTAAAGATGGTGTGTGTCCCCCCCCCACCCCGTACCTTAAAATCCTGTCTGCTGCAGTCTTCACCTGGGCAGTAGCAGCACCACTCATAGGCTGCCTGCAACCTGCACCAGAACGTCTTCCCTGAACAGTCCTGCCCTTCAGTCTTCCTTGACTACAGCAGACAGGATTTTAAGGTAGGGGCAGGGGCTGTGGCTGGGAGGTTATGATACCGGCTGACTCTTCCAATTGGCTGCATCGGGCGCCTGGGCTGGCTCATGCCATCTGTCTCACTCTTGTGAGCTGCATGCACCACACTCTGGAGTCTCGTCAATCTGTGATTTTTTAAAAAAATTTATATTACCTTCAGGGTCGGGCCAAGCAGGGATACTTGGAGTGGAGGAGCAAGCAACACTTAGCAACAACATTGCCATGAATTTTGAAAGTGCCACACCCAGCAGACATTGTAGTATGATATTTCAAAAAAAATCCTCCGGAGTTCCTCTATGCACCAGAGGTTTGTGCTGGTAGTGTCATGTCATGGACATTAGGAGAGACACTGCCAGTACAAGCCACTGGTGCATAGAGGAGTTCTGGAGGATTTTTGTTGAAGCGTCATACTACAATGGCTACCGGGTGTGGCGAGTTCACCCGACAGCCCTGAGATAAGTGTTATTTAGTCATTAAGGTGTCCTTTTACAAATGGATTGTGATAGTGTAGGCACGGGTCTTGGGTGCGCGCCAATCCATTTTTCAGCGAGCCTGTGAAAAAGGGCGTTTTTTGCCGAAAATGGACGTGCGGCAAGGTAAAATTATGTATCATACCTGATAATTTTCTTTCCATTAATCATAGCTGATCAATCCATAGACTGGTGGGTTGTGTCCATCTACCAGCAGGTGGAGATAGAGAGCAATCCTTTTGCCTCCCTATATGTGGTCATGTGCTGCCGGAAACTCCTCAGTATGTCGATATCCAAGCTCCATCCGCAGGACTCAGCACTTAGAGAATTACACCCACAAAGGGACACTCTGCCCAGCTCACCACCGCCGAAACGGGGGAGGGGAATTAACCCAGCTCATCCCCACACAAGTGGGGGAGGGGAATCCGTCCAGCTCATCCCCGCGGAGCGGGGGAGGGACACCACACCCGCCGATGCGGGGGGATCTGGCTTATCCTGCAACCGCGGGAGGAGCTGACTGACCCTAACACCGCCGAAGCGGGAGGGGTACAAAGCTGCCCTACAGCCGCACGAAGCGGGAGGAAGCACCGGCAGAATTTATGTCTCAATCCAGCCCCGTAAAACGGAGGGGAGAGGAATGCAGCAGCTCACTGTAACACAAACTCGTCTCAACTCTTGAAGAATCCAATTGAAAAAACTTGAACACGAAGTCCTCCTGAACAGGAACTGAAGACTAAACTTGAATCTGAAATGCAACCAGAATATAAACAGTACAGATATCTGGGAGGGGCTATGGATTGATCAGCTATGATTAATGGAAAGAAAATTATCAGGTATGATACATAATTTTACCTTCCATATCATCATGCTGATCAATCCATAGACTGGTGGGATGTACCGAAGCAGTACTCACCCAGGGCGGGACATTGAAATCCCTGACCGCAACACTGAAGCTCCAAACCGGGCCTCCGCCCGAGCAGCCACAGTCAAGCGGTAATGCCTGGAGAAGGTATGGGCAGATGCCCAAGTTGCCGCCTTGCAAATCTCTTCCAAGGAGACGGACCCGGCCTCTGCCATCGAGGCCGCCTGAGCTCTAGTGGAGTGAGCCTTCAGCTGGATAGGCGGCACCTTCCCCGCGGCCACATAAGCCGCTGCAATGGCTTCCTTGACCCATCTTGCCACTGTAGGCTTAGCAGCCTGCAGACCCTTACGAGGACCTGCAAACAGGACAAACAGATGATCCGAATTCCGGAAATCATTGGTCACTTCCAAGTATCTGATGATGACTCGTCTCACATCCAGATATTTGAGAGCAGAGTATTCCTCTGGGTAGTCCTCCCTACGAAAGGAAGGGAGACAGAGCTGCTGATTCACATGGAAGTGAGAAACAATCTTGGGCAGGAAGGAAGGCACTGTGCGAATAGTCACTCCTGCCTCAGTGAACTGCAGAAAAGGCTCTCGACATGAGAGTGCCTGGAGCTCGGAAACTCTTCTGGCTGAAGTGATAGCCACCAAAAAGACTGCTTTCAACGTCAGGTCTTTCAGAGATGCCCTCGACAAGGGTTCAAAAGGCGGCTTCTGCAAGGCTCTTAGCACCAGGTTGAGATTCCACGCAGGCACCACTGAGTGCAGAGGAGGGCGCAGGTGATTAACTCCCTTGAGAAAACGTACCACATCTGGCTGCGAAGCCAGGGAAGCACCCTTCAGGCGGCCCCTGAAGCAAGCCAGAGCCGCTACCTGGACTTTAAGGGAACTGAGCGACAGGCCTTTCTCCAGACCTTCTTGCAGGAACGCCAGCACTGAAGAAATTGGAGCAGTGAAGGGAGAAAGTGAGCCTGCTTCACACCACGCTGCAAAGGTACGCCAAACCCTGGCGTAAGCAGTAGAAGTAGAGCGCTTCCTCGCTCTCAGCATAGTGGCGATGACCTTGTCTGAGAAGCCCTTCTTCCTCAGACGCTGCCGCTCAATAGCCAGGCCGTAAGACCAAAGGGGGAGGGATCCTCCATCACCACGGGACCCTGATGCAACAGGCCCTGCTCCACTGGCAGCCGCAGAGGGTCGTCCACTGAGAGCCTGATCAAGTCCGCATACCAGGGACGTCTGGGCCAGTCCGGACCCACCAGGATTATCCGGCCCGGATGCTTTGCCACCCGGTCTAGTACCCTGCCCAACATGGGCCAGGGCGGGAACACATAGAGAAGCTCTTGTGTCGGCCACTGTTGGAGAAGAGCATCTACTCCCAGAGATCGAGGGTCCCGTCCTCTGCTGAAAAAGCGCGGCACTTGGCAATTGGCCAATGACGCCATCAGATCTAGGCTCGGCTGGCCCCAGCGCTTCGTGATGTCCAAGAACGCCTGAGCCGATAACTGCCACTCTCCAGGATCCAAGGTATGGCGACTGAGAAAGTCCGCCTTGACATTCATGACTCCGGCAATGTGGGCCGCTGATAGCTGTTCCAGGTTCGCTTCCGCCCACTGGCATAGATTCATGGCTTCCTTGGCTAGAGTGGCGCTCTTGGTACCTCCCTGGTGGTTGACATAGGCCACAGCCGTGGAATTGTCCGACAGGACCCGTACTGGCTTCAACGCCAGTACCGGGAGGAACTCCAAAAGCGCCAACCGAATGGCTCTGAGTTCCAGGAGGTTGATAGACCACTTTGCCTCTGCAGGAGACCAGAGCCCTGCGCTGTCCTTCCCATGCAGTGGGCTCCCCAGCCCGTCAAAGAGGCATCCGTCGTGACGACAATCCACTCCGGGGTCACCAGAGGCATCCCTGCAGACAACTTGTCTGTCTTCAGCCACCAGCTCAGCGCCTTGCGCACTGCTGGGTCCAAGGGAAGGCGCACAGTATGATTCTCCGACACCGGAGTCCAGCGCTGCAGCAGAGAGTGTTGTAGTGGTCTCATATGAGCCCTGGCCCAGGGCACTACTTCCATCGTGGCCGTCATAGAGCCCAACAGCTGCACATAGTCCCACGCCCGAAGCGGAGAGGCTACTAGGAACTGGTCCACCTGAGCCTGAAGTTTGACAATCCGATTGTCCGGCAGGAACACTCTGCCCACTTGGGTGTCGAATCGAACTCCCAGATACTCCAGGGACTGAGTCGGGCGCAGCTGGCTTTTCTCCCAGTTGATGATCCATCCCAGGGAGCTCAAAAGAGCAATCACCCGGTCCACAGCCTTGCCGCACTCTGCATAAGAGGGGGCTCGGATCAACCAGTCGTCCAGATAAGGATGGACTTGTACTCCTTCCTTTCGCAGGAAGGCCGCGATGACCACCATTACTTTGGAGAAGGTCCGCGGAGCAGTAGCCAACCCGAACGGGAGGGCTCTGAACTGGAAGTGTCGGCCCAGGACTGCAGAAAGCGTTGATGAGGAGGCCAGATGGGAATATGCAAGTACGCTTCCTTGATGTCCAAGGATGCCAGGAACTCCCCTGCCTTCACTGCCGCTATAACAGAGCGGAGAGTCTCCATGCGAAAGTGCCGAACTTTCAAGGCCCGATTGACCCCTTTGAGGTCGAGGATAGGCCGTACAGAACCTCCTTTCTTTGGTACCACAAAGTAAATGGAGTAACGTCCCTTGCCAAGCTGATCTTCTGGCACCGGAACGACCGCACCCAGGCGGATCAGATTGTTCAAGGTCTGCTGCACTGCCACAGCTTTGACCGGAGACTTGCAGGGAGAGAGTACAAACCAGTCTCTTAAGGGTCAGCAGAACTCTAGCTTGTAGCCGTCTCTGATGACTTCCAGCACCCAAGCGTCTGAAGTTACCCTGGTCCACTCGCCCAGAAACGAGGACAGGCGTCCTCCAATCTGCACTGGGCCATGGACCAGGACCCCGTCATTGGGTACGAGACCCTGGGGGAGGACCGGAGGGCGCACCTCCGGGACGGCGGCCTCTGCGAAAGGAATGCTGCTTGGGGGAGAAATTCCTTTTGAAGGAAGAGGGGGCAGAGGAGCCCGACTTGCCCGGGCGGTACCGACGGGCTTCCTGAAACCGTCCTTGACCTCTGGTAACCTCTTGCCCTTAGACTTGCCGAGATCGGTCACAATCTTGTCCAGCTCGACCCCAAAGAGCAGCTTGCCTTTAAAAGGCAACTTAGCCAGGCCTGACTTAGAGGCGTTTCAGCCAAAGCCACCGCCGCGCAGAGACTGTCTGAGCCATACCTTTAGCCGAGGCTCTCAAGACATCATACAGTAAGTCTGCCAAATAAGCCAAGCCCGATTCCAGGGCCGGCCAATCAGCCCTCAAGGAAGGATCCGAGGGGGAAGCCCGCTGCACAATCGTGAGGCACGCCCTGGCCACATAGGAGCCACAAACTGAGGCCTGCAAACTTAAAGCAGCCGCCTCGAAGGACGACCTTAAGGCCGCCTCTAATCTTCTGTCTTGGGCGTCCTTCAGTGCCGTGCCACCTTCCACCGGCAACGCCGTTTTCTTAGTCACCGCAGTGATTAAAGAATCCACGGTAGGCCAAAGAAAGGCCTCCCGTTCACTTTCAGGCAAAGGATAGAGGCGGGACATAGCCCTAGCCACTTTGAGGCTCGCTTCCGGGACATCCCAATGAGCTGAAATTAAGGTGTGCATGGCAGCGTGCACGTGGAAGGTTCTAGGCGGGCGCTTCGTCCCCAGCATAATGGCGGAGCCAACAGGGGCTGAGGGAGAGATGTCCTCTGGAGAGGAAATCTTCAAAATGCTCATGGCCTGCACTAACAGGTTGGGCAAATCCTCTGAGCGAAAGATCCGCGCTGCAGAGGGGTCATCCGCTCCATCCGAGCGGGAATCCGTCTCCTCCAAGGAATCCCCAAAGGACCGTTGGGAGAACTCAGATACGCTGCCCTCATCTACATCAGAGGAAACAGAGTCCTCTAAGGCCTGGGAATCCACCCGAGGGCGTTTACTTCCGGGGGCCTCAACCCCTTTATCGGATAAGGGAGAAGGGGCAGCGTTTTGCATAAGGAAGGCCTGATGCAGCAGCAAAATAAACTCGGGGGAGAAACCCCCCAGACTATGCACTTCAGCAGCCTGGGCCACAGCCCTAGACGCACCCTCAACCGGCGCTCGCAAGAGCGGGGGAGAAACATGCTGCGCATCCAAGATGGCGTCCGGCGCGACACTCCGCGAAGGAGCCGCGCGGGAAGAACGACGCTTAACTTTAGCCACTTTTCTGCCGTCGCCCAAATCAAGGGCGGCCATGGCATTAACGTCTCCCAGCTCAAGGGCGGCCCAAGAAGAAGCCGTCCGAGCAGCGTGGCCGGCCAAGATGGCGGAGGCGAGCGGCGGGGGATGGGTGTTTATGGCGGGAAAAACCGCCGCACCGGAGGAAGACCCGGGACACTGACCGGCCTCCGCACTGACACCCAACAAGGGCGAATCAGACTTTAAGACCCCCGCATCCCCGCTAGAAGCGCACACGCGGTCCGGGGAGCGATTCTTCGCGCCCTCGCCCTCCGACACCATAGGCCACGTGGAGATCGATCGGGGAACCCCCTGCCCGCTATAAAAAGGTAAAAATTACCTGCTTCTCGCTCCGAGCTGTAACGACCTGGTGTCCCAGTGAGTAGCTGCAATAAACGTTTAAATAAACGTCGAAATAAACGCCTTTAAGGATGTCCAAAATTTTTTTTTTTTTAATGGAGCCAGCGGGAGGGGGGAGAAAAGGAGGGACCTGGCGCCACCAGGTTTGCACTTGCTCAAGAAGAGCCCTCAACCCCAGGTACTCAACAAAACCTAAAAATTAGGCTTGGAGACCTAGCCAGAGCTGCTGCTGTGTGTGACCACTACCTGCTGAGATAGAGAACATACTGAGGAGTTTCCGGCAGCACATGACCACATATAGGGAGGCAAAAGGATTGCTCTCTATCTCCACCTGCTGGTAGATGGACACAACCCACCAGTCTATGGATTGATCAGCATGATGATATGGAAAATCAAAATTGCTGCGCATACATTTTGGGTCTGAGACCTTACCACCAGCCACTGACCTAGTGGTAAAGAATCCGAGTGGTAATGACCTACGCATGTCAAATGCCACCTGGCGCGTGTCCATTACACTTGTCCAAAAATAAAAAATATTTTTCAGACGCTTGTATTGGACGCGTACCGAAAATGAAATTACCGCAAGAGCCACATGGTAGTCGGGCGGTAACTCTATTTTGGCACACATAGGGCATGCGTAGGTGCTTACACAGCTTAGTAAAAGGGCCCCTAAGCTATCTCTCACTGATACTGAAACTAACATCAAGTAATATTGTGAAGTATATCACGTATATATGTGTGTGCTTTCCACAAATGTGGGGGACATATAAAATACTAGTAAAAAAGGCCCGTTTCTGACACAAATGAAGTGGGCGCTAGTAAGGTTTTCCTCGGAGTGTGTATGTTTGAGAGAGTGACTGTGAGAGAGAGAGAGTGAATGTGCGAGTGTGTGTGTGTGTGTGACAGAGAGAGATTGAGACTGGGTGCAAGTGTATCTGTGAGAGAAAGAGTGTGTGTGTATGAGCATGAGTGTGTGTGCCAGGGTCCCCCTTCCCTCCCGCCCTCCAAGTTCCAGGGTTGTTGTCCCCCTCCCTGCCTCCGAGTTCCAGGGTCATCCCCTCCCTCCCTGCCTCCGAGTTCCAGGGTCGTCCCCTCCCTGCCTCCCTCCGAGTTTCAGGGTCCCCTCCCTGCCCTGCATTATGCTCTCTCCCCTGCATTCATCCATATGCAGGCAACGTCCTCTATGCCCTGCCCCCTCCACCTCCCTCCCATTTCCAAGCCCCTCTCCCTCCCTCCCATTTCCAGGGTCCCCCCTCCCTCTGACCCTCAGTCCCTCCCTCCCAGTTCCAGGGTCCCATGGAACTGGGAGGGAGGGGGGACGGAGAACGTTAAAGGAGTGACATCAGCAGGTGGTTACAATCCCAGTGAGACACATTGGAATGTTGGAGGAGCAAATTATTATATTAGATTAAGTGATTTGTGAAAGTTGTGATTGATATTTTACACTGTTTGATTGTAATATATATGTGTACCAGAAAGAAAAAATATTGGGGCACAAGGGGTGCTTGAAATTAAAAACAAAAATAAATGGAGAAATTCAATGATTGAGAAACTTCTCCACCCTCTAAGAGTATTTTTCACTTTTGGTAAGCACTTTGCTTGGGTGAGTTACAATTCTGAGAATTTTTCCTAAATAATTAGTGTGATGTCTTTCGCTCCATATACATGCATTTATTATAGTGACTTTGGAATCTTTTAGTACATGTCCCTTAAACATTTTGCATCAAGCACCCCGGTTTATTATTGCTATACCTAAATGCATTGCAGCATTCTTCAAGGTCTGGAGCCTCCTCAAACAAAGCTCTTCATACCCTATATTTTCAAAAGGTAAGGGTGCAGTGGTGTGAAGTTAGGTATGTTAGCAGTATGACATTACCAACATAACCCAATTTTCAAACTCAGTGTATTTATGTGTTTGAAAATTGCCTTGTTCTAGATGAGCTTTTGAGTATATGTATAACTTAACCATCAGATACCTTGTTGAAAATTTACCCCTTTTTCATCAACTAAGAAAAAGCAGATTTAATAAAAAGTGTGGACCTACTCACCTAATGAGGAAAGGTGCATTGCCACTACCCTGTTCACCTACAAAACAGAAGCAAAATAAATAAGAACGCAAGAAAATAAAAAGAGCTTTAACACAAGGGTAGAGGCAGCTACGGTTCTGCCTATGCAACAGCACCAAAACTTTCACTGTTCTACTAGAAGAAAGCAATTCTGACTTTTTCATAACCCTGCTATTTCCAGAATAGGGACTGTGCCTTCCATCCCAACTGACAGGGAGGGGAAGAGACAGTCCTTGGAGGGAAAACCTGGCTCATGTAAATATCCAGCTCAGAGGGAGGGTAATTGTCTTTGGTTTCTGATCCTTGGCATGGGCACCTTAAAAATGAGGGACCAGTGTTTGGCTGAGAACTCCTGCTCGTTCCATGTGAAAAGGGACTAAAAATAAGTGATCTCCTCCAAACTGCAGTACTCTCTAATCCATCAAAGAGAGGAATGTGGATTAGCCCAGTCTGGGACCTGAAGAGTCAGGAGTGGGGACTCGCCTGTCCCCTCAGAGCCTGGACGATTCCAGGAAGATTCAGGTGCGGGGACCCTGACTTCCACCACTGCTAGGGAGGAGTAGACAAGAAGCTGTATGGAAAGGTAATGTCACCTGAGGTCCAACTGATTCTGGAACTTAACTTCCTTCCAGTGTTGCCAGGTGGAAAATTTTTTTCCCACCCAATCCAGCATAAAAACCGCCCAAAACCCGCCCAAACTCAAACCCCGCCCCTGACACCCCCACCCCCGCGTCATCACCCCCGCCGTCACCGGCCCCGCCTCCCCGTCACCGGCCCCGCCTCCCACGTCATCGGCCCCGCCTCCCACGTCATCGGCCCCGCCCAAAACGTCACTAACCCCGCCCCCCGCGGCCGAAAAAGCCGCCCAAAAAACCGCCCTGAAGCCCAAAAAGCAGCCCAAAAAACCGCAACCCGCCGCGGGCAAAAATTTCCCGCAGCGGGTCGCGGAAAACCGCCCAATTGGGCGGTAAAACCGCCCACCTGGCAACACTGCTTCCTTCTGTTGCGACCCACCCTTGCGGAAGAAGGAAGTTACCTCTGAAGGGGGGCAGGCCACAGGAAAGAGACGTTCCTGCATCATCAGCCAATGGAAGCTAGCTGCAGCCTGCTGGTGGTGTCCTTCCCAAGGAGGTTTAATAAACAGGAGTGAAAGTGAGCCTATCTAGTCCATTGTAAGCAATGAAGCCAATTAGGACAGTCTGACTTTCCCCTTCCCAGCACAGCTGTCATCCCCGTTTGTTTTGAGTATACGGGGATGCCAGCACCGCGAGTAAGGGAAAACTCAGATTAACCTAATTACATAGTAACATAGTAGATGACGGCAGAAAAAGACCTGCACAGTCCGTCTAGTCTGCCCAACAAGATAAACTCATATGTGCTACTTCTTGTGTACCTTACCTTGATTTGTATCTGCCATTTTCAGGACACAGATCGTAGAAGTCTTGCCCAGAACTAGCCCCATTTTCAGGACACAGACCGTAGAAGTCTTGCCCAGAACTAGCCTCACCACCCAAACACCAGCCCCGCCTCCCAATCTCGGCTAAGCTTCTGAGGATCCATTCCTTCTGCACAGGATTCCTTTATGTTTATCCCACGCATGCTTGAATTCCGCTACCGTTTTCATCTCCACCACCTCCCGCGGGAGGGCATTTCAAGTATCTACCACTCTCTCCGTGAAAAAATACTTCCTGACATTTTTCTTGAGTCTGCCCCCCTTCACTCTCATATCATGTCCTCTCGTTCTACTGCCTTCCCATCTCCGGAAAAGGTTCGTTTGCGGATTAATACCTTTCAAATATTTGAACGTCTGTATCATATCACCCCTGTTTCTCCTTTCCTCCAGGGTATACATGTTCAGGTCCGCAAGTCTCTCCTCATACGTCTTGTAATGCAAATCCCATACCATTTTCGTAGCTTTTCTTTGCACCACTTCCATTTTTTTTACATCCTTAGCAAGGTACGGCCTCCAGAACTGAACACAATACTCTAGGTGGGGCCTCACCAACGACTTATACAGAGGCATCAACACCTCTTTTCTTTTGCTGGTCACACCTCTCTCTATACAGCCTAGCAACCTTCTGGCTATGGCCACCGCCTTGTCACACTGTTTCGTCGCCTTCACTACTAACTACTACTACTAATAACAAACATTTCTAAAGCGCTACTAGGGTTACGCAGCGCTGTACAATTCAAACATTGAAAGGACAGTCCCTGCTCAAAGAGCTTACAATCTAAAAGACAAGAGAACAATCTAAAGACAAGTGAACAAGCTAGAGGACGAGTGAACAGTTAATCTGATAGGGTGGATGGATTGGGCATTTTATATTTCTCGAGCGGTTAGGCGCCGAAGGCAGCATTGAAGAGGTGAGTTTTGAGCAGAGATTTGAAGATGGGTAGGGAGGGGGCATGGCGTATGGGTAAAGGAAGATTGTTCCAGGCATAGGGTGAGGCAAGGCAGAATGGGCGGAGCCTGGAGTTGGCAGTGGTGGAGAAGGGTACTGAGAGAAGGGCTTTGTCCTGTGAGCGGAGGTTGCGGGCGGGAGCATAGGGGGAGATGAGGGTGGAGAGGTAGTGAGGAGCCGCAGACTGAGTGCATTTGTAGGTAAGGAGGAGGAGCTTGAATTGTATGCGGTATCTGATCGGAAGCCAATGAAGTGATTTAAGGAGAGGGGTGATATGAGTATATCGGTTTTGGCGGAATATAAGACGTGCAGCAGCGTTCTGAACGGATAGAAGGGGGGATAGATGGCTGAGTGGGAGGCCGGTGAGGAGTAAGTTGCAGTAATCAAGGCGAGAGGTAATGAGAGCATGGACGAGAGTTCTGGTGGTATGCTCAGAGAGGAAAGGGCGAATTTTGCCTTCAGATCCTCAGATACTATCACCCCAAGATCCCTCTCCCCGCCCGTACATATCAGACTCTCACCGCCTAACACATACGTCTCCCGTGGATTTCTACTTCCTAAATGCATCACTTTGCATTTCTTCGTTAACATGATAACTCAGGTCCCAGCACACAGGAGCAGGAGACGACAGACCAAGAGAGGAGCAGACACAGGAAGGTGCAGGGGCAGGGACAGTGGCCCGAGTGGGGGAGGGAGAAGCGCGGCCCAGGTGAGGGGGCGGTCCTGCTGTGTCTCGACGCTCTGGCTCAAACATAAGTCATGTACATAACCACAGTGTAAGAACATAGCATGCTAACAATACACATACTTTTATGTTGGTTGGTATTTTATCAGAAAATATTTTCACATGTAAATGATTAAAATACTGTCAATAGTGCATGTTCTTGGTAGCTAAAACTAGGCAGCTCCTTAGAAACCAATAAGGAGTGGAGGAGTGGCCTAGTGGTTAGAGTGGTGGACTTTGGTCCTGGGGAACTGGGTTCAATTCCCACTGCAGGCACAGGCAGCTCCTTGTGACTCTGGGCAAGTCACTTAACCCTCCATTGCCCCAGGTACAAATAAGTACCTGTATATAATATGTAAGCCGCATTGAACCTGCTATGAGTGGGAAAGCATGGGGTACAAATGTAAGAAAAAGAGAGATGTTATGTAAGGAAAGGGGATGGGATCTGATATATCACATTTCTGTAGTTACAATCAAAGCGGTTTACATATTGGTCTAAATTTAATAAATGGTGCCTAAAAAAAATCGGCACTGAAAAAAACAGCATTTAACACTGGGAACCGCGATTATTTCTAGGCAAGAGCATGTACACCAACGAAACCCTGGTGCAAATCCCAATGCCTAAATTAGGCACAAATCCCCTTTATTGTATAACAGCACTCAGAAATTGTGGGAATGCCCCTGATTTTCTCATGACCCTCTCATGGCTGTGCTCCCATTTTGGATAGGCGCATACATTTTATGCACGGATCTGACCATGTAAATTTATGCACATAAATTTTAATTAATGCCAATTAGCAATGATGATTGTTAAGACCCAATTATTGCCGTTAATTAGCTCATTATTCAATTAAATTGCAATGCACAAATTGGACACATGCACAATTTCTAGCACCATTTATAGAATTCAGGGGATTACTTATTTTGTACCTAGGGCAGCGGAGGAGTTAAATGACTTGCCCAGAGTCACAACGAGCTGCAGTGGGAATCAAACCCAGTTCCCAGACCACCATTAGGCTACTCCTCTATGCAAAGGATTCAATGGATAACAGCTTTCAGGAGTTCAAGAGTTTTGCAGGTGAATAGTTAAACATTTTAAAAACTAGTAAAATTAGCACTTTAGGACAGAGTTCATGCTATGTCCTGTTAGATGTAATTTTGAGAGATTAGATAGTAGATATAATTTTTGTCTGACAATGTAATTATTATAGATCTACATTAACTCTGTTCTCTGATATCCATCTAAATTCCTGCTTCATCTAGTGCCCCCAACCCAACACTTATTTTCATGGGTGACAAGCTACCTATACACACAAGGAAGAAAGCAAGATTTGGACTTGCATTTTGCATTGAAGTTGAAATTTAAAATGTCTGCCCAGAAGACGTTACAAACAGCAAAGATTAAAGAAGATGAATATGTACGATGAAAAATACAAGATTCAGTGTGTTATTTACAAGGGCTTAATCCATACCTTGGTCATGATGACAATGGTTAAGTAATGTACTATAGCTCCAGTCAGGACTGCCACTGTGTTGGCTCGGTCACGGATGAATTCGGAGTCAGCCTTCGTGAAGAATACTGTCATTACCACACGGTAGATCACAATGGATTGGGCAATGCCAATCAGAATCGCAATCTGTGTGGAGACACATGAAAGGACCAAAGACATATCTGTAAACTATCTTTGTTCATAGTGACAATGTTGAAAGACGCTAATGGTACACTGCGTCCATCCACCTTCGTACGGCATAGAATTAACTACTGGGATGGGCAAAGAGGGACAATGGAAGTTCTACTCACAGCTAATGTGAAATTAGCACCTTTAAATAGTTAGAACATATCTCTGAGAACTGTATACATTGAAAATACTAAAGAATAAACTAATGAATCAAAGGGACCCTGTGCTAAATTAACACGGCTCGTGATAAAGTAACCCAACTTAATAGTAGCCCATATCAGTGGCGCAGCCACAGGTGGGCCACTTAGAGCTCAGGCCCACCCAACAGTAGCATAAAAAAACATAGTAACATAGTAGATGACGGCAGAAAAAGACCTGCACGGTCCATCCATTTTAGCTGGTGGGGATCCCAAGCTCTGCCAGCTGAAGGCTTCCCCCTGATGGTAACAAAAACAGTACTCTCCATGCTACTGGCACCTGCACATGCTCAGTTTTCAGTGCATGCCTGCTGCAGACTGCCAAGGTGAAAAGAAGCATTTTCTCACCAGCTGAGATATTTTTTTTGGGGGGGGGGGGGGGGGGGGGGAGAGAACACTTGGTGCCCACCCAGTTCTTGCCTAGGCCCACCCAAAAATCTGTTTTCTGGCTACGCCCCTGGCCCATATTGATAACTTCCCCCCAAAGTCATTTTCATTGCACTTCTAGTCCTGTACTCAAGAAAATCTGACAGTTGTTTCTTGTAGCTTTGTTTAAGTTTTATTAAGCTGTTTGTCGTAAACTGTCTAGATCTAAGGATTATGATTACACAGAAAAACTTTTATTATTAGTGATGGGGTTGATACTCATAAGCGACACCACATAAAGATAGGACTGACTTTGATGTGGACCAATTTGACTGCTTAACTTAGCCAGTTAAGTGCTGAATATTGGCAGTTAACCATATAAGTGCCGAGTCTGCCCATGGACCGCCCACAAAATAGCCGGCATTCAGTTTAGCAGTCTGTGGCAATATTCAGTGGCACTAACTGGTTAAGTGCCACTGAATATCAGCTGATAGCCCCCAAACAAGCGATTTAACTGGCTAGGAACTGTTTCTGGCTGGTTAAATCACTTTGAATATCAACCCCATTAGCAAAGACCACACAAATCAAATTTACTGGATGATCTCACTGTAAACGCACCCAATCACATGCCTGTTCACCAGTGTACCCCCCCCCCCCCCCCCCCCCCCCCCGGTCAAAATGAATTTCTAAATAAACTGTCTATATGCTCCCTCTTCTTACCCCCTATGCTGTCTATTAAGATATTTTAATATGTATTGTGTTGACATTGTAAGTAACATATTGTGCTATAATGTGTAATGTTATATCAATATTTTTACTGTTGTAATTGTCTCTTGTCTATGTCCAACTTATTCTTCAGGTACACTGACTTGGATGAATTTCATCAGAAAGATGGTAAATAAATAAATAGGAACCTTTTCCAGAACATTCAAGGCAGAGAGCAACAATAACCATGAGAATATAGGGGGCCTTGTGCTAGCTGTGGTGGCTATTTTTGCCACGCGCTGAGGCCCTTTTTACCACAGCGGGTAAAAAAGCCAAAAAAAGAAATGGCCATGCGGTAAGATTGCACTTACTGCATGGCCATGCAGGGGGGAGCACTCACTGCCACTCATTGAGATGGTGGTAAGGGCTCCAGTGCTAACCCGGTGGTAACCGGCCAGCATATGATACTGCCCAATTACTGCTGGGTAACCAGAAATGCCACATGATAGGAGTGAAACTACCACTGGGCTGGCGGTAGTTCCGGCTTACCGCTGCTTTGTAAAAGGGCCACATGGAAAGTATAGTTGGTGCAGAGCAGAGTTACGATGTTTACCTCAGAACTCAACATGCAAAAAAACATTATATGAAAGTTCTGATATCACCTCAGGAAGGGCAACAAACAATCCCTACAGTGCTTCATATGAGAAAAAAAACAAAAAGAAGGTTCCTTAAATATTATCCACCAAATGGGAGAAATCCCTTAGTAAATACACATACACTTCATAAGGTTTGTTTGTGGGGATATACCCCAACTCAGATAATTTGCAAATATTCACACAAACCAACATGTGCTAACTACCCAATACACACATACATATAGATATGTAATGTAATGAAAAGATACATACCATAATGGCGACCCCAAGAAGAACGAGGGTACTGTGCAAATATGAGTGCTCATACTTCTGCGGTGTGCAGTCTGGATCATTTATTATCTCCAGAGCCAACTCCTCCTGCAGAGAATTGCATTCCAGGGCAAACAGAAGCATGTTAAGTCTACTGAATGCATGGATGCAAAGGTAGAGATGCTAACTTGTAAATGCATTTGATGAGAGGTACACAAAAAAAGCATGCATGCCATACTTAGGTGTATACTGAGGTAATACCAGGGTTTAGGACATATCTGCCATACAAATTCCCCTGAATTCTATATAGCGTGCCTAGAGAGCCGCGCCAAAATACAAGCGTATTCTATAACAATGTGCGTAACTTAATTGGCTTAACAAGCTAAGCAGCATTGATAACAGCTCTTAACAAGCAATAATGAATACTAATTGGTAATAATTAGAATTTACATGCACAATTTGCTAAGCGCATTCTGTAACACAGTTATGGGCGTTTCGTGGGCATTCTGAAATTTACGCGTATAGTTATAGAATATGGCCTAGTCCGCCTAAATCTACGTGCCGGGATTCACACCACATTTTCATTGGTGTAAATGAATGCATGTAGTTTTAGGTGCTGGGATATCAACTAAGTGTATTCTATATTCCGTGCCTAAATCTAGGCACTGCTTATAGAATAGGCTTAGTTGGCATTGATTTCCATGGCAATTCTTTAGGCGCCATATAAAGAATCTCTCCCATTACAGAGAGAAAACACCCCAGGCGGAAAGCTGTAATGCGGTACTAGAAATACATACATTTCAGATGGTAATTTGTAATATATAAAAGCAGACAGAGATATAGAGATAAAATGAACACATGCAAATAGGACAAGCACTCTTTATAAAATACTATTGGTCGCTGAATTCCATGCCCAGCTTTGGGCATGAGGACTTACACCAACTGAAACCAGGTGCACAATTTGGGCGCGCATCCGTGGTATTCTATAATATTGTGCACAATGTTCTAGAATGCCCCTGATCCGTCCATACACCTACATCCCCCCTATGCGCTTGCATGCAGATAGACTTAGATGCCATCTTATAACTGGACACATAGGTGTATTTCCATGCCGATTTTCCATTTCTGCCCCGTTTCGGCACCTGGCACGTGTTTCTGTGCTGAAATTTGGGTGCAGAATCAGTGCCTAATTTTAGGCACTATTTATAGAATTCCCCGTTAGTTCCAGAATAGCACTTAGGCAGTGTATTAGCGTTTATGCATATCATGCCTGAATAGGATGATCCTCTACACACCTCCAAGGACACTAAGGTCCTCTCAAGTACTAACACTAACCATACCCTCTCCAAAAGACATTGCACGATGTGATACCCACAAGTGAGTCTTCTCCAGAGTAGCCCCCACTCTCTAGAATGCACTCCCTGCACTCCCTGAAAGGCTCCACGTTACACAAGACTATCTCTACTTCAGGAAGCAGGTTAAAGTTCTTCAACCAGGCATTTAATGGAAGAAGTAACTAACTTGTTAGTCTCACACACACACACACAAACAAGGAGTGACACGGACTGCACATATAAGTACACAAGTAAGTGTTGCCATACTGGGACAGACTGAAGATCCATCAAGCCCAGCATCCTGTTTCCAACAGTGGCAAATCCAGGTCACAAGTACCTGGTGATCCCAAAACAGTACGTTTTATGCTGCTTATCCCAGAAATAAGCAGTGGATTTTTCCATTTTAATAATGGCTTATAGACTTTTCTTTTAGGAAGCTATCCAAACCTTTTTAAACCTCGCAAAGCTAACTGCTTTTACCACATTCCAGGTTTAATTACATGTTGAGTGAAGAAATATTTTCTCTGATTTGTTTTAAATTTACTACTTTGTAGCTTGATTGCGTGCCCCCCTAGTCCTAGTATTTTTGGAGAGAGTAAACAAGCTATTCACGTCTACCCGTTCCACTCCACTCATTATTTTATATACCTCTATCATATCTCCCCTCAGCTGTCTTTTCTCCAAGCTGAAGAGCCCAAGTCATTTCAGCCTTTCCTCATAGGGAAGTCGTCCCATCCCCTTTATCATTTTAGTTGCCCTTCTTTGTGCCTTTTTTAATTCCACTATATCTTTTTTGAGATGTGGTGACCAGAATTGCAGAGTATTTAAGGAGCGGTCACACCATGGAGTGGTACAAAAGCATTATAACATCCTTGTTTTTATTTTCCATTCCTTTCCTAAAATTATATATGGTGATGTCCCAGATTATATGTCTAACCTCATAGACCTGTCAACTAGAAACTCAATCAGATCATCATATTCTTATTTAAATCTCCGCTACCCTAATTGCAAAGGTCTCAAGTACAAATCAATGTCACATTCGTCGCTCCCTCCGGCTGCTCCTCCGCGGAGGGGAGCCGGGGCTCGCCGGGGTGATGGCTGCCCAGTCCGGGGCCGAGGCCGGCGATCATGGTTGCCGGACTATCGATTGCCGGCTACGGGGGCTGTGTTTGCGCCAGTAAGGGAAATGGCGCCGAGGCACGATGGCCGGCGTTCCCTTCATTCTTGGGCGCGGGAACCCCAAGCTCCGCCTCAGAGGAGTTAGACTGGAAGGCCAGCACGATAGACCCGCCTGGGAGGTCGGTCAGAGCCAATCAGAAGAGTTCCGTCGATAGCCAAGTTCTGATTGGCCGGCTATGTCTACAGGGGCTGGGCGGCTGACTGCCGAACAGTATTTAAGAAATGAGTCTGAGGTAGGTGGTTGCTTCAGGTTCTGTTACCCGAGGCCAGTCTCCGTGGTTCCTGTGTTCCGTTGATTTCCTGGTGTTGCTGATTTTGGACTGTTTCCTGGTTTTCTCTGCTAGCTGCCTGCCTTGACCTCTTGCCTGACTCTGACTACATTGTTTACTGCCTGCCTTGACCTCTGGCCCGACTCTGACCACGTTGTTAGCTGCCTGCCCAGATCTGCTGCCTGTTTGTGGACTCTCTATTCCATCTGCCCGCTTCTCTCCTGGTTCCAGTCCAGGTCAGTCCGTCAACCCCGCAGCTCCTGAAGTCCCGTTGACCGCCTGCAGCTGGGGGCTCAACCCTTGGTGAACGGCGGTCGCCGCGGGTGAAGACTTGGGGTTGCACGGCTGTCCTTTGAGGTCCTTCGGGGCCTTACGGGACCTAAGGGCTCACTTTTCTTGCGGACAAGACAATCAATTCATGGATCCAGCTTCTCATTTATAGGCACAAGACTCTGAATGTACTCCCAAAAACCATGAGGACTATGTACGACCACCTCAACTTCTGGAAATTACTAAAGACGTACCTGTTCGGAAAAGCATATCCCACTGACCCAACTTAACTACCTAAATCCAGCAACACAAAGATATCCAAACTTGTATTGAACTTTATGATTGATATATAACCTCCCTCTCTATGATTCCCTGATGTGTCTGTTCATATCTAATTTCACTGTAAATAACTTCACTATTTGTTTCTTCATCGTAGGTGGCTATTGCCTCAAGACACTATGTAAGCCACATTGAGCCTGCAAATAGGTGGAAAAATGTGGGGTACAAATGTAACAAATAAATAAAATAAATAAATAATACGTAACATTCTATTTGCTTTCTTTGCTGCCACAGAACACTGAGCAGATGGTTCCAACGTATCATCAACGATGACTCCTAGATCTTTTCTTGGTCGGCGACTCCTAACATGGAACCTTGAATCACGTAGCTATAGTTCAGATTCCTCTTTCCCACATGCATCACTTGCTCACATTAAACATCATCTTCCAATTGGATGCTCAATCTCCCAGTCTTGTAAGGTCGTCTTGCAATATTTCACAATCCTCTTGTGATTTAACAACTTTGAATAACTTTGTGTCATCGGCAAATTTAATTACCTCACTAGTTATTCCCATATCTAGATCATTTCTAAATATGTTAAAAAGCAGTGGTCCCAGCACAGACCCCTGCAGAACCCCACTAACTACCATAACATACTGCAGCAGGACAGGTTTATCCACTACCTACCCTAAATGAAATAATATTTAACCGTTTCTCTGACCTCATTTGCACCTTTCTTCAAATTAGTCACCTTATTCTCTAACTCCTCTTACTCTCTTACCTATCTGTTCCATCTTTGCTTAAACCTTACGCTGTCTACTAAAATATTCTATTATGTATTGTGTTGACATTGTAAGTAGTATACTATGCCATACTCTGTATTGTTATTTGAATATTTTTACTGCTGTAATTGTCTGTTGCTCATGTTTGATTTATTCTTACTTTACACCATCTTGAGTGAATTTCTTCAAAAAGGCGGTAAATAAATCCTAATAAATAAATAAGTAAAATATGTGCACACATACACACTTGTATGCTGGCATTCTAAACATTTATGCAAAGTCAGTGCATAATTGTTAACGCCTGCCCTGTAGAATTATTCTGATACAGGGTAATTTAATAAAGGCACTTTGTGCATATATAGAAACAGAGACAAATGTAGACAGATAAAGACCACATGGCCTATCCAGTCTGCCCATCCATGCCATCTACTCTCCCTAGTGGAGGAGTAGCCTAGTGGTTAGTGCAGCGGACTTTGATTTTGGGGAACTGCCTTCAATTCCCACTGCAGCTCCTTGTGACTCTGGGCAAGTCACTTAACCCTCTATTGCCCCAGGTACAAATAAGTACCTGTATATACTACATAAACCGCTTTGAATGTAGTTGCAAAAACCACAGAAAGGTGGTATATCAAGTCCCATTCCCCTTCCCCCCACCCCCACCCCATCACTCCCTTAGAGATCCTAAGTACTTGTTCAAAGCTCTCTTGAATTCAGATACTGTTTTCATCTCCATTTCCACAGGGAGGCCGGTTAACAAATTCACCTTCCTTTCCGTGAAGAAGCATTTCCTCAGGTTACTTCTGAATCTATCCCCTTTCACCTTTATCCTATGCCCCCTTGTTCCAGAGCTTCCTTTCAATTGAAAGAGACTCACTTCCTGTGCATTTATGCCTCTATCATATCTCCCCTCTCCTGTCTTTCTTCTGAAGTATGCATATATTGAGATCTTTAAGTCTGTCCCCATATGCTTTATGACGAAGACCACTGACCATTTTAGTAGCCACCCTCTAGACAACTCCATCCTGTTTATATCTTTTTGAATGTGCTGTCTCCAGAATTGTACACAATATTCTAAATGAGGTCTCGCCAGAGTCTTATACAGAGGCATCATCACCTCCTTTTTCCTACTGGCCATTTCTCTCCCTATACACCTAAAAATCCTTCTAGCTTTCACCATCACCTTTTCTATCTGTTTGGCCACCTTAAGATCAATCCATATGATCACACCTAAGTCCCACTCCTCTCATGCACAAAAGTTCTTCACCAATTAAACTGTACTGTTCCCTCGGGTGTTTGCAGCCAAAATGCATAACCCTGCCTTTTTTAGCATGAAATCTTAGATGGCAAATTCCAGGCCATTCCTCTAACTTCACTAAGTCCTTCCTCATGTCATCCACTCCATCAGATGTGTCTATACTATTGCAGATTTTGGTATCATCTGCAAATAGGCAATCCTTACCAGACAGCCCTCAGCAATATCGCTTACAAAAATGTTTTTTTTTAAAACGGCCCAAGAACCAAACCTTGCGGCACACTACTGGTAGCATCCTTTTCTTCAGAATGAGCTCCATTTACCACTACCTTCTTCCACTCAACCTGTTCCTAACCCAGTAAGTCACTTTAAGGCCCACACCGAGGACACTCAGTTTATTTGTGGTCTATGTGTAACTGTGTCAAAGGCTTTGCTAAAATCTAGATACCCATGTTATATGTGAAAGCCACACAGGTGCCTTTTCTACTCTATTTTATAAAGACACATAGATGCCAATGTTCTTTACACAACGTAAGAGAGAAACAAACAGGAAGAGACCTCCACATACATATGTGGTAGGTGGGATTTTATTGGGCTGTGAGAGAGTCTATGGGACGCTGCCACTTCTCTTTAAGAACACTCTCTCACAGTGTCAGAGTCACCTTAAAACTCCAGAATCCTGCCCAAGAGGGAAGTGACACAAGGGGTGGAACCAGGAGGGCATGGTCCAGGAAGTATAAAACACCAGGATGCCCACTGCAGATGAATCCACCCTGAAGTGGAGAAACTGCAACCACTATGTTCAGGTAGGCCAAGTTCAGCTTAGAATCATGAAAAGATTGTGTTTTCACCTGGCCGGCTGCAGACCAAACTTATGTGACTCTTAGAAACTGTGCTGGTATTGCTGGATCCAGGAACCAGGCCAGTAAGAACTGCTGCTGAGAGAAAGACATTCATATGTACTGTGGCCCTGTAGGAGCAAGCCACCTGAGGAGATTGTTATATTTACATAACTAGTTGAGCATTGATTTCTCATTTCCTGTGAAGTGAACAGGAGCCCTTACCAGATACCTTTAATAAATATTTATTTTCAGCATAACTTGTTGAGGGTGTATGGCTTGTCTTACCTGGTCCCATGGTTCGCCCTTGCTCACTTTGTCATATGGGGAAAAAAGCATATTAGGAGATATATTATGAAATATGAAAACGCAAATAATCTTATTACCTCATCTTCATCCCAGCTGTACAAGTTCCACCAGAAGACGTCTTTAGCTCTTTGCCGCTTCCAAAGTTCCAGGAACACAGTGGCTGTGGGTTAAATCAAAGAGCACAGTACAGTATAGAATGGCAAACAGACTCTCTAGGGAGCTGTCTCCTTCAATATGGGGTAAGGATTGGGAAAGATGAGAAAGTTGAGACCTTTGCAGCCATACTGTCAAGTCAAGCTTTTGTACCTTTCTTGGCTGCCCCCACCTTGCTCAAACCTTTGCCCTTGGCCCTTTGCTCAGTTCTTGATTCCACCAATTTAATACTAATCAAGTTGTTAAAGGATAAAGAAATGAGATATTATGTTACCATTTTATCACTATCAAAAAATGAAGAGGACCCTGTTAGAATCCAACAAATGGTTTGAATATTATATATTGGATTTATGAATGTGCTTCAATTAAAGTATTTTTGCTACAAGATTAGAAGAGGAAATGGCATTTGTGGTGTTTTTACTCATTAGTTGTACAAAGTTACATCATATGAAGACATCTTTTGATGTTTTGAAGTATTTTTGATTGTTTTCCTCCACAGGATTTACATTTTTCAATTTATCATTTTATCGCTATGCAACATGAGGACATAATCCAAATAAATAAATAAATTACTATACCATCAAAACTCAGGGTTGGTAACATTAATCAAATATTCTTCCGTTCAGTAAAGACACCCTCAGCAAAGCTGAAGGTACAAATGGTTTTATTGGACCAGCAGACAACAGCAGTCCCAAAACTTTGTAACACTCAAGATTTTTGCAACCAATTATTTCTGAAGAAGACTCTATCCAGTAAGATATTAGGTGACACATTGAACCATGGTTCTTTGTGCAGTATCCAACAGGATCACACCTATAACACTATGGGGAGGGGGTCAGCCTTCCACCCCAGCTGCCACAAGGAAAAGGAATCAAATTCAAAATGTTTTCAAGTCAGTGCCCTGGCATGACTTTGAAGAAAATCACCACTGTTCTGAGCCATGATCTCAAATGTCTCACCAGCAGAAAACAAGTGGGAAATCGACCATGGACTCCAGAAATGAGAGGGACAACCTTAATACTTCTAAGAATATTTATTGATAAAAGGACTCGACACAGCACTGCGTTTCGGCCTATGGTCCGCCTCAGGAGTCTACAAGAATATAAACAAACATATATAAAAAACATAAAAATTAAAGAACAATATACATGGAGGGGCATTTTCGAAAGCAAAGTCTAAATCAGAATTTGGATGTTTTACAAAGATGTCCAAATTCTGAACAGGAAAGAAGGTCATTTTCAAAAAAGATGGACGTCTATCTTTTGTGTTCGAAAATACTATGGACGTCCTGTGATTTGGACGTCCTTTATTTTGGTCCATTTTCGAACAAAAGACATCCAAATGCAAGATGTCCAAAACAGAGGAGGAGTAGCTTAATGGTTAGTGCAGCAGGCTTTGATCCTGGCAACATGGGTTTAATTCCCACTGCTGCTCCTTGTGACTTTGGGCAAGTCAAATACACAAGGGGCATTTTTGATATCTAAATCTGAATTTGGATGTTTTTTTTGTAAAACGTCCAAAATCAGAACAGGAAAGGTCATTTTCTTAAAAAAAAAAAAAAAAAGTCCATCTTTTCCTTTTGAATATACTGTTTGGAAAAATATTTTGTGATTTGGGGGAGTAAGGGGAGGTGATCCCCTAGTCCCTCCAGTGGTCATCTGGTCATTTGGGGCACCTCTTGTGTGGAGTAGAGGAGTAGCCTAGTGGTTAGTGCAGCAGACTTTGATCCTGGGGAAGTGGGTTCAATTCCCACTGCAGCTATTCATTATAAAAACAGGTCTTTGTTTTGTTCCATTATTGCTGGAAGACATCCATGTCTTAGGAACGCCCAAGTCCCACCTTAAACACGCTCCTGGCACGCCCCCTTGAGATTTGGATGTCCTTCTGACAGACTTCAGAGAAAGATGTCCAAAAAGAGGTTTTGATAATACTGATTTGGACGTTTCTGTGAGATAAACATCCAAATGCTGACTTACGTCACTTTTTGGACGTCTTATCTCTTTTGAAAATGAGCCTGATAGTAACATAGTAGATGACGGCAGATAAAGACCTGTATGGCCCAGCCAGTCTGCCCAACAAGATAAACTCATTATATGTGATACTTTAAATGTATTATTGTCAATTTGAAACTCAGAAACACAGCTTCACACTTGCTATGTGTCACAATGGATACAGGAAAAACTCAAGTCCAGATAAGATCAATTCTTATTCTGTTCTTAATTTATAATTTTAGGTGGAGAAAAAGGCTTCAGTATTGCCACCCAGCCCGCCAGAACTTAACCGACTATAAGGCGTGGGCCCGGCGCACCATCATTTCACCAGAAAAAACTCCACAATGTTCAATATATTCAAAGGGGACTGCAGAGCAATTAATGTATCCACAACTCACAGGAATAACATCTGTACATAACTTTACAATCAAATAATGTGTGACTACTGCCAATCACTTAACTTAATTCTCTTAAAGCTGGCTCTGTCACACCCGTCTTTACCCAACAGGGAATCCCCGTTTCGCTATTGCTGCTTCAGGGGTTCGATATTCTTGTAAAGATTCACATATTTCTCATCTGTTGCTGCTCATGGACACATATACTCCTGTGTCGCTTCTGCTGCACTCCGAAGACGAGGAACATTACTGGTTACCAGACGCCTCCATTTATCAATCAGTGAGATACGCTCCTCCCTACTTTTTGGCCAATTCCAGGACTGCATCCACCCATACGTCATTTTTTAAAGAATTAACCAATCAACAACAACATAATCATCATGGGTCAAAAGAATGCTGCCCATTCAACCATGATGTTCATTCCATCTGGTTCAGTTGTCTTAAAATAGAAAATCCATTTCTGCTCTATTTGTTGTAATCGACGTCTCTGATCACCCCTTCTCTGAGTTGGTTGTAAATACTCCCAAACCGTGCATTTTAAATTATCAAACACATGGCCCGCTTCTTCGCAATGAGTTACCATCAGGGCTTCTCATTTTAAAAGCTTTAAACAAGAGCGGTGTTCCATCAGCCGTATCCTTAATGGTCTTATTGTCTGACCTATATATATCAGGTTACAGGGGCATATAATCAATTATACCACCCCTGAAGTATCACATGAGGTCATAGATCGAAAAATGCACTTCTTTCCTGTCTTTGGATGCGTGAAACCATCTCCCTCCATCATTATGTGACATACAGAACATCGGCCACATTTTTTGTGAAACCCTTTCTTGCTGTTATCCTTCCTCTGGCTCCAAACATCATTAAAGCTAAGCATATCTCCTAAATTGCTGCCTCTTTGGTAAGAAAATAGAATATTTGCTTTTGCTAGAACCGGCTGTGTTTTTAATATTTCAAAATGTTTCCTTATTATCCGACTCAAACTGGTGGTGTGGGTATTGTATTTTATGACGAATGGTAGAATGTCCTCTTGCTGCTGAATTGCTTTATAATGCAAGAGCGATTCTCTTGGGTTATGCCATGCTCTTTTTGCTGCTGAATTGCTTTATAATGCAAGAGCGATTCTCTTGGGTTATGCCATGCTCTTTTTGCTGCCTTTCTGACAATGTGTTTGGGGTAACCCTTCTGCATCAATCGATGACTTAATAATTTGGTGCTTTGTTTGAATTCTTGGTCAGATGAACAAATTCGACGGTGCCTAAGAAATTGTGCAAACGGAATATTCTGTTTCATATGTGAAGGATGCATGCTGGAAAAATGCAACAGAGAGTTCCTATCGGTAGGTTTTGAAAAAACTGTGGTCATAAAGCCATCGGTTTGCTGTTCAATCCAAACATCCAAAAATGAGATGTGCTGTTTATCACAAGCCATTTCAAACTTTATCTTAGGGTGGCATTGATTCAAGAAGCTTACAAATTGTTGTAATGTCTCTATAGAGCCTGTCCAGATACAAAAAATATCATCAATGAATCTCTTCCAGCACTGTACGTGCTGGAAGAATCTCGAGGGGTAGATCCACCTCTCCTCGAAGCTTGCCATGAAAAGATTAGCCATTGTAGGGGCAAATGTAGCCCCCATACTTTAAATGTATACCTGACCTTGATTTGTCCTTGCCATTTTCAGGGCACAGACCATAGAAGTCTGCCCAGCACTAGCTTTGCTTCCCAATATAAACAATGATGCAATGTTACAACAAATAAATTACATATTATCTCTCTCTCTCTTGAATGAACAAATAATGTTTACAAAAGAATGACAGCTAGAAGGAAAAATTACACTTAATATGTCCCAGACATCTTTGAGGTACTTAGAAGTTACTTGTGAGAAGGGATCAAGGCTGGTCTTGATCTAGAGGTGAAATAAGCAGGAGCTCTGCCTCACCCTGCCCCTAGACCCTAAAAAGGGAGGAGAGAGATGGAAGAAGGAGAAATCAAATAAGGATGAGGCTTCAAACCAATGGTGGAATGGGGGTGTTGAGGAGATGAGGAGTCTGCTTTTCCTCATATTCATCTAGAGCTGATGGTGAGATATTTTTGAGATCCAGTAGAAATCCACTGAAGTGGAGAACTTTGAAATCCCACGGGAAATAACAGCAGCAGAAAACAAGTGGGAAATTGACCATGGACTCCAGAAACAAGAGGGACAACCTTGATACTTCTAAGAAAATTTATTGATAAAAAAAGCTTCAACACGGCACCATGTTTCGGCCTATGGCCTGCCTCAGGAGTCTAAAAGAATATAAATAAACATATATAAAAAACATAAAAATTAAAGAATATACAATACAATAGCTGATACAATATAAACAATGATGCAGTGTTACAACAAATAAATGACATATCTCTCTCTCGAATGAACAAATAATGTTTACAAAAGAATGTATGTTTAAAAAATATCAAATAATAAAAAATGAATGGAACATATTTTAAGAGAAATGTATATGGACCAACTTGTTGACAAATAGATGACAAAATCTGATGTTTCATTTTTAGTTACCCCTATTTACAAATGGACATGTAGCAAATGTGTATGTATCCTTAACCCTATGGTGTATCTTTTATAGACCCTTCTTTAATGTTTTTTTGCATTGAAAAAGATGCTACTTTGGAGATTTTTGTCATCTATTTCTCAACAACAGGTTGGTCCATACATTTCTCTTAAAATACATTCCATTCATTTTTTTATTATTTGATTTTTTAAACATACATTCTTTTGTAAACATTATTTGTTCATTCGAGAGAGAGATATGTCATTTATTTGTTGTAACACTGCATCATTGTTTATATTGTATCAGCTATTGTATTGTATATTCTTTAATTTTTGCAAGCTGCTTACACCATAGGCTGAATACTCCCCCCTCTGCTTTCATACATCCTCCAGATAGCTTCAACATGATTCAGGTTTCCTCTAAGACAGATACCAGCAAATTCTCAAAACAAAATTATGCCCATACTTCCATTTTGAAAAAGATCCTATGAAATGTATACATGTACATTTCTACCTGCTTTTTAGTAGGCACATATGTCTTTGCTTAATATACATCCATAGGCATACATTTTCTAAAATATGCATGTAAACCAGGGGAGTTCAATCTCTGCTCTCGGGTTTTCAGGATTTCCCCAATGAATATGCATGAGATCTATTTGCATACATGGAGGCAGTGCATGCAAATAGATCTTCTGCATATTTCATTGGGGAAATCCTGAAAATCCTACTGGATTGCGGCCCTTGAGAACCAAAGTTGGATAACCCTGATGTAAACTTTATCCACTCTCCACCCCCACCTCTGAGAAAGAAAATCTCCATTCAATCTGAGCAAACTGATGTGTATGAAAGTAATTGTATGAAGGCTTTTTCACATATATCTGCAAGCATACACACATACAGGGCAATTCTATATCTTGGCACCTCCATCTAGGTGCCCCAATGCCTTGTGCTCAGTGCCAATTCTATAACAGTATCCTGGCACCAAGCTTACATTATAGAATACTAGCGTAAGGTTGGCCTTGGTGCACCTATGAATAGGCGCATCCTCTTACACCAGTTTGCCTTGTCTAGGTAGTGAAATTCCCATTGAGCTTGTTGCCATGCCTGAACCAGCCAAATCTGCTCCCGCGCTCAAACAGGGATCTAAGAAAGCCATGAGCAAGACCCAGAAAATGGACAGCAAAAAGTGCAAGAGAAGCAGGAAGGTGAGCTACGCTATCTACGTGTATAAAGTGCTGAAGCAGGTTCATCCCAGCACTGGCATTTCCTCCAAAGCCATGAAGAACATCATGAATTCCTTCGTAAATGACATCTTTGAACTCATCACTGGAGGATGTGGTAATAGTGGTTAGTGTATCTGGGTTTAAAACAGGTTTGGACAAATTCCTGGAGGAAAAGTCCATAGTCTGTTATTGAGACAGACATGGGAAGCAACTGCTTGCCATGGGATTTATAGTATGAAGTGTTGCAATGATTTGGGTTTCTGACAGGTACTTGTGACCTGACGGCCACTGTTTGGAAAACAGGATACCGGGCTAGATGGACCATTAGTCTGACCCAGTATGACTACTCTTATGTTCTTATGAGCATGTCAATGGCAGGCGTCAGCTGGCTTGCCTAAGTGTACCACGTATCCTATAAACTACATATCCAACTGGAAGACATGCCCATTGCCCATCCATGATCTGTGCATGTGTACGCCCCTCTTGCAATTAGATGCTGTGGCACTTAGGCGCTACCTTATAGAATAATGCCTAGTGCACATAGGCGCCTGTCAATTTGATTACACCTTTGATATGTGTAAGTGGCACCTACCTGTAGGTGCCACTTTATAGAATTATTTCAATAAAATATCACTTATAAAATTACCTTTGAAAAAGTACACATAAAGACAAGAAAGGGCATACGTTTCATATTTGGGAATGGATTTATTTATTTTATTCATTTATTTAAGCATTTAGGGGGTTATAAGCACCAAAACAGGAGTGAAATGGCAGTTAGGCATGAAGGTGCACTTGGGCACAATTCTATAATGTTCTGCAAGTGCTTTGCAATGTAGCTGCAAAGGGGGTAATCCCAAGGGACAGGCATAGAGAGAACATGGGCATTCCCACTATTCCTATGTGCATTTTACAGAATATCCACATTTACATATGCAACTGTCACATTTAGGCATGACCATTTACACCAGCCATAGACAAGGTATAAGTGGTCGCACTTAAAGTTGGACATGTAACTGGCAACATAGCTAGCATTGTATAACAGATTTGGTAGGCAAACACGCTGTTATAGAATATTGGGTGCCTTGGTTTTAGCGCCTGTTATTGAAATGACCCCTTAGTTTATGCCTTTTTCTAAGGCAAGTTACATTTGGATCTACCTGAGGCACTAGAGCGGGATTTGAACCAGGCTCCCCTGATTCTCAGCCCACTGCTCTAACCTAGCACAAATCCTGCAGAAATTGCACCTAGAGTAGATTGAAGGCACAAGTATTACACCTGCTTGAGGACAGGTGCAAACCTAACACATACTTTATGTGTATATGTGAGTAGATGAAGAAGTAGATTTCTTATTTATAACCTTCCCTTATCCAGGGCAAGGTTCAATATACACACATAAAACATACAAAGAAAAAAACATAAGATTTCCACAAATCAAAACTAAACCTACTTCATAGTACATAAGCAGCAACAGGCATATCTGAGGCACCAGGGCCGCCGAGAGGTTGGGGGGGCAGGGGGAACAAATTTCCCTGGGCCTGGCCTCCTTCTTCTTGCTGCCTGCTTTCAGGTCTGTCTTCCCGTACTCTTGTGTTCTGCCCAGGACCCAGATGATTGCATTAGCGTGATATCGCATTAAAGCAATCATCTGGGTCCTGACTCCCAGCATGGCTCCCAGCATGGACAGGAGCAGGAAAGGAAAGACCCTGGGAGCAGACAGGCAGGAAGCGGCTTGCTGGTGCCAGGCCCAGGCCCCCCCCCCCCTCCTTGGAGGCAAAGACAGAAAGGTAAGGGGGTGGGCTGGAGCAGCGGTGTGAGTGGGGGGCAGCTGTGCAAGTGTGTGACAGGGGTGGCTTGCAGTGGTCCAGCTCTGCCCTTGGCCCGGCTTTATCTCTCAGCGGCCGAATGAGGCACAACCATATATTTGACCAGCAGTAGCATGAAAAGCCAGATACATCAAATGTGCCTTCAACTGATGCTTAAATGACAACAGATGGTCTCATGTTTCAATCCAGCTGGCAAACTATTCCATTTGAAAGACCCAGCAATCGAAAAGGATCCTTTTCTAGTCACACTCAGTTCAAAGTGATTAAAGGGGGGCACAACCAAATTGCAACTCCGCCCCATGAATGCTAGCTCTACAAGTAGACGTCAGCTTACACCATGCATAATTTTAGTTATGACCTAATTTTATAAGAATTCTTTTGTGCGTGAATATCAGTGTTACCCACAGAAAAGGTTTATAAAATCCTATGGTGTCCTTTTATCAAGTTGCAGTAAGCAATAATGCAGCTTAAAATGCCTTACCGCAGGGTGTGCTCAGGTGTCCCGCGGTAATTTTGGCATCCACAAGCTAACAAATAGTTTTTCTTTTTTAGCACTGGGGGCACGTGTGGGGGCAGAGAGTAAACTACATTGCCATGCACTAGCAGATTAGTGCGAGGTTAGCTCATGTGCCCTTACTTCCTACAAAATAGGTGGTGGCAGGAGCTTGTGCGCTAATGGGAAATTTAGTGTGAGCCATTGATAGAAAAAAAAAATCAGACATTTAGATATTTTACTCATGTATAAAAATGGCCTTAACATGCATGAATGACCCACATAAACACTTACCACAGTTTGGTAAAAGGGCCCTAAGGAGTCAAGCATCAGAAATTGTGCCTACACTGAAGCTCAGGAATAGGCTTAAATGTTCACATGTAAAGAATGCATGCACATGTGTATTTCATAAGCATTACATGTAAGTCCTGATTCTGCCCAAAATCCACCCGTGGTATATGGGTCACGTTAACTACCGGGGTAATTTTATAAGGGCATTTCTTTATAAAATTACCCCCAATATGAAGAAAACCATGTAGCATGAATGATGTTCCATCAGTCTACCACTGTAGAGGAATCCAGACATTAACATCTTACCCCAAAGAGCCATGAACATTGCAAAGAAGACAGTCCCTTCGTTGTCAAACAGGTGAGTCACCTTGAAAGAGAAATAAATGGGGACAAAAGGAGTGATTTCCAGATTCAATAGAGCAGCAAGGAGAGAGGATGTGAAACAGAGAAGGACTATAGAATACCTAATATCTAGTATACCCTAAAATCAATAGAGTACAACTCTAATATCTAGTATACCCTAATATCTATAGAGTACAACCCTAATATCTACTAATATCTTTAGTTTCTCAGTGTCCCATGACTGACCATCCCTCTATTTACAGCAATGAAGATAGCTTGATTGTTCAGTAGAGGGGTGACATAGTGAAAGTAGTCCAAAATTAAGCTATAAAAGGGAAACTGGTAGTAAGGAAAAAAAAGAAACAAACTAAGTGAAAAATACTGAATCCTACCAAAAAATAGAAGTGCTGAGGTCATCACTATGAACTGCAAATATGGCTAAGCCTGACTGTGCAGAAGCAATGGTGACACTTAGCCACATGTATCTGTAATCAGGCTCAAATAAGAGCTATTTCATTGGACATGCCAAAAAAAGATTTCTGCCTGTGTCTGACTGCAAACACACCAATGGCCTGATTCCTCAAGGACACTTCCCACAGACACAGAGGGGTAGATTTAAGAAAGTGCACCAAACATCAGGAGCGAAAATATGGCTGCTAAGGGGGAGATTCTATATATGGCACCTAAATATTCGGTGCTGAAATCAGTGCTGACTAAGCATATTCTATAATCTGTGACTAAATTTAGGCGCCAATTGTAGAGCTTAGTTGATATGTCAGTGCCTAAATTTACGTGCATTCATTTACACCAGTGAAAATGTGGCGTAAAACGAAGCACTTAGATTTAGGCACACTGGGTCATATTCTATAATTAGGTGCGCAAATTTCAAAACACCCATGAAATGCCCATTTCCTCACCCACAACCAAGCCCCTTTTTGCGCACACGCATTAGAAGTTTGGCGCACATCGTTACAGAATATGCTTAGCGACTTGTGTGCCTAAATTCTAATCAGTGCCAGTTAGTGCTCATTATTGCTTAAATGCTGTTACCAGCGTTCATTAGCTTGTTAAGTTACATGCATTGTTATAGAATCTGCGCTGATTTCGGTGCGGATCTCTAGGCACACTATATAGAATCCGGGGGTAAGCGCCAATTCTATAATGGCAATTGTGCATGAAACTGCCATTGTAGAATACAGCGTAAGCCGGCATTTGTGAGCCTAACTTTAGTCAGAAGCACTTACGCCATGTCAAAGGCTGGTGTAAATGGTTAAGCCTAAGGCAGGCATTTGCATGTGTAAGTGATAATATTGTATAACATTCGTGTGCAGCTGCAAGACACACCCCTGACTCACCCATGTGTACGCTTCCTTGGTAGCTGCGCCCTATAACATTTAGGTGTTAAATTTCTAGAATAACGCCTAAGTGTAGTTATGCTTCTAACTAGAAATTAGTGCCAACTAGACCAATTAACACCACTAAAGGGCTATTATTGGTACTTAATGCCAACTGGTGCTTAATTTAACAATTAATTTAGGTGTGCAATGGGCACTATGCTATAACTTATTTTATGGTGCTAGCTGGAAATTTGGGCATGCAACTTTAAAGAATCCGTCCCAAAATGGCTGAAGTGCCTTAGAGGCCCTTTTACTAAGCCATGTAGGCGTGTACGTGCATCCTATGTGCGTCAGTTTTGAACTACTGCCCGGCTAGTGCATGGCCCGGTGGTAATTTCATTTTTTACGTGCATTCGGTGAGCGGCACTAACTGGGTTGTAATCAGCATTGTACGCACACTGACAGTTACCACCCAGTTAACACTTGAGACCTTACCGCTAAGTCAATGGGTGGCGGTAAGGTCTCAGGCCCAAAATGGATGCGCGCCAATTTTCATTTTGCTGCACGCCCATTTTTGACCAAAAAAAGGCCTTTTTTGCAGGTGCGCTGAAAAATGGACTTGCGCACATCCAATACACGTATCTACACCAGCGCAGGCCATTTTTCGGTGCCTCTTAGTAAAAGGACCCCGTAGATCTGTCCCAGGTGTACAGTATAGTACGTGGATTCCCACCAGCATTTTAAAACTTATGAGCACCTGCGATGGAGGTCATTGTCTACTGTCCAACCCTTTCTCCCCCTACTGCCTAAAAAACAAAACTGGAACCCCAGACAGCACTTGGCAGAAATTCTGAAAGCAAATTATTTTGCATTGCAAATTTCAATGTGGCTGAATTATAACCTGATTAGGAGTGAAAAATCCCCTTCTGCTGGTTAAATATAACCATTCAAAAACACAGAAACCTGCAACTAATGACTAATTTGATCAGTTAGTCTGTAACCTCAGTTTATGAGATGGATCTATTATTTATGGAAATAAAGATTTCTATGTTGCCTTGGCCTGGCCAGGAAGCCTATACCATGATACTGCAGAACAGGGAGCAATTTGTTCAGGTCTCCTTTTCCATCTGCCTCTATCTTTTATAGCACACTTATTTGTGGGGTACCACAGGTTCTATTCTTTTTCCTATGCTTTTAACATCTATAAGAAATCACTGGGTGAGGTTATCCCAAAATTCTGGATGAGATGTCATCTTTGTGTGAATTACCAGAAAACAAAAATCTCCCTTATACTGGACAGTTACAAAAATGTACACAAGAAAAGACCAGTGATAATAGTCAAGCCAGTAGCCTAGCCAGACCTCATTTTTTGGGTGGGCCTGGGGGTGGACTGGGTGGGCATAACCCACATATTTCCTCTCTGTCCATCCCCCTCCCGTAAAGATAAATACCTGGGCTGGCGGGGATCTCCGGGCCCTGCCAGCTGAAGAATCTTCTGGAGGCCCCCAAAGCTTGAGAAGTCTCATCCCTGCGCCAGTCACCACCGTGGCGGGAAGCAGCGTTCAGCAGCATTGCCTGCCTTTTAAAATAATTTGTCTCCTCAGGCTCCACTGCATTTACTTTTTCGCCTGTCGCAAAGCGCTGCCTTTCGCACAGGCAGCTCCGCTCCCCTTTGCTGCATCTATCCGGCCCTCTCTGATCCACTTCCTGTAGTGGATACTTAGGGCCAGATTGATGCGGCAAAGGGAAGTGGAGCTGCCTGTGCGAACGGCAGCGCTTTGCGATGGGCGAAGAAGTAAATGCAGCGGAGCCTGGGGAGACGAATTATTTTAAAAGGCAGGCAGGCAACGCTGCTGAACGCTGCTTCCCGGACCCAGCTGAGCCGCGGAAGAAAAGGCAGCGACAGCAGCAGGATGTTGGATGGGCGGGCCTGGAGGGAAAGTGGCTGGGCCTGGGCCCGTCCAGGCCCACCCGTGGCTACGCCCCTGAGTCAAGCTATATAAAAACTTGAAAAAAATTATTGCGTAAAATAAATGACCCACAGTTCTATTTTATGTTGGGGCCTGATTCCGGGTTGGAGGGGGGGCAGGAAGGGGTTGGATAAGAATGTGCTAAACCAATGGGCTAGATGATACTGAATACGCTGAAATGAAACCATAGTACATCAGCAGGGCGGCATTAGGGGGTGGCCAACAGGGAAATTGCCCTGGGCCCCTATACCATAGGGGTCCCAACCTGCCTCAAGCTAAAGGAACCAATATAACAAATATAGAAGAGAGCCCTATATAAAAACAAATTTTCAAAATATTTTTGTGGACCATCAGAAGGTGGGCTACTCCAATTTTCTCCTATGAATGCAAACAAATGCACACATAGATCGCCACACCATTTATCCCCATCTGTCCTTTTTTCAACCATACTCTATATAAAAAAATTTTTCTCTTACAAATACTTCTTAATAACACTGTCCATCATTTGTGCAAATCCTTCAATAAGTACTTATCACAGGCAGATGAAATCTTCAACTTCAGCTACATATAGATTCAATAACTTTTATTCATTGGGGAGGCATTCAATTCAATTCAATTTAGATCTTATATACCACTAATACCAAATATTTAGGGTTCAGTGTGGTTTATAGCAATGGAACAAGCTCCATTGATATAAACCACACTGAACCCTAAATATTTGGTTACAGATTTAAAGGTAGGACATTAGCTGAATACATTCTTATTGGTTAGCTACAGTGTTATAAAGCAATATATGGTATGGTTATAGTCTGAGTTAAATTAAATGTTCCAGAGTTCATTAGGAGATCGATGAATGGTGAATATTATATTGCAGTCTTTGGAAAGAAGAAGGTTTTTACAGAAGTAGAGCCAGGTTGATGGTGCGGGGGGAGCGAAAGCGGCGCAAGAGTGGACTTCTGCCGGCACTGGCGCACATTTTCAATGGAACACGAGGAGAAAAAAATAGGCCCCGGTGCCAGCAGAACTCCATTTGGGGGAGCGGCCGCTTCCCCTGGCGCCCCACCTAGCTACGCCATTGGGTTTTTAGCATCACATGCTGCACTGAAACTATTCCACTATTCCGACATAGTGTCATGTTTCACCCAGAGGCGTAGCCAGGTTTTGATCTCAGGGGGAGCAGACTTTTATAAAATAGGTGCTGGTTGGTGTCAGCTAGACAGCAGTGTCTGTGTTGTTGCTCAGGGGCTGTGGCGGGCAACGATTAATACAGACTGTCTCTGTTACATCCTGCCTACAAGGAAACAGTAAGTTACATCAGGAGGCAGGACACAGAAGAGGTCCCTGGACTGGCCAGAGCAGGCAACCTGTCTTCTTAACTTCAAATAAAAATATTCAAATTGTGACCATCACCTTAGGAATAGCATACCCAGTCCTTCCACTGCTAGACACCTTGTTTAAATCAAGATGGACTTTTGTTTGTGTGGTGACTCTACAGGATGTGAAGAACACTAGTCTTGCGCATTTTTATTTTGGGTGACAAGGGCCCTTGCCCCAGAGCCTACTTTCAAATAGGGCTAGACACTTTGTGAAATAACACAAACCCCTGCAAAAAGACACCCAAAACCTATACTGAAAACTTACCACACCATAACAGCCCTAACCCATCTATGAAAAGACAGTGCTAGAAATATTACAGTGGGACCTTAAGAAGTGTTTCCCTAGGTGGTCCTGGAGTACCCCCTTGCCATTCAGGTTTTCAGGCTATCCACAATGAATCTACATGAAAAAGATTTGCATGTAATGGAGGCAGTATATGCAAATTAATGCCATGCATATTTATTGTGGATATCCTGAAAACCTGACTGGCAAGGGGGTATTCCAGAACTGCCCTAGAACACAAAACTTACCACACCATAACAGTCCTAACCCACCTATCACAAGACAATGCTATATATATATATTACACTGGGCTCTGGAGCACCAATATACCTACTATTGGGAAACTGGAACAAGCTGCACTGTTACACATTCCTACACAGATACTACATGCTAGAAGAATCCTTCACCTCAGTCACACATTCAGAACATGGACAGACCCTTATCTATATAACACTAGTAAAAAAAAGGCCCGTTTCTGACACAAATGAAATGGGCACTAGCAAGGTTTTCCTCAAAGTGTGTATGTTTGGGAGAGTGTATGTGAGAGTGACTGTGTGAGAGACAGAGTGAAAGTGTGAGTGTGTGTGTGTGAGAGAGAGAGTGAGTCTGGGTGTGAGTGTGTCTGTGAGAGAGTGTGTGTGTGAGAATGAGAGTGTGTGCAAGTGCGTATGTGAGACACAGTGTGAGAGAGAGTGTGTGTGTGTGTGTGTGTGTGTGCAAGAGAGAGAGTGTGTGTGAGACACAGATTCTCTGTGAGAGTGAGTGTATGAGACCAAGCGAGTGTGTGACTGACTGTGTGACACATAGAGAGTGAATGTGATACAGTGTGAGACAGAGTGTGTGAGAGTGAGAGTCAGAAAGACATTGTATGTGAGAGAGAGAGTGTGTGTGTGACAGAGATACCTCCCTTCCTGTGTCTCTCTGGTGTCAGGCCCCCTCCCCTCTGTCTGTGGTGTCTGAGATTCCCGCCACTGCACCCAAGCAATTGGTGTGCTGGAGGAGGGGGAGGGGGATGTGTTGGGGGGGGGGGGTCAGGTTGGAAGAAGAGGGGTGCGGGGGGTTCACACCAATGGTCCATCTAGCCCAGTATCCTGTTTCCAATGTAGCCAACCCAGGTCACAAGCACCTGGCAGAAACCAAAATTGTGACAACATTCCATGCTACCAATCTAATGCAGAATAGGGAGCCACAAAAAACAACACCCAACAACAAAAAATTGAAATAGAGACCCCCCCCCCCCCCCCCCCAGGAAGCCAGACTAAACAGTGCAATAGTGGTAAAAAAAAAAAAAGAGACAGAAATGCATTTTCTCGTGTACATTTTACAAAGCAGGTACATCTCAGTCCTTTTTTTCTACCTTTGTTGTCTGGGAATTTGGCTGGTCCCAGTCTTTTTTTCCATGTTCTATGAGTCAGCCTTACAAATTCTTTTCCAGGTTGCTTTTCCATTTCTTCTCTCGCCTCATCTTCTTCCTTTCCTTCTCTACATCTGTCTCCAATTGCACCATCCTTTTTTCCTCTGCACCACTATCTGTCTTGTCCAGCATCTCCCTTCTGTGTCCCTTGTCCCTATCCTGCCCCCAGGTTTAGCATCTGCCCTTTCTGTGTCCCCATCTCCCCCCCTTTTCAGCACAAGCCTACATGGTCTGCTCATCTCCCCCTTTCTAGCATCTGCCATCCTGGTGTCCCCACCTCTCCCTTTTTCTAACATTGTCCTGTGTCCCCATCTTCCCAGCATTACCCCTGTTACCATCTTCCCCCTTTTCCAGCATTACCTATTTGTCCCCATCTCACCCCTTTTTCACCATTGACCCCATATCCCCCTTCCAGTAGTGCCCTCTCTGTGTCCCTATCTACTCCCCCCTTTCCAGTAGTGCCCTCTCTGTGTCCCTATCTCCTCCTCCCCCTTTCCAGTAGTGCCCTCTCTGTGTCCCTATCTACTCCCCCCTTCCCAGTAGTGCCTCTCTGTGTCCCTATCTCCTCCTCTCCCTTTCCAGTAGTTCCTTCTCTGTGTCCCTATCTCCTCCCCCTTTCAAGTAGTGCCCTGTGTCCCTATCTCCTCCTCCCCCTTTCCAGTAGTGCCCTCTGTGTCCCTATCTCCTCCCCTTTCCAGTAGTGCCCCTCTGTGTCCCTATCTCCCCTCCTTTCCAGTAGTGCCCACTCTGTGTCCCTATCTACTCCCCCCTTTCCAGTAGTGCCCCTCTGTGTCCCTATCTCCCTGCTTTCCAGTAGTGTCCTTTGTGTCCCTATCTCCTCCCCCTTTTCCAGTAGTGCCCTCTCTGTGTCCCTATCTCCCCCCCCCCTTTCCAGTAGTGCCCCTCTGTGTCCCTATCTACTTCCCTCTTTCCAGTAGTGCCCACTCTGTGTCCCTATCTACTCCCCCCTTTCCAGTTGTGCCCCTGTGTCCTTATCTCCTCCTCCTTGCTTATTTTTTTTAACTGAACGGTGCGCGGGGTTACTGAAATTGGCTTCACCCCCTCTTCTGCCTGTCTCTCACGTCTGCATGAGTCACTTTTAGTTCCGGAAGCGTTCTCTCTCCCTCGTGCACCTAAACAGGTGTTTAAAAGAATGGCGCCTATGCCCTCAACCCAATAAATATTTTTTTTCTGCTCCCTCCCGAGTGTAATCCTTTCCTATCTGCCCGTCTCTCCCGTCTGCATGAGTTACTTTTAGTTCCGGAAGCGTTCTCTCTCCCTTGTGCACCGGCGATTCACAGAGTCAGCCTGAGCCTGTCAGCGTCGGACCTTCTCCTCAGGTGCGTCCGTCCCGCCTCTGCAGAAAACAGGAAGTTACTTAGAGTAGGCGGGACGGACGCGCCTGAGGAGAAGAAGGGTTGAGGGCATAGGCGCCATTCTTTTAAACACCTGTTTAGGGGAGCGACCGCTCCCCCTGCGCCCCACCTGGCTACACTTCTGGTTTCACCATCCCGGCTACATCAGGGAATAATGAGTTTATCTTTTATCATTTGATCGGCACTTCTGATATTCTCAAGTCACCCCTTAAAGAGCTATTCATTATTCCCTGATGTAGCCTGGATGATGAAATGTGGTGCTATGTCGGAATATTGGAATAGTTTCTGTGCTGCAAGGCTCCCCAATGAATAAAAGCTATTGAACCTATATTTAGGTGAAGATTTCATCTGCCTAAGATAAGTACTTATTGAAGATTTTGCACAAATGATGGACACTGTTATTAAAAAGTATTTGTAAGAGAAACATTTTTTATATAAGAGTATGGTTGAAAAAAAAGTACCAGTGAGGATAAATGGTGTGGCGATCTATGTGTGCATTTGTTTGCATTCAAAGGAGAAAATGGAGTAGCTCACCTTTTGATGGTCCACACAAATATTTTGAATTTTTGTTTTTTTTTATATATAGGGATCTATTCTATATTTGTTATATTGTTTTTTTGAGATCCTGTGACTTTGTTTGACCATGTGAGGTGTTTCAAACTAAAGGAGGTATAAGCTGAAGACCAGCTTTTGGGACCCCTCCCCGGTTTCTGTCCTGGGCCCCTGAATTTCTAACACCAGCCCTGTATGTCAGAGGTTCTGTGGATTGGTACATCAAGGGCTTGGGATACAAATGCCTAATAGGGCTACTCTTAGCACTCAGGCTCACAGTCAAGGTGTTATCTTGAATATATCTCAGCATATGGATGTTCACTTTCAGCAATTTCTTTTGCACCAGTTGTTAAAGCTCGGACTACAGTAAATTTAACTCATTGGTTATTGGTTGTTGAGGCTACTGTAATACCCTTTATATGGGGCTACCATTGAGAAGTGTTCAGAAACTTCAACTAGTGCAACATGCTAAGGAAGTTGCTACAAGGACTATATGAGTGGAGGAGTATCCCTAGTGGTTAGTGCAGCGGACTTTGATCCTGGGGATCTAGGCTTGATTCCCACTGCAGCTCCTTGTGACTCTGAGCAAGTCACTTAACCCTACATTGCCCCAGGTACAAATAAGTACATCGCTTTGAGCAGTGAAGATCCTATCAGCTAATCACATGACAAAGGCCTGTTGAAACAGGTCCTAATTAAACATCTAAAAAACAAGTAATCTTTAGCTTGATGGCAACACTTCCCTGCGTCCCAACCAATCTCATCTCTGTTAAGGGCGGGTGTGTAGGAAATGCTCATGGCCTTAAAGCCTGGGCAGAAGGAATTCCCTGAAGAAATACATTTGGCACTCTAAAGAGAAACATACTGATAGCCAGTGCTCTTTGAAGGCAGCTGTTATTAAGTTGCTGCAATACTTAATAACAGCAGTGAGTTATGGGAAGCCTTGTAGTGAGCATTTTCTAGTCACAGTACTTACCTTGGCATAGGTACATGTGTCTGATAACTGCCAATATGGGCACTTCTGGTCACACAGTGGACACATTATGGTAGTGTTTGCCTCACAGATCTCTTTACTAGTACAAGTTGGAAAAAAGATGGTAAGTGTTCAATGTCTGTCATCCTTCTATACTCAGCCTTTCATCTCGATCAGCTTTAGCAACCCAACACCATAACAATCACCACCTAAAAACAAGATAACCTCAGGCTGTCCATCATTGCCCATCTCTTTCCAATGTATTGTCTCAGGAATATAAGAGCCCCTGATGTAGGCTTGTTGCCAAAACATAATGGGCATTTAAAAGAAACTCTTCATAGAATCATGATTATTTTACTATTTGTTTTTCAGAAATATTTGGATTGGATTATGTTAAATGGCTGTTTTGGATTGTGGCTTTAATAAACTTCTAAACTTTCATACTTCTGCTGGCATTAGCATTAGACCTATTCCTCTGCTCTTTTTCCCCATTTGTTTTGTTGGAGACTACAGATTACAGCATGGCACTGGCAGTGTGATGCGTCTGAAGATTATGTACAAAAAGGAAGGAGTAGAAAGTATGTGAGCTTTTTGGATAGTACTTTTATTGGGATTATTTGTGAATTTTTCTGATCCCACATGAGAATAGTAATGAGGAAAGCACAGTTTATTCATATTGTATGTATATGACATTGAGTTTATTGTATTAGAGAAGAGATGGTAATTATTATTGTATGAATATGCCATTGTCTGTATTATATTGATGAGGAGATAGTAATTCTTATTGAATGTATATGTCATTGTGTGATGGAGAACTATTCCAATGCCTCAGATTGTAAAATGCTGGTAGTTCTAAATGTTCAGGGCTGTAAAGCATCTATGCCTGCCATTTTACAAAACCAGCTGGTAAATGTTTTGCACCCCTCAGCAGCACAAAATGTTTTATACCTCAGAGCAGTGCTAAACGTTTTGTAGTGCTAAAGGTTTTGCACCCCGGAGCAGTGCTAAATGTTTTACATGCTCTATATGCTTTGTACCGCTGCCATAGGCAGGGACACCGCAGGGACCTCATGGATACTATATACTTGTCCTGTAGGGGCAAGGCATGATGGTCCGGGTTATGTGGCCCATTTTCAGCTTCATGGACACCTTTGGATATACTTCTCTATTTATATGTTTCACAATGCAACATTTTGAGACACAGCCATTCATGTGCCATATATATTTCACAGGCATTGCAACGTCTTGGTCTGGGGGCAGAGATATGTCAGTTTTACATTCAGCCCTGCATTTGTAAAATATGTCACAGGCTCTAGACGTTTTATGTCTATATTCAGACCTCTACATCTTTTCTAAATTGGTGTTGTTTTTCATGGTAATGTTTACAAATTCTTTTCAGAGGCTAACACTGAGTTAACATGGGAGCAGTTAGCGTGCTCCCACATTAATTTTCTGCAAGTCCCACAAGCTAATGGAAAGATTAATGCAAGACTTACAAAAAATAAAAAAAGACCTAAATTCTACTGCATTGAATCTGGACAGTGCAAAGGCATTGTCCCTTTGAAATGTAGCTAGTCTAAAGTATGTGTATTAAAAGCACCAGGCAAGTTTGATTCTGTTCTTTATGCAGCTACTGGAGGGAAGTAATACAGTACATGTACTTTTGAAAATGCTGTTTTATTTCTTTAGCCTAAAGAAACCAAAAGGAATGTCTCTTTCTATGTGCTCTGAATCCCAGGTATACTTTTTGATTGCTCTGAAAACAATTTTCAGACAGGTCAACTTCTCCAAGTAAACCACTGTCTATTTGTGCAAAAGGCTCTGAAAATTGCTGTTCTAGAGAGTAATTTTATAACGGGACTTCTAGACTGTGAAGGCACGTAGACATATATGTTACACTTTTTTAAAAAAGGCAATGCATGCACATATTTGACTTTCTACAATTGTATCCCTGAAATATGCTGCAGAAAGTTATACCTGCTTTGAGAAAGGAGTAACTCGTTATGAACATTGGCAATTATTCAGTGACTTTCATATTGGCTCAATCACACACAAATTCCCATCAAATTCTTTGATCTTCTTTAATCACTTTTTCTATCAGTTGACCTCCTGCTACAGTCAGTGGCGTAGCCACAGGTGGGCCTGGGTGGGCCGGGGCCCATCCACTTAGGGCTCAGGCCCACCCAACAGCAGCATATATTTAATGCTAGCTAGTGGGGATCCCAAGCTCCGCCAGCTGAAGACCTCCCCCTGATGGTGCTGACAACACTGCTCTCCACTTCAGCAGTCTAAGCTTCGTAAGCTGCTGATACTGGCCTCATCGCATGGGGGGGGGGGGGGGGGGGTGGAGGAGAACACTTGGTGCCCACCCACTTCTTGACTAGGCCCACCCAAAATCTACTGTCTGGCTATAGTCACTCATTCATCTTTTCATCCATTTGCCTATTATTCTAATTGGACAGCAAATGCGATAATTCATCCATGCAACCATATGAACCCAATTTGATTTTCCATGCTTTGTCACGTCACATCACAATCAATACACTCTCATTTGCTAATCATACCGCCTACTACTTTTCCCATTAAAATAGTACATATTAGAGCTACTGACCTGATCTGACTTGAGTGAAAGTGAACTAGGCCATACAAAAAGACAATCGAACCCACGAGAGCAGCAGGGAGCAGCATAATAGTATACCAGCCTAGCCAGGCAAAATATAAGGCCACCTTCTCTCCAAAATAATTCCTACAAAGCAGAATGAGAAGGCAGGTAAATGCAGCATCCACAATATATTTAAATTCTACAGAAGATGATTTAGGGGTTCATTTTCAAAATGTCCAAAAAATGGCACAAAGTGGCAGATGGACCTTTTTTCACAAAAATGTCCAAATCACTATTTTCAAAACTAATTTTTAAGATGTTTTTCTATTCGGTTCATCTAAATCTCAAGGGGGCTTACAATTTGGACATTTTTCTGTGATAATAGAACATTATAAAAACATCCAGGGCATAAAAATAGAATGATTTTAGCTAGACCTGTTTCAATAATGACTAAGTGCCAAAAAGGTGCCCAAACTGACCAGATAACCACTGGAGGGATAAAGGCATGACCCCTCCCCTTAATCCCCCAGCGGACACTGACCTCCTCTCCCCCACCAAGAGGTGAAAGTGACAGTATGTACCAGGCTTTATGAAGGCTGCAGATGTAATGGCCATTCCTCTTAGAACAGCAAGCAGTGCAGATCCCTGGAGTAGCCTAGTGGTCAGTGAAGTGCACTGTAGAAAAGGGGACCCAGGCCCATATCCCACCCTAACTGGTACACTTGTGGTAGAAAGTGTGAGCCCTTCAAAAACTACATATAGGTGACACCTGCAAGCTTAAGAGCTATTGTAGTAGTGTACAATTAGGTGCAATACATTTTTTGCTATACCTAGAGGGCTCACCATACAATATAAGGGGGTAATGGTAAGATGTGTACCTTGGACCTTTTATGTGAAGTCCACTGCAGTGCCCCTAGGCTGCCCAACTGCTCTGCTTGGATGTCTGTGTGGCCAGTCTAGTAAGACTGCTGACCCCCAGATATCCCAATGGCTTGTTTTTGTGTGTTTTTCTCTTGGATGTTTCTTTGTTTGAAAATGGCACTTAAAGAAAGATGCACTGAGCACAAAAATGTTTTCAAACCAAAAAGATAGATATTTTTCTGGTTTGAAAATGATCATGTTTGGCATTGGATTTTTGGCTGTTTTTTTGCAAAACATCCAAAATCGGATTTGGACGTCATATTGAAAATGCCTCTATTAATCTGTTATTATGTTGAATTAGTGGTTCCATTACTTTGCAGGATTTCTCATCTTTGGCTCAGATCCTGAACCCAGTTCATTCTACATTAGTTACCTAACTGAAGGACTTAAGATGGAAAAAAGCGTCTTCTATATACCAGTAACTTCACATTCCATAAACTGAAACGGTCTTTCCTGTAGAACGTAGGGGTGGGTGGCTGGCTTACCTGATCTCTGCGATGGGTTGTGTGTAAAACACATCTCTCCATCGAGCCCATTCCTTCTTTAGATTTTTCCCCAGACCATCCTTCAGCTGTAAATATCAGGTACTTAGTCACCATATTGCATTCCAGTAACAAATTACTCAAGATCAGCTTGCCTACTGCCAACAAGTACAAGCCCTGAGGCGATCTCCAAGCAGATGCACTCACACAGGTAAAACATTAAAATTGCCTGTGTGGATGCATCCTTTAGAGCTATCTTGGGCAAATGTATCTTCAAAAATTATCCTTGAGTTCACATATACACCCTCCTCTTCCAGATTTATAAAAGCAGCATGCAACAACTCTTAATCCACAGCGCAGTGTGAACACCCTACCAGGTAGATAAAACAGCTGCTCCTGATCAGGTTATTGCAAGAACAAACTTCAAAGGCATCACCCTCTTAAATTTCTCCTCTCCGTATTGTTCACATCCACAGAATTACATAGTTGCACAGTCATGGTGCTACAGACACATCTCAATTAAGTAGAACCCCTCTCCTCAAGTCACTTCACTGGCTTCCGATCAGGTACCGCATACAGTTCAAGCTTCTCCTACTAACCTACAAAGGCACTCAATCTGCAGCCCCTCATTACCTCTCTACCCTTATCTCCCCTTACACTCCTACCCAAAACCTCCGCTCACAGGACAAATCCCTCCTCTCTGTACCCTTCTCCACCACCGCCAACTCCAGGCTCCGCCCTTTCTGCCTCGCCTCTTCCTATGCTTGGAATAAACTTCCTGAGCCCATACGCCAAGCCCCCTTCCCTCCCCATCTTCAAATCCTTGCTCAAAGCCCACCTCTTCAATGTTGCCTTCGGCACCTAACCATTTTACCTCTATTCAGGAAATTTAGACTGCCCCAATTTGATTGACTGCACATTTTGTCCATTAGATTGTAAGCTCCTTTGAGCAGGGACTGTCCTTCTTTGTAACTCTAGCAGCGCTTTAGAAGTGTTAAGTAGTAGTAGTAGTAGTAGAACCCGTTTCTAATTGATTTCAATATCATTGATCTCTTGCAGCTATTAAAAGGTAGCTAAACATAGTGCCCTGTAGGCAAGTAAAAAGTTATAAACAACTTATGGGGGTCGTCACTTGCGATACACTTTCTTGCCCGGCTAAGGCTAGGTCCTCCTTTACCGCCCAAAAGTGGAAGGTTAACTGAGTTGTCTAGAGGCCAGCTACCTGACAAAAATCCCAGTGTGAGTTTCGAATTTATGTCGCGGGCCTAGTAGGCAAATGACCTACTGACTGCCCCCCAAGGCGCCAACTTGCACCTATTACACACAAAATAGACTCATTCATCTGCAATTAGGCTTTGTTTGGTCCTTCTTCCTAGCATCCTGGACTGGTTACTGTTGTAGACAGGATGCTGGGCTTCCATGTCCAATAGGTGAATGTAATATTAAATTTCTTATTTTCCTATGAGCACGATTCATTCATGCCAGGTATGAAAATTGGGATGTTAAAATTGCTGGAAGGGAACTCTAAGCTATAGACTTCCTTTCCAGAAATATATTCCAATTTTTCTTACCTTGACATCCTAGGTCTACCAAGATACTTATTTGGTGTCAGTTATTCAGGCCAACCTGTGCCCCCTCTCCTTCAGAAGCAGAGATTGCCAAGTAATTCAATGTTTGATCTGAATCACATGTATTTTGCAGTTAATTTGCAGGCAATTTCCCTTTGAAATCTAGCTAGTATAAAGTACAGGTATTAAAAGCACCAGGTGACTTTATACCTGTTCTTTGTGCAAATAGTGGAGGGAAGTAAAATAGTACACGTACTTTTGAAAATGCCAAATATTCTGCTGTTTTATTTCTCTAGCCCAGTGGTTCTCAACCCAGTCCTCGGAACACACCCAGCCAGTCAGGTTTTCAGGATATCCACAATGAATATGCATGAAAGAGATATGCATAGCATTCAGGTAATGCATGCAAATTTATCTCATGCATATTCATTGTGGATATCCTGAAAAACTGACTGGCTGGGGGGGGTGTCTGAGACTGCGTTTAGAACTCTTGTTCTAGCTACTACTACTACTATTTAGCATTTCTATAGCGCTACAAGGCATACGCAGCGCCTAACCAAAATCAAAGAAACCCCTCTTTCTAATGTACTCTGAATCCCATGCATAATTTTTGTTTTGTAATTCCTAGTGGTTATTAGTTTTTCTTGATGTTAATTCTGTGAACTGGAAGGGGCCCGATATTCAGACCGCGGGAGGCAGCCCACATAAGTGCTGTGATCAGCGCTGAGCCTGGATATTCAATGTTAGGCCATTTCCAGTAGCTGGTATTGAATATCCTTTTTTTTTTTTGGCCGACTTAAACTTCATCAACTATTTTAATAGCGCAGCCTGGTTAAGTTTATAGTGGCCAAAGATAGGACTGCTATTTATACGGTCCGATTTGGCCACTAAACTTAGCCGGACAGCACTTGAATATTCATGACTATCACATGATATCCCCGGGATTCTATATGGCACCTTAATTTCTGTGCGGAAATTGAAGCGTATTCTATAACAAATTGGTTAACTAGATAATCAGTGCTGTTAACTGGATGTTAACAAGCAATTATCAGCACTAATTGGCATTAAGAGTTACGTGCACAACTCGCTAAATGTATTCTGTAACGTGGTGCACCTAAATTCTAAGTCACGTGGAGGGGCATAATTGAACGGGGCCGGCCATCTATTTGGGCGGCCATCTCTAAGGCCGGCCCCGTAAAGTGCCATACCTGACTGTATTATCGAAACAAGATGGCCAGCCATCTTTCGTTTTGATAATACGGTCGGGGCCAGCCAAATCTCAACATTTGGGACGGCGTTAGAGATCGCCGGCATTAGAGATGGCCGTCATTGTTTTTTGCTGATAATGGAAACCGAGGACGCCCATCTCAAACCCGGCCAAATCCAAGCCCTTTGGTTGTGGGAGGAGCCAGCATTTATAGTGCACTGGTCCCCTTCACATGCCAGGACACCAACCAGGTACCCTAGGGGGCACTGCAGTGGACTTCACAAATTGATCTCAGGTGCATAGCTCCCTTACCTTGGGTGCTGAGCCCCTCCAAAACCCACTCCCCACAACTGTACAACACTACCATAGCCCTTCAAGTGTAAAGGGGGGCACCTAGATGTGGGTACAGTGGGTTTCAGCTGGGTTTTGGAGGGCTCCCATTTACCACCACAAGTGTAACAGGTAGGGGGGGGGTGGGCCTGGGTCTGCCTGCCTGAAGTGCACTGCACCCAATAAAAACTGCTCCAGGGACCTGCATACTGCTGTCATGGAGCTGGGTATGACATTTGAGGCTGGCATAGAGGCTGGCACAAAAATGTGTAATTTTTTTTTTTTTGGGTGGGAGGGGGTTGGTGACCACTGGGGGATTAAGGGGAGGTGATCCCTGATGCCCTCCGGTGGTCATCTGGTCAGTTGGGGCACATTTTTGAGGCTTGGTCCTAAAAATAAATGGACCAAGTGAAGCCAGCCAAGTGTCCCGCCTTCCATACCCTGCCGACACGCCCCCTTTAACTTTGGCCGGCCCTGCAACGGAAAGCAGTTGAAGCCGGCCAACTATATTTGGTTGTGTGGAGAGGCGCTCGGTATATTCTATATACCGCGTGAAAATTTAAGCCTATTCTATAAAATTTAGGCATACTTTACAGAATGAGCCTAGGCATATATTTTCCACGTGGAATTTTCCGGCCCCATATATAGAATCTAGCCCTAAGCGCTAACATAAATATTCAGTGGAAATAACTGGCTATCTCCCGCTGAATATTTGCGGTTAGCTGGCTAAATGCTATTGAACCAGTTAGGAGCCATTCCTGGCCAGCTAAATAGCGCTGAATATCAGCCAGAAGCTATCTAACAGAGTACAAGTTTTTGTATTGTGTTGTACTATATTCTTGGTAGTTCTCAGAACAATTTTCAGATAGGCCAACTTACCCAGGTAAACCACTGTCTACTTGTGCAAACAGCTCTGAAAATTGATCTTCCAGAGGGTAATTTTATAACAGGACTTCTAGGCTGTGAAGGCACTGAGACATATATACTGCATCATTTTAAAAAGGCAACACACGTGCCTATGTGGTTTTCTACAATTGCATCCCAAAAGCTGCTGCAGAGAGTTACACCTGCTCTGAGAAAGGAGTAACTCTCTGTATGTATGCACGGGCAAAATTCGGTGTCTATGCATGTATGTGTATAAGTGCCTATTCTACCCCCCTCCCCCCACCCTCTGCCTATCCCCCTGGAATACATCCTGAACATATTGTATAAAAGTAGATGCCTTGTTTTCCTAGCTCCTACTTTCATGCACTTACATAATGGGGCAATTTTATCAGCACATTTCTGCTGTTAAAACAGTGATCTACGTGTGAAAATATATTTAAAATTTCCCATGATCTATGCAAATAAAAACATGCATATAGCCTGAGCAGAGCTGTTCCCAGGAACAGGGTTGGGAAGGAATTATCATTTACACAAATAGGGGCCTTTTTGCTAAGCTGCACTACAAAGTGGCTGGTGATGTGTTTAGCGTGTGGGTTTCCTTCGTGCTGTGGCCGAATTCAAATTTTTTTTTCATTAATGGCTACATGCTAATTTTCTAATTACTACTAATACTACTATTTAACATTTCTGAAGCGCTACTAGGGTTACACAGCGCTGTACAATTTAACATAGAAGGATAGTCACTGCTCAAAGAGCTTACAATCTAATGGACAAATGTACAGTCAGTCAAGTAGGGGCAGTCAAATTGGGGCAGTCTAGATTTCCTGAAAGGTATGAAGGTTAGGTGCTGAAGGCAATATTGAAGAGGTGGGCTTTGAGCAAGGATTTGAAGATGGGTAGGGAGGGGGCTTGGCGTAGGGGCTCAGGAAGTTAATTAGCATGTGGCCATTACCACAGGAGCCCTTACTGCTACCTAATTTGTAGACAGTAAGGGCTTCTGTGCTAACTCCATGCTAATCGCAGAAATGTACCCACGCTACCTAATTAGCGCAGGGCGCACCTACTCTCCACCCTCAGACACGCCTCCTGTGCCAAAAAATAAAAACTATTTTTTAGCATGGGATAAGCGCACACTGATAAGCACACTACCACAGGATGCCTCGCATGTCCTGCGGCAATACTTTTTGCTACACGGTAGGCACACGCTAGTGCCTACCGTGGCTTAGTAAAAGAGTTCCATACTTTGCAAAATACATGCATATGCAAGTAAAATACACCAGGAAATTGGTGCGAACTATGTGGCACATGCACTTTCCATGGGGTAATTTTCAAAGATAAAGTATGTGCAATACTTTCCTTTAGAAAACTGGTGTATCTTATGCACATACATGCTGCACAAGTTAGGTGATCTCTTAAAAAAATTACCCCTCCTAGGTCTATGGCCACTTACCTCTTTCGATGGAATTTCTATAACCTATTCATGTTTGTCTAACCCTAAACAATAGTGATATGAATGTGCCAGGTTGGAATAACCTTCAAGAACAGGCAGTGGTTAAACCCATACCTCAATGGGCATGAGGAGGCCAGATAATTTGGACAACAGCTTCTTTAATTCTGACAGCGGTGTCTATTATTGCAGAACTAGAGAGTAAGAAATGGAAGCCAGCATGGGTGTTGGAATAAGAGATGGTTTTGCAAGGACCAATCCTGAAATGGCCTGATAGTGCAGCCAGCATTCCAACCAGATGTGGAGACACTTATCACAGATACGGAGGGCAGTAGCAGGAAAAGAGTTGAGAAATCAGATGAAAGACATGAAGAACAAGCCAGCAGGTGTTGGCTTCAATACAAGAATTTATCAGAGATATGCTGGGATAAAATTTTCATTTCTTTTTAGTTTGTGCTAAGATGAAATACCACATGCCAACATGAAGCAGTACATGCTATCTCATGTTAGCACATGCTATACAGTACACATGAAAAAAAAAATGCACATCCCTAGAATTTATATGCCTATCTACATGAAGTGGTAAGAAACCACAGAGGAAGGACATCAGCTGGGAAGCCTGGATAGACAATTGCTACTCTAATTAGGGTTTGCAATTTCTTTTTGTCAAAATTTTGTCCATCTTCCAATTTACACCTCAAACAAATATAGAATCAAGCCCGGGCCACATCAAAGACTGATATTCAAGATTCCTTACATCATGCAGTGGAAATGCCGTCTCAAAAACCTTTTGTTTTATCAGGTCCTCCAGAATCTCTAAAAACAAAGGAACAAAATAATTAGTAACATGCAGAGGGCTGTAATCTTCTACCCTTTTTCCTCCCTTGTTATTAGGGTTACAGTAATGTCTAGTGATGCACCAGTCCACACCAGGAGGGGTGGGGAGAGGGAGGTATAAAAATAGGAATACAGTACAATATTATGTCCAATATTCTAAAAAAGCTGAGCTCCTAAATTTATGCTCCTAAATTAGGCTCCACAATGTGTGCCTTATTTTCATCTTAATTTAGGAGCCAAAGGGGCTCATTTTCAAAACAAATAAATATCCAAAAAAACATAATAAAGTGGCAGAAGGACGTTTTTCTCTCAGTAACGTCCAAGTTGCAATTTTTGATACCTCGATTTTAGACGCTTTGCTTCATCCTAATTTCAAGGGGTCGTGTTGAGGGCATGTTTTGGACAGGACATGGGCGGCACCAAAAGATAGATATTTTTCTGCAATCTCTCTATATAATAATTGGTCAATCTGCGTCCCTGAATGACTGGCTAGCTGGGTTCGTAACCGCATGCAAATGAGCTACTACGTAATCGGCTCGCCTCCAGCATCCCTTCCCTCTGAGTGTCCCGCCCTCGCAGAAAGAGGAAATTAAGTCAGAGGAGGGTGGGACACTGAGAAGGAAGGAAAGGGAGAGCTGGAGACAAGACAAGTTGAGCCTGCCGTTTTCACCGACGTCGCTGCAACTTCAGGTAAAACTTTTAAAGGAAGGGCAGCAGGAAGGAAAGGGGGGCTGTTGTGGGAGAAGAGGGCAGGCAGGTGAGGGCTGGGGTTGAACTGGGGTGCTTAAAAGGGGGGGCTGGTGGGGGCTGGGGCAGAGGAGAATCACTGGACAGAGATGGGATGGGAGAATCGCTGGACATGGAGGGGAGAGAGGAAAAATCGCTTAGACGATAGCCTTCCTAGGCCCCGTTTCATTTTTGGAGAAACGGGCTTTTTTTGCTTGTAATGGAATAAAATGAAAACAACTAGGGCCAAATTAAGACTTTTTGGTTAGACCCGTTTCAATCATGAATAAGTGACCAAATGACCAAATAACCACTGGAGCACATTCCCGTGTTGAAACCTCCTCCTAAGATTGTACCCTCTTTTCCTCATTGCTGATGAAAAAAAGGTTTCCTTAGCTACATTACCTGGCTTATTATCAGAGTTTATTTCAATTTTGTTCAGAATAAAATGGACAATTCGTATTCTGAAAGAGAATGAGAGAGAGAGAGAGAGAGCGAGCATGAAGTGAGCATATTAGCTCTCAAAAATATGGCAGATTGATTTGGCCATCAACCAAGATTTTTGCACAAACCATTTCTAAACAGGCAAACAAGTGATCAGAAACAACAAAGTAGTACCCAGGAATTACAGTTAGTTTTCAATAAAACACACACACACACGACTGACAAAATGGGTCTGCTTTCAAGAGAGCCATCTGTCTTTTCTGTGCTTTTGCATCACAAATCTTCAGATGGTCCCAAAACAGAAATACTACAATCACACAGCAGAGGACAGTCCCCACCTGGTTGTCACAGACACTTGGTCTAGTTCGTTGCGATGTTCAACACCTTTGTCCGGATTCCTCAGGAGCCGCACATACTTTTGGAAAATATCAGGCGGAGCACTGATCCCGTAAAATGCCTTTTTCTTATCTTGAATTTTCTGTTGCAAGGATAAAGAAAGGGAGATTTGAGAAGTCTGTCAGAGAGCCCCCTGCACTACTGGGTTTCTTTATTTTTGGGCCTTCTTCTATTCATTGCTATGCTGCCTCATGGTGGATCATGATTCATAACTATCTACATCTCAGGATTATGGTGATTAGCGCATCATGCTCCGCAAGTAGTTTATGATGGCATTAGGACACTTCTGGGCTGTGAAGAAGTAAATTACAAATTTGCTCCTCCTTTGACTAATGTAACTGATGACTTTTACATTGTGATAACTAAAACATGACACCACATTTTATCATTAAAATGTAACTTTTGGATAAATTGGTGACTTTTTGTTGAAACCCAAACTTGGCAGCACAATCCAAGACGAGGATAAGTCAGTTTAAAATGAGATTGTAAATTTTCAACAAGTCCTCTTTAATCTGAAAGGGTAGGGAGGCAATAGAAAGGAGGTTAATATTCAGCTCTGTGGTCAATATATAATTTGTAGTATCTAACTTAGGGCTTCCTTTACAAAGCCGTGCTAGCGATTCCCATGCGGCAAATGAGAGGAAGCCCATAGGAATTGGATGGACTTCCTCTCTTTTGCCATACCAGGAATTGGTAGCATGGCTTTGTAAAAGAAGCCCTAAGATATTTTCAAATCATAGTATATTTTGGCAACACTGCTGAATATCTACCTAAATTAGACGAGTCACCAAGATATGAGTAGTTCTATAACTTAAACGCTAAACTTACGTATGTGTAGCATGCACAAATGTTTAGAATACTAGCATATATGCACATCTGTGCCACACTTAGGTGGCTCGTGTAAGTGTGAGCAACTAAATACTAGGTGCGTATATACCAGATTTTGCTAGTATTCTAAATGGAACTTAGGGGGGAAGTTATCTCAACGTGGGCTTCTGTTAACTCCAGTTACTACTAACTAGGTCTAATTGAATAAAATGAGACCTGTGCTAAAATAGCAAAATAGCACATCTTAACGGTAGCCCACATTGATAACTTCCTCCCTTTCAGTCTCTGGCAACCAGAGCTGATATTGTGATGTCATAATGCCTCATTCCACCAATGCCTAAGAGCAAACCTACATAAGAACATGCCATACTGGGACAGACCAAAGGTCCATCAAGCCCAGCATTCTATTTCCAACAGTGGCCAATCCAGGTCACAATTACCTGGCAAGACCCCAAAAGAGTTAAAGAGATTTTACGCTGCTTATCCTAGAAATAAGCAGTAAGTGGGAGCCCCACAGCTATGACCACTCTGACTTATGCACCTTCATACTTGTATAATTGAATCCATTTTCCATTTGCCAATAGACATTTATTATGTAGTAAATTAATATTACATTTCCCAGATTGTAAGGGGATGAAATCCAATAAATGTTTCATTTCTTCTTTTGTGTATCAGGCTACAAAAGCCTGGAATATACTGCCAGTTAATCTAAGACTTTCTTCTAATTATAGGCTCAATTTCCATATACTTGGATCACTTTTATTACATATAGCAGTGATCTCAATTTCTAGAGACAGTTTTTTGTTAAATTAAGGGAGAAGTTATCAACCCAGTCTACCATTGATGGGTTATTTTACTGTTAACTCCACTTATTAGTAACTAGGTCTCATTGAATAAAATGGGACCTGTGCTAAAATAGCATGAGTTAATGGTAAAATAACACATCTTAATGGTAGCCCATGATAACTTCCCCTTTAGTGTGAAAATGCATATCTCTAGAATTTATATGCTTATCTACACAAACAAGGAGGTTTAATGACAGGAGATGACATGAGCCTATCTGGCCCATTATCTAGGCTGAAGCCAGTGGGCAGAGCTTGCCGCCATATTAGTCAGAACAAAACAACTGCAATCAGTATTGAAAACAACAGCAAACTTGTGAGGTTTATATTGTTTTATTAAAACCTCCTAGGTTTTGCATTCTCTCTGTTAGGAGGGGATCGGGGGGGGGGGGGGGGGGAATATAAGGGGAGTTGGGGGGAGTTTTTGAGGGGTCTGTGAAGGAAGGGAGGGTTATATTCAAAATGTATTTGTCAGTGCTCCAGAGCTTGCTTTGTTATTTGCAGTGCTGTATTGTGAATATCAGTGCTGTGCTATATGCCTTTATTTTTGCTTATGATCATAATAAAGATATTTCTATGAAAAAACAACAGTAAACACTTATGTGTGGTGCATCTGGGCTTGAGGGATACAGCTGTGAGAGCTCTGGGATTAGAGGGAACTGCGGGGGGGTAAAGGGTTAGTGGGAACTGCGTTAAGCAAGGGCTCTGGGGTTAGAGGGGAACTGTGGGCAGTGAGAGCTCTGGGTTTAGAAAGAACTGGGTGGGGTAAGGGCTCTAGGGTTAGTGGGAACTGCGGGGGGGGGGGGGGGAGTAAGGGCTCTGGGGTTAGAGGGAACTATGGGCGGTGAGATAGCTACGGGTGGGCCTGGGTAGGCACAGGCCCACTCAATCTTGGTTCAGGCCCACCGAGATGCAGCGCCACACTGCTCTCTTCCCCCCTCTCCTCCACAGTGTTCCGGCATCCGCACTCCGGTCTCTGAACCCCTTCCCTCCCCAGTGTTGGTATAGGTGCTCGGCACCTGCAGCAATTCATTCTCACTGCTTGACCTGGCCCCACAGGCTTCCATCTGCCTTGTTCCACCAGACAGGAAACATGCAATGACATCAGCGAGGCCGGGAAATGGCAGATGGAAGCCTGTGGGGCTGGTGCAAGCAGCGAGAATGAATCACTACAGGCGCCGAGGACACCTGTACCGACATAGCGGAGGGACGGAGTTCAGAGTCAGGAGCACAGATGCTGGGACGCCACAGAGGAGAGGGAGAAGATGTGGGGTAGGTGAAAAAAATCCCTTCTTATGTTCTTAAAAAAATATCTCCAGGAAGATATTTGTGGTGTGTGGTTGGGAGGGGAGGGGAGGGAGCACGTGTGTGTGGAAGGGCCCATCTAATTTACCTCTGGAGTTAGAGGGAACTGTGGGCGGTGACATCTCTGGGGTTTGAGGAACTGTGGGTGGTAACAGCTCCATGGTTAGAGGGAACTGTGCGTGGTAAGAGCTCTGGGGTTAGAGGGAACTGCAGTGGTAAGGGCTCCGGCGTTAGAGGGAACTGTGGGTGGTGAGAGCCTACTTTTCTTTATAGAATAAGCTTGTGATAGACTCCCCTTTATAGAATTGCATGGGGGCCTTTTACTAAGCTGTGACAAAAAGTGGCCTTAGTGTACCCTTGTATGGGTTTTCCCCATGCGCTAAGGCAGTAAAATGGCCAATTCTCCATTTTTTGACTTAATGACCATGAGATAATGTTTCCTTTAGCATGCGGCCATTACAAAAATTACTGCCTGTGCACCCATTTTATAGGTGGTAAGGGCTCATATACTGTAACCCTGTGCTAATCAGTTAGTGCAGGAACGCCCACTTTCCACCTCCCAGACACACCCCCTTCAAGAAAAATTTTAAAATATGTTTTAGCACATGGTCAGTGTAGGCAGATTTGAAAATTACCACAGGACACCTCAGAGTGTCCCATGGTACACCATTTTAAGCTGTGGTGATCACTCGGTGGTGGTTCCAGTGCTTAGCAACTGAAGATTGACACTTATATACAAACTAGTAAAAAAGGCCCGTTTCTGGCTGAAATGAAATGGGCGCTAGGAAGGTTTTGCGCGGAGTGTGTATGTTTGAGTGAGTGTCTGTGAGAGTGACTATGTGAGAGTGAGAATGTGCAAGTGTGTGTGTGTGACAGAGAGTGGGTGTGAGTGTGTCTGTGACAGAGCGTGTGTGTATGTGAGAATGAGTGTGTGCGAGTGCTTATGTGAGACAGTGAGTGTCCTTCCCTGTCCCCCCTGTCAGGTGTCAGGACTGGGGGGATTGTGGACAGTCATGAAGGCAGCCCCTACCAAAATAATAAAAGCAAGACCATTTGTATAATAATCACTGCATTCCAGAGAACAAAATGGAGCAAGTTCCCACATGCTATCTTTTGCTTTCTGTATTCAGTAGCTGACAGGCTTGCTAGACTTACCTAAGTGGCTGCAGCTGCAATACACTGAAAAGAAAGCAAGGAAACCTATGTAGAAACGGCCGTCCCCTTGGCCTCTGACGCTCCTCCCTTCTTCTATTTGACTTCCCTCTGATAGGTTCGTCATTCGGTGTGATGCTCCTCCCTTTTCCTTTTTCAGTTCCCTTTGATAGGTCAGAGCGGTGCAGCTGTGACACTCCTCCCTTCTCTGATAGGTCAGGGCGGGGCAGAGATGTAGTGTGCTTAAAAATGGTTACAGAGCTTCGAACATACGAACTGTTGAAGCCTCAGAGTGTGCTTTAGAACGTTGAGGGTGCTTTTTATGTGCAGATGGGGCGTGGCCTACGGCCCAGATGGGCGTGGCTGAGCCTGAGGGTGAGTAGTTCGAATAGCCTAGCCTACCAGGAGGACAGGAGTTCAGGACAGATGGAGTGAGCTTCAGAACGTCTGAGGGGGGATTTTATTTATATAGATGTTAAGCAGCTAAGTGGTGCCACTGCAGTAAAAAAGGCTTACCGGAAAACATGTTACAGTGTTTTACAGTAATCTGCCTGTCAGCGTGCGCTAATCACACTTTTTTTTTTCAGGAGGGGTCATGTCATGGGTGGAGAATGCGCATGGAAGCATTATCCAGTTAGCACATTCACATTAGTGGATGATATCTGAATAACTCAGTGTTAATGCAGGAGCATTTAGTGTCTCCTAAACAGGAGGTGGTAAGTGTTCCTGCATTAATTCTTTGCAGGTCCCACACACTAATGGAAAAATTAGTGCAGGACCTCCAAAAAAAAAAAAAAAAAAAAATCCTTAAAATACGTAAGAATATAAGTATTGCCATACTGGAACAGACCAAAGGTCCATCAAGACCAGCATCCTGTTGCCAACAGTGGCCAATCCACTTCACAAGTACCTAGCAAGATCCCAAAAAAGTACAACACATTTTATGCTGCTTATCCTAGAAATAAGCAGTGGATTTTCCCCAAGTCGTTTTAATAATGGTTTATGGACTTTTCTTTTAGGAAGATAGCCAAACCTGTTTTTAAACCCTGCTAAGGAAACTGCTTTTACTACATTCTCAGGCAACGAATTCCAGAGTTTAATTACACGTCGAATGAAGAAATATTTTCTCCAATTCGTTTTAAATTTACTACTTTGTAGCTTCATTGCATGCCCCCTAGTTCTAGTACTTTTGGAAATAGTAAACAAGCAAATCACGCCTACCTGTTCCATTCTACTAATTAATATATAGACCTCTATCACATCTCCTCTCAGTCATCTCTTCTCCTAGCTGAAGAGGATGGCGGGAGGTGGAGCTGAGGAGAAAGAGAGGAAGGAAGAGAGAGAGGGAGTGGGGCCGGGGCTGCCTAAAGTTATGATCAGCGATCAGCTGTTAATGCAGGGGGGAGCAGGGAGCAGCGGCGACCTCGGGCGGGGGGGGGAGGGGGCGGCAAGGTCTTCCATAAAGGACGTGTTTGTTTTTTTGTTTTTCTGACGTTTGTGGCATGCGCAGAGCAGCCAGCATAACGCTTGAATGCTCTGCACATGCTTTACATGCCGATTATCGACGGTTTTAACGAAGGGTTAGAGAATGCAAGTGAGCTGCAACGAGCAGCTCATTTGCATTCCCTTTCCTTCGTGCATAGCCGTTCCGTTCTGATTCATTATGGAATTCGCTATGGAATGGCTCTAACGAGGACTTTGATGCATCCCCCCCTCAGTGATTTAAAGGTAACGACTACTACAGGCTGAGCTTGACCTGAATACCCAAATATTCACTGCTGAGCCTAATCTTCGAACAGCCAATATTGAGTTCCACACCCAGTACCATTTCCAGGACTGCTCTTTGTGTGGTTCAACATTCCCAGTTACTTTACGGTTTATGCTTTATTAAAAATTTGCTATACCGCTATAGCTAACAGGTCACAGCGGTTTACAAAGTACATAAAAATATAGAAGGTGGAAGATGGAAAAGAACTCCCAGATTGCTGAGCACTAACTAGATAGTATTGCGGTCATCTGCCCAGATATTTACTATCCAGGTAAGTGCAGCTGAATTAGAGAATGACATGGGGAGTTTGTCCCCATCCCTGCCCCGTCCCCGTGGGTTCTGTCTCCATCCCTGCAAGTTCTGTCCCGGTCTCCTCCCCGTCCCTGCTCCATCCCCATGGGCTCTGTCCTCATCTGCAGAAGCCTTGAACAATTATGATTTTATATTTAAATCTTTTTATTACAGTATAAAAGGAACAATATGCTGTGCAACTGTTGTATATAAATTACAAATAGAAAACAATAATAACAATGAGCAGCTATAATAACCCTCCTCACCACCACCCTCTACCCTTCCCCAACCCCAGCAATAGCTGATTTCTACTACCCCAAGGAATCCTAATCCACCCTGTTAAAATGTCCAGGGGTACAAAATACAACCTGTTCTGTATGCCCTATGAAGCACTATCTAACTCTCCTGTCTTCCACAATCCTTCCTTCAATAGAAGATGTCTTCTTAGATGATGTGCTGGTAGCAGAATGTACAGCATCCCCCATGCAAAGTTTGCTAGTTGTGGCCAGCATGTTTGCTTGTTTTTCCAAAACATCAAAACATCGTTGTCTGTATCACTCAAACATAAATAACAGTTCAGTTTATTAACAGGCTTCAAAGTAGAAAATGACATAGGGATAAAGCTTGTCCCCATCCTTGTGGGCTCTGTCCCCATCCCCACCCTGTCCCCGTGGGCTCTGTCCCCGTCGTTACTGCGGGTCCCCGTCCCATGTCATTCTCTAAGTTGAATTTCTGGGTTTGCCCTGGTTACTGCAATTTTACTTGGCAGAAGCCTGTCCTGCTCAGTTAAGTACTTTAAATATCTACACCTTATATTATAAGCCCTCAGGAGAGATAGAAATACCTACTGCACCTGAATGTAACCCACCTTGAACTACTACTGAAACAGCATGAGCTAAATTCAAGTCCCTTTAACCCATTTCAATGGGAGCTTTTGCAACACATTACAGACACTTGATTATGGGACTGCAGCCTGCCTGTGCCAAACCAGGCATTAACCTCCAAGCTTCACACCACTAGAGATGTCTGGTTGCAGGCACGTCTCACCTTTATCTTAAACCTTTTCATTTCCAGCTGTGCGAGGAACATTGCCCGCTTGTTGTCCAATTTGATGTTGTTCATTTCAAGATCACAAACCAAGACAAAATCCCATTTCATAGACTGTTCAAATGACAAAAAGAAGGAAAGAGAATACTGTGAGAGCTCAAGATCAGTGAATGTTTCTGACTGCATGAAAGAAGATCTCAGCTTAAGCAATCCATTCAAGGTCCTGTCAAAATGTCTCTATATCACTCACTCCTTCACAATGCCAGAAAGCAATTTAAAGTATTTTTTCTTTTTTGTTACATTAGTACCCCGTGCTTTCCCACTCATGGCAGGCTCAATGCGGCTTACATGGGGCAATGGAGGGTTACGTGACTTGCCCCAGAGTCACAAGGAGCTGCCTGTGCCTGAAGTGGGAATTGAAATCAGTTCCTCAGTTCCCCAAGACCAAAGTCCACCACCCTAACCACTAGGCCACTCCTCGGGTTACCTCCATCTTATCTGAGTGATTTAGTGGAGTTACATGTTCACTGAACTGTTTGTTGTACTCATCCAAAGCTCCTAAATTACAACTACCATCCGCAAGAAGACATTTTGAATGTAAAGGCCTTTTTACGCACATTGAGGAAAATTCTATAAAAGGGTGTGTATTTGAGGTCTGTTCTATAAAAAAAAGTAGTCGCCTACTTTCCATGCTTGAATACTAGCCTACCAGGTAAAAAACATATGTAGAATTTAGGCGTAACCACTTATAACCACTGTTCCCTCTAAGCTGAGTGGGAGCCCTCCAACTGCATTGCTGCCAGTAGGGGGTGGTGCTTCAATATTTTGTTTTCAATTGCTAGGGACAGGCAGGTTCATTGGAGTCTCTCACTATTGAAAATGTGATAGTGAAACAGCACCTCCCATGGGCAAGACTGTAGGTGGAGAACACCCACTCAGCTTAGAGGGAATAGTGCTTACAACAGCTATAGAGCTGGTGTAAATGTTTGTGCCTAGATTGTAAGAAATGAGCATAAATTATAGTTAACTATGTGCTCCACCCATCCTCCACCCAAGATTCCACCCAGTGAATTCTACTTTTAAACTATGGGCCATTGCATTTAGGGGCCATTGTATAGAATAGCGCACAACTGGAGCACTGGCATTTTTGTACACATATTCATATATATGCTGATATTCTTGGCATTTACCTGTTCTCTTGTGCCTTCTTTGTAGAATTATCTGAAAAAGGGCTTTTATTAAATTACCACATAAAACAGTAGAGGAAAAAAAAGAGGAGGATCCTCTCGCAGATGGTGTCTGAGGAACTTTTATTCCAAAAATCTTCAGGAACATTAAAAGAGACCCGACATGACTCGTGTTTCGGCCCTTCTGGCCTGCATCAGGGGTGTAGGAGTTGGTATTGTCATATGTATTCCCAGAAGAATCGTCAAACAAAGGTCTCCAGTCAATAAAACTAGTAATACATATGACAATACCAATTCCTAGACCGCTGAAGATTTTTGGAATAAAAGTTCCTTGGATATCATCTGCAAGAGGCTTCTCTTCTTTTTTTCCTCTACTGTTTTATATGTGGTATACTCTATTCGTGGAGGTTTTTCCTGTTTTATAAAATTACCCCAGGGTTTGAGTACAAGAACATGTGGAAAGAGAAAAGGAGGCAGGTGTACCCAGATGCATAGCCAGAACTGGAGGTGGGAGGGGTCCAGAGCCCAAGGTGGGGGGGGGGCACATTTTGGTCCGCCACCCCCCCCCCCCTCCACTGCCTCACAGCCCTGCCGCTCCCTACCCACTGCCACTGCTGTATATATCTTGGCTGGCGGGGGTCCCCAACCCCCGCCAGCTAAAGCCTTCATCCAGCACTGGTCTCCGGTGCTGCTACACTGCTCTCTCTTCTCCTCACGTCTGGCACGATTTTAGTGAAATGGCATAGGGGGCAATTCTATAACTGGCCACCACAAGTTAGGTGTCTAGATACAGCGCACTAAGGGGTTCTTTTATTAAGGTGTGCTAATGATTAATACGTGCTAAATGATAAGACACCCATTATATTCCTATGGGTGTCTTAATCATTTAGCATGTGCTAAATTTGATAGCACATCATAGTAAAAGGATCCCTAAGCATTCATTTTTTAAAGGCATTTGGGTGTCCAAATTCTGTTGCCAACTAATACTTATGAGTGTAACTACAACAATGATGCACATTAAGTGCTAGTATTCGATAGTTTATGCATGCTAACATTTGGAAAGTTCCTCTTTTGCAGACTCCTCATTTGCTGTTTGGAGCTCTCCCAAAGCCTAAACCTCTAATGAAGGGCTTTCTGTCCTTCTATTAATGGTACATTTTGCTCATCTTAAAAATGATTTGGCTCCAATGGTTTTTTTCCAGCAGCACCTACAAAACTTATGCACAAAACTTATGGTGATTCTTTCTTTGGAAAGACGTCTTCCTCAACTGGAGTGCTGTTTCAAGCCACCTGGGAACCTTTCTGGAATACCTTTATTCCTAAGGCGCAGGCCCCCTTTTACCGCAGCTTAGTAAAAGGACCCCTAAATCACTGATTTATGGAATTCCTGATCAATATTGTTTGGCTGTTTGGGGCATAGAGGGGAAGGGGAGGGTGGTATTATTGGACTATAGCTTGAGTTTGTTAACAAAAACAGCAATTATATTGTTATGACTTCTTTCTGATCTGTCATATTTTATTTAGATTGCATTGTATATTTGCTTTCTTTTTCAAAGCTCAATAAAAATCGCTTTAAACATAATTTATGCATGGAATTAGCACCTAGCTTTAAGTGCCAGGTTAGAAAATGAGTGGGATAGCGATAGTGTATATTTGTAAGGGGGCATTCACATGGATGGACTATAGTATTGTAAGCTGTCTGTGTGCCTGCTACATTTAGGAGTTCTCTTTTATATCAGCTCTATGGCAGGTGTAAATAGGTCACTGAGGTTGCCCACATGTCTATACAAAATAGTCTCTCACCTGCGTTACTGAGGTGTGTAAACCTGTTATCAGCTGTCTACATTTAGGTGCATAGAACTGGCATAAATGAGGGCATCGAAATATAGCAGGCACAATGGCATCTTACAATATTCTGTACCTTGGCTGCTTAAATGATAGCCCTGCCTATGGCCTAACCATATGAACGCCCCCTTAGAAATACACATTATTCAGGTATGTATCTATAGAATACCAACTAGGTGTCCTACTGTCATTTTCACAGGGAAGTGTACACTTAGGTGTGAAAATGTCAGTATTTTATATATTGAGGTACATAATTGGCATGTAAATGTTATAGAACTGCCCTTTATGTGTCTTTATAAAATAAGCTAAAAATAGGTGCCTGTTTGCCCTCCAAACCTAGGTGATCTTTATAAAATTACTCTTCTAAAGTCTATTTGAAATCATACTGTTCACGTCTTAGCCCCAGTTAACTGGAATGAACTGCCTAAAGCAATATGTCTGGCACCATCGTCTGTCTCTTTCAGACATAGGCTTAAGACATGCCTCTTCCCAAAGTATCATTGCTTATACTTTTTGACTCATACGCCCGTCGAATTTATTATTGATCAATTTTTATTTATACAACATTTTTATTAATGACACTTCAATAAAATACACTCTATTGTCCATTTATATACAGCCTCACAGATATAAATGCTCACAGAGAAAGTTTTTGTTAACCTATTACAGAGTGCCAACCACTTTTCACATTTTATCCCCATCCCCCTCTTTGATATAAGGGATGCCCCCATGTCATTTACGCATTGCTTTAGTAGTGACTGTACATGGAATTCTCATACACATTATGGATCTTAACCTCAGGTAAATATTTGAAATTTCGTGCAATCAATACAAGAAGCTCCATACAATCATCAATTGTGTAGCTACTATCCTCATCTGCTCGCTGTTACATGGACAGTATGTAAACCATATTCCCTAATAACTATTAAACTGTGTCCTATATAGTCTTTAGACCTTTATATAGTAAAACTATTGCGAACTTATGACTAAGCGAACAGGTATTCTAATAGCCAGTTTTTCATCAGTCTATGCACTGTATTGTATCTACCTGTATTCCAGCAGATTACACGCAATTTATGAGTATACATCAACCTTTGGTCTTATTAAGTGTGCCAAACAAAGATTGTCGGCCGTATTGAACATGGTACACAACCCGCATCTTAGTGTTTTCACCTTCCAATTAAACCAACGCTCAAAGGAACTTTTTATAACAAATTAGCAAGTGAACACTCCTTCCCTCCCCCTCCCTATCCCTTTATCTCCCCCACTACCCTCTCCCACCTTGATTCCCATCGAATGTGTGCTTATAAAAATAAGGTCATAAATGTGTATCTTTGACTGCTTCTCAGTTATAACGTGTTAAGTACAAGACTCCGTCCTCTTTGAGTTAATGTGTCTAACACTGTCCCCCAAAGCTTTAGAAAACGCGCCTTACGGCTGCATGAACCTTTAGCCTCCCTTGCTTCCCATGTCATCAGTTGGTGTGTCTGGTTTTGCCAATGCCAATAGTCAGGAGGTTTATCTGAAGTCCAAGATTGTAATATGCATTATCTTGCCACCAGACACAACTTACGACATAGAAGTGTCTCATCTGCTGTTAAGCCCCGAAATGCACTTGGGCAGTCCAATATCAATTGCAGGGGAGTACCCACTATTCTACGTGATATCAGTCAAGTCATAAAATTTACTACCTTCCGCCAGTAGCTCTGAATCATTAAACATTCCCAAAATGCATAGTAAAAAGTGTTCTCCACAAGATTACATTTCAAGCATTTTGGTGTAAGGATTCCTCCCATTCGAGACAATTGGGCTTGTGTGATATAAGCTCTGTGTAACACCCTGAATGCACATTCCCTGTAATTGGCTCCACTGATTAGTCGGGGAATACTTTTAATGTAGGCTTCAACATCCCAGTTAGATAAATCCGCTCCCGTATCTGCCTCCCTCCGCCGACGGAGCTGAATCAACCCCACTCGCGGCGTCAGGGTCCACAACGTCCTCTGAAGCTGTGAGATTGATGGGGCTTCATCGGAGATATCATCAAAAAATTTCCGAATTTTCTCAACTAAATGAAGTTTTAGCGCCTCCCCATCCAAGGATTGAATATAATGTTTCATCTGACCATAGCTAAAAATGTGCCTCCAGTCTCCCTCTAGTGTGAGTTGTTCTAGAGGTTTTAATCTCCCTTCTTCATCTAAGATTGTTTTCAAACATACAAGGCCTTTTTCCTCCCATTGTATAAAGACCGGATTTTCCAACCCTGGTGGGAACATCGGATTTCCCCTTATAGACAACAGTTCTGATACACTCGGGTTACCCCCCAGCTTCTTTGCCAAACCTCTCCAAGCTGCTTGTAAAGGCAATAAAAGTATACAATGTTTCAACCTCTGTGGCAGTGAAATGTTTTCTATACGCAGTAGGGTGATTAAGTCATAGGGGCTAAAATAAGCTTTCTCCAACTCCAGAGGTGTATGTGTGTGTGAAGAGAAAACCCAATCTCTCACCACCCGCATTAAACTAGCAAGGTTGTAATATTGCAAATTAGGGAGACCCAATCCTCCTTGTTGCCAGGCCCCCAGCAAAAAGTGCATCTTGAGCTTAGCTTTCTTTCTTGCCCAACAGAACCGCCCCACTAATTGATAGAATTGTTTAATGTCTTTTTGAAGTAAGTTCAACGGCAAAACCTGCAGGACATATAACCACCTGGGTAGAATTACCATTCGAATAAGGCTAACCCGACCTATCAACGGCAAAGGTAAGGCCCTCCAGGTTTCCAGCTGTTGCGCAGTGTGATTAAGCAACCGAGTGACATTCAACTTGTATATGTCCTCCATCTGAGCCGTCAGAAGGACTCCCAAATACCGAAACGAGCCCTCTGCCCATCTCAAAGGAAAATCTTCTTTCCAAAGAAATCGGGTAGTCAAAGGAATAGCCAAAGCCTCCGACTTTTCTAGATTAAGCTTAAAACCGGAGTAATCTCCAAATTCTGCAAAAACTTCTAAGAGATCCGCAAGGGACTTACGAGGACTAGTAAGAGTCATTAATAAATCATCGGTGAATGCCGCGATTTTAAACTCCGCCTGTCCAATCGATATTCCTCTAATAGTCCTACTCAAAATTACATCCCGGATTAAAGGATCTAGATAAAGAGCAAAGAGTAACGGTGACAGTGGGCATCCTTGTCTGGTTCCTCGACTAATCTCAAAATTCTCTGATCACGTTCCATTTACCAAGACCCGTACTCAAGGAGAGGTATACAAGGCTTGAATTGCTTGCACAAACCAACCAGTAAATCCGTATTTAGTGAGGACAGAAAATAAAAAGGGCCATTCTACACGATCGAACGCCTTTTCAGCATCGAAGCTGATCAATAATTCGTGTTCAGCAGAATTCCTTAACGTTTCCAATGCCATCAAGATACTACGCAAATTTTTAGTAACCGAATGGCCGTGAACAAAGCCCACCTGTGCTTCATGAACAAGGTTTGGTAATACCCTTCCTAACCTGTTAGCCAATATTTTTGCAATCAATTTTACCTCGAAGTTTAACAGGGATATAGGTCGGTAGGAAGATAACAACATTCCATCTCTGTTCGGTTTAGGTAATACCACTATCTGGGCTAAATTGAGGCCGTCCGGTAGCCCTCCCTTTGCCACCCATTCATTAAATACCTTGGTCAGTGTGGGGACAATTTGATCGCCCATCAATTTATAGAATTCAGGTTTGAAGCCATCTGCCCCGGGTGTCTTTCCTAATCTACTTTGGCTGATTGCCCAAGTCACTTCGTCACAATTTATAGGGTCATTCAAATATTGAATCTCTGCTTGTGTTAACAGGGGGGGCTTCTATATTTTGTAAATACATATCGCTTTGCAGGCCCTGGCTGCCTCATGCTCTATAAAGTTGTTTAAAATAACTATGAAAGGCTTCCCTTATCTCCCCATCTTTATGTTGTAACTTCCCATCCTTATCTTTAACAGCCACTATATGCCTAGAAACATACTGTGAGGCTATTACTTTAGCTAGCAGTTTACCCCCCTTACTGCCATGTTTATACAGCTGGAACCGATAATACACCTGTGATTTTACCGCCCTCTCGTGTATCAGGGAGTTTACCGCTGCTTGAACCAACATCAACTCTTTTCGCACCCCAGGGGACGGAGTCTTACCATATTGTTTTCTCAAACCTATTAATTGCTTTTCCAAGCGCAGTAGTTCTCGATCTCGAGCTTTTTTATAGTGGCTGACGTAGCTAATAATCTCCCCTCTTAGGACCGCCTTCGCTGCTTCCCAGAATATCGACGAGTCTCCCACTGACCCTTCATTGAGATGTCTGTATTCTTCCCATTTAGCAATAAGGAATTCCCGAAATTTAGAATCTTTATAAAGATAACTGGGAAACGCCCAACCCTTATTTTTTGCATAGTATTATCTCCCACTTGCCAAGTCATCCAAACTGCGGCGTGATCTGAGATCACACAGGGGCCAATAACAGCGTCAGTAATGTCTGTAAAAGTCTGACGTGATATCAGCAAATAATCAATCCTTGACTGGGTTTGATGGGCCCTAGACAGGTGAGTATATTCCCTTTCTGTCGGATGTAATGTACGCCAAACATCTATAAGGTCTAATGTATCACACATATCGGGCAGTCCTCTAGTGCTGATTGCCCCTTTTTTCAGATGTGGATGGGATCTATCAATCTGCGGGTCCCACGTCATATTAAAATCACCCCCCAGCGTCATAAGGAGTGGTGCCATCTTAGTGAGGGTCTGGAGTACTCGTTTATAAAATTTAAGGTCTAGTGTGTTTGGGGCATATATGCTACCTAAAATTATCTGCCACCTAGCAATGGTAACATTACAGAAAATAAAGCGCCCTTCTGGAGCTTTATGCACATTTTGAATTTGTGACGCCACCCCTTTCCATAGCTACTCCTCCTTTATTGCCCACCGCAGATGAAGCTATACAGTCTCCCACCCACCATTTAGCTAACTTTGTGTGTTCCTGATCACTGAGATGTGTCTCCTGCAAAAGGGCCACATCAGCTCCTATTCTTTGGAGGTACTGCAGGATTTTAGATCTTTTAATAGGTGAATGTATACCTCCCACGTTCCATGTTACTAGCTTAATCATCTTTCTTAAGAGAAGCAGTCAAGATCAACCAATAGTGAGTCATACTAATTGAGAGGTGCCATCCCAGCCTTAGGCACCCCCCTTTCTTACCAAGCATCAGTTTTATTGGCAAAAATAAAGAATGCAGTATGAAATATACCAGTCACATTCAGCCCCATCATCCACACACATTCCATTTGTCCTCGCAGTTTTCCTTTGTTTTCCTTCCTTTCCTTTAAACCTTCCCCTAATCCCCTCCCCCTTCCTCTCCCCCTCCCCCTTTTGCTTTCCCTTCTATACCCGCCCGACATGTGCTTCCCCTTAGGAAACCGTCACTTTTTAACGCTTACCCATCTACTCCTCTATCATACAGCTCTACATTCCCCTACACTCCCCAGTGTCCCTTTATCTCCCCATATCTACAATTAAACTCTCTAGATTCCTTGCCTCCTTTCATTCTGCAGGATCTCCACCATAACATACTTTATTCTATACGTCTGGAATCCCCATCAATAACTCACCCACAGTGCTCCCAAAACAGAATTCTTAACAGTGTCCATAACATAAGTGAACGTCCATCAGTAACTTTAAAGATTTCTTCCTTGTTCCGGTAACTGTTCAAGTTATCCTTAACTTGTTCTTCCCCAGCTCACAAGCTGTGCTGCCTGAAGTGTAACCCTTTTAAGGAGTATTGAGATGAACTCTGTCAGTTCTTTTATAGTTCCTCGCTGGCTCATGCAGGCACTGTATCTGCTGATGTAGATGGCTCTAGCTGTTCCAGTCTGTCCACAAAATCTTTCGCTTCCTTTTGAGACGTAAAGGATCTCATTTTACCCTGATGTGTTATTCTCAAGGTAGCAGGATATTGTAAGGTAAAACGAACTTTCAGATCAAAGAGCTTTGAGCATACTGGTGAAAATGACCTCCTTTTTGCTGCCATTCCCGCAGAATAATCTTGAAAACAGAGAACCTTTTTATTCTCATAAGTCAAGGAATTAGTTGACCGTGCTGCTTGTAATATATGCTGCTTGTGCATGAAATTTAACACCCGACATATTATCACCCATGGTTTAGCATTTTCCGTCTGTCTTACCCCCAGCCGGTGAGCTCGCTCTATTCTTAGAGGACCGAGAGCTGCAGGGAACTCAATGCTTTCCGTCAGCCATTGTTCAAGGAATCTCTCCAATTGCCTCCCCCCCAGGGCTTCAGGCAGTCCCACCAGACGGATATTATTCCGCCTGGAGCGATTCTCCAAATCTTCAAGCTTGGATTCCAGGTCAGACAGTTTTTTTGTGCAAGTCCTGCTGAGTGTTTTCTACTCCCGCCATTCTTTCTTCCACCTCGCTAGTTTTATTCTGGAACGCTACACATTCTTTAGTTAAATCTTCTAATTTAGCGTTTAGCTGTTCCAGCTTTTGATCAAGCTTTTGATCCAGCGGGGCAAGGCGCCGATCTAAAAGTGTTTCCATTACCACTGTCAGCTCGGATGTAATCTCCGCTACCCAAGCAGACGATACAGAGGAAGCTGTATCGGGAGGAGACGCCGCCATCTTGTACTCCGGCGTCTTTCCCCGTTGTCGTTCTTTCTGGGCCGATTTCGTTGCCATGATCGGGGTCCCCGCTGTTCCAACTCACCGGGTACACTTGCACAGTCTTCCTCTATAGTTTTTTGCAATATGGGGGAGATTGATTCTTTTGCAGGCACTAAAAAGAGCAGGCAGGCAGCGGAGAGAAGATCACTCACGTCCTCTCTCCACCATAGCGTCACGTGACCGCCTTATTGATCAATTTTATAGAATCTGAGTATGTCTATTTTGCTTGATACGTGTAGAGAATTTGTTATTATCTGTGTTGTACTATTGATTTATTGTACAGTATTTTTTTTTTTAATTGAACTTCTCATAATCATCCCACAACTGTACTTGGGCTAAGTAAACTGAAATGCTAAAATTACATTATATCCCAGTTTATATTACATGGATAGCTGTAAACTCCTGCTAATCCGGGCAAGAATGTAATGTCATTATAGTTCAATTTTGAAATCGCAAGGTATTTTATCCCTTCAGTGACCTTTGGACCAGTCTGTGGTTGATTATAGTGATCAGGGCCACTGAGAGACTGAGCCAGGCCCAGGGCAAAGCCGCCCCTGGGGCCGCCGCCACCCCTCCCCCAACCACTGTCACCTCCCTCTCCTGCTCCCAGGCTGCCGGCGCTGCAGTCCCCGGTCTCACCTGACTGCCCTCAGCTCCATCGATAGCCCCCCTCTGTCTGCCACCGTGACCATGCCCCCTGCATTCAAATCGGCAGTGCCTCACCTCTATGAAAGAAGCAGATCGCATCCTTTCGGGCCTTCCCTCACTGTGTCCCACCCTTGTCACTTCCTGTTTCTGTGAGGGTGGGGCACAGTGAGGGAGGGCCCGAAGGGAGGCGATCTGCCACCTTCACATGGAGGTGAGGCGCTGCCGATTTGAATGCAGGGGGCCCGGTCACAGTGGCGGACAGAGGGGGGCTATCGATGGAGACGAGGGCGGACAGGTGAGACTGGGGACTGCAGCGCCGACAGCCTGGGAGCAGGAGAAGGAGAGAGACTCCAGCGCTGGGCCCCCCTTGGAGGGGGAATTTTGTCCCCCCTGCCCCCCCCCTCTCGGCAGCCCTGATAGTGATCAGTTTCAAAGTCCTCATCATCATACTGAGGTGGGAAGAGTGAAAAGAAAGTAGGCAGATAAAAGGAAGCTGAGAAGTCAAGCAGAATGGGCAGGAGAGAATAAAATTAGAGAAAGAATTAGAGAAACAAGGAGAAGAGGGTGGAAACTCACAGCTTCTTGAAGCTCTGTTAACAGCAGCAGGTTCTCCCTCCAGGGTGTCAACACATTGCCATCGTTCTCCTGGAAAAGAAAAAAAACATTAGCAGTCTTATTACCCTGCAGAACATGGAAATGAGTTATAAAATGGTGTATCTTCCAGTCATGAAACGATCACAAACCCTATCACTGCCAGAGAAATCTTAAAGGGCAGAATGTATCAGAATAAAAGGTGTTTAAAAAAAAGATCTTTTTATCGATTTCACGTTATGAAAAGTATAGTGGTACACAAAAAATTGGGGAACAGAGGAAGGCTAGACAAACCTCAGGATCATAAGTACATAAGTACATATATAAGTACATAAGTATTGCCATACTGGGAAAGACCAAAGGTCCATCAAGCCCAGCATCCTGTTTCCAACAGTGGCCAATCCAGGTCACAAATACCTGGCAAGATCTCAAAAAAGTACAAAACATTTTATACTGCTTATTCCAGAAATAGTGGATTTTCCCCAAGTCCATTTAATAACGGTCTAAGGACTTTTCCTGTAGGAAGCCGTCCAAACCTTTTTTAAACTCCGCTAAGCTAACTGCCTTTACCACATTCTCTGGCAACAAATTCCAGAGTTTAATTACACGTTGAGTGAAGAAATATTTTCTCCTATTCGTTTTAAATTTACTACATTATAGCTTCATCGTATGCCCCCTAGTCCTAGTTGTCAGGACTTCTGAGATGTCAGGATTGCTGAACATACTTCGATTACTATGAAACCAGCTTCTGATAACTCCCCCCTCCCTCAGGAATCCCTGAGGATGGCAGATGGACCAAATGTTGCCCAGCTGGCTGCTAGCCCTTTTGTTTCTCAACTACCCCTAATTAACACACCTTTGTCCTCTCTGGGCATCTGGGAACAGGGCTCTCTGAGAACAATGAAAGCCAGGCAGAGAGTCTCAAAAACTAGGGACTTCAAAGATTAAAACCTGTGAAAATGCTCACCTTCCTTACATCAAGAAATTAAACTGGAGTTTGCAAAGGAAATAGCTGATAGCAAAGGCTGGAAAGGAAAGAAGTTATTTGATCCTTCTCTGGTCCTGTTAGGTATATAAAAGTCAGAGCACATGGCTCTGCTCCCTTCTTCCTCTTTCTCTACACACCCCCATCTTTCGCCACCAGAGCACATGGCTCTGCTTTTTTCTTTTTCTTTCCCTGCATACCCCCATCTTAAGCCCCAGAGTACCTGGCTCTGCTCCCCTCTTCTCCTTCAGTCCTACCCCAAAGCTCTCTCTCTTTTTTCCTCTGAACACCCCTATCTTTACTTTTCTCTCATTGATTCCCATCTAAACACACCCACAAATACAGCATTGCAATATTTATCTGAACTAAGTGCTATGAGCCTATATATGTAAATACAATATATTTTCTATGTATATCCAAACCCGTGTGGATTGTGGATTGTTGGGAACCCACTGCCTCTACGGACTGGACCCAGGACCATACCTAGACAACTAATGCTGACACTAGTATTTTTGGACAGCGTAAACAGGCGCTTCACATCTACCCGTTCAACTCCACTCATTATTTTATAGACCTCTATCATATCTCCCCTCAGCCGCCTTTTCTCCAAGCTGAAGAGCCCTAGCTATAATTCGGGTTCCTCTTTCCTACATGCATCACTTTGCACTTGCTCACATTAAACGTCATCTGCCTTTTAGACGCCCCAGTCTCTCCAATTTCCTCTGGAGTCTTTCATGAGGTACTTTGTCAAACGCCTTCTGAAAATCCAGATACACTATCCAGCTTATAATTGAAAAAGAAAAACGCCTATATTGCGACCCAAATCGGGAGATAGACGTTTATCTCACAAAAATGAATAAAGCGGTATAATCGAAAGCCGAATTTGGACGTTTTCAACTGCACTCCGTCGCGGATGCGGACAAAGTTGATGGGGGCGTGTCAAAGGCGTGGTGAAGGCGGAACTGGGGCGTGGTTATCAGCCGATCAGAGATAGGCGCCTTTCGCCGATAATGGAAAAAAAATATGCGTTTTTAGCGAGAATTTAGGGCACTTTTCCTGGACCCTGTTTTTCCATGAATAGGGCCCCAAAAAGTGCCCTAAATGACCAGATGACCACTGGAGGGAGTCGGGGATGACCTCCCCTGACTCCCCCAGTGGTCACAAACCCCCTCCCACCACAAAAATATGCCGTTTCACAACTTTTTATGTTCACCCTCAAATGTCATACCCACCTCCCTGGCAGCAGTATGCAGGTCACTGGAGCAGTTATTAGGGGGTGCAGTGGACGTCAGGCAGGTAGACCCAGGCCCATCCCCCCCACCTGTTACACTTGTGCTGGTAAATGGGAGCCCTCCACACCGCCCCCCAAACCCACTGTACCCACATGTAGGTGCCCCCCTTCACCCCTTAGGGCTTTAGTAATGGTGTAGACTTGTGGGTGGTGGGTTTTGAGGGGGATTTGGGGGGCTCAACACCCAAGGGAAGGATGCTATGCACCTGGGAGCTCTTTTACCTTTTTTTTTGTTTTTGTAAAAGTGCCCCCTAGGGTGCCCGGTTGGTGTCCTGGCATGTGAGGGGGACCAGTGCACTACGACTCCTGGCCCCTCCCACGAACAAATGCCTTGGATTTATTCGTTTTTGAGCTGGGCGCTTTCATTTTCCATTATCGCTGAAAAACAAAAACGCCCAGCTCACAAATTGTCGAATAAAACATGGACGTCTATTTTTTCCCAAAATACGGTTCGGTCCGCCCCTTCACGGACCCGTTCTCGGAGATAAACGCCCATGGAGATAGACGTTTTCATTCGATTATGCCCCTCTATATCAACCGGCTCACCTTTATCCACATGTTTGTTCATCCCTTCAAAGAAATGTAGTAGATTGGTGAGGCAAGATTTCCCTTCACTAAATCCATGTTGACTTTCCAGCTTATTTTCGAAAGTGATGGGCGCCCATATTGCAACCCAAATCAGGAGATGGGCACCCATCTCGCAAAGGCGCCCAAATCGGTATAATCAAAAGCCAATTTTGGGCACCTTCAACTGCACTCCGTCGCAGAAACAGCCAAAGTTGATGGGGGCGTGTCGGAGGTGTGGTGAAGGCGGGACTGGGGTGTGGTTATCAGCTGAGGAGAGATGGGCGCCTTCGGCCGATAATCGAAAAAAAGGGTCTTTTTAGCGCAAATTTAGGGCACTTTTTTTCATGAACAAGTCCCAAAAAAGTGCCCTAAATGACCAGAATACCACCAAAGGGAATCGGGGTTGACCACCCCTGACTCCCCCTGTGGTCACTAACCCCCTCCCACCAAAAAAAAAAAGAAGTTGAAAAACATTTTTTTCCAGCCTGTATGTCAGCCTCAAATGTCATACCCAGCTCCCTGACAGCAGTATGCAGGTCCCTGGAGCTGTTGTTAGTGGGTGCAGTGGACTTCAGGCAGGTGGACCCAGGCCCATCCCCCCCTACCTGTTACACTTGTGGTGCTTAATGCTGAGCCCTCCAAAAAACCCCAAAACCCACTGTACCCACATGTAGGTGCCCCCCTTCACACCTTAGGGCTATGGTAATGGTGAAGACATGTGGGCAGTGGGATTGGGGTGGGATTTGGGGGGCTCAGCACACAAGGGAAGGATGCTATGCACCTGGGAGCTCTTTTTTTTTTTTTTTAATTTGTAAAAGTGCCCCCTAGGGTGCCCAGTTGGTGTCCTGGCATGTGAGGGGGACCAGTGCACTACGAATCCTGGCCCCTCCCATGACCCAATACCTTGGATTTATTCGTTTTTGAGATGGGCGCCTTTGGTTTCCATTATCGCTAAAAAACGATAGCACCCAGCTCAAAAACGCCCAAATCCTAGGCATTTGCCCCGCACAACCCGTATTATCGAAAAAAAGATGGGCGCCCATCTTTTTTCGAAAATATGGTTTGTCCCGCCTACGGAGATGGGCGCCCACAGAGATAGGCGCCCATGGAGATGGGCGTTCGCGTTCGATTATGCCCCTCTTTGTCTCATTAATCCATGCTTTTGAATATGCTCTGTAATTTTGTTCTTAATAATAGTCTCTACCATTTTGCCCGGCAGCGACATCAGACTCACCGGTCTATAATTTCCCAGATCTCCTCTGGAACCTTTTTTAAGGATCGGCGTTACGTTGGCCACCCTCCAATCTTCTGGTACCACACTCGATTTTAAGGATAAATTACATATTACTAACAATAGCTCCGCAAGCTCATTTTTCAGTTCTATCAGTACTCTGGGATCAATTAGATTAAAAATGTATTGCTGTGATATGTATAAAACAGTGCACAATAACATAAAATCAATAATCAAGACTTTACATGACACCGTGTTTTGGCACAAAACGTGCCTGCCCCAGGTGTCTGATGATATGGGAATAAGGATAAGATTGTGCTGCTGGGTGGAAATGACGTGGTCTTTAAAAAGACCATGCATGCATAACCGATGCACAGTATGAAAACATTTGTGGCAATACAAAGCCAGATACTCCGACAGATTACAAAGTTTGAGTAAAGTGTTGGTGCTAATCCCCTTTGCTCAGGAAAAGTATAGAGAACTTGAAAAAGCAGAAAAAAAAGAAATGCATTTACAAAACGTAAACAATATAAAGAACCACATAAAGTAGCAAACTTATGCTGATTGAGTATTAGGCTAATTAATGTTGATGTCTGGCTTATTGCAATAGCCATCTAGCGGTGACCAAAGTTTCTGAGAATGGAAATATTACGAATGCGAATAGCATTAACAGCTTCGTATTTACAAACTGCACATATGTGTGATCACCATTCATAGGTATTTAATTTAGTGTTGTCTTTCCAGTGAAAAACTAGCTAATGTGATGCCAAAGCTAGCATGACACTGAATAGCTTGTCCAATTTATCAGGAATGATATCAGGACATGAAGATCTGAGCACAACATTGTTGTAGGAGATGGGTTTAGGGTGTTCTCTAGGAATGATTTCTAGGATTCTGGTCCAGATTCCTTCCCAAAACAAGTGAACATTAGAGCAGTGGAATTGCATATGTGGTAAATCCCTGGGGGATTTACTGCAGGACCAACATTTGGATGGAACAGATTCTGAGGATAGCTTTTCCAGTTTTAAAAATAGGAAGATTGTGTAATAGTGGCAGATACAGTTGGACATGGTGTTTTCGACCAGAAGATTTGCCAATCAATAGCATCGATAGGATATCCTAATACATTTTCCTATGTATTTCTTCTGCTTTAAATTTTGTAGTCACTTCTTTATCGCATCACTGAATATATGTGTAATTTGAAAACATTTAAGTTTTCTTCTGGGTTCCTTCTGACTCTTTCTTGGGTACTAGGAGCGTTCATTGATAGGTCACCAGGAATACCAGGAATTCTTTCCTGTTGAGATCCCTCCTCCCATACCTCTTTGCCAGACTGTCATAGTGATGGTCCTCAGCAGCGAGGCACAGGCTATGGCTCCCTTCAGAGTCCAGTACAAGTGCAACAATGTTGTACTATGACAGTTAGCCTCCCTGGCACCTGTATAAAATCACTACAAAATGGCCTCTGCCAGCGTGATGATCAGGAGCTGGGTCCAGAATCAAACTCATATTTTCTGTGGTGCAATATTGTCACTAGTCCAGTCACTTCTAATGGTTTTTCTCCATTGTCTTATTGAGTCTTACAAAAATGATGCTAGTAAACAGCCTACAAAGCATAAGAATTCTAAGAAAAGCATCAATGATGTCAATTCAAAAATCAGCAAGGAGTCACATCAGTGAGCAGAATCCCAGGAGTCAACTCAGGAAATGCAAAAATGGTATTGCGAGACTCAAAGGTGAAGGGAGGAATGTGTAGAAGCTAATAAGGATGAGGTGGAACTGCTTAACAAATATTTCTGTTCTGTGTTCATAGATGAAGGGCCTGGAGTAGGGTCACAGAAGACAAACACAAATAGGAATGGAAGTGTGGTAGACTGAATGATTTTCAGAGGACTGCGTTCATGAGGACCTAACTAAAGGTGGACAAAGCGATGGGGCTGGATGGATACTGAAGGAACTTAGGGAAGTTATTGTGGCTCCGCTGGCTGATATTTTCAATGCTTCTCTAGAGTCAGGAGTGTCATGGAGGACTGAGGAAGAGCAGAAATGGACCCTTCTCCATAACAGTAGAAGAGAGGAAGAGGTTGAGATCTCATGCATATTCATTGGGGAAATTCTGAAAATCATCTGGGTAGCGGCCCTCGAGGACTGAGGTTGCCTACCCCTGCCTTAACACAAAGGAAGCAATTTGTGTAGCAGAATCAATATAACCCCATATCAGAAATATTCAAATTATCAGCAGGTAGCATCAAATCTCCAGGATAACTTGCCTCGTGTTTCCTAACCTTAGGTGTTGGAATATAATAAGCTTTAGTAATCTGGGGTAATAAGTCTGAACATAGATTCAGTTTTAGAATCTCAGTCTTATACCTAAGCAAAAACTTTAGGCAAAAATTAATCCAACTATAAAAAATGTAAGAAGTGCAAATTTCTACTCTGAGAGATATGTTGAATAGCTTTCATTTTGCAATGAATTGATCATAGAAACATAGAAACATGACGGCAGATAAAGGCCATATGACCCATTCAGTCTGCCCATCCTCTGTAACCCCTAATTCTTCCTGTTCCTAAGCGATCCCACATGCTTATCCCATGCCTTTTTAAATTCTGGAACAGTCCTCAACTCCACCACCTCCACCGGGAGGCCATTCCACGCCTCCACCACCCTTTCTGTGAAATAATACTTCCTTAGATTACTCCTAAGCCTATTCCCTCTTAACTTTGTCATATGCCCCCTCATTCCAGAGCTCTCCTTCATTTGAAAAAGGCTCTCTTCCTGTACATAAATGCCCTTGAGATATTTAAACATCTCTATCATGTCTCCTCTCTCCCTCCTCTCTTCCAGCGTATACATGTTGAGGTTCATAAGCCTGTCCCTATAATTTTTGCATTCAAGACCGCTTACTAATTTCGTAGCCGCCCTCTGGACCGATTCCATCCTGTTTATATCGTTCCATAGGTGCGGTCTCCAGAACTGCACGCAGTACTCCAAATGAGGCCTCACCAGAGACTTATATAACGGCACTATCACCTCCTTTTTCCTGCTGGTAATGCCTCTCTTTATGCACCCAAGCATCCTTCTGGCTCTGGCCATCGCTTTTTCTATCTTTTTCAAAGCTTTAAGGTCGTCCTATCCTTAATAAATACTAACATATTTATTTATTTATTTATAACCATATTTGTACCCCACATTTTCCAAAGTGAATTGGTTCAATGTGGCTTACAGGATTAAAAGATTACATTAACATTTTGGGTGCTTTTGCATTATTATGTCTTGGAGTTAATCATTTCTGGAGTTAGAAGATCATAGGTGGTCTCTTCTGGATAGAATTTTCTAAACAGGTAGGGTTTAAGCAATTTAGACGTTTGTGTAGGTAGCAAGTTTCACCTTTTGGTGCACTGATAGGTGATTCCTGCTGCATGCACTGATTTATAGATGAGTTTCTAGCATTTTGGGTAGTGAAGTGTCAGGTAATTTCTCACCTCTGGTTTTGTTTCTCAGCGGTAAGTTGATCAATATGATCATGTATGCTGGGGCTGCCCCATGGATTATCAGGTGCAGAGTTTGAAAGCGATGCGTGCTTTTATCAGGATCCAGTGCAGGGCTTACAGAAGTGAGATAGCTCTTTCAAACCACAGTTTTCTGAAGATAGTCTTCCAGCTGTATTTTGTGCCGTTTGTAGTTTTTGCAGAACTTTTACCTTGCATCCTCCTTATAAACCGCTGCAGTAATCTATGTGCATGAGTACTGTGGTTTGCACTAGTATGCAAAATGTCTTCTTGAGGAAATAGCTTCTGATTCTCCTTAGTTTCCACATCATTTGAAACATCTTGGATACCACATTTTCAGCTTGTGTTTCAAAAGTTAGTTTTTGATCTATGACGACCCCAACGACCTTCAAGTTTTCTGAGATAGGGTTAGTGGATCCATCAATTGTGAAATTGGGGTAGAAGGTCTGGCTGTATGGGGGTGTTGTAACTAGGAATTATGTTTTGTTGAGCAAAATATGACTTCCATTGCCCCTGCTTCCTTGCTTATAAACCTCCACAGTAGGAGGAGAGGGAAGTCTGTCCTCCTTGGGACTCATCCCCTCCAATTGATGGTGTTCCTTCCTGTCAGAACTTCTCTCAGGCTCTGGCTGCAGAGCACATAACTATCAACAGCTCTTCCTCTTGCCTATATTGTTGAAAAGCAACAAGGTCCAGAAACCACAAAAGAAAAGACACCACAGCTCCTTCAGACAAACACAGATGTTGCCATTTTGCGCTGTCCTTCTCCCTATTCTCCCCAGCCCTGTGGATCCAAGTAGGTAGATTTTAATTGCCACCTAGGTCATGGGATCAAGCACATGCTGTAGTGGTCTGCCTGAGGTGATAATTTACTCTGCATAGGACTGACCAGCTATTCTGAGGAAGATGCCTGTGAATTACAGACAGGCTTGATATGGCTATGAGAATCCCACAAATAAATCTCCAAACTGATCCATCAGTTTTCAAACTATTTTAAGTTGACCCCAAGATTAATAGCTTCTATAAATGTCTATTTTTATCCATAAAAGTAAATATATGGAGAAAGGATACATTCTATAGGTGTGCCACAGTGAGATGGCATTACATTAACAATTCCATGTTAACAGCTTAAAGTATTAACCCGTATGAGCATATTCCCTTTTAGTTACTAGCAGGAAATACAGAACCATCTCAGATGTAGTTACTGAACTTAACATAGTAACAATGAGGGGCATAATCGAACGGCGCCAGCCATCTTCGGGGCCGGTGCCGCAAGGGGGCAGAGCCAAGCATATTATCAAAATACGGTTGGGGCCGGCTAAATCGATCGCCGGGTTTAGAGGAGATGGCCGGCTTCGTTTTTCAGCCATAATGGAAACCGGGCCCGGCCATCTCAAACCTGGTGAAATGCAAGACATTTGGGCATGGGAGGAGCCAGCATTTGTAGTGCACTGGCCCCCCCTGACATGCCAGGACACCAACCGGGCACCCTAGGGGGCACTTCAAAATTAAAAAATAAAAATAGCTCCCAGGTGCATAGCTCCCTTACCTTGGGTGCTGAGCCCTCCAAACCCCACAACTCTACACCATTACTATAGCCCTAAGGGGTGAAGGGGGGCACCTACATGTGGGAGGAATACCGGATGAAACTGAAAGAAGCCAAGAGAGAGATACGTCTGGCGAAGGCGCAAGCGGAAGAACAAATGGCTAGAAATGTACGGAGGGGAGACAAAAACTTCTTCAGGTATATTAGTGAAAGGAGAAAGACTAAAAAGGGGATTGTGAGACTAAAAGATACAGCAAAACGCTATGTAGAAAATGATGAAGAAAAAGCCAATTTGCTAAATAGATACTTTTGTTCTGTTTTTACTGAAGAAAATCCTGGGGAAGGACCGAGAGGGACTGGCAAAAGTACACCTGAGAATGAAGTGGATAGAGCACCGTTCACGGAAGAGAGTGTGTATGAACAACTTGGAAAGCTAAAGGTGGACAAAGCCATGGGGCCGGACGGGATCCACCCCAGAATACTGAGGGAGCTCAGAGAGGTTCTGGCGGGTCCTCTTAAAGAATTGTTTAATAAATCCTTGGAGACGGGAGAGGTTCCGATGGATTGGAGAACGGCGGAGGTGGTCCCTCTTCACAAAAGTGGGGATAGGGAAGAAGCTGGAAACTACAGGCCGGTAAGCCTCACTTCGGTTATTGGAAAAGTAATGGAAGCCATGCTGAAGGAAAGGATAGTGAATTTCCTGGAAGCCAATAAGTTGCAAGATCCGAGACAACATGGTTTCACCAAAGGGAATTCGTGCCAAACGAATCTCATTGAATTCTTTGACTGGGTGACAGGAGAATTAAATCAAGGACGTGCTATGGACGTCATCTACTTAGATTTCAGCAAGGCTTTTGACACGGTTCCCCACAGGAGGCTCTTGAATAAACTAGAAGGGCTGAAGATAGGACCCGAAGTGGTGAACTGGATTAGGAACTGGTTGACGGGCAGACGCCAGAGGGTGGTGGTAAATGGAGTTCGCTCGGAGGAGGGAAAGGTGAGTAGTGGAGTGCCTCAGGGATCGGTGCTGGGGCCAATTCTGTTCAATATATTTGTGAGTGACATTGCCGAAGGGTTACAAGGTAAAGTTTGCCTTTTTGCGGATGACACCAAGATTTGCAACAGAGTGGACACCCGGGAGGGAGTGGAAAACATGAAAAAAGATCTGAAGAAGCTGGAAAAATGGTCTAACGTTTGGCAATTAAAATTCAATGCGAAGAAATGCAAATTGATGCACTTAGGGAGTAGAAATCCAAGGGAGGCGTATGTGTTAGGTGGGGAGAGCCTGATAGACACGGACGGGGAGAGGGATCTTGGGGTGATAGTATCTGAGGACCTGAAGGCGATGAAACAATGTGACAAGGCGGTGGCCGTAGCGAGAAGGTTGCTAGGCTGTATAGAGAGAGGTGTGACCAGCAGAAGAAAGGAGGTTTTAATGCCCCTGTATAAGATGTTGGTGAGGCCCCACCTGGAGTATTGTGTTCAGTTTTGGAGGCCGTACCTTGCGAAGGATGTTAAAATAATGGAAGCGGTACAAAGAAAAGCTATGAGGATGGTATGGGAGTTGCGTTCCAAGACGTATGAAGAGAGACTTGCTGACCTGAACATGTATACTCTGGAGGAAAGGAGGAACAGGGGTGATATGATACAGAAGTTCAAATATTTGAAGGGTATTAATCTGCAAACGAATCTTTTCCGGAGATGGGAAGGCGGTAGAACGAGAGGACATGAAATGAGATTGAAGGGGGGCAGACTCAGGAAAGATGTCAGGAAGTATTTCTTCACAGAGAGGGTGGTGAACGCTTGGAATGCCCTCCTGCGGGAGGTGGTGGAGATGAAAACGGTAACGGAATTCAAACATGCTTGGGATAGGCATAAAGGAATCCTGTGCAGAAGGAATGGATCCACAGAAGCTTAGCTGAAATTGGGTGGCGGGGGGAAGAGGGGTTGGTGGTTGAGAGGCTAGGATAGGGGAGGGCAGACTTATACGGGGTCTGTGCCAGAGCCGGTGATGGGAGGCGGGACTGGTGGTTGGGAGGAGGGAAATACTGCTGGACAGACTTATACGGTCTGTGCCCTGAAAAAGACAGGTACAAATCAAGGTAAGGTATACACATATGAGTTTATCGTGGGCAGACTAGATGGACCATGCAGGTCTTTTTCTGCCGTCATCTACTATGTTACTATGTTACTATGGTACAGTGGGTTTTGGGGGTTTTTGGAGGGCTCAACATTAACCACTACAAGAACAGGTAGGGGGGGATGGGCCTGGGTCCACCTGCCTGAAGTGCACTGCACCAACTAAATACTGCTCCAGGGACCTGCATACTGCTGTCAGGGAGCTGGGTATGACATTTCAGGCTGGCACAAAATGTTTTTGTTTTTGTTTTTTGGGTGGGAGGGGGTTGGTGACCACTGGGGGAGTAAGGGGAGGTGATCCCAGATTTCCTCCGGTGGTCATCTGGTCAGTTGGGGCGCTTTTTTGTGACTCGGTCCTAAAAATAAATGGACTAAGTCCAGCCGGCAAAATGCTCGTTTGAGCCGGCCATCTTTTTTCCATTATGGGGTGAAGTCAGCCATCTCATAACCACGCCCCCACTCCGCCTCCCATCCCGCCTTCTGTACCCTCCCTTGAAGGTTGGCCGGCTCCGCGATGAAAAAGCAGTTGGCGCCGGCCAATTTCGGCTTTCAATTATACCGATTTGGCCGGGATCAGGAGTTCGCCGGCCATCTCCCGATTTGTGTCGGAAGATGGCCGGCGATCTCTTTCGAAAATGAGCTGGATAGTAACATAGTAGATGATGGAAAAGAAAGACCTGTACGGTCCATCCAGTCTGCCCAACAAGATAAACTCATATGTGCTACTTTATGTGTGTACCTGACTTTGATTTGTAGCTGCCATTTTCAGAGCACAGACCATAGAAGTCTGCCCAGCACTAGCCCCGCCTCCCAACCACTAACCCCGCCTCCCCCCACCGGCTCTGCCACCCAATCTTTGCTAAGCTTCTGAGGATCCATTCCTTCTGAACAGGATTTTTTAATGTTTATCCCATGCATTTTTGAATTCCGTTACCGTTTTCATCTCCACCTCCTGCGGGAGGGCATTTCAAGCATCCACCACTCTCTCCGTGAAAAAATACTTCCTGACATTTTTCTTGAGTCTGCCCCATTTCAATCTCATTTCATGTCCTCTAGTTCTACTGCCTTCCCATCTACGGAGACGGTTCATTTGCGGATTAATACCTTTCAAATATTTGAATGTCTGTATCATATCACCCGTTTCTCCTTACTTCCAGGGTATACATGTTCAGGTCAGCAAGTCTCTCCTCATACGTCTTGTAATGCAAATCCCATACCTTTTTTGTAGCTTTTCTTTGCATCACTTCAATTCTTTTTACATCCTTAGCAAGATACGGCCTCCAAAACTGAACACAATACTCCAGGTGGGGCCTCACCAACGACTTCTACAGGGGCATCAACACCTCTTTTCTTCTGCTGGTCACACCTCTCTCTATACAGCCTAGCAACCTTCTAGCTACGGCCACCGCCTTGTCACACTGTTTTGTTGCCTTCAGATCCTATCACCCCAAGATCCCTCTCCCTGTCTGTACATATCAGAGTCTCACCGCCTAACACAAACGTCTCTCGTGGATTTCTACTCCCTAAGTGCATCACTTTGCATTTCTTCACATTGAATTTTAATTGCCAAACCTTAGACCATTCTTCTAGCTTCCGCAGATCCTTTTTCATGTTTTCCACTCCCTCCTGGGTGTCCACTCTGTTACAAATTTTAGTATCGACTGCAAAAAGGCAAACTTTACCTTCTAACCCTTCGGCAATGTCACTCACAAATATACTGAACAGAATCAGCCCCAGCACCGATCCCTGAGGCACTCCACTGCTCACCTTTCCCTCATCCGATCGAATTCCATTTACCACCACCCTCTGGCGTCTGTCCGTCAACCAGTTTACCACTTCGGGTTCTATCTTCAGCCTGTCTAGTTTATTTAAGAGCCTCCTGTGGGGAACCGTGTCAAAAGCTTTGCTGAAATCTAAGTAGATTATGTCTATAGCATGTCCATGATTCAATTCCCGGTCACCCAATCAAAGAATTCAATGACATTCGTTTGGCACGATTTACCTTTGGTAAAACCATGTTGTCTCGGATCTTGCAACTTATTGGCTTCCAGAAAATTCACTATCCTTTCCTTCAGCATCAGTTCCATTACTTTTCCAATAACCGAAGTGAGGCTTACCGGCCTGTAGTTTCCAGCTTCTTCCCTATCACCACTTTTGTGAACAGGGACCACATCCGCCGTTCTCCACTCCCATGGAACCTCTCCAGTCTCCAAGGATTTATTAAGCAAATCTTTAAGAGGACCCACCAGAACCTCTCTGAGCTCCCTCAATATCTGGGGTGGATCCTGTCCAGTCCCATGGCTTTGTCCACCTTTAGATTTTTAAGTTGTTCATACACACTCTCTTCCATGAATGGTGCTATATCCTCTCCATTCTCATATGTACTTTTGCCAGTCAATCGTGGTCCTGCTCCAGGATTTTCTTCTGTGAAAACAGAACAAACGTATCTGTTTAGTAAATTTGCTTTTTCTTCATCATTATCTATATAGCGGTTCGCAGCATCTTTCAGTCTCACAATTCCCTTTTTAGTCTTCCTCCTTTCACTAATATACCTGAAGAAATTTTTGTCACCCCTCCTTACCTTTCTAGCCATTTGTTCTTCCGCTTGCGCTTTCGCCAGATGTATCTCTCTCTTTCAGTTTCATCTGGTATTCCTCTCCGTGTTCCTCTTCTTGAGTTTTTCTGTATTTCAGGAACGCCAACTCTTTAGCCTTTATTTTCGCAGCCACTTGCTTGGAGAACCATATTGGTTTCCTTTTTCTCTTGCTTTTATTTACTCTCCTTACATAAAGGTTTGTGGCCCTATTTATAGCTTCTTTCAGCCTGGACCACTGTCCTTCCACTTATTTTTCGTCCTCCCAGCCCATCAACTCCTTCCTCAGGTATTTCCCCATTTTACTAAAGTCAGCATGCTTGAAATCCAGGACTTTGAGTTTTGAGTGGCCGCCCTCCACTTCAGCTGTCATATCAAGCCAAACTGTTTGATGGTCACTGCTGCCCAGGTGGGCACCCACTCGGACATTTGACACACTATCCCCATTTGAGAGCACCAGATCCAGCGTCATTCCCTCCTTCATGGATTCCGTAACCATTTGTCTGAGCAGAGCACTTTGAAAAGCATCCACGATCTCTCTACTTCTTTCCAATTCTGCAGATGGAACCTTCCAATCTACATCCGGCAGATTGAAATCTCCCAGCAACAGCACCTCTCTCGTCTTTCCCAATTTTTGAATATCTGCGATCAGATCTTTATCTAGTTCCTCCTATTATGTCGGGGGTCTGTAGACAACACCCACGTGGATAGAGGTTCTATCATCTCTTTTTAAGGTGATCCATATAGCTTCTTCCTTTCCCCTGGTCCCTGTCATTTCAGTCGCTGCGATATAATTTCTCACATACAGAACTATTCCTCCACCTTTACGACCATCTCTATCCTTCCTAAATAGATTATAGCCTGGTATGTTTGCATCCCATTCATGAGAACCATTGAGCCACGTCTCCGTGATTCCAATAACGTCTCAGTCTGCCTCCAACATCAGGGCTTGAAGGTTATGAACTTTATTGCTTAGACTGTGAGCATTTGTGGCCATTGCTTTCCATCTACGTTTCCTGGTATGTGTTTCAACATTAGTGATTTGGGAGTGTCTTTTCTCTTTGGGTACCTTCATATCAAGAAATGTAAGCTATCAAAGTACCTTGGGTATCTTGATAGCTTGCATCTTCAAAAATGTTGTGAGTTACACTACTAAATAAGTGAAGGGAAATCTTGCCTCACCAATCTACTACATTTGTTTGAAGGGGTGAACAAACATGTGGATAAAGGAGAGCCAGTTGATACTGTGTATCTGGATTTTCAGAAGGTGTTTGACAAAGTACCTCATGAAAGACTCCAAAGGAAATTGGAGAGTCATGGGATAGGAGATAGTGTTCTACTGTGGATTAAAAACTGACTAAAAGATAGAAAACAGAGAGTAGGGTTAAATGGTCAGTATTTTCAATGGAGAAGGGTAATTAGTGGGGTTCCCCAGGGGTCTGTGCTCAGACCGCTGCTTTTTAATATATATATAAATGACCTCGAGATGGGAGTAACTAGTGAGGTAATTAAATTTGCTGATGACACAAAGTTATTCAAAGTCGTTAAATCGCGGGAGGATTGTGAAAAATTACAAGAGGACCTTACGAGACTGGGAGACTGGGCGTCTAAATGGCAGATGACGTTTGATGTGAGCAAGTGCAAAGTGATGCATGTGGGAAAGAGGAACCCGAATTACAGCTACGTCATGCAAGGTTCCATGTTAGGAGTCACGGACCAAGAAAGGGATCTAAGTGTCGTCGTCGATGATACTTTGAAACCTTCTGCTCACTGTGCTGCTGCGGCTAAGAAAGCAAATAGAATGTTAGGAATTATTAGGAAAGGAATGGAAAACAAAAATGAGGATGTTATAATGCCTTTGTATCGCTCCATGGTGCGATCGCACCTTGAATATTGTATTCAATTCTGGTCACCACATCTCAAAAAAGATACAGTGGAATTAGAAAAGGTGCAGAGAAGGGCGATGAAAATGATAAAGGGGATGGGACGACTTTCCTATGAGGAAAGGCTAAAGCGGGCTAGGGCTCTTCAGCTTAGAGAAAAGGCGGCTTAGGGGAGATATGATAGAGGTCTATAAAATAATGAGTGGAGTTGAACGGGTAGATGTGAAGCGTCTGTTCACGCTTTCCAAAAATACTAGGACTAGGGGGCATGCGATGAGGCTACAATGTAGTAAATTTAAAACGAATCGGAGAAACTATTTCTTCACTCAACGAGTAAACTCTGGAATTCATTGCCAGAGAATGTGGTAAAGGCGGTTAGCTTAGCGGTGTTTAAAAAAGGTTTGGATGGCTTCCTAAAGGAAAAGTCCATAGACCGTTATTAAATGGACTGGGGAAAATCCACTATTTCTGGGATAAGCAGTATAAAATGTTTTGAACATTTTTGGGGTCTTGCCAGGTATTTGTGACCTGGATTGGCCACTGTTGGAAACAGGATGCTGGGCTCGATGGACCTTTGGCAATACTTATGTACTTATAAAAGTCACAGTACATGTACAATTACAATTTTAAAAATAAATCAGAAATACAATCATAACAATTTCCTTCTCCCTCTTCAAAATTTAAAACTTAACTCAAGCACATATTTTTACGCAGACGATATCCTTTTGATACACTATACTACAGCACACAACCCTGATATTTCTGCACTTCAAAACTGTCTGGGTGAAATTTCATTGTGGTTAAGAGAACATCGCTTAGTCCTTGACCCACAAAAGACTACACTTTGTTGGATATCTAGACATCTCACTCCTCCCACAGGTACACAACCAGTGGCACTGTTCAAATATCTTGGGGTTATTATTGACTCCAGACTCAGCTTCTCTTTGTAAATCTCATCAGTGTTGAAATTCAGTTTTTATGCTCTTCAAAAAATAAGAGCTGTCCAAAGCTTTTTGGATTTTCCATCATTACATACCTACTTCCATGCTTTTATCGGTTTTCGTCTTGATTACATAGTAGATGACGGCAGAAAAAGACCTGCATGGTCCATCCAGTCTGCCCAAGACAAACTCATATGTGTATACCTTACCTTGAGTTGAATTTGTACCTGTCCTTTTCAGGGCACAGACCATATAAGTCTGCCCAGCAGTATTTCCCGCCTCCCAACCACCAGTCCTGCCTCCCATCACCGGCTCTGGTACAGACCGTATAAGTCTGCCCTCCCCTATCCTCGCCTCCCAGCCACAACCCCCTCTTCCCCCCACCTGCTCCACCACCCAATTTCAGCTAAGCTTCTGAGGATCCATTCCTTCTGCACAGGATTCCTCTATGCATATCCCATGCATGTTTGAACTCCATTACCATTTTCAGATTGCTGTAGTTTATGCAGGTATTTCCAAATGTGAGCTCAAGAGAATTCAAACACTAAAGGCCAGTGCTGGACTGGCTTGTACGGTTCAAGTATCACATATAGCAATCTGGTTTAGTATAGGCTGGAGAGAGCTTCGACGGAAACTCCAAATATTTGGAATGTGAGGACAGTGCCGGGATGACTTTTATGGATTGTGTCCCGCAAATGAGAAGACAGATTCAGATAGGCTGGAGTGAGATTTGATGGCAAATCCGGTAGTTGGAACATAAGGGCAGAGCCGGGCGGACTTCTATGGTCTATGTTCCAGAAACACCAAAGAAAGACCATGATTAAGTATATAATATCACGTTCATTGTTGATTTAAACTTAGACTGATAACGATGTGACTGTTGGGCAGACTGGATGGACTGTTCAGGTCTTTATCTTCCGTCACTTACAATGTTACTATGCCTGTGTAAGGCAAGATCATATTACTTCTCTGTTTCAACAGCTTCACTGGTTGCCTATAAATGTAAGAATACAGTTTAAAATTCTATCTTTGACACATAAGCCCCTACATATTGGCCTCCCTGAATATCTAGTCAGACTTACTACCCTACACCCCTTCTCGTATGCTTAGGTCATTGAATGATCACAGGTTGATCCTCCCTAACCCAAATCAAGCACACTGGGTCTCTACATGAAAAAGTGCTTTTTATTTTTGTCCCCTTTCTTATGGAACAAACTTCCATGGGTATTAAGATCAGAACCATCTTTTACTAATTTCAAGAAAGCATTGAAGTCTCAGCTTTTGTGTGAGTTAGTTGACAATACAAACAAAGTCACTGATAGGCAGACTCTTTTTCTGAGGTTGTGGATGTGATTCTCTGTGCTATTTTAATGAAGTTCTGTTCAGTTTTCTTCTATGGTTTTTATATATTGTGTATCACCTTGATTTACTGTGCATCTAAGGCCTTTTTAGCAAATCTCCTAATAAACATAAACACTTGACAAAATACCAAAAATGTAATTCTGTAACTGTGCTCATGTAGTTATATGCACCATAAGTGACAAGATAATTTGCACTTACATCTGTATCTGCACTACATATTATTTTATGAAATAGCACATAGGTGCATTAGTGCATAATTGCAAGGTGGGTGTACACATGTGCGGAGCATGAGAAAGGCATGGGTGTGTCCCCAAGTTACTCACGTAAGCTTTAGAATACTATAAGTTACATGCAGGTCAGGTAATAGTTATGTGTGAACATTTATACCTGCCATTCACCTGCTGTAACTGGAGTAGAGGAGTAGCCTAATCATTAGTGTAATGAACTGAGAGCCTGGGGAACTGGGTTCAATTCCCACTGCTACTCCTTGTAATCCTGCTCAAGTCATTTAAACTTCCATTGCCCCGGCTACAAAAACTTAAATTATGAGCCCACTAAAGATAGGAAAAGCATCTACACAGAATGTGTAAACTGCTTCAGTTGTACCACAGAACTGTGGTATATCAAGTCCATGACCCTTTATTCTGTCTGCACCTAATTCTGTGAGCACACCCGTTTGAGAATAAGTCAAGATAAGTAACACATTGCCTGAATTTTTTATATAATGTTAAGAATAAAAGAATAAAAAGTGAAGAATTGAGGTATTGGTAGGTTGGGGGTAAAAGTCTATGATTATAATATTGATACGGCAAGAGGTTCACCGAGGGAGTGAAGTGACACCAGCCGTTAAGTACATATGAGACTTACTCGCTATAATTATTGCAACATATTGTACTTTTTTGATCCTCTACTACATATATTGCACCTAATTCTAGGCATATGAATGCGAAATTACACCATTATTCTATAATGGCATTTTGGTGCACAGATGCCATTATAAAATTGGCATTCTGTAGTCAGCACTGGCATGTCTACCTCATGGCTACTACTACTACTAATCATTTCTATAAAGCTACTAGATGCGTACGACTGGTAGCGCTATAGAAATGATTTGTAGTAGTAGTAGTACACAGTGCTGTACATATTATATGCAGATACTTTCTCTGTCCCTAGGAGGGCTCACAATCTAAGTTTTTGTACTTGGGGCAATAGAGGTTTAAGAGACTTGCTTAAGGTCACAAGGAGGTGCAGTGGGAATCGAATCCAGGTTGCCAGTATCAAAGCCCGCTGCACTAACCATTAGGCCACTCCTCCAGTTATGGAATTGCGCCCCCCCCCCCCCCCCCAAGCCTTCAGATGTTTGCAAAAATCACAAATACTCCCTTTCTTTTTGAATTTGTAAGGGCACCTTGTTTCACAATTTAGGTCCATCATATATAAAAGCACCTCCTCTGGTAAACTGCAATTTTAGTTTAGATGGCAGTTACAGATGTGCACAGAGATGGAGACAATGGAAAATCCATGGGGATGGTGAGGGACCAATAGCAATATGATGGGGATGGGGTGGGGATGCATCCAAACTGATGGGATGGATGGGGATAGGGACCAGATCAAGTCCCTGTGCACACTTGTGCTTGGAACTCCTATCACCAGCACGTCATCAGAACGTTCTTTTTCAGTTACAGGAAAAACAATCGAAGAATGTGGAATCAGTGGCATTCCTAGCCTGGATGGCACCCGGGGCGGAACGCCGATGCGCCCCCCCCCCCCCGGCTAAATGACACCCCCCCCCCCCCCCCGAGTGCACGCCGCTGGGGGGGGGTGCCGCGGCGCACGCCTGTCGGCTCCAAGTTCGATAACTTCGCTCGTTCGCTGCAGCTCCCTCTGCCCCGGAACAGGAAGTAACCTGTTCCAGGGCAGAGGGAGCTGCAGTGAACGAGCGAAGATAGCGAACTCGGAGCTGACATGCGCGCGCCACGGCACCCCCCAGCGGTGTGCACCCGGGGCGGACCGCCTCCACCGCCCCCCCTTGGTACGCCACTGTGTGGAATGGAACTGAGCTCTGGCTCTGTAGATGGTTCATTATTTTTACATAGTTTGAAATGATGGACTGCAAGAACATTATGGACTTTGATATTTAAGAAAACAATTTTAATCATAAGACTATGGGTTTCTTGCATATGTAACAAAGTAATGCCTATTGTTTTGTGTTAAATTTTAACAAATTATAGGACACATTTTATGTTTTGTTTGAATTTACAAGATCTTTTAAATGTGGATGGGTACAAGGATGGGAAAGAAAACTGTGGGGATAGTGAGGGGTTGGTACCAATATGATTGGATGGGGTGGGGATGGAAGAATTGACTGAGGATGGGGGGTGGGGATGGGGACCAGATCATGTTCCCATGCATCCCTCTAAAGGAAGTGCTAATAAATTCTGCAGCAAGGATCGCAAGATTTTAAAAGACATGTAAGAAACAAGATTATCCTTTAAATAAATATTACTACACAAATATAGCAATTTATGAACTAAACGTAGGCTACCCAATATTTAACCGTGGTGGTTAGCATTTAGGAAACATGCCAGCTACCACGGTTAAAATGAAAATGGATTTTCAGCACTAGTACCCAGATACTGGTCAGCACTGAATATCTGGTTTCAGTGTTGACCCAGAAATGCTGAACATAAGAATAGCCATACTGGGTCAGACCAATGGTCCATCTAGCCCTATATCCTGCTTCCAACAGTGGTCAATCCAGGCAGAAACCCAAATAGCAGCAACATTCCATATAGAATCTTAAACAGTAGCAACATTCCATGCTACCAATCCTGGGGCAAGCAGTGGCTTCTCCATGTCTGTCTCAATAGCAGACTATGGACTTTTCCTCCAAGAATTTGCCCAAACTTTTTTTAAACCCAGATACACTAACTGCTGTTACTACATCCTCCCGTAACATGTTCCAGAGCTTAACTATTCATTGAGTAAAAATATATTTCCTCCTATTTGTTTTAAAAGTATTTTCATGTAATTTCATTGAGTGTCCCCTGGTCTTTGTACTTTTTGAAAGAGTGAAAAATCGATTTATTGATAAAGTTATGACAGTCTTTTTGTTGTGCTAACGTTAGCCAGTTAATTATCTGGTTAATGGTATGAATATCACTGTCAACCAGGTAAGCAATCTTTGGCTCAGACCAAGCTCTGCCCACAGACTATCCTGGCACTAACCAGATAATGCCTCAATAGTCATAGGAAATATTCAGTGGAACAACCCAACAGTGCCACTGGATATCCCTCTCACTGGCACTTATGTACCTTGTAGTACCTGGTAACTGGATAAATGACTTTGAAAACCTATCCCAGAGTTTTAAACTCTATGCAAAATGACAAAGGAAGCCAATGAAGAGCTTTCAACAATGGAATTACCAGATCACACCTGTTAAAAAAAAATCAGCCGAGCAGCTTTCTTTTGCATGAGCTGAATCAATGGAGGGCTTTTTGTGAAAGCCACCCCTCTCCATAAAGACTGTTACAATCAGGCTGTGAAGTTACAGTTAGAATCAGAAGCAATTTTGGGTAGAGTTGGAGTTGCTAAAAATCTATTGACTGACTCCAGCTTCAAAATAAAAACTTACACTGTAATATTAGGTAAATTCATAATTTTATACTTATACTTAAATATATATCATTTTTTGACCTGGATCTAAAATACTGGTAGATATTTACCAGTACTTTAGATCCTGAACAAAAACTTTAAAGCCTAATCTCAGTAGGAGTCAGAGTTGGAGTTGGACAGTAGAAAAATAAAGGAGACAGTGTCGGAGTCAAAGGTTTGTTGTATCACAGCTCTGGTTACAATAATCTAGTCTTGCAGCCGCAAATGAATGGACCAGTGCTTCCAAATCTGGCCCAGAAATAAATGCTAACACCTAAGTGACCTATGTGGACCTTTTACTAAGCCATGGTAGCATTTTTGGCGCGTGGTACGATAAGCATGCGTTAAACACTAGAGATGCTCATATATTCCTATGGGTGTCTCTAGCATTTAGCACGCACTAAAAACGCTACCGTGGCTAAGTAAAAGACCCCTTAAGTAATGCAAATGAAGTCTTAACCATCCTTGAGATCTATGCATCCAAGGTTAAATTTTCATCCAATAAGACTCCCAGACTGCAAACTTGTTGTTTAGAGTAAATGATAACTGCTGTAGAAGGAATAAATAAACAATCCCCTTTTCCTCCTATTGTACCTCAGTCTTCTTAGAGTTTAGACCTGCTCCGAGACAGACGTAAAGTGTGTGTGTCCTCTATGACTGTACATAAAGTATGCATGTGCATGGTAACTCACCTCACTCCACCCAAACTACGCCCCCCACCCCCCACCCCCTCCGGAAGCCTACTACTTACAGTTTTATAATAGTCATTTTCTGCTTGCAAAACATGCTTTACATGCAGAAAATGCATTAGAAAAATGACTCCCCACGTGTATTACTTTGGCAACACTTGTACAGTCATGCCAGTAGAATTTCCTGAACCTGACTTTCTACATGGATTGGCACAGTGCCTGGGGTTCCTCAGGGCGGGAGGCAACCTGCTCATCTGGTGCATCCAGTTTCTCTTCCTTGGAAATCTTAGGCTTTTATTTTCAGGCTGTTGATCCAATTTGTGGTCAGGTTTCTTTCGTTATCAACCTCCTAACATTCCTCCATTCAGCTCATCATTTCAAGGTCCGTTTTCCAATTCCCACCCTTCTTTCACATTTGAAGTAATTTTAAGCAAAACAGACGTTTTAGTAAATTCAGATGCCAGTTAAACAAATAAAATCTTCTGCCCAATACTCAGTCCGTGGTGGTGAGCGATGTCTGATCAGCTCACAGCCGCAGGCTGATCTGACCCTGAATATTCAATGATGGGACATGCATGGCCCCAGGCTCCGAATATCCTAGTCTCAGCAGTCACTCAGAAATTAACCGTGTGCCGGGTGATATTCAGAGCAGTGCCCAGTTAACTTCGCCGCATAAGTTAGGACACTCTTTTTGCTGTCCTAACTTTATGCAGTTACTTAGCTGGTTAGCACACTGAAAATGGCCACTAACCGGGTAAGTAGACACTCTACCCACGCTCTACCCCTGGCCTGTCCCTAGCCTAATTGGTTAGAAGATGGCAAATTACTTTTATAATAAAGTTTCTTCCCTTTTAGCCAACATTCCATCCACTACAAACACAGTTCAAATACCCTCAGCAACACCATCTTTGCTACCAATAAGTAAGTTTCACATTTAAAAGATATAATTTCAGGAATGAACTTAACCACATCTCCGACCAATCCCATCACTGCATACATTTTGAAATGGTTTTACACTCACCTTAGTTCTTTTCTCCTTCAAATGATCACTTGCAGCTATCAGACTGAAATTACAAGTTATTTCAAAACCATCAGAAAGCAGTAATTATCGCCCAGTTGATAATTTACCATTTCTCATAAAAATCATTGAGAAAATGATTTATATCCACCTTCAAGCCTTTCTACTTAAAACCAATACTCTTCACCCCAATCAAACTGGGTTCTGTGCACTGAAAACACACTTTTGGAATTAACCACATATCCACCATCACCTTGACATTAATAGCCCTGTGATTATGTTATCTTTAGATTGTCAGCATTTGATCTGGTAGACCACAATATCCTACTAGATAGGTAATCTCAATTAGGACTTTGTGACACAATACATGATTGGTTCTAATCAATCTTTCAGACTGACATTATGTTGTACATTTCCAAAATGATACCTCAACACCTTTTCTCTTGCCTTCAGGAGTACCACAGGGTTCTATCTTATCCAATATGCTTGTTTAACATTTACATGACACTGTTCCTGGCTCAATCCATAGGCTTCACGACTTATGTATACATGGACAACATTCAATTACTATATCCATAGATTATCAAGACTCTACCATAACTTCAGACATTAATTCTAAGCTAATAGAACTAACGATGTGGCTTCAGAATAATAGGCTTGTCCTCAATCCAGAAAAGTCCATATGTATCCTTTTCTCAAACTCTCCAAATACCATTCTACCACATTCTGTTATGCTTTCATCAGTACCAGTCCCTCAACATGCTACAGTAAAAGTTTTAGGAGTACTTTTAGATGAAAAACTATTTTTTCAACCACATCTCAGTGCAGTAATTCGCACCTGCTTTTTTCGTCTCTGACAGATCGATCAAATCCTTGCTTTACCCAAAGACATTAATATATACTAGTTCATTCTTCTGTAATAACTCGACTTGATTACTGCAATGTTCTTTACAATGGTCTCCATCAAAAAGATATTCGTTGTCTGCAGCTTGTACAAAATACTGCCAATACAATAATTACTGTATCATAAAATTTGATCATGCCACTCCACTCCTAAAGGAAGCTTAATGGCTTCCTTTACTGCATAGATTTATAAAACACTGCTCTTAGTTATATAAAATTGTATCAACTGGTGCACCTCAATTCCTATCCCATCTTTTGACCCCTTATATCCCTGCACTATCGTTGAGATCAGAGACCCAACATCACCTAGTGGTTCCTTCATTCAGAGAAATTTTTCACAAACATACAAGGGCAGCTATTTTTTCAGTGAAGGGCCCAGAAACCTGGAATAAACTCCCACAAACTTTACATGACAGTATAACACTACAAGAATTTAAGATTGATTTTAAAACATTCTTTTTCCAGGATGCATATAATTAAAGAAAAGACATTACATTTATGACCGTCCTCTTCTGAAGCTGAGTCTGGATAAAAGCTCACTCCCTCATTATGTTTTTTTCCCTTTCATAATATTGTAGTTCTACCCCGTTTCCTTATGGTATTAGTTTGTTCTTTTCCTCTCTCCTAGTCTATTTTTTTTCTTTTTAGAATGCAAGCCATCTAGATGTCTAATAAACTCAAACTAGTATGTTAATTAATAGTGGAAAACTCACAACATTCAAGCTTCTACTAACCCTCTTGTTTACTAAACTGTGCGGAAAAGCTGCTCAGCAATGCCAACACAGCCCATTCAAAGTGAATGGGCTGTGTCGGCATTAGTACATAGCAGCCGCTAGCGTGGCTTAGTAAATAGGAGGGTAAGTAAGCACATCTCAACAAGAGAACTATAATTTCTGAACAATCAGAGGAATGAATATGCATTAATTAACAAGGTATATCACAACATAGTGGGAATGGAGAGCTAGCTTAGTGGTTAGAGAAGCAGGTTGTGAACCAGAGAAGCCAGTGTTCAAATCCTTTCTCTCCCCCAAATATTCTTTGTTACCTTGGACAAGTTTGTTCACTCGCCATTGCTTCAAGTATGACTTAGATTGTGAGTCCATTTGGGCAAGGAAATAATTCACGTACCTGAGTGTAACACACCTTAAGCTTTGATTTCAAAAGGAAAGTTATAAAGCTCAGATCTAATTCCAAACTTTGAGGTGGACATCACATTATTTGCTTCCCTTGAGATGATTAACACATTACAGCAGGTACTCATTTCCAGGCTGTATGTGAGACGATCCTACAGGAAGCAAAAAAGAGGGACCAATCTCCACAGGTCAGAAAGCAGCAGCCAAACAGCAGAGATGACCAAGGACCAGTGTGTACTTGGTCATCCCTGCTGTTTCACTAATGTAGCCAGAAATGTCTCTTAAAAATCTTTTATTAACAGCAGTTTGCATGAAAACAAACAGAGAAGTATTGAACCATGAAAAGGATAGTGCTTGCACCAGGAGTCCACAATACATAGGGCCAAAAGTGCATATGTCAAATGCACAAGATAATATATAGTTTACAAACTGTAGTGAAGAACATATAGCGGGACTAAGATAACACTCCCCCCCCCCAATGGTAAAAAAATGATTAAAAACAGTTGCAGCATGCAGTAGAGTCAAACCAGTAGCTCTTCTCCACAATGCGGTAAGAAGGATCTCACACACTCACCAAACAGGTGTGCTGCAAGCCAAGACTTCTCATACAGAGAGACAGAAAAGGTTACAGCCACTGCCTAGATATGGACCTCACATGAATGGCCCATTGCATGCAATAGTCATGAGTTCAGTTAACCCTCAGGTATTGAAAGGATTCTGAGGCTCCAAAAACTATTGGAGAATGAACTCATGAAGCACTGAAAAGAGAAGACTCAGAAGTGCAATATTCATTCCAGGAAGTGGTACTTTGGTGGTTGAAATGTTACATTTCCCACATCTCTTTGTGGATTACTCTCAGACCGCTGAAACCTTCTGCTCAGTGTGCTGCTGCGGCTAGGAAAGCGAATAGAATGTTGGGTGTTATTAAGAAGGGTATGGAGTCCAGGTGTGCGGATGTTATAATGCCGTTGTATCGCTCCATGGTGCGACCGCACCTGGAGTATTGTGTTCACTACTGGTCTCCGTATCTCAAAAAAGATATAGTAGAATTGGAAAAGGTACAGCGAAGGGCGACGAAAATGATAGTGGGGATGGGACGACTTTCCTATGAAGAGAGGCTGAGAAGGCTAGGGCTTTTCAGCTTGGAGAAGAGACGGCTGAGGGGAGATATGATAGAAGTGTATAAAATAATGAGTGGAATGGATCGGGTGGATGTGAAGCGACTGTTCACGCTATCCAAAAATACTAGGACTAGAGGGCATGAGTTGAAGCTACAGTGTGGTAAATTTAAAACGAATCGGAGAAAATTTTTCTTCACCCAACGTGTAATTAGACTCTGGAATTCATTGCGGGAGAACGTGGTACGGGCGGTTAGCTTGACGGAGTTTAAAAAGGGGTTAGATAGATTCCTAAAGGACAAGTCCATAGACCGCTATTAAATGGACTGGAAAAATTCCTCATTTTTAGGTATAACTTGTCTGGAATGTTTTTACGTTTGGGGAGCGTGCCAGGTGCCCTTGACCTGGATTGGCCACTGTCGGTGACAGGATGCTGGGCTAGATGGACCTTTGGTCTTTCCCAGTATGGCACTACTTATGTACTTATGTACTCTTAAAATGCTACCAAGCAGTTAATGCAAACATTCTAATGACATCTATGGGAAGTGGATTAGCTCAATACAAGTGGAGAGATGTGAACGCATAGGTCAGCATTTTGGTAATACTCACAATCCTGCAGGAACTGACAGCCTTGAATGATGCATCCATGAATTTTAATTTAATTTTATCAATAGCCACATAACATAGTACTATAGTAGATGATGGCAGATAAAGAACCTGTACAGTCCATCCAGTCTGCCCAGCAAGATAAACTCATAGCATAAGGTATGATGTGATATTACATATGTATACTTGATCTTGATTTGTCCTTGCCATTTTCAGGGCACCGACAATAGAAGTCTGCCCTGCACTGGCCTTGTTCTCCAACTTCTGAAGTTGTCGTCAAAGCCCCACCCCAGCCTATCCAAATCTGTCCAGCCACGATCAGGGCACAGACCTTAGAAGTCTGCCTGGCACTTGCTGTGCTTCTAATTATTGGTGTTGCCATCTAATCACCTCTAAACTTGTTTGGTTCCATGCCTTATACACAGTATTCCTTTGTATTTATCTCACATATTTTTTAATTTCTTTACCGTTTTCATCTCCACCACCTCCTATGGGAGAGCATTCCAGGAATATACCACTCTTTCCATGAAAAAGTACTTACTGACATTATTCCTGAGTTGGCCTCCTGCTACCTCAATTCATGTCCTCTAGTTCTATCACCTTCCCGTCTCTGGAAAAGGTTTGCTTGTAGATTAATACCTTTTAAATATTTGAATGTCTGTATCATATCATCCTTCTCTCTTTTCTTCCAGGGTATACATATTTAGATCCTCAAGTCTCTCCTCATACATCTTGTGAGGCAAACCCCATACCATTTTCATCACTTTTCTCTGAACTGCTTCAAGTCTTTTTACATCCGTAGCAAAATACAGCTTCCAAAACACAATACTCCAAGTGGAACTGCCAATACTACAACCACTCAATATCTCTGTTTAGACCACGGGGCTGAAAGTGTCCCAGGAAAAAATGAAACGTTGCTCTTTATGAATTAATGTGTCCCCCAAGGATCCAACCTTGTCCAGAACCACCTGTAACAATACTGTGTATTGTAAATCCATTATTGCATGATGATATTCTTTCCAATGCGCCGATAAAGGTTCTTCCGCTTTATCGGTTTTAATGTTACTGATATGTTCTCTTATATGGGGAGCCCCGTGGTCTAAACAGAGATATCGAGAGGTTGTGACAGAAAGGAGGCGGGGAGAGGATATGACCAATAACAGCTACAGACCAATAACAGTCAGGGATTAAAAAGTGAATGAAGATGGCGACATAGCATGCAATACCCTCAGTGTGGGCGGAGTTTTGTTGGCACCCACCGGGGTGCATGACCGAAAGAAGGTTGGATGCTTTAATCGTGAGTAGTTTGGCTTAGCATTTACTTGTTTAAGTGCTCTATGAAAACTGTATATGGTGAAGGTTATTTGAACAAGCGTATATTTGTATGTAGGTTCCCCTTTTGAGGAAGCAACTGCAAAATTCGGCCAGAATCAAGGGGACTTATTGTTATGTGAGTGTGTATGGAATGAGCTGTTGGATTATAACAAATGTTTTTCACTTTTATCATGAGGTGACATCTCTAAGGGAAGAAGGAATCAGCATCATATATAAATAGTGATAATGATTATGGCAATTGTCTAACAGTGAAGATTTGTTTGAATAGCGGATAATATTTTCGTACATATGTATAGGAGGTAATAGCCAAAAATAGGCCATCATTGAGGTAACAGCCACATAATCATTTAGGCATTGTGCATTGTATAGTGTTTGTGACCAACAATGTTTTTACTTTAATTTATGTACTTATATAGCTGTTATAATAATGTTATAATGTTGTAGTGAGGAGGAAGGTTAAAATATTTGCACAGTCTGTGTATTGTCCTGCCTCAGGAGGCAGCACGTATGTACATACCTTGAACTATCACAGGAATGCCTAATGTGCAATGATGGTTCCTCTGATTCTACCACATGTTCCCTTGGGGATGTAATGGTAAGAACAGAATAGAACTGAGCACATTATATATCACTTTAACTATACATTAAGATTATTTAATACTGAGTATAGATTAGTGGATGAATAGGACGAGACTCAGTAGTATTAAATTAAGTGTTCTTCTGGATTAGATATATTTGGTAACAATTAATTTTTAACTGCCAGACCTTTGACCATTCTTCTAATTTTTGGAGATCTCTGTCCATAGGTTCTACTCCATCCAGGGTATCCACTCTATTGGCTATCTTTATGTTATATGCAAAAAGGCAAACTTTTCCTTCTAACTCTTCAGTAATGTCTCTCACAAATATCAGCCCCAGTACCTACTCCTGAGGCACTCTACTAGTCACCTTCCTTTCCTCAGAGTGGATTCCATTTACCACCACCCTCTGTTACCTGTCAGTCCACCAGTTTCCAATCTAGTTTACCACTTTGGGCCCTATGTTCAGCCCTCGCAACTTATTCATGAATCTTCTGTGAAGAACCATATCAAAAGCTTTGCTGAAATCCAAGTAGATTACATCTAGTGCCTGTCTTTTATCCAATTCTTTGGTCACCCAGTCAAAGAAATCAATCAAAATCGTTTGGCAGGTTTTTCCTTTGGTAAAGCCTTGTTGCCTCAGATCCTGCAAGTCATTGGATTCTAGAAAGTTAACTGTCTTTTCCTTCAGAAGTGACTCCATTATTTTTCCTAGCACCTCAGCCATAAGTTCTAAATGGTTTACAACTGGCATACCAAACTACAATGAATATATAAAAAAGCATTCTTTAAATTGAATTTAAAGCATTAAGATTATCCAAGAAATATAGCCATGAACAGTGAACATCTAAGTAATAATACTTTCATTACGTTAAAAAGTAGAGGAGTGTAGTAGCCGTGTTAGTCCATACAAGAACGTAAGACCTTTGAAGTCAGGATGATTGAATATTTTAACACCCAACAGAAAGGACTTAACAAGGATCTGGTGTTCCTAGCCCATTATAAACCATAAAGCTGTATGTCTCTGTAGATCACCCCACCCCTCACCTATCCACACCCATCCTGTTAGAATATCAATGATATGCTTTGATGTCCCCATGCATACCTCGTACCCACCCCCATCCTACCACCCTGTCAGACTGTCATAGTAATGCTTGAATGTTTTCACTTATATACACTGTCAGCTAGCACATTTGCTTATTTCCGATCTGACGAAGAATGGCAACCTTCGAAAGCTAATCAAGAAATGTATTAAGTTATGTCCAATAAAAAAGGTATCATCTTATTTTCTTTTCCATGTTTTTTTTATTTATTTATTTATTTATATTTTTAATATCTTTTCCATGTTTTATTTTGTTTGATTTCTATTGATTACATTAAAAAAAAATCAATCTCAGATTATCATTTTAGGGCCCTATTTACTAAGGTGCGCTAGCGTTTTTAGCACGTGCTAAACGCTAGAGTTACTCATATGTTTCTATGGGCAGCTTAGTGTTTAGCGCATGCTATCATTAGCGCACGCTAAAAATGCTAGAGCGCCCTTAGCAGGGCTTAGTAAACAGGGATCATAGTCTAAAATCAACTGAAGTAAATACAACCTTACAGTAAAGAAACATTAATTTTTCAAAGATGACAAACTTTGTAAGTTTAAAAAAAATACTAAAATAGTTTTAAGAAAACAAATAGGCAGGCGATCTGCAATATCCAGACTGGAGCAGATCACAAGGGTGAAATCCAAAATGTCTAATTTATTCATATTATGAAAGCCCGAAAAAATATTGTTTCTCCCTCACCAGGGCTACATCAGAGGCTTCAATAACAAAACCTGAAGGCGGTTCCACAGAATATTACCTACAGGTAAAAGTAGTTTCATTTCCAGAGAAGCAAGATAAAGTCCAGTGATGACTCCCCAGTGGACTTTGTGTTGCTTCTCTGGAAGTGAAGCTACTTTTACCTGCATAAAATAGCTTTGAAATAACCAAGGGGCCCTTTTACTAAGCTGCGTTAAAAAGTGTCTGAGCTGAGGCCACGTTTAGCAGGGCAGTAAAATAGCTTCATTTTCTATTTCCCCTATTAATGGCCACATGCTAATTTCACAATTAGCACATGGCCATTAGCACGGAAGCTCTTACTGACATTATTTTCTAGGTGGTAATAACTTCCGCACTCACCATGTGCTAATCATAATCCAGCTTTACTAACTGATTAGCACTGGGCATGCCTACTCTCCACCCCTAAACACATTCCCAGCGCTACAAAATAAAAAGCATTTTTATAGTGCATGGAAAGCACGCACAGATTCCAAAACTAACGTAGGACGCCTCAGCATGGCCCATGGTAGTGATTTTTAACCTGTGGTAAGCGTGCATTAGGGCTTACTGCAGCTTAGGAAAAGGGCCCCCAAATATTTAAACATCATTGAAACTTCAAATTATCTGTAATACCTCTTATTTCAGATGACAAACAATTCCAGGATCTGGGCCTTCCCTAATCATGTCTGATTATATGTTGAAATCAAGTGGCAGGTGTGTTTCGTAGGTCTAACCAACTGTGATTCTTGCTTAAATCAAAGCTTTCTAGATGGAATATATATAGTCACAGAGGGATAAATATTCAGCTGGCAGTGCTCAGCTTTTTCTGACCTTTGTCAGCTTTATATGCCCAGACATTCATTGCGGGTCATGTCTGGGCTCCAGCATTGAATATCCGGGTTTATACAGCTGGAGAAAACATAGCCAGTTAAGAGTGCTTTTACTAAGAGGTCTTTGCTATGTGCTAAGAACATTTTTACCTCAACCACGTTGCAGTGTGAAAAGTTTGCTGTTCCTGCCTCTCTGCATTTGAGCTGACTCTTTTTCAGTGCAAAAATTGCAGTATATATTGGATACTTATGCATTTGCCAGAGAATATATTTGGAAACCAGTGTGACCCCTAACGAAGGTTACCGAAACTTGGCCAGTTTGGGTCTAGTTTCCATTAAAGTTACATTTGAGTGAACTTTTGCTGTCTCGTCTTTCCTTGGATCACTGCTGCTGTTTGTACTGTCTGCTTGGATACTGCAGCAGGTTGTCTCCTGTTTTGTTTTTTCATGTGCTAATGTTGCCATTAAAAAGAATTACCTCAGGAGGTCTGCTGCTCACTGACATATATTAGGATCATTTTTAGCACTGACACAGACATCATTGGCCTGAACCCCCCCCCCCCCCCAAAAAAAAAAAAACAAACAAACTTATTTTATTAATTTTTTACTGTTTATTTCTTCATCAATGGCCTTCTATGTAATCACCAAATTGCATAAAAATCACATTATTCACACGTTGTTAGTAATCATAGCAAAATATTTCTGCAAATGCTAAATACTAAATCTTGCTGCACTTATCTGCTAATTCTCTATATTTTCTGTAAGATAGTCCGTTATTCATTGAAGTGATCTATGCACTAATGTTGCCATTACTCGGTAGCCATTAAAAGAAATTACCATGAGAGCACTAACTGCCACCCATTTTCTAGGTGACCTCTCCTAATCCCTCCAGTGGAGTGTTGCTCACTACAAGCACTTTTCTAAAACCTAAATGTCCTTCGTAGCAACTAGAAATTCCCATGTCAAAATGTTCAGTCCCCTTCTGAAACAGGGAATAAACATTCATTTTTTAAGCCCGCTCTATTCCCACCGAAAACACACCCGACCATGCCCCTTGGTTACTACACCTTCTTTAGAAGTGTAGACCTCAGCTTGGTAAAATCGTGACTTAGACATTTATGCAATATGAACTTCTAGGTGTCAAGTTTATGCACGTCTAAAATATGAACGGTGCTTTTAAAATAAACACTATAGCCAACAGTCCATCATCAGTATTAGAAAACACGATGATGAAAAGGACAAATTCTCACAGGTATCCCAGAAGCAAGACAAGACCAAGGCTGTCAAAAAATTGGAGGAGTTAGAAGGGTAAAATTTCATTTATTAGATAGCAAAAATGGCTCTGTTTCAGCTATGTGTCTGCATGGGGGATCATATTTGATAAACTCGTTGCGCCATCCTGCAATACAATAGTAATGCTTAAAAATAAATATAATCATAATCTTAAACAATTATTTTAAAAAACATAAAAATATTGGGCCCGATATTCAAAATGATTTAAAGATGGCTTCCCCCATGTCCATCTCAACAACAGCCTACCCAATCCATTACCAATTTCCTCTTTAAGAACATGAGAGGAGGAAAATTCTTGCAGGACTGGTTGAGGAGAGGTTAAATTCTTGCGGTGACGGGTTAGATTCCCCGCGGGGATGAACTAGGATCGTGAGCCCTTGGGCCACTGCCGAGGAGTGGCAGCGGCAGGCAAAACCATCCCACACAGGGATAAGGCAGAACTCTGACAGGGCCAGCTAGACTTCACCTGCACTTGACCACCATTCCTCAGGAGTTGAGTCCCTGGGTGCAGGTGGCCAGCAGGACTTACCGGACAGGGCAGGAACTGGAAACCAGCAGGATACACACAGGGACTAGAGCACACAGGGAGGCTAGGCAGAAATCTAGATTAGGACTCTCAGACAGACAAGGGACAGAACTGAAAGCTGCAAGCAGCCACTGAAACAAGGAACAACCACAGATAGACAAGAGACTGAACTGAAAGCTGGAAGCAGTCACTGAAACAGGGAAGAAACACAGGCAACCAAGAACTAGACAAAGACATACAACAAGAAACAAGACTGGGAAACAAGCAATACAGTACAAGAAGCTACACAAAGACTAAACTAGAATCAGACAAGAATACAGACTATAAACTGGACTAGGCAGAAGTGCAACAAGCACCAACAAACCAGGGACCTTAGACGATGCAAAGGCCAAGCAGAGAGGTTCCAAATGGCTAATAAGCCCAGCAGCAGCTGAGATTCAAGCTGCAGCAATCACAAGGCAGCTACGCGTGCTGTGCAGACTCAAACAAGCCAAGCAAGTCTGGCAGGCCGGAAGATCCGGACTGGACTAGGCTGAAGTCTGGAACGGGAAACAGCACACAGAAAATCCAATGCAGCCACCAGGTCTGGCCACCAGGGGGCGAGATGACTGAGAGCCTGAAACCTGGGCGTGACCGTGACAGATGCAGACAGCAGTTCAGCAGCAAGGGGGGTGCTATCCAGTCTTTTGCATTGTCACATGTATGATTATCTCCAGTTGGCGAGAGGTTATATGTGTGTGCTCGATGCAAAGAGCTCCTAGCTCTCACAGAATGAGTCTGTTCTCTTGAGGCTAGGGTATCAGACTTGGTGGAGCTGAGGGAGACATAGAAGTACATAGAGGAGGCCTACAGGGATGTTGTAATGAAGTTCCACTTCAAGTCTGGCAGCCCCTGTGCTGCCTTGAAGGAGGTAGGTCTCTGAGAAGGAGAGCATCACTCTGGTGTAGTAGGAAGTAATCCTGTAGCCAGGACCTGCCCACCAGGGGGTGCAATATCCTTTCACACTGAGGATGTGTCTCCAGGAGCTTCTTCTCAGGAGGCAAGGGTTAGGAGTTGGTGATTTGATCATTAGGCATGTAGACAGCTGGGTGGCTGGTGGGAGTGAGGCTCTCCTGGCTACTTGTCTGCCTGGTGTGAAGGTAGGGGATCTCATATATCACCTAGGTAAGATTTTAGATAGTACTGGGGAGGAGCCTGCTGCATGGTACAGGTGGGAACCAATGACATAGGAAAATGTGGGAGGGAGGTTCTGGAAACCAAATGTAGGCTCAGGTAGAAAAGCTGATATCCAGATTATCCAGGGTAGCACATTCAGAAATTCTCCCCATTCCACAAGCAGGACCCAAGAGGCAGGCAGAGCTCCGCAGTCTCAATGTGTAGTTGAGACGATGGTGCAAGGATGAGAGGTTTAGATTTGTTAGGAACTGGACAATATTCTGGGGAAGGGGGAGCCTGTTCCAAAAGGATGGATTTCCATCTTAACCGGGATGGAACCAGGCTGCTGCTGCTAACGTTTAGAAAGGAGATAGAGCAGCTTTTAAACTAAAACGGGGGGGGGGGGGGGGGGGGGGGAATCTGACAGTCACCCAGGAGCACATGGTTCAGTGTGAAGTATCCTCGAATACTATTAAAACAGGACATTTAGAGAATCCCAGTAGAGAGGTTTTAATGATGGTGAAAGAAAACCAGGAATATTTAATGGGAGAACAGAGCAAAAAATGCAGATTATCCCTTCCAACTTCAAAGCAGCTTGTAGATGCTGAGGAAAAAATACAATTTGAAGTGTCTATATACAAATGCTAGAAGCCTAAAAAATAAGATGGGGGAGTTGGAGTATATAGCACTAAATGAAAAGGTAGATATAATAGGCATCTCAGAGACCTGATGGAAGGAGGACAATCAATGGGACACTATCAGGCTTATTTTCGAAAGAGAATGGTGCCCATCTTCCGACACAAATCGGGAGATGGGCGTCCTTCTCTCAGGGTTGCCCAGATCGGCATAATCGAAAGCCAATTTTGGGCGCCCTCAACTGCTTTCCATCGTGGGGACGACCAAAGTTTCCGGGGGCATGTCGGAGGCATAGCGAGGCTGGACTGGGGCGTGCTTAAGAGATGGGGTCCTCAGCCGATAATGGAAAAAAGAAGGGCATCCCTGACGAGCACTTGGCCAACTTTACTTGATCCATTTTTTTTCACGACCAAGCCTCAAAAAGGTGCCCGAACTGACCGGATGACCTCCCCTTAATCCCCCAGTGGTCGCCAACCCCCTCCCACCCTAAAAAAAAAAAAAACTTTCAAAAATTTCTTTTTGCCAACCTCTATGCCAGCCTCAAATGTCATATCCAGCTCCCTGACAGCAGTATGCAAGTCCGTGGAGCAGTTTTAGTGGGTGCAGTGCACTTCAGCCAGGCGGTCCCAGGCCCATCCCCCCCACCTGTTACACTTGTGGTGGTAAATGGGAGCCCTTCAAAACCCACCAGAAACCCTCTGTACCCACATGTAGGTACCCCCCTTCACCCCTTAGGGCTATGGTAGTGTTGTACAGTTGTGGGGAGTGGGTTTTGTGGGGGGAGTGGGTTTTATGGGGGGGGGTTGGGGGGCTCAGCTCCCAAGGTAAGGGAGCTATGCACCTGGGAACAATTTGTGAAGTCCACTGCAGTGCCCCCTAGGGTGCCGGGTTGGTGTCCTGGCATGTGAGGGGGACCAGTGCACTACAAATGCTGGCTCCTCCCATGACCAAATGGCTTGGATTTGGTCGTTTCTGAGATGGGCGTCCTCGGTTTCCATTATTGCCGAAAACCGGGGACGATAGTCTCTAAGGACCACCTAAATGTTGGGATTTGGGCGTCCCTGACCGTATTATCGAAACGAAGGATGGACGCCCATCTTGTTTCGATAATACAGGTTTCCCCGCCCCTTCACCGGGATGTCCTTAGAGATGGTCGTCCCCGTTTGATTATGCCCTTCTATGTTATCAAGGTACAAATGATATTGAAATGATAGAGTGGAACAAGTTAGAGAAGGGGTGGGCGCTATATGTTAAAGAGGGAATTGAGTCAAACAAAATAAATATTCTACATGAAACAGATAGCAGTGTGGAATCCTTGTAGATAGAAATTCCATGTGTGAATAGAAAGAGCATATTGCTAGGGCTGTACTACCATCCCCTGGGACAGAACAGACAGATGAAGAAATGTTTACAGAAATTAGGAAAGCTGGCAAACTGGCAACATTATAATAATGGGCGAGTTCAATTACCCCAATATTGACTGGACAAATGCTACATCAGGGAGTGCTATGGAGGTAAAATTCTTAGATATAATAAATGACTGCTTCTTAGAGCAACTGGTCCAAGAACCAACAAGAAGGGGAACTATTTTAGATCTAGTCCTTAGTGGAATGCAGGGCATGCTACGAAAGGTAACAGTGTTGGATCCACTGGGAAACAGTGATCATAACATGATCAAATTTGAGCTGATATCTGGAGTGAAGTCACTAAAGAAATCTACTGTAGCCTAGACTAGATGTATTCTATGTATTAACAAAGGTGGAAAGAAGAGCAAATGATAGCCAGGGCGGTTAAAAGGTGAAGTGAGAAAGGCTACTAGAACCATAAGTATATATATTTTTTTGTTTTGTTACAGTTGTACCCTGCGCTTTCCCACTCATGGCAGGCTCAATGCGGCTTACATGGGGCAATGGAGGGTTAAGTGACTTGCCCAGAGTCACAAGGAGCTGCGTGTGCCTGAAGTGGGAATTGAACTCAGTTCCTCAGGACCAAAGTCCACCACCCTAACCACTAGGCCACTCCTCCACCCATCAAAGAATGGAAAAAGGATCCAAATAAAGAAAATAAGAAGCAACATAAGCAGTGTCAAGCTAGATGCAAAGCACAGATAAAGCAGGCTAAAAGAGAATATCAAGGAAAACTTGTCATGGAGACAAAAACTCATAGAACACCTTTTTCAGGTACATCAGAAGCAGAAAGCCTGTGAGGGAATCCGTGGGACCATTAGATCACGAAGGAGCAAAATGGAGAACAAGGGCATAACAGAGAGATTGAATGAATTCTTTACTTCAGTCTTTACGGAAGAAGATGTAAGAGATCTACCTGTACTGGAAATGGTTTTCAAGGTTGACTATGTGGAGGAACTTAAAGAAACCTCAATAAACCTGGAAGACATACTGAGCCAAATTGACAAGTTAAAGAGTGATAAATCACCTGGAGTGGATGCTATACAAACCAGGGTAATGAAAGAACTCAAACATGAAATTGCTGATCTGTTGTTAGTGATCTGCAACCTGTTGCTAAAATCATCCATAGTACCTGAAGATTGGAGGGTGGCCAATGTGATGCCAATTTATAAAAAGGGTTCCAGGGGTGATCCAGTAAGTCTGACTTCAGTGCCGGAAAAAATAGTGTAAATTATTATAAAGAATAAAATTGCAGAACACGTACACAAAAATGGTTTAAATGGGACAGAGTCACCAATTTGCTTCATTTCTTTGAAAATAAACAAGTGGACAAAGGTGAGCCAGTTGATGTACTGTATCCAGATTTTCAGAAAGCTTTTGACAAAGTTCCTCATGAGATGCTCCTGAGAAAATTAAAAAGTCACAGGATAGTAGGCAATGTCCTTCTGTGGATTAGGAACTGGTTACTGGACAGAAAACAGAGGGTAGGGTTAAATGGACATTTTTCTCAATGGAGGAGGGTGAATAGTGGAGTGCTGAAGGGATCTGTACTGGGGACAGTGCTATTTAACATATTTATAAATGATCTGGAAAACAGAATGAGTGAGGTGATTAAATTTGCAGATGACACAAAACTATTCAAGGTTGTCAAAATGCATGCAGATTGTGAAAAATTGCAGGAAAACCTTTGGAAACTAGAAGACTGGGCATCCAAATGGCAGATGAAATTTTATGTGGAAAAATGCAAACTGATGCACATTGGGAACAATAATCCAAATCATATCTAATGCTAGGGTCTACCTTAGGAGTCAGCACTAAAGAAATCTAGGTGTGTCATTCTAGACAATATGCTGAAATCTTTTGCCCAGTGTGCGGCGGCAGTCAAAAAAGCAAACTGGATGCTAGGAATTATTTGGAAAGGGATGCAAAATAAGACCAAGGAAATTGTAATGCCAGTGAATCACTCTATAGTGTGACCTCACCTTGAGTATTGTTTTCAATTCTGTTCTCTGTATCTCAAAAATAGATTTAGCAGAATAAGAAAAGGTTCAAAGAAGAGTGAACAAAATGATAAAGGGGATAGAACTCCTCCCGTATGAGAAAAGGCTAAAGAGATTAGGGCTCTTCAGCTTGGAAAGGGGACGGCTGAGGGGAATATGATTGAGGTCTGTAAAATCCTGAGTGGTGTGAACGGGTAAAAGTGAATCGATTTTTCACTCTTTCAAAAAGTACAAAGACCAGGGTACACTTGATGAAAATACATTGAAATAATTTTAAAACAAATAGGAGGAAATATTTTTTCACTCAAAGAATAGTAAGCTCTGGAACTCGCTGCCAGAGGATGTGGTAACAGAGCTAAGCACATCTGGGTTTTAAAAAGGTTTGGGCAAGTTCCTGGAGGAAAAGTCCATAGTCTGTTGTTGAGATGGACATAAGGGAAGCAACTGCTTGCCTAAGGATTGGTAGCATGGAATGGTGCTACTAATTGGGTTTCTACCCTGGATTGGCCACTGTTGGAAGCAGGATACTGTGCTAAATGGACCATTGGTCTGATCCAATATGGCTGTTATGTTCTTATAAAGAAGGGCAATAACAATTATATAAAAAGGGGTGGAGCATCTTTTTCATGACTAAAGACTAAGGGGCCCCTCTTACTAAACTGCGTAATCATCTACATGTGCCCAACGCACGCCAAAATGGAGTTACAGCCCAGCTACCGTGTGGCTCTTGCGGTAATTTCATTTTTGGTGCGTGTCTGATACGCATGTCCAAAAAATAATTTTTATTTTCGGACACACGTATTGGACGTGCGCCAAGTGGCATTTCACACACATAGGTCATTACCGCCCAGTTATCATGTGAGACTTTACTGCTAGGTCAACGGCTGGTGGTAAGGTCTCAGACCCAAAATGGACACGTGGCAATTTTCATTTTGCCGCACGTCCATTTTTGGCAAAAAAAATTTTAAAGGCATTTTTTTTACAGGTGCACTGAAAAATGATTCTGTGCATGCCCAAAACATGCGTATACACTACCGCAGGCCATTTTTCAGCGCACCTTTGTAAAAGGGCCCCTAAGCTAGTTAGGGCTATGCAATGAGCAAATGAAGCAACTGAGAGGGGATGTGATAGAAGTTTATAAACTCATGAGTGAGATCAAACAGTTAAATATGAAGGTCAGCAACATTTTAAATAATAAAAGAAAAAGAACATTCACAATCATAAAAGAAAACATCATAATTTTAATTATAACTGTTGGTGGAGGTGTACTTTGTACTTATGAAGGCCTGAACCAAGCAGTTTCAGTGCTGCTAAGTATCTAATATCTAAGAATTAATGTACAGATGATGAGAAGTGGAAATTTCTCTTTTTTCTGTAAATTACAATGATATTAAGCAGGCCAGGTGGAGCAAGTACCCCCACCTCTTCCCCCACCTTCCTCTGACCAAGCAAGTGAAAGACAATGAGCTCCTGCCATTTGCTTTCCATTTGCTGTTTACATGAGTGTGTTTATTAGCCTTTGAGAGACTTTTAGGATGCAGATCAAAGGAAGTTCCAGGTGAAGGGGGGCAGGGCTGACAGAAGAGAGAGATAGAAATCCTGTAGTCAGGACAGGATAAGAAAATATTATTGCAGAGGGGGGGGGGGGGGGATTGTTGTAGGAGGTGGAAGGCCTCCAATTATTTAATGTACAGAAATTAATGTCTCATATGTTAGACAGAGAGAAATGAAGGTTTCTTTCCTTCTAATCATGGGGACAGCCTGCTGGCTTGCACTCCTCCTCTTGCCCTGTTGCCCACAATCTCTCCCATTGAATATGGTCAGGAAACAGAATTCTTTCCCATGCCCTTTGAAGTAAGGCTACTATCCAGGAGAGAATTACCTTTTTTACAACCATGAGAGGAAGACCAGGTAACACCTTATTCCCTTCTCTGCCTAGAACAATTCAAACACTATCTCCCTGATCCCTGGAGTCAATAGCAATAGTTCTATTGACAAGAGAAACCTAACACCTCTATAGCAACTCTATAAGGAAGCAGTAAACTTTTGTCTCCTCTTTCAGAATAGGGGAAATACTAATTAAAGGTTCTGAGAAATGTATTCTTGTGTGAAAAAGGCTGTAAAGATGAATAGAAGAGGTCCAAAACATTTGGACAACAGACCAAATGCATCTTCAAAAGGAAATATAAACAGATGCTATATATTTCTTTATTGTCAGGAGATCCTGCCTGACTGTAAGATGCTAATTAAGGGGGTGAGGAAACCCTCCCTCCTTCTTGTGCTCCATGTATTGAAAGGGAAAACAAATCCTATATAATATTTCTCTTCCAGATAGGAGGGTGGGCAGTGTACATCTCTTTTGGCTCCCAAGCCAGGGAGTTTGAAAGGATGTCCTGTTCCCGCTTTTCATTTGTAATTTCATTTTCTGTAATATGTTCTTCTTTTCTATTCTATACTGTATCTATATTTATTCCTTATTTTTCCTAATCTTGGGAAAATAGAATAAACTTGTGTTTTTCCCCAAAGGAAGCTTTCTTGGTTCTGTTCTTTGGTATTTGTTTTAAAGGCTTTAATCCACCTGTCAGAGTTTCTTCAGGTATAGTTGAGAGGGTTTGTCTGCGTAGTATTGCTGGCCTGATTGGACTCCGCCGGCCGCAAGAACAGACGCAAACATAACCTGCTAAAAGACCACGTCAAAATGTCTTGTTTTAGTTGTAAACTGCCAAGCATATTTTGGATCATGCGGGTTATAAGTATTTTAAAAACATAAATAAACAAAGGATAAAAATCTAAAAACAAGTCACAAGCATGCACTCAAACTGCAGCGGAGAATTAATAAAACTAGATTTTTCCCCCTTTTATATTTAATCTGAAATGACATGAAACATTCTTGAATTTCAGGTTTTCTCTTGTGCCATCAATAGTGTGTATTATGTTTCAATAAAGCTACTGATGACACTGACCCCTGAAATGATTTTTAAAAATAAATAAATATGAAAGGTCCTGTAAATGGGTAAAGGGTCATGAATTTGATATACTGCCTTTCCGTGATACAACAAAACCAGTTGATTTATTTATGTTTGAACATTTATACCCCACTTTTTTCCACAGTCGTGCGGACTCAAAGTGGCTTACAATGTGCAGAATAGGCCAAATTACATTGGGAGAATTTCCTCAGATTCTGTATATGGCATTCATATGCCCAAATTTCCGCATGCAATTTTATTGACTGAAGAACCAATTAGTGCAGATAATCGGGTGCTAATAATCAATTATCAATGCTAATTGGCAACACTTAGAATTTATATATACATCTTGCTAAGTGTATTCTATAAAGATATGCACGTAAAATTCTAGTGTTTGGATCTGAACGGGGGCATGGCCATGGGGAGGCATGGGTGGGTTAGTGAATCCTCTTTCTAAACTTTTTTTTGGTGTATTTTTGAATATCACAGCACGCTTATTTATTTCTTCCATTATGGCCTTGCATTTTTCGCCAACTGAACATCATAGTGAAAATGCCTCTCCATGTGTGTACACTCTTCCAAAATAGTGTAGAGCTTTAGGATAGTGTGCGCACTTTCCTGGATGAATTTGCACTATTGATGCAAAGTGCACATAGTATGCATGCACTATTGAGACATTGTGCACGCTCTTGCAAGTAGGGCACGCTGTTTTGGAACAGTGCACATTCCTTCTGAAAGAATACATACAAGCTGCTAACAAAAAAAAACCTGAAAGGGAACAAAAATTCCCAAAACAACACAGGAAATTGAACAACACAAACATTTTTGGACTGCATAGCCCTAGTGTTAACTGCATTAACATACAGTAACGCAACAATGCAGATCAGTACCTCTGGCTCTTAATGACCTACAAGATCCTGATTTGCTGACGAGTACTATGTCACTGTCTTATTCGTTATTTCTAACACTGATCTCTAAAACCAGAAAACAGCTTTCATCTGGTCATGATCATCATGCTATTCATACCATAGCTTCAGACCTCAGTTCAGGTGTGTAAGTGGCAGAGCAGGTTTTCGGCTTCTTTGAAGATGCTGCTGCCCCTGGAAAGTCGCTAAGATAACACTGATGGTGTTTTGTAGTAAACCACCTAGAGCCCAGAAGTTTCTGTTGAGTACTGCCAGGTGAAAGAAGCTAAGCCAGAAATTACATCAGGCAGGTGGCAGAGCTTATGCTAATACATAACAAGAGGAAGCAAAGTCATTAAGTTATTACAAACAAAGCAGGATAGTGATGCAATTTGTACACACCAGTGGTCAAAGTCTTGATTTATTTGTTTTAAGATGGAATCAGTGGCATAACCAGACCTGACATTTTTTTTAGGGGGGGCAGAGTTAACATGGGGGCACTAGGCATATAGGTGTGAGTTGTTCTTAATATATAAATAATGCTGTAGAGTACACTTGATAATGAATTTCTAAGGGCCTCTTGTACAAAGCCGTGCTACCAGTTCCGTTCCTATGGGCTTCCTCTCATTTGCCGTGTAGGAATCGCTATTGCGGCTTTGTAAAAGAAGCCTTAAGTAAACAGCCTGTCCTGCATCAACAATAACCCCATACACACTTATGGAAACTTTGGAAACAATAACTTTTTAAATATAGTAGCTTTATCCCATTACTTAAAATTTGCCATTATAGTAGACTTCTGTCTGGTCAACATCTTAACACACATCGCAGTATCTGGCAAAATAATTACCACAATGGCATATATCCTTCAACTTTGCTTTACAAGAAAGCTGCATTAATAAAACAGGTAAAATACCTTTGAAGTAGCAGTTTAATTATGTAATCTGAAAATCTAATATACAAAAAATATCAACCCCTGACACAGTACACTGGACCATCATGCTGTTAAGTTACACATATATTTTGCATCCACATAAAGTCCCATAATCCCTCCTCTAAGAATGATACTAAAAAATCTAAAAAGATATAGCAGAATTAGAAAAGGTTCAAAGAGGGGCAACCAAAATGATTAAGGGGAGTGAACTCCTCTCATATGAGGAAAGGCTTAAGAGGTTAGGACTCTTCAGCTTAGAGAAGAGATGGCTGAGGAGGGATATGATAGAGTTCAATGAAATCTTGAATGGAGTAGAACAGGTAAACGTGAATTGTTTACTCTTTCAAAAAGTATAAAGACTACAGGACACTCAATGAAGTTATATGGTAATACTTTTAAAATGAATAGAAGGAAATATTTTTTCACTCAATGAATAGTTAAGCTCTGGAACTCGCTGTTGGAGAATGTGGTAACAGAAGTTAGCGTATCTGGGTTTTAAAAAAGGTTTGGACAAGTTCCTGGAGGAAAAGTCCATAAACTGCTATTAAGGTGGAGATGAGGAAAGTCACTACTTATCCCTGGGGTTGGCAGTATAGAAACTTGTTACTCAGGATTCTACCAGGCACTTATGACCTGGATTGGCCACTGCTGGAAGGATACTGGGCTAGATGGACCATCAGTCTGCTCCAATATGGCTTTTCTTAAGTTCTTATGTAAAGAAGAAAAGGAGCATTTCTTAAGGAACTCACCAAACAAAAATAAACAATTCTGATTTTGGTGTCACCTCAGTAAAAACAAACACTCTGTAGTTCCAAGCTTATTGTGAAGTACCTGTAATGCCAAACCTAGAAAACGTTTCCCCAGGACCTATACAGCTAATCTACTTTACCATAACACTGCTAATTCAGGCCCTCATGATCAAAAGCAAACTCTGGCGCTAGAAGCTGTTAACGCCATACTAGTGCCAGAGTTTGCAGCCGACCCATGATCAGAGCCCTCGAGGGCCTGAAACAGCGCACTCGAGGGCTCTCAGCGCAAGTAGCATGCAAATGCATGCTAAACAGGGCTTCTAGCGCAATTAGCTTGCAAATGCATGCTAAATGGCGCTTAACGCATTCATCCTCAATGATCAGCGACCAGCGCGCCAAAGATTGGGTCGCTGGCCGCAGCAAAATCAACGCCAGCTCTGAGCTGGCGTTAGATTTTGCGGATCATTGGGGAGGAATGGTGAGCCCTGTCCAGCATGCAGTTGCATGCTGGCAGGCCCCCCTTCCCCCCCAAGGCAAACGCGAACGAGGGGCTGGAGGTCCGGTGGACCTCCGGTCCCCCCCCCCATGTTCACGGAGGGCTGGAGATCCGGTGGCTCTCCAGCACCCCTGAACCCACGCCGCCTCCCGAAAAACGCTGTCCTACCCTCCCACCCACCAGCGGGGGGGGGGGGGGGGGGCTGGAGGATTGGTGGGTCTCCAGCCCCCGAAACCCCCAGAAATCGTTGATCCATCGACGGGGGGGGGGGGGGGGGGCTGGAGGTCCGGTGGACCTCCAGCCCACCCCAAATCCTCCCCCCAGCGTTGTCCTTAGATTCCCTGGTGGTCCGTGGTGTGCTGTGGTTTCGTGACACCCCCCTGGCCCCGTCCCGACCCCCTCCCGGCCACCATACCTTGTGTTGGAGGAGGGACGCAGCCTGCCTGCCTCCCTCCTCTTCCAGTCAGTCGACGATTCCCTTACATGGTCTGTAGCCCCGCCCAGTACATCCCAGGATGCAGTGGGCGGTGCTGGGCGTTGCCATTTTGGGCGTCGACTGACTGGAAGAGGAGGGAGGCAGGCAGGCTGCGTCCCTCCTCCAACACAAGGTAGGGGGGCTGGGACGGGGCCAGGGAGATGTCACGACACCACAGCACACCACAGACCACCAGGGAATCTAAGGACAACGCCAGCCCCCCCCCCCCCCCCCCCGTCGATGGATCAAAGATTTCTGGGGGTTTCGGGGGCTGGAGACCCACCGGACCTCCAGCCCCCCTCCCCGTCGCTGGGTGGGAGGTTGGGAGAGGGTTTGGCCGGCGGCGGCCACGACGTTTTCTGGGGGTTTGGGGGGGGGGGCCTCTTTGTTCAGGCCTCGGGGCAGGCTGTTTGAGAGGTTTGGGCTTTTGACAGCCCAGACCTGTCAAACAAGTGCGGGAGGATTGTGCTGAGCGCATGCTCGGCACAATTCTCCCGCACTTTAAACATGATAATCAAAGATAATAGCGCTGCTTAGATTTGCATGCATTATCTTTGATCATCAATGCAGAAAAGCCCTGCGCTGTCCCGGCGCTATTTTTAGGGCGCTGTTTGGAACAGCGCAGGGCTTTTGATCATCTGGGCCTTACAGAGGTAACACAACAGGAACTCTACCTAGGAACGCTCAACACAGTAAATATTGCAGTGGGCAGTAAAACATCAATACACCTATTGTAAAACTAAACAAGCTGGATTAGTACAAATGAATCCTACACAGAAATACCTGGCCTTTTTTTTTTTACATACGAACGCAAGTAGACCCTCAAGTACAGAATAAGTAACCACAAACTAAAAGTAGAAATATGAAGTAAAAAATTAAACAACTCCAAGAATCAAGACATACAGTGCAACACCAAAGAAATAAAAACAGAGGTGCATGTCGTTCTGTACTGAGCAGATATAAAGAGAACAGATGCAAATTTCAAAAATTGACATATTCTAATTGCTACATTATAAATTAACAATTAAACGCTGGGGTTTACTAAGCCGCTAGCATGGGTGGCTGTCGCTAGTGCCGACACTGCTCATTCACTTTGAAAGGGATGTGTCAGCAATGCTGCGCGGAACCCACTAACGCAGCTTAGTAAACAGACCCCAAAATGAAAAAAAGAAAATAAGGTGCTACTTTTTATTTTGACTACTAAATACATTTGTTGACTTAACTTTCTTATGCCAAAATCTCCTTCTTAAAGTCTGAACCCAGGACCAGCGCAACCCGGTAAGCAAGGTGGGGGGCACCGACCTCTGGAGGGCGCCACAAACCATACTTATTGCCACTGGCGGCTCACAGTTCCAGCCACAGCTGCAGCCCTTGGTCCCCACCTGCCCACCCTCAGCTTCCCGACAGCTCTCTTTTTGATCCTGCCGCCCTGTATTTAAATCTGTTTTATTTTACCTCAAAGTCAAAACGGAAGTGGTGGCAGCAGTGAAAGAAACAGGCTTATCTCGAACCTTTCCTTCCCTCTCGTGTGTCCTGCCTCTTTTGTAATTTCCTGTTTCTGCGAGGATCGGACACTGTGAGGGAAGGGAAGGCTTGAGGCAAGCCTGCTTCTTTCATTGCTGCCGCCACTGCTGCTTTGACTTTGAGGTAAAACAGATTTAAATGCAGAGTGGCAGGAATAAAAAGGGGGCTGTTGCGGGAGAAGAGGGTAGGGTTGGAACTGGAACTCGGGGGCTGAAAAGGGGGGCAGGTGGGGGCTGGGGTGAATCACTGGATATGGATGGGAGAGGAGGATAGGGGCAAAGGAGAATCATTGGACATGGATGGGAGGGGAGGGCAGTGGAGAGAGGAGAAATCACTGGACATGGATGGGAAGAGAAGAGGAGAGTTGCTGGACATGGATGGATAGAGGGGAGGACAGGGGAGAGAGGAGAGTTGCTGGACACAGAAGGATGGATGGAGGGGACGGCAGGGGAGACAGAAGAGGGAGGGCAGAAGAAATGCTAGACATGAATAGAGAGGAGAGAAGACAATGGACGGAGATGCACATGGATGGAGGAGAGAGGAGAAATGCTGGACATGGATGGACGGGAGGGGAGCGAGAGGAAGGAGATGCATATGGATGGAGGGGAGGGAAGAAAGAGGAAGAAGATGCAAAATGATGGAGATGAGGGAAAGGGAAGAGAAAAACTGCACATGGATGGAGAAAATAGGCAAAAGCTGGATCCACTCTATACATCCTCCAGTCAAGTCCGCAGAAGACCCAGCTTTTACTTATGGATGTAGGGCAAGAAATGAAGAAGAAAGGAGGAAAGTAAAGAAATAAATGGAAAGGAAGCCCTGGAAAATGAGTTAAGAGAACAGATAGAGAGCAGCAGAATCAGAGACTGGGACCAACATGATCAGAAAAACAAAGTCACCAGACAACAAAAGTAGAAAAAAATCATTTTATTTTTATTTTAGTGACTTATTTGAGACTTTACATCTACTGTCTTATTTTGCAATGCATAGCAATGTGTTTCTTTCTGTTTTTTCTGGTATTGTGCTGCATGCAGAGTCTAGCTTCTTAGGATTTCAGGTTAATTTTTGAAGAATTTGAAGAGAGGCTCTCTCTGTTCTGCATGTGTGACTGCAAGGCCAAGTGTCTGAATAGGGATCTGTTTGTTAGGTTCTGAGATTTTGATAACATATTGTGTTTCAGATTTGGCAAGACTGTTCTCCTAATTCATGGTCTATATGTTAATTTGGTTTGTGTCATTTTGGGTATACTGAAGCTGTAACAGCTTACAGAAATTATTTATAATGGAAAAAAAACACAAGTTATTTTTCTTCTCCTATATTGGTGTAATATTTTCAATGATACCTGTTTATATGCACCACGGCTGGTAAAAGGGGTGTGGCTACTGTAGGGGCAGAGCCATAGTGATCCCACCCCTAAGGTTACCCATAATGAGTACCAGTACCTTTTTTCCTACAAAAAAAAAGCACTGGGAGCAGGTGTCTGGTAGTGGAAGAGTTTGTGTTGCTCTCACTGAGGGGAGGGGAGAGAGAAGGTACTAGATGGGGGAAGGGAGAGGTTGGGAGGAGAAAGGAGAGAAAGGAGATGCTAACACCGGCCCCGAGTATACTACTGTTATGGTAAGCTTGTCTTGACTTAGGAAAGAGATTTTGGCTTAAGAAAGCTAGTCAAAAAATGTATTTAATCCAATAAAAAATTGTCACCTTCTTTTACGTTTTTTTCTTTTAGTTCTGTTTATTAACTTTTAAAGTGAACTAACACAGCTACCACATTCTTCATCCTAAATTAAAAATAAAATTATTTTTTCTACCTTTGCTGTCTGGCCATTTAATGTTTCTAATGGTGTTGGCCCCAGTCTCTGGTTACTGCTTCCCTGTCTTCTTTTTGTTTTCCAAAGGTCTCTTGTCCGGTTGTCTTTTTTTTTTTCTCTCCTTCACCTACTCTACTACATCCAACACCAGATCTGTTCCTTTTAGATGTCTTCCTTTTTCTTTTTTTTTTTTGCCTATCAATTCAAATTTCAGTCTCTCTCTTTTTACTGACTACTACAGCTCTCCATTTCTTTCCCTCACTCTAGCCCTCCCAATCTTCTTCCTCTTCTTTCCCAGTCTTTCAATAATTCTTTCCTATTTCCTCCTACCATCCAGAATCTTCTCTTTCTACCTCTGCTATTTATTTATTTGTTGCATTTGTATCCCACATTTTCCCAGCTATTTGCAGGCTCAATGTGGCTTACAATGTATCGTTATGGCATTCGCCATACCAGATTAGATAACAGTTGGTATTACATAGAGAACATGGATGACATAGTAAGATTAAGCAAACAGATATGAGAGGAAAACAATTCCAAGTATTTTTATTTTTGTTACATTTGTATCCCGCGCTTTCCCACTCATGGCAGGCTCAATGCGGCTTACATGGGGCAATGGAGGACTAAATGACTTGCCCAGAGTCACAAGGAGCTGCCTGTGTCTGAAGTGGAAATCAAACTCAGTTCCTCAGTTCCCCAGGACCAAAGTCCACCACCCTAACCACTAGGCCACTCCTCCACAGGTATAGGTAAAGTGGAGAAGTGTTACATTTACAGTTATTGATCATTGTGGTATGCCTTGTTGAAGAGGTAGGTCTTCAGAGATTTACGAAAGTTGGTTAGTTCGTGAATAGTTTTTAGGTTAAGCGGCAATGCATTCCATTGCTGCGTGCTCAAGTAGGAAAAACTTGACGCATGCGTTAGTCTGTATTTTAGACCTTTACAACTAGGGAAGTGAAGATTCAGGAATGTGCGGGATGATCTTTTAGCGTTCCTGGGGGGCAGGTCTACTAGGTCTAACATGTAGGCTGGGGCATCTCCGTGAATGATTTTATGAATGAGAGTGCATATCTTGAACGCAATACGTTCTTTGAGTGGAAGCCAGTGTAGCTTTTCTCTTAGGGGTTTTGCACTTTCATATTTTGTTTTTCCAAATATGAGTCTGGCTGCAGTATTCTGGGCAGTTTGAAGTTTCTTGATGATTTGCTCTTTACAACCAGCGTAGAGTGCATTGCAGTAGTCTAGGTGACTCAGCACCATTGACTGTACTAGGTTGCGAAAGGTGGTCCTTGGGAAGAAAGGTCTATCAAGTATCTCCATTCTCTATGTCTCTCTCTGCCACCTAGCATCTTTTCCCTCTCTGTATCTCTCTCTCCTCCCTGCAATCCAGCATCCCCTCTCTTTCTCTTTCCCCACTCTGCCATCCAGTATCTCCTGTGTCTTTCTCCCCTGCTCCACCATCCAGTATCTCCTGTGTCTCTCTCCTCTGCTCCGCCATCCAGCACTGCTTCTGTCTGTCAGTCTGTGCACCAGGAATGCAGCATTGCCCCATCTCTCTCCCTTCCCACCTCCCCCTGCACCATTCAGCATTGTCCTTATCTCTTTCTCTCCTCACATCCAGCACTGCTCTTTCTAGTATTGCCTCTCTCTCTCGGCTTGCTTGCCATCCATCACCTCCGTTGTACTTCGTACCCTCCCACTCTATCCAGCATTGCCTGTCTTTCTCTCTCCCCCTAGCATGCAGCACTGCCCCTGCCTCTCTACCCCCTACACCATTGCCCCTGTGTAATCTCTCTTCCCCCCCCCCATCCAACCCTGTTCCTCTTTCTCTCTCTCCCCCTGTCCATTCGCCATGCAGTAGTCAGCCTTATCCAGTATTGCCCCATGTTTGTCTCCCCATCTAGTACTGCCCCTCTATTTTTTCTCTTTCTTTCCCCCTCCCATCCAGTCTTACCTCGTTTCTCTGTCCCTCCCCACCCATCCCGTATCACTCGGTTACTTTCTCTCTCCCATTCCATGTACCGACGTCAAGCAGCACAATTTTCATCCCTCCCTCCCTCCTCTTGCAGCCCTGCCAGCCCACACTAATAAATAACACAAAGACGACGCGCAGGACCGCAGCTCTCTGCCTGGTAAGTATGTCCTGTGCCGGTCCCGCCTCCTCTCACATAATCTTCCAGGGCAGGCACAGGAAACAATAGCAGCAGGCAAAGAGCTGCAGTCCCGCACATCTTCTGTGGGTTATTTATTAGCGCGGGCCAGCAGAGCTGCAAGAGGAGGAAGGGAGGGAGGAAAATTGTGCTGCTTGACTTGGGTACATGGAAGGGGAGAGAGAAAGGAACCAGGTAATATGGGATGGGTGGGGAGGGATAGAGAAACAGGGTAAGACTGAATGGGAGGAGAGAAGCAGTGGCCACAAGGACGCTTGGGGGGGGGGGGGGGGGACTGAGCCAGCATTGGGGGGGGGCTATGCCCCTAGATGGAATATAAGGACACAATAAGACCAAAATCTCCAATCATAAAGAACCAAGCACAATATGGGTTTCCCACATATGATGACTGGGGAGGCCAAACCTTTCTAGCTCCAACTGTGACCTCCCAAACTGTAATTCAAAGTGAAAGGCAGCAGAGATACCCATGGCTGGCTATCTTAGTTGGCAGCCCACCTGGGTAGATAGCAGTGCTGCCTCCAGCTTGATTTGCAGTCAGGACAAAAAAGTGCTCAGATCCAGCATTTTCTTATTCTCCCTCCCTGCCCCTGGCCACCTCTGCCACTTCCAAGAACTACATAAAAGAACAGAAAGATGCCTGAGGCCACTGAATCATTGCATGCTGATGATGGATCTGCTGGTCCCACCCCTCAGAAAAGAATGTCTAAGTCAGAAGGGGTTGGACCAGCAAAGTCAGCAGCAGTGTACATGGAACCAATAGCCTCATGTCTCTTCTTAATTTTTTTTTTTTGCCACTGCTACAGGTCCTAGGAAGTGTCAGTGGCAGAGATCACATCAGGATAGGAGAGGGAAGGAAGACACTACTAGAGCAAGGGGAAGGAAATGGTGAGAGAGGAAACATTCACACAGTGGTGTGCTAATTCGGCTTGCACTGGCTTGTGAGTTCTTCCATTTTCACTTGGGCTCCAATTACCTTGGGAACATGGACCATGGTATTGGAGATAAAAGGCTGGCCACACTGCCCTGCCCCCCAAGCCTCAGGGTGCCCTCCATGACCCTATCTTAGCGTGCCCTGGTGGCTAGTAGCCTCTTTGGGGTAGGAAAGAACCCTACTCATCTCTGCCCGCTACTCTGCTTGATACTGCCGCTTCATCAAAATGGCTGCTGAGACTTAAGTTTCACAAGGCCGCAGCTTGAAGTCTTGGCAGTCAGTTTGAAGAAGCAGCAGCATTGAGCAGAGCAGTGGCATTGGGCAGGAAAGAGTGGGGTTCTTTTCTGCTTTGAAGAGGCCCATGGATCACCAGGGTGCATTAAGGTAGGTTCGAGGAGGGCACCATGAGGCTTGGAGGGGCAGGGCAGCCAGCCAGCTAGCCTTTTATCCCCACTACCGTAGGGTTAAAGCAATCATGGAAAACAAAAGTAGATGGAGTCGTGTGGGTGCAGGGAAGGAAGGAAGCTGTAAAAATGGTGGATGGAGTGTGGGTGCAGGGAGGGAAGCAGAAACAAAGGTGGGTCATGGTTGTGGATGCAGGGCGGTTCTAAAAAAGGAGGGTGGAGTGTGGGTGTAGGGAGGAGGGCTGAAACAAAGGGTGGACCATGGATGTAGATGCATGGAGGGGGGATGTAAAAAGGTGGTTGGAGTGTGGGTGCAAGGAGGGGGCTAAACAAAGTTGAATGGCTGTGAGTGCAGGGAGGGGAGCTGGAAAAAAGATTGGTGAGGAGCAATGCTGTGGATGCAGGGGGGCTGTAAAAAAGATGAAGTGTGGGTGCAAGGAGGAGGCTGAAACAAAGGTGGATCATAGCTGTGGATGCAGGGAGGCTATAAAAAAAAAAAGGTGGATGGAGGGGGACTGTAAAAAAGTGAATCATGGCTGTGGATGCAGTGCCGTAGCAAGGGCGGCTGACACCCGGGGCGGGTCGCCGCTGCACCCCCCCCCCCCCCCCCCCCCCGGGTGCAGCACAGTGCACCCCTCCTCGGCGCGCACCCCCCCCCCTCCCCGGAGCGCATTCTTACCACTACCGTAGGAAAGGGGGCAGGAGGGAGGGGAGGGCCGGTCCACCCCGAGTGAACGTCGCTGGGAGCTGCGTCGGCTCCACCAGTTCCCTGCTCTTTCTGCCCCACAACAGGAAGTAACCTGTTCCGGGGCAGAGGGCAGGGAACCAGCCACAAGACTCCTGATGTAGGCCATCCAGCCAAAACACAACGTTCTGTCATTTTTAATGTGGAATTGTGTTATTATTATTTGTTTGAATATGATTACATTTTGTTTATTTTAAACTTAACTTCAGGTCCAATTATTGGATAGCCTGGCTCATATTCCCACCTTTTTGTTTACACTTTTTTGGAAATTGACATCTTTTCCAATTTTGTATTTAGCAGAGTACAGAAGAAAATGTATTTCTGTTCCTTTTACCAGTATTTTCACTGTTTAAAGAATCTGGCTTTCTTGGGGGTCTCCAGTTTTTATCTGCATGTTTTTTATGACCCCCTATTTTGAATCAGTTGAGGGTCTGTCCATGTTCTGCAGGTATGACTGAGAAGTAGGATTCTGCTGGCGTGTAGTCAGTGCCGTAGCGAGGGCGGCTGACACCCGGGGCGGGTACCCACTGCGCACCCCCCCCCGCGTGCAGCACGGCGCCCCCCCCCCCCTCGGCACGCACCCTCCCCCCCCCCCCGGAGTGCATTCTTACATTGAATTAGGAAGTGAGGGGCAGGCGAGAGGGCCGATCCACCCCCGAGTGCACGTCGCTGGGAGCTGCGTCGGCTCCGATGGTTCCCTGCTCTCTCTGCCCCGGAACAGGAAGTAACCTGTTCTGGGACAGAGGACAGGGAACCAGCGGAGCCAACACCCCCCCCCCCCCCCAGCGGCGTGCACCCGGGGCGGACCGCCCCACCGCCCCCCCCTTCCTACGCCACTGCATGTAGTGTCTGTGTAAGAATGTGTAACACTCCAGCTTGTTCCAATTTCCCAGTAGTAGATATATTAGTATATAGGGTGAAAATAGTCTGATGGTAAATCATGTCAGATTTAATGTCAATAACTTTATTGGGAAATGAGCTAGCAGATTGGGATGCAACTCCATTTGTTAAATCTTGGATAAATAGCAAACATAGGTTGGCTTCAGATACAAGAGTGTGGCAAAAATCAACCCCACCGTCCCACTAGCACATTCACCTTCTTCTACCTCCCCTCCCACTCTCTCTCTCTATGGCACACCTACCTTGCTCTCCCCTCCCTCTCATGGTACACTCGAAGCAGCTGGTGCCAGTTCTCCTGCTCCTCTGCAGAAATCGTGTGGCAGGAGGAGGAAGTGAACCACTGCACATCGAGTCACTTCCTCCTCCTCTGCCAGTTTAGATTCCACTGTTTATGTCGAGGCACTAATTCTCCTTTGCAGTTCGCACTACCAGTCATAGGCGCCCGGTATCCGAGGCTTGGGGAGGCTAAGCCTCCCCAGCCGCAGGATCAGATCCTGATGACGTCACCTGTAGTTTCATGTGACGACGCCCACACGACCCAGTTCCGCCTGCCCGGGGCTCACCGCTCGTCCCAACTGCCCGCCCTCTTCTCTCCCCCAAGATCCCTTTCCTTTTTTTCTTTTAAATTTACCTCCACTGTCCGGCAGCGCAGCGACAGCATCAGCGAAAGCGCTCCCAGTAAAAGCGCTTCCCTTCGCTCAGTGTCCCACCTTCTTCTGATGTCATGATGTCAGAAGAAGGCGGGTCACTGAGCGAAGAGAAGCGCTTTCACTGACGCTGCGCTGCCAGACTTCGGAGGTAAATTTAAAAGAAAAAAAAGGAAAGGAATCTTGGGGGGGAGGAGAAGAGGGTGGGCAGTTGGGGCAGGGGAGAGAGGGCCATGGATGGGATGGCAGGGCTCAGGGAGAGAGGGGAATTGCTGGATATGGGTGAATGGAGGGGGGCAGGGGAGAGAGGAACATGGATGGGAGGGCAGGGCAGGGCTCAGGGAGAGAGGAGAATTGCTGGATATGGATGAATGGAGGGGGCAGGGGAGAGAGGGACATGGATGGAGGGCAGGGCTCAGGGGAAGAGGAGAATTGCTGGATATGGATGAATGGAGGGGGCAGGGGAGAGAGGAGCATGGATGGACATGGATGGGAGGGCTGGGCCCAGGGAGAGAGGAGAAATTGCTGAACATAGATGGGAGGGGAGGGAAGAGAGAGGAAGGAGATGAGATGAGGGAAAGGGAAAGAGGAGAAAAACTGCACATGGATGGAGAAAATAGGCAGAAGCTGGATTCACTGGACAGTCAAGTCTGCGGAGGACCCAGCTTTTACTTACGGATGTAGGACAAGAAATGAAGAAGAAAGGCGGAAAGTAAAGAAATAAATGGAAAGGAAGCCCTGGAAACGGAGTTAAGAGGACAGATAGCAGCAGAATTGGATACTGGGCCAGCATGATCAGAAAAACAAAGTCACCAGACAACAAAGGTAGAAAAGATCATTTTATTTCACTATAGTGTTTGGAATATGTCCACTTTGAGAATCAGGAGCTCAACGTTAAAAGTTTATATTTATTTACTTATTTTTGGCATTTTATCCCACATTAAACATGAATTAGGGTGTTTTGTGGCTGTACATGAGAATTGTGATATTATGATCCCTTGTTTCATATTGTTGATGGTCTGCATTTTCCGTATGGGTGGTATATTGGTGTATTAGGTTCTGCCCAGTGTAATATTTATGGTACAGTAAGGTTCTGAGTGTGTTTTTGCACAAAGTTGTGCATAGTGTTTTGCAGTTGAGCGACTGTGGTTAGTATATGCTTTGAGCAACCACTTTATTCTTTGACACATGATACATATCTAATATCTAAATTTAATAAAAGATATTAATTGTGACTTATTTTTATTTTTTTTTCTGTGTGTTATCAGACAATTATGGATTTAAGCTCTACCCCTGGCCCCACCCCTAACCCCGCCCCCTTTAGCCTCCACAAACAGTTGGGACACCGACCGCCTATGCAGGACCTTTCACACAGCTTCAGCTTCCTAAACTGCATGGGTTCCCATTGATTTCAGTGCAAATACTGCACAACTGGTCCCATGCACCTCCAGAAGCTGATGCTGTGTGAGGCACCGCTCCTCCTGCTGAATCTGCATGGAGCACAAAGGCTGGCCATAGGAGAGGAGGCTGGGAAACAGGATGTGAAAGTATGAAGGGGAGGAAGAAGAGAGATGAGAATGGGGTAGAAGTATGAAAGAGAAGGGAGGATAAAAAGAAATAAAGGCGAAAGGAGGATGGTGAGAGACAGAAACAGATGAAAGAGAAAAGAGATGAAGGAAAAAGGTAAAGGGTGTGCGATGGGCAGTATGTAAGAAGTAGGAAAGGGTGAGTGGTGAGTACTGGGAGAGGAGAGGAGAGGAGAGGAGCATGGGAAGTATGAAAATGAGGGAAGAAAGGAATAGAAGATTATGAGCAGGTTAAATAAGGACCAAAAGGTAGTGAAATAAGTGAAAAAGAAAAATGGCAGTAAGGCAGAAAAATCTAGAGAAGGAGACAAAAGAACAGAATGGATAATAGAAAAAGGAATGTAAAAATCAAAGAAAGAAAAGAAAAAATAAGAAAATGCCAGAGAAATGAAAACTGGAAACATAAAGAAACTGAAGAATGATCAAGAGAAAAAATATATAGGAAAAAAATAAAACTACATCAAGAATCACAAGGTTTGAAAATACATTAATTTTTTTTCTGTTGCAACTGAACAGGGTTGAAGCTGGTAGGGCTAGGTCTATGGAAAGTGTTTGTAACAGAGAGAGATGGGGGTGATGGAGAAAGTTTACCCTCCCTGCTATTCTGATTGACTTACTTCTGCACCCTCCTCCCGCTTTTCCTATGGAAACTATACAGACACACTACACTTGCGGGCCTGGTATTACACAATTCCTTGCTCAATCCAATGTCATGCTTCCCTGGTCTGTTTTCTGATCCCTCTCCTTACTTCCAAGTCAGCAGTGGTATTACATGGTAATACTTTTAAAACGAATAGGAGGAAATATTTTTTCACTCAACAAATAGTTAAACTCTGGCTTGGAACTCCTTGCCAGAGAATGTGGTAACAGCGGTTAGTATATCTGGGTTTAAAAAAGGTTTGGACAAGTCCATAGTCTACTATTGAGATAGACACGGGGAAAGCCATGGCCAGTGATTGGTAGCATGGAATCGTGCTACTATTTGGGTTTCTGCCAGGTACTTGTGACCTGGGTTGGCCACTGTTGGAAACAGGATACTGGGCTAGATGGACCATTGGTCTAACCCAGTATGGATATTCTTATGTTCTTACATAAACCAACTAGTGTTAAGCTGTGTTATTGGCAAATATTGCACTAGATTCTATATATGTCGCCAAAAAATCAGCACCGAAAAAATACGTACTAAGGGCTAGATCGTATACACCATGCCTAAAAAACTGGCACAGAAAAAAAAATACACCTAGGAGTATTCTACAAACCATGCCTAACTTTAGGCGCAGTTTATAGAATACGCCTAGGTGTATTTTTTTAGATGGTTTACAGAATACACCTAGTGGTGACTAACTGTAGGCATGGCCATTTACGCCAAGTAAAACTTGATGTAAATTCTCATGCCTAAATTAGGCACGGAGCAGACATATTGTATAACACGTAAATTTTAGGAACCCCTACAACCTGTCCATGCTCCTTCCATGACCACACCCACTTTTGAGATCCACATGATAGAATTTACACGCACCATTTTATAGAATATGCTAAGCAAGTTGTGAGCATAAATAATTAAAGTCAATTATTGTCAATAATTGCTTGTTAAGTGGCGGTTATCAGCGCTGATTGGCTTAAGCCAATTAAGCTGCATGTGCAAATCCAGAATACAACTGGACTTGCACGCACAACTCAAGTCGCACTACATAGAATCTATGGGTAAGCGCTATTCTATAAACAGTGCTCCAAGTTGGGCACTATTTATGGAATAGCACCTAGTACCAGGAGCCATGCCTAACTTTTAGGTGCAAGGATTTACACCAACTGAAACCTGGTGTAATTCCCCATGCCTCAATTAGGCATGAATCAGGTGTGTTCTGTAACAGTGAATGCAAATTCTTGGAACGCCCATGCCCCTCCCATGGACACACCCCTTTTCAGATCCACACACTCTTAATTTACGTACATCTTTATAGAATACACCTAGCAAGGTGTGCACGTTAATTCTAATTGTTGCCAATTTGTGTCAATAATTTATTAGCACCCAAATATAGAGGCTAATTGGTTTATTATTCAATTAAATTGCACAAGGAAATTGAGCACATTCCCAATTTCCCACACGCAATTTTCAGCGTCATATATTGAATACATGGGGATTATGTCATAATGCAGTTTAATTAATAGATTCCTAAATTTCCTTTGGATTCTCAGAAGCACCTCTTGAGAGAATGTAATATTGCAGTTTGTCTTTAAGATAATTGGGACCCAACTCCCTAAGGATTTTGAGCACTAGTACTAATCTCATGAGCTATAAATAAAAGTGAGAGTTAATTCAACTCTTTAAATACTGGAGGGATATGCTTGCTCTTCTTCAATCCAGACAACAATCTAGTTTCCACATTCAGTAGTAGTTATTGCTTATCAGTAGCTCATTTTGGAAGGCTAACTAATGAAACATTGTACTAATCAACCTACGATCAACTCAAAGCATTCATGACCTTGAAATAATACTAGTCAAGAAAAGGGTTAATGTGCCCTAATAACTGGATCCCTGATTTGTCAAAGTACTCTGTGGATCCGTGAAGAGTCCTGAATCTAACATGACCCCCACACATTAAGCATTCTCCTTAAATTGAAAGCACATACCATCGACAGTTAGTAGAGCATTAGACAACTAATCCAAAGAAACTCAAATTTCTCAGGATTAAGTTTCATAATATTATAAGCCATAGGTTTTGACATTTCAAAATGATTGGGGGTGCCAAAAAACAAACATATAGTCACCGTGGAAACCAGGCTGCGGAGTACCGCAAGGATCACCACTAACTATCACCGATCCTTTTCAACCTCATGACGACTCCACTAGCCAAGACCCTATCCACCCAAGGCCTCAACCCATTTATCTATGCTGATGACATTTCATTATACATCCCATACAAACATGATCTGGCAGAAATCACCAACGAAATCAAGCTAAGCTTAAACATCAGAACTCATGGGCAAATGCATTCCAACTAAAACTCAATATAGAAAAAACACACTGTCTCATCATCTCATCCCAATACAATACATGCAAACCCACAAACATTAACACCCCAGGTTACACCCTCCCTATCTCAGACAGCCTGAAAATATTCGGAGTAACAACTGACCGTAACCTATCACTAGAGACCCAAGCGAAATCCACCATAAAGAAAATGTTTCTCTCAATGTGGAAACTCAAATGCATAAAACCATTCTTCCCGAGGGAAATATTTCGTAACCTGGTACAGTCCATGGTACTAAGCCACGCAGATTACTGTAATGGAATCTATGCGGGATGCAAGTATCAAATCATAAAGAAACTTCAGACCGCCCAAAACACAGCAGCCAGGCTTTTATTTGGAAAAACACATTTTGACAGCGCCAAACCATTCAGAGAAAAATTGCACTGGCTATAAATCAAAGAACGTTATCACTTTCAAAATCTGCACGACTGTTCATAAAATTATTTACGGCAAGGCACCGGGATACGTGACAGACCTAATCGACCTGCCAATCAGAAACACCACAAAATCTGCACGATCATGCCTAAACCTCCACTACCCAAGCAGCAAAGAACTCAAATACAAATCCACCTATGCAACCAGCTTTTCCTACCTAAGCGCACAACTATGGAATGCATTGCCAAAAGCAGTAAAAACTACGCTCGACCACCTAAATTTTCGGAAAGCACTAAAGACAGACCTGTTCAGAAGAGCATACCCCACTGACCCAACATAAAAATACCTGGTCACTTGCGACACAATGTAACCAAAGACTGTAACGAACATTACCTGACTCTTCTTCCCCCTTTTCCTCTCTAAGTTCTCCCCAACTGTACCTACCATACATGTACCTCATTCTATTCCAATATCACTTTGTATTCATTCATACATGGTACATTCATACCATGTATTTGTTCAGACCGTAATCGGCTAACGCCGTTAACGGTTATATGTAAGCCACATTGAGCCTGCAAAAGGTGGGAAAATGTGGGATACAAATGTAACAAATAATAATAATATAAATTAACCTCTCCCCCCAAGCACAATGAAGGAGTTTGTTCAGCACCCACATACTCACTGAGCTGGCTCCTATGTTACAGGCTAACACTACCAATAGAGGCTCCAGGCATTGGTTCTCTGTGGTTGCTGCATTATTTTGAAGTTGACCTACAGCAGTGGTCTCCAACCTTTTTCAGGTAAAGGGCCGCAATATGAATATGAGAAAGCTCTGAGGGCCACCAAAATATTTCAAGCTTACACTTAAGTTAAATATTTTGTCATACCACTGCAGTACCTGTGCATCTAAATATGAGTCCTGACCTTTGACCTGTCCTACACTTGAATGTATTTTCATATGGTGCAGGTGTGGTCCTACTCCTGCCATATGCCGACCTACATCCATGTCTGGCCTATGGCAATCATTTTTTTCAAAACTCAAAGAGAAAACCAAAGGTTTCCACAAAGTAATCCAGAAGAAATAGCCATGCTGTCAGGTTCTCAGGTTCAGAGCCCGCGGGGCCGGGCTCTGGAGCAAACGTGAGCCCTTGGGCTGCTGCCGAGGAGCGACAGCAGCAGGCAAAACCCACCAACTAACACTGGGCAAGCACACCGGCAGGGACTGCAGGCACTGCAGGCACCGCCCAGCGAGCCGGAACACATGGACTGGAACACTGGACTGGAATCCCCCGGACTGGAGGATACACCGGACTGGAATCCCCCGGACTGGAGGACACACCGGACCGGAACACACTGGACTGGAGCACATTGGACTGGTCCGCACAGCTTCACCTGCGCTTAGCTACTAAGCCCCCCAGAAGTTGAGCTCCTGGGTTCGAGTAGCCGGCAGGACTTACTGGATACCGGATGACAGAGGGACCAGGACTGGAAACAGAAGTACTCCTAAACCTAAACTGATCTACGTGCTCCCAAGTCCTAAACCAGCAGGAGTGTTCCTAACAGTAAACTGACAAAAGGACTTCCTAAGCCCTATACTAAACAGGAGCTCCTAAGCCCTGCTCAAGAAAGGGACTTCCTAAGCCCTAAACTAACAGAGCAGGGAACTAAACACAAAGCTAACACAGGTGCTACTAAGCACCAAGCTACAAGCAGAGCTCTACACTAATAAGCTAAACCAAAACTAAGAAGCTACCTAAGCACTGCTCTAGCAAGCTAGATACAACTAACAAGGTGCTTCCTAAGCACTACTCTGGCAAGCAACCAGAAGAGCTCCTAGCACTAAAAGGGAAGACAGGGGAGCCACAAGGAAAAAGCAGTGAAGCTAACACATAAGCCAAAAGTGCTTCTAAAGCACCAAACACCAACAGCAAAGACTGCAATGCTCCCAATAGCACAAACACCAGAAGTACTTCTAACAGCAAACTCTGCAGTGTTCCTAACAACACCAAACCCTGAAGTACTTCTATCAGCAACAGAGCTTCCAAAGCCCTACACACAGCAATGCTTCCAAAACCAAGAGGGAAAAGCAAGAAAGCTAAACACACAGTCACCAGTGCACACTGCACTAACATTCACCTGGACCTTAGCAAAAGCAAGCAGGGAAACTAGACACAAAGTCAGAAGTGGACACTGCACCACCCTACCTAAAGCAAACACCACCGTTGCAAAGGCTCTGAAGGAAACAATACCACTTCCTTATCAAGGCCCTCCCTGATGATGTCACACTCCCTAGACCTAGGCAAAAGCACACTGACCCAGAGAGGCCCAACCAACACCAATGCAACACTGTGAAGCACTTGAAGCCAGTACACCCAAAGAGAGGTAGAGCAACTCAGGCAACACACACACAGGTGCAGTATAGTGAAACAATTAGAGCCATGCTGCTGGAAGCTGCCAGCACAGAGAGACAGAGCCAGCTCAGAAAGGACAGAGAAAAGAAACAGAAGCCAGCTAAGAAGCTGACCCCCAGGAAAGAGGTAAGTTTGAGAAGGGTTCAGACCCCAATCATAACACATGAGAGTGGAAGGAAATGATGTATCAAGATACCACAGGTCAAAAAAGTATATTTAATAAAACAAGTCCCAGTTTGTTAACTCTACACAGACTGTGTTTCGGCTCCAAAGGCCTTCATCAGGAGTTAACTGCTCAGTTCTCTCTCAATAAATGAGTGTAAAAAAAAAAAAAAAAAAAAAATCGAAGAACTGTGCTTAACACACTTGCTGTCTTTCTAAAGAGATACATGTGGGAATACCGCCTCCGGCATCGGCATGCCTTCTGACAAGCATTTACAGGTACTTTTACAAAGACACGCTAGCATTTTTAGTGTGCGCTAAAACTAAGCATGCGCTAAACCAGAAGCATAGCCAGACCGGCGGGAAGGGGGGGTCCAGAGCCCGAGGTGAGGGGGCACATTTTAGTCCCCCCCCGCCATTGCCGCCCCTCTCCCATTGCTGCCGACACCGCCCGCCAGCTATTGTCAACCCCCCTCCCAGATGACCCGCTCGACCCTCCTCCCGCCGCCAACCTACCTACCTTTGCTGGCGGGGGACCCAACCCGCCGCCAGCCGAGGTCCTCCTCGCAAAAGGCTTCCTAGTCCTTCTGTTTCTGACATCCTGCACGTCAGAAACAGAAGGACTAGGAAGCCTTTTGTGAGGAGGCCCTCGACTGGCAGGGGGTTGGGGTCCCCCGCCAGCAAAGGTAGGCGGGTTGGCGGCGGGGGGGGGGGGGTTGAGCACATTGTCGGCAGGGGGTCCAGGGCCCAATCTACGGGGGCCCAGGCCCCCCAGGCCCCACGTAGCTACGCCACTGCGCTAAACGCTAGAGACACCCACATATTCTTATGGAAATCCCTAGCATTTAGAAGGTGCTAATCATTAGTGTATGCTAAAAGACCCCCATAGTGCGCTATCAAAGTGGTCAAGATTGAACATGACACATTTGCAAAACTTGGAGAGTATTTCAGCCAACTGTTTTGAGGGCCCCAATGGAGAACTTCAGGAGCTGCATGTTGGAGACCACTGACCTACAGTAACCACCAGTTGGATATTGTCTACACTGAAGTTTCAAGTCTTCACATGCTGTTTCCCAGCAATATTTTGCTGGCACTAAAAACAAGTTGCATAAGTTCAAGAGTTCCTTAATCTGTGGCAATAATCAAATGGAAGGCACACAAGTACTTTTCTTTTGAATTTGGGTGAAAATTCCAAGGAAGCAAGGGGGTAGGGGGAGGTACGGGCCCAGCAGGAATTAGGCCATATCTCATCAACCCTATGGTTAATAATTACTTCAAGACTGTCCGTGACTAGTTACAGTAACTGTAATGTAAATACAACTACTTCTGCTAGATACATATTTGGTAACATCTGATCCACATGAAAAGAAATGGTGTTAGCTGAAAACATCATCTTCCACGCAAGTATAACAAATAATATGTGATTCCTAATCTTTTATACAATACTAGTAAAAAAGGCACGTTTCTGAAAGAAATGAAACAGGCACTAGCAAGGTTTTCCTCGGAGTGTGTATGTTTGAGAGTGTGTGTGTGAGAGTGACTGTGTGAGAGAGCGAGAGACTGAATGTGCAAGTGTTTGTGAGTGTATGTGTGTGTGACAGAGAGAGAGTGAGACTGGGTGTGAGTGTGTCTGTGAGATTGAGAGTGTGTGCCACCCCCCCTCCCTCCCTTCGAGTTCCAGGGTCATCCCCTCCCTCCCTCCGAGTTCCAGGGTCATCCCCTCCCTCCCTCTGAGTTCCAGGGTCGTCCCCTCCCTCCCTCCCTCCGAGTTCCAGGGTCGTCCCCTCCCTCCCTCTGAGTTCCAGGGTCATCTCCTCCCTCCCTCTTCCTTTCTCCCTCCCAGTTCCTGGGTCCCCCCTCCCTCCCAGTTCCAGGGTTGTCATCCCTCCCTTCCTCCCTCCCTTCCAGTTCCAGGCCCCCTCCGTACGAATTTTGTAAGTCATCTTGACTTACCTCGTTGGGGTTACGGCGGCCGCCAGCAGTGGTAAAAGGCATGCAGGCTCGGCCCTTTTCTCTCTCTCAGCTGTGGTCCTGCCCTCATTTCCTGTTTCCGCAAGGGTGGGACCACAGCTGAGAGAGAGAAAAGGGCCTAGGCTGCACGCCTTTTACCGCTGCTGGCAGCCGCCATAACCCTGACTTGGTAAGTGAAGATGGAACGACCGGCACCGATACCTGAGCGGGAAGCGAGAGGGACGTGGGGTTGCGGAGGAGAGCGGCAGAGTCCGAAGACAGCGAGACAGAGGCGACCACAGTAACATCTCATGACATCAGGCACGCAGGCATCTACTGTGGGAGAGTGACGTCAGGAGATGGTTACAAACCCAGGTAGCCTCATTGGAACATTGCAGGAGCAAATTATTATATTAGATAGCCCTATTTTAACACTTAATACTTCATGTAACCTAGATAATAACAAAATAGTAAACCCCTATTGCCCTCTTTTATTTACTTTCTCCCCCTCCCCCACTAGCAGCAGAAATGATGGTGGTAACATTAGCACAGGACCCTGTATTAATGTGCGCTCAAAGACCCAAGAATTCTGCATGGGTTTCCAGTCTAAGGGAAGTCCACACAGGACGAAGGACAGGACCTGTGAACCTTCCCAACTCACAGGCACTATACTGACAGCCAACACTGGGAATAGGTTATAATGAAGGGACAGCAAGAAAGGGATCATCTCTGTTTTCTGTCATGCTCATCCGCTGATATTACTGAGCTACTGCAAGCACAGAAGCAGCAACTCTGGAGACCTGATGGAGGAAATACACAGAAAACATTAACAGTAAATTTAAGAGACTTAAATCTTGCTCCATGTGCCTTGGCTTATGAGCGAAGTTCATTACTGTCACCGGCATGTGCACAATTAACCTATCTGGAGATCTTACCTCACGAGAAAACAACTGTAGGAATGCATCACAATTACAAAGCTGCCAACTGACCCAGCTTCCAGAGGGAAATTTTCTGATCATTCCAGCTTCTACCATTTGAAACTTGTCCATCAAGAGGATGAGCCACCTCAGAATGCAACTGACCAAAAGTTATCACTGTCAACTGCTGAGCAAGAAGCAAATAGGAACAAACATAGTTTGAAATGTCTATATGCAAATGCCAGAAGCCTAAGAAATAAGATGGGAGAATTAGAACATATCGCACTAAATGAAAAAATAGATATAATAGGCATCTCTGAGACCTGGTGGAAGGAGGACAACCAGTACAACACTGTCATACCAGGATACAAATTATATTGCAGTGATAGGGTGGATCGAATTGGTGGAGCTGTAGCATTATTTCTTAAGGAGGGCTTGAATCAAATAGACTAAAAATTCTGCAGGACAAGAAACACATCTTAAAATCCCTATGGACGAGAAGTGACAGGAGTGTACTATCATCCACCTGGGCAGGATGAACAGACATGTAGAAATGTTATCAGAAATTACAGAGGCTAACAAACTGAGGAACATAATAATAATGGGCAATTTCAATTACCCCAATATTGACTGGGTAAATGTAACATCAAGGCAAGCTAAAGAGGTAAAATTCCTTGATGAAATCAAGGACTGCTTTATGGAGCAGCTGGTTCAGGAGTCAACAAGAGGAGGAAGAATTCTAGACCTAGTCCTTAGTGGAGCACATGATCTAGTGTGGGAAGTAATAGTGCTAGGTCTGCTTGATAACAGTGATCATAACATGATCGGATTTGATATAAGCTCTGGAGTAAGTACACATAGGAAATCCATTTAACTTTCAAAAAGGAGACTATGATAAAATGAGAAGAACGGTGTAAAAAAAAATTAGAAGAGCAGCTGCAAAGTTAAAAAATGTACATTAGATGTGGATGCTATTCAAAAATCCTATCCTGGAAGCCCAAGCCAGGTATATTCCATGTATTAAAAAAGGAGGAAGAAAGGCCAAATGACAGCCAGCATGGTTAAAAAGTGAGGTGAAAGAAGCTATTAGAGCTAAAAAAAAAAAAAACCCTTCATAAAATTGAAAAAAGATCCAAATGAAAACAATAGGAAACAGCATAAGGAATGGCAAGTCAAATGAAACGCCCTAATAAGGAAGGCCAAGAGAGGCTTTGAAAAGAAGATTGCGTTGGAGGCAAAAAAAACACATAGTAAAAACGTATATTAGAAGCAAGAAGCTGGCAAACGAATCAGATGGGCCGCTAGATGGCCAAGGGGTAAAAGGGGAATTCAGGGAAGACAAGACCATAGCGGAGAGATTAAATTAATTCTTTGCTTTGGTCTTCACTGAGGAAGATGTGGGAGAGATATTGGTATCTACATCCAATAATCCTCCCAAATCAAGTATATTGATGATTTTTTCAATATTTTTTTTGTTAATTTATATATATATACACTTTATAAAAAGGAAGGAAAAAGCCTCATCTGACTCCTTTACGAGGCAAAACGCATTAATATCCTGGAGTACAAATTATCATCATAGGCTAAAAAACCTTCCTTAATGTGTTTTATTTCAAACAAAATAATGAGCAACTACTTAGCATTTTGGCTCATCTCATTTTGCTGAATCCCAGTCCCGTAATGCTATTCCATAAAACGTATTGAGCTTTTTTGGGATCTTGCCAGGTATTTGTGACCTGGATTGGCCACTGTTGGAAACAGGATGCTGGGCTTGATGGACCTTTGGTCTGTCCCAGTGTGGCATTACTTATTTGCTTATGTACATACCTTACACTAACACTATCTGCATTTGTCTCACCTATAATATAAACCGCACTGAATCCTGGAAAGGGGATATTAGTGGATAAGAAGAATTGAATTGAATCTTCCATGGAGTTAAAAAGTATAGCTCTTTCATTCAGAACACCATTACCCCAAAGAGGAGGATTGGCTGATTCAAGGGAATTGTCATAGCAATTATAATCACCTTGCTCATTGCAGCCAGCCAAATATCTGTTGAATTGTGCTGTATACCTTGTCACTGACTTATGGGAAGACATGAAGAGAGAGACTAGAAAGATTAAACTTACTGATCACTGCTCCCTTCAGTTAATAAATAAACTGCACACGTTGAAAAAGTCCAATAATAAATACACTAATAAAACACTAGGACCAGATGGCTTCCACATAGGAATAGTTGCAGAATGAAAAAAACGATCCTGAATTGTTTCAAAGTCCTGTGGTAAATCAGATAGGATGCCCATAAATACCTTGGTGGCATAAATGCACAGGAGATGAGACTCTTTCAGTTGAAAGGAAGCTCTGGAATGAGGGGGCATAGGATGAAGGTGAAAGGAGACAGACTCAGGAGTAAATTGAAGAAATACTTCTTCATGGAAAGGGTGGTGAATTCATAGAACAGTCTCCCAGTAGAGGAGATGAAGACAAAGACTGTATCTGAATTCAAGAAAGCTTGGAAAAGTACATAGGATTTCTAAGAGAGTAGATGGATGCGCAGACTAGATAGCTGATTATTGACCCCCGTATGGCCTATCACCGTCCACAGCTTTGTTACCAGATATTCAAAGCTGGAACCTGTGTGGGCTCTGGCTTTAAACATGCAGTTATTTATAAGCCAGTTAAAACATAGCCTCTTAAATTGATATTCATCACTTAAGTGGCCATGGATTACTGCACAAAAGACATACAGACTATTATGCTGTCCCATTTATGTGATAAACCTGGCTGCTTACCTCCAGATTCTATATATCGCCTCTAGCGTTCTGTGCTGAAATCCAAGCATATTCTATAACAATGCACGTAACTTAATTGGCTTAACAAGCTAATCAGTGTTAACAGCACTTAACAAGCAATAATGAGCACTAATTGGCAATAATTAGAATTTACATGCATAACTCGCTAAGCATATTCTGATGAACTGAGCCTAAATTCTAATGTGTGTAGTTTAAAAGAGATGTGGCTATGGGTGAGGAAATGGGCGTTTTGTGGGCGTTCCAGGGATTTACACCATGTTTTCATTGGTATAAATGGAGGTGCATAGTTTTAGGCACTGGGATATCAACTATTCATATTCTATATACTGTGCCTAAATCTAGGCACCGCTTATAGAACACACTTAGTTGGAAATATTTACCACATGGATTTCTTAGACACCATATATAGAATCTAGCCCTTAAGAGCTGAATATCAGCACTTAAGCGGCCAAGTGCTGACTCCACCCCCAGAGCGCCCCCAACATAGGTCTGTACCTCTCGTTGGGGCTGCGCGGGATTTATTCGGCTCTAAAAACTTCTATAAATTTAAAAAAAAAAATCAGGAAAAAAAACGTCCAAGTGCTCGTCAGGGACATCCTTTACTCAAAACAACCAGCTGGAAACCTTTGCCTAGCAACATCCAAGTGCTCGTCAGGGCTGTCCTTCTAAAGTGCCTAACATGGACGTCCTTCACAAAATCAAAAAAAAAAAAAAAAAGAACGACCCTGACGAGCACTTGGGACGTTTTTCCCCCAGATTTTTTTTTTATAGGTGTCCTTCTAGTGCCGAGGACGTCCAAATCAAAAAACTAGTTGGACGTCTCTTCCGATTATGCCCCTCCTCCAGTTCTCTCTCAGCCAATCATAGCACGTTTAGCTGACACCAGTGACAGCTAAACGCACTGTGATTGGCTGAGAGAGACCTGGAGGAGGGGCATCGGACAAATCTACAGGCTACAAGCTAATCTACAAATCTGCAGGCTAATGATGAGCGTGGGGCACTGCAGGATTTAGCCCTGCATATGGGAAGATTAGAAGCTAAGAAATAAGCCAGAAAATACCATTCAGGAAAGACAAAACAGTTCAGAGGCAAGAGAATAAAAATTAACCTGACGATATTGAGGAGCCTGACAAGCTGGAGTTACTGGATGCTGCCATGTCTGTCTCTTTCTCACATGAACCTTCCAGCCCAGAAAAGCTGGTTTTTATTTTCTTTCAGCCTGGCACAAAGGCAAGCGACGCTTAAGCAGTTTTCAGTTTGCCCCCCCCCCCCCCCCCCCCAGGATCGGGATGTGCGAGGACACAAATCAAAACTTTTTGGATGTCCCTCCCTCCAGATCTCTCTCAGCCAATCACAGCGTGTTTAGCTGATACTGGTAAGCTCCGTGTCTCTCTCCTGCTTCTTGCTGCTCCGCCAAAGGGATTCCCAGGAAGTTGTTTTAGTGAAGGACATCCATAAAGAACGTCCTTGGCTGCTCGTCAGAGACGTCCTTTTTTTTGTCTTTTTAGTGAAGGACATCCATAAAGGACGTCCTTGACATGCGCAGAACAGCCAGCATTAACGCTAGACTGCTCTGCGCATGCTCGACCGGCCGACTGGCTTCTGAGGGAATAGAGAATGCAAATGAGCTACAACGAGCAGCTCATTTGCATTCTATTTCCTTGATGCATGGCCGTTCCTTACCGATTCGCTATGGAATCGGTAAGGGAAGGGCTCTTCTGAGGACCTTAGTGCATCTGGCCCTTAGTCAACCTGCATGGGCTGAATATTGGCTAGTTTTAAAGTCCTATTACCTCCATTACTGAAAATATCTAGGAAACATTGCTCTGAAGATCAGGCTTATCTTTAGGAAAGTTCTCTAAAAAAACAAACTAATCACTCCATATGTGATTAATCATTTACATGGAAAATGTAAAAAAAAAAAAAAAAAGTGGCACCCACAGCCAAGACTTTAGGCTGTAAAATCAAAAAAGCCTTCCATCTCCTCTGTGTCTGATGTGCAACATCAGGAAAAATAGTTATTGCTTGACCACAAAAGGGAACTTTATTTTTAGAGAAACACAATTTCAAAATATCTCTTTTCTGCTTCAGTTTGAAATGTCACTAGCAAAGTAGCTCAGGTGGAAATAATATTCTGTAAGGATTCTAAGAACTGAGAAACATCCAGACTGTCTGGTTTTGAAACCTGATCACACTGAGCTGCTTCATCAGTAACTTAAACACCTCTAGGAACATAAAACTATTAGCCAAGACAATAGAGTCTCCTTGAGGATACTGCAAAATATCTTTCAAGTACATTTTGAAGAGTTCAAATGGTGATAAATAATGAGTAATTGGAAAAATTCAGCAGTCTCAAATTTCTAGTACCTCAAACTATCTCTAACATCAGACACAACAGCTGATTGCAAACTAGTAACAGATGACTGAACTTTAAGTACTTGTGGGCCCAGCTTAGTTAATCTTCCTTCATACTCTGCCAATTTGGCAGCAGTATCTTGAGAAAACTTATATAAAAAAGTAGTAGTACTTTGAAATGTTTTCTCTATGGGTGAAACAGCTTGCCATACATCCTATATGGTAGCTTGTTCTGGTGAAGGCATCTGCACTGGAGACGCCATCCTTTCCTAGAGATTTTTCCCTGGTTGGAGGGAGGGGTTGATTCACAAAGAAAGAGCAAACCGTCAGGCAACACATTTAAAAGAGAGGAAGTGCAGATGGCGATCTCACATATTGGTCCATTGGGCCTTTAACCAGCACAATCACAGATTGCCCTCTCTGTTTCCTCTTCTTCTCCATGCCAAAAGATGATAACAGATGCTCCTTGTTCCTTAGTGCTCCCAAAGGGGCTCCAAAGGGGTGTGGCTTGTCCCTTTGGTCACACCCTTCAGGCATGTGCCCACTACCACAGCCACAGTCTGCTTAAGTAGCAGCTACTTGCTTTCAATCACCGAAGGGTGTCCACGGTCCTGTCCAAATGCCAGCTCCAACTCCGTAATAGCCAGATGATCCCAGAAGGACCGCAGAATGGCATCTGTTTAAATAGCAGCTCGTTCCTGTCAACAACCCAAAAAGAGTTTTGCAGCTCTGCCAGCTCTGCTACAACTCTAACAGCCAGATGATCCCACATGGAGGAAATTTTGGCATCGAGCTGCCGTGCACAGTTGCCTACACTTGAATCATTCAAAGTGTTACTATTTTTCTAAAGTACATATCAATGGTACAAAAGAAAAAGTGAGCTAGGGATAATTGCAGCCAAGAAAGAACTATAGCTGTTATATAAATATTTTAAACATTTTGTACATCAGAGAGTCAACAACTTCTCTTCTAATGGATTGAACTTGTAACCCTCCCAAGTAAATTTTGTAAACAACCTACAAACTGCTCTAAAATGCTTTCTATAAAGTTATGTGTTTCAAGTTCAATATATTTGACATACCCCAAATCAAAAATGTAATTAAGCAACTTACAATCTCAAATACATGGGGAGAAGGGAAAGGTACAAATAAGAGCAAAGACGAAACTACAGACAAAAGGAACAGAACGAAAGGCAAACATTTACAATGCTGTTAAAAGGGATCAGCAAGAAAAGGAAGAACATGAAGGCACTTTCTCCTGCCAGTGAACAGCAGGCAGATTCAGAGGTACATAAGCATCACCATACTGGGACAGACCAAAATTCATCAAGCCCCAAATTCCTGTTTCCAACAGTGACCAAAACAGGTCATAAGTCCTTGGCAAGGTGCCAAAAGAGTAAAACAGATTTTATGCTGCCTATCACAGCAATGAATTTTCTCAAGTCCATCATAATAATGGTTTATGGACTTTTCTATTAGGAACTTGTCCAAGTCTTTTTTTAAACCCTGCTAAGCTAACTGCTTTTATCACATTCTCTGGCAACAAATTCTAGGGTTTAATTACACACTGAGTGAAGAAATATTTTCTCTGATTTGTTACTACATAATAGCTTCATTGCTTGCCCCCTTGTCCTTGTATTTTTATATTGTTGGGAAAAAGTAAACAAGTGAATGTTTTCTGTTTCACACCACTCAGTATTTTATAGACCTCTATCATATCTCCCTCAGCCATCTCTTCTTTAAGGTGAAAAGCCCTAGCCGCTTTAGTCATTCCTCATAGGGAAGTTGTTCCATCCCCTTTATTATTTTCTTCACCCTTCTCTGTACGTTTTCTAATCTTATATCTTTTTTTAGATGTGATGACCAGAATTGCACACAATATTCGAGGTGCAGTCTCACCACAGTGCGATACATAGTTCTCAGTTTTGTCTCCATTCCTTTCCTAATAATTCCTAACATCCTATTTGTTTTCATAGCCACCGCTGCACACTGAGCAGAGGATTTCAACATATCATCACCAATGATACCTAAATCCTTTTCTAGGTGGTGACTCCTGATGTGGAGCCTTGCATCAAGGAGCTATAATTTGGGTTACTCTTCCCTAGAAGCATCACTTCCTGGCCTGAGTTCACAGCCATGCACAGCAGTTCTATAGATGTTTTAAACAGTCCAGAAATTGTCCCAAGATAAGCACCTGTCCTATAGATTTCAACAAAGGCATAATACCCCATGCAACCTGACCTGGCAAATAAGTTGCAAAAGGGTCCAGCCTACAGTTTGTGGACCTTGATGATCTAAGAATTGATATAGTCCCAGAGGCCAGAGTTTCCTGGCATTCAAGTAACTCATGGACCCAGTGGCGTAGCCAAGGGTGGGCTTAGGTGGGCCCAGGCCCACCCAGTACCAGCATAGCTATAATGTGGCTGGCAGGGATCCCCAAGCCCCACAAGCCGAAAACTCCCAACAACTGTCCCTCCTGTATACCTTGTAAATAGCAGATCTTCGCCTGCAGTGAGCAGTGACTGATGCATACTGCTTGCACCGGCCCCACAGCCTTCGCTCTGATGTATTCTTGCCTAGGCAGTAACAGGGAAGGGTATGGAGCCAACATCAGCAGTGTGTATTAGTTGCTGCCCGTTGCTGGTGAAAATCTGCTATTTAAAAGGTATGCAGGAGAGGGAGGATATTTGAGAGGACCATAAGGCATGCAGGTGAGAGAAGGAGAGACCACATCAACTGTGGGATGAGGAGGGGTTCTTCTGCCCACCCAAATTGGGCCCAGGCCCACCCAAAATTGGGTGTCTGGCTACGCCCCTGCATAGACCACAGATGGAAGACACTATGAGTCACTGATAACTCCAGCAATCCACAATCAAATGTCATTCTCCTAGTTTAAAAGATAAGCAATGTTTGTTTCATTCACTTGATCTCCCTTTTGTTTTGTTGCCATTTGCACATGAATAGTTGATCCTTAGCATAACCCCTTCCCCTCCCATTTGCTTTTCTCTGTGTTGTGATTTATTTATAAAACACAGTAGTTTGGGCTGCATGACTCCCTCCACTAGAAAATGCCTTGTTCAAGCTCTGAGCAAACTGAAGAAAAAAGAAAGGTTAATTAAGGTGTCTCAGTGATCAAGAGACAGGGCCGGCTTAACCACTGGACCAGGTGAGGCTCTGGCCCAGGGCACTGGTGATTAAGGGGATCTTTTACTAAGCCACAGTTATCAAGGCACAGTGCCCCCCCCCCCCCCCGGGGTGAAGGGGGGAAAAGGGAAGCGGGTGTGTGGTTTGGGGGTGGTGGGGAGATGGGGGGGGGGAATTGGGATGTTCGGCTCTAGGGGAAAAGAATATTAGAAATAAAACGGAGGGGTTGATGGGGGGAGCTCAGGCTATGTGTATTGTTACAATTAGGTTATGGGGATCTGTTATGGGCTGTTGTAAGCGATGACTCCATTGTGGGCCGCTGAAGGCAACTTGTGTTAATGGGCTAATAGCTGTTTTGTTCCACAGTATTAATATTTCAATAAAAATGTAAAATTAAAAAAAAAGAAAGAAACTATCTCAGACTACACCTCCCAAATTGCAAAAAAGTGATCTACAAAAAACTGTCCACTCTGCAGACTTCACTTACCTAGGATCCAAATGGTGGAACTCCTTACCACCCAAAATTAGAAATATACAGGAATAAACTAGATTCCCCAAAATCCTCAAATCGTTCCTATTCTAACAAACCCTCACAAAGAACAACCATATCTCAAACAGTTATCAACTGAATTGTTTATTACTCTATTTATCATTAATGTTTTGCTTCATGTACAATTTCTCATTCATAATAGATTTTCTAAATGTTAAACATCCATAGCTATCCCAGTATGTTTATGATACTGTATTGTAAAATTGGATTTTTACAACAAATTACTTTCTTATGCATTATTCTTTGTTATGTATCCTATACTGTTTATTGTAAGCCACGTTGAACTCAAACTTGTTTGGGATAATGTGGGATATAAATGTCACAAATAAAAATAATTTACCACCACCCATTTTGTAAGTGGTAATGAGCTGCACTAACTGATTACTGCAGGAATGCCCCCTGACACGCCCTCTCCCACAAAAAATAGAAAAAATGGGCGCCTGTGAATGTCCCATGGTTTGCTATTTTAAGCTGTGTTAGACACACATCAGTGCCTAATGCAGCTTAGTAAAGGGCTCCATAGTGCCTTCATTTTCATTTAGGAAGGCCCTTTCAGACATGCTAATTCAGTGGCTCCCAATGTAGATTTTTACCCTGGTAAGTAGATTGCTGGCAAAAAGAAGAGGGGAAAAGGAGAGAACCAGAGCCACAGCTGCCCACAGAGATCTTCTGATCTCTCCATACCTGTGAGCTGTCGTTCAGCTGACACAAGTTAGTGGTGAGCAGTACATCTTTCCTGCTGCTTCTCCACTGCCAGGTTTCCTCTGCAGTCATAACTGTGCAGGATACTAGTTGTGGGCAGGGGCGTAGCTAGGTGGGTTCACAGGGGCATGGGCCCCCACAGATTTAGCCCTGGCCCCCTCTACGTTCGACCCCCCCTCCCACCGCCGACACCACCCCTCCCCCTACCACTTTTGATTCCCCCTGCCGCTGCCAGGTACCTTTGCTGGTAGAGGTCCCGAACCCTCGCCAGCCGAAGTCTTCTTTAGTGCCGGTCTCCGGCGCCTTCGCTGATCTGTTTCTGTGAGTCCTGAGTGACTCCTGACATCCTGCGTGTACGTAACATGCAGGACATCAGGAGTCAGGACTCACAGAAACAGATCAATGAAGGCGCCCGAGAACGGCGCTGAAGAAGATTTCAGTTGGCAGGGGTTGGGGACCCCCCCCCCAGCAAAGGTATCTGACGGCAATGGGGGAAGGTCGGTGGGGGGTCTGCGGCTGGGGAGGCGGGCTAAACTGTGCCCCCCCACCTCGGGTTCTGGACCTCCCTCCTGCCGAGGTCTGGCTACGCTCCTGGTTGTAGGAATGTTAAACTTTTGGGGATCTGCTGGGTACTTGTGACCACTAGCCAATATTGGAGACAAGATGCTGAGCTCGAGGAGCTTTGCCCCTCTCCCCCAAGATTTTCAGAGGTCAAGTTGGTGCCTACATAGGTACTATAGATACAACATTGATGCATACGTGTCTTTATTAAATACTAGTGTAAGCAGCAGAAATCATGTCTACCTTGCAGGCACAGACACACTTACACCTGCTCCATGAGGATGATTTCCAAAGGCCATTTATCCAGACAAATGGGCTATCTGAAAAATATCCTCCCTGCATATAAATGTACATGTTGATGGTTCTTTCCATTTATGTTGCTTCAAGGCCTACTGGTTTGCCTTGAATTCTGCTGCTCTTTGTTGCTTCATTGAAGTTGCCACCCTAGACAACGGCCTTATTTTCCTTAGTTAAGCCAGCCCTGCTGACTCAGCATAGCATATTTTATGTCCTTATGTATATTAAGATAGAAGGCCCAACACACTTTAAATTGGATCTGGTTTATGAATTTATTATTCATCTCTTCCCAATCCAAGCTCAATTTGCCTAGGGTTCACCAAAGGGTTAATCCTACCCTGATGCTACTAGGAGATGAGGCCAGTTCTTTAACTACTGATCAAACTTCAAAGCTAACAACTGCTGGACAGACTTACCAAGAATTACCATTTCCCTGCACACACACCCTTGAACCCGCCTCTCTGACAGCACAGAGTATACAATCAGCAAGAGGAAACTGTTACAGGCTTATCTTTGATTAATGACATTTTCGTTACAACAAGTTTTTACTGCCTATTAGGTTGAGTCGACCCTATTCTGTGTATTCATATTCATGTAACAGTAACACTAAAGTCATGTTTCATAAAGAGCAAAATGAAGCCAGGCTCACGGGTGCACAGAGATTGCCAAGACATTCCACAGAATTGCGGTTTGCAGCTCTTTGTGAAGGGGCAGCACATTGACATGTGGGACAACAGCAAGCTGTTTTAGATGGACTTGAGGAACACAAATAAACTTTATTCTGATTGTCACCAACTGTCACCTCACCTGTCGAGACACAGTGGTAAAAGCATAAATTTTGCCTCTTTGCAGATCATTCTAAAATCTGCAATAGGGTAGGCCATGGCTTGAGAAACTTTAGGTGCCAGGTTATCATGACGCTGAAAAATTGAACCCTGTCTCCCAGGATTTCATACTGCCACTGCCATCACCACCACTAAAGAAAGAAAGGCTGCGTGGACCATTCATCCATCATGGCCATCATTAGCTTTAAGCTGCACAGTGTAAGATCATCTGGTGCAAATTTCATGAGCCTCGACTGTGAGACTTGCACAGGAGTTTCTGCACCACATGATGTAAACTAATGAGAGAGCTGTGATGGATGTAAGGTACATGTCACCTTTCTTTCTGGAGATGCTGTTGGCTGACTGAGTGCCTGGGAAGATGGAAAGGAGGTGCAGGGTGATTGACTGAGGAGGTGCCTGGGAAATGGGAAGGATAGCTGATTAAAGATAAGGGATTGGGACTGGTACATGAGAAAGAAAGAGAGAGAGGACTGGGTGTAAGGGTCCTGAGCACAAATTTAAGCATATAGCTCACTCCTTTTTCCAAAGTGAGTTACATTCAGGTGCAGTAGATATTTTCCCTGTCCCTAGGGGATTCACAGTCTAAGTTTGTACCTGAGGCAATGGAAAGTTAAGTGACTTGCCCAAAATCACAAAAGATCATAGTGGGATTTCAACTGTGCTCTCCTGGTTCTTAGCTTGCTGCTCTACCCATTAAGTTACTCATTTTGCTGACAGCATGGAGTGTCGGCGATGGGTAGAGAGGACCATTGCCTGGCACTGTGCAGCCCCCCCTATAGATACAGAATGGAAAAACAGACTTAACAACTCATGTCATAAAGAAGCTATGGTCACCTTTGGGGGGGGGGGGGGGAGAAAGAGTAGAAGACATTCGGGGGAGGGGTCTCATATAGCTGGTGCCTGTTTTTAGGATGGCTGCTAAATTCAAACCAAATTTGTGGAGGTCTGGGGTAGATACCCTGGAATGTGTGCATCACATGAGGAAGAAACTAATGATGCTTGAAAATTATTTAGAATTTCACAGCTACGATTTAGTACTAGAAATGCAGGGTCATGCATTTAGGCTGCAAAAATCCATGGTAGCTGTACAGTATAGGGAGTGCGGACATCTAGTGTTGGTACCACAAGACTACTATTAGAGTAGCAGCCACCATTTTACAGCAGCAACTACATAGGGACAGGAGTGAGTGGGGTTTGTCCTGGTCCAATGACCTACTCAAGCACCAGAGAGCTTAAGGGAGACCTAGAGGAGCCCTATTTAGATTTGGAGGGGGGGCTTGTAATGGTGGTGAGATTCCAGAAGTAAGCTTCTAATGATGGTGGGGTTCAGGAAGGTTCCAGTCATGTTGTGGGGGGGGGGGGGGGGGGGGAGTGTTTGGTGAAAGAGGAGAAGGTGTGACAAATGCAGACTACCACTGACAGTTATGCATATGCCAGCAAATATTTAGTGCTGACACCTGCATAGCTAAGAAACCAAAGATATAATCTGCTATTTATGCAACTCTGCCCAACTCCACCTCTGCAACACCCCTCTCCTTCTCACTTTTAAATTGGCCAGTTAGTGCCAATGTTCAGTGGCTCTGCCCAGTTGTTGAAACTTGATATACTGCCTTTCAAAACAAGAATCAAAGCAATTTACAAATAGTAAATAAAATATTAACACAATAAAGAAAGGAACCCCCAACTAATGATAGAAAAGAGAACAAAAAGGAGGTGTGGGGGGAGGGGAAGATGGGGAGGGAGAACACCTCATTGAGTTGCAGTCCACCAGCTTATGGAATGCTGCCCAAAGCCTGGGTAAACAGATGAGCCATTAGAGAAGCCCTAAATCTGGGATAAAAGATTTCAGTCCTAAGCTCAGGAGAACGAGAATTCCAGAGCGTGAATGCACCAAAAGGAAAAAGCTGAATGGTGAATCAATTCTACTCTAATCTGGAACAATGAACTTGGGTGCTGAATATAAGCCACTGTCCCGCTGAGAATGATTAATGTGGACAGGAGCCTCATGTATTATTTGTACCTGTAATGTGAATTTATTCTTTTTAATGTTTTTATTTTTATTCTTTGCCTTGTTTTTGTGTTTTGTTTTACATTCAAATTTATTAATACTTGATATACTACATATCGACATTCTTCTATGTAGTTGATGAAACGTTGACACCCTCTGCTCAGTGTGCGGCAGCGGCTAAGAAAGCAAATAGAATGTTAGGTATTACTAGGAAAGGAATGGAAAACAAAAATGAGGATGTTATAATGCCTTTGTTTCGCTACATGGTATGACCGTACCTCAAATACTGTGTGCAATTCTGGCCACTGCATCTCAAAAAAAAGATATAGTGGAATTAGAAAAGGTACAGAGAAGGGCAACAAAAATGATAAAGGGGATGGGAAAACTTCCCTATGAGGAATGACTAAAGCAGCTAGGGCTCTTCGTCTTGGAGGAAAGACGGCTGAGGGGAGATATGATAGAGGTCTATAAAATAATGAGTGGAGTGGAATGGGTAGATGTGAATCGCTTGTTTACACTTTCCAAAAATACTAGGACTAGGGGGCATACAATGAAGCTATAAAGTAGTAAATTTAAAACGAATCGGAGAAAATATTGCTTCACTCAATGTGTAATTAAACTCTGGAATTCATTGCTAGAGAATGTAATAAAAGCAGTTAGCTTAGCGGGGTTTAAAAAAGGTTTGGCTATCTTCCCAAAAGAAAAGTCTATAGGCCATTATTAAAATGGACTTGGTGAAAAATCCACTGCTTATTTCTAGGATAAGCACCATAAAATATATTTTACTGTTTTGGGATCTTGCCAGGTACTTGTAACCTGGATTGGCCACTGTTAGATACAGGATGCAGAGCTTGATGGACCTTTGGTCTGTTCCAGTATGGCAATACTTACGTTCTTGTTTACAATAAATCAAATATTTAAAAGAAAGGAATACCATTATTGACAGGGTAGGATAGAACAGACATTAAATTAATAGTTCACCGCTGCTTGGTTGAATTGACCCTTATATGGTGTATAGCTCCGCCCAACGCATCCCAGGATACACTGGGCAGGGCTGGGCGCCGCCATTTTGTGGTGTCACAGGAAGAAGAGGGAGGCAGGCTACCCTCCAACACACAAGGTAGGGGGTTGGGGGGACTGGACCACCAGGGACCCCTTGCTGGGGAACTGGGGGGGCTGGAGACCTACCGGAGACCTACTGGATCTCCAGCCCTCCCTGAACCTGGGGAGGGGATCATCGGGGGACCAGAGGTCCAGCGGACCTCCAGCCCCCCTATTGCCAGGGGGGGAGTTGGTTGGTCGCCCACTAGGCCACCAGGGACCTTTTGCTGGGGGAGTTTGGGGGGGCTGGAGACCCACTGGATCTCCAGCCCTCCCTGAACCTGGGGGGGGGGGGTCATCAGGGGGGACCGGAGGTCCAGCAGACCTCCAGCCCACCCTGTGGCTGGGGGGGTTTGGTTGGTCGCCCACTAGGCAACCAGGGACCTTTTGGTGGGGGGGTTAGGGGGGGCTGGAGACCCACCGGATCTCCAGCCCTCCCTGAGCCTGGGGGGGGGGATCGTCAGGGGGACCGAAGGTCTGGTGGACCTCCAGCCCCTGTCGCTGGCAGGTTTGCTGTTGGGGGGAATGGGGGCCTGCCAGCATGCAAATGCATGTTGCACAGGGCTCACCATTCCTTCCCAATGATCTGCAAACCCTAACGTCAAATTGGAGCTGGCGTTGGGTTTCCCACGGCCAGCGACCCAATCTTTGGTGTGCTGGCCGCTGATCATTGGGGATGAATATGTTTAGCCCTGCTTATCATGCATTTGCATGCTAGTTGCGTTCAGAGCTCTTGAGAATGTTGTTTCACATGCATGAGGGCTCTGATCATGGAAACGCCGGCACTAGTATGGCGCTAACAGCCTCTAGCGCCAGTGTTTGCTTCTTATCACCCCCCTGTTAGCGCAAAATGTCCAAAGTCCAACTTATTGAACTATTGGAAATGCCCCTCCAAGTATATCATTTATTATCCACATTGAATTATTAGAAATAGTAACCTACAAATTTTAAAAATAAATAAGCTCTTTTAATACATTCCGTCCTTCATTCAGATTCAAGATTGATTGTCCCACAGAAAAAGATAAACTTTCCTGACACCACAAGTTGCTATCAAAAATAGCCATCAACAAACATCTTTATGCAAGACAAGTGACCTTTCACATACTAGAAAATCCCTAGCACCATGTCCAAAACTAATGCTTCTTCTCTAATGTAGTATATATTATTCCATTCAGAAAATGTGAAGAAGGATGCTACATTACAGAAGCAGGCCAGATATTAAAGACAAAAATCAATCCACATAGACTTTAGATATGATACAAAAAGCAGAACAAGGTGACACCTCTGCCAGGGAGCAATTTTTGGTATCGGAGAACTGCATCAATGACCTTATGATCCAGATATTCAAAGGAAACTTAAAACAATCCAAGAATGTAAGCCTTTGAAATTAAAACTGATCAAATATTTTTAAACTAAGAATGGTCTAACTGAACTTTCTAGCCTATTTATAGCAAAAACAAAAACCAACCCCCCCCCTCCCTACTGTCACCTTTTGAGCACCTAGCCATCTTTTCCCCTCTGTTTTTCCCCCTTTGCTTTCTTTTGCTCATGTTGTTCAGTGGAAGGGGATATTAGCTCCCAAAGACTAGTTACAAAATGCATTAGGTTAAGCCCTACAGAAAGGTAGTAACTTGTATTTCTTGTTTTTAACGCCTTAACCTATATTTCCATGCATTAAAGTGGACTAACTCAGCAACCACTACTTCAACCTGCTTTAGTCATCACTAAGGCTAATTATAACTCGCCAAACGAAACAGGTCAGCAACAGAAGTTATAATAGCTTTAAAGATATTTCAAACATGAAGATAAACTTTAAAAAAAAAAAAGGGGGGGGGGGTGATCAAACACAGCTTCTGATTTCTTAACTAGATTCCATTTCTCCCAAGCTCCTTATCATCGACTGTACCAGGAAAGGACTGACCACAATATGAACCATCACAGTTCCAGCCTAAAGGCTACCCTGGAAATGTTCAACCTTGTGGTCAGTTTCACTAGCCAAGATTAAAAAGTTAAAGGTTTAGCTGCCTCCTCATCTAAGAAGGGAGAAAAGTAAGAGCAAAACAGACAGAAGATGGGACCTGTACACGGTGTCCATTCGGGAGACGGATTTTGCTTACCTGCATGATGGAGTGCTGGCTGTGCTGCCACGACGACTCCGATCACATCTAGGGAGCCCCGGCCGGGACAGGTGAGGGGTGACAATGCCGGCTGCTCTCCGAGGGCCACTTCCGTGTCTGCCCCTGTCCTCTCCTCCCTCCCTCCCAGGTGCGCAGCGAGCTTTCAGACTTGAGACTAGCTGCAGGGACCGGAAGAAGCTCTGTACCAGCGTCTTTTTAAAACTCTGCTGCTTTTCAGATCGTCACTTTCCCGAAGCTCCCTGTGATTTCTTCATCTACTTTATTTTTGTTTTAGGAGCAGCACAGCAGAGGTTTAACAGCATCATTTACTTTTTCCCTGATCATTTTTTTAACCAGGCAAATTTTCTACTTTGCATGACTTTTATACATCTTTGTTTTCTTCCTCCTTTTCTGCCCTTTGTCCTTTCCAGCCACCCAACAAAATCTCTTCTCTTTCAAATGTTTCTCACTTCTCTTCTGGGTCAGGTAGTTAGAGCTTCTAAGTTACCCATTTCTAACAGAGCGACTTTTAGTCCGTCCTAGTTTTTAATTTACATCCCAGAGCAGTGTAGTATTTGTAGTCCATGATTCTACCCACTGAAATCAGTGCTACAGGTCCCATAATGCAGTAGGATGAGGTTGGCAGAAATCCTGACAGGAAGAAAAGTCTTCCTTCTGGAATGGTTAACTTGGTGGCAGCTCTGAGTAGTGCCCCCCCCCCCCCCCCCCCCCACCCTTTCAGATTATTTTCCCCTCCCATCACCTCCTTTCTTTCCATTTTGCTTTTCCTTCCTTTTGGATTCCTCAGGTCTGACCGTTAGCTTCCTGTCAATCCTACAATAGCCAGAGGAGAGGTCACAGGTGAACAGAAAGCATAAATCTCCTCTGGACACTCTCCCTTTCTCCCAGGTGTTTTGTTCCCACTTGCCCATTCTCCTCTACTTCCTTTCTAAACAAAAAAAAAGCACTCACTGGCTCCTCTCCAGGCTGCTGCTCCATGTTGCCAGGTCCAGATTAGACACATGGCCAGGGCCGGTCTTAGGCAGAGGCAGCCGCATAGGGCCCCGCGCTTAAGGGGGCCCCGCATGGCGCGCCTCAACTCTGCCTTTCTGAGCCCCGCTCACTCGGACCGCATCATCATGATCCCGCGCTCGCTCCGGACTGCATCATCATGATCGCTCCGCTTCCGCCTCCCGCCACCGGTGCCCCCTCCCCCGCTGAGCCCGCTGTCAGCTCCCGCCTCCCAGTCCAAGGACAATGACTGTTGCAGCGACGGCACGGCCCCGACAGACAGTTGCAGGCACGACGGCTCACCCCAGCTTTTCTCTTCCGCCTTCCCGCTCAATGTCCCGTCTCCTTCTGATGAGGTATTTCCTGTTTCTGCAAGGGCGGGCGGGAGTCATTGAGCGGGAAGGGAAAAGGAGCTGCAGCGTGGTCGGAGGTGAGCCATCGCCTGGTACCAGTGTGAGTGCGACTTAAAAAATAAAGAAACTTATGATTTATGCTTGTGACGGCAACTTCATCACTCAGGTAGAACAAACGATTAACCTTTCTGTAACAGAACTATGCTGCCGTGCTTTTCCCAGTAAGCCATTTTAATTTTCAGGTTAATATAATCAGTTGTAAGGAATCTATTACAGAAGATCAAAGCTTGTGCATGATGGTTTTTTAGCTTAATGTGACAAGTGCTCCATTTCTTGGAGTCTAGAAAGGGTTATATGCAATTTTATCTGTGTTTTGATGCTTCACAGTCTTCTGTTTGATGGCATACAGTTTGCTTTTATATGTTACTGTAAATTACTTCTTGAAGCACTTAGTAGAGGTAGAGCATTAGAGAGCAAATAGAAGGTTGCAAAGAAATTGACTATTACACAGCAGGTGGTCTCATAAACAACCAAGTTACCCAATATAAATAATTTACTAGGGATTCCCCTGTCACTTCATCAGTCACATTTAAAATGTTCTAAAAATGGAATAATCTTTTCAATGGGGTGGAGCTAGGTTGGGGCGGAGCTAGGGTGGGGTGGGGGCGGGACTAGGATAGGGCCCCACCAAATTGGTCTGCACAGGGCCCCGCACTTGCTAAGACCAGCCCTGCACATGGCTGCAGGTTTCTGCCCTGCATGGGGCATCATGAATTAAAAGTGGACAGGTAAGCTTATTTTCTAAACTATAAACACTCACCAGTAATATTAAATGGGATTCCATAAAAGTTTGGGGGGCCCACCCTTTGACACCATGTCACAACAGGAAGAGTTTCACTTCTTATGTACACCCATCTCTTCCCATGTTGGCTTGATTCTGAGTCTAGGAACCCACTTCAAACTGAAGCAGAAGAACTAGGCCAGTGTTAAGATATACTATAACCAAGGGAAGAAACCTAGAAAGGGGCCTCAACTGGCAGCTTGGGTGCTCCTATGTCCTGGGGCTCAGGGCAGTGCCCTGGCTGCCTTCCACCCTCCTTACACAGGCCGTGCAGAAGAGGCAGCAGATGCAGATAAGACATACTGGTCTCCTGCTGCCAGGACAGGATTAATTCTTTGGTGGCGCTAGGCACGCCACTATAATATAAATACAGTCACACCTGTATGTTAGCCTTTATCATAATCATCTTCATCAGTACCCGGTCAAAATGGCCCCAACAAAAAAAGTTCCTGACATAATAGCCCCTAACAGTCACTGTCAAAATGGCCTGCCCATAATATAGCCCTTGACAAATTAGCCCCCTGACAAAAGGGCCTGATCAGGATGCCCAGAATATGGCACTTCATTTTATTCTAGGGGGCTATTTTGTTGGAGGGGCCATTTTGTCAAGGGCTGTTTTGTTACCGGGCTTTTTTGCCAGGGTGCCATCTTCATCATCTCCCTTTCCATGCTTGATCCACTCCAAGAGGAATCAGTGAATAGTGCTTCTTATCTGTTACTACCTCCTCTGCCAGTGGGCTGGTCTTGCAAGACTATCTATGGTGGCTTTGACTGCAAAGCAAAGCCAACAGAGGAGGAGGCAGCAAGAAGAGGCACTGAAGGACAATGCACAGTGGGTGGGAAGACTGTTTCTGTGGGTGGTAATGGCTCTGGCCTGTCCCCCACTCTCTTTTCTGCTGACAGCTGGCATAGCAGGGCTGGAACCACTGAGGCCCCGATCAATGTTTCTTCTAAGGAGTGGCCTGTTTTTGTGTGAGCAACAAGTTTTAAAAACCAACATTTTTTTTCAGCACCAGTATTACCAATGGATTTCCGTATATAGCACAAAAACCATTTGTGGTGAGCAACCATGTAAAATCTGTGAGCGATGCTCCTAAACTATATTATCAATCGTTCATGCGCTCAGCTTAGAAGGAACATTGGCCCCGATGCTCCTAAGCAAATGCGGGCACTACAGGCCATTAGTGCTGGACTAGCACATGCATTTGCTCTCGCTGAATGCTTGGAGGACTTTGGCACAGGGAACAATGACTGCGCTAGAGGATACCGCAATTAGCATGGAAAACATGCACATTACAGATTCTTCCTGCTGCTTGAATAAGGGCACTCTTACTGCCGAGAAACTTACACTAGCTCAGAGCTGGTGTTAGGTAACCCAGCAAGCAATGAAGCAGCCCGGCAAGCCAGCCCAGCCAGGGAGAAAAGATTCACCCTCAAACTTTAAGACAATCCAGGAATTAAGACCTTTGAAGTCAGAATGATGAAATATTTTGACACCAACCAGACAGGATTTATCAAAGATCTGGGGTTTTTAGCCCATTATAAACCATAAAATTCTACTGCATTGTCATCCTCATCACCGTGCATATCTCCCTGTCCCTAACCCACCCCACCCTCATCCTGTGAGACTGTCACTGAAATGTTTTGATGTTTCACTTATATATACTGTTATTTATCAACATTTGCTTATTTCTGATCTGATGAAGAAGGGTTACCTTTGAAAACTAATCAAGAATGTATTGTTAGTCCAATAAAAAAAAGGTATCATCTTATTTTCTTTTCTGTTTTATTTTATTTCTATTGATCACGTTTGACAAAGTGCCGCACGAAAGACTCCTGAAGAAATTGCAGAGTCATGGAATCGGAGGTAGAGTATTATTATGGATTAAGAACTGGTTGAAAGATAGGAAGCAGAGAGTAGGATTGCGTGGCCAGTATTCTCAGTGGAGGAGGGTAGTTAGTGGGGTCCCGCAGGGGTCTGTGCTGGGTCCTGTAGGATAATTGCACAGATAATAAATTACCTGTGTCCAGGTTCCCCTAAGCAGAACTATCTGCAAGCAAATAATCCTGAATTAGGTCTAGGGGTGGGAACCTTGGAACCTAGCCAAATACTTCCGTTAGAAAGAACTGTAGCTGAGACCGTAGGCTGATATATATATATTAGATTTATTATAGTATGTCAGGTAAGAAAATAGAGCTAAGGTATACAAAATAGAAATCTGCAAGCTTTGGCTGATTACAAACTTACTGGCTGATAAAAATTACACTCATACGTCTCACTACTAAACACTAATTCTTATTGGTTACCAGGTAAAATTACACCACTGATCAGTCACACTATGTTACGAGGTAGTACAGTTATTAGCAGCTTCTCCTAATCACAAGTACGACAGCACCAGCCTTCTGCTCAGGTAAATACCACTAACTAGCCCCCGACTAGTAGGAAATGAATCTCCGTGTTTCTCACCAGACCTCAGGGTCGTGTCTCTTGGGAGCTGGCACGGGACACCTCACAGACTCAAGCTGGATTCACAGCGAGTCTCAGTCGCAGCTGGAAGGGAACTCTGCAGCAGATAAGGTGGTCACAGGTCAAGCAGGGTAGGTACAGCTGAACCACGATACTTTCCTCCAGATACACAGTTCATCAGTTGGTGGACCTTATTAGGTCTCACTGGTCTTCTTTTTACCTCCACCTTCTTCCAAGGCTTCTTACTCACTCTTCTCTTTGTTCCCGCTCTCCTCCGTGCCTCTTGGTCCGGTGGCTGCAGGAACCAAACTGGATCTTCCTTGGTTCACTGCGTGGCAAGAACAGTTCATTGTTCTTGACCTTCAAGTTGTTACATTTTGGTATGCATTTTCTGTTTCTCACCCGCCTTGCTGGAGCCAGCCTCTCAGGGAGATAAGGGGGCCTGCTTTGCCCACAGCATGTCCTTGGTGTTGAGCTTCTGCTGTACTTTTCCACAAGCTGCAAAGCTGTTACTTGCTGACACAGAGATGTGTGGGTCAGAGTGTACAGCCTCCATTTGCTGTCATAGGATTATACAGGCCAAGGCCCGCAAGGTGAGACACACAGGGAAATACTCCTACATATTCCCCCCCTTGGAGATGGAATTTACTACAAAGGAGTAAAAGCCTTCTCCAATCTAACTAGTAAGACAGCTAGACTGGTTAAGTCAGACTCATGGTCAAGACTGAGGACATAAAAACAGTAAATGTCATTAACTCAATACTAACACACTATCAATGATAACTAGAAGCAAATACTTCATACAATCATATGCAATGTTCAAACGTAGTTTCAAAATACTAATACAGCAAACTACTAATACTAGAACACTCTTAGGGTGTTAGCAGCTATGTCTTAACACATGGAATTATAATCAACATTAAATCATCAGTACAATAAAATGCATAGCAAAAGCATCAGCAAATTAGTACAGAATATGAAAATGTAAACTAAGATGTTGCATAGTGGAGAGTTACTCATGGTTGACCTCCACACAGTCTAACAAAGTCAATGGTATGAGAGTCTTTAGACTGTAAAACGACATAATGTCCAAACCAAAGTCAATAGGGTGGACCATGATGAATGATGAGGTGTAAATCTCACATCAAGAAGACATCAAACAGGAACAAAATGGTCCACGTAATGGTGCTGATGAAGAAAGTCTTCAAACATAAGCATTGGACACAGTTCAAAAAGAAAGTCAATGAAATGTCCCAAAAACAAACAAACACATCCAAAACTTCACTTTCAGGACCACTGGATTGGTTGAAATAAAAATAAAACCAAACAAATTCCCCCCCAACAAGAAGAATGATTCTTGGGAAAAGAAAATCCAACAGTCATGACTAAACAATGGAAATCATGAGGGACAAAGGGAAGGAATGTTGAAAACCACCAATGGATTAGGAAGCAGAGCGTCAGGAACATCTTGAAGAACGACATCAGGAACGGAAACAGGATCAATCTGCTTGGCAACTGCACCGAATCTTCAAGGTTTTGTTTTTTTTTCCTCTGTAGCTGAAAAACAAAAGAAAACGAAGCTATTCTGCTTCATGGTTAGTTTGGGTCATTTCAACAATGCATGTATCTGGAACCAAATGACTGGGATGACATGGTCTCAGCTGATTGATGTGGACCCACTTAAGGTTATCTTCACCTTGAGAATTTTTTCTGAGGCGAATTTGGTAAGCCACAGGTGAAGCTTTTTCCACTATAGGGAAAGGACCATGCCAACTGGGCAGAAATTTCTTCTCTTTTACCTTGTTTCTGCCAAAATTGAAATAGAATACCTTGTCGCCAATTTGGTATTCTTTGGAGGTAGTCCCTTGATCATAGTAGGCTTTTCTACCTCTAGCACTACTTTCCAAGTTCTTTTGGGCAAAGGCAAAGGCACTTTGCAAATGCTGACGCAAATGGGTGACGTACTCATGAGAGGAAGTAGCACTGGACAAGTTCACATCATTAGTCCTGTAAAGCAAATGAATTGGTAATATCATTTCCCTACCTGTCATCATCTCAAAAGGTGACACTCCTGTAGACCGATGAGGTGTGGCACGGATGGCCATGAGGACCAATGGTAACTTCATGTCCCAATCCTTACCTGAAGATGACACATACTTCTTCAGAATGGTGATGATGGTACGATTAGCTCTTTCCACTTGTCCTGAGGACTGCGGTCGGTAGGCAATGTGTAGTTTACTCTTCACTCCTAGCATCTTCCACATGTGTTGGATCACTTCGGCAGTAAACTGAGATCCTTGGTCTGAATCCACTCGCATTGGCAAGCCCCACCGGCTGAACACATGATTCAGTAGTAAAGTAGCCGTAGTCTCAGCGGTGCAATTGGTTGCAGGAAGGCACTCCACCCACTTAGTGAACAGGCAGGTGACAGTAAGCATGTACTTGTTGCCTCGGGTGGATCGAACCACCGGTCCAACCCAATCAATCTGGATATCTGACCAGGGCATAGCAATACCCTTCTTCCTGAGGGGTGCCCGATGGGATGGTGAAGATGGCTGGAAACGACAACAGGTCAGACAACCTCGAGTATACAGCTTCACATCCTGACGCATATGGGGCCAATAAGCCACTTGCTTCAAGGTCTCATAGGTGATGCTTTCTCCTCTATGTCCTGCACATGGTTCCTCATGAGCATGTTGCAACATGATGCCACGATACGTCTGAGGCACAACCCATTGCTCAATGCCATGCTTACTCGTCCGAATAAGCAGGTCCTGGCGGATCTCAAACTTCTCCCTAGATGTATAGAGTATCCTCAGTTCTTCCGTTTGACACTCCTCTTCTGTCAATGGATGTTCTTGTGGATTCTGGATGTACTCATAAAATCTTCCAACCACCGGATCTGATTTCTGAGCCGTGACAAGATCAAAGGATGGGACTTCACTGCTCCACTGGAACACTGGAGTCTCACAGAGCTGTTTAGTTTGCCGTCTGGTGACAGCCTGAACTGCCAATGCATCCGGTTCTGAGAACCGCCATAGTTCTCCGGTGAGCGCACCTTCCTTCGCGAGTAGGTCTGCCAGATCATTCCCTATCTTGTCAGGACTATCAACTTTTGCATGACCCTTGACCTTCTTCCAATAGATGGTCATGTCATGGTCTCGTACCAGTTGATCCAGAGCCAGAATCAAATTTCCATGATGTACTGGTTTCCCTTTAGAATTTAGCATGTTGTTCTGCTTCCAAATGGGCAGATGAGAGACAAAGTTCTGTCTCACATAATCTGAATCAGTGCATATGACTAGTTCCCTAAGTCCTCTCTGAACTGCAGACTGTACCGCCACCAAGGCTGCAACTATCTCAGCATACTGGTTTGTCTGGGAACCCAAGCTGTGCTTCAAAGTCTCTTCAGGAATGGCTGGATTCCATACCACTCCCACACCTGCAACCAACTCATGGTCTGTATCACGGCGGTAGGCACAACCATCCACATAGACCTTAGGCATGGTCTCACAGATCTTTTCATCATACAGATGATGTAGATGAGGTTCTTTCTCCTGTGGGGGAACATCTGTTTCAGAAGTACCTGCAAGGGAATCATGGCCTGCACAGTCATGCAGGTCCGCCATACCTTGGGCTACTACATTGCGATGTTTCTGAGCATACCTTACCTCTAAAGGCCATCCTTGGAGAGCCAATGTCCAGGATACTATCCTGCTGTTGGAAACCTGACCGGATTTGATTCGGTCGCTCCCCAGGAAACTAACAATCTGATGACACGTTTCCACGATTAGCTTCTCACCTTGGATGTAACTCCTGAAATGCTGCAGAGCCCATACCGTGGTCCACAAGGATTTCTCACAGTCTGAATACTTCTTTTCCACATCAGATAGGCCTTTGCTAGCATAGGCCACGACCCGCTTGTCGGAATCATATTTCTGATACAAGACTGCACTCATGGTATGCTTGGAGTAACCCAGGTCAACGTAGAACTCACGACCCCCCTCAGGGTACGCGAGGCATGGAAAGCGGCTAAGCTGCTCCTTCAGCTCCTGCATAGCAGATTCCTGCTCTGGACCCCAAGACCAGGGCATATCTTTCTTCAATAACTTGACCAAGGGTCTAGTGATCTCTGCATACTCCTCTATGAACTGTCTGGAGTAATTACATATTCCCAGGAAGGAACGAAGTTCTGTGAGATTGGTAGGTTGTTTCAGCTGTTGTAAGGCCTGTACTCGCTTCTTCTGCGGTCTCAGACCCTCTGCAGAAATTTCATACCCTAGGTAATTCAGCGATTTCCTGCACCATTGTCCTTTGGGTAGTGTTAGTTTAGCTCCAGCATCTGTCAACTGTCTGAAAACATGCTCAATCTCTGCCACATGATCCTGAAAGGTAGGGCTCTTGATCAGAATGTCATCCACGTAGACCACAGTTCCTCGAGCTTCAGCATCTGGAAGTGCCTTATGGAGGAAGATGTTGAACTCAGCAGGTGAATTGAGAAAACCAAAGGGAGTTCTGTTCCACGTATACTGTTTCTTCCCAAAGGTGAAGGCCAGTTTATACTGATCATGTGGATGTACAGGTACGGTCCAAAATCCTGATGCCAAGTCTAAGCTTGTGAAATACTTAGCCCCTTTAATTGTAGCAAGACTCTGATCCAGCGGAGCCATCGGCCACCTGGACAACGGCACTCGCTTATTCAGCTGACGGTAGTCCAGTGCAATTCTCCAGCTGTTGTTCTTCTTCAGGATAGGCCACAGAGGGGAGTTGTATGTGCTGTTGCATTGCCTAATGATGCCCCTGGCCTCCAAAGTATTGAGAATCTCTTGCACGGATTCGTAGGAAGCTAATGGGATCTTGTACTGGCGCACAAAGACAGGCTTACTATTAGGATCTGTAGGCACTCTGGTGACATGCAGGTCTGTATGGCCACAGTCATATGAGTCAACAGCAAAAAGTTCCTTGTATTTGTACAGCAACTCAGTCAACTGCAACTTCTCTGTGTCAGTAGTACATGCATCAGCCTGTTCAACTTGCTCTTTCACCATAGCATCAAACTCTGAGCAAGGCTGGTTGGATGGAATCTCCACTTGCTCCTCTATCTCCTCTTGCAAAGATGAAGTTTCAACAGAATTCACCAGTCTGGACTTCTGGGGTAAAGGCATCCTTCTGGACAAAATCAAGAATTCGTCTTCCAGCTGCACCTGTGAATCCGTTGCATCATATGGCCAGATGAACTCCACAGATATGAGGCCTCTGGGAGAGGTAAACAGACATTCAGTTGTCTCCCCCCCCTGGCAGGTGTTCCAAATGGAGGGCAACCTGCCAATAATAGGCAAACTTACCTCGACATCAGGAAAAGACGCTCCCACCAAAAATCCAAAAGGGTCTCCTTTAGACACCACAACTTCCTCTGACTGCGGATTGGTGACCAACACGTGAAAAGGTGCATCTGTAACCTCCAAACATGGCAGAACACCGGTGGACAACCCTAGGTCACGAAAGTAAGAGTGAGGGTTGAAGAACACCACTTTATCCAACAGACGCTGTCCCTGTGCAAGGCGGAGCTGGATGGAAAAGTCCCTCACTCTTGCCGGGATGGTCACCTCTTTGTCACAGACTACTTCACAGACCTGGGGTATGGTTTGCCCAGACTTTAAGCTCACAGGCGTCGACTCAGATTCCACTGGGTTGCCGTCCAGTCTGCTCCACAGGACAAGATTCACCAAGTCCACGTAAACTCCCAGTCGCACAAGGCAATCGGAGCCCAGACATAAGGGCTGTTGTAGGCCTTTGACAACAGAGAAGTGATGGGTGAACGACTTCTGTCCCACCGTCAAAGGAAGACTGCACTTTCCCACTAGTGGCCTGGTACCTAGTCCAGGTATTTCTACCGAAATGGAAGAACACTTACTGAAGGGAAGTGGCACAGACTTGCGAAGACGGTAAAACAAGGTGTCACTGATGAAGGAGACGTCGCTTTGCAGCAGCAACGTGGACTGAAGTATTTGGATGTCAGTTATTTGGACAGGAACCGTGTAAGCATCACCCCTCTGTTGGATGTCGGTCAACCTACGAGGATGAGAAGGATCAGGACTGGGAATGGAAGCGAGGGTCTCTTGCGACATGTCAGTAGCTTCATCAGGGGAGTTCTCCGCCGTAGGCGAGGCATTCAGAATAATCTCCAGGTTGTCATCATTTAGAACCATATCAGCTATCCGATCTGTCTGGACGCGGATGACGTCACCACTCTGTTCGTCCCCCCCTGGTCCGCCACGCAACTGGAGCTCCCAGGTGAACGGGTCAGCTGAGTTCTGGAACTTAATTCGACCTGGGGTATCCCGAAGTCCCACGGAGCTGGAGCCGCTGACTCTGCTCATCTGCTGGACTTTCCCATATGGAAGGGGCTCAGTGACTTGTGCCCAAATAACCTCATGGTGAAAATCCAAATCAACCCACAATCTCTTCAGAAGATCAATTCCAATTAAGAATTCTTCGCCCGCACAGGTAGTAATTATGGCAGGGTGTTTGATACTCATCTCACCAAGCTGTAAGGAAAGCCACACCTGACCTACAGTCCCAATGCTCTGTTTGCCATAAGCCTCCAGGGAGAATTTGCATGGGGTGACATGCAGCGTCTCCCCACCCCCCTTTAGGGATTCCTCTAGTTTCTGAAACAGGCCTTGGGTAATTAAGGTCACCTCTGAGGCTGTATCCAGGAGACCCGGACAGGAAAAGGTCTGTTGAATCAACACATCCATGGTATATCTGGAACCTTTAGGAGTAAGTTTACCCATCAAGTACCTGGTTTCCTTAATAGAATCACATAACAGAGGCCTTTCCTGGTCCACGGGCTGGGCATCAGCCTTGGGCAACGAGGGCTCCTCACTGACGGATGATAGAGCATCAACATGAACAGTGGGCATGTTGGCAGGTGACGCCGGAGCCAAGCCTAGTCATGCTGTTTCTACTTCTGCAGATTCCGGGTGTTCCGAGATTTCAACGGACTTGACACTGGGCCCGGTCTGAGTTGTCGGACCGGGGACCTGGTCCTTGTTCCCTGGGTAAGGGTTTCCTCTCTTATGAGAAGATGAGGGATATTGCGAGGCTCCAGCATTTGAACCCTGCTGTTTAGCCTGCAGTGCTTTTATTTGGCCTTCTAGGGCCCTAATCTTCTCCTCCGGATCGGGAATCTGATGCTTAGCTATCGTTTGATCAAGCTGTGCCTGTAAGTTCCTGATCTTCTCCTGAGCCCACTGTCTCTGATTATGACGCCTCCTCCGAAAATGGGGTTGATCCTCGTGAGCAGTAGGAGGCGCTGTGTCCTTCGGCTGGTGTGATTGGTTACTGCCACCACGGGACTGGGCAGGTGGGTTTGCCCCCTTGTTTTCCAGAGAAAGTGTGGACGTAACAGCACACACACTGGGTTGGGCCCCCGGGCTGCGGTTCTTTGATGCGGGTCTGGGTGTTGCCCCCGCAGGTGTTGTGCGACACATATCAAAAACCTCCTCTGCCCGCTTCAACAGAACGGCGAAAGGTTCTTTCTTGTAACCTGCTAAAGACACTTTCACGTGGTTGGGCAGGCCTTTCACGAAAAGGGTCCTAAAATCTCCAAATTCAAGGTCTTTGGTATCTGGATCCGCCCCCCCTTCGTAAAATACCTCCTTCAGGCGATAGGCCCATTCATGTGGACTCTCATTCGGGCCACAGCACATATTATATGCTGCCCTTTTGGCCTCTGTGGGATCCGCGAACTGTCCATACCGCTTCTTCAGGGCCTGTTCCACTGTGGATAGGTCATTATGCTCGGCTAAAATAGCTTTTAAATATGTTTGGCACTCAGCCGCAAACGTCCACTTCAGTAGAGCTCTTTTATCTGATTCGGCATGAACCTGTAATTCTTCAAAAAGGTCACGCACGCTATCCAGGTGAGCGTGTATGGTTACCCCTGAAGACTCTTTAAAAGGTACAATCATGGAGCGAAGTGTTCTCATGGTTTGGTTGTGCTGATCTCTAGATAAAGGAGTAACTTTGGGTGTTTGAGTGTAATACCGCTGCTCACCAGCAGGAGAAGAGAACAGTGGTGTGGGTAGGCTGCTGATGTCAGCAGGTGGGTCAGAGGACTGTGACCTTCCTGGGAGGAGCACAGGCCCACTGGTACTGGTGACATCATCATGCAGGGCAGAGGACTGTGACCTTCCTGGGCGGGACCCAGGCCCAAGGGCACCAGTGTCCCCGTCAGGCAGGACAGAGAGCTGTGGCCTTCGTGGGCGGAGCATATGTGTAATTGTACCAGTGTTCTCATCGGGTGCAGTGTACTGTGACCTTCCTGGGCGTGGCCCAGATGCAGCTGTACTGTAGCCGTCATTGGGTGGTACAGTACCCTGTGACCGGACAGGGCGGAGTCTGTGCTCCGGCATACTGTCGACGGCTTCAGGGGTTAGGGAACTGTACCGGGGAGGAGCTGTGGAGGGATTTCTGGGACTTACATAAACACTGTTAGGTTCCCGTGCAGGGCTAGAGGGCCTATCCGCATCCCCAGTCTCTCCCCCCCCATCACCATCTATGGGCAGTGACTCAGGGTCATCACATATATTTCGCACTTCTCGACGCACGGCATCTAAATCTTCTTGGCATCGCTTTAATGTCTGCACGCAAGAATCTTTCTCCTGTATTGCCTTGTCCAACAGCTGCGAGAGAGATTTATTCTCTTCCCACATTTCATTCTGCTCCTCTTTGGCACTGTACCATGCCTCTTGAGCAAAGCTGCACCTCTCCTGTTCTTGCTGCAACTCTCGTCGCAGAGCAGACATAGCACCCTCAGATCTATCTCTCACTTCTTGCTGGAAGGATTGTAATCTAACAACTTCTTGACACCTTAAATCAAGAGTCTCTTCAACGTCAGCTAGCTGCTGTGTTTTAGACCCCAAAACAGCATCTTTCTGCCTTAGCTCACACTGTAGGGAACAAACTTGTTTTTCACACTGGGATTTCAGATCTTCTAGAGCTGCACATTTATCTCTCAGTACTGGGCAATTAACACATGTTAGCTGACCTTGGGTACTGCTCGACTCCCTATCTCCTCCAGCAGTCGCCTGAGCCAGTCTGTCTGCCCACGAACGCTGCAATTCAGCCTTTTCTGTGGTCAGAGCAGTCACTGTTTCCTGCGATCGCTGCAGGGCTACCTGTAGCGAGGAACAGTTATTCATAGCATTTTCTTTGATAGCTAGCAGGGTGCAAACTAATTCTGCTAGATCTGTTAGAGCAAGCTTAGCCTTGCCTTTCACAATATTGGTCAAAACTGAGGTATATGCTGCTTGGCTGGCACCAGATTCTTTTCTAAATAGGGAGAGCAATGACTCAATGGAGTAGCTCTTCTGTTCTTGGCTTTGGGCAACGTCAATAAGAATCTCAAAAACATTCAACTCTAGTTTAGTGAGCGAAGTAGTGTGTGACGTCATCGTGGCTGGCTGGGCTGACTGCAATAATGTCTCGCTGCTATCTCTAAGCCGTAAATCTTAACTAGCAGCTTTACTGTTCAGCTACCAGATCCTCCCTCTTCGTAGTTCTCTAAGAAATACTTTAACAGCACAGTTCAGTGACACAGAAAGCAAGGAATCAGTGAAGCAGTACGAAAAATTACAGAAGGCAAATATCCCCAGCCTGTCAGTTCTCTCTCACTGAAGACACACAAACCGGAATACTTTCTCAACTTTATGAGATCCCGGACGACGCCCCCATTATCTGTAGGATAATTGCACAGATAATAAATTACCTGTGTCCAGGTTCCCCTAAGCAGAACTATCTGCAAGCAAATAATCCTGAATTAGGTCTAGGGGTGGGAACCTTGGAACCTAGCCAAATACTTCCGTTAGAAAGAACTGTAGCTGAGACCGTAGGCTGATATATATATATTAGATTTATTATAGTATGTCAGGTAAGAAAATAGAGCTAAGGTATACAAAATAGAAATCTGCAAGCTTTGGCTGATTACAAACTTACTGGCTGATAAAAATTACACTCATACGTCTCACTACTAAACACTAATTCTTATTGGTTACCAGGTAAAATTACACCACTGATCAGTCACACTATGTTACGAGGTAGTACAGTTATTAGCAGCTTCTCCTAATCACAAGTACGACAGCACCAGCCTTCTGCTCAGGTAAATACCACTAACTAGCCCCCGACTAGTAGGAAATGAATCTCCGTGTTTCTCACCAGACCTCAGGGTCGTGTCTCTTGGGAGCTGGCACGGGACACCTCACAGACTCAAGCTGGATTCACAGCGAGTCTCAGTCGCAGCTGGAAGGGAACTCTGCAGCAGATAAGGTGGTCACAGGTCAAGCAGGGTAGGTACAGCTGAACCACGATACTTTCCTCCAGATACACAGTTCATCAGTTGGTGGACCTTATTAGGTCTCACTGGTCTTCTTTTTACCTCCACCTTCTTCCAAGGCTTCTTACTCACTCTTCTCTTTGTTCCCGCTCTCCTCCGTGCCTCTTGGTCCGGTGGCTGCAGGAACCAAACTGGATCTTCCTTGGTTCACTGCGTGGCAAGAACAGTTCATTGTTCTTGACCTTCAAGTTGTTACATTTTGGTATGCATTTTCTGTTTCTCACCCGCCTTGCTGGAGCCAGCCTCTCAGGGAGATAAGGGGGCCTGCTTTGCCCACAGCATGTCCTTGGTGTTGAGCTTCTGCTGTACTTTTCCACAAGCTGCAAAGCTGTTACTTGCTGACACAGAGATGTGTGGGTCAGAGTGTACAGCCTCCATTTGCTGTCATAGGATTATACAGGCCAAGGCCCGCAAGGTGAGACACACAGGGAAATACTCCTACAGTCCGTTGCTTTTTAATGTATTTATAAATGACCTAGAGATGGGAATAACTAGTGAGGTAATTAAATTCGCCGATGACACAAAATTATTCAGGGTCGTCAAGTCGCAGGAGGAATGTGAACGATTACAGGAGGACCTTGCGAGACTGGGAGAATGGGCGTGCAAGTGGCAGATGAAGTTCAATGTTGACAAGTGCAAAGTGATGCATGTGGGTAAGAGGAAACCGAATTATAGCTACGTCTTGCAAGGTTCCGCGTTAGGAGTTACGGATCAAGAAAGGGATCTGGGTGTCGTCGTCGATGATACGCTGAAACCTTCTGCTCAGTGTGCTGCTGCGGCTAGGAAAGCGAATAGAATGTTGGGTGTTATTAGGAAGGGTATGGAGTCCAGGTGTGCGGATGTTATAATGCCGTTGTATCGCTCCATGGTGCGACCGCACCTGGAGTATTGTGTTCAGTACTGGTCTCCGTATCTCAAAAAAGATATAGTAGAATTGGAAAAGGTACAGCGAAGGGCGACGAAAATGATAGTGGGGATGGGACGACTTTCCTATGAAGAGAGGCTGAGAAGGCTAGGGCTTTTCAGCTTGGAGAAGAGACGGCTGAGGGGAGATATGATAGAAGTGTATAAAATAATGAGTGGAATGGATCGGGTGGATGTGAAGCGACTGTTCACGCTATCCAAAAATACTAGGACTAGAGGGCATGAGTTGAAGCTACAGTGTGGTAAATTTAAAACGAATCGGAGAAAATTTTTCTTCACCCAACGTGTAATTAGACTCTGGAATTCGTTGCCGGAGAACGTGGTACGGGCGGTTAGCTTGACGGAGTTTAAAAAGGGGTTAGATAGATTCCTAAAGGACAAGTCCATAGACCGCTATTAAATGGACTTGGAAAAATTCCGCATTTTTAGGTATAACTTGTCTGGAATGTTTTTACGTTTGGGGAGCGTGCCAGGTGCCCTTGACCTGGATTGGCCACTGTCGGTGACAGGATGCTGGGCTAGATGGACCTTTGGTCTTTCCCAGTATGGCACTACTTATGTACTTATGCACTCTCAAATAATGATCTCCTGTTTGTTAAGCCAAACACCAAAAGGTCTTTTATTTGTAATAAATAGAAATTTAAAAAAAAAGGAAAATAAGATGACATATTTTTAAAATTGGACTACACTTGACTAAGCCAGAACCTTTTTCCTTGGGTCATTTCCTGTGCTGCTATTTTTGAAGCCCTTGTGGATTGGCTACTGCAACTGCTCAGAACTCAGTCACACATCATTTCAATCGATACCTTTTTCCAAAATACCTTTACAAGAAGCACTGTAGCTGGCACTTCTTGCTCTTCCTTCCTTCCTCTCCTCTCGCATGAAGAGCTGTGCTTGATGCACATCTCTTCAGTGCATGTGCCAGGCACCATCCTCCAGCTTTTACTTCCTCATGCTTGAAGCTAATAGTGTGCATATCATTTGCATGCTATTAGCATCGAGCATGGTAATTCCTCAGCGCTGTTGTGGTGGTAAAATTTCAGCACTGTTTTGTACAGCACTGGATTTTTGAGCATCTGACAGGGCCCCTTTTCCCTAAATCAATGCTTCCCAATCTTTTCGTGGATGTGACCCCGTTATTGCAGCCAAATAAAATAGTGTGCCTCCCTGGAGGTGCAGAAAAATGAAACACCTTTGGAGAGCTCACCTAGGTTGTGACCCCAAAGGCAGGTTTATGACCCCATTTGAGGTCCCAACCCACAGTCTGAGAAGCTCTGCTCTAAATGTTTGGACTCTAGGCACATCCTGTCCTGCCTGCTGCCAGTAGAGGAAAATAGAATTCTTTTTAATGGAAAATCATAAAGGTCAGACATAGGCAGAGAAAAGGTGCTAAAGATCTTGCACCTAGAGCAATGGTTCCCAAACCTTAGAAATTTGCATACAATGGAAGAAGTACATGCAAATCAATCTTATAAATATTCATTGCAGATATCCTGAAAACCTGACTGGCAGGGGTTCCCCCTGGACAGGTTTGGGAACCACTGTCCTACAGATATGTGAGATGTAAATTCAGCCCTGCCTGCTGCAGAAACCACTTGGACTGCTGGGGAGCAGGAGTGGGAATGAGAGTGGAGATGAGTGGAGGACTGAGTTGTGATTGCCCTCAAATGTGGGTTCAGCTGCAGCCACTCTTCCTCTTCTCGCTGTAGCTAAATTGAGTGGAAAGTACCTTTTTTCAGCTCAGTGCAGGACAAGGGACTCTAGAAGATGACAGAGACGATTACAGGAATCTTTTGGTCAGTGTGGAAGAGTTAGTATCCTTTCACATGAACAACCCGATGATCAAAAGCAGGCACTAGAGGCCACTAACGCTGAATTAGCGCCTGCATTTACCTGCACGGGATGATCGGAGGGGTCTGGTGCGAGCCCAGGCTGCCACTAACAGTTCTGGGGGTCCATTGGACACCCGACCACTCCAATGGCAAAGACCTGCCAGGCCCCCAGACACCAACACGGGGGATGGCGGTCCAGTGGGCCTCCAGCCCCCCAACCTCTCCCCAACACAAGGGCACAGGGATCTGGAGGTCTGGTGGACCCCCAACCCCCCCCCCCCCCACCAACAGAGGCCCTGGTGGTCTAGCATGTGCTTCCCCCAGCAGAGGTTCAGACCAGCCCCCCCCCCCAATTCCCAACAGAAGAGAGGACCTCCAGCCCCCACCTGGTGGTCTAGTAGTCCCCCCCCCCCAGTACCTTAGGATGACAGAGGAGGGAGTAGCACTCCTTCCTCCTTCCAGTGCCACCTCCAAAATGCACTTCCCAGTGCATCCCTACCATATAAAGGAGAAACTCCCATATATGGTAGGGAAGCTCCCTCTAGCACATCCCAGGATGCACTGGGCACCCTTTGGAAGGTGACGCTAGAAGGAAGAGGGAGTTCGGGTCACTAGATCACCTGTTACTTATATTGTTCATCTTTTTATATATTTTCTTATATACATAATTAGTTTTTTGGTATGATTTTATACATGTATTTTATCATTTTATTCCTATATACACGTTTTAAGGCTGTTTTAAATTTTATTCTTATGGTTTTACGTATGTTTTTATCAGACTTCTGATGCAGGCCTTCTGGCCGAACCACAGTACTATGTCGAGTCTACAATCATCAATAAAGTATTTGAAATTTTGGACTTCTCGTCATTTGTCCCTGGGAAGCCAACTCCAATTCCCACTGTTTTCGATATTTGTTCACACCTTCGTGGGATCACAGTGTTCTTCCACTACGTTGGACTGTTTTCTCAGTCTTTTCATAAGAACATAAGAAAAGCCATGCTGAATAAGATCAAAGTCCATCGAGCCCAGCATCCTGCCTCCAACAGTGGGCAGTATAGGTCACAAGGACCAGTCCTGAAGTACATCTGTTTCTCATAGTTCATTTCAATGATGTGTAATGGTTTCACAAGTCTACCTGCTAAATAATTTTATATGGACTTTTTTCTCCAACTATTAAAAATCACTTTTGAAAACCATTACATTATCACATTAACCACATTGTACGGCAACAGATTCCACAGTTTAATTATGATTCGTTTTCAGTTTACTGGTCAGTTTCATGGAGTGTCATCTTGTACTTAAGAACATAGCCACACCAGGTCAGACCAATGGTCCATCTAGCCCAGTATTCTGTTTCCAACAGTGGCAAATCCTGGTCACAAGTACCTGGCGGAAACCCAAATAGTAGCAAGATTCCTTCTACCAATCCCACGGACAAGCAGTGGCTTCCCTGTGTCTATCTCAATAGCAGACTATGGACTTTTCCTCCAGGAACTTGTCCAAACCTTTTTTTAAACCCAGCTATGCTAACCACTGTTAGCACATCCTCCAGTATCCTCATGTAATTAAACTCGAATTCGTTGCCAGAGAATGAGGCAACAATCGGGTGAAGAAGGAAGCTAAGCAGGGTCGAGCCTGGCTGGGTCCTGGAAGGGGAACCCAGTTACAATATTTAGTATAGGTAATAGAACCACTTAGCTTTACTTGCATACTTGAGATTGATGCGTCTCTGTATACAGGTTTGAGGTTGCTTAGATGTCAGGAATCAATTGTAAAGCATATTTGGAACAGTAAATTTCAAAGTCCATTGTGCCCATCCTTGGATCTCTGCACAGCTTGCAGTGGTCTTGCATAAAAAGTCAGTAAATCAGGAAAAAATGACCTGAAAACAAAGTGCCCTAAAGTAGAGTGACAGAAATTTAGAAAAAAGAAGAGAGGCTCTCTGTAGATAAAGGTATTGCAGGATATATCTTTAGCCCAGGTTGGCTATCTAATAGGGAAGTTCCAGCTCTGACTACCTAGGTTGTCTATCAGCCAATGGGAAAGCCCCTACCCATGTAAGGAAAAGAGGGGGAAAAAACCCTGGCCTTCTGGAACTAGACCGGAGGTGGGGGGGGGGGGGGCAGAGAGAGGGAGTTAAACAGAGAATAACATAATGCTTCTTTATTGTTCCATGGTGAAAACGCACCTTGAGTACTGCGTACAATTCTGGTTGCTGCCTCTCAAACAAGATATAGTGAAATTGAAAAAAGGTAGAGAGAAGGGTGACCAAAATGATTAAGGCCATTGAATGATTCCCATATAAGGAAAAGCTTTAGAGAGGTTAGGGGTCTTCATCTTGGAGAAGATGCAGCTAAGGGGAGATTTGATACAGATCTATAAAACCCCATCATGGAGTGCAACGGGTAAATGCAAATTTGATTTTTACTCTTTCAAAATGTACACAGACAAGAGGATGCTCCAAGGCACATAAGGGCCCTTTACCTAAAGCTTATCGCATGGGCTTCTTAGCATATAGTGCACACTAAGCTTTAGTAAAAGGGCTCCATAGGAAAACATTTTAAACAAATAGAAGAAAATATTTTCCCACTCAAAATATATTTAAGATCTGAACTCACTGCTGGAGCATGTGGTAAAAGCAGTTAATATAGCTGGGTTTCAAAAAGGTTTGGTCAAACTCCTGGAGACAAAGTCCATAAACCATTATTAAGGCTGATTCAGGGATGGCCATGCTTATCCCTGGGAGTAAGCAGCATTGAAACTATTTTTCTGGGCTCCTGCTAGCTTCTTGTGGGCTGATTGGCCACTATTGGAAACAGAATACTGGGCCAGATGTATCTTTAATCTGACACAGTAGGGCAACTTTTATGTTCTTATGACTGCTTTGTTGACTGATAGTGGCATGGTGAATGTGTGGATTAAAGTGCTAGCCAGCCTTCTAGCTCTGCTGGTCCAGGCCCTGACCCCATGAAGCATATAAAGTATTAGCCTATTTATGGGTCCCATGATATCATCTGTTTGGTGTTTGATCCACACCAATTTTTCAAAATATGTCCAGTGGTGCAAAGGTAATCAATCATTTTCACAGTTATGCACAAGTACACAGGTTGAAATATTTCTACATGGGACTTCTGTAAAGCATTGGTATGTAAAAACATTTAAGATGAGGACACCTTCTGGGGGAAGTTCTACCAGGCATTAAGCCAGCCGAGTTAGCCATCCTGAATTATTTACAGAAGATGTTAATATTACACATGCAGGAAGCACGTCAAGGTAAAATTATGTATCATACCTGATAATTTTCTTTCCATTAAACATAGCTGATCATAGACTGGTGGTGGGTTGTGTCCATCTACCAGCAGGTGGAGATAGAGAGCAATCCTTTTGCCTCCCTATATGTGGTCATGTGCTGCCGGAAACTCCTCAGTATGTCGATATCAAAGCTCCATTCGCAGGACTCAGCTGACAGCTGTTCCAGGTTCGCTTCCGCCCACTGGCATAGATTCATGGCTTCCTTGGCTAGAGGGGCGCTCTTGGTACCTCCCTGGCGATTGACATAGGCCACAGCCGTGGCATTGTCCGACAGGACCCTTACTGAGGAACTCCAAAAGCGCCAACCGAATGGCTCTGAGTTCCAGGAGGTTGATAGACCACTTTGCCTCTGCAGGAGACCAGAGCCCCTGTGCTGTCCTTCCCAAGCAGTGGGCTCCCCAGCCCGACAAAGAGGCGTCCGTCGTGACGACAACCCACTCCGGGGTCAAAAGAGGCATCCCTGCAGACAACTTGTCTGTCTTCAGCCACCAGCTCAGCGCCTTGCGCACTGCTGGGTCCAAGGGAAGGCGCACAGTATGATTCTCCGACACCGGAGTCCAGCGCTGCAGCAGAGAGTGTTGTAGTGGTCTCATATGAGCCCTGGCCCAGGGCACTACTTCCATCGTGGCCGTCATAGAGCCCAACAGCTGCACATAGTCCCACTCCCGAAGCGGAGAGGCTACTAGGAACTGGTCCACCTGAGCCTGAAGTTTGACAATCCGATTGTCCGGCAGGAACACTCTGCCCACTTGGGTGTCGAATCGAACTCCCAGATACTCCAGGGACTGAGTCGGGCGCAGCTGGCTTTTCTCCCAGTTAATGATCCACCCCAGGGAGCTCAAAAGAGCAATCACCCGGTCTGAAGCTCTGCCGCACTCTGCATAAGAGGGGGCTCGGATCAACCAGTCGACCAGATAAGGATGGACTTGTACTCCTTCCTTGCGTAGGAAGGCCTCGATGACCACCATTACTTTGGAGAAGGTCCGCGGAGCAGTAGCCAACCCGAACGGGAGGGCTCTGAACTGGAAGTGTCGGCCCAGGACTACAAAACGCAGAAAGCGTTGATGAGGAGGCCAGATGGGAATATGCAAGTAAGCTTCCTTGATGTCCAAGGATGCCAGGAACTCCCCTGCCTTCACTGCCGCTATAACAGAGCAGAGAGTCTCCATTCGGAAGTGTCGAACTTTCAAGGCCCGATTGACCCCTTTGAGGTCAAGGATAGGCCGCACAGAACCTCCTTTCTTTGGTACCACAAAGTAAATGGAGTAACGTCCCTTGCCAAGCTGATCTTCTGGCACCGGAACTACCACACCCAGGTGGATCAGATTGTCCAACGTCTGCTGCACTGCCACAGCTTTGACCGGAGACTTGCAGGGAGAGTGCACAAACCCGTCTCTTAAGGGTCGGCAGAACTCTAGCTTGTAGCCGTCTCTGATGACTTCCAGCACCCAAGCGTCTGAAGTTACCCTGGTCCACTCGCCCAGAAACGAGGATAGGCGTCCTCCAATCTGCTCTGAGCCATGGACCAGGGCCCTGTCATTGGGTACGAGACCCTGGGGGAGGACCGGAGGACGCACCTCCGGGACGGCGGTCTCTGCGAAAGGAATGCTGCTTGGGGGAGAAGTTCCTTTTGAAGGAAGAGGGGGCAGAGGAGCCCGACTTGCCCGGGCAATACCGACGGGCTTCCTGAAACCGTCCTTTAGAGGAACCAGGGCGGGCACCACTGGCTCAAGCCCTGACCTCCGGTAACCTCTTGCCCTTAGACGTGCCAAGATCGGTCACAATCTTGTCCAGGTCGACCCCAAAGAGCAGCTTGCCTTTAAAAGGCAACTTAGCCAGGCGAGACTTAGAGGCGTGGTCAGCAGACCAATGCTTCAGCCAAAGCCAGCGCCGTGCAGAGACTGTCTGAGCCATACCTTTAGCCGAGGCTCTCAAGACATCATACAGCAAGTCTGTCAAATAGGCCAAGCCCGATTCCAGGGCCGGCCAATCAGCCCTCAAGGAAGGATCCGAGGGGGAAGCCCGCTGCACAATCGTCAGGCACGCCCTGGCCACATAGGAGCTGCAAACTGAGGCCTGCAAACTTAAAGCAGCTGCCTCGAAGGACGACTTTAAAGCCGCCTCCAATCTTCTGTCTTGGGCGTCCTTTAGGGCCGTGCCACCTTCCACCGGCAACGCCGTTTTTAGTCACCGCAGTGATTAAAGAATCCACAGTAGGCCAAAGAAAGGCCTCCCGTTCACCTTCAGGCAGAGGATAGAGGCGGGACATAGCCCTAGCCACTTTAAGGCTCGCTTCTGGGAAATCCCATTGAGCCGAAATCAAGGTGTGCATGGCTTCATGCACGTGGAAGGTTCTAAGCGGGCGCTTCGTCCCCAGCATAATGGCAGAGCCAGCAGAGGCTGAGGGAGAGACGTCCTCCGGAGTGGAAATCTTCAAAATGCTCATGGCCTGCACTAACAGGTTGGGCAAATCCTCTGAGCGAAAGATCCGCGCTGCAGAAGGGTCATCCGCTCCATCCGAGCGGGAATCCGTCTCCTCCAAGGAATCCCCAAAGGACCGTTGGGAGAACTCAGATACGCTGCCCTCATCTACATCAGAGGAGACCGAGTCCTCTAGGGCCTAGAAATCCACCCGAGGGCATTTGCTTCCGGAGGCCTCATCCCCTTTATCAGACAGGGGAGCAGGGGCAGCATTTTGCATAAGAAAAGCCTGATGCAGCAGCAAAATGAACTCAGGGGAGAAACCACCCAAACTGTGTACTTCTGCAGCCTGGGCCACAGCCCTAGACGCACCCTCAACCGGCGCTCGCAAGAGTGGGGGAGAAACATGCTGCGCATCCAAAATGGCGTCCGGCGCGAAACTCCGAGGAGCCGCGCGGGAAGAACGGCGCTTAACTTTTGCTGCTTTCTTGCCATCGCCCGAATCAAGGGCGACCATAGCATTAACGTCTCCCACCTCGAGGGCAGCCCGAGCAGAGTGGCCGGCCAAAATGGTGGGGGCGAGCAGCGGGGGATGGGCGCTTATGGCGGGAAAACCCGCCGCACCGGAGGAAGAACCGGGACACTGACCGGACTCCAAACTGACGCCCAAAAAAGGCGATTCAGGCTTTGAAACCCCTGCATCCCCGCTAGACGCGCCCACCTGGTCCGGGGAGCGATTCTTCGCGCCCTCGCCCTCCAACACCATAAGCCACGTGGAGACCGATCGGGGAACCCCCTGCCCGCTACAAAAGGTAAAAATTACCTGCTTCTCGCTCCGAGCTGTAACGAACTGGTGTCCCAGTGAGCAGCTGTAATAAACACTGATATAAACGTTGAAATAAACGCCCTTAAAGGACGTTCAAAAAAAAATTTTTTTTTTTTTAACGGAGCCAGCGGGAGGGGGGAGAAAAGGAGGGACCTGGCACCACCAGGTTTGCACTTGCTCAAGAAGAGCCCTCAACCCCAGGTACTCAACAAAACCTAAGAATTAGGCTTGGAGACCTAGCCAGAGCTGCTGCTGTGTGTGACCACCACCTGCTGAGATAGAGAACATACTGAGGAGTTTCCGGCAGCACATGACCACATATAGGGAGGCAAAAGGATTGCTCTCTATCTCCACCTGCTGGTAGATGGACACAACCCACCACCAGTCTATGGACTGATCAGCATGATGATATGGAAATTAACCTGGTTAAGTTGCAGTCCTCTATCTCACACAGGGAGTGGAAGACCCAATTCTGGAACTAAACTGGGGACCTTCTGCATGGCAGTATACTGATCAACCACTAGGTTGATAAGCCATTCTATGTTCTGAAGGCATCAGAAATCAGCTGCACTATTATACTTCAGGGAAGTTACTCATAAATGGACTAGCAGTTTCCCTTTTTGTGCTGCCTTTCACAGCTTAAAATAAATTTTTGGATTTGAATTGTGATTTTCCTCTTGCCTATTAGTAATGATTACGTAATAAATAGGAACAGTAAAGCTAGGATTCCATAACTTAAAGCAGGCAGACTTCTAACTAGGATATTTCCAGAAAGTTGAGCCACACAGGACCTGAAATCACAGAAAACTGAATACCAGGAATCAAAAGGACTTTTATTCACAAAATATTATTGGACAGACTATAGTTATTCAACCATAACATAATAAAAACCAAGCAAAAGAAAAACTGCATCTCTAAAAGGCAGTTCCCAGGAAAGATTATTCTCAGATCACTGCTAAAACCAATCAGCTGTAAATCACAGGATCAATTACTTCTACATAGCAGTCACACTTAATACGGAGTTGAGCCAAGCATCTTCTCAAGCTTGCCTTCTTGAGCTGAATTTCTTCTAATGTTTGGGCTTTTTTGAACAGGTACATCTTTTCCCCTTTTACAACATTTTTATTTTCCTAACTCTGACAGAATCAGTATTGGAATTCTGGTACGATGGATATTTACTCACAGCTACCTGGTGAATTTTTCTGTATTGTAATAGGTTCACCTTCCCCCACCGTTCCTAGTGTGGGTTACTGCACCAACTATCCTGAACCTGAGAACCACAAGCCAGGAATCATTCAGGAACTCTGTATTAGGGGTTCTAAATGTGGTGCTAATGCTTCCGACTCCCTCTCCTCCACCAGGGACTGCAAACATTGCCTCTACGGCATCTCCAGCCAACCTGAGGTGTAGAAGATCCACATCAAACTGGATCTTCCAAATTATATGTAAACAGTCTGTATCTGTACACCAGCTTCTCATTAGCTCTACATCGTAAAGAGAGGCTAAAGTGCAGGTCTCCTGTCCAGAGCTGGAATATCATCACTACATTGGTTCATGGTTTAAAATTATGAAACTGAGTTTCCATGTATATGGCAGAGAAGGGCCTCTGAACTGATCAATTTTTGTTAGGTATACAAGCAATGAGTGCTAGCTGATACAAGATAATTTACAAAGGACATATAAGGAAAGTTCAGTAACATTGAGGTGCATTTTCAAAGCACTTAGACTTACAAAGTTACATAGGAACCTACTGAACTTTGCAAGTCTATGTGCTTTAAAAATGAGCCCCATTGTGACTTTTATGCAGCTGTTAGTGGTCTTGTCTCTCAAGATGAGTCTCCTTCTTCTGGATCTGGTTTAGCTCTGATATGTTTCCTGTTCTTCTTTTTGCTGCTGTGGAATTCTGTGTCTGATATTCTCTCCTGTACTTCTTGAACGGGCTGTATCACAGCATTTGTTACCTTTGTTTTTTTAATCCCAGTGTTTTCATCCTTCAACTCATTTCCACTCCGAGACTCCAAGTGACCTGATCCTGTCTCCTCTTCCTCCTCATCTCTCCATTCATTGGCCCTCTTTGGAGACTTCCCGCTTAAGCCTCCCTTAAATCTGGATTTCCTCTCATAATCATCCTTCTTCTCTTCATTTTTTACAACTGTGCCTACCTTAGTTGGTTTTGCGAAAATGATTCTTCCAACTCCACAGCTTGAAGGGTCTTGGTTGAAAGATGGAGTGTAGCCCTCTTGACCAGCTGGGCTTTTTCCTCCTCCCTTTCTGTTCTGTAAGTCTTCAAGGAACTCCAGGGCTACCGCCCTATTGGTTTGATCACTGGACTGTGGGACTTCTTCCAGGCTGTATTTGGTCCAGCGTTCAGGATGCGCTACATAATCAGGAACTGCACGAGAAATTCTTGCTTCTGGAGGTTTGCATTCCTGTGTCACACCTCCTTGTGTACTCTTATTCAAGACAGATGCAGGGGGAAGAGGGCGCTTGAATTGCCCATCTACCACATTATCCTCGCTCAGAGAACGCACAGTCCGTTGTGCCACCCCTTCAAGGCAGTCAAATATATTCTGACTTCGTAAAGAGAAGGTTGAGCTCATTCCCTTTAGGTGGAAAGGTTGCACTGCAGATTTCTGCGTATTGCCAAGGAGGCTGGGATGTTCTACATCATTCAGTGAATGATGAACTATTTCCCCCTCTTCTTCATCTGGAGAGAATGTGTCCACTTCAGCATCATCAGGGAGGCCTACCTCTTCGGGGTCAGAATCACTCAGTGAAGCAGTGTCTAATTGGAGGGGTCTCCCATATTCTGTATCCTCAGGGGGCTCCCTCTCACCTTTGTCAGCCATCTTTCTTGTCACTAATTTTCACTTTGTGGATTGGGGCTGGCAGCAGCAAACAAGGATTTCCAAATGTCTAGAGAACTTGAAGCCTGGGAAAAAAAAAAGCGCGAGCAATTAGTACATAACCACCAAGATGTGAGCTAAACTCCAGTGCCAAAAACAAGACATCACTAAACCCACCCCCAAAACAAAAATGTAAAAGGTAGAGGAGAATCACAGACACAACCTGTAATACTTCCCAACACAGTCTCATAGCTAAAGACAAACAAAGTAGTTGTGTATTGATTTTAACCCAAATATTATTGATCTTGTCTGTCTTGACCACATTATAAGCTCCACAGAACAGGGACCATTTCTTATGTATCGCTACATGAATGTTTAATAGTAATAGCAGTATAGTTCACTGTCCTTCATAGATCTGCATTTAAAATTAGCATGAATGTCAGTCATTCTGTGAACCGTATATTTGGAAACTACATACATCCCCAGATTATATAGAGTGTGCAAATCTGGTTGTATTCTGGATTTGTGTATGTAACTTAATTAGCTTAACAAACCAATCAGTGCCGATAATTGAACTTAAGCAATTATTGACACTACTTGCCGTTAATTTAAATTTACGCACACAAATGTCTAAGCATATTCTATAAAGTGATGCACATAAATTCTAAGATGCAGATCTGAAAAGTGGGGGGTGGCCATGAATGGGTCATGGGCGTTCCTAGAATTTACGCACACTGTTACAAAATATGCCCGTTCCACACAATTTAGGCATTGGCATACCAGGTTTTCACTGGCATAAATGGCTGAAACTAAATATAGTTGCAGAAAACAGGTGTTGGGCGTATTTTATAAACCGTGCCTAAATTTAGGCGGTTTATAGAATACACCTAGGCATATTTTATTCGGCACTGATTTTTTTTAGGTGCGATATATAAAATCTAGCCCATAGTGGGTAATATTCAGCCTGTATCACTTCAAAATTTCACTGATAAAATTGTCTTTAAAATCCTCAATCTAGTTCCCAGTAAATCCTGCTGAAACTCTTGGAGAAGCGAGGGAAATAAGACTCACAAATTATGTCACACTTACTAGAAACAATAAGCCCATGTTTCACAATGGTGTCACAGTAGACATTATTTAATGAGTACTCTCTGCTGTGAGCCCAGCTTAAAATCCAGCAGCAATGCTGGTGAACTGCTGGATAGCTCTAAGGGAGGTGCGGGGGTGGGGTGGGGGAATAAATTACTCTTGCAAAGTTTTGTCTAGCATCTTCAGCCATGTGATGGCTACTACTGAAGCATAAAAAAAAGAAAATGATAAATTCATCCTGACCACATACCGCTAAGGATAAAATGGTGCACATCATCCTATATAATAATTCTCACCTCCAACAGGATGTGCTTGGGACCGTGCCTGCCGGAAGTGGTCTGCTAGGCAGGCATGCTCTGACCTCAGTGACATCAGTGACAGACAATTTGGCAAAGCAAAACAATCTGAGTGCTGGCCATTAGGACACAGGGTTGATAGGAGAGTTTTAAAAGACTGAAGGAACCGAAAGTGTTAAATGGGGGGAGGGGGGGAGTTCTGAACCACTGAAAGACATGAACATTTGGGAACAATCTGAATGCTGGCCATTAGGACACAGGGTAGATAGGAGAGTTTTAAAAGACTGAAGGAACCAAAAGTGTTTGGGGGGGGGGGGGGGGGGGGAGTTCTGAATGAATGAAAGAAATGAAAATTTACGAGAGGAACACAATCTGAATGCCGGGCATTTGTACACAGGGTAGATAGGACACTTTTTTTAAAAAATGAAGTACGTGAAAGTATTACATCTTGGGGGAGGGGTGAGGAGAAAAGCGGTGGGGTATCCGGATACTGGGCGTTAGGGCCACGGGGGTACATAAGACTTTTGAAAGCCTTAAGGAACCCAAAGTGTGGGAAGGAGGAGGAAAAGGAGGGGAGGGAACGGGGTGAGGGGCATTAGGAACAGGGGAGGGGGCCCTGTCACACACTCTCATTCTCACACACACACACTGTCACACAGACAATCTCACTCTGTCACACACCCGCACATTCGCTCTGGCTCTCTCTCTCAAACATACACACTCCCAGGAAAACCTTGCTAGCGCCCGTTTCATTCGTTCCAGAAACGGGCCTTTTTTACTAGTTAATACTAAAACCAATGATGGTAGTACTGATGCTGCTGCAGACAGTTTAGGTGAAGAAAACACCCTGGTACAGCTCTAGGCCATGGTGAATCTATTCATGGACCCAATGCAACAGGGGATAGATTATAGAAGTCAATAACATCAATGAAAAGATTAACTAGAAATTACATTCACCCCTAGCCCCCAAACATAAAAATGATAATGCAGCACTACTTTTATATCCTAACACTATGCAATACATTTTTTTAGTCATATTCCTTGCAGCTATCCCCAAAAAATTAGACCTCCAAGGATCACCACATGAACCAATTCAAACCTATGTGAGGCATTTTAACAAAAAGTGCAAAACACTGCACAATTAAAAAAAACAAAAAAGAAAAACCCAGCACGAGAAAACATTTTAAGTGACAAACTGAGCATTACCACTCACCTTGATCTTTTTATCATTTTAATATTGACCTATAGTATCTGGTCCAAACCTACTATAGAGTCTAAGGGTGTAGAATCCAGTCCAAAAATACTAACAAAATACCTTCTACCAGAGGTTCATCTTGATCAACATTTGGTACAAGGCTATAGAGCTCCAGCAACGTAAAAAGTGTCAGGAACAACCAGATTCAGTAAATGGTGAAAAATTGGCACAAAACACTATTCTATGGAGGGTGCTTTGAGCCCATTCCCCCACCCAAATTTGGGCGCTGGTATTTATGCCAGCTCAAATCTGGTGTACATGCCGGCACCCAACTCCTGGCATTCAGGCATGGGAATGGCGGCTTTCTATAATCGTGTTTCCCAAGTCCGGCCCTGGAGTTCCCCTTGCCACTCAGGTTTTCAGGATATCCACAATGAATATGCATGAATTAGATCTGCATACACTGCCTCCACTATATGCAAATCTTTCATGCATATTCATTGTGGATATCCTGAAAACCTGACTGGCAAGGAGTATTCTAGGACTGGACTTCGGAAAACACTTTTCTATAACTCCACACGCAATTTTTTGGAATGCTCCTACCACACCATTTTGAGTTGCATGCTATGGGATCTAGGCAGGCAGGGTTATAGAACAGAGCAAAGAAAGATGTGTGTGCAAAATCTAATTACTGCCAATTAACTACAATAATTGTTGACATCAATTTATTGCTAGTTAATGGCTTGTTAGCTAATTAATTAACACACATCTTTGATGTATGCGCAAATTTTGGCACCATGTATAGAATCCAGGGGTAAGTCCTTATCTTGGTTTTAGGGGGTGAAAAAGGTAGGCGGCAGCTGGTACTTTGCAATTAAGACCTGCTGGAAATAATACCTTCCTATAATATATATCAAGGGTGCAGTTGAATAGAGAAAAACTTGGTAATTTAGCACACGTATGATCTTTAGAACACTATCATACAGAAAGTTACCATTCATGCAAAACTGCACTGCAATGACCCAGGCTTAAGTCAGTTTCAGTGAATCCTAAAAGTGGATCCTGTTCTCCGTTACATAAAGCAGGGGTGGGCAACCACGGTACTCAAGGTCTACAACCCAGTAGAGTTTTCAAGATTTCCACAATGAATATGCATGAGATTGATTTGCACATACCGCTTCCATTGAATGCAAATCGATCTCATGCATATTATAGAAATCTAGAAAGCCTGTCTGGGTTGTAGCCCTCAAGGACTGTGGTTGCCCACCCCTGACAAAGGGTAGGTAGGAGGGTATACAGTGAAATGATAAGGAGCCTTGTGTACTTACTTTGTCCTGGGACTGAATAAGTTTCCCCTTCTCTGGGTCTGTTAAATCCACTAAGGATCTCAGCTCAGTCACCCTGAACACAATACATAACACACAAAAAATAGGAGAGGTGATAAGTTCACCAGAGGCATCTGAGGCACACAGAAAGTTAGAAACATATGTTATCCCATCTTACATACACAAACAAACTATCTAGGGAAAACAATGCCTTTTTGGCTCAGATGCCCAAATAAGCCAACCTCTATTTCCATTTCCCCTCCATTTCCATTTCTTTGTATTTATACCCCACATTATCCAAATACGTGTCCAGTTCAATGCAGCTTTCATTATAACCATATGGGTACAAGTAACAGTGATTATTACATGGAACTAATTACATTCGAACATAAACACAAAGTAAAGCATCTTAATAAACCTAGTAAGCTACATATTTGGAGGGGAAGAGGGATGCAGGGTTGATTGGAGAACTGTCCTTGTTAGTTGCATTAAGTGATCTGTCAAGTTGGTCAGTGTGATCAGGTTGGCGAGATGACTGTGCTGGGACCTGGTTATTGTAGTATCTGGAACCTGTATGTAGGCTATCATAGTCTCAGGTAGTTTGACACTAGAGAGATCAGGTTATGAAAGTAAGTTACATACCGAGTAGAAAGAGTATATTGCATATAGAACAGAGTGATTCTTGGACCAAAGTTTGTTTGGTTATTTGGAGTATAATTATTTAGCAAGAACTTGTTGAAGAGTTGCGTCTTGAGGGCCTTGCGGAAGTTCAGGTAGGTTGTTCATTTTATGATTGTTGGAAGGGCATTCCATTACTTTGATACTGTGTATTGAAATCCTGATATTTAAATGGTCTTGTATTTCACACCTCTGCATATAGGTAGGTGCAGTCACAGATACTTTCTTGCTCCCCGTTTGGTATTTCGTAGAGATAGGTTTCGTAGAGGTAGGTATTAGTTAGCACATGTACTCTGGGGCAATTCCACTCGGAATTTTGAAACTGATGGCGATAGGCATGAACTGGACTCCTGCCTTTACTTGGAGCTAGTGGAACGCTTGTGTATCTGTGTGTGTGTGTGGGGGGGGGGGTTGTGTGCGTTGTGTGATACTTTGAATATCAAGCGTGCTGCCATATTTTGTGCTGTTTGTAGTCTCTTTAGACACGATTCTTTACATCCTGTATATACACTATTGCAGTAGTCAATTTGGGATAACACCAGTGATTGCATCAGAAGTTGAAATGATAAGTGGAGAAAAGATTTGTCTCCTCAATTTCCAGAGTGTTCGGAAAACTTTGGTGATTACCGCTGATGTCTGTTGTTTGAGTGTCACGTGCGGTCTATTAGGATACCCAGTATTTTCAGGTTCTTTCCCGGGGGTATTTGTCTATTTTGTAGGTCTTGTTTGTTGATCGAGCAGTGTAGGTTTGTTATTAATAGGAACTTGGGTCTTCTTTTTGTTTAGTTTTAATTTGAATATAGGAGGCCTAAGTTTCTAAAATATCCAGCCCCGACTGGATTTAATTTCTTATTCCCATGTCTCCTGTGAAAGAAATTTGGATCATTATGTCATCTGCATAAATGTATGCTTTGAAGCCGTTAGTATCAAGTTTCTTGCCTAATGGAGCCATTAGAATAATGGAGAGGATGGGGGATAGTGGTGATCCCTGAGGTACTCAACACATCAGGGACTATGTGGAGATGTTCATTGACTTCTAGACGTGGTAGGATCTGGTTCTGAGAAAACCCTCAAACTATTTCTGCACTGTTTTAGGACCTTGCAGGTACTTGTAATCTGGATTGGCCACTGTTGGAAACAGGATGCTGGGCTTGATGGACATTTGGTCTGTCCCAGTATGGCAATACTTGTGCACATATGACATCCATCAGATATAGCATTATGTCATGGTCCACCATGTCAAAAAAACAAGATTAAGACAGATCTGCCCAGGCTTAGTTCTGTTTTTACTTCACTCACAAAAGGACATAAGGCCAGATTCAGTGCTATTCAGTCTGAATCCAGATTGTGATTTATGGAGCACAAAGTGATGGTCCAAGGAGGGGGATGGATGCCACTGGTGTGTAGTTAGTGTTTTTGAGAAGTGGAGTTAATATTATGTTTCCTTTGCTGCTAGGGAAAAGCCTCCTGTCTGGGAGAAAGGCAGGGTGTTTTGTTAGTAGCTCCACGTACCAGTCAGGTGGTGTTTTTAGAATGGTATCAGGACATTCATCGAATATACAGTGTGATCCAGTATCTCATGTCTTGATGGTGGTTGAAAGGAAGATCCATATTCTGTCTGCTCTCGTGTTCTGTTAGTGTCTATATAGTCTTCACTAGGGGATGTGGGGGTGTGTCAGGTTAGATCTGGTATTTTCAAATTTTTTGTTCAAAGTATGTGTGGCCAGGACAGTTGCAGTTGGAAGGTCTTTCACTGTGGATATTACCGCTCGGATATCGAACAATTTGTTTACCAAGTTATGCGTTAGATTGTTCTGTTCCAATGTATAGTTCGTAGTAGTTCCTCCTGGTTTGTTTAATGATTTTGTTGTAGGATCTTAGTTCTTCTCCAGTACTCTTGTTTTGTCATTGTATCCTTGATCCATTTTCTTTCTAATTTATGGCACAATCATTTGGTATTTAGTATTTACTGGTTGATCCATAGTGTTGTTCAGTTTGAGGTTCTCTTCCTGAGTTTTTCGGGTGCAATCTTGTCCAGCATAGTCCTACTAGTTAGATCCCATGTTCTCATGAATTCCTTTGATTCTGGGTTGAGTATTTCTATGGATTCTTTACTTATGTCCCAGAAAGTGACTGCACTGATTTTGACCCTAGTTTGTTTGTCTCCATGGTCAGACCAAGGTATTTGTGCTCTGCTGCTATCTTCCACACATATGTCATTGTGGTCTGACAGTCTGAATGCGAAGAGATCTAGGAGGTGCCCCCTGTAGTACATTGGTTTGCTCTCACATATTTTGAAATTCCAGGCATCTAAGAAGTCTAAAACTTGTTTAGTGTCACAGTCTGCTTGATTGTCTAGGTGAATATTAATGTCTCTTAGTAGTAATACATTCGAATGTGAGGTGCAGATGTTGGAGATGAAGTCCATGAAGTCTTTTTATGTTTTTTTGCCAGCAACCAGATGGGTGGTAGAATAGGATACTACAGAGCTGTCCTTGGCATGATGTATCTTGAATGGTGCATGCTACGATCTCCAAGACGGGTGTATTATGTTCAGATATTATTTTGATGTTGATTTGTATATAATTGCTACCCCACTGTAAGATACAGAGCGGGTTTTGGGCATGACTGGAGCAATAATACAGCAAGAGAGGAGGTATAAGTGCAACATAAGAGGTGATTATTTACAGAACAAGTAGTCTCGGTCCTGTTACCTCACAGGGCCAGGTCACAGCAAGGCTAGTCATCTGTGGTTCAGCAGCAGCCATAAGCCATCCTCTAGAGACAGCTTAAACACAGTCTGCGGCTGCCGGGTTGCCACGCCTCAAACACAGTCCTTCACTTCTAAGCCGGGAGTCAGCTTTAAACTCAAGCCTGACCTCAGACACTCTGTCAGTTAAGCAGCACCAGCGGTTCAGTAATCTTGCACAGTTTAGCAAAACAGTACCCATGTCCCCATACTTTTATATAGTACAGTTCCCCAGTTTCCACACAACTACTGGCTTGTCCCAGCTTTACAGCATTCACATGCCCTCCTAGCTTACCCCAGCCACACAGCATAACTTGTACTCAATCTTACAGTAATTCTCAGCCAAATCACCATAGCTCACAATACAGACAGGCAGGTCACACTCTGAGCTCCTGTTCTTCCTCCTCTGGGTCTCTATATTGGGACCTTCCTCCTCGTGAGACTTCTCTTGCCAAGATCTCTGTATTGGGATCTTGCTCCTCATGGGGCCTCTCTCATCTTGCTCTCTCATTTTAACTTCCTGTATTCTAAAGCCACTGCCTTTGGGCCAGCCAGCCTCATTTCCCCATAATAGACTGGATCTTGCCCTAGTAGTTCTGCAGTTCAGCCAGGGACACAGCAGGTTCAATGCCCCCTGCTGTCAGATGGCTGAACTGCCATTCCTTGAAGGGAAAAGCACCAGGGACACACGCATCAAGTACCTCACCCCCACCTTTTTATTTAGGTTTCTTGTCAAGTCTATCAATTTGAAACCTGGAGGGCATATGTCATTTACTGCTGGTCATTGCTGCATAGTCATTTCTCTGTGATGAAGAGTAAGCCTAATTGTTCCTCCTCTATCCATGATCTCACAATTTCTGACTTGTTTGCTATTGAGCGTCCATTCGTATACACTATTGGTACTGGGATGTATGAGTTGGGGTGCTTGGGTCGCCGGCTATGGAAGGTCTGGATCAGCAAGGATGCTCAGCACACTGTAGTGCCACCTCCCTAGTCGGCAGCCATACTCAAAACTCCAGATTAGATTATATCAGAAGCTTATTGTGGAAAACTTCTCTTGCTTGGATTTTTTCCTTAATTAAATTAGAGACTGTAATACTGTAATTTAGTGTGAGTATTGCAAGAATATATTAGTCGTGGGAATCACTAAATAAGCTTATGAAATGCATCAGAAAAATCATTCACGCTATATTTACTAAGTATATGACACTACCACATAATTGTCGGACAATAAACAGAAATAAATATGCACCGGGCATACTGAAGGATTTTTCAGAGGATGAGACCGATGTATCCTGGTTGGAAGTAACAAAATCAGTATGTGCTCTTATTATAATGAAATAGAGTTGTCACATTGAAGTCTTGTTTGAATGCTGACCCATTGCTGCCTTGATTTACTTCAACTTACAAATCATATTCTCTATTTATAGCCTATAAGTTACTCCTGGTGGAATTCTCCGCATAAAAAAAATTCTGCACACAAAATTTTAAAATTCTGCAACTCTTTTTGTCACAATAACGCAATAAAACTACTATCCTTGAGCCATAATTAATTAAAATGCAATAGCAAAACAAAAGTGTAATTTCTCAAATATACAGGATTTTTAAGGCTTTAGGGCATAATTCCCCTAAGAACACCCATCATACACATCATAACTTATTGGGGCTCTTACTTTATCAATCTGTAGAGCCTGAGGAAAGCTTGGAGTTGCTAATTCTTGCAGTAACAATGGCGGTAATTTCACAAAGTTTACAGCAAACAGGAAGGAAACCTCTACAGAGAAGCAAGTGTCAGGTCTCAAAGCAGCAACTAGGTTTGTGAGCCCTTGAGCCGCTGCCAAGGAGCGGCAGTGGCAGGCAAAACCACCCCAACCAGCACTGGGCTAACACACACACAAAGCAGGGACTGCAGACAGGGGTAAGCAAAGCAGGAACACACTGGACAATAACACTTGGACTGGAACACAGGACTGGAGCAAGGCTTCACCTGCACTTGACCACCCTTCCCCAGGAGTTGAGCCCCTGGGTGTAGGCAGCCGGCAGGACTTACCGGACTGGGCAGGAACTGGATACCAGCAGGAAACACACAAGAGTCAAGACTACAAACTGCCAGGCAGCCACTAAGACAGAAACACAGACAGGAGGGAGTCAGGACTAAAAGCTGCCAAGCAGCCACTAATAAACAACACAGACACAAGACAAAGAAATGCAGACCAGAAACAAGACTAGGAACTAAACAATAAAACCAAAGCTAACTACACACAAACAAACAAGAACCAGGCAAGAACTCGGAATAAAACTGGACTAGGCAGAAGTGGACAGAGCACACCCACATACCAGGGACCTTAGACGATGCAAAGGCAAACTCAGAAGGTTTCCAGGTGGTAATAAACACTCAGCTGCAGCAATCATGAGGCAGCTACGGGTGAGGCTAGCTGCCAAACTTCAAACCAAGTCTGGAGGGCTGGAATATCTGGATCGGACCGGACCAGAAAGAAAGTCTGGATAGTCTATCGCAGCCACCGGTTCTGGCCACCAGAGGGCAAGAGGAACACAAACCAAAACACAGGCAGAAAGCATACTGATGCACAGAGAGGCTTAACACACACAGGTGCAGTATAGTGGAGTAATCAGAGCCATGCTGGAAGCAGCCAGCACGCAGTGACAGAGACAGAACTAACTCAGGAAGAACAGACAGAAGCCAGCTCAGAAGCTGACAGCCGGAAATAAGGTGAGTCTGAGAGGGGTCACGACCACAATCGTGACAGCAAGTCAAACCAGGAGAGAGAGTACAGCTTGACCAAATGAGGGGCCAACTCAGGAGATGTTGCTGGACAAATCCTTTATTCAAAGCACTGGGAGAAGGACTCGATACGGGCCGTGTTTCAGCAGATGGAGCCACCTGCCTCATGGGTCACAACAATAATCTGTATTAGTGCTCTGCAGGCATCAAATATCCTGCTGATATTATAGTGTCTACCAGCATTTCTGCACCAGTCACATAACTAGCGGCTCTAGCTTAGCTCAGCAACATCTAAGTTGCCTCATCATTTGGTCAACCTCTACTCTCTCCTGGTTTGGAGTCCTTTCACGAAGTCAGTGGATGCTGGTGGCAGCTCAGATCTTCTCTCAGGCTCCATGAATTGATAAATAAAAATCCAGAAAAACCAGAAGCCCTAATCCCCATGCTCTCTGGTCGCCCCACTCTACAACACACATAATACTCCCTGTTCATGCTCAGCTTGTGTCCTCACCAGTATTTTCCCAGTCCGGTAGTAGGGTTGCCAAGACAGGCAATCATCCCCACAAGCCAGCCTATTCTCCCCATCCCATTACCAATCATATAGCCAGAAACTAATCTGTGACCCAAAACCAGTCATCCAGCCTCAACTCTCCTTCCTCAAATAACCTGCCTGCTCTCCCACTCAAGAAGTCTGTAAGCCTGGCTTCCTTCCCACACCTTCTGATAAGCACGTAGCCAGTTTGCTCAAAGGCCCCTGACTAAAGAAGCAGACAGTTCCTAGTCAAAGCAGCCAACTGCCAGGATCAAAATATAAAAGCCTCAGAGCTTCTCATCTGCTTTCCTCTCACTGCAGCGTGTTCTTTTTAGTGCTCTCACTGGGTAACTGTATTCTCCAGCTGAGCTCTCCTTTCATTCTCATGAGAATAGCGGGAGACTACAAGCACTGCAAGACTCAAACAAACTGAGAGCCATGCTGTGCCTGAATCCAAGTTGTTCCCTGCACTAAAAAGATGACGCTGCAGAAAGAGGCAATTGTGGAAAGCAGAAAAATGAACTGGTGAGGAGCCCTGTAGCTTTTATGTTCTTTGATCCCAGCAGCTGGCCAAATTCTGCACATAACTCCAAAATTCTGCCAGAAGGGGGAATTCTGTGCAAATTCTGCGTCGCGCAGAATTCCACCAAAAGTAAGTTCCTGACTACACAGGGTTGGATTGGGCTTTTACTTGGGAGACCACTAAAAGGAATGCAAACCAACAGACATTTTAGCGCTGCTTACTAAACAGGGCCCCTAGTCACTTGGACAGTTTATCAAGTATTAAAAAGGTCCATGCTGCTCCAATCAAAGGATTTACTCATTGTCTCTTCTGTTGTCCATCAACCACATTACTGTGTGGCTGTTGTCCAAGTTATTCTTTATTGTTTTAACTAAAGACAATGGTTAAAAATCACTTTTTCTTTTTTTTTTTTAGTCTAGATGAGATATACTTCTTTAGATGTCTCAATAGACACGATTATTGTTCTTCTCTTGATGGTCTCTTTGTAATTTATAAGATTTGTTTTCCCTGATGAAAATGAATACACAAAGAGCTAGATTCTGTAAATGACACCCACTGTAAATGACACCCAAATACAGGTACCAAGTGTAAATTCTGTAAGGCAGTTCCATGTTGAACTGTCTTTATAGAATATTAGCTTCAGTCATTTTTGTGCCTAACTTTAGGCTGGTGTAAATGCTCAAGCCTAACGACTGTTGGTTAGGTGCAGAACTGGAAGTATTCTGTAATTCCAGCCCAAATCCTGGGAATCTCCTAGACCTGCCCATGCTCCTCCCCTTCCCATGCCCCTTTTGGAATCACAGGTTACAAAATAGGCATGATCACAGATTTGCATGTAACCAGTAATTAGTGTCAATCAGTGCTTATTAAGGTCAATTATTATCACAAATTTATCCAATTACTCTAAGTGCAGATCTGTAATCTGCACCCAAAACTATACATCTAACTTCGAGTGACCTATACAGAATTTGGGAGGAAAGGTTTATAAACCAGCTCTGAACTTAAACTGAAGAGCTGTCTAACCAAATGCCTTTAAACCAAACATATTTATTTTCAACAGATGTATACATCACCCTTGCGCTGTATTTGTTTATTAAAAAATCTTCCATAGGTGAGTAGTCCGATTTTGAAAATTTTTAATGAAACATCTTCAACTAATCATTAGAAAATCTTAAAACATCTTCATTCATATAATCTTCATTAAATTTCAACATAAATCAAACTCACGCCAACATGGACCATGTTTCGCCACACTGCGCTGGGGCTAGGGTCTAAACTAAAAATAAAATATGCAATATCAGTAAGTTAAACCCCTCCAAATATACAAAACTACAAACAAGACAACCCACCTACCTCAACTAAAATGCCATACAACTTTGGAGTCTTCTTCAGTAATTATGCATGAACGTCAATAACATCACACTCTTTAAATCCATTTTCTGACAGGATCCCACAATATGGAACTCCTCCCACTCAACAATCCACATTACAACAATGAAGCCCAATCAATTTCCAAAATAAATCCCACTGGAGTCATATTATATTACATTACAACCCTAAGGGTAAAGTAAACTTGCCACGTCCAAAGCTATAATCACAACTCAGAGCACACCACATTCCTACATAAGTGTGCTGATGGATTTAGAATGTGCTAAATGATAAGATACCTATTATATTGCTATGGGCATCTTTATATTATATATATACACATGCATACACACACACACTGCACTCCATTTAAGTGCACGTCGGATAAGCGCATGCTCTGTTTAATTGTATGCTGTACTTCGGTCCTATTTTTGGCGCCATCAATTTCTATGGGGACAATTTCTATGGGGACACCACTGATAAATGCAAGATTCGCTTATATGCGTGGTTTAAGACCACTCCTCTGCAGGAAAGAAGCCACATAAGCGCGCGCACAGAATTTGTTAGCCAATTGGCACGTGACAAAGGGCCGGTAAATTTGAAATCTCACTTAACTGCCACAGACAGAATAAGCGAAAGAAAGTTGTTAGAGTGTACACTGGAGTCGTCGTCATCGCGCAACCGTAAGACTTTAACATTGGCTGAACGAATAGAAGTTCTTAAAAAATAAGAAAACAAAGTCAAGCACCTATTGCTAAAGAATATGGTGTCAATCTCAGTCAAATTTCATGTATCTTGAAGCAGAAAGATCAGCTTCTGGAAGACTGGCAAAACAATACAAATCCACACAGGAAACGAAAACGGGCAGGAAAACTGAGGATGTAGAAGATGCTCTTCTTCCGTGGTTTTCTCAAGGCAGGAGCAGACAGTTTCCTGTCAGTGGTCCACTGCTTATGGAGAAAGCTAATCAGCTAGCTGAAAGTCTTGGACTAACTGAATTCAAAGCCACTGTTGGATGGTTGGAAAGATGGAAGGAGAGGAACAACATAAAATTCAAGAAACAGCATGGTGAAAAACAAGACGCTGATGACTTTGGTGCTGAAAATTGGGTTGTTTCAGTTCTTCCTACCATCTTGAACGAGGTTGCCCCTCGTGACATTTTCAATGCTGACGAAAATGGTCTCTACTGGCGAGCGATTCCTCATGGAACACTTGCATTCAAACAAGCCGAAACTACAGGAAGTAAAACGTTGAACGACTGACGATCCTCCTTTGCTGCACTATGGATGGGAGTGAGAAGTTGGAACCACTCGTCATTGGAAAAAGCAAACAGCCCCGTTGCTTCAAGAATGTTAAGCGACTTCCAGTGTCATACGAGGCTAAAGCAAATTCATGGGTGACTGGGGAAATTTGGAAGCAGTGGCTAAAGAAGTTAGACACTAGAATGCGGGCACAAAAGCATCAGATTTTGTTGCTTTGTGATAATTGTGCTGCACACGTCAAGGTGGTCTTCCTGCCATCAAACACTACCTCTCTGATCCAACCTATGGATCAGGGCATAATAGCCAATTTCAAAAAACATTATCGGGCTCTTCTGCTACGTTGTCTGATGAGCGTTATGGATCACCAGACTGGCAAAGATAAACGTGATGTTGAAATGGCTTGTAATCTATCACTGTTGGATTCCCTACATATGCAGAAAGAAGCCTGGAATCGTGTTGCACAGGCAACCATTGTGAACTGATACAAGCAGGCAAGCTTTGTTAAGGATGTGGAGAGGGACAAAACAGATGCAGCTGTTGCAAACGTGTCAGATGAACAGACTATTGACATCCTAGCCGGTGTTACTGAAGAGGAGTTTCATCACTACATAGCTGTTGATTACGATCTACAAACAGCTGATAACACTGATGTCAAGATATGCGCCTACACGCAGGCAACAATGGCTGATGATGAAACAGATGATGAAATGAGCAGCAAGGCACATGCTGACGAAATTCAACAACCTCCTGTCACTTTTGCGAGAGCGCTGGAGAGGCTCAACACTGTGCAGGCCTATCTGGAGGCCACTGGATGTCGGTGCTATGACAGTTTTTACTGTCTGGCAGACGTAGTCTATGGAACTCACAGACACAATAGTGTACAGAGGACTATCACTGATTACTTCAAGTAAGCCTAACGTCAGTAAACGGAGACTGTATACTGTACGTATAATAAACAGTACTGTACATATGTTTATCAGATGTCAAGTTTCTTTGGGTCACAACAGTTAAGTGCACGCTCCGGTTAACTGCTTGTATTTCTTTGGTCCCAGACCCTTGCACTTAAGCGGACTGCACTGTGTGTGTGTGTGTGTATATATATATATATATATATATATATATATATATATATATATATACATACACACACACACATATATATCAAAGTATCTGAGCTTTTGAGGCCATGAGTTCCTTATAATATTCCAGTTTCTGTGTGACCATGAGTATACAAGCTGAAGCAAAAGAGGCTAGTACTTTCTGTTCAACCAGTTAGTTTGGTGTTATACTGAAAACAAAATTCCTCAAAATACTCAAATGAGAGTGGTCTTAAGAGAGATGACAGACCGATGTCTTCTCCCAAGCAAATATATTCATGCTACTGTCTATTTAGAACAATCCTTGAACACAAACAACCTTTCATTTAGCTTAAAAATGGCAAAAGCAAATGTTTGTCAGGTTACAAAATAAATATCCCTAGCTGCAAAACTATCATGAAAATAATTTTTGAATTTTTTGCCTGCCTACATAAATCATGATTCAACTTTGATATGCCACCTGTCAAGTGGGCATTACTATCTGTTATTAGTCAGATAATTTTTTTTTTTGCGCAGAACAGATCTTTGTTTTACTGAATTTTACAACAGAAAGAAGTGGACCTTCCACAACCCTCACACTTTGGATAGGTATGTTGAACACAGGTTCTGTGAGAGATGAGACTATATTGATTCATGACTTTATTCCACAATCTGCTGTTAATTTCCTGGAGATCAGTGAAACATGGCTCACTGTTGCAGATATTTCTTTGGCCAACAGTGCTGTCCCTTTGGCTAGTCCTGGGATTGGGCCTGTAGGGAGGTTAAGCGTGGTGATGGGGTTTTGCTTGTACATCAAGTGGGCCATAATCTTCATTAGATATGTGAATGTAATATAGACATGGCAAATATACTTGTTTTAGGTAATGCTTCCTTTTCTGTTTGATTGGTCTATTGGCCACCTCATATGCTGCACAGTGATTGTTCACAAAACAAAAAAACAAAACTACACGCCCCTCAATGCTACACTGGAAACAGTGGAGATGACCAACAGAACAAAACACCAGTGGTGCAAAGATAATGGTCTTCTACTGGACTTGACACAAGCCGTACTTCAGCTGATTGGCCTGTATCGGGAATCTCAAGCCAACAGATGTCGGTACTCTAAATACGTGTGGAATCCAGATCAGCTGAGAAATTATGGGGTATATATTATTGATCAATCAATATTTAGTTTCCCAATGTGCAAGAAGAAAAAAAATGTAGAAAATTACCACATCCACTTCATAATGATATATCATATCAACTGCTGCAAGGGCTGTGGGGGAAGCTGACCTCTGCTTAGAGTCTTTGGAGAGAACCAGTGGAACTAATGTACATACATGTTGCTTCTTCTTGTTGCAATACCTGCTAGCATCTTACAGAGGAGTGATCAAATAAGCTTTGACTCCCGAGGCAGGCATTGCATGTTGAAACACGCCTCTGTGTCGAGTCCTGGTTTAACTTGATGTTCGAATAAAGGTTGACTTTTGTGTTTACCTTTGGAGTTTCCTTTTGAATTTGTCTTGGAAGGCTGTTTGATGTCCCTACTTTGATATTTTTGTACAGAAATAAAAGCCAGGCCAAACAGTCTGTAACCTCTCCAGTAACAGGATATTTATCATGTCAACATGAGTGTTCAAAAACTCACCCATCAAACTTACAAGCACTTTGTAGTTGTCTGAATGTCTTGCAACTCAGACAAGATGGCAGCTCTTTGTGTGGCGATACGGTCCTCTTCCATGTTGCTGAAGTTATATAGTATACCTGCACAAAACCCAGAAGCACCAAACTGACTGTTCACTCTCAATGTAAAAAAAATTAAAAAAAAAAAACTGCATGCCCTGCACAGTACCGTATGTACGAAGAAGAAGATGACCCAAAGCACACACTAGGCCACCATCAGGACGAATTGATATGACAGTTACATCAGGAATACAATACATGAGAACTCTCAGCAAATCTGCATAGATTGCCGGATCTCAGGAAATACCAAAATCTCCAGGTATCAGGCAAAAAAGGAAGAGAATACTGATAGACTTGGTGGGCTAGGGAGCAACAGCCCGTAGAACAGCTGTGGATGGGCAGAAGAAGAGCGGCGGGAAAGGGTGGGGGGGGGGGTATAAAGTTCATATCCAAGAAGCAAGCGTATTAAGCATCTTAGGAAAATATTCAGCCTTGTGCCTCTCAATTTTTGCCTAAGGACATCTCAGTGAGGTTTGATAATTAAACTCCAACGCCACCCTTCTGAGAACAATCCTATAGAAATGCATAACATTATACTTTTATATATTAAGCTCTGTTTGAAATAATACTATTATTATAATAACAAAGATAAAGGCAGATGCATTCGACTGTAATACCCACACGCATATCGGGGGATCGGCCTCCCCTCCCCATGATCTACCAGCTTTCCCTCTCTCCTTGTCCGCGATACAGCACCTCTTCCTCAACCCCCCCGTCCCCGTCATACCTGAGATCACCCACTAACAATCCCACGCTTTCCTTCTCCGGTGTCCCAACATCCCATCCCTTAAGATATATACAACTTCTGTTCTCTCGATCTTCTGCATTCATCCCGCCTTGCCGGAAACAGGAAGTTGCGTAGGAGAAGACTGGCGCGGCGGCGGCGGCGCACAGGTCAGGCGTCGGTGGTTGACGGATGCAGTAGCGCTCTAAAGTATACAGGACACCAGTTTAGCTGCTTTACGGGAAACCTGTGGGGAAATGCGCTTTTGTACTAGCCATAGTTCGAGGACGATGAGCCGTGTCATGAGGGATCTGTATTTTCACAGTATTAAAAAAAATACAAGCTACTTATCCTCTTGCTCTCCTTTGCTTCTCCCATATGAGATCTGTACTAGAGAATGGCCCCGTAGCTCATGTCTTCATCTGCAGAAGCCTCAAACACTTATGATTTTGTATTTAAATCTTTTTATTACGGAATAGTCCGTGCAACTGTTTATAAAAACCGGAATAGCCAGCCCCCCCCCCCCCCCCCCCCCCACACACACACACACACACACACACACACACACACACACTGGAATACACTTCCTGAAAGGCTCTGTGCAACACAAGACTATCTCTACTTCAGAAACCAGGCCTTTAATGGAAGAAATAACTAACTTGTTAGTCTCACTCACACACAGAAGGAGCGACTTGGTCTGCACATACTACAGCAGGATACGTTTATCCACTTCTACCCTAGCTGAGATAATATTTTACCATCTCGCTGACCTCATGTGCAACACTCTTTAAATTAGTCACCTTACTTTATAACACTTCTTACTCTCTTACCTATCTATATGTTCCATCTTTGCTTTACCCTTCAGTATCAATTAAAATGTTTTATTACTTATTGTGTTGTCATTGTAAATAGTATACTATGCTCACATTTGATCTATTCTTATACACTGAATTCCTTCAAAAGGCAGTAAATAAATCCATAATAAATACAATTTTTTTTTTTTTGTTACATTTGTACCCCGCGCTTTCCCACTCATAGCAGGCTCACATGGGGCAATGGAGGGTTGTGACTTGCCCAGAATCACAAGGAGCTGCCTGTGCCTGAAGTGGGAATCAAACTCAGTTCCCCAGGACCAATGCCCACCACCCTAACCACTAGGCCACTCCTACAAATAGATAGAAAACAGTAACAACAAGCAGCTATAATAACCCCACTACCACCTTCTACCCTTCCAACCCCAACAATAGCTGACTTCTACTATCCCCAGAGCACCCTGTTAAAATGTACAGGGGTACAAAATATAACCCACTCTGTATACGCTACTGGGGGAGGAATATGCCCTACAACTCAGAATTCAGTCTTGCTCGCCTGTCTTCCACAATTCTTCCTTCAATAGAAAATGCCTTCTCAGGTCTGCTGGTAGCAGGAATGCACTGGATCCCCCATGCAAGTTTTGTCAGTTGTGGCTAGCAATTTTGATTGTTTTTCCAACCAATGAAAACATAAGTACATAGGTGTTGCCACACTGGGCCACACCAAAGGTTCATCTAGCCCACCATGTTGTTTCCAACAGTGGCCAAGCCAGGACACAAATACCTGGCAAGATCCCAAAAAGGTTCAATACATTTCATGCTGCTTATCCCAGAAATAAGCGGTGGATTTTCCCCAAGTCAAATTAATAATGGTCTATGGACTTTTCCTTTAGGAAGCCGGCAAGACCTTTTTTAAAACCCCGCTAAGCTAACCGCCTTTACCACATTCTCTGGCAACGAATTCCAGAGATTAATTACACATTGAGTGAAGAAAGATTCTCTCCTATTCGTATTAAATTTACTACTTTGTAGCTTCATTGTATGCTCCCTACTCCTAGTATTTTTAGGAGTAAACAAATGAGTCATGTAAACCCATTCCACTCCACTCATTATGTTATAGACTTCGTTTAGACTACTGCAATCTGCTTCTTGCTGGCCTCCCACTTAGTCACCTCTCCCCTCTCCAGTCGGTTCAAAACTCTGCTGCCCATCTCATCTTCCGCCAGGGTCGCTTTACTCATAATACCCCTCTCCTCAAGACCCTTCACTGGCTCCCTATCCGTTTTCACATCCTGTTCAAACTTCTACTAACCTATAAATGTACTCACTCTGCTGCTCCCCAGTATCTCTCCACACTCGTCCTTCCCTACACCCCTTCCCGTGCACTCCGCTCCATGGATAAATCCTTATCTGTTCCCTTCTCCACTACTGCCAACGCCTTCTGTCTCGCTGCACCCTACGCCTGGAATAAACTTCCTGAGCCCCTACGTCTTGCCCCATCCTTGGCCACCTTTAAATCTAGACTGAAAGCCCACCTCTTTAACATTGCTTTTGACTCGTAACCACTTGTAACCACTCGCCTCCACCTACCCTCCTCTCTTCCTTCTCGTTCACATTAATTGATTTGATTTGCTTACTTTATTTATTTTTTGTCTATTAGATTGTAAGCTCTTTGAGCAGGGACTGTCTTTCTTCTATGTTTGTGCAGCGCTGCGTACGCCTTGTAGCGCTATAGAAATGCTAAATAGTAGTAGTAGTATAGACCTCTATCATATCTCCCCTCAGCCTTTCCTCGTAGGGAAGTCATTCCACCCCCTTTATCATTTTTGTCGCCCTTCTCTGTACCTTTTCTAATTCCACTATATCTTTTTTGAGATACAGTGACCAGAATTGCACAAAATATTCGAGGTGCAGTTGCACCATGCAGCGATACAAAGGCATTATAACTTGCTCATTTTTGTTTTCCATTCCTTTCCTAATAATACCTAACATTCTCAGTGGCATTCCTAGCCTGGTTGACACCCGGGGCGGATCGCCGATGCACCCCCCCCCCCCCCGGGTGCATTTTTACCTGCTGGGGGGGTGCCGCGCGCCTGTTAGCTCCGAGTCCGCTTGTTCCCTCCCTGCTGCTCCCTCTGCCCCGGAACAGGAAGTAACCTGTTCCGTGCAGAGGGAATAGCAGGGAGGGAACGAGCGGACTCAGAGCCAACAGGTGCGCAGCACCCCCCCAGCGGCATGCACCTGGGGCGGACCGCCCCCACCACCCCCCCTTGGTACGCCACTGAACATTCTATTTGCTTTCTTAGCCGCCACAGCACACTGAGCAGAGGGTTTCAATGTATCATCAACAATGATGCCGAGATCCCTTTGTTGGTCGGTGACTCCTAACGTGGAACCTTGCATTACATAGCTAATAGTTTGGGTTCCTCTTTCTCACATGCATCACTTTGCACTTGCTCACATTAAACGTCATCTGCCATTTAGACGCCCCAGTCTCCTCTTGTAATTTTTCACAATCCTTTCGCAATTTAACAACTTTGAATAACTTTGTGTCATCAGCAAATAATTACCTCACTAGTTACTCCCATCTATAGATCATTTATAAATATATTAAAAAGCAGCGGTCCCGGGACTTCCGGTGACGTCAGCAACCTCAATGGCAGCCTGAGCTCGCCGCTCCGACTCAGCCCCGCTAAAATCGCTACTTTTTCGCTATATAACCGGCGGACTTTACCGCGAAACGAAGGCAGGAAGAATATATAAATGGTACTTACAGGAAAGAAATGTCACAAAAATCGAAAATCGCAGACGCCAAAGCAGGAGTACGAAGTAGCCTCCATAATGCTAAAACCGCTAACAGTCGTGCGTCATCTCGGGAAGAGGAGGCCTCAGATTTTGATTCGAATCACTCCGACGAAGATACTGGCAACAATAAGGACTCACAATTCACCAAAGTGCTTCGAGAACTCCGCAAAGACTTAGCTCGCATGAAATCAGACGTTGTGGAACGCATTGAAAATTTGCGAGGTGAGATCAAGGAAATTGGTAATTGAGTGGAGGATCTTGAAGGCCGGGTGGACGAACACGTGGATCTGATGAACCAAATGAAAGAGAAGGAGGTGGACTTGCTAATCAAATGGAGGAATTACAGTACAAACTTGATGACATCGAGAACAGAGGGAGACGAAATAATTTAAGGTTTCGAGGCATTCCAGAGGCTGGAGATCAAGAAGATGTTCCCAAACTAGTACATGAAGTATGTAAGCATATTTTGAATGGAGATCCAGATCAACAGGTCCCAGAAATTGAACGAGCCCATAGAGCGCTAGGCAAGTCGCTCCCTAATAAACCCAGGGACATTGTAGTCCGCTTCTGGAAATACTCAGAGAAAGAACATCTATATGGCCTGGCTAGGCAACAAAAGGATTTGTGTTTTCAAGACACACCTATTTCGGTATTCCAAGACTTATCAGCCTATACTTTACAACAAAGACGAAATATGAAACCGATACTGGAGGTACTAGGACAAAATAACATAAAATACCGATGGGCTTTCCCTTTGCAGTATGCTTTACTATTACTGGAAAGCTACACAAAGTTCGCTCCCCGGAGGCGGCACAGCAGATTCTACAAGCAGCGGGTATGATGGGACCGACTACTGAACTACACTTGAAGACTACTGTTGACAAGAGAGACAAAGTGCGACAATGGCAACAAGTTTTTAATAAGGCAAAGAAACAACGGCTGACTATGCGCAACACCTGACTGTAATTGTACTCTAAAGTGAGGATGCTGAAAGAGTACACAAAGCCTGACATTTTCTGCTTTATTTCCTTATGTTCTACATTTATGGCGGAGATAAGTCTGTTGGGTATATGGAGGATGTCATGCGGGGCTGGGCGGAGGTGGTGTGGTTGGGTTGTATACTGCGGGGGTTGATCTTGCCAGGAAGCGAGTGAGTAGACTCCTCTGGGGAATTCTGTTTCCGGTGGAAGTTTGCTACTCTATGAAAGGGAAAGGGGAGGAAAGGAGATGGGAGGCTAGGGGGGGGGGATGGGTTCAGGGGAAACGGGAGGGAAGGGTACTAGAGTGTCTGCAGATGATATCTAGATATGCAAATGAATTTTCATTATCTTACTGTTAAGTATACTCTATGGCAGTTACTTTAAAGATTATGACTCTCAATGTCAAAGGCCTAAATGCTCCTAGAAAGCGACAGTTGATTTGGCAAGAGATAAATAGACATAAACCCCAGGTGGTTATGTTGCAAGAAACTCATTTGAAAAGGGCGCATGAATATTTGTTTAGACATGTTTATTACTCTAAGATTTATTTTGCCTCAGATATATCTGATAAGAAACAAAGAGGGGTAGCGATATTGCTCCAGTCTGACCTGCCAATACAAATCCATCAGGTGAAAAGAGATCCAAAGGGCAGATATCTTCTACTCAGGGGGACATTTGAAAATCAGGAGGTTACTCTGGGATCTATATATGGGCCAAATACTAATCAACCATCTTTCTTTCAATTACTTAAGAAACAAATACACACAGTGCTGGGAGGTCAGCTTATACTGGGTGGTGATTTCAATGCCACTGTTTGCCCTGAAGTAGATAAATCGGGACGCAACTCTGGTAATGACAAAGTCTTGGCCAAACATTTTAACACTTTTGTTGGTGATATGGGACTTTTTGATTCTTGGAGAGACATGCACCCCACTGAGCGTGATTACTCTTTTTATTCTCCAGTACATTCTACATACTCACGGATTGACTATTTGTTGATTGATAAGCTATTAGGAGATCAACTCACAAAAGCGCATATAAATAATATTACTGTATCTGATCATGCTCCTTGTGTGATACAACTAGATTGGCAGACAGGAAAACAGTGGGTAGGGCACTGGACATTAAATAATGGACTGTTAAAACAGGAAGCAGTATGTCAGGAGTATGTAAAGGTCCTGAAGGAATACCTGTCTTTTAATGTAACCTCAGGGCCCTCAATTGCTATAGTGTGGGAAGCTCTTAAAGCAGTATCCAGAGGTCACTTTATTAAGGTTGCTGCAAAGCTTAAGAAACAGAGGTTGCAAGCTACCTTGCAGTTAAGAGAGAAAATTGGAATATTAGAAAGTAAACATAAGGCCACAGGCTCTCTTAAGATATATAGAGCTTTACAAGCTGCCAGAATACAACTAGAAGCCCTGCTAGCTCAAGACCTTGAGTATATTAACGAAAGACTAAAGCTTCACACATATACCACCAAAAATAAGATAAGTAGGCAGTTAGCTATTAAATTGCGAAAACTAAGAGCAGATCATAATATTTATCGTATTAAGGGATCCAAAGGAGAAGTGCTCCGAACATCTCCAGAGATTAGAGTCCGTTTCAATGAATATTATGCTAAGCTTTATACCGGAGATGGGGATATACAGGAGGAGAGTATTCGATCATACTTGCAAGAAATGGCTGTACCAGCCTTAACACCAGAACAACAACAAATGCTAGATGCCCCTATTGACATGAGTGAGGTCCTAGCAGCTATAAAAACTTTGAAAACCGCCAAATCACCGGGATTGGATGGCTATACGGCTGAATTTTATAAAACATTTGCCCCTTGGCACCTGTGTTGACAGATGTGCTTAATGCTGTAGTGAAAGGAGATAATATCCCGCCAACTATGAAAGAGGCATGGATTGCAGTGATCCTGAAGCCTAAAAAGGAGATGACTGAATGCTCTTCTTATCGCCCCATCTCTGTACTTAATGTGGATGTTCGCATCCTGGCTAAGGTATTAGCAAGTAGATTAACAGAAATTCTGCCACCTTAATACATCCAGATCAGGTGGGGTTTGTTGCTAATAGACAGGCCTCGGACAATATTAGACGAACTCTGAATGCTATGTATATTGCCCGGCAGAGTAAAACCCCGTATTGCCTACGAGTGTGGACGCTGAAAAAGCATTCGATAGGGTGCATTGGCCATTCCTGCACCAGGTTCTACAACAGTTTGGATTTGGTTCTAATTTTAGGGACTGGATTAAAGAACTATACACTCAGCCGAAAGCAGGGGTAAAAATTAATGGGCAGATATCCGCCTTCTTTGAGCTGAATAGAGGGACACGTCAAGGGTGCCCTCTATCGCCACTTTTATTTGCTTTAGTAATGGAACCATTGGCATGGACTATTAGGAACCATCCAGGGATAAAGGGAGTGAGGGTGAAAGACTGGGAATCAAAGGTGGCATTGTTTGCAGATGATGTCCTTTTGACCCTTACCTCGCCTTTAGATTCTATACCCCAGGTTATAAGTGAATTGGAAACTTATGGGCAGGTGTCAGGATTTAAGATTAATTATGAGAAAACAGAAGCAATGGCAGGGGGTATGACAGAGGAACAATATCATCGTTGTAAGCAATTATATCTTTTGAGGTGGGTAACTAAGGGTCTTAAATACTTGGGAGTTTTCCTCACTGCTAAATTGCAAGACATTAATGAGGCTAACTATACTCCTTTACTGAAAGACATCAGGGAGGACTTGGAAAGATGGGAGCCCCTTGGTTTATCTTGGTTTGGGGGAATAGCCACAGTGAAAATGAATATATTACCGCGATTACTGTATCTTTTCCAGGCTTTGCCACTCCCTATTAGTGACCATGTGCTTTATTCCTTGCAGAAACGATTAGAGAAGTTCATCTGGAAAGGAGGCAAATCTAGAATCCACCCCTCCATAATGTATACAGACCGTAAGACCAAAGGTGGTTTAGGGATCCCTAAAGTGGACTTATATCATACAGCGGCTCAGGTTAAATCAGCAGTGGAATGGTTTCAAGAAGCCCCTCACAAACTTTGGGTAAAGATGGAACAATATATACTGCATAGCCCTTTGAAATTAGGCCACTTACTCTGGTTGCCGCCTAAACATCGTCGCTTGGGGGAGGAGGTGAGCCCGATCATTGAGTTCACTTTGTAATGCTGGGATAAAATGGAACGCTTAAAACGAATCTATTGCTCTCGGTTATCACCTATTGTTTGTAATTTAGCATTCCCATTAGGCTGCACACGCTCAGTTTTCACTAGATGGAAAAAGCAAGGCTTAGATTTATGGGGGCAATTGATTAATAAAGATACCTTCATATCATTCCAGGAATTGGCAGATACATACAGGTTATCCTCTACAGACCAATATGCCTACACTCAATTGATTCATTTTTTGTCATCAGAAGGCAAACGTGCCTATTTAATGAGCGACGTGACCTTTTTAGAAGAACTCTGTGTTCGAGAACAAGGGACACGGGGCCTTATTACTTTGATCTATGGGCACTTGCGAGATAACATGTGTTAGTCATAAGCACAGGATGCTGTGGGAGAAAGAATTAGGAGTCAGTTACTCAGCTGAGGAGTGGCAGAGAATGGAGAGGCGTTCCGTACGCATTTCTCCAGCTGTTAATGTTCAAGAAAATTTAACAAAAGTATTATACCGTTGGTATCTGACCCCGGTAAGGTTAAATCATATGTTTGGAACAGCTTCCCCGACTTGTTGGCGTAGATGTGGCCAGCGTGGTACATTGGGCCATATCTGGTGGACATGTTACAAAATAAAAGCCTTCTGGAAAGCTGTCCAAGCCCGGATTAGATACTGGGTGGGAGTTGAGATACCATATGACCCTGCTGTATTTCTGTTTCATAAAACTATCGTGGGGGTAAATGATTTTGGTCAAGTGTTAATCAAACATTGCTTATGTGCGGGAAGCTTGCTTATTGCTCGCTCATGGAAGCAAAAAAATAGCCCGTCTGTTGTCCAATGGATGACCCTACTGCGGAACATTGCAGAGAGAGAAAGACTGATGGCAAAAGAGAGACACCAGTTGTCGAAATGGACTAAGATCTAGGAACCTTTGGATATACCGAAGATGCAATGAGCTATAGAGAAACATTTGATATGTTGAATTACTGTTGTTACCTTAGACACTGTAAGGGGTAGGGGGAATGGGAGGGTATTTTGACCAATAACGTGGACATGTTTTGTTGCAGTTTGTTTAGGGGGAAGAAAATATGTAAAACACCAAGCATATTGAATGTTTTATTACTCAATGAATGAGTATTGAAGAAACAAGTTCCAGGTTTTGCAATATGTACTAAGGCCTGGAAGCTTACTGTTGTGCCTGTATCTACATTTTGTCTTACTTATTCAATAAAGATTCTTGTTTAAATTAAAAAAAAAAAAAAGCAGCGGTCCCAGCACAGACCCCTGGGTAACCCCACTAGCTACCCTTCTCCATTGAGAATACTGACCAATTAACCCTACTCTCTGTTTTCTATCTTTTAACCAGTTTTTAATTCACAATAAGACACTATCTCCTATCTCATGACTTTCCAGTTTCCTCTGGAGTCTATCATGAGGTACTTTGTCAAACGCCTTTTGAAAATCCAGATGCACAATATCAACCGGCTCGCCTTTATCCACGTTTGTTCACCCCTTCAAAGAAATGTAATAGATTGGTGAGGCAAGATTTCTCTTCACTAAATCCATGTTGGCTTTGTCTCATTAATCCATGCTTTTGAATATTCTCTGTAATTTTGTTCTTTATAATAGTCTCTACCATTTTGCCCAGCACCGACGTCAGGCTCACAGGTCTATAATTTCCCAGATCCCCCTTAGAACCTTTTTAAAATATTGGCGTTACAGAGGCTACCCTCCAATCTTCTGGTACCATGCTCGATTTTAAAGATAAATTACATATTACTAATAGTTCTGCCAGTTCATTTTTCAGTTCTATCAGTAAAACATCGGTGTCTGCCCCACTCGAACATAAATAACTGTCCAATTCATTAGTAGCCTTTAAAGTACAGAATGTCATGAGGATAAAGTTTGTCCCCATTTCCATGTCATTCTCTAAATGGTACCAGCTGATCCTTTCACTTAGAAATAATTGTGGCTTTTTGTTTTCTTATGTACATCTTGTTTTTCCTTATGGGCATCATATGAGGTCACTACTAAATGACCATGTAAATTACAGTTTGGCATCTTTGGGGACATAGCTGCTATTATTGTATTTCTAATACATTAAGTTCACAGAATCATTTAGCATCCTGTTTCTACACAGTGCCTTGAGCTGTGGGAGCTCACTCAAGGCAACCTTTTGGCTTGTTAAATGCTTTGTTCCAGGTGAAGTGCTTTTACTATTTAGAATGAAGTGGTAATCTTGTATAGCGTTTCTTATTGGTTCACTTATTAACCCTTTGTTCATTTTTTGAAATTTAATTTTATTTAAGGTCTCCTTCATGGATTATCTGGCTGTTATATATATATATATATATATATAATGTAGAGGATGAAATTTGTTTTCTTGCCTTTCTGTGGTACAATCAAAGCGGTTTATATATTAGATACAGGTACTTATTTTGTAGTGGAGGGTTAAGGAACTTACCCAGTCACAAGGAGCTGCAGTGGGAATTGAACCCTGTTCTGCTGGTTCTCAGGCAGCTGCACTTACAATTAGTCTTCTCCTTCCTGCCTGTATTTGTACATCTGATATGTGTCTCATTATTCATGTTGTATTCTTTATAAATGTGTTTTGATGACCCCAGTTGACTAGGAAGAAGGCAGGGCCCTGCTTTAATAATGAATTAGGTGAAATGAAAAGGGCATTTAGAAGACAAGAATGAGTGGCAGAAAAATATGGCAAAGGATAATATAGTATGGAAATATATTCTTTTTATAACTATTTTCCAAATTCAGGCAAACTAAATTTCAATTTTATGTGAACAAATTGGTACAGGTTATAGTAATGTAAAAAAAAAAAAGTGTATAGGTTGGTAAACAGTTTGCTATACACACCAACACTGACAAGGTGTGAAAACTCTCCAACAGCTACTGAGCTAGCCAGAGATTTTCAAAATAAAATAGACCAAGAATTTAGGAACAGGGGACATGAACTATAAAGTTATACGAATTGAATAGTGTCTCGCTGCCCCTACCAAGACAAGTAGGGTCCAAGTTCAAAGGCCTTCCATGAGCTAACTCATGGGAGTGTCCTCTGCCACTTCTGCTCTGAAGGACCCAGAGCTATTCAACCACCAACGACCTCCAGAAGCATGTCAACCATAACAGTTCATCAGGTGTTTCAGGTCTGTGTTCCTGGCCACTCACACACTCTGGATGAAGTGGAAAAGAAATGAACTATTATGACAGTCAGCAGTTCCTTAGAATTCTCTTTAATATCCTTACCAAAAGGAAACAAAAAATTGCTGTTCTCTGAGTCTGACGTCCTGCACGTACAATTACGTGCAGGACGTCAGCAAACAAATTGAAGAGCAGGAAGGACTGAGAAGACGTCGGCTGGCGGGGAGTGGGATCCCCCGCCAGCAAAAGTAAAGGTAGGCAGCGGCGGGTTCGCCGGGAGGGGGGGTCCTGGGGTGAATCTGCGGGGGCCCCGGCCCCCTCAGGCCCCACGTAGCTACGCCACTGGTCTTTCCAAACTGAAGTTCATGTCTGCATTCTCAATGTTGTAAGTAATAGCTAAAATGGCGCTCAAAGAGTCTGCTACTACATACAACACTGATAACACAGAGAACTACAGTTTGGATAGTGATTAAGGGACCCAGGCAATAGGTAATGTTATATTTAGAGATTAGATTTACTCAGGAATATCCTAAATGGAATGGTATTTTCACCAAAATGCCCTTTTTTTTTTTTTAGGACTGGCAGCATCGCTAAGCTCCCGATGAAGCAGTAGCAAAACAGAAGCGCTCTATAGAGCTAGCATTCACTAAAAGTTAAGGGGTCCTTTTATGAAGATGCAGCAAAAGGGGGCCTGTGCTGGCATCAGTGCGTGTTTTTGGTGCACACTGAGGCCCCCTTTTACCGCATTAAAAAAAAAAAAAAAAAAGGTAAAATTATGTATCAAACCTGATAATTTTCTTTCCATTAATCATTGCTGATCAATCCATAGACTGGTGGGTTGTGTCCATCTACCAGCAGGTGGAGATAGAGAGCAATCCTTTTGCCTCCCTATATGTGGTCATGTGCTACCGGAAACTCCTCAGTATGTCGATATCAAAGCTCCATCCGCAGGACTCAGCACTTAGAGAATTACACCCACAAAGGGACACTCTGCCCAGCTCACCACTGCCAAAACGGGGGAGGGGAATCAACCCAGCTCATCCCCACACAAGTGGGGGAGGGGAATCCGTCCAGCTCATCCCCACGGAGCGGGGGAGGGACACCACACCCGCCGATGCAGGGGGATCTGGCTTATCCTGCGACCGCAACCGCGGGAGGAGCTGGCTGACCCTAACACCGCCGAAGCGGGAGGGATATAAGGCTGCCCTACTGCCGCACGAAGCGGGAGGGAGCGCCGGCAGAATTTAGGTCTCAATCCAGCCCCGTAAAACAGAGGGGAGAGGAATGCAGCAGCTCACTGTAACACAAAATCGTCTCAACTCCAGAAGAATTCAATCGAAAAAACTTGAACACGAAGATCCTCCTGAACAGGAACTGAAGACTAAACTTGAACCTGAAATGCAATCAGAATATAAACAGTACAGATATCTGGGAGGGACTATGGATTGATCAGCTATGATTAATGGAAAGAAAATTATCAGGTATGATACACAATTTTACCTTCCATATCATCATGCTGATCAATCCATAGACTGGTGGGATGTACTGAAGCAGTACTCACCCAGGGCGGGACATATAAATCCCTGACTGCAACACTGAAGCTCCAAACCGGGCCTCCGCCCAGGCAGCCACAGTCAAGCGGTAATGACTGGAGAAGATATGAGCCGATGCCCAAGTTGCCGCCTTACAAATCTCTTCCAAGGAGACGGACCCGGCCTCTGCCATCGAGGCCGCCTGTGCTCTAGTGGAGTGAGCCTTCAGCTGGATAGGCGGCATCTTCCCCGCGGCCACATAAGCCGCTGCAATGGTTTCCTTGACCCATCGTGCCACTGTAGGCTTCGATGCCTGCAGACCCTTACGAGGACCTGCGAACAGCACAAACAGATGATCCGACTTCCGGAAATCATTGGTCACTTCCAAGTATCTGATGATGACTCGTCTCACATCTAGATATTTGAGAGCCGAGTACTCCTCTGGGTAGTCCTCCCTACGAAAGGAGGGTAGGCAGAGCTGCTGATTCACATGGAAACGAGAAACAATCTTGGCCAGGAAGGAAGGCACCATGCGAATAGACACTCCTGCCTCAGTGAACTGCAGGAAGGGCTCCCTGCCTTCACTGCCGCTATAACAGAGCAGAGAGTCTCCATTCGGAAGTGTCGAACTTTCAAGGCCCGATTGACCCCTTTGAGGTCGAGGATAGGCCGCACAGAACCTCCTTTGTTTGGTACCACAAAGTAAATGGAGTAACGTCCCTTGCCAAGCTGATCTTCTGACACCGGAACAACCGCACCCAGGCGGATCAGATTGTCCAAAGTCTGCTGCACTGCCACAGCTTTGACCGGAGACTTGCAGGGAGAGTGCACAAACCCGTCTCTTAAGGGTCGGCAGAACTCTAGCTTGTAGCTGTCTCTGATGACTTCCAGCACCCAAGCGTCTGAAGTTACCCTGGTCCACTCGCCCAGAAACAAGGATAGGCGTCCTCCAATCTGCTCTGGGCCATGGACCAGGGCCCCGTCATTGGGTACGAGACCCTGGGGGAGGACCGGAGGACGCACCTCCGGGACGGCGGTCTCTGCGAAAGGAATGCTGCTTGGGGGAGAAGTTCCTCTTGAAGGAAGAAGGGGCAGAGGAGCCCCGACTTGCCCGGGCGATACCGACGGGCTTACTGAAACCGTCCTTTGGAGGAACCGGGGCAGGCACCACTGGCCCGAGCCCTGACCTCCGGTAACCTCTTGCCCTTGGACGTGCCGAGATCGGTCACAATCTTGTCCAGCTCGACCCCAAAGAGCAGCTTGCCTTTAAAAGGCAACTTAGCCAGGCGAGACTTAGAGGCGTGGTCAGCAGACCAATGCTTCAGCCAAAGCCAGCGCCGAGCAGAGACTGTCTGAGCCATACCTTTAGCCGAGGCTCTCAAGACATCATATAGCAAGTCTGCCAAGTAGGCCAAGCCCGATTCCAGGGCCGGCCAATCAGCCCTCAAGGAAGGATCCAAGGGGGAAGCCCACTGCACAATCGTCAGGCACGCCCTGGCCACATAGGAGCCGCAAACTGAGGCCTGCAAACTTAAAGCAGCCGCCTCGAAGGACGACTTTAAAGCCGCCTCCAATCTTCTGTCTTGGGCGTCCTTTAGGGCCGTGCCACCTTCCACCGGCAACGCCGTTTTCTTAGTCACCGCAGTGATTAAGGAATCCATGGTAGGCCAAAGAAAGGCCTCCCATTCGCCTTCAGGCAGAGGATAGAGGCGGGACATAGCCCTAGCCACTTTAAGGCTCGCTTCTGGGAAATCCCATTGAGCCGAAATCAAGGTGTGCATGGCTTCATGCACGTGGAAGGTTCTAGGCGGGCGCTTCGTCCCCAGCATAATGGCAGAGCCAGCAGAGGCTGAGGGAGAGACGTCCTCCGGAGTGGAAATCTTCAAAATGCTCATGGCCTGCACTAACAGGTTGGGCAAATCTTCCGAGCGAAAGATCCGTGCTGCAGAGGGGTCATCCGCTCCATCCGAGCGGGAATCCGTCTCCTCCAAGGAATCCCCAAAGGACCGTTGGGAGAACTCAGATACGCTGCCCTCATCTACATCAGAGGAGACAGAGTCCTCTAGGGCCTGGAAATCCACAGAGGGCGTTTGCTTCCGGAGGCCTCAACCCCTTTATCAGACAGGGGAGCAGGGGCAGCATTTTGCATAAGAAAAGCCTGATGCAGCAGCAAAATGAACTCAGGGGAGAAACCCCCCAGACTGTGCACTTCTGCAGCCTGGGCCACGGCCCTAGATGCACCCTCAACCGGCGCTCGCAAGAGCGGGGGAGAAACATGCTGCACATCCAAAATGGCGTCCGGCGCGAAACTCCGAGAAGCCGCGCGGGAAGAACGGCGCTTAACTTTTGCCACTTTCTTGCCGTCGCCCGAATCAAGGGCGACCATAGAATTAACGTCTCCCACTTCGAGGGCGGCCCAAGAAGAAGCCGTCCGAGCAGAGTGGCCGGCCAAAATGGGGGGGGGGGGGGCAGTGGGGGATGGGCGCTTATGGCGGGAAAAACCACCGCACCGGAGGAAGAACCGGGACACTGACCAGACTCCAAACTGACGCCCAAAAAAAGGCGATTCAGGCTTTGAAACCCCCGCATCTCCACTAGACGCGCACACGCGGTCCGGGGAGCGATTCTTTGCGCCCTCGCCCTCCGACGCCACAAGCCACATGGAGACCGATCGGGGAACCCCCTGCCCGCTACCAAAGGTAAAAATTACCTGCTTCTCGCTCCGAGCTGTAACGAACTGGTGTCCCAGTGAGCAGCTGCAATAAACGCTGATATAAACGTTGAAATAAACGCCCTTAAAGGACATCCAAAATTTTTTTTTTTTTTTGACGGAGCCAGCGGGAGGGGGGAGAAAAGGAGGGACCTGGCATCACCAGGTTTGCACTTGCTCAAGAAGAGCCCTCAACCCCCAGGTACTCAACAAAACCTAAGAATTAGGCTTGGAGACCTAGCCAGAGCTGCTGCTGTGTGTGACCACTACCTGCTGAGATAGAGAACATACTGAGGAGTTTCCGGCAGCACATGACCACATATAGGGAGGCAAAAGGATTGCTCTCTATCTCCACCTGCTGGTAGATGGACCCACCAGTCTATGGATTGATCAGCATGATGATATGGAAACGGTCGTTACTTGCTGCGTGACAATTTGAGGGGGGGGGGGGGGGGGGAACACATCATACACCCATTGAGGTGGCAGTAAGTGCTCCTGCACTAACCAGGCCGCTCTCGACACTGCCTGATTACCACCGGGTAAACACTAGCACTACAAAAATTTAAATATTTTTGTAGTGCCGGAAATGGCGTGCGCTGAGGGTGGCAACTACCGCTGGGCTGTGGCACTACTTCTGGTTTAGCAAGCAGTAAGCCCATGTTGGGCTTACCACCACTTAAGTAAAAGAACCCCTGGCTTCTGAATTTCCAATAATTTGGAAAGTTTGAGTGATATACATACATTCTATAAGACTGAAAATGCTATAAATGATAGAATTTAAATTGAAAAATTCTATTAGTAAAGGGACCCCTTAAATCCTGAATAGTTGCTGACTTGCTTTTTTCTGGATTTGTGGATTGTTGCAATTCTATACTACCCATTTTTTTGCTACTATAGAATGTAACATTTCCAGAGAGGGACAAAACAGTGCAGCACGACCTCTGAATCTGTCTACTTCACAGAAGACACCAGGCACCCAAAACATCCACTAACAAAATTTTATTGAATTTTTTTAACCATTTGTTTTAAAACTTATTACATGGGAATCGGATTTACGTTCAAGATAAACAAGCAAGACAACATTTAATGGAGTGATCCCTTTGCATTTTTATCCACCTGCAGTTTGATGAAGCCAATGGGGGTAGGAGGGTATGCAGTGTAAGAGCCAAAATAGGCAACGCATGAAGTCCCCCTCCTGCTGTCTGAACCTTAGCTGGTAGAGGGAGGAAGTGGTAAGGTGGTTTGGCACAGCACAGCCCCACAGATGATACCATGCAAGGACACAAGCTGATTATATTTACCACAGTAATCAAGTCAGGTAATTGTTACTTTATTATTCATGCCACTAGGTCACCAGCAACCTGATGAATTCCAGCTCCCTGACAGCTTCTTCTGTCACTCAATTTTCACTTTCTACAGAATTGCCAAGAATGCTCCTTCCTTCCTCCCTGTACCATCTCATGTGTCGAGTGGCCTATATTCCCCCAAAGGCTTCTAGCACACAGAACACCTGGACATTAAGTTTAATTTATCCTACTGCTTTAGGATTTGACACATATTAATCAGAAAGTTATTTTGTTCTCTTTTTAAAATGCCTTTTTCTTAAAAAAGAAAAAAGGCAGTTAGAGAAGTTAAACAAACAGCTCAGCATGCTGCACTGTAGAAAGGACTCAAAGCATTCCTGTGTAAGCCACGCAGCTCTGGTTGACCATCCACAGCAGCCTGAAAGGAAAAGGCCAAACTGCTTCATTGCCATTATCTGTTTTAAAGAGGTTTCTTAGGATGAAGAGGAGGTCAGGCTATCCTCCCACTGACAATGGTGCCATGGGTTTGTCTATGGGTACAAATGGGCAAGGAATCCTAGGGTTTCCTGGTCTGAGCAGCACCGAAACATAGGGGCTGGAAAGGGGCCTATCATTTACTGAAGAGATGGCCATGCTTACAACGAAAGTGCTTGGAACTCTGCACTTCCTGTGGGCATCGATACATATCCTCACAATGAACAACCCCCTCCCCCCATTTTGCAATTGATAGCAGCACAGCATTTCAGCTCCCCCTCATTTATTATGACAAGACCCCTTACCCAGTCCCAGACTGAAGTGTATCCCATTCTTGAGCCTTGTATTACCTGTTCCCCTCATCTGTCTCTCTGTAGTTACCACCATTGCATGTGATCACAATCCTGTTGATCTCCCATATTTCTATTAATACAGTCCCAGACATAACACTAGCATAACCAGTCCATCACTGTCCTACCCCTCATGCCTCCAGCATATGCCTCAAAGGCTTACTTAATTAGGTTTTCCCTTATGTGTTCCTGCCTTTTGAATCAACAGGCTGCAGAAAAGCAAACAGAGCTGGGGCTGTTAACACCATATTCAAGACAATACTGAACACTATCAAATGTATAGGAAAAGAAAATTCAGCTGAAGAGATTAATGTGACTATTTATACACGTGTGTGTATCGATGGCTGGTAATGGGGGTGGGTTGGGAGGTTACACATCTACTACATGTGCAGTCAGTGCACTCATTACCAGGTAAGACACTATCAAGTTCCACGGATGTGTATCCTAGATTATGCAGGGTCTGCATCCAACTGATGTGTTTCTGGCACGCTCAACACAGCAGATACTTAAAAGTGGGTTGATGGTCGGGGGAAAAGCCCTATTTAAGAGTACAAATCCCCTAGAATATTTTTTTATCACAAGCCTTTGTCTTTATACTCTTCATTGGGGGAAAAAAAAAACCCAAAAACCTCTTTTACAAAATTAAGATCTGCCTCTCCACAACCCTGATTACTAGGGGCACTTAAAACATTTTTTCTCTGTGATACTTCATTTGGGGTGCATCAGTGTTTCCAGCAGTTTGGAGTCTTGGTCTCCTTCCACATCATGACGTCAGGTTTTCCTCTTAGCCAGTTACTACCAGTGCAACTACTATATCTTCAAAATGATATTAAAAAAAAACAAACAAACCCAAACATCTTCTTAATATTCATTGACATGCCCTAAATAAACTATTAGGTAAAGGGGTAGAGAGGAGATTCCAACCATCAGAGCTAGGGTCATGTACAAGGGAGCAGGAGGGAGCCTAATTGGGGATACTGCCAGCCACGGAGACAGCAAGATGACTCAAATTTGTTCAGACCCTTTGAACTTATTTGTCAGAAAACAGCAGCCATGTTATTAATGCAGCACACTGGGTTTTCAGGGATTCTGCACATCTGCCTCTTCCAAACCAATAAGGGGAACAGAAAAAGCAGCTGGGAACAATGGGTCTCTTATGAAGAGCTGCTACAAGCAGTTCATGTGTGTGTTTCTACACAAGCATGTGATTAAAAACAACCTTCTGCAACAATACTGCCATATTTTAAGAGCATGCCCCGTGTTAGTACCTGTGGCACTCTACAAGTGCTTGATCGCACAGAACAGTTGTCTGCCCACTCCACAGTGGGCCACTTTCCAAGTAGGCTCCACTTTTCATAAAGAAGAACCTTATGAGAAGAGTTTTACTCATGTGTGTCCAAAATACCAGTCTGACAGCAGATATCTGGTGTGGAGTAAAAGGCATACCATCCCATTGCATTTATAAATTTAGAATTAATTTTATAGTTGCGGAACAGGTTGTTAAAATATCCTGAAACAAGACAAAAATTCCTTGTAGCAGTTCACCACCCTGGTGCATTTTCCATACAGGGAAGGTAACAGGATGTTATGACATGTTCATTATAGCATCGTGTTGCTGTGTCCTTTTAACATGGTTACTGTCCTACTGAATGCCCTTCAGCACCAGAGGTGCCCAGCTTCCACACCTTTCCCTAGAGTACAGTGGCTCGCTCTGCTACTTCCATTTTTATCCCATATGATGATGTTCCCTAAGATGGCACAGTCACCTCTTTATGTTCTCCTTGCTTACAAGATGTCAGAGAATGGCCAGACCCTCTGCATAAGCAAGGAGAAAACAGCCGAAGCTTCAGTCGTGCTGTTGAGCAGCATGAGATCAAGCAAAGAAGCAATGCTGAGTGGGCGATTCAGATAGAACCTAACCAGTGTAAATTTGGGGTGCACACAGAAGTCAAAGTCCCCACTTTCATACAGTGACTTTGATATAAAGAAACACATGTAAACAAAAAAACCCCATCTCTCCCCTCCCCCTAGTGAGACCAGCACTACACTACAGCCAGGACTCTCTCCATCCTTTGTACATCAGCAGTGACCCTAAAACATCCCATGACACACTGATGTGTAACTAAATTCCCGAACTGTGATACAGGAAAACCTTTATTTATTGTTTATATAAAAAAAATAGTTCAAGGTAAAAATGATAAGTATGTATGATAATAACTGAAAATATTTATATACATAATCTGTTTAATTCCTCCTGGTCACTGGTTTGGTGGCACTTCAGAAGAGGTACTTAGGGTCCCCTGGCTCTTCAGTACACAGAGCTGTTCCTGATGCCACAGCACAGCACCATGCTCAAAATCATCTCAAAGATCTGCAACAAGAGGAAGTCCAGGTCACAATACTATTCGTTCTAGAGCACTATCCAGACGCAGAATTGTGCAAGCCCATTCATATTGTCACAATACTATTAGTTCTAGAGCACTATCCAGTCAGAGCACTGTGTAAGCCCATTCATGTGGTTACAAACTCTATAGCACTATACAGATAAAAGCCCATTTATGTGGTTACAATAACTATTATTTTAAAACACTTTGCTATGAGCAGCTGAGTGAACAAATTAGAGGAAAGTACATCCTTACTGGAAGATAACCTGACAAGTTTGGGGATTCTAGACTGATTGGGCAAAAATCATCCAATGAAATTGATAGAGACATTTCCACCAAAGCTACTTGTAATTTAGTTTCTGAAGGAAAGTGATACTGGAAGTATAGCATCCTTCTCACAATTCTAGCAATATAAACTACCCATGACCAATGACGATTCATATCTTGAGATGCCCTTAAATTACTGGTTCCCCCCCCCCCCCAAAAAAAAAAAAAAGAAAATGTAAACAGTACAGGGAAACATACTGAGGAAGGAATATTTAGAACTGCGATAACAGAAAATAAGTCATAACAAGAAATGAAAAAAAAAGTACTGGTAATGTGAGAGCAACTAAATCTGATGGGCGAAAGTCACTGTGAACAATAAGATGAAAACATTTTAGAATGTTGAACAACTAGATCATACAGATTATGTCTGAGAAAACAAAATAAGAGCAATTCATACATTCATGTGGAAATCTTATATCCCCCAAACTCCAGTGTGCCTTAAGATTGGGAAAAGCACCTACAATGGGGATTGGGGGGGGGGGGGGGGGGGGGGGGTTCACTGAACATATGTGGACAGTGCCATCTGGTGCCACAGATGTAGATAGCAATATCAGAGCTCAGAAAGATCTATACAAGGTTTGTTGAGCAAGCATATATCTCACACAACCTCTTTGTGTTTTATCCTCACTCTATTACTTTAGCTTGAACAGGCGCTATTGGTTGTTCATATTACTACTTGTTATAAAGATATATTAAAAAGAAAAATGAAGGACGATAAAGACCATATTGCCTCTTGCTCACACCTTTTTCAGTAGTAGCTTAAGGTGAGTTACACTCAGGTAACACTGGAATTTCCCTGTTCCTGGAGGGCTCACAATCTAAGTACGTACCAGAGGCAATGGAGGTTAGGTGACTTGCCCCAGATCACAAGAGGCAGCAGTGGCATTTGAACCAGGATGTTAAGACCAGTGCTCTAACCACTAGGCCACTCCTGCTGGCTTACTCATTTTAGCTGGTCTGGCATTCCTGCGCAGATCCCTCTGTTTCTCTCTTCACTGCAGCTGTGGTAGGCAACTGCAAACAAAAGGCAGACGCAGAGATTTTCCCTTCTGCATGCTGCTGCTGGCTCTGCAGGATCCAGAAACAGGAAGTTATATCATGCGTAACTTCCTGTTTCTGGGTCTGGCAGAGCCAATGGCAGCACGCAGAGGGTAATGCCCTTGCGCCTACCTTTTGCTTGCTGCCACTACAGCCATGGTGAAGAAGAGAAGCAGGGGGATCGGCGCAGGAACACAGACCATCTAAAATGAGTAAGCCAGCGAGAGGGGGAGAGGACAGGGAGACAAGACGAGGTAACGCGAGACAGGGCAGTGCAGACTATTGGGGGGGTGAAGAGAGAAAGGACAGTGCTCACTATAAGGGGGTGAGGAGATGCAGAGCAGTACAGACTATGGAGGGAGGGTGGGTGAGGAGAGAGAGCAGTGCAGACTATGGGGAAGGGAAAAGATGGGACAATACAAGATATATGGGGAGAGAAAGCAAACGCATGGAAGGCGCAGTGACAAAACAACTCACTAACCACCTAAACAAACACTCAATTCTGTATGAATCTCAATCAGGATTTAGAACAAACCACAGTACCGAAACAGTACTAGTAACACTAATGAATAAATTTAAACAAACAATTGCAACTGGCAGCAACATACTCCTCTTGCAATTTGACGTGTCCAGTGCCTTCGACATGGTTAACCATGGAATACTGCTACACATCTTGGAATATTTTGGAGTCGGAGGAAACGTGCTTAACTGGTTTAAAGGATTCCTGACCACAAGATCGTACCAAGTAACAACTAATGCAACGACATCAGCCCCATGGACACCTGAATGTGGAGTTCCCCAAGGATCCCTCCTATCGCCAACCCTCTTTAACCTAATGATACCTCTAGCCAAGCTCCTTGACAATCAAAACCTTAATCCATACATATATGCAGACGACGTCACGATCTACATCCCGTTCAAATGCGATCTCAAGGAAATCACCAACAAAATTAACCAAAGCTTCCAAACCATGCACTCCTGGGCGGATGCATTTCAGCTGAAACTCAATGCAGAAAAAACACAATGTCTTATACTTACTTCACAACACAATACAAAGAAATTCCCCACCTTCCCCACCATCACCACCACAAACTTTTCCCTCCCCGTCTCTGACTCCCTGAAAATTCTCGGAGTCACCATAGATCGAAACCTCACACTTGAGAACCACATGAAGAATACAACTAAGAAAATGTTCCACTCCATGTGGAACCTTCAACGAGTAAAACTTTGCTTCCCAAGGGCCATCTTTCGACATCTGGTACAATCAATGGTTCTAAGTCATCTGGACTACTGTAATGCACTCTACGCTGGCTGCAAAGAGCAGATTATCAAGAAACTTCAAACTGTCCACATTTCTGCACAGAGCGCGGCAGGTAGTGGCAGCTATTTGTTTAGTCCATCAGCCGCTGAGCCCAGAGCCTGTCCTCTGCTGTGACCCACTCCTCTTATGTCACTTTCCAGTGTTGCTAGTTCATTCTATTTGTCAGTAGAGAATATGCATGACAGTTAGTTTTGCATATACTGCTTCCATTGTCTGCAAATCTTCTCATATATAGTCACTCTGGATATCCTGAAAATCCAACTGGCTGGGTGTGTCCCAAGAACTCAGCTGAGTACAACTGTGAGAAACTGTGTTGTAAAGTTTGTGAATGTCCTCCTAGAGGAGTTAAGATTATATTTAGTAACAGAAATTTATAGTAGAAAAAACAATTCTTGCGTTCAATAAGAATATATGAATACCAAGTATAATGTTAATGTTTAGGAATCATAAAGCTGTTGTTGGCACAGAAAGACAATACACAGGCATCATAAAGCTGTAAAAGCCACGGCGCTTAAGAGGGGCACTGGCCACAGAACTGAAGAAGACTTTGCAAGGGGGATTCTTTTGTATATAGACATCCAAGGGTGAAACTCCGAAAGGGCCTGAATGTGGATCTTCTGACACTAGCTCGGAGGTGAAGAGGAGACAGTTCTCAACCTTCCTGGGAACTTTGGCCCAACTTACCCAAAAAGGAAGAAAGCAGGAACCAGAGCCAGGCACCAAAGTGGGTATGACTACCATATTTAGCCCCATCCAGGAAGAAATAAGGCCCCACTTACCATAATAACAGCTACAATAATGGCTGCAATGCCAATCAGGTATAGTTTCCCAGAGAACAGCTCCTCAATCTTCTTGTAACAGTCCTGAGAAGAGAGAAAACATGATGAACCCTCATGCGTTATGAGCAGGTGTTTTCTCAGCCAAAACTTCTTTGGCATGTATGGTTTTATTGCGTTAATAACCACCTCAGAGCTGTCACTATCCCACTAAAGTATACAACAGTGGTTCCCAAACCTGGTCTTGGAGGCATCCCAGCCAGTCAGGTTTTCACAATATCCACAATGAATATTCATTAGAGAAATTTGTATGCGGTGGAGGCGGTGCATGTAAATCTCTCATAAATATTGTGAATACTATGAAAATCTGACTGGCTGGGGTGCTTCCAGGACCAGGTCCAGGTTTGGGAACATCATGAACTTATGGGCGAATGCATTTCAACTAAAACTCAACGCAGAAAAAACACTGTCTCATTCTCTCATCCCAATACAACACGAACAAACCCACTAACATAAGCACCCCAGACTACACCCTTCCTGTTTCAGACAGCCTGAAAATTCTCAGAGTCACAATAGACTGAAAACTCACGCTAGAAAGCCAAGTGAAAATCTGTAACAAAGAAAATGTTCTACTCGAAGTGGAAACTCAAACGTATAAAATCTTTCTTCCCAAGGGAAATATTTCGCAACTTGGTACAATCAATGGTACTGAGCCACCTAGACTACTGTAATGGAATCTATGCGGGATGCAAAGAAATAATCATTAAGAAACTCCAAACTGCTCAAAACACCGCAGCCAGGCTTATATTTGGTAAAACGAGATTCAAAAGCGCCAAACCCCTACGAGAAAAAAATGCATTGGCTCCCAATCAAAGAACGTATTGCATTCAAAATCTGCACTCTGGTTCATAAAATCATCTACGGCGAAGCCCCGGGATACATGTTTTATTTATTTGTTGCATTTGTATCCCACATTTTCCCACCTATTTGCAGACTCAATGTGGCTTACATAGTACCGTACAGGCGATCGCCAATACCGGTATGAGCAAATACAGAGTGATGTTGTAGCACAGTACAGTTCATGTGTTATAGACACGTTTGGGAATCGTAAGGGGAAGAGTTAAGTTATGTCCAGTACAAGATTTGGTTTCGTTGTGTTGCAGGGTTAAGGCATTTAAATGAACAGGTTGGTCTATGTAAAACCTCATAGACCAACTGGAAACACAACAAGATCAACACGCTCATACCTAAACCTTCATCACCCAAGCTGCAAAGGACTCAAATACAAATCAACCTATGCATCTAGCTTCTCCTATATAAGCAGGCAACTTTGGAATCCACTACCAAATGCCGCAAAAACAACGTATGACCTATGAAACTTCTGGAAGTCACTAAAGACTATCTTGTTCAAAAAGGCATACCCTAATGATCCAACTTAAATGCCTGAATCCTGCAACACAATGATACTAATACTTGAACTGGACATAACGCTTCCTCCTTTCTATTCCCTTATGTGTCTGTCACACATGCACCTTATTATACCATAATATCACTCTGTATTTGTCATACTGGAAAGGCGATCACCTCACGGTACTATGTAAGCCACACTGAGCCTGCAAATAGGTGGGAAAATGTGGGATACAAATGCAACAAATAAATAAATAAACCACTGGTGTACAATCTGGAATCAATGTTTGCAACATGGCAGACCTGAGCTCCATTTGTGAGGCACTGCTTGGAAGGTCTTAGTTTAAAGAACTATAGTGAGAACACACACCTTCTCCGACTCTAGTGAGGACATGCACCTTCTCCCAACTAAGAAAACTACAGAAATTACAGTAGCATTAAAATAAACCCTGCTACTCATGCAGGGCCAGCCCAATGGTGTCCGACATTAAGTGAACTTTTAGCCATGAGCCCTTCCTGCAGTATCTCCCCTAACCTCCTCCCATCAGTGACCAGTATTTCCTCTTCCCTTTTCGACCCCAACTGCCCCCCCACTTGTAGCCAATATCTCCCTTCTCCATCTCAACTGGTGGTCAGCATTGCATTTCCCCTTCCCTATCCCCAACCCATGTCTAAACCAACACCCCCTCCTACCTCCTCCTGGGCCACCCTGAAGCATTAAAAAAAAAAAAAAAAAAAAAAAGAATAAATGCTGCGCAGGCCCTGTAAAAATACAGGCCCAAGCTCACACACTGACACAGGAAGCCTGCCTCTGAGGGGGGGGGGGGGGGGGGGGGGAAGACAAGTCAGCTCTTGAGTGCAGGGCTCATGCAGCGCTCAGTCTTCTTTAAGCTTTGAACCAACCAAGGAGCTAGAGGATGGGGCACAGTGACAGGGGACGGGAAATTATTTGGAGTGGTTAATACTTTAGATCTGTTGGTAGAACAGAATGCATCTCCACCTGAAGATGAGTTGGCAGAACTTTTATTTTTATATTTTTAAAGAGAAAACGTAAAAAATATTTGTGTACAAATACTGAACAGTTCAAAGGTGAGATTACATGAGGTACTGGATGTAGCAGATCAAGATATTCAAGTGAACACATTATGGGATAACTTTCTAATAGTACAACATTCTGCTATCTCCCTTTCGATGAGTAAGTTTCTCATCTCATTGCCTTTTCGATGTTTGTCTCACTCATCTGTCACATTCTGTATCTTCTAAATTAGAGCACAGCTCAGATCTTTTCTGAGCTGCAGGGAGAACACACTGGGGCTCATTTTCAAAGCACTTAGACTTTGTAGTCTAAATGCTTTGAAAATACCTCTCATCTCATTGCACTGCTGTGCTTTTTACACCTGTTAACAACTGGAGAATTTGCACTGATGGTAAGTATATTAAGTATATTTATGTCTAGGATGGCTGTTTTAGTGATTTGATGTTTTATATGTTACTATGTACAATTGTTCCACACTAAGAATGTTAAATTACGCTGGTTATACATTTTTAAATAAAGATATTTGGTTAAGAGACACAGGCTTCTGGAATTTCCCCTAGATTTATTTATTTAACACATTTATATCCCACATTTTCCCACTTAGTTGCAGGCTCAATGTGGCTTACACAATACCATAAAGATTACTTGGTAACATCATTTTGACACCTATCTCAAAGAATGTAACCTTATTTATAAGTTCATTACCAAACTGTAGACCTGTTGCCTCTATTCTTTTTTTTTTGTGAAGGTTATGGAGGTTTGGGTAGCAATGTTACTGTCTGAATTATTTGGACAAGCACAACTGCAGTCAGGATTTAGAAGAGACTACAGCTATGTAGACAGTCCTGGGTACATTGGTGTCAGATATTAGGTCCTTTATGAGAAGTACTCAAATGGTTTTCATGCAGTTGAACTTGTTGGCTGTATTTGACTTAGTTCACCATCCTTTGTACCTTGAATTAAGTGACATTGGGTTAACAGGCAGAGTATTATCTTGGTCTGAAGGTTTCTTGAAGACGAGAACTTACAATGTCAAAATGAAAGGAATTTTTCCTCTGGTAAGTGGACAATGCAGTGTAGTGTTCCTCAATGCTCCCTGTCACCAATTTTATTTAATACTTTCAGAAGTTTCTTAGGTAAAGAGCTTACCCAACAGGGAATTACAGCTTTTATGTACTCAAATGATATTACATTGCTAGTGCCTCTTCTTTAGTCCCTACCCGATAATGAAAGAAAACTTTCTGATTATTTGTCAATAGAAGAACACTGGCTGACCGATATTTAGCCAAGGGCAAACACTGACCGTCATCGGCTACATTAACCCCCGATATTCAGTGCCGGGCCACGTCAGGGCATCAGCAGTGAAATATCCAGGGCTAACTGAAAGGGCCTTTGCCACCAGAGCTTATGCGGGTCCCGGCCAATATTGAGCCAGGTACACCAAAGGACAACTATGCAGGTCCCAGCTGAATATTAGCCAGAACCCGCATAATTCTTTTGTCTTTTAAGCCCCTCATATCCCCCAATACAGCTCCCCCCCCCATCCCTCACAGCCTATGAGTCACAACCCCCCTTACCTGACATCCCTGGTAGTCCAAGTGGGGGCAATGGACAGAAGCAAAGCAAACTCACTCCTGCCCCTTGTGACTATCTTCAGACAATGACTGCCACAGCCTCTCGCAGCAGACTGTGGTACTTGTTTAGCATCGTAAGGCTGCTGCGAGGGGTCGCAACAGCAAGTGGGTTTGCTCTTGCCCCCATCGCTCGCACTTAGACCACCAGGGATATCAGAGAAGCCCGGGGGGGGGGGGGGGGGGGAGCATTCCTGGGGGATCAGGGAAGGGCTTAAAAATGTGGGTCCCAGCAGATATTCAGTGCCAGGATTTGCATAACTACCCTGGCCAGGTTAGGACAGCTTTTGAGCTGTCCTAACTTGGTCAGGTTAGCTTATGCAGTCCTGGCACTAAATATTGCCAGCACCTGTATAACCGCTAGCTCCTCCCCAGTGCTGACCCTTGTAGTGCCCCCGACCTATGGTCAGTCAGACAATATTCAGCGGCACTGCCCAGTTTAGTACTACTGAATATTGGTGGTTGGGCAGCTTAAAGCGATTTAAGCGAGCCGGAGGTTCTCATGCCCATTTAAATCGCTCTATTTGGATTATACGGAATAAAAGTTTATAAATAATGTATTTGTTTCATAGGCTTTAATTAAGCAATGATAAGTTGGTTTAATTTCATTTAACATTTTATATGTATTTTATTGTTACGGTCAATGTAATTTCTAGTATGTCTAGTTCCTCTTTTTGTGATCCGCATTGAACTACAAATGTATCTGCAGAATATAAGAGACATAGTTGTATTGTATTGTAAAGAAAGAAATGAACTCATGTGCTAGAGCTGCACTGCTACCTCCCACCCACAAATTTGCTACCCTAGGCAGACACCTAGTCTGCCTAGTGGCAAGGCCAACCCTGTACCATGTTGGACATAAAGATCATTTGGTCGACCTACCTGGCCTGCAACTGCCGCACTATCCTTTGGACAGATGTCATCAAGAAATACATCCCTAAGATTGGCGAAAACACCAGTGCCACAACAATGCAACTGTGAGGGGGGGGGGGGGGGGGGAGGAGAGAGAGAAAAAAAAGATCATGAGAACAGATTCTTGCAAGGCAGAACATACAGAAAAAGAATGCACACCTTTTCCCAAATGCTTTATGTAAGCAGACATAACACTGGCTTGTTCAAACCCATATTAACTCTATAGGAGAAAGATTCCACGAAGTAGGTTTTAGGCTGTCACTAACGCATGTGTGCTACCCCTACCACCCACCTGGGGTTAACCCTGTGCCCACCTGGCAGGTCCTACCCAGCACTGCCTGCACCTGAACATGTAAGCTTATACTGGCATACCCTCCACCTGCCTGCTGGGTCCCGTTTGCCTCTGGGCGAGTCTCCCATCTGCAAATTATTTCCCTGGTGGTTTCTAGGAAGACTGGGGCCACAATCCCAGGAGTCCCACTACAGCTCCCACAAAACCACTCACAGATTGTCAGTATTCTTAGTCAGTCCACGACAGAGCTAAGAAACTAATAGGTTTAATATCAAAAAAATTGTACAACAGTGAATGGTAGAAGTGGTAAACAGCAAACAGGTAAAATAACAAGGATTTAATGTTAAACCTAACTGAACTCTTTTCACTACCTAAGTAGTACCTGGCCAGGGTTACCATATGGCTCCAGAAAAAGGAGGACAGATTAAGCCAGTCCGGGTTTTTACTTCCATTGCTTTCAATGAAAGTAAAATCCAGACTGGCTCAATCTGTCCTCTTTTTTTCTGGAGCCATATGGTAAGCCAGGGAGGTCAGGAAAAGAAACTGCTCACAGGAACTGAACAGGGTCTCTGTGCAGGGGGGTCTGCTCTGCTCCCTTCACAGTCCCAACTGAGACTGAGTTCTAGCAGGGTTGCCAGGTAGAATTTTTTTTTCCAGCCCAATCCGGGCCAGAAACCAGCCCAAAACCCGCCCAAACACAAACCCCGCCCCTGACACCCCCATCCCCGCGTCACCGGCCCCACCCCCGCCATCACCGGCCCCGCCTCCCACGTCATCGGGCCCGCCTCCCCGTCATCAGCCCCGCCTCCCACGTCATCGGGCCCGCCTCCCCGTCATCGGCCCCGCCTCCCACGTCATCGGCCCCGCCTCCCACGTCATCGGCCCCGCCTCCCACGTCATCGGCCCCGCCCAAAACGTCACTAACCCCGCCCAAAAACGTCACTAACCCCGCCCCCCGCGGCCGAAAAAAATCAAAAAGCCGCCCAAAAAGCCGCCCGGAAGCTTAAAAAACCGCCCAAAAAACCGCAACCCGCCGCGGGCAAAAATTTCCCGCGGCGGGTCGCGGAAAACCGCCCAATTGGGCGGTAAAACCGCCCACCTGGCAACACTGAGTTCTAGCACATTCGGCTAGGTGGGCTTCAGGGCCAATCAGAGCACAGAGCATTAGCACTAAGGGTGTTTGGCCAATGGCTCTGCAGGTTACGTTTTCCCTCAGGGGTTTTCCCAAGGAGGCTGTCTGAGAACAGGAGAAGGCATAACGTCAAAAAGTTGAAGCCACTTAGGTCAGTCTATGTTTCCCCTTCCCCGCACAGCCATCATTCTGCGTACACTCAAAAGAAAGCAAACAAACCTATGAGCTGCTGCATGCACGCTATTCTTTATTGTTGGTAGCATTTTTATTTCATCTCACTTATATTTTCAAACATGCCAGCTTGTGCAGCATAGGATATACACAGAGAAGTTTAACAGAATAACTTTTCATAGGTAGAGTAGTAATTTGTTGTAAATTGTAATCAGTGTGTCATTTGGAGGGGACACCATAGCATGTGTTATATTCGTGCAGAGATGTTTTTTTCTCTTGGTAAAGGGCCACTAAAATAGATATCATGTTATGAGAATCAGGTGCTCAACATTCAAAGTTTCTATTTATTTATATACTTATTTATGGCAGTTATATCCCACATTAAACATGAATTAGGTTGAAACCTGGGAGCATTTAAAATCTTTTTTTTTCCTGTGCCTAGATCAAAAGAGAAAGATGGTTTGTGGGTACTTTCTCCTTTTGTTTTGTGGAATGCAGTGGTATATTATAAAAATTCACTCTTAATATTGTTTATTACTACTATTTAAAAGAAGTATATTAAACAATGAGGGCAGAGCTACCTTCATACAACAGGGGCATAGCCAGACCTTACGATGGGAGGGGGCCAGAGCCCAAGGTTGGGGGCATATTTTGAGTGCCGCCCCACCGTCCCCCTCCCACACCTCGTTTCACCTCCTCCCCCCACCAACAAATACCTTTGCTGGCGGGGGTCCCCAAACCCCCGCCAGACGACTGTCAGGTTCTCAGGTTCAGAGCCCGCGGGTAGCTGTGATGAAATCTCCCAATGGGTTTCACAACATAAATCTGGGCGGCTGGGCAGGACGTGACAAGTACATCTGGAACTAGGAAACCAGAATGGCTTTGGCCGCCACGAGGCTCTTTAGAACGGCTGCTAGGCAGGATCAGAGTCTTGGATGCAACAAGTGGAGTTCTATTCAACAGGAACCATCTCCTGAAGGAGTCCACAACTTCCTTGACTTCCTGGCACTCCACTGTAGCAGCCAGAACTGGGCTAAAGCCCACACCCATCCTGGAATCTGAAGCCAGACAGGAACTTGAACTGGACTTCAGACTAGACCTTGCCCCTTGGCTGGAGCTGGAACTCAGAAGGAGTTCAACATCTTGGCTGAAATGGGAACTCGGAGTAGACTCAGCATCTTGCCTGAGACTGCAACCTGGTCCGGCCTCAGCATCTTGGCCGGAACTGCCACTCAACTCGGACTCAGCATCTTGGCTGGACTTGGTACTCAGCATAGACTCAGCATCTCGGCTGGCACTGGAACTCGCTCCGGACTCAGCATCTTGGCCGGAACTGCAACTTGACCAGGACTCAGCCTCTTGACCGGGACTGCAACTTGACCCAGACTCAGCATCTTGCCTGGGACTGGAACTCCAACTTGACCCGGACTCAGCATCTTGCCTGGGACTGGAACTCCAACTTGACCCAGACTCAGCATCTTGCCTGGGACTGGAAATCCAACTTGACCCGGACTCAGCATCTTGGCTGGGACTGCAACTCTCACCGGACTCAGCATCTTGGCCGGGACGGTAACTTGACCTGGACTCTGCATCTTGCCTGGAACTGGAACTCCAACTCTCACCGGACTCAACATCTTGGCCGGGACTGCAACTTGACCCAGACTCAGCATCTTGCCTGGGACTGGAACTCCAGCTTGACCCGGACTCAGCATCTTGCCTGGGACTGTAACTCAATTCTGATCCGGCATCTCGGCTGAACTCTGCACTCGGTGCAGACTCAGCACTCATCGTGGACTCGTCATCTTGGCTGGGCTCTGCACTCGATGTAGACTCAGCACTCATCGTGGACTCAGTATCTCGGCTGGCCTCTGCACTCAGTGCAGACTCAGCACTCATCATGGACTCATCACTCGGTGTAGACTCAGCATCCCGGCTGGGACTGCAACTCGATCCAGACTCAGCATCTTGACTGGAACTACAACTCGATCCAGCCTCAGCATCTTGACTGGAACTACAACTCGATCCAGCCTCAGCATCTTGACTGGAACTACAACTCGATCCAGACTCAGCATCTTGACTGCCAATGCTGCAACTCACTCCAGACTCAGCATCTTGACTGGAACTCCAACTCGATCCAGACTCAGCATCTTGACTGCCAATGCTGCAACTCACTCCAGACTCAGCATCTTGACTGGAACTACAACTCGATCCAGACTCAGCATTCATCATGGACTCATCACTCAGTGTAGACTCAGCATCCTGGCTGGGACTGCAACTCGATCCATACTCAGCTTCTTGACTGGAACTACAACTCGATCCAGACTCAGCATCTTGACTGGAACTGCAACTCGATCCAGACTCAGCATCTTGACTGGAACCGCAACTCAATCCAGACTCAGCATCTTGACTGCCAATGCTGCAACTCGATCCAGACTCAGCATCTTGGCTGCCACTGCTGCAACTTGCTCCGGACTCAGCATCTTGGCTGCTACTGCTGCAACTCGCTCTGGACTCAGCATCTTGGCTGTCACTGCTGCAACTCGCTCCGGACTCAGCATCTGGGCTGGAACTCAAAACAGACTCAGGCACTGGGCTGGAACTCAGTGTGGACTCAGAAGCTTGGCAGACAAAGCCCTTCAGGCTGGACTCAGAAGTTTGTCGGGAAAAATCAGGAAGCCACCTTCTTTCAGCTTGGGCTTCAGGAGTATCCCGTAGGGTTGGCTCCGAGAGGAGTTGGAAGCGGTAAAAGAACAGCTTGGTAGAGGGATCAATAGCAGAAACTGGGTTTTCTTTGAACCCAAGCCAGGAGACACGCCTTCTTTCCACTGCAGCTTCAGGAGTATTCTTCAGGGCTGGATCAGACAAAAGTGCAACCCGGTAATCCTGGAGTGTCAGAAACGGATCCAGATCAAAAATGGGGTTGGAACTGGGATCCAAACTGGTACTAGGAGGCTTGGTTTGAAGCGCCACTTGAACTGGGATCGGCGACTCGGTAAGGAGCATCCCTTGGACTGGCCTCTGAAGCTTGGCTGGACGTGCTGCTCGGACTGGATTCAGAGGCTTGTCTGGGCGCGCTGCTTGAACGGGACTGGACCCCTGCTGGGCCCAGAGCGTGGAATTCCCAAGACGTCTCCTCTCAGCGACAGCTTCAGGAGTATCCCACAAAGCTGGATTCAAGACCAGGCTGCGGCGATATTCAGCGAGCGTGATAAAAGGGTCCATATCTGAAACTGGGTTTTCAGCGATTCCAAGCCACCGGACACGTTTTCTCTCAGCTGCCGCTTCAGGGGTCTTCTTCAAAACAGGATTAGACAAAAGTTTCCCACGATACTGACGAAGAGTCATAGAAGGATCAAGAACAACGATGGAGCTGGACCCCAGCTGGGTCAGCTGGGCGGGGGTTCTTGCCGGGCTCATGGCCTTTGCAATCTGTCAGGTTCAGAGCCCGCGGGGCCGGGCTCTGGAGCAAACGTGAGCCCTTGGGCTGCTGACGAGGAGCGACCGCAGCAGGCAAAACCCACCAACCAACACTGGGTAAACACACCGGCAGGGACTGCAGGCACTGCCCAGCGAACCGGAACACATGGACTGGAATCCCCCGGACTGGAGGACACAGGACTGGAACACACACCGGACCGGAACACACTGGACTGGAGCACACCAGACTGGAACACCCTGGACTGGTCCCCCGGACTGGAGGACACAGGACCGGAACACGGGACTGGAGCACACTGGACTGGTCCAACAGCTTCACCTGTACTTAGCTACTAAGCCCCCCAAGAGTTGAGCTCCTGGGTTCGAGTAGCCGACAGGACTTACTGGATACCGGATGACATAGGGACCAGGACTGGAAACAGAAGTGCTCCTAACCCTAAACTGATCTACGTGCTCCCAAGCCCTAAACCAGCAGGAGTGTTCCTAACCGTAAACTGACAAAAGGACTTCCTAAGCCCTATACTAAACAGGAGCTCCTAATCCCTGCTCAAGAAAGGGACTTCCTCAGCCCTAGACTAACAGAGCAGGGAACTAAACACAAAGCTAACACAGGTGCTACTAAGCACCAAGCTACAAGCAGAGCTTTACACTAATAAGCTAAACACCGAACTAACCAGCTACCTAAGCACTGCTCTAGCAAGCTAGATACAACTAACAAGGTGCATCCTAAGCACTACTCTGGCAAGCAACCAGAAGAGCTCCTAGCACTAAAAGGGAAGACAGGGGAGCCACAAGGAAAAAGCAGTGAAGCTAACACATAAGCCAAAAGTGATTCTAAGTCACCAAACACCAACAGCAAAGACTGCAATGCTCCCAATAGCACAAACACCAGAAGTACTTCTAACAGCAAACTCTGCAGTGTTCCTAACAACACCAAACCCAGGAGTACTTCTAATAGCAACAGAGCTTCCAATGCCCTACACATAGCAATGCTTCCAAAACCAAGAGGGAAAAGCAGGGGAACCAAAGGGAAAAGCAGGAAAGCTAAACACATAGACACCAGTGCACACTGCACTAACACTAACCTGGACCTTAGCAAAAGCAAGCAGGGACCCTAGACACAATGTCATAAGTGCACACTGCACCACCCTACCTAAAGCAAACACAACTGTTGCAAAGGCCCTGAAGGAAACAAGACCACTTCCTTATCAAGGCCCTCCCTGATGATGTCACACTCCCTAGACCTAGGCAAAAGCACACTGACCCAGAGAGGCCCAACCCACACCAATGCAAAACCGTGAAACACTTGAAGCCAGTACACCCAAAGAGAGGTAGAGCAACTCAGGCAACACACAGCTGTAGTAAAGTAAAACAATTAACCCCATGCTGCTGGAAGCTGCCAGCACAGAGAGACAGAGCCAGCTCAGAAAGGAAAGAGAAAAGAAACAGAAGCCAGCTAAGAAGCTGACCCCCAGGAAAGAGGTAAGTTTGAGAGGGGTTCAGACCCCAATCATAACAACGACGCCTTCTTCAGCGCCGGTCTCTGGCTCAGCCGCGTTCCTGCCCTGTTCTTTCTTCCTGCTTCTCCTGTCCTGTGCACGCTGACGCTCCTTCTCAGTTTCGTGTAAAGGAGCGTCAGCGTGCACAGGACAGGAGGAGCAAGAAGAAGAGCAGGGCAGGAGACCGGCGCTGAAGGCCACCAGCCAAACCAGGGGTCCGGACGAAATCTGCGGGGGCCCATGCCCGCAGAGCTATGCCCTTTTCATACAGAAGTCCAGAGTCAGTCTAAATTAAAAACCCAATCAAGGAAACTGGAACGCGCATGGAAAAAAATAAAAGACGAACACACACTTAACGCATGGAAACAAATACAAAGGAAATACAAATATGCAATAAGAGAGACCAAAAGGTCACACTACAAAACTAAAATTGGGCCGGACTACAATAACACGAAGAAATTATACCATCTCGTGAACAAATTACTAGACACAACGCCGGTCATCACAAACAACACTGACATCCCATCTGCAGATAACCTGGCTAAATATTTCAACGACAAAATTATAAACCTACGCAAACTATACCTCTGGATAACACAGACATAGAAAACTTCATTAATGGGCTAGACCCAACCTCTGGTGAATACCCGGCAGACCGATTATGGTCAAACTTCGCTCTCCTCAGCGCCGACACAGTTACCCAGGCGATTAAAAGATACTCCAGCAGCCACTGTCAACTGACATCTGCCCCAGCTACTTAATACAATCTGCCCCTCAACATAGTAACATAGTAGATGACGGCAGAAAAAGACCTGCACGGTCCATCCAGTCTGCCCAACAAGACAAACTCATATGTATATACCTTACCTTGATTTGTACCTGCCTTATTCAGGGCACAGACCGTACAAGTCTGCCCAGCAGTACTTCCCACCTCCCAACCACCAGTCCCGCCTCCCATCACTGGCTCTGGACAGACCGTATAAGTCTGCCCTCCGCCATCCTCGCCTCCCAATCACCAACCCCTCTTTCACCCACCTGCTAGGCCACCCAATTTCGGCTAAGCTTCGGAGGATCCATTCCTTCTGCACAGGATTCCTTTATGCATATCCCACGCATGTTTGAATTTCGTTACCGTTTTCATCTCCACCACCTCCTGCGGGAGGGCATTCCAAGTATCCACCACCCTCTCTGTGAAAAAATACTTCCTGACATCTTTCCCGAGTCTGACCCCCTTCAACCTCATTTCATGTCCTCTGGTTCTACCGCCTTCCCATCTCCGGAAAAGATTTGTTTGTGGATTAATACCTTTCAAATATTTGAACGTCTGTATCATATCACCCCTATTCCTCCTTTCCTCCAGGGTATACATGTTCAGGTCAGCAAGTCTCTCTTCATACGTCTTGGAACGCAAATCCCATACCATTCTCGTAGCTTTTCTTTGCACCGCTTCCATTTTTTTAACATCCTTCGCAAGATACGGCCTCCAAAACTGAACACAATACTCCAGGTGGGGCCTCACCAATGACTTATACAGGGGCATCAACACTTCCTTTCTTCTGCTGGTCACACCTCTCTCTATACAGCCTAGCAACCTTCTCGCTACGGCCACCACCTTGTCACACTGTTTCGTCGCCTTCAGATCCTAAGATACTATCACCCCAAGATCCCTCTCCCCCTCAGTACCTATCAGACTCTCCCCGCCTAACACATAAGTCTGTCTTGGGTTTCTACTCCCTAAGTGCATCACTTTGCATTTCTTCACATTGAATTTTAATTGCCAAACCTTAGACCATTCTTCTAGCTTCCTCAGATCCTTTTTCATGCTTTCCACTCCCTCCCGGGTGTCCACTCTGTTGCAAATCTTAGTATCATCCGCAAATAAGCAAACTTTACCTTCTAACCCTTCGGCAATGTCACTCACAAATATATTGAACAGAATCGGCCCCAGCACCGATCCCTGAGGCACTTCACTACTCACCTTTCCCTCCTCCGAGCAAACTCCATTTACCACCACACTCTGTCGTCTGTCCGTCAACCAGTTCCTAATCCAGTTCACCACTTCGGGACCTATCTTCAGTCCATCGAGTTTATTTAAGAGCCTCCTGTGGGGAACCGTGTCAAAAGCTTTGCTGAAATCTAAGTAGATTACGTCTATAGCACGTCGATGATTCAGTTCTCCAGTTACCCAATCAAAGAATTCAATGAGATTCGTTTGGCACGATTTCCCTCTGGTAAAACCGTGTTGTCTCGGATCTTGCAACTTATTGGCTTCCAGGAAATTCACTATCCTTTCCTTCAGCATCGCTTCCATTACTTTTCCAATAACCAAAGTGAGGCTTACCGGCCTGTAGTTTCCAGCTTCTTCCCTATCACCACTTTTGTGAAGAGGGACCACATCCGCCGTTCTCCAATCCCTCGGAACGTCTCCAGTCTCCAAGGATTTATTAAACAAATCTTTAAGAGGACCCGCCAGAACCTCTCTGAGCTCCCTCAATATTCTGGGGTGGATCCTGTCCGGTCCCATGGCTTTGTCCACTTTTAGCTTTCCAAGTTGTTGATACACACTCTCTTCCGTGAACGGTGCTTTATCCACTCCATTCTCAGGTGTACTTTTGCCAGTCCCTCGCGGTCCTTCTTCAGTGAAAACAGAACAAAAATATCTATTTAGCAAATTGGCTTTTTCTTTGACTACATAAACAAATTTACTGTACTACATGAGTCATAATCAGGATTTTGAACTCAATACAGCACCGAAACAGTACTAATCACTCTCCTAACTAAATTCAAGCGGGAGATAGCAATAGGCAAAAGCATTCTCCTCCTCCAATTTGACATGTCCAGTGCGTTCGACATGGTTAACCATAACATATTGCTAAGACTCCTAGATTACTTCGGAATCGGTGGAAACACTCTTAATTGAATCAAGGGTTTTCTAACCACCAGAACATACCAATTGAAATCAAGCAGAAACATATTGCCACCCTGGAAACCAGATTGCGGAGTACCGCAAGGATCAACACTATCACCGATCCTTTTCAACCTCATGATGGTCCCACTAGCCAAGGCCTTATCCACCCAAGGCCTTAACCCATTTATCTACGCTGATGACGTTACATTATACATCCCCTACAAACATGATCTGGCAGAAATCACCAACAAAATCAAGCTCAGCTTAAGCATCATGAACTCATGGGCAAATGCATTCCAACTAAAACTCAATACAGAAAAAACACACTGCCTTATCACATCCCAATACAATACATACAAACCCACAAATATTAAAACCCCAGGATATACCCTCCCTATCTCAGACAACCTGAAAATTCTCGAGTAACAATCAACCGAAACCTCTCACTAGAGACCCAAGCGAAACCATCATAAAGAAAATGTTTCTCTCAATGTGGAAACTCAAACACATGAAACCATTCTTTCAGAGAGAAATATTTCGTAACCTGGTACAGTCAATGGTACTAAGCCACGCAGATTACTGTAATGGCATCTATGCAGGATGCAGAGAACAAATTATAAAGGAACTTCAGACTGCCCAAAACACAGCAGCAAGACTTATATATGGAAAAACATGCTTTGACAGCGCCAAACCACTCCGAGAAAAACTGCACTGGCTTCCAATTAAGGAACGTATCACTTTCAAAATCTGCATGACAGTTCACAAAATTATTTACGGCGAGGCACCGGGATATATGATAGACCTCATCGACCTGCCAATCAGAAATACTATAAAATCAGCACCATCATACCTAAACCTCCACTACCCAAGTAACAGGGAACTATATAAATCCACATATGCATCCAGCTTCTCCTACTTGAGCGCACAACTGTGGAACTCACTACCAAAAGTAGTAAAAACTACGCTCGACTACCTGAATTTTCGGAAAGCACTAAAAACATATCTGTTCAGAAGGGCATACCCCACTGACCCAACATAAAAAATCTGGCACCTGCGATACAACGTAACAAGACTAATGGACATATCCTAACTCTCCCTCTCCCTCATTAAGTCCCCCAAATTGTATTTACCATACATGTACTTCATTCTACCATAATATTACCTGTAACTGTTCATACCTTGTATCTGTTCATATCGGAATCGGCTAACGCCGTTTACGATACTATGTAAGCTACATTGAGCCTGCAAAGAGGTGGGAAAATGTGGGATACAAATGCAACAAATAATAATAATAAAAATATGCCAACATTTTCCAGTTCTGTGATATACATTTCTTCTTCAAGTCAGTTTTCAACAGTATTTTCTCAGTTATTACCCAAATGCAAACACAATTATAATGTTAATTAATAAGTTTTGAATGTTACTGAATTCTATTATTCTGTCTCACATTTCCAGTTTTAGCACAGTATAAGTCATCACAAGGACAAAATATAAGAAAACCAATGGACTGCATTAGGGGCTTATAGCCCATTTAGTTAAACAAATGAGAGATCTGCATGAAAGAAAATATTTATTTTTATTAGTTTTGACTTATGAAAACCACTTGTCCCTGAAACAAGCTCAAAAGAGAATAATCTATTTGTACAAAAGAGATGAGTTGAAGATGTGATTCCATGTGCCCCAAAGAAAGGAGAGTTTAATTTTACTGCCAATCTTTATAACACCAGGCTTCCCAAGGCAGATTACAACAACAGCTAAAATGAAACCATCAGTAAACAGGATATCCTTACCGAAATTTGGCCATATTACTGTATTGTATAGAACTGTGTAAAAAAATGAGCACAAAATACAGCCTTTATTTGTGCTATTTCCACCAGCTACAATAAATTTTGAAGCTGGTTTAGTGCTATTCAGTTTTGATGTCATGATATTTATATCTACACTAGTGGAACCAAGCCAGTTTCGTCAAAAATGAAACGGGCCCTAGGAAGGCTCTCGTCTAAGCGATTTTTCCTCACTCCCCTGCCCTCCTCTCCATGTTAAGCGATTCTTCCCTCCCCTCCCCTCCCCTCCGTGTCCCGCGATTCTGACCTCCCCTCCATGTGCAGCGATTCTCCTCTGCACTGCCCTCCCCTTGGTGTCCCCTCCATGTCCAGCGATTCTCCTCTGCACTGTCCTCCCCTCCGTGTCCCATGATTCTGGCCTCCCCTCCATGTCCAGTGATTCTCCTCTGCACTGCCCTCCCCTTGGTGTCCCACGATTCTGGCCTCCCCGCCATGTCCAGCTATTCTCTTCTGCACTGCCCTCCCCCTTTGGTGATCCGCGATTCTGGCGTTCCCTCCATGTCCAGCGATTCTCCTCTGCCCTGCCCTCCGTGTCCCGCGATTCTCTCCTTTCCTCCATGTCTTCTCTTCTGCCCTGTCCTCTCCTCCCCTCAATGTCCCTCGATTCTGTCCTCCCCTCCATGTCCATCCAGCGATTCTCCTCTGCCCTGCCCTCCCATCCGTGTCCCGCGATTCTCTCCTCTCCTCCCATGTCGATTCTCCTCTGCCCTGTCCTCTCATCACCTCGATTCTGTCCTCCCCTCCATGTCCAGCCTTCCGTTGCTGCCTTCAGTTGGGTTCGTCAAATCCTGACGTCAGCTCGCCTCCAGCGTTCCCTTCCCTCTCATTATTCCGCCCTCTGATGTCATTTCGTCTTTACGTGAGGGCGAGACTGTGAGAGGGAAGGGAATGCTGGAGGCTTGCTGACGTCAGGATGTTACGAACCTAGCCAGTCAGAGAACGTTAGAGGTACAAATTATTATATTAGATATGGGACACTTTCAAATCAATTAAAAAGCTGTCAAATAAGTAAAATTAAAAAAAAATCTTTTGTCCTCCACCTTTTAAGGCACTGCCTATCCAACTGGAAGAGGATTTTGACTTTTTACAAATGGGCCACGCATAGGAAGTCCATTATTTCTAATAATCTTTTACTATTGCTTTCAATAGCGTTTGCTATAATTTTAGGTGTACTTGTAACTCCGCCTACTGGCTTCAATGGGCTAGATAGCCTCGTACCATACTGTCTTCTGTTTTCAATCTAACCTCCTTGGGTTTTCCTCTTTTCTTTGGGGAAGGTAAGCTACAAAGACAGACCTCTACTACAGCTATAATGTAGAGGTCAGACACCACCTGCTGACTAATCAAAGGAAATGCACTGAAGTGAAGAAAGGTGTCTCAGGCCAACATTACAAATCACAAGCATGGAAATTTCCTGTTTCGCCACACAGGCTTTATACAGCTGCCATTATTTTAATCCCAGGAATCCTTCCAGGAAAGGACAGTTAGACCATGTGGAGTAGTGAAAGTCTGAAAAGTACAGTGTTTGGTTATGCAAATTCCAGAGTGTTTTTAAGTATTCAAAGCCCACTTACCACTCAAATGCAATTCATTTTATTACTTAATGAGTTCATAGGCTCTGCCTTTATTGGAATAACTTGGACCAGATATTTTTTAAGGAAGAGAGACACTGTAGTTGGCTAGGTTAATTCAGAGGGGTATTCCACATGCAGAGCCCAGGCTCAGTTTTCTAGTCTGGATTGGTTATTTTTGGATTCTGGTGGTTCATAAACTTTACCGTTTCATGGAACACCTTTAGTACCGCTTTGGCCTTATCCCGTCTCTTTTCTGGATCTGAACGGTATCGTTGGTATGCCTCATAGTAGAAATCCTTCACATCCTTTGCAATCTATAGAAACAGTAGAAAGTCTTGAAAAACTGAAAAAGTAGAAAGTCTTGAAAACAGCTCAACTTCAACTTTTAGGAGTGTGTGTTCAAACAGGTGGGTAAGGGATAAGGAAAAACACTGCACAATGAAAAGTGGAAAACAGCTGGCTGAAAACAATGTTATCCAGCTCCCTTTGTCCATAAATTAGAGCAGCAGCCACTCCTTACTGCCAGTAATCAAAACTCTCACCTGTAACATGATAGGAAGATGCTCATCTAATGAAACCAGGGCAGGAAACGTGGGGGGGGGGGGGGGGGGGGGAGGCCTGGTGAAACGATAACCTCCATTCCTCTCCTTAGAGTACATACAGAGATCAGGTACAAAGTATAGGAAAATGAGGGAAGGATGTGCAGGAGCTAGTGCTGCTTTATGTATTCAGATTTACATACTCATTTTCAACTGAGTGAATTGGCTGGGCTAGTTGGTCTTTCTTTATTGTCATCTACTGTGTTAATTATATACTCAGGCACACCTGGTCCTCACCCATTCCTTCTATGAGGTCAAATAATCCACTGCTTGTGATGTCACAGGCAGCTGTCACAAATAGAGGACTGGATGACATCGTTAAGAAATGTAACAGAAGAAAATGAGACCAATTACAGGCAGATAAGGGTTTGGCTATGAAGAAAATATCTTCTAATTTTGCATGATAAAAATATTGCAGACAAATATCAAAGGCTACCAGGAAGGGTTTGTGAGAACACATCAAAATATATGACAGGTAGTGAAGCTCAAGACCTAGACATATCTATGCACTTGTAAAAGGATGTAAATAAACACACACACACACACATTAGACAAATGCACCACACAAAAGGAAAGGGAATTTGAAATACTGCCTTTCTGTGGTCAATGGAGGGATAAGTGACTTGCCCAGGGTCACAAGGAGCTGCAGTGGGAATCGATCCTGGTTCTCCAAGTTCTCAGGCCACTGCACTAACCACTAGGTGGCTACTCCACATACACTTAAGTCTGCTAGATGCTCCAGCTGCCAGAGGAGGCTGTCTACATTTCTATAAGTGACACCTCTGTTATGTTCAGCAGCTGCTGTCGACTGGGCTCTATCCTTAGGTCACAAGCTTCTCTTGCACACCTATATTCAATTGAGCCACAGGCAAGGGAAACATTGCCACTGACCAGATCTAGTGGACAACTTGATACATATTCATATTTTCTGGCCATATTTTATATATATTTTTTACCTTGTCTTTATTAACGAACCCCCAGATTCCAGCAGCGACTTCACAGGCAAAGAGAATGACCAAACACGTGAAGAACTGTGAAGGGAAAAAGCTGGTTACAGGGGGACAGCACAAAAGTCATCACAGCCCAGCAGAAGTTCTGCAGGTATCTAAGGCAATACAGTTACAGGTCAGGACCAATTCCATGATAATCTAGAATTAGGGAAACTCACAATATATCAGGAATACAGTAACACAAATTCTCAGGCTTCAAACAGCTGTCGAGTTTCAGGCATTCTGCAGCACTATTAATAATGGTCAACAGTATCCCCAGGACACCCTTCTCATCAGGACATGTGTATGCTGCATATGATAAAATGTACATAAAGCAGCTGCCTTCTCTTGCCATTCCTGACACAATAAGTAGGCATTTTATCATAGCACAAAGGGAATTGATGCAAACTGTCAATGTAGCTCTCTGGCATGGCAACCGCAGCTCTCGGACACCAGCTGCTGAGAAGTAGAGCAACTTCAGGGTAATCTATACAGGGCTCCCCGTCTGTTCACAACCTGCAAAACCACTGCAGTGTTTTGCATAAAGATGAAGCCATAGGGCCTTCTTCCACTAAGCTAGTTCTCCATAATGCATAACCCCATAAGTCACAATGAAAATCTTTACATTTGTTTGCGCTTTGGAATGACGCAAAGGATGTCTACCAAGAATATTATCCACCAGGATACTTGGAACACCCAGTCATTTCACAGGCCACTCCAGAGAAGGCTACTCCTTTATTTAATCTTAAACTAGAACCATACCTTAGCTCTTTTTGCTTCATCTGTTTCTTTCTTTTTTTATTTTATTCTCTTTTATTTTTAAGAACTTATGTATGGCTTCCTAGATTAACTGAAATATGGATGGAATATTTACTGTAAACACTTTTGAAAAGTTTACAGTAAATATTTCATCTATATAAAAAAATCTAAATTAAAAAGAACCAAAACGCATTTAAAAACACAAAAAATAAGAATTTTTTTTAAAATTAGGAATACTCAATATACTACCTGCAAACAGGTCACAGTGGGTTACAATCAATAAAATTTGTTAATGAAAGGAATGCCAGAGTCAGGACAGTATCAAGCATTCATACAAAACCTAATCGAGTCATATAGAAAACTAGTAAAAAAGGCCCATTTCTGACACAAATGAAACGGGCGCTAGCAAGGTTTTCCTCGGAGTGTGTATGTTTGAGAGAGTGTATGTGAGAGTGACTGTGTGTGAGAGAGAGAGTGAATGTGCGAGTGTGTGCGAGTGTGTGTGAGAGAGAGAGAGAGCGAGTGAGTCTGGGTGTGCGTGTGTGTGAGAATGAGAGTGTGTGCAAGTGCGTATGTGAGACACAGTGTGAGCGAGAGAGAGAGAGAGAGTGTGTGTGAGACACAGACTCTGTGAGGCTGAGTGTATGAGACCAAGAGAGTGTGTGAGTGACTGTGTGACACATAGAGAGTGAATGTGATACACTGTGAGACATAGTGTGTGTGAGAGACAGTGTGTGAGAGTGAGAAAGACTGACTGTGAGAGAGAGAGTGTGTGTGTGACAGAGATACCTCCCCCACCCTCAATGGTGTCAGGCCCCCCTCCCTCCCTCTCTCTGGTGTCAGGCCCTCCCTCTCTCTCTCTGGTGTCTGAGCGTTACTGTGCAGGACGCTGAGCTCTGGCTGTGCTTCAAGGAACTAACCAATCCTATTTAATAGAATGCACCTCCAACATTCTGAAGCCGAGAAACCTCGTGTGGTTGGTCACTTCTGCTTGTGACGAACCCGGAAGTACGTGATGTCAATTCAGGAGATGGATACAGAGAGCAGGAATGCCTCAGCCATGCAGTCAGCTTCAGAATGCTGGAGGTGTGTTTTATTATATGCTCACTAGTAACAAGTGTTTTCCGTAGACAGCAGAATTAATAAGGCACCCAAGTGGAAGAAGTAATCCAACAGCACCAAAATGGTACGAACTCAGGATTTAGTGTAAAGTTCTGAGCATAAGGCCCTTCCCACATACAGCGGTCTCTTCAGCTCCTTAGTTTCAAAGCTCAAAAGAGTCAGACAACCTTTGGGGAGGTAAGAGAGGCTGTGTGTGTCTCATTAATCCTGCTGTCTACAGAAAACATCTGTTAGAAGTGAGCAACATTGCTTTTTTCCTTCAACAAGCAGGACTGAGTCAGGAACACACAAGCGGGTGACACCCAAACTTAGGGCTGCCCAGTCTTAAACACTTAGACGTATATGTTTTTTTTATCTATTTATTTATTGTTTGCATTTGTATCCCACATTTTCCCACCTCTTTGCGGGCTCAGTGTGGCTTACAATAAGATATGAATAATGAGAATACAGTTGTTACAAATTGGTTATGGGTTACATTGTACAAGTTATGCGAGATAATCGAATTATCATTAAAAAAAGGAGCATAACTTCTAGGAGCTCAGATAAGATATCCTCCTAAATATGTGCCCTATTCTAAGACATACTTAGAAGCGTAAGTTTTCAGCTAAAAACTCATCTCTCTATATAAAACGCACCTCCAACATTCTAACGAAGCCTCCACAAGTCCCAACGTTCTAAATCCGTGGTGGTGTAGATCAAATTTTGCCCATGAGTGTTTGCCCCGCCCTCACGTCCAACATGATGACGTCGAGGGCGGAGCACTGACAATCAACGAATCACATCACTGGCAGCCATGTGGGGAGTTGCTGCGCAAGTGGGAGAGGGGAGGAGAGACAGGCACTGGAGGGCTGCAGGGCCGTCGGCGAAGAGGGCGTCAGCTGTTCGGCGGAAAGGGGGTTGGCGACTCTGTTGAGGGGCCCAGCGAGACCGGAGCAGTGATTTCAGCAGCCACGTTGGGGGGGACGGTTCGGAGGAGAGGGCTGCAGGGCTGTCGGGGAAGAGGGCGTCAGCTGTTCGGCGGAAAGGGGGTTGGCGACGCTGTTGCGGGGCCCAGCGAGACTGGAGCGGCGATTTCAGCAGCCGTGTTGGGGAGGCGGTTTGGAAGGAGAGGGATGCAGGGCTGGTGAGGAAGAGGGAGTCAGCTGTTAGGAGGGGGTTGGCTATGCTGTTGCGGGGCCCAGCGAGACCAGAGTGGCGATTTCAGCAGCCGCATTGGGGAGTCAGTTTGGAGGAAAGGGCTGCAGGGTCGTCGGGGAAGAAGGAGTCAGCTGTTCGGCGGAAAGGAGGAAAGCAACCTGAAAGAGGGAGGGACGGAGTGAGCAAGCCAGAACGTGGGCGGCAGGCACGCAGGCAGCCTGAACGTCGGAGGGAGGGAGCCAGCCTGCCAGCCTGAACGTGGGAGGGAGGGAGCCAGCTGGAACGTGGCAGTGGGAGGGGGGGCCACGACCCTGAAAGGCGGAGGGAGGGGGGGCCACGACCCTGAAGCTGGGAGGGTAAGGGGGGAGGGGGAAGGAGGGGGCGCCCCTGCCGCACACTCTCATTCTCTCTCACACACACACACTCGCACATTCACTTGCTCAAACATATGATGAAAACCTTGCTAGCGCCCGTTTCATTGGTCTCAGAAACGGGCCTTTTTTACTAGTCTTTATATAAGTACATAAGCATTGCCATACTGGGATAGACTGAAGGTTCATCTAGCCCAGCATCCTGTCTCCAACAGTGGCCAATCCAGGTCACAAGTACCTGGCAAGATCCCAGAACAGTAAAACAGATTTTATGCTGCTTATCCTAGAAATAAGCAGTGGATTTTCCCAAGTCCATCTTAATAATGGTTTACATATGTTAGTGATAGGAGGAAGTGCAAAAGCGACATAGTGAGACTCAAAGGTGAAGGGGAGGAATATGTAGAAGCTGATAAAGATAAGGCGGAATTGCTTAACAATATTTCTGTTCACAGCTGAAGGGCCAGGATGTGGCTAAAAGTGACCTCCTCATGAGAAGTTATAAGTTATCCTAAGAATGGCAATTCATCTGGGCAAACAGATTATTTTTAAAGTGTCCTCTTTACATTTCTGCCTAAGTGGCTGGATACAAGATTTTGCTGCTAGAACTTTTTTTTTTTTTTTAATCTAAAATTTTTCTTTTTGCATAAAGTTCTATTTTCAGAACATTTTATTTTCTTATCAACTATGGATGTAAACTCACATTGAGCTTCTACTGGAAAGCCATGATCTAAATCCTTTTTTAATCTAAAATTTTTCTTTTTGCATAAAGTTCTATTTTCAGAACATTTTATTTTCTTATCAACTATGGATGTAAACTCACATTGAGCTTCTACTGGAAAGCCATGATCTAAATCCAAATAAAATTAAAAATTTAACAGGAGTGTGTCTGTGTGTACCTTGCTCAAAGACTACAGACAGAGAGAAGGAAGATGAAGGAGAGTAAGAGACCGAAAAAGGGAGGAGCATGAAAGTGGAAAGAGGGAGAAGGAGGGGTAAAAAGCGAAATGAGAAACAAGGAGAAAAGTATGTTGGGGGCTGAGTGAAAGACAGGATACCACATGCATCCATGTGCCTTCCCCATTCCCCCAGGGGGCAGATGCTTGTGGGGGGGGGGGGGGGGGGGGACTGGGGATAAAGCTTTTGTGCCTCTACCTTGGGAACTCTGCCCCATTCCTCCCTCTTTCCCCAGCACTGAAATCATTGCAATGCTGAACATGGTTTCTTCCTCTACCACTCAGCAAACTCTTCTCTCAGAGACTTCCAACCTGTCCAGCTCTCTTCTTGATTTAAAATATCCTTTCTGGGGGGGGGGGGGGGGGGGGGGAGGGATTTTTTTTTTTTTTTTTGGGGGGGGGGGGGAAAGGATGAGGGTAATTTTCTTATTTTGTTGATGATACCTATATAGTCATTTAGAGGCAGATGCACTAAAGCTAAATGAGCCTTTAATGACCCTCCAACGAGGAAAATTTGATCTGTTGCATGCATCAAAGGGCTTTTACCGAGGAAGCCAGCAGCTAACGAAAACGGAATGGAGATGAGCAATTAGTGTGAAAACCCCATTGAAACGACATGCACTAACCTTTTCCGATTGCCTTTACGCAGGAAAAAGGCAGGAAATCTAACGAGAGGTCTGGACCTCTCGTTAGGACAGCTCTGTGCCAGGAAAAATCATTAAGTGAAAAAATAAACAAACTTTGAGCCAATCCCAGCGCATTAGCAGAGCTAAAAGCGCTGTGATTGGTCCAAAGAACGTCAGAAAACACATCAAATAAAAAAAATAAAAAAAGGATCGGGAGGGGGCAAGGGCGCTCATCAGGAGCGTCCTGTATGGATGGCCTTGCCCCCCCCCCCGCTGCTCCCCACTTTCCGCCGCTCCCCCCCCCCCCCCCGAAAAAGCAAAATGCTAGCTGGCTGCCCCGGTCCCCCTCCCTTCCTGTTCCTGTGTTCTGCAGAGCTAACTCCGCCTCCCGTCATTCTTTCGCCCCGTGCCCCGCCCCCGCTGCCCCCCCTGAGGTCGACTACGCCGCTCCCCCCTCCACCGAGACCCCCCTCCCTATTAACGACCCGAGCAGCGCCTCTCACCTCTTTCAGAAGCGCTGCACGGGCAGGAAGATCTATTGTGTTGGTTGTAGAGTCTCCATGACGTCTCTTCTTCCCTGGCCCAGGCCTCGCCTCCTTCTGACGTAGGTTACTTACGTCAGAAGGAGGCGGGGCCTAGGCCAGGGAAGAAGAGACGTCATGGAGACTCTACAACCAACACAATAGATCTTCCTGCCCGTGCAGCGCTTCTGAAAGAGGTGAGAGGCGCTGCTCGGGTCGTTAATAGGGAGGGGGGTCTCGGTGGAGGGGGGGAGCGGCATAGTCGACCTCAGGGGGGGCAGCGGGGGCGGGGCACGGGGCGAAAGAATGACGGGAGGCGGAGTTAGCTCTGCAGAACACAGGAACAGGAAGGGAGGGGGACCGGGGCAGCCAGCTAGCATTTTGCTTTTTTGGGGGGGGGGGGGGGGGGGAGCAGCGGAAAGTGGGGAGCAGCGGGGGGGGGGGGGGGGGGGGCAAGGCCGTCCATACAGGACGCTCCTGATGAGCGCCTTTGCCCCCTCCCGATCCTTTGTTTTTGGATTTTGCTGACCGGGTAGCCACGTGTATGTGTTGTGGCTTTTTTTTTTTGTTTGTTTTTACGTTTGCAGCATGCGCAGAGCAGCCAGCAAAACGCTTGGCTGCTCTGCGCATGATTTAGGGGCCGATTACCGATGTGTATTGTGATTCTTTGATACATTGTACGTTTGAATACCGATCTGAGCATGTGTGACTTTTTTTTTGGGTGCATTCTTCGTTTTTTAAAAATCGTTAGGGACTTTAACGATTTTGATTTTTTTACGTTTGGTTGCTGCATCTGCCCCTTAGTGTCTAGGGTTGTTATCACCAACAGAGATGCTTTTAAACTGGAATAGTGGGTAGGGAGGGGGGATAAAACTAAAATGCGTAATGACGGTTGGTAAGATATTCTTCTTTTTCTTTATGTATGTTCCGTGATTGGATTCTTTGTAGACTCATTGTTGGACTTGTCATTAATAAAAAAATTGTTAAATATAAAATATTCTCAGACCCTTCATGCGAAATGTTTGGGGAACCATGCTCTAAATAAATGAACATGTCCTCACAATCACTCTGAGCTTTCCTTCAACTTATGCATTTAACTTGGAACATGTCCCCATCATCTTGTACTCTGACTAGTTATCTGAATGCTTCTACATATCACTTTTTCCCCTTCTTTCCTACATTCTGAGTTTTCTGAGCTCCTCTATGTAATTATTTCCTAACTGCTTCCATCCTCTTGAAATCCTTAATATGATATGGCCTCTAGAAAGAACATATCAGCAAGGGACCAAAGGCAATGTTACCTGCTCCCTCTTTTTATACATCTAGGCATTCTGCTCCCTTTCACAGCTTTAAGTTAGCAGACGCCAAGATTCTTCTCCAGTTTGGTAATTTCTCCCAGTACTTTTCTCCTAAACTAACAGCAAGCTGGCATTCAAGTTTGCTTATCTTCTCCAAAGAGTCACCTATATTCTGAGCTAAGGTTAGGAGCTTATATTCCTAAAAGGAGGAACATGGGAAAATTAGAGCCAGGAAAGTGTTCTAACCTTAACTTTAGATGCCCGAAGTTAGGCATCCATATATTCCCCTGCCCTGGCAGCGCCTTTGGCTACTCCCCTTAAGGCACCTTGATTTAAGCATCAATGTGCTTAAATTCAAGAGTTTAAAGTGCCTTACTCTGAAAGTTAGGTGCCTAGAGCTTTTGAAAATCAGCCTCTAGACAGTAATTACTAGTTTATAGTGAATCTAATGCTGATGAAAGGTGATTTTTAATGAGTTAGAGCTTTGTTTCTGTGTTTGAACACTTTTGGAGGGGACATCGCTTCTAGAATGAAAGGGAAAATATACTATTTCAATACATGAAAACTATTGAGACTGCAAATTTTGGGAACAAATTCCTACTTTTGTACTGTATAATATCCAAACATGGAACTCTATGTGCATGACTGTCTTTGGGTAACCCAAGGAAATGCACCAGAACATGCAGAAATCCAGCTTTCTCCAGGACCAGTACAGCTACTAAAACAATGCACTTTTTACGAACAGAAAAGAACATCAGATTTGCCCTACTGGGTCAGACCAAGGGTCCATCTAGCCCAGCATCCTGTTTCCAAGTGGCCAGTCCGGGTAGCATCTCAAAAAGTAGCAAGATTCCATGCTACTTAACCTTGGAAATATAAGCTGGCTTTCCCTGGATCTACCTTACCAGTTTATGGGCTCTTCTTCCAGGAATACGTCCAAACCTTTTTATAAATCCAGCTACATTAATTGCTTTTACCACTTGTTCCAGTAATGAGTTCCAGAGCTTAACTAGCATAGCAACATAGTAGATGACAGCAAATAAGACCTGTACGGTCCATCCAGTCTGCCCAACAAGATGCTGCAACTACCGAAACATTTTTTTCTCTTCTTTCTTTTAAATATTCTATTATATAACTTCATGGAATGTCCCTTAGCCTTTGTACATTCTGAAATTGTAAACAAATCAATCTGCATTTACTGATTTAGAAAAGGGAAAGTACCAACGTGACAAGTACTTCAAAAACTGGAAGACATATGTTATATGGAATGAATTGCTGCCCACCAGACTATCACACTCCAAGCTTTTCAGACCTTCTGGGATCCATTCCTTAAATGGTGACAAGCACATCCAGGGTACAGATGAGTAAGGACAGAGATTTCATGTTTTGGACAATATATTATATAATGGCTAGAGTGCTGACTAATGGAAAATGGGGGGAGGCTTTGTGGGATGGGATGAAGAGGAATGTATGGGGGAGGGGGAGTTGGATTTGCTATGGTTTGTTGTGATACTTGTTCTCTTGTAGCTCTTTAAAAAGCAATAAAAATATAAAACAAAACTCAAGGTGCAGTCTCAACAAGGAGCAATACCGAGGCATTATGACAGAGTTATTAGGAAAAGATTACAGCATAAAACAAAGACCAACATTCTGTTTGCTTTCTTGGCCTTTGCTCCTCAAGTCAAAAGTCAATCTACTCATCTGGCAACAGTCTCCAGCAGAAGACTCTCTAACCTTCAAAAAAAAAAAGAGAGCTCAAACACCAACTCTTTATGCTCACCTACTGCAGGATATGTATTTGGGTACCCCTTTTCAATTATGGTGAGAGTCCAGGATCCCCCAGCAATCAAGTGCCTTCTGGTCCTTTACAGTACTGGGATAAACAGATATCCCCCCCCCCCCCGCCCCTTTCAGGGCCTAGCACTAATCCTGCATTAATCTGTTAGCGTATAGTAATGTAGATGCACCAACATTAGCCCCCCCCCCCCCCCCCGATAAAAATTAAAACGTTTTAGCACATGGTTTGTGCACGCAGATCCAAAACTTACCGCAGAACACCTGAGCACATCCCGCAGTAAGCCATTTTAAGCTGTGGTAAGTGCACACTATCATTTAATGCAGCTTACTAAAAGGTCCCCTTAATAACAATCTCAGTTTTGGATTATGGAATGTTAAGCTAAGTAACAGTTTCCACGGCATCAACAGCCTTTTCGTATCATACTCTGGGACGAATTATAAAAAAAAAAAAAAAAAAGAGAGAGAGAGAGAGAGAAAAAAGTTCTTTGGCTTGTCTTCTCTTGGCTAGAGACCACCGGTGAGTCATTCTCAAAATAAAACTGCTCCTTTCAAGATAGAATATGCTTTAAAAATAGAATGCTGCTGCAGTTCCCAAACACAACACAAGGGAGCAGAAGACACTTTCATGGCATATTCCTAGGATGTGGTTCCTTTCCTTAGGCTCACAATTTTCGCAGGTTTAGAATTCCATTCCAGCCTCTCTAGTCTCCTCAAAGTTTATCACCTCTCCCCTCTTTCTTTCACTTCCATTTACAGCATCTCACCTACAAAAACACGACAGGCTATGACAAGAAAAAAAAAGCAAGCAAGCAGCTAAGTAGCAATGGATGTGGATGCCAAGAAAATCCTAAAATTGTAGCCAGGAAAAAAAGATGGCTAGAATCAAAATTATTTAGCACAGACCATCATCCCTACAGGCAGTCATTCTGAGTCAAAAATAAACTATTTTACATGTGTTAGGATTACTCTTTCGACTAACATTTTTAACCTGAAGCCCTGCATATACACATATCTGCCTATATGTGTACTTTGAACCTGGCCAGCAAGTGTCACACCACTGTGGAAGAGCCAAGACTCCTTGTCAGGCTTGTGTTGCCATACTGGGACAGACCGAAGGTCCATCAATCCCAGCATCCTGTTTCCAACAGTGGCCAATCCAGGTTACATATACCTGGCAAGATCCCAAAATAGTGATTACATTTTATCCTGCTTATCCTAGAAATAAGTAGTGGCTTTTCCCCAAGTCCATCTTAATAATGGCTTATGGACTTTTTTTTAGGAAGCTATTCAAACCTTTTAAAACCCTGCTATACTAACTGCTTTTACCACATTCTCTGACAACAAATTCCAGAGTTTAATTACATGTTGAGTGAAGAAATAATTTCTCTGATTTGTTTTAAATTTACTACTTTGTAGCTTCATTATGTGCCCCCTAGTCCTAGTATTTTTGGAAAGAGTAAACAATCCACTCATTATTCTGTGATCTTGGAGGTAGGTGGAGGGAGATCCTTCCTGTTCCTCAAGTACTGTGGCCCATTTCCTTTAAGAACCTTGAAGATCATGCATAGAGTTTTACATTTAATGAAGGTTTCACAGAAATAGTGTGGTGTGATTAGGGTTACCATATTTGCGGAGACAAAAAAGAAAAAAAAAAAAAAGAGGACAAAACATAAAATGCCCCAGCAACCCTTGGCCCCACTCCATTTGAATAGTTGTGATTCCAACATACATTTCACAGTTCAGGGAGGGGAGATTCTGTACACCATTTTGCATTTTAAGAGTCATCATCCGCATAAACTAAAAACGTATACCAGTGGGTCATTTTTGTCGTATTAAGAAATTGTGCACCTCAGAGAGTGAATATAGAGTACAAGCAAGAGAAATGTATGAGAGATTTAGTCAGCGTGGTTACCCTAGCAAAGTTCTTAGGAAAGCTTATAAAAGGGTGGGTAACGTTCATAGAAACTGGCTTTTGCAAAAATCATGCAGGGATCAGGATTCTCAGTTGACTCGTGTGCTACCTTACTATGCACAATCACCACAGATTCAGAGGATCAACCAGAAACATTGGTCTATATTGTCTTTACATCCAGGATTAGATAAAAGACCCAGATTCTCTGGTAGGAACCTGGGGGGAATGTCTATTGAACAAGAGAGGAAATGTGAGCAGTAGTAACAAACATAGCTTAGGGCATTTTCCATGTACTCAATGTGTTTATTGTAAGTTTGCTATTTGAGTAGAAAAATTGTGGCTAGCCAATATACAGAAGCAATTTGTACTACGCTTCTAAACTGATTGCGAGTCTTGCCCGGTGATTTATGGTATAAAATGTCCATGCCAATTGTGGTACATAGGAGAAACTAAGAGAAAAATAAAACACAATCGCTCAGCATTTGAGCAACCTTAGATTGCGGTGGAGGGATACACCCCTTGTGGAACACTGGATGAGACAACAACATAGTCTACAGGAGTTGCAATTTATTGTATTCATACAGGTTTTAATGCCACGGGGGTGGGGGGGGGGGGGGGATGTTAGTAAGATACTGCTGTCTAAGACTAATTTTCATGTGGAATACATTGGAACCACATGGTTTAAACAAAGAGGTAGATTGGGCTTTGTTAATGATTTTAATGGTAGAGGCGGCAGTCTTACATATAAACTGCGCATATGTGAGTGTTTCAGTAGTGGAAATGCCCAGCATGAGCAGTATGAGGTGTTTCAACAGATTCTTGAAGCATTTCATGAAGTATTATAAGGTATTGTTTTCTGTGTTTTGGTATATAATAGTTTCTTCCGTATCACAGAATATGATGTATATATTTCTATTTGTAAAGGTCTCCTGAGGAAGATATCGAAACAAAGCTCACATTCAGCAACAACCAGATAACGGTCTAACACTGACCCCCAATTATATTAGGAACAAATAGCAAACCAAGAATATGACCGATTTGGTGGGTGGCAGAGAAACATTTTGTAGATATGGGACATGGTGGACATGAACCCAAACAACAGGACTACTATGGTAGCCTGACAGTTATGAGTAAAGCTAGGCCTCACAGCCAGGCCTCACAGTACAGGTCAAGAGGGCAAGTCACTGAGAAGCTAGTTAACAAGCGTGACACAGAAGAATCTCATGTCCTTTTCTGCTTATGAAAGAGCAAAATTAGCTGACATAGAGAAATAATAGAAATATGCTTTGCAAGAGAAAGCGAAAGATACATACCTGTAGCAGGTGTTCTCCGAAGACAGCAGGCTGATTGTTCTCACGACTGGGTTGACGTCCACGGCAGCCCCCACCAACCGGAAAAAAACTTTGCGGGCGGTCCCGCACGCAGGGCACGCCCACCGCGCATGCGCGGCCGTCTTCCCGCCCGTGCGCGACCGTTCCTGCTCAGTTGAATGACAAGCAAAAATGATGAAAACGCAACTCCAAAGGGGAGGAGGGAGGGTAGGTGAGAACAATCAGCCTGCTGTCCTCGGAGAACACCTGCTACAGGTATGTATCATTCGCTTTCTCCGAGGACAAACAGGCTGCTTGTTCTCACGACTGGGGTATCTCTAGCTCTCAGGCTCACTCAAAACAAGAACCCGGGTCAATTGAACCTCGCAACGGCGAGGGCATAACAGAAATTGACCTACGAAGAACAACTAACTGAGAGTGCAGCCTGACCAGAATAAATTCGGGTCCTGGAGGGTGGAGTTGGATTTACACCCCAAACAGATTCTGCAGCACCGACTGCCCGAACCGACTGTCGCGTCGGGTATCCTGCTGGAGGCAGTAATGTGATGTGAATGTATGGACAGATGACCACGTCGCAGCCTTGCAAATCTCTTCAATAGTGGCTGACTTCAGGTGAGCCACCGACGCTGCCATGGCTCTGACACTATGAGCCGTGACATGACCCTCAAGAGTCAGCCCAGCCTGGGCGTAAGTGAAGGAAATGCAATCTGCTAGCCAATTGGAGATGGTGCGTTTCCCGACAGCGACCCCTTTCCTATTGGGGTCGAAAGAAACAAACAATTGGGCGGACTGTCTGTGGGGCTGTGTCCGCTCCAAATAGAAGGCCAACGCTCGCTTGCAGTCCATTGTGTGCAACTGACGTTCAGCAGGGCTACCAGGTACTTCTTAGCCAGGATCAGGTGACCCTCAGGGGGAGGAATGCTGGCTTCGGCCTAACCCCTGGTAAGCCTTTTCTTGGTTGAGAGGTGCCCAGCTCTCCCACCGGTTGCCTTCTCAGGTGCCGTGGAGGACTTGCAGCTCATCTGCATATCCTCGGAGCCTTCGCCAGAGTGACTCCCAGGTCCGTTCCGATCCACTCGGGGCCTCTGCTCAAGGTGCCGCTTTCCTTCTAATAAGTTCTGGGAGAAGAGGATATTTCTCTGGTAAGTGAACAAATTTTGCTTGTGCTTTCGGAACTTGAAGATTGGGGTTTAAAGGAGGAACTGTAAGTTAGTGATAGGCTGATATCCTTAATACTTTAGCAAGTTTTAAATTACGGAAAAACTCAAAAAAACACTAAGATGGAGTCAGCAGTCCAGCAGCGAGAGGGGTGCTATCCAGTCTTTTGCATTGAGTGTCACATGTATGATTATCTCCCAATTGGTGAGGTGTCATATGTGTGTGCCCGATGCAAAGAGCTCCTAGCTCTCAGAGAACGTGTCCGTTCCCTTGAGGCTAGAGTAGCAGACTTGGTGGAGCTGAGGGAGACAGAGAGGTACATAGAGGAGACCTACAGGGATGTTGTAGAGAAGTCCCACCTCCAGTCAGGTAGCCCCTGTGCTACCTTGGAGGAGGGAGGTCTCCTAGAAGGAGAGCATCACCCTGGTGAAGTAGGAAGTACTCCTGTAGCCAGGACCTGCCCACCAGGGGATGTATTATCCTTTCGCACCGAGGATATATCTCCAAATGTTGCCCGGGAGGGAAAGGTTAGGACAGCTGTTGTACTTGGTGATTCGATCATTAGGCATATAGATAGCTGGGTGGCTGGTGGACGTGAGGATCGCCTGGTGACTTGCCTGCCTGGTGCGAAGGTGGCGGACCTCACGTGTCACCTAGATAGGATTCTAGATAGTGCTGGGGAGGAGTCCGCTGTCTTGGTACATGTGGGTACCAATGACATAGGAAAATGTGGGAGAGAGGTTCTGGAAGCAAAATTTAGGCTCTTAGGTAGAAAGCTGAAATCCAGATCCTCCAGGGTAGCATTTTCTGAAATGCTACCTGTGCCACGCGCAGGGCCCAAGAGACAGGCAGAGCTCCAGAGTCTCAATGCGTGGATGAGACGATGGTGCAGGGAGGAGGGCTTTAGATTTGTTAGGAACTGGGCAACATTCTGGGGAAGGGGGAGCCTATTCCGAAAGGATGGGCTCCATCTTAACCAGAGTGGGACCAGGCTGCTGGCATCGGCGTTTAAGAAGGAGATAGAGCAGCTTTTAAACTAGAAATGGGGGGAAGGCCGACAGTCGCTCAAAAGAGCATGGTTCGGGATAAGGTATCTTTCAAAGATATCACCATAACAGGGAAGATAGAGTATCCTGATAGTGAGGTTGCAAAAGAGATTGTAGTAGATCGGGTATCTTTAAATAACAATAAAAATCAGACAAAAGATTGCCAATTAATACTGTCAAGTACTAAGCATGATGTACTTAGGAACAACAAACATAGTTTGAAATGTCTATATGCGAATGCCAGGAGCCTAAGAAATAAGATGGGGGAGTTAGAATATATTGCACTAAATGAAAAATTAGATATAATAGGCATCTCTGAGACCTGGTGGAAGGAGGATAACCAGTGGGACACTGTCATACCGGGGTACAAATTATATCGTAGTGATAGGGTGAATCGGATTGGTGGAGGGGTAGCATTGTATATTAACGAGAGCCTTGAATCAAATAGATTGAAAATTCTGCAGGAAGCAAAACACTCCTTGGAATCACTGTGGATTGAAATTCCATGTGCAAAGGGGAAAAGGATAGTGATAGGAGTGTACTACCGTCCGCCTGGCCAGGACGAACAGACGGATGCGGAAATGTTAAAGGAAATCAGGGACGCAAACAAACTGGGCAACACAATAATAATGGGGGATTTCAATTACCCGCATATAGACTGGGGTAATGTAACATCTGTACACGCAAGGGACATAAGATTTCTTGATGAAATCAAGGACAGCTTCATGGAACAGCTAGTTCAGGAGCCGACAAGAGAAGGAAAAATACTAGACTTAGTCCTTAGTGGTGCTCATGATCTAGTGCAGGGGGTAACGATACGAGGGCCGCTTGATAACAGTGATCATAATATGATCGGTTTTGATATTGGCATTGAAGGAAGTGAAACTAGGAAATCAAGTACGCTAGCGTTTAACTATAGAAAAGGTGATTACGACAAAATGAGAAAAATGGTGAAAAAAAGACTGAAAGGAGCAGCTCGCAGAGTAAAAAACTTGCATTAGGCGTGGATGCTGTTTAAAAACACCATCCTGGAGGTTCAGGACAAATATATTCCACGTATTAGAAAAAAGGGAAAAAAGACTAAACGTCAGCCGGCGTGGCTAAACAGTAAGATAAAGGAAATCATTAGAGCCAAAAAACAATCCTTCAGAAAGTGGAGAAGAGAACCAACTGAAAGTAACAGGATAGATCATAAGGAATGCCAAGCCAAATGCAAAGCGGAGATAAGGAGGGCAAAAAAGGACTTTGAGAAGAAATTAGCGTTGGAAGCAAAAATACATAGTAAAAACTTTTTTAGATACATTAAAAGCAGGAAACCGGCCAAAGAGTCGGTTGGGCCGCTGGACGAAAATGGTGTTAAAGGGGCGATCAAGGAGGACAAAGCCGTAGCGGAGAAATTAAATGAATTCTTTGCTTCGGTCTTCACCGAGGAGGATTTGGGGGGGACACCGGTGCCGGAAAGAATATTTGAAGCGGGGGAGTCGGAGAAACTAAACAAATTCTCTGTAACCTTGGAGGATGTAATGGGTCAGTTCAGCAAGCTGAAGAGTAGTAAATCACCGGGACCTGATGGTATTCATCCCAGAGTATTAATAGAACTAAAAAATGAACTTGCGGAGCTACTGTTAGAAATATGCAATCTGTCCCTAAAATCGAGTGTAGTACCGGAAGACTGGAGGGTAGCCAATGTTACTCCGATTTTTAAGAAAGGTTCCAGAGGAGATCCGGGAAATTATAGACCGGTGAGTCTGACGTCGGTGCCGGGCAAGATGGTGGAGGCTATTATTAAGAATAAAATTGCAGAGCATATACAAAAACATGGACTGATGAGACAAAGTCAGCACGGATTTAGTGAAGGGAAGTCTTGCCTCACCAATCTAATGCATTTTTTTGAGGGGGTAAGCAAACATGTGGACAATGGGGAGCCGGTTGATATTGTATATCTGGATTTTCAGAAGGCGTTTGACAAAGTGCCGCACGAAAGACTCCTGAAGAAATTGCAGAGTCATGGAATCGGAGGTAGGGTATTATTATGGATTAAGAACTGGTTGAAAGATAGGAAGCAGAGAGTAGGATTGCGTGGCCAGTATTCTCAGTGGAGGAGGGTAGTTAGTGGGGTCCCGCAGGGGTCTGTGCTGGGTCCGTTGCTTTTTAATGTATTTATAAATGACCTAGAGATGGGAATAACTAGTGAGGTAATTAAATTCGCCGATGACACAAAATTATTCAGGGTCGTCAAGTCGCAGGAGGAATGTGAACGATTACAGGAGGACCTTGCGAGACTGGGAGAATGGGCGTGCAAGTGGCAGATGAAGTTCAATGTTGACAAGTGCAAAGTGATGCATGTGGGTAAGAGGAACCCGAATTATAGCTACGTCTTGCAAGGTTCCGCGTTAGGAGTTACGGATCAAGAAAGGGATCTGGGTGTCGTCGTCGATGATATGCTGAAACCTTCTGCTCAGTGTGCTGCTGCGGCTAGGAAAGCGAATAGAATGTTGGGTGTTATTAAGAAGGGTATGGAGTCCAGGTGTGCGGATGTTATAATGCCGTTGTATCGCTCCATGGTGCGACCGCACCTGGAGTATTGTGTTCAGTACTGGTCTCCGTATCTCAAAAAAGATATAGTAGAATTGGAAAAGGTACAGCGAAGGGCGACGAAAATGATAGTGGGGATGGGACGACTTTCCTATGAAGAGAGGCTGAGAAGGCTAGGGCTTTTCAGCTTGGAGAAGAGACGGCTGAGGGGAGATATGATAGAAGTGTATAAAATAATGAGTGGAATGGATCGGGTGGATGTGAAGCGACTGTTCACGCTATCCAAAAATACTAGGACTAGAGGGCATGAGTTGAAGCTACAGTGTGGTAAATTTAAAACGAATCGGAGAAAATTTTTCTTCACCCAACGTGTAATTAGACTCTGGAATTCATTGCCGGAGAACGTGGTACGGGCGGTTAGCTTGACGGAGTTTAAAAAGGGGTTAGATAGATTCCTAAAGGACAAGTCCATAGACCGCTATTAAATGGACTGGAAAAATTCCTCATTTTTAGGTATAACTTGTCTGGAATGTTTTTACGTTTGAGGAGCGTGCCAGGTGCCCTTGACCTGGATTGGCCACTGTCGGTGACAGGATGCTGGGCTAGATGGACCTTTGGTCTTTCCCAGTATGGCACTACTTATGTACTTATGTACTTATGTGGTCTGGGAAAGAATGTTGCCAAGACAATTGATTGGTTCAGATGGAACTCCGACACCACCTTTGGCAGGAACTTAGGGTGAGTGCGGAGCACTACTCTGTTATGATGAAATTTAGTATACGGAGCATGAGCTACCAGGGCTTGAAGCTCACTGACCCTACGAGCTGAAGTAACTGCCACCAAGAAAATGACCTTCCAGGTCAAGTACTTCAGATGGCATGAATTCAGTGGCTCAAAAGGAGGTTTCATCAGCTGGGTGAGGACGACGTTGAGATCCCATGACACTGCAGGAGGCTTGACAGGGGGCTTTGTCAAAAGCAAACCTCTCATGAATCGAACGACTAAAGGCTCTCCAGAGATGGCTTTACCCTCTATACGAAGATGGTAAGCACTAATCGCACTAAGGTGATTCCTTACTGAGTTGGTCTTGAAGCCAGACTCTGATAAGTGCAGAAGGTATTAAGCAGGTTCTGTGCAGGACAAGAACGAGGTTCTAGGGCCTTGCTCTCACACCAAACGACAAACCTCCTCCACTTGAAAAAGTAACTCTTTTTAGTGGAATCCTTCCTAGAGGCAAGCAAGACACGGGAGACACCCTCAGACAGACCCAACGAAGCGAAGTCTATGCCCTCAACATCCAGGCCGTGAGAGCCAGAGACTGAAGGTTGGGATGCAGAAGCGCTCCGTCGTTCTGCGAAATGAGGGTCGGAAAACACTCCATTCTCCACGGTTCTTCGGAGGACAACTCCAGAAGTAGAGGGAACCAGATCTGACGGGGCCAAAAAGGCGCTATCAGAATCATAGTGCCTTGGTCTTGCTTGAGCTTCAGCAAGGTCTTCCCCACCAAAGGTATGGGAGGATAAGCATACAGGAGGCCGGTCCCCCAATGGAGGAGAAAGGCATCCGACGCTAGTCTGCCGTGTGCCTGGAGTCTGGAACAGAACAGAGGCAGCTTGTGGTTGGTCTGAGAGGCGAAAAGGTCCACCGAGGGAGTGCCCCACTCTCGGAAGATCTTGCGTACCACTCTGGAATGGAGCGACCACTCGTGCGGTTGCATGACTCTGCTCAGTCTGTCGGCCAGACTGTTGTTTACACCTGCCAGGTATGTGGCTTGGAGAAGCATGCCGAACTGGCAAGCCCAACGCCATATCCCAACGGCTTCCTGACACAGGGGGCGAGATCCGGTGCCCCCCTGCTTGTTGATGTAATACATTGCAACCTGATTGTCTGTCCGAATTTGGATAATTTGACAGGATAGCCGATCTCTGAAAGCCTTCAGTGCGTTCCAGACCGCTCAGAGCTCCAGGAGGTTGATCTGAAGATCTTTTTCCTGGAGGGACCACAGTCCCTGGGTGTGAAGCCCATCGACATGAGCTCCCCACCCCAGGCGAGATGCATCCGTCGTTAGCACTTTCGTGGGCTGTGGAATTTGGAATGGGCGTCCCAGGGTCAAATTGGTCCGAATGGTCCACCAGTGCAGTGAAGTGCGGCAACTGGTGGAGAGGCGGATGACATCTTCTAGATTCCCGGTGGCCTGGCACCACTGGGAAGCTAGGGTCCATTGAGCAGATCTCATGTGAAGACGAGCCATGGGAGTCACATGAACTGTGGAGGCCATATGACCTAGGAGTCTCAACATCTGCCGAGCTGTGACCTGCTGAGACGCTCTGGTCTGGGAAGCGAGGGACAGGAGGTTGTGGGCCCTCGCTTCGGGAAGAAAGGCCTGAGCCGTCTGAGAATTCAGCAGAGCTCCTATGAAGAATTCCAGAGATTGGACTGGCTGGAGATGGGACTTTGGGTAATTTATCACAAACCCCAGCAGCTCCAGGAGGTGAATAGTGCACTGCATGGACCGGAAAGCTCCCGCCTTCGAGGTGTTCTTGACCAGCCAATCGTCGAGATATGGGAACACGTGCACTCCCAGCTTGCGTAGATACGCCACGACCACCACGAGGCACTTCGTGAACACCCGTGGGTCAGAGGCGAGCCCAAAGGGTAGCACACAATACTGAAAGTGCCGTGTGCCCAGGCGGAATCTGAGATACTGTCTGTGAGCTGCCAGTATCGGGATGTGAGTGTATGCGTCCTTTAAATCCAGGGAACATAGCCAATCGTTTTTCTGAATCATTGGTAGAAGGGTGCCCAAGGAAAGCATCCTGAACTTCTCTTTGACCAGGTATTTGTTCAGGCCTCTCAGGTCTAGGATGGGGCGCATCCCCCCTGTTTTCTTTTCCACAAGGAAGTACCTGGAATAGAATCCCTGCCCTTCCTGCCCGGGTGGCACGGGCTCGACTGCATTGGCGCTGAGAAGGGCGGAGAGTTCCTCTGCAAGTACCTGCTTGTGATGGGAGCTGAAGGATTGGGCTCCCGGAGGACAATTTGGTGGAGGAGAGGCCAAATTCAGGGCGTATCCGCACCGCACTATTTGGAGAACCCACTGGTCGGAGGTTATTAGAGGCCACCTTTGGTGAAAAAGTTTTAACCTCCCCCCGACTGGCAGATCGTCCGGCACGGACACTTTGATGGCGGCTATGTTCCCATGGATCCAGTCAAAAACCCGTCCCCGGTTTTTGCTAGAGTAGGAGGCGCCAGGGGCTGCTTAGGCGCACGCTGTTGACGGGAACGAGCGCGCTGGGACTGTCCCTGTGCCTGAGGAGGCCTTCGGGCCGGCTGGGTGTACCTACGCTTGTTGTAGGCGTAGGGCGCAGCCTGCCTGGCCCGGGAAAAACTTCCACCTGCTGAGGTGGATGCTGAAGGCGCACGGTGGGAGAGTTTGTCGAGGGCGGTTTCCCGCTGATGTAGTTGGTCCACCAACTGCTCGACCTTCTCACCAAAAATATTATCCCCCCAGCAAGGGACATCAGCCAGCCGCTGCTGGGTGCGGTTGTCCAGGTCAGAGGCACGCAGCCATGAGAGCCTGCGCATCACTATACCTTAGGCCGCAGCACGAGATGCCACATCACAGGTGTCATATATACCCCTGGACAGGAACTTTCTGCACGCCTTCAGTTGCCTGACCACCTCCTGAAAAGGCCTGGACTGCTCCGGGGGGAGCTTGTCAACCAGGTCCGCCAGTTGCTTCACATTATTTGCATGTGTATGCTCGTGTAGAGCTGGTAGGACTGGATGCGGGTCACGAGCATTGAAGATTGGTAGGCCTTCCTCCCAAACGAGTCCAGAGTGCGAGACTCCCGCCCCGGGGGCGCCGAGGCGGTATCCCTCGAACTCCGTGCCCTCTTGAGAGCAGAGTCCACGACCGCCGAGTCATGAGGCAATTGAGGCCGCATTAACTCTGGGTCTGAGTGGATCCTGTATTGGGACTCCGCTTTCTTGGGGATGGTGGGATTAGATAAAGGTCTCAACCAGTTCCGAAGCAGTGTCTCTTTGAGGACATTGTGCAACGGTACCGTGGAGGACTCTCTAGGTGGTGATGGATAGTCGAGGACCTCGAGCATCTCAGCCCTCGGCTCATCTACATAGACCACGGGGAAGGGAATGCAGATCGACATATCCCTGACGAAGGAGGCAAAGGAGAGGCTCTCAGGTGGCGAGAGCTTTCTCTCTGGTGAAGGAGTGGGGTCGGAGGGAAGGCCCACAGACTCCTCTGAGGAGAAATATCTGGGGTCCTCCTCCTCCCCCCACGAGGCCTCTTCCTCGGTGTCGGACATGAGCTCCTGTAGCTCAGACCTCAACCGGGCCCGGCTCGACTTTGAGGCACCGAGTCCTCGGTGGCGTCGTCGAGCGGTGGACTCCCACGCCGGCGGGGATGAAGCTCCCTCCATCGACGGGGACTCCACCTGCGTGGTGATCGAGACCGGCGCCGCATGCGGCGTCGGCGTCGAAGGCCTCGGCACCGGGCTACAGCACGCCGGCGCCTCCATCAACGGCGCCGAGGGCGCAAGCACCCCCGGCGCCGGCACAGTCTGGCGCATTAGCCCTTCCAGGATCCCCGGAAGGATGGCTCGGAGGCACTCGTCCAGGCCCGCTGTCGGGAAAGGCGAGGGGGCCGGTAGAGGTGTCGGTGCCGGAAGCTGTTCGGGTCCAGGAGACGGCACCGAAGTGCTGGCACCCTGACGTGACGATACCTCTACTACAGAGGGGGACCGCTCCTCTCGGCGCTGCCGCTTCCTCGGCGTCGAGTCGTCTCTGGAGCCGGGAGCCATAAGCGCCGTGGGCGACCGATGATGGTGCTTTTTTGTCTTTTTCTGGTGCCCGTCATCGGCGCTCAGCGGTACCGAAGAGGAGGAGGTAGATCCCCCTCGGCCTCGAGTCCGACAGGGTTCGGTCCCGAGGGCCCTGGGTAGAGGGGTGACCGGGGCCGATTGCCCACGTGGCCGCTCACCCCTGCCTTCTCCGGAAGACCGGCGGGCCGACGGGACCTGTACTCCTGGGGTCGTTGCCGTCGGTGCCAATTTCGTGGACATCGGTACCGGTACCAAAGATCCGGCCGTCGACGTCGAGGGGCCGGCGCAAGTTCCAAATAGACGGTCCAGTAGAACTTGCCTCGCCACCTGTGTCCGTTTCCGTAAACCGAGACACAAGGTGCACGTCTTGGTATCGTGCTCCGGCCCGAGGCACCGGAGGCACCAAGCGTGAGTGTCGGTCTGCGAGATATGCCGGCCGCACCGACCACACTTCTTAAATCCACTCGGGACCTTCGAGGACATCGACGGAAAAATCGCGTCGGCGAAGTCAAAGTCGTCGATGGTGGCGGTAAATTTCACACCTCGAAAAATAAATCGACCGCGCGGCCACAAGGCCGCAACGATACGCCCCTGCTAAAAGACGAGGGAAAAAGCGAATGCTACATACCTGTAGAAGGTATTCTCCGAGGACAGCAGGCTGATTGTTCTCACTGATGGGTAATGTCCACGGCAGCCCCTCCAATCGGAATCTTCACTAGCAAAGTCCTTTGCTAGTCCTCGCGCACCGCGCATGCGTCTTCCCGTCCGAAACCGGCTCGAGCCGGCCAGTCCAGTATGTAGCAAGACAATACAAGGGAAGACTCAACTCCAAAGGGGAGGCGGGCGGGTTTGTGAGAACAATCAGCCTGCTGTCCTCGGAGAATACCTTCTACAGGTATGTAGCATTCGCTTTCTCCGAGGACAAGCAGGCTGCTTGTTCTCACTGATGGGGTATCCCTAGCCCCCAGGCTCACTCAAAACAACAACCATGGTCAATTGGGCCTCGCAATGGCGAGGACATAACTGAGATTGACCTAAAAAATTTACCAACTAACTGAGAGTGCAGCCTGGAACAGAACAAACAGGGCCCTCGGGGGGTGGAGTTGGATCCTAAAGCCCAAACAGGTTCTGAAGAACTGACTGCCCGAACCGACTGTCGCGTCGGGTATCCTGCTGCAGGCAGTAATGAGATGTGAATGTGTGGACAGATGACCACGTCGCAGCTTTGCAAATCTCTTCAATAGTGGCTGACTTCAAATGGGCTACCGACGCTGCCATGGCTCTAACATTATGAGCCGTGACATGACCCTCAAGAGCCAGCCCAGCCTGGGCGTAAGTGAAGGAGATGCAATCTGCTAGCCAATTGGATATGGTGCGTTTCCCCACAGCCACTCCCCTCCTATTGGGATCAAAAGAAACAAACAATTGGGCGGACTGTCTGTTGGGCTGTGTCCGCTCCAGATAGAAGGCCAATGCTCTCTTGCAGTCCAATGTGTGCAGCTGACGTTCAGCAGGGCAGGAATGAGGACGGGGAAAAAACGTTGGCAAGACAATTGACTGGTTCAGATGGAACTCCGACACAACCTTCGGCAGAAACTTAGGGTGAGTGCGGAGGACTACTCTGTTATGATGAAATTTGGTGTAAGGAGCCTGGGCTACCAGGGCCTGAAGCTCACTGACTCTACGAGCTGAAGTAACTGCCACCAAGAAAATGACCTTCCAGGTCAAGTACTTCAGATGGCAGGAGTTCAGTGGCTCAAAAGGAGGTTTCATCAGCTGGGTGAGAACGACATTGAGATCCCATGACACTGTAGGAGGCTTGACAGGGGGCTTTGACAAAAGCAAACCTCTCATGAAGCGAACCACTAAAGGCTGTCCCGAGATCGGCTTACCCTCCACACGGTAATGGTATGCACTGATTGCACTAAGGTGAACCCTTACAGAGTTGGTCTTGAGACCAGACTCAGACAAGTGCAGAAGGTATTCAAGCAGGGTCTGTGTAGGACAAGAGCGAGGATCTAGGGCCTTGCTGTCACACCAGACGGCAAACCTCCTCCATAGAAAGAAGTAACTCCTCTTAGTGGAATCTTTCCTGGAAGCAAGCAAGACGCGGGAGACACCCTCTGACAGACCCAAAGAGGCAAAGTCTACGCTCTCAACATCCAGGCCGTGAGAGCCAGGGACCGGAGGTTGGGATGCAGAAGCGCCCCTTCGTCCTGTGTGATGAGGGTCGGAAAACACTCCAATCTCCACGGTTCTTCGGAGGACAACTCCAGAAGAAGAGGGAACCAGATCTGACGCGGCCAAAAAGGAGCAATCAGAATCATGGTGCCTTGGTCTTGCTTGAGTTTCAACAAAGTCTTCCCCACCAGAGGTATGGGAGGATAAGCATACAGCAGGCCCTCCCCCCAATCCAAGAGGAAGGCATCCGATGCCAGTCTGCCGTGGGCCTGAAGCCTGGAACAGAACTGAGGGACTTTGTGGTTGGCTCGAGATGCGAAGAGATCCACCAAGGGGGTGCCCCACACCTGGAAGATCTGCCGCACTACACGAGAATTGAGCGACCACTCGTGAGGTTGCATAATCCTGCTCAGCCTGTTGGCCAGACTGTTGTTTACGCCTGCCAGATATGTGGCTTGGAGCACCATGCCGTGATGGCGAGCCCAGAGCCACATGCTGACGGCTTCCTGACACAGGGGGCGAGATCCGGTGCCCCCCTGCTTGTTGACATAGTACATGGCAACCTGGTTGTCTGTCTGAATTTGGATAATTTTGTGGGACAGCCGATCTCTGAAAGCCTTCAGAGCGTTCCAGATCGCTCGCAACTCCAGAAGATTGATCTGCAGATCGCGTTCCTGGAGGGACCAGCTTCCTTGGGTGTGAAGCCCATCGACATGAGCTCCCCATCCCAGGAGAGACGCATCCGTGGTCAGCACTTTTTGTGGCTGAGGAATTTGGAAAGGACGTCCCAGAGTCAAATTGGACCACATTGTCCACCAATGCAGGGATTTGAGAAAACTCGTGGACAGGTGGATCACGTCTTCTAGACCCCCAGCAGCCTGATACCACTGAGAGGCCAGGGTCCATTGAGCGGATCTCATGTGCAGACGGGCCATGGGAGTCACATGAACTGTGGAGGCCATGTGGCCTAGCAATCTCAACATCTGCCGAGCTGTGATCTGCTGGGACGCTCGCACCCGCGAGACGAGGGACAACAAGTTGTTGGCTCTCGTCTCTGGGAGATAGGCGCGAGCCGTCCGAGAATCCAGCAGAGCTCCTATGAATTCGAGTTTCTGCACTGGGAGAAGGTGGGACTTTGGATAATTTATCACAAACCCTAGTAGCTCCAGGAGGCGAATAGTCATCTGCATGGACTGCAGGGCTCCTGCCTCGGATGTGTTCTTCACCAGCCAATCGTCGAGGTATGGGAACACGTGCACCCCCAGCCTGCGAAGTGCCGCTGCTACCACAGCCAAGCACTTTGTGAACACCCTGGGCGCAGAGGCGAGCCCAAAGGGTAGCACACAGTACTGGAAGTGACGTGTGCCCAGCTGAAATCTCAGATACTGTCTGTGAGCTGGCAGTATCGGGATGTGCGTATAGGCATCCTTCAAGTCCAGAGAGCATAGCCAATCTTTTTCCTGAATCATGGGAAGAAGGGTGCCCAGGGAAAGCATCCTGAACTTTTCTTTTACGAGATATTTGTTCAGGGCCCTTAGGTCTAGGATGGGACGCATCCCCCCTGTTTTCTTTTCCACAAGGAAGTACCTGGAATAGAATCCCAGCCCTTCTTGCCCGGATGGCACGGGCTCAACCGCATTGGCGCTGAGAAGGGCGGAGAGTTCCTCTGCAAGTACCTGCTTGTGCTGGAAGCTGTAAGACTGAGCTCCCGGTGGACAATTTGGAGGTTTTGAGGCCAAATTGAGGGTGTATCCTTGCCGGACTATTTGGAGAACCCACTGATCGGAGGTTATGAGAGGCCACCTTTGGTGAAAAGCTTTCAACCTCCCTCCGACTGGCAGGTCGCCCGGCACTGACACTTGGACTTCGGCTATGCTCTGCTGGAGCCAGTCAAAAGCTCGCCCCTTGCTTTTGCTGGGGAGCCGAGGGTCCTTGCTGAGGCGCACGCTGCTGACGAGAGCGAGCGCGCTGGGGCTTAGCCTGGGCCGCAGGCTGTCGAGAAGGAGGATTGTACCTACGCTTGCCAGAAGAGTAGGGAACAGTCTTCCTTCCCCCGAAAAATCTTCTACCTGTAGAGGTAGATGCTGAAGGCTGCCGGCGGGAGAACTTGTCGAATGCGGTGTCCCGCTGGTGGAGATGCTCTACCACCTGTTCGACTTTCTCTCCAAAAATGTTGTCCGCACGGCAAGGCGAGTCCGCAATCCACTGCTGGAGTCTATTCTCCAGGTCGGCGGCACGCAGCCATGAGAGCCTGCGCATCACCACACCTTGAGCAGCGGCCCTGGACGCAACATCAAAGGTGTCATACACCCCTCTGGCCAGGAATTTTCTGCACGCCTTCAGCTGCCTGACCACCTCCTGAAAAGGCTTAGCTTGCTCAGGGGGAAGAGCATCAACCAAGCCCGCCAACTGCCGCACATTGTTCCGCATGTGTATGCTCGTGTAGAGCTGGTAAGACTGGATTTTGGCCACGAGCATAGAAGAATGGTAGGCCTTCCTCCCAAAGGAGTCTAAGGTCCTAGGGTCTTTGCCCGGGGGCGCCGAAGCATGCTCCCTAGAACTCTTAGCCTTCTTTAGGGCCAAATCCACAACTCCAGAGTCGTGAGGCAACTGAGTGCGCATCAGCTCTGGGTCCCCATGGATTCGGTACTGGGACTCAATTTTCTTGGGGATGTGGGGATTAGTTAAGGGTTTTGTCCAGTTCGCAAGCAATGTCTTTTTTAGGACATGGTGCAAGGGAACAGTGGACTATCCTTCCTTAGGTGGAGAAGGATAGTCCAGGAGCTCAAACATTTCAGCCCTGGGCTCGTCCTCCACTACCACCGGGAAGGGGATGGCCGTAGACATCTCCCGGACAAAGGAAGCGAAAGACAGACTCTCAGGAGGAGAAAGCTGTCTTTCAGGAGAGGGAGTGGGATCAGAAGGAAGACCCTCAGACTCCTCGTCAGAGAAATATCTGGGGTCTTCCTCTTCCTCCCACGAGGCCTCACCCTCGGTGTCAGACACAAGTTCACGAACCTGTGTCTGCAACCTCGCCCGGCTCGACTCCGTGGAGCCACGTCCACGATGGGGGCGCCGAGAGGTAGACTCCCTCGCCCGCATCGGCGAAGCTCCCTCCGCCGACGTAGTCGGGGAGCCCTCCTGGGAGGTGGCCGCAGTCGGCACCGCACGCGGTACCGACGTCGGGGACCTCACCCCGGGCGATGGGCCAGCCGGCGCCTCGCTCGACGGTACCGGAGGCGCAAGCACCGCCGGTACCGGAGGGGTAGGGCGCAACAGCTCTCCCAGAATCTCTGGGAGAACGGCCCGGAGGCTCTCGTTCAGAGCGGCTGCAGAGAAAGGCAGAGAGGTCGATGCAGGCGTCGACGTCAGAACCTGTTCCGGGCGAGGAGGCTGTTCCGGGCTGTCCAGAGTGGAGCGCATCGACACCTCCTGAACAGAGGGTGAGCGGTCCTCTCGGTGCCGATGCCTGCTGGGTGCCGACTCCCTCGGCGACCCAGAGCTCTCGGTGCCGACACGGGGAGGAGACCGGTGTCGATGCTTCTTCGACTTCTTCCGAAGCATGTCACCGGAGCTCCCCGGCACCGACGAGGAGGACATAGAATCCAGCCGTCGCTTCCTCGGGGCCGAGGCCGAAGGAGGTCGGTCTCGGGGGGGGCTGTACCGCAGGAGCCCTCAGGGTAGGAGGAGACCCACCCGAAGGCTCACCGCCACCAGCAGGGGAATGGACAGCCCTCACCTGCACTCCCGACGATGCACCACCGTCCGACGACATCAGCAGACGGGGTCCCGGTACCACCGACGTCGATGCAGCTATCCGATGTCCCGGCGCCGATGCAGAGGGCCGATGCCTCGATGCACTCGATGCACTGGCGGCCGAGGATGAAGCTCTGGACGCTGACGACGTCGATGCACTCGATACCCTCGGTGCCGATGCCGACGAAGAGCCCGAGAACAAAACGTTCCACTGGGCCAATCTCGCTACCTGAGTCCGCTTTTGCAAAAAGGAACACAGACTACAGGCCTGAGGGCGGTGCTCGGCCCCCAGACACCGAAGACACGACGCGTGTCTGTCAGTGAGCGAGATGATCCGGGCGCACTGGGTGCACTTCTTGAAGCCGCTGGAAGGCTTCGATGTCATGGGCGGAAAAATCACGCCGGCGAAATCAAAATCCGAAATGACGAATTTGAGCACCAAAAGTTTTAGGGAGAAAATCTCGACCGAGGCCGAAAAGAGGCCTACCCCGACGACGAAAGAAAATTTACCGGGGCAAAGACTGAAAAATACGGGAAGGGGCAAACGAAGCCTGGGGGGCTTCCGGAGTACTTCCCGATAGTTTTTAAGGATTTTCCGAAGAAAAAAATAACACGCCAAAGAAAAGGACGCACGAGGTCGACTTTCCGGGGCTCGACACGGCGAAAACACGACCGTACCGAGTGCGGACAAAAGAAGACTGGCCGGCTCGAGCTGGTTTCGGGCGGGAAGACGGCCGCGCATGCGCGGTGCGCGCGAGGACTAGCAAAGGACTTTGCTAGTGAAGATTCCGATTGGAGGGGCTGCCGTGGACGTCACCCATCAGTGAGAACAAGCAGCCTGCTTGTCCTCGGAGAACGAGTACTTCTCTTTTTTTTTGTTTGTTTTTTTTTAAATAAAACAAAGAAACGAAGAAAAAAAGCACAACGAAGAAATCTCGCGGCGAAAGCGCGATCCGGTTTCTGGGGCTGACAGAGAGAGAGACGAACGCGGCTCTCTCCAGCAAGGAAAAGAAAAGACTGAGCGGGGAACGGTCGCGCACGAGCGGGAAGACGGCTGCGCATGCGCAGTGGGCGTGCCCTGTGTGCGGGACCGCCCGTAAAGTTTTGTTCCGGTTGGTGGGGGCTGCCGTGGACGTCAACCTAGTCGTGAGAACAAGCAGCCTGCTTGTCCTCGGAGAACTGACGGGGCCAAAAAGGCGCTATCAGAATCATGGTGCCATGGTCTTGCTTGAGCTTCAGCAAGGTCTTCCCCACCAAAGGTATGGGAGGATAAGCATACAGGAGGCCGGTCCCCCAATGGAGGAGAAAGGCATCCGACGCCAGTCTGCCGTGTGCCTGTAGTCTGGAACAGAACAGAGGCAGCTTGTGGCTGGTCTGAGAGGCAAAAAGGTCCACCGAGGGGGTGCCCCACTCTCGGAAGATCTTGCGTACCACTCTGGAATGGAGCGACCACTCGTGCGGTTGCATGACTCTGCTCAGCCTGTTGGCCAAACTGTTGTTTACGCCTGCCAGGTATGTGGCTTGGAGAAGCATGCCGAACTGGCAAGCCCAATGCCACATCCCGACGGCTTCCTGACACAGGGGGCGAGATCCGGTGCCCCCCCCCTGCCTGTTGATATAATACATTCCAACCTGATTGTCTGTCCGAATTTGGATAATTTGGTAGGACAGCCGATCTCTGAAGGCCTTCAGTGCGTTCCAGACCGCTCGGAGCTCCAGGAGGTTGATCTGAAGATCTTGTTCCTGGAGGGACCACAGTCCCTGGGTGTGAAGCCCATCGACATGAGCTCCCCACCCCAGGCGAGATACAACCGTCGTTAGCACTTTCGTGGGCTGTGGAATTTGGAATGGGCGTCCCAGGGTCAAATTGGTCCGAATGGTCCACCAGTGCTGTGAAGTGCGGCAACTGGTGGAGAGGCGGATGACATCTTCTAGATTCCCGGTAGCTTGGCACCACTGGGAAACTAGGGTCCATTGAGCAGATCTCATGTGAAGGCGAGCCATGGGAGTCACATGAACCGTGGAGGCCATATGACCTAGGAGTCTCAACATCTGCCGAGCTGTGACCTGCTGAGACGCTCTGGTCTGGGAAGCGAGGGACAGGAGGTTCTGCGCCCTTGCTTCGGGAAGGAAGGCCTGAGCCGTCTGAGAATTCAGCAGAGCTCCTATGAATTCCAGAGATTGGACTGGCTGGAGATGGGACTTCGGGTAATTTATCACAAACCCCAGCAGCTCCAGAAGGTGAATAGTGCACTGCATGGACCGAAGAGCTCCTGCCTCTGAGGTGCTCTTGACCAGCCAATCGTCGAGATACAGGAACACGTGCACCCCCAGCTTGCGTAGATACGCCGCAACCACCACGAGACACTTCGTGAACACCCGTGGTGCAGAGGCGAGCCCAAAGGGCAGCACACAATACTGAAAGTGCTGTGTCCCCAGACGGAATCTGAGATACTGTCTGTGAGCTGGCAGTATCGGGATGTGAGTGTAAGCATCCTTTAAATCCAGGGAACATAGCCAATCGTCTTTCTGAATCAGTGGTAGAAGGGTGCCCAAGGAAAGCATCCTGAACTTCTCTTTGACCAGATATTTGTTCAGGCCTCTCAGGTCTAGGATGGGGCGCATCCCCCCTGTTTTCTTTTCCACAAGGAAGTACCTGGAATAGAATCCCTGCCCTTCCCACCCGGGTTGCACGGGCTCGACCGCATTGGCGCTAAGAAGGGCGGAGAGTTCCTCTGCAAGTAACCTGCTTGTGATGGGAGCTGAAGGATTGGGCTCCCGGTGGGCAATTTGATGGAGTAGAGACCAAATTCAGGGTGTATCCGCACGGCACTATTTGGAGAACCCACTGGTCGGAGGTTATAAGAGGCCACCTTTGGTGAAAAGCTTTCAACCTCCCCCCGACCGGCAGGTCGTCCGGCATTGACACTTTGATGGCGGCTATGTTCCCATGGATCCAGTCAAAAGCCCGTCCCCTGCTTTTGCTGTGGAGGCGCAGGGGGCTGCTTAGGCACACGCTGTTGACGGGAACGAGTGCGCTGGGACTGTCCCTGTGCCTGAGGAGGCCTTCGGACCGGCTGGGTGTACCTACGCTTACTGTAGGCATAGGGTGCAGCCTGCCAAGCCTGGGAAAAACGTCCACCTGCAGAGGTGGATGCCGAAGGCGCCCGGTGGGAGAGCTTGTCGAGAGCGGTTTCCCGCTGGTGTAGTTGGTCCACCAACTGCTCAACCTTCTCGCCGAAAATGTTATCCCCCCGGCAAGGGACATCCGCCAGTCGCTGCTGAGTGCGGTTGTCCAAGTCAGAGGCACGCAGCCATGAGAGTCTGCGCATCACTATACCTTGGGCCACAGCTCGAGATGCCACATCACAGGTGTCATAGATACCCCTGGACAGGAACTTTCTGCACGACTTCAGCTGCCTGACCACCTCCTGAAAAGGCCTGGACTGCTCCGGGGGGGGGGGGGGGGGGGGGGGGGGGGAAGCTTGTCGACCAGGTCCGCCAGTTGCCTCACATTGTTCCACATGTGAATGCTCGTGTAGAGCTGGTATGACTGGATGCGGGTCACGAGCATGGACGATTGGTAGGCCTTCCTCCCAAACGAGTCCAGAGTGCGAGACTCCCGCCCCAGGGGCTCCGAGGCGGTATCCCTCGAACTCCGTGCTCTCTTGAGAGCAGAGTCCACGACCGCCAAGTCATGAGGCAATTGAGGCCGCATCAACTCTGGGTCAGAGTGGATCCTGTATTGGGACTCCGCTTTCTTGGGGATGGTGGGATTAGATAGTGGCTTCAGCCAGTTCCGAAGCAGTGTCTCCTTAAGGACATTGTGCAACAGCACCGTGGAAGACTCTCTAGGTGGTGATGGATAGTCGAGGACTTCGAGCATCTCCGCCCTCGGCTCATCCACAGTGACCACGGGAAAGGAAATGCAAATAGACATATCCCTGACAAAGGAGGCAAAGGAGAGGCTCTCAGGGGGCGAGAGCTTCCTCTCCGGTGAAGGAGTGGGGTCGGAGGGAAGGCCCACAGACTCCTCTGAGGAGAAATATCTGGGGTCCTCCTCCTCCCCCCACGAGGCCTCCTCTTCCTCAGTGTCGGACATGAGCTCTTTCAGCTCAGACCTCAACCGGGCCCGTCTAGACTGCGAGGAACCACGTCCTCGAAGATGGCGTCAAGCGGTGGACTCCCGCGCCGGCGGGGACGAAGCTCCCTCCATCGACGTCAACGGGGACTCCACCTGCGTGGCGGTTGACACCGGTGCCGCAAGCGGCGTCGGAGGCCTCGGCATCGGGCTAGAGCACACCAGCGCCTCCATCAACGGCGCCGGGGGCGCAAGCACCCCCTTGTGCCGGCAGAGTCTGGCGCATCAGCCCTTCCAGAATCCCCGGAAGGATGGCTCGGAGGCACTCGTCAAGGCCCGCTGGCGGGAAAGGCAGGGGGGCCGGTGTGGGTGTCGGAAGCTGCTCGGGTCCAGGAGACGGTACCGAAGTACCCACGGACTGACGCAGCGACACCTCTTCAACCGAGGGGGAACGCTCCTCTCGGCACTGCCGCTTCCTGGGCGTCAAGTCCTCCCTCGAGGTACCGGAGCTGGCAGTCCCGTGCGCCGTGGGCGACCGATGACGGTGTTTCTTTGCTTTCTTTCGATGCCCGTCATCGGTGCCCGAGGCACCAAGAGTGAGTATCGGTCTGCGAGATCTGCCGGCCGCACAGACCACACTTTTTTAATCCGCTCGGGACCTTCGAGGACATCGACAGAAAAATCGCGTCGGCGAAGTCAAAGTCGTCGACGGTGGCAGTGAAAAGCACACCCGAAAAAGAAAACGACCGCACAGCCACAAGGCCGCAACGAAGAACCCTCGCAGCTAAGAACGACGAGGACACACTTTTCTTTTTTTTTTTAATTCGATAGAAAAAATACGCAAACGCGTACGTGAAACAGAAAAAAGCCGCGGCTAGGCCGCAATCCGGTTTCCGGGGCTGACAAAGAGAGAGAGACAATAACACGTCTCTCTCCAGCGCGGAATAGAAAAAAACTGAGCGGGAACAGTCGCGCACGGGCGGGAAGACGGCCGCGCATGCGCGGTGGGTGTGCCCTGCGTGCGGGACCGCCCGCGAAGTTTTTTTCCGGTTGGTGGGGGCTGCTGTGATCGTCAACCCAGTCGTGAGAACAAGCAGCCTGCTTGTCCTTGGAGAATATGGTTTATAACTTTGCTAATCTAAGGGGAATTTTTTCTGTTAACCTGTTAACCACAGAAGCAGGTGGGTGGAGAAACAGAAATATGGTTACTGGGAAGATGATTTCGCAAACCAGAATGACTTTGCTGATGTTAAGTAAAAATGCTATAATAATTTAAAAACTGAAATCCTCTAGAACACAGGGGACATCAACTTGGGGAAATGGACTCTATAATAAAACCCATTAACACTTGAAAGGCGAAGAGCAAAAAGAAGCCCTATAAATTAGAGAAAAGCCCTCAATCCTCTTAATTCCTCCACCCCTCAAAACTGCTCTACTACCCCCAAATCGAACCCCTGCAACTGCGCTATCACCCCACAAACTTCCACCACCTACAAAAACTACATGCTGCAACTGCCCATCACACACTCAATGCATAAACAGAGGGGTTGGAAATCATTCCATGAACCATACTCTGCATGTTGTCACCACTTACATAGTTCTAAACTTCCATTGGGTTGAAAAGAATAAGAAGGGTAGACAGGATCTTTTGCTTGGACATGGTGTCCATTTACACATGTTGTAATTAGGCAAAACTCGTATTTGACTAATCACAGGACAGAAACACAGTAAAAGGCTGAGCATCTAAGAAAGCCCTTTTATGCATGTGGAATCTGGAACACTTCCCTCTGCCTCTCAGTTAGTATCTCACCGTTCCCAGCAGGCACTGCGATTCCTGAATTGCTCCATAGCAGCCCAGAAAGCCCACAAACATCATCACTGCGCCAACAGCAATCAAGATGTAGATCCCTGAAAGAGGAGAAAGGAAAGGCAAATCAACATCCCAACACAGCATGCGTGCAATCTTCATTCATGTACTAGAGGGTGGGGCCTTGGCAGGGTTTTGTGATCCTCTGGAATAGGAAAACTTCTAGGCCCAATTTTTTTTTTTGAGTCTCACCTGTTCTCTACACAGGGAAAATCACCTGTTCTCTACACAGGGAAAATAATCCTTTAAGTCCAGCTCTGAATCTGGAGGGGGGGGGGGGGGGATTTTCCTTATTGAAACACTGGCTGAATGTTTGGAGAGGACTGATTAAGAGCGATGACCCACTCATTTTAAAAATGAAAGGAAGGAAAAAGGGAAGTTCACATTAAAACACAAGCCTGGCCCAGCTTACAAGCTATGAAGTCCAAGGCATAACCCATCACTGTTTATCCACAGACCAGTAAAGTCTAATCCTGCTAAAGCTCCACCACAGCCCTCCATAGTAGCCAGAAGAAAGCGAGGGTTTTGGTACGCTAGATTTACTGGGCAAATCAACCTGAGCTGTATGCCCAAAAACACAAAATTCTGCTACTGCAGTTTTGTGGCCTTCAGCTAACATTTAGGGCTAGATGCTATATATGGGGCAGAAAAAGGCATTATTCTATAAGCCGCGCTTAGAGTTGTGTGTGGTTTATAGAATTGTGCTTATGCCCAAGCGCTAATGGCCAAGGATTGCATCTAAATTTAAGTGCGGCCATTTGCACTAACTGAAACGTGGTGCAAACGTATGCGCCTACATTAGAAGTAAAAAGACAGTAGAAAGTGGGCTGATGACTCAAGAGACCAGGACAACAGTCTGTGATCTTTAATAGTTTTATTATTAAGGACTCAACATATTTTGCGCTATGTCACATGATCTGAGATACACTATTTCAGCGTTTATGCTGAAACTTGACAAGGATCTTTTTAAAGACCAACCCTTTGCTCCAGTACCCAAAGAATACCTTTCATTGAATAATTACTTATTTGTTCAAGCTAAGAAGACTCCTGAGGCAGGCCTGTGGCTGAAACACAGATCTGTGTTGAGTCCTTAGTAATAAATCTATTAAAGATCACAGACTGCTGTACTGGTCTCGAGTCATCAGCCCACTTGCCACTGTCTTTTTACTGCTGTTCTCTCCGTGGGATTTTGGCATTCTTCCACCCCTGGTGGATTTTCACTGGATCTGCAACTATGTTAGAAGTGTAGCCCCATTATTCTACAACGCATGTTAATTTTAAGAATGCCCCCGTTCCACCCATGCCCATCCCCATTTCTGCACTCCCTTTTTCAAATCGTGTGTAAAATTAAGGGGCGGATCCGGCACCTAAATTTATACACAAACTTCAATTTAATTAGTGCCAATAATTGTTCGTTACAAAGCCAATCATTGGCGCTAATTTATTATTTATTTATTCATGGCTTGATATATTGCTTTAACTGACAGATCAAAGCGGTTTACAAATAAGATCAATAGCATAGAAAAGAACTACAATAATTAGACAGGAAAGTAAAACATACATACAAGAGAACTACACTATTAACAAATAGTGTCCAACAAAACTGGTAGTCATACACATTCCTTTCCAGATACCGACACCCAAGAGAGCTCACTCACTGGAATATGCCTGCCGGGATAACCATGCCTTCAAAAGTACCTTAAATTTCTTGAGATTGGTTTCACTGCATATGAGTAATAGCATGGAGTTCCACAGATACAGGGCCGCACTTCCTTTCCATTTGTGCTAAATGGGGTCTTGGTAAAACGATGCAATAGTCATTAATGGAACGCAATACACATATGAAATGGTCAGCGATGAGAGGTATAAAGGTGTGCCCTAGTGAAAGGATTTGAAGGCCAAAAGCAAGGTTTTGAAATGAATCCATTATAAGACTGGTAGCCAATGATGATCTTTCAAGAAAGGAGTAACATGATCATATTTCTGTAAATGACAGAGTAAGCGGATGGCTGTGTTTTATAATGTCTAATCTTTTGAGTACTGAGTTAGAAATAGTTAAGTAAATAATATTGCAATAGTCCAAGTGTGTCATGAAAACTGAAAGAAGTAGAGAATGAAAAGTATCAAGATCAAAGAAAGGCCGCACTGATTTTAACTGACATAGAAGAAAGAACTGAGATTTACGTAAGGCAGAAACTTGAGGCTCAAAAAGCAGAATCGAGAATTACTCCTAAAATAGCGAAAGCTAATTACAGGAGAGATCCAGGTATCGAATAGAAAAAATGGAACAGTAGGGATTGAAAGATGACCAGTCAGCCAACAGGCCATCGTCTTGTCAGGATTCAGCACAAGGCGGTAGTCAGCGAGCCACCGGGCAACTGCACGTAGGCAGAGTAAAAGGGGTTGTAAATCAAGATTGGAGGCACTAACCTTGTAAAGCAGTAAAATATTGTCCACATAAATGTGAAAAGAAATACAAAACTAGAGTGGCCAAAGGACTTAAGTAAATATTAAACAAAAGGGGGGAAGAATAGAACCCTGTGGAACCCCACATACCAGTGATTTATCAGAGGGAGTGGTGGAACGTTAACATGAAATGAATGATCCATAAGAAATAAACTGAACCAAAGCAAAACACAGCCAGAAATCCCCAGAGATTCTAACTGTGAAAGTAACAAACAGTGATCTACTAAGTGGAATGCTGCTGAAAGATCTAATGAGATAGCTAAAGTAAGATCGTGACCGTCTAGGTTAACCTAAGAAAAGAAGCCAAAATAGTTTCAGTACTACAGGCTGCCCTGAAACCAGATTGTCTGGCATATAACTACCGTATTTTTCGGACTATAAGACGCACTTTTTTTCCCCCAAAATTTGGGAGGAAAATGGGGGGTGCGTCTTATAGTCCGAAGGTAGATTTGGCTGGCTGGCTGGCCGCCCACCCTCCGAGTTCGGGATCGCCCTCCCCCCGGCCCTGTCACCACTTCTCCCTACTCACGTCACGCGATCTTCCCTGGTGGTCTAGTGACGTTGGGGCAGGAAAGAGCTCCCTCTTTCCTGCCCAGCGCGCTGCTCTCCATCCTCCTGTATGCAGCCTGACGGTCTCGGCGAGATTCAAAATGGCCGCCGAGACTTCAATTCTCGGCGGCCATTTTGAATCTCGCCGAGACAGTCAGGCTGCTTACAGGAGGATGGAGAGCAGCGCGCTGGGCAGGAAAGAGGGGGCTCTTTCCTGCCTCAACGTCACTAGACCACCAGGGAAGATCGCGTGACGTGAGTAGGGAGAAGTGGTGACAGGGCCGGGGGGAGGGCGATCCCAAACTCTGAGGGAGGGATTCGGACAAGACGCACTGGAGCACCTAGGTTTTAGAGGAGGGAAAAAGGAAAAAAATGGTCCGGTGCGTCATAGTCCGAAAAATACGGTACTTTTGTTCTACAAATTTACTAAGCTGTAGAAAAACCACTTTTTCAACTATCTTTGATATAAAACAGATTAGAAACAGGCCTGTAGTGCACAGGAATAGATGGATGGCTTAACGGAGGCCACCTTCCACTCTAAGGGAACACAACCAAGTGTCAAACTAGAATTCACTAATGTCATTAAATAAGGAGATAAACGCGAGTTGGGTAATTTGATCCAGGATGATAGTAGTGGGTCTACTGAACAAAAAGTGACTCTCGTAGAACTGTAAAACTTACCCAAAGAAACCAGAGTCTTTGGATTGAACGAATCTCACTTCAAAGACGGAAAAATGGATAAATTCAACTGGAAAGAACAATCCATCCCATTTAAGCAAGGCGATGATGTTATAGGAAAGAAAATGGGCAGAGAACAATGTAACTTTTGTACTTTCACAAAGAAATCAGCTAGTGAAGTTGAAGGATTTCTAAATTCAAACCGGCAGAGTCATTGCAAATAAGGGAACTGAATATAGAATGAAGTTCTCTTGCTTGGTTGCTAGATTTAATAACTAGTCGTAAAATAAGTTTGCTTTGCTTTCTGGAGATTGTAAAACTCAAGACACCTAGCACGACAAAGATCAAGATCAGATGGTGATTAGATTTCCTCCACCAACGTTTAGCCTGCCAAAACGGACACTTAAGTAGTCCAAGGTCACTGTGATACCAAGGTTGCCTACAAAATTTCACCTTGGCTATAGTAGCCCGATGGGCAAATTCATCACAAGCTGTAGATAGAATCAAATGCCACAGTGAAACCTGATCAGAAAATGGTAAACTCTGACGGAAAATGAGAATCCAAAGGGGGAAGGATCGACAGGTCTTTTGGAACAGAACATTTAGTTAAATGTAAAGGTACTGAAAGGACATGATGAAGAATGGGCACATGTACAGTGAAGCTCATCATAAAATGATCAAACCATGAAACTAAATTGTAGGGAAAGTATTGGGTTAATCATTTTTTACATATACAGTTTCTGGACAGGAAGCACTGTAGTTTGTTCTTGGACATGCTTTTGGCTAGCTTACAACACATGTTTATCCAAGCTTAGAAGGTATGATACAGCTGCATGTAAATAAAAGTACAAGAATGTACTAATTGTATGGGTCATGAAGTTCATCTAAAAGGAGGTTACTGGGAAAATGAAAAGTAATGATGCAAGTGCAGGATGAGGTAAAACATGGAGAAATGTAGATGGGGAAACTGGGCAGAAAGACCATATAAGGGAATAGATAATTGGACAAACAGGATAGGAACTGATCTAATGGTGAAAGAAGGTGTGTGTGTGTGTGTGTGTGTGTATGTATATATATATATATATATATATATATATATATATATATATATATATATAAAATCAGGGGAATTCGTATAGAATTAGACAACAACCTCCTGCTTGTGTGTTGGATTTATCTCTTGTGTGCTGGATTAATCTCCCGGATGTTGTCTCCTTGCAAGTAATAAAGCTGCCTTAACTGCTTTAAGCCTGACTTAGCCTTGTGGTGTTCGTGAGTATTGGTCAAATTCTTTTAACATAAATGACTAGCAAGAGCATGAAGGTCAAAAGTGGAAGATTGAGAAGTTAATTAAGTCACTTAACCCTCCATTGCCTCATGTAAGCCGCATTGAGCCTGCCATGAGTGGGATAGCGCGGGGTACAAATGTAAAAAAAAAAAAAAAAAAGTGTGCCCTGCACTGACATAAGCCTAAATCTGTAAGGAGAGACTGAAGTGATGCACACAGTAATTATATCATCTACATGGATATTGAAATCACCAACTATAAGCAAGTCTGTATAACTAGTTGCCAAATCCACCATCGTTTGGAGACAATGATCCCCAGTTGGAAGCTGATTAAAGATGGAGGACAATAGAACAGGGAAAGATAAAATGGAGTGTGAGCTTTAATTTTAATAGTCAAACTTCAGGGTAAGGTAGTGTTTGATAGTTCTGTAATTTGCATAGTATCATCATAGAGGAGCGCCAGACCGCCCCCTCTCCTTGATGACCGGGACACCGCTAAGGCTCATGGTCTTAAGTAGTGGGTCATCTCGAGTCCTGAGAAACGGAGACAGGCAGCTGAGCGGACCGGGAATAGTGAGTGATAGCAGAATCAATTAGGTACCAGCACCAATCACACAATATTTCTTATATCTATTGGCTACTTCTAACTTTCTGTTGTATTTTAATACAATTTTGGAGACAGATTTCACAGCCAACACATTCTACAGATATTTGGTTGTCTAATGTTTAGAGTCTGGAGTGGTACAGGACACAGCTGTGTACAGCTAAAGAAACAGAATGAGGGTGGGTGCCATATCCAACACAGAATGTCCCCCCTCAGCACTACCAATTTCCCAGGCTTCCTTGCGGCTTATTTAGTATACACTTATAACCCACCAATCTGAAGAACCCCCATCCTCGGTGGCAAACACCACAAATGATCATAAAAAGACACACACAAAAAATGAAATACACATTATAACACACTCAGCAAGCATCACCCACTCCCCAAATACCTCCAGAAACAAGCCTTAGAACAAATCAGAGGATAATCTGACATAGCAAGTTCTATAATAAATATACATAACTGAAGTGTGCAAATTATACCTGGCGTGAGCCAGAGATGCAACCTCATTTAGCCAAGTTACAGTGGGATCATTTTCACTGCAGTGTGTGGCAGCTCAAGTAACCTAATGGTTAAAGCAGTGGACAAGCCTGGCTCAAATCCCACTGCAGCCCTTTGTTATCTTTGGCAGTCTCTTAACCAGCCATTGCCTCGGGTGCAAAATTAGATTTTACATCCTGCAGAGGCCAGAAAATATCTACTATTGCCGGAATGTAACTGAACTTGAGCTACTATTGAAAAGGTGAGCTAAATGCAAAATCCCTTTCCTTTCCATGTAGCTATCTGTCCCTGCTGCTGTGGTGCCCCTGCCATGGTGAACCGATTTGCCAGCAAATCCAGGTCTGTGAATTGGTACACCAAACCTTCAACTCCGACTCATTTGTTTACTGTCCGACTGATATTAGGCTTTAAATATTTTGTTCTAGATCTAAAGTGCTGGTAAATATAACTTTAGATCCAGGCCAAAGATATGTATATGTAAGTATAAAATGATAAATTTACCATATTACAATGTTTTCTATTTTGAAGCAGAGTCGGAGTTAGTATGTTTTTACCGACTCCACCCAAAAGTTCTTAACTACATAAGTATATTAAATAATGCCATACTGGGACAGACCGAAGGTCCATCAAGCCCAGCATCCTGTTTCCAACAGTGGCCAATCCAGTTACAAGTACCTGGCAAGATCCCAAAACAGTACAATACATTTTATGCTGCTTATCCTAGAAATATGCAGTGGATTTTCCCCCAAGTCCGTTTTAATAATGGCTTATAGACTTTTCTTTTAGGAAGCTATCCAAACCTTTTTTAAACCCTAAGCTAACTGCTTTTACTACATTCTCTGGCAACGAATTCCAGAGTTTAATTACAAGTTCAGTGAAGAAATATTTTCTCTGATTCATTTTAAATTTACTACTTTGTAGCTTCATTGTGTGCATAAGTACATAAGTAATACCATACTGGGAAAAGACCAAGGGTCCATCGAGCCCAGCATCTTGCCCACGACAGCGGCCAATCCAGGCCAAGGGCACCTGGCAAGCTTCCCAAATGTACAAACATTCTATACATGTTATTCCTGGAATTTTGGATTTTTCCAAGTCCGTTTAGTAGCGGTTTATGGACTTGTCCTTTAGGAAACCGTCCAACCCCTTTTTAAACTCTGCTAAGCTAACCGCCTTCACCACATTCTCCGGCAATGAATTCCAGAGTTTAATTACACGTTGGGTGAAGAAAAATTTTCTCCGATTTGTTTTAAATTTACTACACTGTAGTTTCATCGCATGCCCCCTAGTCCTAGTATTTTTGGAAAGCGTAAACAGACACTTCACATCCACCTGTTCCACTCCACTCATTATTTTATATACCTCTATCATGTCTCCCCTCAGCCGTCTCTTCTCCAAGCTGAATAGCCCTAGCCTCCTTAGTCTTTCTTCATAGGGAAGTCGTCCATCCCCGCTATCATTTTAGTCGCCCTTCGCTGCACCTTTTCCAATTCTACTATATCTTTCTTGAGATGTGGCGACCACAATTGAACACAATACTCAAGGTGCGGTCGCACCATGGAGCGATACAACGGCATTATAACATCCTCACACCTGTTTTCCATACCTTTCCTAATAATATCCAACATTCTATTCGCTTTCCTAGCCGCAGCAGCACACTGAGCAGAAGGTTTCAGTGTGTTATCGACGACGACACCCAGATCCCTTTCTTGGTCCGTAACTCCTAACGTGGAACCTTGCATGACATAGCTATAATTCGGGTTCTTTTTTCCCACATGCATCACCTTGCACTTGCTCACATTAAACGTCATCTGCCAATTAGCCGCCCAGTCTCCCAGTCTCGTAAGGTCCTCTTGTAATTTTTCAGAATCCTGTCGCGAGTTAACGACTTTGAATAACTTTGTGTCATCAGCAAATTTAATTACCTCGCTAGTTACTCCCATCTCTAGTCCTAGTATTTTTGGAAAGCTTAAACAAGTGATTCACGTCTATTCGTTCTATTCCACTCATTTTATAGACCTCTATCACATTTCTCCTCAGCTGTCTCTTCTCCAAGCTGAAGAGCCCTAGCCACTTTAGCCTTTCCTCATAGGGAAGTCATCCCATCCCCTATATCATTATCATCATCCTTCTCTGTACCTTTTCTAATTCCACCATATCTTTTTTGAGATGCGGTGAGCAGAACTGCTCAGAATATTCGAGGTGTGGTCGCACCATGGACCGATACAAAGGCATTATAACAGCCTCATTTTTGTTTTCCATTCCTTTCCTAATAATACCTAATATGCTACTTGCTTTCTTAGCCACCGCCGCACGATGACCAGAGGGTTTCAACATATCAACGATGGCATCTAGATCCCTTTCCTGGTCGGTGACTCCTAATGTGGAACCTTGCATTACGTAGCTATAGTTTGGGTTCCTCTTTCCCACATGCATCACTTTGCACTTGCTCACATTAAATGTTATCTGCCATTCACAGCCCTGGCTAACCTCACAGGGGTACATGCCCCTAAAACCATTCATTTACCGTTGGACTTGATGAAAAAACACCTATATGAGGAGTCGAAGAAGCCTATTTAAAAAGGCAACATAAGCGCCTATGTGCCTTTATAAAATAGACCCTCCACACACACGAATGCTGATGTACACATGCACATCTAATTTGAAAAAGATGTGAAATTTGTACATCTACTCTGTACTAAAGGATGAACATCCACTGTAACTCAACCTGTTGTACCCAAACCACATCCCTAGAAATGTCTACACAAGAGAGTGCATAAAAAGTACACAAATACACCCCTACCTTTTATGTGTGTATGTGGTTGCATAATTTTATAAAAGCATTATACAAATTACCCCTTAAAAGCCGAGAGACAGCAAATGTGTTTATTATAAATACAATATGACAGAGCCCATACTCTGGACAAGCAGTACTTAGTAAGACTAGCCTTCCATTTGCTAAAACTGATTTCTTCGGGGAGGAAGTGACGTCACGAGATTAGATGGCTGCCTAAAACTCTTGCTCCTGCACTTCCCCGCTGAATAGAGCTGTTTTCTGTGGTGCCCCATCACAAATCAAGTGCCAAATCGGGTGGACAAGGTTGGAATAACCCGCTCCACATAATGAGCAAAATCGCGACTTCGCAGACGCGGGAGGGAGAGCGCCACTCGACAAGACAGACGGCGAAAGGCCTGTCGCGCCATGCTTCTCCGGAGCAGCGGCAATCATCAGACTCTGACACTGCGTCTTCCCACGTGGACCGGCGAAGTTCGGCGCTTAAAAAGAAAAGTTACCCTAAAGATCTAGCGAAATGCCTTGAAGCAATACGCGAAGAAATTAAGGCATCCAGGGTGGAAATTCTGGAACACGTGGACTCCATTAGCATGGATCTACGGGAGCTGGGAGGCCGAGTGGTGACACTAGAAGAGAGAGCCGACGAGCAAGCAGAGGCTAACGCGGCCATGGACGCACGCATCGGTCAACTGGCTGACCAGGCTGAGGAGCTACAATATAAGCTGGATGATTTAGAAAATAGAGGGCGCAGACACAATTTGAGATTTCGGGGAGTACCTGAAAATGGCGGCGGCGAAGATATCCCAACTGTCGTGCGAACTCTCTGCGAGCACATCATGGGAGAGAGCTACACTCCTGGAGAGTTGGAGATAGATCGTGCACACAGGGCACTGGGTAAAACAATGGCAAACAGGCCTAGAGATATAATTGTGCGCTTTACATCATTCACATTTAAGGAACGGGTCTGGCAGCGGGCTCGCCAACTGACCACGCTAGAATATAAAGAAGCGCGGATTACAGTGTTTCAAGACCTTTCATTATACACGCTGGCTCAAAGGAGGGCAATGAAACCAGTCCTGGAGATCCTAAATAAAGAAAAAATTGCATATCGCTGGAGCTTTCCCTTTGCTGTATGTTTTGAATTAAAAGGCAAACAGCTCCGGCTTCGCCGGGTCTCTGAAGCATGGCAGATCTTACACGAAGCAGGCCTGACCCCGACACCTGCGCTGCCAACAGAGATAGCGCCTTCCACGAAAGCTCGCTTGCAGAAATGGAAGCGTGTGGGTCAGAAGAATCAGAAATAAAGGAACTGAATTGGTTTGTACACTGGTAAACTCTGTTATAAGTACTGATGTCTGCATAATGGGACTTATCAAAATACCTGGAAGTGGGAAAGTTTTCAAGTGATATATGCTCCTATAAGGGGTGGGTGTGCCACGGATGAATAGCATCATGAGTAATAAATCTAAAGAGAGGGGGAGCTGTGTTTTGTAGGGGAGGGGGAAGGGTAGCCAATCTGATCGGAGAGGTTTCTTTCTCTGATAACCCATTCGGTGCCTAAGGCACTGTCTGGTGGGGGGATGGAATCAGGTAGACCTGGTGGGAATGGGGGAACGAGGAGGGAATTTAAAGGTTGGGAACAAAAAGGGAGGGTAGGGAAGGGGGGAGAACAGTGGGAGGAGGGAGGGAAGCGATTACGAAAGGGATCTTGGGGCAAGGTTAAAGAAGGGGGGGATGGGGTGACTGAAAGGAACTTATGTATAGACTGTACTATCTGCTGGGAGACTGAAATGTTCTTACGCTTATATTGTGGTACAAACTGGACTGTAAAGCTGCTGTTAATATCAAAGTTGCATACTATCTACACCTTGAACAATGAGTACTGAATTAAAAATAGTATCCTATAATGTCAAAGGTTTGAATATGCCCCAAAAGAGGCAGAAGCTCTATAAAGAGCTACAACAATTGAAACCACATGTGGCTCTCCTGCAGGAGACGCACCTCCGAAGCAAGCATGAAAAACTTCTCTCCTGCTCGGGATACCCTGGGGTCTATTGTGCTTCATCTGAGGCCTCCAAAAAAAGAGGGGTGGCTGTAATGTTCCACTCAGCAGTAGCGGTAAAGGTGCTACGAATAAAAAAAGACCCGGGAGGGCGGTTTATATTCCTACATGTCCAAATAGACCAGGTTGACTTAACAATAGCATCTGTATATGCCCCCAACAGTGGGCAGGCAGAGTTCTTTACTAGAGTGAAGAATTTGCTAGCCTTATTTGTGCAGGGCCCTTTAATAATGGGGGGAGACTTTAACGCAGTCCTTAACCCAGAATTGGATAGAACGGGACCTACCAATACGGAGGGGAGAAGAGAGGCTTTAGCACTGGCGTCACTGGCACACTCCCTGGGTACACTAGATCTATGGAGACTGACACATGTGGCGGACAAAGACTATACATATCACTCCCCAGTGCACAATTCTTATTCTCGTATTGACCATATTTTTGTTGATGTTTCGCTGGTAGAGCAAGGTCCAACGGCTGGAATAGGTAACATAACGATCTCCGACCATGCACCTGTATGGGTCACCTTGCCGAATATAAAATTGGAAATAAAGGATAGGAGATGGACACTGAACACGAGCTTGTTGCTAGAACAGGAGGTGGAAGACGGCTATAGAAAGCTGTTGAAGGAATACTTAGAGTTCAACCTTAATTCAGGCCCATCCTTAGCTACTGTGTGGGATGCAATGAAGGCAGTCTCAAGGGGTTATTTTTTAAAACTAGCAAGCACGCGCTCGCGGGCACGTAAACTCCAAATAGCGGGATGTATGGACCGGATACAGGTGCTGGAGGACCAACACAAAGCTAATAAATCACCTCACATATTGACCCAACTGCGTGGAGAACGGATGAAGCTGGACTCCATTTACACGGAGCAGCTTAACATGGGCCGAGAGAGGTTAAGGGCTGGAGTATACGAATTTGCCAATAAGGCCGGCCGGCTCCTGGCTATTAAATTAAAGAGACAAAAAGTTGATCGTACAGTAAAGCAGGTACGTGATGGCACAGGATCCATAATATATAAATCAGACCTTATTCGTAAACGCTTTAGGGAATTCTATCAAACATTGTATACACAGGAGATCACACCCACCTCGGAATCCATCGATACCTACCTGGCTGAAAGTGAGATTTCAAGCCTAACACTTCAACACCGAGAGTTGTTAGATAAACCCGTTACTCCACTTGAGGTACAGAAGGCAATGCGCGGCATGCCCTCCTGTAAGTCGCCTGGATTGGATGGCCTTCCGAATGAATTTTATAAGAAATTTGCAAAAGAACTGGCCCCACTTCTCGCGGACCTGTACAATCAGGTGGGAAGGGGGGGGAAGTTGCCTACCTCAATGCTGGAGGCATGGATTGCAGTATTACCTAAGCCAGATAAAGATCCGGTTGAATGTGGTTCTTATAGACCTATCTCAATCTTGAACTCAGATGTTAAAATACTGGCTAAAGTACTGACAAACAGACTGGCACCATTGATGCCGACACTCATACATCCCGACCAGGTTGGGTTTGTGTCGCATCGTAAAGCTACAGATAACATTAGGCGTACCCTGGACCTTATATACCTAGCAAAAAATACTAAACGGCCTCTGTGTCTACTTAGCTTGGACGCAGAAAAAGCTTTCGATAGGGTCCATTGGCCCTTCATGTATAAAGTTCTGGAGGCCATGGGATTTGGAGCCCAATTCAGGAAATGGATACAGGCACTATATGATTCTCCCCAAGCGTGTGTTCGGGTCAATGGGAGTAATTCAGATCTGTTTGGACTTCAAAGGGGAACTAGGCAGGGATGCCCTTTGTCCCCCCTTTTATTTGCAATGGTTATGGAGCCATTTGCTTCAAAACTAAGGTCAGATCCGGGAGTGTATGGGGCCCGTGTAGCGGACAGAGTACATAAGGCAGCTCTTTTCGCGGATGATATTTTATTATATATTACTCGTCCTGAGCCCACCTTCTCTAACCTTCTGTGTCTTATAGAGGAATATTCAGCAGTTTCTGGCTTCAAGGTCAATATGACAAAGTCGGAGGCTTTGAATGTTTCACTTCCAGAGGAAATAGTAGAGACACTGAAGGCACAACACCAGTTCCGGTGGGCTACAAAACACATCAAATATCTGGGGGTTAATATCACTTCCAATCTATCTGAACTAACCGAGGCCAATTATAAGGGGCTGACCCGCACCATCAAGCTAGACCTAGAGCGTTGGGGAGATCAGGAGGTTTCGTGGTTCGGAAGGATAGCCATTGTTAAGATGAACGTGCTACCCCGTCTGTTATATCTATTTCAAGCGCTACCTGTAATGCTGCCCAGGCGAGTCCTTGCATCCATGCAAGATTCTATTATGCGATTCGTCTGGGCGGGTAAACGTCCGCGTTTAGCGCGCCAGTTGCTCTACCAAGTTAGGAGAAAGGGAGGATTGGGTGTCCCAAATCTTCTATGGTACTACAGGGCCGCTCAGGGGAAAGCTGCGATTGAATGGCATCAGAATTACCCTGATAGACAATGGGTGCATATTGAACAACATTCCTTGGGGACGAGGCCTTTGGGATCGCTTGTGTGGCTTCCTAAGCCTTTCAGAGTGCTGAGGGAGGGTATGTGTCCGTCCATATGTGTCACTCTCCACTATTGGGATAGCATGTTTCCAAAAGGGCGTTGTATACTAACACGTATGGCCCCTATAGCATTTAATCCCATGTTTTTACCCGGGAACGAAACGGGGGTTTTTCAGCGGTGGCATATGGAGGGCCTGAGCAATTGGGGTCGGATGTTTGAGGAGGATTCTCTGATCCCGTTTGAAACCCTGAAGATCAAATACTCCATAGAGGATGGGGATGAATTTGCCTATTGTCAATTAGCACATTTCCTTAAAACTGAGGCTGTACGTAAGGTCATAAAAAGGGAACGGTTATGCCTAGAAGACATATGTGAGAAATTTGCCTTCTCACGGGGATTGATCAGTCGATTATATCACAGTATCGCTGCACAAGTACCTAGCTATACTCTACATAGGAAGAGTTGGGAAAAAGAGACTGGAATGGCCCTGGGGGAGACTGAGTGGGAGAGAATAGAGCGACATGTGGCCGGAGTGTATAGCCATGTCCCATTTAAAGAAAATGCAATGAAAGTATTATACAGATGGTACCTCACTCCGGACCGCCTTCAGCGCATATTTCCGGATTCTTCCGGGCTGTGCTGGAGGGGATGCGGACAAAGAGGGAATATGGGTCATGTGTGGTGGAGATGTGTAAAAGTTCGGGCATTTTGGAAGTCAGTACATGCTCGGTTACAGCAGTGGGTGGGATGTTCAATTCCGTGGACTCCTGAGCTCTTTCTCTTTTCAGTAAAGCCACCAGGACTAAAGAAGCCCCAACAAATCTTGGTGCAACAGGCACTGGGGGCTGCCAGAGTCACCATAGCTTCCCATTGGAAACAGACAGGGGTCCCGCCAATCAAAAAATGGCATAACAAATTGAGCTATGTGTGTGAGATGGAGAGGTTGATAGCAGTTAGAAAACGCCAGATGAATAAATGGCAATCGATATGGAAACATTTCTCTGATCGCTATGCAAACTCTGTAGTGTGATGTTATCATGACAGCAGCCTGTACGGTTACATCGCTAAGTTAAATGGGAGGGAGGGAAGGGGGGGAAAATGGGAAGGGGGGGGGGGGCGGGTAGGACACAGGGGGGATAATTAGCGAATATTGAAAAGTTTAAGAAAAATAACTTGAAGTCTACTAAGGTTTGTATTTGAATGTTACAGTTATATACGAAAAGTGTATTGGTTTTACCTATGTTTATGTAAGATTTGTGGACAGGTGCATCACTTTTATTGTATCGCAGCAAATCTGTATTTTTGAATTGCACAATAAAGACTTCTTATAAATAAAAAAAAAAAAAAAAAAAAAAAAACTGATTTCTTCGATGGGGAAACCTGTGGTTGATAAGGACCATCACTTAAAAAGCAACTGGAACCACCAAGATGTTCCCAAGGAGCCACTTAACCATTACCACACAGCCATTATTACATTTCAAGATTGTACAAGCACAGATCAGCACCTCTGCCAGAATTATGATTAATATTCAGCTGCTTGATACTTAAAAATAGAAGATCCAGGGTGCCATAAAGAAAGACAGGAAATATCAGGTCAAACAGATAATAGCAACACAAAATCATTGCTACTTAGCTATCACACAAAAACAATACTAAAACCATCATCCCTATAGACACTTCTTGGAGGGATGGAGTTCTCTGCTGAAAGACGTGGACTACCATTTTCTTTAGAATCTGGGTACACTGAGCAGGCTCCCACAAAGAGGAGGAACAGGGACCAGGAGAGCTGGCTCTTAGAGGGCACTACACTTATGAAAAATCCCTTCCATAAATCAGGATCTTCAAATGTTCCCTCAGGGGTTGTCGTGGAGGGACAAATCACCACCGCTCTTTTCCTCATTTGCATTTTGTAGACTTCATATGGTTGGAGACAGCAACTTCTTACACTCACTCTAGGCAGCATCGAACCAGACAAAATGGGGACTCCCTCCCCCTTATCTCCCAATGAATGCAACTAAACCACAACTAAACCTGATATAGATGGAGACAAAGGAGTGCCTGTAGTGAGCCAGCAGCATTTTGAAAGATGGCACCAGCATGGCAGGATCATGTGGAGATCACTCCAGCCACCATGGCAAGAGTCACTGTTTTCTAAGGGGTTGAACAAAGAGCAAGATTTTAGCACTACTAAATTTCCATTTAAGTTTATAAGTTGAACATTCACCCTTAGACCACTAGAGGTTTTACTCAAGAGGGAGTGAAGGCCCTAACAAGGCCTTGCAGCCCCTTTTAAAAGATAGCAGCCCAAGGATGGGGTTCATGCTGTTCTTGTCCATGATGGCATGAGTAAAGTTCCAGTGGTACTTAGGTACTGCAATTAATAACAAAAAGCAGAAGACCCCCCCCCCCCCCCCCCCCCCCAATGCAGCAACAAGGACAAAAACGGAACACAAAATAAGGGGGTAGACCAATGAGGTTCCAAGACAAGGATATTTATTAGAATAAAATCAACTGAAAACAAGAACATGAAAGTGACTCGACGCAGTCCTCTGTTTGGGCTCTACACGCGCCTGCCTCGGGAGTCTAGACACTTTAATCTGAGTTGATACCAAAGAATGGCCAGCATACAATCCAAGGTCATTTACAAATAGGACACAATCGATAACTGAGATGCAGATGAATAATATTGCTAACAAATCTTGCAATTTAATCAATCCCACAGAAATTTACTTGTGAAGTAGCATAATGGTAAAGAGCAGTGAGCAAAGAACCAGAGGAACTGGGTTTGATTCCCACTGCAACTCCTTGGGCAAATCTGACCTTTCACTGACCCAGGTACAAAAACAGATTTGTGAGCCCAGTAGGGACAGCGAAAGTACCTGCATAGAATATGTAAACTGCTTTGGTTGTAGCACAGAAAGGCGGTATATCAAGTCCATGACCCATGGTAGAACAGTGTGGTAATGCAGTACTTCTCAACGTCCTGGGGTACATCCAAACAGTTGGGTTTTCAGGATATCCACAATGAATATGCATGAGTTAGATCTGCAAACCAAGGAGGCAGTGTGTGCAAATCTCTCACACGCATATTCATTTTAAACATCCTGAAAACCAGATTGGCTGTGTGCTCTCAGTGGACTGGGTTGAAAGCTAATGAGCCATTACACCACAGCCTAGTAAATACATCCTTAAGCAAGAACTGGTGATCTGAGGTAAACACTGTTGGCAGCACGAAGTGAAAAACAGGAACAGAAGAATATCTGGATGCATTCCATATATGTGTGTTCCACTATGGTTTCCTCTCTTCTGTATGAGCTTAAAATATAAATAAAATAAAGTGGCATTTTACAAAGAATATATAAATTGGAATTAAAGATGTCCCGGGGTCAGGACGTGTCAAGTTCCACTAGTATTGTAGAACAGGATCTACCAACAAAGCCTGTCCTGATATAACATCCAGAAAAGGATGTGTAAATGACAGATGAGTGGAACATCATTCCACATACGTCAACATCCAAAATTTCGGAGTGCAAACGTTAAAGTACATACGTCAGCACCTCATCCTGCATCTGTATTGGATTTGATAGGTACAAAAAGCATTTTAAAAGGGTGTCTAACCCAATCACTTCAGTAGAGCACTGCACAAAAATAACTTCCCTAACTTAGGCATCCTTGAGTGCAGGTGGAAATCCTGTCTGATGTATTCCCCTTTTGAAATGGGGAATGCATGTGTACCTCTTCACCCTGCTCTAGTCCCACCCAAACATGCCCAGGCCACACCTTCTTGTCACATGCACCTCAAATACTGTGTGCAATTCTACTCACCGTGTCTCAAAAAAGATATAGCAGAATTGGAAAAAGTAGAGAAAAAGGAGACAAAAATGATAAAGGGGATGGGCTGACTTTCCAATATGGAAAGGTTAAAGCTGCTAGGGCTCTTCAGCTGGGAGAAAAGACAGCTGAGGGGAGATATGATATACGCAGGAACTGAAAGAAATCTTGGCAAACCTGGAAGACGTACTGAGCCCAAATTGACAAATTAAAGCCCACCTTTTTGATGCTGCTTTTAACTCCTAACTCTTGTTCACTTGTTCAGAACCCTTATTTTATCATCCTGACTTTTAATATTCCCTTATCTCTTGTTTGTCCTGTTTGTCTGTCCTAATTATATTGTAAGCTCTGTCGAGCAGGGACTGTCTCTTCATGTTCAAGTGTACAGCGCTGTGTACGTCTAGTAGCGCTATAGAAATGATAAGTAGTAGTAGTAGTAGTAAATCACCTGGACCAGATGACATGCATCCAAGGGTACTGAAAGAACTCAAAACGTGAAATTGCTGATCTTCTATTAGTAATCTGTAACCTGGCCATTAAAATTGTCTGTAGTACCTGAAGACTAAAGGGTGGCCAATGCAATGTCAATTAAAAAAAAAAAAAAGAGCTCTAGGGGTGATCTGAGAAATTACAGATGGGTAAACCTAACTTCAGTACTGGCAAAATAGTGGAAACTATTATAAAGAATAACATTACAGAACATATAAAGAAACATGGTTTAATGGGACAGAGTCAGCACAGATTCAGCCAAGGGAAGTCTTGCCTCATCAATTTGATTCATTTCTTTGAAGGTGTGAATAAGCATATCGATAAAGGTGAGCCAGCTGATGTAGTGTACCTAGATTTTTCAGAAAGCCTTTGACAAAGTTCCTCATGAGAGACTCCTGAGAAAATTAAAGTGTCATGGGATAGGAGGCAATGTTCTAGTGTGGATTACTGGACAGAAAAGAGGGTAGGGTTAATTGGTCATTTCTCCCAATGGAGGGTGAATAGTGGAGTGCCGCAGGGATCTGTACTAGGACTGGTGCTATTTAACATATTTATAAATCACCTGGAAATCAGATTGACAAGTGAGGCCATTACATTTGCATATGACACAAAACCATTCAACATTGATAAAACACATGCAGACTGTGAAAAATTGTAGAAAGACCATAGGAAATTAGAAGACTGGGAATCTAAATGGCAGATGAAATTTAATATAAACAAATGCAAAGTGATACACATTGGGAAGAATAATCTGAATCATAGTTACCTGATGCTAGGATCCACCTTGGGGGTCAGCACCCAAGAAAAAGATCTAGGTGTCATAGACAAGACACTGAAATCTTTTGTTTTGTGTGCGGCGGCAGTCAAAAAAGAAAACAGGATTCTAGGAATCGTTAGGAAAGGGATGGTAAATACGACCAAATACACTGTAAGGTCTCTATCACTCCATGGTGCAACCTCACCTGAGTATTGTGTTCAGTTCTGATCGCTATATCTCAAAAGAGATATAGTGGAATTAGAAAAAGTTCAAAGAAGAGCGACCAAAATGATAAAGAGGACGTGACTCCTCTCATATGAGCAAAGGCTAAAGAGGTTAGGTTTCTTCAGCTTGGAAAAAAGATGGATGAGGGGAGACATGATTATGGTCTGTAAAATCTGGAGTGGTGTAGAACGAGTAGAAGTGAATCAATTTTTTTACTCTTTCAAAAAGTACAAAAGAGTAGGGGACATTCAATGATGTTACATGGAAATACTTTTAAAACAAATAAGAGGAAATATTTTTTCACTCAACTTACAGTTAAGCTCTAAAACTCACTGCTAGAGGATGTGGTAGCAGTTAGCGTATCTGAGTTTTAAAAAGTTTAGATAATATCCTGGAGGAAAAGTCCATAGTCTGCTATTGAGAAAGACATGGGGAAGCCACTGCTTGCCCACGGACCGGTAGCATGGAATGTTGTTACTATTTGGGTTTCTGTCAGGTACTTGTGAGCTGGCTTGAGCACTGTTGGAAGCAGGATACTGGGCTAGATGGTTTTATGGCATACAGTTCATTCCAGATGCAAAGGACCTGGCCAGCAGGTAGAAGCAGGCAAACAAAGTGACTATATTCCCACAGCCAAGGCTAACTTTGCCTCATTGGAAGAGTCACTGCATCTTCAGGTGATATCAACAGGTGCCAATGAGTATACTCACAGCACTGGTACCAGAGCCCTGAGGGAGGTACAGCAGCCAATATGACTTACCAAGTGGCTCTAGTAAGTGCTGCTTCAATACAATGGTGGGAAGAAATCCAAGCTCACTGTAAAATCTATCCAAAGCAATAACACAAACAATACAGCAAAAAATGAAGTGAAAACACAAAATCACACGTTATTCTACAGTTAGCTTTTGAAAATACTACACACACTTCACAATTTTTAGAGAGGAAGTTTACATATTGCCCACCTAAAGTAAGAGTACTTTTTGCACTGCAAAACATTAACTACACAAAGACTCCAGTATTTTTTCTCTATCACAAAAACATTTTATTGCAATGCCCGCTAACCTCACTAGCACTGCTACCTACTATTAAAACCTCACACATTCACTCCTCCGCTCACCTTGCACACCTGTATTTAATTTAAATACAAAACTGTTGATTTTACATCTTAAACTACATACTTATACTGTTTCGTATTGTGCATATGTTTTGCCATGCTTATACATTATATCATACTCAAATAATCAAAACTCAGTCCTGCCAGCAAAATAGTCCTTTTCCTACAAACGCACGCCTTCCGCATGGACGCAGTAAAAATGTTTCCACATAAATGCTGGATGACTGTTCTTCATGGACAAACTCTGTATGTCCGTTAAACCTCCATTGGCTGTTCAAATACCCCACCTCCAGTCATTAGTATGCATCACAATACATGTGCTGTGTGCTCGGTGACTAACTCAACAGTCCACCATGTCTGTTTCATGTTATGCCGGCTCCTCAATGCAGGACCGCATTTCACAAATCTTCCTCAGGAGGAACCACCATCAAATTTGTTCTACACCTCCAGTGGCTGCATGCTGGATTGAAACTCCCTTAGGGCTGAGCCACAGACGACGCACTGCAATATAATAAAATGTTTTTGTGATAAAGAAAAAATACTGGAGTCTTTATGTAGTTGATATTAAAAGTGACTCTGGAATTAAAAGAGTTATCCCCTGATTAGTAATTTTGGTATCAACTGCAAAACATTGACAGAAAGTATGTACATACTTTCACTTTGAAAGCTGCTAAAGGAAAAGTTAGCTGCAGACCCCCTGCCCCTTCATTTTCCATGGGTATTTTCACCACTGACTAAAACATGCGGTCCTAGGGCCGGCTCTTTTTAACGTCCTTGTGAGCAATATTGCGGAAGGGCTGTCTGGTAAGGTTTGTCTCTTTGCAGATGATACTAAACTCTGCAACAGGGTGGACACCCTGGAGGGTGTGAATGACATGAGGAATGGACTGATATTTGGCAACTAAGATTTAACCCCAAAAAATGCAGGGTCATGCACTTGGGTCGCAAAAATCCGAGGGAACGGTACAGTATAGGGGATGTAGTGCTTTAGTGTGCGAAGGAAGAGCAGGACTTGGGGGTGATTGTGTCCGACGACCTTAAAGCTTTCAAAAAGGTAGAAAAAGCGATGGCCAAAGCCAGAAGGATGCTTGGGTGCATAAAGTGAGGCATGACCAGCAGGAAAAAGGAGGTGATAGTGCCGTTGTATAAGTCTCTGGTGAGGCCTCATTTGGAGTACTGCTTGCAGTTCTGGAGACCGCACCTAAGAAAAGATATAAACAGGATGGAGTCGGTCCAGAGGGTGACTACAAAATTAGTAAGCGGTCTTGAATGCAAAAATTATAGGGACAGGCTTATGAACCTCAACATGTTTATGCTGGAAGAGAGGAGGGAGAGAGGAGACATGATAGAAACGTTTAAATCTCTCAAGGGCATTTATGTACAGGAAGAGAGCCTTTTTCAAATGAAGGAGAGCTCTGGAATGAGGGGGCATACGACAAAGTTAAGAGGGAATAGGCTTAGGAGTAACCTAAGGAAGTATTATTTTACAGAAAGGGTGGTGGAGGCATGGAATAGCCTCCCGGTGGAGGTGGTGGAGTCGAGGACTGTTCCTGAATTTAAAAAGGCGGGGTTACAGAGGATGGGCAGACTGGATGGGTCATATGGCCTTTATCTGCCATCATGTTTCTATGCTACTTTTCAAAACAAAGTACAATCTCCACCCTAATCCCGCTCCCAGGAATGTCTCCCATAAATAGGGGCAGACAAGAAACATGTTGTGAAATATATATATCTCTCTATATAAAACGCACCTCCAACGTTCTAATGAAGCCTCCAAAAGTCCCAACGTTCTAAATCCATGGTGATGTAGATCGAAGTTTGCCCATGAGTGTTTGCCCCACCCTCACGTCAAACGTGATGACGTCGAGGGCGGAGCAATAACACTCAACGAATCGCATCGCTACCAGCAGATGACAATTAAGGGATCGCCGAACCGCTGCTACACAACGAAACCTGACGTCAAACGCTTCGCGAAACAGAACAAGCACGAACAACTGCATGGGGGCAAGGGAGGAAAATGAGCAGCACAAGCCGTCACTTTCTGAACAGCACGAAGACGACGAACATCGCTGGAAGGAGATTACAATTGTCAGGACCATGCTTCAGCTCCCGGTATCAGCAGCATCCTTACAAAACGCCCTACAAGAAAAAACTACCCACAATCCCGACGTCTCCGGCACCTCAAACAAGTCACTTACCACTTCAACCCCCCCCTAACAAAACCAAAATGCAGCCTTCCACACAAACGGGGGGAGAGGTGGACTGGCAAGGCAAGAGGACGGATGGGAAGAAGTGGCAGGGAGAGCCAGGAACTCAGATGGGAAGAAGTGGGAGGGGTTTCTGGAACTCAGACAGAGGTGGAAAGGGGAAGGGAAGAGTAGGAGGGGGGGAAGGGAGAAGGGGGGAAACCACACTCTCTCTCTGTCCAACACACTGTATCTGTGTGAATACTCTCTCTCACTGTGTCCAACATACGCACTCGCATACAGTCATTCTGAAACACACACACTCACTCACAGATACACAAGCACCCAGTCTCAATCTCTCTCTGACACACAATCGCACAGTCACTCTCTCTCTCTCTCACACAGTCACTCTCACACACACACACTCTCTCTCTCTCTCTCTCTCAAACATACACACTACGAGGAAAACCTGGCTAGCGCCCGTTTCATTTATTTCAGAAACGGACCTTTTATACTAGTATATATAAAATATTTATTTTTTTATTTTCATAGGATGGGCAATTTTCAGACAGTTATGTCTGCACATAATACACTGCTTTACTAATGGGAACTGTTTTGACAATTATTCTCCGTACGACATGCAAATCTTTCCCCAAGTAAATGAAAAACAACACAACCCACATGAGTTTTGCTCTCACCCACATGATCATAACAGGTAAGTGACAAGGAAGTGTGGCCTCGGCCTGTTTTGGATGGGGAACAGGGCAAAGAGGAACACATGAATTTGCAATTTCAAAAAAGGAATACATCAAAGACGAGATTTCCACTTGCACTCAAGGATGCCTAGGTTAGGGGAAACTTATTTTTGTGCAGCGCTCTACTGAAGTGATTGGGGTAGGCACCTTTTTAATCTCCCAATGTTTTTTGTACCTACCAAAACCAATACAGGCACAGGATGAGGCACCGACATGTGTACATTTGTGAAATGACGGTCCCACTGCATGTAACTGTCAATATAACACATCCTTTGCTGGATGTTATTTCAGAACAGACTTTATATCGGCAGATCCTGTTCTAAAATACTAGTGGAACTTGACACGTCCTGACCTGGACATCTTTAATTCAAGTTTATACATTATCTCTCAAATGCTGCTTTATTTATTTTATTTATATTGTAAACTGTGTCCCAAGTTCATACCGAAAAGAGGAAACCGCATAGAACGCACACTTGAAATGCATCCAAATATTATTCTGTTTCAGTTTTTCACTTAAGTCTTTTTGCTGTACACTGACAGTGCTCTATTTTTGTCTTCCGATTTCTCCACTGTAAACATAACTTTAACACATGTCTGGTAGTGGAAGAACAGGCATCCTAAATCTAAAACAGTAATTACTGCCAAATTGCCAACCTGACTAGCAAGGGGTACTTCAGGACTGGACTTTGGGCAACACTACCGTAGGGCAGCCTTGGAAGGTTCGTGGTGTGGAGAGCATGGCATGGCACTAACTCTTTTCTGTTTTTCATAGGAGAGAAGTGGTAGAATTCACCTATTTGGTAGAACTCTATGGAGCTTCTGTGGATGGAGTTGGCATCAATTAGCTTGCATCAGCCATAGGACTAAGACAGATATTTGTGGAGAAATCCATAATTGAAAATGTTTGATCTATGCATTTCCCACTGGTGCAGCCAGCACAGGTATGCATTAGCAGGCAATAACACGAGTAAATGAACAACAATGAGCATGGGTTGTCTATGAGTTTACAACAAACAATTACTGAACTAATTCTTATGGCAGTCTGTGAGGGGGTTTATAGAACACTGCCCCTCAAGAAAAGTCCCTCTGATAGCTTGGGCCACCTTAAGAGCACTGATCCAACCTCAGGAGGAAGTGAACCAGGAGGGGCGGAGTCAATACCTGAGAGATTAAAAGACAAGGCCAGGCTGAGGTTAAGGAAACCCAGGGAAGGAAGAACTGAAGCCCAAGTCTATGCCTTCACTAAATACATTTAACTGCTGTGTGCTGGCTGAGGTAAGCTAACTTTGTTTCTTGTTAAGGCTTGCAAGACTTGCTGAGATCTAACTGGGGCCAGACCGGGGTGTCAGAAGACCTGAGAACTTACAGGCTGTGTTTGGGGCAGAGCAGCCCCACCAGCCACAGACTGCCTGGCCTCCTTGCCAGAGGCCTACTCAACACTGTTACTAAATATGAGAAACTGTTGCATCTAATGTTCCTGCCCTGTGAGGCAACAGGTCCCAGGGATCAGGTGAATAAAAACATTTACTTTCACATTTATATACCTTATCTGGCTGAGTTATTCCAGGGCCACCCCATAACCCTCGCTCGTGGTCTCACACAATCCAATTAAAAAAAAAAAAAAAAAAAAACACCATACCACTCCCAATCCTCATGGATCACCTGGCAAGTTGGGTCTTCAGGATATCCACAGTGAATATGCATGAGAGATTTGCATACTAAAGCAGCAGTGTATGCAAATTTATCTCATGCATATTCATTGTAGATGGCCCAAAAACCCGACTGGCTAGGTGGTCCCTGAGGACTGGGTTGAAAACTATTATAAAGAATATAGTTTACCAAGAAAACAGTCAGTCTCAACGTTTAACTTCCAACTTCAAAGCATTCTGATACAATGGAGACCCCATATAACATGGCTTAATATAATGAAGGACTGTTCACAACACTATCAAATATTTGGGACCCCAATATTCATAGAACTGAACTGAATTATATGTTTATAATCTTCTCTATTTTCTTACGAAACCCAAGTACTCTCAACCTAGATGGCAGAAAATTAAATCTAGACTGCCGTAAGACAAATTGCTGTTGCACGGGGAACAGCAATTTCGCCCATCCCTAACGGAATTTTGTTTTTTTTAACAAACTTTTATTGCAAACACAACATAACTATAACTCACAATAAACCCAAGATACACATGGTTTCCGCAGTGCATCTAGCTAATACACACATAAAACCTGACTAGCCATCCCAAACCCCCCTCCTTGCCACCCCACCTTTTCTAAGAACAATAATCCCTTAAGTAAGAAGACTATCCAGCTTACTAAGACCACCAGTTTCTTGCCAAGCTCTATACAACCTCCATCGCCGGTCAAAAGAATCCTGAAGCAGTGGAGAACTGTCAATCAATGCATAACATACGAACCACTCACTCAAAACTGGGAGCCTGAGGCATCTTCCATGTACCTGCTATCACCACCCTCGTCTAAGTCTAGTCTCTGTTGGAATGTAATTGTATTTTACATGCATTGCCTGTCACCTATTATTTCTCTGTGATTACTCTGTGACCTCTGATGTGAATTACTTAGAGAGGTCACACAGCTATGCAACTTCCTGTGGGGGATAGATGCAGCAGATGCAGCACATGGAGCACATGGAGCTCATGATCTCTCCTAACCTGAGAGGATCTATGGTGGTGTGAGCATCCATTACCATCTAAGCACATGGAAGGAGCTGATAATACAAATGTATAGTAATATGTATATATAAGCCTGTCTGATTATAATCAAACTGCAAACTGTGAGTAAACAGATGTTTTGTTACTTCAACTTTAAAGTGACTCAGCAGTGAATTATTCAGGGGTGAATGAGAGAGAGATGAAGAAAGAAATTAACATTTCTAAAGCTGAAGCTGTGTGTACTAAAATCTGCTAATTATTTACTACAAATAATCCAACAAAAGGGTTATGGGCCCAGGGCCAGGAATTGAAAAAGAAGAGAAATATTACCAGGCAGAAAAAAAGGCCACATTTTTCTCTTAAGTTTTAAAGGAAAGATTCAGTCTGTCTCTCTCTCCCCCCACACAGCAGACAGAAGGCTAAGAAAATGGCTGAGGGAAGAAATTCACCATTGTTCTATTCTCTCAAGGTGCCTAGATTAACTGAGTTTAATTATCAGCAGTGGGAACTAAGATTTATATGTCTCCTTCGAGCAAAAGGATTAAATATATGCTTAGACCAAGACAGAACAGCTGAAAATATGGCTGAATGGGACAATGCAAACTATTATGTGAAGTGCATGCTTTTGGAAGCTCTCTCAGAGAAACAAGCCATATTAGTGGAGGGAAAAGATACACCAAAGGACATTTTATATAAACTGAGAACTATGTATGCAACTACATATGCAAAGCAGCAACCAATTTGGCTGGCAGAGTTGAATGAAACCAAATTAAGGGATAAAAGTAAATGTAATGATCACATTATGTATCTTATGTCTTCATTTCAAAAGTTAGAACTTTCTGGAATTCCCATGTGTGATGCATTGAAAAGAGCATTTCTTTTTACCTCACTATCAAAGAAGTTTGATGTTTTTAGGTCTGTAAATGAGGCCATTGAAGGGCAATCTTTTGAACAGGCAACATCAAAACTAAGGCAGGAATGCATAATAAATGATTCTGAGGAGATGTGTTCTCAAAGCAAGTCAGAGAGAAATGAAACAAATTTCTTGGCAAAGAACAGAGGAAGGCGGAGCTATGGGAAAACTCCACCCAAGGGCAAGCTGATTTGCTACTCATGTGGAAAGGAGGGACATGTATCTAAATGGTGTAAGGAAACACAAAACACTCCCTCTAGCTCACCTAAGCCAATGGAACTAAAGAATTTTCAAACCAGGAAATGTGTGAAGGACAAAGATAAACACAAGGGCTTTCTAATGGCAGAAAAATCTTTGACTATGGTAAATAATAATTCAAATGAAAGTACTTGGATTTTGGATTCAGGGAGCACATGCCATTTAACCAATTCTAAGGATTTCTTTCAGGAAATGTGTCCAGAGGAAGGTATTCTTAAAACTGCAAACGCAGGGACTGCTAAGATCCAAGCAAAAGGTATTGGATTCTTAAAATGCAAAGTGTCTAATGAAGTTAAAGAAATTCCTGTAAGTGATGTCTTGTATATTCCCCAAGCAGTTTGCAATATGCTTAGTGTATCTACATTAGATAAGAAGGGATTTGTGATTCATTTTGAAAACAGTAAGTGCACAATCTCTAAAAATGATGAAGTGTATGCTGAAGCTTTTATGCATAATGATGTTTATAAGCTGAACATTTCAGGTGAAGCCTCACATATGGCGCAAGTAAGGAAGAATGATGGTAAATATAGTCCGGAAATCTGGCACCGCCGCCTGGGACATCGTGATTCTAAGGTGATCCAGGATCTTCGCAGTGGGCAACTAGCCACTGGCATTCAGATAAGTGCAGATGCTGGTAAAATGGAGAAATGCATAGACTGTGTTACTCAAAAGGGTGTGAGACCCTCATTTCCTGCATACACAGGAAATAGGAGTAATAAAGTGCTGGACTTAATACACAGTGACTTATGTGGACCGTTTAATATCCCATCATTGGGAAATAACAGATTTGTGCTGATATTCTTGGATGATTTCTCTAGATATTGTGTGGCCTATTTGCTGAAAGAAAAAAGTCAAGTCACAGACATGCTGAAGAAATACGTAGCCATGGTGAGCAATAAATTTGAAAGAAAACCAAAGGTTCTTCAGACCGACAATGGTGGTGAGTTCACTTCACAAAGCATGCGCACATGTCTAGAACAAGAAGGCATTCAGCATATCACAACAGTAGCTTATACACCAGAGCAAAATTCTGTTGCAGAGAGAAAATTTAGGTCACTTGTGGAAATGACCAGATGTATGCTGTCAGATAGCAATCTCCCTAAAAGACTATGGGGGGAAGCCATTCTCACAGCAGTGTACCTACAAAACAGAATGCCAACTAAAGGCGCTGAGCGCACACCACATGAGACATGGCATGGTAGGAAGCCAAACCTGTCACACATAAGAACATTTGGAAGTACAGCATATGCTCATGTACCAAAGCAAAGAAGGCATAAGCTGGATTCCACAACAGAAAGGGGCATTTTAGTTGGCTATGCTCCAGGACACAAAGGATATAGAATTTTGAATCTGAAAACTGGCATTGTTGGCATAAGACATGTTACATATTTTGATGAAAACAAAAGGGTTGATAAAGGCTGGATTATCCCAGATGAGCCTTATCATCCAGAATATGAAACTAGAACCATAATAGACATGCCAGTGTATATAAATGCCATACCAAGGCAGATGTCTGAAAGCAACTCATCTGTATCTAACGAGGAACAGGCAGAGGAAACAGACACAGAAAGGATCATTGAAGAAGACAGTACAGTTGGAGAAGGGGAATCAATTGGAGAAGAACTCTCAGATTTAGAGGATGCGGAAAGGTCAGACCAACCTGTTGTCAGACGCTCATCCAGGGAAAACAAAGGTGTTCCACCCCCAAGACTGTCTTACCTAACAAAGTCAGCAGAAGCTCAAGAGCCCTTAACATGGGATGAGATTGAGAAAATGCCAGCAGAAGAAGCTGCTGAATGGCATAAAGCTGCACAAGAAGAAATTGATGCATTGGATAAAAATAATACTTGGATTCTTACAAAATTACCTCCTGGCAAGAAAGCTATAGGATGCAAATGGGTATTCAAGTTAAAAAGGAATGCACAAGGAAAAGTGGAAAGGTATAAAGCCAGATTAGTGGCAAAGGGATATCTTCAAAAATATGGAGAAGATTTTGATGAAGTGTTTGCACCTGTAGTGAAACACACGACAATTAGAACACTTCTGAGCATTGCAGTCTCAAAAGGCATGCAAGTCAAACACATTGATGTGAAAACAGCGTTTCTTCACGGAGATATAACTGAAGACTTGTATATGGAACAGCCAACAGGTTTCATAAATACAAAACAAAGACAGCTAGTGTGTAAATTAAACAAAGGTCTTTATGGATTAAAGCAAAGTGAAAAATGTTGGAATGACAAATTGCATGAAATATTGACAAATTTAGGATTTAAGCAAGGTGAAGCAGATAAATGCTTGTACACTAGGTGCACAAATGGACAATATGCATACATTTTAGCTTTTGTTGATGATCTGCTCATTGCAAGCAAAAGTGAGCAAGAGTACAAGGACATTGTAAAATGTTTAAACCTCAATGTTGAGATAAAAGAACTTGGTAATGTGTCATACTATCTTGGTATAGAAATTAAGAAACAAAATGATGGTTCTTATCTTCTAAGCCAGAAGCAGAAAATAAATGAGCTTATTGAAAGTTTAGGTATGCAAGATGCCCAAGTTGTAAGCACTCCCATGATCACTGATTTTCTGAAGGATGAAACAGTAAGAGAACCTTTACCAGATAACATCCAATATAGATCAGCCATAGGTAAGCTTTTATATCTAGCTACCACATACAGGGCTGATATAGCAAATGCAGTAGGAATTTTGAGCAGAAGGGTCAGCTCACCTACCAAATCAGATTGGACTGCAGTTAAAAGAATGGTAAGGTATTTAAAGGGTACCATTGATTGTAAATTAAAGATTTCAGCCAATAGTAATCCAAAACTAATATGTTACTGTGATTCAGATTGGGCAGGGGATCATTCTAATTATAAATCCACAAGTGGATATGTGTTTATGTATGGAAATGTACAAATTTCATGGGCCAGTCATAAACAAAGTATTGTGAGTTTGTCTTCTACAGAAGCTGAATACGTGGCCGTATCGGAAGCGTGCAGAGAACTGATGTGGATTGAAAAACTTTTGCTGGATTTCGGAATAGCTGAAAAGAGACCAATCCAGATAATGGAAGATAATCAGAGCTGCATCCGACTGTCACAGAATGACAAGGTTCAGTCACGCACCAAGCACATCGCAACGAAATACCACAACGTGCGAGAGTTGGCGAAAGAAGGGGTCATCAGTCTACACTATTGTCACACCAGTGAGATGACAGCTGACATCATGACCAAACCATTACCCAGAGAACATTTTGTGAATCTGCGTATAAAGCTTGGACTTTGTATGAATAAATAATTGCATGACAGTTATGCATGAGAAGGGGTTTGTTGGAATGTAATTGTATTTTACATGCATTGCCTGTCACCTATTATTTCTCTGTGATTACTCTGTGACCTCTGATGTGAATTACTTAGAGAGGTCACACAGCTATGCAACTTCCTGTGGGGGATAGATGCAGCAGATGCAGCACATGGAGCACATGGAGCTCATGATCTCTCCTAACCTGAGAGGATCTATGGTGGTGTGAGCATCCATTACCATCTAAGCACATGGAAGGAGCTGATAATACAAATGTATAGTAATATGTATATATAAGCCTGTCTGATTATAATCAAACTGCAAACTGTGAGTAAACAGATGTTTTGTTACTTCAACTTTAAAGTGACTCAGCAGTGAATTATTCAGGGGTGAATGAGAGAGAGATGAAGAAAGAAATTAACATTTCTAAAGCTGAAGCTGTGTGTACTAAAATCTGCTAATTATTTACTACAAATAATCCAACAGTCTCAACAGCACATCCTCACTCAGACAGTTGAGGAAGCAGCATATTTAAGGGCAAGTTCCATGCTAGGGTCCAAATGCACACAGAGAATCTGAGAGAACATGCAAAACACGTACTACCAAAAAGGCTGCACTAGGGGACAGCTCCACCACATATGGCCAAACATCCCCTGACTCCTACAGCCCCTCCAGTAGTCAACACTCAGGCTCACCCCCATCGCCACCAACCGCACCCCCGTCGCCACCAACCGCACCCCCGTCGCCACCAACCGCACTGGGGTATAGTACCAGCGCAGCAAAACCTTGTAGCCATTTTCCACAATTATAGTGGAAATCCCCAACTTGGACATATGCTCCCATAAAGCCTCCCACCCTTCCTCTCCCAGTTCCCGCCCTAAATCAAGCTCCCATTGCCCCATGCACTTATGTTTAACTACTCCTCTACGATTCAAACAACGACAGATCTGGGAAAGGGCCCCTTTCTGTACCACTGGTCCCAACAACCCCTCAAAGGAGGCCTTGCTCTGCCACAAATCCACTAGCACTTGGGGTCAAGAAAGGTAATGCTTAACTTGTAGATAGGGGAATAAATCTCTAGGTAGCAACCCATTTTGTAATTTTAATTCGACAAATGGTCATGTCCCCTGTAGCCAAATCAAAATACTGCCTCATACATACTAAGCCCTTCTTTTCCCATCTCCTAAATAAGGCTTGACCTCTCCCTGGGGAGAATTCCTCATTATATAACAGTGGTATGTACCAGGAATAACACTTACCCTCCATAAGACTCCCCCGAACACCACACCAAATTTTCATGGTAAAGGCACGATAAGGGCACCCATTACCCACTCCCAGACTACTAGAAGGCAGCCAGGGTAGATGCGATAACTGTACAACATCCTCTCCCTCCTGCTCCAACTTCACCCATTGCTTAGCGTCCATCACTTGCCATACTAAGAGAGCTTGCAACTGCGCTGCATAGTACTACCTACATACGTTTGGAACTGCTAACCACCCATCTTGCCTCCCCACCTATAAAACCTGTCTAGCAACCCTAGGGTGCTGACTTGCTCAAATAAATTTGAGAGAAGTGGTGCTGAATACCGTCTAGCTTATGGGGAAGAATCCTGACTGGCAGAATCCTAAATAGGTAAAGGAGTCTGGGCAACATCATCATCTTTAACACTTCAATCCTACCTATCCAAGACACTTAGACCATCTATTCAGATCCCATCCAATATGGCTCAACAAAGGCTTATAATTTAATTCATACAAGTTCTCACCCGTGCGCCCCACCCACGACCACCCCCAGGTAGTGTATGGAAGTATGCACCCAGCGGAAGGGAAATTGGGACCACAGGGCCGTCTCTTGCTCCTTCCAGATACTAAGATTAAGAATCTCAGATTTCCCCATATTAACCGAAAACCCGAAACTAACCCATATGTCTCCAACTCAATCATAACCGTCCACAGGGAGACCCCAGGACTCATCAGGGTCAGCAAGACATCTGCAAAAAGATTTATTTTGTGTTGTATCCCATTTGCACAGACCCACGATATCAAGCTTGAATTCTCTATGCCAAGGGCTCAACAACCAAGGCAAATAACAGTGGGGATAGGGAATACCCCTGATGTGTGCCCCTCCCCAGACCAAAGGTCTCCGAATACCCACCATTAACTTTCACACAGGCCACTGGGTTATTGTATACCATTTCCGAGCAGCCACAATACTCGAAACATGAAGGCCCTCGAAACCCGATTGAAAGTCTTCTCCACACCGAGTGATAATCCACCTCACCCTATCCATCACACTGAGCATCCTGCGTATGTTATCTCTCATCTGTCTATTACATACAGACCCCGCCTGATCCTGATGGATAACTCCAGGGGCCCACCGGGCCAAACTATCTGCTAGCACCCAAGTCAAAATCTTAGTATCTACACCCAATAAAGAGATGGGGTGATATGAACTACATTGTGTCAGGTCTTTACCCTCTTTCGGAATCACCATAATACCTGCCAGGCACATAAAATACGGAAGCTGTGTACCATCACCTAAGGAGTTAAAAAACCAAACCAAAGGCTCCACTAAAAAAATGATGGAAATGCTTATAGAAAGCTACTGTGAAAACATCCAACCCCGGAGATTTACCCAGTTTCATAGACCGGATCACACCCTGTACCTCAATATCAGTAATCAGACGCTCCAGCAACCCAATCTCCTCTCCGGCAGACTCTGCAGGCCATGATTCTCAAAATGAGCATCTAATTCTGCTTCTGACTGTTCACATTCGGGTGTATATAGTTCCCTGAAGAATTCTACAACAAGCTACCGAATGAGGCCATCCCTCCGCACAGGTTCCCTAAGCTTACTTTTAACAGAAAGATTTATTATTCCTAGCATGCTGCCGTTTCAAACGATGAGCTTGCAACTTACTGGCTTTGTTATTGTCAAGCCTCTTAAGACTTGTTAACTGTAAAGTCTCAATACTTTGGGCACACCAGAACACACTTGAAGTCTCTTTCTTTTCTGAAGTTTCCTTTATTGAATAAATACAGTTAATTTACTCACAGTCAGATGTTCAGAAGTGTTGGCCCAGGGCACAGAGACTCCATAATTCTGAGAGCTGTATCAGTGGTTGGAGGTAGAAATCTGAGGAGAGGCAGCTTTATTGCAGAGGTGAGAGAATAGTTGAACAGGCAGAAGTAGCTCAGAGCTGGGTGACTGGAGAGTGCAATATCTCATTAGGAAGATATATTCAAGGTAAAAAACCAAGTTCGTTCTAAAGAATGAAGCAGGACAAGTGCTGTCTGAAGCAAGATGGAGAATGCCTCATGGCGAGGGGGAGGGACAGGCTAAGAAGGGCTCACACAGGCCCAGGGAGGAGAGGGTAAATAGACCATTGGGGACAGAGCCTGCCATCGGGTAGCAAGGGGTGGTCCTAGAGGACAGCCCTCAATTGGAGGCAAAGGTCATACCTGGCTGATCTCTCAGGACAGAGATAGTAAGAATGACCAGGAAATGATAGCAGATAGACAATGGAGCCAAGCTTGGCTGAGAAAGAGAGGAGGTCTGGGCAGCAGCACAAACCAATGATAACAGTTCTTATACTGACAAGCAAGTGTGGCTGCATTGCCTGTGAACTACATTACATACAATGCATTGCTCACGTATCTTTGCAGTGAGAACTGCAGCAATGAAAGTCCTTAGAAGTGAGAATAACAGTAAAAGCATTAAACACATTTTAAGATCACATAAACTAGTGTGAGGCTGTCAGAGGTCAGAACAGTTATTAAATTCAAAATATCTCTATTTTGCAGGTGGTATTTAAGATCTTCCATCTCCCAATCCCTCAATCTCTGTTACACGTCTCCCAACTGGCACAGTACGTCCCTATCTGTGGGATGTGCCCGATGGCAATGAGCCAAAGCAGATAAGCGTTGTCTCAATTCCATCAATTCTTCCATCCTCTTTCTCCTCTATACAGCAAGAGCAACCAGATGTCCCCTCAAAGTGGCTTTCAACCCCTCCCAGAGGGCCTCTGAAGACACCCCCTCCTGATCATTCGGTTGTAAATAGTCATCCAACCATGACTCCACTCGCTGTGCCAGTAAAGGCTCGTCAACGATACTGTCAAAGTCTCCAATACTACAAACTAGTCAAATCTAAACCAAAACCAGATCCAGCCACTCGGGGGCATGGTCCGACCATACAATCTGCCCAATACCAGCATGTCTCTGGGTGGAAAACAACACCTTAGTCACAAATATGTAACCAACCCCAGAATAGCTCTGGACAGAGGAGAAGAAAGTGTAGTTCCTGTCTAGACTATGCGTCTCCCTCCATCCATCTATGAGGTCTAGTGTGGCCAAAAAAAGGTTAAAGGTAAGGTTAAAATCCCCTCCGCCTCTTGGAATCCTAGAATCTCTGAAAGACGGTGATCAAAAAATTGTCCCTGACCCACATTCGGGGCATAAATATTTGCAAACGTGTACATCCGCCCCTCTACTGCATACACAACCAGCAAAAAAATGACCCCAGGCATTCCATTTAATCTCCACTTGTAAGTCTTTAGAAAACAGAATCCCCACTCCCCCCCTTCCTAGATTCCTTCACATTAGCAGCCCAGAACCTAAGTGGGTAGTGACGCGAGACCACCAACTTCTCATGTACCTATAGGAGATGAGTCTCCTGTAGAAAACAAACATCCCCTTTAGCCTATCCAACTCTTGAAACAGTAGACTCCGCTTTCCAGGCGTTAAGACCTTTCACATTATACAAAATTCCCAACTCAGATTTCCTCGGCATCCTATACCCTCCCCACCCACCCACCCACCCCACACCTCCCCACCTCCTGATCCTTGTCAGGATTACATCCATTTACAACTACACCATCCAAGAAAGTGAATTCCCCAGGTCAGTGTTTCATCACGCTATTACCTCCAGAAAAATCATCAGTTCTCTCCCCAACACACACAACTCTCCACAAACATACTACACTCTCCCAGCACTCTCACCACATACATCCCTATGTCTCCCTCCCCCGAGCTTACAATTAACTCTCCAATCAACACCCACTACTCACCCCCTTAGCCCCACCCCAGTCCATAGTTCTATCAGTCGCTTCCAGAACAATCCCCACCCCACTTGTCAGAAAGGGACATACAGTACACCAGCCAGCATCTCTGCTCAGAGTCTCAAGATTGCCCCTCCGCAGCCCCTGGTTGTTGTTGATTGCCATTTTGATGGGGCCTATGCTGGTGTCCGCCCACTCCTTGCCAGCGGAACCCTGCCAAGCATTTCCGAAACTCCTCCTGGTGGCGATCTATAGCAGATTTCTAGAAACCAACCACTGTAGTGCTTCCCAGGCCGCAGCCAACAAAGTAAATTTTGTAGAAACACCATTGATAGCCACCATCAGACCAAATGGGAAAGTCCATCAACGGCGTATCTGGGCCTTTGTCAAAGCCTAGGTCGCTTCCCAAAAGGACTGACATTTGGCCAACGTAGCTGTGGCTAAATACTGAAACTCCACCTCCAGTCCATTTCTTTGTAATCTTTCCCATTACCGTGCTTTGCAGAGCATGGCATCTTTATCTGGAAGTAACAGGAAGCAGACCACAATGTCCCAGGGTTTACCATCCACTCGAGGGCCCAATGCCCTATGCCCTCTCTCGATCAGGGGTGCCTCCACCATGCTGTCAAGATTCCAGTGCCATCAACCACACATATAACTACTGCACAATACTACTGAGGTCCTTATATTCTGTAGTTTCCGGTATGCCCCACACTCTCACATTTTGTTATGCCTTGTGCGGTTCTCAAGATCTTCTATTTTATATAACAAGTCCCGCTGTTCCTCCTGAAGCTTCAACACTGACTTCTGCATCTCCTGTGCACCTAATTCGCAGTGGTCAAGACATTCTTCCACCTGATTCAGGCGGGTACCAATGGTCACTAAGTCGGATTTAATCTGTTGTATTGCCTCCTTAATCTGGGTTTTAAGTGAGGCAATGTCTTGCTTTCAGATTTCCGAACCATGCCTGGAAATCTGTTGCTATGACTCCTGAGGCAGCCTCCATCCCAGTGTCTATAATTTTTAGCTATAATGTTCTACTTCAGGTATGCTGCACTATTTCCCATCCCCCATCTCTCTTTTCCTATCAGTCAAATGAAGGAATTTCTGGCTGATCACAAATTCTGATGGGGCCTCCCACTGCTAGGGCAACTCAGCTACCTGGTATAGCTTGTTATAAATGTAACTTATTGAGAAAAGGTGTGGCAAGGACACCAATTGCAAGCCTCCAGCACATATGAAAGACCCAATTACAAGTCTCTAGCACATATGCAGCACCTATGACTGGTCCAGGGTAGAGGAGAAGTGAATTCTCACCACAGTCTATAAAACCACGCTGCAGACAAAAACTCTGAAAAACTAGCCATGCTGGAAAGAGTTTTCCACGAAGGGGGTACTCTTCCCCCCACCTTCGTAAAAACTAATTCTTTATAGCTAAGAATCTTTCATTCATTCTTTCTTCCTTTCTTTCTCTCTGTTCTATGACCTTTCTAAGTTTGTATGACAGTGAGGAATAAACTTTCCTTCCTATTGTTAGACTCTGTTCTGTAATACTACTAATGCCAAGAGCCAATATTTGTGCTGTTGCTAGTGAGAAACAAAGATTCCTTTTCTTCTTCTAACGTAATATGAGTTTTTTTTATAATAGCAGCAACCAAACGCGCAGCCTAGTACACCAGCAATCTGCATTGCCTAGCTGCCAGCATTATCTCCATCGGCGAGGTGGGAGTGGGTTCACGCTGGTCTGCGAGACCACGTGGCAATCACGCACCACTCCTCCGCCAGTGTGCGGCCCTCTCCGCCTCAATTCTTCAGTGCCATATTAAAGATAAGCATCAAAATTGGCTGGAAAAGTCAAATGAGGGCTATTTAGCTGAAAATGGGGGAGGGGGGGACAGCTTTGACCCGATCAGCACTCCAAATTCAGGCTGCCATCGCTCCCGATGACATCACTTCCTCTCCCCCAGTGGAATCTTTAACTCATTCCCACCCGTACCCACTAAGATCCATTCCATCACCACAATTAATCTCCATCCTCACCTCACCCGTACCCACAGGAGTCAATTCTATTTACTTGTTCGCAGCCCTGTTTTCTTCAGAACACCAACAACCTTGCTGTGGTTTTTTAAAGATGGTATTCACTATTTAACCAGTGAGTGTTCCAAGCCTTAGACTGGTGTTCTGGCTGCCTCCATGGACATTCCAAGCCTCATTCTGGCACTCCAACTGCCTCTCAGAGTGCATTCCAAGCCTCATTCTGGAGTCACCAGAGATTTGGACTACACCCCCACAGGAATCTCATGGCAACTTCCTCCATTCCTGTAGGAATCCCACAATCCCCATTCCCATGCAGCTTTCGCTGTGGCTACACCTACACTGGCCTTCACCCCACAGTGAATCCACACAATATTAACACTGGCTATTCAGAGGCCAATATTCAAAAGATTTATCTAGTAACTTCCACACAAGCCTTTGGCTTTTACTAAAGTCTCTACCCCTCCCCCCCACCCCAGCAGATAAATTTTGCCTGTCCATCAAGTAGGCTAATCAAAGTTGATCTGGTTGAAGAGTTGCCATTTTGGGTGTTCCAGGGGCATAGCTTCAGTTTAGCCAAACAGTGCCAATTAGAATAATGCAGCCAAACTTATCTAGTTAAGTTAGGTTGCTGCAAATAAAGCAGAGGACTTCTTTATTCAGTTAATTTTAATCAAGCGCGTTCGACAGCACTTTAACCACATAAATTACGTACTGTACCCAAATGTACATCACTTCTATTGCTTTCAGGCTTGTAGGTGATATATAGTAAGTGCTACTGAATATACAGGGTAAAATTAAAATCAGATAAAGATATCCTGTTAGCTATATACAGCTAACGTGCTACTCAGTATCAGCTCCTTTGTATTTCAAGCATCTCTCACAAAACAATGAAGTTTAGGTGTAGCAAATATAGGAGAGATGGCCATAATCTGAGGGTGAAAACAGGAGCAACCTTAGGATGTATTTCTTCAAAGAAAGGGTGGTGGGCGCTTTCCAGGAGCAGTGAGAAAAACAAACAGTAAGAGAAATAGAAAACAGTGCTGGAAATAAGCAGAGATAATCCTTAGAAGTGTGAGCTACAGACCAGTCACACTAGCCAGCAGTAATCTGGCCATTGCATTATGTGCTTCTGTGTTAAGGTAGGCAGCTTCATTCAGCAATTTAAAACACTATCTTTGGCTATGTAACGTCTGAAGAAAATTCCTGTGGTAACTGGAAACCAGTGTCTATACTGGGATTGTCTTTAGTTGCTTGCTATTATAGCACTTGGATTCTGTGGATTGAATTTAATGTTTTTTGCACGTCAATCCTCCAAGGACTCTTCTTCTTGGGACTGCTAATTGTAAATTTTACTTTGCACAAGTGTCAATAGAGCTTTAGTGTTTTATGTATCCAGCCTTGTCTGTTCCAGGACATTTCCTCAGGGCTTCCCATTGCATACGGGACAGAAATTTCACCCATCCCCAATAGAATCTAACCCATACCCACCTGTAACGCTATTTACTTGCTCACAGCTCTCTGTTTCCTCCCAATCCCAACAGCCTCCTGTGCCTTTCTGAATGATATTTACTATTGAACCAATGAAAGTTCCAAGCCTCGTTCTGGTGCTCCAATTACTGTCCCCCTCAGTGCATTCCACTTCATTCTGGAGTAAGAGATTTTGACTACACTCCTGCAGGTATCCTGTGGCAGCTTCTTCCATTCCTGCAGGAAACCCACTGTCCCCATTCTTGTGCAGCTCTCTATTCCCCATAATTAGCCTGTTTTTTTTAGGATAGACACAACAAATATGCTTGAGGTAAATCTGCATACACTAGAATAGCATGTGCAAATTTTAGTCCTGCATGTCAGCATTGTGAATATCCTGAAATCTTGACTGGCTGTAGAGGTGTTTAGAAAGAAATTGTTCTCCACACTTAATGACAGCAAAAATTGTTTTCTGTTCTGTGCTATTTGCAAATGTGATGGGGGTAATTCTATAAACTGGTGCTAAATATTACACTGTGAAGCAACAGGTTTTGGTATAGTCGAATACAGCAAAATAATATGTTTACTTTTTTACCTTGTCTGGCTGTTTCTGTGAGGCCCTGCAGGTGGCCTTCACGGTCACCCACACTACCACACTCCTAGTATCAGTCCCATCTGAAAGGGTAAATACCCATTCCCTATTTAGAAGTACCACCCCACGCGTGATTTTATAGATCTCTATCAGCATCTCCCTCTTAGCTGTCTCTTTGCTAAGTCTTGCCCTCATTAGAGAGAAAAGATTTTGAATGTTTCCAATGCAGAGAACAAGACAAGACCATTATATAAACATGCTGTGGTCACACCGTTCCTGAAGAAGCCTTCGCTTGACCCTACCTGTCCTTGCAACTATCGACCCATCTCCCTCCTCCCCTTCCAAGTTACTTGAACGCGCCGCCATTCACCGCCGCTGTCTTGACTTTCTCTCATCTCATGCTGTTCTTGACCCACTCCAATCTGGCTTTCGCCCTCTTCATTCAACTGAAACTGCACTTGCAAAAGTTTCCAACGACCTGTTCCTAGCCAAATCCAAAGGTCTCTATTCTATCCTCATCCTTCTCGATCTGTCCACCGCTTTTGACACTGTTGATCACTGCCTACTTCTTGATACGCTGTCTTCATTTGGATTCCAGGGCTCTGTTCTTTCCTGGTTCTCCTCCTACCTCTCACTTCGCACCTTTAATGTACACTCTGGCGGATCCTCTTCCACTTCTATCCCTCTACCAATCGGTGTACATAGTAACATAGTAGATGACGGCAGAAAAAGACCTGCACGGTTCATCCAGTCTGCCCATCAAGATAACTCATATTTGCTGCTTTTTGTGTATACCCTGCTTTGATTTGTACCTGTACTCTTCAGGGCACAGACCGTATAAGTCTGCCCCTCACTATCCCCGCCTCCCAACCACCGGCTCTGGCACAGGCACAGACCGTATAAGTCTGCCCAGCACTATCCTCACCTCCCCACCACCAGCCCTGCCTCCCAACCACCGGCTCTGGCACAGACCGTACAAGTCTGTCCAGCACTATCCCCGCCTCCCAACCACCAGTCCCGCTTCCCACCACCGGCTCTGGCACAAACCGTATAAGTCTGCCCAGCCCTATCCCCGCCTCCCAACCACCAGCCCCGCCTCCCGATCTTGACTAAGCTCCTGAGGATCCATTCCTTCGGCACAGGATTCCTTTATGCTTATCCCACGCATGTTTGAATTCTGTTACCGTTTTCATTTCCACCACCTCCCACGGGAGGGCATTCCAAGCATCCACTACTCTCTCCGTGAAAAAATACTTCCTGACATTTTTCTTGAGTCTGCCCCCCTTCAATCTCATTTCATGTCCTCTCGTTCTGAAGGGGTGGAACGCCGGATACTACTCGAATACTATGAATACTACTGACCACTAGAACAACCTCATGTTTTGTGCCTACTGATGGACTTATACTTATGGACTCTAACTCTGCTTTTGGCCTCTTAGCCATACTTTATTAATGCACTGGACCTTTTGTGCCTTACATATAATGAGCCTAGACTAAGACCAAAACCTGTGCAGTTTAGACTTTTACTAGTAGTATGTATTTGTTAACCAGCAGCTAGATAACAAATTGTAGTAGTCAGCAATTTAGGGCAGCTGGCTCTGCCAGCCCAGTCTCGTGATCCATGCATAGAGGCTGTATTGTGTAAATGTGCTGGAACACTGAAATAAGTTACTGTTTTGCTGCAGTTTATACTATTTTGCTGTAAAGGACAATTTATTGTGCTTAGCTAAAAGAAGCTGTAACCAGATAGCAGAACCAGCTGGAACTTGTGCTGCTTATCAGTATATTGCCTTATATGGTATATGCAATGCCAAATAACTGTGAATAGACTAGAGACCAGTGTTGGAAATAGAGGGTTGTGTGCAAAGCCAAAGATAAGTTTCGTTTCCTGGGTTTTGTGTAAGATCCTCTGTCTGTAACTGCGCATGACTACTGATAAGAGTGTATAAGAACGAGTGTCAGGTGACGCTCAGTGAGCAGTATCCTGAGATTACTCAGTACTGTTCAATTGCTAGCAATAAAAGCTGTCCTGCCTTTGGAACCAAAATTGTCTTTTGTTTTCTGATTTTCGGACCCGTTTCATTGGCAACCCAGATGGGACAACAAAAGGGAAATGGATTATATTCTTTCCCCTCCCCACTGCAGCCGGGTCGGCTCATCGACCCCCTCCCGAGAAGGTGATAAGTGGCCACCGCTGATTTCAGCGTTCACCTCCCGGCGGAGGGCCAATTGATTCCGGCTGACTGGAAGTGGGGCTGTGAGGTTCCGGCAAGACACCTTTTTCTATTTCAGAGAGAAGCGTACGACGGCGCGGCCTGCGACCCCGGCGGACAGGCGAGTATACTCTACGTAGTGACCGGCCCAGTAAGGACCGAAGAAGAGGCGTGATCACCCTCTTTTAGCCAGTGACTAATACGGACTATTGGTATAAGACTAGGTCCCGAAACTCACTAGGCTCCGACGACGAAACCGAGCAGCGAACGGGAGGGTTTCTTGTGGCGTATGAAAATGTAGACTCAGGCTTCTCTGAACTGCAGATTCCATGACCTTGTGTACACGAGCTGCATGAGCTGTAGAATGGAATGTGTTTAGATAACGTGCTTGAGAACCAGATGAACTGTTCAGCAGCTGAGGAGTGCAGGTTTTTTGTTGTCTTAGGCTGCTATAGAGTAAAAGCAGTCCGGGGTTTGGGACCCACTCATAAGACCACAGCCGGTGGTGGGAGTGGGCTCGAGGAAATAATTACTCCGGGTGCATGTTAACAGAGTGATATGAGCCTTTGAACTTAACTGTTGCATCATGTTAGAAGTTATTATAAGATACTAGGAAAAAAAAAAAATGCCCGTTTCTGAGTGCAATGAAACGGACGCTAGCAAGGGGCCCCCTCCCTCCGTCCCTCGGAGCTACTTGCGTTACTTGTTCGGGGTTCGCGTTTGCCTCGCATTTCGGCCCTCGAGTGTTATAGCTCCGCCCTCGACGTCATGACGTTTTGACGTGTTGTTTTTTCATAGAGAGATAAGATTTTGTTTCTCTGAAACAGGAGAACTATGTATTCTATAGCAGACGGTGCAAGCTTTGTATATGCAGCACCAGGATTTCGTTGCTGGGGATAATGTTGTTTATCTTTCTTGAATCTGGTTGTTAAAAAGGGTATGACAATTCATGCTTTTCTTTAAGTCTTATGGGTATAGTATTACGGAGGTTAAATATAAAGCCTCCCTTCAGGAATGCAGCCTTGATGTTCCTCCAGCTGTTTTTGTCACGCTATGTTAACTTTCAACTTTGTGATTTACTGAAAGGTGCATGATGGCATTTTCAGCTCCATGCTGCACTTGGGTTCAAAGCACGGTGCATCTGTTGTAATTTACTGTGAGATTTATGGTATCGTGTTCATTTACTGACCATAGTCCCTAAAGAATGTAAAGAAAACCACAGAAGGTATCCCACACCCCAAAAGCTAAAACATTGGATTTTAAAACTCAGATTTGTAGCTTATGTCAAAGTTACCGAGAGAGCTTGTTGCAGCTTGTTTCCTCCCCACTTGTGCACAGATACATTCAGTTTAAACAAACCCTGCATTCGGGAAAAAAAAAAAAAAAAAAAAGGGTCCAGTTTGTGCTTTTCTTCAGGGACATATCAGCTGCCTGTAGCCATGAGCAGTTGCCTTTTATGCAAACCTTATGAGTCTCGTAGGCAGTGCAAATCACAGCTGCTTAATTGTATTGCACTAAATTTGTTTTCCTCCACTGCAGAGGAGGGATGCAAATCCCTAAGTTATTCATGAGACTTGCAGACTATTTCTTGCCTATTCTCTGTACCTACATCAGTAGGATTTGTACAATAAATGTTTGTCTGGTGAAATATCCCACGTGTATGTTCTGTACCCCAGGTAATTGAGATTTCAGAGAGATAAGTTTTAGGTTTCATGTGGATTTCCAGTGTTCGTTGTTCGTTGTTTCAGTGTTCAGTTGTTTGCTTATGACGTCACTCTTCTTTCTTTTATTGATGACTTGCTCCCTCTGCTGATCTTTGTGTGTATTACATGCCCAAGTTGCTTTGGGAAAGAAAGAAAAAAAGAAAAAAAAAAAAAAAAAAAAAAGGAAGACAGTCCCTGCCCAGAGGAGCTTGCGGTCTAGACTAGGGCAGACAGATAAGACTCACAATTACAGACTTTTGTTTTAATAATGTGATTTAGGCAAGGAACCGTTTGTCTACTAACCTACTTAATGTGTTTAATTCATCATGCTTGTGATAAATATATCTGTGTTACTTTACCTTGGGCAATTGTGACTCCAGAGATCTTGCCCCCTCCAGGGTAAAGGAATTTAGCTGAATGTTCAGATTAAGAAGTTGTTAATGTACCTTGAATGAGAATGCTTTGTGCTGCTATAGAACATTTCTAGGCACCTGCCTATGTGCTGACATCATCCTTGTTCTAACTTTTCTCCATAAATCATATGTCTCATGATTTTAGCTGGACGCTTAAACCAGGTTGTCCAGAGAGGTGAGGTGTACCATGAATCACATTGTGAAGAAGATGGAAGCAAGTTCCCAGTCATTGAAAGGTTACTGAGATGTTTGAAGCTTGTAAAAGATATACTGCCAATGTGCAAGTTGTGTGAATAACCACATGGCAGGAGTACATGATTATGTGCTATGAAAGTACACTTGTAAGTTCGATAGAAGGGTTGTGGAAGTGGATATATGTGGAAGTGTTTCAACAGGACTATACTGTTTGGGGATAGGCCACAGAATAGCAATTCATTTTATTCTGTATTACCTATCAAAAGAAGCATGAAATTTGAGTATAGAAGTAAGCTAATGGCATTTTGTTAAGGGTTTGACCAGATATTGAGTGAATTATTATCATTTATGCCCTGAGGCCTACATAGAGGCCCTGTATCGTTTGGAGTCCTCTTTCTTGTTTTTCAGGTTCATCAAATTGTCCTCTCACCTTAGTTGGCAGGCAGGACGTGACATCATTTGACTGTGATCACTGATGGCACCAGTCTGTGTTAAGGCCTGCTGTCCACCATTCCTGAAACAGACTTGGCCACCGCATTCTCCTCTGTTCTCAGGGTTGTTGCCTATTACTGCAATGAACTTTCTAGAATTGTAACCTTTATATCCCAAAACAACTCTGTTAATGTTGCACCAATGCTGGAAGGGGATTTTGGTTGAACTCATTTTGTTAGATAGACTGCTAAACTCTAGGCCAGCATTTAAACTGGTGGTCCATATAGGAATATTGCTATACATTCTCAATTGTAATGATTTCTTTTTGCTTACTTGGTATAGGCATCATCAGTAACGCCTCTGAAGCCACTGATTGTTTCCTGTATGATATTGTTTCAAGATCGCATGTATTGTCTCATGTTGCAAACACAAGATCCTAAAGTTCATCCAGTCCCGTTTCAGTTCTACCACCTTCCCATCTCCGGAAAAGGTTCGTTTGCGGATTAATACCTTTCAAAAATTTGAACGTCTGTATCATATCACCCCTGTTTCTCCTTTCCTCCAGAGTATACATGTTTAGTTCAGCAAGTCTCTCCTCATACGTCTTGTAACGCAAATCCCATACCATTCTCATAGCTTTTCTTTGCACCGCTTCAATTCTTTTTACATCCTTAACAAGATACGGCCTCCAAAACTGAACACAATACTCCAAGTGGGGCCTCACCAACGACTTATACAGGGGCATCAACACCCCCTTTCTTCTGCTGGTCACACCTCTCTCTATACAGCCTAACAACCTTCTAGCTACGGCCACCGCCTTGTCACACTGTTTCGTCACCTTCAAATCCTCAGATACTATCACCCCAAGATCCCTCTCTCCGCCCGTACCTATCAGACTCTACGGGCGGAGAGAGGGAACCTCAGGGTTCTGTTCTCACTCCTCTCCTGTTCTCCATCTACACTTCTTCCCTTGGCTCTCTGATATTATCTCATGGCTTTCAATACCATCTCTATGCTGATGACTCCCAAATTTACCTCTCTACCCCTGAAATCTCAACCAGCATCCAGACCAAGGTTTCAGCCTGCCTATCTGATATCGCTGCCTGGATGTCCCAACATCATCTAAAACTTAACATGGCCAAAACCTAATACTACTACTATTTAGCATTTTTATAGCACTACAAGGCGTATGCAGCGCTGCACAAACATAGAAGAAAGACAGTCCCTGCTCAAAGAGCTTACAATCTAATAGACAAAAAATAAAGTAAGCAAATTAAATCAATTAATGTGTACAGGAAGGAGGAGAGGAGGGTAGGTGGAGGCAAGTGGTTACGAGTCAAAAGCAATGTTAAAGAGGTGGGCTTTCAGTCTAGATTTAAAGGTGGCCAAAGATGGGGCAAGACATAGGGGCTCAGGAAGCTTATTCCAGGCGTAGGGTGCAGCGAGACAGAAGGCGCGAAGTCTGGAGTTGGCAGTAGTGGAGAAGGGAACAGATAAGAAGGATTTATCCATGGAGCGGAGTGCACGGGAAGGGGTGTAGGGAAGGACGAGTGTGGAGAGATACTGGGGAGCAGCAGAGTGAGTACATTTATAGGTTAGTAGAAGAAGTTTGAACAGGATGCGAAAACGGATAGGGAGCCAGGGAAGCGACTTGAGGAGAGGGATAGTATGAGTAAAGCGACCCTGGCGGAAGACGAGCCGGGCAGCAGAGTTTTGAACCGATTGGAGAGGGGAGAGGTGACTAAGTGGGAGGCCAGCAAGAAGCAGATTGCAGTAGTCTAAACGAGAAGTGACAAGGGTGTGGATGAGGGTTTTGGTAGAGTGCTCGGAAAGAAAGGGGCAGATTTTACGGATGTTGTAAAGAAAGAAACGACAGGTCTTGGCGATCTGCTGGATATGAGCAGAGAAGGAAAGAGAAGAGTCAAAGATGACCCCAAGGTTTCGAGCTGAGGAGACAGGGAGAATGAGAGAGCCATCAACAGAAATAGAAAACGGGGGGAGCGGGGAGGTGGGTTTGGGGGGGAAAATGAGAAGCTCGGTTTTGGTCATATTTAATTTCAGGTGGCGTTGAGACATCCAGACAGCCATGTCAGACAAGCACGCTGAAACTTTAGTTTGGATGCAAGGTGAGATATCAGGGGTCGAAAGGTAGATTTGGGAGTCATCAGCATAGAGATGGTAGGAAAAGCCATGGGATGAGATTAATGAACCAAGGGAAGAAGTGTAGATAGAGAAGAGGAGGGGACCAAGAACAGAACCCTGAGGTACGCCGACAGGCAGAGGGATAGAAGTAGAAGAGGATCCACCAGAGTGAACACTAAAGGTGCAGAGGGAGAGGTAGGAAGAGAACCAGGAAAGGACAGAGCCCTGGAATCCAAGTGAGGACAGGGTATCGAGAAGCATGCTATGATCGACAGTGTCAAAAGCAGCGGAAAGATCAAGAAGAATGAGGATGGAATATTGACCTCTGGATTTAGCAAGTAATAGGTCATTGGAGACTTTAGTAAGCGCAGTTTCGGTTGAGTGGAGAGGGCGAAAACCAGATTGTAGTGGGTCAAGAATAGCATGTGAGGAGAGAAAATCAAGGCAGCGGTGGTGAACAGCACGCTCAAGTAATTTGGAGAGAAAAGGGAGGAGGGAGATGGGTCGGTAATTAGAGGGACAAGAAGGGTCAAGTGAAGGCTTTTTAAGGAGTGGTGTGACCACAGCATGTTTAAAGGCAGTAGGGACAGTTGCAGTGGAAAGTGAGAGGTTGAGAATGTGACAGATAAAAGGAATAAGAGCAGGTGAGATGGCATTAAGAAGGTGGGTGGGAATGGGATCAGAGGAACAAGTGGTACATTTTGAGGAAGAAAGGAGAAGTGTAGTTTCCTCTATAGTAACTTCAGGAAAGGAGGAAAAGAGTAACCGAGCTTCTCATCTTCCCCCTAAACCTACCTCTCCTCTCCCCCCTTTCTCTATTTCTGTGGATGGCACTCTCATTCTCCCTGTCTCATCGGCTCATAACCTTGGGGTCATCTTTGACTCCTCTCTCTCCTTCTCTGCTCATATTCAACAGATTGCCAAAACCTGTTGTTTCTTTCTCTATAACGTTAGCAAAATCCGTCCCTTCATCTCTGAGCACTCTACCAGAACCCTTATCCACACTCTTATCTCTCGTCTTGATTATTGTAACCTGCTTCTCACCGGCCTCCCTCTTAGCCATCTCTCTCCTCTTCAATCAGTCCAAAACTCTGCTGCACGACTCATTTTCCACCAAAGTCGCTGTGCTCACATTAGCCCCCTCCTTAAATCACTTCATTGGCTCTCTATCTGTTTCCGTATTCAGTTCAAGCTTCTCTTATTGACCTATAAGTGTATTCACTCCGCCACTTCCCAGTACCTCTCCACTCTTGTCTCTCCCTACGCCCCCCCCCTTGGGTACTCCGCTCTGTAGATAAATCTCTCTTATCCGTCCCCGTCCCCTTCTCCTCTACTGCTAATTCTAGACTCCGTTCCTTTTGTCTTGCAGCACCTCACGCCTGGAATAGACTTCCCGAGCCTGTGCATCTAGCCCCACCTTTGGCTGTTTTCAAGTCCAAACTTAAAGCCCACCTCTTTACCACTGCTTTTGACTCCTAACCACTCCTCACTTGCCCTGTCCTTTAACCTCACCTTTTATTCCCTTACCCTTAATTGTTCTGTTTACCTGTCTTATCTAGATTGTAAGCTCTTTGAGCAGGGACTGTCTTTTTGTGTATGGTGTACAGCGCTGTGTATGCCTTGTAGCGCTATAGAAATGATAAATACTAGTAGTAGTATATCACTTCTTCCTTGAAGCATTACATTCTGAGGCTGAACAGGTGGTGATTAGATGACTTGCTCAAGGTTGTACAGTGGAGAGGTCAATAGAATAAGGTCGCTGGGCTCACAATGTTACACAGGAAGCCTTAATACAGAAGGCTCATTTCACCAGATCCTGGTCCTGGTTTCTACTGATCTGGATGTATGAGAGCAGGTGATGGTCAGAAAGATTGGCAAAAAAAAAGTTTCTATGGACTCAGATGTATCTAAAAGCACAGCTGCCAGTTGCAAAGCTGGGGTTGCCTAGTAACTAGCAGGAGAAACCATAGAGGCCTAGCAGTGTACAGAGAGCAGTATGTTCCTGGCACCCAAAGGAGGACAATTGAGGAAAAAAGACTGGGAGAGGGGAAAAGCGGAAGATGGGGCACCAACACAAGAAGCAATGGGGATTTCCAGCAGTTGGCATAAGCAAAGAAAAAAATGTGCTTCTTGAGGGATTCTAACAGCAAATCCCTTGACACAGAAAAGAATGGATGAGTCAGCAGCTGCTGGCAAAAACAACTCCAAGACTCACAGCAACAGGTGTGAGACCTGGCTTGGCGCCAGCACAGTCTAGCAGCTTCAGGACAAACTAAATTTCCCTTACCCTCCTCCCTTAGACAACAATGGTCCATCGAGCCCAGTGTAACCTCTCAGTGTGGCTCGATTGCTTAAACTGAGGAGGATGGAGCAACCCAAGGTCAGACTGGTGTAGGTTGCCAATTCTCCCTCTCCCCTACCCAGATTGGAATTTAATAGAGTGGGAGAGACACTGGAGACACTTTCACTCCTCACCCACTCACACTCTCTCACAAACACACACGTTCATGTGTTATAGTCCCTCTGGGGTGGGTGTCTCTTGCAGTTACCGCTGGGGGCAGGAGGAATGCTAGGGTGGGCTAGATATGTTGGGGGAAGAGTACGTTACAAACATGTGCAGGAATGGTGCGAAGATGTGGGTATGTGTATCCCACTCCTCATTCCGTTCACTTATGTTCTGGCCCTCCTATCCCCTTCCCTACCACCACTTAGCCTTTTCACCCCTCTGTTCCCATATTCCCTCCCCACTTACCATTCCCTACTTACCCTCTTAGTCCCAACTTCAGCAGCCAGCTCTGCCCCTTTCCCATATGCTGAACATCTTCCAAAAACCAAAAATACTAATAAATTTATTCATATGATGAGATGGTCCTGCTGGTTAAGAGGCTGTTGAGTAGCATTAGTGAGATTTAATTACCCTTCTAATCAGCTGTTTGCGGGGGCATGGTGAGCAAACAACAAATATTGCACCAATCAACTTGTTTAGTGAGGGATGCTGGGCTATGGCCATGGCAACAGAACCACTGATCATGAATCTGGTGGGCAGCCTTGCCAGATTGAAAAATAATTTCCCACACAAAACCCCGCCCCCGCTGTCATCACCCCGCCCCCGCTGTCACCAACCCCGCCCCCGCCATCACCAACCCCGCCCATGTAACTAACCCCGCCCCCGATGTCACTAACCACGCCCACCACAACCAGCAAAAATTTCCCGCAGCGGGTCGCGGAAAGCCGCAACCTTGGCAACATTGCTGGTGGGCAGTGTTTGATTACTTTATCAGCTCTATTCCTCTAGCTCTGTTTTATTGATTCCTTCCTAGATCTGCAGATAGAGCAAGCAAATTTTTAAATAAAAAATAAAATATACCCAGCAGAGTGTTCAATATTTCCACAATGAATATACAAGCAATCTACTTGAATATAATGGAGGGAAATAGTACATGCAAATCAAATCTCATGCATATTCATTGTGGAAATCTTGAACACCCAACTGGGTTGTGGCCCTCAAGGATCATGGTTCCCCACCCCTGTGGTGGCTTAAGCTCCTCTGCCAGTTCTTGCCTCTTGGAGGAGCACTGCCTCCACAACACACAGGCTGTGTCATTAATGAAGATTGGAAACATTTGCAGTAACTTGGACCCGCTGATGCTGTTAACTCCATGCATTACCTGGCATCATCATCAATGAAGGCTCAAAATGTCCATCACAAATAAGGTACTGACTCGCATGTCAAAGGTAGGCATTTTGGGTCTTTGATGATACCATCTCCAAGTCTCCACAGATCTAAGGCTGGGGTTTCTCAATCCCGTTTTCAAAACAAATATGGCCAGTCTGGTTTTCAGGATATCCACAATGAATACGCTTGTGCTATTTGCATATTTGTTCCTTTGTCTGGACCACTAGAGGACTTACTTCTTTCCTTCTGGAGGGAATCTTCCCCCTCCCCTCAACTACTCAACTGAAGAGCTTGGCCAGTGGTTCACAAACCTGGTCCTGGAGGCACCCCAGCCAGGTTTTCAGGATATCTACAATGAATATTCATGAGAGAGACTCGCATGCAGTGGAGGGCCGGCCTAGCATCATTGTGAATGCCTGGAGGTCGCCAAAGAGTGCCTTTTTTGGCAGCCTGATTTCTTGTCGCCACGAAAGGCTGATGAGATGAGAAGTTTGCTCTCTGCCTGAACTGCAACCTTCCAGGCCTTACTTCTGACCCTCCTGGAACTTTGGACGTGCCAACCTCAGAGCACGGGTCCCTGGTCAAGGCTTGTCTTCCAGCAACCTCTGTGGTTTCACTTCTTCGAGCTCCTTAACCAAATTGCTGAGGTACTCACCAAACAAGCCATTTGCCTCAAAAAGGCAACAACCAGGCACACCTTCGAGGTCACATCTGCCGCCCAGTTCCACAGCAACAGCTGATGGGCAGCCACCAACAACATGCCCTTAGCAAACACCCTCGCCATGTCATAGACTCCATCTGCCAAATAAGCCAACCCTGCTTCCAGGTGGGTGTACAGTACCAACCTATCTGCACCTGTCTGGTGGGTGTCAAAATATTTGATCATTCTGACTTCAAAGGTCTTACATTCCTATACTGTTTTAAAGTTCCCTTTTAGGATTCTTACCATGAAATCACTGGTACAGTGTGGTTTTGTAAAGTGCTGCCCCACAGGCATGACATCTTTATTGGTACTAGCATTTCTCTTCTTTAGCATATGACTTGTTTCTCCAATGTAGCAGCCTTCGTTGCATTTTTTACACTGAATGATACTTTTCCTTTGTGAATGACCGTGGACAGGACTTAAAGATCTGGGTTTTCTAGCCCATTATAAAGCATAAAATTGTACTGACATCACCAGCCAGACCAAATGAGGATGACGCACAACTCTGTGCAACAAGCGACCAATGAGAGGCCATGGAGGAAGAGTTTGGGGGGAGGGGGTGTCTACTACCAGTCAAGGCTGTACCAGGGAATCTATCTTGTGACAGGTTGGGTCCCTTCCGGCAACTGAAAAGCGCTCCACCTTCACGCTGGCTCTGGACGCCCATCAAGTCGAACTGAGGAGGCCACCAGTGGTTCACAAGGAGCTTGAAGGCCTGAAGCCCTAGCTCCCAGTCTCCCAGATCCAGAGAGCGACTGAGAAAGTCCACCTGCACACGGACTTTGCCTGCAAAATGGACTGCTGAGAGAGCCTGCGGATGCATGTCTGCCCACCCACAGACACCCCACCTCTATAGCCAGTGCCAGACTCCTGGTTCTGCCCTGCTTGTTGATATACTTCACTGCCACAACATTATCCAACAGCACTCTTGACTGCTTTCCCTTCCAAAAGCAGCTGAAACTTCTACAGAGCTAGGCTTCATGGATCAGGATGCTTTCTGGCTTGACCAAATGCCCTGTGCCACACACTCAAGACTGTAAGCTCCACAGTCGAAAAGTCTCACATCCATGGTGACCAGCTGAGGAGGATCCAGGGTGACCCCTCTCGAAAGGTTCACAGGACTGTCCCACCAGGCTTGAAGACCTCTCCCAGGAGATCATGCAACTGGTGGAACTGAGCCCAAAGCATCTTTGCCCGCTCCTCCGGAAGAAAAACCATCCTTCCTTCTGGCCGTGTTGAAGCAAACCCTGAGATACAAGGGCTGAGAGAGGGCCAGATGGCTCTTGGGCCAGTTGACCTATGAAGCTGCCAATCTGGCCTCCGAAGCCAAGTCAGCCCAAACAGCCAGTCGTCCAGTCAGGGATGAAGTCAAATATCAAGAATTACCTTGGAAGGGTGCCTTAGCCCAGCAAAACATCAAGGCCCAAAACTAAAAGTGCCGCCCCAACACAGCAGTAAAGATATCTCTTGGGATGATCCACAATGTGGAATTGGAGGTAGGTCTCCAGGAGAAGGGAAGTCAAGAACACCCCTGGCCACACCGAGGCAACGACAAAGATGCATTTCCATCCATAAGCTCTAGAGTTGCAGACAAGCATCCACCCCCTTGAGGTCCAAGACAGGGGGAAAGGAACCATCCCTTATTCAGGACCACGAAATAGATGGGAGTACCTGTCCCAGGCCACATGCCGCCAGTGGAACTAGTTCCACTGCTCCATTATCACAGAGCTGCTGAAGGGTAACAGCATGGCACTTTAGAGCCAAGCAGCAGGGAGATAGATGGTCATGAAGGGATCCGGAACCAGATGGTTGAATTCCATGGAGTACCCCCTCTCAACTACATCAAGAACACCCTGATCCAAGGCGATGCGGACCCACTCTCTGTAGAAGAGACAGCCTGCACCAGAAACAAGGGGCACACTCAATGGGTAGGCTGAGCAGCTGCAGTCCCACCTCAAGGCCCGGCTAGCTTGGAGCCTCAAAAGGACACCCTGCAGGATAGACCTACTCTGTCCTCCACCTGGGCTGAAGGGCACCAAGTGGACCCGAAACAGCCTGCCTCCCTTGAGGCCAAGGATCACTGCACACCTTTGTCAGCTCCGTAACCAGGGTGTCTACTCTTAGAAACAACCAAACTTCTCAAACTCCTGAGTGAAGGCATAGAGATGAGTAAGAGCCCAGCGGTATCGAAGGGACCACACCCAGGAACTCCCATTCCACCTTCATCAAGCGGATGAGGGCCTCAGAGTAGAAAACGCTTTGAGGCCCCTTGGGGCCCGCTGGGAGATGTTTATGCATAGCCAAGGCCCCAGTGACCTCATCTAATAGATGAGACAGCAATTCATGACAAAGGAGCTGGAACCCATGGGAGTGCTCCTGCTAGACCTCCCAACAGGGAAAGTCTTCAGAACTGGAGTCCATGGGGGACTGGGAGCTCAGGGGGAACCTGCGAGTCCTCTTCCACTTCCTTCAAAAGAGCACAGACCCTCTGGAATGACCAGACCCATTCCACAGTGCTGAGACTTCAAAACAGAGGCTCCTGCCGATTCCCTTGGGGCCTTCCACCAAGAGGATGAGGATTAGGGCTAGGATTAGGTCTTAAGAGAGGACCTGTGCAGGGCCTGCTTAACCAACTGGGTCAAGCTCTGGAGTCAAAAACCACTGGGACACCCTCCTGTCAAGGGATTTGGGGTGGACAGGAATGAAAAAGCCGATCACATGACCATGGAACTTTTCTCTCCGATGCTCCCCATGCTGTTCCAAACAGCGCTCTAAAAATAGTGCTGGAACAGCACGAGGCTTTACCGCCCCCAAGATTAGAGAAATTTATACGGGCTATTATCTGATCATGGGGTAAAGTGTGGGAGGATTGTGCCCGAGCATGCGCTTAGGCACAATCCTCCCGCACTTGTTTGAGATGTCTGGGCTGTCAAAAGCTCAGACCTGTCAAACACAGGGACTGGAGGTCCGTGGGACCACCAGACCCCAAACAGCATGACCCTGGAGGCCTAGTGCCCCCACCGAACCCCCACCCGAAGCCGACAACACAGGGGCTGGAGGTCCAGCAGAACTCCAGTCCCTTTGACAAGTTCAGGGAGGGGCTGGAGATCCGGTGGGTCTCCAGTTCCCCCCCCAACCATCCCCACCAAAAAAGCCCTGGTGGTCCAGTGGACCGCGAATCAAACCCTCCCCCGACCTGGTGGTCTAGCGACCCTCTTCCCTGCTCCCCCGTACCTTTGATGGAGGAGGGAGGTACACTCCCTCCTCTTCCAGTAGTGCCACCTTGAAAATGGCAACGCCCTGCCCAGCGCATCCTGGGATGTGCAGGGTAGGGCTTCACACCATGTAAGTTTATATGGTGTGAAAGAAACCCCGCCCAGCGCATACCAGGATGCACTGGGCAGGGCGTTGCCATTTTTGAAGCATCACTGCTGGAAGAGGATGGGGTCTATTTCCTTCCTTCAACGAACGTATGGGGGTAGGGGCGGGGAAGAAGGCCGCTATACCACCAGGTTGGAGGGGGCTTGATTCGTGGCCCACTGGGCCACCAGAGCTTTTCTTGGGGGGGGGGGGGGGGGGGGATCTCCAGCTCCTCCCCTCTGAACGTGTCTTGGGGGGACCTCCGGCCCCCGTATCGCTGGTTTGGGGTGGGGGGGTCAGAGTTCCTGCTCCTGCGGGGGGAGGGGGCTGCATTGGGGGGAATGGGGGGCTTGCTAGCATGCAAATGCATGCTGGACAGGGCTCACCAATCTTCCCCAATGGTCTGCAAACCACAATGCCAGTTCCAAGCTGGCATAGGGTTTGCTGTGGGAGCGCCTATGTTTGGTGCGCTTCTCGCTGATCATTGGAAAGGAATATGTTTAGCATGCATTTGCATGCTATTTGCGGTAAGAGCCTTGTTTTGCACGCATTTGCATGCTAGTTGCATTCAGAGCCCGTGGGTGCATTGTTTCACGTGCTCGGATGCTCTATCATGGGGCGGGGTAAACACAGGTGCTAGTATGGCGCTAATAGCTTGTAGTGCCTGTGTTTGCTTCTGATCATCGGCCCACAAGTGAATTGAGAGTGAAAAGAAGATTCTAATTGCCAAGTTGCCTTGGCAGGAACAGTGTGGGAGAGCAATGTATCCATTTTAGCTGAAGGTGGGGGGAATGGAACACCACATGAAAAATACTCACTGAAAAAGGCAGAGACTGAATGAGCCACGTTCACACATTATAAAAATAATCCATTACCCCTGCACAGCTACATGCCTAACCCCATGAAAGACATGCTAGCTTGCCTGACTGCCCCAGCATCTCTCGGCCCGGTGCTCTAGAACCTCTGCTGACTCCAGCTCTCTGGGTGCACCCTGAGAGAAATTACCTACTTAGAACTTTACAATAGAATTAGCCCCTGACAAAGGGCATGAAGCTAGCTGAAGTGAGCACTTTTGGAAAGCCTGGGAGCCGCAGAGGAAGCCTGTGGGGAATACACCCAAACAGGTGAACAGGCAAGAGGTCTGGGGGGGGATGGGGAGCAACACCCCTCAGGACCAAGCCAAAGCCTCACACAGTGGCATTGAGTGCCACTGGGGGCTGTGGAGTCACGCTCTGAACTCAACAGGTGCGGTCCTGGGACTGTGACCTGGAAGCTGCTGGTAGGCTTCACCATGCTGTGCGGCCATGGCCAGTAGACCAGGGAGCTTGGCCAGAACAGGAACGCCATCAGCACAACCTACCATATGCTGAAGGTACAGAAAAATACTGGATTGTTCTAGAAAGCTGGTGGTGTCACCGGCAAAATTCAGTTCTCTCTACCTCCACCTGCGGGTAAGGAAGGGATAACACCCACTGGCTCAGAACAGTGCAGCTGACGCTAAGTCAGTCCCCAGAAAGTGAATGATACATACCTGTAGCAGGTGTTCTCAGAGGACAGCAGGCTGATTGTTCTCACGACTGGGTGACGTCCGCGGCAGCCCCCACCAACCGGAAGAAGCTTCGCGGGTGGTCCGCACGCGGGGCACGCCCACCGCGCATGCGCGGCCATCTTCCCGCTCGTGCGTGACCGTTCCCGCCAGTTGAATGACAAGCAAGAAACAACATGAAAACGCAACTCCAAAGGGGAGGAGGGAGGGTAGGTGAGAACAATCAGCCTGCTGTCCTCGGAGAACACCTGCTACAGGTATGTATCATTCACTTTCTCCGAGGACAAGCAGGCTGCTTGTTCTCACGACTGGGGTATCCCTAGCTCTCAGGCTCACTCAAAACAAGAACCCAGGTCAATTGAACCTCGCAACGGCGAGGGCATAACAGAAATTGACCTACGAAGAACAACTAACTGAGAGTGCAGCCTGACCAGAATAAATTCGGGTCCTGGAGGGTGGAGTTGGATTTACACCCCAAACAGATTCTGCAGCACCGACTGCCCGAACCGACTGTCGCGTCGGGTATCCTGCTGGAGGCAGTAATGTGATGTGAATGTGTGGACAGATGACCACGTCGCAGCTTTGCAAATTTCTTCAATAGTGGCTGACTTCAAGTGGGCCACTGACGCTGCCATGGCTCTAACACTATGAGCCGTGACATGACCCTCAAGAGCCAGCCCAGCCTGGGCGTAAGTGAAGGAAATGCAATCTGCTAGCCAATTGGAGATGGTGCGTTTCCCGACAGCGACCCCTAGCCTGTTAGGGTCGAAAGAAACAAACAATTGGGCGGACTGTCTGTGGGGCTGTGTCCGCTCCAAGTAGAAGGCCAATGCTCTCTTGCAGTCCAATGTGTGCAACTGACGTTCAGCAGGGCGGGTATGCGGCCTGGGGAAGAATGTTGGCAAGACAATTGACTGGTTAAGATGGAACTCCGACACCACCTTCGGCAGGAACTTTGGGTGGGTGCGGAGCACTACTCTGTTGTGATGAAATTTGGTATATGGAGCATGAGCTACTAGGGCTTGAAGCTCACTGACCCTACGAGCTGAAGTAACTGCCACCAAGAAAATGACCTTCCAGGTCAAGTACTTCAGATGGCAGGTATTCAGTGGCTCAAAAGGAGGTTTCATCAGCTGGGTGAGGACGACGTTGAGATCCCATGACACTGCAGGAGGCTTGATAGGGGGCTTTGACAAAAGCAAGCCTCTCATGAATCGAACGACTAAAGGCTCTCCAGAGATGGCTTTACTTTCCACACGATAATGGTAAGCACTAATCGCACTAAGGTGATTCCTTACTGAGTTGGTCTTGAGGCCAGACTCCGATAAGTGCAGAAGGTATTCAAGCAGGTTCTGTGCAGGGCAAGAACGAGGTTCTAGGGCCTTGCTCTCACACCAAACGTCAAACCTCCTCCACTTGAAAAAGTAACTCTTTTTAGTGGAATCAGACAGACCCAACGCAGTGAAGTCTACGCCCTCAACATCCAGGCCGTGAGAGCCAGGGACTGAAGGTTGGGGTGCAGCAACGCTCCGTCGTTCTGCGAGATGAGAGTCGGAAAACACTCCAATCTCCACGGTTCTTCTGAGGACAACTCCAGAAGAAGAGGGAACCAGATCCGACGGGGCCAAAAGGGCGCTATCAGAATCATGGTGCCGTGGTCTTGCTTGAGCTTCAGTAAGGTCTTCCCCACCAAAGGTATGGGAGGATAAGCATACAGGAGGCCGGTCCCCCAATGGAGGAGAAAGGCATCCAACGCCAGTCTGCCGTGGGCCTGTAGTCTGGAACAGAACAGAGGCAGCTTGTGGTTCGTCTGAGAGGCGAAAAGGTCCACCGAGGGGGTGCCCCACTCTCGGAAGATCTTGCGTACCACTCTGGAATGAAGCGACCACTCGTGCGGTTGCATGACTCTGCTCAGTCTGTCGGCCAGACTGTTGTTTACACCTGCCAGGTATGTGGCTTGGAGGAGCATGCCGGACTGGCAAGCCCACCGCCACATGCCGACGGCTTCCTGACACAAGGGGCGAGATCCGGTGCCCCCCTGCTTGTTGGTGTAATACATTGCAACCTGATTGTCTGTCCGAATTTGAATAATTTGGTAGGACAGCCGGTCTCTGAAAGCCTTCAGTGCGTTCCAGATCGCTCGGAGCTCCAGGAGGTTGATCTGCAGATCCTTTTCCTGGAGGGACCACAGACCCTGGGTGTGAAGCCCATCGACATGAGCTCCCCACCCCAGGCGAGATGCATCCGTCGTCAGCACTTTCGTGGGCTGCGGAATTTGGAATGGACGTCCCAGGGTCAAATTGGTCCGGATGGTCCACCAGAGCAGTGAAGTGCGGCAACTGGTGGAGAGGCGGATGACATCTTCTAGACTCCCGGTGGCTTGAACCCACTGGGAAGCTAGGGTCCATTGAGCAGATCTCATGTGAAGACGAGCCATGGGAGTCACATGGACTGTGGAGGCCATATGACCCAGAAGTCTCAACATCTGCCGACCTGTGACCTGCTGAGACGCTCTGGTCTGCGAAGCCAGGGACAAGAAGTTGTTGGCCCTCGCTTCGGGAAGGAAGGCCTGAGCCGTCTGGGTATTCAGCAGAGCTCCTATGAATTCCAGAGACTGGGTTGGCTGGAGATGGGACTTTGGGTAATTTATCACAAACCCCAGCAGCTCCAGGAGTTGAGTAGTGCACTGCATGGACCGGAGGGCTCCTGCCTCCGAGGTGTTCTTGACCAGCCAATCGTCGAGATATGGGAACACGTGCACTCCCAGTTTGCGTAGATACGCCGCCAACACCACGAGGCACTTTGTAAACACTCGTGGGGCAGAGGCAAGCCCAAAGGGCAGCACACAATACTGAAAGTGCCGTGCGCCCAGGCGGAATCTGAGATACTGTCTGTGAGCTGGCAGTATCGGGATGTGAGTGTATGCGTCCTTTAAATCCAGGGAACATAGCCAATCGTTTTTCTGAATCATTGGCAGAAGGGTGCCCAAGGAAAGCATCCTGAACTTTTCTTTGACCAGGAATTTGTTCAGGCCTCTCAGGTCTAGGATGGGACGCATCCCCCCTGTTTTCTTTTCCACAAGGAAGTACCTGGAATAGAATCCCTGCCCTACCTGCCCGGGTGGTACGGGCTCGACCGCATTGGCGCTGAGAAGGGCGGAGAGTTCCTCTGCAAGTACCTGCTTGTGATGGGAGCTGAAGGATTGAGCTCCCGGAGGACAATTTGGTGGAGGAGAGGCCAAATTCAGGGCGTATCCGCACCGCACTATTTGGAGAACCCACTGGTCGGAGGTTATGAGAGGCCACCTTTGGTGAAAAAATTTTAACCTCCCTCCGACCGGCAGATCGTCCGGTACGGACACTTTGAGGGCGGCTATGTTCCCGTGGATCCAGTCAAAAGCCCGTCCCCGGCTTTTGCTGTGGAGGCGCAGGGGGCTGCTTAGGCGCACGCTGTTGACGAGAACGAGCGCGCTGGGGCTGTCCCTGTGCCTGGCGAGGCCTTCGGGCCGGCTGGGTGTACCTACGCCTTGCAAAGGAATAGGGCGCAGCCTGCCGGGCCCGGGAAAAACGTCCACCTGCTGAGGCGGATGCTGAAGGCGCACGGTGGGAGAGCTTGTCGAGGGCGGTTTCCCGCTGATGCAGTTGGTCCACCAGCTGCTCGACCTTCTCACCAAAAATGTTATCCCCCCGGCAAGGGACGTCGGCCAGTCTCTGCTGGGTGCGGTTGTCCAGGTCAGAGGCACGCAGCCATGAGAGCCTGCGCATCACTATACCTTGGGCCGCAGCACGAGATGCCACGTCACAGGTGTCATAGATACCCCTGGACAGGAACTTTCTGCACGCCTTCAGCTGCCTGACCACCTCCTGATAAGGCCTGGACTGCTCCGGCGGGAGCTTGTCGACCAGGTCCGCCAGTTGCTTCACATTGTTCCACATGTGGATGCTCGTATAGAGCTGGTATGACTGGATGCGGGTCACGAGCATGGAGGATTGGTAGGCCTTCCTCCCAAACGAGTCCAGAGTGCGAGACTCCCGCCCCGGGGGCGCCGAGGCGGTATCCCTCGAACTCCGTGCCCTCTTGAGAGCAGAATCCACGACCGCCGAGTCATGGGGCAATTGTGGCCGCATTAACTCTGGGTCCGAGTGGATCCTGTACTGGGACTCTGCTTTCTTGGGGATGGTGGGATTAGTTAATGGTCGCATCCAGTTCCGAAGCAGTGTCTCCTTCAGGACATTGTGCAGCGGTACCGTGGTGGACTCTCTAGTTGGTGATGGATAGTCGAGGACCTCGAGCATCTCAGCCCTCGGCTCATCCACAGAGACCACGGGAAAGGGAATGCAAATAGACATATCCCGCACAAAGGAGGCAAAAGAGAGACTCTCAGGGGGCGAGAGCTTTCTCTCTGGTGAAGGCGTGGGGTCCGAGGGGAGACCCGCAGACTCCTCTGAGGAGAAATATCTGGGGTCCTCCTCTTCCCCCCACGAGGCCTCTTCCTCGGTATCGGACATGAGCTCATGTAGCTGAGTCCGGAACCGGGCCCGGCTCGACGTCGAGGCACCAGGGCCTCGGTGTCGTCGAGCGGTGGACTCCCCCGCTGGCGGGGACGAAGCTCCCTCCATCGACGTCGACGGGGATTCCACCTGCGTGGCGGTCGAGACCGGCGCCGCAAGCGGCGGCGGCGTCGACGGCCTCGGCACCGGGCTAGAGCTTTCCGGCGCCACAGTCATCGGCGCCAAGAGCGCAAGCACCCCCGGCGCCGGCACAGCCTGGCGCATCAGCCCTTCCAGGATCCCCGGAAGGATGGCTCGGAGGCACTCGTCCAGGCCCGCTGTCGGGAAAGACGTGGGGGCCGGTAGAGGCATCGGTGCCGGAAGCTGCTCGGTTTCAGGAGACTGCACCGAAGTGCTAGGACCCTGACGTGGCGGTACCTCCACCACCGAGGGGGACCTCTCCTCTCGACACGGACGCTTCGAGGGCGACCGGTGACGGTGCTTCTTTGCCTTTTTACGGTGCCCGTCACCGGTGCCGGGTGGTATGGAGGAGGAGGAGGTCGATCCCCCTCGGTCCCGAGGAACCGGGTCAGACAGGGTTCGGTCCCGAGGGCCACGGGCTGAAGGAGTGACCGGGGCCGACTGCCCACGCGGTCTCTCACCTCTACCCTCACCGGAGGACCGGCGGGCCGACGGGACCTTTTCTCCTGGGGTCGATGCCATCGATGCCGATTTTTCGGGCATCGATACCGGTACTGAAGGACCGGGCGTCGATACCGATGCCGTCGAAGTCGACGTCGAGGGGCCGGCGCAAGTTCCAAAAAGACGGTCCCGCAGAACTTGCCTCGCAACCTGAGTCCATTTCCGGAGACCGAGACACAGGGAACACGACTTGATATTGTGCTCCGGCCTGAGGCACTGGAGGCACCAAGCGTGGGTGTCGGTCTGCGAGATCGGCCGGCCGCACCGACCACACTTCTTAAATCCACTCGGGACCTTCGAGGACATCGACGGAAAAATCGCGTCGGCGAAGTTAAAGTCGTCGATGGTGGCGGAAATCACACCTCGAAAAAATAAATCGATCGCGCGGCCACAAGGCCGCAACGCGACGCCCTCGCTAGAAACGAGGGAAAAATGAGCGCGTGCTCTCTTTTTTTTTTTTTAAGAAAAGAAACTGGGGCACGCGGTAACCAAAAAACTAAACAAAACTAAACAAAATCGCGTAAACGCGACGGTCTTTCCGGGGCTGCGAAGGAAGAGCGGCGACGGCACGACTCTCCTCAGGCGCGGAAAAGAAAAGACTGGCGGGAACGGTCACGCACGAGCGGGAAGACGGCCGCGCATGCGCGGTGGGCGTGCCCCGCGTGCGGACCGCCCGCGAAGCTTCTTCCGGTTGGTGGGGGCTGCCGCGGACGTCACCCAGTCGTGAGAACAAGCAGCCTGCTTGTCCTTGGAGAAATAATGTCACAAGGCTGTTTGGAGCCAGGAGTCAAAAGACATTGCGGTTTTGCAAGCCATAACATAAAAGGAGACAACAAATTACCTCCTGTGAAGTTTTCAGATCCTCGGAGCCATCAGATGGACCTTTCACATTAGCCTCTCTAGACTCTCTACAGCTTTTCATCTCACCTGTTTATCTATGTTGGAACATACCGAGTTTGTTCCAACTAATCTCCGAGTTTCCTTTTCCAAAGAACTTTAATTCTACCCTATTTCTTTTCTGTCAGTATTTCATTCTTGTAAATAGTTATTTGCTATTAGTACAATCATGTAAATAAAGAACACAGAAATATAATGAAATAATTTATCTTTTAATTCAGTGGTTCCCAAACCTGGTCCTGGAGGCACCCCAGCCAGTCAGATTTTCAGAATATCCAAAATTAATATTCATGAATAGATGTGGAGGCAGTGCATGCAAATCTCTTTCATGAATATTCATTGTGGGTATCCTGAAAACCTGACTGGCTGGGGTGCCTCCAGAACCAGGTTTGGGAACCACTGTTCTAATCAGTACATATACCGAGGGTGAGAAACTCAAAGCCATGTGGACATAGTGTTTATTATTTGCAGAGTACATAAAACACTGCATTCATTTCATTCACATCCTATCCTACTACACCTGTGGTGAATATTTTGTCACCTCCACATTGGTCCCCAGCGGTTTCTTTAAGCCTTGTGGCTATATGAGGCTCAAAGGCACCATCAGGCCTGGGACAGCAGAGAAGCAGGAAGCAGCATGATGTGCAGCTCCTTCTCTTGCTGCACTGGTGTGGCGAGAGTGAAGGGAAGGAGGAAAGAAGGGAGTAGAGGGAGGGTGTCTGGAAAACTTGTAGATAGAGTGGAGGGGGGGGGGGGGGAGGCTGGAAAAAAGATGGATAGTCTGTGCACAGGGAAGGGTGCACCGGAAAATAACATGGGTGGGGGGGGGGGGGGGCTAGAAAAAGGTAGATGAGATGTGTGCGTATGCCATGGGAATAGGGTGTAGGTCTGCAAGAAGGTGCTTGGGAAACTGCTGTGGTGGGTATTTCATGTATGGGGTGGGGGGAGATGCTAGCCCTTATAATGAGAGAATTTTGCATTAAAAAAAAAAAAAAAAGATTACAAATTTCCCCAGGAGTAAAACTAAAAAATTATCATACACCACTTAGAGAACCAATATGTAAAAACTTCAAATACACTTCATTGATGAATTACTCAAAAATTAGATCTTTGCTCAGGAATCTCTCTTTATAACAAAAGCTGCCCAGGTAAATGTGCTGATTTCCCAGCAACAGCGGGTTCTGCTGTATATGAGAACATCAAGCACCTTTTTATTAATTCAGACAGAAAGGTCATAGAAGCCTCAGTTATCAGAAACTGGGATTCACAGAAGCCTTTACGATGCTTGCATATCCCAGGAGGGCTTGGCACAGAGAAAATAAATCCGGAAATAGCATGAGATGTACAGAAAGCTGTGCAAGTTGAGAAAAGTAGCCCTGACAGACCACAGCGAGACATCTGTGACTGGTGCTACTTACCAATAAAAAAGGTGCTGGGAGCTGCTTTATCCTCCATCTCCAGGTACAGAATGCCAGTGGTCTGAGGATCGTGTCGAAGCCATAGGGCCACGCCAAGAATCACTCCTCCAGCCAGCTAGGGAGATAAAGAAGAGTTACAAATGTTGCTCACCTTCAGGCACATGGGCTGGATAATTTAGCTTAAGGATCATTCAAAAATCTGTATATCTCACTCAAGACCGCCCAACAGAAAAAAAGCATAAGCATATACCATGGTTAACTTACACTGAGGGTTTGTGAAACTTCCAAACGATCACATCTACACATCACAAATTTAAAGAGGCCTCAGGTCTTAAGACATGTTATGGTCAAGGCACCAGAAAAACCCTATAATTATATATATATATATTTTTTTTTTTTTTACATAAATGAATACACACTGTAATCACATGACTCAGGCCTAGATGCATCAAACATACGTTAAAAAAATCAAAAACGTAAAAGTCCTTACCGAAGTTGAAAAAACAAAGAATGCACTAAAAACAGAAGTCCCACATGTTCGGTTCGGTATTTGAAAGTCGAATGCATTACAGAAGTGTAATCCTCGTCGTTAATCTGCCCATAAAGCATGCGCAGAGCAGCCAAGCGTTATGCTGGCTGCTCTGCGCATGCCACAAACGTCAACCCCCCCCCCCCCCCAAAAAAACACGTTGAAAATAAAAGGGGCAAAGGTGCTCATCAGGAGCGTCCTGTATGGACACCCTTGCCCCCCGCTTCCGTATGTATTAAATAAAAAATAAAAACAAAAAAAACAAAGTTTAGCAGCCCCGGTCCCCCTCCCTTCCTCTCTGTTTTTCTCCTTCTCCCACAGCTGCGCCTCCCGCCATGCTCCGCCCCCGTGCCCCGCCCCCTGAGCTTGTCGCCACCGCTCCCCCCCTCTTCCGGACCCCCCCTCTGCTTTACCAGCCCGCACAGCGCCTCTCACCTCTGTGTGAAGGCGCTGCATGGGCAAGAACAGCTGATCGGCGATCGGTGCTGCCTTCTCCGACGTCCCTCTGTTCTTCCTGGGCCCGCCCTCCTCTGACCAGAGACCTTAGGCACGGCCCTGTTCATTGTTATTTAATCTGTTCATGCTTCCTTTCTGTAAGGTGTTGGCTGATATGAGGGTCAGTTATCAGCTTTATGCCGATTTGCAATTTTATTTTTCTGTACCTTCTGTTACGGAAGATGGTGTAAAATTGGTGGAGACTTTATTTTAAGACAATACAGGCATGGCTGGGAGCTAATGGGTTGGCTTTAAATGAGGTAAAAAAATGCAGGTTTTGTGGTTGACTCGGTTTGGAGAGCAGTGCCCTTATGCTGGGTTTTAGCTTGATTGTTTTTGTTTCTGTTCTACCCTCTATTCATAGTTTGGGGGCCAGTCTGGATACTACGGGAAAATTAGGTTCTTACCGTGATAATTTTCTTTCCTTTAGTCATAGCAGATGCAGCCATTACAGATGGATTGTGTCCATCAACCAGCAGAGGGAGATAGAGAGCACACTTTTTTCAGTGCCTCATACCAGCTTGCTCCACTGCCTCTCTTCAGTATTTGAAGCTTCCAAAGCAGTATGGCAAACCGCAATGGGAATAACATAAGCTTTCCTCACAGCGAACGATGGCCCTACAACAAAGGGCATTAACTCAGAATGGAGGGAATGAAACATCCTCCCGGAGGGCATAAACTCATCCTCCACTGAGACATAACTGGAGGGAATAAACTCATCCTCCCGGAGGGAATAAACTCATCCTCCAAAACATGAAACTAGAGGGAATTAAGTCATCCTCCTTTAATTGAACAAGAATCCTGAAGACTGTTTTCCGACTTTCTCCCAAGGACGGAATCTCCAGGAAACACGAACAGAACCTGAAATAGATTTACAGCAGATGGCATCAGACAGGGAGGGATCATGGCTGCATCTGCTATGACTAAAGGAAAGAAAATTATCACGGTAAGAACCTAATTTTCCCTTCCTTGTCATCAAGCAGATGCAGCCATTACAGATGGGATGTATCAAAGCAATCCCTAGATAGGGTGGGAACAAGCACACCACTCGTCAGCACTTGCGCTCCAAAGTGTGCGTCCCTCCTGGCAGCCACATCCAGCCTGTAATGTCGGGCAAAAGAGAGCTTAGAAGCCCATGTTGCTGCACTACAAATCTCTTGAAGAGAGAGTGCTTCAGTTTCAGCCCAAGAAGAGAAAATTCCTCTAGTGGAATGCGCCTTAAAGGCATCAGGCAGAGGCCGGCCGGCAAGCAAATAAGCTGAAAAGATAGATTCTTTAAGCCAGCGGGCAATAGTGGCTTTAGACGCTGGAGACCCTCTGCGAGGACCTGATAGCAAAACAAACAGATGATCAGAGGTCCTGAAAGAGTTAGTAACTTGCAAAGACTGCAGCAGAGTCCTGCGCACATCCAACAGGTGAAATTGCCCAAAAGATTCTGGAAACTCCTCCTCGACAAAGGAGGGCAAGAAAATAGGTTGGTTTAGGTGAAACACTGAAACCACCTTAGGCAAGAAGGAAGGCACGGTCCGAATCGTGACCCCGGACTCTGAAAACTGCAGAAAAGGGTCTCTACAGGACAGCGCCTGGAGCTCTGACACCCGTCTCGCCGAAGTAATGGCCACTAACAAGACGGCCTTCAGTGTCAAATCTTTCTCTGAAGCACGCCGAAGCGGTTCAAAGGGAGCACCCTGAAGGGCCTTCAGCACTAGCCCCAGGTTCCAAGCTGGACAAGGTGCCCGCACGGGAGAATGGAGCCGAAGCACCCCTCTAAGAAACCGTGCCACATCCGGATGAGCAGCTAAAGACACGCCTTCAACCTTGCCACGCAGGGAGGCCAATGCTGCCACTTGCACCTACAGGGAATTATAGGCCAAGCCTTTTTGTACACCATCCTGCAAAAAGTCCAGAATCGGCGAGACAGGAGCCCGCAGGGGTGTGATCTCTCTGGAAGCACACCAGACTTCAAACTGACACCAAATCCTGGCATTAGCCACAGAAGTGGAACGCATGCGGGCTTGCAGGAGAGTGGTAATTACTTTATTGGAATAGCCTCTGCCTCTCAATTGCGCCCTCTCAATCGCCAGGCCATAAGACCAAATCGGCCGGCGTCCTCCATGGTCACCGGACCCTGTGACAACAGGTTGGGAACCAAAGGTAACTGTGTTGGATTATTTGTAGTAAATAATTAGCAGATTTTAGTACACACAGCTTCAGCTTTAGAAATGTTAATTTCTTTCTTCATCTCTCTCTCATTCACCCCTGAATAATTCACTGCTGAGTCACTTTAAAGTTGAAGTAACAAAACATCTGTTTACTCACAGTTTGTAGTTAGATTATAATCAGACAGGCTTATATATACATATTACTATACATTTGTATTATCAGCTCCTTCCATGTGCTTAGATGGTAATGGATGCTCACACCACCATAGATTCTCTCAGGTTAGGAGAGATCATGAGCTCCATGTGCTCCATGTGCTGCATCTAACCCCCACAGGAAGTTGCATAGCAGTGTGACCTCTCTAAGTAATTCACATCAGAGGTCACAGAGTAATCACAGAGAAATAATAGGTGACAGGCAATGCATGTAAAATACAATTACATTCCAACAAACCCCTTCTCATGCATAACTGTCATGCAATTATTTATTCATACAAAGTCCAAGCTTTATACGAAGATTCACAAAATGTTCTCTGGGTAACGGTTTGGTCATGATGTCAGCTGTCATCTCACTGGTGTGACAATAGTGTAGACTGATGACCCCTTCTTTTGCCAACTCTCGCACGTTGTGGTATTTCGTTGCGATGTGCTTGGTGCGTGACTGAACCTTGTCATTCTGTGACAGTCGGATGCAGCTCTGATTATCTTCCATTATCTGGATTGGTCTCTTTTCAGCTATTCCGAAATCCAGCAAAAGTTTTTCAATCCACATCAGTTCTCTGCACGCTTCCGATACGGCCACGTATTCAGCTTCTGTAGAAGACAAACTCACAATACTTTGTTTATGACTGGCCCATGAAATTTGTACATTTCCATACATAAACACATATCCACTTGTGGATTTATAATTAGAATGATCCCCTGCCCAATCTGAATCACAGTAACATATTAGTTTTGGATTACTATTGGCTGAAATCTTTAATTTACAATCAATGGTACCCTTTAAATACCTTACCATCCTTTTAACTGCAGTCCAATCTGATTTGGTAGGTGAGCTGACCCTTCTGCTCAAAATTCCTACTGCATTTGCTATATCAGCCCTGTATGTGGTAGCTAGATATAAAAGCTTACCTATGGCTGATCTATATTGGATGTTATCTGGTAAAGGTTCTCTTACTGTTTCATCCTTCAGAAAATCAGTGATCATGGGAGTGCTTACAACTTGGGCATCTTGCATACCTAAACCTTCAATAAGCTCATTTATTTTCTGCTTCTGGCTTAGAAGATAAGAACCATCATTTTGTTTCTCAATTTCTATACCAAGATAGTATGACACATTACCAAGTTCTTTTATCTCAACATTGTGGTTTAAACATTTTACAATGTCCTTGTACTCTTGCTCACTTTTGCTTGCAATGAGCAGATCATCAACAAAAGCTAAAATGTATGCATATTGTCCATTTGTGCACCTAGTGTACAAGCATTTATCTGCTTCACCTTGCTTAAATCCTAAATTTGTCAATATTTCATGCAATTTATCATCCCAACATTCTGCACTTTGCTTTAATCCACAAAGACCTTTGTTTAATTTACACACTAGCTGTCTTTGTTTTGTATTTATGAAACCTGTTGGTTGTTCCATGTACAAGTCTTCAGTTATTTCTCCGTGAAGAAACGCTGTTTTCACATCAATGTGGTTGACTTGCATGCCTTTTGAGACTGCAATGCTCAGAAGTGTTCTGATTGTCGTGTGTTTCACTACAGGTGCAAACACTTCATCAAAATCTTCTCCATATTTTTGAAGATATCCCTTTGCGACTAATCTGGCTTTATACCTTTCCACTTTTCCTTGTGCATTCCTTTTTAACTTGAATACCCATTTGCATCCTATAGCTTTCTTGCCAGGAGGTAATTTTGTAAGAATCCAAGTATTATTTTTATCCAATGCATCAATTTCTTCTTGTGCAGCTTTATGCCATTCAGCAGCTTCTTCTGCTGGCATTTTCTCAATCTCATCCCATGTTAAGGGCTCTTGAGCTTCTGCTGACTTTGTTAGGTAAGACAGTCTTGGGGGTGGAACACCTTTGTTTCCCTGGATGAGCGTCTGACAACAGGTTGGTCCGACCTTTCCGCATCCTCTAAATCTGAGAGTCCTTCTCCAATTGATTCCCCTTCTCCAACTGTACTGTCTTCTTCAATGATCCTTTTTGTGTCTGCTTCCTCTGCCTGTTCCTCGTTAGATACAGATGAGTTGCTTTCAGACATCTGCCTTGGTATGGCATTTATATACACTGGCATGTCTATTATGGTTCTAGTTTCATATTCTGGATGATAAGGCTCATCTGGGATAATCCAGCCTTTATCAACCCTTTTGTTTTCATCAAAATATGTAACATGTCTTATGCCAACAATGCCAGTTTTCAGATTCAAAATTCTATATCCTTTGTGTCCTGGAGCATAGCCAACTAAAATGCCCCTTTCTGTTGTGGAATCCAGCTTATGCCTTCTTTGCTTTGGTATATGAGCATATGCTGTACTTCCAAATGTTCTTATGTGTGACAGGTTTGGCTTCCTACCATGCCATGTCTCATGTGGTGTGCGCTCAGCGCCTTTAGTTGGCATTCTGTTTTGTAGGTACACTGCTGTGAGAATGGCTTCCCCCCATAGTCTTTTAGGGAGATTGCTATCTGACAGCATACATCTGGTCATTTCCACAAGTGACCTAAATTTTCTCTCTGCAACAGAATTTTGCTCTGGTGTATAAGCTACTGTTGTGATATGCTGAATGCCTCCTTGTTCTAGAAATGTGCACATGCTTTGTGAAGTGAACTCACCACCATTGTCGGTCTGAAGAACCTTTGGTTTTCTTTCAAATTTATTGCTCACCATGGCTACGTATTTCTTCAGCATGTCTGTGACTTGACTTTTCTCTTTCAGCAAATAGGCCACACAATATCTAGAGAAATCATCCAAGAATATTAGCACAAATCTGTTATTTCCCAATGATGGGATATTAAACGGTCCACATAAGTCACTGTGTATTAAGTCCAGCACTTTATTACTCCTATTTCCTGTGTATGCAGGAAATGAGGGTCTCACACCTTTTTGAGTAACACAGTCTATGCATTTCTCAATTTTACCAGCATCTGCACTTATCTGAATGCCAGTGGCTAGTTGCTTACTGTAAAGATCCTGGATCACCTTAGAATCACGATGTCCCAGGCGGCGGTGCCAGATTTCCAGACTACATTTACCATCATTCTTCCTTACTTGCGCCATATGTGAGGCTTCACCTGAAATGTTCAGCTTATAAACATCATTATGCATAAAAGCTTCAGCATACACTTCATCATTTTTAGAGATTGTGCACTTACTGTTTTCAAAATGAATCACAAATCCCTTCTTATCTAATGTAGATACACTAAGCATATTGCAAACTGCTTGGGGAATATACAAGACATCACTTACAGGAATTTCTTTAACTTCATTAGACACTTTGCATTTTAAGAATCCAATACCTTTTGCTTGGATCTTAGCAGTCCCTGCGTTTGCAGTTTTAAGAATACCTTCCTCTGGACACATTTCCTGAAAGAAATTCTTACAATTGGTTAAATGGCATGTGCTCCCTGAATCCAAAATCCAAGTACTTTCATTTGAATTATTATTTACCATAGTCAAAGATTTTTCTGCCATTAGAAAGCCCTTGTGTTTATCTTTGTCCTTCATACATTTCCTGGTTTGAAAATTCTTTAGTTCCATTGGCTTAGGTGAGCTAGAGGGAGTGTTTTGTGTTTCCTTACACCATTTAGATACATGTCCCTCCTTTCCACATGAGTAGCAAATCAGCTTGCCCTTGGGTGGAGTTTTCCCATAGCTCCGCCTTCCTCTGTTCTTTGCCAAGAAATTTGTTTCATTTCTCTCTGACTGACTTTGAGAACACATCTCCTCAGAATCATTTATTATGCATTCCTGCCTTAGTTTTGATGTTGTCTGTTCAAAAGATTGCCCTTCAATGGCCTCATTTACAGACCTAAAAACATCAAACTTCTTTGATAGTGAGGTAAAAAGAAATGCTTTTTTCAATGCATCACACATGGGAATTCCAGAAAGTTCTAACTTTTGAAATGAAGACATAAGATACATAATGTGATCATTACATTTACTTTTATCCCTTAATTTGGTTTCATTCAACTCTGCTAACCAAATTGGTTGCTGCTTTGCATATGTAGTTGCATACATAGTTCTCAGTTTATATAAAATGTCCTTTGGTGTATCTTTTCCCTCCACTAATATGGCTTGTTTCTCTGAGAGAGCTTCCAAAAGCATGCACTTCACATAATAGTTTGCATTGTCCCATTCAGCCATATTTTCAGCTGTTCTGTCTTGGTCTAAGCATATATTTAATCCTTTTGCTCGAAGGAGACATATGAATCTTAGTTCCCACTGCCGATAATTAAACTCAGTTAATTTAGGCACCTTGAGAGAATAGAAAAATGGTGAATTTCTTCCCTCAGCCATTTTCTTAGCCTTCTGTCTGCTGTGTGGGGGGAGAGAGAGACAGACTGAATCTTTCCTTTAAAACTTAAGAGAAAAATGTGGCCTTTTTTTTTTTCTGCCTGGTAATATTTCTCTTCTTTTTCAATTCTTGGCCCTGGGCCCATAACCCTTTTGTTGGATTATTTGTAGTAAATAATTAGCAGATTTTAGTACACACAGCTTCAGCTTTAGAAATGTTAATTTCTTTCTTCATCTCTCTCTCATTCACCCCTGAATAATTCACTGCTGAGTCACTTTAAAGTTGAAGTAACAAAACATCTGTTTACTCACAGTTTGTAGTTAGATTATAATCAGACAGGCTTATATATACATATTACTATACATTTGTATTATCAGCTCCTTCCATGTGCTTAGATGGTAATGGATGCTCACACCACCATAGATTCTCTCAGGTTAGGAGAGATCATGAGCTCCATGTGCTCCATGTGCTGCATCTAACCCCCACAGGAAGTTGCATAGCAGTGTGACCTCTCTAAGTAATTCACATCAGAGGTCACAGAGTAATCACAGAGAAATAATAGGTGACAGGCAATGCATGTAAAATACAATTACATTCCAACAAACTGAAGGGGATCCTCCACGAGCATCTGTCGGAGGTCCACATACCAAGGCCTCCTGGGCCGATCCGGGGCGACAAGAACCACTTCTCCTGGATGCAGCCGAATTCGCAGGAGCACTCACCCTATCAAGGGCCACGGAGGGAACACATACAGTAGGCCCGGAAGCCAGGGTTGAGCCAAGGCATCCAACCCCGCCGCGTGAGGATCTCTCCATCTGCTGAAGAAGCACGGGACTTTGGCATTGGAGCTTGTCGCCATTAGATCCATCACAGGCTTGCCCCACTTGGCACATATCTGCAGGAACACTTCGTCTGCAAGTTCCCACTCCGCTGGATTGATCTGATGCCTGCTTAGATAATCGGCTTGCACGTTGCTCTGACCTGCAATGTGAGCTGCCGACAGAAACTGTACATGCAGCTCGGCCCAGTGGCAAATTTGTTCGGCCTGCGCGGCTAGAACTCTGCACTGAGTGCCACCTTGTCGATTTATGTAGGCCACTGCTGTCGTGTTGTCCGACATCACTCTGACAGCCAATCCTTCCAGGGTCACTTGAAAGGCCAGAAGCGCCTGAAACACCGCTTTCAACTCTAGGCGGTTGATGGACCACTCCAACTCCTCGGGTGTCCATAGACCCTGGGCATGCTTCCCCTTGCAATGTGCGCCCCAGCCTTTCAGACTGGCATCTGTCAGCACTAGGCACCAATCGGGGAGCGCCAGCGGCATTCCTCGCTGCAGCATGCTGTCTGAGAGCCACCACTCCATGCTGAGTCGGGCCGCAGGGAGCCAACAGAGTCTGCATTGGTAATCCTGAGATACTGGAGACCATCTTTGGAGTATAGCATACTGTAGAGGTCTCAGGTGCGCTCTCGCCCAAGGCACCAGTTCCATGGTGGCCGTCATCGATCCAAGCAGCTGGACAATGTCCCAAGCTCGCGGGCGGGGCATCCTCAGGAGCAGACAGACCTGATTCTGAAGCTTGCACCGCCTTTGCTCGGGTAGGTACACATACCCCGAGGCTGTGTCGAACCTGGCCCCCAAATATTCTAGAGACTGCGAGGGGGTCAGGTGACTTTTGGCCAAATTGATGACCCAGCCCAGAGATTGAAGAACTGAGACCACTCTGGCTGTTACATGCTGACTCTCTGCAGCAGAGTTTGCTCGAATGAGCCAGTCGTCCAGGTACGGGTGAACCCGAATACCCTCTCGTCTTAGAAAGGCAGCTACTACCACCATAACCTTCGAAAAGGTGCGGGGAGTTGGAGTTGGGGCGAGGCCAAAAAGCAAGGCCCGGAACTGGAAATGCTTTCCCATCACCGCAAACCTCAGAAACTTCTGGTGCAGGGGCCAAATTAGAATGTGCAAGTAAGCTTCTTTCAGGTCCAGAGACGCGAGAAACTCTTCCTTGCTGTACCGCCGCAATGACGGAGCGCAGGGTTTCCATGTGAAAACGCCGCACTCTCAGGGACTTGTTTAATTCTTTTAAGTCCAGAATAGGGTGAAAAGACCCTCCTTTTCGCGGCACCACAAAGAAGATGGAGTAGCGGCCGCAGCCATGTTCGGTGGGAGGTACCGGCGACACGGCCCCTATCTGAATCAGACCTTGTAGTCTCCTCTACCGCCGCCCGTTTGGCGGCAGAACCGCATCGGGACTCCACAAACACGTCTCTTACAGGGGCATCGAATTCTATTCTGTAACCATCTCTGATCAGGTCCAAGACCCACTGATCTGAGGAAATGTTGGCCCACTCCTCGGCAAAGAGGGAAAGACGTCCTCCGATGACAGGACTCGAGGAGAGGGCCGGCGCACCATCATTGAGAGGGTCGCCCCTGAACTCCAGGCCTTGAGCCAGTGGCTGTGGAACGTTTGTCCGAGCGAAAGGAGTTCCTCTGCTGAAAACGGGCACGAGAAGTGAACCCAGCAGAACGCCCCGGGCGGTACCTTCGAGCTTCACGGAAGCGAGGTCTGTAAGAGGAGTGGACCGCCGCACCCTTAGAGGAAGGCCGAGGCCTATCTTCAGGCAAGCGCTGGGGTTTAGCCTCACCCAGGCCCTTCACAATTTTCTCCAACTCCTCAAAAAACAGGAGAAGGCCTTGAAAGGGCAATTTCACCAACCTTTGCTTAGAGGCCATGTCCGCCGCCCAATGCTGTAGCCAAAGAAGACGGTGAGCCGCCACTGCTACTGCCATGTGTTTAGCTGAAGCTCTGACAATATCATAAAGGGCGTCAGCAAGAAAGGACATGGCTGACTCCATCCGCGGAGCCACATCTGAAAAGGGCTCCGCTCCATCACCGGGCTGTTCCACTGCCTGTTGCAACCAAGCCAGGCAGGCTCTAGCAGCATAACAACTGCATGCAGACGCCCGAATAGTGAGACCTGCAATTTCAAATGACCGTTTAAGGATAAATTAGGCCTTACCTGCTCATTTGCTTTCCTTTACTCCCTCCGGACCGGCTCAGAATGTGACTGATGGGTTGTGCACGCCTTCTAGCAGGTGGAGACTGAGAAAAAAGTGTGACTCCAGACAGAGAAAGATCCAGTAATAGAGTACCAAAGCAGAAGAAAGAAAAACCTAAAATCTGTGCATCCAAAAACCTGAGCAGCCGCCGGCACCTTGCCAACCAAGGGTGAGTGCCTGAAACAAACAGCCAAAGTTTGGACAGTATTGTTTCTACAACTTTATGTGCCTTCTTATTTAGCATTCATTTATTCATATTAGAGAGCTACAACTAGCAACACAGCTCCAAACAACCAAACATCGAACCAACAAACCCTTGAACAAAACAAATCCGATATCTGAAGGGAGGGATCTGAGCCGGTCCGGAGGGAGTAAAGGAAAGCAAATTAGCAGGTAAGGCCTAATTTATCCTTTCTTAGTCTCCCTCCGGACCGGCCCAGAATGTGACTGTTGGGAAGTAACAAAGCAGTACACTTATGGGAGGGACCCCAGCAGCCCCGCCGACAACACGCGCTCTCCAAAAGCCACCCGTCGACAACTGAGATCGTCCAAACGGTAGTGCTTAGAAAAGGAATGCAAGGACGATCAGGTCGCCGCTCTACAAATGTCCTCCGGAGGCACCAGATAGCGCTCCGCCCACGAAGCTGCCTGACCTCTCGTCGACTGAGCCTTGACGTGCTCTGGAACGGATTTCCCAGAAAGCAGATAGGCTGAAGCAATCATTTCCTTGAGCCAGCGAGAAATAGTAGGCTTAGATGCCATCAGCCCCTTACGCGCACCTCCAATCAGAAGAAACAAATGAGCCAATCTGCGAAATTCCTCTGTAGATGTAATATAGTGCTTCAAGACTCGCATGACATCCAAACACTTCAATCTCCGCTGTTCCTCCGCACCGGAGAAGGAACCCAAGACAGGCAAGACAACCGGCTGAGAAACATGAAACCGAGATACCACCTTGGGAAGAAAAGATGGAACCGGTCTCAAAACTACGCGATCGGGACAGAACTCCAAAAATGGAGACCTAAACGACAATGCCTGCAGCTCAGAAACTCGCCTAGCTGAAGCATCGGCCACCAAAAACACGGTCTTCAGAGTCAAATCTTTTAAGGTACAGGATGCCAAAGGCTCAAAAGGGGGCTTGGTAAGAACCGAAAGCACCACATTCAGATCCCACTGAGGAAACGAACACCGAGTGGGAGGACGAAGAAGATTAACTCCCTTGAGAAAACGCACGACATCCGGATGACTGGCCAACGACTTCCCTTTGATACGACCACGAAAACATGTCAAAGCCGCAATCTGTACCTTAAGAGAAGCCAAGGCCAACCCCTTGTCAAATCCTTGCTGCAAAAAATCCAACATCTGCGGCACCGAAGCCCGAAAAGGCGACAGACTATGCTTCGTACACCAGCTCTCAAAAATCCTCCAAGTACGCACATAACTCAGAGAAGTGGAACGCCGCCAAGACCGCAGCATTGTAGCAATGACCAGAGCAGAGAGACCTCTTTTAGTCAACCTAGCCCTCTCAAGAGCCATGCCGTAAGACAGAATCGACCCGGATCCGGATGAACGACCGGACCCTGCGACAAGAGGTCTTGCGTGACCGGAAGCTTGAAGGGAAGATCGACCAGAAGACGTTGAAGGTCGGCATACAACGGCCTACGGGGCCAATCCAGCGCCACCAGAATTAGGCGACCCTTGTGACTCTCTACCTTCTGAAGCAGACACCCGATCAAAGGCCAAGGCGGAAACGCATACATCAGGCCGTCCGGCCAGACTTGAAGAAGAGCGTCCACTGCAAGCGCTTTGGGATCTCTGCGAAGACTGTAGAACAGCGGCAACTTTGCATTGGTCGCGGACGCCAACAGATCCATTTTGGGGACTCCACAGCGATCTACCAACAGCCGAAACGCCACGTCGCTGAGCGCCCACTCTCCGGGATCGAGCAAATGACGACTGAGAAAGTCCGCCTGAACGTTTAGCACCCCTACTACATGAGCCGCGGAGAGAGCCACCAGATTGACCTCTACCCAATGAAAGAGCAGTGACACCTCCCGCTCCAACGGGAGACTCCGCGTCCCTCCTTGGCAATTGATGTACGACACCGCTGTGGCATTGTCCGTCATGACTCTCACCGCCCGTCCGGTGAGTAGTGGAAGAAAACTCCGAAGTGCCAGACGGATAGCCCGGGCCTCCAACAAGGTGATCGAACACTTGGACTCCGGAAGGGACCAAAGACCTTGAGCCACTTGTCCCTGACAATGAGCCCCCCAGCCGTGAAGGCTGGCATCCGTCGTTACCACTACCCAGTCGGGCTGATCCAAAGGCATGTCTTTGGACAAGTTGGCCTCCCGAAGCCACCAACGTAAACTGGCTCTCACCGACAACGACAGTGGCAACCTGTGAAGAAGCGACCCGGTCTGGGAAGACCACCTGGATAGGAGGGACCTCTGCAGGGGCCTCATGTGAGCCCTGGCCCAGGGCACCGTCTCTATCGTCGCCGCCATCAGACCCAGCACCTGAAGGTAATCCCTTGCCACCAGGCTGGACCTCTGCAAGAAAAGCCGAACCTGAGACTGCAATTTCAGTACACGGGCCGACGGAAGAAACACACGGCCCCGCTGCGTATCGAAGAGGACTCCCAGATACTCTAAGGACTGAGAAGGCTGAAGACGACACTTTTGCGTATTGACTACCCAACCTAGATGCTGCAACAATTCGACTACCCGAACCATCGCCTGAACGCTCTCTTGGGCCGATTTTGCCCGAATCAACCAGTCGTCTAAATAAGGATGGACCAAGATACCTTCTGCTCGGAGAGCTGCCGCCACAACAACCATGACCTTGGTAAACATGCAGGCAGCGGTCGCTAGCCCGAAGGGAAGAGCCCGAAATTGAAAATGATGCCCCAGAATAGCAAACCTTAGGAACTGCTGATGAGCCAGGCGAATGGGAATATGAAAATAGGCTTCTGTAAGATCTAGGGAAGTCAGAAACTCCACGGCCCGCACCGCAACAATGACAGACCGAAGAGTCTCCATCCGAAACGAGGGCACTCTGAGAGCTCGATTGACCGCCTTGAGATCTAAAATCGGACGAAAGGAGTCGTCCTTTTTGGGCACCAGAAAATAAATGGAATACAGGCCCTGGCCCCTCTCCACCGCCGGTACCACAGAAATCGCTCGAAGATCCAGCAGCCTGCGAAGAGTAAGCCGGACCGCGGCGGCCTTGACGCGAGACCGACAAGGGGATTGCAGAAAAGCATCTGACAAGGGACGAGCAAACTCTAATGCGTACCCGTCGCGAATAACCTCTTAAGACCCACTGGTCCGAAGTAATTTGGACCCACCTCTCTTGAAATTGCGCTAACCGAGCGCCGATCTGAAGGAGAGGCTGGGCCTGCACACCTTCATTGCTGAGGCTTGGAGGCGGAGGAGAAAGAACCCCCAGCCTCCCAACCTCCTCGACGACCTCCCCGAAAGGACTGAGTTCTTTGTAAGAATCTAGACCGAGGAGCTTGAAAACCTCTGACAGAATGAAAACGACGAAAATCACAACCTCTGCTACGAGCTGAGAACTGCCCGCGCCCCGAACCTCTGGGGCGATCCTCCAGCAACCGCGGAACTTTAGCTTCTCCCAGACTACTTACCAATTTATCCAACTCCGGACCAAACAAAAAGGAACCCTTAAAGGGAAACTAGTAGTTTAGACTTTGAGGCCGCATCCGCTGACCAACCATGTAGCCACAGAACACGGCGAGCAGCCACCGAGAAAGCCATAGACTTTGAAGAGGCCCTCAGCAAATCATACATAGCATCCGCCAAGAAAGCTGAAGCCATCTCCAGCTTAGCCACGTTATGATCAATAGCAGCAAGATAATCCGAAGAACGGTCTAAAATCCTCTCGGACCACCGAAAACTCGCCCTTGCGACCAGAGAACCACAAATAGCGGCCTGAACCGCCAGAGCTGAAACATCAAAAGCATTCTTCAGGAAGGTCTCAATCTGGCGCTCCTGAGGGTCCCGCAGAGCTGTGCCACCATCTACTGGCACCGTGTTCCGCTTAGTCACCGCGGAGACAACTGTGTCCACTACAGGGGAACCCAAAAGCTCTTTATCGGAATCCGGAACCGGGTAAAGCCTGCTCATGGCCCTTTCAAGCCGAAAACCAGAGTCCGGACGCTCCCACTGAGCCTGGACAACATCCCTAATGTCTTGATGCATGGGAAACGATCTACCAGACCTGCGGACTCCTTTGATCAACAAGTCCACCTTCCTAGGCTCCGCCACCGCACTATCATCATCCTCAAAACGGAGAGTAGAAGAAACCTGGGAAATAAGCTCCTGAAGGTCATCCCTATGAAAGATTCTAACCACCGAGGGATCCTCCCCCACAGGAAGGGATTCCTCTATTATCACCTGTATTAGAAAACTCCTCAGACCAATCCTCCTCAGGTAACCAAGAATCCTCTGCCAGGGCAGGGAACTCCTGCTCAGGCTCAAAGAAATCATCCTGCTCTGCCTGCCCAGAAGGCTTGAAGCGTTTTACAGGTACAGAAGGAGCCTCCACAGAACTCCTTACTGTAGGTGCAGCAGGAGCAGACTGCTGCAGTAAAAAAGCCTGATACATTTGAACTACAAACGCAGGAGGGAAACCAGCTGTCCCCTGAGACAGTACTGCAGCTGGAGCAGCTGGCAGCGAGACCAGGGGATCTCGAGACAGATCAGAGCGGGCTACATCCAAAATGGCGGACGTTCCCGCCAAAACCGGCAACGAGGGAGCAGGGGAGGCAACCGCCTTACCGCTACTCGAATCGGACCCCCCCCCCTCCTGGACAGCGGAGCTACTGGCGCCGACGAAACAGACGGTCCTGCACCCTAATCCTGCAAAATGTCCACCGCCGTGCAAAATTTACAGACACCACTGGATGCGAGGCCCCGGCGCTGACAAACTGAACACCGCCGCAACTTTTCCAACATCGCGAACAGCTGATCAGGTAAATAAAACTCCGGCGCGAAAACGAAAGTAAAACCGCTACTTCGCTAAAACAAACACCGGAGCTGCTCTGCTTGCTTAAGCTCAAGGAGAAAAACAGCAGGCTGTCAGAAATCACAGGATCAAAGCCTAGGTTGCTGAAGCTCCGTTTTATATTGTTCTTTTACAAGCGGCTGCCTCTCCCTGCCTCCACAGTTCTTAACATTAAGAGCTGGAGGGAATTCACCTCAGTCAGACTGCTCCTGTCAACAGTCTGCTATATAACAGCAGCAGAAATAGGCACCAACTGCTGATTCTTCAGGGAGGATTTGGGGGGAGGGACTCGGATACTCGAGTGTGGCACCCCCGGGGTAAGCAGAGGCCCCCACGGACCTCAGCCCCTAACAAGCAGGTTTGTTTTTTTTTGTAATTAAAATGCACAGTAATAATCTGAACCTTTCAGCAGAAATTAGAAAATACTACGACTCACTAAGAACAAATAGACCAGAAAAAAGGAATGACACTGAAGGACTCACCACCTTCCACCTGCTGGAGACTACTGGATCTTTCCCTGTCTGGCAAGGGCTCTTATTGGCTCTCTGGAGTCACACTTTTTTCTCAGTCTCCACCTGCTGGAAGGCGTGCACAACCCCTCAGTCACATTCTGGGCCGGTCAGGAGGGAGGCTAAGGAAGTGCTGATTCCAGTCTACGGTCTTGAATATCCTTCAGGGCAACACCTCCTTCAACCGGGAGGGTAGTTCTCTTCGTCACAGCTGTGACTAGGGCATCCACTTTAGGCATAGCAAAGCGAGCCATATGCTCCTCACTCAGAGGGTATAATTGCCCCATAGCCCTGGAAACTTTCAAAGGTCCCTCGGGGTCAGCCCACTGAGCCGAAATAAGCTCTTGGATGGAGTCATGCAAAGGAAAGGCTCGAGCAGGCTTTTTGGTACTAGCCTAACCCTTACCCGTTCAGTGAATCCAGACTGCCCCAATTTGACTGCCCCTATCGGACCGACCGTTCACTTGTCTATTAGATTGTAAGCTCTTTGAGCAGGGACTGTCTCTCTTTGTTAAATTGTACAGCGCTGCGTAACCCTAGTAGCGCTCTAGAAATGTTAAGTAGTAGTAGTAGTAGCCATCCTAGGATTCACAGAGGAGGCTGTGCCACTGGCAGGGTCCTCAATAGAGAGAGCCTGCAGGGCATCAGAAATAAGCACTGGCAGCTTATCACAGTGGAAAATCCTCACCGCAGAGGGATCGTCCAGATCCTGAGTCACTTCTGCACCAGACTCTGGCTCCTCAGACCATGAAGGCCTGCCAGAGTCCTCCGAATCCTCGCAGCCCGACCACGGGGGGGGGGGGGGGGGGGGGGGGGGGGGGGGGGAGAGAAATGGAGACGCAGCACTCTCTGAAGGGGAAACAGCCCTTCTGTGCTTCATATTCTGCCAATTATCAGGGAATAACGCCTAAGAGGGCATACCCAGGCTAGAATCCACCGGGGGGGGGGGGGGGGGGGGCATTAGAATAGGCCCGTGCCGGGCTTTGTGGGAAAGCTCTTTTAAGCATGTATGCTTTATGCATTAATAAGACAAAATCAGGGGAGAAAAACTCACCCTGGGCACCCAGATCTCTGCCGGGGCTAGTAGCTCCCATATCAGCCTCACTCCGAGGGCTCAGGACTCTCCGTCTCAGCGGAGGTCGCGCCATGTGGTAAATTCAAAATGGCGCCCACTGCCAGCTCAGAGCGCGAAGAATCGTCGCTCGCCATGCTCGGGCCAGCTCTAACGTCTGTACAGCACGATTTACAGAGCCCCGCTGCTGATCTGCGCTTGCCACACTTGGAACAGCGTTTTACTGTCTCCGCAGCCATTGCTGAAAACGGCGGTAAAATTCAAAATGGCAGCTCGAGCCAAAATCGCCCCGATCGCGGGCCCACCCTGGAGGAGTCAGAAAACAGTCTTACCTCACTGGACCGAGTATCACAGCCCTGGTCCCACAGAAAAAGGCAAGGAAAAAACCTCTGTTAAGCGCCAAAGCGCGACGCGACTTTTTTTTTTTTTTTTTTTTTTAACGCTGTGAGGAAAGCAGAGGTAAATAGAACTCCAGAGGCTCAGGTGAGTGGGAAAGGCAGGGAAAGGGCAAACCTATGTGCCTGCATCCACTGTTGGTGGGGAAGGACAGGGAAAGCTAAGCAATGTGTCCACATTAGAGAGTTGCACGGGGACAGAAATCTTACCCATCCCCGCCCGTCCCTGCTGGAATCTTACCCATCCCCACCCGTCCCCGCTGGAATCTTACCCATCCCCGCAAAATTTTAACCCATCACAACCCGTCCCCGCAAGAATTTAACCCATCCCCACCCGTCCCCGTAAGAATTTTAATGGTACATAAAAGAAAATTCCAGTTAGCTCCCTCAGTCTCTCTCTGGATTTGAGCCACAGCACTGTAGGCAAGGAAGGAACGGAAGTTGGAACACTCTGGTGCGCACATGTAAGACTTGTCTCCAATTCACTTGCACTGTGTGCTGAGAGGTCGCCACATGCACGCGCCAGTAGGTCAGGTGACATCTGATTCTCATGCCTGTGTCAGAACTGAGGTCTGTGCACCAGCCTGGTAGCAAAGAGGATTAATAGTAACATAGTAAGTGACAGCAAATAGACCTGAATGGTCCATCCACTCTGCCAATAGTCACACTCATGATCAAGTCATCATTAAATCGAGTGTGATATTATATACTTGATTATGGTCTTTCCTTCGTGTTTCTGGAACAAAGACCATAGAAGTCTATCTGGCCCTATCCTTATGTTCCAACTACTGGGGTTGCTGTTGAAGCCCACTCCAGTCTAGTCGTCTTCTCATTTGTGGGACACAGACCGTAAAAGTCTGTCCAGCACTGTCCTTATATTCCAGCCACTGAAGTTGCTGTCTAAGCCCTTTCCAGCCCATCCTACACCAGATTGCCATGTATGAGACACAGACCATACAAGTCTGCCAGGTATCAGCCCTAGTTCATCACAGACAGAGTCGCCATTTAAGCGTCACTTGACACATCCACACACATGCAGCCATTTAAGGTTAGGTTTTATATAACGTCCATTTTCTAATTAGAGATCCTCTGTGTTCATCCCACGCCTTTTTGAATTCCGTCATCATTTGTGACTCTACCACCTCCTTAATGGAAGACTTTCCACATTTGTGCTGTTAAAGCACAGAAGACGAGGAGGAGGAGAAGACAGCACTCAAAGAAATTGGTATTTGGTAGATGAGAGGCTGGTGCAGGTGCAGCTTACACTTCTACGAGAAGACCGCAGAACTGCTTCCATCCCCGCGGGAACCCCGCAGGAACTGCCTCCGTCCCCGCGGGAATCCCGTGAACCCCGTTCCCGTGCAACTCTCTAGTCCACATCCACGGAGGTATGGGTAAGGCAGGGAAAGGGCGAACCTATGTGCCTTTAAAGTGAAGCTGCTATAGCCTCCAACACCCCTGCTAACAACTGGCAAAAGCAAAGGAGCAACCTCCAGGCAGATTTTAGATGGAGCTCGAAGAAGCTGCAGCCACTCTGCTAGGGGAGATAGAGAATACTGAAGAGAGGCAGTGGAGCAAGCTGGTATGAGGCACTGAAAAAAGTGTGCTCTCTATCTCCCTCTGCTGGTTGATGGACACAACCCATCTGTAATGGCTGCATCTGCTTGATGACAAGGAATTTGAATTTGCAACAGCAGGTGGCTGTGGTGGTTAAGGCTGTGTTTTTTTAAAGCTGCGGTTGGGATCTAGGCTCAGGAACTTTCTCTCTTGTGAAAATTTCCATATCGTGCTGCAGCATTTTGATTACTGTAATGCCCTTTGTTGTGGTCTTCCACTTACAACTTTGTGAGCATTACAGGCTTGCTTACAGGTGTTAATAAGGTAGAACACATTACACTTCGGTTGTAAAGTTTGCATTGGTTGCCCATCATGTAGTGCACTCAGTTTAAAATCCTTATGTTGGTTTTTAAGGTGCTGCAAGATGCTCCCCTGGCCTTAGCACAGGGTTTGCAAGCTTGTTGTCCTGGGCGTGCTTTGAGATCCTAGAGACAAGATCTGTTGGTTGTTCCTTCATTTCAACAGGTTTGGCTTGAGGAGATTCGTTTGTGTGTGTTCCTTGCAGGGCCTAGGCTCTGGAATGCTCTTCCCCTTGCCTTGTACCAAGCACTGTCACTATCTGTGTTTAAAAAATAGTTGAAGACCTTGTTCTTCTGTAAGGCTTTTTCTTGAAGAATTTGATTGGGATAGCAGTTGGAGTAATGTGGGGTGTGTTATATTGTCCGTGATAACGATTTTATGTATGTTTTTATTATTGTATTCCGCCCAGATGTTTGGCTGGGCAGATTATAAATTTATTTCCGACAAATTAAATCTGAATAGTAAAAAGGTGATTCTTCACTACTACCCACTCTTAGCTTGGAGCTTAAATTATTTACAAAAGAGATAAATTGCTGCTTCGCACTTCTGAAATCAAACTATCACAGACCATATTGACAGATCAGAAGACTTTGGTCTACCTAGTATTAGAGGTTACCCATAATTCATTCAAGTATTTATACACCACTTTAGACCTAAGTGGTTTACAGTTTCATTTTACAGGTACTGGGTCTGTCCCTAGGGGGCTCACAATCATACAAACATTAAAATATGGGAATAGTAGCTTAGATTGTCCCCCTCTGACTTTTGTTGTTAGTTTGGATTTTTTTTTTTTTTTTAAGGAGTTTACATTTTCACAACCTTTATTTAATTATAACAGTTTATAGACCACTCTATCCAAAATTCTAGGTGGTTTACAGAAATAATATTCATATTCAAAATCTTTAGGAAAAAAAAATTCACAGGGTGTCAACAATAAAAGGTCTAAACAGGCCCTTGCCCAAAGGCCTTGGAGAAAATATAGGCTAAGCGCCAGTGGTTTCCAAACTGTGTGCTGCAGCACCCAAGGGTGCAACCCTGAACTCACAGTGATGCCACAGCATATTTTCTTCACCTCCCTCCCACAGACCTATCAAGTCTCCCACATCCAGCGGGTCATCTCTCGTACTCCCGCCAAAGCATAAAACTCCCAAGCTGAGGCACACTGCCATCACCACACCTGCTTCTCCTGACAAGCAGCAGCAGCAAAACAGAAAGCAAGCATGGAGCCGCAACCTTCAGGCATATGCTGTCAGCTTCTGGTCCTCTGCCCTTGCTGACCCCAACTTCCCATTCTGGAGCAGAGACTCAGGAGGACCAGCTCAAAGGTTGCGGCTCCATGCTTGCTGTTTTGCCGCCGCTCATTGGGAGAAGTAGCAGTGGCCAAGAGACAAAAGATACTGGGTTGAAGGGGAAAGAGGGCAGGAAAAATGATGTGGAGACGCTGAATAGAAGTGTAGAGACAAAAAAAACAGGAAATATGCTCGATGGATGGGCAGGAAGAGAGAGGGCACAGATGGAAGGTTAGGAAGAGAAAGAGGGGAGAGAGAAGGTGGACAGAAGCTGTATGGAAGGGAGAACGAAGGTGGAGCTGAAGCTGGATGGAAGAAGGAGAGAAGATTGGCAGAATTTAGATGGAAGGTAGGAGTCAATACCATCGGTGGCATGGTGACAGGGGGTGGGGGGAAAGACTTGAGAGGAAGTGTGTAGACTAGGGATGCTGTGATATGAGAAAGTTTGGGAACCACTGCTTTAAGCAGTTTCCTAAACTGAAGGTAACTCTTAACCTTCTGTAATGCCACAGGAAGACTGTTCCACAAACGTGAACAAATGTTCAACCATTCACAAGTAGAAGATTTTTCTGCCACTTTAAATACTCTGTACAGCAGGGTTGTTCAACCTCGTTCCGCGAAGTCCACAATCCAGTCGGGTTTTCAGGATTTCCCCAATGAATATGCACAAGACCTATCTGCATGCACTGTCTCCATTGTATACAAATAGATCTCATATTCATTGCAAAAATCCTGAAAACCAGACCTAGACAGAGAAGAGGTTGGATACCCCTTAGTGTAGAGGATTCACCTCCTATAAACTCAATATGAATTCATTCACAGGGATCTGAATGTGTCAGATAAGGCAAAAACCTAAAATTAAAATAAATGCAACAGTTAAAATAAAATAAAAAAAAGAACATTGGGCTGAACCATATAGCTTTATTAATGATTCCTATGTACACTGACACCTAGTGAACAAACCAAGTAGCTTGCTACTGGTTGCTATATGCACTGCCTCCTAGTGGTGGGAAAGCACAGCATTACCTGGTGCCTTAGGACAGTGACACCTGTAGCTAAATTATTATTTTTTTAAATCCTTTGAATTCTGTTGTCAGTGACCTCTAATTGTTAGATGTAGTTTCACATTTTATTATTCTTTTCAAAGCAATGGAATATTTAGACACCATTCAAAACATCCAACACCTCTCCACTCCAGGTGAGAAACACTGAGGCAACAGAGATATACATATGGGCAACAAAAATACCCTCCCCCCCCCACCCCCCATACTGAGGGATTAGAAATGAATGGAATGAGCATTGGTCTGAATGCTTTTCTCATTTGTTACACAGAATTCCCACTCTTGTGAGAAGAGCATCCGACTCTAAAGGTTAAGGTTTACTATTTTCTACAGCCAAAGAGGTCCAAAATAATATAAAACCTGAGACGGCCTGCATTATCTGCCTACATGAAATTATTCTCAATTGCAGGAGTACTTAAAGGCCTTGTTCTAAAACCCGTATCTGTTCCATGTATACACATCAGTTGCAGCGTTCTTTATGTGACAGGGTCCCAAAAACTTCCCTTCCAAACTGGGGTGGGTGAATTTTTGAATCCCTGCTCTGCTTTACTGAGTATAGTAACATAAGACACAATCAGGCTCATTTTTGAAAGAGATGAACGTCCAAAAAGTAACATAAATCGGCACTTGGACGTCCATCTCACAGAGACGTTCAAATCGGTATAATCAAAACCCGATTCTTGACATCTTTCTGAAAAGTCCGTCGCAAGGACATCTAAATCTCAAGGGGGCGTATCGGAGGCATGGTCAAGATGGGACTTGGGCATCCCTAAGACTTGGACGTCTTTGAGCCATAATGGAAAAAAGCAAAGACGTCCAGGACTAAAACTTGGACGTTTTTACCCAGACCTGTTTTTATTACGAATAAGGCACAAAAAAGTGGCCCAAAATGACCTGATGACCACTGGAGGGAATGGGGGATGACCTCCAATTACTCCCCCAGTGGTCACTAACCCCCTCCCACCCTCAAAAAACATGATTAAAAATATTACTTGCCAGCCTCAGGTCCATGACAGCACATGCAGGTCCCTGGCGTAGTTTAGTAGTAGGTGCAGTGCACTTCAGACAGGTGGACCCAGGCCCCCTACCTGTTACATTTGTGGAGGAAACAGCGAGCCCTCCAAAACCCACCAGAAACCCTCTGTACCCACATATAGGTGCCCCCCCCCCCCCCTTCATCTGTAAGGGCTATGGTAGTGCTGTACAGTTGGGGGTAGTGGGTTTTGGGAGGTTCAACACACAAGGTAAGGGAGTTGTGTACCTGGGAGCATTTTATGAAGTCCACTGCAGTACCCCCCTAGGGTGCCCGATTGCTGTCCTGGCATGTCATGGGGACCAGTGTACTAAAAATGCTGGCTCCTCCCAAGTCCAAATGGCTTGAATTTGGACGTTTTAGACTTGGACATCTTTGGTTTTGAAAATGGCTGAAAATCAAAGACGTCCAAATCCAAGGACGTCCAAGGTATTTTCGAACACAAAGATGGATGTCCATCTTTTTTTGAAAATGACCTTTCTCCCGCCTCCAAATTTGGACATTCTACAAAGACGTCCAAATTCCAACTTGGATTTCTTTCAAAAATGCCACTCAATGTGATATGGCCAAGAAGTGAGTGCTTTCATTGGGACTGTCATAGGGAAACATACAAATCTGAGAGGGCCCAGACATGGGGCCTGATGCAGAGAATGAGACAATGACCAAGGGACTCCAGGGAACTACAGGATATGAGTTTCTATCTAAGGCCAACTAGCGCTCAGACGGAAGAGGTACCATAAAGCCAGAAGCCTAAAGCTGAAAAGGAGCAGGCGAGTAGCAAGGGTTCACAGAGGGAGTACCAGGAGCAGCAAGAGAAGAATTGCAGTCCTTGTTGGTTGGAAATGGAATCAAAAATAACGCATGCAGATTGCATTTTCAGATCCGTGCAAATTATTTTAATTCACATTTTTCCCTGCATATATAGCAGGCAGAAATATTGCAGCTACTCTGCATGTACAGCAATAACCGAAACAAAACTATGCATGCCATTTTCCTTTGGATTACTGGTGCAAAGCCTGTAGAAAAAATATAATCATGATATTTGCAGAAGCCTATTGGCCTATTTTCACCTGACTTATTCTGGGGCTTTATTGAAAATTTGACTAAAAAGTAATACTAAATCAGAAATATGTCCAAAAGTTATGAAAATAAAGGGAATGTGGCCTGTGCAAATCTGTTAGACAAGAACACTGTCATTTAGAACTGAAGAAAAAAAAATGTTGTGTTTAACTCTTTCAAACAATACTATTGTAGCTACTACTATTTATATTAATGAACAGGAGGAGGAAAAGCCTCAAAATATACCAGCGCTAAAAGCACTTTATGTATAAATATCTATCATGGGTATAAAAACCTCCTTCATATTTTTATATTTTGTGCAAAATTTGTTAAACGGATGAAAAAGAAAATAAATAAAATCAAGCCTGATTCAGTGCCAGGCAAAATAGTGGAAACTATTATAAAGAATAAAATTACGGAACACATAGACAAATATGGTTTAATGGGCCAGAGTGAGTTCAGCCAAGGGAAGTTTTGCCTCACCAATTTGCTTCATTTCTTTGAAGGCATGAATAGAAATGTAGATAAAGGTGAGCCGGCTGATGTAGTTTATCTAGATTTTCAGAAAGATTTTGACGAAGTTCCTCATGAGAAACTCCTGAGAAAATTACAAAGTCATGGGATAGGAGGCAATGTCCATCTGCGAATTAGGAATTGGTTATTGGATAGAAAACAAAAGGTAAGGTTAAATGGCCATTTTTCTCATTGGATGACTAGTGGAGTGGCACTGGGACCAGTGCTATTTAACATATTTATAAATCGGAACAATGTCTGAGGTGATTAAATTTGCAGATGACACAAAACTAGGCATCCAAATGGCAGATGAAATTTAATGTGGGCAAATGCAAAGTGATGCACATTATCTATATTCTATATATCTCTATATATAAAAGGCACCACCAACGTTCTAATGAAGCCTCCAGCCGGAAGTGTGAAGCGCCAGAGATATCCGGTTTCCCCATGAGTGAAGGAAAACAGCACAGCACGAAATCCCTCTCTCTGTAACAGTGAAGGACTCGGAAGGGGGAGGGGAGAGAGAAGCCCTCACTCTCTCTGTAACACAAACACAGCACAGCAGGAAACTTAACAGTGAAGGACTGGACTTGGAGGGGGGAGGGGGAGGGGACAGACAGCACAGGGGAAGGGAGAGAGGGCAGAGGGCAGGGACACACACACTCCCACATGCACACTCTGAAGAAAACCTTGCTAGCCCCCGTTTCATTTGCATCAGAAACGGGCCTTTTTTACTAGTATACATATAAAAGGCACCACTGAAGCCTCCAGCCGGAAGTGTGAAGCGCCAGAGATATCCGGTTTCCCCATGAGTGAAGGAAAACAGCACAGCAGGAAATCCCACGAAACAGTGAAGGACTCAGAGGGGGGAGGGGAGAGAGATGCCCTCACTCTCTCTGTAACAAAAACACAGAACAGCAGGAAACAACACTGAAGGACTGCACTCGGAGGGGGGAGGGGGAGGGGGAAGGAGAGAGGGCAGAGGGCAGGGACACACCCACCCCCACATGCACACTCTGAAGAAAACCTTGCTAGCCCCCGTTTCATTTGCATCAGAAACGGGGGGTTTTTTTTACTAGTGAAGAATAATCCGAATCACAGTTACCCGATGCTTAGGAGTCAGCACTCATGAAAAAGATCTACATGTCATTGTAGACAATACGCTGAAATCTTCTGCCTAGTGTGTTGTGGCAGCCAAAACAGCAAACAGAATGCTAGAAATTATTAGGAAAGGGATGCAAAATAAGACCAAGAATATTATAATGCCTCTGTATTGCTCCATGGTGCAACTTTACCTTGAGTATTGCTTTCAATTCTGGCCGCTGTACCGCAAAAATGATGTAGCGGAATTAGATAAGGTTCTAAGAGCAACCAAAAGATAAAAGGGATGAAACTCCTCCTATATGAAGAAAGGCTACAGAGGTTAGGGCTTTTCAGCTTGGAAAAGACAGTTGAGGATGGATATGATTGAGATCTGTAAAAAAAATTCCTGACTGGTGTAGAACAGGTAAAAGTGAATCGATTTTTCACTCTTTCAAAAAGTACAAAGACCAGGGTACACTCAATGAAATTACATGGAAATACTAAAATGTTTGGACAAGTTCCTGCAGGAGACATTCATAGTTATTGAGATGGACATGAGGGAAGCCGCTCCTTGCCCCAGTATTGGTAGCATGGAATGTTGCTACTATTTGGGTTTCTGCCAGGTACTTGTGACCTGGATGGACACTGTTGGAAGCAGGATATTGGGCTTGATGGGCCATTGGTCTGACCCAGTATAACTATTCTTGTTATGTTCTTGTAACAAACTGTATTTCCATCATTCATAATGTATTGTAAGCCACACTGAGCCCGCAAAAAGGTGGGAAAATGTGGGATACAAATGCAATAAATAAATAAATAAATAAAAATGTTATCTTTATGCAGTGTCATTTAAGCAGTTCAGTGCTAATTGCATAAGAGATAACTGGGCGCATAAACTCAGATTTTCAATTCTGGCTCCTGAACATGGATCAACACTGAATATCAGGGCATAAGACAGCTGCGGCTAAAAAAAAAAAAAAAAAAAACCTGCTCACTGCCACCTGTTGAATATTTACCCCTATGGTTTCAACCACTGAAATAATGTTGCTCAATGGAACTGCAACCATATCCTCTTATCATACAGGTACACAGCCAAATTCTTGAATGGTATTTTCCACTGTGTAGCAGGCGGGCAGCCCCAATGCTCCCTAGAGCTCTCCTTGGGTGCTAATTGGGGAAATCCCTCACTCCCAGTTGAAAGGGGCTTCCCCAATTAAAGCTCTGAGTTTTAGGTTGTTTTTTTTTTTTTTTTTTAAACAGAGCTCTTAAAGCTGCAGTAGCAACAAAAACAGCTCTATTCCCCATACAGGGAAGAGCTCAGACTCCCCCCCCCCCCCCCCAACCCACAAATTAAAAAAAAGCATCGGGTAACCAGCTCAAAGGAGTCCAGTCAAGTCCACCTCACAGAGGTGCTGGGTAAGGTCCCAGTGAATTGAGCCCAAAGCCGCAGCCAGTAGCACTATCAAGTGCAAACTGGGGGATGCGGAGCCAAACTCCGCGCTCGACTAGGCACGGAAAAAAAATCTGTAAGCCTTGGAGCGGCCCTTAGGCGCAACTATGCTGTGCAGCCATGACTACAAAAGTGGGGAGCTTAGCCAGGGACTCAGGAGCACCAAACAGCAACCTACTGCATGCTAAAGAAAGAGAAAAATACTGGAATCTTCCAGGGGCACCACAACATATTACTGGTGATGTCACTGGTAGATTCCAGTATTTTCTCTACCTCCACCTGTTGGTAGGAAAGGATAACCACCCATTCTTGCATTACGGTTGTGCTGACAGAAAAAAGTATTTGGTTGTCCTGCACACACCTTGAATCTTTTGGTCAAGTCCAGAGTAGTGAATCGAGAACAATCAGGGTCTTTTTCCTGACCCTATAGGCCAATACTGGCTACCTGCACACTTGCAGCTGCCATTTAAGCTCCAGGGTTAGTTCTCTTGCATCCTGGCATGATCATCCCTTGTGTAATAAAAGTAGGGATTCTTTTCCCCAGGCCAGGAAAAGCAGTAGGGACACCCCAGAATCAGTCCATTTTTGTTGTACTCGTCAGTAGTTTCCAAACCTTGTCTTGGAGGCATCCCTGCCAGTCAGGTTTTCACAATATCCACAATCAATATGCAGGAGAGATATCTGCATGCAGTGGAGGCAGTGCATTCAAAACTCTCTCAAGAATATTCACTGTGAATATCCTAAAAACCTGACTGGCTGGGGTGCCTCCAGGACCAGGTTTGGAAACCACTGTCCTATGTGCCATCTGTCACCCACCCCTTTCATGCTACAGCTCAGTAACTATTTTAACAAGATCAGAAAGGAGGGGAAAGAAAAGAGGTGCTGGCCCCAATGGTAGAAGGTTCAGAAGTGCCCTGCTAGGGTAGTGTTTCTCCAAGTCCAGTCTTGCAGTACCCCTTGTCAGCCAGGTTTTCAGGATATCCACAACGAATATGCATGAACTTGATCTGAAAACATTGCCTCCATTATATACAAATCTCATTCATGCATATTCATTGTGGATATCCTGAAAACTTGACTGGCAAGGGGTACTCCAGGACTGGACTTGAGAAACATTGGGCTAGGGAGCAAAGAGGAAGGGGGAGTAGGTCGAGACATATATAGATCTGAAGATCCTTGAGAAGAAGGGACAGGAAGGAGAGAGTGTTGCGGTGGGAAAAGAGCAGAGACTTAGATTTAGGGGCAACTAGATGAAAGTAAAAACCCAGTTAAATGGGTGGGTATGAGTGGAGATGTGTCATTACCTGGGAGGCAAGAGTGAGAAGTAAGGAGGACATAAACTGTGAAGGATGACTCAAGAGGTTGTGTCAGTGAATTGGAAGACGCAAGAGAGGTCAAGGGGCAGTTAAAATGGATGGAGGTCCTGTTGAGGGCAAGAGAAGGGAGGAATGGGGCTGAGGTAGTGAAAGAGGGGTAATAAGGTTTGATAGGGGTTATGGGATAACTGAAGGCAGGGTAGAGGATAAACAACTGGAGAGGAGCTACCAATGGTGACTGAAGCATAGTAAAGCAGCTTAACACTAGAGATTTTTTTTTTTTTTTTTTTTGGGGGGGGGAGGAAGAGTACAGAGAATTGAAATGGAAGAAAGAAGAGGGAAGGGGGTTAAAATGCAAAGGTAGCAGGTAGGACAGAGATTCATAAGAAGGAAGAGTGAACCTTTAAGGTGAGAAAAGGGAAGACAGGTGAAATCAGAAAACAGGCAAAAAAGTAGAAGAAAATGAAGAAAAAGGGAAAGCTCAACAACAGAGGCAGAAATAAGGAAGGAAATGAAAACAGGAGGCATGAGAAGAATTCTAAAACTAGTTAGAAGAGACACAAAAGGAAAGTGCGAGAGAGACATGGACCAATAAGATTAGAAAAATAAGATGAACAGAAAAGGGTAGGGGAAAACACTTTTTCATTTATCAATTGAAATATGCTAGTTTGAAAACAAAATGCATCTCTCGCATCTCTGTACTTTGCTCAGTATAGAAGGAAATGCATTTCTGTGTTCATTTCTCCAGTGTTTCACTGTATGCACAGCTTCTTGGGATTTCCACTTTGGTTTTTGTCTGCATCTTTGTAAATTCTGGTCCTTTATTTCATATTTGGTGAGGGTTTACCTATGCTCTGCATGTGTGATTGAGGTGATGTAATCTAATACCATAAACTTTGTGCAGTGACCTATAGTGTCTAGATTGTTCAGGTTGTTGTGGGGGGGGGGGGGGGGGGGGAGGGGACCTGAATAGGAGTGGGATTTGTCACCTCAATGTGGTTACGCTATCAGACTGCCAGCAGGCACCCTATTGACACTTGCAACAGCTAACATGAGGGACTGTTCCACACAGTATTGGTGCCAGCTATACCCTGTCGCCACCCATGTCCTGCCCAGATCCCACCCCTGCCCAAGCTAAGTAGCTAGCATGGGATTTTTACCACACTGGTTGGTTTTAGCATGCGGTAACAATTACCATGGATAACAGCTTACACCCACACTAGCTGCTTGGCATTCGTTAGTAAACATTGTCCTTAATGTAGTTTTTAATTGTTAAAGATTCTTAGTTGTATTGTTCTATGTGCTATATTATGATTTTATGATGATGTTTTGTGATCTAAGGATAATGTAGACTATGCATTTTTATAAATCAAAATCTAGCAAACCATCTGTATCGTGAACATAAAATTTTTCTTTTACTTCACTTCCTTCGGGAAGGGAAATAACTTGTGTAACTCAGTGACTCAGCTTGTTCTCAGATTTAGAAAACAAGAGTAAAATTTTAAACCCAAACCCTACATGAACTCTGTACTGCTCTTTATACAATCAAAGAATGTCCCAACAATGATGAAACAGAGGCAGTGACAGACATTTCAAGCACTATCATTTGGAAGACAGCAGGAAATGTGTCTCCTCTCACATGAAGGAAAGAACTAAATATTATCAAGGAGTGGACTAAAGACTCCATTAACAGTAGCTTCTTGGGAAGGGAACTGAAAGTCTTTTGGCTCCATCAATACAAGAGAGGAATAATTAAACAAACGTGCAGTCAAGCTAGTTTTCATTTCTCGGAATCTCTTGCTTGTGGAGAAGCGAGACAAGCATCACTGGTGAAAAGAAGTGCTATAAATTGCTTTGCACATTGGCTCTGTGGTTAAATTATAAAGTGTCAAGATAAGAAGTGGAGCAGAAGAGTAGCCTAGTGGTTAGTGCTGCAGACAGATTCTGGTGAACTGGGTTCAATTCCCACTGCAGCTCCTTGTGACTCTGGGTAAGTCACTTAACCCTCAGCTGCCCCAAGTACAAAAGAGATACCTGCATATAATACGTAAACCACTTTGACTGTAACCACAGAAAAGCAAATCAAGTCCCATTCCCCTTTCCCTTATTTATATAAGCTTACATATGTCTACTTGTCTGCCTGACCTAGGTCACTCATGTTCAGTTCCTTAACTCAAATGAACAAAACCCATCCAGTGCTTTTGTTTAACCCTCAAACCATGATAGTAAAGAGCCTCAATCCTACTCTCTGTAATACTTGCATTGTAGCAAAGAACTTCCTTCTGGAGTTCACAGGATGCAAGATGTATAGGCAACCTAATGAGATGTGCTTGAAAACTGAGTAGCCACCTAATTAATGCATTGCCTGAGAACCTGGGGAACCAGGTTCAATTCACACTGCTGCTCCTTGTGACCCTAATTCACTTAACCCTCCATTGCTTCAGGTACAAAATAAGTACATATATATAATATGTAAACCACTTTGATTATAACCACAGAAAGGCGGTTTATTGAATCCACCCCCTATCAAGCCTGTGCTCCACATATGACAGGAAATATTTCTATACCTGTCATTTTCTTGGTCTCAGACTACATTTCTTGGTACTTGAGGATCTTCTTTCTCTCTCTCTCTCTCTCTCTCTCTCCACATGATTCAGAGTAATAACTTGGGAATGATACTTTTATAACCGATACTGTTCTGGTGTTTTTCTCTTATGTTTGGCTTCCTTGCATCCAGCATTTTATCAGCTGAAATGGGAATGTCCCAGGTGATCATAACGTCTTTCTCCCCCAGTGATAAGATGTGTTTTTCTGTATAGAAGTTTTCTGCCATCAGAACTTCGCAACCAGCTATGAGTGATTGTTTCCAATTTTTTCTTAGTCTATATATGTCTACTGTACCAGTTTTCTCTATGCAATCTGTGAACAATTCTGTACAAGTACATGATTGTTTTATAATACACCAATCAATACATGTATAAAGCAAATCAAAGATATCAATATTCAATGTCATACCATACTAGTGAGAAATTGAGTTATAAGATGACCTTCAGAGCATGGGCGTAGCCAGAAGTCAATTTATTTATTGGTTACATTTGTATCCCACACATTTGTAGGCTCAATGTGGCTTACAAATACAAGGTGTTGTCGTGGTAAGATAAAGATCATGTGGTACAGCCACATTAGAGAATCGTAGAACGGAAGAGTTGTGTTATGTCCATTGCGTGCTTTAGTTTGGTCGTGTTGCTGAGATTGGGCATTTAGGTCGGGTCAGTAGGGTATGCCTTCTTAAACAGGATAGTTTTTAGTGATTTACGGAAGTTTAGGTGGTCGTACGTCATTTTCAAGGCTTTAGGTAATGTGTTCCACAGTTGTCTGCTTATGTAGGAAAAACTAGATGCGTAAGTTGCTTTGTATTTTAAATCCTTTGCAGCTTGGGTAGTGCAGATTTAGATAAGTTCATGTTGATTCGGATGTATTTCTAATTGGTAAGTCGATCAAGTCTGTCATATAACTCGGGGCTTCTCCGTAGATGATTTTGTGGACCATGGTGCAGATTTTGAAGGTGATGTGCTGTTTGATTAGGAGCCAATGTAGTTTTTCACGGAGGGGTTTTGCACTTTCAAATCACGTTCTACCAAATATAAGCCTAGCTGCCGTGTTTTGAGTGGTCTGAAGTTTCTTTAGGGTTTGTTCCTTACATCCCACATAAATTCCATTGCAGTAGTCTGAGTGGCTTAGTACCATTGATTGTATCAGGTTGCGAAATGTTTCCCTCCAGAAGAATTGCTTCACGCGTAAGTTTCCACATTGAGTGGAACATTTTCTTTGTTGTGGATGTCACTTGGCTCTCTAGTGTTAAGTTACGGTCCAATGTAACTCCGAGGATTTTCAGGCTGAGATCGGAAGGGTGATCTGGGGTGTTGATACTCGTGGGGATGTCCATGCTGTGTTGTGATGAGAGGATGAGACAAATGGGGCTCATTTTCAAAGCACTTAGCCTTCCAAAGTTCCATAGGTTTCTATGTAACTTTGGAAGGCTAAGTGCTTTGAAAATATGCCTCTGTGTTTTTTCTTTATTGAGTTTTAGTTGAAATGCATTTGCCCATGAATCCATAATATTCAGGCTGAGCTTGATTTCATTGGTGATTTATGTCAGTTTGGTTTTGTAAGGAATATATATTGTGACATCGTCTGCATATATGAAAGGGTTAAGGCCTTGGTTGGATAAGGACTTTGCAAGTGGGGTCATTAAGTTGAATAGGATCGGTGAAAGTGGTGATCCTTGCAGTACACCACAGTCTGCTTTCCACGGTGATATGTTTGAATTTGATTTTACTTGGTATGTTCTTGTGGTTAGGAAGCCCTTAATCCAGTTAAGTATGTTTCCACCAATCCTGAACTTATCTAGTAATCTTATTAATATATTATGGTTTACCATGTCGAATGCACTAGACATGTCAAATTGGAGGAGAAGGATGTTTTTGTCTGTTGCTATTTCCTGCTTGAATTTGGCTAGAAGAGTAATACTGTTTCCGTACTGTGGAGGCGGCGAAAGCCTGACTGTGATTCGTGTAATATTGAGAATTTATGAAGTCAGTGAGTTGTTTGGTTACCATGCTTTCCATCAGTTTAACCACCAGCGGGATAGATGCTACTGGATGGTAGTTAGTGATTTCGTTTGTATTTTTCTTGGTATCTTTTGGTATTGGGATGAGTAGGATATTGCCATTTTCCTTGGGGAAGAGACCTTGCTGAAGCACGTAATTTAGATGGGAAGTGAGGTCTGCTAAGAAGCGGTCGGGGCGGATTTCATTAGGTAGCTGGGACAGGTAACTAGTTTACAGTGGGTGTTGGAAAACCTGCTAATCGCTGTTTCGACGGTGAGGAGGGCGAAGTTTAACCAGGTCCGATCTGCCAGGTATTCTCCAATGGTTGGGTCCAATTCATTGAGGAAGTTTTCAATGTCGGTGTTATTTTGAGGTAGTGTGTTGCGTAGATTTACAATTTTTTCATTGAAGTACTTTGCAAGTTTATCTGCAGATGGGATGTCTGTATTCGTGGTCGTGACCAGGTTGGTGTCTAGGAGTTTGTTCACAAGTTGGTATAAATTACTTTATGTCTTTGTAATCTGTCCCTATTTTGGTTTTATAGTATGATCTTTTGGCTTGTCTTATTGCGTATTTGTATTTTCTTTGTGTTTGCTTCCATGTGTTCAGTGTATGTTTATCTTTTGTTTTACTCCATGCTCGTTCGAGTTTCCTGGTTTGAGTTTTTAACTTTTTCAGTTCATCGTTGAACCATGGTGTCGAGTTATGCTTGCGTGAGGTTTTTGTTCGTAAGGGTGCAATTTCGTCTAGTATGCTTTTGCATCTTTTGGTGGGGAGGGGGGCAAAGGTGGACTGAGCGGGCCAGGCATTCTACATAAGAACATAACAGCCATATTGGGTCAGACTAATGGTCCATCCAGGCCAACATCCTGTTTCCAACAGTGACCTGGATTGGTCACAAATACCTGGCAGAAACCCAAATAGTAGAAATGTTCCATTCTACCGATCCCAGACAAAGCGGTGGCTTCCCCTGTCCATCTCAATAACAGACTATGGACTTTTCCTCCAGGAACTTGTCCAAACCTTTTTTTAAACGCGGATACACTAACCCCTGTTACCACATCCTCTGGCAACAAGTTCCAGAGCTTAACTATTCACTGAGTGAAAAAATATTTCCATGTAACTTCATTCAGTAGCCTTTGTACTAAAGAATGAAAAATCAATTTACTTTTGCCCATTCTACATCATTAAGGATTTTGTAGACCTCAATCTTATCTCTCAGCTGTCTTTTCCAAGCTGAAGATCCCTAACATCTTTAGCATTTCCTCATGTGAAAGGAGTTCCTTCCTAATCATCATTTTGGTCTCTCTTCTTTGAGCCTTCTCTAACTCCACTATATCTTTTTTGAGATACGGTGACCAGAATTGAACACAGCACTCAAGGTGAGGTCACACCATGGAGCAATACACAGGCATCATAGTATTCTTGGTCTTATTTACCATCCTTTCCTAATAATTCCTAGCATCCTGTTGGCTTTTTTGGCTGCCACCACACACCAGGCAGAAGATTTCAGCATACTATCTACAATGACACCTAGATCTTTTTCTTGGGTTTACCATGATAAATGCAGACCGAAGACTACCTTGAGACAAGCCAGTACCAAAACATGAATTCATGTCGGTTATGACTGTGTCTCCTGAATAACTGCAAATACCTCATAGCGAAGGTTTACGTTGAATCTAAAGTAGTCACCTAGACTACTGTAATGCACTCTATATGCTGGCTGTAAAGAGCATATTATCAAGGAACTTCAAACAGCCCAGAACACTGCAGCCAGACTCATATTTGGAAAAACAAAATACGAAAGTGCAAAACCCCTAAGAGAAAAGCTACACTGGCTTCCACTTAAAGAACGTATCGCGTTCAAGGTCTGCACTCTAGTTCATCAAACCATTCACGGAGATGCCCCGGCCTACATGCTAGACCTTGTTGACTTGCCACCCAGGAATGCTAAAAGATCAGCCCGCACATTCCTTAATCTACACTTCCCCAGCTGTAAAGGACTAAAATATAGACTAACACATGTGTCCAGCTTTTCCTACATGAGCACGCAGTTGTGGAATGCATTGCCACTTAACTTAAAAACAAATTACGAGCTAATCAATTTCCGTAAATCTCTGAAGACCTATCTATTCAACAAGGCATACCACAACGAGCAATAATTTAACTATAACACAACACCACATCAACTATACTCTGAATATTTTCTCGCTGTATCTGTTTGCTTAATTCTATATTGTTATCCATGTACTCCATGTAAAACTAATTGTATCTTTTACTCTGGAATGGCGAATGCCATAACGGAGTATTGTAAGCCACACTGAGCCTGCAAATAGGTGGGAAAATGTGGGATACAAATGCAACAAACAAACAAATAAAATAAGAAGAGGCTAAGCTAAGCATTTGGCTTATTTTATATATGGAAAGAAATGCAAATGAAGGAGAAATTAGGTCTTACCTGATAATTTTCTTTCCATTAGTTCTTCACACTATTCTAGGACAAGTGGGTAGTTATGTCCATCGACCAGCAGGTGGAGATAGAAAATCCAGAACTGAGCACTACTACCTAGCCACGTGCTAGCCGCCCAGTTCCTCTGTAATGTACATAAGCCAGCAGAAAACCAACCTAAATGCATGAACAGAAACCAACAAACAAGGCAAAAAAAAAAAATCAATGACAGGATCCAGAACAGTGAGCAGGGCAGTCAGAAGCAAAATAGACCGAAAACACCGGGAGGGCTCCTCGAATAGTGTGAAGAACTAATGGAAAGAAAATTATCAGGTAAGACCTAATTTCTCCTTCCATTACATTCTACCCACTATTCCAAGACAAGTGGGATGTTCAAAAGCAATCTCTGCGAGGGTGGGACATCGGCCCTGCTGCTCTTAAGACCGCCGCCCCAAAGGACGCATCTGACTGCGCGCAACATCCACCCTATAATGCTTACTGAAAGAATGCAACAACGACCATGTCGCCGCCCTGCAAATGTCTACCTGAGAAGACAAAGACGTCTCTGCCCACGATGTCGCCATACGCTTAGTCGAGTAGGCCTTCAAACCCTAAGGTGAAGCCTTCCCCGCCAGGAGGTAGGCGGACGACACTGCCTCCTTCAACCAGCGAGCAATGGACGCTTTGGAGGCCATTAGGCCCAACTTCTGTTTACCGAACAAAACAATCTATCCAAGCGACGAAACTCGTTAGTCGCCTCCAAATACTGGATAAGAACTCTTTGAACATCCAGAAGCCGCAAGGACGCATACCGGCTCCCCACGTCCTGCTAACGAAAGGAAGTCAGCTCTACCGACTGATTAAGATGAAATTACGAGACAACCTTGGGCAGAAAAGATGGCACTGTTCATAGAGACACCCCCCCCCCTCCGAAAAATGGAGAAAGGGGTTCCTGCAAGAGAGCGCCTGGAGCTCAGAAACGCAACGGACCGAAGCGATAGCCACCAAAAATACCGCCTTCAGAGTAAGATCCTTCAGGGAAGCCTGATGAAGAGACTCAAAGGGAGGACGCTGAAGCGTTCCAAGCACCAGACTGAGATCCCAGTCAGGGCAGACCCATTCCTTTCAGAAAATGGACCACATTCAGGTGAGCCACCAGTGAAGCATTGCGCAAGCGCCCTCGGAAGCAGGCCAAGGCCGACACCTGGACCTTCAAGGACCCCAGCGCTAAGCCCTTGTGCACCCCCTGCTGCAGAAAATCAAGGATGCTGCCCACCGAAGCGCTAAAGGGATCCAAACCCCTTTCCGCAAACCAATCTTCAAATAAGCCAGATGCAGGCATAGGCCAAAGTAGACCGCTTGCGAGCCTGAAGCAAGATAGTAATATCCGAATCCAAATAGCCCTTCTTCCTCAAACGAGACCTCTCAAGGGCCAGGCCATAAGACCAAAGTGGGAGGGGATCTTCCATGGTTACCGGTCCCTGCCGGAGATCCCTCTCCTGCGGAAGCCGCAGTGGCTGGCCGTCCAGAAGACTGATGAGGTCGGCATACCAAGGACGCCTGGGCCAGTCCGGAACCACCAAAATCACTCTATTGCGATGATTCGCTACTCTTCTCAGCAGGCGGCCCAACATCGGCCAAGGAGGAAAGACATACAGTATTCCCTCTACAGGCCATGGTTGAAGTATGGCATCCAGACCTAACGAATCCTGCTCCCTGCTACGACTGAAGAACTATGGAACCTTGGCATTGTCCTTCGTGGCCATCAGGTCCATGCAAGGAAGGCCCCAACGCCGCACCACTAGTTGGAACACCACGACACATAGCTCCCACTCGCCGGGATCCAAAACATGACGACTGAGAAAGTCGGCTTCTACATTGAGGACTCCGGCAATGTGGGCAGCTGAGAGGTAAGACAGGTGCTGCTCCACCCAGACCATCAAAAGGCCGGATTCCCTGGCCAGACGGCTGCTGCGGGTCCCCCCCCCTGCCTGTTGATACAAGCTACAGTCGTCGCATTGTCGGAGAAGACTCGGACCGCCGTCCCCTTCAGGAACAGGAGAAACGACTTCAGAGCTAGCCACACCGCCTGAAGCTCCAGAAAATTGATGGACCAGCGGGACTCCTGTGGTGACCACGTAACCTGAGCTAAATGGCCCCTGAAATGGTATCCGTTGTCACTATCTCCCACAGCAGAATGGGAAAGGACATTCCCCGAGCCAGAGACTTGGGGGCAGAGCCACCACCTCATGGTCCCGTCTGGCCTCCAAGGCAGTCTGACTTGGTAAGCCTCCGACACCAGAGACCAGCGGGAGAGCAGAGACCTCTGAAGCGGACGCATGTGAGCTTGCGCACAAGGGACTACCTCCATGGCCACTGTCATGGACCCTAGAAGCTGGACATAGTCCCAAACCCGTGGCCTGGTGGCCAACAGAAGGGAACATACCTGCCTCACCAGCTTCACCTGCCGCGGGTCGATCAGAAAGACTCGAGCCCGCTGGGTATCGAATAGAACACCTAAGTATTCCAGGCACTGAGAGGGGATCAGGCAGCTCCTCTCAAAACTGATCACCCATCCCAAGGACTGAAGCAGCCTGACAACCGTGGAAGTCGCTTCCAAGCTGTCCTGGTAGGATGACGGGCGAATTAGCCAGTCATCCAGGTATGGGTGCACTCTAACACCCTGCTTCCGGAGGAAGGTTGCCACCACTACCATCACTTTGGAGAAGGTCCGTGGGCCAAATGGGAGCGCCCGAAACTGGAAGTGCTGACCCAGTACCGTAAAACGAAGGAACTGCTGATGGAGACCCCAAACTGGAATATTAAGGTACGCGTCTTTGAGATTGAGAGAGGTAAGAAACTCGCCCTCCCGCACGGAGGATCCCTCCCTAGTTCAGCCGACGTTTTTTTCATTTTCCTCGCAGTGTGGCTATTTTTTCCTTCTGGGTTCTCTTCTACAGAGTTCAGACAGATATGGGAACACGGAAAGGATTCTGATTTCTGGATCAAGTTGCAGTTATTTCGAAGTTCTTATTTGGTTCTCTGTTTTTCATAGTGAGGATGGTTTCTGGTTGTTATTGGTTTCATATTTTTGGCCTTGGCAAATGCTTACAAATGACATACTAACTAAGGAAGGAGCTGGCCGTCTGGCATCACTGCGTTTAGTTTGTTTATCTTTATCTCCACCTGCTGGTAGGCGGACTTAACCCACTAGCTCCTGGATTCATCTGCTGCAAGTGACAAGGAAATACCTATTTTTCCAGACGTTTCTCACTGAACTCGGACACAGAGTTTTTTAAAAATACTGTTCCAAAGTTGTGGCATTGAAAGCAACTTTTCAGTTTATGTTTTCTTTGAGCCCTCTCAATTACAGTTCTTTCTTGAAGGGAAAGAGGCGGTAGCCACTTCATTTGCAGTACACATCTTTGAGCAGGATTTTTCAGTTTCTGTGCATATCTCACACCCTTTCGTTTCACTTACTGTATATTAAAAATCTCTTGGGCTTCCCCTTTATGTGGTCTTTAATTTAAACAATATTTTATACTGTGTTTAAAAAAAATCTTTTGTCTGTGTGATATCATTTGTATTCTTTACAAAGTGTTTCTTTGTTAAAAAAATGTTTAAACTCCATAAAAGATACCTCAGGAAGAGTAGATAGCCATACATAATACCTGTTTTGAGGAAAGACTAATTGTGTGCGTGTATGTTCTGCAAAGGACAGGTATACAAGTTATTTTATAGAGCCCATTCAAACCCAGGATCCTCTGTTTCTGCCAAAACCAAACTTGCGACCGAAAATGGCCACTGTTTTGGCAGAAAACAAAACTGCCCCCCCACACCTTACCAAAAAGCTCCCAAATAAGCCCACCCCCACCCCCAGTGGCGGCCCCCTTCACTCTCCGCTTCCTTATCCCACCCAACCACCTGGAGGCCCTCCCCGGGGCTGTGCTGGTTCCAGTTGCAAAATAGCTGCTGGGACCTCCTGCAGCAGTCTCAGGAGCCATTGTGACAGAGCAGCAGCAAGGGGCAGGAACGAGAGGGATTTTGTTCCTGCCCCCGAAGAAGCCACTAGACCACCAAGGTTTCCTAAGGTAGGCCCAGGGCAGGCCTACAGGTGGTTGGGTGGGATTGGGGGGAGGGGAGAGGAGGAGAGAGTGTTTCGGTTTCATCTGAAAAATGCACAAGCATTTTCAGCCAAAACCCAAACCCGGATTTCAGTCCAGTTAAAGTATCGAACTAGACCACCTAGGTTTCCTAAGGTAGGCCCAGGGAGGACCTACAGGTGGTCAGGCAGGATGGGGGGGAGGGGAGGGAAGAGGGAGAAGGAGACAGAGTTTTGATTTCATCCGAAAAATGCACAGGCATATTCAGACAAAACTCAAACCCGGATTTCAGTCCAGTTTCAGTACCGAACGCGAAACCAAAATTCAGTCAACCTCTATTATTTTATAAAGTAACAAAACACAGACACGTCTCATGCAAGCATTGGCGTTATGAGAGTAATTTTATTAAGTCAGTCCTACGTGATAATACTGGCAAAGAAGTACGTGCTTTGCCATCAAGGTACACACTTTGTCGGCAGGGAATGCAGAGGGATGGAGTTAGCAAATACAAAATACTTGAATTGATACGTGTACACACAAAATATACATATTCACTTGCACCCACTCAAAATAAGTGTTAAGTGCTTGCACCTCCATTCCAGGTGCTCTCTCGGCCACATGCACTAGGATTTGAGAGAGACAAGTAGGTGCCAACTTGTCTTTATAAAGATGGCACGTACCCATAGCACCCGTCTATGGAATTATCCTCTATGCCTGTGCACCTACTCTGTACACATGTATAGCCATGGGCAATTTTATAAGAGAATGAGCACATAAAACATTGTCCCTCACAAAATTATCCACTAGAGCATGTGGGTAAGACAGGAACAGGCCATGACTGACTCCCCCCATGAACATTCCAGCAGGTAACAGACTATTTTGAACCTAGCTTGACAGCTATTTGCTTTTATGAACACAGTTTCAGTCAGTTAGAAGTTGTCTGCCTTTGACCTGAATGTAACTAGATTTTTTTTTTTAGGGGGGGGGGGGGTTAAGTGGCAGCTTGGTCCCATTGTGTCAAACATCTCTCTACTGGAAGTCAGGCTTGTACAGGAAAACAAGTTATCCTAGCACTGAAAAGTGTAAGACTTCCTTCCCCCAACCCAAAAGAGCAATGCTTCCTCCCCCCCCCCCCCCCCCATTACATTTCCTGCTCTCTCCCGCACCAGGTCAGCCTGGATATCTTACTTAGACTAACAAGAATTTAGCTATAGGTGTTACTGTACACTATATTTTGGGGACACAGCTCCTTTTTTTGAAGGCTGGTCAGGATACCTCTGGCCTAAAAATTCACTCTCAGATTCCTCAGTATAAAACCTCTTGGTACCAGTATCAGGCATAAAACATACAAGTTATAGTAAAAGAAAAAGCAAGCATCAGTCACGGGGGTGTTGTCAAATAACGGTACAGTATAGGACTGCCCTATGTACAGTGATAAATGCAGTACACATCACCCACATAACCACAAAAAGCAGACGAGAGAGAGGCTTTTGACCTGTATCCGCTGACAAACAGCAGAGGCAAGAATCAATAGAGAATTCTGTGCAGCCACGCCAAAATTAATTAACAGGCTCACCACAGGAAACTGGAGTCAACAATTTTACACCACACCACCTCATCCTTTCAAGATAAACAGTTTTTGGAAAGCATACAGCACTTTTAAAATACAGTAGATATTTGTAGCTCACCCTGCCTTTATGCAACTGTTTTGCAGAAAAAACAAACAGGGAAAAAAACCACTCCCCTAGTTTCCCGGTCTGGTCAGGTCACTGGTTCCAGACTCATCAATGAAATCTCAAAAATCATTCTTAACGATGTTTGGTAAACCTAGTCCCACTCATTGATTAGTACTCTCAGTTCCAAACACAGCTACAGTTGTTAATTTGTGCTGTACAACAAGCCATATTATCTGATGAGATATGAGATTTCTTAATATTGAAGATACAAGAAGAAATGCAAAGAGATGTGATGAAAAAGAGACCTCTCGTTCTGCATGATGAGGGTTGGAAAACACTCCAATCTCCATGGTTCCTCAGAGGATAATTCCAGAAGAGGGAACCAGATCTCTCGAGATCAGTAAGAAGTAATCAGTATCAAGGTTCCATGGTCTTGCCTGAGTTTCAACAAAGTCTTCCCCACAAGAGGTATGGGAGGATATGCATACAGAAGACCTGTCCCCAAACGAAGGAGGAAGGCATCCGATGCTAGTCTGTCGTGGGCCTGGAACAGAACTGAGGGACTTGTGATTGATGTGAGTGGCAAATGCTAAGAATTGTGTCACCAATATATGGAAAACACTTGGATATATGTCTGTCCAAAAGCAAGGAGGCTGCTCAAATTCTTGGTCTTCACTTCCAGTCCAAGATATCCAGGATGCTCCTAATGAAGATGCATGAAAGATTTCCATACAATGGAGGTAGCAGGCATGCAACTCTCTAGTATAGGAGGTATCCTTAAAATACAACTTGTTGGTGGCCCTCAAGGACTGGGAGTGAAGGGCAGAAGTTCCAGTCAAGGGCCCCCAAGTAATAAGACTACACAATACTTTCCAGTGTGGGGGAAAACAATTCCGATCCGGGGCCAGCTGCAAACTGATTCTCTTCTTTCTTCCACCTACTTGGGTGGAAATTTATGCCACTGTGACCAATGCAATAATCTGATTTAAAAACATGCTGGAAACAGGGTTCTGAAGATTCACTCAGAGCTGTAACAATGGACGATAGGAAAACCAATATGAACGCCAAGGATGTGGCTGGGGAAAATTTTTTAAAAATGGGATTAGCATTCAAAACACAAGTAAAAAAGACCTCAAACAGAACACAAAGAACAGTTATCTGTTAAAGCTGAAGAGACAAGAAAAGTAATCAGTAAGGCATAATCCTAAATGTAGGGGGGGAAAACTGCAAAAAATATAAAAGCAAAGCAACATGGCATTCCAGGTACATTGGGGAAAGGGGAAGATCAGAGGTAGAATTTTTTTTTTTTTTTTTTTTTTTTTTAAGACTGAAGATACCGAAACACAGTGTGTGGAAGGTGATGAGGAAGAGGTGGAAATCCTAATGGAAAATTACTTGTGGGTTATGTCCGTCTACTATCAAGTGGAGATAGAGAGAACGCCAGAGCTCTGCCATGTAGGACCCCGACAGCAGCTTCACTTTGTCAATATCCAAGCAATGAAGAACACGAACTACAAAAGAAGAATCTCCTGCCTCTATGACAAACAAACTCAACAGTAAACAAATGCCTTGGCCTGCTGAGGCCCAAACATGGCAGTAGCCTGTGACAGAATATCCTCAATGAATATTTATCTTACCAAGGTAACATAGTAGATGACAGCAGATAAAGACCTGCATGGTCCATCTAGTCTGCCCATGACAAACTCATATGTGTATACCTTACCTTGAATTTGTACCTGTCCTTTTCAGGGCACAGACCATATAAGTCTGCCCAGCAGTATTTCCCGCCTCCCAACCACCAGTCCCGCCTCCCATCACCGGCTTTGGTACAGACCGTATAAGTCTGCTCTCCCCTATCCTCGCCTCCCAACCACCACCCCCTCTTCCCCCCAACTGCTCCGCCACCCAATTTCAGCTAAGCTTCTGAGGATCCATTCCTTCTGCACAGGATTCCTCTATGCATATCCCACGCATGTTTGAACTCCGTTACCGTTTTCATCTCCACCACCTCCCGCGGGAGGGCATTCCAAGCGTCCACCACCCTCTCCGTGAAAAAATACTTCCTGACATCTTTCCTGAGTCTGCCCCCCTTCAATCTCATTTCATGTCCTCTCGTTCTACCGCCTTCCCATCTCCGGAAAAGGTGCGTTTGCGGATTAATACCTTTCAAATATTTGAAGGTCTGTATCATATCACACCTGTTCCTCCTTTCCTCCAGGGTGTACATGTTCAGGTCAGCAAGCCTTTCTTTATACGTCTTGGAACGTAAATCCCATACCATCCTCGTAGCTTTTCTTTGCACCGCTTCCATTTTTTTTAACATCCTTCGCAAGATACGGCCTCCAAAACTGAACACAATACTCCAGGTGGGGCCTCACCAACGTCTTATACAGGGGCATTAAAACCTCCTTTCTTCTGCTGGTCACTCCTCTCTCTATACAGCCTAGCAATCTTCTAGCTGCTGCCACCGCCTTGTCGCACTGTTTCGTCGCCTTCAGGTCCTCAGATACTATCACCCCAAGATCCCTCTCCCCGTCCGTGCCTATCAGACTCTCCCCGCCTAACACATACGTCTCCCTTGGATTTCTACTCCCCAAGTGCATCACTTTGCATTTCTTCGCATTGAATTTTAATTGCCAAACGTTAGACCATTCTTCTAGCTTCTTCAGATCTTTTTTCATGTTTTCCACACCCTCCGGGGTGTCCACTCTGTTGGAAATCTTGGTGTCATCCGCAAAAAGGCAAACCTTACCTTGTAACCCCTCGGCAATGTCACTCACAAATATATTGAACAGAATCGGCCCCAGCACCGATCCCTGAGGCACTCCACTACTCACCTTTCCCTCCTCCGAGCGAACTCCCTCTGGCGTCTGTCCGTCAACCAGTTCCTAATCCAGTTCACCACTTCGGGTCCTATCTTCAGGCCGTCTAGTTTCTAGGTAATCACTTTTAATGTTTTATTATATCAATTTACTTTATTAAGCCTTTAATATTCAGATAACACTTCCAATCGGAAAAAACCTCTTAAATCCTGACTTCATTCATTCACTCATACATTATTATTCATACTAGGTAACTGCACAGTAAGTACACATGCGGTATTACTTAAAGCTGGTAAATGTGCTTCTTATACAACAACTTTCTGATGCTCTTCACTCCATTATATAAAGTTCTTCAATTGTCCGTGATAACAGTCCAATCTTTTATTTAACCTTGACTCTGTGGATCTTCTTTCTTTATTGATATTTTTCACCTTGTGCCAATATCCATGAATACTTTCAAACTATCTTGTTGTATATCCCAATGTGTTCTTAAATTGTGCCTCACTGTTCTCAAGTAGTAAAAAAGATCAATGCCAAACCAATTCTGGTCTGTTCTTCTTATGTCTTTCAATCTCTCTTGTCGAGCCTCCTCTCTCTTACTTTGCTCTGTCCTCCAACTGGAGGTAAGAGACAAACCTCCCGCCACACCCTACACAATCGTGTTTCACTAAAATGTGTCTTCAGGAGATGTGACTAAAATATTAACAAAACCAAGATATTTTTACTATTTTCTATCCTGTAATCTGTCTCTTAACTTACACGTTATAATCTTTCTCTTACCTTAACGCTATACACTTGAGTTACCTCATTATACTCGGGCAGACCCCGGAGGATTCCCCACTGAGATTCGGAGAGAAAATGGCATCCCGGCGTTTAATGTCATCATGTCCTCTTACACCTAAGACTTACGTATTTGAACCCTAGTGGAACAACATCACGGCAACAACCCCACCCATTCCACCTCTTTATTCAATTCGTTCGGGGTCACCGTGCCCCACTCAAATATTAATCTCTGTTCAAGCCTCAACATTTTTTGTAACACATTACCCAACTGATTTGTTTCAAATTCTGCCAATACTACAAATTTCAGATCTTGCATGGAATGATTTTGTTTCATCCAATGGTCTACTAAAGGTGTATCTATTTTATTTAATTTTATATTACTCAAGTGTTGAGCCAATCAATGCTTTATTGTTTTGATTGTTTGCCCAATGTAAAATAAATTACATGGGCATTTAATGGCATAAATTACTGCTGAGGAGTTGCAATCGAGGTTTTTTTCTGGTTGGGAATTTCTATCCACTGTGTTTCAATTGCATGTATACAATACCTACAACCACTACATCGGATGTGTCCAGGTGTTTGCATACATCGTGTCTGTATTTGATTGACAAGGCTTTCACCTAAATTGCGACCACGGCAATACGCAAACCGTGGGTTTTCTATCAACTTTGAATGTAAACTTAATATCGGCCAATGTTTAAGAATAATTTGTCGTATCATCTCTGTATGCGGGACATACTGCAAAACTCAGGTTATTTTTGAATCTTTTGTTTTCCCTGTTTTAGGTAACAGCCAGGGTCTATATACATTAAATGCTCGTTTCTGAGCTCTATGTATCACTCTGCCTGGGTAACCTCATTGCTTAAATCTCTTGTTTTAATATTTGAGCCTGATTTACATAATCTTGTTTTTCAGAACAGATCCGTCTAATTCGAAGGAATTGTCCCATAGGGATTCCTTTCTTTAAAGGTATAGGGTGACGGATATAAAAGTGCAGTAAGGTGTTTCTGTCTGTATCTTTTCTGTATACATTTGTGTACAATCTTCCTTCCCTATACTGAATAGTGGTATCCAGGAACTCAACCTTGTGGCCTCCTCTGTGCACCGTAAATCTAATATTTTCATCACATGTATTCAGATACGAGATAAATTCTGTCAAGGCTATGTCACTGCCTCCCCATATCAACAGTACATCATCTATATACCTCCTCCATTCTAAAATGGATGAGGTATATTTACTACAATATATAAATTTGTTTTCATATCTTGCCATGTAGAAGCAGGCCACCGTGGGGGCTACAGTTGCCACCATGGCTACCCCCTTCACTTGTCCAAAGAATTCATCTCAAAATCTGAAATAATTTTTGGTGATCACCACACTAGCTATGTGTTTCAAAAACTCCACCTTCGAACCAGAGAGATCCAGGTTTGCTCATCTATCATGCCGCGTTCTGGGGAATGTTCGTATATAAGGCGGCCACGTCCAATGTGACAAGCTGGATCTGTTGATCACCCTCACAATACAAAGAATCTATGTTAAGTAAATGAGTGGTGTCTTGTATGTACGATTTTTATTTTAGGAACCTCCCCACTCAAGTGGAAGTCCAGATATTGTCATAGAGGTTCTAAAAGTGAACCTCTACCGTTAGGGCGTCCTGGCGGAGTAGTGGTATTCTTAAGAATTTTTGGCACAAAATATATCTTTGGAATAGCAGGATCAGTTCTCAATAAATATTTAAATTCTTTACTTGAAATAAGACCATCTTGATTTGCTTTAATTAGCAATTCTGTTACCGTAATCAAAATCTCCGAAGTAGGATCATGCTGCAAAATTTTATAAAATTTTGTGTCTTTCAATTGACTTTCAGCTTTCATGATATAATCTACTTTATTCTGCACCACCACCGCTCTGCCCTTGTCAGCCCTAGACACCACAATAGTGTCATCTTTTTGTAATTCTTTCATTGCTTCTTGCAACTGTTTTGTGAGATTACTGTGGGACCTGGTTTCTTTCCCTTCCATAATTTCAACATCCCTCATCACCAGTTGCTGAAATGTGTCCAGTATATCATCCAGGGGTCCCACCGGAACCCATGTCGAAGGTAAATGATATTTTTCCGAAAAACTCTTAACTGCATGGTCTTTAATCTCTTCCATTCTCAAGGTCATAGAAAAATATTTTTAATCGAAGCTGTCTAAAAAAATCTATATAAAAGTTGACGCATCCTAAACGGATCGTATATTTGTGCGGAACAAAAGATAAACCTTTCATCAGTAGTTCAATTTGTTGCTCGGCAAGATCTTTGGATGATATATTGAACACATTTAAATCTACTTCCGAGCTTGTCTTTTTCATCGTGCCCCCAGATGTTGTGTTGTGTCTTGCCGGGGGCACGATTTTTTAGACACCTTCGATTAAAAATATTTTTCTCTGACCATGAGAATGGAATGGAAAAGATTAAAGACCATGCAGTTAAAAGTTTTTTGGAAAAATATCATTTACCTTCGACAAGGGTTCCGGTGGGACCCGTGGATAATATACTGGACACATTTCAGCAACTGGTGATGATGGATGTTGAAATTATGGAAGGGAAAGAAACCAGGTCCCACAGTAATCTCCCAAAACAGTTGCAAGAAGCAGTGAAAGAATTACAAAGATGGGAAAATTAGGTTCTTACCTTGGTAATTTTCTTTCCTTTAGTCATAGCAGATGAATCCATTATGAATGGGTTGTGTCCACCTACCAGCAGGGGGAGATAGAGAGCACTGAAAACCATAGTGCCTCTTGGCCAGCTAGCTCCATCTGCCTCTCAGTATTTGAAGCTTCCAAAGCAGTGTTACACCGCGAAGTAGAACAGGAGCAGTAATTCAAAGGAGGGACAAACTCAACCTCCTGTAACAGAACAGAAATCCTGAACACTGTTTTCCAACTTCTCCCAATGAGGGAACATATCTACATGAAAAACTAAACCCAAAACAGCATTAATCAATCAGGGCGGGCTCACGGATTCATCTGCTATGACTAAAGGAAAGAAAATTACCAAGCTAAGAACCTAATTGAACCTTCCTTGTCATCAAGCAGATGAATTCATTACGAATGAGATGTATCAAAGCAATCCCTAGATAGGGTGGGAACAGGCCACACCACACGCCAGCACTTGTGCTCCAAAATGCGCATCCCTCCTGGCAGCCACATCCAGCCTGTAATGTCGGGCAAATGAGAGCTTAAAAGCCCAAGTAGCTGCATTACATATCTCTTGAAGAGAGAGTGCTCCAGTTTCAGCCCAAGAACAGGAAATCGCTCTTGTGGAATGTGCCTTAAAGGCTTCAGGCGGAGGCCGGCCAGACAGCAGATATGCTGAAAAAATAGCTTTAGATGCTGGAGACCCTCTGCGAGGACCTGTCCACAAAACAAAAAGGTGATCAGAGGTCCTGAAAGCATTTGACATGCGCAGATACTGCAACAGAGCCCTTCGCACATCTAGAAGGTGCAATTGCAGAAATGGGTCTCAACAGCACAGAGCCTGGAGCTCAGACACCCGTCTCGCCGATGTAATGGCCACCAAAAAGACCGTCTTTAGGGTCACATCCTTCTCCGAAGCTCGCCTAAGCAGCTCGAAGGGCGAACACTGAAGAGCCTTTAAAACTAACCCCAGGTGCTAGGCCAGACACGGAGCCCGCACGGGAGGATGGAGCTGAAGCACCCCTCTAAGAAACTGTGCCACCTCCGGATAAGCAGCCAGAGAGAGGCCAGCCACCTTCCCCCGAAAAAGTGCTAAGGCTGCAACTTGAACACGCAGGGAATTATAGGCCAAGCCTTTTTGTAAACCATCCTGCAAAAAGTCAAGTATCGGCGAGACCGAAGCCTGCATGGGTGTAATCGCTTTAGCAGCACACCAAGCCTCAAACTGGCGCCAAATCCAAGCATAGGCAACGGAACTGGAACGCTTGCGGGCCTGAAGGAGAGTGGAGATGACCTTGTTGGAATAGCTCTTGTCTCTCAATTGCGCCCTCTCAATAGCCAAGCCGTAAAGACCAAAGCGGCAGGCGTCCTCCATGATGGTTACTGGCCCCTGTGACAACAGGTTCGCTACCAGAGGAAAAGGAAGGGGAGCCTCCACCAGCATCCGCCGGAGGTCCACATACCACGGCCGCCTGGGCCAATCTGGGGCAATGAGAACCACCTCTCCTTGATGTAGCCGAATCCGCAGGAGTACTCACCCTATCAAAGGCCCAGGAGAAAACACATACAAGAGGCCCTGAGGCCAGGGTTGAGCCAAGGCATCCAACTCCGCCGAGCGAGGATCTCTCTGTCTGCTATAAAGCATGGGACTTTGGCATTTGTGCTTGATGCCATAAGATCCGCTACGGGCGTCCCCCATTTGGCACAGATCTGAAGGAATACTTCGGCTGCCAGTTCCCACTCCGCTGGGTCGATTTGATGCCTGCTTAGATAATCGGCTTGCACGTTGCTCTGACCTGCAATGTGAGCTGCTAACAGAAACTGCAGATGTAGCTCGGCCCAGTGGCAAATCTGCACGGCCTGCGCAGCCAGTGCCCTGCACTGAGTGCCACCTTGTCGATTTATGTAGGCCACTGCTGTCGTATTGTCCGACAGAACTCTGACAGCCAGTCCCTCCAGGGTAGTGTGAAAGGCCAGAAGCACCTGGAATATCACTTTCAACTCCAAGCGATTGATGGACCACTCAGACTCCTCGGGTGTCCAGAGACCCTGGGCATGCCCTTCCCCGGCAATGTGCCCCCAAGCCCTGCAGGCTGGCATCTGTTACCACCAGGCACCAATCGGGAAGCGCTAGCGGCATTCCTCGCCGCAGCATGTGTGAGAGCCACCACTCCATACTGAGCCGGGCCGCAGGGAGCCACGTGAGTCTGCGCTGGTAATCCTGAGATATTGGAGACCATCATTGAAGCAGGGAACACTGCAGAGGTCTCAGGTGCACTCTCACCCATGGCACCACTTCCAAGGTGGCCGTCATTGACCCCAACAGCTGGACTATGTCCCAAGCTCGCGGGCGAGACATCCTCAGGAACAAACGGACCTGGTTCTGAAGCTTGCACCGCCTTTGCTCAGGTAGAAAGACAAACCCCGACACTGTGTCGAACCAGACCCCCAAATATTCTAGAAATTGAGGGGGGGTCAGGTGACATTTGGGTATATTGATGACCCAGCCCAGAGATTGAAGAACTGAGACCACTCTGGCTGTTACATGTTGGCTCTCTTCTGCAGAGTCCGCTCTGATGAGCCAGTTGTTGAGGTACGGGAGAACCCGGATACCCTCTCGCCTGAGAAAGGCAGCTACTACCACCATTACCTTGGAAAAGGTTCAGGGAGCTGTGGCGAGGCCAAAAGGCAAGGCCCAAAACTGGAAATATTTTCCCAACGTCACAAACCGGAGAAACCGGTGGTGCGGGGGCCAAATAGGAATGTGCAAGTAAGCTTCTTTCAGGTCCAGAGACGTGAGAAGCTCTCCTGGCTGTACCGCCGCAATGACGGAGCACAGGGTTTCCAAGCAAAAATGACACACTCTTAGTGACTTGTTGACTTCCTTTAAGTTGAGTATGGGCCTAAAAGACCCTCCTTTTCGTGGCACCATAAAGTAAATGGAGTAACGACCGTAGCCGATCTTGGCGGGAGGCACAGGGACCACTGTCCCGAGGTGCAACAAGCTTTGCAAGGTCTCCTCTACCGCTGCCCGTTTGACGGCAGAGCAGCATCGGGACTCCACAAACACGTCTCTCACCGGGTCATTGAATTCTAATCTGTAGCCATCTCTGATCAGGTTCAAAGCCCACTGATCTGAGGTAATCTTGACCCATTCCTCGAGAAAGAGAGAAAGACGTCCTCCAACTGCAGGAATAGAGGAGTGGGCCAGCGCACCATCATTGAGAGGGTCGCCCATGAACTCCAGGCCTTGAGCCTGCCGCTGCGGAACGTTTGTCCGAGCAAAAGGAGTTCCTCTGCTGAAAGCGGGCACGTGAAGTAAACCCAGCAGAATGCCCCGGGTGGTACCTTCTAGCTTCACGGAAGCGAGGTCTGTAAGAGGAGGGAACCGCCTGACCCTTGGAAGAAGGCCGCGCCCTATCCTCGGGTAAGCGCTGGGGTATAGTTTCCCCCAGGCCTTTAACAATTTTCTCCAACTCCTCAGCAAATAGGAGAAGGCCCTGGAAGGGCAACTTCACCAACCTTTGCTTAGAGCCCATGTCAGCTGCCCAATGCCGTAGCCATAGAAGTCGGCGAGCGGCCACCGCCACAGCCATCTGTTTAGCCGAAGCTCTGACCAGATCATAGAGGGCATCAGACAAAAATGACAAGGCCGACTCCATCTGCGGTGCCACCTCCGCAAGAGGCTCCGCTCCATCCCCGGGCTGTTCCACTGCCTGTTGCAACCAAGCGAGGCAGGCTTGAGCAGCATAACAACTGCACACAGATGCCCGTGCTAGGCCTGAAATCTCAAAGGACCGTGTCAATGCTGATTCCAGACGTCGGTCCTGCATGTCCTTCAGGGCGACCCCTCCCTCTACTGGGAGGGTAGTCTTTTTCGTCACAGCCGTGACTAGGGCATCCATTTTAGGCACGGCCAAGCGTGCCAAGTGCTCCTCACTGAGAGGGTATAAGTGCCCCATTGCCCTGGCAACTTTCTAAGGCCCCTCAGGGTCAGCCCAGTGAGCCAAAATAAGCTCTTGGATGGAGTCATGCAAAGAAAAGGCTCAAGCAGGCTTCTTAGTACTTGCCATCCTTGGATAACCGGAGGAGGCATCACCCATCACAGGATCTTCAACAGAGAGAGCCTGTAAGGCATCAGAAATAAGCACTGGCAGCTCCTCGCGGTGGAAAATCCTAACCGCAGTGGGATCATCCGGATTCAGTGGCAATCCTACACCTTCCTCTGGCTCTTCGGACCACGAAGGCCTGCCAGACCCCTCAGAATCCCCACAGCTCGACTACCGGGGGGGGGGGGGGGCGCCACTCTCCGAAGGGGAATTTACCCTTCTGCGCTTGTCTTGCAGCCAGGTGTCTGGGGAAAAAAAAAAGCCTGACAGCAATCCCGGACCAGTCTCCACCGGAGGGGAACCAGGTAGCAACGCAGAGTCAGACATCTGCGGCAGAGCTCTTTTAACATGAACGCTTTATGTAAAAGCAACACAAACTCAGGGGAGAAAGGCTCACCCTGGCCTCCTGGTTCCAATCCGAGGTAAGCAGCTCCTCTGGTAGCCTCCATCCAAGGCTCCCCTCCGGCCTCAGACCCCTCCACTCCTGCGGGGGTCGAGCCCTGCAGCGCATCCAAGATGGCGCCCGCTGCCAGCTCCAACGAGCGGGAAGAAACCTCGCTCGCCATGCTCGGGACGGCCCTGACGTCTGAAGAGCTCCATTTACAGAGCCCCGCTGCGGATCTGCGCTTGCCACAACATGAACAGCGCTTAACAACCTCCGCAGCCATCGCCGAAAATGGCGGAAAATTTCAAAATGGCGGATTTGCACCAAAAACGTCCCGATCGAGGGCCCTCCCCGGAGGAGCTACAAGACTCTCTTACCTCACCAGACCGAGTCACAGAGCTCCGGTCACACTGCACAGACAGAAGGAAGCCTCAGAATCGCAGCGCTAACAAGTGCATCGCAGGTTTTTTTTTGTTTTTTTTCACGCTGTGAGGAAAGTTAGAGACAACAGCTACAGAGGCACTCCAGAGGTCCAGGAGAGTGGGAAAGGCAGGGAAAGGACATACCAATGTGCCTGCATCCACATAGAAGAGTGTGGGAAAGGCAGGGACAGGGCAAACCTATATGCCTGCATCCACATAGGGGGAAAGGTAAGGCAGGAAAAGGGCGAACCTATGTGCCTTTAACGTGAAGCTGCAATAGCCACAACACCCCTGCAACAACTGGCAAAAGCCCAGGAGCCACCCCAGGCAGATTTTTGAAGGAGCTGAATAAGCTGCGTCCAACCCTGCTGGGGAGATAGAGAATACTGAGAGGCAGATGGAGCTAGCTTGCCAAGAGGCACTATGGTTTTCAGTGCTATCTCCCCCTGCTGGTAGGTGGACACAACCCATTCGTAATGGATTCATATGCTTGATGACAAGGAAACTAGTGCTTCTGGCAGGTGCCCTCACCCTAACACTAGCTCTGAGCTGGCGTAGGGTTTTCAGCAAGAAAAGTGCCCTTGCTTGGCACGCTGCCCACTGAGCATTGGGATGGAATACGGAAAGACCTCTTTAGCATGCATCTGCATGCTCATTATGCTCAGAGCTGGTGAGCTCTTTGGTTCACACGCTAATCAGCTCTGAACATTCAGCGATAGCAAACGCGAGCGCTAGTCCGGCACTAATGACCTCTGGCACCCACATTTGCTTCTGAGCATCGGGCCAGAGAACAGCACCATACAACCTACAAAGACAGACTAATGGTTTTGGTCTTTTATCAGCTGTCTTGCACTATGACCCTTCTTTCTACATATTCACGTGGGCTAACCCAGCAACCACGATTCTTTGACCAAAAATGTTGCAAAATTTTCTAAGCTTTGCTTCAGAATCTACTTGAGCTGCTGAAAAGTCAGGATATCACAATTCTTGATGGGAATCTATACTATAAGAGAGCAAAAAAAGGAGTACCATTCTAGTTACCACCTGAAAATGCGTAATTTTGTGCACAATAAAACTGAATTACTTGCATGCAAGGACTAGACACCACAGAAGTTCCATGATAAGAGCAGAGTAAGGCTTCCCAAATCTGTACTGGATACCCCACAGCTAGCCAGGTTTTCAGGACACACACAGTGGATATTCATGAGATAAGTCTACATATGCTCAAAAACCTCTACATATGCAAACATTTCCCTCATGCATATTTATTGTAGATATGCTGAAAACCCAATTGACTGTGGGGCTTCTATGCCAGATTCTGGAGGCCCTGGTGTATAAAGTAGACAGAATATAGTAAAACACAGGAAACAAACTGTGCAGCTGGGTACTGCAATACACGAGGTGACTGGCTTGGGCTGACAGCCAGTCAGCCTGCTTCTGCATGTACTGAAGTCAGCAGCAGGAGAGACAAGCAGCACGTGAAGGGTTGCAGCTGAGCCTGCCTATAGAGAGATGAGGGAAAGCAGCTGTCCTGCACTGGGACATGTGCTCAGCAATTCTTTACTGGACCTTTCCTCCTGGGCTCTCCTCACTCTAGTGGTAGGGACCCAAGCAAAGGAGCTGCGGGCCTGCATCAGGAGGTCTGACAGGAAGGTCAAGAGAAAGGAAATACTAAAGGGATCCGTGTGTGGGGAGGACTAAGACCCCCCCCCCCCCTTTGATATGGGGCAGGTGGTTTTGGTGGGAAGGGAAAATCTAAGGAGTAAAAAGAGACCGAGGTTGCAGGCTCTGATGGGAAAGAGGCGCATGAACAGGGAAGTGGGGTAAGATGTACTTGATGGGAGAGAGAAAAATACTCCTGAAGGAAAAAGGGGAGGAAGGAGCACTGATGGGTATGGAGAGGCCTGAAGGGGGCAAGGAGGTGTGCCTTACTGGAAGAGGAGGACAGAAGGTTCCCTACCACGGTCACACATATGGCACACCTCACCCCTGCAGCAGCAAACGTACATGCATCTACACTTCACTCCTGCGGCAACATATCGTGCTGTGTGCTTAGGGATGCCAGCTGGCTCTAGAATTGCACAACAGGCTTTACCCAACTGCATGCAGGGACTTGTCCTGATTTTCCAATTTGCATTCCTTAAGAAAACCAAGACCATGCAATGGGGTAAACCCAGGTACAAGATCAACCTCTTCATGTAATCTAGGGCCAGCTGGCAACCATCTGTGCATCCTGTACATAGTGCGTTTATCACTACAACAGCAAATATACACACACTGCATGCCCCTTTGCCTGGCACAATACGCATACATACTTGTCTATACAACAGCACATCACACTAAATCCTCCAAGGATAAGGGGCACAACTCATTTACTGTATCAAAACCTGGATAAAGTTCCCATTTTCACTATTGCTGCATCAGAAGAAGAACTGATCTTTCACCTTTCAAGACATCAAGTGATCCAGCTCTCTTATAACTCAGAGCCCAAAGCTTTACCAATAGGTATGAACAAGGAACAGAGTACCGAGGTCTTCTCCTCTATTTATTAGGCCTGGTTATTTGGCAAATTTAGGGTTCTGTTGTATTTCAGAAGTTGTCGCACATTAGTATTTTCTTGTTAAATTGTGCATATACCATGACAAGAACAAATCCAACCTCTATCCTAAAGAACGATCCGTCATGCATGGAAAACGTTGAACCCTTTTGGTTCCATGGCTGCTGACCAACACACAACTTCACCACTGTTTGCAGGTCAGCAGGACCCATCTAGACTTAAGACTAAACCTATCCTGAGTTTCTAACCTGGATTCTCCATCTTGGTGAATGGTTAATTTTATTGGATAATGTCATCAGGTTTTAGCACCTTCTTTTCAAGAATATTTATCTTAAATATGTTAAACCAGGTATGAGAAATTTCTGACTGCCCAAGATTTGGATATAACCAAAAACCAGAAAATGGGGCGAGACACCCAGGAACAAAATACCCAAGAAATACCCTAAATTTAGCCCTTATTGCCATGCTGGGCCCAAAAGAGTGGTTGATAATTTGCTACAGTACAGCCAACAAAACGTATTTTAGATGGTCAACTTGATGTATCAATTACGCTGGTTTTATTTATTTTATTGCATTTGTATCCCACATTTTCCCACCTATTTGCGTCTCAGTGTGGCTTACAATACATTGTGAATGATGGAAATACAGTGTGTTACAGTACGATTATGGGTTACATTGTGAGGAGTTATGGGAAGACGAAGTCAAGTCAAAAATCGTTAGGGCGTAGAAACCATGGGATGTTACAATGGGGAAAAGATAAGGCGAGAGAACAATATCAAGAGAACATAGGTTATAACATTTTATCTGTGGGTGGAGTTTGAAGTGAGGTAAAAATACAGGGTAAGAGAAATTCAGAAGGGAGTGTATTGATGCATTTCTATTAGTGTGTATGGACTTCATTTGTTTTGATCCTTGCAATAAATTTTCTCAAAGAGATGAGTCTTCAATTGTTTGCGGAAGTCGGTCAATTCGTAGATCATTTTCAGGTTGCATGGTAGTGTATTCCAGAATTGCGTGCTCATATAGGAGAAGGTTGATGCATGCAGTACTTTGTATTTTATGCCTTTGCAATTAGGGAAGTGGAGATTGAGGAAAGTTCCCCTAGGTATTTGTTCTAGGTTATCATTGTTTCGTATATTGCATATATTTTAGACTAAGCCCATCCTGGGAACAGTTGCGAAGGGGTGTAGGGGTATTTACCTGAGATCTCACCTGAGCTGGTCTTGGCTCAATTCTCGGCGGCCATTTTGAATCTCGCCGAGACCGTCAGGCAGCATACAGGAGGACGGAGAGCAGAGCGCTGGGCAGGAAAGAGGGGGCTCTTTCCTGCCCCGACGTCACTAGACCACCAGGGAAGATCGCGTGAGTAGGGAGAAATGGTGACAGGGCCGGGGGGAGGGCGATCCCAGACAAGACGCACCGGAGCACCCAGGTTTTAGAGGAGGGAAAAAGGAAAATTTTTTTTTTCCTATTTCCCTCCTCTAAAACCTAGGTGCGTCTTATGGTCCGGTGCGTCTTATAGTCCGAAAAATACGGTATATTTTGTACTGTCCTTGCGGCACAGCTATTCTATATCTGTATATTCTCCTTATCTATATAATAAATATAATATATTCCAGCTGGCTTTAGTTTCGTTTCTCTAAAGGCAAGTCTGGCTAGGTGCCAGAAGCAAGGTCCTTGTATTTTCCCCTAGACAGAGTCCAGAATATTTGCTTGGGCAGAGTTCTGTATCATAGGGCCTTGGCTAAATAATCTGTTGGGAGTTGTTTTCCTATAAGAATTATTTAGATTACTATACCTACAGGGGGAGGGGCTAAATGTCAACGTAAAGAGGACAGGCTGGAGGTGAAGGAAAAGGGAGATAAAGATAAGGAAACAAAGAAAAAAACAAGAGACAAAACATTGTTTCCTTATAAAACTACAGCCTCAACCTTCCCGCCCCAAGAGATTGTCTGGTGCCAGAATCTTTTAAATATTTTTCAACCCTATTATAAAACAAATTACATTACATACAGTTCTACAAACACACAGAGTTAGTATGGGATGCAAGGCTCGTTTATTCAATGTGGTTTTTTTTTGGTTTTTTTTTACATTTGTACCCCGCGCCTTTTCCCACTCATGGCAGGCTCAATGTGGCAGGCAATGGAGGGTTAAGTGACTTGCCCAGAGTCACAAGGAGCTGCCTGTGCCGGGAATCGAACTCAGTTCCTCAGTTCCCCAGGACCAAAGTCCACCACCCTAACCACTAGGCCACTCCTCCACTGTTTGCAGCATGATCAACTACACTTGATCTCTAGCTCATAGGTCGGTACGTGTAGTGGCCTGTAGTAGTAACCTGGCACTGTACAGTCCTCCTTGGGTTTGGGCCATGTGGTGCCTATACTCCTGTATTTTAACGCTATTAGATTTAGATAACCTTTTTTATTTTTAATTTGGGTATACTAAACTTTCCTTGTCCTAAGGAGAGCTTACAACTCAAGGCAGTTTGAAAAAAAAAATGACAGCAAATTAAGTCATGATATAGGTTGTAATATTCTTAATTTCACAGTTCTGCTCCAAGTTACTAGACCTGCTTTTTTTTTTTCACAATTCTGATTCTCGTGTGACCTTGATCATGCTATTTAAACTCCCTGCTCATTTATATTTGTGAGCTGTTTGGGGCAGCGATGGTGCTGCTAAATAAACATTACATAGTAACAGTAAATTACGGCAGATAAAGACCTGTACGGTCTATCCAGTCTGCCCAAGATGGGAAAATTAGGTTCTTACCTTGGTAATTTTCTTTCCTTTAGTCATAGCAGATGAAGCCATTACGTATGGGTTGTGTCTATCAACCAGCAGGGGGAGATAGAGAGCACTCAACTTTTCACAGTGCCTCATGGCCAGCCAGCTCCACTGCCTCTTCAGTATTTGAAGTTTCCAAAGCAGTATGGCAAACCGCAATGGGAATAACATGAACTTTCCTCACAGCGAACAATGGCCCCTTAACAAGGGCATGAACTCAAAAGGAGGGAATGAACACATCCTTCTGGAGGGAATAAACTTGTCCTCCTTATTGTATAACTGGAGGGGATACAGGCAACCTCCTGGAGGGAATAAACTCATCCTCCAAAACATAAACTGGAGGGAATGGACTCATCCTCCTATAAGTGAACATGAATCCTGAAGACTGTTTTCCAACTTTCTCCCAAGGAAGGAACTTCAGGAAACAAGAACAGAACCTGAAACAGATTCACAGCATACAGACAATCATACAGGGAGGGCTCATGGCTTCATCTGCTATGAATAAATGAAAGAAAATTACCAAGGTAAGAACCTAATTTTCCCTTCCTTGTCATCAAGCAAATGAAGCCATTACGTATGGGATGTAAAAAAGCAATCCCTAGATAGGGTGGGAACAGGTCACACCACGCGCTAGTACTTGTGCTCCAAAACGTGCATCCCTCCTAGCAGCCACATCCAGCCTGTAATGTCGGGCAAAAGAGAGCTTCGAAGCCCATGTTGCTGCACTGCATATCTCTTGACGAGAGTGCGCTCCAGTTTCAGCCCAAGAGGAAGAAATCGCTCTGGTAGAATGCGCCTTAAAGGCTACAGGCAGAGACCGGCCGGCAAGCCGATAAGCTGAAAAGATAGTTTCTTTGAGCCAGCAGGCAATAGTGGCTTTAGATGCTGGAGACCCTCTGCGAGGACCTGATATCAAAACAAACAGATGATCATAGATCCTGAAAGAGATAGTAACTCGCAGATACTGCAGCAGAGTCCTGCGCACATCCAACAGGTGCAACTGCCCAAAAGATTCTGGAAACTCCTCCTTAAAGGAGGGCAAGAAAATAGGCTGGTTTAGGTGAAACGCTGAAACCACCTTAGGCATGAAGGAAGGCATGGTCCGAACCGTGACCCCGGACTCAGAATTGCAGAAATGGGTCTCTACAGGACAGCGCCTGGAGCTCTGACACCCGTCTCGCCGAAGTAATGGCCACAAGAAAAACGGCCTTTAGTGTCAAATCTTTCTCCGATGCTCGCCGAAGCGGCTCAAAAGGAGAAGCCTACAGGGCCTTCAAAACTAGCCCCAGGTTCCAAGCTGGACAGGGTGCTCGCACGGAAGGCCGGAGCCGAAGCACCCCACTAAGAAACCGTGCCACATCTGGATGAGCAGCTAAAGACACGCCTTCAACCTTACCACGAAGGGAGGCCAACGCTAACACTTGCACCCGCAGGGAATTATAGGCAAAGCCTATTTCTCCGCCATCCTGCAAAAAGTCCAGAATCGGCGAGACAGGAGCCCGCATGGGTGTGATCGCTTTTGAAGCACTCCAAGACTCAAACTGGCGCCAAATCCTGGCATAAGCCATGGAAGTGGAATGCTTGCGGGCCTGCAGGAGAGTGGAAATGACTGTTTGAATAGCCTTTGTCCCTCAATTGCGCCGTCTCAATCGCCATGCCATAAGACCAAAGCGGCAGGCATCCTCCATGGCTACCGGGCCCTGTGACAACAGGTTCGGTACCAGAGGTAAAGGAAGGGGAGCCTCCACTAGCATGTGTTGGAGGTCCGCATACCAAGGCCTCCTGGGCCAATCCGGGGCGATGAGGACCACTTCTCCTGGGTGCAGCCGAATCCACAGGAGCACGCGCCCTATCAAGGGCCACGGAGAGAACACATATAGTAGGCCCGGAGGCCAGGGCTGAGTCAAGGCATCCAACCCTGCCGAGCGAGGATCTCTCCGTCTGCTGAAGAAGCACGGGACTTTGGCATTTGAACTTGTCGCCATAAGATCCATCACGGGCTTGCCCCAGGAATACTTCGTCTGCTAGTTCCCATTCTGCTGGATCGATCTGATGCCTGCTTAGATAATCAGCTTGCACGTTGCTCTGACCTGCAATGTGAGCTGCCGACAGAAACTGACGATGCAGCTCGCCCAGTGGCAAATCTGTTCGGCCTGCGCAGCCAGTGCTCTGCACTGAGTGCCGCCTTGTCAATTTATGTAGGCCACTGCTGTCGTGTTGTCCGACATCACTCTGACAGCCAATCCTTCCAGGATCACTTGAAAGGCCAGAAGCGCCTGAAACACTGCTTTCAACTCCAGGCGGTTGATGGACCACTCCAACTCCTCGGGTGTCCATAGACCCTGGGCATGCTTCCCCTTGCAATGTGCACCCCAGTCTTTCAGGCTGGCATTTGTCACTACTAGACATCAATCAGGGAGCGCCAGCGGCATTCCTCGCCGCAGCATGCTGTCTGTGAGCCACCACTCCATGCTGAGTCGGGCCGCAGGGAGCCAAGAAAGTCTGCATTGATAATCCTGAGAAACTGGAGACCATCTTTGAAGTAGGGAATACTGTAGAGGTCTCAGGTGCACTCTCGTCCAGGGCACCACTTCCAATGTGGCTGTCATCGATCCCAGCAGCTGGACAATGTCCAAAGCCCGCGGGCGGGGCATCCTCAGGAGCAGACGGACCTGATTCTGAAGCTTGCACCACCTTAGCTCGGGTAGGTATACATAGCCCGAGTCTGTGTCGAACCTGGCCCCCAAAAACTCTAGAGATTGCGAGGGGGTCAGGTGACTTTTGGCCATATTGACGACCCAGCCTAGAGATTGAAGTACTGAGACCACTCTGGCTGTAGCTTGATAGCTGTCTGTTACAGAGTCTGCTCTGATGAGCCAGTCGTCTAGGTACGGGTGAACCCCGATACCTTCTCACCTGAGCAAAGCAGCTACTACCACCATTACCTTCGAAAAGGTTCGGGGAGCTGTGGCTAGGCCAAAAGGCAAGGCTCGGAACTGGAAATGTTTTCCCAACACCGCAAACCTCAGAAACCTCTGGTGCGGGGGCCAAATTGGTATGTGCAAGTAAGCTTCTTTCAGGTCTAGAGACCTGAGAAACTCTCCTGGCTGTACCGCAGCAATGACGGAGCACAGGGTTTCCATGTGGAAATGCCGCACTCTCAGGGACTTGTTTAATTCTTTTAAGTCCAGAATAGGGCGAAAAGACCCACCTTTTCACGGCACCACAAAGTAGATGGAGTATCGGCCGTAGCCGTGTTCAGCGGGAGGTACCGGGGACACGGCTCCTAACTGAATCAAACCTTGCAAAGTCTCCTCTACCGCCGCCCGTTTGGTGGCAGAACCGCATCGGGACTCCACAAACACTTCTCTTACTGGGGCATTGAATTCTATTCTGTAGCCATCTCTGATCAGGTCCAGAACCCACTGATCTGAGGAAATATTGGCCCACTCCTCAGCAAAGAGGGAAAGACGTCCTCCGATAACAGGAAGCGAGGAGGGGGCCGGCGCACCATCATTGAGAGGGTCGCCCCTGAACTCCAGGCCTAGAGCCGGTGGCTGCGGAACGCTTGTCCGAGCGAAAGGAGTTCCTCTGCTGAAAAACGGGCATGAGAAGTGAACCCAGCAGAACGCCCCGGGCGGTACCTTCTAGCTTCATGGAAGCGAGGTCTATAAGAGGAGTGGACCGCCTGGCCCTTGGAGGAATGCCTCGGCCTATCTTCGGGCAAGCGCTGGGGTTTAGGATCTCCCAGGCCTTTAACAATTTTTTTTTCCAACTCCTCACCAAATAGGAGAAGGCCTTGAAAGGGCAACTTCACCAACCTTTGCTTAGAGGCCATGTCCGCTGCCCAATGTCGTAGCCAAATAAGACGGCGAGCCGCCACTGCTACTGCCATTTGTTTAGTCGAAGCTCTGACAATATCATAAAGGGCATCAGCCAAAAAGGACAAGGCCGACTCCAGCCGCGGAGCCACATCCGAGAAGGGCTCCGCTCCATCTCCGGGCTGTTCCACTGCCTGTTGCAACCACGCCAGGCAGGCTCTAGCAGCATAACAACTGCATGCAGACGCCCGAACAGTAAGACCTGCAATTTCAAAGGACTGTTTAAGTGCTGATTCCAGCCTACGGTCTTGTATATCCTTCAGGGCAACTCCTCCTTCCACAGGGAGGGTAGTTCTCTGTCACCGCAGTGACTAGGGCATCTACTTTAGGCATTGCAAAGCGAGCCAAATGCTCCTCAAGCAGATGGTATAATTGCCCCATAGCCCTGGAAACTTTCAAAGGTCCCTCGGGGTCAGCCCACTGAGCGGAAATAAGCTCTTGGATGGAGTCATGCAAAGGAAAGGCTCGAGCAGGCGTTTTGGTACTAGCCATCCTAGGATTCACAGAGGAGGCCGTGCCACTGTCAGGCTCTTCAATAGAAAGGACCTGTAGGGCATCTGAAATAAGCGCTGGCAGCTCATCACGGTGGAAAATCCTCACCGCGGAGGGATCATCCAGATCCTGTGGTAATTCTGCACCTGACTCTGGCTCCTCAGACCACGAAGGCCTGCCAGAACTCTCCGAATCCTCACAGCCCGACCACGGGGGGGGGGGGGGGGGGGGGGGGGGGGGGGGGGGGGGGAGGTGCTGCACAATCTGAAGGGGAATTAGCCCTTCTACGCTTTTCTTTATGCCAATTATCAGGGAAAATAGCCTCAGCGGGCAGTCCCAGGCCAGAATCCACCGGGGAGACAATAGAAGGGGCCTCAAACGACCCTTGAGGGACAGCTCTTTTCAGCATGCATGCTTTATGCAATAACAACACAAAATCAGGGGAGAAAAAACTCGCCCTGGGCACCCAGATCCCGTCCGGGGCTAGCCGCTCCCTGAATAGCCTCAATTCGAGGCCCCCCCCCCCCCCGGGCTCAGGGCTCTCCGTCTCTACGGAGGCCGCGCCATGCGGAGAATTCAAAATGGCGTCCGCTGCCAGCTCTGAGCGGGAAGAATCATCGCTCGCCATGCTCGGACCGGCTCTTACACCTGAACAGCATGATTTACAGAGCCCCGCTGCTGATTTGCGCTTGCCACACCGGGAACAGCACTTTACATTCTCTGCAGCCATCGCCGAAAACGGCGGGAAAATTCAAAATGGCGGATTCGCGCCAAAAACGCCCCGATCGCGGGCCCACCCCGGAGGAGTTAGAAAACACTCTTACCTCACCGGACCGAGTATCACAGCTCCAGTCCCATAGAAGAATCAAAGAAAAACCTCTGTTCCATTTTTTTTTTTTTTTTTTTTTTTTTTTTATAAACGCTGTGAGGAAAGCAGAGGTAATAAGAACTCCGGAGGCTCAGATGAGTGGGAAAGGCAGGGAAAGGCGAACCAATGTGCCTACATCCACTGAGTGGGAAAGGACAGGGAAAAGCAAGCTAATATGTCCACATCCACGGGGGCATGGGTAAGGCAGGGAAAGGGCTAACCTATGTGCCTTCAAAGTGAAACTGCTATAGCCTCTAACATCCCGGCTAACAACTGGGAAGCCAGGAGCCACCCCCAGGCAGATTTTTGATGGAGCTCGAAGAAGCTGCAGCCACCCTGCTTGGGGAGATAGAGAATACTGAAGAGGCAGTGGAGCTGGCTGGCCATGAGGCACTGTGAAAAGTTCAGTGCTGTCTATCTCCCCCTGCTGGTTGATGGACAAAACCCATACGTAATGGCTTCATCTGCTTGATGACAAGGAAGCGTAAGTTGTTTTGTATTTAAGTCCTTTGCAATTTGGGTAATGTAGGTTTAGATATGATCATGATGATTCTGTTCTGTTTCTGGTTGGTAAATCTATGAGGTCTGTCATGTATCCTGAGACTATGTCGTAGATAATTTTGTGGATCAAAGTGCAGATTTTGAAGATGATTTTCTCTTTGATTGGGAGCCAATGCAGCTTTTCTCTGAGGGGTTTAGCACTTTTGAATCGTGTTTTACCAAATATCAGCCTGGCTGCTGTGTTCTGGGCGGTCTGGAGTTTTTTTGTGAGTTGTTCTTTGTATCCTGCGTAGATTCCATTGCAGAAATCGGCATGGCTACTACTACTACTACTACTACTATTTAGTATTTCTATAGCGCTACAAGGCGTACGCAGCGCTGCACAAACATAGAAGAAAGACAGTCCCTGCTCAAAGAGCTTACAATCTAATAGACAAAAAATAAATAAAGTAAGCAAATCAAATCAATTAATGTGAACGGGAAGGAAGAGAGGAGGGTAGGTGGAGGCGAGTGGTTACGAGTCAAAAGCAATGGCTGACCATTGATTGTATTAGGTTTCGAAAAATATCTCTCGGGATAATCGTTTACGTTTCCACATTGAGTAGAACATTTTCTTTATTACCGAGTTTACTTGGCTCTCGAGGGTAAGGTTGCAGTCGATTGTGACTCCGAGTATTTTTAGGCTGTCTGAGACCTGGGGTGTTTATGGTTGTGGGTTTGTACTTATGTTGAGATGACAGAATGAGGCAGTGTGTTTTTTTAGTGTTCAGTTTCAGTTGGAATGAGTTTGCCCAAGAGTCCATGATGTTCAGGCCGCCACTGATTTCATTGGTTATTTCTGTTAGGTCTTGTCTGAAGGGAATGTAGATTGTAACGTCATCTGCATAGATGAACGGGTTAAGGCCTCAATTGGATAGGGACTTTGCTAGTGGGATCATCATTATATTGAAGAGTATGAGATAATGGTGATCCTTGAGGTACTCCACAGGCTGCTTTCCACGGTGGTGGTATGTTTGAGTTTGATTTTACTTGGTATGTTCTGGTGGTTAGAAAACCCTTGATCCAATTAAGTACATTTCCATCAATCCCAAAGTGGCCAAGGAGTCTTAGTAGTATATTGTGGTTTACCATGTCGAACATGCTTGACATGTCGAATTGAAGAAGTATACTTTTACCTGTGGCTATTTCCTGCTTGAATTTCGCTAGGAGAGTGACTAGGACAGTTTTAGTACTTAATAAAAGAATCTCAAAGTGAAAACCACACTCCTCATGTGCAACTTGCAAAGCTGAAGTCCAGAAGAGGAAGAAAATAGTAAAATATTTGGGCATGAATTTCCTTTATATTTCAGAGAGTGAATTTCCCTTGTAAAATACACTACTAAGATCATGATAACCAAAAGAGTAGCTCTCAGAAACAAAAATATGTTTTATATTTTATTTGCTCGGCTCCTCCCTCCACATATCTCTCCTTCAACACACTATCAAAATATTTGTTTAAACCTCCAAAATTTTCATCCTGTAGAATTTTCCCTGCTACTAATCCTCAGATGAGGACATGGCATCATTTCAAGTCAAGCACTGACAAATAAAAGTTCTTTCTAAACTAAACTAGATCCAGATGGTGCGGCAGCTTTCAATATGGAAAACACTTAAGACTCCTCTAATGCAAGCTCAAATTCCTCCAAACCATGGAGACACTTTCTGAAAGCTCTTGAAAAGAGGAAAAAACAATTCTCCACAATTTCCTAAATGTAATACCACTATTTTTATAGAAAAAAAAATTTCACTAGGAAAGTAGGTTATTTGCTCAATATTTATCCTGTCCAAACATAAGTCAGGGGAGGGGGGGAGGAGGAGCATTACCAAAAGATTCAAAAATCATACAAAGCAATTACCCATTGCATTCCAAATGAAAAACATTATATATACATTAAGGAAAAACTATGTCTTGCCTGATAATTTTCTTTTCTTTAGTCTGTGGCACTATTCTAAACCAATGGGTGTTATCCCTTCCTACCTCCCCTGAAGCAACCCAGTATGCATCTGCCCAATCAGCAGAAAGTCCCTTTGTAACACACCCATGCCCCATCAAGCACTGCAGCTGCAATAATAATCAAGCAAGCAAAACACCAGAGTGGCACTCGCTACCCTGCATATACCAGGATATAGCCATATCACAGAAGCCTGTATGGTTGCCAATCATAAAATGATTTTTTTAAGCCCTAAAAGGGAGTACAGAGCACACCCAGAACCCTGGGCCGGGCTCTTCCAAGGGCAAAACTTCAGAACAGTGTCACCGATTAAAGAAAATAAAATTAGCAGGTAAGAATTTCTCCTTTCATAGCATCAGTTCCGCTGTTCTGAATCAATGGGACATATCAAAGGAGGAGATCTATTGGGTGGGGGAAGATGAGGCTCTCCAAATGACAGCTCAAGTCCGAGCAGGCTCTGGCTTGCACATCAAATCTGTAGCGCTTAGCAAACGAATGAAGTAATGACTGTCATCACCCTCCAGATCTCCTCCGCCCAGGAAGCAGCCCGAGTACTAGTAGAGTGGACTTCGAGACCCCGAGGCACTGGATGATAGATGTAAGCAGACTCAATAGCCACTTTAATTCACCTCGAAAGAGACCTTCAAGGCCACTTGACCCTTCCAAGGGCCATGGAAAAGCACAAAGAGATGGTCTGAGATATGAAACTCATTCGTCTACTTGAGGTACCTGAATGGCATCCTCCAGACGGCCAGCTTGTGAGCCTCCAATCCTCCGGTGACAAACCCTGCGCCACAAAGGAGGGCAAACAAACCTGATTCACATGGAACAGAGACACTACCTTCTTATCTGATTATTCCTTATACTCCATCTCTAGTACTTCGTTCTTCCATCTCCTGGATTAGAATGTTTTGACAGTACTAGATCCTCAGCTTTATTTTAGTCTCATCTTAAAGCATATTTTTTTAATTAGCATATGGTCTCCTTAAAACATGATTATGACCTTTCAATTTTCTTGCATTATTGAGCCTATGAGATAGGGAATGCCTTACCTAGTTTTGCCTGTTCCTTGATTTACCCGAGCCTTCCTCTCTTTTAGAGTATGTGTGCAAATTCTTTCAATATTCTTGCATTATTGAGCCTGTGAGATAGGGAATGGCCTTACCTAGTTTTGCCTGTTCCTTGATTTACCCGAGCCTTCCTCTCTTTTTCCTTTTAGGGTATGTGTGCAAATTCTTTACTGTCATGTTTATTATTGTAAACTGCTTTGATCAGATTTTGCTTAGCCGTATATCAAATTCATGAATAAACAACAAACTAACCTTCAGAAGAAAGAATGGTACCCTGCACAAAGACACAGAATCCTCCAAGAAAGAGAGATACACGACAGGGTTTGCAATTCTGAAACCCTCCTAGCAGAGGTGATGGCCACCAAAAATACTGTCGAGGGTAGGATTCTTGATGCAAAGTGCAGGGGGCTTGAACAGAGCCCGGAGGATCAGACTGAGGTCTCAAGAAGGAAAGGAAGGATAAGAGGGGCACAGATGCACCACCCTCTTCAGAAACCAAGCTACCTTTCTATGCAAAGAGATGCCCTTCACCTGAAAGCTGGACAGCCACCTGGACCCTCAGGGAACTCAAGGTCAGTCCCTGTTCCAGGTCCTGCTGCAGAAAACCAAGAACATCAGGAACAAACACATACCAGATCCCGACATAAGCCAGGGACTTAGAAGACTTTCTGGGACGAAGCAAGATAGAAGTCACTACAGGAAAAAAAAACATGTTTCTGTTACCTCTCAATGGCCATACCATAAGCCAAAAAGAATCCAGATCTTCCATCTCTACCGGCCCTTGCCAGAGCAGACCCCGACTATTGAGCAGCGGAAGTGGGTCCTCCACCAACAGACATCAGAGATCAGCATACCAAATGTCTGCAAGGCCAATTTGACACCACCAGCAAGACCAGATGAAGATGACACTCAATTCTGAGCAACAAGCAACCAAAGAGAGGCCATGGAGGGAAAATATAGAGAGGTCAAGGCTGTAACAGGGCATTTACCCCAGAGAGGCCGGGTTCCTTCTCACAGGTTCTGGATACCATCAATTTGAAACGAATCATCCCCCAATGGTCAACAATGAGCTGGAAGGCCTGAAGCCCCAGCTCCCATTCTCCCAGATCCAGGAGAGAGTAACTGAGAATGTGCTTGCACATTATCATTGCCGCAATATGGACCACTGAGAGAGTCTGCAGATGCATCTCCACTCACTGTGAAACTCCTGGTTCCACCTTGCTTGTTGATATACGCCACTGCCATGGTGTTCATCATTTGGATTGCTTTCCCTGCCAAGAGCGGCTAAAACTCCTGCAGAGCCAGACAGACCGCCTGGTTCCCCAGGAGGTTCATGGACCAGGATGCCCCCTAGCTTGACCTGGTGCCCTGTGCCACATGCCCAAGACAAATATCTCCTTGATTGATGAGGTCCCAGTCGGGTCACATTGATCTTCGCCCTCAAAAGCTTCTTGGAAGCTGCATCCGCACCCAGTGGCGATGCCACAACCAGTAGAGACCCACTGAGCGGAAAGCCACATGGACGAGATCGTATAGGTGGTCTGCCCAAAACGGCTGACCCGGATTGAAGGTGAGAAGTCTCCGGGAACTGTGGCACCAACCAACATATAGTTCTGTAACTGCCACAAATAGCAGCCTGAATGCTAGCGCTCCCACTGAAAAGGCCAGGCAGAGCTGCTGCTCCACATACTTTTCATGGAGCTCCCTAAGGGCCAAGCCTCCTTGGACAGGTACAATGGTCACCTTTGTGAATGCAATAACTATGGCGCTCACCTTCAGGAAGGCCCAATACCTCTTCACGTCCTCAGTGAAGGAAAAGACTAGCAAGAACCACAGCGACCCTGAGAAGGATCACCCAAGGGACTCCCACTCTACCATCATCAAGCAAAGGAGGGCCATATGGAGCGAAAAATGCTTCAGGCCCTCAAGAATCTGCTGTGAGAGGCTTAACCATATTCACAGCCATGGCCCCTGCGACCTCATCTAAGACATGAAACAGCTCTTCATGACAAAATGGCCAGAACCCATGGAATTGCTCCTCAATAGCCTCCCAACAGGAAGCGTCATCGGAACTGGAGTCCAAGAGAGACTGGAAGCCTAAGAGGACCACCGAGTCCTCCTCTGCTCCCTCCAAAAAACTCGGACGCCCCAGAACAACCCAGTTCTGTTCTACAGTGCTGAGACCACAAAACGGGTCCTCCACCAATCCCCTTGGGGACCCCCACCAAGAGGACAATGGTTAGGGTAAGAACTAGAATTAGTCCCAAGAGGGGACCTGTGCAGGGCATATTTAACCATCTGGGTCAAGCTCTGGAGCTAAAAACCACCAGTACCCCCCTGCAGAGGGACCCCAGGTGCAAAGGAATGAAAAAAGACATCACATGACCAGGGATTTAGCCTCCCAGTCTGAATGAATTGAGAGAGACGAGGATTCTAACTGCCAACATACTTTGGAAGGCATATTGTGAGAGAGAGAATTGTATCCATTTGAGATAAACAGGGGAAGGGAACAGAATGTAAAATGCTCACAGAGAGGAGACAGACCAAGTCCACATTTACACACTACAAAAATAATCCATTACTCCTGCTCAGATGCTGGTTCTGAAGGCCGTGCAGCATGCTTTACCACGTGGCAGACACACACAGGCATATCTGATTGCCTTGGCCTACTGCAGCCCAGGGCTCTGGCATCTCTGCTGTCACCGGCTCTCTGGCTGTGCCTAGAGGGAAATTCCCTTAGTTCTTTACCAATAACATTGGCCCCTGACAAAGGGCATAAAGCTAACTAGCCCCAACTGTTTTATTTTAGTTTTTTGGTATATGTGCTGCCTCAGCGAGCACTTTTGAAAACCCTAGGAGCTGCAGGGGGAGCACACCCAAACAGGGTGAACGGGCACCTGCACACCCCCCCCCCCCCCCCCCCCCCCCCCCCCCCCCCCCCCCCCCCCCAAAGATGTGTCTTATAAACTGTTACCTCTGTTCATGGAAATAATTTCATGATCTCACCTTAGAAAGCCACGTAGACATATGTCTCACTAAAACCTGTCTCATGGACTCAGATACTTCTTACTTCGATCAAGCTGCCCCACCCCCCCAAGGCTATAACTATCTCTATCACAATCATTCTACTCAACACAGTGGTGGGTTGGAAGTTATTTTCTCATCAAAATTACGTCTCTCTCTACAGAATCTCGACCCCATACCGCCTATTGAAACTCAGTTACATCTTAGCAATTTCCTTGTCTCTGGTTCTTTAGACTTTGTATTCATTTAAAATCCACCCCCACCATCTGCGGCTTTTATTATTTCATTATGCACTGTCTTGGCAGTGCTCATCCTGTAATTTTAGATTTCAACATTCATATCAATAGTGCTATTTCCTTACACTCCTCCAACCTCTCGACTCTTTCTAGATCTTAATCAGACTCAGCATGCGATAAGCTCTACACACCATTACGGCCATATACCTGATTTACTTTTATCGCTAGCCTCTGAAGAATCCTCCTTGCAACTCACCACTCTTTGTCCTGTACCATGGCCCGATCATTCTTCAACCCTTTTCAGATTAACTACACCACTCAATGCCAGCCCCTACAGTTAGAACTAATTAGAGATCTTACTAAAATTACTGCTGCATCATTACCTCAGAATCTGCCCTTAGGTATCTTCCTTCTCCACTTTTTCGTTAGCCAATCAAAGTGTTCAACGGAATTCCAACTTGAAGGCTGCTTACAATTTAGTAGCACCCTTGTCTTCCCATTCTGTTACTTCTTCTAGACGACAATCCAAGCCATGGTTTACTCCTGTATTACAGTTTCATAAGCATGAATTATATCAGGCTGAAAGGAAATAGTTATGGTTACCCTCTAGGTTCCTCATTATCCAATTATAAAATTACTGACCACCTCTATTCCCTTGGCCCAAATCATTGACCACTCAACTTTCTAGCTAAAATACTGTCACCAAACGCCTAGCCACCCGCCTGGGGTTACCCTGCGGCCACTTAGAGTCTATCCCCAAAACAGCTCAAATCCACCTGCCGCTTGTGCTCTACACTAGCACCCTCCTCCCACTGACTAGGTCACAACTGCCTCTCTAGGCGAGTCTCCCGCTCCCAAATTATCCCACCGATTTCTAGGTTACTGGGCCACACTCCCAGTAGTCCCACAGTTCCCAGAAAGCACTCACAGACCCAAATACACTAACCACCAGGATTCTTTATCAGTCTAGACAGGAGGAGTCAACAACTGAAAATTGTCTTAAAAATTGAAGAGTGAAACAAAAAGTGCAATCAGCAAACAACAACAGGTTACTGAACTATATCTAAAACATTTCTAAAGGGTACCTGGGGACATCAGAAAATAAGCTGCTCACAGATAAATCAAATATAACTGAACCTAGGGCCTCAGCAAAGATCTGTATCTCTCTTCTCCCGGGCTAAGACTGGGGGGAAAAAACCCAGTAAAATCCAAATGAAAATGGGTTCCTGGGCCAATCAGAGACCAAAACAACAATCTTATACTGCAGACTGTCTTTCCAAAAAGTTTAACAAAGAATACAGTCTCGATTCTGCAGCAGTTTCAAAAACAAACATGCACCACCTGCTGGTCAAACTAGAGAAATAAACTTCAGGAAATGACCAATACATTTTGCAGGCTTAAAACACACTGTTCTGTCACACATACTTTATGCAGTCATACTACCGATCCCTCAGTCATCTCTGTTATTATCTCTATTTCATCCCCAAATCAAACTTCTATGTTTGTCAGTACTTTATCTGCATTTCTTGTCCCCTCATCTATAGAACTTAGCAGAATTCTTACCCAGATACAACTTACTACTACAGCTCTAGATCCCTTGTCTTCTTTCTTAGTGAAAAATGTCAGTACTTCTTCCATTAATTCAATCCATGATTACTTTGACCTTTGCATCTGGGTTGGTTCCTCAGGAATGGATTACCCAAAGATTCAAGATCCTAAACTTTCCACTAGTAATTCATCTAATTACCAACCCTATTGCTAATCTATCCTCTCTCATCAAGATCATAGAATCCATACTTCATTTACAGCTTACTTCTTTTGTTTCTAAAACCAATGTATTACACCCCAATCAAACTGGTTTCCGCTATCATAGCGCAGTTTCATTACTACTACTACTATTTAACATTTCTAAAGCACTACCAGGGTTGCACAGCGCTGTACAATTAACAAAGGACAGTCCCTGCTCAAAGGAGCTTACAATCTAAAGGACAAAAAGTGCAGTCAATCAAGATTGAGGCAGTCTAGATTTCCTGGATAGAGGTACAATGGTTAGGTGCCAAAAGCGACATTTAAGAGGTGGGCTTTGAGCAAGGATTTGAAGATGGGCAGGGAGGGGGCTTTGCGTATGGGCTCAGGGAGTTTATTCCAAGCATAGGGTGAGGCAAAGCAGAAAGGGCGGAGTCTGGAGTTGGTGGTGGTGGAGAAGGGATTTGCCCTGTGAGTGGAGGTTACGGGTAGGAACGTAAGTGGAGATGAGGGTAGAGAGGTAGTGAGGGGCTGCAGATTGAGTGCATTTGTAGGTTTGTAGGAGAAGCTTGAACTGTATGCGGTACCTGATCGGAAGCCTGATCATTATTAGGCCTCACCAATATTATCCGTTACTTACTAGATAAATCTCGTTAAGTGCTTCTACTATCTTTAGATCTCTCTGCCGTTTTCAGTTTAATGGCTCGCCCCTCTCTCCTCACTCATCTGCATTCAAGAGGTAAAACTGTGGTTTTCTTCTTATTTAGAAATATATTATCCATCCTGTTCCACCTTCCTGTAGGTGTCCAAAAATCAATACTTTCCCCTTTCCGCTAATATTTTTTTTGTCTCGCCTACTTATTTTGGCCCAATCTGTAGACTTAATGATGTTTGTATATGCAGATGACATTCAACTGATTTATCCAACAGATGATTTCTAAACTCAATATTATAACTACTTGGCTTTCTGATAATAAATTTGTACCTAATCCAGAGAAATCTAAAGGTTTACTATAGATTTTTCATCTCTTGTTCTTCTGAATAGTTTCCCAGTTCCCCGGGTATATTCAACATGTATTCTTGGATTTATTTTTGACTCAAATTTCACTTTTCAAAATCAGATTAGCAAAGAGATACAGCAGCTCTTTTATAAGCTATGTCTCATCAGATCCATCCAACTTCTACTGCATCTCCCCAGCCCTCAATATCCCAATACATTCTTTGGTAATCTCTCAATTAGACTATTGCAACTCTATCAAGGGATTCGAATTAAGGAGCATCATCGCCTACAGCTAATCCAAAATACCGCTATCTAGATTATACATAGTTTGAAAAAAAATATGATAATGTCATCCCTCATCTAAAAGCATCTCACTGGCTTCCCATTTCTTACAGAATCGCTTATAAGATCCTACTGCTGGTTTTTAAGACACTTGCTGATCAGAACTTTCTTACCTTCTACTACCAAACTAGAATTCTGAGATCTGCCCAACTAAATCTTCTTAATGTTCCTTCCCCTCGAGAAACCACTCGTGAGCATAGCCTGAACACCATGTTCTCAGTCCAGGGCTGAAACTCTGGAACGACCTGGCCTTCTCATCTCAGACAGATTACTTATTTCTTTAAAACAGAGCTTAAAACCTTCCTTTTTAGTGATGCTTATTCCTAAGACTTGCAGTCTCTGGTGGTAGCTACCTGACAGACAGTTCCCTTATTCCTAATGTTCTTCCCAGCTTTCCTATATATAAAATTGTACTTCTGCCCTCTTTCCAGCTGTGTCCTATCAATGTGGATTTTGTCATTTCAACTTTTTTCCTATTTCTTTTACAGTTGTACTGTTGGGCAGGACTGAAAGTTTTTAATAAACTTGAAGCATAATCCCAGGCAGCCCTGGGTTCTGACTGACAAAGAAGCCTCCGAATCTGGTGCACCAACTTCAGGAGCAAAAAGGGAGCAGCGGCGCCAAATTCTAAACCTTTTACCACTATCTAAGGGAAAATTAGGTTCTTACCGTGATAATTTTCTTTCCTTTAGTCATAGCAGATGCAGCCATTACAGATGGGTTGTGTCCATCAACCAGCAGAGGGAGACAGAGAGCACACTTTTTTCAGTGCCTCATACCAGCTTGCTCCACTGCCTCTCTTCAGTACTTGAAGCTTCCAAAGCAGCATGGCAAACTGCAATGGGAATAACATGAGCTTTCCTCACAGCGAACGATGGCCCTACAACAAAGGGCATTAACTCAGAATGGAGGGAATGAAACATCCTCCCGGAGGGCATAAACTCTTCCTCCACTGAGACATAACTGGAGGGAATAAACTCATCCTCCAAAACATGAAACTGGAGGGAATTAAGTCATCCTCCTTTAATTGAACAAGAATCCTGAAGACTGTTTTCCGACTTTCTCCCAAGGGCGGAATCTCCAGGAAACACGAACAGAACCTGAAATAGATTTACAGCAGATAGCATCAGACAGGGAGGGATCATGGCTGCATCTGCTATGACTAAAGGAAAGAAAATTATCACGGTAAGAACCTAATTTTCCCTTCCTTGTCATCAAGCAGATGCAGCCATTACAGATGGGATCTATGAAAGCAATCCCTAGATAGGGTGGGAACAAGCCACACCATGTGCCAGCACTTGCGCTCCAAAATGTGCGTCCCTCCTGGCAGGCACATCCAGCCTGTAATGTCGGGCAAAAGAGAGCTTAGAAGCCCATGTTGTTGCACTACAAATCTCTTGAAGAGAGAGTGCTCCAGTTTCAGCCCAAGAAGAGGAAATTCCTCTAGTGGAGTGCGCCTTAAAGGCATCAGGCAGAGGCCGGCCGGCAAGCAAATATGCTGAAAAGATAGACTCTTTAAGCCAGCGGGCAATAGTGGCTTTAGACGCTGGAGACCCTCTGCGAGGACCTGATAGCAAAACAAACAGATGATCAGAGGTCCTGAAAGAGTTAGTAACTCGCAGATACTGCAGCAGAGTCCTGCGCACGTCCAACAGGTGAAATTGCCCAAAAGATTCTGGAAACTCCTCCTCGACAAAGGAGGGCAAGAAAATAGGTTGGTTTAGGTGAAACGCTGAAACCACCTTAGGCAAGAAGGAAGGCACGGTCCGAACCGTGACCCCAGACTCTGAAAACTGCAGAAAAGGGTCTCTACAGGACAGCGCCTGGAGCTCTGACACCAGTCTCGCCGAAGCAATGGCCACTAACAAGACGGCCTTCAGTATCAAATCTTTCTCTGAAGCACGCCGAAGCGGTTCAAAGGGAGCACCCTGAAGGGCCTTCAGCACTAGCCCCAGGTTCCAAGCTGGACAAGGTGCATGCACGGGAGGACGGAACTGAAGCACCCCTCTAAGAAACTGTGCCACATCCGGATGAGCAGCTAAAGACACGCTTTCAACCTTGCCACGCAGGGAGGCCAACGCTGCCACTTGCACCCGCAGGGAATTATAGGCCAAGCCTTTTTGTACACCATCCTGCAAAAAGTTCAGAATCGGCGAGACAGGAGCCCGCAGGAGTGTGATCTCTCTGGAAGCACACCAGACTTCAAACTGGCGCCAAATCCTAGCATAAGCCATGGAAGTGGAATGCTTGCGGGCTTGCAGGAGAGTGGTAATTACTTTATTGGAATAGCCTCTGCCTCTTAATTGCGCCCTCTCAATCGCCAGGCCATAAGACCAAATCGGCCAGCGTCCTCCATGGTCACCGGACCCTGTGACAACAGGTTGGGAACCAGAGGTAACTGAAGGGGATCCTCTACGAGCATCTGTCGGAGGTCCGCATACCAATGCCTCCTGGGCCAATCCGGGGCGACGAGAACTTCTCCTGGATGCAGCCGAATCCGCAGGAGCACTCGCCCTATCAAGGGCCACGGAGGGAACACCTACAGTAGGCCCGGAGGCAAGGGTTGAGCCAAGGCATCCAACCCCGCCGCGCGAGGATCTCTCCGTCTGCTGAAGAAGCACGGGACTTTGGCATTGGTGCTTGTCGCCATTAGATCCATCACGGGCTTGCCCCATTTGGCACAGATCTGCAGGAATACTTCGTCTGCCAGATTCCATTCTGCTGGATCGATCTGATGCCTGCTTAGATAATCGGCTTGCATGTTGCTCTGACCTGCAATGTGAGCTGCCGAAACTGTAGATGCAGCTCGGCCCAGTGGCAAATTTGTTCGGCCTGCGCGGCTAGAACTCTGCACTGAGTGTCGCCTTATCGATTTATGTAGGCCACTGCTGTCGTGTTGTCTGACATCACTCTGACAGCCAATCCTTCCAGGGTCACTTGAAAGGCCAGAAGCGCCTGAAACACCGCTTTCAACTCTAGGCGGTTGATGGACCACTCCGACTCCTCGGGTGTCCACAGACCCTGGGCATGCTTCCCCTTGCAATGTGCGCCCCAGCCTTTCAGACTGGCATCTGTCACCACTAGGCATCAATCGGGGAGCGCCAGCGGCATTCCTCGCCGCAGCATGCTGTCTGAGAGCCACCACTCCATGCTGAGTCGGGCCGCAGGGAGCCAACAGAGTCTGCATTGGTAATCCTGAGATACTGGAGACCATCTTTGGAGTAGAGCATACTGTAGAGGTCTCAGGTGCGCTCTCGCCCAGGGCACCAGTTCCATGGTGGCCGTCATCGATCCAAGCAGCTGGACAATGTCCCAAACTCGCGGGTGGGGCATCCTCAGGAGCAGACGGACCTGATTCTGAAGCTTGCACCACCTTTGCTCGGGTAGGTACACATACCCCGAGGCTGTGTCGAACCTGGCCCCCAAATATTCTAGAGACTGCGAGGGGGTCAGGTGACATTTGGCCAAATTGACGACCCAGCCCAGAGATTGAAGTACTGAGACCACTCTGGCTGTTACATGCTGACTCTCTGCAGCAGAGTTTGCTCGAATGAGCCAGTCGTCCAGGTACAGGTGAACCCGAATACCCTCTCGCCTTAGAAAGGCAGCTACTACCACCATAACCTTCGAAAAGGTGCGGGGAGCTGTGGCGAGGCCAAATGGCAAGGCCCGGAACTGGAAATGCTTTCCCATCACCGCAAATCTCAGACACCTCTGGTGCGGGGGCCAAATTGGAATGTGCAAGTAAGCTTCTTTCAGGTCTAGAGACCTGAGAAACTCTCCTGGCTGTACCGCCGCAATGACAGAGCGCAGGGTTTCCATGTGAAAATGCCGCACTCTCAGGGACTTGTTTAATTCTTTTAAGTCCAGAATAGGGCGAAAAGACCCTCCTTTTCGTGGCACCACAAAGTAGATGGAGTAGCGGCCGCAGCTGTGTTCGGCGGGAGGTACCGGGGACACAGCCCCTATCTGAATCAGACCTTGTAAAGTCTCCTCTACCGCCGCCCGTTTGGCGGCAGAACCGCATCGGGACTCCACAAACACGTCTCTTACAGGGGCGTCGAATTCTATTCTGTAACCGTCTCTGATCAGGTCCAAGACCCACTGATCTGAGGAAATGTTGGCCCACTCCTCGGCAAAGAGGGAAAGACGTCCTCCGATGACAGGACTCGAGGAGAGGGCCGGCGCACCATCATTGAGAGGGTCGCCCCTGAACTCCAGGCCTTGAGCCAGTGGCTGTGGAACGTTTGTCCGAGCGAAAGGAGTTCCTCTGCTGAACGAGAAGTGAACCCAGCAGAACGCCCCGGGCGGTACCTTCGAGCTTCACGGAAGCGAGGTCTGTAAGAGGAGTGGACCGCCGCACCCTTAGAGGAAGGCCGAGGCCTATCTTCAGGCAAGCGCTGGGGTTTAGCCTCACCCAGGCCCTTCACAATTTTCTCCAACTCCTCATCAAACAGGAGAAGGCCTTGAAAGGGCAACTTCACCAACCTCACTGTTCTTCCACATACTTCGAGCTCCGAGACACAGCAGGTATTGTTACACAGACACCATTTTGGATCTCACTCTAATTTTTATTGCACCATTATACAGGAGTTTGGGGTGAGGGTTTATCGTTATACAGATGATATTCTAATATTGGCTAAAACTAACCAGTTAGATTTAGATCTGACTGGTCTGCAAAACTGTTTAGTTTCAACATCACATTGGGATCATTTGATTAGTCCTGAATATTGACAACTCTGTTACACGTTGGATCACTACTACTACTTAACATTTCTAGAGCGCTACTAGGGTTACGCAGCGCTGTACAATTTAACAAAGAGAGACAATCCCTGCTCAAAGAGCTTACAATCTAATAGACAAGCGAACGGTCGGTCCGATAGGGGCAGTCAAATTGGGGCAGTCTGGATTCACTGAACGGTAAGGGTTAGGTGCCGAACGCACAGAGTCCTCAACCTACTTGCATTCCAACACTGTTAGGTACGTCTATTCTGTCAGTAAAGTTAAATTATGTGGGGGTGTTGGTCGACTTCCAACTGACTTTTGAAGACCAAAATTCAGAAGTCATGAGGAAGGCTCTCTAATATCCTGATATTGTTACTTTCTATAAAGCATTATTTTGCTGAAAAGAACATTACATGCATTATTTCATGCATTATTTGTATCTAGAATTGATTATGCTAATGCAGTATATGCTGGAATATCAAGTTTGTACCTTAAACGGTGCAGAATGCTGCTCTTAGATTGTTGGGTAATGGAAGAAAATATGAGCATATCACCCCATACTTTTAAGATATCACTGGCTGCTTATACTATATATAATACAATTAAAGGTTCTGACTAGTCCATAAGGCATACGATGAGCAGGGGCCAAGTTACTTGAATGCTGAGACCCTCTCCTACACCACAAAGAGTACTTAGATCACTGCAAGACAATAGAATGATTATGCCTCAATTAACAAGAGCTAGATGGGCCTTAACAGATCTAGGGCTTTATGTGGCACCTTATATGTGGAATAAATTTACCATGTCATTTGTGCAGAAACAAATTTTAATTCTTTATTTATATTTTCAATATATCATTTACAAGGATAACCTTGCAAACATAAAACAGGCAAGTAATATTAATATTCTCATCCTGCATTATTCAAAACTCACAAAAGAGAATAAGAAAAAAAATGGAAAAGAAGAAATATCTTATACAGGAAAAGAAGATTAGAATTAAACTAATCAATTAAGAAACACAATTAACCTTTCTTAGACCTCAAAGCACGAGGGGGGAGTGATAGAATTAGAGAAGTAATCAAAACAAATAACATTTACAGAAGTAAAAGCTGCCATTTCTCCAAATTATTTCCTACATATTACTTCAGTTGTTTCATTTCTAGAAACGATTTCAGTTGTTCCGGTGAAAAGAAATTATATTTAGTTTGACCTAATTTGACTACACATTTAGCCGGATATGCCAAAAAGAAAGATCCCCCAATATCCATTGTCTTTTGTTTCAAAGCAAGAAACGCCTTTCTTTTCTGTTGTATTTGTTTTGTCACGTCTGGATACATCCAGACTTTAGATCCACAAAATTGAGCTTTGGAGTTCCAGAAGTAAAGTCTTAAGATATTGTTGTAGTCTTGCTCAAAAACCAAAGAAATTATTAATGTAGCTCTATCCAATACTATTTCCATAGATTGTTCCAATATTTCAGAGATATTTTGTAAGTCAGGCATATTCTGTTCAATACCTTGTAATTCCCCCTTTGGTTTAGGAATAAAATAAATCTTATTTATTGGAGGAATAGAGTCTAGGGGAATTTTTAATATCTCAGTCAAATATCTACGTAATGTGTCAATCGGGGTTACCCCTGTTAACTTGGGAAAATTCAGAAGACGGAGATTAAGCCTTCTATTATAGTTCTCTAACTGTTCAATTTTCCTCCTCATTTCCATATTATCTTTAAGAGCCACATCTTTAAAGTCCTTAAGCGAGTCCACTTCTTTCCTCAAAGTTGTCACTTGCTTTGTTAAATCTTCTTTTACGGAATCAACAGTTGATTTTAAACCCTCAAACTTGGCATTTAAATTTATAACGTCACCTGAGGTTTTCTGCAGTGTAGTATTCATCCGGTCCAACATCACACAAAGCGTTTCCAGTGTCACCTCCGGGCTTTTTGCTGAGGGAAACCGAGTTCCATCAGCTTTCAGAGCCGTTTGTTGCGGTCTTGGATCCTCGCTGGTTGCCCCCTCCAATACACTTCCGGAATCAGTGGGGTTTCCCTCCAGGGCCGCAATCGACGCTGGACACGGAGGGATCGTCGAAGTGGGTGGTGGCGAAAGGGAGGCTTCCTCTCCCGGCGGGGAACTCGCTTCTCCGAGAACCCCTGCTATGGGATCTACTTCCCTCTGAGACTTGGAGAAGCCGGGAAAGTATCATTCCAGAGACGCTTGGGCCGGGGAAGACGTCAAGGTAGGCTGAGGAACATTCCTTAACGCTCCCTTCCTTTTAGAATGAGGCATTATCGCACAAAGGTAAAATAAATTTCCCCAAAACGCTCGGAGCTCTCTACCAACCTATCGGTCTGGCAGCCATCTTGACACGCCCCCTCTCAGAAACAAATTTTAATAGATTTAAGGTCCTGTGAAAAACCTTTTTTACCAAACAAGAAAAACTCCAATGTTCAAAAAAAACAAAATCTACACTCTACAACAGTAGTTCCTAAACCTGTCCTGGGGCTCCCCAGCCAATCAGAGTTTCAGAATATCCAAAGTGAATATTAATGTGAAATTAGCATGTAGGGAAACCTTTTTTAAGCAGACTTTTGAGGTTTAACTGGATAGTAGTAGGCTATAAGACTAGGTCTGCAGACCATAAGCATTATAATAAAAAAAATATCAAGAATTCACTCATTACCACATTCATATGAATGCTTGAGGCTTTTCTATTTTATTATTGGGTTCTTTTACATTTGTGTTTTATCTTTTTTTAATATATATTTCTGTAAACCACTTTGTTTTGTAACAGTTAAGCGGTATATTGTTTTAATAAACAAACATTAAAATATGACTTCCCTACAACCCCCCCCCCCCCTTCAAAGTAACCAGACAATACATCAATGGCAAGCTTCCAGTCCGTCTACAGATTTGTCTACACACGTTAAGGGCATGGATTTGCAAGAATTATCAGCTACACCCAGTGGTTCCTAAACCTGTGCTGAAGGCTCCACAGCCAATCAGGTTTTCAGGATATCCATAATGAATATTCATAGGAGATTTGCATGTAGAGAAAACACTGTATGCCAATCTGTCTCAAATATTCGCCCACAGGATAGGTTTGGGAACCACTGAACTACACAATAAAGCCCAAATCAGAAGTCTCTCATATCTTCAAGTATCAAGAAAATTGGCAGCATTTCTGTATCTTTCCCTCCTATCATTGTAGGTGTCACAAGTAAAAACCTAAAAAGTCACCAGACATGCACCAGATCCTCCTAGTGGAAAGTACAGGTTCTAACTCCCTTTTCTTCTTTCTGATGAGCATGAAGGAAATCAGATCCCCCAGATCCTATGTTTTCCATATTAAAAGCCATCAGGGGACTAGGGCACAACTTGGATAAACTACTGGCAAAAAAGAAAAGAGCCAAATCCTCCAGATCCCACTCAGATCCAGAGCAACTTCACCGGCTTAACCAAGATTCAGAAAGAAAAGGGAGATGGATCCCATAGATCATGTACTTTCGCATTGGGAGGATCCTGCAAGTCTCTGGCAGCTTTAGGGTGGAATGTGCAGGATCTGGAGAACCTGTCTTTCACCCAGGCTTGATTTTAAAAAATTTCCAAACATGTGTTGCCTATACATTACATCCAGAGGAAAGCTCTCTTTCACACCAAGTGTCAGCAGTAAATCTGCGAGAATGAGATCATATCCTACACATCCTGATTTAGGATTGCTCTGTCCCAACTAAGCCCTCTTCCTTAAGTACTGCCTCAATTTACACAAATATTATAAAGTCGCTTAAACATATAAGTACCAATCAATTAAGCCTTGTTATTGTTTGTAAGTCTACACATATTCTGCACAGACATGACGGTTATGTTTATTACTTATCTATGTACATCTTGTTTTGTTAAATATTTCTAACTTAAATCAAGTTTTAAAAACAAGCATCCTATCTCAATGACAAAAATAATAATCATCATCATCACAGGGTCAAATCTCCTGCTATGACTTCGATAGCAAAACCGAATTTCGTTAGGATTTTTTTTTTCTAACAGAAAATCCTCAAAAGTTCAGCTTACAAAAGCCACAGGAAGAGGGCAAAAGGCTTATATGTGGGGTGTGGTCCCTGCAAAATACCGAAAAGGAGGGGGCGCTACTAAGGCTGGGAAATCTTAAACACACACTGCAATTTGCAAGGTCTTCAAGCTTTTCCCAATAATAGCTTCTCTCTAAAACATATGTGCACCGTACAGCCCGTCACAAGCTTCTACCACGGTCTCCACAAAACTGTTAAACTTTATTTCCCCCCCCCCCCCCCAAAAAAAAATATAAAGTTTCGGAATAGCAATATGGGGGGGGGAGGGAAAAAAAACCTGTAGCACGTATATCAAAATCAAAGAAAACCAACCCTGCTCTTGAATCACACCAAAAGCTCCCCATGCACCTAGTATTACATAACTGCAAATGTTTGTCTTTTGTTTTCAGGATTGTCAAGTATCTGAACTGTTCTTCTAATGAACATCTCATCTTCTAGATCTGTGCTCAAACAGCAGCATCTGGAGAGCACAGAAAAAAAAAAAGAATTTTGCTTACAGGTGGTTGCCTAACTTTAAGAAATGCCCCTTCCTCGTTTAGCCAAAAGCAAAAAGACCTATGTCTGCAACCTGCCTACCAGCCGGGACTCCCCCAAGAAAGCTGGGGGGGGGGGGGGAGACAACAACAGCTAAGAGCCCTGTTCTTCTATGCAACCATTTTCTTTTCAGATAGCCCCCATGGAAGATCACAGCTCGCTCGGCCCTTCCTTCCCTATAGGAACCTTGAAAATCAAGATTTTGTTTTTTCCCTCGGTTCTTCAGCCACAACAATCAGCAGCCTCTGCTCTGCTGCCTTTTTGTTCAGAAAAACAACCTGGGGTGGGGGGGGGCATCGCCATATCTGTTTCTCTCCCACAGCTCACCCATAAATCAGAAAACGCAAATGCTCCGCGCCCCCCCAACCAAGCAAATCCCACTCCCCTATAAAACGCGACACTCACCCAGAATATGAAGTTAAACACAAAGAGCATGTATTTGATACACTTGGTACAGCCTTCCACTCCCATGATTGCTGATACTAAAGCCGATCCGTTAATCAGAGCTTAAACAAAATCCCAGATGCTAACGCAGACAAGACTAAATTCTTCTGTGAAACGGAAGGAAACAACCCAGCAGCTCAATCCTGCTCCCCCTCTCCTCCCTCTGCCCCCGCCCACACAGTCTCTTAAAGAAGACATTACCTCCTCAGGCTCACAGAAAGCAACTAAAATTAAGAGGTGCAGCACACTGCAGTTACGTAACTGCAAATGACTATGCAGTCACAGAGAAGCCAAGTGGCCTAATTCCAGGCGGGAGACTTTTTGGTCTGTCCTGAGTTTGAATTTACATTCCAAAGCAGTGTGGGATTTGTAGTGCCTGATCATGCCTCTTGAAATCAGTGCTACGAATTCCATAATGCACCAGCATGGGGGTAATCAGAAATCCAGGCCTGTTCCACAATCTCCAGCCTCGAATTGGGTAACTTGGAATCTCTGTAGTCAACAACTAAAGAGGTATTAAGGTTCCCAAACTGTGGTTTCGAGACTACACATGAGGTCACAAAAACCTACATTTGGGGTTACAACCTGGGTGAATCCTCTATAGGTGCATTATTATTCTGCTCCCCTCACTGGGAAGGTCACACAATATTATTTGGCCAAGATCATGGAATCACAGCTCCAAAAAGATTGACAAGCACCATAGATTTGTAAAACAATTACATAGATTGGCATTGAAAAGATGGTAAACCAGAGTTACCAAGTTGCCTATTTTTTTTTTTTTGTTACATTTGTACCCCGCGCTTTCCCACTCATGGCAGGCTCAATGCGGCTTACATGGGGCAATGGAGACTTCTTTGGCCAGTCCTGGATTACTGCCAACTTCATCTGGTGCATTATGGAACCTGCAGCACTGATTTCAATGGATAAAATCATGGACTACAAATATGACACTGCTTTGGGATGTAAGTTTAAAACCAGGACCTGCAAAAAAGTCTACGGTTTGGAATTTGCATCCCAAAGAAGTGCCCAGGGCTTCCAGGTGCCTTTTGGCTAAGATCAGGTGATCCTCAGGGGAAGGAATGCTGGCTTCAGCCTAACCCCTGGTAAGCCTTTTCGTGGCTGGGAGGCAGTGGCGTACCTAGGGTAGTTGACACCCGGGGCTGGTCATTTTTTAACACCCCCCTCCAAAATGCAGTACTAGGCATACCGAAAAGACAAAACACTCAGGACCTATAGAGCAATTCTACCATACCATAAGCAGTAATTTCTATGAGTCACACAAGGGAAAGGAAAGCATCTTAAACACTACAGTGAGCACTAGAACATCAATTCACCTATTGTAAAACAAAACCAGACAGAATAATACAGATCGTCGATCCTGCACAGTCAATGCCAACTGAAAGCCATGTCTTTTTCACAAACACAGATACACCCTAATCCACTACAGAATAAGTAATCATAAACTGTCTATTTAGACAAAAATTAAACTGAACCCCCAAGATGCCAGACTCTGCATACAATGCAATACCACAGAAACAGAAAATGTCCCCTAGTGCTATGCAAAATATAAAGACAGCAGATATAAATTTGAAAAAAACTAACAAATACCAATCACCACTTTACAAATTAACAAATAGAAATAAAACAAATAATATCATTTTATTGGACTAATAAAAGATCGAAGCAAGGAATTCATTCAATCTCTCTTTGCTACGTCTTTGTCTTCCTTGCTTGCCCAGCGGCCCAACCGATTCTTTTGCTGGCTTCCTGCTTTTAATATAGCGGAAAAAAATTTTACTATGTTTTTTTGCCTCTAATGCTATCTTTTTTTCGTAATCCCTCTTGGCCTTCTTTATCTGCGCCTTGCATTTGCTTTGACACTCCTTATGCTTCTTCTTGTTATTTTCAGATGGTTCCTTCTTCCATTTTCTGAAGGCGTTTCTTTTAGCCCTAATAGCTTCCTTCACCTCACTTTTCAACCACGCCAGCTGTCTTTTGGACTTCCGTCTTTCTTTTCTAATTCGCGGAATATGTTTGGCCTGGGCCTCCAGGATGGTATTTTTGAACAGTGTCCATGCCCGTTGTACAGTTTTTACCCTCTCAGTTGCCCCTTTGTATACACCGGAGCCTGCAACTGCTCTCTGGCACTATGTAAGCCACATTGAACCTGCAAAGAGGTGGGAAAATGTGGGGTGCAAATGTAACAAATAAATAAATAAATAACAAAGGTGAGATGTACTCGGATAGAATGGAGATGGTTGAATGGAAGGAAATGCTGAAGGTTGAAAGCTGAGAAGGGAGAAGACAAAAGAGATGGTGAGATGATGAAAGCAGAAGATGGGCAATGTGTTCTTGCAGTATGTAGTGGTTTCAGATGGAGAATGAGATTGGGAAGGGACAGTACTAAGAAGAGAAAGTGTACTGGAGCCATAAGAAGTAACTGTGAGAAAATATAAAGTGTATAGACAAAATGCTTCGGTGCATGGCACCTGGAGCAAAGGCCCTGGGAGGACTGGGGTGGACCTGGGAGTCACCCCAGAGAAGGCTGTGAGGATATGCAGATGGACTGCAAGTCCTCCACAGCACTTGGAATGCAGCTGGTGGGAGCGCTGGGCATCTTCATCATGCACCTCCCAGCAGTGGCATACCAAGGGCAGGGCGGTGGGGGCGGTCCGCCCCGGGTGTCAGCAGCTGGGGGGGTGCTCCGCTGGTGCCCCAGTCCCCACCTGCCTACCAGCTCCGTCGCCAGACGACCTTCTTTCCTGCCACCTGGCACCTGACCCAGCCTTTTAAAAAAATCTATGAAGCAGCGGCGCAGCACCTCGCGTCTGCTCTGTGTGTAAAGGAAGAAAAATCGCCTTGTCGGACGGCCTTCCCTCACTGTGTCCCGCCCTCTGATGTAACTTCCTATTTCCACGAGGGCGGGACACAGTGAGGGAAGGCCAGCCGATGAGGCGATTTTTCTTCCTTTACACGCAGAGCAGACGTGAGGTGCCGCGCCGCCGCTTCATAGATTTTTTTAAAAGGCTGGGTCAGGTGCCGGGCGACAGGAGAAGAGGGTAATCTGGCGACAGAGCTGGTAGGCAGGTGGGGAGGAGGGTTCAGATTGGAGAAGGGGAGGGCTCAGATGGGAGAAGGGGACTGGGTCAGGGAGGGGGACTCAGATGGGAGGGGGCAGGAAGGAGAATGGGGCTATGCCTGGGACAGGTGGAAGAATGGTTCTGGGGCTGAAAAGGGGGGCCGTAATGCAAAGCATGTGGATGAAGGGGACTGGAACTGGGGCTTGAAAAGGAGGGTAGGTGGGATAAGGGGGTCAGTACTGGAACTGAGGGCTGAAAAGGGGCAGGGGCTGAAACTGTGGGGACTGGGGGCTGAAAAGGGGACAGGGAAAAGTGGCTGGGGCTGAAGCTCGGCACTGGTGGGAGAAAAGGGCTGGGGCTAAAACTGGGGACTGGTGTGGGGACTGGGGGCTAAAAAGGGGGGACAGGGAGAAGTGGCTGGGGCAGAAGCTCGGGACTGGTGGGAGAAAAGGGCTGGGGCTGAAACTGGGGACTGATGGGATAGTGGGGCTGAAAAGGGGGGTAGGTGGGAGATGTGGGCTGAGGCTGGAACTAGGGGCAGGTGGGATAATGGATCTAGAACTGGGGACAGAGAGAGAGAGAGAGAGGGGACAGATCCTGGATGGAAGGGGGGCGAGAGGGAGGGCAGACCCTGGATGGAAGGGGGAACAAGAGGGAGGGCAGACCCTGGATGGATGGAAGAGGGAGGACAAATGGTAGATTGAAGGGGGAGAGAGAAAGGGCAGACAGGGGACGGAAGGGATAGAAAGGAAAGATTTGGGTGGGATACCGGTGTCGGAAATGGTATTTCAAGCGGACGAGTTGGAGAAACTTACTGACTTCACGGTAAACCTGGAGGACGTAATGGGGCAGTTCAGCAAACTGAAGAGTAGCAAATCTCCTGGACCGGATGGCATTCATCCTAGAGTACTGATAGAATTGAAAAATTAGCTTGCGGAGCTACTGTTAGTGATATGCAATTTATCCTTAAAATCGAGCATGGTATCGGAAGATTGGAGGGTGGCCAATGTAACGCCAATTTTCAAAAAAGGTTCCAGGGGAGATCCGGGAAATTATAGACCGGTGAGTCTGACGTCGGTGCCGGGGAAAATGGTACAGGCTATTATTAAAAACAAAATTACAGAGCACATCCAAGGACATGAATTAGTGAGACCAAGTCAGCACGGCTTTAGTGTGGGGAAATCTTGCCTGACCAATTTACTTCAGTTCTTTGAAGGAGTAAACAAACATGTGGACAAAGTGGAGCCGGTTGATATTGTGTATCTGGATTTTCAAAAGGCATTTGACAAGGTACCTCATGAAAGGCTGCAGAGGAAATTGGAGGGTCATGGGATAGGAGGAAATGTCCTATTGTGGATTAAAAACTGGCTGAAAGATAGGAAACAGAGAGTGGGATTAAATGGGCAGTATTCACAATGGAGAAGGGTAGCTAGTGTGGTTCCTCAGGGGTCTAGGACCGCTGCTTTTTAATATATTTATAAATGATTTAGAGATGGGAGTAACTAGCGAGGTAATTAAATTTGCTGATGACACAAAATTATTCAAAGTCGTTAACTCGCGACAGGATTGTGAAAAATTACAGAAAGACCTTACGAGACTGGGAGACTGGGCGGCTAAATGGCAGATGACGTTTAATGTGAGCAAGTGCAAGGTGATACATGGGGGAAAAAAGAACCCAAATTATAGGTACGTCATGCAAGGTTCCACATTAGGAGTTACGGACCAAGAAAGGGATCTGGGTGTTGTCGTCGATAATACACTGAAACCTTCAGCTCAGTGTGCTGCTGCAGCTAGGAAAGCTAATAGAATGTTGGGTATTATTAGGAAAGGTATGGAAAACAGGTGTGAGGATGTTATAATGCCGTTGTATCGCTCCATGGTGCGACCGCACCTTGAGTCTTGTGTTCAATTTTGGTCGCCGCATCTCAAGAAAGATATAGTAGAATTGGAAAAGGTGCAGCGAAGGGCGACTAAAATGATAGCGAGGATGGGACGACTTACTACTACTACTACTACTATTTAGCATTTCTATAGCGCTACAAGGTGTACGCAGCGCTGCACAAACATAGAAGAAAGACAGTCCCTGCTCAAAGAGCTTACAATCTAATAGACAAAAAATAAATAAAGTAAGCAAATCAAATCAATTAATGTGTACAGGAAGGAGGAGAGAAGGGTAGATGGAGGCGAGTGGTTACAAGTGGTTACGAGTCAAAAGCAATGTTAAAGAGGTGGGCTTTCAGTCTAGATTTAAAGGTGGCCAAGGATGGGGCAAGACGTAGGGGCTCAGGAAATTTATTCCAGGCGTAGGGTGCAGCGAGACAGAAGGCGCGAAGTCTGGAGTTGGCAGTAGTGGAGAAGGGAACAGATAAGAAGGATTTATCCATGGAGCGGAGTGCACGGGAAGGGGTGTAGGGAAGGACGAGTGTGGAGAGATACTGGGGAGCAGCAGAGTGAGTACATTTATAGGTTAGTAGAAGAAGTTTGAACAGGATGCGAAAACGGATAGGGAGCCAGTGAAGTGACTTGAGGAGAGGGGTAGTATGAGTAAAGCGACCCTGGCAGAAGACGAGACAGGCAGCAGAGTTTTGAACCAATTGGAGAGGGGAGAGGTGACTAAGTGGGAGGCCAGCAAGAAGCAGATTGCAGTAGTCTAAACGAGAGGTGACAAGGGTGTGGATGAGGGTTTTGGTAGAGTGCTCGGAAAGAAAGGGGCGGATTTTACGGATGTTGTAAAGAAAGAAACAACAGGTCTTGGCGATCTGCTGGATATGAGCAGAGAAGGACAGAGAAGAGTCAAAGATGACCCCAAGGTTTCGAGCTGAGGAGACAGGGAGAATGAGAGAACCATCAACAGAAATAGAAAACGGGGGGAGTGGGGAGGTGGGTTTGGGGGGGAAAATGAGAAGCTTGGTTTTGGTCATGTTTAATTTCAGGTGGCGTTGAGACATCCAGACAGCAATGTCAGAGAAGCACGCTGAAACTTTGGTTTGGATGCAAGGTGAGATATCAGGGGTAGAAAGGTAGATTTGGGAGTCATCAGCATAGAGATGGTAGGAAAAGCCATGGGATGAGATTAATGAACCAAGGGAAGAAGTGTAGATAGAAAAGAGGAGGGGACCAAGAACAGAACCCTGAGGTACGCCGACAGGAAGAGGGATAGAAGTAGAAGAGGATCCATCAGAGTGAACACTGAAGGTGCGGAGGGAGAGGTAGGAAGAGAACCAGGAAAGGACAGAGCCCTGGAATCCAAGTGAGGACAGGGTATCGAGGAGTATGCTGTGATCGACAGTGTCAAAAGCAGTGGAAAGATCAAGAAGAATGAGGATGGAATAGAGACCTCTGGATTTAGCCAGTAATAGGTCATTGGAGACTTTAGTAAGCGCAGTTTCGGTTGAGTGGAGAGGGCGAAAACCAGATTGTAGTGGGTCAAGAATAGCATGTGAGGAAAGAAAATCAAGGCAGCGGTGGTGAACAGCACGCTCAAGTAATTTGGAGAGAAAAGGGAGGAGGGAGATGGGTCGGTAATTAGAGGGACAAGTAGGATCGAGTGAAGGCTTCTTAAGGAGATGTGTGACCACAGCATGTTTAAAGGCAGTAGGGACAGTTGCAGTGGAAAGTGAGAGGTTGAGAATGTGACAGATAAAAGGAATAAGAGCAGGTGAGATGGCATTAAGAAGGTGGGTGGGAATGGGATCAGAGGAACAGGTGGTACATTTTGAGGAAGAAAGGAGAAGTGTAGTTTCCTCTATAGTAACTTCAGGAAAGGAGGAAAAGGAATGAGGGGAAGGAGAGAGAGGGGAACGGACTAGTGGAGGGAGAGGTGGCGAGGTAGAGAATTCAAGGTTTATCTTTTGAACCTTGTCATGAAAGAATTCAGCAAGGGTCTGAGGAGATAATGAAGGGGGAGTTGGGGGAGGGGGCACCTTGAGGAGAGAGTTCAATGTGGTGAAGAGAAGTCGAGGGTTAGAGCCAAGAGAGTTGGTCAGTTGGATATAATAATTCTGTTTGGCGCGTAAAAGAGCAGATTGGAAGGAGGTCAACATGAACTTAAAGTGTAAGAAATCAGCAAGGGCCCGAGATTTCCGCCAGAGGCGTTCGGCGGAGCGGGTACAGGAACGTAGGTAGCAGATATTAGAAGTCAGCCAAGGTTGGGGTTTTGTACGCCTTATAGGGCGGGTCATCAAAGGTGCAAGAGTGTCTAAGGCAGAGGATAGAGTATTGTTGTAAGAAGAAACAGCCTCGTTGACAGACGTGGATGGTGCCACATTAGAGAGGAGGTTTGAAACATGGGAGGATAGAGATGAAGGGTCAATATCGTGAAGATTCCTAGATAAATTAGATAAGATAGGACGGGACTGGGAGGGAGGAGATTTAAGTGTGAAAGTTATAAGATGGTGATTAGAGAGGGGAAGATCAGAGGCAAGGAAACTAGAGGGTGAACAGTTGGAGGAGAAGATGAGATCAAGACAGTGACCATTTTGATGAGTGGGGGAGGTGGAGCATAGTTGGAGATTAAAGGAGGATGTTAAAGCGAGTAACTTGGAAATATAAGAGTTGGAAGGATCATTAGCAGGAATATTAAAGTCACCAAGGATGAGCGAGGGGGAGGAAGGATCATGGAAGAAGGCAAGCCAGGCATCAAAGTCACTGAGAAAGGATGAAAGGGACTTATCAGGGGGACAATAAATGACCGCTATTCGAAGAGGCAGAGGAGAGAAAAGGCGGATAGAGTGGACTTCAAAGGAGGAAAAACAGTGAGATTGAGGTGGAAGAAGGGGTTGAAATCTGGAGGAGGGAGAGAGAAGTAGTCCAACACTGCCCCCGTGACCAGCAGGGTGAGGAGTATGTGAAAAAAGATAACCGCCATGGCAGAGGGCTGCGACTGAAGCAGAGTCATCAGGGCAGAGCCAGGTTTCTGTTATGGCGAGCAGATGGAGGTGACACGAGATAAAGAGGTCCTGGATATAGGGGAGTTTGTTACAGATAGAGCGGGCATTCCATAGGGCGCAAGAGAAGGGCAGAGAAGAAGAGGGGAGTAGAGGAATAGAGATGAGGTTAGAGAGGTCGCGGTGAGATCTGTAGAGTTGGGATAATAGTTGGTGAGGAGGACCAGGATTGGGATTGGCGGTGCAGGCTGCACTGGTTTGGCTCAACCAGGGGGCAGGATCTCCTAGGTACGCACATGCACCAGGAGCACACTGTTGTAGTCTGCCTGGGAGAATGCACTTCAGAGCTCTCAGAGCTGATGGTAGCCCTAGGGTCCTATGTAAGGTAGCGGCATGGTCTTTCCCGCTGCCTTCGCAACAAGATCGCCTTGCCTTAATTGTCTCATCTCTGGCTCCTGTCTTACCTGCCTTGTCTCCAGCTTCAGCCCTCCCTTGTCTCCAGTTCCAGCCCTGCCTTGTCTCCAGCTCTAGCCCTGCCTCGTCTCCAGCTCCAGTCTTGCCTGTCTCTAACCAGGCTTGCCTGTCTTGTCTCCAGCCAGCCAGCCTTGCCTGTCTCCAGTCTAAGCCTGCCTTGCCTGTCTCCAGTCTGTGCCTGCCTTGCCTGTCTCCAGTCAGCCTTGCCTGTCACCAGTCCGAGCCTACCTTGCCTGTTTCCAGTCCAAGCTTGCCTTGCCTAGTTCTTTGCCTAGTGCTGTGCCTAGCCCGAGTGACTCGCCTGCCGCTAGCCAGTACCCGGCAGCAGCCCAAGGGCTCACCTTGCCTGAATTTATGACACATATGAACAAGCATGGGGGCTCAGGATATCTTTATATCTGTCATGAAGCAGCCAGAATGTAGGACTTTGCAAGAGTCAACTCCTTCCAAATATATGCTACTTACATACCCTGCTCACAGACTCAGTTAGCTGACAAACTCAGCATGTGCTTTGACATCATGAATGATTCCTCACTCAAGATATTCTGATGCCCATACTTCAAGACTGAGGAATACTTCAAATCAATGTATTTATAAATGAAGATAACCCAAAGCTTCCTCTTTACTGCTTAATTCTTCCTTTTGCTCTATATTTTGTAGAAGATGCTCCTAACTCCATGGACTTTGTCATTTCTTTATTTCTAATCTCCTTTTATAACATGAGCAGTGCACAAGTCCCAGCAAATCCACTGCACAATGATTCCCATAGAGCCCCACTGTCCATCACAACATTGCAGTTCTATCTTCCCGCAAGATTCTCTAGTTGTCATCAATGATCACACAGCAAAAGGACTGACTTCTTCACCTATATCTTAAGTCTATCCCTCATGGCCTGGAAATTGAATTATGTCCACTGTTGGCATTCCACACCTGAAGCCTTTCACTAGAAGAATGTACGCTATCAGGTGGAGGTTTTCAGTTTGTTGCTCTACTAACAGCCATGACCCTGCCATCTGTCCTCCTCTAACAATTCTGGAGAATTTATATCATTTATGCCATTTAGGCTTCAACCATTCACCAACAGATAACTTTCCAGTTTCAAAGTCACGGCTGGTTTCATGCTTCTTAAGAGTCTTGCTTCAGGTAAAACCTTCATTACAAAATCTCCCTGTGCCTTGGGATCCGAATCTCACCTTTGCTTGACTCATGGAGCCTCCTTTCGAACCTGTACAAGCAACATCTCTCATGTTCTTAGCTTGGAAAGTACTTTTTCTCTGAGCTATTATGTTAGCTAGGAGAATATGCATAGTACCATCCCTGTGGCTAAAATTTAGGTGTGGCCAACTAAAACCTGATATAAATGCCCACGCCTAACTTAGGTGTGCATCAGGCATATTCTATAACAGTGTGCATAATTTTTAGGAATGCCCATGATCTGCCCATGCCCCTCCCATGGCCATGCCCCCTTTGAGATCCATGTGATAGAATTTACGCGCACCACTTTATAGAATATGCTTAGCAAGTTGTGTGTGTAAATTCTAATTAATGCCAATTAGTGCCAATAATTGCTTGTTAGTGGTCAATTATCGGCGTCGATTGGCTTGTTAAGCAATGAAATTGCACACGCAATTTTGGTCGCCATACATAGAATTCTCCTCATTGTACTTTGTAGTAAGAAGTCTTCTGTTAAGAAAGTTTTGCTATTTTATGTAGGAGTTGTTGGTTGGCTGGGTAGTAAAAATGTTGGGTATCAAGTCCCCCCTCCCCCCATGGGACAATAGAACAGCCTTTAATGTGAACCTAAGAACCAGGGCCGTAGCCAGACTTTGGCGGGAGGGGGGTCCAGAGTCCGAAGTGAGGGGGCACATTTTAGCCCCCTGCCACTTTTGACCCCCCCCCCCCCCCCCCCCGGTGCCGGCGCCCCTCCCCGTCCCTTTCGATCCCCCCTCCCGCCACTGCCAACCCTTCCCCGCCACCACCAGGTACCTTTGCTGGCGGGGATCCCCAACCCCCACCAGCCGAAGTCCCCTTCAGTGCTGGTCTCCGAGTCCGGTGCGTTCGCTGATCTGGGTTTCTGTGAGTCCTGACATCCTGCACGTGTGCAGGATCCCAAAAAACAACAAGGCAAACGATCTGCAAAATCCAATATGGGAAAGAAAGCCAGCAGATCAATATCACAACAAAAAGATTTTATTGAAGATACCGTGTATGACCAAATCGCCGGTGCGTTCGCTGATCTGGATTCTGTTTCTGTGATTCCTGACATCCTGCACGTAGGAATGTGCAGGATGTCAGGACTCACAGAAACAGAATCCAGATTAGCAACGTGCTGGAGACCAGCACTGAAGAGGACTTCGGCTGGCGGGAGTTGGGGCCCCCCACCAGCAAAGGTACCTGACGGCGGCGGCAGGGGAGGATTGGTGGCGGCGGGAGGTGGGTCGAATGTGGCTGGGGAGGGCCGGAGGCAGGGGGTGAAAGCAGGGGGGCTAGGGCTAAATCTGCGGGGGCCCATGCCCCCATGGCCCCACCTAGCTATGCCCCTGCTAAGAACATAAGAAAAAAACTTACGGATAAGAACATAAGAAAAGGAGGAAAACTATTAATTTACTCATTGACCCCAGAACTCCACCTACTTGACTCTGCACCTTTTACATATATCACTCCCATAGTTATACAGATACACCATCCTCAACCAGCACCACAGAAATGGATACTCTGAAATCCTTCAAATAACATACTTAACCCACCAATGCCCTAGGTACAAAATAAGTACCTGTATATAATATGCAAACAGCTTTGACTGTAACCACAGAAAGGCGGTATATCAAATCCCATCCCCCCTTTCCCCTTGATAATGTATTCCTGTGTGTTGCATGCCCTTCATCATCTCTTTGCAATATCCTATTGATTGGTTTTTCAGAGATCCCTGAATTATTTCCATTGCTCTGTGTGCATTTATCAAATAATAATGTTCTTTTCCCATTTGCTCTGTGTTTCTTTTTCTAGGTAGGTTTCCATTTCTCAGGTCTCTAGATATAAGGAACCTTATTACTGTACTAATAGGTGTATACCGAGTTTTACAGTACTATCTTGAAAACTGTTCCAAAGCGAGGTCACTTCTCTTTATGATACAGACTGAATGAGCCTAGTTTTTAAGTGCCACATTTTTTGAGAAATGGGAAAGTTTCCTCTCTTATGTTTTCTTCTAAGAGGATAGTTTGACCCTCTGCACAGTCCATTGGAAATCAAGGATCCTTATTGTGAGCTAGAAATCCACAGGAGTGAGATGTAGCTTTGGATTTTGTTAAGAGAATCAGAACAAGCTCTGTGGATGCAGCCTTGGAAGTCATCCATCTCAGGGAAAAGAGAAGGGATCCCTTAAAGAAGGACTGCAACAGATGCATGTTCTGGGAGGGTCTTGGATGCAAAGTAGGCCAGAAGGGCTACCTAGGATTTATTCCACTGCTCTGATTTTGTATTTTTGCTTGCTTATACTGTAAACTATGTATTTGGCAAAACCTCAAAGTCTGCAGGTGGGGGGGGGGGGGGGGGGGGGGTTCTAGTTTTTCTGCAACTCTATAGTTTCTGAGTACACTGTTCAGTTTTGGAACATCAGTTCCAGTGGGAAAACTGTTTTTTTTTTTTATAATGTGTGTGACCTGCTTGGGCTTTGCAGTTCACTGGAAGAGACCAGATCCAAAACTGAATCCAGTTTTTCCTATTTTGCACTGATAGAAGGGAGACATTTTTCCCAAACTACAGTGCTCTAGGAAAGAGAGCTTGCTTACACATTTTAGGAAACAACTTTCAGGTCAAAAGTCCCTTTTTTAGTTTCTCTGAAAAGAGTGAAGGTAGGGATTTCTATATTCGAAAGGTGACCCATTTCCACATGAGTAAATAAGCTGTGAAAAATCTAGAAATAGTGGGCAAGTAGACTGTTTTTTTTTTCTGTCTCATTTAAATACCATTTTATTTATAAATGTATTAAGTCCTGCTGATTGGGACACTTTTGAGTTTTACTGTAATTGTCACAGTGTCTGCTTTTTTCAGCCAATGACTTTGTGACACTGCTCATATCCAATCGATCATCCTCCTATTAGTGGTATTGAGATCCCAGAGAAGGATTTGAAGTAGCACAGCCACCATAAAATGATTACGCTTTTTTTTTTTTTTTTTTTGCATCCTGCTCCTTTAGGCTTCCAACTCAATTGGAACCAGTCTCTGGTGGGTTTCAGTGTTGTGAGCATTCACTCACAACTACCTGGATTTTCCCTCTTCTTTCATATCCATCTACAGCTTAGTTCAGCCACCTCACTTGCAGTTCTTGCACAGGGTTTGAAAATCATGACTTCCTTGAGAACCTGGCTACTGTGGACACCAATTCCAGGAATGTCCATTCATTGGAAGCAACATGTCTCCTGTTGTCTTATGTCACTGGCAAATGAAAACAAGCAGAAAAAATATGAAATTTCATAGGGTTTTTTGGCGTCAATAGAGTGCACTCTTCTTAGAGCACGCACTATTGATAACATAGCTCCCATAATGAAAAATGCCCCTCAAAAAACTCTAAACAAAATGATAACATGGGAAATGACCTGAAATGGACATTTTTGGCTGCACACCTACTCAACTCTGGCCGCTAGCTGTTGTCATTTAACGATGAATGAGACTCCCTTGTCTCATTTGGAACAAAGACCAATGCCGGACAGACCTATATGGTCTGTGTCCCAAAGATAGCAAAAGATAGATGTTCAGGTCTGCCTATTATATATCACTTTATTATCATATGCTATGAGTGAGGATGTTGTGCATCTCAAGGGGGAGGGGAAGTCATCTTAATGTTGAAATTAGCAAGTTAAATACGGTTAGCAATACTTTTGGTTTTAACATATACTGTTCCAAAACTGTGTCATATTTAACTGTTTTTTATGTGGTTGGCAGGATGTCAAATTGACAACCACTGTTTATTCATGAATGACTGTAACATGTAGAGAGTGGCAGGAGCAGTGTCCTCAGTATTGGCCATCCTGGCCTACTAAGTCAATCTGGTCTTTCCTATGGCAGTGTATAGCACTTATCACTAGGTAGGCTCTGACAAACCAGCAAAACAAAGATTTGTCTGTTTCATTCGGATTTACATTGAATTTCTGAGAAGTGTTGTCAGTACTTTCAAAGATGACTCTCTAATTTGTATGGACTATAGTAAAAATGTGCTGGCACAGTTACTCTGTGTTACGTAGTACGGGGCCATTTTATTCCAGTAGGCTTTACAGTGATAATGTGTGTAAATGCTATTAGCACATAACTCTGCTATTTTCAGAAAGAGGAGTCTAACAGTTCGTGCAATGGGCTGGGAACCAGGGGAACTGGGTTTAATTCCCACCGCAGCTCCTCGTGACTTTGGGTAAATCAGATAGATAGATATATATTAGCAGGAGACGTTAATCCTCCTGTTTAGACCATGGTTGTTACATCATCATATCTTCGATGGGTGACAAGATGTTAACTTTTCCCCCAGCCCTCCACTATTGTACAGGTTTTCAGTCTCTGCCAAAAGGCCAAGAAAGCACTATACTTATATCCTGCAGTTGGATTTAATTAAAAGCTCATGAAATTGCACTGACTTTAGCTACTGGAGGTACTGCTTCTTAAAAGCAAGTTGGCAAAATGTGAATGAAATTTACCACCCCTCCCATTTAGAGGGCTGTTGTAATGCCAGTAGTTAGCCGTGCTTTGCAATGCTGGTGGATAAAAACTGCACCTTGTGATTGACTGATGATGATGCTCTCTGGTATCCCATGGTGCAATGACCAGATAAGACTCTGGTACAATGCCACAAGTCAAGTCATATGCAATCCAGAAGGCTACTTTACGGATTCCTGTTATGGTAGTACAAAACATTTCAGGCATTATCACTGCACTAAGGAAGGCGCTAATGACCAGCTAAAGTATTTCCTGTCATGCCTTAATGCAAGAGTTTTCTTCTGGCTCCTAGACTAAATTAATAATCTTATTTTGGCTCTGCTAAATCTAGGTATTAGAGCTGCAGATCATTAGGGATGCTTGGAGACTGTCTGGTGTGTTTCAGCTCATAATTCTGAGCAATCTGGGATGGCAGATTGGCTTTTGCCAATGCAAAATGCAGAACTAAAAGTCCAAGAATGCTTGAAGATTAAAGCTAAAAAAAAAAAAAATCAGAAGCCAAATGGTTATAATTTTGGATTCCAAAACACAAACCCCCATCCCCACCCTAGAAAAGTGTTGGCTGTGGATCCAAGGGCAAATCTGTTTGAGTGGTGCCACTCTGACGATTGAGGAGGAAAGGAGTGGCAGAATGGGTTATCTATCTTTCCTCTTGGAAGCTGAAGAGTGGGCTGTCTGTCACCTGCTCCCAGAGGCTGGAGTGAAGAAGTTGTCCACCCCTCTGGATGTTGAACAAGGTTAGGAACTGAATCATCTGTCTACCCTCAAAAATTAAGAAACAGGGGCGGGACAACCTTTACAATAGTGGTCTCTGCTTAGATACCATCCTAATAAGGGATCTAGATACTTTGGCAGTCCCATGGCTGAATCTCTAGCTAGAACTAGTCCAAATGATTAGGTCTTTATTGCTTCCAAATTACTGTGAGCCAATTGTTGAAAAGCTTGGCATGGCTGTGTTTCAGCTGGTGTGCCTTCGTCAGGAGCCTTATTAACCACAAAAACAGTTATGTTAACAATGAAGGCTGGTACAATGTAATACACATTGAACTAAGATATATCGTGTTGCACCACCACTCAGCATGTCGTACAAGATACCTTAGTGCTTAGTTCATTGAGTGTTGCATTGTACCAGTCTTCATTGTTACATAACTGTTTCTATGGTCAAAAAGGCTCTTGACAAAGGCATGGCAGCCGAAACACAGCAATGTCAAGCCTTTCGACAATTGGCTAACAGTAATTTGGAAGCAATAAAGACCTAATCATTTGGACTATCTTTGGCTTCCTCTTCTTTTGTTCCCTCACCCTTGGCTGTTGGCTTCATACGCATTCGTGAGGTTTGGAGTTTCTCCTTCTTTTGTTTCTGCATCTCTAGCTAATCCATGTTTTAGTTATCTATTTTTACATTTTTCTTTGAGGGTGGAGAATGGAGTGGTGTCCCTTTAAGAACCAGAAACTGTGTGGTGTCCCTTTAAGAACCAGAAACTGTAGGAGAGCAAGACACTACTGGCACCAAAGTTTATTACAAGCTAGAAGTTACAGAGAACTGGCAGGAGGTACAGGGTGCTCCTTATCATAGGGCCAACACCGTTGTTGAATGGAAGAAGAAGAACAAGGTGACAACAATTGACTGGCCTGCTCAGTCCCCAGAGATCTCAATTCCATCAAGAATCTGTGGCACAAGATGTCAGTGGAATTATCCAAATGACAGCCAATGACAAAGTGTGAGTTGAAGGAGTCACTGATTGCAGCCTGGAACAGGGTTATCACATGTAACCACCTTATGAAGCTTGTCCACTCCATACCAGAGTGATACCATCCACAAGAATAAAGGCTGGCTAATCAAGAACTGAATACTCTAAATAAAGCAGTAACACAATAAATGAAGGCAGATAAAGACTTGCACAGTCCATCCAGTTTGCCCAACAAAGTGGACAGAGCCGCACCCGCCACTCCTTGCATGTTATAATAATTCATGATTAAATAGTGGTTGGCAATTTGCCATCATGCCAACCACATATAAACAGTTAAATATGACACAGTTTTGGAACAGCATATGTTAAAACCAAAAGTATTGCTAACAGTATTTAACTTGGTAATTTCAACATTAAGATGACTTCCTCTCTCCCTTGAGATGCACACCATCCTCACTCATAGCATATGATAATAAATTGATATACAATAGGCAGACCTGATCTTCATCTATCTTTTGCCATTTTGGGGACACAGACCGTATAAGTCTGTCCAGCACTGGTCTTCGTTTCAAATACTGGGGTAGCAAAATCTACATCTCTTTTTTTTGCCATTTGCGGGACACAGACTATAGAAGTCTGTCCAGCATTAGCTTTTGTTCCCAACTGCTCTTGTGCAATATAACACCTCTCAATAGCCATGTTTAGCTTCCCATTGTGTTTCTATTTAGGCATCCCCTATGTTTAGGATTGCCAACTGGATCCAGTTTTGCCTGTCAGGGTTGAACCAGTCCTGGGCTTACCCCATTGCATGCAGGGACTTGTGGTTCTGATTTACCCATTGGATTTCCCAAGAAAAGCAAGTCTAAAAATCCTTGCATACATTGGGATAAGCCCAGGACTGGATCAATCCTGTTGGGCAACTCTAGATCCAGTTGGCAACCCTACTTATGTTTATTCTTCACATTTTTGAATTCCCTCACTGTTTTTTTACTCCATCACCTCTTCTAGAAGGGCATTTAAGGCATCCATTACCCTCTCTGTGAAAAAAGTATATCCTGACATTACTCCTAAGTCTAATGCCCTTCAACTTCAATTCATGTTTTCTAGTTCTACTGTTTCCTCATCTCTGCAGTTTGATATTTCAGCTGCATTTGATGCAGTGGATCAAGGACAGTTGTTAGTCAGGTTGATTGAATATGGAATAAATGGGACGCTTCTGAACTAGTTTGGAGAGTTCTTGCAAAAGAGATCATATAGGGTCAGGAAGGGTTCAAATCTGTCTTTAGAATGGAGAGCAAATTGCAGGGTGCCACAAAGGTGCCCGCTTTCACCGTCCTTGTTTAACCTTTATTTGAGCTGAATGGGTTGTATATTATTGATGCTTGGTGTTATGGTTTTTTTCATATGCGGATTATTATTTTTTTTTTGCTATGCACTGCTTTAGAAAAATTTGAAGATACAATAGGTTTTTTGAAGGAGGTAATTATTAGGACAGAGAATTTTTTTTAAAGTTGAATAGGTTGAAGACTGAAGTAATTTGGTTTGGTGCTTATGAGTCATTACCAATGGAACATCTAATGCTGGATTCAAATGACCAATTGAGGATCACTCTAAAATTCTCAGGTAATAATAGAATAAAATCTGTCTTTTTAACTACATTTAAAAACCTTGATAAATAAAGTTTTCTTTCGACTCAGACAACTGAGGGCAATACATTCCATGCTACATCCTTGTAGTTTTAGAAGTGTGGGGCAGGCTATACTGTTACTAAATTTGGACTATTGCAACTCACTATATACTCTAGTGTACCAAGGGCGGGGTGGTGGTGGTGGGCCGCCCCGGGTGCACAGAGCAGTCGTGCGGCTATCAGCTTTGCCAGTTCCCTGCCCCCTCTGACGTTACTTCCTGTTCTGGGGCAGGGGACTGGCAGAGCTGACAGCCGCACAACTGCTCCGTCCACCCCCAGGTGGTGAAGATGATGTGCTTTGGGGGGGGGGGGGTAATGCCCCGAGAAGGGGGAGTCGTGATGCGCCGGGGGGGGGGCATAGCGGTGACCCACTCCCGGTTACAGCCAACCTAGGTACACCACTAACTATATAAGAACATAAGAACAGCCATACTGGGTTAGACCAATGGTCCATCTAGCCCAGTATCCTACTTCCAACAGTGGCCAAGCAGGTCACAAGTACCAGGCAGAAAACCAAATAGTAACAACATTCCATGCTACCAATCCTAGGGCAAGCAGTGGCTTTCCCCATGTCTGTCTCAATAGCAGATTATGGACTTTTCCTCCAAAACTTGTCCAAACCTTTTTTAAACCCAGCTACGCTAACCACTGTTACTACAATCTCTGGCAAAGAGTTCCAGAGCTTAACTCTTCAACGAGTGAAAAAATATTTCCTCCTATTTGTTTTAAATGTATTTCCATGTAACTTCATTGAGTATCCCCTAGTCTTTGTACTTTTTGAAAGAGTAAACATTTATTCACTTCTACTCATTCTACACCACTCAGGATATGGAGGCCTTTCAGGTAAATTGGTAAAGAGATTGCAATTTTTACAGAACACTGTGGCGAGATTGATTTTTGAATTAGGTATATACAAAAGGGCTACTCTGTTGTTATACAACCTACATTGGCTTAAAGTTAGCTCTAGGATACAGTATAAGTTAGCTTGTCTAATTTTTATGTCACTATTCCCTGGATTCTATATAGTGTGCCTAGCGTTCTGTGTTGAAATCCAAGCGTATTTTATAACAACGCATATAACTTAATTGGTTTTACAAGCTAATCAGCATTAACAGCACCTAACAGGCAATAATTAGAATTTACGCACACAACTCACTAAGCATATTCTGTAATGAACTGCACCTACATTCTAATGTGCATGCTTCAAAGTGGGCATGGCTACAAGCATGGAAATGGGCATTTTGTGGGCATTCCAAAATGTATGTGCGTAGTTATAGAATATGGCCCAATGTGAGTAAACTTACATGTGAGGATTTACTCCATGTTTTCACTGGCGTAAATGGAGGCACGTAGTTTTAGGCGCTGGGATATCAACTAAGCGTATTCTATATACTGCACCTAAATCTAAGCACCACTTATAGAATACATTTATGTGGAAATGTTTACTGCGCAAATTTTTTAGGCACCTTATATAGAATCTGGCCCTATATCGAGATAATTCTAAATGATTAGTTTGCTACCTTTAATTCTCATCATCTTTATGTACAGCTCGCACAGAATGATATTTAAAGCTTAATTACCTGTCGGTTAGAAAAATGCAAAGGAAATCTTATTTAGAATCCTCCTTTTTATATCAGGGAATAAAAATCTGGAATAGTCTACCTTTGTGGATTAGAAAAATCCGGACATATGACCTGTTCCAAAAACCTTTAAAATCTCATTTTTTTAATTGATGGCTGGAAACAAATATTAGTGTAATTTTTGAAGTTAAAATTGATATAATTCTCCTGGAATGCAGGTTTTCCTTTTTCTTATTGTAATCAGCTTTGAATCTAAATGGAATTTTAGTGAACTATATAGCATTAGTATTTGTCAGTTTACCAAGGTCCTATTCCAGGATTTTCTTCTGTGAAGGCAGAAGTATTTATTAAGCTTTTTTCCTCATCTTCAGGCTTTAACCTGAAGACTCTGCTTCAGCCGCGGCCCTATGCCATGGAGGTTATCTTTTCTCCCATACTCCTCGCCCGGTTGGCCGCGGAGGTGGTGTCGAGCTACTACTTTCACCCTCTTGTACATTTCGACCTCTTCTTCCACCTCAGTCTCACTGTTTTTCTTCCTTCGAAGTCCACTCCATCTGTCTATTTGCTCCTCTGCCTCTCTGAGTAGCAGTCATTTATTGACCCCCTGATAAGTCCCTTTCTTCCTTTCTCACTGACTTTGATGCCTGGCTTTCCTTCTTTCTTGAACCTTCATCTCCTTCCCTCATTCTTGGGGATTTTAACATTCATGCTAATGATCCCTCTGACTCATGCTTCTCAGTTTCTTGCTTTAACATCCTCTTTCAATCTTCAACTGTGCTCCACTGCCCCCACTCACCAGAATGGCCACTGTTTTGATCTTATCTTCTTCTCAAACTGCTCACTTTCCAGTTTCTGTGCCTCAACTCTTCCCCTCTCTGATCATCATTCTAATAACTTTCACACTTAAACACCCTCCTCCCCAGTCCCGTCCAATCTTAACCAATACATTTAGGAATCTTCAGGCTACTGACCCTTCTACTCTGTCCTCCAGTGTTTCAAATCTCTTCTCTACCACTATGTTATCCAAGTCTGTCAATGAGGCTCTCTCTTCCTATAATACTATTTTCTCCTCTGTTCTGGATACTCTCGCTCCTCCCATTCCCCATCCTGTAAAACGTACCAAACCCCAGCCTTGGCTGACCTCTAGAATCCGCTACCTACATTCCTGTGCCCGCTCTGCCAAACGGCTTTGACTGAAATCCCATGCCTATGCTGACTTCATACATTTCAAATTCTTGCTGACCTCCTTCCAGTCTGCTCTTTTACTTGCCAAACAGGACTATTACATCCAGTTGACAAATTCTCTTGGCTCAAACCCTCGACGTCTCTTTGCCACACTGAACTCTCTCCTCAAAGTGCCTTCACCTCCAACCCCCCTTCGCTTTCCCCCCAGACTCTGGCTGAGTACTTTCATGATAAGGTTCACAAGATTAAACTTGAATTCTCAACCAGGTCACCTCCACCTCTCCTTCCCTTAGTCCATTCTCTCAACTCTCCAACCCCTGCCTCCTTTTCTTCCTTTTTTTAAATCACTGAAGAGGAAACTACACATCTTTCCTCCTCGAAACTAACTACCTGTTCCTCTGATCCTATTCCCACCCATCTACTTAACACTATCTCTCCTACTGTCATCCCTTTTATCTGTCATATCCTCAATCTTTCACTGTCCACTGCGACTGTTCCTGATGCCTTCAAACATGCCGTAGTCACACCACTCCTTAAAAAACCTTCATTGGACCCTACCTGTCCTTCCAACTATCGCCCCATCTCCCTCCTCCCTTTCCTATCCAAGATACTTGAACGTGCTGTTCACCGTCGTTGCCTTGACTTTCTTTCATTTCAAGCTATTCTTTATACACTTCAATCTGGCTTTCACCCCCTTCATTCAACTGAAACAGTGCTTGCTAAAGTCTCCAATGATCTGTTCCTGGCCAGATCCAAAGGTCTCTATTCTATGCTCATCCTTCTTGATCTATCTGCTGCTTTTGACACTGTTGATCACAGCCTACTTCTTGATACGCTGTCCTCTCTTGGATTTCAGGGCTCTGTTCTTTCCTGGTTTTCTTCTTATCTCTCCCAGTGTACCTTTAGTGTATACTCTAGTGGATCCCCCTCTACTTCTATCCCACTGTCAGTTGATGTACCTCAGGGATCTGTCCTGGGACCTCTTCTTTACTCCATCTATACTTCTTCACTTGGTACTCTGATCTCATCCCATTATTTTCAGTATCATCTTTACGCTGATGACTCCCAGATCTACCTCTCCACACCAGAAATCTCAGCCGAAATCCAGGCCAAAGTATCAACCTGCCTATCTGACATTGCTGCCTGGATGTCTCAGTGCCATCTGAAACTAAATATGACCAAGACTGAGCTTCTTATCTTTCCCCCTAAACCAACCTCTCCTCCTCCCCCATTCTCTATTTCTGTGGATAACAGTCTCATCCTTCCTGTCTCATCAGCTTGTAACATTGGGGTCATCTTCGACACCTCCATCTCCTTCTCTGCACATATTCAGCAGACTGCTAAAACCTGTTGTTTCTTTCTCTATAATATCACCAAAATTCGCCCTTCACTACCAGAACCCTCATCCACACTCTTATCACCTCTTGCTTAGACTATTGCAACATGATTCTTACAGGTCTCCCTCTTAGCCATCTCTCTCCTTTTCAATCTGTTCAAAATTCTGCTGCACGACTAATATTCTGCCAGTGTCGTTATGCTCATATTAGCCCTCTCCTCAAGTCACTTCACTGGCTTCCTATCCGTTTCCGCATACAGTTCAAACTCCTCTTATTGACCTATAAGTGCATTCACTCTGCAGCTCCTCAGTACCTCTCCACTCTCATCTCTCCCTACATTCCTCCCCGGGAACTCTGTTCACTGGGTAAATCTCTCTTATCTGCACCTTCTTCTCCACTGCTAATTCCAGACTCCGTTCCTTTTATCTTGCTGCACCATATGCCTGGAATAGACTTCCTGAGCCACTACGGCAAGCTCCATCTCTGGCCGTCTTCAAATCTAAGCTAAAAGCCCACCTTTTTGATGCTGCTTTTAACTCCTAACCCTTATTCACTTGTTCAGAACCCTTATTTTATCATCCTCACTTTAATATTCCCTTATCTCTTGTTTGTCCTGTTTGTCTGTCCTAATTAGATTGTAAGCTCTCTCGAGCAGAGACTGTCTCTTCAAGTTCAAGTGTACAGCGCTGCGTACGTCTAGTAGCGCTATAGAAATGATAAGTAATAGTAGTAGTAGTCATCACTCTCCACATAGCAGTTCACAGTATCTTTCAGTCTTACAATTCCATTTCTAGTCTTCCTCCATTCACTACTATACCTGAAAAATTTTTTGTCACCATTCATTATGTCCTTAGCCATTTGTTTTTCCACTTGAGCCTTTGCCAGCCATATTTCTCTCTTTGCTTCTTTCAGCTTTATCTGGTAATCCTTTCTGTGTTCCTCCTCTTCAGTGGCGTAGCTAGGTGGGGCGCCAGGGGAGCAACCGCTCCCCAAATGGAGTTCTGCCAGCGCCGGCGCCTATTTTTTTCTCATCATGTTGCATTGAAAATGTGCACCGGCGCTGGAAGAAGTCCGCTCTCATGCCGCTTTCGCTCCCCCCACGCCGTCAACCTGGCTCCGCTTCTGCTCCTCTTGTGTCCTTTTTGGTCTTTATTTTGTCAGCTACTAGTCTGGAGAACCATATCAGTTTCCTGTTTCTCTTAGGGGGTTGTTTACTAAAGCTTAGGAGTTATCTGCAGAGGGCCCATAGGAATAAAATGAGCCCTGCTGAAGATAACGAGCTAAGCTTTAGTAAACACGGGGGGGGGGGGGGGGGGGTAAATCTTGTTTACTTTCCTTACATAAAGATCCATTGCTGATTTTAAAGCTCTTTTTAGTTTGGGCCACAGATTCTCCTCTTATGTACTTCCATCTCATCAGCTCTTTCATTAGGTACTCACCCATTTTACCAAAGGTAGCATGTTTGAAATCCAGGACCTTGAGTTTTGTGTGCGCTCCACTTTAACTCTTACATCAAATCATACAGTTTGATGATCCCTATTGCCCAGGTTAGCACCCACCCAGACCTCCTCTCATATCTGAGAAGTGCACTTTGAAAAATATCCACGATCTCTATACTTCTTTCTGATTCTGCAGATGGGACTTTCACATCCTCATCAGAAGTGGGGGAGGGGTAGGAGAAAAACTAATGAATGCAAACCTGAAGGGAGAGTGAAAAGTTAACCCTATTCTCCCCCCACCCCCACTGGCCATGAATCTAAGCTCTCCTACCCCTTGTCCAGACCTTCCAAGTCTCTTGCTTTCACTGGGATACTCCTGTTTTTGCAGATCATCTCCTGCACTCCTGCAAGGAACTGAGATCTCCTGCTGAGCGGTCTCCCCTTCCAGCAGCAGCAGCAGGAGAGGCCTTCCTAAAACATCATCTCCTGCTACTACTGGTGCTGCTATGATCAGGGCTGGGTGGGACTGGGTGGAGTTGTAGGCTGGGTAGGGCGAATCCTAAATCTCCCGCATAGGAGGTTGGCCCCCTTGGCAGCTTTGCCCTTGTCCCCCCAACCAAGCAGCCATTCTATGTACATATTTTCACTTATATTTGTAATAACTAGTTGGAAATTAAGAGAATGATTCTTCTTTTGGATGTTGAACTGGTTTAGCTAACTGTTGAATGCAGCATTCAAATAAGGTGGTGTGAGAACAGTACAGCCAGAAATGGATGGATGATCACATGATTAATTGTTCTTGATTGTGTGTCCCATTGTGAAAATGCTTCATATACCATCTCTCAGCTAACTAGCTCAAAGTTCTGTCCATGCAGATTGTGTACTAGTTCTTGTACAGTGATAGGCTCAGTTGCTTCTGAAAGTTCCTGTCTTTTATCTGTCTCTTGTTTTGAAGATGGAATTCTTGGACTTCTGTAGGACAGGAAGTCCCTTGATTTAACCCTGTGACTCAGGCAGCAAAGCTGCACCCTATGTTGTGAGGAAGCTGAGTTTGTCTCCCTGTTTGTTTCAGAGTTAGTTGAAGCTGCAGAGGGGTTGTGCTCAGGCCAACAGAGGAAAGGAAAGAAGACAATTGCTGTGATTGTGTCATCCTCTGCCAGCCAAGAAGCAGCAACAAGGATGTATCTTAAAAAAAAGTGTCCCTCCAGCCCTCAGGCAAGCGAGGGTTCCTGAACCACCCACACACGCAGTGGTTGGGGTACAAAGACCACTGAGGAAGAAAATGGGAAAAGTTAAAAATGTGTTTAATTCTTTTTATCTAAGCTATAAATTGTATTTTCTGCTCAGTCAGAATAACATAGCTGCTTTTATTTCTCTACACAGAGAAAGAAAAACACACACATACACCCTTCCACCCACCAGAGGTGGATTATTCATCTGGGTGTATTTGTGTGTGTGATAAAGTCAGATGAAGACACTAACGTGAGTGCTGGAAAGCCCCTAAAGTCAAGGACTGCCTCATAATACTGGCTTACTGCTGGGGAATTCTTTTACTACATTTTGCTGTGAAGCAGGGTCTTAATGATTCTGTACTTATAAAGATGCTGCTAACCTTTTTTGTTACACTGAGCCCCACTATCTTTGTGTCTTCTGTGTCTCTATCCTTTCTTTCTTCTTCTTTAACTCTTAGTCTGGCTGCCTGCCCTACCTGTCAATCTCTCAGTTCTTTTCAATTTGTTTTATTGGCATGATCTGAGTACAAGAATTGCCAATAGCCAGGACAGACTATGAATATGTAAGATCTCTCCATACCTCTATGCATGATAATGTACAGTCAGATTCTTGGGCCACATTTCAAGCCTATAGCATCTCCCTCCCACTGTCTGCCTGGTTTTTTTGTTTGTTTTTCCCCCAGTCTCACCTTGTTCTCCTCTCTGCTTTTCTGCTCTTCTTCTCTTTCTCCCTTCTGTCTTTCTGTTTTTTTCCTCAATTAGTTCAAAGTGCTTTATTGGCCTGACATATTCTGCAAGTGTTGCCAAAGTGGTGCATCAAATATTTAAAACCAGTCATAACAGTGTCAGTGATGATGGAGGCTCTGTTTAATGTACATAGCGGTCCCAGAGAAAAACTGTCCTGCCACACCTTGGGTTGGTTCTCTCTGTCTCTTTTTTTGTTGTTGTTGCAGAAGATAAAGGTGGTGCATATTTTCCCTTTTCATGATTTTGTGCACAACGTTTATCTTCTGTCCCTCCTCTTTCTCCAAGTTCTCCCATTGCTTTTCTGTGTTCTTCTTCAGTCTTGTTTTGCCTGGTCCTTCCATATATGTATGTCTCCCAGAACTACCAAGTTATCCAGTTCCAGGAGGGAGCCTGTTAGCCAGTCCTGGTTTTGAACTTACATCACAAAGCAATGTAAGATTTGTAGTCCCTAATTCTGCCCATTCACATCAGTGCTGCAGTTCCCAAAGTGCACCAGGATTTCAGGACTGGGCTAAACTGGCAGCTCTGTTCTGCCTCCTGTAAGAAGTTAGGCTTTGAGGTTAAATGCAATGTTTCAGCCTGAAAAAGTGTTTTTATTATTTACTAGTAAAAAAGGTCCGTTTCTGTCAGAAATGAAACGGGCGCTAGCAAGGTTTTCCTCGGAGCAGTGGCTTAGGAAGGGGGAGGGCAGGAGGGGCGGTCCGCCCCGGGTGCACGCGCTCGGGGGGTGCCGGCCCCGCTGGTTCCCTGCTCCCTCTGCCCCGGAACAGGTTACTTCCTGTTCCGGGGCAGAGAGAGCAGGGAACCAGCAGGGCCAACGCAGCTCCGAGTGACATGCACTCGGGGCGGATCGGCCCTCCTGCAGGTAAGAATGCGGTCCGGGGGGGGGGGGGGGGGGGGTTCGTGGTCCGGAGGGGGGGTACTCCGCATTTTGGTTTCCATGGTGCTGATGTATTCGAATTAGATATCACTTTGTATGTTCTTGCAGTTAGGAAGCCCTTGACCCAGCTGAGAACGTTTCCTCCAATCCTGAAGTATTCCAAGATGTTTAATAGTATTTTATGGCTAACCATGTCGAACGTGCTGGACATGTCAAATTGTAGGAGAAGTACATTGTTGCCAGTTGCAATTACTTGTTTGAATTTGATTAGTAGAGTGATTAGCACTGTTTCGGTGCTGTGGTTAGATTGAAATCCTGATTGAGATTTGTGTAGTATTGAGAATTTGTTTAAGTAGTCGGTAAGTTGTTTAGTTACCATGCTTTCTATCAGCTCGGTTGCCAGAGGAATAGATGCTACCGGACGGTAGTTGGTTATGTTGCTTGTTTTTTTCTTTGAATCCTTGGGTTTTGGGGTAAGTAGAATATTTCCTTTATCCTTTGTGAAGAGTCCGTGTTGTAGCATATAGTTCAGGTACATCGTAAGGTCTGTTATGAATCGCTGAGGGGCAGATTTTATTAGGTTATTGGGGCATATGTCCAGTTTGCAGTGGGACTTGGTGAACCTGTTGATCGCTTGGGAAATGGTATCGTCAGTAAGTATGGCGAAATTTGTCCAGAATCGGTCTGCTGGATATTCATCGGGGTTTGGGTCCAGACGATCATTGAATTGTTCGTGATCGGTGGTATTGAGTGGTAACGTGAGTCGTAACTTAATAATTTTCTCATTGAAGTATTTAGCAAGGTTGGCTGCTGATGTGGTGTCTGTGTTGGTTGTAGTTACTGGTGTGGTATCTAGTAATCTGTTCACAAGTTGGAAAAGTTTATGCGTGTCTTTGTAGTCTGGTCCTATTTTAGTTTTGTAATATGATCTTTTGGTTTGTCTAATTGCATATTTGTATTTTCTTTGTGTTAATTTCCATGTGTTGAGTGCAGGTTCATCTTTTTTTTTTAATTCCATGCCCGTTCGAGCCTCCTAACTTGTGTTTTTAGATTTTTCAGTTCTTCGTTGAACCATAGTATTGAGTTGTGTCTTTGTGAGGTTCTAGTTTGTAGTGGTGCTATGCTGTCTAGTGTACTTCTACATCTGTTGTCCATTCTAGGGGACAGTGTTTTGAGTTTGTTTGTGCTGACCATTCGTTCTTATAGATTTGTTGGCAAAATGTTGCAGGGTCAATTTGGCCTCTCGTGGTGAAGGTTGAGTATTCTTGATTTTGGTGTGAGGCTTTTTTTCGCCATTGTAGGGATTGGTTTAATTTGTAGTGGTCTGGCCATGGTATGTCTGTCCATTTTGTATCTGTTAGTACGAGGTTTAAGTCTGAGGATAGTTTGTATGTGATAGGGTCAAGTGTGTGTCCTTTGACATGAGTTGTTTGCATATTTGGCCAATTAAGGTCCCATAGTTGGAGGAAATTCTTGCATTCATGTGCGTTAGTTGAGTTAGGGTCTTCTAAGTGTAGGTTTATGTCACCTATTATTAGTAGATTGGAGTTAGATACACATGTTTGACATGAAATCCATGAAGTGTGGTTGGCATTCATGCCAGTTACCTGGTGGTCTGTAGAACAGGACAACGTTTAGGTGATCGAGCAAGTTTGTGTGGTTGATTCTTACTGAGGCGATTTCTAGTTGGGGGGTTGTGGATTCGGCTGTTGTTGTTACAGTGCAGTGTGATCTGTGGATTAAAGCTATGCCTCCTCCTCTTTTTTCTTTTCTTGTCCAGTGAATGATTTTGTATCCAGGGGGACATAGATCTAAAATTATGGGGTCCTTAAGATTGTGTATCCACTAGGTTTCAGTAATGAATAGAAGGTCGAGATGGTCTGTCGTAATCCAGTCAGTTATTGTTGTTTTGTTAACTACTGATCTGGCGTTTATGTAACCCACTTGTATTGTTTGGTATGGGTCTGTTAGGTTTGAAGTTGTGTTATTTTTTATTAGTTGTCTATTCTCTTGCAATCTGGGTTTGTTGTTTCCTTTCTTTCCATTGTGTTGATTTTGTCCTATTGTGGTAAGTCTTTCGTTGCCTTGGTTGTTGTTCTTTTGGTGAAGAGTATTATGTCTGGGTAATCTGCAGGGTATGTATATTGTGGGTGTATTGTTGATATCTGTGAGAGGGGTGATTAATGTGTAGTGAATTAGGGATAGGGAATAGATTATTAGAAGCAGTTTGGCGGTGTTCATATTGGCGTTAAATTGTGGTGTTGGTCTTTGAGAGAATGCCAGCTGATGCCAATGTCCCTTTGGGGCCGCCTCGTAGGACGGAACTAGGTGTCGTTGTAGAAGTCAGTTCGCTGGATTGATGCGGAGACTATCGGATGGGTAGGATTGCTGTCCTGGATGCAGGGCAGTGTGGTTTTATACACCTTATTGTACAGTTCCTCCCAAGTTTGGAGATAGTAGCATACGGTGCACAGTACCTATTTGGTTATCTAATTTGTAGTTATCATTATGGGCTTCGTATTGTAACTCCTTCCAGGGTTAGAGGTAGCAGCATACAGTGCGCAGAACCGGTTTGGGTAAGCCAGTTCTTAAATGTGGATTTGGGGCACTGTTTTGTAAAAGTCTTTCCAAAGTTAGTGATAGCAGCAGTTCAGTAGGCAGTGCCTATTTAGGTAAGTTGATTTTTTTTTTTTACTTTATTCACTCCTTGTGCTTTGGTTTAGGTTGGGCTATATTTGAAGTTGCCTTGTGGTGTGTTAGCAATGTCTGCATGCTATGGGCCATTAGAGTGAGATATGCTACAATTAGGATTCTTAATTATAGGAGGCAAGTGTTGGATGCGTCTTATTTCGATTGGAGCGTTGCTCCTGCTCACCTGAACATTGCCTCCAGCGTGGTCTAGTTGGATTGGGGCAGCGTGCCGGCTGGCTCGCCAGTTGGTGGTTGTAAGGTAGGTCGTCGGTCGGGTCACACGTTTTCTGGGGCTTTTCTCCTGCTCATCTGAGCGTTACCTCCAGCGTGGTCTGGTTGGGTTGGGGCTGCATCTGCCAGCTGGTTCTCCGCTTGGCGGTCGGGGGGTGGGTCGGCTCTTGTCCTCTGTCGGTCGGGCCATGTGGTCACAGACCGATCAGTCCGTTGGTCCGATTGATCTCTCTGTATGCGGCAAGCAGATTACAGTGTGTAAGCACACGGCTCAGAACTCCTCTGTTTGGGAGTCCCACATCACTTACTGTCTGAGTGTCGCCTCCGGATCGGATCTTTCCGATGCCTTGTGCCCTGCTCCACCCGGTTGCTCCCCCTCGGTCTCTGGCCACAATAGACTGGGCGGTATGGGTCAAGTGTGCGGTCAATCAGTGCATGGGGCTCGGGCGGGTAACCCGTGGGAGAGGTTCAACTGCTTTTTCCTGCTCCGGGGCAGTTGTGGAATCTCTCGTTTCCGCCAGGGATGTTTCGGGCGGCTCAGCCCGGCTTGGACGCTGTTTGTTGGTCATTGCCTAAGCTCAGGCGGGCGGGTAGAGCTGGGTTTGCGGTTCTCTCTGGTTCCGCAGTTTATTCCTTGGGGAGGCTTTAACTGGTCATCGCTTGGTGTTGGTCACCCAGGCTCCAGTCGGCGTGCAGAGCTGGATTCAAGGCAGGCCTTGTGCGGTACCTTGTGGGGGGAGGTTCACTTGCCTCTCCCTTCTTCGTGTTTTCATCAGCCTGCCTCCGGTCTCTTAAGATCTTTGTCCGTTCGGATGCTATTTGTGTTCGGGCTCCGTCCACTACCACAGTGCTGGCTTTGTTATGCTTTTTTAGCCTAGTGGTAATTCTCTTGGATCAGAGCTCTCTTAGGTGCATCTTACCCCGGCGCCATCTTCGTAATAATTATATCACAATGACAGAGTGGATCAAGTTGGGGGGGGGGGGGGTTGCATTATATGTTAAAGAGGAAATTAAATCAATAAACATTCTACATGAAACAGAAAGCAGCGTGGAATCCTTACAGTGCCTTGTTGAGTCCTTTTCATTAAATAAATTTGTGCTTGTTATATCCTCATCTCCCACGTTTTTTTCTGGAAGTGTCCTGTTGACTACACTACTCCTTCTGTCCTGATTTTAATTACCCCAATATTGACTGGATAAATGTTACATCAGGGAGCACCAGGTAGGTAAAATTCTTAGATGTAATAAATGATTGCTTCTTGGAACCACTGGCAAAGGAACTGACAAAAGGAGGAGCTATTTTAGATCTAGTCCTTAGTCAAATGCAGGGCGTAGTATGAGAAGTAACCGTGTTGGTCTCCTAGGAACAGTGATCAAAATGTGATCAAATTTGAGCTAATATCTGGAGTGAAGTCAAAAAGGATATCTACTGTAAGAGCATTTAATTTTCAAAAGGACAACTATGATAAATTGAGGAAAATGGTTAAAGAGAAGCTAAAACATAGTAACATAGAGGGGCATAATCGAACATCACCAGTGTTCTATTTTGGCGGCGGCGCTACAGCTGGCCGGAACCGTATTATCGAAAAAGATGGCCGGCCATCCTTTTTTTTCGATAATACGATTTAGCCCGGCCAAATGCCAGAGTTCGCCGGGTTTGAGATGGCCGGTTTTGTTTTTCAGCGATAATGGAAAGAAATGCCGGCGATCTCCAACCCGGTGACATCCAAGGCATTTGGTTGTGGGAGAAGCCAGCATTTGTAGTGCACTGGTCCCCCTGACATGCCAGGACACCAACCGGGCACCCTAGGGGGCACTTCTAAAAATTAAAAGAAAATATATACAAATACCTCCCAGGTGCATAGCTCCCTTCCCTTGGGTGCTGAGTCCCCCAAATCCCCCCCCAAAATCCACTCCCCACAACTGTACATCACTACCATAGTCCTTATGGGTGAAGGGGGGCACCTACATGTGGGTAGAGTGGGTTTTGGGGGGGAGGGGTTTGGAGGGCTCAACACTTACCACCACAAGTGTAACAGGTAGGGGGGATGGGCCTGGGTCCGCCTACCTGAAGTCCACTGCAACCAACAAAAACTGTTCCAGGGACCTGCATACCGCTGTCAGGGAGCTGGGTATGACATTTGAGGCTGGCATACAGGCTGGCAAAAAAGGTTTTTATTGTTTTAGTGTGGGAGTGGGTTGGTGACCACTGGGGAAGTATGGAGAGGTCATCCCCCATTCCCTCTGGTGGTCATCTGGTGAGTTGGGGCACCTTTTTGAGGCTTGGTTGTGAAAATAAAAGGACCATGTAAAAGCAGCGAAATACTGATTAAAGCCGCTTTTTTTTCCATTATCCGCAAAAGCCGGCCATCTGGTAGCCACACCCGCCCATGTCCCGCCTTTGCTTCGCCGCCGACACGCTCCCTTGAACTTTCGCCGGCTTGGCAACGGGAAAGCGGTGATGGTGTCAAAAAAGCAGCTTTCGATTATACCGATTTCGCCACTTTTGCGAGATCGCCAGCCATCTCCCGATTTATGTCGGAAGATCGCCGGCGATCACTTTCGAAAATAAGCCTGATAGTAACATAGTAGATGTTGGCAGATCAAGACCTGTACAGTCCATCCAGTCTGCCCAGTATGATAAACTCATTACATATGATATGTATGCCTGTTCTTGATTTGTCCTTGCCATTTTTAGGGCATAGACCATGAGCTTTGGTCCCTGGTGCTGGGCTGGCTGCAATGGTAAGCGGTGGTTTCATGGTAGAAACAGCTCTTGGTAGGGAGGAGGAATGCAAGCTCTTCCTCTCCCCCCTGGCTGCTCACTTGTAAATGCTATGGGCCCAACAGCAGAGTACACTCGCACAACCTTAACAAATTAGTGGGAACAATCAGCATGGTATACTTGTGAAAAGAAAGCTCCGGAAGAAATGCTAGTTTTATTTTGGTGCTGTTGGTAATGTCATCCCATTGTGTGAGAGTGAACTGCTCATCTTTAAGGAATCTCTTCTCCTTACCGATCATTACAGGTAGTGATAAATCAAAAGGACTTCTTTATATCCTATCCTGCACCCCAGTACCACATGATGTAACTGCAAGTAAATACACAGGAGACAGCTTCTCTTGCAAAGTACTTGTAATGCACATCTGAAAGGATCTGATCTGTAGATCCCTGGGGGACTAGAAGGGAGAAGTATCTGACAGATGTATGTTTTCTTTTGACCCCATTACAGTAACTGAGTAATATCATTTGGGGTTACTGATCAGCTGGGTAGCATATGTTGAGGATGATTTTACACTTCATTCACACTGTGGCAGCAAACTTTACTGCTGTGACAAATTATACTTGGTAGTGTGGAATGGGAACTTTCAAACTGGGGGAAAAATATAGGGAGAAGAAAGGTTGGGGGGTACAGGGGGAACATAAATACAGAAAGTAATAGTTAACTGATGTCTGACAGTTAAAGGTTTGCTATTGTCATGCCAGAATAGTCAAATTTTTATTATTATGGGGTCGATATTCAAAAGTGAATTAACCGGGCAGGAGAGGCTTCTTCTCGGTTAAATCTCCCGTGCGGGGTTCTTTGCTGATATTTAGTGGCACTTAGCGGATAGTACTGCTGAATACAGGGCCACCGAGAGACTAAATCAGGCCTGAGGCAGGGCCCCCGCCGATGAGCCCGGGGCACGGCCCCCCGCCACATTCATCGTCTGCTGCTGCCGCTCCCCCCCGATCACTGCTGCTGCCTAAATACCTGGCTGGCGGGTATCCCAAGGCTCCACCAGCAGAAGATGTCTTCTTCCAGCGCTGATTGCCTGCCCCTGCAGCTGCTTTTCCTCTCAGCCGCTCAGCAATGGGCAGAAGAGCAGTGCTGGAGAAAGCTCCAGGTCTTCCCCAGCCTACAAGGGGGGCCCGACGCCGGAGTTTTCTCTCTCCTGCTCCTGTTGGGATGTGATCACTCAGGTCCAGTCAGGAGCAGGAGAGAGAGGGAGAGAGACCCCGGTGCTGGGCCCCCCTTGGAGGCCTGGGCCCAAGGAATTCCCCCCCCCCCCCCTGCACTTCCCTCTCGGCAGCCCTGGCTGAATATTCCTCTAACCACCTAAGCCATAACCAGCTATGTTGTGAGTAGTCAGGGGGCAGAGTTCCATCCCCTTTATCATTTTGGTTGTTCTTCTTTGAGGGGTCCTTTTACAAAGGTGCGCTAGAGTTTTTAGCAGGCACTAAAAATAAGAACGTACTAAATGCTAGAGATGCCCATATATTGCTATGGGCGTTGCTAGCATTTAGCAATGCGATGCACACTAATAATGCTACCGTGCCTTTGTAAAAGCCCCCCTGAATGCTGAACAAAAAATTGCATTTTACTTTATTTACATCTACCTTTCCCGCTCCTACCATCCTACCCCACCCCACCTCCCCTCCACAAACTCCCCCTCTCCATTATGCTGTGTTATGAACAACATCATTTGGAAAGAATTCAGACCCCAGATTGGTGGGGTTCCTTACATCAATCTTGTTCTAACCAATCTGGGTAAACATCATCAGGTACAGTCTGATGTTATTATGATCTTGCATTCAGGACCTAACTATGAGCCCGATGTGGCACAGCTGACCATATGGGCTTCCAGATATCTTGATGACATTTCTACCTTGTGAGTTGGTTATGCCCCTTTCTGTAATGCTCCATCACCATAACAGCGTATAGAAAATTATGCCACAGTGTAAGGTTGGGAGAGTCAGGCATGTTCCAATTAATTAAAATAGTTTTGGATGCTTAAACAAATATAAAATAGAGAAGTTGTCTTTCTTTCTTAACTGTAGAAGGCATGACTGCCGAAAAATCAGCAAATAGAAAAAGCTGGGGCTCTGTAGGTAGATTTAACTGTAATACTTGAGTACACAGGCCCAGCATAAATGCCCCAGGGATGCCTCTTTTCCCTGCCACATTTCAAACACCTGCTATCAGCTGCTATCCACATTTAAAGCCTGAAAGGGTGAAATGTAAGCTCTAAAGAGCATTTTGCATTTTTGCTCTTGCAGGCCAGTGTTGTTCAACTTAATGGGGGGGGGGGGGGGGGGCTACAAGCATTTTGTATAAACAATCTGCACTTACATACACCCCTAAATCCTTGGTTCACCCTTCTATTCACTTACTCATTTAATACTGTCAGGTCCACTACAAAAGCTTTATATAGAAGAGAGACTCGGAGCTCCCACTCAGACTTGAAGAAATGCTTCCACCGCATCTTCAGAAGACTGCTGTGGTAGATTGCATATAGTGCAGTGGTTCCCAAACCTGGTCCTGGCGGCACCCCAGCCAATCAGGTTTTCAGGATATCCACAATGAATATTTATGAGCAAGATTTGCATGTGGTGGAGGTAGTGCATGCAGATCTCTCTCATGAATATTCATTGTGGATATCCTGAAAACCTGGCCGGCTAGGGTGTCTCCAGGACCAGATTTGGAATAGTGGACGGTCAAATATTTTTAAACATTGCCTTGTTTCTATTAAAATAAATCTAATTACAAAAATATAGGGACCGCAGTTTTTGAAACTGTGTCACTTCACAATTTAATTATTTCAAATGTAGATATGCAGCCACCACTGGGATGGATGGCCTGACAGGATTCAAATGGGAAGAAGGAGGAGGAGCAAACCTCTGCTCTCAACTGATATTTCTTTCTCTTATGCAAACATCTTGGTGAAAGCTTTTGAATTTCTCCAGCTTGTACCCTCTCACACAGTCTGCTCAGTTCTTACACGCTAGAGGTCTTAAGTTAACAATCCATATACAGTAGAGTCTCAATTATCTGACGTAAACGGGACCCGGCCTGTTGTTGGGTAAGTGAAAAGTCAGATAATATGGAAAACAATGTTAACTTTAAAAATGTTTACTAATGTAACCCTGTAGGTTAGAATATGTTTTTAAATAGAAATACCTGGTCAACAGGATTGGTCTGGATCAGGAGGCAGAACCGGCATTGACATTGCTGCGACTGAAAGTAGCAAGAAAGTCTGGTGGTCCTTCTTGCTATTGTGGCAACTTTCACCAATCCTGTTGACCAGGTATTTTTATTTAAAAACATATTCTAACCTACAAGGTTGCACTAACATTAATCAGCGAGGAAATAAAAAAGACAAAAAATTGCAGAGCAGGCAATTTGAGCACAAATACAGAGCTGTGACGTCACCGGGGGGGGGGGGGGGGGGGGGGGGGGCTGTGTCTGTCAGATATGCGGGATGGTCAGTATACTGAAGGTCAGATGATCGAGACTGTACTGTACTCACACACTGAAGGAGGGAAATCCTTCATAAATATACCATATAGTTTTATTTGATATCAAGCTGGAGGGGACCAGCTTCTACACAAGGATGCAGGGTCCTAAAATCAGCTCCTCTCTCATTTCCCTTTGGCATTAAGAGTAGGATTGCTTGCAGCTTTTATAGCTGCCAGTGCAGGAACAGGTCAGAGGTGTTTATGGGTGCAACATGTAAAAGAAACCGTTTTCTTATGAGAACAGAATAAAAACAAACTTTCAAAATCTTCCTGTTCTTAATCAATGGATTGATTTTACTTAGCTTTCCAGGATATCTCTCTTCTTCCTACCCATGCTTTTGAGGGGCACCCAATACAGCTGGAACGAATTAGCAGGGAAGGTGAAACAGTACCGATTTAATTATAGCAATCATTGATCACTAATTTATAAAGAATATTTTTGTGGTTCTGTTAATATAGCAAACAGATCTAAAAAGTAATTTTTAGTAAATGCCATTTAATATCACCCCGGTAGCTTTTGCATGTCTGTAGCCTAGAGCCATCACCCTGAATTGATTGCAGTGGATGAGCTGCCTGAGAAGGGTACTGCTGGTCCCTGTAATCTAACCTTCAGGCAACATCTAGGACAGGGGTGGGCAACCTCGGTCCTTGAGTGCCGCAATCCAGTTTGGTTTTCAGGATTTCCCCAATGAATATGCACGAGATCTATTTGCATGCACTGCCTCCCTTGTATAAGAATAGATCTCAGTCATGCATATTGATTGTGGAAATTCTGAAAACTCGGTTGGGTTGTGGCACTCAAAGACTGAGATTGTCCACCCCTGATCCAGGAGATGATTCATTGATTGATTCCAGACATGATTCATGATTTCTCCAGGAGATATGGCTCATGGCATGGCGACGATGACACTGTGCTACCAGACCACTGAATGAGGGTGTGTTAAGTGCTGTCTGCCTCACTGGTTGCATAGGCTGAGGGGATAATAGGGTATCCCTCACAGAAGTCTGCCCTTAGAAGGGCTTTTCAAGATTTCCACCTTGCTCCTGTCTAATTGTGTCCCAGATTGGTCATAAGCTGCTTGGATGCTGAAATGCCATTTAGTCTTTTCCCAAGCATGTGGCTCTCTCTGATCTCTTCTGCAATGTTACTGAAATCAGAGAAGAATTTCCCAGTCTTTGTCTTCCATTCTTACCATATCCAAGCTGTCTGAAGTTTCTGCTTCTAATAAACCAGTGAATGGCTTCAATCTGTGCAGCAGCTAATCTCTTTTCTTCTGCCCCTGCTGCCATATTTTTTTCCCCGGCCCATGGGAACTGACAGAATGCTGTAATGTGGCTGGAAGGAGGCATACAATGAAATGCAACCCAGAAGTTACAGGCTTTGTTTGAGCAAACTTCAGAACAATTTGTTGAAAGTCTACTTTGTAAGTATTTCCATGTCATAGAGTTAATGTAACTCTCTCCCCCAGAAGAATTAGTTTGATTTTTCAACATATCAGTGCAATTGTTGTTGCTCTAATTCTTCTTCTCTTTGATCTTATTCCTGGCTTTCCTTAATTATTTTAAAGAACTATAGAGAGGATACCTATTTATTCCTCTCCATGGATTTCAGGTAGATCCCTTGCACCTAAACCAATTGTGGCAGATGTGCGTCTAACCTGCTGGGGGATGGGAGGGGGTCAGTGACCTCTGGGGGGGGGGGGAATTGGGGGATCATCCTTGATTATCTTCAGTGGTCATCTGGTCATTTAGGGCTCCTTTTTGTGCCTTATTCATTTTTAAAACAGGGCTAGCTCAAAACGTCTTAGTTTTAATTTTGTTTTGTTCCATTATGGCTGAAAAATGTCTAAGTATTAGGAATGTCCAAATCCCACTCTTAACGTGCCCCTGACATGCCCCCTTGAGATTTTGATGCACTGCAGATGAACAGCATAGAAAAACGTCTCAACAATAGGTTTCTAAAATACTGATTTGGATGTTTTCAAACATTTTTTTTGAATGGGAAGGATCTAAAAAAGTGAATTTGTTTCTTTGATCCCTTATAATGCATTTACATGGGAACTTCAAACAAAACAAGCTTTAGTGGCAGAAACCTGCTATCTCATCTGGAGAAAAAGTATCCTTCTAAGTTGTATAGATCACGCCATGTATGGGAACACTCTCACTTTTTTGCCATAGAAAGAAACATGTTTATATTTAAAATAAGGCTTAAGCACCAAGTCCTTCTCCATTTCAGAGATAAAAGATAACCTACGGTGTGGCCTGGCCTGAGTTGAAAGGCCTCCAAGAAGGCCAACAAAACCAGACCGTCAATAAATGTGTTGGTGCCTAAAGCACATTCCACCACATTGTTCTCAGCTCTCACAAATGGTATATAATAAATCTTGCAAACCTGAATAACTGTCTCATTAGAAATTCTTAACACATCTAGCTGATAGTTTATAAATAACTTATGATGAGGTAATAGCCTGGTTCTGGGAAAATTTAGCACATGCAAGTTCCCAGCTGGAGCCATATTCACAATGATTCAAGGATGTTATATAATATCAGGCTATCATTGATGCAGGCCCTCCAGAAACTTGTACAGCAGAAACCTTGTCCCATGTTAGTTTATAGGCCATCTATTTTCCCCAGTTTCTTATCATGGTCTCCTAACTTGGTTGTTGCCAGTTTGGAAAATGTCTAGAACTGTGTAATTGATTCAAGGAAAATGTTCTTGGTCTAACATGTTCCATATATCTCCCAGTGTAAAACTCTTTGGGGCAGATGCTGGAACTTCAATTTGCTCACAGGGGTGGGGGTGGGGGGGGGGGGGAGTAATGGTTTTATAGCTACCAGCATTGGAGCACTCTTTCAAAATGAGGACATCGCACTGATGATCCAAACGTCTCATACTGTCTCCTTGTTGACTCCCATTGCCAGTCATGTAGATTTCACACAGACCAGCTGACTAATTTGAGTCAGACAGCACAGGTCCATCTGGACTTAATCTTGTTCCTGACAGCCCTAGGTTGATGCCCCCTGTGTATCCAATTCCATAATAGCACTCAATTTCTCCAACACACCAGTACCCTCTGCTGCACATCGCCAAGCAGGAAAATTACCATCAGCTCCCACATCTGGGTCCTCCATTGATGATGCCTCTGCTGCATTCTGAACAATCAGCAGGAGCAGGGAGGGTTCATCCACCATGATTTAGAGAAGAATCTGAAATGGGAGATGAGCCTCTTCTACCATCTACACAAATAATATACATCAGAATGTAGGATCTGACATACTGGGTTCGACCAAAGGTTCATAAAATCTAGTAGACTGTTTCCAATAACAATCAGTCCAGGCCACAGGAATGTGGCAAGATGCCTACCCCCAGGGACAAACAGTTCTTCAAAGAACTTTTCCAAGCCCAGTAGGCTAACTTCTTTTACCACATCCTCTGGCAATGAATTCCAGAAATTAATTATGTGTTGTGTGAAAAAAAACTTTTCCTCAATTTGTTTAAATGTATTACTTAATAACATCATGGAGTATCTCCTAGTTGATGTACTTTTTTTGAAAGAGAGGCAACTGATTTGCTGTTACCTGTTCCAATCCACTCATGGATGTAAAACATAACGGGGTTCAAAAGAGGTTTGGACAAGTTCCTCAAGGAAAAATCCCTTAAAAGAGCCATTGCTTATTCCTGGAACTGACATGAGAAACAATTCTACTTTTTGGGGTCTACCTGGTATTTGCTAGCTGGACAGGTCATTGTTGGAGATAGTATGCTATGCTATGCCTAGGATGAAGTTGAAGGGGAGTAGACTCAAAAGTAAATCTAAGGAAATACTTCTTTACATAAAGGGTGGTGGAAGCATGAAGCGACTTTCTGTGGAGGTAGTGGAGATGAGTGTTAGAATATGTTTTGTATTTTTCATGCATTATCTGTCCAGCAATTTCTCTATGATTACCCTGTGACCTCTAATGTCACTTGCCTGGTGAGGTCACAACCATGTATTTCCTGTGGGTGTGGTTAAGGACTGTATAATGCCCTTTTGGCCACACATGAGCTCTCTCTTGTTGTTTTTCCTTTAACCTGAGAGGACATGCTTAATAGAATCCATTGTCATCTGAGCACATGTAAAAAGTGGATAAACTAAATATACTGTTATATGTTTTTCTAAGCCTGCCTGCATATACATGCAAGATGTATTTTTTCGTTCTAACCACAAACTGTAAGTAAAGAGATGTTTTTACTTCATCTTTAAAAGAGACTGAACTGTGGTTATTCTGGGGTGTGTAAGAGAGAGAGAGACGAAGATAAGAAGTTAATATTAATTGCTATTACCATAAAAAGGAACTTATACTTATTTTTCTAACGCTGAAGCTGTGTGTGTGTAAATCTGCAAATACTCTGATAAATATTTACCATAATAATCCAACAAAGGGTTATGGGCCCAGGAATTGCAAAAGGAAGAAGAGAAATATTATCAGGCAGTGATGAAGCCAGTTTTCTCTTTCTCTTTCAGTCTGTCTCTCTCTCCCCCAACACCAAACAGAAGGCAAGGCCAAGCAATGGCTGAGGGAGGAAATTCACCATTTTTCTACTCTCTCAAGGTGCCCCAATTAACTGAATATAATTATCGGCAATGGGAGCTAAGATTCAGATGCCTGCTTCAAGCAAAGAAATTAAATATATGTTTAGACCAAAACAGAACGGCTGATAATATGGCTGAATGGGACAATGCAAATTATTATGTGAAGAGCATGTTTTTGGAAGCCCTCTCAGAGAAGCAAGCCATATTGGTGGAAGCAAAAGATACAGCAAAGGAAATTTTAGATAAACTAAGAACAATGTATGCAACTACATATGCAAAACAGCAACCGATTTGGTTAGCAGAGTTAAATGAGACCAAATTAAGGGATAAAAGTAAATGTAATGATCACATTATGCATCTTGTGTCTTCATTTCAAAAGTTAGAACTTTCTGGAATTCCCATATGTGATGCATTAAAAAGAGCGTTTCTTTTTACCTCACTATCAAAGAATTTTGATGTTTTTAGGTCTGTAAATGAAGCCATTGAAGGGCAATCTTTTGAACAGGCAGCATCAAAACTGAGGCAGGAATGCATAATTAATGATTCTGAAGAGAAGATGTGTTCTCAAAGGCAGTCAGAGAGAAATGAAACAAATTTCTTGGCAAATAATAGAGGAAGGCGGAGCTATGGGAAAACTCCACCCAAGGGCAAGCTGATTTGCTATTCTTGTGGAAAGGAGGGGCATGTATCTAAATGGTGTAGGGAAACAAAAAACAACCCCTTTAGCTCACCTAAACCAATGGAACAAAAGAATTTTCCAAGCAGGAAACTTATAAAGGACAATGGTAACCATAAAAGCTTTCTAATGGTAGAAAAATCTTTTACTATGATGGATAATAATTCAAATGAAAGTACTTGGATTTTGGATTCGGGGAGCACATGCCATTTAACCAATTGTAAGGATTTCTTTCAGAAAATGAGTCCAGAAGAAGGTGTTCTTCAAACTGCGAACGCAGGGACTACTCAGATCCAAGCAAAAGGCATTGGATTCTTAAAATGCAAAGTGTCAAATGAAGTTAAGGAAACTCCTGTAAGTGATGTCTTGTATATTCCCCAGGGGCGTATCTGCGTGGGGCCACAGGGGCCTGGCCCCCCGCAGATTTCGCCCTGGCCCCCCTCCCCGCCGTCAACCCTCCCCCGCTGCTTACTTTTGCTGGCGGGGGGCCCCAACCCCCGCCAGCCGAGGTCCGACCCGCAATCTCCATATTTCGTCTTCCTCCGTGGCCATGTGCTTCAAGGAAGTAACGCTGCAGTGCTGATTCGTTGAATCCAGTTCGGCGTCTGGATTCAACGAATCAGCACTGCAGCGTTACTTCCTTGAAGCACATGGCCACGGAGGAAGACGAAATATGGAGATTGCGGGTCGGACCTCGGCTGGCGGGGGTTGGGGCCCCCCGCCAGCAAAAGTAAGCAACGGGGGAGGGTTGACGGCGGGGAGGGGGTGGAGAGAGGCGGCGGCGGCGGCGGCGGGGGGGGGGGGAGGGAGGCAAAAATGTGCCCCCCCCTCTCTGGCTCTGGCCCCCCCTACCGCCGGATTCCAGATACGCCCCTGATATTCCCCAAGCAGTTTGCAATATGCTTAGTGTATCTACATTAGATAAGAAGGGATTTGCAATTCACTTTTAAAGCAGTAAGTGCACAATTTCTAAAAATGAAGTGTATGCTGAAGCTTTTATGCATAATGATGTTTATAAACTGAACATTTCAGGTGAAGCCTCATATCTGGTGTAAGTAAGGAAGAATGATGGTAAATGTAGTCTGGAAATCTGGCACCTCTGCATGGGACACCGTGATCCTAAGGTGATCCAGGATCTACACATTAAGCAACTTGCCACAGGCATTCAAATAAGTGCAGATACTGGTAAAATGGAGAAATGCATAGACTGTGTTACTCAAAAAGGTGTGAGACCCTCATTTCCTTCATACACAGGAAATCGGAGTAATAAAGTACTGGACTTAATACACAGTGACTTATGTGGACCGTTTAATATCCCATCACTGGGAAATAACAGATTTGTGCTAATATTCTTGGATGATTTCTCTAGATACTGTGTGGCTTATCTGCTGAAAGAAAAAAAATCAAGTCACAGACATGCTGAAGAAATACGTAGCCATGGTGAGCAATAAATTTGAAAGGAAACCAAAGGTTCTTCAGACCGACAATGGTGGTGAGTTCACTTCACAAAGCATGCGCACATTTCTAGAACAAGAAGGCATTCAGCATATCACAACAGTAGCTTATACACCAGAGCAAAATTCTGTTGCAGAGAGAAAATTTAGGTCACTTGTGGAGATGACAAGATGTATGCTGTCAGATAGCAACCTCCCTAAAAGACTATGGGGGGGGGGGGGGGGGGGAAGCCATTCTCACAGCTGTGTACCTACAAAACAGAATGCCAACTAAAGGTGCTGAGCGCACACCACATGAGATATAGCATGGTAGGAAGCCAAACCTGTCACACATAAGAACATTTGGAAGTGCAGCATATGCTCATGTACCAAAGCAAAGAAAGCGTAAGCTGGATGCCACAACAGAAGGGGGCATTTTAGTTGGCTATGCTCCAGGACACAAAGGGTATAGGATTTTGAATCTGAAAACTGGCACTGTTGGCATAAGGCATGTTACATATTTTGATGAAAACAAAAGGGTTGATAAAGGCTGGATTATCCCAGATGAGCCTTATCATCCAGAATATGAAACTAGACCCATAATAGACATGCCAGTGTATATAAATGCCATACCAAGGCAGATGTCTGAAAGCAACTCACCTGTATCTAATGAGGAACAGGCAGAGGAAGCAGACACAGAAAGAATCATTACAGGAGACAGTACAGTTGGAGAAGGGGAATCAATAGGAGAAGGACTCTCAGATTTAGAAGATGGGGAAAGGTCAGACCAATCGGTTGTCAGACGCTCATCCAGGGAAAACAGAGGTGTTCCACCCCCAAGACTGTCTTACCTAACAAAGTTGGCAGAAGCTCAAGAGCCCTTAACATGGGAAGAGATTGGGGAAAATGCCAGCAGAAGAGGCTGCTGAATGGCGTAAAGCTGCACAAGAAAAAATTGATGCATTGCATCAAAATAAAACTTGGATTCTTACAAAATTACCCCCTGGCAAGAAAGCCATAGGATGCAAATGGGTATTCAAGATAAAAAAAATGCACAAGGGAAAGTGGAAAGGTATAAGGCCAGATTAGTCGCAAAGGGTTATCTTCAAAAATATGGGGAAGATTTTGATGACGTGTTTGCACCTGTAGTGAAACACAAGACAATTAGAACCCTTCTGAGCATTGCAGCCTCAAAAGGTATGCAAGTCAACCACATTGATGTGAAAACAGCATTTCTTCATGGAGATATAACTGAAGACTTGTACATGGAACAGCCAACAGGTTTCATAAATCCAAAACAAAGACAGCTAGTGTGTAAATTAAACAAAGGTCTTTATGGATTAAGGCAAAGTGCAAAATGTTGGAACAACAAATTGCATGAAATATTGACAAATTTAGGCTTTAAGCAAGGTGAAGCAGATAAATGCTTGTACACTAGGTGCAGAAATGGTCATTACGCATACATTTTAGCTTTTGTTGATGATCTGCTCATTGCAAGTGAAAGTGAGCAAGAATACAAGGACATTGTAAAATATTTAAACCAGAATGTTGAGATAAAAGAACTTGGTAATGTGTCATACTATCTTGGTATGGAAATTGAGAAACAAAATGGTGGTTCTTATCTCCTAAGCCAGAAGCAGAAAATAAATGAGCTCATTGAAAGTTTAGGTATGCTAGATGCCCATGTTGTAGGCACTCCCATGATCACTGATTTTCTGAAGGATGGAACAGTAAGAGAACCTTTACCAGATAACATCCAATACAGATCAGCCATAGGTAAGCTTTTATATCTGACTACCACATACAGGGCTGATATAGCAAATGCGGTAGGGATTTTGAGCAGAAGAGTCAGCTCACCTACCAAATCAGATTGGACTGCTGTAAAGAGGGTGGTAAGGTATTTAAAGGGTACCATTGATTGTAAATTAAAAATTCTATCAAATAGTAACCCAAAGCTAGTGTGTTACTCTGATTCAGATTGGGCTGGGGATCATTCTGATTATAAATCCACAAGTGGATATGTGATTATGTATGGGAATGTACAAATATCTTGGGCTAGTCATAAACAAAGCATTGTGAGCCTGTCTTCTACAGAAGCTGAATATGTGGCTGTATCAGAAGCATGCAGAGAACTGATGTGGATTGAGAAACTTTTGCTGGATTTTGGGATAGCTGAACAGAGACCAATCCAGATAATGGAAGATAATCAGAGCTGCATCAGACTGTCACAGAATGACAGGGTTCAGCCACGCACCAAGCACATCGCAACGAAATACCACTACGTGCGAGAGCTGGCGAAAGATGGGGTCATCAGTCTAGACTATTGTCATACTAGTGAGATTACAGCTGATATCCTGACCAAGCCATTACCCAGAGAACGTTTTGAGAATCTGCGAATCAAGCTTGGACTTTGCATGAATTAATAATTGCAAGACAGTTATGCATGAGAAGGGGTTTGTTAGAATATGTTTTGTATTTTTCATGCATTATCTGTCCAGCAATTTCTCTATGATTACCCTGTGACCTCTAATGTCACTTGCCTGGTGAGGTCAAAACCATGTATTTCCTGTGGGTGTGGTTAAGGACTGTATAATGCCCTTTTGGCCACACATGAGCTCTCTCTTGTTGTTTTTCCTTTAACCTGAGAGGACATGCTTAATAGAATCCATTGTAATCTGAGCACATGTAAAAAGTGGATAAACTAAATATACTGTTATATGTTTTTCTAAGCCTGCCTGCATATACATGCAAGATGTATTTTTTCGTTCTAACCACAAACTGTAAGTAAAGAGATGTTTTTACTTCATCTTTAAAAGAGACTGGGCTGTGGTTATTCTGGGGTGTGTAAGAGAGAGAGAAACGAAGATAAGAAGTTAATATTAATTGCTATTACCATAAAAGGAACTTATACTTATTTTTCTAACGTTGAAGTTGTGTGTGTGTAAATCTGCAAATACTCTGATAAGTATTTACCATAATAATCCAACAATGAGGACCATATCTGAGTTCAAGAAAGCATGGGACAGGCATGTGGGATCTCTTAGGGGGAGGAAGCGATAGCGAATGATATGGATGGGCAGACTGGATAGGCCATCAGGCTCATTTTCAAAGCACTTAGCCTCCCAAAGTTCCATAGAAACCTATGGAACTTAGCCTCCCAAAGTGCTTTGAAAATATGCCTCAGTATGACCTTTCTGTTGTCATTTTCTATTTTTCTATGTTTCTTAGACCTTAGTATGACTCAGCATGGCTTTTCTTATTTTTATGTTCTTTATCATATCTCTCCTTAACCATCACTTTTCCAAACTCAAGAGTCCCCTCTTTAGCTTTTCATCATAGGGTAGTCATTCTATCCCATTTATCATTTTGTCCACTGTCCTCTGTACGTTTTCTTGTTCCACTATATACAGAATTGGACACAGTACTCCAGATGTGGTTGCACCATGGAATTCTAAATATAAATAAAACAACTGCTTGTTGGATCATAGGCCATTTACACCGACCCAAATTGATTCCCTCCCTTTTTGGCATTCTTATTCCAGTGGTGGACAGTTTCAAGTATTTGGGTATAATTATCTTAGATTATAAGTTAATGTTTAACAATCAAATTTCCTCTCTAATTAGACAGGTGTTGCTACATCGAGATAAATTCCTTCAATAAAATATCTATTAGATGAAAAGCTTTTACATACACTAATACATGCCCTATTTACCGTATTTTTCGGACTATAAGATGCACTTTTTTCCCCCAAATTTGGGAGGAAAATGGGGGGTGCGTCTTATAGTCCGAAGGTAGAGATTTCCCTCCCTCCCTCCCTCCGAGTTCGGGATCGCCCTCCCTCCCTCCCTCCCTCCCTCCGAGTTCGGGATCGCCCTCCCCCCCGGCCCTGTCACCACTTCTCCCTACTCACGCGATCTTCCCTGGTGGTCTAGTGACGTCAGGGCAGGAAAGAGCCCCCTCTTTCCTGCCCAGCGCGCTGCTCTCCATCCTCCTGTATGCAGCCTGACGGTCTCGGCGACATTCAAAATGGCCGCCAAGAATTCAATTCTCGGCGGCCATTTTGAATCTCGCCGAGACCGTCAGGCAGCAATGCATACAGGAGGATGGAGAGCAGCGCACTGGGCAGGAAAGAGGGGGCTCTTTCCTGCCCCGACGTCACTAGACCACCAGGGAAGATCGCGTGAGTAGGGAGAAGTGGTGACAGGGCCGGGGGGAGGGCGATCCTGAACTCGGAGGAAGGGATTCAGACAAGACGCACCGGAGCACCTAGGTTTTAGAGGAGGGAAAAAGGAAAATTTTTTTTTCCTATTTCCCTCCTCTAAAACCTAGGTGCGTCTTATGGTCCGGTGTGTCTTATAGTCCGAAAAATACAGTATATCTCGCTTAGATTATGGCAATGCATTATATGCAGGAATGTCAACCAGTAACTGAAAGCACTTACAAGCATTACAATATACAGCTCTTATATTATTGGAATGGGGATCTACTAGAAATTCAGCTTTTTTCTTTTTAGCTCCCTCTCTCTGGAATTGCCTTCCTAAAACTATTAGATTAGAAGAATCGTATATTAAGTTTCGCAAACTTCTAAAAACACATCTATTTCAGAATACATTTGAAAGTAATCTGGGATGAAAAAGGAGAACATGGGCAGAATGAATATGCAGTAACAAATCATATGTTTGCTATATAAACTTGTTATGAATGGATTGTCCACTGATGTTTTTATTTTTTAGAATGGATGTTTTAGAATTAATTTTAAGATTTTAAGGAGCCCTTTTGCAAAGGTGCACCAAAAAGTGGGCTGCAGTAGTGTGGGTGCATGTATTGGGTGTGTGCTGGAACATTTCTCCAGTGCATCTGGAAAAAAGGTTTTTTTGGGGGCCAGTAGAGAGGTGTGGTAGCCGTGTTAGTCCACTCTTAAAGGTTATCAATAGAAATCAAACAAAATAAAACATGGAAAAGAAAATAAGATGATACCTTTTTTATTGGACATAACTTAATACATTTCTTGATTAGCTTTCGAAGGTTGCCCTTCTTCCTCAGATCGGAAATAAGCAAATGTGGTAGCAGATAGTATATATGAGAGAAACATCAAAGTATTACTTTGACAGTCTGACAGAGTGGGAGGGTGGGGTTATGCATGGGGACATCAAAGCATTTCATTGATATTCTAACAGAATGGGTGTTGGTAGGTGAGAGGAGAGAAATAAACAGAGAAATACAGCTTTATGTTTTATAATGAGTTAGAAAATCCAGATTCTTATTAAGTCCTGTTTGTTGGGTGTCAAAATATTCAATCATTCTTATTTCAAAGGTCTTACGTTCCTGTATTGTTTTAAAATTACCTTTCAGTATTCTTACTGTGAAATCACTGGTGCAGTGTTCTGGTCTTGTGAAGTGTTGGCCCACAGGGGTGGGGGCCTGACTGGCACTGGCTATTTTCATGTGATGTCTGTGCAGATTGAATCTTGTCTTAAGCATCTGGCCTGTTTCTCCAATATAGCATCCTTCGTTACATTTTTTACACTGAATGATATATACGATGAGCATGTAAAATAGTCCTTTATGTTGAATATTTTTCCTTTGTGAATGACTGTGGGGTCTTGTGAAATGTTTTGGCATAGTTTGCAGCTGGCTGTGTTACACGGAAACGTGCCCTTTTCTTTTTCCGTCTGTGTTGGAAGTTTACTTCTGATCAGCTTGTGTTTTAAATTTGGTGGCTGTCGGAAGGCCAGCACTGGTGGGGATGGGACTATCTCTTTCAGTAAGTCATCTTCCTGAAGTAGTGGCTGTAGGTCTCTTATGATTTTCCTCAGTTTCTCCAGCTCTGGGTTGTATGTCACTACAAGGGGAATTCTGTCTGTGGCTTTTTTTTCTTTGTACTGTAGCAGATTTTCCCTGGGTGTTTTGAGGGAGGAGGCAATATTCTTGGAGAATATTTTGGGGTTGTAGGCTTTCTGTTTGAAGGATACAGTCAGGGTTTCAAGGTGTCTGTCTCTATCCTCTGGGTCCGAGCAGATACGGTGGTATCTTGTGGCTTGGCTGTAAATAATGGATCTTTTTGTATGTGAAGGGTGGAAGCTGGAGTTGTGGAGGTAGCTGCATCTGTCTGTGGGTTTCTTGTATATAGAGGTTTGTATACAGCCATCACTGATTGAGACTGTGGTGTCCAAAAAATTGACTTTTTCTGGGGAGTAGTCAATTTTGAATCTGATTGTAGGATGGTATGTATTGAAGGAATAGTAAAATTGTTTCAAAGTTTCTTCCCCCTCCGTCCAAATCATAAAAATGTCATCGATGTACCGGTAGTATTTTAGAGGTTTGGTCTGGTATGTATTCAGAAATGTCTCTTCCAGCTCAGCCATAAAAGGTTGGCATATTGGGGTGCTGTCCTGGTGCCCATTGCAGTGCCCATTATTTGTAGATAGATATCATTGTTAAAGTGGAAGTAGTTGTGAGTTAAAATGAATGAAAAAGCCTCCAGTGATCTGCATCAGTTGGATCATCAAATAACATTAGGATTCAGGAACTGCATAATGATGAAACCATAACTGCAATTCCAGGAGATAAAGGTCATATCTTTAACCTATATTATCTCTGAATTTCTGATACCCTGCTGAAGGTCCCCCTCAATTAAACTTCCAAATAATCTCACAGAAGTGAAATACAGTCTTTAAAATTGATGTCTCTAGTGAATAGAAGTGCCTGCTAGATATCAGATAATGGATTTTAAAACTATTTTACCTTGTTTCAGGATATAAAAGTACAAAATATAAATAGAATAAGCAGTTCTACTGAATGACTTCTTATCAGAGAATTTCAACTTTCCTACTTCAAAGAGACTCAGACCCTCATTGAGCACTGTCTGTGAAATTAACACCCTCCTGTTAATTGCTGCGAAAAACAAACTGGCTTTTTGTTATACTGAATAGATAGAAAGTTCTGAAATCTCTCTTTAATACAGAATCTGCTCTGGCCAAATAAATCACAGATCTTCAAACACCCTAGTAATCCGGGGAAGAAGATACAACAGCTTCAAGAAAAACAGTGTTTCTGACTTAAATAAGACTGTTTAAGTGCATTTACAAGAACAGCTAAACAATAAAGTGAAGCGACACTCTGAGATGAATAAAGATATGTAAATATATCTATCAAGATTTAAATTTTGTGGAGATTTAAAACAAGCACTGTGGTAGCTTTTTCTCATAGATGCATTCCAATCTTAAGGCCAATTACTTTCTTTTGTCTTATAAATACCTATCCTGTTCAGCTCGCCTCCCCCTCCCCTCTCCATTGCTTGAAGTAATTCCAAGCCAGCCACTCAAAAAACAGAACTGTCTGCATTTGTAACCTTCCTTCAAACAGCATTGTCAAATCCATGAACATGAGAGCTACACTGTGGCCTGAAGCCCGCTCTAAACTCTCTCTTCACAGCTGCACGTCTGACTATGGAAGAATGGCAGCCTGGAAGGAAATCCCTTTCTAATGACAGGGTAGGAAATATACTTTTTTCATGGTCTCTGTGTCCAGCTCCAGTTGACTGTGGAGCCCCCTAGATACAATAGATTGGATTCCTGTCACAAGTTTTTTTTTTGCCTGTTCTGTCTCAGTCTTTATAATATACAATTTGCACCATTGTGTATCAGGGAAAAACTGTGGAATAAAGTCAAGTTTACTAAGCGACTTGGTTAGACCACTAGTGGCTCCAGCAATTAACCCCTAATTATCACCACTCTACCACAAGTCCCACAACATATCCCATTATGGCCAATATTAGATCATGGTTTTTCTACTGCATGAAAATACTATGGATAACGGGGTTACAAGCCACCTCAATCAACGAATGGGACAAAATCCCCATACTTATTACAGCAAGACGATGCTCCCCTCACCAACTGGAAAGACCAAATTATAAAAGCCAAAACAAACCAGAGATCAACACCCTAACCAGTACCAAAATAATAAGCACAAATAACAATTGCAATGGCCACAATATTAAAAAAAAAAAAAAAATAGTGTAAAGGGGGGGGGGGGGGGGGGTCCACTTCCTCCTCTTGGGTGGAGCCAGCAAGCCTGAGGGGCTCCCAGGTTTCCAGGACAGAATGCTGCTGATACTGGGACTCAGGGCCAAAGTATTTTATTATCAAGGCAATTTCATACCAAAAATCATAATATAGTCTTCAAAAGAAAAAGGTACAGTCTTCATAAGATAATCTTCAAAAGAAAAAAAGGTACAGTCCAGGTCCCCAAATCCCTCAGCAAACACTCAGCTCCTCAAGACCTCAGGTCTTCTATTAGGGCATTAGCTTTCCCTTCCCCCTCCTTCAGAAGGGTTTAGTAAGAGTTCAGCACACTTCCAATATAGCACAACAGTTCAGAACAAATCTTCATGGACAGTATTTGCACATCAAACCAATACCACAAATCACCTGCCTTTTCACAGCACAGAGGGAACCCTGTAAGGAGCAGGGTTGGCAGTTTCTCCCACCACTCAGCACCACACCTGGTGTGGCCTCCTCCACTGCCTTCAAGTGCTGGGCAGGACAACCTTTGAATTCTCCCACTCCATGGTAGCTGGCTCCTCTCCCTTAGGCAGCTCTAGTGGCAGGCTACTTCCTTCCTCCACATACTCCATGGAATCTCTCTCTCCATTCATCTGTCCTGGTTACTGAGAGCCTCCAGGAAATCTGCTCTCCCCTTCTCACAGCTGGGGGGAATTATATACTGATGGCGAAGCCAGGGGAACTGAGCTTCATCCTTCCCTCTCCCTCTAGTGGGGAAGGGAGTAACAGGCTCAACCTGCCTCGAGCCATTGCTCCCCCTGCTGGGGCTGGGAATCCATTTCAATTTTTTAGGTACTCTCTTCTCTCATTCTTGCAATGACTTCTGGGATCCATAGTTCTGGGCTCAACTGCTTCACTGGGGAATCTCTGGGGCTTGCCTTGTCACAATAGAACATAGTAACATAGTAACATAGTAGATGACGACAGAAAAAGACCTGCACGGTCCATCCAGTCTGCCCAAGAAGATAAATTCATATGTGCTACTTTTTTATTTGTACTGTCCTTTTCAGTGCACAGACCGTATAAGTCTGGCCAGCCCTATCCCTGCCTCCCAACCACCAACCCCGCCTCCCAACCACCAGCTCTGGCACAGACCCTATAAGTCTGCCCAGCACTATCCCTGCCTCTCACCACCGGCTCTGGCACAGACCGTATAAGTCTGCCCAGCACTATCCCCGCCGCCCAACCACCAGCCCCGGCACAGACCGTATAAGTCTGCCCAGCACTAGTCCCGCCTCCCACTACCAGCTCTGGCACAGACCGTATAAGTCTGCCCAGCACTATCCCTGCCTCCCACCACCGGCTCTGGCACAGACCGTATAAGTCTGCCCAGCACTATCCCCGCCGCCCAACCACCAGCCCCGGCACAGACTGTATATGTCTGCCCAGCACTAGCCCCGCCTCCCAACCACCAGCTCTGCCACCCATTCTAGGCTAAGCTCCTGAGGATCCCTTCCTTCTGCACAGGATTCCTTTATGTTTATCCCATGCATGTTTGAATTCCGTTACCGTTTTCATCTCCACCACCTCCCGCGGGAGGGCATTCCAAGCATCCACCACCTTCTCCGTGAAAAAATACTTCCTGACATTCTTCTTGAGTCTGCCCCCCTTCAATCTCATTTCATGCCCTCTCGTTCTACCATCTTCCCATCTCCGGAAAAGGTTTGTTTGCGGATTAATACCTTTCAAATATTTAAACGTCTGTATCATATCACCCCGTTCCTCCTTTCCTCCAGGGTATACATGTTCAGGTCCGCAAGTCTCTCCTCATACGTCTTGTAACGCAAATCCCATACCATCCTCGTAGCTTTTCTTTGCACCGCTTCAATTCTTTTTACATCCTTAGCAAGATACGGCCTCCAAAACTGAACACAATACTCCAGGTGGGGCCTCACCAACGACTTGTACAGGGGCATCAACACCTCTTTTCTTCTGCTGGTCACACCTCTCTCTATACAGCCTAGTAACCTTCTAGCTACAGCCACCGCCTTGTCACACTGTTTCATCGCCTTCAGATCCTCAGATACTATCACCCCAAGATCCCTCTCCCCATCCGTACCTAGCAGTCTCCCCATCCGTACCTAGCAGCACTGACATTTACAGAATGTTAAGTACACCAACATCAACACTGATACTTATATACCCATTTCTATAGGTTACATAAATGCGAGATCAGCAGTTAACAAGTCAACCATAATTAGAGACTGGGTAGAAACTGAGCAATTAGGTATACTATTCATAACGAAAACATGGCTGCAAATGCGAGACGACACAGTACTGTTTGACTTATGCCCGCCAGGATATAAAATAATACACATCAACAGAACTAAAAAGGTAGGAGGTGGGGTTGCCTTAATATACAAATCCTTCTTTACAGTAGAAACCATACTGAACATATATCCCCTGTGATTGAAATTGTGGCATGCAAAATCACAGACTCAACATTAACTGATCACTTGTGCAGTATACTTTTCTACTGCCCGCCTGGAAGATGATCCAATGTCCAAGATGACTTAATGGACTTCATATCAAACATATGCACAAACATCTTGAATGCCCTTCTACTAGGTGATATCAATCTACACCTAGACAAGCAACATGATGCCAACACCAGGCTTCTAACAAACTTCCTGAACCAATGGAACTTCAAAACAGCACCAGCCAACTCATCTCATGTAAAAGGTCACCAATTAGACATACTAGTTTACAGACTCTTAGCCAATAACAACCATATAATAAAGAATCATAACTGGGCAGAGATACCATGGGGAGACCATAACAAACCCACCTTCACACTTCAATGGAAAGAGAACGGCAAAAACAGAGAACCGAGGACACCACACACTGCCCTAACCAGAGGAAAAGTGGACAACAATAGCTTCTGGTCAACACTGATGAATGACCAAACAAACATAATACCCACTAACATTCACTTCATGAGAAACTGGGTCAAATTAAGTGCAAACATACTAAATGAAATAGCACCACACAAATTGAAAACTAAGAGGAAACGATAACCATGCCCCTGGTTCAACGAGGAACTATTAGAAATAAAAAAAACTGTGAAGGAAACTGGACAGAAAATGGTCCAAAACCAAATCAGACATGAACAAAACCACATGGAGGAAAGCCCTAAACAAGTACAAATACACCATAAAAACAGCCAAAGCGGAATACTATAGCACATGCGCTCGGAAGAGATAAAACACATAGAAATTATATGAACTAATGAAAAACATACTGAACACACAAGATCTGCTAACATTAAATGAAAAATCACCAACAGCAGACAAACTCATAAAATATTTCGAATAAAAAAATAATAAAAATAAGATCAAATCTAGCCGCAGCACAAACAACACTCATAGATTTCCTACAAGAATGTGAAATCAACGAGGACCACATCAAGGCAGACAAAATCTGGTTCTCCTTTAAGATACCAACTCAATTAAAGCACTACTGACAAAATATGTACATGTCAATTGCCTACTAGAGAGCTGCCCTAACTACATGATGGAAAACCCACCAGATTAGTTCATCAAACGCGCAACTGAACACATAGAATACATATTCTCGAAAGGCCATTTCTCTTCTGACAAGGGCAACATCATACTCACTCCAATCCCTAAAGACACCACCAGAAAGATCAGTGAATTCACTAATTAAGGCCAGCTAATATTACCACTACAATTTGATATGTCGAGCACTTTCGACCTAGTAAATCACACTATACTATTACCCTGCCCGACAACATAGGAATAACTGGAGCAGTAGCAGCCTGGTTCAACAGTTTTCTAAGAACTAGATTCTACCTTGTCAAGATGTTCAATGAATTTTCAGCCTCCTGGATCCCTTAATGCGGGGTCCCTCAGGGTTCCCCCAATATCACCAATATTATTCAATGCCCTGATGGCTCCACTTAGCAAGAAACTGGGAAAAATGAGGTTAAACCCATTCATATATGCAGACAATGTCACCATCTACATACCTTTCAACAACAGCCTTTCACAGAGATACTGGATATGGCCAAAAAAGAACTCGACCTCATGGAAAATTGGGCCCCAACTGCCAAACTTAAACTGAACTGAGACAAAATCAGACTCCTGGTTTTATCCAGCCAGCACAATCCCACTACTTACCAAAACCTCATAATAGATCACATAATCAAAACACAAATAAAAATACCAGGAATCATTCTCAACAAACATCTGACCCTTGAAGACCAAGTTGCTGCAATCACATCATCAAAAAGCTTCAAAACACTATGGAAACTGAGAAGAATCAGTGATTATTCCCCAGTCAGTCATTCCATCTTATAGTACAGACACTGATGTTGTCCCAACTAGACTACTGTAATGCAGCATATGTAGGCTGCAAAGAAAACCTACTACGATCGTTGCAGACCATTCAAAACACAGCAGTGATATTCAAAAATTTGAACTATGATAAAGCAACCCCACTACTCATAATGCTGCATTGGCTCCCAATCAAGGCCAGACTATTTTTCAAAACCAGTACAATCATCTTCAAAATACTGTTTGGCATGTCACTGGACTATGTGCTAGACATGATCAAACTATCATCAAGAAATGCAAACCCAGGAACCAGAGGTTACCTACTACTTCACCTGCCCAACTGCAAAAACATACTATACAAAGTCCACCTACATGACTGGATTTAGCTACCTGGGCCCAAAATGGTGGAACTCAATTCCTATAGTCATAAGAAGTTCAGAAAAGATCTAAAGATCTACTTCTTCAGGAAATTCTATGGGTAAAATATGCACTAATCATTCTAGAACAACAATACACAACACAACCTCTTACTGTAACTCATCTTTTCATTTAAGAAATGAACTAAGACATATCTTCTCAGGAAACCCAATGACTATTCCATATGCATTAATAATTATCTTGCCAATCACTGTAAAACATAGCATCTTACAACCTTGAAATGTAATTGAATCAATATAATCTCTAACAAATGTTATATGTAAGCCACATTGAACTGAAACTGTGTTTTGGATAATTGTGGGATACAAGTATGAATAAATAAATAAATAAATAAATAAATAAATAAATAAATAAATATACACTGGATAATGAAGGAAAGGTTTATTAGGATTCGGGTAATAGCAATCCAGCATATTTATGTGGTTTTCTTTTGGTCTGGTCTGTTTGGTCTTGATTTGTATTTATTAGGTCTTTCCAATATTTTTTATGGAGTTCCTTTTTATTTTGTTTTTATGTTTCCTTAGATTATTGTGAACTGCTTAGATCCTATTACTGGCTTGGTGATATATTAAATTTGAATAAACATAAACATATTCTCCATTTTATTCCTCATTCCTTTCCTACATGAGTGCTTTTAACATGCAAATGAGATTTTATGTTTAAATCTCTTTATTGGTACATCTAAAAGGTCAATACAAATTACATCCACCCAAAACAAATGCACAATCATGTGAATATGACAATAGCATTACACCAGTCTAATGACGAACCATGAATTGTAAAATCTAACTCTATGGCTGGATGTTAGGAACAGCATTTAACCTGTACATGTAGGATCTAACCCATTTCCACTTCCCTCCCTGACCTTCTCTCCCTCCCTTTGCCCAGCAACAACCCCTCCTACCAATGAGAGGGCCTACAGATGAAAAAAGGGGGGGGGGGGGGGAGAAGGCAGGAGCAGAATGAAGATAAATAACTTCCACTAACTAAGTATTTGCTTCTTCTAAATAGTGATTACTTTCCATTTAATGGTGCAACAATCTGCTGCGTGCGTGATGGAATAATGTCAACCAGAAGGGTTTCTATGTGGCTATAAATCAGGAGTTCCAAGTCTGTCCATCCTCAATTGTTCTAACATATACAATTTCCAATGCTGCAAGTTGGGAGGAGAAGACTGAAGCTATACACACAATATAGTCTTAATTCCAAATGTCATAGTATATCTGAAAAATGATTGGAAGCCCTTTGGGGTAGATGGCACTCCATCCAGGTGGTTAAACAAAAACAAAGGTTTTGCACTGATCGATCCCACCATCCTGAGATCATTTTCATTAAGGATTCCCAGAAGGATCCTTAATTTGCAGTGCCAGAACATGTGCCCCAAATGCGCCCTTTCAGATCCACACTTAGGGCATTTTCCATCTCCTGAGATCCCAGCCTGCCGTGCGTGATGTGGAGAAATAAATAGTTTCATTATAAACTTGTACAGTGTCTCCTTGTGTTGAATTGAGGTCACATTTCTGTGTATATAAACAATAAAGTCTTGTAATAAAGTATGGGTGACCTCCGTTGTTAAATCTCAGGGCCATGCAGATGCCAGGTCTTTGTATGAAATGTATGGGGTGTTATCCTGCAGATATGATAATGGCACCCCTTGTGTTCCCCCAAGTATGAGTGCTTCAGACAGCACCTCCTGTACATCTTCGGTTAGGTCAGTCCATTGAAGGGAATCAACATATGTTATAATTGCATATAAGCAAAAAAATGAGTGTGAGGTAGATCATGAGACTTTTGCAGTTCTTGAAAAGATCTCAGTCTTCCTTCTTCAGTTACAACATTGAATAAATATCTTAAACTTTTCCTTACCCAAAACCAAAACATTCCCCCACTCTGCGCTTGTGGAAATGCTGGGCTCCCTGGTAGGGCCGGTCTTAGGCCGAGGCGACTGAGGCAGTCGCATAGGGCCTCCACTTAAGGGGGCCCCACGTGGCGTGCCTCAACTCTGCCTCCAGGCCTACCCATCCAAGCCTGTCGCTGCCTTTTCTCCCACGGCTCCGGGTACGGCCATCCAGGAGGCAGCGATCAGCGTTGCCTGCCAGTGCCTGCCCTGAAATTGTGCTTCTTCCCAGGCTCTACCCCGCTCTTTTTTTCACTTGTCGCGCAGCACTGCCATTCACACAGGCAGCTCCGCTCACCTCCCCTCTGCCACGTCCATCCAGCCCTACTAAACAGGAAGCGCATCAGAGAGGGCCAGATGGACGCGGCAGAGGGGAGGGGAGTGGAGCTGCCTGTGTGAATGACAGCGCTGCCCGACGAGTGAAAAAAGAGCGGGGCGGAGCCTGGGGAGAAGCACAATTTCATGGCAGGCACTGGCAGGCAAGCTGATTGCTGCCTCCCGGACGGAGAGTAAAAGAGTTAAATGCAAGGGTTGGGGGCAGGAAGGAACAGAGAGGAGGGCTGTCGGGGAGCTGAGGGAGGGCAGGGAGAATCGCTGGACATGGATGGGAGGGGAGGGCAGGGGTACAGAACAGATCGCTGGACATGGAGAGCAGAGGAAAGGAGGGAGGGGAGGGGAGAGGAGGGGAGCTCTGGGAGGGCAGGGGGAGAGAAGAGATCACTGGACAGGAGAGGAGGGGAGGGCAGGGGAGAGAGAAGAATTGCTGTACATGGATGGAGGGGGCAGGGAAGAGAGGAAATTTGCTGGAGATGGATTGAGGACAGGGCAGGGGAGAATGGAGAGTTGCTGTACATGGATGGATGGAGGGGAGGGCAGGGGGGAGAGAGGAGAATTGCTGGACATGGATGGATGGATGAATGGGGGCAGGGGAGAGAGGAAATTTGCTGGATATGGGTGGATGGAGGAGAGGGCAGGGGAGAATGGAGAGTTCCTGGACATGGATGGAGGGGAGGGCAGGGCAGGGGAGAGAGGAGAATTGCTGGACATGGATGGATGGTGGGGGGTAGGGGAGAGAGGAAATTTGCTGGATATGGATGGATGGAGGAGAGGGCAAGGGAGAATGGAGAGTTGTTGGACATGGATGGATGGAGGGGAAGGAAGTCAGGAAGGAGATGCACATGGATAGAGGGCAGGGAAGAGAGGAGAAATGTTGGACAAGGATGAAGGGAAGGAAAGACAAAGGAAGGAGATGCACACAGATGGAGTGAAAGGGAGATAGGAGAAATGCTGGACATGGATGGAGGGGAGGGAAGACAGAGGAAGTAGATGCACATGGATGGAGGGGAGGGGAGTGAGGTGAAATGCTGGATATGGATGGAGGGAAAATTGCTGAATTTAAGGGCTGGATTGGAACAGATGTTGAAACTAGAGAAAGGATAGGGACAGGGCTACAGATGGTAGACAGGACGCATAAGGACACAGGAGGATGGTGGACATGGTGAAAGAAAAAATATCAAATGGAAAGAAGACTGCATAAAACAGAAGACACTGGGACCAAAGCTAATAGAAAAACTAAATGCTCAGACAGCAAAGGTAGAAAACATTTTTTTATTCAGAATTTATTAATTGGAATATGTCAGCTTTTGGAAATGTGCATCTGTGATATTTTGCATGTAAGTTTCAATTTTTCGAGTACTGCTGCATGCTGAGTCTGACTTCTTGAGGTAACTTTCCAGTTCAGTATTTTGCTTTCATATCTGTTGTGTCATGTGTTTTTCATGTGTGATCAAGGTGCAGTATTCTGCTAGTGTGTAGTATTTGCAGCCCTTTTTGTTTTTGTTTTTTCATTAGGTAGTGTATTGGTGTTTTAGAGCCCGGTGTAATTATAGTGCTGCCTTTCCATGCATAAGGTTGTAGCTTGTTCTGTCCTTGGAATTAGTGCTGTTATGGTTTGGTAAGGTTATGAGTGGGTTTTTGCACAAGTTTGTGTATAGTGTTTTGCAGTGGAGAGATTGTGTGTTGGCCTTACTGAAGTTGCACCAAAACATCAGAAAGGGTGTAGAGCCTAAATCATGACACACTACCTCTTGAAGGATCTACATATGGTCGTTAATAAAAGGAGCTCGTTTGTTGCTTGTATCATATATTTTAAAACAATTTTAATACCTTGGGGTGGAGCTAGTGTAGGTGGGGTGGGGTGGAGCTAGGTGGGGCAGGGCTAGGGTAGGTGGAGCTAGGTGGGGCGAGGCTAGGATGGGGCCCCACCAAGTTGGTCTGCACAGGGCCCCGCACTTGCTAAGACCGGCCCTGCTTCCTGGAAGGGAAAGAAATGGGGTCACCGATGCTGAAAATCCAAAGTGGTGGTACAACCACCTCTATGTGCTGCATAGAATATTGGGAAAGTCTTTAAAATTCCAGTAAGCCATCCAAATTTGCAGTTGTTTGGCAGTATCTGCCAACAAAGGTTGGATATTCGCATGGTACAGCCTGGACAGATCCTTAGGAAGTGAATTCCCAAATATTTGAGGCTTGTGCCCATCCACTGCAGCGGAAATTCCCCTCTCCACCCCTCTCTCACCTCCACTGCACTAGGAAGGGCTTTAGATTGCTCCAGATTTAAAGTAAAGCCAGAAAACTTCCCGAATTCTTGTATCACAGTGAGCAATCATGGTAAAGAAATTTTAGGATCTGCCAAAGTTAAAAACAGATCATCTGCAAATGCCAATAGTTTTATTTCCTGACCCGCCATCCTCACTCCCTTAATTAAACCACCCAGGCTGATCTGACAAATCAGGGGTTCTATGCAGAGAACAAAAAGTAGTGGAGAGAGAGGGCACTCCTGACGCGTACCCCTCTATATGGGAAAGGCCGATGTTCGCTCCCCATTTACCAAAATTTGGGCCTTGGGCTGTTGATATAGAGGGGCATAATCGAAAGGGGCGCCCAAGTTTTTCTGAGGACGTCATCGCAGGACGTCCCCGTGAAGGGGCAGGGAAACCCGTATTATCAAAACAAGATGGACGTCCATCTTTTGTTTTGATAATACAGTCGGGGACGCTCAAATCTGGAAATTTAGGTCGACCTTAGAGATGGTCGTCATAAGTACATAAGTATTGCCATACTGGGAAAGACCAAAGGTCCATCGAGCCCAGCATCCTGTTTCCAACAGTGGCCAATCCAGGTCACAAATACCTGGCAAGATCCCAAAAATGTACAAAACATTTTATACTGCTTATCCCAGAAATAGTGGATTTTCTCCAAGTCCAATTTAATAATGGTCTATGGACTTTTCCTTTAGGAAGCCATCCAAACCTTTTTTAAAACTCTGCTATGCTAACCGCCTTTACCACATTCTCTGGCAACAAATTCCAGAGTTTAATTACACGTTGAGTGAAGAAAACCTTTCTCCGATTCGTTTTAAATTTACTACTTTGTAGCTTCATCGCATGCCCCTAAGTCCTAGTATTTTTGGAAAGCGTGAACACCAGTTTTAGGAGCTTAGGTGCTTCATTAGATACCATTTGTCTGGAGCATAGCCCCCAAACATCGGTCTGAACTAATATTAGGATACTGTTATTCCAGTGGTAAGTTGGCAGATCACTCCGAGTCCCAATATGCATTGCTGTAGCCTCTTGCCCTTGATAGGCTTCAATTGTTGTAGCATTGTAGAAAAAAATCCTGCAAAATTGAACCAAAGAAATACAGAGAAATTGTTCCAACAGGGTCCCAAACCATTACAGGACCCACCAAAACTATTGGCAGCAGACAAAGTACAATCGTGGATAAGTAGAACAGTGTCTAACCAACTCCCAATAATTTCAGTGTCCACATGGAGGCAGATCTGAATGGCTATGAGCTTCTTCACCGTCACATTTGCCTTTTAGGGTCACTTACAAGCCCTGAGTGCCATGGAGATGTCATACCTGGGCTATTCGTACCCACCACAAACATAGTGAAACGTTGTAAATGATCGATGGTGAGATGCAATTAGGTTCAGATCTAGCTGCCATCATGCTGCAGAGGAACATTCCAAATGAGGAGGCCTCCTCGATCAACTCCCCTCTCTTATGCTCTCCTCAACACTGGCTACAAATTCCTTCACAGCCGCAAAGAGTCAAATGACTGCCAGTGGCCATTCACATGGACCTTCAGAGTCGCCGAGTAGGTCAACAGGAAGCGACTTTTCTTTGCGTGTAGTGTGGCACATAACGGTGTGAAGCGCTGACACTTTTCTTGCAGCAATATGGAGTAATCCTGAAATATTTTTGTGGTTTCCCCATATATTGTAAATAATCTCTTTTTAGTCGATATCCTCTGAGTATCTCCTCCTTGTGGATGTAATTGTGTACTTTTATAAGCACTACTCTGCCATCCTGCCGTCTTCCTACTCGATGAACCCGCTCTAAGCATAAGGGTCCCAGACTGTCCGTAAGAGCAAATTCCTTGGCTAGCCACTTTTCTAGTTCAGAAGAAAGGACTCCGTCCCCAACTGTTTCAGGAAACCCTATGATCCTCAAGTTTTGGCAGTGGGACCAGTGGGTTAGGGTTAGGGTTAGGGTTAGCTTCTCTGTGTGTTCCTTAACATGTTGCTCAAGGGCTGCTACTAAAACAGAATTGTGTGGGGCCTGTTCCTCCAGGGTCGACAGTCTGGACTCTAATTCTCCTGTCCAATGCGTTGTGTCTGCCAAGAGAGTTTCTAAACCGGAAAATCGCTCCAGAACTTGGCCAAACTTTGGTTCTAGTGCCTTCCCAAGTTGCTTTTGTTATCTGCTCCAATTGCACCTCCGTAAACAGAGGCGCTGGCAAGGAAAGGACCTCCATCTTGTTGTCGACCGTTTTCAGCTTCTCTTTCGCTTGCCTTTGCCCTTTGCTCGCCATATCTCCCTGAAGTGCGCTAATATATCTGTCCATGTGTTCTGAGAGAGATTATCAAGGAAATCCAGTGCACTCAGCGAAGGATTAAAATGAATGTTTTAATTTTCAGTGCGGAGGGTTCCTGGAGAGGAAAAACATGTCCTTATCCTCTCATGGCATCATGTGATCTCCAGGAAAAGGTATTTTAAATAAGACCAAAAATACTATAATGCCTCTGTACTACTCCATGGTGCGACCTCACCTTGAGTATTGCATTCAGTTCTGGTGGCTGTATCTCAAAAAAGATATAGCAGAATTAGAAAAAGTTCAAAGAAGAGCAACCAAAATGATAAAGGGGATAGAACACCTCTTATATGAGGAAAGGCTAAAGAGGTTAGGGCTCTTCAGTTTGGAAAGGAGATAGCTGAGGGGGGATATGATTGAGGTCTACGAAATCCTGACTGGTGTAGAATGAGTAGAAGTGAATCGATTTTTTTTTACTTTTTCAAAAGGTACAAAGACTAGGGGACATTCAATGAAATTACATGGAAATACTTTAAAAAGAAATTGGAGGAAAGATTTTTTCACTCAACAAATAGTTAATTGGACAAGTTCCTGGAGGAAAGTCCATAGTCTGCTATTGAGACAGACATGAGGAAGCCGCTGCTTGCTCTGGGTTTGGTAGCATGGAATCTTACTACTATTTTGGTTTCTGCCAGGTACTTGTGACCTGAATTGGTCACTGTTGAAACAGGATACTGGGCTAAATAGACCACTGGTCAGACCCAGTATGGCTATTCTTATATTCTCATGTTCTTTTGTACCTAATGGTTAGAGCACCAGGCTGATGAAATCTCATTCAAATCCTGCTGCTGCCCATTGTTACCTTGGACAAGTCATTTAACCCTCCATTGCCTCAGGTACAAAATTAGGGCTCCTTTTACAAAGCTGCGCTACCAAATAGTGTGCGCTGAATGTGACAAAGCCCATGGGAACTGAATGGGCATCTTTGCATTCAGCATACGCTAATTGTTAGCACTGCTTCATAAAAGAAGATCTTGGACTATAAGCCCTCCAAGGACAGGGAAATACCATGTGCTCTTGAATATAACTCACTTTGAGCAACTATTGAAAAGATGTAAGCAAAATCCAAATTAACAAACAAACACATAAATAAATAAAGACTCATCTGAAGATAAGCTAGGTTAAAACATGCAGGTTAAAAATACTCAAATTACTACTACTACTACTTAACATTTCTAAAGCGCTACTAGGGTTACGCAGCGCTGTACAATTTAACATAGAGGGACGGTCCCTGCTCAAAGAGCTTACAATCTCTAGCTATTTAAACATTTGTTGGTACAGTGGCTTTAAGCCTCTCTTGAATTTCCCCCGATTTTTGCTTTCTGAATAGCGCCTCACTCTCCAGACACTGAAACCGATCCCTGAATGCAACATTTAAACAAGACCAGCTAGGTCAGCCAAGAGTAAGATGAAATGTTATTTCTAGGTGCACAGTGCCATAACTGGGCTATTTACTACAGTCTTTGGAGGTCAGAAAAATGCCTCTGACTTTGCCTAACAGAAATCCCCTTGAGTAAAGGCATCCTGATAAGGCCTGGAAAGGATTCAAGGAGCTACCAGGAAGAGGACTTGCACATCTGTGGCTTCCAAAGACGCTGGAGTGGTAAATAATGCTCTGATACAGACTCCCCTAAACTGAACTGCTACAGAGTAATGACAGTATTCTACTGAGTTCCAAGTGTTATTCTTGGTATGGGAATAAGCTTGCTTTAGCAAGTTTAGAAAATCATAAGAGCATAACTATCCAGGCCCTGACCACACTTTTGTGCTTGTGCTCCCTTTTATTTTTTCCAGATTGTTCCACACAAATTATGTGTAGCAGGCTGCCAAAATCTGCTTTCCTGTGCAGTTGCTCCAGAAAGATGACAATCAAATCTGAATAGGGGGTGGTCTACTCTAGGAAAATAGCCCAACAGAACTGAGATTTTAATTTTTAGAAGGAAGCAAAAAACTGAGTTCAAGGAACTGTGTTGTATTCCTGCCCCCCCCCCCCCCGGGATCACAGCAAGGAAGTGCGTTATCCTCTTGTGGGGTCCATATGAGTTTAGCCTCTACTCTTGGGGCTACAGGGAAAGCCAAAAGCACAGGGGTTGCCAGCCTGGACCACAGTTGTCCCCTGAGGCACAGAGTGCTGAAGAAAAGAGGAGGAATAGATCATCAGGGAGATCTGACCCCAGTTCTCTAAGTGTAGGTGCTGCTGGTTTACAGTCCTTGTTGGTGAAAGGATTTGGACTTTGGGATTAGGTGAGCAGGTGAGTGCTGAGACCCTGAGGATGCGGATGATCAAAAGTAAACACAGGCACTAGAGGCTATTAGCACCATACTAGTGCCTGCACTTAACCAGTGCAGAATGATCAGAGGGGTCTAGCACAGTAACAATAAGCATGCTAGGCCTTAGCGCAGATAGCATGCAAATGTCATCAAGCTCATTTAAATTAGGTCATTTTGTGCCTGAAATGAAGGTGCCTTACTGCTGTAAAAAGTAACGCCAGGTCCAAGCAGGCATTAGGGTGTATGATGATCAGCCCATGAGAGCGGTAAGGCCGAGAGATAGAAAGAGAAAGTATATCCAAGGATGGCCATGAAGCTGAAAACAGCCCACATGAGGTCACACCATCATTCCCTTCCATACACTAATATTATAAGTAGTGCACGGCTATTTACTGCCTGAGCCCTTAGTGCCACCTATTTACATGGTGGTAAGGGTTCACACACTACTTGTGTGGCAATCAGTCAGCGTGCAGCAATGTGGCCGTACTGCCGATTACTGCTGGGAACGCCCCCCCCCCCCCCCCCCCCCCCCCCGTGGTAGAAAATAGAAAATTTTCTACTATGGGAAACAGCATACGCTAACTTCAGAATTACCACCAGCCGCCTGTGCTACCCTGGCAGATTTAGTGTGTGCTATCCGCGCATTAGCCCTACTGAAGCTTAGTAAAAGGGTCCCTAAGTGACATTCCATAAACAGTGTTGAAATTTAGGTGTCATTGATAGAACAGTGCTAAACACTAGGAGCTGTGATTACATTTAGACATGACCATTTACACCAATGAAACCTTAGTGTAAATTTCCGCACCTAAATTGTGAAAAGCAGAAAATTATTACTGCTCGGAGACTCCATTATCAGAGGCATTAACTTAGGAGCACAGTTCAGGGGTTCCAACGTAGTGAAATGTCTTCCAGGATCTTCAGCTACAAGATGTACAGACCAAATACTGAAAGTGATCCGAGAAGAGAGCGAGGCTTCTAACGCTAATGTTGTAATTCACCTGGGGACAAATTACCTGGCCAACAATAGCAAGTTTACAGCACAGAGAGTGTTCCAGAAGTTTGGGAAGGGACTGAAATCTTTGGTTCGGACTGTGGCTTTTTCAGAAGTAATTCCTATGTTGGGGAGGGGAGAGGAAAGACTACGCAAAACAGAGGAATTCAATAAGTGGCTTGAGTCTTGGTGTAAAGAAGAAGGTTTTAGATACATAGGAGAATGGGGTAATACGTGGAAAAATAACAGGCTGTACTGTAATGATGGGCTACATCTTTCTGTGATGGGAAAAAGGATCCTTGGGAAGAAATTCAGACAGTATGTTTCTAGACATTTAAACTATAGGGTGGGGGTGACAAAATGAAACAAGGGATTTCGGAAAGTCACCCCCAGAATAAACATGATGGCAGAGGGAAAGGTCATGTAAATATAAAAAACCACCCAAACTCACTAAGCACATGGAAAGCTATGTGTACAAATGTTCGTAGTCTAAGTAAAAAGGTTCAAGACTTGCAAGCCCTGATGTTTGAAGAAAACTTGGATATTGTTGCTATTACGGAGATGTGGTTCAATGATTCTCATGAATGGGATGTGACCGTACCGGGCTATAATCTTTTAAGGAAGGATAGAGAGGGCCGAAGAGGTGGAGGAGTGGCTCTGTATGTGAGAAAGAATATCAGAGCGGCTGAAATGCGGGGAACCTGGGAAAAAGAAGAAGCTTTATGGATCGTCCTGGAAAGAGAAGACGGAACCTGTATCCACACGGTAGTTATCTACAGACCTCCTGCGCAAACGGAGAAGTTAGACAAGGATCTGATAGAAGATATTCAAAAGATTGGTATGAAAGGGGAGGTGCTACTGTTGGGAGATTTCAATTTGTCTGTTGTGGATTGGAATGTCCCGTCTGCGGAATCGGAAAGAAGTAGGGAGATTGTGGATGCCTGTCAAAGTGCCTTGCCCAGACAAATGGTGACAGAACCCACGAGGGAAGGGTCGATGCTGGATCTAGTGCTCACTAATGGAGGTAGTGTTTCCGATATCCGGGTGGGTGCCCACCTATGTAATAGTGATCATCACACCGTATGGTTGGATATAAGGGCGAAGGCGGAGTACGGATGCACAAAACTCAGTACTTGATTTCAGACATACTGATTTTGATAAAATGGGGGAATACCTGAAGAAGGAGCTGTTGGCATGGGAACGCATAGGAGAAGTGGAAAAACAGTGGTCCAAGTTAAAGGCTGCTGTAAATATGGCGAATGATCTTTTTGTGAGGAAAGTAAACAACAACAAGAGAAGCAGGAAGCCTATATGGTTCTCCAAACAAGTAGCTGAAAAAATAAGAGCAAAAGAGGCTTTGTTCAAGAAATAGAAAAGAACGCAACGAGAGGATCACAGGAAAGATTATCGGATTAAACTGAAAGAAACAAAAAGGGAAATATGGCCAGCGAAAGCGTGAGCGGAAGAAAAAATGGCTAAAGATGTAAAGAGAGGTGACAAGACTTTTTTCAGATATATTGGAGAAAGGAGAAGAGGTAGGAATGGAATTGCGAGACTGAAAGATAATAAGAATGGCTATGTGGAGAGTGATGAAAGGCTTGCATAGGTAGCCGCAACTGAAAGGTCACACTTGTGTCCTAACTTTAATTCCAGGGGAACCAGAGGAATTCAGGTGGAATTAAAGTTAGGACACAAGTGTGACCTTTCAGTTGCGGCTACCTATGCAAGCCTTTCCCATGCTGCTCAACGGACCCACTATACAGCTAAAAAGCTGATGACGGTTGATGCCATTGAATATAATATTTATCTTTGAGATTCATCATTTTGCCACATGTAAAGCCTTGTAACGTCTTTGAAGCGACGGATACATTGAATCAGATTGTTGGGTGTCGTGATCACACAATCTGATTGGATTAATAACAGTGTTGGAGCTGATCATTTGAGGCAATGATGGACTAAAGATATGCGAGAAATATCTTCTTGTATAAGTTAAAGTAGTAACACCATTGTATTCATGTCATACAACGTATATTGTAGAATTATACTTGGATAGAGTGGTTGAAGATGTGAATGGCGTGTGTAAGTGAGTTGCATGGTAGCCTCATATAGGTGGGATGATTTAAATGTGGAACAATAAATAATGTAATTAGAAATTAGCAGTGGAGTACTTGTTTTATTTAAGTATATCACTTACTGTACTCCTATAATAGGGTATATCCCTCTGTTCTTAATTAAATGCTATTAGTGCCAATAATTGCATGTTAAAAAGTCAATTATTGGTGCTAATTAGCTCATTATTCAATTAAATTGTGCACACAAATTTGTCACATCTAAAGTTACAGGCACAATTTTTGGTGACTTTTATAGAATTAGGGGGTTGTCAACATAATACACATTAAAACATCTTAACATACAGCATAGATAAGAAGTTAGTATTAGTTAGAAAATAAGTTTTGTACCTGTCCTCATGGTTCTTCCAAGTTGTTGCCTGATTGACATTGAGGGGCATTTTCAAAAGAAACATCTAAGTTGGAATTTGGACATCTTTGTAAAACTTCCAAATTCGGAGGCGGGGAAAAGGTCATTTTTGAAAAAAGATGGACGTCCATCTTTCATTTCGAAAATACCAAGGATGTCCTTAGATTTGGATGTCTTTGATTTTCAGTGATTTTCGAAACCAAAGACATCCAAGTCTAAAATGTCCAAATGCAAGCCATTTGGACGTGGGAGGAGCCAGCGTTTGTAGTACACAGGTCCCCCGACATGGCAGGACAGCAATCGGGCACCCTAGGGGGCACTGTAGTGGACTTCATAAATTGCTCCCAGGTACATAGCTCCCTTACCTTGTGTGCTGAGCCCCCCCAACCCCCCCAAAACCCACTACCCCCCATCTGTACACCACTACCATAGCCCTTATGGGTGAGGGGGGCACCTATATGTGGGTACAGAGGGTTTCTGGTGGGTTTTGGAGGGCTTGCTGTTTCCTCCACAAATGTAACAGGTAGAGGGGGTATGGGCCTGGGTCCACCCGTCTGAAGTGCACTGCACCCACTAAAACTGCTCCAGGGACCTCCATGCGCTGTCAGGGACCTGAGTTTGACATCTGAGGCTGGCACGTAATATTTTTACAGATGTTTTTTGAGGGTGGGAGGGGGTTAGTGACCACTGGGGGAGTAACGGAAGGTCATCCCCGATTCTCTCCAGTGGTCATTTTGGGCACCTTTTTATGCCTTATTCGTAATAAAAACAGGTCCGGGTAAAAACGTCCACGTTTTAGTCTTGGACGTCTCTACTTTTTTCCATTATGGCTTAAAGACATCCAAGTCTTAGGAACACCCAAGTCCTGCTTTTTCCATGCCTCCGATACGCACCCCCCCCCTCAGGTTTGGATGTCCTTGCGATAGACTTCCACTAGAGACGTCCAAAATCGGGTTTCGATTATACCGATTTGGACGTCTCTGAGAGATGGACGTCCAAATGCTGATTTATGTCAAAAGATGGACGTCTATCTCTTTCAAAAATGAGCCTGTTAGTAAGGTCATGTCTAGGACAATACATTATCAATAACACGTTCAGTTATTACCATGCCAGAATGCAGAGAAAAAAAACTTTATTGTTTGCACAAGCATTTGATGAATAAGCCGTTATTGCTCAGAATGAATTTTACATATGTTTTATGTTCTAATGTGTATTTAACAATGATTTGTTTAATTTGGAATCTGCCTAGTCCATTACTGAATAGCACAAAATATAAATAAATAAAATGACATCCAGAAACTTTATAGACCTGAGGGGCTCTCTCTCTCTGATCTAAATTTTTATCTTGATTGGAGCCTCAACACATATTAGCTATATTTATCTCAGACAGTGGAATCAGATGAACTGAAAAACTTAGAATGACCTGAATTCTAAGAGCAGAATTCATCAGAGCGGAATAGAATGAAGCATGTCTGCTTTTTATTTAACCTTAGGTTGTTACTGCTTTCAATGTCAGGATAAAACAGACCTGGTTTGACAACATGGTGTACTCTAGCTACAGTTTCTGGCACAAGAACTTGGAGAAATGAAACACAGAACCCTTCAAAAGCGTGGTCCAGATAATAACTCATGTCTTGGCACAGAGGCAGTTTGACGTAAGAACATAAGAATAGCCATACTGGATCAGAACAATGGTCCATCTGGCCCAGGATTCTGCTTTCAACAGTGGCCAATCCAGGTCACAAGTACCTGGCAGAAAATCAAATAGTAGCAGCATTCCATGATACCCATCCCGGAGCAAGCAGTGGCTTCCCCCCTGACCTTCTCAATAACAAAATATGGACTTTTCCTCCAGGAACTTGTCCAAACCTTTTTTAAACCCAAATATGTTAACCCATATTACCACATCCTCCAGCAGCGAGTTCCAGAGCTTTACTATTTTTTGAGTAAAAAAATATTTCCTATTTGCTTTTTAAAAAGAGCTGTGGAAGGGCATTTTCGAAAGAGACATCCAAGTTTCAATTTGGACGTCCTTGCAAAATGTCCCAATCCAGGGGCGGGGAAACCCATATTTTCGAAACAAGATGGACGTCAATCTTTCATTTTGAAAATACCATCGGGGACGTCCAAATCCTTAAATTTCTCCGTCCCTAGATTTGGACATCCCTAGACATGGATGTTTCTGATTTTCGGGGATTTTCGAAACCAAAGACGTCCATTTGTAGTGCACTGGTCCCCCTCACATGCCAGGACACCAACCGGGCACCCTAGGGGGCACTGCAGTGGACTTCATAAAATGCTCCCAGGAACATAGCTCCGTTACCTTGTGTGCTGAGCCCCCCAAAACCCACTACCCCCAACTGTACACCACTACCATAGCCCTTACGGGTGAAGGGAGCACCTAGATGTGGGTACAGTGGGTTTGTGGTGGGTTTTGGAGGGCTTGCTGCTTCCTCCACAAACATAACAGGTAGGGGGGATGGTGCTGAGTCCGCCTGTCTGAAGTGCACTAAAAGTAATGCACGTTGTTGTAGAATAATGAAGATACACGTCTAATGTAGGCACATACATCCGCACCATGGTTCAGTTGGTAGAAAAGGCTGCATCTAAAATTAGGTGCGATTCCCGGAAGTAAGCGCTATTCTATAAACCATGCCTAATAATTTATTTATTTATTGCATTTCTATCCCACATTTTCCCACCTCTTTGCAGGCTCAATGTGGCTTACAATACATCATGTGTAGTGGAAATACATTAGCAAATAAACATATAGTATTACAGAAGGATCTTGGGCAATATGATGAAGATAAAGCATAGTAGTAGTAAAACAAGCAGATATTATAAGACAGTTCTGAATATATGTGGAGGAGTTGTGTATAATCATATTGGTTGATCTTTGTGATATGCCTTGTTAAAGAGATGGGTCTTCAGTAGTTTGCGGAAGTTCATTAGTTCATTAATCGTTTTTATGTTGCGCGGCAGTGCGTTCCATAACTGTGTGCTCAAGTAGGTGAAGTTTGACGCGTGCATTAGTTTGTATTTTAGACCTTTGCAGTTAGGGAAGTGTAGATCAAGGAATGTGCGGGATGATCTTTTGGCATTCCTGGATGGTAAGTCTATCAGGTCTGACATGTAGGCTGGTGCATCTCTGTGAATGATTTTGTGAACTAGGGAGCATATTTTGAACGTGATGCGTTCTTTAAGTGGGAGCCAGTGTAATTTTTTTCGTAGGGGCTTAGCACTTTCATATTTTGTTTTGCCGAATATGAGTCTGGCTGCAGTGTTCTGGGCTGTCTGCATAGGCGCCCCGTATAAGAGGCTTGGGGAGGCTAAGCCTCCCCAGCCCAATCTTGATCTTCCCCTGGCTGCTGCCCTCACAAACGTAGGGCTTGCGCAGCCGGCAGGGAGCTCTCCCACCGTCCCTCCTTCCTTCCTGCTCTCCCCGACTGGCAGCCCTCCTTGCCCCCCCTGCATGTAACCCCTGCGCGTTTAACCATTTTACTCTCCCTGGCATCAGCATCTGTGAAGAAAAAAGCAATGCAGGCTTGCCTCTGGCTCCAGCTTCTCCCTTCACTCTTCACACAGTGTCCCGCCTTCGCGGAAACAGGAAATGCGTGTGAAGAGCGAAGGGAGAAGCTGGAGCCGGAGGCGAGCCTGCATTGCTTTTTTCTTCACAGACGCTGATGCCAGGGAGAGTAAAACGGTTAAGGCTTAGCAGTGAGTATGGCGTCCTCTTCTTCTATCTCCTTATCTTCCAGTGGTAGAATGCCATCTCCTCAACCAGTTCGTACTAGGGAGTTATTGGGATCTTCAATGAGTGGTGACCCCAATGCTCTTGCGGGTTTGTCTTCCCCATTAGAACCTACTGCCGTTATGGATGTGGGACCCAAGAATATTTTACCAGTTCTGGCTGGCTGCCATGACAAAGGACAATTTATTGCTGCATTCTGGAATGGAGTCTCTAGAGAATTCTGCTAGGGCTTGTAATCTTAGAATATTGAACTTCCCGGTTACTCATTATTTATCCCAGGGGCGTAGCTACGGGTGGGCCTGGGTGGGCCCAGGCCCACCCAATTTCAGCCCAGGCCCGCCCAGCGCCAGCTCCCATTGCCGGCCACTGCTGCTTTTCCTGATGAGCAGCAGGGCCGGCACTACAAAAAGAAGAAGCGCTCAGCTGACTGAGCTAAGCGCCAACGCGTCGCTAAGGACGAGAAAAAATGTTTAAAAAAAAACGCGGAACTGCAGGCAGCCTTGAAGCATTGGCTGCTGGCTCTGCAGGCTCCTCCCGTCTCTTACATCACTGCCCCTGTAGCGAAGCAGGGGCAGTGACGTAAGAGACGGGAGGAGCCTGCAGAGCCAGCAGCCAATGCTTCGAGGCTGCCTGCGGTGCTGCATTTTTAAAAAAACATTTTTTCTCATTGAGTCTTAGCGTTGGCGCTCAGCTCAGTCAGCTGAGCGCTTCTTCTTTTTGTAGCGCCGGCCCTGCTGCTCATCAGGAAAAGCAGCAGTGGCCGGCAATGGGAGCTGGGGCTGGTGGGCCTGAATCGGGAGAGGGAAAATGGATGGCAGGATGGGGAGAAAGAGGGAAAACAGATGGGAGGATGGCAGAGAAAGAGGGAAAACGGAAGGATGGGGAGAGAAAGAGGGAAAACAGATGGGAGGATGGCAGAGAAAGAGGGGAGATGGATGAAAGGATGCAGAGAAAAAGGGGAGAGACTGGAAGGATGTGGAGAGAGAAGGGACACTGAACAGAAAAGGGTAGAGAGATAGACACTGGTTAGAAGGAGGGAGAGAGACATTAGATGGAAGGATCAGGAGAGAGGGTAGATGGGTGGAAGGATGGGGAGAGAAAGAGGGAAGACGCTGGATGGAAGGGTAGGGAGAAAGAGGTGACACGATGGAAGGACGCAGAAAGAAAGAGGGGAGACTATTGGAAGGATGGGGAGACAGAGGGGAGAGACTGGAAGGATGGGGAGAGAAAGAGGAGAGCTGCTGCATGGAAAGGGGGAGTAGTGAAAGATTGGAGAATAAGAGGAAGGGGCATGGGGAGAACAAGGGTGAGAAAAAGATGAAAAGCCATAAGTAGATGAAGGAAATTAAAGAATGGATAGTAAGAATGAATTAAATCTGGACACAGAGAGAGGCAGAAAAATATTGAAGAAAGCAAAGAAAAAGGAGAGAAAAATGACAAATGGCCAGGAAACCCTGGCAGAAGAGTTAAGTGAAAATGAAGGAAAGCAGAATCTAGAGACTGGGAGCAACACAATGAGAAAAAGTAAATGGCCATACAACAAAGGTAAAGAAAATAATTTTATTTTTAATTTAGGATAAAGTAATATGGTGTTAATAAAGTTTCAGAGACCAATACTTCCTTCCTTAGGTCAGGAGAGGATACCGTAACAGCATTATACTGACCTGAGGCAGGAGGTTTTGGCCTCTGAAAGCTCACTGAAAAGGATTAGGCTATTAAATAAATTGTCTGAAATCTGATGCACTGAAAAGCAGCACTTTACCCTGTGTGACAAATGCATCTGAGTGTGACTACATTTTGCTGGGGGGGGGGGGGGGGGGGGGTAGAGAGAAAATTTTGTGCCCACCCACTTTGGGTTCAGGCCCACCCAAAATTGGCAGTCTGGCTACGCCACTGATTTATCCCCAAGAGAATTGCTAAAGATGTACTTTAAAGAAGTGTTGCGACTTTCTAATATTGATTTCTATGTAATTACCGATTTGTATTATTTGCCTAAAGGAGTGAAGGAAATAAGAAAGGAAGGTGGTATGGATGTACTTAATTATCCAGACAGTTTAGACGTTTCTCATTTTCTTCAATCTTCTCAGGATGTTATTAACAAACGAGCTACACTGCTGGTTATTTTTCAATCTGAAGAGCTCCTTATTTGTGACAAGGTGGTTAGTATATGTTTTGAGCAACCACTTTATTCTTTGACATATGATACATAGCTAATATCTAAATTTAATAAAAGGTATTAATTGTGACTTTTATTTTTATTTTTTTTTCTGTTAGACAATTATGGATTTAAGCCCCACCCCTGGCCCCACCCTAACCCCGCCCCCTTTAGCCTCCCCAAACAGTTGGGCCACCGACTGCCTATGGCTGTCTGAAGTTTCTTGATTATTTGCTCTTTACAGCAGGCGTAGAGTGCGTTACAGTAATCTAGATGGCTGAGCACCATTGATTGTACCAGGTTATGGAAAACAGTTCTTGGGAAAAAAGGTCTTACTCTTTTTAATTTCCACATTGAGTGGAACATCTTCTTGGTTGTGTTTTTTGCGTGGGTCTAGAGTGTTAGATGTCGATCGATGGTAACTCCAATCATTTTTAGGGTGTCCGAAATTGGAAGGTTCAGATTTGGTGTGTTAATGGCGGTGAACTTGTTCTTGTTATGTTGAGAGGTGAGAATAAGGCACTGGGTTTTTTCTGCATTAAGCTTCAGCCTGAATGCATCCGCCCATGAATTCATGATTTGGAGACTTTGGTTAATTTCATTGGAAATTTCCTTTAGATCTTGTTTAAATGGGATGTAGATCTTTTTTTGGTGCCATATATAGAATCTAACCCTCTCTGTGCAGCCCAAAATATATGCATACTTTCTAGCAACTAGAAGTCCAGGTATCAGTATCCAAATATGATTGACTTAGACAAATTAACTCTATTTTTACCTAAGTGAAAGGCTCAAAAGATTTTGAGTATTTATCCTAATATAAGACATCTATTTTTAGTCTATTTTATATAGACAGATAGATGCCTATGGATCTTTATAAAATACTAGCTTAAATCCTGTGTGAAATCATGTCTAGACTGAGAACAGGTATAAGTGAGGACTCTTCCCAAAATCCACCCCGAGTACACTTACTGCACAACTATGCGCTGGCTTGCAGCTTGTACTTTTAGGCATGACCTAATTTCCCCTTCTTTTTCAAAGAATTACCGCACTGACAACCACTAGTGCAACTTTGTAAAGGGGGGGGGGGGGGTATTAGAGGCTTTTTACATACGTAAATCAGCATTTTCCCCTGGATTCTATATAGGTTACCCAAAGTTGGGTGTCCAAATTTGGACATGGTTCCGAGATGTGCATGTAACCTAATTAGTCAATTAGGCAATAAGAATCAATTATTAGAGTTAATTGCTGTTGATTGGCACTTAATTGGCAGTAATTAGGAGTTATGCGTGCATCTGCCCTATGTTGTAACATGTGCACCTAAAATTCATATGGGGCCCTTTCAATAAAGGGTTGGCGCACAGCATCAGGCTTGCCATGTGCTAATCCGGAACTACCACCGTGCTACTGCAGGAGCCTGGCAGTGCGCGACATTTCCACTGCTACAAAAATTTTCTATTTTTGTAGAGATGGTACTTACCCAGCGGTAATCGGGCATTAGCTGCGAACCTTTACCACCACCTGTAAGTGCTCCCCCTCAAAATGGCCAAGTGGCAAGTGGTTCACTTACCGCATGGCCATTTCTTGTCCTCAGAAAAAGGTAGCCTTTTACCCGCTGTGGTAAAGGGGGCGTCAGCACGCATCAAAATATACGCTGATGCTAGCGCAAGTCCCCTTTTACCGCAGCTTAGAAAGAGAACCCCATAGCGCACAATTCAAAGGGGGGCATGGCCATGGGAGGTGCATAGGCACCATGTTACAATATTTGGACTTGTACACCTGTCTTCAATTGGGCACGTGGATTTACTCCAGGTTTCAGCAGTTGTAAGTCCTCTTGTCCAAAATTGCCTAGTGCTAATTGACCTTTATTTATTTGCAAAATTTTATATACTACATAGGCCAAAACATGGCTTCAAAGTGGTTTACAATACAAAACAAAGCAAGCTACTAGAGAAAGAAAAGAGAAAGATATCAATGAGTAGGAGGGTAAGCGAGGGTAAAGAGGTGGATCTTCACAGTTGATTCAAAAGTACAATAGGAATGTTCACAGCGAAGGTCAGAGGGGAGGGAGTTCCAGGGTTTAGGACCACCATAACTAATAGCTGTGGTACGGGTTGAGTTGAGTCTGATTACAGAGGGGCAAGGAAGTCTAAGATGATCAGCAGTAGAAGAGGGAAGGGAATGAGAAGGGGTATAGGGAATGAGGAGACAGGAAAGATAGTCTGGAGCTGATGGAAGTAGTGATTTGAAAACCAGAATCAAAAGTTTAAACTGAATGTGCGTGGAGAGGGGTCTTGATAGAACAGAGGAGCGATATGTTCAAAAGGAATGGCGTGATACAAAAGATGAACTATGGTGGATAGAATGACTTGAAGACGCTTTAACAGATCTTAATGGCACCTAACTTTGGGCGCTATTTACTCAATCCGGCTCTTTATGTGTGAACATGTTTTAACCTCATGAATTCCTTTAGGAGTTCAAAGTAGCCATGATGTACACAGACATTTCCTTGCAGGCCTGAAAAGTCTTCCATCTATTCTGAATTCCCTCTCTACAGCTCTTTTTCCAGTTTCATGTTCAGAATGCTTTTTCTTCCTTGCAAGTCCTCTTTGCTACAGGCTTTTAATGCTTTCTATGCACATTAAAGTGGAAACTGCTACAAAGCCTCAGAGCACTGTGGAAAGTTTAGAAAAATCTTCAGGTTGCTGTGGACAAATTTTAAATGCTTGATGCAAAATTATGAGGTTTATTTTGCTGCATACAGAGCTGTGGAGCTCCATTGTAATCTGGAAACATGCATCCAGTTGCATAATTCTCCCTACTGCGTAAACCCTGATTTTCTGTATTCTACAGTGCAGCAGGAGAACCATATCTAACAAATAGAAACAGTCTAGGAATGGGCTAAGAGGTTCTGTGTGAAACAGAACTTTTGTTCCTGTGGGTGAGAATGATAGCTCTATGATCAGAGTTTGTTACTCAGAGGGAGAGGGTTTCATGGGTGGAGCTCGTCTCTTAAGAACATAAGAAGAAAAGCCATACTGGGTCAGTTCAAGGTCAATCGAGCCAAGCATTCTGTCTCCATATCTGGGTCACAAGTGTCCTCCAGATCTCAAGGTTCACTGGATGAGCAATGGCTCCCTCAAATCTACCCAGTAAATCATTTTTATGGACTTTTCCTCCAGGAACTTGCCCTAATCTCTTTTGAATCCTATAATGTTAGTCACCTTAACCACATCCTCCAGCCACAGATTCCATAGGTTTTGATAATGCACTTTGTGAAATAAAACTTTATAGGATTTGCTTTCTACTTGCTGGTCATTAGTTTCATGGAGTGCTCCCTTGTTTTTGTGTCATTTGATGGATTAAATAACCATTCCCTATTTATACATTTAACTCACTTGCAATGTTAAAACTTCTGTCATATTCCATCTGAGTCATCTTTTGTTGAAGCTGAAGAGTTTTATCCTGTTCAGCTTCTCTATATATACAAGATGTTTCACTTCCTTTGTCATTTCTGTTGTACTTCTCTGAACCTCTTCTAGTTGCATTATATCCTTTTTGAGATGGGGTGACCAGAACTGCTCACATCAAGGTTCTATACAGAGGCATAATAATATTCTTAATGTTGCTGCCTATATGGGAGAGGGAAATGATTATATCACATGAGTTTGCTGTTTCCCTCTTGCCAATATTTTCTAATATATTTCAGTAACAATGATTTTGTATTCTTCCTGGAATGTTTAACCTATTGATTGCACAAGACCCTATGTTTGACTGGCAGGCCTGGGTCCTCTTTTCCCTCCAAACTTATCTTGCATGGGTTGGTATGTGATAATCTCCAGACTGGAGTTAGTAGTTTGAGGATTCATAAGAGTGCAAAAACTGAAAAACAGCCAAACACAATCTCAAAGGGTTGTGTAGAGTGAACATACAGCAATAACAAACAGGTGGGAAATACCCTCAGAAACCAAGGTTTCCACCAAGGTCTGACCACTGGGACACTGATATCTATATAAGATTTTTGTGTCCGTGATCTAGTCTCTTTCATGGGGTAAACTTTCCCACCTACTCTCAATCAAAACTGTTCATAATAGAACCAATGTTTCAAAGCATTACTGAGTACAAAATCTTTCTAAGCTACAGCATAGCATAAATGGACTTAGCTTTCTCATAGCTGGCTTGGTAACCCCACAATCCAACTGTTGATTTTCATTCAACGGGGCCCAAATCGTTTCACCCACTTCAGGGCTTCATCAGGAACCACTCAGTTTAAATATAGTTACAGGGGTATAAATTTACTGCTGACTAGACTAGGAGCCGGCAACAATCTATGCTAACGCCCACGCACTATTCTGTGCTGAAACACTGCCCATGTCTGGTCCATTTCATTAAAGATTGTACCATTGTTCCAGTTTTGGAGGCCTTTTTGTGCTTTTTTGCTGTTTCAGTTTGTGTACTTTTGAACCCTCTCTTTTGCTACATTGGAGGGGCATGGGCATGTTGGGGCATTTCAAAGAGTTACATGCATTGTTACAGAATACTGCCTTAGCAAGCCTAGCTTACGTACCAGCATTTACACCAGGTTTCAGCAGGTGTAGGTCTGGTGCCTAAAGATGGCGTGAGAATCAACGCTAAGCGCAATTCTATAAAGAGCACTTAATACAGAGGGCTACACTGGCGCCTGAAAAATCTGTTGGCCCCCCCCCCCCAGGTGTATTCTCTAAAGTATTCCTAAATTTTATAGAATAAGCTTAAAGTTCCATGTGGTATATAGAATATGCTGAGCGGCTCTCCACGTGGCCAAATTTGGTCGTGTCCATTTAGGCTATGTTTTACTTGGTGTAAATCCTGATGCCTAAATTAGGAGCATATTGAGGTTTACCCATAGGCGTAGTTTGACTGTTTCATTTGGGGGGGCAAAGGAAGGGGCGGGGCATATTAGCATATTCATTTGCATATATGTATATGCAAATTATGCTAATATGGAGGAAGGAAGGGAGCAAGAGCTGGCTTTTTTGGGAATAACCAGTGTTCGTTTGCCAATGGATAGCCACTGAATCAGAGAGGCAGCGGGTTTGGCGACAGGCAGTGGTGTGCTGGCAAATGTTTAACAACAGGCTCTCCCCCCAGTCCCCCTCTGCGCCCCCCCCAAATTGCAGAGTTGGCTATAGCCGGGGAGAGAGCCTGGGGGGGGGGGGGTATAAATAAGTAAATATAAACTTTTAATGTTGAGCACCTGATTCTCAAAGTGAACATATTGCAAACACTATAATGAAAATAAAATGATTTTTTTCTACTTTTGTTGTCTGGTGACTGTTTTTCTGATCATGCTGGTGCAGTATCTGATTCTGCTGCTATCTGTCCTCTTAACTCCGTTTCCAGGGCTTCCTTTCCATTTATTTCTTTCTTCCTTTCTTCTTCATTTCTGGTCCTCAGCTTCTGCCTATTTTCTTCATCCATGTGCAGTTTTTCTCCTCTCTTCCTTTTCCCTCATCTCATCTCCTTCCTCACTCTTTCCTCCCCTCCATCCATGTCCAGCATTTCTTTTCTCTCCCCTGCCCTCCATCCACCCAGTCCAACAGTGACCCTCCTCTCCCCTGTCCCCATACCCAGTGGCCCTCCTTTCCCCTGCCCTCCATCCACTTAGTCCAGCAGTGACCCTCCTCTCCCCTGCCCCCATACCCAGTGGCCCTCCTTTCCCCTGCTCTCCATCCACTCAGTCCAGCAGTGACCCTCCTCTCCCCTGCCCCCATATCCAGTGGCCCTCCTTTCCCCTGCCCTCCATCCACTCAGTCCAGCAGTGACCCTCCTCTCCCCTGCCCCCATATCCAGTGGCCCTCCTTTCCCCTGCCCTCCATCCACTTAGTCCAGCAGTGACCCTCCTCTCCCCTGCCCCCATGCCCAGTGGCCCTCCTTTCCCCTGCCCTCCATCCACTTAGTTCAGCAGTGACCCTCCTCTCCCCTGCCCCCATGCCCAGTGGCCCTCCTTTCCCCTGCCCTCCATCCACTTAGTCCAGCAGTGACCCTCCTCTCCCCTGCCCCCATGCCCAGTGGCCCTCCTTTCCCCTGCCCTCCATCCACTCAGTCCAGCAGTGACCCTCCTCTCCCCTGCCCCCATATCCAGTGACCCTCCTTTCCCCTGCCCTCCATCCACTTAGTCCAGTAGTGACCCTCCTCTCCCCTGCCCCCATATCCAGTGGCCCTCCTTTCCCCTGCCCTCCATCCACTTAGTCCAGTAGTGACCCTCCTCTCCCCTGCCCCCATGCCCAGTGGCCCTCCTTTCCCCTGCCCTCCATCCACTTAGTCCAGTAGTGACCCTCCTCTCCCCTGCCCCCATGCCCAGTGGCCCTCCTTTCCCCTGCCCTCCATCCACTTAGTCCAGCAGTGACCCTCCTCTCCCCTACCCTCCCTTCATTTCGCCCTCTCCCCGTTCCTTCTCCCCCCCCCCAGCGAGCCAGTTCTCCTCCCTCCCTCCGGATCCGTCCCTCACCAACGATCTTCGAATTTTTTCACCTGCCCGGCCCGCTAGCGCTGACTCTCCACTGCCGGTTCATGCTTCAAAATGGCCGCCGAGACTTCTCGCGAGGCCGCCTCTGAAAGTCTCGGCGGCCATTTTTAAAGCGCGAACCAGCAGGGGAGAGAGCGCTAGCGCCAGGCTAGCGGGCAGGCAAAGGATTCGAAGATCAGGTCGGTGAGGGACGGATACGGAGGGAGGGAGGAGAGCCGGCTCACGGGGGGGCCAGGGGGGGCCAGGGGGGGAGGAGAAGGAACGGGGAGAGGGTGGGGTGACTGGAGAGCTGCCTGTTGCCGGCCCTGCGTTTGGGGGGGCATTGCCCCCCCTCGCCCCCCCCAGTCTACGCCCATGGGTTTACCGTATAATAATGCACATAGATTGTAGAAACACCCACACCCCGCCACGTCCCCTTTTCACCTATGCGATTTAGATTAGGCGCACCACGTTATAGAATACACTTAGCGAGTTGTGCGAATAAATCTCAATTAATGCCAATTAGTGCTGATAATTGCTTGTTAACATCCAATTAACAGCACTGATTAGCTAGTTAACCAATTAACATAAGAACATAAGAGTAGCCATACTGGGTCAGACCAATGGTTCATCTTGCCCAGAATCCTGTTTTCCAAATAGTGGCCAAGCCAGGTCACAAGTATCTGGCAGAAACTCAATTAGCAGCAACATTCCATGCTATCAATCCTGCACTTTCCTTAAAGTGAAACTGAGCATGCTCAGTTTCACTTTAAGGAATGTGCAGGACATCAGGGCTCAGGAAGACAGCAGCAGTGCAGCACATATCAGCGAACGCGCTGGAGACTGGGACTGAAGAAGGCTTCGGCTGCTTGGGGGTTGGAGACCACGCCAGCAAAACCAGGGACCAGGTCTAAATTTGTGGGGGGCCCATGCCCCCGTGGTCCCACCTAGCTGCGCCCCTGCCAGGCTCTATGAGAACGGTATATCAAATGTTTTATCCTTACTGCCCTTATTCGTTCAGGAATAGACTAATGGTTACTGCAGCAGGCTGAGTGTCATGGACCCAAGTTCAGATGCCATTTCAGCTCTTTGTAACTTTTTTTTATATTTGTGATCCATCTGAAGATAGAAAAACACCTACAGTACCAGAATGTATAAGAAACCTGCAAGCCTAAAGGTTACTGAAGTGGTGTGCATTCAGATACATGGTATTTTTCTGTCCCTGAAGGGCTCATAATTTAAAAAAATATCACAACAGCTGGAGTTGGATTTGAACCTGGCACTTCTGGTTCTCAGCCCACTATTCTAACCATACGGCTACCCCTCTACTCTGTATAGATTAGAGAATGACACGGGGACAAAGTTTGTCCCCGTCCCCATGGGTTCTGTCTCTTTCCCCACCCCATCCCGCAGGTTCTGTCTCTGTCTTTGCAGTTTTGTTCCTCATCCCCACCCCATCTCCACAGGTTCTCTCTCCATCCTCGCCCTGTACCCACAGATTCTGTCCCTGTTCCCGCGGGCTCTGTCCTTATCTGAAGAATCCTCAAACATTTATGATTTTATATTTAAATCTTTTTATTAAAGTATAAAAAGGAACAATATGCGGTGCAACTGGTGTTTATAAATCACAAATAGAAAACAACGAGCAACTATAATAACCCCCCCCTCCCACCCTCTACCCTTCCAACCCCAACAATGGCTGACTTCTACTACCCCAAGGAACCCTAATCCACCCTGTTAAAACGTCCATGGGTACAAAATACAACACATTCTGTATGCCTAGTGGGGGAGAAATACACCCTATGAAGCACTGTTATGATTTTTTAATCTGTGGATGAATAATAACATCAACAATCTCAGGATTCAGTCTAGCTCTCCTGCCTTCCACAGTCCTTCCTGCAATAGAAAATGTCTTCTCAGAAGATGTGCTGGTAGCAGGAATGTACAGGATCCCCCAAGAAAATTTTGACAGTTGTGGCCAGCACTTTTGCTTATTTTTCCAAAAAATGAAAACAACATCGCCTGCATCACTCAAACATAAATAACTGTCCAATTCCATCCCTGCCCTGTCACCACGGGATATGTCCCCGTCCCCACCCCGTCCCTTCAGACTCTGTCCCCACCCCGTCCCCGCAGGCTCTGTCCCCATCCCCATCCCAGCAGTTACTGTGGGTCCCCGTCCCTGTGTCATTCTCTAGTATAGATCTCTATGTGGCCACTTTATAACATGGATGTTTCTATGCTACCACAAAGATGTTGATGTTCCTTATTTTGCCCCATTCAAAATCTGGACGTTTCATTTTGTAAAATGTATGTTCATGCTGGACATAGCCAGCACTTGGACGTCCATTTCTCATGTATTTTAGAACATGCAGATTGGCAGATCTTGATTTAAAATATATGAGAAATGGACGTCTCTATCTGACGTACCAACTTGGACATCCATATTCTTCCTACAATGCCAGTCCATGTGTCCTTTGCATTTTTGCAACAGTCTCATTCGGTGAACACAGACTGTATGATTCATCCAGTAGTGCAAAATTTAACATAATCTTTCTTCAGCCACTATTATCTCCTTACACCGTTGATAAGTTCATTGATTTATATATTTGACCATATATGGGTGGTTGAACAGTGCCAACGAAATCAGTAATGCAAAATATTACAGTAAAGAGAACTTGGAGTCTGAGACCAACAGAACTTTATTGCCTGAAGCCCAAAGTTTGTTGAAGCCATTACTCCTTCCGGAGGGAAGATCAAAATTTTGTCCGTATTCAGTGCACGTGTCAGTCTATATTTCATGCTTGCTTTGTGAAATTATTGGAAAAAAAAATGAAGACCGAGATATTATGATGTCACCTAGTCAAGTACTGCCTGCTTGGTAAGCTGTTGACTTCTTTAGATGGCAACTGTTCACATTGGGCTAGGTTCAGTAAATGGTACCAAAAAAAATGGGCATTATTCTATAAATGGCACTCCAAGTTGGGCACTGTTTATAGAATAGCGAATAGTGCTGGGATCCACGTAGGGCTGACCAGAGACTGAGTCGGGCCCGGGCTGCTGCTGCCGATTCCCTTGGACCACCGCGTAGCCAGACTATAAAACTTGGGAGGGGCTACAACCCAAAGTGGGGGGGGGGCATATTTTTCCACACCTCCTCGCTGCAACTCCACATAGCTTGGCTGGTGGGGGGGGGGGTCCTCAAGCCCCACCAGCAGAAGCCTTCCTCCAGTGCTGTTCTCCACCGCATTGCTTCACAACGTGAGGGGAAAAGCAGCTGCAGGGCAGGCAATGTGGCGGAGAACAGCACTGAAGAAAGGATTCTGCTGGTGGGGTTTGGGGACCCTCGCCAGCCAAACCAGAGGCTCCGAAGCCCTGTGTCTGCTCCTTCCCAGCCTCTAAGGGGGGCCTGGCGCTGGAGTTTTCTCTCTTCTGCTCCTGTCGGGACGCAATCACCCGGGTCCCGTCAGGAGCAGGAGAGAAACAGACCCCGGCGCCGAGCCTCCCTTGGAGACCAGGCCTGGGAGAATCTTGCCCCCCCTCTTGGTGGCACTGGATCCGCGCCCAACTTTGGGTGTGAGGATCTACACCAACTTAAACCTGGTATAAATCCTCACGTGTAAATTAGGTGCAGATCCCCCAAATTCTATAATACTGAGAGCATCTTTATTGAACACCCCTCCCATGGCCACACCCCTTTTCAGTCATGTGCTTAAAGATCTGATTGCGCAAATCCGAACTGTTGCCAATTAAAGCCAATAATTGATTTTTAGTGCCCAATTATTAGCGCTCATTGGCTTGTTAATTAAATTGTATGTGCAAATTGGGTGTGTGTCCAAGTTTGTGTGCAACACTGTGGCTGCCATATATAGCATCCAGGAGAACAAAGAAAAAGTGCTATTGCAGGCTTACAATCTTTGGACCCAATATTCAAAAGGGTTTAACTGGGTAAGAGAGGCTCTTGCCCAGTTAAACCCTCTAAGTTGGCCATCTGTCAATATTCAGTGACATTTGAATGGATGATGCAGCTGAATCTTGCCTCTGAGGTGGAACAGTGCCAGGACAGGTTAGGGACCAAGCTTGGGTGGAACCAGCATTTAACCAGTTAGCAGTGATTTTCAATCTGCTAATTAATTAAGTAAGGGAATAAATTGAGGACAGCAAAAAAAGCTGTCCTAACAACTGCTCAGCTAGGCACCAGTCTGAATATCAGTTGGTGCTTGGATAACTTCAGGGTGACTACACTTACCTGGATATTCAAAGATGGAGCCTGGACATGGCCTGGCATTGAATATCTGACCTTAATTTAGCCTGCAGCTATCAGCGGTTTAAAAACCACTGACTACCATGAGCTGAATATAACCCCCTTTGTATATAATACATAAATTACCTAACTTGCTCTCTCCCAGCTAACAAATCAATCAGTCATTCCTTTAACAAATAGCTAAAAACACCGAAAGACTGAGTTCTTAGGCCTGGGATGGCCATGTCCATGCAGTGATCTACTGCTGCGTCAATATGTATTTGCCTTTCCGGTCCCAGGTGATGCCGAAATGGATTGAGAAAAAGAGGAAAGATGTTAAAACCATTCCATAAACCTAGAGAGAAAGAGAAGGTAATGTAAATGGGTATGGGCAGAACAGAAATGTTCCTCTATACTTCAGTTTCCCAACTAAGCCTAAACTTCCCCCATTCACACTATATAATTCAGTACTGGGGAGAGGGACACAGAAACTGGAGTACCGTGTGTTAAAGAAATGTAATCCATGCAGTAGATATAAAGTTAGGTTGCTTACCTGTAACAGGCACTCTCTATAGACATAGGTGGTCAGTGACTAATATGTTTGGGTAAGCTAAAGTTGGATGGAGCAGGGGGGGAGGCAGGGCTAGAATGGTGGGATGGGGTATGGCAGGGAAAGTTAAAATCCTTGGGGTGGGAGAGAACACCTATGTCAGCAGTAAATGGACAGTGAGGGTACTTTAGAACACAGCAGGTCAGGAGAACCATGAAGGTCATGGAAGTTGTGGCAGCCGTTTTGAGACTGGAGCCAACATAGGCAAGAGAGATCCATGTTGCTCCAATCTCAAAATGGCTGCTGCAACCTCCCATGACAGTCTCGACAACTGTTAGGAGTTACGGACCAAGAAAGGGATCTGGGTGTCGTCGTCGATAATACACTGAAACCTTCTGCTCAGTGTGCTGCTGTGGCTCGGAAAGCGAAAAGAATGTTGGGTATTATTAGGAAAAGTATGGAAAACACGTGTGAGGATGTTATAATGCCATTATATTGCTCCATGGTGCGACCGCACCTTGAGTATTGTGTTCAATTCTGGTCGCCACATCTCAAGAAAGATATAGTGGAATTGGAAAAGGTGCAGCGAAGGGTGACTAAAATGATAGCGGGGATGGGACGACTTCCCTATGAAGAAAGACTAAGGAGGCTAGGGCTTTACAGCTTGGAGAAGAGACGGCTGAGGGGAGACATGATAGAGGTATATAAAATAATGAGTGGAGTGGAACAGGTGGATGTGAAGCGTCTGTTCACGCTTTCCAAAAATACTAGGACTAGGGGGCATGCGATGAAACTACAGTGTAGTAAATTTAAAACAAATCGGAGAAAATGTTTCTTCACCCAACGCGTAATTAAACTCTGGAATTCACTGCCGGAGAACGTGGTGAAGGCGGTTAGCTTGGCAGAGTATAGAATGTTTGTACGTTTGGGAAGCTTGCCAGGTGCCCTTGGCCTGGATTGGCTGCTGTTGTGGACAGGATGCTGGGCTCGATGGACCCTTGGTCTTTTCCCAGTGTGGCATTACTTATGTACTTATTTTGACTTCGGAGCAGGGGCAGGAGTGACTGGGGATTGTTCCTGCCTGACTAGGCCACTAGACAACCAGGGTTTGTAAGGTAGGCCGGGGGGAGAGGTCGATTTTTGTTCAGGAGGATTGGGAGTGTGGCCCACTTTTGTTCAAAAAGGGGGAGGGGCACAGTGAGGCCTGTTTTTGTTTGGAGGTGATGTCATGCCATACCATTTTTGGGTTTGGCTTCAGCTGAAACTGCAAAGTGAATTTTGGCTACAGATTTGTTTTCGGTCAAAACTGGAAAAATCAGTTTCGGTCACCCTTTACATTCAAGAATCAGAGGGGCAATACAGTGTTCAGAGAATCAATTCTGAATTTTTCTCTGTGGAAAAACCTGTTGAGAATCCTGAAATATAGGATAAGTCAATAATCTCTTGCATTTCTTGTAATAAAGAACTATTTGAAGTCGAACCCTATGTTGAATTTGTGCAAGAGAACACATTTTAGAGTGCTCTCCTTAAGAAGAAAAAGCAATTCCTGTTGAAGAAACTCTTGGTGAGAACATTTTGTAGTGGGCAGGGAGTTGGGAGCTTCTTGAAGACAATTTTCTTGAGATATGATCTCTAAAACCAAAGAGGCTGCAGTAATCACTGGCCAATGTTTCTTGAAGAAAGCGAGACAACCTCCTATCAGTACGTTGAGAGACACTGGAACAAAACAACTGAATGAAGACGCTTCTACTGCCTCCTTGCTCACTGGCAAAGCCTTTGAGGCTATTGTTGCCTTGGTATATAATATTACTACAAGTGATGCTTGTGATGGTAATAAAATTATTTCTAGAACTGAAAGAATTATGGCTTTCTAAAGGCTTGTGATCAGATCACCTTCATTTCCACCTTTTTCTCCAAACAAATCTTCACCTGAGCACTGCACATTTGCAAGCTTCTCAGGAACATCTGACTGAAGATCAGAAGTCTTGCTCCAATGGCTGTCGATAAGGTGTGAGAAGAGGTGTCCAAAATGTTGTACACCAATCTAATTAATGCTTCTTGTGCTTTTAATTTTATATATATTTTCCATGAAGCTAACCTTCAATGATGAGGTAATGAAGGTTGCATATTGGCTGAAATTTTGCATACAGAGTGTATATACTGCTCCAAATATAACTGGCATAACTATTCATGAGATAAGAACATAAGTGTTGTCATAATGGGACAGATCGAAGGTCAATCAAGCCCCAGTATCCTGTTTCCAACAGTGGCCAATCTAGGTTATAAGTACCTGGCAAGGTCCCAAAACAGTACAATACATTTTATGCTGCTTATCCTAGAAATACTACTTGTTAATTAGGGAAGAGTCTCATATAGTCACCACGGCTGGTTTCACTTCACTCACTCGGTGAACCTCTGCCCATGAGTATTTTAATCACAGACTCAACCCCCTCCCTTCCTACATGTGTGAAATTTTATATGCTGGTATCATTAGCAATATGTATCTGCTCTTATCATTGCAATAACCAATAACATAGGTGGCTGCGTGGCACTTATCTGTGTCTGCCGGTGTGCTCATATACCCCTGGCAGACACAGATAAGTGCCACGCAGCCATCTATGTTATTGGTTATTGCAATGATAAGAGCAGATACATATTGCTAATGATACCAGCATATAAAATTTCACACACATAGGAAGGGAGGGGGTTGAGTCTGTGATTAAAATACACACGGGCAGAGGTTCACCGAGTGAGTGAAGTGAAACCGGCCGTGGTGACTGTATGGGACTCTTCCTTAATTAACATGTAGTAGTTTAGTGGTACTCCGTGAGAACCCTCTACTTTTTTTGTTTTACGTATAGGAGAGTAGTAGTAGAGAAGTGCCTTGTTGATTTGACAGTATCCTAGAAATAAGCAGTGGATTTTCCCCATGTCCTTCTTAATAATGGCTTATGGACTTTTCTTTTAGAAAGAAATCCAAACCTTTTTGAAATCCCGTAAAGGTAACTGCTTTTACTACATTCTCTGGCAATGAATTCCAGAGTTTAATTACACGTTGAGTGAAAAAATATTTTCTCCAATTAATTTTAAATTTACTACTTTGTAGCTTCATTGCATACCCCATAGTCCTAGCATTTTTGGAAAGAGTAAACAAGTGATTCACTTCTACCTCTTCCACTCCATTCACATACCTGTATCCTATCTCCCCTCAGCAGTCCTTTCTCCAAACCGAAGAGCCATAGCAGCTTTAGCCTTTCCTCATAGGGAAGTCGTCCCATCCCCTTTATCATTTTTGTCGCCCTTCTCTGTACCTTTTCTAATTCCACTATATCTTTTTTGAGATGCAGTGACCAGAACTGCACACAATATTCAAGGTGCGGTCACAAGATGGAACAATACAAAGACATTATAACGTCCTCATTTTTGTTTCCCATTCCTTTCCTAATAATACCTAACATTCTATTTGCTTTCTTAGCCACCACTGCACACTGAGCAGAGAGTTTCAACGTATCATCAACAATGACACTTAGATTCCTTTCCTAGTTGGTGACTTCTAATGTGGAATCTTGCATTATGTAGCTATAGTTTGGGCTCCTCTTTCCCACATGCATCACTTTGCACTTGCTCACATTTAAAGGTCATTTGCCATTTGGATGCCCAATCTCCCAGTCTCGTAAGTTCCTTTTGTAATTTTTCACAATTTTTCACAATCCTCTTGCGATTTAACACTTATGAATAACTTTGTGTCATCAGCAAATTTAATTACCTCACTAGAGTTTAATTATTCGTTGAGTGTAGAAATATTTTCTGTGATTAGTTTTAAATTTACTATTTAGTAGCTTCTTTGCGTGTCCCCTAATCCTTGTGATTTTGGAAAGAGTAAACAAGCGATTCACATCTACCTGTTCCACTCCACTCAGTATTTTATAAATCTTTATCATTTCTTCCCTCAGTTGTCTCTTCTCCAAGCTGAAGATCCCTAGTTGCTTTATCCCTTCCTCATAGGGACGTCACCCCATCCCTACAGTTAGGCAGCAATTGGACACATACATGTGTAAATAACAATAATCCGGCTATGTCCTAACTGTAAGTGCATATCTTTGATAATGTGTACTTTGAAGATGGGCATTCATAATACAGAGTCTGGGCAGGTGTGGGTGGAGCGCACACATGCACATAACTTATAGAATACTATAAGTTACATGCATATCTCCTGAATATAGGTGCGAGCATTTATAGCAGCTGTATGGCTGGAGTAAGTGCTTGCACTTGAACATGTATGCACGTTTATTGCTGGGTACACTAATATTCTGTAAAGGAAACTAGGTATTTACTGTGGAGGAGTAGCCTAATGGATAGTGCAGCATGTGTTTTGATTTTGTGAACACTATCATCACTTACAGTGGTTTACTGAAGGATGTCTCATTTGGAGCAGTAATCATTCATTATTAGTGATAGCTCTATTTACAGAGGGACTTGTGAATCACGGTTTAAAACTGCAAGTAACCACTTTTTACTACAAATAATTTTTATTGGTTAGGCTGTGTTGTATCTTATTTTAAATTGCTGTAAATAATGAGCACGGGTGTGCACTTTGAAATGACAGAGCAAAAATGAGCCGGAGACTCATGATCTGATAAGACATTCTTACGTGCAAGCAGCCATGAGAGGGAGGACAGTGTAAATAAACAGGAGAATGTGGATTAGCAACTTAAGGGAAAATAGATGGTGAGAACAGAGAACAGAATGATCTCTGAGGAAGATAAGTGCTAAAGTAATGTGAAGCATTGTTTAACATAAAAGTATATAAGCATCTGAACCAGATCATTACTTTGGAGAAACGGGTTCAGATAATACCTTTGTATAGCAGAGCCCGTTCTCCCATGAGAAACTATTAATTATATCTGTACCTTTAAATATCTGTACTTTGGTAAGTAAATAAAAACGAAATTGCTTTGGCAGCCTTGGTCTTTTATCTCTACAAATTGTGGGTAACTGGTATACGACGATTTGGAGAGGTGGTAAAAAGACCTAAACATTTACAGTGAATTAATTAATTTCATTGCCCCATATCATATGTATTTTTTCAGAAAGCTTTTTGAGTGATTAGCTATTAGGCACTTTCTGTATTTGGGTTATTTTTGGATTGAAGTATCTTTCTTTGCCTAAAAGTGTGTAGCAGAAATGTTTTAAATTCTTTAATAACAGTAATGAATCTTCAAGGGTAGCTTTCATCCAAGAATGCAAACTTGGCATTATGACCATAGCACCAGTTGCATGCAGAAAGTCTTGCGTGCAACTGATCTTAAGATTTGTCCAGTGCATCACAATCTAAAAGCAACGGGTATAGAAAAATGTCCTAATAATAATAATGTGGGTGGGGGGATGACTGAGTGCCGCAGTGCAAATGCAAGATCAAACTGAAGTAACTAAAGTTTTTGTTGTTAAGTGCCGTTGAGTTGATGTCAGCTTGTAGTGACCTTGTGAATAGTTGCCCTGAACTATAGGAGACAATTTTTCAAAAGGACTGGGGGTGAAAAAACCCAATGGAAAATAGTGTTTTCTGGACACAGTCAATATTGGAGGTGCTTGAGCACCCACAAAGGTGGAACCTATGCCTTGAACTTTGTTAGTTCTTCAGCCATGCAGCTAATCATTGATAGAGTGGCATCTGTAGCTGTTGTTATTGTATTGAGATATCACATTGTTGGTCCTTCCTCTTTTACATTACCTTCAAACTTGTTAATCATGTCATCTTTCTCTAAGATCTTTCTCTTTGGATGATATGCCTGAAGTATGGAAGTCAAAATCATCTTGAGAATTTAAGCTTTGAAGTAAAGCTTAGCTTTAACATTCTCCAATACTGACTGATTTGTTCTTCAGGCAGTCCATGATATATGCAGTATTCTCCTCTGACACCATAATTTGAAGGCACTGATTTTCTTCCTGTCTTGCTTCTTCACTGTCCAACTTTTGCATCTGTATCATACTATTGAAAATACCATGCCTGGATAAGTCACATCCTTCTATGTATCTCTGCATTTGAAGACCTTGTCTAGGTCCTTCATAGGCATACTCCCATTGATTTTCTTGACTGCTTGCATTGAGAATTGATTCAAGTAGGTTGAAGTTGTCTATTACTTCTATTTCTCCATCAAGAGATGAAATTATTGATGTTACCAGTTGTCAGGAATTTTGACTTCTTCATTTTCAGGTGCAGGCCCATTTTGAGACTATTGGGTCAATATTCATTAATTCAAGTATTTATATACCACTTAGACCTAAGTGGATTACAGTTTTCATTTTACAGGTACTGGGTCTATCCCTAGTGGGCTCACAATCTAAATAGTTCATTGTACTACTGCTGTACCTAGAGCAACAAAGGGTTAAATGACTTGCCCAGGGTCACACAGAGCTGCAAAGGGAATGGAACCTGGGTTTCTAGGATCTCAACCCTCTGCTAACCATCAGGCAGAAGTAGGAATTGAACCCAGCTCCCCAGGTCCGCAACCTGCTACACTAACCATTAGGACACTCCTCCACTACTCCATTCAGCATGCTTTAAGCAGGCAGGAGAGGCTCCTGCCCACTTAAGCCTGTTAGACTTGTGAGTTCTTGTGCCAAGTAGATTGCTGCTGAGCTTGGTACTCAGACCAGGTTCTGCTTGGTGGCCGGACAACCCCGGGTTTCACCTGCGATGACCGCCGTTCCCCAGAGGTTGAACCCCTAGGTGCGGGCAGCCTGCAGGACTTACTAGATGGAGCTGGAAGTGGGGTGGTGAACGTATCGGCCAGGCAGGCAGCAGGCAGGGGAGTAATCCAGGAACAGGCAATGTCAAAAGGCAAGCAGCAGGCAGGAAAGTAATCCAGGTACAGGCAAAGTCAATTGGCAAACAACAGGCAAGAGAGTAATCCAGGCATAGGTAAGTCAGTAGGCAGGCAGCAGGTCAAGAGGGTAATCCAGGTACAGGCAAAGTCAGTAGGCAGGCAGCAGGTCAAGAGAGTAATCCAGGTACAGATAAAGTCAATAGGCAGGCAGCAGGCAAGAGAGTAATCCAGGGACAGGCAATGTCAATAGGCAGGCAAGAGAGTGATCCAGGTACAGGCAAAGTCAGCAACGAGGGACAAATAGGTAAGAAACAAACTACTGAGCAAGTAACACCTACCAAAGTAGAAGCCAAAGCATGGAGTCCAGGAAGAGCTCAGCTGATAAAGTGCTGGCGTCTGACATCAGCAGGAACCAGAAGGGAGAAGGAGCACAGTCATAGGACAAGAGCAGGGGAAGGAGGAACCAGAAGACCAATAGGAGAGAAGCAATGGAAGCCAGGCAGAGGGAGAGTAGACACAGGTGTGTGGAAGCAACACAATCAAGGAGCCTGGAAGCCAGGCAGAGAGAGAGCATACACAGGTGCATGGAAGCAAAGCAATTAAGGAGCCTGCAACCACCGCTCTCTGAACAAACCCAGAGAAGAACTACACACATATGGCTCAGGGCAGTGCCAGTCAAGTGTGCGTGTCGACGGGACGCTGCTTGCGTTGAGGTAGGGGACATGACAAAGCCATTCTGAGCAGGCCAGCCGCTGATATTCAGCACCACTTAATTGGGCAATATCACTGAATATCAGCAACAACCAACATGGCACTACCCGTGTGTGGAATCAGGAAAGAGCTGGCAGTTATGTGGGCATTGTGTATATTAAGTGCTAGTGCCTGCATAGCCAAGTGGGCAAACAGGAGCACACAAAAGGTAGTCCTATCTTATTCTGCTTAGCTCTGTAGTGTCGGCACCTGCATAATTTCAGTCAGTACCTGACCACCGATATGCAATGCCAGTGCCCAAACAAGGTCTGGCATTGAATCCTGCAGCTGTCAGCAGCTTATAAACCACTGACTACCCCTATGTTTTTTTTAAAGGTGATGGGATTTGATATACCGCCTTTCTGCGGTTACAACCAAAGTGGTTTACATATGATATTCAGGTACTTATTTTGTCCCAGGGGCAATGGAGGGTTAAGTGACTTGCCTGGTGTCACAGGGAGCTGCAGTGGGAATCCATCCTGGTTCCCCTGTTCTCAAGCTTCTGCAGTAACCATTAGGCTACTCCTGCACTCCAGATGTTTCAGAAGGGTACAGAAAAATTTCCTAACAATAATAATTATGTTGGGAGTGGGGAGGGGCTTGGATGCCCGAGTGCTGCAGTGCATATGTAAGGACAAAGTGGAAGGAGCTGAACTAGCCGAAGTGCATATATAAAAAGCTATGAACGGAGACAGAGCGGTGGACCTGTACAAATGAATTCTTCTAAATGGTAATTCATCATCCTCTGCCTCTCTGCTGTACTCACAGAACCTTCCTTCACCCCTATGATTTATGGGAGAGGAGGTTTGCAAAAGGATCATATTAGTGCAGGGTGGGCACTGGGTAACCATGGTCCTTGAGGGCCACAACCCAGTCAGGTTTTCATGATCTCCACAAAAAATGTGCATGAGCTCTATTTGCGTACAATTGAAGCGGTACATGGAAATCTTGAAAACCCAACTGGGTTGTGGCCCTCGAGGACCATGGTTACCCCCCCCTCCCCCGTATTAGTGGCATTTTGTTTATTTTATTGTACTTTAATAGCATTGCAACATTTTAGTTGTTAATTGTGTGCTATAATTATGTTGTAAACAGCACCGAGTCTTATTAGAGATGAGCAGGGTGAAAATGAATGTACTGTGATGACACAGGAGCTGGCTACTCACTGCATACTAAATTCCTAAACCTCCCTCATATCCCACTCCTCAACCAGTTACCTTGACAAAAGCTGTAGAGACAAAGGCAAGTTACCGTAAAAGGCAGCGTGATAAGTAGCAGTGCTGAGATAAAGCTCATGTGCCTCGTCAGAAATCCTTCCATGGCCTGCAAGCAGTCCTAAAATGGGACATGAAATCCATGAGAATACAACAATATTGAAACCAGCTGTGTCTGCAAAACTAGGCTCTTGTGCATGTATGCACAGATCCTAATGTACACAGAGCCTATGAATGTTAATCCTACAGTGTATGCTTTGAGTCTTAAAGTTTTATTTTTGGGATCTCCATTTTCTAGCTATAGAACAAAAAGATATACCTTATGTTTTAAAAGTCATTTCTTTCTAATACAATACACCAGTGCTGTGAACAAACACAGAGAGAACAGAATGCCCAGAGCTCAGACTGCTTTTAACAGCCCTTCTTAAATTCTCTCCTGCCTTCTCAGTGACATTAGAGGAGAACAATGAAAGAAAAATACTGTTCCTTAGACACGGATGGTTGCAGTGAACCTCTCAGCCTTCATTTCTAGACTCTAAACCAGTGAAACTCAGAAGACTCTCCGTGGCAGCTATAACTCATGGAAATCACTAACAGCACTCCTTGGACAAGGAGGTCCCATTTATGTGACCCTGCAGGGCTGGCTCAAGGGATAGTGGTGTCCTGAGCCAACTTGCTTTGGAGGCGCCCCCTCCCCCATTGCAACACTTCCAACATTCCCTTCCCCCTACAGATTCAGCATCTCTCCTCTCCCTCAGTCCAGTATTTCTTTCCCCTCCTCTATCCCCCTTCCTATGGGTCCAGCACTGCTCCCTCCGGGGGCATAGCCAGACCTCGACGGGAGGGGGGCCAGAGCCCAAGGTAGGGGAGCACATTTTGGCCCGCCTCCCGCTGCTGCCCTCCCACTGCCACTTCCGCCTTCCCGCAGCCGTTACCGCCTCCCTGCTGCTGCCTTCCTGCCACCGCTTCCCCCCCCTGCCACTGCGAAGGTACCTTGGCTGGCGGGGGTCCCTAACCCCAGCCAGCTAAAGCATTTGTCCTGCGCTGGCCTCACATTGCCTGGCGCCCTGTTCTGTTTTCAGTCGCTGAGCACGCTCATTTTAATGAAACTGAGCATGTGCGAGCATGCTCAGTGACTGAAAACAGGACAGGGCGCGAAGCAATGTGAGACCAGCATGGGACAAACATTTTAGCTGGTGGGGGTTGGGGACCCCCACCAGCCAAACCAGGGGCCCCAGAGCCAATTTCGGGGGGGCCCAGGCCACCACAGCTATGCCATTGACTCCCTCACCTCTTTCACTCCCCTGCGGTCCTGTAAAGTTTATGTCAGTGAATGGTGGCAGCAGGACAGGCTACCTTCAGCCAGCAACTGGGTCTTCTCTCTGCCATGTCCTGCACACAGGAAATTGCATTACAGGAGGCAGGACATGGCAGAGGGAAGACCCAGGGGTTGGCCAAAGGCAGCCTGTCATGTTGCTGCTGCTGCCAACACTGGCGACCAACATAAAGTTTACAGGACTGTAAGGGAATGAGAGAGATGATTGAGCAGTGTCAGACCCATGGGAAGAAAGAGAGAAGGGGAGAGACTGGCCAGCAATGGTGGAGGGAGGAAGAAAAGGCTTAACTTGTAGACCAGAGGAGGTCAGAGGCTAGCTATTTTGATGCCCTTAATCCAGAGCCTCACCTGGTTAAGCTGGCCCTAGGACCCTGAGAATCCATCAGACACAAATAATACAGCATGACCCTGGATTTACACAGGAGACTGTCCTGCAGTCATACTTTCAGATCACATTTCACCATGTGCAAAGAACAACTTCTGACTCCCAGGTTTAGTTTAAACATAAGCCATTGTTATATGCTATTTCTATGATTTATAGTTTTTGTCAGCGCCATCTGCTCTCTATCCCTTCCTTACTGTACTTCAGGGACTTATCTCTTACTGTGCCCTGCTCTTACCTCTCCTCCAGCTAACGTATCTGAAGGACACGTCTCCTGTTCAGAGATTTTTCCATGTCTGAACCATGACATCTTCCCACAGCACTGAAACTGAAATAGGAAAATAACAGTAACCAAATTGCCACTTCTTGGACGGTGTAGATTTATGTAATTCATTTTTCCAATAGCATGATATAGTTACACGCTACCTCCCTCCTTGCGTAAACTGCAGATGGAATCAGAAGCAGAAAGGGGAGTGAAGCATCTGAGGGAATTTCTCTCCCAGTGCCAAGGACATAATTTTTAAAAGGCTGAGTTGCTTAACGTTGAGTGTTAGGCTCTTAAATTGGCCATATTAAAAACTGAGGGGCTGATGCTCAGAAACTAATGCCAACGTTACAGCTGATTAGTGCAGGACTAGTGCTGCTGTTAATCTGTGCAGAATTCTCAGAGGGCTTTAGCACAGGAAACAATGTGCACATCAGAGATGGCTGTAAATTGTACTTAAGTGTAGTCAAACCGATATTGATGAGGTCATTCGCTTTGCCCTCCCAATGCTCAGAGAACAGCGTACAAACAAAATGCTACTTTTACCGCTGGAAACCTGCCCCCAGCTCAGACCTGGCATTGCGGGGGGGGGGGGGGGGGGGGGGGGGTAGAAGAGAGGGTTTTTTTTTATTTTCAGTTTAAAATCTTCCACTTTTGATTTCTTTTGCAAGCAGAAGGAAGTCTGCACAAGCCTGTACACGCCAGTACTAAGAGAAAGAAATGTCAGCAAGTCCAAACAAACCCAAAATTGAAAACACACCTGGCACCTGTTGGCACTTGTTTTCTGCATTTAAATACAAGCCTTCCAAGATCTAGAGCTCCTCAGCTTGGAGAAAAGACAACTGAGGATACAGGTCAGTGGCGTAGCTAGGGGGAGTGGTTGATCTCCCAAACAGACATTTAGAAAAAATGGCACCTCCACATGCCAATATTGTTCTCTACCTCCCTTGCGAGTTTCTCCTGTCTCTTCTGCCTCTCCCATCCGCGTGGCTGTTTTAAAGCCCTGAAGCGTTCTCCGTCCGGCACCGGCGATTCAGATAGTCAGCCTTCTTGCCAGCGTCGGGGCCTCTCCTCAGGCGTGTCCCACCTCTGCGGAAAACAGGACGTTGCATTACAGTAGGCGGGACGCACCTGAGGAAAGGTCCCGACGCTGGCAAGAAGGCTGACTATCTGAATCACTGGTGCCGGACGGAGAACGCTTCAGGGCACTGAAAATGACCACGCGGACAGTAGAGAGGCTGTGGGCAAAACGCGAAAGATGTAAGACTCGGGGAGGGGGTGGAGAAGGGAGAAAGAGCTGCCCAAGGAGGTTTTAATAGGAGTGGAAGTGAGCCTATCTAGTCCATTGTAAGCAAGGAAGCCGGTTTGGTTAATCCGTTTCCACTCTCCCTCTCAGCCGTCATTGCTGTTCACTCGAAACAAAGCAAGCTGCTGCCTCCACCTTGTCATTTTTTTTTATTGTTGGTCCATCTGTAGCAAGTCTAAAGCTGTTTCAGTTAGATAGGCAGTGCCTTAAAAGCGGGAGGAGAAAAGAAATAACAATTGAATATCACTAAAACAGCTTCAAAAAATATTGTAGCCGGCAGAAACCGCAATTATAAACTCTATAGGTTGAGCTCATTTTTCTTCATTGTTCTTGTTCTATACAATACAGATGTCCAGATTTCAGTGAGGATATCCTGTTTCCTGGTGGGTTCATCTTAACTGTTGTTGTAATCTGCCTTGGGAAGCCTGGTGTTTTAAAGGTGATAGAATATATTGAAATTAAATGAAAGTAGAATTAAACTCTCCTTTCATTGGGGCACATCACATGATCTATTTTGTAGACCTTTCTTTTAGATACACAAATGGATTATTCTGTTTTGAACGTGTTTCAGTGGCAAGTGGTTTTATAAGTCAAAATAAAAAATATTTTGTTTCATCAGATCTCTTTTGTTTAAACATAAATGGGCTATAAGCCCCTAATGCAGTCCATTGGTTTTCTTATATTTTTTGCTTGTGATGACTGTGCCAAAACTGAAAACTCTTATCTCTATCTGGTCGATAATAAAAGGAACTATCCACCCTAAAAAGTAGTTTTGTGGCTGTGCATGAGGAATTGTGATATTGAATAAATAAATGTATATTTGTGTCCCTAGTCTTGCATCCTACGTTTATATAATCCTTTCAAGAAATATTAGTGGAACATAGCCACAGAGGCATGGTATGGTCACGTTTTTAATAATGGTAATACTAGGGCCCATCTAAGGAACAGGTTATTTTGAGTTAGTTTTCACTGGACCAAACTTGCTTTCCTTGTGCAATTACTATCCAGCAGGATAGGCAGTGTCTTAAAAAGTGGAGGATAAAGGATTTTTTTTTTACACATTTATATCACACATTATCGCAAGCAAAGTCAGATTAAATGTGGCTTACATTTGAAAATACAAATACCTGTAAAAGGTATATATTTTTTTATTTTTATTTTGCAAAGTACAGGAGAAAATGCATTTCTGTTTCTTTTTTACCAGTATTGCACTGTTTATAGAGTCTGGCTTCCTTGGGCAAAGAGGAGGGGGGTCTCTATTTCAATTTTTTTTTCTTTTGTGGCTCCCTACTTTGTATTAGATTGTTATCGTGGAATGTTGTCACAATTTGGATTTCTGCCAGGTGCTTGTGACCTTGGTTGGCCATTGTTGGAAACAGGATAATGGGCTAGATGGACCATTGGTCCGGCCCAGTATGGCTACTCTAATGTTAACAAGGTGTCTAGCAGTGGAATAAATGTGTGTGCTAGGTAGTTAAGAAGACAGGTTGCCTGCTTTGGACAGTCCAGGGACCTCTTCTGCATCCTGCCTCCTGATGTAACTTACTGTTTCCTTGTAGGCAGGACACAACAGAGACAGCCTGTATTAATCAGTGTCCGCAACAGCCCTTGAGCAACAACACAGACTCTGCTGTTTAGCTGACCCCAAACGGCGCCTATTTTATAAAAGTCTGCTCCCCCTGAGATCAAAACCTGGCTACGCCTCTGATACAGGTATATAAAATGAGTGAAGTGGAACGGTAGACGTGAATCGCTTGTTTACTATTTCCAAAAATATTAGGTCTAGAGGGCTCGCAATGAAGCTACAAAGTAGTAAATTTAAAACAAATCAGAGAAAATATTTCTTCACTCAACATGTAATTAAATTCTGGAATTTGTTGCCTGAGAATGTGGTAAAAGCAGTTAGCTTAGCGGGCTTTAAAAAAGGTTTGGATCTCTTCCTAAAAGAAAAGTCTATAAGCCATTATTAAGATGCTTATTTCTAGGATAAGCAGCATAAAATGAATTGTACTGTTTTGGGATCTTGCCAGGTACTTGTGACCTGGATTGGTCACTGTTGGAAACATGATACTGAGCTTGATGGACCTTTGGTCTGTCCCAGTATGGCAATGCTTATGTTCTTAACTGAAAGGCTTATATTTAAAGGTGCAGAAGAGTGGCGCCGATATATGCTTCACTTTCAGGATTGCCTGACACAAGCACACAAGAGCTGCGCTTACCACAAAACGTTTCTGTACATGCGCTAAGCACGTTCCCCACTGATTTTCACTTTTACAGTGCACATATAATTTAAATTCCATTTCCTTAGAGCATTGGTGAACTGGTTTTCTGTGCTGTTCTGGTAGCATGGCATGTGCTCTGATGGCTTTAGCATGGAAGTTCTGAGTATCAGGCCCTGAGTAAGGTTAAACATGTAATTTAGGAGCTTAATTTCAGCAGGGACCTAAATTTATAAACCTAAAAAGTAGGTGGCTACAGGGCTGAAATTAAGGTAGACAAAAAAAAAAATTAAAAGACTCCTATTTACTAAATGGTGGCAAAATTTTGCGTTTACTGCATGTTAATTGCCAAAATTAACATGTGGTAATTAATAAACTTTTGCATTATCTCCTACCATTTTCTCATTCTGTTAATGCTGAAAAGATGTGGAGGGGCATTTTCAACATGACGTCTAAATCCGATTTTGGATGTTTTGGAGAAAACATCTATAAATCAAGTAGCAAACATGGCCATTTTCAAACCAGAAAAAATGTCCAACTTTTTGTGTAGAAAATGGCCATTTGCTAGATGTTTTTATACTCAGTGCGTCTATTTTTTTTGAACATTTTTGGAAAAAACAAAAGTCCAAGAGAAAAACGCACAAAAGCAAGCCATTAGGACCTATGGGAGGGGACACACAGACATCCCAGCAGAGCAGTGAGGCACCTTAGCGGGTGCTGCAGTGGACTTCGTATGTTTATGTTTATATTTATGTTTATTAAAACTTGATATACATCTTTTACATTATAATAAGTCAAAGCCATTTACAACTAAAAGGTAAACACAAAATCAAAGAAAAGGAACTCCATATGATAAAGGAAAGAAACAATTAACTAAAGTACAGTAAATTACAAAACAGTTAAAATAAAGACCAAATCAAAAACTGTAGTTAAGAGCCACAGTGTGTAGAAATCTGTCAGATACTGGCTGCACTAAGGTAGTGGACGCTAAACGGAATGACAAGTTGAAACAAATGAGTTTAAAGTTGTTTTTTAAAATTTAGTAAGAGATAGTTCTGCCTTAATGGCTGCCACCAGGTTATTCTAAAGAGAGGGAGCCAAAAAACAGAATGCAGATTTTCAGGTTGACTTGTAATGGGCTTGTTTGGGGGAGGGAAGCACCAGACGGCATCAAGTGATCGAAGTGAATGGGATAGAGTATAAGAAGTGATTAAAGAAGAAATGTATGCAGGACTACCTGAATTTCGGGATCGATGGGAACGTACTTAACTGGATAAAGGGTTTTCCAACTACCAGAACTTACTGAGTAATATCAAACTCAAACATATCATCACCATAGAAAGCTACCTGTGGAGTACCCCAAGGATCACCACTTTCACCAATACTCTTCAACATGATGATGATCCCACTGGAAAAGTCCCTATCCAACCGAGGCCTCAACCCGTTCATCTATGCAGACGACGTCACAATCTACATTCCCTTCAGTCATGACTTGACAGAAATAACCAATGAAATCAATGACGACCTGAACATTAAGAACTCCTGGCAAATTCATTCCAATTGAAACTGAACTCTGAAAAAACACACTGCCTTATCCTCTCATCTCAACATAACAAGTACAAACCCACAACCATAAACACCCTAGAACACACCCTCCCTACCTCGGACAGCCTAAAAATACTCGGCGTCACAATTGACCGCAACCTTAACCTTGAGAGCCAAGTAAACTCAGTAATAAAGAAAATGTTCTATTCAATGTGGAAACTTAAACGAATAAAACCTTTCTTCCCGAGGGAAATCTTTCAAAACCTAATACAATCAATGGTCCTAAACCATGCAGGTTACTGCAACGCAATCTAAGCGGGATGTAAAGAACAACTCACAAAAAACTCCAGACCGCCCAAAACACAGCTGCCAGGCTGATATTTGGTAAATCACGCTTCGAAAGCGCTAAACCCCTCTGAGAAAAGCTGCATTGGCTCCCAATCAAAGAATGTATCATCTTCAAAATTTGCACCTTTGTCCACAAAATTATCTACGGCATAGTCCCAGGATACATGACAGACCTCATAGATCTACCAACAAGAAACAGAATCAGATCATCACGATCATACCTAAACTTACATTATCCAAATTGCAAAGGACTTAAATACAAAACAACATACGCATCCAGCTTCTCCTACGTAAGCGCACAACTATGGAATGGACTCCCAAAAGCTGTAAAAACAATTCATGACCATCTAAACTTCAGAAAATCACTAAAAACCAACCTCTTCAAAAAGGCTTACCCCACCGATCCAACGTAAATCCCCACACCCAGCAAGACAACACAACTAATGATCGTACTGGACAACACACAATCTTCATTCCCTTCGACCTTCACGGTGCCTGACAAACACCTACTTCATTCGACCACAATTCAACCTTGTATTTGTTATTCAACCGACTGGCGAACCCCTTTATGGTACCATGTAAGCCACATTGAGCATGCAAATAGGTGGGAAAATGTGGGGTACAAATGTAACAAATAAATAAATAAAGATAGTCTTAAAAGTAAGTAGTAGAATTTTAAACTGGATTTGGTATGACACAAGTAATCAGTGCAATTCAAGGAATAACAGTGTAAAAGGACCAAAACGTTTTGCTTTGAACAATAGAGAAATTGCAGAATTTTGAAGAGTTTGAAGTCTTCATAATTGAAATTGTGGAAGGCCTGTATATATAATATTACAATAATCTAATCGAGAAATGACAAAAGCATGTATTAATGTCTGTAATGAACTAAGTCCAGATAATTTTGAATTGATCTTAGCCGACGCAAGAGAGTTTAGAATCAATATGTATTCCCAAATAATGGAAAGACTCAACAGTGGTGATTTGATGTCTGAAAAAATTCAAAGGTATTCATGGAATGCTGAGAGAACCTGTAATCCAATATGCAGTTGTCTTGCTGGGTTGAATACGACTTTATGAGGAGTTAGCCAGTTGAACAAGGCAGTAAGTGCCTTTTGCAGGGGTTTTAAATCAATAGAGTATGGAGATGTGGGATGTATTAGAAGGATGTCGTCTGTATAAATAAAAAAACGTATATTGTGATTTTGTTATAAAGTTGCAAGTGGACTGAGAAAGATGTTAAAAAGTAGGGGAGAAAGGACAGAACCTTGAGGATCTCCACAAGGTAATTCACGAGTAGAAAATGTATCATTACTACTACTACTACTACTACTTAACATTTCTAGAGCGCTACTAGGGTTACGCAGCGCTGTACAATTTAAAATGTATCATTAGCAGTGGATAATGAAAAAACCCTCCCTATAAGAAAAAACATAAACCATGCCAGGGTAGTGTTTATTAAGCCTATTGAATGAAGGCGTGCCAAAAACAGATAATGATCCAAAAGGTCAAATGCTGCAGATAAATCTAAAGAAATAAGGAAAGTGATATTTCCCTTTTCTTGGATAGTGTGTAATTCACTAGCAGGCTCATTTTCAAAAGAGAAAAACGTCCAAAAAGTGACATTTGGGAGTTTTTTTCACAAAAACGTCCAAATCAGTATTTTCAAAACCTCTTTTTAGACATTCTTCTCTGAAGTCCATCAGAAGTGCGTCTAAGTCTCAATGGGGTGTGCCAGGGGCGTGTTCAAGGCAGGACTTGGGCATTCCTAAGACTTAGACATTTTTCAGCCATAATGGAACAAAACAAAATCATCCAGGACTAAAATTTAGATGTTTTGAGCTAGACCTGTTTTTATTACGAATAAGGCACAAACAGGTGCCCTAAATAACCATATGACCATTGGAGGGAATCAGGAATGACCTCCCCTTATTCCCCCAGTGGTCACTAACCCCCTCCCACCCTCAATAATTGTGATTAAGAACATTACCTGCCAGCCTCAGATGTTATACTCAGGTCCATTAGAACAGCATGCAGGTCCCTGGAGTAGTCTAGTGTTGGGTGCAGTGCACTGCAGACAGGTGGACCCAGGCTCCTACCTCCCCCTACCTGTTACACTTGTGGAGGAAACTGTGAGCCCTCCAAAACTCACCACAAACCCACTATACCCACATAAAGGTGCCCCCCTTCACCTGTAAGGTCTATGGTAGTGGTGTGCAGTTGGGGGTAGTGGGTTTTGCGTGGGTTTGGGGGGGGGGCTCAGCAGACAAGGTAAGGGATAGTCTTGGGATGTCTGGGGGACCCGTCTACTAAAAATGCTGGCTCTTCCTACATCCCAATGGCTTGATTTTGTGCGTTTTGCACTTGGACGTTTCTTGTTTGAAAATGGACAAGAAAACAAAATGTCCAAATCACAAAACCTTGTTCAAAACAGTATTTAAAAAAAGAAGATAGATGTTTTTCTTTTTTGAAAATGACCTTTTTTCCTATTCAGATTTTGGTCATTTTTTGCAAAACGTCCAAAGTTGGACTTAGACGTCATATCGAAAATGCTCCTCCACATCATACAACATACCTGGTTAACGCCAATATTCATTGGCTGCGGCCAGATAGACCTCCATAAATAGTAGGGCTATCTTCGGCCTCTATAACTTAGCTGGTCACTGGCTATGTACATAGTGGTCAAACCCCCTCCCACCCCCCAGGAAATTCAATGTCTGTTGCCGGATATGGCCTGGAATTGAATTTCTGGTTTCACTACCGACTGTGGGAGTTAGCCAGGCTGCCTCCCGAAGCCTCAATTTTGGCCTCATTATGGATAGAAATTCTAAGAGAAACCGGCTGATATTCAGTTCGAGTTAACTGGCCAGGAACCGCCGCTGACCTGTTAACTTGCTTATCGGCGGTTATCCAGTCATTTTCAGCACCATTCAACCGGTTATTGCTGCTGAAAATGACAGGTTAGCACCAATCTTTAAACCGACTACACTGGGAACGTTCTTGGGGCAGAGTCCGGTTAGCTCCCGATAGTGATACCTCATAAATAAGACTGCATAAATAGCTGTCCTATCTTTATGCGCTAACGTAAGGCTGGTTAGCTCTGAGTACTGAGTTCACTGGTCAAGTACTACCCGTCTTTAAAAAAAACCTGGATATTCAATGCCTGCGACCAGATATGGCCTTTTAATATTCAGGTTCAACGCCGGCTGAGATATTAACAGCACTGCCTGCTGCTGGTTGAGCATCGGGGGGAAAGGGAATAATGGTGGGGGTCTGTCCACCTGGCCAGAATAAACAGATATTTGATAAAATGTTAACAGAAATTAGGGAAGCCAACAAATTTTGCAACAGTGCAATAATGGGTGATTTCAATTACCAATATTGCAAAAGTGAACACAGCAGGCAAAGTTCAAACCACATTGATACTGCTGTAGTGAATGAATTTATCTCACAGGCTTAGCTCGGATCCATTTAATTAATAATTTAAAAATGTGGAGAAAATGACCTCAGTAATGCTGTCAATATGGAACATAATGTTCTCTGTGAAGACAGTCAACATGAATATTCCCTGACACAGCTTTTTAGCAAAATAGAACAGTTAGAGATCTGTAATGTGAAGACTGAGTTGCAGAGTCACTTTAATAGTTATGCACGATAAGTTTTCTATGACTCCCATTTTCTAAAACATTTTTTTTCTGACTTTGGGCATGTTTATATTCACATGTACACTTGGACTCTACACCAGTTAAAAGTTTTATGAAGATATTCAGGATATGTGTGACGTGGAGTTTTTTGACCAATGATTATTGAGAATCTGTCTTCTTAGAGAATATTATGTTCCATATTAACAGTATTTCTGAGGTCTTTTTCTCCACATTTTTTTTGTTATTATTAATTAAATGGATCTAAGCTAAAAACCGCTATCCTAACCTTATGGGGAGAGTTAACTGGTCTGAATATCAGCTGGTGCTCGGTTAACTTTCGGGTTGGAGGTCATACCTAGATAGTCAATGCCAGGAGCCGCTCATGCTCTAGCACTGAACATTTGGGGTTAGTTCAGACTATGGTTGGAAGCGGCAAACCAGCTCTTACCACTGTAGGCTGAATATCAGTGGGATAGAAATCTGAATTGCCAAGATTTATCTAGCTAACTCTCAACATTACTTGGACAATCCAAGTGTTATCATTCGACTGCCTTTGCCTATCTTTGGCACTCTCATTTTTTGAAAGGATTAAAACTAATAGCATGAAGTGGCCACCAGATTACTGGAATAGCTCGGTGTGAAAGTGGGAAAAGTGTACCCTAACCTTCTGGTTGAATATAGACTCACTGTATTGTGAATGGCCGTGAGCTCCTGCCTCCTGATCCTGGAGATGTTCCTCAGAACTTCGTCATACACAAAATCATAAACATCTACTATGGTGTCTTCCACCTGCAAAAGGAAAACATACAGTTAATAGGCTGATCTGTTCAGAAGGCAGAAATTCAACTGGAAATGTGCCTATTTGCAATTGTGGTACAACCAATGTGCACACATGTACATATATAGGACTGAAGTTTTCTAAGTGAGCATGTCTACAGTATAAGTACATACGTAATACCATACTGGGAAAAGACCAAAGGTCCATCGAGCCCAGCATCCTCTCCCCAAACGTACAAACATTTTATACAAGTTATTCCCGAAATTGTGGATTTTTCCCAAGTCCATTTAGTAGCGGTCTATGGACTTGTCCTTTAGGAAACCATCCAACCCCTTTTTAAACTCTGCCAAGCTAACCGCCTTCACTACGTTCTCTGGCAACGAATTCCAGAGTTTAATTATGCGTTGGGTGAAGAAACATTTTCTCCTATTTTGTTTTAAATTTACTACACTGTAGTTTCATCGCATGCCCCCTAGTCCTAGTATTTTTGGAAGGTGTGAACAGACGCTTCACATCCACCTGTTCCACTCCACTCATTATTTTATATGCCTCTATCATGTCTCCCCTCAGCCGTTTCTTCTCCAAGCTGAAAAGCCCTAGCCTCCTTAGTCTTTCCTCATAGGGAAGTCGTCCCATCCCCGCTATCATTTTAGTCGCCCTTCGCTGCACCTTTTCCAGTTCTATTATATCTTTCTTGAGATGCGGTGACCAGAATTGAACACAATACTCAAGGTGCGGTTGCACCATGGAACGATACAACGGCATTATAACATCCTCACATCTGTTTCCATACCTTTCCTAATAATATCCAACATTCTATTCGCTTTCCTAGCTGCAGCAGCACACTGAGCAGAAGGTTTCAGTGTATTATCAACGATGACACCCAGATCCCTTTCTTGGTCTGTAACTCCTAACGTGGAACCTTGCATGACGTAGCTATAATTTGGGTTCTTTTTTTCCCACATGCATCACCTTGCACTTGTTCACATTAAACGTCATCTGCCATTTAGCCGCCCAGTCTCCCAGTCTCATAAGGTTCTTCTGTAATTTTTCACAATCCTCTTACGAGTTAACGACTTTGAATAACTTTGTGTCATCAGCAAATTTAATTACCTCGCTGGTTACTCCCATCTCTAAATCATTTATAAATATATTAAAAAGCAGCGGTCCTAGCACTGACCCCTGAGGAACCCCACTAACTACCCTTCTCCATTGTGAATACTGCCCATTTAACCCCACTCTTTGTTTCCTATCCTTCAACCAGTTTTTAATCCACAATAGGACATTTCCTCCTATCCCATGACCCTCCAATTTCCTCTAGCCTTACATGAGGTACCTTATCAAACACTTTTTGAAAACCCAGATACACAATATCAACCGCTCCCCTTTGTCCACATGTTTGTTTACTCCTTCAAAGAATTGAAGTAAATTGGTCAGGCAAGATTTCCCCACACTAAAGCCGTGCTGACTTGGTCTCAGTAATCCATGTCCTTGGATGTGCTCTGTAATTTTGTTTTTAATAATAGCCTCTACCATTTTCCCAGGCACTGACGTCAGACTCACCGGTCTATAGTTTCCCAATCTCCCCTGGAACCTTTTTTAAAAATCAGCGTTACATTGGCCACCCTCCAATCTTCCAGTACCACGCCCGATGTTAAGGATAAATTGCATATCACTAACAGAAGCTCCGCAAGCTCATTTTTCAGTTCTATCAGTACTCTAGGATGTATACCATCCAGTCCAGGAGATTTGCTACTCTTTAGTTTGCTGAACTGCCCCATTACGTCCTCCAGGTTTACTGTGAATTCAGTAAGTTTCTCTGACTCGTCCGCTTGAAATACCATTTCCGACACCGAAGCAAACAATTCATTCAATCTCTCCGCTACGTCTTTGTCATCCTTGATCGCCCCTTTTACCCCTCGGTCATTCAGCGGCCCAACCGATTCTCTTGCCGGCTTCCTGCTTTTAATATACCAAAAATTTTTTTACTATGTTTTTTTGCCTCTAATACTATCTTTTTTTCGTAATCCCTCTTGGCCTTCTTTATCTGCGCCTTGCATTTGTTTTGACACTCCTTATGTTGCTTCTTGTTATTTTCAGACGGTTCCTTCTTCCATTTTCTGAAGACGTTTCTTTTAGCCCTAATAGCTTCCTTCACCTCACTTTTCAACCATGCCGGCTGTCTTTTGGACTTCCGTTTTTTTTTTGCAATTCAAGCCCAGCAACCTGTTTCCAACAATCCAGGTCACAAATACCTGGCAAGATCCCGAAAAAATTTAATACATTTTATGCTGCTTATCCCAGTGACTGAAGCCTGTGGGGGATAAATAAGTGTTTATATACTGAGAGAGAAAAGTATCTGTATATATTTGTGTACATTCAGCAGTGATGAAGCCAGGATTGATTTTTTTTTTTGGTGAGCTCAATGTTAACATGGGTAGGCACTGGGTAGTATGGATGTTGACAGGGCCTCTTGTTCTCCTCTCATAGGTATGGAGCCACTGCTGCTGATGCAGAGGGCCTGACACCAAAGTGGAGGGACCATGGCTCATTCAGGCCCACCCATGACTCTGCCTCACACTAGTCATACAGACTTAAATATATCTCTGTATGGGAGTAGTATGCAAAATATGTATGTGTGAAGTATAGAGATTAACTGAAGAGAAGTTCTAAAGGTCAAATTTCAACTTCTAGATTGTTATAAATAGAAATAAAACAAAAACATAGAAAAGAAAATAAGATGATACCTTTTTCTTTTTTTGACTAACTTAATACATTTTTTATTAGCTTTCGAGGTAACCCTTCTTCTTCAGATCAGAAATAAGCAACCAATTTGAAATACTTTTATGTGAAAAAAATAAAAAAGTTATAGGAGTTCAAACATGTAACCTTTCAAGCATAAAATGGGAGAAAATCTTGTAAATCAAACCCCTGTTTGGCTTATACTTTGGCAGAGCCTAGTGCTGAAGTCCAGGAACGTGTATCAACAAATCTTCATGTGAGACACTGTGACAAGAAAACTATTTTTCAATGACATATTGAAACATTACCTTGCAATACACCACCTTGGGTGAATTTATTCAAAAAGGAGGTAAAGAAATCCTAATAAATAAATAATGGACCCATGACATGAAAAATCGGTCATTTTCAACATTTTGGATGTGTTACATTAGTCACCTTTTCTCAGAGACAGCTTGTTTTGATCCATTGATATTTTAGAGGCTTATTTGTCTAAAATATATGTTTAATAATCGTCCGTTAAACGTTCAGAATTTGAGACAACTCAACCTGGACATCTCAGTTCCAATTTGAATTTCCTTTCTAAAACAAAGCCAGAACAGGCATCTTTCTGTCCAATTAACTTAGTTGCCTATTATAAAAATGATCCTCCACAAAAGGCTGGCATATCATTTTCAAAGGACGAGCACTATCTCTTCAAAAGCTGTCTGAACGGCTCCTGAAAAGGGAGCTTCTGAGATCTCCCTCCTCAAGCTTTTTTTTTTCACATTCTATGTGAAATAAAATCTGAAAAGTAAAAGGAATGAATGTGACTCACATGGGAAGAAAATAAATGTTTCATATATTTCCTCCTATAGGAGATAATGGCTTTTTTCATATTTATTTTAATGACTTTATCTTGGTACTAAGAAATTTTGATTTTATTGGTAGTAGCAGATGGTAGAGTTTTAAATTTTCATTACATCTTCTGTGTGATTTTTATTTTATGAATTTATGCTTGTCATTTTTATTGTTATTGTCTTGCTTAATCTCCTGTACATTGCTTTGTGCCCTCTGGAAAGGCAAATTAATATTGAAATGCATATATAATAAGGGGAACTATATGGAAAAAATTAAGACAGAAGTGTTACTTCTCTTCTGAGCTAGAGTAAATATATTCAGGGTTGAGGGCTCTGATGGGAAAAGAAGGGGACAATCACTAGGATGCAGCTGTTTATAAAATGAGAAATGTTAATGCATTTATTTTAAATATTTATTAGACAAACAATCCAATGTACTTGGCGGCAATGAATCAACATACAGAATAAAATATACAAATTAAAATAATACAACAGAAACTTTCATACATAACCCCCCCCCCCCCCCGGTTTACTAAGCCACGCAAGCTGCCAACACAGCCCATTCAAAGTGGATGGGCTGTGTTGGTATTAGTTCAGTGCCCGCTTAAATCGCTTTGAATATCGAGCCCCGTAAATATAAGGTATCTTTGAGGCATCTGAGGTTTTTTTCCCTCCATTCATTATTGCACCATAGTTAACTGTCATTGCTATCCTGGCTCACTGGTGCATTTTGTTTTGGCGATTATTTTGGAGTACAAGTTCTTTCTGTGCATCGTTTTTAGATGTGCATAAACCAGCATTTAGACATGTATGTTGCATAAACATCCAAATCCTGATTTTACAAATCCGGGATATACATGTATAAAATCTAAACATATGTGTATGGCAAGAGGACTTGGCATGGGTGTGTTTTGGATGGGACTAGGGTAGGCCAAAAATTAGATGTGTATTCCCCATTTCAGAAGGGGAATGCATGCCTACATCCAAAAACTTCAATGTGTGGATTTACACTTGCTCCCCGGGACATCTAGGTTCTAGAAAAGGTTAGAAATTCAAAGAAGAGCAACCAAAATGATAAAGGGGATGGAACTCCTCTCATATGAGGTTAGGGGTCTTCAGCTTGGAAAAGAGATTTATTTATTTATTGCATTTGTATCCCACATTTTCCCACCTCTTTGCAGGCTCAATGTGGCTTACAATATATCATGGATAGTGGATTTACATAAGAAAATATAAATTTGGTATTACAGAAGGATGTTGGGTAATATGGTAATAACAGAACATAATAGTAGTTTAACAATCAGGTATTGTAAGACAATTCTGGATGTATGTATAGGAGTTCATTTTTGTTGTTCTTTGTGGTATGTTTTGTTAAAGAGATGGGTCTTCAGAAGTTTGCGGAAATTAGTTAGTTCATAGGTTGTTCTTAAGTTGCATGGTAGCGCGTTCCAGAATTGTGTGCTCAGTTAGGAAAAGGTTGATGCATGTGTTGTTTTGTATTTTAGACCTTTGCAATTAGGGAAGTGCAGATTAAGGAATGTGTGGGATGATTTTTTAGCATTCTTGGGTGGTAGGTCTATCATGTCTGACATGTAGGCTGGGGCGTTTCCGTGAATGATTTTATGAGCTAGGGTGCATATTTTGAACGTGATGCGTTCTTTGAGTGGGAGCCAGTGTAACTTTTCTCGTAAGGTTTTAGCACTTTCATATTTTGTTTTTCCGAATATTAGTTTAGCTGCAGTGTTCTGAGCTGTTTGGAGTTTCTTGATTATTTGCTCTTTGCAACCAGCGTAGAGTGCGTTACAGTAGTCTAGGTGACTTAGTACCATTGATTGTACCAGGTTGTGGAAAACGGTCCTTGGGAAGAAAGGTCTTACTCTTTTAAATTTCCACATTGAGTGGAACATCTTCTTGGTTGTGCTTTTCGCATGACTCTCAAGTGTTAGGTGTCGATCAATAGTAACTCCAAGGAATTTTAGGGTGTCCGAAATTGTCAGTTTTGGTGTGTTCATGGTGGTGAATTTGTTCGTGTTATAATGCGAGGTGAGCACTAGGCATTGGGTTTTTTCTGCGCTGAGTTTCAGTTGGAATGCATCCGCCCATGTGTGCATAATATGTAAGCTTTGGTTGATGTCGTTGGAAATTTCTTTTAGGTCTTGTTTAAATGGAATGTAGATCGTTACGTCATCAATGTATATATATATATGGGTTGAGGTTATGGTTTGATAGAAGTTTGGCCAATGGTATCATTAAGTTGAATAAGGTCGGTGAGAGGGGGATCCCTGTGGAACTCCGCATTCAGGTTTCCATGTATTTGGGATCCCATATATTCGGGAACGTCACCATAAATGATCCTGTGAATTGAGGTGCAAACCTTGAAGGCAACTCATTCTCTAATGGGAAGCCAATGGAATTTTTCACGAAGGGGCTTGGCAGATTCAAATTTAGATTTTCCGAAGATCAGTCTCGCCGCGGTGTTCTGGGCAGTCTGAAGTTTCTTCAGTACATGTTCTTTGCAACCAACATAGATACTGTTACAATAGTCCAGCTGGCTTAGTACCATTGATTGGATCAGATTCTGGAAAACATCTCGAGGAAAAAAGGTTTTATTCGTTTAAGTCTCCACATCGAGTAAAACATTTTCTTTGTGGTGCAATCTATTTGGGATTCCAGGGTTAGGTGCCGATTGATAGTGACACCTAGAAGTTTGGCTGAGGGGAGATATAATTAAGGTCTACAAAATCCTGAGTGGTGTAGAATGAGTAGAAGTGAATCAATTTTTTACTCTTTCAAAAAGTACAAAAACTAGGGGGCACTCAATGAAGTTACATGGAAATACTTTTAAAATAAATAGGAGAAGATATTTTTTCACTCAACTAATAGTTAAGCTCTGGAACGTTTGCTGGTGGATGTGGTAACAGCAGTCAGCATTCTGAGTTTAAAAATGTTTTAGACAAGTTTCTGAGGGAAAAGTCCATAGTCTGTTATTGAGATGGACATGGGAGAAGCCACTGCTTGCCCTGAGATTGGTGGCATGGATTGTTGCTACTATTTGGGTTTCTGCCAGGCACTTGTGACCTAGCTTGGCTACTGTTGGAAACAGGATACTGAGTTAGATGGACCATTGGTCTGAGCCAGTATGGCTATTGTTATGTTCTTATGTAGAACAGTGCTCCTTTGGTCTCTTAATCCTCATGTTTCTTGTCCTTCCTTCTGAAAGTGATATCAGCCAAGGCTATGTGGATCTTTGACAGCTTTGGCAACATACACATGTATATTTGTAAAATGGCTAATATATACATGTATGTGCTGTCACATACATGTATATGTTCTGAAATACTGGCGCATATCAGTTTATGCTGTCGTGTTTTGTCCATTGAGATGGTTGCATTGATGATCCAGATGCATGGAACTAGTGCATACACGTCTGCCCCTGAGTGTATTTCAGAACAGGCTCTAGCTTGGTAGATCCTGTTGTAAAATACTGCTGGTGGCATAGGCGCTGACTCTGTGGGTGCTGTGGGTGCTCAAGCACCCCCAATATTTTCCCGGCTGTCAGGCATCCGAAGTTCCGGTTCCAATGTCCCCAGCCCGACCCACCCGCCCTCTTCTCCCTCAACAGCCCTCCTTGCTTTCCTGCCGTCCAGCCAGCACTTAAAACTCATTTTACCTGACTGAAGTTGTGACTGCAAAAGAAGCGGAACAGAGCAGGCTCACCTTCAGCCTTCCCCTTCTCTCTCAACATCCCGCCCTTGCGGAAACAGGAAATGAGGGCGGGATGCTGAGAGAGAAGGAGAAGGCTGAAGGTGAGCCTGCTCTGCTTCCTTTGCAGTCACGACTTCAGTCAGGTAAAATGAGTTTTAAACGCTGGCTGGGCTGCAAGAAGGCAAGGAGGGCTGTTGAGGGAGAAGAGGGCGGGCAAGTCGGGCAGGGGGGGTTGGAACTGGAACTCGGGGGGGGGGGAAGGTGAGGTTTGGGGCTTCACTGGACATGGAGGGGAGGGCAGAGGAGCATCGCTGGACATGGATGGGAGGGAGGGGAGAGAGGAGAAATTGCTAGACATGGAGGGTAGGGCAGGGGAGAGGAGAATTGCTGGATATGGATGGGGGAAGAGGGCAGGGGAGAGAGGAGAGTTGCTGGACATGAATAGATGGAGGGGAGGGCAGGGGAGAGAGAAGAGTTGCTGGTCATGAATGGATGGAGGGGAGGGCAGGGGAAAGAGCAGAATTGCTGGATATGGATGGGGAAGAGGACAGGGGAGAGAGGAGAGTTGCTGGACATGAATAGATAGAGGGGAGGGCAGGGGCGAGAGGAGAGTTGCTGGACATGGATGGATGGAGGGGAGGGCAGGGGCGAGAGGAGAGTTGCTGGACATGGATGGAGGGGAGGGAAGGGGAGAGAGGAGAGTTGCTGGACATGGATGGAGGGGAGGGCAGGGGAGAGAGGAGAGTTGCTGGACATGGATGGAGGGGAGGGCAGGGGAGAGCAGAATTGCTGAATATGGATGGGGAAGAGGACAGGGGAGAGAGGAGAGTTGCTGGACATGGATGGATGGATGGATGTAGGGGAGGGCAGGGGAGAGAGGAGAGTTGCTGGGCATGAATGGATGGAGGGGAGCACAGAATTGCTGGATATGGATGGGGGAAGAGGACAGGGGAGAGAGGAGAGTTGCTGGACATGGATGGATGGATGGATGGAGGGGAGGGCAGGGGAGAGAGGAGAGTTGCTGGACATGAATGGATGGAGGGGAGGGCAGGGGAGAGAGGAGAGTTGCTGGATATGGATGGAGGGGAGGGCAGGGGAGAGCAGAATTGCTGGATATGGATGGGGAAAGAGGACAGGGGAGAGAGGAGACTTGCTGGACATGAATGGATGGAGGAGAGGGCAGGGGCAAGAGGAGAGTTACTGGACATGGATGGATGGATGGAGGGCAGGGGAGAGAGGAGAGTTGCTGGACATGGATGGAGGGGAGGGCAGGGGAGAGAGGAGAGTTGCCGGACATGAATGCAGGGGAGGGCAGGTGAGAGAGGAGAGTTGCTGGACATGGATGCAGAGGAGGGCAGGGGAGTGAGGAGAGTTGCTGGACATGGATGGGGGGAGGGCAGGGGAGAGGAGAGTTGTTGGATATGGATGGAGGGGAGGGCAGGTGAGAAAGGAATGTTGCTGGACATGGATGTAGGGGAGGGCAGGGGAGAGAGGAGAGTTGCTGGAAATGGATGCAGGTGAGGGCAGGAAAAATGCTGGACATGGATGGAGGGGAGGGAAAACAGAGGAAGGAGATTTGTAAAATGGATGGAGGGGAAAAAGGAGAAATGCTGAACATGGAGGGGAGGGAAGGAAGGAAGTGAGATGAACATGGATGGCGGGGCGGAGAGGAAAAATGGTGGACATGGATGGAGGAGAGGGAAGATAGAGAGGAAGGGATGCATATGGATGGAGGGGAGTGAAGAAAGAGGAAGGAGATGCATACTGACAAAGATGAGGGAAAGGGAAAAGAGGAGAAAAAACACATGGATGGAGAAAATAGATGCTGGACCAAACCCTCCTTTCTTGTGTCAGAACAGAATACCATAACAGCAGTATACTGTCCTGACCTGAGGAAAGAGGTTTTGGCCTTTGAAAGCTAATTGAGAAATGTATTTAGTCCAATAAAAATGATATTATCATATTTTCTATTTTTTGTTTTATTTGTATTTGTTAACCTATAGTACAGTAATTGAAATATATCTCTTTATTTTTGCATAGTACAGGGGGACTGAGGGGTGGGTCCTGGTGCAGGTTGCAGGCAGCCTATGAGTGGTGCTGCCACTGCCCAGGTGAAGACTGCAGCAGACGGGATTTTAAGGTGGGGGGGGGGGAGGGGAGAGAACGCAATGCCTGTAAAAAACAAAAATCATTTTGAAAAGTTGGCTCCTATGGCTGGTGGTAGAACTTGAGACGTCCTGCTTTGTACGTCCTTTCTTAAAAGCTGCTCCACATTTTATCAATATTTCACTCTCATACATCACAGTCTACATTTCATGTAAAGATTTGCAAGGCCTAAACAACAGTGTTCCCATGACCAGGAGAGAAAGCAAAATAGATTAGGAGGGGGTATTTCAATCAGAAAGAGGTCCAGAGGCCTTTGCTACCAATACTGGTAACTTTAGATACTGTGTCTATTACAAACTCTGCATGACTCATCCTCCATTCTCCATATCACCTCCCCCCCCCCCCCCCCCCCCCTCTGTTGCTTCCCACAGGGATCAATTCTTTCTGATTAACTACCTCATCTGTCATGTTGATTGATCAGACACTAGGGTACTGAAGTGCCAGGATTCATAAAGCTCCCATTTCTTTGCACACTCAATAGCAGAGCCCAGGAGCACATCTCAGAGTCTTCTCTGACTGATACCATATATCATTTAGAGACAGCAGGGAAAGGGGAGCCACAAAAATAAACCAGCAATCTTTGGAAGGTACTCTATGCTGTGCTTGGTTTTAGGGAGCAGCATAATGGCCAAAGGTTCCTGTTTTTTCCAGGATCTGGCTTGGCTCTGGATTCATATCCCAACTGCATCTGGCCAATGGAAAATTTATTGTGCAACAAAAAACAGATATCCTGGGAAAGTACACATCACAGGGAAGACCTTTGTGGGGTTCCTTTAAGTAAGAGTGAAGATGAGACCAAACTAGCACAAATGGACAGCATATAACGAGAAATATAAGATGAAAATGGCCAATATTCAAAAATGCCCATCTAAGTTTAGGCTCTTATACTTGTGATCCACAAGGGTCATGTCTCTAGATCCAGAAGTTATGTGGCTACTGGCCAAGCAGTCAAAGATGGGACTGCCTGTTATGCAGATCTCTCTGCTCACTTAGCTGTGTAGGCACTGAATATGGCCAGTGCCCAGATAATTGCCAGCTTCTTCCCGACTCTGCCCCCGGACTGCCCCAGCACTAACCATTGAGCGCTGCAATGGTCAGAGCCAAAAGGGGCACCACCTGGTTAAGTGCTGCTCACTATCAGTGGCTGGCCCACTGAGCGTGGTTTAAGTGGGCACGAGCCTCTCCTGCTCACTTAAACCATGCTGAATATTGACCCCCCCCCCCCAAGTGGAGAAGTACAGTAGTGGTTAGTGCAGCAGACCTCGATCATGGGAAACTGGGTTCAATTCCCACTGCAGCTCCTTGTGACTCTGGGCAAGTCACCTAACCCTCCATTGCCCCCAGGTACAAATAAGTACCTGCATACACCATGTAAACCACTTTGAATGTAGTTGCAAAAACCACAGAAAGTCCCATTCCCTTTAGCTCAAAATTCATCTTAATTTATCAGCTTAAAAGTTAAGGGCCCAATATTTAGCTGGTAATGATCAGTTGGATTCAGCCGGTGGTGGTCAGCATTTTTTTTTTAATGCTGACCATGGCTGGCTAAATTATCCCTGGATATCCAGTGATGGGTCATGTCAGCAGAAATGAATATCCGGGGATAATTGTCCCAGTGCTGGCTGTTGGAGCTTATGTGGGTCTGGTTGAATATTGGCTGGGACCCGCAAAATTCACAGGCGCCCTCCGCCATAGTACCAGAAGGCTGCCACAAGAGGTAGAGGCAGCTGCTAGGGGGAGTGGGCTTCACTGCTGCCCCCACTGCCCCCCTCCCGCTGGACTACCAGGGATTGCAAGTAGAATTGGGGGGAGGGAAGTATCCTGCATGTTGAAAGGGTGGGAGAGGATGGGGGGGTTGTATGGTTAGGGGTCTTACAGTCCCATGACACAGGGGAAGGGGGATCATGACCAGAGGAGGGGAGGGGATTGGAAGGTCTCTGCAATTATTTTTTTGTTATGTGGGTTGCAGCTCATATTCAGCCGGAGCCCACATAGCTAAGTGCGTGAATTTGTTGGCTTAGCTATGCAGGTGCCAACACCACTTTCTGTACCACCCGTCTTGCTCACTTTTTTGATGCCCGGTTACAGCTGATATTCAGTGGCACTGCCCAGTTAAATGCCATTGAATTTCGGCGATTAGGCGGCCCTGAATGATTTAAACTTGCAGGAGCCTCTCTTACTTGCTTGAATTGGTTTGAATATTGGCCCAAGTGATTTTAAAGGTGCTGACTGTGGGCACAAAACAGATAGCACTCTTTTTTGCTGTATTATTGGGGTACCTGACACCTAGTGTAAATTAGAACAAAATGGGTCCTAAACAAGACTAACATTAGTAAGTACAGTGTCAGGAATAAATGTATCACCCCTTAGCCTTAGATCCAAGACCACTATGCCAAAATAATAGAGGAAACTAACTGTACTCTAGAGTGTGGCTGTCGGCATGAATGGCAGGCATTTAACATTGAGGGGTCATCCTTGAAAAAGCCGCTTGCTGGCAAAACGTGTGACATTTCGGATTGCAGAACCCCCTATACCCGACCATGCTTACCAAAAGCTAAGTACTACATTTAATTATGTGAAGTTTTGAAAAGTTTGGAGAATCTTTATAACAGATAAAATAAAACAAAATAAAAATACTTGGGGACTGGTGACGATTTTGGGAAAGTTCTAGGCGACACTGAAGTTTATTGACTGCTAGACTAGACCCCCATGCTGAGGTACTTTAAATTCTGTTTGCTAGAAAGTTTTGTGAAGAAAAGCTTGAAAACCTTTTATATACAAGTATGGATTGTTTATGATAGCCATAAAAACATAACAATAGCCACACTAGGTCAGGCAATGGTCCATGTATCCTGCTTCCAGTAGTGGCCAATCCAGGTCACAAGTACCTGGTAGAAACCCAATTAGCAGTAGCATTCCATATAAAACCCCAAATAGTAGCAAGATTCTCTGCTACCAATCCCAAGGACAGTAGTGGCTTCCCCCATGTCTATCTCAATAGCAGACTGGACTTTTTCTCCAGGAACTTGTCCAAACCTTTTTTTAAACCCAGATATGCTAACTGCTGTTATCACATTCTCCAGATATGAGTTTCAGAGCTTAACTATTCTTTGAGTGAAAAAATATTTCCTCCTATTTGTTTTTAAAGTATCTTCATGTAATTTCATTGACTGTCTCCTGGTCTTCGTACTTATTGAATGAGTGAAAAATTGATTCACCTTCACCCACTCAACCTCACTTAGGATTTTGTAGACCTCAATTCAGCTGAAGAGCTATTTCCTCATACAGGAGGAGTTCCAACCCCCTTATCATTTTGGTCACTCTTCTTTGAAACCTTTCTAATTCCGAAATATCTTTTTAGAGATACAATGACCAGAACTGAATGCAATACTCAAGGTGAGGTTGCAACATGGAGTGATAGAGAGGCATTATAAAATATTTGTTCTTATTTTGCATACATTTAAGCCATTCATTTGCCTAGATTTAGAACCATAATTTATGAGCCTAGTGCTGACAAGCAGCGCCTCCTAGCATTTTTTCCATGCCTTAAATCCACCCCTGTTGCCACCTACTTTCTATGCTCCTAAATGTAAGAATTCAGTGAAATTCTGAGTAAATTTAGGCACTCAACCCACGTAAAGTTTCGAAGAGGCTAAATTAGGAGCATCACTCTCAAAATGGCCTAATGGTTAGTGTAGGAAACTGGTCATACAGTAAGCATGTCAAGGAACTTATATGAGTTACTTCCGGAGGAAAATGCCTCAAGAAGCTCCTTTTCCACAAGTCAAGCGGATAAAGGGCTAGGACTTCTTCATCATCAGCAAAAAATCCCCCTAGTGTTAGTAGCTGGCCTTGTCTTAATATTAAGAGCCACTTACTCCTCTATCTTAATTTAAGGAGAGGTACTTAACTCAAAACACAAAGCTTTCTTCAAGGCTCCTTGGTGTTTCTGACCGTGGTCAACGTTGGCCTCCGTTTCGCCACTGCTGCATCAGAACCACTAGTCTGTGCTTCGAGTTAAGTACCTCTCCTTAAATTCAGATAGAGGAGTAAGTAGAAGACGATAATTATATCTTTTTCACTGTCAGGCTTATTTTCGAAAGTGATCGCTGGCGATCTTCCTACATAAATCGGAAGATGGCCGGCGATATCTCAAAAGCGGCCAAATCGATATAATCGAAAGCGGCTTTTTTGACACCATCGCCGCTTTCCCGTCGCTGCGCCGGCGAAAGTTCAAGGGGGTGTGTCGGCAGCGTAGCGAAGGCGGGACATGGGTGGGCATGGGCGTGGCTACCAGATGGCTGGCTTTCGCGGATAATGGAACAAAAAAAAAGCAGCGTTAAGCAGTATTTTACCAGGTTTACTTGGTCCTTTTATTTTCACAACCAAGCCTCAAAAACGTGCCCCAACTCACCAGATGACCACTGGAGGGAATGGGGGATGACCTCCCCGTAGTCCCCCAGTGGTCACCAACCCCCTCCCACACTAAAAAAATAAAAATCTTTTTTTGCCAGCCTGTATGCCAGCCTCAAATGTCATACCCAGCTCCCTGACAGCAGTATGCAAGTCCCTGGAGCAGTTTTTAATGGGTGCAGTGCACTTCAGGCAGGCAGACCCAGGTCCATCCCCCCCCCCCCCCTACCTGTTACACTTGTGGTGCTAAGTGTTGAGCCCTCCAACCCCCCCAAAACCCACTGTACCCACATGTAGGTGCCCCCCTTCACTCATAAGGGCTATGGTAATGGTGTAGAGTTGTGGGTTTGGGAGGGATTTGGGGGGCTCAGCACCCAAGGTCAGGGAGCTATGCACCTGGGAGCTATTTGTGAATATTTTTAAAATTTTTAGAAGTGCCCACTAGGGTGCCCGGTTGGTGTCCTAGCATGTGAGGGGGATCAGTGCACTACAAATGCTGGCTCCTGCCATGAGCAAATGCCTTGGATTTCGCCGGGTTTGAGATGGCCGTCATTTTTTTTCCATTATCGCTGAAAAACAAAACCGGCGATCTCAAACCCGGCGAACTCTGGCATTTGGCCGGGCTAAACCGTATTATCGAAAAAAAAGATGGCCGGCCATCTTTTTCGATAATATGGTTCCGGCCAGCTGTTGCGCCGCCGCCAAAATAGATCGCCGGCGATCTATTTCGCCAGCAATGTTTGATTATGCCCCTCTGTGGCTCTTAATATTAAGACAAGAAGGCCAGCTACTAACACCGGGGGGGGGGGGGGGGGGGGGGTTCGCCGATGATGAAGAAGACCTAGCCCTTTATCCGCTTGACTTGTGGAAAAGGAGCTTCTTGAGGCGTTTCCTCCCAAATTAACTCATATAAGTTCCTTGACATGCTTACTGTATGACCAGTTTCCTATATTTATATTAAGATTATTTGTCGTGAGTGGAAACTTGCTCCCTGGTATATCTATAGTTTATCTCTAATGATTAGTGTAGCAGGTTGGGGAACTGGGTTCGACTCCCACTGCTGCCTGATGGTCGGCACTTCCCCGGGATCAGGGTCTGCTGCACTGACCACCAGGCTACTCCTCTATTCCACACAAGAGGTGCCCCAAATGACCACTGGAGGGAATCGGGGATCACCTCCCCTTACTCTCCCAAGTCACAAAACATTTTTCCAAACAGCATTTTCAAAAGGAAAAGATAGACTTTTTATTTTTTGTAGAAAATGACCTTTCCTTTTCTGATTTTGGATGTTTTACAAAAAACGTCCAAATTCAGACTTAGAAGTCATATCCAAAAATGCCATTTGTGCATTTGACTTGCACAAAGTCACAAGGAGCAGCAGTGGCAATTGAACCCATGTTGCTAGGATCAAAGCCCACTGCACTAACCATTGAGCCACTCCTCCTCTGTTTTGGATATCTCGCATTTGCTTTTGTTCGAAAATGGACCAAAAAAAGGACGTACAAATCACAAGACATCCATAGCATTTTCGAACACAAAAGATAGACGTCTATCTTTATTGAAAATGATCTTTTTCCCTGTTAAGAATTTGGACGTTTTTGTAAAACGTCCAAATTCTGATTTAGACGTTCTAGCGAAAATACCCCTCCACATATACTTTGTTTATACTTGTTACATTCGCCTATTGTCTGCCACTGCCACACTGTTTTGTTTTTGCCAAGAACTAATGTCAGTAAACAGCAGGACAAACAAACCAAAAAAAGTAGAGAATGGACCAATAGAACTCCCACAAAATGATACTCATTTTGTGGGGGCTTCGATGACAATTTCAGAAGTTGAAGAACAAGGTCAGTGCCGGGCAGACTTCTACAGTCTGTGCCCTGAAAATGGCAAGGACAAATCAAGATCAAGTATACATATATAGTAACACATTATACCTTAGGCTATGAGTTTATCTGGTTGGGCAGACTGAATGGAACGTACAGGTCTTTATCTGACATCATCTACTATGTTACTATGGGGCTCATTTTCAAAAGATGTCCAAAAATTGGCATAAATCTGCATTTAAATGTTTTTCTCACAAAAACACCCAAATTGCTATTTTCAAAGCCAATTTTTAGATGTTGTTCTGTGAAGTCCATCAGAAGTGCATTCAAATCACAAGGGGGTGTGGTGTGTCAGGGGCATTTTAAGGGCAGGATTCGGGCATTCCCAAGACTTGGACATTTTTCTGTCATAACGGAATAAAGCAAAAACATCCAGGGTTATAAGTTGGACATTTTGGTCTAGACCTGTTTTTATTAACAAATAAGCCACAAAAAGTGCCATAAATGACCAGATGACCATTGGAGGGAATCAGGGATGACATCCCCTTACTCCCCCTGTGGTCACTAGCCACCTCCACCCCACCCCCCCAAAATTGAATAAAAACATAACTTACTAGCCTCTATGCCAGCCTCAGATGTTATACTCAGGTACATTAGAGCAGCATACAGGTCACTGGAGTAGTCTAGTGCACTGCAGACAGGTGGTCCTAGACCCATATCTCCCCCTACCTGTTACACTTGTGGTGTAAACTGTGAGCCCTCCAAAACTCACCAGAAACCCACTGTACCCACATATAGGTACCCCCTTCACCCATAAGGGCTATTGTAGTGGTGTACAGTTGGGGGTAGTGGATTTTAGGGGGCTCAGCAGACAAGATAAGGGGATAACAATGAGATATGTACCTGGGAGCATTTATTTGAAGTTCATTGCAGTGCCCCCTAGGGTGCCCTACTGCTATCCTGGGATGTCTGTGTGGCTAATCTACTAAGAATGCTGGCTCCTTCTATATCCCAATGGCTTGATTTTGTGCGTTTTTCACTTGGATGGGTTTTTTTTTTAATGGATCAAAAAGATAAGTGCATAGAGCACAAACATATCTAGCAAACAGCCATTTTCAAAAAAAGATAGACGTTTTTCTGTTTTGAAAATGGCTATATTGAATTTTGGATGTTTTTAGCAAAATGTCCAAAGTTGGACTTAGATGTCATATCGAACATGCCCCTTCTATGTTATCAGAGAATCAATCAAAAAAACTATTCATTAATTTATTAACTGGCCAAACAACAACTTTTCATCCTGAGGCACACAAATAAATGGAATACAAACAAGCTTTTCAGATGGACTTGACATGGAGCCATGTTTCGGTGAAAAACACCAGCTTCAGAAGTCACAGATCTAAAAGAGCTCAACTTATAGTTTGCAAAGTAGTCTAAATAAAGATTCGAGGTGCAATATCAGTGAAATTCACTGTGGAGCAAAGTACCGAGGTGCACACACCGTTAAAAAAAAAAAAAAAGGCCACCTGTGCTTTCCAGAATGCCAGCTTGAGACTGGACTTAGTAATTGAGGGCCCCTTCTACAAAGCAGCAGTAAGCCCAATGCAAGCTTACCGCTCGCTAAAAAGGAAGTACTGCCGGGCTACAGCAACAGCCCGGCAGTAGTTCCCTGTAGCGTTGGTGTGTACTGCCCTGTTATAGCTAGCACACGAGCCCTTACTGCCACCTCAATGGATAGCGGTAAGGGCTCCCCCTAAATGGCTATGTGGTAAATGCTTCACTTGCCACACAGCAATTCTCTGAAAAAAAAAGACCTACCTTTTACCCACTGCGGTAAAAGGGGGCCTCAGTGCATGTCAAAAACATGCGATGACGCCAGCGTAAGCCCCTTTTTGCCACAGCTTGGTACATTACAGATATGGTTTTGCAGTGAAATGCAGGCACAACAGTGTATCATGTTAATTTTTACCATTGCAGATATATACATGGAGTTGAGTATCTACAATTGACAGCAGGTAGAACAGAGTAGGAGAAAACTGGAAAAAAAGAAAGGGAAGCACAAAAGAGATGAACCTGCAAGGAGAAAACAAAATGGGAAAACTGAATGTAAAAGGAATTAGAGAAACAAGGGAGAAGAATTAGAGATCACGGGAAAGTGGAAAAATTGTGCAAATAGTAAAGAAAGGAGTAAACATGAAAAAAGCAGTAGAAAGAAAGATAGAAAGAGAGGAAATTTCTTTATGACCAGCAAAAATCACACATCTTCACGTGGGCACATATGTCAGCAAAAAGTATCAGCATTTTTTCTGGCTATTGCCTGGTGTTAATTTATGCTGTGCTAATGCACGCAAATCTCAGTGTTACTCTAGGAAAGAAAGCATATCAGCAGGTCTAGTTGTTATGCAGTTTTATTATGAATAGTCTAATGTTCTCAATTTATGTGTTAGGAAAGAACTCTTATCTAGCATTCTCCCAGTACACTGCAGTCACTGGTGCTTGATGGCTGGAATAATTGTCAATAAGTACTTCACATTACATATGTGAAGAGCAATTCTTGTGTCTCGCGCTTGCTTCTGCCCAGAGTGCTATTTTGTAAGCTTGCACGTCAAATAGTGAGCAACTGTGAAGTGGGTGTATATGTGGGAGGCGCATGAGCAGGACATGGGCATGCACACAGCTTATAGAATAGTGTAAGTTGCATGTGTTGATCGGTACATTTAGGTGTGCTAGTTACAACTGCCAATAACTTGGCTTAAGTGGTCATGCCTTCTTAATTCACTCATCGGTTATTTCACAATTGGATTACTGCAGCTCCCTCTATGTAGGCCTTCAGATTAAGGATCAACACCCGCTTACAATTAGTTCAAAACATCGCCATCAGAGTGCTTTATCACTTTAAGAAATTTGACTACATTACTTCTCATCTTAAATATTCACATCGGCTTCCCAATTCTCATCGCATCACTTATAAAATACTCCTGTTAATTTATAAAACTCTTGCTATCTCTGAACCTGTTTATCTTCTGAGATATCTTACACCTTATACTCAAACACAAGCACTACGATCATCACAACTCAACCTTCTCTCTGTTCCGTCATATAGAGAACTTTTTCACAAATACAGTAGACACACCATGCTTGCATTTTAAGGACCTATGTTATGGAACTCTCTGCCATCTCATTTCAGACAAGTCACCTTGCTATCTCTCTTTAAAACAGAAGTTAAGACTTCCCTATTTCAAGATGCTTATGTTCCAGATAAAATTACTTTACCTGGTGAACAGTTTTCCCCTTCATACTGTTTTTTCCCCTTTCCCTCTCTTTTCTATTTACTTTGTAGTTCTACCCTGATTTCTTATGCTTCATGTTGGTTTTCTCTTCTTTTCTCTCCTTTATTCTTAGATTGTACGCCACTCAGATGGCTTGCTCTGTTGGGCAGGATAGAAAGTCTTAAATAAACTTGAAACTTGTTTGCGCAATATTCTGTAATGGAATCAGTGTGCCCTGATGCCGTTATGTAATTGTATATATTTATTTATAATATTTATATCCCACTTACAACTAAGCAGGTAACAGAAAACAAACATAATATAATCAACATACAACAAACGTCAAACAGAATGCCAAGCAGAGAATTGATGCTTCTCATGCTACACTGAGGAGCCAAAAAGGAGGCACCAAATTATAGAATTACCCCTAGAACCTCTACATCAGAGGTACTCAAAGGGGTCCACAAGCCAGTCAGGTTTTCAGGATATCCCTAATGAATATATATGAGAGAGATCCACATATAACAGAGATGACAGGCATAAGGCATGCTCTACATCCTCAGGTGAATCCATCTTAAGAAGTTCCCTCTATACTTCCTCCTGGCTGGCCTCCACATTTCTGGCCCTAATTAGCAAATCGATTACTATTAATATCCTGAGAGCATCTTTTCTCCTGCAGTAAGACAGTGGCATTTATGTTAAGAGGTGTAGAAGATGTACAAGATTCCCTTCCACAACCTTCCCCTTGGAATTCTCGTGGGGGGGGGGGGGGGGGGGGGGGGGAGGGGGGACGGGAGGTCTCTTGGACCTGGTATATCAGGAACAGGAAAAATAGTGGAGAAATCCTAAAGTTCCCTTCCTGAGTACTATATACATTTCATTTTCTTTTATAATAAATAAGCATGTGAAAATCTGACTCAATGTCCATTAAAATAGAATTGAGATGTATTTCACACAAAGCAACTCATTATAATGACTGACATTTTGCAAGCTGCATTATTCATGCACCCCCAAAGGTGTTGCAAACTTACCTCCCCAGGAGCAAATTAAAAGGTGCCAATGCTTACAAATATCCCTCACCCACCCAGGAACTCACCATCCACACCCTGCCCCCCCCCCCCGCCACCGATATCATCTACTCAAGGCTAATAGGGAAGCCCATCATGGCTCCATAACTCAAAATGGCAGCCTAGCGGTTTTCTTGCAATGCTACTGCTATAGGGTCAGGCTGCCAAATATGATCATTTATGCAAAACAAATCATTAATCTCTTCATCTGAGTGACAAGAGAACTAGTTCAAGAGCACACACTGGATGTGGTCCATTTGGATTCCAGCAAAGCCTTTTTGTTATTGTTCCACACAGGAGGATTATGACCTTGGGATGGGTCCGAAAGTGGCAAAATGAACTAGAAACTGGTTAACTGACAGCCACAGAGGGTTGTCATAAATGGAATTAGCTTGAAGGAGGAAAAGGTGAGGGATGAAGAACCTCAGGGATTATCCTGGGATTGACTCTACTTAATATATTGCCAAAGGATTAGAGAGAAAAGTTTGCTTTTTTGAGGACAACACAAAAATGTGCAACAGAGTAACAACTCAGAAGACTTAGGCAACATGAGAAGTGATCTGCAAAAACTGGAAGACCAGTCAAAAGCTTGGAAGTAAAGCTTTAATATGATATCTGAGGACTGGCCAGTCTGTAAAAAGGGCTCCAGGAATTACCTGGGAAACTATAGACTAGTCAGCCGGATACCAATGCCAGGCAAAATGGTAGAAACTATTCTGAAAAACAAAGCTTTAGGCTATATGGATAGATAAGGCTTAATGTGACTGAGCCAATATGGATTAGCAAAAGGAAGTGTTGCTTTATTAATCTGTTAGATGTTTTTTAGGGTGATAGTAAGCAGGTAGGTAAGGGAGAACCGGTTGATACTGTGCCTGGATTTTCAGAATGCATTTGACAAAATCCCTCATAAAACTCCTGAGAAATGTTTAAAAAATCATGGGATGGGGGAATGCCCTATTGTGGATTGGGAACTGGTTAAAAACAGGAAACAGAATGGGATTAAATGGCTGGTTTTCTAGGTAGAGAAAAGTAAATAGTGGAATGTCTTAGGGATCTGAACTAGGTGCTTTTTAACATATTTTATAAATGATCTGGAAAAGAGAACCATGAGTGAGGTGATTAAATTTACACATGACATAAATTATTCAGAGTTGTTAAATCATGAGCAGAATGTGAGGAAGTGTGGGACCTGTGAGACTGGGGGATTAGGCATCGTAATGGCAGATGAAATTCAATGTAAACAAGTGTGAAGTGTCACACAGAGAAAAATATTCCTAACTATGGGTACACAATGCTGGGTTCCAATGTTATGAATCACCAGCCAGGAAAAGGATATTTCTCCTTCTCTACAGTGCACTGCACCGACCACTAGGCTACTCCAGGGACCTGCTTGCTGCTCTAATAGGACTGGCCATAGCATCTGAAGCTGTCATAGAGCCTGGTATGCACTGTTTCTTTCACATCTTTGGAGGGTAGAAGGGGGTCAGTGACCTCTGGAGGAGTAAGGGGGTCACATCTTAATCCCTCCAGTGGTTATCTGGTCATTTAGGACACCTTTTTGTGACTTAGTTGTGATTGAAACAGGTCTAAACCAAAACGTCTAACTTTTAGCCCTGGACGTTTTTGCTTTACTCCATTATGGCATAAAAACATCTAAGTTTTGGGAATGCCCAAATTCCACCTCAGCATGCCAACATGCTCCCTTGTGATTTGCATGTACTGCAGAGAAAAACATCTCAAATCAGAGTTCTGAAAAACGTGAAAAGTCCAAATGCCCTTTTATGCCATTTTTCTCTTTTGAAAATGAGCCCCAATATATCCTGAAGCAAGTCCAGAAAAAATAAAAGGAAATAAAGGACAGAGATCCACAACATCCTATCCTAGCCAAACCCTGTTATGACAAATATTCAGCCAATACTATCACCCAATGAAAATAATCATTTATCTCCAAGCCTGTGCAGTTGTTATAACATTTTTATCTTCCTGAGCCTGAAAAAGCTTTTCTAATTGTGAAGGATCTGAGAAGATATAGTCCTTCCCCTGAAATTTCACTTGAATACTATCTAGGAAATTTCAAGAAGGTCATGATAAGGGACAATGCCCTAGGTCTCACCTTAAGATGAGTTCAGGAAAAGATTAGTTCATTTTCATGGTTCTCCCACATATGTTTATCATAATGTATTTCAAAGGACCCAACACTTAGGTCCTTTGAAATACATTATGATAAACATATGTGGGAGAACCATGAAAATGAACTAATCTTTTCCTGAATAAATTTATCAAAATCTTAACTCTATTTTCACTACAAGCAAATGTAGCCATTAAGGTACCTCTTATTGTAGTTTCTTGAATAGATGTTTCCAGCATCGTGGTCAGGTTGACTGCCAGTACCTCTTCAATCCCTCCACCAGAAATATTTTTTTAAAAAGAGGAAATATAATCATCTTTGGAAATTTTGGGGAGGGATGAAAGGTCCAAGGACAGGACCTCCAGCTATTTCAACATCTCCATTGGGGCAATTATATTATTATACAGAAAATTCACGAAACGCAGAGTATTAGCTCATAACTGATTCTCTACTCTTTCCAATCTATTTCTTTCACCAAGGAAGCATTAACTTCTTCTAATGATCTAATTTCCCCTGAGTGATCATTCAATTTCCCACTGTGGGAAATAACATCAGTCACTTTAGCTGCTGCGTTGCTAGTAAATGAACACAGCTGAAATAGACAATTGGTTAACATCCCTTCTATTTTTGATATAAGCGTCCAGTTTTCCATATTTTTTTAAATTTGTACCCCACGCTTTCCCACTCATGGCAGGCTCAATGCGGCTTAGGTACTTATTTGTACCTGGGGCAATGGAGGGTTAAGTGACTTGCCCAGAGTCACAAGGAGCTGCCTGTGCTTGCAGTGGGAATCAAACCCAGTTCCCCAGGACCAAAGTCCACCACTCTAACCACTAGGCCACTCCTCCATCTTTTGGGGAAGTGGCCAAAATTATCTCATTCCCCATACATCCTGAAAGGTAACTGGTTGGAGTACCAGAATGAGGCCTGGAATGCCCAGAGAGGCAGCCATTAAGATCCATTCCATCTAGGGTTACCATATGGCTCCAGAAAAAGGAGGACAGATTGAGCCAGCCGGGTTTTACTTCCATTGTTTTCAATGGAAAGCAATTGCGCCAGCCGGGTTTTACTTCCATTGCTTTCAATGGAAAGCAATGGAAGTAAAACCCGGCTGGCTCAATCCGTCCTCCTTTTTCTGGAGCCATATGGTAACCCTAATTCCATCCCCACAATTAATCTCCTCCATCCTCACCCATACCCACAGGAGTCAATGCTATTATTTACTTGCTCACAGCCCTCTGTTTCCTCCCAACCACAACAGCCTCCCCTGTTTTTTGGATGGTATTTACTATTCAACCAATGAATGTTCCAAGCCTCATTCTGGTGTTCCAGATGCCTCTCTGGACATTCCAAGCCTCATTCTGGTGCTCCAATTGCCAGTTTTGGTGCATTCCAAGCCTCAGACTGGAGTCACCAGAGATTTTGACTACACTTGTGGGAATTCCACGGCAACTTCTTCTATCCCTGCGGGAATCCCACGGCAAATTCTTCCATACCAATGGGAATCAAGCAGGTTTCAGGGGATTCCTGCAATCCCCATTCCTGTGCAGCTCTTTATTGTCTCCCCAGGTGTGCAAGCTTCTACACTAATCACTCCAGCAGCTCCAGGAAAGGGGGGGGGGGGGGTGACTGTAAACACTCTAGCAAAGGCACAGCAGCACTATATGAAGGGACTACAGAAGAGGAAGAGGCTGCAATCCCCTGGGTTATGTTTGGTCCCTAAAGAAAGAAATATAAGAGGCAATTGAAAGCCTGGTTGAACAGACTAAAGGAGAAGGACTGGAAGTAAAAGTCTATAAAGATTAAGTTGTGCATGGCAGCCTAGGCAGAGAGAAGCCTAAAAAGGGGAAAAGTGGCTGCAACGGGAGCCCCAGTGTTAGATTGGGAAGGGTATTGTAGGTTTGAACCCAGTAGAAATTGGAGTAACTGGATGGAAAGATATATGTTTAGTAACTGCAAAGCACAGCAACCCTGGTTGGAAGACAGGGGGAGGGGAGTAGCGCATTCCTTCTGTCCTATGCTGTGAAGCAAAAGGAGACAGCATTAGAAGTGCAGGGAAGTGTTTATGTTTATTAAAACTTTCTATACCGCCCTAGCTGACTGGCAGATCTGGGCGGTTTACAAATCTAAAAATAAAAAAGAGGAAAGGAACTACAATAGCTGCCCTGGCAGGTAAAATGGGATTTGGCATAACATTTTAGGAGAAGGGGAAGGAAGTAGCATTCCTTCTACTCTGTGCTGTGAAACAAAAGCAGGCACCACTAGAAGTGCTGGGAGGAGGTAAAAGGGATTTGGAACTATCCTTGTTGAAAGGGGGTTTTGGTATAACCCAGCTGAAGTAGGCTAAGTAGGATCCTGCTGGTAAATTCAATGGAGGACAGAAAAGTTGGTAATGTCCGATTAAATTGGATTTTTAAGCTTTATTATATGCTTTCTATATGGGTTGTGACAAACATAAAAATTCCATTAGCTTTTTTGGTTTAGATGCATAAAATTAAATGCTTTTTGTTGGTTACTTAATTACTGCATGGAAAAGGAACATGATGCCCCTGAAAAGAGGACGTGTTTAAAACTTTAATGAATGATATTCTGTTCATTTAAAGCATGAGAAAGGCTTATTTGTTAATTGGGGAATCACCTTGGGGACAGGGTAGTCTGATCCTGGAGGATAGGGCATCTGTACCTTAGCAGAGGCAGTTATCGGCTGTCAGAGATGTCAGAACCAGGGCACAAGCACTAGGTTGGCCCCTAATTGTCATAATGCCCACCCGCAAACCATGCACTATCAGAGATATGTGTGTACTTACAGAATAGTGCCTAGGCAGCATAGTGAGATATATGTGCGTATGCTCATACATATGTGCATAAATGCAGGTATTCTAACCATTTATGTGTAAATGTAGGCCCCTTTTCATAGAATAACCCTCCCCTCCCCCAGTTCCTGCCCCCTCTCACAGCATGTGTGAATTAGCGTGTTGTCAAGCCACCGTGGTAATTGTTACTATGCTCGTGCAATAACAGCATATACTAAGTCATGTGTTAACTGCTTAATGCACTTTAGCAAAAGTTTATATAGAACTGTTTTGGTGCAACACCTGCAAACTTTTTATACTTACCAAAGTGCTGTTTTCCTGTCTCCAGAACATGACTTGGATCAGGGAACAGAAAATCAAGGCAAAGCAGAGAAATCCCTGCAGAGCAGGAGAGAGAATTGTCACTCACATATTTTATTCACATGAGTGCTTCCCACATATTCCTAGGCATGTAGAACGTTTCTGAAAGGATAAGATAGAGAATGAAGAACTAGATATGGGGTGAAGCTTAGCTATAAGTATACAGTTCTATGCAAAAGTTTAGACTTCCCCCCTCCCCCACATCCTCAATCAAATTGTATGCTTCACTGAAGCCCTATGTGAAAAGAAGCTGACAGCCTTTCCATAGTAAAAAGTTAGACATGACATTTTTCTGTAAATTTTAATGCATAATTGTTATTTATTTCTGATTTTAACAGATTGAAAATAATAAAAAGGTAATTATGGCTGGTGCAAGAATTTGGACATCCATCCAATTGGTCCTTTAGTACTTGATGCAGTATGATAACCATGGTTAGCTTAGTGAAAGTCAGGCTTGGGGCCTAAGTTAAAAGCTAGTATGATGACTCTACTGTTACTTTTTTCCTTCTCTCTGCATATTTCTGCTCTAGAGAGAGAATTCTCAGGCTGGTACAAGAAAACATGTTTTTATGTATATGTTCTTATGAGTAGTGCATAGTACAGATGGACACTGAGATGGGAAAAACATATCTGTCATGTGTACCTGTAGTAAACGTTTTAAAAATAAATTTTTTATGCTTCCTTAGTGGCTACAGCGGTGTTTCCCAAGTCCGGTCCTGGAGTACCCCTTGCCAGTCAGGTTTTCAGGATATCTGCAATGAATATGCATGAGTGATTTGAATATCCTGAAAACCTGACTGGCAAGGGGTACTCCTGGACTGGATTTAGGAATCACTGGGCTACAGCAACCATGGCCCCCTAAATGCAGAGAGTATAATGCTTCTTACTTATACATTTTATTTATTAGGATTTATTTACCGCCTTTTTGAAGGAATTTACAGTAAGAGTAGATCAAGCATGAGCAATAGGCAATTACAGCAGTCAAAATATTCAAATAACAATATAAAGTATGGCACAGTATATTATTTACAATGTCAACACAATATGTAATAGAACATTATAATTGATAGTGAAGGGTAAAGCAAAGATGGAACATATAGATAGGTAAGAGAGTAAGAAGAGTTAAAAAGTACGTGACTGATTTAGAGAAAGTTGCACACGAGGTCAGAGAGATGGTTAAATGTTATCTCAGCTAGGGTAGGAGTGGATAAACATGTCCTGCAACATGGCCATGCGGTAAGAGAACTCTTACCGCATGGCCATGCGGCAGGGAGCCCTTAACGCCACCCACTGAAGTGGCGATAAGGGCTCCTGCCCTAACCCGTTAGTAAATGGGCAGCATGTGGCAATGCCTGATTACCACCGGGTTATCGCCAGACAAGCCATTTCTGGGGGTTTTCTTTTTCCCCTGGAAATGGCAGTCGCTCGGGATGTGACTACCGCTGGCAGCCATGTTGGGCCAGCAGTAATCCCGGAAGAGCGAGTGGTAAGCCCATGTTGGGCTTACCACCACTCTGTAAAAGAGCCCCTTAATTATCGCGCTCATTGTTCAGATTTCCACATCATTTATAAATGCGTTAAATAGCACCAGTCCCAGTACAGATCCCTGCGGCACTCCACTATTCACCCTCCTCCATTGAGAGAAATAACCATTTAACCCTGTTTTCTAGTCCATACCAGAACACTGCCTCCCATCCAATGACTCTTTAATATTCTCAGGAGTCTCTCATGAGGAACTTTGTCAAAAGTTTTCTGAAAATCCAGATATACTACATCAACCGGTTTACCTTTATCCAAATATTTATTCACGCCTTCGAGAAAAGAAACAAATTGGTGAGGCAAGACTTCCTTTGGCTGCACCCATGCTGACTCTGAACCATTAAACCATGTTTATTTATGTATTCCATAATTTTATTCTTTATAATAGTTTCCACTATTTTACCTGGCACTGATAATCAAGCTTTCCCTGATCACCACTGGAACCTTGTTTAAAAATTGGTGGTACATTGGCCACCCTCCAATCTTCAGGTACTATGGACGATGTTAATGACAGGTTACATATTACTAACAGCAGATCAGCAATTTCATGCTTGAGTTCCTTGAGTACCCTTGCCATTTGGTTCAGGTGATTTACTACTCTTTAATTTGTCGATTTGGCTCAGTACGCCTTCCAGGTTCACTGAGGTTTCTTTCAGTTCCTCCACATCATCACCCTTGAAAATCATTTATGGAATAGGTAGATCTCTTACACTTCTTCTCTAAAGACCGAAGCAAAGAATTCATTCAGTTTCTCCGTTATGGGCTTGTCCTCCCCAAGTGCCCCTTTTGCTCCTTCATGGTCTAACGGCCCCACGGATTCCCTTGCAGGCTTTCTGCTTCTGTTGTACCTCAAAAAGTTGTTACTGTGAGTTTTAGCTTCTGCGGCAAGTTTCTCGTCATATTCTCTTTTAGCCTTCTTTATCAATGCTTTGCTTCTGACTTGCCAGATCTTATGTTGCTTCTTATTTACTTTCCAGTCAATATTCAGCCAGCATTGGTCAGTGTTTTTTTTTTTTTTTTTTTAAATGTTGGCCACTGATCCTATTTGACTATTGGTACAGAATATCCAGGTCTGGGTGAGCTGCTGGGAGTTACCCAGTACTGCCAATATTCAGAGGTCATACCTTGATAACTACCTAGTTAATTTAGGATAGCCTTTTTTCAGTCCTGTGGTGCCTGCATAATTCCTGGCTCTGCCTCTGGCCTGCACCAACACTAACCAAATATTCCTGCTGTGCTCTTCCCAGTTATTCAGTGGAGCTATCTGGATTAGTGCCACTGATTATCTGGGTTGGATTCAGTGAAATGGAGTTATCCAGGTAAGTGCTACTTCAACCTGGATAACCCTTTTCTCTTATTAACATAGTAACATAGCAGATGATGGCAGATAATGACCTGTACAGTCCATCCAGTCTGCCCAACAAGATAAACTCATAGTAAAAGGTATGATGCGATACTACATAAGCATACTTGGTCTCGATTTGTCCTTACCATTTTCAGTGCACAGACCATAGAAGTCTGCCTAGCACTTGCCTTGTTCTCCAACTACTGAAGCTGTTATAGAAGCCCCAGTCCAGCTCATCCAAATCTGTCCAGCCACAATCAAGGCACAGACTGTAGAAGTCTGCCCGTCACTGGCTTTGCTTCCCAGTTACTGGTGTTGCCATGTAATCACCACTAAGCTTGTCTGGTTCCAAGCCTTCTATGCAGGATTCCTTTGTGTTTATCCTATGCTTTTTTTTTAATTCCGTTACCATTTTCATCTCCACCACCTCCTGCAGAAGTGCATTCTGGGAGTCTAACACCCTCTCTATGAAATTATTATTACAAGGAAGATGACCTATGAGTGTGAATTTTTATCTAACCTGCACCCAGAAGACGCTAATCAAGTCAATCTAACAGGATCCTATTTCCAGTTAAATTCAGAGTACACTCTCATGGTTCTTCCTCCACCCCCATCCTGCTCTCTGTTGGAGTTCCTCAGGGATCTGTCCTTGGACCCCTTCTTTTTTCAATCTACACCTCTTCCCTGGGCTCCCTGATCTCATCCCATGGTTTCCAATATCATCTTTATGCTGATGACACCCAGCTTTATCTCTCCACACCGGACATCACTGCCGAAACCCAGGCCAAAGTATTGGCTTGCTTATCCGACATTGCTGCCTGGATGTCCACCCGCCACCTGAAACTGAACATGGCCAAGACCGAGCTTATTGTCTTCCCACCCAAACCCACATCCCCTCTCCCTCCACTCTCTATCTCAGTTGATAACACCCTCATCATCCCCGTCTCATCTGCCCGCAACCTCAGAGTCCTCTTCGACTCCTCCCTCTCCTTCTCTGTGCATATCCAGCAAAAAGCCAAGACCTGTCGCTTCTTCCTCTATAACATTAGCAGAATTCGCCCTTTCCTCTCTGAGCACACCACCCAAACTCTCATCCACTCTCTCATTACCTCTTGCCTTGACTACTGCAACCTACTCCTCACTGGCCTCCCACTTAGCCATCTATCCCCCCTTCAGTCCGTTCAGAACTCGGCTGCACATCTTATCTTTCGCCTGGACCAATTTACTCATATCACCCCTCTCCTCAAGTCACTTCACTGGCTTCCGATCAGGTACCACATACAGTTCAAGCTTCTCCTACTAACCTACAAATGCACTCGATCTGCAGCCCCTCCTTACCTCTCTACCCTCATCTCCCCTTACGTTCCTATCCGTAACCTCCGCTCTCAAGACAAATCCCTCCTCTCAGTACCCTTCTCCACCACTGCCAACTCCAGGCTCCGCCCTTTCTCACCCCATGCTTGGAATAAACTCCCTGAACCCATACGCCAGGCCCCCTCCTTGCCCATCTTCAAATCCTTGCTCAAAGCCCACCTCTTCAATGTCGCCTTCGGAACCTAACCACTACACCTCTATTCAGGAAATCTTGACTGCCCCAACTTGACATTTCGTCCTTTAGATTGTAAGCTCCTTCGAGCAGGGACTGTCCTTCTTTGTTAAACTGTACAGCACTGCGTAACCCTAGTAGCGCTCTAGAAATGTTAAGTAGTAGTAGTAGTAGTTAAATTGCTTGTCCTGGTTAACACAATCATCTGTGTCTGATATCCTGGAATGACAATACCATTACAAAACTCTGTAAGCCACATTGAGCCTGCAAATAGGTGGAAAATGTGGGATACAAATGCAATAAATAAAATCAAGTGATCTTGAGGCACCTTGTATAGTTGTTATTGATGATATACTAGGTCTCACATCAGGCAACCTACAGTGACAACAGTGAGTCTGAGACTGGGATAACCAGTTCAAAGCCACAGAAGAGTGTGGGGGTTGTGGAAAAAAAGGCAGGGTCAAAGTCTCAGATTTCCAAGAGAAAACAATAGTCTAATCCAAAAGGTTTATTATGTAAACTAGACACTAAAGGGGGAAATCTGAGGTGTTAGTTAAATGAACCAGTTCTTCAGTTTCAAATCAACAAGTTGTTTTGCTTTTCCTGAACAGACTGTAAGAATTACAGGAGCAAGGCAAAGGAAAAGAGGGAAAGAGTATAGAAACACGAACTGGGAGCTGACAAATGGTTCCTTCCTTCTGCCAGTACTGTAACCTCAGCTGCAGCAAAACTTGCAGAAAGGTCTTGGAAGGAGAGAAAAGAGATGATGTCATTGTGGAAAGAATAAGACAGAGCCAGATGCACTGCACCGCTCACCACCTTACTGGGCTCAGGATTCTTGGCAACCTATTGATTGCTCCACACTGAGCATTTTAACCTTCAGAACCTGCTGTCTGGAGAAGAAAGGGGACACAGAGAGACAAAACCATTACTCAACTAGAAAGAGAGACAGAATGCAAATGAGGCAGAGAGGTGAACACAGAGAGGATAGGCTACAGTAATAATACAACCTTGTGCTTTATAGCAAATAAAGGTCTGCCCACTAACATGTTTAGGGTTCTAACTGGTGCTCTGTGTAGGTTACTCCTAGGCTTTCTGTTTGGGGCTCTTATACCAGCTGTGTGCAAGTTACTCCCACACCTTCTGTTTGAGGTTATAACTGTTGCTCATGGCAAACTATCCCTGTTACCATGAGTTACCCCAGAGCTTCATTTCCACCTTCCTGCCACTGGGGGTCCTATGGCTTTATTCCACACATTTTTGAATTATGTTTATGTTTATTGAAATTTTATATACAGCTTTTACTTAACAAAAAGGTCAAAGCGGTTTACAATCCAAAAGTGTAAGAAATGGAGAATGCCACAAATGATAAAAAGTAAAGAAAAACATTCACACAATAAGAAGGAGATGTACAGTGGGGGAAATAAGTATTTGATCCCTTGCTGATTTTGTAAGTTTGCCCACTGACAAAGACATGAGCAGCCCATAATTGAAGGGTAGGTTATTGGTAACAGTGAGAGATAGCACATCACAAATTAAATCCGGAAAATCACATTCTGGAAAGTATATGAATTTATTTGCATTCTGCAGAGGGAAATAAGTATTTGATCCCCCACCAACCAGTAAGAGATCTGGCCCCTACAGACCAGGTAGATGCTCCAAATCAACTCGTTACCTGCATGACAGACAGCTGTCGGCAATGGTCACCTGTATGAAAGACACCTGTCCACAGACTCAGTGAATCAGTCAGACTCTAACCTCTACAAAATGGCCAAGAGCAAGGAGCTGTCTAAGGATGTCAGGGACAAGATCATACACCTGCACAAGGCTGGAATGGGCTACAAAACCATCAGTAAGACGCTGGGCGAGAAGGAGACAACTGTTGGTGCCATAGTAAGAAAATGGAAGAAGTACAAAATGACTGTCAATCGACAAAGATCTGGGGCTCCACGCAAAATCTCACCTCGTGGGGTATCCTTGATCATGAGGAAGGTTAGAAATCAGCCTACAACTACAAGGGGGGAACTTGTCAATGATCTCAAGGCAGCTGGGACCACTGTCACCACGAAAACCATTGGTAACACATTACGACATAACGGATTGCAATCCTGCAGTGCCCGCAAGGTCCCCCTGCTCCGGAAGGCACATGTGACGGCCCGTCTGAAGTTTGCCAGTGAACACCTGGATGATGCCGAGAGTGATTGGGAGAAGGTGCTGTGGTCAGATGAGACAAAAATTGAGCTCTTTGGCATGAACTCAACTCGCCGTGTTTGGAGGAAGAGAAATGCTGCCTATGACCCAAAGAACACCGTCCCCACTGTCAAGCATGGAGGTGGAAATGTTATGTTTTGGGGGTGTTTCTCTGCTAAGGGCACAGGACTACTTCACCGCATCAATGGGAGAATGGATGGGGCCATGTACCGTACAATTCTGAGTGACAACCTCCTTCCCTCCGCCAGGGCCTTAAAAATGGGTCGTGGCTGGGTCTTCCAGCAGGACAATGACCCAAAACATACAGCCAAGGCAACAAAGGAGTGGCTCAGGAAGAAGCACATTAGGGTCATGGAGTGGCCTAGCCAGTCACCAGACCTTAATCCCATTGAAAACTTATGGAGGGAGCTGAAGCTGCGAGTTGCCAAGCGACAGCCCAGAACTCTTAATGATTTAGAGATGATCTGCAAAGAGGAGTGGACCAAAATTCCTCCTGATATGTGTGCAAACCTCATCATCAACTACAGAAGACGTCTGACCGCTGTGCTTGCCAACAAGGGTTTTGCCACCAAGTATTAGGTCTTGTTTGCCAGAGGGATTAAATACTTATTTCCCTCTGCAGAATGCAAATAAATTCATATACTTTCCACAATGTGATTTTCCGGATTTAATTTGTGATGTGCTATCTCTCACTGTTACCAATAACCTACCCTTCAATTATGGGCTGCTCATGTCTTTGTCAGTGGGCAAACTTACAAAATCAGCAAGGGATCAAATACTTATTTCCCCCACTGTATGTGTTAGACGGGGAGAGTCTGATAGGTACGGACGGGGAGAGGGATCTTGGGGTGATAGTATCTGAGGATTTGAAGGCGAAACAGTGTGACAAGGCGGTGGCTGTAGCTAGAAGGTTGTTAGGCTGTATAGAGAGAGGTGTGACCAGCAGAAGAAAGGGGGTGTTGATGCCCCTGTATAAGTCGTTGGTGAGGCCCCACCTGGAGTATTGTGTTCAGTTTTGGAGGCCGTATCTTGCTAAGAATGTAAAAAGAATTGAAGCGGTGCAAAGAAAAGCTACGAGAATGGTAAGGGATTTGAGTTACAAGACGTATGAGAGACTTGCTGACCTGAACATGTATACTCTGGAGGAAAGGAGAAACAGGGGTGATATGATACAGACGTTCAAATATTTGAAAGGTATTAATCCGCAAACGAACCTTTTCCGGAGATGCGAAGGCGGTAGAATGAGAGGACATGAAATGAGATTGAAGGGGGGCAGACTCAAGAAAAATGTCAGGAAGTATTTTTTCACAGAGAGAGTAGTGGATGCTTGGAATGCCCTCCCGCAGGAGGTGGTGGAAATGAAAACGGTAACGGAATTCAAACATGCGTGGGATAAACATAAAGGAATCCTGTTCAGAAGGAATGGACCCTAAGGAGCTTAGCCGAGATTGGGTGGCAGAGCCGGTGGCGGGAGGCGGGGATGGTGCTGGGCAGACTTATACGGTCTGTGCCAGAGCCGGTGGTGGGAGGCGGGACTGGTGGTTGGGAGGCGGGGATAGTGCTGGGCAGACTTATACGGTCTGTGCCAGAACCGGTGGTGGGAGGCGGGGATAGTGCTGGGCAGACTTATACGGTCTGTGCCCTGAAAAGGACAGGTAGAAATCAAGGTAAGGTATACTCAAAAAGTAGCACATATGAGTTTATCTTGTTGGGCAGACTGGATGGACTGTGCAGGTCTTTTTCTGCCGTCATCTACTATAAGAAGGTACACAATCCCAAGCATGATTGGCTGATAATTCTGTTACCTCTTTATGTCTCCGCCACCTTCCCTGTGAGGGCACTCCAGGTAGCCACCCAATGGTGTCTCTAGATAGAATGGAGGGAAGATGGGACTCAAGAAGATCCATGAAGATGAATGTGGAAGAGTGAAGCAATAAAAATAAAAGTCTGCTTCAAAGAAAGAAAAAAAAGAAAGAAAATTTTGTTAGGGAGGTGAGCTGAGGCTGAAGGGCAGGAATAGAGAGAAAGGAACAGGAAGGAAGCAGAACATTGTGAGACGGCTGGAACATTGTCTGCCTTTTGGTGCCATCTAGTGACAGATTCAGTGATTACAACTTCTAAAATCATAAAATTATATCAGCCAATATTCAAAACGCATGTCTGTGGTAACTGCTGATATTCAGTGGCACTTAGCTGGTTAGCACTAATGAGTATTAGTGGTTAGCACTTGTGGGCTTTCCTGGGGCAGAGTTGGCACTTATGCAGTTAAGTGTTGATATTCATCTCTTGACTGCATAAGATAACCGCTTAAAGTGGACCGCATAAAAATCAGCTCTATCTTTAAGCGGTTCAGGTTATGCAGTCAAGGGCTGAATATTGCACTTAAACGCATCAGCTTTAGTGGCTAACCTAAAACTGGATATTCAATGCCGGTGCCCGGACATGGCCGGGCATTGAATATCCGGGAATACAGCTGGCAGCAGACATAAAAACGCTGGACCACCGCTGACTGAATATTGGCCAGATAAGATTTAGGTTAACTCGCAAATCTAGGCATGTTTAAGGTATTTGAAGATACCATAAATCATTCGGCTGAAAATTCGAACCCACCCACTACATATTTAGTTGGACATCCTCAGCACAATGTTCAATGGCAGCCACAAAAACAAATAGAATATTAGGAATTGTTTGTAAAGAAACAGGAAATGAAAGTAGAAATATAATGCCTCTGTATCAATCTGCATATCCCTGCCATCTATACAGTGGTAGAACTCGCCTCTCTACAAGTACCTGTACATTCAGTGTTGCTTGATATCTGTATAGTGGCACTGTTTGTTCGATATACAGCCTTTCTGAGGTACAACTAAAACAGCATTGAATATACATGCATAATTTAACCAGCATAGTTGGTGTTTAAGAAAATGCCAACTACAATGTTTAAATTTGTGGTATGGAGCAGGTTAATAGGGAATTGCAATTTACTCTATCAAATATGTCTTACCGTATAATGATCGGAGGCCAGGTTTTAAATTAGGTCAGATGCCTACTACAGTAAATGCAATGCAAGTCTATAACTACTACTACTACTTATTTCTATAGTGCTACTAGACATACACAGTGCTGTACATTAAACATGTAAGAGACAATCTCTGCTTGACAGAGCTTACAATCCAATCAAGACAGAGAAGCAGGACAAATAAGAGATAAGGAATTACTTAAGGTGGGAATGATAAAACAGTGAACAGGCGTTATGAATTAAAAGCAGCCTCAAAAAGGTGGGCTCTTAACCTAGATTTGAAGATGGCCAGAGCTGGAGCTTAATGTACTGATTCAGGAAGTCTATTCCAGAGGTATGGTGCAGCAAAGTAAAAGGAACGGAATCTGGAGTTTGCAGTGAAGGAGAAGGGTACAGATAAGAGAGATTTACCTGATGCACGGAGTTCCCAGGGAGAGTGTAGACAGACCTGGGAAAGCTACTGCTTATCCGTGGGGGTTAGTAGCAAGGAATCTTTTTAGGATCCTGTCTGGTACTTGTGACCTGGATTGGCTGTTGTTAGAAACAGGATACTGGTCTTGATGCTCCTTTAGTCTGACCCAGTATGGCAACTCTTATGTACCCCTATATTTGTATACTACCTGGATTATTTATTTACTTATCCATTCTGGATTTATGTTTAAATCTTTTTTATTGATGAACCACAACTGAAGGTAACAAGTACAAGTCCCTGCAAAATACATGAACATACCGCTAACAGTGAGATTCATACAGTGGAAAATGTTCACCATTAAACGATTTACATTTTCTCCCCCATTCTCACTCCCATGATGTAACAAGCGATATCCTCTGTTCCAATTCTCATCTCTCCCTCCCACTGCTCACTTCCCCCCCCCTACGTAGTTTCCCCCCCCCAAAAACAACTACCCTGATGTCCCTTCCCCCTATTCCCCCCATGCCCCCCCTCAATTCCAGATCCCCCTCCCAGCACAAGTATTCTGGTCTTACTCCTTCTCCTGCCACTACCCCATTTACACTTAGTTCAAAATTCTGCTTCTCGCTGCAGGTTGCAGTGTGTCCCAAAAGTTTGCCCAAGTCTTTTGTAGCTGCTGGTCCTCTCTGGATGACACCATTCTGGATTTATTTAAAAACACTTCTATACCACTTAAGCGAAACCAGCTGAACTGAGAGGCTTACAAATAACACCAAATAATATAAACACAAAAGCTATCGCTCTGGGAATTCTGAAGGTGATATTTACATTTTAATAAACAAATAGTTTTGGGACAAGGAGACCAGCTATGAAATTAGCCAGTAGTAAATTTAAACCAAATTTAAGAGAATGCTTTTTTTTTTCAGTCAACACAAAATTAATAAAATGGCAAGTTTAAAAGGCATTTCTATGGGTAAAACTGTTTAACTGTTTAATGTATAGAAATAGGTTTTAATAAAATTGCCCTCTTGGCATATAGGTAAAGTTGAGTGTTTAGGCACAAACGTTATAAAATATGAGGTAAGAAAATTAGCCTTGGAAATTTCCTAACTTACCCCCATGTTTACAAAGCCACGCGGCAATGCCAACACAGCTCATTCAAAATGAATGGGCTGTGTCAGCATTACCGCACCGCCAGCCGCTAGCGTGGCTTTGTAACCAGGTGGGTTAAACTGCTTAGATATCCAGACAGTGGCTGAATACTGCTGCTATCTTTACATGTAGTGGTGTTCACTGCTGGATAAGTATATTCAGTAGCACTCACTATGGGGCCCTTTTATTAAGCTGCGGTATTAGCGTGTGCCTACCGCATGCCAAAAAGCACTGCCATGGGATTGCGTTGGTTAGCTTAGTGGAGTTTTAAAAAGGTTTGGACCGCTTCCTATAGGAAAAGTCCATAGACCATTATTAAATTGGACTTGGGGGAAATCCACTATTTCTGGGATAAGCAGTATAAAATGTTTTGTACTTTTTTGGGATCTTGCCAGGTATTTGTGATCTGGATTGGCCACTGCTGGAAACAGGATGCTGGGCTTGATGGACCTTTGGTCTGTCCCAGTATGGCAATACTTATGTACTACTACTACTAATCATTTCTATGGAGCTACTCAGTGCATATTTTCTAGTGGAAAAGGTGCCTGTACTCAAATGGCAGGCCACCCTTTAGGGGTGCGAGTGATCACTGAGGGACCCACCCCACAATAGACAGGCCCCCTGCAACCAGTAACAGAAAACGTGCTGGTACTCAGTACCCCCAAATACCCCCTCAAAAAAAGCCCTGGAGCTATTAGACATACGCAGCACTGTACACATTACATACAGGTACTTTCCTTGTCCCTAGGGGGCTCACAATATATTTTTGTACCTGGGGCAATAGAGGGGTAAGTGACTTGCCCAAGGTCACAAGGAGCTGCAGTGGGAATCGAACCAAGGTTGCCAGGATCTAAACCTGAGCACTAACCATTAGGCTACTTTTCCACTCCTGAAGCATCCCGCGATAGTGTGCCAAGTTGTGCATGCTAATCCTGTGCCAAAAAATTGTTTTTATTTTTTGGAATGGGAGGCGTGGATATGGGCGGAGAGTAGGTGTGCCCTGCTCCAATCAAGCAGCGCGGGTACATTGTTGCATGCTGCATGATTAGCCTGGGAGTAGCGCGGGAGCCCTTACCACCTCCTAAATAGGTGGCGGTAAGGGCTCCTGCGGTAATGGTCATGGACTGATTGGGAAATAAGTGTGTGCCCATTACAAAAAGGAAAGCGCAGCCATTTTACTGCTGTGTTAAAAGAGGTCTTAGCATGTGGGAAACCCACACGCTAAAAGTAACGCGGCCCACTTTTTAGCGCAGTGTAGTAAAAGGGCCTCTATCTGAATAATGGTGCTGAAGTATGGAATAGCTTTGCTGGTGTTTAAAAAACACGCTGACATTTGAATACTGACCGTTAAACTATACCTGCTTGATTAAGAACAGAGTATAATGAATACAAAAAAATATGTCAAGCAACCCATCAACTCAAGGTCTTCCTCAAAAACTTGTGAAACAAAAAGATGTTTAACACACAATGAAAAGAAACATCTTTAATCATACATTTACACTCTGCTGGATGACTCTTTCGTTCAAGAGTAGCCTAATGGTTAGAGCAGCAGGCTGAGATCCAGGGGAAGCCTGGTTCAAATCCCACTGCACCTCATTAATCCTCCACTGTCTCAGGTACAAATCTAGACTATGAGCCCTCCAGGGAAGAAAAATCCTTGTGACAAAATGAAGTAGCTTTGAGGACTTGCAGGTTGGTATATTAGAAATGAAAAGGAACAGCCTAATGGTTAGTGCAGTGGGCTGAGAACCAGATCTGATTCCCATTGTGGTTCCTTGTGACCCTGGGCAAGTTACTTAACCCTCCACTGCCCCAGGTACAAAACATTTAGGGTCCTGCTTACTAAGGTGTGCTAGTGTTTTTAGCATGCGCTAATGCTAGATACACCCATAGGAATATATGGGTGTCTCTAGTATTAGCGCATGCTAAAAACGCTAGCACGCCTACAGCATGACTTAGTAAACAGGGCCCTTTGATTGTGAGCCCACTAGGGACAGAAAAAGTACCTGTATATAATATGTAAACTGCTTTGGCTGTACCAAAGAAAGACAGTATATCAAATCCATGACCTATAAAGAGAAGCATGATAGACAAAAGATGTATGAAGCATTCTCTACATTCAAATGCCTTTTAATAGCAAGGAGATATAATAACAACCGATCAATAGAACATAAACATTGTCTAGGATAGAAAAGCAAATGGGTCATATATTCTGGGGCTATACCAGACATAAATCTGAAAACAAGACATAATAATTTTAAAATCCTGCTATGTACAGGCAGCCAATGAAGTCTGGCCAACAAAGGAGAAGCTATATCAAATTTCCAAGCCTTAAAAATATGTTTTGCTGCCGTATTTTGTAATAAATGTAGTCTCTTAAATTTAACAGAAATTCTCAAATAAAGGTGTCATGAAACACCTAGCTACCCACCTGGGGTTACCTCGCAGCCACTTAGAGGGTCTATCCCCAGCACAGCTCAGGTCTGCTTGCACCTGCTGCTTGTGCTCTACACTAGCACCTTCCTCCCACCGACTGGGTCCCAACCGCCTCTGGGCGAGTCTCCCGCTCTCAAACTATTCCCAGTGATTTCTAGGTTACTGGGGATCACACTCCCAGTGGTCCCACGGTTCCCAGAAAGCACTCACAGACTCAACACACAAACCACCAGGATTTTTTGTCAGTCCAGACAAAGAGGCAATAAACTAAATATTGTGTATTGTCTTTTAAAAATCGAACAGTGGAACAAAATAGTGCAACTAGCAAACAATAACAGGTAACTGAAATATGGATCGATTATAACATTAACTAAAATTTTACTAACTTCCTAGAAAGTACCTGGAGAGGTCAGGGCATATATCTGTTCACAGAGCCTTAGCAAAGAGATCTGTCTCTCTCTTCTCCTGGGCTAAGACTGAAGCAATAGCCAGCAACAACTGCTATGTAATTTCAAACTCCAGGCTAATCAGAGCCCAGTCAACAAGATTTAAAAGTATGCTGCTGCTGCTGCTTGCTTCCTGCCGGCCAAATAGGAGAAGTACACTTCAGGACATAATTAAAACAGGAAAATATCCAGTGCACTTTTTCTAGTGAAAAAGGTGCCAGTACTCAAATGCTAGGCCACCCTTCAGAGGTGGGTGATAATCACTGAGGGACCCTCCCCACAATAGCCAGGCCTCCTGCAACCAGTCACAGAACCTATGACAAGGCAGAATTGGTGTGTAGAGCCTGAGCTCTTTCATTAAAACTTGGAGACCATGGGTCAATTTTAGCAGCCAATGGAAAAGGCGCCGGTACTCAGTACCCCCAAGTACCCCCTCAAAAAAAGCACTGAAAATATCTAATACATTTTACAGGCTTAAAACACACTTTCTTCACAAAAGGGACTTACAATAATCTATGTTTCAGTTAAAAAGAGCTTAACATATGAACTGGGATTGGCACTTGAAAACTAATTACCTTCACCATCTAGTCTTGAGTTCCATTTCCATTTTCAGCTGCCAATCCCCCTGCCACCCAGGTAATGATGTAAGGATTCAGAAAGCCTTATTTCACCTACCACTGCCATGAGGCACTCAGATTCCCGCACCAGAGCAGCGGTGCTCAGAAGAGCTGAAAGGACCAGGATGGCACTCAGACACATCCCACTGAAGAATGCTGTGAAGACACAACAAACACAGATATCAGAGGCTAGCCACAACTGGAGCTTCAGGCAGCTCAAACATCTTTCAGAAGACGTGACTACACAAAGAAAATACAGGTAAATATTCAGTGGCGGCTAGACTAGGGGCCCTGCGGTAAATAAGTGGCCTGCGGTATCAGTAGAACAGGGCTTTCCCTCACGCTGAAGCCACTGTTACTGCAACTGTAAAAGGGCTGTATTTCCAATTTTCTGTATCAGTGGCCATGATCTAATTTCACTAAGCAACTAAACTTGTGGTGTGGATACACAACAATATTCAAAAAGAAACAAAGAATCCACTCAATGCAAAATGACTCACAGGGAAAAAGCCTCAAAGAGCTCTGAGACCAAAACTCGATCACACAGAGCTAAACGGACACTATGGTCCTCTCTTCATCATAGGCAAAAAACCCTGGTGCCACAGTACTAAACAAAATCCATTTGCTGTGGTCAAAAAACACTTTTCAATGTGTAAATTTTCTTTTGAAGTGAAAACAAAATATAGCTAGTTTTCTTGTGCATAAATCGCTACTTAAGCATAACAAGTTTTATTCATCGGATGCTGCTCCCGCTGTGCGGTCCTTCACATGCTGCCTTGAGCTGACGATGGCCAGCATTTCGCTACTTCTTCAGGGTCTCAGGCTGCAAATGGGACACCCGCACAGCTCCCTATTGCAGCGCACTACTTCTCCCTATGGCAGCGTACATTGGATAGCTTGTTATTGCACTAACCAATTAGCACTGGGATGCCTGCCCCCAAACACACCCCCAGTGCTAAAAACATATTTTACTCTTTTAGCACATGGGTAGCGTGTGCTGACACAAAAGTACTGTAGGGCGCCTGAGCGCACTCTGCGGTAGTGGATTTTAACCTGCAGTACGCACACATTAGGGCTTACCATAGTTTAGTAAAAGGGCCTCTCAGTTTAAAATCATACAGATCTTCAGCAATTAAATGCACCAATGACACAGCTGAAAATTCATGTATAATGTTAAACCAATATAGTAGGGGCATATAGTAGAGGCATTTTTAAATGGATACGATATCTGTTCAGCAGCTGCATTTCATCATTTATTTTATTTATTTATTTATTTATTTATTATATTTGTATCCCACATTTTCCCACCTATTTGCAGGCTCAATGTGGCTTACAGAGTTTGGTTATGACATAATCATTCCATGATATCAGATACAATTAGTGATGTACAAAGATTGAATAAGGGAAGAGAGAAGGAAGGTATTAGGTAGGATAGAAGGTGGACTTTAGTGATTGGGTGGATTGGTGAGGTAGTTGTGTAAGGCTACAGGTTCTCTTTGTAGGCCTTGTTGAAGAGATATGTCTTCAAAGATTTGCGGAAGTTAGTTATTTCATCGATCGCTTTCAGGGCTGTAGGTAATGCATTCCACAACTGCGTGCTCATGTAAGAAAAGGTGGTGGCGTGTATCAGCTTGTATTTCAGTCCTTTACAACTTGGGAAGTTCAGATTGAGAAATTTGCAGGATGACCTTTTGGCGTTTCTGTGAGGCAAGTCCACAAGGTTTAGCATGTAGATTGGGGTGTCTGCGTGAATGATTTTGTGTATAATCGTGCAGACCTTGAACACAATGCGTTCCTTGAGTGGGAGCCAGTGAAGTTTCTCTCTTAGGGGTTTAGCACTTTCATATTTAGTTTTTCCAAATATGAGTCTGGCGGTGGTATTCTGGGCTGTTTGGAGTTTTTTGATAGTCTGTTCTTTGCAGTCAGCATACAATGCGTTACAGTAGTCCAGATGACTTATTACCATTGACTGTACCAGGGTACGGAAGATATATCTCGGGAAGAAAGGTTTTACTCTTTTGAGTTTCCACATGGAGTGGAACATCTTTTTTGTTGTGTTCTTCACGTGAGCATCAAGTGTGAGATTTCGGTCAATGGTAACTCCAAGAATTTTTAGATTTTGTGTGACAGGGAAAGAACAGTATGGTGTGGTTATGGTGGAGTAGTTATTTTTGTTGTGTTGTGAGGTGAGTACAAGACATTGTGTTTTTTCTGCGTTGAGTTTTAGCTGGAATGCATCCGCCCAGGAGTGCATGATTTAGAGACTTTGGTTGATCTCGTTGGTTATTTCGTTTAGATCATGTTTGAATGGAATGTAAATCGTAACATCGTCTGCGTATATGTAGGGGTTAAGGTTTTGATTGGCTAGAAGTTTGGCTAAAGGTAACATCATTAGATTGAAGAGAGTTGGTGATAGAGGGGATCCTTGGGGAACTCCACATTCAGGTATCATTGACTAGATACCTCGGAACACTGGCCTCAACCATACCTCAGTTTAAAACATACAGGCATCCTTTTACTAAGGTGTGCTAACATCTTTAACACTCACTAATGATTAGCGTACGCTAAATGCTAAGCTAAGAAGCCCATAGGTAGAAAGTGGTCTTCTTAGCAATTCTTGCGCACACTAAATCTGTAGGGTTACCAACTGAATCTAGATTTGCCTGATAGGGTTGATCCAGTCCTGGGTGTACCCCATTGCATGCAGGGAGTTGTACTTCTGATCATTTCCCCATTGCATTCCCTAAGAAAAGCAAGACTACAAATCCCTACATGCAGTGGGGTAAACCCAGGACTGGACCAACCCTGTCAGGTGAATCTGGATCCATTTGGCAACACCTAGTTAGCACACCTTAGTAAAAGAACCCATAGACTTTTTTTCCTTCCTCTGCTTTCTTCCTTCATCTTTACTTTGATTATTGGCATTTCTTTCCTTTTCCTAACTTAGGGGCCCTTTTACTAAAAGTGTGGCAAGCCCATAACTGGCTTGCCGTGTGGTGATCCGGCATTGCCACCAGGCTACCGCAGCAGCCGCATGTTGCCTGGTTACCACCGGGTTAGCACAGTGGCCCTTATTGCCTCCTAAATAGGTGATACTAAGGGTTCCCCCCGGAAAATGGCTATGTGAGCTCACCTTGAGTATTGTGTTCAATTCTGGTTGCCGTATGTCAAAAAATATATAGCAGAATTAGAAAAGGTTCAAAGAACAGCAACCAAAATGATAAAGGGGATGGAACTCCTCTCATATGAGAAAAGGCTAAAGAGGTTAGGGCTATTCAGCTTGGAAAAGAGACGGATGAGGGAAGATATGATTGAAGTCTATAAAATCCTGAGTTGTTTAGAACAGGTAAAAGTGAATCAATTTTTCACTCTTTCAAAAAGTACAAAGACCAGGGGATACTCAATGAAATTACATGGATATACTTTTAAAACAAATACGAGGAAATAGTTTTTCATTCAAAGAATAATTACGCTCTGGAACTTGCTGCTGGAGGTTGTGATAACAGTGGTCAGCATATATAGGTTTAAGAAAGGTTTGGATAAATTCAAGGAGGAAAAGTCCATAGTCTGTTATTGAGATGGACATGGGGGAAGCCACTGCTGTCCCCGGGATTTATAGCATGCAATGTTGCTACTGTTTGAGATTCTAGATGGAATATTGCTACTAATTTGGGCTTCTGCTAATTATTTGTGACCTGGATTGGTCACTGTTGGAAGCAGGATACTGGTCTAGATGGACCATTGGTTTGACCAAGTATACCTGTTCTTATGTTCCTTTTTTAAAAAAAGGTATTTTACTCACTGCAGTAAAGGGGGGCCTCGGTGCACGGCAAACCCGTGAGCCGATGCCACCGCAGGGTTCCTTTTACCGCAGCTTATTAAAAGGACCCCTTAGATTGTAAACTGCTTTAAGCGTCCCCTCCTTAGGTGGTACATCAAGCACTCTATAAACAAGAAACAATCAGGCTCATTTTCGAAAGAGATGGACATCCAAAAAGTGACATAAATCGGCACTTGGATGTCCATCTCACAGAGACGTCCAAATCGGTATAAGCAAACCCCGATTTTGGATGTCTTTCTCAGAAGTCCGTCGCAAGGACGTCCAAATCTCAAGGGGGCGTATTGAAGGCGTAGTTAAGGTGGGACTTGGGCATTCCTAAGACTTGGACGTCTTTGAGCCATAATGGAACAAAGCAAAGATGTCCAGGACTAAAACTTGGACGTTTTCACCCAGAACTGTTTTTATTATGAATAAGGCACAAAAAGGTGCCCGAAATGACCAGATGAATCAGGGATGACCTCCCGTTACTCCCCCAGTGGTTACTATACCCTCCCAATCTCAAAAAACACGATTAGAAATATTACTTGCCAGCCTCAGATGTCATACTCAGGTCCATGACAGCGCATGCAGGTCTCTGGAGCAGTTTAGTAGTAGGTGCAGTGCACGTCAGACAGGTGGACCCAGGCCCACACCTCCCCTACCTGTTACATTTGTGGAGGAAACAGCGAGCCCTCCAAAACCCATCAGAAACCCTCTGTACCCACATATAGGTGCCCCCTTCACCCGTAAGGGCCATGGTAGTGGTGTACAGTTGGGGGTAGTGGGTTTTGGGGAGCTCAACACACAAGATAAGGGAGCTGTGTACCTGGGAGCATTTTATGAAGTCCACTGCAGTGCCCCCTAGGGTGCCCGATTGCTGTCCTGGCATGTCAGAGGGACCAGAGTACTAAAATGCTGGCTCCTCCCATGTCTAAATGGCTTGATTTTGGGCGTTTTAGACTTGGACGTTTTTGTTTTCGAAAATGGCCTAAAATCAAAGACGTCCAAATCCAAGGATGTCCATGGTATTTTCGAAAACAAAAGATGGACGTCCATCTTTTTCAAAAATGACCTTTTCACCGCCTCCAAATTTGGACGTTTTACAAAGACATCCAAATTCCAACTTAGACGTTTCTTTCGAAAATGCTCCTTAATATAACTTTGGCCATTTAATGGCCCTTTTAATAAGCTGTACTAGTAAATGGGCTTTGTGCATCCTAACACGGAACTTTCCCATGCCTTTTTCAGTTATTTCATTTTCTAGCCATATGCTAATGTTAACATTAGTGCGTGGCCACTGGAAAAAAAATTAACGCAAGAGCCCTTACCACTGTTCCCTCCAAGCTGAGCGGGTGTCCTCCAACTGCATTGCTGCCAGTGTGTGTGGGGGGGGGGGGGGGGGGGGGGGGGGGGGGGTGACACTTCAATATTGTGTTTTCATTTGCTAGGGACATCAGGTTCCCTGGAGTCCTACATAGCTTACCTGTACATTACTATTGAAAATGTGATAGTGAAACAGCACCCCCTACTGGCAGGAATGTAAATGGAGGACTCCCGCAGAGTTTAGAGGGAACAGTGGCCCTTTGTGGTAAGGGCTCCCACGTTAAGTCTACATTAAAGCGGCTAGGGATCTTCAGCTTGGAGAAAAGATAGCTGAGGGGAGATATGATAGAGGTCTATATAAAAATGAGTAGAGTGGAATGGGTAGATGTGAATCGCTTGTTTACTCTTTCCAAAAATTCTAGGACTAGGGGGCATGCAATGAAGCTACAAAGTGTAAATTTCAAACGAATCAGAGAAAATATTTCTTCACTTATTGTGTAATTAAACTCTGGAATTCGTTGCTAGAGAATGTAGTAAAAGCAGTTAGCTTAGCGGGGTTTAAAAAAAGGTTTGGATAGCTTCCTAAAAGAAAAGTCCATAAGCCATTATTAAAATGAACCTGGGGAAAATCCACTGCTTATTTCTAGGATAAGCAGCATAAAATGTATTTTACTATTTTGGGATCTTGCCAGGTACTTGTAACATAGATTGGCCACTGTCGCAGGGCCCACCCAAAATCTCAGGTCTGGCTACGCCACTGCTGTCGGAAACAGGATACTGGGCTTGATGGACCTTCGGTCTGTCCCAGTATGGCAATACTTATGTTCTTAACCAGTTAGCACGTGGTAATGTAATTGTGCTAACTGGTTAACTCTTCCTATACCCACTCTCCACCCATGCCATGCCCCCTTCTAAAAATAAATAGAAAAAAATATTAGCGTGCAATTAACACGTGCAAACAGGTAAGTTACTGCAGGACACTTTAGTGCATCCTGTGGTAAGTGTTTTTTGGTGTGCTAAGCCCATGTTAGGGCTTAGAACACCACAATAAAAGGGCCCTTTAATAATTTAAATTGCCAAAGTTACATATTTATCCAATGTGAATTTTTAAAAAAGCAGTTACATGGTTGGCATCACTACTGACTGCATAACTGCTTGTTAAATCACATCTAAAAAATTCTCTAGAGTATTTTGGATTCTGGGACAGGAGCTCCTGGACAGCCAGGTCACATGAATCACAGTACAAATGAGCTCTGACAGAAGAGTCACATATAGAGACATTATCTACAAATTAAATCGACACTTCATTGTATTTAGGAGCTCTTGAATAGAAAGCCGTCTACAGACCTACACTCGAGGCCCAGATGCACTAAGATCCCTGTTAAGAATCCATCCGTATTTTCAAATCGGTAAAAATTACCAATTTGGAAATACAGATGGATTCCCAAGAGAATTGCATGCAAATGAGCTGCTCATTGCTTTTGCGACATAGCTCATTTGCATGCGATATGGGGGAAGCCAGTTGGTCTGAGCATCCGCAGAACAGTCACTCAATAAGCATGGCTGCTCTGTGCATGCTCAGATGGCTCTCAAACATGCAGACAAGCTGTGCGTATGAAAGCCAGCGTAGCTTTATTTTTTCCTTTTCAGAAACTGTGATGTCGGGAGCCTTCACTTGCTGATTGTGGTGCTTGGAATAGTATCTTGATGTCCTTGGAAAACATATTTTACAGGTAAGCAACTTTGCATTCTGTTATGATTCTGCTAAGACAGGCAGGGGAATGACTGGGACTCGCATCTGATTGGCCTGATAGGGATTGAGCTGACATCTGAGGCCAGATCTATTTAAGCCTACCTCTCCCTTCAGTCTATGCTTTAGCGTTTGATCCTGGTCAGCTGAAGCCTGTTACCCTCTCTCTGTCTGTGCTAGTAGCACACCGTGCTTTCTTGGGAGTTGTTTTCTCCTCTCATTGCTCGTAGTTTCTCTGTGTGCTGGTTGTTCCCAGCGTATGCTTGTTTATTTCCCTAGCTAAGCTGCTTTCCCTGATTACCTGGCTTCTCTGCACCTGTGGGTGCTCTGTCTGCTCTGTCTCTGTGTGCTGGTTGTTCCCAGCGTATGCTTGTTTGTTACCCTAGCTAAGCTGCTTTCCCTGATTACCTGGCTTCCCTGCACCTGTGGGTGCTCTGTCTGCTCTGTCTCTGTGTGCTGCTGAGTTCTGGTAGGAACATTGTGTTTTTCCTTTGTTAGCTTTAAACCTTTGATTACAGTGTAAGCCCTACTTCTTCCTGACGTGAGTGTTGTTAGTAGCCCTTCCCTTTAGCCTGCTTTAACTCTTTGTCTGCTGTGCTTGTCTCCTGAGTCCTGTAAGCATTGCTCCTTATCTGTCAGGTGTATGTAAAGGCAGCTTTCCCTGTTTGCTTGCTTTTCCCTTTGTCTCTAGTATCTGTTATTTGACTCTGTGACACAGCCTTGTGTGTGGTTTCCCTTGACCCTTGAATGCTGAGTGACACAGTCCTGTGTATTCCGGCTTCCCTTAATCCTTGAGTGCTGTGTAGCACAGCCTTGTGTATTCCTATAGGTGGCTTCCCTTTTCCCATGGGTGTTGTGTGGCATAGCCTAGTGTATTTGTGTGCTGTATGGTATAGCCTAGTGTGTTCCTGTGGAGCTTCACTCCTATAGAGTCTGTGTCCCATTCTGTCCTTGGCTTTCTCTTCCCCTGGTCGTAGCCTGTACCTGCCAGCTTTTTGTCTGTTGCCCTTCCCTTGTGTCTCTAGCACTGTATGCGTTGCATGTGCTCCAGTCCCTCCTGGGACCCCTCATTGTGCTTTTTCAGTTCCCTAGTGTGTGACTCGGTTCCAGATCGGCCATGAGGCCCATACACTTGGACTCTGTACGAGTGGGTTCCTGTTCGGCCGTGAAACCCGCCTGAGTGATCTATCTCCCTTTTCTGCTGGTGTTGGTTGAGTATCCTGAGTGTGCAGGGCTTTGTGGCTGTGGGTTTGCATAGCACCTGTTTGGTCCAAAGACCCTTCCTAAGCTTCAGCCTAAGCTCAAGGGCTCACGAACGGATTAACATATTATTTGAGGAAAAGCAACGTAAATAGTCCTCATGTAAGGGAATCCCTAGCTATGTTGCCTTTAACAAAAAAAGAGGGAAATTAAAAAACAAGAGTGCCAAGGGGTAGCGACAGACTTGTTTGCAGTCACTTTTGTCCAGTCATTTTTTCTAGCAAAAAAGGTGCCAGTACTCAAATGTTAGGGGTTGGGTGATCACTGAGAGACCCATCCCACAACAGCTAGGCCTCCTGCAACCAGTAAGAGAATCTATGATGAGGCAGAATTGGTGTGTAGAGCCTGAGCTCTTTCATTAAAACTTGGGGTCCATGGGTCAATTTTAGCAGACAATGGAAAGGGTGTCGGTACTCAGTACTCCCAAGTACCCCCTCAAAAAAAGCCCTGCTTTTGTCATTCCAGATTCTTTTTTCCAAACCTGGAAACAATGGGCCTGTGGAAGGGGTGTGTCAGGAAAGGAGAGGATTGGGTTGTATCCTAAACCTCAAAGAAATTCCACCAAGCCTACTGTCGCATCTGGAATTCCTCTGTGCAGGCAGAATTCAATGTGGCAGCTCTGCTGATCTCTTCCATGGAAACCAACCCTGGGTGGGCCACTTATTCTACCATGGCTCTGACATTATGAACTTTGATGTGCCCTTCCAGCGACAAGCCCACCTGAGCTTAAAGAAAAGAGATACAATCTTCTATCAAATTAGAGAAAGTGTGCGAACTGCACAAGGTTACTGCAGTCCCAGGTTTATTTGGATCAAAAGAAAAAAGCTGGGTGGACTTTCTACAGGTTTTAATCTGCTTCAAGTGGAAGGATAAGGCTCTTTTGCAATACAATGGGCTGTGTCGGCATTGGCGCATGACAGCTGCTAGCGTGGCTTTGTAAACAGGGGGAAGGTGTGCAAAGAATATTCACCATGTAGCCTAAGAAAAAAGGTTGGAAGACTGACTAATTAAAGATTAGGCAGGAGCTTAAGGTACATGTTGAACAACACCGTATTGTTGAACAACTGTGTGTGGGATAGATCAGTCACTAAGGGGTCCTTTTATTAAGCTGTGGGAAAAAGGGCCCTACAGTAGTAGCAGGGGTCATTTTTCCCATGCAACAAGGCCCTTTTTACCACAGTGGGTAAAATGCCCCCCCAAAAATGGCCACACGGTAAGATAACCCTTACCACATGGCCATGCGGCAGGGAGCACTTACCGCCACCCATTGAGGTGGCAGTAAGGGCTCCCGCAGTGACCTGGCGGTAACCAGGCATTGCACAGCAATGACCATTACCATCGGGATAGTGCTGTGCTACAGAAAACATTTTCTGGAGCACTGGAAAAAGCACATGCTGCAGCTGAAACTACCATCAGCGGCCACGTGCCGATGGTAGTTCCGGATTAGCGAATGGTAAACCCACGTTGGGTTACTGCCACTTTGTAAAAGGCCCCCTAAGTCCTGGAATTCAATGACTGTGTGCTGATATGATGGTCACCAAACATAAGACCTAACCCAGGCAATTTTGTGAGAGTCTTATCAATAAGCATATACTCCTAGGTGTCTTATAAAATTGCATATATCAAATTAGTAATCATTCAGTTTCATCTTGCAAACATAGGAAGGAAAAAGCCTCAGAAGTACGTATTGGAGCACATGTCTTCAGTGCTCCGCACCATGCTGAGGTACTAAGACACAGCAAAGGCCATGATAGAAGGCTTCAATAGAAGGAAGCTCCGCAAAATCTGAACAAAAGCCTGTAGAGAGATGGGTTACCTTCTACATGGTGGTGGTATGCACTAATTGTGGAAGGATCTGAAAGATGCTCTCAGGCAGATATAATGAATTCTCAACATTCAGGCTGTAAGGGCCAGGGATCTGATGTTCGGAAGTGACAGTTCCTTGATTCAGTGTGGTTAGGGCTAGAGATGATCATAACCTAAACTGCAGGGGTTAGGTATATCGATGGTTTAAATCTTATTTATTGAGTCGAACGTTGTGTGTGCAAAGTGGCCAAACAGTGTCTTGGGTGGTAACCGTGGATAGAGGGTTCAGCCTTGTCGGCATTTCTATTCAACATCTATTTGGCTCCCTTAGGGAAGGTATTTTAGTTATTTAAAGTGTTCTTGTGACATTTGTGAGCCCTTGGCCCAGGGGTGGCTGCGTGAGAATCACACAACCACCTCTGGGTAGACCGAGTCCCATAGAGACAAGAGTATTTCAAAGAACTGGACTGGATTGCACATGGAGGTAAACTAAGGTAGCTTTAATGGCAGCAAAAAGAAACACAAGGCAACAGGCAAACAAACAGCTCAGCAATAACGTAAGAGAAGAGAGAACAATAAGCAGCTTAGCTGCACATCCTAACACTATCTAATGCAAAGCAAAACATTAAGCATACAATATAGGCAAATAGTAAGACAGCCTAGCTGTACAAGAAAAGCAAACACAAGAGCACAAGAGACTAGTCAAAGGCCCACCCTGGCGGGCAACGGAAAGCAGTAGCACTTAGCTGGAAGCGGTGTCAAAACTCTCATGTAAGCGCCTTAACTTCCACGTGGAAATCGAAGTATATTTAAGTGTTGTAAGGAGGGCAGGACAAGGCATGAAACTTAATTAATTTAACTAGCTGATCAGCGCTGTTAATTGGATGTTAACAAGCAATTATCAGCACTAATTGGCATTCATTAAGATTTAGGTGCACAACTCACTAAGCATATTCTGTAAGTTGCATAGTTGAAACGGGGGCTTGGCCATGGGCGGGTATGGGCATCTATGTGCATTGTTATAGAATACACCCATTCTGTGCCTAATTTAGGCATTGTCTGGAAAGGCATTCGGCGTATTCTATTTATCGCGTGGAAATTTAAGCCTATTCTATAAACTATAGGCATAGTTTATAGAATATGCCTAGGCGTACTTTTTTCCACATGGAATTTTCAGGCACCCTATATAGAATCTAGCCCTTAATGTGCAAGTGAATACTTACCTACATGAATGCCAGTGTTCTATAAATCTCATGCATATGGTGGACATTTAGATGCCAAGCTATAGAATGAGGGGGGTAATGCCGTGACTCATCCTTGTCCTGCCCTCCCTTCACCCCTTAATTATTTCCTATATAATGCTGGAGTTCCTTTCCTTTTCTATACTTTATTTAGTTTTGTAAACCGCTTTGATGTGTTGTGCTGACAGGCAGTATAGCAAATAGCCAATAAACATAAGTAGTAATGGGATGTTCAGAAAGATTTTTGGCCCATATAATTTTTGAAAATCTAGGATAGGCCAGTTGTACACTAGCAGCCAGTGGTATTGATCATCAGCCAGAGGTATTAGTCTGACAGACTTCTTTTCTTCAAAGAGGTCTTTGCCATTATGATACAGGTCAGAGTATTGAATTCATGTTTCTGCTATCAATAAATGGTCCATTATTCAAAACTATTTAAATGACCAGGTGTAGTACTTTTTAGTACCAATTCTCATATAAAGACTAGACCTACGTGATAGACTTCTTAACTGGCTATGAAGAACCATATAAAGATAGGACTGCGTTTTATGTGGTTATCTTAGTCGGTTAAGGGCCTTTGTTACCACACTGCGCTAACGATCCCAGCATGGCACTGCCGACAAACCCATTCACTCAAGAGCTTTTCTGGGCCTAAAGAAAATCTCTAGTGGTATTAATAACTAGTTGGATTATATTATTGCATCTTGAGGACTTAACATGTTATAGCTTATAACTTGAAATGTTAACTTAATTTCTCCATTTTGTTTTACGAGCTACCCCCCACGCTTGTTAGGGGTCTAAGAAAAAGATTTGCAATTGTCTTTATTAAGTTTCTCCGTTTCTTCTCTATTTTATATCTTTGTTTTTCTGTAACAAGTGTAGGTTGCTTGTGAGATATATTTTTCTTTAATTAAAATAATATAAATATATGGTACTAAGAAGTGCTATACCTGGGTGAAAAACTGATTTACAAAACTACTGCCTTATAATTAGACATTTGGAACTTTTGCTTTATTCCATTCGTACTTTAGTAGATTTGGTTGTATCTGGATTATGCCACTTGTTATTTAGTTCAGAAAGCATAATTGTATCACCAATAAGATACCATTCTACAAGTGAAAACCTAAGCAAGTAATCCACAGGCGACCTTAAAATTGTTCTGAAAAGTAATGCATCCATGTTTCTTTCTGAGTGTGTAAGGCGGACATGCATTGTCATTAGCTGTGCTTAGGATATACAATATTTGCATGTACATGAGGGCATGGCATTGCTTATCTTGAGTAACATTTACCCTCTCACTTCCTGACTAACCCAAACCACTAACTGAAATCTGCTGGGTAGCCTACTAGGCTCTAAGTTCTCTGGTCAGAGCAGGGCTACGCCCTCCCCAGAGAAAAACGAATGCACTGTTCAAAATGTAACACAGTCTTATTTCTGAGAGATAGAAAATATGCTTGACCGTCTATAGAACACATTTCCAGTAATATTTACCATACCTGCAATGTATCTTATCTATATTCTAACTGCATTATACATATACAGGCAGTATTAGCCTGTTCTTTATTCTGAGGGTGTATCTTGTGCACCCTGGAAGCAATTCTAGAACTAGGCCTCACAAATTTGGCACCTTGATGCTGCATGCCAAGCCTATAATGGTATCTGGGTGTATAATTTTACCACACCGCTCACTTAGGGTGTAAATACAAGGGGGCATGCACAGCTGGGCATGGGAAATGAGCTACATTTAAATGTGTACTTTACAGAATCCTGTAAGTTATGCACTAAAATGTTGCATGTACACATGCCCATTTATGCTAGTTATCGACACTGTGCAAGCGCACAGATGCCATCTTACACTAGTATTCTATAATGGAATCTGAGCATCCAAGTGGTTGCTTTTCTGCGAGAGGAGGAGGTTACCGAAGAGCTTAAGTATTTGCTGCTTTTCGTAAGGAAATTATTATGAAATGTGTCTAACTTGAGCACTTGGGTGTATGTTTATTAAGGTGCATTAGCGTTTTTAATGCGCCTTTAAAGTTAAGGCGCATTAAACGTTAACGCGCCAATACATTCCTGTGGGCACATTAGTGTTTAACGCACGTCGACCGTTAATGCACATTAAAAACACTAACATGCCTATAGCGTGCTTTAGTAAACATACCCCTTGAACTTTTGTTGAATTTGAGTATCAATCTGTCTTGAGCTGACTTGGCTTTTTAGAGCTTCTGTGTGTTTTCTTTTTGATTTTTTTAGGCAATTTGAATTTGCTGTTATAGTGTTTGTTTCAGCTGCTATCAGGTATATGTGCCTTTAAGGGACTCTGATACGAATATGTCCCTTTTAAGTTGCTTTTTAAGAGGCATATATAACAATATGGGCTCTGTTTACTAAGGTGCGCTAAAAATTAGCACGTGCTATGTTGATGCCAATAGGAATATTATGGGCATCTACATAGTTAGCGCATGTTAATGCTTAGCATGCACTAAAAACATTAGCGCACCTCTAGCATGACATGGAGGGACATAATTGAACAAAAACGTCTATCTCCATGGGCGTTTATCTCCGAGAACGGGTCCATGAAGGGGCGGACCGAACCGTATTTTTGAAAAAAATAGACGTCCATGTTTTATTCGACATTTTGTGAGCTGGGCGTTTTTGTTTTTCAGTGATAATGGAAAATGAAAGCGCCCAGCTCAAAAACGAATAAATCCAAGGCATTTGTTCGTGGGAGGGGCCAGGAGTCGTAGTGCACTGGTCCCCCTCACATGCCAGGACACCAACCGGGCACCCTAGGGGGCACTTTTACAAAAACAAAAAAAAAGGTAAAAGAGCTCCCAGGTGCATAGCACCCTTCCCTTGGGTGTTGAGCCCCCCAAATCCCCCTCAAAACCCACCGCCCACAAGTCTACACCATTACTATAGCCCTAAGGGTGAAGGGGGGCACCTACATGTGGGTACAGTGGGTTTGGGGGGCGGTTTGGAGGGCTCCCATTTACCAGCACAAGTGTAACAGGTGGGGGGGGGGGGGGTGGGTCTGGGTCCACCTGCCTGAAGTCCACTGCACCCCCTAATAACTGCTCCAGTAACTTGCATACTGCTGCCAGGGAGGTGGGTATGACATTTGAGGGTGAACATAAAAAGTTATGAAACGGCATATTTTTGTGGTGGGAGGGGGTTTGTGACCACTGGGGGAGTCAGGGGAGGTCATCCCCGACTCCCTCCAGTGGTCATCTGGTCATTTAGGGCACTTTTTGGGGCCCTATTCGTGAAAAAACAGGGTCCAGGAAAAGTGTCCTAAATTCTCGCTAAAAACGCATATTTTTTTCCATTATCGGCGAAAGGCGCCTATCTCTGATCGGCCGATAACCACGCCCCAGTTCCGCCTTCACCACGCCTTCGACACGCCCCCATCAACTTTGTCCGCATCCGCGACGGACTGCAGTTGAAAACGTCCAAATTCGGCTTTCGATTATACCGCTTTATTTGTTTTTGTGAGATAAACGTCTATCTCCCGATTTGGGTCACAATGGGGCTCATTTTCAAAGCACTTAGACTTACAAAGTTCCATAGGTTACAATGGAACTTTGTAAGTCTAAGTGCTTTGAAAATACGCCTCAATATAGGCGTTTTACTATTTTGATTATAAGCTGGTTAGTAAACAGGGCCCTATGTTTTGTATGTATGTTTTTTGAAGATTAATAATTGAATGTGTCTTAACATACTGAGGGGTCCTTTTACTAAGGTGCGCTGAAAAGTGGCCTGTGCTAGTGTAGGCGAGTGTTTTGGACGCGCGCAGATCTATTTTTGAGTGCACCTGTAAAAAATGCCTTTTTTCGGGGGCCGAAAATGGACAAGCGGCAAAATGAAAATTGGCGTACGTCCATTTTGGGTCTGAGACCTTACCGCCATCCATTCACTTAGCAGTAAGGTCTCACGTATTAACCGGGTAGTGTTCAAATGCCGATTACTGCCCGCATAGTGGACACACGTAAAAAATGAAATTACCACCCGGGCCACGCGGTAGCTGGGCAGTAATTCCAAATTGAGGCATGCTCGGCACACGTAGGTGCGTACGCGGCTTAGTAAAAGGGCCCCTGACTGAATAATATTTTTATGCTTATGTTGTTAATTAACATATGTCTGTACTTGTTTTTGGGTTAGTTTTTATTTGGATTACTTCCTTTTAACTGGATTAATAATTTATTATATTATTATTTAATTAATATGTTTTTTAAATTATTTATTTGTTTTTTTTTATGTGTTTTTTTTTTTATAGTGGAATGATAAGCCCCTGACACAGCCTCTGGGAGGTGAAAAGTGACCATATCGGGCAATTGATTTTAATAAGAAGTGTATTTCTACTTTCACTCTGGTCTGCATTACTCTCCTGTGGATTATCTGCATGTATATCACAGCCTCTATTGTTCCATATAAAGGATTTTCATGCATAAAAGGGTTTTAAAAAATTACCCCAGGGATTATGCAGGGCGAGAAGGCGGCACATATTTTTTTATGTGACTTATGTGTAGCCATGTTTTGCAATAGAGTATGGGCACAACTGACTGCCACTGGAAGATGTCACCAAAGTCAGAGTTTTGTCCATGCTCAAAGCATAGCAGAAAGATCCAGAATTTTGACACTCATTCTAAGGTGCTCATTTTCAAAGCAGATGGATGCCTCAAAATGCCTTAAAAATGTTCATCTGCTAAAAAAAGTCCAAATCCCGATTTTGGAAAGTCAGAATCTGGATGTTTCACACTGCAGTTTGTCCAAATAGCGAGGAGAGAGGGGGGCTGGCGTTGTGGGCATGTTTTGAGCGGGACTAGGGAAGGTCCAAAAATAGGATGCCCAACAGAGACTTTAGAATGAAAAGAAACGTCCATGTCTACAAAGAAAGACGTTTTTATCTAAACTTGTTTCCAGGGCTGCAGAGAGACTGAACTGAGCCCGGGGCAGGGCTGCTTCCGGGCCCCCCCCCCCAATCATCATCCACTGCCGCCTCCTCCCCAATCGCTGCCGCAACAGGATTGAAATACCTTGTCTGGTGGGGATCCAGAGGCCCAGCCAGCAGAAGATGTCTTCCTCCAGTGCTGACTCTTTACTCTGCCGACTGCCTGCCCCTGCAGTTGCTTTTCCTCTCAGGGCATGCTCGGTTTCAAAACCGAGCATGCGCGCATGAGAGGAAAAGCAGCCACTCAGCAAGCAATGGGCAGAAGAGCAGCGCTGAAGGAAGACCTGCAGTGTCTGCTCCTCTGGGTCCTCCCCAGCCTCCAAGGGGGGCCCGGCACTGGAGTTTTCTCTCTCCTGCTCCTGTCGGGATGCGATCACTCGGGTCCTGTCAGGAGCAGGAGAGAGAGAGAGACCCCAGCGCTGGGCCCCCCTTGGAGGCCCGGGCCTGGGGAATTTTGCCCCTCCCACTCTCGGCAGCCCTGCTTGTTTCCATCACATCCAAGTTACAAAAAGGTGCTCTGATGGAGCAGATGACCACTGGAGGGATTAAGGCATGGACCCTCCTTAATCCCCCAGTGATTGCTGCCCCACCCCTCTCTCCCATGAAAGTGAAACCAGAAAGGAAAACCAGGCTGTATATCAGCTGCAGATATTTTAGCCATTCTGAACAAAGGAGCAAGCAGATCAGAGGAGCAGTCTAGCAGAAAGTACAGTGGACTGTAAACCAAGTGCATGGGTTCAAATCCCACTATAACTCTATTAGTTTTTTTTTTCCTGGGACTCCTTCCAGGAAAAGAAAAATATTTACCGTACCTAGAGCAGGGGCGTAGCCAGACTTCGGCGGGAGGGGGGTCCAGAGCTCAGGTGAGGGGGGTTTCGGCAGGAAAAAACAAAAGGGAGAGAGACTTGGCAAAGTGGTAATTTTTAACTTTGAATGGGCTGTGTCGGAATTAGTGTGGCTTTGTAAAAAAAAAAGGGTGGGGGTTAACACATTAATCGTGTTATTAACGTGTTAAATGTGCAGCCCTAATAATATATTTTTCCTGGTTTCGTAAAGGATAATAAAATATTTCATTCTCTTTTGTTTTCTTCTGCCTGTAATGTGTTGGCAACACTCTAATCAATATGATTTTAAATACTAGAATATTTTGGAATTCTTCAGATATATTTAAATGAGTAACACATTTCAGTCACATGTATAATCCTTATGATCCAACACACTGTACAGAATGGTGTATATATAAAACATTTCTCTGATAGAGGTGTACTAAATCTCAGGGGATTTGCCTTCTATAAACTAATGCTGGGCATTAATGGAGAGATGAAAAATCACTTACCCGTGCTGTGAATGATTCGGTAGGCATTGGTCTCTGAGGTCACATCACTGATTACTGTGAAATGGTTGCTGTAGCGGGTAACAATGGTCAGTATGCTCACAGCTAGACCCAGGAGCTGAAAAATAGGAGATGATCACAAGTTGGGAAAAGAGTGGATTTAATAAATAGGAAAATAACCATGTAATAGAGTAACCAAGGGCTTTCAACTTTGCTGAATTAAATGTGTCCTCCAAACTCTTTTGCAGTCAGCAGTCAGCTCTGAAGGGAAGTATATGAACTGCAGTGATGTGGAAGTGAAGTTCATATAGTAGGAATTATGCCTGGTCTGTATACAGAGTATTTTTCCATACTGTTAGACTAATACTCTTTCCCCATACATCTGTCGTAATATAGATTGATAAAATGTAGGAAAGACTGATGAGTGATCTTGAAAAAAAACACTGAAGGACAGGAAAACAATGGAAAATCATTTATGTTAAGAAATGATCTGCATGAGATTTGGCACCAGTCTGGCAGCTGCTGCGGTTACTTTTGTTAAGTAGACCTGAACTATTTTTTTAATGGTTTCATCTAGACTTTTGCCTTGCATATGTGACAGACCCCTGACACAGGTGCTGTGATTTATTTATTTATTACATTTGTATCCCACATTTTCCCGCATAGCAATAGGCTCAATGTGGCTTACAGGTTCTGGAGAGGAGAGTACCAACTCCGGGAATGTATACAGAGTGGAAAACAGAGTAACAGTAGGTGCATGGAAGCTTAATAATAATAATAATAAGAAGAAGAAGAAGAAGAAGAAACATGCTGAAACACGGCCCATGTCAGATCTTTGAATAAAGAACTATTGAGGGGCATAATCGAACGCGAATGCCCATCTATGTCCGAGAACAGGTACGTGAAGGGGCGGGACAGACTGTATTTTCGAAAAAAATGGGCGTCCATCTTTTTTTCGATAATATGGTTTGTCCCTGGCAAATGCATCGGATTTGTGCGGATTTGAGCTGGGCGGTTTCGTTTTCCAGCGATAATGGAAACCAAAGGCGCCCAGCTCAAAAACGAACAAAGCCAAGGCATTGGGCTGTAGGAGGGGCCAGGATTCGTAGTGCACTGGTCCCCCTCACATGCCAGGACACCAACCGGGCACCCTAGGGGGCACTTGTAAAACGTAAAAAAAAAATTAAATACCTCCCAAGTCCATAGTTCCCACCCCTTGGGTGCTGAGCCCCTCAAATTCCCCCCAAAACCCACTGCCCACAACTCTACACCATTACCATAGCCCTTATGGCTGAAGGGGAGCACCTACATGTGGGTACAGTGGGTTTTGGGGGCGGTTTGGAGGGCTCCCATTTACCAGCACAAGTGTAACAGGTGGGGGGGGGGGCCTGGGTCCACCTGCCTGAAGTGCACTGCACCCACTAACAACTGCTCCAGGGACCTGCATACTGCTGTGATGGAGCTGGGTATGGCATTTGAGGGTGGCAAACAAACTAGCAGATCAGTATAATATCCAAAAAGACTTTATTGAAGATACTGTATATGAAACAAATGCCCGACACTGGCCGTGTTTCGCCCAACAATAAATAAATAGTGAAGTAAGTAATAAATCTCAAATGATGAAGTGGAAACGAATGTATGAGTCAATGGGACACCTTCTTATTTGAGAAAGGCTACTATATTATGGATTAATGTGCAATACAATATGTAGGTCATGTGAATAATGCTAATGCTCTTTAAAAATGATGATCGTTTCCACTTCATCATTTGAGATTTATTATTTACTTCACTATTTATTATTTTTCCATTATTGTTTTATTACTTTTTCATCATTGAAATTCAGCACTACATTCTTGATGTTGTGGTCCAGTGCCAATAAGGATCTCTGCAGTAACCAGATTTTGAAACTGAGGTGTGATTATCTAATGGATCTAGATGAAGACACCTCAGGGAAGTCTGAGCTATGAAAGATGACCCAAACACAATACTCACTCTTAATTAAGATCAGATCATGTATTGCTATTTTGAAAGGTAACAAAACACAACCAGATAATGCTGCTGAAAATCTCAGCATTCTCTGGATAGTGCTGAGATGGTCTATAACAGAGCTAGAAGTTATCCAGGTACCACTAGTTTTCAGTGCCCATACCCAGTTAACAATGAGGGGCGCTTTGATATAGGCATCCCAATGCAGCACGGGGAGCACCTACTTTGTAATAGCATCTGGAATACAGTTAGATTCAGCACTTACTCTGATTCCCCAAATCCAAGCAACCTTCAAGAGCTGCTTCTACTATTTGCGACAGCTACGTTGCCTCTCTCCTTACATTGAGAAGGTAAATCTTATCCCAGTTGTGCATGCCATGGTAACATCAAGACTGGATTACTGCAACGCACTATACAATGGTCTGACTACAAAGGGCCTGCACCAGCTCCAGTTGATTCAGAATGCAGCAGACTCATAGAAGGTTGCAAGCGACGTGACCACATCACACCATTTTTGCAAAAACTTCATTGGCTACCAGTATAATACAGGGCTAAATTTAAAACTCTATGTCTGATCTTCAAGGCCCTGAAAGGAAATGGCCCCGAGTATCTGAAGAATAGGATGATCCGCCACATGCCGCCAAGGACACTAAGGTCCTCCCAAGGACTTTCACTAACCACACCCTCTCCAAAAGACATTACACGATGTGATACCCGCAAGTGAGTCTTCTCCGGAGTAGCCCCCACACTCTGGAATACATTGCCTGAAAAGCTCTGCTTAACACAAGACTACCTCTATTTGAGGAAGCAGGTGAAAGCTTGGCTCTTCAACCAAGCCTTTAACGGAAGAAGTAACTAACTTGTTAGTCTCACTCAGACGCACAAGGATTGACTAGGGCTGCACATACTGCAGCGGGACATGTTTATCCACTCCTACCCTAGCTGAGATAATATTTAACCTCACGTGCAACTTTCTGCAAATCAATCACCTTACTTTCTAATTCTTCCTACTTTCTTACTCATCTATATGTTACAACTTTGTCTTACCCTTCACTACCAATTATAATGTTCTAGTGCATATTGTGTTGTCATTGCAAGTAGTATACCATGCCATACTTTGTTTTGTTGTTCGAATATTTTTACTGCTCTAATTGCCTCCTGCTTATGTTTGATCTATTCTTACACGGCCTTGAGTGAATTCCTTCAAAAAGGCGGTAAATAAATCCTAATAAATAAATAAATACATCTGGGTGTCCAAATTCCATTACAGAATTACTAGTGTAAATACACTTTAGTGTGTTTAAATGTAGGTGCGCCTACTTACATCAGGTCTATGGCAGGCGTAAATGGACACATGTAAGTGTGGAAAGTATTCTATAAATTGTGCAGGTAAGTGTGAGCACTAAAATGACACAGCACATAATTGTCAGATATGGATGTCCATGTCATTTACTTTATTTTGGATTTGCTCAAACCTTTTTCAATAGTAGCTCAAGGCATAGGCGTAGTTTGACTGTTTCATTTGGGGGGGCAAAAAAATGGGCGGAGCATATTAGCATATCATTTGCATATATACATATGCAAATGAATATGCTAATATGGAGGAAGGAAATGAAATTTACAGGCAAAATATCACAGATGCACATTTCAAAAAGCTGACACATTTCAATTAATAAATTATGAATAAAATAAACTTTTATTTACCTTTGTTGTCTGATCATGTAGTTTTTCTATTCGCTTTGATCCCAGTGTCTTCTGTTTTATGCAGTGTCTTCTTTCCAGTAGGCTTCCCTCTGCTCCCCACCCTCCCAGTCCCATCCATCTCTTGCTCCTTCCCTCTGCTCCCCACACCTCCCAGTCCCATCCATCTTCTGTTCCTTCCCTCTGCTCACCATCCCTCCGTCCCATCCATCTTCTGCTCCTTCCCTCTGCTGTGCCTGACCTCTCCCAATCCCATCCATCTCCTGGTCCATCCCTCTGCTCCCCACCCCTCGCAGTCCCATCCATCTCTTGCTCCTTCCCTCTGCTCCCCACCCCTCCCAGTCCCAACCATCTCTTGCTCCTTCCCGCTGCTCCCCACCCCTCCCAGTCCCATCCATCTCCTGCTCCTTCCCTCTGCTCACCTCCTTTCCCAGTCCAATCCAATTCCTGGTTCTTCCCTCTGCTCCCCACCCACCCCTCCCAGTCCCATCCATCTCTTGCTCCTAACCTCTGCTCCCCACCCCTCCCAGTCCCATCCATCTTCTGTTCCTTCCCTCTGCTCACCATCCCTCTGTCCCATCCATCTCTTGCTCCTTCCCTCTGCTGTGCCTGACCTCTCCAAATCCCATCCATCTCCTGGTCCATCCCTCTGCTCCCCACCCCTCGCAGTCCCATCCATCTTCTGTTCCTTCCCTCTGCTCACCTCCTTTCCCAGTCCAATCCAATTCCTGGTCCTTCCCTCTGCTCCCCACCCACCCCTCCCAGTCCCATCCATCTCTTGCTCCTTCCCTCTGCTCCCCACCCCTCCCAGTCCCATCCATCTCCTGCTCCTTCCCTCTGCTTCCCACCCACCCCTCCCAGTCCCATCCATCTCCTGCTCCTTCCCTCTGCTCACCTCCTTTCCCAGTCCAATCCAATTCCTGGTCCTTCCCTCTGCTCCCCACCCACCCCTCCCAGTCCCATCCATCTCTTGCTCCTTCCCTCTGCTTCCCACCCCTCCCAGTCCCATCCATCTCCTGCTCCTTCCCACTGCTTCCCACCCTCCCCGTCCCATCCATCTCCTGCTCCTTCCCTCTGCTTCCCACCCTCCCAGTCCCATCCAATTCCTGGTCCTTCCCTCTGCTCCCCACCCACCCCTCCCAGTCCCATCCATCTCTTGCTCCTTCCCTCTGCTTCCCACCCCTCCCAGTCCCATCCATCTCCTGCTCCTTCCCACTGCTTCCCACCCTCCCAGTCCCATCCATCTCCTGCTCCTTCACTCTGCTTCCCACCCTCCCAGTCCCATCCAATTCCTGGTCCTTCCCTCTGCTCCCCACCCCTCCCAATCCCATCCATCTCCTGCTCCTTCCCACTGCTTCCCACCCTCCCAGTCCCATCCATCTCCTGCTCCTTCACTCTGCTTCCCACCCTCCCAGTCCCATCCAATTCCTGGTCCTTCCCTCTGCTCCCCACCCACCCACCCCTCCCAGTCCCATCCATCTCTTGCTCCTTCCCTCTGCTCCCCACCCCTCCCAGTCCCATCCATCTCCTGCTCCTTCCCTCTGCTTCCCACCCACCCCTCCCAGTCCCATCCATCTCCTGGTCCTTCCCTCTGCTCACCTCCTTTCCCAGTCCAATCCAATTCCTGGTCCTTCCCTCTGCTCCCCACCCACCCCTCCCAGTCCCATCCATCTCTTGCTCCTTCCCTCTGCTTCCCACCCCTCCCAGTCCCATCCATCTCCTGCTCCTTCCCACTGCTTCCCACCCTCCCCGTCCCATCCATCTCCTGCTCCTTCACTCTGCTTCCCACCCTCCCAGTCCCATCCAATTCCTGGTCCTTCCCTCTGCTCCCCACCCACCCCTCCCAGTCCCATCCATCTCTTGCTCCTTCCCTCTGCTTCCCACCCCTCCCAGTCCCATCCATCTCCTGCTCCTTCCCACTGCTTCCCACCCTCCCAGTCCCATCCATCTCCTGCTCCTTCACTCTGCTTCCCACCCTCCCAGTCCCATCCAATTCCTGGTCCTTCCCTCTGCTCCCCACCCCTCCCAATCCCATCCATCTCCTGCTCCTTCCCACTGCTTCCCACCCTCCCAGTCCCATCCAATTCCTGGTCCTTCCCTCTGCTCCCCACCCACCCACCCCTCCCAGTCCCATCCATCTCTTGCTCCTTCCCTCTGCTTCCCACCCTCCCAGTCCCATCCATCTCTTACTCCTTCCCTCTGCTCTCCACCCTCCCAGTCCCATTCATCTTCCCTCTGCTCCCCCCCCCCACCGCGAGGTCCAGGATCGTGACTCCGTTTACCCCCTCTCTTCCTCCCTCCGTCCGTGCAGGCAGCAGTCTTCTTCAACCTTTCTGTGCTCCTGGCAGCGGTAGCGACGTACACGCTGCCTTCGGTCTGCCCCGGAAGCCTTCTCTTCAAGTTCCTGTTCCTACCTATGCGGGAACAAGAACTTGAAGAGAAGGCTTCGGGGCAGAGCTGAAGGCAGCGTGTACGTCGCTACCGCTGCCAGGAACAAGAAAGGCTTAGAGAAGATTGGTGCTGCCTGCGCCGGAGGGTAGGAAGAGAGGGGGTAGATAGACACGCTCGTCTCCGTCCGCTTCGCTGCTTCCCTGCCCTGTCTGCGTCCCGCCTTCCTCTGATGTCATTTCCTTTCGGGCGGGATGCAGACAGAGAGGGCAGGGAAGCAGCGAAGCGGACGGAGACGAGCGCGTCCCTCAGGTGCCTGCTTGTTTTTTTTTTTTTTTTTTCCATTCTAGCGCCAGTCCACGTCCTCGTCGTTTGGGGGGGCATTGCCCCCCCTCGCCCCCCCCAGTCTACGCCTATGGCTCAAGGTGAGTTACTTTCAGGTACACTGGGTATTTCCCTGCCCCAGGAGGGCTTACAATCTAAGCTTGTACCTGAGGCAATGGAGAGTTAAGTGACTTGCCCAAGATCACAAGGAGTAGCAGTGGGATTTGAACCGGCCACCTATGGATATCAAGGCTGGTGCTCTAACCGCTAGGCCACTCCTCCACTTTAGAACAGGATCTGCTGACATACAATGAATCGAGTAGGCAGGCGACTCACAAGATCCAGCACAGAATAAAAAAAGAAGTAAATCGCCAAAAAGTTTCAGAATTTATTAATCACAAAATCTTATATGTATGAGCCCGATACAGCCACGTTTCGCCCTCGTAAAGGGCTGCGTCAGGGGCTTTATATACCAACCCAGTGGTGCAGTCAGCTTCTCTCTTGCTTGTTTATGAAAGCTTTTTGGTGATTAGCTTCTTTTTTTACTCTCTGCTGACATACAGCCTTTTCTAAAGCACAAGAAAATGGGCGTCCAAGTGCTGGCTACTTCCAGCATGAACTTCCATTTTACAAACTGAATCATCCAAGCTATGGATGGGGCAAAATAAGGGATATGGATGTCTGTGTGGCAGCAGAGGAACATCCATATTATACCAGAGGTGTAGTCAGGCTCAGTATTTTGGATGGGTCCAGAGTTAACTTGGATGGGCCCTTCAATATCACTCAATGCCATGCCACGCCACGCCACGCCATGCCATGCCCCCTCCCCACCAGAGATACTAAAAAATTATAGTTTTTTTTCACTTACCCCAAATCAACATCTTTCCTTCCCTGCGGCGTCCCAGCATCTGCCCGCCCGTCGCTGAACCCCATCCCTACCCGGTATACCTTACAGACATTCCCGGCACCTGCAGTGATTCTTATTGCTGCCTGTGTCAGCCCTGCAGGTTTGAGGCTTCCATCGGCCAGGTCCCACCAGACAGGAAACAGGAAATTATGTTAGCGAAGGCGGGACCCAGCCAATGGAAGCCTCAAGCCTTCTTATAAAATTACCTCACGAATAAAAGTCCACGCAATGATCAGTATATGCATCCTTTTTATGCTTTGGGTGGAGTTGTGATCTGTGCTTCTTATCCCTTAACATTTATATCCACAGCTTCACTGTAGGCGGGGTATCTGCAGGAGTTGTTGGTTATATTATAAAGATACACAGATATTTTTACCAAAATAGTCAACAAATAGGCGTCTTCTTGCTCTTTCAACCTAGGTGACCTCTTATGAAATTACCCTTTATGGGGTGGTTCTGTAACTGCCTCCTTTTAGGCACCTCAATGCTGGGTAGTGAAAGTCTATTCTTAATGGCACCTGGGATAGAGAATGACATAGGGATAGGTACTCGAGGTGACCGCAGGACGGGAACAGAGCCAAACTTTGTCCCCGTGTCATTCTTTACTTTGAAAGCTGTTAATAAATTTGAAAGTTAATTATGTTCAAGTAATACAGACGACAATGTCTTCATTTTGTGCAAAAACAAGCAAAAGTGCTGGCCACAATTTTGCACTGGGGATCCTGTGCATTCTTGCTACCAGCACATCTTCTGAGAAGACATTTTCTATTGCAGAAAGGGCTGTGGAAGACAGGAGAGCTAGACTGAATCCTGAGATTGTTGATGACTTCTTATTCATCCACAGATTAAAAAATCATAACAGTGCTTCATAGGGCATATTTATCACCTAGGGTATACAGAATGGGTTGTATTTTGTACCCTGGACATTTTAACAGGGTGGATTAGGGTTCCTTGGGGTAGTAGAAGTCAGCTATTGGCGGAGTTGAAAGGGTAGAGGGTGATGAAGGGGGTTATAGTTGCTCATTGTTATTATTGTTTTCTATTTGTGATTTATAAACAACAGTTGCACAGAATATTGTTTCTTTTTATGCTTTAATAAAAAGATTTAAATATAAAATCGTAAGTGTTTGAAGCTTCTGCAGATGAGGACAGAGCCCGCGGAGACGGGACAGGGACAAACGTTGTCCCCCATGCCATTCTCTAATCTGAGTGCCCAGATTCTGTTATAAAATACTAGAGTAACTGGGCACTGGCGCATCCAACATTTACATGTCTCGCAATTACACCAGCCATAGATACGACATAACTTCGGTCTCATACATGTAGTAACAGCACCTGTCAACTTCCAATATTCTGTAAGTTACATGCGTAAGTAGCAGCTCCCCCTGAGTTTACACACTATGCCACATTTGCAGGCCCTTACAAATAGCGCTTAGTCTCCCTTCTGTCACTTGTCACTTACCCATGAGAGAGCTGATATTTTGTACATTTAGACATGCAAGGAGCATGTAAATGCAGCCCCTAATTTACAGATCTGCCCTTCACATGTGTGCAGGTATTTGTACTCACATGCACACTGAATTTTCAACAAGCAGTTTGCAGTTCAGTACAAAAAGCAGAGAAGCAGAAGTTCCCAACAGTAAAGAGCTCTGCTACTGCTGTTCCTAGCCGGGTACTGACACATCAGCTCTGGACACACATTTCACCAACTCTGTCCTCTGTCTCCTCCACATCAGGCATCAGAAAGGACACAGTCAAAAAGCGTTCTTTTCTTAAAACTTCTTTAAAGAATGTATTATAAGGTTCTTTCTCAGTATTTTGAACTTGTCATACTGAGGGCTCCTAAATTAGGCAAAAAAAAAAAAGAAAGAAAATAGGGTGTTATGAAGAGGAAGGAATGTATTGCTCCCCCTCCACTTCCCCTTACCACAATGAAGAGCCCAGTGACCAGCAGCTGACACTTCGCAGCTCGAACCCATTGCTTCTGTCTCATGTTTGACACTTCTCCTTCTCCCTCTGCTGACACACTGACACTCTCTGGCCACTGAACCTCTCTGCACCATGTGACCAGAATCAGGGGTGGGGCTCATTCAGCAGGATGGCTCTCCTTGCATCTTGGGAAATGTAGTCAACTCAAAGCTGAGCATGTCTAAAGGAGCCATGCTGGTTACTACTGTGTCCCTGCTGACTTCATAGGCAGGCAAAAGGCTATTTGTGTATACCTGAAGCTCAAAGAAACAATTACAGCATTTTCCTTTTCAAGCAGCTATGCGTCTTTGACACACGTCTAACCATTACCCTCTTACCTCCTCCCCCCCAAAAACATGTACAATGTCTCTGCTCACCCCAAAAGCTCTCTGCATTTCTCTTTCTGAGTTTTAGTCATTCATTTATAAAGTAAAAGTTGAACACCTAATAGGATATATTGTTCCTAGTTTATAAACACAAGATATGCATTTCTGTATCTTTATAAAAGTAGCCTTCCCTGCACCCCCCAACACACACACAGAAAATAGGGATATACATTTACACCTGCTCTGAGGTATGTGCAAATGGTTTGGTTAGGTGAATGTGCAGATATGCATGTGTGCTCCCCTCCTCATGGTCAACCTAACATTCCAGGGGTAAACTAAATGAGACTACCATTGTGGTGGGGGTGGGGTTACTAAGAAATAAATGTGCTTGAGTTCGAGCAAATCCGAAAATGAAAGCACACATTAAATATAATTCTTCCAAATAAAAAAAATAAATGTGAAAAGCTCATATTTAAAGGTGCAGAAAACAGGCGCTGTTTGCTTTGTTTTCAGGTTTGCCTGGTACATGCACACAAGAGCTCAGCTTACTGCGAAACTATAAGTATTGCCATACTGGGGCAGACCAAAGGTCCATCGAGCCCAGCATTCTGTTTCCAACAGTGGTCAATCCAGGTTACAAGTACCTGGCAAGATCCCAAAACAGCACAATACATTTTTGCTGCTTATCCTAGAAATAAGAAGTGGATTTTCCCAAGTCCATCTTAATAATAGCTTATAGACTTTTCTTTTAGGAAGCTATCCAAACCTTTTTTTAAGCCCTGCTAAGCTAACTGCTTTTATCACATTCTCTAACAACGAATTCCAGAGTCTGTCTCTTATCACCTCACTGGTCCATCCTGTACAATCTCTCCTGCCATTGCTGATCTCATTCACTTGGAATACTCCTTTGCTTACTCCACCGGTTTATACAAGTCCCTAAAAGTGAAGATGTTTTGTATACTTCTATTTATGTGATTTTTTAAAAATATGTCATAGAATGATTGTTAATATTATTTAAAAAAAGCTCAAAAGATAAACAGTGATCAGGTTTGTGTTACTGTTTTAAATAATGGATAGAATAACTCACCTGCAAATTCATATTTTGTCCATTAGGTGTCAGTAAAAGATCAGATTTCCTTTCGATGTCCTGCCATATTCTTTTACTAACCATTCAGAATGAATGCACCTGATACCTCTTCATAGAGGCAAACTTGCCATTTAAATTCTAGGATTCAAGGACATGCTTTGGTGGTTCTCTTTTTTGAGGAAGATAATAGTGGTCCATATAAAATGCAGGACTACAGCTCCCAGAATGCTTTGTGTCACTAGAAAATGAGTTGCTTCTCTGTCTTCTGTGATGTAAGCTTCTACCAGCTCAGATTTCACACTTGTCTGTGTCTTGTACAGGGAACACAGAAAAGAAAGCTATCAGACAGAGATCTAACATTCCTTGACACTTAAAATCCTATCTAACAATATTAGTTGGTGAAGAAACAGGGTTAAATTTACAAAGATGTACTACAACATTAGCATGCATTAATGCAGTCACATGCATGTTGGTGATACTCTGGGACTAACTGGTTAAGTTATTAGTGAATAGCTGTTGAACAGGTGATTTAACTGGCCAGGAACCATTTCTGGCAAGTTAAATCACTTTAAATATTGATCCCAAACATTTCAAATAAATAAATTCACAATAACTTTGTGGTTTTCCCCATATTTTCCATCTTGAGTAGAGTGATGTGGTAATAAATAGAAATAAAACAAAACATAGAGAAGAAAATAAGATGATACCATTTTTATTTGACTAACAATACATTTTTTGATTTTTTTAATTCAAAAGCTAATCAAAAATGTATTGTTAGCTTGTTTTATTTCTATTTATTACCTTTAAAAGTGGGCTAACATGGCTACCACATCACTCAAGATGGAAGATGCCGCATATATTCCTATGGGCGTCTCTAGCATTTAGCGCATGCTAATCAGCATGCACTAAAAACACTAGTGCACCTTTGTAAAAGACTCCTTCAGTGCAGTGACAGCATTTGGCTAGGGATTATAAACCCCATCTTATTCTGGAACACAGGTAACATGAACCCTAAGCAATTTAAATGACTCGGAGAGGCTCCTGGCCATTTAAATCACAATTCTTTGGCACCCCGTCAATATTCAGCTGCATTTAACTGACTAGTGCTGCTGAATGTTTGTGGTTAGCGCCTGAGCTGATAACTTGTGGGCATTCCAGGGGCAGAGTTGACACTTATGTGGTCAAGGACTGATATTCAGCCCTTGACCACATAGGATAACCACTTAAATTGAGCCACCTTAATAGCAGTTCTATCTTTAGGTGGTTAAGGCTGAATATTATCTGCATACTTTTTAATGGCCCAACATATATTCAACTGGGACCCACATAAGCAGGGCCGAGCAGAAATTATGGAGGGGGCCACTGATTCCCCTCACCTGCATTTAAAATTTCTATTTCCCTTCTCAGAGAGGCCCCAGTGCAGCAGCTATCTTCACAAGCTGCATCTAGCTGTCCCAAAGCTTTCCCTCTTTGCCATGATCCGCCCAGGAGGAAACAGGAAATTGCGTCAGAGGGGGACAGTTTGCGGCAGAGAGGGAAAGCTTTGGGGCAGCTTGTGAGAATGGCTGCCATGCCATGGCCCCTCTGAGAAGGGAAAACATTTTTTAAAGAAGATCGCAAAGGGAGGAGAAGACAGACTGTTGTGGGAAGAAGGAGAAGAGATGTCTGGACTGTGGGGCCCCCTGGAGCTGTGGGGCTCAGGACAGATGACCTGTTTGCCTTCCCCCCTAACACCGGCCCTGCACATAAGACACTTATGCAGGTCCCGGCTGAATATTGGCTTGGACCTACCTAATTTGAAGCAGGTTCCCTCAGTCCTTCGATTCCCCTTCCCTCCCCTGCAATCCGGTTCCCATCCCTCCCATCCACGATGACAGAAAACTCCATACCAGGCCCCAGCCCACCCCTCCCCCATAGCCCCCCTGGGCCTACCTTGTATTTCTCTAGTGGACTAGGGAGTCCTACAAGCAGAAGCAATGCCCACTCATGCTTGACCATTGCAGCTCCTTTCTCAAAATGGCTGCCACTACCTCTAGCAGCAGCCTGATGGTACTGATGAGTATTGCGAGACTATTGCTAAAGATTACAGTGGCCATTTTGAGAAAGGAGCTGTGATGGGCAGGAGGAGTGGGGCTCACACCTGTACCAGAACATCAGGAATATGCAAGGTAGGCCTAGGAGTGCATAGGGGTGGGTCTGGAGCTTTGTGTTGTTAGGAATGGGAAGGAAGGGGAGATCCAGATTGCATGGAAGGGAAGGGGCACTAGATACCCAGATGCTGCTACCTGGAAGTTAACCGGGCACCTACCCATATTCAGACTAGTGCCCTGTTACTTGGCAGCTAAGGGTCGAACAGCCTTTTTCCATCCTAGCTTTACTTAACTAGTTAATGGTGTGAATATTTCCACTAACCGGCTAAGCACTGCCCACAGACCACCCTGGCACTAATTGGACAATGAAAGGGCAATTACAACTGATATCCAGTGGCACTGTTCAGTTAACTGCCACTGGATATCAGTGGACAGGTAGGATCAGGTGATTTAACCGGGCAGGAGGCTCTCCTGACCGGTTAAATCATTATGAATATCAGACTGATAGGATTGTGTGGCCCAGAGCTATACACACAGAGTCTGCCTGCCCTTTTACTACAGTTATATAAAAGACCAAAGCAGTAATTCACTCTGTTCTCAAAACTTTGACACTCTTCCGAACAGTGCTGGAAAGATACACCGGATCAGCATGGTAAAGGAACTCCCTAATGCTCAACACTGAGATGCAAATTTAGGCGAGCTCATAGTGTTGAGCATTAGGGAATTTGGCAGGTTCGTATCTGGGGTATGTGCTCTTGTTGTTTGCCAAACACAGATCTTGAGCGCATGCCCAGAATGTCAGAGAGGGAAGAAGGAGGAAGAGGTGCTGACCGAGCTCTCTGAACTTTGACTGCTGCTTTCTGCATGCACAAGCAGCATAGACTACAAACCTGAATCTCTCCTGTGCGTATTTATTCCTTTTGGCAATCAGCTATTATTTTTTGTTACACTTGTACCCCACGCTTTCCCACTCATGGCAGACTCAATGTGGCTTACATGGGGCAATGGAAGGTTAAGTGACTTGCCCAGAGTCACAAGGAGCTGCCTGTGCCTGAAGTGGGAATCGAACTCAGTTCCTCAGGACCAAAGTCCACCACCCTAACCACTAGGCCACTCCTCCTCACATTATAGGTGATATAACTACTTCATTTTAGTTTCTGTAAATTTATGGATCTTTCAGGTGAAAACCTTTTATTTGCGCTTGGGTCTGATTTAGAAGCCCACATCACCTTTTAGACTGGGTAATCTGTTGACTAGTCTTAGGGCAATGCATATGCTTTGCCAGAGTTTGATTCTGCAGGTGCCATCTACCAGAGTAATGCAGGGCAATGCTAGTTGAAGTTAGGGGTCTGCGAGCTTCTCCTGCTACCCTAACACCAGCTCTGAGCTGGGGTAGGGTTTGCAGTGGGAGGAGCACCGTTGTTTGGCCTGCTGTCCTATGTGCATTGGGGATGAATGACAAATCACCCCTTCAGTATGCATCTGCATGCTCATTGTATTCAGAGCCAGCAAGCTCATTGGTTCATGTGCTCGCTGGCTCTGAGCATTCGGTGCTAGCAAATGCGGGCATAGGGGCCTGAGAACAGCATTATAGATATGGACTCCTCCTTACAATAATATAAAGGGCAAGGTGTAGGCATTAATGGACAGTCTAAGATCAGAGATGCCCACAAAGACAGATTTGCTCATTCTTCCTGTAGGAACCAGTGCTGAAGTGCTACAAAATTCCAAGGGGAAGCGATTAATACAGAAGCACAAGCAGACCACCTGTTTGCAAAGTCCAATCTTCTCCTTTCTCTGATATCCTAAAATAGTGTTGATTTTTTTTAAATCTTATTTGTAAAACTCACATGTAAATGAGCCAATTGCACACACTGTCTACACTTAACGGATCAAAAGAACATTCGCCTTCACCAGCATTGTCACTGTGATTATCCGGAAACAAAAACCGCCCCAGCCAAACTCAACATTCCTAAGCAAGCATTGTACAGCCTGATTAATATGCATGTGCCAGACATATACATTCAGAGCTAAAATAAACTTTTAAACCCCATGCCCGTGTCCTTTCATGTCAAGAAGGGTGCAGGAAGGAAAGGGAGGGGGAAGGCAGCTTAAAATTCACACTGTAGCTTGAAAAATGAATGGAGGCAAAGTTTGCCAGTAGCAGTAGAGAAAGAAACAAAACCCACACAACACAAAACCTCCTAGCTTTTGTTTATTTATTTATTGTCATCAAGATTTGCTTTGGATACACCAACACGAGATAGGCGTTTTCAAATGAATTTAAATGAGCAAATTGGAGAAAGCAAAGGATGGTTCTAGGGCACCTAAAATTAGGGACGTGCATTTGTTTGAAAACAAAATTAAAAATGTAATAAACAAAATAAAAACAACATTTATTTTAGATTTTTTGTAATAACTTTGTTTTATTTCCTAATCAAGTCTATGGACCATTAAAAGTTTATGGGGAAACAGAAATACTCTGTGTTTACTTTTCACCCTACCACCATAGCTTGGAATCAGTAGGGGATGGAGAGAGAATCAATTTCTACCAGTTAGTTCCAGCTTCTCAAGGTAAAAAAATGAAAATGAAACTGTCATGGGCACCATTTTGCAGTCTACTTCTAAGAGAGCTTTTAAAGTGAATTTCCTATCTTTTGAAGAGAAAAAAAAAATAAATCCAGCTGTAGAAGGAAGAATATTCTGGATCCCTCAAAGTACTAAGGGGGTGGAGTTATTTATTTATTTTACACATTTATAGACTGCCTAAATCAAAGCGGTTTACAAATTTGTGAAAATCCCAGTAGAGGTGTTCCTTAGAAATTTGAAGGAAGTATACACATGGGTGTAGAGAGGTGCCCTGAGTCTTCCTTCCCTAAAGGGAGTCTAGTAAAGGTGTAGGAGGAGCTATAGTAGGCTACTCACCTCAGGGCCCAAGAAAGACCAAGGGAGAGTAGGCGAAGGGAAAGGTCCGGAGTGGGACCTGTTTCTCATAAAAGAGTAGAAAAGGGGTTTAAGCCAGAGCCTCAGCTAAATCCCAAGGCCCAGTGAGGTTGGTATTGAAAGTGATTTAATAGCTAGGAGAGGCTCTTATCTGTTTAAATTGCTTGTCTGGGGCTATCCAGGGATATGCAGTGACTCTTAACCAGACAGCGCTTTTGAATATCTCCTCTAACTACCTATGACAAAACCAGCTTGTTTCTGGGTGGAGTTAGGATGGAGTTGAATCCTAGCCAGTTAGCAGGATTTTCAGTCTGCTAATCAGCTGAGAAACCACATAAAGTTAGGCCAGAAAAAAAGACTGTCCTAACTTTATACAGGTAAGTCAACTGGGCACTGCTCTAAATATCAGCTAGTGCCTGGTTAATTTCTGGGTCCTGGCCTGAAATGCTGCCATACCCCTCTCTCTCTCACACAACCCCGCCAGAACATCCAGAAACACCCCTTCTTATCCCCCTCCCTTCCTCCCTCCATCCGTTCTGGGATGCAAAGCAAGACCCTCTCCCTTCTACTCCTTTGAATGCTACGCAAGACTTTCCTTCCAATGCCTGCTCTCTCTCTCCCCCCCTCCGGAAGCTCAGCAAGACCCCCCACTGGATCCCCCCCCCCCCCACTGGTCATGGGCTTACGTACCCATTTCCTTGGTGGTCCAGTGGGGAAATAGGCAGGAGCCAGTGGTGTAAGGGCGGGGCAGTCCACTCCAGGTGCATGCTGCTGGAGGGGTGCAGGGAGCAGCTGTGCGGCTATCGGCTCTGCCAGTTCCCTGCTCCCTCTGTTACTTCCTGTTCCGGGGCAGAGGGAGCAGGGAACTAGCGGAGCTGACAGCCGCACGGCTGCTCCCAGCACCCCAGGAGGTAAGAACAATGCACCCTGAGGTTGTTCTGCAGGTGATGTGCTGGGGGGGGGGGGGGACGACAATGCTGCACTCGGGGGTGTCATGCTGCACCCGGGGAGGGGGATGATGCTGCACCTGGGGGACAGGGGGGGGTGGTATGCAGCGGCAATCCACCCTGGGTGGCAGCTTACCAAGGAACACCACTGGCAGTAACAATGCTCACTTGATCTTGCCCATTACAGCTGCCTCTCCAAAATGGCTGCCACGACCTCTGCTCTACAGCGGTACATCAAATTTTAATAAACCTGAAACCTGATACTTCAAAAGAAGAGACTTACCTGATGCAGAGTGAGCAGGATAGGAGGTATGGTATGGGTCATGCATTTCATATACTGGCTTTCTGTGGTACAACCAAAGTGGTTGAAAAAGTGGGGTAGAAATGTACTATAAATAAATAAATATACAGATACTCTCTCTTTTCCTAGTGGGCTCACAGTCTAAGCTTTCTGTACCTGGGGCAATGGAGAGTTAAGTGACTTGCCCAGGCTCACAAAGAGCCACAGTGGGAATCAAACATGGTTTTTCTGGTTCTCAGCCCGCTGCACTAATTATTAGGCTATTTCAAGCCCTATGTTCTAAAGCATTGAGAATATAAGAAGGGGAACGAGGCAGACAGAAGTCCTTATGAACTGAGAGGCACTTTCAAAAGAGCAGAGAGAACAATAGAGTGCCAAACCTGTCCAAAAGAGGAGAGAGAGAACTGAGAGAGGCAAGAGAACAAAGCGAACAAGACCAAGGGACATTAGTACTGTGAGCAAACTTGATATTTTTCCTCATCATATTCCTTTATTTTTAAGGACAGTGTGGTCCTTTTACTAAATTGCGGTAAGTTTTTGCAAGTACTGCATGTGAGGTATAAAACTAGTATGTGGCAGTTTTGAATGCTATATGGTAACTGTTGGGGGCGTGTTCAGCATTCCCCCTACAGTTTCCACACAGAGACGTTCCCAACTGCACAATTATGTCAAATGCAATTAAGGGCAGATGCTCAAAACTCTGGCTCTATTCCAAACAGCGCAGAGAAATACCATCCAGTCCGTGCTGCAAAAGAGCTCCCTAATGTTCAGCACTAATGACATGCAAATTTAGGCACAATGTCAGTGCTGAACATCAGGGAGTTGTTTCCAGTTCTGTGGGAGAATTGTGCCTGGGCTTTTCTCCAGCCCAGACCTGTCAAACCTAAAGCCCTGATGGTCTGGTAGACCCCTAGATCCCCCACCCCACCAAACACAAGGGTCTTGAGATCCAATGGAGCCCCAGAACCCTAACTCCCCAAACACATACCCCCCCCCCCACTGGAATACATATAACCCTGGTGGTCCAGTGGGACCCTTGCCAGGCCTGGGCCTGACCTGACCCCCCCCCCCTCCTCAAAGCTAGCCCTGGTGGACTAGCATAATTCCCCCCAAATCCCCTCGTATCTTCAAAGAGAAGGAGCCTTGCCCAGTGCATCATGGGATGCGCTGGGTGGGGCTTAACTACCATATAAAGGCAGGGTGTCACTATTTTGTTTGGCACACCATTTAATTTGACACGATTCCCACTTTCTTGCTTTAGCCCAACACAACTGCAGCTAAGTCAGATCTCTTTTTTTGTGCCGGTACGCAACGGTACGGCGTACCGGCACCTTTTTTTTTTGCTCCCCCCGCCCCGTGACGGACGCAGTGCCAGCCCCCATTTCCGGCCGCTGCTGCTTCTCCTGTTGAGCAGCAGCGGCCGCTACATAAAGAAAAAAAAAAAAACTTCAAACCTGGCTGAAACGCGGCACCCCGGCACTATAGACAGCCATTAGGCATTGGCTGTTGCCCCGCAGCCGCTCCTCCTCTTGCCTCTACATCACTGCACTCCTCCGGGGTCTTCCTCCAGGGGCAGTGACGTAGAGGCAAGAGGAGGAGCGGCTGCGGGGCAACAGCCAATGCCTAATGGCTGTCTATAGTGCCGGGGTGCCGCGTTTCAGCCAGGTTTCAAATTTTTTTTTTAATCTTCTTTTTCTTTGTGTAGCGGCTGCTGCTGCTCAACAGGAGAAGCAGCAGCGGCCGGAAATAGGGGCTGGTGCCGCGTGCGTCGCGACTTCGTGCCGTTCGCGGGAAACTTGGCAGGGAGAGGGAAACCAACAGAGGGAAGGATTGGGGAGAGAGAGAAAGAGGGAAACCAACAGAGGGAAGGATTGGGGAGAGAGAGAGGGAAAACAACAGAGGGAAGGATTGGGGAGAGAGAGAGAGAAAGAAAGAGGGAAAACAATAGAGGGAAGGATTGGGGAGAGAGAGGGAAAACAGATGGAAGGATAGGGAGAGAGAGGGAAAAACAGATGGAAGGATGGGGAGAGAGAGGGAAAAACAGATGGAAGGATTGGGGAGAGAGGGGAAAACAGATGGAAGGATGGGGAGAGAGAGAAAGAGGGAAAACAACAGAGGGAAGGATTGGGGAGAGAGAGAAAGAGGGAAAACAACAGAGGGAAGGATTGGGGAGAGAGAGGGAAAACAGATGGAAGGATGGGGAGAGAGAGGGAAAAACAGATGGAAGGATGGGGAGAAAGAGGGAAAAACAGATGGAAGGATTGGGGAGAGAGGGGAAAAACAGATGGAAGGATTGGGGAGACAGGGGAAAACAGATGGAAGGATGGGGAGAGAGAGAAAGAGGGAAAACAACAGAGGGAAGGATTGGGGAGAGAGAGAAAGAGGGAAAACAACAGAGGGAAGGATTGGGGAGAGAGAGGGGAAAACAGATGGAAGGATGGGGAGAGAGAGGGAAAAACAGATGGAAGGATTGGGGAGAGGGGAAAAACAGATGGAAGGATGGGGAGAGAGAGGGAAAACAGATGGAAGGATGGGGAGAGAGAGGGGGAAAAACAGATGGAAGGATGGGGAGAGAGAGAGAGAGAGAGGGAAAAACAGATGGAAGGATGGGGAGAGAGAGGGAAAACGGAAGGATAGGGAGAGAAAGAGGGAAGACGCTGGATGGAAGAATGCAGAAAGAAATAGGGGAGACACTGGAAGGATGGGGAAAGAAAGCAGAGCTGCTGGATGGAAAAGGGGAATAGAGAAAGACTGGAGAATAAGAAGAAGGGGCATGGGGAGAACAAGGGTGAGGAAAAGATGAAAAGCCACAGGTAGATGAAGGAAATTAAAGAATGGATAGTAAGAATGAATTAAATCTGGATAGAGAGAGAGCCTGAAAAATATTGAAGAAAGCAAAGAAAAAGGAGACAAAAAATGACAAATGGCAAAGAAGAGTTAAGCGAAAACAAAGGAAAGGAGAATCACAGACTGGGACCAATATGGAAAGAAAAACAGTCACCAGACAACAAAGGTAGAAAAAAAATCATTTTATTTTCATTTTAGTGTTTGTAATATGTCCAATTTGAGAATTTACATTGGCTGTCTTATTTTGCACTGGGTATACTACTACTACTACTTGGCAAATCACGTTATTTTTTTCTCCTATAGTACTGTAATATTTTCAATGATGTCTGTTTATATGCACCATGGCTGGTATAGGGGGTGTGGTTAATGTGGGTGTGGCTATCATAGGGGTGGAGCCATATGTGGTGACCCCGCCCATAATGAGTACCGGCACCTTTTTTTCTACAAAAAAAGCACTGCTTAGAACAATCATATTTCAAGTCAGTACTTCCACATATATGCCATATATGTCATGGTATCATGAGTGTCATGCCTGGATTTTACTAAGGGGCTCATTTTTGAAAGAGAAAAATGTCCAAAAAGTGTCATAAAGCAACATTTCGACGATTTTCTTAAAACATCCAAATCAGTATTTTTGAAACCTATTTTGCAGATATTTATTTATGCAATTCGTCTGCAGTGCATCCAAAGCACAAGAGGATGTGTCAGGGGTGTTTTGAAGGTGGGATTATGGCATGACTAACACTTGGACATTTTACAGCTATAATGGAACAAAGTAAAAACGTCCAGGACTAAAACCAAGACATTTTGATCTAGACCTGTTTTCAGGCCCTGAGAATCTGAAGAATAGGATGATCCTCCACATACCGCCAAGGACACTAAGGTCCTCCCAAGGACTTTCACTAACCACACCCTCTACAAAAGACATTACACCATGTGATACCTGCAAGCAAGCCTTCTCTAGAGTAGCCCCCACACTCTGGAATGCATTGCCTGAAAGGCTCCGCTTAACACAAGACTATCTCTACTTCAGGAAGCAGGTGAAAGCTTGACATTTCAACCAGGCCTTTAATGGAAGAAATAACTTACTTGTTAGTCTCACTCACACACACGAGTGACTCGGGCTGCACATACTGCAGCAGGACATGTTTATCCACTCCTACGCTAGCTGAGATAATATTTAACCATCTCTCTGACCTCATGTACAACAAATCAGTCACCTTACTTTCTAACTTATCTATCTATATGTTACAACTTTGCCTTACCCTTCACTATCAATTATAATGTTCTATTATGTATTGTGTTGACATTGCAAGTAGTATACAATGCCATACTTTGTATTGTTAGTTGAATATTTTTACTGCTTTAATTGCCTATTGCTCATGTTTGGTCTATTGTAGTGGTGTACAGTTGGGGACAGTGGGTTTTGGGTGGTTCAGGGGACAAGATAAGGGAGCAAAGGTGAGATGTGTACCTGGAAGCAATTTTATGAAGTGCACAGAAGTGCCCTCTAGGGTGCCCCATTGCTCTCCTGGGATGTCTGGGGGACCTTTCTACTAAAAATGCTGGCTCCTCTTACATCTCAATGGCATGAATCTTTATGTTTTGCACTTATTTGTTATTATTTTTTTTTTCAAAAATGGACCATAAAACAAAATGTCCAAAGCACAAAACCTTGTTCAAAACAGTATTTTCAAAAAAAAAGGATAGACCTTTTTTTCGAAAATGATCTTCTTTCTTATTTGACGTTTGGACGTTTTGTGCAAAATGTCCAAAATCGGACTTAGATGTTATATCGAAAATGCCCCTCTATGACTTATCACAAATAAAATATCCCTCTAAAGCCATTCTTAAAAGAAAATGGTACTTTGGTGATAGTCTTTAGGCTGTTGTTACATGTTTGCAGTTATCAATGTACCAAAAACTGAGTACTAGAGATGAAGCATGCAAGTCTAACTACTTCGCTTAGGTGTCTTTGTTTTTATCTTTACATCGGAAGCCCTCTCTTGATGCACAGCGTTAGTTTTTGCCAGTATACAAAGTTCAGAGAGGCAACACACCTTCCCCCACCCACATCAACTCCTTTGAGTAGACACTTTCTTATCAAAAACACCAGTCACTCAGGATTGCCAACTCTGCGGGTTTCCTGTGGAATTGGGCACTTTTTAAAGTTGGCTGTGGGCACTTTTCCACAGTCACGGATTGCGACGTTTAAAGTGGGTTTTGGGTGTCCAAGCTGGCTCTATCTGTAGTGCTCACCCTATTGGTCAACTTTGGAGCCAGAATGAGACGGTGCATCTCAAGCCTCATTCTGGCTCCAAATTTGACCAATAGGAGGTTGAGGTGGATGATGAGGTCATCAGCTGATGACTCATCATGCTGGACTCTGGAGTGAGCGAGGCAGGCACAGCAGCATGTTGTGGAGGTCTGAAGAGAGTGAGCAGCACTTGTTGGAGCAAGGAGGAGTCGGACAGAGGCTGAGCAGCACATAAGTGAGGCAGTGATTACATCTCAAGTCATGCCCAAAAAATAGCTATGCGAGAGGTGGTGGGGAGAGGGGACACCTATTTTATAGCTGGTAAGAACTCACATGCTAATCCTGTGCTAATTAGTTAGTGCATGTTCATGCAGCTGCTCTAACTCATTAGCGCAGAAACGCCCACTCACCATTCCCCAGACATACTCTCTGCAGAAAAATTAAAAATATTTTTTAGCGCCCGGTTTGCACACGCAGATTAGGAACTTTTTGCAAGATGCCTGAACATCCTGTGGTAAACCCTTTTAGGCTGTGCTAGTGCTCACCACAGCTTAGTAAAAGATCCCCTATTTTTGTTTGGTATGCAAGGGAAAAAGTGGTGGAGGAGATTGTGAAGTTATAGCCAGAGACATCAAACTTACCATATATATCTGCCTCTGGAATCACCCTCAACCCCACCAACTGGAGGCACTGGCTATACAGAGAAAGAATACTGTTACTGCATCAGTGCACTGAACTGAGTGTTATAGTGCTGCTTTGTGCACAGGGCAATTTGGAATCAATTTGTAGGTATTTTGCATGTAAAACAGCATTTTACATTGACTAACGCTTTTATGATGTTGATTTTATTCATTTAGTATAATGATTTTATTTCACATCAATACATGTTGCTTATATTTGATTTGGTGTATTTATGTATTGCTTACAGATCCCTGAGGCAGCCTTTCTCAAGCCGAAACACGGTCCTGTGTCAGGTCCTTTTTGCTTTCTAATAAATTACATCCTTGAAAACTCACCAATTGTACATGTTATTAAGTGTTGGATCCCCTCCGAAGGGACACCACCTTGTAGTGGTGGAGGGGCTTCTGTGTTTCAATGACTCAGAGGGCTATGCTGAAGGGTTACCCATATCAGACAGGCCTCTGAGGAGAAACCAGACAAAGAGTGTCCCAAACTAGGGAGAGTGGAAAGATGGTGACCTGAAGCTCGTACGCTCAACAGCCCAGCTGTCCTCTGAAGTTCTGTTTTTGTTTACTTGAAATTTCCTCTCTGCATTTGCAGTTACCTTAACTGAGAGGAAGGGGACAAGGGGGGGGTCAGCCGCCGATGACCAGCGTTTTGTCCCCTGTGCAGCAAGTGTGGGACCGCTGTGCGACGAGCTGCCGACAGATGACTGGGTTGATGAGTCCTTTGATTAGCGCCGGCAAAGGAGTGTCGATGCTCTTGGACCTGGAAACAACTTCATTGCTCCCGAGTCATTTAACCACCATGTCCAAAGGAGTGGAGGAGTGAGTTAGGAGTGTATGCTGAAACGGAAGTCATTTACAGCTGAACCCATGTCGGCAGTGCCACTCCTAAACCCGTAAGAGCTATCAGCTTGGAGTTTTTGGCTCCCGTGGAGGTTACATTGAATATCATCTGGAAGGCGCTCCAGGACCTAACGGTGGTAGTAAATAATTTTGCTTCAGATATAATCTTATTAGTGAGCCATATGGATAATCGAATCAAATCCTTTGAGAATGAAAAATTGATATAGCAAAAGAAATTCTACAAGAGTAGGAAACGGTTAAGATTTTGAAAATGATAATAGACCAGAAAATTTTGAACAAAATGAATATTATTACAGATGATTAATATCGAGATTGTTGTTTTCCCAGAGTTCCGGGTATGACTCCTAAAGTTTTTTCCTCTGAAATGATTCCTCTTAGTATATTAATTCAAAAGGAGTGAAGCCTGTGAAACTGGGATTACCTTAATCAGTGGAAATTGGATTAGAGATTCAAGTGTTTGTATTGTTAAATAATTTCTGGTTTTAAAAGAGAAAAAAAAGAAATCAGGTATATTATTTCCACTAATATTGGACAATAAGTATGCTTCCAACGATTAATTGACTATACACAGTCTTGGGTTTGAAGAAGCCAACCAGACGATCAATGTGGAATAATGATTCAGATAAATAATAACTGATAATCAGGTTAACACCACGTTTTCTTTGTTTACTGTTGTTTAATTGATCTCCTTGTCTTGTTTCACTCTCCCTATTTATTTTGTGGTCTAAGAAAGAGAAAGATTATATATAATCCATTTATCTAGTTGAGATTGTTTTCCTCTAATATTGTATTAATGTACAGTCATCTCTGTATTACTGTTTGCAAGTGACCCTTGTAAAATGAAAAATTATAAATAAATGATTTAAAAAAAAAAAGTGTTGGATGACTCATCTATTTTGCCTTACTGTTGCCTGGAGTATACACAGGTAAAGAGACAAGCTAACAGCCTTTTAGTACCTATTTTATGCAGAACAAGCATGGACATTCCTAGGAGTGGAGTTGGTGTAGGGTTGTGACAATTATTTGATCAATTTTACCTCTCTGTGCAGAGTCCAGAGGTTAAAACCATTTCTGAAACGGTCAGTCCTCATGGGCAAAAAGGTAATTCTCCAGCACTGGATAGGAGCGGAACCACCTACCCTTCAGCAGTGGCGGGCTAGGATGATACATTTATGTGCGTTGGAGCGCCGGGGGGTCAGAGACCTAGCCTTGAACACGGGGGAAGCATATTGTCAGAGGTGGTCACCATTTTGGGACTCGTTAACCCCAGTAGCACGCAGTAGAATCTTGAATTCATAAGGGTATATCATGGAGCACGGGGGAGGGGGGATGAGGGGAGGGTTAAGGGGAGGTGGCGTTCTGTTGGTTCTACGTATGTACAAGGTAGAGGTGTGGTGGGTGTGCCGAGGGCTATAAGAGTCAAGGTCCTTGGTGCTCCGATTTGTACAACATGCCTCTGTGTCTCATGTTCTTGCCTTTGGTTCTGTTTATTATTTGGGAAATTTCAATAAAAAGATTCAAACATAAGGGAGTAAAGGGAGTTAAAGATTAAACAAAAGGTATTCCTTTTCTCTTTTACTTATTGATCTAGACCAAGAGGCTATTACATGGAAAGTTTGTATTGTTTTATACTTGATTCCATCAATTAAAATTGCGACAAATAAAAATGTTCACACATAAAAAGTTTTAAGGAGGGGAGGGGGCAGGGGGGAGAAAACGAAAAAAGTGATTGACGATGTTGGGTATGTTGTTGGAATGTCGATTTTGTAGACTGAGCCATGTTGTATGAATAAGTCAAGCTGATTTGTATTATACATATCGTCAATAAAACAGTTTAAACATAAAATAAATGCAAATATATGTAAACTTGGCTGGGACTTTTTCATGAGCCTCACAGGCAGTCAAGAGCCTCAGAGGCAGTGTAAATGTGTGTAGCTACTTCCTGGGGGGGGGGGGGGGGGGGGGGGGGAGGGGGGATTTATAAAGGCAATTAAAGGTGCATATGTTCTATTTATAAAGTGCCCACTAATCAAATAGAACATAATATTCTTAACGATATTTTCAGACATTTCTTTAAAGCAGTGCTTCTCAACTCTCTCCTGGAGGCACACCTAGCTGGGTGGGCTTTCAGGATTACCACAATGAATATGTATGAGATAAATCTGCATATGTTAGATACCCATAGTATGTGAAAGCTAGAAAGATTCTTGGGTGCATAGGGAGAGGAATGGCCGGTAGGAAAAAGGAGGTGGTGGTGCCCCTGTATGAGACCTCTTTTAGAATATTGTATACAATCCTGGAGACCACACCTTCAAAAAGGTATAAAAGGATGGAGTCAGTGGTCTTCATCATGAAGTGTATAGGACTTGGGGAAAATCCACTGTTTATTTCTAGGATAAGCAGCATAAAATGTATTGTACTGATTTGGGATCTTGCCAGGTACTTGTGACCTGGATTGGCCACTGTTGGAAACAGGATGCTGGGCTTGAAGGACCTTCAGTCTGTCCCAGTATGGCAATACTTATGTACTTAATAATGAGAACCTAGTAACACAATAAATGACCACAGATAAAGACCGACATGGTCCATCCAGTCTACCCAACAAAGTGTCCAGAGGTGTACATGCCAGTCTGTGCAGGTTATACTCCTGCATGATGAAATACAGACAAAGCAATTTGAAATTCTAGCCACATAATATTTGATACAGTCTTGGAAGAGTGGTTTTATAATTTTGGTGGTAGCATAGTGATATTCATTGTCAATACTTGATCAAACCAACAATCCAATAACATTGCAAACTGATAACATTCTACTGCCTGTCAACTGTGAACACTATTTTGCTTTGTGCTTTTGGAACTTAAAGATTGGGGTTTAAAGGAGGAATTGTAGGTTAGTGATAGGCAAAATAAAAATATAAAAAGCAAATTTTATCAACTAATCTCCATAGTCTTTTCCACTTAGTTTTAAAAACTTTGTACCACAGCATTAACAGATAGAATCTAGCAGGCACTACAGGATCTAGTTTAGTCTTCCTACCTACCACTAGAACAACTCTTCATTTATAGTCAGTTATTGTAATTAGGGTAACAAGCAAGGAGTGCTCTTACAGAGTTTTAAATACATTTCATTACCATCTAAGAAGGAAACACTAAATAAATCATACAATATACTATATAAACTAAAATACACTTTTATATTAGGCTAATATCCTTAATACTCTAGCAAGTTTTAAATTATTGAAAAACTCAAAAACACTAAGATGGAGTCAGTATTTCAGCAGCGAGAGGGATGCTATCCAGTCTTTTGCATTGAGTGTTGTCAGCAATCGTTGTCTAGGGTTGGTCTCAGGTCCAGTTCGCAGAGGCAGTGGGTTCTCAAAGAATATACAGTCCATATGGGTTTAGATATATATAAAGTATATTATATTTTTGCAGATATATATAGGCTTACAGCGCTTGGTACAGGTAAAAGGGTACAAGGCTGTCTCTGGGTGTGTGTTTAGAGTAAGAGAAAGAAAGGATAGGGCAGGGCCGGTCTTAGGCCGAGGCGACCGAGGCGGCCGCATAGGGCCCCGAGCTTAGGGGGGCCCCGCGCGGCGCCTCAGTCAGCCTCTTCCCAGGGCTGGCGGCGATCCGACGACACGCTATTCTGCCCGCCCTGGCGCCCTCTTCTCCCCCCCAACCAACAAGATTCCTTTTTCTTTTAAATTTACCCGCCTCCATCGCCGACTCGCTGGAATCTGACTGGACACTGGACAGCACAGCAGGCATCGTCGCTGAAAGCGCTCCTCCCCTCCCAAGTGCACCCGACGTCTCTAGCAGAATGGAGAAGCGGGACACTGAGAATGAACGAATCAGGAAGCTTCTCCATTCTGCTAGAGACGTCGGGTGCACTTGGGAGGGGAGGAGTGCTTTCAGCGACGATACCTGCTGTGCTGTCCAGTCAGATTCCAGCGAGTCAGTGACGGAGGCGGGTAAATTTAAAAGAAAAAGGATGCTTGTTGGTTGGGGGGGGGGGGGGGAGAAGAGGGCGCCAGGGCGGGCAGGCAGTTGAACATGGGAGCGGGAGGGCAAGGGAGAGAGGGCCTGGACATCGATGGCAGGGCTCAGGGAGAGAGGGGGATTGCTGGATAGGGATGAATGGAGGGAGCAGGGGACAGAGAAGCATGGGAGGGCAGGGCTCAGGGAGAGAGGGGAATTGCTGGATAGGGATGAATGGAGGGGGCAGGGGACAGAGGAGCATGGATGGGAGGGCAGGGCTCAGGGAGAGGGGAATTGCTGGATATAGGGATGATGAATGGAGGGGGCAGGGGACAGAGAGGAGCATGGATGGGAGGAGGGCAGGGCTCAGGGAGAGAGGGGAATTGCTGGATAGGGATGAATGGAGGGGACAGAGGAGCATGGGAGGGCAGGCCTCAGGGAGATAGGGGAATTGCTGGATAGGGATGAATGGAGGGGGCAGGGGACAGAGGAGCATGGATGGGAGGGCAGGGCTCAGGGAGAGAGGGGAATTGCTGGATAGGGATGAATGGAGGGGGCAGGGGACAGAGGAGCATGGGAGGGCAGGGCTCAGGGAGATAGGGGAATTGCTGGATAGGGATGAATGGAGGGGGCAGGGGACAGAGGAGCATGGCAGGGCAGGGCTCAGGGAGAGAGAGGGGAATTGCTGGACATGGAGGGCAGGGGAGAGAGGAGAAATGTTGGGCACGAATGGGGGGAAGGAAAGACTAAGGAAGGAGATGCACATGGATGGAGGGGAAGGGATAGAGGAGAAATGCTGGACATGGATATAGGGAAGGGGAGGAAAGTAGATGCACATGGAAGGAGGGGAGTGAGGAGAAATGCTGGATATGCATGGAGGGGAATTGCTGAATTTAAGGGCTGCATTGGAACACTGAAGGCAGATGCTGAAACCGAGAAAGGATAGGGACAGGGCTACAGATGGTAGACAGGACACATAAGGACACAGGAGGATGGTGGACATGGTGAGAGAAAAAATATCAAATGGAAAGAAGACACTGCATAAAACAGAAGACACTGGGACCAAAGCGAATAGAAAAACCAAATGATCAGACAACAAAGGTAGAAAAAAGTATTTTATTCAGAATTTATTAATTGGAATATGTCAGCTTTTGGAAATGTGCATCTGTGATATTTTGCATGTAAGTTTCAATTTTTCTAGTATTGCTGCATGCTGAGTCTGACGAGGTAACTTTCCAGTTCAGTATTTTGCCTTCATATCTGTTGTGTCATGTGTTTTTCATGTGTGATCAAGGTGCAGTACCCTGCTAGCGTGTAGCATTTGCAGCCCTTTTTGTCTTGTTTTTTTTACGAGGTAGTGTATTGGTGTTTTAGAGCCTGGTGTAATTACAGTTCTGCCTTTCCATGCATAAGGTTGTGCTCGTCCTGTCCTTGGAATTAATGCTGTTATGGTTTGGTAAGGTTATGAGTTTGTTTTTGCACAAGTTTGTGTATAGTGTTTTGCAGTGGAGAGATTGTGTGTCCGCACCTCTGACCTCCCCCCCCCCCCCCCCCCGGGGTTATGAGAATTGGAACTACTAATTGTAGTGGACTTGAACTGAATAATTTCTGGGGAGGGGGCGTTTCATGATAGCATTGTGCTTATTATTTCAATCAGTTTTTCTGTATAAGTTTAGTTTCATTTGTCTTTATTTGAAATTTCATAAATAAAAATTTTTCTAAAAATTGAATAATATTATCAATGGGATGGAGCTGGGGCGGGGCTAGGATGGGGCCTCACCAAATTGGTCTGCATAGGGCCCCGCACTTGCTAAGACCGGCCCTGGGATAGGGTGTTGGTTCAGAGGAGGAGAGAAGCCTTGGAATAGGGCTGTCTGAGAATGGGGGGGGAGGGGGAGCAGAGCCAGGTGCTCTGGTGACTAAAGATGGAGGTGTGCAGAGAAAAAAAAAGAAGAAACAAAGGCAGCCCAGCAGAGTCCTGTGCACTCTGCTGCAGGGAGAAAGAAAGAGAGAGAGGTAGTGCCCTGGACACAGAGAAGAGCCCTGCACAGAGAGAGAAGCAGTAGACCCCAAGCAGAGCTCTGTGCTCTGCTGTACAAAGACAGCCCCCAAGTAGTGTCCTGAGCTCTGCTTTATACCTAATAAGAACTGAGAGGGAACAGGAGCAGAAAGAGATCAAATAACTTCTCTCCTTCCCAGTTATTTCCTTTACAGAACTCCAGATTACTTTTTGAAGTCAGGAAAGCTTCTCTGAAGTCAGGAAGAAAGGTGACAAATTTCATAGGTTGTACCTCTTTGAAATCCCTAGTGATGGAGCCTCTATGTCTGGCCTTGGTTGCTCTGAAGCCCTGCTCCCAGATGGAACAAAAGGTATGTTAATCAAGAGTAATTGAGAAACCAAAGGGCTATCAGGCCTTTGACCACCATTTGGTGCCATCCTCAGTGCTTCCTGAGGGAGGGGGAGAGTTCTCAGAGGTCAGAAGCTGGTCTACTATTAATCTAAGTATGTCAAGCTGGTTTCATATTAATATAAGTATGTCCAACAATAATTTTGACCTCCCACAATCCTGACAAGTGTCACAAGTATGATTATCTCCCAGTTGGTGAGATGTCGTATGTGTGTGCCCAATGCAAAGAGCTCCTAGCTCTCAGAGAACATGTCCATTCTCTTGAGGCTACAGTAGCAGACTTCGTGGAGCTGAGGGAGACAGAGAGGTACATAGAGGAGACCTACAGAGATGTTGTAGAGAAGTCCCACCTCCAGTCTGGTAGCCCCTGTGCTACCTTGGAGGAGGGAGGTCTCCTATAAGGAGAGCGCCACCCTGGTGAAGTAGGAAGTACTCCTGTAGCCAGGACCTGCCCACCAGGGGATGTACTATCCTCTCGCACCGAGGATATGTCTCCAAGTGCTGCTCGGGAGGGAAAGGTTAGGACAGCTGTTGTAGTTGGTGATTCGATCATTAGGCATATAGATAGCTGGGTGGCTGGTGGGTGTGAGGATCGCCTGGTGACTTGTCTGCCTGGTGCGAAGGTGGCGGACCTCACGCGTCACCTAGATAGGATTTCAGATAGTGCTGGGGAGGAGGCGACTGTCTTGGTACATGTGGGTACCAATGACATAGGAAAATGTGGGAGAAAGGTTCTGGAAGCCAAATTTAGGCTCTTAGGTAGAAAGCTCAAATCCAGATCTTCTAGGATAGCATTTTCTGAAATGCTACCCATTCCTACGTGCAGGACATCAGGACTCGCAGAAACAGAATCCAGATCAGCAACACGCCGGAGACCAGAGCAGAAGAGGACTTTGGCTGGCGGGGGTTGGGGACCCCCACCAGCAAAGGTACCTGACGGCAGTGGCGGGGGGGGGGGGTGAAAGTGGGGGGCCAGGGCTAAATTTGTGGGGGCCCATGCCCCCGTGGCCCCACCTAGCTATGCCCCTGTATCGCAGTGATAGGGTGGATCGAACTGGTGGAGGGGTAGCATTGTATATTAACAAGAGCCTTGAATCAAATAGATTGAAAATTCTGCAGGAAACAAAACACTTCTTGGAATCACTGTGGATTGAAATTCCATGTGTAAAGGGGAAAAGGACAGTGATAGGAGTGTACCACCATCTGCCTGGCCAGGATGAACAGACGAATGCAGAAATGTTAAAGGAAATTAGGGGCGCAAACAAACTGGGCAACACAATAATAATGGGTGATTTCAATTACCCTGATATTGACTGGGTAAATGTAACATCGGGGCACGTTAGGGAGGTAAAATTCCTTGATGAAATCAAGGACAGCTTTATGGAGCAGCTGGTATAGGAGCCGAAGAGAGAAGGAAAAATTCTAGACCTAGTTCTTAGTGGAGCGCATGATCTGGTACGGGAGGTAATGGTGCTGGGGCCGCTTGATAACAGTGATCATAATATGATCGGATTTGATATTAGCTTTGAAGAAATCAAATATGTTAGCGTTTAACTTTAAAAAAGGAGAGTATGATAAAATGAGAAGAACAGTGAAAAAAAAAACTTAGAGGAGCGGCTGCGAGGGTCAAAAATTTACATCAGACATGGATGCTGTTCAAAAGCACCACCCTGTAAGCCCAGGCCAAATATATTCCACGTATTAAAAAAGGAGGACGGAAGACCAAACGACAGCCAGCGTGATTAAAAGTGAGCTGAAGGAAGCTATTAGAGCTAAAAGAAAATCCTTCAGAAAATGGAAGAAGGAACCGACTGAAAATAATAAAAAAACAGCATAAGGAATGTCATGTCAAATGCAAGGCGCTGATAAGGAAGGCTAAGAGGGACTTCGAAAAAAAGATTGCGTTGGAGGCAAAAACACATAGCAAAAAAAACAAAAAGGCACACAACTGCTTACAAAACAGTAGATGAAAAACAACAAAGCAGTGGAAGCCGGTAAAAGAATTGGTTGGACCGCTAGATGACCAAGGAATAAAAGGGGCGATCAGGGAAGACAAAGCCGTAGCGGAGAGATTAACATGAATTCTTTGCTTCGGTCTTCACTGAGGAAGATTTGGGTGGCTTACCGATGCCGGAAATGGTATTCGAAGCTGATGAGTCAGAGAAACTTAATGAATTCTCTGTAAACCTGGAGGATGTAATGGGGCAGTTCTACAAACTGAACAGTAGCAAATCTCCCGGACCGGATGGTATTCATCCCAGAGTACTGATAGAACTGAAAAATGAGCTTGCGGAGCTATTGTTAGTAATATGTAATTTATCCATAAAATCGAGCATGGTACTGGAAGATTGGAGGGTGGCCAATGTAACGCCGATTTTTTAAAAAGGTTCCAGAGGAGATCTGGGAAATTATAGACCGGTGAGTCTGATGTCGGTGCTGGGCAAAATGGTAGAGACTATTATTAAGAACAAAATTACAGAGCACATTCAAAAGCATGGATTAATGAGACAAAGTCAACATAGATTTAGTGAAGGGAAATCTTGCCTCACCAATCTACTACATTTCTTTGAAGGGGTGAACAAACGTGGATAAAGGTGAGCCAGTTGATATTGTGTATCTGGATTTTCAGAAGGCATTTGACAAAGTACTTCATGAAAGACTCCAGAGGAAATTGGAGAGTCATGGGATAGGAGGTAGTGTTCTATTGTGGATTTAAAAAACTGGTTAAAAGATAGAAAACAGAGAGTAGGGTTAAATGGTTAGTATTCTCAATGGAGAAGGGTAGTTAGTGGGGTTCCACGGGGTCTGTGCTGGGACCGCTGCTTTTTAACATATTTAACATCCTAGAGATGGGAGTAACTAGTGAGGTAATTAAATCTGCTGATGACACAAAGTTATTCAAAGTCGTTAAATCGTGGGAGGATTGTGAAAAATGACAAGACGACCTTACGAGACTGGGAGACTGGGCGTCTAAATGGCAGATGATGTTTAATGTGAGCAAGTGCAAAGTGATGCATGTGGGAAAGAGGAACCCGAATTATAGCTATGTCATGCAAGGTTTCACGTTAGGAATCACAGACCAAGCAAGGGATCTAGGTGTCGTCGTTGATGATACGTTGAAACCTTCTGCTCAGTGTGCTGCTGCAGCTAAGAAAGCAAATAGAATGTTAGGTATAATTAAGAAAGGAATAGAAAACAAAAATGAGGATGTTATAATGCCTTTGTATCGCTCCATGGTGCGATGCACCTCGAATATTGTGTTCAATTCGGGTCACCCCATCTCAAAAAAGATATAGTGGAATTAGAAAAGGTGCAGAGAAGGGCAATGAAAATGATAAAGGGGATGGGACCACTTCCCTATGAGGAAAGGCTAAAGTGGCTAGGGCTCTTCAGCTTGGAGAAAAGGCGACTGACGGGAGATATGATTGAGGTCTGTAAAATAATGAATGGAGTTGAACAGGTAGATGTGAAGCGTCTGTTTACGCTTTTCAAAAATACTAGGACTAGGGGGCATGCGATGAAGCTACAATGTAGTAAATTTAAAACGAATCAGAGAAAATATTTCTTCACTCAACATGTAAGTAAACTCTGGAAATTGTTGCCAGAGAATGTGGTAAAGGTGGTTAGCTTAGCGGTCTTTAAAAAAGGTTTGGACGGCCTCCTAAAGGAAACGTCCATAGACCATTATTAAATAGACTTGGGGAAAATCCACTATTTCTGGGATAAGCAGTATAAAATGTTTTGTACTTTTTTGTAACCTGGATTGGCCACTGTTAGAAACAGGATGCTGGGCTTGGTGGACCTTTGGTCTTTCCCAGTATGGCAATACTTATGTACTTATGAGTGTAGCAAGAACACAACAGTAGAGGAGACCCAAAAAAACCTCACAAAAATGGTGTCCCAAAAAAAGGTGCTTTATTTAATCTTCACAAAGACCTGTGACACGACTCGTGTTTCTGCCAAAAATGGCCTGCCTCAGGGGTCTAGATTCATATATAGATTGTTTTCCAAAGAAACCACAAGAAAACTGATTTTTTTTTGTTAAGATGTCTAGAGCCACAGTTTGCTGTGCTGTATCCATGGAGGGTAGTTCTTCTGTGCTTGTGACTGTATGCACTGTGCCATAATGGGCGCATCCGCATTCTGGTTGACAAACAGGCTTCTGAGTTCATTCATTCGCAGTTGAATGGGTGAACTGTCTTGCCCAGATAAAGGAGAGTGCGAGCAAGGACACACAATCACATAAATCACCTAAGAAGTAGAGCAAGTGCAGTAGTATTATAGTTTGTTTGCTTTTTAAGCGCAGCTATCTTTTAAACTGTGTGAAGGTTTTTAAGAAAGTTCAATATCTGAGTAGAGATTGATATGTATTTTTACTTTTTTCACACTGTGTTTTTAAGGTACAACATATTCACAAAATGTTAGCATGTATTGTAATCTCATGCTATTTTTCAGCAACCTCCTGTGTTTTCATTTGAGAGGTTCTAATGTATGTAATTTGTCACTACGTTCTGCTATTCTAGGTAATGTGCCTTTTTTGGAAGACCCAGGCTTCCACCCATGTATTCATTATATTTTACGTTCATGTCATCATGGATAATCCACTTATGTTACTGCATCATTCAGAACTATTAAATTCTGAGCCTGTGTCTTACAATCTGCATCTGTGGAGCAAATCTGGTAAAGTTGAAACAACTGACTCACGGGCAGACTTGTCTTCAAATGTCATGGATGAGCACAGGTCAAATGAAGAAATATGCTACAATCAAGTCTCTTTTCTGAAGATGGAAACTCAAAACCAGTTTCCACTCTGGTGATTTGCAGATCCATGAAAGTAACAGATATTGGGTCTGCACAGTAGGGGGTCCTTTTACCAAGTTGGGGTAAAAAGGGCCCTGTGCTAGCAACGAGGGCCATTTTTACCATGTGCTGAGGCCCTTTTTACCGCAGTGGGTAAAAAAAGCTGAAAATAGCCATGGCCATGTGGTAAGATAGCTCTTATCTCATGGCCATGCGAGGGGGAGCACTTACCACCACCCATTGAGGTGGTGGTAAGGGCTCCCGCGCTAACCTAGCGGTAACTTGGTAGTGCATGGTGCTGCCCAATTACTGCCTGGTTAGCACTGTGCTAAAAAATATGGGTCAATTTTCTCTAGCACTGGAAATAGTGCCAGCGCCCATGTTGGGCCGGAGGTAGCTTACCACCACTTTGTAAAAGGGCTTCTAGGTGAATTGTAGATTGGTATCACAGGCATTTAACTACAGACATAACTTATGTGCATAATCTTAGCTGTCAAGGAACAAAAACAATTGGTTGTTGCAGCTCACTTAAGTTTTAAAAATACGTAGGGGAGGAAAAGACCTCAGAAATCCTGCGGCAACTCACACATCCTCTATAGTAATTGGGACTAACATGTCGCCATATAAAAGGATCAGTTCTTATCACTGGTCAAGAACCTCCACCGCATGAAATAATGTACAAAACTTTTTTATAAGATACTCATCTCATATAGTTTTTATCAGTGGGGTAAAAACTTAACCCTTATCTCAGACAGTGATCCTTACCATAGAGGATGTGTGAGTTGCCGCAGGATTTCTGAGGTCTTTTCCTCCACCATGCTGTTTTTGTTTCTTGACATTTATATGTTCCCCATGGGTTTCCCTAACTTATTGAGTAATAAATGTTCATGTTAGCAGCGCAGTGTATACATTGGACTAAATTCAGCAAATGGCACCCAAATTTGGGTACTGAAAAAAACATGAGCGCTGGGCACTGTTCTACACACAGTGCTCTGAGTTGGGCGCTGTTTGTTTATTTATTTCCAAAACTTTCTATACCGCTTTAAGGGGTTCTTTTACAAAGCTGCGGCAAAAGGGGGCCTACGCAGGCATCAGGGTGTGTTTTTGATGCGTGCCGAGGCCCCCTTTTACCGTAGCAGGTAAAAGGCAGGTCTTTGTTTTTTTCAAGAAATGGCCGTGAGGCAAGTAAAGCACTTGTTGTGCAGTCATTTCTTGGGGTGGGGTGCACTTAACACCACCCTCCCACGCTAACGTGGCAGCGCCCAATTACCAACAGGTACATGGTGCTACAAAAATTGAAATATTTTTGCAGTGTCAGAAATTGTGTGCGCTGGTGGAGGGAACTACTGCCGGGCTGCTGTGGTAGCCCGGCGACACTTCCCTTTTAGTGAGCAGTAAGCCCGTGTTGGGCTTACCGCCACTTCATAAAAGGGCCCCTAACTGACCTGCAGAGCAGAGCGGTGTACAGGCTAAAATAAAGAAAAGAAGAGAACTTCAGTAAAACATAGGGAAGCATTGTAATCATACTAAGAATTAAAAAGAAATGGACAGGATAGCAATCACACAAAAGAAAGAAAAGGACAGTATTCATCAACTGGGAGAGAAAAGTAAGAGTGGCTGGGGAAGAATGAAAAAAGGGTAGAACAGTAGCTAGTGCCGGGATTCATGCCCAGTTTTGGGTGTGAGGAGTTACTGCAACTGAAACCTGGCGTAAATCCCCGTGCCTTAATTAGGTGCGGATCCTCCAAATTCTCTAATACTGTTGGCATATTTATTGAGTACCCTGGACCCGCCCATGGTCCTCCCATGGCCACACTCCCGTTTTACTTGTGTGCTACAAAACGTATGAGCGTATTTTATAGAATAGCAACTAGCAAGATGCGTGCATAAATCCAAATTGTTGCCAATTAGCATCAATAATTTATCGTCATTGCCTAATTATTGGCACTAATATTACTGAAATTGCACATGCAAATTTGGCACGTGCCTAAATTTGCGTGTGCAATTTTAAGTGCTGTTTACAGAATTCCCCTGTAAATGCCCCTATCTGAGAAGAATACTTAAGAATACCCATAACTTCTTGGTGTGGTTAGCACATTATGAAACAAAAGAAAATGCATTTCTGAAAAGAGAAGGGGGCAAACCCTTGGATTCTATATATTGCGCCAAGATTTCTGCATGAAATCAAAGCATATGCCATAACAATGCGCATAAGCTAATTGGTAAAAAAGCTAATCAACACTGATAATTGGATGTTAAACCAATTATCAGCACTAATTGGCACAAATTAGAATGTATGCGCAGAACTGACTAAGCATATTCTGTAACATGGTGAGCGTAAATTCTAAGTTCCATAGTTGAAAATTGGGAGTGATCATGGGCGGGTCATGGACATTTCTAAAATCTATGCGCGTTGTTATAGAATACACCTGGTCTGCACATAATTTAGGAACCAGGATTTATTCCAAGTTTTACTTGGTGTAATTGCCCGTGACTAAATTTAGTCACATGGAGCAGCACTCTGTGTATTCTATATTCTGTGTGGAAATTTAGGCTTCTTCTATAAAGTACACCTAAATTAAGGTGTACTTTATAGAATTTGCTTACGCAAATTTCATTTCGGTGCTGATTTTTTTTAGGCATGATATATAGAATCTAGTCCAAAGTGTGTAGAAGTCTTTTCAAGGTGGAAAGTATAGAGAGGGTATAGATGCATGAAAAGGAGTCCCTATGCTGGATACACCTGGCATCCAAGAAGAAGGGGACAGTGCAGAAAGCCAAGCAGTAGAGCTGTGCCCTGATAGCTTAGTGCATGGCTTCTACTGCAAAATTAACGTAAATACATACCGTGGCAATGCATGCAAATTACTGCTGCATTAAAAATGCAAAGTAATAATCCTCAGCTCATTGCTAAAATGTCCTCCTTCTTATCAGTATGGGATCAATGAATGGCTCATGCACTGGCAGGAAGGGGCATATTTATAAAAAAAAAAAAAAAAAGAAGTGGGCAGGACTGCATTGACCCCTTTAAAAATCCCTGGAAGTCTAGTGTTCTCCCAAAGTGACTGAACCAGATTTCTACAAAAGATTAAGGTACTCCCTCACCCCCCCCCCAAATATAGGGCATCCCTCTCCCCAAAATATCTCTGGCATCTAGTGACACTAACCCCACCCCCCAAAGACCCCTGAGGTCTGATGGCACCCACCCCACCCTCCAAACAACTATTCCTGGTGTCTAGTGGCACTCCAGAACCTCTTACCACATACCTTTAAAAGACAGAAATGATGCCACTCACTCTTGCTTCTGTGCTGTCATCTTGAAAATTTGCAGCCTGACTTTGTGCAGCGCTCCTGGGATGTAGTGCATTGTGTCTGTCTGCGAACAATGGGGATTTTTCTCTTTTTTTTATTTTGGTAAAAGGGTTTTCCTGGGGGAATTCTGCCCAGACTAACCCCCACCCACAAAATGCATTTCAGAATGCATTGCATGGGGTCAGGCTCTGCTATTTTTTAAGATGGCGGTGTGGAGGCATGGAGCAAGGGTGGAGGGGATTTGGGGGTGGGGTGAGTATTGCTACATATCATGGATATTTTTGGGTGGTTGGAGTAGTCAGGGGTCATCTTGAGGGAATCAGGGTGCAGAAATTTGAGGGTTTCAGGGGGGTCAAGGATCATTTCAGGATTTTTTTTTTGTGTGTGGGGGGGAGAGGGACTTGGGGAAGTTATTAGTGTTTCTGCTCCGATGAAGAAGGGTGAGCTGCCTCAGACCTGGCAGTAAAATCCTAGTGTTGTGGGCACCTTAAAATCAGCTCTGTATGTATCTGGAGGGAACAGCTAGAAGCCTGAATTTAATATGCTGTGCGCCAATGCCTACTGCATGCACTGACTCCCATGCTGAACCCTTCCTGCATTGTACAGCTGGTAACACATGCACATACCTCACACTAACCAGTAGCTCTCTGCATTGGCCCTTCTCCACCACTGCTAACTCCAGACTCCTCCCTTTCTGCCTCGCCTCACCTCACCTTATGCTTGGAATAGACTTCCTGAGCCCATACGTCAAGCCCCCGCCCTGCCCATCTTCAAATCCTTACTCAAAGCTCACCTCTTCAATGTTGCTTTGGGCACCTAACCATTATACCTCCATTCAGGAAATCTAGACTGCCTCCATTTAATTGGCTACACGTTTTTGTCCTTTAGATTGTAAGCTCCTCTGAGCAGGGACTGTCTTTCTGTGTTAAACTGTACAGCGCTGCGCAACCCTGGTAGCGCTTTAGAAATGTTAAGTAGTAGTAGTAGTAGTAATGGTCTGGAGTCTTTTGTGGAGAAGAGAAATAGAAGAAGCTGACTAGCCCTCCCCCCCCCCCACCTTTCTGTTGCTACCTCAGGTCTGGCTGTGTGCTTGCTGGAAGGAGTGAGAGAAAATGGAAGAATGAAATGTGCACCCAGAAAACTAGGGCATTTAAGAGGATTCTTCCCCCACCCTCAGGGCCTATCCAAGGAGGTAAGTATGGGTCTTGATACCCCTCCACATTCTCCACAGTTCTGTCAGTGCCTGGAGCTCCTACACTTTCAAGTTTATTTAATATTCAATAAACTGCCCATTAGAGGGCTTTTTGAGCAGTTTACCAGCGAACTCCAAGACTCAAGGTAAGAGAACAGAAGCAAAAAAAAAAAAAATGACATGCCATAAAACAAGAAAAAGAAGAAATAAGAGGTGTGTGTAACAAACGCAATAGCTGTATCTCCAAGCCTCCCTCCCTCCATCCACACAGACCCACCCATCTTTGTGACTGGTTAAACTGGTCCCACTTTAGAGAACAAACAGCCTTCCATTTGATCTGAAGACACTAGATTTGCTCTTCCATAAAATATGCAAAGTCTGGCTCTTTGTGATTGCTTTTGGCTAGGTTTCTCTACACCCTGATTTCAATTTCTGCTGTTGTCTATGTGCATGCCTTTGTCTATTGTAAGAACTTTCATATTTTGCAAACCGCTTTGAAGTCTACTGGGAAAATGCAGTGCACAGTTTGATAAATAAATAGACTGGGAAATTTGTGCAAGTCAAAGAGCAGGTATAAATGTGTATGTGAACCTTTCATGCAGTAATTTTGTATATGCGCATACTTTTCCTTAGAAAACTGGTGAAATTTATTTGCATACTTGCTCCATAAGCTAGGTGGCCTGTTATTTAAATATCCTCTTAATGCAGGGGTAATGATTAGGTATGGTGAGGTGGCCACCTCAGGTACACATATTTTGGGGGCAGCAAGTGCCCACAAAACTCTGTGGCAGCAACCTCACTTTGCTCCATTCAGAAGAAGGCTTTCTCTCTTCCACATGGGTGGAAAGATGGGAAAAGGGTGTGGGGGGAGGGAATGGCACTAGCAAGGGGATGAGGAGCTAGCGAAGCAGTCGGAATAAGCAGCAGCAAAACAGCAGGAAAGGTGGTGTCTTTGAGTCAAGACTTGCTGGTCCACACTCCTTGTAAGCTAGAACTATGCATTAGAAGTTCCAGCCCTTACTTGCTGTTTTGCTTCCACAGACCTGGGAAGATGTGGTGGCGGTAGTGAAGATGCTAGACTAAGAAGGAGGGGAGACAGAGAGGGGAGATGTTGGACCATAATGATGTGAGGATGGGGAAGAGGGAGGAGATGCTGAACACGGGGTGGGAAGAGGAAAGGGGGTGCTAGGCTAAGGGGATGAGAGAGAGAGAGAGAGAGAGAGAGGAGAGATGCTGGACCCAAGGGGGATAAAGAAAGGGGGAAGAGTTAATGAAAGGCTAGAGACTGAGAGAGGCAGTGGCCTAGTGGTTAGGGTGGTGGACTTTGGTCTTGGGGAACTGAGGAACTGAGTTTGATTCCTGGCACAGGCAGCTCCTTGTGACTCTGGGCAAGTCACTTAACCCTCCATTGCCTGTCGCATTGAGCCTGCCATGAGTGGGAAAGCGCGGGGTACAAATAAAATAAAGGTAGATACTGTAAAAAGAGGGAGATTGAAGACTGGATGATGCGAAATCTGAACAGATAGAGAGGCAGACAAATAAACTGAACAAAGATGAAAGGGAAAGATCAGTTTAGGAGATGGATTAACAGAGGATGTGAAGACAGGAGAGAAACAGAAGATCTGAGAATACATTTGTTTCTATTTATCTAGTGCTGCACTGCATGCAGAGTCTGACATCTTAGGGTTTTGGTTTAAATTTTGTTTACATATTTCTATTTTTAGTTTGTGGTATTTATTCTGTGCTATACTGTTAGCATGGAGTTTCTATGTAAGGACCTGTAGTATTCCAGTTTGTTCAGTTTCCCAATAGGTATATTGATGTTTTAGTGACCACTGCAATATTTATGGTTCTGCCTTTTCCTAGTCAAGGTCCTTGTTATAGTACTTCTGGAAGTTTGTACTGGGTTTTGTACTGCTTCACAATATGCAGATACTGGGGAAGGTTTATGCTGCTGTTACTGAGATGAGCAAAAAAAGCTGAAGTATCTCTCTAACAACAAAACACATCTGCCGCCCCCTCTCCGCCACCCACTGCAGTCACTGTAACATCTTGGCTGGCAGGGGTCCGCAACCCCCACCAGCTGAAGAACCGCCGACGCAAATACCTTGGCTGGCGGGAGGACCCCAACCTCTGCCAGCTGAAGACTTTGTCCAGCACTGGTCTGTGGCACCGCCGCATTGCCTGCCCTGCTCTCTCTTCCCCCCATGTCCAGAATGCTCCTTTTAGTGAAACTGTCAATTTCACTAAAAGGAGCATGCTCATGAGGGGAAGCAAGAGCAAGGCAGGCAATGCAGCACTGCCAACCAGGGGCCCAGAGCAAATTTGGGAGGCCCAGGCCCCCGTGGCCCCACCTAGCTACACCACTGAAACAAACAAAAAGAAGGGGATAAGTGCTGCTGTTACAGAGATAACACCAGAACCAGAATTAGTTTTAATATGGTGAGTCCTATATTGAAATGTCCTAGCTCTACTCTGCACCCATTGTTACAGGAGGGGCCAAGAGAGTTTGTGTTGGTACAGAATATATATTTACATTGGGATTCTCCTGACCCTGCACATTGGACACTCACAGTTAAATGTAAACATATATTACATTTAACTGTGACTGTCCAATGCGCAGGGTCAAGAGAATCCCTAATCTACATCATTTAACTGGTATGATTTTTGCTGAGTAAAGTTTTCTTTTTTATTATTATTAATATACAGCCTGAGAGCATAAATTGACGGCCTGACCAGTGTTTTATATGAAGGGATCCCTCCCCATTCTCTGATCAGAGCTCTGAGGTGCACCACATTTTGGAAGCATAGGGAGGAGGTGGGGGGGGGGGGGCTCCTCCTCACGCAGTAACATAGAGGGGAATAATTGAATGTCGCCAGTGAACTATTTCGCTGGCGATCTATTTTGGCGGCGGCGGCGCAACAGCTGGCCGGAACCGTATTATCAAAAAAGATGGCCGGCCATATTTTTTTTCCGATAGTACGGTTTAGCCCAGCCAAATGCCTTGGATTTCGCCGGGTTTGAGATCACCGGTTTTGTTTTTCAGTGATAATGGAAAAAAATGCCGGCCATCTCAAACCCAGCGAAATCCAAGGCATTTGGTCATGGGAGGAGCCAGCATTTGTAGTGCACTGGTCCCCCTCACATGCCAGGACACCAACCGGGCACCCTTTGGGGCACTTCCAACAATTTAAAAAATATATACAAATACCTCCCAGGTGCATAGCTCCCTTACCTTGTGTGCTGAGCCCCACAAATCCCCCCCAAACCCACTCCCCACAACTCTACACCATTACTATAGCCCTCATGGGTGAAGGGGGGCACCTACATGTGGGTACAGTGGGTTTTGGGGGGGGGGGGGTTGGAGGGCTCAACACTTAGCACCACAAGTGTAACAGGTAGGGGGGGTGGACCTGGGTCTGCCTGCCTGAAGTGCACTGCACCCATTAAAAAACTGCTCCAGGGACTTGCATACTGCTGTCAGGGAGCTGGGTATGACATTTGAGGCTGGCATACAGGCTGGCAAAAAAGGTTTTTATTTTTATTTTTTTAGTGTGGGAGGGGGTTGGTGACCACTGGGGGACTATGGGGAGGTCATCCCCCATTCCCTCCAGTGGTCATCTGGTGAGTTGGGGCACCTTTTTGAGGCTTGGTCGTGAAAATAAAAGGACCAAGTAAACCCGGTGAAATACTGATTAACGCCGTTTTTTTCCATTATCCGCGAAAGCTGGCCATCTGGTAGCCACACTCATGCCTGCCCATGTCCTGCCTTTGCTACACCGCCGACACGCCCCCTTGAACTTTTGCCGGCACGGCGACGGGAAAGCGGCGATGCTGTCAAAAAAGCCGCTTTCGATTATACCGATTTGGCTGCTTTTGAGAGATTGCCGGCCATCTCCCGATTTATGTCGAAAATAAGCCTGATAGTAATGAAACAGGTGGGAAATCAGGAGACGAAAGGCAAATTTTGGTTCCAAATAAGGCAACTTTATTAAATCAGGAGACGAAAGGCAAATTTTGGTTCCAAATAAGGCAACTTTATTGCTAGCAAGTGAACAGCACCGAGTAGCCTCGGGACACTGTGTGTCATAAATCATCTGACGCTTACATTTATACTTCCCTACTGGGCCTGCGCATTTGGCCCCTTACACGTCATACTTGTCATGCGCAGTAAACATTTGTAGTTCTTACAGTACAAAATTGTAGTCCCAGTACGTACACACGTCATAACACTGAAATGATACTGGCAAGAAAAACGAAACTTAGCAGCTTATTCTGTACACACACAATGCTCCTTTCTAGCACAGGAGATAAGGTGCGGTATTCAGATGGCGTTGCTACGTGCAAGCTGGTCTTGTATAGGCCTTGCAAACTACTGTTACAAGCTATATATCTAATAGCCCTGCATTCTGTCTGTACATTAGTAAACAGCAAACTTGTCTTGTTAGTAAACAGTAAAACTGGATAAGGCACAAATGTCCAGTGCAGTAATAAGGTGTGGCCAAACAGCCAAAAGCAGAGGTAGAGTGCATAAGTAAAAGTCCATCAGTAGGCACAAAACATGAGGTTGTCCTGTTGCTCAGTAGTATTCAGGTAGTACCGGCGTTCCACTCCTTCATTCCCCCCTTTTGATACTTGAACATCCATTCTGGTGGAGAGTATCACCTCCATGAACCCTAAAAAGGAAAGAAAGGACAAGGACAGTTAGCGAGGGAGGCAACAAGCGAGCCCTAAGCCCTTGCGCAGCCGTTGGTTGCTTCGCCGGGGTTGAGACGGAGGGCCCCTAGTGGAATCCCCCCCCTTTGTAGCCGGTCTTTTGCTGGCACAAGGGTGATGGCCCATTGAGTGACTCAGGGGGTTCAAAGTGCACATCAGCCACAAGGTGCCTCATCGTCAGCTTCATCAGACTGGGGAATGGGGGAGTACATCTGGAGAGCCATAAGTTGGGCAGCAGCACGGCGGTCAGCGATGCTTTCCATGGTGGAGCGGAGACACCTGAAAACTAAGGGAAGAGACAAAGGTATTATTAGGCAAGACAGCAAGAACAGGCCACCCATGACGAGGAGGCCTTGCAGGCTCCCGGAGGTTGGGAGCCAGCTGGTGAGGGAGGAAGTCCAATCCCACGCACTGTTCCAGGTCTGGACGGGGACGTGGGCTAGTTTGACCATCCGGTCAGTTATCTCCCTGATGACATGGCTCTGGTCATCAATCTGTAAGCAGCAATTACTGAGGTTAAACTTGCCACACACCCCGCCCTCCTGGGCTAAGAGGTAGTCAAGAGCCAAGCGATTTTGGTAGACGGCGGTAATGAGCTTAGTGTTTTGTCGAGCTAGGATATTGAGGGCCAGGGCAGAATCGTTAGTAAGGATTTCGAGTACGGCCTGTAGGCGAATAATGCGATTCAGCATGTAGATAGGGGTGCGGTACCCGTATGTACCATCTTCAGCCCATGTGGCCGGTCCATAGTAGTGAATGATACGTTCAGGCGGCCACTCGTTGTCCTTCCAGTCTCCAATCTGTACTTTGGGCTTGATGATTGGGAAAGACCGTTTTCGTCGGGTAGGGTTATCAGGCCCCTTTTCCACGTATAGGGGGATACCCAAAGTTTCGCCGACTTGTATGGGCAGAAGGAAAAAACTAGGTCGGACCGTGCCCAAGAGGCAGGTACCGTACCAGCGGGTCGGGAGTTGTTCATAGGCCCTGCGTCCGCAGATATAGTAGTAGCCCGCCGGGGCTATCCACTTGAGGGAGGCGTTCCCTCCGTATGTCCATGTCGTGTTCAAGGTGGGTTCTGTCCAGATGGGCTCCGGGGCGGGCAGGTTGTCCGTTTGCCACCAGGTCGTCCGGCTGCCATTATACTGAAGAACCCCCGTACAAGCAGAGTCTCCCACTGGTACAGAGTAACGCTTCGATGGCGCTCGACTAGCGCAGAGGGTACCTATGATATTTGTTCTCAGGGCCCATTCGTACGGCTTCGGCCGTTGGGGAAAGGTAATGTTAGTGGTGTTGAGTGCATCCCATGTGTGTTGTCGGATCTCTCTCGCTTCCCAGGGCCATTGTTCACCCATGTCGGTGCCTCCACAGACGAAACAGTTGGCAATTCCGAGGGAGAGGGCGATGTTTTCAGCCAAATTGAGGAACATATTTCGGGCTTCTGGGGAAATGGGGAATTTAGTCTCGGTCTGCTCAGCACGAGCAATTTCATCAAATACGTCTTGGTAGCCGACAACAGTAGTCTGGTAGTGCGTAGGAGGCTTCGTTTCGAGACTCTGATATATGGTAATATATGTCAACGGATCCATTCCTCCGCCGTCAATGCCGAGGCCCCACGTTCCTCTCCAGGGCATGTCGTGTTCTCGGATGGGCCAGTCTAGGGACACATAGTTACCAGAACCTCGACGAAATTCGCCCAGGCCTGCGCATCCGGCATATCCTCCTCCCGTATAAGCACATACTCGGTCCCAGCCCGAGGCTCGAGTGTCGCCGGCGCATGGGAGCCACACCCACGGGGAGCAGCATCTCATGTCTGGACTGAAGGGGCAGACATACTTGTGGTCCTTAACGTATGCCTCGCGCCAACTCTGGCTACCACACTTGCGAGACCAAGGGTGCTTGTCCATGGCGGCACAGACGTCGAAGGTGAGGGTTGCCACAGTTTGGATGCCACCGACAAGGATACGAGTGGAATTAATGTAATACAGAATGCCATCTCCCTCGACTCCCGGAGGTCCGGCCACATACGCAGGGAGTCCTACGCTGAGGGTGACATTGTAGTATCTTGGTTTGGTAGGGCTGTGGCAGATAGTGAGATTTCCTTGGAGGCATCTGTGGAACTGTTGGAGGCCATTCGGAGTGATGAGGGCACAAGTCGGGAGAAACTGGCAATCGCCTTCCGGGGGCTGCGTCTGGTGAATGAGGGTAGTGACTAGGTGATATCCTCCCTCTATACGGTGGCGCACGAGGCGCAAACATTCAGTACAGTTCTGGCTCAAGGGGTAATAGCTCGGGACTGAGCAAAGGAGGAGTAGTAGGCTCAGCATCATATATGCGGTGGAAGGTATCCGAGCCTTTGCAGCAAGAAGATGATAAGGCCCACGATTATGGCTGCGATAAAGAGAGAGCCAAAAACGCAGTGGGTCCAGAAACTGAGTTCCTGTTGCTGGGCAGGCATGAATCTGGTGGTTCACGTCTTTCTTAGAGTCAGCCGTAATGGAGCGTCAGGATGTTGGTGCGCAGTCCAACGCTTCAGGGAGCTGCTAGTGGGAGCAGCAGGCTTCAATCGGGTCCAATGTATCCACACTGGGCTTCCTGCAATTTTAACAGCGGTGGAGGTCGTTAGGAGAACAAGGGAGGGCCCCTTCCATTTTGGCTTTAGGCAGTCAGATTCATCCCACTCTTTTACCCAGACCTCGTCTCCCACCCTGAACCTGTGCGTAGGATTGGTGAGGACCAAGGGAGCTACTCTTTCAGTGTACTGCTGGATGTCTTGCACTACCTGGTGTAAGGCTCTCATCTGTTTCACTAAGGAACTCTCACCCTGTATCTGCAAGGAGTCGGGAAAGGAGGGTAGTGGTGGTGGCCTAGCATACATCATCTCGTAGGGAGTAAGGCCGGTAGCCTTGGGGGTACACCTAAGATGCAGCAAGGCCAGTGGAAGCAGGTCGGGCCATTTGGCTTTTGCTTCTTGGCATAGCTTGGCTAGCTGGTTCTTCAGGGATCGGTTAGCCCTCTCCACTACTCCACTGCTTTGGGGTCTCCATGCACAATGCAACTTCCAGTCGAGGCCCAGTCTGGTACTGAGCTGTTGTGTTACTTCGCTAGCGAAGGCGGGACCGTTGTCAGAGTTTATCTGCTTGGGGAGGCCGTATCTGGGTAGGATTTGATGAAGCAGTAGGGAGGTAACTTCTTTAGCCATTTCCGTTCTAGTAGGCTGGGCTTCAATCCATCCGGTGTAGGTACACACGGCGACGAGGATAGCTTTGTAGCCGCGCGCCGGGGGCATGTGTGTGAAGTCAATCTGGCACACGTGGAAAGGGCTGGTGCCTCGGAGAACATGTCCTGGCATAGGGCCGGGCCCCGTTCGAGGGTTGTTCCGGGCACAAGTCGCGCATCGGCTGGAAGCGTTTTTGGTCCACAGGGATAGTTTGTTGATGTAGTAGGTCTTCTCAAGTAAGCGCCCCAGGGCGTCCCTTCCCAGGTGGGTGCGGTCGTGAGCCTCCTTGGCCACCGTCCAGGCCAAGGCTTCGGGTATCCATATGCGCCCATCCTGTAGTATCCACCAGCCATTGCGTGACTGTAGACCCTCCTGTTGGGCCCATTCCGTTTCTTGGGGGGCGTAAATAGGGGTCTCCGTAGGGAGCTGGACGACGAGTACGGGGTCAGAAGGGTGAGAGGAGTAGGGGAGCTGACTTGCCCTTTTTGCAGCGTCGTCTGCCCGCTGATTTCCCCGGGCGATAGGGTCCGTTCTTCCAGTGTGGGCCCTGCAGTGCATCACGGCCACCTTCTTCGGCTTCCATACCGACTCGAGTAATTGGCAGATCTCAGCGGCATTTGCAAGTCCTTTCCCTTCAGCTGTTAGATATCCCCTCTCCTTGTACAAGGCTCCGTGCACCTGGAGGGTGAGGAAAGCGTATTTGGAGTCGGTGTAAATGTTGACAACTTTTCCTTCAGCCCATAGGAGGGCTCTGGTGAGGGCGATCAGCTCCGCCTTCTGGGCTGATGTTCCGGGTGTCAGAGCCATAGCCTCGATCACATGGTCCTCAGACACCACCGCATAGCCAGCTCTTCGAATTCCCTCTACCACTTGGCTGCTTCCATCGGTAAAAAGGGTGATGCCCCCTTGCCAGGGTTGATCCTTCAGGTCGGGTCTGCTCGAGTGCACAGTGGCCATTACCTCTTCACAGTCGTGGAGTGGTGGTTCAGGGGCCGGAAGGAGGGTGGCAGGATTGAGGTTGGTCGTGTCCAGGATCCGCACCTCCGGATTTTCGCACAGGAGGGCTTGGTATTTGACCAATCGGGAGTTGGTCATCCATCTGGGTCCATGGCTCTCGAGTAGGCCGCGGATGGTGTGGGGTGTGGTCACAAAAAGTGTTTGGCCGAATGTGAGTTTATTGGCCTCGTGTATCAGGAGACAGGCCGCTGCAATGCTTCGGAGACAGCCCGGCCATCCTCGTGCCACGTTGTCCATGCTCTTGGAGAGGTATGCTACAGGGCGTTGCCAGGTGCCGACTAGTTGGGTGAGGACTCCAAGTGCCAATCCCTTCTTTTCATCGACGAACAAGTGGAACGGCTTAGTCACATCTGGCAGTCCGAGCGCTGGTGGGGCCACAAGGGCCTCCTTGAGGTCCTGAAGGGCTTTCAGTTCGCTTTTCTCCCACCGGAGATCTTGGCCCTCGAGTTCAGGTCCTTTCAGTTTGGCGTACAAGTCTTGGGTCAGGACAGCAAAATTGATGATCCAAATGCGGCAATATCCAGCGGCTCCGAGGAGTGCCCGTAGTTCCTTCTTATTTGCAGGAGTGGGTTGGTTGCGGATGGCTTGGGTTCGGGGGATACCGAGCCTTCGGGTTCCTTCTCGGAGGCGAAACCCCAGATACTCGACTTCGATCTCGCATATCTGTGCCTTCTTGCGACTGGCCCGGTACCCCTGGGCTTCCAGGGTCTTCAAGAGGTAAAGTGTAGCTTCAGCACATTCGGTGTACGTTTCACGGGCCACCAACAGGTCATCCACGTATTGGACGACCGGCCCATACTCGTCCTGATACGTCTTCAGGTCCTGGGCGAGTTGGTCGCCGAAGAGGGTAGGCGAGTTCTTGAACCCCTGGGGAAGACGGGTCCATGTGTATTGCTGCTTGGTTCCCGTCTGCAAGTCTTCCCACGTGAAGGCAAACAACTTTTGGCTGTCGACAGCAAGAGGGATGGAAAAGAAGGCGTCCTTCAAATCAATGACACTGTACCACTTGGTCTGAGATGGCACTTGGGCTAGGATGGAGTATGGATTTGGTACGAGGGCAACTATGTCGGCTACCTGGTTGTTGACTTTCCTCAGGTCCTGGACGGGTCTGTACTCGGATGTTCCTGGTTTCTTAACGGGCAACAATGGGGTATTCCATGCGGATCTGATTGGTTTAAGGACTCCCTGTTGAAGGAGTTTCTGTAGATGTGTATGCATACTATGCCGGGCTGCATAGGGGATGTGGTATTGTCCTTGGTTGACAACTTGAGCATTTGGTTTGAGCTCAATCCAGATGGGGATAGCGTTAACGGCCAGTCCGCCGGGGTTCAATTCTGCCCATACATCAGGCACTTCATCCATTATGGCTCGCCTCTGCTGGGCGAAAGGGGTGTTCTGGTCGTAACGGCAGTCGCCGGGTCCTACAGTTGGGGGAACGTGTAGCCTCCATTCTTCTCTTACTGGACAGATAAGTGTCACTGGCCGATCTTCAAAGCGAGCTTCCACTTCACCCGTAGTCTTGAACTTCAAGGTGGCCTGGAGCTTACAGAGTAGGTCTCGACCAATCAAGGGGACTGGGCATCCAGGGATGTGTATGAACTGATGGGACACCATCGTCCCTCCGATCTGGACTTGGCGCTCTTTGAGGAGGGGGGCCGCAAGGGATTTCCCGGAGGCTCCCACAATTGGTATAGTTTCTTTCGTGGCTGGGGCTATGGCCGTGGTGATAACAGATCGCTGGGCCCCCGTGTCTAGTAAGGCCTTCATAGATTCTGTCCCCACCCGAATTTCCACCAGAGGGTCAGTGGGGACTCTGCCCTCCCGGTTTCTTCATGCTGTGCTGTCTCGGGTAGCGTCCACAGCCATCTGCCATTCCCTCCGGTCATCCTGTCCTCTCTCTCTTCGGCCCCTTCCACGGCCTCGCCTAGGGGCCCCCGTGCGGTCGCCGGTCTCCTCCTCTCTCTGCCGGTCCCATGATTCCTCTTCTCTCGGGTTGTCCCGTATCTCCTCTGGACAATCAGCCCACCAGTGTCCTTCTTGTCGGCAATTTGCACACTGGTTACGCCCTATGGGGGACCGCGTTCCTCTTGTTCTCCTGCCCCTCCCCTTTGGTCTAGACCTCATTCGTTCTTCCAGCACCGTGGCCAACACATCTGCCTTCTCCCGCATCCGTCTGGTCGATTCCTTCCGGGCCTCCACCTTTTCCTCCTGGTCGCGATATCCGAACACGCGATCAGCTATAGCTTTCAGTTGGCTGAGGCTCATCCCTTCGAACCCCTCTGTTCTCTGTAGCTTTCTTCGTATATCCGGTGCTGACTGGCTAACAAAACTCATAACCACGGTTGGGAGGTTCTTAGGGTCCTCGGGATTTATCGGGCTGTGCCTCCTAAATGCTTCCATAAGTCGTTCAAGGAAGTCCCCTGGACTCTCGTCCTTTTGTTGGACCACACTGTGGATTTTTCCCATGTTGGTAACCTTCTGCTTCCCCTTCTTTAAGGCGGCCAGGTACGCCTGCTGGTATCGGCGGATAAAGGTTTGGCCTTCGGCGGTTCGGTAATCCCACGTGGGGGCAGCGATGGGCGCCTCCGTTTCTAGTAAATTCTGTAAATTGGCATGGGCCGGATTCGCATCCCGGATGGCTTGCTCCATATTTTGTTGTAAAAGGCGGCGTTCTTCAGAGGTCAGGATGTGGGCGCTCAACTGCCTAAGGTCTGCCCAAGTTGGATTATAACTGTATATAATGCCTTCCACCAGCTCTATCAGCTGCTCGGGTTTCTGGTCGTAGGACGGCCCATGGAATTTCCAGTTATACAAATCGGCACTTGAGAAGGGAACGTGGCTATAAACTGTTGATTCGATGGGCTGGCCCCCCCCCTCCGCCGGGTTAGGGGTATAGGTGGTGGACTGTCGAACTGGGAATAAGTGGGAGGTTCCCCCTTTTCGGCTGGACGGAAGGGCCTGTTGCGGACTCGATTGGGGGAACCGAGTAATGTTCTTCACAACCCGTTTACTCTTCCGTGTGGTTGCGAGGCCAGGTGACTCAGGTGAGGCTGGACGGGACGTCTCCCCGGTGTCCGACTCTGACCCGGAAGTCTCGGCGTCAGCGGGGCCTTCTGCTAGGCCCGTAAGGTCAGGGTACATAGGAGCATAGGGCGGCGGTGCAATGTCGTCTTCGTATGCTTCCGCCGTAGCAAGTATCGGGGCTTTTGGAGGCTTCTTCTCGGCCGAACCCTGAACTTTCCCTACGGTTTTCTTTGGGGGTTTTTTCCTAGAAAGTGTGTTGGTAGTACTGGGCGTAGTTCCTGCCTTGACTCTGGTAGCAGGGGGCGTGGTCTCAGTGGCTTCAGTGCTAGGGGCGGTAGGCCGTATGGGGGCGGTCCCTGCGGCCTTCGGGACGGCAGCGGTTGCCGAGCTTTGGAGAGCGAAGGCATGGGTCGGCAGGGTTCTAAGTTTGGTTTTCCGGCCTTTCCTCTGCTTTACCAACATAAGGGCGGCCTTTTCTACCTTCCGTTGGGCCCAAGCCGGCGGATCCCGGACTACATCCAACCACGCTTCTATGTATGGAATGTCCTCGGGACAGCCGGGGTTTCCCTCAATTATAACAATATTCATGACCGCCGCCACTTTTTCATACTCGAATGACCCTTCCGGGGGCCATCCAGCAATTCCTAGCCCTGGCCACATAAATTGACATCTCTGTATCATCCCGGCCCTGCTACATTTATCTAGGTCGAACACTTCGCTAAAGTGTTCCGTCATTAAATCTAACGGTGAAGACCCACCCCCGCCCATCCTAACCTGAGTGCCAAAGGACAGGTGACGGACAAAGGGGGAAAGGGGAGGTGGAGGAGTAAGGGGTCTCGTTCCACCAGACACAGAAGGGTCAACACTCGGCCTGACCAGGACGCGGTCGCCCGGCCTGGAACTGCAAGCCCACTCACACACTTTCATACGCCACAAGAAACCCCCCCGTTCGTTCGCCGCTCGGTTTCGTCGCCGGAGCCTAGTGAGTTTCGGGACCTAGTCGGATACCAATAGTCCGTATTAGTCACTGGCTAAAAGAGGGTGATCACGCCTCTTCTTCGGTCCTTACTGGGCCGGTCACTACGTAGAGTATACTCGCCTGTCCGCCGGGGTCGCAGGCCGCGCCGTCGTGCGCTTCTCCCTGAAATGGAAAAAGGTGCCTTGTCGGAACCACACAGCCCCCTCTACAGTCAGGCGGAGTGGATCGGCCCTCCTCCGGGAGATGGACGCTGAAATCAGCGGTGGCCACTCACCACCTCCTCGGGTGGGAATCGATGACCCGATCCGACTGCAGTGGGGGAGGGGAAGAATATAATCCAATTCCCCTTTCTACTTCCGTCCCATCTGGGTCGCCAATGAAACAGGTGGGAAATCAGGAGACGAAAGGCAAATTTTGGTTCCAAATAAGGCAACTTTATTGCTAGCAAGTGAACAGCACCGAGTAGCCTCGGGACACTGTGTGTCATAAATCATCTGACGCTTACATTTATACTTCCCTACTGGGCCTGCGCATTTGGCCCCTTACACGTCATACTTGTCATGCGCAGTAAACATTTGTAGTTCTTACAGTACAAAATTGTAGTCCCAGTACGTACACACGTCATAACACTGAAATGATACTGGCAAGAAAAACGAAACTTAGCAGCTTATTCTGTACACACACAATGCTCCTTTCTAGCACAGGAGATAAGGTGCGGTATTCAGATGGCGTTGCTACGTGCAAGCTGGTCTTGTATAGGCCTTGCAAACTACTGTTACAAGCTATATATCTAATAGCCCTGCATTCTGTCTGTACATTAGTAAACAGCAAACTTGTCTTGTTAGTAAACAGTAAAACTGGATAAGGCACAAATGTCCAGTGCAGTAATAAGGTGTGGCCAAACAGCCAAAAGCAGAGGTAGAGTGCATAAGTAAAAGTCCATCAGTAGGCACAAAACATGAGGTTGTCCTGTTGCTCAGTAGTATTCAGGTAGTACCGGCGTTCCACTCCTTCAGTAACATAGAAAATGACGGCAGATAAAGACCTGTACGGTCCATCCAGTCTGCTCAACAAGATAAACAGTAGATTGCTTTGAGCTCCCTGTCTTAATGAACTTCTTGGACAACACATGTAAAATTGTTATAAAGTTATCCGAATTAGTGCCCTAGGAGCTACTACTGCCCTACTGGCAGGAATTTGCAACACTCCCTCCCCAAAGCACGTCTCGGAGCTGCAGCCTCTCTGAAAAAGAGAAGAAGCGGGTTATGTGCATTCAGGCTGAACGCACCCTTCCTGCTGCATTTTCCAGGGTCTGATCCCTGCAGCAAGGCGATCTTGCAGCGTGTTGATCCGTCTCCGGTCCCATCCTTACCGGTAGTAGCAGGAGCGTTTTTATCTCTCACGATGGAAGTGCAGTACTCAGATCTTGTGTCCTTTCCCTCTGTGCCCGTTCTGTGCTTCAGAGCAGGAGGACAGCCGAGCTCTCGCCCAGCTGCAAACCCCTCCCCAACCCTACCAGTTCACAATGCTCCGAGCCGCACCTTCTGTCAAGAACGGGAGCAACAGGTAATACGCGTCCGTCCTTCCCAGATTGCGTGTGCAGCACTGGGGGGAACATAACAAGCAGAGGGATGTAGAATAAGATGACTGAATGGGCTGTTTGTGGCATGGAGGAAGGAAGAACAGAATATGAGGGGGGGGAGGGCTGCAGTAGAATAGGTAGAAAGTGAGTGATGGAGAGAGTGAGTGGAAAGAGGTGTAGTGTGTGTGAGGGGGTGGGGTCTGTGCTTCAAGAGGTGTAACGGGTAGAGTTAAGGAGAGGGGGTGGGTTTACCCTTCTCTTTTTCTGATTTCGCGTGCAGTCCAGAGCCCCCTCCTCTCCTCACCCATCAATTCCCTGCAATCCCGAGTCCATTCCTTATCTCTCTGTTTCTGCTGCTTGAGACACCTTCCTTATTTCCTCTTCAAAGCCCTCTAATCCCCTGCCCCCCCTCCTCCGCTACCATCCTTGCTGTCCCCTCCAAAAAAAAAAAAAGTTCGCCTCTCCTCAAGTTAGCTCACGAAATGTATATTTTTTTGCCAGTGGGGTTCGACATTCAAATAAGTTAGGCAACCCTGATCTAGCAGTCTTGCCTTTCTGCTACCTGGATTTGAGGGGGGGGGGGGGCGAGCTAATGGGTGAAATTCTATACCTCAAATCCAATTCTATGCAAGGATAGGAGCAGAGAGGAAGGAAAAAGGGGAGAGGCAATGGACTGTCATGATTTTAATAGGAAAGTGTCTACTGAAGGGAGGAGTTAGAAGGGAAGGGTGCCTTCTGTAAAAGACTATAACATAAGTGCCAAAGGGGAGGAGGCTGTGAAAACAGAGGGTTATTTAAAAAAAAAAGAGAACAAGGCATTTTGGCTACTTGTTGTAAGCAAAAGTGCTGCAGGGCACGCGCTAGCCACGAGCATACCACGCTTCCAATAGTCTGTTTTGTTTGTGAAGTCCTGTAGTTGTGCTCATCACCTTTTGTGTCCTGCGATTAAAAGGATGAACGGCTGTACAGTGCAAATGATGCAAATACCTTTTACAAAGTACCCTTTGGAGAACTGTGATGCTGGTGCAGCGGAGGTGGTGCACGGCGGCTCGCTGCACCTTGGCCACTGCATGATGCCACGTGCTGGAGGAGGAGAAGGACGGGGATGCCCGCTGCCCACAAGCTCAGGACTGAAAGGCAAAGGTCCGAAGCGGCGTTGCACCTCCCCGGAGCTTCTGCGCTGTAAACGGCGGCTGGCTTTCCAGGGACTGGGGGAAGTGCAAGCCGGGACCGCAGCGGTGGCCCGGCGCAACGAGCGCGAAAGGAACCGGGTGAAGCTGGTGAACATGGGCTTCCAGACCCTGCGCCAACACGTTCCCAACGGGGCCACCAGCAAAAAGCTGAGCAAAGTGGAGACCCTGCGCTCGGCGGTGGAGTACATCAGAGCACTGCAGCAGCTGCTGGACGAGCACGGGGTGCTGAACGCCAGCTTTCACGACAAGCTGCTGCCTTCTCCCGAGGGCGGGGGCAGCAGCAGTGGCTGCTGTTATTCTTCTTCCACGTCCTCGCCGGGCAGGGAGGGGAGCTCGGAGCCAGGTTCACCCATTTCTACCTGTTCTACAGACGACGGCGCCTACCAGGGGGCGCTAAACCCGGAGGAACGGGAGCTGCTGCACTTCAGCAACTGGTTCCAGCACTACTGAGCCCACGGTAAGACCGCAGCCCAGACAGTGCCCTGCCTTTACTTGCACAGAGATGTGCAGCTAATTGAAATGTGCACTGAAATGCCAAAGCACGGCTTAGCTTTAGCCAATTACAGTCCATTCCTTTAGTACGTTTGTTTTCAGATCCATTTCATTCCCGCTTTCTTGCTTTATCCCTTAGAGCAATCATATTTGAAGTCGGTACTTCCACATATACGCTGTATACGTCAAGGTATCACGAGTGTCGAGACTTATCACAAATAAAATAGCCCTCTAGAGCCATCCTTAAAAGAAAACGGTACTTTGGATAGTCTTGGGTTGTTGGTACGTGTTTGCAGCTATCAATCAATGTACCAAAACTGAGTACTAGACATGAAGCATGTAAGTCTAACTACTTAGCATAGGTGTCTTTGATTTTATCTTTATATTTTAAGCCTTTTCATGATCCTTAGCTGTAGTTTTTGCAGTGACTAGTGTTGGTGTTTTTGATAAGAAAGTGTTTACTTAAAGGAGCTGGTGTGGGAGGGGGAAGGTGCGCTGCCTCTCTGAACTTTGTGTACTTTAGCTATAGAGAACAGCGTAAGTGCTAGAGAGTTTTGCATTGCAAATTACTTCACTCAAGCAGGACAAAGACTACACAATCAACTAGCCAAGGAATGGGGCAAAGAGTTGGGAGCTTTTGTGAAAACATAAGGCTTTGTTTGCAGTATGAAATAAACCAGGTACAAAAAGCAGGGGAAAAGAGTGACATGGTTTTAATGCAAATTGGTTTCCTTTTATGTTTAAACCAAAAAGAGGAGACAGACTTAGCCATGGTAAGAGATCCTCAGGTCAATTCCTGCCATCAAGCTGGCAGTGCTGCACCCCAAATAGCTGGACAGTGAGTTGGGCCCCCAGGCAGAAAGGGCCATTGTGCCCCCCTAGGCCCCCCCACTGCCACCCCCACTGCACACTACAGCTCCCCAGCCCTACCTTGTAGAGCCCTGGTGGTCTAGTGACTCTTCAGGGGCAGGAAAGAACACCACTTCCTGCAAGACAAGTCTTGGAAGCCATTTGAAGATGTGGTGGTACCAGACAGAGCAGCAGCAGCAGTGGGGGTTTTTCCTGCCCCCGAAGAGGCCACTACACCACCAGGCCCTTCAAAGTAGACTCAGGGAACTGTAGTGTGCAGGAGGGGGAAGAGGCACTGGGCCCCCCAGAGCCTCTGGGCTCTTGGGCTCTGCCTGGTTGCCCATATGGTCAGTCCGCTCCTGGGGCTCAGGATTCTGCAAAGCCTGTGTTCTCAGCCTTTGGTAGGGAGGTGGCATGGTCAGCATTAAGGCGACACCTACTGGCCAAAATTTATTTGCAGGGTTTCACAAGGTCTCAGGACCTTGGTTACAGTGACCAGAGTAGGAAAATCCTCAAGTAGTTGTGAATGGAAGATCGTGCCCTGGTTCCAAGTGAGCTGGAAGAAAATGGAGGAACCACAACAGGGGTGGGCAACCTCGGTCCTCGAGGGCTGCAACCCAGTCGGGTTTTCAGGATTTCCTCAGTGAAGATGCATGAGATCTATTTGAATGCACTGCCTTCATTGTATGCAAAAGATCTTATGCATTTTCATTGGGGAAATCCTGAAAACCCAACTGGATTGTTGTCCTCGAGGACCGAGGTTGTCCACCCCTGAACTGTAATTCTCCTGCTTTGGTCCTAGTGAAATACTTTTTCATATAGAGTTGTATGGCAGGGCATTAACCTCTTATTATAGGTTCTGAGTCTTAGCCAAATGCTCAAGAAGGGGCTGTCTTTTGCATTCCTTTGCATTTGGTCTTAGCTAGTTAATTCATTTTTTTTTTTTAGCTTATTGTAATTTCTGTGTGAGTTGATGGTATCATGTTGCTGATGTGGTTTTCCCCTTGGGTTTTTTTTCTTTGCAGCTATGCTGAAAGTCAAGATGCACGAGAGCTCAATACCTCACCATCCTTGTTGCTGAAGTGGTGTGTTGGAGTCGGAGCAGCAGAACCCCTCAGCCTTTCTCCTTTCCCCAGCCTCCACTGCTTACAGTGCTCAGGATCTCCTCTGACCTCCAGCAACCTAAAGCACAAGATTAAAAGACCTCCAGCAGCCTAAAGCACAAGATTTAAAAAAAAAAATCTACGGAGCCTGTGGACTCTGCTTATCTTTCCTTAAAAGTGCAATTATGTCAAGGTAGCTGGGACCAGTACTTCACCTGCTGTGGTGCAGTAGTTTTGGTAAATGGTTTTTGAGAACATTACCAGCCTTGCTCTTCTCTGGCTGAATTTGATTGTTAAATTTCACACAGGGGAAAATTGGATTCAGTTACTCACCATTTCCAAATCCAAGCCAGTTAAATATTCAGGTAAGCCGAGGCACACCTAACACAACTGAGGGTGACACGCATTGCCCAAGGTCACAAGAAGCATCAGTGGGAGAAGGACAATTTGAACCACTAGACAACAGTAAAAGCAATGACCTTTTTGCAGGGTCTTCTGGCTTCCTGTTCTGATGGCTTGGTTAGGAAAGAAATTACTGTGGGGAATAAGTGAAGTACAGCTGCCTGTACTAGACAGAGTGATACTGCCAGTTTAGAATGTTGAAATAAAAGTTTCTGATTCTGTATTTGATGACATTTCCATGACTATTTTGTAATGTTATATGCCTGTGGTTGTTTAATGTGAAGGTTTTGTTTGTCTTTTTTAATCACTTTTTTTTATTTTTTTACTGAAGGCGCTTTTTTAAATGCACTTGTGATGTAAGTTTATATTTGCAGGGTTTTTGTATTTTACAGAATATGCTATATTATGTTAACTAATCCTTATAAATAAAGAGCATTATTTCTAATTATAAAATGTATTTTAGATGTTTCATCTGAGGCAGTGTTAGAAGATCACAATGAAAACGAATCACTGCTGTCACATATAGTCCTGGAACTCTGATCCCTGCAGGATTGCCATCCAGTCCCATGAGGTTGGAAGCTGGTACCTCCTGAATGGCCTTAACATGGCTTAGGTTCTGGAGAACCCTCTTATCCCCCCTCCCCCCAACCGTGGAAGGAAGGTTATTGGTACTGGTCCAGCACAGGAGTTTATTTTTAAAGTCTCAGAGACAGACTGCCAATTGGATGGGTGTGTGGAGGAGGGGGGAAGGGGTGGTTTGGAGGGATGAGGTGGTATGCCGAATCAATGTAGGTCCTTAGGGCACTATGGGTAGTGATGGCATTGCTGTTCCTGTCCCTGCTTGCATGCTCATGTCTATTCTAATGTTCGTGCTTTATGGTAGTTGCTTGATGCTCTGTAGCAGAGGGAACCTTATGGGTTATACATTTATTATGTAATGATGATAACATGAGGAGTGGTTTTGAGGCAAAGGCTCGGGGGTGTTGGAGACAGTTTAGGTGTCTGAAGGTGGTTAGCTGCTGGCTGGGGCTGTGGCAGATTGGCTGCTCTGATACAGGGGCAGGAGGGGGGTAGGGTTGGTGTAAAGGCAAGGGAAAGTAATGGTTCCCTGTACTGTGTTGCTTGGTGTTGCAATGCCCTGGGTTGGTGTCAGGGTTGCCATATAAAAAAAAAATTCCCACACAAAACCGCTCAAAAACCGCCCAAAAACTGCACACACCCCACCCCCGACGTCATCAACCCCGCCCCTTCTGTCATCACCCCACCCCTGCCCTCATCAGCCCCACCCCTTCCGTCATCACCCCGCCATCAGCCCCGCCCCCACCGTCATCGCCCCGCCCAATATGTCAACAAACCCCGCCTAAAACGTCACAAACCCCGCTTCTGTCACCATTAGCCCCACCCCCCACCGGCCGAAAACCCGCCCAAAACCCGCACAGAAAAAAGAAAATGAGCCCAAAAAACCGCAACCCGCTGCAGGCAAAAGTTTCCCACGGCGGGTTGCGGAAAACCGCCCAATTGGGCGGGAAAACCGCCCATCTGGCAACCCTGGTTGGTGTGACCAATAAACCGTGACCTTGCTTTGTTTCATTGATAGGTAAGGAGAAGAGGAACTACAGCATTCCTTGCAATTATTAATTCTCATACAAACAATAAATTTACCTTCTGGCCTCTTCCGTGCTGGTTGAGCCCTCCTCCTATCTTGACAAACTTGCTCTCCCCAATTTCTCTTTTTCTGTGTACATTCTGTGTCTGTGTTAACTGCCTCCTCATTCTGTCTCTCATTTACATGTGTTCTCTAGTATACATGATGTAACATTATCCTGGGATTTCTGCTATGTACCAAGTCCTCCTTTACTGACAACTAGGCATTTCACTGCTGTCAGCACATGGCCTGATCCAATGACATTGCTGAACTGTCTTAGAAAAGGTCACTTAAGCAAAAGGGGAAGCAACAAATTCAGGTAAGAAAGAAATGGAGAATGAGAAGAAAAATACTAATTTTAGTTTGGTAAAAGAGTTTTCTCTTGAGAATTCTGCACAACTGCTAATCAAATCTAATATTGGCACGTCTATACTGCCTTTTCCCTCCAAAATTGGGCCCAAAGCAGTTTCCAATAGGTTAAAAAACATAAGCTGAATCGTGCGTAAGTTTAAAAAAGACCTTTGAAATGAAAAAGATTTTAAATGTTTATGACAAGAATAATATGAAGAACTTAGGGGTCCTTTTACTAAGGTGTGCCGAAAAGTGGCCTGTGCTGGTGTAGACGCATGTATTGGATGTGCGCAGGTTCATTTTTCAGTGCACCTGCAAAAAAGCCTCTTGTTTTTTTTAAACAAAAATGGACGTGCAGTAAAATGAAAATTGACGTGCGTCCATTTTGGGCCCCAGACCTTACCGCCACCCACTGACTTAGCAGTAAGGTCTCGTGCGTTAACCGGGCAGTAATCGTCTGATTATTGCCCGGTTAGCACCACGCACCGGAAATTTTCAGGCATGTGTGCTGGGCGCATATAAAAAATGAAATTACCGTCCGGGCCACGCGGTAGCCGGGCAGTGGTTCCGAATTGGCGCACGTTGGACGTGCGTAAGTGCCTACACGGCTTAGTAAAAGGGCCCCTTAATGCAGAACTTGAGCAGGATTCTCCTCCTGCACAGAACTTGGCTTAGATGGTGAATAGCAAACAGGTGGGGAGGTTTCAAACCCCACTCATGCTGATTGGCTGACTGGGCTGCGAGGCAGGGATAGGAGTCTGGCAGGCTCAGTGGTAGTGCAGAAGGCAAAAATACTGTTTCTTATGTTATCTGTCCTGGGAGTATGTGGGGAAAGTTCTGTTTTTTTCCTTTACTTTTGTGATTGTGCAAAACTTGTCTAGTTGAGGGTTGGTGCAAAAGTTGTAATATTGTTGCAGCTAAAGGGGTGAAAACCAGAGCCAGCAGGGCAAAAGGTGAAGGAGTCATGGATACAGCATTGGTTGATGGTCACAAGGCTGAGAAGAATTCAGAAAAGAGGGTGGGGGAGGAAACACTGAAGGTAATCTGGGACCCAGCAGGAGGGGGTGATTAGCTGTGCTGGGTCTGTGGTTGGCTCATTGCCCAGGCACTAGTACAGTTGTGATGGGGGGAGGCAAAATTCAAGATAGTGGAAAAGTCTGCCACCTGCATGATATTGGCTCAGGCGAACCGATGTGTTCCTGGTTGACAAATAAGGCTGCGGCCAAGTTTTAACCTAATGGTTCAAATTCTGGCATATTCATTTATATGTTGGGATTGTTAGTAAGAGATAAATCATTAAAAGAGGTTGGCTGGGACTGGCGATTCCTGAGTATCTCCGTTAGAGAAAAGTGACTGTAGGGTCCATGGGGCCAGAAGAGAAAGGTGGGTAGGTTCCAAAAAGCGAAACAGGACAGCTGCAAGGTGCACAGAACTGTCAGAGAAAGGAAACTGTGTTGGCCTGCAAGGCCCGAAAGAGGACTGGAGATGTGGCAAGATCTACTGTTAAAGACTGGGGTGGAAGATGCCTTGGAGAGTTAGGAGGGTAAGAGAGTTGAAGCTAGGTGAAAGTGTTCAGCATGGTGGGGGGAGGGAGGTCATGAAAAGTTTGAGCTGGGAGACTGCTCTACTGTCTGACAGTAATTTGAAAGAGGCTAAAATCAAAGGCTTTGCAGAGCCTCCCCCACCCCTCCCCCTCCAGGCTGCAGGAGCAGACCTCCTGAGCCCATAAAGGTTTCAGAGCCTCCCCACAGCTCAGCTGTCTACTAACCATTGCAGCTGGGACTACCTGATGAATGTCATCCTTATCACCCCTCCAAATTCATACCCCTTCCCTTTTAGCCAATAACTTTGATTTAAAGCATTTTCATCAACAGCCCTCACATTATTGAAATAATTCCATATAATACTCATTGGAAGTAAACAGTAGTCCCGCAGCTTTCTTTATTCACAACACTTAAACGTGTAACTTTAATTCTGAACAATATCACCCCGAGCTACAGTTAACATGTTTTGGGAATACCTAACTCCCCCACTACTCTTGTCAGCTGAGTAGAATGTCCATTTCCAGTCCATCCTTGCAGATATCAGTTGTCACAGCTTCGCCTTGCCAGCATGAGCCCTGATGCATGCATGGGCCTCCATGCCTGTTAACTGGGTCTTGGGATCCACCCAAATAATCCACTCTTGTCATTGCCTACCATTATGGCTCATCCCTCATGAGCCACAACCCCTGTAGCTCGTGTGTCTGCCACTGCAACAACCAAAGCTAGAACCACCAAGCAGCCAGCCTGATCTCAAGATCAACCCCCCCCCCCCCCCCCCCCCCCGCATGCCTGGCCAACCTAAAAAAGGGGGTGGATGGGAGGGCAATATGCCTTTCAGGAGCAGGAATGCCCTGATCTTCGGAGGGGCTACCATATATGCCCAGCCTGTAGCCCCATCCCACCTCCACCCTTGTCCAATTGCACTCTACCAGGCCAAAGAGAAAAGAGTTAAATTTTAAATTATCCAGTAGAAGCACCTGCACACCTGCCTGCACAGCCCACCTAACAACTCCAGTGATCAGAGGCCAACCCTCCACTGAGTTAGACCAACCCAAGGTTAACTGGGCCCATCAAGATTAGCTTGTGGGCTTGTCTCTTCTACCTGAGAACAGTGAGCTACAGCCTTCCTGAAAAAGAGAGTAAATGGTAATCTGCAGGCTGAACTCTCCCTTTCAGCTCCTTTCAGAGGTTGTGTCTGAACTGAAGCCCTGTGGGTCCTCGCTGCCCCACTTTTTTAAGAATAGGAACTACAGCATTTGTTTCTCCCCACGCTGCATAGGTCTTTTCCCGGTGCAGCTGTCATAGTTCAGAGCAGGGGTGTAGCCAGACCTCGAGGTGGGAGGGGGCCAGAGTCCAAAGTGGGGGGGGGGCATATTTTGGTCGCTGCCCCGCTACCGCCACCCCTCCTCTGCTGCCTTGCCGCCCCCTCCGCCGCCCACCGCCGCAGCAAATACCTTGGCTGGCGGGGGTCCCCAACCCCCGACAGCTGAAGACTTCGTTCAGCACTGCTCTCCGGCACCACCTCATTGCCTGCCCTGCTCTCTCTTCCCCCACATCCGGCACGCTCGTTTTAGTGAAACTGAGCATACTCAATTTTCACTAAAAGGAGCGTTCCCGACGTGAGGGAAAGAGAGAGCAGGGCAGGCAATGCGGCAGCGCCGCCGCAGACTAGCGCTGGATGAAGTCTTCAGCTAGCAGGGGTTGGAGACCCCTGCTAGCCAACCAGGGGCCCAGAGTGAATTTGGGGGGGGGGGGGCGCGAGGCCCTACCTAGCTAAGCCACTGGTTCAGAGCAGGGTTCCCGGCTCTCTTCTGGCTGTCTGTCTCCCCTACAACCACACTGGAACATGGGAGCCAACTTTTCAAAATTATTGGGGTGCTAAGCTCAGTGGAATTAACCCCTCCCTGGACACATACAAGGAATTTTCTCAATATTGGGGTGCTCAAGCAGCCACAGAGCTGGCTCCTATTCACCGGAGCACACTGCAGCAAGAGAAACAGAGGGGGAACAGGTAATGACTGAGTGCTCCCTTCTTCTCCTTTCAGAGGCTCCCTCCCCAGCAAGTGTGCTTTCCTTTTCTTCTCCCCCCCCCCCCTCCAGGCTACACGAGGAGAAAGTTTCAAGTTTCTTAAGTTTCTTCATTACTTGATATACCACCCATCACATTTTGTTTGCGCAGTTTACATACATAATGCAATTCCATTTGGTTAGGAAAGGAGAAAAAAAAAGCAGTATGATACAGCTACAGTGCCCTCCAGGGCACCCCACCGCACTCACATCTCCTACTTCTATCCAACAAGTGAACTCTTATAGGAAAGCTTCCTTAAACAAATAAGTTTTCAGATTGGTTTTAAAGTGGGTAGAAACTCTTGTGATCTTATAGCTAAGGGAAGGATGTTCCAAAGACTAGGGACTACTACAGTGATAGGCAGATGATCAAAAGCCATGCGCTGTTCCAAACAGCGCTCTAAAAATAGCACTGGAACAGCACAGGCTTTACCGGACCTATGATCAGAGATAATTGCATTCAAATTTAAGCATGCAATTCTCTCTGATCATGGGGTAGAAGAGCAGTAGGATTCTCCCGCACTTGTTTGACAGGTCTGGGCTGTCAAAAGCCCAGATCTGTCAAACACAGGGGCTGGAGGTCCATGGGACCACTAGACCCCAACTACCCCCACCTGAGCCAAGCGAAATGGGGGCTGGAGGTCCGGCATACCTCCAGTCCCCCCTACCCCCCAGCATCCCTCCGATGTCCTTGGTGGCCCAGTGGGTAAGTCCTCCCCACCTGGTGGTCTAGAGGCCCTTCCCCACCCCCTACCTGAAGTTGGAGGGGAGAGGTGGCCTCCCTCCTCTTCCATCAGCGCCGCCTGGAAAATGGCAGCACCTAGCCCTGCCCAATACATCCTGGGAAGCGCTGGGCGGGGCTTCACAACATATAAGGGGTGCTGATGGAAGAGGAGGGAGGCCACCTTCCTGCTCCAACTGCAGGTAGGGGGGTGGAGAAGGGCGGCTAGAACACCAGGTGGGGGGGGGGGGATTTACCCGCGGCCCACTGGGCCACCAGGAACATCAGTGGGATGCTGGGAGGGGGTTAGGGGGGGCTGGAGACTCACTGGATTTCCAGCACCCCTGAACCTGGGTTGGGGGGGGTTGGGGGGAACCAGAGGTCTGCCGGACCTCCAGCCTCCTGTTGCTGGGGGCAGGGGTCGGGTCGGGGTCCTGCCAGGGCTGCTGCATTGGGGTAAATGGGGGCCAGCTAGCATGCAAATGCATGCTTGACAGGGCTCACCATTCCTCCTCAGTGGTCTGCTAACCCTAAGGCCAGCTCCGAGCTGGTGTAGGGTTTGCCGCGGTCAGCGAGCCAATCTTTGGCGTGCTGGTCACTGATCATTGGGGATGAATAGGTTTAGCATGCATTTGAATGCTACTTGCGCTAAGAGCCCTGTTTTGCATGCTAGTTGCGTTCAGAGCCCCCAAGCGTGTTGTTTCACGCACTCAGGGGCTCTGATCATGGGGCGGTAGCAAATGCAGGCGCTAGTATGGTGCTAACAGCCTCTAGCACCTGCATTTGCTTCTGATCATTGGCCCAGGAAAGTCTTCTTCCTGATGCTCTCAGCTCTCAACCTTTATCTGTCTAAAAGTAGGGACAACAAGGAGGTTTTGATGATTGGATCAAAGAGCTCATTGGGGAGAATAATATTGCAGCAACTGGGTTAAGAAAATGGGAAGATTAGGATGAAGGTGGCAATACCTAATAGAGAGGTTTCCATGTTATGGTGTGGGCGAAAACCTGTTTGATGCAAATGAAGAACCGCAGTTCTCGCAACGTAATCTTGTAACTGTGAGAAAACAAATTTTTTCTGTAATCTTGGAAAAAAAGGGAAGATTTGCAATGGGCCGGTAATTAGTGCACAGGTGTGGCCCTAATTTGTAATCCTTAATCTTAGGCATAATATGGGTGCTCTTCTGTAAAAAAGGCACAAGGCCTGTTTGAAGACTTGCTGTGACCTTAGAAAGGGTTAGAGGCAGCAAAACAGTTGCATAGTATTTGACTAATACAGAAGGAATGGGATCATGTGGAGCAGTAGTAGCTTTCACAGTAGGTAGTGTTTCTGAGATCACAGAGACATCTGGGATAGAGAAAGTAAAACTGTCTCTATGCTGTACCTGCTAAGGTGTGTCAAAAGGTGGGAAAGAGAGATTAACATCAGGTAAGTTGACTGTGGACTGGAGCATGGCTATTTATTTATTTAATACATTTATAGCCCACCTATCCAACCATCTAAGCAAAGTACAATATAACTCATAAAATAGCACATAAAACATCACAAAAACCCCAGACATATAAATATCCAAAGCCTCTCCCCCCCCCAAAAAAACCCTGAGAACCCTCCCCTCAAGCAAACGCTTTACAAAACAATCAGCTTTTCACCTGTTTTTTCAACTGGAACCCGTGAAAAGCAGTAGCAAGTTCCCATGCCGATGGGAAAGTTATAGCACCTTTGGAGGACCTGGCATCACAGTCAATGAGTGTAATATTTTATAAAGAGCCCAGGAATTAGAAAGCCTAGAGATTTGCTTAGAATAATATTGATGTTTAGCTTCTATAATGGCCAGAGTGAGAGGCCTGGAACAGCTGTGTGTCCTGTGACAGAAGGGGGAGGAGTGAGAGGCTGTAGAAGGGTTTTGAGTAGAGGAGATCAGAAGGGTGCATTAGGAGGATCGAGGGAGGGGTGTAAGAGCCTAGGAAAAGTACGAAAGTGGTTAGAAATGGTGTGCAGAGGGACTGTGGTGATCTAAGGTATTGCAAGGCATGGAATGAGAGGATCTAAAGGAGTGGGAAGGGTGAAGGAGTGGACAGATGTGGTGTTGGAAAGAATCAGAATGGGAGTATCCATTCCTCTCCAGATTCTCAATCCTAATTCCTTTTCTTCTTTTCTCTCTCTAGCCTCCTTCTGTCCTTGATTCGCCCATCTTCTTCTGCCTCTACACTTCCACTCCCCCATCCCTTTGGCTCTTCTGCTTGAGGTTCCCCAGATCTACTCTCTGTTCCCAAATCCCAGTTCTTCCTCTTTCACTATCTTCCATCCCATGCTTCCCTTCCCAAAAGTGAGTACTAAAATCTTCCCACTACCTCCCGAAAAGATCATACGAGTTAACAGACCACCCTCCCCCCCCCAAAAAAAACAATGTCAGGAAAACACTTTATTTGACTGAAGTTTAAAAAATAAATCACAATATTTTACTGACGTAAGAGGAGACAGACTGATTAGCAGAGCTCAGTAGAGGGACCTTGGTGTGATGGTGTCTGAGGATCTCAAGGTGACGAAACAATGTGACAAGGTGTTGGCCAGAGCCAGAAGGATGCTAGGTTGCATAGAGAGGGGTATAACTAGCAGAAGAAAGGAGGTGTTGAGGCCCTTGTAACAAGTTGTTGGTGAGGTCCCACTTGGAGTATTGTGTTCAGTTTTGGAGGCCGCATTTCGCTAAGGATGTAAAAAGACTTGAAATGGTTCTGAGAAAAGCAATGAAAATGGTATGGGATTTGCGTCACAAGACGTATGAGGAGATATTTGATGACCGGATGATATATTCCATGGACGAAAGAAGAAACAAGGGTGATATGATACAAGCAAACCTTTTCCAGAGGTGGGAAGGTTTTAGAACTAGAAGACACAAATTTAGATTGCAGGGGGTGGGGGAGGACTCATGAATAATGCCAGGAAGTGCTTTTTCAAAGAGAGGGTGATAGATTCCTGGAATGCCCTCCCACGGGAGGTGGTGGAGATGAAAACAGTAACATGCGTGGCATAAACATAAAGGAACCCTGTATGGAAGGCATGGAACCAAAAAAGCTTCTACAGTTTGTGCCCTGATCATGGCTGGACAAATTCCGCTTCAGTAGTTGTAGAACAAGGCCAGTGCCCGGCAGACCTCTATGGTCTGTACCCTGATCGAGGCTGGACAGATTTGGATGGGCTGGAGTGGGGCTTCGATGACAGCTTCAGTAGTTGGAGAACAAGGTTAGTGCTGGGCAGACTTCTATGGTCTGTGCCCTGAAAATGGCAAGGACAAATCAAGATCAAGTATACATATATAGTATCACATCATTCTTTATGCTATGCGTTTATCTTGTTAGGTAGACTGGATGGACCTACAGGTTTTTATCTGCATCATCGACTATGTTACTATGAACGGTGGGGGGGGGGGGGGGGGGGGGGGGCTAATGGGTGAAATTCTATACCTCAAGCTGAATTCAGTGTAAGGTGCAGAGAAAAAGGAAGGGGGGAGGGAAGCTGTGGGCTGTCAGGGCTTTCACAGGAAAGAAGGGAGGAGTTAGAAGGGAAAGGTCTCTGCAAAAGGGTATAACATAAGTGCTAAGGGGGAGGAGGCTGTGAAAACAGGGGGTTATTTAAAAAACGAGAACAAGGAATTTGGCTACTTGTAAGCAAAAGTGCTGCAGGGCACACGCTAGCCATGAGCATACCAGGCTTCCAATAGTCTGTTTTGTTTGTGAAGTCCTGTAGTTGTGCTCATCACCTTTTGTGTCCTCTGATTAAAAGGATGAACAGCTGTACAGTGCAAATGATGCAAATACCTTTTACAAAGTACCCTTTGGAGAACTGTGATGGTGGTGCAGTGGAGGTGGTGCATGGTGGCTGCCCTAGCTCTGGCTCACTGCACCTTGGGCAGTGCATGATGCCATGTGCTGGAGGAGGAGAAGGACAAGGATGCCCGCTGCCCACAAGCTCAGGACTGAAAGGCAAAGGTCTGAAGCGGCGTTGCATCTCCCCAGAGCTTCTGCGCTGTAAACGGCGGCTGGCTTTCCAGGGACTGGGGGAAGTGCAAGCCGGGACCGCAGCGGTGGCCCGGCGCAACGAGCGTGAAAGGAACCGGGTGAAGCTGGTGAACATGGGCTTCCAGACCCTGCGCCAACACGTTCCCAATGGGGCCACCAGCAAAAAGCTGAGCAAAGTGGAGACCCTGCGCTCGGCGGTGGAGTACATCAGAGCACTGCAGCAGCTGCTGGACCAGCACGACGCTGTGAGTGCTGCCTTCCAGGACAGGCTGCTGCCTTCTCCGGAGGGTGGGGGCAGGGGCGGTGGCATCGGTTGCTGTTACAACTCTTCCACGTCCTCATCACCCTCCTCACCGGATAGCGAGGGCAGCTCGATGCCGGATTCACCGCATTCTGCCTATTCCTCAGATGGCAGCAGCTACGAGGGGGCGCTGAACTCAGAGGAGCAGGATCTGCTGCACTTTACCAGCTGGTTTGAGCGTTACTGAATCCACGGTAAGACCGCAGCCCCTATGCCTTGGTCCTCATCGTGGCTCCAGATTGTGGGCAAGGGATGTGGTTGTTGGACGCATTCGATTTGCTTCCAACCCGTATCTCACTTTAGCCATTGCGATCCACCCCTTTATTTTAGTATTTTTGCTTTCAGATCCATTTAATTTGACTCAATTCTCATTTTCTGCTGTTTTCAACTTGGATCCCTTAAATGGTAGAATATTCATATTTCACACATATCCACCTCCATGTACTAGGTGGTCCGCGAGATATTCGTTTTACCCGGATCCCTCCTGGAGTGTCATGCCTACAGTTCACTAGACGTATCGTGTATGAAGTACCTTTGAAGACTGCGAGTTTGGAATATACTGTGTATGTGCTAATATAATTGCTTAGCATGAATTTGAAAAAATCTTTATACCTAATGCCACCTCTTGGTGCACAGGATTAGTTTTTGCAAGTGGTTCAGTTTCATCTCACTCGTATGCCTATCACTCTCTCTACCTGTGTAGTTCTAATGATTGATTTTAAGAAATCATAGACACAAGCAGAAAAGGAATCCAATTTGCATTAAAACCAGGGTAATCTTGCCTCTTGCTATCTATACCTATTTTATTTCATACTGCCTTGATGCTTTCATAAAAGCTCCCATTCCTTGGGTAATTGATTGGGTCTTTGTCCTGCTGGAGTGAAGTAATTTGCAATGCAAAACTCTCTATCACTTATGCTGTTCTCTATTGCCAAAGTACACAAAGCTCAGAGAGCACTCTTCTCTACCCCTCCACTGAATGGACACTTTCTTATGAAAAACAAGCAGGCTTTGGGAAAGTTAATGGGATAAAGCAACAGAAGCCAAGGAAAGAACCCATGTGTATTTTTTCCTCTTTATTTGGATTTAGCTCTTGCTTTTTCTGTGGTAGTTCAATGTGAGTTACATTCAGGTATGCCAGGCACTGTAGACTGGATGATCTGTATACATTGATTTTATGTTTAAAACACAAATAAAAGGCAGGCCCAGCGGATCAGTAAAGTAAAAGTGCTGGGCACCACAATGCTGAGAGGTCCTCAGTCCAATTCCTGGATCAAGCTGGTGGTGCTGCAGCCCAGATCAGCTGGGCGGGGATTCTGCAGAGACTTTGCTGGGGAGGTAACATGGTCAGCATTTTACTAAGCCACTTAGGTGCCTATGCGTGCCCAACGTGCGTCAATTCAGAGTTACCGGCCGGCTACCACGTGGCCTGTGCAGTAATTTTCATTTTTTTTACGCATGTCCGCTATGTGCGCCAGAAAATCATTTTATTTTCCGGCACACGGCAGAAACCAGGTGGTAATCATCATTCTACACGCATTGACCATTACCGCCTGGTTAACACGCAAGACCTTACCGCTAAGTCAGTGGGTGGCGGTAAGGTCTCAGGCCCAAAATGGATGTGCGCCAACTTTTATTTTGCCGCAAGTCCATTTTCGGCCAAAAAAAGGCTTTTTTTGCAGGTGCGCTGAAAAATGGATCTGCGTGCGTCCAATACACACAGCGCACCTTAGTAAAAGGACCTCTAAGGCAACACCTACTGCCAGAATTAAATGCCATTGTGCAAGGTTCCACAAGGTCTCAAGTCCATAGCTCCTCCCATTCCCCGTTCTGTAAAACGTACCAAAACCCAGCCTGGGCTGACCTCTAGAATCCGCTACCTACGTTCCTGTGCCCGCTCTGCCGAATGCCTTTGGCTGAAATCCCGTGCCCATGCTGACTTCATACATTTCAAATTCTTGCTGACCTCCTTCCAGTCTGCTCTTTTACTTGCCAAACAGGACTATTACATCCAGTTGACAAATTCTCTTGGCTCAAACCCTCGACGTCTCTTTGCCACACTGAACTCTCTCCTCAAAGTGCCTTCACCTCCAACCCCCCCTTCACTTTCCCCCCAGACTCTGGCTGAGTTCTTTCATGATAAGGTTCACAAGATTAAACTTGAATTTTCAACCAGGTCACCTCCACCTCTCCTTCCCTTAGTCCATTCTCTCAACCCTCCAATCCCTGCCTCCTTTTCTTCCTTTTCTGAAATCACTGAAGAGGAAACTACACATCTTATTTCCTCCTCAAAACTAACTACCTGTTCCTCTGATCCTATTCCAACACTATCTCTCCTACTGTCATCCCTTTTTTCTGTCATATCCTCAATATTTCACTTTCCACTGCGACTGTTCCTGATGCCTTCAAACATGCCGTAGTCACACCACTCCTTTAAAAACCTTCATTGGACCCTATCTGTCCTTCCAACTATCGCCCCATCTCCCTCCTCCCTTTCCTATCCAAGATACTTGAACATGCTGTTCACCGCCGTTGCCTTGACTTTCTTTCATCTCATGCTATTCTTGATCCACTTCAATCTGGCTTTCACCCCCTTCATTCAACTGAAACAGCGCTTGCTAAAGTCTCCAATGATCTGTTCCTGGCCAGATCCAAAGGTCTCTACTCTATCCTCATCCTTCTCGATGTATCTGCTGCTTTTGACACTGTTGATCACAGCCTACTCCTTGATACGCTGTCCTCACTTGGATTTCAGGGCTCTGTTCTTTCCTGGTTTTCTTCTTATCCCTCCCAGCATACCTTTAGTGTATACTCTAGTGGATCCTCCTCTACTTCTATCCCACTGTCAGTTGGTGTACCTCAGGGATCTGTCCTGGGACCTCTTCTTTTCTCCTTCTATACTTCTTCCCTTGGTACTCTGATCTCATCCCATGGTTTTCAGTATCATCTTTACGCTGATGACTCCCAGATCTACCTCTCCACACCAGAAATCTCAGCAGGAATCCAGACCAAAGTATCAGCCTGCCTGTCTGACATTGCTGCCTGGATGTCTCAGCGCCATCTGAAACTAAACATGACCAAGACTGAACTTCTCATCTTTTCCCCTAAACCAACCTCTCCTCCTCCCCCATTCTCTATTTCTGTGGATAACACTCTCATCCTTCCTGTCTCATCAGCTCGTAACCTTGGGGTCATCTTCGATTCCTCCCTCTCCTTCTCTGCACATATTCAGCAGACTGCTAAAACCTGTAGTTTCTTTCTCTATAATATCACCAAAATTCGCCCTTTCCTTTCTGAGCACACTACCAGAACCCTCATCCACACTCTTATCACCTCTCGCTTAGACTATTGCAACTTGCTTCTCACAGATCTCCCACTTAGCCATCTCTCTCCTCTTCAAAATCCTGCTGCACGACTAATATTCCGCCAGGGTCGTTATGCTCATATTAGCCCTCTCCTCAAGTCACTTCACTGGCTTCCTATCCGTTTCCGCATACAGTTCAAACTCCTCTTATTGACCTATAAGAGCATTTACTCTGCAGCTCCTCAGTACCTCTCCACTCTCATCTCTCCCTACATTCCTCCCCGGGAACTCCGTTCACTGGGTAAATCTCTCTTATCTGCACCCTTCTCCTCCACTGCTAACTCCAGATTCCGTTCCTTTTATCTTGCTGCACCATATGCCTGGAATAGACTTCCGGAGCCGGTATGTCAAGCTCCATCTCTGGCCGTCTTCAAATCTAAGCTAAAAGCCCACCTTTTTGATGCTGCTTTTAACTCTTAACCCTTATTCACTTGTTCAGAACCCTTATTTTATCATCCTCACTTTAATATTCCCTTATCTCTTCTTTGTCCTGTTTGTCTGTCCTAATTAGATTGTAAGCTCTGTTGAGCAGGGACTGTCTCTTCATGTTCAAGTGTACAGCACTGCGTACGCCTAGTAGCACTTTAGAAATGATAAGTAGTAGTAGTATAGTTGCAATCACCAGAGTAGGAAAATCTTCAGGCAGAGAATGAAGGCCTATACATTGGTTCCACGGAGCTAGAGCCAGGCCTTGCTTAACCATTAAGCAGACCAGGTGGTTGCCTAGAGCAGCGCCTTCTGGAAGATGGCACAATGCAGCTGTATTTGAAACAAATTGATAGATCTTGACAGCCATCAGTGTATACTTTTATGCATTTTTGCAGGATCATTTTAGGAATGGTGTTATTGAGATGATCATAATTGCCGAGTTTTATTATCAAAATCTTGGAAGAGGCAGAGCCTATTAACCTACAAATTAACAGAGGGCATAAGGCTGAAGGTTCACTATTTGGGTACCTACTTGGAATAATCAAAAATGCAATTCTCTTGTTTTGGTGCTAATTTAATACCTTTTCATATAGGGTTGTGTGGCAGGGCATTATAGGTTCTCAGTCTCAGCCAAATGCTCAAAAAGGGGTTGTCTTTTGCACGCTCTTTGCTTTTGATCTTAGACAGTTAATTGATCTCTTTTTTGGGGGGCTTGATTGTAATTTCTGTGCGAGGTGATGGTTGCATATTGCTGATATGTTTTTCCCTTTTTGTTTTTTGCAGCTATGCTGAAAGTCAAGATGCACAAGAGCTCAGTACCTCATGGTCCTTGTTGCCGAAGTGGTGTGTTGGAGTCGGAGCAGCAGAACCCCTCAGCCTTTCTCCTTTCCTCAGCCCCCACTGCTTACTGTGCTCAGGATCTCCTCTGACCTCCAGCAGCTTCACAGGGGTGCACTGTGAAGCCTGGTACCACAGAAAGATGGTATTACAAGTATCTAATAAACATAAGACAAAAAATATCTGTTGAGGCTGTGAATTCTGCTTATCTTTCCTTAAAAGTGCAATTATGTAAATATGTAGCTGGGACCAGTACTTCACCTGCTGTTGTGAATGAATTTTGATAGCACTGCCAATAACTTGATAAAATGTTTATGTTTTATAAAATAGTTCAGAAGAAATGTACAGCAGTATTATTTTGTAATAGCTGATTGTTTCTTTGTTCATATTAAGGAAAAGGGGTACAAGATATTTCATTGGTCTTGCTGAAAGGGAGAGTTACTTTCTCTCACTGTGAAAGTAAGATTCTGTTTTTAAACCAGCTCAGGATAACACTGGAAGTTATGTTTTGAAAGTCCCTGTCAAGATAGCTCTCATGAACACAGTCTGTCCTTTCCATGCCCGAACTGATTTCATTCAGTCCAAGTTGTTTTACATAGGGAACATTTTTAATTTAAGTATTCACCTTTTCCAAAGCCACTACATATTCAGGTATAACTGGTAGATCATGGCCTAAGAACACCTACAGTTTAAGACAATAAAGGGTGAAGTTACTAGGGTGTGCGGCCAGAAAATGTTTATTTTGTGTTACTTTCTGTGTCATTTATGGGCATTTTCATTTTATTCATTTTCAATTCACTATTTTGCCATTTTCACCAATCATAGGGGACCTTTTACCAGTAGCAGTAGGGGCCGGTTTTGCTGTGTGCTGAGGCCCTTTTTACTGAAATGGGTAAAAAGGCTGAAAAATGGCATGGCCATGCAGTAAGATTTCACTAGCCTAGGCATGCTGAAGGAGCTCTTAACGCCACCCACTGAGGTGACATTAAGGGCTCGCCTGCTAACCCAGCAGTAACCAGATATTGTGCAGTGCTGCCCGATTACCATCGGGTTAGTGCCTGTGGAAATATTTTTTGAGTATTTCAGGAAATGGCGCCCGCTGGGGCTGGAGCTACTGCCGCGCCTGCATTGGGATGGCAGTAGATGGAGATTAGCATGCGGTAAGCCTGTGTTGGGTTTACCACCGCTTTGTTAAAGGGCCCCATAGTGTGTACTCTTTGGAAACCGTGCACACTAGATTGAAGAGGATGCACTGTTTCAGAAAGAGAGCACACTCTTTTCCCGATAGGGTGCACATGCATGCACGAGTTTCAGCATGCACACTAGTTTGCATAGGTGCAATGGTTTGTGCCTGCATGGTGGTTCCACTATTGGGAAATATTTTATTTATTTAAAAAGTTTATAGACCACCTATAAACTAGGTAGTTTCCAGTTATGAAAGTACAGATTAAACTACTGTCGAAGCTACAAATAGATTAAAGACAGAGAGGCATATTTTCAAAGCACTTTGGGAGGCTAAGTTCCATAGGTTTCTATGGAACTTTGGGAGGCTAAGTGCTTTGAAAATGAGCCTGTTAATGTACAAGACTAGATTAAAAAAAAAATCCGACTTCTTTAGCTCAACATATGACTACTATAACTGCTTCAAAAGTAGGCTGCCACAAATAAGCAAGTCTTTAAAAATTTCTTAAACTGTATCAAGCTGCCACAAAGGCGAAGATGGTCAGGTAGTGCATTCCATAATGAAATTGCCGACACGTAGCCTGTATGTCAGCATAATGTGATTGATTCACAACATCCGTTAAAAGTCTCATAGCTGTTTCCGATCTCAAATAGTCCGCCCTTTTTCCACATAGGACTAGATTCTATAAATGGCGCTGAGAAATTAGCTCAAAAACACTAGGTATCACTCTTTTTTTTCAATCTATAGATGGATGTGGGACTTTGATCAAACATAAGATTTTTATATATAAATAAAATAGCCTCAACAGTACAGGGAACCTAACATTAGGACTCCACTGAAATGGCCAACATCATAGGCTCCTACCGCCTTCCGAAAAAATCACAGACATCAAAAAACTCCCATACTTGGGGAGAAAAAGATTCTGTGAGCAAAAAACGGAAAGCGGAATGTCTTCCATTGTCAAAAGGTGATCAAAGTCTATACACCCCTCTATAGAGATTTTTTCAATGTCTTGCTGCTGACTTGTGTTGAGTAGTAGACACTGTAATTGTGTTTCATTTTTTATCTTCAATACGTTTCAGTTTTCATCTAAGAGGGCCTAGCAGTGGATACTGTAGTTTCTTAGATCCATTAGTACTCTCTATAGAGGGGTGTATAGACTTTGATCACCTTTTGACATTGGAAGACATTTCGCTTTCCGTTTTTTGCTCACGGAATCTTTTTCTTCCCAAGTGTGGGAGTTTTTTGATGTCTGTGATTTTTTCGGAAGGCAGTAGGAGCCTATGATGTTGGCCATTTCAATGGAGTCCTAATGTTAGGTTCCCTGGGCTGTTGAGGCTATTTTATTTATATATAAAAATCTTATGTTTGATCAAAGTCCTACGTCCATCTATAGATTGAATAAAAAGAGTGATACCTAGTGTTTTTGAGATATATATTTGCACTCTTGGCAGTTTGAAATATTTTTGCTGAGAAATTAGCGCCAAACAATTTCAGTGCTGAGTGCTAAGCGCATAAATGATGCCTAAGTTAAGGTTACGGCAATTAGGCCTACTGAAAGCAGGTGTAATTGCCAGCGCCTAATTTAGTCACTGATCGGGACTATTCTGTAACAATGCTTGTAAATTCTGGGAATGCCTTCAAAATGCATATGGAAATCCTATAGTACATAAATTCAAGGGGGTCGACCATGTCCCCTTGAATTTATGTACTATAGGATTTCCATATGCATCATTATAGAATACGATGCACGTTTAAATCCCAATTAAGGCTAATTAACACCAATAATTGGTTGTTAGCAGTGCACTGATTTGCACGTGCAAATTTAGTTACCATATATAGAATCTGGCAATAGTTTTTTCTGATCGTTTCCATTTGGTTATGACATGGGATATGTCATTCACATTTCCTGTATCATTGAAAATGACAGCCAGTCCCTAGAAGTTACTCACCCAAGGTCACTAAGGACATCAGTGGGAGAAGTACAATTTGAATCAGTTACTTCATTGGTACTCAGTCAACTGCTCCAACCAATAGGCTAGTCTGCAGCAATGAAGTGCTTTGCTTGCCAGCTCCAACTGGCTTCTTGTGCTGATGGCTTATATATGCAACAAATGACTGGGGACTTAAGCACAAGTTACATAAGTCCAGTTTCCTGTACTAGATAGAGGGATGCCTTTCTTAAAGCAATCTTTAAAATCAGAGATGTTGTTTTGTCCATGGAGCTGACTACTCTGACGTAAAGTTTGTGATTCAGTGTTCTTTGACACTCCATAAAAGGCCCTTTGTAATGGAGGAGTGGCCTAGTGGTTAGAGCAAGAAGTCTTGCAATCCAGAGGTGGCCAGTTCAAATCCCACTGCTGCTCCTTGTAATCTTGGGCAAGTCACTTAACCCTCCATTGCCTCAGGTACAAACTTAGGTTGTGAGCCCTCCTGGGACAGTGAAATGTCCAATGTACCTGAATGTAACTCACCTTGAGCTACTACTGAAAAAGGCATGAGCAAAAAATAAATAAATTTATTCTTGTGTATGTCTGGCATAAAGGTTTTATTTGTCTTTTTTTTTATAATTAATGTACTGAAGGCGCTTTTCTAAATGTACTTGCTGTGATTTAAGTGTGTATATGCAGGGTTTTTGTATTTTACAGAGTATCCTAATTTACGTTAAGTAGACTTTATAAATAAACAACTTTTTTTCTATTTATAATATGATTTCTACATGTTTCTTCTGAGACAAAAGGTGTGCCAAGGCCTCCTATCCATCGCTGCTGGTGGGGGGTGATGCTTCAATATTGGAGTTTGAAAATCACAAGGGACAGGCAGGTTTCTTGGAGTCCTGCAGAGCCTACCTGTCCTTCACTACTGAAAATGTGATAGTGAAACAGCACCTCCCACTGGCAGGACTGTAGGTGGACAACTCCCGCTCAGCTTAGAGGGAACAGTGCCTGCATTTACATGCTAGATATGCACATAAAACATATACATGCACATTTGTGCACATAAGAAATGTGCATGTGCTGAATTTCCACCTAAGTGCTGTTCTATAAATATGCACATATCTTACGTGGAGGAGTATTTTTGATATGACATCTAAGTCAAACTTTGGACGTTTTGCACTAAATGTCTCAAATCCAAATAGGAGATGTGCCCCGAGGGGCATAATCGAATGCGAATGCCCATCTCCGTGGGCGGCCATACGAAATGGCGGGACAAACCGCATTTTCTGAAAAAGATGGGCGCCCATCTTTTTTTTCGATAATACGGGTTGTGCGGGGCAAATGCCTAGGATTTGGGCGTTTTTGAGCTGGGCGCTATTGGTTTTTAACGATAATGGAAACCGAAGGCGCCCATCTCAAAAACGAACAAATCCAAGGCATTAGGTTGTGGGAGGGGCCAGGATTCGTAGTGCACTGGTCCCCCTCACATGCCAGGACACCAACTGGGCACCCTAGGGGGCACTTTTAGAAATTACAAAAGAACATTAAAAGAGCTCCCAGGTGCATAGCACCCTTCCCTTGTGTGCTGAGCCCCCCAAATCCCCCCAACACCCACTGCCCAGAAGTCTACACCATTACCATAGCCCTAAAGGGTGAAAGGGGGCACCTACATGTGGGTACAGTGGGGTTTTTTGGAGGGCTCAGCATTAAGCACAACAAGTGTAACAGGTGTGGGGGGGGGGGGGGGGGGGGGGGATGGGCCTGGGTCCACCTGCCTGAAGTGCACTGCACTCACTAACAACTGCTCCAGGGACCTGCATACTGCTGTGATGGAGCTGGGTATGACATTTGAGGCTGGCATACAGGCTGGAAAAAAAAACTTTTGAAAGCTCTTTTTTTGTGGTGGGAGGGGGTTAGTGACCACTGGGGGAGTCAGGGGAGGTCATCCCCGATTCCCTTCGGTGGTCATCTGGTCATTTAGGGCACTTTTTTGGGACTTGTTCGTGAAAAAAAGGGGTCCAAAAAAAGTAACATAAATTCTCTCTATTGGCGCCCATTTTTTTTCGATTATCGGCCAAAGGCACCCATCTCTCCTCGGCCAATAACCACACCCCAGTCCCGCCTTCACCACGCCTCCGACACGCCCCGTCAACTTTGGCCGTTTCCGCGACGGAGTGCAGTTGAAGGCGCCCAAAATTGGCTTTTGATTATACCGATTTGGGCGCCTTTGCGAGATGGCCGCTCATCTCCTGATTTGGGTCGAAATATGGACGCCCATCACTTTCGAAAATAAGCTGGATAGCCATTTTTGAAACAGCAAAAAATGTTTTTTCAAAAATGGTCACACGCTAGATGGCTTTGTGCTCTGTGCATTTATGTTTGGTCCATTAAAAAAAAAAAATCCAAGTGCAAAACGCACAAAATGAAGCCATTGGGATGTAGGAGGAGCCAGCAATCTTAGTAGACTGGCCACACAGACATCCCAGGACAGCAGTGGGACACTCAAGGGGGGGCAGAGCTGTGGACTTCTTATAGAAGCTCCAAGGTACATACCTCACCGTTACCCCCTTGTATAGACAAAAATCTGCAAAGCAGGTTTCAAAAATACCAATTTGGATGTTTTGAGAAAACATTTGTCCAAATGCTGCTCTATGACACTTCCAGGCTCACCCAAAACAACAAACATTGGTCAATTGGGCCTCGCAATGGCGAGGACTTAATGCAGATTAACCTGAAACAGCCTGGAACAGAATAAAATGGGCCTAGGATGGTGGAGTTGGATTCTAGACCCCAAACAGATTCTGCAGCACTGACTGCCCAAACCGACTGTCACATCGGGTATCTTGCTCAAGGCAGTAGTGAGATGTGAATGTGTAGACTGAAGACCATGTTGCAGCCTTGCAAATCTCTTCAATGGAGGCTGACTTCAAGTGGGCTACCAATGCAGCCATGGCTCTAACATTATGAATCTGTAAACACAGGGGAATGTGGCTTTATATCAGAGTACAAAAATATAAAACATATACATCCAATGCACTCCGATTATGAATATACAAAATCTTTAATTAAGAAAACATGTACATGTATCATAAACCATCACAAGCTTTGCAAAGCTCACATATATCCATCTTGTGCACCTTCATGCATACCATCATTCGCTAAACAAACATTCAATACTAACAGCAATGCTAGTTTTTGGCTATAATTGACCACCAGCTGAAGATAATAGTAGTCCAGGGTCACAGTCCAAAGCGGACCCTATTACCGATAGTCATATCTTTGGCGATAGCAAAAGAATATATCCAGCGGACAATTTCCGCATTCAAAATTATTCAAATTTCCCAAACAGCTGGCAAGTGTCTGTTGTGCTGAACCAGGAGCTACTCCTCAGTTATACCTGCACCTTAACCACATGAATAACGGTACACCTTGACGGAGGTAGGAGCTAGGCAAAACCATCAGACCATGCTATTCAGCAAGGATTTAATTGGTACCGTTCCTCAATGCGAGACCGCATTTTGGTTTTCCTTCATCAGGAGGAACTGCTTCTCGAAAACAAAAAAAATAGACAGTAAACCAAACCATAACCATACCCACAATTTCATACTTCATATTCAACTTTATCAATACTACAATTTATCATATGCATAGTGGCTGCCTACCTTCGAGAATAACATCTAAGCCGGGTGTCCTAGGCACCGCCCCAGTAGGTGACTATTACGCTTGTGTGCTTACACTGTTTAAATACCCTAATAGGACCGCCCACTCTAATTATTTGCAACACTATATCCATTCAACTTTGAGATTCAGACCCCTAGGGGCCACCGTATCCCATGTGAAAATGAATTGTTGCTCAATAGTAAATAATTGGGCGCTCACATCTCCCCCTCTACCTGGGGAAGCAATTTGTACAAGCACTAAACATTTCAGATCTTCTATTATGTGCCCTAGGTCAGCCCAATGAGCCACCAAAGGTACCTCTCTCTTATGGATTCTGAGGTTGCTGATATGTTCAGCCAACTGTTGTTTCAACTGTCTTCTAGTGTGACCAATATAATATAATTGGCAAGGACAAAATATACAATAAACCACCCGTTCACTTTTACAGGTGGTAAAATAAAATTTGTGGGTAGAGCCTGGAATAACATTGCAATCTGTAGTAACTGAGTACTTGCAATAAACACATCTCCCACAAGGGGAGTGGTGGCCATTGTAAGCTACAGAACTAGTTCTTTTAAGTAACTCCCCCAGATTTGACCTGCGGCGATATGCTATCTTAGGGTGTGTCAGGTTCTCAGGTTCAGAGCCCGCGGGGCCGGGCTCTGGAGCAAATGTGAGCCCTTGGACTGCTGCCGAGGAGCGACAGCAGCAGGCAAAACCCACCAACCAACACTGGGCAAACACACCGGCAGGGACTGCAGGCACTGCCCAGCAAACCGGAACACATGGCCTGGAATCCCCCGGACTGGAGGACACAGGACTGGAACACCAGACTGGAGCACACCGGACTGGTCCACACAGCTTCACCTGCACTTAGCTACTAAGCCCCCCAGGAGTTGAGCTCCTGGGTTCGAGTAGCCGGCAGGGCTTACTGGATACCGGATGACACAGGGACCAGGACTGGAAACAGAAGTGCTCCTAAACCTAAACTGATCTACGTGCTCCCAAGCCCTAAACCAGCAGAAGTGTTCCTAACAGTAAACTGACAAAAGGACTTCCTAAGCCCTAAACTAACAGAGCAGGGAACTAAACACAAGCTAACACAGGTGCTACTAAGCACCAAGCTACAAGCAGAGCTCTACACTAACAAGCTAAACATAAAACTAACAAGCTACCTAAGCACTGCTCTAGCAAGCTAGACACAAAACTAACAAGGAGTTTCCTAAGCCCTACCCTAGCAAGCGAGACACAAAACTAACAAGGTGCTTCCTAAGCACTAATCTGGCAAGCTAGACACCAAACTAACAAGGTGCTTCCTACAGCACCAAAACCCAAACAGCAAAGACTGCAATGCTCCCAATAGCACAAATACCAGGAGTACTTCTAACAGCAAAATCTGTAGTGTTCCTAACAACACCAAACCCTGAAGTGCTTCTAACAGCAACAGAGCTTCCAAAGCCCTACACACAGCAATGCTTCCAAACCCAAGAGGGAAAAGCAGGGGAACCATAAGGGAAAAGCAGGAAAGCTAAACACACAAACACCAGTGCACACTGCACTAACACTAACCTGGACCTTAGCAAAAGCAAGCAGGGAAACTAGACACAAAGTCAGAAGTGCACACTGCACCACCCTACCTAAAGCAAACACCACCGTTGCAAAGGCCCTGAAGGAAACAACACCACTTCCTTATCAAGGCCCTCCCTGATGATGTCACATTCCCTAGACCTAGGCAAAAGCACACTGACCCAGAGAGGCCCAACCCACACCAATGCAACCCCGTGAAGCACTTGAAGCCAGTACACCCAAAGAGAGGTAGAGCTAACTCAGTCCACCCACACAGCTGTAGTAAAGTAAAACAATTAACCCCATGCTGCTGGAAGCTGCCAGCACAGAGAGACAGAGCCAGCTCAGAAAGGACAGAGAAAAGAAACAGAAGCCAGCTAAGAAGCTGACCCCCAGGAAAGAGGTGAGTTTGAGAGGGGTTCTGACCCCAATCATAACAGGGTGCTCATTAAATTCTGGATGGACAGACAACACATGCCAGTATTTGTGTATTAAACGCCCTATTTTGGGTGCTTGATGGGAACATGGTAACACACAAGCAAAGGCTCTTGTTGAAATCTCATGTTTAGGTAAAAACAGCCACGATCTATTTGCATGTAATGCCCTTTTATATGCTTTCTTCAGGACTCCTACCGGATACCCCTGTTGGATAAACCTAGCCATCATTTTCCCAGCCTGTATTTTAAATTCTTCAATGGAGGAGCACAATCGGCGCAACCTCAGAAACTGACCGACAGGAACACCCTTACGTAAAGCAACATGATGGCGGCTGGAATAATGAAGTAGGGTGTTCCTGTCGGTCGACTTTCTAAATATGGTGGTCTCAAACCCCACATTGTCTATCTTAATGATACGAATATCCAAAAAATCAATGACTTGCCTGGCAACCCAAACTGTGAACCCAATATGTGGGTCAACATTATATGAGCCATGACATGACCCTCCAAAGTCAGCCCAGCCTGGGCATAAGCGAAGGAGATGCAATCTGCTAGCCAATTGGATATGATGCATTTCCAGATGGCGACCCCCATCCTGTTGGGATCAAAAGAAACAAACAACTGGGCAGACAGTCTGTAGGACTTCGTACACTCCATGTGAAAGGTCAATGCTCTCTTGCAGTCCAAGGTGTGCAAGCTGCTTTCACCAGTATGGGCATGAGGTCATAGAAAGAATGTTGGAAAGACAATTGACTGGTTCAGATGGAACTCCAACACCATCTTTGGTAGGAACTTAGGGACCATGCAGAGGACTACTCTGTTGTGATGAAACTTAGTATAAGGTGCATCCAATACTAAGGCCTGAAGCTCACTGACCCTACGAGCTGAAATAACAGCCACCAAGAAAGCGACCTTCCAGGTCAAGTACTTCAGATGGCAGGAATTCAGTGGCTCAAAAGGAGCTTTCATCAGCTGGGTGAGAACAACGATGAGATCCCATGACACTGGTGGAGGTTTGACAGCAGGCTTTGACAAAAGCAAACCTTTCAAGAAGCGACCAACTAAAGGCTGTCCAGAGATAGGCTTACTTTCTACGCGCTGATGATAAGCACTAATTGCACTAAGGTGAACCTTTATGGAGTTGGTCTTGAGAACAGACTCTGATAAGTGTAGAAGATATTCAAGCAGAGTCTGTGTAGGACAAGAAAGGGGATCTATGGCCTTGTTGTCACACCAGACGGCAAACCTCCTCCATTTGAAAGAATAACACCTCTTAGTGCAATCTTTCCTGGAAGCCAGCAAGACCTGGGAGACACCCTCCGAAAGACTCAAGAAACCGAATTCTAGGCTCTCAACATCCAGGCCATGATAGCCAGAGACTGGAGGTTGGGATGTAGAAGTGACCCCTTGTTCTGAGTGATGAGTGTCGGAAAACACTCCAATCTCCACAGTTCTTCGGAGGACAATTCCAGAAGAGGGAACCAAATCTGTCACGGCCATATGACTCACTCAATCAGAATCATGGTTTTGTGGTCTTCCTTGAGTTTCAACAAAGTCTTTCCCACTAGAGGTTTCAGAGGATGCGCATACAGAAGACCTGTCACCCAATGTAGAAGGAAGGCATCTGACACTAGTCTGTCATGGGCCTGAAGCCTGGAACAGAACTGAGGGACCTTGTGGTTGACCTGAGTGGCAAAAAGATCCACCGAGGGGATGCCCCATGCTCAGAAGATCTTGTGGGCTATGCCCATATTTAGAGACCACTCGTGTGGTTGCATTATCCTGCTCAGCCTGTTGGCCATGTCGTTGTTTACGCCCCCAGATAAGTGGTTTGGAGAAACATGCCGTGTTGGCGAGCCCAATGCCACATCTAGATGGCTTCCTGACACAGAGGGCGAGATCCAGTGCCCCCCTGCTTGTTAGTGTAATACATTGCAACCTGATTGTCTGTTTGAATGAGAATAATTTGATGGGACAACCGATCTCTGAAAGCCTTTAGAGCGTTCCAGATCGCTCGGAGCTCCAGGAGATTGATCTGAAGATTTGTTTCCTGGAGGGACCAAGCTCCTTGAGTGTTAAGCCCATCTACATGAGCTCTCCAACTCAAGAGAGATGCATCCATTGTCAGCACTTTTTGCGCCTGAGGAAATTTGAAATGGAAGTCCCAAGGTCAAATTGGGCCGAATTGTCCACCATTAAAGAAAATGCACAAGCTCCAGGGACACTTGGATGACATCTTCTAGGCTTTCCACTGTTTGATACCACTGAGAAGCCAGGGTCCATTGAGCAGATCTCATATGTAGATGTGCAATGGGTGTAATGTACACTGTGGAAGCCATGTGGCCCAACAATCTCAACATCTGCCGAGCTGTGACCTGCTGTGATATCTGAACCTTGGACGCTAGCGAAAGAAGATTGCTTGCATGCATCCCCAGGAGGTAAGCTGGGACATTCTTAGTATCGAGCAGGGCTCCTATGAACTCCAATTGTTGAACAGGATGGAGATGGGACTTGGGGTAGTTGATCACGAACCCTAGTAGTTCCAGCACCCAAATAATCATCCGCATGGACTCCCGAGCACGGTCTTCGGAGGTGCTCTTCACCAGCCAATTGTCGAGATAAAGGAACACATGAACTCCCAATCTGCGTAGCGACGCTGCGACTACCGCTAGACACTTGGTAAAGACCCTGGGAACTGACATGAGGCCAAAAGGCAACACTGAAAGTGATGTATTCCCAGACAAACCAAAGATACTTCCTGTGGACTGGAAGTATCAGGATGTGTGTATATGCATCCTTAAAGTCCAGAGAGCATAGTCAATCATTTTCCTGAATCATGGGAAGAAGGATGCCCAGGGAAACCATCCTGAACTTTTCTTGAACTAGGAGTTTGTTCAGGGGCCCTTAGGTCTAGGATGGAATGCATCCCTTCTGTCTTTTTCTGTACAAGTACCCGGAATAGAATCCCTGCCCTTCTTCCCCTGGTTGAATGGGTTCGACCGCATGGGCCTTTAGAAGGGTGGAGAGTTCCTCTGCAAGTACCTGCCTATGCTGAGAGCTGAAAGAATGGGCTCTCAGTAGACAATTTGGAGGTTTAGAAAGCAAATAGAGGTTGTATCTGAGCCGGACTATTTGAAGAACCCACCAGTAGGAGGTTATGAGAGGTCACCTTTGGTGAAAAAACATTAACCTCCCCCCAACCGGCAAGTCATCCGGGACGGACACTTTTACTGTGGCTATGCTCTGTTGGAGCAGTCAAAAACTCATCCCTTGCTTTTGCTGGGGAGCAGCAGGGGCCTTGGGGGCATGCTGTTGATGAGAACGAGCATGCTTGGGCTGAGCCTGAGCAGGCTGGTGAGGCTGGTACCTATGCCTGGAATAGTAATAGGAGGCACTAGATCCTGAAGTGCCTGCTAGATTCTATCTGTTAATGCTGTGGTACTAAGTTTTTAAAACTAAGTGGAAAAGACTATGGAGATTAGTTGATAAAATTTGCTTTTTATATTTTTATTTGGCCTAACATTAACCTACAATTCCTCCTTTAAACCCCAATCTTTAAGTTCCCAAAGCACAAAGCAAAATAGCGTTCGCTTACCAGAGAAATGTCCTCTTCTCTCGGATCTTCTCAGAAAGAAAGTTCAGTGGGACCTTTCCTCTTTATATAGTTTTGAATCTAAGGGGCCTTTTTTAAACAGGCTCTTTCAAGCTGACTCAGTAACCTATGCAAGTATTCTACTTCCCCACAACTTAATTACCACTTAATTGTAGTCGCTGGATGAGCTACCTCTCCAGCAGCCAAGGAACAGAAAATAACTGCCAGAGAAATATCCTCTTCTCTCTGAACTTCTGAGAAAGTTCCTGGAGCTCCCAGCACTGAGCGTCGATGGAGATCAGTGACGGTGCTTCTTGGCCTTCACTCAATGCACATCACCCATGCTCCTCAGTGCCGATGAGGACGACATTGAATCCTCATGTCGCCTCAGGGTCGGGTCCGACGATGGATGGTGCCGGGGGCCTGCATAGCATGAGGCCTCCAGACAGTTGGAGACCCACTCAATGCCTCACTGCTGCCAGTGTCTCAGGGTCTCACAGTAGCTATTCCTACCATGACTCCTGATGCCGGTGCAGCACTCGATGTCGACGCCTCCGACCTTGATGCTGATGCTGACGTCGAAGAATCGGACCTGGCTCCAAAAATCTTCTCACTTTGAGCCTCTCAGGAAATTTAGGTCCTTTTCTTCATACGAAGACAAAGGACACAATTGGCAGGGCTGTGGTTGGGCCCGAGGCACTATAGACAACAAAATGGGTGTCTTTTCCCGAGATGGTCTGGTTGCACCGGGTACAACGTTTGAAGCCACTGGGAATCTTCAATGACATGGAAGGAAAAATGGCTTTTGCGAAATTAAAAGTCGCGATGGTGCTTAAAAAAAGGGGAAGAAGACACAAAAAAGAGACCCAACCGAGCAGGCCTAAAACCGGCCTGCACTGAAAAAGTAAAGAAACTTACAATGCGGGCAAAAAAGCTAGGGACCGTAAGGGATTAAAAAAAAAACCAAATTGAAAAAATAAAGGGGAAAAAAAATAAAAGCGGGTAGCAAACACCGCCGAAAGGCACAAAAATCGCTCTCTCCTGGACGTGTGAGGAGGAAGCTATAAGAGCCGCTGTTTCTCACGTGGAGAAAATGAAACTGAAAGGCGGGCTGCGTTGAGGGCGGGAAGGCACTTGCGCATGCACGTTGGAGTGTTGCTTGTGCTCCAGAAAGCTCTTGTTCTTTTTTCTATAGCATTTTGCCGACCCGGGTGATGCGGGATGCATCTACCCACTTCTGAGAATTGTAAGCCTGCTTGTCCTCGGAGAAAATTAAGAATGCTATCTATACATATACAAAACAAGGCTTAACATTTAAAAGCGTGATGTACAATTATATATTTGTACAAGATTATTCTGGGAGGGATGTTGTGTGTGTGTGTGTGTGTGCACGCGAGGTGGAGGTTGGGGGTGTAGGGATCTGAAATGTAATTCAGAGGGGGGAAAAAAACTAAGGGGGGAAGTTTTGAATGTGGACTATCATTAAGATGTGCTATTTTACTGTTAACCTCAGTTATTAGTAACTAGGTCTCGTTACATAAAATGGGACCTGTGCTACAAGAGCATGAGTTTGTGGTAAAATAACACATTTTAACAGTAGCCCACATTGATAACTTTCCCCCTTTGGTAACCAGAGCTGATACTGCGATGTCATAATGCCTCATTCCACCAGTGCCTAAGAGCCAATCTTATCAGTGATGTCACAATGGCTCGATTGCCCTATACTTGGCTCACTTTTATTATATATAGCAGTGATTTCAATTTCTAGAGATGTTTCTTTTTTCCGTATGGGGGAAAAGTTATCAAAGCGGGTCATCCTTTAAGAAGTGCTATTTTACTGCTAACCAGGGTTATTAGTAACTAGGTCTCATTACATAAAATAGGACCTGTGCTAAAATAGCACCAGTTAGTACTAAATTAATCCATCTTAATGATAGTCCACATCGATAACTTCCCCTCTAAATGTTCACCCAGGGTGCCTAACACCCTTGCACTGACCCTGGTAGAGATATTGGCAGGTAACCCTCTTTGCAATAGGTAATAGAAATCTGTTCAACAAGTGATTCCTTCAGAGCAGGGAGGATCTGAACTCACTACTGCAATAAAAAGAGAGAAAAAAAATAAAAGGGAAGAAGAAGCGAAGACGTGGCCCATGTGTTCCTTTTCATCTTCCGCTTCACCAGCCCTCTTAAATTCAGCACTCGAACGCTTGAAATAGACTATAGTTTGTATTTTGTGAAGCCCCTATCCCTTGCAGTATATCACCCCGCTCCTCCCTCCCTCTTGCTTTCTTTCTTTTCACCCATGAAGAGGAGGCGGACAGGCGAGAGAGTGAAAAGAGGGAGCAGGCTGGGCCCCGATGGGGGGCTTTGGGAGAGTTCAGTGAGGAGCCGGCCGAGCCTGGCCCTTTGTCAGCCCAGCACTATCCATCTCAATAAAATACGCAGCGCTCCGCCGGCCGCTCCAGCTGCGGGCACCTTGCCGGGCCTCCCCTTCCACCCAACCCTTCCCCTTCTTTTCAAAGCTCTTTAAAGCATATCCCAGCCTCCCCCAGCCCTCTTCCAGCTGACATAATGCTGACTTTTGTGAGGGGTCACTGGAACGGGAAAAAATGCCTCTTTTTTGTTGTTGTTGTCGTTGCGCCTCATTATACATATTATGGAATCCCCATTATTCCACGTCAGCTCTTGTAAATAAACACCGTGGCTAAAGCCTTGGTGAATGGGAGATGGCAAGAAGGAGAAAGAAAGCAAAAGAAAGGATAGGTGTATTTTTCACCTGTCACTTTTTGAGAAGACTAACCAGCAGTACAGGCCAAGACACAAACACACACTGGGAGATGTAGAGAGAAGGGGAGGGTTTTACAAGGGGAACCAGTCAAATATATGTAGCAATGAGTGTTTGCAAACATGTGCCAGATCGTGTGCAGCCCCCACTCTGTACATGACCTGACCAACACCATAGGATGGGGGCAAGGTTATACAGAACAGTGTATGCCATGGACTAGGCAGTGACCTTGCCAGCTCTCAGACACCCAAGAAATGTAAGAACTGGAATTAAAGTTTACATTTCACTGTGACTGCAATTAGAAAAAGTACATAGAAGGATGACGAAAATGATAAAGGGAATGGGACGACTTCCCTATGAGGAAAGGTAAAGTGGCTGGGGCTCTTCAGCTTGAAGAAGAGACGGCTGAGGGGGGATATGATAGAGGTCTATAAAATACTGAGTGGAATGGATTGAATTGCTTGTTTACTCTTTCCAAAAATATTAGGACTAGGGGGACTGAAATGGAGCTACTAAGTAGTAAATTTAAAACAAACCAGAGAAAATATTTCTTCACTCAACATGTAATTAAACTCTGAAATTTTTTGCCTGAGAATGTGGTAAAAGCAGTTAGCTTAGCAGGGTTTAAACAAGGTTTGGATAATTTCCTAAAAGAAACGTCCATAGGACATTATTAAGATGAACTTGGTAAAATCCACTGCTTATTTCTAGGATAAGCAACATAAAATTTATTTTACTGTTCTGGGTCTTGCCAGGTACTTGTAACCTGGATTGGCCACTGGGCTTGATGGACCTTCGGTCTGTCCCAGTAAGGCAAACAACATTATATATATATATATATATATATATATATATAGAGAGAGAGAGAGAGAGAGAGAGAAATTGGGATGCTATTATTTAATATTTTTTTTACATATAGGACTAGATTCTATATATCACGACTAAAAATTCAGCTCCTAAATGAATTTCACCTAAGCACATTCTAAAAAGTATACCTTAATTTTGGCAAACTTTATAGAACAAGTCTACATTTCTGCATGGTTTATCAAATACACTGAGTGCTGGTCTGCGCGACTAAATTTAGTCATGGGCAACTGCACCAAGTAAAACCTGTATATGCCGATGCCTAAATTATGGGCAGACCAGGTTATTCTATAACCATACGCATAGATATTAGAAATGCCCACGACTCGCCCATTCAACATCCATGACCACTGCCCTCTTTTCAACTAAGCGACTTAGAATTTACGCACAGCGTGTTATAGAACATGTTCAGTTCTAATTAATGGCAATTAGTGTCAATAATTGCTTGTTAATTGGCAGTTATTGGTGCTGATTGGGTTGTTAACCAGTTAGGATATGCGCATTGTTATGGAATACACTTCGATTTCCACACAGAAATCTTAGCGCAATATATAGAATCCGGGGGGGATAGTTTCCACAGCTTAGGCAACACAAAAGGCTTGAAGTGTGTGGGTTTTAAGATATAACACGGGATCCCCTTGGGCCCTGGCTTGTTAAGGGAAAATCTCTACAAATAGCAATAGCTGGTTCCAAAGGGATTTCAGTCTTCCCCTCTCTAATTTTACATGCAAGTTTAAAAATGCTGGAATGGAACAGGACTCCCAAAGGACTAGAAATGCAATACAGAGATAATAGAATTAATAATAATAATAATAATAATAATTAATCTGCAGTACAGTCACCTTGTTTTCATAATTAAAACAATTTTTTTATTTTAATTAAAATAATCAGAAGGGGGGTTGTGCATGGATGAAAATTGCAGAACTTGGATATTAGAGGCCTCTTACTAAAGTACTATCAGGCACTGCATGATGGTGCTGGTCCACTCCAAAGATAAAGAAAATCACTGCCATAGCAGCACCCCTCCCCCCAACACATCTCCTAGCCTTCCAATCCTTCTCTCCAGGATGCATCTCCCCCTCCCAATACCCTTAACACATCCCCCCCCCCCCCCCGATGCCCTTCACATCCAATCCCCCCCTCCTGGCATCCCCAACACATCTGATTCTCCTCCTAACACCAATGGCATTCGCTGCACATCCATTCCCCCAAACTGACAACCTCTGACATCCCTGCACATGATTTCCCTAGACACATCTCCCTCTGTCATCCAATCTGTCTCCCGATCTGATCCCCCTGAATTCCCAAACCACACCCCTGGACATAAAGCACTGCCTCTCCCTTCACTCCCCTGACCACACCTGGGATCTACCTATTAGCATCATTGGTGGTACAGTAGAACCTAGGCAGGAACAGTACCATTGCTCTGTCTGGGATTATGTCAAGATCCAAAATGGCCACCATGAATCCTAGTGGTAGCTGCAGTACTACCACTACAGCAGTGGCTCAAGCCAATCCATGAGGCACACCTAGTCCTACCAGGTTTTCAGGATATCCACAATGAATATGCATAAAACACCTCCACCTGAGCTCTCTCTCTATATAGAGGTTACACACTATATTACTTGGTTACTTGGTGATAAAATAAAAACAATGAATATGCATGAGATAAATTTGCATGCATGCCTCCTTGGTATGTAATTCTCTCACATGCAAATTCATTGTGGATACCCTGAAAACCTGATGGGACTAGTTGTGCCTCAAGGACTGGGTTGAAAAGCACTGCACTAGAAGGCATCCTTTCATTTTCTACTCATGAGGTGGTGGTAAGTGCAGCTGCACTATTGGCAGTCGTGACAGCTAGCATGTGGTAATGACTCACAAGCCAGCTGTCACAAGAGGTCACTCCTCCACGCCATCCTGGTTGTGCCTACTCTTGCATTAAGCAGGTAGCACTTTGTTTTTTTTACCGTGCTGGCTGGTTTAATAGCGCAATAGATGATAACATGGGTCTGTGCTAAGGTTTACCATGCGGTAAAACTCACACTGGCTGCTTACCACAGCTTAGTAAAATGGACCCTTTTCTTTCAGAATACATAGAAAAAGGGTTGAAATACTTTAAGGGAGAAGACAGCAGGAAAGAACATTGATGTCTAGTTTTTTGGGCAAAGATTCAGGGGAATGAGATGATGAAAAATAGGAAGAACATTTAGCATCTTATAACTCATCCCCATTTGCGCCTATGGCAAAAATCAACTTTTACAAAATTAGACTCTGTCTGGCCGATATTCAGCGCAATTTAACCGGCCAGGAGTGGCTCCTGGCAGGTTAAATAGCACTTAACCAGCTATCCACGAACATTCAGCAGGGTATAGCCGTCTCTTTCTCACTGAATATTCATGGTTAGTGCATAGGCATAGGCGTAGACTGGGGGGGGGGCGAGGGGGGGCAATGCCCCCCCCAAACGACGATGACGTTGACTGGCGCTAGAAGTGAAAAAAAAAAAAAAAGCAGGCACGCGCTCGTCTCCGTCCGCTTCGCTGCTTCCCTGCCCTCTCTGTCTGCCCGAAAGGAAATGACATCAGAGGAAGGCGGGACACAGACAGAGAGGGCAGGGAAGCAGCGAAGCGGACGGAGACGAGCGTGTCTATCTACCCCCTCTCTTCCTACCCTCCGGCGCAGGCAGCACCAATCTTCTCTAAGCCTTTCTTTGTTCCTGGCAGCGGTAGCGACGTACACGCTGCCTTCAGCTCTGCCCCGAAGCCTTCTCTTCAAGTTCCTGTTCCCGCATAGGTGGGAACAGGAACTTGAAGAGAAGGCTTCCGGGGCAGACCGAAGGCAGCGTGTACGTCGCTACCGCTGCCAGGAACACAGAAAGGCTGAAGAAGACTGCTGCCCGCACCGGAGGGAGGGAGGAAGAGAGGGGGTAAACGGAGTCACGATCCTGGACCTCGGGGGGGGGGGGGGCAGCAGAGGGAAGATGAATGGGACTGGGAGGGTGGAGAGCAGAGGGAAGGAGTAAGAGATGGATGGGACTGGGAGGGGGGGGGGAGCAGAGGGAAGGACCAGGAATTGGATTGGACTGGGAAAGGAGGTCAGAGGGAAGGAGCAGGAGATGGATGGGACTGGGAGGGGTGGGAAGCAGAGGGAAGGAGCAAGAGATGGATGGGACTGGGAGGGGTGGGAAGCAGAGGGAAGGAGCAAGAGATGGATGGGACTGGGAGGGGTGGGTGGGGAGCAGAGGGAAGGACCAGGAATTGGATTGGACTGGGAGGGGTGGGAAGCAGAGGGAAGGAGCAAGGGATGGATGGGACTGGGAGGGGTGGTGAGCAGAGGGAAGGAGCAGGAGATGGATGGGACTGGGAGGGGTGGTGAGCAGAGGGAAGGAGCAGGAGATGGATGGGACTGGGAGGGGTGGGAAGCAGAGGGAAGGAGCAAGAGATGGATGGGACTGGGAGGGGTGGTGAGCAGAGGGAAGGAGCAGGAGATGGATGGGACTGGGAGGGGTGGGAAGCAGAGGGAAGGAGCAGGAGATGGATGGGACTGGGAGGGGTGGGGAGCAGAGGGAAGCCTACTGGAAAGAAGACGCTGCATAAAACAGAAGACACTGGGACCAAAGCGAATAGAAAAACTAAATGATCAACAAAGGTAAAAAAGTATTTTATTCAGAATATATTAATTGAAATATGTCAGCTTTTTGAAATGTGCATCTGTGATATTTTGCCTGTAAATTTCAATTCCTTCCTCCATATTAGCATATTCATTTGCATATGTATATATGCAAATGAATATGCTAATATGCTCCGCCCCATCCTTTGCCCCCCCAAATGAAACAGTCAAACTACGCCTATGTGCATAGGGCCAGATTCGGAAATCCAGGTGAGCAGGGCCGGTCTTAGGCAGAGGCGACCAAGGCGGCCGCATAGGGCCCCGCGCTTAGGGGGCCCCGCGCAGTGCGCCTCAACTCTGCCTCACTCTGACCGACCCCTGCTCGGACGACCGCATCATGACCCGCTCTGCCGCCGCCGCTCCGCTCCCGCCATGTTGGGGCACGGTGCCCACCCCCCGCTGAGCCTGCTGTCAGCGGCCTCCCGCCTCCCCAGACCCCGATAGTTGCACCGACGGCCCCGACAGTTGCAGCGCCAGCACGACAGCCCCGGCTCCCAACAGAGAGTTGCAGCAACGGCTCACCCCAGCGTTTCACTTCCCACTCAATGTCCCACCTTCTGATGAGGTATTTCCTGTTTGGCGGGCGGGAGTCACTGAGCGGGAAAGCTACCTGGAGCCTGGTCGGAGGTGAGCCGGTGTGTGAGTGAGTGTGACTTAAAAATAAATAAAGACAGTCAAGTGGAGCTCGAGCTGGAGCAAGTTTGTGCCACTGCCATTCAAAGGCAAGCCAGGTATGATGATAACTTTTCTTATAAGGAAGAAGGAAGTTTCCAACCCCTTTTGTGCCATTTTAAAGGTAAATACTATTGCAGTAGTCTATTATTCTCCCATCAGTGATTAAGTCAAAATTCAAAATTTGCCCAAAGTTATTGAAAACCTAAAGAATCCCAAGTGGGCAGACTAAAAATTGTCCATCTAAAGGTACTTATCTTGCTAAGCTGGCCAGATCATGTGTATTTAGGAGAATTTGAGTTTCCAAAGCAAATAGCATTGTAGCCTCAAGAAAGAGGGGCATTTCTCTAAGCATGTTCAGCTTAGGAGAGGAAAAGAGCACATATAAAATCCATTTCCAAGAAACCTTTTTAAATTAAAAAATAGGGGAATTTGAAAGTACTGGATTTTTTCTTAGTATTTTTCCTTTATTCTCATTTGTTATGAGAATTGGAACTACTAATTGTAGTGGAATTGTAGTGAACTGAATTTCTGGGGAGGGGGGGTTCATGATAGCATTGTGCTTATTATTTCAATCAGTTTTCTTGTACAAGTTGTACAAGTTTAGCTTCATTTGTCTTTATTGGAAATTGCATAAATAAAAAACGCCTAGTAGCTTTGCAGCTGTTCTCTAATGAGATATACATATATTCCCAGCACCAGAGTATTCCACAACGATTTTTACCAGACCGTACACACAGCCTTTTTAAAGGTAGAGTGTTTATCGAATAAAGGTGTGTTTAAATTCAATATTCTTCAAGGACTGATATTGCCACACAATATATACATGGTGTAACAGACTCCTGACGCAGGCCAGTTGGGCCGAAACACAGCTGTGTCGAGTCAAATCACCTTAATAAATTGATTCATTTTTTATTTTTCTTGTGTCGTCTTTTTCTTTTCTTGTGTGGATTTTTTTCAATTTTTCATTCCCTTTCTTTCTGTTTTTCATTTAATTTTTAGTTTTCATTTTTTCCACTTTTTACGTTTTTTGCGTCATCTTCGCTGTTTTTGATCACACGTAGATTTAGGCACGATATCGACTAAGCGTATTCTATATACTGCATGTAAATCTTATAAAATACGTTTATAGAATCTGGCCCATAGTGGCTAACTGGTTATATTGTGCAATATAGCTGGCTAGCTGAGAGTATTCAGTGCTTCATCGACTAAGTTTGACAGCCAAATTGGGCCGCCCAAATGGCAAGCCTATCTTTGCCTGCTATAAACTTAACTGGCCAGTGCTGAATATTACGTGGAGGGGCATAATTGAATGGGGCTGGCCATCTCTATGAGCGGCCATCTCCGGGGCCGGCTCTGTAAATGAGTGGAGCCAACGTATTTTCGCAAAAGATGGCCAGCCATCTTTTTTTTCGATAATACGGGTGGGGCCAGCCAAATCTCGACATAAATGTTGAGATCGCCAGGTTTGAGATGGCCGGCTTCGGTTTTCGCCCATAATGGAAACTGAAGCCGGCCATCTCAGACCCAAATCCAAGCCACTTGGTTGTGGGAGGGGCCAGCATTTGTAGTGCACTGGTCCCCCTGACATGCCAGGACACCAACCGGGCATCCTAGGGGGCACTGCAGTGGACTTCAAAAATAGCTCCCAGGTGCATAGCTCCCTTACCTTGTGTGCTGAGCCCCCAAAATCCCCCCAAAACCCACTCCCCACAACTGTACACAACTACCATAACCCTTAGGGATGAAGGGGGGCACCTAGATGTGGGTACAGTGGGTTTGGGGGGGTTGGAGGGCTCACATTTACCACCACAAGTGTAACAGGTAGGAGGAGGATGGGCCTGGGTCCACCTGCCTGAAGTGCACTGCACCCATTAAAACTGCTGCACAGACCTGCATACTACTACTACTACTTAACATTTCTAGAGCGCTACTAGGGTTACGCAGCGCTGTACAATTTAACAAAGAGAGACAGTCCCTGCTCAAAGAGCTTACAATCTAATAGACAAGTGAACGGGAGCTGGGTATGACATTTGAGGCTGGCATAGAGGCTGGCAAAAAAAATATATATTTTTTTTGGGTGGGAGGGGTTGGTGATCACAGGGGGGGGGAGTAAGGGGAGGTCATCCCCGATTCCCTCTGGTAGTCATTTGGTCAGTTGGGGCTCCTTTTTGAAGCTTGGTCGTGAAAAAAAAGGGACCAAGTAAAGCCGGCGAAATGCTCGTCAAGGCCGGCTTTCTTTTTTCCATTATCGGGTAAAGCCGGCCATCTCGTGAGCACGCCCCCATCCCGCCTTCATTACCCTACTGACACGCCCCCTTAAAGTTTGTCCGGCTCCGCGACGGAAAGCAGTTGAAGCCGGCCAAAATCAGCTCTCAATTATACCGATTTGACCGACTTCAGGAGATCGCCGGCCATCTCACGATTTGTGTCGGAAGATGGCTGGCAATCTCCTTCGAAAATAAGCTGGATAGTCAGTTAAGTTTCAGCCAGCCAAAAATCCCTGGATATTCAATGCCGGTCACTGGAAATAGCACGGCACTGAATATCCAGATTTAGAGCTGGCATCCGGCAGAGAGTGCACTGCCCGGTGCTGGCTGAATATCAGCCGGTGTGTCTTTAAAAATCAGCACAAATATAGAAAAGGGACTGTGGGAATTCTGCACCAGTGTCTACCATTACTCAGTTAGGTCTGTTGCCTTGGGAGAGAGACTTACACATATTTGTGCACAAACGCAGACAGCAGAATGGGGTGGGTCACCAGGGCCATGGCCCCACCAACATTTTGCACAACACAGCATCAGTAACTAGAGAGCTTGGAGGTGGGGTTGATTTGTTTGGTTCCTCCAGCCGAAGTTTCGCTGTCTGTGCCTGCAAACAATTACATTTGACCATTTTTTTCTTCTAGTATATTTCCATATGTAATTTCTATCAGTAGTACTGAGCTGTATGTGCACTTTTCCACTGCTAAGAATAATATTAAGAACAAAGAAAACTGCAATAGCATATTAGGTCTTCAGCTGATGGAACACCTGATTTTGCTTAGTCCTGTAGCTGCACTTCTAAAGGGAGTTTATCATGACACACTCCAACAAAACAACCCATGCAAATGTTCAAACCTGGCCTTGCAGTAGAGACAGATTAAGTAAACTGTTTAACACAGCTCAGTGTTTGTTAATCAATAAGGGGGAGACTATTAGGAGTGGAGGAGTAGCCTAGTGGTTAGTGCGGCAGACCTTGATCCTGGGGAATTGGGTTCGATTCCTACTGCAGCTCCTTGTGACTGTGGGCAAGTCACTTAACCCTCCATTGCCCCAGGTACAAAATAAGTACCTGTATATATGTAAACCACTTTGAATGTAGTTGCAAAATACCACAAAGGCAGTATATCAAGTCCCATTTCCCTTTCCCTATATGAGCAAATACAGTGACCTACCAGAGACTCACTCTGCTGGAGATGGAAATGAGATGCCCTTCACTCCAATCAATGCAATGATCAGCTCTCCCACAGTTGTGAGTCTAGGGCAGGCCATGGAAATGTGTTCTTTCAAATAGCTCTGTTCTTTCTGTTTTTCTCACTTTAACCTCTTCTGCAAGGCCTCTTACCTTCCTAAACACACTAATTCACACTAACGCCAACATGTCAACAAATACAAACCCAATCCCACACAGTCAATCAAAGAGTTGGGAAGCTTGTCTGGGTTCCCTGAACTCAGTGGCGTACCAAGGGGGGGGGGGGGGGTGCTCCGTCGTCTGCTGCCACCACCCTGCGTTTTTTTTTTTTAAATCCATGCAGCGACGCAGGTATCTGCTCTGCTGTGCGCTGTGAAAAAAGAAAATCGCTTCGGGGTTCGCTCAGCGTCGGCCCTTCCTTCGCTATGTCCCGCCCTCTTTTGAGGTAACTTCCTATTTCCTCGAGGGCGGGACATAGCGAAGGAAGGGCCGACGCCAGCGAACCAACGAAGCGATTTTCTTTTTTCACAGCGCACAGCAGAGCAGATACCATTACCTGCGTCGCTGCATGGATTAAAAAAAAAAAAAACGCAGGGTGGTGGCAGGAGAAGAGGGCTCTGTCGCTCTCCACGGAGGGGAGGGGGCTCAGATGGGAGAAGGAGGTGGGGGAGCTCAGAGGGGAGAACGGAATGGGGGAGGTTGTGGGGGGGAGCTCAGAGGGGTTCTAAGAGGGGAGAAGGGAATTGGGGTGGGGGGAGCTGAGAGGGGTTCTGAGAGGGGTGCTCAGAGGGGAGAAGGGAATTGGGGAGGGGTGCTCAGAGGGGAGAAGGTGGGGTGGGGGTGCTCAGAGGGGAGAAGGGGTCTGAAGCTGGAACTGGGGTCTGACAAGGGGGCAGGAGGGAGAATGGGTCCATGCCTGGGGCAGGTGGGAGAATGGGTCTGGGGCTGAAAAGGGGGGATGCAAAGCATGTGGTGGATGAAGAGGGCTGAAAAGGAGGGTATTTGGGATAAGGGGGCTAGAGCTGGAACTGTGGGCTGAAACTGGGGGCTTTAAAGGGGACAGGGAGAACTGGCTGTGGCTGAGCTCAGGACTGGTGAGAGAAAAGGGCTGGGAGATGTGGGCTGGGGCTGGAAATAGGGGCAGGTGAAACTGGGGGCTGAAAAGAGGGGGCAGAGAGAGAGAGGGGACAGATCCTGGATGGAAGTGGGGAGCCGTGAGGCAGGGCAGACCCTGGATGGATGGGAGAGGGAGAGGGAGGGCAGACGGATTGAAGGGGCAGAGAGAAAGGGCAGATGGTGGGTGGAAAGGGGAGAGAGAAAGAGGGCAGACTGGGGCAAATGGTGGATGGAAGGGAGAGAGAGAGAGGGCAGACAGTGGATGGAAGGGACATTAGAGAGGGCAAACACTGGATGGCAGAGAGAGAGCAAAGACAGATCCTGGATGAAAGGAAGACAGTGAAAAGAAGATGAGGAAAGCAGAAACCAGAGAAAACAAACTGTAAATATATATTTTTATTATTTTGCTTTAGGATATAGTATTGTAGCTGTGTTGTTTATAAATAGAACATGTAAATAAGGTAATCTTTTTATTGGACTAATTTTAATACATTTTGACTTAACTTTCAGAGAACAAACACCCCTTCCTCAGGTCAGGATAGGATACTGTAACAGCACTGTACTGACCTGAGGAAGGAGATTTTGGCCTCTGGAAGCCAAATGTATTAGTCCAATAAAATGGTATTATTTTATATTCTGTATTTGTTTTATTTCTATTTGTTAATTTGTAAAGTGGTGATTGGTATTTGTAGTTTTTTCAAATTTACATCTGCTGTCTTTATATTTTGCACAGTACTAGGGGACATTTTCTGTTTCTGTGGTGTTGCATTGTATGCAGAGTCTGGCATCGGGGGTTCAGTTTAATTTTAGTCTAAATAGAAAGTTTATGATTACTTATTCTATAGTGGATTAGGGTGTATCTGTGTTTGTGAAAAAGACATGGCTTTCGGTTGGCATTGACTGTGCAGGATCGATGATCTGTACTAATCTGTCTGTTTTCGTTTTACAATAGGTGAATTGATGTTCTAGTGCTCACTGTAGTGTTTAAGATGCTTTCCTTTTCCTTGTGTGACTGGTATAAATTACTGCTTATGATATGCTAGAATTGCTCTATAGGTCCTGAGTGTTTTGTATTCTCGGTATGCCTAGTACTGGATTTGGGGGGGGGGGGGGGGGGGTGTTAAAAAATGACCGGCCCCGGGTGTCAACTACCCTAGGTACGCCACTGCCTGAACTGAACCCAAAGTCCAATAAGTATTCTATATCCCAGGCGTCCTCAGAGTATTTTAGTCCCAGGTACCCAAAACTTGTATGCACAGTTTTATGCTTAGGTGTGAATTCTATATATGGCACCGAAAAAAAGTGCTATTCTATAAGCCATGCTTAAAGTTAGACACGATTTATAGAATAGCGCTCACACCTGGAAATCGTGCCTAACTTTAGGTGCGGCCATTTGCACCAACTGAAAAGTGAAGCAAATGTTTTGTAAGCACCTAAATTAGACACATATTTCCTTCTTATTCTATAACACATCTTAATTTTAGGAACATCCCCATTCTACTCATGTCACTCCCATTTCTGCGCTCCCCCCTTTTCAACTCACGAGTAAAATTTAAGAATGGATCCCACACCTCAAACTTGTATATTCTAATTAAATCTAATTAGTGAAAAAATAGCTTAACAAGCCAATTGTTGGTGCTAATTAGCTCAATATTCAATTAAATTGTGCATGCAAATTGGGTGTGTACCCAAATTTGCATGCACAATTTTTAGCAACTTTTATAGAATTAGGGGGTTAGTGTACAAAGTTGTGTGCAACAATTATAGAACATTGTCGGTTACACAATAACTTAGGGGTATAACCAGTAGAAGAAAGGAGGTGTTGATGCCGTTCTACAAGTTGTTGGTGTCGCATTTGGAGTATTGTGTTCAGTTTTGGAGGCCGTATCTTGCTAAAGATGTAAAAAGACTGGAAGCGGTGCAAAGAAAAGATACAAAAATGGTATGGAATTTGCGTTGCAAACCGTATGAGGAGAGACTTGCTGACCTGAACATATATACCTTGGAGGAAAGGAGAAACAGGGGTGATATGATACAGACGTTCAAATATTTGAAAGGTATTAATCCGCAAACAAATCTTTTCCGGAGACGGGAAGGCGGTAGAACTATAGAACATGAATTAAGGTTGAAGGGGGGCAGACTCAGGAGTAATGTCAGGATGTATGTTTTCACGGAGAGGGTGGTGGACATGTGGAATGCCCTCCCGCGGGAAGATGAAAATGGTAATGGAATTCAAACATGCGTGGGATAAACACAAAGGAATCCTGTTTTAAAGGAATGGATCCACGGAATCTTAGCGGAGATTAGATGGTACGCTGGTACTTCTACAGTCTATGCCCTGATCGTGACTGAATAGATAGGGATGGGCTGGAGTGTAAATTTTAAGCTTCAGAAGTTAGCACAAGAACAGTGCTGGGCACACTTCTACGGTCTGTACCCTGAGAAAGGCAAAGATAAATCAAACTCGGATATATATATATATAAAGTATCACATACCCTGTAAAATGAGTTTATCTTGTTGGGCAGACTGGAGAATTCCTTTATTAAATGAAAGCGGAAAATCAAATTTCAATACATTACATTGTGCAGTTATAAAGCCAGCCCCTCTATACTTTTATACAAAAATGCAAAATTTACACAAAAAAACCACCCCCCAACCCCCCCCAAACATTCAACTCAACTTCAAGCGTACATGCTTCCACCAAACCCCAAAGGTCTTTACCCCCACCTCCACCTGTTCCCATCGGGCCACTTCCTGGACAGCTCGGACAACGTCCCAGGAGACCTGCTCAGCAGACCTGCACTCCTGGCCCAGGGACACCCCGCAGCGAGCCATCCATAGGCAGTATCTGATGATAACTGAGATTAGAAAGGCGGTACCTGGCTCTAGCCGCCCCGTCTCCCCCTGCCTCCCATATACCCAGTCCGCATAGGTGTAGGACGTGAAGCTGGGGATGGCCAGCAAGGCAGCCACTCTCCGGCAAACCACTACGGAGAATGGACACTCCTTCAGGAAGTGGTCCATGGTCTCCAGCCAGCCAGCACACTCCCCCCTCGGGCAGTCTCGGTCCTGCTGGTTCCTACACCGAAGGTTTGCCCTAACATACAACCTGCCATGTAGGGACAGCCAGGCAATGTCCCTGTACTTGTGTGGGATGCATTTGGACGAAATAAAACGCAGGCCCTGCCTCAGCACGGGCTCCGGAGCATCCCTAAGAGCCAGGGGAGAGGAGAAGCGTTGGGAGCGAACCTGCTCCACCCAGATCTCCCTCTGCCCTGCCCTAACTTCCTCCCATGTAATGTCCCACAGCCGAACCAGCTTTACCAAGGATTTGTAGTAGCCTACCCCCTCCGGGAAACCTTTCCGCAACCGTCCCACCCTACCTCCCCCCAACCAAGGACCCCAAAATCCCTCCCACCACTGGACAACACTGTGTACCCATCCTGGGGCATCCAGACCCCCCGCCCGCCCCAGGTTAAACTGGATGAAGAGGGAGGAGAATAGCAAGACTGGGTTTACCATTCCCACCCCCCCTTCCTCCCGCGACCAGTAAGTAATATTACGTCTAATTGGGTTCATCCTGTTCCCCCACAAGAGTTGAAAGAACACGCTATAAATTGCCGTGAAACAGCATTCCGGCAGGAGACAGATGTAACTCAGGAAGAGGAACATGGGGACCACCTGACTCTTCAGCAACCGGACCCGGTCCTCCATGGGCATCCGCCACCCCTTCCAGCGGTCCACCTTCTCCCTCGCCTCCGCTATCCTTTGTTCCCAATTCTCCTGCCCGTAATCCCCTCCCCCAAAATACACTCCCAAAACCCTCATTTTCTCTATCCCATCCGGGAACCCACCCCCTAAATTAAACCGCTGTCCCTCCAGCCCCACCCACAAGCTGGTGCTCTTGCCCAGGTTTACCTGAGACCCCGAAGCCTGGGAGTATTCTGCAAGGGTCTCCTGCAGCCTCCTCCCCTCCCTGCGATCTGCCACCCAGATGGTGACATCGTCCGCATAGGCGATGACTCGCAACACATTCCCTTTGCCTACCTCCACCCCTCTGAGCCCGTCCTCCCCCTCCTTTCCAGCCTTTTCACCAGGGGATCAATGGCGAAAGCGTACAGCAGGGGGCTTAACGGGCACCCCTGCCGCACCCCCGCCGAGATCCCCACCTTCGCCCTCCTCCATCCATTCACCAGGGGAAAGAATCGCGCCCCCGCATACAATAACTGAAGTTGCGCAATCCATTCCCCCGGGAATCCATAGTGGTCTAGGACCTTCCATAAAAAGCCCCACTGCACTTGGTCGAAAGCCTTGTCCTGGTCCAAGGCCACGACCAGCCTGCCCTCTCCCACCCGCCTACGTTCTAGGCCCTCCCTCACCCAGGCCACTGCCTCCAGCACCCCCCTTCCCGGGACCCCACACCCCTGCGGGGCTGCCAGCACTTCCCCAGAGATCTTCCTCATGCGGGCAAGGAGCATGTGAGTGAAGATCTTCCGGTCAGTGTTCAGAAGTGCAATCGGCCGCCAATTTGCCACATCCTGGGGTTCCTTGCCTTTGCTAAGGAGGACCAAAGCTGATGCCCCCATCGACTCAGGCAAGGATCCCCCTGTTCGTGCCGCCTCCCAGATTGCCAACAAGACCGGTGCCAACTGATCCGCAAACCGCTGGTAGAACTCTGCCGGGAGTCCGTCTGGTCCCGGCGCCGTCCTGCGCCGCAAGGCCCTGATGGCCTCCTGTACCTCCCGCAGCGTCCATGGCCGCAGCAAGGCCCGAAGATGAGGCCCCCCCTTACCCACCCCTGGGGTTTCCTCAATGTACCTCGCCATGGCCTCCTCCCCCAACCGTTGGTCCAAAAAGTCCCGCCCAAAGTGGGTCCCCACCACCTGCAAGATACCTTCCCTAGACTGCTGGAGTGTCCCCCCCTCATCCCTTAACCCCTCTACCACCCTCCTCTCCCTTCTTTCCTTACAGCAGTCATACGGGTTCGGGCTGAGCAGCTTCCCGAAGTCCCGCTCATAGACGAGGGAAGAGTACCGATTGTTCCACCTCCTGCTGCAAGGCCTCAATGTCCTCCCTCCTCCCTCCCCTGGAAATCAAATTGTCCCTTCGCTTCCTCAGAGCAGTTCCTAGCCGGGTGACCTCCCTCCCCTGCCTCCTCGCCGGACGGAGAAAGAACCCCCTGGTGCGGTGTTTCAAAACTTCCCACCAGTCCCCTAGGGAAGGGACGACACCCTGAATGGATACCTGGTCTGCCAGAAACTCCAGATACTCCTGGTACAACACCCCCTCCCTCAACCATTTCTGATTTAAATGCCACAATCCTTTCCCAAATCCGTGAATCCCCCCTCCCCCCAGCTCGACCAGCACCATCTTGTGGTCTGAGAAATCAACCTCTACCACCCTTGGTGCCTTCCCACACGCCCCTCCCCGAACTAAAAACCGGTCGATTCTACTTCTACAAGTGCCCCGGGCAAAAGTGAAACCCTGCGTTCCACCACCAAACTCTATGTGCGCGTCCACCAATCCCGCTCCCTTCATGATCCCTGCTAGCCGTACCCCATTGTAACCTACTTGCGCTGCCCTCCCCCCCATCCTCCCTCCTCAAGACTGTGTTAAAATCCCCCCACACACTAGCTGCCGTGAGGTGTAAAGGTACGGCCGAATTTTCCCAAACAGTGCCGCCCTTCCCCGTTTGCTTTGCGGCCCGTAGATGTTAATCACCCGCAAAGCCACCCCCCACAATCTCACATCTAACACCAGACACCTCCCAATTCCCAGCTCCACCACCCTCTGGATCTCTACTTTAAAGGTTTTGAAGAGGATGCCTATCCCCCCATACCGTTCCCCTGCCAGACCCCAAATAGAGGGCCCCCATCTCCAGGCCTGCTTTGCCCGCCGAACCTCCTCCAGCGTTCGCAGCCTGGTCTCCTGCAGAAGAAAATAGTCCGCCGCCACGGCAGAGAGGCCATCGAATGCCAAGCATCTCGCCTTCTGGGAGGCGACACTAGCCACATTAAGTGTGGCGAATGTTAACAGCAGTCACGCCATCATTGTGCCGTTCCATACCCCCCGCCCTCCTGGCTACCTTCCCTCTGCTCCATACTACCTCCAGGGATCCCTTCCCCTTCCCCCTCCCCTTCCTCGTTCGCCCAGTCCCGGACCCCTAGCTCAAAAAGCTCCCCCCTTTCCTTACTTTCTTCCTCCCCTTCTTCCTCTTTATTTTGCCCACCTCCCTCCCTCCTTGGGAGTCGTCCACTGACCCTCCCCCCCTGCCCCCTCTCCCGCCCCTTCTGCCCCTTCTTCGACCCCCTCCGTCAATCCTGCCTCCAGCCCATCCTCCCTCCCCTCTCTTGCCTTCATCCCTGCCTCTTGTCCTACCCTCCTTTTCTCCCCCACCCTCCCTTCAGCCCCCCCAATCTGCCCCCCACCTCCCCGACCTCCTCCACTACCATTTCCTCCTCTTCATCCCTCAAAACCTTCTCCCTCTTCTTCTTCTTCCTTTTACCCGTTGTTCCCTTTTCAGCATCTGCCATGCTTTCCAACCCATCCTGCCGGCTCACCCCATCCTCTCCTTCCTCTCCTGCCAGTTTGTCACCCCCTCCCTCTTCTTCCAATCCCCTAAAACTGTTCTCTACTTCTATCCCCATTCCTGCCCCCTCCCCCTTCCTCCCGTACCCCTGTCACCTTCTGTTGTTTTTTTGACACCCGCGTCCAACCCTCATCTGCCCTGTCCTGCCGCTTCTGCCCTTCCCCCAACCCTCCCCCACCTCCCACTCCCTGTCCCTCCGCAGCTCCTTCCCCCCCACCCCGGGAACCTGATCTCGCCCTACATTCCCTCCCCCCCTCTCCCTCTGAACTGGACCGCCCCCTCCCATGTCCTCCTCTCCCCCGTTATGGGAGGCCCAAGGGCAAGCTCTGAATGCATGCCCCAGACCCCCACACAAATTACACCGGATAGATGCACAAGACTCCGTAGGATGCTCCTTAGACCCGCACTTCCCACACTGCCGTACTGGGCACGACATACTAAAATGACCCGCACTTGTGACATTGCCGCGGCTGCCCCTTGTAAAAGCAGAGGATCCGATCCCTGCCAATGAACGCCGCAGAGGGAATGTGCTGGGTCACGTGCCCTGCCTGCTTCAGCCTAACCTGTGCACCCCATCCTCCCGCCCACACCCTACTGGGGTCAGGGAGCTTGGACAAGGGGGTACGCAATTCTGCGTACCGCTTTAGCCAGAAGGCCAGGTCCGCCCCTGAGATGGATTCATTTCGGACCAGCAGGGTTACCTGCACCAGGTCAGGTCTGCTGATCGGTACAGCCCTAAAGTTTCTCCAATCCCCTTTCCCCCTTACCCCCTCGTATTTCTCCCAGAAGACCTCCATGCCTTGCTGGGTCAGAAAACTAACATCATATTCTGGGATATTCACTGGGTGGATACAGGCATAGAGGTCCTCTGGGAGAAATCCTAAACCCAGGATCAACTTCAGGGCCTCATCCCTACTTGGCATCCCCCCCTCTCCCACCCACCTTAACTGAACCACATTCCTCCTTTTGGGAACCTGGCCCCCCCACCCTCCCCCATCCTTCCCCACTGCTTCCTGCCCCCCCATTCCCCTTGCGCCCGCCCCTCCCACCTACTACCGCCGCAAAGGATGGAGCACCCTCCACCGTCCCCCTCCTCCATCTCCTGCACTGAGACCCCCCTGCGCCTGCTGCGCCGTACCCCCCTCTCTCTCTTGCCCCCCTCTCAGCCTCCCTCCCCTCCCTCCCTTCTATCAGCAGACTTTGCACATCCCCTGCCTTCACAGTGTCCTTCTGTACCATTTCCCCTGCAGCAAAAAACCTGCCATTGTCCCCTTCAACATGTTTGCTAGAGACAGTGAGAGCAGGTTCCCCTAAATACTTGTTCCCCTCCCAATTCCCCTGACCCCCTCCCCCTCCCACCGAGCCAACCCTCCCCTCCCGGCCCAAACACTCCCCCCTGGCTCGCACCCTCGCAGCCTGGCCAACTTCAAAGGTACCAGTCAAGTTTCCTTCTGGCGCACACTGCAAGGCAAACACCTCCCGCTCCTCCCCCCCTCCTTCCCCCCCGGAACCTGCTCTCTGTGCTGGGTCCCTCCTTGCAACGTGCTGCTCCAACTTTCCCTGTGCGGGCCCGCTGTTTTCCTGGGAACTGGTCTCCCCTCTGGCGTCCTGCTTCGTTGGGACTTCCTGCTCTGCCGTTTTGCCAAGTAAGCGTGGCTTCCCGCACTCCAGCACCGCTCGCTCTCCCAAACGTGGGGAATCCTCCTGCGCTGTAGCATTCTCCCCTACTAGCCACTGCAGCTCCTCTGCGGCTGTCCCTGCTCCTCCAGCCCAATTGGCTGGCGCCTCCTGCTCCAATGTGCTGGGCGGGCGTGGCATCCCGCCACCCGGCAGCGCAGTGCCTTGCTATTCTGAACCTTTTTGTGGGGAACACTGTGTGTCCTCCTGTGCTTTCTCTATTGAAAACCACTCCTCGTCTTCACCTGCCTTTCTTCCTGCATTCTCCTTTAAGAGGCAGCTCCCTGCTGGAACATCTCCACTTTCAATCCTTAGCCCTGCTGCAGGCTGATTGGCTGGAACATCCTGCTCCTCAGAGCTTTGTGGGTGAGGCCTCCCAGGCTGTGCTGGGGCAGGCATTTTTTCCTTGCCGTCTGCTCCTACTACAGGCAATGGGAACAGGACAACCTGTGGCTGCAATTGCCTCTGCCTACCCCTTGCCTCTTCTCCAGGTAAGTTCTCTGTTTCAATTTCCACCACCACTTCTGTGGAAAAAGGTCTCTCTCCTGAAATTCCAGCCTCTGTTTCAACAATGTGAAAAGTCTTAGTGTTAAAGTTTTTTTCCTGTTCTGCTCTCCCACACTCAGGTGCTCTCAATAAGGCTTCCACAGCCCCACCTTCAGTCCTGCTTACTCCAGAAGCTGCCTGCAGAGGCCCCGACTGACTAGCAAGGTATTGCATGAATTTTAATGTATTTTGGGTGCTTGTTCCTGGCAGCTCCCCTGATGCTTCAATGTTCTGGGGTCCAAAGCCTGGGCTGACTCCTTCCTGTTCTGTTTGTTGCTTCCATTGTACCGAGGCTGACGGGGCCTGTCCCCCCGAGGCCATCCTGTCTCTGTTGATATAGAGTTCTCTCAGAGGATTTCCAGGGCCTTTCCTCAGTGCCCTCAGCAGCTGTTCTTTTTTCTGGAGAAGCCTAAGCAGCCTGGTTTCCTCTTTCATATAGGTCTTGCAATGATCTGCTGGGGCCAGCCTGCTCAGGGCTTTTGCCATTTTGACTCGCTTCCCCAGCTCCACCACCTCCTTCTCCATTTTAATTATGCCACTGGCCGGTTCCTCTGGATCCTGGCAGTAGTCCACAAGCTCTTCCTTCTCTAGATCGTCACTGTCCTCACTGCCTTCCTCCTCCACCTCCGGCAGGGCCTCCTGACAGATCTCCATTACCACTCTTTCCTTCTCAGACCAGCTCTTCTCTAGGGCCTCCGCCAGCTCTCTCCCCCCCTCACCTGCTGGATGTCGTGCGGCCGCGAGGGGGGTACCAGTCCGGCTTCCTCCCTTGGAGTCTGGCCCTCTTCTATCCACAGGGCTCCTTTCCCTCCTCCCTGCAGCACTGCAAGGGAGGGGACTGCTTTTCCTGACCCTCTGGTCCCTGAGCCCAAGAGGCCCCATGGCCTGGGCCTGTCCTGGGGAACGCTCCCCAGAGGCCCTCCACATCCTTGGGGAGGGAGCTAGTCCTCACTCCCTTCCCACTGGAAGTCTGCAGAGCTCTCTGAAACACCTCCTTCCACCTCAGCAGACTGGAGAATTCCTTTATTAAATGAAAGCGGAAAATCAAATTTCAATACATTACACTGTGCAGTTATAAAGCCAGCCCCTCTATACTTTTATACAAAAATGCAAATTTTACACAAAAAACCGTCCCCCCCAACCCCCCCCCAAACATTCAACTCAACTTCAAGCGTACATGCTTCCACCAAACCCCAAAGGTCTTTACCCCCACCTCCACCCGTTCCCATCGGGCCACTTCCTGGACAGCTCGGACAACGTCCCAGGAGACCTGCTCAGCAGACCTGCACTCCTGGCCCAGGGACACCCCGCAGCGAGCCATCCATAGGCAGTATCTGATGATAACTGAGATTAGAAAGGCGGTACCTGGCTCTAGCCGCCCCGTCTCCCCCTGCCTCCCATACACCCAGTCCGCATAGGTGTAGGACGTGAAGCTGGGGATGGCCAGCAAGGCAGCCACTCTCCGGCAAACCGCTATGGAGAATGGACACTCCTTCAGGAAGTGGTCCATGGTCTCCAGCCGGCCAGCACACTCCCCCCTCGGGCAGTCTCGGTCCTGCTGGTTCCTACACCGAAGGTTTGCCCTAACATACAACCTGCCATGTAGGGACAGCCAAGCAATGTCCCTGTACTTGTGTGGGATGCGTTTGGATGAAATAAACCGCAGGCCCTGCCTCAGCACGGGCTCCGGAGCATCCCTAAGAGCCAGGGGAGAGGAGAAGCGTTGGGAGCGAACCCGCTCCACCCAGATCTCCCTCTGTCCTGCCCTAACTTCCTCCCATGTAATGTCCCACAGCCGAACCAGCTTTACCAAAGATTTATAGTAGCCTACCCCCTCCGGGAACCCTTTCCGCAACCGTCCCACCCTACCTCCCCCCAACCAAGGACCCCAAAATCCCTCCCACCACTGGACAACACTGTGTACCCATCCTGGGGCATTCAGACCCCCCGCCCGCCCCAGGTTAAACTGGATGAAGAGGGAGGAGAATAGCAAGACTGGGTTTACCATTCCCACCCCCCCTTCCTCCCGCGACCGGTAAGTGAAATTACGTCGAACTGGGTTCATCCTGTTCCCCCACAGGAGTTGAAAGAACACGCTGTAAATTGCCGTGAAACAGCGTTCCGGCAGGAGACAGATGTAGCTCAGGAACAGGAACATGGGGACCACCTGGCTCTTCAGCAACCGGACCCGGTCCTCCATGGGCATCCGCCACCCCTTCCAGCGGTCCACCTTCTCCCTCGCCTCCGCTATCCTTTGTTCCCAATTTTCCTGCCCGTAATCCCCTCCCCCAAAATACACTCCCAAAACCCTCATTTTCTCTATCCCATCCGGGAACCCTCCACCTAAATTAAACCGCCGTCCCTCTGGCCCCACCCACAAGCTGGTGCTCTTGCCCAGGTTTACCCGAGACCCCGAAGCCTGGGAGTATGCTGCAAGGGTCTCCTGCAGCCTCCTCCCCTCCCTGCGATCCGCCACCCAGACGGTGATATCGTCCGCATAGGCGATGACTCGCAACACATTCCCTTTGCCTACTTCCACTCCTCTGAGCCCGTCCTCCCCCCCCCCTTCCAGCCTCCTCACCAGGGGATCAATGGCGAAAGCGTACAGCAGGGGGCTCAACGGGCACCCCTGCCGCACCCCCGCCGAGATCCCCACCTCCGCCCCCCTCCATCCATTCACCAGGGGAAAGAATCGCGCCCCCGCATACAATAACTGAAGTTGCGCGATCCATTCCCCCGGGAATCCATAGTGGTCTAGGACCTTCCATAAAAAACCCCACTGCACTCGGTCGAAAGCCTTGTCCTGGTCCAAGGCCACGACCAGCCTGCCCTCTCCCACCCGACTACGTTCCAGGCCCTCCCTCACCCAGGCCACTGCCTCTAGCACCCCCCTTCCCGGGACCCCACACCCCTGCGGGGCTGCCAGCACTTCCCCGGAGATCTTCCTCATGCGGGCAAGGAGCATGTGAGCGAAGATCTTCCGGTCGGTGTTCAGAAGTGCAATCGGCCGCCAATTTGCCACATCCTGGGGGTCCTTGCCTTTGCTAAGAAGGACCAAAGCTGATGCCCCCATCGACTCAGGCAAGGATCCCCCTGTTCGTGCCGCCTCCCAGATTGCCAACAAGACTGGCGCCAACTGATCCCTAAACTGCTGGTAGAACTCTGCCGGGAGTCCGTCTGGCCCCGGCGCCGTCCTGCGCCGCAAGGCCCCAATGGCCTCCTGTACCTCCCGCAGCGTCCACGGCCGCAGCAAGGCCCGAAGATGAGGCCCCCCCTTACCCACCCCTGGGGTTTCCTCAATGTACCTCGCCATGGCCTCCTCCCCCAACCGTTGGTCCAAAAAGGCCCGCCCAAAGTGGGTCCCCACCACCTGCAAGATACCTTCCCTAGACTGCTGGAGCGTCCCCCCCTCATCCCTTAACCCCTCTACCACCCTCCTCTCCCTTCTTTCCTTACAGCAGTCATAAGGGTTCGGGCTGAGCAGCTTCCCGAAGTCCCGCTCATAGACGAGGGAAGAGTACCGATTGTATTGTACCCGTTCCACCTCCTGCTGCAAGGCCTCAATGTCCTCCCTCTTCCCTCCCCTGGAAATCAAATTGTCCCTTCGCTTCCTCAGAGCAGTTCCTAGCCGGGTGACCTCCCTCCCCTGCCTCCTCGCCTGACGGAGAAAGAACCCCCTGGTGCGGTGTTTCAAAACTTCCCACCAGTCCCCTAGGGAAGGGAAGACACCCTGAATGGATACCTGGTCTGCCAGAAACTCCAGATACTCCTGGTACAACACCCCCTCCCTCAACCATTTCTGATTTAAACGCCACAATCCTTTCCCCAATCCGTGAATCCCCCCTCCCCCCAGCTCGACCAGCACCATCTTGTGGTCTGAGAAATCAACCTCTACCACCCTTGGTGCCTTCCCACACGCCCCTCCCCGAACTAAAAACCGGTCGATTCTACTTCTACAAGTGCCCCGGGCAAAAGTGAAACCCTGCGTCCCACCACCAAACTCTATGTGCGCGTCCACCAATCCCGCTCCCTTCATGATCCCTGCTAGCCGTACCCCATCGTAACCTACTTGCGCCGCCCTCCTCCCCCTATCCTCCTTCCTCAGGACTGTGTTAAAATCCCCCCCCCAAACTAGCTGCCGTGAGGTGTAAAGGTACGGCCGAATTTTCCCAAACAGTGCTGCCCTTCCCCGTTTGCTTTGCGGCCCGTAGATGTTAATCACCCGCAAAGCCACCCCCCGCAATCTCACATCTAACACCAGACACCTCCCAATTCCCAGCTCCACCACCCTCTGGATCTCTACTTTAAATGTTTTGAAGAGGATGCCTATCCCCCCATACCGTTCCCCTGCCAGACCCCAAATAGAGGGCCCCCATCTCCAGGCCTGCTTTGCCCGCCGAACCTCCTCCAGCGTTCGCAGCCTGGTCTCCTGCAGAAGAAAACAGTCCACCGCCACGGCAGAGAGGCCATCGAACGCCAAGCATCTCGCCCTCTGGGAGGCGACACTAGCCACATTAAGTGTGGCGAATGTTAACAGCAGTCCAGCCATCATTGTGCCGTTCCATACCCCCCGCCCTCCTGGCTACCTTCCCTCTGCTCCATACTACCTCCAGGGATCCCTTCCCCTTCACCCTCCCCTTCCTCGTCCGCCCAGTCCCGGACCCCTAGCTCAAAAAGCCCCCCCCCTTTCCTTACTTTCTTCCTCCCCTTCTTCCTCTTTTCTTCGCCCACCTCCCTCCCTTCTTGGGAGTCGTCCACTGACCCTCCCCCCCCTGCCTCCTCTCCCGCCCCTTCTGCCCCTTCTTCGACCCCCTCCATCAATCCTGCCTCCAGCCCATCCTCCCTCTCCTCTCTTGCCTTCATCCCTGCCTCCTGTCCTACCCTCCTTTTCTCCCCCACCCTCCCTTCAGCCCCCCCCAATCTGCCCCCCACCTCCCCGACCTCCTCCACTACCATTTCCTCCTCTTCGTCCCTCAAAACCTTCTCCCTCTTCTTCTTCTTCCTTTTACCCGCTGTTCCCTTTCCAGCGTCTGCCATGCTTTCCAATCCATCCTGCCGGCTCATCCCATCCTCTCCTTCCTCTCCTGCCAGTTCGTCACCCCCTTCCTCATCTTCCAATCCCCTAAATCTGTTCTCTACTTCTATCCCCATTCCTGCCTCCCCTCCCCCTTCCTCCCGTACCCCCGTCACCTTCCGTTGTTTTTTTGACACCCGCGTCCAACCCTCATCTGCCCCGTCCTGCCGCTTCCGCCCTTCCCCCAACCCTTCCCCACCTCCCACTCCCTGTCCCTCCGCAGCTCCTTTCCCCCCCACCCCGGGAACCTGATCTCGCCCTACATTCACTCCCCCCCTCTCCCTCTGAACTGGACCGCCCCCTCCCATGTCCTCCTCTCCCCCGTTATGGGAGGCCCAAGGGCAAGCTCTGAATGCATGCCCCAGACCCCCACACAAATTACACCGGATAGATGCACAAGACTCCGTAGGATGCTCCTTAGACCCGCACTTCCCACACTGCCGTACTGGGCACGACATACTAAAATGTCTGAATGACCCGCACTTGTGACATTGCCGCGGCTGCCCCTTGTAAAAGCAGAGGATCCGATCCCTGCCAATGAACGCCGCGGAGGGAATGTGCTGGGTCACGTGTCCTGCCTGCTTCAGCCTAACCTGCGCACACCATCCTCCCGCCCACACCCTACTGGGGTCAGGGAGTTTGGACAAGGGGGTACGCAATTCTGCGTACCGCTGTAGCCAGAAGGCCAGGTCCGCCCCTGAAATGGATTCATTTCGGACCAGCAGGGTTACCTGCACCAGGTCAGGTCTGCTGATCGGTACGGCCCTAAAGTTTCTCCAATCCCCTTTCCCCCTTACCCCCTCGTATTTCTCCCAGAAGACCTCCATGCCTCGCTGGGTCAGAAAACTAACATCATACTCTGGGATATTCACCGGGTGGATACAGGCATAGAGGTCCTCTGGGAGAAATCCTAAACCCAAGACCAACTTCAGGGCCTCATCCCTACTTGGCATCCCCCCCTCCCCCACCCACCTTAACTGAATCACATTCCTCCTTTTGGGAACCTGGCCCCCCCACCCTCCCCCCCATCCTTCCCCAATGCTTCCTGCCCCCCCATTCCCCCTGCGCCCGCCCCTCCCACCTACTACCGCCGCAAAGGATGGAGCACCCCCCCACCGTCCCCCTCCTCCATCTCCTGCACTGAGACCCCCCTGCTCCTGCTGCGCCGTACCCCCCCTCTCTCTCTTGCCTCCCCTCTCAGCCTCCCTCCCTTCTCTCCCTTCTGTCAGCAGACTTTGCACATCCCCTGCCTTCACAGTGTGCTTCTGTACCATTTCCCCTGCAGCAAAAAACCTGCCATTGTCCCCTTCAAAACGTTCGCTAGAGACAGTGAGAGCAGGTTCCCCTAAATACTTGTTCCCCTCCCAATGCCCCTGACCCCCTCCCCCGCCCACCGAGCCAACCCTCCCCTCCCGGCCCGAACACTCCCCCCTGGCTCGCACCCCTGCAGCCTGGCCAACTGCAAAGTCAAAGGTACCAGTCAAGTTTCCTTCTGGCGCACACTGCAAGGCAAACACCTCCCACTCCTCCCCCCCTCCTTCCCCCCCGGAACCTGCTCTCTGTGCTGGGTCCCTCCTTGCAACGTGCTGCTCCAGCTTTCCCTGTGCGGGCCCGCTGTTTTCCTGGGAACTGGTCTCCCCTCTGGCGTCCTGCTTCGTTGGGACTTCCTGCTCTGCCGTTTTGCAAAGTAAGAGTGGCTTCCCGCACTCCAGCACCACTCGCTCTCCCAAACATGGGGAATCCTCCTGCGCTGTAGCATTCTCCTCTGCGGCCATCCCTGCTCCTCCAGCCCGATTGGCTGGCGCCTCCTGCTCCAATGTGCTGGGCGGGCATGGCATCCCGCCACCCGGCAGCGCAGTTCCTTGCCATTCTGAACCTTTATGTGGGGAACACTGTGTGGCCTCCTGTGCTTTCTCTATGGAAAACCACTCCTTGTCTTCACCTGCCTTTCTTCCTGCATTCTCCTTTAAGAGGCAGCTCCCTGCAGGAACATCTCCACTTTCAGTCCTTAGCCCTGCTGCAGGCTGATTGGCTGGAACATCCTGCTCCTCAGAGCTTTGTGGGTGAGGCCTCCCAGGCATTTTTTCCTTGCCGTCTGCTTTTACTACAGGCAATGGGAACAGGACAACCTCCTCTTCTCCAGGTAAGTTCTCTGTTTCAACTTCCACCACCACTTCTGTGGAAAAAGGTTTCTCTCCTGAAATTGCAGCCTCTGTTTCAACAATGTGAAAAGTCTTAGTGTTAAAGTTTTTTTCCTGTTCTGCTCTCCCACACTCAGGTGCTCTCAATGAGGCTTCCACAGCCCCACCTTCAGTCCTGCTTACTCCAGAAGCTGCCTGCAGAGGCCCCGACTGACTAGCAAGGTATTGCATGAATTTCAATGTATTTTGGGTGCTAGTTCCTGGCAGCTCCCCTGATGCTTCAATGTTCTGGGGTCCAAAGCCTGGGCTGATTCCTTCCTGCTCTGTTTGTTGCTTCCACTGTACCGAGGCTGACGGGGCCTGTCCCTCCGAGGCCATCCTGTCTCTGTTGATATAGAGTTCTCTCAGAGGATTTCCAGGGCCTTTCCTCAGGGCCCTCAGCAGCTGTTCTTTTCTCTGGAGAAGCCTAAGCAGCCTGGTTTCCTCTTTCATATAGGTTTTGCGATGCTCTGCTGGGGCCAGCCTGCTCAGGGCTTTTGCCATTTTGACTCGCTTCCCCAGGTCCACCACCTCCTTCTCCGTACTTTTAATTCTCTTCACCACTTTAATTATGCCACTGGCCGGGTCCTCTGGATCCTGGCAGTAGTCCACAAGCTCTTCCTCCTCTAGATCGTCACTATCCTCACTGCTTTCCTCCTCCACCTCCGGCAGGGCCTCTTGACAGATCTCCATTACCACTCTTTCCTTCTCAGACCAGCTCTTCTCTAGGGTCTCCGCCAGCTCTCTCTCCCCCTCACCTGCTGGACGTCGTGCGGCCGCGAGGGGGGTACCAGTCCGGCTTCCTCCCTTGGAGTCTGGCCCTCTTCTATCCACAGGGCTCCTTTCCCTCCTCCCTGCGGCACTGCAAGGGAGGAGACCGCTTTTCCTGACCCTCTGGTCCCTGAGCCCAAGAGGCCCCATGGCCTGGGCCTGTCCTGGGGAACGCTCCCCAGAGGCCCTCCACATCCTTGGGGAGGGAGTTAGGCCTCACTCTCCTCCCACTGGAAGTCTGCAGAGCTCTCTGAAACACCTCCTTCCACCTCAGCAGACTGGATGGACCGTACAGGTCTTTATCTGCCGTCATTTACTATGTTATTATGTAGAGCAGAACACCGCTAATTTTCAGCAGTCCTGAACCATTTAGCACCTCTGAAAATAACCGGTTAGCACCAAACTGAAAACTGGCTATTTTGGGGGCGTTCCGGGGGTGAAGTCGGCACTTGGCTGGTTAAATGCCGATATTCAGCACGTAACCAGCCAGGTTAACAGCATAAATGGGACTGCATAAAACACAGTCCTTTCTGGTGTAGAGTGATGCACCCGAAGTGCATCACTCTATACTTCTTGGCATTAAATTTTAACTTTCACAACTATTGTTTGGGATCTATTAGTTTAACTGGTTTTGGAGATTATATTTACTTATATCTTACCACCAGACTATCTTTATACTTTTAATAATTCTACGTCTCCTTTTAATATTTTTAATTTTTTATATATGCAGTGCTCAGTGTTTGTTATGGTGCTGATTTACCATTATATGTGGTAACAATGTGCAGCCCAATAACCCATAAGCATCATCGCACCGTGCCTGCCTGCCTATTATTCCATTTAATGACATATAAGTATGCTGTTGTACAATTTTTGAATGACGACAGGAACACTTGGGGTGCATCACTGTACACCAGAAAGAGAGATACTGGGTTCAGGTGGCCAACAGGACTTAGGAAGTCAGGTGAGGAAGAGGACTCGGCTCAGACAGAGCAGAGCAGAAGTCAGTACCAGGAAGTGGTCAAGGCAGGCGGCGATCCAGCAGTAGTCAGGTCAGGCAGCGATCCAGCAGTGGTCAGGTCCAGGCAGTAGTCAGGTCAGACAGAACAGCAACAAGATAAAAACGCACTAGACACCAAGAAAGTTGAGGCACTGAAGTAGGGAGAAGTTCCTGGTTGTAAAGTGAAGGCATCTGACGTCAGAGTAGGCGCGTCCAAAATGTAGGCGCATCCAAAGTGTAGAAGTCAGAAGGGAAGTATAAAGTTCTTATGAGGGAAGAAGGCTTGGCTCCAACCTTGATGTCTCAGGTATGTGACACAAACAAAGGAAATATGAATTACAGTTTGTAGTGATGCACAAGAGTCTCTGCCTTTCAGGACTGGGAGTCTGTCCTCTACCACCTCACCCTGTAACCACGGAAGTCGGGAAATCTCAGCACTGGCTGATGACTACATGTTGTCAATACTTTTTAAATGATAAAAACCTGGTTATTTACAGTAGCTTGAAGGGGGGGGGGGGGAAGTATGCAACAGGGACAGCAAAGTCAGCTTATAGTCCTTAGAAAACCATGCTGTAGTCATACTCTCAAACCCCCCAAAAAGAGAAGAAGGGCAAGCTCCAGCCCACATACACAGGGGCAAGGCAAGCCAATAAGAAAAGTCCCACAAGACACAGGGAACTGGGACATGTGTTCAGGAAAAGCCTATTATAGAGCACTGCAGGAAGACCAATATTTGCAGTCCAAAGGCACTTCCTGCCTTTCTTAAAGGCACAAGCAATGTAAACTGTTACAGGCAATGCAATCTGATATAACAACGTCCAACATATATATATAAGAAATAAACAACCTGTGTCATGAAACGCCTAGCCACCTGCCTGGGGTTACCATGTGGCCACTTAAAGGGTTTATCCCCAGCACAGCTCAGGTCCACCTGTACCTTACGTTTGTGCTCTACACTAGCACCCTCCTCCCACCAACCAGGTCGTAACCACCTCTGGTGTCTCCTGCTCTCAAATTATTCCCAGTGATTTCTAGGCTACTGGAGGCCACACTCCTGGTGGTTCCACAGTTCCCAGAAAGGACACAGACCCAACACATAAACCACCAGGATTCTTTCAGTCCAGACAGGCACAGTCAATAAACAATTGTTCATTGTCTTAAAAATATATTAAACAATGAACAGAAAATGTGCAATCAGCAAACAATAACAGGTATCTGAAATGTGGATCAATTATAACAGTAACTAAACATTTGCTTACTTTCTAAAAAGTACCTGGGAAGATCAGGACATATAGCTGCTCACCAGTTTATCAAATATAGCTGTTTTTTTTTTTTTTTACAGGGCTTCGGCAAAGAGCTCTCTCTCTTCTCTCAGGCTGAAACTAAAGCAACAGCCAGCAACTGCTGGGTAATTTCAAACTCCAGGCCAATCAGAGCCCAGAACAGCAACATTTGAAAAAAGCTGGTTACATCACTATAGGCATTTCCTTTATCTGTGTTAACTAAAGACGGGAAAGGTCAGTTCTTCATAACAGCTTAAAAAGGTGGTTTCCCAACCTGGTTCTGCAGGCACTCCAGCCAGTCAGGTTTTCAGGATACCCGCAATGAATATTCATGAGAGAGATTTGCATGCACTGCCTCCATTGCATGCAAATCTATCTCATGAATATTCATTGCATGCCTCCATTGCATGCAAATCTATCTCATGAATATTCATTGTGGGTATCCTGAAAACCTGACTGGCTGGGGTGTCTCCAGGACCAGGTTTGGGAACCACTGGCTTAAAACATAACCTGCACCACCTACTGGCCAAGCTAGAGAAATGCATTTCAAGATTAAATAAAGGCAGTTTTATAGGCTTAAAACACACTGTTCTGTCACAACCTGCCTCCATGAATATGGGGACAGAACAAGCGGTTAGCCTTGAACAGGCAATTTAACCAGCCAGAAGTCATTTCTGATAGGTTAAGTCACTTTGAATATCAACCCACATCGTTCAGTCCTGGCCCTCCTCCTCTACTATCTCCTATCATCAAACAAAAAACAGGAGACCTAGCTCCTTAAAACAGTAAGGGAATGTTACTAGGCACAAGTCTACAGATGATGAATTTAGGCTGAAAGATGTAAACCCTCAACGTTGTTGCTTGCTATAGTGTAAATATTTGCTTCTAATAGTAATCCCAGAGTCAGAATGTGATTTTGAATCAATAGGGGATTCTACTTGGATACCATGAACAGTCCACCTTGTCCAGTTGACTTCATGGCGGTGAAGCCAGCAGCAGCTTATCTTCTATAACGTGACCTTCTTTATCACTCATGCACAGTAGCTGGTAAATACTGGGTGATGTAATATTGTCAATAAAGAAAAACATTTCACCCAAAAGCTTTCAGGTAGTTCAAGGGAGAGTCAATTTTGCTTTGAAAGTGCCATCTCTTTGACCGCTGACTTGCTTTTCTTAGGCAAACTTGGTCTACAGTGTCTTTTAAAAGAGGGTCCTGACCCAAACTGGCTCAGTCTCTCCCTGATGAATCTGCCAATCGAAATCCTGTTCACTTTCCTTTTCGGGACAACCTGAAGAACACTGGAATAGGTCACAACAGGAGCTCAGAGAAGCTCAGTCTGTGTGTTCTCTGCAATGAAAAAAGTAGTCTGTAAGTGCAAAAGAAAATAAAACAGAGAATAATGCCTCTGTGTCGCTCCATGATGTGACCTCACCTTGAGTATTGCATTCAATTCTGGTTGCTGTATCTCAAAAAAGATATAGCAGTATTAGTAAAAGTTCAAAGAAGAAAGGCCAAAATGATAAAAGGGATTGAACTCCTCTAATATGAGGAAAGGCAAAAGAGACAGCTAAGGGGAGATAAGACTGAGGTCTACAAAATTCAGAGTGGTGTAGAACAAGTAGAAGTGAATCGATTTTTTACTCTTTCAAAAAGTACAAAGACTAGGGGACACTCAACGTAATTACATGGAAATACTTTTAAAACAACAGGAGGAAATATGTTTTCACTCAAAGAAAAGTTAAGCTCTGGAACTCTTTGCCAGAGGATATGGCAACAGCGGTTAGCATATCTGGGTTTAAAAAAGATTCGGACAGTTTCTCGGAGGAAAAGGAAAAGTCTAGTCTGCTATTGAGATGGACATGGGGAAGCCACTGCTTGCCCTGGGTTTGGTAGCATGGAATCTTTCTACTATTTGGGTTTCTGCCAGGTACTTGTGACCTGGATTAGCCACTGTTGGAAAAAGGATGCTGGGCTCTGACCCAGTATGGCTATTCTTATGTTTGTATGCAATTTAGAAATAAAATAATTCAAATGGGGTGCGGTGGAAAGATTACACATTTTTTCTGGGTGCTCATAAATAATTCATCTTACATGGTAATGCCCTGGATTCTGCTCAAAGATTTTCTTTACTTTCTCATTTTTTTCTATGAACACAGTATTTGAAAGGAACTATAAGCTGCTCAACAAAGACCTAAGTTATCACTTCACATAAAAATTGACCAATTTATGGAACAATTGGAGGTGAAATGTTGGGGGAGGAGGGGAGGAAATTGCAAAGTGGGTGGAAAGGTGTCTGTTACCCTTTGGAATGCACTTCCTTTGTGTATTCGGCTAGAAGCTAATTATATGCAATTATGAAGTTAATAACTTTGTTTCATAAATTTAAGGATGTTTTATTTTTGAATTTATAATTCCTCATGTTATTTTGAGTTTCTTAATTTGTGAACTGCCTTGAACCTCAAACTGGGATTAGTGCAGTGTACAAATCTCAGATCACATTAGAATTTACCGTGCATTTTTTGACTTCAATCTAATTTTACTCCCGTCTAGGTTGATTCAATGCATAGGAGCCATGTGACCCCACGCGATGATGTCTGACCAGTCCTTTACAATGTATTCCAAAAGCTGAATCCAGCTGCAGAACGCAAGACACAAAGAGCAGTCTTAATAGCATCCGATACACAGGCCTGGGATGAAAGAGACACAACCAAGGGGGAACACACTCTCCCTTTCCCCTCAAAAACAATCTCTTACATGAAATATGGTGGATATTGAGGTGAAAAGCATGCTCCCTGCAGAGAGCAGGTGTGCAAGGACAGGCAGGAGGCACGTGGCTGCCAGAAGAGGCAGCAACTGATTGGCTAGTGACTCACGCCCGAGGAAGGGAGGGGCTCTCAGTTTGTACTCCTGTGCTTTTGGCCCTGTCTTGTGCTGGCTCGTTACTCACGGGCTCCAATTCCGCCTGTATCCTGCCGCTGGCTGATGAGGATAATCCATCAGTCATTCCTGACCTAAAAGCCTAAGGCAGCTGGCGATTAACCTTGGACCTCTACCCCCCCTATCATTTTGCATGCTGAGATTACATAATACAATAAAAAGGGGCATGCAAGACCCAGGCAGTCCTTTCTTATTGAAATGGGAAGGTGCTAGCAATGGCCTCCTTTATCTTCTGTGTCCACTTGTGATATATTTCACCTCCTGTATAGATGAAACCCTTTCTGGAAAGGAAACATTTTAAACTGCAAAGCCCCTGATTTGAAACACTGATTTGGGATAAATCTAATCGTTTGCTGAACTAGAAAATAACCATAAAGTAGTTTTCTACAAACTACTTTCATGACCACACTCTAAGCTTGCAAAGTTAGGATCTCTGATTATCTGTTGGTTAAGCACGGTGGTCCCGGAGAACAAAGAACTGCAGAAATCTGGGGTTTCTTACCCAGATTGCACTAGAGAAGTAGGAGAAGTGCAGGCAGGCAGGACCAAACTGAACTATAGCTGTGCCCTATGGGGGTAATTCTCAAAAGATTGTCTAAAGTTATGCACTGGGATAATGCATGCCAAGTGCAAATTCTATATCGGCAATTACACATGTAGTTACCGTTACAGTATAATAAGAGCTTGTCATATGTTACGCACCTAACTTTAGGTGCAGCCATTTAGGCTTACTGATATAACCACATAACTGATAGTATTCTATAATCCAGGTGCATAAATGCTAGACACCCACCCATGCCGCTCCCATGTCCACACCCTCCTATTTTCTGGAGAATTCTCTACATGGTGCCTAAAGTTAGGCACTAAGATTAGATTCTATATATCATACCTAAAGAAAATTGGCACTGAAACAGAATACGCCTAAGTGTATTCTAAATTCAAGCATACTTTATAGAATAAGACTAAATTTCTGCGCGGCTTATAGAATACTAGTAAAAAAGCCCCGTTTCTGACACAAATGAAACGGGCCCTAGCAAGGTTTTCCTCAGAGTGTGTATGTTTGAGAGAGTGTATGTGAGAGTGACTGTGTGTGTGAGAGAGAGAGTGAATGTGCGAGTGTGTGAGAGAGAGAGAGTGAGTCTGGGTGCAAGTGTGTCTGTGAGAGAGAGAGTGTGTGTGTGAGAATGAGAGTGTGTGAGACACAGTGTGAGAGAGAGAGTGTTTCACATAGATACAGTGTGTGTGAGAGAGAGAGTGTGTGTGAGACACAGACTCTCTGTGAGACTGAGTGTATGAGACCAAGAGAGTGTGTGAGTGACTGTGTGACACTTAGAGAGTGAATGTGATACAGTGTGAGACATAGAGTGTGTGAGAGACAGTGTGTGTGAGAGAGAGAAAGACATTGACTGTGTGAGAGAGAGTGTGTGTGTGACAGAGATACCTCCCCCCCCCCCCCCTCTGGTATCAGGCCCCCCGATCTCTCTCTGGTTGAGCGTTACTGTGCAGGACGCTGAGCTCTGGCTGTGCTTCAAGGAACTGACCAATCCTATTTAATAGAATGCACCTCCAACATTCTGAAGCCGAGAAACCTCGTGTGGTTGGTCACTTCTGCTTATGACGAACCTGGAAGTACGTGATGTCAATTCAGGAGATGGATACAGAGAGCAGGAATGCCTCAGCCATGCAGTCAGCTTCAGAATGTTGGAGGTATGTTTTAATATATAGGATGCTGAGTGCCCGTCCATATGACTAAATTTAGTCACAGTCGGTTACGCCAAGTAAAACTTGGTGTAAAATTCTGACGCCTAAATTAGCATGGACCGATGGTATTCTATAACAATGCGCATAGATTTTAGGAATGCCTACGACCTGCTCATTCTACACCCATGGCCACACCCCATTTTCAATTATACGGCTTAGAATTTATGTGCCTCACATTATAGAATACACTTAGACATTTCTGCGCATAAATTCTAATCAATGCCAATTAGTGTTAATTGCTAGTTAATTGGGAATTATCGGTGCTGACTGGCTTGCTAATTGAGTTCAATGCACAAATACAGCATATGGCTGGATTTGCACATGCAACTTAAGTTGCACTGTATAGAATCCCAGGGTAATTCCATGCCCAAATTTCAGCACAGAAACATGTTCCAAAGGATGCAAGGCACCGATATGGGGCTGAAACGGAAGATCAGTTATAGGATAGTGCCTAAGTGTATCCACGTGCAACTGCAAAAAAGGGTGTTCCCATGGGAGAGTCAGGGGGCGTTCTGGAAAATTACATGCAGTGTTATAGAATACTTCAGATGCATGCCCAACTTGAGTGCCAGCATTTACACCTGGTTTCAGTTGTCCTCTTGCCCAAAGTTGGCTATGGAATTCAGCACCCAACACTTTTCTATATAGAGCACTTATCCTAGAGTGCCCTTTATACAATAGCGCTGGGCACTAATTTTTTCTGTACACATATTTGGGCACCATTTCCTGATTCTGGCTCTTTGTGCACAGCCCCAATAATCAAACCCCATGCTGTTACGAACAGCACTGGAAAATTAGCTGGAAAAGCCCTCATAATCAAATTTATGCACGCTATTAGTTTTGATTATTGGGGGACCTTTGCAGGAGGATTGTGCCTGGCCATACGCCCAAGGCACAATCTTCTCTCAGAAATTGTTTGACAGACCCAGGCTGTCAAAAAAAAAAAAACCCGGACCTAGTCCCCCCAACCCCCTTGCATGTGTGTGTGTGTGTGTGTGGTGGGGGGGGGGGGGGGGGGGGGCAGCGTGACAGTGACAACTTGGACTGCCTGGCTTGTTTGGCTGGGGGAAGAAGGAAGAAGGGAGCCATTTAACCCTAATGCCAGCTCCAGGCTTGTGTAGAGTTAAGGTGGTATTCCACCCATATGATCAGAGTGCTGTGCTCTGATCATATGGGCGGAATACAGCAGAGTTTATTTAAATATTATTTAAATGAGCTCTGCAGTATTCCCTGGTGTGAGCGTTGTTTGCTGCGCCAGACTCATCTGATCATTGAGCGTTGGTAAATGCGGGCGCTAGTCCAGTGCTAGTAGCCTCTAGTGCATTTATCTTTGATCATCGGGGGCCACAATTTGTAGAATACCAACTAAGGGCAGTTACATGTGTAACTGCTAATCAGTGCCAGTTAACATCAATTATAGCCAATATTTGGTTGTTAATGCCAATTAGTAGCTAATTATTAAATTAAATTATGCACATAACTGACTCTGCTCTATAACTTGTGCAAGTAACTTTGCGCACTAAGCCTAAAATTGTGCACACGTTTATAGACTTAGGGGGTATGTGACTCTCCCACTGGTGCCCCAGGAAATGAAGGGCTGGGAGCAATTTTTGCACCACTCCATATTTGCACTCTGTGCGGCCACACTGCTCGCACGGCCCTTGTTATGGCGCTGCTGGCAAGTAGTATCCTGGAGTTTTCTTCAGTTCCTCTTCGTCTGTGGTAAAGATATCAGTGAAACAATGGCAGTGTAGAAAGTTCTCATTTCCCTGGTTGGGGCAGAGGGAGAAACAGGGCTAAAGGCAGGAGATAGCTACATAACCTCCTAGAAAAAAGAATGCTGTAGTTAGAAAGCTGCCTGGTGAGAAACCTAGAGGCTTGTTTGATTTGTATGTATTGAAGGTTGTTTTATTAGATTCAGAAATCCACCCAGCACCTTTACCTCCATCTTGTAAGTCAAAAAATAGTGTGTAGTGCAGTGCTATGGTCCTACCCTATAAACTCAACAAAAACAAAATCCAGTCATAAAGCCCACTTTGTGGTAGCTGAAAACTTTCTTTCTCCTGACTTGGGCAACTCCAGTGCCGTTGAGAGATAAAGCTGGGCCCGGGACAAACAATCTTCTGGGCCCAGCTGCTACCCCCCACCCCCTACCACTGCTGCTGCTGTTCCTCCCAGGGGCGTAGCCAGACAGATTTTTGGTGGGCCTAGGCAAGAAGTGGGTGGACACCAAGTGTTCTCCCCCTTCCCCACCACCCAAAAAATATCTAAGCTGATGGAAAAATGCTTCTCTCCATCTTGGCAGTCTGCAGCAGGCATGCACTGAAAACTGAGCATGCGCAGGTGCCAGTATCATGGAGCACACCATTTTCATTACATCAGGGGGAAGTCTTCAGCTACCGCTAAACATGTGCTACTGTTGGGTGGGCCTGAGCCCTAAGTGGGAGGACCCCAGCCCACCCAGGCCCACCTGTGGCTATGCCACTGGTTCCCCCGCTGCCGCTGATCCCCACACCACCCCCTACCACAGTAGCGAATCAGAAAGAGTGCTCTGCTGGCTATAGGTCATTCTTCCTGCCGCGTCCCACCTCCTGTGAAGTAACTTCCTGTTTCTGCATAGGCAGGACGTGGAAGGAAGAAGAATCTGTGGCTGGCAAAGCAGTCTCTTTTGATCACCAGTGTCGTGCCCTCCTTGGAGGCTGCACCCAGGGATTCTTCATCCTCCCCACCACCCCACCCCCCACGGCAGCCCTGGGCAACTCCGAAGTTTTTTGAGGATCAAATTCGGAATTATGAATCTAATGCAGTATCATGTTTTACTACGCAGTAGATGAAAACTGGGGAAGACTGATTCAAGGAAATACATAATTACATGATAGAAATCTTAATTAAAGTATCTCAGCCGACAGGTTGTCAATACACATGTATATCACACATTAAGAGCAACAAAATGTCTAACCTAACTGGACCATGCTTTTGTCTCTGTGTGGATGGTATACATGGATTTCGGTATACATGGATTTCTGTAACACAACAGAGTCTCACTGGAGGTTATAGAAGTCTGCAATGACCTGTTCCTCGCCAAATCCAAAGGCCATTATTCCATCCTCATCCTCCTCGACCTATCCACCGCCTTTGATACCGTCAATCATAATTTACTTCTTGACACACTGTCCTCATTTGGGTTCCAGGGCTCCGTCCTCTCCTGGTTCTCCTCGTATCTTTCCCAACGCACCTTCAGAGTATCTTCTAATGGCTCCTCTTCCACCCCCGTCCCGCTCTCTGTTGGGGTTCCTCAAGGATCTGTCCTTGGACCACTTCTCTTCTCGATATACACCTCTTCCCTAGGCTCGTTGATCTCATCACATAGTTTCCAGTACCATCTCTATGCCGATGACACCCAGCTTTACCTCTCCACTCCCGACATCACAGTCGAAACCCAGGCCAAAGTTTCAGCCTGCCTTTCCGACATCGCTGCCTGGATTGACTGCAGTTACAGTGGTTTATATCTGAGGGTACTCTATCCACATAAATTATAGATCTGCCACATTATACTGGTGTGAACTGTTTTGCTAGCACTTTCTTGAAGTTGGTGGCTAAGAGTCCTGGTTTGTGTACACAAGTGGATGTCCAACCGGCATCTGAAATTGAACATGGCAAAGACTGAGCTCCTTATCTTTCCACCCAAACCCTCTTCTCCTCTTCCCCCACTTTCCGTCTCTGTTGACAACACCCTCATCCTCCCCGTCTCTTCAGCACGCAATCTCGGAGTCATCTTCGATTCCTCCCTCTCCTTCTCTGCCCATATCCAGCAGACAGCTAAGACCTGTCGCTTCTTCCTCTATAATATTAGCAAAATTCGCCCATTCCTCTCTGAACAGACCACCCGAACCCTCGTCCACTCGCTCGTTACCTCTCGTCTTGACTATTGCAACCTTCTCCTCGCTGGCCTCCCGCTTAGCCACCTATCCCCCCTTCAATCTGTCCAAAATTCCGCCGCACGTCTTATCTACCGCGTGAACCGATACTCTCATATCACCCTTCTCCTCAAGTCGCTTCACTGGCTCCCAATCCACTACCGTATACAGTTCAAGCTTCTATTGACCTTCAAGTGCACTCAATCTGCTGCCCCCCATTACCTCTCTACCCTCCTCTCCCCGTATGTTCCCACCCGTAACCTCCGCTCTCAGGACAAATCACTCCTATCTGTACCCTTCTCCACCACTGCTAACTCCAGACTCCGCCCCTTCTGCCTCGCAGCACCTTATGCCTGGAACAGACTTCCTGAGCCCATACGCCATGCGCCCTCCCTGCCCATCTTCAAGTCCTTACTCAAGGCCCATCTCTTCTCCCTTGCTTTTGGCGCCTAACCACCTTCCCCATTCCTGTTACCTACACTGACTATGTAGTCTGTTACCGTTAGATTGTAAGCTCTCTTGAGCAGGGACTGTCCCTCCCCGTGTTTAAACTTGTACAGCGCTGCGTAACCCTGGCAGCGCTATAGAAATGCTAAGTAGTAGTAGTAGTAGTAAGATAATGCATGAAAGAGAACAATCAGTTGTATTGGGGGCAATGAACAGATGAAAGCAGACTGCTAGGGACCCAAAGCACTGCTAATATTTTATCTTCTAAATATATAAAACAGTGGTTAACACTCACCTTCCAAACAGCAAGGATCAGACTGCAAAACTAAAAATCCTGTATTTAACTTTAGCAATTATTAACTCACATTTTTAGCAGAAAAGATAAAACATCCTCGGTATTATTCTATCCTGATGTTAATCTGAACTTGGAAGTTAAAGGTAAACACGAATAAATTCCTGGCAAGTTTCTTGAAACATAAACAATTACACCTCTCCCCCCCCCCCCCCCCCCCCCCCCCACCCTCACCCCGAGATTCAGCTAATAAACATAAAGTTGACTGCATGATTTCATGCTAGGTGTGTAATGGAAATTTATCTGCATATCAAGTTTATGGCTTTACAAGGTCTTTTTTGTTGTTGTTTTGCTACAGGATTGGTTATAAGTTAACTTGCCTGATGCCTTTACAAAATGCTTTCTTTCATATAAAACACCGGCTGCAAGTTTAAAATCTTTCTTTCTAATCTATATGCCAGAGCACTACCCTTTAACTCATTGATAAATATGCAAATGGACAAACGGAACTTCAATTAATATGCAAATAGTTTGCATTTTTTACCAGTCACTTACATCTCTGAATTCTATTTTTTTATCAGGTTGAAACATTTACATTGAAACTTTGAACCCCCCTTTTTTTTTCAGTTGACTCCTTGAAAGATTAGAAATTTGGACTTCACTGGTGTATTTATCAGTAGTCACTGGCTCTATAGATTAAGCTGGCCCAGAGCTTACCTGGCAGGGTTGTGTATGCAGGGATAAAAGAACAGCAGGCAACTCCCTTTCTCTTTCTGTCTCAGGCCACCTTTCCCTGTCTACCTTTAAAGGCATTTTTCCCTCCCAACCATGACAGTATTTCAATGCTACACCCCCCCCCCCCCCCCCCCCCCACGTCTTCCTGCCTTCTGCCATGCCCCAGTCCCTCCTGTGACAAAACTTCTTATTTCCACAGTGGAATGGCAGAGGGAAAATGCAGGAGACAATGAGGGTAGCATTAAGTGAAATGCTGCCGATATTCAGGAGGAGGAAACTGCCTTTAAAGTTAGGCTGGGGGAGAATGTCCCGAGGGGGGGGGGGGGTGTACCAATGGAGGGCGTGCCACTGGGAGGGCCCAAACCAAAAGTTGGATCAGGGTGCCATAGTCCCTTGAGTCAGTCCTGATTTTTACTAAGGTGCGCTAAGCAGTTGTTATGAGTTTTAGCCCACATTAAACTCTAGTGTGCATTGAACGAGCCAGTGCAAGAGCAGAACTTGGCAGACTATGGGCAGAGAGTGGGTGTGGACTAGTGCTGTCCAATTCAGTCAAACATTTTTTTGAGTCAATTTATTCATATGAATTGGTTTTTCGATTCTATTTGATTCAGCTTAACTGAAATAGAGGGGCCAAAAGCCTTAGGCCAGCCTTGGATTTCTGCCATCCTCATCATAGTGCATTATGGGAACTGCAGTGCAACACTGATTTCAATGGGTAGAATCAGGGACTACAAATCCCACACTGCTTTAGAATTTAGGTTTAAATCCAGGACTGGCCAAATCCTGGAACTGGGTAGCAGTTTTCTGCCTATGTTCTCATATTTAGTGACAAATCAAGGACTGGGTCACCTCAATACCAACAACGCAAATTCTCTCCACAGTCAAGCACAGAAAAATAAAGTGCATTGTGCACAGACTGCACAGAACACATTTTTCACTTTATGAATCACATATTTTGATGAGAGAGAGGAACCATGCACTGACTTTTCTTGCTAAGATTTAAAGTTGGTAGAAAAATAGGGACTTCTCATAAAATTACCTGAGATATTCCCTGTATTTAGACAGGACATGAAAGCTCCAAATGACACATGTTCTTTTTATTGATAAAGCAGCATCTACTACATAGCGAACCAGAATATCAGCTCTGTTAGAATTCACTAAAAGAAGGATATAGGATAATTACGCTAAAAGCTGTGGCCAATCACAAGCAACCAGTTGCAGTCATATTTGTTAGATTGTAAGCCCTGGGAGCTCTCTTCCGGCATGGGGCAGTAGGATCCTAGAATGCTACTCAAATGGCTAACCACATCTTTCAGAAAGGAGAGAAGCACCGTGGGGAGGGGGGGGGGGGGATGTGGTGGCGGCAGCACATCCAATGAGCCCTATCGTTTGGCTTCCAAGTATAGGAGAGACAACAGGGGTAAAAGCAGCCAATGGCAGTGCAAGTTGGCATTCAGATCTCTCAACCTGGGCGAGAGAGGCGCCATGGAGGAAGGCAGGAACTCCGGGAAGGTAGATGGAGGCGTAGAGAGGGCAGACTGCGTGCCACCGCATCCTTCTAATCCAAGACCTGGGGGAGAGAGGCACCATAGGGGAAGACAGGAAAGTGGCGGTGTGAAGGGGGTGGACCACCGCAGCATTCTAATCCAAGGTACCACACCCAGGTAGTGATTTAAAAAATTTTTAAATTTTTTTAAGGAAATGAATCAATTCAAATTGATTCAAATTGCAAGTTGGCCAGCACTAGTGTGGACTTTACATTGCAACAGTGTGCAGTACATAGGGGTCCTTTTACAAAGCTGAAGACTTAAGTGAGCACTAATGCTCTTGTCTTCCTCTCTTCAATAGTCCCTTTCCCCATATGTCCTATCTGTCTGTCCTACCCTTTTCCCTTATTTGTCCTGTCTGTCTGTCTTGATTTAGATTGTAAGCTCTTTTGAGTAGGGACTGTCATTTCTTCATGTTAAATTGTGAAGCGCTGCGTACCACTGGTAGCGCTATAGAAATGATTTATAGTAGTAGTAGTAGTAGTAATGCGTACTTACCGAAGCAAAAAAAAAAAAAAACAGTTTACCATTGGGCAGACTTAGGTGTCCTGCAATTTTGGAATGTGCACATGCCACCCCCATGCTAAAAAATTAAAAATGTATATTTTAGCACAGGGGGTGGGTCTGGGGGCAGAGAGTGGGTGTATGCAAATAGATCTCATGCATATTCATTGGGGAAATCCTGAAAACGACCTGGAGAGAGCTGAGAATAGGTTAAGTACTAAGATTGGGGTAACCCAATTATTTCAAACCAAACAAATTTGCACTGAAAACATTCAGTAATATTGTTGCAGTCCTTTATCTTTTTATAATTTTTATGTATATATATTTTTGGGGCCCTTTTACGAAGGCACAGTAGGGCTACTGTGTGGGTAGCACACAGCAAAACAGATGTATGGCCGGGCACGTCCAGATGCCCTGCTGTAGTTCCGCTTTTGCCGTGCGCTGTTTCCCATGATAAAAAATAATTTTTATTTTCTAGCGTGGTTGGGCAGGGAGTAGACGTGCCCGGTGGTAATCAGGCAATGTGGGCACACTGCAATGTGCTGTACGATTACCACACGAGTAGCGTGTGAGCCTTTACTGCCTGCTAAATAGGAGGTGGTAAGGGCTCAGGCGGCAGTGGCTACATACTAATTTGGAAATTAGTGCATGGCCATTAATGGCAGAAATAAAAATTCATTGGGGAAATCATGAAAACCCAACTGGATTGTGGCCCTCAAGGACTGAGGTTGGACAATCCCGATCTATATGATGAGAGAAGGACTAGAAAGATCAAAATATTATACATCATTACTATTATTAGTATTCAATTAAAGTTGGATAAATTAGGACACAGAAAGGCAAACCGTTGGTGTAGGGCAATGTTTCTCAAGTTCAGTCCTGAGTGTTATGACTCTGCTCCGGTATCATGCTCTCATTCATCTCGCCCCCTGGTGGTCAGACCTGGTGGTCGCAATGGACTGTCTGTTGATGGTTTTCCAGGTTCCAGAAGTCATGTCGGTCCGGTCCGGATTTTCTAGCCTGCCAGTTGGTCTCGAGACTTTTTGGAACTCAGCTGTTTCCGTACCTGGTGAACTCCCTGCATGTTGGCCTTTATTAACCACCTGGAAGTGTTTCTAGTTTGCCTTGCAACAGAGGTCCTCAGAGGTGTGTCTTCTGCGGTTGTTTGTTGCTGTGCTTTCCCTGCTACTTTCAGCTTCTGCCTTTGAACCCTTGCCTGGACCTGGTCTTTGACTTTGTTTGCCGCCTGCCTTTGAACCTTTGCCTGGACCTGGATTTTGACTTTGCTTGCCGCCTGCCTTTGAACCTTTGCCTGGACCTAGACTTTGACGTTGTTTGCCGCCTGCCTTGGAACCCATGCCTGGAGCTGGACCTTGACTTTATTTGCCTGGCCCCGGTTCTGCTGGGTTCATGGACTATCTTCCTGCTCCCTGCTGTGGCTTCTGTTCTGGTGGGTGTTCCTCCTGCTGCTGCCGCCCTCGGCATTAGCCCAAGGGCTCACTATCCAGTGTTTCGTGTGAAGCGTGACATGGAGTACCCCTTGCCATGCAGGTTTTCAGGATATCCACAATGAATATGCATGAAAGAGATTTGCATATAATGGAGGCAGTGTATGCAAATTAAGTTCATGCATATTCATTATGCATATCCTGAAAACATGACTGGCAAGAGGTACTCCAGGACTGGACTTGGGAAATACAGGTGCAGGAGGTGAAGAATCGGGTAGTTATTTGAGAATGAAAGGGGCCTGTCTCGAGAAAGCATTGAGCAAAACACATGTTGGCATATTGTCCCCTGAGACTTATTTTAAGTCTCCTGAAACCACCAATTCAGATAAGTACAAATATCTTGTTTTTCAAGAATTCATGAAATATTCTTAAAAAAAAAAAAATATATATATATATAGATATATATAGATATATATATATAATTGGCCCGATGACGAGAAAAAGTTGGAGTTTTCCAGTAAACCACTAACTGAGCTGTGGAGTATTGCCTCTGATGGTCCGAAGTTACCTTCTTGTGTGAATGGTTTTTGAATTATTTTAGCAGCAGTTGTTTCATGGTGTGCTTTATTACTTATATCTGCTATATTTTTTGGCCTTTTTGGATTGCTTATTTAAGAAATAAAAATTGCACTGTTTTAGAGCCTCGCTAAAAGTGGCCTAAGCACATAGGAAACCCATGTGCTAAAACTATCGCCGACCACTTTTTAGTGTTGCCGGCCATTTTTTAGCACAGCTTAGTCAAAGGATTCCAAATTTATTAGTTTGTAACAAGTTTCTGTTTCTAGGTATGGCTATCTTCTACCATTGTTGGGTACACCAATCTGTGTACTACGTATCTATAGTGCTGGTCCAGTTCAAAAAAGAAGGCAGCTAATACTGTTCTGGACATCTGCCTTGTAAAAGCTAGTAAGATGCATGGTATGGCCCTGCACAGTTGGACAAGGGTAAAGGGACTCTAACAGGTACAGCTTGGTGGGATGGGCAATTTGCCAGGTAAAAGCAACTTTGCTCTAAGGTATGCAATCAATCAAGCTATTACAGAACTTCTTTGTGCACATGGAGTGCATTAACCCCTCCTATCATTCAGGCATCTATTGCAGTCACCAAGTTGTTAAGGAAACAGGTCATTTATTTCAAGTCCTGTCCTGTCCACTAGTGCTGTCCTGGTCCTTGAAAGTTGAGGTTATCCCTGTGTTTGCAAGGATAGCAAATGTCTTTGAAGGCCACAGCCTGGCTTGCCTTTCAAAACAGGCAAATTAATGTGACAGCCCTACAGCAGAGCAGTGAATTTCAGCTTGGTCCTCATGACCTCATGATACAACCTTCCAGCCTGATACAACCTTCGAGTCTGCTTTTCAGGATATCATCAATGAATATGTTTGAGATACATTTGTATGTGCTGTGTGCATTGTCTACAGGGGCAGATCTAAGGCAAATTAAAAAGAAAAAATCAATTAAAAATGTCTGAAAAATATCAGTAGTGTCTCCTCCACCAAAACTCATCCCACCAATAACATATTTTCCTATAAAATATGCATCTCTTATATAGTTTATAATAATGGTGAGCAGATTCAAAATTCATCATTCTGAGCAACCAATGAACCTCTGCCTGTTGACCCCTTAAGTTCCTTCTTGTTCTCTCCAGTCATCTCAACAATTTCACTTTGTAATCCCTTCATTCTGGTACATTAAACCAGACATTATTTGGGCCTGAATTTTTAGTGTAGTGGCTCCCATTTTGTGGAATTCATTGCCATTACCCTTAAAGCTAGAAAAATCCCACTCTACTTTTAAATCAGAGCTAAAAACATTCTTTTTAGCTCTGATTTAAAAGATGCTTTCTTTTCCACAAACTAATCTGACTTACAAACCTGCCTTTCGGCTTTAGGCTCCTTTGTCTCAACCCTCATAGGTGGGGCATCAATCAATCAATCAATCAATCACCAGCAGTATGTTTTTAGTGAATGTATTTTTACTTTATCCTGCTACTTTCCTATAATTATTTGTAATTCCTTTCATTTTTATAAATGTATTTTATTGTAAACTACTCAGATAGTATGCTCTGGGGCAGTATATCAAGACTGAATAAAACTTGAAACTTGAAAAGAAAAAGTACCAACCTTTAGCCTCCTGCCCCCACCTCGAGGTCTAAGCCTTAGCAAGTCCTCTACCATGATACTACCACTAGAGGTTGAGATGGCCATTATTTTAGAGGAACTGTGAGGGCCAAGAGCAAGTGAGGGTTTCTTCTGACCTATGGACCATTGGACCATCAGAGGTGATAGGTAGGCCTGGGTGGGTGGCTGTTAAGGCTTGGGTCGAGGGGGTACCTATGTAGATTGGGAGTGGCTCGCGTGAGGGAAATCTGAAGTATATGGGGGGCATGAAGGAGGTCTGATGCAGATCATGGGATGGGATGGGGTGCCAATGCAGATTGGGGGAGGCAGGAGGGAGGTCTGATTCAGATTGGGAGAAGGGGGTGCTGATGCAGATCAGTTCCAGTTAGTTCCAATTTTAGGATATGTGCTGCTGATAACACGCAAATTCGTGAAGTGTTCCATATTTTTTCAAGCTCCATCTCTGGCCATCTTCAAATCTAGGCTAAAAGCACAACTTTTTGATGCTGCTTTTAACTCCTAACCCTTACTCACTTGTTCAATACCCTTGTTTTATCATTTCCACTTTAGTAATTCCCTTATCTCTTATTTGTCCTATTTCTCTGTTCTAATTAGATTGTAAGCTCTGTCGAGCAGGGACTGTCTCTTCATGATCAAATGTGTACAGCGATGCGTACATCTTGTAGCGCTATAGAAATGATAAGTAGTAGTAGAGGGAGAGAGGTCTGATGTAGATCAAAAGGGTATGGAGGGGCAGTGTAGATTAAGATTTGGGGGGGGGGGGGGTATATGGCCTACGCTTATGCGGGTCTTGACTGATATCCTACTGGGACCTGTATTCGCATCTTATATAGGTCCCAGCTGAATATCGACCAGGTCCCACGTAGTTCCTGGCAGCTATCTTCAGTCTGATCAGATCTTGATATTCAATGCGGGTGCCTAGACATGGCTCAGCATTGAATATCTGGGGCTAATTTAAAGAACACTGACCAAACACTGACTGCTGCCGGTTGAATATTGATGGATAATTTATATTTGCATATTTGGTAGAGGTAGCAATACATATAATACTGCTGAATGTAGGAAGACTAGATCAGATGTTTCCAATTATTCCTAAGAAGTTTTACTGAAAATTGAACCACAGGCTCATACCTGAGCCAGCAGAAGGCAAACTGACTTGCTGAAGGTCAAAAGAGGATCAACAGGATTTCAACACTGGCTTTCCTAGTTCTCAGTTTGCTGCTCCTCCACTCTACATTAAAAACCCCTTCAGAAATGCTCCCATAATTTAGGGACATTTGTTCTGATTAGTACCTCCCTGTCTGGCCTGACTTTGACCTTTGCCCTCTGCCAACTCCTGTCTGAGAAAGCACCAAGGACACAGGAATTTTGATGGGTAAGAGAGGAGCCAAAGATTCAACAGTGAGAGGAGGAAGCATTCCCCATATGAAATGAATATCAGCGCCACACCTCAGCAGAAGAACAGTTCAAACTGCTGCCTTGTTTGGCTGGATATTTTCAAATGGGATGCAGATTAAACCAGGTTAAAATAAGGCAATCAGCTACCTCCCTCATCATAAAGGGTGGACTGAGCTGGCCTTGGTTTTGTCACATAGGCTGCATGGAAATGTAATTCTGACATTCTTTTACAAAACTCAAAAAAAATCTTTGTTTTCATTGATTCCAAAGGATAAAATTAGGACCGGTTCAGTCTGTCCCTTCCATCACGGAACTTTCTGTTCTCCTTAGGTTAAAAACACCAGTATAGGCTGGGTCTGCATATCTCGTGCCATTGAGCACCTTCTTGCCACAAGCCCTTGCTGATGAGGGGCAATTTCTCCAAATGGATTGTTTGTATGTATCATGACAGGCATGAACCTCACTCTTAAGCCAGGGCATCTGGAATTTGATCTCAGTCTCTCAAATTGTTGCTAACGCTCTCTGTAGTATTTTCATTGTACCAAAGAGAGCTTCTTTTTGGAGTTCATAAGATATAACATGTATAGGCAACTTAACCAGGTGTGCTTCGAAGTCCTTTTTGATCAAGCTGCAGCACACAAAATGATGGGAAATATTTCTGTACCTTTCTGTCACAATAGTCGTAGTTTCAGTCTGCATTTCTTGGTACTTGAGGATCTTCCCTCTCTCCATGTGATTCATCGAGTAATCGCTTGGGTCCAACACCTCTATAATCAATGCCGTTCTGGTGTTTTTCTCTTTTACCACTATATCATCCAGCTTTTTATCAGTCGTGATGGGGATGTCCCGGGTGATCATAATCTCTTTGTTTTCCACAGTTCTCTTAGGGTCATGATCCCAATACTTTTCCGGTACACCGATGTTGTAATGGTTACAGAGTTTCCAATGAATGAACTGTATCACCTTGTTGTATAAAAGTTTTCCGCCATCAGCACTTCATAGCCAGCCATGAGAGGAGAAACTGTTTCTAGTTATGTGTTGCAATCTGTGATTTTATTGCCTTTTGCTTTGATTATAGGGTGCCGACAATTAACCTTGGCAGTCCAAACCTTGGGCTAACCTGATGTGCAGGCTGCAAGCTGTAAATTGTTAATGAGGTTGCAAAAAAATTAAATGACAACAGTTGGTAAGCGATGTAAGTGCATGCCCCATCTTTACTATCTTTCAACCCTTGTAAAGAATATGACTGGAATGAAACATGCTGTTTGTTTCTACTACTTCCCCACCCTTGTTTCTTTTAATCTGGAATCACTGAGGAGTGTAAATATTGCTGGTACCATTGTGTATATGAATTGAAAACCAGAAAATCAAACTGTTTTAGAAGGCAGTATGATTATAATCTGAATAATAATGCCAACCAATGTTAAAAATTAACTGACTATATAGAATCCCTTGTTTTTCATCTTAATGGAGTAGATGATGGCAAAGACCAATTGACTCGTTCAGTCTGCCCAGTTACTCTGGTCTATAGTGCTAAGGATATATTTTGGCTAGTGTTGTCAGTTCTGAAGGGAACAAAAACATTGCCACATCGCCCCTTCTGGTACACCTTCACTGGCTACCAGTTGAATTCCGTTCCTGTTTTAAGATTCGTTGTCTGAGCCATAAAGCTTTCCATTTAGGGATACCACTTTATGTTTCCTCAGCAACAATCCCTTATACCCCCACCTGAGCTCTCCATTCTGTAGACTCCAATCGTCTGGTCTTGCCCTTTCCCAGATATGCCCCTTATGAGTCTACCCAGAAATCAGCTTTTTACTTTGTGGCCCCCAAATTTTGGAACAGTATCCCTCCTGATATCCATTCTGAGGCTTCTTTTGCCAAATATAAATCTCTGCTGAAAAAATTCAATTTTTTCCAAGGTGCTTTTGGCCTTGTCAGCCCTGAGATTGTTGAGAATTTCTGTTTTACTTTTATCTGTTCCTTTTATTTTCTTAATTGCTCTTTTATTATTATTATTTATTGATTTTTTGCTGTGTGTGCTTTCCTGTTTTATAATGGCGTTCCTTTCCATTGTTGATTGTTTTAACTGATTGTAAACCACTTTGATCCTCTTGCTTGAATAACAGTATATCATATTTTAATAACCATAAACAGCCTATCTTCATCCTTCATGCTTTCCCCAACATTCTCTGCTCCTCTTCATTGTCCATCAAGTATTCATTGTTCCTGTGGTGCCAGATTGGAGTGTGACAAAGCGGCAGTAGCTCTACCACTGCTTTGTAAAAGGGTCCCTAAGGGGCCCTTTCACTAAGCTGGCTTGGTGTGCAGCGAATAGGCCCTACTGCCAGGCTCGCTCAGGAGTCTCTGGGTAGTTCAATTTCTGGTGCTAGAAAACACGTTTTTATTTTCTAGCACCAGGGGGCATGCCCGGCAGTAATTGGGCAGTTCTGCACGCTGCCTGATTACTACTATGTTACTGTTGGAGCCCTCACCGCTTCCTAAATAGGAGGTGGTAAAGGTTCCAGCAGTAAATGGCCACATGGTAATTTTTTAACTACTGCATGGTCACCTATTCTCCCTTTAAAAAATGCCTTTTTACCAGCAGCAGTAATAGGTGGCTTCAGCGCGTGGCAATCCCGCGCTCCAATGCCACTGCGGTCCACCTTTTACCACTGTTTGATAAAAAGGCTCCTAAGCTTTTGGGTATGTAGTAGAATAGAAGACCCTTGTATTTGAAATTTCAAAATTCCAAAGTCATCGAAATGACCAGAAACATCTTCTCAGAAGGAACAGGCTGGGTCAGCCCTGCTTTTTCCCCATTGCATATATGGACTTGTAGTCCTGCTTTTCCTCCCAGAATTGGAACTACAAGTCTCTAGATGCAATGAAGCAGAACCAGGACTAACTCAGCCTGTCCTTTAGTGAAGCGCTGTCTGACCTCCTTACTTTCTTTAGCATCTGTAACCATGGAAATGAAGACAGCAATTTCAGAACCATGATCCCAAAAAGACTAGATAATATTTATTACAAGTTTTAAATAAATTACAAACAAAATAAAGACCTATTATCAAAGCTATTAAAGGAAAAAGTGTTCTATACACATACAAGTAAAAATAAATATGGATGAGGGTGCCCTCTGCAGGATTGCACCTAGGGCAGCTTGCAGACTCCATTAACCCCATCTTATACCTTTTGCTTGCATCAACATAACAATGGTTTATGATTTTAAATCAGAAAAATACATAAGGGGTAGCAAACTTAAAAAATATCCTCAAAAGCACGTAACATTCTATTGCTGGGAAGAGAGGGCACAGCTGAGCAAAGGTTGGTATTCCTCAGTGTTTGGATTTAGTAAAACCCCTATGGTCCTAAACTCCTAAAATCCGGGGATTCCCTTCTAAAGGTATGAACCTAGACACTTCACCTTTCCTAGAACCAGGCTGCTACAACTGGCTCCAACAAGGATTCCTACCTACAATCTCTCACCCTCTAGATGGTTGGTATGATCCAGACAGAGTAACAAGTATGGCATCACCATGCCCAACACCAATCCCATTGTACAGAATCTATAGCTACCTGCTACCCACTTCCACAAGAATCGCAATTCACAGGCAATATTATAATACTGTAGATTGGGCAAACTCACTCCCCCTACCTTGTAATTTACTTGAACTAATCATAACCCCTCTCCCCCCTCCAAGGGGGAGCCATCATTAACGGTGAAGCATGCCTGCTGAATAAGTTCTGCTGCAAGCACAACTCGGGCAGGAGAGGTCTTTGGTTGGCAGGGCTTGGCATCCCCTCCAGCTCAGGTATTTATATTTTCAGGAGCCAAGGGCGGAGAGCGGGGTCATGGGGGTGGGTGAGAGAGAATTGCATGTCTACTCACCATGGGCTAAGGCCTACCCAGAATTGGCCATCTGTCTAGGCCACTGCTCCACTGAGATCTTCTGTATGGTCCCTTCCTTCCCATGTCACATTTTAATTGGACTATACTCTGCAGATCCACGTAGAGTTGGTTCTCCTGCTCCTTGGGAGCCTTTCAAATGCATTATTCTTGGGGTTGGTGGATTAGCTTGGATCTTCACTCTAAAATGTGGTATTCCATATGGATAGGATTGTACTCTGTTACTCTTTCCCCAAAGGATATTGATGGTGGACCATCTCTCTTTGGTTTCATCTAGAAGGAAAACCTCTTTTTCTCCATCTGGGTCTTGCCCCATGGTCATTGTTGTCTGGCAAGCCCAAACAGATAGGTTTTGACTCATATAACAGTCTATGAGTTGGGTTCTGAGGCCTCCTCAGGTCACTGGAGATGATGATATAGCTCGGTGATTCCCTGTCTGAGCCAGTGTTCACTGGTTCTTTGTGACCTGATTTAGGGCAAGTTTGGTTGTATAAGTCTTCATTAGAGCTCACTAGTGTTGGGGTTATTGATTACAGCTCCCCCCGAGTGAGTGACTCCCAGTGGGACAGTCTTAAAACAGAAAGAGGGTACGAATCAAACCTCCCTAGAGCACTACTTGTCCTCTGGGTGGTTCATCTCTGAATTGTCTGCTATTCTCTCCTAACCCCAGCTAATAGGCAGCTCTTACTATGGGGCCTTCAGTGCTGGAATTGCTAGCTGCTTATGATGCAGGCAGCAGTTGTTGAGTTGCCTTAGAGTCAGAAAGTTCTCTCTGTGTCTCCATGATTCCTTGAGGTCAGAGACTCACTGGTTTGGTGAAGGGGGAGGGAGGCATCCTGTGTCCTCTCTTCCCACCTTATACAGAGGGCCCCTGCATGAAAAACATTTGAGCTGCACTAGGACTAGATCCTATTATAGACTGCCACATGATCTCCAGGCCTTCAAGTTTTACCTAGAGCTGGCTGAATCAAGGGTAATAGGGCTGACTAGGACATATTGCATGTCCTAGGTGGATCTCTTTGCAGTTGGGTTAACAAAGGAGAAAAGAATTGCTGTTCTTCCATGGGCTTTGATGGTAGCTCTCACAGACAGGGGAGGCTCAGGTACACCAGCATCTGTAACATTGGGAGCTGATGTTATTAATCTCTTCCTTAGCTGGCAGTTAATTACTAAGACAGCTTCTTTTCCCTGTGGAGGGCCATTCCATTCTGGCACCAGAATTTCATTGGCTTTCTTCTCCCATTATTAAATGGACTTAGACTGTTATTAAATGGACTTGGGGAAAATCCACTATTTCTGGGATAAGCAGTATAAAATGTTTTGTACATTTTGGGGATCTTGCCGGGTATTTGTGACCTGGATTGGCCACTGTTGGAAACAGGATGCTGGACTTGATGGACCTTTGGTCTTTCCCAGTATGGCAATACTTATGTACTTATGATGTGACCATCTTTGATCTTCCTCTCTCTCTCTCTCTCTGGTTCTCCTGAAATTTGCTCCAAACTCTTTCCACAGAGACAGGGATAGCTCATGGGAGATGAGGAGGTATGTGGGGTCATGTGTAGAGGCTCATTTAAAGGTCTCATTTGCATAAGTCAGTAGGGTCACTGAGTGTGTAGGAACAGGCACTTCACACCCTATATCTGTGAGGTTAGTATTTTGTAAAAGACTCACTGAATGCAGAGATTTTTCTAAAATACATGTAGTGTCACACATCAGAAGAAGCTGTTTGATAAAAATAGTGGCATCCTTCAGGGCTTTGATGGGTGGGCGCAAAGACACCTTTAAGGCCCTACCTTACCTCTTTGACTTCTCTTCTCTCCCATCTTCTAGTGGGAATCAAATCCAGCTCCCCAGGATCAAAGTCCACTGCATTATTCACTAGGCTACTCCTCCACTCCAGACTACTACTCACTTAAGGGGGTCTTTTGCTAAAGATTAGCTCGAGTTAGCTGCAGCAGGGCCAATTGCTTCCCATGTCTATCTCAATAGCAGACTATGGACTTTTCCTCCAGGAATTTGTCCAAACATTTTTAAACACAGATACGCTAACTGCTGTAACCACATCCTCCGGCAAAGAGTTCCAGAGCTTAACTATTCGTTGAGTGAAAAAATATTTCCATGTAACTTCCTTAAGAGTCCCCTTAGCAGAATATAAGAATCATATACAGTAGCATAGCATAGCATAGCATAGCATGCTCTCCTCTTGCTTGAGCTCTCCTTCTGTAGCAGTCTGTTCCTCTTATGTATGCAACACTCTTACACCGGGCCCGTTGCAAAAAGCCATGCAGTAGAGCAGTGGATGGCTGTCTTTTCTACTGCGAGCATAATACTAATGCCATGCAGGAAGCTAAGTGTATGCAAATTTTATGCATGCAGAACTTGCATTGTAATCAGGTAGAGCCTATCAGATGCACATGCACAAAGATTTTGCAGTAGGCTTGGCTTCTTATGCGCATGTCCGAACAAAACGAAAGTGTCATCATACATCAGTGCCTGTTATTCTGCATATAAAAATCAGCCTCTCAAAAATTTCTTGCACATCAAAATTTTGTGAGGCTGATATTTGTACACACGTGAGTACATGATCTGTTACCTCTCACTAGTCTTTTAAACTTCCAGGCAGTTCTGGTTGCAGAAGAAACAAAACAACTACATTTTTAAAAACTGGTATTAAATCCTCTTTACTAAATCTTATATGCTGCTCCAGACCTGGCAAAAAATTTCTTGCATTGTGCATGTGTCAATAGCTACTGTTTTCTTCTCTGAAATTGAGAGGAATATTTAATGGTCTTCATTACCATACAGTTAAATGCAGTGTGCAGCCATGCCTTCCATGCACATTAACACCTGTGCTCAATCCCTCTCTGCATTGCTGGGCAACTTGCATGAACAACTTGCAATAAGCATGCAGTTAAGCTTTCTGTATTGGCCCCACTTACTGTGCATAAACTTGAGCTTTCTCCCTGTGCTGCTACCATCTATGTTCTTTCTTTATAGCAATGAGCTCTCCCTGTATCTGCACTTTCCCTATGCTTTCTTGAGACAGCCATGCACTGGGAGGAGCTGTCAGGTCATGAGCTCAATGGCCTGGCCTCATATTGTGTAATGTGACTAGAAGCTCATAGCTCATTGACACTAATCTACTCTGCCATCCATTCACAATAGCCACTGGACTGTGTTTCATTTTATTTCCTTCTTCAGTTTCTACAAAACTCAGATTCTCCACATGTGAATCCCTTTGTACTGTGAAGAAGCCCTGCAGACAGTTTTCTGGGGTGCATGGGCTAGGCATGTAATGTAACACTAGAGAAATAGAAATGCACCTCATCTTGGGTTGTGAAAAAAATCAAGAGGACAGTATTAAGGATGGGTCAAATCTCCATAAAGATATCCAGATAAATCCGGAATTTTTTATGAGGATTTTTGGTAAATTTATCAGTATAAGTTGGACTGTTGAATATGCAGTCTGAAACTTACATGGTTAAGTTATATTTGTAAAGTTAGATCTACTATTTGTGCAATTCACTTGTATGGATAAATATATCCAGATACCAGCTGCATATCATTACTCTCTGGATTAATACAGGGCCTGCCTCAGTAATGCCTGTGGACCTTCCTAAATGTGCAGAGATAAATGTAGGGCAAACGTTGAGCTACCAATTCAAAATGTATCCAAAAATAGAAATAAAGCACTTTTATGGTCAGCAGATGATGCTGACTGCATAAAAATACTTTTAAATATCGACTCCAAAGATATCAGAGATGCAATTTCCACCACTAGTGAAGCTGAGAGAGAAGATTGAAGGGAATACTGCATAATACTGTGAGGAAACGAAAGAAACATCAGCTATATATATGTTGTATCCAACCACCCTGCAAACAATGTGACCTGACCATGGGCAATATGGAGCAGCATCAGAACCTGGGAACTGTCTTTCGTGTTGTCCTCTCTCTATCCTGTAATTTTATCTTCTTATTATTATTACTTTGAAAATTGTATCTTTCCATTTATTTTAATCACTGAGGGAATAATTTTATAGCTGTCCCTATTTATGGAGGAGTGGCCTAATTATTAGTGAAGTGGGAGGGGAACTGGGTTTAATTCCCACTGCAACTCCTTCCATTGCCTCAGGTGAAAAACTTAGATTGTGAGCCTCTAGAACAGGGGTTCTCAACCCAATTTCAGGGCACATCTAGCCAGTTAGGTTTTCAGGATACACTCAATGAATATGCATGAGAGAGACTTGAATAGCACTGAAGTAGCACATGCAAATTTATCTCATGGATATTCATTGTGGATATCCTGAAAACCTGACTGAATAGTCCCAAGGACCGGATTGAGAACCCCTGCTCTAGAGAAAATAGAAAATACCTGTGTATAATTAAAAAAAAATTGATTGTACCACAGAAAGGCAGTATACCAAGTCCTATTTCCCTTTCTCTAATGCATGCTTAGGACCAGATTCAACAGATGTCACTGAAAAAAAATGTGCTTAGTTCTAATTCTATAAACCTTGCCTAAAGTTAGGCAGAGTTTATAGAATACATGTAGCACCTGTACTCACAACTAAAATTTAGGCGCAACCAGTGGTGTGCTGGTAAATGTTTAACAACAGGCTCTCTCCCCGGTCCACCTCTGCGCCCCCCGTCCACCTCTGTGCCCCCCCCCCCCAAATTGCAGAGCTGGCTATAGCTGTGGAGAGAGCCTGGGGGGGGGGGGGTGCAATGCATTACTCTTTCCAGGAAAAAAAATTTAAATGATCCCAGGTTCCAATCTAATTCATGTTTAATGTAGGATAAAATGCCATAAATAAGTAAATAAATATAAACTTTTAATGTTGAGCACCTGATTCTCAAAGTGGACATATTCCAAACACTATAATGAAAATAAAATGATTTTTTTCTATCTTTGTTGTCTGGTGACTTGTTTTTCTGATCATGCTGGCCCAGTATCTGATTCTGCTCCTATCTGTCCTCTTAACTCCGTTTCCAGAGCTTCCTTTCCATTTATTTCTTTACTTTCCGCCTTTCTTCTTCGTTTCTTGCCCTACATCCGTAAGTAAAAGCTGGGTCCTCCGCAGACTTGACTGTCCAGTGGATCCAGCTTCTGCCTATTTTCTTCATCCATGTGCAGTTTTTCTCCTCTCTTCCTTTTCCCTCATCTCATCTCCTTCCTTACTCTTCCCTCCCCATGTCCCCATGTCCAGCATTTCTTCTCTCTCCCTTCCCTCTCCTCCATCCATGTCCAGCAACCCTCCTCTCCCCTGCCCTCCCCTCCATCCACCCATGTCCAGCAACCCTCCTCTCCCCCCTGCCCTCCCCTCCATCCACCCATGTCCAGCAACTCTCCTCTCCCCTCCCCTCCATCCACCTATGTTCAGCAACTCTCCTCTCCCCTGCCCTCCCTCCATCTATCCATATCCAGCAATTCTCTTCTCTCCCCTGCCCCCTCTATCCATCCACACCAGAATTCTCTTCTCTCCCCTGCCCCCCCTCCAGCCAATCATACCCAGCGATTCTCTTCTTTCCCCTGCCCCCCTCCAGCCATCCATACCCAGTGATTCTCTTCTCTCCCCTGCCCCCTCCATCCATCCATATCCAGCAATTCTCCTCTCTCCCCTGCCCTCCCCTCCCGCTCCCATCCATATCCAGCGATTCTCCTTCACCCCATCCTCCCCTCCCATTCATAACCATCTACCTGCCCTCTTCTCCCCCCAACATCCCCCTTTTTCTTCCTGCCACAGTTGGTTTAAATCTTTTTTATTACCTTCGTCGAAGCGGCAGCGTCATGGAAAGCCCTGCCCGTCTCTAGCCTTCCCTTTGTGAGTTCTTTCCCACAGAGTCCCGCCCTCGCAGAAAGAGGAAATGATGTCAGAAGGCAGGACTCTGAGGGAACAAACTCATGAAGGGAAGGCTAGAGACGGACAGGGCTTTCAATGACGTGGCCGCTTCGACGGAGGTAATAAAAACGATTGAAACCCGGGTGGCCCAGGCAAACGAGGGCAGTGGTGGGAGGTGAGGTAAATGGGGTAAGCATGGCTTGTGGCGCCCTCCTGTCATGCTTACCTCATTTACCAGAACCGGCTCGCCCTGCAGAACAACCGGCTCACAAGATCTTAAAAAATTTAACAACCGGCTCCAGCACACCATTGGGCGCAACCATTTACGCCAACTAAAACCTTGTGTAAATGCCCACATCTAACAGAGGTGTGGATCGGGCATATTCTATAACAGTGCATGTAATTTTTAGAAATGCCCATGACCTGCCCATGCCCCTCCCTTGTCCACGCCCTCTTTTGAGATCCGCAAATTTGAATTTACATGCACCACTTTTCAGAATATACTTAGAAAGTTGCACGCATAAATTCAAATCGGTGACAGTGTCAATAATTGCTTGTTAGTAGCCAATTATCAGTACTGATTAGCTTGTTAAACACATGCAACTTTAGTCACCATATATAGAATCCAGGGGTTAGTGTGGGGAAAACAGGCTACTGCAAAACACATTAAACTGTGTTAACTCATGCATTAGGCATTTTTCAAAAATAGTTTTTTAGTGAGGGCATGCCGTGGGTGGTGAATTGGCATGGAAGCGTTCACCAGCTAGCATGTTTGTATTAGTACACACTAACCCCCGGATTCTATGTGGTGACCTAGAGATCTGCGCTGAAATCCAGGCAGATTCTATAACAATGCATGTAACCTAATAGGCTTAACAAGCTAATTAGTGTTGATAACACACTTAACAAGTAATAATGAGCACTAATTGGCAATAATTTGTACGCACAGCTCACTAAGCGTATTCTGTAACACACTGTGCCTAACTTCTAATGCGCACAGACAAAATGGGTCGGGGAAATGGGTGTTTCATGGGCCTTCCAAAATTTACACATATAGTTATAGAATACGGCCCTATGCGTCTAAATCTATGCGCCTGGATTTATGCCATGTTTTCACTGGTGTAAATGGAGGCGTGTAGTTTTAGGCACTGGGATATGAACTAACTGTATTCTATATACCACACCTAAATCTAGCCACTACTTATAGAAATGCTAAGGCAAAAATGCTTTCCACGTGGATTTTTTAGGCGCCATATATAGAATCCCTCCCTAACTGGCTAATACTGAGTTAATGTGGGAGCATTCGCCGCCTCCTAAATTCAGGTACCGTGCGCTAATACAAATATTAGCACGACTGAAATTCAAACAATGCAAAATGCCCTAAAAAAAGTGCTGCATTAAATCTTGGCTTAGCACGTGCTAAAAGCTCATTTTAAACTGCTTTAAGCTCAGATTTCAGGCGCTTTAGCAAAAGGCTCCAATGTGCGTTAAAATGGCCTTAGCATGCACCAATCTAGTAGTGCATTTTAATAAATCTAGCCCATAATGTATTATTTTGGCACCACATATAAAACTGTTACGTCAATAAAGTTTTCTGAACCTGGATCTGTTTGTCTGCGAGGATGTCTGTAGTGAATGGTAAGTAGAGGAGGAAGGGAAAATGTAGGTTCTAGTTGAGACCAGGGCCGTGCCTAGGGTCTCTGGTGCCCCCCTGCAGACTATCAGTTGGCGCCCCCCCCTGCAGACTATCAGTTGGCGGCGGCGGCGGCGCCCCTCCCGTGAAAATGATCGCTCACCACTTGCCACACTGACAGGAATTGTCAGCAATATTCTTAGAAACAAATTGCTATACATTGCAAAATAAGATAGCAGATGTAAATTCTCAAAGTGGACATATTCTAAACACTAAAATGAAAATAAAATGATTTTTTTTCTACCTTTGCTGTCTGGTGACTTTCTTTTTCTGATCATGCTGGCCCAGTATCTGATTCTGCTGCTATCTGTCCTCTTAACTCTGTTTCCAGGGCTTCCTTTCCATTTATTTCTTTCCTTTCCTCCTTTCTGGTCCTCAGCTTCTGCCTATTTTCTTCATCCATGTGCAGTTTTTCTCCTCTCTTCCTTTTCCCTCATTTCATCTCCTTCATCTCTCTTCCCTCCCCTCTATGTCCAGCAATTTCTCCTCTCTCCCTGAGCCCTGCCCTCCCATCCATGCCCATCCATGCTCCTCTGTCCCCTGCCCCCTCCATTCATCCCTATCCAGCAATTTCCCTCTCTCCCTGAGCCCTGCCCTGCAATCCATATCCAACCATGCCCATCTGTCCCCTGCCCCCTCCATTCATCCCTATCCAGCAATTCCCCTCTCTCCCTGAGCCCTGCCCTCCCAATCCATGCCCATCCATGCTCCTCTGTCACCTGCCCCTCCATTCATCCCTATCCAGCAATTCCCCTGTCTCCCTGACCCCTGTCCTGCAATCCATATCCATCCATGCCCATCTGTCCCCTCCATTCATCCCTATCCAGCAATTCCCCTCTCTCCCTGAGCCCTGCCCTCCCAATCCATGCCCATCCATGCTCCTCTGTCCCCTGCCCCCTCCATTCATCCCTTTCCAGCAATTCCCCTCTCTCCCTGAGCCCTGCCCTACAATCCATATCCATCCATGCCCATCTGTCCCCTGCCCCCTCCATTCATCCCTATCCAGCAATTCCCCTCTCTCCCTGAGCCCTGCCCTCCCAATCCATGCCCATCCATGCTCCTGTCACCTGCCCCCTCCATTCATCCCTATCCAGCAATTCCCCTCTCTCCCTGAGCCCTGCCCTGCAATCCATATCCATCCATGCCCATCTGTCCCCTCTATTCATCCCTATCCAGCAATTTCCCTCTCTCCCTGAGCCCTGCCCTCCCAATCCATGCCCATCCATGTTCCTCTGTTCCCTGACTCCTCCATTCATCCCTTTCCAGCAATTCCCCTCGCTCCCTGAGCCCTGCCCTCCCATCCATGCTCCTCTGTCCCCTCCATTCATCCCTAATTCCCTATCCAGCAATTCCTCTCTCTCCCTGAGCCCTGCCCCTCCCATCCATGCTCCTCTGTCACCCTCCATTAATCCCTATCCAGCAATTCCCCTTTCTCCCTTCCATGACCCCACCCCTCACATCCATGCTCCTCTCTCCCCTGTCCTCCCGCTCCCATCATGTCCCAGTTGGCCTGGCCCGCCCTCTTCTCCCCTCCCCCTTCGCATCCATGCTCATCTCTCCCCTGCCCTCCCGCTCCCATGTCCCAGTTGGCCTGGCCCGCCCTCTTCTCCCCCCCCTTCGCATCCATGCTCCTCTCTCCTCTGCCCTCCCGCTCCCATTGTTCAACTGCCCGCCCTCTTCTATCCCCCCAACATTCCTTTTCTTTTTTTTCTTTTTAAATTTACCTCCGTGGCGGTCCAGCAGCGCAGCATCAGTGAAGGAGGCAGTGCTCCCGACGTCTCTAGCCTTCCCTTCGCTGTGTTCCGCCTTCTTCTGACGTCATTTCCTTGACGTCAGAAGAAGGCGGAACACAGCGAAGGGAAGGCTAGCGACGTCGGGAGCGCCGCCTCCACTGATGCTGTGCTGCTGGACCGCCACGGAGGTAAATTTAAAAAGAAAAAAAAAAGAAAAGGGATGTTGGGGGGGGGGGGGGAGAAGAGGGCGGGCAGTTGAACAATGGGAGCGGGAGGGCGAGCGAGGTGAGCATGGTGCGGCGGCACCCCCCTGCCATGCTTACCCCACTTACCGTGTTGGCACGGCCCTGGTTGAGGCTCTACAAGGCAGCATGGAGGACTGCGATATTGGCATCAGGGAGAATACATTTCCTTACAGAAACACTCAAAATATCTTCAGAAAATTACAAAAGAAACAGATATATAAATGTAATGATTTAGGGGCCCTTTTACTAAGCCATGGCAAAAAGTAATCTGCTGCAGTGCGAGCATGCCTTTTTGTGCGTGCGTCGGGTCAGTTCTTACCACGTCCTGGAAAAATGGCCTTTTTTTAAGGGGTCGAAAAATGGATGCGTGGCAAAATAAAAATCAGTGCGTGTCCATTTTCGGCCTGAGACCTTACCACCACCCATTGACTTGGTGATAAGGTCTCATGCGCTACCCGGGCGGTAGGCATGCAACATATGCACACTGCCGTCTACCACTGGGTATGCACCATGCAGTAGAAAATAGAAAATATTTTCTATTGAGTTTTTTTGGCGCATGCCAAAGTCAGAATTACTGCCCAGAGCACATGGTAGCTGGGCGGTAATGCTGATTTGGCATGCACTAGACGCATGTAGGCCCTTACACGCCTTTGTTAAAGGGCCCCTTAGTGAGAAGACTATCATCAGGTAAAAAGCATTAGATAGATTACATAGAGGGCCATTTTCGATCGAACATCTAAATCAGAATTTGGACATTTTACAAAAGCTGCAGTTGCATTGGGACAAGTAATTAGGGAATGCACATTCTTGCTATGAATTATGGAAAAATAGCACTCTGGTATTTAGATATATGTAATGAGACCTCCTTTTCATCTATAGAACTGAATTCAAAGCCCAAATCTAATGATAAACAATAGACACAAGGCTCAGATGTAAAAAAAAAAAAAAATAGAAAGCTTGGAATCAGGTAGAATAGTGGAAAAGTGACATCCCAGGAAAGCAATAGGGCATCCTTGGGGGCACTGCAGTGGACTTTATAAAATGCTCCCAGGTACACATCTTACCATTGCTCCCTTACCTTGTCTGCTGAGCTCCCCAAAACCCAACCAGAACCCACTACCCTCTACTGTACACCACTACCTTAGCCCTTACAGGTTAAGGGAGCACCAATATGTGGGTACAGTGGGTTTCTGGTGGGTTTTGGAGGACTCACGGTTTCCTCCACAAGTGTAACAAGTAGGGGGAGGTTGAAGCCTGGGTCCACCTGTCTGCAGTGCACTGCACCACTACTAGACTACTCCAGGGACCTGCATGCTATTCTAATGGACCTGAGTATAACACCTGAGGCTGGCAAGTTATATTTTTAATCACATTTTTTGGGGTGGGAAGGGATAATGACCACTGGGGGAGTAAGGGGAGATGATCCCTGATTCCCTCCAGTGGTCATCTGATCATTTGGGGCACCTCGTGTGGAGTAGAGGAATAGCCTAGTGGTCAGTGCAGCAGACCTTGTTCCTGGGGAAGTGGGCTCAATTCCCACTGCATCTATTTGTTATAAAAACAGGTGTAGCTCAAAACATCCAAGTTTTAGTCTTGGACGTTTTTGTTTTGTTCCATTATGGCTGAAAGACGTCTAAGTCTTAGGAACACCCAAGTCCCGCCTTGAACATGCCCCCTTGAGATTTAGACGTCCTTCTGATGGACTTCAGAGAAAAATCTTACCTCTCTACCCTCATCTCCCCTTATGTCCCTGCCCGTAACCTCCGCTCTCAAGACAAATCCCTTCTTTCAGTACCCTTCTCCACCACCGCCAACTCTAGGCTCCGCCCTTTCTGCTTCGCCTCACCCCATGCTTGGAACAAACTCCCTGAGCCCATACGCCAGGCCCCCTCCCTACCCATCTTCAAATCATTGCTCAAAGCCCACCTCTTCAATGTCGCTTTCGGCACCTAATCACAACACCTCTACTCAGGAAATCTAGACTACCCCAACTTGACATTTTGTCCTTTAGATTGTAAGCTCTTCTGAGCAGGGACCGTCCTTAGTTATTAATTTGTACAGTACTGTGTAACCCTAGTAGCACTCTAGAAATGTTAAGTAGTAGTAGTAGTAGTAAAAACGTCTAAAAAGAGGTTTTGAAAATACTGATTTGGACGTTTTTGTGAGATAAACGTCCAGATGCAGACATGTCACTTTTTGGACATTTTTCTCTTTTGAAAATGAGCCTGATAGTAACAGAAAGAAGTTCTCTTCGACACAATGCAAGTACTACAGAGAGCGTTAGCAGCAGTAAATATGAGAGACTTAGATCATCCTCCATATGCCCTGGCTTAGGAGGTTCATTCCTGTCATGGTATGCGCAAAACTAATCTATTTGCAAAAATTGCTCCTAATATAGTAACCTAGTAAATGATGGCAGATAAAGACATGCACGATCCGTCCAGTCTGTGCATCAAGGAGGCTAGAGTTGAATCTAGCACGCTGCGTGGGTTCCACTTCTTCAAATTAACACTGGTACTCTGAATCTCTATCTTTCCCTGCCAATTTTGGGGCACAGACTGCGAAAGTCTGCCTGGCATTGGTCCTACTTCCCAGTTACTGGAATTGCCCTCAAAGCCCACTCCAGCGTTGATTATCATGAAGGTCCTTGTCTGGGCTGAAATATTCGTCTTTTTGCATATTGGAATGCATTGTCTTTCATTTACTTCTTTAAGACAGGTCAAATTCAAAAATATTTATTATTAATGCTACAACTAATTATTTCTATAATACATGTAGATGGTATGCAGTGCTGTACACATCAGGCATGTGCATTCATTTGGAAATTACATGGGAAATGTCAACACTTTGAGAAGGGAGTTGAGTGTGGCCAAGAAATAGTGAGGGTTAGAGTTAGTCGGATGAACACAGTAGTAGTCTCCCTTGGTGGAATAGAAGAAGCAGACTGGAAGAAGGTCAGCATGAATTTAAAATGTATGTAGTCAGTGTGAGCTAGAAATGCTCTGCAGAACAGGCACAGGAATGTAGAGAGTGACAGCCAGATGCACTAACTCCACGGAAAGAGCCCTTCCTTTACCGATTCCTTAGTGAATTGGTAAAAAACGGGCATGCATGAAGGAAATCGCATGCAAATGAGCTGCTCGCTGTTAGCTCATTTGCACGCAATTTCCTTCCTAAGGAGGGGAAGCCAGTCAGCCAGCTGAGCATGCACAGAGCAGCCAAGCATTATGCTGGCTGCTCTGCGCATGCCAAAGCCGGCTTCATATAATAGCCGTCAATAAATTGCAGGGCATTTTGTGCAGCAGAGGGAGAGAGAGGGACCCTAGAAAGAGAGAATCGGGGATCGGGACGTGCGAAGACACACAAATCAAAACTATTTGGACGTCCCTTTTGATTATGTCCCCTTACTCACTTTGTCGCCCTTCTCTGCAACTTTTCTAATTCCACTTTTGGGCTCATTTGGAAAGAGAAGGATGCCCATCTTTCAACATAAATCGGAAGATGGGCGTCCTTCTCACAGGATCGTCCAAAATGGTATAATCGAAAACTGATTTTGGACGTCCCCAACTGCTTTCTGTCGCAGGGACGGCCAAAGTTCAAGGAGGCGTATGAGAGGCCTAGCGAGGGCGGGACTTGGGCGTGCCTAACACATGGACGTCCTCGACCCGTAATGGAAAAAAAAGGGCGTCGCTGATGACCACTTGGACGACTTTACCTGGTCATGTTTTTCTTACGACTAAGGCACAAAAAGGTGCCCGAAATGACCAGATGACCACCGGAGAGAATCGGGGATGACCTCCCCTTATTCCCCCAGAAGGATGCTAGGCTGCATAGAGAGGGGCATAAACAGCAGAAGAAAGGAGGTGTTGATACCCCTCTACAAGTCGTTGGTGAGGCCCCACTTGGAGTATTGTGTTCAGTTTTGGAGGCCTTATCTTGCTAAAGATGTAAAGACTGGAAGTGGTTCAAAGAAAAGCTATGAAAATGGTATGGGATTTGCGTTGCAAACCGTACGAGGAGAGACTTGTTGACCTGAACATGTATACCTTGGAGGAAAGGAGAAACAGGGGTGATATGATACAGACGTTCAAATATTTGAAAGGTATTAATCCGCAAACAAACTTTTTCCGGAGACGGGAAGGCGGTAGAACTAGAGGACATGAATTGAGGTTGAAGGGGGGCAGACTCAGGACTAATGTCAGGAAGTATTTTTTCACGGAGAGGATGGTGGATATGTGGAATGCCCTCCCGTGGGAGGTGGTGGAGATGAAAACAGTAATGGAATTCAAACATGCGTGGGAAAAACACAAAGGAATCCTGTTTAGAAGGAATGGTTCCGTGGAATCTTAGCGGACATTGGGTGGCGACGCCGGTAATTGGAAACAAAATGGGAGCTGGGCAGACTGCTACAGTCTACGCCCTGATCGTGACTGAATAGATAGGGATGGGCTGGAGTGTAAATTTTAAGGGGCTTCGATGTTAGCTTCAGAACTTAGTACAAGAACAGTACTGGGCAGACTTCTACGGTCTGTGCCCTGAGAAAGGCAAGGACAAATCAAACTCGGGTATACATATAAAGTATCACATACCATGTAAAATGAGTTTATCTTGTTGGGCAGACTGGATGGACCATACAGGTCTTTATCTACCGTCATTTACTATGTTACTATCAGGCTTATTTTCGAAAGTGATCGCCGGCCATCTTCCAATATAAATCGGGAGATGGCCGGCAATCTCTCAAAAGCGGCGAAATCGGTATAATCGAAATCCCCTTTTTTGACAGCATCACCGCTTTCCCGTCGCCTCACTGGCGAAACTTCAAGGGGGCGTGTCGGCGGCTTAGCGAAGGTGGGACATGGGCGGGCATGGGCATGGCTACCAGATGGCCGGCTTTCGCGGATAATGTAAAAAAGAAGCGGCGTTAAGCAGTATTTTGCCAGGTTTACTTGGTCCTTTTATTTTCACGACCAAGCCTCAAAAAGGTGCCCCAACTGACCAGATGACCACCGGAAGGAATTGGGGATGACCTCCCCATACTACCCCAGTGGTCACCAACCCCCCTCCCACCCTAAAAAACACAATATATTTTGCCAGCCTCAAATGCCATACCCACCTCCATAACAGCAGAATGTGTTCTATCCTCTGAAAGCCTTTCCCTGGTTGTGATGTGGCTCTCGGGTGAGTGTGACACCTTTTCTGTTAGGTTCACTGCAGAGTCACATCAGCAATGCATTGTGGTGGGTGTAGGGTAGTGGGCTCTACTCCTATGGTGCTTTTCCCCCTGCAAACTGGGTCAGAGTGTGTCCTGTTTTGTTTCCGGTAGTCCATGAGGTAGTGGCCATTTTTGTAAGCCAGTTTTAGATCCCTTTCATGTGTTACCCACGTTAGAGAACTTAGTTATTACCTTGAATGTTGCTGAAAGAGGGCATTGTACACCATTCTGCTAATCTCAGTACCAGGGAGACTCTTTGCCAGTGGGGCACAACCTCTGATCTGCAGTTAACAGTGAGTAAATGTGCTTATTCAAATAAAGGACTTTTTCAAAGAGATTAGTCTTCAGGTGTCAACAGGTGTGCCAAGGTTATACAACAGCAACAAGTCCTAGAGGCCTGCGTGTATGCAGGTCCCTGGAGCACTTTTAGTGAGTACCGCAGTGCACTTAAGGCAGGCGGACCCAGGCCCATCCCCCCCCACCTGTAACACTTGTGCTGGTAATGGGAGCCCTCCAAAACCCACTGTACCCACATGTAGTTGCCCCCTTCACCAGGGGCGTAGCTACGGGTGGGCCTGGGTGGGCCCAGGCCCACCTGATCTCGGCTCAGGCCCACCCAGTTTTACAGCAGCTGAGCAGCCACAGCCTTAGTTTCTGCCCAATCTGCTGTCGACCCGCTCAGCCACCTCCCACCTGGTTTTCTCAGCAGTCGCACTCACTGGCAGCTCCTCCTCGGCCAGACACCGGGCTGCATGTAATCTCGTGCGAATGTCTTGTGGAATTGCAGCCGGCACCACGCACGCATGCGTGCTGGCGCCACGCATGTCACCACACTGCCGTCTCCGCCCCCCCCAGCCTGGCTGGGGCCCACAGTGTGCAGTTGCGCACAGCACGATGGCGCCACATCACGTCGCACGCAGTGCCGCATGGGAAAGGTCGCAGTCGCGTCTCCAAGTCTACCCTGTGCCCTGTCCTGCCAGCTGGGTCTATGCACAGTCACAGCAGCAGCACTCCCCCGCTGCCCCACACAGCTACGGGAGCCAGGTAATAAATACATATGTATTTTAAAATATTTTTTAACGTGTCATGTTTTAATTGATTTGCATTTTTGTCTGAAAATACTTGCTGGTGGTGGTGGGCTTCTGGGTGGGGTAAGCACTTCACTGCCTAAGGCAAAAAAGGTATATTTAATGATTAAAATATACCTTTTTTTGGCCCTATGTAGTGAGCCCACCTCCACCCAGAAGCCCACCACCAGCGAGCATTTTGATTACTCTTGTAACCAAAATGATGGCTTTGGTGGTGGGCTTCTGGGTGCCCACCCATATTAGCTCTGGCCCCACCCAAAAAGTCAGGTCTGGCTATGCCACTGCCCTTCACCCCTAAGAGCTAGGCTAGTGTTGTACATTTGTGGGTAGTGGGTTTTGGGGGGGGGGGGGTTTGGGGGGCTCAGCACCCAAAGTAAGGGAGCTATGCATGTGGGAACTTTTTCTGAAGTCCACTGCACTGACCCCTAGGGTGCCCAGTTGGTGTCCTGGCATGTGAGGGGGACCAGTGCACTACAAATGCTGGCTCCTCCCACAACCAAATGCCTTGGATGTTGCCGGGTTGGAGATCACCGGCATTTTTTTCCATTATCGTTGAAAAACAAAACCGGCCATCTCAAACCCGGCGAACTCTGGCATTTGGCCGGGCTAAACCGTATTATCGAAAAAAAAGATGGCCGGCCATCTTTTTTGATAATACGGTTCTGGCCAGCTGTAGCGCCGCCGCCAAAATAGATCGCCAGCGATCTATTTCACCGGCGATGTTCGATTATGCCCCTCTATGTCATACTCAGGTCCGTGACAACAGTATGCAGGTCCCTGGAGCAGTTTTAGTGGGTGCAGTGCACTCAGACAGGCGGACGCAGCACCACCCCCCACTGCCTGTTACGTTTGTGGAGGAAATGGCAAGCCCTCCAAAACCCACCACAAACCCACTGTACCCACATCTAGGTGCCCCCCCTTCACCCATAAGGGCTATGGTAGTGGTGTACAGTTGTGGGTAGTGGGTTTTGGGGGGCTCAGCACACAAACTAAGGGAGCTATGTACCTGGGAGCAATTTATGAAGTCCACTGCAGTGCCCCCTAGGGTGCCCGGTTGGTGTCCTGGCATGTCAGGGGGACCAGTGCACTACAAATGTTGGCTCCTCCCATGACCAAAGGGCTTGCATTTGGTCATTTCTGAGATGGACGAGCTTGGTTTCCATTATTGCCGAAAATCAGAAACTACCAAGTCTAGGGACGACCATCTCTAGGGATGACCTAAATTTAAAGATTTGGACGTCCCTGACCGTATTATCGAAACGAAAGATGGACGTCCATCTAGCTTCAATAATATGGGTTTCCCCGCCCCTCCATCAGGATGTTTTGCGAGGACGTCCTCAACAAAACTTGGACGTCCCTTTCGACTATGCCCCTCCACATCTTTTTTGAGATGTGACCAGAACTGCACACAGTATTCGAGGTGGGGGGTCTCACCATGGAGTGATACAAAGGCTTTTGACCCCCCGAGCCTCTCAGCCATTGACTTAATTACCTGCCTGCTAGCCTATCAGCCATTGACTTACCTAATCGCCAACCCAAAACCTAGCGTCAAGCCCTATCTATCTGCTTAACATCTCATTCATTACATAGGCACCCATTAACACCTGTTAACTGCTTAACACCTCATTCACTATACAGTCACCTGTTACACCTCATTCACCACCTATGGCCCCTGTCCATGTTCTCTTCCTTGCCCTGTCCCTTCCTAATCTTCTTTCCCCCCCACTCCCACTGTCTACCATTAGAACTATCTGCTGCCCTCCCACCCTGCCCGCCACCGCAATACCCTATTCACCTCCATCCCTCACCTCACCATCCCTCTTGTCCCCCTCCTCCTTCCTAGCTCTCAACCTTCGGCACTTCCTTCCTGCCATTAACCCATCCCCTTTCCTCCTAAGTACACCCCGTCTTCGTCGCCTCCGTCGCCCGACCTCCCCCACCCTCCTCCGCACTCTCTTGCTCCTCCTCCTGCTATCCGCGGAAGACATTAACCCTAATCCAGGTCCCCCTCACCTGTCCCCGTCCTATCCCTGCGAACGATCCCGGGACGTCTCCAATCTCGTCTCTATTCCCCTCCTTCCCCCCTCCTCCCTCCCCTTCTCATGCGCTTTGTGGAATGCCCACTCAGTCTGCAACAAACTGCCTCTCACCCAAGATCTCTTTATCTCTCGCTCCCTTCAACTGCTCGCCCTAACCGAAACCTGGATCTCCCCGGAAGACTCTGCCTCAGTTGCAGCCCTCTGCCATGGGGGCTATCTCTTCTCCCACACGCCCCGCCCAGTTGGCCGCGGCGGAGGTGTTGGGCTACTACTCGCACCCCCCTGTAGTTTCCAACCCCTCCACCTTCCGCAGTCTCACTGCTTCTCATCCTTTGAAGCCCATTCCATCCGGCTATTCTACCCATTACCACTCAGAGTGGCAGTCATTTACCGCCCCCCTGATAAATCCTTCCCTTTCTTCCTTACCGACTTTGATGCTTGGCTCTCTGTCTTTCTTGACCCCTCATCTCCGTCCCTCATTCTTGGAGACTTTAACGTACATGCTGATGACCTATCCGACCCCAATGCTTCTAAGTTCCTCACCCTAACATCCTCCTTCAACCTCCAGCTGTGCTCCACCACCCCTACTCACCGTGACGGCCATTGTCTTGACCTCGTCCTCTCCTCCTCCGGCTCACCCTCCAATTTCCACGTCTCAGCTCTTCCTCTCTCCGACCATCACCTGATCATATTCACACTTCTTCACCCCCCCCTTCACCCCGTCCAACTTTAACCACCACCTCCAGGAACCTCCAGGCTATTGACCCCTCCACCTTATCATCTACTATCTCTAATCTCCTCCCCTCCATCACGTCCTCCGCAACTGTCGACAAAGCGGTCTCCGCTTACAATACCGCTCTCTCCTCTGCGTTGGATACCCTCGCACCATCAATCTCCCGTCCCACAAAACGCACCAATCCCCAGCCCTGGCTGACTCCTTGCATCCGTTACCTTCGCTCCTGCACCCGATCCGCTGAGCGCCTCTGGAGGAAATCTCGTACCCTTTCAGACTTCCTCCACTACAAATTCATGCTATCCTCCCTCCACTCCTCCCTATTCCGTGCAAAACAGGACTATTTCACCCAATTGACCAATTCTCTCAGCTCCAACCCTCGTCGTCTCTTCACCACCCTTAACTCCCTCCTAAAAGTGCCCCCCGCTCCTACTCCCCCTTCTCTCTCTCCTCAATCACTGGCCGACTATTTCCGTGACAAAGTGCAAAAGATCAACCTTGAGTTCACGACCAAGCCACCACCTCCTCTTCACCCTCTAACCCTCTCCCCCATCCAACCTACTCAGGTCTCTTTCTCCTCCTTCCCTGAGATCACCGAGGATGAAACTTCCCGCCTTCTTTCCTCCTCGAAATGCACCACCTGTTCCTCTGATCCCATCCCCACCAACCTACTCAACACCATCTCCCATACCGTCACCCCCGCCATCTGTCGCATCCTCAACCTCTCTCTCTCCACTGCAACTGTCCCTGACACCTTCAAGCACGCCGTTATCACACCTCTCCTCCAAAACCTTCACTTGACCCTACCTGCCCCTCCAACTACCGCCCCATCTCTCTTTTACTCTTCCTTTCCAAATTACTTGAGCGTGCTGTTCATAGCCGCTGCCTTGATTTTCTCTCCTCTCATGCCATCCTCGATCCACTTCAATCCGGTTTTCGCCCCCTGCACTCGACTGAAATGGCACTCTCTAAAGTTTGCAATGACCTGCTCCTGGCCAAATCCAGAGGTCACTACTCCATCCTCATCCTCCTCGATCTTTCCGCCGCGTTTGACACTGTCAATCATGATTTACTTCTTGCCACGCTGTCCTCTTTTGGGTTCCAAGGCCCTGTCTTCTCCTGGTTCTCCTCTTATCTCTCCCACCGCACCTTCAGGGTACACTCCCATGGATCTTCCTCCACTCCCATCCCACTATCTGTTGGAGTTCCCCAGGGTTCTGTCCTTGGACCCCTTCTCTTCTCAATCTACACCTCTTCCCTGGGCTTGCTGATCTTGTCTCATGGTTTTCAGTATCATCTTTATGCTGATGACACCCAGCTATACCTCTCCACACCTGACATCACTGCGGAGACTCAGACCAAGGTATCGGCCTGTTTATCCGACATTGCGGCATGGATGTCCAACCGCCACCTGAAGCTGAACATGTCCAAGACCGAGCTCCTTGTCTTTCCTCCTAAACCCACTTCTCCTCTTCCTCCACTCTCTATCTCTGTTGATAACACCCTCATCCTCCCTGTCCCATCTGCCCGCAACCTCGGAGTCACCTTCGACTCCTCCCTCTCCTTCTCTGCGCATATCCAACAGCCTGCCAAGACCTGTCGCTTCTTCCTCCTCAATATCAGCAAAATTCGCCCTTTCCTCTCTGAGCATACCACCAGAACTCTCGTCCATGCTCTCATTACCTCTCGCCTCGATTACTGCAACTTACTCCTCACCGGCCTCCCACTCGGCCATCTATCCCCCCTTCAATCCATTCAGAACGCTGCTGCTCGTCTTATATTCCGCCAAAACCAATATACTCATACCACCCCTCTCCTTAAATCACTTCATTGGCTTCCGATCAGATATCACATACAATTCAAGCTCCTCCTCCTTACCTACAAATGCACTCAGTCTGCGGCTCCTCACTACCTCTCCACCCTCATCTCCCCCTAAGTACCCGCCCGCAACCTCCGCTCACAGGACAAAGCCCTTCTCTCAGTACCCTTCTCCACTACTGCCAACTCCAGGCTCCGCTCATTCTGCCTTGCCTCACCCTATGCCTGGAATAATCTTCCTTTACCCATACGCCATGCCCCCTCCCTACCCATCTTCAAATCTCTGCTTAAAACTCTCCTCTTCAATGCTGCCTTTGGCGCCTAACCGCTCGAGAAATATAAAATACCCCAATCTATCCACCCTATCAGATTAACTGTTCACTCGTCCTCTAGATTGTTCACTTGTCTTTAGTTTGTTCTCTTGTCTTTTAGATTGTAAGCTCTTTGAGCAGGGACTGTCCTTCTATGTTTGAATTGTACAGCGCTGCGTAACCCTAGTAGCGCTTTAGAAATGATTGTTGTTGTTGTTGTTGTTGTATTATAATATTCTCAGTTTTGTTTTCCATTCCTTTCCTTATAATTCCTATCATTCTATTTGCTTTCTTAGCTACAGCTGAACATTGAGCAGTTTGGTACACTTTACAGGACAGTGAAGGGAAGGAGCAAGGGAGTCCAAAGGAGATGAGAGCATAGATTTATAAAAAGAGACTGCCTCATTGAGACTCGGAGAACATTATGGATAAGAGGACAGAGAAGACAGTGCAAGGGTTAATACCCAGGAGATTCCTAATATGTTGGAGAAGACTGTGGAGGAGGGTGGTTAAGTGTGAATGCTACCACATGATAGAGAGGGGAAGAACTGAGGAAGAAAATTTTGAAAGAAAGCAATTGGAGAAAAGCACAAGATTGAGGCAATGGCCATACTGATGAGTAGGGGCTAGGGTCGTGTATGGGAAAAATATTTGGTTTGTATTTAGGCATTTTTGGACTTTCCTCCTAAGTTTTAGGCATTTTGGGGCTTGTTTCATATATGTAGTTTAATAAAAGTTTTTAACACACATTAGACCTTTTTAATGCACACAAATTGATTGTATGCACATCAGTTTGTAGATTTATGTGCATTACATTGATTTTGCATGCAGTACAACAGGGCCAGTGCTAGGGTTTCTGGCGCCCTCCTGCAGCCTATTAGTTGGCGCCCCTACCCATCCAGGGGTGGAATCACTATGGCTCTACCCCTACAGTAGTCACACCAACAGTAGCCACACCCCTTTTACCAACCATAGCACATTTAAACAGGCATCATTGAAAATATTACATCAGTATAGGAGAAGAAAAATAACTTGTGTATTTTTTGTTTTCATTATAAATAATTTCTGTAAGCATCACCAGTATACCCAAAATGACACAAACCAAACTAGCATACAGACCAGGAATTAGGAGCACAATCTTGCCAAACCTGAAACAATATCTTATCAAAATCTCAGAACCTAAAAAACAGATCCCTATTCAGACACTTGGACTTGCAGTCACACATGCAGAACAGAGATAGCCCCTCTTCAAATTCTTTAAAAATTAACCTGAAATCCTTAGACGTTAGACTCTGCATGCATCACTATACCAGAAAAACAGAAAGAAACACATTGCTATACATTGCAAAATAAAACAGCAGATGTAAATTCTCAAAGTGGACATATTCCAAACAATAAAATGAAAATAAAATGATTTTTTCTACTTTTGTTGTCTGGTGACTTTATTTTTCTGATCATGCTGGTCCCAGTATCTGATTCTGCTGCTCTCTATCTGTTCTCTTAACTCCATTTCCAGGGCTTCCTTTCCATAACTACTTTCCTCCTTTCTTCATTTCCTACCCTACATCCATAAGTAAAAGCTGGGTCCTTCACAGACTTGACTGGAGGAGGTATAGAGTGGATCCAGCTTCTGCCTATTTTCTCCTCTCTTCCTTTTCCCTCATCTTCATCAGTATGCACCTACTACTACTTATCACCTCTATAGCGCTACAAGGCATACGCAGCGCTGTACACCATACATGAAAAGACAGTCCCTGCTCAAAGTCCCTGCATCTCCTTCCTCTCTCTTCCCTCTCCTCTATCCATGTCCAGCATTTTTCCTCTCACACCTCCATCCATGTCCAGTATTTCTCATCTCTCCCTTCCATTCATGTTCATCTCACTTCGTCTCTCTCCCCTCCCCTCCATCCATGTGCATCTCCTTCCTCTGTCTTTCCTCCCCTCCATCCATGTCCAGAATTTCTCCTCTGTCCCCTCCATCCATGTGCATCATCTCCTCTGTCTTCCCTCCCCTCCATACATCCCTGTCACCCCTCCCCTCCATCCATGTGCATCTACTTCCTCTGTCTTTCCCCTCCATCCATGTCCAGCATTTCCTCTCTCTCCCTTCCCCTTCATCCATGTGCATCTCCTTCCACTGTCTTTCCTTCCCTCCATCCCTGTCCAACATTTCTCCTCTCTTCTCTGTCCTCCACTCCATCCATGTCCAGAATTTCTCCTGCCCTCCCCTTCATCCATCCATGTCCAGCAACTCTTCTCTCCCCTGCCCTCCCCTCCATCCATCTATCCATCCATATCCAGCAACTCTCCTCTCTCCTCTGTCCTCCCCTCTATACATCTATCCATCCTTATCCAGCAACTCTCCTCTCTCCCCTGTCCTCTTCTCCATCCATCCATCCATCTCAAGCAATTCTCCTCTCTCCTCTGCCCCCTCCAACTATCCAAGCCCAGCAATTCTCCTCTCTCCCTGGGCCCTACCCTTCCCTCCATGTCCAGCGATTTCTCCTCTCTCCCCTGCCCTCCCCTCCCATCCATGTCCAGCGATTCTCCTTTGCCCCTATCACCTCCTCCCATCCATGTCCAGCGATTCTCCTCTGCCCTTTTCCCATCCATGTCCAGCGATTCTCCTTTGCCGCCTATCCTCCCCTCCCATCCATGTCCAGTGACTCGCCCCAGCCCCCACCTGCCCCCTTTCAGCCCCCTGAGTTCCAGTACAACCCCAACCCCAACCCCACCTGCCCCAGCCCCAAGCCATGCTTACCGCCGCCCGGCGGCTCACCTGCAGGCAGATCTCGGATCCTACCTGCCCACCCTCAGCTCCCCGACAGCCCTCCTTTCGTTCTTGCTGCCCTTTTGGGGTTTCAATATTTTATTTTACCTCAAGTCGCGGCAGCAGCAGCACCAGCAGGCTCACCTCCAGCCTTCCCTTCCTTCTCAGTATCCCACCCTCGCGGAAAAAGGAAATACATCAGAGGAAGGCGGGACACTGAGAGGGAAGGGAAGGCTAGAGGTGAGCCTGCTGGTGCCCCTGCTGCTGCCGCCGCCATGACTAGAGGTAAAATAAAAGATTTAAACCCCCAGGGTGGCAGGAATGAAAGGAGGGCTGTCGGGGAGCTGAGGGCGGGCAGGTAGGAACCTTGCCAGCCACAGCAAGGATGCCACAATTTTGGGTCCCACCCGTGACTATGCCTCCCCTGGCATCTATAAAATGGTAAAACATGCAGCAAGACACTCTAAGGTCAGTATACAGTGGTGCAGCCATCATTAAATTTTACCCCCCCCCCCCCCCCCAATATTCAAAAACCATTTAACTGTCCAGTAACAGCACCTGGCTGGATAAATAGCGCTTAACCAGCTATCCAGCTATTTCCTGCTGAATATTCCCAGTTAGCGGCTAGGAGATAACTGACTATATTGGCCATATAGCCAGCTATCCCAAATTATTCAACTCATTGCCTGCTATTGTACTTTGCCACATCGGGCCGCTTAAATAGTTGGAATATCTTTTCCCGGTTTAAACTTAACAGATTATCTCTGAATATTAACCTAGCAGGATAAGTTTAAACCAGCCAAAAATAAACCAGATATTCAAAGCCGTTCACCAGAAACAGCCCAGCATTGAATATCCGAACTGACCACTGACCATGGGAGTTAGCCGGGCTCCTTCCCATGGTCTGAATATAAACCATTCAATGTCTAGCTCAAACTGGCAAGGATCTCTAAACCCCGCCCGCCTCCTTCTCATGCAGAAAGTGCTCTTCCAAATGGCAACCAGCAGCAGTTGCTTTGAGCCAGGGGCGTAGCCAGCCTTCCGTGGGTGAGGGGTCCAGAGCCCGGGGGGAAGGGGCACATTTTAGCCCTCCCCCCGGTGCCGCCCCCCCACTGCCGACATTGCCGCCCCCCCTCCCGCCACGAACCCGCCGCCGCTGCAGCCTACCTTTACTTTTGCTGGCGGGGGATCCCACTCCCCGCCAGCCGACGTCTTCTTCTCAGTCCTTCCTGCTCTTCAATGTGTTTGCTGACGTCCTGCACGTACAATTACGTGCAGGACGTCAGCAAACACATTGAAGAGCAGGAAGGACTGAGAAGAAGATGTCGGCTGGCGGGGAGTGGGATCCCCCGCCAGCAAAAGTAAAGGTAGGCGGCGGCGGGGGCAGGTTCGCAGAGAGGGGGGTCCTGGGGTGAATCTGCGGGGGCCCCGGCCCCCTCAGGCCCCACGTAGCTACGCCACTGCTTTGAGCTGACACTGACATTGGCCCTCTGAACATGCTCAGTTTTCACACATGGGCAAGTATTGAGCATGTGCGGCCTGCGGTGGCAGCTTCAGCTTGAGGCAAGTGCTGCAGGCTGTTGTTTGGAAAAGCACTGGATGCCTGAGATCTTTAGCTGGTGGGGTTTGGGGATCCCCACTAGTTTAGGTATTCAATATTTTGGGAAGAGAGAGGAGTGGGGTAGAGACCAATTCCATGCCCACCCACCATAGGCCTACCCAAAATCGGCCATTTGGCTACTCCCCTGGGGGAGACACTATGGCTGATCAGGTGTCAGGGGAGGCACTGTTGCTGGTTACAAAAATGAATTTACTAATAGGCAGATTAGGCAAGGTCTTATGGACAGCCACCTTGTTGGGATAGGAATCCTGTTTATTTATTTATTTAGATCATTTATACCCCGCTTTTTGCCACATAAAGCAGCCCCAGAGCAGCTATGTAAGTCATCGGCTTTACATCATCAGATGCAGTGTCATGTATGTGTGTGTCTGTGTGGTTTTTTTTTTTGGGGGGGGGGGCAGGGATGTAGGGCAGAGTTGTTCAAATGCCTAAAGTTGATGGGGGGGGTGGGGGAATAACCCATCACTAGCTTGTTAGACCTTGTGGGAGGCATTGTGACTGCAAAGATACTGGGAGGTGCCCTGTGATTGATCAGGTGCCAGGGAGGCACTGTGGCTGATGGCAAATCATTTCTCAGATTCCTCTGCAGCAGGTTTAACCTGTTCAGTAGCAGGGCCCCAGAAGGTCTGAATGTTAACTTTCTCTTTCTGCTTCATTTAATCCCTATAAACTAACTCTCTTTACCCCTCCTTCTTCTCCTCAGGCTGTAAGCTATCTTCTGTAGCCACAGCAAGTTTTAACAGGCAGGGCCAGCATTTTCAAACGAAAGACTGGATGTTAGAAAAGACCATTCTGTAAAGACATTTAAAGGAAAGGGTGTCTATTTTGATATTCACAACTAATAATTTCTGTTTGTCTCCATTTGTTACAAAATTCTAGCTAAATTCAGGCACATTTTAAAATATCTGGCTCTGCTCACATAGTCTGCCATAAAAGTAATTGTGCCGTGCAGTATCAGCTTTTCTATCTTCAGCTTGATTTTCTGTTCACAATATGCAACAGCATTTAGGACGCCAGCAGGCAGGAGGACATTGACCATCAAGGAGATGAGAATGTTTTCAACTGCTCTCATCTTCAGTACCCAGCTGATAATGTTAAAAAAGGGCCTCACAATGAAATGGTGTTATAGAGAACTATACACATTTACAGCCTTCCTACAGAATTATACCAAAAACTCTCCTCTCCCCATCAATCAGAAAGCTAACCCATAGAACCAGGGCTGGATTTATGTGTATTGAGGCCCCTAAACTATAAAATTAAACAGACCCTCTTGATTAAGTAAGAAGTATATATAAAACAACCTAAATATAGTCAATATTAAAAATAATAATTATGATTATTTTATATTGTAATTTTCATTATTCACATATGTCTTTAATTTTTTTTAGTGAAAGTGTGAGGCCCTAATCTGTAGCTTCTCTAGCTTATACGCAGGTCTGGCTCTACAGGGTGCACTGTGGGTTCAATGGATTTTCTTTCTCCTGTTTGTAGTTTTGTGTTAGGATGAGGGTGTGTTTATTCCTGTAAATGTGTCAGAACTACACGGGGACAAAGTTTGTCCCCTGTCCCCATCCTTGTGGGCTCTGTCCCCGCCCTGTCCCCGTCCACATCCCCATGGTTACTGCGGTTCCCCGTCCCCGTGTCATTCTCTAGTGCACAGGATACATTTTTGGTTTGGTTTCCTTTCAGATAAGTCTATGGTTCATGTGGTTCCAGGGAGGGTGCTACCATTAGGTGAACTAGGTGGTTGCCTAGAAGGCCAAACTTTGGAGGCAGCAGAAAGTGTTCCCCATAAAGTCCCTGCAGTGGTGGTTAGCAAACTCCCTTCCAACCCCACCCCTCATCATTTCCCCTGTACCTCTGGCAGCAGTAGAGGCCAACCAAATTTCGTTTTCAGTTATGGTGCAGAAACCAGCCCCAGATCCTTTTTCAACTTGATTTTGGTTTCAGACCATGTTTTTGATATCGGCCAGAAGTGATTATGCGTTTTCGGTGGAAGTTGATAATTTGTGCTTTGCCCCACTTGTTTCCTTTCTCCAGAGCAGGAGCTGCCCCTCCTCCCAGATCTCCCTTGGGTTCCTCCTCTCCCCACCCATATGCCCCTACTACTTATCATTTCTATAGCACTACTAAACATACACAGTGTTGTGCACTTGAACTTGAAGAGACAATCCCTGCTCAAAGAGCTTACAATCTAATCAGGATAAACAGGACAACAGTAACATAGTAGATAATGACTGAAAAAAACAGTCCATCCAGTCTGCCCAACAAGATAAACTCATTGTATGTGATACTTTATATGTATACCTGACCTTGATTTGTCCTTGCCATTTTCAGGGCACAGACCATAGAATAGTAGTAGTAGTAGTAAGTCTGGTTTTGCTTCCCAATTACCGGTGTTGCCACCCAATCTCTGCTAAGCTTCTGTGGCTCCATTCCTTCTAAACAGGATTTCTTTGTGTTTATCCCACGCAGTTTTGAATTCTGTTACCATTTTGAGTATTTACCACCCTCTCCATGAAAAAATACTTTCTGACATTATTCCTGAGTCTGCCCCCCTTCAACCTCAATTCATGTCCTCTAGTTCTACCGCTTTCCCTTCTCTGGAAAAGGTTTGTTTGCGGATTAATACCTTTCAAATATTTGAATGTTTGTATCATATCACCCCTGTTTCTCATTTTCTCAAAGGTATAAATGTTCAGGCCTGTAAGTCTCTCCTCATACATCATGCAACGCAAATCCATACCATTTTTGTAGCTTTTCTTTGCACCGCTTCAAGTCTGTTTTTATATCCTTAGCAAGATACAGCCTCCAAAACTGAACACAATACTCCAAGTGGGGCCTCACTGATGACAAATAAGAGATAAGGGAATTACTAAGGCAGGAATGATAACACAGACATGGGTACTGTACAAGTGAATAGGGGTTAGGAGTTAAAAGCAGCAACAAAAAGGTGGGCTTTCAGTCTAGATTTGAAGATGGCCAGAGATGGAGCTTGACATACTGGCTCAGGAAGTCTGTTCTAATCGTATGGTGCAGCAAGATAAAAGGAACGGAGTCTGGAGTTGGCAGTGGAGGAGAAGGGTACAGATAAGAGAGATTTACCCAATGAACTGAGTAACCATGGAGGAGTATAGGAAGAGATGAGAGTACCAAGGAGCTGCAGAGTGAATACACTTGTAAGTCAATAAGAGGAGTTTGAACTGTATGCAGAAATGGATTGGGAGCTAATGAAGTGACTTGAGGAGAAGGCAAATATTAGCGTAGCAACACTGATGGAATATACAACAGAATTTTGAACAGATTGAAGGGCAGAGAGATGGCTTAGTTGGAGACCTGTGGGAAGCAAGTTGCAATAGTCTAAGCGTGAGGTGATATGAATATGTATAAGGGTTTTGGTAGTGTGCTTAACAAGGAAAGTATGAATTTTGGTGATATTATAGAGAAAGAAATGACAGGTTTTATCAGTCTGTTGGATATGTGCAGAGAAAGAGAGAGAGGAATCAAAGATAACCCCACGTTACAAACTGATGAGACAGGGAGGATGAGAGCACTGGCATACATGAGGGTATTTATCACCTGGGGATGATCATCTTTTAACACCCCCTCCAAAATCCAGTACTAGGTATACTAAGAATACAAAACACAACAAATGTCACTCAGGACCTATAGAACAATTCTACCATACCATAAGCAATAACTTCTATGAGTCACACAAGGGTGTACCTAGGGAAAGCCAGCATCTTAAACACTGCAGTGAGCACTAGAACATCAATACACTTATTGCAGAACTAAATCAGTCGACCCTGCACAGTCAATGCCAACAGAAAACCATGTCTTTTTCACAGACACAGATACACCCTAATCCACTATAGAATATTTAGACAAAAATTAAACTGAACCCCCAAGAAGCCAGACTCTGCATACAATGCAACACCACAGAAACAGAAACAGTGATGTTGATGTATATCCTCTAGTACTGTGCACAATATAAACTCCTCTGTTTACTAAGCCATGCCAGCGGCTGCCAAATGCTAATGCCGACACAACCCATTCACTCTGAATGGGCTATGTCGGCATTGCCTCGTGGCTTAGTAAACAGGGGGAAAAGATAGCAAACGTAAATTTGAAAAAACTAACAAATACCAATCACCACTTTACAAATTAACAAATAGAAATAAAACAAATATGGAAAAAAAGATACCATTTTATTGGATTAATACATTTAGGGCTCTGTTTACTAAGCTGCACTATAGACACGCTAGCGTTTTTAGTACATGCTAACATTAGAGACACCCATAGGAATATATGGGTGTCTCTTGCATTAGCGTGCGCTAAATACACTAGCACGTCTTAGTAAACAGGGCCCTTAGTTTTCAGAGGCCAAGACCTCCTTCCTTAGATCAATACAGTATACTGCTGTTACAGTATCCTGTCCTAACCTGAGGAAGGGTGTTTTGGTCTCCATAAATTAGTCAAAATGTATTAAAACTAGTCCAATAAAAAGATTACCTTATTTCCATTTTCTATTTTATAAACATTTATTAACACAGTTACAATACTACTTATCCTAAAGCAAAAAAAGAAAAAAAAATACTTTATCTACCTTTGTTGTCTCTGGTTTCTGCTTTCCTCATCTTCTCTTCACTCTCTCCCTTCCATCCAGCATCTGCCCTCTCTCTCTCCCTGCCCCTGCCATCCAGTGTCTACCTCCTTTTCTTCTCCATCCAGCGTCTGCCTTCTCTTTCCCTTCCATCCAGTGTCTGACTTCTTTCTTGCTCTGCCCCTTCCAACCACTGTCTGCCCTCTTTCTCTTCCATCCAGCATCTGTTCTCTTTGTCTCTACCTCTTTCATCCAGCATCTGCCCTCTCCTCCCCCTTCCAACCACTGTCTACCCTCTCCCCATTCTATCCAGCAACTGCCCTCTCTGTCTCTGCCCTTTCTCCCTCTTCCATCCAGGGTCTGCCCTCTCTCACTCTCCCCCCCTCTCCCTTTCTGTGCCCCTTCTTCCATCCACCATCTACCCTCTCTTTCCCTTCCCATCCACATCTGCCCTTTCTCTCTCTCTCTTCCCCTTCCCTCTTTTTCTCCCTTCCATTCATTGTCCCCTATTTCTCCTTTTTACCTGATCCAGCCCCCACCCCCCAAGGTGCTGGTGCTGCTCCCGTTCCAAACTAGCAGCAGCAGCAGCAGCAGCAAAATAACAAAGCAAAAACAAAAAGGCTAAAAAAATGTCAAGATCACAGGGCCTTACCTATCCAGGTTGCTAGCTCTGCTCCGGAATGGAAATGGAAGTGACATCAAAGGGGTGTGGTCAGCAGCCACGGGTAGTGCAGACCCCGTGATCTTCTGGATTTTGTTTGTTTGCCTCCACCGCTGCTAGTCTGCGGGAGGAGAAGTAGCAGTGGCGGTGGCTGGAAGAAGGCATGAGACCGGCCAGAGGAGAGGCAGCGGCAGTGGCAGCCTGACAGGGGTGGAGGCTGGAGGAAGGCACGGGACCAACCAGAGGAGAGGTAGCAGTGGCAGCCCAGAGACTGGAGCAGCGGGAGTGGAGCCCACCTTTTTGATTTGCACCTGGTGCGGACCACTGCCCCGCCATTGGTACGCCACTGGATGACAGTGTTATCCACAGAGATAGAGAAAGGGGGACGAGGGGAGGTGGGTTTAGGGGAAAAGATAAGAAGCTCCCTTTGGCCTATCTTATACATTGGAAGTTGGGTGTAGTTGGGGCAGGAGCAAACCCAAGTAACTCCTGCTCATTTCATCTCTGCTCTGAAAATGGCTGCCATGACCGAGACATCACTCCTGCCCTGACTAGGGATTGTAAGGTAGTCTGGGGGGAGGGAGGGGGAGGGGGAATCTACTCTTTGTATTTATTTATTTATTTATTTTTGTAGTGTGATTGCAAGTAATGCAGTTATGATCATGCTCAATAGTTTATATGGTAAACAGAGTGCTCCAAATACAGTACATGTTTTGATACAAACATAAGAACATAAGTGTTGCCATAGTGGGACAGACCAAAGGTCCATCAGGCCCAGTATCCTGTTTCCAACAGATAAATATCTGGCAAGATCCCAAAACAGTAAAATAGATTTTATGCTGCTTATCCTAAAATAAGCAGTGGATTTTCCCCAAGTCCATCTTAATAATGGCTTATGGACTTTTATTTTGGGAAGCTATCCAAATCTTTTTAAAACTCTTCTTAGCTAACTGCTTTTACCACAACGAATTCCAGAGTTTAATTACACTCTGAGTGAGAAATATTTTCCCAGATTTGTTTTACATTTACTACTTCATAGTTTCACTGTGTGCCCCCTAGTCCTAGTATTTTTGGAAAGAGTAAACAAGCGATTCACATCCACCCATTCCATTCCACTCATTATTTTATATACCTCTATCATATCTCCCCTCAGCCATCTCTTCTTCAATCTGAAGAGCCCTGGCCACTTTAGCCTTTCCTAATAGGGAAGTCGTCCCATCCTCTTTATCATTTTTGATGCCCTTCTCTGTACCTTTTCTAATCCCACTATATCTTTTTTGTGATGCGGTGACCAGAATTGCACACAGTATTTGAGGTGTATTTGGAGATCTTACATGTATTATTCTTTGTGGTATGTCTTTTCAAAGACATGTGTCTTTAGTAGTTTACGGAAGTTGGTCAGTTCATAGGTCACCTTCAAATAGCGTGGTAGCGCGTTCCAGAGTTGCGTGCTCAGGTATGAGAAGGTGAAGGCGTGTGTTAATTTGTATTTCAAACCTTTGCAGTTGGGGAAGTGAAGATTAAGGAATGTTCGAGAAGATATTTTTTGCATTCCTGGGTGGCAGGTCTATTAGGTCCGACATGTAGGCTGGCGCATCTCCATGGATAATTTTATGAACGAATGTGCATACTTTGAACGTGATTCATTCTTTGAGTGGGAGCCAGTGCAGTTTCTCACTTAGGGGCTTTGCGCTTTCAAATTTTGGTTTTCCGAATATTAGTCTGGCCGCTGTGTTCTGGGCTGTTTGGAGTTTTTTGAGTATATGTTCTTTACAGCCGGCATAGAGTGAGTTGCAATAATCCAAATGACTAAGTACCAATGATTGTACCAAATTGCGGAAGATGGTCCTTGGAAAAAATGGTCTTATTCTTTTTAGTTTCCACATTGAGTGAAACATCTTTTTGGTTGTGTTTTTCGCATGATTCTCAAGTGTTAGGTGCCGATCAATGGTGACTCCAAGAATTTTTTGAGTATCCGAGATTGGTAGATTAAGTTTTGGTGTGTTGATGGTGGTAAATTTGTCTTTGTTATGTTGCGAGGTGAGTACTAGGCATTGGGTTTTTTCCGCATTTAGTTTCAGCTGAAATGCATCTGCCCAAGAATGCATAATATGTAAACTTTGGTTGATTTTGTTGGAAATTTCACTTAGGTCTCGTTTGAATGGAATAAAGATCGTTACATCGTCAGCGTATATGTATGGGTTGAGGTTTTGCATCGATAGTAGTTTGGCTAAGGGTGTCATCATTAGGTTGAATATGGTCGGTGAGAGGGGGGATCCCTGTGGAACTCCGCATTCAGATATCCAAGTGGCTGATGTAGTCGAATTTGCTGTGACTTGATATGAGCGTGTAGTTAGGAATCCCTTAAACCAATTGAGAACTTTGCCTCCGATACCGAAGTATTCGAGGATGTGTAATAAAATTCCATGATCAACCATGTCGAAGGCGCTTGACATGTCAAATTGTAGAAGTAGTATGTTCTTGCCAGTTGCTATCATTGTTTGAATTTGGTCATGAGCATGACTAGTACGGTTTCAGTACTGTGGTTAGAGAGAAATCCTGACTGGGAGTCGTGTAGTATTGAGAACTTGTAAAGATACTCTGTGAGTTGTTTGGTCACCATTTTTGCTTTCCATTCCTTTCCTAGTAAAACCTATCATTCTATTTGCTTTCTTAGCCCCCACTGCACACTGAGTTGAGGGTTTCAAAGTATCATTAACAATGACACCTAGATCCTTTTCCTGATTGGTGATTCCTTTCCCCACATGCATCATTATGCACTTGCCTCATATTAAATGTCATTGGCCATTTGGACGCCCAGTCTCCCAGTCTTGTAGGGTCCTCTTGCAATTTTTCACAATCCTCTTGTGCTTTAACAACTTTGTATCATCAATACATTTAATTACCTCACTAGTTATTCTCATCATTTATAAATATGTTAAAAAGCAGAAGTCCCAGCACAGACTCCTGTGGAACACCATTATCTATCCTTCTCCATTGAGAATACTGACCATTTAACCCTACACTCTTTTTTCTATCTTTTAACCAGTTTTTAATCCACAATAGGATATTACCTCTTATCCCATGACTCTCTATTTTCCTCAGGAGTCTTTCATGAGGTACTTTGTCAAATGCCTTTTGAAAATTCAGATACACAGTATCGACTGGCTCACCTTTATCCATATGTTTGTTCACCTCTTCAAAGAAATGTAATAGATTGGTGTGGCAAGATTTCCCTTCATTAAATCCATTTGGCTTTGAGGTGGATTTTCAAAGCACTTAGACTTACGTAACCTATGGAACTTTGTAAGTGTAAGTGCTTTGAAAATGAGCCCCCTTGTCTCATTAATTCTTGCTTATGTATATGCACTGTAGTTTTATTCTTTATTTCCCGGCACTGACGTCAGGTTCACCGGTCTATAATTTCCCAGATCACCTCTATAACTCTTTTAAAAAATTGGCGCTAAATTGGCCACCCTCAAGTCTTCTGGTACCATGCTTGATTTTAAAGATAAATTACATATTACTAACAATAGTTTTGCAAGTTCATTTTTCAATTCTGTCAGTACTCTGGGATGTATACCATCCAGTCCAGGCGATTTGCAGCTCTTCAGTTTGTCAAATTGTCCCATTACATCTTCCAGGTTTACAGAGATTTGATTCAGTTTCTTTGACTCGTCAGCATTGAATACCATTTCTGACACTGGTATCTCTCCCACATCTTCCTCGGTGAAGACTGAAGCAAAGAATTAATTTAATCTCTCTGCTCTGGCCTTTTCTTTCTTGAGTGCCCCTTTTACCCCTCTGTCTTCTAGCAATCCAATTGATTCTTTTGCTCGTTTCTTGCTTCTACTACATCTAAAAAAGTTTTTACTATGTGTTTTTACCTCCAACGTAATCTTCTTTTCAAAGTCTCTCTCTGCCTTCCTTATCAGCACTTTGCATTTGACTTGCCATTCCTTATGCTGTTTCTTATTATTATCATCAGTCAGATCCTTTTTCCATTTTCTGAATGGTTCCTAATATTCTTGTGTCAGTCCTATTTGGTTCAGTTCATTTTGGAGCCTAGAAATTCATTTGATTCATTTGGATCTATTGACTTTAGTGGATCCAAATGAACTAGACTCTTAAATTTATATATTACTGCAAATGAGCTAAATGTCACAAAAAAAACTTTTGCTGGGTCTGAATTAGATGTCCTCTGGGTAGTTTTACATTTCTTTATTTATGTTTTATTACATCTTTTTCAGTAATAGCTTGAGGTGAATTACTGTATATACTTGAATATAAACCGAGATATTTGGTCCAAACAAAACGGGCCAAAATGGGGGTCTCAGTTTATATTTGAGCCGCTCCTCTCTCAATGCCACCTGATGACCAGCATTTCTTTCTCAACCTCACCCTGCCCTCCTGCAGTAACCAACCACAGGAAGGAGATGATGATGAACAATAATTGTCAAGAATAGACCATGGAAGATTTGTGCTTCTGGATGAAACCTCCTTCAAAGCAGAATGCCTTTCATTACCTCTTTATAAAAATAGTGAAGAAAAGGGAACCAATTTATCAGATCTCTGATCTTATAGTGGGCTCATGACTACCCAGTGATTGAAAACTAATGGCCGAGATTTCTGTTTCACTCCCTCATTCCATAGCGTCCCTCCAGACCAGCCCAGAAGGTGACTGATGGGTTGTGCATTCCTTCAGCAGGTGAAGAGTGAGAATTCTGACTCTCGGGAGAGCCAGTGGAAGCCCTGGCTAGCTAGAGATAGATTCAATATTCTCACTCTTCCCACAGGTGGAAGGTGGTGAGCCTTTCAATCTCTTAGTTTTTCTTTTCCTCTTTTTTATTTCTAGTGTTAAAAAAAACAACAAGTTCTTTCTTTTGGTACATAGAGGTAGTTTTTGTCTAGGTCGTCTTTTTTGTGCACCAGCGTCTCTTGAGTTTAACAGAGGCTGAGGCCCGCAGGGGTTCTCTTTATGCCTTGGGGGGGGGGGGGGGTAAAGTGTATTAGAAAGCCTGGCAAGACCTTCCCTATGCATCAGAGACATGAGTCAGCCACAGTGGGATGTGCCAGATTCTCCTTTCTGACTCTCATGGTCCATGATTCGTTTCTATCTGGTTCCTGATTGGGACAAATCTCGCCTCTGACAGTTGATGCGGTTGTCTCTGCGGTTCCCAAGAAAAATACAGTACCCGTGGATGGAGGCATGGCTCTTAAGGATGTTCAAGATTGTTGTATGGAGTCTCTGTTTTGGTGTCTCTATGCTGGCCGTTCAGGCTATCTGTGGTTCGTTGGTAGCTAGGGCTTGTTTTCGCTGGTCTGAGAGTGTGTTAGATCAGACTTCGGATGATTTAGCCTCTATAGATGTAGAATTTGGTAAGATTTGAGATGGAATCTGCATTTTTGGCTGATACCTTACATGATTTACTGAGAGCTTCTATTTCTTTAGGGTTGGCCGCACGACGATCTCTTTGGATTTGTGATTCGTCAGCTGATGTGGCTTCTAAATCAAAGCTTAGTGAGTTTCCCTTTTGGGGATCTTTTCTATTTGGAGATGAGTTGGACAAGCTAGTTAGGAGTTTAGGGGATACTAAAGTGCCTCGACTTTCTGAGAATCATCCTAGGTCGTCTGGTCACGGTTTTCTTTCAGGTTGAGGTCATGGCCAAGATTTTTGTTGGTTGAGAGCAGGTAGCTACTGCTCAGAGGTCTCTGTTCTTTTAGCTTTTTAGTCCTTTCGTGGTGCCTGGTGTGGTGGCAGAGATTGCCAGTTCCTCCTTTCAGTCCCCGGCCCATCCTGCCCAATGAAGATGTCCGAGCCCAAACTCGGATTCCTGTGGGAGCTTGCTTAATGCAGTTTTATTGGCGGTGAGCCCAGGTTACCTCTGATCAGTGGGTTCTCGCAGCTGTTCGTGACTGGTACGCCTTAAGAGTTTGAGCAGCATCTTTCTGATGCTTTCCTAGAGTCTCCCTGTCGTTCTCGCCTCAAGGTTGGCGCGGTCAGGGATACTCTGGGAAGGTTTCTCAAATTAAAGGCCGTCTGTCCAGTCCCTCCATCAAAAATCAGACAAGGTCGTTATTCCATTTACTATGTTGTCCCAAAGAAAGAGGGTTCTTTCTAGCCAATTTTGGACCTCAAAGTGGTCAGTTGGACCTTCAAGATCACCAGTTTTCATATGAAAACTCTTTGGTTGATCGTAGTAGCTATGCAGACCGGGGAGTGTTTGACCACTGTAGACTTGAGGCTTGTCTGCACATTCTGATTAGTCCAATACACCAGTTTCTTCATTTTGTAGTTTTAGGCAAGCATTATCAGTTTCGAGCATTGCCTTTCAGCCTCGCTATGGCTTCTTGTACCTTCACAAAAATTATGGTAGGGGTGGCGGCGGCCCTCAGGAAAGAAAGCATTTGGGCAGAGGTGGAAAATGTTGGTTGCTGCAGGGGGAGGGTCAAGAAAGAATTGCTGTTCATTGGGGGTGGGTGGAGACAGGAAATGTTGGCAACTGTGGTGGAGGGGGAGGGATGCAGGGTTGAGGCAGAAATTCTGATCATCGGGGGCGGAGGGGGGGGGGGGGCGGGAGGGGTGGACAACAGAAGCAAAGTCCCTTTATATTAGGGTGAAGAATGTACCTAAGAAGCAGGAGCTGGTTATGGCCATTTTTTTCCCTCACTTGACCAGCACCAGCATTTAATGCTGATTGTTTGAGGCAGCAGCATCAAAAGATCCACCAGAGTAGAACTGCATTACATCTGGTCTTATATGTGAACCTGAAAGTGAGCTGCACACTTGAATATAAACCCCCCCCGGTTTATATTCGAGTTTTATCCCCTTTTTTGGGAGAAAACTGTTATCTTGGTTAGGTTGATATCTGAGTATATTTAGGTACAGTGGGTATTTCTCTGTTTTGTACTTGAGGAAACAGAATTTTAGGTGACTTGCCGAAGGTCACAAGGGGCAACAGTGTGATTTGAAACAGCTTCCCCTGGATATTAAGCCTTCTCTGCCAACTCCCTTAGCCAAAATGTGATGCATAAATGTAATCATCTCTGGGAAAAGATGACTAAAGCCACCAGAAACAAAAATGAGGTTTTATTGAATTCTCTTAGAGCAAACAATTTGTAATACAACAGTCCAAACCTATCCTTTTATGTGAAAAAAATAAAAAAGTTATAGAAGTTCAAACATGTTATTTTTCCAACTGCTTAAAGACCCATGACATGAAAAATCAGCCATTCTCAACATTTTGGATCTGCTGCTTTAGTCACTTTTTTCTCAAAGATCATCACAAATGTTTAAAAAAAATGGACCCGAGAAGCCCCACCCCCTTGGGGTTGGTCTCATGTCTCTGTTGGGCAAGTGTCCCCCCAACTCTCCCTCAGCTCCAATTTGGGGCTTAAAACAGCAAACATTATCCTCACTGAAGCTCTGCCTCAGAGACAGCCACAGACAGAGAGACCTGATGGCAAGGTGACATACTCAGGTTTCAAGTTTATTAATAACTTGCTATCCTGCCTATCGGGAATATCAACTAAGTGGATTACAGGCTAGTAAAAGAGAGAGGAGAAAATGAGAGAAACAACAAAGACAGCGCAGAGAGAAGGGGAAGAAGGGAAGAACTACTCAGGCATAATAGGGAGGGCAGAGACAGAGGATGTGTGGGTGACGGGGAAGGCTATGAGCAAAGCAGGGGTAGAAGAAGGAACCAAAGACAACTTATGTGGATAGAAATGACAATCGGGCAATCAAAATGCTCTCAGATCATCTCCAGAAATCACCAAAACAAACATAAAATAAAAGACAAGTGGGTCAATGTTCAAATTTCCACCTTAGCCCCTGGATTCTATATAATGCAACCTAGTTGTGTGCGCAAATCTGGTCGTATTCTGGATTTGTGCACACAGCTTAGTTAACAAGCCAATCAGTGTTGATAATTGCCAATTGACAAGCAATTATTGGCACAAATTGGCATTAATTAGAATTTACTCACACAACTGTCTAAGTGTATTCTGTACAGTAATGCGTATAAATTCTAAGGTGTCTATTTGAAAAGGGGTGTCGCCATGGTCATGGAATGGGCAGGTCATGCATGTTTCTAAAAACTATGCGTGTTGTTATAGAATACACCCGGTCCATGCCTAATTTAGGCATAGGCATTTACACCAAATTTTACTTGGCGTAACTACCTGCAACTAAATCTAGTCATACAGACAGGCGCTAGGTGTATTCTATAAACTGCACCTAAATTTAGGCACGAATTATAGAATACACCTAGGCGTATTATTTGGTGCCAATTCTTTTGGCGTGATACATAGAATTAGTCCTAAATGTACACAGACTATTTAGACTACATTACAGACTTGTATTCCTCAGTGCTGCCTATGCAGTGTTATAAATTACAAGCAAAAAAGCCCATTTTGCTAAAAAATGAAATGGGAGCTAGCAAGGCTATCGTGTAGTAGCAATTATGTTATTATGTTAACCGTTAGGACAAATGTGCTATGATGATAAGGAATAATTGTGTAGGGTGTAAGTCTTCTTTTGGGAGCCATGTGATGTAGACCATGTTGGAGTGTGCCTCTGCTTCTCGCTTGTGATGTACACTACGTTGGACTGTGCCTCTGCTTCTCCTCTCTCCCCTGCCCTCACTTCCATGTCCAGCGATTCTTCTCTCTGCTCCCATCCCATCCATGTCCAGCAATTTTCCTCTGCCCTCCCCTCCCATCCCATTCATGTCCAGTGATTCTTCCCTCCCCTCCCCTCCATGTCCCGCGATTCTGGCCTCCCCTCCATGTCCAGTGATTCTCCTCTGCCCTGCCCTCCGATCTGTGTCCCGCAATTCTCCCCTCACCTCCCATCCCATCCATGTCCAGCGATTCTCCTCTGCCCTGCCCTCCATAGCCAGTGACTCTGTCCTTCCTGCCGCCCTGCCTTTAAGCCATTCATCTTACCTCAGGAAAACAGCGGCGGCAGGCTCTGCTCGCGTCGCCTCCAGCCTTCCCTTGCCTTCCCTCTCAGTGTCTCGCCCTCCTCTGACATCATGTCGTCTTTCCGCGAGGGTGGGACACTGAGAGGGAAGGGAACTCTGGAGGCGAGCTGACGTCAGCATGCTGTTACGAAGCCAGCCATCCATCCAGGGAAGCAGAGTGACCAATTATTATATAGATAGTCCAACTACAAAAGCAATCAGAGAGCAAACAATCTATAATTGTAATGCATTAAAATGCATGCATACACACTTATTTGAGGCAAAAAAAAAAAAATAGCGACGGAGATTCCTTCCTCAAGGATAATTGGCACCAATGACGCTCCTCTTAATCAGTACCAACAGATGGTAACTGAACGTATTCTGTACAACTCTGTTGCTATTTTGTTTGCCTCAGATAAGTGTGCATACATGCATTTGGCGTACCAAGGATTGGGTGGTCTGCCCCTTGTGCACGCTGCTCCTTCTGACGTTACTTCCTGTTCTGGGGCAGGGAACCGGTGGAGTCGACAGCCGCGCGGCTGCTCCCTGCACCCCAGGAAGTGATGCGCGGGGGTTGAGCTGCCTGGAGGTGATGCGCTGGGGGGGGGGGGGGGTCAGGATGATGCACTGGGGGAGGGGGTGTGCAGCAGTGATCCACCCTGAGTGGCTACCGACCTAGGAACACTACTAGATGGATATTCTCACCAGTTTGTTTATCAGTGTTCTCCCTTGTTGCCAAAATTGCTGAACAAATGCACCAGTTTTCGTCAAGGCAAGCTCATCTTTTGTTTGTTTTTTTTAGCTGAGGTGTTGGTTTCAGGGTTCTGAGTCAAGGTGTGCACAGGGGTATCAGGGGCATAATCTAGTCTCCATCCCCTCCCATCCCCCTGGATTGGTAAGAAAGGGAAAGGGGATGGGACTTGATATACTGTCTTTCTGCGGTTACAATCAAAGCAGTCTATATATATATATTATATAGAGGTACTTATTTTATACCTGGGGCAATGGAGGGTTAAGTGAGGAGCCACAATGGGAATCAAACCCAGTTCCCCAGGCTCCTAGGCCACTGCACTAACCACTAGGCTACTTCTCCACTCAAAAGAAAGAAAAGGAAAGAGGAGAAAAAGTAGTAGGGATTATGAATCCTGCGAAACGAATCTTATTGACTTTTTTGACTGGGTGACCAAAGAACTGGATGAGGGACATGCGCTAGATGTAATCTACTTGGACTTCAGCAAAGCCTTTGATATGGTCCCCCACAGAAAACTTGTGAATAAGCTGAAATGTTTGAATGTAGGACCAAAAGTGGTGAACTGGATAAGAAATTGGTTGACCGACAGGTGGCAGAGGGTGGTGGTAAATGGAATCTGCTCGGAGGAAAGGAAGGTGAACAGTGGAGTTCCTTAGGGGTCGGTGCTGGGGCCTATTCTGTTTAATATATTTGTGGGAGATATTGCTGAAGGGTTGGAAGGAAAGGTGTGCCTTTTTCTGGATGACACGAAAATAGCCAATAGAGTGGATACCCTGGAGGGAGTAGAAACGATGAGAAGGGATCTCCGAACATTAGAAGAATGGTCGAGGGTCTGGCAGTTAAAATGTAATGGTTTGAAACACTAACCTATCTTCTGGGGTACCTATTCCTTCTGGTTTCTCCTGTACTATTATACTTATTCTAACAGAAACCGTTATTTTTTTCTTTGCTGTGAAATTCGCTCTTATTGTGTGATTTAACTTAAATTGTAATAAAAAAAAACTTAAAAAAAAAATTCAATAACAGTGCTCAGTGCTTGCATATTACTCCGGATGAAATTGTTTTTAGTAATATGTCTCCCCCAACATCACTGCACTATAGCCTTCCCTACCTACCATCTCATTGGCTCCTATATATATTTTCGGTTCTTAAATCCACTCTGCTTACTTTTCTTTTATTTGCTGTTATACAAGATAATATACTTATCTTGGGGCAGGGCTTCTTCCTTATCGGCTGTGATGTGGTTTCATTCCAGAGTAACTAATAGTGATATTAGTGCGGTTGTGACTCCTCTAAGTCTTCACACTAGTAGAACATTGGGTGACTATGAGGCACGACTTACAAGATTTATGATATATAACATTAACACAAGTGAAAGTGTCCCATGGTGGAGATATAGCACGATTATTGAGGTGAAGAGAGCAAAGATTGATTTTTCAATGGAATACGGTGATACCACATGGTTTGAATCGCGAAATAGAATGGCTCCAAATTTAAAGGGAAGTGACATCAGAGGAATTTCATATATAAGGTAGAGCGCATGTGCGGGCATTTTTTTGGCAGAAGCACTTGAGTAGGAGTATGATTCCACATCAGGTACGCTATGGATATAGACGCTAAAAACAAATCATTCATGAATTAAAAGGATATGATATATAAAATAAAAGAAAGTAAGGGATAAAGCATGAAGTGAAGGAAAAAGTATAAGTAAATGTGCAGCGGTGACTAAACAAATGGACATTTATGTTTTAGATGAAATAGTTCTCCCGAGGACGCGAGAAAACTGCGAAACACAGCTAGTGTTGAGAACTAAGCGGGAATGATGGAAAATGAAGAATGAATGTGAAGACTTAGAGGAGTCACAACCGCACTAATATCACTATTAGTTACTCTGGAAGGAAACCACATCACAGCCGATAAGGAAGAAGCCTTGCTCCAAGATAAGTACATTATCTTGTATAACGGCAAATAAAAGAAAAGTAAGCAGAGTGGATTTAAGAACCGAAAATATATATAGGAGCCAATGAGATGGTAGGTAGGAAGGGCTACAGTGCAGTGATGTTGGGGGAGACATATTACTAAGAGCAATTTCATCCGGAGTAATATGCAAGCACTGAGCACTGTTATTGAATTTAAAAAAAAAAGGTTTTTTTGTTATAACAATATAAGTTAAATCACACAATAAGAGCGAATTTCACAGCAAAGAAAAAGAGGAAAAAATAACGGTTTCTGTTAGAATAAGTTAAAATTTAATGCCAAAAAGTGTAGAGTGATGCACTTGGACTGCGGAAACCCAAAAGAGAGATAACAGATAGGAGGGGAGACATTATTTATTTATTTGTTACATTTGTACCCCACATTTTCCCACCTATTTGCAGGCTCAATGTGGCTTACATTATGCCGTGATGGCGCTCGCCATTTCTGGTACAGACTTCATTATTTGTTGGGAGGCTGGCTGCATGCTGCTGTTGTTTCTGAAGGTTCCTAAAGTGGAACAATCTAGCCTGGGTCTTCAGACAGGTTAGGTAGCCAATCTTAACACAGTGCACCCTGGGGGCACTGAAACTGGCTCAAAGAATGTTAACAAGATGACAAGAACAAAAAAAAAAAGCCAGAAGATTTCAACATAGATAATCTTCAAGGAGTGTTGTGTAAACAGAAAAAACAACTAATGCCAGCAGCACCTTTGAGGAAGGAGAATTCCTTTTGTTGTAAATGTACTGTGGAAGACAGACAGTAAAAAGGCATGGAGAAGTGGTGTGATCAGAATGCATGGATATGGAATTCGGAACCAGAGATATATGACTAGTTAATCAAATTACTCCAAACTAAATTAAATAATTCCTCTATGGCCAGAATATAGTGATCATTAGTTAATGATATCTGCCCCTCATCAATTCATAACAGACCTCAGGAATCACGTAAATTATATGCTACAAATTGGACTCTTTCCGAAGGAAAAAGGAAACATTCTACTCACTCCTATACCCAAAGACGCAAAGAAGAGTGCCAGTGAACTAACCAACTACAGGTCAGTAGCATCCATACCCTTAATAACCAAACTAACAGAAGGAATGGTAACCAAACAACTCACAAATTATTTAAACAAATTCTCAATACTACACGACTCCCAGTCAGGATTTCAGTCTAACCACAGTACGGAAACAGTACTAGTTACTCTCATGAATAAATGTAAACAAATGACTGCAACTGGCAAGAACATACTACTGTTACAATTCGACATGTCTAGCGCCTTCGATATGGTTGATCATGGAATACTATTACATATCCTCGAGGATTTCGGAATCAGAGGAAATGTTCTTAATTGGTTCAAGGGGTTCCTAACCACACAATCATACCAAGTGACATCTAATTCGACTGCATCAGCTGAGTTTATCTTGTTGGGCAGACTGGATGGACAGTGCAGGTCTTTTTCTGCCGTCATCTACTATGTTACTATGTTACATGGATACCTGAATGTGGAGTTCCACAAGGATCCCCCCTCTCACCGACTATATTCAACTTAATGATGATACCCTTGGCGAAGCTACTATCAAGCCAAAACCTTAACCCATGCATATACGCAGACGATGTAATGATCTACATTCCATTTAAACAAGATCTAAAGGAAACATGCTCACATGGGCGGATGCATTCAAGTTGAAACTCAATGCAGAAAAAACCCAACGCCTGATACTCACCTCGCAATACAACACGAACAACTTCACCACCATCGACACACCAAAACTGAATCTTCCAATTTCGGACACCCAAAAAATTCTTGGAGTTACCATTGATCGACACCTAACACTTGAGAGTCACGCGAAAAACACAACCAAGAAGATGTTCCATTCAATGTGGAAACTGAAAAGAGTAAGACCTTTCTTCCCAAGAACCGTCTTCTGCAACCTGGTACAATCAATGGTACTCAGTCATCTAGATTACTGCAATGCACTCTATGCTGGCTGCAAAGAGCAAATAATCGAGAAAAACTGCACTGGCTCCCACTCAAAGAACGTATCACGTTCAAAATTTGTACCCTAATTCACAAAATTATTCACGGAGACGCACCAGCCTACATGTCAGACCTGATAGACTTACCACCCAGGAATGCTAAAAAATCATCCCGTACCTTCCTTAATCTTCACTTCCCAAATTGTAAAGGTCTTAAATACAAACTAACGCATGCGTCAACCTTTTCCTACCTGAGCACACAATTCTGGAACGCGCTGCCGCAAAGCCTAAAAACGACCTATGAACGAGCCAACTTCCGAAGTCTACTGAAGACCCATCTCTTCAACAAGGCATACAACAATGATCAACAAATATGAATTCCTGTACACACATCCAGAAATGCCCCTACAATATTTGCTTGCCAAACTACTATCATGTTTTTTTTCATTATCATGTTACCCAAGATCTTCTGCTATTACTAAATGTACATTTTCTTTATAATTCTTACATATTTCTTAGATATCTCTTACTATGTTTGCTTGTTAAAATACTACCATGTTCCATCATTATGTCACCCAAAAAACTTCTGCTATTACTAAATGTATACTTTCTCATGTATTCTCATTATTCATGATGTATTGTAAGCCACATTGAGCCTGCAAAGAGGTAGGAAAATGTGGGATACAAATGCAACAAATAATAATAATGTGATCTGCTTTATTTACTTGGTACAGTGCTATATGTGGTTGTTGAAGAACATGAAGTAATTTACAATAAAAAGAATACACTCAAAGACTCCATCCCACCTAATCTAGTACCCCTCATAACAACCCCATTTAAGATATCAGATACCATCTCCATAGGAAACCCCCCTTCCCTGCCAGACAGCCAGACCTTAAGCATCTTACAAAAATGTTGGTAATTGAGCTTGCTTTTAAGCTTCCATGAGAGGGCATTCCACCAACTATAGCAGGTCCTATGTAACAAAGATATTCGTCTGGTGGAAGACAGGTAAACCTTACTGAAAGGGAGGAGCTCCTATAGGTTTTCCTGTTTCAGTTTGTTTACTGTAAAATTATATCATTAGAAGTGACATGCATAGCTCCAGCACAGTGGATGCCCATGTTCTGCTACATCATGGAGAGAACAGGATATGATGTCATAGCCTTATGAATGCCCATGTATCAGCCTGACATGTGTCAAGCTGGGTTTCCCCCAATGTCCAGCAGTTTGAGATTCCTAAAGTTACTGATTTACCAACCTGTTGTGCATATCACTTAAGAAATTATTTAGAAGATGTGCACCATTTATTATTATTTTTTCCTCACGTTTTTTCTTAGGTTGTTTTTTCTCTCATTGGTTTTCTTTTATCACGTCTTTTCTTACTCTGCCTTTTGGCACTCTGCTTTTCCCCTAGTATGTTCCTGTTAATATCTACCTTTGGCAGCCCCTGCTTACCCATTTTTCACACATATATTGTCTTTTTCAGAAGGAATTGTGTATTCCTCAGTGCTTTATCTCTCAGTGTGTTAACCATCTAAACACTGAATATACCTTTGGAAGGTTAGTAATACAATTCCTCTTATTTGTTTCCCTCTTGGTATATCATTTCTATCTTTTGTCCTTTTCCCACTCCTTTGTAGCTCTCCCCCTCTTTTCTTCCCTTCCCCCCTTCCCCTTTCTTTTGAGCCCCCTTCATAAACTTAGTATTTCTATTTTTATTTCTAGTTCTATTTTATATATATATTTTTTCATCATCCTTTTCTTTATATTTACAAATATTGATTCATTATTATTATTTTTTCAGAAGGAATTGTATATTCCTCAGTGCTTTTTCTTCCACCCAAACACTGAATATACTGTACCTTTGGAAGGTTAGTAATACATTTTCTTTGATATTTTTCCCTCTTGGTACATTTTTTCTACCCTTTGTCCTTTTCCCACTCCTTTGTAGCTCTCCCTCTCTTTTCTTCCCTTCCTTCTCTCTTCTCCCCCTTCCCCTCCCTCCTTCCTTTTTTTTGAGCCCCCTTCATATACTTAGTATTTCTATTTTTTATATATTGTTTCATCATCTTTTTTCTTTATATTCACAAATATTGATTCATTCATTTTTTTCTTGGATACTTACCATTGGCGAAATGTTGTAAGGAAACCTCATTCTTTATGCTCTATATACATTACCTTTCAGACACAGTTCATGTGTAATTACTCTGCTCATAGACCATACATTGATCTATAGCCTATATGTAATGTGGTTTATCTGTCACATTTTGCATACTTCTTATATGTTCTTCTGGCAAAAGACCTCTGGACATTTATATATGTAAACCACCATACATTATTGGTTTTTGCTCTCTATTGTGTATATAAAAATCATACATGGAGAATATATTACAATTTACATATATATATATTCTTTTATGGTTTCTTTTGTATTATTCATGTATTCATTTACCTTGCAACACCATTTTAATGACATTTGATACTTTTAGACACTAATTGATATTATTTGACATTATTTATCTTTATTTTTTATTGATTTGAATATGCTATGCTTTTGTATTTATGATATTTTATATATGTTTACCTGTTTTTATTCATATATGCTTTCGAGATATGTATTTGAGATTTAATATATATACACAGTTATATTTCTTTTGTTCGCAATATTTAAGTTTTATATCTTTTATATCTGTTATTATATTTGTTTTTATAGACTCCTGAAGAAGGTGCTACGGTGCTGAAACATGGCTGTGTTGAGTCAACCATTTGCAATAAAGATCATTGTTTAATTAAATTATACGTCTCCCCCATTGTTTGGATATAGCCTATCTTCGCCACCCTTTCTCTGTTCCCTCCTATGATAGTATTTTTCATGCCTATGTATTTCTATGCCACAATGAGAAAGCAACCAGAAAAGCAATGCACTATTCTGCAGTAAATAGAATAGGACATCAATTTCCTACTTTTGGTTCCATATCCATAGGAACATAAGAGGCACTATGCTGTGTCAGACCAAAGGGCCATCAAGCCCAGCATCCTGCATCCAATAATGGCCAATCCAGGTCACAAATACCTGGCAGGATCCCAAGGAGCAAATTCATTCCTTATTGTTCACATCCAGAAATAAGCAGTAGTTTTCTCAATTCTTAACGGCTAATAATGATACAGTATATGAACATTTTCTCCAGGAACCTGTCTAAACACTTTTTTAAACCCAGCTATGACAGCTGCCTTACCCACATCTTCTGGAGCAAATTCCACAGCTTAATTGTCCATATAGTGAAAAATATTTTCTCTTACTTGTTTTAAATGTGGTATTATATCTGCTAGTTTAAATTTCGACTACGTCATTCTTTATGTAACAATAATTGTCTTCTCCCAATCTATCATCTATCAATAATGACACTATTGTAAGCCACATTGAGCCTGCAAAGAGGTGGGAAAATGTGGGATACAAATGCAATAAATAAATAAATAAATTAGTTTCATAGAGTGTAGCCTCATCTTAGGACTACTGGTAAAAGTTTACCTGCTCACTCCACTCATGATTTTATAGACTTTGGGGCTCATTCGTGAAAGAGAAAAACGTATAAGAAGTGTCATAAAGCAGCATTTGGACATTTTTCTCACCAAAACGTCCAAATCGGTATTTTCAAATCCCATTTTCCAGACATTTTTCTATACAGTTTGTCTTCAGTGCACCAAATCTCAAGGGGGCGTGTTGGGGTGTGTTAAGGGCGGGATCTGGGCGTTCCTAAGACTTGGACATTTTCATTTTGTTCAATTATGGCTGAAAAGCATCCACGGCTAAAACTAAGATGTTTTGAGCTAGACCTGTTTTAATAATGACTAAGCTACAAAAACGTGTCCTAAATGACCAGATGACCACTGGAGAAATAAAGGAATGACTCCCCCCTTACTCTCCCAGTGGTCTGTGAACCCCTACCACCCCCCAAAGATGTAAAAGAAACAGTACATACCAGTCACTATGACAGCTTCAGATGTTATAGCCAGTCCTATTAAAGCAACAAGCAGGTCCCTGGAGTAGTTAGTGATTGGTGAAGTGTGCTATGGAAAAGGGGACCTAGGCCCATAATCGCTCTAACTGTTACACTTGTGGTGGAAAGTGTGAGCCCTCCAAAACCCACCAAATGCCTACTGTACTCACATATAGGTGACACCTACAGCCATAAGGGCTATTATAGTGGTGTACAGTTAGGTACAGTAGGTTTTTGGTAGGTTTTGGAGGGCTCACTATACAATATAAGGGTGCAATGGTGAGATGTGTACCTGGGAGTTTTTAGGTGATGTCCACTGCAGTGCCCTCTAGGGTGCTCTACTGCTCTGCTGGGATGCCTGTGTGGCCAGTCTGCTAAGAATGCTGGCTCCTCTTACATCCCAATGGCTTGATGTTGTGCGTTTTTCATTTGGACGCTTTTGTTAAAAAATGGACCAAAAAGAAAAAGCAAAAAGCACAAAAACATCTTGCAAGTGGCCATTTTCAAAATGCAGTTTTGAAAATGGTTATATTTGCTATTCGGTTTCTGGATGTAGTCGGACTTAGACATCATATTGAAAATGCCCCTCCACATCATATCTCCTCTCAACTGTTTCTTTGCAAAGCTAAGAGTCTGAACCTTCATAGGGAAGCTATTTCATCTGTTTTTGGTTAATGTTTAGTTCATTTAGGGGGTCTTTTACTAAAGCTTAGCTCACGTTATCTGCAGCAGGGCCCATTTTATTCCTAAAGGCCCTGATGCAGATAACTCGAGCTAAGCTTTAGTAAAAGGCACCCTTTGCCTTTTCCCTCAGTGTTTGGACTTTCTTCAGTTCATTTCACACATTTATTTCAATAAAAAAGTTTTAAAACATGTTTTAAAACTTTTTCCTCAAGCATTAATCAACTTGTGTTAATTTGTAGATTGACATGCATTAAATAGATTTAATGCACATTAATTTTTTAACAACCCTAATGTATATCCTTAGAACACACAGCACAGCGGAGACGACAACAGGTGCACAGGTTTTTATTGATTTCATTTTACAAAATTTCAATATGTTTTATCTGAATGTTCACGTTTTATGTATATATTGTATGCATTTTCATTTTTGTTTATGCACATATACCCTCTGATTCTGTAAAGGTCACCAAAAATTGCATGCACAAATTTAGGCGCATTCCCAAATTGAATAACAAATCAACTTGTGCCAATAATTACCTTTTTAACAAGCAATTAATGGCACTAATTATATTTAAATGGGTGTTATGTGCCTAAACTTTATGTGCGGCCCAAAAAAGGGGGTGCAGAAAGGGGACAGTCATGGGCATTTCAGGTGGAATAGGGTGTGGCTTTCAGTTATACACATAATTACAGAATAACAGTGCTCCATGAGTAAACTTAGGCGTGGGCACTTGCACCATGATTTTGTTGGTGCAAATAGTTGTGCCTACATTTATGCAGGACCATAATGCTTAAAAGTTATTCTATAAACCTCGCTGAACTTTAGGCACGGCTTATAGAATAACACTTAGGAGATTTTCTTTTCGGCACCAATTTTTTAGACACCCCATAATGTTGTTTTTATATAGATTCCTGAGGAAGGCCTTTTGAGCCGAAACAAGGCCCGTGTCGAGTCTTTGTTGTTCTTTGAAAATATTTATTAAAGGACTTTACTGCACAATTGGCTTCTCGTCTCCACTGTGCTGTGCTTCTTTTTGGAATGTGGAATTTGCTCTTCTATTTTGCTTTCATCAGATTATTTTTCTGTATATGCATCACTTTGCATTTCTCCACTCTATATTTCACTAAGATGTATGTGTGTGCACTGTGATGTAAATTCAATAAATAGCACCAAAGTTTAGGCACTGGGATGATATGCGGTGAGCGCAAATTCTATAACAGCAGTTCCACATGGCATAAGCGCTCGTGCCTAAAGTTAGGTGTGAAACTGTGGACAATCTAGTGGAATTCATGCTTAGCATGATAATGTTATAATGTCTTTGTATCGCTCCATAGTTTGACCGCACCTCGAATACTGTATGCAGTTCTGGTCACCGCATCTCAAGAAAGATATAGTGGAATTAGAAAGATACGGAAAAGGGCAATGAAAATGATAAAGGGGATGGGTTGATTTCCCTATGAGGAAAGGCTAAAGCGGCTAGGGCTCTTCAGCTTGGAGAAGAGAAGGCCGAGGGGAGATATGATAGAGGTATATAAAATAATGAGTGGAACAGAACAGGTAGATATGAATCACTTGTTTACTCTTTCCAAAAATACTAGCCCCCTAGCATGAGATGAAGCTGGTAAGTAGTAAATTTAAAACGAATCAGAGAAAATGATTCTTCACTCAACGAGTAATTAAACTCTGGAATTCGATGCCAGAGAATGTAGTAAAAGCAGTTAGCTTAGCAGGGTTTTAAAAAGGTTTGGATAATTTCCTAAAAGAAAAGTCCATAAGCTGTTATTAAGATGGACTTGGGAAAATCTACTGCTTATTTCTAGGATAAGCAGCATAAAATCTGTTTTACTGTTCTGGGATCTTGCCAGGTACTGGATTGACCACTGTTGGAAACAGGATACTGGGCTTAATGGACCTTCGGTCTATCCCAGTATGGCAATGATTATGTTCTTACTAGTAAAACAGGCCCGTTTCTGGCACAAATGAAACGGGCGCTAGCAAGGTTTTCCTCGGAGTGTGTATGTTTGAGAGAGTATGTGTGAGATTGACTGTGTGTGTGAGAGAGAGAGTGAATGTGTGAGTGTGTGTGTGTGTGACAGAGAGAGTGAGACTGCTGGGTGCGAGTGTGTCTCCTCTGTCCCCCCTCCAGCCACCCAGCGATTCTACTTTTTCCCTTGCCCCCCTCCAGCCACCCACCGATGCTCTTCTCTCCCCTGCCCCCCTCCAGCCACCCAGTGAGTCTCCTCTCTCCTCTGCTTCCCTTCCAGCCACCCAGCGAGTCTCCTCTCTCCTCTACCCCCCCTCAAGCCACCCAGCGATTCTCCTTTGTCCCCTGCCCCCCTCCAGCCACCCAGTGGTTCTCCTTTTTCCCTTGCCCCCCCTCCAGCCACCCAGCGATTGTCCTATCTCCCCTGCCCCCCCTCCAGCCACTCCTCCACTTTAATCAGCATATATTAAATTCCCCCCATGTGCTACAGAAAAGCACCGAGCACATCCTATATAATCATTCTCACCTCCAACGTTCTAATGTGCCTGGTACTGTGGCTCCCTCAGAGGTGGTTTAGAATACACTGACGTCAGTGATGTCACTGACAGCTGATTCCAAGGCAAGGGGAGGAGTAGTGTTTCCCTATTCCTCCCCCTGCCTGGCAAACAGCTGTCAGTGCCCTCCCCTCGGCGCAACACCCAAGCCCCTGCCCTGCAAAACCGCGAGCCAGGCAGGGGGAGGAGTAGGGAAACACGCGGAGCGTGTTTCCCTACTCCTCCCCCTGCCTACCAATCATCTCTCAGTGCCCCCCGCTCGGCGCAACACCCAAGCCCCTCCACTCCGGCGCAACACCCAAGCCCCTACCCCCCTCGACGCATCACCCAAGACCCTCCCCCCAGTGCATCACCAAAGCCCCTACCCCCCCCCCTCTCGGGCACATCAACTCCCTCGCCACCAGCAGCCGCCAATACTAACGCTGTCCGGCCACTGCTGCTTCTCCTGTGGAGCAGCAGCAGCCGGTACAAAAAGAAAAAAGCCCAAAAAGATTTTTAACCTGAAACGCGGCTCCGTAGACAGCCATCTGGCATTGGCTGTCTTCACTGCAGCCGCTCCTCCTCTCCCCTCCACGTCACTGCCCCTGCAGGAAGACCCCGGAGGAGCACAGCAACGTCAGAGGGGAGAGGAGGAGCGGCTGCACAGATGACAGCCAATGCCAGATGGCTGACTACGGAGCCGTGTTTCAGGTTTAAAATCTTTTTTTGGCTTTTTTCTTTTTGTACCGGCCACTGCTGCTGCTCAACAGGAGACGCAGCAGTGGCCGGACAGCGTTAGTATTGGCGGCTGCGGGTGGCGAGGGGGTTGATATGCCTGAGGGGGGGTAGGGGTTTGGGTGATGCGCTGGGGGTTAGGGGTTTGGGTGATGCACCGAGGGGGGAGGGGAGGGTCGCTGGACATGGGTGGCTGGAGGGGGACAGGGGGAGGGGAGGGTCGCTGGACATGGGTGGCTGCAGGGGAAGAGGAGGGTCACTGGACATGGATGCGGGGGGGGGGCAGGGAAGAGGGAGGTTGGGAGGGGCTCCTGAGACCAGATGGGTGGCTGCAGGTGAGGGCAGGGGAGACAGAAGGGACGCTGCAGGGGGGGCAGGGGAAGCGGAGGGTCACTGGACATGGGTGGCTACAGGGGGGGCAAGGGGAAAAGAGAGGAAGGTCATTGGACATGGGTGGCTGCAGGGGGGCAGGGGAGAGAAGGGTCGCTGGACATGGGTAGCTGCAGGGGGAGAGGAGGGTTGCTGGACATGGGTGGCTGCAGGGGGGGGCAGGGGGAGAGGAGAGTCGCTGGACATGGGTGGCTGCAGGGGGAGCAGGGGAGAGAGGAGGGCCACTGCACATGCGTGGCTGCAGGAGCAGAGGAGGGTTGGTGGGGAGGGGGTCCTGAGACCAGATGGGTGGCTGCAGGGGGGGCAGGGGAGACAGGAAGGACGCTGCGGAGGGGGGGATTACCTTGCTAGCACCCGTTTCATTGCCTACCGAAACGGGCCTTTTATGCTAGTCCTATATAATAAAATGTACCTCCAACGTTCTGAAGCCGTAGTTCCGGAACATTGTAGGAATGCTTCAAGGCTTGAAGGCTTCACTTTCTCGGCTTCAGAACGTTGGAGGTGCGTTTTATTATATAGGATGTTCTTATCCTCACATCTAAAGTTTGGCACTCTTTCTTCAATTTACCCCTTAATGGTGATGCTCACAAGCTAAGGGAGTAATTTAAAAGAGACTGCCTACGTTAAGAAGGTAAGAAGGAGCCCGTTTTTAGGCTCTTTTATAAAAACACAAATTTAAGGTACCTACGGGTCTTTGTACAATGCTAAGGCTAAACTGGCAGAAATGTTGACAATCTGTGCAACTCGGTGTATGTTATAAAAAACCTGCGTACTTTGCAAATCTGACTGCACTCTGCCCTTTTACTAAAGCTTAGTGTGCACTAACAGAGATTAGTATGCACTAAGTAGGTATAAAACAGGACACGCAGCATTTAACGTGCATTAATGACTGTTAGTGCATGCCAAGCTTTAGTAAAAAGGCCTGTAAATATCAAGTTAGGCAAGCAAGATTATAGAATCAGGGGGTTATCAATAGAAATCAAACAAAATAAAACATGGAAAAGAAAATAAGATGATACCTTTTTTATTGGACATAACTTAATACATTTCTTGATTAGCTTTCGAAGGTTGCCCTTCTTCCTCAGATCGGAAATAAGCAAATGTGCTGGTTGACAGTGTATATAAGTGAAAACATTCAAGCATTACTATGACAGTCTGACAGGGTGGGAGGAGGGGGGTGGGTAGAAAGTACTTCCTACCCACCCCCCTCCTCCCACCCTGTCAGACTGTCATAGTAATGCTTGAATGTTTTCACTTATATACACTGTCAACCAGCACATTTGCTTATTTCCGATCTGAGGAAGAAGGGCAACCTTCGAAAGCTAATCAAGAAATGTATTAAGTTATGTCCAATAAAAAAGGTATCATCTTATTTTCTTTTCCATGTTTTATTTTGTTTGATTGCTATTGATAACCTTAAGAGTGGACTAACACGGCTACCACACTCCTCTACTTAAGAATCAGGAGGTAAACAGATAAGTGACTGATTTAATGTAGGTCTGCCGGCAGGCCTAAATTAAATGGATAGCTGCCAATGAGGACATGCATATTCAGCAGTACTACTTAAATATATGTATTAAGCTAAGCACCAAAGCTGGCTCTTAGCTTTGAATTGTAGTTGCCCTGGCTGAATATCAGGCCTATGGTTACATATTTACAGAGAAATGTCCCTCTAAGTCAGTGGAAGCTACACAGTCCATCAGCTGATATAGAATATGAACATACAGTTGGAAAATTGATGCCCTGCATCAAGAACAGCTAAAGCAGATTTCCCATTAATATACCACATACTGTACCACAATCAACACTGGATTATGTTAGCTCATGAAGCTCAAAGTCTTTCACATAGACACCAGTGCTTCTAATATTTTTTCTTTCTCTTTACTCTCAGAGCACACTGAAAAAAATGTCACATTCTCTTCCCACCCCCAATTCTAGTAGGACATTTGGAGCACTCAAATCAGTGAGGAAGGCCTACGGGCTTGAATATATTGAGAGAAGTCGGCATAAATAGAGAGGGTGTGGAGTAGCAGGACACCTCACCTAAATTTTTATTAGTGCTTCAGGCTCTGGCTGACAAGAATCTCTTCTTCTTTGAGAGTCTGCACATTCCTTTACTCAAAGATTTGAGCCCTGGAGGTCCTAGCACACCTTCCCTCCCTCTCCTGACAGTAACAAGCTTTCTCTGCTTCTGGCTTGCTGCCATAAAGATTGTGAAGTACACATCCCAGTTCTCCTGGTCAGGGTCTCCACAAACAAGGCCTACATGAGGGATCAAGCACACGTCTACTGCAAAGTTACAAACATCAACTGATAATGCTCATTGTCCATAAAAATGTGAATTTCATTTAAATTTCATTATTTTACAAATTTTGCTCCATAGTTTGCAAGTTAGCACTGAGGTTTTGTAAGCTCCTTGAGCAGGCACTGTCCTTCTGTGTTAAACTGTACAGCGCTGCGTAACCCTAGTAGTGCTTTAGAAATGTTAAGTAGTAGTAGTAGTAGGTTTGTAAGATAGAAACGTAGAAACATGACGGCAGATAAAGGCCATATGACCCATCCAGTCTGCCCATCCTCTGTAACCCCTAATTCTTCCTGTTCCTAAGCGATCCCACATGCTTATCCCATGCCTTTTTAAATTCTGGAATAGTCCTTGACTCCACCACCTCCACCGGGAGGCCATTCCACGCCTCCACCACCCTTTCTGTGAAATAATACTTCCTTAGGTTACTCCTAAGCCTATTCCCTCTTAACTTTGTCATATGCCCCCTCATTCCAGAGATTCCAAAAATCTTTAAATGCCAGAATGATACAGCAAACCAATAGCTATAATAGTGGCAGTCCGATGATTACTCCAATGTTTTACACAATTCTTGGTTGCATTTTAACCATCTCATTGTTCCTTGTGGCTACTCATTACCACACTGTAGCTTGCTCATTCATATCTCTCTTTGACGACCCCAATGATGCATCGGGGTATTTTGAGTTCAACTTTCGCCTCTGTGCTCAACAATGCCATTCTGCCATGACCCTACACGGATCGTGTTTCGCTATAACAGCGTCTTCAAGGGTTCACATGTGGCAAAACTCCTCCTGACTCCCATGGTCTGGTGCCAAACTTAGTCATCGGACTGCCACTATTATAGCTATTGGTTTGCTGTATCGTCCTGGCATTTAAAGATTTTTAAGGACACATCAATGACATTGTTCCTGCTATCAAGCATTGATTTGATGATGGACTAGATGCAGGGAAATGTTGGGGGGGGGGGGGGGTAATGTATGTATGTAGGAATGGAGGAATGAATGATTGTATGAGGGAAACAAAGGTTGTGATTTGGTGAGAATTTATATTTTAATAGGAGTTTGGAATAATTAAGATTCAATAATAAAGATTTGTATATGGCATACTTATTGTGTAATGTTTACAGTATGTATATTGAGATCTTTAAGTCTGTCCCCATATACTTTATGACAAAGACCACTGACCATTTTAGTAGCTGCCCTCTGGACCAACTCCATCCTGTTTATATCTTTCTGAAGGTGTGGTCTCCAGAATTGTACACAATTTTCTAAATGAAGTCTCACCAGAGTCTTATACAGGGGCATCATCACCTTCTTTTACCTACTGGCCATTCCTCTCCCTATACACCCAAGCATCCTTTTAGCTTTCGCTGTTGCCTTTTATACCTGTTTGGCCATCTTAAGATCATCACATGTGATCATACCCAAATCCCGCTCCTCCTTCATGCACAAACTTTTTCACCCTCTAAAGTGTACCATTCCCTTGGATTTTTGCAACCCAAATGAATAACCCTGCGTTTTTTAGCATTAAATCTAAGCCGCCAAATTCCAGACCATTCCTCTAGCATCGCTAAGTCCTTCCTCATGTTATCCACACAATCAGGGGTGTCTACCCTACTACATATTTTGGTATCATCCACAAAGAGGCAAACCTCACCAGAAAGTACTTCAGCAATATTGCTTACAAAAATATTTAAAAGAACCGGCCCAAGAACCGAACCTTGCAGCGCACCATTGGTAACATCTTGTCCACAAAATGAGCTCCATTTACCACTACCTTTTTGTTGTCTTCCACTCAACCAGTTCCTAACCCATTCAGTCACTTTAGGGCCCATACCAAGGGCACTCAGTTTATTTGTCGTGTATGTTGAATCGTGTCAAAGGCTTTGCTAAAATCTAAATACACCACATCTAGCGCTCTCCCTCAATCCAACTCTATGGTCACCCAGTCAAAAAAATTAATAAAATTTGTTTGACAAGATCTGCCTCTAGTGAAACCATGTTGCCTTGGGTCCTGTAATCCATTGGTTTCCAAAAACTTTACTATTCTCTGTTTTAAAAATGTTTACATTAATTTACTTACCACAGAAATCAGACATACTGGCCTGTAATTCCCAAACTCTCCCTTACTTCCACTTTTATGGAGTGGGACCACATCTGCTCTTCTTCAGTTCTCCAGGACCACTCCCGACTCTAGAGAAGTATTGTAAAGGTCAGCCAGCGGAGCCGCTAGAACTTTCCTAAGTTCCTTTAGTACCCTCGGTTTCATTTTTGGCCGCCAGAATTTCACCAGTTAAGTTGATATTCAGCTCTAACCTGTTAATTTTCTAGCAGTTAAAGGTAGGACTGCTATTTTTGCAGTCTTAGTCAACCGCGCTAACCACAAATATTCAGTGGTGATTACTAGCTATGTATTGCTGAATATTAGTGGTTTGCTGGCTAAACTTTATTTAACGAGCCAGGAGCCATTCCCGGCTGGTTAAATGGCACTGAATATCGGGGGGTTGGGGGTATGTTTTTAGCATGGAAATGACACTTATATTTAGGCATTAAAGTTATAGAATGAGGGGGATTGTAGATTCTTTTGTTACCATCGCAGGCTTCTTGGTTTTCTGTGTATATGGCAGCTCCAAGATCCTACAGATTTTTGAAAAGGATTCTCTCCTTACCTCCTGTTAGGGAAAGGGAAAGGAGGAGTGGCCTAGTGGTTAGGATGGTGGTCCTGGGGAACTGAGTTCAATTCCCACTTCAGGCACAGGCAGCTCCTTGTGACTCTGGGCAAGTCACTTAACCCTCCATTGCCCCATGTAAGCCGCATTGAGCCTGCCATGAGTGGGAAAGTGCAGGGTACAAATGTAACAAAAAAAAAAAGGGACTTGATATACCACCTTTCTGAGGTTTTTGCAACTGCATTCAAAGTGGTTTACATATATTCAGGTACTTATTTTGTACCAGGGGCAATGGAGGGTTAAGTGACTTGCCCAGAGTCACAAGGAGCTTTTAGAGGGTTCTGAGGAGTGGGAAGATCACTCTTCATGGCCCTTGCTCACTGGGTATCTACTCACCACTTCAAGTGTCTCAAACCTTTTTTTTGGGCATTGATGCATTCCAGAAAGGTCACTACCCACTCTGACAGCTTATATGGAAAACACATAATTTAACAAATGAATCAGGAAAAAACAATGCAGTTCATCTGTTGCTTTATAGACATAGACAAGAGCCTTTGAAAATCTTCTCAGTTCTTCTACTGGTTCAAGTCCTTTCTCATTTTCTGATGTATCTGCTCTATTACAGATGTTTGTGTCATCTGCAAACAGGCATATTTCTCTTTCTATATTGCTAGTGTAGATATTGAAAAACAGTTGGCCCCATACCTGAATTGTGGAGTACTCACTGGTCAATTTATTTTCACCACAGTGGACCCTAGTGACTATCCCACTCTGAATCATGTGTCTTAACTAGCTACTCCCCAAATTACAGCTTTTTCATCTGCTTCCAGACTAGCTAGTTGTCCACTAGTCCTTCATGTGGAAGAATGTTAGAAGTTTTAGCTGGTCTAAATAGGCAATATTAACTGCATCACTGTCACGATTGTGGCCGTGACCCCTCTTTTGACTCACTTTATTCTGCTGGTCAGCTCATGGGCTGGCTTCTATCTGCATTGTTGTGTTTGTCCTGTGTATTCCAAGCCTCACTTTGGTGCTCAGAGTGTAGGGTTTCTACTTCCTGTGTGTTCCAAGCCTCACTTCGGTGTTCAGTGTGTATTCCCTGTTTCTGTCCTGTAGGGTTTCCACTTCCTCTGTGTTTCAAGCCTCACTTTGGGTTCTGTGTATTTCCTGTCTCTGTCCTGTTTATAAGGAAGTAGTTGACTTTCATTCAGGGCCTTTGCAATGCCAAAGGTCCCCAGGTTAGTCTGTGTGCTTGTGAGCACTTCTACCTAGATCCTTGTTGCTTTGTTCATAGCCTGTGTGCCCGTGAGCACTTCTGTTTCTGTTCTTCTCTGTTTGTTTGCTTTGTGTCCTGCCTAGTCTGCCTTGCTTGTTCTAGTTCCCTCTAGCTTAGCTTCAGCCTTAGTTCTGTGGTTTGTCTGTGTGGGTCAGCTTTGTATCCTGCTTGTCTCTGCCTTGCAAGCCTTCACCTGTGGTTCTTTCCCTGCTTGTCTGTCTTTACCCTGGTAGTCTTTAGCTCCAGTCCCCTTCCTGCTTATCTTTGCCCTGTTTGTAGCCAAGCTTGTTGCTGAACCCAGTTCCAGTCCAGTCAAGCCAAGCTGGTTCCTGAATCCAGTCCAGTCAAGCCCAGCTTTTTACTGAATCCAGTTCCAGTCCAGTCAAGCCAGCTTGTTCCTGAGTCCGGTTCCAGTCCAGTCAAGCCCACCTTGTTCCAGAATCCAGTTCCGGTCCAGTCAACCCAAGTCCGTTCCAGTCTCCTGTTGTTCCAGTCTGTCTGTTCCAGCCCTGCCTGTCTACAGCTCCAGTCTTGTTAGTCCAGTCTTGTTTGGGGGATTTTGCCTCCTGCTGCCGCTCGTCAACAGTGGGCCAAAGGCTCACATTGTTCCAGAGTCTGTGACTGTTTGTTCAAAGCCTGGGATCGTAACAATCACCCTGATCCACTACTTTTGTCACATTGTCAAGACCTTGATTGAGATCTTTTTACAAAATCTCCTCCCTGTGATTTCAAATTGTCACTTTCTTTGACATTGGTGCCACTGTCTACAGATCTAACAGGCTATTCCATTACCAAAGTGGAGGAGTAGCTTAGTAGTTAGAGTACCAGACTGACATCCAGCAAAGCCAAGTTCAAATCCTACTGCTGCTGCTTCTTGTGATCTCTGGTAGAGGAGTGTGGTAGCCGTGTTAGTCCACTCTTAAGGTTATCAATAAAAATGTTTTATTTTGTTTGATTTCTATGTGATCTCTGGCAAATCTCTCCATTGACTCAGATGTAGACAAATTAAATTATAAGCTCTCCAGGGACAGGGAAGTATCTAGTGTACTTGAATGTAACTTGCCTTGAACTACCACTGAAAACAGTGTGAGTTAAATCCAAATAAACAGGTTCAGGACTTCATCTCTCTAGCAGGAGCTGCAGCTGAGTTGGCTCCAATCCACACCTAGTGGAAGGAAGCCCCCTACAAACAAGATCTGCCATTGTTTGGATGCAGCAGAGGAAAACCTGTTCTGTAGTTGAACACAGAATCATTCAGGAAGGTCTAGTATTCGTTTAAGAGCCCTTTTACTAAAGTGTGTTAAGTGGTTAATTTCAGTTGCAGGTTCGATTTTGACAGAAACCGAAGATCCTGGTTTCAGTCGGGTTCTAGCTCCCATGCTCCTTCCTCCAAGTCTTGGTTGGTTTGACTTTGGGAGGGGGCTGGGCCAACTGTTCCTTGTTTTCCCAATGTGCACTGTTAATGTAAAGCTTGTTTTTCATGGGATCTCTGTTGCAGCTGGTGGTAACCTGAGCTAATTTGGCTATTTGTGGGGTAACAAATAGCCTTCCTTAAACATCACCTGGCAGTAAAATTAAGATTAATTTGGGTCATATGACCCAGCATTTCCTGAAGCCTTAGCTGCAATGGTGGGACAGTAAATGGTTACATGGTGATCGGGCATAATATTTATCTTTCATGGTGGGTTCAAATTATCTGATGTTGCTGTACAATTTTGTAATACAGCTCAGGTGATGGACATTATGTTTAATTTAAGATTAACAATAAACAAAACTGTGGTCTATTTACTTCCACACTGTTGTCTTGTTCCTGGTTATTGCTTGATGAAGGTTATTTCTACAAATATTGTGATAGTTAAATTAAGAGCAAAGGATCTAAAAATATGAGGTATGAGGGACGGGTTGATGATAAGTTGGGTTTAGCAGACTGTTTTGGCACGCCACTCACCATGTTAACATATATAACATGCTAAAGCCTGTTTCTGTGATCGGTGGCACATGCAAAGCAATAATATTCTGATTACCTTATCAGTGGCATAGAAAAATTCTCTCACAAACAAGGACTCATGTAGTGAATAGAGTTATATTCTTATAAGCAAAGTGTGCTATAAGGCATGGTTGAATGGTGGTAAATTCTTTTGCCAGGAAAGCACTATGACTGGAACTATCTTAAGAGTTGCTCAATGAATTGCAGGCTTATAAATGCCCTTCCCAGTTTCACGGCATCTCTTTGTTTCCCCTCTTGGACAGCTAGGCGTGAGGTTTGAAATGTGCTGCAATAGATATAGTATTACCTTAATTTGTTATAAAATAGAAGACACAGGGCAATGCCTTTGATGTGAGATTACCATCAGACGCCTTGTCCTGCTCCCTCTGTTTAACCATTAACAAGCGCGCAAGTCATGCAAACTCCATTGGCTTGTTTGTTTTGTGCCAAGGGCTAGAATGAGTTCCTATCGGGGGTTCTGGCAAATTTATCAAAGCGGAGTGATTAGTTCTGTTGGAGAAGGGATTTCAGTAAACAAAAAGACAGGTGCATGCAACCCATTCCAGCTGGCAACAGCTCCACAGCATTCTGAGAGGCAATAAAACTTCTTTCAGGAGAAAGTATTATTCTATAGAAGAGAGAGAGTGAAAAGAGAGAGAGAGAGAGAGAGAGAGAGAGAGAGAGAGAGACAAAACAGTGGGCAAGAATAAAGGAAAGTGTAAGGAGAAAGAGTTGTAGCAGGACACCAAAACAGTACCTTCTTTTCAGTAATGGAAGGAACATTCTGGGTCCCTGCTCCAGAGCAGTGGCATTCAAAGTACTGAAAGTGTGGTCTAGTTGGTGAAAGCCCCAATAGTGGGTGCTCATTAGAAAGTGGAGGGAAGTATAAAACTTGAGTGAAAGGAGATGACCCGGGTCTTCCTTTCCATACAAGGAGCCCAATAAAGATGTAATTGGGAGTCCTACCCAGGGACCCATCTGGGCCTTGGTTTTCTAACATAAAGACCAAGCAGAGAAGAGTAACATAGTAGATGATGGCAGATAAAGACCTGTATGGTCCATCCAGTCTGCTCAACAAGTTAAACTCATAATATAACACGTGCATACTTGATCTTAATCTGTCCTTGCCATTTTCAGAGCACAGACCATGAAGCTTGCCCAGCACTAGCCTTACTTCCCAACTACTGGATTTCAAGGGAAGGGTCAGAAGAGGGGCTTGTTCCTTGGAGATGTGTGGAGAAAAGAAGGGGTTTAAGACTGAGCCAAAGCTAAATCCAGACAAGTAAAGAGTATGAGGCTGCTGCTAGTTCCACATTCAAAACAGGGAGAAGGATTGGAAACTTAGAGCAGTAAGAGTACAAGCTAGTGACCTGCTGTGACCTGCTTGCTTAGTCCAGTGAGGATGAACTTGTGGAAAGAAGAGAGGAAAAGGGAAATGGGAATTGCCTGTTGTGACGAGTCATGGTGTTTCCCATGTCATGTTTTTTCATGTGTCGTTAATAGAGCACACCTTTTTTGCAAAAAGTGTGCACTATTTGCAAAGAGGGAGCACTGTTTCAGAAACGGTGCATAGTTTTTCCTGATAGTGTGTGCATGCACTCATTATATGCAAATCTATCTCATACATATTCATTGTGGTAATTTTGAAAACCCAGCTGGCTAGGTATGCCTCCAGGAAAGGATTGAGAGGCACTAGGACTGGAACAACAGCAACTACAGCTTATTGGTAAATGTGACTATTAGGCTCATTTTCGAAAGAGAAGGCTCATTTTCGACATAAATCGGAAGATGGACGTCCATCTCCCAGAGACATCCAAATCGGTATAATCGAAATCCGATTTTGGATGTCTCCAACTGCAGTCCGTTGCAAGGATGTCCAAATTTCAAGGGGGCGTGTCGGAGGAGTAGGGAAGACGGGACTTGGGCGTGCCTAACATTTGACGTCTTTGACCCATAATCTAAAAAAGCAAGGATGTCCCTGATGAACACTTGGACATTTTCACCCGGACGTGTTTTTTTTACGAATAAGGCACAAAAAGTGCCCAAAATGACCAGATGACCACCGGACGGAATCAGGGATGACCTCCCTTTACCCCCCAATAGTCACTAATCCCCTCTCATCCTCAAAAAAAATCTTTAAAAATATTTCATGCCAGCCTCAGATGTGATACTCAGGTCCATGACAGCGCATGCAGGTCCCTGGAGCAGTTTTAGTGGGTACTGCAGTGCACCAGGCATGTGGACCCAGGCACATCTCCTCCTACCTGTTATACTTGTGGTGGTAAATGTGAGCCCTCCAAAACCCACCACAAACCCACTAACTTTCCCCTTCCTGTTCCACATGAAGAAAAATGACAAAATAGTCACAGTTAACCGGAGCTCCTAACCGTGCTTCCTACTAAGACGCCATCTTGTTTCCTCTGCTAAGCAGATTTTTAAATGCATGTTACTTAAAGAGTACTTAAAGAGCCTCTAAGTTTGTACTGTGTCTGAAGCAATAGAGGTTTGTGATACTAGAGAGGGGATTGGGTGTGGCTGGTCGGATGAAAAGGTCCTATGGGCTGGACCTGGCTTGTGAGCTATATTTTGTGTATGCAAGGGCAGAGGAAGTACAAACTGGCATATCCCAAGTACCTGTTTGCCCTATGTGTCATATCTTTGTAAAAAAAAAAAAAAATACCATAGTTAGACAAACATTAGGTAAAGCCATTTACTTCATGTTCATGCAAATGAAGAAATAGTAAACAAAAGGAAATGTGAGGCAAAGATAAGGCTCTCAGCGGGGGACAATGACACATATCCTGCTGCTGCTCCTTGTGATTTTGTGTAAATTGGATAACCCTCCACTGCTTGAGGTACAAACTTATATTCTGAGACCTCCTCCAGGGCCAGCAAATTACTTAGCCTACGGCTGAGGAGAGACATGATAGAGGTAAATAAAATAATGAGTGGAGTGGAACAGGTGGATGTGAAGCGTCTGTTTACGCTTTCCAAAAATATTAGGACTAGGGGGCATGCGATGAAACTACAGTGTAGTAAATTTAAAACAAATCAGAGAAACTGTTTCTTTACCCAACGCATAATTAAACTCTGGAATTCGTTGTCGGAGAACGTGGTGAAGGCGTTTAGCTTAGCAGAGTTTAAAAGGGGGTTAGATGGTTTCCTAAAGGACAAGTCCATAAACCACTACTAAATGGACTTGGGAAAAATCCACAATTCCAGGAATAACATGTATAGAATGTTTGTACGTTTGGGAAGCTTGCCAGGTGCCCTTGGCCTGGATTGGCCGCTGTCGTGGACAGGATGCTGGGCTTGATGGACCCTTGGTCTTTTCCCAGTATGGCATTACTTATGTACTTATGTAAATGTAACTCACCTTGAGGTACTGCTAGAACAGGTGAGCTAAATTCAGATAAATAACTAAGGGGTCCTTTTACTAAGCTGTAGTAAAAATAGGCCTTAGAACGCCCTTATGCAGGTCTTTCCTGTATGCTAAGGCTATTTTTACTGCAGCCATAAAACACCTGATTTTCTATTTTTTTGTATTAATGGCCATGCGCTAATGTTGTCATTAGTGTGTGGCCATTGTTAAAAATGACCAAGGGAGCACTTACCATTGACAATTTTGTAGTTGGTAAGGGCTCCTGCATTATCTGTGCGCTAACCAGTTAGCTTGCAGAAATATAAGTACCCTAACTGGTTAGTGCAGGAAAGCCCACTCTCTGTCCCTGAGATGTCCCCTCAAAAAAAATAAGAGATTTGTTTTTAGTACACAGTTAGCGTGTGCAGATTGCAAAGTTACCACAGGACGCCTGAATGTGTCCTGCACTTCTCCATTTTTTGTTGCATTAATGCCTAAACCAGCTTAGTAAAAGGTCCCCTAAATAAATATCATGTATGTGTTTCCATATATGTTGGTGTTGCATGTGTCTTTGGGGCCCCTTTACGAAGGCGCAGTAGGGCTACTGTATGGGTAGCGTGCAGCAAAACAGCATTACCGCTGGGCACACCCAGGTGCTCTGCGGTAGTTCTGCTTTTGCTGCATGCCGTTTCTCATGCTAGAAAATAATTTTTATTTTCTAGCGTGGAGGGCGAGGAATAGGCGTGCCCAGCAGTAATCGGGCAGCAAGGGCACAATGCCACATGCTGTCCGATTACCGCATGAGTAGTGTGTGAGCCCTTACTGCTTACTAAATAAGTGGCAGTGGTAAGGGTTCAGGTGGTAATTGCCATGTGCTAATTTGAAAATTAGCGCATGGCCATTAATGGCAGATTGTAAGCTCTGTCGAGCAGGGACTGTCTCTTCATGTTCAAGTGTACAGCGCTGCGTACGTCTAGTAGCGCTTTAGAAATGATAAGTAGTAGTAGAATACACATTCAGCCATTTTAGAGCCATTCTAAAAAGTGGCTGGAGCGCACGGGAAACCCACATGCTAAAACTAATGCCGGCCACTTTTTAGGGTGGCTTACTAAAAGGACCCCTTTGTGTGGTATTATGAATCGCATCTATGTGTCTTTATGATGGCTCTTTATGTATGTTGCATATGTATATGTTATACTTTTCAAGGGATTTCGATGTTAGGTCAGATCGTTTTCAGAAATGTTGCTAAAGAGCACCTTACTTTACTGGCTAGAAAACTGACTCTCCATAGCTGAAAACAGTGGACACTCCAGATAGGAAATGCAGCCAAGAGTTTGGGTAAATGAGGGGATGACAGGAAAGTGGTCGCTGCAACCTCACCTCACCATTCACCCTCAGAAGTACTAGTGCATATAACCTGAGAAACCAATGTTTAGAAATAAAGGTTGACAACCTAAGGGGCTCTTTTACTAAGCCTCGGCAAATTCCTGGCTTAGTGCATTCTAACGCAGACTTTCCTGCTTACTAAGTGCAGATTTACTGTGAGCATAAGAACATAAGAGTAGCAATACTGGGTCAGACTGATGGCCCATCTAGCCCAATAACCTGCTTCCAATAGTGGCCAATCCAGGTCATAAGTATCTGGCAGAAACTCAAATAGTGGCAACATTCCTTGTGGCATAAAAGTCAAGCATTTCTTTCTTTTCTTCTTTTTTTTTTTTGCAGGTTGTGTGCTCAAGTTTGCATTGGAAGCCGACCGAATTTTGGTTTCAGTTTTGATTATGGTGCCAAAACTGGCCCCAAATCCTTTTACTGTCTGGTTTCAGTTTCTGCTGAAAGGTTATTTTAAATTTTGTATGTTTTCGGTTTCTGCTGAATATGGCCATGTGTTTTTAGTGGAAGCCGAAAATTTGCGCTTTGTCTCATTTGTCTTCATCCCTCTCCCCCCAAACAAGAGTTACCCCTCTTCTTAGACCCCTGCGAGTGCATCCTCCCCAACCTGTGGACCCTCTCAACCTATTTTACAATCCTTGGTGGTCTAGGGGTGTAGTTGGGGCAGGAGTGATCCACAGTTACTCCTGACTATTCCGGCTCTCCTCTCATGGCTGCAGCGACTGGGGCATTGCTCCTGCCCTGACTACACCATTAGATTAACATGGATTGTAAGGTAGCCCTGGGGGAGGGGGGAGCTATTCTTTAAATTCTCTTTTTTTTGTACTGTGATTACACGCAATGCAGCTATGATATTGTACAGTAATTTATATGCTAAACAGAGTGCTCCAAATAAATGCTTTTGATACAAAATTTAATCAGGAATTTAAATCTGTATATTTGTGATGATAAACTCCTTAGGAATGAGCTTCTGTGTAGAAAAATTTTCATCAGCTGTCACTCCTGAGTATGGTGCAAATGTTGCTTTTAGTTTTCATTAGCTGTGGTCAATGTGTGTGGAGGCTATTTTGCCTGGAGGTACAATATAGCTTTTCATTATTTAAATTATATTTTGGCTTGAATACTGTGGGTTTAGCAGACTGCAAGCTCTGGAAATCCCTGCGTGGTCAGCACATTCACATAACCAAACTTAGGGGTCCTTTTACTAAGCTGCTGCAAGCACTAATGCGTGTCTACCACAAGTTAAAATCCACTACTGGGGGGGGGGGGGGGGGGACGTGCTGAGGCGTCCTGCAGTTTTGTGTTTTTCACATGCTACTCACATGCTAAAAAAATAGAAAATATTTCTTAGCATAGGGGTGCGTGTTTGGGGAGCAGACAGTAGGCATACCCAGTGCTAATTGGTTGTGGTGGCAAGGGCTCTCACGCTAATGGTCACATGCTAATTAGGAAATTAGCATGCCATTAATACAGAAAATGGAAGATGCAGCCATTTACAGCCTTGCTAAAAGTGGCCTCAGTGTGCGGGAAAGCCCCGTATTATTGACAGTGCAGGCCACTTTTTTTTAGCACAGCTTAGTAAAAGGACCCCTTAAGTTTTTTTGGTTACATTTGTACCCTGTGCTTTCCCACTCATGGCAGGCTCAATGCGGCTTACATATACAGGTACTTATTTGTACCTGGGGCAATGGAGGGTTAAGTGACTTGCCCAGAGTCACAAGGAGCTGCCAGTGCCTGCAGTGGGAATCGAACCCAGTTCCCTAGGACCAAAGTCCACCACCCTAACCACTAGGCCACTCCTCCACTTCGGCTTCGGCCAGCACCAGATGAATCTCGGCTGCAGTTTTGGTTTCAGGCTGAAACCTTTCAGATAGTTTCAGTGGCAGTTTCGGTTTGCCTCTAGTTCGCATTAGCACACAATAGCTGCAAGACATAACATGGGAGCCATAATTGCTTCCTATTTAGGAGAGATGCTAAGCCTTAACTCAGCATTATCTAGTTAGCACACACTAATGTGAATCCCTCGGCTACATGGTAAGCTGTACTGTACATAAAGCATTAGCATCATAGCATCATATCTATGTTATTTGAATGTTCTAATGTGTGCTTATTAGATGTTTCATTGGTATTGTACTGACATTGTATTCTATCTCTGTTAAATTTGTGCATTTTTTATACTGTTTCATGGTAGTCCTATTATTAGGTTTCAGTTTGCTGTTTTAAAGTTTACCTCATTTATTGTATTTTTATGTCTGATCCTTTTACTATTGTTATGTTGTTAACAAAATTGTACGTTTTATGTTAAATAGCTAACACATGGGTTAGAGCAGTATTTTCCAAGTCGGTCCTGGAGTACCTCCTTTCCAGTCAGGTTTTCAGGACATCCACAATGAATATGCATGAACTTGATTTGCATACACTTCTTCCATTATATGTAAATCTCTTTCATGCATGTTCATTGTGGATATCCTGAAACCCTGAGTGGCAAGGCAGTACTCCAGGACTGACTTGGGAAACACTGGGTTAGTGCATGCTGTACGTCTTTTCTTGTGCGCTAAACATGCGTCAGGGATAATGCCTTTTAGTAAAAGGGCCCCTTAGTCTGTACCTGAAATAATGATATTAGTGTGTGCTAAGTACCATATGGCCCAGAGGTATGAAATAGGATGGCAGCGTTTAGCGTGCATTAATGTTCATTAATGTTTATGTTTATATCAGGGGCATAGCCAGACCTCAGCAGGAGAGGGTCCAGAGCCCAAGGTGGGGGGGGGGGGGGGACATTTTAGCCCGCCTTCCCCAGCCTCCGACCCCCCCCCCCGCCACCGACCCTCCCTCGCCATTTTCGACCCCTCCCCCGCCACGGACCCTCTTCCGCCACTTTCGATCCACCACAAGATACCTTTGCTGTTGGGGGTCCCCAACCCCCACCAGCCCTAGTTTTCTTCAGCACCAGTCTCCGGCACGTTTGCTGATCTGTGCTCAGTTTCACTTAAAGGAACGTGCAGGAAGTGCTGGACGTCAGGACTCACAGCACAGATCAGCGAATGCGCTGGAGACCGGCGCTGAAGAAGACTAAGGCTGGCGGCGGTTGGGGACCCCTTCCAACAAAGGTACCTTGTAGCAGCAGTGGGTCGAAAGTTGAGGTGGGGCCCATCCCCCCGTGGCCCCACCTAGCTACGCCCCTGGTTTATATTTATTTTAAAAACTTGATATTTCACCTTTTCAAAATAAAATCAAGGCGGTTTACAATATTTAAAAAAAAAAAAGAGGAAGAACCAGAAAAGAATTACAATTCAGAAAGAAAAGAAAAAACCCACACATAGTCTAAAACTTTAAAAAATGAACAGTCTGGAAGTCTTGTCAGGTCCAAGCCCCCTCGGAAAGCGCCTGTGTAAAGAGAGAGCCTTTCCTCGGGGCCCTAAATTTACTATAGGATTTCTGGTGGCATGGCATTCCAAAGTGTTGGGGCAATAGAAAAAAAAAGCAGAGTGACAGGTTGATGTGCACGATAAATGCGTGTCTAGCTTTCAAGAGTTATGCTTCCTTTAGTGCAAATCCTGGTGAAGGGATGGGAACAGAGTTCTGGAGAGCTAGTCCTAGATAGATTGTTTAATAAGAAGGTATCACCTGCAGCTGATTTGTTTACATTTATTTGATACTTGTCTCAGTGGATTAACAGGGTAACCACATGACTGTAATAAAATACTGTAAGGCACATTGAAGGCTTCTCATTTTTAGGACACATCACCAAAACTGGGGCAAAGCTGATATTTCAAGACTAGGAATGACTTATCTGTGTTAAGGTTGACAGCATGTTGTGGCTTGGTAGAGGCACACAGTGTACTGAAATGGCTTCTGTTGAACTTTGGAGCAGATGGCCTTTGTCATATATATGTGCAGCATGGGCACCCATTATTTTCAGTGAATGAAACTCAGTAGCTTGGATTGAGCAGTCTATGATCATGAAGTTTTTTTTAAATAACTAAGGGTCCTTTTACTAAGCTGCAGTAAAAAGTGGCCTTAGCACCCTTACGTGGGTTTTTCCTGCAAGCTGAGGCCATTTTTACTACAGCCGTAAAAATGGCTTTCTCCTATTTTTTGCATTAATGGCCATGTGCTAACGTTGCCCTAACTTTTAAGGTTCCGCATGGCAGGACCCCAGATTACTTATGACGTTTCATTATCCCCTATGTCCCTGTGTGAGTACTTTGATCTCTTATTGATCATTGATTGATACAAATGTATATAAATGCTAGAACATGTAGACGAACATGGCTTAATGAGACAGAGTCAGCATTGATTCAGCCAAGGGAAGTCCTACCTCACCAATTTGCTTCATTTCTTTGAAGATGTGAATAAGCATGTGGATAATGGTGAGCTGGTTGATGTAGTGCATCTAGATTTTCAGAAAGCTTTAGACAAAGTTCCTCTTGAGAGACTCCTGAAAAAATTAAAAAGTCATGGACTAGGAGGCAACGTCCTTCAGTGGATTAGGAATTGATTATTGGACAGAAAACAGAGGGTAGGGTTAAATGGCCATTTTTCTCAATAGAGAAGGGTAAATAGTGGAGTGCCACAGGGATCTGTACTAGGAGTGGTGCTATTTAACATATTTATAAATGATCTGGAAATTGGAATGATGAGTAAGGTGATTAAATTTGCAGATGACACAAAATTATTTAAAGTTGTCAAAATGCATGCGGATTGTGAAACATTGCAGAAAGACTTTAGGACACTGGAAGACTGGTCATCCAAATGGCAGATGAAATTTAATGTGGACAAATGCAAAATGATGCACATTGGGAAGAATAATCGGAATCATAGTTACCTTATGCTAGGGTCCACCTTAGGAGTCAGCACTCAAGAAAAAGGTCTAGGTGTCATTGTAGACAAGACACTGAAATCTTCTGCTCAGTGTGCTGCGGTGGACAAAAAAACAAACAGGATGCTAGGAATTATTAGGAAGTGGATGAAAAATAAGACCAAGAATATTATAATGTCTCTGTATCACACCATGGTGCGACCTCACGTTGAGTATTGTGTTCAATTCCGGTCGCTGTTTCTCAAAAAATATATAGCAGAATTAGAAAAGGTTCAAAGAAAAGCACCCAAAATGATAAATGGAGAAAAGACTAAAGAGGTTAGGGATCTTCAGCTTGGAAAAGAGATGGCTGAGGGGTGGATATGATTGAGGTTTTTAAAATCCTGAGTGGTGTAGACCGTGTAAAAATTAATCGATTTTTCACTCTTTCAAAAAATACAAAGACCAGGGGACACTTGACAAAATGACATGGAAATATTTTTAAAACAAATAGGAGAAAATATTTTTTTACTTTGGAACTCACTGCTGGAGGATGTACTAACAGTGGTTAGTGTATCTGGGCACTACTGGGTTGATATTCAAAGTGATTTAAGCAGGCAGGAGAGGCTTCTGCCCGCTTAAATAGCTTCCCACTGTCTAACTGGGGATATTCAGTGCCACGTAACCAATGAGTACCACTGAATATCCCCTCAGACTGCCCAAATTAAAAGTGAGCAGGTCATGGGCAGTGCTGTGGTTGGCACCGAGGAGTCCCAGATTATGTGGGTGCTGGCAATATTCAGTGCTAGCATCCGCATAGCTAAGCGGTTTCATTTAAGCTTTTCCGGCGAAGGGAAGGTGGTAGAACTAGAGGACATGAATTGTGGTTGAAGGGGAGCAGACTCAGGAAAAATTTCAGAAAGTATTTTTTTCACACAGAGAGTGGTAGATGCTTGGAATGTCCTCCAGCGGGAGGTGGTGGAGATGAAAACGGTAACGGAATTAAAAAATGTGTGGGATAAACACAAAGGAATCCTGTTTAGAAGGAATGGATCCACAGAAGCTTAGCGGAGATTGGGTGGCAACACTGGTAATTGGGAAGCAAAGGTAATGCTGGGCAGACTTCTATAGTTTGTGCCCTGAAAATGGCAAGGACAAATCAAGGTCAGGTATACAGATAAAGTGGCACATACGACTTTATCTTATTGGGCAGACTGGATGGACCGTACAGGTCTTTATCTGCTGTGATCTACTATGTTACTATGATGCCCTTTCTTCTTTCAGTCTGATTATTTATTTATTTTAAACATTTCTAACCTACTTTGAACCGAAGCATCTACCATAATAACATACATAATTAAAAACAAATACAAAAAATACTAGACATAAAATATTGCTTATGAGTTTACGCTAGTCTTGTCAGTGTGGCTGTTTTCCTGTTGCTAGGTTGGACTGTGTACAGGGCCATGATGTTTTGACAAATGGGAGTTTATCAAATGTCAAAATAAATAGATTTTTATAGACTAAGACAGGCAGGAGATCCTTGGGATCCTTCAGTTTGCCTCTTTCTTACTCAAGGGTGACCAAATGCAGCACCCCTTAGTGTTCTGGTGCTCTTGGATGCTTCTCCTTTGGTTAGTATATCAGCTCTTCCAGTGCAGAGCAAGGACAGAATGAGGACATTATGCCCAGCTTTACAGATAGCAATGATATTCAGTTGCTAACCATATAGTTAAGCAGTTTAAGGGGCCCTTTTACTAAGCCGTGTAGGCACCTACGCGCCAATTCAGAACTATTGCATGGCCCAGGTGGTAATTTCATTTTTTACGAGCGCTCACTATGTGCGCTGGAAATTTTCCGGTGTGCGGTGCTAACCAGGCAGTAATCGATATTATACATGTGCTGATGATTACCGCCTGGTTCATGTGTGAGACCTTACTGCTAAGGTCTCAGGCCCAAAATGGATGCGTGCCAATTTTCATTTTGCCGCATGTCCATTTTCGGCCAAAAAGAAGCACTGAATAATGAACCTGCGCCCATCCAATACACACGTCTATTCTAGCACAGGCCACTTTTTGGCACACCTTAGAAAAAGGACCCCTAAGTTAGGACAGAAACAATGCTTATATGCTTCTAGCTACTGATGGTGAGTGTGGTTTACTTATATTTCGTACTCCCACCTATTCATAGAGCAGTGCTGATTATATAGATATATATTTTTTTCAAAATGCCGCCACTATTGAATATTGGCTCATCAATTTCCTGCAATTCCCTGAAGGGGATAAAAAATACAACCAAGCAATCAAGCACTTACAGGAATTTTATTTTATTTTTTTATTTATGTTAATTTATATACCGTATCTTATTGCATCTGCAAAACAGAACGGTTTACATATATATAAAAAAAATTGGTATATACAAATAAACAGACATAGGAATTCCATTCATGACAGGAAAGCACAGCAATCAAGATAAACTACATAATAAATCAATACAAGTTAAAAATCTAATATCCAGGAAATAGATCTGTGGGCTGTTTAGCTTCATACTCACATTGTGTACTTCTGAACAAAAGTCCTGCTGAGATTCTTTTTCAAATGTTCATTTGGACAAAAGATGCACTCCGCTGGAGAACCCTAATGTTGGGATCCAAGACATTTGACCACGTTGTTAGTGAATCTGTCATATCAGCTCTATAGCGTAATATATAATAGCAAAAACCAAAGACAAACACCCCTCCCCCCACATGGAATCCAAGCTTTGACCATATTGTAAATGATCCCACGTCATATCCAGCCATGTTATATGGGATTTACAGTGTACTTCAAAATGATACAAACACACAGTGACCAGCAGGCATTTTGCTGTTTTGTGTACACCCAAATGTTAAACCTTGCCAATAGCATTTTCATTTGGAATCACCACACCCTCTTTTCTGAAATGGAACAACTGCTGCATATAGTAAACATTGAATTCAACACAGAAAAGTAAAACTGTCATCAGTTGTATGAGACTGACTTGTTAATGTTGCAAAATATCACCTCCCATGATGCACTGCAAGTCATATCGCACATAGCAGGAACTAATCTATATGGCTTACAGTAAATCTTGATAAAGGATGATTGTAAGAAAGGAATAGTTTGTAATGCTGAGAAATAGTGTGAGAACATCAAAGGTTCTGTACCATAGATTTAATATCATAATCAAAAGGAAGCTGTTAACAGCTCAGTAAATATTAGGTCTCCCCATAACCCAGTCAGCTATGTAACTTTAAACTATAAATGCTGGCATTGGTTAATCACAGCGATGACTTCATTAAGTCAGAATAAGTACATGATAACTGGAAACTCTAGCAAAACAACAGAGAAATGAGAGCTCATCTGTATTAAAGAATAATTGGTATTTATAGAGCATGGGCCAGTGTACATGCTCTCTTTCACCAAATTTTATTGATTTTGATTTACAGAAACACCAAAGGAAAACAGTGAACAAATAATGTATAATGAAGAGCAACCTGTGAGAATTTTCTGACATTACTCCTAAGTCTATCATCCCGCAACCTGAATTCATGTCCTCTAATTTTACCACTTTCCGTTCTCTGGAAAATATTTGTTTCTATTTTAATACCTTTCAAGTATTTATATGATACAGACGTTTAAATACTTGAAAGGTATTAATATAGAAATTCTGCCGCAGTATTGTTTCCATCACCTCCCTCGGGAGGTCATTCTAGGCATCCACCACCCTCTCAGTGAAAAAGAATTTTCTGCCATTACTCCTAAGTCTACCACCCCACAACCTCAATTCACGTCCTCTAGTTTTACCACTTTCCCTTCTCTGGAAAATATGTGTTTCTATATTAAATTGCTTATTAGTCAGGCTGGTATTGGATCTATAACATTGCCATTTTACCAGTTTGTTTCCCTTATATATACTATTGTATAGTATACTACTTACAATGCCAACACAATACGTAACAGAACATTTTAATTGACAGTAAAGGGTATAAGCAAAGATGGAACATATAAAGTATATGTGAAAGGTACCAGTCTCTGCCCTGCAGTTCTAGCACTGTTTCAATACCTGGGGTCATATTCAAGAAAGTTTGAGTAGGGTCCAATGAACTCAGGGGGTCTTTTACCAAGCTGTGGGAACAGGGGCGTATCTGGACTCCGGCGGTAGGGGGGGCCAGAGCCAGAGGGAGGGGGCACATTTTAGCGCCCCCCCCCCCCCCGCCGCCGCCGCCGCCGCCGCCGCCGCCGCCGCCGCCGCCGAGCCCCCACCGCCACCAATAACTTAGTCTCTCCACCCCCCTCCCGCCGCCAACCCTCCCCCGCTGCCGTTCTTACTTTTGCTGGCGGGGGACCCCAACCCCCGCCAGCCGAGGTCTGCTTCCACCTGCCGCTGCCTTCAAAACTTCTTCTTCAGCCGGCGGGGGACCCCAAACCCCCGCCAGCCGCCCCGCGCTGTTTAAAATTCATCTTCGGCCTCCGTGGCCGTGCTGCTGGGATAGGCGGCGCTGTTGAAATCCACTTCGGAGTCTGACGTCGCAGCACGTACAACGTACAACGACGTCAGACTCCGAAGTGGATTTCAACAGCGCCGCCTATCCCAGCAGCACGGCCACGGAGGCCGAAGATGAATTATAAACAGCGCGGGGCGGCTGGCGGGGGTTTGGGGTCCCCCGCCGGCTGAAGAAGAAGTTGTGAAGGCAGCGGCAGGTGGAAGCAGACCTCGGCTGGCGGGGGTTGGGGTCCCCCGCCAGCAAAAGTAAGAACGGCAGCGGGGGAGGGTTGATGGCGGTAGGGGGGGCCAGGGCAAAATCTGCGGGGGCCCAGGCCCCTGAGGCCCCACGCAGATACGCCCCTGTGTGGGAAAAAGGGCACTGCGCTAGTGGTGGGAGCCGTTTTTCTAACATGTCAGGGCCCTTTTTACTGCAGTGGGTAAAAAGCCCCCAGACACACATGGCCATGCAGTAAGAGAACTTTTACCATGTGGCCATGCGACGGGGAGCCCTTACTGCCACTCACTGAGGTAGCGATAAGGGCTCCGCCTCCGGCGCTAACCTGGATTACCGCCGGGTTACCACAATGCAAGCCATTTCTGGGGGTTTTATTTTTCCCCCGGAAATGGCGTGCATTCAGGGTGGGACTACCGCTGGTGGCCGTGTTGGGCCGGCGGTAGTCCCAGAAGAGTGAGCAATAAGCTTGTGTTGGGCTTACTGCTGCTCTGTAAAAGGGCCCCTCAATGAGCAATGAAAAAATGCACTGAATCAGACTGGCAGAGGAAATATTACACAAAGTTTTGGTCCAGAACCACTTCCAGCCTATGTTACTACTACTACTACTATTTAGCATTTCTATAGCGCTACAAGGCGTACGCAGCGCTGCACAAACATAGAAGAAAGTCAGTTCCTGCTCAAAGAGCTTACAATCTAATAGACAAAAAATAAAGCAAGCAAATCAAATCAATTAATGTGTACAGGAAGGAGGAGAGGAGGGTAGGTGGAGGCGAGTGGTTACGAGTCAAAAGCAATGTTCATCGCAGTGTCTGATTTCCACACCCCTTGTAGACCTAAGATGCTTTTAGTGTTAGTTACTCGCATAAACTTATAGAGGCAAGCAGATGGTCTTATCGCATTGACTGACCTGTACATAAACATCAGTCAATGTGGCATCTGCTTGCTTCAGATCTTTTAGCATGGGATTTGCTGATATGCAATGGTGCAACGACATCCATTGAAACAACTGTGTGTCCGGGACTCCTTTTATTTCTTTCAAAGATCATTGAATAGAGAGATGTGGTAGCCGTGTTACCTTTCAACGATCAAAATCAACTATATGGCCACCAACAGTTGTACCCTGAAGGGACCAAACATTATTTGCCATTTGACCAGCTGATCATCATATTATTGATCTGAATCTTTGAATTGTACCAGATAGGGATTCAGAAGATATTGTTCCACTTAACTTGTAATAGTGCATCTATGTACCTTAGCACTTCATGTGTTGCCACCACTTTTGGAGGCATGATGTTTGCATTATGAAGATACGGCCCTCACCCAAGTCTCTGAAGAAAGCTTTGGTCTGAAACCCATGGCGTCACGTGTTTTGAAACAGGGGAGACTGGCGCGATCTCTATGGAAAGAGCCTTGTTATCATCGGAGCCCTAGGTGTCCTCTCACTTGTGGATGCTAGGCTCATCAGATAAGTGGCACCAACTATTTAATAAAAACACAGTATATAATATGTTCACTGGTTTCAATCTGGAAAAAAAACTGAAAAAATATCACAATATGGTGAAATATCATAAAGTACTTTATGATATTTCACCATATTGTGATATTTTTTTCAGTGCGCAATAGATAAATTGCACATTTTTGCACTTAATTGCACTTATTTACACGGAAGAGGGTGACCCGATGAAAGAAATTTTCACCTTTTAGTGGTCATTATAATTTTGTCCACCATGTTGGTGACTAAAATATCTGAGGGCACCCCTTCTGTATGATTTAATTTCGTGCTCACTCCTGGTTTTGGTTGGGTATTTGTGTTCATACCAGTGAGTTTGGGGATTTTTTTTTTGTCTGAGTGGTTTTCCACTATTGATGAAAGATCTGAGCTTCTAGGGAATTGCATACCTACAATGATCTGCAAGGGAAGGGGCTATAACATCATTTCTTCTAACCTGAGTCAAACTGGCTCAAAGTTATTATTTATAGCAGCCACTCTACCCTTTTCTTCAATAAAAAGACTACCTGATTGTAGTAGAAATCACAGAGTCATATGCCACTAACCTTGTTGCTATTCTTGGGAGTTTCAAGTGCTATTCTGGGTGGTTTACCCCTCCACAGGAACTTCAAAATCAAGGAATGTATTTGCCTGTAACCCCCCCCCCCCCCCCCCCACCCAACCGGGGTCGAGTGGCAACATCCTTAACATGAAACTGATTTGAAAAGTGATTACCATTTTAATGAATTCAGCTGTAACCCCACCAGGGTAAGTGAAGGGATGTCACCTGCGAAACAAATCTTTCATTCACTGCAACATGTAGTCTATATTTAACTGCTATAATGTATCCAATTTGCTGTGAGCTTAATGCCCAGTTATATAAACCCTGCATGCACCCAATTAAAATTATATCCATCAATCACATTCCTATGCATCTAAGCATTCAGGGGCATCAAAAGTTTGTAGCCAGACAGAGACGATCTGTCACATGCAGTGTAGTAATTGTGACAGGGATTGCTCCAGATTGGACAAAATAAGAGCATATTATCTGTGTATGCAACTACTTTGCATTCAAAGCCCTGCACCCAAATTCTCTTTTTATCTAGTGCTTGTTGAATAGATAACAGTAAAAGCTCTAAAGCTCTATTCAAATTAAAGGGGAAGGAGGCACCTCTGTCACACCTGGCGTAACAACTGGCAGTATTCTGGACTTTCGGTAATGGTACAAAGTATGTACCATTGCCCACCAGTCCAGATTCTGTAGCATTGAAGGCTTTCTTCATAGCTTCTTCCCCTATTTAAGATGTGTTTTTTTTTTCCAGATTGAAACCAGTGAACATATTATATACTGTGTTTTTATTAAATAGTTGGTGCTATTTTTCCACCTGGTTTGGGGGTCCTTTTACAGAGCTATGGTAAAAAGTGGCCTGCGGCAGTGTTGGTGCGTGGGATTGCCGCGCACTGAGACCACTTTTAAATGCAGCCTTAAAAAGCCTTCTTTTCCATTGGCGTCCTTAATGGCCGTGTGCTATTTTCACAATTAGCGTGCGGCCATTACTGCCTGAGCCCTTACTTCTGCCTATTTACTTGGCATTAAGGGCTCATGCGCTAATCCGGTTCTAATTGGGGAAGGTTTGGCAATGGATGTGTTCTGCCCAATTACCGCTAGGCACACCTACTCCCCGCACACTGCACTAGAAATAATTTCTAAGTTTCTAGTGCGGGAAATGGCACGCGCTGAAGCCAGAACTGGCCCCGCCCCACGGTAGTGCTGTTTCACCGTGTATTACCCTTGTGGTAGCCCTACTGCCCTTTTGTAAAAGGGCCCCTAGCCCTTTTATGTTATGTTTTTGTTTTTTAGATTTTAGAAGGCAAAGATCTCAGATACCGTAAAGTAGTCCTGTTTTCAGTATGTCCTTAATGTCCATCTTTCCATTAGACCAATGGTTCCCAAACCTGTCCTGGGGGCTCCTTATCCAGTCATGTTTTCAGGATATCCACAATGAATATTCATGAGAGAGATTTGCATACACATGATTAGACTGTAAGCTCCTTGGACCAGGGACGGTCTCTTCTGTGGGTCTAACAGTGCTGTGTATATCTTTTAGCACCATATAAAGGTGCAGTAATAGTAGTAGTAGTAGTAGGTATCTGAGTGGGCGAACTGTATTTCTAATCTCTGTTTGCATATTTGGGCTGGGAGTGACATGGGCACTCTGCACAGCCCGGAGTCATGCATTTTTATGCATTCTACAGGCAAACTGCAAACCAATGAGATTATTTTCATCTTTCTTCCCTGTCTCTCCCCTCCCTGCCCCGGAGCACTGTTGGACTTTATGGCCTGCTTTGTAGCCTTAAAGTGGTGTCACTGGCATTTGTCTTGGAAGACTATGACACACCCTGAGGGGATGTGTCCAAGACACTTGTTAGGGTGAAGCCCCTCAGCTGCATGCAAGGTAGGCAGGCAGGCAGGTGACTGCTCGACATCTCACCTGGGGTGGGCCACTGCTCTGTGCTGGAATGTAGGTGTGGATGGATCCAAGTATCTGTGCTGGAAGAGTGGATGGGGGACCGGACAGGACAGTGGGGAGTCACCCAGGACATTCCACCAGCTCCACCAGAGAGGCAAAGCTAAAAAAAAACAAACTAGTGTAAGCAGAAGAACCTCCTGCAGAGCTGCAGGTGAGGAAAGGGTGGTTTAATCCAGAATGAAAACACTGACAGCACTATAGAATCCTGGAAATCTGAACTGATGAATTTGGTGTAACCATAAGAACACCTTGTACAAGAACTAACCACTAGATGGAAGGAGAAAATATACAAAAGTAGCTTATGAGAGGGAAGAGTATGTTTTTTCTGCTTCCCTCTCATTGCAGTTATTATTGATGTGCAGTAAATAATGGTAATAGAAAGGCTCATGGACAGTAGGCTTTTCTTGCCTCCATGCTCTGTTCCTTCTCCTAATTCCCTTTGCCCATCTGTCCTTTATATCATGCTAAGACCCCACTCTAGGGTTCCCTTTGAATTTCTCTCCTTTATACCTTGCCATTTCCCTTTTCCCAGCTCTCTGTTCAGTTCCTCCCTCTCCCTTTAGTTGGTCCCTGTTTTAGTTTTCTTCTGCCCTTCCCTGAGCTCTTGCCTTACTCCTCCCCTTTTCCCTTGAACCATAGAACATTCACTCTTCTGCTGCCCCACAACCCTCTTTTTCCTGCATCCTCTTTCTTGGTTCATCTCTGCTATTTCTGCTGTGTTTCCTTTCCTTTTTCTCTTCCTCCTACTTTGCTGTGCCCCTTCCCCAGGTCCTCCTCTGCCTTCCTTGCCATTGCGGTTTCCTGCATCCCCTTCTCCTGTCTCCCCTCACCTTCTTCTCTTTCTTTTCTCCTGACTCCCCTCTACTCTTCTTTTCTACTGTGTATTTTCCTCTCCCTCTCCCAAATGGTACTTGCTGCTGTGCAGGTTTTCCTCCTGTTTTTCTCTCCTATAAAAAATGTAAAAACTAATGGTCCAATATTCTAAAAGGTTTAACCAGGCATGATAGGTTCCTGGGAGGGGGATATTCATGCAAATTTTGTTGAACATTTCCATGTGCAAGTATAAACCCCTGGTGAGTTTATCTTATTGGGCAGACTAGATGGCCCTTACAGGTCTTTATCTGCTGTCATTTACTATGTTACTATCACGCTTATTTTTGAAAGAGATCGCTGGCCATCTTCCGACACAAATCGGGAGATCACTGGCGATGTCTCAAAAGCGGCCAAATCGATATAATTGAAAGCCGCTCTTTTGACACCATCGCCGCTTTCCCATTGCGGAGCCGGCAAAAGTTCAAGGGGGCATGTCATTGGCGAAGCGAAGGCGGGACATGGGCGGGCATGGGCGGGGTTAACAGATGGCCGGCTTTAGCCCATAATGGAAAAAAAAAGTGGCTTTAACAAGCATTTCGCCGGCGTGATTTGGTCCTTTCATTTTCACGACCAAGTCACAAAAAGGTGCCCTAACTGACCAGAAGACCACCAGAGGGAATTGGGGATCACCACCCTGTACTCCCCCAGTGGTCACCAGCCCCCTCCCTCCCAAAGAAAAACAAAAAACAAAACATTTTTGCCAGCCTCAAATGTCATACCCAGCTCCCTGACAGCAGTATGCAAGTCCCTGGAGCAGTTTTTAATGGGTGTAGTGCACTTCAGGCAGGCAGACCCAGGTCCATCCCCCCCCCTACCTGTTACACTTGTGGTGCTAAGTGTTGAGCCCTCCAACCCTCCCCCCCCAAACCCACTGTACCCACATGTAGGTGCCCCCCTTCACCCATAAGGGCTATGGTAATGGTGTAGGATTGTGGGGAGTGGGTTTGGGGGGGATTGGGGGGCTCAGCACCCAAGGTAAGGGAGCTATGCACCTGGGAGCTATTTGTGTATTTTTAAAAAACTTTTTAAAAGTGCCCCCTAGGGTGCCCGGTTGGTGTCCTGGCACGTCATGGGGACCAGTGCACTACAAATGCTGGCTCCTCCCATGACCAAATGCCTTGGATGTAGTCGGGGTTCAGATGGCCGCTTTTAGCTTCCATTATCGCTGAAAAACAAAAGCGGTCATCTCAAACCCGGCTAAATCCAAGGCATTTGGCCGGTTCCAACCGCATTATCGAAACAAAAGATGGCCAGCCATCTTTTTTGATACTATGGTTACGGCCAGCTGTTGCACCGCCGCCAAAATAGATCGCCGGCGCCGTTCAATTATGCCCCTCCACATTTAAGCTGGCTCCACAAACCCGGAAATTCAATGCTGAAGCCCAGACACAGCCCAGCATTGAATTTCCAGGCACATCATCAAAACACTGAGTGCCGCTGGTTGAAAATTGACCACCATTATATACAGGTACTTATTTTGTACCTGGGGTAATGGAGGGTTAAGTGATTTGTTCAGAGCTACAAGAAGCTGCAGTGGGAATCGAACCATGTCTTCAGGTCAATGCACTAATCATTCGGTTTTAGCACATGCTAAGCATTAGTAAGCCCACGCTGACATTTTGCGCACGTTAAAACTACCATCATAGTAAAAGTCCGACACTAGCGGCAAAGCCTGGGAAGAAGCGGGAACTCAGCAGATTATGGGTAGAGAGAGGGAGCAGACTGCACATTTTAGTCAGTGCACGGCAGGTAGTGCTGACTGTCAAATGTGCAATTTATATGGGTTTACTATTGCCACCTCTGTAGGTAGTGTTAGGTGCATCTGCACTCATAGCACTTGAAGCATGTTAGAGTACTTGTCTGTTCAGAAACTACAGGGAGACTGCTGGACATGCCCCCAACAGAGCCTCTGCACTTAAGGCACACGGTTTTTGCCTGTTAACCCTAGTTAAGTGTAAAACCCTAACACTCTTTAGTAAATATGCTCCTAGTTTAGCTGGTGGCCATGAGCATTTAAAAAAACTCACTGAATATTGACCGGAAGAAGTTTGTTTAGCAACTGCATTTTAAAACATTCAAGGGCAGCAATCAAAAGTGCCCATATTAGTGAAAACTTTTCAGGTTGTTTTACTCTAATTATTGCCCCTGGAATATTGGAATATTAAAGAACATAAGAACATAACCGTTGCCATATTGGGACAGATTGAAGGTCCATCAAACCCAGTATCCTGTTTCCAACAGTGGCCAATCCAGGTCACAAGTAACTGGCAAGATCCCAGAACAGAAAAATAGATTTTATGCTGCTTATCCTAGAAATATTCAGACTAACATGAATACAAGTATGTTTTTACTTTTTTTGTTTTTTCTGTATATAAAGTGGAGTAGTCTCATATATATAAAACACGAAAGTAGTGATTTTCTCACTCAGTAACTGAGTGTGTCATACGTGTATATGATCTAATCATTGACTTGACCTCCACCAACCTTTACTATTAACTTGCTAATGACTTATATTAGTACATCTTTCTTTATCCAATCGTAATCAACAAAGTTTATGCAGCACTTAACTTGAGCAGGTTGGTGCGCTCAAAACCCCGACAGGTCCCCGTTTCGTACTGACTTTGTCAAGGGGGAGTCACCAATTCTATTGTACAAGAAAGAGATGAAACTAGTGATTACTTCCAGAAAATCTCTAAAACACATATTGGTTAAATTGTTACTTGCATTCATTTAAAATCGCTAGTGGCTTACCCGGTAGCTGCCTCAAGTGCATATGTAGCGTTGCTTTGTCAGACTCAAGATGGCGTCGGCGTCTTTTTATTGATGAGAAGCCGCGCCAGCTGATTGAAAAACGTCATAAGACAAAACTTCAAAATCAAAGTCATCAGCAAGGGCTTTTACCCCCAACAATTGCCAATGACGAGTCTATAGATGTTATGAACGTGTTGGGTAGAAGCCTTGCCTATGTATCCATAGTTTATTGGAAAAATGTTATTAATTAGAAAAAATTGAAAAATTGAAAAACGTTATTTTGTTAGAAAAAACAACTCCACTGAATGTATGTGTTCAGACCCTTCGGCTTTATTGTATCCAATGTAAAAATCCAAAATGTTTCACGTTGTAAGATCTTTCTGTTTAAATCACCCCCTCTCGTAGAAGGGATTACTTGTTCAATTACCATGCATCTCAGGTCTTCAATAGTGTGTTTTTCGGACATCCAATGTTGGACCATAGGTGCTCCAAGATTTTGGGCCAAAATCCGTGAACGGTGTTCAATGAGTCTCTCATGTAAGGACCTAATCGATTTACCAATGTAATATTTCTCACAAGGGCATTTGATGTAATAAATAATGCCCACAGAACGACATGTGGTTCTGTGCTTCAATGTATATGTTCTGCCATTGCAGAAAAAATCTGAACCCTCAATGGTCATGGGGCATGTTTTACACCGGGATTTCATACACTTGAAATGACCTGGACTGACACCATTGTCGATTGGAACAGTTGGTAAAACAGCAGGACTTAGGATTTCTTTAAGATTTTTAGAGCGTGAAAACGCAGTCCTAATATTGAAGTTTGAAAACACTGGATGTGATTTAATAATGTCCCAGTGGCGTCTAATGATGGCTGCAGTGGCCTCCCCTCCAGGAGTATATCTTGTGACAAAGGTCATAATTTGTTCATCGTGTTGTGTACGTAATGAAGGTTGAAGCAACCAATCTCTACTGTTGTGCTTTGCCCTGGTGTATGCTTGCTTTATTATTTTGCGTGGATAATTTCTCTGCAGTAATTTGGCACCGAAGGTCTCTGAATGTGCTTTATAATCAACTTCTGTACTGCAAATCCGTTTGAATCGAAGAAATTGCGAAAAAGGAAGACTTTGCCTTAATGCCTTGGGATGGCAGCTTCTATATTCCAAAAAAGTGTTGCGGTCAGTGCTCTTAACAAATACATTGGTAGTGAATTGTTTCTCAATTAGGTGGATCTCTACGTCCAAAAAATGGATCTTTGATTCTGACCAGGTTAAAGTGAATTGAATCCTAGAATGGCATTGATTCAACCAACGATGAAATGTCTGTAATTGCTCTACACTGCCATACCAGACAATGAATATATCGTCGATGTAACGTCTCCATGTCCCTAACTGATCTTTAAAGGGGGATATTGTCAACCATTTCTCTTCGAACTGTGCCATGTATAGGTTGGCTAAAGTGGGGGCGAATGTCGCTCCCATAGCCACTCCCGATAAAAAGACGCCGACACCATCTTGAGTCTGACAAAGCAACGCTACATATGCACTTGAGGCAGCTACCGGGTAAGCCACTAGCGATTTTAAATGAATGCAAGTAACAATTTAATCAATATGTGTTTTAGAGATTTTCTGGAAGTAATCACTAGTTTCATCTCTTTCTTGTACAATAGAATTGGTGACTTCCCCTTGACAAAGTCAGTACGAAACGAGGATCTGTCGGGGTTTTGAGCGCACCAACCTGCTCAAGTTAAGTGCTGCATAAACTTTGTTGATTACGATTGGATAAAGAAAGATGTACTAATATAAGTCATTAGCAAGTTAATAGTAAAGGTTGGTGGAGGTCAAGTCAATGATTAGATCATATACACGTATGACACACTCAGTTACTGAGTGAGAAAATCACTACTTTCGTGTTATATATATGAGACTACTCCACTTTATATACAGAAAAAACAAAAAAAGTAAAAACATACTTGTATTCATGTTAGTCTGAATACTTTGCTATATTTTACGCTCGACAGAGTGTTGGCACAGTTTTTGTTTTGACAGTTATCCTAGAAATAAGCAGTTGATTTTCCCAAGTCCATTTTAATAATCTAATCAGACCTGGTATTTTTAGACTGTTGAACTCCCACAAAGGGTCCAAAGCGGTTTACAATAAGGTATGATATACAACAACATAGAATAAATCAAGATGCAATAAAATAAAATGAATCTACATAATAAAACTTAATTAATACACAATCTTTAACCTAAACTAACAAGTAGGTATTCATCAAACAGAAAAATCATGTAAGAATTTTCAAGTTCTGTTTTGGATTAAAAATTGGTTATTGAACTGAAAACAGAGGGTAAGATTAAATGGCCATTTTTCTCAATGGAGGAGGGTACATAGTGGAGTGCCACAGGGATCTGTACTAGGACTGGTGCTATTTAACATATTTATAAATAATCTGGAAAATGGAACAAGTGATGTGATTAAATTTTCAGATGACACACACTATTCATAGTTGTTTAGAACGCATGCAGATTATCAAAAAATTGCAGAAAGACCTTAGGAAACAAGAAGTCTGTTCATCAAAATGGCAGACGAAATTTAATATGGAAAAATGCAAAGTGATGCACACTGAGAAGAATAATCCAAATCATAGTTACCTGATGCAAGGATCCACCTTAGGAGTCATCACCCAAGAAAAAGATTTAGGTGCCATTATAGACAATATGCTGAAATCTTCTGCTCAGTATGCAGAGGTGGCCAAAAAAGCAAACATGATGCTAGAAGTTATTAGGAAAGGGATGGTGAATAAGTCTGAGGATACTATAATGCCTCTGTATCCCTCCATGGTGCGACCTCACCTTGAGTATTGCATTCAGTTTTGGTCAACGTATCTCAAAAAAGGTAGAGCAGAATTAGAAAGGGTTCAAAGAAGAGCTACTACAATGATTAAGGGGATGGAACTCCACTTATAAGAAGAAAGGCTAAAGTGGTTAGGACTCTTCATCTTGGGAAAGAGACGGCTGAGGGGGGATATGATAGAGGTCTGTAAAATCATGAATGGAGTAGAACAGGTGAGTGTGACTCTGGTTTTCTCTTTCAAAAAGTACAAAGACTAGGGGGTGTTGAATGAAGTTACATGGTAATAGTGCACTCTTAAAACAAATAGGAGAAATTTTATTTCCATGCAGCGAATAGTGAAGCTCTGGAACTCATTGCCAGGAGATGTGGTAAAAGCAGTTACCATGCCTGGGTTTAAAAATGTTTTGGACAAGTTCTGGGAGGAAAAGTCCATAAACTGCTATTAAGGTAGACAGGGGGACGTCACTACTTGTCGCTAGGAGTGGTAGCATGGAATCTTGCTACTCTTTGAGATCTTGCCAGGTACTTGTCACCGGGACTAGCCACTGTTGGAAGCAGGATACTGGGCTAGATGGATCTTTGGACTGACCTATTATGTCTGTTCTTATGTTCTTACATTCTTGTGCTTTCTCCCTTCCCCATGAAAAATGGAATCCCACTCAAGGGAGACTTTGCAGTGCTGGAACTCTCATTCCATTTATTGCCACAGCAAAAAAAAAAAAAATTAGATATTTGGAAAGCAGAACAGATGGCAGGAAGGTGTGGCCATTACATGAGCCAAGGAGACAGATGAGGAGGGAAAGAGAGTGGCTACTGGATAAGCTCCAGGTCCTCTGGATTGCCACCTGCAGCACTACAGAAATTCATCAGCTTATGAGTCTTATTAGGTTGTTAAAGCTGGCTTGATTATAAACTTGTTCTAGTGAATTGACCTGTTATTTTGTCATACTGATAAAAATAGGATCTGCAAATTGCCTGTTTGTGATTAAATATGAAAGAGCACACTTGAAAAGCAGCAGTCGCTGGAACCCCATTGCAAAGTAACCTGGCCTTGTGAACTAATTTTTAGGAACAAGTATACAGCATATATTAAGTTCATATGGGTGTCAGAAAATCTTTTGCATTTGGAAATCATTTGTGCATGCATATACCTACAAATTAGCATATATACAATTCATTATGTACACACAAAAAAGTTCTGGTGTGCATATTCTGTGTGTACAAAACATGAATGAGTGTATAAAACATTTGTTTTACAATGAACAGCTTCTGAACTTTTTTTTTGGCCATGCACGCTCCTACTGGTTTTCAAAGGGAAATTACCTACATCATTATCATCACGATCAATATAGTATGCACAGACCCTGGTCTTTGCAGCTTGGAATCCACTGAAGATGGACAAATGAGATACAAAAACAAATAGGAGGTTCTAATGCAAGGTAATGATACAGAAGATCTAAAAAAGGAGAGGAGTTGTGATTAATTAAGAAGCAAGGGGCAATCTTTCTTAGTGTAAAACTGTGGCAGAGCCGGTGGGGGGAGGGCGGGGCTGGTGGTTGAAAGGCGGGGCTAATACTGGGCAGACTTCTACGGTCTGTGCCGTGAAAATGGCAGATACTAATCAAGGTCAGGTATACACAAAAAGTAGCACATATGAGTTATCTTGTTGGGCAGACTGGATGGACCGTGCAGGTCTTTCTCTGCCGTTATCTACTATGTTACCATGTTACTATGACTTGGTTGCCATTCAAAGGGAATTGTGGCCTTAGGTGTGATGTTAAATGGTGTAAGGATTGATTTAATTTCATTCAATGTATACCTAGAAACATTATTATAATCCTTACAGGCCTGCATAAACTCAGCAAGAGAAATTTGGAGTAGTTAGTATTAGGAGTGCATCATCTGCATATAAAGGAAGCTTATGATGCAATCAGCTGATCACCATCCTGATGTGCTGTGATATACTAGTCATGAGCTGGCAGCAGGAGACGTGACTACCACTCTCCTTCCCGGGTTCTGCAGGCAGCAAACTGTGCTTAGCAGGCTTTCACTTGTGGTGTACAGAGCCACTGGAAGTGAAAAACTGCTAAGTGTGGTTTGCTGCCTACACAGTTCAGAAAGGAGCGCAGTGTCTGGGTTAGTTTAGCCACATCTTCTGCTGTGGGGCTATGTTTCTTGTTATTGCTCTTTTCTCAGAGCCGCTGCCCTGCTGAGCACTGACTCTGTACTTTTTGGAGGGAGGGGGACATGGATCTGCTGGACCATAAGGGTGGAGGGGAAGGTGGCTTGGATTTGCTGGTCCATAGGCATGGAGCTTGGAGAAAAGGCGGCTGAGAGGAGATATGATAGAGGTCTATAAAATAATGAGTGGAGTTGAATGGGTAGATGTGAAGCATCTGTTTACGCTTTCCAAAAATACTAGGACTAGGGGGCATGCGATGAAGCTACAATGTAGTAAATTTAAAACGAAATGGAAAAATGTTTTCTTCACTCAACATGTAATTAAACTCTGGAATTCAGAGCCAGAGAATGTGGTAAAGGCAGTTAGCTTAGCAGAGTTTTAAAAAAGGTTTGGCCGGCTTCCTAAAGGAAAAGTGTAAAGTATGTATCATGACATAATGGCATGTGCAGAGGTGAATTTTGGGCAGAGTTCACAAGCAAACAAGTAGATTATAAAATATATGTATAATCAAGGCATGCACTTGAGCGCAGGGGTAATTGTCAGTGTCTGCAAGGTAGGCACGATTTCTGCTGCTCATGCTTGTACTGTATAAATTTACTTAAGCAGGACTTTACAAAAGTGGGGAGAATTCACCAAATACCATCCACTGCGTATGTCTCCCAGCAAAAATGTTGATTTAAAAAGTGCTCCACTGTACAAATTTCTTCATATGTTCACTCACAATTCATTCATACTTTCTTTTTTGAAAAAAAAAATGTTTTGGACCATCAAAAGTGCTGAAATCAAACATGTAGACAATCCTGCCATCACCATCACTGCCATTTTCTTGTGCTCATAATCATCATTGGTCCTTTTTTAACATCTTCATCAATCAATATCTATACTGTCCATTCAAATTTTGGTGATTTATAATATTTCAACTTAAATTTTACTTTAATTGTTGATGCACAGACCCACTGCCCACATGGCCAGTGTTTTGCTACTTCTTCAGAGAAGTGGTCCGATCATCCATGCTCCACTCAATCCATGTCACTGAGGGAAAGAGGAAAGAATGAGGAGCCTGAGAATGTTTCCATCTTTTTCTCACTGTTCCCTAAGGCACGAGGCATTATCTTAAACTTGCTCTAGCTGCCCATAGGAAGGGTTTAAGAATTGGTTCCTCCAGAAAACCTAGAGGAGATAATGCGAGAAGAGTGCATTTCCTCCTAGGATTCATAGATGGAGGGCGGGGGGAAGTTGGAGGGTTGGACTGGGATGGCTTTGCTCTCCCTTCTCACTTTTGGGCTATGTTGAGATCTTCTTCAGCTGCTGTCGGAGAGCAGCAGCAGCCATACAATCTTAGAGGAAGCCAATCTTTCGAAGCCAGAACACAGGGGAAGGCTAGGCCCTTCTCCACACAAGCTTCTGTTAGCAAGGAAACTCATACAAGGGTGTGGCTTCTACAGGTGGCACTGATTCCCAGGTCCCACATAGAACTTCCTCTAAGATTTTATGACTATCACTGCTGTTCTAACCTAGCCAGACTGTAGTGGCTGGGGCAGATCTGGATGAAGAGCATGGCTGCGTCAGCAGCACTTTGACATCAATCAAATTTTGGCATCAGAGGCAGTTGCCTATGCCTAAATTCAGGCCTGCCTGGAATAAAAAGATAAAACGATAATCAACAATCGGGCCAAACTCAGCTTTTGTGGCACATGTAAAGCCTATCCCAGTACTAGACCAAATGTCTAGTGCCATCTTTAGATTTTTTTTTTTAAATATAATATCAATTACTCTTTTCTTTTTTGATCCCCCTGTAAAGGTTTGTTCCATGGGTATCTAGACCTGTCTATTGCAGGTTCTGCTGTTTCATAAGAGGCTCTGAATACACTTAATAGCCCTATTGTGTCGCATTGTTTATTTTTAATCCCTCAGATTATGTGCACCTTTGAGGAGCGCTTTCAGTCATAGATCTCTTCAGTATACCATAACGGAGGCAGGCAGTACAAAGGAGAAAGAGGCAATTTTTTTTTCCTGTGCATAATTAGATGGTTTCTACAAGGGAATTTTAAGCAGATGCTAGATTCTACAACCTTGGAATTTAACCCTTCCTATTTTTTTTGATCTCCAGTATCAAAGGAGTAGACAAGATCCCACTGGCTTCCAAAAGTTGGCTTTGGAGCATTCACATAGTGGAGGCAACATGCTAATGCCCATAATTAGCTGATACTAGGGTAGGTTGACTGCCACCTACCCTTCCCAAAGCTGCTGGGAAATAAATGACAGATTTTAAAGAGGAAGTGTCCATGGACTAACACCCAGGGTCCGATATTCAGTTCATGAGGGTAAGCAGCCTGTATGCTGAATAAACTCTGGATATTAAATGTCAGGGCATTTCCAGCCTCCTGCATTGAATATCTAGGTTAATGTGGCAACCCAGAAGTGAACCAGGCACCGGCTGATATTCAGACTGGTGCGTAGTTAACTTGGCAGATACAATTAGGACAGCCCTAATTTTGCCCTAATTTTATCTGCAAACTCATGGGTTCTTTGACTAAGCTGTTGCACAAAGTGGCCTTTATGTAATTTTTGTATAAATGGCCAGGTGCTAATGTTGCCATTAGTGCACAGCCATTAAAAAATTGTAGTATGCGAGCACTTACTGCCACCCAATATGTAGGCAGTAAGGGCTCACTCGGTATTCCTGTGCTAACCAGTGAGCATGTAGTAATGTAGTTAGGCTACCTGATTAGTGCAGGAATGCCTACTCTCCACCCCTGACATACTCCCTTCAAAATATTTTAGCCCACAGTTAGTACATGGTAATTTGGCAGTTACCGCAGGCTGCTTGAGCGCGTCCCATAGTATGCCATTTTAAGTTGTGTTAGGCACACATTAGCACCTAATGCAGCTTAGGAAAAGGGCCCCTTAGCTAGTTAGAGGACTGAATATTGCACTATACCCAAGCTCCAGCCCTGGATCGTTCCTAACCTAGCCAGTGAGAGAATGGCTGATTAGAGCCAATATCCAATGGCACCACTGGGTTGAGTGCTGCTGAATATCGACAGCCGGTCAGCACAGCGGGATTTAACCAGGCAGGAGCCTCTCCTTTGAACTCTAATGTTCCTGGAACGGAAGGGGCGGTTCGCCCAGGGTTGCCAGATGGGCGGTTTTCCTGCCCAATTGGGCGGTTTTCCACAACCTGCCGCGGAAACTTTTGCCCGTGGCGGGTTGCGGTTTTTTGGGCTCGTTTTCTTTTTTCTGTGCGGGTTTTGGGCGGTTTTTTGGCCGGCGGGCGGTGGGGCTAATGGCGACAGAGGCGGGGTTTGTGACGTTTTGGGCAGGGTTTGGTGACATATTGGGCGGGGCGATGACAGTGGGGGCGGGGCTGATGATGGCGGGGGCGGGGGTGATGATGGAAGGGGTGGGGCTGATGGCGGGGGCGATGATGGAAGGGGCGGGGTTGATGATGGCGGGGGTGGGGTGTGTGCGGTTTTTGGATGGGTTTTGAGCAGTTTTGTGTGGGAATTTTTTTTTTTATATGACAACCCTGGGTCCGCCCTGTGTGCCAGCAGCAGGGGGGATGTACGGAGCAGGCAAGCGGCTGTCGGTCCTCTGCCCCCTCTGACGCCAACTTCCTGTTCTGGGGCAGGGGACCACACAGCCAACAGCGCGCTCCAGCTCTGTGCAACCCCTCGCTTAGAGAAGGGGATGTGCTCTGCCTGGGGGGGGAGGGGTGAGTGTGTGCTCTGCCCTGCCCCAGGCGGTATGTAAGGTAGGTATGCCACTGCCTTTGAATATTGACCTCAGTTTCTAGGGGTTTATCTTTTTTCTCCAATCCCTCCATCTTATTCAGTGTTATTGTGGTCTCCTGCAGGTGCTAAGACAGTGGACTTCAACTCCATGCCAAATTCTGGATGTTCAGTAGGTTTGCTGCTTAACGCTGCAGATTTGTTTTATTTATAATGTACAGCATTTTTTTGAGCAGAATAATGGCTCCCATCTCTCGATGGGGTGGGGTTGCCCCTGAAAAAACACAAGGATCAATAGAAAAATTCAAAGGGGTTCCAATCAGGCAGGGGGAGGCAGATGCCTTAGATCTAACTGTGTGATATAATGCACATAACGCCAAAATGTTTTAAGCAATGTTGCTTTTACGTTGTGCAGGAGTCCTCCAACTGTATACAAGCAGGTCCTCCGGAGTTCTGCAGAACTTGTGGAGGAATCTCACACAGCTTAGAGGGAACTTTAATCTTAAATCCACACCAGGGAACAACATGTGGAAAAATATTATTAATTGGTATAATCCACAAAATAAGCTATCTGCAAGACAGAAAAAAACCAAAAGGGCAAAAAATATCAGAACCGATCAGGTAAACTCCATCATTCTTTCTCTCACTGTATTGAACCAAGCAGGTTCTTTGTGGTCTTCAACTAAAGTCCTCTTCTGACGTCCAACTTGGCCGCCTTCTCTTCTTTTCATGTATCCTGGACTGGGTATCCCACACTCCTCTATTCTTCAGTTTTCCTGCAAGACTCTCTCACAGAAACATGTTCCAAAAATCACAATACCTTCCTTAGCACTTCAGGCAAATACTGTAGTGTTTGTTACATTGGCCTTCTAATAAGCAAGACCTCAAACTACTCTTCAAATATATCTTCTTTGGGAAAATACATGATAGAGACAAATGAAGTTCCCTTCCCAAATACACAAAATCTTGTGAAACTCTTCTTGTTGCAAAACTGCCTCTCTTGGAGCAAGGGATGCATTGGAGTTCAATCCTTCACATACAGGCTGGATTTTCCAGGAGTAAATATAGATTGGTCCCACTGACCTCCTGAGCTATACCCAAACTCCCATTGGTTCTTCTCTCCATAGATCTGCACCTCTTCAATTATCCTCCTTTGGTTAGGCCTAGCTGGCCTAGGAAACTGTCCTCTCCTTTCAAACCAATCCAGCCATCCAGAAAGGCAGCTACCAAGCTCCCCTTGTTTCTCTCAGCAACATTTTAAGCCTTCCTGAGCTGCCCTCCAGCACTCTCCAGAATTTAAGCTCACCATCCCCCTCCGCCTCTCAGCCCCAATATCCGGGGCCTTAAGTAATTTCTTCAAAATTTAGCCAGGGAACTCCCAACACACAAGGAAACATCCTCCATTTTCATTCATGTTTATGTTTATTCTGAATTTGATATACTACTTTTCAAACAATCACAGGTTTTTTTTACAAAATTAAAATAACCAAATAGAAAAGAACTACAAATTTAAGATAGAAAAGGAAACACATCTTTAGGCAGGACTCTGGAACCTTCTTTACAGAACATATATAGAAGAAACTTTGTGGAGACCCTGCTTTAATAATTAATATCAAAAGAAACATTGCTGACGATGGGCTGGAGCTGAGACATAGGCAGAATGTGTTCTTCTGTACTTTCTCAGTTGTTCTCTTTAGGATAATGGAACTGTGTTTTCCTTTCTCTCTTTGACAAACAGGATTCCTTTTCCTGTAGATTGTTTTTAATAAGTGTGAAACACTCAAATGTTGTCCACAATGCACAAGGGAGCACTATCAAACACTAGGGATGGGCAGTTATTTACAACGACAGAGGAAATGGCAACAACATTTCCTCTGCTACTTCCTGTCACTGGCAAACAAAATCAAGTATGGTGTCATTTGCCAATGATAGATTTGGCAATGATACCCCACCCCCAAGTCTACATTAATCCTTGGTGGTCCAATGTATAGCCCTGCATTTATAAAAATATATCACAGGCTCTTAATGTTTTGGCAATAATGTCTATGATTTTAGGATTCTAATTCAGAGTTTAGTGCTGATGAAGATAGATTATTGTAATGCATTGTATTTAGGCATTGCGGCTTCACAGGATATGCAGTGGCTAGGATGATTATGGGTGCCACAAAGTTTGCACATATTACATCGATCTTGAAAAGCTGCATTGGTTGCCAGTGGAAAGCTGAATTCAGTTTAAGGTTTTTAAGCTTATACATCAGACAATATATGCAACTGCTCCTTGGTATTTATCCCAGGTGTTACAGGTATTTCAGCCAGTACATTCCTTGAAATTAGAAAATGCAAAGTGTTTGTCAATCTCAAAGTTGAGTAATGTGCATTACGCAGACAAAAAGGTGGCTACTTTTTCAGTGGCTGGTCCATTATGTGCAATTAGTTACCAGAGTATCTGCATTTCTGTGTGAATTTATCACAGTTTCAGAAATATTTGAAATTGCACTTATTTCTCCATGTCTTTTCCACTGTATGAGCATTTTCGATATGAGGATATGTGGGGGCAGTGCAGCATGTTTAGTTCAGTGGAGTGGTGTATGTTGGTTATGTGTCTATGGTATGTGATAGCTTTTATAAATGTGTTTATTGTAATTCACTGAGGTATAGGGGACTATAAATGTGAAAAATAAAAAAATGCATACATGTATACACATAAACGCTGATATTCTAGTCCATTCTGGGTGTAAAGTACAATAATCTGGCTACAAATTATTTGGTATGTACATACATATCTTTGATAACATTTATGTTCAGATGGGTGTTTACATGGGTGGAGTCTGGGCGGAGCACACACACTACACACATAGGGGGTCCTTTAAAAAGGCGCAGTAATGTTTTTAGAATGCGCGCTAAATGCTAGAGACACCTATACAAATATATGTGTGTCTCTAGTACTTAGTGCATGCTTATTTTTAGCACGCACTAAAAACGCTAGTGTGCCTTTGTAAAAGACCCACATACTGAGTGGAGTGGAATGGGTAGAGGTAAATCGCTTGTTTACTCTTTCCAAAATACTAGGACTAGAGGGCACGCGATGAAGTTACTAAGTAGTACATTTAAAACAAACCAGAGAAAATATTTCTTCACTCAATGTGTAATTAAACTTTGGAATTCGTTGCCAGAGAATGTGGTAAAAGCAGTTGGCTTAGCAGGGTCTGAAAAAGGTTTGGATAATTTCCTAAAAGAAAAGTCCTTACGCCATTATTAAGATGGGAAAATCCACTGATTATAGGACAAGTAGCACAAAGTCTGTTTTACTATTCTGGGAACTTGCCAGGTACTTGTGACCTGGATTGGCCACTGTTGGAAACAGCATACTGGGCTTGAGGGACCTTCAGCCTATCCCAATATGGCATCCCTCCTGAAAGCCCTTGCAGAGAATGCTAAAACTGCACATGCACTTCAGCTGTCTTACTGGAAGTATTCATTTCAGTGGAAGCACAGCCTCTCCTCCTCCTTTCCATTATTGTACCCTGCAGTCTCAAGTTGTCTTCTTTTGAGCACTTCATTAAGCTTTCCCTTTGTTATGTTCATACAGAAAACAGGTCTTCCAGGGTTAGGCTCCTCCCATAGCTGTGCTGCCACTAAATTTGGAAAATTCTGCCACATTGCAAAAATAGTTAATCCTATCCCTGTATATTAGGGAACATACCATTTCATTAAAGACTTGCAAAACTCAGTTATTTCAGAAAACTTTATTGCAATAAGATCTATTGTGTTTATTTACAGTTTTATTATGTTATTATGCATTGTTTTGGTTTGGATCTGATTGGTTTGCTGAATTGTTACATAAGAACTGCCATACTGGGTCAGATTAATGGTCCATCAAGCCCAGTATCTTGTTTCCAACAGTGAACAATTCAGGTCATAAATACCTGGCAGGATCCCAAAAAGCAAATACATTCCTTGTTGCTTATTCCTAGGGAAAGGGAAGGGAAATTGGACTTGATACACTGCCTTTCTGTGGTATTTTGCAACTACTTTCAAAGTGGTTTACATATATATATGTCCTTATTTTGTATCTGGGGCAATGGAGGGTTAAGTGCCTTGCCCATAGTCATAAGGAGCTGTAGTGGGAATTGAACCCAGTTCCCCAGGATCAAAGTCTGCTGCACTAACCACTAGGCTATGCCTCCAGCAGTAGATTTTTCCCACCTTATGGCTTGTGAACTTTTCCTCCAAGAACTTCTTCAAACCTTTTTTTAAACCTATCAGCTTAATTGTGCCTAGAGTGAAAAATATTTTCTATAATTTGAGGTTCAATATTTTTTATTGACCGTAAACTGCATACAATTCCAATCAATGTAACTCCCCACCATGCCAAGTAGTCCCCTCTCACCCAAAACAAACTGATTTTCAAATGGCCACAGTGTTCATTATTTTAGTCTAAATCTTGAGGTCATTAGAAAGGGGTACAAAAACAGTTTCCACGTTAAACTCAGTATCAAAGCTATCAATCACTCCATCCTCAGAAACATATGCATTTGTATTTTCCAAATTTCAAAAAGGTGGCTCAGCTCACATCCATTTAATCATTACACGTTGTTTCACTGTCATGCAAACCAAATTATTTATATATTTACAAATCCTTGATATACCACAAAATGGCCTAAGTGAGGCTTCAATGCAGTTTACAATAAATAGAATAAGGGAGTAAAGGAGGAAAGACTATGGGGAGGGGAAAGAGAGTGGACTGAGCTAGAAATCAGGGGTTGGAACAGAAGGTGGACTGAAAAAGATGGGTCTTGAGAAGAGATTTGAATTTGGTGTATGACGTTTCTGATCTGAGAGGTAATGGGGGAGAGAGTGCCAAATTTTAAAGCTGTTTCATGGGAGATTTGCAGGTTTAAAGTGAAGGCGGTGGCAGGTGCAGCAATGATCCTTGAGAGGAGCAGAGTGGGCAGTTGGGACGATATGGGATGAGAAGACAATTAATATAGGGGTCCTTTTACTAAGGTGCACTGAAAAATGTTTTGGGCGTGCACAGAATTATTTTTTAGCACACCTACAAAAAATGTCCTTTTTTTTGTTTTTGCAGAAAATGGACGTGCGGCAAAATGAAATTTGCTGTGCATCCATTTTGGGTCTGAGACCTTACCTCAAGCCATTGACCTAGCAATAAGGTCTCATGTGGTAACTGTGTGGTAATGGTCTACGCGCGTCAAATGCCACTTGATGTGTGTAGCTGCCGTGCACCAGAAAATAAAAAACATTTTTCAGACGCGCATAGTGGACACGTGCAAAAACTGAAATTTCCGCAAGGGCCATGCGGTAACCAGGCGGTAACTCCAATCTGGTGCATGTTAGACACACGTAGGTGCCTATCAGGCTTATTTTCGAAAGAGAAGGACGCCCATCTTTCGACACAAATCGGGAGATGGGCGTCCTTCTCCCAGGGTTGCCCAAATCGGCATAATCGAATGCCGATTTTGGGCATCCTCAACTGCTTTCCATCGCGGGGACGACCAAAGTTCATGGGGGCATGTCAGAAGCATAGCGAAGGTGGGACTGGGGCGTGCTTATCACATGGGTGTCCTTGGCCGATAATGGAAAAAAGAAGGGCATCCCTGACGAGCCCCTGGCTGACTTTACTTGGTCCATTTGTTTTGCAACAAAGCCTCAAAAAGGTGGCTGAATTGACCAGATGACCACCAGAGGGAATCGGGGATGACCTCCCCTTACTCCTCCAGTGGTCACTAACCCCCTCCCACCCTAAAAAAACACTAAAAAAATTTTTTTTGCCAGCCTCTATCCCTGGAGCAGTTTTAGTGGGTACTGCAGTGCACTTCAGGCAGGCGGACCCAGGCCCATCCCCCCCTACCTGTTACACTTGTGGTGGTAAATGTGAGCCCTTCAAAACCCACCAGAAAGCCACTGTACCCACATGTAGGTGCCCCCCTTCACCCATAAGGGCTATGGTAGTGTTGTACAGTTGTGGGGAGTGGGTTTTGGTTTTTTTTTTTTGGGGGGGGGGAGCTCAGCATCCAAGGTAAGGGTAGACCAGCAAAGAGCAAGTTGTAGTAATCAAGACGTTGCATAATCAAAGAATTTATGGGCAGGAGGTGTCAAAATGGCACGGATTCTGTGAAGAGCAAAGAAGCACACATGTAGAATATGATCAATGTGGTTCTTAAATGAAAGTTTCAAATCAAAAATGACACCAAGGATCTTAATAACGTCTTTGAATGGGAGGGGGTGATTAGCAATGGAAGGAGCTGAGGGGCTAGTGTGTAGGGATAAGGGAAATGGATCGATATGCATTTTGAACTATTTAAGAAAAGGAAATTCTGTTTAGAGATGGGTTGAAAGCAATTGTTGAGAACAGAGAGTAAGGAATCAGAGGTAGAAACTGTTTAGAATCTGAATATCGTCTGCATAATAGTGAGGAGGGGTGAGGCAAAGATTTAAAAAATAGGGCCAAGATAGAGCCTTGAGGAACACCAGAGATGACAGGCAGATGTGGTTGAACTTGATTGAGCATGGGAGAGTTTGAAGGTGCGGTCAAGAAGATATGAGCAGAATCACAATGATGCCTAGATCCTTTTCCTGGATGGCCATTCCTAATATAGAACTTAGCATTGTGTAGCTATAATTTAGGCTACTCTTCCCAATGTGCATCATTTTGTACTCATCCTCATTAATTTTCATCTGCTATATGGATGCCCAGTCTTCAAGGTCCTCCTGTAGTCTCTCAGAATTCACATGTATTTAACAACTTTGAATAGTTTTGTGTCCCTTGCAAATTTGATCACTTGTTGCTGTTATTTCCAGGCCATTTATACATATGTCAAAATGCAGCAGACTCAGTATCCTTAGTGCACCCCACTATTCACCTTCCTCCATTGAGAAAACTGACCATTTAGCCGTGCTCTGTGTTTTCAATCTTTTAACCAGTTCTCAATCCACAACAGGACATTACGTCCTATAACATGACTTTTTAATTTCCTCAGGATTCTCTCATGAAGTATTTTTTTCAAACTCTTTCTGAAATTTCAGAGCGCTCTATCAGTTGCTCCATTTTTTATCCATATGTTTATTTACAGCTTCAAAAAATGTAAGGGATTGGAAAGGCAAAACTTACCGTGACTAAATCCATGTTGGCTTTGCCCCATTAAAGCATAACTATTTATGTGTTCAGTAATTTTAGGGCCCTTTTACTAAGCTATGGCAAAATTTGTGCTTAGCACATACTAACATGGGACTTTTCTGTATGCTAAGCCCAAATTCAGGGGGGTTGTTTATTAAAGCTTAGTACAAGTTATCTGCAGCAGGGCCCATTTTATTCCTATGGGCCGTGCTGCAGATAGTTTGAGCTAAGCTTTAGTAAACAACCCCCTTAATTTAATTTAACAAAAGAATTTATAGCCCACCTAACCTACAGGTTCAAAGAGGGTTACACCTATAATAATAAACAGTAGATAGAATACAGCAGGATATAAAGTTTACAAAAAAATGGAAATAATCATACTTTTATAATCTTCTGAAAAAAACAAAAAGAATTACATATAGATTTGGAATAACCATGTTTTATAGCTTTTCTAAAAGTCATGAATAGAAATCAAACAAAATAAAACATGGAAAAGAAAATAAGATGATACCTTTTTTATTGGACATAACTTAATACATTTCTTGATTAGCTTTCGAAGGTTGCCCTTCTTCGTCAGATCGGAAATAAGCAAATGTGCTAGCTGACAGTGTATATAAGTGAAAAACATTCAAGCATTGCTATGACAGTCTGACAGGGTGGGAGGATGGGGGTGGGTAGGAAGTATGCATGGGGACATCAAAGTATACCATTGGTATTCTAACAGGGTGGGTGTGGACAGGTGAGGGGAGGGTGATCAACAGAGACATACAGCTTTATGGTTTATAATGGGCTAGGAACCCCAGGTCCTTGTTAAGTCCTTTCTGTTGGGTGTTAAAATATTCAATCATTCTGACTTCAAAGGTCTTACGTTCTTGTATGGTTTTAAAGTTACCTTTTAAGTATGTATTAAGTTATGTCCAATAAAATGTATTAGGTTATGTCCAATAAAAAAGGTATCATCTTATTTTCTTTTCCATGTTTTATTTTGTTTGATTTCTATTGATAACCTTAACAGTGGACTAACACGGCTACCACACTCCTCTACTAAAAGTCATGTAATGTGAAATATTTATAATATTAGATGGGACATTATTCCAAAGGTTTGATGCTCTCCCAAACAGTGTGTTCTTGTTAGTGCTATTCAAACAACAACTTGAAATCGATGGAGGTGCCAACAATAATTCATTTGAGGATCATAGGTCTATATAGTATATAACTATAATTAAATTGACTAAATAACCCAGACTTAAACCTGATGAGATGGTCTATAACCATAATTAAATCAACTACATAACCAGGACTTAAACCATACAAAATCTTAAAAGTAAAAGTCAACAACTTAAATTCGATCCTTGCTCTTATGGGCAACCAATGCAATCTTCACAAAAACGGTGTTGCGTGATTGAAACTATTACCTTTCAAAATTAATTTTGCAGAAACATTTTGTAGCACATGAACTTGTTGTAATAGTTTAATTGATAAATCCAACAAACAGACATTGCAGTAATCGAGAGTAGTGAGAACAACTGCCTGAATAACAAGCTGAAAATGACTTTAGAAAATATCTTTCAGTTTAAATATGACCTTTTGACCCAAATTATTTACATGTGTTTCCATGGTTAAATTTGAATCCAACTGTGGCAGTATATTAGGGATTGTTTCTACATGTTCTTTGCAGGTCCCGATCATGGACATGCAAAAAAAAAAAAAAATTATGCAGGAGTACATATTTAGGAGGTTATTCAGTTAGCACATGCTAATGCAAACACACTAGCAGGATAACGCTTCTACTACCCATTTCCACCCATGACATGTCCCTCCAGAAAATTTTTTTTAAAATTAAATAGCTCACGATTAGTGTGTGCTGACAGACAAATTATTGAAAATGCTTTAATGCATTTTGCAATCAGCCTTTTTTCCTGTGTTAAGTGTGAGTTAGTGCTTAACACGGTTTAGTAAAAGGGCTCCTTTATTCTTTATAATAGTCTCTATCATTTTACCCAGCACTGACATCAGACTCACCGGTCTGTAGTTTCCTACATCACCCTTTTTAAAAAAATTGCCATTAAGATGGCCACCCTCCAATTTTCTGGTACTGTAGATATTTTAATAATAATTTACAATTATTAATAGTTGGTCAACAGATGATTTGTACCTCTTTAGTTTTTCAATTAGCTCTATTACATCTTCCAGGTTCTATGAGATTTGTTTCAGTTCCTCCAAACTGTCACTGTTAAACACCACTTCTGGCATGGATATCCCTCTTAGATCTTCCTCAGTAAAGATTAAAACAAAGAATGTACCCCCATTTACTAAGCTGCGTGGCAAAGCCGACACAGCATTAGCACACTGCAGCCACTAGCTTGGTTTAGTAAATGGGGGGGGGGGGGGGTTAATTAGGGGCCCTCTTACTAATGGGGCCCTTTTACTAAGCTGTAAAAGGGGCCTGGCACTAGTGGTGGCGGCCATTTTTGCTACACGCCAGGGTCCCTTTTTACCAGAACAGGTAAAAAGGCCTAAAAAAGAAATGACTATGTGGTAAGTTTACACTTGTCACAAAGTCATTTCAGGGGGAGCACTTAACACAACTCATTGAAGTGGTGGTAAGGGCTCCCACGCTAACCCAGCGGTAACTGGCCAATGCATGGTGCTACCCGATTACCAACGGGTAACCCCATGCAGTATTAATATTTCAAAAATTCTGGCAGCACCGCAAATGCCATGCACAGGGGGTGGAAGTACTGCTGGCATAGCTGGGCAGGCAGTAGTTCTAGGTTGCTACGTGGCAAGCCCGCAGTGGTCTTTCCGTTCTTTAGTAAAAGGATCCCAAAATGAGGTAAAGTATTGTACTTATCCTGTTTTAACATCAAAAATTAATGCACAATAAGTGCAAAGAACATAACATAAGAATTTAAGCATTGCCATACTGGGACAGACCGAAGATCCATCAAGCCCACTATCCTGTTTCTAACAGTGGTCAATCCAGGTCACAAATACCTGGCAAGATCCCAGAACAGATTTTATGCAAAAAGCTGTGGTCATTTTACCATGGTTTTGGGCCCCAACGCAACTTGTGATGTATCACCGCAAGTTACGTTAGAGTATTTGAATAGTAAGGAGATGCAAAACATGTATTTGCATATTTTGCATCTCATTACTAACCCACAGTGACTTAAATATTGCCATGGGATGGATGGTAATTGTTGGGGGCATGCCTAGCCTGCCCTCTGTGGTTGCCACACTGAAATATTTCTTACTGTGCCTTAAGACAATTTGGAATTAAACAAGTGCACTTAACACCTCTTTCAAAAAGTACAAACACTAGAGGACATGCCATTGAGTTATTAGCTCATATATTTAAAACAAATTGTAGAAAATATTTTTTCACTCAACATATAGTTGTGCTCTGAAGGATGGATGTGGCAAAGGCAGTTAGCATACCTGGGTATAAAAAAGGGTTGGATAAATTCCTGGAAGAAAAGTCCATAAATCATTATTAAGGTACACCTGTGGAAACCACTGCTTGTCCCTGGAGAGCAGGTAGTATGGAATCTTGCTGTTTTGGGGACTCTGCCAGGTACTAGTGACCTGGGAGACTGCAATTAGAAATGAGATACTGGTCTGACTCAGTAGGGCCATTCTTAAGTGCTCACCTAGCCAAGATAAGTACATAAGTACATAAGTACATAAGTAGTGCCATACTGGGAAAGACCAAAGGTCCATCTAGCCCAGCATCCTGTCACCGACAGTGGCCAATCCAGGTCAAGGGCACCTGGCACGCTCCCCAAACGTAAAAACATTCCAGACAAGTTATACCTAAAAATGCGGAATTTTTCCAAGTCCATTTAATAGCGGTCTATGGACTTGTCCTTTAGGAATCTATCTAACCCCTTTTTAAACTCCGTCAAGCTAACCGCCCGTACCACGTTCTCCGGCAACGAATTCCAGAGTCTAATTACACGTTGGGTGAAGAAAAATTTTCTCTGATTCGTTTTAAATTTACCACACTGTAGCTTCAACTCATGCCCTCTAGTCCTAGTATTTTTGGATAGCGTGAACAGTCGCTTCACATCCACCCGATCCATTCCACTCATTATTTTATACACTTCTATCATATCTCCCCTCAGCCGTCTCTTCTCCAAGCTGAAAAGCCCTAGCCTTCTCAGCCTCTCTTCATAGGAAAGTCGTCCCATCCCCACTATCATTTTCGTCACCCTTCGCTGTACCTTTTCCAATTCTACTATATCTTTTTTGAGATACGGAGACCAGTACTGAACACAATACTCCAGGTGCGGTCGCACCATGGAGCGATACAACGGCATTATAACATCCGCACACCTGGACTCCATACCCTTCCTAATAACACCCAACATTCTATTCGCTTTCCTAGCCGCAGCAGCACACTGAGCAGAAGGTTTCAGCGTATCATCGACGACGACACCCAGATCCCTTTCTTGATCCATAACTCCTAACGCGGAACCTTGCAAGACGTAGCTATAATTCGGGTTCCTCTTACCCACATGCATCACTTTGCACTTGTCAACATTGAACTTCATCTGCCACTTGCACGCCCATTCTCCCAGTCTCGCAAGGTCCTCCTGTAATCGTTCACATTCCTCCTGCGACTTGATGACCCTGAATAATTTTGTGTCATCGGCGAATTTAATTACCTCACTAGTTATTCCCATCTCTAGGTCATTTATAAATACATTAAAAAGCAACGGACCCAGCACAGACCCCTGCGGGACCCCACTAACTACCCTCCTCCACTGAGAATACTGGCCACGCAATCCTACTCTCTGCTTCCTATCTTTCAACCAGTTCTTAATCCATAATAATACCCTACCTCCGATTCCATGACTCTGCAATTTCTTCAGGAGTCTTTCGTGCGGCACTTTGTCAAACGCCTTCTGAAAATCCAGATATACAATATCAACCGGCTCCCCATTGTCCACATGTTTGCTTACCCCCTCAAAAAAATGCATTAGATTGGTGAGGCAAGACTTCCCTTCACTAAATCCGTGCTGACTTTGTCTCATCAGTCCATGTTTTTGTATATGCTCTGCAATTTTATTCTTAATAATAGCCTCCACCATCTTACCCGGCACCGACGTCAGACTCACCGGTCTATAATTTCCCGGATCTCCTCTGGAACCCTTCTTAAAAATCGGAGTAACATTGGCTACCCTCCAGTCTTCCGGTACTACACTCGATTTTAGGGACAGATTGCATATTTCTAACAGTAGCTCCGCAAGTTCATTTTTTAGTTCTATTAATACTCTGGGATGAATACCATCAGGTCCCGGTGATTTACTACTCTTCAGCTTGCTGAACTGACCCATTACATCCTCCAAGGTTACAGAGAATTTGTTTAGTTTCTCCGACTCCCCCGCTTCAAATATTCTTTCCGGCACCGGTGTCCCCCCCAAATCCTCCTCGGTGAAGACCGAAGCAAAGAATTCATTTAATTTCTCCGCTACGGCTTTGTCCTCCTTGATCGCCCCTTTAACACCATTTTCGTCCAGCGGCCCAACCGACTCTTTGGCCGGTTTCCTGCTTTTAATGTATCTAAAAAAATTTTTACTATGTATTTTTGCTTCCAACGCTAATTTCTTCTCAAAGTCCTTTTTTGCCCTCCTTATCTCCGCTTTGCATTTGGCTTGGCATTCCTTATGATCTATCCTGTTACTTTCAGTTGGTTCTCTTCTCCACTTTCTGAAGGATTGTTTTTTGGCTCTAATGATTTCCTTTATCTTACTGTTTAGCCACGCCGGCTGACGTTTAGTCTTTTTTCCCTTTTTTCTAATACGTGGAATATATTTGTCCTGAACCTCCAGGATGGTGTTTTTAAACAGCATCCACGCCTGATGCAAGTTTTTTACTCTGCGAGCTGCTCCTTTCAGTCTTTTTTTCACCATTTTTCTCATTTTGTCGTAATCACCTTTTCTATAGTTAAACGCTAGCGTACTTGATTTCCTAGTTTCACTTCCTTCAATGCCAATATCAAAACCGATCATATTATGATCACTGTTATCAAGCGGCCCTCGTATCGTTACCCCCTGCACTAGATCATGAGCACCACTAAGGACTAAGTCTAGTATTTTTCCTTGTCTTGTCGGCTCCTGAACTAGCTGTTCCATGAAGCTGTCCTTGATTTCATCAAGAAATCTTATGTCCCTTGCGTGTACAGATGTTACATTAACCCAGTCTATATGCGGGTAATTGAAATCCCCCATTATTATTGTGTTGCCCAGTTTGTTTGCGTCCCTGATTTCCTTTAACATTTCCGCATCCGTCTGTTCGTCCTGGCCAGGCGGACGGTAGTACACTCCTATCACTATCCTTTTCCCCTTTGCACATGGATGGCAGAGGACCAAAGAAAAAGAGGGCAAATGCTGACTTAAGATAGATAAGGAGCAATATACTACAAGCAGTGAAGTTTCTCTGGCTGGAAGCTGGGATACATATTTAACAGTGTAGCCTGGAATACATGGGCATATGAGATGGGCCAGTTGGCCCTTTTCTGCCAGCATCAGATATATCACTATGAGGTTCATATTTGGAAAGCTACTGAGTGGGAAAGGAATCCGGATATATTTATCCAGGAATAACATTATCCAGATATTCAGTAGAATTTACCTGGGTAAGAATACCACTGAATACCTGGACAAAGCTATCTGACCAATTTTAAAACAGTTTTTATCCAACCAAGAGTTATCCAGGAAAGTTTAACAACATTCGAGGAGTGCCCCCAGTGCTGCCTTTTTTTTTTTTTAATCTGAGGAAAATGTGTGCAGGCAACAATTTGCTCTGATAAAATTGAGCCAGTGAGCAGGGAAAAACTTAAACCCCTGGGGTTTGTTCATCTAACTTCTCAAGTTACCTGGACAAAACCTTTGAATACTGATCTCTCTGTTACTATGTCAAAACCAAGGTCCTACCTGTGAACAGATCAGAAAATAAAAATCATCAGTGAGAATGCATAGAAACATAGAAAACAATGGCAGATAAAGACCATAAGGCCTATCTGTTCATCCATACCAACTGCTAAACTCTATAATCCCTTCCTCTCCTCCAGAGATCCTCTGTGCTTCTCTCATGCTTTAATGAGATCACCAGTCTTATCTTCATTCCTCCTCATCTCTGCTACAGCCCCTAGCGTACTTAGGGCGGTGCAGTGGGGGCAGTCCACCTCAGGTGCTGGCAGCAAGGGGGTGCATGAAGCAGGTGCACAGTTGTTGGCTCTGCTGGCCCCCTGCCCCGGAACATGAAGTTGACATCAGAGGGGGCAGGGGACTGGCAGAGCCGACAGCCGCACAACTGTTCTGTGCACCCCCTTGCATGGAGAAGGGGAGTGTGTGGTGCCCTGCGGGGGTGGGGGTGGGGGGTGGATGCCTGCAGTGGCTGCAGCTACTGGGCACACCCATCCCACCTATTCTACTGAAGCCGCTGGCACAGGCACTGACAGTCAGTTTCTGACAGTGTTCATGCATTTGTTAGAGGACAGAGAGAAGGTCAGGGGTCAGGTACAGGCAGCAATGATTAGGCCAGACTTGCCCTTCTGTTCTCATTTGGAAAAGTTGCTAGGCAAACTTTAGCTTCAGCAAGAGGCCTGAGCTCCTTACAATAGATGAAGGTCTTCAGCGCTTTGTGTGGCTTGTTAGGGTCTGTCTCTGGAGGCAAGTCCATCTGGGATTCCCAAAGTTTATGGAGTTCATTTCTAGTACCGATTCAACCTTGCATAGTAGTATTTGAAAGGCTGGAGGTGGCCTGAACTGCTGTATTGACCTATCAACTCCCTTTCCAGATGGGCAAGTGAGGTTACTTACTTACCTGTAACAGAGATTTTCTGTGAATAGCAGGATAAGTATGTGCGGCTGACTCATCTTGCTTGTTCATGGAGAAAGTATTGCATCGTGAAATTTTCATGTCAACTTTTGGATTTGTGGAAGGTTTTGATAGTTCTTATTAGACCATCATAAGTATTATCCAGCAATGAGGGTGAACATGAGTTTTGGGGAGCACATAGGCCACTCTGGAAGAGAGAAGGAGAGGGGAGATATGATACATACATTTATATTCTAGAAAGATAGTAAGGAACCAAACAACCTTTGCAAAAATGGAGAGCCAATTGACCTAGAGAACATGAAATGCAATTGGAAGAAGGAGAAATTAAAAGCAACATCAGTTTTCCATGGAGAGAGTGCTGGATGCCTGGAATGCTCTTCCCTGGAAAGTAGTAAGGTAAAAAACAGGGATGGAATTCAAAAAGGTGTGGGATAAAAACAGATGTTCCCTTTATGGCATGAAGATGAAATAAGATTCTAGAGCATTTACACACAATAAAATTTAAATAACTTTTACCGTTTAAAGAAAATAAAAAAGGCAGTGAGGGCATAGACTGCACTGGGAGTTAGCTACAATCCTTAAGACAAGAGGGATGGGAGTGGGGATTAACCCGCAAAGAGTCACAGGTACAACAATCCTAGCTGCCTATATGGGCCATGCAGGTCTTTACCAGCTGTCATTTACTATGTTAGAATCAACTCCTCCAATGCCTACATGCAGCTCTATCCTGCAGTACTAGATGAGCCCTCGAATGCCCTTATTACCCCCTGCACTTGGCTCTATCCTACAGTGCTAGAGGAATCCTCTAATGCCCTGCACTCAGCTCTATTCCACGATATTAGAGGAGTTTTTTCATGTTCTTCTAAGTCCTTCTAGTCAGCTGCATGCAGGACCTCATGTCCCTTCTCTGCATGAGTAAAGCCTATTTTTGTCACCACTGGGTTAAACATACATCATCTGCAGTGAGAGGAGCAGCTGCACGTGGCAAGCATGAAATCCTAATGAGAACTCCATCATCCTGATGGATAGCAAAAAACAGAGGTGGAGAAAGGGGAGTGAGGCTTGCACCGTGGCCTGGCCCTCAGCTACAACCCCCTTTCCATTCCACTCTCTATGCAACTCAAGAGCAGATGTATTGTAATTTCCTTGCTTTTGTCACAGAATTAAAAGGTTATGGTGAAGTCAGACCTCCTTCCTGTTTCCCCCATGGAGAACTGAGTATGCATCAGTGGGAACCAATAGAAATGCTGAAGGGCTGATCAGCCCTGTGTGGGGCAATAATGGAGCATCAAGTGTCCCCACTGCTCTGTGCTAAAAGGCCATGACACTGCCGCATTCAGGAGAAAGTTTAAGGGCTTTTTCTCTTCCTCACTTGCCACTTTCTCCTCTGTCCTGCCTGCCCTCTCCCCATAGTCTCTCCTTTGTCCCCACATCCTTTTGCATATTCACTTGAAGTTGTTTGTTTGACATTCCCTCATCTTCTCTTTTTTCTTCCTTTCTGCATGAATTTTGGGATTTTTCCATCTTTGATCTTTATTAGGAACAGAGGATTTAAAACATTTTGCAATTATATATCCCAGGAATAGATTAAAGTTGCTTTCATATATTTTAAAAATAGGGATAATCAGTGGGGAAGAAATTCTGTTTCCTTTAAAGATTATTATATAAGGGGACACCATTTTCTACTAAGGGTGTGGACAGACCAAAAAAGTTTGGTTTGTACTCTTTTTAAACAAATGTTTCCTGATAAAGGGAGTATTTCTTTATGTTCATTTACTTTATTCATTCTTTGCTTGTAGTTTTGTATGCACATTAGAACTTTTTCAAATGTGCAAACTCATTGTATGTGCTTTAATTGGTACAGGAAATTTGTATGCACTTTAGAACCCAATATTCAAAAAGGTTGAGCTCCTAAATGTATACTCCTAGGTTATGCTTCTAAATTTGTGGCCTACTTTCAGCCAAAATTTAGGAGCATAACTTTTCATTTGAAAATTCATCTTAATATAGTTATCAATAGAAATCAAACAAAATAAAACATGGAAAAGAAAATAAGATGATACCTTTTTTATTGGACATAACTTAATACATTTCTTGATTAGCTTTCGAAGGTTGCCCTTCTTCGTCAGATCTTTGAAAGCTAATCAAGAAATATATTAAGTTATGTCCAATAAAAAAGGTATCATCTTATTTTCTTTTCCATGTTTTATTTTGTTTGATTTCTATTGATAACCTTAAGAGTGGACTAACACGGCTACCACACTCCTCTATCTTAATATAGGAACTTAAGTGCTCATTTTCAAAGCACATAGACTTACAGAGTTACATAGTAACCGATTGAACTTTGTAAGTCTTATGTGTTTTGAAATGAGCTTTGAAATGCTATGCTTATACATTCATTTGCCTGGATTTATGCTAAGCTTCTAACTTTTCTCCCTATCCTAAATCCACCCCCTGTTTCCACCCAATTTTTATGCTCCTAAATTTAAGAGTTTAATGATATTTTGAGTTGATATTCAAAAGGAATTCACCAGGTAGGCCTAAATTAATAAGCATGCTGGTTGATATTCAGCTCGCAGTGATCAGTGTTTTAAAACAGTGACCGCCATAGGCAGAATTAGCCCTGGATATTCTGTATTGGGCCATGTGCAGGCACTGGCACCTTATAGCTGGGGCTAAGGCTAATTCACATTACTCTGGTCACTGGAGCTTATGTGGGTCATGGCTAATATTCAGTCAGTACCTAAGAAACTTATGCGGGAATTGGCTGAGTATCGACTGGGAACCGCATAAAAACATATGCTCAGATCCTGATCCCCTCTCCCACTCCCAGAACTCAAAACATCCCCCCGGTCCAATCTCCCCTCTCACCCACCCCCAAAGATAGAACTAGGCGGGCCTGGGCCCTCCCAGCAAATCTTGATGAATCCCTGATGGTTCAGTGGTAAATGGGTAGGAACCATGCCTACTCACTCCTGCCCACATTGGAGGCCACTTAAAAAATGACTCTAGCAGCAGCCTCGCGGTACTTCCCCCAATCCACCTCTAACAACCTCCAATCCCCTCTGGCACCAGCATTAGGCAATGTATCAGCTCCTACACCAAACAGAAAGTCAATCCCCCTAGCATTTACTGGCGTTATCCTACTACTACTACTACTACTATTTAGCATTTCTATAGCGCTACAAGGCGTATGCAGCGCTGCACGAACATAGAAGAAAGACAGTCCCTGCTCAAAGAGCTTACAATCTTGGAAGTATAGTGCCATGAATAATCCCTTTTCTCTCCCAGCCTAATTGTACTAAAACAAAGGTAGCTGTAAACCCTGGAATGGAATACCAGGAGTTAGAGTATTGGAAGCAGGAGATTTTAAAACTGCAGATGTAGGAATATTTGGATCATGCAAGGACATCCCAAACCTGAGGGTCATAGCAGTTACAAAGGTTTTCAGGGTGTACAGAAGTAGGCTGTTCTCATCCAACAGGGGAGTTTTTTCCTTTGAGGAGGAGACAATAAAGCCCTCTGGCATTTTTCTGTAAGAAACTCCTATGAATGTGCCAGGAGCCAGTGGGAGCAATTCATTAGTAAACTCTCTAATACAGAGATTCCAGGTTACCCAGTTCCAGGAGGGAGACTTTTTGGCCAGTCCTAGTTTTGAACTTACACTTCTAACCAGAGTGGGATTTACAGCCCCTAATTCTACCATTCCTCAGGATAGGGTTGTCAGAAAACTAGATTTTGCCTAAAACCTCCCTTTTCAAACTGGATAACTTGGCAGTTCTGATGTTGTGGGTACTCACATTTAGCTGTGTTATTCTATCAGCTTTTTTTTATTTATGTGGCTGAGTCAATCTTTCTGTACCTTTACTTTGGCTAGTTCATTCTGTCACAGAGTCCCTAGCAGAGACTCCAGAGACTTGAATCATAGGTAAGACAAGATAAGAATTAGCATTGTTCAAGGTAAGTGTTAATGTCATTGTATCTCCAAGGACTGCATCCAACACAAAAGGGTAAACACAAATTATTGAAATCAATAACCTGCAATACTGAGCCATCAAGAAGTAGGGCAAAAAAGGGAAACAAATATATAGCTGGACAAGAAAACAAGGCTGAAGCAACAAGAAACAAGCCCAGAGGTGGAACAGAAATGCTCAAGCTTTTTCTTAGGGGGTCCCTGCTGGGCCATTAAGCAAATAGGAACTAAAATTACCAGAATTAAAAGACACAGCTTGGAATGGGCTGACTATAACAAGACTGACAAGCAGCAGAATAGCTCCCTTTAGAAGGATCATGGGGTGGGGGGCCAACACTTTATAAGACCAGAACACTGCACCAGTGATTTCACAGTAAGAATACTGAAAGGTAATTTTAAAACATTACAGGAACGTAAGACCTTTGAAATAAGAATGATTGAATATTTTAACACCCAACAGACAGGACTTAATAAGGATCTGGGTTTTCTAACCCATTATAAACCATAAAGTTGTATTTCTCTGTTTATTTCTCTGATTGTTACCCTCCTCTCACCTACCAACACCCATCCTGTTAGAATATCAATGAAATGCTTTGATGTCCCCATGCATACCACCACCCTCCCACTCTGTCAGACTGTCAAAGTAATGCTTTGATGTTTCTCTTATATACTATCTGCTACCACATTTGCTTATTTCCGATCTGACGAAGAAGGGCAACCTTCGAAAGCTAATCAAAAAATGTATTAAGTTATGCCCAATAGAAAAGGTATCATCTTATTTTCTTTTCCATGTTTTATTTTGTTTGATTTCTATTGATAATCTTTAAGGGTGGACTAACACAGTTACCACACCTCTCTACTTGTCCATATACATATCCATTCCCATCATGTACTGGGATTTTGGACTTCTGTACCCCAAATGCATGGCCTTGCATATTTGTTTACATTGAAGCTTAACTGCCAATCACTTGACCTCTCTTCATGTTGTCTTTTAATTGGTTCACTGTAATCCTTCAGAGTTGTCTATTCTGTCATTGATTTTAGTGTCTTCTGCAAAATACTAACATAGTAAATTACGGCAGGTAAAGACCTGAATGGTCCATCCATTCTACCCAACAGTCACACTCATTATCAATTCATGATCAAAGCAACAAAGAATGTGATATAAATGACTTGATCATGGTCTTTCTTTGGCATTTCTGGGACATAGACCGTAGAAGTCTGTCTGGCACTATCCTTACATTCCAAATACTGGAGTTGCCGTCGAAGCCCACTCCAGCCTATCCAAATCCATCTTGTCATTTGCAGGACAAAGACTGTAAAAGTCTGCCCAGCACTGCCCTCATGTTCCAGCTACTGAAGTTGCTGTTGAAGCCCTTTCCATCCCATCCTAAACCATACTGCCATATATGGGACACAGACTGTATCAGTCTGCCTGGCACTGTCCTTAGTTCTTCACAACCAGAGTCGCCATCTGACTGTCACTCAACACATTCACACACATGCTGTCATTTAAGTTTTTATATAACTGAGTCAGCCTTTCAGTACCTTTACTTTCATTAGTTCAACTTATTATTCCAGTAATGCTCATAAAGATATTCAACAAAACCAGCCTCAAGGAGGACAGACCCTTGAAGCACTCTGATCATCCTTTTTACCATAAATTGAATTAATCATTGCCCTGTTTTTTCTCCCTTAACCAGTTTCTAATCCAGTCCACTATCTTGAGGGAAAGACAGAAGAGACAAACTTGTGGAAGGAGGAACAGATAAAAGCTAGACTGGCATTGACAAAGAGAAAGTAAGGCTAGAGACTGTGCAAAAGAAGGGACTCACTCAGGCCAGAAAGACAGAGGTGGCTTGGGGAAAATAGCAGTAGACACAGAGAAATGGGGGAAGGGAAAATATAAATGGCATGGGAAGGTTGAGTGAAGAGAAAGTGGAGAGTGGAGGGGGGAGGGGGAACTTTAGGGGTAGGGTTAAAAACAAAGAGAAGCAGTTCTAATAGAGAGTTGTAACCGTTGGGGCTCATTTATGTAATGGAGAACAGCCCTTCACACCTTAAAATTAAACGTGAAAGAGTAGTAGCCTAGTGGTTAGTGCAGTGGACTTTGATCCTGGGGAACTGAGTTCAATTCCCACTGCAGTTCCTTGTGACTCTGGGCAAATCACTTAACCCTCCATTGCCCCTGGTACAAAATAAGTACATGAATATATGTAAACCACTTTGAATGTAGTTGCAAAAACCTCAGAAAGGTGGTTTATTAAGTCCCATTTCCCCTATATTATGTGACTGTGATTCCTTGAGATTTAACTCCCTGGGGCACCAAAGAATGAACATCAATGATTCAGAAGGACATAGGGAGACTGAGCAATGCTGACTGCATTAGACATAGACATTCTAACATAAGCCTCATTGATCTCTTGGTTTTGAACAAATAATTGAAAGGCCTAGAGAGCAGGAATGGTATGCTCCTAGGCCCCCTACTCTCTTGTTTTACACTGTGTCTCCTGCTGAGACACCATCTGCTGATTGTCACTGATTACTTAGAGGAGGGAGAAAGGGGTCTGCCCTGTGATAATCATACAAGCACAACTTCACCTCTTTCAGAGCTCTTCTGAGGACTGGCTAAGGGGGTAGAAGGAGGTTCCAATTAATAAGAGACCTTGACATTCACTACCTTACTGAGAGCATTACTCCGAAAGGGCCTTTCCCCATTCTGTGCCTATGCAAAAAAATCTTTACTGACTCTGGCCGTAAATCTCAGAATGAATCATGAGGCTCAGGTTTGTGCCCAACCTGCCCCTGCTATCTCCCAGCATTCATTTCCAAATTGAGACTTTCTTTATGTTCATGTGAAGTAAGGGTCATTCTTCTCCCTCCCTCATAGTGCATCACATCTGTGACATCCTGTACCCCACCAGGACCTTCCGTGTTGCAGTGACCTGTCACTAAGTGACAGAACCAGGCAAAGTCCTGTCATTCTGTATGGATATTTAGACAGGGAGCAGAATTCCTTTAGCCTGTGCTACAGTAAGACTGGGAGGCCTACTGTCTGTGTCATTGTCATGTATTGAGAGGAGTGCCTACAGGCTGTAGTAGTATTAGCCAGGAAGAGGGGCCACCACAGTCTGTGCTTGTGGGATAGGAAGAGGAGGTTCCCTTAGGGGCCACTGTACTAAACTGCATTTCACATCAGCAGGTCACTGTGAGTAATCTACTACTTTTAAGCCCCAGGTAACATCTCATGCCCCTCTAACCCCCTGTGCTCAGCTTTATCCTGCAGTACTAGAGGAGTCCTCTAATGAGTCCTCCCTTGCCGATTTGCGCTTTAAAAATGGCCGCCGAGACTTCCAGAGGCGGCCTCGCGAGACTTCGGCTGAAGTCTCAGCGGCCATTTTGAAGCGCGAATCGGCAAGGGAGGACTCAGGACAGTCGGCGACTCTGCGCTGGAAGCGAAGAATTTAAAAAACAAGCGGACGGTGAGGGACTGGATCGGGAGGGAGGGAGGAGAAGAAGAATTCACAAAACAACTCGGGAGGGGGTGGCAGGGGGGAAAAGAGAGTAGCTGCTGGGCATGGGTGGATGGAGGGGGTCACTGGACATGGGTGCATGCAGGGCAGGGGAGAGGAGGGTACACTGCTGGACATGGGTGCATGCAGGGGAGAGGAGGGTCACTGCTAGACATCTGGGTGCATGCAGGGCAGGGCAGAGGAGGGTACACTGCTGGACATGGGTGCATGCAGGGCAGGTGAAAGGAGGGTCACTGCTGGACATGGGTGCATGCAGGGGCGAGAAGGGTCACTGCTGGACATCTGGGTGCTTCAGGGCAGGGCAGAGGAGGGTCGCTGGGTATGGGTGCATGCAGGGCAGGGGAGAGGAGGGTCACTGCTGGATATGGGTGCATGCAGGGCAGGGGAGAGGAGGGTACACTGCTGGACATGGGTGCATGCAGGGCAGGCAAAAGGAGGGTCACTGCTGGACATGGGTGCATGCAGGGGCGAGAAGGGTCACTGCTGGACATCTGGGTGCATGCAGGGCAGGGGAGAGGGGGGTACACTGCTGGACATGGGTGCATGCAGGGCAGGGGAGAGGAGGGTCACTGCTGGACATGGGTGCATACAGGGCAGGGGAGAGGAGGGGAGAGAGAAGAAATGCTGGACATGGATGGAGGGGAGAGAAGAGTGAGGAAGGAGATGAGATGAGGGAAAAGGAAGAGAGGAGAAAAACTGCACATGGATGAAGAAAATAGGCAGAAGCTGAGGACCAGAAATGAAGAAGAAAGGAGGAAAGAAGTAAATGGAAAGGAAGCCCTGGAAACGGAGTTAAGAGGACAGATAGCAGCAGAATCGGATACTGGGCCAGCATGATCAGAAAAACAGTCACCAGACAACAAAGGTAGAAAAAAAATCATTTTATTTTCATTATAGTGTTTGGAATATGTTCACTTTGAGAATCAGGTGCTCAACATTAAAAGTTTATATTTATTTACTTATTTATGGCATTTTATCCCACATTAAACATGAATTAGATTGGAACCTGGGATCATTTAATGTTTTTTCCTGGAGAGAGTAATGCATTGCCCCCCTCCCCCGCTATAGCCAGCTCTGTAATTTTTGGGGGGTGCAGAGGTGGACGGGGTGGGGGGGGGGGTGACGCTCAGGTGGACTGGGGAGAGAGCCTGTTGTCAAAAATTTACCAGCACACCACTGCTTTGACTGTTGGCAACATGTCCTCCCATTTCACACCTTGACCTTCAGTGGATAGAATGGACAGGAGCTAAGAGATGCTCCTTTTGCTAGCAAGAATGGGGAGAGAGATAGATTGAAAGGGGGTCCTTGTAGGGTTCAGGGGGATTCATGGGTGGGGTGAGTATATTGAAAGAGGATCAGGCAAGGGGTTCACTTGAAGGTGTCCTATTTAGGGTTGATGCACCATTAGTTAACTGCATCTCTCCTAAGTAATGCAGCAGCTGTATTGATAAAAGGATAACTAAAAATTTTTTTTAAAGTAATGCACCAGCTGTGAATTTAGCACATATTGATAAATACAATGGTAATGACTAATGAGCTTATAATTGTGAATTTATATATTCAATATATGGAGCTGCACAACTACCTTCACGAACAAACTCCTCAGCAAATGAGGTTGCAAGAAGGACCCTTACCTTTGGGGGCTGGGGGCAGTGGGGACCACTCTGTGGGAAAGGGTACTGTCATCAACATTCAAACTCATAGTGCCACCGTCTGCTACCTTCTATATGGATGTCAAAACTGAGGGTTATATAGATGTGAAAATGAGGCAGGAGCAAGGACGTTAATTGAATGAATTGGTTTGGATCTTTGTGTTAGACCTAACTCGCTGGCATAGCTTACTCCTACAAGGCAGTTTGTGCTAACATATAAGAAAAATTTATGTGGTGAGGGCTCATGTGTTACATGCATGGTGACCGGTCAGCGTGCACCAACTGCTGATTAACACCAGAAATGCCGCATGTAGTAGGAAATAAAAAAACTAATTTGTCCCGGCGATAATCTGGAATTACCACCTGGGGGGTGCACTAGCCTGGGGGTAGTCTCATTTTCATGCACGTAGAGCCTACTGCGCCTTTGTAAAAGGGTCCCTATGTAAATCGCTTTGGTGCTTTTTGGTGTAAGGCAGTATATAAAGCAAATAAATCAAAACAAATCAATTATTCTATAACTTATGTACCCAATTGATGCCTATTTTTTCAGGCACCAATTTATTGAATTGACCTTAGCATGACCAAGAAACCCTGCCTAAGGGACAAAAACATTAAGAGCCCTGTTTACTAAGGTGCACTAGCGTTTTTAGCACGTGCTAAAATTAGCACATGTTAAATGCTAGTGACACCCATATATTCCTATGGACGTCTCTAGTGTTAGCGCATGCTAATTTTTATCGTGCGCTAAAAATGATAGCATGCCTATAGCGAGGCTTAGTAAACAGGGCCCTAAACTTTGTAACATACTAGATAAGCAAATTTTATATTTTCCAAGTTTGTCCAAGGTCTGTGGTCGCTGGAAACTTATTCTTAAACCAGAATTGACACAACCATGATTTTTAGTATAAGCTGCATTACGGAAGCCACCATGGTCTAAAGTGTGTTTAAATACTGGTTTTCCTGCCCAAGTTCCACTATGATAGGCAGCTTAACTAATCAAAAAGTTGTTTTTTTAAAGGTTTTTTTTTTTAATATAAAAAAGAAAAGGGAGGTCATAAAACCCAAAAAGCAGTAATAAGTAAAAAATATATAAAAATATATATTCATGAAGATTTTATTAAACATTTATCATCTAGAAACATTCAACCAAAAGCAATACAACCAAAATTAAAACAATGGATCAAAAAAATCTAAAAGTATAGTTAAATCCATAAAAGGAATAACAGCTTAAAAACTTGCCCCAGTGTTTACTAAGCCATGCAGCAATGCCCACACAGCCCATTCCAAGTGAATGGGCTTTGTTGGCATTAGTGCACCAGCAGCCGCTAGTGTGGCTTAGTAAACGGGGGATGGGGGTAAGAATAGTTAAAAAAAAGAATCATAAGAGAATAAAAGCCTGGCAAACTATTAAATAATATCTTGCCATCTATATAACAAATTTGTTTGAAAATTAATAAGACTAAAAGTAGCAAACAAACAGGAAAGAGAAAAGAAAAAGGATCTTGGTGAAACCAGCTGCTAATCCTTGGGTCAAAGTGGGAGAACTCACATCTGCATAACAAGACTACTCATTAAAATATTTGTAGGGCCCATTCCTGTTTAAAACCACAAAGGAGAACACTGTTAAGATCAAAGGTTAATTAATTTTCTTCTCTGAGTAATATTTTATTAATATCCTCTCCTTTCCCTCTACCTCTCAGCAAGGGAATAAAGCCCATTGAAGATCAGAAGTGAAATGTACAAAACTTATGGTTCATGTCTAAACAGTTGTTCTAAAAGGGCTTCAATTTTCCTATTCTTACTGCAGCTCTTATGCTCATTTGACCTGGTGCATATCTTTCTCTGAGTTTTACCCACGTGGAGGGGCATAATCAAAAGTGACGCCCAAGTTTTGCTGAGGACGTCCTCGCAAAACATCCCAGTGGCGGGGCGGGGAAACCCGTATTATCGAAACGAAAGATGGACGTCGGGGACGCCCAAATCCTGAAATTAGGTTGGATAGTCAAGACTTTACTGTTATTTATTTATTATTATTATTGATTGCATTTGTATCCCACATTATCCCACCTATTTTCAGGCTCAATGTGGCTTACATAGTTTTGTTATGACATTGTCATTCCAGAATATCAGATACAGTTAGTAGTGTGTAGAGATTAAGTAGGGAAGAAAGAGAGAGTGATTAGGTGGGTGATATTAGAAGTGGATTTTCATAACTAGTTGGGTTGGGAAGGTGAATTAATGGAGCTGTTGGTTCTCGTTGTAGGCCTTGTTGAAGAAGTATGTCTTCAGAGATTTGCGAAAGTTATTTGTTTCGACGATTTCAGATCTGTGGGTAGAGCATTCCATATGTGCGTGCTCATGTAGGAGAAGGTTGTGGCATGCATCAGCTTGTATTTTAGTCCTTTACAGCTGGGGAAGTTCAAATTGAGAAATTTGCGGGATGTTCTTGTGGTGTTTCTGGGAGGTAGGTCCACTAGATTCAGCATGTAGATCGGGGCGTCTGCGTGGATAATTTGTTTGTATAATCGTACGTATCTTGAACGCAATGTGTTCTTTAAGTGTGTAGTGTTTGTTATTGCAGTGACCCTAGCAATTTTTCAATATAGCAACTCCCTGTGTGTTACAAGGAAGGAATGGTCAGGGCTAGCCTTGGGGTTGTGGCTGGGCCCCCAAGTTACAGGGGACTCCAAACTCATCTGAAGCTGAAGGAGATACAGCCTGTTGGTGGACTTTGGAGCCCCCTCCCAAATTTCTGCTCTCAGCCCCAGCATGTTTAACACTGGGCCTAAGTCCTGCAGTAGTCCAGCTGCTCCTTTTCACTGTACAACCCTGGAAAGTGCTCTCTCACTTCTTTCCTTTTCTATCCTGTTGCTCCCTAGTTTTGTGTCCTCAGGGCTAGAGGTATTCAAGAGATGGCATCACATTCCTTGTAGTGAATGGCAAATCAAAAGTGTTGAAAATGCTCCCTCCAGTGGTCACTGGGCTAGCACAAAAAGTGTCATCTGCATATAGGCATCTTTATTTCTGCTTCCAAAGGGTGCCAGGGCAAGTTTTAAATCTTTGTCCCATCAATTTCAGACAATATAGATAAAGTGGTGTGGCAGCCGTGTTAGTCCACTTTAAAGGTAATAAATAGAAATAAATCAAAACATAGAAAAGAAAATAAGATGATACCTTTTTTATTGGAAATAAGCAAATGTTGACAAATATCTGATATGCCAACATTTGCTTATTTCCCATCTGAAGAAGGGTTACTTTCGAAAGCTAATTAAAAATATATTGTTATTCCGATAAAAAAGGTATTATCTTACTTTCTTTTCTAAGTTTTGATTTATTTCTATTTATTACCAGATAATATGGAAAATCAGAATTCATTTGCCTCCAAACTCTTTCGATAATACTCTGTGTTCAGCGCATACTTAAACAATGACTGCTGGGTAGAAGAAGGATCTGAAATGGAATAAATAACTCTATACTTATTCTGTTTTTTATACACTAGTTGGGAGCAAGCTGAACCTTTAGTGTGACTCATTTTGGCAGTTCTGGCATCCTTTGGTGCCTCTTGTTACTGGCTGCATCCTAGCACCGCAGTGTTATGATGGGAGAAATCACATTTCTTACCTTCTGGGTCTTGAGGAGCTGGGGGAAATTAGCTTCAAAGCCTAATGTGGGTGGATTCCTGGCCCCCCTCTCTTTGAACTTAACTCAGCAGCATGAACTTGTAACTGTACAAACTGAGCACGTGCGGGAGTACTAGCATCAGCAATTGAAGCATACTGCTGACTTCTTCACTGCTCAGGCAGCATGGGAGGGGGCTCGGGCAGCAGACAGCTTTGGCTGGTGGGGCTTGGACATCCCCATCAGCAAATGTATGATTTAGACCAGGGGAAGTGGGGGGGGGGGGGGGGGGGGGGGGGGAAGAAGAAATGAAAGGAAATGCACGGGCCCCCTAGTCCACTCCTGGGCCCCCCAAGATGGACTTCTGTCTACATCTCACTGGTTTATGTGGGTTCAAGTGCTCTTTTGCTCTCTCTGTCCAAACACACCTCACATATCCAAATCTGTGTGATTTAGTACAGGCTTTGGCTCTAGGGCTCATTTTCGAAAGAGAAGGATGCCCATCTTTCAACATAAATCGAAAGATGGACGTCCTTCTCCCAGGGTCATCCAAATTGGTATAATCGAAAGCCAATTTTGGACATCCCCAACTGCTTTCCATCACAGGGATGGCCAAAGTTCAAGGGGGCGTGTCAGAGGCATAGCAATGGCAGGACTTGGGCGTGCCTAACACTTGGACGTCCTTGACCCATAATCGAAAGAAACAAGGATGTCCCTGACGAACACTTGGACGACTTTACCTGGTCGTGTTTTTCTTATGACCAAGGCACAAAAAGGTGCCCAAAATGACCAGATGACCACCAGAGAGAATTGGGGATGACCTCCCCTTACTCCCCCAGTGGCCACTAACCCCCTCCCACCCTCAAAGAATATCTTTCAAAATATTGATTAGCAGCCTCTATGCCAGCCTCAGATGTCATACTCAGGTCCATGACAGCAGTATGCAGGTCCCAGGAGCAGTTTTAGTGGGTACTGAAGTGCACTTCAGGCAGGCGGACCCAGGCCCATACCCCCCCTACCTGTTACATTTCTGGAGGAAACCCACATCTAGGTGCCCCCATTCACCCGTAAGGACTATGGTAGTTGTATACAGTTGTGTGTAGTGGGTTTGGGGGGCTCCACACACAAGATAAGGGAGCTATGTTCCTGGGAACAATTTATGAAGTCCACTGCAGTACCCCCTAGGGTGCTCGGTTGGTGTCCTGGCATGTCAAGGGGACCAGTGCACTACAAATGCTGGCTCCACCCATGACCAAATGGCTTGCATTAGGACGTTTTTGACATGGACGTCTTTGGTTTTGAAAATTGTCTAAAGTCAGAAACGTCCATGTCTAGGGCCGTCCAAATCTAGGGACGTCAAAATTTAAGGATTTGGACGTCTCTGACAGTATTTTTGAAACAAAAGATGGACGTCCATCTTGTTTCGAAAATACGGGTTTCCCCGCCCCTGGATTTCACTGTTTTGCAAGGACGTCCAAATCGCAACTTGGACGTTTCTTTCGAAAATGCCCCTCTATGTAGTTTCCCATCCATCAAGTTTGCAGCTTTTCATTCTCAACAGCAAACAGATGGGTCTCCTGTAAGAAACCAGAAATACAGGGGTAAATCAAAATATAAATTCCAGGACCATACACTGTAACTCAAAATTTTTTTTGTTACTGGTAATACATTTATAGAATATACACACTTTTATTCATATTGCTATAAACCTTTACATTTAAAATCCACTCTCAAACTAAGGAGGTGAAATGAAGGAATCTAATGCACTAAAGATAATCCCATTAATCAATCCCTGAAAATCTAACCACAGTCTATAACATCAGATGTTACAGTCCACAAATATGTTCCTAAATCAGTGAAGATAAAGCTTGTAATGCTTCCAAAGTCAATGTCTTAAAGTTGCTTAAAGCATACCAAAATATTATCATTTGTTTAGGGATATCCAGAAGCAAACCTCCTTGATCAGGGCTATATGAAAAAAGCCCAAAAGGGAATTCACCCTCTCCTCCTTCACACTCCAAAGAATAAACATGTCTCAAAATCTTTTATCAGCAATAAAATCCACAGGTTAAAATCTGTCCTCTATTTAGATCCATATTTTGCCACCTGGCTTCTTCAGGAAGAACAGAGTTCACCTGAGACAGATTAGGGACCCCAGCCTGATCAATCTTAATGGTTAAAAAAAACACTGGTCAGGATGGGAATGCTCGAGGTGATCACAACCTGTTCATTCTCCATAATTCTCTTGGGGTCAAGATTTCAATACTTCTCTAGTACAGCAATGCTGTAATGTTTATAAAGTTTCCAATGAATGAGAAGTGCCACCATGTTGTTTCTTGCTGTACAGAAATTTTCCACCATCAGAACTTCACAGCCAGAGGGGGCGTGTCAAGATGGCGGCACGTTGAGGTTCGCTGGCTGAGCTCTCGCGAAGATTTGCGGCCTTTCCCTCTATTTCTAATATGCCCTATACAAAATGTAAGGGGGTAGTCAAAGCTGTTTCCTCGACAGCTAGAATGTCCTCCCTGCATCAACAATCAATTGAGAGGTTCGCTACGAGACCAGCTATTCTATCTACCGTGAGGGGCCCTGCTGTCTCGATGGGTGAAGAAGCCCTCGTAGACTTGGGGCTTGAAGTATTTCTCTCCCCTCCGGAGAATTATCCGCTGCCTCTCCCAGAAGGCCGTATCTCCAGGCAGGACCCGCCCGACTCGGAAGTTGGCAAAGGTGCGGCCCTGGAACAAGGACCTAGCGAGACGAGGAGGCCTGGAACGAGTTAAGCTTCAGGCTGAGTGGGTCACTCAATTACAGAGACCAGAGACGGTAACCCTGGAGAGCATTTGGGATGCTCTCCAGAAGGTGGATACGACAGTCACCAAATCAGCAAAAGAGATCTCCTAACTAGTGAGTACGGTGGACAACCTTTCAACATTACTTAATAAATAGTAACATAGTACATAGTAGATGACGGCAGAAAAAGACCTGCATGGTCTATCCAGTCTGCCCAACAAGATAAACTCATATGTGCTATTTTTTGTGTATACCTTACCTTGATTTGTATCTGTCATTTTCAGGGCACAGACCATATAAGTCTGCCTAGCACTATCCCTGCCTCCCAACCACCGGCTCTGGGACAGACCGTATAAGTCTGCCCAGCAATATCCTCGCCTCCCAACCACCAGCCCCGCCTCCCACCACCGGCTCTGCCACCTAATCTCAGCTAAGCTTCTGAGGATCCTTTCCCTCGGAACAGGATTCCTTTATGTTTATCCCACGCATGTTTGAATTCCGTTACCGTTTTCCTCTCCACCACCTCCCGCGGGAGAGCATTCCAAGCATCCACCACTCTCTCCGTGAAAAAATACTTCCTGACATTTTTCTTGAGTCTGCCCCCCTTCAATCTCGTATCGTGCCCTCTAGTTCTACAGCCTTCCCATCTCCGGAAAAGGTTCGTTTGCGGCAGGGGCGTATCTGCGTGGGGCCTCAGGGGCCTGGGCCCCCCAGATTTCGCCCTGGACCCCCCTACCGCTGCCAACCCTCCCCCTCCGTTGCTCGCCTACCTTCGCTGGCAGGGGACCCCAACCCCCACCAGCCGAGGTCCGCGCCCTCCTGCCGCTGCCGGCTGCCTTTAAAGAATTCCGTCAGCTGGCGGGGGACCCCCAACCCCCGCCAGCCAAGCCGAGGTCCTTTCATTTTTTCACTGAAGCTGGTGCCGACGAAAGTTTCTTTTGAGTCTGACGTCGCTGCACGTTGTACGTGCAGGACGTCAGACTCAGAAACAGCTTCATTCTGTTTCTGAGTCTGACGTCCTGCACGTACAACGTGCAGCGACGTCAGACTCAAAAGAAACTTTCGTCGGCGCCAGCTTCAGTGGAAAAATGAAAGGACCTCGGCTTGGCTGGCGGGGGTTGGGGGTCCCCCGCCAGCTGACGGAATTCTTTAAAGGCAGCCGGCAAGCGGCAGGAGGACGCGGACCTCGGCTGGCGGGGGTTGGGGTCCCCCGCCAGCGAAGGTAGGCGAGCAATGGAGGGGGAGGGTTGGCAATGGCAGCGGCTGGGGGGAGGGGGATCGGCAATGGCGGCGGCGGCGGGGGGGCTATAATGTGCCCCCTCACTCTGGCCCTGGCCCCCCTACCGCCGCAGTTCAGATACGCCCCTGGTTTGCGGATTAATACCTTTCAGATATTTGAACGTCTGTATCATATCACCCCTGTTTCTCCTTTCCTCCAGGGTATACATATTCAGGTCAGCAAGTCTCTCCTCATACATCTTGTAACGCAAATCCCGTACCATTCTCTTAGCTTTTCTTTGCACCGCTTCAATTCTTTTTACATCCTTAGCAAGATACGGCCTCCAGAACTGAACACAATACTCCAGGTGGGGCCTCACCAACAACTTATACAGGGGCATTAAAACCTCTTTTCTTCTGCTGGTCACTCCCCTCTCTGTACAGCCTAGCAACCTTCTACTTACGGCCACCGCCTTGTCACACTGTTTCGTCGCCTACAACTAAGCATGAGATGAACGAGCAAATAAATACTCTTAAACAAGATGTTACTCAATTGCAAGCTGCTTCTACAGCAGTCATAAAAGATAAACTTTCTATACAACGTAAAATTGAGCAGCTGGAAAATTATAACCGAAGGTTAAACTTGCGTTTTTTTTTAACTTTCCTATGGCTATGGGGATTAGCCCCCTTGAAGGTTTCAAACTATACTTATAGGAAGTGTTAAACTTTACCCCTGAAACTATTCCCCCGCTAAATAAGACTTATTATATACAGAATAAAAAACCTAAGGAAAGTTCTTTGGTAGCTATTCCTCAAGAAAAAGAAAGAGAAGAAGAACTGAACATTTCTGAAATATTAGAAACAACTTTAAATGAGGATTGGGAGAGAGGGACGCTCATAGTCTCATTTATATTTCAACAAGATCTTGAGGCTGTTAAACGCATGTACTTCAAAAAAATGCATCTTTTGTTCCAGGGGGAAAAAAGTGTGGATGTACCCGGACATTACCAAACAGACCCAAGAAAGGAGGAAACTGTTTCTTTCAATGAAGACAGAAACACTAGCTTAAATATGTGGGCTTAAAATAAATTTTTTTATCAACCTGAGCAATTAAAAACATTCATAAATATGAAGAAAATTGGCTGACTGTTGCTTCCTAAAGATGATTATTATATAGATATAAGACAGAAAAGCGTATTATGCATTTCTTATATTTCAATTATTCTTTTTTATAATTTTCTTTAAAGACTCTCCCCCTTAATTGTGGTCTAAAGAAGAGTAACCATTATTAACAGAAAGTTTTTTTTTCTTTTTCTTGTATAATCAGATATTTCTCTCTGTATTTCTTGTCAAGTTGAATACTTTTTAAACGAAATAAAATGAATAAAAAAAAGAAAAAAACTTCACAGCCAGCTAGGAGATGAGCAACTGTTTCCAGCTCTTTCTTACAGAACCTACAGGTGTCAGTTGTACCAGTTTTTCTATGCTTGCTGTGAAGAATCTTGTCCATAATCCACTGTCCTATGCTGCAACCAGAAGGCTGTGACACCAGGGGGGAGCGGAGATGCGCATGTGCGCACTACATAAGTGGGATGGACCACCTGAAAAATAGGTGCCGGCACCGTCCAAAGTCTGTTTGAGGGAGCGTTTTCTCCCCTGGCACCCCACCTAGCTACGTCACTGGCTGCAACTATCAATCTCTAATCTTTAGGTTTCAATTCATCTCTCCTTAACCATACCTGTTATTTGATCAATGAATGGTTCCTGGAGTAACACTTTGTGGGGTCCTTTTACTAAGGTGCGCTGAAAAATGGGCTGCGCTAGTGTAGGTGCATGTTTTGGGCATGCACAGATCCATTTTTCAGCGTGCCTGTAAAAAAGGCCTTTTAAAACTTTTTGCTGAAAATGGATGTGTGGCAAAATAAATGGTGCATGTCCATTTTGGGTCTGAGACCTTACAGCCATCCATTGACTTAGCAGTAAGGTCTCATGCATTAACCATGCGGTAATTGTCTACGCATGTAAAATGACAATTACTGCTCGGTTTCTGCTGTGCACCGGAAAATAAAAATTTTCAGATGTATGTAGCAGATGTGCATCAAACATGAAATTACCACATGGTAACTCCAAATTGATGTGCGTTGGGTGATCATAGGCGCCTACGTGGCTTAGTAAGAGGACCCCTGTATTTCCCACTGTACTTATCCATTTGCCACTTATATTTTCTTGCTTGCTGATCTAATTATTTGAAGAGCTTTTTTCCTTTTATTTTGAAAACTCTGTTTCTTCCATAGAAATGTCCAGCCAAAAATTATACTCTCAGTCTGAAATGTACTGCATAAAATACTTTGAATATCAAATTCAATTGTAAATAAGGAAGGAAAAAGACAAGAAAAAGAAATGCAAAGGCAACCAAGAAAGCAACAAGGATATAGAGAATAGATCCCGAAAGAGTGACAAAGGGCAAGGGATGAACAGAGACAGGAATGAGACAAGAATAAAAGATGCCTGGAAAATACACAGGAGGGCACTAGAACTCTTCAGAATATAAACAGTGAAGAGAAGAATGTGAGTTTATCTTTCTATTTGCTACTTGTTGACAATTCTAAAGATTCTGAAAAACATATAGCGGTACCTTTCCTTGTCTTTGACACCTCATAAGAAAACATGGACAAAATCTTTTTACTGTATTGTTCCCATGATTTTTCAATATCTCCTTGAATTGTCTAATTCTGGTCTCAATACATTTTCAGTGAGAGTATATCTTAGTACTTTTGCAGCTTTTCACAGCATAGTATTGAGAAGAAGACCTATATCTAAACATCCTCTTGTATGGAGGCTTATGAAAGACCTATTAAATCTAAGGAATCCTATTAAGAAACCAACTCCACCCTGGGACCTGAATTTGGTTCTACAGCATTATCATCCTATTCTCAACTATTGCGGGGCAGATCAATCAATGTTTACAACTCAGCCAAACTTTCTTCACAAAGTGCTTTAAGACTTCCATATCAATGAACCAATATTGTTATCGGTCTTCTATCTGCCACATCATAATACAGATCAGGATCATAAATTGCACTTGTTAGACTACAAAGAATGTTGCACTTCTGTTTACAAAAAATGCAATTACCCAACAGACCATCATAACTTTTCCTCTGTCTTGATCTGAAGAGGAAATCTGCTCCAGTTAATAAAAGGACATTATCTTCACTGATTTTGGAATGCATAGCATTTTATTACCAAAGAGTGCATGTCCAGCCAACAGAAAGGGTCATGATGGCTCATCATCTAAGAGCCACAGCTTCAAGAATCATCAACACTTACTTTTACAGAGAGACTGCTTGGTCTTGAATACATTTCTTTAGTAAGCATTAGTATATAGACTAGCCATCTTTTTAAACAGCAGCTTTGGATAAGCACAACTTAATAACACTTCAACTCACTTCCTCCTCCATACTCCACAGGGCTCATTCCAAAGCACATGGACATCTCAAAATGACAAAAAAATAAGTCTATCTGCCAAGAACATCCCATCTGCAATTTTGGAACAGCAGAATTTGGATGTCCTACACTGCGGTTTATCCAAATAGCAAGGGGGAATATTGTGGATGTGTTTTGGGTGGGACTAGAAGGATCCAACATTAGGATATCCAACAGCAATAATTGAATGGGAAGAAATGGCCAAGTCTAAAAAGAAGGACATTTTTATTTAGACCGGTTTCAGATCCGTCCAAAGTACAAAAAGGTGCTCTAATTGAGCAGCTGACCACTGGAGGGATTAAGGCATGACCCCCTCATAAATCCTCCAGTGGTTGCTGTCCCCCTCCCTCTACCCTGAAAGTGAAACCAGAAAGGAATAACAGGTTCTATGACAGCATCAGGTATTATTGGCATTCTGAACAGAACAGAAAGCAGGTCAGAGGAGAAGCCTAGTGGTCAGTGCAGTAGACCTTAAACTTGAGGCCTCAGGTTCAATTCCTACTTCAGATCTCTTCCTCCCCCCCTTTCAAATTGTGAGTCCTTCAGAAATAGACATATACCTACTGTACCTAAATATTGACACCTGCAAGCCTGAGGACTGTTGAAGTGGTGCACAGTCAGGTATAGTAGATATTTCCCTGTTCCTGAAGGGCTCAGCATTTAAAATAAAAGAGTCATAGGGGTTTATGAACATGGATATTCTGGTTTACGGTCCACTGCAGTGACCACTAGGCTGTCCCTCTGCTCTACAAGGATGTCTACTTTGCCATTTATGTTAAAATGCTGCCAGACAGACGTCCTTATCCCTGGATTTTTCCGCATTCATAGTTTGGATGTTTCAGTTGGTAACATGGCTGTTCATTTTGGGTGTTCTCATGTACTTTTGAACAGGAAACCCTGATGTATTTCCTGTTCAAAAGTGGTTGTGAGATAGACGGGGTTTTTTTGGTCATTATGAGAAGATGTCCCAATGCTGACTTGGACATCTTTTTGAAAATGCTCCTCCATGAGTCACAGGGTCACAAAATAAAACATCAAATGCAACAACAACAAAAGAATGATTATATGAATTTTTGTGTATGTAGCTGTGTGGCTGTACAGATCCATTCTGTCTATGAAGAAAATAAAGTTGTATACCTGTAATAGATGTTCTCTGTGGACAGCAGGATCCTACAGTTGAACCCAGCCCAAATTGAAGCATTATTTTTTGAAATAGACTGGCTTGAATAGGTCACTTGCAGCAAAACATGAATTCCTGTGCAAGTTCAGAACTTTTGATGTTGTCTAAGTTATGGAAGCACTTCCTGACAGTGCCGTCATGGCTGTAAGATCCTTCTGTTCACAGAGAACACTGTTACAGGTATGCAACTTTTTTCCCCACTTAGAAAATTTTGAAAATGACCTATCCTTGGCTGAATAAGATATGCTTCTCCCCTGAAACTTTGCATCTCTGAAAAAGAATGAATTTATAACTATTCAGTTTTTGGAATGGAGCAGAACAAAGTAAGTAGCTTTCTTTGGAATGCTCACAAGAACTCTAGCTGAATTGTGTAGGGAGGTTTTATTGAACAAGTCTTACATATAGGTTTGAACCTCTCCCCTTCTCTCTCTCTTTTTCTCATTATGGCCTTCTCACAATTCAGATTCACAGGTTCATAGGAATCTGACCACAATGATAATGCTTGTTCTGTGGTCCTTGGAAATGGATGGGCAGAGCTGCTTACTCTACTCTGTGTTCATCTTACCCAGCTTTGCAGGTACTAACATTCTTATACAGTTGTATCTATCACTTCTAATGCCTTCTCTTGTTAAACATAGTGAGCCCCTGTTGGGTAGGAGAATGTGCCATTCTGCTACCTTCAAAACACATTGGATTCTACTATCCTGTGTCAAAGATTCTGCTCCTTCTTGTCATGCTGATCATTTCCTAGTGGCTTTTAGCATGACAAGTCATTTGGAACCTTGATATAAAATCTATAGCTCCTGGCTGCTGAGCGTGCCTTGTCCTGGTAATATCTAATAAGCACTTCAGCCCTTCTGGAAATCAATAGTTGCCTCACTTGGATGGCAGCCACAGTTCACTCTGAAGGGCTGTCTAAATTGCACAATTACAGCCTCCAATATCCAGGCAAGACAATCTTAGCACTTAAGGTGTATTCATCTCACAAAGAAAACAAGGGCCAGCTAACAATTGCAAGGAAGGGCTCTGTGTTTGGATCTGGAGATTCTGAGGAAAGAAAACAATGCTTGATACTGAAAAAGGTATGAGGTGGCAATAGTTTCACAGCTCTTCTCAAGGAGATACCTCCTGTTTATTAGGATGAGTAGTGACGAGTGCCATAGCAAGGTTGGCATGGACCTTTGAACAAGAAATAAATTGGGGGGCCCCAAGGATTGTACATTCTTTAGTCTTTACTCTACCTCCCCAAGGTGTAATAAGGCCCTTTACTCTTTCGAGGAGATATAAGACAAGGCTGCACTACTTATGAGAAAAACAATCCAAATTTTATTCTCTTATCAAAGCAGGTACAATAAGTTTTCTCATGGAAGATCAGCTTCTATTACACAGAAGTGTTGTCTGACTCTGACTCTCCAATACCTATAATCTAATTCATACAGTTATGAGTGGCCTAGTGGTTAGGGTGGTGGACTTTGGTCCTGAGGAACTGAGTTCGATTCCCACTTCAGGCACAGGCAGCTCCTTGTGACTCTGGGCAAGTCACTTAACCCTTCACAGCCACATTGAGCCTGCCATGAGTGGGAAAGCACGGGGTACAAATGTAATAAATATATGGTTATCTTAGCCAACATTATATTTCACTAAGCTATTCATATTTCTCAGAAAGCTAGGTAGTTTTCCACAGAGGTTATCAGGCCATCTGGTTTCCCCCTTAATCTTACTAAATCATGTTATCTTATATGTGCATACTGACCATTTCTCTATTCTCAGAATCACTTGCACTCTTATCTTTCTACTTTCCTAGAATTGTTTACGCCCAGGGTGACTGTGATCAGATCATACATTTCTGAGAAACATTGGTCAATCAGCCTATGTCCTGCAGGCCTTGAACCAAGGTTTGAACCAAAGTCTATAGCTGAGATCATATTCTACATCTCCCCCCTTGAAGGCCTTCGAGAGAAAGGGCTTCACCTTTTGGAGGTTGCAAGACCTCAAGTAACAGATCTAGTCCTGCACGTAGGTCTGTACCTTTTCCGTTGCTGCCTCTATGAGCTGTACTAGCGCCCCTGTCGCAGGTTGTCTTAGGTTGCAGACTGCCCAGGCTCCCTAAGCAGGGGTGAAAACCTGTTTCTGTCTTACCCATCATGGCCACGTGACCTCATGTATGGGCGCTAAGAGGCTATATTTGTTAGTTATGGAGGAGGATACTTTGGTCTTAAAGCATAATTGTTGACCAAATCAAGTTAATTGATGGATTATAGGCAGGAAAAAAAGGTATGCACATCAAGACAAAATGGTCGGGATGAATTAAAGGATAAGCTCCTACATTTCCCTTGGCCTTACCTTGTCAATGGCACCATATAACCTCTGGGAATGGCAAGCATAGGGATAATAAGCAAGGTGTCACTAGGCTTCAGGCATTAGCGTACTTGTTCGCATCAATACCGGAAATGCTCTGCATTTGTGTATACACAATATTGTCATTTTCAGGATCGACAATCAGTGATTCATACAGTGCATAAGCTTGCTCTGTAGGCTCTCTCTTGCTTAAAGCAGTTTCAGTTAAGCGTTGTACTTGATTCCTAATGCAAGGTATTACGCAACAGCAGAGAAGTACAAAAACAGCAATAACAAGGTGGTTAAACCAGACAGTATGAAGTTTTCCATTTCCCAAAAGCACTATCCAACCATACTGTCCCGGAGGTATCTATACCAGAGTTTTCGGCAAGTTCGTTGGCTAAAGTAGTAAGTCCTTGTAAAGCTTTGGTTATTGTCCCTTCTGGTGCTGTGTTATTGGGAATAAAAGTACAACAGTGGCCTCCTAACATCACACAAACTACACCTTCTTTGGCCAGCATCATATCGAGAACCATCCAGTTTTCCCAGGCCATCCGGCTGGTGGCATCCAATTGTTCAGCGATACCCTTCACAGCATCTCGGGTGCAGTTGATAAAGCGCTGTTGGTTATAGTAAATGTAATTAATCCAATCAACATATTTATTAATTGTGGACCACCAAAATATTACAGATTCAAAACCTGCAGCAATCTGATTTTGGGCTTTAAACTCATCTGGCACCACCTATAGTATTAATGTAATTCTATCATCAAATGAACCAGGGACTCGGGCTTCTTCTTGCTTCTTCCTAGAGTGGGCAGGTCTGTCCTGATGTAGGGATGCTATGGTGAGTGGGACTATTAATTGTACTAAGGCACATACTCCTTGCCAGTTGGGGGGAAATGTTGGGTATAGTGGCCTGTTACCACAATACCACCAAAGATCTGCACGGGGGTGAGAGAAATCAGAAAAGTCAAGACCATCAAGGTACATAACAGTAGTATTACATGATGACAACTTCCCAAAAGGGTGAGGATTATTGGTTTTCTTTCTTTTCAGACAGGTGGGAAATATTGTTCCTTTGACGGGAGCAATATAGGAGGGAGAACCACAGTCCCCAGAAACCACCAGGGCAAGGTAAAACTCATGACTCGCAGGAAGCAGAGGGGCAAGGGAATGATTTGGAAATGTGTTCTAATCAAAGTGATGAGCAACAGCTGCAGGAGTCAAGGGTGGAGGAGGCTATGGAGTGGGATAATAATGGAGTAGAGGAAGAGAAAGGGGAGGGAGTTGAACTGAAGGATGTCTCCGCTGTAGCTCGAGCCTCCAAGGAAAAGGTAAAAGCTTTATGGGTCAGGTTGTGGCCAGACTGGTGTAAGAAGGGAGAAGAAAGCATAATAAAGTTTGGGAGGAAGCTGTGGAAGAGCCTTACTAACAAACTCCCTAAGGCACACGGCAAGAAGCATTACTAGGGGAGTGGACTGTAATAAGTGAACCAGAGGGCCGGTTACCCAGGGTTTGAAAGCTAGGATCACTGTGGTGCCTGAAAACTCTATGTGTAGCGATATTGAGCACGGGCTGTTACCTTGAGTACGGACTGTTATCTTAAAACCTGAAGAGAAGGAATGAGATGGGTTAACACACTGCTGATGTGAAGCAGGATTGTGTCAAATTTTTTCCTGAAAATAAATTGATTAAAGAACAATTCGCTTGGAGAGTTTATCGCTGCCTTCTGGTTTTGTTAACTGCAAAACTCCACCGGTTTCCTTTGCTGTCCCGGAGAGAGTGCAATGCAATCTGATGGTCCCTCTGTGATGCTCTTTCCATTAATACATTCATGTGATACTTGTGCTCATCCCCGTTTTCTTCTTAGAAGAAGTATATTCACATGGATGTACTAATGGAGAGTGCATCAGAGAGGGACCATCGTATTTGTGGAGAGTATTAACAACTTGGATTTTGCACTATTGGACAATCGGGTTTTCAGATAAGTTGGATATCTTGAACTTTTGACATAATAACGTTGAGATCATTGAACTAGAGGTTGTTAAAAAGCAGAGTGGTAAGTAAGTGGACTGTAGTGCAATGATGGTAGAATGCAGTGCAATGCAGAGGAAATGGATCCTAATCAGTGACATGTACTCAGTCTGAGCACTATTCACTATATTATATATAATTAAAATTAGAACCTGAACATTAAGAGATACCTCTGAATAGAATATGTTAAAATTTAATGCCAAGAAGTGCAGAAACCCAAAAGAGATATACCGGATAGGTGGGGAGAGAGAGATCAGGAGAGGGACCTCGGAGTGATCGTGTCCGAGGATCTGAAGGTGAAGAAATAATGCGACAAGGTGGTGGCCATGGTCAGAAGATGCTAGGCAGCATAGAGAGGGGTATAACCAGCAAAAGAAAGGAGGTGTTGATGCCCCTCTACAAGTCGTTAGTGAGGCCCCACTTGGAGTATTGTGTTCAGTTTTGAAGACTATATCTTGCTAAGGATGTAAAAAGACTTGAAGTGGTGCAAAGAAAAGCTACAAAAATGATATGAGATTTGCGTTGCAAGACGTATGAGGAGACACTTACTGACCTGAACATGTATACCCTGGAGGAAAGAAGAAAGAGGGTGACATGATACAGATATTCAAAAATTTGAAAGGTATTAATTTGCAAACAAACCTTTTCCAGAGACAGGAAGGCTGTAGAACTAGAGGACATAAATTGAGACTGAAGGGGGGCAGACTCAGGAATAATGTCAGGAAGCTTTTTTTTCACGGAGAGGGTGGTAGATACTTGGAATGCTCTCCCATGGGGGATGGTGGAGATGAAAACGGTAACAGAATTCAAAACTGCGTGGAATAAACACAAAGGAATTCTGTTTAGAAGGAATGGATCTACTGAAGCTTAGTGGAGACTGGAAGGCAACACTGGTAATTGTGAAGCAAAGGCAGTACTTGGCAGACTTCTATGGTCTGTGCCCTGAAAACGGCAAGGACAAATCAAGGACAGGTATACATATAAAGCATCACATACAGTGAGTTTATCTTATTGGTTAGACTGGATAGACCATACAGGTCGTTATCTGCCGTCATCTACTATGTTACTATCAGGCTTATTTTCGAAAGTGATCGCTGGCGATCTTCCAACATAAATCGGGAGATGGCTGGCGATCTCTCAAAAGCGGCGAAATCAGTATAATCGATAGCTGCTTTTTTGACACCATCACCGCTTTCCCGTCGCCGAGCTGGTCGAAAGTTCAAGGGGGCGTGTCGGTGGCGTAGCGAAGGCAGGACATGGGCGGGCATGGGTGTGGCTACCAGAGGGCCGGCTTTCATGGATAATGGAAAAAACAGCGGCGTTAATCAGTATTTCGCCGGGTTTACTTGGTCCTTTTATTTTCATGACTAAGCCTCAAAAAGGTGCCCCCAACTCACCAGATGACCACTGTAGGGAATGGGGGATGACCTCTCCATACTCCCCCAGTAGTCACCAACCCCCTCCCACACTAAAAAAATAAAAATAAAAATCTTTTTTTGCCAGCCTGTATGCCAGCCTCAAATGTCATACCTAGCTCCCTGACAGCAGTATGCAAGTCCCTGGAGCAGTTTTTTATGTTTAAATCCTTTTTATTGATGGCAAGTATAAAACACAACTCATACAACATGGCAAAGCATCAAACACTTGTTTCAATAAACAATCAAGATCAAGGTGTTCAACACCATCATAACATTTTTCCCCCCCTGTGTTACTCCCTTCCCATCCCCTTCCTCCCCCCTGGTTGACCTTGAACAATATAACATGTCTTGTTTAAGTCTGTTTGATTTTGCAGCACTCAGCCTCTGGGACATCCTCCAAATCTAGCAATGCCACCCACTGACTACTACACCCACTTGGGACCTGTTTTCTTATGGCCCCCTGTAAGTGATCCACCGCTCAAACAAGTATGAGCCACTATTCCTGACTCCCAGCTTTCCAGGTGTACATCTGAGTCACTGACAATAGCAATCCCTCATAAATACTTCCAAACATCAGCCTCCAAGATCTCTTTAACTAAGTACAAGGCAACTAAAGCGCGGCCAACAGATACTATCGACTAATGGGTCTCAAACCAACCCTACACTACTAAACCCACTCCCCTCAAACCACCCTAGCCCCCTACCCACCCTCTCCCTCCTGTGTTTCCATGGTGTGCTGATCAACAATTCAGAACCCTGCTGCGCGCCACTGGGGTCAATGAGTCCCAAAAAGGCGCCCATCTCTGACAAAATTCTTCTCCTTTGGCCGATGTCAAGTCTCCCACCCCCCTGCGCTCCAGCGCACACAAACAAATCATCCTGGATCTCCATTGCTGAAAAGTTGGGGGTTCCGCCACTATCCATTGATGAAGTATCACTTTCTTACCCATGAGCACCACCCGCTTTAGGAAAGGCTTGAGCCCCACTGCCCCCGGGGTCGCTACTTGAAATATATCAAATAATTGGGATGCATGAGGCGTCCAGGCCACTCCCCAGAGAGTCGACACATGCCCCGCCACTTGCCTCCAGAACTCCATAACGCTCGGGCATTGCCAGAACATGTGGCCAAGGCCCGCCGGGGAGTGGGCGCACCTCGCACAAGCATCATCTGTACGCATGGTTGCTCTCATTGCCCTATGCGGTGAAAAATACATTCGCATTACAAACTTGTAAAGGGTTTCTCTCAGCGTCACATTCTCCGTTACCCTGGAAATATTCAATACATAAGTCTTTAGCTGCTCCCCCCGAAGTCTCAGGGATAACTCATTGTTCCATTGAGTTGCCAGCTTCTCATAATCTACCTCGCCCAGCTGACCCCGCAAACATAAATGATAGTATTTGAGGGGGACTGCCGATTGCGCATCCAAGGCAAATAATTCAAGCAGCTTTTCCCACACCACAGTGGACAGGGAAGCGGACGGGATCGACCGCACATAATGTTGTAGCTGGAGCCAGGCAAAGGAATCACCCGTTACCGTCCCAAATTCCAGTCTCCACTCATCCAACGTCCTCCTCTCGCCATCCCCTGTATATAACTGATGTAGATAGTGCGCACCCCTGCCTCTCCAAGCCACGAACTGGGCTGATGTCGAGCCCGGGGGGAAATCTGGATTGCCCTGCAGAGGCAACAAAGGAGAGAGTCTCGAGGATAGCCCGAAAAAGCGACACACCCACGTCCACGCCCGTCGCAATGGTAAAAACAGAGGCGCGTATGGCCCCAATGACCGGCACCCGCGCGACCTTGCATGCAACCAAGCACTAAAATGCATCGGACTCAACAACAACTTTTCCTCCTCCGACAGGGTGAAGTGACTCGTTCCTCTGAACCAGTCCGAGATATGCCTCATATTTCCAGCTACCGACAATAATTTGACGTTCAATAATCCCCAGCCCCCCTTACTCTTTGGCCGATAAAGTTGCAACGCTGCCATCCGCGCCCGCTTGCCCTGCCAGACGTAACGTGCCACCAGCCGGGTCACCAGCCGCTCATCCTTCCAACTAAGCATCATCGGTACCATTTGTAAAATATAAGTCCATTTGGGCACTAACACCATATTAAATAGTGCCACCCTGCCCAAAGCCGACAACGGCAAAGACTGCCACACCCTTAAAGAAGCCCTCGTACTCTCCCGCAATGGCTCTACATTCAACTCATAAAGCTGATTTAAATCCCCTGAGATCCACACTCCTAAGTATTTAAGTGGACCTGATGTCCAAGACAAGGGGAACTCGCCCTCCCACCGGCTTCGTATCTGATCTTGAATTGGGAACGCTACTGATTTTTGTAGGTTAAGGGTAAAACCAGAAAAATAGCTGAATTCTTCGATTTCACTCAGAAGGGCAGGGACCGATCTTTGTGGATTCGTCAAGGCCACTAAAATATCATCCGCAAAAGCTAATGTTTTCATTGAGAACGACGAGAAGTCCACACCGCTAACATCTGGATCACCCTGAATGGATCGCAACAATGGCTCCAGGTATAAAAGAAACAATAGAGGGGACAAAGGGCAGCCCTGTCGGGTTCCACAACCCACCTCAAAGGGGGCGGTACGCATTCCATTCACCACTAACGATGCACTAGGCTTTTCATAAAGCGCTTCTACCGCTTTTCGAAACCATCCCGTGATCCCAATAAAGTCTAACATTGCAAACAGATAGTCCCAGTGCACCTTATCAAACGCTTTCTCCGCGTCTAGGCTGACTAACAGCAGAGGCTCGTTGACTACCTGGCTCCGGGCTATTGCAAGGCACACTTTCCTCACGTTCAATGAAGAGTGTCGTCCTCGGACAAAGCCTACCTGCCCTTCCCCAATCAGCGCTGGTATGTGTGGAGCTAATCTATCCGCAAGGATCCTGGCTAAGATCTTCAGATCCACGTTTATCAGGGAGATCGGTCTGTATGAACCCGGCAAGTCTGCCGGCCTACCCGGCTTAGGTATCAGGGTAATCAAGGCATCGTTCGAATACTTGGGAAAGGAACCCTGGAACAGCGATGCTTCAAAATAGTCAAGCAATGGGCCTGCAATTTGTGGGAGCATACATTGATAGAACTCAGACGCATAGCCATCAGGCCCAGGCGCTGTGCCCCTTTTTAACACCTTGACCACCCGCTGAATCTCTGTCCCCCTCAGAGGGGCATCCAGCTGAGCTACGACGGAAGCCGAGAGGCGGGGCATACCCGAACCCTCCAAGTATTCTCTCATCGAGGGTCCCTCTTGAGGAGCTGGCGACGCGTACAAGGCAGCATAATAGTCATGAAACAACTTCGCTATATTCGACGTCTGCGTCTCCTGTCGCCCATCTGGTGCTGTTAATGACGGGATAAACCGATTGCCCCCCCAGGTTTTCACAAGCCGCGCCAACAACCTGCCCGATTTGTTCCCGAAGCGATGGAACCTAAAGGAGCGGTAAAAAAGATATTTCTTGGTACGTTCGTGGATGAGGGCGTTCAGCGCCGCCAGAGCCGACAACATCTGCTCTTGCCTCTGCGCTGAAGGGGCTGCCAGATGTGCTCGCTTCGCTTCCTGATATATCCGCTCAAGCCGAACCAAACCCTGTGAGACTCGCCTCGAGCGTGCACACATATAAGCTATTATATCCCCACGCAACACCGCCTTGGCAGTGTCCCAGTATAACCTAGCATCTGAAATATGGGAACCATTCGCATCAGCAAAGAGCGACCACTTTTTCTGCAAATATTCCTTAAAGTTATCATCTTCTATCAAGTATGACGGGAATCTCCACAATCGCTGTCTCAGCCGCTCCTCACCCAGATCCATGTCTACCCATATCATTGCGTGGTCCGAGACCTCCATCGGGCCAATTTCCGATCGTACAACCTGTGGAAACAAGGGTGCCGACACCAATATGTAATCCAGTCTGGACCAAGTGCCATGTGCTCGTGACAAGTGAGTGTAGTCTCGGGCACTGGGATTGCACAGCCGCCACGGGTCTACCAAATTTAAAGCTTGACACAAGTAGGGTAAGCCTTTCCCCCCTCCCATTACCGTCCCCGAGGACTGGGCCGAGCGATCCTGAAGAGCATCCAGCACCTGGTTAAAATCGCCCACCACTACCCAAGGCGCTGATGCATGTTGTATTCCCAGGCGCACCAGGTGCTGGAAAAATGAGTGGTCGTACAAATTGGGTCCGTAAACATTTAATAGATAGAAGTCCTGCCCCATAACATTCATCTTCAATAAAATATAACGACCATTCCCATCGCGTGACACCACCTTAACATTACCTTGCATGTTTTTGTGTACCAGTACCGCTACTCCCCCCTTTTTACCTATGGCTGACGCAAAGAAGCAGTCCCCCACCCATCGCTGTTTTAATTTTACATGTTCTACGTCAGATAATTTAGTTTCTTGTAAACAAGCTATGGAGACATTGTGACGCTGAAGAGCCGCTAAAATTTTTGTGCGCTTAATAGGAGAAGTGATGCCACACACATTCCAAGATATTATTCTAGGCAGTGGTAGCTTAGCCAGGATCTCGGATCTGCACTTTAACAAAGACCCAAGCTCTCTGATGGTCCAGAACTCCCGGGCGCCCAGCCTTCGCCCTAGAGCTCAAAACCCTGACCTCTCTTGCAAAGATCTCTCTTACCCCACCAGCCCCCAACACAACACTAAAACCTCCATCAGACACCATGGAATACACAAGACCCAACTGCCCTTCCCCCCTCCCACAATCCAACCCCCCACCCCCCCTTTCCCCCATCCCCCCCCTACCCCTCTCAGAACCATTCCTCTCCATGGAGCCACAGAGAAGCCTGTCTGTGATCACTCAATGATGCCAGGAGGAGTCCCATCCTCCCTCATAACCAATGCATGCCCATTAGCCATGCCTAACAGTGTAAGGCACCCTCTTCCGTTTGTTACACACACCCCTCAGCTCTCCCAACATTCACACTACCTATGTTGCATAGTTCACTCTTTATTGTCCCCGCACACCTCACTCTCCATACACCACCTCTTCTCTCTGCACCGATCAGACCGCATTACACCCTTTACACTTAACTTTACACACTATCAGACACTCGTTCACCCCCCCCCCCCCCCACGTACCCACCCCCCCAGAAATCTTTAAGGTGCAGTAAAAGAACTCAGGGAAACAGTGCCACAAAAGTGTCCAAATACAAGTCTTTCTCTGTCATTACCAACTCCTCGGGACAATACGCTCAATTTCTTTAATCCGGTCACCGTTATGGCCTCTCCGAGCTCACTCTCCTGCCTCTTGCTGCTCCGGTTCTCCATTGAGCCAGGACATCGCACTCTCCGGTGTCTCATGCGAGCGCCACTGTCCGTTATGCAGAATCTTTAGCACCGCAGGATAACGAACTTGAAACTTGTATTTCCTCTCAATCAAGCGCGTGCAAACCTCAGCGTACCGGCGGCGCTTCGCTGCAAGAGCCGCCGAATAGTCTTGATAGACTCGCACCTGAGCTCCCTCATAGCAAACGTCCTCCTTATGCTGGCGATAATACTGAAGAAATGCTTCTTTCTGAGCCGAGTTGAGGAACTTCGCTATTACTGTTCTAGGGCGTCTTTCACCAGCTCGAGCCGCTCCCAGGCGATGCACACGCTCGAGCTTGACCGGGTCCGTCTCCTCATCTCTCACCACCATCGGGCTCATCCAACTCTCCATTACCCGACGTAAGGATCTCTCCGGTACAGTCTCAGGAATGCCTAGGAAACGAAGATTATCTCGCCGAGACCTGTTTTCCAGGTCCTCTAACTTGTTCTGCTGTTCCACCACCAGCTCTTGGAGTCTTGTCAGTTCCGCGCTATTCCCCTGGGCGCCATCTTCCAGATCTGACACGCGGCACTCTAATTCTCCCGTCCGCCGGGATAAGTCCGTCGTGATTTGTGAAATACCGGTCAGCTGCTCCGATAGACGTTGCAGGCGCGGTTCTAAAGCAAGTACCACCGCGTTAGTCAATTCTGCTATAGCCGCCTCGGTACAGGTAAGCTGCGGGACCTGTCCCTGGTCCGCCATCTTGTCCTCTACAGCTTTGGCTCTATCTGCCCCTTTTTTAGCCGTTTTTGCAGCCATTCTGCCTTTCGGCGTGAGATATCTGTCCATATGCTCCACCAGGTTTCACTCCAGGCAAAAGGCAGGCCAATTCGGGTCTTTCAGTGTCAATTCCAAGGGATTGAGGATGGGACCCTCGAGCAGAAGGCAGAAAACACGTCTGCCTCCTCTCACTGCATCACGTGATCCCCCTGGAGCAGTTTTTAATGGGTGCAGTGCACTTCAGGCAGGCAGACCAAGGTCCATTCCCCCCCCCCTTGTCGAGCCCTACAAACCCCCCAAAACCCACTGTACCCACATGTAGGTGCCCCCCTTCGCCCATAAGGGCTATGGTAATGGTGTAGAGTTGTGGGGAGTGGGTTTTGGGGGGGATTTGGGGGGCTCAGCACCCAAGGTAAGGGAGCTATGCACCTGGGAGCTATTTGTGTATTTTTAAAAAATTTTTAGAAGTGCCCCCTAGGGTGCCCAGTTGGTGTCCTGGCATGTCAGGGGGACCAGTGCACTACAAATGCTGGCTCCTCCCATGAGCAAATGCCTTGGATTTCGCCGGGTTTGCGATGGCCGGCATTTTTTCCATTATCGCTGAAAAACAAAACCGGTGATCTCAAACCCGGCAAACTCTGGCATTTGGCCGGGCCAAACCGTATTATCGAAAGAAAAGATGGCCGGCCATCTTTTTCAATAATACGGTTCCGGCTAGCTGTTGCGTTGCCGCCAAAATAGATCGCCAGCGATCTATTTCGCCGGCGCCATTCGATTATGCCTCTCTATGTATGTTATTATTACTACTACAGGGACCCTTTTACCAATCTGCTGAAAAAAGGGGGCCGGCTGAGGTCCCCTTTTACCACAGCTGGTAAAAGGGAAGGTCTCACATTCCTGCAGGAAATGGCCAGGCAGCAAGTAAAGCACTTGCCACACGGCCATTTCGGGGGGGGGGGGGATCCCTTATTGCCACCCATTGAGGTGGTGGTAACCAGGCAGCACACGGCACTGCCCGATTACTACCAGATTCAGTCCGGCACTACAAAAATAAATACATTTTTGTAGCACCGGAAATGATGGCGCGGTAGGGGTGGGAAGTACTGCCAGGCAGCTGCAGTAGCCTGGCGGTACTTCCATTATAGTGAGTGGTAAACCCACGTTGGGCTTACCGCTGCTTAGTAGAAGGAGCCCACAATATCCTAGCACCAAAAGTGTAAAGTAGAAAACAGTATTTGATGACCTGTTTTCTTTTCAGTCTGCTGAGTAGTGGAATGCTCTACCACTAAATGTGAGGACGTCTTCCAATTATAAATCTTTTAGGAGAACCTTTAAAACTCAACTTTTTCAACTTTTTAATAATTGTTAAATTTGTCTGTTAGTTATATATAACTTGTAGTTCTTGGGACTTTACGGGGTACAAGCATTGTATCCATGGCATATGTAGGAGCCCATGGCTGTTATAACTGCGGGTTTGCAAATATTAGGCATGCCAATACTGGGTTGTGCTAATATTTTATAATTGAATTTGTGCACTCTGATAGGATCCTACTGTGCATTCATGGGACATCTAAATGAAGATGCCCAGTTGTGATATTGCTCCCTTTAAATGCAAACGTTCATCTCTGCTGCCAAGCAGGCACAAGTGTCTGCAGTTTCATTATTGCTGTGTTTTATGCAGCTTATTTAGGACAATTTTATAAAGACATACAGGCACCTACCAGACGATAGTCAGCCCGCGGGAGGCAGGCCTGCTAAATGCCACGACCGGTAGTGAGCCCGGATATTCAATGGCGAGCCATTTCAGGTGACCAGCATTGAATATTCATTTTTTTCCCTGCCAGCTTAAATTTAACTGGCCAATTTAATATTCAGCACTGACTGGTTAAGTTTATAGTGGCTAAACATGGGACTGATATTTAGATGGTCTGATTTGACCGCTAAACTTAGCCGGCGAAGTGCTGAATATTCGTGGTTAGCTGATTATCTTGCACCATATAGCCATTTACCCGCTATGGGCTAGATTCTATGTATGATGCCTAAAAAACCAGCACTGAAAAATATACACCTAGGCATATTCTATAAACTATACCTAAAGTTAGGCGCGGTTTATAGAATATGCTTAAATTCTAGGTGTAGTTTAGAGAATATGCCCAGCACCCATTTTCTGTGACTATATTTAATTGTAACCAAATTAATTTAAGGTATGAAATCAACAGCAAAATTATATACTTTTATACTTTTAAATAATAAATTTTGAATTAAATTGAAAAGTGCTCAGTTCACACATCAGTCATTATAAAAGTGACTGGCTGAGTAGAGAACCATCATCGCACTTTTGGCGTTCTCAGGACTAGGGGTCCTAACGCAATGGTGTCTCTTAATGGTAATAGATGGAAAGGTTTAAATCTGCGAATCCGATCACTGCCATATTGGTTATGCAAATAATTACAATCAATGATCTTTATGTTCAGTGATACTGCCTTATACAATATTTTCTACATTGTATTAAGTTTATAATATGATGACATCTCTATGTAGCTTTTGATACTTATCCACAGTATATCCACATCTACTATAATAAAACTCACCCTCAACATTCTGAAGACAACGTTCTGAAGTCACTCAGTCACTTACTGAAGGGTTCATGGATTCATGGTGGTGAAGCCACAACACTGACCATATCTCTCTGCCCCGCTCTCGCATGACGGACCAATCAGAAAAAACACCCTCAACATTCTGAAACACAAAGGACCATCACAACACCGTTCCCAGGCAACACTAGGCAATGTAAGACGGACCAATCAGAGGAAACTACGTGACAATAAGGGAGGAGCATTCCCCAGCAGAATGGCTCATTATCTGTGCAGCACGGAGAGCACAGAAACACCGCCGGAACGAGAGAAGAATATTCCTGCTGTGGGTATGTGCAAAAATAGACCGGGGGGGGGGGGGGGGGGAGAAGTTTTTAAATGCCTAATGCCAGTACTGAAGAGTGCCAGAGGGCCTATAGCACAGACTATATTTGGGATCGCTTGACATGGAGTCAGAGGAGCCGGAAAACAACGTGCCCGTCACCATCTGGGACGTGGGCGAACAGGACAAGCTGCGGCCCAGCTGGAAGGATTACCCACGGCCCAGCCAGCAGCAAACAGCGACCAAGGAAGGGGGAGGAGTACTCCTTCCCTGCCTAGGAATCGCTGGAGACTGGCTGCCAAACTAATGAAACAACCGCACACCGACGCACCACCTCCATCATTCGAAAGGCATCCACTCTTTCTTCAACAGAAATGCAAACTAATAATACAAAACAAACAAAGAATACATGGTTTCTCAGGCGGCTGCAGGTAACTCCCCACCTCCTTCCTCTCCCCCTTTTGCCGAAGCAACCAAGGACGTGCCCAACCATCCCCAGCCTCAGGCAAGCTGTCTCCCACCTCGGGGATTCCCGAGCACCCAGAAAAAGACGGCGCTGATTCCTGCAGCGCATAAATGTTCCAGCATTCCCCTGCAGCCGGCCTGAAATGGACCAAACATACCGGATCACCCCCCGACGGCCCGAGACCGTGCTCTTCTTCCTTCCGCCAACTTAAAACAACCATCCCCGTCCTCAGGCAAGCCGTCACCCACCTCCAGGATGCCCAGAACCCCAGCCCAATGGAAAAAGATGGCGCTGCTTCCAACAGCACATTTCTCTTCCAGCATTCCCCTACAGCAGCCCTGAAACGGCCAAAAAATACCGACAGACAAAGAACGTGCTCCTCTACCTTCTGCCCATCTAAAACAACACTGCTGCCTCAGCACAACACAAAAAAAAAAACATGGAAAAAAAAAACAACACTCAACAAAGGCTGACCCCCCTACAACCACACTTACATTTCACCAACAGAAAGACCCCCCTCCACAAACCTCCTTGACAGACAAAACCACACACACACAATACAACAGAAACACACCCTCAAAGCCACACACCAATCCAACCCACTTTGCCAGCACAGCACAGCACATCCCCCAACCCCCAAGCAAAAAACAAAACACAACAAAAAAAGACACACATCAACAACCTGCACACACACCGCACCCTCACACCCTCACACATACACACACACACACACACACACAAAATAACTCTGTGACACATACACACACACACACACACAAAAAACCACATGCTAGCGCCCGTTTCATTGGTTTCGGAAACGGGCCTTTTTTACTAGTATTATATAAACCTTTCTGCACAGTTTGTCAATGATTAGTCAACTGATCCGCTTTTGTAAGTACTTATCTGCGGGCTCTCATAATGCTGCTGTAAACGCCTATAGTTGCAAATCTGGATCCGTGCTCAGTCCAGGTAGTGCTCCCCTAAATTCATGACAAAAAGAAAAAAGATAATCAAAAATTTTGAATATTTTTACTGCTGTAATTGTCTATTGCTCAAGTTTGATTTATTTTTACTGTACACCGCCTTGCGTGAATTCCATCAAAAAGGCGATAAATAAATCCTAATAATAATAAATAGAAAATGAAAACAATGAAGAAAAACAAAAAGTCTCCACTTGTTTATCCTCGACTCAAGCTGCATAGTGAGTTCCTTAATTCTAGTTCCAGCTGAGTTTCAAAAAGTCTTCGTCAGGAGGAAATAGCCTATGGGTACTCATATATAAGCACATCAATAAGGTTTTCCTATTCATTTTTTTGTTATATTTAATTGTAGCCATTTACACCAATGAAAGCATGGTATAAATGCTAACACCTAAATTACACACAGAACAGGCATATTCTATAACACTGCACGTAAATTCAAGGAACGCCTATGACCTGCTCGTGCCCCTCCCATGGTCATGTCCCCCTTTTCAGATCCACGTTTTCAAATTTACATGCATCACTTTATAGAATATGCTTAGACAGTTATGCGTGTAAATTCTAATTAATGCCAATTAGTAACAATAATTGCATGTTAAGTGCAATTATCAGCGCTGATTGGCTTGTTAAGCTAATTAAGTTGCATATACAAATCCAGAATAGGACTGGATTTGTGCACGCAACTTAAGTCACACTATATAGAATCTAGGTGTATGCGCTAAGCACTAATATTCAGCAGAGATAACCAGCTATCTCCTGCTGAATATTAGTGCTTAGCTGGTTAAGTGCTATTTAATTGGCCAGGCGCCATTCCTGGCTGGTTAAATAGTGCTGAATATTGGTCAGCTAGAAAATAGGTTAATCTACTTGACCTCCAAAGACCTCCAAATATGGGTGATCTGTTATAAATTTACCATCTACTGCTCCAATTCTATAAACTTGCAAGTGCAAGTTATAGAACAGAGTCAGTTGTGCATGTAAGGCAATATAATAATTAGCTGCTAATTAGTGTTAAATACCAATTATTGGTTATAATTGGTTTTAGTTGATGATAATTAGCACTAATTAGCAGTTATGCTCTTAGTCATGATTATGCAAATTGTGCATGCAAAATCCATAGCATGCAACTGCAATTGCGGGGGGGGGGGGGGGGGGGGGGGGGGGGGGTTGGACCTGGGCTGGGCATGTTATAGAAAATTAGCAGTTATGCACCTATCTGCCTACAATTAGGAGGGGGCATTTACACTAGTCATTGAACTAACATAAGTACCTGCAATTATAGAATTAGTACTTAGCATTAATCATCCTGTCACCTAACTTTAGTTGATGTTAAGGTACCAGTTGGCATCAGTAAACTTCAGTTGAAAAGATTACAAATGTTGCAAAACTCGGCTGCTCACCTGTTATGTAGAGCTTGTAAATTTGATTCTTGTTACCCTCTTTTGATTAGATTACATTGGCTGCCTATTCAATATCAGACTTGGTTCAAAATTCTATGTCTGACCAACCTTGTTATCTTGCTAACCTGATCATTCCTTATAAACCATCATACACTCTTAGACCACTTGATTCACCTCTATTATTTTATTTATTTTTATTTTATTTATTGGGATTTATTAACTGACTTTATGAAGAGATTCACCCAATGTAGGGTAAAGTAGGTACAGTTTAACATCAAACTTACAATTTTGTTAACTGCATAGCAATTGTAAAATGTACAAATATAAACCTAAATACAATGAAAGAGGAAAACTTGAAAACAGCAAATTGAAACCTAAAAAATCTATTACTTTTGCCAGCTCCCAGAAAGGCACATTATGAATCCACCAGGAATTCAGCCTTCTTTTTCCTTGCCCTTCCATCTTTGAATTGATCAGAAGCAGTGTTAAAGAAATTCATATCTCTCCTCAAAATATACTACTTTAGCCTTGATATTGGTGAGCAGCATCGTGTGCCGAATGCTTCTGAGTTAGTTACCAGAATGAAGGATATGAATGGTAGATTGATGGATACATTCTGGATGTTATAATCTCGTGTGTATTTGCAGTATGTTTTCACTATGATGGTCTTATAACGAGTGTGTTTATCTATCCTGTCTAACAATGGCATTCTTTTCTGTCTCTTTTGATTTTTTAAGACTGTACACCACTTTGTTCTGTATATCAGTTTAAGCGGTATAGCAAGAATTCAATAAATATAAACAATTAGGGGGGAATTGTATATATGATGCCTTAAAAATCAGTGCTGAAAAACCACATGGTTAGTGTGATTCTATAAACTATGCCTAAAGTTAGGCGTAGTTTAAAGAATACGCTCACGTGCCGTTCTTGTGACAAATTTAGGCACACCCATTTAGGCCACCTAAATCCAGGCCTAAATACCTGCTCCTAAGTTAGGTGCAGATCGGGTGTATTCTATAATAATGTGCATAGTTTTTCAAAATGCCGACAACCCACCCATTCCATGCCCATGACCACCCCCTTTTTTGTCTACACGCATTAGAATTTATGCGCACCATGTTATAGAATACACCTAGAAAGTTGTGTGCGTTAATTCTAAAGACAATTAGTGCTGCTAATTGCTTAAGTAGCAATTATTGGCACTGATTGGCTTATTAATCAATTAAGTTATGGTGCCAATTTGGCCATATGCTTAAATTAGCATGCACAACTTAAGGCGCCATATATAGAATTTGGGGGTTACCCCCTAGATCAAGATTTCCCAAGTTGGTCCTGGAGTACCCCCTTGCCAGTCAAGTTTTAGGATATCCACAATCTTGTGCATATATTGGGAAACACTGCCTTAGATGACCAAGACCATAGCAGAAAATATAAATTCTTTGCTTCAGTCTGAGGAGGATATTGGGGAGATACCCATCTCTGAAGGTGATGATTCAGAGGAACTGAAGCAAATAACTATGAAATAAACAGTTGCCATAGAGCAACTTGATAAATTAAAAAAGTCTACAATGTATTAATACTGTTATCTGTTTCATTCCAAGTTTTTAGACCAATACATTTTTATTTTAATAATATCAAAAAACTAAATTTTAAAGTTATCAAAATCAAATATATAAATGTTTTAAAATTTTTTGGAGCTCAGTGTACCAGTGAAGCCATGCCGTGTACTGAAGGTAAACCTTCAGAAATAAATCAGACACTCGTTACAACCATCATAGCACCACCTTCCCTGCCTGTCAAATTCTAAAAAGTCCTTCAAACGATGATTATGTTAAGTTCACTTATCTTGTAGTGCTGATGATCAGGCAGGTATTAAGAGTGGCAATGTGTTGCTCCCAACCGAGTGTTCTTGAACAGCTGGCACTAGTGAGTGCTTCAATCAAAATAACAAAATTATTCATTTTCTGTTTTCTATTCAGACCAGTGGCGTTCCTAGGGGGGCTGACACCCGGGGCGGATTGCCGATGCGCCCCGCCCCCTGGGTGCAGCACGGACCCCCCCCCCAGTGAAAGGACCCCCCCGCGAAGGAACCCCCCCCGGGTGCACGCCGCTGGGGGGGTGCCGCGCGCGCCCTGTCCTCCGTTGTTCCATGCTTCTTTTCTGTCCCTGAACAGGAAGTAACCTGTTCCGGGGCAGAGAAGAAGCATGGAACAATGGAGGACAGGTGCGTGCGGCCCCCCCCCAGCTGCGTGCACCCAGGGCGGACCGCACATACCGCCCACCCCCTAGGAACGCCACTAATTCAGACTGTTAACTGGATAAAATTGGGATGGACTTTTTGTTCTCCTAACTTTATCTGGGAAGATATCTGTTTTGACATAGAGGCATATTTTCAAAGCACTTAGTCTTACAAAGTTAAAGGGTAACCTATGGAACTTTGTAAGTCTAGGTGCTTTGAAAACGAGCACCATAGTAACATAGTAGATGATGGCAGATAAAGACCTGTATGGCCTATCCAGTCTGCCCAACAAGATAAACTCATTGCATAAGGTATGATATGATACTTCATATTGGTCTGAATATAACTGCAAACCAGACATCCTCTAGCTCTGCCTAAGCTCCACTCACAGACTGCTCTGGCCCCATCCGGATAGTCCCAAGGTGCTCAGAGGATATATTTAGTGGTTTTATCCAGTTAGAGCCACTGAATATCCCTCTCACTGGCAGTTATTTGGTTAGCAGCACCGGCTAACCAGAGAAGTACCTTTGAAAATCTATCGCTTTGTTTCTTTATATTCATTGCTTTAATTACGTTATTATGTTAGTTAACAAAATAAAGGAGAAAAAAAGAAAGGGGAAGGGGAACTTGATATACTGCCTTTCTGAGGTTTTTGCAACTACATTCAAGGTGGTTTACATATGTTCAGGTACTTATTTTGTACCAGGGGCAATGGATGGTTGAGTGGCTTTCCCAGAGTCACAAGGAGCTGTAATGGGAATTGAACTCAGTTCCCCAGGATCAAAGTCTGCTGCAGTAACCACTAGGCTACTCCTCCACTCCCCTGGATGAACCTCCTTTCCCATGTTGCTATTTAAAAATTGAATCCCCTGTCTTCTTTACATTACCCCATTGCCCCAATTTACCCTTTGCATGGGGTCACCATACTCTAAATGTGGTGCAAGAGGAATCCTCAGTCACTCTTGCATTTCTGGGTTGTCCCGGCTGACTCTGAGGCCAGTGAAGTTTTGAAAACAGCACCCAGTGGGGAAGAAGCAACTATGAATCATGTTTACCCATTTTTGATCATGGTGACTGCAAGGATGGGGTACATATGTTCTGAGAGTAGCAGAGTATAGGGACTACTTGGCAGGTAGAGTTTAACTTTGAATGGCTGAGATTTCTTTTTTTTTTTTCAAAATGAAAAGCAAAATATCCCTTCCTAAATTTTGGAGAGCATTTCATTCACAACATTTTGTTTAGTGAAACAAAACAAGGAACTTTTATTATTTCAATAGAGAACAAATACTCATCCCAAGTAAAATGGATTTCTCTGTGCCACTTGTAAAGTATATTAGTCTATCTCCAAACCTTGAAAAATTGAGACTAATTGTGGCTTCACCACATTCCTTTGTGGCTATTGCTTTTTACAATACCCATTGTTGTAGTCTGGGAAGATAGCAGTGCTGCACTGAAAGGGACACTTGGAGGAGTAAAAGAAAGAGAACTTTTACAGGGAAAAAAATGTACAGTAGGTATTCAGGTTGACAGCTGTGCCCAAGGGCCTAATCAAAAGCAAAACCTTAGAATTGTATCTCCCATCCAAGAAGGATCTGTCATACTACATGCTAGACTCCTCAAAAACATTTTGATTCTTGTAGACATTTCTGTTCTATAATCTGATTCATTAATAGGAAAGATGGACCTCCACCGTTGCCAGGACCCAGCATGTAGAGTAGCAGAGGTGAAACACATGAAGCATTAAAAAGCTCCTGTGATGATATCAGGGCAGGCTGGCTCCTTGCCACTGCTTAGTGTTCCTGGCTTACTCAGTGCTTCAGTGGTATACAGGCAAACAGAGACAGCCCCCTTGCTCCACCCCCCTCCCACACTTCTGCCTTGTGCAAATGTTTCATATTATAGGGGAGTTGGATTGATTTCCATACACAGATAGAAGAGGTCATAAGTGTGTAAAATACCAGATTTAAGGGCTGGAGCATTATGTGTCACTGTCCAGCCTTGATAATACTTGATAAGTACCACTGATAAGAGGGGATGTGAATGTTGGGGTGAAGTGATATTACAATGACTGTGGCAGGCTTCTGTGTGCCCAGGGCAAGAGCAACTGGATACGTGCTGGCAGGGACCTACTGCCTGTCTTTGAGTTTGACATATACCAGGGCAGCAGGTAGACAAAATGGAAGTGGATAGGGCCAGGCAGGTATTCATTTAAGAGCAGATTACAGAAGCAGCCCTAGAGCAAGAGCTGGAACATAGATAATGCAGAAAAAAAGAACACCATGTCTCTGACAGAAGAGATATTAACCTTTCAAATGAAAGTATAGTTCTCCTTTTTCTCTTTCTGCTTTCTCCTTCTCTCTCAAAGCCAGTTTTGCTATATAGCTTTGTATATGTGTACCCTGAAATCCCAGGTGGTATCTTCAATTTCTCTTAAACATGGAAGTTTAAACAGAGAGTAGGGTGAAATGGTCAATTTTCTCAATGGAGAAGGGTGAATAGTGGGGTTTTCCATGATCTGTGATGCCAGTGGCGTACCAAGGGGGGGAGGCAGTGGGGGTGGTCCGCTCCGGGTGCACGCCGCTGGGGGGGGGAGGTGCGGCGTGCCTGTTGGCCGAGTCCGCTCGTTCCGTCCCTGTTCTGGGGCAGAGGGAGCAGCAGGGAACGAGCGGACTCGAAGCCGACAGGCGCGCGGCACCCCCAGCAGGTAAAAATGCACCGGGGGGGGGGGGGGGGGTAATTTCATCGGGAGTGTCACGCTGCACCCGGGGGGGTATGTAATTTCACCGGGGGGGGGCACGCTGCACCGGGGGGACGCATCGGTGATCCGCCCGGGTGTCAGCCAGCCTAGGAACGCCACTGAGTGATGCTAGTAGGCAACCCCAAAATATAGCTGTTCTTTTACTAAGCCGTGATAGGCTGTACGCATGCACGGTGTGCGCCCAAATGAGACCCTCCTGGTGGTAATTTCAGAAGGTGCACACCCATAATGTGTGGATGAATTATTTATTTATTTCCTCCTACACGGTAATCGTCACTTGGCGCGTGCCGACCAGTCACTGTGTGTGTACCACATGAGCCTTTACCGCTAGATCAATGGGTGGCGTTAAGGGCTCAGGCTGGTTTTGGGTGCGCACTGGTTTCATTTTTACTGCAGGCCCTTTTCCTATCCCATTAAAAAAAATGCCATTTTTTGTAGAAGCGGTAAAAACTGGCCCGGCACATGCCCAATACACACACCTACACTTCCACAGGCCACTTTTTACTGTGGCTTAGTAAACGGACCCCTAGGTGTCTAAATTGAAATCCTCTGCTGAGTGTGTAGGGCAGCCAAGAGAAAAATAGAATGTTAGAAATTATCAGAAAGGAATGGAGAATAAAGCAGAGAGTATTATAATGCCTTTATATTGCCTCATTGTGCGACCACATCTTGAATGTTGTGTGCAATTCTGGTCACCACATCTCAAAAACTATATATATTGGAATTAGGAAAAGTACAGAGAAGGACAAACAATATGATAAAAGGGATGGAAAGACTCCTCTGTGAGAAAAGGCTAAAGAGACTAGGAGGGGCATTTTCGATATTTCTTCTAAGTTCGACTTTGGACATTTTGCTCAAAACATCCAGAATTCAAGTGTCAAATGGAGCCATTTTTGAAACAGCAAACATTTTATCTTTTTTTTTTAATGGCTACATGCTAGATGTTTTTGTGCTTTATGCATTTATCTATTTGGTGAAATCCCCCCCCACAAAAGGAAAAAGTAGAAAACACAGAAAATCATTCTATTGGGATGTATGTAGGAGGAGCCAGCGTTCTTAGCAGACTGGTCAAACAGACACCGCAGCAGAGCAGTGGGGCACTCTAGGGGGTGCTGCAATGGACTTCACATAAAAGGTCTCAGGTACACATTATTATTATTATTATTTGTGAACATTTATACCCCACTCTCAAGGTAACCCCCTTAAACTGTATAGTGAGCCCTCCAAAAACCCCCAAAATCTACTATTTCCAAATGTACACCACTACAATAGCCCTTATGGCTGCAGGGTTCACCTATATGTGGGTACAGTAGGTTTTTTGTGAGTTTTGGAGGGCTCATACTTGGTATGAGCTTCCCTTCTCTACAGTGCACTGCTTCGATCACTAGGCTACTCCAGGAATCTGCTTGCTGCTCTAATAGGACTGGCCATACCCTCTGAAGCTGTTAGAGGCTGGCATGTACTGTTTCTTTTACATCTTTGGGGATGGGAGGGGATCACAGGGGGAGTAAGGGAGGGTTAAGCCTTAATCCCTCCAGTGGTCACTTGGTCATTTTGGCAGTGGCGTTCCTAGGCTGCCTGACACCTGAGGCGGATCGCCAATGCGCCCCCCCCCGGGTACAGCGCGACCCTCCCGGTGAAATTACCCCCCCACCGGTGAAATTACCCCGCCCCTGGGTGCATTTTTACATGCTGGAAGGGTGCCTCGCGCCTGTTGGCCGAGTCCGCTCGTTCCCTCCCTGCTGCTCCCTCTGCCCCGGAACAGGAAGTAACCTGTTCCGCGCAGAGGGAGCAGTAGGGAGGGAACGAGTGGACTTGGCCAACAGGCGCGCGGCACCCCCCCCCAGCGGCCTGCACCCGGGGCGGACCGCCCCCGCCCCCCCCTTGGTACGCCACTGCATTTAGGACACCTTTTTCTGACTTAGTCTTGCAAAAAACAGGTCTAGACCAAAACGTCTCAATTGTAGCCCTGGAAGTTTTTGTTTTTTCCATTGTGGCAGAAAAACTTATCTATTTGGGACTGGTGATAGGGTCATGTTATAACAGTGATCATAATATGATCAGATTTGATATCAGCTTTGGAGTAAATACACGCAGGAAATCCAATACGTTAGCATTTAACTTTCAAAAAGGAGACTATGATAAAATGAGAAGAACAGTGGAAAAAAAAAAAAACAACAGAGGAGCAGCTATGAAGGTAAAAAATTTACATGAGGCATGGATGCTGTTCAAAAATACCATCCTGGAAGCCCAGGCCAAATATATTCCATCTATTAAAAAAGGAGGAATAAAGACCAAATGACAGCCGACATGGTTAAAAAATGAGGTGAAGGAAGCTATTAGAGCTAAAAGAAAATCTTTCAGAAAATAGAAGAAGGATCCGACTGAAAATAATAAGAAACAGCATAAGGAATAGCAAGTCAAATGCAAAGTGCTGATAAGGAAGGCAAAGAGGGACTGTGAAAAAAAAGATTGCATTGGAGGCAAAAACACATAGTAAAAAAATATTTTAGGTGTATTAAAAGCAAGAAGCCGGCAAAAGAATCAGTTGGACCGCTAGTTGACTGAGGGGTAAAAAGGATACTCAGGGAAGACAAAGCCATAATGGAGAGATTAAATGAATTCTTTGCTTCGGTCTTCACAAAGGAAGATTTGGGAGAGATACCGGTGCCAGAAAAAATATTGCAGATGAGTCAGAGAAACTGAATGGAATCTCTATAAACCTGGAAGATGTAATGGCACAGTTTGACAAACTGAAGAGTAGTAAATCACCTGGACTGGATGATATTCATCCCAGAGTACTGATAGAATTGAAAAACTTTCAGAATTGTGGTGTTGCCATCTAATCACTGCTAAGTTTGTTTGGTTCCATGCCTTCCATACAGGATTCCTTTGTGCTTATCCCACACATTTTTTAATTCTGTTACTGTTTTCATCTCCACCACCTCCCTTGGGAGGGGATTCCAGGTATCTACCACCCTCTCCGTGAAAAAGGACTTTGTGACATTATTCCTGAGTCGGCTCCCCCACAACCTCAATTCATGTCCTCTAGTTCTACCACCTTCCCATCTCTGGAAAAGGTTTGTTTGTAAATTAATGCCTTACAAATATTTGAACATCTGTATCACCCCTGTCTCTCCTTTTCTCCAGGGTGTACATGTTCAAGTTCTCAAGTCTCTCCTCATATGTCTTGTGATGCAACCTCTCCCCCCCCCCCCCCATTTTGGAATTGGCTGCATAGGGGCATTATTGGGTCGGAGTCAGGGAGGAGCCAGTAGTTATGTGGATGCTGGCAATATTCAGTGCAGGTGCCTACAAAGTTAAGTGGGCATATAGGACCGCACAAAAAGCAGTCCTAGCTATGCCTGCTTAGTTATAAGGCTACTGACACTGAATATTGGCTGGCAGCCACATAACTTCTGGGTACTAGCCTGAAGAGTTCTGATTCCCCTTCCCTTCCTCCAAACAGCAACAGACCCTTCTTTCTCATCCCTTCTCCCACCCTCTGGAACTGCAACAGACCTCCCTTCTGATTCTTCCTTCCTCTCTCCCATTCTGTGGAACAGCAACAGACCTTCCTCCAAGGGTTCCCCCCAACTCTGTAGGCCTCTGCCAAGCCTAACCTCTCACCCTAATTGTCTAGCAGTAGAAAGATCAAGAGCATGCCCGTCTGCTCCTGCCCATCATAGCTTCCCCTTCAAAATGGCTGCTGTGACTTCTATCGGTAGCTTTGTAATACTGAAGAAAGGGAGGGGGAAATTGGAAGTAGGGTCAGTTGCAGCTCCAGGGGATGGAAGGGGATTGAAAAGCGGGATATGTTGCTGTTCTGGGGGGGGGGGGGGGGTGAGAGGGAGGTAGAATCATAATGGGAGGGGGTTGGGACTTGGCCAAATACCCTTATGTGGGTTCTGGCCGATACTCAGATGGGACCTGCATAAGTGTCTAAAACGCTTGGCTGAATACAATGGTGTAGCTGCAAGTGGGCCGGCACTCACCGAATTTGGACAGGTCCACCAAAAGCTGTGCCACTCTTGCTGTGACTTGCAAGGATTCCCAAACCTCACCAGCTGAAGATTTCCTCCTCAGGCAGCCAGTGCTCTTCTAAACATCAAATGGTAGCGAGCTGCACTTGCCTCGAACTGATGCTGACACCAGCTCCACTACACATGCTCAGTTTTCATGCATGAGCGACCTGCTGGCAGCGGTGCCAACTTGAGGCAAATGCTGTTGTCTGCCGTTTGCTATTTGGAAGGGCACTGGCTGCCTGAGGAGGAGGAAATCTTCAGCTGGCGAGGTTTGGGGATGCCCACCAGCTCAGGTATTTAATATTTTGGGTTTGTGGGTGGGGGAGGAACAGAGAATGGAGTGGAGCAGGGCCGGGGGAGGGGGGGGGGAGGATCAAATTCCATGCCCATTCCTATATAATTCCTCTGGCCTGTGCCCTTCTGTACCTAATCTTTCTATATAAAACACACCTCCAACGTTCTAATGAAGCCGGAAGCCAGAAGCCAAGCCGGAAGCTGTAGTTGTGTAGATTGCTGTTTGCCCATGATTGTCTGCCCCGCCCTTGCGTCACAATGTGATGATGTCGAGGGCAGAGCACTGACACTTGGCAAATCGCCTTGCTCACCCGTTGCTATCCGACGAAACGTTACGTCAAACGCATCACGGACCTTTCACAATGACGAGGGAGAGATCGCACAGCTTAGCCCTGCACAGCTTCGGCAGCTCCCAGCACCAGAGTGGCAAGTGGCCTCCGAACTGGTGGGTTTCTGGGGGAGGGTAAAAAGTCCCATCTCTCCTCTTCGGGGCAATGTGATCTGCTTGGGCAGGTGCTCAACCACTCCCCCCCCCCCCAACCTGTGTTGTGGTAGTTCGGGATGTTCCTATACAAATGGCTGATGAAGTTACTATGCTCTCAGTAACCACAGTCTCTGCACTCGCTCGCTTTCTGCTCTCTGCTTTTCCACCCTCTAAAGCCCGTTAGCAGCCTAGACTCTCCCGCAGCAACTGGTGATCAGTAATGGAAGCGCTGCCTATCCTTACACCCCCCAAAAAAGGAGGGCACATAAAGTATTGTTTTCCCAAAAGTACCTGCCCACCCTCAACCCTCCCTCATGCTATCACAGTAGGAGTATCAGGAGCTGCTGAAACTCGGAGGGAGGCGGGGAGGACCCTGGAACTGGGAGGGAGGGGGGACCCTGGAACTGGGAGGGGGGACCCTCAAATTGGGAGGGAGGGAGGGCACCCTGGAACTTGGAGGGAGGGGTACCCTGGAACTTGGAGGGAGGGAGGGGGACCCTGGAACTTGGAGGGAGGGGGGAGGGGACCCAAGAACTTGAAGGGAAGGGGGACCCTGGAACTTAGAGGGAGGAGGGAGGGGGACCCTGGAACTTGCAGTGAAGGGGGACCCTGCAACTTGGAGGGAGGGGAGACCCTAGAACTGGGAGGGAGGGGACCACCCTCGAACTCGGATGGAGGGAGGGAGGGGGGACACGGCCCTGCAACTCAGAGGTACGGACTGAGAGAATGGCCCTGCAACTCGGAGGGAGGGAGGGAGGGAGAGTGAGAACACATTTAGCCTTACAATCCCTTTCACAACATTAATTGCAGAAAGGCAATACCTTGCTAGCGCCCGTTTTATTGGTTTCAGAAATGGGCCTTTTATCCTAGTATATTATATTGCAATTGTGATGAAGTAAACATCCATCTAATGCTTTTACCATTGTTTTCCCTTTTCTCCTCAGCACGATATACCATTGCTGATACATTCAATGTGAAAAGATGACCCAGCTGTTTCTAGCTGCTTCCTGGCCCTCACCAATGTGGTTTGGTTGTGGGTAAGGGTATCTGATGATCAGAGAGCAAACATCGTCTATGCGCTACGCCGCTACCTATGGTTATCTGCAAGTTTCTACTTGGCAGATCACTAGTGCTAGACAACATACCTATTATTTACACAACTCTGTGCTGTGGGGCTCTATGGTAAGGGGGGGGGGGGAGAGGCTGGATGGGCATTTTTGTTTCTCAACAGCCCCCTTACCATACAGCCATGCAGTTTGGAAGGAACAAGTAGCCTTCTGTATGGCCACACATATGACACATATATACCAAAGTTTCTCTGTCACAGTTCACCTGTCATGCAACCCAGATTGCTGCCTCCTCTCACATCAACCCCAGCATTTGATAATACCACATATGTAGTGCACAAAGTAGAGACACAGACTCTGGTTGGTCAAAAAGTTTAACACTGTAATATAATATTAAAATATAAACTAACTATTTACAATACATTTTTTTTGGGTCCCATCAATGAGGCATCTCCTGTCCCTCCATGACCCTTCTTAAAATGTCTTTTATCAGCAGCAGGAGACAGCTGTGTGTTTCTTGCCGCTGCTGTACAGAGTGCCGCAGTGCTGCAACCTCCAGCAGCAACTGGTTTACTACAGCAACTAGTTGCTGCAGGAGTTGCAGTGCTGCGGCACTGCTGTCCAGTGGTGCTGCTGGGACTGGTGGTGGTGGTGGTGTTGCTGGAGCTGGTGCTGGTGGGTGCTCCTCCTCCTCCTGCTCCTCCCCCTCCAGAGGAGGCATATTTGCCTATTCACCACCCACAACCACTACTACTACTACTACTACTTAACATTTCTAGAGCGCTACTAGGGTTACGCAGCGCTGTACAAAATAAACAAAGAAGGACGGTCCCTGCTCAAATGAGCTTACAATCTAAAGAATGAAATGTCAAGTTGGGGCAGTGTAGATTTCCTGGGTAGAGGTGTAGAGGTTAGGTGCCGAAGGCGACATTGAAGAGGTGGGCTTTAAGCAGAGATTTGAAGATGGGCAGGGAGGGGGCCTGGCGTATGGGCTCGGGGAGTTTGTTCCACGCGTGGGGTGAGGCGAGGCAGAAAGGGCGGAGCCTGGAGTTGGCGGTGGTGGAGAAGGGTACTGAAAGGAGGGATTTGTCTTGAGAGCGGAGGTTACGGGTAGGAACGTAAGGGGAGATGAGGGTTGAGAGGTAAGGAGGGGCTGCAGATCGAGTACATTTGTAGGTTAGTAGCAGAAGCTTGAATTGAATGCGGTACCTGATCGGAAGCCAATGAAGTAACTTGAGGAGAGGGGTGATATGAGTGTATCAGTTCAGGCGGAAGATAAGACTTGCAGCAGAGTTCTGAACGGACTGAAGGGGGGATAGGTGGCTAAGTGGGAGACCAGTGAGGAGTAGGTTGCAGTAGTCAAGGCGAGAGGTAACGAGAGAGTGGATGAGAGTTCGGGTGGTGTGCTCAGAGAGGAAAGGGCGAATTTTGCTAATGTTATAGAGGAAGAAGCGACAGGTCTTGGCTATCTGCTGGATGTGCGCAGAGAAGGAGAGGGAGGAGTCGAAGATGACACCGAGGTTGCGGGCAGATGAGACGGGGACGATGAGGGTGTTATCAACTGAGATAGAGAGTGGAGGTAGAGGAGAAGTGGGTTTGGGTGGGAAGACAAGAAGTTCGGTCTTGGCCATGTTCAGTTTCAGGTGGCGGTTGGACATCCAGACAGCAATGTCGGATAAGCAGGCCAATACTTTGGCCTGGGTTTCCGCAGTGATGTCAGGTGTGGAGAGATAAAGCTGGGTGTCGTCAGCATAAAGATGATACTGGAAGCCGTGAGACGAGATCAGGGAGCCCAGGGAAGAGGTGTAGTTAGAGAAAAGAAGGGGTCCAAGGACAGAACCCTGAGGGACTCCAACAGAGAGCGGGATAGGGGTGGAGGAAGAGCCATGAGAGTGTACTCTGAAGGTACGATGGGAGAGATAAGAGGAGAACCAGGAGAGGACAGAGCCCTAGAACCCAAAAGAGGACAGTGTGTCAAGAAGTAAGTTGTGATTGACAGTGTCAAAAGCGGCGGATAGGTCGAGGAGAATGAGGATGGAGTAATGACCTTTGGATTTGGCGAGGAACAGGCCATTACAGACTTTGGATAATGCCGTTTCTGTCGAGTGAAGTGGGCGAAAGCCAGATTGAAGCGGATCGAGGATGGTATGAGAGGCGAGAAAATCAATGCAACGGCTGTGAACGGCGCGTTCAAGTATTTTGGAGAGGAAGGGTACGAGGGAGATGGGGCAGTAGTTGGAGGGACAGGTAGGGTCAAGTGAAGGTTTTTTGAGGAGAGGTGTGACAACAGCATGCTTGAATTTGTAGTGAATGAAGTCAGTATGGGTGCGAGATTTCCTCCATAAGCATTCAGCCGATCGGGAGCAGGAGCGAAGGTAACGGGTGCAAGGGTTAAGCCAGGGCTGGGGATTAGTGCGCCTTGTGGGACGGGAAACAGACGGTGCAAGGGTGTCTAGGGCGGAGGAGAGAGTGGCATTGTACTTGGAAACAGCCTTGTCGACGGATTCGGAGGACGTGATGGACGGGAGGAGATCGGAGATACTAGCGGATAAGGTGGGGGGGTCAACAGCTTGGAGATTCCTGGAGGTAGTGGTTAGTGTTGGGCAGGACTGAGGGGGAGGGTGATGAAGTGTGAATGTGATCAGGTGATGGTCAGAAATGGGAAGAGCAGAGATTAGAGGGCGAGCAGGTAGAAGAGAGGTCGAGATCAAGACAGTGACCAGATTTGTGAGTAGGGGTGGTGGAGCTCAGTTGGAGGTTGAAGGAGGAAGTTATGGTGAGGAATTGAGAAGCGTATGAGTCGGATGGGTTATCAGTGTGTATGTTGAAGTCACCAAGAATGAGGGATGGGGATGAGGGCTCAAGAAAAACGGAGAGCCAGGCATCGAAGTCAGTAAGGAAGGAAGGGAGGGACTTATCAGGGGGGCGGTAGATGACTGCAACTCGGAGTGGCAGCGGGTAGAATAGACGGATGGAATGGACTTCAAAGGATGAGAAGCAGTGAGACTGTGGTAGGAGGAGGGGTTGAAAACTGCAGGAGGGCGAAAGTAGTAGGCCAACGCCGCCACCGTGGCTAGCTGTGTGGGGCGAATGGGAGAAAAGGTAGCCTCCTTGGCAAAGGGCTGTGACTGAGGCAGAGTCGTCGGGGTGAGCCAGGTTTCGGTTAGGGCAAGCAGATGGAGGGAATGGGAGATGAAGAGATCATGGGTGAAGGTAAGTTTGTTGCAGATTGAATGGGCATTCCACAGGGCACACGAGAAGGGGAGGGAGGAAGGGGGGAGGAGGGGAATGGAGATGAGATTGGAGATATCGCGGGAACGTTTGCATAGATGGGACGAGGACGAGGACATGTGTGGTGGACCTGGGTTGGGATTGATGTCTCCCGCGGATAGCAGGAGAAGGAGCAAGACAGAGCGGAGAAGGGTGGGGGCGGTAGGGCGACGAAGTCGCCGAAGGCGGGATGCGCAGAGGAGGAATGGGGAAGGGTTCATGGCAGGAAGGAGGTGTTGGAGGTTGAGAGCTAGGAAGGAGGAGGAGGACAGTAGGGATGGTGAGGTGGTGGGGGATAGGGGTAGGTAGGGTATTGCAGTAGTGGGCAGGACGGGGGGGGGATGGGTAGTGAGTTCATGTGGTAGACAGCGGAGGGAGGGGGAAGAGATTGGGGAGGGATAGGGCGAGGAATAGAATGTGAAAGGGGGCCATAGGTAGTGAGAGAGGTAGGGAGTGAGTGAGCAGGCAAGTTGGACAAGCTGGTGGGCTGGAGCAAGCTGGTGCAGATGGACTAGATCGAGCAGGGGAAGCTGGATTAGGCGGGCTGGAATGGCAGGAGCAGGTGGCTGGAATGGCAGGAGCAGGTGGCTGGAACAAGCAGGAAGTGCTGGTTCCGACGGAGGCTGGAGCAGATGGACTGGGACGAGCAGGAAGAGCTGGATCAGGCGGGCTGGAGCAAGCTGGATTAGGCGGGCTGGAACAGCTGGAGAGGCTGGAACGAGCAGGGAGAAGCTGGATCAGGCGGACTGGAGCAAGCTGGATTAGGTGGGCTGGAACAGCAGGAGCAGGTGGCTGGAACAAGCAGGAAGAGCTGGATCCGACGGAGGCTGGAGCAGGTGGACTGGGACGAGCAGGAAGAGCTGGATCCGACGGAGGCTGGAGCAGGTGGACTGGGACGAGCAGGGGGAGCTGGATCAGGCGGGCTGGAGCAATCTGGATTAGGCAGGCTGGAACAGCTGGAGAAGCTGGAACGAGCAGGGAGAAGCTGGATCAGGCGGACTGGAGCAAGCTGGATTAGGCGGGCTGGAACAGCTGTAACAGGTGGCTGGAACAAGCAGGAAGAAGCTGGATCCGACGGACTGGAACACCATTTGCTGTTCCTCCTCCTCCTCGGCCACTGGTGATGGCGCCGCCTCCTCCTCCTCCAGCTGCTGCTGCTGCCACCCTGTGTATGTAAAAGGATTGTCCTTGAGATCAGCACATCCAACATGGCTTGCATAGTGCAGGAGCTGGCTGGCCTGAGGCAGGGGATTGGGAAAGGTGTGGCGAGCCCTGGGCTATACCCATGGGGTGTGAGATGCATGAGATGATGTGACAGGGAACCCTGGAAGCTGGTCTGACACAGAGAACACAGGATATGTTGGCAGACCACACTCATTGGTCAGCAGCATGTCTGCATTATTTATTTATTTGTAACATTTATATCCCACATTTTCTCACCTATTAGCAGGCTCAATGTGGCTTACATAATACTGTAAGTCTGGTAGATGCTAAACAAATACAATTTAAAATAAGGGTTAGGAAAGGTTAGAGTAAACAGGTACAAAAAGGAACAAGGAAATAAAGGAATATATAATGTCCAATGCGATGTAAGATTTGTGACTATGGTTGGCTGACCATATATGAGGCAATGACATGCACTAAGAGTAGGACCTCAGGCAGGAATACCATGAAACAGTATCCACCCCAGAAAGGGGGATACAGAAGTGAGGCATGTCATCTGATTAATCTCAGAGGAGGTTAGTTGGAAATTGCTGCCACACTCATGGGAGGGTATCTGCAACCTCAGGCCTTGATCTGGGACAGAGGTGTTATGACTTACTAGTTGCCTATTAGCCATATGGAAACTGATATTGTACACAACTTTTGCATTATTAAATAAATACATTTACAAATGAGTACAGGTGCCCTGTTTATAATACTTACGTTGAGCCCTGAGGCACCATCTCACTGCCCTTACCATATCAGGGCTCTCCCGCTTGATTTGTTGGAACCTGCGCCGCAGGGACTCGAGGTCCCTCCGAATGCCAAATCTTCTGCAAGATATAAGTTTGTACACCAGGAGTCAGGGGATGGCCCTTCTTGCCTTCAGCACACAAATTCATTTGGAAATCAAATAGGATAGACACACAGCACTGATTGGAGGGGGGGGGGGGGGGGACATTACATTGGTACAGGTGATGTCATTGAGGTGGGCATGAGGACAGAGAGTACCGTTTGTGTGCAGTATTGTAGGGATGTGGGAATGTTTTTCCTTTGTAGTACATAGATTCTATTAATGAATGTGCATGTGCACATATCACTGATTACCCTTGAATGCAGACTATAGTTAGTGCTTACATTGCTGAGGGAGCTCTTATATGTGTAGCTACAGGAGGGGGACCTGATAGCCTGGGGGGGGGGGGGGGGGGGGGGAAGCAACCACTTACCTTTCCAACCTGTCTCTTATTTGACACCAGGCTTGGATAGAGACAGTTCTGGGGGGCAGGTGGTGGTGTTGCATAAAAAGAATGCACCAGTGCTTCAGACAATGGTAGACCAGGCACAAGCTTTCAGCTTTGCTGAAATTTGGCTCTCGCCGTAAAGACATGTTTGTTAGGGAATAACTGTTGGAAAGCGTGCACAGTTCCATATATGGACGACCATCCCATTTATGGATGGGTCAGCACATGGACGTCCTGGCATATATAATGGGTCCTCACGTGGACGGCCGTCACGCATGGACGCCCATGACATGCATGGACTGTCGTCACGCATGCGGGGCCTTATCTGGATGAGTACATGTTCATACGTGCGGAGTCTTCCTTATATGGATCATTATCAAGTTTGTGAACCTATTCATATATATACAATAAAATATGTATGTTCCTTATATTTCCCATAGCTGCATGTTCCGCAAGTACAGTACATGTAGTTGCGGACATCCATGTACGGGAAATATAAAGAATATTAATGTGCAAAATACAGTAACAAAGACATGTTTCTTGCAGCACTGCCGAAGGATGTCCCTCTTACAGGCCCGCCGTCCTAGTAAGATGGACGTCCTTTTGCAGTGCTGCAGGAAACATCTTTGTTACTGTATTTTGCACATTAATATTTTTTATATTTCCCGTACATGGATGTCCGCAACTACATGCACTGTACTTGCGGAACAACCAGATACAACAGAGAAGTCCATGGTAATAAGGACGTCTTTCTCGTAAAACTGCCGAAGGACCATATGACAAATGTTGGCAAGAGTGAATGTTGGGGGCGTCCTTTGGCGGTTCTGGAAGATGGGCGTCCTTTTTTACTATACTTTGGGCGTCCCTGATTTGGGCATTTCGCACTGCGATAATGGAATGTCTAAGGACGTTCATACTATTTTTCGATTATACCTACCTGATTTTGGACGACTTCGTGAGGGCGTCCTAATTCATACTTGGACAACCTTTTGAAAATGCCCCTCAATGTGTGTCTTGGGGGGGGGGGGGGGAGGCTGCACATGCCAGACTTTGGTGATGATGGTTCATTTGATATCTTATGTCAGGGGGATCCACCATTCACCCAAACCTCTATGCCCTATCTTCTGTTGCTCACTTTATTAAGTAAAAGTATGCTCGACCATGAGGCCTTTTTTTTTTTAATGTTCAAACCAAAGTACTCTAGGCATTGTAATTCAAAATGTAGCCATTTGGCTGCTGGAAGGGGATAGTCGATTTCATCATGATACCCTCCTGCATGTCCAGTATCATTGGCTTCTTGTACAATACAAGATCAGTTTCAAGGTGCTGGTGTTCACCCATGGACCTTTATTAGACGGTACCATCTTCATTGGCAGGGTTGGTGTTTTTGCCATATATTCTAGGGAGAGATCTAAGGTCAGAATCTGCTGCACTATTAAAGGTGTCTCCTGGGTGGCTACAAGGGCAAGAGCTTTTTTGTAAAATTTGGCACCAACTTTGTAGAATGTAGTGGTTTTAGTGCTTAGGACAGAAGGATCTTTGAAGTGGTTTAAATGATTGCTGAATGCATTATTTTACTGTTGCTTTCAGTGAGTCCTCTGAAAGAGGTTAGCAATAACTGGGTTCCTGGGGGGGGGGGGGGGGGGGGGGTAAATTTTGTGTTATGCTGAATGGTCTTGTGTTCTTTACCATCTGAATATGGAGTTCCTTTCTTAGTTTTCTTTTGTTTTTAAGATTGTAAACCGCTGTGTTCTTATATTAAGTCAAGCGGTATAGCAAGTGTAATTAACTGTAACTATTAAACTGTAATGCTACAGAGGGGACTAAGACAAGAGCTGGTAACACACAAGATCAATCAAAGTGTGCCCAGAATAGATAGAGTCCACTGGTCATCCTCCTTTGATACTTTGTAGGAGAAGCACAAGGCTTGGTTTAATCTATTTTTCAAATCCATAGTCTCCTCTCTGACCCCCTGTGTACACAGGTGCATTACTTTTCTGCAGTCACCAAGAGCTGGATGTCACAAAAATAAATAGGTGGCTGCTGCCCAACAGATGGGAGAAGGGAAATGAAAGGGAGCAGGGCAGGCAGTGACACATTTGTAACAAGCCATAATTGGCATGTTGTTGATTGCTGATCCATTAAGAGCACTGATGACTAAGAGCCATTAAAATCCGCACACAAGTGAGTACACACCACATGTATGCTCCCCTCCCCCACACCCACCCAATAAATAGTTTGCATATTATCTGCAACTGGAAAAAAGTCATAACCCAAGCCTAAATACTATCAGATCCTATGAAGAGCAAGGCTGGTGCAAGGGTATTAGACACCCTAAGCAAACCTTCAGTCTGGTGCCCCTCCCCACTCCCAATTATCTTTCATGCCTCCTAGATGTTCGTAATTAAACTCAACAACCATTCACCCTGGAACAATACAGTAAAAATACATAGATAGACTTCACACTTTTCAATATTAGCGTTGTTTTGCATGTTAATGGTCATTAATCCAGGCAAATGCGCTATTTGAAAATTACCCACTCTCCCTGCAGGTGAAAGTACACTTTGATGGTTCTCTGAGTTGTGTGGCTTTCAGGATTATTTTCTTTGACTGCAGCTTCCTTTTTCCACCTCCTCCACAGAAGTTTATTTATTTATTAGTGTATTAGGGGACTTTCTATCCCACCCATCAAGCACATGTCTGAGCAGCGTATAATCTAGTAGTAGAGAAGTCATGGGCTGATGATCAGAAGCAAATGCAGATGCTAGAGGCTATTAGCACTGTACTAGTGCCTGTGTTTGCTACCGCCCCATGATCAGAGCCCCCGAGCATTTGAAACAACATGCTCATGAGCTCTGAATGCAACTAACATGCAAATGCATGCAAAACAGGGCTCTTAGTATAAGTAGTATGCAAATGCACTTTTACTTCCACCTTCCAGGTGCTGGGACTGAACCAGGCTCCTACAAAAAGGACAGGTTTATTCTGACCCCTAAATCCCAGACTCTTCTCAAATTGACTGGCATTAGGTGAGAAACCTACCTGATATTGTCTAAAATTTTTAAGGCTTGTTGCTTAATCAATTTAATTAGCACTGGGAAACCTCTCTGTCTGTCTGTCTGTCTTTCTTTCTTTCTGTTCCTGCCAAACTCTGATAGAGGGGAGGGGCATTTTTACATAGCTGACACTGCTATAATTATTGGCAATATCTAGATTTATTTAAAAGGAAAGTTATTAATATCTTAGGGCAGTTTTAAAAAGTATAATAAATTGTAAAGTGCTGGATCAGACACTACCATTTTGGTCCATTCAACTAGAGAATTCCCTTGATAGCAGCACTTAAGCTATGTAGAAAATGATGAAGAAAAAGCCAATTTGCTAAATAGATACTTTTGTTCTGTTTTTACTGAAGAAAATCCTGGGGAAGGACCGAGAGGGACTGGCAAAAGTACACCTGAAAACGAAGTGGATAGAGCACCGTTCACGGAAGAGAGTGTATATGAACAACTTGGAAAGCTAAAGGTGGACAAAGCCATGGGGCCGGACGGGATCCACCCCAGAATACTGAGGGAGCTCAGAGAGGTTCTGGCGGGTCCTCTTAAAGATTTGTTTAATAAATCCTTGGAGACGGGAGAGGTTCCGAGGGATTGGAGAATGGCGGAGGTGGTCCCTCTTCACAAAAGTGGGGATAGGGAAGAAGCTGGAAACTACAGGCCGGTAAGCCTCACTTCGGTTATTGGAAAAGTAATGGAAGCCATGCTGAAGGAAAGGATAGTGAATTTCCTGGAAGCCAATAAGTTGCAAGATCCGAGACAACATGGTTTCACCAAAGGGAAGTCGTGCCAAACGAATCTCATTGAATTCTTTGACTGGGTGACGGGAGAATTAAATCAAGGACGTGCTATGGACGTCATCTACTTAGATTTCAGCAAGGCTTTTGACACGGTTCCCCACAGGAGGCTCTTGAATAAACTAGAAGGGCTGAAGATAGGACCCGAAGTGGTGAACTGGATTAGGAACTGGTTGACGGGCAGACGCCAGAGGGTGGTAGTGAATGGAATTCGCTTGGAGGAGGGAAAGGTGAGTAGTGGAGTGCCTCAGGGATCGGTGCTGGGGCCCATTCTGTTCAATATATTTGTGAGTGACATTGCCGAAGGGTTACAAGGTAAAGTTTGCCTTTTTGCAGATGACACCAAGATTTCCAACAGAGTGGACACCCCGGAGGGAGTGGAAAACATGAAAAAAGATCTGAAGAAGCTGGAAAAATGGTCTAACGTTTGGCAATTAAAATTCAATGCGAAGAAATGCAAAGTGATGCACTTAGGGAGTAGAAATCCAAGGGAGGCGTATGTGTTAGGTGGGGAGAGCCTGATAGTCACGGACGGGGAGAGGGATCTTGGGGTGATAGTATCTGAGGACCTAAAGGCTATGAAACAGTGCGACAAGGCGGTGGCCGTAGCGAGAAGGTTGCTAGGCTGTATAGAGAGAGGTGTGACCAGCAGAAAAAAGGAGGTTTTAATGCCCCTGTATAAGACGTTGGTGAGGCCCCACCTGGAGTATTGTGTTCAGTTTTGGAGGCCATACCTTGCGAAGGATGTTAAAAAAATGGAAGCGGTACAAAGAAAAGCTACGAGGATGGTATGGGAGTTGCGTTCCAAGACGTATGAAGAGAGACTTGCGGACCTGAACATGTATACTCTGGAGGAAAGGAGGAACAGGGGTGATATGATACAGACGTTCAAATATTTGAAAGGTATTAATCCGCAAACGAATCTTTTCCGGAGAGGGGAAGGCGGTAGAACGAGAGGACATGAAATGAGATTGAAGGGGGGCAGACTCAGGAAAGATGTCAGGAAGTATTTCTTCACGGAGAGGGTGGTGAACGCTTGGAATGCCCTCCCGCGGGAGGTGGTGGAGATGAAAACGGTAACGGAATTCAAGCATGCGTGGGACAGGCATAAAGGAATCCTGTGCAGAAGGAATGGATCCACAGAAGCTTAGCTGAAATTGGGTGGCGGGGGAAGAGGGGTTGGTGGTTGAGAGGCTAGGATGGGGGAGGGCAGACTTATACGGGGTCTGTGCCGGAGCCGGTGATGGGAGGCGGGACTGGTGGTTGGGAGGCGGGAAATACTGCTGCACAGACTTATATGGTCTGTGCCCTGAAAAAGACAGGTACAAATCAAGGTAAGGTATACACATGAGTTTATCGTGGGCAGACTAGATGGACCGTGCAGGTCTTTTTCTGCCGTCATCTACTATGTTACTATGTTACTATGTAAACATATTCATCCCCAATGATCAGCAAGCAGCACACCAAACATTGGAGAGCTGTCCACGGCAAATTCTACGCCAGCTCGGAGCTGGCATTAGGGTTTGCAGACCATTGAGGAGGAATGGTGAGCCCTGTCCAGCATGCATTTGCATGCTAGAAGGCCCCCATTCCCCCCAATACAGCCCCCCCTGTAGAAGCAGGAACCCCAACTTCCCCACCCTGAGCACAAGTTCAGGAGGACTGGAGATCCAGTGGGTCTCCAGCCCCTATAATCCCCCAAGCATCCTCCTCAAAAACCCTGGTGGCCCAGTGGTCCGCAAATGAAACTCACCCAACCTGGTGGTCTAGCACCCCTCTTCCCCGCCACCTGTACCTTTGTTGGAGGAGGGAGGTAGTACACTCCCTCCTCTTCCAGTGGTGCTATCTCAAAAATGGCAGCACTCAGCCCTACCCAGTGCATCCTTATATGGTGTGAAGCCCCACCCACAGCATCCCAAGCTGCACTGGGCAGGACTGGGCGCTACCATTTTTGAGGCGGCACTGCTGGAAGAGGAGGGTGTGTACTATCTCTTTTCTCCAACAAAGGTGCTAGACCACCAGGTTGGGGGGGGGGGGCTTGATTTGCGGCCCACTGGGCCACCAGGGCTTTTGGGGGGGGGGATGCGAGGGGAGTTAGGGGGCTGGAGATTCACTGGATCTCCAGCCCCCAGTGAATTTGTGTCTGGGGGGTTGAGGGGACTGGAGGTCCGCCAGACCTCCAGCATCTATGTCTCTGGCTTATGGTGGGGGTTCAGTGGGGGCCCTAGGCCACCAGGGCCATGCTGTTTTGTTTCTGGTGGTCCCACAGACCTCCAGCACCTGTGTTTGACAGGTCTGGGCTTTTGACAGTCAAACAAGTGTGGGAGGATGCAGGCACAATCCTCCCGCACTTTACCCTATGATCAGAGATAATAATGTGCATAAATTTGCATGTTATTATCTCTGATCAGTGGGGCGGTAAAGTCCTGCGCTGTTCCAGCGCTATTTTTAGAGTGCTGTCAGGGCTTTCGATCATCTGGGCATCAGGTAGGTAAGAACAGAGAGGACAGCGGGGTAGATACAATAGGAGCCGGGGTGGAATTACAATGGCTAATAGGAAAGCAAGAGAGGAGGCTAGGGAGGAGAAAGACAGACATTTCATGCAACTGCCACCCTAGGCAACCACCTAGTTTGCTTCATGGTTAAGTTGGTCCTAATAAAGAGCATAATTACTAAGATTTGTGCATACAGGAGCAGGAAATTTCTGAAGCCAGATTACGGAGCTATCTCTTTCATTCACTAAAGAGCTAATTTTATAAACATTTTATGTGCTAAAACCTGTTGCACACACAGAAAGAAGCTGTAAACATGTAAGTATGTGCACTGACAAGATGATGCATATAAGTACATGCACACATGAATCAGGTACTATCTGTTGCTGGATTTCACAGTAGCTTTTGACACTGGAGCTCTAGCGTACCTAGGACAGAGCAGTGAGGGTGGCCCTCCCCAGGTGCTGGCAGTGAGAGGGTACTCAGAGCAGGTGCGAGCTGTCGGCTCTGCAGGTCCCCTGCCCTGAACAGGAAGTTGATCTCTGAGGGGGCAGGGTCCGGCAGAGCTGACAGTGTGTGTCTGCTCCACGCACCCCCTTGCTTCAAGGACGGGGGTGTGCACTGCCCAGAGGGAGGGGGGGTTTGCACTGCCCAGAGGGAGGGGATGTGCGCATGCGTTTCACCCAGGGGTGTGTACTCCACCCCGGATTCCATATAAGGTAGGTATGCCACTGCACTGGGGATCATAATATCATGCTTATATGACTGGCAGAAATAGGAATCGAGAAGTGTACACTTATCCTCATGAAGGGCAATTCTATAAACTGGAGCCTAAATTCAGGTATCAACAGTGCATCTAATTTATAGAACAGTAGCGTTTACGTGCATGACTGGCACCGATAATTGGCAGTTATGTGTGAAGTGCTAGGTGCTGTTCTATAAACAATGGGCCCGATATTCAGGTGGCGGCACCTAGTGCGTTTGCTGTCTGCTGCCGGTGTTAAATCCGGCATTGAACATCCAGGTTTATTTTGGCCACTAAAAAGTTAACTGGCTATGCCGCTATTCAGCACTAGCCAGTTAACTTTTTAGTGGTCAAAGATAGGCCTGCTATTTAAGCAGCCTGTTTCAATCACTCAACATAGATGGTTAGGTGCTAAATAGCCATGCCTAACCAGTTATGTCACATGATATAGCCAGTTAGATATTCAGCAGGAGATAACCGATTACCTCCCACTGAATATCCGCAATTACACATTTAAATCCATTCCTGGCCAGTTAACTAGTTTTGAATATTGGGGGTGTGTGTGTGTGTGTGTGTGGGGGGGGGGGGGTCTACATCTAAATCGTTCAGTGTGCAACTATTGGGGGGGGGGTATGAATGAGCAGAGCATGGGCATGTCATCTGGAAATCCATGCAACGTATAGAGTGAAGGAGTAGCCAAATGGTTAGTGCAGTGGGTATCCAGCGAGTTGCCACTGGGACAGTTCCCTCCAGACAGTTCCTACCCACCAATTCCCACCTGGACAGTTCCCTCCTGGAGCTTTTACCCTCTGACCAAATCCCACTCAATGGAGACAATTCCCTCCTAGGACTGTTCCTCCCTGCTATTTCCCACCCTGCAAAGTTTTCGTTACTGGTATGTAGCTTTCAGTCTTTTTTCTTGTGTCAGTGTTTTGTCGGGGTTTTTTCCTCTTATGTGTCATAATTTTTATGAGAAGCGTCATTGTGTGGCATGGTGTTTGTTCTTTTTTTGCTTTGAAGTCCATTGTGGCTTTGCTGGTAATATTTTGTGTAAGTTTTTAAAATATTTATATTTTATGTTCTTTATTAATTTGGATATTTGTTTTTAAAACTTTTTTGTGTGTGGTGTTGAGGCAGCCTGGACAGAGAAATCATATTAATTTTTTAATTCTGTTTAATTTTGGTTCAGTCTTGCAAGTGGTAGAATGCCATCTGGGTTTAATTACTCAAATGTCTAGCTTATGCTAGACTAGAGGTTAGAAAGGTCAGCGAGAAATGAAACTTTCTTTGTCCCTTTTTGAGTGATGGATTGTTCATAATAAATAAACCACATCTGGATGCCATTCTAAGCAAGGCATACTGGACAGTCTCAAGGGGATCAGCAAGCAGGCAGTTTTAAAAGATTAGGCTGAATGCTGTTTAGAAGGAGATAGTTTAGATTTAGATATTCTTGATAATTTAGATTTTGTCTTATAAGGAATTCTGATTTCTGCTTATTTTAAAATATGTTTTATTCTGTTTACTTAATAAGTTCTATTTCTATGTAGAATATCTTTTCAATTCAGTGTTTACATTGTCTGACTTTTCAAGTGAGATTTGTCTGTAGTTTAAGAGGTCATCATCTGGTTTGAATTATCCACAGTCCTAGCTAGTTCTGTGTATGAAGCTAAAAGGTGAAAGAGGTCAGGACAAGTCAGCTCTTTTCCTTGATGGATTATAGCTAAGTGTAGGACTGGTCTCCTGAAAGTAATAACAAACCATGTCTGTGTGCCATTAAGCAAGACTGGCCCCTTAATGAATGTCCCGAGGGGGTTAGAGTCCAGTTAGTATTTTAAGTTATGAAGTTAACTGAGAATCTGAGAATTTAATAATAATAATAAAATGCAGGAGATAGGTGCCACATTGTCTAGTTTGAGAGGCCCCAGGTCATAGGTCAGTTTAGGAAATATCTGAAACCTATGTAACTGATATTTTGAGTTATGTGTAGAGATAATTAGTTCAAGACAGGGTAATCAATCTATTCCTTACCATCTGGTGAGAAAGGGGGGCTAGAGGGGTTTAGGAATAATATATAAATGAGAACAGAAGCAGCTTACGTTAGAGACGAGAAGGAACCAAGACAGGAGACGCAGGACACAGAGACACAAGACGCAGAGAAGGAGAGAGCTAGATCTGATGTCCTACTTTGTTTGCTGGCAAATAAAGAAGATTTCTCTCTCATTCTGGTGTGTGGTATTTGACTCCTGAAGTACCATAGATTTTGCTAACAATATTGTAATTCCTGCATCAGTGTGGTGTGGTGTGCTAAAAGTAATGTTTGGGGTGTGTGATGGGCTATTGCCCCCCCCCCCCAAAAAAAAACAAGCTGCTTGTCTGGAAGGGTAAAGGGAAGGAGATAGATTTTAGACAGTGTTGCTTCAGTCCTCGCAACAGGAAGTTACATGAGAGAGGGCTAGATGCGGCAGAGGGAAGTCCCTGCAGTGCCTGTGTGAATCGCAGATGGCCCAAAAATGTAAGCTGCATGCACTGCAGCGGTGGCAGGGAAAGGAGAAGGAAGCGACAGTGATCCTGGACCTACGGGAAGGAAGGTAGCAAGCGATGCTGCATTTGGGGAAGTCAGAGGTGTGCTGGACTTATGGGTGGGGGCAGCAAGGAAGGGAGAGATGTGCTGGACTATCTGGAAGGAGAGGAACTGCAGGAAATGGTGTGCTGAACTTTCTGGGAGGAGGGGGCTGCTGGGAAGGGAGAGGTGTGTTGGACTTATGGGAGGAGGGGGCTGTAGGGAACGGAGAGGTGTGCTGGACTTTCTGGGAGGAGGGTGCCTGCAGGAAATGTAGAGGTGCTGAACTTTAAGGGAGGAGAGGTGTTCTGGAGTAAGTAGAGGGGGCTGCAGGGAAAGGGAGACCTATGTGGGCCGGGGGGGGGGGGCTAAGTCTAAGTCTTAGACTTAGACTATGTGGCCAGATGGGCGGGGGGGGGGGGGGGGGGGGGGGGGGAGGTGCACAATTTTCCAGATGGTTATTGTTGAGTGGGAGCTGTATGGTGGGAACTGACATAGAACCAGTGCACTGGCCTCAGAACCAGGTTCATTCCCACTACAGCTCCTTGTGACCCTGGGAAAATTACTTAGCCTCCACATTGCCCCAGGTACAAAATAAGTACATGTATATAATATGTAACCACAGAAAGGCAGTATAACAAATCCCTTCTTCTTTATCAGTTGATTGCACGGTACACTCACTTATACCAGTCATTGACCTGTTGTAAGTAGGCATGCCTGACGTTTGCTTCCAATGTACCTTTGCACTACTATTAGTATAATGGCTTAGGCATGCATTTGTGGTGTCTAAAATGAAACACCAATTTATAGAACTCTGTCATAGTGTGTAAAGGTAAGGGGGTATATACATGGGTCGGGGTTCCAGTTAGGCACGCAACTTACCAAATACTGTCAGTTACCTGCATCCCTGCCACATTTATGTCCCTACACTCACACCTACTCTGTGGCTGTAACTGTTAGGTGCAATGATACTGGATTACACTGGTATTTTATAATGAGTTTCAAGTTTATTAAGGACTTTCTACCCTGCCCCTTACATTCTAATAAATAAGAGAAACGATAGCGAGGGTAGGAGGGGTAGAACTATAATAGAAATAGGAAAGGAGGGGTGGGTATTTACAAAATGGTATGTGCTTGTGTCTTCAGAGGTCATGCGGTTGATAGATTCAATCAGCGAAAAGCTTTGGAGAAGAGAAACGTCTTGAGGTGGGTTTTGAACTGGGTGAGGGATGTTAGAAGTTGTTGTGGTAACAGATTCCATAGACGGGGGCCTGCACAGGAAATATAGAGTCTCTTGCATGCTCATGTATTATGTCTTTGTATGTGGGAAATCTAAGGACTCGGGATAGATAATAATGTATTATGTAACGTGAAAGATACGCCGGTTCTCCTGTGGCCAGCATTGTGACAACTAAGAGAAGAAGTTTATAAGTAATTCTGTCAGTAAGCGGTAACCAATGGGCAGCTTTCAAGCGTGGTGTAATGTGTTCAAACTTTCCAATTTTATTAATGAGACAAAGTGCCGTATTTTGTACCAGTTGTAATCGCCCAAATGCCGTTATACAATAGGCTCCTACTTCGCATTCTCAGGGTACCTAAATGTAGGTGCTCAGTTGTGAAATTGCTCCCAAAGTGATTTTATTTATTTAGATTTTGCTCACACCTTTTTCAGTAGTAGTTCAAGGTGAGTTACATTCAGATACACTGGGTATTTCACTGTCCCTTGAGGGCTCACAATCTAATTTTGTACCTGAGGTAAACCTAGACTTCCACTCATCCACATTTACCCTTACTGTGATATCTGCTGAACAGCATTCAGAGCTGAGCCCTTTCTGATTTGCCCATTGTGAGGCTTGCATAGTCTGCTGCAAACTTCGCTGACTTACTAGAGATGGAGAATGGCATAAAAGAAATGAAAATATTCAAGCCATTTCAGGGAAAAAAGTTCAAAACTTTCCCTCATTTCCCCAAACCATCAGCACTGCGTCAGTTCTGCAAAGACCTGAATACACAACCTTATATCATTGTTGCCCATGTTGTATGTACAGGAAGGATCCAGATGCCAAGTGAACTGTTTTCAGTGCTCTCCAGATTACAGCACTCTGCTAGAAGAAGGAACCCATCCGACTAAATTTTCTTTGCTGTCTGCATACCTCAGGATATGCCTTTTAATGTTTTCAGTTTTCTATTGGCGCTTGAGAGGCCTCCTGACACTTGTCCTTTCTGTTATATTCTTAATGCTGAGTAAAAAGTATAAGAAAAACTCCAGCCAAAAAAAGCATACACTTTCCAAAACTTACATATTTCTTTTCTCGAAAAACTAGGATCCAAGTCTGTTGTTTGAGAAGGCTTGTCAGCGATCATAGTCTCATTAATGCAGTCACCCAGCTGATTCCCATCAAACAGGAGCTAAAAGATGCAAAATATACCTCTTCCCCTAGCCCAGCTGTGAATGAAAGGATCCAGCCATAGACGTCATAGGCAACGCCAAATAACAGTTAGCTGTCTCCGGCCTGGCCCACGGTTGCTTATCAAGGGCAAGCATGGACACACTGTGCTTTCTCCTCAAAGGTCCTCCATTCAAGGAGCTGTTTGCTCTGTGTGAGTGTCGCTGTGTGATAGGGACTGCACGGAAGTTACATAATGTAACCTCTTCTTCTGTAAACTCATGGAGCTGTTAGTGTGTATGGGCTGTGAGCAGTTAGCTTTCAGTCTCTGGGGCTTTGAGCTCAATTTGTTCGCTCTCTATTTTCAGTTTCTTATGGGGCTGCTGAAAATAAAAAGTCTTACTGTACCAAGCTGGTGAGATACAAAATGAATCCAGTAATGGGCTCCATACCCTGCTTTGCAAATATATGTGAGTTGTGTCATGCATGAGCACTGAGGTAAATGTAGAACTCTGTCAATGCACCATGGTCTCTGCCAGTGTAACTCTCCCTGCTCTTCTCAGACACAATGCCACCAATCCACTTAAGCTGCTATAATGCCCGGCACGGATGTGAAATGCATGTCTGTATTTTTTGTGTCAAAAGGAAAAGGCTGGCTTAAATTCTCCAAAAACTGGCAGCTCTGTAATACATATAAAATCCATCACTGACACCTACTGATGTCCCTAATAGATGGATGTGGGAACCTAAGGGATAGGGGGAGTTCTTTTATTTTGCTACTACATTTCATAGGGCCCCCAACAGAAAAAGATTACATAACTCTACCGGATACATGCAGGCTGTACAGCAGCAATGCCCTGTTCACATCTTCTCTGGCTTTCAGAACTGGGAATCCTTCCGTTGCATCCTAATCCCTCCATTCTTCTGCAAATTAATGGCAGATTGAATCTGTTTGTAATTTGCTATAAACAAGCAGCAGGCACAATGCTGATATTGTAGAAAAGCACAGCAATTACAAGGCAGGCCCATGTCGCACAGTCCCCTTTATCCTTCTGCCTTGCATTGCCTATCACAGGATACTATTTCAAGGTCAATTTGAGGGTGTAAATGGTTCCATTTTGGCCTAAATGAAGGAGTACTTGAAGAGATGAGTCAGTATATGGAGGAAGTGAACAGAAGAGCATGCAGGAAGAATGATCTCTTGCATGCCAAAGCTCTTAGAGGGGGAACAGACACAGCCACTCCAAGTAATCCGGACAATAGGCAAAAGCATAAGCTTGGACCGGGCCAGGTTAAAAGTTTATCTTCATTTTTCAGTGTCTCCAGGTCAATATTATGGGTCTGGAGGCAAAAAAAAAAAATGTCATTTTGTTTAGTTACCTATGCCATTTGCAATTTTTTGTTTTGTTTTATTTTTGTACCCGAACCTCCCCGACCCATTCTGATCACCAAACACCAGCATTAACTGATACCCTGCCCCCCCCCCCCCATTGGTGGTGGTGTAATGTTGGGGCAGGAGTGACCTCCATCACTCTCAGCCTCATTGTACTGAAGCAAAGATAGCTGTAACCTCTGGACTGAAGTAGTAGAAACTAATTAACTTGGCAGTTCTGCTAATGCTTCTTGCTGCCATCAAACTATTCAAGAAAGGGTTAAGAAGGTTCCTAAAAGGATGCTGGAAGTTTCTAGGCACAAGGAACTACCTGCTGCTTTTATTTTCTTAGACATATTTTCACAGAATTTCTGAACTAGATCACTAATTGGACAACCAGGATGTTGAGTGGGTTCAGTAAATGTGTCTGATAATATAGCAGTAACTGGGAATTTCAAACAAGAGCTCAGGATTGTAAGTCCAAGAATTCAAGAAGGAAAAAAATAGCAAGAATTCTAGCATGTTTTTCTCAGAATTTAAAATGCTAGGAACACGGCACCAGAAAAGTCTTTAAAGTAAGTCTCTAAAGCAGTTCCAGAAAGGAGACTGTAGGCCAGTTCTGTGTGTCTGATAACCTTATCCTGATGCATTATAGAACCTGTAGCACTGATTTTAATGGGTAGAATCAGGGACTACAAATCCTACATTGCTTTGGGATGTTAGTTTAAAACCAGGACTGACCAAAAAGTTTCTTTCCTGGAACTGGGCAAAAACGTAGCTCTGCTTTAGCTACTGTGAGCAGTCAAATAATGCTGAGTCCTTCTATCAGCTTTTTATTTAGGTGACTGAAAGGCATATTTTCAAAGCACTTAGACTTTGTAAGTCTAAGTTATGTAGAGGGGCGTAATCGAAAGGGGTGCCCAAGTTTTCCTGAGGACGTCCTCGCAGGATGTCCTGGTGAAGGAGCGGGGAAACCCGTATTATCGAAACAAGATGAGCGTCCATCTTTCATTTCGATAATACGGTCGGGGACGACTGAATTGCAAAATTTAGGTTGACCTTATAGATGGTCGTCCTTAGAGAAGGTCGTTCCAGATTTTCAGCCATAATGGAAACCGAGGACGCCCATTTTAGAATCGACCAAATCCAAGCCATTTGGTCATGGGAGGAGCCAGCATTCGTAGTGCACTGGTCGCCCTCACATGCCAGGACACCAACCGAGCATCCTAGGGGGCACTGCAGTGGACTTCAGAAATTGCTCCTAGGTGCATAGCTCCCTTACCTTGTGTGCTGAGCCCCCCCAAATCCCCCCAAAACCCACTCCCCACAACTGTACACCACTACCATAGCCCTTAGGGGTGAAGGGGGGCACCTACATGTGGGTACAGAGAATATCTGGTGGGTTTTGAAGGGCTCACATTTACCACCACAGGTGTAACAGGTGGGGGGGGGGATGGACCTGGGTCCGCCTGCCTGAAGTGCACTGCACCCACTAAAAACTGCCCCAGGGGCCTGCATACTGCTGCGATGGACCTGAGTATGATATTTGAGGCTGGCATACAGGCTGTAAAAAATATTTTTAAATTTTGTTTTTGAGGGTGGGAGGAGGTTAGTGATCACTGGGGGAATAAGGGGAGGTCATCCCCGATTACCTCCGGTGGTCATCTGGTCATTTAGGGCACATTTTTGTGGCTTGGTCGTAAGAAAAAAAGGACCAGGTAAAGTCGTCCAAGTGTTCGTCAGGGACGCCCTTCTTTTTTCCATTATTGGTTGAGGATGCCCATGTGTTAGGCACGCCCCAGTCCCACCTTCGCTACGCCTCTGACATGCCCCCGTGAACTTTGGTCGTCCCCGTGATGGAAAGCAGTTGAGGACGCCCAAAATCGGCCTTCGATTATGCCAATTTGGGCAACCCTGTGAGAAGGATGCCCATCTTGCGATTTTTGTCGAAAATGGGCGTCCTTCTCTTTCGAAAATAAGCCTGATAGTAACCTATGGAACTTTCTAAGTCTGTGCGTTGAAAATGAGTCCCTGTGTCAATCTATCTGTACCTTTACTTTGGCTGGTTCATTTTATAATAGAGGCCCTAGCTACTCGATAGGGACGCCCAAGGTTTGAATAGTAGAGAAGAACAAGACAAGAACTAGGATTGCTCAAGGTGAGTTTTAATGTCATTGTAGCTCCAAGAATTCCATCCAACTTAAAATGGCAAACAGGAATTACTGAATGCAAAGAGCTCGAAAAGAAGCTAAAATCCTGAGGCATAATAAGCAAGGCAACAATGAACCAGATACATAGTGGACAAGAAAACAAGACAGAAGAAGCAGGGAACAAGTCCAGGGGTGAGACAAAAATACCCAATTCTGCCATAGGCTGACCTACCTGGGCCAGTCAGAAAAAAAAGGAACTCAGATTACCAGAAATATAAGACACAGCTATGAGATTCCCAAGAGGCTTCCCCTGTAAGATAGTCAATGACTCTTTAGTTTGAGGTGTATGTACCTAACAAAACTGGAAAACCCCCTGAAATTTCAGGGTTTCCCTGTTGTTTCAGGCTAGAAACTGTTCACACAACATGGGAAATATCATTTAAGATTCCCATGTCATTTCAAATAAAGGCATATCCTAAGTCAACATATAGTCTTAGCATTTTATTCTGTGGAAAATATGGTAAGTGCTATGATCAGATCCTTATCATACTTGCAGGGGAAAACTAAACTGCAATTTACCTGCATTTCATCCTTGCATTGCAATATTTTTGATTGAACTTCAGAATCTAGCATAGATTTGACTTCTACATGTCAACAACCTTAACAGTTTTTATGCAATGAAAAAGATTTTTTTTTTTTTTTTTTGGCTGGAAGAGTTGCAATACACACATATGCTCAAGTTTTCCAAGCATGACAGAAAACATATGGCTGGTGCTATGACACTCTGCTCTACTGTGTTTAGATAAGATGAGTCTTTGGTTCTCCCAAGGACCCCTGCCTTTCAAAGGTCACTAAAAGTGATTTCAAATTGCATGATATATCTGAGCAGGAAATATGCTTAAATACAGATCTGTGCTGAGTGAGAGGTTCTATATGATTACCAAAGCATGTAGTCGGGTACCATGCTTTGGCCTTATTGTGCCATTTAGCAATAAAAGAAAATTTCAGAAATATGATGAAGAGAAAGCAAGCTTACTCTTCCCTCTATTTCTATATCTATCACTACTTCTTTTTCAAATCTCTTCTTTCATTTCTTCTGTTCATGTTTACCTTCAAGTCTTTCCCTCTACTGCCTCTAATCTTTGGACAGTGGCAGATCTACAAAGATTGGGGATGATCTGTTGGGCATTTTAATAATAATAAAATACAAATGATATCAATTTTATACATTGCCAAATCATATTTTTACTATTTTGGGCTCTAGTTAGCTACTGCTTTTGTTGACACTTCCTCTGGAACTTCTTTCCTGTTCTCACATACCAAACAGACAGCTTCTCCCATTATTCCATCTTTAAGTCCCACCTGAAGACACATTTCATCAGGAAGGGGCTATTTGCTGAAACTCGCCTTGTGATCTACCACTACACCTTTACTGTGGCAGTCCCGTCCTCTTATCTTCACCCTTCTTTGGCATCTGGATGGTAAGCACCTTGAGGCACAAAACTCTATTACTTTGTATACCTATTTACTTTATGTTAATTGTCCATTGTGTTATTATGCCAATATATTTATTGCAAACAGCTTGTAAGAGTAGCTTAATGAGTCCCATAGTGGGCTGAGAATCAGAGGAATGAGGTTCAATTCCCAATGCAGTTCTTTGTGACCCTGGACAAGTCACATAGCCCTCCATTGTCCCAGGTACAAACTAGGGTTCCTGTAATATGTAAACCACTTTGGTTCTACCACAGAAAGGCAGTATATCAAAAATCTAATAAATGTAAACATTAAATTTAGAATATGCTAATGATAGAATAGAAATTCTGAAAAGTTTTCTGGTAGAATCCCAATCCTAGTTCCCTCTAATACTGTGGTTCTATGGCCTTCGCTAACATGTGTAACTTACAGGATGTTGGAAGATATGCGTGTCCCTGCCACACTTAAGCACACATACTTGCACCAGCTTTATGATGTAAGAGCAAATATCTCAATTTTAGGATTATCGTTAGCCAGTTATGCTAGTATTCTATACCAGAACCTAATTATTTGAGTTCCTTTACGGACTATGCTCGTACCATGTACCCTCCAGCCACTTAACTAGAGGCAGCCAGTTATAGAATTGCCCCCAGTGTTTCTAAGGAGATAATTATCCATTGATTTGACCAAATCTATTCAAGATAGCACAGATAATATCACTGCATGGGGGTCCAAAACAATATTTATTTAATCTACAGTTTAATTCCTGTCTATTATCATGGTTACATTATTGGGAAACCATTTTTGCAAATTCCACATTTATTTTTTAAATGTTCGCAGTGTCTACAGCAGACTTTCCCAGAACCTACTGATTCAGAAATCATGTTTGGGGCCTGAAAATTCAGATGAAGGGGCTATTTATAATCTGGTATGTGCAGAGTGTTTGCAGAAGCCAGTTAGTAGCGTGATATCCATTGAGGAGCCACAAGCAGATAGCACATTCATAGAGGCAATGACTGAGATTGCCAGTAGCAAGACCACCCCAAAAAGAGAAAGTAGTTGAGAGGTGTTTGAGAGATATCTGTGGCCTTTCAACTCCTCATCTAATCTCAACTCCAACCAGAGAACCAGCTTCAGTAGCACCCAAAGATCCAGAGAAGGGATCCCTCAAAAAGTGGAGGTGTGGAGATAATTTAGTGCTACGAAGGGTCAAAGTTTTTAGAATGCCTCTGCTGTTGGAAGACCATAAGTAGAGGAATGATAGCAATCCATCTTTCAAATAGTGTCAGACAATGTCACTTGCACAGACAATGCCTATCAGTGTTGGTTTCAGTGGAGGCTGATCCTATCTTGGGGACCCTTTCCTCCACTCAAAACAGCAGCAGATGCACTGGCAAAAATAGAAGGAAAGTTGCAGGAAAGGGGAAATCAGTCATCCAAACTGACCTCCCCCCCAGGTTCTTCCATCAGTGAGGTGACAGGATGGCAGCCCCCAACCTCATGTTATCAATGGCAAACCCCCATGGAACAGATAGGGTGGTGCTCCGCATTACTGTCTTGTGTTAAGAAGCAGCTAGTGACACAATGCACTGATAAAGTGATTGCCATGGGTGATCAGTCACTGCAGGTGGTGAAAAATATGAGATTAATTTCATTTACTTCAAATACCCAATGTCACCTGCCTAATACTCAATATTTTAGGTATTTACAATTGAAGTCTGCACTTGCCAAATGGCTAAGGAAGTATTATAATGCACAATTAAACCCTGGCATTTTTCATAGATTTGACTCTATAACTAAAACAAAGGGAATAGCCTCACAATTTTATTCTGTACTCCTACCATCTAGTCACTCGAAAATTGTGGCTCTTCAATATATATGGACAAGGGACACTAATCATGCCATGTCTGATAAGTTATGGAAATGGTTTTGGATTAAATCTATGAAACCTATTGCTTCTCACCCTATATTGCAATCACTTTTTCTTACTTTCACATAAAGCATTATGGACCCCAGTTAAACAACATAAGGTGGATTCTACATCTTCAAATTTGTGCTGGTCTTGTTATGGAGATATAGGTACATTAGAGCATATGTGTTTTTCTTGCCCGGATCTTCAGGATTTCTGGTTATCAGTTTGGAACAGAATTTGTGCTATCTTTCATTTGAATCTCCCTCTTTCATTCCAGGTTATAGTTTTTCGTTCTGCAGGGTTGAAACAAGCAGGAGTCAAGTGTAACTATAAATTATTGGATGCATTATTAGCAGTAGCAATCTCTACTATTATAAAGAATTGGAAAAATCATAAACTGGTTTCTTTTTGCTTTTGGTGGGCTACTGTATGCATGACTTTTAAATATGAAAAATTACTAGCTGAACATACCAATTCTTTACTGTGTGTCTGGGTGAGATTTGGTAGTATTAATTACAGAACTGAGAAGACTTGTTCTGCCTGTTTTATGTGAATTGTGATTACGAGGTAAGTAGAATCAATTAGTTATGTATACTTTCATATTTAATTTGAAGTAAAAGAGTCAATGCCCAAGATGCAGTGTCACAGAGTCATGTCATGCTCGATGATAGGCACTATATATTACACAATTAAATGTTAACTTTCCAATAAATATTATAAATGCTTTCTTTTGTTTCAGTGCTCTGTAATGCTAGAATTAGGTTGATATTATTTTGTATAAATGTATTTCAATTTTAGACATTAAGAACTCTGAGTTAATATGTTTTTATTTGACAAATGTGGATCTGGTATTTGGGCTGTAGCTTCATGCAAGAGCAAAATGAAATGACAAACGCCTCATTATATGGTTTAACTGTACATTTGAAATGAGTATAAACCACATCCATGAATGTAAAAAAGAGCATTAGCCCTGGCTTAAATGCACAAAAATATGGTAACTCGACGGTGATTGGATCTGAGGGGTCCTTACCTGTTTTAGTAGTGCACCAGTTGGATTTAGATTTATTACTTGCTTTTTCAAAATCCAAGCTTAAGTGAATTACATGTTCGGGTATGTGAGTTATTTCCCTGTCCAAATGTGCTTAGAATTTACAGGTATTGGAGGTAATGGAGGGTTAAGCGATTTGTCCAAGAGCACATAGAGGCATATTTTCAAGGCACTTAGACTTATAAAGTTACAGAGTAACTCTGAAAATGAGCCCCATATTGTGTCAGTGGGAGAATACATGTTTGTCAACAGATCTTGAGAGTTTGGGATGTGAGTCCCAGAAAATAAGCTATGCTGTTAATATGGAGCATCAAGGAGTCATATAAAGCAGCGTTTCCTCAGAAAAGTGAGATGTGTGAAACAACTTCCCAGTGGATGTGTTTGGGAACAAAACACATGGTCTTTAAGAAAAATGCAATGTGCAAAGGTTCCTTAGCTGTGGGGGAGAGGAGTGCTAAGAAAGCAAATAGAATGTTAGGTATTATTAGGAAAGGAATGGAAAACAAAAATGAGGAAGTTATAATGCCCTTGTATCTCGCCGTGGTGCGACCGCACCTCGAATATTGTATTCAGTTCTGGTTGCCGCATCTCAAAAAAGATATAGTAGAATTAGAAAAGGTGCAGAGAAGTGTGACGAAAATGATAAAGGGGGTGGGACGACTTCCCTACGAGGAAAGGTTAAAGCAGCTAGGGCTCTTAAGCTTGGAGAAAAGGCGACTGAGGGGAGATAGATAGAGGTCTATAAAATAATGAGTGGAGTTGAACGGGTAGATGTGAAGTGTCTGTTTACGCTTTCCGAAAATACTAGGACTAGGGGGCATGCGATAAAGCTACAAAGTAGTACATTTAAAACGAATCTGAGAAACATTTTCTTCACTCAACGTGTAATTAATCTCTGGAATTCATTGCCAGAGAATGTGGTAAAGGCGGTTAGCTTAGCAGAGTTTTAAAAAGGTTTGGACAGCTTCCTACTACTACTAAAGGAAAAGTCCATAGACCATTATTAAATGGACTTGGGGAAAAATCCACTATTTCTGGGATAAGCAGTATAAAATGTTTTGTACTTTTTTGGGATCTTGCCAGGTATTTGTGACCTGGATTGGCCACTGTTGGAAACAGGATGCTGGGCTTGATGGACCTTTGGTCTTTCCCAGCATGGCAATACTTATGTACTTATGTACTTATGTACTAAGTAGATGTCAGTGGAGCACTTCCTAATGGAGGTTTCCATGGTAGAGCGATTGAATTATTTTGCTTTATTATTCCCATCCAGGAATGACCATAATGGTGCAACCTAGAATCCAGGGTCAGTGAGTCATGCAAAGATTATAGTCTGAGGGTTAGGCGTGAGAGAAGATGGAGGTTTATCTCTATGTAGGGTCTTGATACAGGGAAGGAGAAGGTCACTGTTCTGTTCCTGAATGTTTCTAGAGGTGGAAAGGGAAGAAACCTGCTTTCTGTATCTTGTATCCAGTGTTTTGGGCAGGGGGCTATACAGTAGTGTCCCTATGGTGGTGCTTCTGGAATTTTGCTGTGCTGTGGAGTGGATTTGGGTTTGATTTAGCTTATACCTTTTTCAGTGATAAATCAAGGTGAAATACTAGGTATTTCCCTGTCCCAAGAGGGCTCACAAGCTAATTGTTTACCTGAGGCAATGCAGGGTTAAGTGACTTTCCAAGATGACAAGGAGCATCCGTGAGATTTTAACTCTGGCTTCCCTGGTTCTCAGCCCACTGCTCTAACCATTAAGCTATTCCTCCACTCCTCAAGTTTATCTCAACTCTGATCTGAGTTCCAGGAGAGAACAAAGATTTATGCAAAAGTAGTGTGAAGGACCTTGATCCTCTAAGAGACGGAAGGAAGAGAACAGAAAGTCCAGGAGTGGGGCCAATTTCCCTATGAGAGCATAGGGGGAAAAGGGTTTAAGCCAAGACTTCAGCTTAATTCCAGGAGCAAGGGTGCACATAACTGACAGGATTCAGTTAATTGTCAATTGTTCCATTATGCATTTACTGAATACAGCTTTGTAGGAGTAGCCTAATGAATCCCCTAGTGGGCTGAGAACCAGGGCATGCGCAACTGACAGGGTTCCATAAGTTATATGTGTAATTGAAAACCCCACCCATGTCTAGTTCACAGGGGCACTGGAACACCTTTTAAGTTGGAGGGGCCAAATAAGCCAATGTCCTGTCCTGCTCCTCAACTCTCTCGTTACTGATACTGAGTTGGGCAAAATATCAGTAGGGCAATGTCCCCACTGACCCATTCTACTGCCTTTGCCTGTCCATGTGCACGCCCCCTTGTAGTAACACAGCACTTACACACGCCTTTACAGAACAGAATTTAGGGCATTTATGCATATAAGTGAAACAATTCTGTGCCTTTAAGCATGCAAGGGGCGTGTAACAACGCTTAGCTACAGAATTGCCCTTAAAGTGTCTTGTGACCTGGGTCCTGTCAGAGACCTAGATATTACAAACCATCCCTTACTCACAGGCTATGTTGTGGGGAGAATGCTCAACAGTCCACTATTTTCTTTTAGATTGTACTCAGCAACAACTATTCTCCTGTTCTCCACTGAGTTCCAAGCTCTGCCAGTGAATCCTAATGGTGTCAGTGCCCTGTTCCTGACAGTAAGCAGTTCTCAAAGTGTTAATTCAGTTGGGTGTTTAGAAAGAAAAGAGTAAAAATCAGATAATCCTTCTCTAAATATCACCAAAGGCACTGGCATCGGTGGGTGCTAAGAACTGGAAATGTCAAGGCGAGATTTTGATTTTTGTAGCTGTTCACATCTGTAATTATCATAAGCCATTTACAAGCTGCTTGTCTTGCCCCTCTTAACCTTCAGCATACCCTCCTATCTCCCCTCTTATCCTTCAGTATCCGTTCCTTCCTCCCAGTCCAAGAACAAGGAGAAAGGCTGGAGGCAAGAGGAAGTCTGTAGAGAGAAAATACAAGGCCCCTAGCAATAACTGATAAAATAAGTCAAACATTATTTTTCTCATAAAGTGAATAATAAACCAGCCCACAACATCCATGCTTTCTGTGATCACTTTAACACCAGAGAAAAGAATGAGTGAGGGGATGGAGAAAAGGGAAACAAACAACCAAAAAACGAATGGAACGTAATGGGAGAGGAAGAGACTAGGCAGCAGGGCCATGAACTGCCAGTAAATTTACTGACAAACAACCAAAAATAATCAGGCCAGTAATCCTCAAGGCCTGTGGCTCCAAGAGCACTAGTTGAGTTCAGTCCTGGGCCCATTCAACAATTGGGGGCTGTGTCTTAACTGCTGCATGTGTGGTGTTGGTGCTCTGTGTCTACAGTCTTCATCTGACTTCACTTCTCAGGACTTCTGCGTAGACTTCATCAGACTATTGGCAGGTGCAATACTGTGCAAATGTGGCTCCCGCAACAGTACACTTCAGCTGAAAAATGGTGTAAGAATCCTGAAGGAGTTCGCTAATCTGATGGATTGAGAGGAGGAGCAGGTCAACCCAACCGTGAAAGGACCTCATTTTCTGCTAGGAGAAATTTGTGGCAGCAGCCCTTTCACTAAAATGTAGTCCCAAAGACTCCCAATGCAGGAAAAGGAACTCTTCAACATATATAGAGATGAATCTCCTCATAGTAAATCAAGATATTCTAAAAATGCAAATGGTAAAATGTGTCAACAAAAATCTGACAGTCTAATAGTAAAAACTCAGCAACTCTGATAGGCACTGACAAGAGACAGATAGTGGAAGAATAGCGAGAAAAGGGATTAAAGGGAGAGAAATTAAAGCCAGAGATATGAAAGGAAATGGAATCATGGGAGAAAAAGGTGGGTTGTAAGTGTAACCCATTTTATAGGCGAAGTATCGCCCCAGGTTTCATTTTGGGGGGCAAAGGGTGGTCTGTGACACATTAGCATATTCATTTGTATATATACATCTCATACATATTCATTATGGTTATCTAAAAAAACGGACTAGATAGAAACCCAGTTTATTGGACAGTGAAAATATTTTTTTCACTGAATGAGCTAGTTCCAAGTGAAGTTTGTCTCATGGTGCCCCCACTCACATCCACATGAATTAGCGAGGGAAGTGCACACTGTCACTCTCCCCTTCCCCAAACTACTGCAGGCTGCTCTCTCCAAATCCCTGCTCTTTCTCTCTTCCTCCCTCTCTCCTTCTTTAGCTAGCAATCCCTCTTCTTCCAGTACTTTCTCCATTCCACATACCAGGCCAGTGTGGACCTTAGAAACATACAGGCTCTAGATGTAGAAATGCTGTATTTGGGAAACAAAATAGCTGACAGTGATATCAAGTAGTTTCTTATCTTCCAGAATAACATCTTCAGATGGGTTAGTTTTGTGTATTACATAACAGTTACAGGAATGAATATCACTCTTAAATCAGAGTATGTTGCCTGGAGATGTTCTCAGATGTACTGTTAATGCTCATCTCAACACTTTTCATTGTGTCAAAAGCAGCCTCCTTCAGAAGTTTGTAGTGAGTAACATCAACAAGCAACATTTACACTTTGATATGTTACACCTCATAAATTTCTGAAGAAGCTGTTTCAAGCACAATGAAAGGGTTAAGATGAGCATTAACAGTATACCAGTTTACCATGATCACTGCTTAGAAAACACTTCCCTAGAACATCAATGTGGGAGGGGCACTAGATGCCCTGTACTTGGATTATAGCAAAGCCGTTAACATGGAGACTGCACCTACAGAAAGATATAAACAGGATGGAGTCGGGTCCAGAGGGCAGCTACCAAATTGGTAAAAGGTCTCTGCCATAAAATGTATACGGACAGGCTTATAAATCTCAACATGTATATGCTGGAAGAGAAGCAGGACAGAGGGGATATGATAGAGACATACCTCAGTGGCGTTAATGTACAGGAGGTGAGCCTTTTTCAAATGACTGAAAACTCTGGAATGAGAGGGCATAGAATGAAGATAAAAGGAAATAGGCTTAGGAGGAATCTAAGGAAATACTCTTTCATGGAAAGGGTGGTGGAAGCGTGGAATGACCTCCCAGTGGAGGTCATGGAGACGAGAACTGTGTTAGAATTTAAGAAAGTGTGGGACAGGCATGTGGGATCCCTTAGGAAAAGGAGGAGTTAATGGTTGCTGAGGAAGAGCAGTCTGGATGGGCCTTCTGGCCCTTATCTGCCATCATGTTTCTACTGAGAAAACAGAACAAGCTGGACTGTTACAAATCCCTAGGTGGAAAATATACCCTAGAAAAACACACTATGAAAGGGGCTCAGCAACATCACCACTCGATCTTCTATCTCCCCACAAAAGGGGCTCAGAGATCCCACCACTTCTACCCTCCTCCCACCCACATACACATACGGGGCAATTCTATAACAGAACAGTTGTATTTAGGCACCCGATAGGAGCATATCCTATAAAGGAAAGCAGACACCTACTTTCTTTCACAGAATAGGCTCCTATCAGGTGCCTAAATATGTGCTCTGTTATAGTAGTGCCCTTAAAGTATCACTTCCAAAACGTATTTTCTCTCTGAAGATTTTGCACAACAGTTTCCTGGCCGCTGATCGGTTAAATCACTTGGTCGGGGTTGGCTGCTAATATTCAGTGGCACTTAACTAGCTAATTGCAGCTGAATATTGCGGTTGGTGCTGAAAACAAAGCTGGCTATCTTGGGGGCGTTCCAGGGGCGGAGTCAGCACTTGGCCACTTAAGTGCTGTGTAGGTTCTTTTATAAATTGCTAGCACAGCCTGGTATTGACATTTATTTATTTGTTACATTTGTATCCCACATTTTCCCATCTATTTGTAGGCTCAATGTGGCTTGCATAGTACAGGAGAGGCGTTTGCAGACTCTGGTGAGAACAAATACAAAGTGATGTTATGGTAAGATAAAGTTCATGTGGCATGGCCACATTGGGGAAACGTACATCGGAAGAGTTGAGTTTTGTCCATTAAGTACTTCAGTTTTGTTGTGATGCAGGAATCAGGCATTTATGTTGGATCGGTGGGGTATGCCTTGTTGAACAGGTTAGTTTTTAGTGATTTCCGGAAGTTTAGGTGGTCGTATGTCATTTTCAAGGCTTTTGGTAGTGCGTTCCACAGTTGTGTGCTTATGTAGGAAAAGCTGGATGCGTAAGTTGATTTGTATTTAAGTCCTTTGCAGCTTGGGTAGTGCAGATTTAGATATGATCATGTTGATTCTGATGTGTTTCTAGTTGGTAAGTCGATCAAGTCTGTCATGTATCCTAGTGCTTCACCGTAGATAATTTTGTGGACCAGGGTGCAGATTTTGAAGGCAATGCGTTCTTTGATTGGGAGCCAGTGTCCTAATATTGAGCTGGAGGAATACCAAAAAAGCAGAGGACCATATGCCACTATGCCAAAGAACGCTAAAGTAAGGAGTAGTGTGATCCTGTGTAGTCCTATGCTGACCCCTGCTTCAGGATCGTGTCTTTGTAAAGATTGTTTTCCAGTGACCACTTTCAGGCTCATTTTCAAAGCACTTAGCCTCCCAAAGTTCCATAGAAACCTATGGAACTTAGCCTCCCAAAGTGCTTTGAAAATATGCCTCATTGTGTTATATATACTCCAGGGATTTCATACACAGACCCCTGATGTAGGCGTTTTGCCGAAACACAGTGTTGTGTCGGGTCCTGAATAATAAAGATTGTTTTCCATCATATCCCTCATCCTGGTGTCTTTTTATGGAAGAGCTCTGCTGATTACACTACTCCCTACTTTAGCTGCCCAGACTTATAGCAACCAGAGAACTGTCATGTGAGTGCCTAAGGTGGTAGGTACCCCCATAACTTACACGTGCAAACAGGAGCCCTGCCTATGTCCAGCCCATACTCTGCCCCTGTGTACACCCCTCTTGCAAATATGCACTGTGTATTTGCAGAAAAGTACTTAGATAGAATTGTGGCATTTATGCATGTATGTGTGTATATACACACATATATGCTGTTATTCTAAACATTTACATATATAACATGTGTGTAAATATTGTCAACTAGGTAATTGAATTGCCTTTTATAATCTCATTTGTTGTATCCCTAGAATCCAAAGAGAACCTCAATCGAGAAGGCTCATATAAAACAATACTAGTCAATGTTCAGCCAATGCTGGTTAGTGTTTTTTTAAAGTGCTGACCATGCCAGGTTGAATATTGGCCAGGATCCCCTACCACTTCCCCACCAGCTCTGATCCCCCTTCCCACCCCTCCCCGGGTCTACCTTATACCCCATTTGATCCTGCCCTCGCTGTTCCTGAATGAAAATGGTTGCTGTGACCTCTGGTGATAGTCTCACAGTACTACTGCTAGAGGCTGACCCCTAGCAATAGTACTGTGAGACTACCACTAGAGGTTGCTATTTTCACTCAAGAGCTGCAAGGGGCAAGAACGAGTGTGGTTCATTCCTGCATCCATTCATCACTTGCCACCCGTCACTTAATTAAAGGGAATTATAAAAAGACCTTGCATTTAGGATCCCACATCTTCCTGCTATCAAGAGTTCGGAAGAGTAAGGGAGGCTGTCTTAGCCTACATCTGGGGCCCAGTATAATTATGATACTGCCTCTGAGGTGACCCCCACAACCACTTCAGTTCACCCATAAGCCAGCTAGGTTTCACCTGGCTTCATATTGCCAAAGGGAAAAGGAGAGCATAGATCAAAGGAGATCTAAGAGAAGAGGAACCAGCAATGAAGGAGCCAGTGGTACCAGAGGGAGAGGTAATTGTCTGACTATCTGTAGGGGGACAGATTAAAGAAACGGAACAGACTCAGGGCTGTAAAAGGGATCTGCTACCCAGGCAGGTGCATCCCTGCTTTACTCTGGAGAGGATCCATCACTATGGTGGAAAGAGATCTTCTCCCAGATGCGTCCCTCACCCGCAGGCAGAGTTAATATACTTTTGCTAACTATTTTTCTATTTACACACTTGGGGTGGAGAACAAGTAAATTGTTATTTTGTATCTCCAAACAAAGAAGATACCCCTCACTACTTAGAGGAAATGAGAGAGTTTTGATGTTTATTGTCCAGACCATACATATATTAAGGTGCCTAAAATAGTACCCAAGCTACAGACTTTTCAAGGAGAGATGCTGCTTAAAGGAAAGTTGTAGTGGAAAGGACCTACTGAGGGACCTTCGCTATAGGAGAATCCAGAGGAAGAACATTTAGGAGGAGTACTTCAAATCCAAGGACACTGAACTACTGCTTACACATTGACTTTATATTTTTTGCTTGATTTTGAAGGATCACAAATACTTATTTTTGGAGATCTGCTGATAAAGGTATTTTACTTAAAGTACCTTCTTGTGCTCGTTTTGCTTTTTGTCTCTTTTAATTTGTCTCAGTTTGTCTCCCCTTACCCATCCGGACTCTTTATTTAATGTTTGGTGAGCTGATTTGCTGCTTTTTGCTATTTTCTTCCTATTTAAAGAGATAGGCATCTAAATAAGCTCTTCCATGTGGGACATCTAGAGCGATCCTCACTCTCTAGTAAGATAGCATTGACTTGTACTGCAAATAAGGTGGTATAGCAACTTTAAATAAACAATAAACAATATGAGTGGCAAAAAACAAACACAACACATCATCCTGCTAACACCACCCTTTCCGTAAAGCATGGAGGGAGCAGCATTATATTATAGGGATGCCTTCAATTGCATGGACATTAGGTGCCAGAATCTATAAATAGCACCAAAAAATCAGCGCAGAAAAAAATAGCCACTAAGCTTAATTCTTAAAAACTGCGCACTGTTTACAGAATTAAACTTACTGACATTTTGCACACCATGTATATAGCCTGCCTAAATTTCTGCACCGTTTGCAGAATATGCCTAGCCAGTTTCCACGTTCTTCTAGAATCTGCCTAAATTTTCACACCGTTTATAGAATACCTAAAATATCTACACTGATCTTTCAGCACTAATTTGACATTGGCATGTAATGACATGAGTGCGGGGACAGTGACATAAATGGCGTCCAGACGTCAGCAGCCGAACCTCTCTGCACAGGACACCTTGCTATTGACCAGGCTATTCCTAACCAAGAAAAAGTACCATTTTATCGTCCTAGGCCACAGAAAAAGTTCATACTTGGAATACAGGAAGGTTTGTTGCACCTCTCCCTCTCCTCTGCCACCCCCACCCCTGATGTGTTATCAACCAGCCCATGAATAGCTCAGCCATCATCCTGCACTGCAGTCACACACTTACACAAACAATGGGACAGCAACACTGACAGGGACACACCAAAGACAGACACAAGTGGCTGCAGCACCCCACACACACACTAGCACACTAATACTGAAACACCCACACACAAACTCACCAACTTGCATATAGGGATGGTATACAGGGTGGGGTCGGGGGAACAAGGGAGGGGGATAGGGACAACAGGTATTGGGAAGGAAGGAATGGACAGAAGTGGCGTAGGTATAGGTGAGAAGTGAGTAAGTAGGAGCAGCAGGGACAGAATTTAAATGAAATGGGCATGGGTTTGTGTCAGAGCACTCACCAAGATTGCAAAATATCACCAGAAGCACAGTAGAGCATGAGAACATACTCTCTGAGTCCTAAAGACAAAATGGAGTACACTTGAGCACTAATTATAGCACCTGCGGAGATCGCCACTAACGTTAGGCATCATCATGTTTTGCAACATTTGCAGAACCCAAATTTTGCACCAATTTGATTTATTATTTGGCGCCAGTAAAATGTGTCAGAGCCTAAGTACTAGTAGTCATTCCTAATGTCATGTTAGCTGTGTCCCCAGTACAAAGTACCATAACTACTACTACCACTACTAATCATTTCTATAGCACCACTAGATGTACGCAGCGCTGTATACATTATATACAGGTATTTTCTCTGTCCGTAGATGGCTCACAATCTAAGTTTTTTTTTTTTAATATCTGGGGCAATGCAGGGTTAAGTGACTTGCCCAAGGTCACAAGGAGCTGCAGTGGGAATTGAACCCAGGTCTTCAGGATCAAAGTCCACTGCACTAACAGATTTAGAGTGTGTTAACAATTAGTGCACACTAAATGCCACGCAGCCCACTGTATACCTATGGGCTGAATGGCATTTAATGCACACTAATTCATTAGTGTATGCCAAATCCATTAGCACACATTAGTAAAAGGACCCCTATGTCTTACAAAGGGGAGAAGGGACTTATGTAAGCACAGAGTGACTGCACAAACTAAGGGGAGACAGAGAGTGATAGGAGGAGAGGGGATAGACTGTGCCCTAAAGGTGAACAGCACTAAAAGTATCTAAGAAGGAGGAGACTAAAGCTGTTCAAAGTCCCTAGAGTTTAAAATGCACTTACACACCAGAGAAAGGAGACACAGATGTAGAAGACCAGAAGTGACAGCACACCACAAAGGAGTGAGAGGATACAAATGTTGAGAGCAAGTTCAAGACTTTTGCCGTCATTGTACTTTTTTTAAAAAATGAACTATCTGCCTTATTGTTTTCATTGCTGTACTTTTGTATATTTTTGTGTGTCTGAAGAAGGATGATAAATGGGCATTTTTACACAAACCTTTACCAAGCTCCCTTAGTGATTTTTCTAGTGTGGGTTGCGTGTGCCTGTCCAGAGACTACAATAGACAGTCTGCCTACAGGAACCCTTTATACTTGTGTGCTTGGGAAGAAAATGGTGGAGGAGAATTAGACATTTTAGCCATAGATACCAGAGTTAATACATGTACAAACCCCAGGGGTCACTCGCTGCCCCAAGTGATCAGAGGATCAACTACTGAGTAAGTTGTATGGATCCATGAAACAACTCCTACTTTAATGCCTTTTGAACTGTATTTTTCAGGCAGCAGCATCTGAAGAATGTACAAGGGTATGAAGACTTTTACAAAGCACTGCCAATTATGAGAAAGAGAAAAAGAGTAAAGACAATATGATACAATATTTACTCTTATGTTCCACAGAATACCAAAGCCAGTTCTATGCAGATCACAATTAAAGGCCTCTTTTATCAAGCTGCTGTAGCGGCTTGATAGGAACATAAGAACATAAGAGTAGCCATACTGGGTCAGACCAATGGTCCATCTAGCTCAGTATCCTGTTTTCCAAACTGTGGCCAAGCCAGGTCACAAGTACATGGCAGAAACCCAAATCATGTCAACATACTACAAATCCCAGGGCAAGCAGTTGCTTCCCATGCCTGTCTCAATAGCAGACTATGGACTTTTCCTCCAGGAATTTGTCCAAACCTTTTTTAAACCCAGATACACTAACTGCTGTTACCAATCCTCCAGCAAAGAGTTCCAGAGCTTAACTACTTGTTGAGTGAAAAAATATTTCCTCCTATTTGTTTTAAAAGTATTTCCATGTATGTGTTTCAATGACTCAGAGAGCTATGCTGAAGGGTTACCCATATCAGACAGGCCTCTGAGGAGAAACCAGACAAAGAGTGTCCCAAAATAGGGAGAGTGGAAAGATGGTAACCTGAAGCTCGTACGCTCAACGACCCAGCTGTCCTCTGAAGTTCTATCTTTGTTTACTTGAAATTTCCTCTCTGCATTTGCAGTTACCTTAACTGAGAGGAAGGGGACAATGGGGGGTCAGCTGTCGATGACCAGTGTTTTGTCTCCTGTGCAGCAAGTGTGGGACCGCTGCGCGACGAGCTACCCACAGATGACTGGGTTGATGAGTCCTTTGATTAGCACCGGCGAAGGAACGTCGATGCTCTTGGACCTGGAAACAACTTCATCGCTCCCGAGTCATTTAACCACCATGTCCAAAGGAGTGGAGGAGTGAGTTAGGAGTGTATGCTGAAACAGAAGTCATTTACAGCTAAACCCATGTCGGCGGTGCCACTTCTAAACCCGTAAGAGCTATCAGCTTGGAGTTTTTGGCTCCCGTGGAGGTGACATTGAATATCATCTGGAAGGCGCTCCAGGACCTAACGGTGGTAGTAAATAATTTTGCTTCAGATATAATCTTATTAGTGAGCCACATGGATAATCGAATCAAATCCTTTGAGAATGAAAAATTGATACAGCAAATGAAGTTCTACAGGAGTAGGAAACGGTTAAGATTTTGAAAATGATAATAGACCAGAAAAATTTGAACAAAATAAATATTATTACAGATGATTAATATCGAGATTGTTGTTTTCCCAGAGTTCCGGGTATGACTCCTAAAGTTTTTTCCTCTGAAATGATGCCTCTTAGTATATTAATTCAAAAGGAGTGAAGCCTGTGAAACTGGGATTACCTTAATCAGTGGGAATTGGATTAGAGATTCAAGTGTTTGTATTGTTAAATAATTTCTGGTTTTAAAAGAGAAAAAAAATGAAATAAGGTGTATTATTTCCACTAATATTGGACAATAAGTATGCTTCCAATGATTAATTGACTATACACCGTCTTGGGTTTGAAGAAGCCAACCAGACGATCAATGTGGAATAATGATGTAGATAAATAATAACTGGGGATAATCAGGTTAACACCACATTTTCTTTGTTTACTGTTGTTTAATTGATCTCCTTGTCTTGTTTCACTCTCCCTATTTATTTTGTGGTCTAAGAAAGAGAAAGATTGTATATAATCCATTTATCTAGTTGAGATTGTTTTCCTTTAATATTGTATTAATGTACAGTCATCTCTGTATTACTGTTTGCAAGTGACCCTTGTAAAATGAAAAATTATAAATAAATGATTTAAAAAAAAGTATTTCCATGTAACTTCCTTGAGTGTCCCCTAGTCTTTGTACTTTTGGAACGAGTAAAAAATCAATTTACTTCTACTCGTTCTATACCCCCATATCTAGGAAGTACAATTAAAAACAAACTCATGATAAAATATACATAAATTACCTGAAAGGAATTTTCCAAACAAATATATCTTCAATTTCTAACAAACCCATAAATAACATAGGTAAGTGATTTGATAGGGGAGATTGAGGAAGTTGGAAACCAAGGAGAGCAGAAAGAAAGAGGGAAAGGCAGAAAATAAAAAATAAAGAACAAAACATAGTAAACATAGTAGATGACGGCAGAAAAAGACCTGCACGGTCCATCCAGTCTGCCCAAGAAGATAAATTCATATGTGCTACTTTTTAATTTGTACTGTCCTCTTCAGTGCACAGACCATATAAGTCTGGCCAGCCCTATCCCTGCCTCCCAACCACCAACCCCGCCTCCCAACCACCAGCTCTGGCACAGACCCTATAAGTCTGCCCAGCACTATCCCTGCCTCCCACCACCGGCTCTGGCACAGACCGTATAAGTCTGCCCAGCACTATCCCTGCCTCCCACCACTGGCTCTGGCACAGACCATATAAGTCTGCCCAGCACTATCCCCGCCGCCCAACCACCAGCCCCGGCACAGACCGTATAAGTCTGCCCAGCACTAGTCCCGCCTCCCAACCACCAGCCCTGGCACAGACCGTATAAGTCTGCCCAGCACTAGCCCCGCCTCCAAACCACCAGCTCTGTCACCCATTCTAGGCTAAGCTCCTGAGGATCCCTTCCTTCTGCACAGGATTCCTTTATGTTTATCCCATGCATGTTTGAATTCCGTTACCGTTTTCATCTCCACCACCTCCCGCGGGAGGGCATTCCAAGCATCCACCACCCTCTCCGTGAAAAAATTCTTCCTGACATTCTTCTTGAGTCTGCCCCCCTTCAATCTCATTTCATGAAAGTAACAATTCAGAAGATAAATGAGCTTACGGAAAATTTCCAGACATGTTTCTGTTCTGGTTTCCACAAAACAATTGTCACTTTCTATCTGCATACTGAAGTGGCTGCATATAAAGTCATGGAACAGCTGTGTAACCAGCTTTACTCTGCTTTCTTTGCCTTACAGAGATTTATTCCTGATATCTGCACACAGATTCCTGCAACATTTTAATACCCAGCTGGCTTCCTCTCTTCTTCTACAACTTGACTCCGAACTCTGTTGTTATAAAGGATTTGTGTTCAAAGCCATCTGGAATGAAACAAATACAGTACAGTGAAGAAGAACTCCTTGCTGGCCAGGTTACCTCTCAGCATTCAAGGGGTACACAAAATGGAAAGGGGTCTGTTTAGAGACATAGAGGTGCATTTTCGATAGACTGCCTAAATCAGAATTTGGATGTTTTACAAAAACGTCCAAATTCTGAACAGGAAAGAAGGTCATTTTCGAAACAGATAGGCATCTATCTTTTATGTTCGAAAATACTATGGACATCTTGTGATTTGGACATTTTGTGATTTGGACGGGTTTTTTTTTTTTTTGGTCCATTTTCAAACAAAAAATCTCCAAATGCAAAACATCCAAAACAGAAGAGGAGTGGCTTAATGGCTAGTGCACCAGGCTTTGATCCTGGCAACATGGGTTCAATTTCCACTGCTGCTCCTTGTCATTTCTACAAAAAAAAGTCTGCTGCCTGCCCAAGTCCCTGCTGGATTCCTGGTTTACTACTGATGGTCGCCTATAGACTTTGTTGGGTTCCTGGTTTCCCTTCTGCTTTGCTGCCTGCTGGTAAGACTCTGTTTGATTCATGGACTATTCTCCTGCTTCTGCTTAGTGCTTCTGTTCCAGTCCAGCTGCTCCAGTCCGGCCTGTGCCCATCTGTCTGTGGTCTGCCTTGCCTCCCGTTTGGGTGATTTGCCTGCCGCTGCCGCTCCTCAGCAGTGGCCCAAGGGCTCACTTTTCCTCACTAGCATGACACCTGGCTATTGTGGGATGAGTCCCTCAGTAATCACCCCACCCCTGAAGGGTGGCCTAGCATTTGAGTACCAGCACCTTTTTTGCTAGACAATAGTACGCTGCATATAACACATAGGGAAGGAACTACAATTTAAAATAGGAAAGGAAAGAAGAAAAGAAAGCAGGTTAAATAGCAAAAATAAATAGGTATCTGAGCTAGTACCAATTTAATTCTACACACTCCACGCTGGTAAGGAGCTACACGTTATTTATTTATTTATTTATTTAATATAACATTGTAAGCTGAAGTGTGGTATATCATATAATAAATAGACCTGAAACATGAAACAAAATATCAGTTTTGAGCATATATGACTCTACTTAAGCATTTCCAGCCCTAGCAAATGCAGGGGAAATGGCTATTACATATCCCTTAACCACAGTAGTTCTTGCAATCATGCTGAGTGTTTGGTCCTCTGCAGAGTAGAGCTCCTCCCCTGACGTGGGCAGAAAGACACATACAGATTATAATGGCAATAACGTTTCTTGAATCTTCATCTGACTGGGAGAATATGTTTCATCACTTGTGTGCTCTGCAGGTCCTACTGCACTCAGAGTGATCCATACGCTAGCAATGGGCAGCCAGAACATTTTTGTTTTGTGTTTTTTCTTGTGTCATTTTGGCCATTTTTTGTTTAGTCATTCACTGATAATAGTGCACATTCTGTGGAAAGAAGGCACACTCTTTTCCTGATAGGGTGCTCATGTGTAAACTTGAGTGTGCATGCACACTAGTTTGCACACTTGTGGTGGTTCTACTATTGGCAAACAGTCCGTCCTCTTTCCACATAATGCACACGTTTTCCAAAACGTGTGCACTAATATCGGTGAATCATAAAACTCAAACTTTTGTGGGGTTTATTCTGCCAGTTTTCATTTGGTAACAACATACGACATGGGATATGTTGTTGACATTTCCTATGTTGTTGCAAATGATAGCCCATCCCCATGACAGGACACATTCAGCTGGAACAAGAGCAGTGCTAAAGAGGACAGTCACAACTTGCACATTGCATGGTCCACTGTCAAGAGACAGAGGACAGAATGAGATAGGGACAACGGGACAGAAAAACAGACTTAGAAAGGCTTGCCTTGTCCCCAGAAGAATGTTACAACACCTTGAAATGAAGGTGAGAAATGTCTTCAGCAATTAATTTTAACGAGGAACAGAAAATGGACATAAATTGCTGAGAGAAGAGTGATATTGATGTTGATATCAACACACAATCCACACACATTAATATCCCCTCGGATCAATGGGAAGCACTTAAGAGTAATCTGCGCCTTATAGGCAGCAAGCAGGCACTGAGCTTCAAGAGGGCAGGACTAGGGTCTTGACAGAACGTCAGGTGGAATAAATGTATAGCATCCCAGACTTTTATAATATCAAAGAAGCTGAAAAGAGCACATTTAAATTGTGACAGTGGAGTATTTCCCTTATCCTCCATTCACAGAATCAGGCACGTCTATGTGGCGGTCTAGGAGGGAACAGTCATGGTAAAGTGTTTCTCAATAGGGTAGCAGAAGATGCTTGCGTAGGGGAATAGGGAGAGTGGGGATGGAGTGTGAGCAGTGACTAATAGTGTGCATGTGTGTGTGTGCCTGCAACTGCCATTATAGAATCCCCGCTTACTGCACATCATTCCAACGCCTAACTTTCAGCGATCTGTTGAGAATTACCACCATGGTGTCTCACTCTTTATTTCCAGTCACCAGGCTCCATACAATCCTCGGCATCATTGTGGCCTTCTGTTGGGCCTGCAAAAATACCTAAAGCTCCCTGCTAAGCCTTTTCAGAAGCTAGAGAGCAATCTACTGCATGGAGTCCTAATGACAGCCCTATGGATTATATCATGAATAACTTTACTTTGAGAAGCTATTTATTTAGAGCCTGATTTTAGAGCAAAGCATCTATGTGACAAGTCCAAAAAGACATGTATTTGTAAGTTATTTTATAGATGCCACATAACTAGCTATGTGCCTTTCCAAACTAAGCACCCAGAGACAACCCCAGCAGTATATAAATACCTACACTTATACATGCTCCATGTATCTATACAATACATATATACATCACAACTCTACCCTAACTCTGCCCCCAGGAACTCCTGTGCTGGGCTTGAGTCTCCATCTGTAGAGGGAGCTGTGTTTCCCATTCCTTACGCCAGGGGTGAATTGCCCTATTGGCACTTGGTCATGCCCTGGTGTACCAGAAGCAGCACTCACTCATTCCAGTAAAACTCTGACTGGCAGGCTGCCATTCTGCATAGTGGGAGGTGAATCAATGGTTTAAATGATGCCAGTGGCAGACCTATTTTGCACTGCTCCCTCTAGTGTTCACATCATGCTACACCTCCATGATGTTTGATTGCTGCAGACTGCTGCAAGTACTGCCTGGTGCTAGGGTTACCATATGTCCGGATTTACCTGGACATGTCCTCTTTTTGAGGACATGTCCGGGCAACCGGGTGGGTTTTGCCAATCTGCCCGTTTGTCCGGATTTCTGGACAAATGGGCAGGCTGGTGGGCTGGCCGTCCTATAGGATCTACAGGAGAATTGCTTTTCTCATACGCATGGCCTTCCTAGTCTTTTATCTCTCTAAATTGCAGGTGGTTGGTGAGTACTAATTTGGGGAGGTGGTAAAAGACTAGCAATATAAAACAGTGCGACTGCACCTCGAATATAGTTTCACAAACTAGTAAAGTCATCTAAGCAGTGTGATTGTGCCAACAGTACATGTGACTATGCATGCATGCTATTCACAGAGATGTCCAGTGCTCTTGTATTCTTTCAATGAAAACCTTGGCCTCCAACCTGCTTCATATTAGAAGTTATAGAACTGGGTTCAAGTACCACTGCATCAACAAGTGATTTTGTATTGTGACTCATGGATGACATGAGTACACACCAGTCCTCAAAATAGCCTGTGTTGGGTCAAAATCTACCCTTTTGATACCCTTGCAGGTGATACATGCATCATGACAGGCCATTGTGACAGCACATTCCTGTCCTTCCACTCTTCACAGTGGGCAGAAAACCAGTGTATTAGCCTCTGAACCTTGATATCAGGGTAATAATGAGTGTTCAAAAAAAAGCACAGGACAACCATATTAACAATGAACTGTGGTTTAACAAAATTTATAAACTGAAAGCTGTTAATATTTACAATACTATCCAAAAAATTAAAATAAAGTGTAAAAAATGCTCAACTTGGAAGCAATCAAACAAGGGGTAGGGGAAGGGGAAAGCACAAAGGAAAATATTTACAAAACAACTGAGAAGGGGAGGGTGGGGGACAGAAAACTGTGGGCAAAGAGGAGTGAGGGGGACCATCCCAAGAGCTGCAGGAGCTGCCTCAAGAGGTGGGGCAGTCTAAAGGTCCTGGGAGGGCTCAGGTCCTAGGATCACAGCATGCTCTAGGACAGAGAATAGGCACCCTAGAGCATGCTCGTTCCTGGCCACAGCAGCTTCCAGGGCCCTTAGTCGCCGGTGAATGGCCTCGTGCATGAACCCGATCTCTTCAACTCCAATAGCAGGTGCAGGCCAAGGTGGGACTGTACCTGCACCAGCACCTGCTGTTGGAACTGTCAGAGCCTCAGTTCGCTGTGGAGGGGGAGATGGGGAATGGTGCAGGAGGCTATCACCCTCTCCTGAGGCTGGTCCTGCTGCTCCTGGGATGGCATAGGGAGGCTGGGGTAGGCAAGAGAGGGGGGTGGGATGTTGGGCTGGGGTGCTGCTGCTGCTGCTGCTGCTGACTGACCCTCCTCTTCAACTGCTGCCAGCTCCATCAGCCCCGCCTCCTCTTTTTTCCCTTCCTCCTCTTATTCCTCTTCATCATCCTCCTCCCTCTCCCTAGGGACCACTGGGTCTGGCCCTGCGGCAGCAGGTCCAGAGGGTGCTGTAGCTTATGGCTGAGCTACAAAGGTAGAAAACATAAACATTGGTTATATGTGCTCTCCATCAGCTGCATATTTGACCATTATGAGTGGGAAGTGAAGAGGGAGGCACTGGTGTATGCATTTGACACTGCAGTGCTACCTGCCTCTGCCTCCAGCAGGCATCTCACCATCTGGAGGTAATCCCTCTTATGCTCCCAAAGGTACCAGCCCTGTTTCCTTTTCTGTCTGTATGGAGGAAGAAAGGTGAAGCAGGATGTTGAGTGGCAGGTATGTGACAGATGTTTCACAATGCTACCTTGCTATTCACAGTGGGGCTTGACATTACAGTGGTATATCACTCCTCCTGTCTCCGCCTCCTCATGCCACAGTATTTTATTTCCAGGACATGACATATATGGAAATGGCAATCTTACACTCTGACATGAACATGCTGCCCTCCTAATAGATCCATAGAAACATAAAACTAGAATTACAATGGCAGCCTAGTGGTTGGAACAATTGATTTATCATTCAGGGGTGGTGGGTTCAAAACCTGTTTGTAGCACTCTTCACTTTACCCTCTATTGCCACAGGTACAGAAGTGGTATGCAAACAGTGCATTTTTGTACTGAGGTCACAACTGACTGATGCCATCAGGAATCTTACTCTGTTTACACCTTCCTAGTGATGGAGATTTGCTGGTTGTACAGAGTGGTCAGCCTCTGCTAGGCCTTCCTGTATCTATTATAGTTCCTCCTCCTGTGCCTGGCAGGACAAAATATTTGCTTTCCATGTCCATGACTATCCTAGCCAGGATGTCTGTTTAGAAATTGGACTGTCTCCTGCCTGTAGCCATTTTACAAACGACATCATCACTCTTTATGTATGTCAGACCTGTGAGTTCTTGTACCAAGTAGAGCGCTGCTGAGCCCGGTACTCAGACCAGGTTCTGCTTGGCGTACGGACAACCCCGGGTTTCACCTGCGCTGACCGCCGTTCCCCAAAGGTGAGCCCCTAGGTGCGGGCGGCCTGCAGGACTTACGAGATGGAATTGGAAGCGGGCTGGTGAATGTATCGGCCAGGCAGGCAGCAGGCAAGAGAGTGATCCAGGTACAGGCAAAGTCAACAGGCAAGCAGCAGGCAGGGGGCAATGTCAATAGGCAAACAACAGGCAAGAGAGTAATCCAGGCACAGTTAAAGTCAGTAACGAGGGACAAGTAGATAAGAAGCAAACTACTGAGCAAGTAACACCTACCAAAGTAGAAGCCAAAGCATGGAGTCCAGGAAGAGCTCAGCTGATAAAGTGCTGGCGTCTGACATCAGCAGGAGCCAGCAGGGAGAAGGAGCACAGCCATAGGACAAGAGCAGGGGAAGGAGGAACCGGAAGACCAATAGGAGAGAAGCAAGGGAAGCCAGGCAGAGGGAGAGCAGACACAGGTGGGTGGAAGTAAAGCAATCAAGGAGCCTGCAACCACCGCTCTTTGAACAAACCCAGAGAAGAACTACACACACATGGCTCAGGGCAGTGCCAGTCAAGTGCACGTGTCGATGGGACCCCACGCAGCCCGAGGATACCGCTTGCGTTGAGGTAGGGGACATGACAATGTACTGACATCAGGGGTGACATCAGCACTGATTATATATCAGCTCGTAAAATCAACGTGCACAGTTTTCTGCACAGATCTATTTGAATGTGACAAAACACTGAGCACTATTCTGTATACGGTGTGCAACTCTACCAGCTGAGAACTATTCTATAAAGGGCTTGTAACTCAATGTGCCCTTTATGGAATAGTGCTCATCGCTGAATTTTTTGGTGCTGACTTTTGGGCACCATATATGGAATTTGGGAGAGACTGTGTAAACGGAGACACACTTTTCATCCACTACTTTTTACATGCATATGTGGTTCTACAAATTTATAAAAGCCCTTTTCTGCAAGCAACAACAGGCTTTACATGCAGGAAAAGCTTTTTATAATTACTCCCTTTTCAGAGTAATTTGATAACAGGTTATCTTAAGGTGGTCAATCAAGTAGAAAAGGCAACAGCAAAAGCTAGAAGGATGCGTGGGTGCATAAGGAGAGGAATGGCCAGCAGGAAACAGGAGGTGATGATGCCCCTGTATAAGTCTCTGGTGAGACCTCATTTTTAGTACTGTCTGCAGTTCTGGAGACCACACCTTCAAAAAGACATAAATAGGATGGAGTCAGTCCAGAGGGTGGCTACTAAAATGATCAGTGTACGGGGACAGACTTAAAGATCTCAATTTGTAAACTTTAGAAGAAAAGCAGGAAGGAGAGATATGATAGAGACACTTAAATAACTCAGTGGCATACATACATAGGAGGGTAATTTTCAAAGTGTGTGTGCACGCACACACAAACACACACCAATTTTACCCAGTACGCCAAATCAGGAGCAGAGGAGAGCGCTCCTGCCACTGGGTCTGTAGGAAAGAGAACAACTCACCAGAAGCACATAATTGGCAGATTAAACATTTGAAAATCAATAAGAGACACTGCAATAGCTTTAATCCTCATTTTCCAACCATGTCCAGCAGCAATAGCTGTCTGGTAACACCAGTCATCAGGGGTAATTACAGAATGCGCATTACCTCTCATACTCCCCATTTTGATGTTTCTAATCTCTTTTTCTATAAAATTTGCTTTTTCTCACTTTCCAATCTCCCTTTTTTCTGTTTGTCTCTCCCTAGATCTCCTTCCTTCTCTCACTCATCACCATAATACCTTTTTCTTATAATAGCCCAGTCTTTAATTCTGCACATAAAGAACGGATGCTACATGACTACATACAAAAGAAAGGCCTAAGGTATGAGAACACTCATATTTTACTTTTTCAGGATTACGCTATCAAAATTGCAACCCATCATTGGAATTATGCTGAAGTTCATAAGATTTTGCTTGAGTATAATATAAAATTTTCCATCCACCATAATTCCTCTCTAGCTATGCATTCTTAATCCCAGTCTCTCCATATTTCACATGTATATATGTATCTCTTCCCTTTTGCATTTCCCCTTTCTTCTCTCTCCCTTGAAATTCCCTTTATATTGCCAGGCTTGGAAGTCATCAGGTTATTCACAATGATTATGCATGAAATATATTTTCATACGATGAAGCTAGTGCATAAAAATATATATTTGGCATATTCACTGTGGATAGTGCTGGCGTAAGATTTCTGGCTGCCTTGAATGTCTTCAAATGTTGGCACCCTCATTCCCATCCCCTTCTCTCATACACTGCTGTCAGGTTCTTCTTACAGGCCTCTACCACTGCTGTCAGTGACCTTCTTCTCCTCCTCCTTGTGAGCCCCTTCTCATCCACCATTAACCCTGTTGTGCCAGCACTATTTACTGCTATCCAGCCTGGCTAGGTGAGTCCCAAGGATTGAGTTGAAAGCCACTGTGCTGAAGCCGCATTGAGCCTGCCATGAGTGGGAAAGCGCGGGGTACAAAAAAAAAAAATAAAGACATTTCAGCTAAAAGTGTGTCTGCCTGAGTTCATTATGCCTTGTTTTAATTTGTATAACCGCATTGGTTTAGCTGCAGCCTTCTTGTGTCAGTGAATAAAAGGCATTAAAACAAAAGGAATCATTTGATCGCATGATGCTTAGGCAACCTGCTGGACTCACTGCCACAGGATGTTAAGAAATAATGTAAACAAGGTTCAGTAAGGGACTAGACCAGTTTATGGAGAATAGATCAGTGTCAGGTTTTAAACACTGCAGTCAGGTTTGCTGACCCAGTTTCAGTATAGCATGATTGAAGGAGTGGGAAGGGGGTGGACCTCTATATGCTTCCTATATATTATATACTTCCTCTAGCATCTACCACTACTGTCAGAAACAGGATACTGACTCAGTCTGGCAGCTCTTATGACCCTCTTGTCTGGTAGCTAGTGGCTGCAAATTCAGCTCATTCTTTTAAAGTTAGTTATGTAATCGCTGTGACAGGAAGGAATATAATTTAAAAGTGGCTCTCTTGAACAAGCTTTGCCTTGTGATACCTCTTTTGGCTTTGGACATTCCTTCTCAATAGAACTCGAGAGGTGTCTTTATAAGATGGGCGCATTGTATTGAAAGAAATGATTTTGTTTCGCAGGACAATGATCAGTGTTTAATCAGAAATTAGAGGAGAGCTGGTCACTGAGAATAAAAATTCTAAAGGGTGGACCTATAAGATCTATAATTTAAACTATTGGTGAATCTGTCTTCTGGCTCACTCTTGCAGCTTGTAGTGAAAAGTGTAAAGTATGACTGGACGTGCATGCCTTCTAGTTCCCTAATATCATTGAGAGTTGAAAGTGATGTGTGGCACTCATTAATATGGAACCATGGCCACCACAGAAGAAGAAAGCCCTGCTGGGAAAGGACAGACTAGGCCTTGGTTTTGAAAAGATCCCTTCTCCTTGTCCTCCATTCACTGGAGTTCCTGTTTATACACAGCTGAAAAATTAAATAATCAGGTACATAATAGTGTTCCTACAGTACTTATTGCAAAAGCAAAACCCCCTAAAATATGAAAACAATTGCTCTGATCATATGGGCGGAATATTGCAGAGCTCATTTAAATATCATTTAAATGAGCTCTGCAGTATTCCCTGGCATGGGTGTTGTTTGCTGTGCCAGACCTTTCTGATCATTGAGCGCTGGTAAACCTGTTCCGGGGCAGAGGGAGCAGGGAACCAGCGGAGCCGACAGGTGAGCGGCTGCTCTCTGTACCCCTCCAGCGGTGTGCACCTGGGGCAGACCGCCCCACCCTTGGTACGCTGCTGCTCATACGGCAAGAGTTCCATCCCCTTTATCATTTCTTTGAATCTTTTGAGATACAGTGACAAGAAATGAATGCCTGAATCTTGTAAAATGAAGTGCAGGCTTTAATTAACAATCCTAAGATTTAGCATCCTAACTTTAGATTATTTTTTAGTTGAAAATTTAGGATTCTAAAGTGGTCATTTTAGAAGGGTTATTGACATCTGAGACATGTATAAACTGGTCTTAAATGTTTATCTTGCATAAACATCTAAGTTCCCACTATTATAAAGGCAGGATATGCACAACATAAACCCAAATGCATATAAATGACAAGGGGGCATGGTCTGGGTGTGTTTTGGGTGGGACTAGTGCATGCCTAGAAGATACAAGTTTATTCCCCATTTCTGAAAGGGAATAAACCAAGGCCCTAGCAGATCGACGTCAACATTAACTCCTGCTACCAAGCAGCTTTAGGTTATGGCAACTGCTCCAACTGAGCAGCACCCCACTGAGGAGATGAGGAGAGGTTGCCCTCTTAATTCCCCCCCTCCCCCCCAAAAAATGTCAGACTAGCAATTAATACTGATCTCTGTGACAGCATCAGGAAAATATACATCTATACTTCTAAACTGGCTAAACTCATATGCCTAAACCTATGTCTGGTTTTCAACCCAATGAGATTTTCTATTTGTTTGTTTTTGTTTTTTTCAAAAAAAGGATGTTTGTACCGCAAACTTTCAGTGCATAAATGGCCATTTCTCCTGTATTTTAGAACAAGCGTTAGGTCACTGTACATCAATATGAGGCACACATGACCTAGCAGAGCTTAAGAACATATGAGTAGCCATACTGGATCAGACCAATGGTCCGTCTAGCCTAGTATCCTGTTTTCCAAATAGTGGCCAAGCCAGGTCACAAGTACCTGGCAGAAACCCAAATTGTGGCAACATTCCATACCAATCCCAGGGCAAGCAATTGCTTCCCCATGTCTGTCTCAATAGCAGACTATGGACTTTTCCTCCAGGAATTTGTCCAAACCTTTTTAAAACCCAGATACACTAACCGCTGTTACCACATCCTCTAGCAAAGAGTTCCAGAACTTAACTATTCGTTGACTGAAAAAATATTTCCTCCTATTTGTTTTAAAAGTATTTCCATGTAACTTCCTCGAGTATCTCCTAGTCTTTGTACTTTTGGAACGAATAAAAAATTATTTACTTCTATTCATTCTACACCACTCAGGATTTTATAGACTTCAATCATATCTCCCCTCATCTGTCTCTTTTTGAAGCTGAAGAGCCTTAACCTCTTTAGCTTTTCCTCATGCAAGAGGAGTTCCATCCGCTTTATCATTTTGGTGGCAATTCTTTGAACTTTTTCTAATTCTGCTATATCTTTTTTGACATACGGCGACCAGAATTGAATGCAATACTAAAGATGAGGTTGCACCATGGAGCAATACAGAGACATTATAATATTCTTGGTCTTATTTTGCATCCCTTTCTTAATAATTCCTAGCATCCTGTCTGCTTTTTTAGCCGTTGCCGCACACTGGGCAGAAGATTTCAGCGTATTGTCAATCAGGCTTATTTTCGAAAGTGATCGCCGGTGATCTTCTGACATAAATCGGGAGATGGCCGGTGATCTCGCAAAAGTGGCGAAATCGGTATAATCAAAAGCTGCTTTTTTGACACCATCGCCGCTTTCCCGAGCTGGCGAAAGTTCAAAGGAGCAAGTCGGCGGCTAAGCGAAGGCAGGACATGGGCGGGCATGGGCATGGCTACCAGATGGCCGGCTTTCACAGATAATGGAAAAAAAAAGCGGCGTTAATCAGTATTTCGCCGCGTTTACCTGGTCCTTTTACTTTCACAACCAAGACTCAAAAAGGTGCCCCAACTCACCAGATGACCACCGGAGGGAGTGGGGGATGACCTCCCCATACTCCCCCAGTGGTCACCAACCCCCTTCCATACTAAAAAAATAAAAATAAAAACCTTTTTTGCCAGCCTCAAATGTCATACCCAGCTCAAACAGTAATAAGATTGTACAACATTTTTGTGGGTATGATGATATAGCTGAATACTAGAGAAAGAATTACCCAGCATTTCTGAGCTCATTGCCAGATGCATAGTCAGAAAGGAATTTGTTTCATTGCTGCAGAATTTGCTACAGAAAATAACTCGAAAGCATTTTTACTACAAAACCAAATATACAAAAATAAGTTAAACCAACACAAGGTTTTTTGAGCCTTTGAAAAATACATGACAGTATTTCCTTTTTAATATGGAATATGACTTGCAATTATATTTTGCTTTTGCTGTTTGGGTGCTAGGGAGGCTACCAACAGTGCTGAGGAAGAGGTCATGAGCTATCATTATGGGTTATTAAAATGCTATTGTGGCTTTTGGTGATTGGGAATAAATTAAGTTGCGTACAGCAGAATGGATAAAACTGTACCATAATTGCTTTATGTGCCAAACTGTAATTAACTGGGAGCACAGAAAGAAGAACTGAACACAGAGAGAGAGAGAGAGAGAGAGAGATGAGGGGGAGAAAAGTGAAAAGCAGAAGAACAGGGAAGGGAAAGTAAAAGAAAGAGTCAACAAGGAGGGTTGGAGAGATAAAGAACTGAGGAACTTAAGGGGGAGACAAAAGGGGAAGAAGAAAGAAAGTGAAAGAATGGGGACGAAAAAAAGGAAGAGAAAATATGGAAAGAGAGGAAGAATGGAGTGAAGAAAGAGAAGAAATAAAGGGAAGGAAAGGAAAGAATAAGGAGGGATGTGGTGCAGGTGTCCCTTGTGCTATTCCCTGTAGGGAGTGGTAGTTCAGCCATCCGGCAGCAGGGGACATTGGGCCTGCTGTATCCCTGGCTGAACTGCAGAACTACTATGGCAGGATCCAGTGTATTATGGGAAAGTGAGGCTTCTTGCCAGGAGGGAGTGGCTTCAGAATGGAGGAAGTTAGAAGCCTTAGAACGGAGTAAGAGAAGTGAGGCCCCGGGAGAAATCCCAGGAGGAGCCAGGTCCCAATACAGAGACCCAGCGGAGGAAGAGCAGAGTTAGGGCAGAGCGGCGGCCTAGCTGGTTACTGCTTATATTCAGTCCACTAACTGGCTAGTTAACCGCACAAAGTTAAGACAACAAAAAGGCTGTCTTTACTATGGGGCCCTTTTAGGAAGGTGTGGTAAAAAGGACCCTGCAATAGTGGCAGTTTTTGCCGTGCACCAGGGCCCTTTTACCGCAGCGGGTAAAAAGCCTGAAAAAACACATGGCCATGTGCTAAGCTTGCACTTACCGCATTGCCAGGCGAGGGGGGGGGGGGGGGGAACATTTATAGCTACAGCAGCGCTGGAAATGGAGTGCGCTGGAGGCAGAACTACCACCGGTGGTCGCATTGGGCCGGCAGTAGTTCTGGGTTGCCGTACAGCAACTCTTTATTTGCGGTGAGGTTAACTAGGCACTGATCTGAATATCGTGTGGTGCCCGGTAATCCTCTGGGTAGCAGCAAATGTGTTTCTGTTGCAACCCACTTTCAATCTTACCAACCCCCCTGAAGAACATTTAAGTTGCCCCGAGCCCTCCACCCCACCCCACCCCACCCCACCCCGTAGGCCTCGCTGGGCCTAACTTTCTGGTCTGTGATAGTTTAGGGGGGAAAGGGCAGGAGCAATGCCCACTCTTTTCCTCCACCTCCTTCTGCCTCATAGTCTCCCTTTTGCACTCTTCCCCCTTTCTCCATGTAGCCTTCACCATCCTCTTCCTCATTCCCCTCCCTTCTCATACTCCTCCTCTTCACCACCCCCCTCTCTTTTTCTTCCCTTTTCCCCAAGATCCTTTTAATTTGTTTTCACAGTCCAGCTTCCTTCTTCATGGAGGCTATAGCAGTAGCTGGCTCCTCCTCCACTGCCAGAGGGCTCCTCCTTGCAGTACACTTCAGCAGCCTCTACCATGGCAGGCTGCCTCCTCCAGTGCTACAGTCTTTGCCATGGCTGAAGCTGTTGCAGACTGCTTCCTCTGGTGCTCCAGTGAGCTCCCCACAGTACACTTCAGCAGTCTGCACCTTGCTGGAGCCATGGAAAGTCACCTCCTCCAGAGCCATGGGGTTTGGGCTCCCTGAAGTACACATACTTTCACTTTTCCTGCAACCTCAGGCTACATCTTCTTGTGCCACAGGTTTTGGCTCCCTGTGACACTGGCTGCTCTCTTCATTTTCCTGCTCTGCATAGTGCAAATGAACTTATGCATATATGGATGGGTGGACAGACAGACAGACAGATCGACCCTTGCCAATAGGCACTATTGTTCAGCAAAACTTGCCTAAGTTCATAAATGCAACAAGATGCAAGGAAAGATAGGAAGTGAAATAATATAAGAAGAATGGAGGGAAAGGAATAATTATTAGAAGTTAAATTTTTTTAAAAGTTTTTAGAATGCTTTTATGTTGGTATGTTGTACATTGTGTACGTGAAAGTGTAAACTGCCAAGAACTGCTGGATTGAGCGGTATAGAAGAGATAGAAAGAAAGAAAGAAAGAAAGAAAGAAAGAAAGAAAGAAAGAAAGAAAGAAAGAAAGAAAGAAGGGCAGGCAAACAGAAGAAGGAATAGAAATAGGCCAGCAATTTACCAATTAGCTGTAGTGATTTGTTTGTGTGTGAACTATGTTCTAGGTTACAATGCAACTTATGTTTCTGGGACATTACAAGTATATAAGAGGTATGAAAGCTGTGTAAGACGAGAAGTGCCTAAATGCATTACAGCTCCAGATACTTTCTATATTAATATTCAAAGATTAACTATATCCATACCTCAATGCCTCATCCCAGAGACTGTTATTGGGATATGAAGGTATTTATTTCCTTCCATGAATCAGCATTATTGATTTTGTCATGTTTTAGTGCTTGGACCTGTTAAAAAAACACACACACATACACAAATCTGGCTGGTAGCCCCACAATTGAAAACTTTAAGAGAAACCCTCTGCCCAAGGCCTTTATTGTGTCTTTCCTTTCCTTGCATCCTCCTCCTCTGCCTCTTATCTCACCCCTGGATCCAAATAAGGCACCTGCCAATTGGTCAGCCCCATTTTGAAGGATGATGCTGGCAAGGCAGGGGCAACTGGGGATCACTCCTGCCCCATTTGAAGGAGTGAGAGATGCCAGGGGGCTTCTCTTAATGTTTTGAAATGGGGGGGGGGGGGGGTGTTATTTGGGATGGTGACCTGTCTGCCAGAAGAAATGAAAGAGAAAAAAAAAAGAGATTATGTGCATTTTAGTTTGGTTTCATTTAGAAAATGAAAAGAAACACAATGAGAAATGTCAAAGACAGTTCAGTGATTATCCTAATGCCCTACCCTCCTCAGAGATGACCAAATTCACAATCCCTATTACCAGAAACTGGTTACCATCATACAGTTCAGAGATCATCAATGTCTACATACTGTACCAGAGACTATAACATAACATAACATAACATAACATACAGTCTTATATGCCGCTTGCAGTTCTAAGTGGCAAATAAGAAGCCGGGACATAACCCAGGAAAACACAAATCAACATAAGTGACTTGGGCCACATCATACAGAGCTGTAGTGGGAATCAAACCCACATCACCTGGATCAAAGATTGCTACACTAACTATTAGGCTAGCAGGCCACTATATAGTTCATTCCCCAGAGAGTGTTCATGTCCCACAGTGTACCTATACCAGACACTATACAGTTCACTCCTCAGAGAGCGTCCATGTCCAAACCAGTCTGTACCTATACCATTATACATACTGTACTTATACCAGAGACTGATTATCATCACACAGTCCTCTGTAGTTTTCTGAAAGGAGAGATGCCTGGTCCCAAAGAACCTTAACTGATCAGTGGTTGCCAATCTGGTCCACAGCTGTTCCCTGAGGCATAGAGGGCCAGAGAGAAGAGGATGAATATATCATTGGGGGATCAGATCCTGATTCTCAGAAGAGAGAGAGAGACAGACAGAGTGAAGCAGCTGCTGGCTTATATAGTCCTTATCTGGAGAAGGATTGGATGCTGGGGAGTAATGGAGCTGGTAAGTGCTGAGACCCTGAAAGAGTAGGAAGCATGGCCCACGACTTGGGTGCTGTCTGACCTGCCTGGTCTAAGATAAAGGGAGCCATAGGCACCCCGTATAAGATGCTTGGGGAGGCTAAGCCTACCCAATGGCAAATGTAACACTTCACAAGAGGACCCCCCCCTCCCGATTCTCAGTCCATGCAATGTCCTGCTGCCAGCAGCTCTCCCTCCCTCCCTCCTGCTCCCCACAGCTCACTCTTACCTCTTCCTGTCTGTTCCTCCTTCCTCTCTCCTCTTTCCTGCTCCATTAGAGCAGCACCTCTCTCTCCTTCCCTCTGGCCTGCAGGCCCATCATCACTGGTGCTACTAACTACCTGGATCACTGCCAGTAGAGGCACCACAGCAATTGAAAGGAGCTGCCTTAGGGCCTCGATCTTCCCTATGACACGTCCTGTGGAACAGGAAGTTCCATCAGAGGAGGCAGGATGCATCACAGGGAAGATCAAAGCCCTATGGTAGCTCCTTTCTATCACCACAGTGCCTCTACTGGCAGCGATCAAGGTAGTTAGAGCACTAGTGAACTGAAGGGGAGGGGGCGGGGAAGAAAGAGGAGAAATGATGGACCTGAGGGTCAGAGGGACGGACAGAGAAGTTCTGCTCTGCTGGACCAGGATAGGGGAGAGGGGAAGGAGGGACAGAGAGACAGGAAGAGGTAAGATGTGCTGCACGGAAAGGGGACAGGGAAGAGAGATAGATACTAGAGCAGCTTGTGTGGGGGGGGGGGGGGAGGAAGAGGAAGAAAGAGAGACTGACTGGGGAGGGGGAAGAAATGGGGAAAGAAGATGCTGGATGGAAAAAAGGGTACAAAATAATAGTGTTTATTGGTGTTTTTGTGCCACAGGGGTATTGCTGGGTACCTTTTCAAGTTGAATCAAATATGTACATTTGTTTGAAAGGTGGAGGGAACCAGGATTTTTCAGGAATTATGATTTAAATATACCTTTATAAATCTCCTTTTTTCCTTTGGATCCTTTTCTATTAATTTCAGTTCTTAGTGGGCAATTATATATTTTATTTGTATATGTACTAGTTTGCCTTTTTAAGACTTTCTTTTGTTATCACTTTGCCATTCAAATTCTGTATTTTGATTTGATTTGAAAATATTCAATAAAGATAAAGCAAAACAAATCTGTACATTTGAGTCACTTAGGAGTCATTAGCACAGAAACAGCACAAAAAATACAAGAAAAGCCAGGGAAAGAGTGAAACCAATAAATTCTTTTCTTTGAAGCTGTCTATTTATAAAGCTAAACTACATCTGTAATCTTAGATTGGGAACATTCATACTCTTACAATCTGTGCTAGTACAGACCTATGAAGCTAAGTACAAAGAGACAGATGAAATTAAGCTTCTAGTCCTTAGAACTTTTGTTTCTTCACTCTGCATATGGGTAACCTGGTAAAAATCTGCATTGTGGATTAGAGCTTTGTGTTTAATATTTTTTCTGTGAAGGTGTGGCAGTTGAAAAAGGGAATAGCATGAAGTACAGGGATGGAGGGAGGAGAGCAGGAGAATAAGGGAGTGAGGAGGTGGAGTAAAGGATTGTGATGAAGGGATGAGTATCTATAGATTAGGGCCTCTCAACTGTATCCTGGAGGCACCCCTATTAACAGGTCTTCAATGTAAGCACATTTATCACATTCATATTCATTGTGGTCATCCTGAAAACCCAACTGGCTAGGTGTGCTTCCAAGAGAGGCTTGAGAAGCACTGCCATAGGTGAATATATATATAAGTGGGAAGGTGAAGGTATGCATGAATGAGCAAGTGAGAGGGTGGAGTATGGGTAAGGGAGGAGGTGAGTGAATGAACTTTAATTAGCTTTTCCTAGGCAGTAATTAGTCATAAGACATAAGCATCGCCACACTGGGACAGACCAAAGGTCCATCTAGCCCAGCACCCTGTCTCCGACAGTGGCCAATCCAGGTCACAATCACCCGACAAGATCCATGGAGCAAAGCATTTTGTACTGCTTCTTTCATTTCACTTCCTGCAGACTCAGGTCTTGCTACCTTTAGTGAAATCCAAACTTTAATAGCTACAGTGAACAGGATCAGTGGCCAATGCAAATAGGGCAGCAATTAAGAGCTGAAACTCACTGAATTTTGTAGATATAGCAGTATAAAAAAAAACATTTATTCCAATTACTCTTTAAGAAGTCTTTGGGGTACTTTTACTAAGATGCAGTATGCACTAATGTGTACAGACCATAGCTTAAAATGTCTTACAGCGGGGTATGCTCAGGTGTCCCGTTGTAATTTTGGCATTGGCGTGCGCTTCTCACATGATAAAAAATAGATTTTGTTTTTTAAGTCATCAGAAGGGTTCAGTTAAGAATCCTACCATTAAAATGAATCGCTATATCCCTGCTTCTTTTCTAACAAAAACACATTTCACCCTTGCTGAGCAGGAAATGAATGCAGTGGTTGTATGTTAGGGGTAATATGCACCTTGGCTCTGTTACATCAGGATGCAGCCTTTCCTTCCCTCAGGCCAGCCCAGAAAAGCTATAACTGTGGTTATAGGAGGGAGGGAGAGGGGAAGAAGCTTCCTTTCATTCTGTGGCTTTGATTCAGTATAGAAGGCTAAATTCACTAAGGCTGTTATTGTAGAAAGTTCCCCATGTGTAAATGGCAACTTCTATCAGTGTAGATGGTCAGACAGGTCGGCGTAAAGGATATTTTAGAAAGCTTCCATTTACATATAGGGATCCATACTGTGTCTAAATGGCAAGGGGATGTGGTGAGGGTGGGCTAACAACAGCAACCTGCATTCCCTGGGTCATAAAGGGAATACCTGTCGCTGTCACAAAAGATAAATATTGGCATTTACACCTGCCCCGAGGCATGCATCAGTACCTGCTGGAAGGGCATGTGTAACGGCCACTGAATTCCACTCACAGCCACAACCTCCCCCCACCCAGCATCAACAACCTCCATCAGCACTACTTATATGTGGAAGTGGAAGAGTAGCCTAAAGTCGGAGGACTGGAGAAGGGCAGATGTGATCACTGTTCCTTCTAAGCTGAGCAGTAGTCCTCCAGTTGCATTGCTGGCAGTACGTGGTGATGCTTCAATATTGTGCTTTTAATCACTAGGGACAGGCAGGTTCCCTGGAGTCCTACAGAGCTTGCCCCTCACTATTGAAAATGTGATAGTGAAACAGCTCCTTCCACTGGCAGGATGTAGATGTGATCCCTCTCCACAAAGGCAGAAGTAAGGAAGAGGTTGGAACAACAGGCCAATAAGTCTGACTTCTGTGGTAAGTAAATTAATGGAAACACTTTTAAAACAGAGAATACAAAAGTTTTTGGAATTCAGTGGATTACAGGACCTGAAGGCAACGTGGTTTAAATAGAAGCAGGTCTTGTCAAACAAATCTATTATTTATTTATTTATTTGTGACATTTATATCCCAGAGGGAGAGCACTAGATGTGGTGTATCTAGATTTTAGCAAAGCCTTTGACACGGTTCCACATAGATAACTCATAAATAAACTGAGTGCCCTCAGTACGGGCCCTAAAGTGACTGACTGGGTTGGGAACTGGTTGAGTGGAAGGCGACAGAGGGTAGTGTTAAACGGAGGTCATTCTGAGGAAGAGGATGTTACCAGTGGTGTGCCACAAAGTTTGGTTCTTGGACCGGTTTTAACATTTCTGTAAACGATATTGCTGAAGGACTGTCTGGTAAGGTTTGCCACTTTGCGGATGATATCAAAATCTGACAGACGCCCCAATGGTATGGCTAACATGAGGAAGGATATAGGATCTCTAAGGGAGTGACAGGGAGACTAGATGGTATGGATGGGTAGACTGGAAAGGCTATATGGAGGGGCATAATCGAACGTCGCCGGCCAAATAGTTCACCAGCGATGTATTTTGGCGGCGGCACTACATCTGGCCGGAACCGTAATATCGAAAAAGATGGCCAGCCATTCGATAATACTGTTTAGCCTGGCCAAATGCCAGAGTTCGCCGGGTTTCAGATCGCCGGTTTTGTTTTTCAGCGATAATGGAAAAAACTGCTGGCCATCTCAAACCCGGCGAAATCCAAGGCATTTGGTCGTGGGAGGAGCCAGCATTTGTAGTGCACTGGTACCCCTGACATGCCAGGACACCAACCGGGCACCCTAGGGGGCACTTCTAAAAATTTACAAAAATACAAAAAAACCTCCCAGGTGCATAGCTCCCTTCCCTTGGGTGCTGAGCCCCCCCAAACCCACTCCCCACACCATTACCATAGCCCTTATGGGTGAAGAGGGTGCCTACATGTGGGTACAGTGGGTTTTGGGGGGGTTGGAGGGCTCAACACTTAGCACCACAAGTGTAACAGGTAGGGGGGGATGGGCCTGGGTCTGCCTGCCTGAAGTGCACTGCACCCATTAAAAACTGCTCCAGGGACTTGCATACTGCTGTCAGGGAGCTGGGTATGACATTTGAGGCTGGCATACAGGCTGGTAAAAAAAGGTTTTTATTTTTTTAGTGTGAGAGGGGGTTGGTGACCACTGGGGGACTACGGGGAGGTCATCCCCCATTCCCTCCGGTGGTCAGCTGGTCAGCTGGGGCACCTTTTTGAGGCTTGGTCGTGAAAATAAAAGGACCAAGTAAACCCGGCGAAATACTGCTTAACTCCGCTTTTTTTTGTTCCATTATCCACGAAAGCCGGCCATCTGGTAGCCACACCCATGCCCGTCCCCGCCTCCGATAAGCCACCAACACGCCCCCTTGAACTTTCACTGGTGAGGCGACGGGAAAGCGGCGATGCTGTCAAAAACGCCACTTTCGATTATACCGATTTCGCCGCTTTTGAGAGATCGCCGGCCATCTCCCGATTTATGTCGGGAAATGGCCGGCGATCACTTTCAAAAATAAGCCTGATAGCCTACTTTATCTGCCAAATGTCTACCACAAAGTGGAGGAACGTAGAACACTACCGAGAGTAGATGCTGAAGGGGCAGAGTAGTGTAGTCAACAGGACACTTCCAGAAGAAAACACGTGGATGATGGAGATATATAAACACAAGTTTCTTTCATAAAAGGACTCAACACGGCACCATGTTTCGGCTAATGTGTCTGCATCAGAGGTCTCAATGAATCGTAGATGGTAAAAAACCTTGTGATTCTGAGCATCAATTAGACAAAACAGTAGTTTATTCTCTGCTTTATCTGCCTACATTTTTCTGTGTTTCACAACTTCCACCTGTAAGTGGCCCTACTTGCATGTGTAGCTGCCCCATTTTAAACCCTACACTTGTAAGTGTCAGAAATTAAGTTGTGAGACCAAATTTGGAGGTGGAAATAAAGTATATTGGATTAATGAGAATGACTCTCTTAATCTTTCATGTAAAACCCTGGCTGAAATGAGCAAACCTATCAGTCTCTTTTATTAAAATGTGCTAGCGCATGATAACGCAGGATTTTACCATGCTGAAAACTAGGACCTTTGCATGGGCCTAGTTTGACAGTTTCAATTGGGGAGGGGGGCAAAGGGTGGGGTGTGGCACATTAGCATATTCATTTGCATACATACATCTTAGACATATTCATTATATATATATATATATAGGGCTTTTTTTGTGGGAGTACTTGGGGGTACTGAGTACTGGAACCTTTTCCATTGTCTGCTAAAATTGACCCAAGGACCCCAAGTTTTGGAGCTCAGGCTCTACACACCAATTCTGCTTTGTTATAGGTTCTGTGACTGGTTGCAGGGGGCCTGGCTATTGTGGGGTGGATCCCTCAGTGATTACCCCACCCTTGATGGGTGGCCTAGCATTTGAGTACCGGCACCTTTTTTGCTAGAAAAGATGCACTGTATATATATATATATAGAGAGAGAGAGAGAGAGAGAGAGGACCACAAAAAAACATTCTGTCAAAAACTTAAAAGGAGACCTCCCTCCCCTCCACCTAAGAAAGCCAGACTCTACAAGCAGGGCAATACTGGTAAGAGAGAAACATAATTGATTTTTTTCTCCTGTACTTTGCAAAATACAAAACTAAAAAAAAAGGTAAAAAAACTAAATTTACATTTCACAAAGCAGGCACATCTCAATCTTTAAAAAATATTAAATAAAAATAATTTTTTTCTTTTCTAACTTTGTTGTCTGAGCACTTTCATTTTTCTGATTGGGCTGGTCCCACTCTCTTCCACTTTCCATGTGTCAGTCTTCTAAATTCTTTTCCAGGTTGGCTTTTCCATTCCTTATCTCTCCTTTTGTTGTCTTCCTTTCCCATTCAATCACCAAGTCCCACTCATCTATTACTTTGTTCCCCTTCCCCCCACACCCTTAGTCCCATCCATCTTCTGCTCCCTCTCCCTCCCCCACCAAGTCTCACTCATCTTCTTCTCTGTTCCCCTTCCCCCCTCACCCCTAGTCCCATCCATCTTCTGCTCCTTCTCCCTCCCACCCACTCCCCTAGTTCCATCCATCTTCTGCTCCCTCTCTTGCCCTCACACCCCTTCCATTCAACTTCTGCTCCCTCTCCCTCCCCCCCTCATCCCATCCATCTTCTGCTCCTTCTCCATCTTTCTCTCTTACTCACCCCCCCCCCCCACGGTCTCATTTTTTTTACCCTTCCCTCCCAGGCCCACCCCTGTCTCTCTCAATCTTCTTCAAGCCCCCCTCCCCACCGCCACCGCCTCCGCCTCCGCCACCGCCACCACAGCACTAGAGTCTTCCAGTAGCGCCCTGTATTGTCTCCCCAGTCTTCCAATCTCCCGAGCTGCCAGCAGCCTCAGCGAAAACAGCACACACACTGCCTTAGACCTACCCTGGAAGCCCTTCTCTCTCCTACAGCTTCCCGCCTATGTGGGAACAGGAAGTTGAAGAAGAAAGAAAGGCTTCTGGGGGCAGGTCTAAAGCAGCCTACATGCTGCTTTCTCGGAGAGGCTGCCGGCAGCTCGGAGGATTGGAGGATGGTGTGGCAGCTCAGCTCGTTTGGGGGGGGGGGGCACTGCCCCCCTTGCTCTCCCAAACTACACCCATGGACCTTTGGGGAAATTTTTAGATGTATTTCATTGCAGGTTGTGTACCAATGTTGTCATTGGTGTGTGTGGTACCTGCATAGAGTTAACACGGGAGCACTCACCTCCTCCTCTGTGTTAACCAGTTAGCACACATTAAGTATTACACGGTAGCTGGTTAACGCATATATGCCCACTCTCTGCTTATGACATGCCCCTTCCCAAAATGTTTTTTTTAATCAGAAATGTGCAGATTAATGGACAAGAGCAGTCAAAATACCACAAAATACTTTCAGTTTAAGTGATTACCTGTTTTCACTTGTTAACTGCATGTTAAGGGTTTTATGTCCTTTAGTAAAAGGGCCTCTATGTGTACTTTTGAGCACATATGTGTTTCCTTTGTAAAATAGAAAATACACGTGTAGCCAAACCACGCCTCCAGAAATCTCTGCTTGGTGTGAATTTCCATGTGTAAATAGGAGCATTCTGAAATCAGCATTTACCCGCGGGAGGTAGTGGAGATGAAAACAGCAATGCAATTCAAAAATGCGTGGGATAAACAAAAAGGAATCCTGTTTGGAAGGAATGGATCCACAGAAGCTTAGCGGAGATTGGGTGGCAACACTGGTAATTGGGAAGCAAAGCTAGTGCTGGACAGACTTCTACACTCTGTGCCCTGAAAATGGCAAGGACAAATCAAAGTCAGGTATACATATAAAGTAGCTCATACAATGAGTTTATCTTGTTGGGCAAACTGGATGGACTGTACAGATTTTTATCTACCGTCTTTTACTATGTTACATGAATGTGACCTACATGTCACAGTGCCACTATTTACATAATGATATATTTCTAAATAATGTCCTAAACAATAAACCTTAGACAATGAACCTTAGAATTTGTGCAAGAGTTCTAGCGATTCCCACTGCAGCTCCTTGTGACTCTGGGCAAGTCACTTAACCCTCCATTGCCCCTGGTACAAAATAAGTACCTGAATATATGTAAACCACTTTGAATGTAGTTGCAAAAACCTCAGAAAGGCGGTATATCAAGTCCCATTTCCCTTTCCCTTGTATCTGTATGTAAAGCAAATTCTCTGCCTTTCACCTTTACCTGAGTAAACAAGGATATTTATCAAATAAATGCTCCTACTTTTGCGAAATGTGGAATCCATTTTCAAGTGTATCACTGTGAAAAAGTAAATCTGATACCATGGGTGAATCAATACCTTTTTACATTACTCCATAATAAAAATGGGCTATCAAAGTACTTTGTCAACTGCATAATGTATTGCAAATAATTTTGAAGATGTTAAGAAAACTGTTTACCTTCTTCGTGCCTCACATGCCTGAATATGCTATTTGAAATCTGACTTTTGAACTAAACCGTAATCTGACAGGACTTTTTACCAGCTCTTCCTGTTTGTATAACCTTTAAAAATATCAATAAAAAGTATATTGAAAGAACATAAATGTTACCAGTGTCTGCTATTTTCTTATATTTTCTATCCAAGCTTCAAAATGAGATTTTGTACATAGTTCATAATGCAATATTTTTCAAAAAGGAGACTAGCTCTTCAGTACAACCAATGTTTTATCAAGGGAATGAAGGAAAATCTCCAGAACACACTTTAAAACTTTCATGTTAAGCTATCAGTCTGAGGGTCCCTTTTACTAAGTACATAAGTAATACCATACTGGGAAAAGACCAAAGGCCCATCAAGCCCAGCATCCTGTCCCCGACAGTGGCCAATCCAGGTCAAGGGCACCTGGCAGCCTCCCAAATGTACAAACATTCTATACATGTTATTCCCGAAATTGTGCAGGACGTCAGACTCACAGAAACAGAACGAAGCCTTGCAGATCAGCCAGGCTTCGTTCTGTTTCTGTGAGTCTGACGTCCTGCACGTACAATGTACAGAAACAGAACGAAGCCTTCACGGGAAGAAGAGGACCTCCTCGGCTGGCGGGGATTGGGGTCCCCCCACCAGCAAAGGTAGGCGACAGTGGGGGAGGGTTGGCGGCGGGAGGGGGGTCGTCAAAGTTGGTGGTGGCGGCGGCGGTGGGTCAATAATGGCTGGGGGGGTCGGCAGCACCGGGGGGGCTAAAATGTGCCCCTTCACCTTGGGCTCTGGATCCCCCTCCCGCCGAAGTCTGGCTACGCCCCTGCCTTCAACGCGCATAGATTTTAGAAATGCCCATGACCCATCCATTCCATACCCATAACCATGCCTACTTTTCAACTATGCGACTTAGAAATTAGGCGCAGTATATTACAGAATACACTTAGACAGTAGTGCATGTAAATTCCAATTAATGCCAATTAGGGCTGATAATTTGTTAACATGCAATTATCAGTGCTGATTAGCTTATTAACTAATTAAGGAACCCTTTTACAAAGCGACGGTAAGCCCAATGCGGGCTTACCGCTCTCTACAAAGGAAGTACCGCCGGGCTACTACAGCAGCCCAGTGGTAGTTCCCACCCGCAATGTGCCGTCATATCTGGCGGTAAGGGCTTCGCCCTGAAATGGCCACGCGGCAAGTACTTCACTTACCGCATGGTCATTTCTTAAAAAAAAGAAAGACCTACCTTTTACCCGCTGTGGTAAAAGGGGGCCTCGGTGTGCATCAAAAACACACGCCGACACCAGTGCAGGCCCTGTGTTATGTGCATTGTTATAGAATATGCTTCAATTTCCACACACTGCCGGTAAAAGGCTTTTTTTCTTTTAAAAAAGGAAATCGCCATATGGTCTACCCTTAACAACAGTCTTTTTAAAGACTATTGTGCTACTCTGGAAGTAGGGACCTAATTTTACCACCTCCACTTAAAGGCTCAAGAGGCTGGATAAAGGGTGTGCAGATGCTGCGGCTCACCTGCAGTCTACTAGACCTGGGTTCAAACTATAGAATTCCTGACAGAAATGATGCTGGCTGAATGACGCTCTAAACTTGGGCATTTAATTGAACAATGAGCTAATTAACTCCAATAATTGGCTTTTTAGCAGCAATTACTGCCACTAATTAGATTTAATTGGCATGTACGTGTGTAAATTTAGGCTCAGGATCTGTGTGTAATATTTATGTTCAATCTGAAAAAGGGGTCGTGGAAACGGGAGGGTCATGGGCAAATGGGGGTGTTCCTAAAATTAACGTGTGTTGTTGTAGAATAATGGGGATTTGCTCCTAATGTAGGCTTGTACGTTTGCACCACATTTCAGTTCGTACAAATGGCCAAGCCTAAAGTTAGGCACAATTTCTGGACATAAGTGCTATTCTATAAACCACACTTAACTTTATGCACGGCTTATAAAATAGCACTTTTTTGGCGCTGATATTTTTGATGCCATATATAGAATCTAGCCTTATATGGAAGAAGTGATCAGGTGGATGGAATAACATTAAGCTGAACCCATTCAGGTTATTCATGAACATGGAATAGTCACCTTCATAAGAAAAACTAAAGGGATCTTTTACTAAGCCGCGGTAGTATTTTTAGCTTGCGGTAGAAATCAGCTGGCAGTAAAAGCTTAGATGCCCATTATATTTGTATGAGCATCTTGGTGTTTACCGCCAGCTGATTTATACTGCAAGCTACAAATGCTACCACAGCTTAGTAAAAGACCCTCTAAAGTATCTAACAAGAAATGGCAGAGACTGACATTATGTTTTGTTTACAAATGACAGCAATATGTGATTAGCACAGTAAATAGTCAAATAATAACAGAAGACATTTTATCTCAACTACTTATCGAAAAGGTGCTTGTTTTAGGTGAATCTTTAATGTAACTTTGGAGATTACATATTGTTCTGTCTCCTGCTAGGGTTCATTTAACATTCTGTGATTCTCACCCTGTGAGTAAACAGCTCCACTGTAGTTTTAGCATGCACTGAATTTTTAAAGGGAGGGGAGAATGGAACTTGATATACTACCTTTCTGTGGTTTTTGCAACTACATTCAAAGTGGTTTACATAGTATATGTAGGTACTTGTTTGTACCTGGGGCAATGGAGGGTTAAATGACTTGCCCAGAGTGACAAGGAGCTACAGTGGGAATCAAAAGCAATTCCCCTGGATCAAAGTCCACTGCACTATCCTCCACTCCACTCAGTGAACTGAATGTGCATTAACAAATGCACCTAAATGCACCATCCTGGTGCTTGGATGCATAGGGAGAGGAATGGCAGGAAACAGAAAGTAACAGTGCCTCTGTAAAGGTCAATTTTCTGAGTGGAGAAAGTTGGAAGTAGATAACCCTAGGGAGCCATATTGGTCTTTTTACCATATTGGTCTTTTACCAAATGTAAGATTTTACTTAAAACTCATTTTTTTCAGTTCGCCTTTAAAGTGTAATGAGCAGGCACTCTCTGGGTGATGGGGTGACCTATGGCACAGTGGATGGTCTGTATGTTTGACCTTGAATGATTGTTGACCTGCCCTGTTTTATTTGGCATTCCATCTTTAAATATATTATTTTAGTATTGTGCACCTCTTGAATCCACCTGCCTGATATATGCACTATAATAAGTTGTAATATAATTATAATTTTTAGCATATTTATAAATGATCTGGAATGGTAATGAGTGAGGTGACCAAATTTTCAAATGATACAAACATAGGGACCCTTTTACTAAAGCTTAGCACATGCTAATGGACTTTAACGTGTGCTAAGTGCCACATGACCCATAGATATAAAATAGGATGGGCACCATTTAGCACATGGTAATGTCTGTTACCATGTACTAAGCTTCAGTAAAAGGGCCCCTTAATCAAAGTTGTTAAATCACAAGCAAATTGGAAGAAATTGCAGGAGGACCTTGTAAGACTAGAAGATTGGCATCCAAATGGCAGATTAAATTTAGGGCTAATTCTAAAAAGACATTGCCAACATTTAGGGCTCCTTTTACTAAGCCGCAGTAGTGATTCCTGGCATGGTAAATGTGACAAAGCCCATTCAATTCCTATGGGCTTCATCACATTTGCTGTGCAGGAATCTCTAGTCACTTAACCAGTGGTGGCCTTATCATTAGGTCAACTGTGGCAGGGGCCTCAGGCTTCACTTTTCCTAGAACGGCATCTCCCCCTTCCTTCCTCCACCCCCTTCCTCGAGTTTACTTTCTTTTTCCATTTTCCAAAAGGCCACAGCAGCAGCGCTGGTCTCTTTACTGTGGCACAACTTTCTGATGTAACTTCATGTTTCCTCAGAGGCAGGGTGGAGTAGAGAAGAGGCCTGTGCTGGCGGCAGGGGCGTAGCCAGACCTCGGCGGGAGGGGGGGGGGTCAGAGCCGAAGGTGGGGGGGCACTGTTTAGCCACCGACCCCCCCCCCCCCCGCTGCTGCAACCGCAAAAAAACCTCCCCCGCTACCACAGCCACAAAAACCTTCCCCCGTCACCGCCAGGTACCTTGTTTGCTGGCGGGGGTCCTCAACCCCCGCCAGCCGAAGAGTCTTTTTCAGTGCCGGTCGACTCTGGCGCCTTCGCTGTGTGATGATCTGTTTCAAACTCCTGATGCCCTGCACTGTGCACATCCTGATTGTAGCCCCGTGCAGGACGTAAGGTGTCAGAAACAGATTATCACACAACAAAGGCGCTGGAGTCGACTGGCACTGAAGAAGACTCTTCGGCTGGCAGGGGTTGGGGACCCCCGCCAGCAAACAAGGTACCTGATGTGGCGGTGGGGCAGGGGGTGGGGGGCAGCGGCTGGGGGGGTCAAATGTAGAGGGGGCCAGGGCTTAATCTGTGGGGTCCATGCCCACATGGCCCCACGTAGCTATGCCCTTGGCAGGCGGCAGGGCAGTGTAAGGTAAACTCAGAGAAAGGGATGGAGGAAGGAAGGGGGAAGATGCCAGACCATGGCCCGATGGGGGGGGGGGGGGGACAGTGGCATTTCATCCCTGCCTCAGGTGGCATCTTGCCTTCGGCTGCTTCTGCACGTAACCCTCCATTGCCCCAGGTGCAAAATAGGTACCTGTATATAATATGTAAACCACTTTGATTGTATACACAGAAAGGCGGTATATCAAGTCCCATCCCCTTTACCTTGGCTTAGTAAAAGAAGCCCTTAGTGCCAAGAACTTTCATAAATGACCAGAATACCGGCACATACATGCATAAATGCCAATATTCTGGCTATACACTATTCTATAAACCTAAATGTAATGGCACATTATGCGCATAAATTATAGAATACTTTAATTTATGCATATTTTTAGCAATCTAGGCTTGAGCATTTACATCAGCTCTATGGCTGTCTAGGTAGTCATGCCTAGAAAATAGGCTGTCATTTGCCCTACTATGCTAGCATTCTATAAACCAAATTGGCACCTCTTTGATGAATAAAACTAGGTGCTCTGTTAGGGGCCCTTTTAATAAGCTGCAATAAAAGGGGCCCTGGGCTAGTGGCAGTGGCCATTTTTGCCACACACCATGGCCACTTTTACTGCAGCAGATGAAAATAACCAAAAATGAAATGGCTGTGCGGTAAGTTCACATTTGCCACGTGGCCATTTCGGTGTGTGTGTGTGGGAGGGGGGTGCACTTACGGGCTCCCTCACTAACCCGGCGGTAACTAGACAGCATATGACACTGCATGATTACTGCCGGGTAACCCCCTGCTAGCTAGCCCTCTCACTGTGAGCAAGGGCAAAACAATACGTATAGGGAAGAATAATCCAAACTATAGGTGGAAATGAGACTTGATATACTGCCTTTCTGTGGTATTTTGCAACTACATTCAAAGCGGTTTACATATAAACAGGTACTTATTTCGTACCTGGGGCAATGGAGGGTTAAGTGACTTGCCCACAGTCACAAGGAGCTGCAGTGGGAATTGAACCCAGTTCCCCAGCATCAAAGTCCACTACACAATGCCAAGTTCCACAATAGGGGTCACCACTTGGGAAAAGGATTTTCTCATCATCATGAACTACACCTTGAAATCCTCTGCTCAGTACATGGCAACAGGCAAACAAGCAAATAGAATGCTTGGAATTAGTAGGAAAGGAATGGAGAAGAAGACAGAGAATATCATGATGCCTCTGTATCCAGTTCTGATCACCATAATCTCCAACAAGGTGTAGAGGAATTGGAAAAAGCATAGAAAAGTAAACCACAATGATTAAGGGGTAGAGCAATCCTCCCTTCCCCACCACCCCATAAGGATAGACTACAAAGGTCAGGGTTTTTTTTAGATTGGTTAGGAGATGGCTTAGGAGAAATATGATAGAAATCCAGATAAACATGAGTCTTGTGGAACAGGTAAATATAAACTGGTTATTTACTCTTTCAAAAAGCACGAAGACTGTGGGACTTGCCATTAACTTGATAAGTAGCATAAAAAATATATCTTTTTTTCATTCAGTTCATAATTAAACTCTGGGATTCACTGCGTGAGGATGCGATAAAAGCAGCTAAAATAGCTGGGTTTAAAAAAGATTTGGAAATGTTGCAGAAGGAAAAGTCTATAAACCATTATTATGGTAGACTTGGGCAAAGCAACTGCTTATGCCTGGCAGCAAACCGCATAGAATATAGCTATTTTCTGAGATCCTCCCAGCACGGCTGCCGAGAGATTGGGCCTGGGCCGGGCCGGGCCCGGGGCAAGGCCACCCCCCCTCCACCCGCCCCCCTCCGTCCACCACCAGGCCGGGCCCCCTGAATTCAAATCACAGTGCCTCACTTCGCTCTGTGTGAAAGCGCAGCAGTGGCAGTCTGCAGATCGCCTCCCTTTGGGCCTTCCCTCCCTGTGTCCCGCCCTCATCTGATGTAACTTCCGTGAGGGCGGGACACAGGGAGGGAAGGCCCGAAGGGAGGCATTCTGCAGACTGCCGCTGCTGCGCTTTCACATGGAGCGAGGTGGTGAGGCGCTGTGATTTGAATGGAGGGGGCCCAGCCCGGTGGCGGCGGTCGATGGAGCTGAGGGCGGACAAGTGGGACTGCGGCACCGGGTCCCCCGTGGAGGCCCGGGGAACCTTGTCCCCCCCCGCTCCCCCCTCCCCCCCCTCGGCAGCCCTGCCTCCCAGGCACCTGTGACTGGATTGGCCACTGTTGGAAACAAGAAGGGTGTTGATCAGACCCAATATGGCAGTTTTTATGTTCTCTTGTGAGACCTCATTTGGAGTACTGTATACAATTCTGGAGGCCACATTTTCAAAAGGACATAAACCGAATGTTTAAAGGATGGCTACTAAAATGGTCAAAGACTTGCATCATAAATCATATGGGGAGAGAGTTAAGTATTTAAGCATGTATAACCTGGAGAGAAGGTTGGATAGGTAAGATACGATAGAGACATTTAAGATATCACCATTTGCATGTAAAAATCCAACTTAAGTGTCTATGGTGGTCTTTTACAAAGGCATGCTAGCTTTTTTAGCACATGCTAAACACTAGAGACATCCACATATGCCTATGGGTGTCTCTAGCATTTAGCACATACTTATTTTTAGTGCACACTAAAAACTGTAGTGCACCTTTGTAAAATGACCCCTAAATGGTCAGATGCTACTTATATGACTACACCCAAAGCACACACAGATTGAAGGGGTTGTGTTCTGGGGACCTGAAAAGAAAATGTGCATTTCCCATGATGCAACAGAAATGCATGTCTACCTAAAAAAAAAAAAAAAATTAAAACATCTGCATGCTTAAGTGGAAGCTAATTACTGATTTGGACTTAAAGTTTTGGACTTTTGAGGTGGTTTCAAATGCCCAAGAAGTTAACACAATTGCCCCCTCTATCACATCTCCATACTCCAAGTCTTGCAGCTTAGCTTCATCATTGACTGCCCTTCTAGGAGCCAACTTTTCAAAATTATTGGGGGTGCTAAGCCCAATGGAAATGACCCCTCCCTGACACATACAAGGAATTTTCTCAATATTGGGGGTGCTCAAGCACCCACAGCACCCACAGAGTCGGCTCCAATGCTGCCCTTGGTTGTTTGGTTTTGTAACCACCAGCACTTAAACAGGAGTAAGCGCCAGCATTTACATATGTGGAATCCCCAAGCAATGTTGTTTCCTTGGCCTTCCTTAAAGATATTTTACAAAAAGCTCCATGTGGATGTCCAGACTTGGATATCCCTTTGTCTACCTAGAGACTTATGTAAAGTGGGGCCTCAACCCCAATGTATAAATGCATAGGATACATTTACCAAATGTAAGATTTTACTTAAGACTCATTCTTTTTCAGTTCGCTTTTAAGGTGTAATGAGCAGGCACTCTCTGGGTGATGGGGTGACCTGTGGCACAGTGGATGTTCTGTATGTTTGACCTTGAATGATTGTTGACCTGTCCTGTTTTATTTGGTATTCTATCTTTTAATATATTATTTTAGTATTGTGCACCTCTTGAATCCACCTGCCTATAATAAGTTGTAATATTATGCAACTTATTATGCACTATAATAAGTTGTAATATAATAATAACGATCTGGAAATGGTAATAGAAACATAGAAACATGACGGCAGATAAAGGCCAAATGACCCATCCAGTATGCCCATCCCTCTGTAACCCCTAATTCTACCTGTTCCTAAGCGATCCCACATGCTTATCCCATGCCTTTTTAAATTCTAGAACAGTCCTATACTCCACCACCTCCACCAGGAGGCCATTCCATCACCCTTTCTGTGAAATAATACTTCCTTAGGTTACACCTAAGCCTATTCCCTCTGAGTGAAATGACCAAATTTTCAAATGATACAAACGTAGGGACCCTTTTACTAAAGCTTAGCACATGCTAACGGACTTTAACTTGTGCTAAGTGCCATGTGACCCATAGATCTCAACCCAGTCTTCTGGACATACCAGTCCATTCTTGTTTTCAAGATATACACAATGAATATGCATGAGATAAATGTGCATACACTGCCTCCAATGTATGTAAATCTATCCCATGCATATTCATTGTGGGTATCCTGAAAATCTGACTGGCTTGGTGTTTCCTGGGGACTGGATTGAGAATCCCTGGGATACAGACATCTTTCAATGGAAAGGAGGCTCATGAATGAGGGGTCATAGGAGGAGAATGAAAAGGGGTAGATGGGGGTGGAGGAATAGAGCACCAGGCTGTTAACTAGGGGGACCCAGTTCAAATCCCACTGCGGCTTCTTGTGATCTTGGGCAAATCACTTAACCATTCATTGCCTGAAGTGCAAACTCAAATTGTGAGACCTCCAGGAACAGAAAAATTGCTGTACCTGACATTTTCCACTCTGATAGTTTTGGAGTTTGCAGGCAGTATATAAATATTCTATTTACAGACAGAGTGATGGATATGTGACATCACCTCACAGTAGAGATGGTGGAAATAAGGACAGTAAGTGAATTCAAATAGGAAACCCCAACATTTTTCCTATTCAAAAATAGTTGTGAGATGGATGGGGTTTTTTTGGACATTATGAGTGGGACCTCACAATTCTGACTTGGACATTCTTTTGAAAATGCCCCTTCACCTATCATTAAAAAATAGCTTATCCAAAATCTCCCACACACATGGTTACTCATGCTCCAAAACGGGTGCATCTAAGTGCAGTTAAGGATCAGTGCATATACCAGGTTTTTTTTAGATAAAATACCTCCACCCCAATATTCAGCCCAAGGCAGTCAGCAGTTTTAAAATAAGAGCGCTAAAGTGGGAGTTGAACCAAGTCCCCTGGTTTACAGTCAATCCAACAGACCACTAGGCTACCATTCAGACTAAATTCTTGCAGTGTTCGGAATGTCCATAATAACTGGTGTTGTCAGGGAGCCTATTTTCCCTTTCTGGTGTCATTTTAGGGGAAAGGGAGGGAGATAGCTACCACTGGGGGATTCATGAGGGGTCATGCCTTTATCCCTCCAGTGGTCAGCTACCAATCAGGGCACCTTCTTATACCCTGGATGTGATTGAAACATGTCTAATTTAGGACACCCTTCTTTTTTGACTTGGGATGTTTCTTCCCATTTGATTATTACTGTTAAATGTCTTAAATTTGGGCCCTACCTAGTCCCACCCTAAACATGCCCATAACACACCCCCTTCCTATTTGGATGAACTGCTGTGCAGGACGTCCAAATTCTGCCTTTTCAAAAATCACTATTTGGACATTTTTGGCAGATGGACTTTTTTTTTTTGGGGGGGGGGGGGGGACATTTTGAGGCTTCCATTTGCACCTTAGGTACATATCCACCTTATTTTCGAAAGAGAAAGATGCCCATATTTCGACCCAAATCGGGAGATGGGTGTCTTTCTCTCGTGGGCGCCCAAATCGGTATAATCAAAAGCCGATTTTGGGCGTCTTCAACTGCAATCTGTCGCGGAAATGGCCAAAGTTGATGGGGGCATGTTGGAGGCGTGGTGAAGGCGGGACTGGGGTGTGTTTATCAGCCGAGGAGAGATGGGCGTCCTCGGCCGATAATCGAAAAAAGAAAGGCGTTTTTAGTGCGAATTTGGGTCACTTTTTTTTGGACCCTTTTTTTCCACAAACAAGTCCCAAAAAAGTGCCCTAAATGACCAGATAACCACCGGAGGAAATCGGGGATGACCACCCCTGACTTACCCAGTGGTCACTAACCTCCTCCCACCCAAAAAAAACAACATTAAAAACTTTTTTTTTCCAGCCTGTATGCCAGCCTCAAATGTCATACCCAGCTCCATCACAGCAGTATGCAGGTCCCCGGAGCAGTTGTTAGTGGGTGCAGTGGACTTCACCCAGGTGGACCCAGGCCCATCCCCCCTACCTGTTACACTTGTGGTGGTAAATGGGAGCCCTCCAAACTGCCTCAAAACCCACTGTACCCACATCTAGGTGCCCCCCTTCAGCCATAAGTGCTATGGTAATGGTGTAGAGTTGTGGGGATTGGGTTTTGGGGGGATTTGGGGGGCTCAGCACCCAAGGGAAGGGAGCTATGGACTTCAGAGGTAGTTAATGTTTTTTTTAATTGTTACAAGTGCCCCCTAGGGTGCCCGGTTGGTGTCCTGGCATGTGAGGGGGACCAGTGCACTACGAATCCTGGCCCCTCCCATGACCCAATGCCTTGGATTTGGTCGTTTTTGAGCTGGACACCTTCGGTTTCCATTATCACTGAAAAACGAAACCGCCCAGCTCAAATCCGCACAAATCCGATGCATTTGGCTGGCACAAATTGTATTATCGGAAAAAACATGGCCGCCCATTTTTTCCAAAAATACAATTTGTCCCACCCCTTTACGTACCCGTTCTCGGAGATAGATGCCCATGGAGATGGGCGTTCACGTTCGATTATGCCCCTCTATGTTTCCTTTACAAAACAGGGGTGACAAATGCACTTATGTACCTTTCCTATCTAGGTGCCCTGCTCTAAAATCATCCTCTGTTTTTTTTTAAATGTTTCTTCACATTCATATTCATTTTCTCCATCTGTTTTTCTATTTCTGCTGCTGTTCTTTTCTCTATTTCATTGTCCTTTTCTCCTGCTCCCTAATCTTCCTTTTCTCCTCTCTCTCACACACACTCTCCTGTTCATTACACCTTTTTTTAAGTGTCTCTCTGTGTCTTTCATTGGCTCTCGTGTTCCTTTTTTTTTCTTCTTCTTGTCTCGCTTTTCCCACTCACAGATTCAGGAAACTTGAGTGACAGCATGATTTGTCAATATTTTGCCAAAGTACACCTGTTTATGACAAGGACTTCTGCTTGGTGCTTGTGGGAAAATGCTTTGTGCATAGGGCTTAAAATGGTTAAAAAGAGAGAAATGGATAATACTATTACTAATAAAAAAATAATATGCCAAAGTATAGAAACATTAACAGTAAAGACGATTCCTGGATTCAAGTAATGGCCAGTGTTATATCTTTGACCATTCTCTCTTTCTGTCAACTCTTGTCCTTTCTTCCTGTCTTTTGTTGTTTCCCATTTACTGATTCCCTTTCTTTTCTTTCTCCTGCTAGCTGTCTATCTGATCCTTTTCTGTAACACTAAACCCTCAGTCCATGTTGACTGTAAACGAAACAGTCTGACCACAAACCCTGACCATAAACGAAACAGTTTGACCACAAACCCTTTGAGAAAAGAGTCTGCTTGTTTCAGCTCAGCATAGACAACAGGAGGATGCTTCAAGTGGTGATTGCCGAGGCTGGGTGTGCACAGTCTTTGGAGCAATTACATGTATTAGTACAGAAGTGTTGTCTCTTCCCCCCACCCCTTCCCATCCCCCATGCCCAAGGCTGGGAACGGGAGGGGGGAATTAACGACTTTGACGTCAGAGATGTCCTATAAAATCTTGACAGCAGAGGCTCGGAGCCCGTACAAACTAAAGTGGAGAAATAAGCTGGTCCAGGATGCCAACTCCCAACCCTGCCAGCTCCGCAGGCAAAAGCTTCCGCAGAGCCGTGTCCGAGCTGGACTCCAAACAAGCTGAGGCCATCATGGTAAGAGAACTCATTACATGGCAGGAATTCCAGCAGGGCAGGTTAGCATGGGGCAGGGAAAGGAAATGTATGGATTTCAGAAGCACAGGCACATACAAGACTAAAATCTGACTCGAATGACTTTTGTTCTCTTTTTTTTCACAAAAACGAAAGCTGTTTTCTTTTACATTAAAAACGCGGTATGTACGAAAACAAATCAACGAATTGTGGCGTTGGTGGTGAGGGCTAATACAGAAAAATATTTCTCATACTCAGGGATCAATCAAAACATATTAAGACTGCTGTCAGGCTCTGGTTGGTTCTTGTATTTTTTTTGCATGCATGTGTCCATCTATCTCCTTTTCCACAGAAAAGATTTCCAAGTAACCCTACTGGAGGAGATTCCTGCCATCTTCTCTCCTTCGTGACCTGCCTCTAGCTACTTCTGTAAACAGCCCCATTATGACTGAATTTTGAACTTGGGAAGTTAGGTCAAACATCACTTGTCAAAAAAGCAGAGCAGAGTCCAAAAAGAGATCCCTGATTGGGACTGGGCGAGGGAGAGAGCCCGGGCCAACTTCATTCATCTCTTGCTGGGGCAAGTGGAGGGCTCACGTGGGTTAAACCTGAGGGAGGAAAGAAGTGTCTACGAAATCATTGACAAACTTTTAAGAAGGGAGACGTGGGAAAATAGTTTTTTGTTTGTTTTACGAAATAGATACGAAGTTTCGTGTGTGCAGTTTTGCTTTTGCCCATTTATTCAAGCGATTTTCGTTTCTTGAAGTTTCTCTCTCCCCAAAATACAGAATGCACAGAGTTCGAGATTAGTAGCAACGTGTTCCTTGTTGCCAGCCTAGAATGGCACTGCAGAAATGCCAACGTATCTGAAACAGGATTCCTCAAAGGGAAAGAGAGGGGGTAAATATTGTATTGTAGGTTTACTCCTATTGCAATTGATTTATTTTTATATTGTCTGTTCCCAATTCCATTTTCTCCACTCTGTGGCTGGACAATAAAATGATCTCCAATTAACCAACTTCAACCCAGGCGCCAAATCTACTTAACTTTCTCAATTTGGTCGCTACAAACTCCTTGCAACTTTTCTTGCTGGATGACGAGAATCCTGAGAAACGACCTGAAACATCTCCATAGGGGCTAATTCTGACAAAATAAAGTTAAGAAGGCAAAAGTATATTCGCTTTTGTTTTTTGTCAAAATTAACATTGCATTAACAGGTACTCACATTTTTCTAATAAGTCTGAGTTTACATTTTTCGAAGGGTGATTTGTCAGAATGAAAGAAGGGTATGTTATTGCGGTGTAAAATCACTATTTGCAAACGATATCCCCTTTTTGGCCCTGCTTTAATTTCCTGTGTGACATTAGCAATAATTTTGATTGCCTCTGTTTTCTATCCTACCTGCCCCTCACTACAGCAGGTTAGTGCTCGCCCTGTCCCCCACTGCTGATCATACACGTCATACCCTGGCCTAAGAGTGAGATAAAGCTAACCCGTTTGGAGACATTGAGTCTGAGACAAGGTATAAGATATCAGGGTCTGTACACTTTGGCTATTGGGGTTTCTGGAGAGTTACAGAGCACTTTACTAAAGTAGCAACGCGTTGGGAAGTGCATGAAGACATTCCCATTCCTCCTGTGGCAGACTCAGTCTCCTGGGAATGAGGGATTCAGTGGGGAGGGCTGTGATGAAATGTGTCTTAGTTGGGGGTTGAGTAGGCGTGTATCCTGTCTCTGTAAGGAAGGGGGTTGAGATGTGTATATGTGTGTATGTTTTTGTCTCTGGGTGGGTGTAGGTGTGTGTGCCTCTGTGGATTGTGCATGGGAGGGGTAGATGTTTGTGTGTGTTGTGTGTGTGTGTGTGTGTGTACACATGTAAATTCATGTGCACAAATTGTGTGTTGTGTATGCATATGGGAATAATAGGTGTGTGTATGGGTGTATATGTGTAAGTGTGCAGGAGGGGGTGTAAGAGGCACACTTTTTCCTCCCCTTCTCCACATTATACTCTCTCCCCTCCTTCCTTACATCCCTCCCTTTCCTCTTCCCATCCTCTCTCCCTCTTCTTATTCCATGTATTCCTTCTCCTTCCCTACACTCTATACTTCATCCATCCCTTTTCCTCTCCTTTACCTCCTTCTTTTCTACTCCCCCCCACTTCCCCTCTCAATTTTATATTATTATTATTATTATTAACATTTGTATAGCGTTACCAGACGCATGCAGCGCTGAACACTTGTATCACCTGCTCTTGCCCGCTCCCCCTCTTCTTAAGTGACAGGACCTGCACTCCTCCCCACTTCATGGTACACTCTTCCTGCACCCTTCTATGCCCGTATACACATACCTGTTTGCACATGGTAACATAACATAGTAGATGACGGCAGAAAAAGACCTGCACGGTCCATCCAGTCTGCCCAACAAGATAAACTCATATGTGCCACTTTTAGTGTATACCTTACTTTGATTTGTACCTGTCTTTTTCAGGGCACAGACCGTATAAGTCTGCCCAGCACTATCCCTGCCTCCCAACCACCAGCCCCGCCTCCCACCACCTCCCGCGGGAGGGCATTCCAAGCATGTTCTAACAAATATGTGCATATAGACAGACAGATATACTTCAGATGACCAACATTCTTGCTTGGCCTGAAATGCACCTAAAATGCACCACAGGCAGCCACAGTGTGTCTGGTGCCACAACAGACTGACACGGTCCAGCACTATACCCAGGTACAAGATCAAAGGCAGAGGAAAGGCATATGCAAGGGTTAAAGCAGGAACCATACAAATGCAGAGCTGATTCTAAAAGCTCTCAGCATAGGAAAAGCTCAAACAATTTAGACTAGGAAAAAGAAAAGGAAGATGTTAAACCTTAATATGAGTCTCTTAATGCACTCATTTCAGATAGAATCATTCTAGGAAATCAAATCATTGCAAAGCAGCAATATATTCACTATGATATTTTCATGCCAGGCTAAGATACTGGTTACTTAGTTTAGAAAATAAAAGGGTCTAATAGTGAAAAGCACTCATCCATATAGCGGCAGTGCTATATGGATAAGTGCCCTATATGTGAAAACAGGTAGTGCTGCTGAACGTGGCCTAGTGGTTAGGGTGGTGGACTTCGGTCCTGAGGAACTGAGTTCAATTCCCAGCACAGGCAGCTCCTTGTGGCTCTGGGCAAGTCACTTAACCCTCCATTGCCCCATGTAAGCTGCATTGAGCCTGCCATGAGTAGGAAAGCGCGGGGTACAAATGTAACAAAATGGCTGTCCTAAATTAAAATGCATATATGAACAGCCAAATATCCCTGATATACATATACAGTCTGTGCTTGTCAGTGGTCTCTAACATATATACAGATACTATATTTAAAAACTACAGCTGACATAAAAAAAAACACTCACTGTGGGGTTTAATAATTGACCCATACTGGGCTAGATTTAGTGAATAGTTCTCAAAAATCATACAAATATAAGAATAGCCATACTGGGTCAGACCAATGGTCCATCTAGCCCAGTATCCAGTTTCCGACAGTGGCCAATCCAAGTCACAAGTACCTGACAGAAGACCACATAGTAGCTCCAGCTCATGCTACCAATCACAGGGTAAACAGTGGCTTCCCCCATGTCCATCTCAATAACAGACTATGGACTTTTCCTCCAGGAACTTGTCCAAACTTTTTAAAATCCCAGATACACTAACCGCTCTTACCACATCCTCCAGCAGTGAGTTCCAGGGCTTAACTATTCTTTGAGTGAAAGCATATTTCCTCCTATTTGCTTTAAAAGTATTTCCATGTAATTTCATTGAGTGTCCCCTAGTCTTTGTGCTTTTTGAAAGATTGAAAAATCTATTCACTTTTACCCATTCTATACCATTCGGGATTTTGCCGACCTCAGCTTCTTAGCCAATTTAATTTGGTGTCCATCTATCAGCACTAAATTTTGGGCTCCATATATAGAATCTGGGGGATTAGGTGTTTCTTCTCATCCAGATCTTATCATCTGAGATCAACAAGATCATTAAAAAAAATGATATACCAGAATTCCAAGAATGTTTTGTATGGGCAAAACCAGAGGAAGTCAGTGGTGAGGTTACTGTCTTTTCTCCTAGGGTGGAATTATTGGACAAATCAAGTTCCCTTAACTATTCCAGATTTTATTATTATTTTTTTATTTCCTGGATATGCCATGTTCTTGAATGTCATTTAACCCTCCACTGTCCCATGTAAGCCGCATTGAGTCTGCCATGAGTGGGAAAGTGCGGGGTACAAATGTAACAAAACAAAAAAAAACTTCAGAGAGGAAGTAGAGATAAAGGCACTTCGCTGGCTTATCTGAAATTCTGGAGTTTTTTGTTTGTTTTTCCTTTTATGTTTCTGATCTCTTCACATTTGCACAAAATATGTGCTTTTGTTCACATTTCCCATTTTCCTGTCAAAGACTTTAGCTTCTTGTGTATCTCAACACAATGGGTTTATGAGTAACAGTGATATCACAGTGGATCCCAAGAATTCAACTGTTAACCTTAAAAACACCCTGTTACAGTTGGGCTCATTTTCGAAAGAGAAGGACGTCCATCTTTTGACATAAATCGGAAGATGGACTCCTTCTCCCAGGGACATCCAAATCGGTATAATCGAAGCCCAATTTAGGACGTCTTCAATTGCAGTCCCTTGCAAGGACGGCCAAAGTTCAAGGGGGCGTGTCGGAGGCCTAGCAAAGGCAGGACTTGGGCGTGCCTAACACTTGGACGTCCTTGACCCATATTCGAAAAAAACAAGGATGTCCCTGACGAACACTTGGACGTTTTCACCTGCACATGTTTTTCTTACAAATAAGGCACAAAAAGGTGTTTGAAATGTTCAGATGACCACCGGAGAGAATCAAGGATGACCTCCCGCTACTCCCCCAGTGGTCACTAACCCCCTCCCACCCTCAAAAACATATTTAAAAATATTTCGTGCCAGCCTCTATGCCAGCCTCAGATGTCATACTCAGGTCCATGACAGCGAATGCAGGTCCCAGGAGCAGTTTCATAGTAGGTGCAGTGCACTTCAGACAGATGGACCCAGGCCCATACTCCCTACCTGTTACATTTGTGGAGGAAACAGCGAGCCCTCCAAAACCCACCACAAACCCACTGTACCACATCTAGGTGCCCCCCTTCACCCGTAAGGGCTATGGTAGTGGTGTACAGTTGTGGGTTTTTGGGGGGGGGGGTAAGGGAGCTATTTTCCTGGGAACATTTTATGAAGTCCACTGCATTACCTCCTAGGGTGCCCAGTTGGTGTCCCGGCATGTTAGGGGGACCAGTGCACTAGAAATGCTGGCTCCTCCAAAGTCCAAATGGCTTGCATTAGGATGTTTTTGACATGGATGTCTTTGGTTTCGAAAATTGCCGAAAGTCAGAAACGTCCATGTCTAGGGACGTCCAAACCCTTAAATTTAAGGGTTTGGACGTCTCTGACGGTATTTTCAAAATGAAAGATGAACGTCCATCTTGTTTTGAAAATACGGGTTTCTCTGCCCCTGGATTTCACTGTTTTGCAAGGGCATCCAAATCGCAACTTGCACGTCCCTTTTGAAAATGCCCCTCAGTGTCACTCTCCTTAAAGTGATTGCTACTGCTAGACTCTCTGCAAACCATCATGAAGAGAAATAGATTTCTCCATTCATCAGTGCAGAACATTCAGTTCATTGAGGTGCCTTAATAGAAAAATACATCCAAATACAATTTAATGTATATTTATTAACCATATTTAATGCATGAACAGTCAATTTCTGTACTTGAAAAATACTTGTTAAAAATGTCATTAACAAAAAAAAAGGGAGGGCACAAAAACATTAACAAAAATTGGTAAAATATTCTAAAATGTACCAACAGTCAAACAAAAATTATTTCTGTGCACGTCCTTATTAAAGACAGAAGTGTTTGTGTGTAATACCACGCAGCATTATGATGTCACAGAGATGAACTCTGAGTTTCATCTTGGAAACTAGTAGAGAAAAGGCAGTAAGATGTCTGAGCATCCTGATTCCAAGGACTTAGAAACAATGAAGTTCCTGGAAGAAAAGTACACAGTCTGCTACTGAGACAGACATGGAGAAGCCACTGCTTGCCCTGGGATTGGTAGCATGGAGTGTTGCCATGATTTGGGTTTCTGCCAGGTACTTGTCACTTGGCTTGGCCACTATTGGAAACAGAATACTGGGCTAGATAGACCATTGGTCTGACCCAGTATTGCTACTCTTATGTTTTTGTGTGATGAAGTTGTTTCTACATAAAGACCAGTAGCTGACTTATCCGTTTATCTTTATGTGGATATTCAGCTGTGCTATCAATTTAAGTGAAAGCTATGTACTGTATGTGCTCTTACAAATAAATTGATAAATTATCCATTTACATTGCAACAGCTATTTATGTTGGCTTACTTAAACAGATTAAACTTAACCAGATAGTTGCTAAATATCATTACTGTTTAGTTAAATTTTTTATGTACTGCCTGCAAGCTAATGGGTACAGTAGGCATTTTATTGTCCCTGGAAGGCTCACAATTTAAAGGGCCCTTTTACCAAACAGTGTTAAAAAATGACCTCAGTGCATTTTTATGTGGGTAATTCCTCCACGCTAAGGCCATTTTTACTGGGGTAAAATGGTTTAATTTTCTATTTTTTAATTAATGACCACAAACTAATTTTGCCATTATGTAGACAATAAGGGCTCACACATTAATTAGTTAATATGTGGTAATGTAGTTACACTAACCAATTAGCACAGACCATGTGAACTGTCCACCCCAGACCCTCCCCCAGCATTAAAATATTTATCTATATATATTTTTAGCATGTGGGTTGCATGAGCACATCCCAAAATTGCCATAGGGTGCCTCAGCTCATGATAAGACATTTTTTGCTGCTGTAGCATGCATTAGTGCTTACTGCAGCTTTGTAAAAGGGCTCCTAAGTTTGTTTCTGAGGCAATGGAAAATTAAGGGCCTCTTTTACTAAACCACATTAGTCATTCCTGGCGCAAAAAATGAGAGGAAACACATAGGAATTGAATGGGCTTCCTCTCATTTGCTGCACGGGAATCACTAGCATGGTTTAGTAATGGAGGCCGCGTGGCAACCCGGAACCATAGGAGCCAACTTTTCAAAATGATTGGGGGTGCTGAATTTTTTTTTTTTTTTACAGGTGGTGCATTCCCCCCTCCCCCTCCCCTTCCCCCTCCTCTCCCCCTCCCTCTCCCTCCTCCTCCCTCTCCCTCTCCCCTTCCTCTCCTCCAAGTTCCAGGCTCCCCTCCCTCCCTCTCCTCCGAGTTCCAGGCCCCCTCCCTCTCCTCTGAGTTCCAGGTCCCCCCTCTCCTCTGAATGCCAGTCCAACCCCAGCCCGATCTCTTTTCCCACAACAGTCCTCTGCCGATCCGCCCTCGCCTTCCTGTGTGCCACCCAGAATTTTAAAAGTCATCTTACCTCGGGATCCCGGCAGCAGCAGTGAAAGGCAAGCAGGCTTGGCGCTTCAGCCTTCCTTTCTCTCTCAGCTCTGGTCCCACCCTTGCGGAAACAGGAAATGAGGGCGGGACCAGAGCTGAGAGAGAAGGGAAAGCTGAAGTGCCGAGCCTGCTTGCCTTTCACTGCTGCCACTGGGACCTCAAGGTAAGATGACTTTTAAAATTCTGGGCGGCATGCAGGAAGGGGAGGGCGGACCGGTGGAGGACTGTTGAGGGAGAAGAGGGTGGGCACCGGGCAGGTTGGGCTGGCAACTTCCGACTTTTGGCGGGTAAAAATATTGGGGGTGCTCGAGCACCCACAGCACCCACGGAGTCGGCGCCTATGCCCAGAACCACTGCTGGCCAATGCGGGTTCTGGCAGTAGTTCCACCCCTAGTGCACACCATTTCTGGTGATAGCAGAAATATTGAAAAAACTTTTCTGCAAGGGGTTACCGACAGGTTAGCACAGGAGCTCCCCCCCACAATGGCCAAATGACAAGTGCGAACTTACCACACAGCCATTTCATTTTTGGTTATTTTCACCCGCTGTGGTTAAAGCAGCCATGGCGCACAGCAAAAATGGCTGCTAGCGCAGAGCCTCTTTTATCACAGCTTAGTAAAAGGGCACCTAGGTGACTTGTCCAAGTTTACAAGGAACTGTGGTGGGATTTGAAGCAGACTCCTTTGGGTCTCAGCCTGCTATAACTTTCGGGTGCTACTTCTGCACTCCTATCTTGGAAAGTAGAATGCCTCTGACCCTTTCCTCTTCTATCCATATAAGATTTGACCAGACATTGAGATGTTCTACCAAAGTTTTGTGTGTTGAAGGGCCCAAAATGATCAGCCCTAATTATCTGTGCACATAACTCTGAAGTTAAGCAAATAAATTATTTTGAATACCAGCCTCCAAGTAATTAATTTTAAAACACCCTCCAACAGAAAACAAATTCCTATTGTTTTCAGCTTCTATTAGGGTAAAAAACATGGAGGTTGGTGTTCAATAAGATTTATACATTTAACTTTAGAGTTAAGTGTTTAAATCTCTTTTTGTAAACATTCAGAGCTGGTCAACAAACAATTTTTGCCCAGGTATTCTTTGTTAATACTACTTGGTTATTTTATTTATTTAATGGGATTTAATAACAGCCTTTATGAAGGGATTCACCCAAGGCAGCGTACAGCAGATACTGCTTAACATAAAACTTACAATTTTGTTAACAGCATAAAAATAGTATAATGACCAAATATAAACATAAATACAATAAATGAGGTGAACTTGAAAACAGCAAATTGAAACCTAATAATAGAACTACCATAAAACAGTATAAAAAATATACACATTGATGTTTTTGTTATGTTAATCTGTCTATTTGCATAGTTTTACTTGATATGTAAACTGTCTTATAGACTTGGGAAAGGGCTGTATATAAATTAGTTAGTTCACAGTTCAGTTTGATGTACTGCATTTCAATGGCAGACATGTTAGTGGTTTACAGAGTAAATAAATTAAAAGAGGGGTGAAGACAAACAGACAAGACAGATAAAAGGAAGGGAACATAGGGGCAGGGAAGTACAAAAGGTAGCAATCATGGTTTGCAAAATACTGAACACAAAGAGGTCAGACAGGGAGAGAAAAATTAAGGACTGAAGAAGGCCACCCCAAGGAGGAGAAACATGTAAGGTAATCAGCAGTTATTAGGGACATCTTGAGAGAAATTGAAGGTTTGGAGTGGGGATTTAAACTTCCTGAGGGACAATTCCATCCTAAAGTCAAGAGGAAGGCTATTTCAAAGACTAGGGGCCAAGACACTGAAGCAAGAGTGACACGTATGATCAAATCTAAGTTTATAGTGCAAAGGAATAACTATAGACAAGTTGCATTGGGAGGAACGAAGAGAGCAAGATGATGTGTAAGGTAACAGATCAGATAAAAATAAAGGCAAGGTCATCATAGTACGCATGAAAGCTAAATAGTAAGGATCTGAAAAAGGATTCCGTAGGATATAGGGAGAGTGACATTATTGAACACTAAGCTGATTTAAAAGTAGCTAAATAGAAGTGTTTTGTATTGTGAGTTCTCCAAAGCTGATAGGAAGAAAGACCTTGATACACAGAATTGCAGTAATCAAGCCTGGAGTTGATTAGTGCAAAACCAGAATCCGTATGGAAGGAAGATAAAAAAAATATGTGAACTGAGTGAATTTCTTTAAGCTCAGAATTGATTAGTGCAAAAACCAGGATCCTTAAAGGATGAAAAATCAAGAAAATCAAGGACAAATTCTTTAAGCTTAGAGTTGATAAGTTTAAGAACCAAGATCCTTAAAGAAGAATGATAGAGAAATGAGTAAACTGAGCAAAATATTTTAAGTGTAAAGAAACATTTTTGAATAACAGAAGAAAGCTGCAGATGGAAAGTAAGGCCTTCAACAATCATGATCACCCCAACATCAGTCTTCCCAGAAAGATTCTGTAAAAAACGGACAGTTGGACATTAAACCCCGGATTCTTTATAGTGCGACAAATTGTGCATGTAAATTCAGTTGTATTCTGGATTTGAACATGCAATTTAATTACTTAACAAGCCAATCAGTGCTGATAATTACCACTTAACAAGCAATTATTGACACTAATTGACATTAATTAGAATTTCCGCACACAACTTGCTAAGCATATTTTGTAAAGCAGTGCACGTAAATTCTAATGCACGCTGCCAAAAAGAGGGCACGGCCATGGGCGCAGAATGGACAGGCTGTGGGCATTCTGAAAATCTATGTGCAGGGTTATAGAATACACCTGCTCAGCACCTAACTTAGGCATCGGTATTTACACCAAGTTTTACTTGGCGTAAATGGACGCACCTAGAGTTAGGCACAAGCATGGCCACTAGGTGTATTCTAAAAACCCACTAGGTGTGTTCTATAAACTGCACCAAAATCTAGATGTGGTTTACAGAATACACTTAGACAGAAATATTCTCAGTGCCAATTTTCAGGCACCATATATAGAATCTAGTCCTAAGGGGGTAATTTTCATAAGCAGGCACCTATAAATAAGCAACCAGATGGCACATGGTAGGAACCCAGATGGCACATGGTAGGACCTGTTTACATTTAACCAAAATAACTTGTCCCTGTACCTTTTATATTATACAATATTAATGCATGTCCTACCAGATAATGTTGTTCCTATACCACACTGTGTGAAATGGCAATGACTTAACTGCCTGTTAACCCCCTAACATCCCAATGTAATATTGTTGTTCTCTCTATGTAATCCACTCCGAATCTCTTGATATGTGAGCGGAATATAAGTACCTGGTAAAGTAAAGTAAACCTATTCTTTTGAAGAAATGTAGGTGCATACTTTCCTTTACAGAATACTAGCTTAATGGTGAAAATACATACCTATACATTAGATATGAGGACCACTCACACCAGGGGCATGTGTGCCCCTAATTCGAGTGATATGCACATAACTCTTAGAGGTTCATAAATTATATATGTAAGTATGAGCACTGCGCACACTTGTATATGCCCGCTAAATAAATGCTATATTAGATACCTGCATATTTACAGAATAGTGTTTAGGCAGAATTTTGGTATATCACATGTATGTGCACCCATATGCACATATATGCCATTCTAAATATCTATTTGCATAATTGGCATGTAACTTCATACATAGTTTATGGAATTGTTCTCTATGCAGGCAATATCATAAAGGTCTTTTGCACATGAGGGACTTATAAGTGTGTGAAGGGCCTTTTAAAAAATTACCCCTCGTGGGTGTGTTCTGGGGAGGAGTATGAGCAGAGCACAGGCAGAGTCCCAAAATATGTGAATTGGTTATAAAATACATACCTATGCACTTACTTCGGCTCTTCCCGAGCTGGTGTTAACATATATGGCTGTGTTGTAGTTGAGATTTTAAGTTTTGTGCTGGTATTTGCATAGACTTATGGGGGGGCATTTTAGAAAGGAAGTCCAACTCAGAATCTGGCCATCTCAGTCAGTACCTCACAAATGTGAAACATCATGAGAGGTAATTATGGAGCTGTCCAGTGCTGAAGCATTTGTCCTGAAGCTTAACTCCTCATCCATCAGTAGGTCACTTGATCTCATCCACATGGTATTATGAGGGACTTCCAAATCAAGTTTGTTTAGTTTTTTTGGCCAAAGTCTGTTCAAATTGGTTTCACATGCTGCAGAACAACCTGAGAAAAGTCCAACATTGTTTTCTCCTTTATTTGAGTTACCCAACCAATGTAAATATAATTCTAACTGTTGAAATGGTGATCACTGGAGGAGGAAAAGAACACAGCTTAGACTTCCTCTGGTATGTTAACTCTACACTACAGTAGGCACAGAAATTCAGGCTTGCCATTTAACTTAGGATATAGAATCCATGATAGGTACCTGTACTATTTAGTTACTAAATTACTTCATCTCTTAGACTGGCGTGCTTTTCTTGACTTTCTTTTCTCTTTCCCTCCATTCTGGGTCAAAACGTACATTCATACCTAGTACCACTCCAGAGATGGCAAAATTCCTTTGTCATCTCCCTGCCCCCTGTAAAGAGCACTGTGGGTGACAAAAATACATACAGGAGGCAGATTTTTCCCTGATAAATTCGTGTTATCAGATGGACACTGTAAAAGATTGCAATCTATCTCACAAACACAGCTGTGCTAGGCAAACAGCTTCCTCTCCCATCATTATCATGTAAATAGCACTGACTGAGGACACAATAGGGCAGGAAGGGGAACTACTCCTAATTGTATTAAAATTTCTTTAACTCATTCATTGCTGCAAATAATTTTTTAAAGTACCAAAATAAAAAAAAAAGGGATGTTGTAAGGTGCAGGAAAAATACAAACAAATCAAATCAGGTCTTGTATGCCGCTGAAATCCCCTCACTAGGTTTTGGTGCAGTTACATAGTGAGTGTAACAAAGCTCAGACTGTTAAAATGGAAACCATAATATTAAAGAATCTTATAGGAAAGTCTTATGAGAGATAGGGAAGATCAGCATTGTGTTAAATGTTTTAAAACAGATTTAGGGAATAGAAAGGTTTTTACCTCTTCCAGAAACTAAGGTAGATAGATTCTATTCTGATGGAGATAGGTAATGATGAGTTCCATATTGATTCTCCTAGTACTGGGAATAGAGAGTCAAAGATCTTGTGATATCGGATTTTCTTATGAAACGGTGTTACTAGAGTTGGTTGTTCTTTTAGTCTATTGGACTGGACTAAGCATAGTGAGGCCACTTTATTTAGTAGATCTGAATGCAAAACAGTGTAAGATTTGAAAGACTAAGCAGGCAGTTTTAAATCTGATTCTATCTGATATGGGAAGCCAGTGGAGTTTAATAAGAAAAGATGAAATGCTGGTATATCTATTTAGTTTGAATATTAGTCTGGCAGCAGTGTTCTGTATGATCTGTAGTTTCCTCTGATATTGACACTTGATACCAAGAAATAAGACGTTGCAGTAATCCATGTGTGGTAGGATCAGCATTTGTACCAGCAGCACAAATACTTTATGATCAAAGAGTGATCTGATTAGACGAAGCTGCCTCATTTTGAATAGCAATTTCTTCCACAGCTGGTTAATATGTGAAGAAAATGTGATTGAGGAGTCAAGCAAGACCCCTAGTACTTTGGTTTCTGACTCTACTGCAAAGTTTTGGCCATTGGATGTTGTTTGGCGTATGTTATTGAAGTCGGGACCAAAGTTCCCTGATTCTGGAACCATAGTACCTTGTTTTTTTTGCTCATTCAGTTTTAGTTTGTTGTTGTAGGCCCAAGTACTGGCTGCATTCATGCCTGCCATTACTGATTGAGTTGGGTCTTTATTTGTGGAGGTCAGTGGTAGGAGAAGAAGGATGTCATCAGCATATGAAGGTAGTAGCTCATGAGTCTCAGATGTATTGTGGTGAGGGATGACAAAGTAATTGAACAGGATGGGTGAGAGCAGGGAACCTTGAGGAACTCCACAGTTAGGTGTCCAGTGTTCGGAGAGTTGCTTATTTTGTTTGACAGAATAGATTTGGTTTGAGAGGAATTCACTGAACCATTTGAGAACAGTGCCAATTATTCCTATCTGATCCAGGTGTTCCAGAAGCAAGGCATGGTCCACTGCATTGAATGCTGCAGAGATGTCAAATTGGAGCAGAATCACGTGCATGTCTCCTTTACATAAATGCTGTTTGACATATGTAGTTAAGACTAGCAGCAGGGTTTCCATGCTGTGTGCAGGTCTGAAACCAAATTGTGAGCAGTGTAGGATATTAAATCTATCTAGGTATAAGAAGAATTGCTTGCTGATGTAGTTTTCTAGTATTTTTGTGAAGAGAGATATACTAGCCACTGAACGGTAGTTTGCTGCCGGTGATACATCAAGAGCAGAACCCATCAGCAGCAGTATGAGAATAATTTTGCCCATGCTTGAAGTAAGACAGCCAAATTTTAACAGTTTGTTGAGTCCATTTTGTAACCAATGAATAGTCTCAGCCGAGACAGATGGAAGCAAGGCTTTTGGGAACTGGTCTAGGGAACAGTGGGCTCGTGAGCATTTCCTTAGTAGCGATCGGAATTCCTCAGATGTCAATGGTTGAAAGGATTCCCAGTTCTGGTCCGCCTTGTGATCTTGGATTGGGGACTCCTCGATGATTGTAATAGAGTCGCAGCTTAGCCTGTCTACCTTGTTTCGATAGCTCAGTTCTGATTTGAATGATCTTTTTTGTGAAGAGATGAGGAAAGTAATTGCAAAATTTAGCACAGCTCAGTATGGGGCCCTTATACTAAGGCAAGACAGCCTAACATGGGCCTAATGCACACTAAAAGGGCATTACCATAGGATGCGCTGAGGCATCCCGCTGTGTATGTCTAGTAGTGCTATAGAAATGATTAGTAATAACAATAATAGTAATAATCCTGCAGTAGTTTCCTGTTTAGCACATGTTAATCCCATTCTGGAAAATATTTTTTTACATTTCCAGCACAGGACGCATGCCCATGGGCATGTCTACACTAATTGGGTAGCACGGGCACATTACTGTGTGCTTTCCGATTAGCATAGGAATAGTGTGAGAGCCCTTATTGCCTCCTAAATAGGTGGTAGTAAGGGCTCTTGAGGTAATGGCCATGTGCTAATGGGGAAATTAGGTATGCAAACTACACCGATAAACAAGTCCAAATCTATTGCATATTCCTAACACTCCGCAGCCTTTTTCAGTCAGGCCCCAAATGAGTATCCCTACTACTTATATTTTTATAGAAATTAGGGGTGGCCATTACAAAAAAGTATGGCATGATGGCTATTTTATCGTCACGCTAAAGTGGTCACAGCGCATGGAAAACCCACATGATGACACCAGCGTTGGCCACTTTTTAGGACGGTTTGGTAAAAGGACCCCTAATGAGGCTCTCATGGGGTCATTTTATACAGGCATTTTAGCACCTAAATGATAGTATACATACACAAAATGCCTCTCAAAAAATTATAATGTAAATCAAAAAAGGAAAGGGGGAGTATAAATACATCCAGCATTATAAAGTAATCCAGGTTGGAAAAGCATGCTATATAACACCTCCCCTTGTATATAACCACCTTCAAACTACATGCCATTGCATTTAGATGCCATGTTACAGACTGGTCCATACCCACACTATTGGCATTTATGCACTAATCTATAACAATGCAGTTTGAAGATGGGCAAACACATGGCAAAGTCTGAGTGGAGCAAGCATGTAGGCATTCAAAAGCTGTGCTATCAATATGTAACAGTTCTCCTGATGTGGTGAAATACAGAATGGTCTTAAAAAATACCTTTTGGTTATGAACAAACGTGCCAGTACTTCCTTTTTAGCAAGTGGTAAGCCTGCATTGGGCTTACCACCGCTTTGTAAAAGAGGCCCTAAGTGCTGAATACCACACTTAATGAACTGTGTTTTCACTAGCTCAATATACATGAAAATTCAATGCCAGAACCTGGACATGGATAACGGTAGCAAAAATGCTGATCGCTGCCAGCTCAATATTGGGCACTGTTGCATATCTCTGTCCAGACTGTGCCCTTGTGTATTCCCACTTTCAAACTATAGCTACATGTTAATGCACTTAGATTACAGAATAGTACATAGCTGGACTATTGGCATTTATGCACTATTATATAATATGCAGCTTGAAGGTGGGCGTACTCATGGGCGGAGTCTAGGCGGAGCAAGCATGTAGGCATTCTTAGGGACAGAGAATGGAGAAAGTAGAAGACTCCCATTAAGTTGCCCCCTGAAAGCTACCACACAGAGTTACTGCTCATCTGAGACAGGTGCATGTGCAAGAATCAGCTCTTATGTATGCATTGGTACTTATGCATATTTGTTGCAAAGTACATTCATAAGAGCTGATTTTTGCACATGCATGGGTCTCAGATTGGGTGTAACTGCGTGGCAGCTTTCAAAGGGGCAATTTAATACAGGCACAGAGGCACATATAAAACTAATGCAACATATGTGCCTTCACAGCTGGCCTTTTATAAAATTACCCTTCACGTGTGCTTCAAGCTAAATTTTACTTCACTTTAGAAAGGTGGAACATGGAATCTTTCTCTCAGTTACTTGTGTATGGATGTGCTAAATGGTTATAAATGAGCCACAGCTATTAAAAGCAACTTAGGAAAAAGAAAGCAAATAACACATGAGCAGCTGTGCCCAGAGGAGGCTGCAAGGTGTGGCTGGGCTTCAGAGTTGCAATGCTGTCTCTCATAATCAAATTGCAAGCACTTCAGATTCATTTGAAATGGTTATCTCTGCTAATAGCAGCACAGAAAGGACAGAGAGGTGAATAGCAGCCTTTCTGTAAGGAGAATGATTTCTCTCGCCTGAGAAGCCATCAGCTTCAGATCTTTTTCATGCATGCTGGTATTAGGAATATGCACAGACAAAAAATGCTTGGTTCATTTTTGAGGCTTCTGTTTTTTACTTTGTTTCAGATATATTTTAATTTAAGAAATTATAAACTGTAATGCACATTAGAACTTTTTGGCATTCACAAATTGATTACACAAGAATAACTTGCTTTGAGTGGCACTAACTTTTGTAAGGCGAGCTAACAAACCAAGGGGTCGATTTTCAAAGTGAGTTAACTGGCCAGAAATGGCTCCTGGCCAGTTAAACCACTTGTTTGGGGCTAACCGATCATATTCAGCAGCACTTAACCGGTTAGTGCTGCTGAAAATTTCCGGTTAGCGCCCAGTTCAAAACCAGCTATTTTGGGGGCGTTCTTGGGGGAAAGTCAGCACTTGGCCAGTTAAGTGTTGATATTCTACACTTAACTACCAAGGTAACTGCATAAATCAGAGTCAGTCCTATCTTTATATGGTTCACCATAGCCAGCTGAATATTGCACTTAACCAGCTATGGTTTAGCTGGCTCCATAAACCCAGAAATTCAATGTGGGAGCCTGAGCATGTCCAACATTGAATTTCTGGGCTGAATATTGACCCTCAAATGTTCATTAATGAATGACCATCTCTATTTGATATTATTTGAAGACCAATTCACTAGATCCCACCATCAGCCTTACAAGTTCATCTCATTTGTAGCTTGGAGTAGTGCTGCTGTTCCAGTACTGAACCCTACACACAGCTTTGCAAGTGCACCCAAGTCCTGCCCTGTATCACCGCTGTTATTCCAGTGTTGAGTCCGACACTGACTCTTCCATTGCACCACTATCCTGACCTACCTCACTACCTGCTTGTCAAACAATGAAATCTGGGCATATGTTTGCCAGTGACCTGCAATAGCCTAAATAATTCATGCTGCAACTGAACTGAATTAGGATAAAATACTTAAGGACGGAAGCACTGGTGGCTGCTGACAACAGTCAGGGGCTAATTTTTTAACAGGGTGCCTAGCCTGCTTATTTTCGAAGGAGAAGGGAGGCCATCTTCCGACACAAATCGGGAGATGGCTGGCCTTCTCCTATAGCCGGCCAAATCGGTATAATCAAAAGCCGATTTTGGCCGGCTTCAACTGCTTTCTGTCGCAGGGACAGCCAAAGTTCAAGGGGGCGTGTCGGCAGTGTACTGAAGGCAGAACGGGGGCATGGTTAAGAGATGGCCAGCCTCGGCCGATAATGGAAAAAAGAAGGCCGGCCCTGACGAGCATTTGGCCGACATTACTTGGTCCCTTTTTGTTCATGACCAAGCCTCAAAAAGGTGCCCAAACTGACCAGATGACTCCCCCAGTGGTCACCAACCCCCTCCCACCCCCAAAAAAATTTTAATACATTTTTTTGCCAGCCTCAAATGTCATACCCAGCTCCATCACAGCAGTATGCAGGTCCCTGGAGCAGTTTTTAGTGCGTACTGCAGTGCACTTAAGGCAGGTGGGCCCAGGCCCATCCCCCCTACCTGTTGCACTAGTGGTGGTAAATGGGAGCCCTCCAACCCCCTCCCCCCCCCAAAACCCACTGTACCCACGTGTAGGTGCCCCTTTCATCCCTAAGGGCTATGGTAGTGGTGAAAACAAAAAAGGGGTGGGGAAAATAGGATCTATTCAAACAATGGGGGAGACGTATGGATTAGTTAAAACAATGATAGCTGTAGCGCCTTCCTCAGGAGTCTATAAAAACAAATATAATAACAGATATAATACATAAATACTGCATACAAAATACATATATCAATGTACGTATATACTAAATAAACATTTATGGTAGTGGTGTACAGTTGCGGGGAGTGGGTTTTGGGGGGATTTGGGGGGCTCAGCACCCAAGGTAAGGGAGCTATGCAGCTGGGAGCAATTTGTGATGTCCACTGCAGTGCCCCCTAGGGTGCCCGGTTGGTGTCCTGGCATATGAGGGAGACCAGTGCACTACAAATGCTGGCTCCTCCCATGACCAAATGGCTTGGATTTGGCCGGGTTTGAGATGGCCGCCATTAGTTTCCATTATCGGCGAAAACCAATGGTGGCCATCTCTAAGGCCAGCCCAAATGTTGAGATTTGGCCAGCCCTGACCGTATTATCAAAACGAAAAATGGCTGGCCATCTTGTTTCGATAATACGGTTGGCTACGCCGCTTTACGGGGCCATCATTACAGATGGCCGCCCTTATAGATGGCCGGCCTCGTTCGATTATGGCCCTCCACATCTGTGTTGGAAACAAGCATCTAGTTTAAGCTTGTCTTATTAATGGCAATATAAGCACATATGTGCCCTTATATAAAAGACACCCAGAACTAAGCCCAGTGGCAAGATAAGCACATATGTGACCTTATACAATAGACACCCAGAACTAAGCCCAGTAGCATGCAGGTTCTCAACACGAACATACATAAGACCTCAGCATGGGATATATGAGGCCTGGTATAAGACCTTCCCCACCTCCATCCTGCAGTCACCCCCACCGCTGCTACTGCTACAGATCATCATCAGCGAAACAACATTAAAACAGTCACAGGCCATAGTCTTTATGTGTGCATTGTCAGGTCCTCTGGCATCAACTTCCTGTTCTGGGACATGGAAGTAGCAGAGCTGATTGCATGTGCATGAAGACTGTGGCTCTGTGACTGCTTTATGAAGTATTGCTGCAGTTGCTGCTGCTGGTCTGTAGAAGCAGCAGCAGAGGCTGGGGTAGCAGAAGATGCCGAGGGTAGAGGAGAGACAATGGACATCTGAGGCTGGCATAGAGGCTGGCTAGTAATGTTCTTCATCACAATTTTTGGGTTGGGAGGTGTGGTAGCCGTGTTAGTCCACTCTTAAAGGTTATCAATAGAAATCAAACAAAATAAAACATGGAAAAGAAAATAAGATGATACCTTTTTTATTGGACATAGCTTAATACATTTCTTGATTAGCTTTCGAAGGTTGCCCTTCTTCGACAGATCGGAAATAAGCAAATGTGGTAGCAGATAGTATATATAAGAGAAACATCAAAGCATTACTTTGACAGGTTGGGAGGGAATTAGTGACCACTGGGGGAGTAAGGGGAGGTCATCCCTGATTCTCTCCAGTGGTCATCTGGTCATTTGGGGCACCTTTTTGTGCCTTATTCGTAATAAAAATAGGTCTGGGTGAAAACGTCCAAGATTTAGTCCTGGACATCTTTGCTTTGTTCTATTATGGCTCAAAGACATCCAAGTCTTAGGAACGCCCAAGTTCCATCTTAAACATGCCTCCGATATGCTCCCTTGAGATTTGGACATCCTTGCAACGGACTTCTGAGAAAGACGTCCAAAATGAGGTTTCGATTATACTGATTTGGCTGTTTCTGTGAGATGGATGCCCAAATGCCGATTTATGTCACTTTTTGGACATCCATCTCTTTCGAAAATGAGCCTGCTAACAATATATTTCTATATTGCTGATACCTTCAGGTTCTTAGTGGTTTACAATAATTAAAAATACCAAGACAGTTTCTTGGGAAGCAAAAAAGAAAGACTCTTATTCAAGAACTAATTTTAACACAGTTCTTTAAAAGATTTTTCTTGAATAAGAAAAATAGATAACTGAGCAGCCAAACAAATATTAAAATCACTCCAGGGCCTCGATGCTTGAACTGCAAGAAGTCAATCAAACATTTTACATCTCTTTACTCCCTTAATAGATGGAAGGATGAAAAGTGAATTGTGAAATGATCTTCTATTCCTATTATTGGAAATAAATTCCAAAATGCTCAAGGTATGGAACAGCTTGTAAAAGAATACAACCATGCACAAAAAAAGGAAACATGTACAATAATAATGCAGTCATAGAGGCTTTGATCTTTAGCTGTGCTAGTCTTTGGAGGAAGGGTAAACTGGAGAGGCAGAATCAGGGTTAGATTAATGAGAACTGGAAGAGTTTATAACCGTTACTTCTCTGTCATCCTCACAGTCTCCACGGTTCATAGGGAGAAGGCAAAGCCTCATTGAAGATGCCCGGAAGGAGCGAGAGGCTGCAGTGGCAGCAGCGGTGGCAGCCGCTGAGGCCAGTGATGTCATGGACAGCATTGTGTTTGAAGAAAAGAATGGGAAGGCCATGGTGAATCTTGTCTTCACACCGAAAAATACCAAGACATCATCCTTATCTCGCACGCTCAAAGTATTTGAGGTGAGTGTCTTGTACATTTACTCATGTGCATTCATTCGTTTTCTGTAGCACCATGTGGACCTGCACATAAGAACATAAGATAAGCCATGTTTCTGACAGGTACTTGTGACCTGGATTGTCTACTGTTGGAAGCAGGATACTGGGCTAAATGGACCATTGGTCTGACCCAGTAAGGTTATTCTTATGTTGACTTATTTCAAGGTTCATCGAGCCCAACATCCTGTCTCTTACAATGACTAATCCAGGCCACAAGGATCCTGCAGATCCCAAAAAGTAGATCTATTTCCCATAACTACTTTCCAGAGATGAACAATGGCTCCCTCGTCTACCTGACTAATAATTTTTCATAGACTTTTTCTCCAAGAACTTGTCCAATCCTTTTTTAAATCCCATTATTTATTCACTTTGACCACATCCTCCAGCAACAGATTTCACAGTTTAATGTGTGCTTCATTAAAAATAAATTCTACACTTTGGGCCCGATATTCAGCCCCCAGTGATCAGTGTTTTGCTGACTGCTGCCAGTGCTATACCCAGAAATTCAATGCCAGGCCATGCCTGGATACTGGCATTGAATGCACAGGTTTCAAGAGCTGGCTAGCATATACAGCTGGTTAAGTGTGATATTCATCATGAGTTACCACATAATGATAGGACTAACTTTTATGTGTCCTATTTATGCAGTTAACCTGGCCAGGTAACTGCTGAATATTGGCACTTAACCAGCTAAGTGTTGACTCCACCCTCAGAATGCCTCCAAAATAGCCAGTTTTCAGTTCGATGCTAACTGGTTATTTCCAGTGGTGCTAAGCGGTTAAGCACCACTGAAAATTAGCGGTTAGCCCTGCACAGGTGATTTAACCAGTCAGGAGCTTTTTTCTGGCCAATTATGTTTAAACGATTTTTATTCAACATGTAAACTCTGGGCAAACATTACACGATAGGCAGTACACTTCAATTTGAATATAACTAATCATCAGTTTGCTACCTATTATCCAACAACTAACAGATGTCATCCCGTTCCCCCTCACACATCCTCTCCCCCCTCCCCACATCCCCATTTACCCCAACCCTCCCAGTACTCTCTACCCCCTTTCCCCGATCCCCTCTGCCCCCCTTTTCCTGTTTGCACACCCTATTGTTGGGCCTATCTACCTTCCGCCCTCTCCTCATGGTAGCCCATTGAGTACTTGACTGTGTGCTCTCGGTGATATCTTATTAATATATTTCCTCCAAATAGCCAGAAATCGTGCTTGTCTTTTTGGTGTCAATCGTGCCCCTCTCGCTTCCCAAACCATGAGCTGATGCAGCTTATTTCTCCAGTACCAGTAGGAGGGAGGCACATCCATTAGCCAGTGATTAAGGATGCACTTCTTCCCCACTATGCAGGATTTATTCAAAAACAGGCGTTCCTCTTGTGTTCCCACCCCCCCCCCCCCATTGCCCAGGCATACCAAGCAGCATTCTGTCAAAGGTAATCACAATTGAATATCCTAGTACCCCACTCAGGAATTTACCCAGGTCCCACCAAAAGGATTTGATGTACCTGCACTGCCAGAGGCAGTGCTTTTCTGGCCAATTAAATTGCATTGAATATCAACCCCTTTGCTTTCAGTCTGCAGGCCTTTAGTTTCATGGAGTGTCCTCTTGGTTTTGTGTTGTTTGACAGGTTACATAACTGTTCCCTATTTATCCATTCCACTCCACTCATTTTGTAAACTTCTATCATATTCCCTCTCAGTCTTCTTTTCTTCAAGCTGAAAAATCTTAACCTCTTTAGCATCTCTTCAAAAGGAAGCTGTTCTAACACTTTTAAAGGAGTGGAGGAATAGCCTAGTGGTTAGTGCAGTAACCTAAGAACTAGGGGAACTGGATTCAATTCCCACTACAGCTCCTAGTGACTCTGGGTAAGTTACTTAACCCTCCATCGCCCCATGTACAAAAAAAGTGCCTGTATATAATATGTAAATCACTTGATTATAACCACAGAAAGGCAGTGCATCAAATCCCATCCCCTGTCCTTAATTTTTGTCACTCTTCTAGTTGCACTATATCCTTTTTGAGGTGGGGCAACCAGAACTGCTCATAGTACTCAAAGTTTAGACACACCAGGGACCTACACAGATGCATAGTGATATTCTCAGTTTTGTTCTCCATCCCTTTTAAGATAATTCCTTATATTCTATTTGCTTTTTTTTAGCAGACATGGTATACTGGACTGAAAATTTCAGTGACTTATCCACAACAGGCCCAATATTCAATTGTAGTGGCCAGTGGTTAAGAAAACTGCAGCCACCACAGTTAACATAAAAAACAGATATTCAGCACCTGCACCCAGATTCTGGCTGGCACTGAATATTTATTTCATCACACTTGATATACCGCTGGTGCCTTCACATGGGCATAAAACTGTTTACAATATAAATTTAAAAAGGAAGAAGAGTAGAAGGAGGGGAAGAGAGGGAGAGAAGTTATGTAGTTGTTGGAAAAGGCCTGGAGAAAAGATGGGTCTTTAAAGCTTGCTTAAACGGAGCAAGATAGGGTTGGTTTCTGATGTGAAGAGGAAGGTTTTTCCAGAGTTTAGGGCCCAGATAGCTGAAGGCAGTGTCAGGAGTGGTGGAGAGATGGCTTTGGTCAGCAGAATGAAGGGCCCGGAGGGGGAGGGGTATAGGGAACGAGGAGGTTGGAATGGTAGGAAGGAGCAGAGGAAAATCTGGATATGAAAACCAGGATGGAAATGGTTTACTAAGATGTGCTAGCATTTTTAGTGCACGCTAACAATGAGCATGCACTAACGCTAGAGAGACCCAAATATTCCTATGGGTATATCTAGCATTAGTGCAAGCTAAAAACACTAGCGTGCATACAATGCAGCTTAGTAAACAGGGCCCTTAAATTAAGTACCATTTTAACAAGCTTGTTAAATTTGTGAGAGGGTGGAGGAGGGAAGAAGTTTTGTGTTTTACATTTTCAAATGATTGCCGCTATAAAACTTTTAATAGCTGTATGCATAACATTTTAAAATGTAGATTAATTTTACATTTGTAAATGTTTTATCCTTTAATCACCTCCGTGATAGGTTTTTTTGTGGGGAAACCAGCAAAAAAGGGTGGGACTGGGACTAGGAAGCCCTATGCAAGAGAACAAAGTGGTGCCCAATGCTTCCCCACCCCCCTCACCACCTCCTCTGCAACCCTAAAGAGGTCAGACAAGCCAGGGAATGGTATCTGCAAATATCCAGTCAGCTCTCTCTTGGCTCAGTGGTGGGTTGATTGCTTAGTTTTCTGTAGCAAAAAATAATACACCCGACCTGGTACTGCTGCAGAGTACAGAGCAGCCACAGTAAATACTTTGAGACTGAGAGCTAGCTGACTACTAGTTAGTAGCAGTGACTAATGCTACCATCGCAGGCAGCGGGTGAGCAACTACTACTTCCTGGCTGCACGTGGAAGTCTCTGGAAAATTTGCTCAGCTGTATGTGGTGGTGGTCCCCACATGCACGCGCCAGTAGTCAGGTGACCTCTGATGCTGCTGGCCTTTGAGTGTGTCAGACAGTGTGAGCCTACATCAACCCAAGCAGAGAGGGCTTAGTCCCTGCAGACTGATTGCAAACTTGCAGAGCAGTACCAGCCCATCTCTGCCAAGGAGCTTCACCAGGTTCTGCAGTTGGAGACAAGTGATCAGCCCTAATGGAGGAGTTAAGGGGAACTTAGCCAGGCTGCAGGAGCAGGACGATGCTGAACACAACATGCACAGGTGACAACTTTGGCGCATAAGTACCACTTCCTGTGAGTCCTCCTCGCTTCAATCAGCGCAGCCACACTAATCTGTTGCTAAATTAGGAGGAGGAGGAGGCAGGAACGGGGGCCACCTCGGAGGACTCTGGGTAGGTGAGAGGCTGATGGTACACTTTCTCAACAATCATACTTGGGGGGGGGGGGGGGGGACTAGGGTTTCAAAGTGATGTCAGACACTGGCTTGCATCTGATTGGGCCTGGACTTTCAGTCCCAGCTCAGCTGTTTCTGGGACCAGAAGTTCGGGCCCAATCAGCTACAGGCTGGGTCTGACATCGCTTGTAGAGGGGCAGAAGCAGGAGCAGGAGGAGGAGGTGTGAAAATAGTAAAGAGCTGACAGAGGAGGCTGTATTCCAAAAGCAAAATCAATTATCTTGATTTGCAACAAAAGCATGACATATCCTGTTTGTAGATCCTTGATCTCCTTTCTCTTTGTGGACCTTGGCTACAACTTGGTATTTGCACAGCCCGGCTCACAGCTCATATCACAATGCAGCACTGGCGTCATCAGTGACATAGTAAGTTCTGTGCCTTGTCTTGCTGGACAGGCATGGATTTTGTAATTAATGTGAAGGAATTAAAGATTCTTTGATGGCTCTGAAGCCTTTTATTGGCAAAATAAAAAAGTAACCAAGGATGATTTTGAGACCTAATGCTGACCTTCTGAAAGGTGCCATGTGAATTTGAAATTTCGATATTCAGCAGCCAGGTAGGAGTAACTCCTATCAAGATGTGCCACTCACTGTGCCCATACCTAGATATTCAATGGTATCATTCACATAATGCCACTGAAAATTCTTACTGATCACCTTGGCACTATCTAGGGTGGAGATCAGAATTTATCCAGGAACCGGTGCTAAATAGTAGTGGAATTTGGATAACCTCCAGCTGCCATCTTGTTCCCAGATATTCAGCACTGGAATCCAGGTACGGCATGGCACGAATGTCCGCATACAACTTTTAACGCTGTGGGCAGTGTTTTAAAGCAATGCCACTGTGGAGTTTACATATCAGTGGAATTTATTTCTCCCTGCATTGAGGCTGAGCAATAATGAAATCTGATTTTTTTGAGGTAAAATGTTATTTTATCTGCAGAAAACTTCTACGATTGTCCATCCAATCAATAAAGCTATGCCATAGCTGCAGCAGGGCTGGCTTTGAGATTTTAAATGATTTGGAAGTCATAGGAGCAGCAGGTTTCAGCAAATTGCAGGCCTGGGGAACCAGGTTCGATTCCCGTTGCTGCCTGATGGCTGGCAGTGGGTGAGATCCTCTGATATCCCTCTGCAGATCCATGTGACCCTGGGCGTCACTTGGTCCTCCATTGCCCCAGGAATGATATATAACTTAGATTTTGAGAAAATTAGGCACAGTGCAAAGTACCTGTAATAGAAAAACACGTGGAGGGGCATAATCGAACAGAAACGCCTATCTCCATGGGCGTTTATCTCCGAGAACGGGTCCGTGAAGGGGCGGACCCAAGCGTATTTTCGAAAAAATTAGACGTCCATGTTTTATTCGCCAAGTTATGAGCTGGGCGTTTTTGCTTTTCAGCGATAATGGACAATGAAATCGCCCAGCTCAAAAACGAATAAATCCAAGGCATTTGTTCGTGGGAGGGGCCAGGATTCGTAGTGCACTGGTCCCCCTAACATGCCAGGACACCAACCAGGCACCCTAGGGGGCACTTTTACAAAAACAGAACAAAAGGTAAAAGAGCTCCCAGGTGCATAGCACCCTTCCCTTGTGTGTAGAGCCCCCCAAATCCCCCTCAAAACCCACTGCCCACAAGTCTACACCATTACTATAGCCCTAAGGAGTGAAGGGGGGCACCTACATGTGGGTACAGTGGGTTCGGGGGGGGTTGGACGACTAAGCATTAAGCAGCACAATTGTAACAGGTAGGGGGGGATGGGCCTGGGTCCACCTGCCTGAAGTCCACTGCACCCCCTAACAACTGCTCCAGGGACCTGCATACTGCTGCCAGGGAGGTGGGTATGACATTTGAGGGTCAAAATAAAAAGTTGTGAAACATCATTTTTTGAGGTGGGAGGGGGTTTATGACCACTGGGGGAGTCAGGGGAGGTCATCCCCGATTCCCTCCAGTGGTCATCTGGTCATTTAGGGCACTTTTTGGGGCCTTATTCGTGAAAAAACAGGGTCCAGGAAAAGTGCCCTAAATTCTAGCTAAAAACGCATACTTTTGTCCCATTATCTGTGAAATGCGCCCATCTCTGTTCGGCAGATAACCACGCCCCAGTTCCGCCTTCGCCACACCTCTGACACGCCCCCATAAACTTTGTCCGCATCCGCGACGGAGTGCAGTTGAAAACGCCCAAACATCGGCTTCCGATTATACCACTTTATTCGTTTTTGTGAGATAAACGTCCATCTCCCGATTTAGGTCGGAACTTGGGCGTTTTTCTCGTTCGATTATAAGCTGGATAGTCACCTCAGGGATCACTTGCAGTATATCAAGTACTGAAAACAAATAAAAGAAAGACAAAAAGAAAGAAAGAAACTGGCAGGCCTCAAAAAAAAAAAAAAAAGCTATCACAACTTCCAAATGATCTACTTTATGGATATATTACATAAATCATTGCTTACTCACACCTGTAAAATTCTCCCTTCATAATGATATATATTAGAGTGGACCTAAAGCCATCCTGAAGCAATGGGAATGGAATGAAGATGAGCCTGCTGCCTGAGTTCCTTCCTGTTACACCATTTGTTTGAACATTCATTAGGTTGCCAACTAGATCCAGATTCACCCGACAGGGTTGATCCAGTCCTGGGCTTACCCCATTGAATGCAGGGACTTGTGGTTCTAATTTCCCCATTGGATTCCCTATGAAAAGCAAGGCTGCAAGTACCTGCATGCATTGGGGTAAGCCCAGGATTGGATCATCCCTGCTTGGCGAATCTGGATCTAGCTGGCAACCTAATGAGTGTGCAAGGGTCCGTCAGATGGTTGCTGTGAGGAACTATCAGAAATCAGTGGATCATACCTTCAACTCCATCTGGCCATGCACAGGAAGGCTATGAGAAAAGATATCTGGAATGACATTTGCATACTGGAGGCTGTGTCTGCTGTACGTGTGGTTACATCCCCACTTAACACAATCAAGCTGTCAAATTACAGCTAATCTATTAATCATGCCAGGATGGTGCAACAGGGAACTTGAAAGATAAATTAGAAAACTGGAGTCTAAATTGAATTAGTTGGTGTCTTGGTGTCTGTTCCATCTTGCATTTTTATTTCCAATCATGTAAAAATCAAAGTTGCTGCTCCTTTTTCAAATGCTGAAGAGCTGAAATATTTAGTGGGTTTAAGCCTGCCTGGATTGTTGCCTGCTTCCTATGGGACTATAAGGGCAGACACCTTTCTTCTTCCTTATGGTAGGAGAATTAATGAAGGAAACACAGGTTATTTTACTTACTTTTATCCATTTTGGTGGTGCCTCTCTGACTTTCTTCATGAATAAGAATTTGCTGTTCCCATTGGAATTGTGGGAACCAATGACTCTGAATTTCCCTCCTTTTGCTGCCCATTTTCACATTAGTGACTGTGAAATTTCCCCTTTCTGCCCTTTTCCCATCCCACTGTATTGTAGGAATGGGCTGTCATTTGAAACATCTTAAAGAGTGCACGCTATATACAAATAAGGAGCAATTCCATGAAGAGTGCTAAAAGTTAGGTGCCTAAAATCTAGGCACTAAGGGGCCAATGATCAAATTCCCCATGCTGTTCACAACAGTGCTGAAAAATTAGCACCGGAACTGTGCGGGGAATTAAAGCCCCAATGATCAAAACTAATAGTATGCATATTTATGCGTGCTATTAGTTTTGATCATGGGAGTACTTCTGCGAGAGGATTGTGTCTGGGCATGTGCCTTGGGCACAATCCTCCCACAGTAGTTGTTTGACAGATCCGGACTGTCAAAAAAAAAAAAAAACCCTGGACCTGTGAAATAGAAGGTATCCCCTCCCCCCATCCTGCATACACTGGACATCCAGTCCCCCTAACCACCCCAGACAAGTTTCCCTGGTAACTCAGTGGCCTTCTCCCTCCTCCCCACCCCTGGACACAAGGGCACAAGTGGGCTGGAGGTCTGGTGGACCTCTAGCCCTCTAACTCCCCCCAACAGCAATAAATGGTCCCTAGTGGCCCAGTGGGCAACCCTATCCATACCCCTCACCTGCCCTGGTGGCTTAGTGCACCCAAACCCCCACCTTACCTTTAGAAGGGAGGAGGGAGTAGCACTGGATGTCACCTTCAAAATGACAGCACCCTGCCCTGTCCAGTGCACTAAGCCACCAGGAGGTGGGGGTGGGACTAGGGTTACTCACTGGGCCATTAGGGACAGTTTTTTGTGTTGGGGGGAATAGGGGGGCTAGAGGTCTTTGTGTTGGGGGGATCAAGGGGATGGGGGAGAGAAGGCCATTGGCCACCAGGAAAACTTGTCCAGAGGGGCCTGTAAGCATGCAAGTGCTAATAGTGCTGGGAAGGAGCAGGCTGTCTTGGTATAAGTGGGTACCAATGACATAGGAAAATGTGGGAGAGAGGTTCTGGAAGCCAAATGTAGGCTCTTAGGTAGAAAGCTCAAATCCAGAACCTCTAGGGTAGCATTTTCTGAAGTGCTACCCGTTCCACACACAGGGCCCAAGAGACAGGCAGAGCTCTGTAGTCTCAATGTGTGGATGAGACGATGGTGCAGAGAGGAGGATTTTAGATTTGTTAGGAACTGGGCAACATTCTGGGGAAGGGGGAGCCTATTCCGAAAGGATGGGCTCCACCTTAACCAGGGTGGACCAGGCTGCTGGCATCAGCATTTAAAAAGGAGATAGAGCAACTTTTAAACCAAAAACTGGGGGAAGGCTGACAGTCGCTCAAAAGCGCATGGTTCAGAATAAGGTATCTTTCAAAGATATCACCAAAACACTTACTTAAAACAATACTTAAACACCCTCCTCCCCAGTCCCGTCCAATCTTAACCAATACATTTTGGAATCTTTAGGCTATTGACCCTTCCACTCTGCCCTCCAGTGTTTCAAATCTCTTCTCTACCACTATGCTATCCAAGTCTGTCAATGAGGCTGTCTCTTCCTATAATAATATTCTCTCCTCTGCTCTGGATACTCTTGCTCCTCCCATCCCCCATTCTGTAAAACGTACCAAGTTTAATCCCCCACAACATACTCCCCTTAACCCCAATCCCAACCTCAGTGCTGTAGATACGTCCTCCCTAGGCATACCTTCTAATCCCTGGTGGACCAGAGGGTCATTGAGGGCTCCTGCTCCTATTGACTGGCCTCACAAAATGGCTGCCATGACCTCTTGTGGCAGTCTTGTGGTACTACATTAGGCCTAAATTAGGTCACTTAGCGATACGGGTGCTGGCAATGACTACTGCCAGCCCCCGTATAACCCTGGGCTCCTCTGTAATACTGCTCCCTGTACCACCCCTGACCTGAGCACTCTTTTTGTAAGCAATCAGAGGCCATATTCAGCTGCACTGTCCAGTTTAGTGCTGCTGAATATCAGGGGTTAAGAAGCAAGAGGGGATTTAAACGGGTAGAAGTCTCTCCTGCCTGCTTAAATAGCTCTGAATATTGGGCTCATATTGTTTGAATTTCTCACCAAGGATTCTTTTTCCTGCCGCAGTGAGATGCAGCCCATCATAACAATATAGTGTCATATTTTTCCATGTATCGCACCATCTTCCTATACACCTAAAACCTTTTTGGTGACACCAGGCTTTGAGCCACCTATTGAAGTTTTCAATATTTTGTAATCTTTCCTCTCCTTTTCCATAAATAAGTAGAACTTCAGAAAAAGCTACAGTCTGTACCAACAGTTTTAACCCCTCTCCCAGTTTCCAGAAAGCTCTCTGTGCTACAAGAGGATTATTATTGGCTGGCTTATTTGTTCTTAGGTGGATAGCAACATCAGTGTTAGAACCCTCTTCTCTGATTATAGTCAGTATTTGCCTGGTAATCCTGCTAGATGAGGATCCTGGAAAGCATTTTACTTTGTTGGGCCCTTGAACTGTGTTCCAAAGTTAATGCCTCTAATAATGGAATCACCTAGCAGCAACAATTTTCTGGTTTGAGCAAAGAGGTGCAGATTGATGTATTTGGGGAGTAGAAATCCAAGGGAGCCATATGTCCTAGGAGGTGAGAAGCTGACATACACAGACAGGGAGAAGGGGACCTTGGGGTGATATTGTCTGAGGATCTGAAAGCAACAAAACAGTGTGATAAGATAGTGGTCATAGTCAGAATGCTAGGCTGCATAGAGAAGCTTAACCTGCAGAAGAAAGGAGGTATTGATGCCCCTGTACAAGTCATTGGTGAGGCCCCACCTAGAGTATTGTGCTACGTTTTGGAGGCCATATCTTGCTAAAGATGTAAAAAGACTTGAGGCGGCCCAGAGAACGACAAAAAAAAGGTATGGGGCTTGCGACACAAGATGTATGAAAGAGACTGGAAGACTTGAATATATACAGTATGCCCTAGAGGAAAGATATGATACAGATGTTTAAATGCTTGAAAGGTATTAATATAGAAACAAATCTTTTCCAGAGAAGGGGAAATGGTAAAACTAGAGCACATGAATTGAGGATGTGGGGTGGTACACTTAGGAGTAATACCAGGAAATCTTTTTCATAGAGTGGGTGGTCAATGCCTGGAATGTCCTCCCAAGGGAGGTGGTAGAAACAAAAATGATGACAGAATTTAAGAAGGCATGGGATGAACACAGAGGATCTCCAATTAATTAGAAAATAAATGGTATTAAAATACCCAAAACTTAAATAACTGCATGTGTGTGGATGTGTCGAGTGACGCTTAGGTGGCAACTCCAACTGTGAAGAACTAAGGTCAGTGCCAGGCATACTTGTATGGTCTGTGTCCCATATATGGCAATGTGGATTAGGATGGGATGAAAAGGGTTTCAATGGAAATTTTAGTAGCTGGAACATATGGACCGTGCCAGGCAGACTTTTACAGTCTGTCTCTCGCAAACAACAAGACAGATAGGCTGGAGTGGGTTTCAATAGCAAATCCAGTAGTTGGATCATAAGGACAGTGCTGGGTGAATTTCTATGGTCTATGTCCCAGAAATGCCAAAGAAAGACCATGATCAAGTATTGTCATTGTTGGTTTATTCATGAATTGATAATGAGTATGACTGTTGGGCAGACTGGATGGATCATCCAGGTCTTTATATGCCATCATTTATTATATTATAGTCTGTCACAAAAAGCATGAAAATGTAGCCAGCAAATCCAAATATTGTCAATCATCCAGGAGCAGTCTGATGTAGTTTAGTACAATTTCTAGTGTGCTGGGCTTGCAGCACCATGGACAGCACTCAGCTCAGTAGATTGTGATGCAGATCAAGGGCAGTCCTAAATCTCTCTGAGCTCACATTCAAACAGCTGGTAAGGTACATTTTCTGAACTGTTGTCAATTTGCTGTCTTTATTATGGTGGTTTGATTATTGGGAGTGAGTGATGAGGTAGGTAGAAACTGAACATTGATTGGAAGAGGAAAAGTACTATAAATGGTGGGCAGATGCCCAAACTAGATCAGCTATTAAGCAATACATGGGCACCTTCCCTGCACTGCTGTATGATTTTAGCCTTAAATTTTGCATATGTAAATTTTTGTTTGGGGAGGGTGCACTTATAGATGTAAATCGGAAAGAAACTGTGTTTCTTAACTGTACTCTTTTTTTTAAAGTTCATTTTATTGCATTATATAAAAGAAAAACACAGCAACCACAAACAAAATAGTTACCAGAAAGGGAATGGGACTTGATATACCACCTTTCTGTGGTTTTTACAACTACATTCAAAGTGATTTATTATATATATAGGTACTTACTATAAGTACTTAGTATATACAGGTACTTATTTGTATCTGGGGTAATACAATGTTTAGGGTCTGATTTACTAAGCTTTTTCTTCATAGACATACTATTGAATTTAAGATCTTAGGGACCCATTTACTGAAGTCCAGTGCAGTTACTGAATGAATTATCACACAGCAACAAGAACAGTCACCATGACGGCATGGCTGTGTGTGCTAATTCACACACTTAAGGAGATAAGTTTATAAGGAAACAACTAATGTTAGGCATCATGTATGTGCATAAAAGCTAGTATTTTAGTCATTTACATGTATGTTTACACATGTGTACATAATAAAAAGTGTCAATATGCACGTAACTATCTTCAATAGTATTTACTTTGTAGGTAGAAGTTCATATGGGTAGAGCCTGGATGGAGTTTCACTTACACATACAATTTATGGAATATTATAAATTACACACATATCCCCCAAATCACTGTTTCCTCTAAGCTATCACATTTTCAATAGTGAGTGACAGCCAAGCTCTGCAGGACTTCAGGGAACCTGCCTGTCCCTAGTGAATGAAAGCACAATGTTGAAGCACTGCCCCCTCCCCCCACACACTAGCAGCAATTCAGTTGAAAGACTCCCGCTCAGGTTAGAAGGAACAGTGCCCAAATCTAAGTGCAAGCTCTATGGCTGTCATAAGTGCTCACTTTGAAACACATATGTGCATGCTTACCTTGTTATGTTAGTATTCTATAAAGGAAAGTAGGCACCTCCTCTCCATTATACTATAGGCTCCAAATAAGCACCCTCTAGGTGCAGAAATATACGCACCTCTTTCTAGAAGTGCTCTCTAACTACATCCATTCATCAAGTAAATCTCTCTTAGCTGTATCCTTCTCCTCCACTGCCAAATCCAGACTCCGTTCCTTTCATCTTGCTGCACCATACACCTGGAATAGACTTCCCAGTATGTCATTGCTCCAGCTCTGGTATAACAAAAGAGAGGGAACAAAGTACAAACTAAAGTCCAAACAAAAAAACAGCACCACGGGCCTTTAAAATGGAACAAAGTTCTTTAATGAATGAGCCTTGACCCGACACGGGCCGTGTTTCGGTGACTAGCACCTGCGTCAGGGGTCACAGTGATGACGTGGAAAACTTGGGGAATAACTCGAATATTTTCATCTACAATATTCCTTACCCCACGTCTCATGTAGTAAAAGCTACAAAGCACCAAGGCACTTTCACTTTCTGTATCAAAATGGATGAAAAACACTGCCAAATCCAGACTCCGTTCCTTTCATCTTGCTGCACCATACACCTGGAATAGACTTCCCAGTATGTCATTGCTCCAGCTCTGCCCATCTTCAAATCTAGGCTAAAAGCCCACCTTTTTGAGGCTGCTTTTAACTCCTATCCCCTATTCACTTGTTCAATACCCATGTCTGTTTTATTATTCCCACTTTAAGTAATTCCCTTATCCCTTAGTTTTCCTGTTTGTCTATTTTGATTAGATTGTAAGCTCTGTTGAGTAAGGACTGTCTCTTACATGTTTATTGTACAGTGCTGCATACATCTAGTAGTACTGTAGAAATGATAAGTAGTAGTAGTAATTTCCTGGAGTAAGACAGGAAATGGACAGGCTGAGGGCAGGATATGGATGTGGACTACACCTTGATGTTAGTGCATGGCAACAATGGAATGAGTTTGTTTCATTTCATATGGAGCCAAAAAAATATTTAAAAAATAAAACCCATCAATGAGTTTCTGTGTTTGTTTTTACTGCATATTTGCAAATAGCGTGTGCTCAAAATCTAGTGAGATGAAGAAAATGGGAGATAAAATCACATGAAATGAAACTTGGAAGCCTCCAAATAAAATGAAATGAAAAATGGTTGGTGTACATCCACCGCCCATTATTACCTTCAGTGCTATAGGAACTGGGTATGTGCATTTGTTAAGGCACTTTAAAAAAAAAATTAGGGCCCTTTTACCAAACTGCTGTAAAAAATGGCTTTAGCGTATCTTTACGTAGGTCATTCCTAAGTGCTAAGGCCATTTTTTCTGCAGGGGTAAAATGGCCACGTTTTCTATTTTCTGTATTAATGGCCACATGCTAGTTTTTCCATTAGTGTGTGGCCATTACTGCGTGAGCTCCTTTCACCACCTATTTTGTAGGTGGTAAGGGCTCACATGCTAACCATGTGCTAATTGATTAGCATGCGGGAATGTAGCTGTGCTAACCACAGCATTCCCCCTCTCCACCTCCAGACCCACCCCCAGCGCTAAACAATAAAATTATGCTCTGATCCCAAAATTACCACAGGTCGCCTGAGCCTGCCTCATGATAAGGGTTTTTTTTAGCTGCAGTAAGAATGCATTAGTGTTTAGTAAAAGGACTCCTTAGTGTGTACAAATTTAATCTAATGCTCATTAACCTGTGAATTAATGCGTACTGTTGATTTGGATGTGTTAAAAGTTCTAATGTGCATTAAAATGTTATAAAACTGAATATCTGGCATGAATTGGAAAAAAAAATCAACAAAAACAAAGCAAACATCAGGGAAATGTCTTGAAAATCTAAAAATGAACAAACCGTATTTTTCCTGTGCACATTATGGAGATCATTGTGTGCAAATGCTGATTTTAGGAATGCCCCCTTTTACAGACACAGATGCTGCAGGAAGCATAGTTTTATAGGATGCATGTTCTGCGTGTGGTTTTGGCAGTCCAATGAAATATGCATGTATTCCACTATTTACAATCCCCCAAATTCTATATATGGTGCCTTATGTTGCACACGCTAATTTGGCTAAATTGTGCGTGCAACTTAATTGATTAAGAAGCTAATCAGCACTGATAATTGGTAATCAACAACTAATTAGCAGCACTAATTGGTTTTAATTAGAATTTATATGCACAACTTTCTAGGCATATTTTACAACACAGTGCATGTAGATTCTGACATGCACAGTCAAAAAGGGGGCGTGGCCATGTTTAGAATGGGTGGGGTTTGGGCATTTCAAAAAGCTATGTGCACTATTATGGAATACACCCGATCTGTGCCTAACTTAGGTACAGGTATTTAGGCCTGGCTTTAATGGGTGTGCCTAAATTTTAGTCATAAGAACAGCATGCAGGCATATTCTATAAACTACACTATAAACTACACCTAACTTCAGGCATAGGTTATAGAATCATGCTAACCATGTGGTTTTTCAGCACCAATTTTTAAGGTGCCATTTATAGAATTTGGCCCAAGGGAAAATACATGTATATTTAAAAACAATTTCCCTGTTAGCATTTACACCTGCTCCAAGACACAGACAATTGTCAGCCACTTGCTCATTTGGACCTGAGATCCACCACCACCTGGAAAATTCCAGAAATGTTATTTAACTCATCCTTAATTGCTCTTCTTGTACATGTAGGTGTTATTCAACACTTAACAAATGTAAGTAACATGCATGTTGCAAGATCAGCAATTCAAAGCTATTCAAGAAATTTATGCTTCTAACTTTGAGTGCTTTCCCCCTGATTCCGTAAAAGTTGTCAAAAATGGTGCAAGCAAATTTAGGAGTGCTTCCAATTTGTGCACGCAATTTAATAGAAAATGAGCCAATTAGTGCCAATAATTGTCTTTTAAACAAGCAATTATTGGCTCTAATTAGATTTAATTGAGGCTTACACACGTAAATTTAGGTGCATGATCTACACCTAAAATTTACACATGGCCCGGAAAAGGGGGCATGGAAATAAGAGGGTCATGGTCATTTCAGGGCAGATCAGGGCATGGTTTTGAGCTATGCATGTAATTATAGAATAATGGTGCTGCACATGTAAATTTAGACAGGGGCATTTGCACCATATTTTTTTGGCAGCATCTAAGTTTACGCATGACCTCTCCACTTATGCGTTATTCTATAAACCATGCTGAACTTTTGGCACAGCTTACAGAATATCGCTTAAGTGTTTTTTTTTTTCTGGCACTGATTTTTTTGGGTGTCATTTATAGAATCCAGCTCTAAGCTCCTAAATTTGCCTCTGAAAATTCATTAGGACTGAGGGCTCCTTTTACAAAGTGGCTAAAAAAGAAGTACCGCCGGGCTACCGTAGCAGCTTGGTGGTAATTTCCACCCCCAGTGTGCCATCATATCTGGCACTACAAAAATATATTTATTTTTGTAGCATCGGTATGTACCCGGTGGTAATCAGTCATTTCCTCCCAAAAAGAAAGATCTACTGTAGTAAAAGGGGGTCTTGGCACATGAAAAACACACACTGATGCAAGCACAGGCCCCCTTTTGCCACAGCTTGATAAAGGGGGCCCTGAGTGCCTAAATGTATGCTCAAAATGTCACTACTCTTAAATTTAAGAGCATAAAAATTGAATGGCAGCAGGGGTGGATTGAAGGTGGGGAAATAAGTTAGAAGTTTAATATTGATTCAGCTTTAGGGTCATAAATATAGGCAAATGAATGTCGGGTCTACATTTATAAGTGGATTCTATAATGAACTGCACCTAAATTCTAAAGCATGCAATTCAAAAGGGGCGTTCCTGGCCAGTTGGATAGCGCTGAATATTGGGCCCATAGTTTATAGTGTGTAAATCAACTTTATTTATCTTAAATGCATTTTGTGTGCACTAAGGAGACCGTTTGCTATAATATGCTAACCAGGTAGAAGGTAATTTTACAAGATGGTGCCCACTGTAGGTGCTGCTTTTGGCACCTATTTCATGACTGCTCCATAAAGAAAAGTAGGCACCCACATCTATTATGTTATTATTATGTGTTGGTTTACTTTTTGCCTGGTTTTGTTTTTTGATTCTTATATACCTTCATCCCCATTATCATTGACTTGAATTGTAAACTGCTTAGATGTCTTGTGTATTCATAGCAGTATATCAAATAAGATTAAACTTGAACTTCTTTATAGAATATTAGCAGAACTGGATGAAAGCAGGTGTACATTAAGGAATGAACACTTACACCAGCCCCTGCCTAGATATTAGCACAGATGTACATAAATAATAGACTTCTATGTTTTACACATGTATCTTTGAGCTCTCACCAAACTCCACCTATCCACATACCCACCAGAGAAGTAGGCACTTTCCTGATAAATGATACTCTAGAAGAGGTCATTTTGCACATAATTAGCCACTTGTACACATAAATGACTAAAATACTTTCATTTGTATACCTTCCTGCTGCCTAACACTAGTATTGACCCCCTTACTGCACACAAGTGCAGTGACCTGTTATTATTCTGGCATGCCATGGGGAGGGGGGGGGGGGGTGAATGCAATAGAGAAGTAGAGGATGACAAAGCAATTTCTAAACTGGGAGTAGATGTTCAAAAAAAATCTTTATTTCTATAAGAAGCTGCCTAGATTTAGATGCTATATATGTGGATAAGTACCAGTATTTTAGTCATTTACATGCATATGTAAACACATCTGCACATAATTGAGACATTTCCTGCTACACATTGTGCTATAAGTACACAACAATATCTGATGGTCCATGCTTTGCAGGTTAGTATTCCCACGGGCAGGGCATGTGCAGTGTGCATAGTTACAAAATATTATAATTTATGTACATAGTTCCACAATCTAGTCACTCATGCCTAAAATGTAGGTGCATAATTCATCTATGTTAATATTATATACAGAAAAGTAGACATCTATTTTTCGTTATAGACTAGGCTTCATTCTTGGTACCTAAAAATAGATGATCCTTTATAGAATTATCTTCATGGTGTGCACACCTATGATCCCTGATGTCTATTTCTCTGTTTTGTTTTGTTTTTTGTTGTTCTCCAGACATTTGAAGCCAAAATTCATCATCTAGAGACGAGGCCCTCTAAGAAGGCCCAGGACACTGTGACAGAACTAGAATACTTTGTGCGTTGTGAGGTTCACAGTTCCGATCTCAGTACCTTGGTCAGCTCCATCAAAAGGGTTTCTGAAGATGTGCGGAGTGCAAAAGAGGACAAATGTAAGTTGCTCAGCCCATGAACTAATCTGTTTCCGTAATATTTCTGTGTCTGTCTTATCCCCATAATAAAAATGAATATGCTTCAGAATAACATTAAGACCTAATGAATCCAAACAGGAGAGGCTGCTGGGTGATGTGACTTCTTGCTAATTTAAATACTTTGATTCATTCTTGTAAAATTGGAAATTGTAATTTTAGGCTTGCATATACTAGTCCAGATTAGTACTCAACACTTTGTGCCTCGTGTAGTCATAAGAAGGAGCACTAGGGTCCAGGGATACTGCAGAGATTTCTTTAGACCTATTTGGCATAGTGGAGGAGTTGCCTAATCGTTAGTGTAGCGAATACCAGAATCCTTTTACCAACAAATAAAGAGTTTTTACCACAGTACATGGGTTGAGACTTTTTGCTCGTCACCTTTGCTGCTGTTGTCTTTGTTCTTCCAATGCAAAGGTTTGCTCTTCTCTGTGTTCTTCTCTGTGTTCCTGAGTGGAGGGGTAGCCTAGTGGTTAGTGCAGTAGACTTTGATCCTGGGGAACTGAGCTAAATTCCCACTGCAGCTCCTTGTGACTCTGGGCAAGTCACTTAACCCTCCATTGCCCCTGGTACAAAATAAGTACCTGAATATATGTAAACCACTTTGAATGTAGCTGCAAAAACCTCAGAAAGGCAGTATATCAAGTCCCATTTCCCTTTCCCTTTATAAAAGGTGCAAACAAATCAGGCTTTACACAGACTGCACCCCAGACATGGTTACATGCAGGTCATATAAAAGAATTTGTTTTCTTTGCATCATGTGTACTTCTACCCACATGGTAATTTTATAAAAGCTCCTTTACACACGTAAAACAGGGTTTTACATGCAAAACAAAGTTCACATTTGGCCAGATGAGTGTGTAAATAGCCTCATGAAATACAGATTGGTGTAAAAGTGCATGCCATGTCATGATGATGCATACTTTGCTGTTAGACATGTACAGGACTGAATGTGGATGTTACATGGGTAGAATCTGCTGATCTAAATGTATATTTGAATAATCTAGGTGTGGACAGTAAATGTTTGTGCTGCATTCAAGGCACAATTTCCTACTACTTCCGCTAGTATTTTATAACTACACGTCGAGGGTCATTTTCAAGTCATAACATCCCCAATGGAGATCCACCTCACATGTATTTTCAAACAGAAAACACGACAGGATCTCCTGTGCCAAAATAGTGAGATGGACACTCATATGTTGGAATGTCTAGCATAAACATCCATTTTACAAACCGTAAATGTGTAAATTATGAAGGGGGGGGGGGGGAACAAGGCATTGGGATGTCTGTCTGGCAGTATTCTTTGAAAATGGCATACAGACATCCATGTAGAGCAGAGGGGCACCTTAGTGGTTAGTACAGTGGACTGGGAACCAATGGACTCAAAATCAAATCCTACTTTAAGTCTTTTATTTTGTATTCTGAGTCCTTCAAGAACAGAAAAATGCCTACTGTACCTAAATTATACCACTTCAATATTCTTCAGGCTTGCAGGTGTCATATATTTAGGTACAATAGGTATTGTTCTGTTTCTGGAGGGCTCACAATTTAAAACAAAAAAAGAGCTGAAGTTGAACCTAGATCCTTTGGTTAAAAGTTAATTGCAAGTTTCAAGTCCTATTTATTTGATTTACCGCCTTTTGGTCAGGAACCCTGTATAACTTGTACCAATTATCAAGGGAAGCTGCAAAAGTTTCTTGCTGTTTAACTTTAAAGGCAAGAATAATAAATGGGATTTAAGGACATTAACCCCTTCAATTTCTCATTTTTAGCCCTGGCCAAAATAAGCACTTTTATAACCGTTGCGTTCAATTCATAGGAGGGGTGACAATCAATGAAGAATTTAATTGAACTATACACGCATATTGGCACATGCATTTTTCATCCCCCAAACCACACTCATACCCTCTCTTTCAAACTCTGTATCCTGGCTCCTACCAGGGCTTTTTTTGAGGGGGTACTTGGGGGTACTGAGTACTGGCACCTTTTCCATCGTCTGCTAAAATTGACCCATGGTTCCCAAGTTTTAATGAAAGAATTCAGGCTCTACACACCAATTCTACCTTGTCATAGATTCTGTGAATGGTTGCAGGGGGCCTGGCTATGGTGGGGTGAATCCCTTAGTGATCACCCTACCCCAGAAGGGTGGCCTGGCATTTGAGTACTGGCATCTTTTTCATTAGAAAAAACACACTGGCCCCTACATGTCAATAGTGGCTTTCTGAAATCACTATTTCCATGTATATCCAATCTAGAAGCTTAAGTGCTGTCGTTTACACATGTAGATGCTTTTATAATGATTCTTTAGTATGGAAAGTCTGAAAAAAGAAAATCCAGTATGAAGTAAGGGTGTTACTTTTAACGCTGGCCCCATGAGTTTTTTTAAATATCTAGACATTCAGTGCTGGGCTGTACCTGAATAACAGTATTGAATACCAGGTCATTCAGTGGCAGCTGAAGCTGTATCAGTTACTGCCAACATTCAGAGACAGTAACTGGAAAACTATTTTGACAAGTTAGGACAGCAAAATTAGAAACCTTCTGGCGCTGCCTTATCTTCACCCCCTGAACTGCCCTGGCACTACCCAGACATGATATCCAGTGGCCTTATTTATCATTGACTAGGCTCAGTGAGCACTAGATATCCAGGTAGCAGATATTGCTACATGGCTAACTAGCTTTGAATATTTACCCCTAAATAAATACAGTAGAAATACAAATAGAGTGGAGGAGTAGCCTAATGGTTAGTGCAGTGGGCTTTGATCCTGGCAACCTGGGTTCAATTCCCACTGCAGCTCCATGTGACCATGGGCAAGTCATTTAACCCTCCATTGTCCCAGGTACAAGAAAGTTATTGTGAGCTCTCTAGGGCCAAAGAAAGCACATACATATAATGTATACAGCACTGCATACATCTAGAAGTGTGGAAATGATTTAGTAGTAAAATAAATATGGGGGTAATATTTAGCTCATAGCAGTAAGGTGCTCATAATCCGCTCACAGCTTTGGGCTATTATAGTCCCAGGTATTAAATGCTGGGGCATGCGGCTCCCAGCACTGACCCGAAAGTTAACTAGACAATGGCCGATACTAGGACCAGTGCCCAGTTAACTCAGTGCATAAAGTTACAGCAACCTTTTACTATGCTGCGGTAAAAGGAGCCCTGTGGTGTCCTCGGCATGTGGATTTGCTGCGCACCGAAGCCACTTTTACCACAGCGGGGGTTTTGTGAAAAAAGGAAATGGTGTGCGGCAGGGGCTAATTGGCAGTAGCTCTGCCGCTGCTTTGTAAAAGGGCCTCTTACTTTGCTGGTTAGCAGACTGGATATTGCCATTGCCTGGCTCCATCCAAACTCCATCCTGACTGACCCTAACCTAACCAGTTAGGGGAATGGCCAGTTAGCGGTGATATTCAGTGGCACTAATCAGTTAAGTTCCGAATATCTACCCCTAGAAAAGTACAAGAAAATATTGAAGTAATATCTGCACCCTGTGTTTCATTTTAAATAAAATGATATGATTTAATATAGAAACAAAAAAAGCAACACTGGGCCTTCAAGACTGGGACAATTAAAGTTCTTTATTGATGACCCGACACAGGCCGTGTTTCGGCGCAAAACAGCACCTGCTTCAGGGGTCAAAAAAGGGGACACAGTAAGATGTACTTGAGGTCAATTCAGTGCCCCAGCATAAAGTATAAAACTCGCCGTTCGTCGCAGTAGCGAGGATGCAGCTCTATGGAGAGCTCTCTCGTATGCTAGAATTTTGGATAATGACTGAGGATTGGGCTTTACCCGGAGATATTTTGGGGTTTCTAAATTGTAATAAATCCTATAGTTATCAATGTGGGAAATCATTAAGATGTGTTATTTTACCACTAACATGCTATTTTAGAACAGGTCCCTTTTTATGCAATGAGACCTAGTTACTAATAACTGGGGTTAGTAGTAAAATAACACATCTCAATGGCAACCTATATTGATAACTTTATTTTATTCAAATTATTGGAATGATATTTTGTCAGTGAATGTTGGTGGAGGTGTACAGAGCCCTGCCTATATTGACTGGGTCTTGAAGCACATACAACCCTGGCTGTATTGCCTTTCTTTGAAAGGTTTTGCAGTCCTTGCTCTATCGTTGGTCTGGAAGTGGCTCACCTCTTCTGACTCTCCTTTCTCCTTCCTTTTAGTGCACTGGTTTCCAAAGAAAATTTCTGATCTAGATAAGTGTCATCACCTGGTGACCAAGTTTGATCCAGACCTGGATTTGGATCATCCTGTGAGCAATTTCTTAACTTTTATTGACTTGGCTCTTCCTGAAAGTTGAGTTCCATCTGCACCCTTCCCTGTAGATACAATTCCCAAGAAAGAATTCTACCAGTATAAATGTGACAAAGCCCAATTAAACATTGTGGGCTGTCTCAGTCTTTATCTCTGTCTCTGATGTTCTTGTATGTCTCTAAACTGCCGCCAACATTTGCATGTTTCTTCTCTATGATTTTAAGCTTTATTCTCTGTTTGTAATGTCTTTTCCCAGTTTCCCTACAGTACTTCTCTATCTCTTTCTCTCTGTCTCTTTCTTTCTGTCTCTATCTCCCTCTCATTTTGTAGCATTTCTCTTGCACTCATTCCTTTCCCTTACACTTATTCTTTCTCTGTTTTCTTGCAGGGCTTTTCTGACCAAGAATATCGTAAGCGGAGAAAAAGGATTGCAGACATTGCCTTCCACTATAAACAGTAAGGCATTATGGGAATGTGTTGGTCTCAGGAGAGGCTCTCAGGAAAACTGATGCCTACCACTCCCTACAAACCTGCCAGTCTCAGGCACAAGGCTTTGAGGGGGAGATGCTCAAAGCAATCCGAGCTTGCAACATTTCATTTAAACTGGTTTTAGCCAGTCTAAATGAAATATTATTTTGTGGCTAATGCATAGAGGCTTTCGGCCATTGCTTTACCGTGCACGGAAGCAGTGACTGAAAGTCCTATGCTAATAAGCTCGCTAGTATTAAAATGAGCTCAATAGCAGATTCCATCCAATGCACAGAAAACTCTCACAAAAACCCCCTGCCCTAACGACTGGAAACTACCAACAGCTCTTGTGCTGTTGCTAACTTTCCTGTCAGTGCCTGAGTGCTAATTGGATCAGGCACTGACAGGAAAGTCATAATGGCAGCATGCCACGGCCCCTTACTCCCCAAACCTTTCCCAAGCCCAAGCTCGAGCCTCCCTCCAAACCAAAAAATATGCCCGATGGTCAGGTGGACCCCTCCTGACCCCACTAAGCCTAAAAAAAAATCTCTAGTGGTCCAGTGGAACCCTCGTCCCAAAAATAGCCTAGTGGTCCAGTGGGCTCACCAACCCAACCCAACAGGCTCCAGGCCAGAGCAGGTCAGGCCGGAGCGAGCCCAAGTCTGATCCCCTAGTAACATTTAAGGAGTTTTTGGAAGGAAGCCTGTGGAAGCTGAGAAACAAATGTGTGTGAGTTTGAACAAACCTGAAAGTGAAAGCACACATTGGCATCTGCTTTCTGTGCTTAAATATAAGCCTTTCAAGTGAAAACTAAATTGAAAAACGTATATTTAAAGGTGCAGAAGAACAGCGCTGATTTGTGCTTCACGTCTGGATTTGCCTGACATGTGCACAAGAGCTGCGCTTACTGCAAAACTCTTGTGCACATATGCCAGGTATGTTTCTCCCCCGTCCTTTCAGTGTGATATAATTTGATGCCATTAGCTCTGAGCATTGGAGAGCTATATTTCTGCGCTGTTTCTGTGGTATGGGGCGGGCGCTCTTCACTTTAGTACCAGAGCATTGAACATCAGGGCTTTAATCCTTTGTTCACTTTTCCTCTATATCCTTCTTATCTGGACTTGCTCCTGGGAGGAAAGAAACATGGCCCCTCTCTTGTAACTGGGTTTTATACATCCCTCTTAAACTCTTGTTTGAATCCTTTTGGATCAGAATCTCTGAATGTAACACCTGCTGTACCTTTTGATTGATACTTAATCTCTGAAGTATGTGCCAGAATGTTTTCTCTGCAATTGCAATGACATAACATTTTGACACTAAATACTAATATTAATTTTGCTCCTAAAATTGAGAAAACAAACTGTATGATAGTTTCTTAATTTTAAGTAACTTGAGCCTTAACTGCCCTGTGAAAAGTCATAGACTTTTGCTACATATAACCCCATAGGGCTCCTTCTCATCGGCTCAATAGCAGACCGAAAAACTATAGTGGGAAACAGCTCCTATTTCTAGGAGAAAAAAACAGTACAGAAAAAACATCTGCCAAAGTTAAACTCTAAAATCTAGCACTAATTTTACCTCGTTTTAAATCAAAAATGTTTTGAATGAAAAAAATAAGTTTCTAGGGCTAGAGCTCTGCCTAAACAGTATATATCACTTATCTGAAGAACTTCTTATCAATACTGTTATTTTTAGTTTTTTTACCACCACCCCAAATTATTATGTACCAGCCACCCACAATTTGGAGTGATAAAAGACCAAGGCCACGTATGAGAAAAGCAATTGTTATTACTTACCAAATATAGATACATGGGAGAACAGCTCTGCTATACATAAGTACTATCTGAAGCTGTCTCTCCAAAATAATGCTCTGATACAGCTACTTATATATCTTTTTTCAAAACAATGCTTAACATGGCTTTAACAAGTTATCTTCCTCAGAGATCATCCTGTTCTCTTTTCTCACCATCTGTTTCCCCTATGTTGCTAAACCACACTTTCCTGTTTCTTTTCATACTTCCTCCTTTCTCATGCCTGCTTGCACGCAAGGATGTCTTATCAGATCATGAGTTTCTGAGTCACACAGACTAGTTAGCCTTTGCCCTTTAGGCCTTGAACCAAGGCTCATGGCCGTGACTATATTCTACAATACGCTTTTTCTTCTTCAATACACATTCTAAAAAATCAGACTGTCTCAAAAGCAGCCTGCTCTAAGCTCCAAACCTCAACAAAGGCCCCCTTGTTTTGCAAAGCTGTGTCAGAAGGAGAAACAGCCTGCTATACTTAAGAACATAAGAAAAGTCCATCCAACCTAACATCCTGTCTCCACCAGTAGCCAGTCTGGCTCACAACAGGGCCACCAAGAGACTGAGCCAGGCCCGGGGCAAAGACGCTGCCGGCGCCCCTCCCCCCCATGATCTCCGCTGATGCCCCCCCCCCCCCAGGATTGCTGCTGCAGCTCAAATACCTTGGAGCTGGCAGGGATCTCGAGGCCCCACCAGCGGAAGAATCCAGCTCTGCTCTTCGTTCCATGCCTGCCCTGCCCCTACGGCTGTTTTTTTTTTCTCTCATTGTGCATGCTCGGTTTCAAAACCAAGCATGTGCCAGAGGGGAAAAGCAGCCGCTCAGCATGGCGGTAGAGGTGGAGCAAAGAGCAGTGATGGAGGGGGGGGGGGGGGGCCCGGTGCCAGAGTTTTCTCTCTTGCTCCTTTCAGGACGCGATCAACCGGGTCCCATCAGGAGCAGAAGAGAGAGAGAGAGAGAGACCCCTTCACCGGGCCCCCCCTTGGAGGTTGGGCCCAGGGAATTTTGCCCCCACCCTCTGTGTGGCCCTGGGTTCCAAGTGTCCAGCAGATCCCCCAAAATAGATCTATTCTTTATAGCTTATTTCCAGAAATAAGCAATGTTTCTCCCAAGAGAGGCTCCTCCCTGGTTAAACCCAAAATACAGCAGCCAGGCTTATATTTGGGAAAAACACGTTTTGACAGCACCAAACCACTCAGAGAAAAATTGCACTGGTTACCAATCAAAGAACGCATCACTTTCAAAATCTGCACTACTGTTCACAAAATTATTTACGGCGAGGCACCAGGATACATGACAGACCTCATCGACCTGCCAACCAGAAACTCCACAAAACCTGCACGATCATATCTAAACCTCCACTACCCAAGCATCAAAGGACTCAAATACAAATCCACCTATGCAACCAGCTTTTCCTACCTAAACGCACAACTATGGAACGCATTGCCAAAAGCAGTAGAAACTACGCTCGACTACCTACATTTTCGGGAAGCACTAAAGACAGACCTGTTCAGAAGAACATACCCCACTGACCCAACATAAAAATACCGGTCACTTGCGACACAACATAATCAAAGACTGCAACGGACATTACCTGACTCTTCTTCTCCCTTTCCATCTCTAAGTTCCCCCCAACTGTTTCCTACCATACAGATACCTCATTTTACCACAATATCAGTTTGTATTCATTCATACTATGTATTTGTTCAAACCGTAATTAGCTAACACCGTTAATGGTTATATGTAAGCCACATTGAGCCTGCAAAAGGTGGGAAAATGTGGGATACAAATGTAACAAATAATAATAATAATAATAATAATAATAATAATAATAATAATAATAAACTCTGCTGAGTGACCTGGCATCTGATATTCAGCTGGCATTTAATCATTTAGCACTGCTGAATATCATTGATAAGCGGGAATAGTAATGTATGTCCCACTTTACAACCTACATTGATTGGAAAGCAGATTACCCCTGTGACCAGCTTTAGATACTTAGGGGTTGTGATTGACTATGCTCTATCGCTTGTTGAGCAAATTTCAGCTCTTGCGAAGAACACATTCTATGTATTAAGGGGTCCTTTTCCAAATGCGCATTGAAAAATGGCTTGCAGTAGTGTAGGCGAAGGTTTTGGGCGCGCCGATCCATTTTTTAGCAGGCCTGTAAAAAAGGCCTTTTAAAAATTTTTGCCGAAAATTGATGTGCGGCAAAATGAAAATTGCCGCTTGTCCATTTTGGGTCTGAGACCTTACTGCCAACCATTGACCTAGTGGTAAAGACTCATGTGGTAACCAAGCAGTAATGACCTATGCACGCCAAATGCCACTTGGTGCACGTCTGTTACACAGGGCTGAAAATAAAAAAAATATTTTTCAGATGCGTGTATTGGACACGCACCAAAAATGAAATTACCACAAAAGCCATGCGGTAGTCGGGCGGTAACTCCATTTTGGCACACGTTGGGTGCGTGTAGAAGCTTGCGCAACTTAGTAAAAGGGTCCCTAAGGCAGCTGCATTCTGTTATACAGAATGTTTGATGAGACAGCCTTGCAGACCTTGGTTCATGATCTGGTAATTACAAGATTGGACTTCAGCAATATAATATATATCCAGAAATTCCTGGTAGCCAAGTGAAAAGGATACAAACACTGTAGAATGTTACCATTAGGAAATTCTCATCTGTAGGACCATGCTACCCCTATTGTATATTAAATATCATTGGTTACCTATTTCCAATAGATGCAAGTTTAAAGCACTTTGCTTAACACATAAAGCTCTGTGGGAGCAGAAACCATTATATTTGAGTAGATGGCCTGCAAGGTGCCTTAGGTCTCTTCAGGATCAGAGTTTGTTGGTACCTTCTCTGGCAAGGGCACGTCGGGTGGTCCTGCAGAGAGACAAGCGCCAGTCCTTTGGAATAGTCTGCCCAAGGAGCTGAACTTGACTATAAGGAATTTAAAGTTTTATTAAAAACACACTTTTTAAAGTTGGCTTTCGGTTTGTAGTCCCAGCAGACAGGAGATCTAGATTGCACGGACTATACTATATTATGTTAATAGTAGTTATGATTGCGTATGATAGAATGAATGATTCCTTGGTGTACGTGCGTTAGGTCTTTCCTGTAATAATGGAGTTCCTTTTTAACTTTAATTTTAACAATTTTAAGGGGTTGGTTTAACTGAATATTTGAATTTGTTTGTAAACCACTCAGATCTGAAAAGGTGTTTGATTTATAAAGTTTTATATAAAGATAAAGATCTCCTGACCAGTTAGGTTAGGGGTGGGCCAGGAGTGGAACACGGGTGGAACACCTATTTTGCTGGTTAGCAGTGATTTTCAGTCTGCTTGCCAGCTAGGTAACTGCATAAAGTTAGGACAGCAAAAAGGTTGTCCTAACTTTATGTTCTAAAATTAACCGGGCACTGGTCTGAATATTGGCCGGTGCCCAGTTAACTATTTGGTGACTGCTGATATGTAGATATTCAGTGCTAGGTCACTGCAGCTTGTGGCTGTGCGGCTCTAATACCATATACTTTCGCGGACAGAATATTGTGCTCTATGTCTATATGTTTAAGTCTGGCTTCTTCTGCTCACAGTTATGACTGCCACACAGACCCCTGTCTACTATCAACAGGGACAGGGTAAATCTGCTCAAAATTGGATGCAGATTCCCTGATTCAAGCAACCTGCATTGGATTTGTATTATAGTTTTAAAGTTGTCCAAAGTACTTACTTTTTTCCCCTTACATTTACATATCTCTAATATTGAGATATGTGCCTCTTACTGTCCGTGTGACTTTGCAGACTTTCCTCCCTGTGCAGTAGTCGAGCTGTAATCCAGTATTTCTCTTAACCCGAGTTCTCTAATTCATAAATTATTTGTGAACAAAAACTGCTGTGCTAGAAAACAATTGTTTTGATACACAAACCCTCTTTTACTGGTTCAGATATGTGATTAGATTTTTTAAAATGTTTTTAGCTCTTCTAATAGACAGCAGCTCACTACTCCAGCAAACCTCTTACAAAATACATCTCAAGTAGTAAAGTCTATAATATTAAGTAACAGAAAATACATTTCATTATTTTTGTCTACATGATCTTAGTACTGAGCAACACCAAAATTTTATTGATAAGCATATCAGAAAACATTCACGTTTTCTGTATTACAACATTTTCACACCACCTCCTGAAGCACTAGCAGCAGCTTCCACTTCAAGGTCTCTAAAGAATAAATACTCATGGAGCTCCCCCTGCTGGCTGTTTCTCAGAGCTGAACCTCTTTGGCTCTGCTCAGGAGTCAAACTCTGTTCTCACACGCACCTCTCAAATCTAGTACTATATACACATTTATACAGTTTGCTGTTATTTGCTTTCACATTAGAAGGAGATTAAAAAGGAAGTTCCACATTAATCCTGAAATAAACCTCAGATTTAACCAAGAATTTAACTGACAGTTATGCATGCCAGACTACAAGAGCATCCATGCAACAGGACAATGATTTTAGGGCATGGCTGCAAGGTGAACAGGTACTTTTAAACTGTGGACTTTGCACTCATTTCGAAGTAAACCTGTACTACTTTTAAAAAATAATAGGGCATGCAAACTTTTGAAAATAAGAGTGTAGGCACTATTTCAGTCCCCACCTAGGCAATGCCTCCCCCATATGTACCTAAAAGTAGGCATGTTGTTGCCTTATGCACATGCTTATACCTACATACAAATTGGGCAATTTTCAGACTGCTGAATTACACCTAGCAAAGATTCTAAAAATTGCCCTTTTAAAAGCACGAAGTGGCCCAAGGTGTCTCTTGTGATCTGCAGTTGCACTATAACCTACTCAGGACTGCCAATCTCACTTCACCTGCTTCTTTCTGTCATACAGTGGGGACCCTATCCCTCGAGTGGAGTACATGCCAGAAGAGATTGCAACCTGGTGAGTACCCTTTTTATATGAGGCCTTGCAATTTCCCTCTGCTTGTTTGGGCTTCCAGCTTCACGGGAACCAGAATCTGTTGGACTATGACCCCATGAGCCTTCATTCACCACTACCTGTGGGAAAAAAGAACCCAAATTATAGCTACGTCATGCAAGGTTCCACGTTAGGAGTTACAGACCAAGAAAGGGATCTGGGTGTCGTCATCGATAATACACTGAAACCTTCTGCTCAGTGTGCTGTTGCGGCTCGGAAAGCGAATAGAATGTTGGGTATTATTAGGAAAGGTATGGAAAACAGGTGTGAGGATGATATAATGCCATTATATCGCTCCATGGTGCAACCGCACCTTGAATATTGTGTTCAATTCTGGTCGCCGCATCTCAAGAAAGATATAGTGGAATTGGAAAAGGTGCAGCGAAGGGCGACTAAAATGATAACGGGGATGGGACGACTTCCCTATGAAGAAAGATTAAGGAGGCTAGGGCTTTTCAGCTTGGAGAAGAGACAGCTGAGGGGAGACATGATAGAGGTATATAAATTAATGAGTGGAGTGGAACAGGTGGATGTGAAGCGTCTGTTCACGCTTTCCAAAAATACTAGGACTAGGGGGCATGCGATGAAACTACAGTGTAGTAAATTTAAAACAAACTGGAGAAAATTTTTCTTCACTCAACGCATAATTAAACTCTGGAATTCATTGCCGGAGAACGTGGTGAAGGTGGTTAGCTTGGCAGAGTTTAAAAAGGGGTTAGATGGTTTCCTAAAGGACAAGTCCATAAACCGCTACTAAATGGACTTGGGGAAAAATCCACAATTCCAGGAATAACATGTATAGAATGTTTGTATGTTTGGGAAGCTTGCCAGGTGCCCTTGGCCTGGATTGGCCGCTGTCGTGGACAGGATGCTGGGCTCGATGGACCCTTGGTCTTTTCCCAGAGTGGCAATACTTATGTACTTATGTACTTCTATTTTATTTCAGAAGTACATAAGTAATGCCACACTGGGACAGACCAAAGGTTCATCAAGCCCAGCATCCTGTTTCCAACCTGGCAAGATCCCAAAAAGTTCAATACATTTTATACTGCTTATCACAGAAATAAGCAGTGGATTTTCCCCAAGTCAATTTAATAATGGTCTTTGGACTTTTCCTTTAGGAAGCTATCCAGACCTTTTTAAACCCCTCTAAGTTAACCGCCTTTACCACTTTCTCTGGCAACGAATTCCAGAGTTTAATTACACATTGAGTGAAGAGACATTTTCTCCGATTCGTATTAAATTTACTAATTTGTAGCTTCATTGCATGCCCCCTAGTCCCAGCTTCTTAGCCCAGGCATCATAGTGCAAAAGTCCTTGACCAATGGGCACAAACTAGCTCCCTAGAGAATGTGGCTAATGTGAATCCTAAATCTTTCCACTTGAGAGATAGCTGGGACTCCCTTCCCACCTTAGAATGCTGACTTGCAGCCTCCATAGCCAATCTGGGAGTGGAATCCTGGCCCAAGAATCAAGTATAGGACATGTGAGCTGGTCCTGCTTCTTCTTTCAGTAGTGCCTCACGACTGAGCTTACAGCCTCAGTTACCCTTCAGCCTACTGGCTCAGATGCAGCGTTTCCATTTTAACTCCAGTAAAAGTAGACAGAAATCCACAACTGGCCGATCATTTCAGCCATCCCAATATGACTACAAAAGATCAAATTAGTTTGGTAAAAGTGCCACACTATCATGTACCATTGTCTGCTTATAGAGCTCTGCCCCCCCCCCCCAAATATAAGATATCAAGTCATCTGACATTAGTGAATATTCTGCAAGAAAGGAAATTGAGAAAATAGTGATTGAATAACAAAACAGCAGAAGCAAGATGATCCAAAGATTTTTTTTTTTCTCAAACAGTTTTTAGTAGTAGCTCAAGGTGAGTTATATTCAGGTACACTGAGTGTGCAGTCAGACACTGAACTGCAGATAATTTCACTGCCATAAGGATGTCTGAGCATAGGTGTAACCCCCATTTTGTAGGGCATTCCCAGAAAAGGTAAGGACTACCTTCAGGAATAGCAAAGTAAGGAAAAAAAACTGCAGCAGCTCTGGATCCAGATTCTACTCTAGGGGTAACTAAAAGCCAGGGGATCACTCACACTGTCTTTTATAAGAACATAAGAATAGCCATACTTGGTCAGACCGATAGTCTTTCTAGCCTAGGATCCTGCTTCCAACAAGGGCCAATCCAGGTCACAAGTATCTGACAGAATCCCAAAGAGTAGCAAGATGCCCTGCTACTGATCCCAGAGATAAGTAGTGATTTTCCCCATGTCTATCTTAATAGCAGATGATAGACTTTTCCACCAAGACCTTGTGCAAACTGTTTTTAAACCCACGTTGTTCTAAGCCAGTCAAGATTTGCTAAAGACAAAGGGAAGATTCTGCAGTGCAGAATGCAGCAAGAAACAGTTGATTGAGTTTAATACTCTAAAAGTACCAAAATCAAATACACAGTTCAGAGATCAAAACAGAGCAAAAGGCCAATGCACAGCTTCCCACACACCTTGAGCAACTTGGCAGAATGACATCCCTTGGCTCCTGTGACATCTTGTTCTCTGCTCATGGCCAGACAGGAGCTTGAAATCATCTGCTTCCATATACAAATTCAGAAAACATTTGGTTGGTGGTAATAGCACCTAGACAGATTTCTGTATCTCTGGGCCTTCCTGAGCCAAATGGACTGCTGATCTTTCTGGAACTCCTCCAGGCTTTTGGAGAGCACTTGACAACCTCTACTTTGCTGGGGTTTGACAGAGCATAACCCACAGCTGCCCCTCACTTGCTCCCTGGATCCCTGGAGACCTCCAGCACCTTGCTGCCTCTCCTTCTGCTTCCTTGACAATATTGTATCCCTGTGACTTGTGAAATCACCTGAATACCTTCTGATCAAAGAGATCCACCCTCACACCCAAAGACCTTTTCTTCCCCAGAAGCTTCCATACTGTAACCTGTGTACATGCTTTTTTTGTGGTAGAAAGTTCCAGAATGTTCTCTTAAGCAAAGAAACAAGTGACAGGCATAATCTAATGAGACAGCAACAAAACAAAACATAGGGACCTTTTTACTAAAGTGTGCTACGCAGTTAACACGTGAATTATTAAGCATTAACTGCTTCCGTACAAGTGTGCCAACTGTTACCGTGGTGGTATGGCAGTTAGTATGCACTAATTTGAGCGTTAACTCCATGTTGTGTTGGGGGTGGGAATTATGCGGGTCATGGGTGAAGAATGGGCGTGACTGCATACTAGAATTAGCGTGCTGTATTTACCGTGTGCTAACCGTCACTTCTGCAGTTAGCACAAGTTCACTTAACACATCCTCAGCAGCAGGCCCTAAGTGAATCTGGGCTAACTGGTTTACATGCACTAGTGCAGTTTTTAGTGCGGTAAATGTTGAGGACATGCTGGGCACGCTTCCAACAATTACCGCACAGCCTTTGTATTTAGTGCGTTTTAATTCAAAACAGCACACTTAAGAATCCCATAGTCTAACACGTGACATTTACATTCAAAACTTATAAATAACTAAAACCTATACATAATTAGCAAATGATGAAAATGCCAAGTAAAGAATGCCCACATGCATCACAACAATGCAATGAGCAGGAATATGCCAAAAACCATTCCCCTCTATGCTGCGATAGATTAATATGTTGGGCCTGTCTCTGCTCCTGGCAGGAGAGAAGTTTATCTAACGCTGAAGAGCCTGTACCCCACACATGCCTGCAGGGAGCACTGGGAAGCCTTTCAGCTCCTCGAGAGGTTCAGTGGTTACAGCGAGAACAGCATCCCCCAGCTGGAGGATGTGTCCTGCTTCCTAAAAGGTGGGTACGAGTCTACTGGAGTGTGAGTCTGGCTCTAGTGAACTGGGAGAGGAAGTCCAGTCATTAGTGCTCCGGATTGCTGTAGTTTTCTCAGTTGCACATCCTTTCTATTGAAGCTAACCAGCTCTTCTGTTTATGATGCTCTTTAATAAAGTTAAGTCAAGTATTGTCAGAAATTCTTGTTTCATTACTTGCTGGCCTAACAGTGGTGTGACTAGGAATTTTTAACAGGGGTGCATCTCTTGTGCACCCATCTCCCACACCGCCCCATCCCCCTTGTCCCTGCACCTCTCCCTGTACCTTAAGATCACCTCTGCTCCAATCTTTGCCTGGACGGTAGAAACAGCACTCATAGGCTGCCTGCAGCCTGCACCAGGACTTTCTCTCTGAATTGTCCTGCCCTTCACAAAACAGGAAGTTGCATCAGAAGGGGTGGGACAATTCAGAGAGAAAGTCCCAGTCCAGGCCACAGGTAGCTTATGAGAGCTGCTGCCATTGCCTGGGAGAAGACTGGAGCAGAGATGATTTAAAGGCATGAGCGGGGCGGGGGGAGGGCACGTCTGACAGAGGGTGAGTACGCAATACATGCACCTTGAATAAATAAGCCACTGTTGCCTAACCCCCAATTTCTCCTTTACCCAGCTGAAACTGTGTAGGTGAAATCATGATCTGCACAGCTTTACTCAGGTAAAAAAGGAGCCACACAAACTTTTTAGATATAAACAAGTAGAACATCATCAAGCATTGCCCAGCTACAGACAACTTCATCTGCACAAACATCAATCCTAAATGTAATCTGCTGAGAATGGTGGATTGGGCAGGATGTAAGTATACCCACACAAAATTTGCACAGGTAGATTTGCCGAATATGTGGTGGGCTTTTATATCTTGTTAGATCATAGTATTGGTCTACGTAAAATGAAGGCCAGCACATGAACAGAGATTAAGAATACAATCCAGGGGGGGGGGGGGGGGCAAGATTTTATAGTTACCTTTGAATGGACATATTAATTGATGGAGACACATAATAGAGCTTTCTGTTTAACTAGGCTATTGGAGTGGAATAAATTACCAGCTGAAGTGCAGTTATTGGAATGATATTGTGGTTTTAGAAAATGGGTGAAAAATGATTTTTTAAAGAAGCTTTAGGTAAATAGTATTATTTTGATATGCGGTCTATTTCTGATTGTTTTCTGGGATTTTTTAAAATTCTATACTCTTGTATACTGTGCTTATTTATAATGAATTTGGTTTTAAATGTACTGGTTGATATTCAAAATGAATTAACTGGCCAATGACTGGTTAAATTGCTTTTTTGAGGCAATCTGATCATTTTCAGTGCCACTTAACTGGTTATCACCACTGAAAATTAGTGGTTAGTGCCTAAGTGAAAACCAGCTATTTTGGTGACTTCTGGGAGCGGAGCCAGCAGCTGGCTGGTTAAGTGCCAATGTTCAGCTTAAACAGGACTGCGTAAAACACAGTCCTATCTTTATGTGGTAATCCATAGCTGCTTAAATTCTGAATATCAGTTTAACTGGCTGTATGTTAGCTGGCACCGCATAAACTGGATATTCAGTGTCGAAGCCCAGACATGTCTTGGATTGACTATCTGGGAATAACACTGGTGGTGGTCAGCGAAACACTCACCGCTGTCAGTAGATTATTGACCCTGTAGTTTTATTCCCCCAGATATTCTGCGCTATTTAACCAATCAGCAACATTCGCTGATCACTTAAATAGCGCTTAACTGGCTATCCATATATATTCAGCGGGAGATAACTGGGGGAGATTCTATATATGGTGCCTAAAAAATTGGTGTTGAAATCAGTGCAAATTATAGAATAAGCTTAGTTGATATCTTGGCGCCTAAAACTATGCGCATCTATTTACACCAGCGAAACTGTGGCATAAAGCTTGGCACATACATTTAAGTGCATTGGGCCATATTCTATAACTACGAGCGTAAATTTCAGAATGCCCAGGAAACACCCATTTCTCCACCCATAACCATGCCCCTTTTTGCCTGCGTGCATTAGACGTTTGGCGCACCGTTACAGAATACACTTAGCGAGTTGTGTGCACTTAGTTGTGTGCACTGAGTTTAGCAGGACACATAAATAGTGCTAGGAACTTAACTGGTTAGTGCTGTGTATTAGCTTAACCTGTTATGTTACGGTAGCCAAAAATGAAATTCAATGCTGATTGCCAGATATGGCGCGGCATTGAATTTCCAGGTTTAGTGCCAGCAGCGGGCTTTAACCATGCCGCCTGCTGCCTGCCGCCTGCTGAATATTGTCCCCATTGTGCATGTGATATTAATTTTATATTTTGCAATGTTTACTATTATGTGCTGATTTTATTATGCATGTAATTTTGTACCAAGCCTAGGACCATAGATAGGCAGGTTATACATATTTGAAATAACATATGTGCAAAAACTCCATATGTGCAGCCTCTGCCATTATCATGTAGTGAAACAGTCTATTCTTGCCAACATTTAGCTCAGTTTGTATGCCACTTCCTTCAAGCTGTAGTGCTAAAATGTAGTTTTCTACACATCAAAATCAGAACATAATTTCTAAAGACATTTACTACATTACTGCGTGGTTTGTTTATTTAATAAACTGCCTTTCCTCAACGATAACAAAGCAGTGTACCATAAACATTATTACATTAAAATATATTAAAGAACAATCACCATTTACATTAGGAAAGGGCAGAAAGCATGAGAGTAGAGGAAGGAGAGAGAAGAGGGAAGGAACAGTAAAGGGAAAACAGAGACTGAAGGGACTATTGAACCCTTGAGCAGTTGTCAACATCAAGGTATAAGCCAAAGGCTTTCTTGAATAGATGTGTTTTCAGGGATGTTCTGAATTCTGGAAAGGAGAACTCAAGATGGAGCGAAGAGGGGAGACAATTCCAGAGAGAAGAGGCAAGCCAAAAGAAGGCACAATTCCTTGTTGACTTGTACTGCACTGACTTTATGGTGGGTATTTGAAGGCGTTGGTCATTGAGAAAATGAAGGACTCTAGATGGAGTGTAGTGGATGATGAGAGAAGAGAGATAGGGTGGAGTACCAGAGGGCCTACTGTATGGATTAGGATTAATAGTTTGTGCTGGATTCAAAAAGTAATTGGAAGTCAATGATAGTGACTGAGTAAAAGAGTAATGTGAGCAATCCTGAATGCATAGTATAAGATTTGAATAGCCCTGTGCTGGAAGGTGTGTGAACAGTGGATAAAGTGTTGTGGAAGACCCAAGCAAATAGCGTTGCAATAATCTAAGCACAATATTACTAGTGTGTAAAGCAGAGTCATCTGAGAATGTTCCTCTTAAGTAGGGATTAACAGCTCTAAACTGGTAAAAGAAAAAAGAAAAAAAACAGGTCTTAGTTAAAGAGGAGATTTGTTGGACAAATGAGAGTTCTTGATCTAGGATACTGATGAGGTATCTAAAGTGGGAGGCTAGTGTAAAAGGGGAATCAGAGAGTTTGGGGAATGGTGAGGTGAGGATACCTTTCGTCCAGCATGTGGTGGAGCTCCCACTGCCACCTAGTAGAGCTGTTTGTCCCTGTAATGTCGCCCATCAGAGAAGGCTGTACCTTTTCACACTGCCCCTCATTGGAGAGCTGTGTGTATTCCCACTGTATTTTTTCCCATTTTATTTTTAAGGGGGGAAAAAGAAAGCTTAGTTTATGGGCCCCAGAGTTTGCAAAAGGCTAGAAGGAGCCCAGTGTTGTGTAGCTAGAAGGAAACCCAAAATCATGGCACAAACAAAGTCTAGTTAACTTTAAAGTTCTTTCTTTCTTTCTTTCTTTCTCTAAGTGCACAACACTTAGAGAACTGCACAGTTATAGGTGCAGTAGGCATTTCTACTAGGCCTATAAGTCTTGAAATACCTCTCTGGAGAACATAATGATCGTGGCAATCCTAACTCATTCATGGCTGCATAACTCTGTTCTGATTGCATTATTTAATATCCGGTGTATGTATTCCTAATTTAGAGGAAAAGCCTCAAAATCTAGAGGAACACTCTATCGTTGATTATATCAACATAGGAGGTCCCCTAAATCATCATGGGCAAAAACCTCTTTAAATATGGCTAAATATGCTCAAAAATCTTTTAAATATAACTCTCATACTCAAAAAACTTCCATATATCGTGTGAAAATTCACTAATCGATACTTAGCTTTAAACAGTCAGGTGTCCACTGACTGTTTAAAGCTTATTTCCGATCTGACGAAGAAGGGCAGCCTTCGAAAGCTAATCAAGAAATGTATTAAGTTATGTCCAATAAAAAAGGTATCATCTTATTTTCTTTTCCATGTTTTATTTTGTTTGATTTCTATTGATAACCTTAAGAGTGGACTAACACGGCTACCACACTCCTCTACATTCAAATTAAGAAATATACAGGAAAATACTAGATTCCGCAAAATCCTCAAATCGTTCCTAGTCAAACAAACCCTCACAACCATATCTCAAACAATTAATTATTACCTGAATTGGTTAGTACTCTAGTTACCATTAACTTTCTCTTTGCTTCATGTACAATTTCTCATTCATAATAGATTTTCTAAATGTTAAACAACCATAGCTATCCCAGCATGTTTATGATACTGTATTGTAAAATTGGATTCTTACAACAAATTACTTTCTTATGCATTATTCTTTGTTATGTATCCTATACTGTTTATTTTTATTTTATTTTATTTTTTATTTATCTTTAAATTTATTACATTCATAATAGCCATCATAAATGTACACAAAAGGAAAATTTCCATACAAAGGTAACAATTTTTTCCCTCATATATTATTTAAAAATAATTGACCTCAAACATGAGGATCCAAGAAAGAAAATAATATAAAAGAAAAAAAGAAAAATCACTTGAATGGAACTAAATCATTCTTACAGAGGGGGGAGGGTCAATCAGTAGTTACAGCCGGTACCGAGATAGTTACAGGAAGCTGTTGAAGAGGCTTCTTCGTTTGTTCTCTTAACTCCAAGAATTCTTGTAGTTTCTTAGGTTAAAAAAAAAGGAAATTATTTGAATCTAGAGAAATAAAACATTTGCAAGGGAATCGGACCAAAAAGGTCCCCCCAAGAGCCATCACTCTCGGTTTAAAAGCCAAGAGCGCATGGCGCCTGGCTTGTGTTTCCCTCGAAATGTCAGGGAATATTTTTATCTTAGAACCCAAGAAACTATCAGACATATGGCGAAAATACAACTTCAAAATATTATTCCTATTTGGGTCAAAAGCAAAAGTCACTATAAGAGTAGCCCTATCTGCTACCTCTGACTTCTCCAAAATATCAGTCAAATTCATGTCCACTTTCTCAGTCGTAGAAGTTTTTTTTGAAATATAAATCGCTTTTGATACCACTGGATGGTTATCAACGGGAATTTGCAAAATGTCTGAGAAATATCTCTTAAGAAGTTCAGCTGCAGATATATATGGTGTTTTGGGGAAATTAATCAATCGCAGATTATTTTTTTTCAATTGGTTCTCCAAAAATTCCAATTTTTTCGAGGAAACATAATTATCCTTAATTACTAAATTTACTGATTTTTTCAGAGATACCATATCAGTATTTAAAGTCTCAAAATTTTTCCCCTGAACTTCCACCTTCGTAGGTAGGTTTTGATATAGATTTCTAAACTCACTTGTTTGCTCCTGAAAAGTTTTGGACATCTGAAGAAGTGAGTTGTTCACACTCTGCAATGCTTCCCATAAAGCATCCATTGTGACAATTGTAGGCTTCACCAACCTCAACTCCTCGCTGGAAACTGCTCCGGGAATCTTCGGGGAGGGGAGACCACTCTCCAACCCATTGGATGGTACTTCAACCGGAGTCGATGTTGCACCGGGCCCTCCCTGAGTTCCGTGGATTCCTTGACCACTTTCGGGCGATTCCAACGGTAACTGCGGCGGCGGAACATAATCACTTCCTGGTCTTGGAGGGGTGGCGCCGGCAGAGGACTTAGCGTCACTCCTTCTCCGCTGGTATCCGGCGAAAATGCCTTGCTGTTCCCCAATTAACCACTGATGTTCCCGACATTATGACCCCGTAATGCTCCAAGGTAGGCTGAGACATGGTGTGATTTCCAGCAGTGTTCAGGGAGGGATACCCATTTCCACGGGTAGCGCCAAATAGTCTCAGAGAGCTTGGAGAGAAACACGAGTCAAACTAACGTGCGTCCTCCCTTATCGCCATCTTGGATCCCTCCCTCCTATACTGTTTATTGTAAGCCACATTGAACTCAAACTTCTTTGGGATAATATGGGATATAAATGTCACGCATAAATAAAATAAATAAATAAATGCAGATGTATAGATGGGAACAAGATGGGTGGCTAAACTCAAGGCAAAATCTTTATGTTGAAATCATTTTTATTGTCACCAAAAACAGTATTCCAGACAGGAGAGTAAACCATTTTCAACATATATATCCCCCCATCCCCCTGCCCCCCTTTCCCTCCCCTCCTAAGCTCTATGAATGTTAACCCAAACAGTAAGTGAAACACTCTGGAAAGAACACAATTCTATTGATTCAAAAGTCTGCTACGTGCTGCGGGTTGCAATGTGTCTCAAAAACGTTCCCATGTTTGTTGAACTTGGACCCCCTTCTTAGAGGATAGGTCCTGAGTTCCACAGTGCTCCAGCTTTAACAAGTCTATCAAGTGGGTGCGCCACATACTCACTATCGGAGCGAGGGGTTCTCGCCAACACTGCAAAATCACTCTTTTCCCTATCAAGATAGCTTTTTGTAAGAAACGTTTAAATCCCGGTTGTACTGGCTTAGAGTATTTGTAGATGTCAAACAGAAGTAAAGGTTGTGCATCCACTCTGCAGCCTTCATAACGGTATAGTTCTTTCAGTAGCTGCAGCCAAAATTGTAGAATTTGAGGGCAGGTCCAGAAAATATGAGTGAGTGTAGCTGCATCTTTCCTATGTTTAGGGCATGCGCCTGAAGAACCAAATGTCGCTCTATGTGCTCAGGCCGGAGAAATATACATGCGCAATGCAAATTTGTACTGCAATTCTTTATACCGTACAAACGGGGTACTGCGCATTATTCTCAAAACATGCGCTCTTAATTGTTCTTCCATCAAATCCACTGTTAATTCCTCTGCCCAATTTCTTGCAAGTGTCTTATAGTCTAAGTCTTCTGTAGAGTCTAACAGATATCTGTGATGGAATCTCAGTGGTACTGTATTGCAGGACCCCAATGTAAGCGCTGTGTTTAAGGTATCTTGTACATCCTCACATAGATTAGTCCAGTGCAACGTTGCAGCATAATGTTGTAATTGTGTGTAGGCAAAAAGGTCTACGGGCGGCAATGCATAAACCCGTTGTAACTCTGTAAAAGATTTCAATTTTCCATCCTCATTCAAAAGTTGAAGCAGGTAGAGGATCCTTAGCCTCTTCCATCGCCTAAACGCAGGCAAGGTCGTCCCGCTGGGAAATCCGGGTTTCGGAACAGAGCCATATAGGGTTTAGCTGCTGCTGAAAAATTATGGTGCCTGCACAGTCACTGCCAAGCTGCTCTTGCAGAAAGAAAAATGGGGTTATGACATAACACAGGATCTGTTTTACCTGGAATTGTATGTATCAACCAACTAATATGCACTGTAGATGACCACACTGATTCCACCTCCATAGCAGAGAACGTGTGTGTGTTGGTTAATCTCGTATATGTCTCATGGAACATGCTACTGTCAGATACCGCATGCTCAAAAGTCCCAAGCCTCCATGAGATATAGATTTTTGTACTATTGAGAGTGGTAGTCTGGGGCGCCACCCCCTCCACAAAAAGCCTTGAATCATTCTGTTCAATATGCATTCTTTATCCTTCTTTTTCAGGAATAAAGATAGGATTTGAAACAATATAACCAACGTGGGACCAACATCATATTAATCAAAGCAATCCGTCCTAGCAGTGAGAGGGGGTAGGCATCCCAAAGTTGTAGCCAAGTTTTAGTTTGTGTCAACAATGGGAGGACATTCATCTCATACAACTTATTCAAGTCATCTGGAATAGTGACCCCTAAGTATTTAAAGTGGTGAGAGGCCCATTGCAAAGGAAATTGCCCCCTCCATTGGAGTAGAATATTCAATGGCAGCGGCAGAGCGAGGGATTTCTACAGGTTTAATTTAAAGCTCAAAATTTTCCCATAGTTTTTCATCAGCCGAAGTAGATGGGTGAGAGCATATTGGGGCTCATTCAGCATGAGCAGAAGGTCATCTGCGTAAGCTAAGACTTTAATACACTGACCCCGGACTTGCAATCCGTGTATTCTGTTGCTTGCCCGGATCATACACAAAAGTGGTTCTAGCGAAAAGAGGAACAACAGCAGGGACAAAGGACAACCCTGCCTAGTTCCTCGACCAATAGTGAAGTCTGCTGTCCTAATTCCATTTACTAAGACAACCGTATAGCGCTTGGATGGCCTGCAAAAACCAACCTCGGAGGCCCACCCACCACAGTGTATCAAACATAAAGGGCCACAGCACATGATTGAAGGCACATTCTGCATCCAGGCTCGCCACTACACATGGAGTTTCTGTTTTGCGGCCCTCCAACATGGCCGGATCAGCCTGCGGACGTTGGCCACCAACTGGCGCCCCCACACAAAACCAACCTGATTGCCTGGTACCAAGTCAGGCAACAGGGGCACCAGCCAGTCTGCCAAGACCCTTGACAACAGTTTGACATCTACGCTTATCAATGAAATCGGACAGTAGGAGCCAGGTAGGATAGAATCCCGCCCCATCTTCGGTATAAGACTAATTAAGGCAGTGTTGGCATGCAAAGGAAATTTTTTTTCTTCCACTACGGTGTTATAAAAATCCAATAGTGGGCCCAAGATTTGAGTTTGCAACATTTTATAAAATTCACTTGTAAATCCATCTGCCCCGGGGGCTGAGAATAATTTTAAAGCCCCTATAGCCCTTCGTAACTCCTTGGCTGTCAGTGGTTGACTGAGGGACCGCGAGGCCTCCTCAGTAAGCCTAGGCATTCCCGAAGCCTGAAGATATTGCTTTTTGGCTTTATTCAAGTCTATTGGCGAGGTCTCTGATTCATACAAAGTGGTGAAGTGTTTATATATTTTATCTGCTATATCCTCCAGTTTGGTGGAAATATGGCCCTCAGGGTTGCGTAGGGCCGGAATAAAATGTGATTTTCTGGTTCCTTTAACTATTCGCGCTAATAGCCTTCTGGCCCGTTCCCCATGTTTTTATAGGCTATACTTTCTGTATATTAGCGTTCTCATTGTTCGCTCATGCAACAGGCTACTTAAGGCTGTTTTAGTTGCCACAAGTGAATCCATCAGCAAGGTAGTTGGGCTTCAAGCATAACAGTGCCTGATAGCCCTCACTTTATGCTCCAGGGCCACAATGCCTTGTGAGATTCGACGATTTTGTGCGCTTACATACGCTATAATGTCCCCCCGGAGTACGACCTTAGCCGTGGACCAAAAAAGTAAGTTTTGTATTTGAGGTAGTAAACTCTTGCCATTTAGTATGTAAATATTTAGTTAAATCTTTAGAGGAGAATAAACAGGCCGGAAAATGCCATCCCGGGATTTTTGTTGAAATTAAGGTGTGGCCTCCAGGTCTACCCATATCAGGGTATGATCAGAGATCTCCTCTGGGCCTATCTGGGCCGCAATGATCTGTTACAACTTCTGCTGCGAGGTAAATATATAGTCCAGGCATGAGAATGCCTGATGCGCCCATGAGACATGGGTAAAATCTTTGTCCTCTGGGTGCAACAGCCTCCACGGGTCTACCAGATTCAAATTGGAGTAGAATGATTCTAACACTGAGGGACCCGGGGACCACTGTCTCTGAGAGGGGCCAGATCTATCTATGCAAGGATCAAATACAAGGTTCATATCTCCAGCCATCAGTATGGATAAACTAGGATATCTCTGACAACAAGACAGCAGCCGGTGGTAAAAGGTTTTGTCAAATATCACTGGTGCATATACTGTCACTATCAGAACTCCCTACCCTGCAAGTTTAACTTAAGGCCTAAATATCTACCTTCTGAATCGTTAAACAATAGATGGGCCTGGCAAGCCAAAGACCTCCGTATCAAGATGGCCACACACCCCTACGTCCCGATGCCAGGGAGCAATGGACCTCTCCCATCCATTGACGCTGCAATTTTTTATGTTCTTCCACAGTGAGCCTAGTCTCCTGAAGGCAGGCTATATATAGGGCTGATAGTATTTTAGTTCTCTTGACAAAAGAAGTGATTCCACACACATTCCATGAGACTACACGCACTGAATTTCCTAATATTTTAGCCAGGGTGTTCTAGAAAAGGAGACATCAACACAGCACCTTCATTTGTCCTCCTAGAGGCACCCAGCCTCCCCCCAGGGGAGTTATCATTTACACAACCAAATGACTCAAACATTAATTGCATACATTTCCCAAAACTTCTTCTCTCCAGAAATCTCATCACAATCTACCATCTGGATCCCTCCCCTTTCCTCAGGGCCGTGCCGATGCGGTAAGCGAGGTAAGCGCCGCAGGGGGGCGCCCACCTCTGGAGGGCGCCGCCGCGGTGCTTACCCTCGCCCCGCCGAGGACTTTAAATCTTTTGGCACCAGAGAGGGGGGTGCCGCCACTCCCGCTGCTCTTCATCCTGGCACCCCCCCTCCCGCACCAGCCCTTTAAATTTATTTGCCGAGCGAGCGCAGCACCTCGTGTGCAAGTAAAAGAAGCGGATCCGATCATCTCATTGGGCCTTCCCTCACTGTCCCGCCCTCCTTTGACACAACTTCCTATTTCCTCTAGGGCGGGACAGTGAAGGAAGGCCCAATGAGATGATCGGATTCGCTTCTTTTACTTGCACACGAGGTGCTGCGCTCGCTATCGCGTCGGCAATTTCTTTTTAAAGACGGGTGGCAGGGAGAATACGAGGCAGGGTGAGGGTGGGGGACAGATGGGGTGACCGTGAAGGTGGGGGAGGACTCGGATAGCAGAAGGGACTGGGTGGGAGCCAGATGGGGTGAGGGGGACTCGGATGGGCAGAAGGGACTGGGTGGGAGACAGATGGGATGAGGGTGACTCGGATGGGCAGAAGGGACTGGGTGGGAGACAGATGGGGTGAGGGTGGGGGGCACTTGGATAGCAGAAGGGACTGGGTGGGAGACAGATGGGGTGAGGGGGACTCGGATGGGCAGAAGGGACTGGGTGGGAGACAGATGGGAGAAGGGGCATGGAGCTGGAACTGGGGTCTGAAAAGTGAGCAGGAGGGAGAATGGGGTCATGCCTGGGGCAGGAGTGGATGGGAGAATCAATGGATCTGGAACTAGGGGCAGCCGCAGGTGGGAACTGGGAGCCGAAAAGAGGGGGCAGTGAGAGAGAGGGGATAGATCCTGGATGGAATGGGGAGTGAGAGGGAGGGCAGACCCTGAATGGATGGGAGGGCAGGGCCCAGGGAGAGGACAAATTGCTGGAAGGGGAGGGGAGAGAGGATTGCTGGCTATGGATGGAGGAGGGAAGGGCAGAGAGGGACAAGGATGGACATGGGGGCCCAGGGAGAGGACAAATTGCTGGAAATGGAGGGGAGGGGAGAGAGGAGGATTGCTGGCTATGGATGGAGGAGGGAAGGGCAGAGAGGGACAAGAATGGACATGGATGGGAGGGCAGGACCCAGGGAGAGAGGAGAAATTGCTGGAAATGGATATAGAGCAAGAAATGAAGAAGAAAGGAGAAAAGTAAAGAAATAAATGGAAAGGAAGCCCTGGAAATGGAGTTAAGAGGACAGATAGCAGCAGAATCAGATACTGGACCAGCATGATTGAAAAAAGAAAGTCACCAGACAACAAAGGTAGAAAAAAATTATTTTATTTTCATTTTAGCGTTTGGAATATGTCCACTTTGAGAATTTACATGTGCTATCTTATTTTGCAATGTATAGCAATTTGTTTCTAAGAATATTGCTGACAATTCCTTTCAGTGTGGCAAGTGGTGAGCGATCATTTTCATGGGGGGGGGGGGGGGGTGATCATTTTCACGGGGGGGGGGGGGGGGCGCCAACTGATAGTCTGCAGGGGGGCGCCAGAGACCCTAGGCACGGCCCTGCCTTTCCTGCCGCTCCCACCCTTCCCTCCCCATCCTTCTTTTACCCCTTCCCATACAAACCCCAGAAAAAATCCATCTCATTACAGAGACTCGTGAGATGCCTGAGGCCCTGCGCTCCCTTGGAATTATTCGGTCATGTTGTAACACCCTTGTTCCAAAAGAAAGCCGCATATTCTGCACTACCATGCTGGTCCAGGAACTCCTTTAAGTGTATTTGTAATCCTCTGATCTGTTATTAAGTTAATCTGCGTGCCCAACATTTAATCCAGCTACAGAGTCTTATGCAGCTCTAATATTATCAAAGGTCTGCCATTGTCCATTAAGTTGCACATTTAAGATTGCAGGGTAGAGTAGAAGAAATCTAACATTTTTGTCATACAAGTGGCGGCAAAGCAACGTGAACTGTTTTCGGCGATCTTGTAGTGAGGATGAATAATCTTGAAAAATTCGAATGGTACTTCCATCATATTTCAGCGTTTCTCTTTTCTCTGCCGCTAGCCAACGCTCCAATACCGAGGACAGGACAGCATCCCCTACTGTCTCTGGTAATCTGACAATCCGTAAATTGGCCCTTCGTGAGCGATTCTCTAGATCATCGATTTTGGCCGTCAGGTCTCACACTTTAGTAGTGAGCGTGCCTAACGCCTCCACGGCTGTGGGAGCTGTGCCCTCCAAATTCGAGACCCTCTGTTCTAGTTCCCCCGTTCGCTTGGTTATATCCGATAACAGGGTCTCAAAATTTTTGAATTGTTCAGATAGTCGCCCTATTTTGGGTTCAATCGCTTTCTCTATCGCTGTAGTTAATTGAAGTAGTTGCTCCGCCGAGAAGGGCTGTCCTCCCTGCAGGGACTTTCCGTCCATCTTGCCGTCTGCCGCTCGCGGTTGTTCTTTCTCCTTTTTTGCACCTTTGCCTATCATTCCTGTTGACGAGACTGCCAAGTACTTGTCCATCCGGTAAGTAGTTTGTTACAGAACCAATTTTAAGATGTGCCAGCAAAGGGTTTAGATTTTTAGATGTTGCAGGGACGCGAGGGCCTCGGAGAGCTCAAACACACGTCTTACTCTCTCAACGCATCACGTGGTCCAGCAAAATCTTTATATAGTTAAACAAGATTTGAGAAACTGGTTTAAGTTACAGGATGTGCAGCAATCTAGTCCAGGTGCGGAGTGAGTACATAATCAGTCACCACATGTATTAAAGGCTTGTGAGAAGAGAAGCTTTCATCTGCTTTTTGTCTCCTCTGGTTATCTTTTTGTGCTTCAGCATAAATGCCAACGTTTTAAAAGTGGTGATGGGAAGATCTGGGAGATTCCTTCCCTTCCAACCAACATGCAATGGAATAAAGACCATTTTAGAATATAAAAGTCATCAGGCAAAAGAGTTTGGTTATATATGAAGAAGAGGTGTCTATGTGCATCACCATCAATAGATGTTTCTTATCTTGATCTAATAAAATGTATCGCAACCTGTAAAAAGAACAGTGGCTGGAGGTGCCTTGTAGACCAGTGCTTCTCAAAACTCTGCTGGGGGCTCACCTAGCCAGTCAGGTTTTCAGCATTATCACAATGAGTATGCATGAGATACATTTGCATGTACTGGAGATCCATTGAATTCAAATCTCTTTCATGTGTGTTAATGATGGTAAGGTGGAAAAACTGATTGCTAGTTGTGCTTCCAGGAGAGGATGAGAAGCAATTTATTGAGGCATGAACATTCAAGGATAATAGTGCACTTTTTGAGGTATCTTTGAAAACTCATGCCTTAAGTCATTGGTTTGTCTATACAATATCACCGTTCATTTAATTTGCTGCTGCAGCCTAACACTGCTGTCCTTTGGAACATTTACAACTTGAAAAGAACCTAACTAAAATGAGAGAGATGACAAGTTAGCATTCAGCAACGCCTTGTATTCTTCTAATGCTGGCCATGTTTGGGTTACTTGGTAGTATAATACAGTTAACTTTAAGAGCAACAAGATAATATTTCATAGTAACATAATGCCATAGTACATGAGAGCAGATAAAGACCTGTATGGTCCATCCAGTCTGCTGAGGTGGAAGGAGGTGTTTCAGAGAGCTCTGCAGACTTCCAGTGGGAGGAGAGTGAGGCCTAACTCCCTCCCCAAGGATGTGGAGGGCCTCTGGGGAGCGTTCCCCAGGACAGGCCCAGGCCATGGGGCCTCTTGGGCTCAGGGACCAGAGGGTCAGGAAAAGCGGTCTCCTCCCTTGCAGTGCCGCAGGGAGGAGGGAAAGGAGCCCTGTGGATAGAAGAGGGCCAGACTCCAAGGGAGGAAGCCGGACTGGTACCCCCCTCGCGGCCGCACGACGTCCAGCAGGTGAGGAGGGGAGAGAGCTGGCGGAGACCCTAGAGAAGAGCTGGTCTGAGAAGGAAAGAGTGGTAATGGAGATCTGTCAAGAGGCCCTGCCGGAGGTGGAGGAGGAAAGCAGTGAGGATAGTGACGATCTAGAGGAGGAAGAGCTTGTGGACTACTGCCAGGATCCAGAGGACCCGGCCAGTGGCATAATTAAAGTGGTGAAGAGAATTAAAAGTACGGAGAAGGAGGTGGTGGACCTGGGGAAGCGAGTCAAAATGGCAAAAGCCCTGAGCAGGCTGGCCCCAGCAGAGCATCGCAAGACCTATATGAAAGAGGAAACCAGGCTGCTTAGGCTTCTCCAGAGAAAAGAACAGCTGCTGAGGGCCCTGAGGAAAGGCCCTGGAAATCCTCTGAGAGAACTCTATATCAACAGAGACAGGATGGCCTCGGGGGGACAGGCCCCGTCAGCCTCGGTACAGTGGAAGCAACAAACAGAGCAGGAAGGAATCAGCCCAGGCTTTGGACCCCAGAACATTGAAGCATCAGGGGAGCTGCCAGGAACTAGCACCCAAAATACATTGAAATTCATGCAATACCTTGCTAGTCAGTCAGGGCCTCTGCAGGCAGCTTCTGGAGTAAGCAGGACTGAAGGTGGGGCTGTGGAAGCCTCATTGAGAGCACCTGAGTGTGGGAGAACAGAACAGGAAAAAAACTTTAACACTAAGACTTTTCACATTGTTGAAACAGAGGCTGCAATTTCAGGAGAGAAACCTTTTTCCACAGAAGTGGTGGTGGAAGTTGAAACAGAGAACTTACCTGGAGAAGAGGAGGTTGTCCTGTTCCCATTGCCTGTAGTAGGAGCAGACGGCAAGGAAAAAATGCCTGGGAGGCCTCACCCACAAAGCTCTGAGGAGCAGGATGTTCCAGCCAATCAGCCTGCAGCAGGGCTAAGGACTGAAAGTGGAGATGTTCCAGCAGGGAGCTGCCTCTTAAAGGAGAATGCAGGAAGAAAGGCAGGTGAAGACAAGGAGTGGTTTTCCATAGAGAAAGCACAGGAGGCCACACAGTGTTCCCCACATAAAGGTTCAGAATGGCAAGGAACTGCGCTGCCGGGTGGTGGGATGCCATGCCCGCCCAGCACATTGGAGCAGGAGGCGCCAGCCAATCGGGCTGGAGGAGCAGGGATGGCCGCAGAGGAGAATGCTACAGCGCAGGAGGATTCCCCATGTTTGGGAGAGCGAGTGGTGCTGGAGTGCGGGAAGCCACTCTTACTTTGCAAAACGGCAGAGCAGGAAGTCCCAACGAAGCAGGACGCCAGAGGGGAGACCAGTTCCCAGGAAAACAGCGGGCCCGCACAGGGAAAGCTGGAGCAGCACGTTGCAAGGAGGGACCCAGCACAGAGAGCAGGTTCCGGGGGGGAAGGAGGGGGGGAGGAGCGGGAGGTGTTTGCCTTGCAGTGTGCGCCAGAAGGAAACTTGACTGGTACCTTTGACTTTGCAGTTGGCCAGGCTGCAGGGGTGCGAGCCAGGGGGGAGTGTTCGGGCCGGGAGGGGAGGGTTGGCTCGGTGGGCGGGGGAGGGGGTCAGGGGCATTGGGAGGGGAACAAGTATTTAGGGGAACCTGCTCTCACTGTCTCTAGCGAACGTGTTGAAGGGGACAATGGCAGGTTTTTTGCTGCAGGGGAAATGGTACAGAAGGACACTGTGAAGGCAGGGGATGTGCAAAGTCTGCTGACAGAAGGGAGAGAAGGGAGGGAGGCTGAGAGGGGAGGCAAGAGAGAGAGGGGGGGTACGGCGCAGCAGGAGCAGGGGGGTCTCAGTGCAGGAGATGGAGGAGGGGGACGGTGGGGGGGTGCTCCATCCTTTGCGGCGGTAGTAGGTGGGAGGGGCGGGCGCAGGGGGAATGGGGGGGCAGGAAGCATTGGGGGAGGGTGGGGGGGGCCAGGTTCCCAAAAGGAGGAATGTGATTCAGTTAAGGTGGGTGGGGGAGGGGGGGATGCCAAGTAGGGATGAGGCCCTGAAGTTGGTCTTGGGTTTAGGATTTCTCCCAGAGGACCTCTATGCCTGTATCCACCCGGTGAATATCCCAGAGTATGATGTTAGTTTTCTGACCCAGCGAGGCATGGAGGTCTTCTGGGAGAAATACGAGGGGGTAAGGGGGAAAGGGGATTGGAGAAACTTTAGGGCCGTACCGATCAGCAGACCTGACCTGGTGCAGGTAACCCTGCTGGTCCGAAATGAATCCATTTCAGGGGCGGACCTGGCCTTCTGGCTACAGCAGTACGCAGAATTGCGTACCCCCTTGTCCAAACTCCCTGACCCCAGTAGGGTGTGGGCGGGAGGATGGTGTGCGCAGGTTAGGCTGAAGCAGGCAGGACACGTGACCCAGCACATTCCCTCCGCGGCGTTCATTGGCAGGGATCGGATCCTCTGCTTTTACAAGGGGCAGCCGCGGCAATGTCACAAGTGCGGGTCATTCAGACATTTTAGTATGTCGTGCCCAGTACGGCAGTGTGGGAAGTGCGGGTCTAAGGAGCATCCTACGGAGTCTTGTGCATCTATCCGGTGTAATTTGTGTGGGGGTCTGGGGCATGCATTCAGAGCTTGCCCTTGGGCCTCCCATAACGGGGGAGAGGAGGACATGGGAGGGGGCGGTCCAGTTCAGAGGGAGAGGGGGGGAGTGAATGTAGGGCGAGATCAGGTTCCCGGGGTGGGGGGGAAAGGAGCTGCGGAGGGACAGGGAGTGGGAGGTGGGGAAGGGTTGGGGGAAGGGCGGAAGCGGCAGGACGGGGCAGATGAGGGTTGGACGCGGGTGTCAAAAAAACAACGGAAGGTGACGGGGGTACGGGAGGAAGGGGGAGGGGAGGCAGGAATGGGGATAGAAGTAGAGAACAGATTTAGGGGATTGGAAGATGAGGGAGGGGGTGACGAACTGGCAGGAGAGGAAGGAGAGGATGGGGTGAGCCGGCAGGATGGGTTGGAAAGCATGGCAGACGCTGGAAAGGGAACAGCGGGTAAAAGGAAGAAGAAGAAGAGGGAGAAGGTTTTGAGGGACGAAGAGGAGGAAATGGTAGTGGAGGAGGTCGGGGAGGTGGGGGGCAGATTGGGGGGGGCTGAAGGGAGGGTGGGGGAGAAAAGGAGGGTAGGACAGGAGGCAGGGATGAAGGCAAGAGAGGAGAGGGAGGATGGGCTGGAGGCAGGATTGATGGAGGGGGTCGAAGAAGGGGCAGAAGGGGCGGGAGAGGAGGCAGGGGGGGGGAGGGTCAGTGGACGACTCCCAAGGAGGGAGGGAGGTGGGCGAAGAAAAGAGGAAGAAGGGGAGGAAGAAAGTAAGGAAAGGGGGGGGGCTTTTTGAGCTAGGGGTCCGGGACTGGGCGGACGAGGAAGGGGAGGGTGAAGGGGAAGGGATCCCTGGAGGTAGTATGGAGCAGAGGGAAGGTAGCCAGGAGGGCGGGGGGTATGGAACGGCACAATGATGGCTGGACTGCTGTTAACATTCGCCACACTTAATGTGGCTAGTGTCGCCTCCCAGAGGGCGAGATGCTTGGCGTTCGATGGCCTCTCTGCCGTGGCGGTGGACTGTTTTCTTCTGCAGGAGACCAGGCTGCGAACGCTGGAGGAGGTTCGGCGGGCAAAGCAGGCCTGGAGATGGGGGCCCTCTATTTGGGGTCTGGCAGGGGAATGGTATGGGGGGATAGGCATCCTCTTCAAAACATTTAAAGTAGAGATCCAGAGGGTGGTGGAGCTGGGAATTGGGAGGTGTCTGGTGTTAGATGTGAGATTGCGGGGGGTGGCTTTGCGGGTGATTAACATCTACGGGCCGCAAAGCAAACGGGGAAGGGCAGCACTGTTTGGGAAAATTCGGCCGTACCTTTACACCTCACAGCAGCTAGTTTGGGGGGGGGATTTTAACACAGTCCTGAGGAAGGAGGATAGGGGGGGGAGGGCGGCGCAAGTAGGTTACGATGGGGTACGGCTAGCAGGGATCATGAAGGGAGCGGGATTGGTGGACGCGCACATAGAGTTTGGTGGTGGGACGCAGGGTTTCACTTTTGCCCGGGGCACTTGTAGAAGTAGAATCGACCGGTTTTTAGTTCGGGGAGGGGCGTGTGGGAAGGCACCAAGGGTGGTAGAGGTTGATTTCTCAGACCACAAGATGGTGCTGGTCGAGCTGGGGGGAGGGTGGATTCACGGATTGGGGAAAGGATTGTGGCGTTTAAATCAGAAATGGTTGAGGGAGGGGGTGTTGTACCAGGAGTATCTGGAGTTTCTGGCAGACCAGGTATCCATTCAGGGTGTCTTCCCTTCCCTAGGGGACTGGTGGGAAGTTTTGAAACACCGCACCAGGGGGTTCTTTCTCCGTCAGGCGAGGAGGCAGGGGAGGGAGGTCACCCGGCTAGGAACTGCTCTGAGGAAGCGAAGGGACAATTTGATTTCCAGGGGAGGGAAGAGGGAGGACATTGAGGCCTTGCAGCAGGAGGTGGAACGGGTACAATACAATTGGTACTCTTCCCTCGTCTATGAGCGGGACTTCGGGAAGCTGCTCAGCCCGAACCCTTATGACTGCTGTAAGGAAAGAAGGGAGAGGAGGGTGGTAGAGGGGTTAAGGGATGATGGGGGGACGCTCCAGCAGTCTAGGGAAGGTATCTTGCAGGTGGTGGGGACCCACTTTGGGCAGGTCTTTTTGGACCAACGGTTGGGGGAGGAGGCCATGGCGAGGTACATTGAGGAAACCCCAGGGGTGGGTAAGGGGGGGCCTCATCTTCGGGCCTTGCTGCGGCCGTGGACGCTGCGGGAGGTACAGGAGGCCATTGGGGCCTTGCGGCGCAGGACGGCGCCGGGGCCAGACGGACTCCCGGCAGAGTTCTACCAGCGGTTTAGGGATCAGTTGGCGCCAGTCTTGTTGGCAATCTGGGAGGCGGCACGAACAGGGGGATCCTTGCCTGAGTCGATAGGGGCATCAGCTTTGGTCCTCCTTAGCAAAGGCAAGGACCCCCAGGATGTGGCAAATTGGCGGCCGATTGCACTTCTGAACACCGACCGGAAGATCTTCGCTCACATGCTCCTTGCCCGCATGAGGAAGATCTCCGGGGAAGTGCTGGCAGCCCCGCAGGGGTGTGGGGTCCCGGGAAGGGGGGTGCTAGAGGCAGTGGCCTGGGTGAGGGAGGGCCTGGAACGTAGTCGGGTGGGAGAGGGCAGGCTGGTCGTGGCCTTGGACCAGGACAAGGCTTTCAACCGAGTGCAGTGGGGTTTTTTATGGAAGGTCCTAGACCACTATGAATTCCCAGGGGAATGGATCGCGCAACTTCAGTTATTGTATGCGGGGGCGCGATTCTTTCCCCTGGTGAATGGATGGAGGGGGGCGGAGGTGGGGATCTCGGCGGGGGTGCGGCAGGGGTGCCCGTTGAGCCCCCTGCTGTACGCTTTCGCCATTGATCCCCTGGTGAGGAGGCTGGAAGGGGGGGGGGGAGGACGGGCTCAGAGGAGTGGAGGTAGGCAAAGGGAATGTGTTGCGAGTCATCGCCTATGCGGACGATATCACCGTCTGGGTGGCGGATCGCAGGGAGGGGAGGAGGCTGCAGGAGACCCTTGCAGCATACTCCCAGGCTTCGGGGTCTCGGGTAAACCTGGGCAAGAGCACCAGCTTGAGGGTGGGGCCGGAAGGACGGCGGTTTAATTTAGGTGGAGGGTTCCCGGATGGGATAGAGAAAATGAGGGTTTTGGGAGTGTATTTTGGGGGAGGGGATTACGGGCGGGAAAATTGGGAACAAAGGATAGCGGAGGCGAGGGAGAAGGTGGACCGCTGGAAGGGGTGGCGGATGCCCATGGAGGACCGGGTCCGGTTGCTGAAGAGCCAGGTGGTCCCCATGTTCCTGTTCCTGAGCTACATCTGTCTCCTGCCGGAACGCTGTTTCACGGCAATTTACAGCGTGTTCTTTCAACTCCTGTGGGGGAACAGGATGAACCCAGTTCGACGTAATTTCACTTACCGGTCGCGGGAGGAAGGGGGGGTGGGAATGGTAAACCCAGTCTTGCTATTCTCCTCCCTCTTCATCCAGTTTAACCTGGGGCGGGCGGGGGGTCTGAATGCCCCAGGATGGGTACACAGTGTTGTCCAGTGGTGGGAGGGATTTTGGGGTCCTTGGTTGGGGGGAGGTAGGGTGGGACGGTTGCGGAAAGGGTTCCCGGAGGGGGTAGGCTACTATAAATCTTTGGTAAAGCTGGTTCGGCTGTGGGACATTACATGGGAGGAAGTTAGGGCAGGGCAGAGGGAGATCTGGGTGGAGCGGGTTCGCTCCCAACGCTTCTCCTCTCCCCTGGCTCTTAGGGATGCTCCGGAGCCCGTGCTGAGGCAGGGCCTGCGTTTTATTTCATCGAAACGCATCCCAAACAAGTACAGGGACATTGCTTGGCTGTCCCTACATGGCAGGTTGTATGTTAGGGCAAACCTTCGGTGTAGGAACCAGCAGGACCGAGACTGCCCGAGGGGGGAGTGTGCTGGCCGGCTGGAGACCATGGACCACTTCCTGAAGGAGTGTCCATTCTCCGTAGCGGTTTGCCGGAGAGTGGCTGCCTTGCTGGCCATCCCCAGCTTCACGTCCTACACCTATGCGGACTGGGTGTATGGGAGGCAGGGGGAGACGGGGCGGCTAGAGCCAGGTACCGCCTTTCTAATCTCAGTTATCATCAGATACTGCCTATGGATGGCTCGCTGCGGGGTGTCCCTGGGCCAGGAGTGCAGGTCTGCTGAGCAGGTCTCCTGGGACGTTGTCCGAGCTGTCCAGGAAGTGGCCCGATGGGAACGGGTGGAGGTGGGGGTAAAGACCTTTGGGGTTTGGTGGAAGCATGTACGCTTGAAGTTGAGTTGAATGTTTGGGGGGGGGGGGGGGGTTGGGGGGAGGGTTTTTGTGTAAAATTTGCATTTTTGTATAAAAGTATAGAGGGGCTGGCTTTATAACTGCACAGTGTAATGTATTGAAATTTGATTTTCCGCTTTCATTTAATAAAGGAATTCTCCAGTCTGCCCAACAAGGTAGCCAGACACTCTGTACAGATTCCACTTCTTCATGAAAACATTCTTCTTCAACAAGGCCTACAAGGAGAACCTATAACCCACTAACCTGCTTATAATCAAACGAGAAAAACGCCCAAGTTCCGACCTAAATCGGGAGATGGACGTTTATCTCACAAAAACGAATAAAGCGGTATAATCGAAAGCCGATTTTTGGAAGTTTTCAACTGCACTCCGTCGCGGATGCGGACAAAGTTGATGGGGGCGTGTCAGAGGTGTGGGGAAGGCGGAACTGGGGTGTGGTTATCTGCCGAACAAAGATGGGCGCATTTCACCAATAATGGGAAAAAAGTATGCGTTTTTAGCTAGAATTTAGGACACTTTTCCTGGACCCTGTTTTTTCACGAATAAGGCCCCAAAAAGTGCCCTAAATGACCAGATGACCACTGGAGGGAATCGGGGATGACCTCCCCTGACTCCCCCAGTGGTCACTAACCCCCTCCCACCACAAAAAAATGATGTTTCACAACTTTTTATTTTCACCCTCAAATGTCATACCCAGCTCCCTGGCAGCAGTATGCAGGTCACTGGAGGAGTTGTTAGGGGGTGCAGTGGACTTCAGGCAGGTGGACCCAGGCCCATCCCCCCTACCTGTTACAATTGTGCTGCTTAATGCTTATTAGTCGTCCAACCCCCCCAAACCCACTGTACCCACATGTAGGTGCCCCCCTTCACCCCTTAGGGCTATAGTAATGGTGTAGACTTGTGGGCAGTGGGTTTTGAGGGGGATTTGGGGGGCTCAACACACAAGGGAAGGGTGCTATGCACCTGGGAGCTCTTTTACCTGTTTTTTTGGTTTTGTAAAAGTGCCCCCTAGGGTGCCCGGTTGATGTCCTGGCATGTGAGGGGGACCAGTGCACTACGAATCCTGGCCCCTCCCACGAATAAATGTCTTGGATTTATTCGCTTTTGAGCTGGGCGCTTTCATTTTCCATTATCGCTGAAAAACAAAAACGCCCAGCTCACACATTGTTGAATAAAACATGGGCGTCTATTTTTTCCCAAAATACGGTTCGGTCCACCCCTTCACGGACCCGTTCTCGGAGATAAACGCCCATGGAGATAGGCGTTTTTGTTCAATTATGCCCCTCTAAGTCACCTCACTAACTCACTCAATTATGAAAGCCTACCATCCTTAACTACCCTAATCACTCTCTTCCTTCTTCCCATTTCCCTTCCTTGATCGCTACACATCACTAACTGTATCTGATATCCTGATATGACAATGTTAACAAATCTATGTAAGCCACATTGAGCCTGCAAATAGGTGGGGGAATGTGGGATACAAATGCAATAAATAATGATTAAACACAGGCATCTTAAACAGGGCAGTTGGCAAGTTGCCACCATGCAGTGGTGTAGCCAAGGGTAGGCTTGGGTGGGCCCAGGCCAACCCACTTTGGGTTCAGGCCCACCCAGTAGCAGCATACCTATGATGTGGCTGGCAGGGATCCCCAAGCCCCACCAGCTGAAAACTCCCAAGTGTCCCGCCTGCATACCTTGTAAGTAGCAGATTTTTGCCTGCAGTGAGCAGTGACATACATACTGCTCGCACCGGCCCCACAGCCTTCCCTCTGATGTATTTCTGCCTAGGCAGAAATAGGAAGCTGCATCAGAGGGAAGGGTGTGGGGCCAACATGAGCAGTGTGTATTAGCTGCTGCTCGCTGCTGATGAAAATCTGCTATTTAAAAGGTATACGGGAGAGGGGGGATATTTGAGATACCATATGGCATGCAGGCGAGAGGAGAGACCAAATCACCTGTGGGACGGGGCGAGGTTCTTCTGCCCACCCATCTTGGGCCCAGACCCACCCAAAATTGGGTGTCTGGCTACGCCCCTGCCACCATACCAACTTCATATAGGCAGTTATACAGTTCAATCTTGGAACATAATACCTTGATACTATTGCTTTCAACCCTAAGAATGTCTCCCCCTCCCCCACCCCTAACTAGCATTATTTCTTCATGAAATACTACCCTTCTTCCCCATAGATATATGAAGCACCTGCAAACATAGCATATGTTTTGGATGTGATATGATATACTCATACTTTATCTCTCCCTGCCAATTTTGGTGAATTAAAACTTGATGCTGCTTTCCACATTTGGTACTTTTTCAGTTTCTCTATTCTTAGACTTTGGAGGTGGCAGGGGTGGGTTAAGAATTGTCATCTGGACTTGATTTGCAACATGCTATTCCAGTCACCAACTGTTTTCATTCCATGCAGAAAAAACTGGCTTTCAGCTGCGGCCCGTGGCTGGTCTGCTTTCTGCACGGGACTTCCTCTCCAGCCTGGCATTCCGTGTATTCCAGTGTACGCAATACATCCGCCATGCATCCTCGCCAATGCATTCCCCAGAGCCGTGAGTATGTTGCTCCCTGTGCTGCACACTGCATATTCCTGTTCTTACTGACTTATGCTTTTCATTGAATAACTTCCTCAAGAGTGTGCCGTGGAGGGGCATAATCGAACGTGGACGCCCATCTCTAAGGGCGCCCATCTGTAAGGACGGCCCAGCGAAGGGGCGGGGAAACCCGTATTATCGAAACAAAATGGGCGTCCAACTTTCGTTTTGATAATACGGTCAGGGACGGCCAAATCTCAACATTTAGGTCACCTAAGAGATGGTCAACCTAAATGTTGAGATCGCTGGCCTTAGAGATGGCCGACCTCGGTTTTCGCCGATAATGGAAACCGAGGACAGCCATCTCAAAAACAGCCAAATCCAAGCCATTTGGTCATGGAAGGAGCCAGCATTTGTAGTGCACTGGTCCCCTCTCACATGCCAGGACACCAACAAATTGCTCCCAGGTGCATAGCTCCCTTACCTTGGGTGCTGAGCGCCCCAAAACCCACTACCCACAACTGTACAACACTACCATAGCCCTTAAAGGGTAACGGGGGGCACCTCGATGTGGGTACAGTGGGTTTCGGGTGGCTTTTGGAGGGCTCCCATTTACCACCACAAGTGTAACAGGTGGGGGGGGGGGGGGGGGGATGGGCCTGGGTCCGCCTGCCTGAAGTGCACTGCAGTACCCACTAAAAACTACTCCAGGGACCTGCATACTGCTGTGATGGAGCTGGGTATGACATTTGAGGCTGGCATAGAGGCTGGAAAAAAATGTTTTTTAATTTGTTTTTTTGGGTGGGAGGGGGTTGGTGACCACTGGGGGAGTAAGGGGAGGTGATCCCCAATTCCCTCCGGTGGTCATCTGGCCAGTTTGGGCACCTTTTTGAGGCTTGGTCGTGAACAAAAAGGGACCAAGTAAAGTCGGCCAAATGCTCGTCAGGGACGCCTTTCTTTTTTCTATTATCGGCCAAGGACGGCCATCTGTTAATCACGCCCCGTCCCGCCTTCAGTACACTGCCGACATGCCCCTTTGAACTTTGGTTGTCCCCGTGATGGAAAGCAGTTGGGGACGCCCAAAATCGGCTTTCGATTATGCCAATTTGGCCGGCCCTGAGAGAAGGCCGGCCATCTCCCGATTTGTGTCAGAAGATGGGTGCCCTTCTCTTTCGAAAATGAGCTGGATAGGGTGCAGGTATCATCTCTCCAGCATCACCATGTCCATCTGCACAAAGTGTCATCCACCCCAGTGCCAAGTAGACAGCAGATGTACTGCACAAGGTATAGTTGCTGACATTGGCCAAATCTTTTTCTTCTCTGCCAAGATCAAACATGTCCCTTCCATTCTCCAATCTACTACTTATACATGCTTGTAAGAAACAGATTGACTATAGTTTATTAACTCTCATCCTGGAACACATGGAGAGGCATTTTCAATGTGATGTTTTAATCCGACTTTGGGTGTTTTGCTCAAAACATCCAAAATTAAAATGGGAAATATAGCAATTTTTGAAAGAGCAAATTTATCTTTTTGTTTTGAAAATGGCTATTTGCTACATGTTGCTGCATTCAGTACTCCTGCATCTTCAGGAGCTTCTGCCCAGGAGGGAAGGGTTAGGATAGCTGTTGTAGATGGTGATTTGGTTATTAGGCATGTAGACAGTTGGGTGGCTGGTGGACGTGAAAATTGCCTGGTCACTTGCCTACTGGTGTAAAGATGGTGGACCTCACTCATCACCTAGATAGGATTTTAGATAGTGCTGGGGAGGAGCCAGCTGTCTTGGTATATGACATAGGAAAATGTGGGAGAGAGGTTCTGGAAGCCAAATTTAGGCTCTTAGGTAGAAAGCTCAAATCCAGAACCTCTAGGGTAGCATTTTCTGAAGTTATCCCCATTCCATGCACAGCTCCGGAGTCTCAATGCTTGGATGAGGTGATGGTGCAGGGAGGAGCAGTGGCATACCAAGGGGAGGGCGGTGGGGGCGGTCCGCCCTGGGTGCACGTCGCTGGGGGGTGCCGTGGCGCGCGCCTGCTCTGAGTTCGCTGACTTCGCGCGTTCGCTGCAGCTCCCTCTGCCCTGGAACAGGTTACTCCCTGTTCCGGGTCAGAGGGAGCTGCAGCGAACACGTGAAGTCAGGGAACTCTGAGCAGGCGCGCGCTGCGGCACCCCCCCAGAGGCGTGCAAGCGGGGGGGGGGGGGGGGGGGGGTCCACGCTGCATCGGGGGGGGGGGGGGGTTGCTGCACCCGGGGGGCGGGGCGCCACCCCGGGTGTCCACCCCCCTAGATTTGTAAGGAACTGGGCAACATTTTGGGGAAGGGGGAGCCTATTCCAGAATGATGAGCTCCACCTTAACCAGGATGGGACCAGGCTGCTGGCATCGGCAATTAAAAAGGAGATAGAGTGGCTTTTAAACTAGAGACTGGGGGAAAGTTGACAGTCATTCAAAATCGCATGGTTCGGAACAAGGTATCATTCAAAGATGTCACCACAACAGGGAAGATAGGGCAGAGACCATAGTAGAAGAGGTGTCTTTAAATAAAAAGCAGACAAATGATTGCAAATTAACAGTCAACTGCTGAACAAGATGTAAAGAGGAACAACAAACACAGTTTGAAATGTCTATATGCGAATGCCAGAAGCCTAAGAAATAAGATTGGAGAGTTAGAATATATTGCACTAAATGAAAAATTAGATATAATAAGCATGTCTGAGACCTAGTGGAAGGAAGATAACCAGTGAGACACTGTCATACCAGGGTACAAATTATATCATTGTGATAGGGTGGATCGAATTGGTGGAGGGGTAACGTTGTATGTTAAGAAGGTCCTTGAATCAAATAGATTGAAAATTCTGCAGGAATTAAAACATATCTTGGAATCCCTATGGATTGAAATTCTATGTGCAAAGATGAAAAGGGTAATGATAGGAGTGTATTATCATCCACCTTGCCAGAATAAACAGACAAATGTAGAAATATTATCAGAAATTAGGGGGGGGCTAACAAACTGGAGAGCACAATAATAATATGTGATTTCAATTACCCTGATATTGACTGGGTAAATGTAAGATCACGGCATGCTAGGGAGGTAAAATTCCTTAACAAAATCAAGGACTGCTTTATGGAGCAGCTGGTACATGAGCCAACAAGAGGATGAAAAATTGTAGACCTAGTCCTTAGTGGAGTGCACAATCTGGTGCAGGAGGTAATGGTGCTGGGGCCGCTTGATAATAGTGATCATAATATGACCAGATTTGATATCGGCTTTGGAGTACGTACACACAGGAAATCCAATACGTTAGCAATTAACTTTCAAAATGGAGACTGTGATAAAATCAGAAGAACAGTGTAAAAAAAAATATTCAAAGGTCAAAAATTTACATCAGGCTTGGATGATGTTCAAAAATACCATTCTGGAAGCCCAGAACCAGTGCTTTGTTTGTAGAAAAAAAAGGTGCCGGTACTCATTATGGGTGGGGCCACCACATATGGCTCCACCCCTATGATAGCCACACCCCTTATGCCAGCCATGGTGCATATAAACAGACATCATTGAAAATATTATACTAGTATAGAAGAAAAAAAAATAACATGATTTTTTTTCATTATAAATCATTTCTGTAAGCTCTTACAGCTCCAGTATACCCAGTGCAAAATAAGACAGCAGATGTAAATTTTCAAACTGGACATATTTCAAACACTAAAATGAAAATAAAATGATTTTTTCTACCTTTGTTGTCTGGTGACTTTGTTTTTCTATCCATATTGGTCCCAGTCTCTGATTCTGCTGCTCTCTATCTGTTCTCTTAACTCCATTTCCAGGGCTTCCTTTCCATTTATTTCTTTACTTTCCTCCTTTCTTCTGCATTTCTTGCCCTGCATCCATAAGTAAAAGATGGGTCCTCCTCCGTGGAATTGACTGGAGGAGGTATAACGTGGATCCAGTTTTTGCCTATTTTCTCCATCCATGTGCAGTTTTTCTCCTTTTCCCTCATCTCCATCCATGTGCATCTTCTTTTTTCTTTCCTACCCTCCATCCATGTCCAGCACTTCTCCTCTCTCCTTCCCTCCATCCATGTCCAGCACTTCTCCTCTCTCTTCCCTCCCCTGTATCCATATAAAGCAATAATTCTCTCACCCCTCTCCTCCATCCAAGTCCAGCATTTCTCCTCTCTCCCCGCCAACCCCTCCATCCATCCATGTCCAACAATTCTCCTCTATCTCCTGCTCTCCCTCTCCATCCATTTCCAGCATTTCTCCTCTCTTCCCTGCCCTCCCATCCATGTGCATCTCCTTCTTCTCTTCCCTCCCCTCCATCCATGTCCAGCATGTCTCCTCTCTCCCCTGCCCTCCCATGTCCAGCGATTCTCTCTTCTCTGCCCTCTCCTCCCATCCACGTCCAGCGATTCTCTCATCCCTGTCCTCCCCTCCCATCCATGTCCAGCAGTTCTCTCTTCTCATCCCTGCCCTCCCTTCCCATCGATATCCAGCAGTTCTCTCTTCTCTTCCCTGCCCTCCCCTCCCATGTCCAGCAATACTCTCTTCCCTTCCCTCCCCTCCCATGTCCAGCAATTCTCTCTTCCCTTCCCTCCCCTCCCCTCCCATATCCAGCAATTCTCTGTTTCCTTCCCTGCCCTCCCCTCCCATGTCCAGCGATTCTCTCATCCCTGCCCTCTCCTCCCATCCACATCCAGTGATTCTCTCATCCCTGCCCTCCCCTCCCATCCACGTCCAGCGATTCTCTCATCCCTGTCCTCCCCTCCCATCCATGTCCAGCAATTATCTCCTCATCCCTGCCCTCCCTTCCCATCGATGTCCAGCATTTCTCTGTTCCCTTCCCTGCCCTCCTCTCCCATGTCCAGCAATTCTCCGTTCCCTGCTCTCCCCTCCCAGCAATGTCCAGCAATTCTCTGTTCCATGCCCTCCCCTCCCAGCAGTGTCCAGCACTTCTCTGTTCCCTCCCCTCCCAGCGATGTCCAGCAATTCTCCGTTCCCTGCCCTCCCCTCCCAGCAATGTCCAGCACTTCTCTGTTCCCTCCCCTCCCAGCGATGTCCAGCAATTCTCCGTTCCCTGCCCTCCCCTCCCAGCAATGTCCAGCAATTCTCTGTTCTCTCCCCTCCCAGCGATGTCCAGCAATTCTCTGTTCCCTGCCCTCCCCTCCCAGCAATGTCCAGCAATTCTCTGTTCCCTGTCCTCTCCTCTCCAATGTGCAGCAATTCTCGGACTCAGCAGCACGAACAATGCAGGCAGCGATTGAAAGAGGCTGTCTGCATCGGAGCTTCCCTCTGCGAGTCCCGCCTATGCGGAAACAGGAAGTTGTAACAACGTAGGCGGGACTCGCAGAGGGAAGCTCCGACACAGACAGCCTCTTTCAATCGCTGCCTGCATCGTTCGCGCCTCTGAGTCTTAAAAAAAAAAAGTAAGTGCAGGACTTGCCGGGAGGGTCGCCGGGGGGCAAAAAAAGGTGCCGGTATGCCGTACCATTGCATACTGGCACAAAAAAAAGCACTGCCCAGAACAAATATATTCCATGTATTAAAAAAGGAGGAGGAACACCAAACAACAGCCAGCATGGTTAAAAAGTGAGGTGAAGGAAGCCATTAGAGCTAAAAGAAAATCCTTCCAAAAATGGAAGAAGAATCCAACTAAAAATAATACGAAACAACATAAGGAATGGCAAGTCAAATGCAAAGCGTTGATAAGGAAGGCAAAGAGGAACTTTGAAAATAAGATTGCGTTGGAAGCAAAAACACATAGTAAAACATTTTTTAGGTATATTGAAAGCAAGAAGCCAGCAAAAAAGATCAGTTGGACCACTAGATGACCAAGGGATGAAAGGGGGACTTAAATGAATTCTTTGCTTTGGTCTTCACTGAGGAAGATTTGGGAGAGATACTGATGCCAGAAATGGTATTCAAAGCTGACGAGTCAGAGAAATTGAATGAAATCTCTATAAACCTGGAAGATGTAATGGCATAATTTGACAAATTGAAGAGTAGTAAATCGCCTGGACCGGATGGTATTCATCCCAGAGTACTGATAGAATTGAAAAATGAACTTGCAGAACTATTGTTAGTAATATGTAAATTATCTTTAAAATCAAGCATGGTACCAGAAGATTGGAGGGTGGCCAATGTAACTCCGATTGTTTCCAGAGCTGATCCGAAAATTATAGACCAGTGAGCCTGACATCAATGCTGGGCAAAATGGTAGAGACTATTATAAAGAACAAAATTACAGAGCTTATTCAAAAGCATGGATTAATAAAACAAAGCCAGCATGGATTTAGTGAAGGGAAATCTTGCCTCACCAATCTATTACATTTCTTTGAAGGGGTGAACAAACATATGAATAAAGGCAAGCCGGTTGATATTGTGTACCTGGATTTTCAAAAGGCGTTTGACAAAGTACCTCATGAAAGACTCCAGAGGAAATTGTAGAGTCATGGGATAGGAGATAATGTCCTATTGTGGATTAAAAACTGGTTAAAGGATAGACAACAGAGAGTAGGGTTAAATGGTCAGTATTCTCAATGGGGAAGAGTAGATAGTGGGGTTCCTCAGGGGTCTCTGCTGGGATCGCTGCTTTTTAACAAATTTATAAATGATTTAGAGATGGCAGTAACTAGTGAGGTAATTAAATTTGCTGATGACACAAACTTATTCAAAAGTTGTTAAATTGCGAGAGGATTGTGAAAAATTACAAGAGGATCTTACAAGACTGGGAGACTGGGCATCTAAATGGCAGATGACGTGTATTGTGAGCAAGTGCAAAGTGATGCATGTGGGAAAGAGGAACCTGAACTATAGTACATAATGCAAGGTTCCACGTTAGGAGTCACCGACCAAGAAAGGGATCTCGGAAAGGAATGGAAAACAAAAGTGAGGACATTATAATGCCTTTGTATTGGTCCACGGTGCGACCACACTTCGAATACTGCTTTTAATTCTGGTCACCACATCTCAAAAAAGATATAGTGGAGTTTGAAAATGTACAGAGAAGGGCGACGAAAATGATAAAGGGGATGGGACGACTTCCCTATGAGGAAAGGCTGAAGCATCTAGGGCTCTTCAGCTTGGAGAAGAGACATCTGAGGGGAGATATGATAGAGGTCTATAAAATGATGAGTGGAGTGGAACGGGTAGACGTGAATCATTTGTTTACTGTTTCCAAAAATACTAGGACTAGGGGGCATGCGATGAAGATACAAAGTAGTAAATTTAATACGAATCGGAGAAAAGTTTTCTTCACTCAACATGTAATTAAATTCTGGAATTCATTGCCAGAGAATGTGGTAAAGGTGGTTAGCTTAGTGGGGTTTAAAAGGGGTCTGGATGGCTTCCTAAAGGAAAAGTCCATAGACTATTATTAAATTGACTTGGGAAAATCCACTGCTTATTTCTGGGATAAGCATCATAAAATGTATTGAGCTTTTCTGGGATCTTGCCAGGTATTTGTGACCTGGATTGGCCACTGTTGGAAACAGGACACTGTGCTTGATGGACATTTGGTCTATCCCAGTGTGGCAATACTTATGTATAAATGTCATAAATAGATTAGAATCATGGTTGGTCACTGGCCCCATGAGCCATCATATGCAATTGTCTGGGAATGTTTTCCCCTATTTATATCCCTTCCTACCCGCAGCATTATGGGTAGGAAGGGATATAAATTTACAGCAGCTTGTAGGGGCACTTCAGGGCTGGAATCATGCACCTGCAATCCAGGGCCCCAGGGCCCTGGATTGCAGGTGCATGATTCCAGCCATGTGGAGAGCAAGTTTTTAACAGGCCATCTATATTTGAGTATATGGAGGGCACCTAAGTGGCACCTGTTCTATAAAAGACTGGCAGCCTAATAGTGCAGTGGCCTGAGAACCAGGGGAACTGGGTCCAATTCCTTCTACAGGTTCTTGTGACCCTGGGCAAGTCACTTAACACTCCATTGCTCCAGGTACAAAATAAGTACCTGTGTATAACATGTGAACCACTTTGATTGTAACCATAGAAAGATGGTATATGAAATCCCATCCCCAGGTATATACACTCATATAAGGGTAGGCATGAGGTCTTAAACCAGCCATACAGCTGCTGTAAATGCCAGAGATATGCATACATTTTACAGTTCCACCTACACTCCACAAATGTGCATGCCTACCTTTAAAATATGGATTATGTAAGATATGTGCATATTTACAGAATATCTCTTAAGCAAATTTTTGGCATTTACAAGTGATGATTTTTCTTTGTTTAGTATGATAAATTGTATTTATTTTGATTATGTGTGTTTTATGATGTACACACTGCCTAGTACAATTAGATCGGTTTAGAAATGTTTTAAATAAATAAAATAAACATACATGTGTATGTGCCTGTATTCTAATGATTTATGTGTGCAGTCGGAGTATGTGTTTGTGCCCAGTGTATAGAATTATCACCAAAGTGTCACCCTTAAGAAAAGACAATGACTCCCTCTAGCCCTCTCTGTTCCTGGGGCCAATAAACAGTTTCTGTAGCATTCCCAGCTCCAGCTGATCTAGAGAACAAAAGCCCAAACCAGAGATGTTCCATATAGCCACTGGCCACTGGGCTAGTCCATTCATGGACTTCAATGCAAAGCTCTGGATTTACAAATATATTGTAACCCAGTGGTTTCCAAACCTGGTCCTGGAGGCCCCCCAGCCAGTCAGGTTTTCAGTATATCCACAATGAATATTCAGTGCATGCAAATCTCACTCATTAATATTCATTGTGGGTATCCTGAAAATCTGACTGGCTGGGGTGCCTCCAGGACCAGGTTTGGGGACCACTGCTCTAACCAATCATTACGTAGACCAGAGAGAAGGAGCACTGTCATTATGGCATTGACCAATTACAGCTCATTAAACTGGAGCAAGGAAGGAAGTTGACTTGTTCAAGGTGACATCTGGTACACATTAATTCATAGGTTAAAACGCATTGCATCAATTTAGTGTTGCACTAAATTTTGTAAATTGCTCTATTTGCCCTGGCATTTGGGTAGATTATTAGTGTTCAAATAGAAGGCGTTTGTGCATGCTGAGCAGGTGACACAGTTTTGGGCAATTTGTGGCTTGTGATTTAACTAATGATTGTGTTTTGGGAATTTGTATTTGCATTTGTTTGTTGTTTATAATTTTACATTTGTAATTTTTGTGAATGTTTTATTGCACTCTTTCCTCCTGGCTCACCTCAGTATTTGTGTTCCTTTGAAGAGACTGCTGTCATGAGCTCCTGGGACATGTACCCATGCTGGCTGACCATACATTTGCTCAATTCTCACAGGTAAATGAAGGCTGAAAATCACCACACATAAGGTAGATATAACTGGAAACTAAAACTGCCAGGGAGCCCTTTGCTCATTCAATTGCAGCTCTTGTCTACAACAACCACACTAGAAAATGGTATTGAAGTACTTGTGGTGGAGATTATAGCTTCTGCACTCAGTCTCTCCTAGCAGGAGGCGCTGTAGGGAAACTGGAACATTGACTGTGGAGAGGTCAGTGCTGTTCCAGTTATAGACTCTTACATCAGGAAAGATTAAGTGGTCAATATTCAAAGTGATTTAATCGGCCAGAAACGGCTCCTGGTTGGTTAAATCACGTGTTCGGGGCTATCTGCTAATGTTCAGTGGCACTTAAGCAGTTAGTACTGCTGAATATCACTACTGATCGCTAAACTGAAAGCCAGCTATTTTGTGGGCGGTCTGTGGGCGGAGCTGGCACTTATGCAGTTAAATGCCGATATTTAGCACTTAATCGACTACATTTAGTGGTTAAATCCTATCACATAAAGGTCAGTCCTATTTTTATGCTGTGTCACTTAGGCAGTTAAGTCCACTTAACAACATAAGAGACAGTCGGACGTATAAACCCGGATATTTAATGCTGGTGCGGTGTCCAGGAATAATGCCGGTGGTGGCTAAAAAACATTCACCGCCACTGGCTGAATATCGATCCCTTTATTATTATGTTCAGCAGTAGAAAGATTACCATCTCAGGGTTCGTTTCTTGATATGAAATCCAAAACTACTACATGAGGTTTTACTATAATGGTAGCACCTGTATCACTTTTATACAACTCCTGCGTAAGACATCCATTTCTCTTCCTCAGGACATTGGACTTGCTTCACTAGGAGCAACAGATGAGGAAATTGAAAAACTTTCAACGGTATGTATAACTCGGTCCAGTGACTATTGGACAAACCCATGGTGGCAGTAATAATAAACTGCTATTTCTGTATCTTATCAGTACATCAGGGGCCCTACTAAGCCGTGTAAACATCTACGTACACCAAAATGGAGTTACTGCATCGCTACCGTGTCGCTCTAGTTTTTGGCGCACATCCGATGCACGCATCTGAAAAATATTTTTTATTTTCAGGTGTGCGGAACGGATGCGCACCAAGTGGCATTTGGCGCAAGTAGGTCATTACCACCGGGTTACCGCATGAGTCTTTACCACTAGGTCAATGGCTGGTGGTAAGGTCTCAGACCCAAAATAGACGCGCGGCAATTTTCATTTTGCCACATATCCATTTTTGGCAAAAATTTAAAAAAGGCCTTTTTTACAGGTGTGCTGAAAAATGGATCGGCGCGCGCCCAAAACCCACGCCTACACTACCGCAAGCCATTTTCAGCACGCCTTTGTAAAAGAACCCCTCAATGCTTAACCCGTGTTATCAGTGCAGTGTGTGTTCTTTTCCATGTTTATGATGCACTGTCCACTCCTTTGGTGAATTGGCACTACTGTCAGTGCAGTAGTAACACTTTGAGGTCAATATTTGAAGGGAATAGGCAAAGAAGGAATGTAGCTGACTAGATCAATTTGTCTAGATTAGGTGGCTAAATTTACCCACCTAAGTTTCATTAGCCAGTTAAATTTAGCTGTTCAAAATGTGGGCATACCTAGGGGAAGGATTAGAGAGGGAAGACAAAGTTAGGTGGCTAGGACTGATTTTAGGCATTAGCTACATTACTTGGCTATCTATTGCAAAAATAGATCTAAATCTGGCCAGCCACCACCTCCCCTCCTGACTGCAATTTAAATAAAGCAAACCAGGCAGCTTTTCCTCCTCTCCAACCTTCCCACCTCACTGTAAAAATAGAAAGTAAAGTCCTCCTGGTGTCCCTGCATTTTACGAGACCAAAAAATGCCTCCACTATGCTCCTGTACTGAATCCTGATATTCTTGCTCTTTAAAATATATGCCATCTGCTCCACTAACCTTCTGCTATTCCACCCCCCCCCCACACACACGCTCTCAAGGATGTGGGGGGGAGGGGGGGAGAAAGCAATGTCCCTGTACTATTTCCCCTTTTTCCTGTACTCCTACTTAAAAAAAGAAAAGTCTTAACCAGGATCCCCTAGCTCATCATTGTTTATCACTATCAAATGGAGTGGAGGGGGGGGGGGGGGGGTTGGAAGGGATTCCTTCTCCCTCCTCCTTTGTCCCTTTCTTCCTGTTCAAAATAGGGTGGTGAACGCTTGGAATGCCCTCCCGCGGGAGGTGGTGGAGATGAAAACGGTAATGGAATTCAAGCAAGCGTGGGACAGGCATAAAGGAATCCTGTGCAGAAGGAATGGATCCACAGAAGCTTAGCTGAAATTGGGTGGCGGGGGGAAGAGGGGTTGGTGGTTGAGAGGCTAGGATGGGGGAGGGCAGACTTATACGGGGTCTGTGCCGGAGCCGGTGATGGGAGGCGGGACTGGTGGTTGGGAGGCGGGAAATACTGCTGCACAGACTTATATGGTCTGTGCCCTGAAAAAGACAGGTACAAATCAAGGTAAGGTATACACATGAGTTTATCGTGGGCAGACTAGATGGACCGTGCAGGTCTTTTTCTGCCGTCATCTACTATGTTACTATGTTACTATGTAAAATATGGATTATCTCATATCCTAAGGCAGGGATTCTCAAGCCAGTCCTCGGGACACACCCACATCCAGCCAGGGCCATCCCATAAGCTGTGCGAGCACAGGGTGCAAGCAAGATGAAGGTGCAAAACTTGCTCCTCATCCACTGTCTCCCCTGAGATCACTGCAGTGCAGTGGGTGGGACAGGGCCACTGTTCCCTCTAAGCTGAGTGGAAGTCCTCCAATTGCATTGCTGCCAGTGGGGGGTGGTGCTTCGATATTATGTCTTCAATTGATAGGGAGAGGCAGGTTCCCCAGAGTCCTGCATTACTTACCTATCCCTCACTATTGAAACAGCACCCCCCCCCCCGCCCCCCCCCCCCCCCCACACACTGGCAGGACTGTAGATAGATGACTTCCACTCAGCTTGGAAGGGACAGTGGTGGGGACACTAGGGGATGTGTTGTACAGGTCACACTTTCAGCTCGGGATTCTCATGCACATACCCACAATGAAAATGCATGAGATAAATTTGCCTACAACAGATGCAGTGCACACAGATTTATTCCATGCATATTCATTGTGGATATCATGAAAACCTGATTGGCTGGGTAAGGCCTGACTTGAGAACTGCTATCCTAAGCTGTTTTCCAAAAATCAACAAGAGATGACAAAAATGCAGTCACATCAAGAGCCGAAATGAAGTGACATTTACCTGTATGTCAGCCCTGCACCTTATTTATTTATTTATTAGGATTTATTTACCACCTTTTTGAAATAATTCACTCAAGGCGGTGTACAATTAAAGTAGTGAGGCCACAATTTTAACATGGTTTCATTCTGGAACCAGTAAAGAGATGTGGTAGCCATGTTAGTCCACTTTTAAAGGTAATCAATAGAAATAAAACAAAATAAAACATGGAAAAGAAAATAAGATAATACCTTTTTTATGCTGCTTATTTTTGAAGGAGAAGGGCGGCCATCTCCTAATGCCGGCCAAATCGGTATTATCAAAAGCCGATTTTGGCCGGCTTCAACTGCTTTCTGTCGCAGGGCCGGCCAAAGTTCAAGGGAGCGTGTCAGCAGTATGCAGGTCCCTGGAGCAGTTTTTAGTGGGTGCAGTGCACTTCAGGCAGGCGGACCCACGCCCATCCCCCCACTACCTGTTACACTTGTGGTGGTAAATGGGAGCCCTCCAACCTCCCCCCAAAACCCACTGTACCCACATGTAGGTGCCCCCCTTCATCCCTAAGTGCTATGGTAGTGGTGTACAGTTGTGGGTAGTGGGTTTTGGGGGGCTTAGCACCCAAGGTAAGGGAGCTATGCAGGTTGGTGTCCTGGCATGTGAGGGGGACCAGTGCACTGCAAATGCTGGCACCTCCCATGACCAAATGGCTTGGATTTGGCCGGGTTTGAGATGGCCGCCATTAGTTTCCATTGTCGGCGAAAACCAATGGCGGCCATCTCTAACGCCGGTGATCTCTAAGGGCGATCTAAATGTTGAGATTTAGCCAGCCCCAACCATATTATCGAAACGAAATGAAAGATGGCCGGCCATCTTGTTTCGATAATACAGTCGGGTACGCCGCTTGACGGGGCCGTCATTAGAGATGGCCGCCCTTATAGATGGCCGGCCCCGTTCGATTATGCCCCTCCAAATCATCCAAACAGGAATTGAAAAGACATACAATAGAAACAGTCATTTGATATTCTGCTTGTCGTGATAACCTCAAAATGATTTATAATTTTCTATGAAGGGTCAATCATCTAATTTCTCAATGATTGGGAGCCGAACATTGGCCCACTCATACTATGTGAATTTAACAGGTGCACAGGTGTGGTGGGCACCTGTGCAATACATTTAAAGCCTCTTGCAGGAAGGAAAGCTGGAGGGGGAGAGGGGAAGAAAGGCTAGATGAAACACAGGAGGTTAAGAGCTCTGCCGAAGGTCACCTTTTCATTAATTAGCACACAGGAGTTGCCTTGGGGTGGGATGTAACCTGTTTGCACTGCCTCACATTCACATCATCACCAGATAATTCCTGAGCTTCCTGCTTTCCTTGTAGCTTTACTGGTTCACCGTGGAGTTTGGACTCTGCAAGCAGAATGGATCCATCAAGGCATACGGAGCTGGGCTTCTGTCCTCTTATGGAGAGTTAATAGTGAGTCAACAAGCATCTTTCTGACATTATCTGCATTTAGGTTTAAACTTAGGGAAAGAGAGAGAGAGAGAGAGAGAGAAAGAGAGAGAGAGGACATTAGTGCCCCTTCTCCCACTGAACTGAGTGCTAGATCCCAGCACATTCATCCTTGGTGACACTGGAAATTCAGCAGAGAGCAGGCAGTGGGGTGACTCAGCTTTGAGTTGGATGTTCAAAACTACCATGAGTGTAAATGTGCTGTTAATGCCTGGTTTGCATGCATGCTGTTGTGTGCCAAATGCTCAGAGGGCTGGAGTGCAGGTGTTGACATGTGCAGTAAAAGTGCCGTAAATTGTATTGAAATGCATTTAAATAGATTATTAATAAGGTCAGTAAGTATTCCTTCACAATGCACAGATGGCAGCACTGGAACGCACAGAAGGAAATGATAGCCCATAATGCCGAAAAGTTTTCATCAGGTTAGGGGGACGTCATTGAGGAGAGAATTCCTTGTCAAATTTTCAGAATGAACTGCTGGTTTTGTCGTCTTTCAGAAACAGAAGGGCTCCTGCAAGTTTTAAAGGCAGACAGGATATAACAAACATGTGCGCATAGCCAAGCAAAATCGAAAGTAAAAGCACACTTGCGGAACTGTTTTTCTGCACCTAAATATGAGCCTTGCAAAATTCAATGTGCTAGTAATATTCGTGAGGTTCATATTTACGCACTGAAGAAAATGAGCCAATGTATGCTGACATTTATTTATTTAAAAATTTCTATTCTGCCTACAACTAAGCGGATCACAAAGCTACTAAGTGGATCACAAAGCCATGTAAATAAAAAAATCCTAACAAATAAAATCTAATATGAAATCACAAACAGATCAAATCTCCAATCATAAATCAAGCACAGGTGTCAACTCCATGCATTCACAGATATGTCTTCAATTGTTTTCAGAATTGATCCTTGCTGCTACACAATCTTAGATATCCTGGCAAGTTGTTCCAAATTTGTGGGCCTTCAATCGAAAAAGCTGCATTCCGAGTATCAGCATATCTTACAGTATGTAATTTAGCAGTTGATAAAAACATCAAATTTTCAGATTGCAAAGACCTTACAAGGATGATACACACGAATCACCTCTTTAAGGTACCAAGGAACACATTCCAAATACAATACCTGATGGATCAAACGTGAACAGGTAGCCAATGCAACGAATGAAGAATAGGAGATACGTGTAGCACTGGGACCTGCACAACTTTCAGCACGAGCAATTATACCAACTGAAACCAAGTGTAAATCCCAGCGCGCATGTTGTGTATGGATCTGCACTATTCTATAACACTGTGTGCCCTTGACCTATCCATGTCCTTCTCATAGCCACACCCCATTTGCAGATCTGCTCAGAAACGTTTATGCGGTATTCAATCAATGGGTACGTAAGTTTATTTGGATGGATCTGCTGTTACTGCCCTGGCACCTTGCATCTGTTAGAATGCTTTTTTTGTGCCAAAACGTTCAGCAATGAAGGAATATCTAACATTCGGCATCATACGATTCCTTCACGTGGTCCTACCACATGAACCTTATCCTACCAGAACATTACCTTGTATTTGGAGTCTGTAAACAGCTCTCCGGCACTATGTAAGCCACATTGAGCCTACAAATAGGTGTGGAAAATGTGGGATACAAATGTAACAAATAAATAAATAAATACAATACAATACATAGACTTTCCTTGTTAGAGCCCAATTGAACAGAGGGCATATGTGGAAGGAGCATGGGTGTGTCATGGGTGTGTTGCCAAACAACATGCACAACTTATAGAATTCTATCAGTTCCATGCATTACATAGTGCACTAGGGTACACAACTTACACCAGCCATTGACATAAGATGGCACACCTAACTTTTGGCATGCCACAGTGGCTATGTGTAAGTATCCGATAAGGGCTTAGGCCTGTTCAGAAACTGTTCTAGAAGTGGTATTAAATGGCACCTACCTCTTGGCAAACAGCAAAAGAGAGGGTCCAAAAGCACACAATGCAGAACAACAAAAGAAAGCACAAATGAGCCTTCAAGAATGGAACGATGGAGAGTCCTATAATCCAATTTACCCGACACGGGCCATGTTTCAGCACACACTGTGCCCGCCTCAGGAGTCAAACTAAAACTCTCAGCAATAACAAAAAAGGTCCAAATAGATTCTTCAAAACAGCACGTTGTGTCTAACCTTTTCTCGTGGTTTTGTTAGAAGCCTTTAAAACATATGGACGTGTTTGTTTTGTTTTGCAGCTGACCAATGTGTGCTATTTTGAAGAATCTATTTGGACCTTTTTTTGGTATTGTTGAGGAGTAGAGGAGTGGCCTAGTGGTTAGAGTACTGGTCTTGACAGCCAGAGGTGGCTGGTTCAAATCCCACTGCTGCTGCCACAGGCCTTCCTTTATTACTACCCAAGGTTTCCACTCCTATCTTGTCCTGGCCATTGTAATGCCATTTCTCAGCAGGGGTAAAGATAATTCAATGTATGATTAAATAGTATTGCATCAATTTCATTTTTTATTTTATGTCATGATGCCTTTCTGAATTTTAATCTGGTCCAGCATTCCTTGTCAGATGAACCGGAGATTCGTGATTTTGAGCCGGAAGTAGCAGCCATACAACCGTATCAGGATCAAAACTACCAGTCAGTGTATTTTGTGTCTGAAAGCTTCAGTGATGCGAAAGAAAAGCTCAGGTAGGAAGCAGAAATGCTGCTCATGTTTCTGGAAAGCTCTGGCTATGATGTCTGTATCTAGGTACATAAGAACATAAGAGTAGCCATACTGGGTCAGACCAGTAGCCCATCTAGCCCAGTATCCAGCTTCCAGCAGTGGCCAATCCAGGTCACTAGTACCTGGTAGAAACCCAAATAGAAGCAAACTTCCATGGTACCAATCCCAGGTAAGTAGTGGCTTCCCCAAGTCAATCTCAATAGCAAGACAGCAGATGGTAGTTTAAGTATGGTAAAGCTATGTGAAAAGACATATTCCCTCTAATTCTAGAATGTTGTACCCCAGATTTCTGAATAGCATGCAGATTTGTATGTACAACTTATAGAAAAAGGTCAGTTACATGCATAACTTAATGAATTAATTAGTGGCCCAATTAGCCTTATCAATTAATTATTGACTATAATTGATGCTATTTAGTGCTGATTGTCTCCTCTGTTTTCCGGTCCTGGTCTCCTGAGGTTCATTGGTTGTTTGAGCCACTCTTCACTGAGGCGCGGCGTTTGTAGTTCATTTGTTGCTCTCTCTTGCGTGGGTGCTGGCGGGTCGCTCCCCACGCAGCCGCCTGCATGTGTGGGGGGAGGGGTTCAGCTGAGCATGGTCCTCCTGGTCTTTCGCGGCGCGAGCGTTGCCACTGTTTGCCGCCTTGATCACCTGCCCCCCAACGTCTCCGGCACCGCCTGCATGGCAGGATGTCTGTTCGCCACCTCTCCTCTCAGTTCAGGTGGGCAGTCATCTGACTGGTGCACTTCTCAGCGTGCAGCTGGGGGTTGGGGCCGCTACCACCCATCCAGCGATATGCCGATGCAGGGGTGGGCGCTCACACCATGATGCGCTGGGGCAGGGATGGACGTCGGCTAGTATGGCTGCCGGTATGGGAGGCACCGATTCCCGTTCGGTAGTGAAATTACATAGCAGTTGTTGCTGATTGTTGCTTCAGTCTTAGTCTGGGAGAAGAGAGAGACAGATCTCTTTGCTAAGGCTCTGTGAACAGATATATGTATACAGTCTAAACAGTACCTGATCTCCCCAGGTACTGTTTAGACTGTATACAGATGTTTAGTTAACGTTATAATTGATCCATATTTCTGTTACCTGTTATTGTTTGCTATTTGCACTATTTTGTTCCACTGTTCAATATTTTAAAGAGAATAAACATAATTGTTTGTTCGCCCTGTTTGTCTGGACTGATAAAGAATCCTGGTAGTTTGTGTGTTGAGTCTGTGAGTGCTTTCTAGGAATTATGGGACCACTGGGAGTGTGGCCCCAGTAACCTAGAAATCACTGGGGATAATTTAAGAATGGGAGACTTGCCCAGAGGTGGTTGTGACCCAGTCAGTGGGAGGAGGGTGCTAGTGTAGAGCACAAGCAGCAGGTGCAGATGGACCCGAGCTGTGCTGGGGATAGACCCTCTAAGTGGCCGCGGGGTAACCCCAAGCGGGTGGCTTGGCATTTTGTGACAGAGTATAACAGCCCTTAGTCAATATCTATAAGTTGATTGCTCAAATTCTAGACTATGCAGCTCCAAGGTGGGTGTGGACCTGGGTGGGGCATGTGCAGGCCAGCAGCATGTCAGGCAGTTGGGTGCATGGGTTATAGAATTCTAGGATTTATGCAACAACTGTAAGCAGTTAGACACAAGCTTCTGCACCAGCCATTCAGCTAGCGAAGTGCTCACACCTAAAGTTAGGTGCTATGATGGCAGTTGCACACACAACAGCTGTTATAGAATTCACGCTTAGCCCATATTATCCTGGTACCTAACTTTAGGTGATCTATATAGAATTATCCTCAATATCTGCTTTAGGCCCTGATTCACTTTTTCCCCTATGGACATAGACGAGGTAATTTTCTAAGGGGACACTTACTTGCAGCAGTAAAGCACATGCTCATTTGGAAGTATTTTAGCCATTTACTTACATGTGTGGCCAAATATGCAAATTAGTAAAAACATAAAGGTTGCCCTACTGGGTCAGACCAAGGGTCCATCTAGCTCAGTATCCTTTTTTCAACAGTGGCCAGTCCAGATCACTAGTACCTGGTAGAGTCCCAAAACGTGGCAAGGTTCCCTGCTACTTAATCCCAAGGATAAGCAGTGGCTTTGCCCAGGTCTATCTTAAATATGGATTATGGACTCTTCCTCCAGGAGTTAGTCCAAACCTGTTTTAAACCCAGAAACATTAACTGCATTTACCACTTACTCTGGCAATAAGTTCCATAGATTAACTATACATTGTGGGGAAGCATATTTTCTCCTATTTGTGCTGTGTAACTTTATAGAGCGTTCCCTAGTCTGTGTACTTTTTAAAAGAGTAAACAATCGATTCGCATTTACCCATTCCACTCCATTCAGGATTTTATAGACCTCTTATAAAATACCAACCAGCATAAAAGTTTGTACATTCATAAAATAAATGTTAAATTATACAAAAAGCAACCAAAAATAAAAAATATTCAAGTTTGAAAAAGTATGCACATTCACATGATGGTGGGTGTGCATGAGTGGAGTATAGAAGTATGCGTATAGATTATAAAATACTATGAGACCAATATTCAAAGTCATTTAAGCAGGCCAGAGAGGGCTCTGGCCTGCTTAAATTGCCTGGGGTCACCCAACTGCCAATATTCAGGAGCATTTAACTAGGCACTGCTGCTGAATATCAGCTCTGACTGCCATTAAAAAAAAATGGACAGGTCAGGAACAGTACAGGGGGGTGGCATCGGGAAGGAGCCGGCAGTTATGTGGGTGCCAGCAATATTCAGTGCTGGAACCCACATAGCTAACCCAGCCAAGTTAAGACAGCTCAGAAGCTGTCCTAAATAGACTGGTTAGTTATGCGGGTCCCAGCACCGAGTATTGACTGGGACCTACATAACTGCCGGCTCCTTAACTTTTTTTTAAAGTCCTTCAGTCCCCCTCCCACTCTCTGATGCAGTTTCCTCTTTCTTTTTCCCTTCCTCCCAGCCTGTCAGTCACAACTTCCTTCCCCGAGAACGTCCCTCAACCCCCCGGATTCAGATAGGCCTCCCCTCTAGGCTTACCTTCCATCCCCAGTGGTCCAGTGGGAACAGAAGTAAAGCCCACTCACTCCTTCCCCTTAAGGCTGCCTAAAGAAAATGGCTGCTGCAAGCTCTTGCAGCAGTTTGATTTATTACACAGAACCCCCTCATACCCAGTAATCACCATCAAAACTCTCCCTCCCACCTCCCCAATTACCATTAAACCCCCCTCCCTCTTGCCACCTGAACACCATCCAAATCCCCTTACAACCCCCAATCAACATCAGAGCCCCCTCCTGCATTGTCTCAAGCCCCAGTGAAACCCCCACATGCCTACTTATCATCCCTGGTGATCTAGTGGTCCAAGGAGCAGTGGTGAACCCCATTCGCTCCTGTCCTTTGCAGTTCCTCAATTACAATGGCCGCCACAACCTGTAGTGGTGAAATAGCAGCATTGAATGTTGGGGCTTAATTCTGCCGAAATTGGTTAGTGTATAAAAAATCCACTGACTGCCACCAGCTGAATACTGACTGATATAGTAATTAAAAAGAAGTCAGTTCTTCCTGTGGATGATATGGCCACACTGGGGGGGGGGGGGGGGGGGGGGGGGGGGGGGGTGGATATTAAGCAACACACTTCCTGGGTGTTGGCTGCTTAAATCATTTTGTATATTAGGCCCATGGTTTGGCTTGGCAACTTGCAGAAGATAGCTCATTTCATCCTTTTAAAGCAGAATCACAATTTCATGGCACTTTGGGTTCTCTTGCAGGAGTTATGCTGTGAACATCAAGAGACCATTTGCGGTGAAATATGACCCGTACACATTCACCATGCAGGCGATGGACAGTCCCCAGAAGATCCGCAGCAGTCTGGAAGGTGTGAAAGATGAGCTCCAGTCTTTGATCGATGCCATGAATATTATCAGTTAAATAGGCGATAATATTCAAGAAAGAGGGCCTTCTCTGGTGATTAATGATGACCAACATGAGTTTTGGGCCAGCATGCCAGCACATGAGCAAGAAAATCCAAGCATAGGGTTCCTTATCTGTATTTAAGCTGGAACATATAAAGATGTAGTCCAGTGAAATTATTTTTGCCATTCAAACCAAAAAATGTTCCTATAGTAACTATACTCAAATCACAGGTTTTTAAAGTAAAACAATAAACATAATAGCTATCCTGATGATGCTAACCCTAAGAAATTGCCGAGACCCCGAAGCATTTCTTGTGCAAAGCTTTAGTTGAGAGGATGTATACAGGTGCAGAGAGGGAGTATATCAGTGACTTTATGGACCAAGGGGACCTTTTACTAAGCTGCGGTAAAAGGGAGCCTGTGCTAGCGTCAGCGCATATTTTTAATGCGTGCTGAGCCCCCCTTTTACTTCAATGGGTAAAAGGCTGTCCATTTTTGGGAAAAAGAAATGGTTGTGTGGTAAGTGAACCACTTACTGTGCGACCATTTCAGTGGGGAGCCCTTACTGCCACCCATTGAGATGGCAGTAAGGGCTCCCATGCTAATCCTTCGGTAACCGGGCAGCTGTTAAGTTCCAATGCTACAAAACTAGGACATATCTTTGTCACGCATTAGGGGTGGGAACTACCGCCGGGCTTCTTTGGTAGCCCGGCCATTGTTCTGGATTGGCACGTGGTAAGCCCGTGGTGGGCTTACCGCTGCTTAGTAAAAGGGCCCCTATAAGCGGCTCTTTACCAATATTTAAGCGGGAGGTTCACTATAGCATAGCTATATGATAGAGCAGAGATGGTTCATCCATGGCAACAGTTCCCAAAGCAGCACTGAGGGCCCTATTTCCTGACAATCAATGACACAGTTCACAGCTGAAAGTGAAGTCCCACACAGGACAGCACTGTCAACCTAGCAATGCTAAATGCTTAATATGGTTTCTCATGTCTTCTACAAATGATGTGCCATTTTTTCTTACATAGTAACATAGTAAATGATGGCAGATAAAGACCTGAATGGTCCATCTAGTCTGCCCAACAAGATAAACTCATTTTACATGGTATGTAATACCTTATATGCATATCCGAGTTTGATTTAGCTATGTTATTCTACCAGTATAGAAACATACTGAACCGGCACGGTATATCCAGTACTGAAAGAGCCATTTATATGTTTGGCTGATAGTACTTTTGTCTCTTGTTTCATGTCTCACAGCACATTAATGGGAATATTTCAGTAGTGTGACTAACTGTATGTGTCCTTCTGGGCCTGCAAAAAGCAAATTGGGGTCCTTTTACTAAGGTGCGCCAAAAAATGGCCTGCGCTGGTGTAGACACGTGTATTGGATGTGCGCAGGACCATTTTTCAGCGTGCCTGCAAAAAAGGCCCTTTTTTGGGGCCGAAAATGGACATGCGGCAAAATAAAAATTGGTGCGTGTCCATTTTGAGCCTGAGACCTTACTGCTACCCATTGACCTAGCGGTAAATTCTCATGCATTAACCGCATGTTAATGGTCTACAAGTGTACAATGCCGATTACCGCTCTGTTAGTGTTGTGCACTGGAAAATTTCCGGTGCGCTTAGTGGATGCATGTAAAAAATGAAATTACTGCCTGGGCCATGTGGTAGCCGGGCAGTATGTCAAGCTTGATGCATGTATGGCACGCATACACGGCTTAGTAAAAGGGCCCTTTGATATTTAAACACAGGCTACCCACAAAAATTGAAGGGGGTCTTTTACTAAGGCACACTAGTGTATTTAGCGTGTGCTAAAAATAGGCACACACTAAACTCTAGAGACGCCCATAGGAATATACTGGTGTCTCTAGTGTTTAGAGTGCGCCTAGTTTAAGCACTCACTAAAAACGCTAGCGCGCCTTAGTGAAAGACCTACTGAGTTTATACATCAGGATGTTATGTATCTTTACCCACTGCAAAATGGGCATACAACAATGTGCATAAATTCAGTAGGCAGCCCTAAAACAACCCTGCAACTCCTCTTTTGTATGCAGCCAAATTAATGTGTGTTACAAAGCTGTTCATATATTTTCAGGCAGCTGAAAATCCACAAACACACATGGATGACTTATGTGTGTAATTCCTTATTTTATGTGCCTAAGTCCCAACTGAGTTTTGAAAATGTATCGGCTTCTCAACCCTCTCCAAGAGGCACACCCAACCAATCAGGTTTTCAGAATTACTTCCATGAATATGCATGAGATAAATCTCCATATATCAGAGACCCACCGTATGTAAATCTATCTCATATCATTATGGTAGTCCTGAATACCAGACTGGCTAGGTGAGGGTTGAGAAATGCTGCTCTAGAGACTGATTGTGGTCCAGGAAAATGGATATTGGGTCTCAAGTAAGTATGTGGAAGGAATTCTAAAAGGAGGCGACCAACGTTAGGTACCAAGAATACACATACATGACCAGAATACTGGCATATATGCATGTATTTAGACTAATGCACGCATAAATGCCAATCATCCAGCTTTTTCTTTTCTATTACATGGCACCTAAACGCAATCTAGCCAATATTGAGCCTGTGGGAGGAGGGCTCACAATTGGCACTGAGCCCAGAGATTCAATGCTGAACTTTTCCAGTGACTGGCATTATATATCCGGGGTTTTTTTTGGCTGGCTTAAGCTTAACCAGACAAGTTAATATTCAGCGCTGGCCGCTTAAGTTTATAGTGGTGAAAGATAGGACTGCTATTTATATGGTCCGATTTGGCCGCTAAACTTAGCCGGCAAAGCGCTGAATATTTGCGGCTAGCCGGTTGTATAGCATAATTTAGCTGGTTATCCACTATGCACTGATATTCAGCAGAGACAACCGGCTATCTCACGCTGAATATTAGCGCTTATCTGGCTAAATGCTATTTAACCGGCCAGCTCAGTTGTGCTGTGACACTAGGAAGAATACATCTCAGCTGCCAGCCATAGTGTAACCACCTACAAGATTTCTCTTTATCCAAGATAGTCTTTTTCTGTATTCTCTTTATTCTGCCATCTTGGACACAAGGGTATACAAAATCCTCCACTAGTTCCCTCCAGCATCCAACTCTCCCATCCCAAATCACTGATAAAGGAGGAACAAAACACTGCACTTCATAATCAACTACATGTATTAAACTTTAGATTTATGTCTTTGGAGTATCTGCTTTGGGACCTTGGTATTTCTATGGTCAACTGTACCTAAATTAGCATTTCTTTCATCATAATTCTTTAAGACTATTGTCTTTTTGATGTACAGCCCTGAAACATGGGGAAAAAAACAGCAGCTACAGCAAAAGCAACATCTATAAAACATGACTAATATTTTTTCTACATTTGGATATAGGAAGAGAGAATGAGAGAGGGTTCAAGAAGAAGAAAAATGAGAGATGGTAATAAGCAAATTTATGAAGAAAAAAAAATCAGAGGGACACAATGGTAGAGAGAATAAGAAGAGGCAAAGGGGAATGTGATGTTAAATTAGAGGAGACAGGAGAGAAAGAAAGAGAAAGAAATAAGAAAAGTGAGAGATAAAGTAAAGGAGGAAAATAAAAATATAAAAAGATGGGGGAAAAGATTGAAAAATGAAACAAATGTGATTGGGTAAAAAGTAAAAACGATAACGATAACAGAATGGTAAAACAAGAAACTAACATATAAGACAGAACAGAAAAAAATAGTAACAGAGAAATTGACAGAAAAAGAAATAAAATGAGAACATTGAATAGAATATAGAACACAGAAAGATACAAGAGAAAAAGGAGAAGAGAGGAAACTGGTGAAAAAAAACTGAGACTGGAAAAAATGAAGGTACAAGAAGTAAGGATGTTTTCAGAGTCTGGGTTTAAGTACATCTTCTTAATCAGATATATTTCCTTCAAAAGATTATAGCCTGTACATTGTACTATACACACACATTTTAATCAAGATAGGCTCAGGTGTGTCTCCTATAACTTAAACCAAATGCATGCATGTTGCATTATTATTTAGAAACACAATTCCTTTAACTAAAGGCTGGGAGATTGTGATAATACATATTTAAATGTGGTTTCAGGACTTAGGAAACTGTATTTGTTGAGGTTAATATTTTACAATATTTTCTTCATGTGCAAAGCTCCTGCTAAAGGCTAGCTCACTATCAGAAGCCCTCATAAAAATCCGGAGAAGAAAATAACAGATATTACCAGATATATGGCATCAAAAGGACAAAATCCTCCCCCTCCCCCCTCATAAATGTGTGTCTTGTTATAAATGACTATTAAGGTATTTTTGGGTATTTGTGCTTCTGAAAAACAAGTACACAGACACCTTTGAACTAGAACATTGTTGTTATTACCAAGTAGAAGCTGTGAATGTCTGTCCATTGTTGTCTGTCTTTGTTGAAAAGAAAAGTCCTTTATTTTCATTTGAAGTCTTGCTGCTGTTCAAATAAAATCTCTATTTCTGGATCTTCAGCCTCTGCCTGGTCATGCTCCAGGTAGCCCATAAAAAATCTGGAACCTCAGAAAAAGATTCAAACCAAGTCATTAGGTACAAGTTCAGTCAGATCTAGCTTTTTACCATTGCACTTAGGAGCCCTTTTACTAAGCGGCAGTAAAACCACCGTAGGCTTACCGTGCACCAATCTGGAGCTACCGCTGTCCCAATATGGGTGCCAGCAGTAGTTCTACCCCAAGTGTGCAACATTTCTGATGCTAGCAGAAATATTCTAAAACTTTTCCAAAGGAGGTTACCCGGTGGTAATAAGCACTACCTGGTTACTGCCAGGTTAGCATGGGAGCTCTTACCGCCATCTCAATGGGTGGCGGTAAGTGCTCCCCCAACACGGTCATGCGGTAAGAGCAATCTTACCGCATGACAATGTCTTTTTTTGGCCTTTTTACTTACTGCGGTAAAACAGACCTCAGCGTGCGGCAAAAACAGTCCCTTCCACTGGCGCAGGGCCCTTTTTACTGCAGCTTAATAAAAAGGCCCCTTTGAGACTTTAATAGGGTAATTCTGTAGGAGTTTCCTTACATTCAGGCACCTGAAGAGCACCTGTTCTCTAAAGGAAAGTAGGCACTTATGGAATACGAATGTAATAGGTGGAATAGTTGCCTATAACTTAGAAGCGAGTATTTTTGCCAGCCATAGAGCTGGTGTAAATGCTCACACCACAATGCCAGTGATGCCTGTGTAACTTACAATATTCTATAAGTTACACGTAAGTGTAAGTCCCACCCATGTTCTACCCAGACTCTACCTATATGTACACCCATCTGTTCTGACCCTTTAAAATTGTGACATCTGGACTGCCTGAAAACCTGGACAGCAAGTGCTGCACACCTTCTCCCTTCTTCCTGCATGGTCTGGCATCTCTCCATCCATTCCTGGCTCTGCCCATGGCTCTCTTTCACTCCCCCAGCAAACCTTTTCAGAAGTAAGCAAGTCTTCCGTGCTGCAGCATCAGCAGTAGCCTTACTCACAGGCTGCCTACGGCCTGTACCAGGCCTTTCCCTCTGACCCTTTCCGCCCTTCCAAAAACAGGAAGTTGCATCAGAAGGAGCGGGATGGGTCAGAGGGAAAGGTCAAGCGTGACGCCAAGAACTCATATGGTGCTATAAAACTGATGTAAATTGTTTCATGTTGACACAGCTGAATGGCAAAACTTTGGCCATAGTCAGCATATTAATAGTTTCATATGGAAGAGTATTGATGAACTAAAGCTAAGTTACATTTATTTGAATATAAAATCACAATTTATGGGTTATCATAGAGATGAATGATCTTTTGATTCTGAGGAGGTTTTTTATGCCTATGACGTTTACATATCCCGATAATACCTGCCAATGTAACATCAATCTTCAAAAAGGGTTTAAGGAATAGTCTAGGAGTCTATAGACTGGCACGTTTGATGTTGATGCAAGGCAAAATGGTAGATGCTATTTTAAAAAACAAAATTACTGACTATGAAGATAGACTTGATTTAATCGGAGTGAGTCAACATAGGTTTAGCAAATGTAAGTCTTGCTTTACCAATTTATTAGATTTTGTGAAGGCAAACAAACATGTGAATACAGGTGAAATAGTTGATATGCATTTGAATTTTTAGAAGACATTTAACAAACTGCCTCATGAAAGACTCCTCAGGAAATTAAAGTGTCATGGGATAGGGGGCAGTGTGCTATCATGGATTGATAACTGGTTATATCGTTTATCGTTTATTTATTTTACTATACCATCACTTATTGCATAGCAAATCAGAAAGGGTCACATATATTTTTTTATTACATTTGTACCCCGCGCTTTCCCACTCATAGCAGGCTCAATGCAGCTTACATGGGGCAATGGAGGGTTAAGTGACTTGCCCAGAGTCACACGGAGCTGCCTGTGCCTGAAGTGGGAATTGAACATAGGAAATATTCCAATAAAAATTGACATAAATTAAAATTATTTAGGAACTCCATTTAAAAATAGGAAAGAAGACAGACACATCTTTCTTACTAGAGAAAACAATAAAATAAAGACAATCAGCTTATACAACAATCACACATCATAACAATAGTATAAATCAAAAACATCTCAAAAACTTCAGGAAACCTGTGTAGCCAACCAACCAAAAATTCAGTAAGTAATGAAAATTGATTGGTAGTAATGGATTTTGAATGATACACGAAAATGAGAATAAGATTTTTCCAATCTAATTGGCTGAAGCAACAAATTCCATAATGCTGGGGATAGAAAGTAAAAAGCTGATGTGCGAGTGGATTCCCATCTAGCCTTGGAAGGTAGGGGTAGAACCAGTCTGTTGTCAGTTAATGAATGAAGAGTACAGGCAGGTGTGTATGGAATGGTCAAAGCTGCAAGATAAGATGGGGTGGCAGTATGAAGTGCCTTATTTGTCAATGGCAAGAAACAAAGAGTAGGACTAAATAGGCAGGTCTCTAAATTAAAAAAAAAAGGCCAATAATGGAGTGTTCCAGGGAGAGACAGATGTGGAGGGGCATTTTCGATATGAAGTTAAATCTGATTTTGGACGTTTTACGGAAAATGTCCAAAAGTCCAGTAGTGAACATGGTCATTTTCAAACCAGAAAAAGTCCAACTTTCTGTTTCAAAAATGACCATGTTCTAGATGATTATTTGCTCATTTCCGCTATCTTTTAGGACTATTTTCGAACAAAAACTATCCAAGGGTAAAACACAAAACAAGCCACTGGGATGTATGGGGGAGGGGGGCAGCATTCTTAGTAGACTGGCCACACAACCATCCCAGCACATCAGTGGGGCACCCTAGGGGGCACTTCAGTGGACTTCACATAAAAGGTCCCAGGTACACATCTCACCACTATCCCCTTATATTGTATGGTGAGCCTCCAAAACCCACCAAAATTCTATTGTACTCAACTGTACACCACTACAATAACCCTTATATCTGAAGGTGTCACCTACATGTAGGTACAGTTGTTTTTGATGAGTACCAAGTGTACCAGTTACAGTGAGATATGGATCTCAGCAATTTATACATGTAAGCTTACACTTAGGGGTAAATTCCATAAGTGGCACCTACAAATTGGCGCCAAAAGTTTTATCCACTGAGCATTATTCTATAAAGGGTACGTGTGCTTTATAGAATAGTGCTTAGGACATAAACTGCGCCTAACTTTAGGCACTGGCAATTATACCTGCTAAAACCTGGTGTAAATGCCAGTGCCTAAGGGGCTCTTTTACAAAGCCATGTTACCGATTCTCAGTGTGGCAAATGAGAGGAAGCCCATTCAATTCCTGTGGGCTGCCTCTCATTTGCCGCGTGGGAATCACTAGCGTGACTTTGTAAACGAAACCGTAAATTGGGTGCGGTTCGGCCAAATTCTGTATTTACATGCATAAAATTTTGGAATGCCCCTGCAATGCCCCCAAGCAGTGCTCCCAAATATTTACATGTGTTAGGATTTACATGTAGATTGTTATAGAATATGATCTGTGTGTAAATCCTAATTAAGCCCAATTAATGCCAATAATTGGTTATTAGCAGCCAATTATTGATGTTGATTGGCTTGTTAAACAATTAAGTTGTGCACACAAATCAGCTACACATGTTACAAAATTTTAGTCCTGGTTTATAGAATCTGGGGGTAAATGCATGAAATGGACATACTGACTGAGACATCCATATTCTGAGTTGAATATCCTTTCTAAAATGCAGCTCCATGTGGTTTGTGCTTGCCTGTCATAGTGCACACTGTAGTGTACACTATTTGCAAAGAAGGCATAGTCTTAACGACTATTCCCGTAATGACAAAATGGCCAAGAAAATCTGAATAGCGAAAAAGAAGCACTAGAAGCCTTCAAAATCAGGACACAGATCCTTTAATCGTATAACTTGAACACCAATCTTTCCTTAATGACCCAGCACGGGCCATGTTTCAGCACACAGCACCTGCATCAGGGGTCAATTAGGTTTTTCTTATACGATTGTAGAAAAAACAGCCATAAAGCTTGATGCACAACAACGGAAATCTGTCCTGAGACATGTGCCTCTGCTTCCAGCAAAAATCCCTTTGATCGTACAGAGGAGTTCCAGTGCCTGGAACTGCTGTGCTGATTAGCTTAGTGTCCTTCCCATCTGGGAAGCAACAAGTTTCTGCACTACAGCTCCAAGCAGACACAGCTTTCTCCTCAGGCTGCCTGATGAACCTCTCCTTCAGGTCTGGTTTCCAGCTATACCTCCCCCAAGGCTCCTTTGCATAGTCAAAAGGGATTTTTGCTGGAAGCAGAGGGCACATGTCTCAGGACAGATTTCCATTGTTGTGCATCAAGCTTTATAACTGGTTTTTCTACAATTGTATAAGAAAAACCTAATTAACCCCTGACGCAGGCACTGTGTGCTGAAATATGACCCGTGTTGGGTTATTAAGGAAAGATTGGTGTTCAAGTTATACGATTAAAGGATCTGTGTCCTGATTTTGAAGGCTCCTAGTGCTTCTTTTTGGCTATTCAGATTTTCTTGGCCATTTTGTCATTACGGGAATAGTCGTTAAGACTATGCTTTCTTTGCAAATAGTGTACACTACAGTGTGCACTATGACAGGCAAGCACAAACCACGTGGAGCTGCATTTTAGAAAGGACATTCAACTCAGAATATGGATGTCTCAGTCAGTACGTCCATTTCACATATATGACAGCAGATAAGGACCAAATAGCCCATCTAGTCTGCCCACCCTCAGTAACCACTAACTCTTCCTTTCCTAAGGGATCCCACATGCCTGTCCCATGCTTTCTTAAATTCTGACACAGGCCTCGTCTCCAAGACCTCCATCAGGAGGCCACTCCATGCATCTACCACCCTTTCGGTGAAAGAGTATTTTCTTAGATTCCTCCTAAGTCTATTTCCTCTTAACTTCATCATATGCTCCCTCATTTCAGAGTTTTCCTTCATTTGAAAAAGGCTCGACTCCTATATATTGATGCCACTGAGGTATTTAAACATCTCTGTCATATCCCTGTCTCTCCTCTCTTCCAGTGTATACATGTTGAGGTTCCTAAGCCTGTCCCTGTATGTTTTACGACAGAGACTGCTTACTAATTTTGTAGTCGCCCTCTGGACCGACTCCATCCTGTTTATGTCTTTCCATAGATGCAGTCTCCACAATTGCACACAGTACTCTAAATGGGGCCTCACCAGAGACTTATACAAGGGCACTACCACCTCTTTTTTCCTGCTGGTCATCCCTCTCCTTATGCACCCAAGCATCCTTCTGGCTTTGGCCGTCACCTTTTCTACCTGTTTGGAAAACCTAAGGTCATCAGACACAATCACCCCCAAGTCTCGCTCTTCTTTCGTACACAGAAGCACTTCACCCTCTATAATGTACCATTCCTTTGGATCTTAATGTCAGAGCAGCTTAGGGATTTTTTTCAGCTAGTACAGAGTAAAGGCATCAGAAGCATAGCCAGGTTGTGACACCAGAGGGAGTGGAAAGGCATGCACGCTCACTGTGTAGGCATGTACAAGCACTGCATAGATGCTACGGACTACCTGAAAAACAGGCGCTGGCCCCATTCAAAGTCCATTTGGGGGAGCAGTCGCTTCCCTGGCGCCCCACCTAACTACACCTCTGACAGGCACCTTTTATCCTATCTTCCAAAAATGTCCTAACCATCCTATTACATTTCTCACTTACTTTGTATTTTTCTTCCCATTGGTAAACAGCCAGTTTTGGACACATGACCCACAGATTCAGCAATGGCTTGGCTTCCAGGTAGAGCCATTCAGGGCCACATGGCTGCTTACACTGTACAGGCTGTAATTAAGCCCTGGTTATTGGCTCTGCAAGAGTACCAGCATCTCTTTTACTAAAAAAAAAAAAAAAGTACTGCAGCAGAAGCATTCCTGGAAAAGACAATCAATTATTTTAGTTTAACAGTGTGCCCAGTGTGACTTAGTTGATTGGATCAGCATTTTTCTTCATTTGCATTTCCGTCCCTCCTCCCAACCTCTGAGAGAACAGCTGACAGTGTGGATTTTCCTAACATTCTAGACTGCACTGATAAAGGGTGCTGTTGTCAGGAAAGTCTGCCTTCCCTTTTAGGTAAACTTCTTAATAAGTACCATCACTGTTAACACCAGCTAATAACATTAATGGAACCCCAACTACAGTGCTCCTAAAAGCAAATTACAAAACTATTCTACCACTTATCTAGCTATACCCACATGAATACTTGCCTACCACCATCAAGTAACCCCTATAACTAAAGGACCACTACTTAGAAACCTGGGCCTAGTAAATGCCTGATCAGTCAATAAAAATTTCCTATGATCCATCATGTCATCAGTGAATACCACCTAGACATCTTGGGAATAACTAAGACCTGGCTGGATGAAAGTGCAGAAGGAGTGGCCTACTGGTTAGTGCAGTGGGCTTTGATCCTGGCTACCTGGGTTTGATTCCCATTGCAGCTCCTTGTGACTTAGATTGGACAGATAAAACTACCTGCATAAAATGTGTACAGCATTGCATATGTCTAGTAGCACTATAGAAATGATTAGCAGTAGTAGTAGTAGAGTACCATTGACTGAACTATGCCCCACAGGATTTGTTATCCTGCACCAACTAAGACAAGGGAAGTGGGGTGGAGGGGTAGCAGTCCGAGAGAAAATCAAACTGTGCAGAGTCTCCATCCCCCACCTATCTGAGTCAGAATGCCTCCTAATCCATAAGGAACCAATGTGGCTGCTTGTGGTCTACACAACACCTTGCAACAACAAAAACTGCTGAATTTGGTAACAGAAGTAACCCTGAGCTACCCTAGGTTACTGATCATAGGAGGCTTTAACTTACACATCGAAACGCCAGACACCACCACTGCTGACTTCTTTGAAACAACGGCAGCTCTAGGATTCACTTAGATGATCGAATCTCCAACTCATGAAAAAGGCCATATGCTAGACTTGGTGTTCTACAAAGGGGACACAGCTTGTGGTATCGAGATAGCATCCCTATCATGGACGAATCATTTTCTTATCAAATTTTCTACTAAGGACTACATAAAACAGATGGGCACAACCAAAGTTTGGAAGGAAATTTAAGACATGAGAAATCTGTCCGCTGAAAAGTTTCTACAGGCCTTGTCCTACCCCCATGTGATGAAATGATGATGACAATGTCAGAACAGGTTGATATCTGGAAAGCACACTTAGCAATGGCATTAGAAAAAATGGCCCCTCTACAGAAGGTCTTATGCTCTACGCAAAAATATTCGCCATAATTCTCCCCACACACTAAATAAGCTGCAAATTCAACCAAGCAACTATTTCAAATAATAAACAGCCTACTGCAAACCCTATAACAGAACCAGCCTTCCCAGTTACAACAACCAGCAATGATATTGCCATAAGTACATAAATATTGCCATACTGGAACAGACCAAAGCTCCATCAAGCCCAGCATCCTGTTTCCAACAGTGGCCAATCCAGGTCACAAATACCTGGCAAGATCCCCAAAATGTACAAAACATTTTACACTGCTTATCCCAGAAATAAGCAGTGGATTTACCCCAAGTCCATTTTAATAATGGTCTATGGACTTTTCCTTTAGGAAGCCGTCCAAACCTTTTTAAAACCCCACTAAGCTAACTGCCTTTACCACATTTTCTGGCAGCGAATTCCAGAGTTTAATTATACGTTGAGTGAAGAAAAATTTTCTCCAATTCGTTTTAAATTTACTACTTTGTAGCTTCATTGAATGCCCCCTAGTCCTAGTATTTTTGGAAAGATTAAACAGACGCTTCACATCTACCCTTTCCACTCCACTCATTATTTTATAGACCTCTATCATATCTCCCCTCAGCCGCCTTTTCTTCAAGCTGAAGAGCCCTAGCCGCTTTAGCCTTTCCTCATAGGGAAGTCGTCCCATCCCCTTTATCATTTTTGTCACCCTTCTCTGCACCTTTTCTAATTCCACTATATATTTTTTGAGATACAGTGACCAGAATTGAACACAATATTCGAGGTGTGGTCGCCATATACTTTGCCAACAAAATTAAAGGTCTCCATTAGGACCTACAGACAGACCCATCAAAACTCCCACCAGCTAATGAAGAGAACACTCCCTCTCCTGCACCACCATACACAGCCATCTGGGTCTCATTCAACCAGGTCACAGTGGAAACTCTTTTGAAAAAATGCTGAAAGGTCTACAGCCTATAACCTCTTGACTCCTGCCCAGCAAAGATAGTACAAGCAAACATAGGCCTCATTGAAGGGGCCACTAAAATTATTAACTCCTCTCTTGTGGAAGGATTGGCCACTGTTAGAAACAGGATACTGGGCTGGATGGACCATTGGTCTGACCCAGTATGTCTGTTCTTATGTAACAAGCTCCGTACCACCCATCTTGTCCCCACCTACATATCTGCACTTGGCCCCTTGGCTACATGGTAAGCTGTATTGTAGAAAAACATTAGCATCATATCTATGTTATTGAATGTTTTAATGCATACTTATTAGGTGTTTTAGACACTGTATTATATACCTCCACAGTCTGACTCAGATTAACTTCACCACCATGAACAACCCCTTCAAAAACAATTGCGTTTACTCCTAAGAACCCTGGTGCAAAGGATCATTTTCAATATGTGACATAGAAATACAGATCAAAATGAATCCTACCTTTTCATCATGTAAGTTATTCTACTCTCAATTTCCAGAAGGGGTTTACAAAGATGAATGAAGCACATAACAACTTGTGGCCAAAGTGTAGCTAATCAGGCTGTGTGAAGGTGCAAAGACGTGTCAGCTCAGAACTGCGTTGCTTACTTGAAGCGTCACATGATCTGGTAACACTTCAGGTAAGCAATGCAGGTGTAACATGGAGTAACCCTTGGCAGTCAGGTTATTAAGATAGCCTATATAATTCACCATGACACATATTGGAATATAATGGAGGCAGGGTAGACCAATCATGTTCATGCATATTCACTGTGGATATGTTGAACATCTGACTGCTAAGGGGGACTGGACTTTGGAAATACTTCCCTAGGAGCTAGCTCTAGTGAGACTGACAGAGAGGTATGTACAATACAGTAATACAAGTAGGTCTGGCACATCCATATGTGCACCACAGGGGCTACTCTCCTTATATGTCAAATGTACCTCTCAGTTATAGTACACCATTCCCTGACCTGGCCCAAACTGTGGCCCACCTATACATCTACTGTTGCACCATTTGTGAGAGGCAACATGACCCTGACACATTCAACAAAGATAATCAACACTTGCAACTATCATTTCAACACAAAGCTCTTTTGACAAGACAGGTATGCAAACACATTGCCTAGGGTTCATCAGTCTTTACAAGCATAAAAGTCACCTGAGGACATCACCTGTCAGCTGCATGGTACATAAGTACATAATATAAGTAATGCCACACTGGGAAAAGACCATGGGTCCATCGAGCCCAGCATCCTGTCCACGACAGCGGCCAACCCAGGCCAAGGGCACCTGGCAAGCTTCCCATACATACAAACATTCTATAAATGTTATTCCCAGAATTGTGGATTTTTCCCAAGTCCATTTAGTAGCGGTTTATGGATTTGTCCTTTAGGAAACCGTCTAACCCCTTTTTAAACTCTGCCAAGCTAACCGCCTTCACCAAATTCTCCGGCAACGAATTCCAGAGTTTAATTATGCGTTGGGTGAAGAAAAATTTTCTACGATTTGTTTTAAATTTACTACACTGTAGTTTCATCGCATGCCCCCTAGTCCTAGTATTTTTGGAAAGCATGAACAGACGCTTCACATCCTGTTCCACTCCACTCATTATTTTATATACCTCTATCATGTCTCCCCTCAGCCGTCTCTTCTCCAAGCTGAAAAGCCCTAGCCTCCTTAGTCTTTCTTCATAGGGAAGCCGTCCCATCCCCGTTATCATTTTAGTCGCCCTTCGCTGCACCTTTTCCAATTCCACTATATCTTTCTTGAGATGCGGCGACCAGAATTGAACACAATACTCAAGGTGCGGTCGCACCATGGAGCAATACAACGGCATTATAACATCCTCACACCTGTTTTCCATACCTTTCCTAATAATACCCAACATTCTATTCGCTTTCCAAGCCGCAGCAGCACACTGAGCAGAAGGTTTCAGTGTATTATCGACGACGACACCCAGATCCCTTTCTTGGTCCGTAACTCCTAACATGGAACCTTGCATAACGTAGCTATAATTCGGGTTCTTTTTTCCCACATGCATCACCTTGCACTTGCTCACATTAAACATCATCTGCCATTTAGCCGCCCAGTCTCCCAGTCTCGTAAGTTCCTTCTGTAATTTTTCACAATCCTGTCGCGAGTTAACAGTGTCGGAGCTTCCCTCTGCGAGTCCCACCTATGCGGAAACAGGAAGTTGAAACAAAGTAGGCGGGACTTGCAGAGGTAAGCTCCGAGGTACATAGAGGAGACCTACAGGGATGTTGTAGAGAGGTCCCACCTCCAGTCTAGTAGCCCTTGTGCTACCTTGGAGGAGGGAGGTCTCCTAGAAGGAGAGCATCACCCTGGTGAAGTAGGAAGTACTCCTGTAGCCAGGACCTGCCCACCAGGGAATGTACTATCCTCTCGCACTGAGGATATGTCTCCAAGTGCTGCCCGGGAGGGAAAGGTTAGGACAGCTGTTGTAGTTGGTGATTCGATCATTAGGCATATAGATAGCTGGGTGGCTGGTGGACGTGAGGATCGCCTGGTGACTTGCCTGCCTGGTGCGAAGGTGGCGGACCTCACGCGTCACCTAGATAGGATTTTAGATAGTGCTGGGGAGGAGTCTGCTGTCTTGGTACATGTGGGTACCAATGACATAGGAAAATGTGGGAGAGAGGTTCTGGAAGCCAAATTTAGGCTCTTAGGTAGAAAGCTCAAATCCAGATCCTCTAGGGTAGCATTTTCTGAAATGCTACCTGTTCCACGTGCAGGGCCCAAGAGACAGGCAGAGCTCCAGAGTCTCAATGCGTGGATGAGACGATGGTGTAGGGAGGAGGGTTTTAGATTTGTTAGGAACTGGGCAACATTCTGGGGAAAGGGGAGCCTATTCCGAAAGGATGGGCTCCACCTTAACCAGGGTGGGACCAGGCTGCTGGCGTCGGCATTTAAAAAGGAGATAGAGCAGCTTTTAAACTAGAAATGGGGGGAAGGCCGACAGTCGCTCAAAAGCGCATGGTTCGGGAAAAGGTATCTTGCAAAGATACCTCACAAACAGGGAAGATAGGGTTTCTGGATAGTGAGGTTACACAACAGACCGTGGTAGGCCAGGTGCCCTTAAATACAACTAAAGATCAGACAAAAGATGTCAAATCAGTAGTGTCAGGTACTAAGCATCATGCAAATAAGAACAACAAACATACTCTGAAATGTCTATATGCAAATGCTAGGAGTCTAAGAAATAAGATGGGAGAGTTGGAATATATTGCACTAAATGAAAAATTGGATATAATAGGCATTACTGAGACCTGGTGGAAGGAGGATAACCAGTGGGACACTGTCATACTGGGGTACAAAGTATATCGTAATGATAGGGTGGACCGGACTGGTGGAGGGGTAGCATTGTATATTAACGAGAGCCTTGACTCAGATAGATTACAAATTCAGCAGGACACAAATCACACCTTTGAATCACTGTGGGTTGAAATTCCATGTATAAAAGGGAAAAAAATGGTGATAGGAGTGTACTACCGTCCGCCTCGCCAGGATGAGCAGGTAGACACAGAAATGATAAAAGAAATCAGAGACGCGAACAAAATGGGCAATGTGATAATAATGGGTGACTTCAATTATCCAAATATAGACTGGGTAAATGTAACATCGGGACACGCTACAGAGATACAATTCCTTGATGAAATCAAGGACAGCTTTATGGAGCAACTGGTGCAGGAGCCGACGAGAGAAGGAAAAATTCTAGACTTGGTCCTTAGTGGAGCGCATGATCTGGTGAGGGACGTTATGGTACTGGGGCCGCTTGATAACAGTGATCATAATATGATCAGTTTTGACATCGACCTTGAAGTAACTGTACACAGAAAGTCAAATACGTTAGCGTTTAACTTTAGAAAAGGAGACTATGATAAAATGAGAAGAACGGTAAAAAAAAAACTTAGGGGGGCAACTGAGAGAGTAAAAACTGTACAACAGGCGTGGACGCTGTTCAAAAATACCATCCTGGAGGCCCAGGCCATACATATTCCGCGAATTAGAAAAGAAAGACGGAAGTCCAAAAGACACCCGGCCTGCTTGAAAAGTGAGGTGAAGGAAGCTATTAGGGCTAAAAGAAACGCCTTCAGAAAATGGAAGAAGGAACCGTCTAAAAATAACAAGAAACAGCATAAGGAGTGTCAAAGCAAATGCAAGGCGCAGATTAAGAAGGCCAAGAGGGAGTATGAAAAAAAGATAGCAATAGAGGCAAAAAAACATAGTAAAATTTTTTTTCGGTATATTAAAAGCAGGAAGCCGGCAAAAGAATCGGTTGGGCCGCTGGATGACCGAGGGGTAAAAGGGGCGATCAAGGAAGACAAAGACGTAGCGGAGAGACTGAACGAATTCTTTGCTTCGGTCTTCACCGAGGAAGATTTGGGTGGGATACCGGTGTCGGAAATGGTATTTCAAGCGGACGAGTCGGAGAAACTTACTGACTTCACGGTAAACCTGGAGGACGTAATGGGGCAGTTCGGCAAACTGAAGAGTAGCAAATCTCCTGGACCGGATGGTATTCATCCTAGAGTACTGATAGAACTGAAAAACGAGCTTGCGGAGCTACTGCTAGTGATATGCAACTTATCCTTAAAATCGAGCGTGGTACCGGAAGATTGAAGGGTGGCCAATGTAACGCCCATTTTTAAAAAAGGCTCCAGGGGAGATCTGGGAAATTATAGACCGGTGAGTCTGACGTCGGTGCCTGGGAAAATGGTAGAGGCTATTATTAAAAACAAAATTACAGAGCACATCCGAGGACATGGATTACTGAGACCAAGTCAGCATGGCTTTTGTGTGGGGAAATCTTGCCTGACCAATTTACTTCAATTCTTTGAAGGAGTGAACAAACATGTGGACAAAGGGGAGTCGGTTGATATTGTGTATCTGGATTTTCAAAAGGCGTTTGACAAGGTACCTCATGAAAGGCTACAGAGGAAATTGGAGGGTCATGGGATAGGAGGAAATGTCCTATTGTGGATTAAAAACTGGTTGAAGGATAGGAAACAGAGAGTGGGGTTAAATGGGCAGTATTCACAATGGAGAAGGGTAGTTAGTGGGGTTCCTCAGGGGTCCGTGCTAGGACCGCTGCTTTTTAATATATTTATAAATGATTTAGAGATGGGAGTAACTAGTGAGGTAATTAAATTTGCTGATGACACAAAGTTATTCAAAGTCGTTAAATCACGACAGGATTGTGAAAAATTACAAGAGGACCTTACGAGACTGGGAGACTGGGCGGCTAAATGGCAGATGATGTTTAATGTGAGCAAGTGCAAGGTGATGCATGTGGGAAAAAAGAACCCGAATTATAGCTACGTCATGCAAGGTTCCACGTTAGGAGTTACGGACCAAGAAAGGGATCTGGGTGTCGTCGTCGATAACACACTGAAACCTTCTGCTCAGTGTGCTGCTGCGGCTAAGAAAGCGAATAGAATGTTGGGTATTATTAGGAAAGGTATGGAAAACAGGTGTGAGGATGTTATAATGCCGTTGTATTGCTCCATGGTGCGACCGCACCTTGAGTATTGTGTTCAATTCTGGTCGCCGCATCTCAAGAAAGATATAGTAGAATTGGAAAAGGTGCAGCGAAGGGCGACTAAAATGATAGCGGGGATGGGACGACTTCCCTATGAAGAAAGACTAAGGAGGCTAGGGCTATACAGCTTGGAGAAGAGACGGCTGAGGGGAGACATGATAGAGGTATATAAAATAATGAGTGGAGTGGAACAGGTGGATGTGAAGCGTCTGTTCATGCTTTCCAAAAATACTAGGACTAGGGGGCATGCGATGAAACTACAGTGTAGTAAATTTAAAACAAATCGGAGAAAAGTTTTCTTCACCCAACGTGTAATTAAACTCTGGAATTCGTTGCCGGAGAAAGTGGTGAAGGCGGTTAGCTTAGCAGAGTTTAAAAAGGGGTTGGACGGTTTCCTAAAGGACAAGTCCATAAACCGCTACTAAACGGACTTGGAAAAATCCAAAATTCCAGGAATAACATGTATAGAATGTTTGTACGTTTGAGAAGCTTGCCAGGTGCCCTTGGCCTGGATTGGCCGCTGTCGTGGACAGGATGCTGGGCTCGATGGACCCTTGGTCTTTTCCCAGTATGGCATTACTTATGTACTTATGTACTTATATGACACTGTCAGCCTCTCTCAATCGCTGCCTGCAGCCTTTCTTTATTGCTTCATAGCAGGCAGGCAGGCAGGAGAGAAGAAGGACGGGCTGGGAAACGAATCGATAGAAGGGGAGGGCAGGGGAGGGAGGAGAATCGCTCCACATTGATGTAAGGAGAGGGCAGGGGGAGAGAGGAGAATCACTGACGCTGGACAGTAGGTGCAGGATTCGCCGGGAAAAAAGGTGCCGGTATGCTGTACCGTTGCGTACCGGCACAAAAAAAGCCCTGATCATATCACACATTTGCTGTATATGTGCATTCAACTTCCAATACCAGCATGTTGGAGCACAAGTGAATGATACATCCCTGAAAATTATGAGTACAGTGATGACAATTCATGTGCCTACTACCGTGATGATTCTAGGTGTGAGATCATAACTCTGTGTGTGGTGACTTCTCTTAACATGTCACACAGAGAAGGTCAAAGTTCCAGAGCACAAAAAGACCCTAGAACCTTGAAAAGAGGAAGAGATAACCACATGTTCAGAACTCCATCAGCTCCACAATCACAATCTGTGGCGTATGAGATCTCATCATTGCACATGGATAGACTTCCATCATGTCAGTGATAATAAGCACCAGTTGACTGATGTGCAATCTGTGAACCACCATGTATGCAGGCACATTGAAACAATATGTGTCTTGGAATGGTTTGACACACTGAAAGCCCTAAGCTTGTCGTGGGCTTACACCCCCCTCATATGAATAAACACATCATGAAGGGACAAACAACCCGGCAAATGTTCATTTGGTCAATGACATCCATTATAGAGACGTCAGTACAGAATCAGAGAGCCAGACAACATGATACTTACCATCATCCTAGATACACCCCACACGTAGACTAGGTACTTTGGCAGGTGATAGCTCTCCAACAAATTCACCTATGCTGAATTAACCATCACATAATAGTAATACAAGACACTATAGACTGATCTGTTTTGCACTTAAAGGTTAGGATACACACTCCACCTATGGCACAATCAGACACTCACACCTAGTTCCCCACACCACTTGACTGTGTGTCCCACCTGAGGTGTTGGAGACACAGACAACAGCTCAAGGTCAGGCACTTAGGTTTGCAGGATATCCACAATACATATTCAGTGAGAACAATGAACATGAACATTGTTGTCATGAGTCATTCTTATGGATATCCTGATAGCCACACTGGCTAAGCAGAGTCTAAGCAGTGGCATTTAGCAGAAGGTGATCCAGTGATGGTGTGAAAAAATTAACATATACATAGACAATTGTGATCTTTTTGACTTGCAAGCCACAGCTGCACCACTCACCAAAAGCTAGGTCCAGACAAGTATAACACCCATGTTGCACCCAAATTTGTATCTTTGCAACCCCTTTTGGAAATGCAGGGACATGCCAGGCATCTGAATAGGTTTAATGCAAAAATACTGTATAGGCAAGGCCAGAACAAACCCAAGACATGTACGAAATGGCTCGTTGAGTGTGGCATCTCAGTCGCTAACAGTCATACAGTGACTATCCCATTGCGATAAAAATAGTGAAGGATTTCTCCTATAGTTCACCTGCCGATGTTAGACGGATCGGTGGCGATGTAATGGTATCAGTTGTGTGCTGAGGAGCTGAACTTTTAACTGGAGGCTTACCTTCATGAGCATTTAAATTAGACTGCAGAACAGGTTGTGCTCCTATGCACTGGGGTTTTGGATGCTGTGAGGGGGCCTGAGAACTAGTGCTTCTAGTTGAACCTCCTGCTATGGGTGTGGACTGTGATACTGTTACCACAGCTGAAACAGGCATGGCTGTAGCTGTATTTGGGTCTGGAGGAGTATATGGATTTGGGTCTGGACGGGTATATGGAAGGCCTGTAATAGCTGATACCTGCAAGCGAGAATCCTGTAGCTTTTGTTTTAAGGTTTGTATCTCCCTGTGACAATGTGCATGCTCTTCACCTAGAGTGGGAGTCTGCAGTGATAACTCTCTGACTAAATGCTTCAAATCAGGAACCTGGCTGGCTTGTATTTCTAAGGCTGAAATTTGGGTCTGCATCTGATTTTCTTGGGCTACCTGCTGTTGGACTTGCCGTTTAAGAGAATCTACTTGATAACTTAAGCAACTAGTCATTGTGATTAAGAACTCCTTTTCATTCTCTATTTGCATACATTCTCTCTCTTTGGCTAGTAATTTCTCATTCAATTCTGCATGTTCCCTTAAGGCTTTCTTATATATGGTCCACATTAACCAAGTGCATGCAGAAATTCTCTTGCTCCCTTCCTTAATTGAATATAAATCACATTTTGTTTCAGTTACATTATGGGTCCAAGGATTAGGGCCAGAGGATTCTACGCATTGCTTAGGCAAAGTGGGGTTATCTATGTCCTTCTCAAAAGAAACTGCAAAATTGTTTTTTATTTTATGCTAGAGCATGCCTAAAGATTTGATTATGAAATACATAAAGTACATGAGTGCATAAGTACCTAAATAAGACCAAACATCCATCCAGCACAGCATTCTGAATACCTGAAAACCTTATCAGTTTATCAATCGGGAATTTAATTAATGAAACCTGATACTCAGTTCTCTATAAAGCAGCAAAATACAAAAATATAATTTACCTATTTACCTCATTCTACTCGCACAGAATACCTGCCCCCGTTCTGCACCAATTAATATGTTACAAGAAATGATTTATTTTGGGGAAAATAGCTCTAGAGCAACTCGCCTCTCTTTATAATTTAAGAGCAGGTGCTGTATGTATAAGTTTTAGGATATTAATTTCTCCACCAATCACCAAAGGTGATAATTGCAATAAATTAAATAAATTAAATATATATAGGTTCAATATACTCAGAACACAAAGAGACCGTATTTTTAGCTTCAAAAAGGTTAACTCCCCGCTGGAGCTGAAACTTAATATTGTGCTTTAATGTGAATTAACAAGATATGCTTATTTTTATAGAAAAGAAACTAAAGCTTAAGAAAATAAAGCCTGTCTGCACGCTGCTCGCATACAATGGTCTAAGATTATGGGAAGGAACTGTGAACAAGAGAGGGATCCCCCCCACCAGAACCAGCCATGTGACCTGCTAAAATTAATGTGAAAGTGTCTTGTCTTTTTCAGAGTTCGAGTTCTACTTACGAGATTAATATTTTTATGGCGCTAGTAATTAATATATATATGGCTATCTCAGATACCTGTTCTACATTTTAAAATAGATCTATGCCTCTTCTACATTTTTAAATGAATAGATCTATGCTGTTCTACTTATGAGATAGTAAATGAAACTGCTGTGGTAATCCAAGATGGATGCCACAGATGATGCTTTTGTGCTTTATTAATTTTGCTAATTGTTGCTTAGTTCTAAATGAATGAAAATGCTTTGGCAAATCCAAGATGGATGCCGCGTACGTTGCTTTTGGTTTTTTTTATGTTCTATTTGCAGGTTAAGCTCAATCCTGGATCTGGAATGGACGATCGGAGACCTAAAGGCCTAATAGAGTTCTTTGTTTGTTTGTCATGTGGTCTCCATGTTACATGTTTGTTTTATGTTATGGGGTACCCAAGAAACTATAAGCAGACATTAATAGACCCTCCCTACTAACAGTCCCTCCATTAGTTCACATTGTCCAAGAAAGAAAAAAAAAAAGAGACCATTTTCACTGGCAGACGAGCTATAGAAAAGAAAACCATGTTCACTATTATTGAAGCTATGGCTACAGATATATATTAAGTTCTACCAATTGCTATCTAAGGATATATATTCACATGTGTATATTTGAAATTATGAGCAAAGGTTTCTCTTTACATGACCTATCAGGTACAATCAGTACAGGAAATGTTTCTGACCTTTTTAGTTTCTTCTACATCACAGCCAGTACGTGCAAAATGCTCTCTCTGGAATGAAATATTGGCTGTGTGCAAAGCACAATTAACATATCTTTTCTAAATTCTTTACAACATTAAACACATGAGTATTGTCTATTAAAGTGCTACATTAAACACTGCTAAAGCAGATAAATATGGTAACCTTTTACCACACTCATTACCCATAAAAGGTTTCTCTCTGAAGAATAAAAAGTTTCTCTCTGAAAGGTAGTTCATGGCACTATACCATGACTCTGTTTTTGTTTATTTGGTCAATGATTGAGTAAATGTTGTTGCATAGGATTGATAGGAATAATTATTTTGTGTGTAATAGTAACCTAGGAAATTATTATAATTGCATACATATGTCTTTCTTGTTTCTAATGAAACAGTAGTATAATAGCTCCACATTTACACTCTTGCTTATCACTGCTGTGAATACCTCAGTTAGCCTCTGAAATAGAGAATATAGGGAAACATTCACAGTGTTAGGAAACATTCATAGAATATTTTTCCTTGGAATGTCAAATGCTGAAAATATGACTGAATAGATTGTTCCACCCCATTGCGGTGGTAAATTGGTCAATTGCACACTCTCATGCTATTGATTTGGCTAGCATACTGGGTAAGATATCCTGTGGCATAAACTTGGGAGCAGCCTATGCTCCTGAGCAGGTGACACAAAAAGAGGTGGTCTCTGGAAATAGAGCAAAATGGCACTTCTGTGGCTGAAGTCATATAAAGTGTACTTGCAATCCTATTTTAAACCAGAGCAAAGCCATACTCTGCCACCTGACTGAATGGAAGCCTAATGAAACTGACCACAGAAAACTTAACCCTAGCTACCTAAATGTAAGTCATGAGCAAACAAAAGTAATAATGATGAGTCTTTTTGCTTATAACAGTCATATTCCAGCTAAGGACATATTCCAAGATTCATAGTGATGTGACATAGTAGATGACGGCAGGAAAATACCTGCACGGTCCAGTCTGTTCAATGTCCATTATTAAAAGATTCACCTCTTCCAGTACACATGCCCATGTAAACAGTTCAGTACCTTTGCTATTGTTCTTTTGAAATTATGCTACTGTACTAGGTTAGAGTTGTTTTTTTAATTTTAGCTTTTATAGTTCATTTTATGGCTCCTCATTCCAATATATTAAAAATTTATTTTCACTCGGAGCCAAGAGAGGGAATGTAATGGTATCAGTTTATTACTGAAATATGTAGCATATTTGCTGGATTATATATACACCAATATATTTGTGTATCTTTTAAAAATATATATTTGACACTGCAGCGGAGAAAATAGTCTCATTCCAAAAGCCCTCTTCCCTCTCCCTTTGGGGAATATTTACAAGACAAAGGTACTGCTGCAGTGGCAGGGACCTCACCTTGCCTTTTCTCATTCCTTAAACAAAAGACTTAAGACTGCTTTAAAGTTTTAAATTGACTCTATTCCTCTGATCAACACAACAAAGATTGGACCTAACCAGAGGATGCAAGGAGACAGAGAGTCTGGAGAACCCATTGAAGACAAAGACTTCAGAGGGGAGACCATAAACAGGACATTTGCTTGTCAAAGGTATACCTGCCCCTCCCATCAGCTTTCAGACATGTGTAGAAAGGAAGGACTTATAATGTGGTCATGTGAACAGACTACATTAACCATAATGCCTTGCAAAATATCCAGGACATGCACACACCATGCTTCTCTGCTAACATTATAAAAGGCCTGGAAACAGCCCAGCTCTCTCTTGGAACCTGCCTCCGCTTGGGACCTGCCTCCTCTTGGGACCTGCTGCTCTCTCTGGGGTCTGCTGATGCCTTGCTCCTGAAACATGTGCTCATCAATCAGCTGGACCACAGCATGCTTGTAACAAGGACTTGTAAGTTAACAGACCTGCTACTTTGTTCTATTTTAAGCACAGATTACCTGTAAAGATCTTTTAAAACCTACCTCTCGTGTGCAATTGTATATTAAATCAACCTTTTTGAAGCTAAAAATACGGTCTCTTTGTGTTCTGAGTATATTGAAGCTATATATATTTAATTTATTTAATTTATTGCAATTATCACCTTTGGTGATTGGTGGAGAAATTAATATCCTAAAACTTATACATACAGCACCTGCTCTTAAATTATAAAGAGAGGCGAGTTGCTCTAGAGCTATTTTCCCCAAAATAAATCATTTCTTGTAACAGCGAGAGTGCACAGGGTACAACAGGAACAGCACATTCTGCAGCAGAACACACGAGGAGGCCTAAATACACAGTTCTGAACACAATGTTTTTCTAAATTCATCTCAATTACTCTGTTAACTGTTGCATTTTAAGGCTATGTTTAAGCTACTGTATCATCAATAAAAAAAGTTGAAACATAAATTCTCCACAGCGGAACATATCGTACGCTGCTTGTTTAAACTTTCATGTAAAGTATTACTCAATGACCTGTTGCTGCACCTGTCTCCCACTTGCTGTGCCTGCCTGGACACCTGTAGGGTGACATGGAGGATCTGGTGGGAGATCCAGATTAATTTCCACTGGGATCCGATGCCTGACAGTAATATTGTGCAGCATGTAGCAGGCCAGCACGATCTCAGCGACAGTCTCGGGGCCATACTGTGAGGCGCCACCTATCCTATCCAGATACCTGAAGTGACTTTTTAACACACCAAAGGTGCACTCGATGACCCTGCGAATGGCTCTGTGGGCCTCATTAGATGCCACCTCTGCAGGTGTCACAGGCTCATGCCTAGTGAGAAGCTAGCTGCGAAAACCATATCCTGTGTCACCTGTGGCAATAGAGGGGTGAATATTAGTTTCACATCATGTATAACATACCACACGTGGAGGGGCATAATGGAACAGAAACGCCTATCTCCATGGGCGTTAATCTCCGAGAACGGGTCCGTGAAGGGGCGGACCAAACTGTATTAACGAAAAAAATAGACGCCCATGTTTTATTCGCCAATGTGTGAGCTGGGCGTTTTTGCTTTTCAGCGATAACGGAAAATGAAAGCGCCCAGCTCAAAAACGAATAACTCCAAGGCATTTGTTCGTGGGAGAGGCCAGGATTCGTAGTGCACTGGTCCCCCTCACATGCCAGGACACCAACCGGGCACCCTAGGGGGCACTTTTACAAAAACAAAAAAACAGGTAAAAGAGCTCCCAGGTGCATAGCACCCTTCCATTGTGTGTTGAGCCCCCCCAAATCCCCCTCAAAACCCACTGCCCACAAGTCTACACCATTACTATAGCCCTAAGGGGTGAAGGGGGGCACCTACATGTGGGTACAGTGGGTTTGGGGGGGTTGGACGACTAATAAGCATTAAGCAGCACAATTGTAACAGGTAGGGGGGATGGGCCTGGGTCCACCTGCCTGACGTCCACTGCACCCCCTAACAACTGCTCCAGGGACCTGCATACTGCTGCCTGGGAGGAGGGTATGACATTTGAGGGTGAAAATAAAAAGTTGTGAAACATCATTTTTTTGTGGTGGGAGGGGGTTAGTGACCACTGGGGGAGTCAGGGGAGGTCATCCCCGATTCCCTCCAGTGGTCATCTGGTCATTTAGGGCACTTTTTGGGGCCTTATTCGTGAAAAAACAGGGTCCAGGAAAAGTGCCATAAATTCTAGCTACAAACGCATCCATTATCGGCGAAGGGCGCCCATCTCTGTTCGGGTGATAACCACGCCCCAGTTCCGCCTTCGACACGCCTTCGACACGCCCCCGTCCACTTTGTCCGCATCCGCGACGGAGTGCAGTTGAAAGCGTCCCAAATTCGGCTTTTGATTATACCGCGTTCTTCGTTTTTGTGAGATAAACGCCCATCTCCCGATTTAGGTCGGAACTTGGGCGTTTTTCTCGTTCGATTATAAGCTGGATTGCCTGACACTGGCTGTGTTTTGCCCAGAAAGGGCTACCTCAGGGGCTACAAAACAATGAATTAAATTAAAAACAACGAATTAAAATAAAAAATTAAAAACAGACATAATACAAAATCAATAAACAATTAAAATAAACTTAATACAAAATAAATAATAGTAATAATAAGAACAATATAAATATATAAATAACCATATCATGACGTCAAAATATATATTAAATATTGCATTAAAGCCCAACTAAAACTAATAATAATAATAATCATGGCAAGTATTGGAACATAAGTATACAGAAGTATATAAATAAGTAGACAGACAAACTGTAAATAATATCTCAGCAATTAAAGCATATGTAGATAACAAAAAGAACAACACATCAAAGGAGTATGAATAAGACACATACCTATGTATATCAGTCTTAGTTGCTGGAATCTCCCTATTAAAAAAAAAAAAGAAGAAAGAAAAGAAAGAAATAGTAAAAACAATGGAGATATCCTGATACAGCTGAGGAGCTAGTTGTGGCACATATGAAGGGTTTACGGTGTCTTGATTTATATCCTGCACTATCCCTCATACTGTAAACAGCAATTGTGTCTGCTGGATGATGATAGCTACCAGAAAATGTGCAAAACCCAGAGCCCTTGAAAAGTAGGCTTTGCAAGTGCCATAAAGATTCACACAACAGGAAGAATGTAGTTGTGGATCTCACAGCTTGTTTGCGGGGTCTTTGAGCAGTGTTTTCCAAACATGGTCCTTGATGCTCCCCGGCCGGTCAGATTTTCAGGATATACACAGTGAACATTCATGAGAGAGATTTGCATAGAGTGGATGGAGTGGCTGTAAATCTCTCACATGAGTATTCATTGTATATACTACTACTATTTAACATTTCTAGAGCGCTACAAAGTGTACGCAGCGCTGTACAAACACAGAAGAAAGACAGTCCCTGCTCAAAGAGCTTACAATCTAATAGACAAAAAGTAAAGCATTTAAATTTAAAATATTTAAGCAGTCAAGCACAAGAGAACAGTCACAGAAGGACAGAAGATGTTGAAGGGTGGTCAGTGTGATTAGGTGTAACTCTGGTTGGAGTAGTGGGAGAAGGTGATAGAAGAATAGAAATGGGTGAGGTAAAGTAATGAGTGGGTTGATAGGGAGGTTATATAAGACATGTCACTCTAGGGGTGGGTGGGTAGAGGGGTAGGGTGGGTGGAAGCAGGAGAAGGTATTCTCTGCAGCCTATCTGTGAGATGGAAAATCCTGTAAAACCTGACCAGCTGGGGTGAGTCAGTGACCTCTTTTGTGAAACACAGCACCGGGCTGTGATATGACCTCAGCATTCTCAGAGGTGGTAAGTAACCCGTTCCAGGAGCCAGAAATTTTGGGACTAGTTGGATGTCTCCCAACCTCATCTTGCTGCATTATGGGACCTGCAGTGCTGATGTCAATGAATACAATCATGGACTACAAATACCATAGTGCGTTGAGATGTAAGTTTAAATTCAGGACCAGCCGATAAGCCTCCCCCCTGGAATGGGCAACTTGTCAGCTCAGCATTCCAATTGTTGACATAGACTGAGGAGAGTTCCCCCACTTTCACAAACACTATAATGTTGTTGAATAACGTACAGGCATGACAGACTGAGTACATAAATCATAACAGGACTACTTGTTTGAAAAACATCATTTTTCCACTTACCTATTAGCCAACTGTGGCCATACCTTCCCTGCTCAACTGCTGGAACAGGGCCGAGTGACGCGGGATATAGGAATCGTGGGTGGACCCTGGGAACCTGGCTACCGCATTCTGGGTTTGCATATTTGCATCACACACCACCTGCACATTTAGGGAATGAAAGCGCTTACGGTTCCTATATATCGCTTCCCTTTCACTGGGTGGTACAAGGGCCATGTGTGTGCAATCAATTGCTCGTATCATGTGCGTTAGGCCTGCGATGTTCTGAAACTGGTTGCCCAGGGCTTCCCACTGTTGCCTAGTATTAAGGAAATGAACGTAGTCCCTAAGCCGGTGCATCATGGCACGCAGTACCTGGTGGATACAACGAAAGACGGAGGAGTGGCGCATGCCATCCACTGCGGCCATGGATTGTTGGATAGTGCCTGAGGCAGTGGTGTGCTGGAGCAGGCTCTCATAGGCTTGCGAGAGCCGTTTGTTAAGTTTTTAAGAATTTTGGGAGCCGGTTGTTAAAGTAGGCCTCCCCATGGCTACTTTAACAACTGACTCCCAAAATGTGGGCTTGGGCCCGCTCCTGAATTCTCTTTTACTTTGCTGGCAGTGATGCTGGCCCACCAGCCAAGTAAATAGACTGCTGCTGCTCCCTGCTCCTTGTTTCTGACTCTGAGCATCAGGTTGGGACTTTTCATGCAAGCGCAAGAAGGTTCCATCATGCAGCTCAGAGCCAGAAACAAGCAGCAGAGAATGGTGGCAGTCCATTTATTGGCTGGTGGGGCTCGGCAAAGGTATGCCTAGCGTGCCTGCACAAGGGAGGGGCAAGAGAGGCAAGTATTCCCCCCCCCCCCCCCAAAAAAAAAAAAAAAAAAATTTCAGGGCTGGCTATGCCCGGAGAGAGAGCCCGTTGTTAAAAATTTACCAGCACACCCCTGGCCTGAGGCCACGCAATGTAAGAAGCTCAACAGCTTAGTCAGACCATGGGGTGAGACCTGTCTGTAATGGGATTGAGGTTGGCCCTTAAATGTTCATATAACTCCTTTATAGCTGCTGAGCTCAACCGGTACAGGGCAACCACACGGTCCTCACATATCCCTTGCAATAATGTGCGTATGGGGAAAATACGTGGGCACTGGGGGTGTTGTTCCCACCTATGGTGCCGGCACTGCCTCTGAACTGGCCTGCTGCTGCTGTCCCTGTTACCCTGGAATCCCCTGTGCCTATGCTGGAATAGGTGGTGGAATCTGTGCTGGGGCCTGAGCCCCAAACACCCCAACAAATGCTGCTGCTGACACTTCAGCTAGATAAACCTCCATCTTCAAAAAAATGAATGATGGGTGTTACTGAGTCTTTATAGGCTCATGGGACAAGTAGCTGGAGGCATTCAGTCATCATCTATTTCCATTTTTGACAAGCGTTAATAAATATAGATGCATTAATGGTAAAAAAAAATCCCTTAACAACACCTATGTTCATGGCGATAAGCACTCACGCGGTAGCACATGTGTTATGCACCTACATGCGTCTGCGATACTTGCCTTTTGTAGACATGCCTACAAAACACCCTTTTCTCCTCCCCTGCCATTAACGCACGCATAACATGCATTTCTGCCGGCTTTAATGCATCAGTGACTAATGTGTGTCTGTACGCACGTTCAAGCACGCGTTAAGGCACTAATGCTGCTTTGTAAACATGCCCCTAAAATCTTATGTTAAACTGCCTTGGGTGAATCTCATCATAAAGGCAGTTAATAAATCCCAATAAATATATAAATATCAAGAACAATAGTTTCATATTTCTTTTCAAAATCTCTGCCCCTTCCTAAATATTGTTGTATTTTCCATTTATGTTTACCATCTGTTTATCCAACACTTTTGTCTTTTTAGTTCTGTCCATATTACAGAACACATTTTCTTTTGAAATCCGACAAATTAGTTCTGTTACTCAGTTTAGTAAACAATTGAAAGTTTTCTGCTCTTTCTGATTTTATACTCTGATCATGTTTATATGATTTTTGTTGATTTTTTTTTCTGTAAGCTTGTATTATGTTGGGTCTTGATTGCAATCCACCTGGAATGGTAGGAGAGTGTGGGATCAAAATTTTATAAACCAATAAATAACTATCCATCTGTACTGGCATCCATTCATCTTTCCCATTATCCAATTCCATCCACATAAACCAGATATACTAAGAAGTGTTTTGTAGTCAGTTCACTTGGCCCATGTCCATTCTGCAATGGAATGGACAAACTCTTCCACCCTCCCCCCCCCCCCACAACAATATTCCTGGATTCCCAAGCCCATACTGATGATCCTGCAGTCATTCAATTTTCAGGATATCCACAGTGAATATGTATGAGGTAAATTTGCATATACTGGGTCTCCTCTAAATATAAATTGATTTCATTCATACTGATTGTGGATATCCTGAAAACCTGACTGCTGGTGGGGTCATCAGGACAGATTTGGGAAACTATGCCTTCACAACTCTGCATCCATTTATCCAGACCATCAAACTGACTCAGTCTCAATAGCTTTCCTCACTTTTCTGGAAATTATTATTATTTTTTGAGTGTCCCATTTTTACTGGCAGACGAAAACTTCCAAGTCTATTGCACCACAGCACACAGCATGGCATTAAATAAATGACTGTACTGCCAAACAAACGGGTCCTAAAACCAGTTCCCTATTTATCAGAGTGACTGAGAGCTCCAGGACAGAAGGTATTAAGTGATAATATTTATTTGCCTTAATTCTTCTTGTCAGCCATCACTTAGGAGAAGTAGCTCTTGAGATGGGCAGCTGTCACACCTCTAAGTGCTCAACTACATGTTTAATAGCCACATTATCTCCTGCTAAAAGCTACCTAGATTGTAAGCCCTCAGGTTTCTGTTTAGCAAATGCCTGCTAAATGAAGCAGAAATTTTGATACTCGCCTTTTCCAATGACCTGTTGACGCTCTTCAATCCCTTAATGTGCATATCCAGCAGAAGTTCTGGCCAAGGGTATGGCAAAAAAAAAAAAAAAAAAAAGAAGAAAACTGTTGTCAGTCTGGGCAGGACTTGTTGCTGAGGTAACCAGAGCAAGGCCAGTGAGCATATATAAATGGCCAATTGTCCTGGGAAGTCACTCAACCAGATCCACCTCTCTGAATAACATCTGTGTGGTCTCCTGATCCAACCATCTTGGTAAGTTGCTTTTTCCCATTTCTCGTGTTCTGAGAGCTCCTGCCTTTACTTGAGTTCCTACCGTTACACTGATAACACTGCTCTTTATTCGTGTCTTTTTCATGAATTTAGTGATGGTAGCAATTTTCAGATTTCTGGTGCTTGAAACAGAAATCCCTACATTTTCTAAAGAACAGGTACAACACATTCCCCCCATCAATATACTTCAACTTTACTCTTGAGGTTCACCTCTAGGGGCAAAAAGGGTTCTTAGCAGCTTTGCTAAAATTTGTTTATACCGACATCTGAACAGGTTGTTTGGGAATAGTGGATCTAACCTTGAGCAGGAGAACGGACTAGATGGATTCCCTTACAACCCTATTTTTTTCTTGTGGCTGTACAACCTTTAACCACTAAGAGCAGTGTTTCTCAATACTCTCTTGGAGGTACACCTAGCCAGTTGAGTCTTCAGGATTGCCACAATGTATATGCATGTGATAGATTTGAATATATGGGTTTCCAATATATGGAGATCTATGTCAATCTTATGCATTGTGATAATCCTGAAAACCTGAAAACCTAAGTGGCTAGCAGCCTTATTTTCGAAAGTGATGTGCGCCCAGATTTCGACCCAAATCGGGAGATAGGCGCCCATCTCGCAAAGGCACCCAAATCGGTATACTCGAAAGCCGATTTTGGGCGTCTTCAACTGCACTCCGTCGTGGTGAACGAACAAAGTTGACGGGGCGTGTTGGAGGCATGGTGAAGGCGGGACTGGGGCGTGTTTATCTGCCAAGGAGAGATGGGCGCCTTCGTCCGATAATCGAAAAAAGAAAGGCGTTTTTACTGCGAAGTTGGGTCACTTTTTTGGACCCTTTTTTTTCATGAACAAGTCCCAAAAAAGTGCCATAAATGACCAGATGACCACCGGAGGGAATTGGGGATGACCACCCCTGACTCCCCCAGTGGTCACTAACCCCCTTCTACCCAAAAAAAACAACTTTAAAAACTTTTTTTTTTGCCAGCCTGTATGCCAGCCTCAAATGTCATACCCAGCTCCATCACAGCAATATGCAGGTCCCTGGAGCAGTTTTTAGTGGGTGCAGTGCACTTCAGCCAGTTGGACCCAGGCCCATCCCCCCCTACCTGTTACACTTGTGGTGGTAAATGGGAGCCCTCCAAACCGCCCCATCAAAATCCACTGTACCCACATCTAAGTGCCCCCCTTCAGCCATAAGGGCTATGGTAATGGTGTAGAGTTGTGGGCAGTAGGTTTTGGGGGGGGGGGGGATTGAGGGGCTCAGCACCCAAAGCAAGGGAGCTATGGACTTGGGAGGTATTTTACTTTTTTTTTACTTGTTACAAGTGCCCCCTATGGTGCCCAGTTGGTGTCCTGGCATGTGAGGGGGACCAGTGCACTACGAATCCTGGCCCCTCCCATGACCCAATGCCTTGGATTTGTTCGTTTTTGAGCTGGGTGCCTTCGTTTTCCATTATCGCTGAAAAACGAAACCGCCCAGCTCAAATCCGCACATATCCGATGCATTTGCCTGGCACAAACCGTATTATTGAAAAAAAGATGGGCGTCCATTTTTTTCGAAAATATGGTCTGTCCTGCCCCTTCACGTACCCATTCTCGGACATAGACGCCCATGGAGATGGGCATTCGCGTTTGATTATGCCCCTCTAGGTGTGCCTACAAAAGAAGACTGAGGAGCACTACATTAGAACCTGCATTCAGAATTTAAATTTGATATGCCTAAAAATCTAATAAAGAAATTAAAAAACTATTCAGCTGGATTCTGGAGGCATGAGTTGATCAAATGATTTGGCCAAAATTACAGAGTCAGTGTAGGTTGAGATTTCAAAGTCCTAACCAAGGAGCTTTTCCAGACTGTATTTCAAGTTCTAAGCTGTAGACCAGTCTTCTACATTTTTTCTACATTGATATTCCTTCAGTTAAAATTGTCCTTTGCTAGGCAGTTTTTAAATACATTTTTTGCTGATTAAAAATAGTAGCCCTGTATGTTAGAAGTTTAACAGATTATGTATATGCACTTCAAACATAGTAACACAGTAAATGACAGCCTAGAAAGATCAGTCTGACCTATTCAGTCTACTCAGGAGGAATTTGTCCACTTTGAGTAGATACTCCTACAAATTATCATATGGAACCCAACACCAAGACCCTGTTCCCCTATGCCCTTATTTAGATAGCCCTCACTCTGAAATACCTCACAAAACGTGATTAATTTAATATCTTTTGGACCATCAGAGGTTACAGCCCAATGTAAATTTTAAGAGCTCCTACGGGCTATATAAACCATAACTAAAAAAAACCATAGATCTTCATCAGTCCATTTTTCACAGGTATTCAATTTTTCTCTTTTTTTTTCAACTTGTTATAAGTCCTTAACGTCCAACATCTTCTCTTTGCATTTAAATTTTATAAATTATTTAAAACTTATCTTAATGAAATGTACTGCAGCTTAGCTCTTCAGCAGCAGAGATCTTCACCGACATGAATTCACATTTCTCATAGTGCTGTATCAAGGTTTAGTCTGCTTCTATATATCACATTATCTTCCTTCATTCCAAGATGACTTATCTTTTGTGCGGTAATTTAAAAGTGAATATTGACTTTGTACTACCTCAGAAGAAAGGAAATAAAGAGTTGTGGTGCCCTGATGTACTTATTTAGACAGCATCATTGCCTTTTAGAATTACAACTCCATCCCGTTCAGTTTGCACTCCCCCTCCCCAATCTATCCCAACCTCCCCAATGATATCTTGTTGCTTTGTTACTAGAGTGTAACTTTTGCTTCATGAAGGTAACCCTGATGCTTCATTTCCATCCTCTTTCCACCAGGGATTCTTTGTGTTTATCTCACATTTTGAATTCTTCTACTGTCCTTGTCTCTATCTCCTCTCTGGGAGGACATTCTAGGCATCCATAACCCACTCACTGCTGGATCCTATATATCGCGCCTAGCGTTGCGCGTCTAAATCTAAGCGTATTCCATAACAATGTGTGTAACTTAACTGGCTTAACAAGCCAATCAGCGTTCTTAACAGCACTTAACAAGCAATAATGAGCATTAAATGGCAATAATTAGAATTTACATGTATAATTCACTAAGTGTATGCTGTAACTCACTGCGCTTAAATTCAAATGCACACATCCAAAAAGCCATGTGGCTACGGGCAGGAAAATTGGTGTTTTGTGGGCATTCCAAAATTTATGCACATTGTTATAGAATATGTGTAAATTTACCTGTAAGAATTATGCCACATTTTCATTGGTACAAATGGATGCACATAGTTTTAGGCACTGGGATATCAACTAAGCGTATTCTATATACCTTGACTAAATCTTATAGAATACGCTTAGGCGAAAATGATTTCCACATGGATTTTCCAGGTGCCATATATAGAATCTTCCCCTCTGTGTAAAAAAAAAAAAATTCAAAGCTTGTTGCATGAACCTATGTAAAACAGTGTTTTCAAAATTGCCCTGTGCATACAGTTAAAAGAATCTATGCTCCATGAAAACAAGTGTGCTTTTCACTGGCAAAAAGGGGTAAAGCCAGGGCTGTGGAAGGAAAAGTAAAACACACACGAGGATTTCCCTGCCAACCCAAAACATTTACAAGGAAACTGCACAGGGAGAGTTTCTTTGAAAATGAATTTGCAGATCCATGGGCACACTTGCAAGCAGCCCAGGGACTTTGCCCCTGTGTATTTATGTCTCACGCTACACACACAAACCTTGCTCTATCTCAGGAAAATGCAGGTCCATGAGGTATTGTGCTGTGCATACAGATTCTATCTGGTTTAGCTTTGCTTTGTCACGCAGTTCCATATCAAATATAAGGCTTGTTGACTCTTAAGTCCATTATAGCAGCATTCCTCATTGAAAGACATTTGGCACTGTGCCTCACAGTGCACCCATGTGTCTCATAATAGCCAGGCACAATGTTCCTTGCTTAATGTCATAATAGAACATTAATGTGGTTTACCTGGGATACATCTTTTCATGAGATGCCAATAAAATCATCTTGAGCAGGGAAATTACTTACCTGTAAGGTTTGTTCACTGAAAGTGATGCATCATCCCCCAAATTCTATAAAAATTGCGCGCACAAATCTGAGTCCACGCCAAATTTGTGCATGTAATTTAATTACTTAACAAGCCAATTCATGCCAGTAATTGGCTTATTAACAAGCAATTATCACCACTAATTAGATTTAATTAGAACTTATGCTCGTAAATTTAGGTGTTGGATCTTTGCCTAAATTTAACACGTGGCCCAAAAAAGAGGACATGTAAATGGGAGGGTCATTGGCATTTCAGGACAGATCGGAGTTGTAGTTTTGAGTTATGTGTGTAATTATAGAATAGTGGGGCTCCATGCGTAAATTTAGGCACAGGCATTTGCACCACATTTTCATTGGTATCCAGTGACGTTCCTAGGGGGGCTGACACCCGTGGCGGATCGCCGATGCGCCCCGCCCCCTGGGTGCAGCGCCCCCCCCCCCAGTGCAGCGCGACCCCCCCGGAGAAAGGACACCCCCCCACCCCGGTAAAACATGATAAAAGTAACGGAGTCTGGGGTTGGGGTTACTTCCTGTTCCGGGGCAGAGGGAGCATGGAAATGAGGGAAGCTGACCGGCGCACGGCACCCCCCCCCCCCAGCGGCATGCACCCGGGGTGGACTGACCCCACCGCCCCCCCTTGGTACGCCACTGTTGGTACCTGGCGGCGGTGGCAGTGTAGGGTTGGCAGAAGGAGGAGGGGTCGAAAGTAGAGGGGACCAGGGCTAAATATGTGGGGGCCCATGCCCCTGTGGCCCCACATAGCTACGCCCCTGCTTACAAGTGCATTCACTCTGCAGCTTCTCAGTAACTCTCCACTCTTATCTCTCCCTACACTCTTCCCCAGGTAAATCTCTGTTATCTGCACCCTTCTCCTCCATTGCCAACCCCAGACTCCGTTACTTTTATCATGTTGCACCATACCCCTGGAATAGACTTCCTGAGTCAGTACGTCAAGCTCCAGCTCTGGCCATCTTCAAATCTAGGCTAAGAGCCCACCTTTTTGAGGCTACTTTTAACTCCTAACCCCTATTCACTTGTTCAGTACTCATATATGCTTTATCATTCCCACCTTAAGAATTTCCCTTATTTATCCTATTTGTCTGTCTTGATTAGATTGTAAGCTCTGTTAAGCAGGGACTTAAATGTTCAGTGTACAGCACTGCATGCGTCTAGTAGCACTATAGAAATGATAAGTAGTAGTAGTGTTTTTTAGCAGCACAATCTTAGTGATGTGTATTAGTTAGCAAGCATTCAGTTGCTCTTTTACAAAACGGCGGTAAGCCCAACACAGGCTTACTACTTGCTAAAAGGAAAGTACCGCTGGGCTACTCCAGCAGTAGTTCCCTCCCTCAGCACGCACCATTTCTGGCACTGCAAAAATATTCCAATTTCTGTAGCACCGGTGTGTACCCAGTGGTAATCAGGAAAAGCTATATGCTGCCTGGTTGCCGCTGGGTTAGCACAGGAGCCCTTACTGCCACCTCAATGGGTGGTAGTAAGTGCTCCCCCCAAAATGGCCATGCAGCAAGTGGTTCACTTGCCGCACAACCATTTCTTTAAGGAAAGGGAATCCTGGGGGTCTCGGCGCAAACCTGCATCAATGCCTGCACAGGCCCCTTTTTGTCGCAGCTTCATAAAAGAACCCCTCAGTTCCTTAGTGAAAGCCTTTAGAAATGTAGAGCCTCTTACAAAAGCTGCGCTAGCGATTCCTATGTGGCAAATGAGAGAAAGCCCATATGGATTGAATGGGCTTCTTCTCATTTACTGCGCAGGAATCGCTAGCGCAGGTTGATAAAAGAGGCCCTTAGTGCATGCAAAATAAAGTTAATGCCTGTTAACTTACAAACAGAGCATGTTAAGCTGATATACAAGCTTTAAAAAAATATTTAAACAAATGTGTGGAACAAAATGAAAAAAGAAATCAAAAAATGGGGAAATGGCTACTACTACTACTACTACTACTACTTATGCACAAGGTAAACTACAGTTTACCTTGTGCATATTCCTATAACCTACTTTTTGCTAAAATGAACATTTCTGACCTCTTTTGTTGCACACAACAGGGCCCTTTTACTAAGCAGTGCTAAAACGTGGCCAGCGCTATCTCCAGTGCGGGTCTTTCTCATGTGCTGAGGCGAAGTGGTAAAATGGCCCCATTTTCCATTATTCCCATTAATGGTCATGTGCTAATTTACATAAGAACATAAGAGAAGTCACACTGGGTCATACAAATGGTCCATCTAGACCAGTATCCTGTTTCCAACAGTGGCCAATCCAGGTCACAAGTACCTGACAAATCGTGGCAACATACAATGAGTGTAGAACTCCAAAGAATAGCAAGATTCTGGAATCCTAAAGAGTAGCAAGATTCCATACAGAATCTCAAAGAGTAGCAACATTCCATACTACAAATCCCATGGCAAGCAGTGTCTTCCCCATAGCAGACTATGGACTTTTCCTCCAGGAACTTGTCCAAACCTTTTTTTAAACCCAGATATGCTAACTGCTGTTACTACATCCTCCGGGAAAGAGTTCCAGAGCTTAACAATTTGTTGAGTGAAAAAATATTTCCTCCTATTTGTTTTAAAAGTATTTCAATGTAACTTCCTTGAGTGTCCCCTAGTCTTTATACTTTTGGAATGAGTAAAAAATTGATTCATTTCTACTCTTTCTACACCAGTCAGGATTTTGTAGACCTCAATTGTATCTCCCCTTTTCCAAGCTGAAGAGCCCTAACCTCTTTAGCCTTTCCTTATACGAGAGGAGTTCCACTCCTTTTATCATTTCAGTCGCTCTTCTTTGAACCTTTTCTAATTCCGCTATATCTTTTTTGAGATACGGCGACCAGAACTGAACACAATAATCAAGGTGCGGACTCACCATGGAGCGATACAGAGGTATTATAGTATTTTCAGTCGTATTCACCATCCCCTTTAGCACGTGGTCATTTGCGAGTGAGCACTTACCGACACCTATTTTCTAGCTGTAAGGACTCATGCACTAACCATGCACTAATTGGTTAGCATGTGGCGATGTAGATGTAATAACCAATTAGCATCGCACAGACTGATCCCCAGTGCCCCTAGTGCTAAAACATTTTTTTGCATGTGGGTAGTGCACGCCAATCCCAAAACTGCTGTGAGGTGCCTGTGCATGTGCCGGTAGTGCTTTTTAACCTGCAGTTAAGCATGCATTAAAAGAATTTTTATGACAGCCCTCAGTCCCATCATATGCTCCAAAATGCCTCCATGGTAATTTGGCCAGCTCAGTCCTTTACAATGGCATCTGAAATGTAAATTAGAAAAAATATCTCTATGTTCCTTGCCATTATTTTATTTAATTTCATAGTTTTTAAATTGCTAAGGGGCTGTTTTACTAAGCTGTGCTAAAAAGTGGCTGGGCCACTTTTAGCATGGCGGTAAAATGGCCATATTCCCATATTTTTCTTTAATGGCCACATGCTAATTTCCCAATTAATGCATGGCCATTACCATGGGGGCCTTTACCGACACCTATTTTGCAGGCACTAAGGGCTCCCATGCTAACCCTACAGTAGTCAGGCAGTGCGCGACAATGTGCCCACACTACCCGATTAGCGCAGGGCACACCTACTCTCCACCCATAGTCACACTTCCTGTGCTGAAAAATAAAAAATATTTTTCAGTATGGGATTAGCGCACACTGATGGGCACTCTATTGTGGGATGCCTCAGCGAATCCTGCGGCAGTGCTTTTTACCATGCAGTAGGCATGCATTAGTACCTACTGTGGCTTAGTAAAAGGGTCCCTAGATTACAATTACTGTATATTCATACAGCAAATTTTATTTTTATTTATTTATTTTATTTGTTACATTTGTATCCCACATTTTCCCACCTATTTGTAGGCTCGATGTGGCTTACATAGTACCGGAGAGGCCTTTGCCTGCTCCGGTGTGAACAAATACAGGGTGATGTTGTGGTAAGATCAAGTTCGAAGCTTGCCAACTGTGAGAATTTCAAAGATGCACTAACTATGACTAACAACCATCCTCATCATTTTTACTGTGTTCTAAAAGTGCGGGTCAGTGAGTGGGAAAGGTGGTTGATGGCCCTACCAGAAAATAAAGAAAGAATTAATCGTATCACTTATCTTGGGACTTCATTCCCCACAGAAAGTTGACAATTCTAGTTTTTCCTGACAGTGTATTTACAAGAAGGAATACTTACATACAGGAAGAACAGGACAGCTGCTTCTGTCGTGGAAACAAGCTGCAAACTTTCATGCATCACTGTAAATGTCAATGAAAGAAAGATTTTAACTGTATGCACAGGCTTGCACCAATTGTGTGCCACTTTACTAATTTGACACCCGGGCCCAGGGCACCAATTAAATTGCATTTGCATTACTTTTTGCTGTTCTTTACCATCTTCTTGTGTAGCACCCACTACAGGTTACAGTGCTCAATAAAAGTTTGTACCATATTGTAGGGATGTGCATTCACTAGTATGCATTTGGTTCGTTTAGGGCCCCTTTTACTAAGCCGCATAGGCGCCTACGTGTGCCCAATGCATGCCAAATTGGAGTTACCGCCCGGTTACCGCGTGGCCTTTGTGGTAATTTCAATTTTGGCACGTGCCCACTACACGCATCTGAAAAATATTTTTTCTTTTCTGGCGCGCGTGGCATCTGACACGCATAGGTCATTACCGGCCAAATTGTTTACCGCTAGGTCTATGGCTGGTGGTAAGGTTTGAGACCCAAAATGGATGTGTGGCAATTTTAATTTTGCCACACATCCATTTTCGGGGGAAAAAAAAGAGGCCCTTTTACAGGTGTGCTGGAAAATGATTCTGCCCAAAACCCGCGCCTACACTACTGCAAGCCATTATTCAGCATGCCTTTGTAAAAGGACCCCCTTGGTCACCTAAAAGTTTTTCTGCCCGATATTCAAAGTGATTTAACTGGGATTTAACCAGTTAGGACAGCAAAAAGGCTGTGCTAACTATAACCACAGAGTTAACTGGGCATCGGCCTGAGTATTGGCCAGTGCCTGGTTGACTTCTGGGTAGCAGTATTGGGGCTTCCAGGTCCCCCTTGGTCCCAATTCTAGAATCATGGTGGCCATTTTGTGGCCATACCTACAATGGGTAGGAGCGAATGGGCTTGATTTATCTTTGGGGGTAGAGGGAGAGGAGATAAGGATGGGGGAGGGTAACAAAAGGGCATAAGTACCTAAATATATTTATGTGGGTCTTGGTTGATATTAAGCCAGAGCCCACAGAAGTGTCTTATGCAGGTCCTGGCAGAATATTGACTAGGTCCCCAATAAGCTCCAACGGCCAGTGCAGTTTCAATTAGCCTTGGATAGTCAGTGCTTGTACTGAACAAGTAAGTATGGGGTTAAAAGTTAAAAGCAGCCTCAAGAAGGTGGACTTTTAGCCTAGATTTGAATCGGGACAGAGATGAACCAAGGTGTTCTGACTCAGTATGCATCACAGCAAGATAAGGAATAGAGTCTGGGGTTGCAGTGGAGAAGAATACAGATAAGAGTGATTTATCAGATGAATGGAGTTCCAGGAGAGGGATGTAGGAAGAGAAAAGAGAGAATAAGTACTGAGTAAGAAGAGTTAAAACTGTATACAAAATGGATAGGCAGCCAATTAAGTGACTTGAAAAGAGAGGGTATGTGAGTAGTGACAGTGGTGGAAGATAAGTCATGCAACAGAATTTTGAAGAAATTGAAGAGGAGACAGATGGTTTAGTGGGAGATCTGTGAAAAGCAAGTTGCAGTAATCTAATCATGAGGTGATAAGAGTGTGGATAAGGGTGTTTGGTAGTGTGCTCAGAAAGGAAGGGACAGATTTTGGTGATGCTACAGAGAAAGAAACAACATGTATTAACAGTCTGTTGGGTATGTGTAGAGAAAGAGGGAGAGGAGCCAAAAAATAACCCCAAGGTTATGAGCTGACAAGACAGGGAGGATAAGAGTGTTATCCACAGAAATAGAAAATGGGGAAAGAGGAGAGGTGGGTTTAGGAGGGAAAATAAGAAGTTCAGTCTTGACCATGTTCAGTTTCAGAAGGTAGTGAGACATTCAGGAAGAAATGTCAGATAAGCAGGCTGAGACTTGGGCCTGGATTCCTGCTGAAATTTCTAGTGTGGAGAGGTAGATCTGGGAGTCATCAGTATAAAGGCGATACTGAAAACTGTGGAGGAGATCAGAGCACCAAGGGAATAAGTACAGAAAAAGAAGAAGAAAGGTCCCAAGACGGAGTCCTAAGGTACAATAACACGTAGTGGGATCACAGTAGAGGAAGATTCAGTAAAGCATACATTAGAACTGTGATGGAAGAGATAAGAAGAAAACCAAGACATAGCGGAGTCCCAAAATCCAAATGAGGACAGCATATCAAAGAGTAGGTGGTGATCAGCAGTGTCAAAAGCAGCAGATAGGTCAAAAAGAATAAAGATTGAATAAAAGTCCTTGGATCTGGCCAGGAATAGGTCACTGGCCACTTTTGGAAGAGCTGTTTCTGTTAAATGCAGAGGGCAAAAGGCAGATTGTAGTGGATCAAGAATAGCTTGAAATGAAAGAAAGTCAAGACAACGGACGTGAACAGCACATTCATTTCATTTTATTAATTTTTATATACGCCCTTATCCAGAGCAGTGCACAAGTAAACATACATAAGAAGAGAAACCATCACATAAAAAGCTCAGAAATTCAAAATAAACACACTTGCACCATACTATCCAGCTTATAATTGAAAAAGAAAAACGCATATATTGCGACCCAAATCGGGAGATAGACGTTTATCTCACAAAAACGAATAAAGCGGTATAATCGAAAGCCGAATTTGGACGTTTTCAACTGCACTCCGTCGCGGATGCGGACAAAGTTGATGGGGGCGTGTCAAAAGCGTGTTGAAGGCGGAACTGGGGCGTGGTTATCGGCCGATCAGAGATAGGCGTCTTTCGCCGATAATGGAAAAAAATATGCGTTTTTAGCGAGAATTTAGGGCACTTTTCCTGGACCCTGTTTTTCCACGAATAGGGCCCCAAAAAGTGCCCTAAATGACCAGATGACCACTGGAGGGAGTCGGGGATGACCTCCCCTGACTCCCCCAGTGGTCACAAACCCCCTCCCACCACAAACATATGCCGTTTCACAACTTTTTATGTTCACCCTCAAATGTCATACCCACCTCCCTGGCAGCAGTATGCAGGTCACTGGAGCAGTTATTAGGGGGTGCAGTGGACGTCAGGCAGGTAGACCCAGGCCCATCCCCCCCCCCCACCTGTTACACTTGTGCTGGTAAATGGGAGCCCTCCACACCGCCCCCCAAACCCACTGTACCCACATGTAGGTGCCCCCTTCACCCCTTAGGGCTATAGTAATGGTGTAGACTTGTGGGCGGTGGGTTTTGAGGGAGATTTGGGGGGCTCAACACCCAAGGGAACGGTGCTATGCACCTGGGAGCTCTTTTACCTTTTTTTTTTTTTTTAAGTGCCCCCTAGGGTGCCCGGTTGGTGTCCTGGCATGTGAGGGGGACCAGTGCACTACGAATCCTGGCCCCTCCCACAAACAAATGCCTTGGATTTATTCGTTTTTGAGCTGGGTGCTTTCATTTTCCATTCTCACTGAAAAACAAAAACGCCCAGCTCACAAATTGTCGAATAAAACATGGACGTCTATTTTTTCCGAAACTACGGTTCGGTCCGCCCCCTCACGGACCCGTTCTCGGAGATAAACGCCCATGGAGATAGACGTTTTCGTTCGATTATGCCCCTCCACGTCCATCAGGTATCAAAGTCACTGTTTAACCTGCAACAGCAAATGCTGTTTGAGCAACCTCTTAAACAATCCTGAATTCTTTTGAGTCCTCACGGGATCCAGGAGGTTTGTTCCACTCTGTTGGGCAAGCTACAGAAAAAGCTCTTCTCCTCATGTCCTCCAAACTAAACAACCGAAAATGGGGGAATTCCAGCAGACAAGAATTATCTGACTGATGTACCCGTTTTGAACAGTACAAATGAATACAATCCGATAAATATTGGAAGGAATCATAATGCACACAGTAATGAACCATCATCAACAGCTTGAATTTTATTCTATCCTGCATGGATAATCAATTTAGTTTCTGAAAGCAAGGGGCAACGTGAGTATATTTTGACATACAATAAACAAATGGTTGAATTCATCACCACCTGCAATGCCTGGTAATCCAAAATAACGAATACTGCAGTAATCTAAACCTGATAGAATCAAACATTGTAGCACCTGCCAAAAATCCCTGAGAAATGAGCGGGCAACTTGAAAAAAAGAGTTCTTCACCACAGAACGAATCTGGGATGAGAACGCCATTGCAGTATCAAACAGTACACCCAGAGTTTTCACAACAGAAGATACTGGTATAGTGACATTAGAGATTACAACCTCAGATACAAAAGACACTGTGGAATCAGCTGTCACCAACAAAATATCCTTTTTAGACATATTTAAAGACAAACAATTTTAAAACATTCATTGATGTACCTTCTCCATTATTAGTTGCAGCTGAGTAGCTTGGCTAAGAATGAGAGGAGAGAGATGGGATGATAGATGGAAAGGCAGGTAGGGTCCACTGATGGTTTTTTTGAGAACAGTCGTAACCATAGCATGTTTGAAGGTATCAGAAACAGTTGCAGTGGAAAGTGAAAGAATGACATTATGACAGCTAGAAGGGATGACAGTAGGAAAGACAGAGCTGAGTAGATGGGTGGAAGTGGGATCAGAAGTGAATTTGGAGGAGGAAAGATGATGTGCAGTTCTTGTTTAGGGGTGTTAGATATTGAAGAAAGGATGACAGGGATTGAAGGATGGTCGTGAGAATGAAGTGTGGGAATGGAAGATAGAGGTGACCAGGTGGAGAACTCAAGGTTAATCTTGTGGACCTTGTCATGGAAGTGCTCAGCCATAGTCTGGGGAGAAAGTGAAGGGGGGGGGGGGGGGGGGGGGGGGGTTGGCTGTGGAGGCACCTTGAGGTGAGAGTTCAGTGTGGCAAAGAGATAGCGAGGACAGGAGCCAAGAGAGTTTGTCAAATGGATCTAGTAGTCCTGTTATGCAAGTGCAAAGCAGACTTGAAGGATGTCAGTAGCTCAACAGAACAATTCCACTCAGCACCTATTTCTGCAAACTACAGTTAAGCTGCCTACAAAAATGATGGCGATCCTCACATATAACAGAAATAACACTACTTTCAACCACAGATCTCAACTTCTTGTACTGTACAAGGTTAAGCCCTCTGTGCCTGTACTATCCCTTCCCATGGGGTTAGATTTAAGAAAAAGGTGCTACAGTGTTACCACATAATAGCATGAATTAACATGCACTTTTTTTTTTTACCACAGGTTTGAACAATGTTAATGTGTGTTATTAGCAAATAGGTCCCATAGTATTTACACTGTCAGGAGAGCCCCCACTTACAGCTATTTCCACATCTTCTGTGGTGGATTCCTCTCCTCCTCACTCTGGGAGACCTTTCAATATTTTGATTCTGGGCTCTTAATTTGAATTTCTGTCACTGCTTTTCTGACAGAATAATCACAATGGGACCTATTTGCTAATAACATGTACTAACGTTAGCACATGCTAATGTAGAAACACACTTTAGTAAATCTAGCCAGCTAAAACCAACAGGATCCTCAGAGTAGACACCAAGTTTCTCTAAGCATGACCATAAAAGGTTTCTCAAGTGAGAAAATTTCAAGACTAATGTTTGATGTTAATACTGTTAATACTCTTCTCTTTATCTCTTGTTTATATTTTCCCTCTTTTTCTCTTATGCTTATCACTTCCCCTTTCTTGACATTGGTTCTGCCTCCTCCCTATCTCCGTGTGGTAGGTTCTACCATGGCTCTGTGGATTCAAGCATTGCCACTCCTTGCTGTCTTGGCTTTCTTCACTCCCACCTGCCAGGCTGTTGCCAACCAACACCTCTGTGGTTCTCACCTAGTGGAGGCCCTCTACCTGGTATGTGCTGACCGTGGCTTCTTCTATATCCCCAAAAGTCGACGAGAGATTGAGCAGCCTCTGAGTAAGTAGATAGCCTTTCCTTCATATTTATAAATATGCCTAATTATTTTTTTCATACTGAGAGGTGTTGAATTAATGGGATCTTGAACTGGATGAGAACAGACACTACTAAGTCTGTATTTCCTGTGATGTGATGAAGTCTCTCTCCCTGCCATTGAAGGAGTCTCAATGTGTGGATGAGGCGATGGCACAGGGAGGAGGGTTTTAGATTTGTTAGGAACTGGGCAACATTCTGGGGAAGAGGGAGCCTATTCTGGAATGATGGGCTCCTCCTTAACCAGGGTGGAACCAGGCTGCCAGCAACAGCATTTAAAAAGGAAATAGAGCAACTTTTAAACTAGAAACTGGGGGAAGGCCGACAGTCGCTTAAAAGTGCATGGTTCGGAACAAGGTATCTTTCAAAGTTCTCACCAAAACAGAGAAGATAGAGCACATCTCATTTTCAAAAGAGAAAAACATTCAAAAAGTGGCATTTCAAAACCAATTTTTAGACAATTTTCTATGAAGTCCGTCAGAAGTGTGTTCAAATCATGAGGGCGTGCCAGGGGCGTGTTAAGGGAGGTATCTGGGCATTCCTCACACTTGGACATTCTTCTGCCATAATGGAACAATACAAGATGTTTCGGTCTAGACCTGTTTTATTAACGAACTAGTAAAAAAGGCCCGTTTCGGTATGAAATAAAACGGGCGCTAGCAAGGATATCCCTCTCTCCCTCTGTCCCCTCCAAGTCCCACGGCCCCCTTTCTTCCCTTCCGATTTCCATGCCCTCCCTCCCTCTCTCTCTCTTCCTCTCCCTCCTTCCCTCTGTCCCTCCCCCGAGTTCCAGTCCCCCCTCCTCTCTGTCTCACAGACACATCCTTGCGATGCCTCCATCCGCGGCCCTCCCCTCCCCGACACTGGCCCCGCCCATCCCATGTGCACTTCACCCCCCCTCCAAAATCGCCAATCCCCCTCTGCTACCCTCCCCTCCCCCCTCTTACCAGGGTCCCGGCGGCAGCAGTAAAGAGCCTCGCGAGTCTGCTGCCTTTACTTCTCTTCGCTCTCAGCTCTGACTCTGGTCCCGCCCTCATTTCCTGTTTCCGCAAGGGTGGGACCAGAGTCAGAGCTGAGAGTGAAGAGAAGGGAAGGCAGCAGACTCGCAAGGCTTTTCACTGCTGCCGTCGGGACCCCGGTAAGAGGGGGGGAGGGGAGGATAGCAGAGGGGGGTTGGCGATTTTGGAGGGGGGCGATGGTGCCCCACTGCTCTGCTGGGATGCCTGTGTGGTCAGTCTACTAGGAACGCTGGCTCCTCCTACGTCCCAATGGCTTGATTTTTGTAAACTTTTCACTTGGACATTTTTTTTAATGGTCCAAAAAGATAGATGTACTAAGCACAACAACATCTAGGAAGGTCATTTTCAAAGAAAAAAGTTATCCAAAGTCAGATTTAGACATCATATTGAAAATGCCCCTCCAGGTGTCTTTAAATAAAATGCAGACAGATTTTCAAGATTGCAAATGATCACTGTCAACTGCTTGGGAGAGTTAGAATATATTGCACTAAATGAAAAGACAGATATAATAGGCATCTCTGAGACCTGGTGGAAGGAGGATAACTAGTGGGAAACTGTCATACCAGAGTACAAATTATATCACAGTGATAGGGTGGATCGAATTGAATATGTAAAGGGGAAAAGGATAGTGATAGGAGTGTTCTAGTGTCCAACTGGCCAGGATGAACAGACAGATGTAGAAATGTTATCAGAAATTAGGGAGGCTAACAAACTGTGGAACATACTAATAATGGGTGATTTCAATTACCTACACTTTCAAGGAATCTGTAGAATACTAATCACACATCAAAAAATATCAAATTCTACATAAATGATCTGTATCAGAAGGATCACACAAATTATTAAACGTGGAGAAAAAAGGAGACACACCTATCTGTAAGGCAAGCCTTCAATATATAGGTGGCTCACAATAATCATTGGTCATAAAAAAACTCCACTATTATACCTGGATCTAAACCATCCTTATCAAGCAATTGCTCTTACTGATACAGTATCCGATTTGAAAACAGTACATAATCATACGTTGCAAATGTACATAAATTCTACAATACTTATCTTGGTACAACCCACCAAAATGTCTCTTCAATCCCGACAGGGGGGTCCCTGTTTTGCAATCCAAGCTGCTTCAGGGGAAAAAAAGACTTTAAGTCCAAGATAATGAAAAAGTTGCAACTAGAAATAAATGTAACACAGGCACTCGCAAAATGACTTTAGGAAACTACAAAGACGCCCCAATTTAAAAACCTGTTTCCTGTCCACATGCTCAACGTATTGACATCACGGAGAGAGTGGTGGATACTTGGAATGCCCTCCTGCGGGAGGTGGTGGAGATGAAAACGGTAACGGAATTCAAAAATGCATGGGATAAACATAAAGGAATCCTGTTCAGAAGGAATGGATCCTCAGAAGCTTAGCGGAGATTGGGTGGCAGAACTGGTGGTGGGAAGTGGGGCTAGTGGTTGGGAGGTGAGGCTAGTGCTGGGCAGACTTCTACGATCTGTGCCCTGAAAATGGCAGATACAAATTAAAGTCAGGTATGCACATAAAGTAGCACATATGAGTTTATCTTGTTGGGCGGACTGGATGGACCATATAGGTTTTTCTCTGCCGTCATCTACTATGTTACTATCCAGCTTATTTTCGAAGGAGAAGGGCGCCCATCTTCCGACAAATATCGGGAGATGGGCACCCTTCTCCTAAGGGCGGCCAAATCAGCATAATCGAAAGCCGATTTTGGCCGGCCTCAACTGCTTTCTGTCGCAGGGCCGGCCAAAGTTCAAGGGGGCGTGTCGGTAATGTACTGAAGGCGGGATGGGGAGCATGGTTAAGAGATGGCCATCCTCGGACGATAATGGAAAAAAGAAGTGCTCCCCTGACGAGCATTTGGCCGACTTTACTTGGTCCCTTTTTGTTCACGACCAAGCCTTGAAAAGGTGCCCGAACTGACCAGATGACCACCGGAGGGAATCGGGGATCACCTCCCCTTACTCCCCCAGTGGTCAACAACCCCCTCCCACCCCCCAAAAAAATTTAAAAACATTTTTTTGCCAGCCTCTATGCCAGCCTCAAATGTCATACCCAACTCCATCACAGCACTATGCAGGTCCCTGAAGCAGTTTTTAGTGGGTGCAGTGCACTTCAGGCAGGCGGACCCAGGCCCATCCCCCCCCCTACCTGTTACACTTTTGGTGGTATATGGGAGCCCTCCAAAACCCACCCAAAACCCACTGCACCCACATCTAGGTGCCCCCCGTTACCCTTTAAGGGCTATGGTAGTGTTGTACAGTTGTGGGTAGTGGGTTTGGGGGGGGGGGGGGTTGGGGGGCTCAGCACCCAAGGTAAGGGAGCTATGCACGTGGGAGCAATTTGTGAAGTCCACTGCAGTGCCCCCTAGGGTGCCCGGTTGGTGTCCTGGCATGTGAGAGGGACCAGTGCACTACAAATGCTGGCTCCTCCCACGACCAAATGGCTTGGATTGGGTCGGTTTTGAGATGGCCACCCTTAGTTTCCATTATAGGTAAAAAACAATGTCAGCCATCTCTAAGGGTGGCCCAAATGTTGAGATTTGGCCTTCCCCGACTGTATTATCGAAACGAAAGATGGCCGCCCATCTTGTTTCGATAATACGGTCGTGTACGCTTCTTTATGGGGCCGTCCCTAGAGATGGGCACCCCCGTTCGATTATGCCTCTCTACATTACTATGTTACAACAGTAAAGATCACAAAAACGCTTTCCATTCTAGCGCAGTATTCAGCACTTTAGGGGCCATGGATTGCAAAAAAAATATCCAGCGCTGTTCATGTTGCCTAAGCAAGCATCTCATATCACCTCTGTGTTCTGCTCCAGCACCACACATTTAATATCTGCAAACACATGCTGTTTTTCCAGAAAATGCATCACCAGAGGTTCTGTTAATTTTCTTGACTGAATACACATGGAACAAAAACCACATGCCTTATGGAAGCCCTTCTCCTCCCATCCAATTCCATCACGATTACAAACTTCAGATGTACACAAAATGTCATTCAGATTAGAATTCCTTTTATAAGAAAACAATACTTTCACATCTTGAAAACAAGGATGTACTCTCAACAAAGGTAAACATTTTTTTATTTTACAGCTTTTACCATTCCGGTGGTGTGAACATTATATTGTGTCACAAATGTTAACACATCTTTAGTTACAGTGTCTTTATATCTTGGAGATAACAGCAGCTCTTTATGATTAAATAAAGCTCTTTTACCTGCTTTTTTTTTTTTTTTTTACCAAAGAAATAGGATATCCTCTGGAGATAAATTTGTCAGTTAATTTGGGCATCTGTTGTTTGAATTCCTGTGTAGAAGAGTAGAGAGGTGTGGTAGCCGTGTTAGTCCACTTTTAAAGGTAATCAATAACTTAATACATTTCTTGATTAGCTTTTCGAAGGCTGACTTTCATCGTCAGATCGGAAATCAGCAAATGTGGTAGATGACAGTATATATAAGTAAAACATCCAAGCATTTCATTGATAGTCTAACAGGGTGGGGGAGGGTAGGAGGTATGCATGGGAACATCAAAGCATTTCAGAGATAGTCTAACAGGATGGGGGTGGATAGGTGAGAGGAGGGTGATAAACATAGCAATACAACTTTATGGTTTATAATGGGCTAGAAAACCCAGATCTTTGTTAAGTCCTGTCTGTTGGGTGTCAAAATATTCAATCATTCTGACTTCAAAGGTCTTATGTTCCTGTATTGTTTTAAAGTTACCTTTCAGGATTCTTACTATGAAGTCACTGGTACAGTGATCTGGTTTTGTAAAGTGCTGACCCACAGGTATGGGAACCAGGCTGGCACCAGCATTCTTCATGTGATGTCTATGTAGATTAAATCTTGTCTTTAGCATCCGGCCTGTTTCTCCAATATAGCATCCTTCGTTAGTAGCGTAAAAAGTGTAACAAAGGATGCTATATTGGAGAAACAGGCCAGATGCTAAAGACAAGATTTAATCTACATAGACATCACATGTCCAGTTAGTGGTGGTCTAGTGGGACATGCACCTGTATTTGGAACCGGACAGGATCCATCCCAGGATATTGAGGGCGCTCAGACAGGTTCTGACAGGTCCTCTTAAAGATTTGTTTAATAAATCCTTGGAGACGGGGGAAGTTCTGTGGGATTGGAAAACAGCGGATGTGGTCCCTCTTCACAAAAGTGGTGATAGGGAAGAAGCTGGAAACTACAGGCCGGTAAGCCTCACTTCGGTTATTGGAAAAGTAATGGAAGTGATGCCGAAGGAAAGGATAGTGAATTTCCTTGAATCCAATAAGTTGCAAGATCCGAGACAACATGGTTTTACCAAAGGTAAATCATGCCAAACAAATCTCATTGAATTCTTTGACTGGGTGACCAGAGAATTGAATCAAGGACGTGCAATAGATGTAATCTACTCAGATTTCAGCAAAGCCTTTGACACGGTTCCTCATAGGAGGTTCTTGAATAAACTTGACAGGTTGAAGATAGAACCCAACGTGGTGAACTGGATTAGGAACTGGTTGATGGACAGACGACAGAGGGTGGTGGTTAATGGAATTCACTCGGATGAGAGAAAGGTGAGTAGTGGGGTGCCTCAGAGATCGGTGTTGGGGCCGATTCTGTTCAATATATTTGTGCGTGACATTGCTGAAGGGTTAGAAGGTAAAGTTTGCCTTTTTGCGGCTGATAACAAGGTTTGTAACAAAGTGGACACCCTGTAGGGAGTGGAAAACATGAAAAAGGATCTGCAGAAGTTAAAAGAATGGTCTAATGTTTGGCAATTAAAATTCAATGCAAAGAAATGCAAAATGATGCACATAAGAGTAGAAATCCACGGAAGACATATGTGCTAGGCGGTAAGATTCTCATATGTACAGGCAGGGACAGGGATATTGGGGTGATAGTATCTGAGGATCTGAAGGCGATGAAACAGTATGACAAGGTGGTGGCCGTAGCCAAAAGGATGCTAGGCTGTATAGAGAAAGGTGTGACCAGCAGAAGAAAGGAGGTGTTGATGCCCCTGTACAAGCCATTGGTGAGGCCCCACCTGGAGTATTGTGTTCAGTTTTGGAGGCCATATCTTGCTAAGGATGTAAAAAGAATTGAGGTGGTGTAAGAAAAGCTACAAAAATGGTATGGGATTTGTGTTACAAGACATATAAGGAGAGACTTGCTGACCTGAACATGTATACCCTGGAAGAAATGAGAAACAGGGGTGATATGATACAGATGTTCAAATATTTGAAAGGTATTAATCTGCAAACAAATCTTTTCCAGAGACAGGAAGGCGGTAGAACTAGAGGACATGAAATGAGGTTGAAGGGGGGCAGAATTAAGGAAAATGTTAGGAAGTATTTTTTCACGGAGAGAGTAGTGGATACTTGGAATGCCCTCCCGCAGGAGGTGGTGGAGATGAAAACTGTAATGGAATTCAAAAATGCATGGGATAAACATAAAGGAATCCTGTTCAGAAGGAATGGATCCTCAGAAGCTTAGCTGAGATTGGGTGGAGGCACAAGTGTTTGGGAGACGGGGCAAGTGATGAGCAGACTTCTATGGTCTATGCCCCAAAAATGGCAAGGATAAATCAAGGTCAGGTCTAAATATAAAGTAGTACATATGAGTTTATCTTGTTGGGCAGACTGGATGGACCATACAGGTCTTTATCTGCCGTCATCTACTATGTTACTATCCTGCTTATTTTTGAACGAGAAGGCCGGCCATCTTCAGACACAAATCGGGAGATGGCCGGCCTTCTCCTAAAGCCGGCCAAATCGGTATAATCGAAAGCTGATTTTGGCCAGCCTCAACTGCTTTCCGTTGCAGAGCCGGCAAAAGTTCAAGGGGGCGTATCGGCATTGCACCGAAGGCGGGGCAGGGGCGTGGTTAAGAGATGGCCGGATTCGGCCGATAATGGAAAAAAGAAAGCCAGCCCTGACAAGCATTTGGCCGATTTTACTTGGTCCCTTTTTATTCACGACCAAACCTCAAAAAGGTGCCCCAACTGACCAGATGACCACCAGAGGGAATGAGGGATGACCTCTCCTTACTCCCCCAGTGGTCACCAACCCCCTCCCACCCAAAAAAAATATATAAAAAATATTTTTTTGTCAGCCTCAAATGTCATACCCAGCTCCATGACAGCAGTATGCAGGTCCCTGGAGGAGTTTTAGTGGGTGCAGTGCACTTCAGGCAGGCAGACCCAGGCCCATCCCCCACTACCTGTTACAATTGTGGTGGTAAATGGGAGCCCTCAACCCCCCCCCAAAACCCACTGCACCCACATGTAGGTGCCCCCATTCATCCCTAAGCGCTAGGGTAGTGGTGTACAGTTGTGGGGAGTGGGTTTTGGAAAGCTCAGCACACAAGGTAAGGGAGCTATGTATCTGGGATCAATTTGTGAAGTCCACTGCAGTGCCCCCTAGGGTGCCCGGTTGGTGTCCTGGCATGTCAGGGGGACCAGTGCACTAGAAATGCTGGCTCCTCCCACGACCAAATGCCGTGGATTTGGCCTGGTTTGAGATGGCCGCCATTAGTTTCTATTATCGGCGAAAACCAATGGCGGCCATCTCTAACACCAGCGATCTCTAAGGGCAGGCCAAATGTTGAGATTTGGCCGGCCCGACTGTATAATCGAAACAAAAGATGGCCGGCCATCTTGTTTCAATAATACAGTCGGGTGCGCCGCTTGACGGGGCCGGCGTTAGAGATGGCCAGCCCCATTCGATTATGGCCCTCCATGTTACTGTTACTTTGCTCAGTGTGCAGAAATGGCTAAGAAAGCAAATAGAATGTTAGGAATTATTAGGAAAGGAATGAAAAACAAAAGTGAGAATGTTATAATGCCTTTGTATTGCTCCATGGTGCGACCACACCTCAAATACTGTGTGCAATTCTGGTCACTGCATCTCAAAAAAGATATAGCGGAATTACAAAAGTGTGACAAAAATAATAAAGGGGATAGGACAACTTTCCTATAATGAAACGCTAAAGTGGCTAGGACTCTTCAGTTGGAGAAGAGACGGCTGAGGGGAGATATGATAGAGGTCTATGAAATAATGAGTGGAGTGGAACGGGTAGATGTGAATCACTTGTTTACTCTTTCCAAAAATACTAAGGACTAGGGGGCACACTTGACGCTTCTAATTTAAAACAAATCAGAGAAAATATTTCTTCACTGAATGAGTAATTAAAGTCTGGAATTCGTTGCCAGAGAATGTGGTAAAAGTAGTTAACTTAGCAGGGTTTTAATACAGTTTGGATAATTTCCTACAAGAAAAGTCCATAACCATTATTAGGATGGACTTGGGGAACAATCCACTGCTTATTTCTAGGATAAGCAGCATAAAATCTATTAGTCTACCCCTGGCACCCAGATTTGCACACCCAAATTAATTAAGAAGCTCTTAACTACTAATAATTGGATGCAACAACCAATTATTGAAGTCACTTGGCACCAGTTAGGATTTGTACGTGCATCTGGCTGCCCACTATTCTATAAGGCAAGTACTAGCGCGTAACTCAAAAGGGGGTTTGGCCATGGGTGTGTCAGGGAAGTTCTGATAACTTGCATGCATATTTTTTTTTATTACATTCGTACCCCGCGCTTTCCCACTCATGGCAGGCTCAATGCAGCTTACATGGGGCAATGGAGGGTTAAGTGACTTGCCCAGAGTCACAAGGAGCTGCTTGTGCCTGAAGTGGGAATCAAACTCAGTTCCTCAGTTCCCCAGGACCAAAGTCCATCACCCTAACCACTAGGCCACTCCTCCCTACTGCCTCAGCACGCCCAACATGGGCACCAGAATTTACACCATGTTTCAGCAGGCGTAAGTCTGGTGTCTACACTTAGGTATGGCAGTTGACGCTCAGCGCTATTCTTTAAAGGGACATGCCCTCTATAGAATAATGCTTAGTGCCCATTTGTGAGTGCCATTTATAGAATCTGCCCTTAGTGACTCTGGCGCCACATATCTATATCGATATCGATATCATTTTCTAATTAATATTTAAATGAATAGTTAGAAGGTGGGGAAAATACTTCACAATCAATGGGTTTCTTTCACAGAAACCAGTTCTCAGAGAATGCCTCAGGCTATTAGACAAGGCATTAATACACAGACCAAACATAGCGGTTGTGATCACTATCAAGGCGCAATAACTCTTTTGTCTTCTAAGAATTTCTGATCTGAAGAAGAAGCTCATCAAAAAAATGTATTGTTAGTCCAATAAGATAAAAACAAAAAAAGGCAAAGATCTGCCACAGAAATAGCAAATCGAAAGAAAAAAAGCAGATCAAAAAAGACAAAAAAATAGAACAGGAGGGTAACAGAAGAAGTGGTTTATTACAAGTTACCCGACGTGGCCACGTTTCGCCCTCAGGCTGCCAGTCAACATAGCATTGTGAAGTTTGCTGAGTAAGTTTGGGAAGCACTTATGTAAGGTGGTTGTATGACTACTTTTAGGGGTTCACTTTGCTGTTTACCCCTATTAGTTTTTTTACCCCTGACGCAGCCTGAGGGCGAAACGTGGCCACGTCGGGTAACTTGTAATAAACCACTTCTTCTGTTACCCTCCTGTTCTATTTTTTTGTCTTTTTTGATCTGCTTTTTTTCTTTCGATTTGTTAGTCCAATAATAAAAAAAAGTATAATCTTATTTTCTTTTATTGTCTTGTTTTTATTTTGTACCTTCTATGAAAGAAACCACAGATCTGTACATTTAAATGCATAAGAGGAACTAAATGAAGGGGAAAGAGCAGTATTTACTGCATGCATCATTGCTCACCCTTTTAAGGATTACTGGATGGAGACAGAGCAAGACTGTCTGTTCTCACTGGAGATTAACACAACCTTCCCCCCCCCCCCCCCCCCCCCAACCACCAAAGCAGGGACAGCACTTAAAGGCAATTCCACAGGGTTTGATTATCTAACTGGTAAATAATTAAGTAGCTGTAATAATTATATTCTATATCTGGTTAGTAAAGAAACATTTTCCTCCCAAATGCATTGATTTTTCAGTCTTTAGAAAGCTACAGACACATTTTGCACTGAAGCCATGCTGCCGAACTGAAGCAGAATTTTTAAATATTTGACCACAAAATTCAATAGGTCTTGCTACAAAACTATCCTAGGCTTTCTGAGGTATCTTGTTAGAGGTTTATTGTACCCAGCAAGTCATAAATGCATCATATCTCTGGAATGGTTCAGTTGGCTAAGATACAGTTGATTTGCTAGGTATTCTTACCAAAAGTTAAAGCATAGTGCATTTGACTTCAGTACTGTGTCAGAGCATTATCTGCAGTGTGGATGTCCTGGGAATCTCAGCAGCAAGCTTAGCTTAGTTGAAGTCTTATTATACCGATGAACTGGCTTGTTGCAAATCTGCATCATACCCATTTACAAGTAATAAACAGATCTTCCTGTATAATTCTAAAGGGATCAGATATCTGAGGAAATTCCTCTTTCTCCAGCCCACCTACTATTTGCATAAGTACTTTATCAGTTATCAAGGGAGAAAATTATATTGTGTTTGACCACTAGGGAGCACTGTTGAAACATAATCTGAAGACCATCTTCACAGGATCATGGATGCCAGTGAGGAATGTGCTGTTGTAAAGGTGGATAATTAGGATAGGAAGTCAAAATGTGCTGAATTATTTATACTTGGCTCACACCCTTTCATTGGTAGCTCCAAGTGAAACCCATTTAGGTATATTAGGTACTTCCTTGTCTTCAAACAGTTTACAGACAGGGCTCTGTTTACTAAGACAGACTAGTGTTTTTAGTGCATGACTACAATTAGCATGCGCTAAACGCTAAACACACCCATAGATTCCTATGGGCGTCTTTAGCATTTAGCGCGTGCTAACATTTAGCATGCGCTAAAAACACTAGCGGGCTCACAATGCGGCTTAGTAAACAGGGCCCTAAGACCCAGATGCACAAATTCCGACGCTGTACAAAACAGTGCTGGAAAATACCGCCAATGCCAAAAAAGAATTTTCAAATGCTCAAAACTAATGATATGTAAATTTTATGCGAGCTATTAGCGCTGAGCATTGGGAAGTAAGGAGGGGGCATGTGCACATGTCAGGAGGCTACTGATCAGTCAGGAATATGTAGAGCTGAGACAAAACCCAGCATGAAAACCGATAGCATAGACCTTGGCTCCTTCACCAGCGCTGATCAAAAATGCACCTTCTCTATTTGTCTACTAGTTACAAGCTTGAGGAATTTTAGTGGCATCTAAGTGTTCCTTTGGTGGCTCCCCGTACTATTCTTGTCCTATAGATCCCTCTAGTGCTTTGGAAAAGCAATTCACCTGCCAAGGGTCCCTAACCACGTGAGAAGTCACCGAGCAGCGCACTGCCCTCTCCCTTCCAGACAACTCGTTATTTCATAACAATTCATCCCTGCGATCATGATGTGGAGGAAGAGCCCAAAGAGGAAGCCTGCCAGAGGTGGAAAGGGGCCTCAAATCTGTACAGAGCTGGCGTAGGGTTTACAGCAGCAGCCATTGCTAGCAGCATTGTTGGCTGTGCATTGGAGGGAATAGGAAATTCCCTCATCTGTATAATTTTTATTAGATTTGAATGTTGTTGTTTGCATCTAAGCATGGTGTGCTTGCAAATGCAGGTGCTAGTCCAGCACTAATGGCTTCTAGCGCCCACATTTGCTTCTGAGCCTAGGGGCCTCAGTTAACTTGCATTGATTCAAGCTGAGATCTGTAAACAACAGATCATAGTGAGTAAATAGATCCCATTGAAAAAAATGGAGCTTGTGTTATTGAATAAGCATTAAGTCACATTAATATAGATTAGTAAATGAGGTCCTGGGTGTAGTGACTTGCCTAATGTCACAAGGAGGAGCAGTAGGGTTTGGACTCTGGCTTCCCTAGTTCTTAGTTTGCTGCTCTAACTATTAAACTACTCTTCCACTCAACCTATGACACAGAACAGTTACATAGCAATAGCCCAAATAATAACCATAGACTTAAGTTCTTGTCCTGTCAGTGGCAGACATTTTTTAACAGGTTTACTCCTCCTGTTTTATTAAGGGTTATATTATTTTGTATCCAATTGGATTAGATGGCAGGGCATTAAACCCTCTTATTCTACAGGTCTTAATCATTGTTGAAAGGCTCATAATCTGCACATGATAGATCTCATTCTAGTAGTTACTGCAGTTTTCTACATAGGAGGAACCTTCCCCTCTACTGTGATCAGTCTTCATCCTCTTGCCATGTACAATGTCATGACAGCACAGTTTGCTGCTGGTGACCTTGCAAAGTATTTTGAGGTGGACACCTAGTGCAATTCAGTTAAAAATGTAGTGATGGGAAAATACAGCTCAGTTATACCTAGACTGGAAATGGAATGTCCAAATCAGGGTAATTATAACGTGCAGTGTATTTTATAAAATGTTTGCTAAACATGGAGCCTTTTGTGAAATATGCAGAACGCTGCAGGACAAATCTGTGGATGTGGTGGCATGTACAGAGAAAATAGACATCTTACACAAGAGCTAGTTCAAAAAAGAATAGCTATCACTTTAAATGGGTAAACGCCAGCATTTACACTGATCATGACTGAATAGATATGGATGGGCTGGAGTGTAAATTTTAAGGGGCTTCGACCTTAGCTTCAGAACTTTTAGTACAGGAACAGTGCTGGCCAGACTTTTACGGTCTGTGCCCTGAGAAAGGCAGGGACAAATCAAACTCGGAGATATATATATATAAAGTATTACATACCATGTAAAATGAGTTTATCTTGTTGGGCAGACTGGATGGACCGTTCAGGTCTTTATCTGCCATCATTTACTTTGTTACTATGTTACGTATGTAACTAAGGATTTCTGCAAAGGTGGGGTGATTTTGAAAACCAGAGAGGTAAACTATTCCCCCTGCAATCACTCCTCCAGGTTCCTGGTCTAAACAAGGAGTTAGCTGAGAGTTAGGCCTTTGTAAATGCAGACACGCGTGTGTGTGTGTGTGTGTGTGTGTGTGTGTGTGCCACACTATGCCCCTTTCAACGCTGTGCACAGTGGATGCATACATGAATAATTAGCATTTTTTAAAAATTGCTACCTATACTTGTATGCCAATCCCCAGGTATAAATTAGATTTTTACACTTGTCAACAATCACCTCTTAGGGCTACACATACTCTGACACTAGTAGAAACCAAGCATGGCTTAAACCAGTATTATTCTAATTCTTTCTTAGACAGTCACAGACAGAAGAAGAAACCAAGTGCGGAGAGAATGGCAAAGTGAGGGACTTGGTTTGGTATGATGTGCTGGTAGTGGTAAAAGTGTGGACATCTAGTTCAAACCTTTCACATGGTCATGCACCCTATCCAATGGTAAAAATGACACTTTTCCAGTGAAATGACTGAATGCATCTTCACATTTAATAATTGATTCAATTTCATATTGTATGTGGATGGAGAGGAGTAAGGCGGGTTCTTTGATATTAAAGTCGGAATGGATCACTGATTGGACCTCATTTGGGTAACAATCCCAGCAAGCAACCATATAAAAGGATCAAACTGAGCCTAGGGCCATTATGGTCAGAGTACTATTATATGTTTATTGTTCATTTGCAGTGACTGGACCTCTGCAGAATGAGCTGGACACTCTACCGTTCCAACAGCAGGAGTACCAGAAGGTGAAACGTGGGATTGTGGAGAAGTGCTGCCACAGCACCTGCTCCTTGTATGAGCTGGAGAGCTACTGCAATTAGTGGTGAAGGAAGAGAGAGGTGGAGAGCAAGAGAGGGGCTTGGGGTGGGAGGGAAGAACAGTGGGAGATTGCACTTTTGGTACTGCACCTTAGAAGAGTTTAATAATAAAAAAAATTCTGTTGCTGTATTTCTTTTTATTTCATGGGGCCCCAATATACAGTAGTCATGTCCATCTCATGCAAGTCTTGCAGTTGGCTCTGGTACCTAGTTCAGAGTAGCCACAGGGCTGGCTCACTGTGCTGGCTTTAGACATCAGGCTAGTTCTGTAGCTCTAGAGAGCAGGGGCGTAGCTGCTATGGGGCCACGGGGGCCTGGGCCCCCGTAGATTTGGGCCTGGACCCCCCTGCCGGCGACCCTCTCAACCCCCCTCCCGCCGGCAACCCGCCGCCTGCTACCTTTGCTGGTGGGGACCCCAACCCCCGCCAGCTGAAGTCTTCTTCCTTCGTTTGGTGTCTTCTGACTGAGTCTGACGTCCTGCACGTACAACGTGCAGGACATCAGACTCACAGAAACAGAACGAAGCCCTGCAGATCGCAAGGCTTAGTTCTGTTTCTGTGAGTCTGACGTCCTGCACGTTGTATGTGCAGGACATCAGACTCAGTCAGAAACCAAACGAAGGAAGAAGACTTCGGCTGGCGGGGGTTGGGAGGTGTTGGCAATGGGGGGGTCGGCGGCGCTGGGGGGGGGGCTAAAATGTGCCCCCTCACCTCGACTCTGGACCCCCCTACCATTGAAGTCTGGCTACGCCCCTGCTAGAGAGGGTAGAGTGTCGAGGCTATTTGTCCAGCAGACAGATCAGAATCTCATCACGAGTCAGAAGGTACCCAACTTTACAAATGGGATATCTTGGTTCATAAGAGGTTGAGCTAAGCAACATGTTCATGAAGCTCCAAATTTGGACAATATACTGGTGTAGCAGAAGGATAAAATGCTAAAACACATATAAAGGCCACATCTTTAAGTTAGAAAAGCTAATAAAAGAGTAAAAAGAGATCATGGTGGGTTTTAAAAGAGGTACCTGAAAAGGTAAGGCACAATGAATAGCATACAACAGGTGCAAGGGATATTACAAAAGGACATAGAGAGAAGAATATCGAGAAAGGCTGCAAGAGCCAGGGAAGGCAGCCAGGACAGAAAAAGCTGTGAATGCAGTTAATAATAGCTAACATAATTAAGCAAGTTGATGGGATTTTTTCAGAGATATTCATGAAAGGAAGAATTTCAGAGGAGAAAAGGAGGGCTATGTGGAGTATTATTTTATGATGAGTGCCATTATGACTTCCTTATACTTTATACGCCCCCCCCCCCCCCCCCTGAAGTAAGCAAGCAAGCAAATTGTGCCAATGTACCTAAGCCATTGGGTTGGACAAAAATAGATAATATTTAATAGGGATGGGCTGTCGCTTATGGCAAAATGTCGGTCACCAATAATAGTGTGCACTTTTCTTTAAAAGTGTGCACTATGTGCAGAGGACACACTCTTTTCTGATAGTGCAAGCAAGCACAATGGTTTGCACATGTGTGCACTATTGGGAAGCAGTGTGTCCTCTTTACACATAGTACACACTCTTTAAGAAAAGTGTGCACTTGTAATAACATTCATTCCTGAATGAAAAAAGAAACAGGAAAAAAACTCCCACAAATATGTTCTGGCTGCCCAACCCTAATATTTAATGCAAATGAGTGACTGACCTCTAAAAGCAGGATAATTGGTTAGCTTGGTTTTGTTTTCCCTCTGTGAGGTTTTGAGGACAGAGCCTTTCCTATCTCCCTCCCCCCCCCCCCCCATCTTATCTATTTTGTACATTATTGAGTCATACCTCTTAGCCATAGAATCCTTAAGGAGAGAAATGTTTGTAGCAGACATTAGAGGACTGACATCATCTAAGGAGGAGAAGAAGAGGATGACATCCCAGTCTTCTCATTATAGTGTCACTCTCTGTCAGTGAGGCTAGTTGACATAGGCTAATTGAGGCTTTAAACTCCTGACTTTGTAGTAGTCCTCCTGCGAGCTGCATGTCTGGGCATGTTATAGTGTCTCAAGAGGCTGGCATGTTATTCCTCAGCACAGACAATACCGCAGCTTCTATTACTCCCAGAACTGCAAGCACTGTAACATAAACACTTTAAGGCTCTAGTTAGAATAAGTCTGAAATACCTTGACATTTCAAATGCTGTATTAGCCCACTAGGACTACATAAATCTAGGACCAGGTCAGGATATTTGTCCTTCTTAAATTATGCAGGGAAAATGGTATCAAACACACTAAAGAAGAGATATTAACCCTCCACTGCCCCAGGCACAACTTAGGGGTCCTTTTCCTAAGCCGCATGGGGACCTACGTGTGCCCAACACGCGTCAATTTTGAGTTACCGCATGGCTACCGCATGGCCCTTGCGGTAATTTCATTTTTGACGCGCGTCCGCTACACGTGCCGGAAAATATTTTTATTTTCTAGCACACGTGGGGTAATCGGGCAGTAATCATCATTCTACACGTGTAGACCATTACCGCCATGTGAGACCTCACACTAGGTCAATGGCTGGCAGCAAGGTCTCAGATCCAAAATGGACGTGCAGCAATTTTCATTTTGCCGCACGTCCATTTTCGGCAAAAATGTAAAAAAGGCATTTTTTACAGGTGCACTGAAAAATGATTCTGCACGTCCCCAAAACACACGTCTACACTACCGCAGGCCATTTTTCAAAGCGCCTTTGTAAAAGGGCCCCTTAGATCGTGAACCTACTAGGGACAGAGAAAGTGCCTGCATATAATAAATGTAAACCACTTTGGCTGTATCCACAGAAAGGTGGTATATCAGATCCAATTACCCTTTAAAGGGTGGAGGCAGATGAGGAGTTAAGAAACTCAGATCAATCTTATTATTCAGGAGACAGTGATGAGAAAAAGAGTACTTGATCTGGTCTTTATCTAATAGATAACTATCAACTCCTCCTTCCATTTACCATACAGTATGCTATATCTATTTACAATATCCTAAGGCAAAACTCAGGACTAACACATTGCAAATTAAAGCACATTTGTCTGGAGCTGACTTTTGGCTTGCAAGCGCAACTGGTATGCATTGCATATAGTAATCATGGCGCTCCTCTAATAGAGGGTTGTAGCACAGCTGGGGATGGGAGTGCAAAGTCCCTCCTGTGCATTGTGTTTCAAAAGTGAAGCACATAGGTTTATAAAAAAAAGGTTATATGTTCTTATGGCACATGTGGTTATGCATATGTGTGCATGTACTTGGAGGAGGAGGAGGAGGAGATGGATGTAATGCTAATCCCATAAGTGGGGTGCAGGGTCATTTAGAGGGGGCTGCTTAAGTGAAAAAATGTTGGACGATGGTGAGCGACGGGAGGCAACTGCCCCAAAGCCCTCACTGTCTGAATTGCAAAAACACCCTCCTTCACTTCACTCCACAAACATAGTCCAGTTGGTTGGGTGCTCTTTTATACATTAAAAATGCACATACTGAAGACAGAAAAGGAAAATGTTCTGATGAAAGTCCACTTTTCAGCTAAGCAGGTGGATCTTCTGTCATGTGAGCAGATTGTTCCCTGGATCCTCATATGCTGGCCTCCATTCTGACTCCCAATCTTCTAAGAAAAAAAACAGGCTCTTTTCTCCTGTTTATTTATTTATTAAGAGCTATTTACCGCCTTTTTGAAGGAATTCACTCAAGGTGCTGTACAGTAATAATAAGTCAAACATCAGTAGTAGACAATTACAGCACTAAAACAATTCAAACAGCAATATAAAGTATGGCATAGTATGCTATCTCAAAATCCTAAAGAATGCTTAACATACAGTGGGGGAAATAAGTATTTGATCCCTTGCTGATTTTGTAAGTTTGCCCACTAACAAAGACATGAGCAGCCCATAATTGAAGGGTAGGTTATTGGTAACAGTGAGAGATAGCACATCACAAATTAAATCCGGAAAATCACATTGTGGAAAGTATATGAATTTATTTGCATTCTGCAGAGGGAAATAAGTATTTGATCCCTCTGGCAAACAAGACCTAATACTTGGTGGCAAAACCCTTGTTGGCAAGCACAGCGGTCAGACGTCTTCTGTAGTTGATGATGAGGTTTGCACACATGTCAGGAGGAATTTTGGTCCACTCCTCTTTGCAGATCATCTCTAAATCATTAAGAGTTCTGGGCTGTCGCTTGGCAACTCGCAGCTTCAGCTCCCTCCATAAGTTTTCAATGGGATTAAGGTCTGGTGACTGGCTAGGCCACTCCATGACCCTAATGTGCTTCTTCCTGAGCCACTCCTTTGTTGCCTTGGCTGTATGTTTTGGGTCATTGTCATGCTGGAAGACCCAGCCACGACCCATTTTTAAGGCCCTGGCGGAGGGAAGGAGGTTGTCACTCAGAATTGTACGGTACATGGCCCCATCCATTCTCCCATTGATGCGGTGAAGTAGTCCTGTGCCCTTAGCAGAGAAACACCCCCAAAACATAACATTTCCACCTCCATGCTTGACAGTGGGGACGGTGTTCTTTGGGTCATAGGCAGCATTTCTCTTCCTCCAAACACGGCGAGTTGAGTTCATGCCAAAGAGCTCAATTTTTGTCTCATCTGACCACAGCACCTTCTCCCAATCACTCTCGGCATCATCCAGGTGTTCACTGGCAAACTTCAGACGGGCCGTCACATGTGCCTTCCGGAGCAGGGGGACCTTGCGGGCACTGCAGGATTGCAATCCGTTATGTCGTAATGTGTTACCAATGGTTTTCGTGGTGACAGTGGTCCCAGCTGCCTTGAGATCATTGACAAGTTCCCCCCTTGTAGTTGTAGGCTGATTTCTAACCTTCCTCATGATCAAGGATACCCCACGAGGTGAGATTTTGCGTGGAGCCCCAGATCTTTGTCGATTGACAGTCATTTTGTACTTCTTCCATTTTCTTACTATGGCACCAACAGTTGTCTCCTTCTCGCCCAGCGTCTTACTGATGGTTTTGTAGCCCATTCCAGCCTTGTGCAGGTGTATGATCTTGTCCCTGACATCCTTAGACAGCTCCTTGCTCTTGGCCATTTTGTAGAGGTTAGAGTCTGACTGATTCACTGAGTCTGTGGACAGGTGTCTTTCATACAGGTGACCATTGCCGACAGCTGTCTGTCATGCAGGTAACGAGTTGATTTGGAGCATCTACCTGGTCTGTAGGGGCCAGATCTCTTACTGGTTGGTGGGGGATCAAATACTTATTTCCCTCTGCAGAATGCAAATAAATTCATATACTTTCCACAATGTGATTTTCCGGATTTAATTTGTGATGTGCTATCTCTCACTGTTACCAATAACCTACCCTTCAATTATGGGCTGCTCATGTCTTTGTCAGTGGGCAAACTTACAAAATCAGCAAGGGATCAAATACTTATTTCCCCCACTGTAAGTACCCTGATGTGCCTTCAGGCTTATTTTCGAAAGGAGAAGGGCGCCCCGAGGGCGCCCAAATTGGTATAATTGAAAGCCGATTTTGGGCGCTTTCAACTGCACTCCGTCGCGGAGATGAACAAAGTTCACGGGAGCGTGTCGGCACAGTAGCGAAGGCGGGACAGGGGCGGGCATGGGAGTGGTTAACAGATGGCCGGCTTCAGGCCATAATGGAAAAAATAAGGGCGGCCGTAGCGAGAATATAGGTCGCTTTTTTTGGACCCTTTTTTTTTAGGCCCAAGTCCCAAAAAGAATGACCACCGGAGGGAATCAGTGATGACCTCCCCTGACTTCCCCAGTGGTCACTAACCCCCTCCCACCAAAAAAAAAGTACTTTAAAAACTTTTTTTTTCCAGCCTTTAAGCCAGCCTCAAATGTCATACCCAGCTCCATGACAGCAGTATGCAGGTCCCTGGAGCAGTTTTTAGTGGGTGCAGTGCACTTCAGGCAGGTGGACCCAGGCCCATCCCCCCCTACCTATTACACTTGTGGTGCTAAATGGGAGCCCTCCAACCCCCCCCAAAACCCACTGTATCCATACGTAGGTGCCCCCTTCACCCATAAGGTCTATGGTAATGGTGTAGAGTTGTGGAGAGTGGGTTTTGGGGGGGATTTGGGGGGCTCAGCACCCAAGGTAATGGAGCTATGCACCTGGGAGGTATTTTAATGGTTTTTTTTTTAATTTTTAAAAATGCCCCCTAGGATGCCCGGTTGGTGTCCTGGCATGTGAGGGGGATGAGTGCACTATGAATCCTGGCCCCTCCCACGACCAAATGCCTTGGAGTTGTTCGTTTTTGAGATGGCTGCCTTCGGTTTCCATTATCGCTGAAAACCGATGCCGACCATCTCAAACCTGCCCATCTCTGACATTTGGCCGGGCCCAACCGTATTATCGAAACAAAAGATGCCCGCCCATCTTTTTCGATAATACGGTCGGGACCGCCCCTTCTCGGATCCATCCACGGAGATGGCTGCCCTTAGAGATGGGCAGCCCCTTTCAATTATGCCCCTCCTTGTGTCCTACACCTTTTCTTTAAAAATCCAGTTTGGGATGGAATGCCAAAGTGGTTTGCTGGGATGCACCCTCTAGATGCCATGAACTCTCCTCAGTATATAATAGATCTCTACTGCCTGCAATCCTAAAGCAACTTAGTGCTGGTTACCTCTAGGATACTTGCTGCAGTTTACTCCCAGAAGCTTCAGCTGGGCTTCATTTCTCACCTTCCCAAGGTCTGTTTCCTCCAGGGCATTTTGTGAGGGGGTACTTCGGGGTACTGAGTACTGGCACCGTTTCCATTGTCTGCTAAAATTGACCCATGGTCCTCAAGTTTTAATGAAAAAGCCTAGGCTCTACACACAAATTCTGCCTTGTCATAAATTCTGTGACTGGTTGCAGGGAGCCTGGCTATGGTGGGATGGGTCCCTCAGTAATCACCCCACTCCAGAAGGGTGGCCTGGCATTTGAGTACCGGCACCTTTTTCACTAGAAAAAAATGCACTGGTTTCCTCAGCTCCTTCTTTTCACATTTGGGCAAACTGGCCTGGGATTCTCTTTCTCAAGGCTTAGCTGGTCATGCAAGCAGACAGTTTCTGCTGCTTTTTAGCAGCCTTGAGCCTCCTCTTGGTCTCTCTCTGCCTTCATGAGGAAAAATCTCCTTCTCCTCTCTGGCCTGCTTTTGCAAGGTCTAATATTGATAGACATTTTAGCCCATCCTCTGTGACAGGCATGGGCAACCACAGTCCTAGAGGGCCACAGCCCAGCTGGGTTTTCAAGATTTCCATAATGAATATGCATAAAATTAATTTACATGTACAGCTTCCATTGTATTCAGATAGATCTCATGCATATTCATTGTGGAATCTTGAAAGCCCAACTGGGTTGTGACCCTCAATGACCATGATTGTCCATCCTTGCTCTATGATATCACTTCATTAACAGCACAGGCTAGGAGCAGAGGTTCCAGAAATTTCTTTATGATAATTATAGAGGAATAATCTAGATTCTTGCTACAGGGGGAGAGGAGATTTAAGGGTGGTTTGGACAGATTCCTGAAGGAAAAGCCCATTGAACATTATTTAAAAATTATTTATTTTTTTTTTTTGGGGGGGGGGGGGGGGTTGCCAGGTTCTTGAAGCCTGGATTGGCCGCTGTTGGAGACAGGATGCCGGGCTTGATAGACCCTTGGTCTTTTCCCAGTATGGCGGTGCTTATGTGCTTATGAGATTGGGGAAAGCTGGCTGTTAGATTTAGTGTGAGATGCTGTATGCACAGCTGCCCAGTACCTATTAGTAAAACAAAATCTGACATGACTATGAAAGAATATTTTACAAGTGATTAAGCTTCTCCGACTGGCACCTATTATTATTATTATTATTAGCATTTGTATAGCACTACCAGATGCACGCAGCGCTGAACACCTGATACAAAGAGACAGTCCCTGCTCAAAAGAGCTTACAATCTAAATAATACAGACAGACAAGATAGTTACGGGTGATGGAAGTAATGGGTGAGAAGGAAGGAAGGGACAAGGGGAGGGCAATTGAGTAGTGGCTAGGAGCTAAAAGCAGCAGTGAAAAGGTGGGTTTTCAGCATACATTTGAAAAACAGGTAGAGATGGAGCTAGACGTATAGGTCCAGGAAGTCTATTCCAGGCATAAGGTGCCACGAGAGAAAAGGAGCGAAGCCTGGAGTTAGCAGTGGAGGAGAAGGGGGATATTTCCTTAGCAGTGCTGATCAGAACGACTGGCTAGACTGGATGAACCTTGTACATTACTATGTTACATGGAAGAAGGATATCAGCACGAGTGACTTGGGAATGGATATGTTGCTGATTTACATCAAAAATGTTCAGGTTTCTTGTGAGCCATCGAAGCAGTGTACATTCAAGTACAATATGTATTTTCCTGTCCTTGGAGGGCTTACAATCTTACTTTGTACCACCTGAGGCAATGGAGGGTTAAATGACTTGCCCAAGATCACAAGGAGCTGCAATGGTATTTGAACCACAGGCCCCTGCTTTTTTTTCCCTGCTGCTCTAACCAGTAGGCCATTCCTCATATCTTTTCGCAGTGAACCTCAACCCAGTAAAATAATCACAGACAGCAGCAAAAAAATAGGATCGTGCCACCCTCTGTCACCTAAATGTATCGCTTGCTTCACTGTTGAGAAAGGGACTAAGTTAGTCCCAATAGCTTATATCTTTAAGCCTTACAGAAGTCCTCAAAGGTATCTCTACCCAACCACTTTCATAGTTTTCAGTTAAGTAGTTATTTTTAGTGGGTGAAGCTGGTGTCTCATTCTTCAATGTCAGGAGCTTTGTTCATGGGGAAGTGAAGGAGGATCCTGGGGAAATGCAGGAGAGGATTTCTGTTTTGGGATTATGCTGATGTTAAAATTAGGGTGTGAGTGAGAGAAGAGGTCAGGGAGATGAAGGGCCCAGATGAGCTCTCGGTTTCTCTTCCTCTTTGGCTTCCGCTTCAGCACAGCTGGATCACGGGCAGATGTTTCCTTTTCAGAAACCACCACAGACAGCTAGCAGGGTAAAGGTTCCTTGCTCTGCCAAGCGTTCTCAGCATGCTCTCCACATTGACCTGATAATTTTGAATAGGCAAGGCGGTCGGTGACGTTTTCATTTCTGGAAGTAAAATCAACCCACAGACTTGTAAAGAAAAATAAAACAGCAATATTTAGCCATTTAGATGCTCTTGTTTTAGAAAGCTGGAAATGTAAATATCTCCAGATTGCTGAGGGTCACACGTGTCCTGAGCACAGGGCTAGACAGTTCAGTGCTAGATATTGATCAGTAGTTCAGGTTAATCAAGGCACGTGAAAGCTTAGTCACATTCAGCTCCACGTGAATCTGTTGTCAGAAGAACCTCTCTCCTCCTCTGCCAATGTAAAGCTATTATTTCTTTGCATTTCTGAGTAATAGAATACAATACAGAGCAAGAAATGCTCAAGATTAAAATGATCAATTTACAAGTCATGAATTGTATAAAAAGTATAAAAAAACCCCAACAACATTCCAATTAAGTTTCAAATGACATCCACCAGCACATTTCCATTCCAATCTTCTAAACATATCATCTGCTTTGATCATGTCTGTTGGCAGCAATTGGAGTAGTACACATGTCCATCCCACTGTAGAGAACTGCTCCTCGTGCAGAGCAGATGACTGGGAATCTGGGCATAGTGGTCCAAAGCAGACCTGAGCATGCATTTGCACCCTGCTAAGGAATAGTGTCTGATAGTTATCCATGTAAGTGGGATCCCTACGAACCCTTTCACTCCTTCCCTGGGGCCATTTCAAATCTGTCTTCAACTTATTTCTGACTGGCTTTCTGATCAAACTTGTCCTTAACAGTGAGAAAACTGTAATGTGTTGGTTTACAGGCGGCCTTCGTATCCCATCTATTCCACTGCAACTTTTCGGGTCCGCTTTTAAACCAGTATCTTCTTTTAGATATCTTGGAGTTATTCTTGACTCACAATTATCATTTACTCCTCAAACGTGTGCAAAACAGTTTTTTTCATACTCCACCAGCTCCACACGATTTGGCATTATTTCAGCCATGAAATTTTCCACTCCTTAAACCTTTCTTTGCTTACTACAAGACTAGATTACTGCACCACCATTTATTTAGGTTGTACCCAGATGTCTATTAAAAGGCTTCAGTTCATATAGAATACAGCCATCCGTCTGCTTTGTCACCCATATTATTATGACCATGCCTCTCCATTGCGAGAAAGTTATCACTGGTTACCAATCCATCAATTTAAACTACTAGTTCTCACATTTCAGTCCCACCGGCTCAGCCTAACTCTTTATCTCTCCTCTTTCACTATTCCGTACTCCCCAACTTGCCTTCTACGCTCAATAAACGATCAACCTCTGGTCTTGCCCAGTCCGAAATCTGCTCAACTTGAGTCCACCCATCATCATGCTGTTTGCTTTTCTGCACCTTTTCATTGGAAATCACTCCCACTAGACATTTGTGCCGAAACCTCTCTGAAAACTGTCTAAACAAAACTAAAGACTAAGGAGGTCTTTTGCTAAAGCGTAGCTCGAGTTATCCACAGCAGGGTCTATAGGAATAACATGGGCCCTGCTGCAGATAACTTGAACTAAGCTTTAATAAAAGACCCCCTTGGTTTTTTCCTAACACCTTTTACACAGAGTAAAATTTTCAGCAAATTGCTGTCGCTCTCTGTCCCTTGTCCCCTTCCCTCTCCCTACCCTACCCCTCTGTATCTCTACCTCTCTGTTCTATCTACTTTTCTGTACAATTTTGTAGTTCCTTTCCTTTTCTCTCAACGTTTTGATTTTATTATAAACTGCCAAGAGCTGCCAGTTAGTCATGGCGGTATAGCAAATTCAAATAAACCACAACCATTGCCTGACCATCTCTGCCTATGGGTACGCCCCCTCACATTTACACACTGCCACTTATATATGCTCTTATAGGCACCCTGCTGTTACGTTTGCTGGTATGTATACTCTTACATGTTTAAGTGATGGTATTCTATGAAGTTACAGCTGTGTAAATGTGGATACCCAGTTATAGAATTGCCCTTCATATCTTTAAATTAAATAAGTATGGGCCCCTTTTATTAAGTAGTGATAAGCCCAATACGAGTTTACCGCTCGCTATATAGCAAGTACCGCAGGGCTACAGCAGCAGCCCAGTGGTACTTCCCCCCTAGTGTGCCGTCATTTCTGGTGCTACAAAAATTTCTTTCTTTTTGTAGCACTGGAGTGTACCCGGCGGACTTCCCTTTTACCAGCTGTGGTAAAAGGGGGCCTCAGCGCACATGCAAAACACATGCTGACACCAGCACCAGCCCCCTTTTGCCACAGCTTGGTAAAAGAGGTCCTATGAGAATAGGATAAATGGAGGATATTGCACTTTGGAGATGATCATATTCAATAAAATGTGTTCAAATTCCCCTTTCTGTTTGATGTTGTTAGGTTTACTTTTCCTGTTATTAAATATGTTAGCACATTTGTTGTCTTACTTCTTTTTGTCAGGGAATAGAAATATAATCAAATGCACCTCAAGCCTGGAATAGACTTCCAGAGCCTGTATATCTAGCCCCGTCTTTGGCCGTTTTCAAATCCAGGCTAAAAGCCCACCTCTTTAACGCTGCTTTTGACTCCTAACCACTACTCACTTGCCCTGTACACTTTTATCCCCACCTCTTTAATTCCCTTACCTCTTAGTTGTTCTGTGTGTTTGCCTGTCCTATTTAGATTGTGAGCTTTTTGAGCAGGGACTATCTTTTCATGTATGATGTACACCGCTGTGTATGCCTTGTAGCGCTATAGAAGTGATAAGTAGTAGTAGTAGTAATTTAATAATATGGAAAAAGAACCCTTTATGGGCCCCATGTGCTATGTACAGACATGGAGCCCAGTAGTATAGCCAGATGGCAAATTTGGAGTAGGCCTATGGGAAAAATAGCTGGGCACCAAATGTCCTCCTGCTCCCCTCCACCCCCCCCCCCCCCCCCAACCAAAGCAACTTAAAATATAAATAGCTGAGCTAGCGGAGATGCCCCAGCCCTGGGAGCAGAAGACCTCCTTCCAAGGTGCCCAGATCTCCCTGTTGCCAAGCTCAACAGTCAGTGGCAGTGTTCCTGTGGTAATGCAGGATAATTTGAACCTGAGAGTACACCCATTTAACTTACAAGTTCAAATTATCCTGCATTACAAGAAAACTTTCCATCCTCTCATTTTGGACTCTGCCACATCCAGTATTTGCTGTTATTGTCCCAGTCCTAACTCTAAATCTTTCGTTTTCCCAGAAACACTGGCAAAATGCTGCCAAAGCAAAGCATTCTGACAACAGAATGATTTTTGCAGACTAACTAATGCTCCCCAGATATCTTTGAAGGAAATAATCTTTGGTTTAACCAAAATAGGTTGAAAGAAACTTTCACCTAAGTTAATTTTCAGTAATCCTGGCTCAAGTGGAACATCTGATACCACGTCTCCAGCAACAGAGTCTCATTCTGGCTCTCCACTTCATTCTTCCCGACTACTTTGGTGCCATTTATTTTTGCTACAAGCAGGGTAATTCTAAATGTGAACATTTACCCCGAGGCATCACACACTAAGGGTTGATAGCCCAAAAATGTTTATATTGTTTTGTTTCCTGTGCTGTCTGCAGCATTGTTCATTTTAGTTTGTATTGGGCAGTCTTTATTTTTGTTCTGGGGGTAATGGCATTAAGCGTGTGCCCTCTTTTGAAAAGAATGCACACAGGTTCCTGATGATGCATGCATGCTTGTACAAAATTCACAAATGTGTGATGGTTAGCACATGCACGCACTATTGGAAAAGAATCTGCACTCTTTCTGAAAGATTGTGCTCTCTTTGCAAATAGTGTGCACTATTGTCGGCAAACGAAAAAATAAACATAAAATATTCTGGGTTTTTGGTCATTTTCTCTTGTTAATGACACACATATATGAGATGTTGTTGAGATTTCTTATATCATTGCAAATAACAGCCTACCCCCACCACATACACACAGAAATCTTTAGTGCCTCTGCCACTTCGGAAGCCTTTGCCTCAGTGGTGCCGGACTGAGTGAATAAAAAATCTCTCAGGGTGAGAGCACAGTGATACATACGTGCTAGGTTCTATTCTACAGCATATGTGGCAAAGTTGCTTAGGGGTGAATTCTATATATGGTGCCAAAAAAAAAATCAATGCCGAAAAAAGTGCTATTCTATAAGCCAACTTAACGTTAGGTGCAGTTTATAGAATAGTGCTTACACCTGGGAATCATGCCTAACTTTAGGCATGGCCATTTCCACTAACTAAAATGTGGTGCAAATACATGCATTTATATTGGGCGTGTATCCCCCCCTTATTCTATAACAAAGCACGTAAATGCTAGGAACACCCCAATTCCGCCCATGACCTTCCCATTTCCACACCTCTTTTTTTTAATCTCATGTACAATTTAGGCACAGATCCTGCACCTACATTTACAAGCGTAAATTCCAATTAAATCTAATTAGTGCCAATAATTGCTTGTTAAAAAGCTAATTAGTTGATAATTCAATTAAATTGTACATGTAAACTGGGCATGTGCCCAAATTTGTGCATGCGATAGCATTAGGGGGTTAGCATGCAATGGTGAGAAGGGCATACATATAGGTGAGTATGGGTGGGCTATGGGCATGGCACCAAGCAATGTGTGTAACTTAAAAAATACTGTCAATGGTGCACTTAGGTGGAGCAACATATGCCAGCCATTGACCTCTCATAAGTGGGCGTGCCTAAATTTCAGCACACGAATGTGCCTTTGTGCTAGTATTCTATTATGGCTTAAGTGTGCCATGAAACCATTAAGAATTGGCACTAAATGTGCCCCATCGTGGTGCCAATTTATAGAATAGCCTCACAAATCCTTAACCTTTCAGTGTTTCCAAGTAAAAGAGGACACTCATGGTAGAAAATGCCAATTGTTCCCTATGGATAGTAAAAGGTTTTTCTTCTTGTATACCATCCCCCACCTCCTTCCACTTCATCATGAAATTACCTTTGGATGTTATGGACTGACCATTGCCTAAACAACAAACATCCAATTATTCTTGGAGATTTCAACATTAATCTAGATTATCCTTCTGCTCCCTTTTCCTCAGACAGTTCTGCACTTTTCTCTAATTTAAACTTAACGCAAAATATAGTTGGCCCCACACACTATGACGGCCATTTGCTTGACTTAATTCTTAGTCTTACTATAGCTTGCCATACACTACAGGTTCTTAGAACCCACCCTTTACCATGGTCAGATTACTCTTTTATACTGTTCTGTTATGATATGTCTCCATCACCTGTTCATCCCTCTACCAAATCAATTACGTTTAGGGATTTAACCAAAGTTACTGCATCATCACTTCTTGCTTGTTCCACCTTAGACTCTAATTCATTCTCGGCTAAGTCACTTAATGATCCTGCTGGTGTTTGAAGCAAGCCTACAATACATTAGCTCCACACCCATATCTCATGATCTCTCGTTGAAATTCTGAACCTTGGTATACACTAGACATATGCCTATACAAACGTCAACTGCACCAGGTAGAACGAAAATGGAGCTGCTCCCCAAATGCGGGAATCATTGGCACTGTTTAGTAAAAGAGGCCCTTAAAGGTTTATTGAACACTCTTTTGTTTAAAGAAGCTTTTAATTTGGTTGATGCCTGGAATGACCTCCTAAGGGAGGTGGTGGAGAAAAAATGGTGACGGAATTCAAAAAGGCATTGGATGAACACAGAGAATCTCTAATTAGAAAATGAATGGTATAAAAACAAAACAAAACTTAAATGCACATGTGTTTGCATGTCAAGTGGCATTTTAGATGGTGACTCTGGCTGTGAAGAACTAAGACTGGTGCTGGGCAGGCTTCTACGGTCTGGGTCACATATATAGGAATCCGGTTTAGGATGGGCTAGAGGGGGCTTCGACAAACTCCAGTAACTTGAAGCATGAGGACAGTGCAGTGCGGACTTTTACGGTCTGTGTCCCGTAATTTACAAGATGGATTTGGATAGGCTGGAGTGGACTTTATTGACAACTTCAGTAGTTGGAAACTAAGGACAAGGCTGGGAGGACTTCAATGATCTAGGTCCCAGAAATGCCAAAGAGAGACAATGATCAAGTATTTTATATCACATTCATTGTTGGTTTAATCATGACTTGATAATTAGTGTGACTGTTGGGCAGACTGGATGGACTGTTCAGATCTTTATCTGCCATCATTTACTATATTACTAGGGGCTCATTTTCAAAAGAGAAAAAACATCCAAAAAGTGTGATAAAGCACCAATTGGACGTTTTTCTTTAGCAGGCATTTATCTATGCAATTTGTCTGCAGTGTGTTCAAATCACAAGGGGGTATGTCGGGGGCATTTTGAAAGCAGGATTAGGGCATGCCTAACACTTGGACATTTTACAGCCATAATGGAACAAAACAAAAATGTCCAGGACTAAAACTAAGACGTTTTAACATAGTAGATGATGGTAGATAAAGACCTGTACGTCTTGGTTTAGACCTGTTTTTAGGACGAATAAGGCTCAAAAAGGTGCCCTAAATGACCAGATGACCACTAGAGGGAATCAGGGTTGACCTCCAATACCCCCTCAGTGGTTACTGACCCCTTCCTACCCCCAAAACTGTGAATAAAAATATGACTTACCAGCCTCTATAACAGCTCAGATGTTAAAGTCAGGTCTATTAAAGCAGCATGCAGGTCTCTGGAGTAGGGTAGAGGTGGTGCAGTGCAGCAGCGTGGGGAACCCAGGTTCCTATCTCATTCTACCTGTCACACTTGTGGTGGAAAGTGTCACCCCTACCAAAGTCACCAAGGAGTCACTAGGAGTGGCCTAGTGGTTAGGGTGGTGGACTTTGGTCCTGGGGAACTGAGTTCAATTCCCACGTCAGGCACAGGCAGCTCCTTGTGACTCTGGGCAAGTCACTTAACCCTCCATTGCCCCATGTAAGCCGCATTGAGCCTGCCATGAGTGGGAAAGCGCGGGGTACAAATGTAACAAAAATATAAGTGCCCCCTTCATCCATAAAGGCTATTGTAGTTGTGTACAGTGTGTTTTGGGTGGGTATTGGAGGGCTCAAGGTACAAGATAAGGGAGCAAAGGTGAGATGTGCGAGTGTCACGTCCCCTCCTACCTGGTGGAGTTTCCACACGGGGGGGGGGGGGGGGGGTAAGAAAGCAGGTTTACAGTGTGGCGGGTTGCCAGCCTCCAGGCAGCGTTTCGTGCTGACGTCAGAATCATGCTGGGGAGCGTCTTTGCTTTGTCATGCTCCTCACACAGTCACAAGCACAATTGAACTGGTGGCAGCCCTAGATCTAGCCTGACTGAGTTATTGTATGCCACTGTAGAGTGTATATTGTTATGTCAATGATTACTTATCTTAACTTGGACCCACCAATAAAATAAACATATTTTATGTAAAGTGCCTCACTTAAGACTGATTTGAGTAGGAAGTGGTTATACGTGTATATGCTAGCCAGGACTATTTTATAAGAATGGACTTGAGCATGTAAAACATTGTCCAACATGCTCAAGTTGCTAATAAAATAACTTCTTAATGTATCCATTAGTGATATGTTCTTCTCCATCACTATTCCATTATTGGTCAGAGTGCCTCAGTATTTTCCCTTTTTTCCTTTCTATATGTCTACAGTCATTCTCTTGGTGCTCCTTGCTTCTCCTATAGTATCCAATACAATATTTATGTTGACAGCTCACAGATCTACCTTCTTATACCAGAAAGTTCAACAAGAATCTAATTCCAAATCTCAGTCTGATTGTCTAACATTGCTGCCTGGATGTTCCACTGCCATTTGAAACTTATCTTTCCTCCCAAAGCCTTCTCTGTTTCTATCTCTGTGGATCCTCACACTCCCCTCAGCCCACAGACTTTGATTCCTTTGCCTCCTTCCTGAAAACATCCAAAACACTGCTTAAGAATATTTTTTTTCTTTCTGTCTGCCCTTTTCTTTCTGATAGGGATGTCCCTTTGTTAATGCATATTTGATTTGTTAGTGTGCTGAATCAATTTAGCATGTTAACCTATGAATTAATATGTATTAAATTGATGCATGCTAAAGAAAGTTTTAATGTGTGTAAAAATATTTTTAAAACAAATATGTGAAAATAATCCAAGATGGCATCAATGCCAGATCTATGACCTGGTTGCTCTCAAAAGGACTGCTACTTAATTGTCTTTCTCTCTGCTTGCGAAGTCATCTCAGTGATGGGCAAGCCTAAGGGGAAGGTTTGAGTGGTAACCCTATCACTAGTTCAGTCTCCTATTCTGCAGTATGCAGTCCTTTCAGGCTTGTCCAACTTAGCAGGTGGCAATGTTCCCTCTAAGCACAGCACATGAGCAATTGCTCATACGTTTTAGGAGTATCTCTAGCAGATTTTACATGACTGCTCACAAAAATGTTTTGTTGTGCTATACACAGAAATGCATTGCTAATACTGATGCTCAAAAATTGTTTTTAAAACTTGTTGCACACATGAAAAAAAAAATTGCACACAGCAGGCCACTCCTTAGAGGATACATTGGCTGGTGGAAGCCTTTCTGGAGAAGCAGAGAAGGGAAGCCTGCACTGCCCTGAGGACTTATCCTTGAGCCTGGACTATAACTGATTTCACTGCTGGTTCTTGCTACAGCCTCTCTGTTGTGGGGATGGTCTGGCTCTGGATGGAAATGAGTTTGACACAGAGCTCCCAACAAGGCAGTAGCATCCAAGAGTAGGTGCCTGTTCAAGCTTTGAGTGCTGTGTCCTTTGCAGGATGGATCGTGGAGGTTTCCAGGATTGGACCTGGTTCTCTGTTGGAGGGAAGATCTGGATCAACAGGAGAGCAGAAGCTGGTGAGACCAGTTGTTTTTACTCTGGATTCCATTTGGCAGCTTACAGTGAGCCTCAAAGGTACTGTGGTGAACAGGGTAGGCAAGCTTGAGAAATCGGTGAACTTAGTGAAGGCCTAGATAACTACTCTAGAGGAGCAAATGTTACATCAAGAGAGATATTGGAGGTTAGAGATATTCAGATATTTCAAACTAGAATAACTGGCATTGGTGATAATGTGCAGAGAAAATGAGAGATGTTTGTAAACAGATTAAGACACTAGAACATAGGTTTGTCAACTTTCTTCAAGAACAATCTATTGGTCCTGGGGATCTTTTCAAGAAATATCTGTTGGAGGTTTTGAAGATTCCAGTAGAGGGCTTACTCCTTACCATAATTTGTATTATCTTCCTGTTAAGGAGTAGAGCAGTTCTACGATGGTAAGGTTAAGCAGAATGTGATGGAAGCTCTAAACATGTCAGCTTTGCTTGAGGCATCGTTGGAGAACCTGATGGATCAGGCTATCCAATTTGTTTCCCTGGTGTTTGAGACTGATAAGAATATGTTTGTATATTAATTTTTTTTATATTCAGTCAGTAGAGATTCTTGGTCAAGGTGTAGTGTTTTCCTGATTTCTTAATGGAAACATAAAGGAGCTGTAGCTCTGCCAAGATGTATTAGGTGAAGGGATTGATTTTTTTTCCGAAATACCCTGCAAGTGTTTAATTAAGGTTGCTAATGTATGATATATTTTTCTGGAACCATCACACCTGAAGGAATTTGTGACTAAAAAGCCTTCTATTCAAGTTCCTTTGGACTCAGCAGTTCAAATTATGTTTAACATCGATTGTGGGTATTTATTGGTTTATTTGTTTACAATGGTTCTCTAGCTGTTTATATCTGTTTGATTGTTTCTTTGTTAGATACTTCCCCATGTTTTCTGCAGGATCCTACTTCACCCTGAGAAGTGGAGGAGAAGCCTAATGATTATAGCAGGGGAGCCTGGTTCAAATCCCACTGCAGGTCCTTTTGAGCAAGTCCTTTAACCTTCTATTGCTCCAGGTGCAAACTTAGAATCCCTTTTACAGAATGGCAGTACCTGTACCGCCGCTTTGCTACGCGCCAATCCAGCACTACCACTAGGCCATTGCAGGAGCCCAGCAGTAGTGCCTGCCCCTAACACGCACCATTTCCGGTGCTGAAAAACTACTTTTATTTTTTTAGTGCCTGGGGCTTACCTGGTGGTAATCGGGCAGCCCCACATGCTCAATTCTGCACGAGTCTCAATCAGGATTTCGGTCAAACCACTCATTCAAACAAGCAATTGCAACTGGTAACAACATACTCCTCCTACAATTCGACATGTCCAGTGCCTTCGACATGGTTAATCATGGAATACTATTACATATACTAGAATACTTCAGAGTAGGAGGCACAGTGCTCAAATGGTTCAAAGGATTCCTGACCACAAGATCATACCAAGTAACAACGAACGCGGACATATCACCCCCATGGACACCTGAATGTGGAGTTTCCCAAGGATCCCCCCCTCTCGCCAACCTTATTTAACCTAATGGTGATACCGTTAGCCAAACTTCTAGCAAATCAAAACCTCAACCCCTACATGTATGCAGATGACATCACAATTTACATCCCGTTCAAACATGACCTGAATGAAATCACCAACGAGATAAACCAAAGCCTCCAAATCGTGCACACCTGGGCGGATGCATTCCAACTAAAACTTAACGCAGAAAAAACACAATGTCTTGTACTCACCTCTCAACATAACACAAAAAACTTCTCCACCATAATCACACCATACTGCTCTCTTCCTGTCTCACAAAACCTGAAAATTCTTGGAGTTACCATTGATCGAAACCTCACTCTCGATGCCCACGTGAAGAACACGACGAAAAAATGTTCCACGCCATGTGGAAACTCAAACGAGTAAAACCCTTCTTCCCGAGATACATCTTCCGTACCCTGGTACAGTCGATGGTAATAAGCCATCTGGACTACTGCAACGCACTGTACGCTGGCTGCAAAGAACAGACTATCAAAAAACTCCAAACAGCCCAGAATACTGCCGCCAGACTCATATTTAGAAAAACTAAGTATGAAAGTGCAAAACCCCTAAGAGAGAAACTTCACTGGCTCCCACTTAAGGAACGCATTGCGTTCAAGGTCTGTACGATTGTACACAAAATCATTCACGCAGACGCCCCAATCTACATGTTAAACCTCGTGGACCTACCTCCAAGAAACGCCACAAGATCATCCCGCAAATTTCTCAATCTGCACTTCCCCAGCTGTAAAGGTCTAAAATACAAGCTGATGCATGCTACTACCTTCTCTTACATGAGCACGCAGTTATGGAATGCACTACCTATAGACCTGAAAACAATCGACAAAATAACTAACTTTCGCAAATCTCTGAAGACATATTTCTTCAACAAGGCCTACAAAGAGAACCTATAGCCTCACTAATCCACTTCACCAACCCACCCAGTTATGGAAGTCCACCTTCTATACTTAACCCCTAATCACTTCCTTCCTTCTTTCTTCCCTTACTTAATCTCTGCACATCACTAATTGCATCTGAAATCCTGGAACGACAATGTCATAATAAAACTATGTAAGCCACATTGAGCCTGCAAATAGGTGGGAAAATGTGGGATTCAAATGCAATAAATAATGATAATAATACCCCGTTACTGCTGGGTTAGCTCAGGAGTCCTTATCACCTCCTAAATAGGTGCGGTAAGGGCTCCCGGGGACATGGCCTTGTGGTAAGTGGTTCACTTCCATTCAGACCTATGCATCTACTTTTACAACAGTCTTTTTAAAGACTATTTTGCTACTCTGAAGATTATTCACCATCACGTTTCAGAAGCATTCTGCGGAAGAGACTCCTGATGCAGGCCTAACGGCTGAAACACAACGCTGTGTCGAGTCTCCATGCTTCAATAAACTCCTTTATCCAGTGCAATTTTTCTAGCAAAAAAGGTGCCGGTACTCCCTTCAGGGGTGGGGTGATCACTGAGGGACTCACTCCACAATAGCCAGGCCTCCTGCAACCAGTCACAGAACCTATGACAAGGCAGAATTGGTGTGTTGAGCCTGAGCTCTTTCATTAAAACTTGTGGTCCATGGGTCAACTTTAGCAGACACTGGAAAAGGTGCCGGTATTCAGTACCCCCTCAAAAAAGCCCTGCCTTTATCTAAGTATATCTTCCAGTCTTTAGTACCCTTGGTCGCTCTCCCACTGTTTTTGTTGTACTGTTGTATTTACCGTGGGGCGCTCTGAGTTCTCCGTCTCTAGGCGGATTTCTTCTCACTTCCACAAGGCCATTTTCTTTAAAGAAAAAGACTTTTACCCTTTTACCCACTGTGGTAAAAGGGGGCCTCGGCACAGCAAATCCATCCGCCAATGCTACCACGGGGACTCTTTTACCACAGCTTTGTAAAAGGGGCCCTTAGACTGTGAGCCCTCCAGGGACAGGAACATACCCACTGCACCTGAATGTACACCATTTCAATAACCTGGAAGTAGAATATTTTTTTAAATGTTGATGCAGGGTGAATTCCTGTTAATTTATTTTTCTGTTTAATTTTTCATTGCCTTGTATTCCTGTGGTACCATCCTATTTGTTTTTATAAATTTTGATATGCCTTGTACATTATGTGAAACATTTAGAAAAGCAAAACAAAAAAATATGTGAAACAAACTGAAAAAATTCCAATAATTAAGCAAAAAAGGCCAGGCAAACTAAAACATCTTACCCCGTGCACAACCCTGCTTTCTGAAAACACTATGAAAACTTTTATTTATTTATTTATTTATTTGCTTATTTATTTATTTATTTATTGGGATTTAGAACTATCATCTCTTGTTTACATGACTGCATTCTGTTCATAACAGGTCTTCTAATGAATTTTCTACATTACAATCTATTTACATGGGAATGGTGGGTATGTGACACCCAATTCCTATCCCTGAGAGGGTCAAGGTCTTTTATCCCCACACTTAGCATTTCCCCTTCCCTTCACCACCAGCCCTCTCAGGTATCCAGCATCTCATCTTCCTTTCTCTAGTCCCAGGTATCCAGCTTCTTCTCACCTCATAGGTGTCCAGCCTCTCCCCTTCCCTAAACCTCCTCAGGTGTCCTGTATCTCTTCTTCCCTTTACTCTCTCCCAAGTATACAACTTCCTCCACAATTGCCCTCTAGCAGGCCAAATCTAAAGCAAAATGAGAGTGGCTGTTGTGGGGACTGAAACAGATGTGCAACACTTAAGACCTGTCCCATCCTGACCCCTCCACTTTGCTTCTGCCCACTGTCCAAGTTTCTCCAAGTGTCGTTAATTGGTAGCTTCTCATGACCTCTTTTCAACCCATATACTCCTCCTTGCAATCTCTATTCATCATGTAAGTTTGATCTTCTCTGAAGCTTCCTCCTCCATCACCAGTTCCTGACTCCATGATTTCAATATTATTATATCATAGGAATAGACCAGCATTCCTGAGTTGGTCCATCATGCCCTTCTCCCTGGACATATTCAAATACTGCCTAAATTCTACTGAGTGGGGACTGTCTCTTATGTGTACAGTATATGTGTCAAGTAGCTCTTTAGAAATGACAGTGAGTTGTCAAGTGCTGTACCAAGGGCAAGCAAGCACACACACACCTACAGAGATGGGGTAACTGATCAGCTATTTATGGAGGAAGGGCACTATTGTTCTGCATTCATTTTTTTCCAGCAAAGAAATGTGCCCAAGTCATCAGTTTTCACAAATGCTAGGAAATGGACTGCAGCCTTCTGAGCTGTGACCCAGGCTGGGAGGGGCGGAAAACATGCAGGCTTGGAAGATTCAGTTTGGGCTCAGGAATACCACATCGGAGGACTGGCTAAAGGTTATATTGCAGAAATAAAAGGACATTGCTCTCTTCCAAGTCTCTCTCTTCCTTCCCTGAACTCTGATGCCTGGTTAACAGAAATACCGATTCCGCACCTCAACGCTCCCTCTCCAGCCTTTCCCATTGAACTTCCATGCACTCTGGGTTTGCAGTTTAGCTCAGCCTGCATTCTTTTGGCTATTCCACCCCTCTTTGCTTCTTTTTCCATTTCTCTCCTTTTAACACCTTCTATCCTCTACCATCTCATTCTTCCCACCTTTTGCTGTTATTTTAATTCTCATTGAGTTCTAAGGTTCATTTATATGAAATAAAAATGATCTACTTGCTTACTCTCCATTACACTGCAAGTTTGTACAATCCAAGAATGAATGAAAAAAATGGAACATGTGAAAATCCATAAGGCACCAAAACGAGAAGAATTTGCAGCTTTTGCAGATGGACAACTCCATTTTAGAAAAGATGCAAACAACTGGCAGATAACATTGAAACTGGGCAAATGCAGGCTGGCATATGTTGGATACAGGAATAGACATATGCAACATATTTTGAGGCCCTTTTACAAAGCAGCAGAAAAATTTGGTCTTAGCGTACCTTACATGGGTCTTTTCCGCGTGCTTTTTGCTGAACCTGGAAAATGTCTGACTTTCCATTTCCTGATTTAATGGCTATGACGCTGTGGAGACGCATTTCAGATCTGAAGTTTTCAATACAATATAAATGTTCATATTGGACATAACCTACTCTTCCCCTTGATCCCCAATATGTCTATCAATTCTTATCATTAGTCTGTCATAACCTCACTTTGTATCTGTTCATGCTGGTATTGGCGTCTGCCACTACGGCACTATGTAAGCCATATTGAGCCTGCAAATAGGTGGGAAAATGAGGGATACAAATGCAACAAATAAATAAATAAATAAATAAATAAAATAAATGTACCTATTCCCAAAGCCTTGAAGCTTATTTTAGCCCAAGTGACCCCTGAGGAAGGCTCAGTGCCAAAACACAGCCCGTGTAGGATAATTTGGGTTACCTCTTCACCACTTTGTGGACTTTTGTGTGTGTATTTTGATGAATAAACTATATTGGGTTGTTTCCTGTGAGTTTTGGAACTGTTTTTCCTTTCACCCCTTTTTTTTGTATCATACGTTAACGTTGCCATTAGTGCCAGCCACTAACAAAAATTAGCATGTGAGCTCTTACTGCCACCTATTGTGTAGGCAGCAAGGGTTCACATGGTAATCCTGCACTAATCAGTTAGCCCCCTGGTATGCCATTTTAAGCTGCAGTAGTGCTTACTGCAGCTCGGTAAAAGAGCCCTCGAGTGCGTTGTTTCACGCGCTCCAGGGCTCTGATCATGGGTCGGCAGCAAACTCCAGCGCTAGTATGACGTTAACAGCCTCTAGCGCCGAAGTTTGCTTTTGATCATGAGGGTCAGAATGAGGTAATACTTGTTAATGCTAGCTAGGAAAAAGAAAGGAGTACATTAGTTGATGATAATTCGAGAATGAGTGCACCAAGCAAAGAGGCGGCAGTAGCAGCCAAGACTGGGCACCAGGGGCGTAGCCACGGGTGGGCCTGGACGGGCCCAGGCCCACCCATTTTCCCTCCAGGCCCGCCCATCCGCATTGCTGTCTCTATCCCTTTTGTCCCACGGAGGCAGCGCTTCCTTCCTGCCCTGTCTTCTCCCGAAGCTCCGCTGCATCGGTCCCTCCCTGCAAGTAAAATCCTCCTTCGCCGGTCGCGCTGCGCTGCCATGCAATTGCACACGCAGCTACGCTCCTCCCCCTGCCGCGTCTATCTGGCCCTCTGTGATGCACTTCCTGTTTAGAGCCGGATGAATGCGGCAGGGGGAGGAGCGAAGCTCCATGTGCATGGCAGCGCAGCGCAACCGGCGAAGGAGGATTCTACTTGCAGGGAGGGACCGATGCAGCGGAGCTTCGGGAGAAGACAGGGCAGGAAGGAAGCGCTGCCTCCGTGGGACAAAAGGGATAGAGACAGCGCGAAGGATGCGGATGGGCGGACCAGGAGGAAAAATGGCTGAGCTGCTGGGACATGGGAGGGAGAGGAGGAAGGGGCTGGAGGGAAGGGAGAGAGTTGCTGGGACATGGGAGGGAGAGGAAGAAGGGACTGGAAGGAAGGGAGAGAGTTGCTGGGACATGGGAGGGAGAGGAAGAAGGGACTGGAAGGAAGGGAGAGAGTTGCTGGGACATGGGAGGGAGAGGAAGAAGGGACTGGAAGGAAGGGAGAGAGTTGCTGGGACATGGGAGGGAGAGGAAGAAGGGACTGGAAGGAAGGGAGAGAGTTGCTGGGACATGGGAGGGAGAGGAAGAAGGGACTGGAAGGAAGGGAGAGAGTTGCTGGGACATGGGAGGGAGAGGAAGAAGGGACTGGAAGGAAGGGAGAGAGTTGCTGGGACATGGGAGGGAGAGGAAGAAGGGACTGGAAGGAAGGGAGAGAGTTGCTGGGACATGGGAGGGAGAGGAAGAAGGGACTGGAAGGAAGGGAGAGAGCTACTGGATATGGGAGGGAGAGGAAGAAGGGACTGGAGGGAAGGGAGAGAGCTACTGGATATGGGAGGGAGAGGAAGAAGGGACTGGAGGGAAGGGAGAGAGCTGCTGGACATGGGAGGGAGAGGAAGAAGAGACTGGAGGGAAGGGAGAGAGCTTCTGGGACATGGGAGAGAGAGGAAGAAGGGACTGGAGGGAAGGGAGAGAGCCGCTGGGACATGGGAGGGAGAGGAAGAAGGGACTAGAGGGAAGGGAGAGAGCCGCTGGGACATGGGAGGGAGAGGAAGAAGGGACAGGAGGGAAGGGAGAGAGCCGCTGGGACATGGGAGGGAGAGGAAGAAGGAACAGGAGGGAAGGGAGAGAGCCGCTGGACATGGGAGGATAGGGAGAGAAAGAGGGGAGATGGATGGAAGGATGCAGAGAGAAAGGGGAGAGACTGGAAGGATGTGGAGAGAGAGAGAGAGAGAGAGAGAGAGAGAGAGAGGGGAGACTGAACAGAAAAGGGTAGAGAGATAGAGAGTAGATGGAAGGATCAGGAGAGAGGGTAGATGGGTGGAAGGATGAGGAGAGAAAGAGGGAAGACACTGGATGGAAGGGTAGGGAGAAAAAGGCTGGATGCAAAAGAAAGAGGGGAGCTGCTGGATGGAAAGAGGGAGAGGACAGAGTAGGGAAAGACTGGAGAATAAGAGGAAGGGGCATGTGGCGAACAAGGGTGAGGAAAAGATGAAAAGCCATAGGTGATGAATGGACAGGAAACCCTGGCAAGAGAAAGACGAAGGAAAGCAGAATCTAGAGACTGGGAGCAACACAATGAGAAAAAGTAAATGGCCATACAACAAAGGTAAAGAACATAATTTTATTTTAATTTAGGATAAAGTAATATGGTACCTGTGTTAATAAAGTTTCAGAGACCAATACTTCCTTCCTTAGGTCAGGAGAGGATACCATAACAGCGTTATGCTGACCTGAGGCAGGAGGTTTTGGCCTCTGAAAGCTCATTGAAAAGGGTGTTAGGCTTTTAAATAAATTTTCTGAAACCTGATGCACTGAAAAGCAGCACTTTACCCCTATGTGACAAATGCATCTGACTACTGTGACTAAATTTTGCTGGGGAAGGGGGAATAGAGAGAAAATTTTGTGCCCACCCACTTTAGGTTCAGGCCCATCCAAAATTGGCAGTCTGGCTACGCCACTGCTGGGCACTAGGGATGGGCTGTCATTTGCAATGACAGGAAATGTCAACAATATATCTTATGCCATTGCATGGTGTTACCAAATTAAAACAAGGAGAAAAAAACATAACATTTTACATTTTGTCATTCACCGTTAACAGTGTGCACTCTTCAGAAACAGTGCACACTGTGTGGAAAGCGGGCGTACTTTTTCAGAAATAGTGCACACTTTTTCCAAATAGTGGAACCATCACAAATATATGAACTTGTGCACATGCATGTCCTATCTGGAAAGAAATGCACCTTCTTTCTGAAATAGTGCACACTCTTTCCACATAGCAGTCACTATTTCCAAAGAATGAGCACTATTATCTGCAATGGACAAAACAACAAAATGGCCAAACAAAAATAAATAAAACACAAATTCCCATAAATGACACTGGAAACGACACGAAATGGAATGAAAATGTTCTGGCTGCCCATCCCTACTGGGAATATATTGACAGCTTTCATTAAACAGTAGAAACAAGTGAGGAGGTCACCTTTCTAATAAAATATTTGCCAAACCACTTTTTAAATACGGGGTTCAATTTTGGACACATATCCATCAAAAAGGATATTCAAATGTTAGGAAAAGGTATAAAGGGCAACTAAGGGGGGAAGTTACTAAGCTACAGTAAAATATCATACTTAATTGATATAGTAAAAGTTGATTTTCTGCAGGGAGAGGGGATTCTGCAGTTTTTGCTTGCTTCTTTGACCTTCCAGCTCAATTGTCTCCTTCCATAACCCTTCATTCTAACTGACTTATTATATTCCACATTTTTAATCCCCCTTCTCTAAAGTGATAGACCTCCACTAGAAACAATAGACCATGAATCTTTCAAGTACCAGTGGGTTTGCATCTTTGAGTTTGGCCACTAGGAAATATTGTTATTAAGGGGATTTATAGTGTATGAAAATCCAACCACCTGAATTGCTTGCGGTGCAGGCTGAATATTAGCCAGCAAGTTTCCATCTTCCTCTCTCTCCACGACTCTGCTCATTGTCTTGCACACAGAACCCCCTTCTTCCTGGAAGCCTTTCACCACTCCATGTGCTTCCTGACAGGTTTTTTTTTTTCATTTATTTGAAGGCTTTCCATATGTAGTTCCTCTGTGTACATCTCTATGCTGCACAAGCTGGCATGTTTCTAAAAATAACTGAGATAAAACAATGCACAAATACAACATGGATGCAGCAGCTGATAGTTTGTTTTGGACATACCAAGATGGCAGCTGCTGGGAGAACAGGCTTCAGCTTTTTGACGTCATGCCACCTCGTGTCATTAAACCTCCTTGGTTGCTGTTTCCCTCTGAGCCTTCTTAACCTAGTGATGCCCTGACTTTTATCCTTCCTGGATTATGTCTTCCTGTCTCTGCCCCTCCTGTGTCACTTTCCCCTTGGGCGGGACTGAGTTTTAAGGTGGTTTTGACACTGTGAGGTAGTGTCTTTTTGGAGAAGTGCCAGCTTCCTATAGATTCCCTCACAGACCCCTTGCAAACATGCACTATGATGCAGATGATCAGAAGCCCCGTGCTGTTCCAAACAGCGCTCTAAAATTAGCGCCAGAACAGCATGGGGCATTAACACCCCTATGATCAGAGCTAATAGCATGCAAACTGCCACATTATTAGCGCTGATCATAGGGGTACTTCTGCGGGAGAACTGTGCCCGGAACTATCAAACATTCCAAGGGGCTGGAGGTCCAGTGGACCTCCAGATACTCCTCCCCCCAACAGAGCAGACCCCGGTCCGGCCAGACCTGACTCGATGACCCCCCTGATGGAAGATGACCCAACCCCCCACCCCTTGACAGAACAGACCTCCCCTTGTGGTCTAGCATCCCCTTATCCCGACCCAATCCCCCACCTCTCCGACAAAAGAAAGGGCTGGAGGTCCAGCCCTACTCTTGTAGTCTAGCGGCCCTGAACTCCCCCCATATCTTCAAATGATGAGGAGGGAGTAGCACTCCCTCCTCCTTCCAGTGGCACCTCCAAAATGGCAGTGTCCTGCCCTGCCCAGTCCATCCAGCCCTTTCTTCTGTCGGGGGTGGGGGTTGGGTTGGGATAAGGGGGGGGTGCTAAATCACCAAGGAGGTCTCTTCTGTTTGGAGGGCAGGGGGGTCATCAGGTCATATTCCATCTGGGGGTAGTTGGGTCAGGTCTGGCCGGGCTGGGGCCGGGGGCTAGTAGTCCCACTGGACCACCAGGTCTTTTTAGTTTGGGGAGTGGGTGGGGTGGGGCCTGGAGGTCCACTGGATCTCCAGGCCTTGTGTTTGGGGGGGCAGGCTTAGGTTTGACAGGTCTGGGAGAAAATCCTGGACTTGTCAAACCTCTTAGTCTCCCCCATTCCTCCAAACCCTAACACCAGCTCCGAGCACATAGGGTTTGAAGCGGTCAGAGCCAGTGAGTGAGTTGTTTCACGTACTCGCTGGCTCTGATCCTGGGGTGCTGGCAAATGCGGGCGCTAGTTCGGCGCTAATGGCCTCTAGTGCCTGTGTTTGCTTCTGATCATCTGGGCCTATGTAAGTTAAGTGGGTATTTGCAGAATAGCACTGAGGCAGCGTGACTGACATATATGCATATAAGTGAGCACATACATGTGATTATAATAGTATTCTAAACAATTATGTATCCAACGGTCAAGTAAATGTTAGTGCCTGGTTTATAGAATTGTCCATTCTAATACATTTGCAAAACTCAATAAACAGCTGTTTTAAAAGCTGTTTTTAACAGGACAGTACAATTAGACAACACAGAACACCAAATAAGAACATAAGAATAGCCATACTGGGTCAGACCAATGGTCCATGTAGCCAAGTACCTGTTTCCAACAGTGGCCAATTCAAGTCACAAGTACCTGACAAAATCCCAAATAGTACATAAGTACTTAAGCATCTCCATGCTTGGACAGACCAAGAGTCCATCAAGCCCAGCACCCTGTCACCAACAGCGGCCAAAAGAACAAGCAATTTGTCCTGCCCATCCTAGAAATACTGTATTATTCTTTCTTCCATTCAATATCATTCTATTACTTTTTCTTCCAGGAAGCCGTCCAACCCTTTTTTGAAGTCCGCTAAGTTAACCGCCTTAACCACCTTTTCCGGCAGCAAATCCCAGAGTTTAACTACATGTTGAGTGAAGAAAAATTCCCTCCGATTCGTTTTAAATTTACCACACTGCAGCTTCATCGCATGCCCCCTTGTCCTAGTATTTTTGGAAAGCGTAAACAGACGCTCCACATCGACCCGTTCTATTCCACTCATTATCTTACAGACCTCTATCATATCTCCCCTCAGCCGCCTTTTCTCCAAGTTGAAAAGCCCCAGCCTCTTCAACCTATCCTGATAGGGAAGTCGTCCCATCCCCTGTATCATCTTTGTCGCCCTTCTCTGCACCTTTTCCAATTCCACTGTCTTTTTTGAGGTGTGGCGACCAGAATTGAACACAATACTTGAGGTGTGGTCACACCATGGAGCGATACAATGGCAGAATAATATCCTTATTTTTGTTTTCAATCCCTTTCCTAACAATACCCAACATTCTATTCGCTTTCCTAGCCGCAGCAGCACATTGCGCAGAAGTTTTCAACATATCATCAACAATGACACCTAGATCCCTTTCTCGGTCCGTGACTCCCAACGCTGAACCTTGCATGATGTAGTTATAGTTTGGGTTCCTCTTTTCCACATGCATCACTTTGCACTTGTTCACATTAAATGTCATCTGCCATTTAGACGCCCAGTCGCCCAGTCTCCCAGTCTCGTAAGGTCCTCTTGTAGTTTTTCAAAATCTTCCCACGATTTTGAAAAACTACAAGAGGCAAGATTTATGCAAATGGAAGAAAACAAATGAGCCAATATGGTATAATGGGGGGGGGGGGGGGGGGGGGAGGGGTAAGACATTTTATAGATATGTTAGTGATAGGAGGAAGTGCAAAAGTGATTAACTGATGAGGGACTTTTCATAAGGGTGAGGGGAGTGTCTTATACACCTTGTCACAGAGACTCAAAGGTGAAGGGGAGGAATATGTGGATGCTGATAAATATAAGGTGGAATTGTTTAACAAATATGTCTGTTCTGTATTCACAGCTGAAGGGCTCAGATCAAAACCAAGCCAGAGAGAGGGGACAGATCCTGGGTGGAAGGGGGGTGAGAGGGAGGGCAGACCCTAGATGGATGGGAGAAGGAGGGCAAATGGTGGATTGAGCGGACAGAGAGAAAGGGCAGACAGTGGATGGAAGTGATAGAAAGGGCAGACAGTGAATGGAAGGGGGAGAGAGAGAGGGCAGACAGGGGCAGATGGTGGATGGAAGGGGCAGAGATAGAGGGCAGATGTAGATGGAAGAGGAAGGGAGAGAGGGCAGACATTGGATGGAGGGGACAGCAGAAAGGGCAGACACTGGATGGCAGAGAGAGAACAGACAGATGCTAGATGGAAGGAATACAGTGAAAAGAAGATGAGGAAAGCAGAAACCAGAGACAACAAACTGTAAATGAAATATTTACTTTTATTTTTTTTGCTTTAGGATATAGTAGTATTGTAGCTGTGTTAATAAATGTTTATAATAGAACATGTAAACAAGGTAATCTTTTTATTGGACTACTTTTAATACATTTTGACTAACTTTCGGAGAACAAAACCCCCTTCCTCAGGTCAGGATAGGATACTGTAACAGCACTATACTGTATTGACCTGAGGAAGGATGTTTTGGCCTCTGAAAGCTAAATGTATTAGTCCAATAAAATGGCATTATTTTATTTTCTATATTTGTTTTATTTCTATTTGTTAATTTGTAAAGTGGTAATTGGTTCTTGTTAGTTTTTTTCAAATTTACATCTGCTGTATTTTGCATAGCACTAGGGGACATTTTCTGTTTCTGTGGTATTGCATTGTATGCAGAGTCTGGCATCTTGGGGGTTCAGTTTAATTTTTGTCTAAATAGAAAGTTTATTATTACTTATTCTATAGTGGATTAGGGTGTATCTGTGTTTGAGAAAAAGTCATGGCTTTTAGTTGGCATTGACTGTGCAGGATTGACGATCTGTACTGTTCTGTGTGGTTTCATTTTACAATAGGTGAATTGATGTTCTAGTGCTCACTGTAGTGTTTAAGATGCTTTCCTTTTCCTTGTGTGACTCGTAGAAATGACTGCTTATGGTATAGTAGAATTGCTCTATAGGTCCTAAGTGTTTTGTATTCTCGGCATGCCTAGTACTAGATTTTGGAGGGGGGTGTTAAAAAATGACCGGCCCCGGGTGTCAACTACCCTAGCTACGCCACTGCCTAAAGTGACTGACTGGGTTAGGAACTGGTTGACTGGAAGGCAACAGAAGGTAGTGGTAAATGGAGCTCATTGTAAGGAAAAGGATGTTACCAGTGGTGTGCTGCATGGTTCGGTTCTTGGGCCAGTTCTTTTTAACATTTTTGTAAGTGATATTGCTGAAGGGCTGTATGGTATGGTTGCTTCTTTGTGGATGATACCAAAACCTGCAATAGGGTAGACACCCCTGATGGTGTGGATATCATGAGGAAGGACTTAGTGAAGCTAGAGGAATGGTCTGGAATATGGCAGGTTAGATTTAATCCTAACAAAATGTGGGGTCATGCATTTGAGCTGTGTAAACCTGAGGGAACGGTACAGTTTAGAGGGTGAAGAACTTTTGTGCACGACAGAGGAACAAGACTTGGGTGTAATGATCTTAATGTGGCTAAACAGGTAGAAAAGGCAACAGCGAAAGCTAGAAGGATGCTTGGGTGCATAAGGAGAGGAATGGCCAGTAGGAAAAGGAGGTGATGATACCCCTGTATAAGACTCTGGTGAGACCTCATTTAGAATATTGTGTAGAATTCTGAAGACCGCACCTTCAAAAAAATATATACAGGATGGAGTCGGTCCAGAGGGTGGCTACTAAAATGGTCAGTGGTCTTCGTCAAAAAGCGTATTCAAGGAGAGCAACTACTTTGTGCTGCTTCTCATAGTCATAAGAACGTAAGAATAGCCATACTGGGTCAGACCAATGAGTAAACAGATTCTCTTTGAGCTATTTCCTAAAATCCAGGTACTTGTTCTCTCTTGGTAATAGGCCTGGCAGCAAGTTACAAAAAATGGGACTGACTATGCTGAATGCATTAGTCTGTACTTTGCTAAGTCTCATTTCAGCCACAGGGAATATTTGACCCTAACAATTGCAAATGAACTGAAGACTCATAGATCTTCAACATGTTAACGAAATAATCTTGTCCTTCCCCAGACACAGCATGGAAAATCAGTGTACTAAATGTGTATTAGGCAGTCATTTCAAATAATTACCAATTGCCAAATAGATTGTGCACTATCCCCCAAATTCTATATATGGCGCCTTAAGTTGTTTGCCCTAATTTGGCCTCATGGCTAAATTGCGCGTACAACTTAATTGAATAACAAGCCAATCAGTGCCAACAATTGGTACTTAACAACCGATTAGCAGCATTAATTGGCTTTAATTAGAATTTACATACACAACTTTCTAGGCATATTCTACAACTCAGTGCACATAAATTCTAATAAGTGAAATCAAAAAGGGGGTATGGCCATGGAATAGGTGGGTTGTGGGCATTTCTAAAAACTATTCACACTATTATAGAATACACCCAATCTGCGCCTAACTTAGATGAAGGTATTTAGGCCTAAATGGGTGCATCTAAATTTAGTCACAAGAACGGTGCGTAGGCATATTCAACTACATGTAACTTTAGGCATGGTTTATAGAATCACGCTAACTGTGTGGTTTTTTCAGTGCCAATTTTTAAAGGCACCATTATGCACATTATATGCACATAGGGCCCGATTCAGTAAATGGCACTGAAAATTAGACGCATGCTGACACCCAACTTTGGGCACAAGAACTTACACCAGATGAAACCTGATGTAAATCCTGGTGTGTTGCCTCCAAATTCTATAACACTGTGCATAATTCTTTGGAATGCCTCTGACCCATCGATACCTTTTTGGGTTCCTTATGAAAAGATTTGACTACAGATTATTATAGAATTGCGCGTAGCCAGATCCATACACAAATCCAAATTAGAGCCAATTAACATCAATAATTCATTGTTAATGGCTCTTTAATTAATTGATTTGCACACAGATCTCAGGATTGCGCACAACTTTGGAAACCCAAATTTGGGTGCCATTTACTGAATCGGGAGGATAGTGTGCACTTTTCTTAAAGAGGGTACCCTAATTGCACGTGGAGGGGCATAATCGAACGCGAATGCCCATTTCTAAAAACGTCCATCTCCGAGAACGGGTCCCTGAAGGGGCGGGCCGAATTGTATTTTCGAAAAAGATGGACGTTTATCTTTAGTTTCGAAAATGCGGTTTGTGCCGGGCAAATGCATAGGATTTGGGCATTTTTTGAGCTAGGCGTTTTCGTTTTTCAGCGATAATCAAAACCAAAGCGCCCCAGCTCAAAAATGAACAAATCCAAGGCATTTGGTCGTGGGAGGGGCCAGCATTGGTAGTGTGCACAAATTTAGGCATGTATTCAATTTGCATATACAATTTAATTGAAGAATAGGCTTTTAGCAAGCAATTATTGGCACTAATTCGATTTCATTGGCATGTATGCATGTAAATTTAGGCGCAGGATCAATACCTAAAATTTACACACAACCTGAAAAAGAGGGCATGGAAATGGGAGGGTCATGAGCATTTCTAAAATTAACACACATTGTTATACAATAACAGGGATACGCGCCTAATTTGGGCACATACATTTACACCATAGTAACATAGTAGATGACGGCAGAAAAAGACCCGCATGGTCCATCCAGTCTGCCGAACAAGATAAACTCATATGTGCTACTTTTTGTGTATACCCTACCTTGATTTGTACCTGTCCTCTTCAGGGCACAGACCGTATAAGTCTGCCCAGCACTATCCCCGCCTCCCAACCACCAGGCCCGCCTCCCACCACCGGCTCTGGCACAGACCGTATAAGTCTGCCCAGTTGGTACATATGGGTGTGATTCCTGGGTGGAAGTGCTATTCTATAAACTGCGCCTAACTTAAAGTGTGGCTTATAGAATAGTGCTATTTTTAATGATGATTGTTTTGGTGCCACATATAGAATCTAGCCCAGTGTGCACGCTTTCTCAAGGGGAGGCACACGTGCCATGGTTCATGCATGCATTCTAGTTTGCACACTATGGTCCAGATTCTATATATTGCACCTAAAAACCAGCGCAGTAAACATTTCCGCTTAAGAATATTCTATAAGCGACGCCTAGATGTAGGCGCAGTGTATAGAATACCCTTAGTTGATATCCCAGTGCTTACAACTACACGTGTCCATTTATACTAATGAAAATATGGCATAAATCCATGTGCGTAGATTTACATGCATAGGGTCATATTCTATAACAATGCCCATAAATTTGGGAACGCCCATGAAATGCACATTTCCCCACCCATAGCCACGCCCCTTTTAAACTGCACACTTTCGAATTTAGGTACAGTCCATTACAGAATCCGCTTAATGTGTTATTCGTATAAATTCTAATTATTGCCAATTAGTGCTCATTATTGCTTGTTAAGTTCTGTTAAATACGCTGATTGGCTTGTTAAACCAATTAAGTTATGTGCGTTGTTACAGAATATGCCTGGATTTCGGCACAGATCTCTAGGCGCGCTATATAGAATCCGGCAATATGTGCAAATAGTGCATCCTCTTTAAGAAAAATGTGCACTTTGTATGCATAAGGCACACTCTTAACATTCATTTGACAAAGATTTTTAAAAAGCAAAACAAAAAAACATGAAAGCAACAATTTTTAGGGTGTCCACCATCCCTAATGCTTATTCATGATTAGTATTCCCCTTTTATAACCACTGTGAGGATAATTTTCAAAACTGTTATACAAATAAACTGCTGTTTTACCCATGTAAAAAGCTTCTTTGAAAATTGTCCCCACACCGGTGCATTTTTATCTGCAGGGAAAAAGGAGCAGAGTTAAGTCAGTAAAGGGAGAAGAATTTTATTTTGAAATTCCTATGTGTATTTTCACATAAGCACTTTAAAGCAGGTGTAAAAGTACATGAGCACCAGGTTCCCTCTGATCCCCGCCAGCCCAATTTTTTGAAAAGAAAACTATGTGGAATGTTTTCCTTCTGAAATGAGCTTCCAGGCCCTGCATCCAGTTTCAAAATTGCCTCCGAATCTATAGTAGCTATGGACACAATAATCATTTTTTCATATGCTATTTCTATTTGTAAGTATCTAACATACTTATATCACACATTTCTTTTAAATAAAATATAAATAAACAAATTTTGAAAAAATAAACTGTTCAGAAAAAAAAAGAACTTATACTATAAAGTGCCGCCTAGAGGTAGGCAACACTTACACACATAAAAAGCACCACCAAACTGACAGGCACCTATTTGCACTTGGCATGATTCTATAAGATAACACCTAAGTGCCATAGCACCTAACTGCAAGGGGCATACATGTGGGAGGAGCATGAATGGGCAATGGTCGTGTCTCCCAGTTAGACGTCTACTTTAAAGAACAGCATAAACTTTGGGCTAGATTCTACATATGGTGCCAAAAGATTGGTGCCAAAAAAGTGCTATTCTATAAGCCGTGCTTAAAATTAGGCGCAGTTTATAGAATAGCACTTACACCCAGGAATTGTGCCTAACTTTAGGCGTGGCCATTTGCACCAAATGAAACATGGCACAAATGTACACACCTATATTAGGTGCATATACTGTCATTCTATAATAATGTACATTAATTTAGGAATTCCCCCATTATGCCCATGATTCTCCCATTTCTATGCCTCCTTTTTCAAATTGTCCATAAATGCTAATTAAATCTAATCAATGCCAATAATTGCTAATTATTGGTGCTAATTAGCTCATTATGCAATTAAATTGTGTCCACAATTTTTGTGTGCAATTTTTGGTAAGTTTTTTCAGATCACATATAAATTTTAGGTGCACCCTTTCTCAGATTACATGTAAATGCCAATTAAATCTAATTAGTGCTAATTAGTTCAGTATTCAATTAAATTGTGTGAATTTTATAGATTCAGGGGATACGTGCATTACATGGCGTAAGAGAGCACATCTACACATGGGCATACAAATGCTGACTTTATGCTAGTATCCTTTAATGGAATTTTGGGGCCAAGATGCTGCTATAGAATTGATCTGAATAGAAACTATTTTAGCCTATTTTGATCAATAAAAATGTTAGCAGTCTGATCTCTGTGCTGGAATGTTCATCCTGCTGCTTTCATTAAATAGCCCTTTCAGTGTACGGTGTGTCAGAGCAATGAGTGGGCATTAGATGGGTTTTCTGGGAACCTGGAAGGAAGTCACATTTCCACAAAATTACCACAATGTGAGTTCTGAGATTACATCACTTGTTACTATGCTCTGAGGTTAAGCAAAAGCTTCTTCTTTCTGTGCTGTGCTTTCTATGTATCACTATTAATGCACCACAGCAACTGTGAATGTACTCAAAGAATCCAGGCTCCAGTACTTTCTCTTCTGCAGTGTCATATCTTGCAGAGAGGGGTCACTGAGAGAGGGGCACTGAGAGAGGGGCATGGGGGCAAGATTCCCCGGGCTAGGCTTCTAAGGAGGGCCCAGTGCCAGTGGCCATAGGTCCTTCTTTCTGCCGCAAGCTGCATCACGTGAAACAAGATGTTACTTCACAGGAGGAAGGACACAGCAGGAAGAAGGACCTATAGTCAGCAGAGCACTCTCTCTCGTTCGCTGCTGTGGAAGGGTGACAACGGCAGCAGTGGGGGTGGCAGCGGGCCACTGAAAATTGTTTGCCCCTGGCTCAGCTTTGTCTCTCAGCGGCTTTGTCAATTCTATAAAGTGCACCAAAATGTAGCGTGAATTTGACCACAGCATCTGGGTACCCAGATCCCATTATAGAATGCTAGTGTAAGCTGGCATTTCTACACTAATGTTTAAGCATATCCATTTATACCACATCTATAGCTGGTGTAAATGTGTACACCTAAATGCAACACTTTAGCTCAGAGGTTTTCAACCCAGTCTCGGCGCATACCCAGACAGTCGGGGTTTTCAGGATATCCCTGTGGAATTCAATAGGGAAATCCTGAAAACCGCAACTGGCTGGGTGTGCCCCGAGGACAGGGTTGAAAACCTCTGCTTTAGCACGTACATGACAGTATTCTATGACCTATGCGTGTAAATGTTTGATACGCCCTTGCATTTATGTGCTATGTGACTGTACACTCATATTACAGAATACTGCTGAATACACGCCTCCTTTATTGCCCTCCAATGTATTCAGTCATGTAAGCCTTATCTCCCCAGGCCCCGTATTTGTTCACTTATTTTGTCATTGGTTATCACTAGGGCTATACATCAACCAAAAGGTAAACTCACATGATTAATCACAACAAAGAAACTTAATCGTGTGATTAATCGCTTAAAGCATTCCCCTTCACATTCCCTCCTGTACAATGCCCTCTACTCCAGGGCACCATTTCTTCTCTTCCATTCCCTTCCCCCCCTCCCTATGGTCCACATCTCTCCCTCTCTTTGCTGGCACCATTTTCTGCACTTCGGAATCCTCCTCTATTGCCTGCCATGGTCCACATCTTTGCCTCTCTGTGCACCTTTTTCTGACCCACCCACCCACCCCCACTGTAGTCCACAGGTCTCCTTCTCTTTGCATCCTTTTCTGACCCCCCACCACCATTGTGGTCCACATCTCTCCTCTCTGCACCTTTTTCCTGACTGCTCTGCCACCGTAGTCCACATCTCTCCTCTCTGCACCTTTTTCTGACTCCCCCCACCCCCACCCTCACTGCCGCCGCGGTCACATCTCTCCTTCTCTCTGCACTTTTTTCTGACCACCCCCCCCCCCCCCGATTCACATCTCTTCTTCTCTCCTTCTTTCTCATGGTACCTTCGACCTGCAGTGCTGAAGGCATGCTCCTTCGCTCATCCAATCTGCTCAAAGACTCTCTCTGTAGCGACCCGCCCGGAAACAGGAACTTCTGTTAGAGAAGGCAGGACACTACAGACAGAGGCTTGGAGCAGATGAGTGAAGCCTCATGCCTTCAGCGCAGCAGTGGTTGAGAGAAGCGGCAGAAACGTTTTGTATGGTGGGAAGGAAAATAGCAATGCTGGATGAGGGTGAGACCTGTCATTAATGTGTGTTAAAATTTGTAATGCACGTTAACCATTTAATGCATTAGTCGTGTTATTAATGCATTAAATGTACAGCCCTAGTTATCATCCATTTAGATTTCTGTAGCTCTCTGTTCTCAGTTTTCTTTTAACATCTCTCAAACAACTTCAGCTTGTACCGCATTTAAACTCCTCCATAACTCACATAAATTTGACCATGTGACACCCCTCCTGAAAGCTGAACATGAGTTATCCTTCTCTGCATGCATTCACTTTTATGAAGGTTTACAATCCCATGCCCCTGATTACATTTCAAACTTATTACAGGTATATCACTAGGGTGGCCAACTAGATCCAGATTCACTCGACAGGGTTGATCCAGTCCTGGGCTTACCCCAGTGCATGCAGGGACTTGTTGCCTTGCTTTTCTTAGGGAATACAATGGGGGAAGCAGAACCACAAGTGTCCGCATTCAGTGGGTAAGCCCAGGACTAGACCAACCCTGTCGGGCGAATCTAGATCCAGTTGGCAATTCTATATATCACCCATCTCGTACCCTCTGTTTCTCTCAACAAGCACTGCTACATTTCCCTCCTCCCTCTGTTATACATTTGGACATTACTAGAGAGACAACATTCTCATATTTACATTGTATTTACATTGGTGTAATATGCAGGCCTCCTTCACAGACAGAAGAAATGGAAAGAGATTTAATTAAATACATTAAAAATGTAGCTGTGAAAGGGGAAGTACTACTGATAGATGATTTTAATATGCCAGATATTGATTGGGATATCCCTATTGAGGAGTTGTTTAGAAACAGGAAGATCCTGGATTCTCTACAGGGGGAACTATTCCAGCAGTTGTTAATGGAATCCATGTAGGTTGGGGCCATACTGGACATAGTGCTTACAAATAGGGAGAGTGTTCTGATGTTATAGCAGGTGATCATCTGGTCCCTAAAGTGACTGATTGGGTTAGGAACTGGTTGAGTGGAAGGCAACAGAGGGTAGTAGTAAATTGAGCTCATTCTGAGGAAAATGATTTTACCAGTGGTGTGCTGCAAAGTTCAGTTTGTGGACCAGTTCTTTTTAACATTTTGGTAAGTGATATTGCTGAAGGGCTGCCTGGTAAGATTTGTCTCTTTGCGGTAGACACCCTGATAGTGTGGATAACATGAGGAAGGATTTAGCAAAGTTAGAAGAATGGTCTGGAATTTGGCAGCTAAGATTTAATGCTTAAAAAAATGCATTGTCATGCATTTGGGCTACAAAAACCTAAGGGAACGGTGCAGGGGGTGAAGAACGTTTGTGCACAAAAAAAGAACTTGGGTGTGATCATAGGTGATGATCTTGAGGTGGCCAAATAGATAGAAAAGGCAATGGTGAAAGCTAGAAGGATGCTTGGGTGCATGGGGAGAGAAATGGCCAGTAAGAAAATGGAGGTGATGATGCCCCTCTATAAGACTTTGGTGAGACCTCATTTAGAATATTGTGTACAATTCTGGAGACCACACCTTCAAAAAGATATGAACTAGATGGCGTCAGTCCAGAGAACGGCTACTAAGATCTCAATCTGGAAGAAAGGCGGGAAAGGGGAGATACGATACAGACATTTAAATACCTATGTGACATAAATGCACGGGAGGCGAGTCTCTTTCAGTTGAAAGGAAGCTCTAGAACGAGGGGGCATAGGATGAAGGTGAAAGGGGGCAGACTCAGAAGTAACCTGAGGAAATACTTCTTCACAGAAAGGGTGGTGAATTAATGGAACAGCCTCTCGTGAAAGTGGTGAAGGAAAAAACAGTATCTGAATTCAAGAGAGTTTTGGGACAAGTACATAGGAACTGTAAGGGAGTAACAGGGAGAGTAGACGGCATGGATGAGCAGACTGGATAGATCATATGGTCTTTATCTGCCTATATTTTTCTATGTTTCTATGCATGCAGCACCAAAATTCTGGAACACATTACCTCTGGAATTAATGCCTGAACCTTCATATCCCACTTTTTAAAAACTCCTTAAAACCTGGATTTTCCAACAGGTATTTAATACCTAAGACCCCGATTTTTGCTTTTTTGTTCTTTTCTTCTTTCTTTCTTGGTTTTTATCTCTGACTCCCCTCAGATTCTTGTCTATGTAAACCATCCTGCTACTATTTTGTGAATGGCGGTATATTAAGTTGTTGGACATTTAAAAAAATATATTCTAAATTGTATGCAACTTTTTCAAAACAGACTGAGAGCAACCCACATATATACAGTTTCAGTGATCTAACTGTGACAATAGCAGAGATTGAACCAGCAAATTTTGGTAATTCAAAATATTTCTTAATCTGTCTCAGCTGTTTAGCAAATAAAAAATTATTTATCAAGTTATTTACTTGTAATTCCATCGATAATTGTATGTCAAGTTGAACCCTCAATTTCCGCGCATTAGAATCTATCTTAATCAGTGATTCCAAAGATGATTTTAAGGCCAAATTAGTAAACATTTTGACTTCTCCCTATTCAGTTTTAGTTTATGTAAGTTGACCCAGCCCTCAGTGATATCTATACAGCCCTGAATGCACTTGAATGTTACACTCATGTATGTAAATGCAAGAAGTCTATAATCTTATTGCACAATGGTGCTTTCATTTAGGCACTAAGGTTAGAGAATTGGGGGGTCAATGCATGAAAAACAAACCTGTTTCAAGCGAAAGAATGTTCTACAATAAAGATTCATGATATGAGACTCTGAGACTGAGGAGATATGTCAGCATATATATTTTTAACTGGCAGTATATAATGATTTGTCCTTGCCTCTAGCATATCTAGGGAGGGGTGGTACAATCCAGGTGCCAGAAACAAGGGGTTGCATGGAGCAGGTGTGCACTGTTGGCTCTGCCGGTCCCTTGCCCCAGAACAGGAAGCTCACATCTGAAGGGGCAGGGGACCAGCAGAGCTGACAGCGCGCGCCTGCTCCGTGCACCCCCTTGCTTGGAGGAGGAGGGTGTGCTGCCCAGGGGGAGGGGGGGTGTACAAGTGCTCCACCTAGGGGGGTGCTCCACCTCACCTCGGGTGCCATATACGTACGCCGTTGGTCCTTGCTATTTTTCAGGGTACAGAACATAGAAGTCTGCCCAGCACTGGCCTTACCTGATCTACCTGATCTACCATTTAAGCACTGCTAAATTTTGTTAGGCTTCATTCTCTTTCCATATAGGAACCCTCTGTGTTTATCTAATAGATCAATCTGTCTAGCAGTCCACATATTCTGAATCAACCAGAACTCCTGGTGGAAACAAGAAGGCAATTCTATGACATGTCACTACATTTTCACACCAATGTGCACCTAAATGAACAGAATATTGCCATTTGGGTGCCTAACCAGCTCATTTTCGAAAGTGATCGCCGGCCATCTTCCGACACAAATCGGGAGATGGCCGGCGATCCCCTGAACCCGGCCAAATCGGTATAATCGAAAGCCGATTTTGGCCGGGTTCAACTGCTTTCCGTTGCGGAGCCGGCGAAACATCTAGGGGGTGTGTCGGTAGGGTAGTGAAGGCGGGACGGGGCGTGCTCAAGCGATGGCTGGCTTTGCCTGATAATGGAAAAATAAAGCCAGGCTTGACAAGCATTTCGCCGGCTTTACTTGGTCCCTTTTTTTTCACAACCAAGCTTCAAAAAGGAGCCCCAACTGACCACCGGAGGGAATTGGGGATGACCTCCCCTTACTTCCCCAGTGGTCACCAACCCCTTCCCACCAAAAAAAAACAAACAAAAAAAACAACCTTTTTTGTCAGCCTGTATGCCAGCCTCAAATGTCATACCCAGCTCCCTGATAGCAGTATGCAAGTCCCTGGAACAGTTTTTAGTGGGTGCAGTGCACTTCAGACAGGTGGACCCAGGCCCATCCCCCCCCTACCTGTTACACTTGTGGTGGTAAATGGGAGCCCTCCAAAACCCACCCAAAACCCACTGTATCCACATGTAGGTGCCCCACTTCACCCCTTAGGGCTATGGTATTGGTGTAGAGTTGTGGGGAGTGGGTTTTGGGGGCTAAACAACCAAGGGAAGGGAGCTATGCACCTGGGAGCTATTTTTATTTTTTATTTTTAGAAGTGCCCCCTAGGGTGCCCGGTTGATGTCCTGGCATGTGAGGGGGGCCAGTGCACTACAAATGCTGGCTCCTCCCATGACCAAATGCCTTGGATTTAGCCAGGTTTGAGATGCCCGGCATTATTTTCCATTATGGCTGAAAACCGATGCCGGCCATCTCAAACCCAGCGAACTCTGACATTTGGCCGGGCCCAACCGTATTAGCGAAGAAAAAGGTGGCCGGCCATCTTTTTCGAAAATACGGTTGACTCTGTCCACTTACGGTGCCAGCCCCGAAGATGGCCGGCCAGCTATTTGGCCAGCGCCATTCGATTATGCCCCTCTAAGTGTACATTTGTAAGGGAATGTTTCATTTCATTTCATTTATTACCATTTATAAACTGCTCTTATCCAGAGCAGGATACAAAAACCACATACACAACATAAAAAACAATACAATAAACTTAAACATACGGGTGTTCACATGGGTGGACCAAAAACAAGTCAGACATTTAGGTGGGCAACTTATAGACTACTCTAAGTTGTTGCATGCCCTCTACATTTACGTACTCCCCATTTACGCCAGGCTTATGGCAGATGTAAATAGGAACACTTGAATGTATACTAAGGGGGTCTTTTACAAAGATGTGGTAGTGTTTTTAGCGCACACTAAACGCAAGAGAAGCCCATAGGAATATATGGGTGTCTCTAGCATTTAGTGCACACTTATTTTTAGCATGTGCTAAAAACGCTAGTGCGCCTTAGTAAAAGGCCCACCAAGATTGGGCACCCAAGTGTACACTAGTATTCAATAAGGACACTTACAGGCTTATTTTCAAAAGTGATCGCCGGCGATCTTCCAACATAAATCAGGAGATGGCTGGCGATCTTGCAAAAGCGGCGAAATCCGTATAATCGAAAGCTGCTTTTTTGACACCATCGCCGCTTTCCCATCGCCGTGCCGGCGAAAGTTCAAGGGGGCGTGTTGGCGGCAAAGCGAAGGCGGGACATGGGCGGGCATGGGAGTGGCTACCAGATGGCCGGCTTTTGCGGATAATGGGAAAAAAACGGCGTTAATCAGTATTTCGCCGGGTTTATTTGGTCCTTTAATTTTCACGACCAAGACTCAAAAAGGTGCCCCAATTGACCAGATGACCACCAGAGGGAATGGGGGGTGACCTCCCCATACTCCCCCAGTGGTCACAAACCCCCTCCCACACTAAAAAAATAAAAATAAAAAACTTTATTGCCAGACTCTATGCCAGCCTCAAATGTCATACCCAGCTCCCTGACAGCAGTATGCAAGTCCCTAGAGCAGGTTTTAATGGGTGCAGTGCACTTCAGGCAGGCAGACCCAGGTCCATCCCCGCCTACCTGTTACACTTGTGGTGGTAAGTGTTGAGCCCTCCAAACCCCCCCCCCCAAAACCCACTGTACCCACATGTAGGTGCCCCCCTTCACCCCTTAGGGCTATGGTAATAGTGTAGAGTTGTGGGGAGTGGGTTGGGGGGGGGGATTTGGGGGGCTCAGCACCCAAGGTAAGGGAGCTATGCACCTGGTAGGTATTTGTATATTTTTCAAACATTTTTAGAAGTGCCCCCTAGGGTGCCCGGTTGGTGGTCTGGCATATCAGGGGGACCAGTGCACTACAAATGCTGGCTCTTCCCATGACCAAATGCCTTGGATTTCGCCGGGTTTGAGATCGCTGGCATTTTTTTCCATTATCGCTGAAAAACACAACCGGCCATCTCAAACCCGGCGAACTCTGGCATTTGGCCGGGCTACAATGTATTGTCGAAAAAAAAGATGGCCGGCCATCTTTTTCAATAATACGGTTCGCTCCAGCTGTTGCGCCGCTGCCAAAATAGATCGCCGGCGACCTATTTCGCCGGCGACGTTCGATTATGCCCCTCCACAGTGCACAAGTTTCCATATAGAATAGGCCCTCACCCTACATTCCCAGGATGCCTAAATGGAGTCACCTTATTGTATAATTGCTTTCAGTAGCCGGGTCTGTCTGGGAAAGTTCAGAAGAGACATGGGAGACTAACTAGTAAGGGTAATTATTTAGATCATACATGTTAGAACCAATTTAGCAGCTGGGTGAGTTTGGCAGATTAAAGTTTTGCAGTTAACTCTAAGTCCTTGCAGAAAAGCAGGTACTCATACAATATCTAGGTCTGTCTAGCAGGCTTGACAGGGAGCTCAAACCTTGGATGGTCTGGAACAGCCAAGTTAGTACTGCTATGTATTTATAGTGTAACGTCTGGTGGTTGGGTATGAGTGCTGGAGAAAGGTGGAATACAATGGAAGATAGACTACCTTTGATAAGAAGAAAGTTTGCAGGTGGTCATACTCTGTGGCTGGAAGCTGGAATGTATCCTTGTTGGCAGTATAATTGGATAAACTGGATGCATTGGCCAGTCTCTTTCTGCCATCAGTTTCACTATTCAATAGCTCAGTGTCAAATGCTGTGGACTGTGTTACGGTTAACTTATTCTTAACCCTGGCTTCAGATCATTTGGCCACCCAAAGCCAAGCATGTTTGAGACAGCATGAACAGATACTGTGGTAACACACAGTGGTCAAATTTAGGTGGTTGGAAGGAACCATAGTTTGTGGCCTTTGGCCAAAGACTGTAGCTGAAATGGCAGAGCAGAACTAGAGTAAGAATACAATATAGAGAAGAAAACTCAAGTCATTTTGAATGAAGACTTTTGGTGCCAAATTGTTCTACATGGTTCACAATTTCACACACATAATAGTAAAATAACTGTAAAGAGATAAGAGAATACTAGACACAGGCCCAGATGACAAATAAACCCCTAAACAGCTTAGTATTAAGATATTAGAGGCTGATTCTGTTTGAGTTGGAAGCCAAAAATGAGCAGACGAAAACTGGCTGATCAAATATAGTAAATTTTCAATGAGGCCAATTTATGAGCATAACTCTTAGGAGGATAAAACCCTTTATTCATGTATTTATTTAGTAAAACTTGATATACTGCCGTGGCCTAGATATGTAAGCATAACATGGTTTACAGAGTTGCAAATAAAAACAGCACATTTATACATATAATATATACAGACATTAAACTCCAGCAGTGAGTTGTAGTTACATCTACTCCATAATTTCAATTAGTAATAATCCTGAAACTCTCCTTTCTAGTCTCTTAATCTTTGAATTGTAGAGTTTTTCTTTCTTTTTTTTCTGCTTCCCTCTTAATTGTGGACTAACGATGAGAAATATATATATGTTGATTATGTTTTTTTTCTTTTTGTGATTTGGAAATCCGATTTGGAAATATTCATCTTTTCTTTATCAAGATTAATTCTTGGAATTTAAATTTGTAAATTGCTTTAAATAAATAAATAAATAAATAAATAAAATAGAAACAGAAGTACATAAGTACATAAGTACATAAGTAGTGCCATACTGGGAAAGACCAAAGGTCCATCTAGCCCAGCATCCTGTCACCGACAGTGGCCAATCCAGGTCAAGGGCACCTGGCACGCTCCCCAAACGTAAAAACATTCCAGACAAGTTATACCTAAAAATGCGGAATTTTTCCAAGTCCATTTAATAGCGGTCTATGGACTTGTCCTTTAGGAATCTATCTAACCCCTTTTTAAACTCCGTCAAGCTAACCGCCCGTACCACGTTCTCCGGCAACGAATTCCAGAGTCTAATTACACGTTGGGTGAAGAAAAAGTTTCTCCGATGTGTTTTAAATTTACCACACTGTAGCTTCAACTCATGCCCTCTAGTCCTAGTATTTTTGGATAGCGTGAACAGTCACTTCACATCCACCCGATCCATTCCACTCATTATTTTATACACTTCTATCATATCTCCCCTCAGCCGTCTCTTCTCCAAGCTGAAAAGCCCTAGCCTTCTCAGCCTCTCTTCATAGGAAAGTCGTCCCATCCCCACTATCATTTTCGTCGCCCTTCGCTGTACCTTTTCCAATTCTACTATATCTTTTTTGAGATACGGAGACCAGTACTGAACACAATACTCCAGGTGCGGTCGCACCATGGAGCGATACAACGGCATTATAACATCCGCACACCTGGACTCCATACCCTTCCTAATAACACCCAACATTCTATTCGCTTTCCTAGCCGCAGCAGCACATTGAGCAGAAGGTTTCAGCGTTTCATCGACGACAACACCCAGATCCCTTTCTTGATCCGTAACTCCTAACGCGGAACCTTGCAAGACGTAGCTATAATTCGGGTTCCTCTTACCCACATGCATCACTTTGCACTTGTCAACATTGAACTTCATCTGCCACTTGCACGCCCATTCTCCCAGTCTCGCAAGGTCCTCCTGTAATCGTTCACATTCCTCCTGCGACTTGACGACCCTGAATAATTTTGTGTCATCGGCGAATTTAATTACCTCACTAGTTATTCCCATCTCTAGGTCATTTATAAATACATATAAAGAACATTCATACAAGAACAAACACACAATCAAACAGCCAAACTGAACAGGTGACTGGTAGCCAGCAACCCACACTAAGTAAGGGGAGATGAAAAATCGAAAGCAAGGGGAAAAAAGTGGGTTTTTAAAAGGACTTTAAAATGAGAGAATGACAGTTCAGAATGCAATGCCGAAAGAAGATTGTTCCAAAGTTTAAGTGCCAGAAAGTAAAATGCTCTGTGATGGCTAGACTCATAATGGGCCTGCTTCGGAGAAAGAAGAACAAAATGATGAGAATCAAGTGATCGAAGAGAACGAGAAGTGTAAGGAAAAATAAGAGAAGAAAGATAGGCAGGAGAGCCACAGTGAAGCGTTTTGTGGGTAAGACAAATAATTATGTACCAAGATTGCTATTTGATTGGAAGCCAATGAAGTGAAGACCTGTGAGTTTACAGAGGAAATGAGTTGCTGCATTCTGCAGTGTCTATAAACAGTGTGCCCAATTTTTATAGTACTCAACTCCAAAAGGCTTGTGGTCTGGGGAGGAGCATGTTACAGTCAGGGGTATGTCTAGCATTTAGGCACGGTTTTATAGAACACTTGGGCCTAAATTCCAGTATTTAGACACAAACATTTACACCAGACTTTGACTGCCATAAGTGCTTGCACCTAAAGTTAAAGTCACGAAAAGAGAAAAACAAAAGGAAATCCACAGACCACAGACAGTGACAGTACATAGTGGAAAATACCAAACGAGCAATGCAAGAACCACGTCTGTCTATCCACTTCTTCGGAAATTTCACTGGCTACCTATACACCAACGGATAATCTTCAAATTACTGACTCTTACTTTTAAGGCTCACAGGGTGGGGCTACTACCTCTTTATTTGAATACACTCACCATCCCTTATTCTCCTGCTCACCACTTAAACATGTCCCCTCTGAGATAAAATACTATAGTAATATAATATGTTATAGCCCTTAGATCTCTGTTGTTTCCATGTGTTGGCCTCTATTTCCTCCTACTCTCTACTTAAATAGTGAATTGTCTCTTGCTAAGATGTGTTGTCTTTCCTATCCAAATTGTAGTTCCATTTTCAAACTTTTTTATATTTTATTTAATTTAAACCACTGAGAACTGTGAGCTAGCTTTGGTGGTACAGCAAACTTTAATAAACCATAACCATAAACCAAATAGTCCAAATGTAGCAAGGAGAAAAACCTTGTATCAAGGGTACTGCACTGAATGCCGAATGTGTGTTCATTTTAATATCCGATACAGCTATCCACTTGTTACTTGATACAGCTCTTCATTTCTATACACCATTATAGTACTGTATGGTTTATGGACTCCTGAGGAAGGCAGCTGTGCCAAAATACCACTCGTGTTGAGTCCTTTTCACAAGTTTCCACAATAAAGAGCTGCTACATTTGGACTATTGCTCATTTGTCTGTGTACTGTCACACACTTAAAGTTAGACATTAAAATGCAGACTTAAGCTAGTATTCTATAATGCCAGTTCTGATTAATGTATCTACCCTATACTGTCTCCTATAATGTGATATATATGTAGGTGTTCCTAGGGTAGTTATCAGCACTTCTGTGTATAATACTTTATAAAATATTTGCATATGCAGTAATTATCATTTAATAGAATTTCTTTATAAAATATTTTGTTGTATGGTATGATAATACTCCTTTTCTGTACAAGTGTATCTTGGAAAATTCATTAAAATTACAAATAAATAAAAAAAAAATGTTTGCATATATGCCACATGCATGCATCACAATTACACCTGTCTTGAACCAAGTGTAACTTTGTATGGGAGCTTTTGGGAAGTTATTTTAAAAAGGCACATCAGCAGTTTAGATTGTTTTAAAAAGGAATTTAAAACATTTTTTGTTTAACCAAGCATATGCTGGAATCTGATTTTGAATTTGAATCCTGTACTATCAGGGTAAGGAGAAGATGAGAATTTGGGAAATTTGAGATTGATTTCAATCAAACCTTTATATTTGTTGGTTTTATTATATACTAGTAAAAAAGGCCCATTTATGAAAGAAATGAAACGGGCGATAGCAAGGTTTTCCTTGGAGTGTGTATGTTTGAGAGAGTGTGTGTGAGAGTGACTTTGTGAGAGAGTGAGAGAGTGAATGTGCAAGTGTGTGTGACAGAGAGAGTGAGACTGGGTGTGAGTGTGTCTGTGAGAGAGAGAGAGAGAGAGAGAGAGAGAGAGAGAGAGAGAGAGTGTGTGTGTGAGATTGAGAGTGTGTGCCACCCCCCTCCCTCCCTCCCTCCCTTCGAGTTCCAGGGTCGTCCCCTCCAAGTTCCAGGGTCGTCCCCTCCCTCCCTCCCTTCGAGTTCCAGGGTCGTGCCCTCCGAGTTCCAGGGTCGTCGTCCCTTCCTCCCTCCTCCTCCTTTCTCCTTCCCAGTTCCAGGGTCCCCCCGCCCTCCCAGTTCCAGGGTCGTCGTCCCTCCCTCCCTTCCAGTACCAGGCCCCCTCCCTACGAAGTTTGAAAATCATCTTGACTTACCTCGTTGGTGTTACAGCAGCCGCCAGCAGCGGTAAAAGGTGTGCAGGCTCGGCCCTTTTCTCTCTCTCAGCTGTGGTCCCGCCCTCATTTCCAGTTTCCGCAAGGACGGGACCACAGCTGAGAGAGAGAAAAGGGCCTAGGCTGCACGCCTTTTACCACTGCTGGCGGCCGCCGTAACCCTGACTTGGTAAGTGAATATAGAACGGCCGGCACCAATACCTGAGCAGGAAGCGAGAGGGACGTGGGGTTGCGGAGGAGAGCGGCAGCGATGCAGAGACTGAACACAGCAAGACAGAGGCGACCACAGTAATATCTCCTGACATCAGGCACGCAGGCTTCTACTGAGGGAGAGTGACGTCAGGAGATAGTTATGAACGCAGGTAGCCTCATTGGAACGTTGGAGGAGCAAATTATTATATTAGATTGTGTTTGGTTTGTTTTATTGTGCATGTTTTATTTGTAATCTGCTGAAAATTGCTAAGATCATGTGTAATATAAGTATTTAAAAAAAATAAATAAACAAACACACACATAAAACAGGTTCATAAGTACATAAGTAATGCCACACTAGGAAAAGACCAAGGGTCCATCGAGCCCAGCATCCTGTCCACGACAGTGGCCAATCCAGGCCAAGGGCACCTGGCAAGCTTCCCAAATGTACAAACATTCTATACATGTTATTCCTGGAATTGTGGATTTTTCCCAAGTTCATTTAGTAGTGGTTTATGGACTTGTTCTTTAGGAAACCGTCTAACCTCTTTTTAAACTCTGCCAAGCTAACCGCCTTCACCACATAGTAACATAGTAAATGACGGCAGAAAAAGACCTGCATGGTCCATCCAGTCTGCCCAACAAGACAAACTCATATGTGCTACTTTATGTGTATACCCTACTTTGATTTGTACCTGTCCTCTTCAGGGCACAGACTGTATAAGTCTGCCCAGCACTATCCCCGCCTCCCGCCACCGGCTGGCTCTGCCACCCAATCTCGGCTAAGCTCCTTAGGATCCATTCCTTCTGAACAGGATTCCTTTATGTTTATCCCACGCGTGTTTGAATTCTGTTACCGTTTTCATTTCCACCACCTCCCGTGGGAGGGCATTCCAGGCATCCACTGCTCTCTCCGTGAAAAAATACTTCCTGACATTTTTCCTGAGTCTGCCTCCCTTCAATCTCATTTCATGTCCTCTCATTCTACCGCCTTCGCACCTCCGGAAAAGGTTCGTTTGCGGATTAATACTTTTCAAATATTTGAACGTCTGTATCATATCACCCCTGTTTCTCCTTTCTTCCAGAGTATACATGTTCAGGTCATCAAGCCTCTCCTCATACGTCTTGTAACGCAAATCCCTTACCATTCTCGTAGCTTTTCTTTGCACCGCTTCAATTCTTTTTACATCCTTCGCAAGGTATGGCCTCCAAAACTGAACACAATACTCTAGGTGGGGCCTCACCAATGACTTATACAGGGGCATCAACACCTCCTTTCTTCTGCTGGTCACACCTCTCTCTATACAGCCTAACAACCTTCTAGCTATGGCCACCGCCTTGTCACACTGTTTCGTCGCCTTCAGATCCTCAGATACTATCACCCCAAGATCCCTCTCCCCGTCCGTACCTATCAGATTCTCCCCGCCCAACACATACATCTCCCGAGGGTTTCTATTCCCTAAGTGCATCACTTTGCATTTCTTCGCATTGAATTTTAATTGCCAAACCTTAGACATTCTTCTAGCTTCCTCAGATCCTTTTTCATGTTTTCCACTCCCTCCCGGGTGTCCACTCTGTTGCAGATCTTAGTATCATCCGCAAATAGGCAAACTTTACCTTCTAACCCTTCGGCAATGTCACACAAATATATTGAACAGAATCGGTCCCAGCACCGATCCCTGAGGCACACCACTACTCACCTTTCCCTCCTCCGAGCGAATTCCATTCACCACCACCCTCTGGCTTCTGTCTGTCAACCAGTTCCTAATCCAGTTCACCACTTCGGGTCCTATCTTCAGCCCATCCAGTTTATTTAAGAGCCTCCTGTGGGGAACCGTGTCAAAAGCTTTGCTGAAATCTAAGTAGATTATGTCCATTGCTCGTCCCCAGTGCTTTTTTTGTGCCGGTACGCAACGGTACGGCGTACCGGCACCTTTTTTTTTTTGCTCCCCCGCCCCCGCCCCGTGAGTCCATGTCCCGCATGCAGTGCCAGCCCCCATTTCCGGCCGCTGCTGCTTCTCCTGTTGAGCAGCAGCGGCCGCTACACAAAGAAAAAGATTTAAAAAAAAATTCAAACCTGGCTGAAACGCGGCACCCCGGCACTGTAGACAGCCATTAGGCATTGGCTGTTGCCCCGCAGCCGCTCCTCCTCTTGCCTCTACGTCACTGCGCTCCTCTGGGGTCTTCCTCCAGGGGCAGTGACATAGAGGCAAGAGGAGGAGCGGTTGCGGGGCAACAGCCAATGCCTAATGGCTGTCTACAGTGCCGGGGTGCCGCGTTTCAGCCAGGTTTCAATTTTTTTTTAATCTTCTTTTTCTTTGTGTAGCGGCCGCTGCTGCTCAACAACAGGAGAAGCAGCAGCGGCTGGAAATAGGGGCTGGTGCCGCGTGCGTCGCGTCTTCGCGCCAAACTTGGCAGGGAGAGGGAATCCAACAGAGGGAAGGATTGGGGAGAGAGAGAAAGAGGGAAACCAACAGAGGGAAGGATTGGGGAGAGAGAGAAAGAGGGAAACCAACAGAGGGAAGGATTGGGGAAAGAGGGAAAACAACAGAGGGAAGGATTGGGGAGAGAGAGAAAGAGGGAAAACAACAGAGGGAAGGATTGGGGAAAGAGAGAAAGAGGGAAACCAACAGAGGGAAGGATTGGGGGGAGAGAGAGAAAGAGGGAAACCAACAGAGGGAAGGATTGGGGAAAGAGAGGGAAAACAACAGAGGGAAGGATTGGGGAGAGGGAGGGAAAACAATAGAGGGAAGGATTGGGGAGAAAGAGGGAAAACAACAGAGGGAAGGATTGGGGAGAGAGAGAAAGAGGGAGACCAACAGAGGGAAGGATTGGGGAAAGAGAGAAAGAGGGAAAACAACAGAGGGAAGGATTTGGGAGAGAGAGGGAAAACAACAGAGGGAAGGATTTGGGAGAGAGGGAAAACAACAGAGGGAAGGATTGGGGAGAGAGAGAAAGAGGGAAACCAACAGAGGGAAGGATTGGGGAGAGAGGGAAACCAACAGAGGGAAGGATTGGGGAGAGAGGGAAACCAACAGAGGGAAGGATTGGAGAAAGAGAGAAAGAGGGAAAACAACAGAGGGAAGGATTGGGGAGAGAGAGAAAGAGGGAAACCAACAGAGGGAAGGATTGGGGAGAGAGAGAGAGGGAAAACAACAGAGGGAAGGATTGGAGAGGGAGAGAAAGAGGGAAAACAACAGGGAAGGATCGGGGAGAGAGAGGGAAAAACAGATGGAAGGATGGGGAGAGAGAGGGAAAAACAGATGGAAGGATTGGGGAGAGAGGGGAAAACAGATGGAAGGATGGGGATAGAGAGAGAGGGAAAACAGGGAAGGATTGGGGAGAGAGAGAAAGGGAAAACAACAGAGGGAAGGATTGGGGAGAGAGGGGAAAACAGATGGAAGGATGGGGAGAGAGAGGGAAAAACAGATGGAAGGATGGGGAGAGAGAGGGAAAAACAGATGGAAGGATTGGGGAGAGAGGGAAAAACAGATGGAAGGATTGGGGAAAGAGAGAGGGAAAACAGATGGAAGGATGGGGAGAGAGAGGGGGAAAACAGATGGAAGGATGGGGAGAGAGAGAGGGAAGATGCTGGATGGAAGAATGCAGAAAGAAATAGGGGAGACACTGGAAGGATGGGGAGAGAAAGCAGAGCTGCTGGATGGAAAAGGGGAATAGAGAAAGACTGGAGAATAAGAGGAAGGGGCATGGGGAGAACAAGGGTGAGGAAAAGATGAAAAGCCACAGGTAGATGAAGGAAATTAAAGAATGGATAGTAAGAATGAATTAAATCTGGACAGAGAGAGAGCCTGAAAAATATTGAAGAAAGCAAAGAAAAAGGAGACAAAAATGACAAATGGCACAGAAGAGTTAAGCGAAAAGAAAAGAAAGCAGAATCACAGACTGGGACCAATATGGAAAGAAAAACAGTCACCAGACAACAAAGGTAGAAAAAAAATCATTTTATTTTCATTTTAGTGTTTGTAATTATGTCCAATTTGAGAATTTACATTGGCTGTCTTATTTTGCACTGGGTATACTGGAGCTGTAAGAGCTTACAGAGATTATTTATAATGAAAAAAATCACGTTTTTTCTCCTATAGTACTATAATATTTTCAATGATGTGTTTATATGCGCCATGGCTGGTATAGGGGGTGTGGTTAATGTGGGTGTGGCTATCATAGGGGTGGAGCCATATGTGGTGACCCCGCCCATAATGAGTACCGGCACCTTTTTTTCTACAAAAAAAGCACTGCTCGTCCCTGATTCAATTCTCCTGTCACCCAATCAAAGAACTTAATGAGATTCGTTTGGCACGATTTCCCTTTGGTAAAACCATGTTATCTCGGATCTTGCAACTTATTGGCTTCCAGGAAAATCACTATCCTTTCCTTCAGCATTGCTTCCATTACTTTTCCAATAATCGAAGTGAGGCTTACCGGCCTGTAGTTTCCAGCTTCGTACCTATCACCACTCTTGTGAAGAGGGACCACCTCCGCCATTCTCCAATCCTTCGGAACCTCTCCCGTCTGCAAGGATATGTTAAACAAATCTTTACCACGTTCTCCGGTAACGAATTCCAGAGTTTAATTACGCGTTGGGTGAAGAAAGATTTTCTCCGATTTGTTTTAAATTTACTACACTGTAATTTCATCGCATGCCCCTTAGTCCTAGTATTTTTGGAAAGCGTGAACAGACGCTTCACATTCACCTGTTCCACTCCACTCATTATTTTATATACCTCTATCATGTCTCCCCTCAGCCATTTCTTCTCCAAGCTGAATAGCCCTAGCCTCCTTAGTCTTTCTTCATAGGGAAGTCGTCCTATCTCCGCTATCATTTTAGTCGCCCTTCACTGCACCTTTTCCAATTCTACTATACCTTTCTTGAGATGCGGTGACCAGAATTGAACACAATATTCAAGGTGCGGTCGCACCATGGAGCGATACAACGGCATTATAACATCCTCACACCTGTTTTCCATACCTTTCCTAATAATACCCAACATTCTATTTGCTTTACTAGCCGCAGCAGCACACTGAGCAGAAGGTTTCAGTGTATTATCGACGACGACACCCAGATCCCTTTCTTGGTCCATAACTCCTAACGTGGAACCTTGCATGACGTAGCTATAATTCGGGTTCTTTTTTCCCACATGCATCACCTTGCACTTGCTCACATTAAACGTCATCTGCCATTTAGCCGCCCAGTCTCCCAGTCTCTTATGGTCCTTCTGTAATTTTTCACAATCCTGTGGCGAGTTAACGACTTTGAATAAATTTGTGTCATCAGCATATTTAATTACCTCGCTAGTTACTCCCATCTCTAAATCATTTATAAATTTATTAAAAAGCAGCGGTCCTAGCACAGACCCCTGAGGAACCCCACTAACTACCCTTCTCCATTGTGAATACTGCCCATTTAACCACACTCTGTTTCCTATCCTTCAACCAGTTTTTAATCCACAATAGGACATTTCCTCCTATCCCATGACCGTCCAATTTCCTCTGTAGCCTTTCATGAGGTACCTTGTCAAACGCCTTTTGAAAATCCAGATACACAATATCAACTGGCTCCCCTTTGTCCACATGTTTGTTTACTCCTTGAAAGAATTGAAGTAAATTGGTCTGGCAAGATTTCCCCACACAAAAGTCGTGCTGACTTTGTCACAGTAATCCATGTCCTTGGATGTGCTCTGTAATTTTGTTTTTGATAATATGTGCTTCTGTGCCTTCTCTTCCAAGATACCCTCTTATAAAATTAGCATTTATATGATTCAAAATCTGTCTTTTAACCTAATGTACAGCGTCTTAAGCCAAAGACAAAGGTCTTAGAGGTTAAAATGGAGTCACAGTTAACAGTTAATTAGACCTTTTCAAATAACCTCAAGCAACTGTAGAGGAAGACAAAAGCCTTTTGGGGACTTTAGTTCATTGTTCCCTCTAGGAAAAGCGGGTGTCCGCCACCTACAGTCCTGCCAGTAGGTGGTGCTATTTAACTATCACCTTTTCAATAGTGAGGGACAGGCAAGCTCTGCAGGATTCCGGAAATCCTGCTTGTCCCTAGCAATTGAAAACACAGTATTAAAGCACCACCACTCACTGGCTGCAATACAGATGGAGGACTCCTGCTCAACTCAGAGGGAACAGTGCTTCAGTTCAAATGATGCTAAAGAAAGTATTTTACAGCTAGAAGGGTGGAACTTATCCAGAACACTTTGCACTCACAAAATATTAGAGTTGTTAATTTTGAATAAGTAGATTGTATTTCAGGGTTGAAGTTGTTTAAGAATGATATAGTTGATTGTTTGTCAATTCATTGAGATAAGCTCCCTGCCATGTCACTGCATCAGAACAAGTGATGTCCTTGACGAAGAGCAATAAACATCAGTGTAAATCTTCACAGCAATTAGGACTTTGCTAGTTACATTTTTTCAAGAGCTGGGTAAAATTTGGATTATGAAACCTTTCTTTAGAAATATTACTAAAATGTTCATGGGCTGTAAAAGTAGATTATTTCCTCATGTGTTAAGAATGATGCAAGTTTAGAGGAATGTTTTCTTGGCTTTGAGATTAGATCCTTCAAAATTAGAGCAACTTTCATTTTAAGATATCCTGCTAAATGGAAAACTTTCTATAGAAATGCAAAGCTCAGTGATGTATCTAGCTTGGTTGCCCCCAGGGTAGTGCACCCCCTCCTCCAGGTGTGTCAGCCCCCTTCCTCCTCCAAGCAGTAAGGGGGTGCATTGAGTAGTTGCAGAGCCGCAGTCTACAGGCATGCAGTTGTTGGCTCTGCTGGTCCCCTACCCCCTTTGATGTCAACTTCCTATTCTGGGATAAGGGACTGGCAGAACCAACAGCCGCATGCCTGTAGACTGTGGCTCCACGACTGATCAATGCACCCCCTTACTGATTGTACCTGGGGTGGACTGCACCAACCCTCCAAACTTGATACGCCACTGGCAGAGAGTACTTTTTTGGAAACTGTTCAGCTTGTTGAATTCATTGCTAAAGACTGGTCTCACCCATAAGCAGTCCTTCTCTGAGTAATATCAGCTTTCTCTTTGTTGCCAGAGAATGTGGTAAAAGCAGTTAGTTTAGCAGGGTTTTAAAAAGGTATGGATAATTTCCTAAAAGAAAAGATCATAAGCCATCATTAGAATGGACTTGGGAAATCCATTGCTTATTCCTAGGATAAGCAGCATAAAATCTGTTTTACTGTTCTGGGATCTTGCCAGGTATTCGTAACCTGGATTGGCCACTGTTGGAAACAGGATACTGGTGTTGATGGACCTTTGGTCTGTTCCAGTATGGCAACACTTATGTTCTTATGTTCTAATTAGGGCTACACATGTAACGTGTTAAATATTTAACTTGCATTAAACATTTTAATGCTGTTAATGCATTGCTCTCTCCCCCTCCCCCATATCCAGCTTTGCCCCATCTCTTCTCTCCTCCCCATACTCTACATTGTCCCATTTCTTCTTGCCTCCTTTGTATTCTGCATTGCCCAATCTTGTCTGCCTGTCCTTTCCCCCTCCTGCTGCTCGTCTTCACTGCAGCTGTGGCAGCATTGGCAGCAGCAGCAAGCAAAAGTCAGGTGCAGGGATGTTCCCCTCTGCACACTGCTGCTGGCTCTACGGGATCCAGAAACTGGAAGTTATATCGCTTGATGCAACTTCCTGTTTCTGGGTCCAGCAGAGCCAGTGTCTTTTGCTTTCTACTGCTGCTGCTGGCATAGCCATGGTGGTGACACGCAGCAAACTACTGCAGAAGCTTCAGACAGCATAAAATGAGTGAGCCACTGGGAGGGGGAGAGGACAGGGATACAAAAAGGGGCAATACAGCATATGGGGGAGGTGGGAAGAGATGGGGAAAGCTGGATATAGGGATGGGGAAATATAGCAGTGCAGACTTTGGAGAGAGGAAAAGATGGGGCAATGCAGGATATGGAGGGTGTGGAGAGATGGAGAAGTGCAGACCATGGGGGGGGGGGGGGGGGGGGGAAGAGATGGGGCAATGTAGGTTATGGGTGTGGGGAAAGAGAGCAATACTTAATATGATGGAGAAGAGATGTGGCAATACAGAATATGGGGGAATGAGGACAGAAGATGCAATGCAGAATGTGGGGGGGGGGGGGGGGGGGGGGGGGAGATGGGGCAATATAGGATATAGTGGGACACAAGGCAATACATCCAGAGATGATGGTTTTGTTTTTGTGGTAGTGGTGGTGGGGAGAAGAGGAGAGATGGAGTGATACTAGATGGTTGAGGCGGTGGGACTGAGAGACAGAGCGGTGATGATGTGTGAGGGAAGAGATGGGTGATACTGGATGGTGAGGGGGAAGAGAGAGATGGGTCACTGGAGGATGATTGAGAGAGAGGAGGGGAAGGGGAAGGGGAAGGGAATGGGACTTATACTGCCTTTCTGTGGTTTTTCCAACTACATTCAAAGCAGTTTACATATTATATACAGGTACTTATTTGCAGTGCCGTAGCGAGGGCGGCTGACACCCGGGGCGGGTCGCCACTGCACACCCCCCCCCCCCAGATGCAGCACGGCGCCCCCCCTCGGCGCACCCCCCTCACCCCCCCCCCTCCAGAGCGCACCCTCCCCCTCCCCCCGAGCGCATTCTTAACTGATTTAGAAGCGATCTTAACTGATTTAGAAGCGAGGGGCGGACAAGAGGGCCGATCCGCCCCCGAGTGCACGTCGCTGGGAGCCGCGTCGGCTCCATTGGTTCCTTGCTCCCTCTGTTCCGGGGCAGAGGGAGCAAGGAACCAACAGAGCCGACACCCCACCAGCGGCGTGCACCCGGGGCGCACTGCCCCACTGCCCCCCTTCCTACACCACTGCTTATTTGTACCTGGAACAATGGAAGGTTAAGTGACTTGCCCAGAGTCACAAGGAGCTGCAGTGGGAATTGAACCCAGTTCCCCAGGATCAGAGTCCGCTGCACTAACCACTAGGCTACTCCTCCACTCAATACTAGATGGTTGGGGAAGAGAGAGAAAGGTGTTGTGCTGGATAGCAGGGGAAGAGAGCGACAGCATAAAATGTTTTGTACTTTTTTGGGGATGTTGCCAGGTATCTGTGACCTGGATTGACCACTGTTGGAGACAGGATTCTGGCATTGATGGACCTTTGGTCTGTCCCAGTATGGCAATACTTATGTACTTATGTAGATGTTGGAAGGAAGGAAGGAAGGAAAGAAAGAAAGAAAGAAAGAAAGAAAGAAAGAAAGAAAGAAAGAAAGAAAGAAAGAAAGAAAGAAAGAAAGAAAGAAAGAAAGAAGTGAGATGGTGGACATGAACAGAGGGTAGGAGAAAGGAAGAGAGGGGAAATACACATAGATGGCAGGGAACAGAAGAGAAAAGAGAAGGAGAAGATGCCACTCATGGATGGAAAGAAAGGGAACAGCTGGAAACTAGAAGAAAGTTGGATGTGAATAATAGATATAGGACAGGGAGTGAAGAAGAAAGGAGGAGAGAAAAGAAATAGTGAATGGATAGGAGGCCCTGGAAACAGAGCACAGAGAGAGGGAAGCGGAACCACAGTCAGGGAACAAGATGATTAGAAAAATAAAAATTACCAGACAACAAAAGTAAGAAAATGATTTTATTTTCAGTTTAGTAAGGAAACATGTCAGTTCTGAAAATTTTCTTCTGTTGTCTATATTCTGCACTGTACAGGAAGAAATGTGAGGGGACGCTTTATGTGATTACTTTGGTGACATGATTACTTTGCCTTCTCTCTGATATTTCTTTGATTTTTATTGAGCATTTTTCTTTCCTTGACTCCCTTTATTCATAGATCTCTGATTAACTAATAGCCAAATTCTATATAAGGTACGCAAAATTGCGAGTGAAAATATGGGCATGTGTCCAATTTGCACACACATATGAATTAACGAGCCAATTAGCACCAACAATTGGGTACTAATATTCAATTATTGGCACTAATTGGCATTATTTGAATTTTGCACACGCATCTTTAGGCAGCCATGGGAGGAGCATAGATTGATTGGGGGCATTCTTGGAATTTATGCACAGTTTTATTCTGAGTGCTGTTTCTAGACTAGCGCTTATCACAAAATTTTATCGGTTCCGATCTTTCAGTAGTTTAGTTATTTTGCTTAGAAATATGGAGGCAGATTTTAACAGGACATCTAGAAAATGGCTGTCTAATTCTGTGTGGCACATATAGATGGCCATTTCTCATGTAGTAAACAGCCTGTTCTAAACTACATGAGAAAAGGGATGTACTGGAGATGTCCACCATGAACATCCATTTTACAAACTGAAATGTCCAAATTATGAATGGAAAAAACAAGGGCATGGACATCTTTCTGGTAGCTTAGGAATGTCCATATTATGAAATGGAAGTCGAAAAAGCAGACATGATGAGATTAGATTTTAAAAAAGCCTTTATTGTACAAAGCTGGAGAAAAGACCATGTTTCGCCCAAAGGGCTGCTTCAGGGACAGTACTTATACTAATAAACATATAAAAATATAATTCAGCATAAAAATGGATGTACACATACCTAATAAACATAAACAAAGAAATCATAAACATAATATATAAGTTATGATGTTAAAAAACACCATATTCATTAATATAACATGAACTTAAAATTAACATAAAATTGAAAAGTACTTTGATACCCCAAGCAAGGGATGGGGGTGGCTCAGGCTATCTGAGGGACCATTCTTAAGGGTGAGGGGCAGTGTTCAATAAACCCCCTCTCATATCCTCCCCCTCAGCTCAACCATGCCCGGCTAAGCACCTGCCATTTCAGGGTCCACCTCCCAGGACAAAAAGTCCACATTAGCATGCTCTTGGACTCCCCGGTTTCACCTGATAGCTAAAGGGCTGGAGGCTAAGGAACCAATGCATTATATGTGCATTTGTATCTTTATATCAAGCCATCCAGTGAAAGGGTTGATGGTCAGTAACCAGCAGAAAGGTTTGGCCTAATAGTATTGGAACGTCTCCAGGGCCCACTTGACAGCTAGAGCCTCCTTCTCAATCACTACATAATTTTTCTCTCTTGGGAACAGCTTCTAGTTAATGTATGCCACCAGGTGGTCTTCCCCATCTACTTCCTGGATCAAAATGGCCCCGAGTCCAACCTCTGATGCCTTGGTCTGCACATTGAAGGGCCGGTTAAAGTCCGGGCTGACCAGCACTGACTCTGAGAAAATAGCCTTCTTCAGAGTTTGGAAGGCAATATCCAACTTTTCAGTCCTCTGGAACCTTCTTCTACAGGAGGCGGGTCACAGTTTCTGCATTCTCAGTAAACTACTACTACTACTTATCATTTTTATAGCAAACCCAGGAATAAACTTGCAGTAATAACCAATGAGTCTGAGGAAGGCTTATATTTGCTTTGTCTGGGGTCCTGGCTCCTGGGTGATTGCCTCTGCCTTCCAGATCTGGGGTCTCACTTGTCCTTTCCTGACTAACTACCCCAGGTACTGGACTTCTTGTCCTCCCAAGAAGCACTTTTTGGGATTCACTGTTAACTCAGCAGTCTGTAGACTATCTAGTACAGCTTCCACCTGGATGAAATGGGTCCTCTAATCATAGGCGCCCCGTATAACAGGCTTGGGGAGGCTAAGCCTCCCCAGCCCAATCGTGGACTTCCTTTGGCTGCAGTGCTAGGTGGGGCGCAGGGGGAGCAGTCGCTCCCCCAAAGATCTTTAAAAGAGATGGCGCCTAAGCGCCAAACGCTGTCGCTGACTGGCGGTCTTTGCCTCCTCCCCCCTCCGGTGCGAGTATTGCACCCCCACTTGCTCTCACCTATCCGCGTTCTCCCTCCCACGCCGCGCCGACGTGGATTCACAGAGCCAGCCTTAATCTGCCTGCATCGAAGCCTCTCCCTTAGACGCGTCCCACCTCCTTCAATGCAACTTCCTGTCTTACGCAGAGGTGGGACGCACGCATCTGAAGGAGAGGCTCCGACGCAGGCAGATTAAGGCTGGCTCTGTGAATCCACGGCGTGGCGTCGGAGGGAGAACAACGCTATAAAAATGAGCTGATGGGTGAGGGCGGAAGAGACAGGACTCGGGGGAGGGGGGGAGAGAGAAAGCGATGGCTGGCTGGCTAGTTTGGGGTGGGGGGGTGGGAGAAAGAGATAGCTAGCTGGCTGGCTTGGGGTAGAAGAAAGCGATGGCTGGCTAGCTTGGGGGGGGGGGAGAAAGCGATGGCTGGCTTGCTGGGGCAGGCTGGGGGAGAAAGCGATAGCTGGCTGGCTGGCTGGCTGGCTTGGGGGGGGAAGAAAGCGATGGCTGTCTGGCTTGGGGGGGGGGAAGAAAGCGCTGGCTGGCTGGCTTGGGGGGGGTAGGGGAGAGAAGAGTCGCTGGTGGGAAGGGGAGAAGGGTTACTGGACGTGGGTGGATGGAGAGGAGGATTGCTGGACATGGATGGAGGAGGAGGGAGGAGTCAAGAAGCAGATGAGATGAGGGGAAAAGGAAGAGAGTAGAAGCTGGATCCACTGGACAGTCAAGTCTGCGGAGGACCCAGATTTTACTTACGGATGTAGGACAAGAAATTAAGAAGAAAGTCGGAAAGTAAAGAAATAAATGAAAAGGAAGCCCTGGAAACAGAGTGAAGAGGACAGATAGCAGCAGAATCGGATACTGGGCCAGCATGATCAGAAAAACAAAGTCACCAGACAACAAAGGTAGAAAAGATCATTTTATTTTCATTATAGTGTTTGGAAAATGTCTACTTTGAGAATCAGGTGCTCAACATTAAAAGTTTATATTTATTTACTTATTTATGGCATTTTATCCCACATTAAACATGAATTAGGGTGTTTTGTGGCTCTACATGAGAATTGTGATGATATAATCCCTTGTTTCATATTGTTGACGGTCTGCATTTTCCGTATGGGTGGTATATTGGTGTATTAGGTTCTGTCCAGTGTAATTTTTATGGTACAGTAAGGTTCTGAGTGTGTTTTTGCACAAAGTTGTGCATAGTGTTTTGCAGTTGAGCAATTGTGCTTAGAATATGCTTTGAGCAACCACTTTATTCTTTGACATATGATACATATCTAATATCTAAATTTAATAAAAGGTATTAATTGTGACTTATTTTTATTTATTTTTTCTGTGTGTTATCAGACAATTATGGATTTAAGCTCCACCCCTGGCCCCATCCTAACCCCGCCCTCTTTAGCCTCCCCAAACAGTTGGGCCACCGACCGCCTATGCCTCTAATCTTTACTGTAGATGATAATGTCGTCTAAGTAGGTAGCCATGTAGTTGCCTTGGGGTTTAAATAGGTGATCTAAAAGGCATTGGAAGGTAGCTGGGGCTCAATGAAGGCCAAACAGTAGCAGCGCAAACTGGAACAAACCCTGGGGTGTAAAAAAAGCTGTGTTCTCCTTGGCAGCCAGGGTGAGAGGCACCTGCCAATAGAGGCACCTGCCAATACCCCTCAGTCGGGTCCAAGGTTGAGATGAACCAGGCTTCTCCTAGTCACTCAATGAGTTCATCCACCCTTGACATTGGATAGGCTTCTAGTTTAAAGACAGCATTCACCTTCCAGAAATCAATACAAAATCAGCTGCTCCCATCCAGCTTTGGAACCAGCACGATGGGAAATGACTAATTACAGGTTGACTACCTTGATGACTTCCAGTTCTAGCATTTCAGTGACCTCTTTTGCCACAGCTTGCTTCCGGGCTTCTAGGATTCTATAAGGACACTGTCAGACTACCACTCCAGGCTCGGTGATAATATCATGACTTCCAAGGTAGGTCAGTCTGGCACTCCAGAAGACACATCTGTAATTTGTCTTTATATATATATTGGGTTCTCAAACCTAATTGACTGGGGCTTGATGTGGATGGTTTCCTCAGGAAGGCAGGAGATTTCAGGAGGAAATTGAGGCGTGAAAGTTTGTTGATCACAAATTTGAATTTTGGAGGGAAAGTTCGTTGGCGATAATTTGAAATTCTGACAGGAATTGTGGCTGGAAATTCATTGGAAAATTTTTGATTCATGAGGAGGGAGAAATTTCTGTAGGTCATATTCTAAAACTTTGGGAGAGAGGAAGAAGACATTTGTCCTCGGCACCAGTCTTTTTTGTGCTACATTTCTTTTGAATGAGTAATTGTCATGTTTTGTTTAGGATGAGTCCTTTGTCTTCACTAAAGTATTAAGATTTCTAGTCCTTTGTCTTCACTAAAGTATTGAGATTTCTATCTCTATTGCCTTTTTTATTCTTCTCAGCCACCAACAATCTTCTTTCTTCAAGATTTTTATGTCCTCAAATCGAATCGTATGACTAGTTGCCTTAGCATGAAGGGCTACAGCTGATTTTTCCATGTTGCAGTGTCTCTTCTGCTCTTGTAGCCTTTCCTCTACAGTGTGTCTGGCTTCACTAATGTACAATTTGCCGCAACTGCATGGGATTTCCTACAGTCCAGTGGGTTTGGAGCAGAAGTAGCCGATCTTTCACATTTGAGTGTGTGAATGCCAGTTTCTGTGGTGCACTATAGGCTGTTTTGATGTTATTCTTCTTTAGCAGTTTAACTATGTGATCCATCATTCCTTGGATATAGGGAAGCACTATGAGTTTTTGATCTGTCATGGAACTGTCTTTATAGAATACTAACTTAGTGCACAATTTTACACCTAATTTTGTCAGCCATCTTGTTTTCACAGTTTTAATCACATATTTTAATGGCTTCAATTGTGTGTGTGTAGGGGGGGGGGCTTGGTATGTGCCAGTCAGGAAAGTTATGGCCTTCAAGAATATGCCCTTCTTTTTTCAAAATGAGAATTTTTGAGGGTTTTCATTGAACTTTTTTCTGTTGGCAACCATTTTGGAGGAGATTCTATATATGGTACCTAAAAAATCGTCTCAGTTTTCAGTTTTCGCACATGCATGAAAATCGAGTGTGCACAGGAGGAGAGAGGCCAGCACTGCAGCAACAGGTGGAAAGCACTGCCAGCTGTAGCAAGTAGGGAAATCACTTGTTCTGTCCACCGAATGATATCTTCAGCTAGCAGGGATTGGAGATCCCCACCAGCTTAGGTATTCATTTTATTCTTTGGGGTTGCTGGTGCAGGGGTAGAAAGTGTGTGTGTGGTGGTGGGGGGGGGGGGGGGAAGCGTGATTATGTGCCCATCCAGCTTTGGATCAGGCCGACCCAAAATACTACGTCTGGCTTCGCCAATGGCTTCAGTCCTTTTCCCCAAATTAGACTGTAGAGCTAATAGCAATTTTACTGTCCTTTCTTCTCAATGAGAACAGGACAGGATCTCTCTAATGACCTTTTATTTTTCTTCTATAAGGTACCTTATGCCTCAGGATTCAGCTGTGGCTCAGTCTTTCAGCTCTCTCTCCTTCTTTCGGGAACAGACCCCACTCCTGGCCTTTTTCCTTTATTCCTGCTCCCTAGCCTCTTAGGTAGAAGACTAAGAGCCAGACAAGCCCCAGGGCGAGAAGCCCACCACTCTTCCCATTATATTTCCTCTCTACTGGACTCCCCTCTAGGGAAGGAAGGTAATAAGCCCTTCCCTACACTCCAGTTTAATAATTCCCTGCAGGTCTCAAGACACTACTGCTATTGGGCTGTTGTCCCAGAATACATCACCCCTTAACTAGTTTGACTGGCACTGCTTTTGATCAGTGACCCAGAATGTTCCTCCTGCTGCTGTACAGGAAGGCACATTGTGTTGTCCTGCTACACTTGATATTGATAACCTTTTCTATTGAGTGCTACTACCTAGAATTTAAGCACTTTTTTTTTTAAATGCTCTGGCCTACTGTTAATATACTCATGCAGTTTGGCAGAGACTCTACACTGGTGACCTACAACTACCGATTGTGCCACCAAATTCTAAGAATTTGCTCAGGCGATTACTAAATGTTTATTCTTCTGAGAATCAGTGTTCAAGATCAGTGCGGAAATTGTTTAATCAGTTTGCACATACGTTTTCAGACAGTTTTTCACTGACATCTGCTGTACTCTTGTAAAGGTGTAGGTTTACAGTCACAAAGAACTTTGCTTTCCCTATATTGTGGAGGAAAAAGAAGCCTTCAGCGAATAAGATTCACAAACTTTGCTTTAAATGTTAGTCAAAGAAAGAGCAAACAAAAAATGTTTCTAAAGCCAGCAAACACTTAATACAAAAAAAAATCCCCCAATTCTCTGGTAAATAAGTTCAAAATCACAAAAACAAAACCAGGAAAAAAGGCATACATGAAATGTAAGAGTGATGCCCTCAGATAACTTATACTCCCACGAGGCGGCCATAATGAACAACTGCTAATAGGGTGAAATAGTGCACTTCGTTCATTGGGCAAAACTCCTAGTGGAAATAGTGCAACTCTATGTGCATTATTAAGTGCTTTTAGAAATAAAGTCACTGATTCTGCAAAATGTTTCAAACATAGCCAGACAATTATAAAATTCATAAGTCTCCAAACTAGTGAGGTAATTAAATTCGCCAATGACACAAAATTATTCAGGGTCGTCAAGTCGCAGGAGGAATGTGAACGATTACAGGAGGACCTTGCGAGACTGGGAGAATGGGCGTGCAAGTGGCAGATGAAGTTCAATGTTGACAAGTGCAAAGTGATGCATGTGGGTAAGAGGAACCCGAATTATAGCTACGTCTTGCACGGTTCCGCGTTAGGAGTTACGGATCAAGAAAAGGATCTGGGTGTCGTCGTCGATCATACGCTGAAACCTTCTGCTCAGTGTGCTGCTGCGGCTAGGAAAGCGAATAGAATGTTGGGTGTTATTAGGAAGGGTATGGAGTCCAGGTGTGCGGATGTTATAATGCCGTTGTATCGCTCCATGGTGCGACCGCACCTGGAGTATTGTGTTCAGTACTGGTCTCCGTATCTCAAAAAAGATATAGTAGAATTGGAAAAGGTACAGCGAAGGGCGACGAAAATGATAGTGGGGATGGGACGACTTTCCTATGAAGAGAGGCTGAGAAGGCTAGGGCTTTTCAGCTTGGAGAAGAGACGGCTGAGGGGAGATATGATAGAAGTGTATAAAATAATGAGTGGAATGGATCGGGTGGATGTGAAGCGACTGTTCACGCTATCCAAAAATACTAGGACTAGAGGGCATGAGTTGAAGCTACAGTGTGGTAAATTTAAAACGAATCGGAGAAAATTTTTCTTCACCCAACGTGTAATTAGACTCTGGAATTCGTTGCCGGAGAACGTGGTACGGGCAGTTAGCTTGACGGAGTTTAAAAAGGGGTTAGATAGATTCCTAAAGGACAAGTCCATAGACCGCTATTAAATGGACTTGGAAAAATTCCGCATTTTTAGGTATAACTTGTCTGGAATGTTTTTACGTTTGGGGAGCGTGCCAGGTGCCCTTGACCTGGATTGGCCACTGTCGGTGACAGGATGCTGGGCTAGATGGACCTTTGGTCTTTCCCAGTATGGCACTACTTATGTACTTATAATGCTAGCTTAAATATCTTTAAATCTTAAAACCAGTCTAAAAGAAAACATGCTACTTAGCTTAAAAGTCCTGGAACTGCTGGTAGGTCGGCAACAAAACTGCAGAGACTGAAGTATGCCAAATGAGAGAGAACAAAAGTAAGTTCCCCTGCATAACGGCCGACTCCACAGATTTCAAACTTTCATCAGGGACTCGGGTGAAGACAAACACTTGTGTTGAACAACGCTGTCAGCAAAATATCACAACTACACATCTTTGGCTGAAAACACTAACTTTAAGACTAGGCTAAAGTTCTATAGAACCGCCCCTACAACTGTGTACTCTAGATGGAGGCCTAGTCTACCTAGTTATATGGTGAACTTGAAGCAGAGCACAGAACAGTCCCTAATCCAGCCTCTCTTCTCCTATTGCTCCTTTCCCTGACCCCAGGCTGCATACTTCTACTTTTTTTCTGTTTACAAATTATGCCCCCACCCATCCCTGGTACTGAGCTTTCTGTGGTGAATTCCACATATGGTGCCAAAAAATTTGGTGCCGAAAAAGTGCTATTCTATAAGCCACGCTTAAAGTTAGATGCAGTTTATAGAATAGCGATTACACCCGGGACTAGTGCCTAACTTTAGAAGCAGTCAACTGAGACATGATGCAAATGTATATGCCTAAATTAGGTGTGTATCCCCATTATTCTATAACAACGTACACAAATGCTAGGAACGCCTGCCCCTGTTGCACCCATGACCCTCTCATTTTTTTTTACTTACATGTAAAATTTAGGTGCAGATCCCACACCTAAATTTATATGCATAAGTTCCAATTAAATCAAATTAGTGCCAACAATTGCTTGTTAAAAAGTCAATTATTAGCACTAATTGATTCATTATTCTATTAAATAACTTGTGCAAATTGGTCATGCTCCAAAATTTGCATTTGCAATTTTGGACAACTTTTATACTTATGTTTATTAGGTACTTGCTATACCAATCATCCTTCAATGTATTATCAGGGCATTTACAATAAACCACTAATAGTAAACAAAATAACAAAACACAATCAAAAACAGCAAGCTCAACAATGTCATAAATAGAGAGAGTAAAAAAAAAAAAAAAAAAATTGGAAAAAAAGAATTGACAGAATTCCAAAAAAAGAATCAGTAAAATTGGGGCTGGGACACTGAGCTGGGAATCTGTGAGCTAGATGTATAGAAAGCCTACTGCATACAACTCTCTTTTATGAATATTCATTGTAGATATCCTGAAAACCTGACTGGCTAGGTGCCTCCAGGACCAGGTTTGTGAACCACTGGGCTAGAGTATTCTACAGACTGGAACCAGCTATAGAAAAGGCACAATCTGAAGTTCCCACTAAACTAGCTTGTTTTAAAGAAGGGATACTCACAACAGCGGTACTGGAAGATGGCAAGGAATGAGAGAGTGAATAAAATATAACACTTTCTTCAAGTAGTCAGGACCCTCGTATCCAGCGGCATAGCTAGACAGCAAATTTTGGGTGGGCCAATAGGTAGTATGGCTGGACACGATGCATTTCTTCTATGTCCCCCACCCACCTACCCTGGTTATTTCCCACTGCCCCATCCCCACTCCCTACCCTTTCCTCCCCCCTTCCCCCACTCAGCTTAATTAAATACCTTAGCTAGTAGGGATCCCCAGGTCCCACCAGCTGAACACATGCACAGCCTGCCCTAACTCACCTGAGTCACCTCGGACAACTACTGTAGTCAGCAGTAGCACTCGCAGATGCCAATACTGGCACCCAAATGAGCATGTGCAAGAAGTAAGCATGCACAGGGTGGTGCCATCTGCAGTTTAGGAGCCCTGCCACTGACTACCAAGGTTGTCTATGGGAAGTTATAGCAGGCTGCAAATTGTCTTCAGGTAGCAGGACTTAGGAATCTCTTGCAGCTACATCAACAATGTGCTGCAGTTGGGTAGGCCCGAGTCAAAAATGGATGGTCCTATGCTCTCCCTGGCCCACCCATGGCTAAGCCTCAAATCTGTGGGATTTAAGCTGGCCATCTCTGGATTGCAAGATCTGTGCTCTAACCACTAGGCCACTCCTCCACTCCACTCCACTCCCTTGAAATTTGGCCATCTCTGTGGGGGGGGGGGGGGGGGGCAGTATGCAGGTCCCTGGGGGGGAGGTATGTGTGTGTCAGAGGAGGCATAACAAAGGCGTGGACGTCCTTCTTTCAAACATTTTGGATGTCTTCAACTGGCCCTCCCTCCAAAGGGACGGCCAAATTTCAAAGGAGTGGAGGAGTGGCCTAGTGGTTAGAGCACTGGTCTTGCAATCCAGGAGGTGGTCAGTTCAAATCCCACTGTTGCTACTTGTGATCTAAAATCCAAATAAACAAAGGGGGTGTCAAAGGCATAGCAGGCATGGACATCCTTTTCACAGAAACATCCACGCATGGACGTCCTTTTCACAAACATCCACATTTTGGACATCCTCAACTGCTATCGCAGGGACAGAGGCATAGCGAAGGATGTCTTCAACTGCCGTCGCAAGGACGGAGGCATAGAGATATCCAATGTACCTGAATGTAACTCACCTTGAGCTACTATGAAAAAGGTGTGAGCAAAATCTAAATAAATAGCGAAGGACATCCTCAACTGCCGTCACAGGGACGGAGGCATAGCAAAGGACGTCCTTCACCCATACTCTAAGAAAAAAGACAAAAGTTTTTAAAGTTGTTTTTTTCAGGGTGGGAGGTGGTTAATGACCACTGCATGCCTTTTTCCATTCAGTTAGTGCATCAGTTAGTCCACTGCAGTGCCCCCTAGGGTGCCCGGTTGGTGTCCTGGCATGTCAGGGGGACCAGTGTTCTACGAATGCTGGCTACTCCCATGACCAAATGACTTGGATTTGGTCATTTTTGAGATTTGCGTCCTCGGTTTCCATTATCGCCAAAAACTGGGAACGATCATCTCTAAGGTCGACCTAAATGTTGAGATTTGGGCGTCCCGGACCATATTATCTAAACAAAAGATGGACGCCCATCTTGTTTCAATAATTTGGGTTTCCCCGCCCCTTCACGGGGACGTCCTGCGAGGACACCCTCAGGAAAACTTGGGCACCCCGTTCGATTATGTCCCTCCATGTGACTTAGAAGAATTTACGTGCATCACATTATAGAATATGCTTAGACTGTTGTGCAGATAATTTCTGTCAATTAATGTCAATAATTGCTTGTTAATTGGCAATTATCAGTGTTGACTAGCTTGTTGACTAATTAAGTTGCACGCACAACTCTAGAATACAATCGGATTTGCGCACGCAACTTAAGTCACACTATATAGAATCCGGGGGAATGTGTTGAAACCTATTATTATTAGCTTCACTGGTTCCTGTGCAGTTCCAATATCAATTCAAAATACTTACACTTACTTGTTGTGCTCGGTTTCAAGGTTCTCCTTCCTATCTGTCTAATTTAATCTCTTCTACTGTTTCTGGTTATATTTTACGTTCTGCTTTTGAGCAAGGGTTATCGCTCCCTCTGCCCTCACAGGCATGCTTGGAATCAACCAGTAATTCAGAGTTTTATTTTATTGCTGCTCTCTGGTGGAATTCTCTTCCTGTATCTCTCCATGATGAGCTTTCTTTAAAGAAATGTTAGTCCTTGTTAAAACACACTTTTTTTGCTTTAGTCTTTAATTTTCAGCGTAGGTAGATTGATTTCCTAAAGCCATCTGATTCGATTTGTCTGTTTTTAACTGATTTAGTAAATGATTGATTTTTATTGGAGTGTGATCTTGGCTATGATAGTTTTCTTTCCTGTCAATTTAATGGAGTTCTGTTCCCTTCTTTTGTTTTATCTTTTTATTGATATTGTACACTACTTTGACCTGTTCTTTCTCAGGGTGGTATAGTAAGTTTGAATAAACTATAACTTAAAATTCTAGCTATTGCATTTTGAAGGCCCAAGTAATAGAGGGGAGTCTTTTACAAAGCGTCAGTAAGCCCAAAGTGGGCTTACAGAACACTAAATTGGGACAACCGCTGGTCCAATGCGGCCACCAGCGGTAGTTCTGCCTTGAGCGAACGCCATTTTCAGGGGAAAAAGAAAACCCTCCGGAAATGGCTAGTGCAGTGGAAACCCAGTGGTAATCAGGCATCGCCGCGCACTGCCTGGTTACCGCCGGGTTACCGTGGGAGCCCTTATCACCACCTCAATGGGTGGCAGTAAGGGTCCCCACCGCATGGCCAAGGAGTAAGAGTTCTCTTACTGCATGGCAATGTGTCTGGGGGCTTTTTACTCACTGTGGTAAAATGGGCCCTGGCGTGCAGGAAAAACAGCCCTCACCGCTAGCGCAGGGTCCTTTTTCCCGTAGCTTGGTAAAAGGACCCCAGAGTTAACAATAATCAATGCTGGTTTGTACTAGTGACCGAACAAATGTGCAAAAATAAGATAAAGAGTACGGTCTGTCTAAACTGTAAACTATAGAAGGCCACTTTGATCAAAGGTTTAATATGATTATATAATATACGCCTAGAATTGAACAAAACTCTAGGAGCTCAATATTCAGTCCGCAGCGGTGAGCTCAGCCTGAACTAACCCCACTTATTCAATTCCGAGGCATGCATGGCTCCAGGCACTGAATATCCTGGTATGTCCACCGACCTGAAAGTAACCGGGCACCAGCTGAAATTCAGATTGATGCCTGGTTAACCCATGGCATAAAGTTAGGACAGCTGTGTTGCTGTTCTATCTTTAAGCAGTTACTTAGCTGGCTAGCGGACTGAAGATTGAAGTTAACCAGCTAGGTTGATGTGCCACCCTAACTGTGCCCATGACCTGCCCCCAAATCTAGCCAGTTGGGGGAGGCCAGTTAATGGATGTATTCAGTAGCACTAACTGGTTAAGTGGAGCTGAATAACAGATGCCAGCTCACTCAGCAGGGTTTAACCAGGAAAGAGCCTCTACTGCCCGGTTAAACTCTTTTGAATATCAACCTCTACGATTCATAACCGTAGTTCCAACAGAAAATGAAAGATGACTCAAATTCAGCAAACAATAGTAATGGGAGGGAAAACAACTTACCCAAAGCAATTCAAGTTTCAGGACAAGCTTGTTTTTCACTATTCAATCATTCACTGAAACAAGACATTCCAAGAACAAACTGGAAGTAGCAGAAGAGACTACAAGAATGGGCAAAGATAGCTAGACGTCAGATGTGTATATCCTGGATTTGATACTTATTGATTGACGTAAACAACTTAAGGGATGTAGGTAGAAATGATAAAAAAATGGTTTAATGTGATAAACCTGGAAGACACCTGATCAGATATGATAAAATGAGAAGAACGGTGGAAAAAAAAACTTAGGGGGACAACTGAGAGGGTAAAAACTGTACAACAGGCATGGACGCTGTTCAAAAATACCATCCTGGAGGCCCAGGCCAAACATATTGCACAAATTAGAAAAGAAAGATGGAACTCCAAAAGACAGGCGGCCTGGTTGAAAAGTGAGGTGAAGGAAGCTATTAGGGCTAAAAGAAATGCCTTCAGAAAATGGAAGAAGGAACCATCTGAAAATAACAAGAAGCAGCATAAGGAGTGTCAAAGCAAATGCAAGGCGCAGATAAAGAAGGCCAAGAGGGATTACGAAAAAAAGATAGCATTAGAGGCAAAAAAGCATAGTAAAATGTTTTTTCAGTATATTAAAAGCAGGAAGCTGGCAAAAGAATCAGTTGGGCCGCTGGATGACCGAGGGGTAAAAGGAGCGATCAAGGAAGACAAAGACGTAGCGGAGAGATTGAATGAATTCTTTTGCTTTGGTCTTCACTGAGGAAGATTTGGGTGGGATACTGGTGTCAGAAATGATATTTCAAGCGGACGAGTCGGAGAAACTTACTGACTTCACGGTAAACCTGGAGGACGTAATGGGGCAGTTCGGCAAATTGAAGAGTAGCAAATCTCCTGGACCAGATGGTATTCATCCTAGAGTACTGATAGAACTGAAAAATGAGCTTGCGGAGCTACTGCTAGTGATATGCAATTTATCCTTAAAATCGAGCGTGGTACCGGAAGATTGGAGGGTGGCCAATGTAACGCCCATTTTTAAAAAAGGTTCCAGGGGAGATCTGGGAAATTATAGACTGGTGAGTCTGACGTCGGTGCCGGGGAAAACGGTAGAGGCTATTATTAAAAACAAAATTACAGAGCACATCCGAGGACATGGATTACTGAGACCGAGTCAGCACGGCTTTTGTGTGGGGAAATCTTGCCTGACCAATTTACTTCAATTCTTTGAAGGAGTAAACGAAAATGTGGACAAAGGGGAGCAGGTTGATATTGTGTATCTGGATTTTCAAAAGGCATTTGACAAGGTACCTCGTGAAAGTCTACAGAGGAAATTGGAGGGTCATGGGATAGGAGGAAAAGTCCTATTGTGGATTAAAAACTGGTTGAAGGATAGGAAACAGAGAGTGGGGTTAAATGGGCAGTATTCACAATGGAAAAGGGTAGTTAGTGGGGTTCCTTAGGGGTCTGTGCTAGGACCGCTGCTTTTTAATATATTGTGAAAAATTACAGAAGGATCTTACGAGACTGGGCGGCTGAATGGCAGATGATGTTTAATGTGAGCAAGTGCAAGGTGATGCATGTGGGAAAAAAGAACCCGAATTACAGCTACGTCATGCAAGGTTCCACGTTAGGAGTTACAGACCAAGAAAGGGATCTGGGTGTCGTCGCCGATAATTTACTGAACGAATCAAAACACATTAAGTCCGCACACACTATTAGTAATGCAACAATACATTCTCTTCTGAATTCCCATCCCCCGTAATTTTTTATCACATTTATACCTCTACTCATAGAAAAAATGTTATACCGAATTGTTCTTCTACTACTGTTCAGTTGCCCTATTAGTTCCCGTTGTTTCTTTTCCATTGTTCCATTGTTCTTCTCCATTGTTCTATTCCCTTAACGACACTTTAACTTTGTTTTCGCATAACCACTCACAATGTAATCCATAACCGAGTTGTAACAAACTGTATTTCTACCATTCACAATGTATTATAAGCCACACTGAACCCGCAAATAGGTGGGAAAATGTGGGATACAAATGCAATAAATAATAATAATAATAATACACTGAAACCTTCTGCTCAGTGTGCTGCTGCGGCTCGGAAAGCGAATAGAATGTTGGGTATTATTAGGAAAGGTATGGAAAACAGGTGTGAGGATGTTATAATGCCATTATATCGCTCCATGGTGCAACCGCACCTTGAATATTGTGTTCAATTCTGGTCGCCGCATCTCAAGAAAGATATAGTGGAATTGGAAAAGGTGCAGCGAAGGGTGACTAAAATGATAGCGGGGATGGGACGACTTTCCTATGAAGAAAGACTAAGGAGGCTAGGGCTTTTCAGCTTGGAGAAGAGACGGCTGAGGGGAGACATGATAGAGGTATATAAAATAATGAGTGGAGTGGAACAGGTGGATGTGAAGCGTCTGGTCACGCTTTCCAAAAATACTAGGACTAGGGGGCATGCGATTAAACTACAGTGTAGTAAATTTAAAACAAATTGGAGAAAGGTTTTCTTCACCCAACGCGTAATTAAACTCTGGAATTCATTGCCGGAGAACGTGGTGAAGGCGGTTAGCTTGGCAGAGTTTAAAAGGGGGTTAGACGGTTTCCTAAAGGACAAGTCCATAAACCGCTACTAAATGGACTTGGGAAAAATCCACAATTCCGGGAATAACATGTATAAAATGTTTGTACGTTTGGGAAGCTTGCCAGGTGCCCTTTGCCTGGATTGGCCGCTGTCGTGGACAGGATGCTGGGCTTGATGGACCCTTGGTCTTTTCCCAGTGTGGCATTACTTATGTACTTATGTACTTAGAGGGGTTTCCATGAGGAGCACTAATTCCTAAATGCCACTTGCCTTAATTTACCTTCCATAAATGACCTAAACTATGCCAATACTGCACCAGAAATCATAAGAATATAAGCATAGCCATACTGGGTCAGACCAATGATTCATCGAGCCTAATATCTTACTTCCAATAGTGTTCAATCCAGGTCACAACTACCGGGCAGAAACCCAAAGAGTAGCAACATTCCATGTTATCAATCCCAGGGAAAGCAGTGGCTTTTCCCATGTCTGTCTCAATAGCAGAGTATGGACTTTTCCTCCAGGAACTTGTCCAAACTTTTTTAAAACCCAGATACGCTAACCACTCTTACCTCATCCTCCGGCAATGAGTTCCAGAGTACTACTACTACTACTACTACTATTTAGCATTTCTATAGCGCTACAAGGCATACGCAGCGCTGTACAAACATAGAAGAAAGACAGTCCCTGCTCAAAGAGCTTACAATCTAATAGACAAAAAAATAAATAAAGTAAGCAAATCAAATCAATTAATGTGAACGGGAAGGAAGAGAGGAGGGTAGGTGGAGCTTAACTGTTCTTTAAGTGAAAAAATATTTCCTCCTATTTGTTTTAAAAGTATTTCCATGTAATTTCATTGACTGTCCCCTGGTCTTAGGGGACTTTGTACTTTTTGAAAGAGTGAAAAATCGATTCACTTTTATCTATTCTACACCACAGGATTTTGTAGATCTGAATCATATTCCTCCTCAGCTGTCTCTTTTCCAAGCTGAAGAGCCCTAACCTCTTTAGCCTTTCCTCTTATGGGAAGAGTTCCATCCCCTTTATCATTTTAGTCACTCTTCTTTGGACCCAATTCCGCTATATCTTTTTTGAGATATGGTGACCAGAATTGAACACAATACTCAAGGTGAGGTTGCACCATGGAGTGATATAGAGGCTTTATAATATTCTTGGTCTTATTTACCATCCCTTTCCTAATAGTTCCTAGCATCCTGTTTGCTTTTTTGGCTGCCGCTGCACATTGGACAAAAGATTTCAGCGTATTGTCTACAATGACACCTAGATCTTTTTCATGGGTGCTGACCCCTAAGGTGGACACTAGCATCAGGTAACTATGATTTTGATTATTCTTCCCAATGTGCATCATTTTGCATTTGACCACATTAAACTTCATCTATCATTTGGATGCCCAGTCCTCCAGTTTCCTAAGGTCTTCCCACAAATTTTTCACAATCCTTATGTGTTTTGACAACTTTGAATAGTTTTGTGTCATCTGCAAATTTAATCACCTCACTTGTCATTCCAATTTCCAGATCATTTCTAAATAAGTTAAATAGCACCAGTCCCACTACAGATCCCTGTGGCACTCCACTATTTACCCTTCTCCATTGAGAAAAATGGCCATTTAACCTTACCCTCTGTTTTCTGTCTAATAATCAATTTCTAATCCACAAAAGGACATTGTCTGCTACCCCATTACGTTTTTACGTTCTCAAGAGTCTCTCATGAGGAACTTTATGAAAATCTAGATACACTACATCAACCTGCTCACCTTTACCCATGTTTATTCACACCTTCAAAGAAATGAAACAAACTGGTGAGGCAAGAGTTCCTTTAGCTGAACCAATACTGACTTGTCCCATTAAACCATATTTGTCTACGTGTTCTGTAATTTTACTCTTTATAATAGTTTCCATTATTTTGCTGATCTGCTGTTACTCTGTACCGTCATTAAAATCATCCATAATACCTGAAGATTGGAGGGTGACCAATGTAATGCCGATTTTTAAAAAGGGTTCCAGGCGTGATCCAGGAAATTACAGATGGTAAGCTTGACTTCAATGCCAGGCAAAATAGTGGAAACTATTATAAATCCCTAAGATTTGTAAATGAGAAAATTATAAAGGGTAGCTTAAGATATCAAAATCTTTGGATATAGCAAGATGATGTCATGAAGTGACATAGCAGTTTGTTCCTTCACACAGTGACTTACCCAGGTCTCCACTGGATTTGATGAGGAAGAGGAAGGCAAAATCTAAGGCACTCCTTTCCATGTCAAAAGGCTCCCCTTGGATGGTCCAACTTTTGTTTAAAAAATTTGGGGTTCACTTACACTTGGTTGAGTTTGCAGCCTTGGGCTGCTCCACGGCTCTTGCCTTGGAGTAGAGTACAGAATGGGCCTTAATTAGCCCCAGGGTGAGAGCAGTGCCCCTATGGCCTAAAAGTACATTTCCCAGTGGTGAAGCCAGTGTGTCAGCGGGGCAGGAGATTCTTAGAGCTGGAGCTGTTCCAAAAGAGTCCCTGAGGAGGTGGCTTCTTCCCCAGTGGTTAGAAAGAGATTGGTGTACCTGGGTATGAAGGAACTGCATTTGATATTGCTCATTTTGCAACTCAGAGCCAGCCTTCCAGTGAAACAAGGATTAAGTTTTAACAATGGGTATTCCTTGAGAAGCAATGCAGACCTTAGTCTCTTCCATTATAACTACAACTTCATATTTTTGTTCAGAAACTGATCATATTTGCTCATTCTTAAGCAAACAGAAACCTTGTCGAGATACAAGTGAGAGATAGAATATCTGGAAAATCAAGAGAGAAGGAGTAATCTGTAGTTTTTGAATTTTCCTACATCTCTGTTGGTGTCACCAGTAGAAATGGTGAGGAGATATGGAAGATATTAAAATTACCAGGGTATAATCCCCCCCCCCCACCTTGATCTCAAGAGTAGGTTGTACTCAGTGGTGTGCTGGTAAATTTTTAACAACAGGCTCTCTCCCCGGTCCACCTCAGCGCCCCCCCCCCCCCCCCCCCCGTCCACCACTGCACCCCCCCCCCCCGTCCACCTCTGCGCCCCCCCAAAATTGCAGAGCTGGCTATAGCGGGGGAGGGGGGCAATGCATTACTCTCTCCAGGAAAAAAATTAAATGATCCCAGGTTCCAATCTAATTCATGTTTAATGTGGGATAAAATGCCATAAATAAGTAAATAAATATAAACTTTAAATGTTGAGCACCTGATTCTCAAAGTGGACATATTCCAAACACTATAATGAAAATAAGATGATCTTTTCTACCTTTGTTGTCTGGTGACTGTTTTTCTGATCATGCTGGCCCAATATCCGATTCTGCTGCTATCTGTCCTCTTAACTCCGTTTCCAGGGCTTCCTTTCCATTTATTTCTTTCCTCCTTTCTTCTTCATTTCTGGTCCTCAGCTTCTGCCTATTTTCTTCATCCACGTGCAGTTTTTCTCCTCTCTTCCTTTTCCCTCATCTCATCTCCTTCCTCACTCTTCTCTCCCCTCCATCCATGTCCAGCATTTCTTCTCTCTCCCCTCCTCTCCCCTGCCCTGCATGCACCCATGTCCAGCAGTGACCCTCCTCTCCCCTGCCCTGCATGCACCCATACCCAGCGATCCTCCTCTGCCCTGCCCTGCATGCACCCAGATGTCTAGCAGTGACCCTCCTCTCCCATGCATGCACCCATACCCAGCGACCCTCCTCTGCCCTGCATGCACCCAGATGTCCAGCAGTGTACCCTCCTCTCCCCTGCCCTGCATGCACCCATGTCCAGCAGTGACCCTCCTCTGCCCTGCCCTGCCTGCACCCAGATGTCCAGCAGTGACCCTTCTCTCCCCTGCATGCACCCATGTCCAGCAGTGACCCTCCTTTCCCCTGCCCTGCATGCACCCATGTCCAGCAGTGTACCCTCCTCTCCCCTGCCCTCCAGCCACCCATGCCCAGCAGCGACTCTCTTTTCCCCCCTGCCACCCCCTCCCGAGTTGTTTTATGAAATTCTTCTTCTCCTCCCTCCCTCCCGATCCGGTCCCTCACCGCGCACCCGCTTGTTTTTTAAATTCTTCGCTTCCAGCGCCGAGTCGCCGACTGTCCTGAGTCCTCCCTTGCCGATTCGCGCTTCAAAATGGCCGCCGAGACTTCAGACAAAGTCTCGCGAGGCCGCCTCTGGAAGTCTCGGTGGCCATTTTTAAAGCGCAAATCGGCAAGGGAGGACTCAGGACAGTCGGCGACTCGGCGCTGGAAGCGAAGAATTTAAAAAACAAGCGGGCGGTGAGGCGGATCCGGAGGGAGGAGAGCCAGAGCCGGCTCGCTATTTGCAACAACCGGCTCGCAAGCCGGAAGAAAATTTAACAACCGGCTCTTGCGAGCCGGTGCTAGCCGGCTCCAGCACACCACTGGTTGTACTCCTTGGGTGAGCTCCTTGGAGGGACATCTTCTGATTATCACGTGCTTTGCTTCCTAAGCACCATGGGGTAAATTGCATCAACAATTGTAATGATTTATCTGGTTTGTACAACTTCAATGTTGTCCTATCCTATTCCAATTCACTGGGTTCTCAACCATTATTCCATGCTAAGCGTGTAGACCTTCCTAAAATAAGATACCTCTTATCCTGTCGTGTAATCTCCTCGCTTCCTCTCTTTTGAAATCAACCAGCTTTTCTCCTTCTTGCATCTCATGTTCTCTGTTAAACTATCAGTCATTTAAAAATAAAACCACAGATCTTTATGATGTTATTTCCACCTCTGGTTCTGACATTTTCTGTCTGACTGAGACCTGACTCGGGAAGGAAAAGAAGCCCATATTTTCTCAATGTTTTCCATATAATTATTCTGTCTTTTTAACATGCAGAAATTCTTGTAGGGGCAGATGGGAGATCTCTTTCTAATACTGAACTACAAACAGACACACTTCTCCTGATGAAATTGCCCTTAGCAATACCACTTCATATTCTCTTGATCTATTTCCCCACATCTTTTGACTCTACCTACTGGCATGTTTTAACACAGACACCATCTGATGCTGTAGTTGATTTCCTAATCTTCATCTTAGGAAATTTAAATTTTCATGTGGCCAATTCCCTACACTCTTATGACAAATGTTCTCTCTTTTATATCTGATCTTGGTTGAGCATAACATATTTTGTTCCCTACTTATTCTACAGGACATAACCTAAATTTATTTTCTTTCTTTTCAATGATGTCTCTCTCTTGAAGACTTTTCTGATGTTCCTGTCCCATGGTCAGATTAGGTGTCTAATACAGTATGACATCACAGTCTCTTACCAGGAATTTATTCTAGCATTGACCCATCTTTGCTTCCTTCACTTTGTTCTTTCTATCCCTTGGGCTCCTTTTACTAAGCTGTAATAAGCGCTAGCGCATGCTTACCACACCATAAAACAGCTTACCAAGGGATGTGCTGAGGTGTCCTGTGGTAAACGTCCAATGTATGCAAGCAACCCACATGCATAAAAAATATTTCTGCATTTTTCTCTGAGAGGGTATGTCTGGGGGGAGGAGAGAGTCCACAGCCACATTACCGCTTGCTGATTAGTGTGGGATTAGCAGGTGAGCCCTTACCACCTACAAAATGGTGGTGGTAAGAGCAATCATGTTAATGGCCATACACTGATGGCAACATTAGAGTTTGTTTAAAACAAAACAGATCCCAAACAAAGTGCTCCAGAACAAGATCTTTTTATTAAAACAATCATCCGACATGATCCACATTTCTCCCACTCATGGGCTGCTTCAGAGGTAATGATACCAAAGATGAGTATGCTAAATGTTTCACAATCCCATACAGCTATGTAAGATGCTCAACAGCACAGTGCTTGCAGCAGCATAGACACAGACGCGTTCAGAACAATCTGTGTCTATGCTGCTGAGTATCTTACATAGCTGGCTGGGATTGTGAAACATTTAGCATTCCCATTTTTGGTATCATACTCCTGAAGCATCACATCGGGTGATTGTTTTAATAAAGACATCTTGTTCTGGAGCACTTCATTTGGGATCTGTTTTCTTTTGCATCAGTTCTGGTGCAGATTTGAAGAGCCTCTCTATCACTTGCTGAATATTAGCGCTCGGCCATTTTCGATCTGCAGTTAAAATGGCCATAGCGAGTAGAAAAGACGCTAAGGCCACTTTTTACCTCACCTTAGTAAAGGGATCCCTTAATGACCAGGTTACACTCTGGAATTCTATTCTAGACTTCCAAGTAGAGACAGTTGCTTCTAAATGACATCAAAAGCATCTCTCTACTTCTTAGAATCCATAGTTTCATGATGGTCTTCATCTTTTAAAATGTCAGACATGGCACACTGAAAGGTGTTTGAGAAAGTACAGGACTTCTGATTGTTTTTCTGCTTATAAAACAAGTTGTAATATATATCATCAGAAAGTTAAACTAGCCAAGAGATCGTAATATATCTCCTTAATAACTAAGGCTGAAATCAAACCAAAGAAACTTTTTTTCTATCTTGACTGAATTAACTTTGTCATGTAAAGGGACTCATATGCACTGCTCTCCATCTATTGATGAGCTTGTGCAGTTCTTTGTTACCGAGGTGACATCATTACAGTGATCTCTGCCTCCCTTACTGCAACTTTCAATGACTAACTGGTTTATGCCCAACTTGGGCTCTGAGATTTCTAGTCCTTCCCCACTTGAAGATACCCCTCTGATCACTTCTTAGTTACCAGTTAGTTCTTGGGACTTATTCAAACTACCTTCCTTTGCTGTATTTACTAAAATGACCCTTTCAGCAGCCCCTAGGATTAAGTGCTAACCCGGCTCAGTGCAATAGCCAAAGGGCTATTGATCACGGTGATGAGCGGCAGGCTGGCTTCCCTAGAGCCAAGTCACACTTCCTCCCAAACATTGCAGTCATTTCAAAAATACCAGCGTTGAAATTGAAAGTGTGTGATTACCCCACAGGTGTTGGATTGGAAGAGACTTCCAGCAAGGTTCACAATGTAGCAAAAGGTTTATTGCACAATGAACCCTAAGACAGGTAACAGTCTAACATCTTAAGACTGGTCTCAAAAATATGAGGTGCATAAAAGGTTAAAACATTTATTAAGTAGTTACTTTAAAATAATTTCAGCATAATGTCTCAACTGTACACTAATATTTAAATGAGCAACATGCAATATTTTCTTGTTTTACAGAAAGTTTTACCTGAACCTCATCCCAGATGCTTCCACCTAACCACCACCCTGTCTCAATGTCAGACAAGTATTTCTAGTATTCCCACTTCCAAAGCTTACTCATTTTTCCCCAAGTGAATTTCTCCCCTTTTCCTGTTTCAGTTTTCTCCCAGACTGGTTACAGCCAGGAACCACCACCCCAAACCAGTGCAACTGTCCTAACTCGAGTGCTCAGCTTTCAAAAGAAAAGAATCCTTCTGTCTTCACCGGCTCACTGCTCTCTTGTATTGGTTAGTCACCTTAGGTACCAAGAATCTCCTCCCCAGGATCAGAGCTAGAACCAGAATCTTAGGGAACTCTGATGACAAATAGGTGCATACTTCTTTTCTCAACAAAACCAAAAAGAGAGACTCCTTCCCTATATGATGTGAGCTCAAGTATAACCTGGCTCTTCGTCAGGAACCTTTGTGGAAAGTTAGCTAGCCCAGAAAATAAAAGATGAGTATGTTCCCTTAACTGGTTTCCCAACCAGGTATGTGTGTGGTACAGGGGTTGGGGCTGTAAGCCCTCAATATAGGGGATGTGGGTTTGATTACCACTATTAGTCTGCTATCGAGATAGACATGGGGAAGCCATCGCTTACCCTGAGATTGGTAGTATGGAATGTTGCTACTGTTTGGGTTTCTGCCAGGTACTTGTGACCTGGACTGGCCATTGTTGGAAGCAGAATACTGGGCTAGATGGACCATTGGTCTCAGTATGGCTATTCTTATGTCTTAACCCAATCTATCTGGCAAAATGCTCCTACTGTAGCTGCAGTGTGGAAACCAGGAAAGCTTATCCCTAACCCTGTTCCTAAACCTAAGCTCAAATGTGCAGGTGTTTTAACCAGTCAGGCTTTTAATCTGTCCCAGGCTCTGGCTCAGCCAATCACCTCAGCAGCTTTGGTCAAGTCAGTCTCACATATGTAGTCTCCTAAAGCCTCAGCCCTCTGACCTCCACTCTCAGTGTTCACAACTTTACTTCCCAGGCAAGCCCTCCTAAACATTTCAGATCTGCTAGCCCCCCCAAAATTCTAAAGTTTTCCCAAAAGAATCACCAAGAAAATGTAGCTGAACCAGGAAAGATAAAATGAATTCCTTTTAACCAGCAGGAATACAGACCCAAGCAATTTAATGGAACTACTGTAAGCCCCTTCAGTAGGCTGCAACGTAAAGAACCAGACTTTCTCATAACGCCTCAGACTCCAACCTCAACTCCTTCTAAACCTATGTAATACAAACTTTAGTCAACAAGTTGTAAACTCTGTTCCTTTTCCTGGCCCACTCCTCTGCTCAGCACTAAACCCCAACTGACTCCAATGGTCACAGGCACTCTGTAAGCAGCTATCAGGCTTATTTTCAAAAGGGATCGCCGGCAATCTTCCGACACAAATTGGGAGATCGTCAGCCAAATCGAAATTGGTGCCGATTTTGGCCGGCTTCAACTGCTGTTTTGTCGCGGCGCCAGCCAACATTCAAGGGGGCGTGTTGGTAGGGTAGCGAAGGTGGGATGGGGGGTGGGGGTGTGGGTATGAGATGGCCGGCTTCGCCTTATAATGGGAAAAAAGAGGCCGGCTCGAACGAGCATTTCGCCGGCCAGACTTGGTCCATTTATTTTTAGGACCAAGTTTGGAAAACGTGCCCCAACTGACCAGATGACCACCGGAGGGAAGCGTGGATTACCTTCCCTTACTCCCCCAGTGGTCACCAACCCCCTCCCACTTCAGGCAGGCGGACCCAGGCCCATCCCCCCCTACCTGTTACATTTGTGGTGGTAAATGTGAGCCCTCCAAAACCCACCACAAACCCTCTGTACCCACATCTAGGTGCCCCATAAGGGCTATGGTAGTGGTGTACAGTAGTGGGTAGTGGGTTTTGGGGGGGTTGCTGGGGGCTCAGCACACATGGTAAGGGAGCTATGTACCTGGGACCAATTTATGAAGTCCACTACAGTGCCCCCTAGGGTGCCCGGTTGTGTCCTGGCATGTGAGGGGGACCAGTGCACTACGAATGCTGGCTCCTCCCACGACCAAAGGGCTTGCATTTGATCATTTCTGAGATGGGTGTCCTTGGTTTCCACTGTTGCCGAAAATCAGAAACGACCAAGTCTAGGGACGACCATCTCTAAGGATGACCTAAATTTCAGGATTTGGGCGTCCCCGACCATATTATTGAAACAAAAGATGGATGTCCATCTTGTTTCAACAATATGGGTTTCTCCGCCCCGGGACGTTTTGCACTTCACTCATTATTTTAATGACTACTATCATGTCCCTCTCAGTCTCAACATCTCTTCTCCAGGCTGAAGACTCCTAATAACATTCAAGCTATGCACACTAGGATACAGAATTATTTTTGGCCTAGTCCCCGGTTACATGACAGACCTACAAACTCTACCAACATGCTACATCAGCAAAGAATCAAGGAGCTACCTAACACTCCACTTCCTCAGCTACAAGGGTCTACACTACCTTTTAGTTCACAAGTTGAGCATCACATATGTATGCACGCAGAGCTGGAACATACTACCAAAGACTCTAAAAAACAAACAACAACCTGACATTCTGTAAACCGATCAAAGCCTTCTTCTTCAAAAAATTCTTCTACAAAGATTCAGGGGATCACCAAAATAGACAAATCAACCTGAATGTACCTTATTAACTTGGTTTCTCGCTAATAATTAGAACTCTATCTTCTCCTCTAATTATTTTCCCCAGGCCTATCATCCCTGCTAATCATCTTCCCCTACAACTATCGATCTCACAAATAATCAGTTTTCATCCCTACCTCATCAACAGACAACTTCATCAAAGGTAAACGTTTTACTCTGTAAGCCACATTGGAACAATGCAAATTGGAAAATGTGGGATATAAATGCCTATATAAATAAATACATAAATAACTTGTTGAGCCTTTCCTCACATGGAAACTGCTCCATTCCCTTCGTCATTTTTGTCACTCTTCTCTGAACCTTTTCTAGTTCCGCTATGATTTTTTTTAGATTGGGCGACCAAAACTGCACACAGTATTCAATATGGGTAATTCTATAAACTAGGTTCTAACATTATATGCTGAATAGTGGCATTTATTCATATATGTGTATACATATATGCTTAAATGCCAAAAGTTTGCTTGAGAACTATTCTTTAAATACACATCTATCTTACATAGCACATAGTTTACAAGTAAGCGTACACGAGGGCAGAATCTGAGCAGAGCATGGGCAGGACTCAGAGAAGCTTAATTTATAGAATACTATATTACGTGAACATTTCCCGCATTTAGGTACATATTTACCCAGTTATGCTCCTGCTCCCTCCGAAGAGAACAGAAGCCAGCATGTCTTGACCATGGGTAGATACTCAAGGCCCCACAATGGACAGGTGTGATGCCTGTCCTTATGCAGATTGTAGAGTCATCGCCTTAGGGGAGTGAGGAAAGCAAATAAACAGTTCATGGCAGGGCGGTAGGGAAGAGGAGAGATGTTGAAACAGGGAGATGGATGGAGAGAAATGCTGGACACCATGGGCAGGAGTGGGGGAGGGAAATGAAGAAAATGTGGAGGGGCATAATCGAACGCGAACACCCATCTTCATGGGCGTCTATCTCCAAGAACGGGTGCGTGAAGGGGCGGGGAAAACCGTATTTTGGAAAAAATGGGCGTCCATCTTTTTTCCGATACTATGGTTTGTGCCAGCCAAATGCATCGGATTTGTGTGGATTTGAGCTGGGCAGTATCGTTTTTCAGCGATAATGGAAACCGAAGGAGCCCAGCTCAAAAACGACCAAATCCAAGGCATTGGGTCATGGGAGGGGCCAGGATTCGTAGTGCACTGGTCCCCCTCACATGCCAGGACACCAACCGGGCACCCTAGGGGGCACTTGTAACAATTTGAAAAATAAAGTTAATTACCTCTGAAGTCCATAGCTCCCTTCTCTTGGGTGCTGAGCCCCCCAAATCCCCCCAAAACCCACTCCACACAAATCTACACCATTACCATAACACTTATGGCTGAAGGGGGGCACCTAGATGTGGGTACATGGGTTTTGGGGGCGGTTTGGAGGGCTCCCATTTACCACCACAAGTGTAACAGGTGGGGGGGGGATGGGCCTGGGTCCACCTGGCTGAAGTGCACTGCACCCTCTAAAAACTGCTCCAGGGACCTGCATACTGCTCTGATGGAGCTGGGTATGACATTTGAGGCTGGCATACAGGCTGGAAAAAAGTTTTTAAAGTTTTTTTTTTTTTTTAATTTAATGAAGTCTTTATTAGGCATCGATAAATAATACAATACATATGTAACACAATACAGAACCATATAGTCTGGTACAAACAATGTACATAACTATAGCACCCAAAAGGTACCAACATAATATCAATGCTAGGACAAAAACTTATTATACTTCAATTTTTATCCAATTTTTGTGATTTTGACCCCCCCCTTCCCACCATCACTCCCTCCCCCCTCCCCCCCATCTATTCCCTACTACCCCCCATCCATCAACCAACACATCTCTCAACCAGAGCACCGTTGTAAGAAGGGTTCCCAAACTCTTTTCCATTTAGACATGGTTTTCCGTTTTACGGCAGTCAGTCTTTCCATCTCACACATATATCTTATTTTGGTAATCCTTCCCATTGGGGGCACCAACGGGGATTTCCAACTTTGAGCTAAATTTATTCGGGCCGCATGCACAGCACACCTTGTCATCATCCACTGGTCAGACGTTAGACCTGCCGACCTGGATCCAAGCAGGAAAACTAAGGGATGCCACTGCACAGACCGACCTAGCCACCTCTGGAGTCGTGAATACACCTCCCTCCAGTAGGCCTGTGCCTTGGGACATAGCCACCAGATATGACCGGCGGCCCCCAACCCCCCACATTTCCTCCAACAAAATTTTGATACCTGAGCAAACATGTGATTTAATCGGACCGGAGTCAGATACCACCGGTAAAAGACCTTTATGGCGTTTTCCTGCGTGGCTACTGCCAGTGATGACCTCAAAATCTGCTTTTCCAGGGCCACCCAGCCGGACTCAGGCAATGTAAACTGCAGCTCCTGCTCCCATCTCTGCCTGTGTAGGAGGGACGGTTTAGCTCTGGTCCCTTGGTAGGCATACAATCTAGTTATCATACCCTGCGTGTCCTTGTCCTCTACACACATCTCCTCCAGCTGGTGAACTTCTCGCCTCAAACATTCTACATAAGCAGGGCTCTTCAAAAAGTGCACCAGCTGCAGGTAAGCGTATCGATCCCCCTGCCTAAGCCCATAGTCATCCATCAGTGTCTCAAAGGGCACAATAGTCTCTCCCACGTGCAGCTGCCCCAATGTGTCTAGTCCGGACTCCGCCCATCTGCAAAAGGTGACACTCCCTATCCCTGGTTTGAACAAAGGGTTGTCCACTATCGGAGCTAAACCCGAAACCAATGGCTGCTTGTCTGAAAACATAAGGTCCCAATAGTGGAATGTAGCCTGCACTGTGGGCGGGAATCTATCCACAACCTGTACCTACCCACAACCCACATTAACTGTCCCAGTCTCCGAGAACCCACCAACGCTTACCCAATGTCAACCCATACGTGGTGATCCTCCCTTTTAAACCAGGCTACCGCCGCCCTGGCCTGAGCTGCCCCGTAGTACCAGAACAAGTTGGGTACCCCCAGCCCTCCCAACCGCTTACACTTATATAGCAGGGCCCTGGGCAAACGTGGCCTCTTCTGATTCCAGATGAAGCAAATAATCGCCTCCTGCAGACCTGATAAAAATGATCTGGACAATTGCATGGGAAGGACCTGGAACAGATAAAGAAGCCGGGGCAAAATGTTCATTTTTACTGCAGCAATCCTCCCGAACCAGGACAGTCCCATAGACATCCATCTGTCCAGGTCCCTCTGTACAGCTCGCTTAAGTGGCGGATAATTACTGGTAAACAGCTCAGACAGGTTGCCAGGCAACTGAACTCCTAAGTATCCTAACGCTCTAGCCTCCCATTTAAAGACAAAAGACGCCTTCAAGGTGTCCATGACTCTCGGAGGAACTCCCACAGCCAGTCCTGTGGACTTGTTAGCATTTAGCTTATACCCAGATATTGTCGCATATTCCTCTATCACCTGCATTAAATTAGGCAAAGAAATTAATGGGTTGGTTAAGGTCAAGAGGACATCATCTGCGAATAAGGCGATTTTATACTCCCTCCCTCCCACCTGTACTCCAGCAATGTTCTCATTATCTCGAACGGCATCCGCCAATGGTTCCATTGCCAGAGCAAACAAGAGGGGGGATAGTGGGCAAACCTGCCTGGTTCCTCGACCCAGCCGAAATGATTCGGAATTCCCTCCATTGATGCGCACACAGGCTTGTGGTGCCGAATACAAGGCCCTAATCCACGTTCTATAAAACTGTCCTATCCCTACTCTGTGTAGGACCTTGTCCAAATACCCCCAGTGGACCCTATCAAATGCCTTTTCTGCGTCTAATCCGAGCAGTACTACTGGTCTAGCCTTCATCTGGGCTGCATAGACAAGGTCCACTGTTCTCCTTATATTGTCCGCTGCCTGTCTTTTGGCCACAAACCCTACTTGATCCGGGTGGACCAGACTAGGAAGCACACCCTCCAATCGATTCGCCAGGACCTTAGCTAAAATTTTCACGTCCGCATTTAATATGGAGATGGGCCGATATGAGGCACACAACGTAACATCTTTACCTGGCTTAGGGATTACAGCCACCCACGCCTCCATCATAGTCTTAGGAAGGGGCACACCCTCCCTCACTGAGTTGACAATCATTGTCAAATAGGGGGCCAGCTCTACTGCGTATACCTTGAAAAATTTGTTGGTGAATCCATCCAAGCCAGGCACCTTCCCTGTGGGTAAAGTTTTAATAGCCCCAATGACCTCATCCACCCGCACCGGACATTCAAGCTCCGCCCTCTGTGATTCGGTCAAGACCGCCAGCCCCCTGGCCTCCAGATAGGCGTCAATTTTCTCAGTCTGCACAGTGGCATCCTCCCTGTATAGGTTCTCATAATATTGGGCAAAGCACTGTCTGATCTGCGCTGAACTGTGCACTACCTGCCCCTTGCCATCTCGGGCTCTCAAAATGTGACGAGAGGATCTCAATTGCCTTAGCTTGACTGCTAGTAGCCTACCGGGTTTGTTAGTGTGTTCATAGTAAACCTGATTCATCCTTGCATGTGCAAATTTCAAGCTGTCTTCGTGCAACGAGCTGAGCTCCAGTCTAACTGCCTGCAATCTACGCAGGTCCGACAGAGAACCCGTGGCCTTATATTTAGCCTCCAATGCCCCAAGTTTGTCCATACATTGGGTTAATCGAGCTTTGTATGCCCTCGCCCTCCGACCTGCTCCCTGTATAAAATAGCATCTCAAGACTGCCTTAAAGGCGTCCCACACCGTACCCAGAGAGGGTCCCGAGTCTAAGTTCATATCAAAGTATTCTTTCAAAACTGGACGGAACCCAGCTACCAAGTCTGGGTCCTGTAGCAAAGTGTTATTAAGCGTCCATCTTTTTTCTCTCGGTTCCTCTCTTAGGGACCTATAGAGGACTCTCCTCCCCCCCCAGACAGCGCCTTGTCCAAAAAGATATAGTCAAGCCTAGAGTAGGACAGATGGACCGGGGAATAAAATGTGTAATCTCTCCCCCTGGGGTGTGTCAGCCTCCAAACATCATACAGGCCCAACTCATCCACACAATCTTTTAAGGCCTGTGAAATTTTACAGTCCAGCGGGGCAGGAGGAGTAGAGCGATCTAATCCAGGCTGCATGGTGGCGTTAAAGTCTCCTGCCATTATTACTTTACCCTTGGCAAAGCCCTGCATCTCTTTTCGGAGACGGAGGAAAAATTCCCCCTGCCTCTCATTTGGTGCATATACACTTGCCAAGGTATACTCCTCCTGTTCCAGCATGACTTGCAGTAAAAGAAATCTTCCTTCCCTGTCCTTTCTAGAACGTACAATCTGCACCTGCACATCTTTATGAAATAGTATAGCCACCCCCCGTTTTTTAGCCCCCTTTACATCTGAGGCACACACCACCAGCGGGTACTGTTTGGAGGACAACAGGCCTTCATGTTTTTGCATTGTGTGTTTCTTGCAAAAAGACCATTTGAGGTTTCATCAACTGCAGTTCGCGAAACAGCGCATGCCTCTTGTAAGGGGAGTTCAGCCCCTTAATGTTATAAGTAACCAATTTAAAACCCGCCATTGAATATTCTGTAAGTGCACCCCACTTCAGGTGGAGAACGCCTATCCTGCCTTACACCCCCCCTCTTCCGACCCACTTGCTTCCTGGCCCCTCTGGTTCTTCTCAGTCCCATATCTCTCCCCCCCCAAATCTTCCCCACCCTCCTCCCATACCCTCCCTGCCCCACAATCCAATATCCACCAACTGGTACCATGTGGCACCAATTGGGAGTTGCAAGGAAGTGACCCCCCTGGCCAAACGAACTCACTATTAAACAGGAATTTAACACAAATAAACACTCCCTTCGATCCCCCCCTCCCCCTCCCTCATGTGTTCACAAACATATCAGTATTTAACTTGTACCATCCTTTATTGTCCACCTCTCTCCCAATTGTCTCTCTTCATCACCTCCTCTCGAGGGCCCTCGGCTTCAAATTCCACATGCAGGCTCCTTGATCTCACCTCTGTTGCTCAAGTCTTGGGCTTCCTGGGTGTTTTCTCTACCCTCTTCCACTTCTGGTCGTGCTTTTGTGGAGGATGCCACTTCCACTGGGTAGGGTAGCTGTAGAAGCCAATCCAGCCTCGTACAAAACTTTCCAGGCCGCTCCCACTCCTCGACATCTGTGCTGCGCACCCTTAATCTCAAAACAAAGTGCAAACGGGAATGCCCACCTGTAGAGAATCTTCTCTCTCTTCAAAATCTCTATTACCGGTCTCATAGCTCTGCGCGAATTCAAAGTGAATAAGGAGAGATCCTGGTATATTGCAATTCGCTCCCCGTTGAATTCCACGTCGGGAGCCTTTCTAACTTTCTGCCATATCTGGTCCTTGCAGTTGTATGAAGAGAAACGCACTACTATGTCCCAGGGTTTATTGTCTCGCATTTTCCCCAGCGCTCTATGAGCCCTGTCGATGCCCATTGCAGCTGAATCAAAGTCTTCTCCCATCAACTGGGCACATATAGTGCGCACCACCTCCGGGACTGCTTCTCGGTCGCCATTTTCTGGGACTCCTCTGAATCTCAGGTTGTGTCTGCGCCCTCGATTCTCTAAGTCATCTAATTTATATTGGAATTCCTCCGACTGTTCCATTAGCTTGGCTAGGTGTTTATCGACCTCCTCGTTTTTTTCCCCCTGTTCGTCCGCCCGCTCTTCCAAGGCTTCTACTCGGCCTCCTAGCTCCCGCAGATCCACACTCAAAGCATCCACGTGCTCTAGGATCTCTTCTTTAGATGTTCTAATTTCAGCTCTAATGGTCTCCAGGCAGCGCGTCAGGTCCGCGGGAAGAGCTTGCATAGGGGCCGAGTCCATGCATCCGGAACCATCCTCCCTCGAGGAAGCTGATCCTGACTCCGATGGGCAGCGCGCTTTGGGGGATGGAGGTCGCGCAAGGCCCCGTTCCGCTTGCCTTGTGGCTGGTCTGTCATGGTCGCGCTGCTGTGCTCCGCTTTTCTTGCTCATGGTGATTTGCCTAGGACGTTCATCACTCACTTGTAGCTTCGTCCGCGTGTTTGAAGAGGTTTTCTGATTCGGATGGCACCTTTGAGAGGGTAAGGAGGCACGGAGCTCAGGGATTAAGCGGCCATTCAGCCTCGTGACGTCACTTCCTCCCTAAAGTTTTTTTTTTATATATTTTATTTATTGGTGTAAATCATTATTTCACTACAAATTATGAATATGCAATAGGCATTTACAACAGGAAAAAAAAATAAAAACAAGAAATAACATTTAAAGCCTGTTTGTCCACAGATAAAGAAACATTGGTTCCAAGAATCAAGAAATATAAATGTAAATAACAAGAAAAAAAAAAAAAAATTTAATCCCCACCAGTTGCTACCTCAGGTTACTGATCCCAGCCTGCATTTTATGGAGGGCACACCACATTCATATCTACTCTAGCATCAAGAAATTCTTTTAACTGTTTAGGGTCAACAAATTGAAATTGTTTACCCTCAAGCGTTAAATTACATATACAAGGAAATCGTAGTACAAAGTTTATTCCCAATGCCAACGCTCTAGGACGCTGTTCCAAAAAGGCCTTGCGCCTAGCTTGAGTGGGCCTTGAGAGGTCAGGAAAAACGCGAACCTTTGAACCCATAAACAGATTTTCCAAGTGTCTTAAGGAAAGCCTTAGTATTGCATTGCGGTCAGGTTCCAAGACAAAAGTAACAAGCATAGTAGTCCTCTGGGTAATAACCTCCAGTGAGCTCTCAAGGAATGAAGTTAAATTCATTCCATCCCCCACCATTGGGAGGTTTCCATCGCCCCCCTGTGGGTTCCAGATGTAATAGGCCCGTGTTATGGGGGGCAATGAATCCTTGTCCATTCCGAGAATGTCCACCATATATTTCTTAATCATTTCAACAGGTGAAATCAGAGGAGATTTAGGAAAATTTAGAAATCTAAGATTAAGTCTCCGAATCTGATTCTCCAGATATTCTGTACGTCTATGAAGAAAAACATTGTCCTTAACCAAAGCAGTCTCTAAAGTTCCCATTTCTTGTAATTTAGTATTCAAATTTTCCAATTTCAAGGCCTGCTGCGCAGATACCTGTGCTTGGAGTAACGCAGCTTCAGAAACAGTTCTTATATTATCAGTATTTTCTTTCAATGTAGGTTGCATGGAGATTTGAATATTATGTACCATATCCCATAGTGACTCTAATGTCACAATTGCTGGTCTAGTCACGCCAGAAATTCCAGGAGGGGATTGAATTTGAGCACCAACTTCAGATAATTTAGAAACAATTTCCAAAGGAAGTACCTGTAAAGCTGATTGAAAAAGCTTTTCTTTCAGTTGGGGACCATTTTCTATCGCCGCAGTCCTTCCCTCGAGCAAGTTAGGTTGAACGCCTTCATTCTCCCTCACTGCTTGGGCTATCGGCAATTCCCTTCCGGGTTGAGGCGGAGCAATGCGCTCTACAGGGCTCAGGGAAGCCCCGTTAGCGCTCTCAATCGACGCCGATGCGTCGAGAGCGGCAGAGGGGGTCGAAGTTCCCCGAGGTCCCGGTTGCTGCGTTGGAAATTGCAGAGTCGTCTGCCGGAGCGCCGAGGGTGTCCCAGGAGCCGAGGAATGCTCCCTAACTTTCCCCCTCCGTTTCCCCATCGAGGAGGGCACAGAAACAGCGAAAACAGCAGAAGGAACTGCAAAGGACCTCAGCAGCAAACTCAGGTGCGTCCGGTCAGAGCGCCATCTTGGAACCCCTAAAGTTGTTTTTTTTGGGTGGAAGGAGGTTAGTGACCACTGGGGGAGTCAGGGGTGGTCATTCCCGATTCACTCCGGTGGCCATCTGGTCATTTAGGGCACTTTTTTGGGACTTGTTCATGAAGGGTCCAAAAAAAGTTACCCAAATTCACGCTAAAAACGCCTTTCTTTTTTCAATTATCGGCCGAGGATGCTCATCTCTCCTCGGCCAATAAACACACCCCAGTCCCAACCTTCACCATGCCTCTGACACGCCCCCATCAACTTTGCCCATTTCCGCGACAGATTGCAATTGAAGACGCCCAAAATTGGCTTTCGATTATACCGATTTGGGTGCCCACGGGAGAAAGACACCCATCTCCCGATTTGGGTCGAAATCTGGGCGCCCATCACTTTCGAAAATAAGGCGGAAAATGTATTTATTTTCAAAACTTCTATTCCGCACTATCTTTGGGATTCTAAGTGGATTACAGCAACATTCACAATCTAATACATAAATGATTCATAACAAAATATACAATACAGTGACCAACAGATTCATAATTTAAGATTCACTGAGTCAATTTTTAAACATTAAACATGCAAACTGAAAGCCTGACCAAATAAAAAGGTCTTTAAAGAAACTTTAAAATCTTTCATGCCCCTTATGAGTGGATATTCAATGGTTTTTTTTTTCCACATTTTGAGTCCCATTACATAGAATATTGACAATCGATTCTCTTTAAGGTATATCATATAAAAAGAAGGCACATCCAATAAATAAGAAGCTGCTGACTGCAGAGTATGTGAGGGTTGATGCAAATGTAAAGTAGATGATACAACTAGAGAAATCTATTAATCATAACCTTGAACACCAACAATAATATCTTGTAATATATCTGAAATTCTATTGGCAACCAATGTAATGCCATTAAAACAGGTGCAATAAGTTCTCATCGAGAATGTCCACTAATCAACCTGTGCAAATGATGGAAACCATGAGGGAGAAGGGAGGTAGGAAAGGAGAGGTATGCATGGGGGAGGAGAAAGATGGGATGATGGAGAGAGGGAGGGAAGGAAGGAGAGAGCTGCCAGAAACCATGAGGGGAACAAAAGAAGGAAGGAGACATACTGAAGACCATGGGGAAAGGAAAGGAAAGAGAGAGATGCTGGACACCGAGAGAGAGAAAGGAAGGAGAAACATGCTGGACACCATGAGGAGGGGGAAGGGGAGGTAGAGAAGAAGAGAGGTGCTGAAGATGGGGTGAAGGAGATGCTGGAGAACATGCAGGGAGGAAGGCATGAGAGACATGTTGGTGGCCATGGAGGGGGGAGGAGGAAAGGAGAGAGATGATGAAAAGGGGTGAGGGAGGGAAGGAAGGAGAGACATGCTAGAGACCAATGGTGAGGAGTCAGGAGACACATCCTGGAGACAATGGGGAGGAGGAGAGAGGGAAGGAGTGAGATGCTGAAGAGGGGCTGAGGGAGTAGGCAAAGAGAAAAGCCCTACAGGCCAGGGGAGGGGTAGAGAGGGAGGGGAAGAGAAAGATGCTGCATGCCATGGGGAAGGGGGGGCAGAGCTTGAGTACCCCCAAATAAAAAGACATTTTGCTGCCCCTGAAAGTACCTACTTTCCTTTATTTATTTATTTATTTATTGCATTTGTATCCCACATTTTCCCACCTCTTTGAAGGCTCAATGTGGCTTACAATACATCAAGAAAGGTTTATATATTAGAAAATCTGACAGTTTAGTAAGGCAAGGCTTTCCTTTACTGAATGCATATAAGCTCTGCCCCATTATCTATGTTTACTAGGGATGAGCAGAAAAAAACATGACATTTTATGTTTTATTTATTCATTTGATAACAGTATGCACTGTTTATGGAGATTGCACATTCTGTCCTGATAATGTATGCATCACACATGCACACACTATCACATAAGAGTCCACTCTTTCCAAAAGAGTGAGCCCTCTTTGCAAATAATGTGCACTCAATGACATGGCCCCTGGAACGAAAATGAAGACTAAACCAAACCAATGCTGCAAATGATACCGGAAATGAAATGAAACAAATGTTTTGGGGCTATCCAACCCCTGTGAGATGGTCAGGAATTTTGCCCTTCAGAATGCTTTCTACCATTTTGCCCTGCATTGACATCAGGCTAACCTACAAGGGTTCTGTTTTTCTCAGGAATAGCACAGTTACCATGTATTTTTCAACATATTCAAGGGTGGGTGGGAAGATGAAGGGTTTCTAGAAAAATCTTGCTGCCTACTCACTTCCTGAACACTAGGCACAAAACGTTTTTGAGTGATTACAGAGCTTCCAACACGAGACTATTTTGCATCACTTGCCATTCTCTACATTGCCAGCCACCTGCAACCCGGAAAAGGCTAATGAGATAATTTTAAATATTAGCAAGAAAAACTGAGAGAATGTGGACCCTGGCAATCTGATGCAAGTGCTGAATAAACAAGAATGTGAAATTACGAAATAGTTCCACAGAACCCAATGAGTTTTGCACGTACTGCATGTGCAAATTATTGTGGCCAGTGTGGTAAAGGCAAGGGCACTGGCTTGCATCTATTCTGTATTTACTGAACAGGGCAATCAGTTAATGCACCACAGGCTCTGTGTTATATGCTATGCCAGATAGCATGGGATCACTACATGTAACATGATACAGGTCCACCATAAATAAATAATGAGCTCTGAAGTGCCCCCCCCCCCCCCCCCCCCCCGTCAATCACTCCCCATGATCCAGTCTCACTGATGCTACTTCACACTTAGCTTGGGGGTGTCTAAGTTTGAAGGAGTAGCCTAATGGTTAGTGCACTGGGCCTTGATCCTGGCAGCCAGGGTTTCAATTCCCACTGTAGCTCATTGTGACCATTGGCAAGTCACTTAACCCTCCATTGCTCCAGGTATAAAAACTTAGATTGTGAGCCCTGTAGAGACAGAGAAAGTGCCTGCATATAATGTGTACAGCACTGCATATGTCTAGTATCATTTATCATTTATGTATTTACTATACCGTTTCAAATTGCATTCACAAAACAGAATGGTTTACATCATAATATAAAATCTTATATTAAAAAAACATATAAGAAATCCATCAATTAATAGAAAAGCACAGCAAAACTAAAAGAACATTCTAAAAATAACAACATCATTGAGCAAGGAAAACCATTCATAACAGACTACATAAGCAAACATATTATGTTACTGTATATTCATTCTGCATATTTTCTCACTTTTAACTCAGATTATTTTCAAACGTATTCTGAAACAGATATGTTTTCAGAAGTTTACGAAACCGAATATAGGACTCTTCCAATCTTATGATCTTAGGGAGACAGTTCCAATGAGAGGGGGCTAGAAAGAAGAAAGCTGAGTTTCTAGTTGATTCCCATCTAGCCTTTTGTGGTGATGGGATTACTAATCTACTGTCTGTAAGCGATCGAAGTGTTCATATAGGTGAGTATGGCAAGGTAAGGTTTGCTAAGTATGATGGAATCAATAAATGTAAAGCTTTATGTGTCAGGGCAAAAATTTTAAATTTTATTCTGGCTTCAACTGGAAGCCAGTGAATATGATATAACAGTGGTGTAATCCTATCATATTTTGAGGCCCTACAGATAATACGAGCTGCGGTATTCTGTATCATCTGTAACCGTTTTAAATTTGTCTTGGTAAGTCCTGCGTAGATGGTGTTGCAGTAATCCAAGCGTGTTGTAATATATGCATGTGTTAAAGTACATAATGAAGCTTTATCAACTGAATTTCTAATTGACCGCAGTTTTCGCAAGTGATAGAATGATTTCTTGACTACCTCAGATATTTGTTCATTAAATGATAATGCAGAGTCAATAATGACTCCTAAGTACCTAAAAGATTGCACCGTTGGTATCTGCTTATCCAAGAAGTAACAGTTTTATCTGGATTCAGTACTAAATGATGCCTTTTAAGCCAACTAGCCACCTCAGCAAGAAAGTTTTGAATTTGTGTTAATTCAATATTTAATGGTTTTACATAGTGAATCAGAAGAAAGTCATCAGCATACGAATAGAAACTAATACCAAAAGACTGAATGAGTAGAGTAAGAGGGCTAACATATATGTTGAATAAAGTTGGTGATAAAACCGATCCTTGTGGTACCCCACAAGACATCGGATATTCTTTTGAGATAGAACAATTTTGTACTACTTTAAATGACCGATTAGTAAGAAAAGAGGTGAACCAGTCATAGATCGTACCTGTAATACCAATTTCCTTCAAACGATTAAGTAACAAATTATGATCTATAAGATCAAATGCAGCTGATAGATCTAACGAAATAATTAATGCAATATAACCCTGCTCCAATCTAGAGTATATTTCACGTAAAACATAAGTTATAACTGTCTCTGTGCTGTGTCCTTTCCTAAAGACCGATTGTCTTGGATGTAGTATATTTTTAGTTTCTATGCAAATCTGTAGTTGATTAAACACAATAGTTTCTACTACTTTAGATAAAAATGAAAGATTAAACACCGGACAATAACTTCCAGGAGAAGATGGATCTAAGGAAGGCTTTTTTAAAAATAGGCTTTACCAAGGCCTTTTTTTTTTAAACTGTTGGCACTACCCCTTCTGTGAGACTTTTTATGATGATTAAATATAGATGAGCTTGTAGTTTTAATGATTAACTTTTCAGCCAATTTGATGGTATCGGATCTAGTGCACTGTATGTAGGTGAAATGTGAGACATTAGTTTTTGAAAAGATATTAATGATGGAATGTCAAATTGATACCGTACTCCTGATGAAGATGGATTTATAGTGGATGTCTCCTCTGCATCTGTAACTTTGTCGAACTGAGACCTTAAATTATCAATCTTTGATATAAAAAATTTCGCTAATATTTCTGATTCTATATATACTGTCTCTTTATTTGTACCTGGTTTAGATGTCAAATGTTTCATGATGCGAAATAACTGCTTTGACAAATTTGAAGTGTCCTGTATTTGTTTAGAGAAGTAACTTGTCTCTGCTATCTTTAACTGTATAATGTAATAACGTTGGCATTGTTTACATTTATCCTTTAACTCTGTTGTTTTCCCTTTACACCATAATTGTTCAGCTCTACGCAGTTGCTGTTTACATAATTTTAAACCAGGATGATACCATGGTTGAGATGTGTTCATCCTTAGTTTCACTGTTTTCACAGGGGCAATATTATCAAGTGCCACTGAAAGAACCTGATTCCAAGTAGTAATTTGTTCTTCTACGGCTAAGTCAGGAACGTTTTCTGGGAATCTTTCTGAAATTGAGGGCAGAGTAGCAGGATCTATCTTTTGTAATCTTTTGTTTGAATGGTATTTAAGGTAGATCTCTGTATTGGTTTAGACAATATTAGATTAAAAAAAAGAAAAAAGTGATCTGACCAGTAGCACTATAGAAATGATTATTAGTAATAGTAGTAGCATTGAGTGTTTGGGAGTTTGATCAGGGGTGGGGGGCTGCTGGGTTTGCATGGGGATGGGAATTAGCATCAGGAGTGTCAGATTGGCCTTGGGAGGTAGGTTAGTGGCATCTGGGTTTTGGGGTCTGATTGGGGGAGTGGGCACTGGCTTTGGGGAATGTCAGATTAGCATTGAGGGGTGAGAGCATACTGTGCTACCTAACTTCCAGTAGCTCAACTTCACTATCAGCAGTTGTGATGGCTAGCATGGGGTATAACCCCTGTTCTAGCTGTCGTGGAGGGGCATAATCGAACGGGGCACCCAAGTTTTCCTGAGGGCGTCCTCGCAGGACGTCCCCGCGAAGGGGCGGGGAGACCCGTTTTATCAAAACAAGATGGGCGGCCATCTTTCGTTTCAATAATACGGTCGAACACGCCCAAATCTGAACATTTAGGTCGACCTTAGAGATGGTCGTCCCTAGAGATGGTCGTCCCCGATTTTCGGCGATAATGGAAACCGAGGACGCCCATCTCAGAAACGACCAAATCCAAGCCCTTTGGTCGTGGAGGAGCCAGCATTCGTAGTGCACTGGTCCCCCTGACATGCCAGGACACCAACCAGGCACCCTAGGGGGCACAGTGGTGGAATTCAGAAAAAGCTCCCAGGTGCATAGCTCCCTTACCATGTGTACTGAGCCCCCCAAAACCCACTCCCCACAACTGTACACCACTACCATAGCCCTTAGGGATGAAGGGGAGGCACCTAGATGTGGGTACAGTGGGTTTGTGGTGGGTTTGTGGTGGGTTTTGGAGGGCTCACATTTACCATCACAAGTTTAACAGGTAGGGGAGGGATGGGTCTGGGTCCGGCTGCCTGAAGTGCACTGCAGTACCCACTAAAACTGCTCCAGGGACCTGCATACTGCTGTCATGGAGCTGGGTATGATATTTGAGGCTTGCATAGAGGCTGGAAAAAATATTTTAAAAAATGCTTTTAGGGTGGGAGGGGGTTAGTGACCACTGGGGGAGTAGGGGGAGGTCATCCTCGATTCCCTCCTGTGGTCATCTGGTCATTTAGGGCACATTTTTGTGGCTTGGTCGTAAAAAAAAAAGGACCAAGTAAAGTCGGCCAAGTGTTCATCAGGGACACCCTTCTTTTTTCCATTATCGGCCGAAGATGCCCATCTCTTAAGCATGCCCCAGCCCCACCTTCGCTACGCTTCTGACACGTCCCCGGGAATTTTGGTCATACCCACGACGGAAAGCAGTTGAGGGCACCCAAAATCAGCTTTCAATTATGAGAGAAGGACGCCCATCTCTCGATTTGTGTCAAAAGATGGGCGCCCTTCTCTTTCGAAAATGAACCAAATAGCCAGCCACACTTTCACCCACCCATGCCGTACCCATCTCCTACCCACTTCTGTCTTAGGCAGTTAATGCAGGATTTTTACTACAAACCTGTGCTAATATCTACCACATGGCAAAACCTGTGTTAGCTGTTTAATGCAACTTAGTAAAAGGGCTGCTAAGTTACAGGCAAATAACACAAATAAGAAAGCTATCAGGCCCCGTACCAATAAAGCTTAAAACATTAATATTTCTTCAAAGCATAGGAAAAAAACTGTGTTAAAAAATTTCTCACGTCTGGAACATTCTTTTCTGCATTTCTTCTTTCAAAATTCCCCTCCTTTCATTTTTTTAAAATATCTTTGATTTCCTTGATCCTGCTAAATCTGAGCACCACCCTTCTCTCTACCCAGTGCCTGTTTAACATCATTGGGTTTCTTTCCTTATCCTTGCTGTTTGGGTAATAGAAGCAGGTGACTCATAAGGCTGATGAGGCATAATTATGAGTTGGAATATATGGAATCTGATAGATTTTCTGTCAATGGGGTCATAAGTATTGCCACACTGGGCCAGACCAAAGGTCCATCAAGCCCAGTATCCTGTTCCCAACAGTGGCCAATCCAGGTCACAAATACCTGGCAAGATCCCAGAAAAGCTCAATACATTTTATGATGCTTATCCCAGAAATAAGCAGTTAATTTACCCAAGTCAATTTAATAATGGTCTATGGACGTTTCCTTTAGGAAGCCGTCCAGACCCTTTTAAAACCCCGCTAAGCTAACCACCTTTACCACATTCACTGGCAACAAATTGCAGCATTTAATTACACGTTGAATGAAGAAACATTTTCTCCGATTCGTATTAAATTTACTCCTTTGTAACTTCATCGCATGCCCCCTAGTCCTAGTATTTTTGGAAAGAGTAAACAAATGATTCACATCTACCCTACCCATTCCACATCACTCATTATTTTATAGACCTCTATCATATCTCCCCTCAGCCATTTCTTCTCCAAGCTGAAGAGCCCTAGACGCTTCAGCCTTTCCTCATAGGGAAGTCGTCCCATCCCTTGTATCATTTTCTTCCCCCTTCTCTGTACCTTTTCTAATTCTACTAAATCTTTTTTGAGATGTGGTGACCAGAATTGAACACAATATTCGAGGTGTGGTTACACCATGGACCGATACAAAGGCATTATAACGTCCTCACTTTTGTTTTCCATTCCTTTCCTAATAATACCTAATTTTCTATTTGCTTTCTTAGCTGCCGCAGAACACTGAGCAGAGCATTTCAACGTATCATCAACGACGACGCTGAGATCCCTTTCTTGGTCAGTGACTCCTAACATGGAACCTTGCATTACGTAGCTATAGTTTGGGTCCTAAAAAAAAAGCCTATAAAAAAATTGAAAATGGTCTTATTTTATGGACATGCTAGATATGAGCTTGCATGGGAAAGTCCCATGTTAGGATGTACTAAAGGGGTCCTTTTACCAAGCTGCACTGAAAAATGGTCAGTGGTGGTGTCAGCGTGTGGGTTTTCCTCATGCTATGGCCACTTTTAGGGTCAGATTGGCAACCCCTAATCAGTTTAGTATTATTGGGAACAGACCTCTTTCCTTCCAGCATGCACTAGGGGATAGCTGTAGACCAAAGTGGCAATGCCTCTGCTTGTTTTTCCTTCTTCTTAGCCCCTTGAGCAGGAAGCTAAGGTTCCTGTGGGCTCCAAAGTGAGGTACCCACTTGCTGTACTTCTACTAGCTCCTTACAGACCACCTCTAAGAAGGAGGGATTCCTCCTAGCTGGATCCCCTCTGGGGGAGGAAGACAAGGCTCCTCCCAAAATCTCAGTTTTTATACTTCCCTTCAAATGCTCAAGCCTCAAGCCTCAGTCTTATTAGGCCACTGTGTCAGAATATACCTCCACCTATTCAGATCTGATTAGCAACTTTCTGGGGCAGGGGACTAGAATGTTATTCATGCAACTGCAAAGTAAAGCACATTTCGGCAGTGTCCTACACCATGAAATATTGTTCCTGCTTAGCAAGCATCAGTATCTCACCCATCCAATCTCCCTCCATCCCATGTTATACTGTTCCTTTTCATTTCTTTTTATCTATCTATCTATCTATCTATCTATCTATCTATCTATCTATCTATCTATCTATCTATCTATCTATCTAGGTCTTTGTCTTCATGTGTGCCTTTCCTCTTGTATCTGTGTGACAGTGTCTCTTTTTCCCTCCGTTTTCTGTGTGTCTCCACCCCTCTAGGTGTGTGTTTCTATGTCCTTCTCTGCTGGGGACAGTGTCATATAAACAGTTTCCCTTTGAAAATGTGGGCCAGTTAAGTCCACAGCTGCAAGGCTCCCTGTGGACTTTGCACCTGCTTTGCTGCAAACACAAAGTAGGCTACCAAAGTACAAGAAGGGATTTCAGAATCAAATCCCCATATGTACTTTGCCTCTCCTGCCCCATTTCTTTCCATTGCAGCTAAAAGTACACAGCTATAAAACCATTTGAATTTTTTTATCCTAAAAGAGTTAACTTTTGTAAAGAAGGCACTAACATTCACACGTCAAATAGGCATGTAAGTTATTAGAATAGCGTCATAGACATCTGCGTATGCACTATTCTGTAAATACACGCATACCTTATTTAGTCGCACATCAGTGGAGTCTGAGCAAAGTGTGGGTGGGGCACAAACATGCATAGTTTATAGAATATTATATATTTCATATGTATCTCTGGCAACTAGGTGGGAGCATTTACACCAGCACTATGGCTGACATACAGGGATGGCCTGACCATTAGGCCATCTGAGGCAGGGGCCTCAGGTAGCACTCTTTTGGCTGCGGCATCTCCCCCCCCCCCCCCTTCCTTCCTCCACCCTGTTCCACGACTTTACCTTCTTTTTACATTTTTTAAAAGTCGGTGGTGGCAGTGATTCCCATAAGCTACTGTACCGCCAGCACCCGCCTCTTCCCTTCACTGCAGCTGCCTCTCTGATGTAACTTCCTGTTTCCTCAGAGGCAGCCGTAGTAGACAAGAGGCGGGTGCTGGCAGCAGGGCAGTGTATGGCAATCACTGCTGCCGTAGACTTTTAAAAAATGTAAAAAGAAGGTAAAATCGAGGAACAGGGTGGAGGAAGGAAGGGGAGATGCCAGAGCCTGGGGGAGGGGGTCATCTCAGCCCTGCCTCAGGCAGCAACTTGCCTTGGGTCACCCCTACTGACATAAGTAATCACACCTATCCAGATATGTAGGTACTGGACAGTGGAGGAGTGGCCTAGTGGTTAGGGTGGTGGACTTTGGTCTTGAGGAACTGAGTTCAATTCCCACTTCAGGGACAGGCAGCTCCTTGTTACTCTGGGCAAGTCACTTAACCCTCCATTGCCACATTGAGCCTGCCATGAGTGGGAAAGTGCAGAGTACAAATGTAACAAAAAAAATATTCAAAACAATTTAACTGGCCAGAAGCAGCTGCTAACTGGTTAAATCCACTAATTTTCAGTGCCACTTAATCAATTATCGCAAATGAAAATTACTGATTAGCATTTAAATGAAAGCTGGCCTTTTTTGTGGTGTGGAGTTGGCACTTGGTTAAATGTTGATATTCAGTACTTAACCAACCAGGGTAACTGCATAAATCACAGCCCTATTTTTATGAGCAACCCATAGCCAGTTAAGTTCTGAATATAGACTTAAATGGCCATGTGTTAGCCAGCTCCACATAAACTGGATATTCAATGCAAAAGACTGGACATGGCTTGGCACTGAATATCCGAGAATAATACCAGTGGCAGTGAGCATTTTACTGATTGCCATCAGCTGAATATTGAACTCGTAAATACCCAATTACTCTAGTATTATAAAAGGGAAAGTAGACACCTACGTTTCTTTAGAGAATAGGCTCCTTTTACGTGCCCTCTAGGTGTTTAAATGTAGATACCCTTATAGAATTGCCCTCTAAAGCAATAAAACACTTAAATCTTTCTAGATTTATATCTGTATTCTCACTCTCTAGCCTTCAGTCTTATTCCTTGTGGTAGTAAATCTCAATCTTTGAGATGGTCCACCCTCGGTATTTCTGCCATTGTAAAGAAACGTTTTCTCCTAAACTCTGCTCAGGAACACTCACAAAAATTATTGATGAGCAAATCCCTGAAATACTCTACTGATCAGCACTCTCTCTTCAGTGTGAATTTCTTTGATTTGGTGACCACTCAATTACTAATTACTGTCCTCTACCTTGGAGAGCAACTATGGTCTTTTAAGTTTATGCATGTTTAAAGCTTTTTGGAAACCCAAGTGTACTACTAATACTGTCCACCCCAACCTAATATCTGGTCACCAAATCAAAGAAATTGATCAGATTTCTTTGGCACAAACCACACTGCCTTGGATTCTGCAACCTATTAGACTCGATACTATCATTTTTTATATATATAAACATGTCCATTAATTTTCCCAAAGTCAGACTATCTGGCCTATATTTGCAATTTCCTCTCTATTACCATTTTTATGAGGAAGGATGCCATTTGCTCTTCTCTGGTTCTCTAGAACTTCTCTGAGTTCCTTAACCAACTAGAACTTATTCCATCCAGCTCTGTAATTTTGTCTAATTTCACTGTGAGAAAATGGACAATCGGACTACATGAATCATTAGAACACAAAGTAAAACCTCTCCCTATCCTCCCCATTTTAAGATTCCTTGTGTAATTTAAGGTTCTGGCATTCAGCAGCAGCAGTGATCAGCATTTTGCTGACCATCATCAGCGCTACACCCAGATATTCAACGTCAAGTCATGTCTTTGTGGAGCTAGCTAACATAAAGCCAATTTAGTGCAATATTCAGCACCTAACCAGCTATGGGTTACCATGTAAAGGTAGAACTGACTTTTATGCAGTCTTATTTATGTGGTTAAGTTGGCTGGTTAAATTCTGAATATCAGCACTTAACTGGCCCAGAATGCCCCCAAAATAGCCAGTTTTGAGTTCAGCACTAACTGTTTTTTTTCAGTGACGCTAATTGTTTAAGTGCCACTGAAAATGACCAGTTAGCTTGAACAGTCAATTTAACTGGGTAGGATTCGTTTCTGGCCGGTTAAATCGTATTGAATGTCAACCCCTAAATGATGATCTTTTTTTCCTAACTTTTTCAACTAACTCCTATGAAAACTATATTGGTTTTCATTCCCTCTTACTTTTTTTGCCCTTGGTACAAGAAACTGGAAAAGGAAGGCAGATAAATACCATATGGCCTATTCAGTCTGCCCATCCATGCCATCTACTATCCCTTCCTCTCCCTTAGAGATCCTATATATTCATCCCAAGCTTTCTTCAATTCAGATATACTCTCTACCACCTTCTTTGGGAGGCTGTTCCATGCATTCACCACTCTCTCAGTGTGACTCTTAGAAAGATGAATTGGAAAGTAGCTGTAAGGTGACCACTCACCCTGATGAAGGATAAATGAAACATGTTTCATGTCAGCAGCTGGTACCTGTTTGCTGTTATTTGAAAGACATTTTTTTCCTAATTCAGTACTTTGAATATAAATCTAGCAAAAATATTTTTTTCAGAATGTTTTTGAGAATGAAGATTGAAATGTATAATGTTACAAAACTGTAAAAAAATATTTATGGACTCATGATGAGTCTTGGTATATGTTCTTTTGACATAAATTGAGTTCAAAGAATTGATCACCTTCTGATGGTCCCTCATACCTAGAGGTTTTAGTTTGCAGAGATATGTGTGATGCTGGGATATGATGTTGATTGACTAAGTTATCCCCCCACCAATAATATTGATATTATCTCTTGAAGGAGCTCTTTCACAAAAGGACAGTAGGTTTAGCACTGGCTTGGCATGTAGCAATTCTTACCTACTGTCGAGCTCATCCAGGAGCATGGTGGTAGTCCTGCCTTTGCTACATGCCATTTCTGGTGCTAGAAAATACATTTATATTTTCTAGCTCCAGTGGATGTGCCCGGTGGTAATCAGGCAGCACTGTGGGTTATCACTGGAGGCCTCACCACTTCCTAACTAGGAGGCAGTAAGGGCTCAAGCTGTAAATGGCCACATGGCTATTTTTTAAATTACTGCATGGCCATTAACTGGCTTTTTAAAAAAACGCCCTTTTACCGAAGGCTGTAAAAGTTGGCCTACCACACACCATGCCACTGCGGGCCACCTTTTACTGTCATTTGGTAAAAGGGCCCCTAAGTGATTTATTTTATAAAATACACACAATTGCTTATAATGTAAGCCTGTACATTTATATCTGCTCTTGAGCAGAAGTAAAGTTTGCACCTTCAATCTAGGCATGATTTCTTCAGGATTTGTGCTACTATTTTTATAAAAACACATAGGTGTCATTTTCAAAGCACATAGATGTTTCACAATACCCCCAAAAGGTCTTTCTGCCAAAAAAAACATCAAAAGAGCAATTTTGGAAAGCAGAAAAAAAAAAGTCCAACACTGCAGTTCATCCAAATAGCAAGTGGCTGTGTTGGGGGCAGGTAGGAGATGTGTTTTGGGTAGGACTAGGGAGGACCTAAAAACAGGACATCTAACAGTAATAATCATACAGGAAGAAATGTCCTAGATTTAGCATGTCCTAAATTAGACCTGCTTCAATCACGTCCAGGGTGGAAAAAAAAAAAGGTGCTCTGATTGAGCAGCTGACCATTGCAGGGATTAAGACATAACCCCTCTGTAATTCCCAAGTGATTACTATCCCCCTCCTTCTCCCCTGAAAGTGAAACTGGAAAAGAAAATCAAGCTGTATGACAGCCTCAGGTATTACAGGCATTCTGACCAAAGCAGGAAGCAAGTGTGAGGATTAGTTTAGTGGTTATTGCAGTGGACTTCGAACCAAGGAACACATTAACTCATTTTTTAAAATTGTGAGCCTACTAGAAATAGAATTATACCTACCATACCTAAATATATAAGCCACATGCAAGTCTGAAGGTTATTGAAGCGGTGTACGGTCAGGCAGGGGCGGCCCAAGGCAATCTGCCGCCCCAGGCAAAGGATGAGATAAAGCCCCCCGGCTTCCTGGCCTATGCCTCCCACCCCCCGAGTTCAACATCTCTGCTTTCACATTCTCTTTCTCCCCCAACTCCACATGGTTTGGTTTCTCCTCCTTTCCTTTCTCAATCTCCTTCCCCGTCTTCTTTCTTTTGTTTTTCAAAAGGCGACGGCGGCGGCAGTGATTCCCATGTGCTGCCCTGCCAATGGCACCAGTTTCTTCTATGTATTGTGGTCCACCTCTGAGGAAACAGGAAGTTACGTCAGACAGGTGGCCGCAGTACAGAGAAGAAGCTGGTGCCAGTGGCAGGCCAATGTATGGGAATCACTGCTGCCGATGACTTTTTGAAAACAAAAAAAAGAATGTAGACTTGGGGAAGGGGGTTGAGAAAGGAATGGGGAAGAAGCCAGACTGTGGCCGGTGTGGGGAGTGAAAAGGAGCAAGATGCTGCTCCATGAAGTGGCACCTGATTAGGATTACCATACGTCCGGTTTTAACTGGACATGTCCTCTTTTTGAGGACACTGCGGGACATCTGGGCGGGTATTGCCAGCCTGCCTGTTTGAGTTTGTGGACAGACAGGCAGGCTGGTGGGTGGATGGGCAGGCGGGACTCAGGGTGTCCTATCCTCCCCTCCCCTCCTTTACCTTATTATCATGCCCTAGTGGTCTAGTGCCCCTTCATAGCAGGAAGGAGCCCCCTCTTTCCTGCTTGGCGCAGTTGCAGACCCGTCTTGCTCTCGGCACAGCTTCAAAATGGCTGCCGACAGTTCAAGTGGCAGCCTCACAAGACAGAAAGCAGCAAAATTAAGCTACTCTCAATATCCAGTATAATTTTTGCATTTAACACTACAGAATATTTATTTATTGGGATTTATTAACCACCTTTATGAAGATATTCACCCATACTTACAGTATAACTTTAAACAGATGGCTTATTGAGTTAAGGTCATAAGCTAGCCTGTTGCTAAATATCGACCCACATACTTTTAAATATTAACCTTTGTTTTGTATACTTATATCTAATGAGGGGATTTCTAAAAGCCATTTTCTCGAAAAATGATAATTTTCCTAACTATATAGGTTATTTGAAAATTTCCCTCCTTACCTCCGGTAAAAGTGCATGCTGCTGGTTCTTTCCACTTCTATGACTGTCAGGTGCTATAATTTTGAACTGATTGCAGCCATTCTTTCCTCACAAGTTGCCCCCCTAGGTGTCCACTAAGTCTGCCTAGGCAGGGACTAGGGTGACAAGGCTTCCACGTATTACAGTCAGAACTAGGATGCTGATACATGCTTCTTAATGTATATACTTTCTGATGGAGCAGATTCGCTAGGAATAAAGTAGCATAGAAAATGTAGCCCCTTTATAGATGTTGGGTTTGTAAATTCAGCCTTCCTGTCTTCTTCCTGAAAGTCATATATCTTCCTATGTTTGTAGAGTGCATATAAGATAGAAGCTGTGGTACTTTTAAACACTGAGATGATCATGGAATATCTGCAGGCATCACACTAAGGGCTCATTTCGCTAAGCTGCAGGAAGCAGTAAAAACTAGCGCGCATTCACCACAACTTAAAAAGGTTTACTGCACTACCCATGCAGTAAAAAATATTTTCTGTTTTTGTGCAGAGGGGAGTGTCTGGGGCAGAGATAGGGTGTTCCAGTGCTAATCAGTTAGCACACCCACATTGCTATGCACTAACTGATTAGGGCAGGATTACCAAGGAAGCCCTTACTGCCTACAAAATAGTTGTTATTAAGTGCTCCTGTGATATTTTTTTTTATGGCCACATGTTAATGGCAACATTAGCGCATGGTCATTAATTGAAAAAAAAAAAGAAAATTGTCCATTTTCTGGCTGTGGTAAAAATAGCCTTAGTGTGTGGGAACATAAGAACAGACATACTGGGTCGGACCAATTGTTCATCTAGTCCAGTATCCTGCTTCTAACAGCACCCAATCCAGGTCACAAGTACCTGAGAGAAACCCAAATAGTAGCAACATTCCATGCTACCAATCCCAGGGTAAGCAGTGGCTTCCCCCATGTCTATCTCAATAAAAGCTATGGACTTTTCCTCCAGGAACTTGTCCAAACCTTTTTTAAACCAGATACACTAACTACTCTTACCACATCCTCAAGCAGTGAGCTCCAGAGCGTACTATTCTTTGAGCAAAGAAACATGTCCTCCTATTTATTTTAAAAGAATTTGAAACAGTGAAAAATCTACTCACTTTTACCCATTCTACACCACTCAAAATTTTGTAGACCTCAATTATATCCCCTCTCAGCCATCTCTTTTCCAAGTTGAAGAGCCTTAAACTCTTTAGCCTTTCCTCATGAGAGGCGTTCCACCCCCTTTATCATTTTGATCGCTCTTCTTTGAACATTTTCTAATTCCGCTATATCTTTTTTGAGATACAGTGACCAAAACTGAATGCAATGCTCAAGGTGAGGTCACACCATGGAGCGATACAGAGGCATAGTATTCTTGGTCTTATTTACCATCCCTTTCCTAATAATTCCTAGCATCCTGTTCACTTTTTTGGCTGCTACCGCACACTAGACAGAAAATTTCAGGCATTGTTTACAACAACAACTAGATATTTTTCTTGGGTGCTTACTCCAAAGGTGGACCCGAGCATGAAGTAACTATGATTTGGATTATGCTTCCCAATGTGCATCACATTAAATTTCATCTGCCATTTGGATGCCCAGTATTCCAGTTTCCTAGGGTCTTCCTGACATTTTTCACAGTCCATTTGTGTTTTGACAACTTTGAATAGTTTTATGTCACCTGCAAATTTAATCACCTCACTGGTCATTCTGATTTATAAATATGTAAATAGCACAGATCCCTGTGGCACTCCACCCTCCTCCATGGAAAAAAATGGCCATTTAACCTTACTCTCTATTTCCTATCCAATAACCAATTCTTAATCCACAGAAAAATATTACCTCCCATCCCATGACTTTTTAATTTTCTCAAGAGTCTCTCATGAGGACGTTTGTCAAAAGCTTTCTGAAAATCAAGATACACTACCAGGCTTATTTTCGAAAGAGAAGGACGCCCATCTTTTGACACAAATCAGAAGATGGGCGTCCTTCTCCCAGGGTCACCCAAATCGGCATAATCGAAAGCCAATTTTGGGCGTCCCCAACTGCTTTCCGTCGCGGGGACGACCAAAGTTCCAGGGGGCATGTCGGAGGCGTAACGAAGGCAGGATTTGGGCATGCCTAACACATGGGCATCCTTGACCCATAATGGAAAAAAAAAGGCGTCCCTGATGAGCATTTGGATGACTTTACCTGGTCCAGTTTTTCTTATGACCAAGGCACAAAAAGGTGCCCGAACTGACCAAATGACCACCGGAGGGAATTGGGGATGACCTCCCCTTACTCCCCCAGTCGTCACTAACCTCCTCCCACACTCAAAAAAGAACTTAAAAAATTTTTGTGTCAGCCTCTATGCCAGCCTCAAATGTCATACTTAGGTCCATCGCAGCAGTATGCAGGTCTGTGGAGCAGTTTTATTGGGTACTGCAGTGCACTTCAGGCAGGCGGACCCAGGCTCATCCCCCCCTACCTGTTACACTTGTGGTGGTAAATGTGAGCCCTCCAAAACCCACCACAAACCCACTATACCCACATCTAGGTGCCCCCCTTCACCCATAAGGGCTACGGTAGTGGTGTACAGTTGTGGGTAGTGGGTTTTGGGGAGTTTTAGGGGGCTCAGCACACAAGGTAAAGGAGCTATGTACCTGGGAACGTTTTCTGAATTCCACTGCAGTGCCCCCTAGGGTGCCCGGTTGGTATCCTGGCATGTCAGGGGGACCAGTGCACTACAAATGCTGGCTCCTCCCATGACCAAAGGGCTTGGATTTGGTCGTTTCTGAGAAGTGCGTCCTTAGTTTCCATTATCGCCAAAAATCAGAAACGACCAAGTCTAAGGACGACCATCTCTAGGGATGACCTAAATGTCAAGATTTGGGCATCCTCGACCGTATTATCAAAATGAAAGATGGACGCCCATCTTGTTTCGATAATACGGGTTTCCCCGCCCCTTCGCTGGGACGTCCTGCGAGGACGTCCTCAGGAAAACCTGGGCGCCCCTTTCGATTATGCCCCTCCACATCAACCAGCTTACTTTTAGCCACATGCTTATGAAGAAAATTGGTAAGGGAAGACTTCACTTGGCTGTACTCATACTAACTCTGTCTCATTAAGTCATGTTTGTCTATGGGGCTCATTTTTGAAAGAGAAAAACATTTAAAAAGTGGCATATAGCAGTATTTGGATGTTTTCCTTCTAAAACATTCAAATTATTATTTTCAAAATCTATTTTGCAGACCTCTATCTATGCATTTCATCTGCAGTGCATCCAAATCACAAGGGGGTGGGATTAGGACCCTCCTAAAACTTACACAATTTTCTGCCATAATGGAACAATACCAAAATGTCCAGAACTAAAACTATGATGTTTTGAGCTAGACCTGTTTTAATAATGACTAAGCCAAAAAAAAAAAAAAGTACTCTAAATGACCACTGGAAGAATAAAGGAATGACCCCTCCACCATGATGCAAAAGAAAAAGTACATACCAGCCTCTATGACAGCTTCAGATGTTATGGCCAGTCCTATTAAAGTAGCAAGCAGGTCCCTGGAGAAGCCTAGTGGTCCATGCAGTGCATTGTGGAGAAGGGGAACTAGACCTATAATCCACTCTAACTGTTACACTTGTGGTGGAAAGTGTCAGCCCCCTAAAACCCACCAAAAACCTACTATACCCACATACAGGCAACACATACAGCCATAAGGGCTATTGTAGTAGTATATAGTTGGGTACAGTATGTTTTTGGTGGGCTTTGGAGGGTTCCCTATACAATATAAAGAGGTAAGGGTGAGATGTGTACCTGGGAACTTTTATGTGAAGCCCACTGCAGTGCCCTCTAGGGTACCCCACTGGTCTGCTGGGATGTCTGTGTGGCCAGTCTACTAAGAATGCTGGCTCTACCTACATCATGGTGGCTTGATTTTCTGTTTTTCAATTGGACATTTTTTTTTTTTTCGAAAATGGTCTAAAAAGATTGATGCACCAAGCACAAAACATCTTGAAAATATCTAGCAAATGCCCATTTTGGAAACAAAAAGATAGACGTTTTTCAGTTTCAAAAATGGCCATGTTTACCACTTGGTTTTTGGACATTTTCAGTAAAACGTCCAAAGTTGGATTTAGTCTTCTTATCAAAAATGCCCTTCCACGTGCTCTGTAATTTTATTCTTTATAATAGTTTCCACTATTTTGCCCAGCACTGATGTCAGGCTTACCGGTCTGTAAAACCCACGTAAGGCACTTGGTAAAAGGATACTTAAATTTGCAAAAGGCACTGTTCTTTCTGGGTAAATCTCTCTTATCTGCACCCTTCTCCTCCACTGCGAACTCCAGACTCCGTTCCTTTTATCTTGCTGCACCTTATGCCTGGAATAGACTTCCTGAGCCGGTACGTCAAGCTCCATCTCTGGCCGTCTTCAAATCTAAGCTAAAAGCTCACCTTTTTGATGCTGCTTTTAACTCTTAACTCTTGTTCACTTGTTCAGAATCCTTATTTTATCATCCTCACTTTAATATTCCCTTATCTCTTGTTTGTCCTGTTTGTCTGTCCTAATTAGATTGTAAGCTCTGTTGAGCTTCATGTTCAAGTGTACAGCGCTGCGTACGTCTAGTAGCGCTATAGAAATGATAAGTAGTAGTAGTAGTAGCATAGTTATATATTTAGGTCAAGTGTAGGTAAACAAAGAAATTAGTCTGTCAAGGCCAAAAATTGCCTAGATTGAAGTGACTGCTTGGGGATGCATAAGGACAGCAAAAACAAACCATGCTGAAAAATGAATTGCAAATTTTCCAAGGATAAAACTATTCCCTCCTGCCTTGAAGATATGACAGCAAATTGTTAAATGAACATTTATCAGTTACATGTCCAATAAGACCATTATGTATCCAACTTGGTTTTGCTGAAGTGAAGTGGTGATAGTATTTTCAGCTAACAACACATTCTATAAGTTAATTACATTGTGTTAATCTCCTTTGCTTTAAAGACAGTAACATTTTCCTTGAACTGATGGTATGTTTGAAAGTTGCATACCACACACACCCAAAGTTCTTTGGTTTCTGCAATAGATATATTTGATATATTTCTCATTTCAGATGGCGCAACTCATATCCAGAATGGAATGCCACTCCCTCCCTTCTTACCACACTCTTATCTTTGTTCCAAGACTTGAAGAGGAAAATCCAGTTCAAGATACTCTTGTGCAGAGAGTTGTTTACACTGGGATCTCTTTCTATCTTTCCAACCTTTTGACACCTTCAACATCCTTTAGTGCTATGCATTCTCAGTATGAGAATCAACTGGGTCTCCCGTCTTCTTTTACCCATTGGTAGAACATATCAGACTCACACGTTTTCATACTTTGGTTCCCAATATCGGAACTCTCTTCCTCTTACATTTGAAGTGAATTTAATGATTCTCGCTTCATGGTTGCCCTAAACATGCATCTCTTTTTTCTGGTCTTCCTAGAATGTGGAGTGGGTCTGGATCAGATGGGCTTGTGAGAACAAGATTCCCTCTACTCTCTATCTTTCCTTATCTTCCCTTCTTTATCCCTTATCTATTCAGATTTTACAAATTTGTATTTTTGTTTCCTTTTCCTTTTTGTTCTTGAGAAATTTATATTTGTCAGGGTTACAAAGTGTATATCAAATGATGGAATAAACTAATTTTTTCAGTTCAAACTTTTTACTGAATCCCCCAAAATACACAATAACATCAATACAACTGGTACTAACCAAGGAAGCGTTTTTGTATATCTAATAGTGAATTAAAGAAAGAGAATTTCATCTTTGAGTAAGTATTTGTATAGACTGATCCAGTGGCTGCCACATCAAATGAGCAGAAGTTGTTTTAAAGCATAATTTGGTCCTGCAAAAATGTATATTCAGCAAAATAGCAATTTTCTTTCCATTTTGAAAGAATCATCTGGAGTATTAGAATGATCAATAGATCAAGTAACTTGATTTGCGAATCCATAAGGTCTGTATCCAAACCTTGTGATCTGAACACAACTATCCCCAATGTAATATGATCTCTTAAATGCAGTATTTTTTGTTTTATGGGCGATACTTCCATCCAGCATTCAGTTCCTTTTTCAAGAAATACTAAATGGGCACAAAAAACGCAAGCATATTTTCTGCCCTTATTTCTTTGAATGATTTATGATGGCTGCTCATTGTGAACAAGATGTTCTTACTAGAATAAGAGGGGCTCACAAGTAGGGGGCAACAACCTTCAACTCAATGATGCCATTAATATAGTTTCCAACATAAATATTTACTTATCTAAAAGTACTCAGTTTCTGATCCTCTCAAGCTACTGACATTAGCTGCACACTATCAAGAAAAGGTTCCACTTAGGTGATGGGCTGCATTTTAAAAGCTAACATAGCAAGTAGCAGTATGTTATGTTACATTACACTTAAAAAAGGACCAAAGAGGATCACAATAAAGAGTTGCAAAGCAGCTATAGATAATAACAGTTATTTACCAAATAAAATAAAAACCTAGTGTGAACCACACTGCCTATCCAACACAAGAGACCAATGGCTTCATGTCAAAATCTGCTTGCTGAAGTACAAGTTGAAATCCAGACCTCAAAGAAATCATACTTTACCTTTTTGGTCCGCCTGAGCCGCTGGGTCCTCTTAACAGGTCCCTTTCTTACTCAGGGTGAAAGTATTCTACTTCTAGAAACACTCTTCCAGGTCATCCCAAATAGGTCCAGGGGTTTCAGTTCTCCCCTCCAGGCCCTAATAGCCACTGGATCCAGTGTCCCCTCTCTTAGGGCTTCCCAAGTAGTTCAAACTCTTAGTGATTCTCGGTATATAAATGATAGTAACCCACTCCAATGCCATCCAGGACTGGGTCAGCCTGTCCCAGCCACCACACGTGTAGTCTCTACCCCGGACTACAACCACCACAGCAGGATCCTAGGAGTCTACCCTGAGTATGATGGAATGATCTAAAACCAAATGGTCCTCCTATAGTTAGAGGGTAACTTCTCTTCTTGAGGGGATGTATCAGGATGTCACTCTGTCATATATCATTAAACAGATACATGATAGCAAGCAATAAAAATACAGTAGGTGTTTTCTAAATAGATAGGTTTTTGTTTATGTCAGAAAAGGAAGAATACACTAATCTATCTTAAATCCATAGGAAAAGCAGACCACACTGAGCTATTTAGTTCTCTTTTATACCATACTCCTTTCAGAGAAGGAAAGAAAAGTAAACATGATTCTATAGCATGAGTGGAGCATAATCTATTTGGAAATGTAAACAGGTTTATCAGATATTCAGAGCTTGATCCCACAAAAACGTTAAAGTTTCTAATAGGACAATAAAGCCTCTGTAGTATAATATGATCTAAAGCCAAATTGTGTAGGGCTAAATCAATTGTGTTGGTCTAAACACTTTGTTAAAAAATCAGCTACAACAGCCTCACATGCTTTTGCTAATAAGGGTATATAGTAGTTGCTGGTCTAAAAGTTACTGATAAGGTCAAATGAGCAGCAGAAAAGTCACTTGTAAGTAATTCTTTTGATAAGAGAGGAAGGGAGAGAGGGATCCAGTGCTCATTTTCAAAGCACTTAAGCTTACAAAGTTCCATAGATTGCTATGTAACTTTGTAAGTCTAAGTGCTTTGAAAATACACCTCGGAGTGACCTAGAAATTACAGTAATGTTTCTGTTTATTAATACACGATATACCATCTTAAGTAGAGAGGTGTGGTGGCCGTGTTAGTCCACTCTTAAAGGTTATCAATAAGAGAGGTGTGGTAGCCGTGTTAGTCCACTCTTAAAGGTTATCAATAGAAATTAAACAAAATAAAACATGAAAAAGAAAATAAGATGATACCTTTTTTATTGGACATAACTTAATACATTTCTTGATTAGCTTTCGAAGGTTGCCCTTCTTCGTCAGATCGGAAATAAGCAAATGTGGTAGCAGATAGTATATATAAGAGAAACATCAAAGTAATGGAAGTATTTATAGCACTTTTATCTTTGTTCCCTGCCATTTGCCAGCATCTTTTTGGTGAATCAAGATTTGGAGACTTTTGAATTTTGTGACCATTGAAAGACTCCTGATGCAGGAGGCTTCTCCAAAACACGGACCATGTCGGGTCTGTTTAATAACATACTGAGTTGATGCTTCTAACCTTGAAGGCTCCTTGTACTTTTTTTGGTTTGTTACACATGATCTACCACCATTACTGACATGCCAGATCATAGCAGTTTACAACAGAATAATGTATACATTAAATAAATGGAAAAGAATGCCATATTCAAAATAGAAAAGTAGCTGCATGCATACAGAAGTCAGTCACATAAGGAAGCACCACCCTACATTTCCATCTATGATTCACACTACCCTAAGCAAATACAGAGAAAGGGAAGCTAAATGTTTTCTGAAAATAGTGGGCTTTAAGCTGTGACTTAAATTTATCATATGAAAGTTCCAATCTAATCCATGCTGGTAGATCATTCCAAAGCCTGGGAGCCGAAAAGAAAAAAACAGCCTGCCTTGTTGTCTCATAGTGTGCCTGTTTGGTGAAGGCAGGACCATGCAGTATGCATCAATGGAACGTAATGTTCAATTTGGCATGTATGGAATTGTCAGGGATGATATAAAGTGCATGTCCCAGATGTAAGGCCTTATGAGCTAAACACAGAATCTGAAAATAGATACGGTACTTGACTAGCAACCAATGTAGCTTTGCTAACAGTGGGGTGGTACGATCACTCTTTCGGGCCTGACAGAGAACATGCACAGCAGTGTTGTACAGTATATACTGAATTGCAATAGTCTAATTGTGTTATTAAGAATGCATATGCAGGGAATCAAAATGAAAGAACTTCTTTATTGAATGAAGATGGCTATGAAGCCCTGCTTGAGTACCTGAGAGATTTGCATCTCAAATGAAAGTTTTGAGCCAAAAATGACTCAATCATTGAAATTGGTAGGTTGAAATATCTAAATGAATCAACCATTGGAATCGGTAGGTTGAAGAGAACTGAGGTAACAGTAGGCTGTGGGTGGTTGCCGGTAACCAGTATGCAATTGTTTTTGCAGGGTTAAGGACTCATTTGTTTGTGGACAACCTGTCAGAAATGGCCAGTAAACATACCTGTAATACAGATAGATCAGACGAAATGGGAGATGTTGGAAAGATTATAAGAATATCAGCACAGAAGAAATATCTAATATTAAAGTTCTGAATAAGTGTTGACAGCAGGCTCAGAAAGATATTGAAAAACAAAGGAGACAGGACAGAATCCTGAGGAATCCCACAGTGTAGGTCTATATCCATAGACATTGAGGTAGAGGTGACCACAGAAAAAGTTTGGTATGAAAGATATGAGGAAAACCACTTTAGTGTGGTGCCAGATAGACCAATAGCTTGGGGTGTAAATTAACAATCTATCAGGCTTATTTTCGAAAGAGATCACCGGCGATCTTCCGACACAAATCGGGAGATCGCCGGCGATCTCCTGAAACCGGCCAAATCGGTATAATCGAAAGCCGATTTTGGCCAGCTTCAACTGCTTTCCATCGCAGAGTCAGTAAAATTTCAAGGGGGCGTGTCGGTAGGGTAGTGAAAGTGGGACGGGGCAGGATGGGGGCATGCTCACGAGATGGCCGGCTTCACCCGATAAATGAAAAAAAAAGCCAGGCTTGACAAGCATTTTGCCTGCTTTACTTGGTCCCTTTACTTGGTCCCTTTTTTTTCATGACCAAGCTTCAAAAAGGAGCCCCAACTGACCAAATGACCACTGGAGGGAATGGGGGATGACCTCCCCTTACTCCCCCAGTGGTCACCAATCCCCTCCCACCCCAAAAAAAATTTTTTTAATTGAAGTTCTCGTCAGGGACCTCCTAAATCAAAACTATCTTTGCTCAGTTTTTTTCAGTAGTACCAGTGGGATTTGAACCAGCCACCTCTGGATTACAAGACCAGTGCTCTAACCACTTGGCCACAGCTCCACTTATTTGGGTATCCCTCCCTTTTGATTATGCCCCTTCAGGTCTCTCTCAGCCAATCACAGACAGGGGTCTCTCTCAGCCACTCACAGACAGCTAAATGCACTGTGATTGGCTGAGAGACCCCTGTCTGTGATTGGCTGAGAGAGACCTGAAGGGGCATAATCAAAAGGGAGGGGTACCCAAATAAGTGGAGCTGTGGCCAAGTGGTTAGAGCACTGGTCTTGTAATCCAGAGGTGGCTGGTTCAAATCCCAGTGATGCTACTAAAAAAGTTGTCCCTGACAAGCACTTTGATTTTTTTTCCCCACTTTTTTTGAAGCCGGCCATCTGTAAACCTGCCAATCTCAACATTTGACCTAAATGTTGAGATTTAGCTGGCCCCAACCATATTATCGAAAGAAACGATGACCGGCCATCTTTTTCGATAATACGATTGGCACCGCCCCTTTGAGGAGCCGGCCCTGAAGATGGCCGGCACCGTTTAATTACTCCCCTCTATGTCTACCAGCCATATAGCAAGAAGTAGAAGAATAGCCTATTGAGGAACCAGCCTAAGAACTACCCTAAGTCAGAAATCAAATCTTGCTGCTCCCACTGGCATGCCTGGTGACATTAGGCAAGTCCTTTTGCTCTTCATTGCATCAGGTACAAAGGTGGAATCCAAGCTCTCAGGAAAGGGAAGTGTCTACAATATCTGAGTTTACTTTTAGAAAGGAGAGCAATTAAATCCAAAGTCATTTTATCACAGCCACTCACGGTATTTGAGAAGCAGTCACATCATAGAGTGATACAAAGGCATTATAACATACTCATGTTTGCTTTCCATTCCTTTCCTAATAATTCCTAACATTCTATTTCCTTTCTTTGACGCCGCTGCACATTGAGCAGAGGGTTTCAACCTATCATCAACGATGACACCTAGATCCTTTACCTGGGTGGAGATTCCTAATGTGAAACTTTGCATCACGTAGCTATAGTTTGGGTTCCTCTTCCCCACATACATCAGTTTGCACTTGCTCACACTAAACGTCATCTGCCATTTGGATGCCCGGTCTCTCAGTCTTGTATGGTCCTCTTGCGGTTTTTCACACTATTCTTGGAATTTAACAACATTGAGTAACTATATGTGTCATCAAAAAGAGGCAGTTTGTTCTTTATAATAGTCTCTACCATTTTGCCCAACACCAACCTCCAGTGGAGGAGTGGCCTAGTGGTTAGGGTGGTGGACTTTTGTCTTGGGGAACTGAGGAACTGAGTTCAATTCCCTGCACAGCAGCTCCTTGTTACTCTGGGCAAGTCACTTAACACTTCATTGCCCCATGTAAGCTGCATTGAGCCTGCCATGAGTGGGAAAACACGGGGTACAAATGTAACAAAAATAAAAAAATCTTCCAGTACCATGTTTGACTTTAAAGACAAAATACATATTACTAACAATAGCTCTGAAAGTTCATTTTTCGATTCTATCAGTACTCTGGGATGTAATATGAAAAGTAAATGTGTAGGTTAATGTGATGTTATTCAGAAGAGGTTTTCTGACAATGATGGTGGAGTAATTGTAAGGCCAGCCTTATCCTTTATTGGAGTAGGGGGTGCCACTAAGGTCTTTCCTCCTTATACAATATTTGCTTTATTTTTATGATGAAGTATACGTGCCTTAGGGTGAGAAGTACTGGTGTTATTCACAGGTTTCCCTAAATTGAGATTCCATCTGGTTGTACTATTACTGGTATCTCTCCCACATTTTCCTTGGTGAAAACTGAAGCAAAAAATTCATTTAATCTCTCCGCTATGGCCTTGTCTTCCCTAAGTGTCCCTTTTAGCTCTCGGTCATCTGGCAGTCCAACTGATTTTTCTACTGGCTTCTTGCTTATAATAACAAAAAAAGTTCCTCTGAGAAAGGATTTATTATACAGAGCAAAAAGGTAATTTAAAAGTGTGCCTACAATTTATAAAAAAAGTTATTTTATACAAGCAACATAAGTGTCTATGTACTTCAATGACTGTATGTCTGCATATAGGCTCCCCAAGGTTGTGCATTTAAAGCCTATTCTATAATGGAACCAAGACAATGAGATTCTCTTATAGAATTCATGTGTAGCCCAGTATCGACACACCTAACACCTACACACTCACAATTACACCAACCATAGAACTCATGTAGGTGCAAGTGCCTAAATATGGCAGCAACACATGTAACTTACAGTATTCCATAAACTAACATGGATGAGAGTTCATCTATGTCTCACCCATCCCCTGCCCATGTGCATGCCTGCTTGTTATGTAAGAGCCATCTGCTATTAACATCCTGATCCACTCCCTGGTCATTAGTTAGTGGCCAATTTTCAGACCACAAGAGTTAGACTGGCTAACTCCCACAGTCAGCACAGAGCCCAGACATTCAATGATAGGCCAGCATTGAATATCCAGTTTACTTTTGGCTGGTTTCAACATATTCAGACTTAGCCAGTTATCTTGAAACCAGCCAAAGATATTCTACGATTTCATGCAGCCACATATGGCCACTAAACTTGCTTTTAAAATCTGCAGATAGCCTGATATATCGCACGATATAACCAGCTATCCGCTAGCTGCTACCCAGGAATATTCCACTGAATATCGGCAGATAGCTGGTTAAGCACTATTTGACCAGTCAGCAGCCATTCTGGCCTGTTAAATAGCGCTGAATATCGGGAAATTAGACTATTGCAATGCGCTCCATCAAGGTCTTAGATGCAAGGATTTACAACGCTTACAATTAATCCAAAATACATTGATCAAATTGATTGTAGGAGCCAAAAAGTTTGACTATCCAGCTTATAATCGAACGAGAAAAACGCCCAAGTTCCGACCTAAATCGGGAGATGGGCGTTTATCTCACAAAAACGAATAAAGCGGTATAATCGAAAGCCGATTTTGGACGTTTTCAACTGCACTCTGTCGCGGATGCGGACAAAGTTGATGGGGGCGTGTCAGAGGTGTGGCGAAGGCGGAACTGGGGCGTGGTTATCTGCCGAACAGAGATGGGCGCATTTCACAGATAATGGGACAAAAGTATGCGTTTTTAGCTAGAATTTAGGGCACTTTTCCTGGACCCTGTTTTTTCACGAATAAGGCCCCAAAAAGTGCCCTAAATGACCAGATGACCACTGGAGGGAATCGGGGATGACCTCCCCTGACTCCCCCAGTGGTCATAAACCCCCTCCCACCACAAAAAATGATGTTTCACAACTTTTTATTTTGACCCTCAAATGTCATACCCACCTCCCTGGCAGCAGTATGCAGGTCCCTGGAGCAGTTGTTAGGGGGTGCAGTGGACTTCAGGCAGGTGGACCCAGGCCCATCCCCCCCTACCTGTTACAATTGTGCTGCTTAATGCTTAGTCGTCCAACCCCCCCAAACCCACTGTACCCACATGTAGGTGCCCCCCTTCACCCCTTAGGGCTATAGTAATGATGTAGACTTGTGGGCAGTGGGTTTTGAGGGGGATTTGGGGGGCTCAACACAAAAGGGAAGGGTGCTATGCACCTGGGAGCTCTTTTACCTTTTGTTCTGTTTTTGTAAAAGTGCCCCCTAGGGTGCCTGGTTGGTGTCCTGGCATGTTAGGGGGACCAGTGCACTACGAATCCTGGCCCCTCCCACGAACAAATGCCTTGGATTTATTCGTTTTTGAGCTGGGCGATTTCATTGTCCATTATCGCTGAAAAGCAAAAACGCCCAGCTCACAACTTGGCGAATAAAACATGGACGTCTAATTTTTTCGAAAATACGCTTGGGTCCGCCCCTTCACGGACCCGTTCTCGGAGATAAACGCCCATGGAGATAGGCGTTTCTGTTCGATTATGCCCCTCTATGTCACCCCTCTCCTTAAATCTGCCCACTGATTACCGATTGGCTTACCTACAAAATCTTTCTGTTGGTCTTTAAAATTCACCAAACTCGACTCCCACTGTTTTTGCCCGGTTTTTGATCCCATACATATCAACTGATGCCCTCCATTCCCCACAAGAAAACCTTCTAGTTATCCCCACTTCTAGACAAATTACTTATGACTCTATCCGTTGCTGTATTTTCTCCATAACTGGGCCTACCCTATGGAATGCACTGCATTCCTCTATTCTTCTGGAACCTCTCTAGATAAATTTAAGGCTGCCCTTAAGACTTTTTTTTTAAAAGATGCATTTGATTGATGGAATTCACATCTCTCCAACCAGATATTTAAGATGAGATCTTTTCTTTTTGCCTCCAGAAGCATATGAAAAATACTTCCTGGTGCCAGCCTGAAGAGCACAGCTCTCCCCCTCCCTCCTTATTTATCTCCCTCTTTCCTATTGGTTATTGTATTTCTTTGTGATCCCTATCTCCTTTTCCTAGTTTATTTATTTAAAAACTTGTATTCCGCTCAGTCCCAAAGTTCTTGGTGGATCACAATTGTACATACATAATCTTTCAACAGACTCTATGACAAACAAACATTAACTAGATTCAAGTCTAATAAAGACCACTTCTTTTCATTTTGTAAACTGCTCAGATGCTCTTCAATGTACGGTATATCAAGTGTCTAATGAAATTGAAACCTAAGATAAGCAGGTATTTACAGAATAGTGCTTAGGTGGAAAACTGGAGTTTCCAGCAGGAGGGCAGTGTGTTTAGCATATGCAATGCAATTGACTTTTGGACCTGATCCCCTAACGAAACTACAGTGAAATGGGTATCTCTCGGAATCCAGCCGTTCCAGATAAGTGCCATTGCATTATCATCTTCACAGCTGCTCAATTTTGCATGAAAAGTTCAAAGGGTTGACCCTGAGATCAAAAAATGGGATATTACTAAAGAGTTAGCCTGCATAAGTTGACTGTTTGAAGAACTGCGTTAATTATACAACTGCTTTAAAAAATTGTTTGAAACATTATGGATAGAGAGGAGGTTTTTGACCTATGATTACAACCATCGTTGAAAAATCCTTATCCTGACTCATTAGAAACTGAGCAGATAAAAATTATTTGCAACATCTGATGTCTTTTTCTTCTGTCATAGAACTGTGTGAATCTATTTTGTCCACTTGTGGTTGGTATTTGCTATTTGAATGTGCACTATACAGCCTTTTTTTTGTATTATGTGCACACATATGCATATATATACTAGTATTCTAAACATTTAGCAGGGTGGATGAGTGACCTAATGGTTAGTGCAGCAGGTTGTGGACCTGGGGGTCTGAGTTTGATTCCCACTGCTAACAGTCAGCAGTGGGTTGAGATCCTGGAGAACCAGAACAGGTAGACATGAATGATTTGTTTACTCTTTCCAAAAATACTAGGACTAGGGGGTAGCAATGAAGCTACAATGTAATAAATTTAAAACAAATTGAAGAAAATATTTCTTTACTCAACATGTAATTAAACTCGGGCATTCATTGCCAGAGAATTTGGTAAAAGCAGTTAGCTTAGCGGGGTATAAAAAAGGTTTGGATAGCATCAAAAAAATCCATAAGCCATTATTAAAATGGACTTGGGAAAATCCACTGCTTATTTCTAGGATAATTCAATATCAAAAAAGGAAACAAAAAATGGCTGTGCTGTGTCAAATAATACCTTTGTAAAAATACACAAACAAAAATAGACAAAACAGCTATATTGCAACAAAAAACTGTTGATTATTTGAAGGTGTCTCATACCATCACAGCGACAAGATAATGTCAATATGCTATATAAGCACACAAGCTTGTGAATTAGTATAATCATCGACCACCTCCTACCAACCAATAGTGCACATTGACTGCATCTTGTGAAAACTTACATATCTAAGTGTCCGTACATTTACTCAAAACTATTTTTTTTAAATAACATTTTTTGTTGTGCACTACTGCCAAAAATTGACAGGCTGTTGCAATCACTATATTGATAATGCAAAAATCAACTTAACTCGATAGCTCAAGAAATTATTCGCCGTCTTGATGGGCTGGAGTTTATCACATGGGGGTTGGAGCCTATTGCATTTCCCGGATCCAATATCACCCATATGTGTACAATCTCCGGTATCTCTGTAAGCCCGACAGGACCCTGTTTCGCGGTCACCTGCTTCTCAAGGGCCAATATTTTTCAACAGCGACTGATACCGTTGTATTTCTAGGATAAGCAGCATAAAATGTATTGTACTGTTTTGGGATCTTGCTATGTACTTGAGACCTGGATTGGCCACTGTTGGAAACAGGATACTGGGCTTGATGGACCTTCGGTCTGTCCCAGTATGGCAACACTTATGTACTTATATTTATTTATTTGTAGCATTTGTATCCCACATTTTCCCACCAATTTGCAGGCTCAATGTGGCTTACATTTGCCGTAATGGCGGTTGCCTTGCAGATCATTGCCATTTCCGGATAACAGAGTTACAAATAGTATTGCGTTAAGGTGCATACATACTTGGTACTAAACATGTAACATAACATACTTAGAATGGATCAAGCTGTATATGTACATCATGTGCATAACATAATAAGAACAGATCATGTTGTATATATACATCATGTGCATACTTACATGGTAAAGAATAATACATGATGGTATTGCGTGAAGGTTCCTAAGTAGTGAATTGGATTGTAACGTACATTGGGTCTTCGACTATATAGAGTCCCTATTCAGCATACGGTTTAAAGTGGTATTGCTTCATCATTAATTTCAGAGAGTTTAGTCAGTTATGTGATATAATTCCCTCTGTGGCTCTGTGTGACCCTGGGCAAGTCATTTGGCCCTCGATTGCCCCAGGTACAATATAAAACTTAGATTGTGAGCCCATTAAATTGTAAACTACATAGTCACATCAGTGATCACTTGCAGTATCTCAAGTGCTGAAAATAAATACATAAATTTATACACATGAGGTATATTCTAAATAGGTGACTAATAGTTCAGCACCACAAAACTTGTGCTACTGAACTATTAGTGGTAGTTACCACTATAATTAGTGAACTATAATGGTAGAGTTACCAAATTTCTTCTAGAATACAAGCGTAAGTCTAAAGTTGCATGCCATACTTTAGCAAAACCACTTATGCCATGTCTATGACTGACGAAAATGGTGGTGCCAAAATGTGGCAGTTGGGTGTGCAAATGTATCTGTTCTTTAAAGTGCAACAAGAATAGTCTGTACATCCCTGACACATTCCTGACACACCCCTGCCAGGGGCGTAGCCAGACACTCAATTTTGGGTGGGCCTGGGCCCAAGATGGGTGGGCAGAAGAACTCCACCCTATCCCACAGTGATTTGGTCTTTCCTTCTCTTGCCTGCAAGCCATATGGTCTCTCAAACATCCCCCTCCCCCAAAAACCTTTTAAATAGCAGATTTTCACCAGAGCGAGCAGCAACTAATACACTCTGCTCATGTTGGCCCATAGCCTTCCCTCTGATGCAACTTCCTGTTTCTGCATAGGTGGGAATACATCAGAGGGAAGGCTGTGGGGCCAGTGCACAGTATGTATCAGTCGCTGCTTGATGCAGGCAAAGATCTGCTATTTACAAGGTATGCAGGAGGGCCAGTTGTTGGGAGTTTTCAGCTGGTGTGGCTTGGGGATCCCTGCCTGCCAAATCATAGGTGTGCTGCTACTGGGTGGGCTGGAGCCCAACCACCCGAGCCCACCCTTGGCTATGCCACTGACCTGCCCCTCCCACATTAATACCCCTTTTGCATTTGTGCATGAGAGAAGTTCAGTGCACTGTTTATAGAATAGGGTTGTAAGCCTGTTACGTGTGCAGTGGCAAATTACTGCCAATTAGGGCTTGTTAATGCTGATTATTGGTATTTATCTATTATTTTCTGCATATAACTGGTCCTATACTATAATCCAATCCAATCCAAGACTAGAACACCTCGCTAATCCCAGCAATAGGTTCGAGGTGGTTCACATCTTAAAAGACTCACACAAAAATGAGGAATTACATCAAAAATCAGCAGGATAAAAGGTATAAAAATCCTAAATTTTGTCAAACAAAAAAAGTTTTCAACTTCCTTTGCAATTGCATATAATTTACTTCTAATCAAATGTATGAAGGAGTTTATTCTAGATAATAACAGCCTGGAAAGGGAACATAGCGTCAAATTGATGCTTCAAACATACACCATTAAATGCTAGAAAGTTCAGTAAAAGGTTCTCATACCCGAGACGTATGAAATAAATGTGAAAAGAATTCATAGTAACATAGTAGATGGCGGCAGAAAAAGACCTGCATGGTCCATCCAGTCTGCCCAACAAGATAAATTCATATGTGTATACCTTACCTTGATTTGTACCTGTCTTTTCAAGGCACAGACCGTATAAGTCTGCCCAGCAGGATTCCCCGCCTCCCAACCACCAGTCCCGCCTCCCATCACCGGCTCTGGCACAGACCGTATAAATCTGCCCTCCACTATCCTTGCCTCCCAACCACCAACCCCTCTTCCCCCCACCTGCTCCGCCACCCAATTTCGGCTAAGCTTCTGAGGATCCATTCCTTCTGCACAGGATTCCTTTATGTATATCCCACGCATGCTTGAATTCCGTTACCATTTTCATCTCCACCACCTCCCATGGGAGGGCATTCCAAGCATCCACCACCCTCTCTGTGAAAAAATACTTCCTGACATCTTTCCTGAGTCTGCCCCCCTTCAATCTCATTTCATGTCCTCTCGTTCTACCGCCTTCCCATCTCCGGAAAAGATTTGTTTGCGGATTAATACCTTTCAAATATTTGAACATCTGTATCATATCACCCCTGTTCCTCCTTTCCTCCAGGGTATACATGTTCAGGTCAGCAATTCTCTCTTCATAAGTCTTGGAACGCAATTCCCATACCATTCTCATAGCTTTTCTTTGCACCACTACCATTTTTTTAACATCCTTCGCAAGGTACGGCCTCCAAAACTGAACACAATACTCCAGGTGGGGCCTCACCAATGACTTGTACAGGGGCATCAACACTTCCTTTCTTCTGCTGATCACACCTCTTTCTATACAGCCTATCAACCTTCTCGTTACGGCCACCGCCTTGTCACACTGTTTCGTCGCCTTCAGATCCTCGGATACTATCACCCCAAGATCCCTCTCCCCCTCAGTACCTATCAGACTCACCGCCTAACACATAAGTCTCTCGTGGGTTTCTACTCCCTAAGTGCATCACTTTGCATTTCTTCGCATTGAATTTTAATTGCCAAACCTTAGACCATTCTTCTAGCTTCCTCAGATCCTTTTTCATGCTTTCCACTCCCTTCCGGGTGTCCACTCTGTTGCAAATCTTAGTATCATCCGCAAATAGGCAAACTTTACCTTCTAACCCTTCGGCAATGTCACTCACAAATATATTGAACAGAATCAGCCCCAGCACTGATCCCTGAGGCACTCCACTACTCACCTTTCCCTCCTCCGAGCGAACTCCATTTACCACCACCCTCTGTCGTCTGTCCGTCAACCAGTTCCTAATCCAGTTCACCACTTCGGGACCTATCTTCAGCCCATCGAGTTTATTTAAGAGCCTCCTGTGGGGAACTGTGTCAAAAGCTTTGCTAAAATCTAAGTAGATTACGTCTATAGCATGTCGATGATTCAATTCTCTAGTTACCAATCAAAGAATTCAATGAGATTCGTTTGGCACGATTTCCCTCTGGTAAAACCATGTTGTCTCGGATCTTGCAATTTATTAGCTTCCAGGAAATTCACTATCCTTTCCTTCAGCATCGCTTCCATTACTTTTCCAATAACCTATTATTCACCCAAGTTTGGGTGCCATTTCTAGAATTTGGTGATTATGCATATGTAAATATTAGTACCCAGTTTACACAATTGCCCTTGCGTGTCTTTCTAAATTATAATCTCAAGAGCCATCCCCAATAGTGTACAAATGAACAGCTGCTCTGTGGCAGTGCATGTACCTTATAGCTTGATTTTATGCATTATGGAATGTCTATGTAAGAAATCCAAAAAGGAATCTATTTCATAACATCAGCATCTTGGGCTAGATTCAATAAATGGCATCCAAAGTTAAGCGCCAGGATGTCCACACTAAGCTAGTATTCTGTAGAGGGAACGCCCTTCATAGGATACCAGCTTAGCACACATATCACGCCTAACTTTGGATATGGATTCTAATTTGTTTATGCACAGACCTGAGAACCATGCCCAAATCTGGGTGGCCAATTATGGGCTTGTGCATTTATGAGATTGGCCGCCAAAACCATTTCTATTAGTGTGTAAATGTGAAAGTACACATTTACATCAGATGCACTGACCCCAATGGAATAAGAACTGAGTCCAGCATCCCGTGACAGAAGCCAATCCAAAGTATTAGAAAGTGGTCTCTGTTGTAAAGCATATGGAGACAGATTTAAGGCTTTCAATATGTATACATTGGAAGAAAGGAGAGAGAGAGAGAGGGATATGAAAGAGATGTTTAAATACCTCTGTGGTATTAATGTACAGGAGGTGAGCCTCTTTCAAATGAGGGAAAATTCTGGAATGAGAGTACACAGGATGAAGTTAAGAGATTATAGGCTCAGGAGTAATTTGAGGAAATACTTTTTCACAGAAAGGGTGGTGGATGAGTGTAATCACCTCCCGGTGTAGGCAGTCGCTAGAACTCCCCCCCCCCCCCCCCCCCACAATCCCATACAGTGGCTGTAGGTCTGTTTATAATTACATCAATGCCAACCCACAAGGTCATCAGCCAATCCCTGACAGAAAAAACGTCATGCATGTGCAGGGACAGCTCTGATAAAGGCAGTTACAGCAGTGCTTACAGCAGGAACAATGACGAATGTTCCATATCAGCACAGTACTGTGTTCATCCAGACAGAACAGACAGCCAGATGAGTGGAATTATCTTCTTTGTTTTCAGTAGTTTCCTAGCTAATGAGATAGTTTCATTTTTTTGAATGGGGGAAAGGGGTTCAACTCTAGATGAGTTGAAACCCTAGAAAAACGTGTTACAGAATATAGTTTGAAAGGTGATACTTCCATTGGACCAGGTTTTAAGCTGCTCCAATCTAATAAATGAAAATCAGTGGTGTATAAACCTTTCAACTATTTATTTTCACCAGTCAGCTTCCTCTTGCTCCTTTGGATTTCCAGAACAACTGTATTTTCCCTCATTTTCCTCCTTCTCTACAAATTCAGTGATGAGTCCCTAGGGAGTACTATGGGGGTGTGACATAGAAAACAGGAAGTGCCATGATGAAGATGCAGAGAGTGCTGCAGGTCATGAAGGTATGAGGAACTATATGATGGAGCCACAGGAAATGCTGCAGGTCAAAGAGGTGTGAGAAGCTCCATGATGGAAATGCAGGGAGAGCAACAGGTCAGGGAGGTGCAGAGAACTCCATCATGGTGTCACAGGGAGCACTAAAGATCAGGAGGTTTAGTGAGCTCCATGATGGAGATGCAGGAAGTGCTGCAGGATACGGAGACATGATGAATTCCATGGTGAACATGCAGAGAGTGCTGCAGGGCAGGGAGGTGCAGGGAGTAGTGTAGGACAAGGAGTACAGGAAGCTCTATGATAGAGATGCAGAGAGTAGTGCAAGACAGAGAAGTATGGAGAGTTCCACAGTGGAGAGGCAGGGAGTGCTGCAGGATGGGGAGATATGGAGAATTCCATGGTGGAGATGCAGGGAGCGCTGTAAAGTAGGGGCATGCATGGAGCTCCATGATGGAGATGAAGAGAGTGGTGCAGGACAGGGAGATATGGGGAGTTTCATGATGGAAATGCAGGGAGTAGTACAGAACAAGGAGGTACAGGAAGTTCCATGATAGAGCTGCAAGGAGTGATACAGGACGGGAGTTCCATGATGGAGATACAGAGAGTGGTGCAAGACAGGGAGGTAAGGGGAGCTCCATGATAGAGCTGCAAGGAGTGCTGTAGGATAGAGACTTACGGAGAGCTCCATGATGCAGATGCTGGGAATGCTGCAGGACAGGGAGGTTTGGAGAGTTCTATAATGGAGATGCATGGAGTGCTGCAGGACAGGGGATATAAAGGGCTCCAACACAGAGATGCAGGAAGTGCTGCAAATCTGAATTTTAGCTAGCAGAGCTGTATAAAAGCAGCTCTTATAACTAGTGCTTTATCTGTTCTGTGCAGCCCTTCAATTTTCATTTTCAAGAGCAATAATCATGTTTCAATTGGCAAGAAAATGAAAATATAGATCCCTGCACATAAAACTCAAGGGGATGAAACTAAAGTGCTGGTATACTTAGAAATGTGGAAAGAAAACCTTTCCTGTGGTCAAGGCTTCCGCCTGAAATTCATTCATACAGAAATTCCATTCAGATTTTTCTTGCAAACAGTTATCTCACTGGGCTTGCTTCCTAAAAGTTTACGAGCACTTAATCCTCCTCGCTTAAATAATTCACTGGCTGGGCAGACTAAGAAAGAGAAAAAATGGGGAGGGAAAAGGTTTGTAAATGCTAGATCGCAGGATATATTTATATATTTATTAAGTCTTATTTACAACGTTTTGAAGAAATTCACCTAAGTTGCTGTACAGCAGGTTTAAGCCAGATTTAGGCAATAAACAATTACAGCAGCAAAAATATTCAATAGTACAATCACACCATAGTATGCCACCAATTATAACTCCCTTGCCATGACTTATATGAAGGAAGGAGGGATTTAACTTATGCCTTTTTTAGCTGTAGCTCAGGGCAAGTGACTTTCAGACAGTGGCATAGCCAGACCTATCATTTTGAGTGGGCCCACAGTTAGAATGGGTGGACCTTCCAAAACTTCCCCTTCCTTTTGTCCTGCATGTCTCTCCAACCTCAGATCCAGCATTAGCCTCCTGCCCATGGCTCGGCAGCCTCCCTGGTATACTTCAGCATTTTTGCTGGCATAGCAGTGGCACACCTATGTTGCCTGCACCAGCCTCACAGGCTTCCTTCTGCCACGTTCAAGAAACAGGAAGTGACATCAGTGAGGCACAGCAGAGGGAAGCCTGTGGGGTCGATGCTGGCAGTGGAAAAATGTCACTGCTGCACTGGTCAAGATGCCGAGGTAGAGTAGAGAGAGAGGGGGACTGCCACTGAACTTTTTTGGTGGGCCATTCAGGGTGATCCTAAGCCAAGAATCAGTGGGCCTGAGTTCTCCCAAGCCTACCTGTAGCTATGCCACTGCTTCCAGGTATTTGCCTGTTCCCAGAAGATGTATAATCAAACTTTGCACCTGAACAATGAAAAGTGACTTGGCCAAGGGCACGGGGCGCATTAGTGCCATTCAAACCCTGGCTTCCTTGGTTATCAGCTCACTGCTTTAACAGTAAACCACTCCATCATTTGGCTGTGGAGCACTGATTAGCCCTAATACATTTCCATGTACACCTTCTACCAAAGGATTAAATGCCACTACAGACAAGGGGCCAGGCCTCATTCATCTGGATCTCAGCATATGCCACCTGAAAACATTAATTGGTTAATTTTCAGTGGTAGCAGTCATCATAATTTTTTTTTAATCTTGGGGATTTAAAATACCTATATTCAGCATCTCTACATTACTAGGCAGTAGCACTAAAAATGGTGGCAACAGATTACTATACATTGAGGAGGTAATTCTTTAAAGGTCAGCTAAAGATAGGCTGTTTAGAAGTTTTGAAAACTTTTCTATTCAAGAAATATCTAGAAGTATGATACAATGTGTATAGCTCGATTTGCTATAACCTGCTTTGATTCCTTGAAGGATATTAGTGGGATAGAAAAGCTGGAATAGAATAGAATAGTTAGGATGAAGCATGCATGTCAAGTGTGAATTCTGTATCAGCAATTACATGTATAATTGCCATGATAAATGCTGATTTACACTAGTAGTCTATGTACTTAACTTCAGGTGTGACTACTTATGCCATGTCAAAGGATGTTAATTATATGTATAACTGACATTATTCTAATAAGTTAGCATGTAAGTGCTTGGCATGCCCCTGACTCTTCCACGTGAAAGTCACTCTCATGGTTACATGTTATAAAACAGAGGACTGTGAGACAGAGATATATAGTTGCAGACTTGCTGAGGGCAGGTGAAATCTGAGAGGGGGGGGGCACACTGGCTGAGGGCAAGTGGGGTGTGAGAGAGAAAGGCAGACTGGTATGTGCAAAGAAAGGTGCCTTGGTTTATTGGGTCCTATCCTATGCATTGTATTTACAAACTTCTATTCACCTTTAACGTACGCTGCAAGGCAAATTACAATTAAAAAGCTTCAGTCATTAGAAGGAAGTTACAACACATATTACAAAATAATATATATATTACATTCTATAAGATAGGAATACAAAAATCCCAAGCAAACAACCCCAAAAAACAAAAGTGGAAAATTTTATTTTCTCCTGTTTTTATAAATATCTAAGTCTCAGTTTGTACTCAGTTTGTAACAATAACACACCTCCTGTCAAGGGGACAAACTGTTTCTATGAATGTGAAATAGAACAGATCATGCCAACTGTGTCTTTGTATGCCAGTTAGTGACCTATATTTCTTATGTACGGTACCTAGTTATTTAAATGTTTAACAATAAAGTTTTCATTTTCAAATCTCTGCTGGATTGGTTGAATTCAGGTTTACTCTATTGCAATTTGGTTTGCTCAAGTTAGGAAACACTGCTATAAAATTAAGATGCTAACATTATAGAATAGCGCCTATTAGAATTTATTAAACCGCTCAAACTAATTGGCAGACCTGAGCAGTATACATAAAATGAAACAAAAGAAAAATTATGAAAGGAACTCCATTATTAGGAAAGACGTACCTCATTCATACCATTCAAACAAGGATCAAACATACAGACTATAGACAGCAGAAGCAGGAAGGACATATCGGAAAGAGGGGAGGGGAGGGAAAAAGGGAAATGGAAGATAAAAGGTCAAAAGTTAGTGTTAGCCCCACGAGCAATAACTCCCCTCAGAAGTTTGTGTTATAGACTTGTTAGTATAACCAGGTTTTCAATGCAATTTTTACATTTTTAAAAGATGATTCAGCCCAAACAGAGAGAAAGCATAGCGGCGGGTAAAATCAAGTTGGGCAGATTTAAGGCCTGGAAGTACTAGACGAAAATCATTGATGGAGTGAAATAAACGTGCTGGCGAATAGGGAATGGTCAGAGATGCCAGATAGGAGTTCCAGCTCTAAAGGCCCTAAAAGTCAATGTGAGAAGTTTGAAGAAAATTCACCGTTTGATAGGTAGTAACCAATGAAAGTTTTGCAAGAGGGGGGTAACATGATCGTATTTTTTAGAATGACAAGTCAATTTAACAGCTATATTCTGAATTGACTGGAGCTTCTTAATGTTTGTAGAACAGACAAGGTAAATGACATTGCAATAATATAGTCTTGAAACTAGGAGGGACAAGACCAAGGAGTAAAGCCTAAGTAAAGTTATGCAGGCAACTGCAAATTAGTGCCAATTAGCACCAATTAACTCTATCACCGATAATTGGTTGTTACTGGCAACTTGTGCCTTATCAACTCACTCTCATAATCACCATTAATCTATAACTTATGTGCGCAGTTTTACAAGCTAAACATTATTATTTACTTATATACCACTAGTACTGCAAGGTTCTAAGCAGTTTACAAGCAGCATAAAACCAATATAATTACTTGGGAATTACACACAGATACAAAATATATAAAAACTACCATAAAATACAAAATATATAAACATCATACTAAGACTGAAAATGTCTTATACACATTATAGAATGCGGGGCAAAAGAGCCCAATTTATAATCTAGGTGCCTACATTTACCCCCTCCCCACCCCCGAACACAAATATATAGGAAACCAGCAGCACTTATGCATGTCAGTGTACAAGACCCGACCTGGCCAAGGTTTGAACGAACCTTCATCAGGGGTCACACAGGTTTCCAAACCAAATCAATGAAGATTAAAGCAGGTGCTTCGATTCCTGCATGTACATTTCTTCAGTTCAAATGCCAATAAACAACTGAAGCTCTTCTTTCTCTGAATCACTGCTTCTGTTGTGCCATTTAAGTAAATGCAGTGGGGACATAAACATGGGCAGAGCTCCAACTTACATGCATAATGTACAGAATACTGTAAGTCCCAGAAAACAGCAAGGCAAACGATCTGTGAAATCCAACGTGGAAAATGAGCAAGCAGATCAGTATATTATCCAAAATATTTTATTGAAGATACCGCATATAAGACAGTTGCCCGACACAGGCCGTGTTTCACCCACAAAAGGGCTGCGTCAGGGGCTATAATAAACAAACATATTAAATTATAGAATCTAAACATTTTTTAAATTGAAAGTGACTCTCATTGTTAACAATTCATGCCTATGTTTTACATGTACATTTTATAATTCATGTCTATGTTTTACATATTTTATTTATGTTTGGTTTAAATTGTAATTTTTAATATTAAATATCATTGATTTGTTTTTATAATGTTTAGATTCTATAATTTAATATGTTTGCTTATTATAGCCCCTGACGCAGCCCTTTTATGGGCGAAACACGGCCTGTGTCGGACAACTGTCTTGTATACGGTATCTTCAATAAAATATTTTGGATAATATACTGATCTGCTTGCTCATTTTCCAGAATACTGTAAGTTATAGACGTCCCTGCCACAGTTATGCCCGGTCTGTGACTTGTGTAACTGAGGGCATGTAAATGCTAGTTGCACCAATACTGGGTTATGCTTTCTATTCTATAACAGAATCTGTGTACCCAGATGCCATTAGAGAATAAACTCCCACCATCTACCTTCAGAGTGCCTAAATGGAGGTGTCCAGTTGTAGAATTGCCGACATAAAGTTGCTACTTATGTTTGTGTGCATGTATGCATTTATGTTCAAGTATTTTTTATTGAAGTTTCATAGAATATGATACAAACAATAAACAACCCCCACTAGATGCCATCCAAATCTAGAATCATCTAGTAGTAGATACTATTCCTAATTTCAGGCAGTGCAATGTCACATACTTTGAGTTGAAGTCTAAATAAGCTAAGCCTTCTAATAACATTCCTTTTCAGATACAATTCTTCTAATTTTAGTTATACAGCAATCAAGGGGGATTAAAAAAAGAGGGAATACCCGGCTATTACAGGCAATTCCCCAGAAAAAAAACTTCAAATGGTTATCAAAACTATCTCACTGAACCTCATCAACGTTGTCAAAGTGGAAACCCTCCCAGCCCTGACCCTTATTCACCGCACCACCACCCTTAAGACCCAAACCCCAACATCCCTCAACCAACATCCCCCCCCTTAATAACCCCCTATCCCTACCCCTCCCAGGAAAATATCCCAAAACAGCTCCCATAGGCTTGGACTCTGATAGCCCCTGGGATCTTAAAAGAGATGTGTAAACCCCCTACCCTCCATTCCCCTCCCCCAATACAAGCTTACTGGATATAGGGGGATCTTAATAATCGTTCAATCCAACCTCACAGAAAATTTTATTGATTAACCAGCAAACTACGCCCCCTAGGACTAAGGATCTGTAGATAAGGAGACCAAATTAGGGTGAACTGGGATATTGGGGCAGGGGAGCGAGAGCTTTAGGCCTATCAAGCAGAAATTGATCCACTGTCCCTTGAACTGTACCTCCCAGCAACCTAACCAAAAAAACCCGTACTTTTACCCAGAAATTCTGAACCCCAGGACATAACCATAAGCCCGTAAAACTACCCAATAACCACACTTGCGCAATTTCTCATCTGTCGTAAGCGCCCGGATACCCCTCAGAGTAGATGCCACATCCCAAGTTGCCAAAGAGACCCCCACATCTTCTGTCCACCTGCCCTTTAAGTACAGTGGGGGAAATAAGTATTTGATCCCTTGCTGATTTTGTAAGTTTGCCCACTGACAAAGACATGAGCAGCCCATAATTGAAGGGTAGGTTATTGGTAACAGTGAGAGATAGCACATCACAAATTAAATCCGGAAAATCACATTGTGGAAAGTATATGAATTTATTTGCATTCTGCAGAGGGAAATAAGTATTTGATCCCCCACCAACCAGTAAGAGATCTGGCCCCTACAGACCAGGTAGATGCTCCAAATCAACTCGTTACCTGCATGACAGACAGCTGTCGGCAATGGTCACCTGTATGAAAGACACCTGTCCACAGACTCAGTGAATCAGTCAGACTCTAACCTCTACAAAATGGCCAAGAGCAAGGAGCTGTCTAAGGATGTCAGGGACAAGATCATACACCTGCACAAGGCTGGAATGGGCTACAAAACCATCAGTAAGACGCTGGGCGAGAAGGAGACAACTGTTGGTGCCATAGTAAGAAAATGGAAGAAGTACAAAATGACTGTCAATCGACAAAGATCTGGGGCTCCACGCAAAATCTCACCTCGTGGGGTATCCTTGATCATGAGGAAGGTTAGCAATCAGCCTACAACTACAAGGGGGGAACTTGTCAATGATCTCAAGGCAGCTGGGACCACTGTCACCACGAAAACCATTGGTAACACATTACGACATAACGGATTGCAATCCTGCAGTGCCCGCAAGGTCCCCCTGCTCCGGAAGGCACATGTGACGGCCCGTCTGAAGTTTGCCAGTGAACACCTGGATGATGCCGAGAGTGATTGGGAGAAGGTGCTGTGGTCAGATGAGACAAAAATTGAGCTCTTTGGCATGAACTCAACTCGCCGTGTTTGGAGGAAGAGAAATGCTGCCTATGACCCAAAGAACACCGTCCCCACTGTCAAGCATGGAGGTGGAAATGTTATGTTTTGGGGGTGTTTCTCTGCTAAGGGCACAGGACTACTTCACCGCATCAATGGGAGAATGGATGGGGCCATGTACCGTACAATTCTGAGTGACAACCTCCTTCCCTCCGCCAGGGCCTTAAAAATGGGTCGTGGCTGGGTCTTCCAGCACGACAATGACCCAAAACATACAGCCAAGGCAACAAAGGAGTGGCTCAGGAAGAAGCACATTAGGGTCATGGAGTGGCCTAGCCAGTCACCAGACCTTAATCCCATTGAAAACTTATGGAGGGAGCTGAAGCTGCGAGTTGCCAAGCGACAGCCCAGAACTCTTAATGATTTAGAGATGATCTGCAAAGAGGAGTGGACCAAAATTCCTCCTGACATGTGTGCAAACCTCATCATCAACTACAGAAGACGTCTGACCGCTGTGCTTGCCAACAAGGGTTTTGCCACCAAGTATTAGGTCTTGTTTGCCAGAGGGATTAAATACTTATTTCCCTCTGCAGAATGCAAATAAATTCATATACTTTCCACAATGTGATTTTCCGGATTTAATTTGTGATGTGCTATCTCTCACTGTTACCAATAACCTACCCTTCAATTATGGGCTGCTCATGTCTTTGTCAGTGGGCAAACTTACAAAATCAGCAAGGGATCAAATACTTATTTCCCCCACTGTATGTATAGTCTCTACAATGTTCCCGCTTGACCAATGATCTATGAAGTCTCGATATTGAAATCTGCTCATCCAGAACTTCTTGAAAAAAAGGCACGAATCTGCGCTCCTAAGTCAAACCTCAGAGAGGACTTATTCAAACAGCCTATGTGGTGTTTAACTTGCGCATATGCAAAACAATTCCCCCACGAGGGTCCCACTCGTGCTTGTGTCTCTCCAAACAAAATCAGCTCACTCTCTTCATTTAACAAATGCTCTAATTTGGAAAGATCTTCCCTTTCCCAAATGAGAAAGATCGGGTTGTCCGATTCGGCCATGAAAGCTAGATTGCCTCTTATAGGAATTTGATCAGCGACATGTGGGCTCCACCCCAATCTTCGCACCAACAGCTGCAAAACCTCGCATAAAGGCTCAAGCAATACATTACCTTTCAAATGCCCCGGTAGCTGACCTGATGTAACATGCAGCAGAGAGAAAAAATTGTGGGGAGCAAAATACATTTGTTTTAATCCTACAGGTGTATATGTCTGTAAGTGTCCAAATCAATCTTCCAGGTGGCAAAGGCATGCCTGATTATATAAGTGCAAGTTGGGAAAGCCCATCCCACCCTGGTTCCAACTGCCGTTCATTACAGCCTAACTAATTTTTGTTTTTTTTTGCAGGCCCAACAAAAGTGACTAAATAGTCTATTCACAGATTTTAAATCTCACTGCAAGATTCGGAGGGGCAGCATCTGCAAGGCTTATAACCACCTTGGGAAGACCACCATTTTTATCAAGTTTACCCTGCCCATTAGTGATAAAGGGAGGCCCATCCAGCAGTCTAGTTGCTTTTTAGTAACTTCTAGTAGGGCCAAGACATTAAGGTGATATAAAGATGACATGTTCCTAAATATTTAAAAAATCTATCCGCCCACCGTAAAGGAAAATCTGGGCCCCAAGCACTACGCAAGCTGGTGAAGAGGACAACGCTTCGGATTTAGCTAAATTGATACGAAATCCCACATAATCTCTGTACTCCCAAAACACCTCGAGAAGTGTCAGCAATTCCTTCGAATTCGTAAGATGTACCAACAGGTTGTCTGTGAAAGCCGCAACCTTAAAACATTGAGAGTGCAGCGCTGCGTACGCCTTGTAGCGCTATAGAAATGCTAAATAGTAGTAGTAGTAGCCTATCTGAACTCCCCTAATCAGGGGATTCTCCATAATATCTCGAATAAGGGGGTCCAGTGACAGAACAAAAAAAAAGAGGCGAGAGGGGCAGCCCTGGCGCATTCCTCTTAAAATAGGAAAACTCTGAGACTCCATTCCGTTGACCAAAATCTTAGCACTAGGGTTAGAATAGAGAGCTTGAAAGCCGAAATGAAGTGCCCCGAAAACCCATAAGCCGCCAGAGCGGCACAGAGAAAATCCCAGCATACCCGGTCAAAGGCCTTTTCTGCGTCAAAGCTAACTAGCATCGATGGTAAGCTATACCGATGGCCGTGTTCCAGGGTAGCCAGGATCTTCCGAAGGTTTTTCGCTACTGATCTGCTGCCCACGAACCCCACCTGAGACTGATGAATAAGGTGAGGTAGCAAACGAGCCAATTTATTAGCAAGGACCTTCGCCAATAACTTGCCGTCATAGTTCAAAAGGGAGATAGGGCGATAAGAAGTCGGCTCTGCCAGGTCCTTCCCCGGCTTAAGTAAAACAATAATTTGTGCCTGATTAAGTGTTGGGGAAAGGGATTTCAAATCCACCATTTTATTCAAGAAAGTAGTAAGAACAGGTATAATTTCAACACTCAGCAATTTATAAAATTCAGCTCGAAGGCCATCTGGTCCTGGAGCCTTTAGCAACGGGCTATCACCAGAGCTACCTCATCCTCCTGTATCAGCTCATTAAGATGATCTAGTTCAGATTGCGTGAGCTTAGGAAGAATGAGGTTCTCAAGATACAAGTGACTCGAAAGCCCCCTATCTGGCAGTGAGGCATATAAGTCTCTATAAAATGCCTGAAAAACATTGCAAATAGCTTAATCGAAGTGAGAATAACTTCCGCCTGCCTCCCTAATAACTAAGATTTTCAGAGGACCCCCCCCCCCTCCCTGAGAATGAATTAGCCACGCTAACAATCTACCCGCTTTATTCCCATGCCTGTACAACATAAACAATAGTACATCTGAGACTTAAGCACCCGCTGATGCAAAAGCTCATTCAAGGCAGTCTGGAGTTCTCACTCGTTGTTTATTTGTCTCCACCTGAATCTGACCAAAGCGTTGATGGGCTCAGCAAAGCTGCTTGCCCAACCTCAAAATCTCCCTCTCTCAGGTAACTTTAACAAAGTGAGCATAGCTTATAATCTCCCCTCTGAGTACTGCTTTCGCGGCTTCCCAATACAAGATAGGGTCAGCTAGGTGCTCCTTATTAAGGGTCCGATATGATTCCCAACAGCTGTCCCTTAAGGACTGGATCTGTATAAAGTTCAAGAGGAAATGTCCAACGTCTGTAACAATTATTGGTAAAATTTATCATCCAATCCAACGATACCCAGACATGATCTGAAATGGTATAAGGCCCTATCTCTGCCTTGGCAATCCCCCAAAACATCTGGCGCAAGACTAACAAATAATCTATGCGAGATTGGGTAGACTGTGCACGCAAAAGAAGGGTGTAATCTTTTTCTGAGGGGTGCAACAATCGCCAAATATCAACCAAGTCTAATAACTGACACAACTGCAGCAAGCCCCTATTAAAGTGATAGGATGCCACATTCCCTGGTACCGATCTATCGAGATGGGAATCCCAGACCGCATTAAAGTCCCCACCGACCACTAGGGCTGTATGTGGAAGTTGCAAAAGAAGATTACTCAATGATAAAAGCTCCGGTCATAACTGTTAGGAGCATACAGATTACAAATGAGCAATTTCTGCTGATTAACCACTGCTTCCACAATAACATACCTACCTGCAGGATCTATAGCAAGGGAAGTAACCGCTGCAGACAATCCTTTTTTGATCAGGACAGTGGCCCCCCCCCCCTTCTTCCCCTGGGCTGGGGCCGCTACACACTCTCCCACCCACCAGGAGTTGAGTTTGGCATACTCCACCTGATTAAGGTGTGTCTCCTGTAGTAAGGCTATATCTACTTTTTGTCTATGCAAGCCTTGTAAAATCTTTGATCATTTTATGGGCGAATGAATCCCCCAACATTCCAGGTTACAGTCTTTACCATCACCCAAGTTCCTGAGATTTGACTACACATGCTGTCAACACATATAGGGACCAGAAGGGACACCCCAGCCACCATCCCTCCTGCTCAAATTGGCACATCCTTACTCCACAACCCAAGAGACCTTGCATCAACTTGTCCAGCCCTAGAACAGCCCCCTCTCCAAATCCAGTAAAACCAATTACATGAAATACCCCTAACACCCCCCTTACTCCTGCCCTCAACCCCCCCCCCCAATCTCCCCTCCCCTCTCTCTCCCACCCAATCCAATCCCCTTTGAATTGAGTTCCCCTCATGGGAACCTGCACGTCTAACACCTCTCCTGGGTGTCCCCCTTAACACACCAATTCTTCAAAACTTAGCTCAGCTAAACGCCCCCCCCCCCCCAAAAAAAAAATACATCTGCATATAGATATACATACTTATAATTAATTTGTCCAAGATCAAAGTCAACTTAAATACTTCGGTCCAGTGTCAAAGCTTACTGCCCAACGACACAAGCTTCTAGAAGATCGTTCTGTGTGACCCAAAATGATAGCGCTGCAGGCTCCCCGGATCTTATATGTTTGCCCATCTATCACTACTTTTTCTCATGAGAGTATATCCAACTCAAACAAATTTTGTCCGCGAAAGGACACACTCCATCCTGAGGCACCTGCTAAAAATGGTTTCCATTCCACGCCACAGCTAACAGTCTCCTCGTTCTGCTCCTTCCAACTATGACAGGAACTCCTGGGCAGCCTCTGCTGAATCATAAACTCGGGTAACACCATTATGGAAATCCTCAGCTTGGCTGGATATTGAAGAGCGAATGTGATTTTCAAGGTAAACAACTTAGAGCAAAGAGAGGTAAAAGCTCGGCACTTTGCTGCCACCCCAGCCGAGTAATCCTGAAAGCACCTAATATTGTGACCCTCATATGTTAAGGCTTTGCCTGATCGGACTGCCTGCAGCACAGCCTGATTGTGAATATAATTTAACACCCGCAAGATCACTACGCCGGGTTTAGTTGCAGCCGCCTGTCGGGGGCCCAGCCGATGAACCTGCTCAATACACAATGGCCCAAGGCTCTCTGGGAGATGTAGTTCCGTAGTAATCCACCGTGCCAAAAACGTGCTGAGCTCCTTATCTGCTATAGATTCTGGCAGTCCCACTAACCGCAGGTTGTTCCTTCTGGACCTGTTTTCTAGGTCCTCCACTTTTTCTTCCAAGCTAAGCAGTTTTTGTTTTAAGGATTCCTGTGATTCTTCTACCGCAGTTACTCTGTCTTCCACTTCGCTGGCGCGCATCTGAAAGGCCGCACAATCTCAGGAAAGATCTTCTAGTTGTGTTTGTACTCTTTCCAGCTTTGAGTCTATAGGCGCCAACCGGCGTTCCAGCAAGTCCTCAAAAACTGATGACATTTCCGTGGTAATTTCGGCAATCCATGCCGATGACACTGTGGGGCCGGGCGGGCTCACAGGTGGTGCCATCTTGTCCTCCATGTACTTGCTGCGGAGCTTTTTCTTTTATGAGCTTCTCCCTGCCATCATAGAGCCACCGGGCTGATAAAACGATTTCTCACTACTTTACACATGCTGTAGAAAAAAGTTTAAATTCTTGGGGTCCGAAACAACGAAAAAAACTCAGGGGAGACAACAGGGGGCTGGAGAAGTTCACTCTAGTGGCTTCCTTTAAGCAAGGTGTCATGTGACCACAAATGTATGCATTTGAATGTGCAGAATAACGATATATATGTGCATTTGTGTACACATACTAATAACTGCTATGCTGCAAAAACCTGCTTAACTTCCATATAGGGTCAGATTCAGTAAATGGTGCTGTAAAATAGGCACCAGGAAAATTCAGCACTCACTGCTATTCTATAAAGATGAGCGTCTTTATAGAATAGTGCCTAGTGGGGATCAGGGTTGCCAGATGGGAAAAAATTCCTCAGTCCAACCCTGTGCCCCAAAGGAACCCAAAGACAGTCCAAACGGCTATCTAAGGAGTGTGGGGGGGGGGGGGGGGCAGGCCCACCTGTGCAAGTACATTTGCTGTGCCTCCTCTCCTCTTCCCACATGCTTCTGTGCTCAACCTCCCCCACATTGCAATGAGCTGCTACTGCTGCTGCTCTGTGCTCTCTGCCTTGCTCAAGCATGATGAGTCATCATCAGCCGATGACCTCATCACCCATCTCGCCCTTCTGTTGGTCAAATTTGGAACCGAAATGAGGCTTGAGATGAACAAAGCCTCATTACAGCTCAAAATCTGACCAACAGGGTGACAACAGAGACAGCTGGAAGGAACCAACAATAGCGGCCGCCCCCAAAAAACAAAATAATGCCCAATAAGTTGCAACCTGCAACTGTCAGAAAGTGCCAGCGGGCAGCTCAAAAAAAAAAACAACTCACCCAATTCCATGGGAAAACCTTGAAGTTGGCAACCCTAGCGGGGATTCTTGTGCCCAAAATTGGGCACAAGGATTTGAGTCGGTTGAAACCTGGTGTAAATCCTGGCACAAATGTTGGAACAGATCCCCAGAATTCTATAACACTGCATACATCTTTTGAGAATGCCCCTGAGTTGCCCATGTGGCTGTCATGGCCACATCGTCTTTTGGGCTGCATATTATCCCCTAGATCCTATATATGGTGCTCAAAATTGTTGGTGCAAATTTGGACATATACCCAATTTGCAAGCATAATTTAATTGAGTAATGAGCCAATTAGTGCCAATAATTGGGTACTAACAATCAATTATTGACATTAAGGGGGCGTGGCCATGGGAGGTGCATTGGTGGGTCAGGGGCAGTCACTAAAGATGCATGCACTATTACAGGGGATCTGCACCTAATTTACACATGAGGATTTACATTAGGTTTCAGTTGGTGTAAATATTTGCACCAAAAGTTGGGCATGGATCCTGGTGCCATACGCTATATTATAAATGGCATCCAACTCAGAGCACTATTTATAGAATAGCGCTTAGTGCTCATTTTTTTTCTGCACCCAAATTTGGGTGCTATTTACAGAATCTAGTCTTGTGGGAGTTGGGCACCTAGACTTATACAATAACACATAGCTAGATGTGTTCAGAACCCTTAATTGGGTAGTAGTGCATATTTACAAGGAGAGGTATACACAGGGGTGGATTTCCCATTTAAACACTCGTAATTTACAGAATACTGTAAGTCACATGCATCCCTGCCACATTTAGAAACCCACACTTATGCCAGCTCTATGGCATACATTCATATTGGGTTACCCTAGATTTGGTGTAAGTGTGGGCACCTAAATGCGGCATGGACATGTGTAACAGTATTCTACAAGGTGTGCATATAAGAACATAAGAACATAAGCATTGCCATACTGTAACTGACCAAAGGTCCATCAAGCCCAACATCCTGTTTCCAACAGTGGCCAATCCAGGTTACAAGTACCTGGCAAGATCCCAAAACAGTACAATACATTTTATGCTGCTTATCCTAGACATATAAAACTACAACATTACAAAAAATGGCGTCACTTAATCTTGAAAAGACTTTGTATGGCTACACAACAAAAATCAGATTAAGGACTATTGCAATAAGGAACTAATTGGCTGTAGAGGTTATCTCATAGTATTTTAGACGTCCATATATACCATTGGTTGGTTTGGTTTTAGGGACTATATATGTTTCTAATCATTGATAGCCTCCAGCCAACCAGTAGTACAAAAGAGTATTTATGTACGTATATAAGCTTCAATGTATGAGCTTCAATCAACCATATGTACTACTGGTCAAATGTACATATGTTGATTGAAGCTCATACATTGAAGCTTATATACGTACATAAATACTCTTTTGTACTACTGGTTGGCTGGAGGCTATCAATGATTAGAAACATATATAGTCCCTAAAACCAAACCAACCAATGGTATATATGGACGTCTAAAATACTATGAGATAACCTCTACAGCCAATTAGTTCCTTATTGCAATAGTCCTTAATCTGATTTTTGTTGTGTATCCTAGACATAAGCAGTGGATTTTCCTCATCTTAATAATTGCTTATGGAATTTTCTTTGTAAGCTAAATGCTTTTACCACATTCTCTGGCAATGAATTCCAGAGTTTAATTACATGTTGAGTGAAGAAATATTCTCTCCAATTTGTTTTAAATTTACTACTTAGTAGCTTCATTGCATGCCCCCTAGTCCTAGTATTGTTGGGAAGAGTAAAGAAGCGATCATGTCTACCCATTCCACTCCATTCATTTTATAGACATCTATAAAATGCCATCTTTTCTCCAAGCTGAAGAGCCCTAGATGCTTTAGCCTTTCCTTATAGGGAAGTTGTCCCATCCCGTTTATCATTTTATTTGCCCTTCTCTGTACCTTTTCTAATTCCATTATATCTTTTTTGAGCTGCAGGGACCATAATTGCACACAGTATTTGAGGTGCGGTCGCACCATGGAGTGATACAAAAGCATTATAACTGGTAGCCTTGCTTATGTCCTGCCCATGCCCCCCTGTGTATGCCCCCCTTACGAATCCCTGTTTTGTAAGTTAAGTGAGAAATTACAGAATAGTACTTAGGCCAGTTATTGACATGTGCACACATGCATGTATAAATGTTGGTTCTCTTTTCTTTATAGAATACTAGTTTAACAGGTCACATACACATCTGTATTGAGGGACAAGCCTTTACGCCAGCCATAGAGCTAGTGCAAATGCTAGTGTCCAGACTGTTAAAGAATACACTCTGTCCACACTCTGTCCAAACTGCCATTGTGATTGCTTACTAGGGGCGGACTGACCATTCGAGCAACCGGGCAGTGCCTGAGAGCCCAGAGGCTCTAGGGGGCCCAGAGGCTCTGCCTGGTTGCCTGCCTCCACATACTAAAGCCCCCACGGGGCCCTGGTGGTCTAGTGGCCGCTACCGCAATTCTCCCTGGTTGCACGGCTGTGTTTACAAAATGGCTGCCGAGACTACTGAAGTTTCAGCAGCCATTTTGTAAACATGGCACCACACCGGGCAGAATAGAGGCAGTAGGTGGGCAGGAAAGAGGGGATTTATTTCCTGCCCCTGAAGAAGTCACAGCCACTAGACCATTACGGCTGTTTAGGGTAGGGGGGGAAAGTGACAACACAGTGGGAGGGATGCAGCACAGCGGGGGTGGGAGGCAGCAGCAGCAGCACGGCAGGGGCAGGGCAGCAGCAGCATGGAGGGGAGGGGCCCAGAGTACTCTCAGTCCACCCCTGTTGCTGACTGCACAGCATTCACTATCACATCTAGATGCAATTAATCATACAATTAAAGGTATTTTATTTATTTATTTCCTGCTGTGCCCCTTTGCGACTCTGGACAAGTCACTTAATCCTCTTTTGCCCTGGGTGCAAAATAAGTACCTGTCTATAATATGTAGACCACTGTGATTGTAACCAGAGAAAAGTGCGGAAGAAGGAGTGATGTTATATCACAGGTGGGGGAAAATAGCAGAAGAGATGTTTGGAGAAGACAGGAGACACTGCAACAGTTCAAGTCATTTTTATTCATTTTTAGACAAAATAATTAAAATAATGTATAAAGAATACCAAACATCATTCCAGGATGCAAAGCAAACACACACTGATGTAATAAACAAAAATCATAACAGCCAAATAAAGAGATCACTAGAGACAATTTGATCATTCATTGCTGGTCAACAGCGATGAATGACCAAACAAGCATAATACCCACTAACATTCACTTCATGAGAAACTGGGACAAATTAAACAAAATAGCGCCACTCAAAATGAAAACTAAGAGGAAACTACAACCACGTACGTGGTTCAACGAGGAATTATTAGAGATGAAAAAACTGTGCAAGAAGCTGGAAAGAAAATGGCCTAAAAACAAATCAGACATGAACTAAACCACATGGAGGAAAGTCCTAAGCAAGTACAAACACACCATAAAAAGAGCCAAAGTGGAATACTATAGCATATACATGCACCAAGAAGAGATAAATACAAAAAAATATATGAACTAATGAAAAACGTACTGAACCCACAAGCTCTGCTAACATCAAATGAAAAATCACCAATGGCAGATGAGTTTGCACAATATTTCAAAGAAAAAATAATAAAAATAAGAAGATCAAATCTAGCTGCAACACAAACAACTCTCATAGATTTCCTACACGAATGTGAAATCAACGTGGAGCACATCAAGGCAGACACCTCCTTTAAGATACCAGCATAGTTACAGCACTACTGACAAAATATGCACATGCCAATTTCTTACTAGACCGCTGCCCAAACTTTATGATGGAAAACCCACCAGATTGGTTCATCAAACGCTTAACTGAACACATAGAATACATGTTCTCGAAAGGCCATTTCCCTTCAGACAAGGGCAACATCATACTTACTCCAATCCCTAAAGACGCCACCAGAAAGATCAATGAACTCACTAATTACAGACCAGTGACACCAATACCACTGCTGACAAAAACAATGGAGGGACTAGTAACACAACAATTAATGGAATACCTAACGCACTACTCAGTTCTTCATAGCTCTCAATCAGGCTTCAGATCATGCTATAGCACTGAAACAGTCATAACCACCCTGATCACAACTCAGAAGAATAATAAGCCAAGGCCAGTCAATACTACTACTACAATTCGATATGTCAAATGCCTTTGACCTAGTAAATCACACAATACTAATGACCCTGCTCGATAACATATGAATAACTGGAGCAGTAGCAGCCTGGTTCAACGGTTTTCTAAGAACTAGATCCTACCTTGTCAAGATGTCCAATTTATTTTCAGCCTCCTGGATCCCTGAATGTGGGGTTCCTTAAGGTTCCCCAATATCACCAATATTATTCAATGTCCTGATGGCTCCACTTGGCAAGAAACTGGAAAAAAATGGGTGTAAACCCATTCATATACACAGACAATGTCACCATCTACATACCTATCAACAACAGCATCACAGAGATACTGGATAAGGCCAAAAAACAACTGAGCCTCATGAAACATTGGGCCACAGCTGTCAAACTTAAACTGTACAGAGACAAAACCAAACTCCTGGTTTTATCTAGCCAGCATAATCCCACTACTTACCAAAATCTCATAACAGATCAACAATCTTACACAATCAAAACACAAATAAAAATACTAGCAATCATGCTTGACAAACATCTGACACTTGAAGACCAAGTTGCTGCAATCACGTCAAAAAGCTTTAAAACATTATGGAAACTGAGAAGAATCAGAGACTATTTCCCCAGACAGTCATTCCGTCTTATAGTACAGACACTGATATTGTTCCAACTAGACTACTGTAATGCAGCATATGTAGGCTGCAAAGAAAACCTACTACAATTGTTGCAGACCATCCAAAACACAGCAGCAAGATTGATATTCAAAAAGTCAAAATATGATAGAGCAACCCCGCTACTCATAATGTTACACTGGCTCCTGATCAAGGCCAGACTAGTTTTCAAAACTAGCACAATCATCTTCAAAATACTGTTTGGCATGTCACCGGACTCCATCCTAGACATGAGCGAACTATCACCAAGAAATGCAAACCCAGGAAACAGAGGTTACCTAGAACTTCACCAGTCCAACTACAAAAATATACTATACAAGTCCACCTACATGGCAGGATTTAGCTACCTGGGCTCAAAATGGTGGTACTGAGTTTCTATAGTCATAAGAAACATCATGAACTACCTCCATTTCAGAAAAGACCTAAAAACCTACCTCTTCAGGAAGTTCTATGAGTAAAGTATACACTAATCATTCTGGAACAAAAATACCCAACACAACCTCTAACTATAATGCATCTTTTCATTTAAGAAATGAACTAAGACATATCTTCTCAAGAAATTCAATTCCATATGGACTAATAGTTATGTTGATAACCACTGTAAAACACAGCATCATACAACCTTGTAAATGTAATTGAATCAATGCAATCTCTAACAACTGTCAAATGAACTGAAACTGTCACATTGAACTGAAACTTGTTTTTGGATAATTGTGGGATACAAGTATGAATAAATAATGAATGCATAAATAAATAGACTACACAGATTAACATGAATTAACGTGAGTAACTTCCAGGTATTCCTGCATTACCAAGTATCTCAAATCTCTTTTTGTTTCTGAATGGATCCGGGGTTTTCAGCTATGTTTGATTCATTTTTATATATTATGGAACACAAGAAGTGGAGTCAATCGGTCAAATGTAGGAACCAGATGATTCTTTAATTGCCAGTGTTCAAAATGGTCAAATATCCTGACACAGCTGTGTTTCAGCATAACCATATGCCTGCATCAGAGGTCAAAACATAATCTTTGTCTACAGATGATGGTGGAAGAAATCAATAACTGACTCTTAAAAAAACATTGGCACATTGTATAACATCTTGATCAATCCTGTCATAAAAGACTAATTGTTACTAATAAGAGAGGACATAACCCAGTGGCATAGCCAGACTGCCAATTTTGGGTGGGCCTGAACCCAAAGTGGGTGGGCACAAAATTTTCTCTCTACTCCCCTCCCCCAGCAAAATTTAGTCACACTAATCAGATGCATTTGTCACACAGGGTAAAGTGCTGCTTTTCAGTGCATCAGATTTCAGACAATTTATTTAATAGCCTAACACCCTTTTCAGTGAGCTTTCAGAGGCCAAAATCTCCTGCCTCAGGTCAGTATAATGCTGTTACGGTATCCTCTCCTGACCTGCATTGGTAAACCTGCAATTTCTAAGGTTTTCGCTTAGGAAAAGAAAGAGTTAGGGGTTACGGAGGATGGTCAGACTGGATGGGCCATATGGCTTTTATCTTCCGTCATGTTTCTGTTTGTTTTTTAAAGAAATGGCCATGGGCAAGTGAAGCACTTGCCACATGGTCATTTAGAGGGGGGGGAGCCCTTACTGCCACCCATTGAGGTGGTAACCAGGCAGCATGCGGCACTGCTTGATTACTGCCAGGAACACCGCTGCTACAAAAACTGAAATATTTTTGCAGCACTGGAAATGGTACACGCTGGAGGAGGGAACTACCGCTGGGTTGCTGCAGTAGCCCGGCAGTACTTCCCTTTTAGCGAGTGGTAAGCCCATGTTGGGCTTACTGCCGCCTCATAAAAGGGCCCCCCAAGTGATTTGTGACCTTCTGCTTTACCAGCAGACAAGAAAGCCATGAAGAAATTACCTTCTGTACATTACAAATGTGGAGGATGTTCTGTCTGCTATGTAAACATGCAATGCAAAACTTTTGTGGACCAACAATCTGGAGATGAGTTCCAATTGAGACAATTTACAAATGGCACATGTGCCAGAGTAATCTATGCAGGCATCTGCCCATTTGGATTGGCAAAGCATTTAGATAATGTGTTAAGAAACTGATTAACATCCTCTGGTACAGCACTCGCTAAGAACCATTCTTTTGAGGACTATAAGTTCCTACTTTTGGTAAAACCTCAATTTCATTGGAGAGGTGGTAATCTGAATGATGTTCTGCTAAACACTGAGCACCTTTTTGATGCTGCTTTTATCTCCTAACCCTTATTCACTTGTTCAGAACCCTTATTTTATCATCCTCACTTTAATATTCCCTTATCTCTTGTTTGTCCTGTTTGTCTGTCCTAATTAGATTGTAAGCTCTGTCGAGCAGGGACTGTCTCTTCATGTTCAAGTGTACAGTGCTGCGTACGTCTAGTAGCGCTTTAGAAATGATAAGTAGTAGTAGTAGAGGTTAATCTTCAGATTTCCTACTGTCCACCCACAAGATCTTAAGCAAGAATTGGAGGGCATACTTTAAGGGGGTCTTTTACTAAGCCTCAGTAACATTTTTAGCTCACAGTAGAAATCATCTGGTGGTAAACACTGAGACACCCATAGGAATATAATGGGCATCTTGGTGTTTACCGCTAGCTCAGCTGACTTCTACTGTGAGCTAAAAATGCTACTGCAGCTTAGTAAAAGACCCCCTTAATGTTTTGATTTAATAAAGCGTTTTGTTCCTTCTACCAGTCTGTCTGATCCTTCTTTCTTTTCAGAATTTGCAGACCAACTGCCAGTTTGTTTTCTGGGACCATAAATGACATGTGAAACTAAACCAGTGATTGTTGTACTCCATTGAAAAAACATAGTGCTGATTTATGTATTTATTTAATTTGCCTAACAAACACATACAATGCCTTAGATAAATTGGGAGTAAACTAGGACTGATGGCTCTATAGCAAGGAGCTATATGGCAACTTCCTTTAAACACATTTTAAAGCCTGGGTTGAAGGATACAGAGGTGCTGGGGGTTAATGTGTGTTCCTTTCACAGCTGAAGACCTCACTGAACTATCACAGAAACTGGAATGACTGATGACCTCTGTCTCAGGCTGAAATGCAACTTGTGCTGTAGGTCAGCATTGCGGTGCCTTGTGAGGTCTGTGGGAGTCCCAGTTCTGAAATACCAAGTGTGCAGGTCACATAGGACTTCTGCATTCCTGGAGCTGTGTGGGGTCCCAGAGCATCAGTTAAGAGGTTGGTACAGGCCAGGATTTTGGGAATAAAAGGGAACTTCCCCTCCTCCTGCTCTAATTCTCTTGTCTACATTATCAATTTCTCCATCAAGTATTGGAACAAGAGAATCCAAAGATCAATACATCACACCAGAGTGCTTCTGTTGTTTATTTTCATGTTTAATTTGTTCTTTCAGTCATTAAGCCTCAGTCCTTCATTTTTTCAGCAACTCCTTCTGGATTGCAAAGGCAACATAAAAAATAATCAGAGAAACGTAGAAACATGATGGCAGATAAGAGCCCATCTACTGCAACCACTATCTCCTCCATTCCCTAAGAGATCCCATGCGCCTGTCCCACACTTCCTTAAATTCAGACACAGTCCTCCTCTTCACCTCCACCAGAAGGCGATTCCACATGCCCCCACCCTTTCTGTGAAAAAATATTGCCTTAGATTACTCCTGAGCCTATAATCTCAACTTCATCCTGTGTCCTCTCTTTCCACTGTTTTCCTTCATTTGAAAGAGGCTCAACTGCTGTACATTAATGCCACAGATGCATTTAAACATCTCTATCATATCCCTTCTCTGCCACCTTTCTTCCAAAGTATACTTATTGAGAGCCTTGTCTGTACCCATACGCTTTATGAAAGAGATCATTGACCAATTTTGTAGCTGCTCACTGGACCAACTTCTTCCTGTTTATCTTTTCATAGGTGTGGTCTCCAGAATTGCACACAGTATTCTGAATGGGACCTCTCTAGAGACTTATGCAAGGGCACTATCACCTCTTTATTTTTTTCCTGCTGGCCATTCCTCTCCCTATGCACCTGAGCATCCTTCTGGTTTTGACCGTCAACTTTTCTATCCATTTGTCCACCTTGAGATCATCAGACACAATCACCCCAGGCCTCATTCTTCTTTCATACACAGAAGTTCTTCATCCCCTATACCAGTGATGGCGAACCTTTCAGAGACCGAGTGCCCAAACAGCAACCCAAAATCGAATTATTTATCGCAAAGTGCCGGTACTCATTATGGGTGAGGTCACCACATATGACTCCACCCCGATGATCACCACACCCCTTACACCAGCCATGGCGCATATAAACAGACATCATTGAAAACATTATACTAGTATAGGAGAAAAAAGTACCATGATTTTCTTCCATTATAAATCATTTCTGTAAGCTGTTACAGCTCCAGTATACCCAGTGCAAAATAAGACAGCAGATGTAAATTCTCAGATTTGACATATTCCAAACACTAAAATGAAAATAAAATGATTTTTCCTACCTTTGTTGTCTGGTGATTGTTTTTCTACCCATATTGGTTCTAGTCGCTGATTCTGCTGCTCTCTATCTGTTCTCTTAACTCCGTTTCCAGGGCTTCTTTTCCATTTATTTCTTTACTTTCCTCCTTTCTTCTTCATTTCTTGCCGTCCATCCTTGTCCAGCAACCCTCCTCTCCCCTCCAGCCACAAATGTCCAGCCACCCTCCTCTCCCCCCTGCCCTCCCTCCCAGCACCCGGCAGCACCCACCATCAGGCTTCCCTCCCACCCAGCACCCACCATCAGGCCTCCCTCCCACCCAGCACCCAGCACCAGGCCTCCCTCCCAGGCAGCACCCACCATCAGGCCTCCCTCCCACCCAGCACCCAGCACCAGGCCTCCCTCCCAGGCAGCACCCACCATCAGGCTTCCCTCCCACCCAGCACCCAACATCAGGCCTCCCTCCCACCCAGCACCCAGCACCAGGCCTCCCTCCCACCCAGCACCAAGCATCAGGCTTCCCTCCCACCCAGCACCCACCATCAGGCCTCCCTCCCACCCAGCACCCACCATCAGGCTTCCCTCCCACCAAGCACCCACCATCAGGTCTCCCTCCCTCCCAGACCCCACCATCAGGCCTCCCCTCCACCCAGCACCCACCATCAGGCTTCCCTCCCACCCAGCACCCACCATCAGGCCTCCCTCCCACGCAGCACCCACCATCAGGCTTCCCTCCCACCCACCACCCACCATCAGGTCTCCCTCCCTCCCAGCACCCACCATCAGGCCTCCCTCTCACCCAGCACACAGCAGCAGGCCTCCCTCCCACCCAGCACCCACCATCAGGCTTCCCTCCCAGCCAGCACCCACCATCAGGCCTCCCTCCCACCCAGGAGCACACAGACAGCACCAGGCAGGCCTCCTGCCCTCCCTCAACCCAACAAGCATCAGGCCACCCGCCTGTCTGTCCTCCCTCCCTCCCTCCCAGCACCAGGAACCCCCCTCCTAAAATTTAAAAAGCGTACTGTCCTCGGAGTCGGGGTTAAGGCGGCGTGCGTCGGCAGCGGCAGCGAAGCGCGTGTTCTTCGCTCGACGTGCCTTTGGCCTTTCCTGTCTCTCAAGCTCTGGTCCCACCTAGATGCATGTGTTAATTTGTATTTTAGTCCTTTGCAGCTGGGGAAGTGGAGATTCAGGAATGTTCGTGCTGATCTGATATAATATAAGAACTTAAGAATAGCCATACTGGGTCACACCAATAGTCCATCTAGCTCAGTATCCTGTTTCCAACAGTGGCCAATTTAGGTCACAAGTTTTACCTGGCAGAAACCCAATTAGTAGCACCATTCCATGCTACCAATTCCAGGGCAAGCATTGGCTTCCCCATGTCTATCTCAATAGCAGACTATGGACTTTTCCTCCAGGAGCTTGTTCAAACCTTTTTTAAACCCAGGTACGCTAACCACTGTTACCACATCTTCCGGCAATAAATTTATTTTTTATTTTTGTTACATTTGTACCCTGCGCTTTCCCACTCATGGCAGGCTCAATGCGGCTTACATGGGGCAATGGAGGGTTAAGTGACTTGCCCAGAGTCACAAGGAGCTGCCTGTGCCTGAAGTGGGAATCAAACTCAGTTCCTCAGTTCCCCAGGACCAAAGTCCACCACCCTAACCACTAGGCCACTCCTCCAGAGCTTAACTATTCTTTGAGTGAAAAAATATTTCCTCCAATTTGTTTTAAAAGTATTTCCATGCAATTTCATTGAGTATCTCCTGATCTTCGTACTTTTTGAATGAGTGAAAAATCAATTCACCTCCACCTGCTCCGCACCTACTTTCTTTATAAAATACTACAGTAAGTGGCTGAAAATGCATCCCGATTTTGTGCGATCACTTATATCAGAGTAAATGCTCACACAAATGACCATTCTCATCCTCACTGAACCAGACTTACCTACAGCCTGAATAAATTGACTAGCTGTTCAGCAGCAATTGAAGAAGGGGCTAAAAGCAACAAACTTAAATAAACTGAGCTCCTGGGGGACCCTAACACGAGTGGGCATATACTTGATATTTAAATATCTTTTAGGAAATATAAACCCCTCTTAAATCACAAGTCAGGAACACTTGCACTGATCCCCCAATACTAAGCAACCTTCAGCAGCTGCTTCTATCATTTGCAACAACTATGCTGTCTCTCTGTCACAACTGTCAGGAATGGTGAGCCCTTGGACCAAAGCCAGAGCTTTGGCAGACAAATCACCTGGGCTGTCACAGGCAGGAATCAGAACAGACTGGACTAGGATAAACTAACAGACTCAACAAGGCAGGACAGAGGTAACTAAACACAGTAGACAACACAAGAACCGGATCCGGACGAGGCAAGGAAAAGAAGGCAAAGGGCCAGAACTGGAACCCAGACAGGACAAGGCAAGACTCAGAACTGGATTACAACTGGGACTGGGACCCAGAAATGCAAGACAAGGCATAACACGGAAGTAGATTAAAACCGGGTCCAGAAAAGGGCAAAACAAGGCAAGGACTGGATCCAGACAGGACGAGACTGAAAGAGACAAGACAAAGCACAACTAGTCAGGCAAGACAGGGTAGGAGCTAGGCAACAAGAATAACAGAAGCAAGACAATAAACAAGGCAGGGACAGGATTCAGGATTCTCAAACAGGCTTGGCTGGAACAGGATTCAGGATTCTCAAACAGACTTGGCTGGAACAGGATTCAGGATTCTCAAACAAGCATGGCTGGAACAGGATTCTGGAACCAGATTCTGGAACAGACTTGGCTTGGCTAGAACAGGATTCTGGAATGGGCTCGGCTTGGCTTGACTGGAACAGGCTTCTGGAACGGGCTTGACTGGAACAGGATTCTGGAATGGGCTTGGCTTGGTTTGACTGGAACAGGATACTGAAAGGGACTTGGCTTAACAGGAAACTGGGACAGAACTAGCTCAAACACAGAGCAGGAGCAGAACTTGGCAGAAACAGAGCTCAAGAGCAGGCAAAGGGAAGACAAACAAAGAAGCAATGTGCTTGCCAGCACCCACAGCTGGAAAGGAAAAGGCCAGGCAGACTGAGAGGCAGCAGACACAGGTGCATAACAGTGAAGTAATCAGGGATGATGCTGGCTTCTACAGACTCTCAGAATTAACAGCAAGAACTACACACACAAGAAACAGAACAGGGAAAACAAGAACAGAGCTTGGCTAAACACAGAGATTGACTTAAACACAGAGCTTAACTATAGCAACAGTCAAAAGCAGGGCTAGACTAAAAGCAGGAGCCAAGGGTAGAGTCAAACAGATAGAGACACCAAGGGCAAGGTATGGCTCTAGAGCCAGGCTTTCAGGATCAAGGTACAAAAGCAAACACACAGAAACAAAGCAAAGCACTGAAACACAAGACCTTCAAGAACACAGAACAGACCTTCAGGAGCAGGATTCTCAGGAACAAAGCCAAGCAGGGAAATGATCTAAACAGGTAACACAAGATTAAGAGACCTCTTGCAAAGGCAACGTAGGAAAGCTCCCTGGGTCCTTATAAAGGAGTAGGCTGATGATGTCACAAGTAGGAAATGAAGCAGAAGCAGGGAGACCAATGCGAGGCTTGGCTAACAAGAAGAACAGGAAATGAAGCAGAAGCAGGGCGACCAAAGCGAGGCTTGGCTTACAGGAAGAACAACAATAGGGAAAAAAGCAGACTGGAGAGGTCACAGAGCTAGATACAGAGAAACAGTAGGTCTGAACATAAGGGCATGGCCACAACCGTGACACTGTCTCCATACATTGAGAAGGCAAGTCTTGTCACAGTGGTTCACGTCATTACTGGATTACTGTAATTCACAGTGAGGGGTGCTGTTTCACTATCACCTTTTCAAGGCAAGCTCTGCAGGACTCCAGGGAACCTGCCTGTCCCTAGAGATTGAAAACACAATATTGAAGCATCACCACATACTGGCAGCAATGCAACTGGAGGACTCCCGCTCAGTTTAGAGGGAACAGTGGTGACATCACTGCCCAAAAGTACTATGATAGTACTGCAAACATGGCTTCCTATGGCACTCCTGAAACGCAGTATAAATGACAGAAGATAAATTCCCTCTATTATAGTATGCCAGTGCCATATAAAAAAAATAGAGGAAAGGAATTAAATCACAGTCTTCAGTAGCAAGTGATTCTTTAAGGAAATTGATGGTGATCCTCCTTTTCTGCATCATATGGTGCAACGGACTATATATTGAAAAAGGGCTTAAGGTTACAATGGTGTCTGCAGCTTCCCAAACCTTTCCTGGTTTTCAGAATACCCATACTCAAGAAGCATGAGATAAATGTGCATACACTGACACCCAGTATATGCATTTTCTCTCATTCAAATTTACTGTGGATATCCTGAAAACCTGACTGCCTGTGGGGCCTCCAGAATAGGTTTGGAAGGCCTAGTATACATTGATGGCAGAGCTGCCTATGCCAGCCAATGTCTAGTTGTAATGGGTTGAAATGACATATAGGGGTGCCAACTAGATCCAGATTCACCCGACAGGGTTTGTCCAGTCCTGGGCGTACCCCAATGAATGCAGGGAGTTGTAGTCTTGCTTTTCTTAGGGAATCCAATAGGGAAATGGGGTAAGCCTAGGACTGGATCAACCCTGTTGGGCGAATCTGGAACTAGTTGGCAACCCTAATGACATAGGAAATGTCAACCACATAGCCCACTTTGTTTTATGTCTTTAACAACTGAAAACAAGCAAAAAAAACCAAAACGATATTTTATGTTTTTTTCAATTGCTGATAATATGCACTCTTTGCAAATAAGTCAGACTTTTCCTAAAGTGTGCAAACTGTTTGCATAGAGTGTGCAATCTTTTCTGGATAGTGCATGCATGCATGAGCCATTACCTATGCACGAACCATCGTGCACGCATGTGCATGCAAGCACTATCAGGAAAAGAATGCACACTCTGCAAAGAGGGCACATTCTCAACAACATAGTTCCCATAAGAAGCAAGCTACATGGAAAAAAAATGAACAAAGCAAATGTTCCCAGGAACTACTAATAATTTCTGTAGTGCTATTATGCATATGCAGTGCTGTAGACATTATCCCCTGGATTCTATATATCACGCCTAGAGATCCGTGCTGAAATCCAGGCATATTCTATAATAGCGCGCATTACTTAATTGGCTTAACAAGCTAATCAGTGTTGATAACAGCACTTAACAAGCAATAATAAGCACTAATTGGTAATTAGAATTTACATGCACAACTGGCTAAGTGTATTCTCTAATGAACTGCACCTAAATTCTAATGCTTGCAGTTTAAAAGGGGCGTGGCTATGGGTATTTTGTGAGCATTCCAAAATTTACATGTGTAGCTGTAGAATTATGGCCCAGTGCGTGTAAATCTATGTGCAGGGATTTACATCATATTTTTGTTGGTGTAAATGGAAGAGTGTAGTTTTAGGCACTGGAATATCAACTACACGTATTCTATATACTGTGCCTAAATCTAGGCACTGCTTATAGAATACACTTAGGCGGAAATGTTTTCCACGTGGATTATTTAGGCACCTTATATAGAAGCTGACCCTACATTCAGGTACTTGCCTTGTCCCTAGAGGGCTCACAATCTAAGGTTTTCTAACTGGGACAATGGAGGGTTAAGTGACTTTCCCAAGGTCACAAGGAGTTGCAGTAGGAATCAAAGCCAGGTCACCAGGATCAAAGCCTGCTACACTAACCTTTAGACCACTCCTCGATGGCATGGGAAACAACACACAATAATCATTTTCAAGCTGCCCATCCCACATTCCTATTTACATGTCAATCCCAAGGCATCATGAAATTGGCAGTCCTCTTTCTTCACTTTTTGTTAGCCTTACAGGGAGGAGAATGCATGGAAGTGGAAAGGGGAGGCGGCAGAGGCTCCCAGCAGGGCAGTCAGAAAGCCAGGATAAGCCAAAAGACTTCCTTTCAAAAATGGGCCACTTGGCATTCTGGAGTAAACAGTAAAATTAACTTTTCCACGTAAACAGATTTGAATATAGACACTCAGAGCAGTTTGTTCTTAGCTGTTAGTAAACAAACTCAAGGGACAGAACTCAAAATAATAATAAGTCTCTGTCCTGTTACAGAGAAAAAAAATCTGATTAATCCCATCTTCAGTGAAAGAATTTTCTGTGCATTCAACAGTGAAAGCAAGTGAATAATAAGCTCTGAAATGTCCTTCTTACTGGTGAACAAAGCTTAATTTCTACACAAAAAGAAATTGGAATTGCAGAGCTAGGGGGAGGTCAGGCCAGGGGCAATAGCAACAAGAAAAGGAGCTGGAATATATGTTTATGTTTATTTAAAACTTGATATGTTTTCCCATCATCTTTTATTATCTTTGTTGTCTTAGACGATACGTTTACGATTAATGTTTTTACTATGACATTGTTTAATGATATTATACTGAACTGTAGCCTACCCATGTTATTGTGTAAGCCACATTGAGCCTGCAACTAGTGGGAAAATGTGAGGTATAAATGTGTTCAAAAAAAGTGCCGCTGAGCGGAGAACTCGAACGCATTGTTAACCACTTTGTCCTATTGCAATGTAAAGGCGGTATATTTATTTATTTAACACATTTATACCCACAAACAGAGAAAAGAGTGGGATGTTTGACCACGGAAAAACAAATCCTGGAGACAAAAAAGTTGTGTCGAGTCTTTTTTAATAAAGAAGTTTTTATACTTTTTTGTCTCCAGGATTTGTTTTTCCGTGGTCAAACATCCCACTTTTTTCTCTGTGTGTGGGTATAAATGTGTTAAATAAATAAATATACCGCCTTTACATTGCAATAGGTCAAAGTGGTTAACAATGCATGAACTCATATGGAGTTCCTTCTCTTTGATTTTGTGTTTTTGCATGATTTTCTTTCCTTTATTATATGAGGAAAACCATTCACTCAAGTACGATAAATTACAAAATGGTTAAAATCAAATACTATAGACACAAGTTACAGTGCATATAAGTCCGACAGTTACTGGCTGTGCAAAATCAATGGGCACTAAACGGGAAGGCCAATTGAAAAAAGAAAAGGAGTTTTGAGCTGTTTCTTACAATTAATAAGACAGAGTTCTGCCCTAATAATTGCTGGTAAATTATTCCAAAGGGAGGAAGTCAGAAAATAAAATGATGAGTTTCGAGTTGACTCCTAAGGAGCTTGTTTAGGGGAAGGTAACACCAAACAACTAGCGTCAAGTAATCGAAGTGAACAGGACGGAGTATAAGAAATGATTAAAGAAGAAATGTATGCAGGGCTACCAGAATGTAAAGTCTTAAAGTTAAGTAACAGAATTTTAAACTAGATACGGTTTATATATAAAGCAATGTAACTGTTCTCTGCTCTGCTCCAGGCTCCTCTTCCCTGGAGGCTGCCTGGAAGGGAGGAGCAGGAGCAGAAGAAGAGTCTGAGAAGAAGTGGTGGATCTGCTTCCAGGTAGGGATGGACTGTCATTTACAACAATATAGGAAATGTCAACAACATATCCCATGTCATTAAAACCCAAAATTGAGCATTAAAAAATATGAAAATTTGTGTTCATTTGTTTGCTGTTAATACTACACACTTTTTCAAAAGGATGTGCACTTTTTGGAAAAAGGAACAGCAAACACTGCAGATCACAAAGAATACCAAACAACAAGCATCTTCAAAGTGATTTATTGTTGCACACAATGGGGGACTGCTCTCATAAAAAGCCCAACATGGCCGTGTTTCACCAAAGGCTGCATCAGAGACATAGGCGCCCAGTATAAGAGGCTTGGGGAGGCTAAGCCTCCCCTGCTGCAGCAGGATGGATCAGCTGTTTCTCCTGGGTGTCCCGCTGCTCTGGGGGGGTTTAAATTGTTGATTTACCTCCATCCTCGCAGCAGCTGCTGCAGTGAAAGCCCATCTCTAGCCTTGTGTAACCAGTTGTAGAAATTGGTTTATGGTTTAATTTGTTTACCTTACTGCTGGGAGAGCAGGGGGGTTGGCTGGAGGTGTCCTGGGTTGCCAGGGAGATATTTAACGAGGATGACTTCCTGCATGAGCAGTTCATATCAAAGAGACTTGCACTGACACCTGAGATTTTAAAAGTGCTAAAAATAAGTTTTAAAAGTATTTGTATTAAATCTAATTGTAGAATTTAGGTGCTAGGAAGTGGGATTGGTATGTTATGTACTCAAATTTGCTCAAGCTATATGCAAATTAGTCCATTTTTGGGAGGTTCTCATGTGCATATTTATGGGTAAAAATTGTTGGAAATGTTTACAGCCTTAATGTTAGGGCATGGCTCTGATCAAAAATGTGAAGTTTGATCCAAAAACGAAGGGTTTATCTAGTGTTTTTGACTAAAAATTCCCAGTAGAGTGTCTGTATGTTAATCTGCATTCAAATAGAGATCTCTGATTGGATGAGCAGCTCCTGTTAGAAATCTGCCCGGGAACAGAGAGAAGAGAGCAACTGAATATTTGGACTGAGAGGACATGAAGCTTTGAGCTCCGAGTGTAAGGATTGATAGAAAGAATTGAGATTATAAAAGAGTGCCTGATTATGTGGTAAATGAGAAAATATGAGTGAAAAGAGATTGGTGGAAATTTACAAGTTTGAGGTTTCTCTATTGAGAAAAGGATCTGAATATTTCACTTGTAAGTCTTCCCTTCATTCCCGTCAGTGTCCCGCCTTCTTCTGACATCATTTCCTCTTTCCGTGAGGGCGGGACACTGACGGAAATGAAGGGAAGGCTTACAAGGCTAGAGACAGGCTTTCACTGCGGCTGCTTTGACGGAGGCAAGGGAGCGAGGAGAATTGTTGAGGGTGGGTATGGATGGCTGGAGGGGGGGCAGGGGAGCGAAGAGAATCGCTGGGTGGGTGTGGATGGCTGGAGGGGGGCAGGGGAGAGGAGAGAATCTCTGGGTGGGTGGGTGTGGATGGCTGGAGGGGGGGCAGGGGAGAGGATAGAATCGCTGGGTGGGTATGGATGGCTGGAGGGGGCAGGGGAGAGGAGAGTTGCTGGACATGGATGGAGGAGAGGGAAGGGAGAGAGAAGAAATGCTGGACATGGATGGAGGGGAGGGAAGAGTGAGGAAGGAGATGAGATGAGGGAAAAGGAAGAGAGAAAAACTGCACATGGATGAAGAAAATAGGCAGAAGCTGGATCCACTGGACAGTCAAGTCTGCGGAGGACCCAGCTTTTACTTACTGATGTAGGACAAGAAATGAAGAAGAAAGGCGGAAAGTAAAGAAATAAATGGAAAGGAAGCCCTGGAAACGGAGTTAAGAGGACATATATCAGCAGAATCGGATACTGGGCCAGCATGATCAGAAAAACAAAGTCACCAGACAACAAAGGTAGAAAAGATCATTTTATTTTCATTATAGTGTTTTGAATATGTCCACTTTGAGAATCAGGTGCTCAACATTAAAAGTTTATATTTATTTACTTATTTATGGCATTTTATCCCACATTAAACATGAATTAGGGTGTTTTGTGGCTCTACATGAAATTGTGATGATATGATCCCTTGTTTCATATTATTGACGGTCTGCATTTTCCGTATGGGTGGTATATTGGTGTATTAGGTTCTGCCCAGTGTAATATTTATGGTACAGTAAGGTTCTGAGTGTGTTTTTGCACAAAGTTGTGCATAGTGTTTTGCAGTTGAGCGATTGTGGTTAGTATATGCTTTGAGCAACCACTTTATTCTTTGACATATGATACATATCTAATATCTAAATTTAATAAAAGGTATTGTGACTTTTATTTTTATTTATTTTTTCTGTGTGTTATCAGACAATTATGGATTTAAGCTCCACCCCTGGCCCCACCCCTAACCCCACCCCCTTTAGCCTCCCCAAACAGTTGGGCCACCGACCGCCTATGATCAGAGATACTCTATGAAACAAATACATTACACCAATAACAATAACAGTAAAAAAAATAATATAGTAAAACAAATAGTACTGTTAAAGAAATTAAAAGTGACATCAATACCCCAAAATATTGCATAGGCAGGACGCTGTCCAGAGAAGGCTTCTGGGGCTGGCCGAAGGCAGCGCTTACATTGCTGATGCTGCTGCCAGAAGCCTCGAAGTTTAAAGACATGCAGAGTGGGGCGGACGTTGAGCAAGAAGGGGAAGAGTGATACCGCACTATTTAGGGAATGGAGGGGGGGAAGAACACCCATGCAGCACCGCACCGCATCGGGGGGGGGGGGGGGCAGGTAAAGACAGCAGCACCGCACCAGTCGAGGGGGGGGGGAGGAAGATGGCAGCACCCCCTCACGAGCTGCACCCAAGGTGGTCCGCCCCCACCGCCCCACCCTCGGTACGCCACTGCTCCTTGGAAACAGTTGCCAGTAGATTTTACTGTCCATAGGGTTAAATTTACTAAAAAGTACTACCCTATTACTGCATACATAATTCATTTATGTACACTATTTACTAAGGATGAGCTGTTTGCAACAAAATGTCATTCATGGATGAGTGCACACTATCTCCAGGATTCTATACATAGCGCTCAAAATTAGGTGTTAAATTTTGGCACAATCCTGAGATGAATAAGCAACTTAGGGGTCCTTTCACAAAGCGGCGGTAAGCCCACCGTGAGCTTACCATGTGCCAATTTGGAGCTACCACTGGCCCAATTTGGGCGCTGGCGGAAGTTCCACCCACAGCGCATGGTATTTCCGGTGCTGGCAAAAATATGACAAAAATATTCCTGCAGGCAATAATCAGGCAGCGCTATGTGCTTCCTGGTTACCACTGGGTTAGCACATGAGCCCTTACTGCCACCTCAATGGGTGGCGGTAAGCGCTCCCTCCCCGCATGGCCACACAGTAAATGAAATCTTACCACATAGCCGTTTCTGCTTTTGGTAGAAAGGGCCTCAACGTGCAGCAAAAAACCCTTAATTTGCTAGTGAGCTAATTAACAGCACTAAATGGGCATTAACAATCAATTGATGATAACTGGCACCAATTGTAATTTGTGCATGCAACTTACTACACACTATTCTATAACACTACACACCCAAATCCCATAGCGTGCACCTCAAAAGGGGGTGTGGCCACAGAAGGGGCATGCTGCAAATGTGCACGCAGTATTATAGAATACTGGGGATGCGCCCAAATTGGATGCCAGGAATTACACCTGGTTTCAGCAGGCATCAGTCCTGGTGTCCAAATTTGGGCACAGGAATCAGTGCTACACATTACTCTATGAAGAGCACTCAATCCAGAGCATAGCGTGCAGCACAGATTTTTTTTGGGATGCCATTTACTGAATCTAGTCCTATGTGCACAGAAGCCACACTCAATAAAAAGTGCACACTATGGGGTAGATTCAGTAAATGGCATCTAAAGATAGGCGCTGAGATACCAGGGGTGTAGCTACATGGGGCCACGGGGGCATGTGCCCCCGTAGATTTGACCCTGGCCCCCCCTGCCGACGATTCTCTCGGCCCCCCCTCCCACCGCCAACCCTCCCCTGCCGCTGCCGTTGGGTACCTTTGCTGGCGGGGGACCCCAACCCCCACCAGCCGAGGTCCTGTTCTCCGGCGTGGCCGCGTTGCTGGCTGAGCTGCAAGGCTTCGTTCTGTTTCTGTGAGTCTGACGTCCTGGACGTTGTACGTGCAGGACGTCAGACTCACAGAAACAGAACGAAGCCTTGCAGATCAGCCAGAAATGCGGCCGTGCCGGAGAGGAGGACTTCGGCTGGCGGGGGTGGGGTCCCCCGCCAGCAAAGGTACCCGACGGTGACGACAGCGGGGGAGGGTTGGTGGTGGCAGGAAGGGGGGGGTCGAAAGGATTGGCGCCGGGGATGGTTAAAATTGGTGGTGGCAGCGAGGGGGGGGGGATCAAAAATGGTGGAGGGGGGGAGTCAGCGGTGCTGGGGGGAGCTAAAATGTGCCCCCTCACCTTGGGCTCTGGACCCCCCTCTCGCCGAAGTCTTGCTACGCCCTTTTACAGGACGCTAAGTGAGAATTCTATACCATTTAGGCCTGTGAGACCCCAGGTGAGGGTTATGGGGTGGCCCTGGGAATAATTCAGTTAGACAAGGTATATAAACATGAAAATAAATGTTTTATTCAACTGAGCCCTGGAACCTATTACCTCATAGGCAAGGAACCTCAGATGCAACAGTTTCTCTGGTTTAGTAACAATCTTGAGTAGGCCTCTGGCTAGCAGGCCAAACAGTCTGTGGCTGGTGGGGCTGCCCCACCCCAAACACAGCCTGTAAGTTCTTCTGAAGCTCCAGTCTGGCTCCAGCCAGACCTCAACATGGCTTGTAAGCCTTAACAAAAAACAAAGTTGACTTACCTCAGCCAGGTTACAGCAGCTAAACGTATTCTGTAAAGTCTTTGGCTTGGGCTTCAGTTCTTCCTTCCCTTGGCCTCCTTAACATCAGCCTGTCCCTGTCTTTTAAACTACCAGATATTGACTACACCCCTCCAATCTCACTTCCTCCCAGGGCAGGGAATCAGTGCTCTTAAGGTGGCCCAGGCTACTTAGAGAAGGACTTTTCTTAAGGGTGAGGAACAGTGTTCTAGAAACCCCGTCACAAGGCGCATAAACGCAAGTCTTCTATTACAATTGCATCTAAATGCTGGGCATGCCCCTCACCCATATATAACCCTCCCATGGCCACATTCCCTGACGAGATGAACGCTATAGAAATTAAGCACGCTGCTTATAGAATAGGGACATAAACCAGTTGTAACTCCTAATTAGTGCCAATCAGCGCTTGTTAAAGCAAATTATTGATAGTTATTGCTAGTTAAGCACCAACTGAACTAATTCATCTATGCATGCAAGGAACCCTATTCTATAATCACACGTCCAATTACTTGCCATTATAGAATCAGAAGGTATATGCACAAATGACACACTCTTTTCTAACAGTGCATGGATGTACATGCAAGCATGATGGTTCACACATGTGCACTCTATGGGGAGCATACAGTCTTTGCACAATTTTTAATAAGAATCTGGTCTTTTTGCACATATTCCCCCAGATTCTCTACAGCGCACCCAGCATTCCGTGCTAACATCCAAGCATATTCTATAACAATGTGCGTAACTTAATTGGCTAAAGAAGCCAATCAGCATTGATAACAGTGCTTACCATGAGCACTAATTGGTAATAATTAGAATTTACGCGCATTACTGGCCATGAGTATTCTGTAACTCATTGTGCCTAAATTCTAACATGCACATTCAAAAAGGGGTATGGCTATGGGTGGGGAAATGGGTGTGTTGTGGGTGTTCCAAAAAAACTACGTGCATAGTTATAGAATATACCTGCCCCATGTGTAATTTAGTCGCCAGGTTTTACTTGGCATAAATGGTCAACGTATTCTATATACCACGTGGAAATTAAAGCCTGTTCTAAAAAATGTTGGTGTACTTTAGAGATTACGCCCAGGCGTAATATTTTCCCCCACCGATTTTTCAGGTGCCATATATAGAATCTCCCCTGTGGAGGGGCATAATCGAACATCGCCGGCCAAATAGATCGCCGGCGATCTATGTTGGTGGCGGCGCTACAGCTGGCTGGAACCGTATTATCGAAAAAGATGGCCGGCCATCTTTTTTTTCCGATAATACGGTTTAGCCCGGCCAAATGCCTTGGAGTTCGCCGGGGTTGAGATGGCTGGGTTTGTTTTTCAGCGATAATGGAAAGTTATGTCGGCCATCTCAAACCCCGGCCAAATTCAAGGCATTTGGCCGTGAGAGGAGCCAGCATTTTTAGTGCACTGGCCCCCCTGACATGCCAGGACACCAACCAGCCACCCTAGGGGTCACTGCGGTGGACTTCAGAAAAGCTCCCATGTGCATAGCTCCCTTACTTTGGGAGCTGAGCCCCCCAAACCCACTAGCCACAAATGTACTGCACCCACTAAAATTGCTCCAGGAACCTGCATACAGCCTCTAGGACCTATTGCTGCTGTATAACTTTGGCACACCAGTTCACACCTGAAGACTAATCTCTCTGAAAAAGTCCTTTCTTGAAATAACCACGTTTACTCACAGTTAACTGCAGATCAGAGTCCCCTGGTACTAAGATTAGCAGTAGGTCAGAGCTGGCACAATGGTGTACAATGCCCTCTTACAGCACCATTCAAGGTAAGAACTACGTTCTCTAACGTGGGTAACACAGGAAAGGGAACTAAAACTGGCTTACAAAAAATGGCCACTACTGCATGGACTACAACAGGAAACAAAACAGGGCACACTGTGACCCAGTTAGCAGGGGGGAAAAGCACCATGGGAGTAGAGCCCAGTACCCTACACCCACCACAATGCATTGCTAATGTGACTCTGCAGGGCACCTAACAGAAAAGGTGTCACACTCACCCGAGAGCCACATCGCAACCAGGGAAAGGCTGTCGGAGGATAGCACACATACTGCTGTCATGGAGGTGGGTACGGCATTTGAGGCTGGCATACAGGCTGGCAAAAAAGGTTTTTAGTTTTATTTTTTTTAGTATGGAAGGGGGTTGGTGACCACTGGGGGAGTATGGGGAGGACATCCCCCATTCCCTCCAGTGGTCATCTGGTCAGTTGGGGCACCTTTTTGAGGCTTGGTCGTGAAAATAAAAGGACCAAGTAAACCCGGCGAAATACTGCTTAACGCCACCTTTTTTTTTCATTATCGGCAAAAGCCGGCCATCTGGTAGCCACGCCCATGCCCGCCCATATCCCGCCTTCGCTAATCTACCGACACGCCCCCTTGAACTTTCGTCAGCGAAGCGACGGGAAAGCGGCGATGCTGTCTAAAATGCCGCTTTCGATTATACCAATTTTGCCGCTTTTAAGAAATCGCCGGCCATCTCCCGATTTGTGTTAGAAGATAGCTGGCGATCACTTTCGATTATAAGCTGGATAGTGTGCACTCTTTAACAAGAGTGCACACTTGTCACAGCTTTCATTCCAGAACAACACAAATATTTTCTGACCACTCATCCCTACTATTTACTGCAGGATTAACACACAATAATTGTATTAGCGTTTACTAGCACAATAACACACTTTAGTAAATCTAGCCCATTGTTCCTCTGGCTTTAATGTGTAAGGACCACAAGGGTGATGAATCAGGAAGGGTTGTTTACCCCTGGCTTTCTGACTAGAGCTCAAAATCTAGAAATATTCAATCAATGCCAACTTTATATAGCCCTGTGACTTCTCTTATTATGCCCTGGTTGCATGAGCTAAGGAAACTGCAGCTTCTCTCTATACCAGACTGCCTTGATCTTATTTTCTGCAGTCACAAACCTGGGCCACCAGGCGTGACACTAATCCTCCTGTGGGTTAAGGCTTCAGGAGAACTGCTGGGGTCAGAGGTCACATGCTATTATCTCCCTGATTTGACTGAACTGGACTTGTTTGCCTTGCATTGTCTCTTTTTTTGCAATTGTCTAGTCCTTTTGATTCTCTCCTTTGCATATCTCCTCCAGTCTCTGGACTCCTGTGGTTTGTTTTTTTCTCAGAGTTGCTGTCCATCTCCCCTCCCATTCCAAAGCTCCTGTTTGTGTTGGGTACTTGAACAAAAAAGCTGTTATGTTCATCATCTGAGGATGGAAAACCTAAAGCATGTTAGCCTGTAGGCAGGAGCTTATACAGCTTTTATCAAACCTTTGCTTTTTAACTCTTGTGTTTTGATTGATTGGTTGGTTTCCTGAATATTTGTCCTAATGGCACATTGAACAATTCTCCAACAGTATTTCTTTGTCAGAAAAACCACAACAAATGTTGTATCCTCATATTAAACTATATTATAATATCAGGGCTTTTTGTGGGGGTACTTGGGGGTACTGAGTACCGGCACCTTTTCCATTGTCTGCTAACATTGACCCAAGGACCCCAAGTTTTAATGAAAGAGCTCAGGCTCTACACACCAATTCTGCCTTGTCATAGGTTCTGTGACTGGTTGCAGGGGGCCTGGCTATTGTGGGGTAGATCCCTCAGTGATCACCCCACCCTTGAAGGGTGGCCTAGCATTTGAGTACCGGCACCTTTTTTGCTAGAAAAGATGCACTGTACAATATACTGTTAAAAGTAGCCATATCACAATCATCTCCCAGAAATGTTTCGACCAGCTTTTCAGAGCTAAAGGAATGCTTTCTGAGAGCTATTCCATTTCAAAGTGATTTTTTTCATATTTCAGTGAGGGATAAGGTTTTAAACTGAGATTAGTAATCTCTAGAGATCTGTCTTCCCTATCAGTTCAAGTAGAATGGAATAAAGTCTCAGTAGAAATCTATCACAAGAGATAGTCACAATGCTGTTGTGAGGTTTGAAATTCCACTATTCATTTTAAATTACTTTTTTTTTTAATGGCTGAACATGTTTTCCTATATAGACATTTGGGGATCATTTAAAAAACTTTTTCCGCAGGTAGATCCTGATTTACTCAAGGAAAAAGGCTTTGATAAATTTGCCCCAGGGACTAGGCACATGTAAAGTAGACCTGGAGAGTGTTCAAACCTACTTTTATTGCAGCATGAGTGTAGGCATGTTTTCGGAGGAGTTTGAGTGAAGCACAAGTGAAGATGCGAAGTTCATGTGCATTTTATAAAATACATAAAGGCTTTTCCTGGACATCAAAATATAATAAATTAATATGTTGGGACCATCAGAAGTGCTTCTCGGGAGCTTAATTGCTTTCACAGAGGCTAGTGCACTATAACCCCTTTTACAAAGCCACACTAGTGGCGGGCTGTGCAGTAAAGTGAATGGGCTGTGTCGATATTACTGCACCAGCAGCCGCTAATGCAGCTTTGTAAAAGGGGGGGATAATTGACATGGGTTCAATTCTCTATCTTTAATTTTAATATCAATTATAATTTTAATCAATAGATCAAAATGAACTCCAAATAATTTTTAACAAAATATACTCATCTTAACCTTTAAATTGGCATGAGGACTGACGTTCGATGTGAAATCATGTTTCACATTAAGCTGTATCAAGGAATGTCCCCTTTAAATGATAATAGTTTGATATCCACGGAAAAGTCTTTTTGTATATGATTTGTGTGACCAAGAACAAAAAAAGAAAGAAAGAATTAAGCCCTTTGGATTTATTTATGAAATACACATTGTAAAGAGGAGGTGGAACGGTCTAGGGGACAAGAAGAGAAAAGGAGAGAAAGAGACTACAAATCCCAACATGCACTAAAGGAACCCAGTGGTAGGAGAGGGTACGTGCATTCCCGAGAGTCACCAGAGGAGGGCTGCAGGGAAAGGAGTAAGGCCGAGTCTCCAACCTGGTGGAGGAGGTGGTGGGACTAGTGGGCGGAGAAAGAAAAGATACAAAAGATCCTTAATGAAGAAAAGGGGAGGCAGCTGAGGGAAGGGCGGGGTGAAGAGAATATGGACTGGGCTCCTGAAAAGGGGGAGGAGGAGGCGGACCCATGCCCTATGGAACTGACTGAACCGGAGAACGCCCAGGAAGAGCCGATGGACTTTTCAGCGCTGGCTCAGCGAAAGCCCGGGAGATAACGGATGCCAAAGTGGGTCCAAGCGGGAGGAGGTCAGGTGAGAGTGTGACTGACCAAGAGGGTGGAGGCCCTTGGCTTTGTTCCCGCGCAGAGCCAGAGCAAGAGAGAGAGAGAGGTACGGCGTGAAGGACTTGTTATGTGTTTGAAAAGCTAAAGAAGGACTGGGCTGCGGCTCATGGTTTTTTGTTTCACAAGACTTACCTGTGAAGAGAGAACAGGCCAGAAGTTTAATGTGGGGGGGGTGTTTTTTTTTACTACAACTCTCCAGGAGAGGGAGAGGGGAAGCAGCCGAGAAACACGGGACTGTAGTATTGATTTGTTTTTGTGGCAAATTTTCCTCTTCTAAGAGCTAGAGGGAAAGTAGCTGCTGAAGCCTGGGCTGTGTATCGCCCGGCTTGAAGAGAGTAAAAGTGTTGGGGGCTGGGACTTGAATAAAAAGCCAGACCAAACGAGAGACTCTCTTCCTATCCCCTGAACAGTTTTCTTTGTGTTTTTTTTTTAATTGAACTGTACCTGAATTTGTTTGTGATTTTTGGAGCTGCGACGGATGAGTTAAAGAGGAGCGAGCTTACAATTGGTGTCAGGAGTGGGATTTCAAGATTGTTTCGTGACCTGTCGCTCGAGGTGGCCAGGACATACAAGGAGGAGAAGCCCGACAGAGGGGCCAAAGCTGAGAAAAGCGCAGACCCAGCTTGGGTTCCGGTAAGCGGGGCCCAAATAGGGGAATAGAGGGTTCCTAGGATAAGGGAGAACTTAAGTGGTGAAATCGCACTTGGAGTTTTTTGTCTTCTGCTTTCTGTTCCGCAGGAGTAGCTGTTCCCAAAGCCAGGATGGACCCCAAAGAGATCTTCGCCTGGATGACTATGCAGTTCCAGAAACAGCAAGAATTGGCCGCGAAGATGGTGGAGGAGTCCTTGACGGCCGCACGAGAGCAACAACAGCCGGTGTTGAATCTGCTCCAGGACTTTTTTCAAAGGGGGATCAGTACCCCAAGGGATTTTGGACCCGGAGGGATCGAACAGGGCCCCGGAGGAAGCGGTGCGGTAGGACCTTTATCCATGAACTCACTTACCTGGGGAAAGTTGTCTGAGCAAGATAATGTAGATGATTTCCTGACCGCATTTGAGAGGGTGGCGGTAGCCGCAGGATGGCCGCAAGAGCAGTGGGCCATGCGGATAGCGCCTTCCTTGTCCGGGGAGGCTCTGGCAGCCTTTAGAGACTTGGCACCGGGGGATGCGGCCCACTATGGGCGGTTGAGAGAGGCCATTAAGGACCGATATGGACTAAGTACCCAGGCTTACAGGCGAAAGTTCCGGGCCACTAAATGGGAAAAAGGGGAAACCCCTAAAGCCCTGGCCAATAAACTGATGGACTTAGTAAAAAGATGGTTGGAACCAGATCACCACACCATTGCAGAAATTCTTCAAGAACTGGTAGTGGAACAATACCTGCAGGGCTTACCCGGGGAGATTAGGGCAGGGCTGATCCAAAGGGGCTGTAAGACGGTGGAGGGCGTGGTAGCTTGGTTGGAGTGTTACCTGGAAGCCCAACATTGGGGCGGACCCGACCAGGGGGGGGGCAAGCCCCGATCTCAAGAAGGCTGGGGCCCCACAGTTCCTGGCCTTAAGAATGACCCCCAGAAAGGGAAGGCCGGTACAAGTTGGGTTGGAAAAAGGCCAGTAGGTCTAGAAGGCCATAAAAAAAAAAGCCACCTCTTACGAGAGAACGGGGTGTTATGAGTGTGGGAAAATAGGGCACTTCAAGAAGGATTGCCCAGGGCGCGAGGGATGGATCTCCCAGGTGGCCCATGGGTTTAGGCCACGGTATACTGCCAAGATAGAGGTAGAGGGTTTACCCATTGAAGCCATGTTAGACTCTGGGGCCGACCAGTCCATGATATCTAGGAGCTTATGGGAGCAAATAAGGAAGAGGAGGACAGGAGGTAAGGATACCTATGAAGGAGCAGTGGCCATTCAATGTATACATGGGGCCAGTACTCGTTATACCCTCCATAGAGTTAACTTAAAGGGGCCCACAGGAGAGGTAGAGATAGCCCTGGCTGTTCTGCCCAGGTTACCCCAGGAGGTGATTTTGGGAAGAGACTGGCCTCCATTTGCAGACTGTATGGAAAAAAAAAGAGTGTTAGTAACTACCCGTGCTCAGGCGCAACGGGACCCCGAGGCGGAGGAAGAGGGAATAGGAGGTATTTTTCCGTTTCAGGGAGAGGTCTTAGGGGAGCCTGGGAAAGTGAGGAGGGATAGAGCTTCGAAGAAAAGGGAGCAGAGGGGTAGACGGGGGGCATTGGAGCAGGTGCAAAAAGAAAGCTACCTGCCGGCGGCCCCTAAAGAATTGAAGGAGCAGTTTCCCCAGTTTCATAGGGAGCAGGCCGCTGACCCTACTTTAGAATATGCCTGGGAGAGGGCACGACAAGGGGAGGGCATTGAGGCTCCGGGGTTCCTGGTGGAAGAGGACCTGTTATATCGTAGGGTGCCAAATTGGGAGAACTCGGAAGGAGGGAGGCAGCTAGTAGTTCCCCAGGCTTTTCGGGCTCTAGTGGTAAGACTGGCTCATGACCATCCGTTGGGGGGGCATAAGGGCTCCCAGGCTACCCTGACTCAGATACTGGCGCGATTTTATTGGCCTGGAGTTTATGGGGAGGTGGAGAAGTATTGCAAGTCTTGCCCAAATTGCCAAAAGGTGGCCAACAGGCTCCCACCTAAGGCACCTCTAAGGCCCCTGCCCAGAGTGGAACAACCCGTGAGGAGAATAGCAATGGATGTTATTGGTCCGGTAACAAAATCGCAGAGAGGCTTCCTCTATGTTTTGGTGGTCATGGACATGGCCACTAGGTATCCCTGGGCCATACCGTTAAGGAGCATATCAGCGAAGGGCATTGCCAGGGAATTGATAAAAATCTTTTGTGAGGTAGGGTTCCCCCAAGAGGTTTTAACAGACAGGGGATCCAACTTCATGTCAGGCACCTTAAGACAAGTATGGGAGGCTTTTGGGATACAGCATATTCGGACAGCGGCCTACCATCCTCAAATGAATGGGATGGTGGAACGTTTTAATAGAACCTTAAAGGGGATGTTAAAAAAAGCGCTAGGCGAAGATAGGACAGGTTGGGACCAACTGTTACCCTTCGTGCTATATGCATATAGGGAGAAGGTGCAGGACTCATTAGGAGTTTCTCCTTACGAACTAATGTTTGGCCGGAGACCCAGGGGAATTTTAGATATATTGCAGGAACACTGGGTACCTCCGGAAATGCCCAGTCAGTCCGTGGTAGAATATCTACAGGATCTAAGGGTCAGATTGGATAAGTTACAGGAATATTCCCAGGATAGGCTAGAACAGAGCCAACACTTACAAAAGGAATATTATGATAAAGGTACCCGAAAGAGGGAGTTTGTAGCAGGAGATAGGGTCCTTATCCTAATCTCTGAGGATCCTCATAAGTTTGCCTCTAGGTGGAAGGGTCCCTGGGTGGTGAAGAGGAGGCTAGGGCCCCTCACGTATGAAGTGGCGAACGAGAAGGGTCGGGTCCAAACCTTCCATGTGAACCGGATGAAACTCTGGGTAGCAAGAGTGGGGTGGCAGACCGGGGTAGAGGAAAAGGAAGGAGAGGAGTTGGGCCCGCAAATAAGGGAAATTTTCAAGCCCGGGGAGCCAGGGATTAATCCCCGGTTGACCCAGACACAAAAAAAGGAAATAAGAAGGCTCCTGAAGGGGTTTGATGATGTGCTAACGGCATGTCCGGGAAATACTCACCTCATGGAGCACGACATTATAACAGAAAGGGGTAAGGTGGTTAGGCAGAAACCATATAGGCTTTCCCCCTTGAAAAAGAGAGAGGTTATAAAACAGGTGCAGGAAATGTTAGATTTCGGGGTAATTGAAGAGTCAAATAGCCCCTGGTCAAGTCCAGTGGTGTTAGTGCCAAAACCTGAAGGGGAGTGGAGATTCTGCATTGATTTCCGCCAGCTTAACACCATTTCTCAAACAGACGCATATCCTATGCCCTATGTTGAGGAGCTGGTGGACAGGCTAGGATCCGCTCAATATCTCACTACCCTGGACTTGACAAAGGGGTATTGGCAGATTCCTCTTACTCAAGGAGCTCAAGCTAAGACGGCTTTTAGCACTCCCATAGGCCTGTACCAGTTTAAAAGATTGCCCTTTGGCCTGAATTCGGCGGCAGCGAGCTGTCAGAGGCTGCTGGACAGGGTTCTCCGACCACATCAGACCTACGCGGCAGCGTATATGGATGATGTGGTAGTACATAGTGCAAACTGGAATGACCATTTAAAGCAGGTGGAGGCGGTTCTGCAGGCTTTTAGGAAGGCAGGGCTTACCTTAAACCCAAAAAAATTTTATTTTGCTCAGTACCGGGTGAAGTATTTGGGGTATAATGTGGGCCGGGGAGAGGTGCGACCCTTATTAAACAAGGTCCAGGGCATCCAGGAGTTTCCCCGACCCAACACCAAGAAACAATTGCATAGATTTCTAGGGATGGTGGGGTATTACCGCAGATTCATCCCTCATTTTTCCGTCATAGCCGCCCCCCTAACTGACATGTTGCGAGGGAAGAATCCTGACCACTTGAGATGGGGAGGGGAGGAGTTGAGGGCCTTTGAACAGATGCAGAGGGCCTTATGCCAGGAACCGGTATTGAAGGCAGTGGACTTCGAGAAACCCTTTGTCCTTCAAACCGATGCTTCGGGAAGGGGGTTAGGGGCCGTTATGTCCCAGGAGTATGATGGGGAGGAGCATCCGGTGCTTTATTTAAGCCGGAAGCTCCTTCCTCATGAGGATCATTACTCCACCATAGAAAAGGAGTGTTTGGCCATACGATGGGCAGTGCTGGAGTGTAGGGTCTATTTAGAAGGGAGAAAATTTAAGCTGGTAACAGACCATGCTCCATTGAAATGGCTGAATACGATGAAGAATAATAATGGGAGACTGATGCGATGGTACTTAGCTTTGCAGCCATTCCAATATTCCGTGGAGCATCGCCCAGGGCGATGTTTAGGAAATGTTGATGCCCTGTCCCGGGTAGATGAAGAGAGAGAGAAGAAGGAGGAAAAAGGGGTGGGAGGAAGCTTAAGGGGGGGGGGGTATGTAAAGAGGAGGTGGAACGGTCTAGGGGACAAGAAGAGAAAAGGAGAGAAAGAGACTACAAATCCCAACATGCACTAAAGGAACCCAGTGGTAGGAGAGGGTACGTGCATTCCCGAGAGTCACCAGAGGAGGGCTGCAGGGAAAGGAGTAAGGCCGAGTCTCCAACCTGGTGGAGGAGGTGGTGGGACAAGTGGGCGGAGAAAGAAAAGATATAAAAGATCCTTAATGAAGAAAAGGGGAGGCAGCTGAGGGAAGGGCGGGGTGAAGAGAATATGGACTGGGCTCCTGAAAAGGGGGAGGAGGAGGCGGACCCATGCCCTATGGAACTGACTGAACCGGAGAACGCCCAGGAAGAGCCGATGGACTTTTCAGCGCTGGCTCAGCGAAAGCCTGGGAGATAACGGATGCCAAAGTGGGTCCAAGCGGGAGGAGGTCAGGTGAGAGTGTGACTGACCAAGAGGGTGGAGGCCCTTGGCTTTGTTCCCGCGCAGAGCCAGAGCGAGAGAGAGAGAGAGGTATGGCGTGAAGGACTTGTTACGTGTTTGAAAAGCTAAAGAAGGACTGGGCTGCAGCTCATGGTTTTTTGTTTCACAAGAGCCACTTACCTGTGAAGAGAGAACAGGCCAGAAGTTTAATGTGGGGGGGGGGGGGGGGGGGGGTGTTTTTTTTTACTACAACTCTCCAGGAGAGGGAGAGGGGAAGCAGCCGAGAAACACGGGACTGTAGTATTGATTTGTTTTTGTGACAAATTTTCTTCTTCTAAGAGCTAGAGGGGAAGTAGCTGCTGAAGCCTGGGCTGTGTATCACCCGGCTTGAAGAGAGTAAAAGTGTTGGGGGCTGGGACTTGAATAAAAAGCCAGACCAAACGAGAGACTCTCTTCCTATCCCCTGAACAGTTTTCTTTGTGTTTTTTTTTTAATTGAACTGTACCTGAATTTGTTTGTGATTTTTGGAGCTGCGACGGATGAGTTAAGGAGGAGCGAGCTTACAACATGTATGCATGTACTTCATCTATGTAAATTTGTACTAATTTCCTAGCAGTGTAAACAGAGCTGGGCAGATTTATCGGTGATTGTTGTAAATGTTTTGAGGCTGTTTAATAATGGCGCATAGACGGCTATAGTATCTTTATAAAATGGCTCCCAAACAGGTACCTGCTTAGATTTCCTACCTAGGGGACCCTTTTACTAAAGGGATACCGTACAGCAATCCGGAACTACTGTGGCATATCTGGCATTGCCGTAATTTTAAAAACAATCACCCGCAGGGGTTTACTGCTGGGTTAGCGCGGGAGACCTTACCACCGCTTCAATGGGTGGCGGTAAGTGCTCTCCCCGAAACGGCCGCACAGCAAGTGTGAACTTACCACACAGCCATTTCTTTTTTCCTCCTTTTTACCTGCTGCGGCAAAAGGGGACTCTGTGAGTGGCAAAAATCCGTTCTATCGCTAGTGCAGGGCCCCTTTTACATAAGTACATAAATATTGCCATACTGGGACAGACCAAAGGTTCACCAAGCCCAGCATTCTGTTTCCAACAGTGGACAATCCGGGTCACAAATGCCTGGCAAGATCCCATCCCCCCAAAAAGTATGAAACATTTTATGCTGCTTATCCAAGAAATAGTGGATTTTCCCCAAGTCCAATTTAATAATGGTCTATGGACTTTTCCTTTAGGAAGCTGTCCAAACCTTTTTTAAACTCTGATAAGCTAACCAACTTTACCACATTTTCTGGCAACGAATTCCAGAGTTGAATTACAAGTTGAGTGATGAAAGATTTTCTACGATTTGTTTTAAATGTACTACTTTGCAGCTTCATCACATGCCCCCTAGTCCTAGTATTTTTGGAAAGAGTAAACAAATGATTCACATCTACCTATTCCACTCCACTCATTATTTTATAGACCTCTAACATATCTCCTCTCAGCCATCTTTCCTCCAAGCTGAAGCCTTTCCTCATAGGGAAGTTGTCCCATCCCCTTTATCATTTTCATCGCCCTTCTCTGCACCTTTTCTAATCCCACTATATCTTTTTTGAGATGCGACGACCAGAATTGCACACAATATTTGAGGTGCAGTCGCACCATGGACCGATACAAAGGCATTATAACATCCTCACTTTTGTTTTCCATTCCTTTCCTAATAGTACCTAACATTCTATTTGCTTTCTTAGCCGCCGCAGCATGCTGAGCAGAAGGTTTCGACGTATCATCAACGTCGACACCTAGATCCCTTTCTTGGTCTGTGACTCCTAACGTGGAACCTTGCATGACGTAGCTATAATTCGGGTTCCTCTTTCCCACATGCATCACTTTGCACTTGCTCACATTAAACGTCATCTGCCATTTAGATGCCCAGTCTCCCAGTCTCGTAAGCTGCAGCTTAGTAAAAGGGTCCCTAGGTGATCTCTTGCTTTGTTGCTTTTACTTATTTTCAGTTCACATGTTCGTCAATAAATAATGTTTTGCAACACAAGAATAAAATTAATTTCCATATGGACAATTTTATACAAGCTTTCTTTGTGTAAAACCCAGTAAAAGTTGCCCGACATATATACATATTAAAAAAAAAAGTGTAGGCAGGGAGATATCTTATGTATACTTTTAGTGTGTATAAAGATGGAATTCCTGGGGCAGATTTGGCGGAGTTTAAGGTTTGGCACATACTTTGCAAAATAAAAAATATATATGGTTAAACTAGCAGACATACATGTGTATATTTGTTTATTTTAATTTCTTATATATTGCCTGTGATCCATCAAAGTAGCGTATATCAGGTACAGTAGTTATTTTTCTGTCCCTGGGGAGCTCACAATCTAAGCTTTTACCTCAAACAATGGAGGGTTATGGGCTTATTTTACCAAGTCACGCTAGGGATCCTAGCGTGGGAATGCCGACAAAACCCATTCACTTTGAGTGGGTTTCGTCAGCATTGCTATGCGGGAATTACTAGTGCAGTTTGGTAAAAGAGGCCCTAAGGGGCCCTTTTATAAAGGCGGGGTGGCTCTACATATGTGCATAGCATGTCAAAATGAGACTACTGCCAGGTTAGTGCGCACCCCTGGCAGTAATTTCAGATTTGGTGCACACCCATAACACCTGGACAAATTATTTTTTTTATTTCCTACCGCATGCAGCATTTCTGGCATTAATTGGCATTTGGCTCACTCCGATCATTCACTGCATATGTAGTGTGAGCTCTTACCACTAGATCAATGGATGGCATTTCAACTTAACTGCAGGCCCTTTTCCTAGCCCACTGAAAAAAAGCCCTTTTTCCCATACATGGTAAAAACAGGCCCAGCACACGCCCAAGAGATGTGCTCACACTACTGCAGGCCACTTTTTATTTGGCTTAGTAAAAGGACCCCTAAGTGACGTACCCAAGATCACAGCCCAACATGGGCTTACCGCTTGCTCTTCCGGGACTACTGCTGGCCTAACATGGCCGCTGGCGGTAGTCCCGCCCAAAGCGTGGTTCACCGAGCATCATTCTTTTGAGACCATCCACTATTTTGATGTAGAGGTCTCAATTATTGCTAACACTTTTGCCACCCAGGTCTACAAAAAGAACACAGACCGGAACACCTTCTTACATAATTCTAGCTGTCATCCGGCACAATTAAGAAACAGCCTTCCGTTCTCACAGATGTTGAGATTGAGAAGAAACTGCACTGATCTAGACACCTTCAAACAACAAGCTAAAACTCTCTTGATTGATTTAACTGAACGAGGTAATTCAAAATCAGTCCTCAAAAAAGCATATCGGAGAGCAAAATACAACAATAGAGAACTACTTCTACACAGCACAAACAAAAGTATAACAGATGATAAAACATTTACTATGGTGATGCAATATAACGAAACCAGTCCTCATCTTGCACACATAGTTAGGAATAGGTGGGAGATCATGCAATCTATTCCTTTTTTCAAAATATAAATTTACATATAGCCTTTTCCAGAGGAAAGAACATCAAAGACATTGTCAGTCCCGCAGATGTAAGATCTAAAAAGAAAGTTGATGCAAAGCAAATTCGGGGCCATTATAAATGTGGACTGTGCCAGATCTGCCAGATCACCAAACAAATGAAAGAATTTCTCAACCCACAGACTAACAAGATACATAAATTACATCATTTTACTAATTGTTTGTCTGACCATGTTGTTTATTCAATCAGCTGTCCGTGCAACAAGACCTATATTGGAATGACAACAAGGTCTTTAAAAACTAGGATCCTTGAACACAGATCGAATATCAGAAGAATGGTTTGCAAAGAACCTCTTGTAGAACATTGCATAGAGAATAAACACAGATTTGAAGACCTACAATGCTTTGCAATTGATAAAATCGATTCATTAAACAGAGGTGGAAATCGTAAATTGATGTTACAAAGAAGAGAGGCTAAATGGATTTTTGATTTAAACACAATTGAACCTAATGGATTAAACAGCTCAATAGATTGGTACATTTATTATTAACTCATTACACTTTCAATTGTTTCAGTCAATTGGTAATTATGTCAGTTTCTAATTGAAGAGCTTATTTAAATCAGCTGTTTTGTTCATGGCGTTGAGGCGCCATCTTAAATTTTTGAGCGTTTCCACTGCAAGTAAGTGTACCATCGGGTTGTTGTAATGTGTGCATTTTTTACTTCTAACCAAATATTCAATAACTGATTCTTGTTTTTCTTAGACCCTAAGCACCTTAACTCAGCACTTCGTTCCTGAAGAAGCCTTTTTTCCGGGGTGAAACGGTGGCCCCTGTCGAACATTCCAAAGACAGTACTATATACGGCAATGTAAAGCTAAGTGTTAACCAGTTAGTATTCACATAGTTTGATGCTGCCGACAGGGTTCATTTTCAATGTGATTGTTAGAAGCCAATCATAACATTCTTGAAAGAAAAAATACTCTTCATCACACTGTGGAGTTTTTAGTGCCCCATGATAGAAACTAAGCGTTGCTTTCATATAAAAATCAAAACGTAACAACGTTTTAAACCTCAGGCAGTCAGCCTCTGGTTTCTGAGGGCTTTTCTCTACAGCAGGATGTAAGCACAATCCATGTAATAGTATTCCGCTGGAGCTCTGCATATAGTGGTATTAGGTTACGTGGAAGGGCATAATCGAACGAAAACGTCTATCTCCATGGGCGTTTATCTCCGAGAACGGGTCCGTGAAGGGGCGGACCGAACCGTATTTTCGCAAAAGATAGACGTCCATGTTTTATTCAACAATTTGTGAGCTGGGCGTTTTTGTTTTTCAGTGATAATGGAAAATGAAAGCGCCCAGCTCAAAAACGAATAAATCCAAGGCATTTGTTCATGGGAGGGGCCAGGATTCTTAGTGCACTGGTCCCCCTCACATGCCAGGACACCAACCGGGCACCCTAGGGGGCACTTTTACAAAAACAAAAAAAAGGTTAAAGAGCTCCCAGGTGCATAGCACCCTTCCCTTGTGTGTTGAGCCCCCCAAATCCCCCTCAAAACCCACTGCCCACAAGTCTACACCATTACTATAGCCCTAAGGGGTGAAGGGGGGCACCTACATGTGGGTACAGTGGGTTTGGGGGGTTGGGCGACTAAGCATTAAGCAGCACAGTTTTAACAGGTAGGGGGGGATGGGCCTGGGTCCACCTGCCTGAAGTCCACTGCACCCCCTAACAACTGCTCCAGGGACCTGCATACTGCTGCCAGGGAGGTGGGTATGACATTTGAGGGTGAAAATAAAAAGTTGTGAAACATCATTTTTTGTGGTGGGAGGGGGTTAGTGACCACTGGGGGAGTCAGGGGAGGTCATCCCCAATTCCCTCAGGGGGTTATCTGGTCATTTAGGGCACTTTTTGGGGCCTTATTCGTGAAAAAACAGGGTCCAGGAAAAGTGTTCTAAATTCTAGCTACAAACGCATACATTTTTTCCATTATTGGCAAAAGGCGCCCATCTCTGTTCGGGTGATAACCATGCCCCAGTCCCGCCTTCACCACGCCTCTGACATGCCCCCATCAACTTTGTACGCTTCTGCGATGGGGTGCAGTTGAAAACGTCCAAGTTTGGCTTTCGATTATACCGCGTTATTCGTTTTTGTGAGATAAACGTCCATCTCCCGATTTAGGTCGGAACTTGGGCGTTTTTCTCGTTCGATTATAAGCAGGTTAGTAAAAGGACCCCTAAGTGACTTACCCAAGATCACAGCCCAACATGGGCTTATCGCTCGCTCTTCTGGGACTACTGCTGGCCTAACATGGCTGCTGGCGGTAGTCCCGCCCAAAGCGTGGGTCATTTCTGGGGGATGGCCCTCCCCCCGGAAATGGCTTGGTGGCGATAACACAGCGGTAATCGGGCATCGCTATGCACTCCCCATTACCTCCGGGTTAATGCGGGAGCCCTTATCACCACCTCAGTGGGTGACGGTAAGGGCTCCATGTCGCATGGCCATGCTGTAAGAGTTATCTCACCACGTGGACATTTTTTTTGGGGGGGGGGGGGGCTTTTACTGGCTGCAGAAAAAACGGCTCTGGTGTGCGGGAAAAACGCCGCTAGTGCAGGGCCATTTTTCCTGTAGCTTGGTAAAAGGACCCTATAATTTGTTATTTATAGATTTAAATTAACAATTTGCAAGCATCCACTTGACATAGCAACACAAGGCAATATATAGAAAATTTACAAAAAATAGCCCTAAATATATTTTGCAGCACTCATATATACCCCTCATTAGACCACTATTACAAGGGAGAGTAACATAATAGATAAGGAGATCTAAGAAAAAGGTAAAACAGCAAAAAAAGCTAGACCTAAAACAACCCCCACAGACCTCTTTAAACACCAACATTATTATGATGACCTACTACCAGAAAACTTTTTCAGGCCAATAAAAAATTGAAGATTTTCCAGCACAAAAAAACAAATATTTTGCTCCTAAATAAGGTGCGATATATTTGCAAAGATAGGCCAATAAAAAATGTCGCTCCCAGTGCTCTAGTATCTTCTCTCATATCCGCTTTCTCCTGTCCTGTATCCACAATTTCTGACCACAGAACAACTGTTGAAAGTTCTTAAAGTACAATCTCAAAACTCCATTTAAATCTTGTTCAAATACAAATGAAATAAATAGAGTAGATCTATCAGTTACCTCAGAGAACAAATCTCCCAATATAGCTGATGAGTCCTTCAGGGGTCCTTTTATCAAGCTGCAGTAAAAAGGTCCCTGCAGTAGCAGCGGGGGCCGTTTTTGCCACATGCAGGGTCCTTTTTACCACAGCGGGTAAAAAGCCCCTAAAAAACACATGGCCATATGGGGCTATATGAGGGGAGCACTTACTGCCACCCACTGAGGTGTCGGTAAAGGCTCTTGCGGTAACCTGGCGATAACCGGGCAGCATACAGTGCTGCCTGATTACTGCTGGGTTAGCGACACGCTAGAAATTATGGAGGTATTTTTTGTAGCTTTGGAAATGGTGCATGCTCAAGTAGGAACTACCACCAGCAGTTGCGTTGGGCCCCTCAATTGATTGTCTTCCTCTTGATTTTGCCCGTGCTCTTCTAAAACCTCCCCCAGCTGCTATTTTTTTTTGAGGCAAATAAGAAATCTTATTGATCAAAGGAATAACTTCTGGGGAAAAATTCTCAATAAGATATTTCTTAAACAATTGCCATGGGGGGGGGGGGGGGGGGGGGGGGGGACACCAGTACGTTTTGGGAAGTTCAATATTGTAAGATTCAAACATCTATTAAAGTTTTCAATTTGTTCATTTTTCCAAAGTATAGTAAGATTATCCTTCATCACAGTTGTTATGTTTTCCTTAAGAGTTAATATCTCCATTTGAGTTTGTTGTACTTGTTCAACAGAGTCCTGTTTAATTTTGTCCACAGACTGGGACAATTGCTTAACTTTGGATACAAGATTAGTTGTTTCCTGGGTAGACCTCACCATCAACAAATTCAGGGGTCCTTTTACTATGCTGTGGCAAAAAGTGGCCTGCGGTAGTGTGAGCACGTGTTTATGGTGTGCACCAGGCCAGTTTTTACCACGTCTGGGAAAAACTGAAACTAGCATACACCTATTTATGACCTGAGCCCTTAATGCTACCCATTGATCTAGCGGTAAGGGCTCATGCGCTACACCTGCAGTGACCGGTGAGCACACGCCAACTGCCGATTAATGCCAGAAACGCAGCGTGAGGTAGGAAGTAAAAAAATAATTTGTCCTGGTGTTATGGCAATGCACCAAATCTAAAATTACCACCAGGGGGCATGCTAGCCTGGTGGTAGTCTCATTTACCGTGCCATTGTTAAAGGGCCCCTCAATCTTTCAATCACCCACCAAAAAGACTCCAGTGTAATCACCGGGGGGGGGGGGGGGGGCTAATTTCATCTTCTCCCTGATGATAGCATTCTTTGCCACTCTAACATCGGCAGCGATTCTATTGCCGCTTATCTCAGGCGCATCTCCCGCCAGTACGAGGTCAGCTATCGCTTTCCATGCGGTGGCAGGACATGGTAGGGCATCAGTTACAGAAAGAGACAATGATGTGTGTTGACCAAAAAGCTTAGCAGCTCCTTCTGCTGACTTCACAGTAGATCTCTCTCTTCCTGCGGTCGCCAAGTGGAGTAGTGTTCAAGCGTTTGTTGTACTGGAGATGAAGTTCTGGCTGGCAACGGTACGGCCTTATATTTTTGTGTGAGGTATAACAAACCAAGCGTTCAGGTCCCCATCTTGGTCACTCCTCCCCCCCCCCCCCCCCCCCCCCCCCCCCCATCTCCCCTGGTTCTCAGTCTGCTTCTCTAACCATTAGGCTATTCCTGCTCTGGAGCAGGTAAAAATGTATATGTCTGTCTGTTGTCACAAAATTGCAAATATAAACCATGATGTTAGAAGGGCTATACTTTCCCTTTCTACAAATACTGCATTTTACACTTATACTAGCTAGTGATGTGCGCAGCAAGCACATACATTTCCAGTTCATTTTGTCCTTTTTTTTTTTTCACTGATTTTGGATCTTTTTGTAGTTCAATTCACACATTTCTTTCAATACATTTTTTAATGCATATTAAATTCATTTAACACACTAACCAGCTTATAATCGAAAGACAAAAACGCCTATATTGCGACCTAAATCGGGAAATAGGCGTTTATCTCCCAAAAACGAATAACGCGGTATAATCGAAAGCCGAACTTGGACGTTTTCAACTGCACTCCATCGCGGAAGCGTACAAAGTTGACGGGGGCGTCTCGGAGGCGTGGTGAAGGCGGGACTGGGGCGTGGTTATCACCCGAACAGAGATGGGCGCCTTTCGCCGATAATTGAAAAAAAGTATGCGTTTGTAGCTAGAATTTAGGGCACTTTTCCTGGACCCTGTTTTTTCACGAATAAGGCCCCAAAAAGTGCCCTAAATGACCAGATTACCACCAGAGGGAATCAGGGATGACCTCCCCTGACTCCCCCAGTGGTCACTAACCCCCTCCCACCACAAAAAATGATGTTTCACAACTTTTTATTTTCACCCTCAAATGTCATACCCACCTCCCTGGCAACAGTATGCAGGTCCCTGGAGCAGTTGTTAGGGGGTGCAGTGGACTTCAGGCAGGTGGACCCAGGCCCATCCCCCCCCCACCTGTTACAATTGTGCTGCTTAATGCTTAGTCGTCCAACCCCCCCCCCCCCAAACCCACTGTACCCACATGTAGGTGCCCCCCTTCACCCCTTAGGGCTATAGTAATGGTGTAGACTTGTGGGCACTGGGTTTTGAGGGGGATTTGGGGGGCTCAACACACAAAGGAAGGGTGCTATGCACCTGGGAGCTCTTTTACCTTTTTTTTTGTTTTTGTAAAAGTGCCCCCTAGGGTGCCCGGTTGGTGTCCTGGCATGTGAGGGGGACCAGTGCACTACGACTCCTGGCCCCTCCCACGAACAAATGTCTTGGATTTATTCATTTTTGAGCTGGGCGCTTTCATTTTCCATTATCACTGAAAAACAAAAACGCCCAGCTCACAAATTGTCGAATAAAACATGGACGTCTATTTTTTTTGAAAATACGGTTCGGTCCGCCCCTTCACGGACCCGTTCTCGGAGATAAACGCCCATGGAGATAGACGTTTTCGTTCAATTATGCCCCTCTAAGGGTGTGGAAGAATGTTCATGGGATTCCTGCAGGGATGGAAGAAGTTGCCATAGGTTTCCCACAGGAGTGTAGTCAAAATCTATGATGACTCCAGAAATAAGACTTGGAATGCACTAAAAGAGGCAGCTGGAGTGCCAGAATAAGGCTTGGAAGGCCCGGAGAGGAATGCTCGGGACACCAGACAGAGGTGTGGAACACTCAATAGTTGAATAATTACCATCCAAAAAAACACATGAGGTTGTTGGGTTGGGAGGAAAAAGAGGTTTGGGAGAAATAGCGATGACTCCTGCGGGTACGGGTGGAGATGGAGGACATTAACTATAGGGATGGGTGGGGATGGAATGGATCTTAGCGGGTACATGTAGGTATGGATTAGATTCCATTGAGGATGGGTGGGAATGGGTGACTCTCTAGTGCAGTCCACAGTCATTCTGCCCATACCACACCCAGCTCCCACTCCCTAAAACACAGTATGCTGTTAATACATAAATTAGCAATTAGCATGCACTGTCATGCCAACGTAGTAACAGTTACTGCCCTCAGGTACTAACAGCTAACTTGTGCTAATTAGCTTATTAATTGCTTTACATACGGTAGTAAAAGGGTTCTTTTTAAGGCAACTAACGAACTGAACCCACACTGATGAATGCACTTCCCTAATTACGTGCCACATCCACTTATGTGGCCAGTGATAAAGTAGCACATATGAGTTTAAATTGTTGGGCAGACTAGATGGACTGTGCAGGTCTTTTTCTGCCATCATCTACTATGTTACTATCCAGCTTATTTTCGAAAGTGATCGCCGGCCATCTTCCGACATAAATCGGGAGATGGCTGGCGATCTCGGAAAAGCGGCGAAATCGGTATAATCGAAAGCTGCTTTTTTTGACAGCATCGCCACTTTCCCGTCGCCTCACCGCCGAAAGTTCAAAGGGGCGTGTTGCCGGCGAAGCGAAGGAGGGACATGGGCGGGCATGGGCATGGCTACCAGATGGCCAGCTTTCGCGGATAATGGAAAAAAAAGTGGCATTCAGCAGTATTTCGCCGGATTTACTTGGTCCATTTATTTTCAGGACCAAGCCTCAAAAAAGTGTCCCAACTGACCAGATGACCACTGGAGGGAATGGGGGATGACCTCCCCGTACTCCCCCAGTGGTCACCAACCCCCTCCCACACAAAAAAAAATAAAAATAAAGCACTTTTTTGCCAGCCTCTATGCCAGCCTCTAATGGGTGCAGTGCACTACAGGCAGGCAGACCCAGGTCCATCCCCCCCCTACCTGTTACACTTGTGGTGCTAAGTGTTGAGCCCTCGAAACCCCCCCAAAACCCACTGTACCCACATGTAAGTCCCCCCTTCACCCATAAGGGCTATGATAATGGAGTAGAGGTGTGAGGAGTGGGTTTGGGGAGGATTTGGGGTGCTCAGCACCCAAGGTAAGGGAGCTATGCACCTGGGAGATTTTTTTGTATTTTTTAAACATTTTTAGAAGTGCCCCCTAGGGTGCCCTGGCATGTCAGGGGGACCAGTGTACTAAAAATGCTGGCTCCTCCCATGACCAAATGCCTTGGATTTTGCTGGGTTTGAGATGGCCGACATTTTTTTCCATTATCGCTGAAAAACAAAACCGGCGATCTCAAACCTGGCGAACTCTGGCATTTGGCCGGGCTACACCGTATTATCAAAAAAAAAAAAAAGATGGCCAGCCATTTTTTTCGATAATACGGTTCCGGCCAGCTGTTGCGCCGTCGCCAAAATAGATCGCTGGCCCCTCCACGTTACTATGTGATAAAATCATCTCCGCCATCTTTATGTATTATGTTCCTTTTGGCAACCTCCTAAGGTTATTGGGAGAGTTTTAAAATGTATTTTTAATATGAGTTTTCTGGATCTGCTAGATCACATGCTGGTGAAAGGTTTCATTTTGAAAGTACAAACAAAATTATGCACGAGTTTTTCCCATTCTGTACCTCCTGCAGTGCCTGTGCCTCGCACCTAATTTGATTTGTACACAGGTTCATGTTTAGACTTATATACACTGATGCTCCAGAGTGCATTATCTCCTTTGTACAATCTTAAGTCAACAGTGTTATGGAGGTTTTGAAAAATTCTCAGGTTTTCAGCCAGAGGTTGCTGTCTTGAATTGAAATAAGTATGTCCAAGATTCAATAGCTTTAAAGTAATAGTATTGTCACTACTAAATATTTATATAGTGCTACAGGGAATGCACAACACATAGAAGAGATGGTTCATGCTGTATAGGGCTTACATGACATTTTGAATTTAACTTTATTCAATATATAGAAATACTAAACTCCACTATATATAAGCAATTGTGAATAAGGTGCCGATGCACAAAAGTCCTCATAAAAAAGATTCCCAGTAAAAGTTAACGAGTTTGAACTAGTGAGCAATGCTCAAAGGAAATCTCATGCAAATGAGCTGCTTGCAATTACAGCAAGCAGCTCGGTAGGGAAAGCACCAGTGCATGCATAGAACAGCCACCCACTAAGCAGCGCATACGTAGGACAGTCACTCGCTAAGCATGGATGCTATGGTCATGCCCATAACAGCGTGTGCTATGGACGCACCCCCACAGCATTTCACTGCTATACAAGGCTTTCATACACACATATAAACAATAAACCACTTGGGCCATAAAAGTTTCTTTTTGTGGGATTTTACATAAAATTTTACACCCGGGGGGAGGGGGGGGGGGGTTATATGTGCGTGTATGAAAGCCATGTGTAGCTTTTTTCAAAATTAGGGGTGCCACAACAGGCTTTGTTTCCAGTTCTGTTATGTGCAGGATACACAGACGTGCAAATACTATTTAAATATGACAGCAGACTGCTCCACCGAGAAGTCACTGTCATGCTATGACAGCTCCTGACCTCCCATAAAAACTTCCTTGTTAAAGGTAGGTGCTCCTTTCTATGCATTGCTCAGAAACAGTTCTGAATCACTGAGAATGCACATTTAAGCTTGTTGTAATACATTTGCATATGATTCTTGTTGTCTGCTACTGCAAACAGTAAAAACCATGCAGGACCCCTTTGTGCATTACTCGCTGAATAATGTACATGCTAAACTGGATTGAACCGGCCAAACTCGAACGTTTCAAGCACGGTAAGCTCTGTGCATCAGGGTCTAAGTTTCCAAAATGACAAGACAATTCCAGACACACTGTTAAAGCATAATATGGGGGGGGGGGGGGGGGGGGGGGGGGAAGGAGAAGCCTCAATGAGTTCTGACAGCATTTGTCAGTTTCAGCTCTGGTCTTATCATCAGCATGAAAAACCTCCCTATTGTTCAGCTTATCACAGTGTTACAACTCTCAATCCAATTTTGTACTTTGTTTTCTTATATATTAAAAGAACAGTTTTTAAAATTATCTTCAAATCTGTTTGGCAGCTTTATTACTTTTTCTGAGGAATGTCCATGTCCAATGGTGGCTAGCATTTCGCTTTACTGCTTCAGGGAACCATGAACCAAACTTAAAAGAAGTGCAGTTTTTTTGAGTGCTACCAAACATGAAACCAGCATGGGTAGGAGTGAGTGGGGTCACTCCTGCCCTGAACAGGCTGCTAAACCACCAAAGTCTTTAAGGTAGGCCCAGGGAGGGCCTATGGGTTTAGGGGGGGGGGGGGGGGGGGTGTGAGGAGCATCAGTCTCTACCATGCATACCAGCACCTTTTCTTCTAGGTAGAAAAAAAAAAAGCACTGGCATTACCACTAGGGACAGGCTGGCAAATTAAAGGAATATTATTTTTGTATTTAAGAGTTGACAAATAGCAGGTAGGTATAGCTTTATACAGTCAATTTAGTCATATAAAGTTATACATACATATTCAGTTGTAACACTTACAGTGGGGGAAATAAGTATTTGATCCCTTGCTGATTTTGTAAGTTTGCCCACTGACAAAGACATGAGCAGCCCATAATTGAAGGGTAGGTTATTGGTAACAGTGAGAGATAGCACATCACAAATTAAATCCGGAAAATCACATTGTGGAAAGTATATGAATTTATTTGCATTCTGCAGAGGGAAATAAGTATTTAATCCCTCTGGCAAACAAGACCTAATACTTTGTGGCAAAACCCTTGTTGGCAAGCACAGCGGTCAGACGTCTTCTGTAGTTGATGATGAGGTTTGCACACATGTCAGGAGGAATTTTGGTCCACTCCTCTTTGCAGATCATCTCTAAATCATTAAGAGTTCTGGGCTGTCGCTTGGCAACTCGCAGCTTCAGCTCCCTCCATAAGTTTTCAATGGGATTAAGGTCTGGTGACTGGCTAGGCCACTCCATGACCCTAATGTGCTTCTTCCTGAGCCACTCCTTTGTTGCCTTGGCTGTATGTTTTGGGTCATTGTCGTGCTGGAAGACCCAGCCACGACCCATTTTTAAGGCCCTGGCGGAGGGAAGGAGGTTGTCACTCAGAATTGTACGGTACATGGCCCCATCCATTCTCCCATTGATGCGGTGAAGTAGTCCTGTGCCCTTAGCAGAGAAACACCCCCAAAACATAACATTTCCACCTCCATGCTTGACAGTGGGGACGGTGTTCTTTGGGTCATAGGCAGCATTTCTCTTCCTCCAAACACGGCGAGTTGAGTTCATGCCAAAGAGCTCAATTTTTGTCTCATCTGACCACAGCACCTTCTCCCAATCACTCTCGGCATCATCCAGGTGTTCACTGGCAAACTTCAGACGGGCCGTCACATGTGCCTTCCGGAGCAGGGGGACCTTGCGGGCACTGCAGGATTGTAATCCGTTATGTCGTAATGTGTTACCAATGGTTTTCGTGGTGACAGTGGTCCCAGCTGCCTTGAGATCATTGACAAGTTCCCCCCTTGTAGTTGTAGGCTGATTTCTAACCTTCCTCATGATCAAGGATACCCCACGAGGTGAGATTTTGCGTGGAGCCCCAGATCTTTGTCGATTGACAGTCATTTTGTACTTCTTCCATTTTCTTACTATGGCACCAACAGTTGTCTCCTTCTCGCCCAGCGTCTTACTGATGGTTTTGTAGCCCATTCCAGCCTTGTGCAGGTGTATGATCTTGTCCCTGACATCCTTAGACAGCTCCTTGCTCTTGGCCATTTTGTAGAGGTTAGAGTCTGACTGATTCACTGAGTCTGTGGACAGGTGTCTTTCATACAGGTGACCATTGCCGACAGCTGTCTGTCATGCAGGTAACGAGTTGATTTGGAGCATCTACCTGGTCTGTAGGGGCCAGATCTCTTACTGGTTGGTGGGGGATCAAATACTTATTTCCCTCTGCAGAATGCAAATAAATTCATATACTTTCCACAATGTGATTTTCCGGATTTAATTTGTGATGTGCTATCTCTCACTGTTACCAATAACCTACCCTTCAATTATGGGCTGCTCATGTCTTTGTCAGTGGGCAAACTTACAAAATCAGCAAGGGATCAAATACTTATTTCCCCCACTGTATACTTGTAAAGGGCAAGCCTAGAAAGGGCATTCACTTTAATGGGGACAAGTCTAAATGGCAGCATCAAAATGTCCACGTGTATTCTAAATGATACACAGGCAATGCACCCATTATAGAACAGGTGTATATATTGTATTAAAAGTAAGTGCTCATATGTAGTAGGGTGTCCAGTGATTGGCACGCTGTAATACTGATGTCACAGGCATGAGGACACAACCAAAATGGCTACCACCATGAAGCTACCCAATTTTGAGGCTTCAGAGACCCTCTTTCTGACCAAGCTGTTCCTGCAAAAGGGACCAAAATTGTTCCCTGTGCCTGGCAGGAAGGCCCATGTAAAGATCAGAAGGGCCTGGAAGATAATGCAAAAGTGGTTTAACAGGAATGCTGCCTTCTCAAGAGTGTTAAGTGCCAAAAAAGGGGTAGAGCTGGGAAGCGAGTACTAAATTGGATATGCAAGCGAAATAGACATAGCTGAAATTATCCATACATAAAATAGGTACATGTGGGTTAGACTGGCCTGAAATTTATTCACAGCAGCACTGTGGGGCTGGGAAAGGGATACAGAGAGGATGTCGCATGTGGACAGGGCATAGATGACCCAGCAGTTCTCACAAGGGCACTTCCCACTTCACTTGCTCAAATAAAGTCCCCATGTCCAGTCACTACACATATGTTCTGCAGTCTGACAGCACATGTAGCTCCACATGAAGGGAGAGAACAAAGACTCAGGAAACATTTCTCAGATGTATGTCATCCGCCTGATCCATCAACCAGTAATATATTCAGGCATCCCTCGAAATGAACAAGCACTAGGAAACACAGCACAGGTCCAGCACCACACTGTAGTGGCAGAGGAGGGTGACACAGTGGGAGTGGGAAAAAGGTCACCAACCTGCAAAACAAACATGCAATGAGTAACAAACCTTGCCCTGGGATGGGGGGTGGGAGGGGAGGAGCTGTCAGTATGCTAGAGAAGCAGGAGAAGACAGATGAAGATGGAACACATATGCTTATAGGAAAACAACATGAGAGCAGGGCTGTGCAGCATATGTTTCATGTAGGGCATGATAACAACCATAATACCCTCTGCCCTCACCATCATGTAAGTGGTGTACACAGATTCCACATAAGAACACTACAAACTGAGGGTGACGGACTAGGAGGTGCAAGTGGGAGGAATGTAGTAGTGACATGTCAATGCAAACAGCACCAAAACAACAGGACCAAACAATGTGTAAATGTAAGTTATTTATTGAAACCGATGTTATTCAGATATTCTGAAGGACTCAACACGAATCATGTTTCAGCCCTAAGGCCTGCATCAGAAGTCCACCAATACTTTAGACACTTTTATGTCTCAAATGTTGAATAGAAATGCTAGTGGTCTGATTCCATAAACGCAATAGAACCGCAAATAATGCGAGAGCAAACTGTCATTAGCACAAAAACAGCCGCTAAAGATCTAAAGCAAACCGTCATTGGCATTAAAACAGACTGTCAAGATGCCAGTGATGGTTTGGTTTCACATTATTTGCAGTTCTGTTGTGTTTAAGGAATAGGACTGCTGATGCAGGCCTTAGGGCCGAAAACAGTACATGTCGAGTCTTTCAGAATAACTGAATGACATAGGTTCCAATAAAGGACTTAAATGTACTCATTGTTTGGTCCTGTTGTTTTGGTTATCTCCACTGTTTGGTGTTGTTTGTATATTTGTTGTGGAGATTGTTTCTTCTCTTTTGTGTGACATGTCAGTGCTCACCTTTGTATCATATATGCACCAATGAACCCCCAGAAGACAGTGCTAAGAGGCTGAGTCTATACACATGCTCTGATAGGGAACACTCTCTGTCATTCCAGAGAGTTCATGGTGAGCCCTGCAAAGTAGCAGAAAGGAACCTCTGTGGGATGATAGTGACTCAACTTCTCTCTGTCCCACTCTCTTTTTCCATGCAGATTGAGGACCTGAAGAAGAGGGCCAGGTACCTGCACCGTAGGAGACCATAATATCTCTATAGGGCTTATGCCTGGAAGCAGGGGAAATCAAGTCAGTATCAAGCACTTCCACTACAATGAGGGCATCTATACGTGACTACTGTAACCACAGCAGACTCAGCTTTTGGCCAGTTCTTATAGGTACATTGGCCTGCAACGGAGAAAACTCATATCTAGAATATGTCAACTGAAATCACACACGCAGAGCAGGAACAACACTCTATGCTGCTACCTCAACCCACAACCTCCTATAGGAGTCCAGGGACACTGCTGATGTTTTGAAGAGGCCAAATATCCTATGTCCTGCCTGTCCCCAGTACACTGTTGTCTCTCAAGGTGTGTTTGGCAATATCCTGATAGAGTCATATTCCCTGTATCCAACTCCATTCCATGTCAGGCCCCCATTTTCAAACATTCAGTGCTGCTACCCACCAAATATCATGGAAAATCCATCTGCAGATCCAAACAGCTCACCACATCTGTGAAGTAGGCTCCACAGCAGCTGTTAGCATTGTATAACTACACCACACCTACCCCCTATTCTTAATCCCCACACCTTAATACCTCTCCAGAAACATTTCTATCCAAGCATTCTCAGTGTCCTAGGGGGATCTGTCTAACACAGTACACCTTCATGTTTCTGTCTCTGGAATGAACACATCCCCCTGCTAGGCTGCTGCCACCTGTACAACAACTCTAAAACAGAGAGATAATTATGTCATTTTCCACTGGGATCATAGATATAACAGCTGCTATTCCTGTTCTTTTCCACAGTTGCTCAACAGGCTGATGGACCCTCTGGGGAAAAGGCTACAGGCCTGTCCCCAGGTGAAGAGCTGCAAATAGAAGCAGAGGATGAGGCAAAGGCAGAGTCTGAGGTTGCTGGGGCCCTTCACCCCTCCCTCACAATCATCCGTGCCAGCTCTTTCCACTCCAAATTTCCACCCATCCCTCAAAGCTCTCTCCACCTCTCCATCCCATCCATCCATCCATCCCTGGCCATCCTGCTATGCCATCACTGGAAGATAATAATGATAATTATAAGGTTGTATTTCAAGAGACCTCCAGCAGGCCCCTACTCCTGCCCCTCATACAGACAAAGCACTACCCCTTGGAAACTGGGGGAGAGGATAGTATGCAACTCTAGCTGTTCCAAGAGAAGGGGCCCTAGCTGTACTAGCACAAGAGATGACCCAGCATCACAGGGCTCTGGACCGCAGGATAAGGCTAATCAAGGATCAAACCGAAAGGATGGATCATGCTCTGGGAGACATGCTGGGTAACTCTGTGGACCTAACATTTTCATTGGAACATGACAGCATCATCTGAACACCTTCCTCTCATGCCCTTTAGCCCAGCCACCTCTTTATATCTCTCTTCCTTCCTCTCCCTGAGGTCGATTCCTTCCCTTCCTCCTTCTCATCCCCATTCATTCTACATGTTGTAAATAGCTATTTTTAAACATTGCAGTCAAATATTTATTTCAAGCACATGGTTTCCCACTCTGTCTGCCATGTCCACATGCACTCACATTGGTACACAGTTCCTACTCCAAAACATAAGTGATGGAGAACAACCCATGAGACATAAAGTGACACAAATGTACTGTAGGCCTGCCCTGTTCAAAGTCATCATTCAGGTCCCATATGCTACTCCTTTATGGAGTTCATCTCTAACCAGGTTTGTATGACCCTGTGCTAGGGCTGTCCTGAGTGCTGTACAGGTGCAGGTGATATGGAGGGGCATTTTCAAAAGAAACGTCCAAGTTGCAATTTGGACGTCCTTGCAAAACAGCGAAAACCAGGGGCGGAAAAACCCGTATTTTTGAAACAAGATGAACATCCATTTTTCTTTTTGAAAATACCATCAGAGACGCCCAAATCTTTAAATTTGGACGTCCCTAGATTTGGACGTCCCTAGATATGGACGTTTCTGACTTTCAGCAATTTTCAAAACCAAAGATGTCCATGTCAAAAATGTCCAAATGAAAGCCATTTGGGCATGGGAGGAGCCAGGACATGCCAGGACTACGCAGACTGGGAGTGCATGTGTTCCCTTATCTCGGCGATTGGCTGGTGAAGAGCACCTCAGAGGCAGGCGCTCTACAGTCCGTGCGGATGACTATTCAAGTGCTAGAGCTACTGGGGTTTGTGATCAATTATCCCAAGTCCCATCTCGTCCTGGTTCAAAAATTGGAGTTCATTGTTGCTCTGTTGGACACATGGATGTCTCAAGCTTTTCTTCCCCAGGCAAGAGCAGACAATCTCATGGCCCTCGTGTCCATGGCTTGAGCATCTCAACAGATCACAGCTCGGCAGATGTTGAGACTCTTAGGACACATGGCCTCCACAGTTCATGTAACTCTCATGGCACGCCTACATATGAGATCAGCTCAATGGACCCTAGTTACCCAGTGGTGCCAGGCCACAGGGGATCTAGAGGATGTGATCCATCTCTCCACTGACTTTTGCAGTTCCCTTCAATGGTGGACCATTCGATCCAATTTGACCTTGGGATGTCCTTTCCAAATTCCTCAACCACAAAAAGTGTTGACGACGGATGCATTCCTCCTAGGGTGGGGAGCTCATGTAGATGGACTTCACACTCAGGGAGCCTGGTCCTTTTAAGAAAGAGGTCTGCAGATCAACCTCCTGGAATTAAGAGTGATCTGGAATGCTCTAAAGGCTTTCATAGATCAGCTGTCCAACCAAGTAATCTTAATTCAGACAGACAATCAGGTTGCCATGTTTTACACCAGCAAGCAGGGGGGCACCGGATCTCACCCTCTGTGTCAGGAAGCCATCCAGATGTGGCTTTGGGCTCACCGTCATGACATGTTTCTCCAAGCCACTTATCTGGCAGGCGTAAACAACAGTCTGGCCGACAGGTTGAGCAGGATAATGCAACCTCACGAGTGGTCACTGAACATGGGCGTAGTCCGCAAGATTAACTCTAGGGGACCTCCTTGAGGATGCTATTGCGAAACATATGCCGTGTTGGAGCACTGTACCCCTATGGCCGACTGACACATGCTGAGTATTTGTTAAAAGTTAATTTAGTACTAAAAAGTATTCAAAGGACACACGTAATGTACAAGATATCAAGTAGTAAAATATTAGGGTGAAGGCGGGTGTCCAATGACGATATAGGTGTATAAGACCCAGGCTAAAGTACAGTCGTTGAGCGGCACCACTGAGGTTACTGCCTTCCACATAGATGTTATTTAGGAAGCTTGATTTGTTGATGTTCAGAAGATTGAGTGAATATCGACCTTGTATTCATTTGTTGGGTCCTAGCTGAAGGTCTTTGTGTCATCTGGAAGTAGATTTATCACACTCAACTATTGGCATCTAAGTGCGAAAATGCAGAACTCCAGGCCTAAATTCTGGGAATGCCCCTGACCTGCTCATGCCCCTCCCATGGCCATATCCCTTTGGAGTTGTGTGCTATGAAATTTAGGCCTGCATGTTATAGAATAGGACATAGGGCAGATGCACATGTAACTCCTAATTACTGCCATTTAAGTACTTGTTAATATCAATTATTATTACCACCAATTTAGCCAATTACTTTGGGCACAGATTTGTGATCCACCCCCAAAAATGAGGGTTAGTACCAGTATTCAGAAGTAGCAAGACAAAGTTAGCTGGGTAATTCAGAGCAAGTAAATGGCCATCACTGTTCCCTCTAAGCTGAGAGGGAGACCTCCAACTGTATTGCTCCAGTGGGGGTGATGCTTCAATATTATGTTTTCAACTGCTAGGGACAGGAAAGTTCCCTGGAGTCCTGCAGAACCTGAAAATGTGATAGTGAAGCAGCACCACCCATTGGCAGGGCTATAGGTGGAAGACTCCCATTCAGCTTTGAGGGAACAGTGATGGCCATCCTACGTTTGTCTGGATGACATCACCTATCTAACTTTATATGGGTATATTCAGTCAGCTCAGGTATCTGGAAAATTGTAAGCCAGTTTGTCTGGTTAATGTTCCTACTCAGTGGTTTACTGAAAATTGATCTCCCACTATTTAATCCCTGGACAGTGAATCACATTATTTAGAGGCTGGTTCTGATTGTAGTGAATTCTCAGATTATCAATGTCACAAACTAAATATGTAGGTGTGTGATTGAACTAGACTGCAATTATTGTGGCAGTGTACAATATCTGGGGTACTACAACTTGTACAAAAAGCAATAAAAAGTCTTGTGAAGAAATACAAGTACATTTTTTCAAAATTTTATAATATAGAATTGAAAATATGAAAGATTTCACCAAACCTCAGTCTTATAGAAGCAAGCCAAATATAAACTAAGGGCAAAATTTCACCTTATTACATGTGAGATTGGCTTACTTACACTTGTAAAAACCATTCTAGAAATGGCCACAAATTATTCTTTGATTTGAGACTTGGTAGGGGTGGGAAGAGCATGTGATATGGGTGGGCCTAACTTATCAACAACAGGAATCCATGTTGATGAAAAAATCCTAGAGATTGGCATTTACACCTGCCCAAAAGCACGAATAAATGCCTACTGTAGATTTAGATGCTAATGCCAAGGTCTGTCCCTCCTAACCCCTTCCCCCCATTTAATTGGCAACCTCTGTGGAAAGGACTACACAGGCTGCCACATATGCAAATTCTTCTTAAAAGACTTGTGTTGGGAGATGATGAGACAATTTTGAAGTATCCCTGTACCAATATGTGGCTCCCTCACCTTCACTCAATTTTTTTATGATTGAACTTTCAGGGGGCATGAAGATTTGGGGTTGTGTTAGATAAGACAGTTATTTTGTTGCACTATCTCCAGATAAGCAATTCACTATTCATACACTTCCTCCTAGTTTCCTTCTTAAAACAGCTTGAAATGTTTTTGTTGTATGAAAACAGAACAGTTGGTATTCAAAGGGTTTGTACATCTACTATTGAGTTAGCCATACAAATCCTTCTGGTTAAAATATGCTCCACTCTCTTCTCCTTTCCTGGATTTCTTTGTTTTTGAGGGTGTCACTTTGAGAAAGATAAGATAGAAGAGCTATTAGGTCACCTGTATTCAGTCATCTCCATGACTCTGAAGCCAACCTTTCACACATACATTATTCAGTGGGAAAAAATAATTAGTCCAATAGATTGGGAAGCTTTCTGTACTCGACTGGTCCAACACCTCAAATATTGTGTTCAATTCTGGTCGCCACATCTCAGAAAAGATATAGTGGAATTAGAAAAGGTACAGAGAAGTGCGACGAAAATGATAAAGGGAATGGGACGACTTCCCTATGAGGAAAGGCTGAAGTGGCTAGGGCTCTTCAGCTTGGAGAAAAGACGGCTGAGGGGAGATATGATACAGCTCTACAAAAGAGTGGAGGGGTGGCCTAGTGTTTAGGGTGGTGGACTCTGGTCCTGAGGAACTGAGTTCAATTCCCACTTCAAGCACAGGCAGCTCCTTGTGACCCTGGGCAAGTCACTTAACCCTCCATTGCCACATTGAGCCTGCCATGAGTGGAAAAGCAAAGGGTACAAATGTAACAAAAAAAATAATAATGAGTGGAGTGAAATGGGTAGACATGAATCACTTGTTTACTCTTTTCAAAAATACTAGGACTAGGGGGCATGTGATAAAGCTACAAAGTAGTAAATTTAAAACAAATCAGAGAAAATGTATCTTCACTCAACGTGTAATTAAACTCTGGAATTCGTTGCCAGAAAATGTGGTAAAGATGATTAGCTTAGCGGGGTTTAAAAAAGGTTTGTATGGCTTCCTAAAGGAAAAGTATATAGACTATTATTAAAATGACTTGGGGAAAATCCACTGCTTATTTCTTGGATAAGCAGCATACAATGTATTGAACTTTTTTGAGATCTTGCCAGGTATTTGTGACCTGGATCGGTCACTGTTGGAAACAGAATGCTGGGCTTGATGGGCCTTTGGTCTGTCCCAGTGTGGCAATACTTATGTACTTAGATGTTCAGTTATACATATAGTGGTGTACAGTTGTAGGTAGTGGGTTTTGGGGGGCTCAGCACACAAGGTAAGGGAGCTTCCCTTGACGTCGACGTCTAAGCCGCCAACCTCAGTATCGATGCCGATGCCGATGTCGAAGGACCGGACCGATCCGCAAAAACTTTTTCTCGTTGAGCCTCCCGAGACACTTGGGTCCGTTTTTTCATCAAAGGACACAGCTTACATGCAGCTGGTAGATGATCGGGCCCAAGGCACTGGAGACACCACGTGTGGGGGTCGGTACCCGAGATGGTCCGGTTGCTTAAAGCCGCTGGGTGTACTCGATGACATGGATGGAAAAACAGTGTCTGCGAAATTAAAGGACGCAATTGTGCCAATTAAAAAGGCACAAAAAGGAAAACCTGGCCACGCGGCCTAAAAGATGACCGCGGCGAAAAGAAAAGAAACTTAAACCTAGTGACAAAAACTAAGAAAATAAAGGGAACTACTCTACTTTTTTTTTTTTTTAAATTTTGTATAAAACAAACAAAAAAAGAAGAAAAAGGAAACAACCACGCACAGACTCTTTCCTGGGCCGAGAGGAACACAGCAGGAAAAAACGTGACACCTCAGACGTGGAGAAAAAAAATACTGAGGTCCTTACGTGACGGGCGGGAAACCAGTCTGCGCATGCACGGTGCGTGCCGCTCGCACGCCAGAAGACTCTGGAAGATTTTTGCTAGCAAAACTTCCGATCCTGGGCCGACGTGGACATCGACCCAAGTGTGAGAACAAGCAGCCTGCTTGTCCTCGGAGAAAGACTATTCCACATAAAGCGAGAAAATTAGCTTAGTGCAGATCATCCCAGCACCTAACTTTCAACACCATTTATTGAATCTAGCCCTAACTGGACAAAGTGAAACCACACACAGGGAAAAGCCATAGCTTCATCTCTTTTCACCTGGGTAAATCTATAGCTTTGCACAAAATGTAGCCAATTAAGGTTGGGGGAGGAGGGTAAGCGGAACATATTTTTCTACCAGCGAGATGTGTATGTACAAATCTTTCTAATAGCAACTGCTCTGTTTTAATTTTAAAAAAATTGCATTAAGAAGGAAACTAGGAGGAAGTGTGAAGAAAACTATAGTACTTCTTTACTGAAAGGGCTTTGAGTAATATTCCAGCAGAAGTGAAAGACATCTAAACTCGTGACAGAACACAAGCATGCATGGGTCTCAACAAAACAAATTCTCCTCTCATCTGAAGTAATCTGAGTTTAAGCATCTAATAAAGACAAATCAGAGAAGAAATAAGATTCATGCTTACCTGTGGAATTTCTCTCTCTTCTCAGTTCTGATCTTGTGAATGATCTCAATCCAATACAGGTTAAGTCATTTTCAACAGCATAAAGCTCACGTTCATGCTCTACCTACCCCCTTTCCTTTCTTCCCACAAGTTTTGACCTAGTCAGTGACTTTTTTCATAGAAGTTAGCATGCCCTCCAGTAAGAAAGATGGATTGAGAAATTACGTGGTAACATGGCAGAGAAAGACCTGTACAGTCCATCCAGTCTGCCCAACAAGATAACCTCATATGTGCTACTTTATGTGTATACCTGACCTTGATTTGCATCTGCCATTTTCAGGGCAAGAGCATAGAAGTCTTCAATGCACTAGCCCCGTCTCCCACCACCGGCTCTGCCACCCAATCTCCGCTAAGCTTCTGAGGATCCATTCCTTCTGATCAGGATTGCTTTATGTTTATCCCACGCATTTTTGAACTCCGTTACCTTTTTCATCTCCACCACCTCCGGCGGGAGGGCATTCCAAGTATCCACCACTCTCTCCATGAAAAAATACTTCCTGACATTTTTCTTGAGTCTGCCCCCCTTCATTCTCATTTCATGTCCTCTAGTTCTACCGCCTTCCCATCTACGGAATAAATTGCTATAGTGTTTTCAGTTCTGGTGGAAAAGTCTTAAGAAATAACCCTGTGAATTCCTAGTACTACATTCCCTGGACCTGAATTTACTCAGAATTAAGCCTGACTAAGGTGAGTTGTAATCCAGGTACATGAGTACATAGTGCTTATGTCATTTTGTTTGCTGGACCAGGCAAAGTGGCGTTTGCAGTTTCACATCAGCTGGTTGTTCTGCCCTTGATGCAGCCAATTTCTGTGGCGAAACATGGCCATGTCGGTCACAGATGATTGAAAACCTGGGAGCTTTTTATTGGATAAAAACTGTGGGCTCCTTTTACCAAGCTGTGACAAAGGTGTTTTTGCCGCTCACCAAGGCCCCCTTTTACCGCAGTGGGTAAAAGGTAGGTCTTTCTTTTTTTAAAAGAAATGGTCATGCAGCAAGTGAAGCACTTGCCACTCAGCCATTTTGGGGGAGAGTCCTTACCACCACCCATTGAAGTGGTGGTAAGGGCTCCTGCACTAACCCGGTGGTAACCGGATTACCGCTGAGTACCCACCTGCACTACAAAAATAAATATATTTTTGTTGCACCAGATATGACAGCACGCTGGGGTTGGGAACTACCGATGGGCTGCTGCAGTAGCCCGGCAGTAGTTCCTTTTTAGCGAGTGGCATTTAGCTTACCGTTGCATTATAAAAGGGGTCCTGTGTGTTTGCTACAAGATTTTGCCTCTTTGTTTTATCTTCCACATTGGATTTGGTGGATCACCTGCCTTGTTGTTTTCTGACTACCTGTAGCTATGCCACTGGCATGCACTGCCTCCGTTCCATGCAAATCTAACTCATGAATATTCATTGCAGATTTTCTGAAAATCAGGACAGGTTTGAAATCACTGACCTAAGGTATAGAATTCCCTATAATTTTGTACCTGATGCTGTAGAGGGTTAACTGGCTTGCCCACCCTTTAGACAAGACTAGACAATCTCCCAGGCCATCAGCAGCTTGGGGGAAGATTCAAATAGCAATTGCTCTTATTAGTTTATACTAAATAAAGTTTACGATTTAAATGTATGATAGTCGATTGTGCATTTTTACATGATTGTTCTGGGAGGCATGGCTTTGAAGTGACCATAACTGTTGAATTTATCAAAATCTCAGAGCACCTATGGGCATTGAAGTTCATTGAGGGGACATGAGGCTGCAGATTTACCTAGGGCAGTGCTTTTCAACCCAGTCCTTGAGGCACACCTAGTCCCATCAGGTTTTCAGGATATCCACAATTAATATACATGAGATATATTTACATACCAAGGAGGCAGCACATGCAAATCTATCTCATGCATATTCATTGTGGATATCCTGAAAACCTGATGGGACTAAGTGTGCCTCAAGGACTGGGTTGAGAAGTATTGACCTAGGGCACCTATTACCCAGTACCAGCCCTGCTGACCAAGATCACAAAGAGCGGCCTGCATTATGATCACTTTTTCCAGGCAAAATGAGACACAGTTTGGAAAATCCAAAATGACATGTATTGTTTCCCTCCCTGCGCTAACCCCACCCTCAGAAATGCAGGTAAAAGAATGCGCATTGTGGAACAACTCACATCCTTTCACTGTGTTGAGGGTGGATGATTTTCAAAAATGTATTTTTTTCTGCATGATACACAGTTTTACTCGCAGAAATGAGTTTGAATATTGCACTCGAGATGGATAAAATAAAATGGAGAAAGAAAAGCTCATAAAATCAGGTGGTTTAGAAACAACAACAAGAAGAAGTCTCAGATTCTGCTTGTGGTCAACGATGTCCCTGGTCAGACTGCATTTCTGGCCTGGTGGCAGGACACAACATGCTTTTTCTCCTTAGTCTGTTTCCCTGGACTTATACAGCTCATTCTTTTTGTTTTTCTCTGTTCATCTTAGGAAATGTGTATCTGTGAGTCCTTTGTACAGTGCTGAGTACAGGAGGAAATTAATTTGGTGTATAGTTTATTCACACTTACTATACCACCTTTGCTAACTCGCAGATCAATGCAGTTCACAATCTAAAAAATACAAAGCAAAATTGAGAAAAGGAACTACGAAACTTTGACAGGAAAGAGCTGAATTCCATTCACACAAATCAGTCTAAAGGAAAAGCAGGGAAAGCAAAATAAAAGAAGTGACTTAAGAGATGAAGCAGAAAAATACAGGTTAGGATGAGGAAGTAGGGGTTCAGAAAGAGGGGAGGGGGATAAAGGAAAGTGAAATTTAAGGCATAAACCCAGTGATATGAGATTGCAATCCGCCCTTGCACTGCAAACAGAAAGCCTGGTAGCTTGAGGCTTCCAGCAAAGTTTTTGCCTGCATGTTATTTTTCTTGATTGTGATAGTCTGGGAAGTAAACTCTAAAACATTGTTGCCTATATACAGGCACTCACAGGTTATCTGATTGGCACGTGACGTATTCTACAAAAGACAGTAAATGGTGCTAAAATTCAGTGCTGAAATTCAGTGCTGAACGGTATTCTATAAAAGTCATTCCAGGATCAGCGCCCTTCATAGAATAGCGTGTAGTGCCAGGATCCGTGCTCAACTTTGGACGTGAGAGTTACACCGACTCAAACTGGGTATAAATCCCAGCATGCAAGTTAGGCGCAGATCCGCTTTATTCTATAACACTGTGCGCATTTTAAGGGAACACCCCTGACCTGCCCCTATTCCTCCCTTGACCACGCCCCCTTTTCAAATCCACGTGGAAACAGATGCTATTCTATAAATGGGCATATAAGTATGTTTTCACAAGGATATGCCAGTTTTACCCCATTTTGGCACCTTGCATCCATTAGAATGCTTTTGGCGCAGAAGTAGCGCCTAATGTTTGGCGCCATACATAGCATTCTCCTGTAAGTGTCTACTTTTCCATTTAGAGCACTTAGCTTAGCCTAGTGGTTAGTGCAGTGGACTTTGATCCTGGGGAACTGAGTTCAATTCCTACTGCAGCTCCTTGTGACTCTGGGCAAGTCACCTAACCCTCCATTGCTGCTGGCAGGGCCGTGGAGCCCCCAGCACCCCCCCCCCCCCGCAGACAAACAGTTGGCATGCGCCCCCTCCCCCCTGTGAAAATGATCACTGCCCTCCCATCCACGCTCCTCTCTCCCCTGCCCTCCCACTCCCATGTCCCAACTGCCCGCTCTCTTCTCCCCCCCCAAGATCCCTTTTAAATTTACCTCTGTCCGGCAGTGAAGGCGCAGCGTCAGTGAAGGAGGCGGCGCTCCCGACGTCTCTACTAGTCTTCCTTTCGCTCAATGTCCCGCCTTCTTCACTGATGCTGCGCCTTTGCTGCCGGACAGAGGTAAATTTAAAAGGGATCTTGTTGGTGGAAAGAAGAGGGCGGGCAGTTGGGACATGGGAGCGGGAGGGTGAGGTAAGCATGGTGCGGTGGGGCGCCCCCCAGAGGATGGCGCCCTCCTGCCGTGCTTACCTCGCTTACCGTGTTGGCACGACCCTGCCCCTGGTACAAAATAAGTACCTGAATATAAGTAAACTGCTTTGAATGTAGTTGCAAAAACCTCAGAAAGGCAGTATATCAAGTCCCATTTCCCTTAACAGGATATATATGGATATACACTTATGCATATTCAAGTTATATGTATTCAATGATCAATGTACTGACCTCTAAGTATTACACTCATAATACTTTAAATCTATCTGCTCCTTCCTATAGAAGTTTACATTCAAATACATTTTTTATGGCTTTATTCTCAAAGCAGGCCTCTCAAATTTGGAATTTTTTACCAACTTTAGTGAACTCTCAATCAGGTTATTTAGCTTTTCGTAAGTTTTTGAAAACAAATCTATTTAGAAAATGTGTGCTCTCTAGTTAGATATTGACACAATGTCTGATATTTTATTGTAAACTTGGTTTATTTTACAATTGTGAGCTCCCAATTTAGTAAACTGGTTTTAGTTTGTATTGTAATCCACTCCGAACCTATTTTAAAGTATGAAGGGGAATATAACATTAATGTTAATACCTACTACAGCCACAGAGCCAGAATAAATGCTCACACATGAGGTCTTGTGACTTATTATTTAGATTTGCTCACACCTTTTTCAGTAGCAGTTCAAGGTGAGTTACATTCAGGTACTCTGGATATTTCTTTGTCCCAAGAGGGCTCATAATCCAAGTTTGTACCTGAGGCAATGGAGGGTTAAGTGATTTGCCCAAGATCACAGGGAGCAGCAGTGGGATTTGAACTGGCCACTTCTGGATTGCAAGACCAGGGTTCTAACCACTAGGCCACTCCTCCACCATATGCATAGTTTACCTTCACCCCTAATCCCCCACTGCATACTCATCTTTTCTCTGGCCCCTTCTCATTTTCAGCCACCTCTTTCTTCCAGTCCCCCCGCTGAACTCCCCTAGCAAGGAGGAAGTGAACCACAGCATAGCGGTTCACATAAACAGTCAGGTCTAAGGCAGCACAGGAGGAAGAAGTGACCCATTGTGCCGCGGTTCACTTCCGCTTCTTGCTGTGTGAGCTTTGCGCTGGAAGGGAAGAGATCATAGTAACATAGTAAATGACGGCAGAAAAAGACCTGCATGGTCCATCCAGTCTGCCCAACAAGATAAACTCATACGTGCTACTTTTTGTGTATACCCTACTTTGATTTGTACCTGTCCTCTTCAGGGCACAGACCGTATAAGTCTGCCCAGCACTATCCCCGCCTCCCAACCACCAGCCCTGCCCTCCCACCACCGGCTCTGGCACAGACCGTATAAGTCTGCCCAGCACTATCCTCGCCTCCCGCCATCGGCTCTGCCACCCAATCTCGGCTAAGCTCCTTAGGATGCATTCCTTCTGAACAGGATTCATGAAAGCTGAGCCTGCCCTGGATTCTGCCATGGTGGGAGGGAGGAGGCAAAAAGAGCTGTGCTGGAGTTGCTTGCTGCCTTGTAGTGGTCCAGCAAAACCCAGGCACCAGGCCCAATATTTCAGTCACCATGGCGACCTGGTGCTGGGGTTTGTCGAGTTCTTATTTATAGTATTCTGTCAGTTATACGTGTGATTATACCCCCCCCCCCCCCCCCACACACACACACACACAAACACACTCTACCCAGACACTGCCCATGCGTATGTCTACCTGCTACTGAAGTGTGTGGTTACACAACAGCGCTTAAATGGAATTTTGGCATGTCCGTATGTATGCGCATAAAACGGTACATGTGGGTCTCCCAGACTACCTGGCTTCACTAACCATCCCTTATACACCATCTCACTGCTTACATTCTTTAAACAACCATAGGCTTGTCCTACCAAATTCCAGGCAAGTCTATTAGAAAGTCACACGTAAAAGTGCTTTTTATTTCATGGCCTCTTTTCTCTGGAATAATCTTCCTTTGAATATTAGATCAGAACCTCTTCTAAACCGTTTAAGGCTATCTTAAAAACTTACTTTTTTTTACCAGACTCAGGCCCAGATGCATCAACCGTATGTAAAAAAATCTAAAACGTTAAAGAAGTTACCGAATGTAAAAAAATGAAGAATGCACGAAGGATAGGGAATGCAAATGAGCTGTTCATTGCAGCTCACTTGCATTCACTAACCATTTGGTAAAAATGTCCGTAATCGGCCCGTAAGGCATGCGCAGAGCAGCCAAGCGTTATGCTGGCTGCTCTGCGCATGTCCCAAAACATCAAAACAAAAACAAAACAAAAAAACCCTAAAATACGTGTGTTTCGGGAGGGGGCAAAGGCGCTCATCAGGAGCGTCCTTTATGAGCGTCCTTGCCCCCCCCCCCCACCGCCCGAGGTCGCCGCTGCTCCCCGCTTGCCAAAAATCCAAAGTTTAAGCTGCCCCGGCTCGCCCCTCCCTTCTTCTCTTCTCTTTCTTCCCAGTTCCACCTCCCGCTATTCTCCGCTCCGTGCCCCGCCCCCGCCGCCCTCCCTGAAGTCGTCGCCGCCGTTCCCCCCTCCACTGGTGCCCCCCTCCTTGTTACCGGGCCGTGCAGCACCTCTCACCTCTGTGTGAGGGCACTGCACGGGGAAGAACAGCTGATCATCTCCTCTGCAGTCTCCGACGTCCCTCCTCCCTCCTGGGCCTGCCCTCGTCTGGTTACGTCAGAGGAGGGCGGGCCCAGGAAGGAAGAGGGACGTCGGAGACTGCAGAGGAGACGATCAGCTGTTCTTCCCCGTGCAGCGCCCTCACACAGAGGTGAGAGGCGCTGCATGGCCCGGTAACAAGGAGGGGGCACCGGTGGAGGGGAGGAACGGCGGCGACGAATTCAGGGAGGGCGGCGGGGGTGGGGCACGGGGCAGAGAATAGCGGGAGGCGGAACTGGGAAGAAAGAGAAGAGAGGAAGGGAGGGGCGAGCAGGGCAGTTTAAGCTTTGGATTTTTGGCAAGCAGGGAGCAGTGGCGACCTCGGGCGGTGGGGGGGGGGGGCAAGGACGCTCAAAAAGGACGCTCCTGACGAGCCCCTTTGCCCCATCCCGATCCTTTCCCCCCCTTTTTTTTAAATGCAGGGGGAGCGAGGAGCAGCAGGGACCTCGGGCGTCAATAAAGGATGCTCCTGACGCCCGTTTTTCCCCCTCCCTCCCAATTTTTTTTTTCATTACGTTTTGGCAGCTGGGCAGCTCTAACGAGAGGTACAGACCTCCGTTAGATTTCCTGCATTTTTCCTGTGTTAAGGCAATCGGACAATGTTAGTGCATCTTGTTACAATGGGGTTTGTACACGAATTGCTCATCTGCATTCCGTTTTCGTTAGCTGCTACCTACGTCAGAAAAAGGCCTTTAATGCATGTCACGGTTTAAAACTTGTTCGTTAAAGGGTTGTAAAAGGGTTGTTAAAGTTTAGTGCATCTGGGCCTCACCTCATAATATGTTTCTGCAGTGGTAGGTAGTCTGCCTAGACAGAAATGCAGCAGTGGATTTGCTTGCCTTTTGGTTGATTTGTTTTCTGGTGTGAATGGTCTCTTTTTCTTTATACTAATGAAGTTCCTTTAATTTTTAGTATTTGCATTTTTTAAAATTGTACATCACTTTGATTTTATGTTAAAAGCAATTCACCAAGTTGGAATAAACATATATTGTGTATATGCTGTATTCTAAACATGTATGTGCATAACTGGGCATAAACATTAAAACCTACTTTATACAATGACACCCTTATTCTGTATCTGATGAGGCTTTGTCTGAGCTTTGGGCTTTACATGCATAACCAAGGAATTTATTTCTTCAGTTATTATGCAGGTTCTGGACTGGAACTGATAATAGTTCAGTTTATTCTGTTTTCCAATCTGCATCTCCCAGTTGGAGATGAATTAATGTTCTAGAGTATATTGCAATATTTTCAGTGTTGTCTTTTCATAGCCAGGCTTGTTCCTGTTTGAGTTCTGGGTAATAATGCTCTTTGATAGGTCAGGTTTGTTTTTTGAAGGATATTGTGTCACTTCACAGCGTGCCTAGTAATGGACGGGGGTTCTGCTGGTGTTACTGAGATGATCCAGAACTGGAATATTATGTTTTGCTTAGCAAGGGGAGGCATCTTGGTTTTGCAGAATTCCTCTGTCTCTCCTTCTCTCTGCTTTCTGGAATATGTTAACAGCCACATTTTTTTTTTAATTTGGACAAATTCTCTTTTTCTTTTCTTCCTCCTTATTCAATTGTTTGCTAATAGAGTTGCTTACTTCAAAAGTACTTGCTTTTTCATAGTGAGATTAACCCTTAACCCTCTTTAGCTTTCTTTTGTCTGCTCAAAAGAGATGATGGTAGGGCTATTGGGAGGCGTGCTAGCTGGAGAAAGGAAAACTAATGGTCAGCTATCTTACTGTTTCACAGCTATTTATAGTATCCCTTGTTGAGGCAAATAACCCCATTTAACCCCTGGGCTACTTTTGTTGCTAGGAAAAAGTTGAAAACACCTCCCCTCCTCCCTCCCATCCTCTCACTCTTCCCTACCACACACAGTTCTGAAATGTTTAGTGGTGGCAGTAGAACAAATAACCCGGGCTTGGACAAGTTATTCTTTTTCCTATTGGGCTTGTTTCACAGTTGTTCAGTTCATTGTTATTTTATGAAGTCCCATTGATGCTCACAGTGCTACACAACTGTAGGAAGAGCTTGGCAAGACGCAACAAATCACACAAAGGCCTTTTGTACAAAATAAACAGCAAAATGGATAAAACAACAAAGCAGAGCACAGGGGTATCAGCCCAAGCTTTGATGGGCTTACCATGGACATATGGACAATTGATGAGGGAAGAGATTCATTAGGCGGCAACCTACAGGAAGGAATGCATCTCAGCAAGATTAGGGAACAAGAAATGGGTTGGGATGTCAACAAAATACCATCTCAAAGCAGTAGATTTGAGGTTGGATTTGTAGGTGAACAGAAAAAAGATGCCTGGGGAAATCTTTAAGGGCAGGTATTAGAAAATATGCTGCCTAGATGGTGGCAGAGGATGTGAGCCCAGGAGATTGATGTCATTCACATTCCCCGATGTCTCATTTCAAAATAATATAGGGAGAAGTAGAGAGTGGTGGAGGAGACAGCACTCTGAAAGCGTGATCAAGGTTATCATGTGTTCTGTACAGAAAGCCAGCTAACTTCCTGGCAAGTCCTAAGTTGTCACTGAACTACTGGGAAGCAGTGTTCATGGAGAGCTCTTCAGGCTGTTCAGAATGCAGTGACATAGGTTCTGGCAGGAGCAAAGAGGCAAGAGTACATCACTCTCTTGTTAAATCTACACTGGCTCCCAGTAAGCTGGTGAATAGAGTTTATATTATTTGCCTTGGTGCATCGTGCTTTAAGAGGAGATATACTGCAGCATATCAATACTGTTTTAAAAATTTATAAGTCTTTGTGATCACTGAGATCCGGTGGCACTCACACATTGCATAGCAGACTTCTCTTATACTTGGGCTGAAGGTTTCCCCAGAGATGGATACATAACAATTACAGTAAGGTCTATGGCCAAAAATGTAATTCAGTGCTTCCAACTTTCTCTCTCATAGTGAAGGATCCCCTCAGGGTAGGATTAAGGCATAGGCCAACCAGGTACATGCTGAGGGCCAGAATATTTAGGAGGGGCCCTACTAGATGTGCAATTCAATGGTACCAAACTGAGATTTTTGCTATGGTCAGTCTGCTGCAGGCAGAAAGAGTGAGGCGGGGAAGGAGATCAAAGTCTACCTATTCTCCTAATTCCTGTGCATTGTCTTCTAGTCAGTAAGAGAAGTGGTTTGTGGGAGTCTTAAAATGTATTATGATTAGAAGCCAATGCACTTGTTTGCCTATAGTCCACCATACGATTAATCCTGTCCTGGGTCCTCTGCTAGTGAGCTTAATATATTAGATGTGGAATAGTAATTATTTATTTAATTATTTATTGCATTTGTATCCCACATTTTCCTACCTATTTGCAGGCTCAACGTGGCTTGGTAGTGTTGCTCAGAAAGGACGAATTTTAGACACAGTAACTTAGAAAAAGACTGGAGACTATTATGGCTTTAAAATAAAAAATCCTTTTTATTTTTTTATTTATTTATTTATTTATATATTATTACAACTCAAATGAGAAATAATACAGAAATCCTTTTTAATGGGTTCTCCAGTAATGTACATGTACATACAAAAGAAGGATTATGAAAAACAAAAGACAGTCCATTAAACAAAGTAATGTAATTGCAAAAAGAATCTGTTTCAACAGAGAACTAGCACTTGGTCTCCTCTGAACAGTGTTATTCACCTCCAATATCACTCACACTTCTTCAGACTGGACAGCTGTAAGACTCCGGACTCCTTCTTATGGTGCCTTTATCCTCCTCTGTAGCTCTTGTCTCTTTTATTTGTTGGTTTATAGGGTAAGCATTTAGCCCAAGGTATTTCACCTCTCTACTTCTTATATATGGCAACAGTATTTCTGTACTCCAGCTCTACTGGTGATCACTCTAGCTCTCATTTACGTCTCTATGTTCTACAATGCTTCCCTTCATGGGAACAGGTTAGTATAGGAGTGGGCAACCTCAGTCCTTGAGGGCTGCAACCCAGTTGGGTTTTCAAGGTTTCCCTAATGAGTATGCATGAGATCTGTTTGCATGCACTGCCTCCATTGTCTGCAAATAGATCTCACCATACATGTTCATTGGGGAAATCCTGAAAACCCGACTGGGTTGTAGCCCTTGAGGACCAAGGTTGTCCACCCCTAGAATCCTGGTTGGGTTAGTATGCCCTATTACTTTAAGGCAGGGTTCTTAACCCAGTCCTTGGGACACATCTAGTCAGTCAGGTTTTCAGGATACCCACAATGAATACGCATGAGCTAAAAAATTGAATGCACCACCTCCACTGCATTCTAATCTCAGGCCATACATATCTGGAGTGCATATACTCTATGCCAGGGGTTCTCAATCCAGTCCTTGGGACACACCTAGCCAATCAGGTTTTCAGGATACCCACAATATGCATTAGATTGATTTGCATACCCTACCTCCATGGTATACAAATTTAATCTCATGCATATTCATTGTATCCCGAAAACCTGACAGACTAGGTGTGCCCTGAGGACTGGTTTGAGAAATCCCGCTTTAAAGATGACAGTACTCATCAGCTCCACTTGCTTCCCCAACCAGGACTGTCTTGTGGTAGCAACCAGGGGGGAATGACTGCCTCTTTGGTATGGGGATGGTGATATACTGCCTAACGCTGGTGTCAGGGGAGGACTGGACAGGATTAGAAGTGGGTCAGGTGATGGTCTTAGTGAGGTGCAGGTTGTCACTGAGGATTTAGGTTATGATCATAGGGATTGGGATGGTTTTCTTTTTCTTTTTTGTTTGGGCAATGGCTGCAGCCATCTTTTAATGAGCAAAACTGGTCAAAAATAAAAATTTACAAAAACAAAACAAACCCTAGAAACGATACAGGAAACTACACAAAATGAAATTTTTTTTTGCCAGCATATCCCTAATGGGCATGGGTTAGCTTTTTTTTTTTGGGGGGGGGGGGGGGTAGAGGGAGTGGGTAGGTGGTGGTGTAAAGCTAAAGGTTTGCTTAGGATCAGTGCTGAATGACATGAGATGGTGACTGCCACAAAGAATGAGCCTCCCAACCTAGCCTTGCAATACCACGTATGGTGCCCTTCCTAAGGGAAAATGCCACTGCTCAAAGTATAGGCTGAAACTGAGATCTTATAGTGTCATTATATCACAAATGCAACTAACCTCCCCCCCCCCCCCCCCCACCCCTTTCAAAAAATACACAGCAGCAATAGCAGCAAAAGATACCATCACCTATCAGAACTATGGAGTAGAGCCTAATGGTTAGTGCAGCAGGCTGAGAACCTGGGCAAGACTTATAAGAACATAAGAGTTGCCATACTGGGACAGACCGAAGGTCCATCAAGCCCAGTATTCTGTTTCCAACAGTGCCCAATCCAGGTCACAAGTACCTGGCAAGATCCCAAAAGAGTGACACAGATTTTATGGTGCTTATCCTAGAAATAAGAAGTGGACTTTCCTAAGTCCATCTTAATAATGGCTTCCGACTAACTTTTGGAGACCAAAACCTACTTCTTCAGGTCGAGACAGTATACTGCAGTAATATTATACTTGTCCTGACTTGAAGAAGGTTTTCGCCTCTAAGAACTAGTCAGAAAATGTAATACGTTAGTCCAATTAAAAGGTATCACTTATTTTCTGTTTTTGTTTTAATTGTTAATTTTTAATGTAGCAATTGGAATATGTAAGTTTTTGAAAGTTACTTCTGCTCTCTTTACATTTGCACTGTATAAAAGGATGTGTCACTTTCTGTTTATTTGGTTTTGTACTGTATGTACCATATGGCTTCTCGGGGTTCACTTTAATTTTTGTCTACATATTTCTATTTTTAGTGTGTGGTTATTTATTCAATACTTCATGAAGGGCTACTTCTGTTCTTGTATAAAAAAAAGGTTAGGTATTCTGCTAGCATCAAGTGTCTGTGTAGGACTGATCTGTATTAATCAGCTTGTTTTGTTTTCCAATAGGTGCCAGCATTCCAATAGGTGCCCGCTGCAATGTTCCTGGTGTTGTGTTTTGTTATATTTTCTAGGAAGGACCTTGTGTGACCCCCTGGAAGTTTGCTTATAAACATACTAGATTCTGTAGTCCAACTTGTTAAGAATAATACTTTTTACTTTGTAGTAAAAAAGTAGCTATTTTTACTTCACTTCTTTTGAAACCAGTACTTTTACCTTTTTACTTAAGTATCTTTAAACAGTAACGACCCCATCTCTGCAGGAAGAATACTTTTTAATACATAATATCTGGACCCACATCCACAGATAGGTTGCAGAACATCTGCAAATGGGCCACAAGCTGAAGTTGTTGTCTGTAAGGGCCAGATGCACTAAACTTAACGAGCCATTAATGAGCAAGTAGTAAACCCTGGCATGCACTAAAGGCTTCTCCCAGCCATTTTCCGATCACGGTAGCAGCTAACGAAAACGGAATGCAGATGAGCAGATTAATATTATAATGTGTAGAAACCGTATTGTAATGAGATGCACTACCATTTTCCGATTCCCTTACCATGGAAACCCCTAACAGGAGGTCTGCACCTCTCGTTGGGACTGCTGTGAGGGAATCGGAAAGGAAAAAAAAAACGTCCAGCAAATGCTCAGAAGAGGGAACGGGAAAAAAAAGCCAAGTGCTCATCAGGGACATCCTTCTATAGTGCCTAACATGGACGTCCTTCAAGGACGTCCCTGACGAGCACTTGGCTTTCTTTTTTTTTTTTCCCTTCCGTCTCCCCCCCCCCCCCCCCCCCCCCCCCCCCCGAGGTCGCCGTTGCCGCTCCCCCCTCCCTTGAAATCACAGCTTCCAGCAGCCCTGGCCTCCCCGCCATCCTCTGTGGCATTTTAGGGCAGCCACTAAAAAAAAATTGTGTTTTGATTTTATTTGGGGTAATTCTGTAAATTCAGTTTAGGTGCTCTGATGCCATGCACTGAGCACCAATTTCATAACAGCATCTTAGTGCTAAGATTTGTTATAGAATACTGGCTTACACTGGCATTGGCCTGGCCACTTTTAAGCATGCCCTCTTATGCCATGTCAAAGGCAGGTATAAGTTGGTGTGCCAACTGAGATGAATAATTTATCACATTCTGGGCCTCTTTTTCGAAACAGAAAAAGTCCAAAAAATGGCACAAAATTCTATTTTTGAAACCCATTTTTAAGACTTTTTCTATGCAGTTCATCTGCAGTGCATCCAAATTGCAAGGGGGCATGTCAGGAGCGTGTTGGGGGTGGGATCAGCAGGGCATTCCCAGAACTTGGACATTTTTCTGCCACAATGGAACAAAGCAAAATCGTCCAGGGATAAAAGTTAGACATTTTGGTCTAGACCTATTTCAGTCATGACTAAGGGCCTCTTTTACCAAACTGTGCCAGGAATCGCTTGCGCGGTATGATAAAAGAGGCCCTAAGTGAACTCCTCCCAGCCCTCTAAGATGTGACAGTACATACCAGGCTCTATGACAGCTTCAGATATGATGGCCATTCCTCTTAGAGCAGCAAGCAGGTCCCACGAGTAGCCTAGTGGTCTGTGCAGTGGACTGTAGAAAAGGGAACCCAGGCCTATATCCCACTCTAAATGGTACCCTTGTGGTGGAACGTTTGAGCCCTCCAAAAACACTAAGGGCCTTGTTTACTAAGCTGCACTGTAGGCGCACTAACATTTTTACTGCGCTCTAACACTAGAGACAACTATAGGAATATATGGGTGTCTATAGCATTAGCACACACTAATTTTTAGCTAGCGTGCCTTAGTAAATGGCCCTAAATACCTACAGTACCTACATACTTATTTGTTTATTGGAATGTAGGTGACACTTACAGGCATAAGGGCTATTGTAATGGTGTACAGATGGGTACAGTAGGTTTTTGTTCAGTTTTGGAGGGCTCACCATATAATATAAGAGGTAATGGTGAGATATGTACCTGGGAACTTTTATGTGAAGTCCACTGCACTGCCTCCTAGGGTGCCCCAGTGCTCTGCTGAGATGTCTATGTGTCCATACTAAGAATGCTGCCCCCCCCCCCCCCCCCACCCAATACATCACAATGGCTTGTTTTTGTGCGTTTTTCTTTGGACTTTTTTTTTTCTTTTGATAAATGTACTGAACTGAAAACATCTGAGAAATGGCCATTTTCAAGAAAAGGAGAGATTTTTCAGGTTTGAAAATCGCAAAGTTCACCACTTGATTTTTGTATGTTTTCAGCAAAACATCCAAAGTTGGATTTAGACGTCATATCGAAAACGCCCCCTTCTCTATAAACTACACACATAACTGGGAAGACACACCCATGTCCTGCCCATGCTCTATGGTACTTAGGTGCTACCTTATAGAATAGCACTAAGTGCACAGAGGCGCTTAACTGTCAATTCATGGTGCCTTTGATGTGTGTAAACGATACATATCTCTAGTCACCAGTTTATAGAATTGCCCTAAATGTATCTTGTGATTTCAGTATATTTCTTGCACCAAATGTAGGTGAATCTCAAAGAGGAAAACAAATCTGGAAGCCAGTGTGTTTATAGAGAGGCTTTTCCCCATAGAATTTTGTAGGGCTTCCTCATAGACTTCAGCCTGTTGCAAGAACAAGTATTTTTGCATAACATGAATCTGTTCAAGTGGGCTCCAAAGTACTCAAAAGCATTCTACCTGCTCCTCAGAGCCCTTCAAGAAAATGTCAATAACATAGTCTCCCCGATATTCAAAAAATAAGCTGGCAGGTTAATAGACAAAAATGGTACTTAAGCAGTTATAACTGCCAAAGCCGATATTCAGTGGGCGACAGACAACTGGATATTTGCGGAGACCGGCTTCCGTAAGCCAGCCAAGATTGGAGGTGTGACGGGGGCGTATTTTACAAGTTTGGCAGATAAAGCTAATATTCAGTACGGCATGTCGAGTCAGCATCTGACGTATGGCCAGCTATATTTAGGACTGTTTTTCTGCCAGATATCCTTTTTCCAGTTTTGTATATCCAGTCTAACTCATAGTAGCTAAACCTGGCAATAGGTATTTGAAGCTGCTATAATTCATATTTGAATATTCTCTCACTTACTGTAAATTTATTTGACCCTTTCTGCCATTATGCCTCTTATGAGGAAAATAAAGCCATTGCAGACAAACTGGTTTTCTCTGATAACCTGCCAGTGTAACCATTCCCGGTTTTCATTTTTAGCCTGCTATATTTGAGATACCTGGCTTGCAGTATCAGCCATGCCTTTTCCCTGGTGGCAGTACAACCAGCTACACCAGATGGCAAGAGTAGTGGAGCAGAGGTGACAGAGGAGGTGACAGCTGTTCCTGGCATCTCTCCAGGACACAGCCCCAAGGACAAGCCCCAGTACAGCCCCAGAGTTGGAGGTGTAGGTACAAGGCCCACAGGGTGTACAAGCTCAGAGTGAGTTACCTCCAGTTTACAGAGGAACAGGCATTTCAGAGAACCAGATTCAATAGGGCCACCACTGCTGACTTCTGTGAGCTGTTGAGAAATGAACTTGAGGCTCCCACCCTGAGGAGCCATGCCTTGCCAGTGATTGTGAAGATCACCACAGCCCCATCCTACCTGGCTACTGGCAATTTCCAGTACCTTGTTAGGGTTACCTCGGACATCACACAGTCTGCCACCTGCCATTGTATAGACTCCTTCCTGAGAGCTCTGCTCAAACATCTACATGACTATCAGGCTCGTTTTCGAAACAGATGGACGTCCATCTTTCGACATAAATCGGAACATGGACGTCCATCTACCAGGGACGTCCAAATTGGTATAATTGAAACCCGATTTTGGACATCTCCAACTGCAGTCCGTCAGAAGGACGTCCACATCTGAAGGGGGTGTGCCATGGGTGTGTTCAAGGCAGGACTTGGGCGTTCCTAAGACATGGACATCTTTCAGTGATAATGGAACAAAACAAAGACGTCCAAGACTAAAACTTAGACGTTTTGAGCTAGACCTGTTTTTATAAAAAAAAAACAGCTGTAGTGGGATTTGAACCCACTTCCACCGGATCAAGGTCTACTGCATTAACCACTAGGCTACTCTTTTACTCCACACAAGAGGTGCCCCAAATGACCAGATGACCACTGGAGGGACTCGGGGATCACTTCCCCTTACTCCCCAAAATCACAAAACATTTTTCCAAACAGCACTTTCAAAAGGAAAAGATAGACTTTTTTTTTTGTAGAAAATGACCTTTCCTGTTCTGATTTTGGACGTTTTAGAAAAAACATTCAAATTCAGACTTTAGATGTAATATCCAAACATGCTCTGTCTGTATTTGACTTGCCCAAAGTCTCAAGGAGCAGCAATGGGAATTGAACCTATGTTACCAGAATCAAAGCCCAATGACCTAACCATTATGCCATTACTCCTCTGTTTTGGACACCTTGCATTTGGATGCTTTTTGTTCAAAAATGGACCAAAAACAAAGCTGTCCAAATCACAGGACGTCCTTGGTATTTTCGAAATGAAAGATGGACGTCCATCTTTTTTCGAAAATGCCCTTCTCCCCGCCTCCAAATTTGGACATCTTTGTAAAACGTTCAAATTCTGATTTAGACGTTTCTTTCAAAAATGCACCTCTATATCACCTTTCCACGCACCCCTGAAAAGAGGCAGCAGACAATGGGAGCTTTATGCCATTACTCAGATTACCTCAGTGTTGGGTGTGATAGACTGCATGCACATTGCCCTTAAACCACCTGGACAGCAGGAGAGAGCCTAGAGGAACAGAAAAATGTTTCTTTCTATGAATATACAGGTAGTCTGCAGCACTAGGCTCCTCAGAACAGACATGTGTACCAGATTCCCTGGTTCATGCCACAATGCATTCATTCTACACCAGTCCAGGCTGGGGCAGGACTGTCTGTGCCAATGGTCTACTTGGGGATGTCTGGTTATTAGGTAAGTAACAACAACAATAGTGTCTGTGTTCATCACCCAGGTATCGCAGACTGCATGCAGATACACACAGTGGTATGGCAGAGCTGACCTTTGCATTAAATCTACGCACTTACTGCAACTCATATCCTTCCACCCCCAACAGTTTTGGCAGTAGAACACATATGGGCTTAGGGTCACATATGCATGATTATGAGCACTGTCACATATGCCTCTCAGCATTGGCCCACATTCCAACACTACCTGTGTCATCTCCACTAATGCCCACTGACCAAACATGTATGCTGTGAACCACAGAACCTAATCCTACTCTGAATCATTTCCATGTTCCATTTTCTCATTTCTACACCCTAGGTGATAGAGGGTACCCCCCGAGAAAGTGGCTGCCAACACCTGTGTGGAACTCTCAGATGCCCCAGGAGAAGTGCTACAATGCTGCCCACCAGCAGACACAAGCTATAATAGAGTGCTCCCTTGGCCTATTAAAAGTAGGTTCATTGCCTGGATAGGACAAGTAGTGACCTCCTCTACAGCCTTGAAAAGGTCTGTGATATCTTTGCAGCTTGCTGCATATTACACAACATAGCCACCCAACAGGGAATAGTTTTGACAAAGCAGAAGATCACTGATGACCATGACAGAGGTGCTACTTTCTTCCAGGATCAACCTGCGCCCATCGTGAGATCAGCAGCCAGGCAGAGATTGATATGAGAGGTGTTTTAGGTGAAAAGGTGAGATATTTATTAACATTGCTATTGTGAAAAAAAGGGAAGTAACAGAAAACACAGGGAATGAACTAAAATGGTAGGGAAGAAACAGTGAACTCTCTCCACTCCTACCCCCCTCACCACTCTGTGCTGTGACCCAGCCCCACCTCTCCCCTCTTCCATCTGCTATGACCCCCCTCCACCTTCACTCACACCTATCAGCCCCTCTTCCCCTTTTCATGACCCCCATCCCCCCAAAGGTCCTCTTTTGGATATGTGTGCTGTGGTGCAGAGGTGCAGTCCCAGAGGCAGTACTTGCATCCCTATTTCCCTGGCTTCTTCCTGCTTCAGTGCAGCTGCTGAGTGGCTGTGCTCTCTCCTCCATAGGGGCTGTTGGCTGCATTGATGCACAAAGAGGCTGCCTCCTCACAAGTTCCCTCAGGGAAGCTACAATAGAGGCCAGTGATTTGGTCTGTCTGTCTGCTGTGTTTCTCAGATTCTCCTGCCACTCCTGATATATAATTATGGAGTCCTTCAATATAGAAATATCTGTGACCAGCTGCCTGGTTAATTGGAGTGGCTCTCTCTGATCCTTTGAGCTGTGCAGGCACATGGCTTAAAGGAACCTGGGACTGCAGAAAGTAGCCTGACCTGCCCCTGTGCTGCTCCTCATTTTGCTGCGCTAGAGAGGTGAGTGTGGAGGGAGGCAGGCAACCAGAAATCTCTGTGCCGCATAGAATTAATTCCCCCAGGACTACCTCCATGTTCCTTTTTTGTGTCCTTTTCTATTTAGGTCGTTTCATGTTCAGCAAAGGATATTCCTCACGGACGTTTGTCAGCAAGGGCATTTGGCAGGTAGGCCAGAGCAGGATTTGTCAATATTTGTGCTGTTCCTGAATTAATGAGATATGAACCTCCAAGTTCAGGCTACGTCTAGCATGAATATGCAGGCAACAAAGGTAAACATTCACATTATGTACAGGGCAACACAAGAGACATGGATGTGTGTGTGGAAACAGAACAAATGTATTTTCAGCCAATCAGCACATTGTGAATCAGGTGCCTAAGTAGTCACATGGTTAGTGCAGGTGTTTGTGAACCAAGCCTAAATGGGTAGTGGTGTTGGGGTAAGTAGTTCAAGTCTCACACAGCAAGTCTTCTTCCTTAACTGTCCAGGGACAGGCACATACCTACAGTGATTTTTCTTACAGCATTCAATAGCAGCACCTTTCTGTTACCTGGAGGTGACAGGTCCCATGTCTAATAACAGACATCCACATCCATTACACCATTGGTGTCTGTTTCCATTCTGCATTTGTGATTGGAGTGTTGGGTCCTTTGATGTGTTAGTGTGTGTGTGTGGGGGGGGGGGGGATTGGAGGATTGGATGCGGGTGGATTGAGTGTGTGGCTGGGTTGGTTTTAAGGTGGGGGGTTGGATGAGTATACGAGTGGAGAGTAGGGCTTTTGGAGTTTGTATGGATGATGGGGTATTTGATGGGCATACTGTGTGAGTGGATTGTAACTGTTAGGGGAGTGTTTGTATTTGCATGATTTCTATTTGTTATGTTCTGATGGGGACTTCCATTTTTTAACATTTAATGTTAAAGGTTTAAATATGCCCCAGATGCCGAAGTTCTTTTTCAAAGAGGCCCTTCACCTTGATATTTCTGTGGGGTTTGTTCAAGAGACCAATTTCCTGCCCTTATATGAAAAGTTGTTGGTGCATAAGCACTATCCTTTTATTTTACAAGCCACTAATTCCCAGTGCAAAAAGACCAATGGGGTAGTGATTTTGATCCATAAAACAGTTAGTTATATGGTCCGTGACATCTTAGTTGATCCTGAGGGGCACTATTTGTTTGTGAAAGTGGAGCTGTGGGGTCAGCTTTATACCTTGGTCAATTTTTAGGCCCCCAACTCTGACCAGGGTGCTGTCTTTGAATGCTTAGAGCAGAAGATTTTGGACTTTTGTGAAGGCATCCTGATGATAGGCAGGGACTTTGATCTTCCCTGTGATCCCCACTGTGATAATTACACTGCATGAATTCATTATGCCAAGCAGTCTTATAGGTCGCCTTGGACTGGAGGATGTGTGGCATTTGTTTCATCTGGGTGAGCGGGACTATAATTTCTATTCGGCATTGCACAGCTCTTACTCCCAGATAGACCTTTGGCTTCTTAAGCAGGGTCATTGTTCTTTGGTTTTGGATGTACAGATTGTGCCCCGTATCTGGTCTGACCATGCTCCGGTTGTCCTCTGTTTGGAGGCCATCAGTTCTGGAGATTGTGTGATCAGTTGCTTTTGAACCTGCAGATATTGCAAGCTTCGGAGTTCAATGTTAAGGAGCTCTTTGTGCTCAATGATTCTGGGGAGGTGGATCCGGTATTTGTGTGGAAAAGCTTTACATTTTATTTGCAAGGGATGTGCATTTTGCGGGGCAGTTTTCGTGATCATAGGAGGTGAGAACATTGGTTGGCTCTGTGGCTTCGGTTGGTAGGCTCAAGCATGTCCATAAGGCTCAAACGTGTTGTGCTGAAGTCCTTAGGGCCTTGGAGAAATGTTGCTGGGAGCTTGACCTAGACAATATTGCCTGTAAGCTTCTATGGATCCAGCAGGAGTTTTTTGAGTGGAGGTATAAGGCAGAGCAGCTACTGGCCACTAAACTTAAGAAATAACAGGCTAGAAATTTGACTGTGTGGGTGAAAGATCAGGTGGGCCATATGGTGCAGGGTGATGTTGCTATCGGAAATGCCTTTATGCAGTATTATACTCAGCTGTACTCCCCTGGGGCCTCAGTTCCTATTGGGGATATTGACTCTTATCTGGCAGACATTCCCCTTCCAGAATTGTTGGGCAGTGAACGTGGAGAGTTTGTTGTCCGGTGGTGCCATACAACATTTTCTGGTCCAATGTGTATTATATTGTATCAATCTTCATTGTTACAATCTTGTTTCTGTGGTTAATCAGGCTCCTTATGGCCTTGTTGAACCTTTCAACAACTGGTTCACAGAATTTTGGAACAAATAAAGACTTAATCAGATGATCTAGCTTTGACTTCCTCTTTTTTTGGTTTCCTCACCTTCATTTGCAGGTGAATAGAATGTGGTCCCTACCCTTCCTACCTCAACTTAACCATTATTTGTAACCATTATTTGTATTTGTTTTACTCCGGAGTCTATCAACACCTTTCCAGTACCATGTAAGCCACATTGACCCTGCAAATAGGTGGGAAAATGTGGGGTACAAATGTAACAAATAAATAAATATATGGATCTTTTTGCCTTGTACCTGGACACCCATCAGGGACGTCTACTCTCCGCCTTACCTTTTGCGTTAGTCATGGAGCCACTGGCTCAGGTGGTCAGGGATAGGCCGGTGGTGCATGGGATTCGGGTGAAGGATCAGGACCACAAACTTTTGCTTTATATGGATGATGTTCTCTTTACCCTCAAGGACCCGTTGCCCTCCATTCAGGCCTGTTTAAGACTCATGGCACAGCATGGGCGCCTGTCAGATTTCCAGCTGAATGTTTATAAATCCAAACTTTTGAAACTTACAGTTCCAGTGCTTCTACTAACTGATCTCAAGGCTCATTTTCCCTTTCAGTATTTGGGAACTGAGGGTGTGCATCCCTGCTGATTTATTCCATTTATGTGACCTTAACTATCCCCATCTCTTGAATTAGGTGTTGACAGATTTGGATTGGTGAGAGGGTTTGCAAGTATCTTGGGTGGGATGTGTGAATGATGTGAAAATGTCTGTCTTGCCTACATTTTTGTATTTCTTTACATGCCTTCTCTTACCAGTGCCCAAGCTTTTCTTGATTAAGCTACAGCAGCAAGTGTTTGCTTATATATAGCAGTGCAAGCTCCCATGTGTATGCCGGGCCAGGATGTATTATAGAGCAGCTCAGCTCCGGGTTCTTCTAGAGTGGGCTGCCTTCCTTTCTAACTGCTGGGCACAGCTGGAACAGGCATTAGTGGGAGAGAGGCCCATAGGCTCCTTGCCATGGATGCCTCTCACCTTTCTCTGATCTTGGCTTCTAAGTGCTCTGTATGGAACTGCCTGTAATATACAGTGCTATTTTTTTTTGCCACTCCCAATCCATACGCCCCTGGGTTTGCGCCCAAGGATCTTTCAGGTGTGTTGTCCAGGTGGGCAGGGAAGGGTCTTCAAGTGTAGGGTCAGTTGTATGTTCATGGCACGCTGGTGCCTTTGGAGGCCCTGCATGATGAGTTTGGTCTAGACTCCCATGACTTTTTTCCCTTATTTTATGCTGAAGCAGGTGTTTCCTAATTGAGGAAGGACAAAAAAGCAGATCAGTAGAAAAAAATATTTTATTAATGACAACCAAATATTCAAATCAGCGCGACACTGGCCATGTTTTGCCCAACTGGGCTGCATCAGGGGCTATAAAACAAATCACATAACATTTAAAAACCTAAAATGTACCACCACAATTAAAAATGTATATGAACCAACAAATTATTTAATAAAATATTTAAAAACTATTTTAAGACATACATTATTTAACCAAAAAACTATATATTTATACCCATGTTTATAGAAATATAAATAGATGATATACATACTCAATATCAACAGGAATGTCATAATTAAAAATATATAAAAACCATTATTGTACATAGAGACTATATAATGTAAATATAGATATCCCATATTGATAAATCAAAGCTTTAGAAATGATAGTACTTTTAAAAAAGTATTTACGTCAATTGTTAATCATCAAATTACTTAAATAAGCATAAATATCAAAAATTTAAAAGATTATAAATGAAATAAAATGTGAATTATATTGGTAATATATAGTTTAATTGAATTAAAAAACAAACAAACAAGACACCCACCTACACAATGTTCTTTAAAAGTCGTGATGAAAACTGAAAAAAATATATATATAAATAACCATAAATATATTGAATTATGTTTATACTATACATTACTTGATTAAGCTACAGCAGAAAGTGTCGGGCTGATTTGAATATTTCGTTGTCATTAATAAAATAATTTTTTCTACTGATCTGCTTTTTTGTCCTTCCATCTTGGAGTATGCAGATCGTTTGTCTTGCTGTTTTCTTGGCCGCTTCCTAATTGAACCCAGGGTAACCAGGCTCTCTTAAAAATCTTTTGATCTGGTGTGGGATGGGTCTTATTTCCCGCCTCTATAAGGCCCTGCTCTACAGCTGCCAGACAGTTACGCTTTATGAGCGGCACTGGAAAGTCCTGTCAGGTTTCAATTTAGAGGTCCCACAGTGGGAGTCACTTTATGTGAATTTGTTAAAAGTTACCATTGCCTTCAACTATGTGAAACATGGTTATAAGATGCTTTTTCATGGTATTTTACTCTGGAACAGCTTAAGCATATCTTTGGAATTGGCACTGAAAACCGCTGGTGCGGCTGCACGACCACTGATAAATTTGCCTACATTTGGTGGGACTGCATTAAAGCTCAGCATTATTGAGAGATGGTGGCTCACTTGCTGCAGGAGCTGCTATCGGTACCCATTCCTTTGAGTGTCCACACATTTCTTTTGAATGGACATCTACCGCTCCTGGAGGCTGATGCTGCCCACTTGATGACCTTGGTGGTTATCACTGCCTGTATTTGCTTGGCAGCTGCTTGGCACCAACTGGATCTTCCATCTAGAGACCAACTATTGGTTAAGTTGGACTTTTTATATTTGATGTCCCAGTTAACTGCTCTCAAGAAGGACACAATGGGCCAGTTCCACAAGGTTTGGCACCCATACCAACATCTGAGAGGTTTGCTCTGACTGGTCACCATTTCACCCTCAGGAGGTGATTTCCCTTCTTGATTCTGTGTTTGTTGTGTGTGTGGAGGGGAAGGAAGTGGAGGGGGGGGGGGGGTTGTTCTGTTTGATGTGTCTGTTTTCTTCTAGTTGGCATTCTATTTGTGCGTTTCTTTTTGTCAAGAAAGGCACTTGAAATTTGAAAAAAAGCACCTTAATGATCCAGCTAGAAATAGGCAGGGCTTAACCTTATCACATGCACCCAGTGTGCCATATTTTCACCTTTCTGGATCACCCAGGTTGACACATAAGACCATATACCACACATCGCCAAAGTAGCAGAGACATCTGTGGGCCATGAGCCAGCCACTAGTCTCCAGTGGACATGAAGCTACACATACCCTTCCAGTGATTGTGAGCCCATTATGGACAGAAAAGTACCTACAAAGATAATATAGGTAAACTGCTTTGACTGTATCTATAGAATGGTGGTTTATCAGGTGTGGAATAAACATAGTGCGTGGAATAAATATCCAACCAAAACCCACAGCAATACCTAAGTGGCATAGTAGCCTAATGGTTAGTGTAGTGGCCTGATAACCAGGGGAACTGCATTCAGTTCCCACTACAGCTCCTTGTGACTGGGCAAGTCACATAACCCTCTATTGCCCCAGGTACAAAATAGGTAAAGGTATATACATATATAATATATAAAGCACTCTAACTGCAATTACAGAAAAGTATATAAAATCCTATCCCCTTTCCCTTTAGCAAACATACATGATCAGTCCCTTACCTTTCTCTGCAGTCACCATGTCCTACAGCAGGTGGCCCAGGCTGGGATTCTTCTTGCGGAAATAGCAGACTTTTGACGAGCATCTCCAAATCATGCCTTATGCCATATTGTCTGTGGGGACAAAGCAGCAGAGATTGCACCTTATGTCCAGAATCCTGTGCCTCATAAGTACATAAGTATTGCCATACTGGGAAAGACCAAAGGTCCATCAAGCCCAGCATCCTGTTTCCAACTGTGGCCAATCCAGGTCACAAATACCTGGCAAGGTCCCAAAAAAGTACAAAACATTCTATACTGCTTATACTTTATTGGCTGCCGGTACAGGAGCGCATTGCTTTTAAGATCTGCTCCCTAACACATAAAATCATCTATGGGGCTGCTCCGGAATACATGCTCCCCTTGATCGATCTTCCGCCTAGAAATGCCAACCCTGCTGCTCGGTCCTATCTCCACCTCCATTTTCCGAATTGTAAGGGAGTTAAATATAAGAAAATCTTTGCCTCGTCATTCCGTTATTGGAGTCCCAAATACTGGAACATGTTACCTCGTCACCTTAAAACTCAAGTGGACCATGCCCTTTTTAAGAAGTTGTTAAAGACATTCCTCTTTGCTAAGACTTACCCCTCAATTTACCATGTTGATTAAAGCATCCCTTGTTCCTTACCCTATCTAGTTCACTTTGTTAGTTTCTTCCCTCCTACTTACTTCTTTATGCTTGCCTAAACTGTTAAGTCTGTACTCTTATTTAATTCTCTGTAAGCCACATTGCGCCTGCATGTGTGGGAAAATGTGGGATATAAGTCACAAATAAATAAATAAATAAAATAAATAAAATAAATACTGCTTATCCCAGAAATAGTGGATTTTTCCTAAGTCCATTTAATAATGGTCTATGGACTTTTTCTTTAGGAAGTCGTCCAAACATTTTTTAAACTCCTCCAAGCTAACCACCTTTACCACATCAGTCATCCAATAAATATGCTACCCACCATCCCAAGGCTGTACAGAAGGGCTTGGTGCCATGTCTAGTGTGCTTGTGGCTAATTTGCACATTGCAGCACATTCTCATCCCTAGTCTATCCAGTCAGAAGGTTTAAGGTGATCTCTCTGCACAGAGGCAGGCGCACATGTTTGGGATGCACATGGCTTTGGCAAGCATGCACACTAGGTCATTGCCAAAGATGCCTGGCCAGCCACACAACTGAGGAGACAACAATGGTGGGACAGCACCAACACCAGGTTCTTTCACTTGCACACAATGGCCCCAATATTCAGACGTTTGAACATTTTAGTACCCAGGTGGTTAGCTTCCATCATTTGGTACTTAATATCATCTGATGTGGTGCCTGACTTTTCTGCTGAAGTTCATCTTACTTGTGGAAGAGAGGTGAGGGTCCTAAATTATCATTTGCCATTTCTAAGCCTATATATCTGACCCTAATTGACGAGTCAAGTTGTGCAGATCTGTGCTGAGTTCTTAAATGTTCTTCCTATCCCAGTCCCCACCCCATTGTGATCCACTGTTTAAGCTCCTCAGTTAGAGTGTAGGGATTGTCTTCATCAGAGGCTTATGCACTCAGGACTAGCCAATCTTCTAAAGGGACAATTTAAAGTGAAAGTTGGGAAGGAAAATCTCTTGATTAATTGGTTCACCAAGACTTACCCAACCAGGGCATTGTGAGGCCTACACACACACCAGCTGCAAAGAGTATGGCAATATCTCTTACTTCTCAAGGCAGCTCTGGAACCTTCTCCATAATCTACTGGATGTTCACAGGCTAGCCCTCTAGTTTCTGGGGTACAATTTTCACTCATGCAGCTCATGCACAGATCCACTGCCTCATGTGAATAATTTGGGTGACACTTCCTGCCCAGCCATCTTTCTGCTTTGAAGCGCCAAGCCACAGAGGGTGCTAGCAGAAAGGCAAGCAGGTTCTGCACTGCATATACCCAATTATATAGCTGATATACCTGGTTTACATATGTAGCTAGCTACCCTACCCTTACACATAGGCAGCTGCCATGCACCATGTACCCAGGTATGATGGCGATGGCACCGGGAGACATGGGGACTGAAATTTGGGCACCATGCCATCCGCCCCTATGTACAGGGTGGTGGCAGTCCTTGCCTATCTTGGTACTTGCCCTAGTTTGGGAATGTTGCCCATGCAGAATCCAAAAGTGTGACCATGTCATCTCTTGCATAGCACCCATGCAATATTCAAAGTTTAGTCCCTCATTTTCAAAGCTAAGCGGGTTTAAGAATGGTGATTGGAATATTCAGTATCGCGGTTAGATTACTTTTTGTGGTTATGTTTTCTGAGAATTAAGCAGCAATGTTCAGATATATAACTGGTTATCTTTTGGCGATTAAAATGTGGGACCAAGTATAGGTGGTTATCTTTAACTGGTTACCATGGCGCTGCCCATATGTCTGAATATCAGCTGGAAAGTATTTATTTATTTTTATGTATTTTAAGGATAAGGATTGGGAAAGTTGTTGCACAATCTCAATTAGGAAAACAGGTTTGAAGGTTGTGATAAAAGCAGAGCCTGGGAAAATGGAGGTCTCTCATCTTCATAGGGGCCAAGATGGATCTTTGAATCCCAACATAAACTGTCACAAGAACATTCTGATCTTATGAATTTGTGTTATAGGATACTTTGTTTACAAGAACAACTTCCGAAATTCAAATACTTTTCTTTCCTATGGATGTATAAACTCTTTGCTTATGTTCTTCTGTTTGCCTCTGCCCAACATACAACTTTCTATGGATGTAACTTCATTTATAAGAATGTGTCTTCTAAATCCCAATGTGTCTTTCTATAATTCTTATTATGAGAACATTGTTATCTTTGCTCCCCAAAATGTTCTTTGAAGAGACGCTCCCCGGGTGCTTGTTGCAGTTGACAACACAGTAAAACCTCATTATATGGTATCACTCTGTACACTACAATAAAAGTTACTTGTTCAGCCATGTTCTGGCTATTTTCATAAAGCAGACAGATGCTCTGTGTTTATATGCTTATTAAGCATCCACATCTGGATTCTCACCACTTGGATTTTTTTTTTTTTTTTTGTAAAGCTGGTTTTTCCAAACCCCATAATACTTGCTTGCTGAGAAGGATACACTTCAAGGTCTGGGAAAGCTGCTGGAGAAAAGAGCCAAACTGGCAACTGTACAACCAGGAAGATCGTGGAAAAAAAGTACTATAATCAAGTAGAACTGCTATTATATCAAAAGCCATGGTAGTAGAATTTTTGGTAGGGAAAACTAGATCCTATTGTGCCAAACATATGGTTATAAATATTGAAAATGGAACGATACACACTTTAGAAAAGGTGTGATGCTGGACTCTCTGATTCAATATTTGGTTCCAACCTGACCCTCCCCCAGTCCGTTCCCTATATGATCTTTGACAAGTTATCTCTCGCCAACATTCTGTTGAACCAGATGAACTTAGGCAAAAGTTCTGGTTTCTTCATCACTCTCCGTATCAGTGGCTGTAATAAAACCAGCTGTATAGTAATCTGCCATGGAGATGACAAGGGGGCTTCAGTCATGGAAATGAATCTTTAAAGTGTTTGAAGGTGCCTTTCACCAGTACTGAGCATGCATTGCTTTTATTGTGCTCTTTTGTCTTTCTATCATGTGCATAGCTGCAGCGACCCTGCCAAATTTAGGTCATATCTGTACAAGGGAAGGGCTCACAAGAATGGTGCTATGAAAATAATGAAACGCATCTCCCTTATGTTACACTACAAGTAAGTATATGCTTCTCCCATGTCTTTTCTTGTGCTGGCTCTGACTTCATGCCATGTTGATATTTCGTTTAAAAAAAGCCCTCAGAACAAAAGGATTTATGAAGGACAGTATGGAGTTTCAGAACATTTTGGGGCAATTTTATCACCATTGTTTTCAATCCCAGTCCCCGAGGGTCATTAGCAGGTCAGGTTTTTCAGAACATCCCTAATGAATACCCATAAGAACATAAGCGTTGCCATACTGGGACAGACCGAAGGTCCATCAAGCCCAGTATCCTGTTTCCAACAGTGGCCAATTCAAGTTACAAGTACCTGGAAAGATCCCAAAAGAGTAAAACAGATTTTATGTTGCTTATCCTGGAAATAAGCAGTGGTTTTTACATAAGAACATAAGAGTACCCATACTGGGTCAGACCAATGGTCCATCTAGCCCAGTCAGTGGCGTAGGAAGGGGGAGCGGTGGGGCGGTCCGCCACGGGTGCACGCCGCTGGGGGGGGGGTGTCGGCTCCGTTGGTTCCTTGCTCCCTCTGCCCCGGAACAGGTTACTTCCTGTTCCGAGGCAGAGAGAGCAAGGAACCAACGGAGCCGACGCAGCTCCCAGCGACGTGGACTCGGGGGCGGATTGGCCCTCCCGCCCTCGCTTCTTCGCTTCTAAATCAATTAAGGTGCACTCCGGAGGGGGGCACTGAGGGGGGGGTGCCGTGCTGCACCTGGGGGGGGGGGGTGCGCAGCGGCAACCCGCCCCGGGTGTCAGCCGCCCTCGCTACGGCACTGAGCCCAGTATCCTGTTTTCCAAACAGTGGCCAAGCCAAGTCACAAGTACCTGGCAGAAACCCAAATCGTGGCAACACTCCATACTACAAATCCCAGGGCAAGCAGTTGCTTCCCATGTCTGTCTCAATAGCAGACTATGGACTTTTCCTCCAGGAATTTGTCCAAGCCTTTTTAAAACCCAGATACGCTAACTACTGTTACCACATCCTCCAGCAAAGAGTTCCAGAGCTGAACTATTCGTTGAGTGAAAAAATATTTCCTCCTATTTGTTTTAACAGTATTTCCATGTAACTTCCTTGAGTGTCCCCTAGTCTTTGTACTTCTGGAACAAGTAAAAAATCAATTCACTTCTACTCATTCTACACCACTCAGGATTTTGTAGACCTCAATCATATCACCCGTTTTTTCCCAGGTCCATCTTAAAGAGATTTGCATGCCTGCTTCCTTCATTGCATGCAGCTTCTCTCTTTTGTATATTCACCAGGGGGAGACTGAAAACCTGATCTATTGGTGCCCTTCAAGGATTGGGAGTATGATGAAGGACTCCTACTGTGAAATTGCCTCAGAATTTCCTTATTTTAGAACAGAGGTTCTCAACCCAGTCCTCAGTAAATACCTAGTCAGTCAGGATGAATGTACATGAGATAGATTTGCATACAATGGAAATAGTGCTAGCACATTTATCTCCTGCATATTCATCATGAATATCCTGAAAACCTGATTGGCTGGTTGCGTGGCAAGGACTGGGTTGAGAATTTCTGCTGTACAGGCAAAGATGAGAGCATTTTTTAGAAAAGGAACTAGGATTATTAACTAGTTCTAAATGCTTCATTCAGACCAAGATGATGCAGGCCTGGTTTAATGCCAAGGACTCACAGAGGGGCACTTTCAATAAAACGACTAAGTCCGATTTTGGACATTCTGCTAAAAATGTCCAAAACTTGAGTGGCAAACATAGCCATTTTCGAACCTGAAAGTCTATCTTTTTGGTTCAAAACATTTGCCTTTTTTTCTAGATGTTTTGTGGTCAGTGCATTTTTCTTTTGGGGGGGCAAAATGTCCAAAAGAAAAATTACCAAAAATCAACCATTGGGATGTCCGGAGGCCATCATTCTTCGTAGACTGGCTACACAGATATCACAGCAGAACAGTGGGGCAGCCTATGGGGCACTGTAGTGGACTTCAGGTCCCAGGCACACATCTCACCATAACCCCCTTATTTTGTATAGTGAGCCCTCAAGGAAAAGAGAAAAACCTACTGTATCTTACTGTACACCACTACAATAACCCTCAAGTTTACAGGTGTCACCTATATGTAGGTACAGTACGTATTTAGTAGTTTTTGGAGTGCTTGTATGTTCCACCACAAGTGTACCAGCTAGAGTGGGATATGGGCCTGGGTCCCCTTCTCTACAATTCACTGCACCAACCACTAGGCTGCTCCTTGGACCTGCCTGCTGCTCTAACAAGAATAGCCATCATATCTGAAGCTGTCATAGAACCTGGTATGTACTTTCACTGTCACATCTTAAGAGGGGGGAGGGGGGGTCTGTGACTACTGGGGAAGTAAGGGGGGTTATGCCCTAATCCCTCCAGTGGTCATTTGGTCCTTTAGGGTACCTTTTGGTCACCTGCCCATGATTGAAACAGGCCTAGCCAAAAAGGTCTTCATTTTAGCCCTAAACATTTTCATTTTGTTTCATTATTGCAGAAAAACATCTATTTTTTGGTGCCATGTCCTGCCCAAAACATACCCCTAACACGTCCCCTTAAAATTTGGATGAACTGTGGAGAAAACATCTAAAATCTGAGTGATGAATATCGCAACTTAGTCATTTTTGAGAGAAAAAAGTCCATCTTCCACCTTATGATGTTTTTGGGTGGTTTTTTTGTTTTGTTTTGTTTTGAAGATGAGTCCCACAGAGTCACAACTACCAGTCCATGAATGCAGTAGGGGACGTCAGGATCTACTTGCCCTGAAAAGTTTGACCTTTAAACTACCTTCCAGAATGCACAAGCTTTTTCCTCCAAGTGTATTTCTGAACAGTGGCTGTAAAAATCCCATTCCATAGTAAGACTGCATCACACATGGCTAATCCTCAAATGAGAACAAACGGCCACAGCTCCCAATGACATCATTGTTTGTCTGAATGGAGGAAGAGAGGTTCAGGAAAACAAACTCAAATGATGTCACCTATGTGAAGGTTTGTTCTGTTACTTTTCAAATTAGATTTTGAACATATGTTACAAAAACATAAAAGAAAATGCTTACTCAATTAAAAGAAAATAATATAAAATATTGCAACTAGTCCACTTCAAGGAGGATACAACATAGATAAAGAAATACAACAAAAATCCCGGTGACATTATCTGAAGAGCTTTCTACCATCTATAATAACCCAACTCTACTATGGAACGTGGCCAAAGGCGCATGGTAGCAGGTGTGTGCCAGAAGGGGCATGACAAAAGAGGCAGGTCCTACCCCTTTGGAACCACTACTCTGCCTCAGTAAAAAATCTGGTTCAGCAAAATCATCTTTAGTGACAGGGCTAATGGATCAGCATGTGCATCATGTTTCCAATCTTCCCTCTATGAGTGTTGCAATATATCTTCCCACAGGCATCGCTATCATTGGGTGTCTGAAACACACTCCCCAACCTGTCTCTATATGGGAGTTAGTTGATCCCCTAGAGGAAGGGGTTGTCCTATCCCATCTTCCAGAAGTTCATACTTAAGGAGAGGCTTCTCCTGTTTCCCAAGATTTAATTGTAAACTCTGTACTTTTGCCTGCCCCGGTAAATTTACTGTTTGTTGCCTGCTTGAGTGACTTTGATTTAAATATGGCTTCTTCTGCTCCCACTGGAGATATTTCCCTGCTGTAATGAGAATGGAAAAAGGAATTTGATACAGTTGAGCAAGTTTACTGAGGATAGAACTGCAAAACTGACAGTTTGTTCTGACAGCACGAGTTCTGTGCTAGAGAGACACAAGTCCTGTAGTCTTACCCACCAAGACAATCCACCAATCATCTGTGATTCAATGGAAAAACCTTCTAATATTATTAGAAGATCAAATTTTAAAACACTGAGAGCAAGGAAAATAGGTGAAACAGAACAACAATTTAAAAAATACTTTAAAATAAACATTCAAAATACATTTTAAAGTATTTTTAAAATTGTTGTTCTGTTTCATCTATTTTCCTTGCTCTCACCCTTTACCTAACTCTTTCCACTTCCAGCCACAGAAACTGGTAAATTTTGTCTCAGGTAAGTCACTTACCCTCCATTGCCTCAGGGGTCCTTTACTAAGGTGCGTTAACTGATTTAGCACGCTCTAAGGAGCGCATGCTAAATGCTAAGAAACTCATAGGAATAAAATGGGCTTCTTAGCCTTTTGCGTAATCGTTAGTGCTTGTGAAATCCATTAGTGCACCGTGTTAAAAAGACCCCATAGACTGTAAGCCCCCAGGGACAGAAAAATACTTACTGTACTTGAATGTAACTCACCTTGCGCTACAACTGATAAATGGTGTGAGCCAAATCCAAAATCTCTTCCCTTTCCTCCTCTTGCACAGCTCAGCTTCTTCAGCTCACAATATTCTTGTGTCCTGCTCAGGAAAGTACTAGAGTAGGAGGCCAGGGAGTTCTTTGGAGCCTCTGCAGTTAGGAAGCACTGCAGTCCTGCTGGCTGGGGAAGGAGGGAGCATTATTCCAGCCAAAGTGAAGGGGTTAGACAAGATGGTGCAGAGCAAAGTTCCTCAATCCAGTCCTTAGGGCAGTGGGTTTTCAGGATATCTACAATATGCAAATCTATCTCATGCATAATCATTGTGGCTACCCTGAAAACCTGACTGGATTGGTGTGCCCCGAGGACTGGTTTGCAAAGCACTGGTGTAGACTCCTGGCATGTATCATGCCAGTTTAAGCTCCAATCAACAAACTCAAAATTATTTGCAGCTAAATCTGCTGCATGTTACCCCAAAGCATAGAAAACTTTCGGTGTATTATTGCATGCTATCCCAAAGCATGTTCTGTCTTTTGGAGACCCTCCTTGGAGCAGCCTCAAAACACAGTGGCTAAGTTCATCATTACAAGTGGTCATAGACAGCCTACACTACAGTGCCCTTGCTTTGTCAACGGTATCCGTTACCCATTAACCAACTGATGAATGTCAAATGATTTATTTCTTAATGCTGCCTAAAATCTCTGAATCTAAACACTGAGGATTGGTTGGGACATTAATTCCCAGATTGCTATTTTAGGTTTTGTCACAGAGCTCAGTCTTCACTTAGGCTTAAACCATCTGGGCCTGCAAACAGCGATTTCTGTGGAACCAGGCAAAGCAGAAATTTGAAATCACCAGTAGAACATACTAGCAACGCCTTCCACCTGCATGTAGAATAGAAATGTTCGCCCCGGGTATGCTGTGGAGCTGGTGTGCACCGCATGGGCCCAAAAAGTGAATAGCTGGTCAGATAATAAGCATCTTGGAACTAAAGCTACCTCTGAGCCACCTTGATGTGCCATCAGAGGTTACTGAGACTTCAAAAAAAAAAGTAGGTAAAAAAAAAGACAGAAAACAGAAATAAATAAAAAAGGTTTTTAAATAGTTCATTTGTCAATATCAAAAGGAACAGAGCTGGGCTCTCATGACTTCACCATACAGCAAACTTAATGACATCGGAGCTCATTTTTCTGCATTAATTTCTGAATACTCGTTGTTATCAATATGTAATGTGCTGGAGGTGGGGGAGGGAATAGTTGTGACAAACTGTGATTGGGTGATACTGGTTTATCACGATTCAAACAGGACAATAAAACTGCATGAGCATGTCAATAGCCAGCCCAGAACACAATTTGAGCACAAGGCCAGGCAGGTCCTTCTCTAAGTCCTACTTGTAGCCTGGGCAAATTAAAGAATAGGGCATGATCCTGAGACATGGCCACCACCAAATGGTAGGAGGTTGACCGGGTTGGCAGAGTGACTGTCCTTGCAACCGCTTCTCAGCGATGGCGATCGATGGCGCCTAAATGTCTGCCCAAATGGACTTTGGGCAACAAGCGAGAAAAAAAAACATTAACTTTGCCTGAATAGAGAAAAATTTCTGAGTAAGTAAGAAAATGTTTTGCACATGCCAAAGCTGAACTCTGTTGAAAGGACACCCATGAAATCACCAGTTCAGAAGATTTAAGAAAGTGCAGTTTATTAAAACCATGTACAGCAGCCAAAGTATGGTTTTACTAACTCGGGGTGAGCAATGCCACATGTCTGTGATGTAATGCTCTGGGTTTCTACAGAATCTGAAAAGTTCACTTAAAAACAGCTATGCCCTTTCTGTGTACTATGCAATATTGCAAAATCACCTACAGCAAGAGAGGTCACCCAGGAACCCTAAAAAATTCTACTACCCCTCTATGACTGGTTTAAAAAAAGACCCTAGAATGACACAAACTATATGATACAGGAATGGGATGGAATTATTGTAAGAGATGGTATTTAAAATAGCACAAGAAATATGGGCCAATCAGATCCAACCAGAGCCTAAGGCAATAATAAAAGATTATTTTACCAGCATGGCTACCTTTGAGATCTAGAAATGTATGGCAGCTCCTTCAATTTTTTTTAAATAATAATTATAAAATTTGAATTGATAACAGGATGCATATTGCTAACTGAAATACTGTGTAGTGTTTGGTTCTATAGGGTACTGCCGACCAACTGAAATCTGTCAAGATGTGGCTTTCCTTCTTCTAGCCCACCCATGGGTTAGGTGACTAGGAACAATTTCAGTACTAAGCCCTTCTCACCCCCGCGGTGGATGGCACCTATTTTTTTTACCTGAAGCTCAAACAAAGACCCGATCAAAGCACGGAGGCAGAACCAAAACAAGAAAACCTTTCTCCCTAAATTAATAGCATTTGGAATTTGAGACGAACTACTTGATTGAAAAGTTTGCTCCCCCCACCCCCCTTTGTACAAAACGAGGCGGGACCTTGAAGGCTCATCCTGCAAGGTGATTGGCTGGCTTGCTGAGCTTTTGGGTTAAAGTAGGAGGCTAGGGGGGGTTGTATAAAAGAAGAGACTGGGAGAGTTTTCAGCCTGTCTCCTTATAAGCGGAGCAGCTTATTGAGCTCACTGCTGTAGCTTGGGTGAGTGGAAGTGATTTTTTTTTTTTAAATTAGTTTTTGTATGTGTGTAATCCACCCCCTCAATTTACAACGCCAAGCAAGGAGGCAGCAGTAGCAGAAACAAAAAGGGAAAGGACAAGAAAAACCAAACCACACAGAACAATCCAACAACTATTCAAGGAATTTGTCAATTACAAAACGTACGAAAGAAAAGAAAATGGAACAGCAACAGAAGTGCACAAAAGAGAGGTGTAGAAGGTTATGCACAAGAGTTCCAGTATGCCGGCAGCACGGGACTAGCAGTTCAAAGGTAATTTATTTATTTATTTGTTACACTTGTATCCCACATTTTCCCACCTATTTGCAGGCTCAATGTGGCTTACATAGTACCGTAGAGGCGATCGCCACTATCGGTATGAACAAATACAGAGTGAGGTTCTGGTAGAGTAAAGTTCATGCGTGACAGACAGATTTATTTTTAACTCATTTCGGACCTGGGGATTGGAGGCGAAGGGGTGGCATTGTGGCAGTCTCTCTATTTACACCCTCAAAACATCTTCTGAAGATTTCCAGGGGTTCTTTTACTGGACAAGAGCCGATTATATTTTCTTTTAAATATCCATTTGTATTGAAAGCTCTCTGCAGTGTGAATTGTGTATTTTAAGTTCGGATCTGCTCGCTTTAAGGGAGATGTGAGAAAAAACAGCGGAGAAAGTGTCGCAAGTGCATAACCATTTGAGACTAGGCTTTTTCAGAACTGGTGACAAAAACAACCTTCCCCCTTCAATTCTCTGTATGTTACACTTCAGGGTAGGGATCGGTAACACGTGAAAGTTTGGGGGAAGAATATTCGGTGACTTTAAGATAGCGCTGAAAGCGTTCGATATTTTTAGAGAAAGCAGAAAAGGAGCATTTCTTATACATTTGCTTTTCAGCGTGCAATCAGTAGCCATGAAAAATAAGAAAGTTTTTTTTCCTTTAATCTCGGAGCATCTAAGCCCCCCCCATATCCCCCGAGCTTCTAGTAGAATAAGTAGTATTTATGCACAGCCGATGTAACAGCCTAAGTTTATTTTTACATGTTGTTTTTGGTTTGGCTTTTACATGTTGTTTCTTTTATTTGCATGTTTGTGTGAGAGTGAACCCTCTTCTACCACAGTTTGAATCCCTCCAACCGGCAAACTCCTCAGGAACCTCCGCCTTATGGCCGCTAGGGGGTGCTCAAATAACAGGCAAAAACGAAGTAACATTTCAGAAAAGCCTGAAACAGCAGATTTTGTTTTCGTGTTGTCAATGCTGCAGCCAGAAAAGCTAGCACAGGTTAGAAGAGAGAGATCAGCAGCAACACGAATATTACAAATTGTTGGGTTTTAAACTGCTGCTGATCGTTATATTAAAAAAAACAAGTTTTTTTTTAATTTTCTGGCAGGGCAGCCCGATCCTATATTTAAGCTCACCTGGTTATCAGCTTCATGAAGGTGTTTTTCACTCCTTTGAAGTCCAAAAAGATTGCTTGTGTGACGTGAGCATCCCGAGAGCAGAAAAGCAAAAGGCAGCTCGCGAGAGATCCCCTCCCCCTCCAGACTGCTGAATCTCCCCGATCGGAGAGCTGGTGCCACAACCGCTTCCTTCTCCCGCTCCTTGTGCACTCCTGTACATCAAGTCTTGCAATGTCAGAAAATCAAGATCGCAACCACCAGTACAAGCATAGGGCGAGAGACTGGGCGGTAGTAACTACCCGAGAGCCTCATGGCCTCGCTAGGAGGGCAATAGTGTTCAAAGCAGATTAAAAATGACTTTCTACCCTACAGGCACGGTAACCGAGGGAAGGGGAAGAACGAAGAAGCTAGTCAATATCCTCCGATCTGATGATGTGACCCTGCCTTGTTTGACAGAACTGGGCTTTCACAGGCCAGGACACACTCTGACGTCGTAAATGCTTTGGGCAGAACTTGAAAAGATCCAGTGCCAGTGCTTTTCCTTGCAGGGGTAGATTTTCATAAGTTTCATGGCCTCTGGCACTGTAAGTTAACAGCTAATAACCGCTGTCAGAGCATAACTAGGCTTGAAATCTTGGCAGTGACAGCATTGCTCTTCTATATTGTACTGTATTCGGAACAGGCGGGAAGCGCACATACACCGCACACCATTTATTGGGGTGGGGGGTGGGGTAAGGCATGCCTGTGGCTCCTTACCAATGCCAGAAGTCATTGATCATGCCCCCCGGGGAGCGCTAGGGACCCTGCGGTCCTTCTCAGCCGGCCGACACGTTAGATGTGGAGCACACCGGGTCGCTCATCCTCCTCCTCTTTTGAACTGCTTTCTGACCCTGTCCGCACATGGTACTAAGAGGGATGGAGTAATGTCTAACTAAGGTTAGCTGCACTAAAGGGCTGGGGGAGGGAATACATGATCTGGCTCTATTATCTATCCCAGCCATTACCCCCTTATCGGACGATCCTCCCTCCCAGTGTCCAGCCAAATCCGGATGGCCGGCGCATGGTTTTTATGTCTCTAGTTTGCGCTTTACTACTGTAAAGGGGCAAAAGTGAGCGAAAGCTGAGAACCCATTAACCACTGTCCCACAGGAAAAGAAGAGGGGGAAATAGCCGAGCATAGCGGAACGAGAGAGACGGCGCTTCTGTTACTTGCTGTTTCCTCTATTTTATTCTCATTTCGCCTTGCTTTTTCTCGGCAAGAGTTGTTTTTTTTTTAATTTTTTCATTTAGAGAAGGACTTGGAAACGATATTGGCACTGTACTGAGCATTAGGGAATTGGGGCATGTGAGAGGAGTAATAAGCCTTACAATCCATAACTTAACTGTACTAGCAGATGTTTCTGACTTTCTCTTTCATAATCCTGGGTCTGGCAGCAAGGCAGCTCTTGCAACCACTCCAGCATAAAAATACAGTTGACTTGGATGCGTTTCTTTATTAGTTTTTTTTCTTTTCTTTTTTTTTTTAAAGTCAGTGTTGCTGCTAAAGAAACATTTTTTTCAACTAATTCAGACACAGTTGTAAATTTGCAAAACATTGGGCTATCCCATGTTTATTATTTCAATTGATTTAATTCTTGAGAAGTTTCTGAAAACATGGCCCACCAGAAAAGTGGGGAGGGGGAGGGGTTGGGAGAGGAATGCATACACAGGCTACAATCACCCTATAAACACCAGGAAAACTGGAATCAAGCACCCGAGGTGTTTTTATACACAAGAAAGCAGGAGGTAGAACCACAAGGATAATGTGACTGCTTATATTCTATGAGCACCACCACATACATCTAAGATGAAAATTCTTTGCAGGAAGTGAGCAGGAAAACTTGGAATAAGAACAGAGGGAGGAACTGAGCCAAGGAGAGTTGATACTTTGATTGTTATGGGCAGTACTGCTTCTCTGATGCACAATGCTAACTAGATTGTTCTAGATACCCACTTGGCAGTCTTTGGCCCTGTTGCTTCCTAGTTTGATCATGATCCTAGACTTTCTTTTTTTTTTTTTCATTCTCTGTTGTTGTTGCTGCCCTTGTTTTAAAAATAAATAGGCCTGCACTTTCTAATTATGGTCATTCCTCCTGGATTTTTATAATCTCCTTTCCTCAGTCTATTCTCCAGTTGTCTGAGCTGGTTTCATACTTTATATGCATCGCTGTGATGTCTGCATGAGTTTGTAGAATGTGTTTACTTATTATGCTTTAAACCAGTACATTTCAACTTGACAGGTAATGGAAGTCGAGTACCATAAGTAATGTGCATAGGCCCCTTTGCATATTTGCGCTACCCCTTTATGGCGAGCATATGGATTGAGGGAACTATAGAATGGACTAAATCATTCTGGTATGGTACTGCTCCCCTCCAGGAGTGATCATGGTGGTACAGTCCAGGAATTGGTGGGTGTGTCCACAAGAGATTCTAGTGAGTCTGCTTGGGAGTTGGCTTGGGGTGAGAGAATAAGAAGGTTCTGCCTCTCAGCAGAGCTCTGGGATGGGGGTGAGAAGTACAGTCTCCTGTTCCTGATTGTCTTAAGGCTGCCTCTTCTGTCTGGTGGTTTGTGGTGGATGCATAGAACCATGCAGGGGAAACCTTGTGGTGGTGTTTGTAATCTTTCACTTGATGAAGCTGTTTCTAAAGTGTCCTAACTCAGAATGTGGAAAGGAGACATGGAGATAGCTACCCAATCGGTGCTTAATCCAGGAGTCCATGAAGGGAAAGGAGAAAGGGAGTGTGAAGAAGAGATACAAACGGAAGGAGTATCAGGTACCAAAAGGGCCCTTGGGGAGTCGGAGAGCTCAGTGAAGGCGCAGAGGGAACCCAAGTCCAAAGGAAAGGAAAGAGGGTATCACAGAGGTGTGTGGAGGAAAGGATCTGAAACCCTCTTCTGCATTCTGTACTTATATGCTGTGAATCTGCATTGAAACCTGCTGCCACTGACTGCTTACTTAAATTTATTCAGTAAAGACTCTTTTTTTTTTTTGTAACAGCATACTCTGATCTGAAGTGACTCCTTTAACATATGTATGCCTTGAAATAGAGAATTTCTGCTCTACCCTTCCTCTCTGGTCAGAGAATCCATGCCAGGTCTTATCGTGCTCAAAAAAACCTTTTTCCAATGTACAGAATGGAAAAAGTCCTACAACAAGCAAAAGGGAATGCACCAAGTTCTACCCATCGCATCCTAACCAACATTTCTTACCATGTATTATGCTGACTTGTTCTGTGTATATTATTGCAAATAATTCCCATTCAGGAGCTAGATTCCCACACCACTGAGTGATACAGCGGTGAGTCGGGGGAGGGGGGTTGACTATGCATATAACTGGAGGTTAATATCTTGAATCCAAGTCTGTTGTTTCACACTTGCAGAGCATGGCATGTGAGGTAGCTGGGATAGAAATACATAGCTCAAAATGGTAGACCAGATAGCTAATATGCAAACCAGTTTGTTCCTTTTTTTTTCTTTTTTTATGGAGATGTAGGACTGAGTCAGGCACGAAAATGGGTGATATCACTGTACGTTACCAGAACGGAACACACACACACAGATGAGAGGGTTTTTTTCTAATGTCTTTAGTATTTCCGACCACACTAAACTAATTGCAAAACACTAAGGAGAGGTTGTGAACACAACTATACATGCACACGGCATATAGTATTTGAATTGTGAACCGAAGACAAGCACCCACAAGCTTATGCAAAGTACCACTGGATCTTAATGTAACTGATATAAGGAACAGGTGTATTGAAGTTTCTGAGAGATGAATGTGCTTTAAAAATCAACATTTTTTTTAAATTAGCAGATTGGGTCATAAGACCTAGGAGTAGTCTACCATAGAGGAACTTCCCATGTATTTGCCCAACCAGTTATCCCAGTTACAGAATATGTAACTTCCTCTTGAAGCCGTTTCTGCAGTTGCATTATGTGTACACATATCTTACCTAGATTTTAAGTGAAAGATAGAGTCTAACCGTTCTTTTCAGTCTTTACCTCTTTGTGCCCACTGATATTAACATAAGTACATAAGTATTGCCATACTGGGACAGACCGAAGGTCCAACAAGCCCAGCATCCTGTTTCCAACAGTGGCCAATCGAGGTCACAAGTACCCTAGCAAGATCCCCAAAAAGTACAAGATCCCAAATAAGTATAGTACATTTTATGCTGCTTATCCTAGAAATAAGCAGTAGATTTTCCCCCAAGTCCATTTTAATAATGGTCTATGGACTTTTCCTTTAGGAAGTCATTCAAACCTTTTTTTAAACTCCGCTAAGCTAACTGCTTTTACTACATTCTCTGACAACGAATTCCAGAGTTTAATTACACATTGAGTGAAGAAACATTTTCTCTGATTCCTTTTAAATTTACTACTTTGTAGCTTCATTGCATGCCCCCTAGTCCTAGTATTTTTGGAAAGAGTAAACAAGCAATTCGTATCTATCCGTTCCACTCCACTCCACTAATTTAGCTGTTTTTTGTTTTCTAGTTTAGTTTAAACATAACTGTTAGGATAAAGGGTGACACAAATGACAGTTTGTGACCTAGAAAGGATATGCATGGGTTTAATAACAAAGAAATTCTTAAAATATAGAATTTGCTCATATTGTTACTGAATAAATTTTCCATATGTCGGTAGGTTCAGGAGCTAAATACCAGTTATAAGAGGGCTCTGGGAATTAGGCTGGGGTAGTTTCACTATATCTCCACTGAAGGAGTAGAGTTCAGGGTCTCACGGCCTCCATATCGGCCTTTATATAAGTTGCATGCTCACAAGTGTACTGTGTCTTGACCGTAATTTTCCATCGATTGAGAAGATATGAACGTCAACCTGTAGATATTGTAGCTCAGCTGATGGCACTTAAGAATCTTTGAACTATGTCAGAGGAGGGGGGGTACAATATTTGAGTCTTGAATAAGATGTCTTGGGCATTTGGGGGGGGACATAATAACATAAGAATAGCCATACTGGCTCTGACCAATGGTCAATCTAGCCTAGTATCCTGCTTCCAGCAGTGGCCAATCCAGGTCACAAGTAACTGGCAGAAACCCAATTAGTAGCACCATCCCATGCTACTAATCCCGGGGTAAGAGTGGCTTCGCCTATGTCCATCTTAATAACAGACTATGGACTTTTCATCCAGGAACTTCTCCAAACCTTTTTTAAAACCCAAAGAGTTCCAGAGCTTAACTATTCTCTGAATGAAAAAATATGTTCCTCCTATATATATTTCCTATATATAGTACTGAAAAAATCAGTGCTGAAAAAAATCATGCTTAGTGCTATTCTATAAACCTCGCCTAAAGTTAGACGCAAATTATAGACCGGGTATGCCCATCCCCCTGACTAAAATGTAGGCACAGCCATTTACGCCAACTAAAATCTGGTGTAAATGTACATGCCTAAGTTAGGCATGGATCAGGCATATTGTGTAACACTGTGCATAATTTTTAGAAATGCTCATGCCCTCCCATGGCCATACTCCCTTTTGAGATCCATGCTTTGGAATTTATGTGCACAACTTTACAGAATACACTTAGAAAGTTGCATGCGGAAATCTAATTAGTGCCAATAATTGCTTGTTGTCACCCAATTATCGGTGCCAAGTGGCTTGTTAATCAATTTAAGTTGCATGTGCAGTTTGGCTGCAGTGCTAAATTTGTGTGTGCAACATTAGTCGCCGTATATAGAATTCTTTCCTTTGTGTTCCACGCTTAAATACGAAATCCCCAAATGTAGCACCTCTTTAGGTCAAGTTGCAGGCTATCAAGAGCACAGAAATCCTTTGCGCAGGCAACATCTTTGTGTTAAAGGCAGAAAAAAAAATAACCCAAAGCTTCATTTCATTTTACACATATTAATCCACTGAAATAGGGCAGTTAAAAATGTTTCCTACCTATACATGCTAGGGATGGGCAGCCAGAACATTTTTGTTTCATATTGTTTTCTGTGTCATTTTCAGGAATGTTTTATTCATTTTCGTTTGGTCATTTTTCATCACCAGAGCAAAGTTACCGAGTGTGCATTATTTTGAAAGAGGGTGCACTGGACAATATTCTATATATGGTGCTTGAAAAATTGCCACCGAAAATAGGCATATTCTGTAAATCACACCTAGATTTAGGTGTGGCTTATAGAATACACCTAGGTGGGTTTATCCAATACTCCTAGTGGCCATGCCTGCTCCTAACTCTAGGCGCGTCCATTTACAGAAAGCAAAACTTGGCATAAATACTGGTGCCTACGTTAGGCACGGATCAGGTGTATTGTATAATCCTGCATGTAGATTTTCAGAACGCCCACGGTCTGCCCAGTCCATGCCCGTAGCCATGCTCCCTTTTTGGCAGCACGCATTAGAATTTACATGCACCACTTTACAGAATAATAGCAGGTTGTGCACCTGAATTCTAATTAATGCCAGTGAGTATCAATAATTACTTGTTAAGTGGCAATTATCAGTGCTGATTGGATTGTTAAGTAATTAAATTGCATGCGCAAATCCAGAATATGACTGGATTTGCGCACACAATTCCAGTCAAGCTATATAGAAACTGGGGTTCTATGTGCAAAAAGGGCACACGCTTTCTGAAAGATTGAGCAGTGGTTGCGCATTCGTAATGGGTGCCCTCTTTGCAGAAAGTGTGCATTCTTCTGAACGAATAAGCACTATTACCGGCAAATGATAAAATATTAATTTTCATGTTTTTCTGCTTACTTTCATTTGAAAACATGGGCTATGTCGTTGACATTTTCTACATCGTTGCACATCCCTAATACATGGTACATATTTCTTTACAAGAAAACACAATATAAGCTCAATTTACTGCAATATTTCTTATGCTGGTCTGTCTTCCGTTCTGCTAAAGAAGCTTCAGTCTATACAAAATACTGCAGTCTGTCAGTTTCGGCCATATTACACCGCTTCTTAAACACATCACTGGTTACCTATCTCATATTGCACACAAACAAGATCTTTATCCTTAACTCATAAGATTCTTTTCTCCCAGATCCCATCTTATTTATCTGCTTTAATAGTTCCCTATATGCACTTTGCGTTCTTCTACCAGTCATCAACTGACCATTCCAGCGCTTTTCAACTGACTGGCCAGTCTGCCTTTTCATTTCTTAGCCCTTCTCTTTGGAATTCTCTCCCGTTTACTCTCTGTTCTGAGTTTTTCTATGAATGCTGTAAAACTGATTTGAAGATTCATTTGGTTATAAAGGCCTTTGCTGAAACCTTTTAGGGGTATAGGCATCCTGTCCTCTGCTCAGTGCAACTGAATCTCTGTATCTATTTCTATTACCTTTTGTTAATTTCTTCCTTTTCTATCACACTTTTTTATTTTCTTATTGGTTGTAGTTCCTTTTATTGTTATTTTTAATTGTAAACCGCTTTGTTTGTTGTAAAGTCGGTATATTAGATTGTAATAAACTAAACTAACTACACACTAAACAAATGTAACTTTTGAAAAGTACCTTTGGTGCCAGTTAAAAAGTGTGTAGTCCCTTAATTTTGAAATGAAACTGGTAGTGATTTTGATCCTACATTAATTCAGTAAGTACTACAGGGGATGCGAATGCACAGACACAATAATAGATTTTGTGTATGCAAACAGGTATATAGAAATACAGAAAATGCTGACTGAAAAGAACCACATGGTCTACTCAGTCTGTCAGCTGTACATGTGTACTGTGCTGTTCACAAGTCTTACGTGTCTGTTGTCCCCCATCTTTCACCTCCACGGCAGCCCTCCTCATAAATATGTCCTGTGTGCTTCAGTTCCGCCAGTGCCTTGGTTGCCACAACCTCCACTAGAAGAAGCCTCTGTACCAGGTGTCCACCACTCTTTTGATGGAAAAGCAATTTCTTGCACGCTTTTTGAGCTTCCCATCCTTTGATGTCTAATGATGACTCTTTGCCCTTGAATTTTGTACTGTATGGAAAATGCTACCTCTTGGTACTTTAGTGAAGCCTGTTTAGTTATTTAAACATTTCCATCATATTCAAGGTTTGAAACGTCCCAAGTTGCCTAGGTGCCTGAAATTTGGGGACTGGCACTTGATGGAGGAGATGCTGCTAGGGCAATGAAAAGCTCCAGGGCTGCCACTGGCAGGGCCTGGGCCACTGAGAATTGCAGGAGTTGCCACCAGCTGGGCTGATGCTATGGAGGTTCAGAATAGCTGCAGATGAGAAGCCCTATTGCTGGGCTGAGAAGTAGTTGAGGGAGGGTAACGGGAGAGAGTGCTTGACATCCATGGACAGATGGAAGAAGGAAAGAGTGACTGGAGGGGAAAAGACAACATAAAGTAAAAATAAAGCAAAAGAAACACCCACCCCCAGCAAAATATAAAAAAGAACAAAAAAAAGGAAACACAATTACCTGGCTCCTAAACATTTCAACTTTTTATATGGACACACACAAAGTAGAGAAGGGGGCTACATTTCCACTAGATTATTTGTTGACATTGAATTCCCATTATCACTGCACTATTCATGGAGCTCCCAGTCTACTTTCAACAATACATTTATCTCACTAATTTAATTTTGCATTACAATTCAATTATTAATCTGCTTTAATGCTGATGTGGGCTTTTATGTTTAGTTAGAGCAAGTAACAAATTTCAAGGTATTCAGTTGCGAATTCTGTTCTTCCAGGGGATTTAGACACTTGCTTCCTTCAGAAAGCATCATTTGTATATGGAATATCGTGAAACTGGGCACTCTGTCTTGCACATTACTTACTTAGGGCTCTGTTTAGTAAGCTGCGCTGTAGGTGCGCTAGCATTTTTAGCGTGTGCTAATGCTAGAGACACCCATAGGAATATATGGGTGCCTCTAGCTTTCACATGCTAAAAACGCTAGCACGTTTTATTAAACGGGGCTCATAGTGTGTATGTGTGCTTATGTTACACTGGATATATAAATCAAAGAGTGAGCAATAAACTGTTTCAAGCAGGTTTAGTCATTCCCCCTGACTTCCCTCCCTTCTCATTTCCAACACAATACATGCTGACTCTGATCTGGGATTACGCTTTGCCAATAATGTCCAGTTAGCACAGTTTTTTTATTTAGACTCTTGGCTTGGTTTGCTGATTGTGCTCCAGGTTGAAAAGCAGTTGGGAATAGAGGGGAATGGGTTGGAATAGAGGGGGCGGGGGTTCAATGTTTAACATACTGGACTTTCAGATTGTTCATAGCTCTGTCAGCTGGCCTCTACGACTCTTAAGCCAGATTTGTTTTCCTGCTCTTTTTTTTGTGCTTTGTAATAAATTTATGTCTACTTTCTAAGCTACTCTTCAAGTCTGTGGTTCTTCTGCCTGTTACCCCCCCTGTAGGAGCACCATTCCCTCAGTTGTTCCATGTTTCTTACTTCAGCTTTTCTGAGCTAGAGTAATTTCCCCCATAGAGAGCATCCCTATAGACACAATAATAAAATATATACCCTTAAGAAACAAAACATTGTTTTAGAGGAGATAAAAGGTATTTGCTGGATACATTCATAGTTTGCAAAGGAAACTGAACTTGCTGGCAAGACACTTTATGAAAATACATCACCCCCTGCTGTCTGCCTCCCTCACAGCCTTGCAGTGAGGCTTACATCCTGATTGTGATGTCCTGTGCATGTGACAGCACTCAGATGAACACTGACATCATTCACTTTTAAAGACAGAGAAAGCAAAAATGATCACTGAGATTTATTAATATGGAGACTGGTTTCCCTTTCTTTGTGAAGGAAGAGGCTCTGAGACTTTAACAACCTGGTGACTATCTTGTTGTGCATGGAGTGCCAGAAATTAAAGGTAATAGGCTTATCCATATTTGAGACCAGGAAGAGAGAGGATGAGTTTACAGGTATGGGAACAGACCAGTATGGGCTTCAGCTTTAACCCTTAAGCAGCCATTCTAAGCCCAGTCCTTGGGGTACACTTAATCCCATTGGGTTTTCAGGATATCCAAAATGAATATTCATGAGTTCAATTTGCATGCAATTGAGGCAGTGCATGCAAATCTATCTCATGTATATTCATTGTGTGATATCCTGAAAACCCAATAGGATAGGTGTGCCCTGAGAACTGTGTTGGGAATGTCTCTTTCTGGGGTCAGTATTCCCACCCCATGACAGGAATAAAGCCTGTTCCTCATTCTTAGACCAGGGTACGTTGGTACAATATCATTATCTCATGTATTCCTAGTGCCTTGTTCTTGCTTTGGGACAGACAAGGCATGTACTTTGCACTGACAACTGGCCACCCACCAGCTAGCTATGCTCCTGCTTGTTCCTGGGCAGGTATCCCACTTTGCAAGCTATTCCCTGGTAATCCAGGAGTTACATAGTTCCTGGAAATTCACCTATAGACTAAACACACACAAAGGTTGTTAGGATCATTGTCTAATCACGGACACAGGATCCCCTAATGAATTCTGGGCTAATTCCACGTGGCCAGAGTGTGAAGGAAGAAGTAGTCCTCTGTCCAATGACACTGTACATTTTCTCTTTTATTATGAACCGCATTGGATAAATGCGGAATATAAATGGTGAAATAAACTCCCAGTGGATACTGGGAATATACAGTGCTTCCCAGCCTTTCTGAGGACAGTGTTATAGCAACACTTACAGGCTAGCTTAAGAGAAAGGAAGTAGCCCGCCTTCCACCTGTCAGTTCAGGAAAAGAAATCTTACTGTGGAAACCTGTTTTTTTGTTGCAAGTCGAGAAATCTATGTGCCTATGTAGCCACTAAATGAAGACCGCAGGAGGCGTGGTTGGAGCAATGGGCTGGGAAACCAGAGCTCAAATCCCAATTTCCCCTCACTGACACTTTGAGATCTTAGGCAAGACTGATTTCTTTTCCCTCACCTGAATACTTACCTGCTGCTTCTCTAACAGGAAGCCTAAAGTTGCATTTGTGTGTACATGTTAATAGAATATGAATACGTTTGTGCATATACTCCCAGATAGGCAGCATGTTGCTGCTTGAGCCTGTGAGAGCTTGCTTCTCAACCTTGCGTCTGTGTGTGTTACCAGCGCAGCATGTGCTGCTTGTGTTAGTGTGGGTTCACCATTACCCCTGTGTTCACTGAATATTCCTAGGCAGTGTGTGGCTGCCTTGGTATTCTGCTTGTGAGTGAGACCTACACAACGTGTTGCTGTTTGTGTCTGAGTGGGCTTGCCCTTAGTTTTGGGTTTTGTGAGTGACCCTAGGCAGCGTGTTGCTGCCTGGCTCTGTGTGGGCTTGCCTTTAGCCTAGTGCTTGCTTCAGCCCACGTCTTGTATACTTTTCCTATGGGTGTCTTTAGCATTTAGCACACACTAAAAATTCTAGCGTGTCCTTAGCACAGCTTAGTAAACAGGGCCCCTTAGTGTGGAAATGCGAGGGGGCGTGCACATTGGTACAGCTCTTAAATCAGAGAGACCTTTGCAAGCCATGCATCTTCTTGTGCCTCATACACCAGTATTGCAAAGATAGCTGGAAAAAAGCAGTAAAGTGCATGGCCCATGTGCCAGCTGTAGGTTGCAATTTACCATGGAAGTGATGTAACATTCAATTAAAATGACTGTATATGGATTTTTTTTTACCCCTCACAGGCAATGATCACTGAATTATTGCACTACCAGATGTGCAGTAATGGTGATGTAACACCTCTCCTGACTTCTTTCTAATGCCCCACCATAGCCTAAACCTCCCATTAAGAAATGTCCTGCAGCATTTATTGCATCTTAAGTAATAATTGATAAAGATTTTGTTTTGCTTTGCACTCTTCTGGCTTAGCTGCTAATTTCCTAAAATGATATTCTGTAGGTGACATGGCACAGCATGAAAAGTCCATGTTAAGGAGGCAATACAAAGAAGGGAAAAGACACGAGACCATGGGATCTGAGGCCATGACATAAGGTTTAAAGGGAATAGATGGAGGGATACCATTAGAATATATTCATTCACAGGCAGGGAGCATGGAACAACCTTTCAGCAACAGAATTCAGGACAGCTTGGGGTAAAGGTGGAGGACCCTTAATAGCAAAGATGTATGCCGGAGAAAGGAAATTGGGCAGATTGGTTGGCCCTTATGAGGGAAATTCTATAAAATAAACATTGACATTTTACCCGCTGATTATGCAAGTAAATGTTTAGAATAATGGCATTAAATACCAAAAAACTGCCTAAGCACTATTTTGTAATTAATCGTGTATCTTAGAACATAAGCACTGTCATACTGGGAGAGACCAAAGGTCCATCAAGCCCAGTATCCTGTTTCCAACAGTTGCCAATCCAGGTCACAAGTACCTGACAAGATGCTAGAAGTAAGGAGTGGATTTTAATGGCTTATGGACTTTTCTTTTAGGAAATTATCCAAACCTTTTTTAAAACCTGCTAAGCTAATTGCTTTTACTACATTCTCTGGTAACAAATTCCAGAGTTTAATTACACGTTGAGTGAAGAAATATTTTCTCCAATTTCTTTTAAATTTAGTACTTAGTAGCTTCATTGTGTGCCCTCTAGTCCTAGCATTTTTGGAAACAATAAACAAGTGATTCACATCTACCCGTTCCATTCCATGCATTATTTTATAGACCACTGTCATATCTCCCCTCAGCTCTCTCTTCTCCAAGCTGAAGAGGCCTAGCCTCTTTAGCCTTTCTTCATAGGGAATCGTCCCATCCCTCTTATCAGTTTCGTTGCCCTTCTCTATCTTTTCTAATGCCGCTATATCTTTTTTGAAATGCGATGACTAGAAATGAACACAGTATTTGAGGTGCAGTTGTACCATGGAGAGTTACAAAGGCATTATAACATTCTCATTTTTGCTTTCCATTCCTTTCCTAATAATACCTAACATTCTATTTGCTTTCTTAGCCACCATTGCACACTGAGCAGAGGGTGTGAATGTATCATCAACGATAACACCTAGGTCCTTTCCTTGGGTGATGACTCCTAATGTGGAACCTTGCATCACGTACCTATGGTTTGGGTTCCTCTTTCCCACATGCATCACTTTGCACTTGTTCAGAGTAAATATCATCAGCCATTTGGATGCCCAATCTCCCAGTCTCTTAAGTTCCTCTTTCAATTTTTCACAATCCTCTTGTGATTAACAACTTTGAATAACTTTGTGTCATCAGCAAATTTAATTACCTCACTAGTTATTCCCATCTCTAGATCATTTATATTATGATAGAAAGCAGCGGTCCCAGCACAGACCCCTGGGGAACCCCACTATCTACCCTTCTCCATTAAGAATACTGACCATTTAACCCTACTCTCTGTTTTCTATCTTTTATCTAGTTTTTAATCCACAACAAGACACTACCTCCTATCCCTTACAGAGCTTGTACTTTACAAACAGGTGTACACAAAGGTGGAGTCTAGGTGCAATGTGGGCAGGATTCCCACACGCATAACTTATTTTATTCTATTTAGGTATGAGCACAGATTTGGGCACGGGCCAATTTAATGGCTTAAGGAGCTGATTAGTGCCAATAATTGGGCACTAATTGCTATTCTATAAAAATGTACTCGGGCATGGGCAGGTCAGGGGCATTTTTAGGACTTGTGCACAGTGTTGTAGAATTCAGGGGATTTGCACCTAATTTAGGTACAGGGATTTACACCAGGGTTCAGTTGGTATAAATCCTTGAGCCCAAAATTGAGTGTGGATCCTGGGCGCGAAGTGCCCAATCATTTATAGAATAGCACTTAGCGTATATATGTATATTTTTTGTTTGTTTGTTTTTTTGTTCCCATTTATAGAATTGAGTCCTTGGTGCCTCTTTCACCATAATGATTTAGTTTTTACATTCTCTTTGCTGCCCCATAATTTGTTTTCTAGATTGGGCTATATATTTATCTTTTAATCTCTAAATCTATGGTACAGAGCTGCCAGGGGGAGGGGCAAGATTCCTTAGGAGGCCCGGTGCCAGGGTCTGTCTCTCTCCTGCTCCTGTTTGTCGGGACCCGGGTGATTGCATTTCCTCCCCTCACCCTCCCCACTGACAGTTTGAACTTCGTGGGTGTGGCTTGGATCTCTTTCAGGGAGAGAAAACTAACAACTTATAGCAGCAGCTTCAGAGAGCATTTTCCATCTCACAGATAGGCTGCAGAGAATACCTTCTCCTGCTTTAGACTTAATCCTACCCACCCTACCCCTCTACCCACCCACCCCTAGAGTGACATGTCTTATATAACCTCCCTATCAACCCACTCATTACTTTACCTCACCCATTTCTATTCTTCTATCACCTTCTCCCACTACTCCAACCAGAGTTACACCTAATCACACTGACCACCCTTCAACATCTTCTGTCCTTCTGTGACTGTTCTCTTGTGCTTGACTGCTTAAATATTTTAAATTTAAATGCTTTACTTTTTGTCTATTAGATTGTAAGCTCTTTGAGCAGGGACTGTCTTTCTTCTGTGTTTGTACAGCGCTGCGTACACTTTGTAGCGCTCTAGAAATGTTAAATAGTAGTAGTAGTCAGGTTTTCAGAATATCCGCAATGAATATGCATGACATCGGTTTGCATACACTGCTTCCATTATATGCAAATTGATTTCATGCATATTCATTGTGAATTGTTTACCACATGTCCCCGTTTTATGCAGTGGAACCTAGTTACTAATGACTGCTTTGATATTAATGCATGCTAATGAGGTAGCACACTTTGTAAATGTGGGCTTGAAAGGTCAAATGGTACATATTATCCCATTTAATACTTGACCATTTATTTGACAATTCCTCTTGCTATGGGATTTTTTGATACCTGGGGTACCTATTCTCTGCTTTCTCAGGACACCAGTGTTGAGCTGAATCAAGGGATTATCATTATGGGCATGGGGTGTGCCATTACTAGTTACTGCCTGTAAAGCTTAATAATCAAATACCATTAATGCAGAAATGTTTATTTGAAACAGACTCCTGTTCAATCTTTCCAGATGTCTTTTATGAATACCACAAAGCAGAGTAGAGCTCCTCAGCTCCCTGCCCCCCTAGTGGGAGCAATTTTGGTAGCTGCTGGGTCCCCTTTCTTCACTGTTAAGGGAAAAAGGGGTCCAGCTGAGTAAGAGGTTATTTTTAAAAGGGTAGAGAAGTCCTTCCCACCCATTTCGATTTAGATCGTAAAGTGATTTTGTTATATCTCAGAAGCAGTTCCCTGTTGGACATTTAACATCAGTGGCAGCAGGACTGCGTGATGGCATCAGCAGAAGTGGACAGGAGGACAATGACTAATATACAGGGCAAATTCAGATTTCATAAAACCACAGTGGCAGGGATGAACAAAAGCCCAATTATATGGCACCAGGTGTTTAGTGAAGGTGATGGTGGCTCATTAGACTATGTAGAAGATTAAATGTGAAGTTCAACCTCCTTTCTAATTAAGGTGTCCTAAAGAAGATGCACATTGCCACTGAAACATTTTGGTTTCTCTTGGCACCTCCCTGCCAGCCTCTTTTAATGATTTGCTTGTTTGCTGGTCTTGTCCCAGGTCAGGATTTAAATTGTGGTGTTAGAAGGGTGAGAGGCTGTCTTAATGATTAGATGGCAACACTAGTAATTGGGAAGAAAAGCAAGTGCTGGGCAGACTTCTATAGTCTGTGCCCCAATTGTGGCTGGACAGATTTGGAAGGGCTGGAGTGGGACTTCAATAACAACTTCAGACGTTTTAGAACAAGGACAGTGCTGGGCAGACTACTATGGTCTATGCCTTGAAAATGGCAAGAACAAATCAAGATCAGGTATACATATAAAGTATCACATCATACCTTTATGCTATGAGTTTCTTGTTGGGCAGACTGGATGGACTGTATAGGTCTTTATCTGCTGTCATCTACTATGTTACTATGTTATATATTATTATACAGGACTTAATTTGTAGACAAAAAGGAAGTCATACATAATACTTCAGTTGTGGATTAATAGGAAGTTGGTATTTATACATACGTGGAGGGGAATAATCGAACGGCGCTGGCGAAATACATGGCCGGTGATGTATTTTGGCGGCGCCGCAAACAGCTGGCCAGACCCATATTTTCGAAAAAGATGGCCAGCCATCTTTTGTTTTGATAATACGGTTCCGGCCAGCCAAATGTCTTGAATTTGGCCGGGGTTTGAGATGGCCGGCGTCGTTTTTTAGCGATAATGGAAAGTTATGTCAGCCATCTCAAACCCCGGCAAAATTCAAGACATTTGGCCATGGGAGGAGCCAGCATTTTTAGTGCACTGGTCCCCCTCACATGCCAAGACACCAACCGGGCACCCTAGGGGGCACTGCAGTGGACTTCAAAAATTGCTCCCAGGTGCATACCTTACTTTCCAGCTTATAATCAAAAGAGAAAAATGCTTATATTTCGAATTGGGAGATGGGCGTTTTTCTCGCAAAGGCGCCCAAATTGGAATAATCGAAAGCCGATTTTGGGCATTTCCAACTGCTCTCTGTCGTGGAAACGAATAAAGTTGACGGGTGTGTCGGAGGCGGGACTGGGGCGTGGTTATCAGCTGAGGAGAGATTGGGCGTCTGTAGCTGATAATTGAAAAAAAAGGTGTTTTTACCGCGAATTTGGTTCATTTTTTTGGACCCTTTTTTTTCACGAACAAGTCCCAAAAAAGTGCTCCAACTGCCCAGATGACCACTGGAGGGAATCGGGGATGACGTCCCTGGACTCCCCCAGAGGTCACTAACCCCCTCCCACCAAAAAAAACCCCACTTTAAAAACTTTTTTCCCAGCCTGTATGCCAGCCTCAAATGCCGTACCCACCTCCATGACAGCAGAATGTGTTCGATCCTCTTACAGCCTTTCCCTGGGTCAGATGTGGCTCTCCGATGCACTACAGGGTCACATCAGCATTGCATTGTGGTGGGTGTAGGGTATTGGGCTCCGTGATTTCATTAGCTTGTGTTACAGTCTCACGATGTTGGTAGTTGGTAGGCTCTTCTCCCATGGTGCTTTTCCCCCTGCCTACTGGGTCAGAGTGTGCCCTGTTGTGTTTCCTGTTGCAGTCCATGTGGTAGTGGCCATTTTTGTTAGCCAGTTTTAGTTCCCTTTCCTGTGTTAGCCACGTTTAGACAACTTGGTTCTTACCTTGAATGTGGCTGAAAGAGGGCATTGTATAGCATTCTGCCAGCTCTGACCTACTGCTAATCTCAGTACCAGGGAGACTCGTTGCCAGTGGGGCACAACCTCTGCAGTTAACTGAGAGTAAACGTGCTTATTCCAATAAAGGACGTTTTCGGAGAGATTAATCTTCAGGTGTCAACTGGTGCGCCAATGTTATACAGCAGCAACACGTCCTAGAGGCCTGCGTGTATGCAGGTCCCTGGAGCACTTTTAGTGGGTACCGCAGTGCACTTCAGCCAGGTGGATCCAGGCCCATCCCCCCCCCCCCACCTGCAACACTTGTGCTGGTAAATGGGAGGCCTCCAAAACCCACTGTACCCACATGTAGGTGCCCCCTTCACCCCTAAGAGCTATGGTAGTGTTGTACATTTGTGGGTAGTGGGTTTTGGGGGAGGGGGGTTGGGAGCTCAGCACCTGTGGTAAGGGAGCTATGCATGTGGGAGCTTTTTCTGAAGTCCACCGCACTGACCTAGGGTGCCCAGTTGGTGTCCTGGCATATCAGGGGGGCCAGTGTACTACCAATCCTGGCCCCTCCCACGACCAAATGGCTCGGATTAGGATGTTTTTGAGCTGGGCGTTTTTAGTTTCCATTATCGCTAAAAAAAACAAATGCCCAGCTCAAAAACGTCCATTTTTTCGAAAATACGGTTCGGCCCGCCACTTCACGGACCCGTTCTCGGAGATAAATGCCTATGGAGATAGGCATTTGCGTTCGATTGTGCCCCTCTATGTGTGCTAAGCCCCCCAAATCCCCCCCAAAACTCACTCTCCACAACTGTGCACCATTACCATAACTCTTATGGGTGAAGGGGGGTACCTACATGTGGGTACAGTGGGTTTTCGGGGGGGGGGGGGGTTGGAGGGCTCCCATTTACCACCACAAGTGTAACAGGTAGGGGGGGGGATGGTGAAGTGAAGGGATAATAAAGGTGACACCGAAAGCTAGATGGATGCTTGGGTGCATAGGGAGAGGAATGGCCAGTAGGAAAAAGGAGGTGATGTCCCTGTATAAGAGGAGTCTGGTGAGATCTTATTTAGAACGTTGTGCACAATTCTGGAGACCGTACCTTCAAAAAGATATAACAGGATGGAGTTGGTTGAGAGGGCAGCTATTAAAATGGTCAATGGTCTTCATCATAAAGTGTATGGGAACAGGCTTAAACATCTCAATATGAATACTTTGGAATAAAGGCAGGAAAGGGGAAATATGATAGACATTTAAACACCTATGCAGCATAAATGCACAAGAGGCAAGTCTTTCAATTGAAAGGAATGGAACGAGGGGGCATAAGATGAAGGTGAAAGGGGATGGACTCAGAAGTAGAGAGCTGCACGGCTTCCGTCCCCGCGGGAATCCCGCGGAACCCGCAGGATTCCCGCGGGGACGGAGGCAGTTCCTGTGGGGTTCCCGCAGGGATGGAACCAGTTCTGCGGGGTTCCCGCGGGGACGGAGGCAGTTCCTGCGGGGTTCCCGCGGGGATGGAACCAGTTCTGTGGGCTTCCCGTGGAAGTGTAAGCTGCACCTGCACCAGCCTCTCATCTACCAAATACCAATTTATTTGAGTGCTGTCTCCTCCTCCTCCTCTTCTTCCTTGCTTTAACAGCATAAATGTGGAAAGTCTTCCATTAAGGAGGTGGTAGAGTCACAAATGATGACGGAATTCAAAAAGGCGTGGGATGAACACAGAGGATCTCTAATTAGAAAATGGAAGTTATATAAAAGCTAACCTTAAATGGCTGCATGTGTGTGGCTATGTCAAGTGACACTTAGATGGCAACTCTGGCTGTGATGAACTAGAGCTGATACCTGGCAGACTTGTATGGTCTGTGTCTCATACATGGCAATCTGGTGTAGGATGGGCTGGAAAGGGCTTAGACAGCAACTTCAGTGGCTGGAACATGAGGACAGTGCTGGACAGACTTTTACGGTCTGTGTCCCACAAATGAGAACATGAATAGGCTGGAGTGGGCTTCGATGGCAACTCCAGCAGTTGGAACATAAGGATGGGGCCAGATAGACTTCTGTGGTCTTTGTTCCAGAAACACGAAAGAAAGACCATAATCAAGTATATAATATCACACTCGTTGATTTAATGATGAATTGATCATGAGTGTGACTATTGGGCAGAGTGGATGGACCGTTCAGGTCTATTTGCTGTCACTTACTATGTTACTATTAATCCTCTTTGCTCCCAGGCTGGTGCACAGACTTCAGCTCTGACACAGGCACGAGAATCAGATGTCACCTGACCTACTGGCGCGTGCATGTGGCGGCCTCTCAGCACTCACTGCCAGTGAATCAGAGACAAATCTTACATGTGCGCACCAGAGTTCCAAGTTCAAACTTCCGTTCCTTTGCTTGCCTACAGTGCTGTGGCTCAAATCCAGAAAGAGACTGAGGGAGCTGACTGGAACTTTCTATGTACTATTAAATTCTTACCGGGATGGGTGGGGATGGGTTAAATTCTTACGGGGATGGGTGGGGATGGGTTAAATTCTTGTGGGGACGGGTTGGGATGATTTAAATTTTTGCGGGGATGGGTGGGGATGGGTAAGATTCCAGTGGGGATGGGTGGGGACGGGTAAGATTCCAGCAGGGACGGGCGGGGATGGGTAAGATTTTTGTCCCCGTGCAACTCTCTACTCAGAAGTAACTTGAGGAAATATTTCTTCACAGAAAGGGTGGTGAACTCTCCCAGTGGAAACAGTGGAAATGAAAACAGTATCTGAATTCAAGAGAGCTTGGGACAAGTACATAGGATCTCTAAGGGAGTGCTAGAGAGAGTAGATGGCATGGATGGGCAGACTTGATAGGCCATATGGTCTTGTGGGAGCCTATTTGACAGGGATGCATAGTTGTCCATGTTCCCTGCATAAAACAGATGCGTTCTTAAGAAATATTTTTAAGGTTCCTGTCATAAAATTGTGCCTGTATAGCTACCTAGCTAGTTAGCTTGAAAGATGACTTTTAACCTTTGTTTGATTGGCTCCCTAAGGGCTCCTTGGAGTTGTAGGGCAGCAGTTCAATGGTTCATCTATCATTTTAATTGTTAGACTGACTATTTACGGACTTTGTACCATGTAAGATGACAACAGTTTCAGTAGTTCTCAAGCTTGTCCTCAAGACAGAGTCCTCCTCTCAATCCCATCAGGTTTTCAGGAATTCAAAATGAATATGCATTAGATCAGTTTGCACATACTGGATCTCAGCTGCATACACATTGAAATCATGCATATTCATTGTTAGATATTCTGAAAACCCAACTGCCCCTGGAATACTAAATGCAAGTTTGAGAAGTTCTGTTTTAAAGAGAAATTGCTGACTGGAGTTTTCAAGAAAGGTGGTCTTGAATTAGCCATAATCTCCTGTTCTTTGCCTCTCATGCTATTCAGTTATGGTACACTTGGTTCGGTAGTTAGTATTATGTGACTTTCTACTTTAATCTACTAAGAGTATCTGCATTAAATCCAGTATTCATAAGAAAGCATATGGACCACTGTTGCCTCTACGCTGAGTGGGAGTCCTCCAACTTCACTGCTGTCAGTGGAGAATGGTGCTTCGATATTGTGTCTTCAATTGCTAGGGACAGGCTAGTTCCCCAGAGTCTTGCAGAGCTTACCTGTCCCTCGCTATTGAAAATGTGATAGTGAAACAGCAACCCCCCACCCCCACCACTACTGGCAAGACTATAGATGGAGGACTCCCGCTTAGCTTAAAGGGAACAGTGATATGGACATAATCAAAATTCATTTATTGTAAGTTATTTTTTTCAGTTGCTGATTTTTAAGAGAATTGTTTAATTCTTTTATTGCAGTATTGAGGTATCTTTAGAACATTGTACTACTCACTTCATAATAAAGATAATTTAAAGTGTAGAATTCTAGCAGTTGTATTCACTGTGCCTTCAAAGCTGAGCAGGAGACCTCCAAATGCATTGCTGCCAGTAGGGGGTGCTGATTCAATATTGTGCTTTCGATCACTAGACACAGCCAAGTTCCTGGGAGTCCTACAGAGTTTTTCTCTCCCTCACTATAAAAAATGTTATAGTGAAACATTGACCCCCACTGGCTGGTATATATATAGAGGAATCCCACGCAGATTATAGGAAACAGTGATTGTATTGGTCCTGGGAAAATTGGATTCTTGATGGACTGATCTAGTCTACTGGATCATCAGAAGAATGATCAAATGCCAGTGCAGTGCATGAACTTATGGAGTTCACAGCATATCTGTAGAAGGAATCTGTGTGGTCTCACAAACTCATTTTTGGACCATTTTCATAACCTACAAATAGCCCATTTTGAAAAGGGACTGAAGAGGTATTTTGAGATACTCTCTTGAATACGTAGTATAATGAAAACAAAGATGATGAGGTTTTCTGCTGATTAGCCAAACTTGACTTGCACATTGGTATCATTTTCATGCAATAAAACTGTTTAAGCAGGTTGAAATGTAAATTTATGCATTTATAGTTCTGAAAATAATCAGATATTGTCTGAAATTTACCAGGGTGCTGTGGTACTTTTAAAAACATACAGACTTTTTTTTCACACAATGCATAGTTAAGCTCTGGAACAGAGAATGACACGGAGGCAAAGTGGGTTCTGTCTCCATTCCCACCCCGTACCCTTGGGCTCTGTCCTCATCTGCAGAAGCCTCAAACACTTATGATTTTATATTTAAATCTTTTTATTAAAGTATAAATTTTATTAAAGTATAAAAAGGAACAATATTCTGTGCAACTGTTCCTTTTTATACTTTAATAAAACGATTTAAATATAAAATATTCTGTGCAACTGTTGTGTATAAATTACAAATACATAAGTACATAAGTATTGCCATACTGGGAAAGACCAAAGGTCCATCAAGCCCAGCATCCTGTTTCCAACAGTGGCTAATCCAGATCACGAATACCTAGCTGCTCGTTGGAGGGTGGCCAATGAAACGCCGATTTTTAAAAAAGGTTCCAGAGGAGATCCGTGTAATTAAACTTCGTCACCCTTCTCTGCACCTTTTCTAATTCTAAGTCATCAACAATCTCAGAATTCAATCTAGCTCTCAAGTCTTCCACAGTCCTTCCTGCAATAGAAGATGTCTTCTTAGAAGATGAGGTGGTTGCAGGATGTACATGATCCCCCATGCAGATTTTGCTAGTTGTGGCCAGCATGTTTGTTTCCCCCCCCCCCCCCCCCAAAATCAAAATATCGTTGTAGGCATCACTCAAACATAAATAACAGTCCAGTTCATTAACAGGCTTCAGAGTAGAAAATGACATGGGATAAAGTTTGTCCTCATCTCCATGGCTCTGTCCCCGCCGCATCCCCTTGGGATCTGTCCCCATCTCGTCCCTGCAGGAGCCGTCCCTGTTCCCATCCCCGTGGTTACCACGGGTCCCCGTGTCATTCTCTACTCTGGAACTCATTGCTGGAGGATGTGGTAAAAGCAGTTAATATAGCTGAGTTTTGAAAGGTTTGAACAAATTCCTGGAGGAAAAGTCCAAAAATTGTTATTGAGTTAGACCCGGGGAAATCCACTACTTATTCCTGGGGTCAGTAGCATGACATCTTGCTACTTCTTGGGACTGCCAGATATTTGTGACCTGGATTGGCTGCTGCTGGTGGCAGGATACTGGGATAGATGCACCTTTGGTCTGACACAGAATTGCAGCTCTTATGTTCTTATGAGGTTTTCTATGTAGTTGCTACATGCTATAAACACAGGGCTTTAGAGTCAGTGACAAAGCTGACAGGAGAAGCTTGTAAAGACCTGAAGATCTCATTCCAAAGTGGCTCTCCTCACCAGTAGAGTTCTTTAAATCAACCATACCTCCTTTAAAGCACAGCTGAAATTCCCCGTCAGGCCCTCGGAAGTTCCATAGCCTTCATCTGTAGCTTTCCCTGTTAAGAATTTTAGAATGGCCCTAAACTGTAACTGCATTCAATTTTTTCATTTCTGTTCAGTGTATCTTTCACCGTTTCTACACCCTTCCTGGTCAGTCAATAGAAACTCACATGCTACACTGCAGAAAAGATGTGTGACTGTACATTGGAGAAAGTTGAGAAGTGTAGTGGTCATATTTACATGGCATCCTTAAATTGTCAGAATGATTTTAGTCCCATTTACTTAGACTTACAAAGTTTCATAGTAACCTAAGGAATTTTGTAAATCTGAGTGCTTTGAAAATGAGATCCTTTGTCTCTCAAATTTCAGCATTAATCAGTATTTGGGCATTGCTGTAACAAAACATAATTTTTTTAAAATATGTTTCCCTTTGCTCCTTATTCCTCTTCTATTGTATTTTGTGCCTGGGTGATCTAGGGTTTGTAAACTATTTTCCAGCATATTGTGCCTACATTTGCATAGAAAACAGGGATGGTCAGGGTCAGTGAAGAGCAGACAGAAGCTTGTAAAGAGTACAATTTCATGTGAAGTTGCTGATAACTTCTACCCTCATGAAACAATCTTATCAAACTGTTTTGTTTTTTTCCTGGAACTTGTGCAAGAACACTAGATAAAAGTCTGAGATTGGAGCCCTGGTGTGGTGGTAGGTTTCTGCTAAACAGGCCATTAAGCAGTAACTGTGGCAAAATGGCCTGTTAAAGAGGCGTTAACCACTAGTTTGTTAATGAATTGACTCTCCACACCCCTCCACCCTGCTTTAGGATGAGGCAGAGGTTATTTGGAGAGGATTAGAGTCTTTTCCAACAAACCACTCTAACTTGGTATTGAAGTGCATCTGAGGCTGTCAAGTTGAGTCACTTTGCACCCTTCTGTAGACCTAAAGCAGAGGAAAGATAGACACAGAAAGCCAGTGGTAGAGCTGCCTGCCGATGGCTGAACACATAGCTTCTACCATAAAATTAGCCAGAAAATATTCTGTGGCAATGCAATAAGCTAATGAAATGCAAATTCAGAACTTGTGCGCTTTACAGGAAAAGCCTGCTGGATACAGGTGCACAAAGACCCCAATCCTGAGAAGCAAACGCAGGCACAAGAGTCCATTAGCGCCGGACTAGCGCCTGCATATTCAGAGGCATTAGCATGGGAAGCAATGAGCGTGCCAACTATTAGCACAAATAGCATGCTAATGTAGTCAAACAGATATTAATGAAGCCTTTTCCTATTCCCTTCCGACGCGCAGAGAACAGCGCACAAAATAAAGCTACCCTTACTGCCAGCTCAGAGCAGGCATTACGGTGTTTGAAGAGAGGATTTCTCATGATTCTTTCTTTTAAAATCTGCCTGTTCTTCTTTCATTTTGAAGCAGAAGGAAACCCATGCAAGCCTGTAAGCACCAGTAGTGAGAAACAAATGTGCCTGAGTCTGAGCAAATCCGAAAGTGAAAGCACATATTGGTGCCTGTTTCCTGCCTTTAAATATAAGCCTTTCAAGTTAAAAAAAAATGCAAAGCTTATATTTAAAGGTGCAGAAAACAGAACCAATGTGTGCACATTCGGGTTTGCCTGGTGCATGTGCACAGGAGCTGGGCTTACTGTGAAACTCTTCTGCACATGCACTATGGATGTTCCCCCTTCCTTGCTTTCACTTTAACAGCGTGCATATAATTTGCATACCATTTCCTTTGAGCATTGGTGACCTAATTTTCTGCACTGTTCTGGCTGTATTGTTTCTGCACTGTTGGTTAACCACAGGAATTCTGAGCATTGGGGCCAAAGGTTCTGCAGTGAGGGCGGCTTCAATGTGTGCATGCTCAAAAGAAAATGAAGTGCCAGCACGTATATGTACACAAATATCAGCCTCATAAAATTTCTTGCACATAAAATTTCCATGAGGCAAATATTTAGCACAGAACAGCACATATGAATGGGTGCTGGGGCTTTTGTTTTCTTTGGTCATATGCACAGTGAAATGCTGTTATGTCGACACAACAGTTACTTATAAATGCTAATAGTAGTAGTAGTAGTAGTACTTCTGAACTGTCTTTTAAAGTTGCAGGTATATATAACTATAGAAAGAAAAGGCAGTAAATTCCCAATAAATCCTCTACACTGCCACGAACCTGGCGCTGTGAGTGCTTTACAATTTCCTATTAACTGCTTTGCATTGCAGAGAAATGTCTAATGGCCTCATTACCATTCATTTAAATATACTGTGGCTAATATTCAGAGTAATTTAAATGGGAAGGAGAGGCTCTGGCCTGCTTAAATTGTGGTGAGGTGCCCAACTGCCGATATTCAGCGAAACTAAATTAGGTAGTGTTGCTGAATTTTGGCTCTGACTGCCCGTGTTAAAAGTGGGCAGGTCAGGGGCGGTATAAGGGGCACCACTGGGGAGGAGCCAGCAGTCATGCGGGTGCTGGCAATATTCAGTGCTGGGATCTGCATATCTAACCTGGTTAAGTTAGGACAGTTTATAAGCTATCCTAACTTAACCAGGTTAGGTTTGCAGGTCGCAACCCTGAATATTGGCTGGGACTCACATAACTTATTTATCTTTGATGCCCCCCTCCTTTTTTTCTCCCTCCCCCCAGACTGTGTGGGACACAATCCCCCTCCCCCAGAACTGCCCCAACCCCCTCAAACCAGGTAGGCCCACCCCCTAGGCCTACTTGATATCCTTGGTGGTCCAAGTGGGGGCAATGGGAGCAGGAGCAAAGCCTACTTGCTCCTGTACTTTGTGGCTGCTAAAAGAAAATGGCTGTTGCAATCTCTCGCAGCAGCCTCACGGTACTACACAAGTCCTCCATATATATATGCCTACCAGTGTGTGTGTGGGGGGGGGGGGCTGTTTCAGTATCACATTGTCAATTGTGAGGGATAATTATGTTCTTTAGGACTCCAGAGGACCTATCTCTACCTAGCAACTGAAAACTCAGTATTGATGCACCATCCCCTACTGGCAGCAATGTAGTTGGAGGACTCCTGCACAGATTAGAGGGAACATTGCTCCCCTTCCCATAATAATGTTGCCTATTTATAGAAGCAATCATGATTGTGATGTGCTACCCCTGATGTAGCCTGAGGGTGAAACATGGCCATGTTGGGTTTTACTTCAGGATACACTTTTAAAGACTCCTTTTTTGGTGTTGCAAGCCCTGTCATTGGTCGTAGAACTCCCAGCATTGCTCAGCCTCTTTGTTTTTCCTTCGGCTTCAATCTAGGCATGATTTCTGCCACTATGCCTACAGTATTTTATAAAATAACCACAAAATAAGGCACCTACCTGGCCTTCACACAGAGGAGACATCTATATATATAAAACTCACCCTCAACGTTCTATTGTCTGATGACGTCACTGAAGCCAAGGTTCGTAAGTTTGAAGCTCTGAAGCCAACAAAATCACAGTCTCGGGGCCCCGCCCTCACGTCAAACGTTATGACGTTGAGGGCGGAGGCGGAGCAAGTCACTCACATCGACGACGGCCAGGGCGCCGCAATGGGCCACCCACTGACGACGAAGGTGCGTTGGGTGGGGGGGGGGCCACAGTCACACATCGACGGCGGCCACGGCGGCGCAATGCCCTCACTAACAACCAAGGTGCATTCGGGGGGGGGGGGGGCACAGGAAAGCCTTGCTAGCGCCCGTTTCATTCGCTCCAGAAACGGGCCTTTTTTACTAGTGTTATAATATTACCCTCCATGTCAGGAAAGACAAGTTATTCTTAAGATTCTTCTCATAGACCGGGGAGGGTAAGCCCTTGGGCTGCAGCCAAGTTGGTGCTGCCAAACCCAGGCTAGGACCAGAGCTGGCCAAGTCTAGAGGTGCACCTGGAGAATAAGGGGTACTGTAACGGAGGCCACAGCAGGTGAGCTGGTCCAGAAACCAACAATGGTACTGAAGAGGCTCAAGAAATTCCAACAATCCCAGGAGCCAGGGCAGGCAATGTTCATGGCACATTCAGGCAAGAAGCAGTCAGGACAGGCGGCGGGCCAGAGGATTTGAGGAGACAACCCAGGGTCAAAGCCAGGAAGTCAGTCCAAGGAAGGGAGCAGGAACAAGTGTAGGTTGGCAGGAGGCACGGAAAAAGGGCAGGCTGGCTTGAGGCATGGAGTGGAACAAGGGCTGGCAGGTTGAAGAGACGAACTAGAACAAGGGCAGGCAGGCAGGCAGACTGGAGAGACATGCAGCAGAGGCGGGCGGGCGGACAGGCTGGCAGGAGAGACATACTGAAACCAGGACAGGCATAGCAACACACACCAGGCCAAAGCTGGGAGACCTGTGCAAAGGCAAAACAGAAGAGACTCCTTCTATGGACCCCAACAAGATATCATTGGTCGCTCAAGTGGTCCGTTGGCCCTTTAAGACTGGGCTCAAAGTGCATGTGCGCGACCAGGGGAGGTGGCTTTGGTCTGTGCTAGAGGAACTGCAAGGGAGCGGCCTGCTTGAGCAGCAATGCAGCCCAGAGCTCCAGACTGAACCATAAAACCCGGCCCCACTGATACAAGGTAAGCCGGGGCACGGCCATGGCTGTGACAATTCTGTTCTCACTTTAATATAGATAATTTTAGTAGCAGCAATAAATCTAAATTTCACTGTAATTCTTCCTTACCACCGTATATTTCACTTTATTTCACAATTTTGAATGATGGTGTACTTTGTACATTTGCAAATAAAGCATGAGTTCAAAGTGAAGTTTAAAGTGATGGTTTCAGTAAAACAAACTGTTCCTCAGAGAGATGGCTTGTTGATAAAAGGGGAGTTTGTTGTCATAAGAGAAAGAACCAGAAAGAAGATGATTATGACATTGCAAGAATCACATTATATACTTATTCTCCAAGTGTATATAATGCAGGGGCACTTTCTCTCCCACCTCCTAAAATAACCCCTGTAACAAATGATTTAGAAAGAATATGGACAAACATTTCTGCAATCACAGCAGTGTATTCTGGTTAATTGTCCATAGCAGTCCAGTTATAAAAATTGGTTTGGTGCTCGGACACAGACCCTAGTCCCAAATGTATAACAGGCCTCTGATATGAATCACAAAAATAAGGCTGGCCCTGAAGCCAGCAATGAATGTTGAGGAAAAAAGGTTTTCGGGGGATATACATAGTTTAAAAATCAACTTCAGAGAATACATTGCTAAGGAGAGCAAGGTAGTTAACACACGTGTGTTACTGCCCTAATGCATGTTCTTTGCCTCTTAACGTGCTAAGGGACAGTAATGAATGTTATGTCACTGTAATACACATTAAAATTAAATAAGGGTGGGCAATGATTAAAAATTTTAATTGCACAATTAATCACACTTAATCACAGCATGCACTTTGGACACATGCTTTTCAATTTTTTTTTAACGTTGGCCCAGACATCCTTTTAAACAAATGCTCAGTGTGGCTGATTTTCCTTCACAACACGTTATTCAATTAGGGGTAAGGAACGCTAAAAATCTTTAATCAAAATTAATCGTGGTATTAAAAATTTTAATTACATGATTAGTCGCACCTCTGGGCTAGATGACTTGGTACTAGTAAAGTCCCACTACACGGAAATTGTTTAAACCTGCTGGATATAATGATAAGTTACATACACACACTTCCTTCCCACAGCACATTGTTCCCCTTCCCTTCCATACAGGTACCTATCTTTCTCCTTTCCTGCTGCATCCTTCCCCTGTACATACACCCAAGTGGCTCCCCTTCTGTTGTTAAACCTGTTGCCCCTGACCCACAGACATGCATTTCTCTCCTGCTGCTGATGCTGAACCCCCGCCCCCAGCACTCAAGTCCAGCACCACCCCCCCCTTCGCATTTAACTTTTTTTTTTTTTAACAAATTTGTATTTAATATATATGAAATACATTCATAATATGCCCATTACAACTAAGCACAATTGGTCTGTCAAACATACAATGAAGATATTGAAATGTTGAACCACAACAACTTTGAGTTACCCAACCACCCACCCCTGAACAGTTACCTCGCATTTATCTTAACACTTACCTTGCTCTTCATTGGGTCTCTGGCAATGATTCCAAAATGCTACCTACAACTGACACAGATGCCTCCCCTCTGCTATGTTTATGCCAAGGTGAAATAGGATAGGCAGGGGAGACAAAGCAATGCTGGACAACAGTCAGAAGTAAAAAATCTAGATTACTCTTAAAAAATGTAATTGCAGCAAAATTTTTTAAAGAAATTAATCGCATTAATAGTGCATTAAATGTCCACCCTTAATATTAAATACTGTTGTATACATAGTAATGAGATGCAAAGCACACAAATGAATGCAAAATAGCTTATTACTATGTAAACAAAATAATACAGCTTGCAATGAACATAACAAGCCAGCAGTATTTTTCTGTACTGGGAGCATCAGGCCACAAGGCCGCAACCTGATGCTCCTGGCTGCTTCTTAAACTGGGCAAAAAACTACCAAAACACTCCTCACTCTCCTATAGGCCTCCCCAGGGTCTTACCTTTAGTAATCCCTTGTGTCTAGGGGAACTCCCTAGTTTCTCCTGCCCATTGCTGGCACCAAGTTCAAAATGGCACCAGTAGTGCCATTTTGTAGTCCTGTAGACCTTGCCTTATATGGCAGCTTGACCCCTAGTAGTAGTTATGGTGATACTACCCCTAGGGATTGCCAGCACCATTTTAAACCCAGTGCCAGCAAAGGGCAGGACCAACGGGGAATTGCTCCTGCCCCTATCTCTTTAAACATCAGGGATTATTAAAGAGAGATTTTGGGAAGCCAACAGGAGGATGGGGGATGCATTGAGTGATAGGGAGGGCTTTGGAGTGAGGGAGCATCAAGAAAGAGTTGTATTGGGGCATCAGGAGGGAATGTCTATAAGGGGTTATAGTCTGAGAGGCATCAAGAAGAGGGTTATATTTGGGGAGGGCATCTGTTAGGTGTTTACGGGGTAGGGGCTTTCAGGAGGTGGGTTGCATTTGGGGGGACATTAGGAGAGGGTGTCTTCAAGGCAGGGAGGGCATTGGCACAGAGGTTGTTAAGGGGAATATCACTGGCAGTTTGACCATCCCTTTTTAAGATGAGGTTTGATACTACCGGGCTGTGCGAATAGCACTGGTTGTGAGTTTGATCACAGGTAGCGATACTTATACATCACAGGCATGACTAACCTGCAATTCTGAGCTACTTCAGGTTAGTCACTCCCATGGCAAATTAAGATGCGGTAAAACCTCAACTTTGATTGCACCTTAATAACTATCCTACTAAATGTTAAACTCATTGAAGCAATTTTTGTATACTGATTTGTACTCCAAAAATCCCAATTGAGATCTAAAACTGTCAGAATTGTATCCATTGACTAGATTTTTACCTTGCAAGTTCTCATATTTGATGTTTCGTTTTGTTGTTATTCTCTTTCTGGTAGATCTCTAAAAGATCAGGTTTAAATATATGGTTTATGTTAAAAAGACATGCAACATATGTGCCACATGCATGATTTTAATTAGTATAAAGTTGTGTTTATTTTGGCAGGAAGTTTAATTGCTTAACTTGGCTGGCTATTAGAAAGTTTTTAGATTGCTCTACAGCACTCAGGTACCTCCTGTGAACCGCATAAGAACTGCTATACTGGGTCAGACCAAAGAGCCATCTTCTAGGCCAACATCCTGTTTCTAGTAGTGGTCAATCCAACTGAGGTCAATACCAATTTATTATATCTCTAAAGAGGAACTGCAAATGCTCCGTCTCACAATCTGGATGGAGCTGAATTACTCCCTGTGGGTGTGTAATAGTTCACAGATATTTAGCATATAATCTTAGAAGGTGGAAACAACTTTTAAATTAAAAAGACAGTTATGGAAAGAGAGATTTATGGAATGAAGGGAAGCCTATAAAAATACAGCTGTGCAACTGGAGACACAGCTTCCAAAACTATTCCACTTAAAATAACTTTATTGCTCTTCTTATTCAGCCCAATTGCAAGAGTAACTCATGCTAGAATGGCTACCATTCAGACATAACATTAAACCATTTTACAGGACCTATTTCCCTCTTGTTTTCAGGCATATGAGGAAGGATATTGCTCCAGCAATAGGTGCCATAGTTAATGCCTGATTGAGGTCTTGTACGTTGCTGGAGCCCTGACAATTGAAACAGTCTACTACCCACTATTGAAAAGAATCTTTAGATCCTTCAGTTCCTTGTTATTACTGTCTGATTTGTTCTTTGCCCTCTGTAGCTACAGGTATTGAAAAAAAGCAGGCCTAACTCAGTTGAATAATTTTGTCAATCTTTGAGATTTTGGACACAGTTCAGTTAAGCTTTAGGAAAATACACCTGTTTTCCTCAATTAAGTGACTCATCAGGACCAGGATCATTGCTCACATTTCTTCTTGGTTTATTGGATATTTCAGCAGCCTTTGACACTATTGATCATAAGATTCTTCTTGCGTGGTTGAAATCATTTGGACTTGCGAATACTGTGCTGTGTTGGCTTACTACTTGTCACATAGAGCAAGCAAGGTGGAGATTCTTGTTCAGCTATTATGCCATTTATCGCTGGGCTCCTATATGTCTCATCCTTGTCTGCCCTATTTAATCTATATTTAGTATCTATATGTTTGAAATTTGGTGGTCTGAATGCTTACTACCACATTTACACACAAGATCCTCAAGTAACAAGAAATGCAGTCTGAGACCAAGAAAATGTGGCAGAAAGATACAGAAATATTTCCCATCATTTTGGGTGCCACATGCTTGATCCTAAAGAACTTCCAGGCACATCTGGATAGGTTTTCTATACCTGATATGAACTGCAGAAAGAAGCTGTCTTTGTTATAATGCAAGTACTATGGTGAGCGTTAGCAGTAAATCTGAGAGACTGAGATCATACTCCACATATCCTGACTTAGGAGTGAGGTTCATTCCTGTCATGGTATGAGCAATTCCAATGTCTACAGGTTACTATTTTTCCTCTGTGTGACCGCACCTTGGGTACTGTTTGCAGTTCTGGTTGCCACATTTCACAAAAGGTGTAGCGAAATTAGAAACAATATAGAGAAAGGTGACTAATATGATTAAGGCGATGGAATAACTCACATGAGGAAAGGCTAAAGAGGTTAGGGCTCTTCAGCTAGAAGAGATGGCTGAGGGGGAGTTATGATAGAGGTCTACAAAATCCTGAATGGAATTTATTTATTTGTTGCATTTGTATCCCACATTTTCCCACCTATTTGCAGGATCAATATGGCTTACAATGTTCCATCTTGGTATTCGCCATTCAAGAGTAAAGAAACAATTGGTATTAAATGAAGAACAAGTATAACATAATAGAGTTGGGCAATCCGGTATAAAGAAAACAGAGTAACAGGAAGTAGTGATGTGATAGAATTCCTATTACTGATCATTGTGGTATGCCTTATTGAAAAGATAAGTCTTTAGTAATTTTCTAAAGTTCAGTAGGTCGTAAATAGTTCTCAGGTCAAGTGGTAGTGCATTCCACACCTGTGTGCTCATGTAGGAAAAGCTGGACGCATGTGTTAGTCTATATTTTAGACCTTTACAGCTTGGGAAGTGAAGATTTAGGAATGTGCATGCTGATCTTTTAGCATTCCTGGGTGGCAGGTCAATAAGGTCTAACATGTAGGCCGGGCATCTACGTGAATAATTTTATGAACCAACGTGCAGACCTTGAACACAGTACGTTCTTTAACTGGAAGCCAGTGTAACCTTTCTCTTAGGGTTTAGCACTTTCGTATTTTGTCTTTCCAAATATGGGTCTGGCTGCAGTGGTTTGGGCTGTTTGAAGTTTCTTGATGATATTCTCTTTACAGCCAGCATATAGTGCATTGCAGTAGTCTAGATGACTTAGCACCATTGACTGTACTAGGTTGCGAAAAATGCTTCTAGGGAAGAAAGGTTTTAGTCTTTTGAGGTTTTTTTTTTGTTACATTTGTACCCTGCACTTTCCCACTCATGGCAGGCTCAATACAGCTTACATGGGGCAATGGAGAGTTAAATGACTTGCCCAGAGTCACAAGGAGCTGTCTGTGCCTGAAGTGGGAATTGAACTCAGTTCCTCATTTCCGCAGGACCAGAGTCCACCACCCTAACCACTAGGCCACTCCTCCACATTGAATGGAATATCTTCTTAGTTGTATTCTTCACATGGCTTTCAAGTGTGAGATTTCGATCAATGGTAACTCCAATGAATGAACTGGTTAGATGCAATTCAATTGTTTACTTTTTCAAAAAGTTCAAAAACTAGGGGGGCACACCATGAAGTTATGTAGTAGCTTATTTAAAACAAATAGGAGAAATATTTTTTCACTCAATATATAGTTAAGCTCTGAAATGTGTTGCCAGAGGATGTGGTAAAAGTAGTTAACATATCTGGTTTTTAAAAAAAGATTTGGACATATTGCTAGAGGTAACGTCCATAAAGACCTGGGGAAAGCTACTGCTTATCCCTAGTAATAAATAGCATGGAGTCTTGCTACATTTTGGGATTCTGCCAGGTTCTTGTGACTTGGATTAGACACTTTTCCTGGATTCTAGGCTGAAAATGAAATCACAGGTATTCAATCTCTTTTTAAGGCTGCTACTTGAGCAGATTGAAACCTGTGTGCCATATAAAGATTTAGGACTGTGTTGAGTCTTGTTTTGTCCAAGTTGGATTACTGTAATTCTCTTTATGTAGGGCTTTCACAAGCTAGCTGTTTATGGTCCTGACAAACACAGCAATATTTAGAAAACAGCTGAAAGCTAGTTTCTCACAGGCATTCTCTTAAAGTTTGGTACTTGCTATATTAAACCTGAAGGACAGTCTGATGGTGTTCACTAGCAGGGGCATTTTCGAAAGAGAAGGGCGATTAATACAGACAGAGGGTAATACAGTATAGAAAAAAAGCAACACTGGGCCTTCAAGACTAGGACAAGCTTTTTTTCTTTTCGAAAGAGAAGGGTGCCCATCTTCCGACACAAATGGGGATCCTCTCAGGATCGCCCAAATCAGCATGATCGAAAGACGATTTTGGGTGCCCTCAACTGCAGTCTGTCGCGGGGACAACCAAAGTTCACCGGGGCGTGTTGGAGGCGTAGCAAAGGCGGGACTGGGGCGTGCTTACAAGATGGGCGTCCTCGGCCACTAATGGAAAAAAGAAGGACATCCCTGATGAGCATTTGGTCGACTTGGTCCATTTTTTTTCATGACCAAGCCTCAAAAAGGTGCCTGAACTGACCAGATGACCACCGGAGGGAATCAGGGATGACCTCCCCTTACTCCCCCAGTGGTCACCAACCCCCTCCCACCCTAAAACAAAAAATTAAATTTTTTTTTGCCAGCCTCAAATGTCACACCCAGCTCCATGACAGCAGTATGCAGGTCCCTGGAGCAGTTTTAGTGAGTGCAGTGCACTTCAGGCAGGTGGACCCAGGCCAATCCCCCCCATACCTGTTACACTTGTGGTGGTAAATGTGAGCCCTTCAAAACCCACCCGAAACCCACAGTACCCACATGTAGGTGCCCCCCTTCACCCCTTAGGGCTATGGTAGTGGTGTGCAGTTGTGGGGAGTGGGTTTTGGGGGGTTGGGGGGCTCAGCACCCAAGGTAAGGGAGCTATGCACCTAGGAGCAATTTGTGGTCCACTGCAGTGCCCCCTATGGTGCCCGGTTGGTGTCCTGGCATGTCAGGGGGACCAGTGCACTACAAATGCTGGCTCCTCCCATGACCAAATGGCTTGGATTTGGTCGTTTTTTAGATGGGCGTCCTCGGTTTCCATTATCGCCGAAAACTGAGGACGACCATCTCTATGGTCGACCATCTCTAAGGTCGACCTAAATGTTGAGGTTTGGGCATCCCCGACCGTATTATTGAAACGAAAGATGGACGCCTATCTTGTTTCGATAATAGCGGTTTCCCCACCCCTTCACGGGGCCGTCCTGTGGGGGCGCCCTCAGGAAAACTTGGGCACCCCGTTCGATTATGCCACTCCACCTGACCCTAATACTATACTGAAATAAGACTATTCGTATTTGATTATTGGCCATATTAGCTCTAGCCAGTATTTTTCTGGCAGAATAATTTTTTTTTTTTTTTTTTGTAATTTGGGAACATGTGTGTTGCTTTTCATTTTTTGTCTTCTGCAGACTGATGTTTGTTGTTTGACTTTATTATCTATGTTTGAATTCATTATGTATATTTATACTGAATTTCATGATAGGCAGACTAGAAATACTTTAAATAAATAAGGGCCTCTTTTACTAAACCACGCTAGCGATTTCTGCATGGCAAATGTGACCCAGCCCATTCAAAATGATAGGGCTGTAGCGCATTTGCCGCACTGGGAATTGCTAATGTGGTTTATTAAAAGAAGCCCTAAGTTTGCTGGTCTGGAATAAAACACCAGTATTTTATGTAACTTGAAATAATTCCTGGAAAATCAGGACTACAACAGATTTTGGATTATACCATTGCATCCATCCTCTGATGCCTCAGTGAGAATAATTTTAGCACAGGTCACCTTAGCTAAAGAGGCACATAAATGCATATGTTATGCCTATTTCATAATGGCTCAACATAGAAAAAGGTCCAAAAACAGAGGTGAAAAGAAATACAGTGGGCCTGGATTTCAGCCGGCGGAAGTCCATGCCAGCTGTCTTACCGGATACTCAATGCCAGGCCATGTCTGGGCACCAGCATTAAAAATCTGGCTATACATTAGCTGCTGAAGCGTGCGTGGTTACAAGCAATATTCAGCCCTTCACTACATAAGCTGAACCACTTAAAGAGAGAACTGCTATTTATGTGGCCAAGGGCTGAATATCGGCACTTAACCTCATAAGTGTCGACTCCACCCCTGGAATGCCCACAAGTTCACCAGTTTTGGCTCAGGTGCTAGCCACAAATATTCAGTGGTGCTCACTGGTTAAGATGCACTGAATATTCGTGGTTAGGTGGCCCCAGGGCTGGAGCCTCTCCTGCCCACTTAAATCACTGTGAACATTGGCTGGATTATCTTCAAAATGCAACCTCACACCAACATCAAAATTAACGATATAACAGCATTATTTCTATACAAATAGCTAGAGGGACCATCAAGAACAGGGGTGAGGAAAATCACAATTCTGTTTCCTCAACTGATGAACCACATTCAAAAAGATATAACCAGGAAAGAGTTGGTCCAGAGGGTGGCTACTAATATGGTCAGTGGTCTTCATCATAAAGCATATAGAGACAGACACATAGAAATCAAAATGTATATCTTGGAAGAAAGATGAGAAAGAGAGGAGCTTTGATTGAGATATTTAAATATCTCCATGGCATAAATGCACAGGAGGCGGATCTCTTTCAATTGAAAGGAAGCTGTGGAATGAGAGAGTATAAGATGAAGTTGAAGAGGGATAGACTCAAAAGTAATCTACAAAACTACTTCTTTATGGAATGAATGGGACGCGTGAAACAATCTCTCAGTGGAGGTAGTGAAGCGAGGACTGGATCTGAATTCAAGAAAGCATGGGACAGGCATGTGGGATCTTTCAGGGGGATGAAAAGATAGTGGTTGATATAGATGGGTAGACTGGATGGACAATATGGGCTTTATTTGCTGTCATTTTCTATATTTCTATTCAATTATCAGTCCCAACAGCAACAAAAGTATCAATTGTGCAAATGCATTAAAAAAAAAAGCAAAAAACTTTTTTATACAGTCATTTTATATACAGAAAAAAAATTGCATTACTTGAGAGCCATCAGCAATAGATACCAAAGGGAGATGGGACTTGATATACTGCCTTTCTGTGGCATTTTGTGACTGCATTCAAAGCAGTTTATGTATATACAGGTACTTATTTTGTACCTGGGGCAATGGAGGGTTAAGTGACCTGCCCATAGTCACAAGGAGCTGCAGTGGGAATTGAACCCAGTTCCCCTGGATCAAAGTCTGCTGCACAAACCACTAGGCTACTCCTCCACTCCAAGCAAGCATGTTTTAGGCCCCAAGCTCTGCGTCACAACATAAGCCATACTGGGTCTGACCAGTGGTCCATCTAGCTCAGTATCCTGCTTCCAACAGTGGCCAATCCAGGTCACAAGTACTTTGCAGAAACCCAAATAGTAGCAACATCCCATGCTACCAATCCCAGGGCAAACAGGGGCTTCCCCCATATTTAACCAGATTATTATTATTAAAGAAGCTGTTTATTGAGTATCAGAAAACTGCAAAATACAAAGACAACTGTGTAAAAGCAACAAGATTTTAGCTTGTATATAGGACATAATTCACACCACTAACCAGTTAAGTAAGTAAAAAAGACTGTTCTAGATTATGCAAATAAATAGCATCTAGATAGAAATGCAAAGACAGTGCTTTCTGACCTAGGTTTAACTCCTAGACTCAGGTCCTACTCTGTTTCAGCATTTGTAGCCCCTGGGATGGAATTTTAACCCCTATGCAGCAGTGACACCTAAAGGCTAGTGTAAGAATGCAATGTTAAGCTCTGGAATGAAGGATGCCCTTAGGCCTCCTGACTACACGAGTGGGGGAAGGAGGAGATTTGGGACATGAAGACTCAAGGAGTCTTAGCCTAGTATGACCTGGTTCACACTGAACTGGAAGACAAAGAAGCAGAAGAAAGCACTTTGAAAAATACATATTAGTTACAGATATTGGACCAGACAGAACTTGAAAAAAAAGTGACATTTTAAACCAAGAAATAAATAAGACCAAAAAGCTGTGTAAGCTAAAGTATTAACAGAGGAAGAGCACTGCTGAACCAGTCCTGTGGTTGAAGCTGCAGTGCAGGGGGAGAGTAAGAAGAAATTCTTTGGCCATATGGTGGCATCCTTGGGCCAGTGAGGGTCACAGGCCACCTCGGATTTCTGTTTAGGAGAGGAAGTGAAGCTAGAGGGACAAAAAGTTAGTATTTCCCCTCTTCAAGAATATTAAAAGAAACTAAAAACCACTGTTTAACAAATATGAATGAGTGGGGAAAGGTTCAGGAGGGAAGGAGTCAGGAATCTAATAAGTACATCCTCTAGGGAGACACAGCATAGCTAACTAATAGCATTAAGAAGAAACAATTTTAGACAATGGCATAAAAGGGAGAAAGTAACAGAGTGGGAAACCAGGGTTTGAATCCTGTGCCTGCCACTGCTTGTTACCTCGGGCAAGTTACTATCTCCCAGGGATGGGCATTGATTTGCAACAATAGGAAAAATGTTAACGAGATAATAAGTAGGAAAAAAGAAACAGAAAAAGTCACATTTTATTGTTTGCTGCTAATAGTGTGTGCTCTTTTGAAGAGTGCAGTTATTTACAAAGAGACACCAATTGTGCATTCAGTAAACGGTGCCCACAGTTAGGTACCGGAATAATCAGTGCTAAACTAGTATTTTGCAAAAGGCACTCTGTGCTGAGCCCCCTGTATAGAATACTAGTGTAGGGCCAGGTTCTGAAAATGGTGTCTAAAATCTAGACACGTCCAAAAGTTAGACGTGGTGCACAGAATAGCACATAGGGCTGGGGAACGCACCTACATTTTGGTGCAGTCATTTACGCACGTGCATACGTTTGAGGTATACCTCTGACACGCCCACACTCCTTCCATGACTGCGCCCCATTGTCAGCTAGGCACGTTAGAATTTATGTGCGCCTCTTTTTAGAATACTCCTTAAAAGAAGCGCACAAATTCCAATTATTGTCAATTAGTGATGAATGGTTATCGGCCAATTATCATCACTGATTGGCTTGTTACTCAGTTAAGTACTGTGTGTAAATTGGGTGCATGCACAATTTGATGTGTGCTACTCACCGTGCTTTATATAGAATCTGGGGATTAGTGCACATTTCGCGCCTAACTTTGGGTGCCAGAGGTTATGCGTGCCAAAAGCTAGTGTAAAAGCTGGCACCCAACCTATGGCAGTTAGACATGCAAATGACAGTGCCTAAATTCTAGGAATGCCCCTGAGCCGCCCAAGCCCCTCCTATGGCCATGCACCCTTTGGAGTTGCACTTTATGAAAATTAGGCACCAATGTTATAGAAGAGGGTTAAAGGCAGATCCACATGTGAATCCTAATTAATGTCAATCAACGCCAATAATTGATATTGCCTTATTAGCTAATTAGTTTATGCTTGGATCTGTCATCCTCGCCCAAAATTACATGCCTAGCTTTTGACCTATATAAGAATCTGCCAGATAGTGCAACTTCTTGCAAGAGATACACTCAGTTTTACTCCCATAACAAAAAGTGACCAAATGAACATGAATAAACGTTCCGGCAAACATGGCAGACTACACGAACTGGAAAGTTTCTGGCCGTCCATCCCTACTATCTCCCATTATCTTAGATACCCACTGATTGTAAGCTCTTTGGAGCAGGGGAATATTATATGTGAATGCTTATAACCACTGTACAGTTCTACGTACATTCAATAATGCTATAAAATGAGAGGCCAGGAAGGAGCGGTTCCTTCCCAGTTAGCTCACACTGACCAGGTCCTGCCCAGATATTCAGTGGCATTTTATTGGCTACTGTCACTGAATATCTCCTCAGTCTGTTTTGACATTATCAGAGTCCTGCTGGAACATGCCCGGGGTGGAGTCCAGATGGAACCAGGACTTTTCAGTCCATTAACCAGGTAATTACATGGATAACCAGAGGACAGTAAAAAGGCTTTCCTAAAGTTATCTGAGTGCTGGTCTGAATACTGCTGGTATCCAGATAAATCTCAGTGACCACACATGAATATTCAGTATTGGTACCCGGGTACCGCTTGGCACTAATATTCTGGTATAAAATGTCTGCGGTGGCCAATGTTAAAGAAAAATAAAAAGCACTGGCTGCTATGGGCTAAATATTAGCCTGTAAAAGTATTATTACTATGAAGCACATAGAACATTTCAGAAGACAGAGAGAGGAAGACAGGCTGCTGGAGTACTAGATGTACTGGATATATAATGAATTAGATACTGAGGCTATGTCTACTAAAGAAGCTTGGAAATGGGCTTAGGGCTAGATTCAGGGGACCCCCACTGCAGGCTTACCAAGCGCCAATCCAGAACTACAAAAATATGTTCTATTTTTGTAGCTCTGGAACTTAACTGGTCGTAATCGGGCAACTTTGCGCGTTGCCCAGTTACCGTCAGGTTTGCATGGGAGCCCTTACCGCCATCTCAGTGAGTGGTAGTAAGGGCTCCCCCTTGCATGGCCATGCCTATTTTCAGCCTTTTTTACCTGCTGCGGTAAAAACGGCCCCCACTGCTAGTGCAGGGCGCACAGTGCGTCTGCCTCAGGAGGCTCAACTTCAGCTGGACTTGTAAATCCCTTGGATTGTTTAAAGACAGATATATGCACAACACCATCAAGCAGCCCCTCCTCCCTCACTGTGTTGGGTTGTGATGGCAAAATAAAAGCAGCTGCTAACAGTAGCGCAGCTGATAAACAACCTGAACAATTCATTTTGACAACAAAAACCAAAAGACCATGGAACTGTGGTTTAAATCAGTAAGAGGCCAGTTCCGTGGTATTTTGGTTTTTGTTGCCAAAACGAATTGTTCAGGTTGTTTTGTTTTTCCTCTTTTTCTACAGTGCACTAAAGCCAGTACAAAGGACAAACAAAGGCCTACTTTTGAACTGTTTGCAAACTAATTTTTTAACAAATTTGTTTTGCATGCCTTGTCTTGTGAATGAACTTGTGCTCCAGCTTGAATTGCTGCTGGGTAAAAGGAGGGAAGCCTACTGTTCAGAGCATACTTTACTACATTTTCCTCTTCATGATGCAGAGTAATGGTTTCCAAACCTATCCTGGGGACCCCCAGTCAGTCGGGTTTTCAGGATATCCAGTATGAATATGCATGACATAGACTTGCATGCAATGACGGCAGTGTATGTAGATCTCTCATATGCATATTTATTATGGATATCTTGATAATCTGACAGGCTGGGAGTCCCCCAAGACATGCTTGGGAACCAGAGGTTTAGAGAGCTGTGCTTCACATACACAAAAAACAAGATATATGATAAATGTGGTTTGATTATGCAGTATATCATATTCAATAAGTAATCAAATATTCTAAGGAATAGGCTGGATTATTCATGGCTATTTCCACACCTCTGTTTGCTCTGAAGCTTTCTTTGTGCTTGTAAGAGAAAAGGGATGGGATTTGATATGCCACCTTTCTGTGCTTACAATCAAAGTAGTTTACATATTATTTGGAGGTACTTATTTTATATCTGGGGCAACGGAAGGTTGAGTGACTTGCCCGAGGTCACAAAGAACTGCAGTGGGAACAGAACCCAGTTCTCCTGGTTCTCAGGCCACTGCTCTAACAATTAGGCTACTCCTCCACTTGAGGAGAAATAACTGAGTGCTAGAGGGGAATTTTAGTTTGCTTCCCGCATCCAGGCCCACCATAGCTCCCGTGATTCAGTGTTTTCAGTGGCTCTCAGGAGAGACTTTGATTCATTTACATACTCTCTTGGCTACACTGGAAGAGAAACATGGGGTTTCACTCAATGAGCACTAACCCTGGGCAGAGGTCTGTGCTTGTTTTCCCTCTTTAAAAACATGTGGTTTTGAAACTGAGAGGGATGAACATTTTGAAAAAAAGCCTAGGGTTGTGTTGTGATCAGTTCCTGTTGGAAGAGACTAGTCTTTGGGAACTGGAAATGGGAGTTAGGAACAATGCATGGAGCGTATACCCTAACTTAACTTCACTCTTTCCCCTTACAGGTGTCACAGCTGTCTACAGCACGGAGACTGCTGTTTCTTACCTTCACGTTCCTCGTCTATGCTGTGGACTCTGCCAAGGCTTATGGAACATCAGAGACGCTCTGTGGGGGAGAGCTTGTCGACACGCTGCAGTTTGTCTGTGGGGACCGAGGATTTTATTTTAGTAAGTAAGACTGGAACCACTTCATGTGTTCCGGCACTTGAATACCTTCTATGCTGAGCAGGAGTCCTGTAACTGCATTGCTGCCAGTGGAAGGTGATGCTTCAATATTGTGTTTTCAATTGCTAGGGACTGGCAGGTTCCCTGGAGTCCTGCAGAGCTTGCCTGTCCCTCAGTACTGAAAATGTTATAGTGAAATAGCCCCCCCCCCCCCCCCCCACTGGCAGGACTGTAGGTGGAGGACTCCCGCTCAGCATAGAGGGAACAGTGGTCCTCAGGGTCCACAACCAAATCATGTTTTCAGAATAATGGTGAATATGCAAACTAGTCACCATAGAAAACATGGAGGTAATTCCGTGACCGGGCACCTGAATTTAGGTGCCCGCTTTACATGGGCAGTGAGCCTATGCTGTCCTAGAATACTAACCTAAGTCACCACCAACACACTTAGATGTGATATTTACAGATGTAGTTTATATGCTTCTGTTAGTTAAGCTTGTAAATTTCAGCCTTGCCTCTGTCTTATTCATGCCCCTCCCCTGTGAACAACCTCCTTACAATTGTATGCTAAGCCATTTTATATCGTAAGTACAAAACAGTAGTTGAGTACACCACTGTCATTTACATAAGTGCACACTTATAAGTGTAGATGCTAATACTCTAAATTTAAGCATGCAACAGTGCTTAAATTTAAGCGACTTGTTATAGAATGAGGGGGCATATGCAAATAAGTCTTGCACATATTTATACAAGCTCTTTGTTGTACACTACCTTGGGTAAATATCTTTATAGAGGTGGGTAATAAATCTTAATAAATAAATAAAATAAGATGTTCTGCTATTTCCTGACAACAAGACAGGTTTGGGGTGCTTGAGGACTGGGTTGATACAGGCATAGAGTTAAACAGCTTAGCGAGCGAGGACCAGGATGTGTTTTTCTAAAAATGACTGAATGCTCCAGCAATTGAGGACAGCTAACTTGAGAAACGGCTACCAGATCCCAGGAAGGCCGCAGGCACGCAAATTACCCACTCCTGACGAAAAATAACAATATAGGACTCTTTCAAGGCCCTGTAGTTGGAATGAGCACACTTTAAATCCTTTAACGAGGATCCATTGGAGGTGAAGTCTGGTGCCAGCAGCCACGGTTATTCCAGCTCCAAAAGTGTATACAGTGGGGGAAATAAGTATTTGATCCCTTGCTGATTTTGTAAGTTTGCCCACTGACAAAGACATGAGCAGCCCATAATTGAAGGGTAGGTTATTGGTAACAGTGAGAGATAGCACATCACAAATTAAATCCGGAAAATCACATTGTGGAAAGTATATGAATTTATTTGCATTCTGCAGAGGGAAATAAGTATTTGATCCCCCACCAACCAGTAAGAGATCTGGCCCCTACAGACCAGGTAGATGCTCCAAATCAACTCGTTACCTGCATGACAGACAGCTGTCGGCAATGGTCACCTGTATGAAAGACACCTGTCCACAGACTCAGTGAATCAGTCAGACTCTAACCTCTACAAAATGGCCAAGAGCAAGGAGCTGTCTAAGGATGTCAGGGACAAGATCATACACCTGCACAAGGCTGGAATGGGCTACAAAACCATCAGTAAGACGCTGGGCGAGAAGGAGACAACTGTTGGTGCCATAGTAAGAAAATGGAAGAAGTACAAAATGACTGTCAATCGACAAAGATCTGGGGCTCCACGCAAAATCTCACCTCGTGGGGTATCCTTGATCATGAGGAAGGTTAGAAATCAGCCTACAACTACAAGGGGGGAACTTGTCAATGATCTCAAGGCAGCTGGGACCACTGTCACCACGAAAACCATTGGTAACACATTACGACATAACGGATTGCAATCCTGCAGTGCCCGCAAGGTCCCCCTGCTCCGGAAGGCACATGTGACGGCCCGTCTGAAGTTTGCCAGTGAACACCTGGATGATGCCGAGAGTGATTGGGAGAAGGTGCTGTGGTCAGATGAGACAAAAATTGAGCTCTTTGGCATGAACTCAACTCGCCGTGTTTGGAGGAAGAGAAATGCTGCCTATGACCCAAAGAACACCGTCCCCACTGTCAAGCATGGAGGTGGAAATGTTATGTTTTGGGGGTGTTTCTCTGCTAAGGGCACAGGACTACTTCACCGCATCAATGGGAGAATGGATGGGGCCATGTACCGTACAATTCTGAGTGACAACCTCCTTCCCTCCGCCAGGGCCTTAAAAATGGGTCGTGGCTGGGTCTTCCAGCACGACAATGACCCAAAACATACAGCCAAGGCAACAAAGGAGTGGCTCAGGAAGAAGCACATTAGGGTCATGGAGTGGCCTAGCCAGTCACCAGACCTTAATCCCATTGAAAACTTATGGAGGGAGCTGAAGCTGCGAGTTGCCAAGCGACAGCCCAGAACTCTTAATGATTTAGAGATGATCTGCAAAGAGGAGTGGACCAAAATTCCTCCTGACATGTGTGCAAACCTCATCATCAACTACAGAAGACATCTGACCGCTGTGCTTGCCAACAAGGGTTTTGCCACCAAGTATTAGGTCTTGTTTGCCAGAGGGATCAAATACTTATTTCCCTCTGCAGAATGCAAATAAATTCATATACTTTCCACAATGTGATTTTCCGGATTTAATTTGTGATGTGCTATCTCTCACTGTTACCAATAACCTACCCTTCAATTATGGGCTGCTCATGTCTTTGTCAGTGGGCAAACTTACAAAATCAGCAAGGGATCAAATACTTATTTCCCCCACTGTATAACAATTTAAGAAACAGCATCCCAGAATATATGATATAGGTCCAAGGGCCTTAAATGGACTATGTTTGTACACGTGCATTTTTTTAGTAACATACGCATGTACATTGTAACTGCATCTCCACTCCTCCCAATCTATGCATCTGGAAATGCCTTCACATAAAAGATGCGCTCTTCCCATGTGCATACTTTATACATGCAGCTTTATAAGTGCTCTTTTCCACATATAAACCAGGCTGTATACGTGGAAAAGCTTTTTAAAACTCCCCCAACACTGGCACTCAACCACATACGATAATTGACGCTAGCATTCCAAATGCAAACTGCCACGTATTTAAGGGAAAAAAAAACACAGGAGCAGAGGGTGACTTCCAGCCTGGGAGGAGATATTTGAAAGTTCTTTATTTATAAAGCACCAGTAGAATGACCTGACCTGGGTCCGTGTTTTGGGGGACACAGCTGCCTGTCTTGGAGGGTCAGAAGAAACCCCTATGTTCATATGGTGAAGCTTAGCAGAGATTGGGTGGCAGAGCCGGTGGTGGGAAGCGGAGCTGGTGGTTGGGAGGCAGGGCTAGTGCTGGGCAGACTTCTATGCTCTGTGCCCTGAAAATAGCAGATACAAATCAAGGTCAGGTATACACTTAAAATAGCACATATGAGTTTATCTTGTTGGGCAGACTGGATGGACCGTACAGGTCTTCCTCTGCCGTCATCTACTATGTTAAACCTGGTGCATCAGATGAATAAATACTCCAATTTAACAAACTGCTCTCGATGTACAATGTTACAGTCTCTCATGAAACAGCTTTGATGTCTCGTGGAGGGTGTGTCCTGCTTCTTCTTTCTTACACCATGTAGTTCTTTAAAGTATTTGATTTAATAGAGAAGGAAATTTTGACAATTTGTCAAAGACAGGCTCTTCTCCTTGCCATAGACATTCCACTGTAATAAATAAGTAGCACCAATATTCCTTACAGCAGGCTTGGCCAGTTCATTGAGGGCTGAATCAGGCCAGATTTTCAGGAAATCCCCAATGAATATTCATGCCCTCTATCTCCATTAAATGCAAATTTCTCTTACACACATTCAGTGGGGATATCTTGAACTTTGGCCTTTTTTGCAACCTTCTAGATCTGAACTTGGACAAGCCTGTGTGAAAAGTGGCCAAGGAGAGTGGTCATGGTAGACCATAGATCACTCAGGCCTGACAATGAATCTGAAGCAGACAGGAAAACCTGAGCCGGAATTGGTATGGAAAGAGGAAGGATCTAAAGTTCCAGCAAAACTATGTTTCCTGCTCCTGTTGCAGCAGCTGATAAAAGAGTTTGTGCTGACTAGGTGCATTCCTTCCCTGCATGTCCTTCTAAATAATACTAGCAGGGGAAAAGTAAGGAGAAGATACAGTAGAGGGAGGGAGAATGAGGATAAGAGCTGGTAGAGCAGACTTCACAAAGACCCTCTGTTCCTTTCCACATTCCTTGGGGGGAGGAGGTGGTAGGTTGTTTACACCAAATTTTTCCATTTGATCTGGTGGGTGATTGTTAAAGAATCCTACGGGAGAAGGACTTTGGGGTAAGGTAGTGAGGTTATTTGTAGGATCCTAACGTTTTGCATATAGTGATTGCTAGTGACTGCTGAATTAAGAGTGTGTGTGTTGTAAATTCACACCTTCTTCAATGCTCGTGGAAATTTGTGTGTAATCTGGGAAAATAGATGGCCATGCTGCCCAGAACAAGTTACCAGCAGCCGTCACCTGCTATGTGACAAGATAGTCTTTTCTATCCTTCTGCCTTCACATGACACTAGAAGTAGTAGAATTCCTTCAAAAAGACGGTAAATAAATCCTAATAAATATATAACACAAAATCAAGCTCATTGCTCCTGGAGCAGAAATAGAATAATATGGGAATAATCTAAGTTCCCATTTCTGTGTTTTGTACATGGAAAATAACTTTGATTGCTGCCCTCTGAAACTGATTTGCTAAGATCCATAATTATTTTTAAATATGGAAAATGTGCCTTCTTTCCTTCTTGTCCTATTTTCTTTCTGGGGGCTATTTGTTAATTTTAAAACCTTGCTACCTGGCTAATTTACCCCCAGGAACGTCTCCAAACCTTTTTTCAATTCCTCTATGTTGCTTTCCCTGACCACAAAAGATTCCATGACTTGTTTGCTGCATGAAAGTATTTCTTTTTCAATCTGTGTCTTCTCAGTAGCTAGTGCTAGAAGACAAATGTAAATCAGATAGCTGTTAATTAGTCTGGCTATTTCAACAAGATATTTTACTTAAGGCCAACAGTTATAGAGCCATCGAAGTGACTGTCTTAAAAGGATTATTTCTACGTGTGTTTTCTTGCAGGTCGACCCACGGGGAGATCAAGCCGCAAGGTTACCCGAGGCATTGTGGAAGAGTGTTGTTTCAAAAGCTGCGATCTAATGCTCTTGGAAACCTACTGTGCCAAACCGGCCAAGAATGAGCGTGACCTCTCTCCCACTTCCCTCACAGCCCTTCCTCCTCTGAGCAAGGTAGGTGGTATATTATCTCTGTGGAAAATCAGCTGCTTCTAAGCCTTCTCAGAGCCTAGAAGAAATGTACTATCCAATTAAGAATCTGCTGGTGAAGCAGTGAAAGCCAGCATATCAAGTTCTAGTACAGAGGACAAGAGAGGCAGCTTCAACAAAACAGAAATGGAAGGGAGGAGAAAAAAGAGGTGGAGAAAATGAGGCAAGAGCATTCAGGAAGGATGAGATACCTGAAGTGTCGTTCTTCTTGTCTTTCTTCTTGTTTCATTTTTTTTCTGTCAAATTCCTCCTGCTCCTTCTGAACTTCCAGCTCAGTTGACCCTTGAGCCTTCATTTGCAACCATCTGAGGAATTTGTCCCCCTCCCAAATGACTCTAGGCCAAGGATTCTCAACTGAATTTTCAGGACAAACCTAACCAATCAGGTTTTCAGGCTGACCACAATGAATATGCATCAGATTGTCTAGAATGGAGGTAGACCTGACTGGCTTGGTGTGTCCTAAGGACTGAGTTGAGAACCACTGATCTAATGCAATCATTGCTGTGAAGGCCCTCTTGATGAGCTCTAAATCTGGACACTATCCTTCTCGTTCTTGGATGTGCATTTGCATGGATAGATTATAGAATATTATCAGTTACATGTATAAGTTAACTGTAAATGGGCACTTTAACCAAACTGTGGTAAAAAGTGGTCTTAGCACATAATTATGTGGGTCATTTCTGCACATTAAGGCCATTTTTACCAGAGGGGTAAAATGGCCGATTCTTTCCATTTTCTGTGTTAATGGCCATGCGCTAATTAAAAAATCACAAAAACAAACAAAGCAAAGGTGGAAATAAGACTGTACCAAATAACCGAGGCAAACCACGGATAAAGCGTGTCCAAAAGTTTATTTGCCAGTGGTAAACCTGACCCAAAGAAAAGACCCAACGTGGGCCGTGTTTCATCTGAAGAAACTTCCTCAGGGGTCAAATCGGTTCAGATCAGTTAGCTTTACAAAATCATAAAATGTATAGAACGAAAGGACTCTCAAAGTCATGATATCACTGGTGGAAAGAGCGCATCTGCAAGCAAACTGAGCCGTCAGTGTTTTATGATTTTGTGAAGATGACTGATTTGAACCGATTTGACCCCTGAGGAAGGCTCTTCAGCCGAAACATGACCCGTGTTGTGTCTCTCCTTTAGGTCAGGTTTATCACTGGCAAATAAACTTTTGGATGCTCTTTATCTGTGGTTCGCCTTGGTTATTTGGTACAATCCCACTTCCACCTTTGCTTTGTTTTTTGACTTTTCCTGTGGAAAGGTGTGTGGATTCCATCTGTTCTTTCTCATGCTCTAATTTTGCCATTAGTGTGTGAGCCCCTACTGCCACCCATTATGTAGACAGTAAGGGCTCATGCGCTAACTACGCGCTAATTGGTTAGCCTGCAGCAATGTAGCTGCACTAACCAATTAACACAGAACACGCCTACTCTCTGCCCCAGACACGCCCCAATGCTAAATAATAAATGTAATTTTTTAGTGCATGGGTAGCACATGCAAACTGCAAAGTGCCTGAGTGCACCCCGCGGTAAGCCCTCTTTTTGCTGCGGTAAGCACATTAGAATGAGCATAACAAGCTATGTGCAATCTGTGCAAGCCTTCTTTGACACTCATGTTGCTTTTCCCTCTGTCCTCTCTCAGGATGCCTACCGGAAGCCGTTCCATGCTAAGTATTCCAAGTACGATGTGTGGCAAAAGAAGTCTGCACAGCGCCTGCGGAGAGGGATTCCTGCCATACTCCGCGCCAGAAAGTATCGATTGCAAATAGAGGGGCTTCAAGAATTTGAAGAGGCCAAGCATCATCGCCCCCTCATTATTCTGCCTACCCAGAAGCCCCATCTCCTGCAATTCCCTTTAAAGACATCAGATAACCAGAAATGAGCCATTACATGATTTGCACCTAGGATTCCAGTTTTCTTAATTCCTTTTTTTTTTTTTTTTAAACATTCTCCTGGAGACTTCCAAGAGGAGCAGGGGAGGCATTACCCAGCCATGAATCAAAGGGGCGCAACTGTGTTCCTCATTGCCCTTTGCTAAGAAGTGAGGGGGAACTGTAAATGCCACCCAAGCAGCTAATGCTAAGAACAAAATTGCAGAGTTTATGGTGGCAATAACTGTGGCATTGTGTCCTTTCATATACAGAGTTGATTTTTTTTGTTTTTAAAAAATGTTTGTTTGGGGGACGGGGTTTATTTTTTAGCAGTTTGGCTATACCTTCCTCTACTATTTCAAATTGCACTAACATATGTGTGTGTATGTGTGTGTATAAATATATATAAGTATTATATATCTAGACACATACTTGATGCTCTGTAAAGACAATTAAAGTAGTACCCAGACCTTATCTTGACCTACAGAAGAAAACAAAAACAATATGTAAATAGACATATTCCTAGAGCGGAGCGGTATGTTTAACGTTTTTTTTTCTTGCCCACTGTACCACTATTTTTAACCATTTTTATTTTTGTAATATCAAATCTCTGTGCACCTTTTCACTTAATGAAAAAAGATTCCAAGGAGGGCATCTTTCAGGTTGTTTTGTTTAATCCTTTTTCTAAATTTGAATAATTACAGAATTCCAAATCTATTTAGCACCTTTGATCAGTGAAAAGAGAGAGTGAGAGGAGGAGTAAGAGATGAAAAAAGTCCATTTGTAATGGAAGTAGCATCTGCATTGCACACTGTGCAACAGATTAATGTTGATGTTTTATATATCTATATCTAGATATAGATATATATCATATTATATATAATATATATTGTAGCTTTTTTTCTGGCAACAAGAGCACTATTTTTATGGGACAATTTTCATATAGTCGCAAAAAGAGGGATTGTAGTGTTAAGTGTATCATGTGCTATGGTGCTAAAGTAACTTGGGAGTCTTTTACAAAGGCACGCGTTTTTAACGTGCACTAATGATTAGCGTGTGCTAAATGCTAGAGACACCTAAAGGAATATATGGGCATCTCTAACATTTAGCGCGTGCCTGTTTTTCACGCTCACTAAAAACGCTAGTGCGCCTTTGAAAAAGGGGCCCTTGGAGCATAACAAAATATTCTCAGAATGGTGGAAGGAAGATGAAGGGAAGACAACAATATTGAACTTGAAAAATGTTGTAGCTTTTCGTTTTAGGAAAAGTGAGATAAATATATGTATTTTTTTGTTTCTGAAGCATAGAAAGGGGGATCGCAAGAGGTAGTAAGAAAAGGCAAAGGAGTTATCTGTGCCCACACACACACATAAATATATATCAGTCTGCACAATTTAGATCAAAAAGGATTAAAAAAGAAAAAAAACAAGGCAAAAATCAGAACATAATTCCAGCTAACTGTAGGTTTCAAAATGCTGGTGTAAGGAAGAATCTCATGCTTTGTACTCTGAAAAATCACCACCCATTTCTTATAAGGGATGTACTTTTCCATGATGGATCTTAGCTTTGTATTAATATGCCCTAGTAAATTACACTTTTTAAAAGAAAGGTTTGATTTCATGTGATGCCATGTTTGATCCTGGGCTGAGCTGATGAATGCATCCGCATACCCCATAATAAGCATGAGATGTATGGATTGAATGTCTGTCCACCTGTGCATTCCTGTTTAGGTGTAACCCAGCAGACCATGCAGAGAGGGCCAGATTCAGTAAATGGCACCTAATGATAGGCGCTGTTAAGATCCACACTAAACTAGTATTCTGTAAAGGGTGCTCTGCGCAGAGTGCTCTTTTCAGAATCTAGCTTTTCACACGAATGCGAGGACTTAACGCCTGCAAAAAGCTGGTGTAAATCCTTGCGCCCAACTTGTGGCAGTTGGTTGCGCACATTCAAGTATTCTATAACGCCGTACCTAATTTCTGGGAATGCTCTTCTAGAGTTGCACGCTATAAAATTTAGGCGCGCATGTTATAGAAAAGGGCGTAGGGCAGATGCATGCATAACTCCCAATTACTGCCAATTAACTCCAATAATTGATTGTTAGTGCCTAATTGACTTCTTAGTTTACGCATGCATCTGGGATCTGCGCCCGAATTTGGGTGGTCACCCATACAGAATTTAGGGGATGGTGTCTGGAGGAGTCAGGGAACAATATTGCCCAGGACCAAACACTGCACATGGACAGCTTTGTTTCTGAAACCAGTTAACAGAAATTGTCTTCGCAGTAGAAACTGAACTACAGATAAGCGCAATCCAGAAAAAGAAGACATCCAGAAAGAGAAGGGCATATCAAGTAAATGGAAATGCCCTTTCCCCAGGTTTCTTGCTTTCTGAGGATTGCAACCGTAACCATGAGACAGAAACCCTGTTGGTGGCTGTATCTAGTGATTTGTGAAAACTGGGTGGTGAAATTTTTCTTTAAAGGCTGACATAATTGTATCAATCTAGTAGAAAAAGGCAAGTGGAGAAAAGGAGCAAAATGTGTTAAGACTTTGCAGAGAGAAGTTCATAAGTGTATGAGAGAGGAAATATTTGCAAAAAATCTCCAGGTCTTGTCTAGCAGGGAGCACTTCTCACAGAGTAGTGGGAAGTGAGGGGATAGGGTGTCTGTGGGAAATATCCTTTCTCACTGTCAGTTGGTGGTGAGTAGAAGTGACAAAGCAGCGAAGGGGCCCTTTTACTAAGCCATGGTAAAATGTGGCGGCCCACGATAGTTTTTCGTGCACAAAATCTGCGTGTGCTGGGCCACTTTTTACCGCATCGGGAAAAAAGCTTTTTTTAAAATGAGGCAATAAATGGCGGTAGGGCCAATATTAAAATTAGCGTGTAATTATTTATTGCCTAAGCCCTTACTGCCACCTGTTTAGTAGGTGGTAAGGGCTCACGCGCTAAAACTGTGGTAATCGGGCAGTGTGCGGCAATGTGGCTGTGTTGCCGATTACTGCTAGGAACCCCCCCCCCCCCCCCACCCAGCAGAAAATAGAAAATTGTTTTTTTCCACGGGAAACGGCATGCGCCAACTTCAGAACTACTTCCGTCCTCCCACATTACCCCGGTGGTAGGGCCAATTTGGCGCATGCTAACCATGTGGTAGCCCTACTGCACCTTTGTAAAAGGGCCCCTAAGTGACACAAGAGGCATTGCCTGATCTAATTGGGTGTTTCATCCTTGGCAATTCCCAAAAAGGATCCTACAAGACTTTCTAAAAGTAATATATAAAAGTTGTAATCCACCGTTTGCTCATTTGTGGATGCTGCAATTATTAATAGGGATGTACATTAGTTACTGCACATTTGGTTCATTAGTGCATCTTAAAAATTTTAGGGACCCTTTTACAAAGGTGCGGTAGGGTTGCCACATGTGTAGCTTGTGGCAAAACAGCACTACTTCATAGTGCATCGCAGCACCTGCGTTGTTCTGTGTTTGCTGCGTGGCATTTCCCATGCAGAAAATATTTTTCTAGTTTCTGTCGCAGGGGGCGGGGAAGTAGGCATGCCCAGCGGTAATTGGCCATTGGCGCACACTGATTATCAGCGGGTTAGCATGTGAGCACAAACCGCCTACTAAACAGGGGGCCTTTTACTATGTCACAGTAGCATTTTTAGCTCGTGGTAGAAATCAGCTGGCGGTAGACACCCATAGGAATATAATGGGTGACTCGGATTTTACCACCAGCTGATTTTTACCGTGAGCTAAAAACGCTCACTCAGTAAATTGCTGGGCTCCAATATCTTTATTAGCAAACGTCCATTTACGATTTCCTTTTACAATAATGGAAATTCCTGCTGTTATCGGTGTGCAGCAATTTTCATGCCCCCACACTACCGAAGACCACTTTTTAATGCAGCTTTGTAAAAGGGCCTCTTAGTGCACAGAAAATTGATTTTATACATGTTAAGCTATGAACAATGTGTGTTTAACCTAATATGTGCATTAATTGTTTTATAAAAAGAAGGTGTGAAATGAACCGGGAAAAAAAGACATGATCTAAAAATCAAGCTGAAAAATTATTCCATGCCTATCTCTAATCATTAATTTAATGTGTAATTTGCTCTAGAATCTTTCTATTCAAGTCCAAGATTTTAGTGGAACGATGCCTAAATATCCAAAATGGTTACCGCTGTTCTGTAGCTACAGTAGATAGCTCCCTAAAGTTAAGAAACAGTAAGAATACAAACATTTAAGATTTAAACTTCTGCATACGACACCAGCAGAGAAAATTATTTTTAATGTTACAACTTTCCAGTGAGTTGACTTCCGATAGGGTTCCCAAGAGGAACAGATGTGGGAAGAAATGGGGAGAGGAAAATTGCCCCTCTTTTCAGTACTACAGCTTGAGAAGAGTCATTTCAATGTACACGAAGGGGACAATTCTACAACTGGGTGACTCCATTTAGGTGCCTCGAGGACAGTCTGTGGTATTCTATAATGGTACCTGGGCATCCAGGTACCAATAAAGAATATTAGCATAATGCAGCATTAGTGCATATAGGTGTCCTTTTGCTAAGCTGCGGTAAAAAAGGGCCTGCATGTGTTTTTGATGTGCGCTGAGGCCCCCTTTTATCACAGCAGGTAGAAGGCTATTGTGGAAAAGAAATGGCCATGATGTAAGTGAACCACTTGCCACATGGCCATTTCGGGGGAGAGCACATACCGCCACCCGTTGAGGTGGTGGTAAGGGCTCCCTCGCTAACCCACGGTAATAAAATCTTTTTTGTAATGCCGGAAATGGCACGTGCTGGGGGTGGGAACTACCACCAGGCTCCTGCAGTAGCCTGAAGCAGTTCTGGATTGGCGCGTGGCAAGCCTGTAGAAATCAGTTGGCAGTAAAAGCCAAGATGCCCATCTCGACATTTACCGCCAGCTGATTTCTACCGTTGAGCTAAAAATACTACCGCAGCTTGGCAAAAGACCTCCCTCAGTGTGTAAATACAAGGAGAAATATACATGCGCATAACATGAGCAGGGTTCCCAGTTATGCAGGTAGTTTACAGAATGCTATAAGTTATGCTCATCCCTGTCGCATTTATGACTCTGCAGTTACACCAAGGGCCCCATAATATTTATGTCCCCGCAGTTACACCTGGTGTAACTGCAGGGTTGTAAATGCGACAGGGATGAGCATAACTTACAGTCTTCTGTAAGTTACGTGCATAACTGGGAACCCTGCCCATGTTATGCGCATGTATATTTCCCCTTGTATTTACACACTGAGGGGGTCTTTTACTAAGCCACTGTAGAAATCAGCTGGCGGTAAATGTTGAGACGCCCATTGTATTCCTATGGGTGTCTCGGCGTTTACTGCCAGCTGATTTCGATTGCGAACTAAAACCGCTACCGTGGCTTAGTAAAAGACCCCCTATGCCACTTATGTGTGCCATTACAGAACAGCATTTGAGTGCCCTGCTGGCACTTTAGCCTAGGTGCTGGTTTTTCTAGACATTTGCACACACAGATAATGCAGGGGCCTGGATAATAGAATTGTCCTATAATTGACAGCCGCTACTGATAATGCAAGGGGCTTTTAAGAAAGAGTGTCATTTGATATTGTAACTGAGGAAACAGAAGTAAATGAGAGGTCATGCATTCTGACAGGCTGGAAACAAAATCCTCTACAAATTGTATGGAGGGAACGTAATTCCCAATTTTTAAATAGATTCTCATTCACTTTGCATTAAATTTTCTGTTGCTCTCTGAGAAAATTGCCTTTTGCTTTGCCACCTTGCTTACAAAATGTAACAAACAGGGAGACTACTTGAACTGTATATTATGTAGTGTTTTGCAGCAGACAAGGGAGGGAGGGATGTTTCTATTGTGTAATCCTTTTTTTTTGTATGTTAATGTTATTATCTTGCAATGTTGAGCCATGATGAAGCCTTTTTTAAGAGAAAAATATGGCACTGCAATATGATATAAAATTTTAATTTTTTTTAAAGCCTTATTTATTTTGTTATAAATATCTAGGAGAGAAAAGAGGGTGGAAATTGGTCAAAATGAGAAAGAATAAATGTAACTGAATAATAAGAGAGCAACTTTTTTTTTTTGGTCTTATTTTGTACTTAAGTTTTTACTTTTTTTCAAAAGAAAAAAGACTAAAAAAAAAGCTTTCATAAATGCTTTGTACCAAAAACAAATAAAAAAAAACATTAATGAGAAAAAAGAGAAAACATAAAAAAAACAAAAGGAAAAGCAGAATCTTCACTACAACCATTCAAAAGAACTTTTTTAAATGCAATTTTTTTGTTAAACTTTTCCCAATGAACGTGATAAGGTCCATGCTTACTTTCTAAAACCAGGAAACCCCCTAATCACTGACAGACCTGCATATGTGGATCTTGTTTTTCATAAACATCCTGGGAAAAATGTCTTCACTATAAATGGCCTCCTGTATTCCATTTTTCAGAAGTTTCCTTAAGCCAGACATATTTGGGGGAAGGGAGTTGCAGGAAAAGCTTTCTAATGCATATGACCTTTTGGTTTTTCTCAACCTACACCTCTCCTCAGTAGTTCCTGCTCCTCTCTCTTGCTATATAAGAAACATTGAAAAACACAGGGTCATTCTTTGACATCACTTCACTTGGCATTGTTGCTGCCCTTTTTTCAGGTGAACTCTAATAGGCAGCCATCCTCAGGGTAATTTGAGAGAGCAGGAACTGGTAGGAGAGGCAAGCAAGGTGAAATCAGCAGTAAGAACAAGAGCTGGTTTAAGAAGGAAAGGCAAAGCATATTAGCAACCATGGAACACCTAGCCGGAAAAATACACACATCTCTTGGAGATTTTTACTTGGAAAGGACTGGTTGATGACCATCACAGAGTGTCTGGAGAAAGTTTAACAAAAAATGTATGTAAGGTATTTAACAAACAAAATAAAACAAATCACTCAGTTAGGGAGGAAGCTTGTGTGGATATTTGAACATGCCCATTACGATCAAAGCTGGAAACCTTGGGTAACAGTAGATGTAGCAAAGGCTTACTCAATTCTCCAAGCTGCTATACAATTAAAAAAAAAAAAACCTCAATAGATTTCAAACCCTCAAACTAAAAGTGCTATATAAAGAATCATGGACTAGTACTGTCAAGAGATCCCCATAAAGCTTTTTTTTTTTCTTCAAATGACTTTATGGATATTCCGTTTCATGAGTGAGCTTTCCAGATTTATTGTAAACTTATTAGAACTGTGTGCTTTTGTTAAGCCTTTAGGAAGCAGAAACAATGGAGGAATGGGTGGGACACGAATCAGAACTTTCAACAGCAGATTCAAATGGTTCATTTCAAACCACTCATCCTTAAGAGTAACCAAATTGGCTAGAGGTCACTAAAGGGGTATTTTACTAAGCAGCGGTAAGTCCAACGCGGGCTTACCGTTCACTAAACCAGAAGTAACGCCAGGCTACCATTGCAGCCTGGCAGTACCCATCCCCAATGCACGCCATTTCCAGCGCTACAAAAATATATATTTTTTGTAGTGCTGGTGTTTACCCGGCGGTAAATGGGCAGTGCCGCGTGCTGCCTGGTTACCAGCAGGTTAGCGCAGGAGCCCTTACCATCACCTCAATGGGTGGTGGTAAGTGCGCCCCTCCCCTGAAATAGCTTAGCAAGTGCTTCACTTGCTGCATGGCCATTTCTTTTTTTTTTTTTTAAACAGCCTTTTACCTGCTGCGGTAAAAAGGGGCCTCAGCGTGCATTAAAAACACACACTGACACCAGCACAGTCCTGCTTTTGCCGCAGCTTAGTAAAAGGACCCCTAAGAAAAGGATGGCTAGCCTATTTTTAATCCCCCTCCTAAATCATTCTGCAGTATGCAGCAATGTTATTCCTTCAGAGGAAACATTACATTATTTGGGAGGCTGGGCATAGTGATCTATCACCATAGGAGATAGACCACCATCTATTCGACCTTCAGGCCTTAACAAAGAGTAAATGTTAATTGTTTCCTGTGGAAGGGCGTTCTCCACACAACTTCCATCTCGGCAACAGGAGTCTATACACCCAACAGCAAGTATACAACCAGGTTCAAAACTCCTTTCACACTTTAGAACAGTCAGAGCCAAACAGATTTGGTTCTAGCTCTCAAACCTGATTATCCATCAATAATGGAATGTTTGGGCTTGAGTTCTGTATTTGTGTATTTTTTTTTTATTATTTTGCCTGATCATATCAACTGCCATTTAGTCTCTGTAACCACAGTGTGTCACATCATTGTACCATACACTTTCTGCATCATGTACTGGAAAAAAAAACAAACCTGTATCTGAGCTGTAATCCAATATTTAACATTTTCTATGCAAGTAGCATTCAGGTCTTTGTGGGAAAGAGGACCTAAACATGGTTCCATGGTTTTTAACATTCAGCTGATTTTGTCCTTGAGGCCTATCTGAACTCAAAAGGCCTTTTTGTTCAATGGATGGAGCTAGCTGTTTCTGCACTATATGAAGGGAACTGTTGTGTTTTTATTTTTTGAGGTCTGGTAAACATTGTTTCTTCATTCTGTCATACTGATGTACAGTTTTACGGGAGGGGTGTCAGTGTATCTCAACTTATCTCATTGTGTGCACTCAGCCTAATATACAAGACTCAAAACTGCCCAGATTCTGCACCTATTGTACTTTTTTATTTGTAATGCAGTATCAGTATCAATAAAGCAAATTATCATTATGTTTTTTTGTGTCCTGTAGGTGTTTTCCTTAACACTGATCAGAATGTTTGTGTATTAGTTACCAGTGCAAAATTGACACCTTGCAACAATCAATGAGAGGGGAAGAAAGGGTAGAGAGCAGGCACCGGCAGAAGAAGAGAGACAGAGAAATGGTGGCTGGTGGAGGGAAAGGTGGAGGACCAAGGCTAGCCTTTGCCTCTCCTTTCATTGTACCATCTAGGCAATCATCTGTGTTGCCTTCTTAGCTAATGCTAGCCTATTCACTACTTATATAGTCAACAGCTATATCTCAATAAGACAACCAAAAGTTTCTTTGGCTGCAATGGGTACAGAGCAAACCCTGAAATACAAAGTTTGGAAACTTTATTACAAAGAGAAAACTACCACCCAGAACTAAAAACCCATTTTCAGGACTTGCATGTGTACACAGCCAAGTTCTATGCATATAGATGGATCTGTGCCCCCCCCCCCCCTCCCCAATCAGTCCTCATTTTTCCTCTGATGTCCTAAAAACTCAGTGTGGATAGGACAGCAAATATAAGTTACTAAGGAGACACTTCTTCAGAAAGTAATACAAAAAAACCATTTGATAAACCCCTTTATGGAAAGTTCAATAGATAGGGCTGCTGAATGTTTTGCGATCTGTACATTAGTAGTGTTATGATTCGTACAGCATATACTAGGTATTTATGCTGTGATAAGGGAGGCCATGAGTAGAGATGAGTGAGAGGGGCAGCCATCCAGGACATAAAGTCCCTTGGAAGCTAAAAATGCTCGCAGAAGATGAAAAGCCAGGAAACGTGTAGCACTAGAATGAGATGAATTTGTATCCATGCCATTCATTTCCAGTACCATTGAGGTCTGTATGGCTAGGCTAGGGTTGTTCAGGCCCCAATATTTTAAAAATTTTTGTTTTATTTAGTTTCCAATGTCATTTATGGATTTTTCATTTTTTTTGTTTGTTTCAAAGGCAATATCATCAATAGTACATGCTATTGCTTAAATAGTGTGGCCTATTGCCTAATAGTGGGCACTGTTCTTCAATACTGAGTCTACTGATAAATAGTGAATACTATTAGAAAGTTACTTTTCTGAAGTCCAAAAGGTATAAAAGAATAGAAACATCATCCAAAGATTAAAATATGGCTGAGACAGAGTCGGCACTATTTCAAAGTCCATTGCTGGCTATAGAGCCAAAGGGTCTGTACAGTGCATAATCAAGACAGAGAAAGGGGAAAGGGACTTGATATACCACCTTTTGGAGGGTTTTTTTTTTGCAACTACATTCAAAGCGGTTTACATATATTCAGGTATTTATTTTGTACCAGGGGCAATGGAGGGTTAAGTGACTTGCCCAGAGTCACAAGGAGCTGCAGTGGGAATCAAACTCAGTTCCCCAGGATCAAAGTCCACTGCACTAACCACTAGGCTACCCCTCCACCTGCAGCATTCCATGTAGAAGCCTGCCCTTGCAGATCAGCAATGCGGCCGCACAGACTTCTGTTTCTGTGAGTCTGACGTCCTGCACATACGTGCAGGACTTCAGACTCACAGAAACAGAAGCCTGCGCAGCCGCATTGCTGATCTGCAAGGGCAGGCTTCTACATGGAATGTTGCTAGTGGAATAGCAACATTCCATGTAGAATCTCAAATAGTAGCAGCATTCCATGTAGAATCTACAAATAGTTTCAACATTCCATGTAGAATCTCAAATAGTAGCAACATTCCATGTAGAATCTCAAATAGGGAAAGGGAACTGGGACTTGACATACCGTCTTTCTGAGGTTTTTGCAACTACATTGAAAGCGGTTTCCTTGCGGAAACAGGAAATGAGGGCGGGACTAGAGCTGAGAGACAGAGAAGGGAAAAGTGAACGAAGGACCGAGCCTGCACGCTTTTTACCGCTGCTGCCAGCCGACGTAACCCCAACGAGGTAAGTCAAGATGACTTTTAGAATTCGGAGGGAGGGGGCCTGGAACTCGAAGGGAGGGAGGAAGGGAGGGACGATAACCCTGGACCTCGGAGGGAGGGAAGACGACCATGGAACTGGGAGAGGGGGAGGGGACCCTGGAACTGGGAGGGGGATCCTGGAACAGGGAGGGAGGGGGGACCCTGGAACTGGGGGGGGGGGGGGAGGGGGAGGCCCCCGGCACTTGAAGGGAGGCCCCCTGGAACTGGGAGGGAAGGAGAGGGGGAGACCCTGGAACTGGGAGGGAGGGGGACCCTGGAACTGGGAGGAAGGGAGAGGACCCTGGAACACTTCCCTTAAAAACATTAATGGCAGAAGGTGATTACCTTGCTAGCGCCCGTTTCATTTCAATGAGAAACAGGCTTTTTTTTACTAGTAAGAACATAAGTGTTGCCATATTGTGAAAGACCAAAGGTCCATCAAGCCCAGTGTTTCCAACAATGGCCAATATCCAGGTTACATATCCTGTTTCCGACAGTGGCCAATCCAGATTTTATGCTGCTCCCCAAGTCCATCTTAATAATGGCTTATGGACTTTGCTTTTAGGAAATAATCCAAACCTTTTTTAAATCCCGCTAAGATAACTGCTTTTACATCATTCTCTGCAACGAATACCAGAGTTTAATTACATATTGAGTGAAAAAATATTTTCTACGATTTGTTTTAAATTTACTACTTAATAGCTTCATTGCATGCCCCCTAGTCCTAGTATTTTTGGAAACAGTAAACAAGTGATTCACATCCACCAATTCCACTCATTATTTTATAGACCTCTATCATATATCCCCTCAGCCATAAGCACATATATAAGCACATAAGCACCACCACACTGGGAAAAGACCCAAGGTCCATCAAGCCCAGCACTCCGTCTCCGACAGCGGCCAATCCAGGCACCAAGAACCTGGCAAAACCCAAACTTTAATAACGATCAATGGACTTTTCCTTCAGGAATCTATCCAGACCCCCTTTAAACTCAGCAAGGTCAGTTGCCGTCACTACCTTCTCCATCTCTTCTTCAAGCTCCAGACACTTTAGCCTTTCCTCATAGGGAAGTCATCCCATCCCCTTTATCATTTTCGTTGCACTTCATTGTACCTTTTCTAATTCCACTATATCTTTTTTGAGATGCTGTGACCAGAATTGCACACAGTATTCGAGGTGCAGTCACACCATGGAGCGATACAAAGGCATTATAACATTCTCACTTTTGCTTTTCATTCCTTTCCTAATAATACCTAACATTCTATTTGCTTCCTTAGCCACCACTGCACACTGAGCAGAAGGTTTCAAAGTATCATCAACGATGACATCTTGATCCTTTTCCTGGTTGGTGACTCCTAATGTGGAACTTTGCATCATGTAGCTATAGTTTGGTTTCCTCTTTCCCACATGCATCACTTTGCACTTGCTCATATTAAATGTCATCTACTATTTGGATGCCCAGTCTCCCTTGTAAGGTCCTCTTGTAATTTTTCGCAATCCTCTTGCAATTTAACAACTTTGAATAACTTTCTAACATCAGCAAATTGAATTACGTCACTAGTTATTTCTATCTCTAGATCATTTATCAATATGTTAAAAAGCAGTGGTCCCAGCACAGACCCCGTAGGAACCCCATTATCTACCTTTCTCCCTTGAGAATACTGACCATTTAACCCTACTCTATCTTTTAACCAGTTTCTAATTCACTATAGGACATTACCTCCTATCCCATGACTCTCTAATTTCCTCAGGAGTCTTTCATGAGTTACTTTGTCAAATGCCTTTTGAAAATCTAGATACACAACATCAACTGGTTCACCTTTATCCACATGTTTGTTCACCCCTTTAAGAACACCCCTCAACTGGAGCAGGCTATGTTCTGTCCTCAGCACCAGTTCTAGCAGCAGTGGCACCCAAAGAAGTAGAGAAGATGACCTGAAAAACAAAATCTGAGGGATGGAGGACCCTGTGGTTTTAAGAATCAACATTATGTAGAATGTAGGAATAACACCTTTCTGAGCTATGTTCAAGGGGCAGTGCTGATACTAGGCTGGACACTAATCTGCATTCAATATAGCAGTGGCTGGAAAACTATAGAAAATAGGAAATTCATTTTCCAAGCCTCTTTCCCCAGTGAAGTGGGAGACAAACAACCCTGATGGCCATCTCACCATGAAAGAGCATCCCTTTCCTGAGGCAAGTAACAGGTAGCACTGAAGGTGGTGATATAGTTCATCAAGGAAATAATTTCCCTGGATGACCAACTCCTGCAGATGTGGGGTTTAAGTAGCTAATACATTTCTTAATCTCCAGTTACCAAATGCCCTCCAGGACAACTTTTAATAGATGCATGATTCCAAGCCTATAAAGTCAGTGTCATACCTGGATGCAGGCATATCTGGCCAAGGCAGATGATAGTAGTATACATTTCACCAGTGACATTTAGACTAATCAGAGTGATACATATGTCTACCTTTCCTTGACAGCACACTGGTGGCAGTTGTACAAGGGAAGCAGGGCCTCATTAATCACCTAGGTTGCTCTGAGCAAACTTCTGTTGATACCCCCCCCTACCAATCCAGTAGCACCCTTTCTCCCATTCAACCCCTGTCAAGTGGGTCAGCTTCCTTAGCCCCCTGCCAGACAAGCTGCTTCCCAGTATTAAAAAAATGTGGAATAAAGGTGCAGAGCTACTGTCTTGGCCATGGATGTTGGTTCTGCCTCTCAGAAATAAGAAGCCCACATCATAAAGGGTGGGATTGGCAGAGCTATCAGCTTTGCGGCTTGGACAGCTCTATACTTTTATACTGCTCTTTTTTTTTTTTTTTGCTGGAAGCTGCAGTGCTGGTGGTGAGGTAGGGGAGGAGGTTAAGGAATCTGCTTGACCAGGGGAAGAGAGGGGAAAGAAGGAAGGTGCTGGACCTGAGTGTAGAGGTGCCAAGGATTGCCCATCCCAAAGAGTGAGATTGAAGGCCAATGAGTAAGGTTTTTTTTGTGGTGCATTCGGGATATAAATTTGGCAAAGCTGTGAAGGGACTAAAGTATGAGGAAGAGCAGCTGCATATCATGGTATGTTACATATTTTAAACTCAATTATTTCAAGCACTTACCAACACAAAACCACATACACATCTAAATACAGTTGAATTGTTTCTATAAAGACCCCTCAAGTGGCAGTGCCTCATAATTTAAACCTGATCACACACAAATCTGCTATAGACAACCTTCTCAACACACTTCAGATCTTGCAAATGCTCTAAAATCCCATCTGATGTTATGACAGACTAAAATTATATTAACGTTTTGATGTCATCTTAGTAAGACCAACACACTATCCCTCCACTACAAAACACTGTGCTACAAAACACTGTGCATAAACTTGTGCAAAACCACTCAGAATCTATCAACACTAACTCCCAGGACTCAAAAAGCCACAATCTTATCCATGAAAAGGCAACACTGTAAATATTAGACCTAGCCTTGCAACTCCAATACACCACCTAGTGAGAGAACAGAAGAAACGGGACTGCTACAGATCTCTACATAGAAACTACATGCTAGCACCTTGAACACATGCACAAAACAGAGATACACTGTCAACAAATATAAAACAAGGAACCACAAATCATTTAACAGATATTTGAAGGGGAAAAAATGAACTGGAACTTCAAGAAGGCAAACTCTGCATGTGCAGCAAAACTACAGAAATAGCATCTAAAATGCAAGGTATAAGAGAAGTGCATTTCCAAAAGCTGACATATTCCAATTAATAAATTCAAAATAAAATACTTTTTCTTCCTTTGTTGTCTAAGGATTTTATTTTTCCATTCCAGTGTCTCTTTTCTGCTTTGTTCTGTTTTTCTTATCCTTGCAGGATCTTCTGTCTATTTGTCATTTCTTCTCTCTTCATGTTTATAATCCATCTTCCCTCTGCATCCCTATCCATCTAGCATCTTACCTCTGTGTCCCTTTCCTTATCCTTCTCCCGTGTTCAGCATCTGCCCTCTCAGTGTCCCTATCTCACCCTTTTTCCAACATTGGCCCTCAGTGCTCTTCTTTCCCATCACTGCCACTCTGTGCTCCAATCTCTTCCTTTTTCAGCATTGTCCCTCTGTGCCCTTAATTCTTCCTTTTCCAGCATTGCCTCTCTGCGCCCTTATCTCTTCCTTTTCCAGCACTGTCCCTCTGTACCCCTAATGCTTCCTTTCCAGCATTGCCCTCTGTCCCCCTATTTCCCACTTTTCCAGCATTATCCCTATCCTCTTTCTGTATAGCACCCTCTCCTGCTTATAATCGAACGAGAAAAACGCCCAAGTTCCGACCTAAATCGGGAGATGGACGTTTATCTCACAAAAACGAATAACACGGTATAATCGAAAGCCGAACTTGGACGTTTTCAACTGCACTCCATCGCGGAAGCGTACAAAGTTGACGGGGGCATGTCGGAGGCATGGTGAAGGCGGGACTGGGGCATGGTTATCACCCGAACAGAGATGGGCGCCTTTCGCCGATAATGGAAAAAAAGTATGCGTTTGTAGCTAGAATTTAGGGCACTTTTCCTGGACCCTGTTTTTTCACGAATAAGGCCCCAAAAAGTGCCCTAAATGACCAGATTACCACCAGAGGGAATCGGGGATGACCTCCCCTTACTCCCCCAGTGGTAACTAACCCCCTCCCACCACAAAAAAATGATGTTTCACAACTTTTTATTTTCACCCTCAAATGTCATACCCACCTCCCTGGCAGCAGTATAAGTAATGCCATACTGGGAAAAGACCAAGGGTCCATCGAGCCCAGCATCTTGTCCACGACAGCGGCCAATCCAGGCCAAGGGCACCTGGCAAGCTTCCCAAACTTACAAACATTCTATACATGTTATTCCTGGGATTTTGGATTTTTCCAAGTCCGTTTAGTAGCGGTTTATGGACTTGTCCTTTAGGAAACCGTCCAACCCCTTTTTAAACTCTGCTAAGCTAACCGCCTTCACCACATTTTCCGGCAATGAATTCCAGAGTTTAATTACACGTTGGGTGAAGAAATATTTTCTCCGATTTGTTTTAAATTTACTACACTGTAGTTTAATCGCATGCCCCCTAGTCCTAGTATTTTTGGAAAGCATGAACAGACGCTTCACATCCACCTGTTCCACTCCACTCATTATTTTATATACCTCTATCATGTCACCCCTCAGCCGTCTCTTCTCCAAGCTGAATAGCCCTAGCCTCCTTAGTCTTTCTTCATAGGGAAGTCGTCCCATCCCTGCTATCATTTTAGTCGCCCTTCGCTGCACCTTTTCCAATTCTACTATATCTTTCTTGAGATGCGGCGACCAGAATTGAACACAATACTCAAGGTGCGGTCGCACCATCGAGCAATACAACGGCATTATAACATCCTCACACCTGTTTTCCATACCTTTCCTAATAATACCCAACATTCTATTCGCTTTCCTAGCCGCAGCAGCACACTGAGCAGAAGGTTTCAGTGTGTTATCGACGACGACACCCAGATCCCTTTCTTGGTCCGTAACTCCTAACGTGGAAGGACGTAGATATAATTTGGGTTCTTTTTTCCCACATGCATCACCTTGCACTTGCTCATATTAAACGTCATCTGCCATTTAGCCGCCCAGTCTCCCAGTCTCGTAAGGTCCTCTTGTAATTTTTCACAATCCTGTCGCAAGTTAACGAATTTGAATAACTTTGTGTCATCAGCAAATTTAATTACCTCGCTAGTTACTCCCATCTCTAAATCATTTATAAATATATTAAAAAGCAGCGGTCCTAGCACAGACCCCTGAGGAACCCCACTAACTACCCTTCTCCATTGTGAATACTGCCCATTTAACCCCACTCTCTGTTTCCTATCCTTCAACCAGTTTTTAATCCACAATAGGACATTTCCTCCTATCCCATGACCCTCCAATTTCCTCTGTAGCCTTTCATGAGGTACCTTGTCAAACGCCTTTTGAAAATCCAGATACACAATATCAACCGGCTCCCCTTTGTCCACATGCTTGTTTACTCCTTCAAAGAATTGAAGTAAATTGGTCAGGCAAGATTTCCCCACACAAAAGCCGTGCTGACTCGGTCTCAGTAATCCATGTCCTCGGATGTGCTCTGTAATTTTGTTTTTAATAATAGCCTCTACCATTTTCCCCGGCACCGACGTCAGACTCACCGGTCTATAATTTCCCGGATCTCCCCTGGAGCCTTTTTAAAAAATGGGCGTTACATTGGCCACCCTCCAATCTTCCGGTACCACGCTCGATTTTAAGGATAAGTTGCATATCACTAGCAGTAGCTCCGCAAGCTCATTTTTCAGTTCTATCAGTACTCTAGGATGAATACCATCCGGTCCAGGAGATTTGCTACTCTTCAGTTTGCCGAACTGCCCCATTACGTCCTCCAGGTTTACCGTGAAGTCAGTAAGTTTCTCCGACTCGTCCGCTTGAAATACCATTTCCGACACCGGTATCCCACCCAAATCTTCCTCGGTGAAGACCGAAGCAAAGAATTCATTCAGTCTCTCCGCTACGTCTTTGTCTTCCTTGATCGCCCCTTTTACCCCTCAGTCATCCAGCGGCCCAACCGATTCTTTTGCCGGCTTCCTGCTTTTAATATACCGAAAAATTTTTTTACTATTTTTTTTGCCTCTAATGCTATCTTTTTTTCGTAATCCCTCTTGGCCTTCTTTATCTGCGCCTTGCATTTGATTTGACACTCCTTATGCTGCTTCTTGTTATTTTCAGACGGTTCCGTCTTCCATTTTCTGAAGGTGTTTCTTTTAGCCCTAATAGCTTCCTTCACCTCACTTTTCAACCAGGCCGGCTGTCTTTTGGAGTTCCATCTTTCTTTTCTAATTCGCGGAATATGTATGGCCTGGGCCTCCAGGATGGTATTTTTGAACAGTGTCCACGCCTGTTGTACAGTTTTTACTCTCTCAGTTGCCCCCCTAAGTTTTTTTTAACCGTTCTTCTCATTTTATCATAGTCTCCTTTTTTAAAGTTAAACGCTAACGTATTTGACTTTCTGTGTACAGTTACTTCAAGGTCGATATCAAAACTGATCATATTATGGTCACTGTTATCAAGCAGCCCCAGTACCATAACGTCCCTCACCAGATCATGCGCTCCACTAAGGACCAAGTCTAGAATTTTTCCTTCTCTCGTTGGCTCCTGCACCAGTTGCTCCATAAAGCTGTCCTTGATTTCATCAAGGAATTGTATCTCTGTAGCGTGTCCCGATGTTACATTTACCCAGTCTATTATTTGGATAATTGAAGTCACCCATTATTATCACATTGCCCATTTTGTTCGCGTCTCTGATTTCTTTTATCATTTCTGTGTCTACCTGCAGGTCCCTGGAGCAGTTGTTAGGGGGTGCAGTGGACTTCAGGCAGGTGGACCCAGACCCATCCCCCCCTACCTGTTACAATTGTGCTGCTTAATGCTTAGTCGTCCAACCCCCCCAAACCCACTGTACCCACATGTAGGTGCCCCCCTTCACCCCTTAGGGCTATAGTAATGGTGTAGACTTGTGGGCAGTGGGTTTTGAGGGGGATTTGGGGGGCTCAACACACAAGGGAAGGGTGCTATGCACCTGGGAGCTCTTTTACCTTTTTTTTTGTTTTTGTAAAAGTGCACCCTAGGGTGCCCGGTTGGTGTCCTGGCATGTGAGGGGGACCAGTGCACTATGAATCCTGGCCCCTCCCACGAACAAATGCCTTGGATTCATTCGTTTTTGAGCCGGGAGTGTTCATTTTCCATTATCGCTGAAAAGCAAAAACGCCCAGCTCACAAATTGTCGAATAAAACATTTTTTTCGAAAATACGGTTCGGTCCGCCCCTTCACAGACCCGTTCTTGGAGATAAACGCCCATGGAGATAGACGTTTTCATTTGATTATACTACTACTACTACTTAACATTTCTAAAGCGCTACTAGGGTTACGCAGCGCTGTACAATTTAACATAGAGGGACGGTCCCTGCTCAAGGAGCTTACAATCTAAGAGACAAGTGAACGGACAGTCCGATAGGGGCGGTCAAATTGGGGCAGTCTGGATTTAGTGAACGGTAAGAGTTAGGTGCCGAATGCAGCATTGAAGAGGTGGGTTTTAAGCAAAGACTTGAAGATGGGCAGGGAGGGGGATTATGCCCCTCTCTGTGTCCCAGTCTCTCCCTGTATTTAACTTCTCCCCTCTCTCTTTCCTCTGCCCTACCACCCCAGGGCCAGTATCTCTCTCTCTCTCTTTCCTCTTCCCAGTCACTCCCCCTCCCCCACCATACAATCTGCCATTTCTTCCTCTGCTCTTCCAATCTGGTCTCTCTTCCCCCTCCCATAGGTCTTACATCTCTCTTTCATCATATCCCCCCTCCCTATGGTCTTCTATTCAGGTCTTCCAGCCCCATCTCCATCAGCAGTTACCAAAAACTGTGTCCCACCAGTGTCGGAACTGTGTGGAAACAGAAAGTTGCATCACAGTAGGCCGGGCACTGCAGAGAAGGTGCCAATGCTGGCAGGATGCAGCTTGTGGAAATCACTGCCAGGAATGGGGCCAGAAGATTGCGTGTGTGTGTGTGTTGGGGGGGCAGAGATGTGGTACCCATGGTGAGCAGGACAGAGAGAACAGATAGATATTTCAGACTCTGGGCCCCCTTTATGCAGGGGAGTAGGGCAGCTGACCCTTTTGACTATTGGTAAAAGTGGCCCTGGTGGCAAAGGCAGGCTAGATATAGTACAGCCACACCAGCAGCAGGGTACAGGTAGGCTATCCTGCTTATAATCGAAAGAGAAAAATGCCTATATTGCGACCCAAATCGGGGGATGGGCGTCTTTCTCCCGTGGGCACCCAAATTGGTATAATCGAAAGCCGATTTTGGGCGTTTCCAACTGCAATCCATCGCGGAAACGGGTAAAGTTGACGGGGGCGTGTTGGAGGCATGGTGAAGGCGGAACTGGGGCGTGGTTATCGGCCGAGGAGAGATGGGCGTCTTTAGCTGATAATCGAAAAAAAAGGCGTTTTGACCGCTATTTTGGGTCACTTTTTTTGGACCCTTTTTTTCATGAACAAGTCCCAAAAAAGTGCCCCAACTGCCCAGATGACCACTGGAGGGAATCGGGGATCACCTCCCCGGACTCCCCCAGTGGTCACTAACCCCCTCCCACCAAAAAAAACCCACTTAAAAAACTTTTTTTCCAGCCTTTATGCCAGCCTCAAATGCCGTACCCACCTCCATGACAGCAGAATGTGTTCTATCCTCTGACAGCCTTTCCCTGATTCTGATGTGGCTCTTGGGTGAGTGTGACACCTTTTCTGTTAAGGGCACTGCACAGTCACATCAGCAATGCATTGTGGTGGGTGTAGGGTATTGGGCACCGTGATTCCACTAGCTTGTGTTACATGCTCACAATGTTGGTAGTTGGTAGGCTCTACTCCCATGGTGCTTTTCCCTCTGCTTACTGGGTCACAGTGTGCCCTGTTTTGTTTCCGGTAGTCCATGAGGTAGTGGCCATTTTTGTAAGCCAGTTTTAGATCCCTTTCACGTGTTAGCCACGTTACAGAACTTAGTTCTTACCTTGAATGTGGCTGAAAGAGGGCATTGTACAGCATTCTGCCAGCTCTGACCTACTGCTCATCTCAGTACCAGGGAGACTCGTTGCCAGTGGGGCACAACCTCTGATCTGCAGTTAACTGTGAGTAAGCGTGCTTATTCCAATAAAGGACGTTTTCGGAGAGATTAGTCTTCAGGTGTCAAGTGGTGTGCCAATGTTATATAGCAGCAACAAGTCCTAGAGGCCTGCATGTATGCAGGTCCCTGGAGCACTTTTAGTGGGTACTGCAGTGCACTTCAGCCAGGTGGACCCAGGCCCATCCCCCCCTACCTGTAACACTTGTGCTGGCAAATGGGAGGTCTTCAAAACTCACTGTACCCACATGTAGATGCCCCTTCACCCCTAAGAGCTATGGTAGTGTTGTACATTTGTGGGTAGTGGGTTTTGGGGGAGGGGGGTTGGGGGCTCAGCAACCGTGGTAAGGGAGCTTTCTGAAGTCCACCGCACTGACCTCTAGGGTGCCCAGTTGGTGTCCTGGCATATCAGGGGGGGCCAGTGTACTACAAATCCTGGCCCCTCTCATGACCAAATGGCTCGGATTAGGACGTTTTTGAGCTGGGCGTTTTTAGTTTCCATTATCGCTAAAAAAAACAGACGCCCAGCTGAAAAACGTCCATTTTTTCGATAATACGGTCTGTCCCGCCTCTTCACATACCCGTTTTCGGACATAGACGCCCATGGAGATAGGCGTTCGCGTTCAATTATGCCCCTCCACGCTGAACACCCAGCTGATGGATGATTGCCTTACCTCTTACTTGTCTCTAGATTTACACCTGTCTTTTAGATTGTAAGCTCCTTGAGCAGGGACTGTCCTTCCATGTTAAATTGTACAGCGCTGCGTAACCCTAGTAGCGCTTTAGAAATGTTAAGTAGTAGTAAGTAGTAGTAGTAGTACCTCAGTCTATCTTAGCAGAAATAGAGGTAATGATGGTAGGATGGCAACTATACTAGAGAAAGAGAACAGTGCTTGCTATTACTTTTTGATCAAATGGTGGGAAGAACATAGTAAAGGCAAGGGGAGGGGGTATGGTATCCAATGCTTTTTATACTTACTGCATCTGCATCTGCATCTCCGTATTCAATTCATATATTCTTAAGGCCTTTACTATGTTTACTATAGTCTGTAATATTTCTCCTTACAAGAACTTTGTAATTCTATTTACTATGTAAGCCGCATTGAACCTGCTTTGTGTGCGAAAGCGCGGGATACAAATGTAATAAATAAATAAATAAATTTGCAGATGACACAAAACTATTCAAAGTTGATAAAATGCATGCAGACTGTGAAAAATTGCAGGAAAACCTTAGGAAACTGGAAGACTGAGCATCCAAATAGTAGATGAAATTTAATGTGGACAAACGCAAAATGATGCACATTGGGAACAATAATCCAAATCATAGTTACATGATGTTAGGTTCCACCTGAGACGTCAGCACCTAAGAAAAAGCTGTAGGTGTCATCGTGGACAATACACTGAAATTTTCTGCCCAGTGTGTGGTGGGCAAAAGCAAACAGAATGCTAGAAATTATTAGGAAATGGATAGAAAATAAGACAAGAAACAGGAGTGGTTCTCCAAAGAAGTGGCTGAGAAAATAAGAGCAAAAGAGGCTGCATTCAAGAAATACAGAAGAATACAACAAGAAGATCACAGAAAAGATTACCGGAAAAACTCAAAGAAGCGAAGAGGGAAATATGGCTAGCGAAAGCGCAGGTAGAAGAAAAAATGGCTAAAGATGAGAAATGCATCATATAGTCCATGAATTGTGTTGCTACTATACCTTTTATCACCGTGGTAAGTAGGGGGATGGAGGCCACGGGTCTGTAATTAGATACTATATCCTGCGTGGTCTTCCTAATTTTTGGTATTGGGGTTAGGATGATGCCTCCTTTCTCATTTGGGAATTGGCCCCTTTCAAACATGAAAGTGATATACCTGGTTAGGCTATGTATGAATGTGTCAGGGGCATTCTTCAGTAGAAAATTTGGGCAGGCATCTAGTAAACATTGGGATTTGGCGTATCTGTGCACAAGATGTTTCACCATGTCTGTAAAGGTTGATGTGAATGATGACTATATTCTGTCTACTGGAAGGGGTCTTCCGCTTTCCTTGTCGCGTCTAGGTATTCCTCTATGTCATTGGTTGGAGTAGGCAATCCTCTTCTAGTATTGGTGGCTTTGAGTTCGAAGTAGTTTGCCAATTCCTGGGCAGAGGGGAGTTTGTTGTCTGAGGTCATATCCTGTGTGTTCAGTAGTCTGTTGACAAGTCCAAAATGTTTCCTGTAGACCATATACAGTCCTCCGTATTCTTTGTAGTATTTAGTTTGGGCTTTTTTTTAATCTCAAACTTGTATTTTTGGATCATTTTGACTATTGCATTCTGTTTTCATTGGATTTGTTGCGGACCCACTTTCAGCTGTATGAGCTCCTGGATGTGTCGGCATTTCAGCTGCTCTGGTGCTATTTTGTCCAGTGTTGCAGTGCTCGTTTCTTCCCGTTGATTCAGGAAGGCGGTGGTCTCAAGATGGGCCAGCACAGATCTTTTGTTTATTATGTTCCAGAACTGATCTACGTTAATTTTACCTCTGGATTTGGAGGAGTCAGGTGGGGCATCACAAAATTTCTTTGTGTCCTGTTCTGGCCAATGCAGGGTAAATTGTAGCTTACTGTGATCTGACCATGGGATTGGCGACCACGAGATATCTCTGATTCCTATATCTTGATTGTTCTCGAGTCTGTATGCCAGCATGTCTAGCTTGTGCCCTTTGTTGTGAGTGGAGCTGTCTGTCGGGATTTGGAAGTTCAATCAAACAAGAGTAGAGACTGACCAAAGGACAAATCTAACACTGGAGATAGTGCTTGAAAGATGTTTTATTTGCTGCTTGGACAAAAGGACACAGTCTGTGTTTCGGTGTAACAAAACGCCTGCCTCAGGGGTCACAATAGTATTCAAAGGATATACTGAACAAACAAAGTTGCCCAAAGGCATCAGCTTGAGAGCACATACTGGACAAACCCGTATACCCCAAAAAGGTCCGCTCACTGTTTGAAGGATTTGGAAGTTCCATATGTCTAGGAAATCTAATAGGTTCTGAGTGTCTCTGTCATTCTTGCAGGCTAAATGGAGGTTTGTGACACCTAATAGAACTGTGTTGTTATTGTGGGTGCAGGTGTTTGAGACCATGAAAGCATCCTACGCATCTAACCATTTACCAGGTGGGCGGTAGAATATTGTAAAAGAGATGTTTCCCTGTAAAGTGTGGTCATTGATTTTACAAGTCAGGATTTCCAATACTGGGGTTATCAGTTCGGAGGTGAGTTTGAGGTTGAAGAAGGCTTTGTACAGAATGGGTATGCCGTCTTCTCTCTTTGTGTCTTGGGAGAGGTGTGTGATTTTATATCCTGGTGGGCAAATTTCACTGATCGCTGGGTCATTGTGGGATCTCAGCCACGGTTCCATGATACAGAGTAGGCCTAGTTGGTCTTCTTCTATCTAGTTTCTGATGATATTCGCCTTGTTGACTATGGACCTTGCGTTGACATAGCCAATGGGAATGGGCAGTTTGGAGCTAGGATGTTGTTTGACACATTTTATTCAGATTAACTGCCATTTGTCCCCATTGCCCCTAGTGTTTGATGCTCCTGTTTGATTGGGTTTAATTGTTATGTGTCATGTGTTCATGGAGAATCCTATCATGTTTGCTTTCAGCTGGTAGACTCTGGGAGTTAACAGGATAGGTATGTTGTACCCACCATTGACGACATTTATTTGATGGCAAATCAGCCAGGAAGCTAGTAGGTAATAGATTACCCGTTGCGTGTTTCCCATGTTGCTAAGTGGCGTGCGTGACCAGTGTAAGTCTAAGGTTGTGTTTCCAGTGAATGAGTTCAGTGGAGTACTGCTTTTTTTTTCTCGTTTGTGAGGGTGGCTGGAAGGTGTTGGGTTGTTGTTGTTGAAGATGAGTAGGTGGTTATACTTACAATTTTAATGTCTGGGTCATGAGTATGAGTGGCAACAGTGGGTTTGGATGGCAAAAAACATGTCCTTTGTTGGTAGACAAGTGGCAGGGTTTCTGTTTCTATAGGACTGGAGAGAAAGAAGATACATAAGTACATAAGCATTGCCATGCTGGGACAGACCAAGGGTCCATCGAGCCCAGCACCCTGTCACCGACAGCGGCCAAAAGAACAAGCAATTTGTCCCGCCCATCCTAGAAATACTGTATTATTCCCTCGTCCATTTAATAACATTCTATGGCTTTTTCCTCCAGGAAGCCATCCAACCCTTTTTTGAAGTCCGCTAAATTAACCACCTTAACCACCTTTTCCGGCAGCGAATTCCAGAGTTTAACTACTCGTTGAGTGAAGAAAAATTTCCTCCGATTCGTTTTAAATTTACCACACTGCAGCTTCATCGCATGCCCCCTTGTCCTAGTATTTTTGGAAAGCGTAAACAGGCGCTCCACATCGACCCGTTCCATTCCACTCATTATCTTATAGACCTCTATCATATCTCCCCTCAGCCGCCTTTTCTCCAGGCTGAAGAGCCCCAGCCTCTTCAGCCTATCCTGATAGGGAAGTCGTCCCATCCCCTGTATCATCTTTGTCATCCTTCTCTGCACCTTTTCTAATTCCACTATGTCTTTTTTGAGGTACAGCGAGCAGAATTGAACACAATACTCGAGGTGCAGTCGCACCATGGAGCGATACAACGGCAGAATAATATAGTTATTTTTGTTTTCAATCCCTTTCCTAATAATACCCAACATTCTATTTGCTTTCCTAGCCGCAGCAGCACATTGAGCAGAAGTTTTCAACATATCATCTACGACAACACCTAGATCCCTTTCTCGGTCCGTGACTCCCAACGCTGAACCTTGCATGATGTAGTTATAGTTTGGGCTCCTCTTTCCCACATGCATCACTTTGCACTTGTTCACATTAAACGTCATCTGCCATTTGGATGCCCAGTCTCCTAGTCTCGTATGGTCCTCTTGTAGTTTTTCACAATCTTCCTGCGATTTGACTACTTTGAATAATTTTGTGTCATCGGCAAATTTGATTACCTCACTAGTTACCCCCATTTCTAGGTCATTTATGAATATGTTAAAAAACAAAGGTTCCAGCACTTATCCCTGAGGGACCCCGCTAACTACCCTTCTCCATTGCGAATATTGACCTTTTAATCCTACTCTCTGTTTCCTATCTTTCAAACAGTTTTTAATCCACAGTAAGACACTACATCCGATCCCATGTCCCTCTAATTTCCTCTGTAGTCTTTCATGAGGGACCTTATCAAATGCCTTCTGAAAATCTAGATTCTAGATCCACAATATCAACTGGCTCACCTTTGTCCTCATGTTTGTTTACCCCTTCAAAGAAATGCAGCAGATTGGTGAGGCAAGACTTCCCTTCATTATATCCATGTTGACTTTGTTCCATTAGTCCATGCTTTTGAATGTGCTCTGTAATTTTGTTCATGATTATAGTCTCTACCATTTTGCCCGGCACCGACGTCAGACTCACCGGTCTATAATTTCCCGGGTCTCCTCTGGAACCTTTTTTAAAAATCGGCGTTACACTGGCCACCCTCCAATCTTCTGGTACCACGCTCGATTTTAAGGATAAATTACAAATCAATAACAGTAGCTCTGCCAGCTCATTTTTTTAGTTCTATCAGTAACCTAGGGTGAATACCATCCGATCCAGGAGATTTGCTACTCTTCAGTTTGCAGAAATGCTCCATTACATCTTCCAGATTTACAGATATTTCAATAAGTTTTTCCGTCTCTTCAGCTTCGAATACCCTGACCGGCACCGGTATCCCACACAAATCTTCCTCGGTGAAGACCGAAGCAAAGAACTCATTTAGTTTTTCTGCTATTACTTTGTCTTCCTGAATGAAAGTGAGGAAAGATAACTGGATGCTATGAAAGAGTTCCCATTGACTAGAATTCTTGTCTTTTTTTTTAGGTGGGAGCTAAGGGATGTACAGTCTAATTTGTGGCTCAGAGTTTTCCAATCCACTGATTACAACCATTATCCAAATGGTTCCACTGATTTCTAATCCTGATTGTGATATCTACATGGCTGCTCTAAATTGCAGTTAATAGAGGTTACCATGGCACCATCTTGCTGACTCTATTAGCCATCATTATAAGAAAGTAACAGAAGTTAGCACATCCTGTTCTCAGTGGTTTATGATTTAGGTGAAAGGGGAAGGTAGAGTACAAATGGGATCAATGCGATACAATAGAAAATAATGTACAGACATAATGAGTAGGATCCCTTTCCTGTCCAAGATACTTGAACGTACTGTTCACCGCCGTTGCCTTGACTTTCATCTCAAGCTATTCTTGATCCACTTCAATCTGGCTTTTGCCCCCTTCATTCAACTGAAACAGTGCTTACTAAAGTCTCCAATGATAGGTTCCTGGCTAGATCCAAAGGTCTCTATTCTATCCTCATCCTTCTCGATCTATCTGCTGCTTTTGACACTGTTGATCACAGCCTACTCCTTGATACGCTGTCCTCACTTGGATTTCAGGGCTCTGTTCTTTCCTGGTTTTCTTCTTATCTCTCCCAGCATACCTTTAGTGTATACTCTAGTGGATCCTCTTCTACTTCTATCCCACTGTCAGTTGGTGTACCTCAGGGATCTGTCCTGGGACCTCTTCTTTTTTCCATCTGTACTTCTTCCCTTGGTACTCTGATCTTATCCCCTGGTTTTCAGTATCATCTTTACGCTGATGACTCCCAGATCTACCTCTCCACACCAGAAATCTCAGCTGAAATCCAGGCCAAAGTATCAGCCTGCCTGTCTGACATTGCTGCCTGGATGTCTCAGCGCCATCTGAAACTAAACATGACCAAGACTGAGCTTCTCATCTTTCCCCCTAAACCAACCTCTCCTCTTCCCCCATTCTCTATTTCTGTGGATAACAGTCTCATCCTTCCTGTCTCATCAGCTCGTAACCTTGGGGTCATCTTCGACTCCTCCCTCTCCTTCTCTGCACATATTCAGCAGACTGCTAAAACCTGTCGTTTCTTTCTCTATAATGTCACCAAAATTCGCCCTTTCCTTTCTGAGCACACTACCAGAACCCTTATCCACACTCTTATCACCTCTCGCTTAGACTATTGCAACTTGCTTCTCACAGGTCTCACACTTAGCCATCTCTCTCCTCCTCAATCGGTTCAAAATTCTGCTGCACAACTAATATTCCGCCAGTGTCGTTATGCTCATATTAGCCCTCTCTTCAAGTCACTTCACTGGTTTCCTATCCGTTTCCGAATACAGTTCAAACTCCTCTTATTGACCTATAAGTGCATTCACTCTGCAGCTCCTCAGTACCTCTCCACTCTCATCTCTCCCTACATTCCTCCCCGGGAACTCCATTCACTGGGTAAATCTCTCTTATCTGTACCCTTCTCCTCCACCACTAACTCCAGACTCCGTTCTTTTTATCTTGCTGCACCATATGCCTGGAATAGACTTCCTGAGCCAGTACGTCAAGCTCCATCTCTGGCCGTCTTCAAATCTAAGCTAAAAGCCCACCTTTTTGATGCTGCTTTTAACTCCTAACCAGTGGCGTAGCCAGACCTGACTTTTTGGGTGGGCCCAGAGCTAATATGGATGGGTACTATGTATATAAGTATGAGTAGTGTTTCTTGGGATCCTACAAAATAAGGCCTTAGAATGCACTTGATGATGGATTTCTAAGTAGTCTGCCCAACAGCTGCCCTGCATCAACATAAACCACATACATACTTAATGGAAAAAAACAATATTTTTAATATAGTTACCAGTGGTGTAGCCAGACCTGACTTTTTGGGTGATCCCAGAGCTAATATGGATGGGCACTATGTATATAAGTATGAGTAGTGTTTCTTGGGATCCTACAAAATAAGGCCTTAGAATGCACTTGATGATGGATTTCTAAGTAGTCTGCCCAACAGCTGCCCTGCATCAACATAAACCACATACATACTTAATGGAAAAAAACAATATTTTTAATGTGGAGGGGAATAATCGAACGGCGCCGGCAAAATAGATCGCCGGCGCAACAGCTGGCCGAAACCATATTATCAAAAAGATGGCCGGCCATCTTTTTTTTTTCGATAATACGGTTTAGACCGGCCAAATGCCTTGGATGTTGCTGGGTTTGAGATGGCCGGTTTTGTTTTTCAGCGATAATGGAAAAAAATGTCGGCCATCTCCAACCCGGTGACATCCAAGGCATTTGGTCATGGGAGGAGCCAGCATTTGTAGTGCACTTACATGCCAGGACACCAACTGGGCACCCTAGGGGCAGTGTGGTGGACTTCAGAAACAGCTCCCACATGCATAGCTCCCTTACTGTGGGTGCTGAGCCCCCCCCCCCAAACCCCCTACCCACAAATGTGCACCCACTAAAAGTGCTCCAGGGACCTGCACACACTCAGGCCTCTAGGACTTGTTGCTGCTGTATAACCTTGGCACAGCAGTTGACACCTGAAGACTATTGTCTTTGAAAAATTGCTTTATTTGAATAAGCACGTTTACTCACAGTTAACTGCAGATCAGAGGTTGTGCACCAGTGGCAAAGAGTCTCCCTGATACTGAGATTAGCAGTAGGTCCGAGCTGGCAGAATGCTGTACAATGCCCTCTTTCAGCAAAATTCAAGGTAAGAACGTTTTCTAACGTGGGTAACACATGAAAGGGATCTAAAACTGGCTTACAAAAATGGCCACTACCTCATGGACTACCGGAAACAAAACAGGGCACACTCTGACCCAGTTAGCAGGGGGGAAAAGCACCATGGGAGTATAGCCCAGTAACCTACACCCACCATAATGCATTGCTGATGTGACTCTGCAGGGCACCTAACAGAAAAGGTGTCACACTCACCCGAGAACCACATCGCAACCACGGAAAGGCTGTCAGACGATACAACACATTCTGCTGTCATGGAGGTGGGTACGGGATTTGAGGCTGGCATATAGGCTGGCAAAAAAGGTTTTCATTTTAACTTTTGTAGTATGGGAGGGGGTTGGTGACCACTGGGGGAGTAAGGGGAGGTCATCCCCCATTCCGTCTAGTGGTCATCTGGTCAGTTGGGGCACCTTTTTGAGACTTAGTCGTGAAAATAAAAGGACCAAGTAAACCCGGCCAAATACCGCTTAACGCCGCTTTTTTTTTCCATGATCGCCGAAAGCCGGCCATCTGGTAGCCACGTCCATGTCCACCCATGCCCCGCCTTCGCTTCGCCGGTGACACGCCCCTTTAACTTTCGCCGGCGAGGCGACGGGAAAGCGGCGATGCTGTTAAAAAGCCAGCTTTCGATTATACGCTTTTAGCCGCTTTTGCGAAATCGCTGGCGATCTCCCGATTTGTGTCGGAAGATCGCTGGCGAAAAGTTTTGATTATAAGCTGGATAGTTACATTATGCCATATCACACTTGACCAGACATAAGTCTATTACATAAGTCTACTATAATGGCAAATTCTACTATAATGTAAACATTTCTGTAGCCTAGTGTCAGCCCTGTCCTACCCCCCTACCCTACCCATGGCATTAAATATAAGACTTTTTTTTTTTTAATGTCCTGGGCACTGTAATGCCCACCTCCACCCAGAAAACCACCTACACTTTTTTTTTTTAATTTTAACTTGGGCACTGCAGAGATCATCCCCACCCAAAAACCCACCAACATGAGAAATACACAACCTTTTAAAAATGTTAACCTGGGCAATATTAAAATTTATTGTTGGTGGGTTTCTGGGTGGGGGTGGGCTGTTCACTGCCTAGGGCAAAAAATGTATATTTAATAATTAAATATACCTTTTTGTGCTCTAGGCTGTGAACAGCCCGGCCCCATCTTTACTCAAAAGCCCACCAGCAGCCAGAATTTTGATTACAAGAGCCCACCCAGAAGCCCCCCACCAGCCAGCATTTTGATTACAAGAGTAATCAAAATTGCTGGCTGGTGGGCTTCTGGGTGGGGGTGGGTTCTTCAGTGCCTAGAGTTAAAAAAATAAATATACCTTTTTTGCCCAATGAGAAGTTTACTCCTACCCCGAAGCCCCCACCAGCCAGCATTTTGGTGACATTTTATGTTTTAAAAAAACATTAAAAATATATTTATTTTACCTGGGCAGCTGCTTGCTCTTGTTGGCAGGTAGTACAACAGAGCATTGTGCTGGTTCCTGCCTGTGTGTTGTGCGAGGCCACAGGAAGGCGCTGCTGTGTGTGTGTGTGTGGGGGGGGGAGGGGTCGAATTGATCAACAATGAACAAAGGCTGCTGCTGATCGCATCCAGCGAGGGCACCGGTCCCAGTCCAGCACCCATGACCTGGCACAGTGTGGAGATGAGGAGCCACGCCACAACAGAGCCAGAAGCCTTCCTATGCGGCACTGCGTGCAGCCCCATCGTATGCACTGCGGGGGGTGGGGGTGGGGGAAGGAACTTAAGGCCATAGCGGTGTGGGCTTGCTGCAGCCTGCAGGCAGTGCTTGCGCCTTGTGTCATGGGAGGCTTCCACAATTCAGCGCATCTGAACCCGACCCGTGGTGCACTGCACTGAAACCCCCCCCAAAAAACATTTAGGCAGAGAGGAGGAGGACGAGGACAGGGAGAACTGCCGGCTGCCGTGGCACAAAGGCTGTGCACTTTGTTGCCTAAACTGAGTGGGCCTGAGTCAAGATTGGGTCTCTTGTGGGGCCGCGGGGGAGTGCTAAGGGCTGGGGGGATCAACAAATGTTGATCTTGATCCACCAAGGGCACTGTAGAGGAGCTGCAACACTAGCAGCAGCCGGCAGGCTTTCCCATGCGCTGCTGCAGCACCTTTGTGTGCAGAGTGAAATCGGATGGTCAGACTTTGAGAGAGGGCAGTAGTGGTATGGGTCGGGCATGTTCATGGTGCCATGCTAGAATAGCCGACGCACGTCGATGGACTTCCGGAGGAGGAGGAGGACCAAAGGAGAGCTTCCGGCTGCAGTGCAGGCTGCCTAATAGCATATCGTTGATCCGCGGCAGAAAGGTTGTATACTCCCACTCATAACCTGCACCTATGAAGATAAATTGGGTTGGCCTGGGCCCACCCAGGCCCACCCGTAGCTACGCCCCTGCTCCTAACCCTTATTTTATCACCCTCACTTTAATATTCCCTTCTCTTGTTTGTCCTGTTTGTCTGTCTTAATTAGATTGTAAGCTCTGTCAAGCAGGGACTGTCTCTTCATGTTCAAGTGTACAGCGCTGCGTACGTCTAGCAGCGCTATAGAAATGATAAGTAGTAGTAGTAGTAGGGCAGGCTGTAAATTACTGGTGAGCGCAAAATAGTTTTTAGAAGTAGATTTTGAGGAGAGCTGGTGCTTGGTAATGAAGTTCTTATCATTTAGATATTTAACCTATCATTAATGTCACTATTCACAGTTAGACCCTTAAACTGAAAGGAAAGAAAACACAATATATTGAAAACATTGAAATATTTCAACCTTAATTTCTGCAACCTTATCACAGACAGACATGACTGTGAGCAGAAATATTGAGATTACACGACTCACCAATGCAAAGTTTCAGCAAGGTCCTCTGATAAGGAATCCTATTGTTTTCTTCGCAGCTGCTACATAAGCTACAGAGGGAGTATGGTGATTAAATGTGAAATAAACTCATACTTTACCATCCAAGAAATTTGCCTGTTTCACAGTCCTCATATCTTTACACTATTTCGTTTAAGAAGGAGTCATAAATACCACAGATTTTCAAGGTTTACAGTGACGTCAATAAGAAAAACTTTATATTCGGAATCATATCTAACCTTGGCTTTGGGGGTATGGTGCAAAAAGATACTGCAAATCTTTAATAACACAATTATATACTTTTAGACCATCAGTTCTAGGGTGACATATGACTTAGTTTTTATTTGATATACAAAATGCCAAAGACGGCTAAATTTGAAACTTGATATGAGAATAATAAGGAATAAATTAGCTCTCACTTCAGGATGGATGTAGTATATGATTTAGAAGATCACTCTAGATTTTAATTGCCTGTAATTAGTTGTGTTGTAACTTGTACACAGAAACATAAAAAATGGAGAAAATGGTAGCAGATAAAGACTATCCAGCTTATAATCGAACGAGACAAACGCCCAAGTTCCGACCTAAATCGGGAGATGGACGTTAATCTCACAAAAACGAGTAAATCCATATAATCGAAAGCAATGTTTCAGTGCGTCCATGTCGCTCATACGTGGACGTAAAAACGTCCAAATAAGAGGCGTGTCGGGGGCGTGTTAGGGGCGGTGATACGACGTGGACGGGTACAACGTATAACGAATAGCGAAATGGCTCTGGTTGAGCGGGAAGATGGGCGTAATATGATGGACCCGAAATAAAAGCGACCAGAGGAAGGGGGAAAGCGTCTTTAGACCCATTAGCGATTGTGTGTAGTTGGAGAGTGGCGATATAGTTGGTGGAAGAGCTGAAGTGGTGGTTGCAGAGAGAAAGCCGAGCGTGTTCAGTACCTGTGACGGTCGTCTGTGTGCCCTGCCTCTTTTTGTGTCTTACCCTTTGACCGTTCCTTACTCCTACTCCTTTGCTCCATCGCCCCCTTCCCCTCCCCCTATCCCTCCCCATTCACTCTTCCCACGTGTATACTCTATTCCCTGACCTCCGTTTGTCTCTGTGTTCCTGTACTGTTTGGCGAGTGAGTGGCCAGAGGGCGTGGTGGCTGGAAGTGAAAGATCTGTGTGTGTTGCTGTTTGACTACTAGTCCTAATACTTGCACTGGTGGTGGGGATATGGATGCACTTAATGCACTTGTGGCATGCATGCTACACGAAGAGGCCACCCACCGCAGGAGGTATTCACGGCCCCGAGTGTTTAGGCCCTGCACCACCTTCCTACAACTCACTGACCAGCAGTGTCTAACAAGGTTCAGGTTTGATAGGGCCACCATTCGTCAGCTGTGTGAGCAGCTGACACCCCTCCTTCAGCCCCAGACACGTAGGAATAACCCCATCCCTGCCCACCTCAAAATCACTTCCGCTCTCTCTGTCCTGGCCACTGGCAGTTTTCAATCCGTATTAGCTGCTAACACAGGCCTCACCCAGGCTTCTATTTCACACTGTCTCACCCAGTTCCTGGATGCCTTCATAACTCACACCTCACACTACATCACTTTCCCCACCACCCCCCAGGCCCTGCACAACAACATGGCCGCCTTCTATGCTCTTGCTAGATTCCCCTCGGTCATCGGTGTGATAGACTGCACACACGTAGCCCTCAGACCCCCCCGGGCACACGAAGCCACCTACAGAAATAGGAAGGCATTTCATTCTATGAACATGCAAGTTGTATGTGATGCCCAGGGGGAGATATTAGACGTGTGTGCCAGGTACCCCGGCTCCAGCCACGATGCCTACATCCTACAGCACTCGGGCATCTTCCGCAGGTTCGAGCGAGGGGAGTTCATTGGTGGATGGCTGCTAGGTAAGTGCAACATGCATGTACCACCCATACTAGACCTCCTCCACTGGGCAACCCTCCGCCCTGGCTTCCTCCACCACAACCCACTATCCAAATCCCCCCGCCCCCCCTGTACCTGCTCCAAGCGATTCACACTCATCTATCTCATTCTGCTTTTCTGCAAAGGTGACTGAGGCTACCCGCAGAGGACATGGCTCATGACCCCCCTGATCCACCCACAACCAGGGCCAGAAGAAACCTACAACAGGAGACATCGCAGCACCCGGGGGATCATTGAGCGCACCTTTGGTTTATTGAAAAACCGCTTCCGCTGTCTGGACCGGTCTGGAGGAGAGCTGCTCTACAGTCCAGAAAAGGTGGCCAAGATCTTTGTGGCGTGCTGCATGTTACACAATTTGGCCCAGCGCAGAGGACAGCCTCTCCCAGAGGAGCCACAGCCACCACCAGAAGAGGCCCCAGATGAGCTGGAAGAGGAGCCCCCTCCACCCCCAGCCCACAGAGCAGAGCTCAATGCCTACCAGCTTGGCGTAAGAGCAAGACAAAGACTCATTGAAACAAGTTTTAGGTGAAAGTAAGTGAACATTTATTTTTTACATTCAGTGCATGTGTGTGTTCAACCCCACCACCACCACCACCACCACCACCCCCCTCCCACACCCACCTCCCTCCCACCAACCCTCACCCTACAGCATGTCCGATCATTTTCCCCTTCCCTTCCCCCGTCCCCTCCTACCCCTCCCACGCCCTTCCTTTGCAGCTGGTGCTGCACGGGAAGTCTCTTCACCCTCTTCTGAGCTGCTGCTCCCAGTGTCCTCCTCCCTATCCCCACGGCAGCCTGCGGCTTCGGCTGCACCGTGGAAATCGGGCCACCTTCTTGGTTCTAGTGGTCTGGCCACAGGACCCAGAATGGGAGCAGATTTGGTGGGTGCTGCAGGAGTGGGTGCGGAGGCTGAGGATCGCAATGCCCACCTCTTAGCTGGTGGTTGCTGGTGGTCAGTGGAGGAGGATGTTGATGGCAGGGGCTGCTCCAGCAGCATGGGGGCTGGAGTAGGCGCGGTGCCCTGAGGGCGCAGGTGTTGGATGCTCTGCTCCAGCCGTCTCAGTTGCTGGAGCACCTCTTGGTGGCCTTCACGTTGCGCCTGGAGGAGTTCCTGGTGTGCTCGCTGCTGTGCCTCCAGTGCTTGGCGCTGCAGCTCCAGTTTCTGCTGCCGGTACTCCTCCAAGCGCACGTTGTGGCGGAGTAGTTCCGTGGCCAGCCGCAGGAGTTGCCTCCTTTGGCCGGATGGCCTCTGGCAGGGAGCTGGGCCCTCCTCCTCCTCAACAAAGTCCTTCGGTGCTGGAGGTGCGGCCTCTGCTGGTGCAGGTGGTGGTGGTGGTGGTGGTGGCAGAGGCTGGACAGCTGGTGCAGGTGGTGGTGGTGGTGGCAGAGGCTGGACAGCTGGTGGTGGTAGAGGCTGGACAGCTGGTGCAGGTGGTGGTGAACGCAGAGGATGCACAGCTGGTGCAGGTGGTGGAGGCTGGACTGCTGGTGCTGCAGGCTGTGGAGGTTGAGGCTGGACTGCTGGTGTAGGGCGTTGGCCTTGCAGGCCACTAGGGCCAGCCTCCTCTGAGTCATCACCTGTATAGCACAAGAGTGAGGAATAGTGTTGGTGCAAATAACCCACTTTTGTCTTTCAGCATTCATATACATTGGTATGTCCCCCAACCTGATGACCCAGCAAAGAGATGGTGAGGAGGAATGGAATTGACACGGGTACGAAAGAGAGAGCCCCGCAGGCAGCTGGGTAGAGGTGGTGGATGAGCAGCCAAGAGAAGGACACCACTCACAACGTTGTGCTCAAGCTGTTAGTTGTATAATTGTTAAATTGAACAACATTGCAGCATGTGTTGTGTTACTACTGACTTGCTAAACTGCATAGAACTGCTTTATGACCCCCATTACAGGCTCCTTCAGTTGAATGCATGTGGCCCACACTCAGTAGAGCACAGAGGTCACAGGAGGAACTAGGCACAGTTTGGTAATGGGAAAATAGGAGGGAGTAGTAGGGAAGGACGGCCCCCAAAGTTCTGCCACAGTAGTAACCTACACACACCCATAGGAGCCAACTGGAAAGTAGTATTGGGGGTGCTAAGCCCAGTGACCAACACTCCTCCCTGCACAGCTACATGATCTTTCCTCAATATTGGGGGTGCTCACACACACACACACAGCACCCACCCTGTCTGCTTGCTCCTATAACACACATGACCACTACCACTACTCAAATAGAGCTTACAATTAATTCAATAAATATGGGCACACAGGACAAGTAAGAGGAAACCCTATGACAACGGTAGGGATAGGGAGTAAGGGTAGAGAGCTAGTGAGTAGGGGTTACCAGGTCACAACAGCATCATAAAGGTGGCCTGTTAATATACATAAAGACAGCCAGAGATACTCCCCCCCCCACCTACCTCCCTCCTCCTGCCCCCCACTCCTCACCTCCCTCCCCCTGACCCCAACTTCTATAACACAAGTGTACTGCAGCACAACAGATACCCCAACTGCATAATGAAACACCTACCTGAGTCCTCAGCCTGGCCCGAGGTGTCCAGGGAGCCAATCCCGTGGATGCCCTCCTGGGGTAGGAGGGAGTACACCATCAGCTCCATGGGCGTAAGGTTGGCAGTGTCATTGCCTGGGGGATTGGCCCCCGCCTTCCTCCGAACATCCCTCCTCAGCTTCCGCCACTTCCTCTTGCAGTCCTCCACGTCTCTCCCAGCATGGAAGACAGCATTCAGGCTGTCCCGTACTGCCTCCCATTTGCGCTGCTTTAATGTTGCTGCCAGCCTCTGCCCTGTGGGAGCAAACAGACTCCGGTGGCGCTGTACTATTTCTTGCACCAGGAGCTCCACCTCTGCTTCGACAAAATTACCCTTCCGGGTCGGCGGCATGCGTGGTGGCATTGTACCAATGGGGTTTTCGAAAATACGGAGTGGGCGTTTATATAGGCGCCAAGAACGCCCATTGAGACGGGGGAATAGGCGTTTCTGATATGGGCGTTTCTTTTTCAATTATACACATAATTCCTAAGCGTGCCCAGCTCAGATAGCGATTAGGAACACATGGTTTCGATTATGAGTAGATAAGTATGGGCGTCTCCACCTGCCTTCCCTTTCTTCATTGCCATTTTATCTGCCATTTCCTGCACTTAGACCTTGCCCGTTGTTCGTAATAATCATTTACAAGGTTTTACCCTCACTTATATGAAGGTATGTGTTTAGCAATGTATGCTTGGGTACACCTGTGTATTTAGGGGGGGGGGAATTATTGTTGGCCCTCAGCCACCACGCCTTCCATTTCCTGTCTTCCACATCCCCTGATGCTCCCTTCCTTTCTCCCATTCTCTCTGCCTGGTTGTAGCAGGCAGTGTGTGGGGGCCAAGAATTTAGTACAGTCGGCCCAAATCAAGCACCCCTCGGTAAGGGTCATTTCAATCAGGGAGATGTGCAGCTAATGTTCCAGAAGATAAAAGGCGCACTACACAGTCTTGAAACAGACGTTCATGGTAAGCTCTCATTTGTCTGCCACCTCTTCTCTTTGTGCTCATAGTCAAGGAGTGTGCATTCACTGTATGTATGTAGTCTGGAGTCAGATGTTAGGTAGCTCTCTTTTCACCAGGTTCCTGTGCACTGTACTGTGGGGTTGGCAGGTCCTCAGTGGTGTGGGCCAGCTGTTGGAGGTGCTGTATTGGTTCCCGGTAGCTTCCATCTTCCTTGTTTATGTGGTGTACCCCAGTCCCCATTTATGAAGTGGCCACCCATTCTCAAGGTCCATAGGCGGGGGAGGGGAGAATGATTAATGCAATGGATGTGTATAGCACATTATGGAACACCTTCCTAAATTGCTCCATAGGTAGTAGGGTAGGGAACATGCACATTACATTGTTTTTAATCGGTAGCCTGGACAAAATGATCGAGGTGGCTACAGGTAGTGCCACTGAGGCCTATGACGTGGTGGTGAGGGAGAGGGGTGTGTGTACAGGTACCAACCCAAAGTAACTGGTGGTGGCTAAAGCATGGTGGCTGCTGTGGCCTAGTGGTTAGAGCACCAGCCTTGTAATCATAAGGTTGCTGGTTCAAATCCCACCTAAGGCAAGTCACTTCAGGGATAAAGTTTGACACAAACCCAGAATACTTGAATGTAACACACCTTGATCAACTACTGGAGAAAGTGTGATCACACCTGCAAATAATGAGCACCATTTTTATTTGTGCCCTTCCCTAACACAAGTATTACATTGCAACTGTGATGAAGTACCCATCCATCTATTGGGTTTCCCATTGTTTCCCTTTTGCTCCTCAGCATTATATACCATAGCTGATGTATTCAATGTGAAAATATGAGCCAGCTGTTTGTAGGTCCTTCTTGGGCCCCCCCCCCCCCCCACCAATGTGGCTTGTGGGTAAGGATATGTGTCCATCAGACAGCAAACACTGTGTATGTGGTACCTGGAGTTATGTGGAAGTGTGTACCTGGCAGATCACACGTGGTACACTATTAATCTCTTATTGATGGCACTCTGTATTGTGGGTCAGTATGGTGGAGGGGAGGGAGGGAGAGAGAGATGCTGGCTGGCCATTTTTATTAATGAACACAAATATCCATCCAGCCTCCCTGGCCCAACCCCCCTGCACATATGGCCATGCAGGTTGGAATGAACAGGTGGCGTTCTGTATGGCCAACATTCTCAGACATACATCACCTTCTCATTCACACAGCACATTTAATGCTATGCATATTGCTGCCTCCTTCCTCTCAACTCAACAGCACCATTTGGTGATATGTAATGCACAAGGGAGACAAACACACACACACACCCTGATAGTTATATTGTAACAGAAACATTTATTTCCCCCCCACCCCCACCCCTACAAAATAAGCCCCAACAATGCCCTCCTCCCCCCCACAACTCCCCACACAACCCCAACAATTCTCTCCCCCACCCCCCACAGAACCCCCAACATTTCCCTCCCCCCACACACACAACCCCAACAATTCCCTCCCCCACCCCCCACAGAACCCCCAACATTTCCCTCCCCCCACACACACAACCCCAACAATTCCCTCCCCCACCCCCCACAGAACCCCCAACATTTCCCTCCCCCCACACACACAACCCCAACAATTCCCTCCCCCACCCACTCACCACACCCCCAACAGGCCCCCCCTATTTAAATTAAGGGCGGCCACGCCCTCTGAGCAAGGCCCTCTGTAGCAGGGCAATGAGCAGCCCCAGCAGTACCCTTAGTGGGCCCTGGAGCTGCTCATTGCCCTGCCGTAGGGCTCTCACCTCCTGCAGCAGCTGGTGCTGGCCAACTATAAGCTGCTGCTGGCCATCTACCAGCTGCTGCAGGAGGCGCACCACAGTAGCAGGGCCAAAGGCTGGAGGTGGGCCAGGGGACACTGAAGATGGCCCAGGAGATGGAGGTGGGCCAGGGGACACTGAAGCTGGCCCAGGGGATGGAGGTGGGCCAGGGGACACTGAAGCTGGCCCAGGGGATGGAGGTGGGCCAGGCGATGGCGCTGCCTGAGGGGAGGGAGAGGCCTCATACGGAGCTGCAGGTGGGGAGGGGTCCTCATGAATGTCCTCATCCTCATCTATGATGAGGACTCCCTCCTCCGAGTCCTCCTCCTCCTCCTGGTGGGCCGCCTCCTGGCCTGGCTGCTGCTCCTCCTCCTCCTCCTCATCCAGGTGCCCCTCCTCCTGCTCCTCCTCCTCCTGCTCCTCCTGCTCCTCCTCCTCCTCCTCCTGGAGGTGGTGGCCCTCCTCATCCTCCCGCTCAGCTTCCTGCTGGTGGAGCCCTGTGTATGTAAAAGGAGTGTGATTGAGATCAGTGCATACACCATGGCTTGCATAGTGCAGTAGCTGGGTGGCGTGAGGCAGGGGATGGGGCAGGGTGTGGTAAGGCGTTGCCTATGCCCATGGGGAATGAGCTGCATCAGATGACATGAAACAGAACCCTGGACCCTCCTCTGACACACACCACGCAGGACATGTTGCCATACCAAATTCATTGCTGACCAGCATGTTTGCATTGTGAGATGCAACGAGGGGTTGATGGGCAGTTGTTGTAGGAGTTATTGGGGGGGGGGGGGGGAGGCAGTGGGAAGGGTGTTGAGCACAATTCTTTTATGTGATTTAGGCCATAACATGCAGTAAAAGTAGGGCCTCAGGCAGCTGTACCAGGACACAGTAATCAGCCACCACAATAAGGGGAATAGTAAAGTGTGGCATATCATCTCATTCATCTCGGGGGGATGGTCGGACGTTGCAGGCACGCTCATGGGAGAACCCCTGCAACCTGCATCCTTGATCTGGGACAGATATGGTATTACTTACTAGGTGGCTATTAGGCACATGGGAAGTGATATTGTACAACACATTTGCTTTATTCATGAAATGTATGTAGTAATCTGTACAGGTGTCCTGTTTTTGAATACTTACGGCGAGCCCTGAGGTGCCTTCGCACCGCCCGGATGAGGTCGGGCCTCTCCCGCCTCACCCGGCGGAACCGCCTCCTCAGGGACTCCAGGTCCCGGTGGACTCCAAAGCGTCTGTAAGATATAAGTTTGTAGAGCAGGGGTCAGGGGTGTTGGTCCTTTTTGTCCTCTGCACACATTCATTTGCTATTCACATCCCAGAGAGAGAGGGTCTACAGTGTTGGGGGGGGGGGGGCACCTCCATTGGTAGTGAATCATAGGAGCCACCTTTTTACCTTTTTGGGGGGTGGAACCCCCAGTGGAGATGACCCCTCCCTCCATACATATTTGATATTGGGGGTGGGGTGGTGAAGCACCCACAGCAGCCACCGAGTTGGTTCCTATGCAGATGATGCCAGAGAGGTGGGCATGAGGCCAGACAGTACCGTTTGTATACATTATAATGTATGCTTGTTAAACTACTTTATATGTGTTATCATGACCATGTTATAAAGTATGGTATAGGTTTCATTGGTCTCATGCTTCCACTATTCGGAGGCGTTGTAACCCACTGGCTGCAAAGAGGGGTTGGAAAATGTGGCCTTCACATAACTAACGAAATTGTCACATAACACTAATAGCATAGTCACATACCTAACCTAACGAAATACATTCTTGTAGGGATGTGGGAATGGTGGTCGTTTCAATAACATACAAATTATTAGTGATTGTGCATGTTCCTATATTACTCATGATCCTTGCATGGACACTCCAGTTACTGCTGGTAACATTGATGACGGAGCTGTTATATGTGTAGGTACAGGAGGGGAGGGGGGTTGGGCCATAACCTTACCTTTCTAGTCTTTCCCGGATGCGGGACCAGGCTCGCATGGCCTGCAGCCTGGGGGGCAGGTGGTGGTGCTGGATAAACAGCCTGTGCCGGTGCCTTAGGCAGAGCCGGACAAGCAGCAGGCTCTCCTCTTCTCCAAAATTTGGCTCTCTGCGTTGTGCCATTTTTCCACGTGTTGGAAAAGAAGTGCCTTATATAGACGACCTTGCGTGAGGGACGTCGTTTCATGCACAGCTCCATATATGGATGACCATTCCATATATGGCCCCTATCAGCACGTGGACGCCCTCGTAAGCATAGACGTCTTTGACGTGCACATGCCTGCAGGAGTGTGAAACGTGCCTTATATAGATGAGTATGACGCACCCCACCCGACCCTTTTCACATATACACAATATGCATTTACTGCATGTTCAGTAGGTGTACAGTGCATGCAGATCCGGACATTCAGATGGGCACATATGATGAAAGTATGGGTGGAGCAGCATGATATGTCTGTAGTTGACACATATATGCGTTCCTCATATATTTCCGTACCTGGATGGCCTGAACAACATGTACTGTACTTGCGATACACCTATGTACATTATTTTACACACCACGTGATTTGGTCGTTTGCACCTGCAATAATCGACCATCTTAGGGCGCCCAATTTAGTCACGCTTATGCGCTCGTCATTTGATTGTTTTCTTACAGGGATAATCGATTATCGAAAAACGCCCACACTATTTTTCCATTATACAGGTCTATTTTTGGACGTTTTCATAAGAACGTCCTAATTCGTACTTGGACGATCTTTCCATTATGCCCCTCTATATGGCCTATCCATTCTGCTCATGCATACCAACTACTAATCTCAATACTGTGTTGACAGCTCTCCTAGAAAGAAGCTTGACCAAGTACCATTGTACAATTTAGGACTTTTTTTTAACAGCTCAATAACTTGTCCTGAGCATTGAGAAGAATGGACTCTTGACACCCTTTGTCAATAGTAACAACTCCTGGCTAACAGTGCAGAAAAATAGAACATGGCTTGTGCCTGCATATTACAGCAGGAAGGTGCTGCACAGAAACATAGAAAGCTAGAAAATGACAGCAGGTAAAGACTATATGGCCAATGAAATTTGCCCACCCATACCATCTACTAATTTCAAATACCCCCTTCCTCTCCCTTAGAGATCTTCTGTGCTTATCCCATGCTTTCATGAATTCAGATACAGTCCTTGTCTCCACCACGTGCTCTGGGAGGTCATTCCCTATATATACACGCATATACACAGTAAATGACGGCAGAAAAAGACCCATATAGTCCATCCAGTCTGCCCAACAAGGTGGCCAGCGCAAAGCCCGCCACTCCGTGTGGGCCCCAGTCACCCATGCTTAAATGTTGATTGTCAACCATATAGGCAACCAAACATGATGAGAATGACATGTGGTTATAACCAAGACTCCAAGTATTACTGACAGTATTTAACTTATCAGACAAGATGTTTTCCCCTCTTCCCTGAGCTGCATTGCACCTTCACTAGCAGCATGCGTCACATGCTACAACAATGGAGTTGCCAAAGCTTCACCTGTTTTTTGCCATTTATGGATCACAGACCGCAGAAGTTTGTCCGGCATTGGCCTCAGTTCCCCCATGCCGGATTTGGCTAATTTTCTTTTGTTTTTTTGTCATTTGTGGGACACAGACCTTAGAAGTCTGTCCAGCATCTGCTTCAGTTCCCTCTACTCTTGCTCCAGATAACACCTTAACAGCCATGTTGTATTTCTATCCTCTTTCTATTTAGGCATCCCCTGAGTCTATCCCATACATTTTTGAATTCACTCAACATTTTTGACTCTACCACCTCTCCTGGAAGGGCATTCCAGAAATCTACTACTTTCTTTGTGAAAAAGTATTTCCTGATGTTACTCCTAAGCAATGCATTTTTTCTTGCAAAAAAGGTGCCGGTACTCAAATGCCTGGCCACTCTTCAGGGGTGGGGTGATCACTGAGGGACTCTCCCCACAATAGCCAGGCTCCATGCAACCAGTCACAGAATCTATGACAAGGCAGAATTGGTGTGTAGAGCCTGGACTCTTTCATTAAAACTTGGGGACCATGGGTCAATTTTAGCAGACAATGGAAAAGGTGCCGGTACTCAGTACCTCCAAGTACCCCCTCAAAAAAAGCCCTGCTCCTAAGTCTACTTCTTTGCAATCTCCATTCATGTCCTCTAGTTCCTCCGCCCATATGCCTCTGGAAGAGGTTTGTTTGAAAATTAATGTCTCTCAAGTACTTAAATGTCTGTATCGTATCATTTCTCTCTCTCTCTTTTCTATAGTGTATACATATTGAAATCCTCCAGTCTTTTCTCCAGTTTTATAGCACAAACTCTGTACTATTTTTGTTGTCTTCCTATGAACCGCATCAAGTCTTTTTATGTCCTTGAAGAGATACGGCCTTCAAGACTGGACACAGTACTTCAAGTGGGGCTTCACTAAAGACTTGTACAGGGGTATCAACAACTCCCTTCTTCTGCTGGCTATGTGCTTCTCTCTATGCAATCTCAATAGCTATAAAGCAGATGTTCAGTTGCGCTTGAGGGAAAAGTCTCAACTTCTATGGCTACATTTGCACATGAATGTTCATTGTGTAGCACATAGAAAAAGTCATCATAGACTTAAAAAACCCTCTAATTTATGCTCAAAAAATATATATTTTTAAAGTTTTTATATATCAATCTGTGTGTAAGTCTGATAAGACTTAAAACTCTGTGTTCATATCAAACTAATATCAAAATAATGACAAAAACAAAAATAACGTCACTTAGCTTATCCAGAATCTTGGAACGGTGTCGTTCTGATAAGGCGGTGGGTCCAAAAAATTTTTTTTGAATGCAATGGTTCCTACGGTCCCGTTTTGTAAATCTTCATCAGGGAACCCGCTATTTCATGGAACCCCGCACCTATATTGCTGTCAATAAAACAGAACGAAAGAAGGAGTCCATACAAACAAATAGAGAGTTCAAAATTATCGAAATCCCTTAAAAGCAACATCATGTCATTTTACCTGTGTTTGCACTACCTTTCTCGTGTCTTCTGAAAAGAATTCTTGGCGTCCTCACCTGACTTCAGTTTGGAATTAAAGAGAGCTTTACCCAATCAACGACTAGAGTGTCATATGACACTGAGATAACTTGGTCCTATCATCGACTACCAAATAAGCAATCAATTTAAATTTAAAGGGCCACTGACTGCCCTCTGCTGTCACTCACAGTAATCAATGACATGCACATGCTGAATCAATATTCTCATTCAAAAAAATTATATTCTCTTTTAAAGAAACTGTGTTCTCTTTTAAAAAAACTGTGTTCTCTTTTAAAAAAATGGTGTCATCCGGAACTGATGTGATTATAAGAATGCACCCCATTGTATAGTTGAATTCAAACCGCTGGGTTCCAAAGTGTGTAATCTGTGGATCCATCTTTGTTCTGCCTGAAGTAGCAGTTTGCTTCGATCTCCACCTCTAATATGTGCCGCCACATGATCTATCACTGTACATTGAAAATGTTCAAAAATGTGCTTAAATTCTTTGCAGTGAGACACTAAGGGGGCTCCATACTTTAAAGAGTTAATACAGGACTTGTGTTCACTCAATCTCGTTTTTAAACTTCTGTCTGTCTTACCAATGTAAAGTTTTTCACACGGACATTTAAGAAAATAGATCACATGATCGGTCTTACATGTGGTGAAATGTCTGAATTTGTATGTTTTACCATCTATTGGATTACAGAAACTGTCATTTTCAATCATGATGTTACAAAAAGAACAGGATCCACATTTAGCATGAGAACCTATAACGATGTTTTTTCTGACCACAATATCTGCTGGACATAAAAGTTCCTTTAAATTACGTTCTCTTGAAAAAGCTATCTGTAATTCTGCATTGTTAAATACCGGATGTTGTTGTATAATGTCCCAATTTTTTCTAATTAGATTAGCCACCTCTTCCCCACCCTTCTGATATTTTACAACAAAAGTGTGTTTGCTGTTTTTATCTTCGATGCCTGATCTGTTGTTCTTGGAAAGTAATAGAGATCTATTGTTGAATTTAGCTCTTGTATACGATTTCTTAAGTACATGCACTGGATAGCCTCTTTGATGTAATGAATGGGCTAATCCCTTTGCCTGTTGTTTAAAAAGACAGTCATCTGAGCAAATTCTTTTATATCTCAAAAACTGTGAAAAAGGTAAGCTGTCCTTTAAAGATCTAGGATGACAGCTGTTGTATTGCAACATCGTGTTTTTATCCGTGGATTTTTTAAACACCATAGTTTGGAAAACACCTGCTGTCAATTTTATATCTACATCCAAAAAATGAATATTGGAAGTTGAACTCTCACAGGTGAATTGTAGAGCTGGATTCAATCGATTCAACCAGCTGACAAATTGATTTAAGGTGTCCGCATCCCCTCTCCACAGGAGAAAAATGTCGTCAATAAATCGTTTCCATATTAATATAGAATTTGTCCAGTGATGGTTCGAGAGATGTTTTTCCTCGAACCGTGCCATGTACAAATTAGCCACCGAGGGGGCAAAGGACGCCCCCATCGCTACTCCAGCTATTTGTTGAAAAAATTCTCTCTATGCAACCTATCACTCTTCGGACAACAGCCACCACCTTATCACATTGTTTTGTCACCTTCAGAACCTCAGACACTATCACCCCAAGGACTCTCTCCTGATCCGTGTGTGTCAGTCTGTCACCCTCTAGCGCATACTGTTCTTTTGGACTTCTACACCCGCTAGTAAATCACTTTGAACTTCTTCTCACCAGGGGAATAGCCAGAGCCCAAAGTCAGGAGGCACAGTTTGACCCGCCTCCCTGCTGCAAACCCTGCCCCACCACACCTCCACATACCTTGGCTGGCGGGGTCCCCAACCTCCGCCAGCTGAAGCCTTTCTCCAGCACTGTTCTCTGCACATCGCCTGCCCTGCTTCCCCTCACATCATGTGCATGCTTGGCATTAGTGAAAATGAGCATGAAGGCCCCCTGTAGCTACGCCACTGCTTCTCACCCTTTCCTTAAAAAAAAAGTTTCCTTCGATTACTCCTGTCTATTCCCTTTCACCTTCACCCTGTGTACCCTTTATTCCAAAGCTTCCTTGCAACTGAAAGAAACCCTGCCTCCTGTGCATTTTTGTCATAGAAGTATTTAAATATCTCTGACAGCTTTAATAATGTTCCCTGTATAGGGTCCAAGTAGTTCTCAAACAAGAAAACGGGCCTTTCCCATGAGGGTATGGGATGAAAGGTAAACTGACACAAGATGTTTGGTTTGCTAAAACTTTTATTGCAGTACTTTGTAAGTCCTATGATTAGGGGGTTCTTTTACAAATCCATGGTAAAAAGTGGCCTGCGGTAGTGTGGGTGAATCTTTTGGGTGAATGCTGGGCCACTTTTTCCTGCAGCTGGAGAAAAGGCCACTTTTTAATGGGCTGGGAAATGGGTGTGCACAAAAATTAAAACTAGCATGCGCCTACTTATGACCCGAGCCCTTACCACCAGCCACGGACCTAGCAGTAAGAGCCAACGTAGCTGCACTGCTGATTACCGCCAGGAACACCCCCTGCGGTAGAAAATAGAAAAATATCAATGATCTTTTGAGTAGAAGTTTCAGAAATTGTTGGGAAGTAGAGCATTTTTGAGTTTGACCACAAGGAGGCATTCTGCTTGGGTGAGTTATTACTTTGAAAATTTCTCCTTTATAACCACTTACTATTACTATTTTTTCTTTTCATTAGATATCTTATTGGGTATATTGGTATCTTCCCATGTCCTTCTTGACTTTTGATATCCTGGTTTGTGGTGTTTCATTTGCTGGTATGCCAGGCATATGAACTGAGCAAGTGTTGGAGGTAGTGACATTGGTGCTGGGAACTGAATAATGTAACAAAACTCTGTCCAAGTTTGTTGTTTGTGCTGTATATGCTCAGGAAAAGAAATATATTGATCAGTTCACCTGAGAAAAGCACTCAAAAACAGCAATGTTGAGTAGGTTACCAACTGACTTATGATATCTGTGGCTGACAGAGTGGTGTGGACATTTCCAGTGGTCAAAACAGGATGGCCTGGGGTGATCTTCAGATATACTGGCATGGTAAAAGAAATGTAAAAGTCGTTCTATGTATAACATTTATAAATTGTTTACATATGTAAAAGGATGCACATATACATTTTTTATTTAAAATACTTATAGCCTACTACACTAACTACAATTTTATGAAGCTTAAAAATCACGTACATAATTCATAAAAAGAAACGATCATTGTCCAACAATTAAAACACATAAAAAAAATCATATGCATAATAATAACACCTCTGCCATAATATAATATCAATGTCATTTTCAGTTCTGCCATAGAGGTAACAATCACTATTTAATTGTGGAAAAATTCTGTTGGAAAAATATGACTTCAGCTTTTTATAGGATGTTGTAATGGTTTTTTTTTTGTTACATTTATACCCAGTGCTTTCCCACTCATGGCAGGCTCAATGCGGCTTACATGGGGCAATGGAGGGTTAAGTGACTTGCCCAGAGTCACAAGGAGCTGCCTGTGCCTGAAGTGGGAATCGAACTCAGTTCCTCAGGACCAAAGTCCACCACCCTAACCACTATCTAACTCTTAAATCAGTCGGTAAAGAGTTCCATAGCATTGGTCCTGCTATTGCAAACACATAATGAGTCTCAGAGAGATGCATGTAACAGAAAGAGAGAATATCTAATACATTCAAGAGTGCTAATTTCTGTGAACAAGGAGGTCAATCGGTTCTTAGAATGGAATTGCTACTGAGTGAAGCATCATTGTTCAAGACCTTTAACCACTAGAACCAAGCCACCCGATATTCAGCCCATGGTGATCAGTGGTTTTAAAGCTGCTAACTGCTGCAGGTTAAATCTAACCTGGATATTGAATGTCATGTCTGGGCATTAGAATTGAATATCCAGGCCAGCCACCGACCCAGAAGTCATGCAGGTGCCAGCTGATATTCAGTGCCAGCACCTGCATAGCTAAGTGAGTAAAATAAGGATTGCCTTTTGTGTGGTCCTATCAGCAGTTTTGACCTTTTTCCAATCCCAAAAATCACATCAGTGGGCTGCCTACCTGGATATTTCTGTCAATTTCTTGAGTCCATATGAGCACAACTGCTGGACTATAAGTATTCTTATATTTAAGTAGGAAACATCCCAAAGATCCTATAAATTAATGACCTTTCACATGCAGAATGGACTTAACCTGCCATATTGTAGATAAATATCAAATAAATTTCAGAAACAAAGAGATCTTTAGAGAGAGACAGACATGAAAAAAACACTAATATTCAATGATCTCTAGCACCATGCAAAAAGTATCCCACAATTGAAGGCTCATTACTTTTCTTTCATGGTGCTAGAGATCATTGGATGTATATAGATATTGGTAGATAAGACACCACTGTCTTTGAGATCCTGTAGTTTATGTATCTTGTGTCTCCAACTTGGAGACAAGTTCAATATCTCTTTATACATCCTCATACCCCCAGTTAGATATGGGCCCTAAAGTGACTGGATTAAGAACTGGTTGAGTGGAAGTTGACAGAGGGTAGTGGTAAATGGAGCTCACCCTGAGGAAAAGGATGTTACCAATAATGTGCAGCAAGGTTTGATTCTTTGGCAGGTTCTTTTTAACATTTTTGTGAGTGATATTGCTGAAGGGCTGTCTGGTAAGGTTTGCCTCTTTGTGGATGATGCCAACATCTGCAATAAGGTAGACACCCCTGATGGTATGGATAACTTGTCTATATGCAAATGCTAGGAGTCTAAGAAATAAGATGGGAGAGTTGAAATATATTGCACTAAATGAAAAATTGGGTATAATAGGCATTATTGAGACCTGGTGGAAGGAGGATAACCAGTGGGACACTGTCATACCGGGGTACAAAGTATATCGTAGTGATAGGGTGGACCGGACTGGTGGAGGGGTAGCATTGTATATTAACGAGAGCCTTGACTCAGATAGATTACAAATTCAGCAAGACACAAATCACACCTTTGAATCATTGTGGGTTGAAATTCCATGTATAAAAGGGAAAAAGACGGTGATAGGAGTCTGCTACCGTCCGCCTCGCCAGGATGAGCAGGTAGACGCAGAAATGATAAAAGAAATCAGAGACGCAAACAAAATGGGCAATCTACTATAATAAAACTCACCCTCAACGTTCTGAAGACAACGTTCTGAAGTCACTCAGTCACTCCCTGAAGGGTTCATGGATTCATGGTGGTGAAGCCACAACACTGACCACGTCTCTCTGCCCCGCCCTTGCATGACAGACCAATCAGAAAAAACACCCTCAACATTCTGAAACACAAAGGACCATCACAACACCGTTCCCAGGCAACACTAGGCAACGTAAGATGGACCAATCAGAGGAAACTACGTGACAATAAGGGAGGAGCATTCCCCAGCAGAATGGCTCATTATCTGTGCAGCACGGAGAGCACAGAACCAGCGCTGGAACGAGAGAAGAATATTCCTGCTGTGGGTATGTGCAAAAATAGACCGGGGGGGGGGGGGGGGGAGAAATTTTTAAATGCCTAATGCCAGTACTGAAGAGTGCCAGAGGGCCCATAGCAAAGACTATATTTGGGATCGCTTGACATGGAGTCAGAGGAGCCGGAAAACAACGTGCCCGTTACCATCTGGGATGTGGGCGAACAGGACAAGCTGCGGCCCAGCTGGAAGGATTACCCGCGACCCAGCCAGCAGCAAACAGCGACCAAGGAAGGGGGAGGAGTAGGGAAACACGCGGAGCGTGTTTCCCTACTCCTTCCCTGCCTAGGAATCGCTGGAGACTGGCTGCCAAACTAATGAAACAACCGCACACCGACGCACCACCTTCATCATTCAAAAGGCATCCACTCTTTCTTCAACAGAAATGCAAACTAATAATACAAAACAAAGAATACCCGTTTTCTCACGCAGCTACAGGTAACTCCCCACCTCCTTCCTCTTCCCCTTTTGCCAAAGTGGCCGTGCCCAACCATCCCCAGCCTCAGGCAAGCCGTCTCCCACCTCGGGAAATCCCAGAGCACCTGGAAAAAGACGGCGCAGCTTCCCACAGCGCATATTCCAGCATTCCCCTGCAGCCGGCCTGAAATGGACCGAACATACCGGATCACCACCCGATGGCCCGAGACCGTGCTCCTCTCCCTTCCACCAACTTAAAACAACCATCCCCGTCCTCAGGCAAGCTGTCTCCCACCTCCAGGATGCCCAGAACCCCAGCCCAATGGAAAAAGACGGCGCTGCTTCCCACAGCACATTTCTCTTCCAGTGTTCCCCTACAGCAGCCCTGAAACGGCCAAAAAATACCGACAGACCAAGAACGTGCTCCTCTACCTTCCGCCCATCTAAAACAACACTGCTGCCTCAGCACAACACACACACAAAAAAAAAAAAACGGAAAAAGCAATCCACCACTCAGCAAAGGCTGACCCCCTACAACCACATTTACATTTCACCAACAGAAAGACCCCCCTCCACAAACCTCCTTGACAGACAAAACCACACACACACAACACAACAGACACACACCCTCAAAGCGACACACCAATCCATCCCACTTTGCCAGCATAGCACAGCACATTCCCCAACCCCCCAAGCAAAAAAACAAAACAAAAAAAAAAGACACACATCAACAACCTGCACACACACCCCACCCTCACACACACATACAAAATAACTCTGTGACATATACACACACACACACAAAACAAAAAAACCACATGCTAGCGCCCGTTTCATTGGTTTCGGAAATGGGCCTTTTTTTACTAGTGTGATAATAATGGGTGACTTCAATTATCCAAATATAGACTGGGTAAATGTAACATCGGGACATGTTAGAGAGGTACAATTCCTTGATGAAATCAAGGACAGCTTTATGGAGCAGCTGGTGCAGGAGCCAACGAGAGAAGGAAAAATTCTAGATATGGTCCATGGAGCGCATGATCTGGTGAGGGACGTTATGGTACTGGGGCCACTTGATAACAGTGATCATAATATGATCAGTTTTGATATCAACCTTGAAGTAACTATACAAAGGAAGTCAAATATGTTAGCATTTAACTTTAAAAAAGAAGACTATGATAAAATGAGAAGAACGGTTAAAAAAAAACTTAAGGGGGCAACTGAGAGGGTAAAAACTGTAAAACAGGCATGGACGCTGTTCAAAAATACCATCCTGGAGGCCCAGGCCAAACATATTCCGCGAATTAGAAAAGAAAGACGGTCATGGTTGAAAAGTGAGGTGAAGGAAGCTATTAGGGCTAAAAGAAACGCATTCAGAAAATGGAAGAAGAAACCGTTTGAAAATAACAAGAAGCAGCATATGGAGTGTCAAAGCAAATGCAAGGTGCAGATAAAGAAGGCCAAGAGGGATTACGAAAAAAAGATAGCATTAGAGGCAAAAAAACATAGTAAAAATTTCTTTCGGTATATTAAAAGCAGGAAGCCGGTAAAAGAATCGGTTGGGCCGCTGGATGACCAAGGGGTAAAAGGGGCGATCAAGGAAGACAAAGATGTAGCGGAGAGATTGAATGAATTCTTCGCTTTGGTTTTCACCGAGGAAGATTTGGGTAGGATACCGGTGTCGGAAATGGTATTTCAAGTGGACGAGTTGGAGAAACTTACTGACTTCACGGTAAACCTGGAAGACGTAATGGGGCAGTTCAGCAAACTGAAGAGTAGCAAATCTCCTGGACCGGATGGTATTCATCCTAGAGTACTAATAGTACTGAAAAATGAGCTTGCAGAGCTACTGTTAGTGATATGCAATTTATCCTTAAAATCAAGCGTGGTACCAGAAGATTGGAGGGTGGCCAATGTAACGCCCATTTTTAAAAAAGGTTCCAGGGGAGATCCGGGAAATTATAGACCGGTGAGTCTGATGTCGGTGCCGGGGAAAATGGTAGAGGCTATTATAAAAGCAAAATTACAGAGCACATTCAAGGACATGGATTATTGAGACCAAGTCAGCACGGCTTTAGTGTTGGGGAAATCTTGCCTGGTCAATTTACTTCAATTCTTTGAAGGAGTAAACAAACATGTGGACAAAGGGGAGCCGGTTGATATTGTGTATCTGGATTTTCAAAAGACGTTTGACAAGGTACCTCATGAAAGGCTACAGAGGAAATTGGAGGGTCATGGGATAGGAGGAAATGTCCTAATGTGGATTAAAAACTGATTGAAGGATAGGAAACAGAGAGTGGGGTTAAATGGGCAGAATTCACAATGGAGAAGGGTAGTTAGTGGGGATCCTCAGGGGTCTGTGCTAGGATTGCTGCTTTTTAATATATTTATAAATGATTTAGAGATGGGAGTAACTAGCAAGGTAATTAAATTTGCTGATGACACAAAGTTATTCAAAGTAGTTAACTCACGAGAGGATTGTGAAAAATTACAAAAGGACCTTACGAGATTGGGAGACTGGGCGGCTAAATGGCAGATAACGTTTAATATGAGCAAGTGCAAGGTGATGCATGTGGGAAAAAAGAACCCGAATTATAGCTACGTCATGCAAGGTTCCACGTTAGGAGTTACAGACCAAGAAAGGGATCTGGGTGTCGTCATTGATAATACACTGAAACCTTCTGCTCAATGAGCTGCTGCGGCTAGGAAAGCGAATAGAATTTTGGGCATTATTAGGAAAGGTATGGAAAACAGGTGTGAGGATGTTATAATGACGTTGTATCGCTCCATGGTGCGACCGCACCTTGAGTATGTGTTCAATTTTGGTCGCTGCATCTCAAGAAAGATATAGTAGAATTGGAAAAGGTGCAGCGAAGAGCGACTAAAATGATAGCGGGGATGGGACAACTTCCCTATGAAGAAAGACTAAGGAGACTAGGGCTTTTCAGCTTGGAAAAGAGATGGCTGAGGGGAGACATGATAGAGGTATATAAAATAATGAGTGGAGTGGAACAGGTGGATGTGAAGCGTCTGTTCACGCTTTCCAAAAATACTAGGACTAGGGGGCATGCGATGAAACTACAGTGTAGTAAATTTAAAACAAATTGGAGAAACTTTTTCTTCACCCAACGCATAATTAAACTCTGGAATTCGTTGCCGGAGAACGTGGTGAAGGCGGTTAGCTTGGCAGAGTTTAAAAAGGGGTTAGACGGTTTCCTAAAGGATAAACCACTACTAAATGGACTTGAGAAAAATCCACAATTACAGGAATAACATGTATAGAATGTTTGTAAGTTTGGGAAGCTTGCCAGGTGCCCTTGGCCTGGATTGGCCGCTGTCGGGGACAGGATGCTGGGCTCGATGGACCCTTGGTCTTTTCCCAGTGTGGCATTACTTATGTACTTAAGGACCTAGTGAAGCTTGAACAATTGTCTGGAATTTGGCAGGTAAGAGTTCATGCTAATAAAATATGGAGTCATGCATTTGATCTGCAAAAACCCAAGGGAATGGTAAAGTTTGGAGGTGAAGAACTTTTGTGCATGAAAAAGAACCAGGACTTGGGTATGATCGTATGTAATGTTATTAAGGTGGCCAAACAGGTGGAAAAGGCGATGGCTAATGTTTGGATGCATAGGGAGAGGAATGGCCAATAGGAAAAAGGAAGTGATGATCCCACTGTATAAGACTCTGGTGAGACCTCATTTAGAATATTGTGTACAATTCTGGAGCAAAACCAGTTTTTTTTTTATAACTGACAGTATTCATTACGGAGTTTCTATATGATGCGCTACTAGCAATCAAGTTTATCCTACCCTGGTTGATGGTTTGATTATATAGATATGCTAGAGCATTTCCAATCTGGGTGTTAGTAGTATTGCTTAAGGGAGCTGTTTGTTTTTTTGCCTTCAATTTCGAGAGCATCAAGTTTATTGGACCCCTGAGGCAGGCATGTCAGGTCTTTCTGTATAAAGGACTCACGATTGTTTCCAGTCTTGAAGGCTCTTTTGTACTTTTTTGCTTTTCCTGGTTGTGTTTGTGTACTTTTGAATCCTCTTTTTTTGTTACCTGATGTACACTTCTGGAGACCACACCTTCAAAAAGATATAAACAGGATGGAGTTGGTCCAGAGGACTTCATCATAAAGTGTATGGGGACAAACTTAAAGATCTCAAAATACTTTGGAAAAAAGGTGGGAGAGGGAAGATATGATAGAGACATTTAAATACCTACAGTATGTACAAATGCACAGGAGGCGAATATTTTTCAATTGAAATGAATCTCTAGAATAAGGGGTGGGGGCCTAGGATGAAGGTGAACGGGGATAGACTCAGAAGTAACCTGAGGATATACTTTGTCATGGAAAGGATGGCAAATTCATGGAACAGTCTCCCGGTGGAGGTGGTGAAGATGAAAACTGTATCTGAATTCAAGAAAGTTTGGGATAAGTACATAGGATCTCTAAAGGAGTGAAAGGGAGAGTAGATGACATGGATGGGCAGACTGGATAGGCCCTAAGCTTGCTAGATTAGCCCTGGATATTCAGTGCCAGGCCGTAACCGGGCACCAGCACTGAATCCAGAGATAATTTATACTGCCCTGGCCGCTGAAGCTTATGTGGGTCCTCGCTGATATTCAGAGAGAGGTTGTGGCAGTCATTTTGAAGGAGCTACCATTAAAGAAAGGAGAAAATTGCCTTTGCTCCTGCCTCCATCACCCTCCACTGGACCACAAATGAGAAGAGGTAGGTCCGGGGGGGCCTATCAGCCCTTGGGAGTTGGGGGGGCATTGAAGAGAGAGTATTTTGGTAATGGCATAACATGGGGGAGGGGAAGGAGGCAAACTTCTGCTTTGGGCCAAAAAAATTATAAACAAAGTAATGTGGGTGCCAGTTTGATATTCAGTGCTGGCAGCCTCATAGCTAAGTGGCCTAATTTTGGACAGCATTTAAGCAGACCTAAATTCAGCTGCTTAGCTATGTGGGTGCTGGCACTGAATATTACCGGCACCTGCATAACCCTGGGATCCTCCCAAACACTGCCCCCTGTACAAACCTTGACCTTTCCAAAGTCATTTTTGGTGTGTGTGTGGGGGGGGGGGGGGGGGGGGTCAGAGACAATATTCAGTGGCACTGCCTGGTTTAGTGTTGCTGAATATCGTGGGGCAGGTTAAGTTCCTGCCCAGTTAAATTGCTTTGAATATCAACTAGCTGGTCTTTATCTGTCTTCATTTTTTCTTTGTTTGGCACACATCAAAAAGCACATTGGAACAATGACCAGTGGGACTAAGATGATAGTATCTACAATTTATAGCAGACAATCGTAGAGACCCTACTTATAGAAAGAAATCTGTACAATGATGATTTCCCCCATAGACTCCTTTAGGCTGCCATTGACGTTAACTCTGTTCTTCATGTAACAGTAAGCATACCACCAAAGAACTGAAGCTGACATGGGGATTTTGAAAGAAAATGTAAAAATCTGCTTGATTTCCCTCTTTTGTGCATTTCCTGAGCCCATCTGAAGTCTTTTAATTTTAAAGGAAAAGGTAGCCATTTGAGGTATAGTACGCTTTCAACAATTTTGTCTATCTACTTTCATCATGATTTGCATCTTCCCCATATATTGCAGTACTTGGATCACCATACTACTAGAACTCATGATCTTCTGCTGTTGCAGTCCTATGCTACGCACAACTATACTAATGATTCTGACTCCAATCCTGCAGAATCTCCTGCTCCAAAGCTGAGAATCCACATCAATATGTTCAGTGACTGAGATTCCAGCAAACATCAGCTCATCAAGTGGAGGAGTAGCCTAGTGGTTAGTGCAGCAGACTTTGATCCTGGGAAACTGGGTTCAATTCCCACTGTAGTTCCTTGTGACTCTGGGCAAGTCACTTAACTCTCCATTGCCCCAGGTACAAATAAGGACCTGTGTATAATATTGGGCTCATTTTTGAAAGAGAAGCATGCCCATCTTCATAAATGGGAAGATGGGCATCCTTCTTACAGGGTCATCCAAATCAGTATAATTGAAAACCAATTTTGGACATCCTCAACTGCACTCCATCGCAGGGACAGCCAAAGTTCAAGGAGGCGTAGCAATGGCGGGACTTGGGTGTGCCTAACACTTGGACGTCCTCGACCCATAATCGAAACAAACAAGGATGTCCCCGATGAACACTTGGACGGCTTTACCCGCTCGTGTTTTTCTTACGCTCAAGGTACAAAAAGGTGTCCGAAATGACCATACGACCACCAGAGAGAATCGGGGATGACCTCCCCTTACTCCCCCAGTGGTCACTAACCCCCTCCCACCCTCAGAAAACATCTTTAAAAATATTGATTGCCAGCCTCTATGCCAACCTTTGATGTCATAATCAACTCCATCACAGCAGTTTTAGTGGGTGCAGTGCACCTCAGGCAGGCGGACCCAGGCCCATCCCCCCCCACACCTGTACGTTTGTGGAGGAAACAGCCGGCCCTCCAAAACCCACCACAAACCCACTTTACCCACATCTAGGTGCCCCCTTCACCTGTAAGGGCTATGGTAGTGGTGTACAGTTGTGGGCAGTGGGTTTTAGGGGGGATTGGGGGGCTAAGCACACAAGGTAAGGGAGCTATGTACCTGGGAGGAATTTATGAAGTCCACAGCAGTGCCCCCTAGGGTGTCCGGTTGGTGTCCTGGCATGTCAGGGGGACCAGTGCACTACAAATGCTGGCTCCTCCCACGACCAAATGGCTTGCATTTGGTCGTTTCTGAGATGGACATCCTTGGTTTCCATTATCGCCGAAAATCAGAAACGACCAAATCTAGGGACGACCAAATTTCAGGATTTGTGCATCCCTGATCGTATTATTGAAACAAAAGATGGACATCCATCTTGGTTCGAAAATACGGATTTCTCCGCCCCTGGATGGGGACATTTTGCGAGGACGTCCTCATCAAAACTTGGACTTCCCTTTCGATTATGCCCCTCCACATAATCCACTTTCAAAGTAGTTACAAAAACCACAGAAAGGCAGTATATCCCCCTTTGTAAATCTTCAAAAACATTTGAAACTCCTTGAGTAAACTTAGGCCTTCCAATGAATCTTGGACCGCACCTACAGAATTTCAAGCAACTCTGATTTAAGAGGTTGCTCAGTCTATGTCAGTGGTTCCCACACCTGGTCCTGGAGGCACCCCAGTCAGTCAGGTTTTCAGGATATCTACAATGAATATTCATGAAGTGGAGAAAGTGCATGCAAATCTCTCTCCTGGACCAGATGGTATTCATCCCAGAGTACTGATAGAACTGAAAAATGAACTTGCAGAGCTATTGTTAGTAATATGTAATTTATCCTTAAAATCGAGCATGGTACCAGAAGATTGCAGGATGGCCAATGTAACACCGATTTTTAAATATAAGGTTCCAGAGGAGATCCGGGAAATTATAGACCGGTGAGTCTGACGTCGGTGCCAAACAAAATGGTAGAGACTATTATAAAGAACAAAATTAAAGAGCATATTCAAAAGCATGGATTAATGAGACAAAGTCAACATGGATTTAGTGAAGGGAAATCTTGCCTCACCAATCTACTACATTTCTTTGAAGGGGTGAACAAACATGTGGATAAAGGTGAGCCGGTTGATATTGTGTATCTGGATTTTCAGAAGGCGTTTGACAAAGTTCCTCATGAAAGACTCCAGAGGAAATTGGAGAGTCATGTGATAGGAAGTAGTGTTCTATTGTGGATAAAAAAATCTGGTTAAAAGATAGAAAAGAGAGAGTAGGGTTAAATGGTCAGTATTCTCAATGGAGAAGGATAGTTAGTGGGACCGCTGCCTTTTAACATATTTATAAATGACCTAGAGATGGGAGTAACTAGTGAGGTAATTAAATTTGCTGATGACACAAAGTTATTCAAAGTCGTCAAATCGCGGGAGGATTGTGAAAAATTACAAGAGGACCTTACGAGACTGGGAGACTGGGCATCTAAATGGCAGATGACGTTTAATGTGAACAAGTGCAAAGTGATGCATATGGGAAAGAGGAACCCTAATTATAGTTACGTCATGCAAGGTTCCACGTTAGGAGTCACAGACCAAGAAAGGGATCTAGGTGTCGTCATTGATGATACTTTGAAACCTTCTGTTCAGTGTGCTACTGCGGCTAAGAAAGCAAATAGAATGTTAGGTATTATTAGGAAAGGAATGGAAAACAAAAATGAGGATGTTATAATGCCTTTGAATCGCTCCATGGTGCGACCGCACCTCGAATATTGTGTTCAATTCTAGTCGCCACATCTCTAAAAAGATATAGTGGAATTAGAAAAGGTACAGAGAAGGGTGACAAAATGATGAAGGGGATGGCACGAATTCCCTATGAGGAAAGGCTAAAGCGGCTAGGGCTCTTCAGCTTGGAGAAAAGGCGGCTGAGGGGAGATATGATAGAGGTCTATAAAATAATGAGTGGAGTTGAACGGGTAGATGTGAAGTGTCTACGCTTTCCAAAACTACTAGGACTAGGGGGCATGTGATGAAGCTACAATGTAGTAAATTTAAAACAAATCGGAGAAAATTTTTCTTCACTCAACGTGTAACTAAACTTTTCATTGCCAGAGAAAGCTTAGCGGTGCTTAAAAAAGGTTTGGACGGCTTCCTAAAGGAAAAGTCCATAGACCATTATTAAATTGGACTTGGGGAAAATCCACTATTTCTGGGATAAGCAGTATATAATGTTTTGTACTTTTTTGGGATCTTGCCAGGTATTTGTGACCTGGATTGGCCATTGTTGGAAAGAGGATGCTGGGCTTGATGGACCTTTGGTCTTTCCCAGTATGGCAATACTTATGTACTATTCATTGTGGGTATCCTGAAAACTTGAGTGGCTGGGGTGCCTCCAGGACTAGGCTTGGGAACCACTGATCTATGTACTTCAGTCCTGACCTGTAGAACCTCTCACTTGTGACCTGGTCATGCCGGACACTAGAGAGATGCAAATGTATAATGCTTCTCCATTATATCAGGGGTGGCAAATTCCAGTTACTGAAGGCTGCAAACTGCTCAGTCTTCTTGCCTAGCCCTAATGAATATGGCTGAAATATGTTTGCACCCACGGAGAGTATGCAAATACAAATCTATTCCATTGGCTTAATTAAAAGTGTAAAATGTTCTGTAACAAGGCATTCTTTAAGCTCATTATGTGGGGACTTTTCTGAAGAGTCCAGTGTTAGAAAAATTTAGAACAGTTTGGAGACTGAGAGCTTTTAGTGGAATAAATTACCTTTAGAACTGAAAAAAAACAAAAAACAAACAGATAATCTGATGTTATTTTTTAAGAGGTTAAAAACATGTCTCTTCCTCTCTAATTGTAGGTTGGTGAGTGGAAAATAATAGTGGCTCCTATTCTATGGAATCTGTAGGGGTCCTTGGATGATTGGGGTGGGGGTGGGGAGAGAATCCCATTAGGATTTGCTTATGCAGTGGGTTTTGTCTTTACCTTCTGTATCCTGTTATTCCGTCTTTTATTATATATAAACCATTTTGAATGAACACATTTCACTAAAATGTTATATTAAAATCAGGTATATAAATGCATATTCACAAGGGGTATTTTGCAGTTCTGATCAGTTTGCAGACTGGAGATGAACACTCCTCTATACCATCATACTTTCCCCCCCACATACTGAATTTTAAATTGTGGATGTGGCCTTTTCTCCATTTAATAGTTTTCCAGAGCTGGAGCAAACAAGAGTATAAACACGCAAATGTGCCACAGGGCAAGAGCAGAGGGCATGTTCTGCTGAAGAAAATATGCAAACTAAGGTGTTAAGAACAGAGCAGTACTTCCTGTGTTTCCTGCCAGGATGAAGGATTTATGTTTGATAGAAATTCCAGCAAACTCCAAAGGAAAAACAAGGGCTGGTAACGGATACAATTGTGAAAACTAGCTGAAGTGAATATCTACTAAATACAACCTAAGAAAAAACATATGAAAGCGAACCCACATAGGTACAGTTACAGTTCATCTATATATATAAAAGGCAACCCCAACGTTCTGAAGCCTCCACGGAAGTTGAGGCGCCCGAGATATCCGGTGTGCCCTGGAGTGTCTGCACCGCCCTCGCGTCAAAACGTCATGACGCGTCAAAACGTCATGACGTCGAGGGCGGAGCCATTGACACTCGAGGGCCGAAACAGCCCACAGCGAACAAGGCAAGTAGCTTCGACGGACGGAGGGAGGGGGCCCCTTGCTAGCGCCCGTTTCATTCCGCTCAGAAACGGGCATTTTTTCCTAGTTTTCTTATATTCCGCTAATACCATTTACATAGTTCACAGCAGATTACAGAAAGAACAATAGACCACAGAAACATCTAGGATGTAACAAATTATAGAACAAAGGAAAGAAAACAAAGCAAGCACCCTCTACTTTTTAGCCACATACTCAGAACACAATAAAGACTTAAGGCCTTTCTTGTATGAAAGAAGACCTAAGTTGATAGCTAAAACTCTCCAAAGTTTGGCTGCCTGATACGCAAACAAACTTGTAAAATATTTCTTCATGAGGATGCCCTTAGGACTTGGAAAATCAAACAAGAGAAATTTATGGTTGTTATATGATGTTCAACCTAACGTATAACATACAAGAGATGTCAAATAGAGAGGCACTTTTCCAGATGTTACAAAACAGGATCATAAGAAGGCCTTTTTGTTGTTTTGTCAGGATATATTATCTCTGGATGCTTCGTTTCTTTTCACCTACCCTTGTAAATGTATAGTAAAATATATGGGGGTAAAATATACATTTTTTTTCAACCTGAGCAGTTGAAAACCTTCTTAGATGTTAAGAAGATCACTTGCGAAACTTCATGAGCAAGTTTGTATAATTGTAGCATGCGGAGTTCACGTTAATGGCCTTTTCTACTTGTATGGGTCTGTTTTTTCTCACATTTATCAGACCTCCATATCTTCCCGGCTACTACCCCCAATTTACCTTGGTCTAAGAAGGATTGATAATTTTCTTGAATATTGTTTGATGCATTGATTATTGAAGGCTTTTTTTTCCCTTCTAATTTTCTGAACCAAGTGTTCAGGGATTAGTGCCTCTCTGTTTTATTGTATTTTTTTTTTTCAAATTATCAAATAAAATAAAATAGAGAGGCACTAATCCCTGAACAATTTTCCATAAAAAACACCCTGCCTCAATAGGAAGCCAATGAAGCTTTCTGAGATAGGCTGTAAGTCTATCAGACTTTCTTAAGGAATAAATCAGACAAATTGCAACATTCTGAGTAGTCTGCAATTTTTGCAATAAATATTTTGGCAGTTCCAGGTAAATAATATTATAGTAGTCCAACCTGCTAAGAGTCAGTGATTGAACTACGAGGCGAAATTGATCAGTCGATAAGAATTTCTGAATACAGGTAGTCTGTTTGAGGCACTCTATGCAAATTCTCCCATTTGTAGAAGTTAATTATTCTCTATGTTCAAATGTCATACATTTCTTTCATTCTTAGATGTCATTTCACTTGGAGGATCATATCCTTTTATGTACATTGTCTCATTTACTGCATTTCCTATCACATTTACTATCATATTATCCTGAGGCATGCATTTTTTAAAGTCATTTAAACTAGAGGTCATATGATGGCATCCTGAGCAGGAAGGCACAAGTACAAGAGCCTCATGGAAAAAGGACATTAAAACTGCTGAAACTGTGCTGAAGTACTTGATGCAAGGGCCAAATCAGGGCAAGGGGAAATTTTTTCAGCTGTTCATATCAGGGCAAAGTTTATGGATATTTTATACTTGTGAGCTTTCCACTGATTTTCAAAACAAAATCATATGCACTTTTTGCTTTGACACTTGCAGAGCAATTCTAACAAGTACGTGCTAGCAATTTTACTGTTAACCCCATGTGGTAGCATAGGTGGCGGGCAGGCACAGAGTCTTCATAGATACAGACAGCAGACAAAAGCAAACGTCTTTATTATGAGCTAAAATATACCAAAAGTCTGTTATTATCACAGATCTGGTAAGAAAACATAAACAGAATTTAAATGAAACTTTCAGGCTTATTTTCGAAAGAGAAGGGCGCCCATCTTCCGACACAAATTGGAAGATGGGCGTCCTTCTCTCAGGGTCACCCAAATCGGCATAATCGAAAGCCGATTTTGGGCATCCTCAACTGCTTTCCGTCGCGGGGAAGACCAAAGTTCACGGGGGGGGGGGGGGGGGGGGGGGAGGTCGGAAGCACAGTGAAGACGGGACTGGGGAGTGCTTAACACATGGGCGTCCTCAGCCGATAATGGAAAAAAGAAGGGCGTCCCTAACGAGCATTTGGCTGACTTTACTTGGTCCATTTTTTCTTGTGACCAAGCTCCAAAAAAGTGCCCAATCTGACCAGATGACCACCAGAGGGAATCGGGATGACCTCCCCTTACTTCCCCAGTGGTCACTAATATGTTTTCCAGCCTCTATGCCAGCCTCAAATGTCATACCCAACTCCATGACAGCAGTATGCAGGTCCCTGGAGCAGTTTTAGTGGGTGCAGTGCACTTCAGGCAGGCGGACCCAGGCCCATCCCCCCTACCTGTTACACTTGTGGTGGCAAATGTGAGTCCTTCAAAACCCACCCGAAAACCACTGCACCCACATCTAGTTGCCCCTTCACCTGTAAGGGCTATGGTAGTGGGGTACAGTGGTGGGTAGTGGGTTTGGGGGTTTGGGGGGGTGGGGGGTTGGGGGGCTCAGCACCCAAGGTAATGGAGCTATGCACCTGGGAGCAATTTATGAAGTCCACTGCAGTGCCCCCTAGGGTGCCCGGTTGGTGTCCTGGCATGTGAGCAGACCAGTGCACTACGAATGCTGGCTTCTCCCATGACCAAATGGCTTGGATTTGGTCGTTTCCGAGATGGGCATCCTCGGTTTCCATTATCGCAGAAAATAGGGGACGACCATCTTTAAGGATGACCTAAGAAACTCAAATAAGTATGATAAAAGATAATATGAATATGTGAAGGAAAATTGAGTCCCTGGAAAATTCCCTAATAATTTAAGATTTTTGAATTTTCCCAGGGTGCCATCGATTACACCTAAGGAAATGTTGAATAGATATATAAAGGTAATTTTTGGGATAAAGGATGATGCTATTCCCCCTTTCTCTCAAGTATACTATTTACAAAGCAAGCCAACAGGAGCACAATTGTCCACTCAACAGGCTGAACCCCCTTTGGATGTGTCAGCAATTTTGGAGTCTTCGGACTCTGATTTGGCAGTTCCTTTTACTTTATTGGCAACTGTTGAGCTAACTATGGTTAAAGTATGGATTATGAAAATGTTTTTTAAGAATAAAGATAAAGAATTCATTGGTCTCAAAACATGTATATTTCCGGATGTATCTAAAGAGACTCAGAAAAGACGTAGGCAGTTTTTATTGCTTAAATTATAAATTCTTCAGATTGGGGCTACTTTCCATTTGCGATACCCATGTAAGTGTTTAGTCCGATACCAGTCAGTAAAATATGTTTTTTTTGAGCCATCACAGCTTACAGAATTTCTTCTAACCAAACGATCTTTGGGGTTAAGAGAATGTTAATATTTATTGACATTTGTTTTGAGCTTTGTTAATATGAGACACTTTGATGTTAGACAGGTTTTTCTAACTTCCTAGAAATGTTCTCCACAAAATAACCCCAAGATAGACTCCAACTCCCAATCCCTCCCTCTTCCAGTCAGTATAGCAACCTCTGGGTCTACCTAAATTTGATGGAGTTTTAAAATATATTTATATTTCAAATGGGGGGTGGCATCATGCTTGTTTGCCTAGGCTCCACCAGTCTGTTAATCCTGCCCTGGATACCTATCAATTCAATAATTCAGCAGCAACATAGCATCAATTTAACTTCTTAGAGTGCAAATTTGGAAAACTGGATTCTCATGTGATAGACAGAGGATCCTTTAATTCTCCGAAAGGCTGACATAAAAACATAGTGTTTGTGATTTGGAAAGGAGCATCAGCCAACACAGGAGGGTACTCTGTGTCCAGAGGAATTCTTAAATTGTGCACTGATTGGGCACAATCTCTATGTTCCTCTCAGCTGGTAACTCAAGCAATTGCAGTATCTGAGACAACAAGCTGATTATGCCAAGCTTATTTTAACATATTCTCTTTTCTCATCTATTGAATACCTCATTTCTTAACATGTTCCCTTGAGAAGAACAACAAATTCTTTTCTCTTGTCTACAAGCTGTGCACAGACAAAGACTTCAAATTAAAAATTACTGGGAACAGAGGAGATCCAAATGCCCTTTGGGCCACTCCTCATTTGCACTTGATTTTATTTTTTGGTTAACCTTAGAAGACACTCCAACCTCAAGAAACAAGTTATTACAATCAGATGTATCCTACCCTCTGTTTCTTCCTTGTTAACTCCTTGTACTCTTTGGTAAACTCTTACTACCAATGGACATTCCTCTCTTAGAGATGAATGGTAAGCCATCTATAGTTTACAGGGGTTAGTACACATATGTTAAGAGATCTGCACAGAATTACTCCTTTAGACACACACATTATTGGAAAAAGTATCAAACTATCAGGTCTCACACTTGCTATCCATTATACAATATCACATTGTACTTTTCTAACTTATTATTCTGTTAACAATAATGTAAGCTTTATGTCAAGCTATATCTGCTATACACTGCCTAGGGTGAATCTCTTTAAAGAGTGGTTAATAAATTTCTATCAATCAATCAATAACATAATAGAAATTTAATGATTTGAACCTGTAGTCTGTTGGTTCCCAGTTATGGATTCTAATGCTGAACGAAAAAAAGCATCTCCCCTAGCCCTGTTAATAGGACACCACTATCTACTTAAGCCTGGTTATTCATATCTGCCCCTTTATTACTCCAGATTGTCAGTGACCTAAAACTGAGAATTTCCTGCCTTACAGCTTCAGCTTTAACAGCAAAAGTTTCTAATAAGGGCCCATTTCTTTTTATCCTGTACATGCTTATGTGAACATTCTGTGTTTGTCCACTAACTGATGAAAAGAAAGCTTTGAAAGTTAGTTGTTTGGTCTGAGGCCCTGGAGTCACAGTTTCCTTGCAGGCCCTTTTAGCTCATTTGTGTCATCAGAAAGCAGGAAAGTCTTGTGCACACCAGAATTTGGAGGTTTTAAAACCACACAAGAACAATAGCACTTCAAGTAATGGTGTTTAAAGACCTGACAAGCCAAAAATTTTTCAAATATGATGTTGCAAATACTAAATACAACAATTAAAGCAAATGAAACCAAGCATGGTCTCTGCATCTTTGCTTTCCTTAAGCCCTTGTTGGTTGTCCTGTTTCAATTTTCTAGAAAGGACCAATTGTTTCTACTACCACCCAGCAGAGGGTGTGGAGCAGAGTAGGGATATGATGTCATTTGTTAAAAATAAGTGAAAAGGAGATTAAAGAAAGAAACAGTCTGAGTTAGAAAATAGGGGGAAACACTTAAAAAGGGAAGAGGCTGTGGCAGGAACAGTTGTCGCCACTCCTGTCTGTTTCTGATATGCCGCCCCGCCACCCTCTGCTGCAAAGAGCCTTTCTCTATGTTCATAGCATTTGCCTAGTCCAAATGAAATCTCAAGCTTTTTCCTGTCACACCCTAAAATTATCTGGCACACAATATTAAATAGAGTCAGCTAGATGTATGATACAGCTAAATGACTTTGGGTGCGTGTTAATTTCACTATTGTTCAAGATAAAGAAGTCTTTAAAAGCATAGCTACTTCTCTATCCACACCTTCTCTATCCACACCTAGAATGAGTTGTATTTGTTCAAAGCATAGAATTCTTTGGGCTGCACTTAAAAATAATAATTCCTATTGTTTTGCTGAATAAGACCATTTGTGCTCCTTTGCTTTGGCCAATATTACCTGCCTCCGCCTCCAATTTTGTATTAAACGTACCTTTTTTTTTCCAAGATGGCAAAACTTAAAACAAAAACTTGCATGCACGTTCACTGAATTCTGCAGGGTTTTGACTTATCAACACACAAAGGAAATAGACTATGTGACCTTGTTTTGTAATAATAGGAAGGTTGGCAGCCCACAGTGAGTCCGATTTGCGGCTGGCAGCTCAGCAGGGAGAGGACAGATTTTCAGTTCTATGGAAATAGAGATGCAGATCTCAGTCATTCAAACAAGACACATCTGAAAGGTTGTGGCAAGTCTACCAAGGCTGCAGGAGGTGGCTTGGAGTGGCCACATGGCAAAAATGATACTTTCTCTTGGCCCTTTATTGACTCTTGGAGGTATTTAGTAGCTTTAAAAGTGAGACTGCAGTGATTCAAGAGTCACTTATAGAAGGTCTGGATCTTATATCCCTATCCTTCTTATCTTTGCAAACATTTCTCAGTTTACTGTATTGCATTTGTGTGAGCCCAAGCGCCCCAGTCTCGCAGGGGCGAGTGTAACTTAGGGCTGGGCTTCCCACTCCATCAGCCTTTATGGCACCGCTGGGGCAGGGAGGAAATAAGGCAGCCATGGGGGATTGGCTGGTTCATGTATAAGCAGCCTTTCCTGCCGAGGTTCCAGATCTTGATTGGATGAGGACAAAGAGGGACGAGAAGGAAGAAGGAGATTTTAAAAGCGGGTGCATCTGAGGTGCAGAATCCTCTTTCTGCTCCTCGGAGGCGGCTTACCCACCTACCCACCCCTGGGGTACTGTGAGTTGGGGACAGGAGAGCATGAGGAGGGGGGGGGGGGTTGTTAGCTGTTATGTATACACCATCCTGAATGGACCTAATTTGTGGTCCAAGAGGAGGGTATCTAAAATTGCCTAAATAAATAAAATAAATGTATTTTTAGCACAATTTCTCATTTATTACCCCCTAGTAACAATTCAGCTGTTCATCCATTATTAGTCACATTTATAACACAGACCCATGGATTCTGTGTATGTCAGATCCCAGATCCGCATACAGTTAGGTGGTAACAATCAATTAATGAAGTTAACAGGTATTTAATTGGAAGTAATTAGGAGTCATGTGCGATCTGCCCTATGCCCTATTCCAATGGTTCCCAAACCTGGTCCTGGAGGCACCCCAGCCAGTCAGGTTTTCAGGATATTCACAATGAATATTCATGAGAAAGATTTTGAATGCACTGCCTCCACTGCATGCAGATCTCTCCAATGAATATTCATTGTGGATATCCCGGAAACCTGACTGGTTGAGGGGTCTCCAGGACCAGGTTTGGGAACCACTGCCCTATTCGATAACACGCGCGCTTAAATTTTATAGCAAGTAACTCCAAAAGGGGTGTGGCCACAGGAGTGACATGGGTGGGTCAGGGGCATGATGTTATAAGATACCTGCATTTGCGCACCTAACTGGCATCAGTTGGGAACCAGCATGAATGCTCACGTTCAAAGTTAGATGTGAAGGAAGGAGGGGGGGGGGAATTCTATATATGGTGCCAAAAACCCCCCACACTTAGCGCTATTCTATAAAACTAATGTAGAGTTAGGTGCAGTTTATAGAACACGCACACCCGTCCCCGTGACTAAAATGTAGACGCGGCCATTTACACCAACTAAAACCTGGTGTAAATGCCCGTGCCTAACTTAGGCATGGATTGTGCATCTTCTATAAAATGGTGCGTAATTTTTAGGAACACCCATGGCCCGCTCATGCCCCTCCCCTGGCCACACCCCCTTTTCAGAGCTACGTTTTGGAATTTATGAGCACCACTTATACAGAATACACTTAGAAAGTTGCATGCGTAAATTCTAATTACTGCCAGTTAATGCTGATAATTTCTTGTTGCCCAATTATTGGCACCGATTGGCTTGTTACTCAATTAAGTTGTGCCGCACTGCCAAATTTGCGAGTGCGACTTTAGTCGTCATGTTTAGAATTCCCCCCTGAAATGTGCACTAAGCTAGTATTCTACAGGCAGAGCCACCTATACAGAATGCCACCGTAGAATGGATCGTCCTGGCCACTAACTTTGGGTGCCATTTACTGAATCTAGCCAGAGTGTCCAATGACTTCCTGCTTTACATTTTTTCATGTGTTCTTGAAATCGAACTCCTAGAATCTTTTTCTCTAGAGAAGCAGCTCATCAATACAGTTCAGCTGAAACTACAGAGATCTCACATAACAATTCTTTTTTATATTCTTTGCTCATCCAAACTTTCCATATGGGATTTGGGCCATGTTGATGAGGGTAAGTGAGAATGTTGGGTTCTCAGATAACAATTTTAATGTCATTGAGTATTTTTCAACCTGCCATTGGTTAGAGCCCAGGGACGGGTTACCAGCTGACTCCATTTTTTGCCTAGTTTCCTGTAGGGGAAAAAGTCTCTGTAATGTTTGATGTAATTATGACTCTGAAATTCATATAGGGGTCCTTTTACTAAGCTGTGATAAAAGGGGGCCTGTGCTAGTGTCACAGTGTTTTTGACGTGTACTGAGGCCCCCTTTTACCGCGGGTAAAGGTTGTCTATTTTTCTCTTTAAGAAATGACTATGTAGTAAGTGAACCACTTACCACATGGCCATTTCAGGGAGGGGAGCACTTACTGCCACCCATTGAGGTGGCGGTAAGAGCTCCCACTCTAATCCGGCGGTAACCGGGCTGCCCATTTACCGCCAGGTAAGCACTGGTGCTACAAAAATAGAAAATATTTTTGTAGTGCCGGAAATGGTGTGAACTGGGGGTGGGATCTACCATCAGGCTCCTGCTGATAGCACCAACCCTTTAGTAAAAGGGCCCCATAGAAAGTAATTTCTGAAAGGGTTTCATGGGAAAAGAATACTTTATGTGCAGAATACACTTGTTTAAGATGGTGCACCTCATATGGTATTGGGGTACCAGTAATTCTGTAACTGAGTGCCTATAATTAAGCACTGGTGGGCGAATGGCAGAGGCTTGTTCCAGAAGAGAAAGTAGGAACCTAGTTTCCCTTATAGAGTAAAATACTAGCATAGCATAGACAGGTATATACAAATATATGTGCTTAGCCATGAACACCTAAACCAGCCTTTGGCCTTGGCCAAGACTGGCAATACATCAAGTTTGAAACATACACATAACTTATAAGTTACATGCATAGCCATGCGTCTTGGCCATGCTCTGCCCAAACCCTGCACATGTCGATGCCCACCTGCAAACTATGTGCTATTTATTTATTTATTTGCTACATTTGTATCCCACATTTTCCTACCTATTTGTAGGCTCAATGTGGCTTACATAGTACTGGAGAGGCGTTTGCAGACTCCGGTGTAAACAAATACAAAGTGATGTTGTGGTAAGATAAAGTTCATGTGGCCCAGCCACATTAGGGAATCGTACAATGGAAGAGTTGTGTTATGTCCATTACGTACTTTAGTTTTGTTGTGTTGTAGAGATCAGGCATTTATGATGGATTGGTAGGGTATGCCTTTTTAAACAGGTTAATTTTATTTTTTTCCGGAAGTTTAGGTGGTCATACGTGGTTTTCAAGGCTTTTGGTAATGCGTTCCACAGTTATGTGCTTATGTAGGAGAAATTGGATGCGTAAGTTGATTTGTATTTGAGTCCTTTGCAGCTTGGGTAGTGCAGATTGAAGAAATAGTGCATAGGTGTATATCTGGTATTTTTGCATGAATACATACACATGTGTTCACGCTTGCCAGTATTCTAATCATTTACACAAGTAATCAATGCATAAATGTTAGTGCCTCTTTATAGAGTTACTCTCAGTGGAGGGAATTCAGTAAATGGTGCTCAAAATCATATTCCCAAAAATTGACACGAAGCGCACTTCTATAAAGGATGGGCATGTTTTATAGAATCATGCTTAGGTGCACATCCATGCCTTACTGTTGGTAGCACGACTTATGCCTGCTAAAATGCCAGTACCTAACTTAGGTGTGGATCAACCTATTTCTATAATTCCACATGGAACATTTGGGAATGACTCTGACAAGCCCTGGCCATGCCCCCTTTTCAGATATGCACTATAGAAGCTGTGTGCAGGTCTTTATAGAATAACTTGCGGCAAGATGTGCATGTAACTGCCAATTAAAGTCAATTACCTGCAATAATTGGCTGATAGCACCCAATTATTGCTAGTTAAAGGCTCATCAATCGTCAGTTGCATGCGCATCTTAGATGCACGCCCAAAATTCAGCACGCAACTTTCATCACAATATGCAGAATCCAGGGGCATGTGGGTAAAGATACATACATACATACACCACCCAATACAACATATATTCCCTATCCCAATACAACATTTTGTGCCTATCCCGTACCGGATTTGGCGAATGCCTTCACAGTATTATGTAAGCCACATTGAGCCTGCAAATATGTGGGAAAATGTGGGATACAAATGTAACAAATAATAATAAATAATAAACAGACATCCTTGAAAATATTATACTAGTATGGGAGAAAAAAATAACGTGATTTTTTTTCATTATAAATAATTTCTGTAAGCTGTTACAGCTCCAGTATACCCAGTGCAAAATAAGACAGCAGATGTAAATTCTCAAATTGGACATATGCCAAACACTAAAATGAAAATAAAATGATTTTTTCTACCTTTGTTGTCTGGTGACTTTGTTTTTCTATCCATATTGGTCCCAGTCTCTGATTCTGCTGCTCTCTATCTGTTCTCTTAACACCGTTTCCAGGGCTTCCTTTCCATTTATTTCTTTACTTTCCTCCTTTCTTCTTCATTTCTTGCCCTACATCCATAAGTAAAAGCTGGGTCCTCCTCCGTGGAATTGACTGGAGGAGGTATAACTGTGGATCCAGCTTTTGCCTATTTTCTCCATCCATGTGCAGTTTTTCTCCTCTCTTCCCTTTCCCTCATCTCCATCCATGTGCATCTTCTTCTTTTTTCTTTCCTCCCCTCCATCCATGTTCAGCACTTCTCCTCTCTTCTCTCCTCCATCCATGTCCAGCATTTCTCCTCTCTCTTCCCTCCCTTGTATCCATATAAAGCAATAATTCTCTCTCCCCTCTCCTACATCCAAGTCCAGCATTTCTACTCTCTCCCCACCAACCCCTCCATCCATCCATGTCCAGCAATTCTCCTCTATCTCCTGCTATCCTCTCCATCCATTTCCAGCAGTTTTCCTTTCTTCCCTGCCCTCCATGTGCATCTCCTTCCTCTTCCCTTCCCTCCATCCATGTCCAGCATGTCTCCTCTCTCCCCTGCCCTCCCCTCCCACGTCCAGCGATTCTCCTCTGTCCCCTGCCCCCCCATCCATGTCAGTGATTCTCCTCTGTCCCCTGCTCTCCCCTCCATGTCCAGCAATTCTCTCTCCCCTGCCCTCCCCCCTCCATGTCCAGCATGTCTCCTCTCTCCCCTGCCCTCCCCTCATCCATGCCCAGCATGTCTCCTCTCTCCCCTCCCTTGCCCTCTATGTCCAGCATGTCGCCTCTCTCCCCTGCTCTCCCCTCTTATCCAAGTCACCGTGAAACGGAAGTGAAGGCAGCAGTGCTCACTGAGACAGGCACGCAGGCAGGTTAGTCTCCTCTCACATCGCTTCCCTCTCAGTGCGTCCTGCACTAAAAAGCACTGTAAATAACACTATTCTATAATGTGTGCATAATTGCAGGTGATACCCATGCCCCACCTGTGTGAACACCTGCCTTGTATTTGCACGCTATGATTGTAGAATACTTTATAGCGTCCAATTAGGGGTGTAGCCAACCCTCTGGTTTTGGGAGGAAGGGGACTGGGGTGGACTGGGGAGGCAACACATTCCCTCTCTCCACCTCCTACCCCGGTGCATTAAAAATAATTTTGATAGTAGGGATGCCAAGGTCCTGCCAGCCAAAGAAATTTGCTGCTGAGCCACTTTCCTCCTCCTCTTGCTGCTGTGGGAAACAGGAGGCTAGTGATGTGCCTCCAGCCACCGATTCCAGGACTCCCTGAGCATGCTCAGTTCTTGTTCTTGCACAAACTGAGCATGTGCGAACAGTCCCAGTGTCAGTGATTGGAGGCCCACCACCAACTTCCTGTATCCTGCAGCAGCAAGAGGAGGAGGAGCAGCAAATTTCTTTGGCTGACAGGGCCTTGGCATCCCCACTAGCCTTTTATAGGGTGCTGAAGATTTGGAGGGAGCCTGAGTCCAAAGTAGGAGGGGTCCCAGACACCCAAGGCCCCCTGTAACTATGCCACTGCAATCAACTAGCACTTACTTGCAAATCTGTAACAATTATGTGTGTAAGTGCTGGTATTATAATCTAAATATGTAAATAGTGCGTACATTTAGACACTCACATTATAGAATGAGGGGGATACTGGTTTTATTTAAATGGATAGGCTGGCTGAAGATCTCGCATAAAGATAAATATCCAGTGGCCAGCCCACTGGATTTTAACCTCAGAGATCATCTTCCACTCATTTATGCTCTCATTGGGTCATAGTTGTAATATGTGTTTAGTGTAGAAACACTTAAAAGAGTCATCAACTAGTAACAGAAACACAATAGGATAGTTAGGCTAAATAATTGTCCAAGCAAAAGCTATTCTTTTTAGGAATAAAAAAGATAATTAAGGAGGGGATTTAATTACATTATGCTAATGCGACCCAGGTCACTAAGGAAGTGAACTTATAGAGCTCTTTCAACAAACATAGCTTTATTTTGCTTGTAGAGAATGGCTCTTATCAAACTGCTGACAGAATACAAGCACCAAAAGAATGTGTCACTTTTATGCAGTGGTGTAGGAAGGGGGGGTGGTGGGGCGGTCCGCCCTGGGTGCACGCGCTGGGGGGGGGGGGGTGTCGGCGCCGCTGGTTCCCTGCTCTCTGCCCCGGAACAGGTTACTTCCTGTTCCAGGGCAGAGAGAGCGGGGAACCAACGGAGCCGACGCAGCTCCCAGAGACAACGTGCACTCAGCGGGGCGGAGCACCAGCGATAATGATGCACTCGGGGGGGGGGGGGGTGCGCCGTGCTGCACCCGGAGGGGGGTGCGCAGCGGCGACCCGCCCCGGGTGTCAGCCGGCCTCGCTACGCCGCCGCTTTTATGTAATGTTCATTTAGACACTGGCAGGCTATAGTCTGTGGGGCACAGTTGCAATGTAGGTGTATATCTACTATAAAAAAAAGCACCTCCAATGTTCTGAAGCTGACTCCATGGCAATGAAGGGTTCGTGCTGCCTGCTATATCCATCTCCTGTCCTGACGTTTGCGTGCTTCCTGGTTCATCACAAGCAGCAGTGACCAATCACTGGAAGGGAACGCTGCAGAGCTGCCAAGCAAAGGAACGCAACGTCACACGCATGAGGGTGTTGTCGCCCCTCCCTTCCTCCCTTCCAGTTCCTGGCCCCCTTCCTCCAAATTTTAAAAGTCATCTTCACTTACCAAGTCGGGTTTACGGTGGCCGGCAGCAGCGGTAAAGGTGTGCAGGCTCGGCCCTTCTCTCTCTCTCAGGTCCCGCCCTTGCGGAAACAGGAAATGAGGGCGGGACCAGAGCTGAGTGAGAGAGAAGGGCCGAGCCTGAACGCCTTTTACCGCTGCTGATGGCCGCCGTAAGCCCGACTTGGTAAGTGAAGATGATTTCTAAAATTCGTAGGGAGGGGTGCTGGAACTGGGAGGGAGGGAGAAAGGGAGGGACGACGACCCAGGAACTGGGAGGGAGGGAGGGGGGATCCGACCTGGGAGGGACGGAGGGGGGATCCTGGAACTGGGAGGGAGAGAGGGAGACCCTGAAACTCAGAGAGAGGGAGGGAGGGAGGGGGGACCCTAAAACTCGGTCCACTGGAACTCGGAGGGAGGGGACGACCCTAGAACTCGGAGGCAGGGAGGGAGGGGATGACCCTGGGACTTGGAGGGAGGAAGGGGATGACCCTGGAACTCGGAGGGAGGGAGGGAGGTAGGGGACGACCCTGGAACTCGGAGGGAGGAAGGGGACGGACAACCCTGGAACTCGGAGGGAGGGAGGGGGACGACCCTGGAACTCGGAGGGAGGGAGGGACGACCCTGGAACTCAGAGGGAGGGAGGGGGGGAACCTGAAACTCGGAGGGAGGGGCGAACCTGGAACTGGGAGGGAAGGGATGACCCTGGAACTCAGAGGGAGGGAGGGGACGACCCTGGAACTCAGAGGGAGGGAGGGAGGAAGAGGACGATCCTGATACTCAGAGGGAGGGAGGGGACAACCCTGGAACTCAGAGGGAGGGAGGGAGGGGGACAACCCTGGAACTCGGAGGGAGGGAGGGGGACAACCCTGGTACTCGGAGGGAGGGAGTGAGGGGGGATGACCCTGGAACTCACAGGCACGACCCTGGAACTCAGAGGGAGGGAGGGGGATGACCCTGGAACTTGGAGGGAGGAGGGGACCCTGGAACTCGCACCCAGTCTCACTCTTTCTCTCTCACACTCACTGTGTCTCACATACGCACTCGCACACACTCTCATTCTTACACACACACTATCATGGCCACACACACACTCTCACAGACACACTCGCACCCAGACTCACTATCACACACACACACTCGCACATTCACTCTCTCTCTCACACACTTTTTACTACTTTTATATAATATGCATGTACATACATTAAATACAAAGAAGCAAAGAGAAACAAAGCATGGAATACATGCATAGATTTATATCTTCTTCAGGACAGGTATAAATTTGTACGCTACTGGGGTCACAGATGATGTCTAATTTGTAAAGGTAAATAGGTGTCTATCCTGCTTATTTTCAAAGGAGAAGGGCGGCTATCTTCCGACACAAATCGGGAGATGGCCGGCATTCTCATAAGGCTGGCCAAATCGGTATAATCGAAAGCCGATTTTGGCTGGCTTCAACTACTTTCCGTTGCAGGGCTGGCCAAAGTTCAAGGGGGTGTGTCGGCAGTGTACCAAAGGCGGGACAGGGGCGTGGTTAACAGATGGTTGTCCTCGGCCGATAATGGAAAAAAGAAGGCCGGCCCTGACGAGCATTTGGCCGACTTTACTTGGTCCCTTTTTGTTCATGACCAAGCCTTGAAAAGGTGCCCAAACTGGCCAGATGACCACCGGAGGGAATCGGGGATCACCTCCCCTTACTCCCCCAGTGGTCACCACCCCCTCCCACCCAAAAAAAAATTAAAAAACATTTTTTTGCCAGCCTCTATGCCAGCCTCAAATGTCATACCCAGCTCCATCACAGCACTATGCAGGTCCCTGGAGCAGTTTTTAGTGGGTACTGCAGTGCACTTCAGGCAGGCGGACCCAGGCCCACCCTCCCCCCTACCTGTTACACTTGTGGTGGTAAATGGGAGCTCTCCAAAATCCACTGTACCCACATCTAGGTGCCCCCCGTTACCCTTTAAGGGCTATGGTAGTGGTGTACAGTTGTGGGGAGTGTGTGTTGGGGGGGAGGTGGGGGGGGGCTCAGCACACAAGGTAATGGAGCTATGCACCTGGGAGCAATTTGTGAAGTCCACTGCAGTGCCCCCTAGGGTGTCCAGTTGGTGTCCTGGCATGTGAGGGGGACCAGTGCACTACAAATGCTGGCTCCTCCCATGACCAAATGCCTTGGATTTGGCCGGTTTTGAGATGGCCGCCATTAGTTTCCATTATCGGCGAAAACCAATGTCGGCCATCTCTATCATATCTCCCCTCAGCCATCTCTTGGCTGAGATGGCTGAACTGAAGAGCCCTAACTGCTTTAACCTTTCCTCATAGGGAAGTCGTCCCATTACTCTTTATCATTTTCATTGCCCTTCTCTGTACCTTTTCTAATTGTGCTATATCTTTTTTGAGATGCGGTGACCAGAATTTCACACAGTATATGAGGTGCAGTCAAACTATGGAGTGATATATTATAATATTCTTATTTTTGTTTCCATTCCTTTCCTAATAATACCTAACATTCTATTTGCTTTCTTAGCCGCCACTGCACACTCAGCAGAGGGTTTCAACGTTATCATCAATGATGGCACCTAGATTCTTTTCCTGGGTGGTAACTCCTAATATGGAACCTTGCATCATGTAGCCATAGTTTGGGTTCCTGTTTCCCACATGCATCACTGTGCACTTAATCACATTAAATGTCATCTGCCATTTGGATGCCCAATCTCCCAGTCTTGTAAGGTCCTCTTGCAATTTTATTTCTAACTGCCATTGGGTGGAAGGAATAAAACGCAGAGTGAGCCTGAGCCTTAAAGAAAACAACTGGAAGGAATAATTTATTAGGAAAGGCTCATTATCTAAAAAGAAGAGTGTTCAGTTTTGAGCAAAAGCCCGGAAAAAGCTTTTTGTTTTGCTGTACCAAAGCACCTGACCATTAAAATGGAATGAACATAGGGCTGTAGAAAGACACATTTAGAACGGAGCTGAGATAAGGGAAGCAACAAGAGAAGCCATCTGGAAGTTGGAATACAAGGTTACTGGAAAGTGATGGGTGGATTCAAAGCAAAGAAGGAGGGTGAATGTTGCAATGAAAGTAGGACAAAAGTATTTATAGTGGCAAGTGGCAAGCAATAAAGAAAAATATCAAAGAATAATAATTCTAGATATTAAAATGTATTTTAAAAAAGTTTAAAAACTAGTCAAATGTTTCAATTAGTTTTTCCTCCCTTTTTTCCCCCCATAAAGGTAATAAAGTCCACCACCCTGGAAAGAATCCAGCACAGCGGGTTGTCTGGATAGCTCCTCAAAACACATACACAGAGATGTCAAGTTACCCGGTTCCAAGCTGGAGATTTTGGGACAGTCCTGGACTTCTGACTACCCTATCCTGGTGCATTATGGAACTTGCAGTACTGATTTCAATGGACAGGACCAGGGACTACAAATCCCACACTGCTTTGGGATGTACTGTAAATTCAAAACCAGAATTATCCCAAATCTCCAGCCTGGAATTGGGTAACTTGGCATCTATGCATACAGGAGGTAATTCTAAGAAGGTCACCTACAGTTAGACTCCTAGGGCCAGATTCTATAGTTGATGCCCAAAAAAACTGGCACTGATGGAAAACACGCCTATGTATATTCTATAAGCCATGCCTAAAGTTAGGTGCGGTTTATAGAATACGCATAGTGTTGTCCATGTAAATAAAATTTAGATGCAGCCATTTACACCAATTAAAAGCTGGTGTAAATGCCCACACCTAACTTTAGGCAGGGAACAGGTTACTTTATAACAGTGTGCATAAATGTTAGGAATTCCCAAGACCCATCCGTGCTCCTCCCAAGGCCACACCTACTTTTGAGATCTGCGCAGTAGAATTTACGCAGATTACTTTACAGAATACACTTAGCAAGTAGTGCATGGAAATTCTAATTAGTGCTAATAATTGCTTGTTAACATCCAATTATCAGCTCTGATTGGCTTATTAACCAATTGAGTTGTGCATGCAAATCAGAATATGCCTAGATTTGTGTGCACAACTCAAGTCGCACTATATAGAATCTGGGGGTAGAGTATAATTGCCATTACAGAATACTAGTCTGCAGTTGTGCCCATAAACCTTAGCGTGAACCCTTATACCACATCAGTGACTGGTGTAAATGCTCACTCTTACATGTGTAACTGACAGCATTCTAAAAGGTTAGCATGTAATTGTTGAACACACACATGACCCACACATGTCCATCAGGTCTGGTTTTAGACATGGTGGGGCCCAGGTCAGAAATTAAGGAGGGGGTCCCTGATCCCCCAGCCCCAACTGCATTGCAACCACTTGGTTCGGGCATCTCTTCCCCTTCCGCCCACCATACTCCATCTCCTCCTCCCTTCCCAATCTTCTTTAAAATTTGATTTTCCTTCTCAGAAGGATCCTGGTACGGCAGCCATTCTCACTAGCTGCCTGCGGCTGTCTCAAAGCTTTCCCTCTCTGCCATGATCCACCCAGGCAGAAACAGGAAATTGTGTCAGACGGGGGCGGATCGCACCAGAAAGGGAAAGTTTTGGGGTAGCTGCAAGCAGCTTGTAACAATGGCTGCCTCTCCATGGCCCCTTAGAGAAGGGAAATTAAAAGAAGATTGAGAAGGGAGGAGGAGACGGATTGTGGTGGGGAGAAGGGGTACAGGTGCCTGGACCACAGGGCCCCCTGGAGCTGTGGGACCCAGGGCAGCTTCCCTGTTCCCCCTGCTCCCCTAACACCAACCCTGATGTCCACGTCCGCTTGCAGTTACACATGAGAACACTTAGAAGCAAAGTTACAGAATAGCACCTAAGAACAGTTACAAGTGTAGCTGGCATTCCCCTACTGTTTAGTCACAAAACTGCCCAAGAGAAACATTAGCAAAGAAGGAAGGAAGCAGAAACCTCCCCATGGGAAGTGCTAATGGAGGAGCAGAAGCCCAGAAGGCAGGCTATTAAGGATACAGGCTAAGAGGAGGCAGTAATGGCAAGCACAGGAAAAGCTTCCTCCACAGTTATGATAAATGACAGGATCAATACTTGAAGCTGGAGAAGCACAACTCAACATGGCCGTGTTTCGGCAAAGGACAAAAACTCTAGAATGAACTGTCATCACATACAGTATATGATCGATGAAAACTCTTGATACAGTAAAAAAGGCTTTGAAAACAATTATTTTTCAGCAAGCTTGTAGCAACAGTTTAACAGATGTCTAGCTGAATAATATAGAATTACTTCAGTATGACAGATTAACAGTAGTGAGTTAATATTGATCCTAAGCAAACTGTAAATGTTACGTGAAGCAGTATTTAATTTTTTGAGAAAAGTTCTGCTTATTTTATTGTGTTTTGATTTTAATTTATGTAATTGCTTTTATGTATATGATCCTGTAAACCACCTAGAATTGCAGATAACGTGGAATATAAATTAAAAAATCTCAGAGTCCCTTCCCCCCCGCACCATCTGTCATAACTTTTCCACTCCTGTATTTTTAGTGTGACAGGCCCTACTTTATGGAATGCTCTCCCCTCTGTTTTATGGCTTGAGGAGTCCTTTGCAAGGTTTCAATCCGGCTTAAAAACTTTTTTTTTATTTCAGGGTGCATATCTTTCATAGTCTATTGTCCTTGCGTTCGATGGTGGATACCTCAGTTCCTGCAGTTATTGTTCTAAACTATTGTTTCTTCCATTTTTCCTCGCCAAATTTATTGTATATTCTCACATTTCCTTCAAACCACCCAGAAACGTATATTTGAGGGGCGTATATCAAATATCAAAACTTGAAACTTGTTTTAATGTGGAAGTTATATGACTGATTGGCACCTAACATCAGGCACACTATATTTATTTTTTACATTTATATTCTGTCTATAACTAGGCAGATCACAATAAAAACAATCATAATATCACCAGAAAACAGTAAATAAAACACACAGCCATTAATGTTATTGCATCTGAAACAAAACAATTTTATAAAAAAAAGGTGTGTAGTTTTGGCATGACCTAATTATATATATGCTTCAAATATAAAGGGGCTCTTTTATCAAGCTGTGGTACAGCTACTGAGGCAATGGCATGTGGCAAATCAGCCCTACCTCCAGGCTTGCTCAGGTGGCCAGCTTCCGCTATACGCCATTTCCGGCGCTAGGAACATTTTTTGCTAGTGCTGGGGGCTTACCCAGTGGTAATTTGGCAGCGCTGCACGCTACTCGGTTACCGCCAGGTTAGCGCGAGAGCCCGGAGGCAGTAAGGGCTCTGGGAGTAAATGGCCGTGCACCAATGTGTTGACTTAGCACACAGCCATTTACTTCCGCTTTGAATAAAAACCCCTTTAACCGCTGCAGTAAAAGAGGGCCTTGGTGTGCAGCAAACCCACACGCTGATGCCACCTCAGGCACCCTTTTACCGCAGCTTGGTAAAAATGTCCCCAAAGTAACCTATATATATATAAAGAGAGGGACAATATGCATTGTTATAGTATGGCATGTAAATTAACACAGGGGCAGCAGAACACATTTTAGTTAGGGGGGGACATACAAACTACCTGCCTCCCACAAGGTTCCCTAGTTCCTAATGCTGTGTGGGGCAAATCCCCAGTGCCCCACCTTACTACTCTGATGTGAATACTAGGGGGCATGAACTACCCTTGGCAATGACATAGGAAATGGCAATGATATATCCTATATCATTGCATGTGGTTAACAAACAAAAATGAGCAGAAAAAAAACACATTTCATGTTTTGTTGTTTGCCGATAGAGTGTACACTATTAACAGCAATTGACAAAATAGCCAGAAATGCCCGAATACAATTAAAATTTCCAGAAACAACATGAAAACAAACATTTTCTGATTGCCCATTCTTCATGAATACACAATTTTACAGTTACAGCTGAGTCACCATATTGACATTTTGGTGGGTTTTCATCTTCTCCCACAGTGCCTGGGCCAATGCATTGCTTCACCAGCATAATTTTCTGTCTGTAATTCTTACCGAAAGAATGCTCATGTGCTGGTTTAATCCAAAAAACATAGCAAATTTGTTGTTGTTATTGTATGGTTTGCCAACACAGTATAACATCAGTTTAGCCTGTTACTCTGTTTCCAGAAAGCAATGCATAGTGATCAGACTGCAATGCCAGCTTTTCAGCTTTAGTGGCCAGTTCATTTCTTTTGATCTGAATATGACCACAAATCCATCAGCAGTTCATCAAGTTGCAAATGAGGCTCATGAATGGCCAAATGTAATATCTAGGGGGAAATGCTTAATAATGTCAAAGCAAAATTCATTTCAATTCAGGCATTCAAATAACCCATTAGTGCCCAATGTTCCCATAATAAGTGCCCATATGGGAACACTGGGCACTAATGGATTAAAGACGCCCTTTTCAAACTGACCACTTTGCTACAAAGTCTACGAGCACTTTGCTGCCATTTTGACAAACAGAAGATGGCAGATAGGGGTAAAAGGAGGGCTTAGCTTCAGCAGGTACAGCCACGGCTTGCAGGAATTAAGGTGGGTCTTTCAATAAATATTGCTTCCTCTACCCTGAGTTTCACCTCTTCTGGTCCACTGGTTGCCCACACTTGGTCTCTGGTGTTGTTTGTGTTTTGCCGATTCCCTCTCTCCTGACTGCTTTCCTGGTTGTCTGCCCACTGCGATAGCCATTATGCTCTTCCTCCACTTTGGCTTGTCCTCTTTGGTGATGATGCCACAAATGACTCCCCCTGATACAAAAAGCGGTGAACTTTGATATCACAGGATTCCGTTCATGACAGTGTCTGTTCCCAGGTATTCAGGGGATGTGCAGAGAAGAAAATGAAAGAATTTCAGAGTGATAACAGCAGATAAAGATCAACTTAGCCACTTGGATAGATAAGCCTATAAATTCCCATTGCAACCCAACATCAACTCCTGTCAAGTGAGGATGTCTTACTTTGATTGTGAATACTTCAGAAAACACTGTGTCATATCTACGAGCAGTAAGAACTGAGAGAAATTTCTTCCATTACATTTCTTTCTTTTTGAGCTTCTTGTCTGTGCCACTACATGACTGCATTTCCATGTTAAGCACTTAGGGGTCCACGCGCCCAATGCATGCCAAAATGAATTTACTGCCTGACTACCGCGTGGCTCTTGTGGTAATTTCATTTTTGGAGTGTGTCCAATACACGTGTTTGAAAAATATTTTTTATTTTCGGGCCCGCGTAACAGATGAGCGCCAAATTGGCGTGTATAGGTCATTACCGCCCAGTTACTGTGTGAGTCTTTACCGCTAGGTCAATTTTCATTTTGCCGCGCATCCATTTTTGGCAAAAATTTTTAACAGGCCTTTTTTACAGGCACGCTAAAAAATGGATTGGCACGCACCCAAAACCCGTGCCTACACTACCTCAAGCCATTTTACAGCATGCCTTTGTAAAAGGACCCCTTAATTTCTTTATATACGTTTTTCACTCTTCATTTGGTCACATATTGCAGATACTGAGAGCATACAGTTTGGTTTACTCTTTTCCTTAGTGTCCACACTCTGTGTTAAAAACATTTGTGTCAAGGGCATTCTTGCTGTTATGTTATTAGCACTGCATGTCCTTTATACTTTTGCAGTCAGGACATCTCAATGTTTTTTAAAGAGACTTTTGAGGTTTATCCCCTCTTTTAAATCATACATATTTTTTTCTTCTTAAACTCTCCTGCCTATTTCAACCTTTTTCCTGTGTAGACTACACTCTCTCATCATTTCGTTGTGATGTGATACACTATTTGAAGTATTTGTGTTTTCATATGTACAAAAGGTCAGTGTCTTTTGCCACTGTTTTTAGCTTTAAACTCTGATAATGTTCTTTGGTCATTGTTTTCAAGCAGTTTATCATGCCATACACAGTTTTTTATAATGTACCAGTTTTTATAACGAGTAACACATTTTACACTTTTAATGAGTATTTAATGTCACTTAATCCTGCTTTATACAGTAATTTTAATTGGTTACTTTTTCTTGGTCCTCTTTTAAACTATATATGTTTTTAGTATTATCATATTTCAGCTTTTTATTGTTTTATTCTCTCAATTAGGTGTGTATAATTACTTGGTTTGTTTTTTGAACAATCTAACCCCCATGACTTGTGGCAATGTTGACACAGCCCATTCAAAGCATCAGCACTACCGCACCAGCAGCCACTAGTGCAGCTTTCTAAAAGGGGGAGGGGGTATGTTTTTTTTACACAAATTGTAATGTTTTGATATTAGATGTATTTATTGTTTTTATTATATTTATTGTTTAGGGTTTTTTGTATACATATTTACTTGCTCTTAGACTCCTGAAGCAGGCACTTTTGCTGAAACATGGTGCAATGTCGAGTCTTTCTATGAATAAACACTGTGTCAGATATCCTTTGTTTCCCTCATGGTTCTTGGAAGTGTTTTGTTGGCTACACTACTCTCTTGATGTGCTTAGCTACTAATAGTTTTTCATGTTCCTCCACCTTGGCGGTTGATCTCCATTACATTTTGCAAGCATCACTTAGGTACCAAGGATACTTTAGACTACTTCAGAGGTATATGATCCCTTTATAAATACCAGAAAGCAACCTCAGACTGCCCCTTCTTGGACTGATACTCTTCATCTTATAGCCAACCACCTTTTCTCTTACTCCGATTATCTCCATAGACGAATGATCTTACACTCATAAACATCAAAATGCTTTCATGGAAACACTGAGGTTTCATTCTTTAAAAAACAAAACAAAAATCATCCTTTGGGGGATCAGAAGAAGCTAAACAAGTTGCAGTGCAACTATCATAGAGTGTGTCTTTTTTCTAATAGGATTCCTGTCCCACTTATAAACGGCAGGTGGGAATTTGTTGTTTTCTAGTTATTAAAGCAGTGGGCTAAAAACCAAGGAAGCCAGGAACTAACTCAACCATCTATTACCTCAGGTACAAATATAGATTACAAGCCTTCCAGGGACAGAGAAATACCTACTATACCTGAATTTAACTTGCGTTGAGATACTACTGAAAAAGGCAGAACTGATCAAGTCCTTCCCCTTCCTCCCCCCCCCACCCCCATTTTGTTGACATCTACTTTGGTCTTCAAGTTGTAAACGTCAAAGCTCTCTGCAGTTCATCCCATTCACAAATGAGAATCTTCATATTAATTTATTTATGATACACACGTAACTAAAAGAGAAGGCAAATGAATGATGGACTTTGCCTCAGGCTTTCATTTCCTATACCGGCCAAATTGCCTCTCCCTCACCTTTTTCTGTTCCTTCCTCTCTCAAGGGTCCTATCCAGTGCTGTCAGTGACTCTGTGCTCCAATTGCAAGGAGAGAAGGAACATTCAACTGAAACTAATCTCTTTGTGGTTCACTGTGTACTAAACCAAAGACTCTTTCTTTGATTTGTTTTGTTTTCTTTTTCCAAGAAAGCAGAAAGATTAGTCTCTCTTGAAGGTTTTTTTTAACAGGGCTTTATAGAATGAGCTGCATTGTAAACAAACAAACAAGAAAAATGTTTCTAGGGATAAAAGATCTTTCTAGATTCTTGCAGTTCCCTCTCAGTCCGCTCACATCTCCTATCTTACTTTTCTCCTTTTTCTCCCTCACCAATTTCCCTGATATTCCTCCTTCTCTTCCTCCTCATGTCTCTCAGGTCCCCTTCTCTTTCTCTCTTTTGCATGCAGTTTTGCAATGGAAGGGCTCCAGTAGTGAATGTCCGTGACAATTTTAGTCAGAGGGATGTTCTGCAAATTTTCTGATTAAGCAGTGTGATAGTAGTGTTAGTTCATTGGAATACACAGACCTATATAGCCAAGCAGAAGTGCTGAGACTGTCTTGCCTACAGGGAACATCTCTCTCTCCAGATAACAGGAGTTGGCGAACGCCATTACGGTACTATGTAAGCCACATTGAGCCTGCAAATAGGTGGGAAATTGTGGGATACAAATATAACAAATAAAATAAACACAGGTGCAAACAGAAATCCTTTATCTGAAAATTACTTTTCACTGCAGCCCCAAAGAACTAGTTTCAAGGACATTTCAGCCCTGAAAGACCTTCAGAGTAACAGAAATAAAATAAGCAGCTAGTGACTCACTTGTTTGGGGAGTCTAAAGCAGAAAAGCCAGGAAAGGAGGAGGTAGCAGCAAGTGATACTTTTTATATCATTTTAAGAAAAAGCTAAAATTAAAAAATTAAAATGCAGTTTGGTTAATATAATACACTAAAGTGAAACAATTTGACTGATGAAGAGGAAGGTGAGCCAAGAGTTGAGTGGCTCTTGTGAAATAAGTCGCTGCTGAGGTCATCTTAAGTTGAAAAGAGACTGTTGTTATGATTCTTGCTACCAATGAGTGCTTCTAAGAAGTATGAGTGTTGGGTGATTTACTTGGATATAACCCCTGCTACTGAAAGATTCCTTGACCTGTAATTTTGATTTAGCACATACATATGTACATATTAATCATAGAATTCTATAATTTACATACAAACTTGTGTGCTCTGCTGAAATGATGTAATACTACTTTGATCTTGATTTCTCCTTGTCATTTTCATTGCACAGACTATAGAAGTCTGTCTGGCACTGGCCTTGTTCTCCTACTTCTAAAGTTGTCATCAAAGTCCCATTCCAGCCCATCCAAATCTGTCCAGCTACAATCAGGGTATAGACTGTAGAACTCTGCCTGGCACTGGCACAGATTGAGAAAATTGGCAGTTATGCGCATATGTGTGTGAAGCATTATTCTATAAAGGTGCACATAGTTAGTTTGTGTGTAAGTGTTAGGAGGCATGCCAATGGGTGGAGCATGTGCAAGGGTGTCAATGGACACATATACTATAAAAATCCTGTAAGTTACATGTGCCCTTGCCGTACTAATGTGCCAACAGATACACTATCCACCTTATAATCGAAAGAGAAAAATGCCTAGATTTCGACCCAAATCGGGAGATAGACGTTTATCTCACAAAAACGAATAAAACGGTATAATGGAAAGCCGATTTTGGACGTTTTCAACTGCACTCCATCGCGGAAGCGTACAAAGTTGACGGGGGCGTGTCGGAGGCGTGGCGAAGGTGGAACTGGGGCATTGTTATCGGCCGAGGAGAGATGGGCGCCTTTCGCCAATAATGGAAAAAAGTATGCGTTTGTAGCTAGAATTTAGGGCACTTTTCCTGGACCCTGTTTTTTCACGAATAAGGCCCCAAAAAGTGCCCTAAATGACCAGATTACCACCAGAGGGAATCGGGGATGACCTCCCCTGACTCCCCCAGTGGTCACTAACCCCCTCCCACCACAAAAAAATGATGTTTCACAACTTTTTATTTTCACCCTCAAATGTCATACCCACCTCCCTGGCAGCAGTATGCAGGTCCCTGGAGCAGTTGTTAGGGGGTGCAGTGGACTTCAGGCAGGTGGACCCAGGCCCATCCCCCCTACCTGTTACAATTGTGCTGCTTAATGCTTAGTCGTCCAACCCCCCCAAACCCACTGTACCCACATGTAGTAGGTGCCCCCCTTCACCCCTTAGGGCTATAATAATGGTGTAGACTTGTGGGCAGTGGGTTTTGAGGGGGATTTGGGGGGCTCAACACACAAGGGAAGGGTGCTATGCACCTGGGAGCTCTTTTACCTTTTTTTTTGTTTTTGTAAAAGTACCCCCTAGGGTGCCCGGTTGGTATCCTGGCATGTGAGGGGGACCAGTGTACTACGACTCCTGGCCCCTCCCACGAACAAATGCCTTGGATTTATTTGTTTTTGAGCTGGGCGCTTTCATTTTCCATCATCACTGAAAAACAAAAACGCCCAGCTCACAAATTGTCGAATAAAACATGGACGTCTATTTTTTTCGATGGCGTGTTACATTTTTCAGTGCCAGTGGCGGCTTGTGCTAATATTCTTTAATGGAATCTTGGTGCGAAGGTTCCGTTATAGAATTTGTATTCAGTGTATGCCAATGGGGTGTCAAACCTGGCACCCAACGTTTACAATTAGCCCCTAAGAGGGTAGTTCTATAACTGGATGCCCCTTATAGGCACTTCAATGCCATGTGGGGAGCATCTATTCTATACTGGCATTTGGGCACCCTGATTCAGTTACAGAATACTAGTGTAAGCCAGCACTGGTACACCTAAAGTTAGATATGCGCACCTGGCAGATCAATAGTAGGCATAAATGGGCTCGCCTACATAAACCATGCAACACACATCATTTACAATATTCTGCAAGTTATAAACATTAGTGTTGCATGCAATATGCATTATTTACAGTATTCTATAAGTTATACACGAAAGTATGAGACAAATCCGTGTCCTTCCCATACTCTGCCCATGTGCACACAAACCTTGTACTTACGCATGCCCTTAGAGATAGTATATGGTGCACTTATGCATGTAAATGCCATTTTTTCTGTACATTTAGGCACACAAGGTGAGTGTAGCTACACACACACAGCTATAGAATTGCCCTTCATGGCTCTTACATTCATACTATAAAGATCTTGGAAGAATGTAGAGGCTGACCAAAACCAGTAGTTTTGGTTACAGTTGAAATCAAATCTACGGCCAAAATTCATGATTCGGGTTCAGCTGAAACTAAAGCCGAAATGGAAGTCATGCCTGCCCACCACAACCCCCTGGTGGAAGATGTGGTCCCGCATGCCCTCCAGATGGAGAGCGATCCCTGTGGGTCACCACCACCACCCCTGAGCCCTCTCAAGCATCAGTAGGCCCTCCCCAGTCCTACCTTAACAAGCCCTGGTGGTCTAGTGGCCTCTCTGGGGGCAGGACAGAACCCTACTCTTTCCTGTCTGCTGCTCTTACTGTTGCCGTTGCGCCACTGCTACTTTAAAATGGCTGCTGAGACTTCTTTAGAAGCCTCGTGAGACTGCTGCCGGAGGTTATAGCAATCATACTAACATCGGCACCAACATAAGCAAGAGCTTATGCCTGTGCCAATCTGAATGTTATGTTATATGTTATGCAGATGTTCTATTCCACACTTACCAAAAATTAGTTCAGTGCAGATTACAAAATAACAAAACTGGAAACAATTATTGAGGAGCTATAATCTGTTAACCTCATCTATCTGATTCTAACATAATACAAATGTACTAAGAACATAGGAATAGCCATACTGTGTCAGACCAATGGTCTATCCAGCCCAGTATCCTGCTTCCAGCAGTGGCAAATCCAGGTCACATGCACCTGGCAGAAACACAATTAGTAGAACCATTCCACGCTACCAATCCCAGGCCAAGCAGTGGCTTCCTCTATGTGCATCTTAATAGTAGGCTATGGACTTTTCCTCCAGAAACTTGTTCAACCCTTTTTTAAACCCAGATATACTAACTGCCATTACCACATACTCTGGCAACAAGTTCCGGAGCTTACCTATTCTTTGAGTGAAAAATATTTCTTCCTATTTGTTTTAAAAGTATTTCCATGCAGTTTCATTAAGTGTCCCCTGGTCTTTGTACTTTTTGAATGACAGAAAAACCGATTCACCTCCACCAGTTCCACTCCACTTAGGATTTTGTAGACCTCAATCATATCCCCCCTCAGCCGTCTCTTTTCCAAGCTGAAGAGTCCTAGCCTCTTTAGCCTTTCCTCATATGGGAGCAATTCTATCCCCTCTATCATTTTGGTTGCTCTTTTTTAACCTTCACCAATTCCGCTATATATTTTTTGAGATATGACAACCAGAAATGAATTCAATACTCAAGGTGAGGTCGCACCATGGAGCAATACAGAGGCATTATAGTATTCTTGGTCTTATTTAACATCCCCTTCCTAATAATTCATAGCATCCTGTTTGCTTTTTTTTTGGCCACCACCACACACTAGGCAGAAGATTTCAGTATATTATCTACAATGACATCTAGATATTTTTCTTGGGTGCTGATCTCCCAAGGTGGACCCTAGCATCAGGTAACTATGATTTGGATTGCTCTTGATTTCATCATGTTATTCCATTGTATTTGAAATATTATTGGCTACCGATATATTTTAGAAGTCAGTTTAAATTGTTAACAATGACACATAAGGCATATTATGAACATCAACCACTCTATCTCCACTCTTAACTATACCATATGCACCCTCAAGGGTGCTAAGGTCATTGCAAGACAATAGATTGGCCTTGCCTAGATTATTTATTTATTTATTTATTTGTTGCATTTGTATCCCACATTTTTCCACCTATTTGCAGGCTCAATGTGGTTTACATTGTTCCGTAATGGCGATCGCCATTTCCGGAATGAGAAATACAGAGTTATATTGCATTAAGGTTCATAGGTGACAGAGTAGATTAGGCAATTCAAGTATAAAGAATTCATTTTCGTGATGAGAAATAAAATGGCATTGCGTTAAAGTCCAATCATACGGAGTAACTTAGGCAGTCAAGAATAGAGAGTTCCGTTTTGTCCAGTTCTGGTATGAGTTTTGTTGTCTGGTATTTAGGATGGATCATTGTGGTATGCCTTATTGAACAGGTTGGTTTTTAGTAATTTTCGGAAATTAGTTATGTCATGTATTGTTTTTGTGGCTTTTGGTAGTGCATTCCATAGTTGCGTGCTTATGTAGGAGAAGCTGGATGCATATGTTAGTTTATATTTTAGTCCTTTGCAGCTGGGGTAGTGGAGATTCAGGAAAGTACGTGATGATCTTTTAGTATTCCTGGTTGGTAAGTCTATGAGGTCTGACATGTAGACCGGGGCTTCACCGTGTATGATTTTATGAACCAGAGTGCAGATTTTGAACGTAATATGTTCTTTAAGTGCGAGCCGATGTAGTTTTTCTCTTAGGGGTTTGGCGCTTTTGTATTTTCTTTTTCCAATATGAGTCTGGCTGTTTTGGGCAGTTTGGAGTTTCTTAATGATTTGTTCTTTGCATCCGGCATAGATTCCATTGCAGTAATCTAGTTGACTTAGTACCATTGATTGTATCAGGCTACGGAATGTTTCCCTTGGGAAGAAAGGTTTTATTCTTTTGAGTTTCCACACTGAGTGGAACATTTTCTTTGTTGTGTTTTTCGCATGGCTTTCTAGTGTGAGATTTCGCTCAATTGTAACTCCTAGAATTTTCAGGCTATCTGAAACAGGAAGGGCAACGTTTGGGGTGTTTATAGTGGTGGGTTTGTTTGTGTTGTGATGAGAGGATGAGACATTGTGTTTTTTCTGCGTTGAGTTTTAGTTGGAATGCATCCACCCATGAGTTTATGATTTGGAAGCTGTGTTTGATTTCATTTGTGATTTCTGTTAGATCATGTTTGAACGGGATGTAGATCGTGACATCATCTGCGTAAGTGAAAGGATTGAGGCCTTGGTTGGATAGCGCTGTGGCTAGAGGTGTCATCATTAGGTTGAAAGGGCCGGTGAAAGCGGTGATCCTTGGGGTACTCCGCATTCTGGTTTCCATGGTGATGATGTATTCAAATTTGGTATCACTTGGTATGTTCTTGCAGTTAGGAAGCCTTTGATCCAACTAAGTACATTTCCTCCAATTCTGAAGTATTCTAGGATGTTTAATAGTATTTTGTAGCTTACCATGTCGAATGCGCTGGACATGTCGAATTGTAGGAGAAGTACACTATGGCCAGTTGCAATTGCTTGAATTTGGTTAGGAGAGTGATTAGTACTGTTTCGGTGCTGTGGTTAGATCGAAATCCTGATTGTGATTCATGTAATATTGAGAAATTGTTTTAAGTAATCGGTAAGTTGCTTGGTTACCATACTTTCCATTAGTTTGACTGCCAGAGGGATAGATGCTACTGGGTGGTAGTTGGTTATGTCATTTGCTTTTTTCTTTGTATCTTTAGGTATTGGTGTAAGTAGTATGTTTCCTTTATCCTTAGGGAAGAGTCCCTGTTGTAACATGTAGTTTACGTGCCTCGTGAGGTCTGCTATCAAGCGTTGAGGAGCGGATTTTATTAGGTTGTTGGAGCATATGTCAAGTTTGCAGTGGGATTTGGCGAACCTGATTATCAAGTGTAAAGTAGGAATCAACTTGTAATAAAGCATTTTTTGGGTTGCACCATTTCGTAGAATCCTCTTCCAAAGGAAATTCAAGCTAAAGCTAATTTCAAAAAAATTTAAGATATTAATTAAAACCTTTTGCTTTAAGCTAGTGTTTGCCATTGAGGTGGATGGGGGAGGGAGGACAGATTGGTGCTCCTGTTGAACATAAATTTCATATGATTTGTTATTGATTGTATTAATTATTTAAATTTTTATTGAATGATTGATCTTTTGAATGTGTGTTTTAGGCTTTTCTGTTATATTTGATGGAGTTCTTTTAAATTATATCATATTTGTTCATGGCTAACTGCTTAGATCTGTTGAAGTTGGGCAGTATATCAAGTTTTGATAAAACATAATCTCCATGCATGCAGTATGGTGACATCAGAACTGGCTCAAGCCTGTTTTTTATAACACAATTTCTTCAGTGACATTAGAATTTGGAGGCCAGATTTGAACAATTCACTCTTTATTAAACATTCGGGGTGACTAAAATATGAAACTGAGGGGGAAAATTAGCAATGTGGGCTACCGTTAAGGCAGGTTGTTTTACTGTAAACTCATGTCATTTTATTGCATAAAATGGGACTTCTGCTAAAATAGCACAAGTTAGTGGTAAAATAACCCATTTTAATAGTAGTCCCCCAAATCTGTTTCTTAGACAGGTGGGCAGGGGCCCACCCAGCTTGGGTTCAGGCCCACCCAGTGCCAGAATACATCCTCAATATAGCTGGCAGGGATCATTAAGCCCCACGAGCTGAAGATATCCTCTGCCAGAAGCCCCAGGTCTTGTCAACACTGGGGAGGTAAGCAGCATGCTTCCATCTGCTGATACCTACACCCCCTGCACGTGCTCAGTTCATATGCATGAACTGAGCATACATAAGGGATACAGATAGAGGTACGCCACTGACTTCCACAGTATTCATATGGCCCAGGGGATTCCATTGGCGGACATCTTCAGTTGGCAGGGCTTGGCGATTCCTGACAGCCAAGGTATTTTTAACACTGGGGGTAGGGAGTCAGGTATGGGGAGGAAATGTGTGAGCCCACCCAGAATTTCACCTCTGGCTATGCTATTGATATATGGTAATATAGTTATGAATATTCATTGGGAAGTTCCCAGAAATCAGAGCAGTTAGCAGCCCTTAAGATTGGTATACCCCTGTGTTAAAAAAGTAAGACACAGTCTCAGCAGAGAAACTTGAGATTGGTTCAGGGATTTTTTAAACTCCCTCCATCCAAGCACATTCTGGCCTCTCTAGTGCTGATATGAAATGCATAGTTAGGCCTACAGTCCCACCATGAACTGTGACATAAGTCCAAAGGCCTTTAGCAATTGTGATGATGGAAAAAGAGGGGGACGAGGGTGAAGAATTATGCAACTTGAGAAAACAAAAAATAAATCCATACTGATGTTTGCCTTTAGCATTGACTAAAGTCATAGTTCTTGTCTCCCTAATAACTGTGTTACTTCAAACACATAATTAGTTCCTGTCATACAGAGGTAATACATCAATGTAATATCAGTTTTAAGTGATGGTTGCTTAGACCTGAGAGTATTTAATTACAGTGACAGGTATAGAACCCACCTGAAAATAAGGTGTCACTCTAGATGCAGATTTAAAAACTGAAACATGCAAAACAATTTATGCAAAAGGAAGATCTGAAAAGACAGTTTGTTAATAGATTCTGTTTAGAGTTTAGGACTCTACTTAGTAAATTACATAAACCAGTGAATGTGTTTTAATGCACATCAATGTGAATACAATGGCACATATTGTCCTAGATAGAGTGGAAAAGGTGTCTGCTGCTGTAAACCTTATTCCTGCTTTGGGTTGTGCTCCTGTAGTACTATTGATTCCTGACTCAGGGATCAATATTGAGACTTATACTTTATTGTGTTGGAATTTTAGTTTCCAGATGGAGAGCGATCCCTGTGGGTCACCACCGCCACCCCTGAGCCCTCTCAAGCATCAGTATGCCCTCCCCAGTCCTACCATAACAAATCATTTACCCTCCATTGCCTCAGATACAAACTTAGAGTGTGAGGCCTCCTTGGACAGAGAAATATCCAGTATACCTGAATGTAACTCACCTTGAGCTACTACTGAAAAAGGTGTGAGCAAAATCTAAATAAATAAATAAATAATTCTAACAGGAGTATAAGAGTGTTAATGTAGCATATGGGCAGTTGGCTAACTGATGATCTGTGTGCTATTTGCAGTGTTCACCCTGATCTACTGATTAATAGTCCGATAAAAGTTGTAAAGCAGATGTACACAATGCATGAATGTTGGATGAATCTTATGTAAACACAGTCAGCTCATGCTGTTCAGTCATGGTGCTGTTGCCATGTTTGCTGTTTGCTTTGCTGAGAAGATTTAAGCAGCCTATTCTGGCATGAAGACAACAAAGAACTGAAAGATGGACAACACAGATGGCAAGAAGACCCCAGACACCACGAGAGGGGCTAAGCAGAACCAGAAGTGGCATATATAGTCCAAGACATCATAAGAGGAGCAAGGTAGGAGAAGTTTTAATAATTTTCTTTTCAATGCCGGATAGACTTTTATGGTTTGCATCCTGCAAATGGTACAAGACAGATGAAGATTCAGTAACTCCAGTATTGTGTATCACTTATTATCATATAGTGCAAGTGAGGGTGCGGTACAACTCAAGGGAGAGAGAAGGACATCTTGGGATCAATAGTCAGCCGACGACGGTGAGCATTTTGCCAACCACTGCCAGCATTATTCCTGGATTTTCAATGCTGGGTCAAGTGTTAGAAATACCCGGATCCCGCCCTTAACACGCCTGAACGCCCCCTTATGATTTCAATGCACTTCTGATGGACTTCACAGAAAAACATCTAAATATTGGTTTTGAAAATACCAATTTGGACTTTTTTGTGAGAAAAATGTCCAAATGCAGATTTATGCCACTTTTTGGATGTTTTCTCATTTGAAAACGAGCCCCATATTGGCCCAAGACTGCATCATATTTAACTACCTATATTTGGCAAATTGCCAACCAGTGTTTAATCATGAATGACTATGGCTGCGGCGCTGGTTATCTTGTTGGCCTAATGGTTAGGGTGGTGGACTTTGGTCCTGAGGAACTGAGTTCAATTCCCACTTCAGGCACAGGCAGCTCCTTGTGACTCTGGGCAAGTCACTTAACCCTCCATTGCCCCATGTAAGCTGCATTGAGCCTGCCATGAGTGGGAAAGCGCGGGGTACAAATGTAACAAAAAAAAAATTAGACCAGATAACATATATTACAATTCCAGTAACAGATAGATCATACAGGTTTATCTGCCATCATTTACTGTATTATTGTGTTCAAGGCTAAAACTACTACTACTTTCTCGAAAGGTTAGGTGCCGAAGGCAGCATTGAAGAGGTGAGTTTTAAGCAGAGATTTGAAGATGGGTAGGGAGGGGGCTTGGCGTAGGGGTTGAGGAAGATTGTTCCAGGCATAGGGTGAGGCAAGGCAGAATGAGTGGAGCCTGGAGTTGGCAGTGGTGGAGAAAGAGGCCAAGAAGAAGTAGCAGCAGCAGCAGCAGCAGCAAGAATGGCAACCAGGGTTAGTGGAAGGATAATAGGCACCCCAGGTGAATATTTAATCTTGCTCCCTGTCCTCCCTACCCCTCCCCTTTACGTACACATACAATTAACTTTCAAAAGTTATTATTGAGCATTCATATGAATACAATTCTGCACTACTATTAATTCACTTGAAAAATGAAGTGTAACTGGATATTTAAAAAACAGCAAACATTCAAAGCACATTCTTCTGATGTAAAACTATTATTTATTGTGACATGTAATTTATATTTACATGCACTGCGGTGTTGACAACCACAACAATTACTGAAAAACCAGCAAAGGCACTCATCACCTATATAGCAAATTTACCATGTCAAAACAGCATTAACTTCCAGATCCACTATGAAAAAACAGCACTGGAAATATTATACCCGGCCCTAGAACACCAATATACTTCCTACTGGGAAATATTGAGAAAACAGAACGAGCCGGACTGCTACAGATCCCTATACAGAAACTGTGTGTTAGCAGAATCTTTTACTGCAGATACAATTGAAAAACATGGACTAAATGTAGAACAGAAATAGACAAAATGCTTAAAGTAACCTGACTTAGAAACTCCAAGAATTCATACCCTACATACAACATAACTCTGTAGAAATTTAAAAAAAAGGACTATATTTCCTCATTTTCTGTGAAAAATACAAAGATAAGAAAAATGCACACACCCAAATGCTTTTTTTTTTCTACCTTTGCTGTCTGAACAATTTATCTTTCTAAGCACACTGGTTCTAGTCTTTTTTTTTTTTTTTTTTGGGGGGGGGGGGGCTTCTGACTTCCTTTCCATTTTTCTCTCTCATGTCTTCTTCACTACTTTCCCCATATCTGTTACTACATTGATCTTTCCATTTCATCTCTTTTGCTCATTTCTGTCTCTATAACTTTTGGCTAGATTTCATGTCCCTCCCACCTCTTGATCTCCTTCTTTTCTCCTACTGCCTACTTAACACCTTTCCATCTCTTTTTCTCAAACCCTCCTTAACCTCTCCATCTCTCACTCTTTTACCAGTGCCTTCATATAGTAAGGGTCTCTTTTTCTAAACTGCACTAGCGATTCCTGTATGGCAAATGTGACGAGGTCCATTCATAATGAATGGGTTGCGGTGCATTTGCCGTGCCGGGAATCACTAGCGAGATGTAGTAAAAGAGGCCCTAAGTATCTTTCTCCCATCTCACACTCTAGCCCCATCTATTATTTCTCACCCATACACTCTATGTCAGTGATGGCGAACCTTTCAGAGACCGAGTGCCCAAACAGCAACCCAAAATCTAATTATTTATCACAAAGTGCCGGTACTCATTATGGGCGGGGCCATCACATATGACTCCACCCCTATGATAGCCACACCCCTTACACCAGTCATGGGGCATATAAACAGACATCATTGAAAATATTATACTAGTATAGGAGAAAAAAATAACATGATTTTCTTTCATTATAAATCATTTCTGTAAGCTGTTACAGCTCCAGCATACCCAGTGCAAAATAAGACAGCAGATGTAAATTCTCAAATTGGACATATTCCAAACACTAAAATGAAAATAAAATGATTTTTTTCTACCTTTGCTGTCTGGTGATTTTGTTTTTCTATCCATATTGGTCCTAGTCGCTGATTTTGCTGCTCTCTATCTGTTCTCTTAACTCTGTTTCCAGGGCTTCCTTTCCATTTATTTCTTTACTTTCCTCCTTTCTTCTTCATTTCTTGCCCTCCATCCATGTCCAGCAACCTTCCTCTCCCCTCCAGCCACAAATGTCCAGCAACTCTCCTCTCCCCTCCAGCCACCCATGTCCAGCCACCCTCATCTCCCCCCTGCCCTCCCTCCCAGCAACAGGAAGGCCTCCCTCCCACCCAGCATCAGGCCTTCCTCCCTCCCACCCACCCACCGAGCACCAAGTCGCCCGCCCGCCCCCCGGCACGCGCGCCCAGCCACTTTTCCTTCATCCTTCGTGCTACAAAAAGAAAAAAAACCAAGCAATCGTGGCACCATGCGCCGTCCAGTTCCCGCCCCCCTCCGAAATTTAAAACTCATACCTGTCCTGCTCGGGGTTAAGGCAGGACAGGTATGAGTTTTAAATTTCGGGGGGGGGGGGGGGGGCGGGGGCGGGAACTGGACGGCATGTGGTGCCGCGATTGCTTGGGTTTTTTTTTCTTTTTCTAGCACGAAGGATGGGGAAAGTGGCTTGGCAGGCGTGCCATAAGTTTGCCATCACTGCTCTATGTCATCACTGAATTTCTGCTGTTCTGGATCTCGCTAATCCCTGAATCCCTACTCACCCAAGCCTCCAATCCATCTCCAAGCCTTCTCTGTTCCCCCATCCATGAATCTCTGCACTTGCATCCAATTCATGAGCTCCCATTCACTCAAGCCCCACTCAATCCCTCATCCTTAGGTTCTTATACCATTCCCCCAACCCAATCTCTGAGTTCTCATACTACATGCAACTAATCTTTAAGTCTCTCCTTTCCCTTATTACCCACTTGACCCAATCCCAGTGTACACTTGCCCCATTTCAATCCCGCTCCAGCCAATATTCAAAATGATTAAAGCTTAAATTGAGTGTAGCTAACCATGGATATTCAGCGGCACTTAACTGGTAAGTGCCGCTGAATATTCACGGTTAGTGTGTACGCCAAAACCTGCTAACTTGTGGGTGTTCCAGGGGTGAAGTTGGCACTGATGCAGTTAAGTGCCGATATTCAGACCCTGACCGCTTCAGAGAACCACTCAAATTGGGTCATATAAACAGCAGTCCAATCTTTAAGTGATTCAGCTTATATGGTGAAGGGCTGAATATTGAAAACAGCATAAGCCAGTGATTCCCAAACCTGGAGGCACCCTAACCAGTCAGGTTTTCAGGATACCCACAATGAATATTCATGAGAGAAATTTGCATGCATTACCTCCACAGCATGCAAATTTCTCTCATGAATATTCACTGTGGACATCCTGAAAACTTGACTGGCTGGGTTGCCTCCAGGACCAGGTTTGGGAACCACTGGCATAAGCTTTAGTGGTTAACCTTAAACCATATAGTCAATGCCAGTGTTCGGACATGGCCCAGCATTGAATATCCGGGTATATGTCCATCCACTGTTCTCCCCAAATCCCGTTCTTACTCCAACCCACCAAACTTGAAAGTTAATGTTATTATCTATCTCCCAGACCTCACTCTTCAACTACTTCCTCTCTTCTCAGCCCAATAGGAAAGCTCTGCCAGCAGTTGTGTTTTCTAACTTCACAGCTCTTTCTGCCTTCAACCATTTTTGTTCTCCTTCCCCTTTGGTTCAGATCAACAGGGAAATAAGAGGAGAAGCATGAGGAGCTAGAGAAGAAGTGGTGTTAGAGATACTAGATTTTATCCTGTTGGCTGAGGAAAGAAGAGAAGGTACAGCACACGCATGGACCCAGCAATTGAAGCGAAGGGGAGGGCATGAAGCAAGGAGTGGCAGTGATAGCTGTCTCTCCTTTTGGCCCTGGCCTGGCATGCTGCAAAGAAGGTGGGGCAAGAGGCAGCAGCTTGTGACTCTCATGAAATCGATAGTAGAATATTAGCTTATTAGTATATTAAAATGTTAAGATTCTTTAAGGGTTTTAGTTTATAGATGTTAATGGGTTTGTGGGTGAGTGAGTTTTGAGTAGATGTGCCTTTTCTATCTTGATTTAGAGTTCCTTTCTTTTAAATTATTTTATTGTTTTTGCTGAATATGTGCAGTATATCAAATAAAGATAAACATAAACATTGGCCCTGCTGTACAGCATCCTGTTTCCAACAGTGGCCAATCCAGGTTATAAAAAACAGGCAAGATCCCAAAACAGTACATTTTATGCTGCTTATCCTAGAAATAAGCAGTGGATTTTCACCATGTCCATTTTAATAATGGCTTATGGACTTTTCTTTTAGGAAGGTATCCAAACCTTTTTTAAACCCCGCTAAGCTAACTGATTTTACTACATTCCCTGGCAATGAATTCCAGAGTTTAATTAAACGTTGAATGAAGAAATATTTTCACCAATTCATTTGAAATTTACTACTTTGTAGCTTCATTGCGTACCCCCTAGTTCTAGTAGTTTTGGAAAGAGTAAACAAGCAATTCACGTCTACCCGTTCCACTCCACTCATTATTTTATAGACCTCTATCATATCTCCCCTCAGCCATCTTTTCTCCAAGTTGAACAGCCCTAGCCACTTTAGCCTTTCGTATTTAAGTCATCCTATCCCCTTTGTCATTTTCGTTACCCTTATCTGAACCTTTTCTAATTCTACTATCAGGCTTATTTTTGAAAGAGAAGGGCGCCCATCTTCCGACAGAAATCGGGAGATGGGCATCCTTCTCTCAGGGTCACCCAAATCAACATAATCTAAAACCGATTTTGGGCGTCCTCAACTGCTTTCCGTCGCGGAGACAACCAAAGTTCACGGGGGAGTGTCGGAAGCGTAGCAAAGGCACGACTGGGGCGTGATTAAGAGATGGGCGTCCTCGGCCGATAATGGAAAAAAGAAGGGAATCCCTGACGAGCACTTGGCTGACTTTACTTGGTCCATTTTTTCTTACGACCAAGCCTCAAAAAGGTGAGCGAACTGACAAGATGACCACCTGAGGGAATCGGGGATGACCTTCCCTGACTCCCCCAGTGGTGACTAACCCCCTCCCACCCTGAAAAAAAAATCTTAAAATTTTTTTTTTGTCAGCTTGAAATCTCATACTCAGGTCCATCGTAGCAGTATGCAGGTCCCTGGGAGGTGAGGTATGTGTGTGTCAGCGGAGTCATAGCGAAGGTGTGGGTGTCCTTCTTTCAAACATTTTAGACGTTCTGAACTGCCCCCCCCCCCCCTCCACAGGGACAGCCAAATTTCAAGGGAGTGGAGGAGTGGCCTAGTGGTTAAAGCACTGGTCTTGCAAGCCAGATGTAGCAGGTTCAAATCCCACTGCTGCTACTTGTGATCCAAAATCCAAATAAATAAAGGGAGTGTGAGAGTCATAGCAGGCATGGACATCCTTCTCACAGACACATCCAGGCATGGATGTCCTTCTCACAGAAACATCCACATTTTGGATGACAAAAGCATAGCGAAGGATATCCTTCACCCATACTCTAAAAAAAAAAAAGACGTCCCTGACGAGCACTTGGACGTTTTCACCTGGACTTGTATTTTTCTAAGGTTGTAGATGGCAATTTATTTAAGGTTGTAGATGGCTATTATAGGCATCCCCTCCTTAGGAAGGAAATCGTGTGCAAATGAGCTAACAGTGAGCAGCTCATTTGCATGCGATTTCCTTCATGCATGCCCGTTCCTTTCCAAATCGCTAAGGGATCGGTAAGGGAAGGGCTTTTTCCGTTCAGTTAGTGCATGAGTTAGTCCACTGCAGTGCCCCCTAGGATGCCTGGTTGGTGTCCTGGCATTTCAGGGGGACCAGTGCACTACGAATGCTGGCTCCTCCCATGACCAAATGAGCTCTGATTTGGTCGTTTTTGAGATAGGCGTCCTCGGTTTCCATTATGGCCGAAAACCGGGGACGACCATCTCTAAGGTCGACCATCTCAACATTTAGGTCGACTATCTCTAAGGTCAACCTAAATGTTGAGATTTGGGCATCCCCGACCGTATTATCGAAACAAAATATGGACGCCCATCTTTTATCGATAATACGGGTTTACCTGCCCCTTTGCGGGGACGTCCTGCGAGGACGCCCTCAGGAAAACTTGGGCGCCCATTTCGATTATGCTCCTCTAGTGTTCCATTTAAAATATCTTTGTTGACAGATTATAGTCTTCTTTAACCATGGGTCAAGAAAATGAAGTACTGCTTAAATTAAAATCATTAGTGGGCAAATTTTGACTCTTACATAACTGTCCTTTTTTAATAAGAATCATTCCAAATGAGGTAGTGATTTAGCTGACCGATTTTGTTAACATTTCATTTCGTGAAGGGAATTTTCCTTCTGCTCTGGGAGAGATCAATTTAAAACCTATTCCTAAGTCTGAAGGGTCTGATCTGTCAATAGCTTCAAATTTCTGCCCAGTGGCTAGTATACCATGGATGGCCAAATTGCTAGAATCTTTAGTTTCTTCTCAAACTATGATTTTCTTAGACACTTTTCAAAGATTGCATAACTCGCAGCATGGGTTTAGATTCATGCACAGTATTTAGGCATTACTCCTTATTTTGGTTTCCAAGGTTAATTTTTATTAAGCAAAAAATTCTGTTTGTTCCCCTGCAGTTCAATATCTCTGAGGCATTCGATACAGTGGACCATATACTACTTACAGAAAGTCTAATTGAGCTTGGTTTTGCTGGGCAGGTCTTGGAGTGGTTCAATGGTTTTCTTATCAAACAAAGCTATAGTGTAAAGAAAAATGCCATATTTCCAAAGTCCTTGACTCCTAAATATGGGGTCCCCAAGGATCTCCATTGTCACCAATTCTCTTCAATGTGTTTATGAGCTCTTTGGGGTCTTTTAAGGAGTCTTCATAGCGTTTGGTTCTATCTTATGCCATTGATATCTTTATATTGGTCTCAATAGGTTCTGTGCGGTGTCAAATTGGGAGTGAGATATGAGCTTGGGAGCTCATACATGGGGGTTATATCAGAGAGGAGAGGAGATCTTGGAAGTTCCAAAATGGAGGGATTATCAGTTTGGGAGGAAAGGTGATCTTCAGGATTCTGATATTAAGGTAGATTGATTGGCTGGAGGAGAAAGATGATCTTGGAGGTCCAATATGGCAGGGGGTATCAGGATGGGGGGGGGGGGGAATCATGTTAGTACTACTACTACTACTACTCATTTATATAGCACTACTAGATATATGCAGCGCTGGGCACATTATATGCAGGTACTTTCTCTGTCCCTAGAGGGCTCACAATCTAGGTTTTTGTACCTGGGGCAATGGAGGGTTAAGTGACTTGCCCAAGGTCACAAGGAGCTGCAGTGGTAATCAAACCCAGGTTGACAGTATCAAAGCCCGCTGAACTAACAGTAAGGCTACTCTCCCAATCCCTGATGCAAACAGGGATTGGGGGTATTGGAAGAGGGGGTGGGGGTGGGTCAATGTGTGGATAGGAATAGGGTTGGGGCCAGGTTACATATCTGGGCTGATTATGCGAAGGGTGTATGTGGTAAATACTGGGCAGATGCTGGGCATACCCCCTGTATTTACCTCAAAGTCTTTGCACTTACTGTGCATTCAGTTGTGTAAATAATGCATGATAAATGTAAATATCTTACCGCATTTTAGTAAAAGGAACCTAAAGTTTCACTGAAATCTTAAATTTAGGAGCATAAAAATTAGGTGGCAACAGGGGCAGAGTTAGGGTGAGGAAAAAAGTTGGGAGCTTATCCATTATTTTCAATACTAGGCATATAAATTAGGCTCATAAATATAGGTAATGAATGGTAGGTCTAAAATGATATGCATAACTTTCAACCTCCTAAATTAAGATGAGTTTTCAGCTGAAAACATGATACAAATTTAAGATCCTAAGTTAGGAGCCAAACTCGGGAACCTAAATGCAAGAGTTCATCTTTTGTCACATATCAGACCTGCTATTTATTTATTTACTTATATATTGCTTGAAAACAAATGAAACAGCCTGTTTTGTTGTTTTTTATAGAGTACCAAGCTGGCATGTGCATGCACCTAAGCATGGGAAAAAATACGTTTATTTATTTATTTACAAGGAGTTATTTACCGCCTTTTTGAAGGAATTCTCTCAAGTCGGTGTACAGTAAGAATAGATCAAACATGAGCAGTAGGCAATTAGAGAAGTAAAAATATTCGAACAACAATACAAAGTATGGCATGGAAGGGCATAATCGAACGTGAACGCCCATCTCCATGGGTGTCTATGTCCGAAAACGGATATGTGAAGAGGAGGGACAGACCGTATTATCGAAAAAGATGGGCGTCCATCTTTCGTTTCGAAAATACGGTTTGGACAGACCAAATGCCATGGATTTGGTCCCTTCTGAGATGGGAGTTTTTTTTTTAGCGATAATGAAAACTAAAAACGCCCAGCTCAGAAACGTCCCAATCCAAGCCATTTGGTCGTGGGAGGGACAAATGTTCAACACTACCATAGCTCTTAGGGGTGAAGGGGCAACTACATGTGGGTACAGTGGGTTTTAGAGGCCTCCCATTTACCACCACAAGTGTTACGGGTGGGGGGGGGGATGGGCCTGTGTCTACCTGCCTGAAGTGCACTGCAGTACCCACACGAGTACTCCAGGGACAGGAGAATAACCTTGGCACAGCAGTTGACACCTGAAGACTAATCTCGCTGGAAACGTCCTTTATTTGAATAAGCACCTTTACTCACAGTTAACTGCAGATCAGAGGTTGTTCCCCACTGGCAACGAGCCTCGCTGCTACTGACATTAGCAGTAGGTCCGAGCTGGCAGAATGGTGTACAATGCCCTCTTTCAGCAACATTCAAAGAACTAAGTGCTGTAACGTGGCTAACACATGAAAGGGATCTAAAAGTGTCTTACACAAATGGCCACTACCTCATGGACTACCGGAAACAAAACAGGGCACACTCTGACCCAGTAAGCAGAGGGAAAAGCACCATGGGAGTGGAGCCTACCAACTACCAACATCGTGAGCATTTAACACAAGCTAGTGGAATCACGGAGCCCAATACCCTACACCCACCACAATGCATTGCTGATGTGACTCTGCAATGCCCTTAACAGAAAAGGTGTCACACTCACCCGAGACCCACATCAAAAACAGGGGAAGGCTGTCAGAGGATTTATTTATTTTTAGAACACATTCTGCTGTCATGGAGGTGGGTACGGCATTTGAGGCTGGCATACAGGCTGGCAAAAAAAGTTTGTAAAGTGGGTTTTTTTGGTAGGAGGGGGTTAGTGACCACTGGGGGAGTCAGGGGAGGTCATCCCCGATTCCCTCCTGTGGTCATCTGGTCAGTTGGGGCACTTTTTCAGGACTTGGACCTGAAAAAAAGGGTCCAAATAAAGCGGACCAAATTCTCGTCAAAAACGCCCTTCTTGTTTCGATTATCAGCTAAGGACGCCCATCTCTCCTCGGCCGATAACCACGCCCCAGTCCCGCCTTCACCACGCCTCCGACACACCCCCATCAACTTTGTCCGTTTCTGCAATGGAGTGCAGTTGAAGACGCCCAAAATTGTCTGTCAATTATACCGATTTGGGCGACCACGGGAGAAAGATGCCCATCTCCAAATTTGGGTCGAAATATGGGCGCCCATCACTTTTGATTATAAGGCGGATGGTATACTACTTGCAATGACAACACAATATGTACTAGAACATTAATTGGTAGTGAGGGGTAAGGCAAAGTTGTAACATATAGATGAGTAAGAAAGTAGGAAGAATTAGAAAGTAAGGTGATTGATTTGAAGAAAGTTGCACGTGAGGTCAGAGAGATGGTTAAATATTATCTCAGCTAGGGTAGGAGTGGATAAACATGTCCCGCTGCAGTATGTGCAGGCCGAGTCAGTCCTTGTGTGTGTGAGTGAGACTAACAAGTTAGTTACTTCTTCCATTAAAGGCTTGGTTGAAGAGCCAAGCATTCACCTGCTTCCTGAAGTAGAGGTAGTCTTGTGTTAAGCGAAGCCTTTCAGGTAATGCATTCCAGAGTGTGGGGCTACTCCGGAGAAGGCTCGCTTGTGGGTATCACATTGTGTAATGTCTTTTGGAGAGGGTGTAGTTTGTGAAAGTCCTTGGGAGGACCTTAGTGTCCTTGGCGGTGTGTGGAGGATCATCCTATTCTTCAGATACTCGGGGCCATTTCCTTTCAGGGCCTTGAAGATCAGACAGAGAGTTTTAAATTTAGCCCTGCATTGTACTGGTAGCCAATGAAGTTTTTGCAAAAATGGTGTGATGTGGTCACGTCACTTGCAACCCTCTATGAGTCTTGCTGCTGCATGCTGAAACAACTGGAGCTGGTGCAGGCCCTTTGTAGTCAGACCATTGTATAGTGCATTGCAGTAATACAGTCTTGATGTTACCATGGCATGTACAACTGGGATAAGATTTACCTTCTCGATGTAAGGAGAGAGGCAGGTTCAGGCAAAGTTTGTTGTGTTTTGCCCATTCTTGAATTGATGTTAGACAAGTGATCAGTTTATTCAAGGCTGTAGGTAAGTCAGGTTCAATGGGTATGAGTAGCTGCACATCATCCGCATAGATGTAGAACTGAGTGTCCATTGACCGAATCAGCTCATCTAGTGGCTTGAGGTAGATACTGAACAGAATAGGTGACAGTATCAATCCTTGTGGTACCCCACAGGTCAGTGTCCATGGTGGTGATGAGTTGCTGCCATCATTATGGATTGTTGCCTGTCTGATAGATAGGATCTGGACCAGGCAAGTATGGCATAGTACACTACTTACAATGTCAACATAATACATAATAGAACATTTTAATTGACAGTGTAGGGTACAAGCAAAGATGGAATATATAGATAGGTAAGAGAGTAAGAGGAGTTAAAAAATAAGGTGACTAAATTAAAGAAAGTTGCACGTGAGATCAGAAAGATGGTTAACTATAGAGAGGTAAGAGAGTAAGAAGAATTAGAAAATAAAGTGAGCAATTTAAAGAAATGTGCACATGAGGTCAGAGAGATGGTTAAATATTATCTCAGCCAGAGTAGGAGTGGATAAACATATCCTGCTGCAGTATGTGGTGCCCATGATACTCCTTGTGTGTGTGAGTGAGACTAACAAGTTAGTTTCTTCTATTAAAGGCCTGGTTGAAGAGCCAAGCTTTCCCTGCTTCCTGAAGTAGAGATAGTCTTGTGTTTGTAGTCAGACTGTTGTAGACTGCATTACAGTAATCCAGTCTTGATGTTATCATGGCATGCACAACTGGGATAAGATTTACCTTCTCGATATAAGGAGAGAGGCAGTGTAGCTGTCGCTAATAATAGAAGCAGCTCTTGAAGGTTGCTTGGATTTGGGCAATCAGAGTAAGTGTTGAATCTAACTGTATTCCAAGGCTCCTGACTTGTGATTTCAGGGGGAGTTCATACTTCCCAAAAGAGATTTTGATGTCAGGTATATATCCTCTTGTGTTAGGGACCCAGAGAAGCTCGGTTTTACTTAGGTTCAGGCAAAGTTTGTTGTGTTTAGCCAATTCTTGACTTGATGTTACACAGGTAATCAGTTTATTCAGGGCTGTAGGTAAGTCAGGTTCAATGGGTATGCACATCATCCATACAGATGTAGAACTGAGTGTCCATTGACCGAATCAGCTCAGCTAGTGGCCTGAGGTAGATATTGAACAGAAAAGGTGACAGTATCGATCCTTGTGGTACCCCACAGGTCAGTGCCCATGGTGGTGATGAGTTGCTGCCAAACCTGTTACCTGTACCGAACAAGTACCGTTCCATTGATACCTGTTTCTGTCAGTCGTGCTAGCATGATATCATGATCCACAGTGTCAAAATTTGTTAAGACATCTAGCAGTATTAACACCGAGGAAAATCCCCTGTCTTGGTTTCTGTCAAGATCACCTAGTAGGGATATGAGGACCGTTTCTCTTCCATAACTGGGCCTGAAACCAGATTGACATAGATCTAGCCAGTTTCTCTCTTCTAGCCAATCACACAGTTGAACACAAACTGTTTGTTCTATAAGTTTCCCTAGAAGTGGGATGTAGGATATTGGCCGGTAACTTTCAAGTTTGTCCTGGTCAAGGTTGTTTTTCTTTAGCAAAGGGTGAATTGCTGCCCTTTTTAATGCTGTTGGTAGTTGCCCATTTGAAAGAGAGGCGTTCACAATTTTTGTGACGCCTTCTTTGAGGCCCATACTTGCCTGCTGCACTATCTTTGATGGGCAAGGGTCGAGAAAGCAGGTAGTTGGTCGAAGGTCTCTTAGGATTTTGGCAAGGCTCTCCTCTGTCATTGGGTTAAAAGTGTCCCTTCTGTCTCTGTCAGGAGGGGGAGAGTTTGTGCACTCCTGGTTAACTGATTGGAGACTGGGTGGGATTGGCTGTATATCCTGGTGGAGACTTTTAATTTTGCTGGCAAAGTATGCAGCAAAATCACTGCAATTCAGTTTAGACTGGGTAGGCTGGTTCTGTTGTGGGGATTGCAGTAGGCTGTTTACTATACTGAACAACTGCTTGGTTGAATTGGCAGCCTGTGCAATACATTGAGAGAAATATTGTTTTTTTTTGACTGCTGTTAAGACTTGGTGATACTTTGTCGTGTACTTCCTAGTCTAACCTGTCTTCATACAGGTGAGATTTATGCCATCTCCTTTCCAGTTTCCGCAATTCACATTTAAGGATCCAAAGTTCTAGAGAAAACCAAGGTGAGCGTTTTTTAATGGGGCATAAGACCTTTTTTAGTGGTTCTGTTTTCTCTAAGGTCTTGCTAAGTGTGTATTCCAAATGTCAACCTGTTCTGACACTGTAGTTGTCTTTTCATCTACACGTGGATAGTCCAAAGCATCTAGGAAATTCTCAAAGGTTAGCTTTTCTTTGTTTCTGATCTCCTTCCAAACTCTAGGGGGAGGGGGGCATTTATTTCAAGTGGTCACTTAGGGAAAATTTAATTAGAAAATGATCTGACCATGATATGGGTGTTACTTCAATACTGTTATCCCTGAATTCTGGGATGTCAACCCCTTTGTAGAATACCAGGTCTAGTATGTGACCCTTTTCATGGGTTGGAGAATTGATCACCTGTGTGAATCTTAGTGCTGTCATTGTGTCCAGAAAGGCAGCTGTGGTGGTATCTGGGGTTTTGATGTGTAGATTGGAATCTCCCATGATCACCAGCCTAGGGTAAATCAGGGTCACTTGAGTAATCAGGTCTAGGAGTTCTTGCACAGTTAATGTGTTGTTACGAGGTGCTCAGTATACCATGAGCAGCCAGATTGGTTTCTCCTCTTCAAGCTGGATTAAAAGAACCCATCTTCCTGATCTTGGTTGATGTTGGATGTTGAAAACTGTTGGGCGTAGTTCAGCCAGTGGTAAACCCTCACTTTCATCTAGCCAGGTTTCACTTATTCCTAGGATGTCAAGATGCTGTTCATGTATGACATCATGGATCAATGAGGATTTATTTGCAGCTGATCTGGCATTCACCAGTTCTATGGTTCCCAAGGGTGGTCTTGGAATGCTGGGGGTAGCTTTGGTGTGGCAATGAGGTGATCTTATTGTTATGTAGGTGTTTGACCTCTTGCACTTTTGCCTTCTCTTTGATTAGTGGGGATTATAGTTTCCTCTCCTACATACCACTGGGATCCCTGAGGTCTCTTGGTCTGCCGGACCAAGGCACATGCATCAAAAGCTAGTTAGGCAAAATTTCACTGGGTGGCACTTCAGTCAGAAATCTTACTAGTTGGCAATGCAGAGAAAAGGCGTTAAATAATCTAAGAGAACATACCTTTTTAAAGTTGTAAATTCAGACCAGGCCTGGGAGATCAAAGGCTTCCAGCAACAGAGAAAAAAATGGCTGTACTTAGCACTTCTATATGAATTTCTTTGGAGACTTAATGCAGAGGAGGTTGATGGTTGACTTTAGTGTTAAGGAATCTAACAGATTCAGAATTTTAGAAATAGTAGTTATGTAGTTATAATAAAACATACATAGGTAATTTACATGTGTAAGTAGAAGCCCCTGTGTATACCCCCATGCTCCATCCCCTAGATGTACCCCCCTTACAAATACATGCTATGTAAGTTAAGCAAGTGTTTGCAGAATAATGCTTGGGACAAGTACATAGGATCTCTAAGGGAGTGATAGGTACAGTAGATGGCATACATGGGCAGACTGGATAGGCCATAAGATCTGTCTTCATTTTTCTATGTTAGGCAGAATTTTTACATTTACACAAGTCTGTGCAAACATATGCTTGCATATGCCATTATTCTAACTAGGTTTGCTTTTCTGAAGTAGGTTTTGAAAACTGTAAGGCTGTTTATAGATATTCTGCATGCTGTTTTAGATTCTTTCATTTGTAATTTTTCAAATTTGTATTTTGTATTTCTTATCTTTTCATTACTTTTTATTCTTTATTTTTAAGGGCTGCATTTTAATGAAAATGTTTTAATTGTGACTAATTGCACTGTTAAAGGTATGTTTTTTATTTTTTTTTTCCACTTCAGCTCTTGTGACTGGGTAAGTCGCTTAACTCTCCATTGACCAGAGTCACAAGGAGCCGCAGTGAGAAAAATAAATAAATAACATACCTTTAATGGCACAATTAATCGTGATTACAAATTTTAATCGAAATACAGCCCTTAAAAATAAAGAATAAAAAGTAATTTTTTTTTATATTTATTTGTATAACATGTGTAAATGTGGTCAATTAAGTTATAGAATTGCCCTATAATTTTTAAAAATATACTTATGTGTTGGCGACCCAGCGACCAATGCACAGCACCCACCGAATATCAGGCAGTCTGTCCTCATTCTTGTTCTGCTTCCACATTACTGCTGCCACCTACTTTCATTTCAGTACATGCACAGATCTACTCTGAGTTTCCCCACTAGGGGGACTTCATGCACAGACACAGCACCTCTTAATCCAAACTCTAGGACCTCCAACATAAGGGTCCCCTGTATCAGTGTGCACTGGACTTCAAAAGGTAACTTGAGAAAGCGCTGGCAAAACAAACTAATCCAATATACCCTAGATTCATTGACGTACTAGAGAACTATAAATAGCTATAGTCTATAATTCTAGAGTTGCAGATATCTTAATAGTTTAATGGTACATTACTCATGAGCCTCTATACCCTTGCTATAAAAATGCTTCCTTCAATTTTTGTTTAAAAATGTCATCACCTGTCAATTAATATGTTCATGTTCTCAAGTTAAGCTGACATTCCAGATTCAAAGCATATGTTACTGAATGTTTCTTTTTCTGTTTTGTTGAGGCAGAGGTGGGATTTATTTGTCCTTTTTTAAATGGGTTATTGAAATTTGATTCTGCCCTCTAGACTAAAAAGAGAAACTCATTCAGGAGTAGTTTTTCACTCAGTTTATCTCAAGGAGCTGCTGCTTAATGTAACCTGAACCACAATAACCTCTAGAGCTGAACACAAATAAAAGGCGAATGGGAACAGCTGCAAAAATAGATTCCATGAGAAGGGCCCTGAATGCAGCTGTGTCACAGTGCAAGACGCTGCCTCAACACTACCAGGAATGTATACCAGAGAAGCATGTTGCCAGCTTCCATGGGGTACTGTAACATTCTTTCCAACCAAAGGGCCTCTTTTATCAAGCCTCACTAGCAGCTCCCAGTGTGGTAATGCCAACAAAGTCAATTCGCTTTGAATGGGCTCCGTCGGCACTGCCGTGTGGCTTGATAAAAAAGGCCCAAAGTCTCTTAAAGTAGACCAGGGAAAAATGTTTCTACTTTTCATTTCTTTCTAGTCCTTACTCCAATTGTCTCTCTTTGTTGCATTAGTGATGTTTATTATGTCTACCTGTGCCCAGTGTGCACACCTCCTAAGCCGCAGAGAGGTTGCAGCAGAGAAAAATCTGCCAAGGCTGCCATTAGTTTAAATCACATTTCTTCCTAGCCCGATGGACCTACTATAATCAATTATGACACCTTCTTCTGGGCCAATGTTGACACTTTCTTCTGGGCCAATGCTGACAATATTGTCCACGAACCGTGAAGGGTTTTAACACCTAAAAAAAGGAGAACTGATTGGGAATTTATGTAAGAAATTCCAGTGCAATGTTATATGCTTACGAGAGATATATTGAAAATCACTTGATAATCATTCCATAACTCCTGGAAAATTTAAGTGTGATTGAAAGGTCATACAAACAATTTGAAAGAGTCATATTTCTCAAAACTGGAACAACCATAAACTTTACAGTAAAAACTAAAGAAAATAGCGTAAGGACACAAGATATGACATACTGAGTCCACTGAGCCCATCAACCTGACTTTGACACCGGCCATTCCAGTTTCCAGTACTCAGCAGGATGCTGAAATGACAACTGTCAATGAAACACACTTAAATCCAGACAAAAAAAAGAAGAAAAATTACTAGGAGCTTTCACAAACAGGACAAAATCTTTATTCACACTACAAGTATTCCATATATCATTGACCCAACACAGGCCGTGTTTCGGCACTTAGCGCCTGCATCAGGGGTCATGCGCTTTCTATTCGTCCACTGACAATTTAGTCCAAATGGGACCAGACTTTAGTCAATTATCCTGCCAACCGTACACAGGGTCTTGGCTTCTTGTGCAGTTCTGTTTCAATATCTTCATTTTGAAGATAATGAAACACACTTGCAATCACTTCAGTACACAAACCACCTAGCATGAGTTTTGTCTTTATAGATGGAGGGATTATCGAGAGCAAACCGTGGGGTATCACTGCTGATTTGAATAGTTACAGCACATAATGGGGCTACAAGGAGACAAATAACAACCATCCTAGTTAAGTATGATCCATAATCCAAAGCTACTGAGATTTATCAACAGTACTTACTGTCAATTATTTAAGCCTTATATTCATCAGTACTGCCACGGTGAGTGCCACGGTGAGTGCCTTCTAGAACTAGAGGGCACGATACGAGATTGAAGGGGGGCAGACTCAAGAAAAATGTCAGGAAGTATTTTTTCACGGAGAGAGTGGTGGATGCTTGGAATGCTCTCCCGCGGGAGGTGGTGGAGAGGAAAACGGTAACGGAATTCAAACATGCGTGGGATAAACATAAAGGAATCCTGTTCCGAGGGAATGGATCCTCAGAAGCTTAGCTGAGATTAGGTGGCAGAGCCGGTTGTGGGAGGCGGGGCTGGTGGTTGGGAGTCGAGGATATTGCTGGGCAGACTTATACAGTCTGTCCCAGAGCCGTGGTTGGGAGGCAGGGATAATGCTGGGCAGACTTATACGGTCTGTGCCCTGAAAATGACAGATACAAATCAAGGTAAGGTATACACAAAAAGTAGCGCATATGAGTTTATCTTGTTGGGCAGACTGGATGGACCATGCAGGTCTTTTTCTGCCGTCATCTACTATGTTACTATATTCTACATTTTCAACATTGACCAATTGGCATTCAGATGAAAGCTGTAGCTACACCAATAACATCTATGACTGTCACCATTTTTCTCCAGATACCTTGACTGACATCACAGTCAAAACCATGAATCCATTTCTTAAGGTCTATGGTTAATTTACAAGAGCTGAACAGAAGTCTGAAACAAAGAGTGCAAAAATTACATGCAAGGTCTCACTCCACAAACCACTGGCCCATGTGAAGATTATAAATCACAGTATGAACTGGATCCATTGATTGCAAGTATTATCCCTTAAGGATAGGAACTTATGTTAGAAGAATGCAAGGTTCCTGAAAGACCATGATTTGGACAATTGATGATGCATTATAGTAAAAGGCATAACCAATAAAACACCAAGAGGGAAAACGTCTATCTCCATGGGCGTTTATCTCCGAGAATGGGTCCGTGAAGGGGCGGACCGAACCGTATGTTCGAAAAAAAAATAGACGTCCATGTTTTATTCGACAATTTGTGAGCTGGGCGTTTTTGTTTTTCTGTGATAACGGAAAATGAAAGCGCCCAGCTCAAAAACGAATAAATCCAAGGCATTTGTTCGTGGGAGGGGCCAGGAGTCGTAGTGCACTGGTCCTCCTCACATGCCAGGACACCAACCAGGCACCCTAGGGGGCACTTTTACAAAAACAAAAACAAAGGTAAAAGAGCTCCCAGGTGCATAGCACCCTTCCCTTGTGTGTTGAGCCCCCCAAATCCCCCTCAAAACCCACTGCCCACAAGTCTACACCATTACTATAGCCCTAAGGGGTGAAGGGGGGCACATACATGTGGGTACAGTGGGTTTGGAGGGGTTGGACGACTAAGCATTAAGCAGCACAATTGTAACAGGTGGGGGGGGGGGGGATGGGCCTGGGTCCACCTGCCTGAAGTCCACTGCACCCCCTAACAACTGCTCCAGGAACCTGCATACTGCTGCCAGGGAGGTGGGTATGACATTTGAGGGTGAAAATAAAAAGTTGTGAAACATCATTTTTTGTGGTGGGAGGGGGTTAGTGACCACTGGGGGAGTCAGGGGAGGTTATCCCCGATTCCCTCTGGGGGTAATCTGGTCATTTAGGGCACTTTTTGGGGCCTTATTCGTGGAAAAAACAGGGTCCAGGAAAAGTGCCCTAAATTCTAGCTACAAACGCATACTTTTTTTCCATTATCGGCGAAAGTCGTCCATCTCTCCTCGGCCGATAACCACGCCCCAGTTCCACCTTCGCCATGCCTCCGACACGCCCCCGTCAACTTTGTACGCTTCCGCGATGGAGTGCAGTTGAAAACGTCCAAAATCGGCTTTCCATTATACCGAATTATTCGTTTTTGTGAGATAAACGTCTATCTCCCGATTTGGGTCGAAATCTAGGCGTTTTTCTCTTTCAATTATAAGGTGGCAAGTAAGCAATAACCCACAAAAGAGAGACCAAGATCGATGTACTACTATGAGCCAAACTAGGCTTCTGAATTTTTAAAAGCTTTTTATTTATAACAGATTTTCCATTTTTTTCCAAGAATTAGTCTTGTACAGAACAGAAAAAAGTGAAAGAAAATATATATTAAAAAAGTATTAAGAAAATCAAAATATCACATCACAATTTCACTCAAATCCAGAATATTATGGATAGAGAAACAGAAAATTACCAGACATAAATATTTCCTAGCATTTACACACAAAGAAAAAGGTGAATCTATCAAGCCAACAGCAAGGAGGACCTATACAAATTCTTAAGGCACAGCATCTTCCTGACCTGCAGCATTAGAGGGTGGGAAAGTAAAAGGCATGATCAATAAAACAGCTATTAAGCAATAACCCAAAAAATGGACACCAAGATCTATGTACTTCTGTGAACTAAACTAGGAGCCCTGTTTACTAAGGTGCACTAGTGTTTTCAGCACAAGCTAAAATTAGCACATGCTAAATGCTAGAGACACCCATATATTCCTATGGGTATCTCTAGCAGCGTGCGCTAAAAATGCAAGTGCACCTATAGCGTGGCTTAGTAAACAGGGTCCTAGGTTTCTTAATGAAAAAGTAAAACAAACAAAAGTAAACATTTGAAAGTTGTAGGTACCCAAAGGATCATTCCAATGATGAAGTAACAAGTCTACTATTGGTACAGCAAAGCCTTGGGAGGCAGCTGGCTTCCATAATATCTCTGTAGCACTTATTAACCAATTTGCATTTCAGACAAGTTGCTCTGTTTGTATAACTCATGCGTCAGTACCAAAATTCCCAGAGATGTGCCGACATGGCATTTCTAAAGCAAAGAAAAGATCCATTTGACTTTTAGAGTTTCACACCTCTCTCTCTCTGCTATCCCTCATTATGAAATGGACAATTGATATTGAGTGGATCCACTTCATCCCCTAATTCTATATACAGCACTCAGAATTGTGTGCACAAATTTGTGTGTGCAATTTAATTGCTTAGGGGTCCTTTTACCAAGCGGTGGTAAAATGACCCCTTTGGTGGCATCAGCATGTGGGTTTGCTGTGCATCGAGGCCTCCTTTTACTGCTACTGGTAAAAGGACTTTTAAAAAAAAAATTATTTATTTATTTGTTGCATTTGTATCCCACATTTTTCCACCTAGTTGCAGACTCAATGTGGCTTACAATAATACATCATGACAAGCGCCAATCAAGAGTAGATAAACAATTGGTTACATAAAGAACAAGTGTAACAAAATGGATATAATCAATTCAATAAAGCATACAGATTATCAAGTAATTAGTGATGTGTTGGAATTCCTATTATTGATTATTATTATTATTGATCCTATTATTATTTAAAGCTTTTCGAAAGTTGATAAGGTCGTGAATATTTTTCAGATCCAGTGGAAATGCACTCCACAGCTGCGTGCCAATGTAAGAAAAACAAGACGCATGTATTAGTTTGTACTTTAGATCTTTGCAGCTAGGGAAGTGAAGTCCCAAGAATGTGCATGCTGATCTTTTAGCATTCCTAGTTGGTAAATCAATAAGGTCTGATATGTATGCCGGAGCATTTCCATGAATGATTTTATGAACCAAAGTGCAAACTTTGAACACAGAACATTCCTTAATTGGGAACCAATGGAGCTTCTCTCTTAGGGGGTTTAGCACTTTCGTATTTTAATTTTCCAAAAATTAGTCTAGCTGCGGTGTTTTGGGCTGTCTCAAGTTTCTTGATGATATACTCTTTACAGCCAGTATACAGCGCATTGCAATAATCTAGATGACTCGACACCATTGATTGTACCAGGCTGCGAAAAATGCCTCTTGGGAAGAAAGGTTTTAGTCTTCTAAGCTTCCACATTGACTGAAACATCTTCTTAGTTGTATTCTTAACATGGGATTCAAGTGTGAGATTACGATCAATGGTTACTCCAAGAATCTTCAAAGTGTCTGAGACAGGAAGGGAAAAGTTTGGAGTGGTTATGGAGGTGAATTTGCTTGTGTTATATTGTGATGTAAGTATAAGACACTGTGTTTTTTCAGCGTTAAGTTTTAATTGAAAGGCATTCGCCCAAGAATGCATAATTTGGAAGCTGTGGTTGATAACATCCATAATTTCCAGTAAATTATATTTAAATGGGATGTAGATCATTACATCATCTGCATATATGTATGGGTTGAGGCCTTGACTGGACAGTATCTTTGCTAAGGGCATCATCATAAGGTTGAAGAGGGTTGGGGAGAGTGGAGATCCCTGGGGAACTCCGCATTCAGGTATCCATAGAGCTGACGTATTGGAGTTAAATTTTACTTGGTAAGATCTAGTAGTTAAAAAACCTCTAAACCAATTGAGAACATGGCCTTCAATTCCGAAGAAGTCCACAATATTAAATTAAATTTTATGGCTTATCATATCGAATGCACTGGACATGTCGAATTGAAAGAAATGGAAATGGTGGTGCGGTCAGTGGAACACTTGCTGAGTGGCCATTTCTGAAGGGAGTCCTTACCGCTTCTATTTAGGAGGCGGTAAGGGCTCCTGCACTAATTCGGTGGTAACCGCATGCTGCCCAATTACCGCCAGGTACATCCCCGACACTAAAAAATGTAACAATAATATTTTGGCACTGGAAGTGCCGAGCGATGGGAGTTGTCATTACCACCAGGCTCCTGCAGTAGCCCAGTGGTAGGTTCGAATCACTGCGTTCCAAGCCCGCAGTAGCCCTACTGTGGCTTGGTAAAAGGGTCACTTAATGAGCCAATTAGCGCCAATAATTAGGCGCTAACAATCAATCATTGGTGCTTACTGGCAATAATTGAAATTTATGTGCACATATTTATAGTCACTATTCTATAAAGATGTGCATATACATCTTTCCACATCAATCTGAAAAAGGGCGTGGCCATGGAAGGGGCAGGGGTGGGTCAGGGAGGTTTCTAAGATTTGCATGCAGTGTTATAGAATTTGGGGGGGGGGGGGTCCACATCTAAATGTAGATGGAGGGATTTACACCTCGGTTTAGTTGGTATAGATTATCATGCCCAAAACTAGGCGCAGATCTGGCACTAACTCTGGATTCTACATAGTGCATCTATGGTCCTGTTTACTAAGTTGCGCTAAAGGCACATGCGCTATTCATATGGGCCAATATGGGCATCTACACAGTTAGTGTGTGCTAATTTTTAGCATGTGCTAAAAACGCTAGTGCACTTTAGTAAACAGGACCCCTAGTGTTTCACGCCGAAATCCAAGCGTAGTCTATAAAAACTAACGTAACTTAATTGGTTTAACAAGCTAATCAGCATTGATAAGAAGTCTTAACAAGCAATAATGAGCACTAATTGGCAATAAGGGATCTAGCAAAGCTTGAAGAATGGTCCCAAAATTGGCAACTAAGGCCCAGATGCATTAACTCCACGCTAAAAGCCCTTCCCTTACTGATCCCTGGTTGCTGCTTACCGATTTTGATAACAGGCATGCATGAAGGAAATCGCATGCAAATGAGCTGCTCGCTGTTAGCACATTTGCATGTGATTTTCATCCAGCTAGTCGGTCAGCTGAGCATGCACAGAGCAGCCAAGTGTAAAGTGTGGCTGCTCTGCGCATGCCACAGATGGCATCATAAATGCAGACAAGCTGCGTGAATAACAGCCATCTAAAGCCTTTTTTTGTTTACCTTGATCCTGCCTGCCTGTCAATCACAGCGCATTTAGCTGACACTGCTCTGTGATTGGCTGAGAGAGACCAGCTAGAACGGCTAGAGCAAATGGGTCTGGTAAGCCTGGCTACTTTTGTAATGATCTCTCCATAATACTATGAAAGGTTTTGTTTGTTTTAACAAAGTCTAAACCTTTACTCATATCTACAGCTCGAAGCTATTTTATTTTGAACTGAAGCAATAGTGAAACAAAAAAAATGTTTTCTATCAGAGTTCAATTCTATTTCAAACCTGGACCTTTAACAAAATGAGAAATCACTTTCTTGGAGAGATGGGCTTGTTGCAAAAATATTCCGGTATTTTCCCCTATCCCCTCCTCTTCAAGTGCTTCTGGAAGAGATAACTTCCTGCCCTACAATGCCACCACCAGATGGGCACAAGGGAGATTTCCAATGGGCACCTCAGAAGCTCCTAGATTGAAGATCAGCTTCCTTGCACCAGCGATAGACGGTCTGTAGCTCACAGCAGCCGCAGCCAAGCATTAACGTTAGCTGCAGACCTCTCATTAGATTTTCCACGGTAAAGGTAGGGACTGCTTTTGTGCATGGGGTTGGAAAACGGCTGTGCATTGCCTTGCATGTACATTATAATAGTAATTAGCTCATTATAATAGCTTTGCATTCTGTTTTCATTATCTGCTACCGTGACAGGAAAATGGCTCGGAGAACCCCTTTGTGCATGTCTCGCTTTACCACTTGCTCGCTAAACCAGCTAGAACTAGTTTAAAAACCACGTGGCTGCCTAAGATTTAATGCTAAAAAATGCAGGGTCATCTACTTGGGCTACAAAAATACAAGGGAACAGTATAGTATAGGGGGTGAAGTACCTCTGTATACGAAAGAAGAGCGGGGCTTGGGAGTGATCATATTTGATGACCTTAAGGTAGCCAAACAGGTAGAAAAGGTGACAGTCAAAGCTAGAAGGATGCTCGGGTGCATAGGAAGAGAAATGGCCAGCAGGTAAAAAAAAGTGATAGTGCCCTTGTAGAAGTCTGTGGTCAGGCCCTATTTAGAATACTGTGTGCGATTCTGGAGACCACACCTTCAAAAAGATATAAACTGGATGGAGTCAGTCCAGAGGGCAGCTACAAAACTGGTCAGTGGTCTCTGCCATAAAGCATATAGAGATAAACTTATAGACCTTAATATGTATACTCTGGAAAGAAGGTGGGAGGGGACATGATAGAGCCATTTAAATATCTCAGTGACATTAATGTTCAGGGAGGTGAGCCTTTTTTTAGTGAAGGAAACTCCAAAATGTGAGGGCATAGGTGAAGTTAAGAGGTTATAGGCACAGGAGTAATCTAAGGAAATACTTTTTTATGGTAGATGCGTGGAATAGTCTCCCATTGGAGGTGGTACAGACAAGACTGTGTCTGAATTTAAGAAACCATGGGACAGGTACGTGGGATGTCTTAGGGAGACGAGGAGATAGTGGATGCTGAGGCTGGGCAGACTGGATGGGCCATATGACCTTTATTGTTTCTATCAGCTGGATGTATGAAGAGCTTAACTGAACGAGTGCAGGAGAAAGTAGTCCAGAGACCGCAGCAATATATAAGAACACAAGAACAGCCATTCTGAATCAGACCAATGGTCCACCTAGCTCAGTATCTTGTTTCTATCAGTGGCCAATCCAGGTCACAAGTACCTGGCAGAAACCCAAATAGTAGCAACAATCCATGCTACCAATCCCAGGGCAAGCAGTGGCTTCCCCCATGTCTGTCTCAATAGCAGACTATGAACTTTTCCTCCATGAACTTGTCCAAATTTTTTTTAACCCAGATATGCTAACCACAGTTACCACATCCTCCAGCAATGAGTTCCAGAGCTTAACTATTTGTTGAGTTCCTAGTTCCCAAGTCTTTGTACTTTTTGAAAGAGTGAAAAATCAATTCCCTTTTACCTGTTCTACACCACTCAGGATTTTGCAGACCTCAATCATATTTCCCCTCAGCCATCTCTTTTCCAAGCTGAAGAGCCCTAACTTCTTTAGACTTTCCTCATATGAGAGGAGTTCCATCCCTTTTACCAGTTTGGTCGGTCTTCTTTAAACCTTTTCTAATTCCGCTATATCATTTTTGAGATATTGCGACCAGAGCTAAACACAATACTAAAAGGGGTCCTTTTATCAAGCTGCGGGAAAAAGGGCCCTACGCTATTGGCAGGGGCCGTTTTTCCCCACGTGCCAGAGCCCTTTTTAGTGCAGTGGGTAAAAAAGCCCCCAGACACAAATGGCCATGTTAGGCTGGCACTAGTCCTGTAAGAGCGAGCAGTCCGTGTTGGGCTTATCGCCACTCTGTAAAAGGGCCCCAAAGTTAGGTTGCACCATGGAGCAATACAGAGGCATTACAGTATCCTTGGTCTTATTTACCATCCCTTTCCTAATAATTCCTAGCATCCTGTTTGCTTTTTTGGCTGCCGCCGCACACTCAGCAAAAGATTTCAGAGTATTGCCTACAACGACACCTAGACCTTTTTCTTGGGTGCTGACCCCCCAAGGTGGACCTTAACATCAGGTAACTATGATTCAGATTATTCTTCCCAATGTGCCTCACTTTGCATTTGTCTACATTAAATTTCATCTGCCATTTGGATGCCCAGTCTTCCAATTTCCTAAGGTCTTCCTGCAATTTTTCACAATCCCAAACTGAAGCCACACCTGTTTTCAACCATGCTACAATTAAGTTTATGAAATCACACCAAGTTGCCCTCAGCATGTAAATGCATCATGCGTTATACATGTCACCATATGAACTCAAAAGCATGTCCTAGGAGTGCACATTTCTGAGCATGCCATGGGCACACTTTCAGTTTGTTTGGATGTGTACAAATTTAAAAATGCATGCAAATTATTTGTATGCACATTTGCCTGAAAATTAACACACACAAAAATACAAGAAAACTGTTTGTATATTGGCAGATGATATATGGTAACCCTTGATGTGGTTTTCTCTGTTATGATTTATTTAATTTGTGTTATAGTAATAATTATGTATGTTATTTGTAACCTGCTTAGACTAGATATGTAATGCAAAATATAAATTTGTGAAATCAATCAATCAATAAATATATAAAATGAGCACAAACCAAACTTGTTTTTAGCTGTTCACAATCCTAGCATTTCTCCATTGCGGATTTCTTCATGGGAACAAAGTACCACCCACTACCAGCAACTTTCGTGAAATTTAAAACTGAGTCATACATCATACTAACAACTGAAGGAAGACTAAGGATTGTGATATATATCTTACTTGTTTTTGTTAATAAACACAACTTGGGCTTCTTGTATACGCTTTTTAAGTTGCTGGGATTAGAAATCTGCATTTGTTTGAAATGACATTTATCATGTCACCGGCAAATGGAAAACATGAAAACATACATATGATTTCAAAAGAGCGCCTACTCTTTATGACAAGCATGCTGTATTTGTAAACAGCACTCACACTGTTTCCGGATACTGCACACATGCATGAACATCACATATGTATGAATAGTGCATGCATGCCCCCACTATTGGAACAGTGTGCATTCTTTGCAAACAATGCATGTTTGTTCAAAGATAGCACGCTATTTCACAAGAGTGCACTCTGTGTTTGGCTACAGACCCCCTAGTTGGGATCACTCAGGAATTTTAACACAGTGATCTGAATGGATCCAGCTGGCTAATGACCAATTTAAGCATCATCTGTCAGTTCCACAAAACAAAAATGCACCTGAGGAACTTTTAATTACAAAAGTATGAAAAACCTCAATACTCAGTGTACATATACTATAAATTAAATCCTATGCCCACTCTTTTCTAATCTAACCTATTTAATTACAAATTGATTAATCCCAACATTTGATCCAAAGTGGTTTACAAAACAGAATGAATTACAATAAGAAAGAGAAATTATTACAAGGCTAAATTAGATATTTTCTTTAAACAAATATGGTTTTAATTGTTTGCAAAAAGTGGACTTGGTTCACATCATACCAAAAGTATATAACCAATACAAAGTGGCGGTAAACCCAAAGCGGATTTACAGCTCACTAAAAAGGAAGTACCCCCAGGCAACCGCAGCAGCTCGGTAGTAGTTCCCACCCCCATTGCACCGTCATATCTGGCGCTACAAAAATATTTTTATTTTTGTAGCACCGGTGTGTACCCGGCAGTAATCGGGAATGCTGTGTGCTGTCCGGTTACCGCTAGGTTAGCGCTGGAGCCCTTACTGCCACCTCAATGGGTGGCGGTAAGGGCTCCCCCCGGAATGACCGTGCAGTAGGTGCTTCACTTGCTGCAAAGCCATTTCCTGAAGAAAAGAATGACCTACCCTTTACCCACTGCGGTAAAAACGGGCCTCGGTGCGCGTCATAACCACATGCCAACGCCAGCGCAGGCAACCTTTTGCTGCAACTTGGTAAAAGGGGCCCTATATTTTCTAAAAGGTACTGTAGAGCTAGAGGAAAAAATCAAAGTCTGTCAGTGTGCTGACACAGCACGTTGCATTGGAAGTTTGACAAGGTACAGCCACTGAATATCGCAATTCGCAGTTCAGTCTCCAGAAGAAGCTTGGGCGAACCAGATCCCTGTTGAGACTTAACTGAAAAGATAAAGTGTATTCAATGGTTACTGTAAAGAGATTTGGCTCACTGTGGTACAAGATCTATACACAGAAGGTTTTGCTATGAGAGTGATTAGCAAATTAACACTAGCATATACAGACTGCACTTATTGATTTTTGAAGGTTGGAGGTTTTTTTGCCAATGATTATCTATGTACCTTCAGGTTGCTAATATTGAAATATGTTAAGTATTGTGGCATACCACAGTGTATTCTGAGGCCTTTTACTTCAAAAATCTTAAAAAAAAAGTTTCTTCCCCCAGCTCTAGAGTACCTTTGTAGAAAATATAGAGTTTACACTTTTTGGTTGATTTAATTGTTTACAGAACATAAGAAGATGCATGAATTAGAAATAATGGTAAAGCATTTAAAATATAAACTGCTCAATAGAAAAAAGACTCTTAGGTATGGCGATGGCATGATGGAAGAGTTAAGCTCTATTCAAGAAGCAATGTATAGGCCGAACTGGGTGAAGATGTAGACTAAATCCTTGACTAGTGGTTGATCAAAATCCCTTCAAGTATTAGGTTCATTGGTGGAATAATCCCAGAGGAGCTAAGCGTTAATAAGAATGATGAATTAACTTTGCTTTATATGTGATGAGGTTCCTTCAAATCCAAGGAGGCATAGGTATCAGCTCTGTGGGTCCATTAGCACTCCCAGTATTGAGCTAACTCCTTTACTGTTCAGGGAAGGGTAATTCAAATTGAACCTAGCACTCCAAATCCTTTCAAAAGTTGCCTTACACAGAAGGCAAGGGCTCAGTGTCAGATCAGGAAGATTTATTGGTTTTCATATGTGAAAGGTGGGAGGAGCCTGGGGAAGGAGTGCGTGAACAAGATGGTCAAATGACCTGATGCTGAAGAAAAGCTTATCTGATAGTCTCAGAGAAACGCCTGAATTCACAGTTCAGTATAACATGATACGCTGAGACCTATTTTACTGCAGAAAGAAATATACTTTTGAAGAACAAGGCCACAGTTATCAGAATGCACTGGGATTCATCTCTCCCAAACTGATACATGTATTTTATCTAAAGAAAGGAGGATCTATGTTTTTGCTTTTGCCTTTCCTTCTCTTCTCTCCCTTCCTTTCCAAATGTGAGCCAGCTGGGTGCCTGTGAGGCTGAAAGGGCAGAAAGAACAGAAAAACAAGTTGTGAAAGAAAAGATTTGTTAAAGGAAAGGTGATGTTGATGTGGCGAGTGGGTGAGAGCGGATGGGCCGGAGGCTCTCTCTTTGGACTTATTGTGTGCCTACAGCCCTGCGGAGAGCGCAATAATTTTACATCATAACCATACCAACCACAAAAATATTTATGAGGATATAGGATTTCCTACTCTTTTTTTTCAAGCTTAAACAAAGGATGTTGTTGTTAAGCAAGGAAGAGGAGAGAGTAAAGTAGCCTTGGGTTCTGTGGTTCAGCTAAGTTTCAGAAGGAAACGTGTTCAGATCTGTAGCAGGTTACCTTATATCCTTAGGTCTTTGGGGTCTCATTTACTAAGGCTTTCATTCAATTCTACGTCTCTAGGGAAAACATACTTGGTAAATCAGATCCTATAAATGTTATGGAAAACCATGAAATCTATCACTTGTAATGTTTTCTCTGACTTTCTGTGATACTGGGCATTTGATATGTGTTATTTTTTTCAGGGATAACACATTCCATGATGGATTAAAAGTTTCCTTTTCTCAAAGGTTAGCTGAAATATGGTCTCTTTTTTCTCTTTGACCTCTTAGGAGCATGTTTCCAACGTGCAGTAAGTTTTTGCCCTTACTGTGCTTTAACAGCAAAAATGAAGATACAGTAAGTGCAAATACTAGATGCGAACTGTTGGGGGTTTGTCCAGCATGTCCCCTGCAATTACCTCATAAAAATGTTCTTCATTCTCTATTAACTTTAGCCACAATTAGCACAGATGCATTTAACCCCGGATTCTATATGGGTTGCCAAAACTTAGGTGCATGAATTTGCACACGCTGGGCAGTTGCACGCACAATCATTTAATGAGGTGTTTGTGCAGCGCTGCGTATGCCTTGTAGCGCTATAGAAATGCTAAATAGTAGTAGTAGTAGTAGGTGTTAACCAGTGGCATGTGGTGACATTTATAGCAGGGGATTCAGTAGATGTGCTAAACATTTGTGCAATACATACCCTTAACTAAGGTTAATGTACTCACTGTTTGTGCTGAACAATGTCACATCTTGTTATACGTGACTCTCATAAAGAGACCATTTGCCGCTTCTCCTTTTGCTTCTGTGTTGATTTGAAGAAACTTAAGTTCTGTATCACCATCATCTTTCCGAAATCTATCCTTCAGAGTTATGCACAGGTTGATGAGTAGCACTGTTCCCGTTCCTCACAAAATTTAAAAATATTATTACCCCATTATATCCCACAGGAGGTAGAAATGGAGGGGGCACTGGGCTATATCAGCCTAAAGAAGCAGCAAGCAACAGCAGGAGACCATTGACAATGGTTATGGACCAGAACAAAATGGCTAACATTCGACGGCCTACAAAACCTTGCTACCTTTTGCAATTAACCAAACAATTCTCCCTTTTGAAACACAAATCTCAGCTCACTCCTGTCCCTGCCATCTATATCAACACTAGATCTGTGGGGAACAAGGCTCTCTTAATCAGGGATCTGCTAGAATCTTCAGATCTGGGCTTTCTGTTTATCTCAAAAACATGGCTCACAGAAATTGATAGTCCGATACTGCCCCACAACTACCGGTTACGGTATTCTTCATTCTCCAAGACAGGGTAAAAAAAAGGAGGCGGACTAGCTCTTATCTTTAAAAGTTTTTTCCACATGTCTTCAGTTAGTTCTGGGGTTTTCCCTGAACTGTAATACATGCTTTGCAAATTCTACGATGATTTAAAAGAGGCAAATCCTACTCCTTATTTACCGTCCTCCAGGAGCAGAACCACTACTTGTAGAGATTACTTCCTCTGCCATGCCACAATTCTCAAGGATTATGTTCCTAGGAAACTTAAACCTACACTTGGAAAATGATGCGGACACCAATGTCCAGAACTTCAATCATTCCTGAAGGAATGCGAACTAACTACATTCTCCGAGGATGCAACTCATGAAAAAGGACATAAGTTAGACTTCATGACGTCCTATCCTAATAGCTTGATTAGTTTATTCAAATGGAAGCCAGTACCATGGTCTGACCATTTCCAACTGGATTTTACCATTGATATCTGTATGTCAAGCTTAACCAGACACAAGTCATCCAAACTCATCTCCACCAGAGGTAAAATCAATGACGCCACTTTCTGGTCTGAGCTCACTACCACATCTCCTACACATGGTTCGATCAAATCCAGCTGGGACACCAAGGTGAAAGCCATACTAGATAAAATTTAAATTGCTCCATTTACCACTAAAAAGGTCAAGACATCCAGAAATTTGCCATGGTTTACAGAGGAACTATCCATCCTAAAAAATGAATGTTGACGCCTTGAAAAGCAATGGAGAAAGAATAAAGATACTAGTAATAAATCCAAATGGAAGTCAGCCTTCTAACGCTAGAAAATGAAGATAGCTGACTCAAAATGCCAATACTAAAGCAGCCTAATAGGTCAAGATAATATTGACAACAAAATTCTCCTTAGTTAAAACACTAGTTTCCACTAACAAGGGTGAAAATTCACAGAAAACATATCTAACCGCCAAGACCTCGCTGATCACTTCGCTAATAGGATCCTCCAAATTAGGTCTGAACTATCTAAAGCTACTCCAACAGAGGAAAATAGCCCAACCTACAGTTCAGCCTTAATCACCAGAGATCCTACAACCCAAGGACTCAAAGCTGACCAAAACTTGGAATCTTTTCAACCACTAACAGCTGAGGATGTAAGATCAATACTGCTGAAATGATCCCGAGACAACTGCTCCCTGGATCAAAGCCCAAAACACCTTCTCAAATCCATCCCTATGGAAGCAGTAAACTGGTTACTCGATGATCTCAATGAGCTGTTGAAAACTAGCTGTCTTCCTCCTGATCTGGGCAAAATCTTTCTCACTCCACTACTAAAGGTATCTGGGTAACACGTAAAATCGCCTGCAAACTACCATCCAGTGGCAAGCATACCCCTTTTTTTTTAACCAAAGCATTAGAAACCTACATTAGTAAACAACTCTCTTTTTATCTGGAAAAATTTTCTATTTTACACTGGTCACAATTTGGCTTCAGATCGTCACATTGTACAGAAAAATGTGATGGAAACATTAGTGCTAGTTCTAACTACATATATCAAATAACACCTTTGCAAAGGCGACCAAGTAATTCTTCTCCAATTTGATATATCAGCGGCGTTCAATGCAGTTGACCACATATTGCTACTTGAACGCCTGGATCAGGTGGAGGGGCATAATCGAATGAAAACGTCTATCTCCATGGGCGTTTATCTCCGAGAACGGGTCCGTGAAGGGGCGGACCGAACCGTATTTTCGAAAAAAAAATAGACGTCCATGTTTTATTCGACAATTTGTGAGCTGGGCGTTTTTGTTTTTCAGCGATAATGGAAAATGAAAGCGCCCAGCTCAAAAACGAATAAATCCAAGGCATCTGTTCGTGGGAGGGGCCAGGAGTCGTAGTGCACTGGTCCCCCTCACATGCCAGGACACCAACCGGGCACCCTAGGGGGCACTTTTACAAAAACAAAAAAAAGGTAAAAGAGCTCCCAGGTGCATAGCACCCTTCTCTTGGGTGTTGAGCCCCCCAAATCCCCCTCAGAACCCACTGCCCACAAGTCTACACCATTACTATAGCCCTAAGGGGTGAAGGGGGGCACCTACATGTGGGTACAGTGGGTTTGGGGGGGTTGGACGACTAAGCATTAAGCAGCACAATTGTAACAGGTGGGGGGTGATGGGCCTGGGTCCACCTGCCTGAAGTCCACTGCACCCCCTAACAACTGCTCCAGGGACCTGCATACTGCTGCCAGGGAGGTGGGTATGACATTTGATGGTGAAAATAAAAAGTTGTGAAACATCATTTTTTTGTGGTGGGAGGGGGTTAGTGACCACTGGGGGAGTCAGGGGAGGTCATCCCCGATTCCCTCCGATGGTCATCTGGTCATTTAGAGCACTTTTTTGGGACCTGTTTGTGTGAAAAAAGGGTCCAGCAAAAGTGTCCTAAATTTTCGCTAAAAACGCCTTTATTTTTTCGATTATCACCCTAACGCGTACATCTCTCCTCGGCTGATAACCACGCCCCAGTTCCACCTTCGCCACACCTCTGACACGCCCCCATCAACTTTGTCCGCATCCGCGATGGAGTGCAGTTGAAAATGTCCAAAATCGGCTTTCGATTATACCAATTCATTCATTTTTGTGAGATAAACGTCTATCTCCCGATTTGGGTCGAAATCTAGGCGTTTTTCTCTTTCGATTATAAGGTGGATAGGGTGATCAAATGGTTCAGTGAATTCCTTTCAAATTGAAGCTATTCTGTCAAGCAAAAGAACCAGATTTCCAACTACTGGTCTTCTATGCGTGATCCCGCAGGGATCTCCCCTCTCACCTATCCTTTTCAATCTCTTTATGCCATCCCTTGCCTCAATACACTTGGGACTTAATGAACTACTATTATCCTAAGTGGATGACATCCTGCTGCTCTTACCAGTAACAGCATCAAAGATCCAACTCAGTCTGTTGTGAATGGTATGACTGCTGTTAGCACCTGGGCCCTGACCAATAAATTGAAATTAAATGGGCAAAAAACCGAGGTCCTGTGGTTCCGAAATCAGGGAGTTGAGTTTCCATCATCAATATCTTTGTCCAGTGGTCCAAGCTTTACAGTCAAATCTGAAATCAGACTATTAGGGGTCTTGCTTGGTTCTTCACTCACCTTCTCTTCCTATATTAATCAGCTATTGAAAAAAACACTATTCAAAATGAGACAGCTACATCTAATCAGACCATTCTTCGACCAAAAAGCTTTCGCAGTACTATTCCAAATGTTAGTCCTACCTCACTTGGATTCCTGTAACATTCTATTTCTTGGCATTAAGTGTCAATATCAGAAAAAAACTGCAAATCATAGAGAATACAGCTGCAAGACCAATATATAGACTGAACAGATATACTAGTGTTTCAACTCATCTAAACAAACTGAACTGGCTTCCCATAGCAGAAAGGTTCAAAGCTCTGAACTGCCGACTAAGACTGCTTCACTATATCTGGTCCAGTCTAACAGACAAACAACTAATGCTAGCATCACCATTTCAAAAGACAATTTGAAATCAGAAGATTTTTCAGCTCTCTATTCCCCATACTTGGAGTCAAAATATGGAATTCACTACCTATTCCCATCAGAACAGAAAACAGCTACCTCAACTTCAGGAAGAGGCTAAAAACCTTTCTCTTCCTAAAGACTGCTTCATAATAATCCATCATGACTTCTACTTCCGAGTATCATCTATTATCCTTTCCTTTAAAGTTTTTAGTCTCATGCATTACACTAATAGTCTCCAATGTTTCTCATATCTCACACTTAACACTATCTGCTTTTTGTCTCACCTAGAATGTAAACTGCACTGAACCCTGGAAAGGGGATATTAGCGGTATACAAGAACTGAATTGAACTGACAAAGTTGGAGGGAGAGGGGAGAAGGGACATGTGGTCTCACAAACTCTGTGTTTCTTGGTTTCGCTCCATAGGAAAACATATATTTGTGCCTCCCACCCCCATGCAGTAATTTCACCTCTCCAGAAGTAGCAGGAAAAAGTACATAGCTTGGCTGTGAGTATGATAACATTATAGAATGGGGACTATGCAAGCATATCCAGGACTGGCTCAAAATTTCCCTCATGGACTGGGTAACTAGGCAGCTCTCCAGCTCTAACCATTGTTACCCAACAGTGATATCAGGGACTACAGATAGAGAACTGAATTAGGATATAAGTTCCAAAATAGGACTGACCAAAAAGTCTCCCTCCTGGAACAGGGTAACTTGGCAACTCTGCAGCAGTGGGCTGAAAACCAGTGAAGGTGGGCAAGTCATGTTCACTTTCTATTGCCTCTGATACAAACTAGAGATTCCAAGGATGGACTGCCCGAAAGAGTGAGATGTAAGGGCAATGTGTCCAAGATATAAATTTACAAAATTTTACATGTGAAAAAAGGTTCACAAAAGGAAAAAGCAAAATAAAATATTTTAGATTTTTGACGCTTCTGAAAGAATATAAGCAGAGTGCAGGCAGCATTAGGCCAGTGTTCAAAGGAATTTGCCCAAATAATTTCATAGTTAACAGGGTAAGTTCCATGGGCTGAAAATTTCTCTTCACTGAACTTCTTCACTCCAGCCCAGATTTTCAAAGGAAAACTTTATAACAGACTGTCCTCACCAGAGACACAGAAATGTACATAAGTGCATGCACTTTCTAGTTCTCTTTTCTCATGCTGTCCTGCTGCTCGTGCTCATTTCAGGCAGTGCCCCCGCCCCCACCATGTAAAATTCTGGCATTTATTGCCAATCCTTTTCCTCAGCTGACAGACAGACCCTTCTCAGGTTCCCCTATTCTTCAGTCCCACTCATTTTAAACAATCTCTCCCCAGCCCCACAAAACTCACTGGCTTTCTCCTAAGAAGAATCCATGTACAACTCAGCTACCCCACCACAGCCCTTACACTGCAGCACAGCTCATGTTATTATGTCTCATCCTTGGTGTGATGTGACTAAAGCCTTAGCCTTCCCATTGGCTGGATTTTACCAAAGCCTCTGTTTTGGAAGGGGGGAATGGAATTGGAAATCTGAAGTGGGATAAACTCTGAAAAATATCCACACACTTAGCCATCCTTCTGCTTCAGACAGATAATTTATAAATTTTTAGAATCCTGAAAAAAATCCAGAGAGTTGGCAATCCTAGCCTCCTGAGCACATCTGACAGCCCCCCCCCCCTAAACAATTGGAGATTCAGTGTATCCATTGAAGGCCCTGTGAGGCTGCATTACTCCTTTGCACTAATCCTGCTGCCTGTGTTGCCAGGTGGGCGGTTTTACCGGCCAATTGGGTGGTTTTCTGCGACCCGCCGCGGGAAATTTTTGCCCGCAGCGGGTTGCGGTTTTTTGGGTTTGCTTTGTGTCTTTTGGGCGGTTTTTTAAGCGTTTTTTTCGGCCGCGGGGGGGCGGGGTTAGTGACGTTTTGGGCGGGGTTAGTGACATTATGGGCGGGGCCGATGACGGGGGAGGCGGGGGTGATGACACGGGGGTGGGGGTGTCAGGGGCGGGGTTTGAGTTTGGGCGGGTTTTGGGCTGGATTTGGGCTCCTTTGGGTGGGAAAAAAATTTTCCACCTGGCAACCCTGCTGCTCTGTTACTGACAGCAAAGGAAGGGACCAAGTGGATCAAAGGTAAAATAGCAGGTTTGGGCAGTGCTGGGGGATTCTGTGAATACACACTCAAAAAGAAATGCAGTATAATCAGTGTCAGCTATATGGTAAACTAATACAGAACAAACAGGTGGCACTGCAAAAGTGGCCTTATGGCTTTTCAATATAAATTTTTTTTGGTATGAAGAGAATCCCTCAGAAACCTGTCAAACCTTTACGTCCCAGGTTCGCAACGGACACTGAAAAAGCCGCTGACGTGTTTCTATCACAGGGATCTTTAAGCTCTTCTTTTTTGTTTTTTAAAGTGCTCAGTGCTAAGTATTTAAATTCTACAATACTGACTAGAACCAGTTAATATACAGGAAAGCGCCAGTAAGATGGAATGCAACACTTAACTTAAGTCCTACGGTGCTACCGTTTCACCATTCTGTGGCTTCCTGAGGGACTGGCGTTGCAACCGCTTTACATTCGGCTTTCCATGATTTTGATTAAAAGAAATGAGATTCAGTCATGACAAATGTATTTTCAAACAATACTCTAAAATTATAAAATGATACGTGCCTTTAAACACCAGTCTACAAACTTTCTAGTTGAAATTCCTCTAGCAAAATGGCGCTGACGCATCACATGCCAAACGAGCCCTAGGTATAGAATGCCCCTGTCAGCTGTTCAATGACTCAGAGATCAGCTGATTGTTGAAACGTTGTGGCGGGAAATCTAATGTAATCATCAACGACTCATTTTAATAAAATGCATGCCATTCGATTTTGTTATTTAAACCCCTCGGTTCAAGCGATTTGAGTTTAAAGGTCCACTTCACTTGTTTCCTCTGAAGCATTAACTTCCTGTTGCCGCCTCGCTGGTTCTTCTGTATCCTATCCAGAACATTTTAGAACTTCAAATTTGTGCTTGAATGCGATGCAGTGTTGCACTAAGGGTTCCTTGATATTATGTCTCGCGATATTCGATCTATGTTCAAGTATTCTGATCTTCAAGGCTCTGGTCGTCATGCCGATGGAGAGGCGGGGAAACCCGTATTATCGAAACAAGATGGATGCCCATCTTTCATTTCGATAATACGGTCAGGGACGCCCAAATCCTGACATTTAAGTTGTCCTTAGAGATGATCATCCCTAGACTTGGTCGTTTCTGATTTTCAGCGATAATGGAAACCAAGGTCGCCCATCTCAGAAGCGGCCAAATGCAAGCCCTTTGGTCATGGGAGGAGCCAGCATTCGTAGTGCACTGGTCCCCCTGACATGCCGGGACACCAACCGGGCACCCTAGGGGGCACTGCAGTGGACTTCATAAATTGCTCCCAGGTAGGGTTACCATACGTCCGGATTTACCCGGACATGTCCTCTTTTTGATGACATGTCCGGGCAACCGGGCGGGTTTTGCCAATCTGCCCGTTTGTCCGGATTTCTGGTCGGGTGTGAAAGGGGGCGGGGCATGTCCTTCTTTTTGGGGGACAAAATATGGTAACCCTACTCCCAGGTACACAGCTCCCTTACCTTGGGTACTAAGCATCCCAAAACCCAATACCCACCATTGTACACCACTACCATAGCCCTTATGGGTGAAGTGAAGAACCTAGATGTGGGTACAGTGGGTTTGTGGTGGGTTTTGGAGGGCTCACATTTACCACAACAAGTGTAACAGGTGGGGGGAGGGGGGGGGGGATGGGCCTGGGTCCGCCTGCCTGAAATGCACTGCACCCACTAAAACTGCTCCAGGGACCTGCATACTGCTGTGATGGACCTGAGTATAATATTTGAGGCTGGCATAGAGGCTGGCACAAAATATTTTTAAAGATTTTGTTTGAGGGTGGGAGGGGGTTAGTGACCACTGGGGGAGTAAGGGGAGGTCATCCCCGATTCTCTCTGGTGGTCATCTGGTCAGTTCGGCCACCTTTTTGTGCCTTGGTCGTAAGAAAAACAGGACCAGGTAAAGTCGTCCAAGTGCTCGTCAGGGACGCTCTTTTTTTCCATTATGGGTCGAGGATGTCCATGTGTTAGGCACTCCCAAGTCCCGCCTTCGCTACGCCTCCGACATGCCCCCGGGAACTTTGGCCGTCCCTGCATCGGAAAGCAGTTGGGGGTCGTCCAAAGTCGATTATACCAATTTGGGCGACCCCATGAGGAGGACGCCCATCTTCCGATTTGTGTTGAAAGATGAGCGTCCTTCTCTTTCGAAAATGAGCCTGAAAGTTATGTAAATTAGAGATTACTATAATTCATGTGTTTTTTTGGTTTTTTTTTTTAATAATGTAGGCACAAACATTCATATCAATCTTATGGCTGGTGTAGGTGGTCATGTGTAAATTATATATGCATATTTTCCCTGTTAAGCTGGTATCCTATAAAGGAAAGTAGACGCTTAGAGGCCCTTTTACTAAGCCGCGTAGGCACCTATGCAAGTCCAATGCGCATCAGTTTTGAGTTAGCACCCAGCTACCATGTGGCCCTTCCGGTAATTTCATTTTTGACACGCATCTGCTATGCACACTAGAAAACATTTTTATTTTCTGTTGTGCGGGCGATAATCGAGCGGTAATCGGCATTTTACGCGCATACACCATTACCGCCTGGTTACTGCGTGAGACCTTACCGCTAGGTCAGTGGCTGATAGTAAGGTCTCAGACCCAAAATAGACGCGCGGCAATTTTCATTTTGCTGCACGTCTGTTTTCGGCAAAATATTTAAAAAGGCATTTTTTACAGGTGCACTGAAAAATGATTCTGTACGCAGCCAAAACACGCGTCTACACTACCGCAGACCATTTTCAGCATGCCTTTGTAAAAGGACCCCTTAATTTGACTAAAACTGAGCCTTTTTTGTGTTGATCTCTATCAGAACCTACTAGATATCTGCAATTAGAAAATCAGAACTTGAGGCAACTTCCTTCTGTCGGGAGGATCTATAAAATGGAAGCACTATACAGATAGGGAAAATTCTGTAAAAGGTGCTCAAAAATGGGCCTTTTGTAGAATAGAGCTCAGTGTCAATTCCCACACCCAACGCTGGGCACCAGACTTACGCCTGCTGAAACCTGGTGTAAATCCCGGGATCCAAGTTGGGCATTCTATAACCAGGTAAATAGAAACTCCATCCTGGCTCTGCCCTCGGACCACCTTGGTTCTACCTGGAATAATGCCACTGAAAATTCAGGAATATCTCCAGTGAGCAGACTTACACAGGACTGAGCCACTCTTATCTGGATAGTGCCACTGAGTACCAGGCCCTGAGAATTTCAGAATGGTAGCGCAAGCTGTTATTTTACCCTTATTAGATTACTGAAACAGCCAATATTTGAGTATTCCGAGATATTAGGGGGTCTTTTACTAAGCCACGGTAGCGTTTTTAGCTTGTGGTAGAAATCAGCTGGTGGTAAACAGCAAGACGCCATGGTACTGTGAGCTAAAAATTCTACAGCGGCTTAGTACAAGACCTCCTTGGTTAACTCCTTTACAAATTGTTCAGAATTCAGCTATTCGGGTGCTATTTGGTTTGAAGAAGTTTGCTGGGTACACACCGGCGCTACAAAAATTGAAATATTTATGCAGTGCCGGAAATGTCGTGTGCTGGGGGGAGGGAACTACTGCTGAGCTGCTGTGATAGCCAGGGAGTGCCTTGTAATGCTATAGAAATAAGTAGTAGTAGTATTTCCCTTTTAGCGAGCGGTAAGCCCGCGTTGGGCTTACTGCCACTTTGTAAAAGGGCGCCTCAAAACGTTTATGTTTGATATTCGAAACTGTCAATAATATGTTGAATAGTGATCTGGGATCCCTGTTTCAGTGTTGCAAGTATGATGTTCCTCACAAAAAGAATTTCTAACTCTCTCTCCAATTTCCAACGCATTACCTCTTGCAGGTCCCCCAGTCTGGAATGCACTTCCACAAGACCTGCATCATGAAAAGGATTTTAATGTGTTTAGTAGAAATGTTTTATTTGTTAGGGCTTTTATATAAAACGAGACTTCTTCTGTTGACCTATTTATTTGCCTTAAAATTAATTTCAGGACTTTTTTTGTTAACTCATCTAGGAAGTAATCGATAGACAGGAGATACATTTGACTAACTGATTGATTGACAAATATTAGTCCTATAATCATTTCTGTAATGCTATAAAAAATGTAGAGCTGTACAGATAACACATAAGAGAAAAACAAGGAAAATAAGAGGCTTCAGACCGTTTATTTTTTTTTTAGTAAGCATGGGTAACATGAGCTTATAGTCAGGGGAAGGCAGGGTTTAAGAGTAAAGAGCAGCCTATAGAAGGTGGTTTTTAGGAGGAATTTAAATGTGACCATAGAGAGTGCAGGATGAACAATTCAGAAATGCTCTTCCAGGCACATGGCACAATAAAGTGAAAAGTGTGGAAATGGGAGGTTCTGTGCAAACTGTTAAGGTGACTAATAATAATTCTTGTGCAACTTGTTTCATAATGACCTGCCTGAAAGCTTGAGCAGTGAGGAGGTCAGGCTACAGACCCTTCATTATGTCAGAAAAGACGAGTGTGATTGCAAAGTGCAATGGACTGTATTATTACAAACCTTTTTATCTACTAGTAAGTATAAGAGGGAATATGTATACCAGAATCTACTAGAAGCAGAGCAGGGGTGTGCATGGGGAAACATTTTTGTTTGTTTTCAAATGATTTTTTAAATATTTTTGATGATTTTTGAACTTTTCTGGTTCATTTTAGAAATCAGTTCATGTAAAATTTAGGGCCCGGTTTACTAAGGTGCACTAGCATTTTTAGCGCACGCTAATGCTAGAGACACCCATAGGAATATATGGTTGTCTCTAGCGTTAGCGCGCACTAATTTTTAGCATGTGCTAAAAACACTAGTGTGCCTACAGTGTGGCTTAGTAAACAGGGCCCTTAATTAATGTATGTAATAAATGTTAAATATGCATAAATCAATTATACATGAATTAATGCAGAGGCTTCTTATGTGTAAAGTCGATTTAAAGAACATTTTTTACACCCATGAAATTTTCTCATTTGAAACTGGAAACCAAATGCACCTCCCTAAAGCAGAACTGGGCTTGGTCCATATGATATGACCCATATGAAAATCAAAACTAGTTTTGATCCTTGCTCAGTTTCTTTTCCAAATGCTCCTTTAAGACCTGCAGGCTTCTCATTGATTGGATTTTTTTTCAGAATGCAATTTTCATATGTATTTTGTTGCCTTAATTATCTGAAAAATCAATTTTCTTCATTACGAATAACAGCACGTGTTGTTTCACAATTGTTAGCCACACTTAAGAGAGGAGTTCTGATGGAGGTGGGGTGAGAATGGGCAAGTTTTGGATGGGAGTGCCTAATAGGTGTTTCATTATATTATGCTGAGATCATAGGGTGGATAGGATAGGATAGGGTGGATGCTATTGGGGTGATAAATTGGGCTGAATTTCATGAGGTGACTTTGACCTCTGTTGAAAAACATTGTGCAGCAAGTAAAGAGGGGCTCGGTGTCCTTGGACCCGGTACCTCCAAAGTGGTTGTTATTGCCAATCCATGGCCTTTTATCTTTTGTTTTTATGATGATCAACTAGAACCTAAGTACTGGAGTAGTACCGTTGGAATGGAAGCAGGCTATAGTGCGTCCAATTTTGAAAGGTTGGACGTTGGATCTGCTTAGGCCAGAACATTATCGACCTATTTCGAATTTATGTTTTTTGGCGAAGATAGTTGAGCAGTTCGTTTTAAGGCAATTGTTGAAACGTTTGGAAGACAATGCCTTGTTATATCCTAGGCAGACGGCCTTTCGGTTAGGTCATAGCATAGAGACAACCTTGGTGTTAATGTGATGCAATGTATACTAGATGGGGGAGATTTGGTTTTCCTGCTGTCTAATGATTTGGCATCTGCCTTTGATATAATAGACCATCGTTTGCTGTTGGAATGGTTGCGGCAATTGGGTCTGGTAGGCACAGTGCTAGCTTGGTTTGAAAGTTTTCTTATAGGCCGCACCTTATCTTGATGGTTTGGAAAAATCTATGCCTAGATTTGTGTTCTGTGGTGTTGCGTAGGGTTCAGCACTATCTCCCGTTTTATTTACTATTTTTATGACTCCGTTGTTAGAAGTTATTCAGCAGTGTGGGGAGAGGCCGTACAGAGAATTGGAAAGGCGGGGACACAGTCATCTTTTGGGCTGCTGACTCAGTAGGATTGGGGGGGGGGGGGGGAAGAGTCATAAAGGCTGTTGCAGGGAACTTGCAGGAAGGTCAGGACCAGGCAATTAGTTCAACAGGGGTATTTTCTTTCAAAAAAAACCATACAGGTGGCAGCAGGAGATATGGTAGCCTTAAGTGGAGGGGGGGGGGGGGGGGGGGGCAGGTAAAGAAAAAGAGGCAAATGTGTTGGAGCAGTTACTTGGGTGCAACTCCTGTCTGGCTGATGGACTCGATTGCTTTTTAAAAAATTACAATTTAGACATTTTGGCTGGGAAAAGGTCCGTCTGCTGCTTTGTGCTGCTTTTGAGATGTTTTTCTCTTTTTGAGCACCATAGTCATTGGGGAGGTAATTCTATAAACTAGGCACTAACGTGCAAAGAAAAGCTACGAGGATGGTATGGGATTTGCGTTACAAGACATATGAGGAGAGACTTGCGGACCTGAACATGTATACCCTGGAGGAAAGAAGAAACAGGGGTGATATGATACAGACGTTCAAATATTTGAAAGGTATTAATCCGCAAACGAACCTTTTCTGGAGATGGGAAGGCGGTAGAATGAGAGGGCATGAAATGAGATTGAAGGGGGACAGATTCAAGAAAAATGTCAGGAAGTATTTTTTCACGGAGAGGGTGGTGGATGCTTGGAATGCCCTCCCGCGGGAGGTGGTGGAGAAGAAAACGGTAACGGAATTCAAACATGCATGGGATAAACATAAAGGAATCCTGTGCAGAAGGAAGGGATCCTCAGGAGCTTAGCCTAGAATGGGTGGCAGAGCTGGTGGTTGGGAGGCGGGGCTAGTGCTGGGCAGACTTATACGGTCTGTGCTGGGGCTGGTGGTTGGGAGGCGGGACTAGTGCTGGGCAGACTTATACGGTCTGTGCCGGGGCTGGTCGTTGGGCGGCGGGGATAGTGCTGGGCAGACTTATACGGTCTGTGCCAGAGCCGGTGGTGGGAGGCAGGGATAGTGCTGGGCAGACTTATACGGTCTGTGCCAGAGCTGGTGGTTGGGAGGCGGGGATAGTGCTGGGCAGACTTATACGGTCTGTGCACTGAAGAGGACAGTACAAATAAAAAAGTAGCACATATGAATTTATCTTCTTGGGCAGACTGGATGGACCGTGCAGGTCTTTTTCTGCCATCATCTACTATGTTTACTATGTATCTATGCAGTTGACTTATTGTTATTGGTTTGGGTTGATAAAACTTGTTTGGATTTGGCTCAGATGCAGACCTGTTTTTTAGAGGTGGTGAGTTGGTTATCTTCTCACAGGTTGGTGATAAATGCTGCTAAAACTTATGCTTGTTGGGTGACAGGCTATGATGTATGACCTGAAAAGTCCATTCAGTTTCTAGGTGAGGAGCTCCTGCTTGTTGAGTCCTTTCAATACTCCAAACTTAGTTTTACTTCTCAGGTAGATTTGTTGGTTCGGCATGGATTTATGGTGCTTCATAAGTTACGGGCGGTGTGAGGATTTGGTACTGAAAAATCATTTCAAGTTTTAGTTCATTCTCTTTTTATGTCGTTGTTTGATTATGCAAATGGGATATTGGTAGGGATTTCTGTTGAGAATGTTAAAAAACTACAAACGCTTCAGAATGTTACAATACAGATATTGGGTAATACTAGTTAGTTTGATCATGTGAAGCCGTAACGGGCCAGATTCTATATATGGTGCCTAGATTTGCGTGCTGAAATCCAGGTGCACTTTAAAACTACGAGCGTAACTTAATTGACTCAACAAGTCACTCAGTGTTTTTAACAGCATTTAACAAGCGATATGGCAATAATTGCAAGTTACGCACACAACTCGGTAAGTGCATTCTATAATGAACTGTGCCTAAATGGTGAAGCACGCAGTTCAAAAGGGGCGTGTTTATGGACATGTTTATGAGCGTTTAAAGGGAATTCCAAAATGTACATGTGTAGTTATAGACAGTGCCGTAGCAAGGGCGGCTGCCACCTGGGCGGTTCACCGCTGCGCACCCCCCCCCCCCATGGGTGCAGCATAACACCCCCCCCCCTAGAGTGCATTCTTACCAGTAGCGTAAGAAAGGGGAGGGAGGGAGGGCCAATCTGCCCCAAGTGCACGTCACTGGGAGCTGCGTTGGCTCCGCTGGTTCCCTGCTCTCTCTGCCCCGGAACAGAAAGTAACCTGTTCCGGGGCAGAGGGAGCAGGGAACCAGGGGAGCCGACACCCCCCCACCGGTGTGCACCCGGGGCGGACCGCCCTTCCCGCCCCCCTTCCTACGCCACTAGTTATAGAATACGGCCCTTTCTGCCTAAATCTATACACCGGGATTTACACCAGGTTTTTGTTGGTGTAAATGGGCACACGCAGATTTAGATGCGATGATATCAACTAAGCATATTCTATATACAACGCATAAATCTTATAGAATACGCTTAGGCAAACCTGAGTTCTGCATGGATTTTTTAGGCACCATATATAGAATCTGGCCCTCTATGTGCATTATCATTGGTTGCCTGTTTATTACCATATTTGTTCTAAGTTGTTAGTCTTGACTTATAGGGCTTTTTATGAACAGGCAAGGTCTCCTTTGTCTGGCTTGCTCTGTAAATATGCTCCATGCCGAGCTTTACGTTCAGCAGATTTGCTTTTGTTAACTATTAGTGCTGTCAATGATACCCGTCTTATGTCTACAAGATGGAAAGCCTTTATTTATTTGGTGCCTTCATTGTGGAATTCCCTCCCGTTGTTTTGTCTTTGATACATTTTAAACGTTTGTAAAAGGCATATTTGTTCAATCGGCTTTTAATGTAGCTGTTCCCGGTACATAGGAAATAATCTGATGAGAATCAGCTATGCTGACTGTGAAACGTGAGACTTTTGTCGTGTATATGGTTCTGTCCTATTTTTAATGGATTTTTTTGTGTGTTTGTTTTTAAGCTAAGCAGTATACCAAATGAAATAAACTATAACTATCGTATCATATCTACGTCATTTGAAAGTTCTTCCATGCTGTCTATGCTATTATTTGTATTGTACTGAATTTTCCCCCCAGATTCTATATATGGCGACTAAATTTACGCATGCAAAAGAGCGCACATTAACAATTTGTGCATGCAGCAGTCGTTCCCACCTCTAGCATGCTCCATTTCTGATGCTACAAAAATATTTTCTATTTTTGTAGCACTGGTGCTTACCCAGTTACCACTGGGCTAGCGCAGGAGCCCTTACCGCCACCTCAATGGGTGGCAATAAGTGCCCCCCCCCAGAAATGGCTGCATGGCAAGTGGTCCACTTACCACATGGCCATTTCTTTAACCCACTGTGGTAAAAGGGGGTCTCAGGACACGTCAAAAACACGTGCTGACACTAGTGCAGCTTAGTAATAGGACCCCTGAAACCCTGAATATTTAGTGAGATTGGATATGTGGTTATGTGAATGATTATATTGTCTCTCACTCCTTATTATCAATAACTGCAAATTAGGGTCAATTAGTTTTTGTTAAGGTGAATTATTGGTACTCATCTCCAATTAAGTGCCAATTTAGCGCCAATTAGCTAATTATGTTATATGTGTAACTATTCTATAACTGGTGCACATGCGCATTTGCACACCCAGCTTTAGCTGCCATTTATAGAATTTGGGGAGACAGGCCAAATGCAAACAGTTTGAAAATTGTTACAACCAGATTTGAATGAATGTGTGTCTTCACTTGCTTATGCATTAGAACAATACATGTGCTCACGGCCACAGCTGGAAGGTGAATGAGTCTCTACGCCACACCTTTAGAACCTGCTTATGCTGCTGTGTTTGGCACCCGCAACAGATGTGGTTCCTGGCACCTGCTCTCTGCCTAATGATCCTTTGGCTGCAGTTATTCTTGGCACTTATTTCTGTAATTATTTACACACGTGTCTGCCATATTTGACAGCTTAGCTACTGCTCTTGGCACCTCTGCTATTATTCTGATGCCCCCTGGTATTTCTTTTGCTAGTGCTACTTGCTTCATATCTGCTATTGCTACTACTGTTCCAATTTTCAAAGCTGCTAATCCTAGCATTTCACAACTACTACTGCTGGTAGTAATGACACTTCTAATACTGAGCCACTTGCATTGGAGCATGTGCTGTCGCTGATTGTACTACTGTAGCTTCAATTGTCGTCCAAATGCCCTGCAGATCCTGCTGCTGTCCAGTGCCCATTGGTTTCTGCCATTGCACAATGGTTTTGGCTGTTCCTGCTGCACTCTGATGCTTCTATGGCTCCTGCTGTTAGATTCCTGCTGCTGACTGATGCCCAGTGACTCTTGGTGCTCTGTAATGCTCCTTTAGCTGTGTGCTGTAATTCCTGCTGCTCTCCAAAACTCCTCTGGGTCTGGTTGTCCCTGCTGCTAAGGAGTACTTCTGTGGTTCCCGCTCTTCCTGCTGTTGTCCAATGCCTCTGCAGCTTTTCCTAATGCCTCTAGAAATCCAGACACTGTCCAGTGCTTGTGCCCATGGCTTCAGCTGTGTCTGCTTCTTTTGAATGCCCCTGCAACTTCTACTGCAGTGAGGTCTGAGGCCTCTGTAGTAGTTCCCACTACTTCCAGATGCTTCTGTAGCTTCTGTTCCTGTCCAGTGCCTTTCTAACCCAGCTCCTTCAGCGTCCCTGCTGTTCCTCCTGCTACTTTTGGGAAAGTGCATAAGGCTTGGTTCAGATCTTTGACCAGTGGAAAATAGGAATTGAGAGATATACTGCTGATATCTATCAAACAGATTGAAATCTACTGAAAATTCTGAGTGGCTTTCTTTATGTGCTCCTTATGGTACTTGTAAATATGGAGGTCTAGACCAGGGGTGAGCAACCTCGGTCCTCGAGGGACGCAACCCGGTCAGGTTCTCAGGATTTCCCCAATGAGTATGCATGAGATCTATTTACATACAATGGAGGCAGTGCATGCCTGCTTAAACTCTGTTAAATATCCCCCCCCCCCCCCCCCAAAGTTTAAGATGCTGCATAGAGCTATTGCCAATTTATTGTGCTTTGTAAATAGTACAGGTAATAGGATCTAAATAATGTTTGGGTTGGTTAGGTTGTTACTGAATATAAGTGAGAACCTACTGTAATTTTCTCCTTTAGATAACAAGTGATTCATACATTCACTAATTTGAAAGGTATTAATATACAAACAAACCTTCTCCAGAGATGGGAAGGTGGTAGAACTAGAAGATATGAATTTAGATTGCAGGGGGGTTGACTCGGGAATAATATTGGAAAGTACTTTTTCTTAGAGAGGGTGGTAGATGCCTGGAATGCCCTCCCATGGGAGGTGGTGAAGATGAAAACGGTAATGGAGTTCAAAAATGCGTGGGATAAACACAAAGGAATCCTATATGGAAGGCTTATCAGCGATTAGATAGTAACACCAGTAATTGAGAAGCAACAGTGCTGGGCAGACTTCTATGGTCTGAGCCCTGATCTTGGCTGGACAGATTTGGATGGGCTGGAGTCGGGCTTCGATGACAGCTTCAGTAGATGGAGAACAAGGCCAACGTCAGGCAGACTTTTACATTCTGTGCCCTGAAAATGGCAAGGACAAATCAAGAATGCATATGAGTTTATCTTGTTGGGCAGACTGGATGGACCACACAGGGGTTTATCTGCCGTCATCTACTATGTAAGTGAATATGTGAGTATTTCTGATGGAAAAAGAAGGTAGTATGTACTTATTCACCAGTCAAAAACATAACAGTTCTGAGAAGGATGAGAAAGAGAAAGAAGTCACAACACCAATATTAGTATTTTTAGAGAGCAATTTTCAAATGCCTTCAGGTAGTTGCAAAGTTCACAGGACTTTGGACTTGTACCAGATCTCAAAGGGAAAGTACACACATTTGTTCACTTTGAAAATTGCCTAGGCAAAAGTGCTTGCAGAGTTCTGCATCTGATTTTTCTCTGGTTTCTGTTCCTTAGGAAAACAATGCGTGTAGTTTGGAACAATCCAACCTGCCTCCAAGTCTTCTCATTGGAAAAAGTAGACACATGGTTGATCCTCATGTGCACTTTTACTTGGGGAATGTGTAGGTAATTTTCAGACACCCAGATTTCCAAGGAATGCAGGCATTTACTTAGGCAAATAGTTTTCGAAAATTGCTCTCTTAGGGGTCCTTTTATTTATTTATTTGTTGCATTTGTATCCCACATTTTCCCACCTATTTGCAGGCTCAGTGTGGTTTACATAGTACCATAAAGGCTTTCGCCAAATCCGGTAGATAAACAAATACTAAGCTGTGGCAAGCACTAGTGCATTCTTATCACAGATTAAAAAGACACTACTGTGGGATGTGCTCAGGCATCCTATGATAGTTTTAGAATTAGCGCGCACTTCCCTTGCCTAGAAAATAGATTTTAATTTTTAGCGCAGGGGCATGTTTGGAAGTGGAGAGTAGGTATGCCCTGTGCTAATCGGTTAGCACATGGGCTTTGGTACATGCTGGTCAATTAGCACGAGCCCCTACCGCCTACAAAATAGGTGGTGGTAAGGGCTGCCGTGCTAATGGCCATGAACTAATTGGGGAATTAGCATGTGGCCATTATACAGCACTGCTAAAAGTGGCCTCAGCACGTGGGAAACCCACACGCTAAAAATAGCACAGGCCACTTTTTAGCACAGCTTAGTAAAAGGGCCTTTGAATTTGCAAAATTGTAATGGTATATTTTGATATCTTACATTAGAGAATATCCCCCTGATATTTAAACCTATTTAACTGGCCAGGAGCAGCTCCTGACCAGTTAAATAGCATTTAAATGCCTAACCGCAGATATTCAGAGGGAGATAACCAGTTTCTCCTGCTGAATATCATGGTTAGCAGCTAGCTGCTAACGGGCTATATCGTAGGGCCACTGAGAGACAAAGCAGGGCCCATGGAAAACACACCTGGGCTCCCCATGTGCCCCCACCCCACATAAGCCCCCCGTGCATGGGCTCCCCACCCCACCATATCGGCCCCCACCCTCTGGGCCTGTTTCCTTGCTTTATACTTGACTCCTGCTCCTGTGTGCCGAGACAGTAATAACTGTGCTCTGCTGCACAGGTCCTTCTTCCTGCTGCATCCCCTCCCGTGTTTGCAGAAACAGGAAGTACTTCACACAGTAGGTGGGACGAGGCAGGAAGAAGGACCTGCTGCCAGCAGAGCACAGTTAATGCTATAACGCGATAACCCAGCACTGCGGTACACAGGAGGAGGAGACCAATCAGCCATGTCAGTGCCAGGTAGGCCCCCCTTGGAGGCCAGGTCCTGGGATATCTTGCCCTCCTGCCTCCCTCTCAGCGGCCCTGCTATATCACATGACATAGCTGGTTAGGCGCAGATATTTAGCGCCAAACAGGCTATTTTGAGCACTCAAAATAGGTAGCTTAAATGGCAGGCCTATCTTTGACAACTAAAAAGTTAACTGGTTAGCGCTGAATATCAGCATAGCTGGTTAACCTTTTAGCGGCCAAAATAAATCTGAGCATTCAATGCAAGTTGCCAGATATGGCTGGGCATTACTACTACTACTATTTAGCATTTCTATAGCGCTACAAGGCGTACGCAGCGCTGCACAAACATAGAAGAAAGACAGTCCCTGCTCAAAGAGCTTACAATCTAATAGACAAAAAATAAATAAAGTAAGCAAATCAAATCAATTAATGTGAACAGGAAGGAAGAGAGGAGGGTACGTGGAGGCGAGTGGTTACAAGTGGTTACGAGTCAAAAGCAATGTTAAAGAGGTGGGCTTTCAGTCTAGATTTAAAGGTGGCCAAGGATGGGGCAAGACGTAGGGGCTCAGGAAGTTTATTCCAGGCGTAGGGTGCAGCGAGACAGAAGGCGCGAAGTCTGGAGTTGGCAGTAGTGGAGAAGGGAACAGATAAGAAGGATTTATCCATGGAGCGGAGTGCACGGGAAGGGGTGTAGGGAAGGATGAGTGTGGAGAGATACTGGGGAGCAGCAGAGTGAGTACATTTATAGGTTAGTAGAAGAAGTTTGAACAGGATGCGAAAACGGATAGGGAGCCAGTGAAGGGTCTTTAGGAGAGGGGTAGTATGAGTAAAGCGACCCTGGCGGAAGATGAGACGGGCAGCAGAGTATTAGGGTTTAATGCCAGCAGCGGACAGCAAATGCGCTGCCTGTTGCTGTCTGAATATCAGCCCTATGAGTTTACTATCTCATTTATAACTACTTTCTTTCCTTTCCACTATTTCATAAAAAAATAGCTTTAAAATAACACCCCCTTCCATTCTGAACATTCACATTAAGTGATTACTCAAGTAAATGTGGTAGTTTGTTTTCTAGTGGTGTCTTCTAAGATCATCATGAGTAAACAACAATCTCTACAGTGTGCTGCCGTGCCTAGTACTATAATCTATTGCCCACTAGAGAAGGAGCTCGCATTTAAAGCACAACCAATGGACAGAGAACAACTCTGCAAGTGCAGCTAAGGCATTACAGCCCTGCATTTGAAAGACAACATCTCTAATGTCTCCCAGCAGTACCCTATAATACCAGCACTGAAAAGAACACACGGGGAAGTTAATTTTATAACAGATCCCCCCCCCCCCCCCCCCCCCACACACACACCCAGTGAAAAGTCTCAAAAGTAGCCTAATCTACAATTAACTGGACTATATTCAAATTTATAAAAAAGGAGTCAAATAGAAATCATATAAAAAATATAAAAGACCCATGCAACATATATCAAAGCTATTCTAAATAAAATAAATAGACTTTTTTTTTACAAAATGAAAATACATTACAAAACAGAGGAGAAATGCTGCTAGTAAAAAAGGCCCGTTTCTGAAAGAAATGAAACGGGCGCTAGCAAGGTTGTCCTCTAATGGCAATTATGTTTTTAAGGGAAATGTTAGGAGAGAGTATGTGTGAGAGAGAGTGAGTGAGTATGTGTGAGAGAATGTGTGTCAGAGAGTGAGTATGTGTGAGAGAGAAAGAGTGTGTGTCAGAGAGAGAGAGAGAGAGAGAGAGAGAGAGTGTGATTGAGAGACAGTGTGTGATTGAGAGAGACAGAATGTGTGTGTCTGTCTGTGTGAATGAGAGACCTTTAGATTGTAAGCTCCTTGAGCAGGGACTGTCCTTCTATATTAAACTGTACAGTGCTGCGTAACCCTAGTAGCACTTTAGAAATATTAAATAGTAGTAGTGTAGTGTGTGTCCCGTGTGCACCAATTATGCTCTCTCCCCTGCATTCATTCATATGCAGCAAACGTCCTCTGTGCTGCATCCATGTGCAGCATCTCTCCCCTGCCCCCTCCATCCATTGTGGTGCAGCAATTCTCCTCTGTCCGTTGCCCTCCCCCACCCCCTACATGTGCATCAACTCTACATTCTCGCCTGGCCTCCTCACCCCTCCTCCTGGCCCCTCACCTTCCCCTCCTCCTCACCCTACCCCCTCCCCTCCCCTCCTCCTCACCTCCCTCCCCTTCCCCCTCTCTTCCCCCTCTCATCTCAGGACCCCCTCCCCCCTCTCTCTTGTCTCAGGCCCCCCCCCACCTCTCTCTCATCTCAGTACCCCCTCTCTCATCTCAGGACCCCTCCCTGCTCTCTCATCTCAGGACCCCCTCCCCCCTCTCTTGTCTCAGGACCCCCTCCCCCCCTCACATCTCAGAACTTGGTCAGTACTTGGGGGGAAGATGCTTAGAGTTGGTCAGAGCAGAGGTGCCACAGCCCTACCCCGAGCCAGCAAAGCCTCACCCACGTCCCCTTGTGGGGTTCACTCTTACAGTGATTTCCCTTCCCTTTCTCGGTCGGTACTCACATGAGGTCGGGGCGGTGGCAGTGCAGCAGGGCGCAGAAGGCCAGCCCGTCGCGGAAGGAGGCACTCAAGTTGCGGATCTGGACGCAGGGTGCAAGCCGGTTGTTCTTGAGGGCGAGCCGGCTGTCCTCTCCCCCTCCCCCGAACACCTGAAGAAGGCAACCATCCGGTCCCTAGTTGTCCAGCGAATTATTTGGGGCAGGAAGGAAAGATCTCCAGTCTTGTCTGCCCACTGCCGGCACTGATCCTCCCTCGCTGAGCGACCCTCCTCTCCCCTTGCCCCCCTCCAGCCACCCATGTCCAGCGACTCTCCTCTCTCCCCTGACCCCTCCTCCAGCCACCCATGTCCAGCGACTCTCTTCTCTCCCCTGCCCCCCTTCCATCCACCCATGCCCAGCGACTCTCCTCTCTCCCCTGCCCCCCTCCATCCACCCATGTCCAGTGACCTTCCTGTCTCCCCTGCCCCCCTCCATCCACCCATGCCCAGTGACCCTCCTCTCTCCCCTGTCCCCTCCAGCCACCCATGTCCAGTGACCCTCCTCTCCCCCTGCCCCCCTCCAGCCACCCATGTCCAACGACTCTCCTCTCTCCCCTGCCCCCCCACTCCAGCCACCCAGATTGTCCAGCGAATTCTTCGGGGCAGGCAGGAAAGATCCCCAGTCTTGCCTTCACACTGCCGGCACTGACCCTCCCCCGCTGCCGGATCACTCTTCAAAATGGCTGCCGAGACTTCCAGCGGCGGCCTCGCGAGACTTCTGCTGAAGTCTTGGAGGCCGCCCTTGTAAGTCTCGGTGGCCATTTTGAGGGGGGGCAGGGGAGAGAGGAGGTGTGTCTCAGGCAGTCTTGAGGTCGGTTGTCTTTCTGTTTCGGTGAAGTTCTGTGTATGAATCTGTGTCCGAGAGCGCGGGTTGCGCTGTTCTTTGAGTCCGTTGATGTGCCTCGTGCTGCTATCGTGTGGTTGGTCAGTGCTGCTTGTCACGAACCAGGAAGCACACTAACGTCAGGACAGGAGATGGATACAGCGTTACAGGCAGCAAGAACCCTACAAACCCTTCACTGCCACGGAGTCAGCTTCAGAACGTTGGAGGTGCTTTTTATTACAGTAGATGTATATATATATATATATAGTGCCATCAATTTCTATGGGGACAAACTTCGTTTTAGCGCACCACTGATAAGTGCAAGCTTCATTTACATGCATAGTTTAAGACCGCTCCTCTGCAGGGAAGACTCCGCATAAGCGCGCGCATGGAATATGGAAGCCGATTGGCGCGTGACAACCAATGAGATTTCAAATTTACTGCCCCTTTAGCTGCCACTGGCAGAATAAGCGAAAGAATGTTGTTAGAGTGTACACTGGGGTCGTCGTCGTGGCGGAACTGTAAGACTGGCTGAACAAATAGAAGTTCTTAAAAAATTAGAAAACAAAGTCAAGCATCTGTTGCTAAAGAATATGGTGTCAATCCCAGTCAAATTTCACGTGTCTTGAAGCAGAAAGACCAGCTTCTGGAAGGCTGGCAAATCAATACAAATCCACAACGGAAACGGAAACGAAAACGGGCGGTAAAACTGAGGAGGTAGAAGATGCTTTTCTTCTGTGGTTTTCTCAACTCAGGAGCAGACAGTTTCCTGCCAGTGGTCCACTGCTTATGGAGAAAGCTAACCAGCTAGCTGAAAGTCTTGGACTAACTGAATTCAAAGCCACTGTTGGATGGTTGGAAAGATGGAAGGAGAGGAACAACATAAAATTCAAGAAACAGCATGGTGAGAAACAAGACGCTGATGACTTTGGTGCTGAAAATTGGGTTGTTTCAGTTCTTCCTACCATCTTGAACGAGTTTGCACCTTGTGACATTTTCAATGCTGACGAAAACGGTCTCTACTGGCGAGCGATTCCGGATGGAACACTTGCATTCAAACATGCCGAAACTACTGGAGGTAAAACGTCGAAGAACCGACTGACGATCCTCCTTTGCTGCAATATGGATGGGAGTGAGAAGTTGGAACCCCTCGTCATTGGAAAGAGCAAACAGCCCCGTTGCTTCAAGAAAGTTAAGCGACTTACTGTGTCATACGTGGCTAACGCAAATTCATGGATGACTGGGGAAATTTGGAAGCAGTGGCTAAAGAAGTTAGACATTAGAATGCGGGCACATATGCGTCAGATTTTGTTGCTTTGTGATAATTGTGCTGCACACAGGGATGATGTCAGGCTGTCTAACGTCAAGGTGGTCTTCCTGCCACCAAACACTACCTCTCTGATCCAGCCTATGGATCAGGTTATAATAGCCAATTTCAAACAACATTATCGGGCTCTTGTGCTACGTTGTCTAATGAGCGTTATGGATGACCAGACTGGCAAGGATAAATGTGCTGTTGAGCTGGCTCGTAATCTATCACTGTTGGATTCCCTACATATGCAGAAAGAAGCCTAGAATCATGTTACACAGGCAACCATTGTGAACTGCTGGAGAGGGACGAAACAGATGCAGCTGTGTCAGATGAACAGGTTATTGACATCCCAGCCAGTGTTACTGAAGAGGAGTTTCATCGCTACGTAGCTGTTGATTACGATCTACAAACAGCTGACGACAACACTGATGTGGAGATATGCACCTACACGCAGGCAACAACGGTTGATGAAGAGCCAGCATTCATAGTGCACTGGTCCCCCTCACATGCCAGGACACCAACCGGGCACCCTAGGGGGCTCTGTAGTGGACTTCAGAAATTGCTCCCAGGTACATAGCTCCCTTAACTTGGGTGCTGAGCCCCCCCAAAAAAACCCACTCCCCACAACTGTACACCAATACCATAGCACTAAGGGGTAAAGGGGGGTACCTACATGTGGGTACAGTGGGTTTCTGGTGGGTTTTGAAGGGCTCACATTTACCACCAAAAGTGTAACAGGTAGGGGGGATGGGCCTGGGTCCGCCTGCCTGAAATGCACTGCACCCACTAAAACTGCTCCAGGGACCTGCATACTGCTGTGATGGAGCTGGGTATGACATTTGAGGCTGGCATAGAGGCTGGCAAAAAATATTAAAAAAGGTTTTTTTAGTGTGGGAGGGGGTTGGTGACCACTGGGGGAGTAAGGGGAGGTCATCCCCGATTCCCTCCGGTGGTCATCTGACCACCTTTTTGAGGCTTGGTCGCAAGAAAAAATGGACCAAGTAAAGTTGGCCAAGTGCTTGTCAGGGACACCCTTCTTTTTCCATTATCGGCCGAGGACGCCCATCTCTTAAGCACGCCCCAGTCCCGCCTTCGCTACGCTGCCGACACGCCCCCGTGAACTTTGGTGGTTCAGGGTGCCCAAAATTGGCTTTCGATTATGCCAATTTGGGCGACCCTGAGAGAAGGACGCCCATCTCCCGATTTGTGTCAGAAGATGGACGCCCTTCTCTTTCGCAAATAAGCTTGATAGTGGAATTAGAAAAGGTGCAGAGAAGGGCGATAAAAATGATAACGGGGATGGAACGACCTCCCTATGAGGAAAGGCTAAAGCAGCTAGGGCTCTTCAGCTTGGAGAAAAGATGGCTGAGGGGAGATATGATAGAGGTCTATAAAATAATGAGTGGTGTGGAAAGGGTAGTCGTGAAGCATCTGTTTACTCTTTCCAAAAATACTAGGACTAGGGGGCATTCAATGAAGCTACAATGTAGTAAATTTAAAACGAATCAGAGAAACATTTTATTCACTCAACCTGTAATTAAACTCTGGAATTCGTTGCCAGAGAATGTGATAGAGGCAGTTAGCTTAGCGGGGTTTAAAAAAGGTTTGGACGGCTTCCTAAAGGAAAAGTCCATAGATCATTATTAAAATGGACTTGGGGAAAATCCACTGCTTATTTCTGGGTTAAGCAGTATAAAATGTTTTGTACTTTTTTGTGACCTGGATTGACCACTGTTGGAAACAGGATGCTGGGCTTGATGGACTTTTGGTCTGTCCCAGTATGGCAATACTTATGTACTTAAGCCCAGGAGTAGCCTAGTGGTTAGTACAGCGTGCTTTGACCCTAGGGAACTGGCTTCAATTTCCACTGCAGCTCCTTGTAACTCTGGGCAAGTCACTTAGCCCACCTTTGCCCCAGGTACAAAATAAATACTTGTATATAATATGTAAACCACTTTGATTGTAGCCACAGAAATGTGGTATATCGTCTCACTCTCTTTCCCTTAAATTGGGACTACCGCTGACCCAACACAGCTGCCAGTGGTAGTTCTGCCCCGAGTGTGCACCATTTCCAGGGGAAAAATACAACCCCCAGAAATGGCTTGCACGGTGGTAATCAGCCATCGCTGCATGCTGCCGTGTTACCTCAGGAGCCTTTTTTGCCACCTCAGTGGGTGGTGGTAAGGGTTCCACGCTGTAAGAGTTCTCTTACCACATGGTCATGTTTGTCTGGGGGCTTTTTACCTGCTGCGGTAAAAAGGTTCCTGGCGCGTGGGAAAAACAGCCCCCCCCCCCCCCGCTGCTAGCACAGGGCCCTTTTCACGTAGCTTGGTAAAAGGACCCCATAGTGTACAAGTAACCTGGAACTCACCCGGGTTAACTCTGGACCAGGGTCAGCGGGGGACATCTCTCTCTCACTGCTTGAACTTCACAGCATCAACTCACTCTCAGGCCACTTGCCCACACACACTTCCAACATCCTCCCAGTTGAGCTGGGAATGGAAATGGTCCGGAATATTAATTAGGGGTTTGAGAGGCAATCATCTAATTCGGGACTCCCTTCAGCTTTCCAGTCCAGGAACCACATGACACTCCAAGAGGGTTAAGAACAACTTAAGCTTTTATTGTAACTTTGGCATTTAGTAATTCTTACTGCGATCATCTATAACATAGTCAGTGATGTACAGTAACTCCAATCATGCTTCTCAAAGGTGCAAGTATCAGTTTCTTCTCAGGGCTATACACGTGCATAATCCCTTTTATACCTGTCCTGCATCCAGATGTAATCCCAGACTAGCTGTTACTCCTCCTGATGTACTCCATTACCATCAGGCAGGAATCCAGGAATCCTTCTTCACTCCAGGTTTGGGCAGGCTTATCACTGCCCCAAAATCCCGCTTACAGGCCGGACTCCCCAACTCTGCCTGAAGCTCTGACTCTCTCCACCAGTTGCTGCAAGTCAACAACAATTGTTTCTTAATTCTAGTCTACAAGAGTGGCACCACAGGATCCCCCTTCTTTTCTTAGGGTCACTCGGCAAGGGGTTAGTAGGGAAAGCTTAAGGCAACCAAGGACACTTTCTCACTCTAGATTTTCCCTTTTATATCCTCTTAAACTCCTCTCAGGGACCTCCCCTCAGGGACTCTCTACCTGGGCTCATTCTATCAGCAAGGGGTTACACATAGTTTGCAGGACTCACACTTATATGCAAATTATACAGGTATTATTCTGACTTTGGTGCACATTTACACCAGTGCTATGGCTGGTATAAGTATTTACACTTAACTTATAGGTGTCTATTTTTGTGGTTATGCTAGTATTAAATAGAAGAAATAAGGCATATATAGAAGAAATATTCTCCTTTAGAGAATAGGTCCTATGAAGCATCCAATTATAAATCTGCCCTCTGTATGTATTCTGTGATAGTTGAAGACCATAATATGAGTATTTGTAGTTTAAAACTGGTTTCTGAACTTACTGAGCAAGAAATTTAGATGCAACTAGTATCTAGTATTTAGCTTGTCATGCATCTGCTGATTCTTTTTTGTCTGGTCATCATCACTGTTCCCCCTAACTGAGCAGGAGTCCTTCAACTACCAGTGGGTGATGTTGCATCAGTATTGTGTTTTCAATTGCTAGTGACATCAGGTTCCCGGAGTTCTGCAGATTTTGCCTGTCCCTCACTGTTGAAAATGTGATAGCAAAAGAGCGCCTCCTACTGGCAGGACTTTAGAAGGCGGACTCCCACTCAGCTTGGAGCAATGGTTCCCAAACCTGGTCCTGGAGGCACCACAGCCAGTCAGGTTTTCAGGATATCCACAATGCCTATTCATGAGAGAGATTTGCATGCACTGCCTCCACTGGCTGAAGTGTCTCCAGCACCAGGTTTAGGAACCACTGGCTTAGAGGGAACAGGGGTCATCATCCTTCCCGCTCATCCCTTCTCTCCCTCTCTCAATTCAGTTTTCCTCCTCGGCTGATCTGTTCTTTAATTTCTTACTCACACTATATTTGAAGCCTGCTTTTCATTATGCCCTGTCTTTATGGATCTCTCTTTCTTTGCTTGTATGATCTGTGCCATGTAACAACATGCTTTTCTAATTCTTCCAAAGGCAAAATGTAGGGCAGAAGAAAATGCTTTAAAAGGTATAAAAAGTAATTCCAATTTTGAGAAAATCTCTGGGCTCAGGGAGATCCTAGTATTTGTGCTTGGTCTGGGGTACAGACATTCCTTTCCTCTTGCCTGGGCAACCCAGCAGCTGGCACTGCAGTAAACATATCATTTTGCACCTGGTAAACACACATACAAACATTCCAGCTCTGTTACATCAGTGTTTTGCTCTGTTCACAAAAAAAAAAAATAAAAAAATAATGAACTTGTGGTTGTGTAATAGAACAGCTTGAAATGATTTCTCTTTTGGATTATTATTTCTCTGATCACTATTTGACTGGGTAGGGAGAAGTAGAGAGAGAGAGAGAGCAGGAGAAAGGGAGTGGGCAGGCAGGGTTGGAACAGATAGATTTGACTCAGAAGCACAAACATTCTAAGAAAACTTCCAAAAACAATGACAAAAATATAAAAGTGAGCATAGCATGCTGACTTTCTGAAAGTATTATCTTCTCTAAAGTCCTTTGCCCAAAAAACAAGATGCCACAGTTGTACGCTATGGCTTTTATGTGAGTATCCAAAATGTGTTTCCCAATTCACCTGTCTATATATACACTTTTCATTATTGCATACTCTTACCCATGCTTTTCTTTTCTCAAGACTAGATTACTGCAACCCTATTTATGCAAGTTTACCATTTTCTCAGGTCTAAAGGCTTCAAACCCTATAGAACTCCGCAGCCAGATTGCTTCCAAAGGTTCAGGGGCCCTTTTACTAAACCACGTAAGTGTCTATGTGTGCCCAATGCATGCCAAAATGGAGTTACTGTATGGCTACCATGTGGCACTTGCGGTAATTTAATTTTTGCCGTGCGTCCGATACACGAGGCCAAAAAATAATTTTTATTTTCTACAGCACGTATTGGATGTGTGCCAAGTGGCATTTGGCGCGTGTACCTCATGAAAGGCTACAGAGGAAATTGGAGGGTCATGGGATAGGAGGAAATGTCCTATTGTGGATTAAAAACTGGTTGAAGGATAGGAAACAGAGAGTGGGGTTAAATGGGCAGTATTCACAATGGAGAAGGGTAGTTAGTGGGGATCCTCAGGGGTCTGTGCTAGGACCGCTGCTTTTTAATATATTTATAAATGATTTAGAGATGGGAGTAACTAGCGAGGTAATTAAATTTGCTGATGACACAAAGTTATTCAAAGTCGTTAACTCGCGACAGGATTGTGAAAAATTACAGAAGGACCTTACGAGACTGGGTGTCTAAATGGCAGATGACGTTTAATGTGAGCAAGTGCAAGGTGATGCATGTGGGAAAAAAGAACCCGAATTATAGCTACGTCATGCAAGTTTCCACGTTAGGAGTTATGGACCAAGAAAGGGATCTGGGTGTCATCGTTGATGATACACTGAAACCTTCTGCTCAGTGTGCTGCTGCGGCTAGGAAAGCGAATAGAATGTTGGGTATTATTAGGAAAGGTATGGAAAACAGGTGTGAGGATGTTATAATGCTGTTGTATCGCTCCATGGTGCGACCACACCTTGAGTATTGTGTTCAATTCTGGTCGCCGCATTTCAAGAAAGATATAGTGGAATTGGAAAAGGTGCAGAGAAGGGCGACTAAAATGATAGCGGGGATGGGACGACTTCCTTATGAAGAAAGACTAAGGAGGCTAGGGCTTTTCAGCTTGGAGAAGAGACGGCTGAGGGGAGACATGATAGAGGTATATAAAATAATGAGTGGAGTGAAACAGGTGGATGTGAAGCGTCTGGTCACGCTTTCCAAAAATAATAGGACTAGGGGGCATGCGATGAAACTACAGTGTAGTAAATTTAAAACAAATCGAAGAAAAGTTTTCTTCACCCAATGCATAATTAAACTCTGGAATTCGTTGCCGGAGAACGTGGTGAAGGCGGTTAGCTTAGCAGAGTTTAAAAAGGGGTTAGACGGTTTCCTAAAGGACAAGTCCATAAACCACTACTAAATGAACTTGGGAAAAATCCACAATTCCAGGAATAACATGTATAGAATGTTTGTACGTTTGGGAAGCTTGCCAGGTGCCCTTGGCCTGGATTGGCCGCTGTCGTGGACAGGATGCTGGGCTCGATGGACCCTTGGTCTTTTCCCAGTGTGGCATTACTTATGTACTTATGTAGGTCATTACTACCTGGTTACTGTGTGAGACTTTACCGCTAGGTCAATGGCTGGTGGGAAAGTCTCAGACCAAAAAAGGATGCGCAGCAATTTTCATTTTGCTGCACATCCATCTTCGGCGAAATTTTTTAAAAAAAGGCCTTTTTTACAGGTGCGCTGAAAAATGATTCTGCGTGCGCCCAAAACCTGCGTCTACACTACCGCGGGCCATTTTTCAGCACACCTTAGTAAAAGGACCCCTCAAAAATTAAATCATATTACCTCTCTACTAGTGTGTCTAAACTGGCTCCCAGTCCCATTTTAAAATTCTCTCACTAATAAAGCATACAATTTGGGCTTACCACAATATCTTTCTTTGTTGACAGTACTTTACACTCCCATACGTGCATTCAGATCATTGGATGCACACTGTTTGTTTCTTCGAAATCCTAAGCAGGCTCACTATAAATCTACCTGCCATTCTGCTTTCTTTTTCCTAGCCCTGAAATTGTGGAACAACATCCATCAGCAATTCGTAGTGAGTCATCATGCAGGAAATTTAAAAACTTGCTAAAAACACATTTTGTTGCTGTAGCATATGGAGCAAAGGCCAGATGTTAGACACCTGGACTTATGAGTGCATTTTGTCTGCTCTTGGTTGAGTGTTTTCCTTTTCCTTTTATCATTGTAGTTTCTTTCTGGTTTTGATTAGTTTTAATACGCACACCATTGTGATCTGCACACATATTGCCATTAAACCACCTGCTGGTATGGAGAACATTTACAGGAACCACAAGTCATACCGGACCGGATTCAGTAAATGATGCACAAAGTTAGGAACTGTTAAAATCTGTGCTAAGCTAGTACTCAGTAAAGGGCGCACTGCGCAGGACGCCCTTTGCAGAATATTAGCATACCATCCAGCTTATTTTCAAAAGAGAAAAACGCCTATAGTGTGACCTAAATCGGGAGATAGACGTTTGTCTCGCAAAGGCGCCCAAATCGGTATAATCGAAAGCCGATTTTGGGCGTTTCCAACTGCACTCCATCGCGGAAACGAATAAAGTTGACAGGGGCGTGTCGGAGGCGGAACTGGGGCGTGGTTATCAGCCGAGGAGAGATGGGCGTCTTTAGCTGATAATCGAAAAAAAAGGCGTTTTTACCGTGATTTTGGGTCACTTTTTTTGGACCCTTTTTTTTCACAAACAAGTCCCAAAAAAGTGCCCCAACTGCCCAGATGACTACTGGAGGGAATCGGGGATGACCTCCCCGGACTCCCCCAGTGGTCACTAACCCTCCCACCAAAAAAAACCCACTTTAAAAACTTTTTTCCCAGCCTGTATGCCAGCCTCAAATGCCGTACCATGACAGCAGAATGTGTTCGATCCTGTCACTGCCTTTCCTTGGGTCAGATGTGGCTCTCGGGTGCAGTACAGGGTCACATCAGCATTGCATTGTGGTGGGTGTAGGGTATTGGGCTCCGTGATTTCATTAGCTTGTGTTACAGTCTCACAATGTAGGTAGTTGGTAGGCTCTTCTCCCATGGTGCTTTTCCCCCTGCCTACTAGGTCAGAGTGTGCCCTGTTGTGTTTCCTGTTGTGGTCTATGCGGTAGTGGCCATTTTTGTAAGCCAGTTTTAGTTCCCTTTCCTGTGTTAGCCACGTTAGACAACTTAGTTCTTCCCTTGAATGTGGCTGAATGAGGGCATTGTACAGCATTCTGCCAGTTCTGACCTACTGCTTATCTCAGTACCAGGGAGACTCGTTGCCAGTGGGGCACAACCTCTGATCTGCAGTTAACTGTGAGTAAAGGCGGTTATTCCAATAAAGGACATTTTCGTAGAGATTAGTCTTCAGGTGTCAACTGGTGTGCCAAGGTTATATAGAGCAACCAGTCCTAGAGGCCTGCGTGTATGCAGGTCCCTGGAGCACTTTTAGTGGGTACCGCAGTGCACTTCAGCCAGGTGGCCCCAGGCCCATCCCCCCCCCCACCTGTAACACTTGTGCTGGTAAATGGGAGGCCTCCAAAACCCACTGTACCCACATGTAGGTGCCCCCTTCACCCCTAAGAGCTATGGTAGTGTTGTACATTTGTGGGTTTTGGGGGAGGGGGGTTGGGTGTTCAGCATGTGGGAGCTTTTTCTGAAGTCCACCGCACTGACGTAGGGTGCCCAGTTGGTGTCCTGGCATATCAGGGGGGCGAGTGTACTACGAATCGTGGCCCCCTCCTACGACCAAATGGCTCGGATTAGGACGTTTTTGAGCTGGGTGTTTTTAGTTTCCATTATCGCTAAAAAAAACAAACGCCCAGCTCAAAAACGTCCATTTTTTCGAAAATACAGTTCGGCCCGCCCCTTCACGGACCCATTCTCGGAGATAAATGCCCATGGAGATAGGCGTTTCCGTTCTATTATGCCCCTCTATGTTTCCCATTCCTAACTTTGGATACATGGGCTTACATTTGCCAAAAGCTGGTGTAAATCCATACACCCAACTATTCTATAACATTGAGCCTAATTTCTGAGAATGCCCTGACTTGCCCGTGCTTCTCCCTTTTGAGTTACATACTATGAAATTTAGGCATACATGTTCTAAAATAGAACAGAGTGGAAGAGTAGCCTAACGGTTAGTGGAGTGGGCTAAAATCCTGGGGAACTGGGTTCAATTCCCACTGTAGCTCCTTGTGATCCTGACCAAGTCACTTATCCTTCCATTGCCTTGGGTACAAAAAACGTAGATTACGAGCCCACTTTACGGAGACGGGAAGGCAGTAGAACTAGAGGACGTGAATTGAGGTTGAAGGGGGGGGCAGACTCAGGACTAATGTCAGGAAGTATTTTTTCACGGAGAGGGTGGTGGATATGTGGAATGCCCTCCCGCGGAAGATGGTGGAGATGAAATCGATAATGGAATTCAAACATGCGTGGATATAAACACAAAGGAATCCTGTTTATAAGGAATGGTTCCGTGGAATCTTAGCGGAGATTGGGTGGCAACGCCAGTAATCGGAAACAAAACGGGAGCTGGGCAGACTACGGGAGAAGTCTACGCCCTGATCGTGACTGAATAGATAGGGATGGGCTGGAGTGTAAATTTTAAGGAACTTCGATGTTAGCTTCAGAACTTAGTACAAGAACAATGCTTGGCAGGCTTCTACGGTCTGTGCCCTGAGAAAGGCAAGGACAAATCAAATTCAGGTATACATATAAAGTATCACGTACCATGTAAAATGAGTTTATCTTGGGCAGACTGGATGGACCGTTCAGGTCTTTATCTGCCATCATTTATTATGTTACTAGGGACAGAGAAAGTACCTGCATATAGGGGATCTTTTACAAAGCGGCAGTAAGCCCAATATGGACTTACTGCACGCTAAATCTGAACTGCTGGCCCAATGCAGCCGCCAGCAGTAGTTCTAGGTCGAGCATGTGCCATTTCCGGCACTCCATAAATTTTAATTTTTTTCCTAGCATGGCAGTAACCCAACGGTAATCGGGCATTGCTGCATGCTGCCCGGTTACCTTCAGGATACCGCGGGAGCCCTTACCGCCACCTCAATGGGTGGTGATAAGTGCTCCCCGCCGCATTGTCACATGGTAAGAGTTATCTTACTGTGTGACCATTTTGGGGGGCATTTTAACAGCTTAGTAAAATGACCCCCTAATGCATCTAGGAGCACCATAGAAATAAGTAATGCCACACTGGGAAAAGACCAAGGGTCCATCGAGCCCAGCATCCTGTCCACGACAGCGGCCAATCCAGGCCAAGGGCACCTGGCAAGCTTCCCAAACGTACAATCATTCTATACATGTTTTTCCTGGAATTGTGGATTTTTCCCCAAGTCCATTTAGTAGTGATTTATGGACTTGTCCTTTAGGAAACCGTCTAACCCCCTTTTAAACTCAGCTAAGCTAACCGCCTTCACCACGTTCTCCGGCAACGAATTCCAGAGTTTAATTATGCGTTGGGTGAAGAAAGATTTTCTCCGATTTGTTTTAAATTTACTACACTGTAGTTTCATCGTATGCCCCCAGTCCTAGTATTTTTGGAATACTAGGGTGTAGGAGAGATTTGTGCATACCTAATTATTGCCAATTAACTACAATAATTGTTTTTTTAGCACCTAATTGACCAATTAATTTATGCACACATCTGGGATCCATGACCAAATTTGGGCAACCTATATAAAATCTGGAGATCTATGCCTCCAACATAATTATAATAACTGTGTATGCCTGCTACCCAGACTTCTGTCATAGTGCCTACATTCTGGCACAGTCTGGCACACTTGACAGCTTGGAGAGTGGCAAACTCACTGGAGGATGACTGCTAAGTAAGCTCACTACATCCACCCACAACTTTGCAGTCACTAACCTGCTTTTTCTCTCCCCACAAATGATTCCCTCTTCATACCACAACTAACCTTGTGAGCCTCTGGGATCATCAGTGCTGTGATGCACCAACCCTATAACAGAAGGTGCACTAGTACCTTCTCCTGTCTCTTTTGCAGGTAACAGAGGCTATTCTCTCAGAACATGGCTGATGACATCCCAAGAGCACAGCTCCAGAGAGATATAATGAGAGACACAGGAAAACCAGGGCTGTCATCGAGAAGACATTTGAGATGTTGAAATCCTGCTTTTGGTGACTGGATAGGATGGCAGAAATCTTTTCTACATCCCAGGCAAAGTGTATGGCATCCTCTGGCTTGCTGAATGCTTCACAACCTTGCCATCAACTGGTGGATGCCTGAACTGGAGGCACCAATGCTAAACCCAGATAGTGATGAGGAGGGTGAGACTAGGAAGCTTGGGGACCTGATGCCCCCATAGGACCACCAGCATGCAGTGGGCAGAAAGTAATGAACTCATCCAGACACATTTCTTGTGTGTAAGTGAAATGTTTATTACGAGAGACCCAGGGCACAACAACAAAAAATCAAACAAATACCATCCAATATTCAGCCTGCAGCTTCTATTAGAGATCATGACAGCCATTTTACACAGGCTGCCACCATGGGCAGGAATGAGTAAGCATCACTCTTATCCATACAACCCCACTAGACCACTAGGTATGTACAAGTAGGCCCCGGGGGGGGGGGGGGGCCTACAGAGAGGTAGGGGTTAAGCAGGGGTCCTTGGTCAGCTCGTAAAGATGTGCCTGGTGAGAGGGAGGAGGGATTGGTTTGTGGGAGAGAGAGGGGGCAAGTGTCGCAACCTGGAAGCTAACTGGGTACCGGCCAAAATTCAGACCCAGTTAGCTTAGCAACTGAAGTTAGAGCAGTCTTTTTATCTGTCCTAACTGTAGACATTTACCTACCTGGTAAGTGGTCTGAATATGGCCACTAGTGGGTTAGGTCCATCTCCTCCCATGCTGTGCCCAAGTTCCATCCACAGACCGTGCAGGTGTGGTCTGTGGTGATATTCAGTGGCACTGCCTGGTTAAGTGCCACTGAATATCACTACATGAGTGGCCAGAAGCAATTTAACCTGGCAGGAGCCTCTCTTGCCCAGTTAAATCTCTTTGAATATTGGGCCCATAGTGTGTATAACAATGCCAATGTACCACACCCCTCAAAAATCCCTCCCTCCCCCATGTGTGTCACTGTATATGTATTGTGTGCCCAATTGCCCAACCCTTCTTGTGACTCATGAACATTTACTGTTCATTTATTTATATTCTGCTTTTCCCAAGGCAAAGTACAAAAAAATGATACAACTGTACATATATCTAGCCATGTCATAAAATCAAGACACATAATAGCAATTAGTTGGAATCACAACTGAAATTTTTGAGTGTAATATTAGACAATTGTTTAAATTTTGAATCCCATCTACATCTGTTAATAGCAAAGATGTTTAAATTATTGTGGAAGTTAAGACATATTGGACTAAATTCTATATATGGCGCCTGCAAAATCGGCACTGAAAATATTTCCACCTTGGTGTATTCTATAAACCGCATCTAGGTTTAAGCACAGTTTATAGAATATGCCTAGTGGGTTTATAGAATACGCCTATCAGCCATGCCTGTGCCTAAGTCTTGGTGCATCCATTTATGCCAAGTAAAACTTGGTGTAAATACTGGTGTCTAAGTTAGGTGCAGAGAAGGTATATTCTATAACTCTGTGTATGGATTTTTGGAACCCCCATGGCCCACCCATTCCATTCCCATAGCCACTCCCCCTTTTTGGCAGTGCACATTAGAATTTATGCACACCAATTTATAGAATATGCCTAGCAAGTTGTGAGCATAAATTCTAATTGATGCAATTATTGTCAATAATTGCATGTTAAGTGGAAATTATTGGCGCTGATTGGCTTTTAAAATAATTAAATTATGCGTGCAAATCCAGAATATGACCGGATTTGTACATGCAGTTTTGATCACGCTATATAGAATTTGGGGGATTAGGGCTTACTCTGAAGTACAGCCACTAATAATGGCACATTTGGACTATTGCAACATTTTTTATGTTGGACGTCATGTATCTATTTGGCATCAACTAGAGACAATACAGAACACAGCAACCCAACTGATATGTAAATCTACTAACGTCTATGTTTACTAAGGTGCGCTATAGGCGCGTTAGAGTTGTTAACGCGTGTTAAACGTTAACATGCTCATAGAAGTTTATAGGCTTGTTAGTGTTTAATGCGCCTTAACCCAATTTCGTACTCAGGAACGTTCATGTATTACTATAATTTATTCTTCCAATTTCTTACTCAGGAACTTTTATGTATTACCATAATTTATTCTTCCTTAACATATATATGCACATGATATATATCTATACCTTGATCTGTTCACGTATGTTATGTTACATGTATGTTACCATGTATGTATGCAACTTAACACATTACCATTTGTAATTCTGTTACCCGGAAATGGCAACTGCCATTACGGCAAATGTAAGCCACATTGAGCCTGCAAATTGTTGGGAAAATGTGGGATACAAATAAATAAATAAATAAAGGTGCATTAAAAACGCTAACACACCTTAGTAAACATACACAAAGTGCCAGGCCATTGCTTTGTAAACTCCACTGGCTTCTGATAGTGGCATGTTCAGTTTTTAAGTTATGTTGTTTGTTTTTTTAATCTTATATTGCCAAACCCTTCTGTATATAGTAATTTATTTATTTGTTGCATTTGTATCCCACATTTTCTCACCTATTTGCAGGCTCAATGTGGCTTACATTATGCCTTTGTGGTGATCGCCATTTCCGGAATGAGAAATACAAAGTGGTATTGCATTAAAGTTCATAAGTGATAGAGTAGATTCAGCAACCAAGTATAGAGAATTCATTGTCGTAATGAGAAATAAAGTGGTATTGCGTTAAAGTACATTCGGAACAGAGTAAATTAGGCAGTCAAGTATAGAGAGTTCGGTTTTGTCCAGTTCTGGTATGATTTTTGTTGTCTGGTATTTAGGATGGATCATTGTGGTATGCCTTTTTGAATAGGTTGGTTTTTAGTAATTTTCAGAAGTTAGTTATGTTGTGTATTGTTTTTGTGGCTTTTGGTAGTGCATTCCATAGTTGCGTACTTATGTAGGAGAAGCTGGATGCATGTTAGTTTATATTTTAAATTTATATTAAATCTCTATATTTAGTAAAAATTGGGTCAGCAATTCTAGATATTGACGAGGAGTAGCCTAGTGGTTAGTGCAGTGAACTTTGATCCTGGGGAACTGAGTTTAATTCCCACTGCAGCTCCTTGTGACTCTGGGCAAGTCACTTAACCCTCCATTGCCCCTAGTACAAAATAAGTACCTGAATATATGTAAACCACTTTGAATGTAGTTGCAAAAACCACAGAAAGGCGGTATATCAAGTCCCATTTCCCTTTCCCTTCACCTTAATGAATAATTTATAAGAAAGAATTCTCCTTAACTGTTCCATATCAAGCAGCAAAATGGTGGAATATACTGCCAAAGAACATACAGTATGCTAACTAAACAATTTTTTGAAAGCTGTTAAAAACTTGGTTATTCTAGATGTTTGCACTTTGTTGAATTGAAATAATTTTATGGCTTCAATATTATGTAGGTTTTAGGGTTTCCCCCATTTCTTTGTAAGCTAAAGAACATACGTTTTATGAATCTAACTAGTAAAAAAGGCCCGTTTCTGTTTGAAATGAAACGGGCGCTAGCAAGGTTTTCCTTGGAGTGTATGTTTCAGAAAGAGCGTGTGTGAGAGATGGATCGTGTCTGTCAGAGAGAGAATGTGAGAGAGAGAGTGTGTGTGTTTGATCACCAAGCCCTACCCCCCCCCCTCGGCGTATCACCCTCCCCCCGGCGCATCACCAAGCCCCTCCCCCCCGCCCACATCAACCCCCTCAGCCCCCTTAGCCGCAAATACTAACTCTGTCTGGCCGCTGCTGCTGCTGCTCCTGTTGAGCAGCAGCAGCCCGTACATAACGAAAAAAAGAAAAAAAAATCTTACAACTAAAACGCACCTCCGTAGACAGCCATCTCACATTGGCTGACGTAAGGGATTTGCGTTACAAGACGTATGAGGAGAGACTTGATGACCTGAACATGTATACTCTGGAAGAAAGGAGAAACAGGGGTGATATGATACAGACGTTCAAATATTTGAAAAGTATTAATCCGCAAACGAACCTTTTCCGGAGGTGCAAAGGCGGTAGAACGAGAGGACATGAAATGAGATTGAAGGGGGGCAGACTCAAGAATAATGTCAGGAAGTATTTTTTCACGGAGAGAGTAGTGGATGCTTGGAATGCCCTCCCGTGGGAGGTGGTGGAAATGAAAACGGTAACAGAATTCAAACACGCGTGGGATAAACATAAAGGAATCCTATTCAGAAGGAATGGATCCTAAGGAGCTTAGCCGAGATTGGGTGGCAGAGCCAGCCGGTGGTGGGAGGCGAGGATAGTGCTGGGCAGACTTATACGGTCTGTGCCAGAGCCGGTGGTGGGAGGCGGGGCTGGTGGTTGGGAGGCGGGGATAGTGCTGGACAGACTTATACGGTCTGTGCCCTGAAGAGGACAGGTACAAATCAAAGTAGGGTATACACAAAAAGTAGCACATATGAGTTTGTCTTGTTGGGCAGACTGGATGGCCCATGCAGGTCTTTTTCTGCCGTCATTTACTATGTTACTATGTTACTATGTCTCTGCAGCCGCTCCTCCTCTCCCCTCTGATGTTGCTGTGCTCCTCCTCAGGGGCAGTGACGTAGAGGGGAGAGGAGGAACTGCTGCAGAGACTTCAGCCAATGTGAGATGGCTGTCTACGGAGGTGCGTTTTAGTTGTAAGATTTTTTTTTTTTCGTTATGTACGGGCTGCTGCTGCTCAACAGGAGCAGCAGCAGCAGCAGTGGACGGTCAGAGTTAGTATTTGCGGCTAAGGGGGCTGAGGGGGGTGATGTGGGCGGGGGGGAGGGACTTGGTGATGCGCCGGGGGGGAGGGTGATACGCCGAGGGGGATAGGGGCTTGGTGATCCGTCGTTACAGAGGGCCTTGGGTGATGCGCGGGGGGGGGGGCAGGATGGGAGGGGAGGGGAGTGTCGCTGGACATGGGTGGCTAGCAGGGGGAGGGGAGGGTCGCAGCGCGGGTGGTTGGCAGGCAGTGTCGAGCGATTCCTAGGTAGGGGGAGGCCTACTCCTCCCCCTGCCTGAGTCGTTTGCTGCTGGCTGGGTCGGAGGAGTACCTACTCCTCCCCCTGCCATTGTACACTCGCTGCAACCGATTCGCTTATCCCTGCTTCACAGCTCCTCCCCTCTCCCTGACGTCACTTATCTACTCCATCTAACTCTGGCCGGAAACCACGGTTCCAGGCAGCCTCAGAACGTTGGAGGTGAGAATTATTATATAGGATTGTTCGACCTTTTAAAAGCTGTTAATAATTTGTTTATTTTAGAAATTTGAATCATATATTATATATTCTCTAGGATTTGCTCTACTCTTTATTATGGGTATTTTCAGCGTATAAACGCTAATTGTAATGTAATTAAAATTGAACATAAGAACATAATGAAAACTAAAAATAGAATTGAATACAATTTTTTTAAATTATAATTCTTGCTAATATATGTAAGATCTCATTACTCCCATCCTTAGATACACTACACTCCATAACACCCATTGATCAATGGAGCAAAAAAAAAAAAAAATATTACCACTATGACTCCTCTCTTACATACACAACATTGGCCAGGAGTCGTATTCAGTATAAAATCTTGATACTCAACTCATTAAGCATACTAAACTGGCCAGTCTCCATATGATTCCTTGATGCTCATTCCTTATGTCCAGGCCATGTTCACTCAGCCAATACAAACCTTTTAGTAACACCATCTGTTTTTGTAATCGTTTTGGACTCCTCTCATTCCTTCTGCTGTTTAGAACCTTCTTTATGGAACCAAATCCCCCCCCCCCCCCCCTTCCTCTGTGCCTTGAGTCTTCACTGAAGAACTTCAAGCTGCACTGAAAGCATGTTTTTTTTTAATAAGGTCTTCCTCTAATATACTTGATTTTTACCTTACTTTTTTTGATATGTTTATCCTTCTCTCTCCTCTTTATTTTAGTTGGGTCACTATTAATGTCATAATTATCCTCATGTGTCCTGCTACTTCAGCTATTTATTGGAATAATATTTATTGTATTATTCATCTCTTGTTTTGTCTGTTTCCTTGTTAATTGTTGATATTGTCAGATGTGTTACAGTATCATTATTGCAATAACTGCATACTCCTTTGATGCTCAAGCCACTTGCGGTATAGCAAATGTATAAAAAAATAAAATGAGTAATGAATACATCACTGATATTACTTAGAGTCTCTAAAACTATTTGTGAATATGAAAGCTTTTAACTGTTCTCTAAAAGAAGCAGTATTGGTCATCAACCTAAGCTGTACTGGAGTACAGTTTCATTCCTTTGGACCAGAAATGAAAAATGTACATTGTCTGTTTTCTTCAAAATGGATTTTCTAAGTACTGGAGTTGTCAAGTACATTATGCTCTCAGAAAAAACAACACAAAACAACAAACATCTGCCTGGTTTATACACTTTCAAAGTGTAAGTGCATACATGCATCAGTTTTGAACTACCACCTGGCTACCATGTGGTCTGGATGGTAAATTCATATTTTACGCGCATCCGCTGCATGCATGCGGAAAATTTTCCAGCGCATGGTGCTAACCGAACGGTAATCGTCGTTGTACGCGCACTGATGATTACTGCCCAGATAATGCGTGAGAACTTACCGCTAAGTCAATGGGTGGCAGTAAGGTCTCAGGCCCAAAATAGACGTGTGCCAATTTTCATTTTGCCACATGTCAATTTTCGGCCAAAAAAAGGCCTTTTTTGCAGGTGCGCTGAAAAATGGATCTATGCACGTCCAATACATGCATCTAGGCCATTTTTCGGCGCACTTTAGTAAAAGGACCCCAAACAGTGTGGTGCATTTTGACTCAAGGCGCTATGTATCAAAAGCAAAATTTTGAAAACAATCTTTTTCTCTACTGGGAACCAGTATAGTTTACTTAAAGTAATATGTTAGAAACAAGAAATCCCTGTTACAAGACAGGTGGTCATTTTTTAAACAATTTGCAAAGATTTAGTACCAGAGATAAGATGGCCCAAATGTAGTGCATTACAATAATCCAATTAACATCAAGGTGTTGTGTAGATGACCACTGCCGCTGAAACGTTGGAGGGACCAGCCTGTTCATCCCTGCTGCCCTCCTCCACTACTAGATGACTCACTGCATGATGGACCAAAAAAGGCTTAGCCAGTGACTGTACAAAGACTTTGTTGAGACATATTGGGACTCATTTTCAAGGCACTTAGACTTTACAAAGTTGCATAGGTTACTAAGGGCCTCATTTTCGAAAGAGAAAAACATCTAAAAAGTGGCATAGAGCAGCATTTGGATGTTTTTCTCCCCAAAGGGGGGAATAATCGAACAGCGCCAGCGAAATAGATTGCCGGCGATCTATTTTGGCGGCGCTGCACACAGCTGGCCGAACCGTATTATTGAAAAAGATGGCCGGCCATCTTTTCTTTCAATAATATGGTTTAGCCAGGCCAAATGCCAGAGTTCTCCGGGTTTGAGATGGCAGGTTTTGTTTTTCAGCGATAATGGAAACTAAAAGCGGCCATCTCAACCCCGGCTAAATCCAAGCCATTTGCTCGTGGGAGGAGCCAGCATTTGTAGTGCACTGGTCCCCCTGACATGCCAGGACACCAACCGGGCACCCTAGGGGGCACTTCTAAAAATTAAAAAAAATATATACAAATAGCTCCCAGGTGCTGAGCCCCCGAACCCCCCCCCCCCCCCAAACCCACTCCCCACAACTCTACACCATTAACATAGCCCTTATGGATGAAGGGGGCACCTACATGTGGGTACAATGGGTTTTGGGGGGGTATGGAGGGCTTAACACTTAGCACCACAAGTGTAACAGGTAGGGGGGGATGGACCTGGGTCTGCCTGCCTGAAGTGTGCTGCACTCATTAAAAACTGCTCCAGGGCCTTGCATACTGCTGTCAGGGAGCTGAGTATGACATTTGAGGCTGGCATACAGGCTGGCAAAAAAGGTTTTCATTTTTTTAGTGTGGGAGGGAGTTGGTGACCACTGGGGGAGTATGGGGAGGTCATCCCCCCATTTCCTCTGGTGGTCATCTGGTGAGTTGGGGCACCTTTTTGAGGCTTGGTCGTGAAAATAAAAGGACCAAGTAAACCCGGTGAAATACTGATTAATGCCACTTTTTTTTCCATTATTTGCGAAAGCCGGCCATCTGGTAGCCATGCCCACGCCCGCCTATGCCCCGCCTTCGCTACGCTGCCAACACGCCCCCTTGAACTTTCGCTGGCTCGGCGACGGGAAAGCAGCGATGGTGTCAAAAAAGCAGCTTTCGATTATACCAATTTCGCCGCTTTTGAGAGATCGCTGGCCATCTCCTGATTTATGACGGAAGATGCCCGGCGATCACTTTCGAAAATAAGCCTGAAAGTCTCCAAATCAATATTTTCAAAATCCATTTTCTAGATGTTTTTCTATGCAGTTCGTCTGCAGTGCATCCAAATCTTAACGGGGCTTGTTAAGGGCAGGATTTGGGTTTTCCTAAGACATGGACATTTTTCATCCATAATGGAACAAAACAAAAATGTCTAGGACTAAAACTAAGATGTTTTGAGCTTGACCTGTTTTAATGGCAACTAAGCCACAAAAAAGTGTCTTAAATGACCAGATGACCACTTGGAATAAAAGAGACCAGCAGCAGCAGGAGATGATGTTTAATGAAGGCATTTCCTGCTGTCCCTGGAAACAGAGCTGTTCAACGGGAGATCCCTGCACTCCGGCAAGAGTGCGGGAGATGACTCGCAAAAGCAGGAGTCTCTCACTGAAAGTGGGAGACTTGGCAGATCTGTTTATGATGAAGACCGCTGACCATTTTAGTAACCACCCTCTAGACCAACTTCATCCTCTTTATATCTTTTTGAAGGTGCAGTCTACAGAATTGTACACAATATTCTGAATGAGGTCTCACCAGAGTCTTATACAGAGGCATCATCACCTCCTTTTTCCTACTGGCCATTCCTCTCCCTATGCACCCAAGCATCCTTCTGACTTTCACAGTTGCCTTTTCTACCTGTTTGGCCACCCTTGAGATTAAGCATTAAGCATCTTAGCCTCGGCTACAGACGCCCTCGGCAGATCAAGACTGGCCAGATATACATTAACATCCATATGAGGTTCCGCAGGGCAGAATATAAAGAAGAATAAAACTCATGCAAAGTCGACAGGATCCCATTGTCAGAGTGCCTGCGATTCCCCCCAGTGTCCCGCAGGGTAAGGATGCGGCTAGGTCCAACACTTTTCTATATAAGCCTAGGTAATAGTTCACCACTTTTATTAGCAAACTGAAACAATTTATATTTGTAGTAGCCTGCCGATTTACTAGCATAGAGTGTACCAGGGTGCTTAGGGCCTGTTGAGCCTCCAACAACTGTGTCTTTGTGGATAGAATAGGATGGTGGCCATAATGCCTCCACAAAGTTGTTACTTGTCTCTCCAAATGCAAAATCTTGCAGTTCTGAGCCTTTTTCTGATGGCTTGAATAGGCAATCACCTCACCTATCAATACTGCTTTGGCAGCCTCTCAAAAAAGGATAGGAGCCTCCCTGCGAGCCTGATGGGTTTCTGCATATGTTTTCCATTTGTAGAGTAAAAATGGAAAAAATTTGCATCTTTATAAAGTGCAATCGGAAATCTCCAGTGAGGGCTCTCCACAGCATTATCCCCAAAACATACTTGCATCTCCACCCAGGCATGGTCTGATATAACAATCGGCCCTATGGTAGCAGTCGTCACATACGAGAAAAACTCTCTGGAAAGCAACAGGTGGTCGATTTTGGACATGGTGGAGTGTGTATGTGAAATATCGATGAACTCCCTGTCAGTTGAATGGAGAGTGCTTCACCCATCCACCAAGTCCAATGAGTCATATAAAAGGGAGACTCCATGCTGCTTTTGCATCAAATCTCGGCCCTAATGATGCATCACATCATTAAAGTCCCCAATAAGAAGTCTAGGCAGCCGATCAAAGGCATGTAAATAGATCAGCAGTGTAGAATAAAATTTCTTATCCCAGGTATTTGGGGCATATATATTACATAACATTTTCTGCCCATTCAAGGTAGCCCAAACCAGCACAAAATGGCCCATTTCATCAGTAATAAGTTTATGCCTGTGCACTTGAACATCTTTCCTAATTAAAATGATCACCCATGCCTTTTTCCCAACAACATCAGAGGCATAGGAAGTGCCCACCCACCATCTGTGTAGCTTGGAATGTTCTATGGCATCCAGATGCATTTCCTGTAGAAATGCAATAGATGCATGCCATTGGTTAAGTATATGAAGTATCTTCTGCCTTTTAATAGGGGAATGTATACCTCCCAAATTCCATGTTGTAACATTAAGCTGTTCCACTTGTGTCCAACAATAAGCCCACAGGTCCAAGATAATAACTCACCAAAGAATCAGGGGGCCGTCCCCGCCTCTGCCCCTCCAGCCAAAAGATAGTGGTCACTACACATTCCTAGTGGTAGATGATCAAGATACACAACCCCTTATGAAGCCCCTACCAGCCCCTCCTTAATCCCCCCAACCTCCTCCCTACATCCTCCTTCCTCGGGCTCATCATCCCACCCATCCACCCCTCCACTATACATACTCCCATCTAAAGGAGCAGGTCTCTTTGGACGATGTGCCCAGACTCCCATCCCCCTCGCCAGTATATACCTTAAAAAAAAAGGAACACCAGGAATATAACAGAAGAAGTAGATAAAATGTATTAGTTCACCAAACCAGCAGCATATGTCCAAATAATAAGCTGCATGTCCCAGTGAAACTCATTGATGTGCTGTATCTCTGAGGAAAAACAGCCAACAGTAATACAATAATAATGAAGAATTAAAAAAAATTTTTTTTTAAGGAAATAAGATGTGTTAAATGTCGCCATATAAATGTCTTAAAGGTTGCCATAAAAGAATGTCTCAATAGTCACAGCATACCAACACTTCCAGGACAAAATGCCAACAAACCAAATATTATTCTTACTTAGGGCCAACAAAATCAGGGGGAACATCCAGGGAACCCCACATTCACCCACAGGATCCACCCCTGAAACAGGAAAGAACAACAAAAATATGGTCCTGAACTCCTTCATGTGGCCTTGTCTTCTATTCTTCTCAAGAATTCCTGTGCTGAAGTGACCGACTCAAAGAGATTAGACAGCCCGTTATAGTTGATCCGTAACTTTGCAGGATAATGGAGAACAAACTTAACTTGCCTTGCATGGAGAGCTATGCAGACCAGGGCAAAGGCCCTATACTGGGCCTGAACCTGCATCAAATAGTCTTGAAAACACAGGATTTTTGCCCAATTATAAGCCATCTCAGGCCCAGATCTAACCTTCTGTAATATGACTTGCTTATGGGAAAAATTCAGGACCTTGGAGATTACCGTGGATGGTCCGTTGCTTGGCTTCACACTTCCAGCCTATGCGCTCTCTTCACCTGAAGGGGCGCCAAATGGACCCCGATCTGAAGCTTTTGTGGTATCCACGTTTCTAAAAAAGTATGCAGAACACAGTCCAGCAAAGATTCTGGAAGACTCACCAACCTGAGATTATTACATCTCAATCTGTTCTCCAAGTCATCAATGTGCTGCTCCAAGGCATCTATCCACTTCGGAAGCTTTTGGTGGGCTTGCAACAAGGAATTAGTTTGATCTTCCAAGTCTCCGGTCTTTTGGAGTTGAGCATTTAGTTCTAAATCAAATGCATCCAATCTCTCGTGAGCCTCTTCGGCTCTGTCAAAGATTTGCTGCAGTTTTTTGTCCAATGTCGCTTCCACAGCGACAGTGACCTCCGTGGTTATTTCTGAAGACCAGGTGGAGCTAATGGAAGGACTTGGAGGTGAGCAAGGAGACACCATCTTGCTCTCCTGAGCATGCTGCTTTCAATGATCGAGCTGCCATCACAAGCCGAAAAGTACACTTGAGTAGCGGATGGTGTCCCACAAGCAGGAGATCAGGTAAATTCACAACTTTTGCGATTCAAACAGCACATTATCAGCAAGAGAAGTCTGGGCATGGAGGAGCTTCGCTTTTCAGCTACAGCTCACTCTCATCCTGTCACGTGACCCCCAAAATGCCCCGTTTTATGGATGCACTTGAACTGGGCTTAGAGTGCAGGAAAGTCTAACATTAGGACTTACTAAGCCCCTTTCATAGCACATCTTATTAAAAGGGCCCCTAACTGAAGAGGAAATAGAAAGGAAAGAGAATGACCCAGAGGTGAAGGAATTAATAACTGAGCTCTTAGCCTCTTCAGAAATAGATAAATATGCTGGGCTCCAGGAGAGGGAAAGGTTGCTCAAGTTGAATTTAAAACACCTACACTCCGGTTTACTAAGCAGCGCTTATGTGCTGTCCGTGCACTAGTGCTGAAATGGACCATTCACTTTGAATGGGCTGTGTCGGCACTAGTGCATGGACAGCCGCTAGCGCTGCTTCATAAACAAACCCCCTATAGTAAAGAATATGATATGTAAAATGAATAAGGTCATAACCTGTATGAAGGAACAAGCCATTAATATCACAGAAATTAATCAAATACAATGCTGTGCAGCAAAAATTATTCCTGAGAGAATACAGGGGCAGGAGAAGACGAGAAAGATAACAACTCCTGCTTGAAGAAAACATATTGAAGGAAAAATAAGATCATTGTAAGTAGAGATGTCTCTGATGCAGTGGCGTAGCCAAGGGTGGGCCTGGATGGGCCCAGGCCCACCCACTTTGGGCTTAGGCCCACCCAGTAGCAGCACGCCTAAGATGTGGCTGGCAGGGATCCCCAAGCCAAATCAGCCGAAAACTCCCAACAACCGTCCCTCCTGCATATCAGCCTTCCTACCAGTATTCCTGCCTATGTGGAAACATGAAGTTGCATCAGAGGGAAGACTGTGGGGCTAACATGAGCAGTGTGTATTAGTTGCTGCTCGCTGCCGATGAAAATCTGCTATTTAAAAGGTATGCAGGGTAGGGGGGATGTTTGAGAGACTATATGGCATGCAGGCAAGAGAGTGAGAGACCAAATCACTTGTGGGACAGGGCGGAGTTCTTCTACCCACCCATCTTCGGCCCAGGCCCACCCAAATGTGGGTGTCTGGCTACGCCCCTGCCCTGATGGATGGGTATCACAAGAATCAAGATCAGTAAAGGTAGTGGAGGAGTGGCCTAGTGGTTAGAGCACCAGTCTTCACATCCAGAGGTGGCTGGTTCAAATCCCACTGCTGCTCCTTGTGATCTTGAGCAACTCACTTAACCCTCCATTTCCTCCTAGTGTCCTCCAAATGAAACAACCAGAAACAGGGAATCTCCAACAAACAAGTATTGTCTGATCAAAGTACCCACTTTGGACTGTTAAAATGAAGACAATCCAAAAAATATCAGGATGAATCATGATGCCTACAGTAATGAACCATCATCAACAGCTTGAATTTAATTCTGTCTTACATGGATAACCAATTCAGTTTCTGAAAACAAGGTGTATCATGATCATATTTTGATAGGCCATTTAATAAATGAACTGTTGAATTCATCACCACTTGCAATGCCTGTATATGCACTTCAGGCAGCCCAATATAACAAAGAATATTCAGACCGTTAACCAGATAACTAATCAGATAAAGGTAAGACAGCAAAATGGCTATTCTAACTTAATCCAGTTGGTGTGTGCTGAAATCAGATATTCAGCACAGAATGGTATCCAGATAGTGGCACTGGAGATATGATGTTATTTTAACCATGGCTATCTATTGGCCCAAAATGTTTTTACCAGTGTATTTCTTTAGAAACATGACAATTCAGCAAGGAGGGAATTTGACGCTGAAAAAACTAAGTGCTAAAGGGAGTGCACCTGTTATAGAATAACGTTCGGTGTGGATCTGACGCCATACCTATGCTTGCTAAAAGCAGGTGTAAATGCTGGCACCCAACTTAAGTGCGCTTTAGGTGAATTCTGTAATTTTGTGTGTAAATTTATGAAATGCCCCTGACACACCCATGGCCATACCACATTTTCAGATATGCACTATGAGAGTTAGGCGCTGAGCCTTATTGAATTGCACGCAGCCAGTTGGGCATACAAATTCTAATTGATGCCAGTGAACTGCAATAATTGGTTGTTAGCACCCAATTATTGCTAGTTAAGGGCTCATTGATCAATTAAGTTGTTCACGCAACTTAAGTGCATGCCCAAATTTTGGTGCGCAACTTTAGCCGCCATCCCCTGGATTCTCTATAGTGCAACTTAAGTTGCATGCACAAATCCAGTCATATTCTGGATTTGTAAGCGCAACTTAATTAGTTAACAAGCCAATCAGTATCGATAATTGCCAATTTAATTATTGACACTACTCGGCATTAATTAGAAATTACATACACAACTGTCTAAGCTTAACATGATGTGTGTAAATTCTAAGTCACATATATGAAAAGGGGGTGTGACCATGGGCAAGTCATGGATGCTTCTAAAATCTATGCACATGGTTATAGTATACACACAGTTCACACCTAATTTAGGAGTTGGCATTTATACCAAGTTTTATTTGGTGTAACTACCCACGACTAAATTTAGTCACATGTATGGGCTCTCAGCATATTGTATAAACCACATAGAAATTTAGGCGTATTCTATAAAGTATGCCTAAATTTAGGTGTACTTTATAGACTATGCCTAGGCATATTTTTTTGGTGCCAATGTTTTTAGGTGTGATATATAGAATCTAGTCTCATATATAGAATCTGGGAGCATATGAGGATAATAGTTGTTCCAGTTGTGCAAAAATCCCATGGGAGTAGCAAGGAAGAATAAAAATCCTCATTTCTGTGAGGTTATAGGGATAATGAAGGTAGAGTTCTGGGAAATGGGTAGGCCTGGAACTCCAAACCACTACCAGCGCAAGAAAGGTAAAAGGCTAAGGGTTATGGGAGAGGGGGGAACAAGATGCTGGGCCAGCTGCTGGAATGTGAGATGTCTGGGAGCAGGAGAAATGACTTCTGTGAGCTAATCAAATAGCTGGTGAAGGGGCCTGCTAGAGAATAGGAGAATGTGAATTCCAGAAGGAGACAGACCAGGAAAAAGCAAGAACCTTTGAAAAGACAAATGTTTTGGACATGACAAGGCTCCTGGCAGGGTAAAGTAGCTCAAACTCTAGCAGAAACCTTTTGGTTCATGCTGACTGCCCAAACTGAGCTCCTCTTAAAGAGACAGAACACTGAGCTTGAGTCATACAGGGCTACTGCCAAAGCCCATTCATCAGAGACTGGAACAGTTAAAGCAGGAGGTTGAAATTTTGCAGCAACTGATTCAGGACCTGGGAACAAGAAGACAGCTACTGCATCACACCCATCTAAGTAGTATCCAGAGACAGAAGAATTCAGAGCCAAAGTTAGCCTTGGACTAGTGACTTTCAGCTGCTCAGTTGCTTCATTTAACATCTGTCTCTAGCAGGGAAACAAAGTTTCTACCCAGATAAACTCTTCTAATATTTACGTACTTCTAGTTTTTACTATTTTGCCAGTACCAGCTTTATAAACCTTAAGAAAGTGATTCACTCATTTAAAAGTGAGAACGAAGAATGGGGAAAATAAATATCTGAGGCAGTTTCAAGCCAATATAATGTAGCCCTTTTTCTCAGCTCTCATAAGGATAAAAAGACATATGTGAAGGATCATTTTATTTTTCTTCCATACAACTCAGGGGGTCCAGGATGAGCAACAAAGCTGTCATGCTGGGTTAAAGTTCCGGGGAACACATTTTGAATCACTTTTTCCTTGAGACCGCACTGAAGTGGAAGAGAAAGGCAAGGATTCTCCTTCCTTCCTTATTGCTGACTACGGTCCAAATCAGCATTCCAGCTGGTACTTTACCAGCATTTCTTGGGGCATTCCTTCCTGCATTGGAGGGCTGTTTAGAGAGTGGGCAATAGCCTTTTTAAACAAAAGTGCTTTAAGTTGTTCTGAATCTGCAAGACATTGGTACAGGTACGTAGATTCAATAGAACTGTATTTCATAGTATTCTGTTTTGTTGCTGGGCACCCTTTTCACTAGTGCTGGCCACACACAGACCTTCACCCTCTCACTATAAGATCCAGACATGCCTCTTTGAGTGCCAGCCACCCTCTCAGTAGAATTGGACACTGAACCTGGATGCAAACATTGTTGTAGATTCCTGTACTAACACCCCTTAACTGTAGGGTCCAGGTGCCCTGCTTAGGCCCTGGCTCTCTATCAAGCAAGATAAAATTGCAGAAAGACCCTTTACATCTCTCATCTGTCATTTTTGTACTAATTCTTTATATTACATTTAGGGCATGTCCCTTTTAGATGTGCAGCATAAAATCAGTTTTACTTTTTAAAGATCTTGCCAGTTATAGTGACCTGAAATGGCCACTATTGGAAGCAGGATGTTGGATCTTTGGTCTGACCTAGTATGGTGATGTACTATCACTTTTGGTATTAGGGTAAGCACCAATGTAAGGGTGGCATTAGATGTAGTTTCTTCTGTCATTTGGTTGTAGGCCAAGTCTTTTAGCCCTATAAGGAGAATTTTGTCTCCAGCCATAGAACGATTACCTGCAGGCACAGTCAGTTCACCTGCAAGCATAGGCGCCCGGTATAAGAGGCCTCCCCTGCTGTGCTCTGAGGGGTTTAAATTGTTGTTTTACCTCCATCCTCACAGCAGGAGCTGCAGTGAAAGCCCTCTAGCCTTGTGAATCAGTTGTAGAAATTGGTTTATGGTTTGTTTACCTTACTGCTGGGTGGTGGTGGGGGGGGGGGGGGGGGGGGTTGGCTGGAGGTGTCCTGGGTTGCCAGGGAGATATTTAAGGAGGATGACTTCCTGACCTGCACTGAGGACAGATAGCAGCAGAATCAGATACTGGGCCAGCATGATCAGAAAATGTCACCAGACAACAAAGGTAGAAAAGATCATTTTATTTTCATTATAGTGTTTGGAATATGTCCACTTTGAGAATCAGGTGCTCAACATTAAAAGTTTATATTTATTTATTTACTTATTTATGGCATTTTATCCCACATTAAACATGAATTAGGGTGTTTTGTGGCTCTACATGAGAATTGTGATGATATGATCCCTTGTTTCATATTGTTGACGGTCTGCATTTTCCGTATGGGTGGTATATTGGTGTATTAGGTTCTGCCCAGTGTAATATTTATGGTACAGTAAGGTTCTGAGTGTGTTTTTGCACAAAGTTGTGCATAGTGTTTTGCAGTTGAGCAATTGTGCTTAGAATATGCTTTGAGCAACCACTTTATTCTTTGACATATGATACATATCTAATATCTAAATTTAATAAAGGGTATTGTGATTTTTATATGTATTTATTTATTTTTTTGTGTGTTATCAGATAATTATGGATTTAAGCTCCACCCCTGGCCCCACCCCTAACCCCGCCCCCTTTAGCCTCCCCAAACAGTTGGGCCACCGACCGCCTATGCCTGCAAGTAGTTTTGAATGAGTTACAGCGTACTGGCTACCAACTCAACAAATTCAGATGTCACTCTAAACTGCAGGGCTGGAGGACAACATGCCAAGAATATGTTTAAAACTGGCTTCAGTCCCAGATGTGGGGTGGAGCACATCAACTCCTGTTTTAGAAGTTTTAAAGATCCCGAGCAGGCAAGGAATCTCTGTAAAGGATCACAACCCATCCCCCTTTCTTGCCATAGTGGCATTTAGAAAGCTGTAGCCTGATGGACTGGCAAGACAAAGGGATAGAGGTTCACACTTCTCTAGCCATATTTGTGGATTAGTACCGATTTATTTGTAATAGATCCTACATTAAGGAGAGCACAACAGAGACCTATCCAGTATTGTTTCATGTTGTTTTGTAAGTGGAATGACAGAAATAAACCATGAAATGTAGGTTTTTTCTAACTTCATGGTGATATCGATAGTGTGCATTAATCTTACTTATATACTCTGGGGTAAATTCAATATAAGACACTACAAGTTAGATGCCAAAAAACTGGGCACCAAATCTGTTATATAATACTAGTGTAAATCCGTATTTATGTGCCAAATTTCGGCGTGGCCACTTATACCATGTCTATGGCTGGCGTAAATGGTAGCACCTAAATGAGTCACAGAAAAAAAACAAAAATAGAGTAAAAAATCTTCCACAAAACACTGCAAGCATAAACCAAAACGCAGGTGGAAGTCACCAAAACCACAAGTCCACAAATAATAAATTCTGAGGACATGTAGTTTATTGTTCCAAATTGTTTATTTATCAATGGTGCATACAGGTAAACTCATTGTTCCAAATTGCATTGGTGATGGGACACTGTTTGCATTGTGTCTATTGCGATTGAAGTGCTTTTAGGATTGACTGTAGTTGCAAAAACCACAGAACAGCGGTATATCAAGTCCCATTCCCATTAAGCATCCTGTATCTGTTTTATAACAAGAGGCGTGCATTCACTGATACAGCTGTGTATGTACAGAACCCCTGATGAAGGCTATTGTGCCGAATCATGGCCCGTGTAGGGTTTACCTGTATGTACATTGTACATTGTACAGAGCCGGTGGTTGGGAGATGGGGCTAGTGTTGGGCAGACTTATACGGTCTGTGCCGGGGCTGGTGGGTGGGAGGCGGGGATAGTTCTGGGCAGACTTATACGGTCTGTGCCAGAGCCGGTGTTGGGAGGCGGGCGGGTGGTTGGGGGGGGAGCGGGAATAGTGCTGGGCAGACTTATATGGTCTGTGCCCTGAAAAAGACAGGTACAAATCAAGGTAAGGTATACACAAAAATTAGCACATATGAGTTTATCTTGTTGGGCAGACTGGATGGACCGTGCAAGTCTTTTTCTGCCGTCATCTACTATGTTACTATCCTGCTTATAATCGAACGAGAATAACGCCCAAGTTCCGACCTAAATCGGGAGATGGGCGTTCTTCTCACAAAAACAAATAAAGCGGCATAATCGAAAGCCGAACTTTGGACGCTTTCAACTGCACTCCGTCGCGGATGCGGACAAAGTTGACGGGGGAGTGTCGGAGGCGTGGTGAAGGCGGAACTGGGGCGTGGTTATCACCCGAACAGAGATGGGCGCCCTTCGCCGATAATGGATGCGTTTGTAGCTAGAATTTAGGGCACTTTTCCTGGACCCTGTTTTTTGACGAATAAGGCCCCAAAAAGTGCCCTAAATGACCAGATGACCCCCAGAGGGAGTCGGGGATGACCTCCCCTGACTCCCCCAGTGGTCACTAACCCCCTCCCACCACAACAAATGATGTTTCACAACTTTTACTTTCACCCTCAAATGTCATACCCTCCTCCCAAGCAGCAGTATGCAGGTCCCTGGAACAGTTGTTAGGGGGTGCAGTGGACGTCAGGCAGGTGGACCCAGGCCCATCCCCCCCTACCTGTTACAATTGTGCTGCTTAATGCTACTAGTCGTCCAACCCCCCCCCAAACCCCCTGTACCCACATGTAGGTGCCCCCCTTCACCGCTTAGGGCTATAGTACTGGTGTAGACTTGTGGGCAGTGGGTTTTGAGGGGGATTTGGGGGGCTCAACACCCAAGGGAAGGGTGCTATGCACCTGGGAGCTCTTTTACCTTTTTTTTTGTTTTTGTAAAGTGCCCCCTAGGGTGCCCGGTTGGTGTCCTGGCATGTGAGGGGGACCAGTGCACTATGAATCCTGGCCCCTCCCACGAACAAATGCCTTGCATTTATTCGTTTTTGAGCTGGGCGATTTCATTTTCCATTATCGGTGAAAAGCAAAAACGCCCAGCTCACACCTTGGCGAATAAAGCATGGGCGTCTATTTTTTTTAAAAAATACGGTTCACTCCGCCCCTTCACGGACCCGTTCTCGGAGATTAACGCCCATGGAGATAGGCGTTTCTGGTCGATTATGCCCCTCCATGTATGTTACTATGTTACATTGATACATAAACAATTTAGAACAATAAGTTTACCTGTAGGCACCTAAACGAAGCAGTTGGGCACATAAAAACAACTATTCAATAAAGTGTGCACAAGAAGAGTTAGAACACCCCCTGATATACATATACCCCTCCCATATTAACATCCTTCTTCACATTTGTATGCAAGAGAAGTTCAGGGCACTGTATATAGAATAGTGATGTGTCTGTTATGTAAATTAGTACTTTCTAATGCCAATTATTGGTACTTATCACCAATTTAGTTCCAATCAGTTAATTATGTTGCACAAGCAGCTGGCCCTATTCTACATAATTGCACCCAATTGTGTGTCTAACTTTGGGGGATCTGTTTCTACAGAACATATTTTGTGTGTAAATTCATGTTTAATGTGTATTAATGTTGGTGTACTAACAAAAATAATTCCTCCCTACCCAACACTAAAAAAATAAAACAGTTCTGAAAAATGGATCAAAATAAAAACACTCAAAAACAATATGAAAAATGTAACCAGTTTCCCCATACACACTCTGAAGGTGAGGCATATGTACTGCCTCTCTGTGGTACAACCAAAGTGGTTTACATATTATGGGGTCCTTTTACCAAGCTGTGGTAAAAAGAGGCCCGTGCTAATGGTGGGGGCCAAATTTGCCGTGTGCTGAGGCCCTTTTTACCGCAGCAGGTAAAAAAGACTGAAAATAGCCATGGCCACGCGGTAAGATTGCTCTTACCATGTGACCATGTGAGGGGGAGCACTTACCGCCACTCATTGACATGGTGGTAAGGGCTCCCACTCTAACCCGGCAGTAACCGGGTAGCACATGACATTACCTGATTACCACCTGGTTAGTGGCGAGCTAAAAGATATGGGCTGATTTTCCCTAGCATAGCAAATGGCGTGCACCAGGGCTGGAACTACTGCTGGTGCCAGCTCCAGATTAGCATATGGTAAGCCTGCGTTGGGCTTATTGCCGCTTTGTAAAATGGCCCCTATATGCAGAAACTTTCTCCTTTCCTAGTGGGCTCACAGTCTAAGATCTGTAGCTGGGACAGTGGAAAGTTAAGTGGGAATTGAAGCCAGTTCTCCATGTTTTGAACCCACACCACTACCCATTAGATTACTCCTCCACTCCAGCACTGTTTTCAAACCTGCAGCAATCATGAGTGTGAGATCCTTTTGCTCTGAATGAGACTGAATAAACAGCCTATAGCAGTTAGACCAGCAGGCTAAAAACTACAGATGTCAGGGCTCAAATCCTTGTGATACTTGGCAAGTCACTTAACACACCATTGCCTCAGGTATAAACTTAGGGGGCCTTTTACAAAGCCACACTAGTGTTTTTAGCTCACTATAAAAATCAGCTGGCGGTAAACGCTGAGACACCCTTAGGAATATAGTAGCCGAGTGGAGGAGTTGCCTAATGATTACAGTAGTGGGCTAAGAACCAAGGTTCAAATTCTGTTTCTGCTCCCTGCGATCTTGGGCAAGTCACTTAGGGGTAAATTCTATAAATGGCACCTAAAAAATCAGCGCTGAAAAAAATGATTAAGCGGTATTCTATAAGCCATGCTAAAAGATCGGTGCAGTTTATAGAATACACGCTTAAGTGGAGAGTCGTGTGTAAATTTAGGTATGTGGTGCAAATGCCTGTGTCTAAATTTATGCATGGAGCACCATTATTTTGTAATTTGAAGCCACATACCCTGAAACACCCATGACCCTCTCATTTCTACACCCCCTTTTTGGACAGGGTGTAAATTTTAGGCACAGATCCCCTCACTCAACTTTATGCATGTTAGTGCCAATTTAATCTAATTAGTGCCATTAATTGCTTGTTAAGCCAATTATTGGCACTAATTGGCTTTTTATTCAATTAAATTGCCTGTGCAAATCGTGAGTGTGCCTATATTTGCATGTGCAATTTTTGGCAACCTTTATAGAATCAGGGAGTTAACCCTTTATTGCCTCAGGTTGAAACTTAGATTGTGAGCCATGTGCATCCAAAAGAAATACCTGAATGTAATCATAATCATAATAATAATAATTATTATTACATATTGCTTCTATTCTGCAACAACCTAGGAGGTGGGGCTGGTGATTGGGAGGTGGGCCTTGTTCTGGGCAGACTTCTACGGTCTGTGCCCTGAAAATGGCAGAAACAAATCAAGGTCAGGTATACACAAAAAGTAGCACATATGAGTTTAAATTGTTGGGCAGACTAGATGGACCATGCAGGTCTTTTTCTGCCGTCATCTACTATGTTACTATATGTATGTTATAAGAAAGTGGATATAAAACTTCCAAGAATTATAGAGCAAAAACAGAAAAACAGCTATCTATGGGGTCCTTTTACCAAGCTGTGAGAAAGAAGACCCTGTGCTAGCAGCGGGGGCCGTTTTCCCACGCGCCAGGACCCTTTATAGTGTGCAACAGGTAAAAAGCCCCCAGACACACATGGCCATGCGGTAAGAGAACTCTTATTACATGGCCATGCGGCATGGAGCCTAATGGCTCTTGTGCTAACCTGGCAGTAACCAGGTAGTTTGCGGTGATGTCCAATTACCACTGGATTATCATCATGCAAGCCATTTCCAGGGGTTTCTTTCTCCCCTGGAACAAAATGGCGCACACTCAGGGTTGGACTACCGCTGGTGGATGCATCGGGCCAGCAGTAGTCCCGAAAGAGCGAGCAGTAAGCCTGTGTTGGGCTTACCGCTGCTCTGTAAAAGGGTCCCTATGAGAGGTACTTCTTAAAATGCCAAGTTTTGAGATAGTTATGAAAAATATAACTCAGCTTGAGCTACTCCTAAATAAAGTTTGAGCTAAATCCAAATCTTCCCCCCATTGTCAAAGAGTCCCCGCCCGTCAATATTTTCAATAACACCCTTTGTCTTCTCCTACTTTAGCCCCATCCCAAGGAGAACTGGACAAAACACTGACACTAGAATAGCACTGAGGCACTGAACCGCCCCATATTGCAGGAAGAATTTGTGGTTTTCTTCAGCAGAAGGTAATGAAATCAAGGCAGACTTTCTTCTCTAAAAACAAGAGATGCATTCCTGATATCCAAGCCAAAAATAAAAGAAGTGAAATTTTATAGCTTAAATAACAAATATGTCTTAAAAAACAACCCAGCAATGAAGAGCAGAGTTTCCCCGAAGAGCAAGATAAAAAGGCTTGTACGGGGTAGAACACTGGCAATTTTTATATCAAAACACTTAGTCCTTGAGCATCATAAATATTTATCAGTAGCACACAGGATCTCATTTCTCTGGCACAGTTATGCAATCATTCCTTTTGGAGCCAGAAGGATGAACTGGTTAAGATGTGGTCTTGACCTCTTTCCCTGCACATACAGACACTTCTAGGTTTCCTTTCCTGAAGAATCTGAAATTGGAAAAACATATGCTGATGAGCTAACTTGAGGGGCTAGATAGGGTATGTGAGGCAAATAAACACATCTTTTTGGTGTTATTACAATAAACGCCCTAGCCAGTCTGTTTGGGAGGATATCCAGAATGAATAGGCATGAGATGGACTACTAGCATGCAGTGTCTCCCTTCATTGTGAATATCCTAAACACTGAACTGGCTTGGGGTACTCCAGGACTGTCTTGAGATACCCTGCTGTAAGCAGCTTATTGAACTACCTTTTCCCATTTTGCATAGCAAGTTGGATTGTAGTGTGTTGCATCAGGCTTTGTTTTGTTTTTATTTTTTTTTACAAATTTAGAAAGAGGGTCATTTTCATGCTTCTATTATGGTGTATCATCTCTACTCTTCACACATTTACCATACTTGTGTTATATGATTGCTCCATTGGGCTGGTTTTAAAGTGCATATTTCCAAACTTGCGTCATCTAATTCTTATTATTAGGATTCAATGTGCCTGTCTCCAAATTTACCTTGTTGATTAAGGAGTAAGGATAAGTGTAATGCATTTGATACACAGCCTTTCTGTGGTACAGCCGCAGCAGCTTATATGCAAGTACTTTCTCTGTCCCAAGTGGGCTCACAATCTAAGCTTTGTACCTCTATCAATGTTTATATTTGGTCAGTTCACTATTATGCTACTAACAAAACTGCAAGTTTTATGCCAAGCTATATCTACTGTACACCGTCTTGGGTGAACCTCCTCTTAATGGCAGTTCAATAAGTCCCAATAAGTTAATTAATTAATTAATTTTGTAAGAGGTCACCTATGTGTGAAGGCAAGTAGGTGCCCTATTTCCAGCCAACTTTATATAGACACATATGCACTTCAGCAGAATCACAACTAAAATGAAGCCACAGACATTTACACCTGTTTGGAAGCTGGGAATATATGTTTGTTTCAGGCGGCAGATTTTGTTCGAACATGAAGAAAAAGTGAGTCTCCCCTCCCCCACTCCATCTTCCCCCCACTCAGCTTAAAAAGACTACACAAATACTTCAGCTAGATCTCCAAGCCCCACAAGCAGAAGACCTCCCTCTGACAGCACCCAGTAGTCTGCTGCCAATCTCGGCAGTCAGTGGCGACTCTCTAAATTGCCAATACTGGCATCCTCATGTGCTTAGTTTTTGTGCATGGCCTGAAAATTGAGCATGCACGAGAGCTGGCTTTGGCAAATCAGGGAGCTGCCACTGACTGCTAAACTGGGCAGCAGAGTACTAGGCACTCATCATGTCAGAGATAGGTCTTCTGCTTGTGGGGCTTAGGGATCACCTCTAGCTCAAGAAAGCTGATGCTGATTTTGAGCAGGCAGCAGGGTTCCGGGAGCTGTCAGAAAAGGTGTTCAGCTGGTAGAGCTTGGGGACCCCCGCCAGTTACTGTAAGGGTACACCGCTGCTGGATGGGCCTGAACCCAAAGTGGATGGGTTTATGTCTTCCTAGGCCCCACCCATGGCTATGCCTATAGTTTGCATGCAAAGTACACAAGTACATACATATGTGTATATTATATAAACAATATGTGTAAATCACACTTCCACTTGTGTTCCACCCAGACTCCGCCCTGGAAATGCCTACAAGTGAGTCATGTGAAATCACATATAATTTTATAAAAGTCCTTTTCCTCCGATTCTGTATTGTGCGTGTGAATTTAGGCACATTCCCAATTTGCACATGCAATTTAATTGAATAGCAAGCCAATTAATGCTAATAATTGGTTTTCTAACAAACAATTATTGGCACTAATTAGATTTAATTGGGACCAATGCGCATAAAGTTTGATCACATTACACTGGTGCTAAAACAATCGCATTGGTTACTGGTAAAATATAGGATACGGTTCAAAGTGTTATCTATCATTCATCCAGTTTTGTATGGTAAGGTACCATGGTAGTTTATGATGTCTTCTTCTGGTGAAGTGTTAAGATTTGATTTTGCTAAGCAATTAATTTGGATTTAGTTACAAGTATGTATTTTGCTGTGATTTAATAGAATGCTTTCTCTTAAGATTATAGAATGTGAATGTTTTCATCAAGACCTCAAAATTCAAGTATTATTTAGTAATTTAGACAGGATATTATTTATTTACTAGTAAAAAAGGCCCGTTTCCGAAACCAATGAAACGGGCGCTAGCATGTGGTTTTTTTTGTGTGTGTGTGTGTGTGAGTGTGTGAGGGTGCGGTGTGTGTGCAGTTTGTTGATGTGTGTCTTTTTTTGTTTTGTTTTGTTTTTTTTGCTTGGGGGTTGGGGGATGTGCTGTGCTGGCAAAGTGGGTTGGATTGGTGTGTGGCTTTGAGGGTGTGTTTCTGTTGTGTTGTATTGTGTGTGTGTGGTTTTGTCTGTCAAGGAGGTTTGTGGAGGGGGGTCTTTCTGTTGGTGAAATGTAAATGTGGTTGTAGGGGGGTCAGCCTTTGTTGAGTGTTGTTTTTTTTTTCCATGTTTTTTTTTTTGTGTTGTGCTGAGGCAGCAGTGTTGTTTTAGATGGGCGGAAGGTAGAGGAGCACGTTCTTTGTCTGTCGGTATTTTTTGGCCGTTTCAGGGCTGCTGCAGGGGAATGCTGGAAGAGAAATGTGCTGTTGGAAGCAGCGCCATCTTTTTCCATTGGGCTCGGGTTCTGGGCATCCTGGAGGTGGGTGACGGCTTGCCTGAGGACGGGGATGGTTGTTTTAAGTTGGCGGAAGGGAGAAGAGCACGGTCTCGGGCCGTCGGGGGGTGATCCGGTATGTTTGGTCCATTTCAGGCCGGCTGCAAGGGAATGCTGGAACATTTATGCGCTGCAGGAATCAGCGCCGTCTTTTTCCGGGTGCTCGGGGAATCCCCGAGGTGGGAGACTGCTTGCCTGAGGCTGGGGATGTTGGGCATGTCCTTGGCCGCTTCGGCAAAAGGGGAAGAGGAAGGGGGTGGGGAGTTACCTGCAGCCGCCTGAGAAACCATGTATTCTTTGTTTGTTTTGTATTATTAGTTTGCATTTCTGTTGTAGAAAGAGTGGATGCCTTTCGAATGATGGAGGTGGTGCGTCGGTGTGCGGTTGTTTCGTTAGTTTGGCAGCCAGTCTCCAGCGATTCCTAGGCAGGGACGAAGTACTCCTCCCCCTTCCTTGCTCGCTGTTTGCTGCTGGCTGGGTCACGGGTAATCCTTCCAGCTGGGCCGCAGCTTGTCCTGTTTGCCCACGTCCCAGATGGTGACGGGCATGTTGTTTTCCAGCTCCTCTGACTCCATGTCAAGCGATCCCAAATATAGTCTGTGTTATAGGCCCTCTGGCACTCTTCAGTACTGGCATTAGGCATTTAAAAATTTCTCCCCCCCCTCCCCCGGTCTATTTTTGCACATACCCACAGCAGGAATATTCTTCTCTCGTTCCAGCGGTGGTTCTGTGCTCTCCGTGCTGCACAGATAATGAGCCATTCTGCTGGGGAATGCTCCTCCCTTATTGTCATGTAGTTTCCTCTGATTGGTCCGTCTTACATTGCCTAGTGTTGCCTGGGAACGGTGTTGTGATGGTCCTTTGTGTTTCAGAATGTTGAGGGTGTTTTTTCTGATTGGTCCATCATGCGAGGGCGGGGCAGAGAGACATGGTCAGTGTTGTGGCTTCACCACCATGAATCCATGAACCCTTCAGTGAGTGACTGAGTGACTTCAGGCTGTTGTCTTCAGAACGTTGAGGGTGAGTTTTATTATAGTAGATTTTTGCATTCTTGTATCCCACTGATATCCCAAAACAAGTTTCTGTTCAAAATGGCTTACAAATTATGTTCTGGTTGACAGTTACAAACTTTGTGTTACATTTTACATTTCATATTAATACTTACAGTGTTAGTTTACAATTTTCTGTTTACATTGGTTGTGGATTTTAGTGATGCTTTACAATTTCTGTTTTCACTTTGGTTTGTGCTTTTAAAGTTGACTTATAATTCATATTTGGCATGAATGACGATGGCTAGGTTATTCATAGTAGAATTTTTTTAAGACGTATGTTTTCAGTTCTTTTCTAAAGTTGAGATAGTTTGTGATGCTTCTTGTGATCTTTGGCATTGAGTTCTACCATTGGGAAGCTAGGTAGTTGAAGCCGGACGTGTATATAGATTTGTAAGTTATATTTCTACTGTCGGGTAGGTGAAGAAGTAGGTAGCTTCTGGTTTCCAGGCCTGCTTTGATTGGTAGCCAGTGTAGTGTTTTGAGTATGTGTGTGTGTGTGTGTGTGGGGGGGGGGGGGGTGGTTAGCTCTTTTGTATTTCATCTTCTTGAAAATTAGTCTTGCTGCCGTGTTTTGGACTGTTTGCAGCGATTTCAGTGCGATCTCCTTACAACCCACGTATGCTGCATTGTAGTAATCTAGTTGCAATAGTTTCATTAAATGTACTATTATTCAGAATGATTGTCTTGGAAAGTAGTCTCTGACTCTTCTCAGTTTCCATAGTGTTCTGAAGCATTTAGTTGTTACTGCTGATATTTGACTATCTAGTGTTAGGTGTTTGTCAAGAGTAATTCCCTGTATTTTTAACTGTGTTTCAATTTGGTATGTTTGGTGGTTGATTAAGTTTTGGTGGTCTATGGAGTTGTGTGGACTTGACAGGACTAGGAATTTGGTTTAGTCCCTATTTAATTTGAGTTTGAAAGTTTCTGCCCAGTTTTCCATAAGGTTCAGATCTGTTTTAATGATGCCATCAGGAAGTATTTAAAAGAACCCATAGGCGTCTGACATTTTATTGTGAAATGTGAAGTAAGCAAACCACGGGCAATGAAGATCCCAGTAAGATTTTAAGGTTTTAGAGTTATTCTTTTGAATTAATATCTGTGTTTTTTTTCTCATTTAATCAGCTGTGGTGGATTATATAGAGTAAGCACTAAGGATTGTACTGAGGAAGCTGTGCCGAGGTGAAATGGTGGCCCCATCGGGTATTCCAAGATAAGTGCTTACATTTTTTGGCGTTTTGGCATTGTTGAATTCTAATCACCAGAAATAAGAAAATATATTTTTGAAAGTATCACTTCTATTAAAATTTTAAAAAAGCAAAGAAGTTTTTGACCTATGATAAACAAGAGTCCTCGTACAAGAGGTACGGATATGACCTTTGAGGGTCTCTGAGGTATTTTCTCCCACAATAAGGAGATAATAGATCGAATTTATAAATACCAATATAAGGTGTGATGGGATTACTGAGGTAACACTGGTGAAGATTGTGTTGGTATTGTTTACCGTTGGTATATGACCAGTGTGTAACTGCACCCTTTGATCTTTTCAACAACAGTAGCTTTCCCTATGTCTATCTCAATAGCATCCTCCAGGAACTTGTCCAAACCTTTTTTAATCCCAGAAATGCTAACCGCTGTTACCACATCCTCTGGTAATGAGTTCCAGAGCTTAACTATTCATTGAGTGAAAAAATATTTCCTCTTATTTGTTTTAAAAGTATCACCATGTAACTTCATTGAATGGGCAGACTCAAGAAAAATGTCAGGAAGTATTTTTTCACAGAGAGAGTAGTGGATGCTTGGAATGCCCACTTCACCCCTTAGGGCTATAATAATGGTGTAGACTTGTGGGCAGTGGGTTTTGAGGGGGATTTGGGGGGCTCAACACACAAGGGAAGGGTGCTATGCACCTGGGAGCTCTTTTACCTTTTTTTTTGTTTTTGTAAAAGTGCCCCCTAGGGTGCCCGGTTGGTGTCCTGGCATGTGAGGGGGACCAGTGCACTACGAATCCTGGCCCCTCCCACGAACAAATGCCTTGGATTTATTTGTTTTTGAGCTGGGCGCTTTCTTTTTCCATTATCGCTGAAAAACAAAAACGCCCAGCTCACAAATTGTCGAATAAAACATGGACGTCTATTTTTTGCGAAAATACGGTTCGGTCCGCCCCTTCACGGACCCATTCTTGGAGATAAACGCCCATGGAGATAGACGATTTTGTTCGATTATGCCCCTCCACGTCCTCTAGTCAGTATTTTTTGAAAGAATAAACCTCTATTTTATCCCCCCTCAGCTGTCTCTTTTCCAAGTTGAAAAGCCCTAACCTCTTAAGCCTTTCTTCATATGACAGGAGTTCCATTCCTTAATCATTTTGGTCGATCTTGTTTGAACCTTTTCTAATTCTGACATATCTTTTTTGAGATACGGCTACTAGAAGTGCGCACAATACTCAAGTTGAGGTCACAACATGGAGTGATACAGAGGCATTATAACATTCTTTGTCTTATGTTCTATCTCTTTCCTTTTTTTCCAATTATTTTTATTAAAGTTTTAAGTTCAAATAACCATCATACAGCTTACAATTACAGCAAGAACTGATCATTAACAAATGTCCGCGTGTTGGCTCGGCGTTGTGGTCGCATTGGTCCGAAACAACAGAGATGAATGCGGCGGGCTGGGCCGAGCGGCGAGCCCCGGGTGGGCGGAACTGGGGGGCTGATGGTGGTGTCGGCGTCGCGTCGTGGTCGGTCCGAGTCCAACCTGTCAATCATGATCCGACGATCCTGCGGCTGGGGAGGCTTAGCCTCCCCAAGCCTCTTATACCGGGCGCCTATGATGCCCACCATATATGAAACATATCCCCCACCTCTGTACACCCTCTCCAACACTGACCAGTCCCCTGGCCATACATTTTTGCTATCCTGTTAGGCGTGTAGTACCAACGATATAGCATTTTATAACTGTTTTCAACCAGGGAGCTGAAGATAGAAACCTTGAGTTCACTACCAAGCCATCTCTTCTTCACCCTGCAACCCTCTCCCTCACCCAACCAACCCAGGCCTCTTTCTCCTCCTTTCCTGTCATCACCGAGGAGGAAACCGCTCGCCTTCTTTTCTCCTCGAAATCCACCACCTGCTCTTCTGATCCCATCCCCACCAATTTACTTAACATCATCTCTCATACTGTCACCCCCTCCATCTGTCATATCCTCAACCTCTCTCTCTCCACTGCAACTGTCCCTGACACCTTCAAGCACGCCGTAGTCACACCTCTCCTCAAAAAACCATCACTTGACCCTACCTGTCCCTCCAATTACTGCCCCATCTCCCTCCTACCCTTCCTCTCCAAAATACTTGAGCGTGCTGTTCACAGTCGCTGCCTTGATTTTCTCTCCTCTCATACCATCCTCGATCCACTTTAATCCGGTTTCCGCCCTCTTTACTCGACAGAAACAGCACTCTCTAAAGTCTGTAATGACCTGTTCCTTGCCAAATCCAGAGGCCACTACTCCATCCTCATCCTCCTTGATCTATCCGCCGCTTTTGACACTGTAAATCATGACTTACTTCTTGCCACGCTGTCCTCATTTGGGTTCCAGGGCTCTGTCCTCTCCTGGTTCTCCTCCTATCTCTCCCACCGCACCTTCAGAGTTCACTCTCATGGATCTTCCTCCACCCCTATCCCCCTATCTGTTGGTGTTCCCCAGGGATCGATCCTTGGACCCCTTCTCTTCTCAATCTACACCTCTTCCCTGGGCGCCCTGATCTCATCTCATGGTTTCCAGTATCATCTCTATGCTGATGATACCCAGCTATATCTGTCCACACCAGACATCACCGCAGAGACCCAGGCAAAGGTATTAGCCTGCCTATCTGACATTGCTGCCTGGACGTCCAACCACCACCTGAAACTGAACATGTCCAAGACCGAGCTCATCGTCTTTCCACCAAAACCCACGTCTCCTCTTCCTCAACTTTCTATCTCAGTTGATAACAGCCTCATCCTCCCCGCCTTATCTGCCCGCAACCCCGGAGTCATCTTTGACTCCTCCCTCTCCTTCTCTGCGCATATCCAGCAGACTGCCAAGACCTGCCGCTTCTTCCTCTTTAACATCAGCAAAATGCGCCCTTTCCTCTCTGAACACACCACCCGAACTCTCATCCATGCTCTCATTACCTCTCGCCTTGACTACTGCAACTTACTCCTCACTGGCCTCCCACTTAGCCATCTATCCCCCCTTCAATCTGTTCAGAACTCTGCAGCACGTCTCATATTCCGCCAAAACCGATTTACTCATATCACCCCTCTCCTCAGGTCACTTCACTGGCTTCCAATCAGATACCGCATTCAATTCAAGCTGCCCCTCACTACCTCTCCTCCCTCATCTCCCCCTATGTTCCCACCCGTAACCTCCGTTCACAGGACAAATCCCTCCTCTCTGTACCCTTCTCCAACACCGCCAACTCAGGCTCCGCTCATTCTGCCTCACCTCACCCTATGCTTGGAACAACTTTCCTGAGCCTTTACGCCACGCCCCCTCCCTGCCCATCTTCAAGTATTTGCTTAAAACCCACCTCTTCAATGGTGCATTCGGCACCTAACTCTTACCGTTCACTAAATTCAGACTGCCCCAATTTGACCGCCCCTATCGGACTGTCCGTTCACTTGTCTCTTAGATTGTAAGCTCCTGGAGCAGGGACCGTCCCTCTATGTTAAATTGTACAGCGCTGCATAACCCTAGTAGCGCTTTAGAAATGTTAAGTAGTAGTAGTAGTAGTAACATATGTTCCATAGCCCTCTCCCACTGCTTGACCTCAAAGCTAGTTTTCAGGTCACTCTCCCAATGTTGAATGTAACGCAGTATAGGTGTATGATATGACAGCAGAGCAGCATATATGCGAAAAACAAAGCCCCAATGGCACCCTCCCCGAAGCGCGCTCTCCAAACTTGTGTCCTCTAAAGCCAACTCTCCCCTAGCTCGCCGATAAATATAATCTCTTATCCGGTTATAATGAAACAAATGATGTGATGGTAAGCCAAACTCCTCCTGAATATCCACGAACGATATCATCGCCCCCTCACCCAAGATTTGACCCAAAGAGCTAAGGCCCTTTTGTTCCCATATTCTATAAATGGTATCCTCTGTCACTAGGGGACGGCCCAGTGTGGTCCGTATTGTCATCTGCTGAAAATATAATCTATTGGGGAAAAATTTCTGTCTTATGGCATAACAAGTTTGTAGGGGAAATCGCACTGCCAGAGGGGCCTGTCTAATATATGTCAGAAGTTGGCGCTTGGGTGCCCATAATACAGAGGTTAATTGTTTTGTTTCCATCCAGTGTTTCTCTATTTCAAGCCAAGGTTTTGTGCTGTCAGCGCTCGACTCTGCAAGCACACGTAGTTGTGCTGCTTCAAAATATAGGGTGAAATTTGGGACTCCCATACCCCCTTTTGTCCTAGATTGAAACATGATATCAGCTCGTACCCTTAGAGATTTGTGTTGCCATATGTAAGCAAAAACATTTCGTATGAGTTGGCGAAAAAAATTGTTTGGGCAGTGGCAACGGTAATGCTAAAAACAAATATAAAAGCTTTGGTAAGATCATCATTTTTATGGCTGATATTCTTCCCAACCATGGCAGTTCTAACCCTTCCCACCTCTCTAACTCAAGACATAGCTCCCTAATTTTGGAGGAAAAATTAGCCTTAAATAGGTCCGATAATTTAGGTATAAGGTTGATACCTAGGTATCTAAGGGATCGAGCAGCCCACCGAAAAGGATATTGTTGACCGAGGGAGGCCTCCTCTACCCCTGACAGCCCAAGGCCCAGGATCTCCGATTTGTCCATGTTCACCTGAAAGCCTGAAAGCTGTCCGTATTGATGTAAGCCCTGTATCACCTGTGGCAGTGAGACCTGGGGATCGGTTAATGTGAGGAGAATATCGTCTGCAAATAACATTATCTTATGGACAGCTGTTCCCAAGGAGAGGCCGTGTATGCATTCATATAGTCTGGGCCAGCGGTTCCATAGTCAATGCAAATAGCAGGGGGGACAACGCACAACCCTGGCGGGCCCCTCGTCCCAGCGGGAACGGAGCTGAACTAGCCCCGTTGATCTGTAAAGCGCCTAATGGATGGGTGTAGAGAAGTTTCAGCCACAAGACAAAGCGTCCTGTGAAGCCCATGTGGTCTAAAACCGAAAACATAAAAGACCAATTAACCCGATCGAATGCCTTCTCTGCGTCGAGGGAAAGCAATAGAGTGGGCTGATGAGTGCTTCCTGCCTCATGGATTAGATGGAGTGCTCTACGTATGTTATCAAATGTTTGCCTCCCTATTATAAAGCCTGCCTGGTTGGTATGTACCAATTTCGGCATCAACCGCTGTAGTTGACGAGCTAAGATTTTGGTAAATATTTTATAATCTGATCCCAATAGTGATATCGGGTGATAAGATCCGCACTGTTGCGGGTCTTTTCCTGGCTTCAATAAAATTACAATGTTCGCCAGTCGCCAGGCGTGAGGTACCTCATTTTGAAGCTCGATCTCGTTGAAGGCTCAGACCAGAAGCGGCTACAATAACTTGCTATAACATTTGTTTGTAAATCCATCTGCTCCGGGGGCTTTCCCATTAGGCAGGTCCTTTATGGCCCATGCCACCTCATCTAGTGTGATTGGAGCTGACAGTGCATCGCCCGCTGTCTTAGAAAGCCTAGGGAGCCCTTGCCTGTCGTCTGGTGTGTATCTGTAAAGCTATTACCTTTCCCCTGATCACCGCTTTAAGACCCTCCCATAGTATCCCCAGGAGACCTCCCCATTGTCATTGATTTTGATATATTTTTTTATGTCTGCCTCCAAGCGAGAGACCACCAAGGGATTTGCCAATAGCCCATCATTAAAACACCACTGGGGGGCTGGAGGGGACAGCACATCAAGTTTCATCTCCAATGTGACAGGCGCATGGTCTGACCATGTTCTGGGGTGAATTTGTAGGTCGCCAATACCGGACAACACGTTAGGGGGCCCCATCCAAAGATCTATTCACGATTGGGAATCATGGACAGATGAATAGTAGGTATAGCCCCGGGTTTGTGGGTTCATGTGTCTCCAGAGATCTAGTAGTGTCACTTTGCCATAAATCTGCGCAATTGGGACCGATCTGATTATTATTATTATTATTATTATTATTATTATTATTATTATTATTAATTATTGCATTTGTATCCCACATTTTCCCACCTATTTGCGGGCTCAGTGTGGCTTACAATACATTGTATTAATGGAAGTACAATTTGTTACAACTCGATTGTGGTTACATTGTTATGCATTGAGTTTAAAACAGAGTCTATGTATTGTTAAGAGAATAGTACAATGAAACAAAACAATGGAACAAAGGAAGAACAATGAATACTGATAGGACTATAGAACAATAGCGCGAAAAACTTTCGGGTATAGCATTTTACCTGTAGATTAAGGTTTAAGTATGTTAAAATGAGAGTACAGATGAGAATGTGTTGATATATTACTAACAGTGTGCGTAGACTTCTTGTGTTTTGATCCTTTCGATAGATATTTTCGAAGAGATGAGTCTTCAATAGTTTGCGGAAGTCGGTCAGCTCGTTGGTTGTCTTCAGGTTACGTGGAAGATTGTTCCAAAATTGCGTGCTCATATAAGAAAAGGTTGATGTGTGCATCACTTTGTTTTTATGCCTTTGCAATTAGGGAAGTGGAGGTTCAGGAAAGTTCGGGATGATCTTTTAGCGTTTCTAGGTGGTAGGTCTATTAAGTCAGACATGTAGGCTGGGGCTTCACCATGAATGATTTTGTGGACTAGTGTGCATACTTTAAAAGTGATGCGTTCCTAGAGTGGGAGCCAGTGTAGCTTCTCTCGTAAGGGTTTTGCGCTTTCGTAATTTGGTTTCCCAAAAATGAGTCTGGCAGCTGTGTTCTGGGCTGTTTGAAGTTTCTTCAGTATTTGCTCTTTACAACCTGCGTATAATGAGTTGCAGTAATCCAAATGGCTAAGTACGAGTGATTGCACTAGGCTGCGGAAGACGGATCTTGGGAAGAATGGTCTTATTCTTTTCAGTCTCCACATGCTGTAAAACATCTTTTTGGTTGTGTTGTTTGCATGATTTTCGAGTGTTAGGTTGCGGTCAATAGTGACTCCAAGGATTTTTAAAGTTTCAGAAATTGGAAGATTTAGTTTTGGTGTAAGCTTTGGTTGATTTCATTGTGGATTTCTTTAATGTCTTGTTTGAAAGGGATATATATTGTTACATTGTCAGCGTATATATGTGGGTTAAGGTTATGGCTTGCTAGAAGTTTTACCAGGGGTGTCATCATTAGGTTGAAGATAGTTGGTGCGAGGGGTGATCCTTGCGGTACTCCACATTCTGGTGTCCATGCTGCAGACGTAGTTGAATTTGATGTGACCTGGTATGAGCGTAAGGTTAGGAACCCCTTGAACCAGTTTAGGACATTGCCTCCGATGCCAAAGTATTCAAGTATATGTAGTAGGATTCCATGGTCCACCATGTCAAAGGCACTTGACATGTCAAATTGTAGAAGGAGTATATTGTTGCCGGTTACAATCATTTGTTTAAATTTAGTCATTAGTGTAATTAGTACTGTTTCGGTGCTGTGGTTCGATCGGAATCCTGATTGGGCATCATGCAGTATTGAGAATTTGTCTAGATAGTTTGTAAGTTGTTTTGTTACCATCCCTTCGGTTATTTTGGTTATTAGTGGTATGGATGCTACTGGTCAGTAATTGGTTATTTCACTTGCACTTTTCTTTGCGTCCTTGGGTATTGGGGTGAGTAGAATATTTCCTTTTTCTTTTGGGAAAAGCCCGCTTTGTAGCATGGAGTTTACATGGTTCGTTAGGTCTGTTATGAATTGTTGAGGGGCTGATTTCATGAGGTTGTTTGGGCATATGTCTAGTTTGCAGTTGGATTTGGCGAATCTTTTGAGTGGTCTTCTGATAGTATTTCGAATTCGGTCCAAGTTCTGTCTGCTGGGTTTATTCCGTCTTCTAGGTCTAGACAGTCTAGGAGTGTGGCATATTCAGTAGGGCTGGTGGGTATTTTAAGTCGTAGTTGAATAATTTTCTCTTTGAAGTATTTCGCAAGGTTGTCAACACTTGGTATGTCTTTGTTGTTGTTTGTAACTGGTGTGGTGTCTAGCAATTTGTTCACAAGGAAGAAGAGTTTGTGTGTGTCATTGTAGTTTGATCCAATGATTGTCTTGTAGTGTAGTCTTTTAGTCTGTTTTATGGTGTATTTGTATTTCCTCCGAAGTAGTTTCCAGGCATTTAGTGTTTGTTCATCCTTCTTTTTGTTCCATGCGCGTTCTAGTTTCCTAACTTGTGTTTTGAGTTTTTTCAGCTCTTCGGTGAACCATGGATTTGATTTTTTCCTATGTGATGTTCTGGTTTGGATAGGGGCAATTTTGTCTAATGTTATTTTACATATATTGTCCCATTCTTGAAGGAATTGGATGGTGTCTGGATTTGTTAACCATTCATTTTGGTAGATCTGCTGCCAGAATGTTGTGGGGTCTATTTTTCCTCTCGTGGTGTATGTTGTTGTTTGCTTATGTTTGTTGATTGCGTTTCTGTGTATTTTTCGCCAGTGAAGGGAGACATGTGCTTTATGGTGGTCTGACCATAGTGTGGGTGTCCATCTTGTGTCAGTGACTAGGATAGTTGAGTCTGGGTCGAATTGAGAGTATCACACCCCCCCTAGCCGTATTGTCCAATGTGGGCTGTAGAGTAAGGTTAAAATTGCCCCCCCCCCCCCACCAACAGAGTACCCTCGATATGTCTAGAGAGGAGCGCCGACAGCTCTGTATAAAAAGCGCCTTGGTGTTCGTTGGGAGCATATATATTTAACTAGTAAAAAAGCCCCGTTTCTGATGCAAATGAAATGGGGGCTAGCAATGTTTTCTTCTATGTGCATTTGGGAGTGTGTGTGTCCATGCCCTCTGACTTCTCTCCCCTCCCCCCTCTGAGTCCTTCACTGTTACAGAGCCAGCGATTTGATTTCGTGCTCTGCTGTTTTCCTTCACTGACTGTGTTACAGAGAGGGCGGGGCAGACACTCATAGGGAAACCGGATATCTCGCCCCCTTCACACTTCCGGCTGGAGGCTTCATAGAACGTTGGTGTTGCCTTTTATATAGAGATATATGGACAACACCTCCGCTCCCACCTGCACCACCAGCAGCAGAAAACGACCCCCTTGATCTTGTACTATATGTTTTTCCTGCCAAGGATACCTACGGGACAGAACGATCAAGACTCCCCTCTTTTTTTTATCAGCATGACTGGATGCAAAATAGATTTTTGGGAGCCGATTTGAATGGCATAGATGCTCACTGGTATGGAGCAGGTGTGTTTCCTGTATAAAGGATATATCTGCCTTTAGGCGCTGCATCTCTCTGAACATAAGCTGATGTTTCACCGGGGAAGTTCGCCCCTTTACATTAAGGGTCATACATTTTAAGGTTCTCATCTTATGTGAGAAATAAAGCTCCCCTTCCCTCCTTCCACCTCATATCCCTGGCTCAGAGCCATGGTCATTCCCCAGTTTCCGGTTGTCAGTCTTTTCTTATATTTAGTTAGTCTTCCCCCTCCCATCCTTTAACTCCCCACCACCCCTTCCCAACCTTTAGGCACTCCTGTTGGAGTAACATATGGGTGCCCTAGAAAGAAATGACCTCACCCCAATTATAGAAATGTAATATTAACTGGTACACCGCTAGTTATAATAAACATTGGGCTGGAATGATAACATTGACTTACAAACATGAAATACATTACTAAACATATTGTTAAACTCTTTAAGAAAATTTCAGGCCTTGGCCACTTTACTTTAAGTATACTGATCACTCAAGTGAACTCTACGCCACTTTACTTCTTGGCTGTGTCCTCAGGTCTCTTCAGACGAGAGTCAGATTGCTGGCGCTGTAGACGGCCCTTGCCCGAGGTAACTCTTTGCCAGCGTGGCTTAGTTATTCTTGGTGTTGCATTTTGCCTTGTGGAGCTGTCTTCATTGGTAGTACTTCCTTCTGGTAAAATCTCCGCCACCTCCGCCAAGTCCCGGACCTGGTGTAGTTTGCCCTCCTTGTAGAACCGCAACACAAAGGGATGACCCCATCTGTATCGAATTCCCTCGGGGTGTAAAAATTGTGTGAAGGGTTTAAGCTCAGCTCTCCTCTTTAGAGTTGCCGCTGCCAAGTCTTGGTAACATTCTATATGATATGAGTCCCATTTAAAGTTGGGTGCCACACAAGAGGCATGCATTATTTTCTCTTTCAGCTTAAAATCACTGAAGCAGGCAATTAGGTCCCATGGGCGGTTTGCCCTTGGAGCACCAAGGGACCAATACACTCGCACCAACTGAATCTCCAAGGGTTCTTTATTAACCTGTACTAGCCGTTAAGCCCGTAACAACGGGCTAGTTTTTTGTTTTCCTATGGCCTTCCTCCCCCCCCCCCCCATCCACCAACCCTGCTCTCTCCCCTGCCCTCCCCCCCAGCGTCTGTTTCCTTCAGTTCCGCCCCCCTCCTTCCCTCCCTGCTCCCTCCGCCTCCGATTTCCACGCCCATGTCCAAGCCCTCCTCCCTATTGGGCTGTACTGCTGCTGGTGGAGGCAGGGCTTGGACTTCTACACTCTCAGCGTTCCGACTCTACTGCGCATTTGCAGGTGAGTCGGTCACTTGCCGTTTATATTAACCTGTATTTCCTTGAGTAAGGCGCATGCAATTTTTTGTACCACCAGTTTACAGTCTGCATATAGCGGTGAGTCCGGGAGACCGCGGAACCGCACATTGCACCACCGACTCCTATTTTCCAAATCTTCTAATTTGTCCCATAATTGTTGATTTTCCTGCCTGGTCTCCTTGGCTTGCATGGTTAGAATTTGTAGTGTTTCGGCCTGGTCCTCTAACTGTTCCTCTGTCTCCGCTACACGAGTTCCCAGAGCACCGATCTCTCCCCTCAAGTCTGCCCCAAGCATAGGGATTTCTGTGCATGCTGCCTTTATGTCTGACTTTATTTCCAGCATCCATGAGCGAATTTCGTGCAGTGGTGTCTCTTCTTGTGCCAGGCCGTCCCCCGACACAAACAAGGGTGGCGAGAGCGGTGATGAGTGCATCGACTGGGGGTCGGATGGATGGGCCTCCAGGGCATCCGTGTGCATGCTCATGGTTGGGCCCGCATAGGCAAATGCTGTCAGATCTATTGCGGAGGCTCGGGAAACCATTCAGAATTCGCCTACCACCAACGCTGTTTAGTTTATTTGCAGCGGATAGCTCTGATTACTCTGGGTGGCTGTGGTGGGTTTCCTGATTGCTCTGGGCTGGTCAGAGCTCACAGCTCAAGCAGCCATCTTGGTTGGTGACGTCACTTCCTCCCCATTCTATCCCTTTCCTAATAATTCCTAGTATTCTGTTTACTTTTTTGGTTGCCACTGCACACTGAGCAAAAGATTTCAGCATATTGTCTGTGATGATACCTAGATCTTTTTCTTGGGTGCTGACTTCTAAGGTGGAACCTAACATTAGGTAACTGTGATTTGGCTTATTTTTCCCAATGAGCATCACTTTGCATTTGTCCACATTAAATTTAATCTGCCATTTGGATGCCCGGTCTTTCAGTTTCCTAAGGTCTTCCTGCAATTTTTCACAGTCTGCATGCACTTTAAGAACTTTGAATAGTTTTGTGTTACCTGCAAATTTAATCACTTCACTCATTGCTCCCATTTCTAGGTCATTTATAAATATGTTAAATAATGTTGGTCTCACTATTTACCCTCCTCCACTGAGAGAAATGGTGATTTAACCCTACCCTCTGTTTCCTAACCATTAACCAGTTCCTATTCCACAACAGAACATTGCCTCCTATCCCATGGCTTTTTAATTTCCTCAGGAGTCTCTCATGAGGGACTTTGTTAAAAGCTTTCTGAAAATTTAGATACACTACATCACCAGCTCACCTCTATTGACATGCTTATTCACGCCTTCAAAGAAATGAAGCAAATTGGTGAGGCCAGACTTCCTTTGGCTGAATCCATATTGACTCTATCCCATTAAACCATGTTTGTCTACATATGTAATTTATTCTTTATAATAGTTTCCATTATGAAATACAAGAGGGGGAGGAGTTAAGATGGCGGCGCACAGACCTCGCTGGTGAGACCTCTCGTGCTGAGCTTGGAAAACTACCTTATTCTTGTTTAAAAATTATGCCTCACACTAAGAGGAAAGGTCTGGTAAAGGCTGGAACTTCGGCCATCAGAACATCCTCGCCTTCCTAAACTACCATCGAGAGCAGGGCCGTGCCTAGGTTCGCTGGCGCCCCCTTGCAGACTATCAGTTGGGCCCCCCCCCCCCGTGTGGCAAAAGATGCAAAGGAAATAGGATCTGAAAGATGGAGTGCATCTTTGTGGGATTGCTCAACAAATAGATCACAAAAATTTTTTTATGATTTTTAACCGTGAAAATGATCGCTCACCACTTGCCACACTGACAGGAATTGTCAGCAATATTCTTAGAAACAAATTGCTATACATTGCAAAATAAGATAGCAGATGTAAATTCTCAAAGTGGACATATTCCAAACGCTAAAATGAAAATAAAATGATTTTTTTCTACCTTTGTTGTCTGGTGACTTTCTTTTTCTGATCATGCTGGCCCAGTACCTGATTCTGCTACTATCTGTCCTCTTAACTCCTTTTCCAAGGCTTCCTTTCCATTTATTTCTTTACTTTCCTCCTTTCTTCTTCATTTCTTGCTCTATATCCATTTCCAGCAATTTCTCCTCTCTCCCTGGGTCCTGCCCTCCCATCCATGTCCATCCATGTCCATCCTTGTCCCTCTCTTCCCTTCCCTCCTCCATCCATAGCCAGCAATTCTCCTCTCTCTCCTCCCCTCCATTTCCAGCAATTTCTCCTCTCCCTGGACCCTGCCCTCCCATCCATGTCCCTCTCTGCCCTTCCATCCTCCATCCATAGCCAGCAATTTTCCTCTCTCCCTTCCCCTCCATTTCCAGCAATTTCTCCTCTCCCTGGGCCCTGCCCTCCCATCCATGTCCATCCTTGTCCCTCTCTGCCCTTCCCTCCTCCATCCATAGCCAGCAATTCTTCTCTCTCCCCTCCCCTCCATTTCCAGCAGTTTCTCCTCTCCCTGGGCCCTGTCCTCCCATCCATGTCCATCCTTGTCCCTCTCTGCGCTTCCCTCCTCCATCCATAGCTAGCAATCCTCCTCTGTCCCCTCCCCTCCATTTCCAGCAATTTGTCCTCTCCCTGTGCCCTGTCCTCCCATCCATGTCCATCCTTGTCCCTCTCTGCCCTTCCCTCCTCTATCCATAGCCAGCAATCCTCCTCTGTCCCCTCCCCTCCATTTCCAGCAATTTGTCCTCTCCCTGGGCCCTGCCCTCCCATCCATGCCTCTCTGCCCTTCCCTTACCTCAGCTCCGCACCCTGGGGCCTTTAAATCTTTTACCTCCGGTCGCAGCAGCGTCAGTGAAAGTGCTGTCGATGTCTCCCTTCTCTTCGCGTCGTTGGTTCCCTCAGTGTCCCGCCTTCTTCTGACGTCAGAAGAAGGCGGGACACTGAGGGAACCAACGAGCGTGTCAGAGGTGAAAGATTTAAAGGCCTCGGCGGCGTGGAGCTCAGGTAAGCGGCAAGGGTAAGCACCGCGGTGGCACCCTCCAGAGGTCGGCGCCCCCCTGCGGTGCTTACCCCGCTTACTGTATTGGCACGGCCCTGATTGAGAGGTTCGCGACGAGGACGCCCGATTTGAAAACCGGAGGGAGCCCTGCTGTCCCGGGAGGAGGAGACCCCTGTGACTTAGGGTCAGATACTACCTTGTTGCCTCCAGAGCACAATCCACCGCCTCCGCCCGGAGGTTGTACTCTCCAACCAGGTTTGCCAGAATCGGAAGTCGATGAGGCACGACCCTGAGACAGAGGCTTTGGAGAAGATTCAACCAACGGAGGTCTGAGGCCTCAGGGCCTACAGACAATGAGATCCTTACCAACTAGACCGGAGACGGTTACACTGGAAAGCATTTGGGACCCTCTCCAGAAACTGGATGTAAAGCTAACCAACTCTACTACAGAAATAGCAACATTAGTAAGTAAAGTCGAACTTCTTTCTAATTCCTTTGAAACTTTGAAAATAGACTCTATGAATCAAATTATAGTCTTGAATGATGAGGTGAAAACATTTCAAGATTTTGCCACAGTAGCTATTAAAGACAAGACTCTGATTCATAGAAAAATAGAGCAAATAGAAAATTATAATCGTCGACTGAATGTTCTTTTTTTTGAACTTCCCGTACTCGATCGGGATTTCTTCATTAGATGCTTTTAAAAAATACCTAATGGAAATTCTGGGATATTCCTCTGATTTTATTCCTCCATTAAATCGCATATTTTATGCACCAAATAAAAAGATTTCAGAACCTCAATTGGAGACAGATTCTCAAATTCCACTTCAAGGAAATGACAAACAACTGAATTTAAATTTAACTGAGATTCTAGAATCATCCATATCAAAAAATTCTGAAAGAAAGACTTTGTATTTTTGTGTTTGAACAGGATTTGGAGGCTGTTAAACATTTATTTTTTTAAGAAATCACAATCTTTATTCTATGGGAAAAAGATATGGATGTACCCGGATGTTACAAGACAAACTCAGGAAAGAAGAAAAGAGTTTCTAGCCCTAAGGAAAGAAGCCCTAGAGATAGGAGCATCTTTCTATTTAAACTATCCCTATAAATATTTGATTAAATATTTAGGGCTTAAATATATATTTTTTTCACCACAACAACTAAATGCTTTTATTAATCAAAAAATGTTGGTTTCAGCTTAGTAATACATCTTAAGGATTAATATAAATGTATTAATGAATCGGGTTAATTGTGTGTTAAACTATATACAACTTAACAATATTCCTTAAATTCTCTCCTGAAAATGTATCTCCTTCCCTATAGTAGTGGTCTAAAGAAGGCTTGTATTTTTTCCTCCTTTACTAATTTTCTTATAGTTATTGACTTAGTCATTAGTCAATTAATATGCCTGTATTACTTTTCAAGTATTGTACTTGAAAAGTAATACAGTATCGTACTTGTCAAATATTTCTGATAAATTAATAAAAAAAATAATGGTTACCATTATTTTGCTCAACACTGATGTCAGGTTTACTGGTCTGTAATTTCCTGAATCACCCCTGGAACCCTTTTCTGAAAATTGGCATGATATTCTCGGTGTAGTTTGGATGATTTATTTATTTATTTGCTGCATTTGTATCCCACATTTTCCCACCTTTTTGCAGGCTCAATGTGGCTTACATTATGCCGCAATGACAATCGTCATTAACGGTGTGAGAAGAGCAAAGTATTAATACAATTAAGGTACATTAGATATCAAGAAATTAGAAACAAAGAAATAATTAATACATCTCAGATATGCAAAATATAAGGTAGAGTATGGTGTTAAATAATAACAATATGATTAAAGTAGTCAAGTTAGGAGTTCAGGGTTGATTAGTTTCGAAACAGATGTGATAGAGGGTCTTTATGAAGGGTTCTTATTGTAGGTCTCGTTGAATAATTTAGTTTTCAGAGATCTCCGGAAGACTGTCAGATCGTGTGTTGTTTTTAAGGGATTCAGTAGTGCATTCCAACGTTGTGCACAGATGTAAGAGAAGCTGGAAAGTATACATGTTCTGTATTTTGCAACAATAATATAGATGTACCTCAAAAAATGTCCATATTGGCCCTTATATGTGTGTTGAGTCTTGCATAACCCTGAGGTAACTGCTGGTTTGGACCTAGGGTTTGGAGGAGTAATTCAGGATTTGTGTTTCTCTCTCTGATCTTAAAAACCACCTCAAAATGCAAAAATAAAAAGATTTTTGGAGCTCTGATCTGAATTCAGCTCTTCACAGACATGTAGTTTTGCAAAATTGGCATATGCAAAGCCCCTTTTTGTAAGTTTTCTTTTGGAGGAGGAATATTGAGGGGTCTTTTTACTAAGCTGTGAGAAAAAGGCCCTATGGGTAGCGGTGGGGGCTGTTTTTCCCACACACCAGGGCCCTTTCTACCACAGCGAGTAAAAAACCCATGAAAAAAATGTCCATGCTTTATAAAGTCTCCCTGAATGAGGAAAGGCAATATCTGGGATCTGGTGAAGGAGAGATGGGAGAGCAAGGAAGGAAGGAAGAATGGGGATATGGAGGATCCCCTGTCTCATTCTTCCTCCCATACCTGGTGCTAATCTTCTCTTACACATGCACAGCTAGTATTGAGCCCCCCTCTATCAGACTCACACATATGTACACAAACAGCTGCTGACAATTCCGTGTACCCTATCTCTCAGGGTTCCTCCCCTTCCAAACCCACAATGTTTGATCCTCTCACTAATATCTCCATCCCTTGCCACCCCTAACTCCTTTTACATACACATATACATCTGGCGTTGATTCCATCTTCTTAATCTTTCATGCCTCTGTTCACCATCCCACCATATTTGATCCCGTCTCTCACATTCCCATTCTATCATGCCTATCTCCTCTCTCACACACAGATATATATCCTGCCAGTTCCCTATGCCCTTGTTCAGCCATTCCTGTGTCACTACTCTTGTACCCTCTCATTCATCCAGCCAAGGTGTTCACTTGCCCTACAATCATCCCCCTGTATCCTCCTTAGCTTATGCCCCCTTCTCTCATCTCTTTTCCAATGAATCTCCCTTGCCAATTCACTTCCTTTCACCCTCTAGCCCATGCCAACATAACCTTTCACCCTTTCTCTTCCTCTCAATCCCCCTTGCAGGAAGAGGACAGGTTCACTGCCTTGGGCTGTACCACCTTCTTCTGCTGCTCAGAGCACAACTGATAATGTGAACCACGTGAGACACCGTGGTGATGAGAAATTCAAGGTGCCAATTGACCCCTGGTAGACAGTAAAGGAGGACACAGCCTGGAGGTACCATTGCTCATAATATCTTGCCACCAGCTAGATGAGCATGGACAGTGGAAGACAGGAGAGGGAAAGGAAGACGTGCACACTTACTGTCACTGCCCCTCTAACCTGACTTCTGGTTGTTACAACTGACAGATTTAGCAGCTTTTGCTTGCAGCAACATGGAGTCTCAGTGATCCTGATTATAATGTATTGTGTAGAACACGGTGTACAAAGTGATCAAAATGTTCCACCAGGGAAGTACTGTGAAGGATTAACCAGTTCTTTACTACAGACTCTGTTGTATTGTACAGAAAAGTCCTCAGATATAGAGCTTTTAAAGTGGACACTCCTGTCGGTCAGACTTCACTTGTTGCACAATATGTGGTAGGAATTCAAAATTATCTACAGCATAATGGGCACTGTCCTCAAGACTACAGTCTGTGATCATTGAAAAGGGTTGTTGGTAGAAGCTTGCTAGAACATCCAAGGGCCTTACTCACTTGTTCAGTACCCATGTTTTATCATTTCCACCTTAGTAATTCTCTTATCCCTTATTTGTCCTGTTTGCCTCTCCTAATTAGATTGTAAGCTCTGTCGAGCAGGGTCTGTCTCTTCATGTCCAGTGTACAGCACTGTGTTCGTCTAGTAGTGCTGTAAAAATGATAAGCAGTAGTAGTAGTAGTATGATCAAAACTCTGGTGCTATTCTGAATAGTGCCATAAAAGTACTGCCAGAACAGCGCAGAACTACACCCTAATGCTCAAAGCTATGAGTGCGTCTCTATTTGCATTTCATTAGCTTTGAGCATTAGGGTGTAATTCTTCTGCCCTGTTCTGGTGGTACTTTTATGGTGCTATTCAGAATACTTGTGATCATCGATACCCCAGGCACTGGGAATGAGATCTCTGATCTTCCATCTTCAGGATTCTCCCCAACACCTTTGCTCCCCTTCCCCTTGCTGTGTTTACCTGTTTTTTCTTAAGTGGCTGAAATTTGAGTCTCTTGGGGGCAGTGTTTCCAAATGGGTTATTTTTGTACATACCATGACAGTAATTTTATTTTTCATTTTATTTATTACATTTATATCCCACATTTTCCCACCTATTTGTAGACTCAGAGTGGCTTACATAGTACCGGAGAGGTGTTACAAACTCCAGTGTAAACAAATACAAAGTGATGTTGTGGTAAGATAAAGTTCATGTGGCACAGCCACACTAGGGAATTGTACAACGGAAGAGCTGTGTTATATTCTTATTGTGTTGCAAAGATCAGGCATTTATGTTGGATCGGTAGGGTATGCCTTTTTAAACAGGTTAGTTTTTAGTGTTTTCCAGAAGTTTAGGTGATCGTTCATAGTTTTCAAGGCTTTTGGTAATGCGTTCCACAGTTGTGTGCTTATGTAGGAAAAACTGGATGCGTAAGTTGATTTGTATTTGAGTCCTTTGCAGCTTGGGTAGTGCAGATTTAGGTACGTTCGTGCTGATTTGGATGTGTTTCTAGTTGGTAGGTCGATCAAGTTTGTCATGTATCCCGGAGCTTCACCGTAAATAATTTTGTGAACCAGAGTGCAGATTTTGAAAGCAATGCGTTCTTTGATTGGGAGCCAGTGTAGTTTTTCGCGAAGGGGTTTTGCATTTTCAAATCACGTTTTTCCGAAGATAAGCCTAGCTGCCATGTTTTGAGTGGTCTGAAGTTTCTTTAAGGTTTATTCTTTGCATCCCACATGAATTCCATTGCAGTAGTCTACATGGCTTAGTACCATTGATTGTATCAGGTTGCGAAATGTTCCCCTCGGGAAGAATTGTTTCACGCGTTTGAGTTTCCACATTGAATGGAACATTTTCTTTGTTGTGGATGTCACTTGGCTCTCTAGTGTTAAGTTGCGGTCCATTGTTACCCCAAGGAGTTTCAGGCTGTCTGAGATAGGGAGGGTGTAATCTGGGGTGTTGATAATTGTGGGGTTATCCGCGCTGTGTAGGGATGAGAGGATGAGACAATGTGTTTTTTCTTTGTTTAGTTTTAGTTGAAATGCATTTACCCAAGAGTTCATGATGTTCAAGCTGACCTTGATTTCGTTGGTAATTTCTGTCAGTTTAGATATGTAAGGAATGCATATTGTGACATCGTCTGCATAGATGAAAGGGTTAAGGCCTTGGTTGGATAAGGACTTGGCTAGTGGGGTCATCATTAGGTTGAAGACGATCGGTGATAGCGGTGATTCTTGTGGTACTCCGCAGTCTGCTTTCCACAGTGATGATATGTTTGAGTTTGATTTTACTTGATATATTCTTGTGGTTAGGAAACCCTTGATCCAGCTAAGTATGTTTCCACTAATCCCGAACTTATCTAGTAATCTTATTAATATATTATGGTTTACCATGTTGAATGCACTAGCATGTCGAATTGGAGGAGGAGGAGGATGTTTTTGCCTATTGCTATTTCCTGCTTCAATTTGGCTAGGAGAGTGAGTAGTACTATTTCTGTGCTGTGGAGGGGGCGAAAACCTGACTGTGATTCATGTAATATTGAGAATTTGTTTATATAATCTGTAAGTCGTTTGGCTACCATGCTTTCCATCAGTTTGACTGACAATGGAATGGTTGCTACTAGATGGTAGTTAGTGATTTCATTTGTTTTTTTTCCTGGTGTCTTTTGGTATCGGAGTGAGTAGGATATTGCCATTTTCCTTAGGGAAGAGACCTTGCTGGAGCATGTAGTTTAGGTGGGATGTGAGGTCTGCTATGAAGCGGTCAGGGGAGGATTTCATTAGGTAGTTGGGACAGGTATCTAGTTTACAGTCAGTGTTGGAGAACCTGCTGATCGCCTGTGCAACTGCATCGACGGTAAGGAGGGCGAATTTTAACCAGGTTCGGTCAGCCGGGTATTCTCCAGTGGTTGGGTCCAACTCATTAAGGATGATTTTGATGTCAGAGTTGTCCTGAGGTAACGTGTTGCGTAGGTTTGCAATTTTTTCATTGAAATACTTAGCAAGTTTGTCTGCAGATGTGGTGTCTGTATTCGATGTAGTGACCAAGTTGGTGTCTAGGAGTTTGTTCACGAGCTGGTATAATTTTTGTAATCTGTCCCTATTTTAGTTTTATAGTATGATCTTTTGGTCTGTCTTATTGCGTATTTGTATTTTCTTTGTGATTGTTTCCATGTGTTGAGTGTGTGTTCGTCTTTTGTTTTTCTCCATGCTCGTTCGAGTTTCCTGATTGTGTTTTTAGCTTTTTCAGTTCATCATTGAACCATGGTATCGAGTTATGCTTATGTGAAGTTCTTGTACGTAAGGGTGCTATTTCATCTAGTATGCATTTGCATCTTTTATCCCATTCCACAAGATAATATATGGAGTCTGTTTGTGCTGTCCATTCATTGTTGTATATCTGTTGCCAGAATGTTTTCGTGTCTGCTTGACCTCTTGTGCTGTAGGATGTGTGTTCTTGTATTTGGTGTAATCCCTTCTTCCGCCAGTGTAGGGATAAGTTTAATTTGTAGTGATCAGTCCAGGGTGTTTCTGTCCATTTAATATCTGTCATTATTAGGTTCTGGTCTGTTGAAAGTTTGTGTGAGATAAGATCAAGTGTGTGCCCTTTGACGTGGGTTGCTTGCATTTGTGGCTATTTGAGATCCCATTTGACATCTTGTAAAAAATGATCATGTGTTTCTTGAGGCTATGCATTCTTTAGTATTTGTTTAGTCTGTTTTGTTACTAGACTTCACTAGCAAAATTTGTCTTGCAATCCTGTTCTCTATTCAAATAACAATACACGGTATGGCATAGTGTGCTACATTGCAATGTCAATGCAATATGCAATAAAACATTTTAATAGACGGCACAGGGTGTAAGCAAAGATGAAACATATAGGGGCCCTTTTACTAAGCCACTTCTCCAAAACACTGCTGCCCATGTAATCTTTATTGCTAAATACCATGACCATGTTACTTCCCTTCTCAAACACCTACATTGACTTCCTCTCTCCTTTCAAATTAAATTTAAGGTCCTTACCCTTATTTACAAAGCCCTCTATGAGGGCACACCTAGCTGCTTTTCTGCCCTCACGATCCCCTCTTACTGTTTATGATCATTGGTTGACCACCATCTTGTTTTGCCAGCTCCAGCCCAAGCTAAATAGGAATCTACCTGTACATTCCTTAAGCTCCATCTTTGTGGAATTCCTTACCACGATCACTAGGATCAATTAATTCCTATCTGGAGTTTTGATCAGAATTAAAAACTTTCTTGTTTCAGTCAGCCTTTGATCTTTCTTGATCACAGGTACTGGATTTTCCCCCCTTTCTATTCATGTGCGCAGTTAGAGTGCTACAAGAGACCAATTACTGCTTTACTGTTTTTAGTGATTTTAGCTACATATTAAACATTGAAAAAGAGAAAAATGTAGGCAGATAAAGATCATATGACCTATCAAGTCTGCCCACCCATGCCATCTGCTCTCCCTTAGAAATCCTATGTACTTGTCCCAAGCTCTCTTGAATTCAGATACTGTTTTTGTCTCCACTGGGAGGCCATTGCATGAATTCACCACCCTTTCCGTGAAGTATTTCCTCAGGTTACTTCTGAGTCTAATCTATCCCCTTTCATCTTCCTCCTATGCCCTCTCATTTCAGAGCTTCCTTTCAATTGAGAGACTCGCTTCCTCTCCTAAGCATTTATGCCACGTAGGTTTTTAAATGTCTCTATCATCTTTCCCCTCTCCTGCTTTTCTTCCAAAGTATGTATATTGAGATCTTTAAGTCTGTCCCCGTACACTTTATGATGAAGACCACTGACCATTTTAGTAGCCACCCTCTGGACTGACTCCATCCTGTTTATATCTTTTTGAAGATGCGGTCTCTAGAATTGTACATAATATTGTAAATGAAGTCTCAGAGTCTTATATAGGGGCATCATCACCTCCTTTTTCCTACTGGTCATTCCTTTCCCTTTGCACCCGAGCATTCTTCTAGCATTTCGCTGTTGCCTTTTCTAGCTGTTTGGCCACCTTAAGATCATGACATATGATCACACCCAAGTCCTGCTCTTCTTCGTGCACAAAAATTGTTCACCCCCTAAACAATACCATTCCCTCAAGTTTTTGCAGCCCTAATGCATGACCTTGCATTTTAAAAATATGTTTATTAGTGTATGTGTGTGTGGTTTTTACTTTCCTGTTGAATTAATGTTCCTTTCATATCTATTTCTATTATAATTTATAAACCATTGTGATATGCTCTTGCAATAATGGCGGTATATCAAACCTAATAAATGCTCTTCATCTGCAGTATCTGTGCTATCACTATCACCATCTCTAGCCTTAGTGCCTAAAGGTGGGCACCTTGCTTCCTGGGCGATGTGTTGCCAGTATGTATTCTTCCTTTTCTTTCCAACCATACTTTGATTATATAATCACTTTGCTGAGATTCAGTATAGATGTTATACAACATGGTCACCACATAAAGGTACTCAGCAAAACTTGAGGAAAAAACGTTATTTTCTTCCTCTTAGAGACACATAGCAATCTACCTATAGTGATGTTATTGATCTAACATCCTAAAATCTCTACTGCCTACCACAGAAACATCTTACCAAAACATCTAGGCTCTTGAGATGAGGATTCTGATCTTTCCCTTCCCCAAACCCCTTCCTCCCCCCAGTGGCTGGTTCACTGCTGCTTTTAACTCCCCTTGCCACAGATGAGCCAGCTGAAGCTGGCCTTGCCCCTATGTCATCAAACCTAAAGCCTAAATGTTTTGTTGCCTGCTAGGTCCTAGTACAACTTTTAATTATAGACTACTAGTAAAAAAAAAGGCCCATTTCTGGAAGAAATGAAACGGAGTGTGTATGTTTGAGAGAGTGTGTGTGAGAGTGACTGTGTGAGAGAGAGAGAGAGTGGATGTGCGAGTGTGTGTGACAGAGAGAGAGTGAGACTGGGTGCAAGTGTGTCTGTGAGAGAGAGTGTGTATGTGAGATTGAGAGTGTGTGCCAGGGGCGCCCCCTCCCTCCCAATTCCAGGGTCCCCCCTCCCTTCCTCCCTCCAAGTTCCAGTTGTCCCTCCCTCCCTCCGAGTCCAGGGTTCCTCCCTCCCTCCGAGTTTCATGGTCAATCCCTCTCTCCGAGTTTCAGGGTCCATCCCTCCCTCCCTCCGAGTTTCAGGTCTACCCCTCTCTCCCTCCGAGTTTCAGGGTCCATCCCTCCCTCTGAGTTTCAGAGTCCCCCCCCCCTCCGTCCGAGTTCCAGGGTCCACCCTCCGTCCCTCCCTGTTCCAGGGTCGTCCCTCCCTCCCTCCCAGTTTCAGGTTCGTCATCCTTCCCTTCCTCCCTTCCAGTTCCAGGCCCCCTCCCTCCGATTTTTAAAATTCATCTTCACTTACCAAGTCAGGGTTACGGCGGACGACAGCAGCGGTAAAACGTGTGCAGGCTCAGCCCTTCTCTCAGCTGTGGTCCCGCCCTCATTTCCTGTTTCCGCAAGGGCGGGACCACAGCTGAGAGAGAGAGAAGGGCCGAGCTTGCATTTGTTTTACCGCTGCTGCCGTCTGCCGTAATCCTGACTTAGTAAGTGAAGATGACTTTTAAAAATTGGAGGGAGGGGGCCTGGAACTGGAAGGGAGGGAGGGAGGAAGGGAGGGTCCCGGGCACACCGGTTGTGCTATTTTGTTGAGTCTGTTGGTGTGCCTCGTGCTGCTATCGTGTGGTTGGTCAGTGCTGCGTGTGACATACCAGAAAGTATGTGATATCAATTCAGGAGATAGATACAGCCTTACTGGCAGCACGAACCCTTCAAAACTTCACTGCCACAGAGTCGGCTTCAGAACGTTGGAGGTGCTTTTTATTATATAGGATTGTAGCATTGTGTATGTGGATTATTCAAAAAGGCGCTGCTGAAAAGATTGCAAACTGCCCAAAACATTGCTGCATGTCTGATTTATAAAACGAATAGATATGAAAGAGTAACACCATTTATAACTGAAGGAGTGGCCTAGTGGTTAGGGTGGTGGCCTTTGGTCCTGAGGAGCTGAGTTTAATTCCCGGCACAAGCAGTTCCTTGTCACTCTGGGCAAGTCACTTAACCCTCCATGCCTGCCGCATTGAGCCTGCCATGAGTGGGAAAGCGCGGGATACAAATGTAACAACAATAAAGAAATAAAATAATTCCACTGGTTACTGATTGAATCTAGCTTGTTATTCAAGCTCTGCATATTTGTATTTCAAGCCATTTATGGACTTTCCCCTATTTGACCTTTCAACTCTGTGTTTCAAAGAGATAAATGAGTGCATCATTTCCGTGCTCTAACTCTTCAATTCCCATCATTAGAACGAGTTAAATTGAAAAGATTACATTCTTAAACTTTATCTTACCAGTCCATATGATATGGAATTCATTGCCTGTTGGTATTTGAAATGAGACTGACTACTTGAAATTTAAGAGTAAATTGAAAACTTTCCTTTTTTCTAAAATTAATTAATCAGGTATTGAGTAATTTGGTTTTCCATTGATGTTTTATTTATCATGTCATTGCTCCTAGTGTTGTACTAGTTTCTTTAAGGGGTCTTTTATTAAGTGGCGGAAAGCCCAACGTGGGCTTACTGCTCACTAAACTGGCAGTACTGCCGAGCTACTGCAGCAGCCCAGCAGTAGTTCCTACCCCCAGCGCATGCCATTTCTAGTGCTATAAAATATTCTTACCTACCTTTTACCTGGTGCGGTAAAAGGGGGCCTCAGCGTGCATCAAAAACGTGCTGGTGCCAGCGCAGGCCCCATTTTGCCGCAGCTTAGTAAAAAGACCCCTTAATCTGTAAACCGTGTTAAACAATTTCTTGGATAACTGCAGTATATAAGAACTTATTGTATTGTATAATTTCCCTTTCTGGGTGCCTGCCTTACTGCTGCTTTTAGTTTCCCTTCTTATCAGTAAGCAGCTGAAACTGGCTCTGCCCGCATGGTGATGTCATCATACTGGCGACCTAAAGGTCTTACTAGATGCAATAGGCACACTGCAGATAAGATTCTCCCAAGGAATTCAGCAAAACAGCACACTCATTTGTGAACTGTTTTTGTGACCACCCCTTCTTTTTAACTTGTTTATGTCATCTCTTGGGACTATTAGGCTGGAGAAAGATGGCTTATTACTCTCTTATGTAGACGATATATTTATGTTAGCACCAGAATGTGCTGATTTGTCTGAAACTTCCACAAGGCTATCGTGTTTCTTGGATCACATTCAAAATTGGGCCATTGATAATATGTTAACATTAAATACAAATAAAACTAAGCTATTGTGGTTTTCATAACTCCAATATTAACCCTCCAAACACGATAGTCTTATCTTCTGATTTATCTCTTCCTGTGAAGAATGAATCCAGAGTAATGGCCATTATTCTGGACTCATCCTTGACCTTTGAATCACAAATTAACCATTTGTGGCAAAAAAACATTTTTTAAACTTAGGCAGTTAAGATTGGTTAGCTCTTATTTTGACTATTCTACTTTTTCTTTCCTTGTTCAGATGTGTTTTTTCTTTCCCATACTGACTCCTGTAATGCTGTCTATATGGGACTATCAGCCAAGTTAATTTTTAAACTTTAACTGTTCGTTTAATTTTTAGGTTGAAAAATGTTGATAGGATCACTTCTTTCAGGCAGTCACTACATTGGCTTCCTATACACAAACAAGTATTATTTAAAACTGCTTGTTTGTTTTTTCAAGTAATTTATGGCCTTACATCGGAGTTGTTAATATGTTCAGCACGGTTACAGCAATCCTTGTTACTTTGCCGTCCAAATGCAAAATGTGTTCATTTTTTTCAGTATTTTAACTCATTATTTTCTTTTATTGTTATTACTTACTGGAATTCTCTATCTTTTATATTAAGTCTTGAGTAGAGAGGTGTGGTAGCCGTGTTAGTCCACTTTTAAAGGTAATCAATAGAAATAAAACAAAATAAAACATGGAATAGAAAATAAGATGATACCTTTTTTATTGGACATAACTTAATACATTTCTTGATTAGCTAATCAAGAAATGTATTAAGTTATGTCCAATAAAAAGGTATGATCTTATTTTCTTTGCCATGTTTTATTTTGTTTTATTTCTATTGATTAATATTAAGTCTTGAATCTTTATATATTGTAAGAAGGGCAACCTTCGAAAGCTAATCAAGTAATGTATTAAGTTATGTCCAATAAAAAAGGTATCATCTTATTTTCTTTTCCATGTTTTATTTTGTTTGATTTCTATTGATAACCTTAAGAGTGGACTAACACGGCTACCACACTCCTGTATTTAGGAAGAAATTGAAAACTTTGTTAGTTGATGATCAAGGCATTTACATCCCTGTTTACTAAGCTGTGTTATAGGCGCATTAGCGTTTTTAACGTGCATTAACCATGTGCACGCATTAACTGTGTATGCGCCTATAATATCCCTATAAGTGCCTACACGGTTGGCGTGTGCACTAATTGTAGGCGCGTTAAAAAAATCTAACGTGCCTTAGTAAACAGGGCCCTTATTGTTGTAATTTGCTGAACTTTTATATTTTATGATATGTATGTTTAATTTGTTGTAAACCATCGTGAATCCTTTTCAGGGGATACAGCGGTATATAAACAATAAATTGACATTGATATCCTAAGGGCTTCAGATGTTATATTTTAACTTATAAATGCAAAGAAAACACTCCCCCCACCGGTGCAAAAATATTAAAATAGGTTTTATTGAATAAATGTAGGAGAAACACCACTGGCTTAGTACTTTCTCACTGCCAGGGTGGTCCTGGAGTGGAGTCGACGAGAAGCCAGGAGTTATGCAAGTATCAGCAATATTCAGTGCCAGTGTCAGCATAGTTCTCTAGGCATGTAGGACTGCTTAAAAGGCAGCCCTTACTTTGCCCAGTTAGCTATTTGGGTACAGCATTGAGGGGGTCTTTTACAAAGCTTCAGTAAGCCCAGCGCAGGCTTATCGAATTCTAAATTGGGACTACAGCTGGCCCAACACAGCCGACGGTGGTAGTTCCACCCCAAGCGTGTGCCATTTCCAGGGGAAAAGAAAACCCCCAGAAATGCCTTGCGTGGTGGTAACTCAACAGTAAACGGGCATCACCATGCGCTGCCTGGTTACTGCCGGGTTACCGGTGGAGCCCTTATCACCACCTCAATGGGTGGCAGTAAGGGCTCCCCGCTGCTTGGCCACACGGTAAGATTTCTCTTACCGCATGACCATATTCGTCTAGGGGCTTTTTACCTGCTTTGGTAAAAAGGGCCCTGACGCACGGGAAAAGGTCTCCGCTGCTCATGCAGGGCCCTTTTTCCTGCAGCTTGGTAAAAGGACCCCTGAATATTGACCATGCCCGCATGACTTTCAGGTGCCAATGAAACCCCAGATATTCAGTGCCAGTGCCTGGGTAGGGCCCAACACTGAATATCAGGGTTTAAATTAGTCAGCGTTGGAGAGTGGGAGTCAAACATTGACCACCACTGGATGAATATTGACCCAATAATTTATACATACCTGAAGGAGAAATAGGCTATTTGGTGGATTTTTTGGCTATATGGCAGCAGAGAAGTTTAATGAAATGCATAGCTTGTAGGAATGAATATTGGTTTTTGTTGTAAATTTAAGGGCCCTTATTTGGCAGCTTAACCCCTAGCAGTAGTTCTGTGTGAGACTACTGCTTGGTTGTCATCTGGTGCCATGTTAAACCCAGAGCCCAAAGGAGCAAGAAGGGATTGGGGATTACTCCTGCCTCAGCTATTAAACAAGGTCCCAGAGAGAGTGCAAAGATTCAGTGGCTGCCTTTAGGGAGATTGGGTGTCTTCTGGGTGCTCCAGGGGCTCCCCTGATGAGGAGATTTTATGAGTCCAAGGATGCCTTCTATGAGGGTTGCATCTGGGGGGGGGGGGGGTGTTGGGTGTTGCTGCCTCTTCATGCATCACTGGCCCCTTTAAGATGTCCTGGGGTGCATCAGGCCGTGCATTTAGCAGTTGATGCTCTTAGGGAGAAGAATAACACAGCTTGAAAGATTGATCACAAGTTGTATTATTTATTTACCATGGAAATTACTATCCTTTGCCACTGAGTATTGCAGCTTTGTGATTTCTGCAGTAAACAGAGCTGTGGTAAAATACAACATTTTACCAGGGCTTAGTAACTTTCTCCCCCTAAAGGTGTGCTAATAAATGTGCACCCCTTGCAGTTTTCTCACTATAGGATCTCCAGAGATTTTTTTTAGAATTCCAAAGCAACAGCCAGTTATGTGCACAGATAAAGGAGAAGGAGAGTATGATTAACCTCATACTTTTATCCTACTCATCCCTACTCATCCAATACAGTACATGAGAAGAGTCTTGCCTGCTGAGGATTAGCTGGTGAATGAGCCAAGATCTGCAAGTTTTGGGATCCTGCAGAAAGACTAGTGAGAGATGAGACCAATAGAGGAGTTTTTATACATACCAGTGTGGAGAAAGCAGAAGATGCCAAATGTTCTCATCTATCTCTTTCCCTAGATCTTGAAAGCTAAGATCATTGATTTGAGAAATTACCAGAGACGTGTCTTTGGTACTGCTTCCTCCTCAGAAAGGCTGAGAGCAAGTGAATTCCCCGAGCAAAATTGATTGAGCAATTGGTATGTTTTGCCCCCCCCCCCCTCCCCACTTTACTGAAGTTCCCTCAAAGCAATTTATCTCCCAGGTTGACCAAAAATTCAGATGTTCTGCAGTCTGCCCTCTTCTTCTACTCCAAAGACTGTAGCTAAAACTTCTGTTGCACTTCCAAGACCTCACCTGCCATCCCAAAGTGAAAGGTCTAGTTTGGGCATTAAAGCTGTATATCTTATAAGGTTACAAAAAACGCAAAGTCAGTTGATCTGCAAGGCTATTCACAAGGGTGCAAACACAAGGAGCAGATCATGAAGAGAAAGTCCAAAGAAATGTATTCACCACAGCTTCTAATAAAACAATTAGCCCAACACAGCCATGTTTCACCCACACAGTAGCTGCATCAGGGGCATACAGAACTAGTAACAAATAAAACATACAAATGTTAAAATAAATCATAGTAGTCATTCAGCATTAAAAACATGTTAATATAAATGAAACAAACAACTAAAAATATGCACATATGTGGAGGGGGCATTTTTGATATGATATCTAAATTTGATTTTGGACATTTTGCTGAAAACATCTAAAAATGAAGTGATGAACATAGCAATGTTCGAACCAGAAATGTCTTTTCATTTTGAAAATGGATATTTGTTAGATGCTTTTCTGCTTAGTGCGTTTATCTTTTTTGACCATTTTTGAAAAAAAAAAAAAGAGCCCAAGGGGAAAACACACAAAAACAAGTCATTGGGATGTAAGGGTGGCCAGCATTCTTAGTAGACTGGCCACATAGACATCCCAGCAGAGCAGTGGGGCACTCTAGGAGGCACTGCAGTGGACTTCACATAAAAGATCCGAGGTACACGTCTCACCGTTACCTCCATTACCCACCAAAAACCTACTGTATCCAACTATAATAGCTCTTTTGGCTACAGGTGTCACCGATATGTGGGTACAGTAGGTTTTTGGAGGGCTCACACTTTCCACCATAAGTGTACCAATTAGAGAAGATTATGGGCCATAGTCCCCTTCTCCATAGTGCACTACACTGACCACTCCAGGGACCTGCTTGCTGCTCTAATAGGCCTGGCCATAGGATCTGAAGCTGTCATTTACTATTTCTTTCACATCTTTGAGGGGTGGAAGGGGAAAGGAATGGGACTGATATACTGCCTTTCTGTGTTTTTTTGCAACTACATTCAAAGCAGTTTATATAGTTTATACAGGTATTTATTTGTACCTGGGGCAATGGAGGTTTAAGTGACTTGCCCAGAGTCACAAGGAGCTGCAGTGGGAATGAAACCCAGTCCCATAGGATCAAAGTCCGCTGCACTAACCACTAGGCTACTCCTCCACAGTGACCACTGGAAGAGTAAAGAATTGTCATGCCTTAATCCCTCCAGTGGTCATAGGGTACCTTTTTGTGATTTAGTCTTGGTTTACAAATCTAACTTTTAACCCTGGACATTTTTGCTTTGCTCCATTATGACAGGAAAATGTCCACGTTTTGGGAACACCCAAATCCCGCTCCCAACACGCCCCCAACACACCTCCTTGTGATTTGGACAAACTACATAGAAAAACATCTTAAAAATTGGTTTCAAAAATAGCAGTTTGATGTTTTGCAAAAAAAAAAGTCCATCTATCGTTTTGTGCCGCTTTTTGAATGTTTTTCTGTTTTGAAAATGAGCCCCATAATGTGGTAACTTATATAAGGATAAAAACAACCAAATCTAAATTATAAACCATTCTAAACTGTATATAAATGTTAATTAATATAGAAATACATAAAGTCAAAAGCAACCCATTTAGAATAATTAAAATATGTTAATAAACATTTTTTTTAACTTTTAACCAGGAGCTTTATTGAAAGACTTTATCATTCATACATTTTGACATAAACACAGCTAATCATTTCCAGTAGACAAAGTCAATTCTCCGAAGGTCTCTGCTGTCACAGAACACCTTCTTAATACAAAGCTATTCCCAGTTACATTTTAACATTTTATAACAAAATGATCAACACCAAATCCTCAGCCAAAATAAAATACCCTAATCCCTACCCCCCAACTCTTCCTCCCAGGGACCGCCCCAGTTTTATCCCCTGCCATTCCTCATATCAAAAACAACCTAAGAAATACCCATAACTGCCCATACCTGATTCCATTTAGCCAAAGTGTTCTTCTCTTTAGCCCACAGTCGCTCTCTTTCAGCAATGTACTCAAGAAGAGCCTTCCACTTACTCACTGAAGGACACCCAGGTTGCTTCCATGATCGAGCAATCACCAACCGCCCTGCACTAAAGCAATGTTTAACCAGGATCTGTTTTCCTCCCAGCACCCCAGGAACATGTCTGTTAAACAAAAATATAGCTGGGTCCCAAGGAATAGGGTGGGCCACCCACATCTGCACCTTCCACTGAATCGCCTTCCAGTAAGCCTGCACCTTCCGACATGACCACCAAATATGACCATGAGTGCCCCTTTGGCCACAGTTCCGCCAACAAAGGGACGAAACCCCCTGAAACATGTGACTCAAACGGGATGGTGTGAGGTACCAATGATATAAAACTTTAGTACTATTCTCTTGAATATTAACTGCTGGGGAACAATTAACGGTTCCTCTCTCCATTTTCTGCCATTCGGCTTCCTCATAGCACACTCCTAATTCCTTTTCCCATCTAGCACGGTAATGACTAACCTCAGGCAGAGCATCCCTCAAGTATCCATACAACAAAGTTATCAGCCCCCTAGTGCCTTCATGCCGGACACAAATTTCTTCTAAAAAGGTCACTTCCGCGAATAATTTCTCCTTGATACCAGGGGATTGTAGGAAATGCAATAGTTGGTTATAAGCATATTGATCCCTGTGGGGCAAACTATAAGTATCCGCCAAATCAGCAAACTGAACAAATCCAGTACCCTCCACTAATTGCCCCCATAAATCTAATCCTTGTCGCCTCCATCTAGTGAAGGCAGAGGGAACACATCCTGGTGGAAAAGCTGAGTGATATGCTATTGGGGACAATCGAGAGTTATAAAAACCCTTTTTACGTTCCAATTTATCCCAGCATATGAATGTATACTGAATAATAGGAGGCAGATTAGATCTCAGATATCGTCGTCCAGGGGCCAGCCAAATCAAATGTCCCAATTTCAATGGGCTTCTAACCAAACTTTGTTCCATCTGCATCCATAACTTATGCAACGGCTCCTGGAACCACTCTACAGCAGCTTTGGCTTGTGCAGCCAAGTGTTAAAGATCCAATTTAGGAACACCCAGTCCCCCCTTTGTCCTACGTGCCCTATACATAATAGCCCGGGAAAGTCTAGATTTGCCTCCCTGCCAAATAAATTTATGTAAGAGATTCTGCATCGACTGGATTAATTGTCCCTTAATTGGTATGGGTAGAGCTTGAAAAAGATAGAGTAAGCGAGGGAGAATATTCATTTTAGCAGAGGCTATGCACCCAAACCATGACAGGGACAGGTGCTCCCAATGTTCCAGGTCAATCCTAATCCTATTCAACAATGGGACATAGTTAGCATCACTCAGACAGTCAAAGCTCTTCGTAATGCGGATCCCTAAGTAGTTCATACTCTCCGTCACCCAGGCTAGGGGATACTTTTGTTTACATCTACCATACTCTTCTTCAGTCAACCCCATTGCCATGGTCTCCGTCTTAGTAACATTAATTTTAAACCCTGATACCCGCCTGTAACGTTCTATCTCCTGAAAGACCTCCGACAGTGATTCCATGGGGGAGGAGAGAGTCAAGAGAATATCATCTGCAAAAAGTGCAATTTTGGATTCCAGTTGGCCAACCACTATCCCCCTTATTCTGAGGTTATCTCTAATAGTAACGGCTAAAGGTTCCATTACAAGGGCAAAAAGAAGAGGCGACAGGGGACACCCCTGCCGAGTACCCCGTTGTAGGTCAAAAAAAGGGGAAACCTGTCCATTAATCCGGACAAATGCTCTGGGAGATTCATAAAGTGCACGAATCCAACTCTGAAACTTGGACCCAAATCCATATCTCTCTAAGACCTGATAAAGAAACTGCCAATGAACACGATCGAATGCTTTCTCTGCATCGATACTTAGCAAGCAATAGGGTGTCCTTTGTTGTTTCGCTACATACATAATGTCAAGAGTATGCCTGATGTTATCCGAGGCCTGCCTGTTCAAAACAAACCCTACTTGATCTGGATGAATGAGGGTCTGTAAAACCACATTAAGCCTAACAGCCAAAACCTTAGCCATTATTCTCACATCCACATTCAATACAGATATAGGTCGATAGGATGCACATTCGGTCACATCTTTATTAGGTTTAGGAATAACAGCTATCCAAGCCTGTGCCATTGTGGATGGAAGGGGACCCCCCTCACGAATAAAATTGAATACTTCAGCAAGCACTGGTGCTAATTGAGGTGCAAATGCTTTATAAAATTCACCAGTATAGCCATCTACCCCTGGCGACTTTCCAGATTTCAAGGTTTTAATGGCTTGGATCACTTCCTTCACCTCAATCGAAGCCTCCAATCGAGCCCTATGTTCCAAGGCCATGACTGGTAACTCTAAGGTATCTAAGTATGACTGAATATCATCCATCTGTATCGCTGAATCTCTAGTATAGAGGTCAGCATAGAACTTACAAAATTGTTCTCTAATATCTTTAGATGTTTTCCTAATCTCACCCCTAGGCCCTTTAATTCGAAAGATTGTTCTCTCTGCTCGCAGCTTGCATAGTTTAAATGCTAGTTGCCTCCCAATCTTGTTGCGAGTGGTATATCCATGGAGTCACAACTTATCATTAATAAACTCAAGATCCCTAGAAAGCAAGGTGTCTAACTGTAATCTAGCCATCTGTAGAGATTTATATGTCCTATGGGAACCAGTATGCTTATGCTTCAATTCCAACTCTCTGATCTGACCCCTCCAATATTGCTTTTCCTTTTCTCTCTCTCTTTTTAGCCTCCCCGCCACCCTCATAAAATGGCCTCGTGACACTGCTTTAAGGGCATCCCATATTACTGCTATAGATGGCCCTGAATCTACATTAAAATGCAGGTATTCTTTAAGCACCTCCATATACTCCGACCCGAACCCCTTATGTGTTAACAAGGTATTGTTAAAAGTCCATCTACCCCCAGTAGAGCTCTCCGTGTTCCACTGAATATCCACCCAGCAGGGGGCATGATCAGATACTGTTATATTACCTATCTTGGTATCCTGAATCACTCCCCCCAGAGTCTTATCCACAAAAAGATAATCAATACGAGTATAGATATCATGCACAGAGGAATAGAAGGTGTAATCTCTCTCTGAAGTATGGCAATCCCTCCATGAATCAAACAAACCCAAATCACCAGTAACCCTATTCAACACTTTAGCGAGAATTGTATCCCCCTTAGATACCAGACCAGATTTATCCACAACAGGATTCATGGTAGCGTTAAAGTCACCTCCTAGGATAAGCTGGCCCCCAGCTAATAAGTTTATTTGTTTTTGTAACGACATGAAAAAGGAGGATTGCCCCGAGTTGGGAGCATACACACCCCCCCCCCAAGTTATCTCCTTATTTTCCACAGATCCTCTAACCAGCACATAGCGGCCCTTCGGATCTCTCTTCACCTGTTGTACTTGTAATGGGAGGTCTGTATGAAAAAGCAACGCAACTCCTCTCTGTTTCTTATTTGAGGTATCAGATGCAAAAAAACTCTTGGAATAGGAAGCATGTCGAAACAGTTTCTCATGAACCCGCTTCAAATGCGTCTCTTGTAGCATCACAACCTGGGGTTTCAGTCTGAGTATTTCTTGCCATATCAATTGTCTCTTTCTTGGCACATTAAGTCCTTTCACATTAAAGGTTACAATCCTCATTTGGGAAGTCATTTAGTAATGGCAATCACACATCCACATAACGCTCTTTCGTATAGAACAATCATCCCTGGGAGAAACTCTAACATCCCAACCCCCCTCCCCTCTACCCATCTAACATTCTTTGCGTAAGGCACAAAGGGATCCATCCCCTCACCCCCCGCATAACCCCCAGATGTGAACATCTCACCCTACCCCTTAGCACCCAACATCAAACAACCCCGACCCCTTCCTTAATTCAAGCACACATATCTTCCGTATATCCTAATGCAACACTCACACCGAACTCTGTGTCCTGGTAGTTACTAAACTTATCAGTTTCTGCAATCCCAAAAAAGTCAGTTGTTCAACCGCGGCTTCTTTGCTTTGTTAAAGACTTGTTGCCACTGACGTACTTTATCCTGAGCTGCAGTCAGCTCCATAGGTGACTCACTCTCCTGCACCATGATTCCCACCTTCTGTAGGGTATTCTGCGCGTGCTCCAATGTATGCACCTTATGATGTTTTCCAGCGATAGTAAAACACAGGGCGAACGGGAAAGCCCAACGGTATTTCACATTCTGTCGGCCTAGCGCTTCCAATATAGGTTTCATAAGCTTCCGCTGTTGTAATGTAAAGGCCGACAAGTCCTGATACACATGCACAGGGGTGTCATTAAACTGTAAATCCTTGCATTGTCTTGCTAACTTAAAAAGCTGTTCCTTGTCTGTGTACTTCAGAAATCTCACCACAATATCTCTAGGTTTATTTGGTGGAGGTGCCCCCAGAGCTCTATGAGCCCACTCAATTTCGTGCATGGGGCTATCCGGCGTTTCTGCCTGCAGCTGCTTACACAGTTCTTGCACAATTGTTTTAACATCCTCTTGTTGTTCACCCGCTTCCGGAACACCTTGAAAACGCAGGTTGTTCCGACGTCCCCGATTCTCCATATCGTCTACCTTATATTGCAAATCTGTCAGTTGATTTTCAAATCCCTCGTCTTTCCGACGTAATTGGGACATCGCTTCTCCCTGTTCCTCGATGCGGACTTCGAGGTTGTCAATATGGGCCCCCACCTCCTTTAACTCTCCTCTCAAGTGGTCAATGCGTTCCACAATGTCCGCTTTCATATGGGCAAGGTCTTTCCGCAAATCTTTCAATATTTTGGTAAAACGCACCTCCTGTTCGCCACCACATTCTTCCTCCGACCGCACCGATTCAGAATCGGAGGCCTCTCCACGTTGCAGGGACACATGGCGCATTCCCGTCTTGGAAACACGCTGGCTGCTCCGGGCTCCCCCTTTAGCCGTTATATTTTTCAATTTTTGCGACATCGGATAACGCTCCGGCTACTATACACCACCAGCATGCGAAATAAGAGGAATTCCGGTAAGAAATTTCGCTAATGTTCGCTTTATTAGCGGGGTTAATCGGGAGCTGCGAGCTTAGGCTGCCATCAAGGCGATGACGTCACCGGAAGTCTAAATATGTTAATAAACATTTAAACATAAATATTATTTGAAAGGTGTGCTGGAGAAGAAAACAAAACTACTGAAGTGGTGTATTCAATCAGTATTACCTGCATGGCTAAAAGTAAGAACAAAACAACTTTATAAATAAAAGCAACAAACAGTACAAAAACTAATATAGAACCCAGATAGCTTCCGAAGAATTGCAGTTACAAATCCTCTAGCAAAAGGGCAGCATAACAGCACCCTTGTTTCTGCTCATTTCAATGAGGTATATTTTATTTTTTTGTTACATTTGTACCCCGTGCTTTCCCACTCATGGCAGGCTCAATGCGGCGGGCAATGGAGGGTTAAGTGACTTACCCAGAGTCACAAGGAGCTGCCTGTGCCGGGAATCAAATTCAGTTCTTCAGTTCCCCAGGACCAAAGTCCACCACCCTAACCACTAGGCCACTCCTCCACTTGATACAGTCCTATAAAGTATAAAGGTTTTCAAGATTTATTGGGGATTTACTATCCCGCCCATCAAAAAAGTGTCTGACCGGTTTACAGAGTAATAAATAAAGAAAAAGGGGAGGAAACAAAACAGAAATGGGGAGGGGATAAACTACAATGTCGATAGGAAAGAAAAAAGTAGCGAAATGAGTAGGGAAGTGGTCCGTAGGACCTATCTGATCAATCAGGGTTACCAGCTGCACAAACCATGCCCGAAAATCTAGGAATAGGCATCCAAAAAAGAAAAGTTTTCAAATCTGATTTAAATTGCAAAAGGGACATATGAGAACGAAGAGACCGGGGCAATCTATTCTGTTGCTCCAGGCCTTGAACTAGATGAGGTGTTTTATAAGATACAGAAAAAAAATGGCCATGTTTTTATGAGGTTCTGCTATCAGGCTGCAGGAGGCTGGGGTGAACTTCTGAACTCCTACCAGTTGGTGTCATTGTGCCTCACCAGGCAGGATGTGTATGTCTGTTTATATCATTGATGCTGTTTTCTGCCAGGGACCGTCTTGTTCCTGTCTGGAATCCTATATAAAGCTAGTCACTGTCTGTTTGTTTGTTTGTGTGCTTGTTTGTTTATTTTTTGCCAGAGCTGTACTATTTGGTGTCCTGATGTGCTTTGGCTGCCAGATCCAGTCCCTGCTGGACCTCAGTCGTACTCCTGCTTTGCTTCTGCCCTGAGCTTTTATCTCCATTGGAAGTCCTCTTCTTTCTGATTGTCTCCTTGGTTTCCAGATTCAGGCAGTGAAGACTTGGAGGCTACCAGCATCAGAAGGCTCAACGCAAAGGGAAGGTAATTGGTACGAGTGGAAGACCACATTCTATCTTTTCCTGAAGCAGTGGCGAACTGGGTAGGAGATGCCCTGTGAGAACCAGTTCATGGACCTTGGCTTCTTACCACTTCTGGGTCTCTTCGATGGATAAGAACCATCACAGTTTTAACACCAAAAATGAAGGACTCATGCTTCAAATGCAGTTCAGTTCTTCTCTTTAATTACTGCCTATAGCCATTATTTGATGGAGAAATGTGTTTTCTTTGCTGCCACAGCACTTTGGTAAAACCTAGTGAGGCCTGAACAGCTGCACTGTCCACAAATAGTTTAAAGATTCAACCTTAGGCCTTTTCATGAGTACGGTCATCACTGGGTAAAGAGCTATTTACTGTTTCCTTGAAGTCAGACATGTTTATGCTTCATCTTTGATGTGTAATTTCAAAGAGAGTAAATGCTTAACTAGTCAGATTGGTACGAGCCCAAATAATTACTGTCCTTCGAATTCTGTGTATCTTTTCTAATGGGAACATTATTTCATTTTTGAAGGGGTTGTGAAGGCCTACTGCTAAGCACACTGGATTCAAGTTTCAGCTGACAAGGTTGCCCTATTCATTTATGCACCAGTGCTAGGGCTGAAATTAATATGTATATTCTGCACCTCTTTCCTTGTAGACACTGGTGTCGAATATTCATTAATCCCCATATTCTATATAGGTCACCTAACTTTGGGCTCTCAAATTTTGGCACAGATCCCAGATGCACGTGGAAACTAATTAGGTGCTAACAATCAGTTATTGGATTAATTGGCACTGATTAGCATTGTTCCCTCTAAGCTAAGCAGGGGTCCTCCAACTGCATTGCAACCAGTAGGGGGTGGTGTTTTAATATTGTGTTTTCAATTTCTAGGAACAGGCAGGTTCTCTGGAGTCATGTACAGCTTGCCTCTCCCACACTATTGAAAATGTGATAGTGAAACAGCACCCCCCACTGGCAGGACTATAGAAGGAGGACTCCTGCTCAGCTTAGTGAGAAGAGTGTTAATTAGGACTTATCGTATGTGTGGATCTGCATATGCGCTATTGCATAACACTGGGTGTCTAAATTCTGTACTGCGCAACTCAAAAGGGGCCATGGCCATGGAAGGAGTGTGGACGGGTCAGGGATGTCCCCAGAAATTAGGCACAATGTTATAGAATACTTGGATTTCTGAACCCAACTGCCTTCAGTTGGGAGCCAGGATTTACGCCATCTTTTGGCAAATCTAATTCCGTACACCCAGAGTTGAGTGAGGGAATCCATGCTAAGCACTGTTCTATAAGGATAGCTTAGCACTCAGCAACCTTTATAGAACTGGTGCTTACTGGTGCTTACCTAACTTTGGGATATCCACTTCAAAATGTAGCCAGATTTGCATATTGTAGACACCAATTACTTATGGTGGAGGAAAGACTTCAGTTATAACTGTGCTACTAGTAAAATGCAGCTGCTTGCTGATGTATCATCAGTCAAAAACCTCCCACCAACGTCTACATTTTCATAAAGCCTTTATATGCTACATATTAGTAACATAACATAGTAAATGACGGTAGATAAAGATCTGATATATAGTTTTGTGTGTGTTCTTTTTCATAAATATATCACCAGTAACTTGTGTGAAACTGCTTTTCTTTGCACAGCATTACGCTCTACGGAGCCCCTCCATTTCACTTCACTTTGCTTCTACAGGAGCTGCCAGCATCACTATAGTATTTCCACTACTTTTCCCTCTTTTTGCAACTTCTTCCAAGCTTTTGAAAAAAAGCTTATGAGGAAGCACAAATATATATATATATATATATATATATATAGGCTTTATGAAAGGTTTTTGACAGATGATGTATCAGCAAGCAGCTACATTTTACTAGGAGCACAGTTATAACTGAAGTCTTTCCTCCACCTTAAGTAACTGGTGTCTACAATAGGCAAATCTGGCTACATTTTGAAGTGGATTTTCAGTAGGTTTGCAAGCCAGTTAGAATTTAGTTTTGTCACTAACTTTGGGACCATTTACAGAATCTGGCCCTTAGAGGGGTAACTTTATAAAGTCATTTTTGCTCCTAGATGCCAATATGTGGGTAATTCTTTTATTTTTTTTTTAAACCTTAATATTAAGAGATGTTTGCAAACATGACACCATATCAATATGTTGGTAATTCTATAAAGATTTTGATGCTCCATTGGTGCATACTCAATGTCAGTTCTAAAATGGGGCCTTGGTGCTAAGATTATACCCCCAAACTGATCCTAGCAATCTACTCCTTATCCCTGATCCACCTAACAATGACCACCCCACTCGCAGAAATCAATGACATACCCATTCTATTCAATAACCGAATACTGACCAGACACACCACATCATACCAAACCGACATTAACCAAAACAAAGGAAGAGGGCCATCAAGCGCACAGCCACAACAAAATGAAAAGAAAGGTCATAAAAAACCCACACAAACCACAAAACGACAACTAACTAAAGCCCACATAACACTGAATGCAGAAGACCCATTCCAAACAATTCAAATAGGCTATGTCAACGCCAGATCCGCAGTAAATATCGGAAGATGGACATATACATAAGTACATAAGTAATGCCATACTGGGAAAAGACCAAAGGTCCATCGAGCCCAGCATCCTGTCCCCTGATACTGCTGTCTTGATGTCATCTCCTGCTGCTGTGGGATCAGTCTCGCCATAAGAGCTGTGAGATTTTGCAGCTGTTATGGCAAGACTGGTTCCATGGCAGCAAGAGATAACATTTTATTAAGCCATCTCCTGCTGCCAATGGATGAGGAGGCTGCTCAGTGGGAGATCGCTGCATCCCAGTGGAAGTGCGGGAGATGACCTGCCAAAGCGGGAGACTTGGCAGATCTGGTAAGTACCTCTGAATATCCTTCTCACTTGCACTTATCTAGTTAGCATGATTTACTTTGAATGCCAAGTGAAATGAGTTTTGGACATTCATTTGAGAAAGTCTTATTTTGGCATTGTTGTAGAACAGCTTTCTCAGGAGAAATTCTTTGAAGGGATTCTCCATTCCCGGCTGTTGAAGAGAAAGATTAATGAAACACTTACTCTGGGAACACACACAGCTCTTCTAGTTCCACTTTTCCTCAGCTAGAGTCACTGGAGGAAATGGGGTTAGATTTTTCCAGTGGGAGAACTCACAGCTCCTGCAGCTCTAGGCTCTCACAGAGGAAGTCAGTGTAGGGAATGGAGTTGGAGTTCTGTCTATGGGAGAACTCACAGCTTCTGCAGTTCTAGACTTTCCCAGATGGAGTCAGTGTAGGGAATGTGGTTGAAGTTCTGCCTGTGGGAGAACTCACAGCTCCTGCAGTTCTAGACTGTCCCAGAGAGAGTCTATGTAGGGAATGGAATTGCAGTTCTGTGTGTGGAAGAACTCACAGCTTCTATGGTTCTAGACTTTTCCAGAGGCAGTTTACAGAATGGGGTCAGAATTCTTGTTGACTGTAGGGGAGCTCATGTTCTGTTGTCCATCTTCCATTTCTAATTCATAAAAAAAATGATTCTACCCTACTTTTACTCAATAATTAACAATAACATTATTACCATTATGCTGGAGCTTCAGCAGAATGAGAGCTGTGTATTTGCTGAGGTAGCATTACACCACTTTGTGCAGATCATTTGTAAACACTCTGCTTATTTTTCAGGAACAGAAGAATTAGTCACTTATTTGAGGAATTTAAACATTAAGACTCAGACATCTCTGTGCCCTTCAGATCTTGCCAACTGTGGAACTGGTTGTGGTCTGTGGGTTTTGTAACTAGAAAAGCAACAGCTGGTTAACAATCTCTCACACTTCCTCTTCAAAGGGCATGCACAAGAAGGTAGCAGCCCTTATATGATTCTAAAAAGCACCTCTATTCTGCTGAGGTCTAATGCTCATAGACTGCCTGAAAGTGCAATACATATGTAAGCTTGGTCCCCTCCAGACAGTCCTGGTTGCTGGTTAAGCTCTTTGGGTCAGGCACCTGGATCAGGCCATACAAAAAGTAAAGTCTCTATTGAGCTACACACAGGCCAGAGCTGGGCTAATCCCAGTAGATGGGGGTGGGGGGGGGGGCACTTTTTTCACCTTTAACACAGTCCAGGAAAAGAATCCATTCTCTCTCCGCTGGTTAGGTGAACTTTACTAATAACAAAATCAATAGGAACTTTCAGCTACAGGTAAAATTGAAACAGTCATTTACTCTCATTCCTGCAGAGGCAATCCCGGGGCACTAGACAGATGGTAATCCCTCAGACCCTCAGTCCATTCAGCTATTAACCCTCCAAACCCATCCCATCTGGCAGGACTATCTGGGGCTGCAACTTGTCCACTCTCTTGCCAGACAAGTATCCTGCTGGGCTTTTCCCCAGCTTCCAGACTGTATTCAGGACTGGACCTCCCTGTCAATCCTTCTTCCCCAAAGATGTAGTTTCTCTCATCCACCTCTGGGCCCAAGCGGGTCTCTCCCTGTTCCACTTGCAGGGGGAGTATTCTCTCTCTCTCCCTCCCCTGGAGTCCTCTTGCTCCAACCTTTGCTCTTTCAGCAGAGATTACTTCTTCACAGCAGCCCCTGCTTATTGTGCCGGGTAGGATGTGCCCTCACTCCACAGGTCTTGGTGAGGGTTTGGGCAACCAAAGACCTCACAAAATGGCAGACACATTTATTTCTCTTCTCCTTCCGATTACATCTCACTGCCAGTCATTACATTATCAATTTTTCCCCATGCCCATTACAGTAGCAGAACTGTACAGTAGCACATCCACCACATGTCAATCAGCTGGGTATACCCCTCCCCCCGCCAATAACCACTCCTATTACCTCTCCCAATCTCTGGCCAGGAGGAAAATATGATTCAGTAATCCGCTGGAGGAACTCACCCAGACCTCTCTCCATTACTGGCTCTCCCCAGGGAGTTAAACATGTAAAATGAAAGAATAAAAGAAACCTATCTTCCTTCCACCCTTTAAATTAGTGTGTACTATGTTACTATGGATGGGCTGGAGTGTATATTTTAAGGTGCTTCAACGTTAGCTTCACAACTTTTAGTACAGGAACAGTGCTGGGCAGACTTATATAGTCTGTGCCCTGAGAAAGGCAGGGACAAATCAAACTCGGGTATGCATATAAAGTATCACATACCATGTAAAATGAATTTAACTTGTTGGGCAGATTGGACGGACCGTTCAGGTCTTTATCTGCCGTCATTTACTATGCTACTATGTTACTATGTGAGGCTTTTTATCTTCTTCCATCTATACATTTAGCGTGACAGGTTTTGATTTGTCCAGAATATTTTTTGACCAGAAGGTATTGAATAGCAGGAGGTATTTAGGATTCACACCTTTTCTAATTTCTCTCTTTCCCAGTATGATCATTTCTTATCCTTCCTTTCGTCCTCTTTTACTTCCTTCTTCAGCTCAATATCTTTCATATTTTCCTTTTTATCCCTTCTCTCTTTCACTGCTTTCCAGTCTAAGGGATAATAAAGAATGGGGAAACTTCATGGCTGGTCCACTGCAGGTTGGTTAAATTCACTAGAGATGACAAGTCTGTAAAACAGACAGTCCATGTTAAAGGATTTAAGCTTATAAATTGCAACTTAACCGCCACCTTCAAAGCCAAACTAAATCTACTCCCTTCTTATGCATGGTACTGCAGGTTGGTGTGCTTCTGAACCATGGGTTGCAGGGACAGGACAAAGGTGCCCCTGGCTTTTCTAACCAAAGAAACCTTGCATACTAGATTTGTTGTGTTTGATTTTTGCCTGTCTGCTGTGTTTTCTAGGCTCCTTTGGTCCTACTCAGCTCATTAAGCCATCACAAATGCAGTGATTCCTGGTTCTCGATAGCCCTCTCCCCCCCCCCCCCCCCCCCTAGAAGTGTTGTCAACGGTAGTGGCTTTATATTCCAGTCCCTTTGCGGTGCACCACCTAGGCATGTACCTCATGTGCGTGCTAAAGGAGCACTTAAAAGGAGCAGGTCATGCTCCTTTCTGTGCTCCTTCATGTACACTTTATTTTATATCATGAAGACCTTCAGTGGAATTGTTTGGATTCCTCTTTTATTTTACTAAGGCATGGTTTCTCATTCCTCCATTCCTGTCCTTTGGAGTGTTAGAGTTTCTATTACATGCCCACTGGAACGTTGCATGGTAAGGTATCTTACAGATATACACCTTTCAACCTGTATACCATCTTTTCCTCCCATTGAGACACCAGCTATTAATATAGGTCTTTTAAATGTTCAGTCTCTTCATGGTTAAGGATATGCTGTTGCTATATAAATTACTTGTTCTCTGCCTTGTTGAAACTTGGTTAACGGATGAAGATATTGCATATCTACATCAGGCAACCCCTGTAGGCTATTCAAATTATGTGGTAAATCATCAAAATAAGGGAGGTGGAGGTTTGGCCCTTCATTTCTCCTCTTCCTTAAATATCCAGCTACTACCATCTCAACCGTCCTCACCTCTTGAAAGTTTAGCTTACTTGACCTCTTTGGTAGTCTAATTGGGGGATGGGGGCAGGAGTGAAGCCCACTCATACCTGCCCCATGTGACTGACTTCACAAAATGGCTGCTGAAACCTCTAGAGGCAGCCAAAGTAACACAAGAGGTCACTACAGCCATGTGAAGGCAGGGGCAGGAGCAAGTGGGCTTCGATCCTGCCTCCTTCGCCCCACTGGATCACCAGGGAGGTCAGGTAGGCCCAAAGGGGACCTATCCTGACTGGTAGTTAGGGAGTGGGAAGAGGTGTGGACCTGTGCAGAGGGGATTTGTGAGAGGGGGCTATGGACCATGTTAGGAGGGGTTGGGGGGTATGAACCTCATCAGGGAGGGGGGATAAGAGGGAAATTAGCAATATTTTAAATGCAGGTCCTGGCTGAATATTGGCCATGACCCTTATAAGCTCTGGTGGCCCAAGCCACCTGAATTAGGTCCAGTACAGTAAATGTTGGAGGCATGTGCACACCACATCATACCACAGTTACCACACAGTAAAGTTCTTTACTGTGTATTGATTATACACCATTAACAAGATGCACTTAACACTTTTTCTTGCAGTAAGTACTGCATGCTAATTGCAGTAACATAGTAAATGATAACAGATAAAGGCCTGTATGTTCAGGATGGGATGGTTCAGGGAGGAAGTCCTGGAGCAGGCTGCAGGCAGCCTATGAGTGCCAGTTCCGGGTGAAGACACAGAGGATTTTAAGGGGGGGGGGGAGGTCTAACATGGGGTGCATATACCTACCTAAATATACCACTGCTAGCCTTATCAGGATCCCTGGTGTCTAGTGGGAGCAGGAATGATCCCTAGTCACTCTTACTCTTCCTGGTCCCAGGTTCAAAATGGCAGATAAACTTCTAGTAGTAGTACTACGAAAATACTGCAAGGGATTATGGTTGCCATTTTGTACCCAGGACCAGGAAGGGCAGGAGTAACTGGGGATTGCTTCTGCTCCCACTAGACACCAAAGACCCTAGTAAGGCTGGAGATGGGATTGGGGAGCAGAGCGTCTGCCTAGGGGCCATTGGGGGTTTACTTTATACCCTGGGGGGCAGGGCCGGTCTTAAGGCGAGGCGACCGAGGCAACCGCATAGGGCCCCGCGGTCAAGGGGGCCCCGCGTGGCACGCCTCCTCGCCCTCGGCCCGACCGGCAGCCCTCCTCCGTTTCGTTCCTCCCTCCTCCGTTCCGTCCCCCCCCCCGCAAGAGTGCTGAACCCTTTTTCTTTCAGTAGCAGCGAGCGACGTGAAGACACTGCTTCAAGTTCTCCCTTTCCTGTCTTTGCACAGTGTCCGTCCCGCATTTACGATGACGTATTTCCTGTTTCCGCGAAGGCGGGACGGACACTGTGTGAAGACAGGAAAAGGAGAACTTGAAGCTGGCGAGCTTGGTGGCGCAGCTCCCTCAATCAGGTTAGCAGGGGGCGGGCCCGCTCTGCATAAAGGATGAGCGTGCGATCCTGTTTCCGGCTGAGGAATGAGGGGGCAGGGCAGGGCACTGCGGCCAGAGCTCCCATGCCGTTTGTTGTGTTCTTGGTGGCTGCCTGCTGCTGCTGTTGCCTGTGTTGCGGGCTCCTGCTCCTGCCGTGCCACAGGTTTGCGGGGAGACCCCGCTGGATCCCGAGATTTATGGCGAGGACAGAGAGACCCTTTTTCAGGATTGCATGAGTTTCCGCCAGGCGCATCACAGGTGTTCTGGGCAAATCTGGCCTGATACATGGGGAGGGGGCTGCAGGGGGAGAGATGCACATGGAGAAGCGATGCGAGTGGAGATGAGGAGTGTGATTCATCTCATAGAGGACGGATGGGAGTTGGGTGCACGCAGAGGACTGATGGGAAGTGGGGTGCACAGGGGTTGGAAGTGGGGTTCACGCAGAGGACTGATGTGAGTGGGGTGCAAGCAGATGACTGATTCATTAATATCAGTCATCTGCTTGCACCCCACTCACATCAGTGAATGAATGAGGTGCATGGAGGGTGCATGCAGAGGATTGATGTCAGTGGGGTGCATGAGGGTGGAAATGGGGTGCATACAGAGGACTGACTCAGAAGGGTACATTGGAGGGTGGGGAGTAGAGTGCATGCAGAGGACTTGTGTGAATGGAGTGCATGTGGGGGGGTATTGCTGCATGCTGAGTCTGACTTCTTGACCGGTGGTGGGAGGCGGGGATAGTGCTGGGCAGACTTATACGGTCTGTGCCCTGAAGAGCATACGTACAAATCAAAGTAGGGTATACACAAAAAGTAGCACACATGAGTTGTCTTGTTGGGCAGACTGGATGGACCGTGCAGGTCTTTTTCTGCCGTCATCTACTATGTTACTATGTTCAGAAATTTGCCTTCATATCTGTTGTGTCATGTGTTTTTCATGTGTGATCAAGGTGCAGTATTCTGCTAGCGTGTAGTATTTGCAGCCTTTTTTGTTTTGTTTTTTTTGTTTCACTAGGTTGTGTACTGGTGTTATAGAGCCCGGTGTAATTATAGTGCTGCCTTTCCACGCATAAGGTTGTAGCTCGTCCTGCCCTTGGAATTAGTGCTGTTATGGTTTGGTAAGGTTATGAGTGTGTTTTTGCACAAGTTTGTGTATAGTGTTTTGCAGTGGAGAGATTGTGTGTTGGCCTTACTGAGGTGGCACCAAAACATCAGAAAGGGTGTAGAGCCTAAATCATGACACACTACCTCTTGAAGGATCTATATATGGTCGTTAATAAAAGGAGCTCATTGTGAACACTATCCACCCTAAAAAGGTGTTTTGTGGCTCTACATGAGAATTTTGACATGATCCCTTGTTTCATATTGTTGATGGTCTGCATTTTCCGTATGGCCGGTATATTGTATATTAGGGTCTGCCCAGTGTAATATTTATGGTACAGTAAGGTTCTGCGTGTGTTTTTGCACAAATTTGTGCATAGTGTTTTGCAGTTGAGCGATTGTGGTTAGTATATGCTTTGAGCAACCACTTTATTCTTTGACATATGATACATATCTAATATCTAAATTTAATTAAATGTATTAATTGTCAATGGGCTGGAGCTAGGTGGGGCGGGGCTAAGATGAGGCCCCACCAAATTGGTCTGCACAGGGCCCCGCACTTGCTAAGACCGGCCCTGCTGGGGGGTTCTTCCTGATGATAGGGCTTGTGGGAGGAGATCAGCTGAGTGGATCAGATGGCTTGGGAGGTGATTGGGGGGAGGGGATTGGTGTTGTAGGATGGGGGTATGCCTATAGATAGGGAGTATTGATTTTAAAAAGTTAGTCCCTCACACATGTGAACTATGATAACATTTTTTTGTCAGATCCTTTGTAAAATATGGTTGGAATTTTCCATATCTCAACTTGGATGTCTCAATTCTGATCTCCATGGCCTTTCTAAAAGTAGGCTCCATCTGTCTATTTTGATATTCAAAGTGAAGGTCTCTAAATAGTAACAAAACAAATGTTTATAAGGTTCCTATATGGGAGGACTTACAATCTGTGTATGAGCTCAGGGAGGTGAAGTGACTTATAAAAAGTCATTAGTGTTCATTTAAGAGAATTCGAACTTAAGTCTTCAGATCTGAGAGCTCCACTCTGTACCATCTAATTTCACTTCACATTTGTTGGAAAAAAAAAGTCAGAAGAGTAGTGCAGAAGAATGACACCTCCAAAGACATGAGGGAGCCAAAGCAGCCATACACAGAATTTATTCAAACTCATAGACTCGACACGGTGCCGTGTATTGATGTTGGCTGCACCTGCCTCAGGAACTCAGATAGATCGCTGTGAAGCACTGTCTGTAAGCACAAAATAAAGCAATCTTCAGTGCTGCTATCAATAAATTAATAATCAAAGCTGAATACTTTGGCTCCCTAGTGTCTTTGGAGGTGTCATTCTTCTGCACCACCCTGTGACTGTTTCTTGCTACATTCATAGTGCTTTTTGTTCCTCCACCTTGGTGGCTGATCTCTACTTCACATTTGTTAGCATCTATGCCCATTTTATTTATTTATTTATTATGACATTTGTACCCCGCATTTCCCCAAGAAATCTCAGGTTCAATGCGGTTTACATAATGAATTTAAGAAGAAGTCAGTACAAGACAATTAACATTGACACACCCTCACATTTCTAAGAGTCTGGCAGAAAGAAGAAAGATATAAGAAATACTGATTAATCTGACCAGGTGTTCCAGGGCAAAATACAACAGAGAATCATCCCCCTTTCCTTCACATACCAAATGAACAACATACTCTATTTGTCTCCCTGTTCTCCTTGCACAGCTGACAGATGTGAAAAACATGTGAAAGGTACTGAACTGAGGCAATCAGTGGAATCTACATAAAAAACAGAAGATGTTTCTTGGCTCAGGCTCTCAGAGGCAAATGATCCATAGCTGTCAACACATGAAAACTTTGCTGAGGACCTTTCATAGGCAGACATAGAGGGCACATCACTCTGAGATGACCAGAAAGCTTCATGTCATAAGTTGCAGGCTGTGGTTCCCTGTCCAGTTTAGATCTCAATTCATCTATGGACTTGCAATGTCAATTACAAAAAAAAAAAAAAAAGCAGTATTGGAAGTCCATAGATGTAGTAGGACAAAACCAGGAATAGCTCTGCCTTTCCTTATTGCCTGGACTCTTACCTCAACTTCCTAATAAATCTATTGTACTAAATTTTCACTGGAAATACAGGTGGAAGCTATGTTTAGCTGGAGAATATCCAGCAAGAGGATAACAAGCAAACTGGAAGGCTTAGTGCTGCATGTTAACAACTGGAAGACAAATCTAATTTCCAACTTACTATTCCTGTTCCATGTGATCATATTTTTATCCTTTCAGGTCCAGATGTGACCTTGAGTTGAACCAACTGTGGCAACCACACAATAAGGTCCCCCCCCCCCCCCCCTTCGTGTTTTTTTGGCATGATGCAGGAGTGATTTGCTGTTACCTTCTTTGCGGTGTGAGACACCATTATGTTAGTGCTGCCCAAACTAGTGGGGAAGGGCATGACTTGGACTGGCATTGCTGTCAGAACCTGCATAGCATTGGACCCAAGTTAATGGAGGGTTAAGTGCTCAAGACCACAAGGAGCTGCTGTGGGACTTCAGTGCCTGTGGGTGCTTATTTGCTCCTGCCTCATGCCGGCGTGCATGAACCAGCTGATAATTTAAAGGGCCTGCTGAAGGGAGGACCCAGAATGCCTGTGTCATCACAGCAAGACTCTTTCATGATGCTGGACCTCTTCCTACATGTCCTTCACAATGTTTCAGCCTGTCTTGCCTTGCCTGCCCTAGCTGTGTGTTTGCCTTGCCCTGTTGCCTCTGTGTTTCTGTCTCCAGCCCTTCCCTCAGTGTTCCTGTCTCCAGCCCTTGCCTCAGTGTTCCTGTCTTTCGCCCTTGCCTCAGCATTCCTGGTTCCAGACCTTGCTTCAGCGTTGCTATCTCCAGAGTCACCCTCAGTCCCAGGTTCTGCCAGACCTGCCCCCAAGTGTTCTTTTCAGAGCCATCCCAGTCCGGGTTCTGCTGGGCCTGCCCCCAAGGGCTTTTTTCAGAGCCATCCCAGGTCCCAGTTCTGCCAGGTCTGCCCCAAGAGCTCTTTTAACAGCTACTCTCCAGCCAGTACCAGAGGTGAAGACTCACCTACCGCTGGTATGGGCCCACCTAATCCCTGAGTAGGGGTTTACCACCGTATCCACTGGCAGCCCAAGAGTTCACCCAGCCCCCAAAGTGACAGATTGCGAAGGTCATGAGCTCAAATGAGTCACCAGCCATGCAGCTGATCTAGTAGCTAGTTCTCCAGCAGCAGCATCTCTCAGGTTCAGTCCAGAATCTGACCCTACATATAGATCACCTTCAGATGCCTGCAGTGCCACAAGCCCCAGCGCCTCATCGGCTGCCAGCGCTATCATGGTAGCCACATCTGGAAGCCGACTTGCACCCCCTCTATGATATGATGGGAATCTAAAGATCTGTAGGGAGTTTCTTAATCAATGCCAGATAATTTTTGAATTACATGGAAGGGATTTTGTCTCTGACAGGTCCCAAGTGACCTATGTAATCTTCCTACTATCTGGCCAAACCCTTGCATGGGTGTCTCCTCTGGAGTGGAACAATCCAGTACTTAACAGTCTTACTGGATTCCTCAGATGTTTCCGTAGGATCTTTGAGAAACTGGGAAAGTCTCTTCTGCAGCTGCCGAGCTCCTCAAACTGCGACAAGGGTCACAGACTATGGGCAATTATGCTATTTTGTTTCATATTTTGTCCTCTGAATTGGAGTGGAACAATGAAAGTCTGGTTGTAGTTTTCTGGCAGAGGCTGGCACCCCAGATTAAAGATGAATTGGCAGGATGGAACCCCCCTACAATGCTGGATGACCTCATTATGCTTTGTAACTTGGTAGACATCCAGTTCCAAGAGCGAGCTCAGAAATGGCAATCCTTCAGTAGCATGGTCTGCCTGGTGCCAAGCTTTCAGCATGCCCCCTGTATACCTATGAAACTGCCACACCTACTGACTCTGGGGAGCCGATGCAAGTGGATCGATCCTCCCTCTCTGAACAGGAGAAACAGAGACATTGCTCACAGAATTTGTGTTTATATTATGGCAAGAAAGGGCACTACGCACTGAAATGTCCATGGTTGGGGAAACAGTGCCAGGTCCTTCTGTCAGGAATCACCATATGCAGTTCTTAGTTCCTGTTTCCTTAGAGCTGGACCACAAACTTATCACCACTGAAGCCTTTATTGATTTGAGTGCAGAAGGAAACTTTATCTAAGAGGCCCTTGTGCATCATTACAACATTTCTACAGGGGAGCTTCTCAAGGCCATCCCAGTCTCCTCAGTTTACAGGAATATTCAGGGACAGATCAAGACCTGGATAACTCCCCTTCATTTAAGAATCGGGATACCAACATCCTGTATGTTCTCCAGACATCTATTAATCTCCCCTGGCTACAGAAACACAAGCCAGGGATTGACTGGCACAGTGGGGAGTTAACAGCTTGGAGCACACTCTGTCAGCACTGCTGCCTGGACCTGATAGGCCCTGTAGCATCCTTGGCAGTCATGGAGATGGGCTCCACCCAAGACCTTCCTCTGGCCTTTACGGCCTACGCCATCATGTTCTCTAAGAAACAGGTGGAAATTCTTCCCCCCATCCCGTGGTAGGGTGTATCTGCTCTCCATCTCCGAGACCTAGGCCATGATAGCCTATATTGCTGAGAACCTGCAGAGGGGCATTATTTAACCTTCTACCTCCCCAGTGGGAGCCAGATTTTTCTTTGTGGTGAAGAAGGATGGGTCCCTATGCCCCTGTATTGATTACCATGGAATGAATACAATTACAGTTAAAAACATGCACCCGCTTCCTCTGATTTCCGAACTGTTTGATCACCTACAAGGAGCCCATATCTTCACAAAGCTGGATTTGAAGGGAGCCTATAATCTGTTATGCATTCGCCAAGGCGATGAATGGAAGATGGTCTTTAATACCAAGGATGGTCACTATCAGGCTTATTTTCGAAAGAGAAGGGTGCCCATCTTTCGACACAAATCAGAAGATAGGCATCCTTCTCCCAGGGTTGGCCAAATCGGCATAATTGAAAGCCAATTTTGGGCGTCCTCAACTGCTTTCCGTCGCGGGGAAGACCAAAGTTCACGGGGGCGTGTCTGAAGCATAGCGAAGGCGGGACTGGGGCATGCTTAACACCTGGGCATCCTCGGCCGATAATGAAAAAAAGGAGGGCATCCCTGACAAACACTTGGGTGACTTTACTTGGTCCTTTTTTTTTTTACGACCAAGCCTCAAAAAGGTGCCTGAACTGACCAGATGACTACCGGAGGGAATCGGGGATGACCTCCCCTTACACTCCCAGTGGTCAGTAACCCCCTTCCACCCTAAAAAAAAAACTTTACAAATATGTTTTGCCAGCCTCTATGCCAGCCTCAAATGTCATACCCAGCTCCATCACAGCAGTATGCAGGTCCTTGGAGCAGTTTTATTGGGCACTGCAGGGCACTTCAGGCAGGCGGACCCAGGCCCATCCCCCCCTACCTGTTACACTTGTAGTGGTAAATGTGAGCCCTCCAAAACCCACCAGAAACCCACTGTACCCACATCTAGGTGCCCCCCTTCATCCCTAAGGGCTATGGAAGTGTTGTACAGTTGTGGGGAGTGGGTTTTGGGGGGGGGGGGGGGTTGGAGGGTTCAGCACCCAAGGTAAGGGAGCTATGCACCTGGGAGCTTTTTCTTAAGTCCACTGCAGTGCCCTCTAGGATGCCCGGTTGGTGTCCTGGCATGCCAGGAGGACCAGTGCACTACGAATGCTGGCTCCTTCCATGACCAAATGGCTTGGATTTGGTCGTTTCTGAGATGGGTGTCCTCGGTTTCCATTATTGCTGAAAACCAGGGACGACCATCTCTAAGGACGACCATCTCTAAGGTCGACCTAAATGTTAAGATTTGTGCGTCCCCAACCGTATTATCGAAAGGAAAGATGGACGCCCATCTTGTTTCGATAATATGGGTTTCCCCGCCATTTCATCAGGACGTCCTGCGAGGACACCCTCAGGAAAACTTGGGCACCCCGTTCGATTATGCCCCTCTTAGAGTACTAGTTCAAGTGATTATCTTGCCCCAAGTAGATTATTGTAGTGCCCTATAGGCTGGTATTCATAAGACTCTTCTAGTAAACTTGTAATTTTTGCTGTGCTGCTAGATTGATTTTCTTTTGTAAGAAGTTTGATCATGCTACTCTGTTGTTAAAATATTTACACTGATAGCTTGTTAGGGCCTGAATTGATTTTAAAGTGGTATATTTGACATTTAACATTTTTTTTACTGTTGTCATCCTCTGGATCATGTATCTTTGATAACTTATTCAACAATTCACTCATTTACTCGATCTAATTATTTGTTGAACTTAGGACTCCCAGCTGTTAATAAGATTCACTATAAAATGCTTTCATGACAGATCTTTTAGGGCCCCTTTTACAAAGCGGCGGTAAGCCCAATGTGGGCTTACTGCTCACTATAAATGTAGTACCACCGGGCTCCCACAGCAGCCCAGTGGTACTTCCCACCCTCAGCGCACCGTTATATCCGGCGCTACAAAAATATATTTATTTTTGTAGTGCTGGTGTGTACCTGGTTGTAATCGGACAGTGCTGCACACTGCCCAGTTACCGCCAGGTTAGTGCAAGAGTCCTTACTGCCACCTGAATGGGTGGCAGTAAGGAGTTCCCCCCCCCCCCCCCGAAATGCCCGTGTAGCAAGTGCTTCACATGCTGCAAGGCCATTTCTTAAAAAAAAAAGAAAGACCTATCTTTTACCTGCTGCGGTAAAAGGGGGCCTCAGTGCGCTACAAAAACACACGCGCTGATGCCAGTGCAGGCCTCCTTTTGCCGCAGCTTGGTAAAAGGGGTTCTTAGTTACTTTGCTGTTAAATTACAGAATTGTTCAAATACGGAGTATAGACACATACCTGGAATTCTGAAAAGCGCTGAAAATATTTTTCTTTCATAAATATTTCTGAGCTATGTAATTTCTTGACTGTATTTGAAATTAGTGTAACTCGCTTTTATTCTGATTTGATACAAGTGAGATATAAATACTGGGAATGGAATGGGAACAGGTCAAGCAGGTCTTGCAATACCTGCAGGAGAATCGCCTATATGCCAAACTGAAAAACTGCATCTTTAAGCAGAAAGAACTACTGTTCTTGGGCTACATCATATCTGATTGGTGCCTGAGGATGGACCCGGCAAAGCTGTCCACCATTCATGACTGGCTTCGGCCTCTGGGGTGTTGAGCCTTACAATGTTTTTTGGGCTTCGCCAAATACTAGCGCCAGTTCATCCAGAACTACTCCACCAGTGCCACGCCTCTCATGGCCCTAATGCAGAAAGATACCAACTCCCGGGACTGACTAGAAGTAGCGATTTCTGCCTTTGACCTTCTGAAGCATGCCTTGATATCAGCCCTGGTGCTCTGCCATCCTGACTCGGAGAGGTCCTTCTTTGTTGAAGTCAATCTGTGGGAGCCGGTGCCATTCTCTCTCAATCGAATAACAAAGGCAAACTGTTACACTGTGCTTTCTTCTTGTAGAAGTTCTCACCTGCAGAGAAGAACTACACTATCAGAGATCGGGAATTGCTATCCATCAAGTTACCCTGGAGGAGTGGCTATCTGCTGAAAGGTGCTAAGTACTCATTCACCATCACCACAGATCATAAGAACCTGTAGTTTACAAGAGGCTCGAAGGCTCAATCTCCCGCCTGGCCCAATGGCCTCTTTTTTTCTCCCAATTTGACTTCAAGGTAGTCTTCCAGTGGAAAAGAATGTCCAAGCCAACACCCTTTCCCGGTCTTTTGAAGCAACCGAGAGCCCAAACCATTTTGGACCCTGCCAAGATTCCCCAACCCCTTTCCACCAATTTACCTTTTCTTTCTCATTTTTCAAAGGAGATGGCAGCAATTCCCAGAGGCTGCCCTGCCGCTGGTCCTGGCCCCTTCTGTCTACTGTTGCCCATCTCCAAGGAAACAGGAAGTTACATCAGTGAGGCAGGCCAAAATAGAGAGAAGGGGCCGGGTCCGGTGGCAGGGCAGCCTCTGGGAATTGCTGCTGCCTTTGGAAAAACAGAAAAGAAAAGGTAAATTGGTGGAAAGGGGCTGGGGAAGGAAGGGGGAGATAAGTACATAAGTAATGCCATACTGGGAAAAGACCAAAGGCCCATCAAACCCAGCATCCTGTCCCCGACAGTGGCCAATCCAGGTCAAGGGCACCTGGCAGCTTCCCAAACGTACAAACATTCTATACACGTTATTCCCAAAATTGTGGACCATTGCTTATTTTGTATAGTCAATAATCTTTAGCTGTTTTAGGTTAGCGATACATTTTTTTCTCGCAAAATCTTCACCTAATGAGCATGATTTCTAAAGGTTCTGCCCCATATTCCTCCATAAAAAAAACTTTATCAAGACCAGTGCTTGCTTCAACAGGCAAATTTTTCATAGTTGGCACATTATTGTCGTCCTCGTCACTGGTGTTGTTTTCTGGGATATTATGATGTGGTTGAACAGCCTGTATAATGTTCTCCTCTGACATAAATTCTGTATTTGGAACACCTGCATCATTATTTTCATCCCACTCTAACCAGTCATTAATCATTTCAGCAGAAGTTTCTATATCAAAGCAGGGCCGCCAAGGGGGGAGCAAGGGGGGCAAAATTCCCTGGGCCCGGGCCTCCAAGGGGGGCCCGGCATCAGTGTCCCTCTCTCCTGCTCCTGCCGGGACCCGAGTGATCGCGTCACGACAGGAGCAAGAGAAAGAAAACTCCTGTGCTGCGGCCGGGCCCCCCCTGGAGGCTGGAGAGGACCCAGAGGAGCAACTCCAGCGCAGCTGTTCTACCCAGCTGAGCAGCTGCCCTTCCTTTCAGGTGCATGCTCGGTTTTGAGACCGAGCATCCCCCGAGAGAAAACGCAGCCGCAGAGACAGCTCATTACTCGCCTCGGGGGGGGGGGGGGGGGGGGGGTGTGGCAGCGACTCATTCCTTGCCTCAGGGGGCGGTGGCAGCTGTAGCGGGTGGATTCCTCACATCAGGCAGCAGATTGTCTTGGGCCATCCCTGGTTAAGGGCTTGTTAATCAATTAACTTGCACCAGCATCTTGGACTCATGCCCAAATTTAAGCATACAAATTAGAGTGCCATATATAGAATCCCGGGGAGTACGTGTATACACAAATTAAGCAATACAGAGAGGGTTCAAAGCACAAAACACAGTCCAAAACACAAAAAAAGTTGTGGAAAAGGCACCATTCTGTTCGTATTTCCAAGAGGCCACGCCACATTGGGACTTTTACATAGTGATTGGACTCCTATTTTTTGCCTTCAGCTATAATGCTGAGCATGTTCACCTTGGATTTTTGATTTCAAACGACCCCTGACGCAGGCGCTGTGTGCTGAAACACAGCTCGTGTCAGGTCATTGAAGTATAAGACTAAGTTATTTATGTTCAACATTAATCTACGCTGTGGAATTAATGGAGTCCCATTTTTGAAGGCGGTACATTTTTTGTGTGTTTTATACACACATTGAGCACAAGCACACATTTTCACCTTCTTCAGAGTAAGTTTAAATTTGTGTGAGAGCATTTGTTCACAATGAGACAGTATTGTATGAGTCTGTTTTCTAAAGGTAGAAAGATATCTATGTTGCCTTTATAAATTGGATAAATTGTTCTTTTCACATAGGCACCCTGTTCTAAATTAACCCCCTCCCCCACCACCTGGATAGACTTTGCCTTCCCTAACCAGCCAGATATTTCTCTACTCATGGCATGTGGCTAAAAGAACAAATGCTTCTGTTTTTCACTGTGAGTCCAATGGACTCAGGAAAACCCATTAAAAATTAACAATGCATTGGCCAATGGTTAGTTGACGTGCTTGTCTTTTTCTATTTATAGCTTAATGTTTTCCCCTCTGTGTTGCATCAGGAGGTTATTTTTGGACCTTTATGAGATTTTTCAGTGCTAGTCAGCTGTGGATGTAGGAAGAGGTGGGGGTATTTTCCATAGTAACCCCCACCCCCGCCTCTGAACCCTTCAATTTATTCTGTAGGTTTTGCAAGTAGATAAAGTTAATAGAGTTGCTGCTCTTCGTACAAGTGGCTCCATGGATTACAATTTTGGACTTTGGTAAAATATAACCTGGTGTTTGCTGACAGCAGAGGTATAGATCTGGCTAGAGCTAACGAATAAACTAGTAACTTTTGAGAACACTTTAATGAGTATTTCTGTGAAGCCAGAGGCAAAGAAGGGAGTATGTCAGATTGTTCACTGAGCCCTTCTGTCTTCTCCAGCTTTTATACAAGCAAGGATCAGAAAGGTTTGGGGGTGCTTCCGTATTGCCTCTAGATTCAACTCCCACCAGTGGGTCAGTGTAGACTGATTAGGGGTAATTCTCTACAGGTTGTTTAAAGTTAGGTGCTGGCATAGGAGCCGATTCTGTGGGTGCTTGAGCACCCCCAATATTGAGAAAATTCCTTGTATGTGTCCAAGGAAGAGTTATTTCCACTGGGCTTAGCACCCCCAATAATTTTGAAAAATTGGCTCCTATGGGTGCTGGGATGCTGCACGCTTCCTCCTGGATTCTGTATAGCAAACCTAGCATTCTGTGCCGAAATCCAAGCTGATTCTGCATGCATAACTTAACTGGCTTAACAAGCCTTTCAGCATTGTTAACTGCACAAGCAATAATTAGCACAAACTGACAATAATTAGAATTTATGCACACAAATTGCTAAGCGTATTCTGTAATGCAGAGTGCCTAAATTTTAATGCACACAGGCGAAAAGGGGCATGGTTATGGGTGGAAAAAATAGGCATTTTATGGGCATTCTAAAATGTACACACGTAGCTATAGAATATAGCTTGGTGCACCATCTACGCACTGTGATTTATGCCATATTTTCATTGGTATAAATGGACATGCATAGTTTTGGGATATCAACTAAGCGTATTCTATATATTGTGCCTAAATCTAGGTGCTGCTTATAGAATACGCTTAGGCGGAAATGTTTCCTGCATGGATTTTTTGGGCGCCATATATAGAATCTCCCTCAGTGCAGATTTAATATCAGTAATTATGTGTATAATTGCTGTGATAGAACACCAGCATAAGTCCAATCCATAGTTACACACTTAACTTTAGGTGCAAACATTTATGCCAGTTCAAAGGCAAGTGAGAATGCTAACACCTAACTGGTGAGAGTTGTGTGACTGCTATAATCTGTGTATGTAAGTGCTAGGCATGCCCCTGACCCGCCCATGCCGCCATTCAGTTACACACCATCCCCAAGATTCTATAGAGATTGCTCAAATTTGGGTGTTGAGTCCAGATCCACACACAAACTGCTATCCATCATGTTTGACCTTAATTGGCACTAATTAGAACTTGCAAATGGATCTGCCTTCATGCTATTGTATACTGCTGTGTACCTAATTGGCTCAAATGCAACTCAAAAGGGGGCTTGGCAAGGTAAGTGGCATGGGTAGGTTGGGGCATTCCCAAAATTTGGGTGCAGTGTTATAGAATACCATTGTTTATGTGCCCAACTTGCATGCCAGGATTTACCCCAGGTGTAAATTCTGAAGCCCTAACGCAGTGCGCAGAAATCCAAGCTAAGGGCTATTCTACAAAAGGTACTTAGCCCAGAGCGTCTTTTATTGAGTAGAGCTTAGCATGGATTTTTCCCAGTGCCATTTACTGAATCTGGCCCTATTGATTTTGCACTCTCATGACCAAATTCTATAAATGGCGCCTACAAAATTGATGCTATAAAAAACTGCAATTAGCGCTATTCTAAAGTTAGGCCTGATTTATAGAATATGTGTAGCGCTTGAACCCACAATTAAATTTTAGGTGCAACCATTTACACCAACTAAAACCTGGAGTAAATGCCCATGCCTAACTTAGGCACAGATTGGGCATATTGTATAACGCTGCCCATAATTTTGAGGAATGCCCAAAACTCACCCGTGCCCCTCCCATGGCCATGCTGCCTTTTGTGATCCACGCATTAGAATTTACGTGCACCACTTTACAGAATACGCTTAGAAAGATGCATGCGTAAAATTTTAATGGTGCCAATTACTGCCGACAATTGCTTGTTAATGTCCAATTATTAGCGCTGTTTGGCTTCTTAAGCAATTAAGTTGTGTGTGCAAATCAGTTACATGTGCTGATTTGCACACACAACTTTTGTCACCGTTTATAGAATCTGGGGGTCAATGTCTAGGATCCCGACTCAGGGCTGTTATGCCTGTGAATCTGTGTCAATTAACACCAATTATAGACAATAATTGGTTGTTCATGCCAATTAACAGCTAATTATTAAATTACATATGCAACTGACACTATTTTATAAATTGCGTGTGCAACATTATGCGCTACGCGTAACAAGTTTATAGAATTAGAAAGATTGTGACAAAAGCCAACAAGGACATGAGGGACTTGAATCACTGTGTTCTCTGACAAACTGGAAAACTGGTTGTGCCAAAATTAAGGGCTCTGCTTACTAAGGTGCGCTATCATTTTTAGCGCACACTAAAACTTAGCGCTTGCTGGTGTCTCTACTGTTAGCAAGCGCTAAGTTTTAGTATGTGCGCACCTATAGCACGGCTTAGTAAACAGGGCTCTAGGACTCTATATATGACAGCAGAGACAGTAAATATAGAGTCCAAAAAAGGGATTTTCCCAGTATGACACATTTGCCATACAGGAGCCCATGATCTGAGATTTCAGATGGAAGGAACTTTGTCAGTGACCAAATATCTCATCTGGCAGTCTGACTGGCTTCAGATCAGTCCAATGAATGTTTCAAAAAATGCAGCATTCTTTCAGAGCTGCAGTTTTCAGTCTGGTGTAGGAGCCAGTGAGCTGCTACAGTGACAGAAGAGAAATTAGTTCAGGGCAGCCTGGAGACTGATGGATTAACAGTACATAGAGATTGTAGCTATAGGACTGCCAATTCTGGTGGTCTCATCTGTCAGTTGTAATTTCAGGATTCCCTGGTATGCTTTCGGGTCTTGTCTTGATTCAGGAAGGGAGGGATTGAGATGTTTGATTCACTGTAATACAATGTAATACCATTGCGGTCGGAAGCCTACTGGTGACTGAGACCAACAGACATGAAGCTTGCAGCTGGTGTAGCCCTGCCTTACCAGAGTTACACTGAAATTAATTCAGCATTTCAGTAGAAAGGTTTTATTATAAGGACCAACAGATAAATTACTGCGACAGCATGCACCACATCAAAAATGTCAATCTACAAGTAAGATTTGACAGGTAGCACTAGTAATTTAGGTATTATCCTTCCATTCAATTACAAATAGTAGCAGAGTAGTTTCTGCATATTGCCGTGCCAAAGTACCTTGAGGCTCAATCTGTATTTGAGTCTTGAGCAGAGCAACCAGTCATGATTTTGTGCTGGTTCATGCCAGGCAGGGCCGTGCCTAGGGTCTCTGGCGCCCCCCTGCAGACCATCAGTTGGCGCCCCCTGCAGACTATCAGTTGGGGTGCGCACGCGCCCCCCCCCCCCGGATCTGCCTGGCTCCAAGGCACATGGAAGAGCTGGGCGGTGCCAAAGAGCCGAGCGCTGCTCCCCCAAGCTGCCGTCTGGGGCGCGATGGAGGAAATGGCTGGGTTTGGCCTGCAGAGGAGGCTCTGAGCATACTTCTCATCCAGCCTGAGCCTCCTCTGCTCCATCCCCGATTCCCCGGCGCTTTAAATTTACCTCTCTCCATCTCCGGCTCCGATGTCTGTGCAGCGTCAGTGAAAGCGCTGCCTGTCTGACGTCTCTCCACCAGCCTTCCCTTCGCTCGTTCATTCCCTCTGTGTCCCGCCTTCTTCTGACGTAATTTCCTTGAGGGCAGGACACAGAGGGAACAAACGAGCGAAGGGAAGGCTGGTGGAGAGACGTCAGACAGCACTTTCACTGACGCTGCGCAGACGTCAGAGGTGGAACGAGGTAAATTTAAAGCGCCGGGGAATTGGGGATGGAGCGGAGGAGTAAGGTTTTTTAAAAAAAAATACAACTCAACGGCGCGGCGCCCTTGAAGGCAGGTGCCCCCCTGCGGCGCTTACCGCACTTACCGTGTTGGCACAGCCCTGATGCCAGGCACTGTTCCCTCTAAGCTGAGTGGGAGACCTCCAACTGCATTGCTGCCAGTGAGGGGTGGTGCTTCAATATCGTGTTTTCAATCACTAGGGACAGGCAGGTTCCCTGGAGTCCTGCAGTGCTTGCCTGTCCCTCATGATTCTAAATGTGATAGTGAAACAGCACCCCTCACTGGCAGGACTGTAGATGGAGGACTCCCGCTCAGCTTAGAAGGAACAGTGATGCCAGGTCACTGACCTGAAACATTTTCAACTGCCCGTTCGAGATGAAAAAGAGCAGTCTGTTTATCACAGAGTTTACCCAAGCCTTTTTAGGGCTTTACTTCATACCTCAAAGCTTAACCCAGACTGAAGGTCTGACTCTGTATTCTCCAATGCATGTCAGGGGAAGGAAGAGCAAATTATGGTGGTTCTGAGAGCCAGTAATCCCCTGTTGCATTTAAGAGGAAGGAGAGTAGCATACTGTGGTTCTGAGGGTTGGTTGGCTCCCTCCTTCTGAGTGTGGTGGGAAGGAAGAAAAGGCCTTCACAGCCATGAGTGGACACCCCTTACTGTTCAGAAGAAGAGAAGGGGTGGGTAAGTAGTGGCAGCAATAAGGTGAGTCAAAATTGAGAGAGATTTTGTTGGGAATGGCATTTAGTGGGGATGATCTGGGTAGAAAAAATGAGACTCTAGTGGGTTGGGGATGGGCTTCTGTTCTGGAAGGTGGGTGGTGAAGGAGGAGAAACAATATTTATTTATTTATTGCATTTGTATCCCACATTTCCCCACCTATTTGCAGGCTCAATGTGGCTTACAGAGTTTTGTTATGACATGTTCATTCCAGTATGGTGGAAAAGTCCTGCATCCCCTCCCAACCCAGTACCCCATTTTGGAAATCATCTCAAATATGAAGTTACTAGGGGTGTTGTGTGACAAGAATGTACCTACCCTGGAAAGTGGATAAACACACCCTCACACAAGTGTACATTGTTGAAATGTTCCTTTGTTCATACGGCTAATGCACAGTAATGACCTTTAGTCTATTTTAACTTTAGTTAACTAATCCAATGCATTATTGCATAATAAGTACATCACTGTTACAACCAGATCTTTATAGAGGCTATCTCTTGTAATGTGCACTGTTGTTCGCACAGGGTTTCCACACTCATAAGTTGCAGAGATTTTGATGTGCCATGAGTGAGTTTTTCAAAATGACTTTCACTTGCAGTTGCTACTGATTTTTACTTTTTCAAAATCAGAGCAAGGTTATGAATTAAGACATTAGACCTTAAGTCTTTGCAGGAACTTTTGCTTCTATTAATTACACTGCAGTTTAGACCCAGAGGATCACAGTTTCATATGGTAAACCTTGCAAATGAATGTAAGTCTTACTGCATGCTTTTTCCCATGTAGCTTCACTGTTGTGATTTAAAAGATGTTTAGAAAATATTTAGAAGGCTGAAACACCTTTAACTATATCTATGGAGATGATATCAGTCCTATACTACAGAGTTTACATTGGTTTCCAATCTGTTTTCAAGACCTATTTGAAAGATTAGCTTTGGCACTTAAGAAAAAGCTGAAAGCATGCTTATTTGCTAAAGCATATTGAAGAATTCTTCTGAAAGGTGTAGCAGTGGGCAACCAGTCCGACATTACTCATGTTTCACACATTGCTACAAAATATCAAAAAGGAAACAATAAGTCCCAAAACTTTCAATATAAGAAAAGCAAACAAAAAACCCCTTGCTTTTAAACAAAACTTTTTTTGTAAAAAGAAACTTTTTATGGTACAGAAACCCCTGTACATTTTGAGAGGCACCCTTATCAATTTTTCAGTCAAACACCTCTTGCAGACCAGCGCTACTCTGTCAAGATGGTGCTGGCATTAATTGCTAATTATACTATCAGCTGATTGGTTCCACCAATCGCAGAACCCTGTCATAGTAGCGACGCCTACTCAATCTCTGCATTGAGACCTTCGGATCAACTGTTTGCAACAAAGAAATCCAATGTTATTCCTTATAATTGAGTATTCTTTCATAGTTGCTACCCTCCCACCCTTCTTTAACTTGATCCATCACACGCCATTTCATGTCACGTACAGCATGACGTTTTGCTGTCCAATATGAAACCAAAGGTGCTTCTATATTGACAGTATTAATTCTAGATTTGTGTTTGTTCAACCAAAGGTGCACTGGTCTACTACTCACCCTATGTATATTAACCTAGAAGGGCATTTTATCAATAAACAACATTGAAACTGTTGCAATCTGTGGTAAAATACACTTGTATTGTTCTTCCTGTCTGTAAATCAGTCCATGTTGGACCTGTAAGGGCCAGCTCACACCACTGACATCGCCCACATGTACAATGATGTCCCGTTTGATTTAATGGCAATTTATCCTCATATCTCTGTGTGGACAAAAGTTCCCCAATTGTTCGATCTCGACAATATGTGATAATAGGAAATTCTTGTAAACGTGAGTAAAATTGTAAAGCGTGCCAGTGTTTCCGCATAATTTGAATGAACAATTGTACTTTATTTGAAAAAGATAGTATACACATTAATGATTTGGTGTCAGAAACTGAAGATTTCTTTGACAAATGTGCAGCTCTGATATCTTGCATTTCAGTTTCTATTTCTTTAAGTTTGATGTGTATGCAGAGTCTGATTTCTTGAAGTTTCCAGTTCAGTTGCTTTCATATCTCTATTACTGATCTGTGGTCCATTGTTTCATATTTATTGAGGGTCTGTCTGTGTTTTGCATGTGTGACCAAAGTACAGTATTCTTCTAGCAAATAGTTTCTGTGTAAGGATCTGTAGCACTCTCACTTGTTCTTTTTTTCAGCAGGAAGCATATCAAGAACCCACCTCCCATCCTGCCAATTCTTTCTTCAGGTACTTCTCCATTATACTAAAGTCAACATGTTTGAAATCCAGGACTTTGAACTTTGTATGTCTGCACATCCCTCTAGTTCTTATATCAAACACAGCTTGTGATGTGGGTGCCCACCTGGACAGTAGTGATCAAGGACATTAGACATACTTTCTTCACTCCTTCCTTTGTGATCTCATGCTTGGGTGGGGTATACGTAGGTAGCACTCTGTTGGGGGTGTTATTGGGAACGTGACACTAGATTACAGAAAAACTTGATTCTGCCACATTTTGGCATTAGGCAATGTAATGTCAGGAAAGCAATTGTGTTCCCTTTTATCTATAAACATGGCTACCACAGTCCTCTACTTATCTATAAACCCAAATTCATAATGCCTAAATAATAACAAAACTAACTCCAAACCCAAAGGTATTATAAAAATAGATTGCTTATTTATTTACAATAGCAGCAAGAACAATGAAAGTGATGAAAGAAGAACGACAAGGATGGTCTAATGTTTAGTCAGGCTGAGGCAAATGCACATGCACAGAACCTTAAGAGAGCCTTCTATTTCAGCCTGTGCCTAACCCCAGTAGTAATGAAAGCACTTATACAACCTGAATGGATACAGACTAGATGAACAGTAGGCAACAGGACTCTTGGCAGTCAGACAAGGTGTTCCTCGGTGGAGTATGGGCAGCACTTCAGATCTGATGGAATGCAAGCCACCCTTTGTCCTAGTTTACTTTACATGCCTTTTTATAGAGAAAATGCCAGCTCCAGCTGATATGGTGGCATAACTCCTGACTTGGCATGTACCCCACATGTTCCTCGAAACCCTCCTGTTCATTTCAGATTGTTGTGACTTCAGGGGCTGCAATGCTGTCTCACAAACACTGCATTCCAGGACACTTCAACCATGAAGTCAGTGTTTCAGAAAATAAGGTGCTTTCCTGGGGTGCAAATGTGCCTTTCCTGGGGTGCAAATGTGCCATGGAGTCTGGACAACAGGGCTAGGAGTTTCCAATATTGTTTTAGAGAATCCAAACATTACATCACAAGCTTGATGAAACAGAGCTATTCTGAATATGGAGTGCTTTGTCTCAATAAACAACATGTTGTTGCATTCTGTTTCTCCAGCCATTATGCTGGCCTGCAGTCCTTAATGATGTTTTTGCAACAGGCCTCAGCAGTGAAAGTTGAAGTTAGCCAATGTCTGTATTTTAATACCGGGTTAGTAATGCTGGAAGATGCCAAGGATTACAATCCCATATACCTTTGTAATATAATAGCATAGTGCTTCATGCAGGGGCCCTTTACCCCCACACTTGCATGTAGAAAACCCTTCCTTTTATACATTTTGGTAAATTAGAGCAAAGAAGCAGGAATCAGGACTGGATCAGCCAAATTGAGCAGTTAGTGGGGCTCCCCAGGAGATGAAAGTCCAGTACCAGAGCAGCTGTGTAGTGGGTGGTAGGGTTCCCCAGGATCTGCTGGGGGAAAAGTAGAAAGAATCACATAGAGCAGTAATGCAGAGCAACCATCAGGGTTCCCCATACCCTACTGGCAAAGAAGTGGTTGACAAATTCACTGAGCCAACAGTCTTAGTGGGAGAATTTAACAATCCTCCACTTGGCCACAGATTTTTTTATTTATTTTTGTTACATTTGTACCCTGCGCTTTCCCACTCATGGTAGGCAATGGAGGGTTAAGTGACTTGCCCTGTGTCGGGAATCAAACTCAGTTCCTCAGGACCAAAGTCCACCACTAGGCCACTCCTGCCATAACGGAAGACCCTATAATTCCAAATTAGTGATTTCTCTTCCCCTATCTGCCAAAACGGTCTTTCTGACAGTTAAGGCTACCTCACCTGGATCTGGAATCCTGGAGGCCACTGTTGAGGATCCTGTCTCTGAATTTCCATAGAGTGCAGAATCCAGAGTGAATTCAGTGTTGGATGAGATATTGACAGAAGGTCTGTGAAATTATTTTAATGTTAGATTGGAGACACTTTGGCAGCTGTTTTTGATCAGTAAAGACCAGCTTCCTCATATTAAATCTGTTTTAAACATAGTGGATGTTTTGGAAAGGAAAGCTGAATTCCATCCAAAGCTGTTATAGTCTTTGGCCCTTTCTGTGGGTAATCTGGACCATTAACACTGAAGAGGTGGAATCATTTAAGGCTATTCTGATCAAAGATAGCTTCTTACCATCAGGTCTGAAATAATTTAGAAAGCTACTTATAAGGATCATTTCAGGACCCTCATTAGCCCAGTATTTTCCTGGTTTCAGAAACATACCGAATTGGTGTAATAAGGAAGTATATAACATTCTGCTACAGCATCCCTTGTTGGGATGGTTGCAATGAGTCATATAAGCTAAAGGCCTCCAGCATGTATGTGCATGTGTGTGTTTCTGTGTGATGAAACTGCTTTTTGCTAAGGCTGACCCTTGGGCCTAGTTAGTTTATGTCCAGTGTGAAATCTCCCTTGAATTTATGTTAGTGTCTTGTATGAAGTGCATGTGAAAGTGAGAAGTTTATCTATTCCTTTGCTGGACTGACGTAAGGTGTGAACTCTGGAGCCTGAGCCACAAGCTCAAGAACAAGGAGAGAGAAGCACCAACCAGGAGCCTAACTAACTACAAGTGAAGATATTGTGTGGAAAAGCTTCCTATATGGAGAGAAGTTTTACTGAAGAGGATCCCATAGAGGAAGGGAAAGTCCTATGAAGTCAGAAGGGACTAGGTTTGCCCAACAGAACTGACAAACAGTAAAAGAGATCACAGACACAAATGAAGGAGATGAATGATGTGTGAATATATAGGGGTAGATATTCAAAGCTATTTAAACAGCCAGGAGAGGCTGTGGCCATTTAAATAGTTTTTGTTGGGCTATCTAGGGATATTCAGTGGCTCTTACCTGGATAGTGCTGCTGAATATTCCTTCTACCTGCTCATGCCGAAACTGGCTAGATTGTGGGCAGTCTGGGGGTAGAGTTAGGGCATTGCAGAAACCTAACCAGTTAGCAGAGATTTTCAGTCTGCTAACTGGCTGAGCAACCACATAAGATTAGGATAGAAAGAAGGCTGTCCGAACTTTATGTGGCAAAGTCAACCAGGCACTGGTCTGAATATTGGCCGGTGTCTGATTAATTTCCAGGTCCTGGTCATTGTGTTCCCATTACTCAGAAACATAGAATAAGCCACCCTTCTGATTCCTCCCTCCCAACCCCCTTGGAAGAATCTACACCCTTCCTATCCCTCCTTCCTCTCTCCAAAATGCCTTGGAAGAAGCCCCCCCTTCTGATTCCCTTACCTCCCAACTCTCTCAGAGGAAGAGCCCCTTCTGATCCCCCTTCCCTCCCTGAAAGTTAGAAGGGCTGACCAGACCCACCCCCTTAGGCCCCCCTGGACCTACCTGGATATGTCAGAGGTGAACAGATGCAGCCTACTTGCTCTTGCCTGTGGAGGCTGGTTCTGTAAAATGGCTACCGTGACCTAACTGAAACCAATCAATAATTTCAAAGAACTTAACAAACTCTAGTTCAATATCTTTTTATTTGAAAATAACATTTGTATTTGGGTCATATGTAGAGACAATTTGCTGTTTTTCCTTTTCTGCTTAAGATACTGTGCAATACGGTTACCATATGGCTCCAGAAAAAGGAGGACAGATTGAGCCAGTCTGGGTTTTACTTCCATTGCTTTCAATGGAAGCAAAACCTGGACTGGATCAATGTGTCCTCCTTTTTCTGGAGCCATATGGTAACCCTACTGTGCAAGCATTTTACCGGCCTTATTATTTCCAGAATAATGGCCAGCTCTATGGGTAATGCTACTTCAGACAATTTGTGTAAAGCTATCAGGAGGAATTTTTCAGTGTTGGAAGCTCATGAACTTTTTGAAAATGGCAAGATATTGTTTTCATATCAACCTAATTACAATGATGTGTGGTTGGAGAAGTTGTTTGAGAATGTGGTGGACTGTGGTCATAAGAAATGTGGACATTGCTCTGTGTGCCAGATAATGTTGGAAGGCTGCTCTTTGTGCACAGAAGATCGGGAAAAAGTTGTGAGCTAAGGAGTGCTACTAGGTGTGAATCTTCTGGAGTTATATATTTGATTTGGTGCCCATGTGGTTTGATGTATATCAGTGCCACACATATCCTCAAACCTCTTGCAATAACTGGAAGTGATTCCAAACAGTAGGTGCAACACAGCAAAAAGTTGATTCCCGGGATAAAGCAAACACAAGTTTTCACAGAGAAGGTACAACAAGTTGGTTAGTACCTGTAGAACATAGTGTTCTATGTGGCTGATATGGAACCAGCAAAAATTAACATACTAAGGGAGACCAGAGAAAGGTACTTCATGTACAAGAAACAATATTCTATAATGGATTCTATATTGAACATGTAGCCAATTTTGCAACCAAAGCAATGCCCAGACAACAAAGGTAGAAAAAAGAAAGTATTTTTTCTGAATTTATTAATTCTAATATGCCAGCTTTGGGAAATTTGCATCCCCCTGCCTCCGTCCCCACTCCCTTGGGACCTATGTAGGTGTATTTTCAAGGCAATTAGGAGGTCTTTTACTAAAGCTTAGCTCGAGTTATCTGCAGTAGGGCCCATAGGAATAAAATGGGCCCTGCTGGAGATAACTTGAGCTAAGCTTTAGTAAAAGACCCCCTTAGACTTCCAAAGTTAAATAGGAGTCTTTTTACAAAGGCATGCTGAAAAATGGTGTGCGCTGATCCATTCTTTTAGCGTGCCTGTAAAGGCCTTTTTTTTTTGCCGAAAATGGACGTGCAGCAAAATCAAAATTGGCACGCATCCATTTTGGGCCTGAGACCTTACCACCAGCCATAGACCTAGTGGTAAAGAATCTGGGCGGTAATGACCTACGTGCGTCAAATGCCACTTGGTGCGCGTCCATTATGCGTGCCAGAAAATAAAAATTATTTTTCAGATGCGCGTAGTGGACGTGCACCAAAATTGAAATTACCGCAATGCGGTAACTCCAATTTGGCCCACATTTGGTGCGCTCAGGCGCCTACGCAGCTTAGATAAAGTGGTTCATAGTAACCTACGGAACTTTGTAAGTCTAAGTGATTTGAAAATGAGCCCTCATATGGTGTTATGAGGGAGGGGGTCCATCTCAAATTTTCCACCCAGGGCCCATTCAGTCCTAGCTATGCCACTGCAAGAGAGGGTTGGTAAGATGGAGAATCTGGGCCTGAGAACCAAATAGCCTTACACTTGTGAGAATTCAGATCTTATGGACCCTATTCTCCTTCTTCAGTGTCTTTCTGGTATTGGTCTTCGAGGCTTGGTATTAGACTGGTTTATCTCCTACCTTCACAGCTGTTCTTTTCAAGTTTCTTTTGGTATTTCATGGCCTGTGGGGTTCCCCAGAGCTTTCTGCTAGCTCCTACCTTGTTCAATATTTTCCTCTGTCCCCTTTCTCTGCTTACTCAGTCCTTGAGCTGTATCTCATGTTGTTAACACTGACACTGTGCCCTTGCAGTCCTGCTTGAAGGCGGTCAATGAATGATTCCATGAGAATAAACTGTTTTTGAATATTTCTAATTGCAAGGCAATCCATTTTCTTCATCCTCAGTCTCCGACTCCCTTGACTCCATTGGGATTAATGGGATCCCCCTTTCAGATCCTGAGTGTTACCTTTGATTCCCATTTTGACTCAGTTGTTCATTATTCCTCCTTCTATTCCCTCTGTTGCATTATGTTTGTTAAGCCTTTTCTCTCTTTTGCCAGGCAAAGGACTGGTTAATCAATCATTTAAATTTCTTCTTGGTGCACAGTGCTTTGATCATTTCTCACCTCTGCTGGGGGCTCAGCACTGGCTCCTAGTTTCTGCCTGGATCAAATATAACATTCTCATTTTACATCATTATGTAGTTTTTACAACTCTCTCCTGTATTTGGCTTGTCTTCTGTCTTCTTAAATTTTGCCTAGGTCTTTCCTCACTTCCCAGGTTTCTTTTCTTTCTTTACCTCTGCCATCCTGTCTCCTCTTACAGTAGACGTCTCGTGTGATGCAACCTTTTCTTATCCTGGCTTTTAATTTTGGAACTCTCTTCCCTCTTAAATCCATTTTGAAAGCTCTTTCCTTAAATGTAACAAAGCCATGTGGCTCTTTGAGCTCGTCTTTGGCTCAGCCTCCAGTGCTAGTGAGCTGTGCTGCCTACCTCCTCATACGTTCTCTCTCTTCTGCCTTGGCTCTTCTGTTATTGGTACTTTTCTCAGCTTCACCTGATTGTGACTTTCTTTCCTCCTATTTTTTGTTTGTGAACTGCCTCACTATGCTTTTTAGCCCAGCAGCCACTATGGTAAATGTCCATAAAATAAATATGTGCATGCAATTAGACATATACCATTACCCATGTATCAACAGTCCAGCACTTTTTGCTCACCACAACTCCCCTCAGCTCTGTATTTTTTTACACTCATGCTCTTCATTGAAGCCAGAAAAAAATTGCAGGTCCTTATTCTGGCAGTAACCCAATAGCAGAAGAACGAGCTAACCTAATACTCCTCCGTAGACCTTGTGTTAATGTCCCTGTGTTGCACTCAGTCTTCTCGTCTTCTGCACACTTCTCTGCATCTGTGCAGATTTTCATTAGCATGGGATTAAATGTGTTGTGCACTGCCGGACAACAGCATTGAATTTATGGGTTTCTGGAGCCAGGTAACACATAGACAATTAAGTGGGTATTCAGTATTTAACCAGCTATGGGTTACCACATAAGGATAGGACTGCAAGCTCGATTAGATTCAGATATTCAGTGCCAGGCCATCCCCAGACACTGGCATGAATATCTCAGTCATTGGTAGTGCCTGGAAGTTATGCAGGTATGACCTATATCAGGTCCAGCTCAAGGAATAGTGGCATCCTGAGCCAACTTGCTTTGGCGGTGTGCCCCCCCCCCCCATTGCATCACTTCTGGTGCCCCCTCTCTCCTTCCTCCTCCCTCCCCCCCTATTCTGCATCTCTCCCTTGGTCTGGCATCTCTCCCCCCCCCCGTTCAGTCTCTCTTTCCGCTTTCTTTGTCCCCCTCCCCATGGATCTGGAACTGCCTCCTCATCTCTCTCACTCCTCATGGTCCTGTAAAGTTTATGGCAGTCGCTGGCATCAGCAGCAGCAAGACAGCTTGCTTTTGGGTAGCCTCTGGGTCTTCCCTCTACCACGTCCCGCTCACAGGAAATTGCATCACAGGAGGCAGGACTGGGCAGAAGGAAGACCTAGGGGCTAGCTGAAGGCAACCTGACCAACAAAACCTTTACAGGACTGTGAGGGAGTGAAAGAGGTGAGGGAGCAGTGCCAGACCCATAGGGAGGGGGAAAAGAGAAAGAGAGAGACCAGACTGAGGGAGGGGGTGGGAAGATAAGGCTTAGTCTGTAGACCAGGTGAGGTCAGAGGCTGGGTATTTTGTGCCCTTAATTGCTCACACCCTGGGCCAGAGCCTTCCCTGGTCCAATGGTTAAGCCAGCCCTGGCCAATATTCAGTGCCGAACCTGCATAGCTAACTGGGTAAAGCTGGGACTCCTATTTAAGCAGTAATACTTCCCTGTATAACTTTTGGTTCTTCCCCTGTTCCACCCCCGGACCACACCAGCACTGCTGGGTTGTGCCAGGGCAATCAGAGCCTATATTCAGCAGCACTAGCCACTTAAGTGCTGCTGATTATCAGCAGATGGCCAGCTGACTGCAACTTAACTGAGCAGGAGTCTGTCCTTCAAATATCTTTTTGCAAGCTGTGATGAATACCCTTTTTGCTAAATGCCCGGCAAATAACTGCATTGATGACAGTTACTATTTGGAATTTTTCTATTCTTTGCAATCCAAGGGCCAAAAAGAATTTGGGTGGTCTAAGCCCTACTTGCTGCTGTTAAGGTAGCAACTTCATTTCTCCATATACCCAGTAAAAGTCTTCACTCAAAAGCACTTGCTGACTCATAGAACTAGTGATTTAGCAATTCACATCAAGAAAAATGGCAGCGAGAGATGTGCACTGCCAAAAATATATGCACCGCTTTCATATTTTCCAAACTTTTCCAGATTCTCAGGATTTTTTGTTCTTTTCACACATTCATTTTAAGGCGTGCTCACATTTTTGGCGTGCGCTAAAAATGTGGGCGCGCGCTAAATGTTACAGATGCCAATGCATTCCTATGGGCGTCTCTAACGTGTAGCGCGTCCACAATTTTAGCACACACTAAAAACATGAGCGCGCCTTAGTAAAAGACGCCCATAAGCAATAGACATTTACAGCAGTAAAAATATTCAAATAGCAATACAAAGTATGGCACAGTATACTACTTACAATGTCAAAGATATTGAATTTATTACCTTTATAATACTGTTGACATTATACATGTGTTTATTTATATACAGAACTCAATCAGTTATGCTTGAAACTCATTTATTGCTTAATACAAAAATCTTTAAATATATTCCATAACTGCCATATCACTCACTTTTCACATTCATACTCATTCTCCTTACAGTCTTGTATTTGAACACTGTTACATACCCAAAGAGAACTTACTAATACAAATCATTGCTAACTACTCCCCACATCCTTAGACCACAAAAAGATTTTTTTGAAATCCACCATTGTAATCCATTTCATATCCTCTTGATGCCGAGTCTCTGTGTTTTCAAATAGTTATTCCTTTCCACACAACTCAGATCACTTTATTGATGTAGTACTTTTATCGTCCCAAAAGTCATCCCAGCATGCTTAGTTGTAGTTCACTCCACATGCTTAATTATAATCCGCTCCACATCAAATGTTCATGGTCACTAGATCCTTAAACGGGTAGCACATTCAAAATAGATTCTCTGCTAGTGTGTTCCATTAATCCATCCACTCATGCATTAGGGATGTGTGTTCATTTAAAATGACATGGAAAATGTCAACTACATTTCCCGTGTCATTTCATGTTTGTTTTTTTGTGTAGTATCCAGTCCTCAGAACAAGTGTGCTCTAAGTGCAAATAGAGCACAGTAATCTCCTAATTCCATAAAAGTTGCCAAACATTGCGCACACAAATTTGGGCATGTAACCAATTTGTGCATGGAATTTAATTGAATAACGAGCTAATGAGCACCAATAATTAGCTTTTTAACAAGCAATTATTAAGTACTAATTAGATTTAATTGCCATTTATGTTTGTAAATGTAGGCATGGGATCCACACCTAAAATTTACGCATGATCTGGAAAAGGGGCAACATAAATGGGAGGGTAATGGGCATAATGGTAGGTTCCTAAAATTAACACACGTTATTATAGAATAACAGGGATATGCGTCTAATTTAGGCATGTGCATTTACACCATGTTTTAGTTGGTGCAAATGGCCGCACACAAAGTTAGGCACAGTTCCTGGGTATAAGAGCTATTCTATTAACCGCACTTAACTTTAAGCACACTTATAGAATAGTGCTGTTTTTGCGGCTGATTTTTTTTAGCACCGTATACAGACTCTAGCCCTAATTGTGAAGATTTCACACTATTCCCCAATAGTCCCAAATTGTGTGCCTTGTTTACACATACCCTGGGATTCTATATAGTGCACCTAGTGTTTTGCCCTGAAATCCAAGTATATTCTATAAAAATGTGTGTAACCTAATTAGCTTAACAACAATCAGCGTTAACAGCACTTAACTAGCAATAATGAGCACTAATTGACAATAATTAGAATTTACACACACAACTCCCTAAGCCTAGTCTATAATGCACTGCACCTAAATTTTAATGTGTGCAGCAAAACAGTGCATGGTTATGGGTGGGGTAATGGGCATTTTGTGGGCGTTCCAAAATTTATGTATGTTGTTATACAATCAGTCTTATTTTCGAAAGAGAAGGGCGCCCATCTTTCAACACAAATCGCAAGAGGGACGTCCTTCTCACAGGGTCGGCCAAATCGGCATAATCGAAAGTCGATTTTGGGCATCCTCAACTGCTTTCCATTGCGGGGATGACCAAAGTTCACGGGGGCGTATCGGAGGCGTAGCGAAGGCGGGACTGGGGCAGCCCTAACATATGGGCGTCCTCGATCAATAATGGAAAAAAGAAGGGCATCCCTGATGAACACTTGGATGATTTTACCTGGTCCTTTTTTTTCTTACTACCAAGCCATAAAAATGTGCCCTATATGACCAGATAACCACCGGAGGGAATTGAGGATGACCTCCCCTTACTCTCCCAGTGGTCACTAACCCCCTCCCACCCTCAAAAGGTTTTACAAAATATTTTTTCCAGCCTCTATGCCAGCCTCAAATATCATACCCAGCTCCATGACAGCAGTATGCAGGTCCCTGGAGCAGTTTTAGTGGGTGCAATGCACTTCAGGCAGGCGGACCCAGACCCACCCCTCCTACCTGTTACACTTGTGGTGGTAAATGTGAGCCCTTCAAAACTCACCACAAACCAACTGTACCCACATGTAGGTGCCCCCCTTCACCCATAAGAGCTATGGTAGTGGTGTACAGTTGTGGGGAGTGGGTTTGGGGGGCTCAGCACACAAGGTAAGGGAGCTATGCACCTGGGAGCAATTTCTGAAGTCCACTGCAGTGCCCCCTAGGGTGCCCGGTTGGTGTCTTGGCATGTCAGGGTGACCAGTGCACTACGAATGCTGGCTCCTCCCACGACCAAAGGGCTTGGAATTAGTAGTTTCTGAGATGGGCGTCCTCGGTTTCTATTATCGCTGAAAATCTGGAACGACCATCTCTAAGGTCGACCTAAATTTTGTGATTTTGGCACCCCCGACCGTATTATCGAAACGAAAGATGGACGCGCATCTTGTTTCGATAATACGGGTTTCCCCGCCCCTTCGCCGGGACATCCTGCGAGGACGCCCTGAGGAAAACTTGGGCACCCTTTTTGATTATGCCCCTCCACATGTCCCTCTGGCCTTAATCTATACACCAGGATTTACTCAACATTTTCATTGGTGTAAAAGGATGCGCGTGGTTTTAGGCATTAGGATATCGACTAAGCATATTCTATATACCGTTCCTAAATCTAGGTGCTGTTATAGAATATGCTTAGGTGTATTCCGTGTGGATTTTTTAAGCACCATATATAGAATCTGGTCCATAGTGCACACTCCTTCTGAAGCACATTCTTCCAACAGAGTGCACACTAACCCCCAAATTCTATAAAGTTGGGCATCCAACTTTACGCTTAGGGGTGAATTCTATAAATCGTGCCTAAAAATCAGCATGGAAAAAAACCTGCTTAAGTGCTATTCTATAAGTCTTGCCTAAAGTTAGGTGCAGTTTATAGAATAGCACTTAAGTGCAGGGGTTGTGTGTCAATTTAGGTAAGTCCATTTGCACCTATGAAAACAAGCTGCAAAAGCCCCCACCTAAATTTATGCGCTGAATCCCCTATTCTATAATTACGTGAGTAACTGAAATCCACACTCATGATCTGCCCTGAAATGCCCATGACCCTCCCATTTCCACACCCCATTTTCTGGGACACAAGTAAAATTTAGGCACGGATCATGTTCTTAAATTTATGTGCGTACATGTTAATTGATTTCAATTAGCGCAAATAATTGCTTGTTAAAAAGCCAATTATTGGCACTAATTGGCTTGTTATTCAGTTAAATTGCATGTGTAAATTGGGCACACACCCAAATTTGTGCAAGCAATTTTTGGCAACTTTTATAGAATTAGGGGGTTAGCACACAAAGCTGCACACACAACTTATAGCAGAGGTTTTCAACCCAGTCCTCAGGGCACAACATGCCAGTTGGGGTTTTCAGGATAACCTGAACACCCTGACTGGCTGGTTCTGCCCTGAGGACTGGGTTGAAAACCGCTGACATAGAATAAGGTTAGTTGTGTACACAACTTGATTCAATAATTGGCTATTCATTGGAGCTAATAGCCAATAATTGGCTATAATTGGCCTTAATCGGTGCTAATTGGTAACAATTAGTAGTTCCATGTGCAACTTCCCTTAGTCGCTGTTCCATAAGTTACACACTCAAATCCCAGAGTGCGCAACTTCAAGCAGGGCATGGACATGCCTAGCCGCCTACAGTTGGGTGTGAACATTTACACCAGCTTTGGAGCTGATGTAAGTTCTCGTACCTAACGTCAGGCACGTAGATGAGGACACATGGAACTTCCATTATAGAATTCGCATTCAGTGCGCATCATCTTGGCACCTAAATTTCGGCACTATTTCTTGAATTTACCTCCATGTGCAAATAAGGCACACTATTCACAAAGAGTATGCACTATAAAGAAATAGTGCACCTTATTTATAAGTACTGGTGCACTTTTTCCAAAGAGTGCACATTATTTATGATATTTCCGTGGAAAAAAACCCCAATAAAACAAACATACCCATAAATGACACATGAAAATCGTTTGGCTGCACAACCTTAACATGCACACAAGTGATTTGCACACACAAACATTTTTTGGCACCCAGTGAACCCGAAGTATACCAACAAATGCTCACATCCTGACTGCCAGCCTACTAGCTCCGTGTCATGATGCATTAATAGACTAGTCTTGGCTTGGTAACTCTTATTCAAATGAGTGCTAGAGCAAGAAAGACAAAACACCATTTGGACAGGATTGAATTGACTTATGATGGTATAGAGACAGATTGATAAAAGCAAACCCCATGATGGCATGAAGAAAGGCAGTTAAAACTAAACTAGAATAATTGCAATGGCCTGAAGTCAAATTGAACATTTACAAGGTTGACTTTTTATTCACATACTAGTAAAAAAGGCCCATTTCTGACACAAAAGAAACGGGCGCTAGCAAGGTTTTCCTCGGAGTGTGTATGTTTGAGAGAGTGTGTGTGAGAGTGACTGTGTGAGAGAGAGAGAGAGAGTGGATGTGCGAGTGTGTGTGTGTGACATAGAGAGAGAGAGTGAGACTGGGTGCGAGTGTGTCTGTGAGAGAGAGAGTGTGTGTGTAAGAATGAGACTGTGTGCCATGGGCCCCCCTCCCTCCCAGTTCCTCCCAAGTTCCAGGGTTGTCCCCCTCCCTCCCTCCGAGTTCCAGGGTCGTCCCCCCCTTCCTCCCTCCCAGTTCCAGTGTCCCCCCTACCTCCAAGTTCCAGGGTTGTCCCCCTTCCTCCCTCCGAGTTCCAGGGTCGTCCCCCCCTCCCTCCCTCCGAGTTTCAGGTTCCTCCCTCCCTCCGAGTTTCAGGTTCCCCCCTCCCTCCCTCCCTCCCTCCCTCCCTCCGAGTTTCAGGGTCCCCCCTCCCTCCCTCCAAGGTTCAGGGTCCCCCCTCTCTCCTAGTTTCAGGGTCCCCCCTCCCTCCCTCCCTACGAGTTCCAGGGTCGTCCCCCCCTCCCTCCCTCCCAGTTCCAGTGTCCCCCCCACCTCCAAGTTCCAGGGTTGTCCCCCTTCCTCCCTCCGAGTTCCAGGGTCGTCCCCCCTCCCTCCCTCCGAGTTTCAGGTTCCTCCCTCCCTCCGAGTTTCAGGTTCCCCCCTCCCTCCCTCCCTCCCTCCCTCTGAGTTTCAGGGTCCCTCCCTCCAAGTTTCAGGGTCCCCCCTCCCTCCCTCCAAGGTTCAGGGTCCCCCCTCCCTCCTAGTTCCAGGGTCCCCCTCCCTCCCTTCCTACGAGTTCCAGGGTCGTCCCCTCCCTCCCTCCGAGTTCCAGGGTCGTCCCCTCCCTCCCTCTGAGTTCCAGGGGACCGAGTTTCAAGTTGCCCCTCCCTCCTTCCCTCCGTTTTTCAGGTTCCTCCCTCCCTCCCTCCGAGTTTCAGGTCCCCCCCTCCCTCCCTCTGAGTTTCAGGGTCCCCCTCCCTCCCAGTTCCAGGATCCCCACCTTCGGAACGCAACGTCACACGCATGAGGGTGTCGTCATCCCTCCCTCCCTTCCAGTTCCAGGCCCCCTACCTCCAAATTTTAAAAGTCAACTTCACTTACGAAGTCGGGTTTACGGCGGCCGGCAGCAGCGGTAACAGGCATGCAGGCTCGACCGTTCTCTCTCTGTCAGCTCTGGTCCCGCCCTCATTTCCTGTTTCCGCAAGGGCGGAACCAGAGCTGACAGAGAGAGAAGGGTCGAGCCTGCATGCCTGTTACCGCTGCTGCCAGCCGCCTTAAACCCGACTTCGTAAGTGAAGTTGACTTTTAAAATTTGGAGGTAGGGGGCCTGGAACTGGAAGGGAGGGAGGGACGATGACACCCTCATGTGTGTGACGTTGCGTTCCATTGCCTGTCAACTCTGCAGCGTTCCCTTCCAGTGATTGGTCTTTACGAACACGGAAGTATGTGACGTCATTTCAGGAGATGGATACAGCAGGAGCGCGAATGCTTCAAGGCTTCACTTTCTCAGCTTCAGAACGTTGGAGGTGTTTTTTACCTCTTATAACGTTCACATACATTATTATTAGACAAATTTATATGCTCTTAAATGTATCAACATGCTAAGTTTTTTTCTCTTTCTCTTTTTTACCTATCTGAGTTTCGTAGCACAGCAAAACATAGTAGATCAGTAACTGTCCCAAGAAGGATATTTTAGTAAATGATTAGTAAATGTTTGGAGAGAAGTAGAAAACCAGGGGCTTTTTTTAAAGCAGTTCACAAAATTCTTAAACCTTGAATGTTCTGTACTACCAGCGTTGGCCATTTAGCTTTTCAGACTTCAGACTGGGGTGTGTGCTCTCCCTATTTTCTATCCAATGTAAAATTAGAAAAAAGGTTAGAGGAAAAAAAGAAAACAAAACAAAAGAACAAAACACTTCAAACAAACTCAGCCAAAAATAGAAGTGATCCACAGCAAGTCAGTGTTTTCAGGCTGGGTTGCATTAGACCATAAAACGAATGCCTGTTGGCAAGTTCTCCTTGGTTTTTCCCTCTGAGGTCCATATTCCAAAAGCTACTGAGCCAGAAAGATATCCAGACAAGTTTGTTCACTTAACTTTTTCTGTATATTCAGCCTGTACCATGTTAAGCAAAATTTAGGCCTGCCTATCTGGCCAACCAGTTGCTCAGATAACTTATCTGGCCAGAACTGAATATCAGTGATGAATGGCTAGAGTTAAACTATGCTTGGGAGAAGCCCCACTACACTTCTTTTGATTAGGTAAATTTTAGGCACACCAAGACATGCTTATATAAAATTAGACAGTCAGAAGGAGGGATATTTTCACTGTGAAGATTTGTCTGGGTAACCAGCCAGACAAATGTTTTTCAAGATCAGCCTCTCTATGTATAGATCAGTGTTGACATCCAATGAAATCCGACCATAATCCAAAATGGCACCAGCCTCAGCAGCACTGCAGAAATGACTAAGGATCACTTCTGCCTCATGAATACCTGCAGAAGAGGTAAAATGCAAGATGTGGATGTTCAGGGGCTAAATTCTGGCAGTGCAAGACTTATGGCCAGGCCCTGCCTATCCTATTTTTTGTAAACTGTGACAGAACAGTGTGTTTTAAACCTGTAAAATTGCGTTTAACTCTTGAAGTGCATTACTCTAGTTTGGCCAGCAGATGGTGCATGTTTTATGTTAAAGCTGTTATATAAAAGTGCATGCCCTCTTTTAGTTTCACATGGAGGGGCATTTTTGAAAGGGACGTCCTTGCAAAACGGCATAATCTAGGGGCGGGGAAACCCGTATTTTCAAAACAAGATGGACATCCATCTTTCTTTTCGAAAATACCGCCAGGGATGTCCAAATCCTTAAATTTCGCCGTCCCTAGGTTTGGATGTCCCTAGACATGGACGTTTCTGATTTTCAGCGATTTTCGAAACCAAAGATGTCCATGTCAAACACAGCCAAATGCAAGCCATTTGGTCATGGGAGGAGCCAGCATTTGTAGTGCACTGGTCCCCCTGACATGCCAGGACACCAACCGGGCACCCTAGGGTGCACTGCAGTGGACTTCATAAATTGCTGCCAGGTACATAGTTCCCTTACATTGTGTGCTGAGCCCCCCAACCCCCTCCCCCCCAAAAAAAAACCCACTGCCCCCAACTGTACACCACTACCATAGACCTTACGGGTGAAGAGGGGCACCTAGATTTGGGTACAGTGAGTTTGTGGTGGGTTTTGGAGGGCTTGCTGTTTCCTCCACAAATATAACAAGTAGGGGGGTATGGGCCTGGGTTCGCCTGTCTGAGGTGCACTGCAGTACCCACTAAAACTGCACCAGGGATCTGCATGCGCTGTCATGGACCTGAGTATGACATCTGAGGCTCGCACAACATATTTTTTAAGATGTTTTTTGAGGGTGGGAGGGGTTAGTGACCACTGGGGAAGTAAGGGGAGGTCATCCCCTATTCTCTACGGTGGTAATCTAGTCATTTTGGGCACCTTTTTGTGCCTTAGTCGTAAGAAAAACAGGTCCGGGTGAAAACATCCAAGTGTTCGTCAGGGATGTCCTTGTTTTTTTTTATTATGGGTCAAAGACGTCCAAGTGTTAGGCACACCCAAGTCCCGCCTTCGCTACGCCTTCAACATGCCCCCTTGAACTTTGGACGTCCTTGCGACGGACTGCAGTTGAAGACGTCCTAAATTGAGCTTCAATTATACCGATTTGGACGTCCCTGGGAGAAGTACGTCCATCTTCCTATTTATGTCGAAAGATGGACGCCCTTCTCTTTCAAAAATGAGCCAATTAGTGAACAAGTGAATCTACAGTACTATGAGCAGTATACTTTTAAAACTTGTTGATTGGGCTCTGATTGGTGTGGAGTTTGAAATTACCCAGTAGTTGTTGCTGGCTGTTGCTTCAATCTTAGCCCGGAAGAAAGGAGAGACACATCTCTTTGCTGAGGCTCAGTGAATTATAAGTCCTAATCTTCCCATATTTCAGTTACCTATTATTGTTTACTAATTACACTATTTTGTTCCACTGTTCGACTTTTTAAAAGACAATAAGCAATATTTAGTTTATTGCTTCTCTGTCTGGACTGATAAAGATTCCTGGTGGTTTGTGTGTTGGGTCTGTGAGTGCTTTCTTGGAACTGTGGATTTTGGAACCACTGGGAGTGTGGCCCCAGTAACCTAGAAATCGGGATAATTTGAGAGTGGGAAACTCGTCCAGGCAGTTGTGACCCAGTTGGTGGGAGGAGGGTGCTAGTGTAGAGCAAAAGCGTCAGATGCAATCTAACAAGCAGTGCTGGGGATAGACCCTCAAAGTGGATGTGGGGGGCAACCCCAGGTGGGTGACTAAGCGTTTCATGACATAAACAAAATGAAAAGCCAAACCAGGTCACAAGTACCTGGCAGAAACCCAATTAGTAGCAATATTCCATGCTACTAATCCCAGGGCAAGCAGTAGCTTCCCCCATGCTCTCTCAATAACAGACTATGGAGTTTTCCTCCAGGAACTTGTCCAAACCTTTTTTTAAACCCAGGTACGCTAACTGCTGTTACTACATCCTTCAGCAGTGAGCTCCAGATCTTAACTATCCTTTGAGTGAAAAAATATTTTCTTCTTTTCTGTTTTTAAAAGTATGTCCATGTAATTTCACGTGTCCCCTGGTCTTTGTACTTTTTGAAAGAGTGAAAAATCGATTCTCTTTTACCAGTTCTACACCACTCAGGATTTTATAGACCTCAATCATAATCCCCCTCAGTCATCTCTTTTCCAAGCAGCTCATTTGCATTCCGTTTCCTTGATGCATGGCCGTTCCTTACCGATTCGCTATGGAATCGGTAAGGGAAGGGCTCTTCTGAGGACCTTAGTGCATCTGGCCCCTAGATCTTTTTCTTGAGAGCTGACTCCTAAGGTAGATCCTATCATCAGGTAACTATGATTTAGATTATTCTTCCCAATGTGCATCACTGTGCATTTGTTCACATTAAATTTCATCTGCCATTTCGATGCCCAGTCTTCCTGTTTCCTAAGGTCTTCCTGCAATTTTTCACATTCCGCATGCGTTTTGATAACTTTGAATAGTTTTGTGTCATCTGCAAATGTAATCACTTTACTCGTCATTTTGTTTTCCAGATCATTTATAAATATTTTAAATAGCACCGGTTCCAGTACAGATCTCTGGGGCACTCCACTATTCGCCCTCCTCCATTGAGAAAAATGACCATTTATCCCTACCCTCTGTTTTCTGTTCAATAACCAATTCCTAATCCACACCAGAACTTTGCCTCCTATCCCATGACTCTTTAATTTTCTCAGTAGTCTCTCATGAGGAAGCTTTCTGAAAATCCAGATACAATACATCAACCGGCTCATCTTTATCCACATGTTTATTCATACGTTCAAAGAAATGAAGCAAATTGGTGAGGATAGACTTCCCTTGGCTGAACCCATGCTGACTCTGTCCCATTAAACCATGTTTGTCTATGTGTTCCATAATTTTATTCTTAATAATAGTTTCAACTATCTTGCCCAGCTCTGCATCAAGTTTACCAGTCTGTAATTTCCAGGATCACCCCTGGAAACCTTTTTAAAAATTGGTATTACATTGGCCACCCTCCAATCTTCAGGTACTACAGACGGTTTTAACGACAGATTACAGATCACAAACAGCAGATCAACAATTTCATGTGGGAGCTCTTTTTGTTTTTGTTTTTTTGTTTTTTTATTGAATTTCAAAATAATACATTCAAAACAATAAATGTATGGCAATCAGGAAATACATCCAAAGGAATTGAAAAACAGCATCCATTACATTCTCATGGATTTTCAGAAAATGTCTTACATTCTTAGACCACAAATAACTCAATCAAGATACAAGGTAATGATCATAGGAAACATTGAGTAACAACTCTTATTACAGATATCAAGAGGAAGAAATCACAAGCTTTGCCAGCGGTTTTAGCTCCCTACTGGTATCACCAAGGCTTGAGGATCCCTACTTTCCTTACTTATTAAGAGGAGCTTCAGTTTTTCTGGATCAAAGAATACATAATGAACATTTCCAAAGGAAACAAGACATCTACATGCAAATTTTAGTTTAAAAGTTCCACTCAAGGAGAGAATTCAAAGCCTAAGCCCCCCAAATTCTCACCTTTTCTTCTGTGTAGATTTACTAACATCAGGAAAAATCTGTATCTTCTCGCCATAGAACTGAGCTGCCCTGAATTTGAAGTAGAGCCGCAATATATTATTACGATCTGTCTCGAACGCAAAAGATACCAGAAGAGTAGTGCGTTCAGTAATAGGCTCTAGTGAAGTTTCAAGAAATTGAGTAAGGTTTAAGTCTGGAGCTATCTCCAGATTTGATTTAGTTCCAGTAATATAGTAAGCCTTCACAATCGGAGGAAAAGCTTCTTTTGGAATCTTTAGTATTTCCAAAAAATATTTCTGCAACATCTCTAATGGAGGTAGTAAAGGGGTTTTAGGAAAGTTTAAGAGTCTTAGGTTATTTCGTCTAAGCTGATTGTCCAAAAATTCTACTTTCCTTTGATCCCTTTCTTTCTCAATAAGAACATTTTCAACTAGAGTTTGTAATTTTTAATTGCAAAAGAATTTGACTCACTTTTCTCCCCTTGCTTCGCTGTTCTCGACTCTATTAGCTGTTGAGAATTTTTAACCTCCTTTACTTCAGCAGTTAATGCGGATGAAATCTGTTGCAGGGACACATTCATTGCCTGTATGGCGTCCCAGAGGGTCTCTAATGTGACGGTTGCTGGTCTTGTTAATTCGCCGAGCCTTACTGGTGGAGGTGTCTGGATGGAAAAGGGCGCAATCTCTACTCCTCCCGCCCTACGCTCAGATGCCGTCGCATCTGGCGTCGAAAATCCCACAGGGCCGCTAGCAGCTTCCAAACTATCCGAATGGAGCTCTCCTGTAGGGTCCATCTCTCCACCCGGTCTCGGCGGCGCAACTCTATTGGGCGGACTCAACGATACCGCCTCCATGCCAAGATCTCCGATAAGATGTTGTTTCGGGGATCCAACCTGGGCAGAAGCTTGTGATCCCAGCGTTTGAAGCCCAAAGGCTTCTAAAGTAGGCTGTCTCTGCGATAAGTTATCCCCGGTGCTAGGAGCGGCTTTCGCACCGATTTTTTCCTTCCTCTTGACCATATTATGGGCAGGGTAAGGAAAAACGCTGAGAAGACCCACTCGTGTCTCGGAGCTTCAGATCGCTGCTCCTCCCAAGGAGACCATCTTGATTAGCTGTGGGAGCTCTTTTTGTGTTTACTAATTACACGGTTGCACAGTGCACTCCTTAATGCCCTAAGAATATGAGCGGGATGAGTAAGGGATTACTGTGACATTATATAAGAAAAACTTTGCATTGGTTATGTTGTTGAATGAATGCTATTACTGTACGCTTTAATAAAATGATTTTTATGGTGTACAACTGCTTCCATTTTGAAATCTGTACCTATGACTTTCTCCATTTCAATCATTAAGTGGGTAGTTAATAGCATGTATTATAATAGTGCCAACTCAAAGCTAACATGCAGACTAATGCTCCAAAGCACCATCTTAAACAGGCCAGGGCTATATCAATAATGGCCCCTCCCCCCCGAATGGACACCTATTCCTCTTCCACGGACACCTTTCCAAACAGTCCAAGGCATTCTTCCTCCACCTGAAGAAACCCTATAGGCTCCCATTTCCCCAAAGACCCCACCCTCTTAGGCTCTCCACACCCTTAGGCCTTCTTGGCCTACCTGAAGCAATCCATGGTTGTCCAGTGGAAAGAATCAGGAGTGATTCCCAGTTGTGCCTGTGATCAAGGAAAATCTGTATATACAGTTTGCCCCTAGAAGGGAATTTGGTTTTCACTCTGGGGATAGATTCACAACTGGGGCACGCAGGGATGCTTGGAATGCCCTCCCACGGGGGGTGGTGGAGATGAAAATGGTAACGGAATTCAAACATGCATGGGATAAACATAAAGGAATCCTGTTCAGAAGGAAGGGATCCTCAGAAGCTTAGCAGAGATTGGGTGGCAGAGCCGGTGGTGGGAGGCGGGGCTAGTGGTTGGGAGGCGGGGCTAGTGCTGGGCAGACTTCTATGGTCTGTGCCCTGAAAATGACAGATACAAATCAAGGTCAGGTATACACATAAAGTAGCACATTTGAGTTTATCTTGTTGGGCAGACTGGATGGACCGTGCGGGTCTTTCTCTGCTGTCATCTACTATGTTACTAAATATGTCTACGCTTGTGTATGCAGCCAGGCAAACATACATAGAGTGTAGAAATCGGAATTGAGATGTCCAGGTCAAGACATAATCAATTCTGGGAATATTTTAGAAAATGATCTGCTGATGCAGAGCCTATTTTTGAAAAACAAGGAGGAGTGCATATGTATTTGCCAGCATATGCAGTGGGAGCAGCCATATTGAAAAGATCAGAATGGCTGTGGCTTGAAAATGGCTGCTAAACATGTGAGTCCCTTTCAATGTTAACCTACCATTTTTATATTTTCCTGGCTCAGTTGGTATTGCATTTGGAAAAATGTGGATGGAAGTCCAGAAACCACCCCCACATGCAGATGTTGTTTTCTTTATTTCTGTATATTCACTTCAGTGTTAGCCTAGTAGAAAATATTTTAGGGACTCCAGAGCCCATTATTGAGAGAATTTTTGAAGCCATTTGTGTTAACTTTGTCCCAGTGTAGACCGTTTTAAAATTTCCCTTTTTAAGGCTAACACTTCTTTCTTAATGGTCATAAAACATATCTTTCTAGGGAGCCGTTTCCTACTGCAGAAAACTGTAGCGTTTTCTTCAACCTTTATCTCCTGAACAGCTCTTGTTCCATAATGAAGGCATCTGCCTGAACTGTGAGGTGTTTGTTGAAAGATAGCCCAATTAAGTCTGGCTCTAAAGAGAGTGTCTTTAGGTTCTGGAAGACTTATTTTGCTTTTTCCACTCATTTTATTCTTTCTGAGATGGTTATTGAAAGAGCCTTAGGAGGCAAAAGATCAAAGTGCAGTAAAATGTGAGCTTTTACCGCAACTTGATTTAACACTGGAGTCACTAATCTGTGATATAACAGTCCCACAGATTTCTGGCTACTGTGGTAAATGAATAACACTGCTTGAGAACCAGCCTGCACTCAGTGTTATTCTAGCAGTCCAGAGCATCAGGCCACCAAGTCACAATCCATTGCTCCCAGCCATAACTTCCAGGGCCCCCTCCCGATCCCAGCTTCCCCATCCAGGCTCCCCCAAATATGATTCTTCATCTTCAATATCCCTCACCCCCCTCAAAGGGTCCCCGCACCCTACCCCTGTGGCCATACCTTGATTCCCTTGTGCTCTAGGAGGTCCTCACACAGGAGCAATCCCTAAACATTCCTGCCTTTCTGCAGCTGTCCATCAAAATGGCACCTCTAATAGTAGTCTCATGCAAGTACCACCCAGTGCATCCCAAAATCCATCACTCTGGGGCTATGCTACTAAGGTGTTAATTATTTAGATGAAAATAATATTCTACATCCTTCACAATCTGGGTTTCGGAGGAACTACAGTACTGAAACTATGGTAGCATCTATTATTGCCCATAGCAAGGAACTGCTGAGTTGAAACCAGAGTGCAGTGGTTGTTCAGTTTGACTTGTCCTGTGCCTTTGACTTAGTCGATCACGACATCATGTTGTCGCAGCTAAGCAACATAGGTATATGTGAAAAAGGATTTCTATCTGCTTGGAGTTATAAAGTTCAGAAATATGCTAACTTTTCAATTAGTTGGAATCCTGGTTGTGAGGTTCTGCTAGGCTCCTCCTTGTCTCCAACTTTGTTCAATGTATTATTTCAACCTTTGGGCACACTATTAGAGAAATTTAATGTTCCGTTATATATATATATATATGTTAAGATGATATTACCATGCTATTTCTGGCATCCATGTTTGGAAGATCACATTGAATGACATTACTTTTGTGTGTGCAAGTGATTTAAAGTTGGATCATGAGCCATCGTTTGAAACTGAACTGTGAGAAGACTACATTTTTATGGTGGGGTCCACTCGATGCACTGGAACTTTTTCAACATTTTTCTATTGGGGCAAACACTTTCACCCTTGAGTCTAGTCCTAGAATTTTGCGTGTGAAAGTGGACAACCTTTTGACATTTTCTTATAAAGTTATTAGTAAGAAAATCTTTTTATATGATGAAGAGGTTACAGGCAATATGTAACTATTTTGAACCAATAAAAGTTTAGATTAGTAGTCCAAGCACTGATATAATCTAGACTTGATTATTGTAATGTTGTTTATATCAGCTGTTCAAAGACATCGCTCAAACATTTGCAGCTTATTCAAAACATTGCTGCATGGCTGATATGTTTTGCTGGGAGGTTTGATATTGCCTCTTTGTTGCTTGGTAAACTGTGAATGCAAGGGCCTAGTTCAAATTTTGCACCATGATCTCCATCTTACTTAGGCAACTGGGTCACATTTTTACATAAAGGTTCTATAGGTAAAATTCATAATCAAATGTTACTATATTTTCTATCAACCAGACAGGTTACAAGGCGTCAAATATTTGATTCTTCTCTTCAATATCAGGCCACCTTAATATAGAAGTTGTTGCCTTTACAGATTGTCTGATTACTTTGTTTTTGAAAAGCTCTTAAAACCCATCTATATAAGGAATGCATGTGATTTAAATACTAGTGAATCAGTATGATCGATCTGTAGATCCTTGATTGAGAACATAACATATCATAACAGGTGCCACCATTTTTTCCAAGACTGCAGTGTGAGAGGCAGGAACAAGTGAGCATCACTCCTTCCTCTAGGTAAGGTATATGGGGGTGGGGGGGGGGGGGGGTGGGGTGGGAATGCTAGTAAACATCATGGCAATATTTTAAAGTTGGGGTTGGGTTGGGAGGGAGGTGGGGACACTAGACACCAGGGAATTCTGTTTTTAATTTGGGGGTTGGGAGGTTGAGTCGGGCAGGTACTATGGACATTCCTAAAAGAGCAGTAGCAAGTGTAAAGAGTAGCCTAGTGGTCAGTACAGTGAACTTTGAACAGCGGGACCCAGGTGTAACTTCCACTTTAACTCTTTTAGTTCTGTACAAATATGTGAGCTCTCCTGGAACACAGAAATACATACTATATCTGAATTTGTAAGACACCTGCAAGTTTGATGGCTATTGTAGTGGTGTACCTTACAGTAGGTTTTTATCTGTTCCTGGAGGGCTCACAATAACATATAAAGGAATTAAGGTGGAATTTATACCTGCATCCCGTTGTTTAAAATCCACTGCACTGACCATTAGGCTGCCTCTCTGCTCTGCAGGGACGCCTGTGTGGCCATTTTTGTACAAATGATGCCAGACAGACGATGTTGTGCCTGCTTTTTTTGTCATCCATATTTAGGACTTTTCATTTTGGAAAATGGCTGTTCATTCCAGATGTTTTCAGTGCAAGAAAGTCCTGACATTTTTTTGAATAGAAAAATCCCAATGATTTTCCTGTTTAAAAATGGCTGTGAGATGGACTATTTTTGGTACATTATGAGCAGGACATCCCAATTCTGACTTGGATGTTCTTTCAAAAATGCCCTTCTGTGTATGCTGTTCTGCTTACCAGTGGAAAACATTATCTGTACTGTATATGTTCTATTCTACCAAAAGGATCTGGTTCTGTGTATGTTCCATTTGTGTTAATGTAAGCATTAGGATCTACACAAACTTTATACTCATTGTTGAATAAATAACATCTGTGCGTCATCAGAACAGTATAAAGCTCTGGAACACAGCACCCTACCCACCCACTAAAAGAAGGATCAGTTTCTCTGTATACTCAATGAGCTTTTTGCTAATCCTAATAACAACAGGACTGTGCTTATTAATATCAAAGGTACAGTAGGGTCTTATGTACAACCTTTTCATCTTTTGTGGTAAGATTTTGTGGTATACATTCTATATGCGCTAAAATGAATGCCGAAATCTTTGCATTACTAAATATTAGGATCAAGCCAATATCTTTTCTGGTTCTTAGAATATTCTGTACATATTACTGCAGGGATCAGGATAAGATTTATAACTGCTCTAAATATCTTATCACTAATACAAAGGATAAAGTGTGAATCTATTCTGCCTTGTATACCTTTCTGTGTCTACTATTACAGAGATTTAAGTCCGTTTTCTAAGAACTTCATGCAGCTTCCATCACTGTTCCCTCTAAGCTGAGCAGGAGTCCTTCAACTGCATTGCTGCCACTGAGGGTGGTTCTTCAATATTGTGTTTTCAATTGCTAGACACAGGCAGGGAGTCCTGCAGAACTTGCCTGTCCCTCACTATTGAAAATGTGATAGTGAAAGAGCACCCCCCATTGGCAAGACCGTGTATGGAGGACTTCCACTCAACTTCGAGGGAACAGTGATTTCCATGCTTACAGATTCAACATTGCATGCATTCTATGTACTCAATGTTGATTTTCCTAACAACAGCAACAACAACGAAAAAATACCGGTAGTACCAAGTTGGGGCCAACAGCAGCCTCCACCTTCTAACCAAATTACAATGTGGGAAAGAAAAACATTTTTAACAGTTGAAAAAGGTTCCAGGTTGGTGACATGGCATGACCTGGCAGAAAATCAGCATTGTGTCCTCTCCCTTCAGGAGATCCCTTTAGGATACATCCAAATACTGTTTCTACTAATATAATTTGTGCATCTCCCATCAAGGAACAAAGCCGAAGCTCTGCTTTCTTTTTGCACTGGCTTTCTGAGAAAATGCCTTTGTTCTTGCATTTTTTACATTACTTTGAGGTCTGGTAAAGCATTCCCATTAAATGACTGAGTCAAATGGGACAGATGAAACGTTCCTAGTTTATTTAATTACTTTACCAAAACATTTTTATATCATTCTGCTATTTCCTCTAGGTTTCCTTTTTCTTCCTTCTTCTCCGTCCAACTCACTGTTTGAATTAATTTGGAGATTTCAAGCTAGCTCCAGTGTATACTTCTGTCCATCACAAAACAACTGTGCATATGAAATTTATGCAGAGGAGAAGTTTTGTATGAGATTGTCAGAAGATGCTGCCAGTCAAGACCGAAGTGCAATGTAAGAGATACCAAAGGTCAGAAGAAAGGCACAGTGTGAGAGTCATCAGTGTGGAGATAAGTATTAGAATAGAAAGAGGTGCTCTTTGACGAAGGCATAATTTTGAAGCTGTGGTAGGGCAGGGGGGCAGGAGATCTCTGTACTAGAGCAGCAGGAGGTACTACAGGTCCGGACTGAGGTGTACTGGTAGAGCTGTGTAAAGGAAGTGAACACTGGAATATAAGAGAATCTGGGTGGCCTCCAAAACTGAACACAGTCTTGGAGTATTGTGGTCAGTTTTGGAGGCCATATCTTGCTAAAGATGTAAAAAGACTGTAAGTGGTGCAAAGAAAAGCTATGGTATGGGATTTGCATTGCAACCCTTACGAAGAGAGACTTGCCGACCTGAACATGTATACCTTGAAGGAAAGGAGAAACAGGGGTGACATGATACAAGATATTCAAATATTTGAAAGGTATTAATCCACAAATGAACCTTTTCTGGAGACGAGAAGGCAGTAGAACTAGAAGACATGGATTAAGGTTGAAGGGGGGCAGATTCAGGAGTAATGTCAGGAAGTATTTTTTCATGGAAAGGGTGGTGGATACATGGAATGCCCTTCCACAGGAGGTGGTGGCGATGAAAACGGTAATGGAATTCAAACATGCATGGGATAAACACAAAGGAATCCTGTTTAGAAGGAATGGATCCACGGAATCTTAGTGGAGATTGGGTGGAACACTGGTAATTGGGAAGCAAAATCAGTTCTGGGCAGACTTCTGCAGTCTATGCCCTCATTGTGACTGAATAGATATGGATGGGTTGGAGTGTTAATTTTAAGGGGCTTCAACATTAGCTTCAGAACTTTTAGTACAGGAACAGTGCTGGGCAGACTTCCTATGGTCTGTGCCCTGAGAATGGCAAGGACAAAGCAAACTCAGGTATACATATAAAGTATCACATACCATGTAAAATTAGTTTATCTTGTTGAGCAGAATGGATGGACCGTACAAGTCTTTATCTGTCATCATTTACTATGTTACTATATTACTGGCAGCTGAAGTTTGAATGGCCTGTGTTAGGACAGAATGCTTTCATAAAGCAAGACTATTAAAAAACATGCCAAAGGATCAAACTAATGTACCCTGTTTGTTTCTACCTCTTACAATGAATGTTTTGAGGCACTTTTTTCTATCTGAAAAATGATGAGTACAAACACTAGAACATAAGGGATTCTGAGTTAAAAAAAAAAAAAAAGACAAACAGACCTGCCTGTTCTGTGTCCAATTAGCTGGTGGTATGCCTACTTCTTGGGAGGAGTCCTGCTGCTGTAATATCAAAGCATGTAACCTTGTATCTGATCAGCAATGGAACCCACTGCCCTTGTAAATCACCAACCAGTGGCAATTAAAAAACCTTGGAGTGGGCAGAGATGACGTCTGTAGTATAGCCAAAGTGTTTGGCTATGCAACTAAACTCTTTCAGAGTTGGAAGGAGCTGATCAGGGTGGACAGGTAAGGTACCGCAGTGTCTTGTGAAAACATGTTTGAGAGGGTGAGGTAAGTCTACCCTGTGGATGAGCAGAGGGAGAACAGGGAAGAATGCTGTGTAAGCACTTTACCTGCTACTGTGTTGCATTCCTGAGCAAAATTACTGGCAGCTACTGAAATGTACACCTTGCAATTTAAACCACTGAGCAAACAGAGAAATTGGGAGATGGGATCACACTTTGGCCTCAGAACACAGCATGCTCATCCCCTTTCCTTTTTTTCTCTATCACATGTGTCTGGATCCAAAGATAAATATGTCAACAAGGAAAAAGTAAGACAATTTATTGGAGCACAGTTTGACTAATTCTATAAGGTGGATACTCACATTTACTTGTTGATTACTCACATAATGATTGGCATAATGGCATATTTGCGCATATGTGTGTAAATGCCAACATTCTGCCTAAACACTACTTTGCAAATACATACATATCTTATATAGTGAGAATTAGGTAGGTGGGCAAAAATATAAGCAGAATCTAAGCAAAATATGGGCAGGACTCAAACTTATGTACATTGGGAAGAAGTCAGGCACTGGGTAGACCTGCGCTAAGCACGAATTCTATAAAGGCTTTTCCGTGCAGAACAACCTTTATAAAATACAAGCTTAGTGCACATTTTCCCACGGATTCTATATAGCGCACCTAGCATTCCATGCCAAAATTCAAGCGGATTCTATAACAGCACATGTAACTTAATTGGCTTAACAAGCTAAACCAGCATTGATAACAGCATTTAACAAGCAATAATGAGAACTAATTAGCAATAATTGGAATTTACTTGCATAATTTGCTAAGTGTATTGTGTAATGCAGAGTGCCTAAATTCTAATGTGTGCAGCCAAAAAGGGGCATAATTATGGGTGGGGAAATGAGTGTTTCATGGGCGTTCTAGAATTTACACACACTGTTATAGAATGTGGCCCTCTCTGCCTAAATCTACATGCCGGTATATACGCCACGTTTCCCTTGGTGTAAATGCATGCACATAGTTCTAGGCACTGGGATATCAACTAAGCATATTCTATATTTATTTATTTGTTGCATTTGTATCCCATATTTTCCCACCTATTTGCAGGCTCAATGTGGCTTACAGTTTTCCGTCATGGCATTCGCCAATCCAGAGTGAAAGCTATAATTGGTATTACATAAACATACTTACATATGCCAAACTTCTGGGAACACCCCTGACCCGCCCATGCCTCTCCCATGGCCACGCTGCCTTTGAAGTTGTGCGCTATGAAAATTAGATGCACATGTTAGGGCATAGGGCAGATCCACGTGCAACTCCTAATGACTTCCAATTAAGTGCTTGTTATCACCAATTTAGTCAAATACTTTAAGATCCACATTCAAAATTGAGCACCGAACCTTGGGTGACCTATATAGAATCTGCCCCATAACTTATAGAATACTGTAAGTTACAAGTGTATCTCCGACATTTAGGTGCGACCAACTTACAGCAGCTCTATGGCTGGTTTAAGTGTTTGTGTCTAAATTATACACACATATTGAAACTTATATATTAACATTCTAGAAAGGAAAGTAGGCACACTGTTACAGAGCTGCCCTCTATGGGGTTAATTCTGTAACATTCTATCTAGATTTAAATTACAAGAACACATGAAAATGTAGCAACATAGTAACATAGTAAGTGACGGCAGATAAAGACCTGAACAGTCCATCCAGTCTGCCCATCAGTAACATCCATTATCAATTCAAGATTAAATCAACAATGAATGTGACATTATATACTTGATCATGGTCTTTCCTTGGTATTATTGGGAGATAGACTATAGAAGTCCACCCAGCTCTGTCCTTATGTTCCCACTACTGGAGTTGCCGTCAAAGCCCATTCCAGCCTATCCGAACCTGTCATATCATTGGCGGGACATAGACCAGAAAGGTCTGCCCAGCACTATCCTTATCTTCCAAATTACTGGAGTCTCCCTCTCCAGCCCATCCTAAATTGGATTGCTATACGCGTGACATAGATCGTACAAACTAGCCCAGCACCAGCCTTTGTTTTTACAGCCAGAGTTGCCATCTAAGCATCACTTGAAATACAAACACATATGCAACCCTTTAAGTTTTGTTTTTTATACCATTTGTTTTCTAATTAGAGATCCTCTCTGTTCATCCCATGCCTTTTTGAATTCCATCACCATTTTATTTTTTTTCATCACCTGCCTCAGGAGGGCATTCCAGGCATCCTCTCTGTGAAAAATAATTTTCTGACATTACTCCTAAGTCTACCACCTCGCAACCTCAATTCATGTCCTCTAGTTTTACTATTTTCCCTTCTCTGGAAAATATGTGTTTTTATTTTAATACCTTTCAAGTATTTAAATGTCTGTATCATATCTCCCCTGTCCCTCCTCTCCTCTAGGGTATATATATTCAGGACTTCCAGTCTCTTCTCATACATCTTTTGGCCCGTGCCCCATACCATTTTTGTAGCCTTCTTCTGGACCACTTCAAGTCTTCTTTCATCTTTAGTAAGATACGGCCTCCTAAACTGAACACAATAATCCAAGTAGGGCCTCACCAACGACTTGTACAGGGGCATCAACACCTCCTTTCTTCTGCTAGTTACACCTCTCTCTATATAGCCTAACCTCCTTCTGGCTATGGTCACCACCTTGTCACACTGTTTCGTCACCTTCAGATCCTCAGATACTATCACCCCAATGTTTCTCTCCCCGTCTGTGCATATCATCCACTCACTGCTTAACACACATGACTTCCTTGGATTTCTACTCCCCAAGTGCATAACTCTGCACATCTTTGCATTGAATTTTAACTGCTAAACATTAGACCATTCTTCTAACTTTTGCAGATTTTTTTTTCATGTTTTCCTCTCTTTCCGGGGTGTCCACTCTGTTACAAATCTTGATATCATCCATAAAAAGGCAAACCTTACCTTCTAACCCTTCAGCAATGTTGCTCACATATATATTGAACAGTATCGACCCCAGCACCAATCCTTGAGGCACTCCACTACTCACCTTTCCTTCCTCCGATTGAATTTCATTAACCACCACCCTCTGTTGTCTGTCTGTCAACCAGCTCCTAATCCAGTTCACCACTTTGGGTCCTAACTTCAGCCTGCCAAGTTTATTCAAGAGCCTCCTTTAAGGAAACGTGTCAAAAGCTTTGCTGAAATCTAAGTAACACAGTAACATAGTAGATGACGGCAGAAAAAGACCTGCACGGTCCATCCAGTCTGCCCAACAAGATAACTCATATGTGCTACTTTTTGTGCATACCTTACCTTGATTTGTATCTGTCTTTTTCAGGGCACAGACCATATAAGTCTGCCCAGCACTAGCCCCACCTCTCAACCACCAGCCCCTTGATGTTTATCTGTCTTTTTCAGGGCACAGACCGTATAAGTCTGCCCAGCATTAACCCCGCCTCCCAACCACCAGCCCCGCCTCTGCCATCCAACCTCCACTAAGCTCCTGAGAATCCCTTCCTTCCGAACAGGATTCCTTTATGTTTATCCCACGCATGTTTGAATTCCGTTACCGTTTTCATCTCCACCACCTCCCGTGGGAGGGCATTCCAAGCATCCACCACTCTCTCCGTGAAAAAATACTTCCTGACATTTTTCTTGAGTCTGCCCCCACATGGAGCATATGCATAAGTAGATTATATCTAGCGCACATCCTCGATTCAATTCTCTGGTCACTGGGAGGTAATCACTAGTAATTAATATTACTATTAGAACACTAGTATTCTAGTAATTTACACATGTATGTGAACACATACACATGTAAATGATCAATTTTTGGCTACACACCATTCTGTAAGGCAATGGTTCCCACACCTGTCCTGCAGGAACCCCAGCTAGTAAGGTGTTCAGGATATCCACAATGAATATTCATGAGCTAGATCTGCATTTAGTGGAGGCAGTACATGCAAATCTAACTAACTGATATTCATGGTGGATATCCTGAAAACCTGACTGGCTGGGGGTTCCCCCAGGACAGGTTTGGAAACCTCTGATGTAATGACACACCAATGTTGAATGGCACATATGTTGCTGGTGGGTGATCACAGGAGCAGAGTCTGGGCAAGGCATAATCAGGGCACACATTTACAAACATATGGCTCTAATGCTAGTGTAAGTGCTCATACGTAAAAAGGATGGGTTGTTGTTTGCAATGACATGGAAAATGTAAATAACATCCTATATCATTAACAAATAAAACTGGGGTCCTTTTATGAAGCTGCGGCAAAAGGGGACCTGTGCTGGTGTCAGTGCGTGTTCTTGACACACGCCAAGGCCCCCTTTTACCACATTGGGTAAAAGGCATGTCTTTATTTTTTAAAGAAATGGCTGTGCAGCAAATTAAGAACTTGCCGAGAGGCAATTTCGGGGGGGAGGGGGGGGAGCACTTACCGTCACCTATTGAGGTGGCAGTAAGGACTCTCTTGCTGACCTGGTGGTAACCAGGTACATAACAGTGCTACAAAAATATAAATGGCGTATGCTGGGAGTGGGAATTACCACCGGGCTGCTGTGGTAGCCTGGCGGTGCTTCCGTTTTAGCGAGTGGTAAGCCCACTTTGGGCTTATTGCTGCTTTGTAAAAGCACCCCACTGTGCAGAAGAAAACATAACATTTTATGTTTTTTTTCTTTTGCCAATAATAGTGCACATTCATTTACAAATAGTACTACTACTACTACTACTATTTGACATTTCTAAAGCGCTACTAGGGTTACGCAGCGCTGTACAATTAGACCCCCTAATCCTATAAAAGTAGCCAAAAATTGCATATGAAAATTTGGGTGCATGCCAAATTTGCATGTGCAAGTTCATTATTAATAATGAGCTAATTAGTGAAGATAATTGGCTTTTTAAACAAGCCTTTAATGGCACTAATTAGATTTAATTGGAATATACACATGTAAATTTAGGCTATTGAGCCCCCGGAGTCTGGAAAAAAGTGAGAATCATTTGCTGATTTTATATTGCCACAGTTATATTTTGATTCAATATTGTTGCTTAGTGATATTCATCTTCATTTAGCAAATCAGTTAGATCAGGGTGTAGAAGATTTCATTTCTATCTTGGATACCCGTTCAGTGCATATTTGTGAATTACAGACTACTCATGAGAAGAGTTATAGTTTGGATTGGGTGTTAGTTCTTACTAGCTCTATCTCATGGTTATATGTTAAATACTAAATGAGTAAATATCATAGGACTTAGTACAACAATCAATACCTCACATACCAGTCTTATTGTTTTAAAGCTACTACTTGTTGCAAATTTTATTAATATCAATATTAACACATCAGTTTAAATCATCAATATTTTCAATGTGGATATACCTCCTGCTTAAATTACATAAACCACAAACTCAATAATCATCCATACCATCATTCATACCTATACACATAGAGCATATGCACACCACTTAGCTCAATAATAACCCAGATCTATACAAATACATTTCTGAACATAACATTCCTTATCACAATTCGGTTATCATTACACAATGCATATAGTAAAGATCATCCTTGTAAGTAGTCCTCTTATAATCATAGACTGTCTTTTAATCAGCAGTCATAAATTCAAATCATGAATGTCTCATAAGCAAAGTTCAACCGTTGTACATGCTCATCATATTCTCTTGAGTGGTGTCATAAGAAACTCTTCCGGATCCATAGGTTTACTAGCGTAATCAATGCAAGCCCTTCAGAGCGTCTTGTAAGACAGCGTTGTTAATCCACACCCTCACAGGCGTGATCGCTCCAAGTCCGACGCGTTTCGCACTAGGCGTCTTCAGGGGCTCCAGTACTACACACAATAACAAAGCAAGTGTATCAGTTCCATCCCTATCCTAACAAAATACATTCATTATTATAATATATCAACTAATTTACCTCCGCTATTATGAGTGCTCAAGCTCTTCAGGCTGTTACCAAGATGGCTCCCTCCAATGGAATACCGGAAATGAGATCAGTGTTATCGCTCTGCCTTAGTCAGGAAAAGGTGTAATGGCTGTATATTGGGGATCCATAAAGTTTTTCACGAATGTCCCCAGTTTTCATTCAAACGAGGGCAAAATTTGGGAGAGAAATTAATATCCTAGTGACAAATAGGTAAGGTTGAGTGCAGGGGACATCATAAGTGTAAGGGATGCACATATTGCCCATATGCTTTGGAGATGTGCAGTGTGGAAATTCCCAATATAAAGAGCCTTAAACAATACCAATTATTGTCGTCTACAGACTGTGATTCATCCTATGTAATCTATGCTATTTTTTGCCCTTGCAAATTAGTATGTATAGGACAGTCAAAAAGGTAAAACACAGAATCGCACAGCATTTGAGTAATATTAGATTACAGAAATTAGATACTCTGCTGGTCAAGCACTGGCAGGATAAACAACATAGGCTGGAAGATCTGAGATTTGTGGTTTTACAACAGATAGACTTAAGTAGAGGGAATGTGCTGCATAGAATGATGCAAATTGAACAACGCTTGATGCACGATTGGAAAACAGTGACACCTACAGGGCTTAATAAAGAGGTGGAATGGGGGAATCTATAAATGGGTAGCAACAGACTCAGGAAGCCATTACACCTTTTCCTGCGTAACACTGATCTCATTTCCGGTATTCCATTGGAGGGAGCCATCTTGGTAACAGCCTGAAGAGCTTGAGCACTCATAATAGCTGAGGTAAATTAGTTGATATAATAATGAATGTATTTTGTTAGGATAGGGATGGAACTGATACACTTGCTTTGTTACTGTGTGTAGTACTGAAGCCCCTGAAGACGCCTAGTGCGAAACGCGTCGGACTTGGAGCGATCACGCTTGTGAGGGCGTGGATTAACAACGCTGTCTTACAAGATGCTCTGAAGGGCTTGCATTGATTACGCCAGTAAACCTATGGATACGGAAGAGTTTCTTATGACACCACTCAAGAGAATATGATGAGCATGTACAACGGTTGAACTTTGCTTATGAGACATTCATGATTTGAATTTATGACCTCTGATTAAAAGACAGTCTATGATTATAAGAGGACTACTTACAAGGATGATCTTTGCTACATGCATTGTGTAATGATAACCGAATTGTGATAGGGAATGTTATGTTCAGGAATATATTTGTATAGATCTGGGTTATTATTGAGCTAAATGGTGTGCATATGTTCTATGTGTATAGGTATGAATGATGGTATGGATGATTATTGAGTTTGTGGTTTAAGTTATGGTTACATGTTAAAGATATAAATTGGAGACAAGTTCCCAGGTCTGATCATTATCTTGCTGACTTTACTCTTTCTCTGTCTCTACCTACTCATAGCTCTGTTTTGGGTACCACACAAATTAGATGCAAAATAGATCCTAGACAATTTTGGGATTTAGCGCTTTCTAAATTAGATTTTACCACTGAATCTGATCTTTTGGCATGTTGGCATGAAGGTCTGTCTTCGACAGTGGGCACTTTGGGGCTCATTTTCAAATGAGAAAAACATCTAAAAAGTGGCATAAAGCAGCATTTGGATGTTTTTCTCACCAAAACGTCCAAAATGTGCATTTTTGAAGCCCACTTTGCAGATGTTCATTTGCAATGCATCCAAATCTCAAGGAGGTATGTAGGGGGCATGTTAAGGACAGGATTTGGGCACTCCTAGGACATTTTTCAGCTATAATGGAACAAAACAAAGATATCCAAGACTAAAACTTTGACATTTTAGTCTAGACCTTTTTTAATAACGACTAAGCCACAAAAAAGTGCCCCAAATGACCAGGTGACCACTGGAGGAATAAAGGAATGACCCCCGCTTATTCCCCCCGTGGTCACTGACCCCTCCCACCCCTCAAAGATGTGAAAGAAACAGTACGTACCAGCCTCTATGACATCCTCAGATGTTGAAGAAAAGGCAAATTTGCTAAATAGATACTTTTTTTCTGTTTTTACTGAAGAAAATCCGGGAGAAGGACCACGATGGACTGGCAAAAGTTCATTTGAGAATGGAGTGGATATAGCACCGTTCACGGAAGAGAGTGTGTATCAACAACTAGAAAAACTAAAGGTGGACAAAGCCATGGGACCGGATGGGATCCACCCCAGGATATTGAGGGAGCTCAGAGAGGTTCTGGCGGGTCCTCTTAAAGATTTGTTTAATAAATCCTTAGAAATGGGAGAGGTTCCGAGGGATTGGAGAACGGCGGAGGTGGTCCCTCTTCACAAAAATGGTGATAGGGAAGAAGCTGGAAACTACAGGCCGGTAAGCCTCACTTCGATTATTGGAAAAGTAATGGAAGTGATGCTGAAGGAAAGGATAGTGAATTTCCTGGAAGAAAATGAGTTGCAAGATCCGAGACAACATGGTTTTACCAAATGGAAATCGTGCCAAACGAATCTCATTGAATTCTTTGATTGGGTGACTGGAGAATTGAACCGTGGATGTGCTATAGACGTAATCTACTTAGATTTCAGCAAGGCTTTTGACACGGTTCCCCACAGGAGGCTCTTAAATAAACTGGATGGGCTGAAGATAGGACCCAAAGTGGTGAACTGGATTAGGAACTGGTTGACGGACAGGCGCCAGAGGGTGGTGGTGAATGGAGTTCGCTCGGAGGAAGGAAAGGTGAGTAGTGGAGTGTCTCAGGGATCGGTGCTGGGGCCGATTCTGTTCAATATATTTGTGAGTGACATTGCCGAAGGGTTAGAAGGTAAAGTTTGCCTATTTGCGGATGATACTAAGATTTGTAACACAGTGGACACCCCGGAGGGAGTGGAAAACATGAAAAAGGATCTGAAAAAGCTAGAAGAATGGTCTAAGGTTTGGCAATTAAAATTCAATGCGAAGAAATGCAAAGTGATGCACTTAGGGAGTAGAAATCCAAGAGAGGCGTATGTGTTAGGCGGTGAGAGTCTGCTAGGTACGGATGGGGAGAGGGATCTTGGGGTGATAGTATCTGAGGATCTGAAGGCGATGAAACAGTGTGACAAGGCGGTGGCCGTAGCTAGAAGGTTACTAGGCTGTATAGAGAGATGTGTGACCAGCAGAAGAAAAGAAGTGTTGATGCCCCTGTACAAGTCGTTGGTGAGGCCCCACCTGGAGTATTGTGTTCAGTTTTGGAGGCCGTATCTTGCTAAGGATGTAAAAAGAATTGAAGCGGTGCAAAGAAAAGCTACGAGGATGGTATAGGATTTGCGTTACAAGACGTATGAGGAGAGACTTGCGGACCTGAACATGTATACCCTGGAGGAAAGGAGGAACAGGGGTGATATGATACAGACGTTCAAATATTTGAAAGGTATTAATCCGCAAACGAACCTTTTCCGGAGATGGGAAGGCGTTAGAACGAGAGGGCATGAAATGAGATTGAAGGGGGGCAGACTCAAGAAGAATGTCAGGAAGTATTTTTTCACGGAGAGGGTGGTGGATGCTTGGAATGCCCTCCCGCGGGAGGTGGTGGAGATGAAAACGGTAACGGAATTCAAACATGCATGGGATAACCATAAAGGAATCCTGTGCAGAAGAAAGGGATCCTCAGGAGCTTAGCCTAGAATGGGTGGCAGAGCTGGTGGTTGGGAGGCGGGGCTAGTGTGGGCAGACATATATGGTCTGTGCTGGGGCTGGTGGTTGGGAGGCGGGACTAGTGCTGGGCAGACTTATACGGTCTGTGCCAGAGCTGGTGGTTGGGAGGCGGGGTTGGTGGTTGGGAGGCGGGGATAGTGCTGGGTAGACTTATACGGTCTGAGCCGGTGGTGGGTGGCAGGGATAGTGCTGGGTAGACTTATACGATCTGTACCAGAGCTGGTGGTTGGGAGGCGGGGTTGGTGGTTGGGAGGCGGGGATAGGGCTGGCCAGACTTATATGGTCTGTGCACTGAAGAGGACAGTACAAATAAAAAAAGTAGCACATATGAATTTATCTTCTTGGGCAGACTGGATGGACCATGCAGGTCTTTTTCTGCCGTCATCTACTATGTTACTATGTTATGGCTTGTCCTATTAGAGCAGCAAGCAAGTCCCTGGATTTGCCTAGTGGTTGGTGCAGTGCACTGTGAAGAAGGAGACCCAGGCCAGTAATCCACTCTGTTACAGTTGTTGTGCCCCCTAGGGTGTCCCACTACTCTGCTGGGATGTCTGTGTGGCCAGTCTGCTAAGAATGCTGGCTCCTCCTATATCTGAATGGCTTGATTTTGTGCACAGAACACAAGAACATCTAGCAAATATCTATTTTCATTAAAATGCCCCTCCACGTCTCCTTTAATTTTAAAACCAGTTAGTACATAAGTACATAAGTACATAAGTAGTGCCATACTGGGAAAGACCAAAGGTCCATCTAGCCCAGCATCCTGTCACCGACAGTGGCCAATCCAGGTCAAGGGCACCTGGCACGCTCCCCAAACGTAAAAACATTCCAGACAAGTTATACCTAAAAATGCGGAATTTTTCCAAGTCCATTTAATAGCGGTCTATGGACTTGTCCTTTAGGAATCTATCTAACCCCTTTTAAACTCCGTCAAGCTAACCGCCCGTACCACGTTCTCCGGCAACGAATTCCAGAGTCTAATTACACGTTGGGTGAAGAAAAATTTTCTCCGATTCGTTTTAAATTTACCACACTGTAGCTTCAACTCATGCCCTCTAGTCCTAGTATTTTTGGATAGCGTGAACAGTCGCTTCACATCCACCCGATCCATTCCACTCATTATTTTATACACTTCTATCATATCTCCCCTCAGCCGTCTCTTCTCCAAGCTGAAAAGCCCTAGCCTTCTCAGCCTCTCTTCATAGGAAAGTCGTCCCATCCCCACTATCATTTTCGTCGCCCTTCGCTGTACCTTTTCCAATTCTACTATATCTTTTTTGAGATACGGAGACCAGTACTGAACACAATACTCCAGGTGCGGTCGCACCATGGAGCGATACAACGGCATTATAACATCCGCACACCTGGACTCCATACCCTTCCTAATAACACCCAACATTCTATTCGCTTTCCTAGCCGCAGCAGCACACTGAGCAGAAGGTTTCAGCGTATCATCGACGACGACACCCAGATCCCTTTCTTGATCCGTAACTCCTAACGCGGAACCTTGCAAGACATAGCTATAATTCGGGTTCCTCTTACCCACATGCATCACTTTGCACTTGTCAACATTGAACTTCATCTGCCACTTGCACGCCCATTCTCCCAGTCTCGCAAGGTCCTCCTGTAATCGTTCACATTCCTCCTGCGACTTGACGACCCTGAATAATTTTGTGTCATCGGCGAATTTAATTACCTCACTAGTTATTCCCATCTCTAGGTCATTTATAAATACATTAAAAAGCAACGGACCCAGCACAGACCCCTGCGGGACCCCACTAACTACCCTCCTCCACTGAGAATACTGGCCACGCAATCCTACTCTCTGCTTCCTATCTTTCAACCAGTTCTTAATCCATAATAATACCCTACCTCCGATTCCATGACTCTGCAATTTCTTCAGGAGTCTTTCGTGCGGCACTTTGTCAAACGCCTTCTGAAAATCCAGATATACAATATCAACCGGCTCCCCATTGTCCACATGTTTGCTTACCCCCTCAAAAAAATGCATTAGATTGGTGAGGCAAGACTTCCCTTCACTAAATCCGTGCTGACTTTGTCTCATCAGTCCATGTTTTTGTATATGCTCTGCAATTTTATTCTTAATAATAGCCTCCACCATCTTGCCCGGCACCGACGTCAGACTCACCGGTCTATAATTTCCCGGATCTCCTCTGGAACCCTTCTTAAAAATCGGAGTAACATTGGCTACCCTCCAGTCTTCCGGTACTACACTCGATTTTAGGGACAGATTGCATATTTCTAACAGTAGCTCCGCAAGTTCATTTTTTAGTTCTATTAATACTCTGGGATGAATACCATCAGGTCCCGGTGATTACTACTCTTCAGCTTGCTGAACTGACCCATTACATCCTCCAAGGTTACAGAGAATTTGTTTAGTTTCTCCGACTCCCCCGCTTCAAATATTCTTTCCGGCACCGGTGTCCCCCCCAAATCCTCCTCGGTGAAGACCGAAGCAAAGAATTCATTTAATTTCTCCGCTACGGCTTTGTCCTCCTTGATCGCCCCTTTAACACCATTTTCGTCCAGCGGCCCAACCGACTCTTTGGCCGGTTTCCTGCTTTAATGTATCTAAAAAAATTTTTACTATGTATTTTTGCTTCCAACGCTAATTTCTTCTCAAAGTCCTTTTTTGCCCTCCTTATCTCCGCTTTGCATTTGGCTTGGCATTCCTTATGATCTATCCTGTTACTTTCAGTTGGTTCTCTTCTCCACTTTCTGAAGGATTGTTTTTTGGCTCTAATGATTTCCTTTATCTTACTGTTTAGCCACGCCGGCTGACGTTTAGTCTTTTTTCCCTTTTTTCTAATACGTGGAATATATTTGTCCTGAACCTCCAGGATGGTGTTTTTAAACAGCATCCACGCCTGATGCAAGTTTTTTACTCTGCGAGCTGCTCCTTTCAGTCTTTTTTTCACCATTTTTCTCATTTTGTCGTAATCACCTTTTCTATAGTTAAACGCTAGCGTACTTGATTTCCTAGTTTCACTTCCTTCAATGCCAATATCAAAACCGATCATATTATGATCACTGTTATCAAGCGGCCCTCGTATCGTTACCCCCTGCACTAGATCATGAGCACCACTAAGTCTAGTATTTTTCCTTCTCTTGTCGGTTAAACATCGGATTCCTTAGTACAGTAAAGTTCTTGCTGATTTAAAAAGGTCCTGTCGCAGATTAGAATATTAGTGGAGGAGAAAGAAGGATCAGACTGCTAAGCAGAATTGGAAGTTAGTGATATAAAATAACATTACAATCTGCTAATTGTACCTATTATTCTGCTTAGATTGAGGACTATGCTTTAGATCAAAGAAGCTCTTTTGGCTATTTAGTAAACTGACAACTCCTACTTCAAATAATGATACTCTATCTCATAGCAGATAAGCTGGCTGTGTATTTTTTAGAAAAAATTGTGAAAATTAGAATTGCAGTTTCATCTAAATTAGATTCCATTATAGACACTAAGGATACATATAATTTCATTGTATGTCCTGCTGATAGACTTTGGACTGAATTTCCACATCTTACAACCTGCAAAGTGGGAACATTACTATGGAGATTGTCTAAATCAAGCTGCCTTTTAGATAGCTGTCCCTCATACCTTATGATTGATCCTTCAAGTCAGATAAGTGATTGATTAGTTTCTTTTTTAAATGACTTTCTGCTATTGGGTTCTTTTCCATCCCAGTTGGGGGGTATTATTTTAACACCTACTCTCAAGAATGCTAAATTGGACATTACATTACCAGCTAATTACACATTGATAGCAAGCATTCCACTTTTGGCCAAACTATTGGAAGCTTATATTGCTGAGTTATTGTCAGATTACTTAACTAAGTTTGATTGTTTGCATCCATTGCAGTTTGGATTTAGACATTAGGGCATATTTTCAAAGCACTTTGGGAGGCTAAGTTCCATAGGTTTCTATGGAACTTTGGGAGGCTAAGTGCTTTGAAAATGAGCCCGATTGTCACTCAACTAAAGCGGTATTGTTGGCAATTATTTCAGAGGCAAAGGCTTTATTAGCTCAAAGAAAAGCAGCTGTAATTTTACAATTCAATCTTATGGCTGCGTTCAATACAGTTGACCACCATATTTTGCTCTACAAGTTAAATTATTTGGGCTTGTCAAGCAAGATCTTGAATTGGATGAGTGAATTTTTGACTAACAGGCATTAAAAAGTTAAAATGGCAAATAAAATTTCTAAAGAAACAAACACAAAGGGGAAGCTCGCTTAGAATCAATGTAGACGCTCAAAATATAACAAAAAGCGAGCTTATATTTTGGTATAGGTTAGCAACGTAAAAAATAAAAAAAAACGGGGGAAAAGACCTCAGAAAATGGTGACCATCAGCTGCAAAACTGAAGTGGCTGAATCTTGCTGGTCACAGTTCTTCTCTATAATCATCGGTCGTAAACCCACCCCCCCCCCCCCCAAACCAACCTAAGTGTGGTTGTGCAAATCTTTTTAATCTTTTTTGTTTTCTTATAGCATTGTGTGAAAAACAAAACAAAAAAAAAACAAAAAAAGGAAATTGCATCCAATCAACAAACTCTCCCCACAGCAATGCTGTAGTCTTAGTTTGAAAATTCAACTTAACTGACTGAGCTTGACTGCGTGCGACTGTCCCAGGAAGGCATCCTGACCCGATTGACCCGTTTCACCATGGGGCTTCTTCAGGGGATATTGGATACCAAACTCCTAAGTGCAGGTTCCAACTTGGCAGTAGCGCTGCAGGGAAACAAAGAATTGCAAAAAAAATCACCACCAAAACTATCATATAGTGCCACCCACACAAAAAATAAGAATAAAAGTAAAAATAAAAGTAAAAAGCTAGATGAGCCAACCTCAACAGGTACTGCGGACTTTAATTCTTACACAAGGAGCCCAGAAAAAATGGCACCAGTTATATACCTAACGCCCACGCATGCGTACTAGACAATCTGTCAGGTACCTGATAGCTGATCTTGACAGCCGTCAGCCTGCCTGTCAAACGGTAATATACAACAATACCCGCAAGGATCCAATAGAAGAAAAAAACCAAACAAAACAAAGAAAAAAAAAAAGAAAAGAAATGTGAAAACGAAAAAAAGTTAATAATCAAAACAGTGAACAATCCTTGTATCCATATCTGTGTAACATCACTCTGTAAAAAAAAAACGCTGACCAATCAATTTTTGTGTCAAGGCCACGCAGTTCTATAGACTTGAGCTGAAATATCCAGCGTTGTTCCGTAACAATCTTCTGTCAATGTTGCCTCCATGGGGTCTCGGGATCACACTGTCAACCACTCTGATGGTGAAATCATCCAGAGAATGCGAACGTTGTAAACAATGGGACACTAAAGGTGCACCCACCCTCTGATGCAAAATGCTGTGCCTGTGTTCGTTGATGTGGATGTTTAGAGGTCTGATGGTCTTACCAATGTACAATTTCGGATGTGAGCACTGCAACACGTAGACCACACAGGATAATCTGCAATCCATGTAATGGGTAGAGTGGTAGATTTTCTTATCCACTGGATTCATTAAAACATCACCCTGTGTGATGATATCACAGGTCTTGCAATGGCCACACCTGAAGTGGCCGATACTGGTGGAGTCCGGTGTGATTTCAGGCACAGGAGGTAGTTCAGCCAGACTGATGATTTCTTTAATATTCCTACCCCGAGAGAATGCAATTATTAATTTTTGGTTGCTGAATACTGTATGTGATCTCATGACATTTCAATGTTTGTGTAATATGTCAACTAACGCTTCGCCTCCCTCAGTGTGCCTCATCACACACACCATCTTGTGTTCTTCACATTCTACTGACTTAGGTGTAAATAACAAATCACGGTTAATGTAACGGGCCGTACGGTAGGCCATTTTGAGAACTTTGTGTGGATAACCTCTAGAAAGGAGATGCTGAAACAGGGTATGAGAATGGAATTTAAAATCCCCAAGGGAGTTGCAGATCCGACGGAAGCGTAAGACCTGGGAAAAAGGCAGGCTCTTATGCAGGGAACGTGGGTGGCAACTATTGTACGATAATAAGGTGTTGCGGTCAGTGGGTTTTTTGAAAACCTTAGTGACAAAAGCCCCATGTTTTGATGAACTTGGACATCTAGAAAATGGATGTCTTCAAAAGAGCAAGACATGGTAAATTGAATGGCTGGGTTGCAGGTATTGAGCCAATCAATGAATCCTGACAAATCTGCTTCAGTCCCAAGCCAAAGAAGAAAAATGTCATCAATGTAACGCCAATAGAAAATGAAAAAACAAATATCCTCTAATCTCTGGTACAATACAATACTAGAACCAGGATTTTTTGCTACCTATTGAAGAACTTCATAGTGATGAACTCCAATGTCATTACTATGTACTGTGTTAGATTCTTTTTATATATAATTGAGAGTACCCTCAGATTATCCCACACCACGGCACTCAAATATACTGCTGCCCGGTGGTATAGCACTTCAGTCATCGGGTTACTCTTTTTTTTATGGATATATTCCCACTTATGTGCTATTGATATTAGTAACAATACTTCCTTAGTGACATACTTTCTATACCAGCACCCATTAAAGACTTTCATTACATCTTAAAAAATGACAAAGTTATTCATGCAAACTGCACTTGTCTTCATATCAGTAGTCATGTCCCCTCTCTGGATTAAGGGACTAAAATCTCTTGAAACATCCAACCGCCTTCCCCTGGATATGCCCGACTCTGTGGGTTTCAGATTTCTTTCTTCAGGGACTAGGGTTAAAGCCGTTCTCTGCACTGTCTTCTTCTCTCAAGTTGACTGTGAGACGCTGTAATATATTTGGTAGCTTATAAAGGCGCCCCTCTTAAAGCTTCAAACCGGAAGTCTCTCTTTTGTGACGTCACTACAGGAAAAGAAGATCTTTTTTGTATTAACTTTGTTGATAATTGTAAACACAAACATTCTAGTTTGGAGATCTCGTCCTGGCTGCACCTTTCTCAACAATTTTTAATTTACATTAAATTGAATCAAATAATAGTTTTCCACTCCACATGCTCATTCAACCCTAAAGATCGGATGGTCTGTAATTTATAAATCCACCATTGTTCCTGACAGGCTAGGATGGCCACCTGATCGGGATCCCGTAAATTCAGGGACATGGTCTATTATAAACCGTATCAAGTCTGTAAACTTGTGTTGAAATTGTAAACAATGCTCCACAATTGGAGCTGTAACAGTTTTTGTTACCAAACGGCTTTTATGCTCAATCAATCGAATTTTCATCCTTCTGATTGTATGTCCCACATGGAGGGGCATAATCGAACACAAACGCCCATGTGTAAGAACGTCCATCTCCGAGAACGGGTCCGTGAAGGGGTGGGCCGAATCGTATTTTCGAAAAAGATGGACGTTTATCTTTAGTTTCGCAAATACGGTTTGTGCCAGGCAAATGCACATTTTTGAGATGTCAGCGTTTGTTTGAGCTGGGCGTTTTCGTTTTTCAGCGATAATCAAAACCGAAGCGTCCCAGCTCAAAAATGACCAAATCCAAGGCTTTGGGTCATGGGAGGGGCCAGGATTCGTAGTGCACTGGTCCCCCTCACATGCCAGGACACCAACCGGGCACCCTAGGGGGCACTTTTAAAAAATAGGAAAAAACATTAAATTACCTCCTAGGTGCATAGCTCCTTTACCTTGGGTGCTGAGACCCCCAAATCCCCCCCCAAAACCCACTCCCCACAACTCAACACTATTACCATAGCCCTTAATAGTGAAGGGGGGCACCTACATGTGGGTACAGTGGGTTTTGGGGAGGGGGTTAGAGGGCTCCCATTTACCACAAGAAGTGGTACAGGTAGGGGGTATGGGCCTGGTCAGGGTCCGCCTGCCTGAAGTGCACTGCATTACCCACTAAAACTGCTCCAGGGACAGGCGGCTCCTCCCGAGCAAAATCCTGTCTAGGTGACACGTGAGTTCCACCATCTTCGCACCAGGCAGGCAAGTGACCAGGCGATCCTCACGTCCACCAGCCACCCAGCTATCTACATGCCTAACAACTGAATTGCCAACTACAACAGCTAGCCTAACCCTTCCCGCCTGGGCAGAAGTTCTTGGAGACATATCCTCAGTGCGAAATATCCTGTGAAATATTTTATAAAGCTACTCCCATAATGTCAAATCTCACCAGGCAGGCAAGTGACCAGGCGATCCTCACGTCCACCAGCCACCCAGCTATCTACATGCCTAACAACTGAATTGCCAACTACAACAGCTAGCCTAACCCTTCCCGCCTGGGCAGAAGTTCTTGGAGACATATCCTCAGTGCGAAATATCCTGTGAAATATTTTATAAAGCTACTCCCATAATGTCAAATCTCTATCTATCTATCTATCTATCTATCTATCTATCTATCTATCTATCTATCTATCTATCTATCTATCTATCTATCTATCTATCTATCTATCTATCTATCTATCTATTGGTGACAATGTGGATTAGAAAACTTAGGTTGAGGACCTGGGTGTTAGATTTGATGTTTTTGTTGTTAAGAAATATTAAGAATGATAGCAAGATCTAATGTAACCTACCATTGGAGAATCTGGGCATGCTTGGTGAGGATATGGGTGGCAATGGTGGGAAAGGTTTGTGAGGTAAGGTGGAAGACAACAGGGATATGCATTCATAGATGCACATTTGGTTTAAACAGGCACCTAAAAATGTAAAGTGCATGCAAATCACTTGTACACATGTATACTGTACCTACAAACTAAAGCACATTCAATGATTTGCACATGCATACAATATGTGTAAAAACAACAAATATGCAAAAACACCACATGAAAATCACAAAAACTTTGCTTAAAACAAAAACCAACCAAGCAGTTTATAGCCATGCACATCCTTTAGAAGACAAGCAGAAAGAAGGAGAACTTGGTGTTGGGCTGCATTTAGAAATTTGGTGCTCATTTACCTCAAGTTCAAACATTTCAAGGGGGGCAATTAAGTCTTTTGCTGCTGTCTTTTACTATGGGGCCCTTTTACTAAGTTGCATTAGGTGATAACACGCATACTAAGTTGCATTAGGTGATAACACGCATCTAACACAGCAAAAACTGAATTACTGCAGGATGTGGTCAGGTGTCCTGTGATAAGTTAGAAACCTGCACAGGCTAACCACTCACTAAAACATTGTTCTAATTTTTTTGAGGGTGAGTGTCAGAGATGGAGAGTAGGTGTTCCTGTAATAACCAGTTAGCACATCTGTATTATTGTACCTACAAAATGAGTGGTGGTAAGTGCTTAAATGACAATATTAAAAAATGGTGGCTTTTAATAGCAACATTACCACAGTGCCATTAATGTAGAAAATAGAAAAAAAATAAGCATTGTTATGGCTGTAGTAACTATGGATTTAGTGTGCAGGAAAACCAGCATAAGGGCATGCTAAGGCCTATTTTTTACCGCAGCTTAGTAAAAGGACCCTTATGCTACTAGATTGAAAACAGAAACTGAGAAAGTAGGGATCATAACAGGAGAATTAGAAAGAGGAGCGATGGCAATTGAAGGGGCTGACAGCTAGGAAAAGAGACTGGGCAGAGAGGAGGACGGGCAGAAGACAGGAAGAGTGAGAAACAAATGGAATGGAGAAGCCAAGAGAAGAACATACATGGAAAAGCCAAAATAGAGAGAGAGAGAGAGAGAGAAGGGGGGGGGGGGGGGGAGAGAGAGAGAGAGAGGGCAAGTAGACTTTGTCCCATTGCTGCCAGCATAATCACTGTGAAAGCACAACTGGGAACATGCTCTGTTGACACAAATCAGGTGTCTGGCTGGGTTTAGGATTTCAACCAAAGCAATTCTCCTTTTTAAATATGATGTCAGGCCAAAAAAGATGTGTGGGGAAACATCCCGTTATTAGATTAGAGGCCATGTGTTGGCTCAGTTTCTTTGTCTTTGGCACTAGTCCTTAGTTTAAGCCATAGATAGACCAGTTTCCTGATCTGGAGCTTTGTTTTATGGTTGTGACTGGTTTTTAGCTCAGAGATTTATGAAATAAAAGTGTGCTGCAATGAGGCATGATGTCATTAATCCCTATCCCTCTCATTAGGTTAAAATAAAACCTTCAGAAAATCCTAGAATTACAGAAATAGAATTACCTTCCCCCGGTACTTAACTTGCCTTTGAATATTTTTTGTGAAAATGTTGTCTGTCTGTTGTTTCATTAGTAGCGTAGGGAGGAATTTGTCCAAAGGGAGGGGCATGGTGGTGGCAAAATAATTTTTCGTATTACCCAACAGAATGCTAGAGTGGAGGGGAATACCAGGCAGTAGTGAGTGGCTACAGAATCAGGGGTGTGTGTGTGTGTGTCAAATGTCCCTCTTGCCCCCTGTTTACACCCATGTGTCCCAATGCAAACATCATTCCAGTATAAGCAATGAATAGCTATTTGTGAAAAAGAGACATCAAGTTACATCAGATCAGGATCGAGGCTGGAGTGGGCTTCAATGGCATTTCCAATAGTTGGGAAATAAAACTGGTGCCAAGCAGACTTCCACAATCTGTGCCCCAAAATTGGCAGGGAGAGATAGAGATAAATTATACCAGTATTTAATCATGAGGAAGTGGAACCTGTACAGAGTGCCAGATTCAACTGTAACCACTTTGATGGGCAGACTGGATGGACCGTGCAAATCTTTATCTGCCGACATTTACTAGGTTACTATCAGGTGAATTTTCGAAAGAGAAGGGCACCCATCTTCCGACACAAATTGGGAGATGGTCATTCTTCTCGCAAGGTTGCCCAAATCGGCATAATCGAAAGCCGATTTGGGGCGCCCTCAACTGCTTTCCATCACGAGGACAACTAAAGTTTACGGGGGCGTGTCAGCAGTGTAGCGAAGGCGGGACTGGGGCGTGCTTAGGAGATGGGCATCCTTGGCCGATAATGGAAAAAAGGAAGGTTTCCCTGACGAACACTTGGGCGACTTTACTTGGTCCATTTTTTTCATGACCAAGCCTCAAAAAGGTGCCTGAACTGACCAGATGACCTCCGAAAGGAATCGGGGATCACCTCCCCTTACTCCCCCAGTGGTCACTAACCCCCTTCCACCCTCAAAAAAATCTTTAAAAATACTTTTTTGCCAGCCTCTATGCCAGCCTCAAATGCCATATTCAGGTCCATCGCAGCAGTATGCAGGTACCTGGAGCAGTTGTACTGTGTGCAGTGTACTTCAGGCAGGCAGACCCAGGTCTATCCCCCCCCCCCCCCCCCACACACACACCTGATACTTGTGGTGGTAAATGTGAGCCCTCCAAACCCCACCAGAAACCCGCTGTACCCACATGTAGGTGCCCCTCTTCATCCCTTAGTGCTATGGTAGTGGTGTACAGTTGTGGGTTTGGGGTTTTGGGGGGGGGGTTGGGGGGCTCAGCACCCAAGGTAAGGGAGCTATGCACCTGGGACCTTTTTCTGAAGTCCACTGCAGTGCCCCCTAGGGTGCCAAGTTGGTGTCCTGGCATGTCAGGGGGACCAGTGCACTACAAATGCTGGCTCCTCCCACGACCAAATGGCTTGGATTTGGTCGTTTTTGAGATGGGCATCCTCGGTTTCCATTATCGCCGAAAACCGGGGACGACCATCTCAAAAACAACCTAAGGATGACCATCTCTAAGGTCGACCTAAATTTCATGATTTGGGCGTCCCTGACCATAATATCGAAACGAAAGATGGACGCCCATCTTGTTTCGATAATACGGGTTGCCCCGCCCTTTTATGAGGCGATCCTGCGAGGACGCCCTCATGAAAACGTGGGTGCCCTGTTTGATTATGCCCCTCCACGTTACATGCACATGTGGCATCAAGAATTCTACTGCACATATTCAATGTACTTGTTATGTTCAGTCTTTCTATACATACCCATGCTGGGTTGTGACTGTACAGTGTTAGGGTATAGCAGCATGCAGTGCTTCAGAGAAGCAAAGGCTGGTCAAGTGGTCTAGCATCAGGAGTACTGTGCCACAGACAGAAAGACTGCATCCCAAACATGGTTCTTTCTTATTGGCTGGTTGAGGCTGGGAGCCAAGTGATGCCAGCACTCGAAGACACTGGGCAGCATGTAAGCACTGCGCTAGTAGGCACTGTTGACTGGGTAAAAAAAATACATAGTAACGATAGTAACATAGAAAAAGACTCGCACGGTCCATCCAGTCTGCTGAGGAGGAAGGAGGTGTTTTAGAGAGCTCTGCTGACTTCCAGTGGAAAGGGAGTGAGACCTAGCTCCCTCCTCAAAGATGAGGAGGGTCCCTGGGGAGAAGGCCTCAGGAAAGTCCCAGGCTGTGGGGCCTCCTGGGGCCCGGGACCAGAAGGCCGAAAGGAGTGGCTCTCTCCCTGGTTTGACTACCGGGAGAAGGGAAAGGAGTCCAGTGGACCGAAGGGAGAAGCAGCCCGGTGGAGGCCACAAGAGCATTTCCCCCTCCATGGCCCAGCTTGCGGAAGGTAAGCGAGAAGACAGTGGAGGGGGGAGGAAAATAGTACAGGCCCCAGAAGGGCGCTTCCAAGGAAGGGAGAAGGAAGAGGCGATGGAAGTTTGCCAGAAGCCTTTGCTGGAGGCAGATGAGAGTGAGAGTGAGGAGAGTGGATCGTCAGATGAGGAGTTCCTTGAAGCGAGCTATGACCCTGATGATCCAGCAAGTAGTGTGGTAAATATTGTAAGACGAATTAAGCTGGTGGAAAAAGAAGTAGTGGAGCTAGGAAAACGTCTGAAAATGGCAAGAACTATGTGTAAATTTGCCCCAGCGGAGCACAGACAAATGTATGTTAAAGAGGAAGCCCGGATATCGAAGTTGTTGGGGAAACAAGAACACTTGTTGAACTGTTTAAAAAAGGGCTCTGTGAATCCTTTGAGGGAGCTCTATGTTAACCGAGAAAGGATGGCTTCTATACCACAGTCTGGGGGTTCAGGAACAATACAGTTGCAGCAAGCTTCAGTGTCTTCAGCAGCATTAGAATCTAAAGAGTTGTCTGGGTTCAGAGGTGACCCCACTTTAAAATACATGAGACAGTTGGCAACACAGTCCAGAGCACTTACCCCGCAGCCAGAGGATAAGGAGGCAGCGGCAGGACATGGCTCTGAGGTGGGGGCTGGAGCGGAGATCCTACCTGTGGAGGGGAGGACAGAACTCAGTACATTGTCAAAACTCCAGATAATGGAGGCAGCAGAGGGAGACGCAGGTAGCAGCCTGTTTTCTACAGAGGTGGTGGTCGAAGTCTCAGAGGGCTTACCTGCAGTTGTGCAAACAGCAGAGACAGTTGCCGTGAAGGAGGCCCTGTTGGAAAAGGGTCAGCAGAGGCAGACTCCGGTATTTTTGGCCGGGTCTGCAATGACTGAAGTGGAAACCGAAGCAGCATGGCATTTGGAGAAGCCCCGCCCACGAAGTCCGGGAGCAGGGGAGGTCTTCCCTGAGCATGGAGTAGCTGGCGGTTTACAGGAGAGGGGTCGGAGAGAGAGGAATAGGAGCGGGCAGCAGCTGGGAGCTCATTTGACCAGCTGTCCATTACAAGAGGTGAAATCGGGGGGTGCTAACAGCCAGCCTGTGGCGGTATCAGGAACAGACAAGCCATGCCCCCGGGAAGCGCCAGCCATTGGGAGAACGCAGGACGGACTGCACCAGAAGCAAGGGGGAAGTAACCCGATTGTTGAGAGACTGTCGTTGACTAGAGAAGTGGACATGGCAAGTCCAACAGATGTGCAGCGGGTGGTGGAGCGGACCTGCCAGCAGGATGGCTGGGAGCGAGGAGCCAAGGGGAGCGGCGGAGTTCCGGAGGCTTCGCCCCTGGTGCCGGAGGTTGGAGGGAGTTCAGGGGCGGAGCGAGCAGGGAGTCTGGTATCGCCAGCTGCAGACCTGACTGGACAGGAGCCAGAGTATTGCCAGGAGACAGAAGAGAGGAGGCGATTAGCCCAGAGGCTGGAGCCTGCAGTGGCAGGGACGAGCAGGGACGTTCCAGGAAGTGGAGATGGGCAGGACAATCAGTTGGAGGCAGCCCAAGCAGCAGAACTGACTATGGACATTGCTGGATGTTTGTCTGAGAGGGAAGGGGACGGGGGACAGCGGGAGGGGGAGGGGGCTGTGGAGATTGAGGAAGGGAGAGGGATGAGGGGAGGGGCAGAGGGACAGAAGGGGGGGGGGGGAGGCAGAGGGAAGGGCTGGAACAAGTGTGGAGGGGGGGCGGTGGGGGCTGGGGTCCAAGTCCTTTGCGGCAGTAGTCCAGGGAGGGGGAAGGAAGGAGGGGGGGAGATCGGGTGGTTTTGAGGGCCCAGGGAGGGGTTGGGGGGGAGCGGGGACAGGGGGTGGACAGCTGCCTAAGCGGCAAAATGTGGTACAGCTGAAATGGATAGGGGAGGGGGCAATGCCCTCCAGGGATCGGGTCTTGAGGCTGGTGATGGGGATGGGGTTTATACCCGAGGACCTTTACGCGTGTATACACCCCATCAACATCCCAGAATATGACTTGAGCTTCATGACCCAGAGGGGGATGGAAATATTCTGGGAAAGGTACGAGGGGGTGAGGGGAAAGGGGGAGTGGCGGGACCTCAGGGCCATTCCAATCAGCAAGCCGGACCTGGTGCAGGTCACCCTGCTCGTGAGAAATGAGTCTATCTCTGGGGCAGATTTAGCCTACTGGCTACAGAGGTACGCGGAGCTGAGATCCCCGCTTACAAAGTTACCGGATCCAAGCAGGGTTTGGGCAGGAGGTTGGGGAGCCCTGGTCAAATTGAGACAGGAGAGCCATGTGGTCCAGCACATTCCTTCGGCTGCCTTTATCGGTCGCGACAGGATACTGTGCTTTTACAAGGGGCAGCCGCGGCAGTGCTTCAGATGTGGTTCGTTTAGGCACTTCAGCATGTCATGCCCAGTGGTAAAGTGTGGAAGATGCGGGGATCAGCACGCCACAGAGGACTGCACCGCAATCAGGTGCAACCTCTGCGGCGGGTTAGGCCATGCATATCGGAACTGCCCTAGGGCGGCCCATAACGAGTGGGATATGTGGGGGAAGGGACAGGGAGGGGGGGTAAGGGAGGAGGGGATAGGGCAGGGGGGTGATAGGCAGGGAGGGGCAAGGGGGGGAGAAGGAGGGGATGCAGGAGGGGGGGCGGCAGGGGGCTGGGTTAGGAGTGGAGCAGGGGGGAGAGGGGGAGTGGGTACAAGTGCCACAGAGGAAAGGGAAGTTTCGGAGGGGGGGGAAACTAGGGGTGGGCGGGGAGGGGTCGCTGCAGGGGAAGAGAGGGGGGAACAGATTTCAGGTGTTGGAGGAGGAGGAGGAAGATAGGGAGGTTGGGAGGGAGGAGGAAGAACAGGGGGAAGGAGAAGAGGTGGAGTTAATGGAGGAAGAGGGGGCGGCAGGGGGGATTGGAGAGGGCTAACGGAAATATGAGGATGCACTGGAGGAGGGTACTGGTGGTAGGAAGAAGGGCGGGAAGGCTCTGGGGGGAGGGGGAGGGGGGAGGGAGGAGGAAGAGGGAAGGGAGGGAGGGAGGGAGGGGAAAGGGGAGTAAGAGGAAAGCTGAGGGGGCTGGGCAGGTGGTGAAGGCCCAAGTGCAAGCTTGGGGGGACAGAGTGGAGCTAGAGAAGGATCTGGAGGACCTGGAGGACTTGGGAGAGGTGGAGGACTCGGAGGAGGAGGTAGGGGGTGGGGGGGGAGAGGGGAGAGGGAGGGTTCAGGGGGTGGGTCCGGATAGAGCAAAGAAGAAAGGAAGGAAGAAAGGGGGAGGGGGGGTAAGGTGCAGACAGGACGGCTGCGGGGGGGGGGGGGAGGGGGATCTGGCAGGGGATGACGTAGACCGCATAGCAGAGGACCTGCTTCAGGGTAAGAAGGGGGTATCCCAGGAGATAAGGAAAGAAGGTGGGAGTGAGCAGACTCGTGACTCGCAATAAGGATGGCAGGCTTAGTGTTGAAATTTGCCACGCTGAATGTGGCCAGCATCGCCTCTCCGAAGAAGCAGGGTTTAGCGTATGACTGGTTCGCGAGGGTCCAAGCAGATTGCTTCCTGCTCCAGGAGACTCGGCTGCGGTCCATTGAGGTGATCAGGCGGGCGAGGGCGCGAGGCGGGCCTGGAAGTGGGGTCCCTCGGTGTGGGGGTTGGCGGGGGAGAGGTATGGTGGGGTGGGGATCTTATTTAAGTCCCACCGGGTGAATATTCAGCGAGTGGTGGAGCTGGGGGTGGGGAGATGTCTTGTTGTGGATGTGATTTGGGAGGATAGAGCACTGAGGGTGGTGAATGTGTACGGGCCCCAAAGCAAGAAGGAAAGGGTGCTCCTCTTTGGGAAGATCAAGCCCTACCTATACACTTCGCGCCAAGTAGTCTGGGGGGGAGATTTTAACACCATATTGCGGAAAAAGGATAGTGGGGGACGATTGGTACAGGTGGGCTATGACGGGGTGAGGCTGGCAGGGATCATGCGGGAGGCGGAGCTGGTAGACGCGCACGTGGCCTTCTGTGAGGAACAGGAGGGGTTCACGTTCTTTCGAGGGCAGTGTAAGAGTAGAATCGATAGATTCCTGGTAAAGAAGGGAGTTTGTCTGGGGGGTCCACGAAACGTGGACGTGGACTTTTCAGACCACCACATGGTCCTCCTTCAGGTGGGGGGGGGGGGGGCGGCAGCGCAGAGGCCAGGGAGGGGGTTATGGCGACTGAATTTAAAGTGGTTAGGTAGCGAGCAGGTGCGGGAGGAGTACCGCCGGTTTTTGGAAGATCAGGTGTCAGTGCAGGGGGCATTTCAGTCATTAGGGGAGTGGTGGGATACAGTGAAAAGACGAACGCGGGGATTCTTTCTCAGACAGGCGAGAAGGGAGGGGAGGGAAAGGACAAAGTTGGGCATGGCGATAAAGAAAAAGAGGGACACACTGATTTCACAAGGTGGGAGGGAGGAAGAAATACATGATCTCCAAGCACTCCTGGAACAGGTACAGTACAACCGCTACACCTCCTTGGTGTACGAGCGGGACTTCGGGAAAATGTGTAGCCCGGACCCCTTCGCATGCTGCCGGGAGCGGAGGGCGCGCAGGGTGATGGAGGGGGTGCGGGACGCACAGGGGGTCCTGCAGGACACCAGGGAGGGGATTCTGGGGGCAGTGAGGGACCACTTTGCGGCGTTCCTTTCAGCCCAGCAGATTGATATAGAGCAGATGGAGTGTTATGTGGAAGAAACCCCGGGGATAGGTCACGGGGGACCCCAGCTTCAGGCCCTCTTGAACCCGTGGACAGAACAGGAGGTGGAGGAAGCCATCGGGGCGCTCCACAGGAAGACCTCGCCGGGGCCGGATGGGCTAACAACTGAGTTCTACCAGGCCTTTAAGGAGCAGCTGGTGCCGATCCTAGTGAGGGTATGGGGGGCAGCCCAGTTGGAGGGTTCCTTGCCTAGGTCCCTGACAGAGGCGGCTCTTATCCTACTAAGTAAGGGGAAGGACCCGGCGATGCTGGCCAACTGGCGGCCTATAGCACTGTTTAATACAGATCGGAAACTTTTTGCGCGAATGCTATTCCAGAGAATGAGGCAGGTGTCTGGGGATTTGCTGGCAGCCTCACAAGCATGTGGGGTTAAAGGGAGAGGGGTCTTGGAAGCGGCAGCGTGGGTGCGGGAGGGGGTAGAACGCAGTAGAGTGGGAGGGCATGGTAGGCTGTTGGTAACACTCGACCAGGAAAAAGCGTTTGATAGAGTGCAGTGGGGTGTCCTATGGAGCATTTTGGAGCGCTATGGGTTTCCGAAGGGCTGGATAGAGCAATTACAGCTACTTTATCGGCATGCGGGGTGTTTTCCCCTGGTTAACGGGTGGAGAGGGCAGGGGTTTGAGGTAGGGGCAGGGGTCCGGCAGGGGTGCCCGCTCAGCCCGCTGTTGTATGCATACGCCATCGACCCTTTTATAAGACGGCTGGAGAAGGGGGGGGCGGAGGGGCTGGAAGGGGTGGAGGTGGGGGACAATAGCCAGTTAAGGGTCGTGGCGTATGCAGATGACGTTACAGTGTGGGTAGCGGACCAGAGGGAGGGAGGTAGATTGCAGAACCTGATCCAGGAATACTCGCAGGCAACAGCGTCCCAGGTCAATTTTCAAAAGTCCAATAGCCTGTGGGTTGGGGATCAGGGGCTGCAGTTTGAGTTGGGAGGTAGGTTTCCTACAGCTGTGGAACGTATACGGGTCTTGGGAATATACTTTGAGAAGGGGGATTATAGGCTCTACAACTGGGATAGGTGTCTCCATGAAGCGAAGGGGAGGGTGGATAGATGGAAGGGGTGGAAAATGACCATGGGGGAGCGGGTACAGCTCATCAAGGCACACTTAGTTCCTTTGTTTCTGTTCGTCAGTTACATCTGCTTGCTGCCAGACAGCCGGTACGCGGCCTTGTATGGGGTGTTCTTCCGGCTGCTCTGGGGCAACAGGACGAATCCGGTAAAACGGAATGTTACATATCTGCCTAGGAGGGAGGGGGGGGGGGGTGGGCATGATAAACCCAGTCCTGTTTTTCAGCGCTTTGTTCCTGCAGTTCAATCTGGGGAGGGCGGTAGGGCGGGAGCCACCGGGGTGGGCTAGGAGTGTCCTGCAGTGGTGGCCGAGATATTGGGACCTATGGCGGGAGGGGGGGAGGGTAGTGGCACTGCGAAGGGGGGCCCCGGGGGGGGGGGTGAGTTATTGCAAGACCCTAGTGAAATTGGTGAGGGTATGGGGGCTGACGGTGGGGGAGGTGAAGGCAGGACAACGGGGGGTCTGGATGGACAGAGTAAGGGCGCAGGTGTTCTCAGCTCCTCTGGTGCTGAGGGACGCGCCGGCCCCACGGGTGCAGCAGGGGTTACGGTTGATTGCTTCGAACCGCATCCCGGCGAAGTATAAAGACCTGGCGTGGCTGTCCTTTCATGGTAGACTGTACGTCCGAGGAAATTTGAAATATCGCAATGTGCGAGATAGAGGGTGCCCACGGGAGGAATGTGCTGGAACTGAAGAGACGATGGAGCATTTCCTGGTGAGGTGCCCATTTACAGTCCAGGTCTCTGACCGGGTTTCCTCATTGCTGCAGATCCCCAGTTTCCGCAACTACATAGCTGTAGTTGCGGAAACTGGGGACTGCGGACTGGGTGTACGGCCCAGAGGGTGGAGGGGGACGCAGGGATCCGGTAACACGCTTTCTGATTTCGGTGATATTGCGGTACTGCCTCTGGATGGCGCGCTGCAGGGTGTCCCTGTACCAGGAGGTTCGGCCGGCGGAGGTAGTCAGCTGGGATGTGGTAAGGGCAGTGCAGGAAGCGGCGAAGTGGGAAAGGGTGGAAAAAGGGGTGGGGGTGGCTTCGAGGTGGTGGAGACACGTGAGGCTTAAGCCGCCATGAGGGGACATGCTACCCAGGGGATTGTGTGCCAGTTGTCTGAAGGGGTTTGGGGGGTTTGGGGGGGGGGGGTCGGGGGGTTGATTCATTGTATTATTGAGGAGGGGGAGGGGGTGTATATAGATAGGCAGACCATGTCTAGCTAGGAGCCTGGGGTTTGATTTGCATGTCCGTTTTTTTTTTTTCTTTGGTTTTTCTAATAAACAGTTTCCACTGTACTATTGAGGAGGGGGAGGGGGTGTACATAGATAGGAGGACCGTGTATAGCTAGGGGCTTGTTTTTGATTTGTATGTTATTTGTTTTTAGTTTTTTCCAATAAAAAGAGTTTTCCAGTCTGCCCAACAAGATAAACTCATATGTGCTACTTTTTGTGTATACCTTACCTTGATTTGTATCTGTCATTTTCAGGGTACATTTACAAGGTGGTTTACAGCAAAACATTCATAATAAAAAAAAACGTATCATACAAAACAAGCATCCTGACACAACTGTACCTGCACTGTTCAAACCACAAAGTCATCATACATTAAAAGCCTGGAGAAAGAAATATGTCTTTATATCTTTCTTAAACTGCTTCAAGGAAGTACAATATCTCAACAGACCTGGAAGGGATTTCCATAGCAATGGACCTGCCACAGAAAATGCACATTTTGTTGTTTCTGCATAATTAATACATCTCAAATCGGGTACTTTTGCTTTCTTCTCATTACATGTTCTCAACGATCTTACTGATGGCTGAAATTGTATTACATCAGAAAAAAAAGAAGGAAAGATGCCATGTAACCCTTGAAACATGAGAACCAACATTTTAAATTGTACTCAATATCTTACAGGTAACCAATGTCATGTTTGTAGCATTGATGATACATGATCAAATTTCCCCAAATGCTCAATCGTATGGGCAGCTGTATTCTTATATATATATATATATATAATTGCAACTGTCAGTACATAAGTACATAAGTACATAAGTAATGCCATACAGGGAAAAGACCAAGGGTCCATCGAGCCCAGCATCCTGTCCACGACAGCGGCCAATCCAGGCCAAGGGCACCTGGCAAGCTTCCCAAACGTACAAACATTCTATACATGTTATTCCTGGAATTTTGGATTTTTCCAAGTCCGTTTAGTAGCGGTTTATGGACTTGTCCTTTAGGAAACCGTCCAACCCCTTTTTAAACTCTGCTAAGCTAACCGCCTTCACCACTTTCTCCGGCAACGAATTCCAGAGTTTAATTACACATTGGGTGAAGAAAAATTTTCTCCGATTTGTTTTAAATTTACTACACTGTAGTTTCATCGCATGCCCCCTAGTCCTAGTATTTTTGGAAAGCGTGAACAGAAGCTTCACATCCACCTGTTCCACTCCACTCATTATTTTATATACCTCTTGTCCCGTTCCGGGCCCTTACCGGGAAGCCCCCAGCGGGGGGCGAAGACCGACGGAGGCCGCGGGATCCAGAGCGGCGAAGACCAGCCGCCGACGGGGCCGGTGCTGCCGCGGGTCGCTCCGAGACCGGCGATCCGCTGGAGCAAGCGCCGGTCTCGGAGGAGGGGATACGCCGGCCAAGATGGCGGCGCCGGCGTCTCCCTCGCTGGAGCAGACCAGCGAGCCAGCCCCGCCTCCTCGCGCCGGATTGGCGCACGAACAAAGAGACCCCGCCCGCCGGGCAAGCTGGCCAATCCCGGCCTCCCTTGCCTGTCTAGGCCGGAGGGATTGGTTCCAGCTGATCCCAGGGGCCGGCGGGCGGGGGATTTAAACGACGAAACGGAAGGGGATCAATGCTTCTGTTTCGTTCGTCAGAAGCCGACACAGTGGATCCCGGAGTGAAGCCACTTCCAGAGACTGTGTTCCTCTTCAGCTAGCCGTCCTGCTAGCCTTTTCTTCAGTGTTGTATCTCCTGCTAGCCGTCCTGCTAGCCCTCCTGCGGAGACAGTGACTTCTGCTAGCCGTCCTGCTAGCCACCTCCAGAGACAGCGTTGTATCTCCTGCTAGCCGTCCTGCTAGCCCTCCTGCGGAGACAGTGACTTCTGCTAGCCGTCCTGCTAGCCACCTCCAGAGACTGTGTTCCTCTTCAGCTAGCCGTCCTGCTAGCCCTCCGGCGGAGACAGTGACTTCTGCTAGCCGTCCTGCTAGCCACCTCCAGAGACTGTGTTCCGTTTCAGCTAGCCGTCCTGCTAGCCTTTCCTTCAGTGTTGTGCCTCCCGCTAGCCGTCCTGCTAGCCCTCCTGCGGAGACAGTAACTTCTGCTAGCCGTCCTGCTAGCTCCCTTCGGAGACTGGGTCTTCTTCAGCTAGCTGTCCCTGCTAGCCACCTTCAGAGACTGTGTCTTCTTCAGCTAGCTGTTCCTGCTAGCCCTCTTTCAGAGACTGCGACTTTTGCTAGCCGTCCGGCTAGCCCTCTCCCATAGTCTGTGCTACGTGCTGGCCGCCCTTGCCAGCTATCCTCCAGTGACTGTTCCCTCTCGGAGAGCTAGCCGCCTCTGCTAGTCCTCCCTTAAAGACTGCGTTCTGACTACCATCCAGGTCAGCCGTCACCCCGCGGTTCCAGCAGTCCTGCTGGCCGCCTGCAGCTGAGGGCTCAACCCTCGGTGAACGGCGGTCGCTGCGGGTGAAGATTCGGGGTGCTCGGCTGTCCTCTGGGGCCTTGCGGGGCCTTAGGGAACCTGAGAGCTCACCAACAGAAACAGAACAGGACAGGAAACGGAAGCCATGAGCTCGCCGACGCAACCTGACCTACGGGACCTGGCCAAGGTACTTCAGCAGCAGCAGGAGCAGCTGAACGCCCTGTCTGGGGCGCTCCAGAACGTATGCTCTCAACTTTCTACGCTTCAGGTACAGAACCAGGCCGCTGCGGTCCAGGGGGCCGCAGCAGCTCCCCGTTTGGGAGGGTTCCGCACGGGACCTCGGTTCCCTGAACCAGCACGATATGATGGGACCCCCGGAGGTTGTCGGGGGTTCCTCAACCAGTGCAACCTGGCCTTCCGGATGCAACCGGAGGCATTTGCTTCGGACCAGAGTAAAGTGGGCTACATTATGGGCCTTTGTGAAGGGAAAGCCCAGGCATGGGTGGCCCCACTAAACGAACAACAGGACCCCATCTTGGATGACTACAGTGAATTTCAGCGCCGGTTCCGGATGGTGTTCGACCTTCCTGGCAGACCATCCTCCGTGGCGTCGGAACTGCTGCGAATCCATCAGGGAGAAGGGACGGTGGCCGATTATGCCATTCGGTTTCGGACCTTAGCCACGGAGCTGCGTTGGAATCCGGAGTCCTTGATGGCCATCTTTATGGAAGGCTTACAAGAGCGGATCAAGGACGAATTGGCTGGACGGGAGGTCCCAGGACAATTGGACGCCCTGATTTCGCTCTGTATACGAGTAGACACCCAGTTCCAGGAGCGGGCTAGAGCCCGGGCGGAGCGGCAGAAGTGGGCGCGGGGGACATCCCGGATGGGCAAAGGGCCGTTCCCCTGCCATGGGAACCGGGACTCCAAGGAGGATGGGGAAGAGCCGATGGTAATGGGCCGTCAACGGCTGGCTCCCTCCGACAGGAAGAAACGCTTGTCGAACGGATTGTGCCTCTACTGTGGTGAGGCTGGACATTTCATCCGGACATGTCCCGCCCGGCCGGGAAACGCTTCCCCCAAGGCACCCTGAGGGGAGGGTTCTTGGGGCACTCCGCTCCCCTACCGGACTCCTTGATAACACTGCCAGTAATGTTACGTTGGCAAGAGGCCACGATCCAGACCCAGGCCCTGGTGGACTCTGGGTCCGGGGGTAACTTCATCGGGCTCGAACTGCTGCAGCAAATGGGCTGGCCTACGCTCCCGCGGAGGCTGGCGCTGCAAATAACCTCCATCCAAGGAACTACTCTACCCCAACCGGTCACGGAGATCACCCCCGTGTTGGGATTGCAGGTGGGGGAGGATCACCGGGAGGAAGTCCAATTCCTGGTGCTATCCCGGACCATTCACCCAGTGGTCCTAGGATTGCCGTGGCTACGGTGTCACAGTCCTGTTATCGACTGGACCGGGGGAAGTATCCAGGCTTGGGGTAGCTCCTGTCAGGAGAACTGTTGTAAGGGCCGGACCGGCAGCTGCCCGGCATTAAATATGGTGCCCGGTGGGGGACGGGTAGAGCTGGGCTCTCTGCCTATGGATTATAGAGACTTCGCAGATGTGTTTAATCCAAAGGAAGCGGAGGTGCTACCGCCTCATCGGTCTTTCGACTGTGCCATTAATTTGAAGACGGATACCATGCCACCGCGGGGCCGACTGTATACCCTGTCCCGAGGAGAGTCCAAGGTAATGCAAGAATACATCCGGGAGAACCTGCGGAGAGGGTTCATCCGGCCCTCCACGTCCCCAGCTGGGGCGGGATTCTTTTTTGTCACCAAGAAGGATGGATCCTTGAGGCCCTGAATTGACTATCGAGGGTTAAATGCCATCACAGTGAAGGATCGCTTTCCTCTACCGCTCATTCCCGAGCTCTTTGACAGGCTACAAGGAGCACAGATGTTTACTAAATTGGATTTGCGGGGGGCCTACAATTTAGTTCGAATCCGGTCAGGGGACGAATGGAAGACGGCTTTCAACACCCACGAGGGACATTTCGAGTACCGGGTGATGCCGTTCGGCCTATGTAATGCCCCTGCGGTGTTTCAGCGACTTATCAACTATGTGCTTGAGGATTTGCTGAACTCCACGGTGATTGTATACCTGGATGACATCCTGGTTTATTCCAAAGACCCCGCTGAGCATACGGGCCATGTCCGCGCAGTGCTGCACCGGTTACGACAAGCCCGTCTATTCGCTAAACTCAGTAAGTGCGCCTTTCATCAGCGATCACTACCCTTTTTAGGACATATTCTGTTACCCGGGGGCCTACAGATGGAGCTGGACAAACTCCGGGCGATTCGAGAGTGGCCACAACCGCTGGGACTGAAGGCACTGCAACGTTTCCTGGGGTTCGCGAATTATTATCGCCAGTTTATCCCTCAGTATTCCCAACTGACAGCTCCGCTGACGGCGCTCACCCAAAAGAACGCGAAGGTCCGGGATTGGCCGCAAGAGGCGCAAGCGGCCTTTCGTCAGGTAAAGGAGGCGTTCAATTCAGCGTCCATCCTGTTGGCTCCAGATCCCGAGAAACCTTTTATTGTAGAAGTGGACGCGTCCGCCTTGGGGGCCGGGGCAGTCATCTCGCAAGTCAACCCCGAAGGCCGGCGTCAACCTTGCTCATTCTTCTCGCGTAAGTTCTCCCCGGCAGAACGGAATTATACGGTAGGGGATAGAGAACTCTTGGCCTTGAAATTAGCCCTGCAGGAGTGGAGGCACCTGCTGGAGGGAGCGGAGCACCGATTTACGGTGATCACTGATCACAAGAATCTCCTGTATCTTCAAGAGGCTCAGCGGTTAAATCCCCGACAGGCCCGATGGTCGTTATTCTTTGCCAGGTTTCACTTTCAGTTAGTGTTTCGGGCGGCTTCTCAGAATACCCCGGCGGACTCGCTCTCCCGAGCATTTGAAGTTCCTGAGGAAACCAAGGAGATCCACCCTATGTTAAACCCAGCATGTCTCAGTGCGGCTACAGGGGAAATCGCGCTGACTAAGGAGTTAGTGCCGGCCGCCGACCGAGAAAGAATAATGCAATGGGGGCACTCATCTAGATGGGCCGGGCATTTCGGGTATCAGAAGACCCTCCGGTTCATTGCAAGACAGTATCACTGGCCGCATATGAGGCGGGATATTCTCCAATTTGTTACTTCGTGCCCTGTGTGTGCACGGACTAAGCCACTGGTTGGGCCCCCCGTGGGGGACCTGCAACCACTGCCTGTACCGACCGCTCCCTGGACGGAGTTATCCATGGATTTCATCACCGACCTCCCCCGCTCCCAGGGTCACACCGTGATTTGGGTTGTGGTAGACCGTTTCTCTAAAATGGGTCATTTTGTTCCATTACCGAGCCTTCCATCAGCGGCCTCTCTAGCACAGTCCTTCATTCAACACATTTTTCGGTTACATGGGCTGCCCAGTCGGATCGTCAGTGACATAAGTACATAAGTAGTGCCATACTGGGAAAGACCAAAGGTCCATCTAGCCCAGCATCCTGTCACCGACAGTGGCCAATCCAGGTCAAGGGCACCTGGCACGCTCCCCAAACGTAAAAACATTCCAGACAAGTTATACCTAAAAATGCGGAATTTTTCCAAGTCCATTTAATAGCGGTCTATGGACTTGTCCTTTAGGAATCTATCTAACCCCTTTTTAAACTCCGTCAAGCTAACCGCCCGTACCACGTTCTCCGGCAACGAATTCCAGAGTCTAATTACACGTTGGGTGAAGAAAAATTTTCTCCGATTCGTTTTAAATTTACCACACTGTAGCTTCAACTCATGCCCTCTAGTCCTAGTATTTTTGGATAGCGTGAACAGTCGCTTCACATCCACCCGATCCATTCCACTCATTATTTTATACACTTCTATCATATCTCCCCTCAGCCGTCTCTTCTCCAAGCTGAAAAGCCCTAGCCTTCTCAGCCTCTCTTCATAGGAAAGTCGTCCCATCCCCACTATCATTTTCGTCGCCCTTCGCTGTACCTTTTCCAATTCTACTATATCTTTTTTGAGATACGGAGACCGAGGACCTCAATTCACCTCACGCTTCTGGAGAGCCTTGTGCACGGCTTTGGGGGTAGAGACTCACTTTTCATCCGCCTACCACCCCCAAACCAACGGCATGGTCGAGAGGATTAACCAAACATTGAAAGGATTCTTGCGGGCATTTGTCAACAAACGTCAAGATAACTGGGCCTCTCTGCTTCCATGGGCTGAGGTTGCATATAACCAAAGTGACCATTCATCCTCAGGACACTCTCCGTTCTTCTTAGTATACGGACGACATCCTCGGCTTCCAGGGCCGTTCCCTTCTCCAGCGTTAACCCCCATGGGGAACCAAACCCTTGCGTATCTGCAGAAGGTCTGGGAGATGGCTCGGGAACAACTACAGAAAACAGCTGCCAAAGATAAAGTCTTTGCCGATCGCCACCGGCGATCCGCCCCAGTGCTCCAGCCGGGGCAGAAGGTATGGTTAAGCACAAAGTACCTGAGACTCCGGGTGCCCTCCCGGAGGCTGGGACCTCGGTACATTGGACCTTTTGCTATCCAAGAACGAATTGGAACAGTAACGTACCGCTTGCGGTTACCGAGGACCCTACGAGTGCACAACGCCTTCCACATCTCCTTACTGAAGAAATTTCGTGGGTCCAGATGGCACCCTCACCAATCCGACGATGAAGCTCTCGAGGTTACTCCGGATCCGGAGTATGAAGTAGAGGAGGTGCTAGATTCAAAGAAGCGGCGGGGAAGGCTGTATTACTTGTTATCCTGGAAATATTTTGGTCCCGAAGACAACTCCTGGGAGCCCGCTGCGAATGTACATGCTCCAGAATTGGTCAAAGCCTTCCACGCCCGATATCCTTCCAAACCCGGGCCCAGAGAAAAGGGGGCATCCGGGGAGGATACTGTCCCGTTCCGGGCCCTTACCGGGAAGCCCCCAGCGGGGGGCGAAGACCGACGGAGGCCGCGGGATCCAGAGCGGCGAAGACCAGCCGCCGACGGGGCCGGCGCTGCCGCGGGTCGCTCCGAGACCGGCGATCCGCTGGAGCAAGCGCCGGTCTCGGAGGAGGGGATACGCCGGCCAAGATGGCGGTGCCGGCGTCTCCCTCGCTGGAGCAGACCAGCGAGCCAGCCCCGCCTCCTCGCGCCGGATTGGCGCATGAACAAAGAGACCCCGCCCGCCGGGCAAGCTGGCCAATCCCGGCCTCCCTTGCCTGTCTAGGCCGGAGGGATTGGTTCCAGCTGATCCCAGGGGCCGGCGGGCGGGGGATTTAAACGACGAAACGGAAGGGGATCAATGCTTCCGTTTCGTTCGTCAGAAGCCGACACAGTGGATCCCGGAGTGTTGCCACTTCCAGAGACTGTGTTCCTCTTCAGCTAGCCGTCCTGCTAGCCTTTTCTTCAGTGTTGTATCTCCTGCTAGCCGTCCTGCTAGCCCTCCTGCGGAGACAGTGACTTCTGCTAGCCGTCCTGCTAGCCACCTCCAGAGACAGCGTTGTATCTCCTGCTAGCCGTCCTGCTAGCCCTCCTGCGGAGACAGTGACTTCTGCTAGCCGTCCTGCTAGCCACCTCCAGAGACTGTGTTCCTCTTCAGCTAGCCGTCCTGCTAGCCCTCCGGCGGAGACAGTGACTTCTGCTAGCCGTCCTGCTAGCCACCTCCAGAGACTGTGTTCCGTTTCAGCTAGCCGTCCTGCTAGCCTTTCCTTCAGTGTTGTGCCTCCCGCTAGCCGTCCTGCTAGCCCTCCTGCGGAGACAGTAACTTCTGCTAGCCGTCCTGCTAGCTCCCTTCGGAGACTGGGTCTTCTTCAGCTAGCTGTCCCTGCTAGCCACCTTCAGAGACTGTGTCTTCTTCAGCTAGCTGTTCCTGCTAGCCCTCTTTCAGAGACTGCGACTTTTGCTAGCCGTCCGGCTAGCCCTCTCCCATAGTCTGTGCTACGTGCTGGCCGCCCTTGCCAGCTATCCTCCAGTGACTGTTCCCTCTCGGAGAGCTAGCCGCCTCTGCTAGTCCTCCCTTAAAGACTGCGTTCTGACTACCATCCAGGTCAGCCGTCACCCCGCGGTTCCAGCAGTCCTGCTGGCCGCCTGCAGCTGAGGGCTCAACCCTTGGTGAACGGCGGTCGCCGCGGGTGAAGATTTGGGGTGCTCGGCTGTCCTCTGGGGCCTTGCGGGGCCTTAGGGAACCTGAGAGCTCACCAACAGAAACAGAACAGGACACCTCTATCATGTCTCCCCTCAGCCGTCTCTTCTCCAAGCTGTATAGCCCTAGCCTCCTTAGTCTTTCTTCATAGGGAAGTCGTCCCATCCCCGCTATCATTTTAGTCGCCCTTCGCTGCACCTTTTCCAATTCTACTATATCTTTCTTGAGATGCGGCGACCAGAATTGAACACAATACTCAAGGTGCGGTCGCACCATGGAGCGATACAACGGCATTATAACATCCTCACACCTGTTTTCCATACCTTTCCTAATAATACCCAACATTCTATTCGCTTTCTTAGCCGCAGCAGCACACTGAGCAGAAGGTTTCAGTGTGTTATCGACGACGACACCCAGATCCCTTTCTTGGTCCGTAACTCCTAACGTGGAACCTTGCATGACGTAGCTATAATTCGGGTTCTTTTTTCCCACATGCATCACCTTGCACTTGCTCACATTAAACATCATCTGCCATTTAGCCGCCCAGTCTCCCAGTCTCGTAATTTTTCACAATCCTGTCGTGATTTGACTTTGAATAACTTTGTGTCATCAGCAAATTTAATTACCTCGCTAGTTACTCCCATCTCTAAATCATTTATAAATATATTAAAAAGCAGCGGTCCTAGCACGGACCCCTGAGGAACCCCACTAACTACCCTTCTCCATTGTGAATACTGCCCATTTAACCCCACTCTCTGTTTCCTATCCTTCAACCAGTTTTAATCCACAATAGGTCATTTCCTCCTATCCCATGACCCTCCAATTTCCTCTGTAGCCTTTCATGAGGTACCTTGTCAAACGCCTTTTGAAAATCCAGATACACAATATCAACCGACTCCCCTTTGTCCACATGTTTGTTCACTCCTTCAAAGAATTGAAGTAAATTGGTCAGGCAAGATTTCCCCACACAAAAGCCATGCTGACTTGGTCTCAGTAATCCATGTCCTCGGATGTGCTCTGTAATTTTGTTTTTAATAATAGCCTCTACCATTTTCCCAGGCACCGACGTCAGACTCACCGGTCTATAATTTCCCGGATCTCCCCTGGAGCCTTTTTAAAAAATGGGCGTTACATTGGCCACCCTCCAATCTTCCGGTACCACGCTCGATTTTAAGGATAAGTTGCATATCACTAGCAGTAGCTCCGCAAGCTCGTTTTTCAGTTCTATCAGTACTCTAGGATGAATACCATCCGGTCCAGGAGATTTGCTACTCTTCAGTTTGCCGAACTGCCCCATTACGTCCTCCAGGTTTACCGTGAAGTCAGTAAGTTTCTCCGACTCGTCCGCTTGAAATACCATTTCCGACACCGGTATCCCACCCAAATCTTCCTCGGTGAAGACCGAAGCAAAGAATTCATTCAGTCTCTCCGCTACGCCCCTTGATCGCCCCTTTTACCCATCGGTCATCCGGCGGCCCAACCGATTCTTTTGCCGGCTTCCTGCTTTTAATATACCGAAAAAAATTTTTACTATGTTTTTTTGCCTCTAATGCTATCTTTTTTTCATACTCCCTCTTGGCCTTCTTAATCTGCGCCTTGCATTTGCTTTGACACTCCTTATGCTGTTTCTTGTTATTTTCAGACGGTTCCTTCTTCCATTTTCTGAAGGCGTTTCTTTTAGCCCTAATAGCTTCCTTCACCTCACTTTTCAACCAGGCTGGGTGTCTTTTGGACTTCTGTCTTTCTTTTCTAATTTGCGGAATATGTATGGCCTGGGCCTCCAGGATGGTATTTTTGAACAACGTCCACGCCTGTTGTACAGTTTTTACTCTCTCAGTTGCCCCCCTAAGTTTTTTTTTTACCGTTCTTCTCATTTTATCATAGTCTACTTTTTTAAAGTTAAACGCTAACGTATTTGACTTTCTGTGTACAGTTACTTCAAGGTCGATGTCAAAACTGATCATATTATGGTCACTGTTATCAATGAAACATTTACATTTGCAATGCATCAAATTTGAGTATTTTGTGAAATACTCAAATAGACTGTTGCAACATGATAATGATAATAAATGAATTCCAAAGAGAGCTCAATGCAACTTTATCAGTGACTGGAACTTCATTAAATGGAGAAACCATCAACGGGACAATTGTATTAAATATGTGCTTAAAGTTATGCACCAATTATGTGCATATCTCATTAGATTAATAGCATATAAGTGCATATGTGTACATATGTGCATAGATGCCAAAATTCCACCTAAGTGAAACTCTGTAAATATGGACGCATTTTACAGGTGGGCAGGAGTAACCTAAGGAGCAACTGAAAGAAATACTTCTTTACAGAAAGGGTGGTGGATGTGTAAAATGACCTCCCAGTGGAAGTGGCAGAGATGAAGACTGTATCTGAATTCAAGAGAGCTTGGGACAAGTACACAGGATCTCTAAGGGAGAGGAAAGGATATGGATGGGTAGACTGGATCAGCCACATGGTTTTTATCTGTCATAATATTTTCTCCGTTTCTATAGGTGTACCAGGAGCCTTCAAAATAGGGACTATACTTTAATTCATGGATCTGACACAGGCTGTATTTTGGCGCAAAGCACCTGCATCAGGGGTCATCTAAAAAGACAAATGCCAATCACTTTGATCCCATTTTAAGGGTAATAACTGATGCAATGTCCCAAGATATTATGCCTTGTAGCACTCCAGGTCAGCATTCTCTGAGAGAATGGTGGCTTCTGTGCTTTGATCCTCTCCGTGTTGCTGTGCTTCTCCATTTCTACACACATTGATAGAATCTAGGTAGAGAAGGGGCAGAATATTCTAAGTTATCTGCATATCTTGACAGTCAGGGACACATACAGTTCAATGGTAGATGTAGGTAGTGCACTTATTTATCAGTGCCCAGTTACAGAACTGACCCCTAAGTAACAAGGAAAGAAGGCCTGTGACATCCTTGGTTTCTTGTCTTTTCTAAAAGGGCAGGTTTCAGTGGGGCTGAAATAGAAGACAGCACCTCTCTCTTTTATGATATGTTTAAGCTTGTAAGAACTGAGAAAATTCTGGGTAAATAACTAAAATTGATTGCTTTCTGCAAACTCTGTTAGTCTGATAAGAAAAAATGTTCTCTGAAGTTGAGCTTTTTCTACAGTGACCTTAAATTGTGGAACTCATCTTCTGGGGTGTTATAGCCAGAGATGAATCTGAAGTTTTTCTCACAAGAAATTGAGGCATATTTATTGTGGGGATTAGCTGAGGGGGTGAGTATTGCAATAGGGGGTTAGGGAGTCAGATAGGTGGATGCCCCACTGGGTGAGGTTCAGTTACATTTTACCAGATGCTTATTGTTAGATTATTTCGTTGCTTATGTTGTTATTTGTAAACCATCTTGAAAGCTTTGTTCAGTAAAGTGGCATGTAAGTGTTTTATCAATAAATAGATAAATTTATTAAGGACAGCTTCAAGCTATACTACAATTTGTCTGATGCCCTCACGGTATGTAATGTACAAACTACACTGTGATGTCACTAGCTTGTGAACTTTTTAAATGCACCTTTCATAGGAGCTAAATTCACAAAAGAAAAAGAGAATATGAAAAAACATTTTCTGAGTCCAATTTTCCATGAACAGAGGATGCACAGAAATGAAGCTTGCAGCTCTCTAATACTAGCAGCAGGGCTGTCAGATGCAGAGCTGGACTTTTGTCCACATCCAGCCCCTCAGCACTAGAAGGTGTGAAGCTGTGTTAACAGGAATCAACTGATTTTCCTCCTGCTTGCCAATATTTCCATTCTGAGAGGAAAAACTGATTCAGAGAATCTGATCTTGCTGTCAATATTTGCTCAGCATATTTTTAACTCCAGTTGTCCCTATGACCCCAGATACTGCAAAATTGTCCTACTCCCATGAATCTAAGTTCTAAGCTTTATCTCACAGCCTGCTGGCAGGTTCCCCGCTGGTTACAATTAAAGCAACAAGACTGAGAGGTTAGAGACAGGACAGAAAATCAGGTGGTAAAATCCAAGGCCCCACTCCTATGCTCTAAATGGTGGGTCTTGAATTTTATCAAGCCTGTAAGGGAGGACCCTGATCTAAGTCCAAATCACATGCAAATGTGATTTGCCTCAGGCATAGAGTATGTTCACCATCCTCTCTATCCTCTCCCCGGTTCCCAGAATGATTTCAAACAACATATTGGGATTTTCTATCTCTTGTCATTGCAAAACTATTGGCACTACCAGGGCCTGTGCAACTATACAGGGATCTAAAACTAAAGTAGAGCACAATAAAGGATATTTATACTGTGCAAGCTAATCATATACCAGAATCCTTTCTTCTTTAAACAGCGTGTTTTGATACATATATACATTTTTTAGTTTTTATTAAACTGGAGGAAAAGCCTCATATGTCGTGATGTAACTCCGAACTTCGCAGTTTACACTGTCGTACACTTATGGAGTACTCACTCGCATCATTGGCATAAAAACCTCCAGTAATTCATAATTTATTCACTCTATATTAAGTCTAAATCACTCAAAGTTCTATGAAGTGTTCAGACTCTTGGAACTTATCTTTGCAGTCATACAGTCTGGTTGCTATCCATGGCCAACTGTGGCCAGAGTTTATGGACCCTGAAGCAGGACCCGAAACTCTGGCCACAGTTGGCCAAGACACACCAGTCTCATGCAGTCCAGCAGGCTCAGGAACCACACGCCTGTGAGGAGTTTCAGGCTAAGAATGCCATCTGCCATGAGTGGGAAAGCGCGGGGTACAAATGTAACAAAAAAAAAGTGCATTACACCTATTAGTGTACAAATTGGAATTTAGATATCCAGGTCGAGACCTCTCAAGTTCTTTAGAAGTACTTTAGAACAGGATTTAATAATATACAGCGTATTCTAAATACATGGAGAAATGGATATTTATGCGCTGATTACAGGCAGCAGGAGCCTCCATTTTAGAAACAAAAACATCTAAAATATTGATGGGGCAAAACAGGCATATGAAGGTTTCTATGCCAGATTCATGGTATGATAAATCACTGTTGTAGGACCAAATGAAATAATAGTGGGGGTAATTCAAATATACCACAGCTCACAATACCCAGCACTAAAAGTGTCTTTGCCCAAATTTCTCTCAACAGCAGGCTTTATTAGTAGATTGAAAGACTCAGTGGCGACTCATTTCACAAGAGCTAACTTGCTCTTGATTCGCCTGCCTCTTCATCAGTCTGTAGCAAAACTTTAATCTCAGCTTTAATATCAATCTAACTTTATATAATTTTTATAACTTTTCAGAAAACATTTAATCTTTAAATATGTACTTGACTGTATAATAGAGCTTAGCTTTTCAGCAATATATTAATTGTGGATCGTTTGCTGACATGCGGCATGTTTCACTTCCTTGCTGCATCAGGGTTCAGTCCACTGCCATCCGTTCATAACATGCTTAAACTTAATTTTAACTAATCAATGTATTGCTGAAAAACTAAGGGGCATGTTTACTAAGATGTGCTAGCATTTTTATCATGTGCTAAAAATTAGCGTGCACTAACCGTGTAGACGCCCATAGGAATATTATAGACATCTACACTGTTAGCATTCGCTAATGCTTAGCGCGTGCTAAAAACGCTAGTGCATCTCTAGCATGGCTTAGTAAACAGGGCCCTAAGTACTTTTTATGCAACCAAGTACATATCTAAATATTATTATTTAAAGATTAAATGTTTTCTAAAAACTTATAAAAATTATATAAATTAGGATTGATACTAAAGTTGAGATGAAAGTTTAACTACAGACCGATGAAGAGATCAAGAGCAAGTTAGCTCTTGTGAAATGAGTCGCCGCTGAGGTCTTTCAGTCTACTAATAAGCCTGCTGTTGAGAGAAATCTGGGCAAAGACACTTTTAGCATGGGTATTGTGAACTGTGGTGTAATTGAGATTTATGGTATGAAACATCAGCATAAATGTTTATGTGCCAGAACATAAACATTTATGTCAGCCATTTTATACACATAGAGCCCAATATTCAGCTGCTGATGGGCAGCACTTTGACTGGCCGCCATTGGTTTTAAACCCGGATATTCAATGTCGGACTGTTTCCAGTGACCGGCATTGAATATCTAGTATTTTTTGGGTTGCTAAACACTTACTTGGTTAAGGGCTGAATATCTGTGCCTAACCGGATTAGTTTAGAGGTAGGCGCTAACTGCGCATATTTAGCGGGAGATAATTGGTTACCTCCCACTGAATATTTATGGTTAGCCGCAGAAAAAGCTATTTAACCCGTCAGTGGCCATTTCTGACTGATTAAATCGTACTGAATATCAGTGGGATAGATGTTATTTTCTCGAAGCTGTCACACAGACCAGTATCCCATGACAGTTCCACCTCTGGGTGGGGATGGGAGGACCAACCACTAGGGGAATAAGAGGACGACTTCTACTAATTCCTCCACTGGAACACTACTCAGTAGCAGCACTATTCTGAAACCTAGATGTCCTAGGTAGCAGGTGTAAATCCCAACGCCAATCTTTTTGGAAATAGACATACATTCCCCTTCCGAAACAGGGAACACATGTTTTTTTATTTAGGCCAGCCTCAGTCCTACTCAAAACATACCCAGACTATGCTCCCTTGCCAGAGGCACATTTTTCAGTCTTTTTTTTTTAATTTCTGTTTATTAAAGTTTTTCAGTTATACAAAGCACACACTATATATGCAAGTAACGAACTAACAATAGGCTTATTTATAGCCAGCAGAAACAATAACCTCTGCAACTCAAACCTTCCCTCCCCCCTATATATAATTAGACTTGATTGACATGGTTATGATAGGGAAACTCCCCAATTAAACTTAAGCAAAGTTAACTTATACATCAGCCAAGGTGTTTTTCAAAGCAATGTATCGGTCCCAAACTTTATGAAAACTCATTAATTGTGCAGTTAGTTGGTTCATCTGGTATACGTGGAGGGACATTTTTGATATGATGTCTAAATCTGAATTTGGACGTTTTACACAAAACATCCAAATTCTGAACAGGAAAGAAGGTCATTTTCGAAAAAGAAAAATGTCTATCTATTTTTTGAAAATACTATGGACATTTTGTATTTTGGACGTTTTGTGATTTGGACATTTTTTTTGGTCCATTTTGGAAAAATAAACCATCTAAGTGCAAAATGTACAAAATCTACCTTTCTACCCCTGATATCTCACCTTGCATCCAAACCAAAGTTTCAGCGTGCTTGTCTGACATTGCTATCTGGATGTCTCAACGCCACCTGAAATTAAACATGACCAAAACCGAACTTCTCATTTTTCCCCCCAAACCCACCTCCCCATTCCCCCCCGTTTTCTATTTCTGTTGATGGCTCTCTCATTCTCCCTGTCTCCTCGGCTCGAAACCTTGGGGTCATCTTTGACTCTTCTCTCTCCTTCTCTGCTCACATCCAGCAGACCGCCAAGACCTGTCGTTTCTTTCTTTACAACATCCGTAAAATCCGCCCCTTTCTTTCCGAGCACTTTACCAAAACCCTCAGCCACACCCTTGTCACCTCTCGTTTAGACTACTGCAATCTGCTTCTTGCTGGCCTCCCACTTAGTCACCTCTCCCCTCTCCAATCGGTTCAAAACTCTGCTGCCCGTCTCATCTTCCGCCAGGGTCGCTTTACTCAAACTACCCCTCTACTCAAGTCACTTCACTGGCTCCCTATCCGTTTTCGCATCCTGTTCAAACTTCTTCTACTAACCTATAAATGTACTCACTCTGCTGCTCCCCAGTATCTCTCCACACTCGTCCTTCCCTACACCCCTTCCCGTGCACTCCGCTCCATGGATAAATCCTTTTTATCTGTTCCCTTCTCCACTACTGCCAACTCCAGACTTCGCGCCTTCTGTCTCGCTGCACCCTACGCCTGGAATAAACTTCCTGAGCCCCTACGTCTTGCCCCTTCCTTGGCCACCTTTAAATCTAGACTGAAAGCCCACCTCTTTAACATTGCTTTTGACTTGTAACCACCTGCCTCCACCTACCCTCCTCCTTCCTGTACACAATAATTGATTTGATTTGCTTACTTTATTTTTTGTCTATTAGATTGTAAGCTCTTTGAGCAGGGACTGTCTTTCTTCTATGTTTGTGCAGCGCTGCGTATGCCTTGTAGCGCTATAGAAATGCTAAATAGTAGTAGTAATCAAGTCATTGGGATGTAGGAGGAGGCAGCATTTTTATTGGACTGGTCCCCCTGACATCCCAGGACAGCAATAGGGCACCCTAGGGGGCACTACAGTGGACTTTATAAAATGTTCCCAGGTACACACCTGACCATTGTTCCCTTACTTTGTCTGCTGAGCCCCCCAAAACCCACTACCCCTAACTGTACACCACTACCATAGCCCATACAGGTGAAGGGGGCACCTATATGTGGGTACAGTGGGTTTCTGGTGAGTTTTGGAGGGCTTAAAGTTTCCTCCACAATTGTAACAGGTAGGGAGAGCTGCCTAAGAGGCTGGGTCCACCTGTCTGCAGTGCAATGTACCCACTGCTAGAGTACTCCAGGGACCTGCGTGCAATTCTGATGGACCTGAGTATAACATCTGAATGTGACACAGAGGCTGGCAAGTAATGTTTTTCATCACATTTTTGGGGGGTGGGAGGGGTTTAGTGACCACTGGAGGACTAAGGAGCGGTCATTCCTGATTCCCTCCAGCGGTCATCTGGTCATTTAGGGCACCTTTATTATTCGTAATAAAAACAGATCTAGCTCGAAACATCTAAGTTTTAGTCCTGGACGTTTTTCTTTTGTTCTAGTATGGCTGAAAAACATCTAAGTGTTAGGAACGCCCAAGTCCCACCCTGAACACACCCCTGAAACGCCCCCTTGAGATTTGGACGTACTTCTGACAGACTTCATAGAAAAACGTCTAAAACAAGGTTTCGAAAATACTGATTTGGATGTTTTTGTGAAAAAAACGTCCAAATGCAGACTTATGTCACTTTTTAGACGTTTTTCTCTTTTGAAAAAGAGCCTGCTAGTCAAATTTCTGAAGAACTCTGGGCAGTGCTGGCTGCTTCCATGCTGCTGCGATTACCAGCTTACAAAAGAACATAAGAGTAGCCATACTGGGTCAGACCAATGGTCCATCTAACCCAGTATCCTGTTTTCCAAACAGTGGCCAAGCCAGGTCACAAGTACCTGGCAGAAACCCAAATCATGGCAACACTCTATATTACAAATCCCAGGGCAAGCAGTTGCTTCCCATGTCTGTCTCAATAGCAGACTATGGAATTTTCCTCCAGGAATTTGTCCAAACCTTTTTTAAACCCAGATACGCTAACTGCTGTTACCACCTTTTCCGGCAAAGAATTCCAGAGCTCGTTGCCAGCTTATGAACCTCTGTTTCAATGCACACATTTTTCAGTCTTAGACATGCATATCACAGCTTAGTAACATCATGATTTAGAGATTTATGCATGTCTAAAACCCAAATAGCACTTCTTAAATAAACATCTGTATATGCACATTTGTCATATCTACACAAATTTATACTAATGGCGAAACTTGATAAATAATAGAGCAGAACAGTGTTATATACTAGCTTTTGCTTATAATTTTATAAATACTTACAGTATGTCTTTATTTTGGATATTTTAAAAACCTACCTAGTCTGTGGCACTTCAGTACTAGAGCTGTCACAGATTGGAGTAACAAAAGAAAAGAAATGAAGAACAATCAGAATATAACTAAGAAAGGATGTCCTCATAGCACTCATAAAGGGGTTAAAACGTGCAGCGTCCAGCTCATTCTTAAAACACACACCAATAGATGCGTCCTCAGGGACAGCCAAATTGGTTGGGTTCCGGGAAAAGTCAGCAGCTCCTTTTTCCCAAGAATCTGCCCTTGGCAGTGTAGACAGCTGTTCGAAAAGAGGGCAATCATTTAGCTGAATCAGGGTTTTAAAGCGGGGCTTAATTTTTGAAGCACGGCCACCGAGTAAAGATTTCTAAGTGAACATATTGGGGTTGTTTCAATAAATGGCACCCCAACATAGTTGTAAGTATTTAAAGGACAGAGCGATCAGGCAAGAGTTGTCGTAAACGACGCCGTACAGCACTTGTCTTTGGTCGCCGTCTGACAGCACAGAGGTAACTTTGAAGTCATGAGATAAAGTTAAAAGAATGTGAGTAATACACTGTACTAAAATTGTATCGTTTCATCTGTTCGTAGCAGTATCCTAGCCTCCAAACCCTGATGCAGCACTACGAAACGCTGGCCACCGTCGGCTCGGGGCATGAAGATTTAAACTGCCGCTGCAGCAGACAGTGCACCAGTTGCACACGGATTCGTTTAACAGACACAGGCACATGATAAGCCTGTAGTCACCAGCCATAAGATAAGTGCCTTCTTTGTATTTAAGCACATTCAACGATTGCTTAGCCTGAAGTTTAACCATAGATGGAGATTATTCAAAAATGAAAGACTGTATGATTTGCCACGATTTTTAGTTCCGTGGCCAACACTCCATTCCAGAATGTTTTTTTACGGGCCAATGATGAAGAGAGGATCTTTTAGATCCGGTTCAGCTCTTTAGATATACCATATCCTTGAGCTCTTTGAGGCCGTTTTTCCTTCTGTAGACACTAATTACATGTTATTTGTTCAGGCAACCTTTCGGTTTGCTTATATCCCACATTTTCCCACACATGCAGGCATAATGTGGCTTACAAAAAGTTAAATAAAATCACAAAATAGGAAACTTAGAAAAGTATACAAGGAGGAGACAGGATGAAAAACATCTAACAAGGTGGATCAAGCAGGGAAGGGTCAAGGAGAGTGCATCAGTCAATGGTGAAAAGTGGGGAGTAGGTCTTGGCAAAGAAATAGGTCTTTAACAACTTCTTGAAGAGGGAGTGGTCCGCTTGGGTTTTAAGGTGTTGCAGGAGTGCATTCCAGTGCTTAGGACTCCAATAGCGAAAGGACGAGGCGAAGATCCTCTTGTACCTGACACCCTTACAGTTCGGGAAGTGCAGATGGAGATAGTAACGAGCAGCAGGATTGGCATTTCTGGGCGGAAGGTCGATCAAGGGGTGCATGTAATCTGGGCAGCCCCATAGATGATTTTATGGGTCAAGGAGCAGAGCTTAAAGGCAACACGCTCTTGTACAGGCAGCCAGTGTAATTTGAAACGTAAGGGTTCAGCATGTGCAAAGCGTCGTTCTCTTAGGATGAGTCTCGCGGCAGTGTTCTGAACTGTCTGGAACTTTTTCAACAGAGAGGCCTGGCAGCCCGCATAAATTCCACTACAATAGTCCAAGTGGGAGAGGACAAGCCAGTGGACAAGAGTGCGGAACAAATCTCTAGTAAGGAAGTATCTGATGCGCCGGAGCCTCCACATGGCGTGAAACATATTTCTGGAGACTAAGTTTCTGGGGACATTTCCGACTTTTTTGATATATCCCAACATAGTTGCCAGGATGACCTGCACTAAGCTAGTATTCTGTAAAGGGTACTCTGTGTGGAGCATCCTTTATCGAATTCTAGCTTAGTGACATTTCATGCCTAACTTTGGGCACAAGCATTTACACTTGCCAAGGGCTGGTGTAAATACTGGCGTCTAACGGATGGCAGGCATGCAAATGCAGGTGTTCTTTAACATCACACCAGATTTCTGGGGACACCTCTGACCTGCCCATGCCCCTCCCATGGCCACGCTCCCTTTGGAGTTGCACAATATAAAATGTAGGTGTGTATAGGGCATATCCACGCATAACTCCTAATTACTGCCAATTAATTACCACAACTAACTGATAAATTTGTTTATGCACAGATCTGGGGTTCACACCCCAATTTGGGAACCCAAATTGGGGTGACCTATAAAGAATCTGGGGGATAAAGATTAATAAACAAATCCCCTTCTAACTTTCCTCATCCCACTTCCCCTCCCCCACACTGTACAAAAACTTCCCATGCACAAAATTTAGCAGCAGTCAAGTTAAATCAGATGACGCTATGCAGCATGTTCTTAAGCCACTAAGCCCAAAATGGACAGATCTTTGATTGGTTGAAACCAGTGTCTCTGCAATGAGTTCTTTGATCATTCACTTGATTCCAGATTCCATGATTTATAAGGGAGCAATTAAACATGCACAAACGTATGTATGAGTGTCTAATCCATCAAGTCTTGCGATCTTCCAAAGGGTGCCATTTTGTTATAGTTCTATATAATTCTGACCACTAGAAATCCATAGTTATCCCATTTACATTAAGGGAGAATGGTGGATTTCCAAAGGATACCATATTTTAATCTTTTTTTTGTCAGTAGTCAATCTAATTGTTATTTTACTCTATTTTTATAAAGAATATTAGCAATCCTTTCAAATGCTACCTGGGGAAAAGGGAACATACACTGGATTGGTAGTTGTGTATTCTACTGAATTACAAAGCTCAATCTCATTCCTGGCCAATATCGTTTCTTGGTACATCTGAGTCATTTCAGAATTGAGCAATTAGTTACAGGCAGATATGTGTATTACTGTGAAACTGCAGGCTCCAAAGCAGACACAGAATTCAGAAGAGTCTTTATTCAAAAGGACCCAACCTGACCATGTTTCACCAAAGAGGATGCATCAGGGGTATAATAAAATACTAACAAACAAAACATAGAAAATTAAATGAAACAAGGCATAAAAGCAGGTCAAATAAAACCAAGCATAAAACAATATCCAAAGTGCTATAAAACCTTGAAAAACATAACATATACATATACTGTAGTCATTAATGAATAGAACTTACAAAATCACATGCAGAAAATCAATAGTAATAAAAAATATTAGAGATGGAAAACATTCACAAACAAGAAACAAATACAGACTGCAGCATAAAACATGGCTGGATCTATGAATGTTAAAAGGGACAACTGTGCAAAATAGCAAAAGTCTGAGTGTAGACATAACTGAAAAAAATCAGTGCATAGCTAATAAAAAAATAAAATCAATGCATAGCTAATGAAAAAAAGCAGATACCTAGCCAAGGACACAGACAGTACTTCCTCTGGTATTTGGGCATCCAAAACTGCCTGTAGAAACAAATGGTAGCAGAATTATAAAAGGCAAGCATGTATGCCTTATAAAAGGAAAGCAGCATAAACCTGATAAAAGGAATACTCACTGTCAGCAGGTCTAAACAGAAGTGTAACAGCACCTTCTTCGGAACAGAATCACCCATCTTGAAACATGTAGTACAATTGTAAGGTCAAAGGTGACTGCTCACTTAAAAATAACTCAAACTAAAAACCTTTTATAAAAAAGGTAAAAAGAGCAGTCGATTAATGTGGGACACAAGTCTACACTTAAAAATGATAAAAATTGAAACTTGTCCTTAAAAATGGTAGACCTTCAACAATCATGGTAATAAACATAATCATAAAACAAAAATCTGATAGTAGATGTGATTCTCTTCATGGTATGCCCTCCTCAAAACACTATTTTTTAAATCAAAATTGCTGCTAAAATTAAATGGTGGCTTACAGACATAGTAGAAATTTGAAGGACACTTTTGAGGAAAGAAACAAGACAGAATCAATATCTATCAGTGGACACTACCCATATGGGAGGTGATCTGTGTGTTCAGTTTGTGAATGTTTTCCATCTCTAATTTTATTTTATTAATATTGATTTTGTACATGCCATTTTGTAAGTTCTATTCATTTATGACTACAGTATATGTTATGTTTTTCAAGGTTTTATAGCATTTTGGACATTTTTTTTAATGCTTGGTTTTATTTGATATGCTTTTATGCCTTGTTTCATTTATTTTTCTATGTTTTATTTGTTAGTATTTTATTATACCCCTGATGCAGCCTCTTTGGCAAAATGAGGCCACGTCGGGTCCTTTTGAATAAAGACTCGTCTGGATTCTGTGTCTGCTTTGGAGCCTGTGTTTTCTGTTTGCTGCAGACGACAGAAGCCTCTTCTTTGTGCTTGTATACTGTGAATTTGTACAGCCCATGGACAAGAAGCTGAAGTGTGTTGAGACCCAAGGAAGACAGGGCTGAAATCCCACTGCTGCTCCTTGTGATACTGGGATTGTCACTTATTTAACCCTCTATTGCTTTAGGAACAACCATACGCTGTCTGGGTAAAGATAAAGTAGTTAAGCATGAGTGACCTCGAGCTAAATCCAAATCACTGTGCATGACAAGAGATGTGTAGAAAGTGAGATAGACTGTATTACTATGGCTCTGATTTTCACAGTCAGATGAGACTGCAACACATACTGTATCTCTTCTCCAGGATACCACAAGCTGTTCTTTACCATGGACCAAGGGACTACAAGATGTGGCATATTCTGGAGACATACAGTTCCACTGACCAAGAGACTGACATAGACAGAATTGGTCATCTTCTGGACCAAAAGATCACACGATATACCATGTCCTGAGTTTTAACTCATCTGGGGCTTAAAAATTTACCAGGGGATTTTAAGGTTTCTAGTATTAGAAAAAGACTAAAAAAAGTGCTTTGTTAACCTGCCAAAAATAAAATATATGTATTTAATTATGTAACTTGAATTTATTTAATGCTGTACCAAAATCTATTGCCCAGAATGTATTATGCAATTGCAAAGAAACAAGCACAGTAGTTTGTTAGAGATAAAGCTTTGTAAGACTGATGAATATATGAAGATGCAAGTTTTTAGGACTAATAGGGACTCTTCTTCAGACTGAAGAAGATGCCATATAAAAAACTTATTATTAATATTTTAATAATACTTTCTGCTAAACAAATACAATTCTGAGACAAAGCAGAAATTGTTAGAAGGTGGTGCTTTTAACTGTGTTAAGAATTGTCAGTATGACACCACATGTAGGGATTGGAAGATTCCCAGTCAAGATTCAAACCAGCTGTTTCTCATCAGCTTATTAGTTTGCCAGACTAGAAGGTCTGCAGCTAGAACAGTCCACAAATATAAAGTTACATTCATAATGGTGTGCTGGCTATAATGCAGCTTTTTTTCAGGATATCACAGAGATGCCAACTTATTCAGTTCCAGGTTGGAGATTTTAGGCCATTCCTGGGTTTCAGACCACCCTATACTGGTGCATTATGGGACTTGCATCACTGATTTCAATGGGCAGAATCATGCACTACAAATCTCACACTGCTTTGGGATATACGTTCAAAACCAGGAGTGTCCCAAAATCTCCAGCCTGGCATCTATGCTATCACAATATACAGAGTGGGATACCAACTGGAGGAGGGGGGTGGGACAAGGCCATGGCACTCAGGCACCAGCCTGAGCTGGAAGGTCAAAAAACAAAAGTACAGGGTCTTTGTGGTGTGGTGTGCTATGTGTTTTGTGTGTGTGTGTGGGGGGGGGGATGGGAGGAATGTAATTGGACCCTAGGCCAGTGGCATACCAAGGGGGGGCGGTCCGCCCCGGGTGCACGCCGCTGGGGGGGGGTGCCGCGCGCCTGTCGGCTCTTCGTTTTCATGCTCCCTTTGCCCCGGAACAGGTTACTTCCTGTTCCGGGGCAGAGGGAGCATGAAAACGAAGAGCTGGCAGGTGCGCGGCACCCCCCCCCCCAGCGGCGTGCACCCGGGGGGGCGGGTTCTTTCGCCGGGGGATCGGGGGTTCTTTCGCCGGGGGGGGCCTGCACCCGGGGGATGGTGGCGCATCGGTGATCCACCCCGGGTGTCAGTCCCCCTAGGAACGCCACTGCCCTAGGCACTGGGGATTACTACTACTACTTATCATTTCTATAGCTCTACTAGACGTACGCAACGCTGTGCACTTGAACATGAAGAGACAGTCCCTGCTCGACAGAGCTTACAATCTAATTAGGACAGACAAATAGGACAAATAAGAGATAAGGGAATTACTAAGGTGGGGATGATAAAATAAGGATACTGAACAAGTGAGTAAGGGTTAGGAGTTAAAAGCAGCATCAAAAAGGTGGGTTTTTAGCCTAGATTTGAAGACGTCCACAGATGGAGCTTGATGTACCGGCTCAGGAAGTCTATTCCAGGCATATGGTGCAGCAAGATAAAAGGAACAGAGTCTGGAGTTAGTGGTGGAGGAGAAGGGTGCCACTGGTCTGCCACTGGGTGACCAGTTTCCTTGCACTGATGTGGGGCTATAGCCTGCAGACACACCTGCTCTAATGATACCATTGTACAAGTGCAATCAAACATTCTAAATGATGTTTAAATATGCAATTACCAAGCATTTAGACTAGAAATAGAAATATTGACAAGCAATAAAGCATGAAAAAAGATACGGACCACTTACTAACATCTGCTCACAATAAAAGGGAATCAAGACACATAGCATATCACAAAGCTGGCCAGAATTTAAACTGAGAATAATCTTGTACGGTGCATTTTTCAAGGCAATCTATGGGGGGGGGGGGGGGGGGGGAGAGTGTTTTACTTATGTTAATCAGCTGTCTGAAATTGCCCTCCTTCATTGACGTATGAAGGCTTTTTTTTTAAAGATTGCATTCATACAGCACTGTGTACGTCTAGTAGGGCTATAGAAATGATAAGTAGTAGTAGTAGTACAGCCTTTCTGTGGTACAACTAAAGCATTTTACATACTATATACAGGCACTTTGTCCCTGGTGGGCTCATAATCTAAGTTTTTGTACCTGGGAAAATAGAGGGTTGAGGGGGGTCTTTTACAAAGCAGCAGTAAGATCAACGTGGGCTTACCACTTGCTAATCTGGAACTACTGCTGGGCTACTGCAGCAGCCCAGCGGTAGTTCCCGTCCCTAGCGCGCACCACTTCCAGTGCTACAAGCTCTGTTTTTTACCTGGCAGCAGTGCATTTTTTCTAGCAAAAAAGGTGCCGGTACTCAAATGCTAGGCCACCCTTCAGGGGTGGGGTGATTACTGAGGGTCTCATCCCACAACAGCCAAGCCCCCTGCAACCAGTCACCAAAACTATGACAAGGCAGAATTGGTGTGTAGAGCCTGAGCTCTTTCATTAAAACTTGGGGACAATGGGTCAATTTTAGCAGACAATGTAAAAGGTGCTGGTACTCAGTATCCCCAAGTACCCCCTCAAAAAAGCTTTGCCCGGCAGTAATCGGGCAGTGCCGAGCGCTGCCCGGTTACCTTCAGGTTAGCACAGGAGCCCTTACCGCCATCTCAATGGGCGGTGGTAAGTGCTCCCCCCAAAAAAACATGGCCACGCAGCAAGTGGTTCACCTGCCACATGAATATTTCTTTAAAAAAAAAGACAGTCTTTTACCCACTGCGGAAAAAGGGGGCCTCAACGTTCATCAAAAATACATGCTGACACTACTGCAGGCCCACTTTTACCGCAGCTTGGTAAAAGGACCCCTAAAAGACTTATCCAGGGACATAAGCAGCTGCCAAGTTCTTAGGCTACTACTACTCTGCTCAAAAACAAAAAGGCAGATTTTACATAGGATGTCTACGTTTGAAAACGGATGTGCACACGGAAATATTCACAGTTTCATAGGACATTTTTTTATTGAATGCAGAGCCTTTTCTGAACTATGTATAAGGACACTCCAAAAAGAGGTGTATGCTGGGTCTTGTTTTTGTAATTGTTGTATTTGTTTGTTGCATTTTAATCTATTAAAAGGCTCATTTTCAAAAGAGAAAAAGACCAAAAAGTGGCACAAAGTGGCAGTAGTTCCTCCTCAAGTGCGCACCATTTCCGGTGCTAGGGAAAATAATTCTGAAATTTTTAGCATGGTGCTAACCTGGTGGTAATTGGGCAGCTCCATGACCGCGGGGTTACTGTGGGAGTCCTTGAGGTGGCAGTAAGTGTTGCCCCCTGCATGGCCACCTGGTAAGAATAATCTTACCACGTGGCCATATCTTTTTTAGGGGTTTTTACCTGCCACTACCACAGGGCACTTTTTGCTACAATTTTGTAAAAGGACCCCTAACCCCCTAATTCTATAAAGAGCGCTTTGAGATTCATGGACAAATTTGAGCACATGTCCAAGTTGTGCGTTCATTTAATTGAATAGTTAGCCAATTAGCACCAATAATTGGCTTTTTAACAAGCTGTTATTGGCACTAATTGGAATCAATTAAGAAGTATGCATATACATTTAGACATGTGACCCACACCTACATTTTACACACATCCTGAAAAAGAGGGCGTGGAAATGAGAGGGTCAAGGGCAGATCGTGGGCATGGGTTTTGGTTCCATGCACAATTATAGAATAAGGGAACTTTGTGCTTAAATACAGATGTGGGCATAGGCGTAGTTTGACTGTTTCATTTGGGGGGGCAAAGGAAGGGGTGGGGCATATTAGCATATTCATTTGCATATATGTATATGCAAATTATGCTAATATGGAGGAAGGAAGGGAGCAAGAGCTGGCTTTTTTGGGAATAACCAGTGTTCATTTGCCAATGGATAGCCACTGAATCAGAGAGGCAGCGGGTTTGGCGACAGGCAGTGGTGTGCTGGCAAATGTTTAACAACAGGCTCTCCCCCCAGTCCCCCTCTGCGCCCCCCCCCCCAAATTGCAGAGCTGGCTATAGCCGGGGAGAGAGCCTGGGGGGGAGGGGGGTATAAATAAGTAAATATAAACTTTTAATGTTGAGCACCTGATTCTCAAAGTGAACATATTGCAAACACTATAATGAAAATAAAATGACTTTTTTCTACCTTTGTTGTCTGGTGACTGTTTTTCTGATCATGCTGGTGCAGTATCTGATTCTGCTGCTATCTGTCCTCTTAACTCCGTTTCCAGGGCTTCCTTTCCATTTATTTCTTTCTTCCTTTCTTCTTCATTTCTGGTCCTCAGCTTCTGCCTATTTTCTTCATCCATGTGCAGTTTTTCTCCTCTCTTCCTTTTCCCTCATCTCATCTCCTTCCTCACTCTTTCCTCCCCTCCATCCATGTCCAGCATTTCTTTTCTCTCCCCTGCCCTCCATCCACCCAGTCCAACAGTGACCCTCCTCTTCCCTGTCCCCATACCCAGTGGCCCTCCTTTCCCCTGCCCTCCATCCACTCAGTCCAGTAGTGACCCTCCTCTCCCCTGCCCTCCATCCACTTAGTCCAGCAGTGACCCTCCTCTCCCCTGCCCCCATGCCCAGTGGCCCTCCTTTCCCCTGCCCTCCATCCACTCAGTCCAGCAGTGACCCTCCTCTCCCCTGCCCCCATACCCAGTGGCCCTCCTTTCCCCTGCCCTCCATCCACTTAGTCCAGTAGTGACCCTCCTCTCCCCTGCCCCCATACCCAGTGGCCCTCCTTTCCCCTGCCCTCCATCCACTTAGTCCAGTAGTGACCCTCCTCTCCCCTGCCCCCATGCCCAGTGGCCCTCCTTTCCCCTGCCCTCCATCCACCCAGTCCAGCAGTGACCCTCCTCTCCCCTGCCCCCATACCCAGTGGCCCTCCTTTCCCCTGCCCTCCATCCACCCAGTCCAGCAGTGACCCTCCTCTCCCCTGCCCCCATACCCAGTGGCCCTCCTTTCCCCTGCCCTCCATCCACTTAGTCCAGCAGTGACCCTTCTCTCCCCTCCCTTCATTCCGCCCTCTCCCCGTTCCTTCCCCCCCCCTCCCCAGCGAGCCAGTTCTCCTCCCTCCCTCCGGATCCGTCCCTCACCAACGACCTTCGAATGTTTCACCTGCCCGGCCCGCTAGCGCTGACTCTCCACTGCCGGTTCACGCTTCAAAATGGCCACCGAGACTTCTCGCGAGGCCGCCTCTGAAAGTCTCGGCGGCCATTTTTAAAGCGCGAACCAGCAGGGGAGAGAGTGCTAGCGCCTAGCGGGCAGGCAAAGGATTCGAAGATCAGGTCGGTGAGGGACGGATACGGAGGGAGGGAGGAGAGCCGGCTCACGGGGGGGGGGGGGAAGGAGAAGGAACGGGGAGAGGGTGGGGTGAAGGGAGAGCTGCCTGTTGCCAGCCCTGCGTTTGGGGGGGCATTGCCCCCCCTCGCCCCCCCCAGTCTACGCCCATGGATGTGGGTATTTGCACCATGTTTTTGTTGGTTCAAATGGACATGCCTACATTTATGTGTGATCCCCAGGACTTAAATGCTATTTTATAAACTGTGCCTAACATTAGACATCCACCTGCAAATAGTTATTGCTAATGGGAGATAATCAATTAGTGGTGTTAACAGGCACAGATTGGAACCAATTAGGGGTCATGTGCTGATCCAAGATCTGAGTGCTTCTCTGACAACAATCACATCTAACTGTTGTCGTGAACATCTCAAATGGGGGCGTGCCCATGAGAGGGGCATGGGTGAGTCAGGGACAGTCCAAGAAGGTAGGCGTGGAGGGGCATAATTGAATGAAAACATCTATCTCCATGGGTGTTTATCTCCGAGAACGGGTCCGTGAAGGGGCGGACCGAACTGTATTTTCGAAAAAAATAGACGTCCATGTTTTATTCGACAATTTGTGAGCTGGGCGTTTTTGTTTTTCAGTGATAATGGAAAATGAAAGCGCCCAGCTCAAAAACGAATAAATCCAAGGCATTTGTTCGTGGGAGGGGCCAGGATTCGTAGTGCACTGGTCCCCCTCACATGCCAGGACACCAACCGGGCACCCTAGGGGACACTTTTACAAAAACAAAAAAAAAGGTAAAAGAGCTCCCAGGTGCATAGCACCCTTCCCTTGTGTGTTGAGCCCCCCAAATCCTCCTCAAAACCCACTGCCCACAAGTCTACACCATTACTATAGCCCTAAGGGGTGAAGGGGGGCACCTACATATGGGTACAGTGGGTTTGGGGGGGTTGGACGACTAAGCATTAAGCAGCACAATTGTAACAGGTAGGGGGGGGATGGGCCTGGGTCCACCTGCCTGAAGTCCACTGCACCCCCTAACAACTGCTCCAGGGACCTGCATACTGCTGCCAGGGAGGTGGGTATGACATTTGAGGGTGAAAATAAAAAGTTGTGAAACATCATGTTTTGTGGTGGGAGGGGGTTAGTGACCACTGGGGGAGTCAGGGGAGGTCATCCCTGATTCCCTCTGGTGGTAATCTGGTCATTTAGGGCACTTTTTGGGGCCTTATTTGTGAAAAAACAGGGTCCAGGAAAAGTGCCCTAAATTCTAGCTACAAACGTATACTTTTTTTCCATTATCGGCGAAAGGCGCCCATCTCTCCTCGGCCGATAACCACGCCCCAGTTCCACCTTCGCCACGCCTCCGACATGCCCCCATCAACTTTGTACGCTTCCGCGATGGAGTGCAGTTGAAAACGTCCAAATTCGTCTTTCCATTATACCGATTTATTCGTTTTTGTGAGATAAACGTCTATCTCCCGATTTGGGTCGAAATCTAGGCGTTTTTCTCTTTCAATTATAAGGTGGATAGTATTACAAAACACTGGCCTGAATTACACTAGCTTTTATGAGTTGTAAGTCCCACACCCACAGTTAGGTGCGACTTGCACATTGAGCCCATATTCTACAAGGGGGTCTTTTACAAAACTGCAATAGCATTTTTAGCTCGCGATAGAAATCAGCTGGTGGTAAACGCCGAGATGCCTATTATATTCCTATGTCTATATATATATATATATATATATATAAATATAGATAGATAGATAGATAGATAGATAGATAGATAGATAGATAGATAGATAGATAGATAGATAGATATAGATATAAGTTGTGGCAAACAATTTACTTGGTAGGGAATAATAACTTAGAATTGCAGGTAGTGCAGGCTCTAAATTTTTAAATTAAATTAACTGCACCCACTGTGAAATTCCCATCCCAATAACTGGTTTTGTAGCAAACTCATTTCTTCCTTGGTGAGTACATACCACCCTGCACACCCCAGTATGCTTGTTCACTTTCCTCTTCTCTCTCAGGTCTATTATTCTGCTTCTCTCTCCTGCCATCCCCTTCATACGTCTCTTAATTCATGCAACAGCCCATTCTGCTCCCTGCTGCTGCTTCCTAGACTCCTAACTAGAGCCCAAAGAGGCCTCTGTCTCTCATCTGGGAGCAAAGATGATTCCACTACCAGTTCCCAGGCCCATTTAGGGGCTGAAGATGATGATATTTCCTATTCCTGGGGCTGCCTTGTCAGCCACAAACTTTTACCTATTAAGAGGTAGGATTTCAATCTATGTATCTATATATAGGTAGACATACACCCCCTAATTCTATTAAAGTTTGGGTGTTTGCCCAATTTGCGTGTACAATTTAATTGAATAATGGGCTAATTAGCACTATTATTTGGCAATTTAATAAGCAATTATTGACACTAATTAGATTTAATTGAAATGCTTGTGCATACATTTAGGTACAGGATCTGCGTGTAAATTTTATACGCATGTCAAAAAAAGGGGGTGTGGAAAAGGGAGGGTCAAGGGCAGATCAGGGATTTCCTTTAGGTAATGCATGTAGTTAGATAATAAGGGCATATTGTGCCTACATTTATGTATGGGTATTTCCATCACATTTTAGTTGGTGCAAATGGCTGCACCTAAAGTTAGGCACAATTCTTGTGCGTAAGTGCTATTCAACAAACCACTCTTAACTTTAAGCACATTTTGAAGACTAGTGCTTTTTTCGGCACTATATAATGAATTCACCCCATACAGCGCACTTCGGTTAATTACAAGGCCTTGGGGACTGAAGTTTAATTTGCACGTAACCAATGTGACCCTTTCTGAACTGTGTCTCAGTTACCACATGTATCGCTACATACACAGCCAGTGCAGCACCATTTATGCAATAATAGGACAGTAATGGTGATGACACACCAATGAAAGGATACCACATATGCTAACTGTGCATATAAACAGACTGCCAGTCAAGTGGGCACATATAAATAGGATCAGTTAAGTGCAAGAATATAAGCACAGCATGCGCTTATGGCTGGTGTGCTTAATTAAAGTGAATGCGCATTAAAGTTTATGGTGGAAAAGCGGGACCAGCAGTCCGTATTGCAGGTAAGCAGAGTATGCATTTATCCGATATGCATATAAGTGATGTACCCTGTATTATATCTTAAAAACAGCAAACCTATGCACAAAACAGATTTGTATACAATGATTCACTCTGCCCTATGTCAGCTGTAACTCATATTGGTTTATTGGTGTGTCTTAGCAAAAGTACTATCATTAGCCACATTGGTTGTGCGGCAGGGAGGAGAATGGGCTGTTGCACAGATGAAGAAGAAGGAGGAGAGACATATGAAGGGGGTGGCAGGAGAAAGTAGCAGAGTAATAGACCTGAGAGAGAAGAGGAAAGTGAAAAGTGCACTGGGGTGTTCTGGGTGGTTTGTACTCACAAACTACCTCCAATTCAGAAAAGATCTAGACCTATCTTTTCAAGAAATTCTACGATTAATTTATGAGCAATAACAAAATTTCATTAACCATTATGTAACAACACTGCAACACACAAATTTGTAATTGTAATACATAAATGTAATCTTTAATCATTACTAAATGTAAGCCACATTGAACCAAAAATCGTTTTTGGATAATTGTGAGATACAAGAATGCATACATAAATAAAGAGCAAGATTAATTAAAAACAGCACATTTACATAGAAACATCCCTCCCAAATATCTTATTTGATAGAACAAATTAAGAGTATTTCATTGGCTCATCTTAACACAATTTAATTGTACAATTATATGAGTATTCAAAGTTCATGCCTACCACATTCTTTGGATAATATATAGTTTCTGTTTCTATTGCATCCTGCAAAGAGCTAGCAGAGCTATTCAAACTGTACTACAGAATAATGGAAGGAAAATAAAAATACTCACTGGTTCTGGTCATTAGACGTACCTCTCAAGGCTCTTATGAGAGGTAGTAATGGCACAGAATGTCCCGGCAATAGAACAAAAGGAAATGAAAGCCAGCTGGGTCAAAAGAACTATAACATGCAGTACTCTGTGAATCATCCACATTTCAAGATGGACATTCTCACTGGAAAGTCACTCTGTTTGTTCTGCCACCATCACTCTTACAGAAATAATCCAGTAATATTATCAGTCTGATAGCATCAGCCTTTGGCAGGACAAGGTACAGTGTACAGAAAAAGCGATCCACAGAGAAGCAAATCTTATTAAATATTCACAATCCTATGATAAAAGGGAGGCATTTAGAGATGAATTACTGTGGTCACCCTATCACCAGGCAGACGATCCCCCAGATTCTATCTATGGCACCCAGATTTGGACGCACTTCCAAGATGTGCATAGAACTTAATTGGCTAATGAGCTGTTAACCATCAATAATTGAATGTTAAGAACCAATTATGGACATTAATTGGCACTGATTAGGATTTGCAAACACATCTGGCTGTTCACTATTCTATAATGCTGGGTGCCTAAATCTCATAGCGTACAACCCAAAGAGGGGTGTGGCCATGGGAGGGTGTTCAAAAAGTTGTGAGCAGTCTTATAGGATAGTGAGTCAGCACACCCAGCTTGGGTGCCAGTTTCAGTAGGCATAAGTCTGGTGCCCAGAGAATTGGCATTAAGCATTTTCTATAAACGGTGTATGCCATTTATTGAATAGCCAGCGGTATAGCTACCACTGAGTGAGCCTGCAAAATGGCCATTGCCATCTGATGGTAGGGGCTGCCTGCGTTATAAACCCTCCTTCATTCCTCACCTTCCACAACTCTGGAATCCCTCTATATCTATGTCCGCAAAGGATCAACATTTCTACAACCCCCCCTCCCCATAGGATTGACATATTTCTACCCCCCCCCCCTTTCACACACCATCTCCCCTGCAGTTCTCAAAACATGCTGCGTGTCACTAGCAGAGACAATGACTGAAACAGACTGCCTCTGCCTGGCCCCGCCAGGACCTTTCCTGTGCCGTGTTGTGCAGGGCTGGGCAGAGGCAGTCTATTTCATTTGTTATTTCTGCTGGTAACACACAGCGTATTTTCAAGACTGCATGGGAGAGAATGTCCCACACAGGGCGGAGGGGAGGGGAGGGGAGGGAGGGGAGGGGAGGGGAGGGGAGGGATGAGAGTTAGATTCCAAGCGCATGAGTAGGGGAGGGGAGAGATAGGGGTTAGAGAGATTCTAGACCTGTGCTGGAGTGGGGGGGGGGGGGGATTGGGAGAAAACTAGACCTGCCCAGGAGGAAAGGGATAGAGAGATCCTGGACCTGCATTGGGGGTGAGAGCAGCAGCAGCAGCAGTGGCGAGAGATATGTAGAGATGCTGGATCTGAGAGAAGAGAGGAATCTGGAACAAAGAAGAGGGAAGAAAATGGCAGACCAGCAGGGAGGATATAGGAGGAGAGTTGCTGGATCATAGGGGAGCAGAAGGCAAAAAGAACAAGAAAGAGACCTTGAGCTACCCATGAGTAGGGGGGAGGAGGGATTGGGGTTAGAGAGATTCTGGACCCATGCTGGGTGTGGGGGGGGATGAATGGGAGAAAAACTGGACCTGCCCAGGAGGAAGGGAATAGGGAGATCCTGGACCTGCACTGGGGGTGGGAGCAGCATCAGTGGCGGCGAGAGATGTATAAAGATGCTGGATCTGAGAGGAGAGAGGAATCTGGAGCAAAGGAGAGGGGGAAAAATGCCAGAGCAGCAGGGAGAAAAATAGAGGGAGAGTTTCTGGGTCGGAGGGGGACAGAAGGAAAAAAGAACAAGAAAGAGACCTTGAGCAAAAAGATGAGAAAGAGAGGGGGAAAGATGCTGGTTCTGAGGAGGAAGAGAGGGGGAAAAGAGGGGGAAAGAGAGAGGCTGAGCCAGGGGTAGGGTGGAGGAAAGGAAGAAAGGAGAAGCTGGATATGGGGAGTGCAGTGCTGTAGCGAGGGCTAATGACACCCGGGGTGGGTCGCCGCTGCGCACCCCCCCCCCAGGTGCAGCACGGCGTGACCCCCCCCAGGTGCAGCACGGCGTGACCCCCCCCCCTCTGTGGCGCACCCCCCCCTCCGGAGCGAACCCCCCCCCCCCCCCCCGGAGCACAACCCCCCCCGGACCGCATTCTTACCTGCGGGAGGGCCGATCCGCCCTGAATGCATGTCACTCGGAGCTGCGTCGGCCCCGCTGGTTCCCTGCTCTCTCTGCCCCGGAACAGGAAGTAACCTGTTCCGGAGCAGAAGGAGCAGGGAACCAGCGGGGCCGGCACCCCCCGAGCACATGCACCCGGGGCGGACCGCCCCTCCTGCCCCCTCCTTCCTACGCCACTGGGGGAGTGACAGGGACATAGAGGAGTAGTGCTGCCAAACGTGGAGAGATAGTGACATAGTGGGAATGCTAGACAGAGTAAAATAGAGACACAAAGGAGAGATGCTAAACATGAAGGAAGGATAGGGACACTGAGAGGGCAGTTGATGAACATGGGGGAGGATATAAAAAGGGGCACAAAGGGAAAATGCTGGACAGGAGTAACAAGAACACAGAAGAACGGTGGATAGTGAACAAGAGAGAGAAGAAATGTCAGAAAGACAGGAGACTGAAATGAGACAAAAAAAAAAAACAAACAGAGAAGAGTGGAAAAGATATGCTGGGACCAAACCAATGATTAGACAACAAAGGTAGAAAAAATATTTTATTTCTGAAAATATGTCAGCTTTGGGAAACATGCATCTCTAATATTTTGCATTTCAGTTTCTATTTCTATTACTCAGACCTGCCACGTCTCCCGCATTACTGCCAAAGCAGGAAATTCTCCTGCTGGCGCTGAGACAGACTGCCACCACTGCACCGCAACTGCTACTTCTGTAAATGAGCAGCAGCGGCAGCAAAACAACAGAAAGCAAGTGCGGAGCCACAGCCTTCAGGTATGCATGAATGGCTTTGCCAGTCCTCTGCCCCTACTGATGTCAACTTCCCGTTCCGGGGCAGTGGACCGACAGAGCCAACAGCACATGCCTGAGGGTTGCGGCTCCATGCTTGCTTTCTGTTGTTTTGCTGCCGCTACTGCTGCTCATCGGTAGAAGCTGCAGTGGTGGCAAGAAACCAAAGATACAAAGGGGAAGGAGAATGGAAGGGAAGGGGTGCATGGAGAGAGACAGGAGATGCCAAATGACGAGATAGGAGGAAAAATGATAGATAGAAAAGTACGGATGCTGGAAGGATTGAGAGAGGGAAAGAGAGCGAGAGAAAGAAATGATGAGTGGAAACAAGATGGGGAGAGTAAGAGGGGGCACAGTGGTGGAAAAGGACTGGAGAAAAAGAAGATGCTGGGTAGAAGGATGGAGAGAAAGGGGGAGACCATGGCTGGCAGGATGGAGAGAGAAAGAGGGAAGGTGCTGGATGGAAGGAGGGAGGGAGAGAAATAGGGAAGATGCTGGAAGGATGGAAATAGAAAGAGGGGAGAAGCTGAATGAGAGGATGCAGAAGGAAGTCCCTGGAAGGATGAGGAGAGAAAGAGGGAATGTGCTGGATAGATGGGTAGGGAGAGAAAGAAAGAAAGAAAGAAAGAAAGAAAGAAAGAAAGAAAGAAAGAAAGAAAGAAAGAAAGAAAGAAAGAAAGAAGGAAGACACTGGATGGAAAGGTAGGGAGAGAAAGATGGAAGGTTAGAGAGAGAAAGAGAAAGATGCTGGATGGAAGGATGTAGACAGAAAGGGAGAGACTCTGGAAGGATAGAGAGAGACAGTGGCTGGAAGGAAGATGAGAGAGGGTAGATGTTGGGTGGAAGGATGGGGAGAGAAAGAGGGAAGATACTCGATGGAAGTGTAGGGAGAGAAAGAAGGAAGATGCTGGATAGAAGGATAAGGAGAAAAAAGGGAAGTCACTGGATAGAAGGGTAGGGAGAGAAAAAGGGAAGACACTGGATGGAAGGGTAGGGGGAGATAGAAGGAAGACACTGGATGGAAGGGTAGTGAGAGAAAGAGAGGAGACACTGGATAAAAGGATGCAGAGAGTAAGAGGGGGAGATACTGGAAGGATGGGGAGAGAAAGATTGAAGACACTGGATGGAAGGATAGGGAGAGAAAGAGGGGAGATACTGGATGGAAAGGGGGAGAGGATAAAGTTAGCGACAAACTGGAGAATAAGAGGAAGGGGCATATGATATAGTGGAGGAGTGGCCTAGTGGTTAGGGTGGTGGACTTTGGTCCTGGGGAACTGAGGAACTGAGTTTGATTCCTACTTCAGGCACAGGCAGCTCCTTGTGACTCTGGGCAAGTCACTTAACCCTCCATTGCCACATGTAAGTCGCATTGAGCCTGCTATGAGTGGGAAAGCGCGGGGTACAAATGTAACAAAAATAAAATAAATAAATAAAATATGGGAGAACAAGGCTGAGAGAAAGATAAAAAGCCATAGGTAGATGAAATTAAAATAGGGAAATTACAGACTGGATCGTAAGAATTAATTAAATCTGGACAGAGAGGCAGAAAAATAAATTGGAGAAAAGTGAAACAGGAGGGAGAAAAATGATAAATGGACAGGAAACCCTGGCAAGAGAGCTAAGAGAAGACGAAGGAAAGCAGAAACAAGAGAATGGGACCAATACAATTGGAAAAAGTAAATGGCTGGATAACAAAGGTAGACAAAATAATTTTATTATTAATTTAGGATAAAGTAACGTGGTAGCTATGTTAATAAAGATTAAATAAATACAAATAAAACACAAAATAGAAAATAAGATGATACCTTTTTATTGGACTAATTTTTAATATATTTTTGATTAGTCTTCAGAGACCAACACTTCTTTCCTCAAGTCCATGCCCTTGGCAGCTCTGATTACTATGGCAGTTTCAGGATGTGTGTTTGCTTTTTCCAGGGATTGTTAACTACTGCTCTTAAAGAATCCCCCCTTGCAATCCCTACTACCATGGGACAGATGGCATTATAAGGGAGCCCATTTTAATTTTTCCACCAATGTCCCATTAAGTTCTAGCTATACCACTTTGCCTGATTTTTTCCATCACCCATTTTTTAGCATCATTTATAGAATTCGCTCTAATCCCACGGATTCTATATAGTGCAACTTACATTGTGCACACAGATACAGGCATATTCTATACTTGTGCGTGCAACTTAATTAGTTAACAAGCCAATCAACACCAATAATTGCCAATTAACAAGCAATTATTGACACTTATTGGCATTAGAATTTACACGCAGAACTGTCTAAGTGTATTCTATAAACTGCTGTGCATAAATTGTAAGTCACATAGAAGGGCATAATCGAAAGGGATGCCCAAGTTTTCCTGAGGACGTCCTCGCAAAATGTTCCGGTGGAGGGGCGGGTGAAACCTGTATTATCGAAACAAGATGGACGCCCATCTTTTGTTTCAATAATACGATTGGGGACTCCCAAATCTTGAAATTTAGGTCATCCTTAGAGATGGTTGTCCCTAGACTTGGTAGTTCCTGATTTTCGGCGATAATGGAACCCAAGGACGCCCATCTCAGAAATGACCAAATGCAAGCCCTTTGGTCATGGGAGGAGCTAGCATTCGTAGTGCACTGGTCCCCATGACATGCCAGGACACCAATCGGGCACCCTAGGGGGCACTGCAGTGGACTTCTGAAATTGCTCCCAGGTACATAGCTCTCTTACCTTGTGTGCTGAGCCCCCCAACCCCCCCCAAAAAGAACCCACTACCCACAACTGTACACCACTACCGTAGCCCTTACGGGTGAAGAGGGGCACCTAGATGTGGGTACAGTGGGTTTTGGGTGGGTTTTGAAGGGCTCACATTTACCACCACAAGTGTAACAGGTAGGGGGGATGGGCCTGGGTCCGCCTGCCTGAAGTGCACTGCACCCACTAAAACTGCTTCAGGGACCTGCATACTGCTGTCATGGACCTGAGTATGACATTTGAGGCTGGCATACAGGCTGGCACAAAATATTTTTAAAGATGTTTTTTGAGGGTGGGGAAGCAGTTAGTGACCACTGGGGGAGTAAGGGGAGGTGATCCCCGATTCTCTCCGGTGGTCATCTGGTCAGTTCGGGCACCTTTTTGTGGCTTGGTCGTAAGAAAAACAGGACCAGGTAAAGTCGTCCAAATGCTCGTCAGGGATTGCCTTTTTTTTTTTGAGGATGCCCATGTGTTAGGCACGCCCAAGTCCTGCCTTCACTACGCCTCCGACATGCCCCCATGAACTTTGGTCATCCCCGCGATGGAAAGCAGTTGTGGACGCCCAAAATCAGCTTTCAATTATGCTGATTTGGGTGACCCTGTGAGGATGCCCATTTTCCGATTTGTGTTGAAAAATGGGCGTCCTTCTCTTTCGAAAATGAGCCTGATAGTTGAAAAGTGGGCATGGCCATGGACATGGAATGGGCAAGTCGTGGGCATTTCTAAAATCTAAGCACACTGTTATAGAATACATCGAGCCCATGTCTAATTTAGGCATCAGCATTTATATCAAATTTTACTTTGTGTACCTGCCCGCAACTTAATTTAGTTGCGTGGACCAGTGCTGAGTGTATTTTATATACCGCACAGAAATTTAGGCTTATTCTATAAAGTATGTCTAAATTAAGACATACATTATAGAATACGATTAGGCAAATTTCATTTTGGCACCAATTTTGTAGGCATGATATACAGAATCTAGTCCAATGTGTTTTGTTTTTCAGCCAGGCTAACTAGTTACTGTACTTAAGTAAATGTTTTGTCACTTTTACTCATAAAGAAGTACAAGATAACATTTGTTACTTTTACTGAAATAATAATTGTGCCAATTATTTATTAGGATTTATTTATCGCCTTTTTGAAGGAATCCACTCAAGGCGGTGTACAATAAGAATAAATCAAACATGCGCAATAGACAATTACAGCAGTAAAAATATTCAAATAACAATACAAAGTATGGCGTGGAAGGGCATTTTCGTTATGACGTCTAAGTCCGACTTTGAACATTTTGCAAAAAAAAATCCAAAATCTAAATAAGAAAGTCATTTTCAAAAAAGAAAAAACGTCTATCTTTTTTTTCAAAAATAATCTGGATGTTTTGTTTTTTGGATGTTTTGTGATTTGGATGTTTTATTATTATTATTTTTTTTTTTTGGGGGGGGGGGGTGTCCATTTTCAATAAAAACCCATCCAAGTGCAAAATGCACAAAATCAAGCCATTGGGATGTAGGAGGAGCCAGCATTTTTAGTACACTGGTCCCCCTGACATCCCAAGACAGCAATAGGGCACCCTAGGGGGCACTGCAGTGGACTTCATAAAAAGCTCCCAGGAACACATCTCACCATTTATCCCTTACCTTGCCTGCTGAGCCTCCCAAAACCCACTACCCCCAACTGTACACCACTACCATAGCCCTTACGGGTGAAGGGGGCATCTATATGTGGTTACAGTGGGTTTCTGGTGAGTTTTGGAGAGCTCACAGTTTGTAACAGGTAGGGGGGGAAGTAGGAGCCTGGGTCCACCTGTCTGCAGTGCACTGCACCACTACTAGACTACTCCAGGGACCTGTATACTATTCTAATGGACCTGAGTATAACATCTGAGGTTGGCATAAAGGTTGGCAAGTAATGTTTTTCATCACATTTTTGGGGGGTGGGAGGGGGTTAGTGACCACTGGGAGAATAAGGGGATATCACCCCTGATTCCCTCCAGTGGTCATATGGTTATTTAGGGCACCTTTTTGTGCCTTATTCATTATAAAAAAACAGGTCTATCTCAAAACGTCTAAGTTTTAGTCCTGGACATTTTTGTTTTGTTCCATTATGGCTGCAAAATGTCTAAGTCTTACGAACGCCCAAGTTCCAACCTGAACTCGCCCCTAAAACACTCCCTTGAGATTTGGATGTACTTCTGATGGACTTCATAGAAAAACATCTAAAAATAGGTTTTGAAAATACTGATTTGGACGTTTTTGTGAGAAAAATGTCCAAATGCTGCTTTATGCCAGTTTTTAGACATTTTTCTCTTTTGAAAATGAGCCCAATAGTATACTACTTACAATGTCAACACAATACATAATAGAACATTTTAATTGACAGTGCAGGGTATAAGCAAAGATGGAACACGTGGAGGGGCATAATCGAACGAAAACGTCTATCTCCATGGGCGTTTATCTACTACTACTACTACCCCGTGAAGGGGCGGACCGAACCGTATTTTCGAAAAAAATAGACGTCCATGTTTTATTCGACAATTTGTGAGCTGGGCGTTTTTGCTTTTCAGCGATAATGGAAAATGAAAGCGCCCAACTCAAAAACGAATAAATCCAAGGCATTTGTTCATGGGAGGGGCCAGGATTCGTAGTGCACTGGTCCCCCTCACATGCCAGGACACCAACCGGGCACCCTAGGGGGCACTTTTACAAAAACAAAAAAAAAGGTAAAAGAGCTCTCAGGTGCATAGCACCCTTCCCTTGTGTGTTGAGCCCCCCAAATCCCCCTCAAAACCCACTGCCCACAAGTCTACACCATTACTATAGCCCTAAGGGGTGAAGGGGGGCACCTACATGTGGGTACAGTGGGTTTGGGGGGGTTGGACGACTAAGCATTAAGCAGCACAATTGTAACAGGTAGGGGGGGATGGGCCTGGGTCCACCTGACTGAAGTCCACTGCACCCCCTAACAACTGCTCCAGGGACCTGCATACTGCTGCCAGGGAGGTGGGTATGACATTTGAGGGTGAAAATAAAAAGTTGTGAAACATCATTTTTTTGTGGAGGGAGGGGGATAGTGACCACTGGGGGAGTCAGGGGAGGTCATCCCCGATTCCCTCTGGTGGTAATCTGGTCATTAGGGCACTTTTTGGGGCCTTATTCGTGAAAAAACAGGGTCCAGGAAAAGTGCCCTAAATTCTAGCTACAAACGCATACTTTTTTTCCATTATCGGCGAAAGGCGCCCATCTCTGTTCGGGTGATAACCGTGCCCCAGTCCCGCCTTCACCATGCCTCCGACACGCCCCCGTCAACTTTGTACGCTTCCGCGATGAAGTGCAGTTGAAAACGTCCAAGTTCGGCTTTCAATTATACCGCATTATTCATTTTTGTGAGATAAACGTCCATCTCCCGATTTAGGTCGGAACTTGGGCATTTTTCTCGTTCGATTATAAGCAGGATAGATAGGTAAGAGAGTAAAGGAAGTTGGAAAATAAGGTTTGCGGTGTGGGCTGCTTTGTAGGCCACCCCTTTACAGATGGGATGGTGTACGATGAGGTAGTTTCTCCTTGAGGGTAGGTTGCGGTAGTTTGACTAGTGACATCATGCAACGTAGTGCGGTGCCGTATACAATCTGATACACCAAAGTGCAAATTTTGAAGATCACTCTTGCTCTTATTGGTAGCCAGTGTAGCTATTGCAGTAATGGCATTGCATGGTCATATTTGGATGCACCACAGATCTGATGTGCTGAGGTATTTTGTGCTGTTTGTAGTTTTTTGAGTATGTATTCTCTGCATCCCGCATAGACCGCATTGCAGTAGTCTAACTGGGACAAAACAAAGCTTTGGACTACAATTCGGAAAGCAGTTTTTGGAAAATATGCTCTTATTTGTTGTAGTTTCCAGAGGGATCTAAATACTTTTGATGTTAATGCGAATACATGTGGTTCTAGTGTCAGGTATTAGTCAATCAGTATTCCTAGTACTTTGACATTTGTATCTAGTGTGTATTCCATTTGTTCTATATGAATTTTGTTGCTTACTATTGGTTTGGAATGGTTGGTTATCACCATGAACGTGGTTTTTTCTCTGTTGAATTTCATCTTGAAAGTTGTGGCATAGGTTTCCATCAGGTTAAGTGCACGTTTGATTTCTCTTTGTGCAGCCATGATGTCATCAGCAAAGAGGATGCATATGGTTACATCATCTGCATAGATGTATGTTTTAAAGCCTTTCACTTCTAGCTTGTGGCCCAAGGGGGGCCATCAGAATGTTGGGGAACTTTGAGGAACTCCACATTCTGGGATCCATTTCACAGATAGGGATCCTGGAATCTTCACTTTGTAGGATCTGCTGCTCAGGAATCCCTCAAATCAGGACAGGACCTTGCCCCCTATTCCTATGTTTTTTTTTGTTACATTTGTACCCCGCGCTTTCCCACTCATGGCAGGCTCAATGCGGCTTACATGGGGCAATGGAGGGTTAAGTGACTTGCCCAGAGTCACAAGGAGCTGCCTGTGCCTGAAGTGGGAATTGAACTCAGTTCCTCAGGTCCCCAGGAGCAAAGTCCACCACCCTAACCACTAGGCCACTCCTCCACTCTAGCATGTTTAGTAACAGCCCATGGTCTACCAGGTCAAAAGCTAATGATATGTCGACTTGGAGGATCATGGTCCTGCGACCTGTGCTGATCTCTTTTCTCAGGTCTGACACCAGTGATGTTAATACGGTTTCTGTGCTGTGGCTTGGGTGGAAGCCTGATTGAGAGCTGTGCAGTATGGAAAAGGTGTGTATCAGGAGTCTCTCGTGTTAATTAAAATCATCCACTTGAAATATTTGACATCGCTAATCTATCAAAACAACAGATTGGTGCGCTCTATGCACCGAGACAGAAAAAAGCTATAGTTAGCAGTAAAACTTTGAGAGTGAGCTCGTAGTTTGAAAGCATTAAATGCCTCCTTTTCCTTTGGTAATTGGCCCTGGTTAAGCATGGAAATGATATGTTTCATTAGGCAGTGTATGAATGTATTGGGGGCATTCTTTAGCAGGAAATTTGGACAGGTGTCAAGAGGGCATTGTGATTTGGCATATTTATTCACAAGATTTTTGACTATCCAGCTTATTTTCGAAAGAGAAGGCCAGCCATTTTCTGACACAAATTGGGAGATGGCTGGCCATCTCTCAAGGCCAGTCAAATTGGCATAATCGAAAGCCGATTTTGGCCGACCTCAACTGCAGTCCGTTGTGGAGCCGGCCAAACTTCAAGGGGGCGTGTCGGCAGGGTACACAAGTTGGGACAGGGGTGTGGTATGAGATGGCCGGCTTCGCCCGATAATGGAAAAAAGAAGGCTGGCCCTGACGAGCATTTGGCCGACTTTACTTGGTCCCTGAAGGTCCAAGTCCCAAAAAAGTGCCCGAACTGACCACATCAGTGGAGGAAAGTGTGAAAGTTGTCCATGTTCTATCTGCTTGCATGGGGTCTTCTGTTTTATTTATCATGTCTAGGTATCCTCTTATGTTGTTCATGGGGGTGGGGAAGACCTCTTTTGATGTTGGAGATTTTCTGTTTAAAGTTGTTTGCTAGCTCTTGGGCCAAGGGATGTTGTCTGTTGTCTGCTGTCAGATCCTGTGTGTCCAGCAGACCATTTACCAGTCCAAATTTTTTTTTTTTTATATTTAGTTGATAACCTTCTACTTTGTCTTCATAATACTTAACTTTGGCTTTCTTGATTTTTGGATCATTTTGTGCAATTGTGCTCTGCTTTCATTGGATTTGTGACAAATCCATTTCCTTTCAAGTCTTCTGCATGCTTTTTTCATCTGTGATGGTTCCTGGTTGAAGCAGGGATGGATTATTCTCCTGTGGTGATTTTTCAACTTCTCTGGTGTTATTTTGTCCAATGTTGTATGACTCTTCTCATCCCATTGATTCAAGTGTGTTAGATCAACACAACAATCCCATTGATTGTTGTGCTGATCTAACACACCACTTTGATTTATGTTGTGCCAGAATTGGTCTGCATCGATTTTTCCTCTTGTTTTCTCTGAGTTGGGATGGGCATTATGAGTTTGCTTTCTATCCCATTCTGGCCACTCCAGGATGAATGTTAGTTTGTAATATTCTGACCATGGTGTTGGTGACCATAGTGCATCTCTGATTTTCATCTCATGACAGTTTTCCAGTATGTAGGCTAGCATGTTTAGCCTGTGTCCTTTGTTGTGGGTGATGTTGGTTGTTGTATGTTGGAAGTTCCATGTGTCCAGGAAATCCATTAGGTCTTGGGTATCCCTATCATTCTGACAATCCAAGTGTAAGTTAGTGTCACCTAGTATAACCATGCTGTCATTGTGAGTGCAGGTGTTTGAGATAAAATACATGAAATCATCTTGTGCATGTGTCCACTTCCCAGGCTGTAAATAAGGTAAAGCAGATATTTCCTTGGAGTGTGTGGTCATTGAGATTACAAGTCATGATTTCCAGATAGGGGGTTATGAGGTCAGATGTGAGTTTGAGGTTAAAGAAGGATTGTAGAGAATGGTGATACTGCCCCCTCTTTTAGTGGCCTGGGTTTGGTATGAGATTTTATATCCTGGTGGGCATATATCCCTGATCATTGGGTTGTAGCGGCATCGTAGCATGTTTCGGTTATGAAAAGTAGGCCCAGTTGTTCCTCCTCTAGCCAGTCTCTGATGGTTTCTGTTTTGTTTACTATGGACCTTGTGATGATATATTCAATGGGTATTGGCAGTGTAGAACCAGTATGCTGTTTCAAGCAGTCAATTCGGACTAACTGACGTTTGGTCCCATTATTATCATTGTCTAATGTGCCTTTTCGGTTAATGGTTGTTCTGTGTCAGGTGTTGCGAGGAGGCCTATTGTTTTTCATGGGCAGACTCTTTGTGTTATCAGAATTGGTATGTTTTGTCCACTGCTGAAGACATCTGTCTAATAATAAATTAGCCAGGTTATTATCAGGTAGTAGGCCAGCCATAGTGTGTAACCCATTTCCTTGATTTGTTGAGTGGGGTGGTGTAGAGAGTAGATCTGTTTGTGGTTGTGGTCGATGATGATTTGGTTGGTGTTTGTCAAGTGTGGGAATTTGTGGATAGTGCCTAAGGTGAATGTTCCTGCCTCTTTAGTCACTTTACTGTGTGTATTCCAGTGAGGAATGGCTTACCTCTCTCTCTGCTGCTGCTCCTGCTTCTGCTAACGAATGAGGCATCAAAATTGTGATGGTGAAAATCTAGCTGGTGATAAAGAAATGGCTAGTAAATATTGTGTACTTCAGTAAATTGTGTGTGATTCTTCAGTAAATCAAATGAAACACAAAAACTGGGGGCAGGATTATGCTATTGCAAACTTTGTCACATAAACAGTGGATCATCTCATCTTAAATTTTGCTGTTCAATGAATATAGCCTATAAGAACAGTGGAATTGCCTGTGGTTGTTGAACTGGTTACTGGTCTCCAGTCAAACAGAACAGTGATGAGTCACTTTAAACCAGAGATGAAGCAGAAGATGGTAGCAATTTTTGGTGAACACACATATGTCTCTATTACAACAGACTGCTGATCGTCCCATAGAAATTTTACATTGGGGTGGCAGTCCACTGGATTGGTAGAGTCTTTAAAGAGGATGTCTGCTTGTCTGGCCTTAAGATTGATGGGTTCCTATACATTTGGAGGGATATTTTTGATATGATGTCTAAATCTGATTTTGGATGTTTTGCTGAGAAAGTCCAAAAATCAAGCGGTGAATATAGCAATTTTCAAACCAGAAAAGAGGTCTATATTTTTGTTTTGAAAATGGCCATTTGCTAGATATTTTTCTGTTCAGTGCATCTATCTTTTTGGACCATTTTTGAAAAAAAAAAAAAAAAGTCCAAGGGAAAAACACACAAAATCAAACCATTGGGATGTATGGGGGACCAGCATTCTTAGTATACTGGCCATACAGACGTCCCAGCAGAGCAGTGGGGCACCCTAGGGGGTGCTGCAATGGACTTCAGATAAAAGGTCCTAGGTGTACATCTCACTGTTACCCCCTTGTGGTGGAAAATGTGAGTCCTCCAAAACCCGCTGTACTCAACTGTACACCACTACAACAGTCCTTATGTCCGCAAGTGTCTACATGTAGGTACAGTTGGTTCCCTTCTCCACAGTGCACTGCACCAACCACTAGGCTACTCCAGGGAACTGCTTGTTGCTCTAATAGAACAGGCCATATCATCTGAAGCTATCATAGAGGCTGGCATGTACTGCTTCATTCACATCTTTGAGGAGTGGAATAGGGTCAGTGACCACTGGGGGAGTAATCAAGGATGATATAGCAGTAAGTGACACCAAACTAAAGATCATTAGGACCACACCCTGACACAGCCAATGGCGAAACACGATCCATGTTGGAGGCAGGTCCTGTAGTTGAGATAAATACAGTTACCATTTTGTTTGAGAATCATCATATAAGTATAAGAATTTAATTTGAAATTAATAAAGAGTGACCGATGAGGAGGCAGGCGAATAGTGGATTGGGTGGTCGGTGTGAAAAAAGTTGCTGCTGAGGCCTATTTTAGAGTTGAAGTTATATATACGGTTATGAAATGTCTGTATAGTGCTGGGTACTAGTAATTTATTAACTCCTCCAGTGGTCATTTGTTCATTCAGATGTTCATTGAGGGCACCATTTTGTGACTTAGTCATGATTGAAACAGTTCTAGACCAAAATAACTTTTAGCTCTGGACATTTTTGTTGTGTTCTATTACGGCAGAAAAACATCCAAGTTTTGGTAATGCCCAAATCCCACCACTTGCACCCCTCCCCCTTTGTGATTTGAATGTACTGCATATAGAAAAAGTCTTAAAATGGTTTTCAAAATAGAGATTTGGACATTTTTGCAAAACAAAACATCTATTTGCCACTTTGTGCCACTTTTTGGACATGTTTCTGTTTCAAAAATGAGCTCCTTGACATTCTTGCATCAATTCTCAAAGATATTCAAACAGAGTTTTCCATCAGAAAGCTTTCTTTGCAGCTGGACAGCATGACAATGATAATGAAGTTGAAGATGCAAGCGATGAATTAGACAGTTCTACTTCTAATGCAGATAATGATAACAGTGATTTTAACGTATCCTTTGCTATATGGAAGTCAAACGTTTCAGACAGAGATTCCCTTGATCAATATGTGCAGACCCAGTCAGAAGACATCAGTAATATTGAAGCCTGGCCTGATTTGAAGGAACTTTTTATCAGACTGAATAGCCCACTTGCTGCCAGTAGTAAATTTAAAATGAATCGGAGAAAATATTTCTTCACTCAACGTGTAATTAAACTCTGGAATTCATTGCCAAAGAATGTGGTAAAGGCGGTTAGCTTAGCGGAGTTTAAAAAAAAGGTTTGGACGGCTTCCTAAAGGAAAAGTCCATAGACCATTATTAAATGAACTTGGGGAAAATCCACTATTTCTGGGGTAAGCAGTATAAAATGTTTTGTACTTTTCTGGGATCTTGCCAGGTATTTGTGATCTAGATTGGCCACTATTGGAAACAGGATGCTGGGCTTGATGGACCTTTGGTCTTTCCCAGTATGGCAATACTTATGTACTTATGTAGTTGTTGAACTCCTTTTTAGCTGTGCTGGTTTAATAATGACTCACAAATACATTCGCAGGAGTGACAGCAATTTTTAAAAACTTAGGGCTTCTTTTACTAAACTGCACTAGCGATTCCCTCGTGGCAAATGAGAGGAAGCTCATTTCATTCCTATGGGCCTCCTCTCATTTGCCACGCTAGGAATCGCTAACGAAGTTTAGTAAAAGAGGCCCTTAGTTTTTCTAAAAGTAAACTGCTTTGAATTGTAGAGCAATAAAGGTGTTGGGATAAAAACATTAACAATAGTAGCATTCTTTGTATTTGCGTTTTTAATACTTAAGTAAAAGTTGGAAGTAAACAGTTTACCTTTTACTTCCTACTTTTACCTAAGTATTAAAATATACATTTATTTTTACTTTTACTTAAGTTCTTTGACCTAGTACTTTGAACAACGCTGCCCATCATTGATGCAAATAGTACTGAGCACTGAGCAAAGTTACCAGAATAATGAATGTAACACAGGGAAAATTAGGTAACACACTCTCTCTCTCTGCTAGCAGTTGCTCTTTTGAGTCCATTATTAACTGAGTACAGCAGTAACCATTCCTGCAAGAGATTAACAGAGCTGACAGGGAGGGAAACACAGTAACTTAAGGTAAACTACCTATAGGAGATTAGCTTCACCATTAGTATCAATCTGTTTAGTTGTTCCTCTCAAATAATGGGTAGCACTTAGCAGTCATATTTAGTCACAGATATGGGACTATTGTAGCACAAACATCGGGAAATGGCAAATTAATGACATCACAATTTACTTCATGATCACATCACCAAACGAAGATATAAAGCAAGAGCCTCGAGAATAGACGCCTCTTCTTGTGCTCTGAACACTCTGAGGTGTTGGGCACTGATTTTTCTCCTGTTATGCATGTTGGCCCCCGCCCTGGCATCATTTCTAACCATCTCATTAAGTTCTATTTCACAGTCCTAATGTCACCAGTAATGTTTTTGTTAAGGAATCTCCTACTTTTTGGCATGCATAGATGCTCAAACCTCTGCTACAGCTGACCATGATGCTGTCAGCGTGAGCTGGGAGAGTTCCCCACTCTGGACTGGTGATCCATGGATGCCACTGGGTGAGGAACTCTGTTCCTTCTTTCCACAGCATCAGCCATGGGAGGAAGGTGAAGGCCGAAATGTTATACATCATGGGGACTCGAATATAAGCCATTTCTATAGCACTAGTAGATATAAGCAGCACTGTACACAGGTACAATGATGCAGGTACTTTCTGTGTCCTTAGAGGGCTGACAATCTAAGGTGCTTTTTGTACCTGGGGCAATGGAGGGCTAAGTGACTTGCCCAGGGTCACAGGGAGCTGCAGGAACCTTTTCTTGGGCAAAAAATTCTCAGTTTATATTTGAGTATATGGTACTTTGTACATCTAGAGCTGCAAAAGCAAGACTAAAATTTATCTATTCCATTAGATTAAGGGGATTAAAGACCTAACATTTTGTACTTGTCTTTCACATCTTCCAAATCCTCCATGCTTTAAGAATTATGTTAAGGCCTTGACAAAAGCATCTAACACAAGAGCAGCAGTTGACGGATTGGTTAATGGTTAGAAAATTCAGGGTCAATAGTTTAGGACAGTCAGATATAGAGAATCAGAGAATACAGGTATAATCAAGAACAGGAACACTGAACAAGGAAGGAAAAGAGGAATGAAACAGGAATGTAAGACACAGCAGGAGAAAACAAAAGTACACCAGGGAGCAACTACGGCAAAGTAGCCAGTCACTAGTCCAAAAATGGTCTGGATAGCCAGCAGCACCTGGTATGTACAGGGTGAGGCAAAAAAAAAAAAAAAAAAAATCTCCTGGAGTTTTTTGCTGTTTTCTCAGCAACTGCTTGGAATTTCATAGCAAAATTTTACAGTTTTACATTTTTATTTGTTGTTAACATCTACATTTATGTGCCAAGTGGAATGAGATTATCTTTAAACTAGTAAAAAAGGCCCGTTTCTGAGACCAATGAAACGGGCACTAGCAAGGTTTTCAGCGGAGTGTGTATGCTTGAGAGTGTGTGTGTGAGAGTGACTGTGTAAGAGAGAGAGACGGAGTGAATGTACAAGTGTGGGTGTGTGTGACATAGTTTGAGGCTGTCTTTGTGAGAGTGTGTGTGTGTGAGAAAGAATGAGAGTGTGCGGCAGGGGCCCCCCCTCCGTCAAGGTGTTTTGGAAAAGAAGCAGGAGATCCCAAGGGGTCACGTTTTGACGCGAGGGCGTGGCAGACACTCATGGAGAAAAAGCGATCTACACCATGACACATTTAGAATGTTGGGTAACTTGAGGCTTCATTAGAATGTTGGAGGTGCGTTTTATATAGAGAGATATGGTGAAGTTAAAGATTTTTTAGAGTGACCACCCAGAAATTTTCATGCGTTCAAAAATGTTGCACTGTAAAACTTCAGTTAAGAAGTGTGCTCCTGTGTTTGTTACATTTTAAACTCATTCAGTAGTGTGCACTTCAGTGTTCGCTACAACAGATATTAGGTCATTTTTTTAGACAGTATAGAATGCAGAGAAGTTTGACTTGTACACTATACAGGTACTCCTGAGGCAGGCCCTCATGGCCAAAACACGATTTGTGTCGAATCCATTACATATTTCTGAATAAAACTCCTGCTGTGAACTCCAGTCCGTTGGATGTTTTTTCCACATCATTCTTTTTGTCACCTTTGTTGTGTTTGCCTGCACTGTAAAACTACCATTATCTGACCCCCCCCCCCCAAAAAAAAAAGAAACAACAGGGTACCAGCTTACTTTCGTAAACAATAATTTGAATAATTTGTATTTGATAATATGATCATTTACAGATCATTTCTTTAAAAGCATTTTGGTTCGGAACCACAATCATGGGCAAGGTGCTGGTAGTGGACAAAATGAGACACTGCATGAACACGTTTTTGAAGCAAAGGCGATAATGGCTGCCTATCATCTCAAGAACTGGAAGCTTAGCACTATGAAGTTGGCTTGACTGCAAAATTCCGACACATTGTTAATTGTATCATATGAATGATGTTATTTTTGCTATGTTTTAGTTTGAACAATTTTAACATGCAGAAATCGCTAGGTTGTAATGCTACAATGTCAGTAACATCAGCATATAGGAGGTAGTGTTCTATTGTGGATTAAAAACTGGTTAAAAGATAGAAAACTGATCAGTATTCTCAATGGAGAAGGGTAGTTAATGGGTTCCCCAGGGGTCTGTCCTCGTACCGCTGCTTTTTAACATATTTATAAATGACCTAGAGATGGGAGTAACTAGTGAGGTAATTAAATTTGCTGATGACACAAAGTTATTCAAAGTCATTAAATCGTGGGAGGATTGTGAAAAATTACAAGAGGACCTTATGAGACTGGGAGACTGAGCATCTAAATGGCAGATGACGTTTAATGTGAGCAAGTGCAAAGTGATGCATGTGGGAAAGAGGAACCTGAATTACAGCTACGTCATGCAAGGTTCCACGTTAGGAGTCATGGACCAAGAAAGGGATCTAGGTGTTGTCGTTGATGATACATTGAAACCTTCTGCTCAGTGTGCTGCTGCGGCTAAGAAAGCAAATAGAATGTTAGGTATTATTAGGAAAGGAATGGAAAACAAAAATGAGGATGTTATAATGCCTTTGTATCGCTCCGTGGTGCGACCGCACCTCGAATATTATGTTCAATTCTGGTCACTGCATCTCAAAAAAGATATAGTGGAATTAGAAAAGGTGCAGAGAAGGGTGACGAAAATGATAAAGGGGATGGGACGACTTCCCTATGAGGAAAGGCTAAAGTGGCTAGGGCTCTTCAGCTTGGAGAAAAGGTGGTTGAGGGGAGATATGATAGAGGTCTATAAAATAATGAGTGGAGTTGAACGGGTAGATGTGAAGTGTCTGTTTACGCTTTCCAAAAATACTAGGACTAGGGGGCATGCGATGAAGCTACAATGTAGTAAATTTAAAATGAATGAGATAAATGTTTTCTCCACTCAATGTGTAATTAAACTCCGGAATTCATTGCCAGAGAATGTGGTAAAGGCGGTTAGCTTAGCAGAGTTTAAAAAAGGTTTGGACGGCTTCCTAATGGAAAAGTCCATGGACCATTATTAAATGGACTGGGAAAATCCACTATTTCTGGGATAAGCAGTACAAAATGTTTTGTACTTTTTTGGGATCTTGCCAGGTATTTATGACCTGGATTGGCCATTGTTGGAAACAGGATGCTGGGCTTGATGGACCTTTGGTCTTTCCCAGTATGGCAATACTTATGTACTTATGATATTCAGCAGGGACATACATAAGATACTTATTCAGGTCCCAGCTAAATATCGGCCAGGACACACAAAAGCATTTTTAACTGCAGAACCCTCCCCTATCCCAATCTCCTGTCCTACCCTCTCTCCAAAGAAAATTCAAGGCATGCCCGAACCCCCCTACCCCTGTAGACCCCCCAGTTTCTGATGGTCTCGCAGGGCATACAGGCAGGAATGATACCCACTTACTCCTGCTTCGTGTGGCTGCCTGTTCCAAATGGCTGCCAAAATCTATAGTGGCAGTCTCGCGGTACTATCATGCCCACATCTACTGACTTCTCAGGCAGCCCAAGAATTCAAATATTGCTTTCCCTGTTCCAGCTGGCCATATCCTCAAAGTCTGCCTGTAACCGCTGAATACTGATCATATTTGCTGTGATTTCAGGAGCAGTTTGCTCAAACTTTTCCATTTGCTCCTCGAGTGTGGTAAGCTTTTCTAATGATTTTTTAAGCAGTCTAGTTAAGTTTTTCAAAATGCTCTGGACTTGTTTCATGGCTTCCAGATGTGCCTACATCATGTTCCAAAGGGCAAGTAGCAATACCATCAGTGGGACCATCACTGCCACCATGGCCTTGTGCTTTGATGCCTCCATCTTCTCGGTGATGGAGGATCAGTTTTGTGGCGTTTTAATCCAGGGTGGACAGAATATTGGGTATCCAATTTTGCATCCATTATGGTTGACATTTTTCTGTAGTTGTCAGCAGTATTAATCACAGCTTTAGTTGAGTTTGGAGGCCATTATTTATTAAAATCAGGCCTGTTTGCACAGATATCTCAGCTTATGCGACCTCTGGAGATATGCTCCAGAGCATCTTCTCTTATGTATTTTTTAAACAATTTATATAAATCTAGGCATGTTAATCTAGATTTGCCAAAAAAACAGCTTGCACTATGTAGAAACTACTAGGGATGGGCAGTCAACATTTCCTCTGTCATTTCCAGTCATTGGCAAATGAAAACGAGCAGAAAAAAACATGACCGGTCATGTTTTTTTGTTTTACAACAGGATGCCAGAAGGAAGAGAAGGTATCATATGCATAACTTTTCTCCTTCTCTTCCCTCCCCCCTCCCCTTACTTCCAGTATCCTTGAAATCATCAATCCACATTGCGGATACTTACTGAAAATATCAGTTTTTGTCACAGGATATGGAGGAAATTAGGTCAATTTGTCATTTGATATTTTATGGATAAATGGACATCTACAGTAGCAGTTGATCACTACAGTTGCCATCTCTAAGTCCAAGCAGATGAGGACTGACTTAAAATTCTAAACAGATATGTGTCTGGAGAAGGAAAGAACAGAGGAGGTATCATAGAGACATTTAATACCTCCAAAGTATACATGTACAGGATTCAGGCCTCTTTCAAAACTCTGGAATGAGGAGTGATAACATGAACGTGAAAGGGGACAGACTCAGGAGTAATCTAAGGAAATATTTCTGTACAGAAATGGTTGTAGATGTGTGGAACAGCCTCCCAGTGGAAGTGGTGCTGTCAAAGACTTTATTTGAAAGCAAGAAAACTTGAGACAAGCACAGACGATCTCTGAGGGAGAGGAAAAGACTGTAAAGCTGAGGAGCTGGTGTTGATAGGCAGACAGGATAGGTCACATGCTGCCCAATATTCAGCGCTATTTAACTGGACAAGAACGGCTTGTGGTCAGTTAAATAGCCTTAAGTCAGTTAAGCGCTAATATTCAGCATAAGATTGCCAGCTATTTCAGCTTGATATTAGCACTTAGCAGCTAGCCCGGTCATACGACATAGTCGGTTAGCATCAATATTCATCGACTAACCGGCTAAGTTTAGTAGCCAGATAGACTTGGGAGGGGCCAAAAGATAGATGTGTAGCTCCTATTGTAGAAGGAGAAGTGACGTCCATGTTCAAAAAGATTGACGTACATATTTAGAGCTGGTATTTGGCATGTCCAGGTTACAGAAAGGTGCTCCAATTGAGCATTTCTCCATTAACTGGAGTGAGGGAAGTCACAGTATATATTTTCCTGTCCCTGGAGGGTTCAGAATTTTTTTAAAAAAGAAAAGAAACAAAAATGACAAAAATCAGGACTTGAACCAGCAAGTTTATCCTTCAGTTATCTTTGTAGTTCTGACAGAATCACATCTCCTTGAGAAAGCATAGGCCAGAAGTACCTGTCGTCCAAGAAAAGCCTGAGAAAAGCTATAAATGATGGAAATGCTAGATTGCAATGTACAATGTAAACAAAATCCTGGAGCTTTGTGGAGCCTGCAAGAAGCTCATGTGTGGAAAGTGTTCCAGAAAAGTTGAGAAGTGTCTGTGTGGCATACATTCCAGAATAACTGATATTTATAGAATGACTCTCATTTTAGAAACACCTTTGATTTTTACTTCAGTTTGTTCAATTGTTCATATTTTATTTTTCCCACTTGACTTTCTATAATTGTTTGAAAAATGAATTATGAATGTGAAAAGGGCAACCAAAACTGCTTTTTTGAGTTTCAGCCAAAACAGAATCTGCAGCCAAAAACATTTGATCACTTTGATGAAACCAGATCTGTAGCAGAAACTTACTGCTTTGTTTTGGTTGAAGCCAAAACAAAAAATAAATGAAGCCTTATCTGGCCTCTGCCCCCTTTTCTTACCCCCAGACCTTCCTTCAACTTGCCTCTTACCACCTAGCTGCCTGAAGCCCCCTTCCCTCACCCCAGGCCTGCCTTACAATCCACGGTGGTCTAGGGGTGTAGTCAGGGCAGGAGAAATTCCAAGATGCTGCTGTTCATGCTGGCTCTACTTTCAAAATGGTTGCCATGACCTCTCACGAGGCTGCCGCTAGAGGTTGCAGCAGTCATTTTGCGATTGTAAGTTAAGCCTGGCTCTGCTCTCAATATGGCTTCTGCAACCTTTAGCTTACAATCACAAATGGCTGCCACGACCTCCTGTGAAAGTTTCACAAAATTGCAGCTACAGGTTTTGAGAGTGAAGCTGACATGGGCAAGAGCGATTAGGGATTGCTCCTGCCCCATCTACACCCCTAGACTACCAGAGATTGTAAGGTAGACCCAGGGGAGCCTAAGATTAAAAGGCTATTCCTGTTTGAAGGGGAAGGAAGGAAGGGTATTCTTGTTGGCGGGGAGGGGGGGTGGGGAGGTAGGAACTGAAAACACATGGTAATTTTTATGCAAAACCAAAAACCAGCCAACACTTTAAAAATATGCTAAACCAAAACCACCCCCAAACTGGGCCACTTTCAGTGCCAAACCTGATCCTGAAACCAAATTTTGGTTGTCTCTATCAGTGATTTTTGTATTACAGAAAACAACAAATTTGCTTGTGCTTCTGTCAGTAGCTGTAAGTTGTATCTCCTACTTTTACATAGAAGCAATTTTAAATTAGGGTTAAAATTATCCCATTGGTCATTCTAGATATGGAAAATTATTGGTAGGTCTAGACTCTAGTGTTAAGTGAGAAGGAAGAAAATACACCCTTAATTCAGCTGCAATATTTATCTTCTATATACTTGTAGTGCTGCCATCTACTGACACCACAAAATTATTACATTCCTTATGCTCCTTTTTCCTTAAAGTACCATCTCTGATATTACTCGTACATTGTGGCATGTAAAATCATCCTCAACAGTGGCGTACCAAGGGGGGGGGGGCGGTGGGGGCGGTCCGCCCTGGGTGCACGCCGCTGGGGGGTGCCGTGGTGCGTGCCTGCTCTGAGTTCGCTGACTTCGCGTGTTCGCTGCAGCTCCCTCTGCCCTGGAACAGGAACCTGTTCCGGGTCAGAGGGAGCTGCAGCGAACGCACGAAGTCAGGGAACTCTGAGCAGGTGCGCACTGCTGCACCCCCCCAGCGGCGTGCACCCGGGGAGGGTCCGCGCTGCATCGGGGAGGTGCTGCACCCGGGGGGCGGGGCACCGCCCCGGGTGTCCGCCCCCCTAGGAACACCACTGATCCTCAAATCTCTAGTTTAGAGGAACAGATCTATACAGTTTGTTATCTAATAACATCCATGATCCTCTATATCAGAGTTGCCAAGTTACCCGGTTCCAGGTTGGAGACTTTTTGCCAGTGCTGGCTTTGAACTTAGATCCCAAAGCAGTGTGCGATTTGTAGTGCCTGATCCTGCTCATTTAAATCAGTGCTGCAAGTTCCATAATACACCAAGATGGGGTTGGCAGAAATCCAGGACTGTCCTAAAATCTCCAGCCTGGAACTGGGTAACTTAGCATCTATTCTATGTCAGGCTTGTTCAAGCTCAGTGTGTGAGGGCCACAAACAAGCCAGGTTTTCAGGCTATCCTCAATGAATATACATGAGAGATTTGCATACAATGGAGGTAGTGGGAATGCAAATCTTTCTCAGGCATATTCATTAGGGATAACCTGAAAACCTGGCCTGTTGGCAGCCCTCAAGGACTGCACTTGGACAAGCCTGCTTTATATTCTTTTAGGGTCGGCAGAACATGGTAAGCAGGGTATGCATGGCAGGGGGGCACCAACATTTGAGGAGCACCAGAAACTGCCATGCTTACCCTGCACTACACTACAGCCCTCCCAAGAAGACCTACCTTGATCCTCTGTAGCTGAGGGGGTAGGAAAGAATCCCACTTTTTCCTGCCCTCTGCAGCCTCCCCCATCTCCCTTTGCTCTTTTGTACCTCAGGTAGCACCGCCATACTTAAAAAATGGGTGCCGAGGCTTCCGGTGGCAGTCTCGCAAGACTGCCGCTGAAGTTTCGGCAGCCATTTTGAAAACCCGGTGCCCGCAGCATAGAAGAGCAAAGGAAGATGGAGGAGCAGCAGGCTACTCCTCCACTCCAAGAGACTACATAAGCAAGCATCTCTTCTACAGGTGCAATGATTAAACTATATTTATTTTTCTGGTTATAGGCCCTTTTACAAAGCTGCTAACAAGTGCCTAATGCAGCTTAAAATGGCATAGTGTGGGACGCGCTCATGCCTCTTGCAGTAAGTGCCCATTCAGCATGCACTAATCCAGGCACTAAAAAATGTTTCTATTTTTTGAGAGGGGCCATGTCAGGGGAGTGTTCCTGCACTAAATAGTTAGTGCAGCTACATTACTGTGCACAAACTGGTTAGCACAGGATTACTGTGTGAGACCTTACCACCTACAAAATGGGTGGCAGTAAGTGCTAACACGATAATTATTTTAATGACTGTGCACTAATGGCAGCATTAGTGCATGGCCATTAATACAAAAAAAATGGAAAACTGGACATTTTAAGGCTGTGTCAAAAATGGTCTTAGCGCTTTGGAAAAACCCATGCAAGGGCATGATAAGACCACTTTTTGCTGCAGCTTAGTAAAAGGGCCTGTGGCAGCATGACTGGGGGTCAGGCCTGAGCCCTTAATAAATACAACCACACATCATCATTTATCATCATCATTTATTCATTTTATATACTGTTTCTTATTGCTATTGGAAAACAGAACGGTTTACATTAAAAAGAAATACTACATAGGGTTAAGTGGGAAAGAAAAACATCGATGTTCATGCAGAAGAATAGCTGACCTGTTCCCTTCACAACTCAGGAGAAAATAGCTATATAAAGTCACTCACATTGATGTTCATGCAGAGGAATTACCTGACCCTTCACTATCTCTTATGTCATAAGCTAATCTACAAGTCTGTTCACTCAGCGAACTTCCTCTACCAAAGTTCCAAGCTATGGAATGCCCTTCCCAAGTCACTAAGGTCCTTAACACCTCACACCAACTTTCAGAAACACCTCAAGACCTACCTTTTCAAAACGTTCCTACCCACAGACAACAAGAATGAGCACACTAATTGACCCTCCTCAATCTCTCTCGAAGTCAACCTCTCTCTCCCAAACTAAGACCTCCCTTTCAATCCTCTTCACACCCATCAAGCCTCTTAAAATGCAACTCACTAAAAACTTATCCAAAATTTAATTCTCTTATTCCTCTCCTCCCCCATCCACCCTCTTATTATGTAATTCCCCACCTCTAACGAAATTGTAAGCCACATCGAACCAAACATGTTTGGAAAATGTGGGATATAAATACTGCTATAAATAAATGCTTTCCCATGGACTGGTCCTGTAGGCCCATGGTATGTACTCATCTGCCCCTCGAAAAGACAACCCAACCACCTTGTGCCTGCCCTGAAGTTCCCAACATTCAAGCCCTGTCTTTCAATAGCACAATTGGGCCCAGCTTGGCCCTGCTTTCCAAAGTCACAATGTTAACCAGGTTCCAAGAAAAACTTGGCCTACCTCCAGAAATGGGTAGTAATCAAGTACTTGTACTTTGTTACAGTACTTAAGTACCATTGGCAGTACTTTTACTTTTAACAAGTTACATCTTTTTGCTATACTTTTTACTTGTAACGAATTACAAGTAAGCTGTACTTTTGTACTTAGTAATGAAGTACAAATTTGGAGAGTATTTAAAAAAAAAAGTATTTTCCATCCCTCTGCTTCTCCCCATCTACAGGCTTTCCAAGCGATGTCAGACACAGCTTGCAGCTGATTAGGCCCGAACTTCCAGTCCCAAAAACAGCTGAGCTGGGACTGGAAGTTTGGGCCGAATCAGATGCGAGCCAGCATCTGACATTACCTGGAAACCCTAGTCTCCGTCCTCTACATCTGCCCAGAACAGCAGTTGATTGGGTGTTACTATGCTGTTGTCAGGCTAAGCTGACTCCGCAGCTTGAACTGTACCTTCATTGTCTGCCAGACCCACTCCTTCTACCCTCCCATCCACCATGGCCCTCAGCACAGTCTCACACCTCTACCGGTATCATGCTAATAAACTACCATGGGAGAAACGTGGGACCCGGCTCTTTGCAGTGCCACTACTGCTTCCTGTGCTAGGCCCGCCTCCTCTGATGTAAAAATCTGACACTGGCATAGGAATCACCCACGGTGCTGCAGAAAGCATCCCCCAAGATAGTTTATTAGCACAGGCCTGGCGAGGTGTACAGGAGGGAGGGAGCAAGACTGTGGAAAAAAGCCAGGTAACAGCACTGCATGCATCTGGTAGCGCTATAGAAATGATAAGTAGTAGTAGTAGTATTCTGCTAGCATCAAGTGTTTGTGTAGGACTGATCTGAACTAAACTAGCTTGTTTGTTTGTATTAATGTGGGAGAAATGAGCAGGCTGAAATATCCCGCCAAAACGTCCCACAGTGTCCTCAAGAAGAAGACAAGTATGTTTCCCACTTGCTATCAGTGCTGCTTCAAAATGGCTGCCGAGACTTCAAGCAGTGGCCTTGCGAGACTTCCAGAAGTCTTGTGAGGTCACCGCTTGATGTGTCGGCAGCCATTTTGAAGCAGCACCAGCAGCGAGTGGGCAGGGGCATCGCTGGGCAGGAAACAGTGAGGTCCTTTCCTGCCCCGAAGAGGCAACTAGACCACCAGGGAATAATAAGGTAAGGGAGGGGAGGTGATGTGAAATGTGGGTAGAGGATAGGGGGGTGAGAAAGCTATAAATAAAGGTGGGTAGAGGGTGGCTGGAAAAAGATTTGGGGAGAGGGAAATATATAGAAGGGAATTGCTTTCTTTGGTGGGGTCAAGTCAAGGTGACTGTATGGCATAGGGGTGGGGAGGGGGCGTGACAGAGGGTATGGGGGTGGGAAAGGGCATTGGCAGGGAGGGGAGGGGGTGTGGCTATTGGTGTCCTCTTTTTTGTCAGGGCAAATATAGTAACCCTACCTATTCTTTCAGAGGGTTTTTGACTCCCTGCTCTCCCCTTGAGTCCCACCCTCCTGGCCAGGCAGGCTACTACACCTATTCTTAAGGTGGCTTCACCTCAGTGAGGGAATGTTCCTAAGGAAACCTGGCTTTGTACCACTCACTCCCTAAAAGATGCCAAGGGTGAACCATCCCAAAGAGTGAAATTTACCACATCAAGGCGTGAGATTAAAGACCAAACTGCGTGTTGGCTTACTGGCTAATATTCAGTCCCTACTCTGATACCTGTATTATTTGGCGAACTTATAACTCCTGTTGACTGTTTTAAATACCAGTCAAATTTCATCTGTGCAGGGTTATTTTGCTGTTTGGAGGATAAGATCTGTATGAGGTATTCTGAATTTTTCAGGATTACATACATTATTTCATGCTTTTGTATGTTCACAGTTAGACTATTGTAATGTGGTTTATGCTGGTATTCCAAACTCTGCAATAAACATTTACAAACTCTCCAAAATACGGCAGCTTGCTTGCTATGTCATGCCAGATGTTGTGATCATATTACTCCTTTGTTGCTACAATTGCACTGGCTACCTGTATATTTCAGGATACAGTTTCAGATTCTTACATTGGCACATAAAGCGATTCATAAGGGTCTGCCTGATTATTTGGCACTATTCACTATCCCCTATACGCTGGTGAGTTGTCTGTGCTCGCTCGATCACAGACCTGTCGTGCCTAATCCCAGACAAGCATATTATAAAATAACAAGAAAAAGTGCATTTTATTTTTTGGCTCCATCTTTGTGAAATAGTCTTCCCTTGTACATAAGAGTAAAGCCTTCGTTAAAAAACTTCAAAGTAGCTTTGAAAACTATTTTTTTCCAACTTTTTAGTGTGTGTCTGCTTTTGTTGACGGAGGATACCTGAAGGAGAAGTAGCAGTTATGCAGCTATATTTTTAGTTCTTTTGGGTTGATTGTTTTCTTTTCTATATATTTATTGATGTTCTTTTCTATTTTCTATATGTTTTTAATTTTTGTAAATCACTTTGATTTGCTAAAAAAGGTGATTCATCAAGCTTAAATAAACATAAACATAAAGAAAGTGTGAAATTTTTCAGATGGTACATCCAAAGTATAAATCTAGAATGATTTAAGTGTAGTATTGCCTTGCAAATGATATTGCCTTTTCTTTGGAGCCTCTGAAAGAATAACGACAAAGTGAGGAGCAATTTGGGTAAATATTTTCAGCTGAAAATGGTTTTCCATCCAGTAGTTAGTATGTACATCAGTTTCAGAGCAGTAAAGGGAAAAGGGAAACAGTAGGCAGGAAGGTGTGCTCAGATTTCTTCCTCCTGGTTGAACCACTTGGTTTACTTCTCTAAGGGGGTCTTTTACTAAAGCTTAGCTCGGATTATCTGCAGCAGAGCCCATTTTATTCCTATGGGCCCTGATGCAGATAACTCAAGCAAAGCTTTAGTAAAATGAAAGCAGTGATCAAGATTAGTGCAGTGGTACTGAAACACTGATGAGTGAGAAATAGGGTTCAAGGAATGTGAGAGTGAGAAAGCTTTCAAATGAGCGTAAACACACTCCTAATGAGTGAGACTTGGCATCTCTGCACCATCCAGGGCCCTTACATTTATTATCCCTCTCCATATTATATCGCCTTTTTCCAAGAAAAGACCATTCCAACCATTCACTCTATTTCTAAACACTTGTATGAATTCAGATGTAATTTGGGTTTTTGTTTTTTGTCATATGTGGTGTGGTGCTATTACTTTTCTAGCTTGTGTTTCAAGCTCTTTTGGAGTTCTTAGATATCTACATCTTTTTCATCTGCATTCAGTTTAGCTTGAGTTCTTTCTAGGTTGTGTAAAGTAGCTTTAACTGGGAAAGTGTGAGACGCTTTACCATAGAGACAGAAACCAATAAACAAGCAAAAACCATTATTTCTGTGGGAAGGAAAGACTAGGTCACTTGTTTATAAAGTAAATATGGCATAATTGCATCAGGGAAACGGATGACAATTTTTCTATATTTGTGGCTACCTTCCCTTAAATATTAAAATATTTTCTGTTTTTCCTTTTTGGTAAGTGCAGTTGCTAAAGTTACAAGCACTCTGTGACACACGAAGAATAATCTCTCTTTTATGACAAAAAAAAATCATTCTCACATTTTGTTTTTCCAGAATGTGGATCTACTCCAATATAATTTCAAGTTTAGACATGCCTTTGTTTTCTTTTCAGTAATGTCCTTCTTAATAACTTTCAAATGTTGGCCAGCCTGAAAATAAATGATGAAAGATAGAATTTTAGAATAATTGGTAAATGATATGCTATGTAGAATAAATGATAGAGGACATTGCTTTTCCAGACAGTAATTTCACCAAGAGTTTTGGTGACATTGCAAACCACACAACCAATCAATGAGTCACCAGAACCATGAGATGGACTTACAGCCTTGTTCAATTATTCTGTTTTTACGCAGCATAACATCACTAGATATTGTTGTACATAATAACACCTCATTTTCCCAGAATGTCCCAAAGTCAAGAGCACATAAGAATTACCTCGGATTCTATACAGAGTGCCTACAGGTCCACACTGAAATTGGCATGGATTCTATAACAACACACATGTTAACAAGCTTAGGGGTCCTTTTATTAAGCTGTGAGAAAAGGATTTTGACGCATGCTGAGGCCCCCTTTTACTACAGTGGGTAAAAGGCAGGTTTTTTTTTTTAAAAGAAAAGCACTTGCCGCATGGCCATTTCGGGGGGGGGGGGGGGGCACTCACTGCCATCCATTGAGACGGCAATAAGGGCTCCCATGCTAACCTGCCTTGGGGGTGGGAACTAACGCAGGGCTGCTGTGGTAGCTCAGGAGTGCTTCTGTTTTAGGAAGTGGCAAGCCCATGTTGGGCTTACTGCTGCTTAGTAAGTGACCCCCCCCCCCCCCTTAACAAGCTAATGAGCGGTGATAACAGCACTTAATGAACACTAATTGGCACTGATTAGAATTTACGTGCACAACTTGCTAAGCATAATCTGTAACAAAGTGCGCCAAACTTTTAATGTGCACAGGCAAAAATGGGCATGATTATATGTGAGGAAATGGACATTTCATGGGCGTTCTGAAACTTACATGCATAGTTAGAGAACATAGCCCCCTGCACCTAAATCTATGCACTGAGATTTACGTCATGTTTTTCTTGGTGTAAATCGATGGGCGCAGTATTAGGAGCTGAGATATCAACTAGTCATATTCTATAATCTACTACTACTACTACTACTATAAATCACTTTTATAGCGCTACCAGTCGTACGCAGCGCTTTACAATTGAACATGAAGAAGAAAGACAGTCCCTGCTCAAAAGAGCTTACAATCTAAATCAGGACAAACAGACAGGACCAAAAAGGATAAGGGAAGGACAGACAGAAGGACTCATAAGGATAATCGGTGCCTAAATCTAGAATATGCTTAGTAGGTACTGATTTCAGCGCCAATGTTTTAAGCATATTATATAGAATCTCCCCCTTAGCCCGTCACCTAAAGTTGCCCTGTGAGATCCCACAGTGAATAATCCAGCCTTATGCAAGCAGAGATCCTAGGGGGTAATATTCAGCTGCTGGTTGTCAGTCTTTTGTTAAAAATAAATGCTGGCTACCAGCAACCGAATTGTGCTTGGATATTTAGTGTTGGCACCTAGAAAACTGGGCAGCCTGCTGGAAGTTGCACAGGTACTGCCAATATTCAACTGTGGTAGCTGAATAAGGGGTAATGATACTGCATTTGATATATTACCTTTCTGTGGTACAATACAATCACAGTTTATGTATTTATATACAGGTATTTCCTCTGCCCCTAGTAGGCTCATAATCTAAGTTTTTGTACCTGGAACAATAGAGGGTTAAGGGTCTCTTTTATCAAGCTGTGCTAGTGGCTCCTGGTGTGGTAATGCCGACAATGCCTATGCACTTTGAATGGGCTCCATCAGCAATGCTGCATGGGAACTGCTAGCGCAGCTTGATAAAAGTGGCCCTAGGGGGCCCTTTTACTAATCCGTGTAGGCAACTATCAGGCTTATTTTCGAAAGAGAAGGGCGCCCATCTTTCAACACAAATCGGGAGATGGGTGTCCTTCTCTCAGGGTCGCCCAAATCGGCATAATTGAAAGCTGATTTTGGGGGTCCTCAACTGCTTCCCGTCGCGGGGACGACCAAAGTTCCCAGGAGCATCTTGGAGGCGTAGCAAAGGTGGGACTGGGGCATGCCTAACAGATGGGCGTCCTCGAGTGATAATGGAAAAAAGAAGAGCGTCCCTGACGAGCACTTGGGCAACTTTACTTGGTCCATTTTTTTCTTACAACCAAGCCTCAAAAAAGTGCCCGAACTGACCAGATGACCACCGGAGGGAATTGGGGATGACCTCTCCTGAGTCCCCCAGTGGTCACTAACCACCTCCCACCATGAAAAAAACTACCTGGCTACCACGTGGCCTGTGCGGTGAGTTCATTTTTTACGTGCATCCACTATGCGCGCCAAAAATCGAGTGATACCTCTGACTTGACGCACGTAGGCGATTACCACACAGTTAACACAAGAGACCTTACCGCTAAGTCAATGGTTGGCGGTAAGATCTCAGACCCAAAATGGATGAGCGCCAATTTTAATTTTGCCGCATGTCCATTATTGGCAAAAAATTTAAAAAGGCATTTTTTTAGAGGCGCGCTGAAAAATGGATCTGCCCATGCCCAAAACATGCACCTACACTAGTGCAGCCCATTTTTCAGCGCACTTTAGTAAAAGGACCCCTAAGTGATTTATCCAGGATCATAAACAGCCAATTTGATAGTGTTACCCTATTACTCCACGCCAACTATTGGTTACAATTCAATATTTATTTATTTAAAAATTTCTATTTTGCCTACACCTAGGTGGATCACAAAGCTACATAGACAATACCTTCAAAATTATTATTTTGACATTCCACATTCTCCAATCTGGTCTTCCCCTCTTCCTGTTCAAACATCTCATCCCCTATTCCCCAAGTCGCTCACTGCATTCTTCCCAACACCTTATTTTACCCTCCTTCTTTTAAATTTGCTCACACTCTGCTAGAACTTCCTCTTTTTCAGTACTTGCTCCAACTCTCAGGAATGCTTTTCCCCTGCATTTGTGAACTGAATTACAAAGTGTTTTGAAACTATGTAAGAGGTCCTGTTTTTTCCAGACACCATGGAAATGCAAGAAGACAGCTTTCTCTTGAGAACGTCAGGAATGTGTGAAGGAATTGTCTGATGCACAGCCCATTATGTGGCACTGCTTACTGAGCATTGCATCCTCTTGTACACCCGTTCATATGTGATGACAACATGTTTAAATGAAACTGACTTGCAGCTGTCGAGCATCCAGTGCTAGGCTGAAAACTGCTAGGATCTCAAAACCTTTCGGTATTTACACAATATAAGATATCCATGATGTTAGTACTTTCACCACCAGACTCAGCAGGGCTGCCGAGAGAGGGGGGGGGGGGCATTCCCCTGGTTTGGGCCTCTAAGGGGGGCCTGATGCCGGGGTCTATCTCTCTCTCTCGCCTGCTCCTGAAAACTCCAGCGACGGGCCTTCCTTGGAGTCTGGACTTCGGGACAGAGCCTCTGGTTTGGCTGGCGGGGGTTCCCCCAGGCCCCACCAGCAGAAGAGGTCTTCCTTCAGTGCTGCTCTTCTTCACTCTGCCGCCTTTCCTGACACAGCAGCTTTTCCCCTCAGGGGAAACCGAGCATGTGCAATGTGAGAGAAAAAGCAACTGCAGGGGCAGGCCTTGCGGCAGAGTGAAGAACAGCAACGCTGGAGGAAGATGTCTTCTGCTGGCGGGGTCTTGGGATCCTCGCCAGCCAAGGTAGTTGCAGTTGCAGCAGCAGCGGCAATACTTGGGGGGCAGCAGCAGTGGCAGCGGTGATCCTGAGGGGGCAGTGGCGGCGGTGATCCTAGGGGGGGCAGTAGCAGCAGCAGCAATCCTGGGAGGGGCAGCACAAAGGGGCCTTCAAGACTGGGACTATCCAGAGTTCTTAACTAAAAAGACCCAACATGGGCCGTGTTTCAGCAAGCGTCCGCTTAAGTCAGGGGTTAAGACCTCTCTTGTATCTGGTGTCTGCAGGAGGTGGTCCATGCAAATTTAGCCCAAAGATTCTTCATAGATATTAAAGCAAATTTCAAGCCTCGTGGAGGGACATAATCGAATGGGGCACCCAAATTTTTATGAGGGCATCCTCGCAGGATGGCCCCACGAAGGGGTCGGGAAACCCATATTATCGAAACAAGATGGGCATCCATCTTTCATTTTGATAATATGGTCGGGGACGCCTAAATCTCAACATTTAGGTCAACCTTAGAGATGGTCGTCCCCGGTTTTCGGCCATATTGGAAACTGAGGACGACCATCTCAAAAACGACCAAATCCAAGCCTTTTGGTCGTGGGAGGAGCCAGAATTCGTAGTGCACTGGTCCCCCTCACATGCCAGGACACCAACTGGGCACCCTAGGGGACACTGCAGTGGACTTCACAAATTGCTCCCAGGTGCATAGTTCCCTTACCTTGGGTGCTGAGCACCCCAACCGTCCCCCCAAAACCCACTCCCCACAACTGTACACCACTACCATAGCCCTAAGGGGTGAAGGGGGGCAGCTACATGTGGGTACAGTGGGTTTCGGGTGGGTTTTGGAGGGTTCACATTTACCACCACAAGTGTAACAGGTGGGGGCGGGGGGGATGGGCCTGGCTGAAGTGCACTGCACCCACCAAAACTGCTCCAGGGACCTGCGTACTGCTGTCATGGAGCTGGGTATGACATTTGAGGCTGGCAAAAACATTTTTTACAGTTTTTTTTAGGGTGGGAGAGGGTTGGTGACCACTGGGGGTGTAAGGGGAGGTCATCCCCGATTCCCTCCGGTGATCATCTGGTCAGTTCAAACACCTTTTTGAGACTTGGTTGCAAGAAAAAATGGACAAAGTCGGCCAAGTGCTCGTTAGGGATGCCCTTCTTTTTTCCATTATCGGCCGAGGACGCCCATCTCTTAATCATGCCCCAGTCCCGCCTTCGCTACGGTGCCGACACGCCCCCGTGAACTTTGGTTGTCCCCGTGACGGAAAGCAGTTGAGGACACCCAAAATTGGCTTTCGATTATGCTGATTTGGGTGACCCTGCGAGAAGAACGCCCATCTCCCGAATTGTGTTGGAAGATGGGCGCCCTTCTCTTTCGAAAATAAGCCTGATAGTAACATAGTAGATGATGGCAGATAAAGACCTGTATGATACATCCAGTGTGCCCAACTAGATAAACTCATTGTATGTGATACTTTATATGTACACCTGGCCTTGATTTGTCCTTGCCATTTTCAGTGCCATTTCCCAATTACTAGTGTTTCCACCCAATCTCCACTAAGCTTCTTCTAAACAAGGATTCCTTTGTGTTTGTCCTATGTATTTTTGAATACCATTACCGTTTTCATCTCCACAAGCCCCCGTGGGAGGGCATTCCAAGTATCGACCACCCTCTCAGTGAAATAATACTTCCTGACATTATTCCTGTCTGCCCCCCTTCAACCTCAATTCAAGTTCTCTAGTTTTACACCCTTCCCGTCTCCAGAAAAGATTTGTTTACGGATTAATACCTTTCAAATATTCGAACGTTTCATATCACCCTTCTTTCTCCTTTCCTCCAGGGTATACATGTTCAGGTCAGTAAGTCTCTCCTCGTACGTCTTGCAATGCAAATCCCATACCGTTTTTATCACTTTTCTTTGCACCACTTCAAGTGTCAGACTGAGTAGAAGCTGCAGAGCAGTGGAAACTGCGTTTCCTTTCCCTTATATAGAGTCTTCCTCTGCCTCTTTCTCACAGACACATATACACAGAGCCGCCCTATACAGTTCTCAGTTTGCCAGTCCTGCCAAATTTTTACAGTTCTTTGATACTAAATTTAGCCTCTGCAACACAACCAAACTAAAGCACGTAATGGACATAGCACAACTCTTCCGTTCTCCGATTCCCTAATGTGGCTGTGCTACACGAACTTGATCTTACTACAACATCACACTGTATTTGTTCACACCGGAGCCTGCAAAGACCTCTCCGGTACTATGTAAGCCACATTGAGCCTACAAATAGGTGGGAAAATGTGAGATACAAATGTAACAAATAAATAAATAAATACAAAAAGAATTCAATTGTACTTCCTAAACTGTACCTCTGCATATTGCCCACTGTCCCTGTGAGTTCAAATGCATGTGTTCTTTGATAATGTGCGTTCCTGAGAACAAGATTAGGAAAGGAAATGTTATAAAATGTGGAGCTTTGTATATTTAAAACTACAAGCATTGTTTGGAAAGGAATATTAATATTTTGCAAAAGTGGATAGGCTGTGGAGAAGTAACCTAGTGGTTAGTGCAGTAGACTTTGATCCTGGGGAACTGGGTTAGATTCCCACTACAGCTCCTTGTGAATCTGGGCAAGTCACTTAACCCTCTATTGCCCCAGGTACAAATAAGTACCTGTATATAATATGTAAACCACTTTGAATGTAGTTGCAAAAAAATCATAGAAAGGCAGTATATCAAGTCCCATTCCCTTTCCCCCTTTCTGCCTATTTAAATTGCGCTCTGGGGACTGGGCAGTGCCACTGAATATTGGCTGTGACTGGCCATTTTTGAAGTGGGCCGGAGAGGGACATTCTGAGGGCAGTGGAAGATACTGCATAAACAGCAGTCCTAACTGTGGTCATTTAGCTATGCAGGTGCTGGCCGATATAACTTCTGGGTCTTGGCTTGAAGTGTGCCATTCCCACCTCCCTCCTTCCCAACCACAGGAAGAACATCCAAACCCCAACCCCCTGGATTTCTCCCCCAACCGCCAGAAGAACATCCACCCCCCCCCCCCCCCCCGCAGATTTCCCTCCCTTGCTCCCTCCCAGACCCATAGAAGAACATCAAGATGCACCTCTGGATCTCCACAGGATTGCAGTGGGCCTTATTGCCTGATCCCTGGTAGTCTTGCAGGAAATGGCAGGAGTGATGCCCACTTGCTCCTGTCCATAGTGGCTGCCTCTTCAAAATGACTACCCCGACCTCTAGTGGCAGCCTCAGGGTAGAAGTTTTGTGGCAGCCCTTTTGTAGAAGCAGCTTTGAGGGGCAGGAGTGAGTGGGCAATGCTCTTGCCCATTTCTCACTAGACCACTGACCACTGGGGATTGAGCTGGTAAGTTTGCAACAGTCCTGGAGGGGGTTCTGGGGGGCATCTGGATGTTCATCTGGGGAGTGGGAAAGAGGCAGGGGGATTCCTGGGGGATCTGAATATTCTTCCGGGGGGATGAGAGGGAGGGAGGGGAATTTGGGGTGGGGGAGATCTGGATATTCTTTCGGTGGGGGGTAGGACAGAAGGAGGGGAATCTGTGGGGAGGTTCTTCTGGGGAGTGGGAGGGGAGATCAGAATCATGAAGGGGTCAGGACCTGGCCACATAAACTCCAGCATTTAGCACAGAAGAAATTAGTACCAGATGTTCAATGTCAGTGCCCGGATTTGCCCAATATTGAATATTCAGGGCTTATTCTGCCCACTGCAGTCGGTGTTTAAAAAATGCTGACCTACGTGGGCTCAATGTTGACTGGGAATTCTTTAGTAAAATATGAATAAAGCTGCAGGAAATACATGTGTATTTGGGAGCAGCCCCTTTTTTCACTTGAAATATATATTTTTTTATTTCTTTACATATACAGCCAAAGCTTCAGACTTAACAAGATAAAAGATCATTTTAATTGCAAGCACAGAATGTTCAAAATTTTCCAAAGTGGGTCATATCTAAGTTGTCCAGTACAACCAAAGAACAAAAATGGAAACACAATTGTGACCTGTGTCCCTCACATACTAAATACAGCATAATTACAAACCTGCTATCCAGCCTCACTGTCAATGTCCCCAAGGAAAAAGCACAAAGAATAATAATAATGATGATGATAGGCAAGAGATTGTGCTAGTCACCTACAAGAAAGAAAAAGAAAAGCTATCATCATCAAATGACAAGTCAACCTTCGATTATAAGGCATCGCAGTGACTCTCTTGATATTATGTGTCAGGTTGCATAACGCTATGCAACAAACAACCATAACAAAAGCAACTCAGTGAAAGGGTGGGCAGCCTTGGTCCTCAAAGGCCACAACCCAGTATGGTTTTCAGGATTTCCTAAATGAATATGTATGAGATCTATTTGCATGCACTGCCTCCATTTTATGAAAATAGATCTCATGCATATTCATTGGGAAAATCCTGAAAGCCTAACTGGGTTGCGGCCTTCGAGGACCGAGGTAGCCCACCCCTGTCTTAGCATGTGCGAGCAATATTGCTTAAAGCAAAATCTACAACATGCACTCGTTTTGGGAGGTAGGGGGACATTTCAAAAGAGAAAAGAAAAAGGGGAGACAGGGATAACATATAGATTTGTTTAATTAAGGCAGGCTTGTCCAAGTTCAGTCCTCAAGGGCTGTAAACAGGCCAGGTTTTCAGGATATCTCTAACGAGAAGATTTGCATGCCCACTGCATCCTTTGTATGCTGATTTCTCTCATGCATACTCATTAACATACAAGTACAACTCTGTTATTTCTCCTAATACACAATCCTGCTTATAATCGAACGAGAAAAACGCCCAAGTTCCGACCTAAATCGGGAGATGGGCGTTTTTCTCACAAAAACAAATAAAGCGGTATAATCGAAAGCCGAACTTTGGACGCTTTCAACTGCACTCCGTCGCGGATGCGGACAAAGTTGACGGGGGCGTGTCGGAGGCGTGGTGAAGGCGGAACTGGGGCGTGGTTATCACCCGAACAGAGATGGGCGCCTTTCGCCGATAATGGATACGTTTGTAGCTAGAATTTAGGGCACTTTTCCTGGACCCTGTTTTTTCACGAATAAGGCCCCAAAAAGTGCCCTAAATGACCAGATGACCCCCAGAGGGAGTCGGGGATGACCTCCCCTGACTCCCCCAGTGGTCACTAACCCCCTCCCACCACAAAAAAATGATGTTTCACAACTTTTTACTTTCACCCTCAAATGTCATACCCTCCTCCCAAGCAGCAGTATGCAGGTCCCTGGAGCAGTTGTTAGGGGGTGCAGTGGACGTCAGGCAGGTGGACCCAGGCCCATCCCCCCCCTACCTGTTACAATTGTGCTGCTTAATGCTTAGTCGTCCAACCCCCCCAAACTCAATGTACCCACATGTAGGTGCCCCCCTTCACCCCTTAGGGCTATAGTAATGGTGTAGACTTGTGGGCAGTAGGTTTTGAGGGGGATTTGGGGGGCTCAACACACAAGGGAAGGGTGCTATGCACCTGGGAGCTCTTTTACCTTTTTTTTTGTTTTTGTAAAAGTGCCCCCTAGGGTGCCCGGTTGGTGTCCTGGCATGTGAGGGGGACCAGTGCACTATGAATCCTGGCCCCTCCCACGAACAAATGCCTTGGATTTATTCGTTTTTGAGCTGGGCGATTTCATTTTCCATTATCGCTGAAAAGCAAAAACGCCCAGCTCACACCTTGGCGAATAACACATGGGCGTCTATTTTTTTTAAAAATACGGTTCACTCCGCCCCTTCACGGACCCGTTCTCGGAGATAAACGCCCATGGAGATAGGCGTTTCTGGTCGATTATGCCCCTCAATATATTACAAAAACTTTATTGAACCACAAACTGATTGGCAAAGACCAACTCTACCTACTTGTCTTGACTGATTGATTTATTTATTAGGATTTATTTACCGTCTTTTTGAAGGAATTCACTCAAGGCAGTGTACAGCAAAAATAAGTCAAATATAAGCAAGATAATTAGAGCAGTAAAAATATTCAAGCAACAATACAATGCCAACACAATACACAATAAGACATTTTAATAGACAGCATAGGGTGTAAGCAAAAATGGAACATATGGATGGATAGGATAGAGTAACGGGAGTAAGAAATTAAGGGAGTAAAAGAGAGCTGCAATGCTTGAACATTATCTTGGCTAGGGTAGGAGTGGATAAACATGTCCTGCTATAATATATGCATCTGGTGTCATTTACTTCTGTTAAAGGCCTGGTTGAAGAGCCAAGCTTTCACCTGCTTCCTGAAGTAGAGATAGTTTGTTTTAAGTGAAGCCGTTTAGGGAGTGAATTCCAGAGTATGGGGCTACTCTGGAGAAGGCTTGCTTGCGGGTATCCATCGTGTGATGTCCTTTGGAGAGGGTGTGGTTAGGGAAAATCCTTGGGAAGACCTTAGTGACCTTGAAGGTGTGTAGAGGGAGATCCTGTTCTTCAAGTACAACACATTCTGTTGTAGACCAAATGTCCAATTTCAGTCCCTCTCTATTTCAAGAACTGCCGACTGCAAAAGTAAATGATGCCACTGGAACCTTAGCCTCAAATAATGTTCACAGTGTGAATGTTCCAACTGTCACAATTTCTTTTCTCACTACATCCATATCTAGCTGGCATCCAATTTGAATAAACAGGCACTGTTAGTAGCAAGGAGTCCAATACACCATCATTCGCGGGTCATTCAGAATGCATGCTGTTAGTCTTTACATGACATCATATTTTGCCTCAATTGGCGTCTTCAGTAGACTAAAGCTAAAATAAATACATTTCATCTTTACTCAACATTATATAAACAACCTATAAAGCCTCTTATCAAACCTCACATACCTCACACGACATTAATAGACTTGCGACAGTGAATGATCTATAGCATCAAAGGCTGCTGAAATATCGAACTGCAACAAGGCAGCCTGACCTCCTTTGCTCAATATATCTTTTACCTCTGATGTCAAATAAAGGAGCAAGGTTTCAGTGCTGTGTAAAGGGCGAAAACCATGTTGTGTAAAGTGTAAGCAATCATTTAAAAAATGAATTTATGAAGCTGCTGATATACCAGAAACTCCAAACGTTTCCCCAGAGATGGTCACATTTTCTCAGTAAAGTAGCCCCCCAGCACTATTTGATTTCCTGAAAGAATGAATTATTTCACCTAGCCAGGATGCTCTCAGTTTCCCTTTATCCAAAGCACCCAGGTAGGTTTCTTGAAACATGAAAATATCCCCAAGTATTACTGCAAAGGTTCCCAAACATTTTGTATCACAGCGCCCTTATTTGCCACATTTCCTTTCAGGTTCCCCCCCTCCCCACCCTGCCCTCCCCCTCCTCTGTGCCAAGCATGACCTCCCATTTCCCCTCCCACATTCCTCCATGCCCAACATGTCCTCAATCTCCCCTTCCCTGTGGAGGAGTAGCCTAGTGGTTAATGCAGCAGACTTTGATCCTGGGGAACTGGGTTCAATTCCCACTGCATCTCCTTGTGACTCTGGGCAAGTCACTTAACCCTCCATTGCCCCAGGTACAAATAATTACCTGTGTATACTATGTAAACTGCTTTGAATGTAATTGCAAAAACCACTCCAATCTCACCTTCCTTTGTGTCCAGTAGCAAGATTCCTCAATCTTCCCTCCCACCTGATCTTTCTTTCTCCTTGCCCAACATGTCTCTCTAATCTCCCTTCCTACCTTCCTCCATGCTCAGCATATCCCCTGATCTCCCCTTCCTCATACCCAGCGTGTGAGCATAAGCATGGGTTCCAACTAGGCTCCGTGATGTTATTTTCTTCGCGCAGCTTCTATGCTGGTCTCTGGAGATGGAGGTGAGGAGCTGATGGTGTTTTTTTCCTGAGCTTGAGAGGTGAAGGAAATATGCCGAGGCACTGAGAGTTTGCTGCGGTGCACTGGGGTGCCGCAGTGCACAGTTTAGGAACAACTGTCTTATAGTATTTTACTCCTCTTTTATAAGACTCTGCAGACCCAATCATTTCCCCCTGGTTTCTATATATGGTGCGCAAAATTGCACACAGAAATGTGGGCATGTGTCCAATTTGCAGGTGCAATTTGAGTAACAAGCGTATTATTTTATTTAACACATTTATATCTCACATTTATATCTCAGTTGCAGGCTCAATGTGGCTTACACAATACCGAAGAGGCAGGCTCCGGTTCAGTAAAATACAAATACACAATATAGTAGTAAGCATGTAAGAAACATAAGTATAAGACAACAAAGAAATAAAGTGGGGGTGGTGATTAGTGTGCTAACAATCAATTATTGGTGCTAATTGGCAACAATTTAGATTTACACACATCTCATTACACTTTCTTCTAGAAAAATGTGCACGTAAATCTCTTACCTTGTAACTGAAAAGGGGGCGTGGCCATGGGAGGAGGATGGGAGGGTCAGGTGCATTCAATAAAGATGCGAGCAGTATTATGGAATTAGGGGTATCCATGCCTAATTTAGGCACAAGTATTTACAACAGGTTTCAGTTGGTATAAATCCTCATGCCTAAAAGTTCCGCGTAGAATCCATCACTATGTGCTATTCTGTAAACAGCACCCAACTTGGAGTGCCGTTTGTAGAATTGTATTTTGCTCTTTTTTTCAGGAATGCATATAGAATTGGCCCTATATGACACCAGGATTAATTCTTCTCCATCCATGTTAAGAACTGATTTGGGTAATCCAAAGTTTCTCCCCCATGAACATTCCCAGCCACTTAATCCCCCCACCCCCACCCCCACACACTCACGCATCCATCACCAGCCATGTACATACTACAGTAAGACTTTAACATTTGGGGCACAGCCATCTATCCTGTGATGGACACTCCTGAGACCAGTATCACATCTCTCCAGAGCTGCATTACCAGTTAAGCCTCTACTCACCTTGGGGTCTGGACACTTCTGATTGTTTTAAGTAAGGTCCTTGCCTCCATTGTCCTTTATTGGGCTAACTCAGAACCAAATAACAAAAATAATGTTGCTCCTATGCACTGGTAAGAAAGTCACTTCTATCTGTGGTAATAGATCACTGAGTCATGTCTCCTGAAGAAGCACTTTGCCATGGTGAGTAGGGTAAAGGTGATGGAAGTATGAGTGAAGTGGAGGATCATCCTGGAAATAGATCTGCAGAAATTTCTCCACCTCCCATACTTCTGAAAAGACAATAGACTATCCTTTTCATACCATTCTGAGAGTTGCAGGGAAAGAAAGACCACCTGAATGCCATGCTTATATAAATATTGTTTCACCTTTCTGTATGGCTGCCTTTCCTAATCTACATCTGGGCTAAAGTCCAGGAAGATCAGGGCTTTAAGTTCATTGTAATCCACCATTCTCTATTTCCTAGCCCATCTGAACAATAATTCTTTATGAAGATAGTTAAATATTTTTGCCAATATAGTTCTAGCCATTTGGCAGTTGCTATGCACTTGAGGATGCAGTGCACTCTCTCTATCACAAAGTCCGGATGGAAACCTCAGTCAATAAAACATCACACAGTATCTTTTCAATATATCCACCATCAGACCTGACTCTCTTTCCTTCAGCAGCCAATTATTCTGATATTAACCCTCAAGACTGATTCTCCAGGTCATCAAACTTATTAAAGAGTTTAGCAATAGTGGAGTTGCTTCTTCAAAGTAGCCATATCTTCTTTAACATCTGCAACATGCTTCTCAGCCTGATCTAAATGGCCAACCATGGCCTGCAACTCTTCCCAGACCCCTGCCGAATCAACTTGTATTTTCCCAAGTCGGCCACAGAGTCTCATTTTCCTCCTTAATTGTCTAAAGAAACAGTTGGAGAGGCACTGCTTGGGGTGTCATATTAACATAAGAACAATCATACTGGGTCAGACCGATGGTCCATCTAGCCCGGTATCCTGCTTCCAACAGTAGCCAATACAGGTCACAAGTTCCTGGCAGAATCCCAAAGAGTAGCAAGATTCCATTCTACTGATCCAAGGGATAAGTAGTGGCTTACCCCATAACTATCTTAATAGCAGATTGTGAACTTTTCCTTCAGGAGCTTGTCTAAACCTTTTTAAACCTAGATATGCCAACTACTGTTACCATATCCTCTGTCAATGAGTTCCGGCACAATCTCAACTATGCATTTTGTCATGCATTATTCCTCAGGTGACACATACCCTATAGTTCCTTATTGTGCAGGTCATCATTCCAAAACCAAAATAAATTGCATGAAAAGATCAATTTGTTATTACATGGGCTGCAAAACTACTTCACCCTTGAAAGGACTCTAAAAGTATTTTTAGAAAATTCAAGCTGTAAAATACATAAAATCCAAAAAATGATTTGATTGAAATATTATTTACAAGATTATACGTCATCCCTTGAAAGACTTATATGTTTGACTTCCCAGAATTGTTTCTTTTTTCACTTGTGCTACATGATAAAATAATTGTTTCTTATGACTCATATCTCATAATAATTGCTAACAGGGTGGATAAGATTTATGGCCCAAGAAAGTAACAGAGAACCTCCTAAGCCTTATCTTATGGAGTGATCTTGGAAAGCAACAATCATTGTTATCAAGGATCATTCTGTGCCTTGTCTATGGTGGACACTACTTGCTCATGTGGAAGATCAGAAATAGCATGAAGGTATATGAAATACAGTCTTCCATACAAAAATAAATGAAACATGTCCAGACTTGTAGAGTGGAATCTGAAATTTGCTGGCATGGACAGCACCCAGTAAAAATATAGAGAAAGTTGTTTGATCAAAACCATGAAGACTATTTGGTTGGATCAGATGTTCCCAAATTCTCCCTGCTCTCCTCCATGTACAAACTTTCCTTATATCCTATACTCAGCTGTCTATTTGTGGCTTCCTTAGCTCACAAACCCTTTTGTGTTTTGATACTGGGAGTGAGTGAGGGTGAGCTACAAAGCCCTAGTAAGGAATGAGGATAGAGACTGATGGTTAGGAGAGATGACAAATGCAACCATGGCAGCAATGGAATGTTATTCATGTTGCTGCAGGGTGTAGAGGAGTGAAAATGTCACCCATGGAAGTGACCACAGAATTCATTCCTGGAAGGTTTGATTTCTAATATGCAACCTGCTTAGAGACCACGAGGCTTGATGTGGTTTCCTGTAAATATCGTCAACCTAAAGTAAGGTTGGCTTATGTTTCATTTCTTTATTGATCTTCTACTATGCTCATCAATAAAACTATTTTCTTGTAGTTTTTGTTTTATGAATAATTAACCATAGAACTTCTAGAAAGTACCAGCATGCATAAAAATCGTACTGGCTTGCCTAGCTGCGACAGTAATGATTCTAGAACTGATTTCATAAATGAAATGAATGCATCTCTCTTTCTCATTTATTCTTTCTTTTCTCCCTGTCCTCCCTCTCATTCTCTCTTGCCATTTCCTCAATTTCCTGAAATAGTTACTGTCATTAACCCCTCCCCCCCCATGCTATAAATGGCATCTAAAGTTGTGTGTGCAAATGCACATCCAGTTAAAGAATAGGACCAGTTACACATATAGAACAGACCAAAAAGCGGGAGAACGAAGCAGGCTGAACAGAAAATGGGATAAACAAACTAGTTTTATTGCTGCAATACATAAGAGTCGACACGGCACTGTGTATCGGCGCAGAAGTGCTTGCCTCAGGAGTCTTCTATTGAAGTTTTCTGCAAAAAATAGGACCTCTGCAGCTGAGCAGACAAATGTTAAGTGGTCTTTAAAAAGACCGTGCATAAATAAATACTGCGCTCCTCAAAGGATAGATCATTGGTTAAGTAGTACCGAGTGAGCATGCTCAGTGCTATGTGTGGTTCACCTCTACACATATACACATATAACATAGGGCCCCTTTTACCAAGTTGTGGCAAAAAGGGGCCTGCGCTGGCATTGACACATGTTTTTGATGTGCACTGAGGCCCCTTTTTACCACAGCTGGTAAAAGGGTAGTCTTTCTTTTTTGCAGGAAGTGACCATGCGGCAAGTAAAGCATTTGCTGCGTGGCCATTTCGGGGGGGTGGGGGTGGGAAGGAGCCCTTACTGCCACCCATTGAGGTGGCAGTAAGGGCTCCTATGCTAAACTGGTGGTAATCAGGCAACTCATGACACTGCCTGATTATCACTGGGTACACTCCTGCGCTACTAAAATAAATATATTTTTGTAGCACCAGATATGATGGTGCACTGGGGGTGGGAAATACCACCAGCTAAAGTACTTCCTGTTTAGTGAGCAGTAAGCCCACATTGGCTCCACAATTAGTTAGTTGGCACAAAATTTATTTATTTGTTTGTTACATTTGTATCCCACATTTTTCCACCTATTTGCAGGCTCAATGTGGCTTACATAGTACCGTAAAGGCGTTCGCCAATTCCGGTATGAACAAATACAGTAATATTGTGGTAGAATAAGGTTCGTGTGTACAGACACATTAGGGAATCATAGAGAGGAAGAGTTATTATATATCCATTACGAGCTTTGGTTTCATTGTGTTGCAGGGTACAGGCATTTGGGTCAGTAGGGTATGCCTTTTTGAACAGGTTAGTTTTTAATGATTTCCGGAAGTTTAGGTGATCATAAGTTGTTTTCACGGCTTTTGGTAATGCGTTCCATAGTTGTGTGCTTATGCAGAAAAAGCTGGATGCATGAGTTGATTTATATTTGAGATTTAGGTATGTTCATGTTGATCCTGTTGTGTTTCTGGTTGGTAGGTCTATGAGGTCTGTCATGTATCCCGGGGCTTCGACGTAGATACTTTTATGAACCAGGGTGCAGATTTTGAAATTGGGACATAATTGGAGATAAGTGCCAATAATTGACCTTAACAAGCACTAATTAGCAGTTGCGCATGGAACTGATTTTGTAAACTGAGCACCTTACCTCTCTTATATGTAACTCCAAAGGGGGTGTGGCCAAGGGAGAGGCATGGGCATTCCCAGGATTTAGGTGCAGAGGTGTAGAATGCTTCCATTTCCATGCCTGACAGTAGTTAAATGCTAGCAATTATACCATCCTTTGGAGAAAATGACTTAAGCTTGGATTGGACCATTATTTGGACGCTAGTTCCTGTATAATGGACTATTTAAGAGACTTGATGTGGAATATGAGATTTAGTAGTGGTGTGTGCTGTTATTGATAATAAGATTAAATAATTTGATAGTAATACAATGCTTGAAGTAGTTTAATTGAAGAATTGTATTTATATACGTATAAACTACTAATATTGATTATAACCCTTGTATTGTGAAAGTGTTCTAGGAGGTGGGTACATTCGTAAATGTGTTGCTAGAACTGAAGACGCTACCTTTGTGAACCAAAAGTAAGATTTTAAATGTAATTCTTTGCTCGGTAGGGAGCTAGTACAGCCTTTTGAGAACTGACAAAATATGAGTATAACGAGAGCAACCAGTAATTACTCTAGCAACTGCATTTTGGGTTACTTGTAATGATTTAAGAGAATTTTTGGGAAGGCCCACTAAAAGGCCACTGCACTTGTTTTTCCAATTATCCTTCTGTATCTTTTATTTATTAAAATTTCTTTACCACCAGATAAGCATTCTCTTTCTCCTTTTTCTTTCTCCTTCAAGTGGAAAATTATTTATACCACTGCCATAAAAATGCTGACTGGAAAGACCAAACTGGGATGAAACCAAGGGTTAAAAAGAAGAGAGATTTTAACTTGTTGAAATAAAATTAACACCTCCTCCCCCTATCCCAGTACTGACCTAGGTGCCAGACAAGGTACCAGGAGTTAATCGATAGTATGCAAAGGTGAAGGCCAGCCAGGGACTGCAGTTCAGGAGCTAGGGAGAGTTTCACAAGTTAAGCAAAGGTTAGTGATCTATAGAGATATCGTCTTTGCTGGCCCTTATTTCAGCTGAACCACAGATCAGAGCACTTACAGGATGGGAATCATGTTTTAGAGACCTATACACAGAATTAGAGTCCTTGGCCTCTCATTTAGCATACCTTGGGGGGAGGGGGCAGCTGTATTAGTACTGCTGTACAGAGCACTGCACATACCTGTACCTCCGGACCATCAAAGACAGGAAGATATTCCTTTATTACTGCAGCTGTATAGAAAGACTGTACTGTATACACTGGGCAATTCATGAAGAGGGTGGTGGATGCCTGGAATACCCACCTGGTGGAGATGGTGGGGGCAAAAACAGCAACAGAATTCAAAAACTTGTGAAATAAACACAGATGACCTCTGTATAGCACAAGGATGGAATCAAATCAAAACTTAAAAGACCTTCACACTTTAAACAAAGCATAGAGGGATATAAGTTGCACTGGGCAGCAGGAACAACTCTGGCACCTTGTTGGGCAGACTGGGACCCTACAGGTCTTCATCTTCCATCATTTATTATGTTACTGTGCTACATTTCTCCTGTAGTGAGACCACACTGTACACAGCTGTGCATCCAGACCACTAAAGACAGGACAGGGGATTTTCTTGGATCCATCAGTTTCCTTCAGCTCCTTTGGGATTCTAGCTAAATCAAAACAAGGCTAGGATCCAGCACCATGAGCTTTCATTTGCATCTACTCAGGACTTCCCCTCCCCCCTTTCATTTTTTAATCACCTTTCAACTCACTTAAGACCAGATGCTCAATATTCCGACGCTATACAGAACCGCATCGGAAAAACAGCACCATGACAGCGAGGCAATACAACTCCTTAATGCTCAATGCTAATGGTATGCAGATATAGGCGCATTTTTAGCAATAAACATTAGGGAGTTCAGGGGGAGGATTGTGCCTGGCACATGCGCTCAAGAGTAGTGCGTCAAGCACAGCTCTTGTGCGCACGCTCCTGGGGAGAAGGAGCATGCGCTGATGAGTGGAGACCGGCAGGAAGAAGAGCAAAAGCCGCTGCCCCTCCACGTTTAAATCCGGATCCAAGTTGTGCAGTTACTTTTTCTTGTGGTTCGGTGCTCTGTGCAGGCACTCTGGCTTCTTTTACCTGAAAGATGCTTTTGTTTTTCTCTGGTACGAAAACAGTCAGGGGTCCCTCCAGATGCAGGGAGGAGTTAGTGCTAGCATGCTTTGACTCTTTTTTTTTTGAAGGCTATGTAACCAGTTATAAAATTGCACATTATGGCATGAAACCGGTTATGGTTCTACAGAACCATTTATTATATATCCTTTTCTGTGACTGAGTTAAGAATGATAAAGAAAAATCCCATCTCCAGATCTGCCTGCAGTAATGGGCTGTTACAGGATGACACCCTAATGACAGCTCCGAGCTGGTGTAGGGTTTGCAGCGGTAAGGGTGCCCTTGTTTGCTGTGCTGTTTGCTGAGTATCGGAGGGAATAGGAGATGACCTTCATTTATATTCCTCTGCCTATATTTGCATTGTTCTCTCCCAAGCTCGTTGTTTCCCATGATGTGGGCCTCTGAGCATAGTGCATCAGTAAATCCAGGTGCTAGTCTGGCCCTAATGGCCTCTAGTGCCTGTGTTTACTTCTGAGCATTGGGTTGTCAATACAGTTATTGTAGCAACATTCCTCAGTTAACGTCTGTGCAGCAGGGTTTCTTCAGGAACTGTGCCATCATGGGTCCTGTCTAGCCACTAGGTGTCACCATTGCATGATGACTACAACTCCCTCACCCCAGGGGCTGTGAATACTGCCTCCACAGGATCATCAGCCCCAGCTGGCTTGGGAGCAAAAGACAGGACCCAGGAATCAAAATGGAGTCACTAAGGGTAGTAAGGGGAGGGTCATTCCTTTATACCTCCAGTGGTTATCTGGTCATTTAGGGCAGTTTTTTGTGTTGTTATTAAAACAGGACTAGCTCAAAACGTTGTATTTTTGTCCTGGACATTTTCATTTTGTTCCATTATGGTTGAAAAAACATCCAAGTCTTAGGAACGCCCAAATCCCATCCTTAACCCCCCCCCCCCCCCCCCCCCCCCCCCCCCAAACACAACCTTTTGTGATCTGGATGCACTGCAGATGAATATCATAGAATAACACCTGGAAAATGGGTTTTGAAAATACCAATTTGGACGTTTTGGTGAGAAAAGATTCCATTTGCTGGATTATGCCACTTTTTAAACATTTTTCTTTTTAAAAAATGAACCCATAAGAACCTATGGAACTTTGTAAGTCTAAGGGGTCGTTTTTGAAAACTGAGGAAAAAAGGGCCCTGCACTAACAGCAGGGGCAATTTTTCCCGTGCACCAGGGCCCTTTTACTGCAGTGAGTAAAAAGCCCCCATGGGCAAGGCCATGTGGCAGGGAGCCCTTACCAAAACCCATTGAGGTGGCGATAAGGGCTCCCGTGCTAACCTGGTGGTAACCGGGCAGTGTGCGGCGATGCCCGATTACCACCAGTTACCGCTCTGTAAGCCATTTCCAGGGGTTTTCTTTTTTCCCCAGAAATGGTGTGTGCTTAGGGCAGGACTACTGCTGGTGACCGCGTTCGGCCGGTGGTAGTCCCATAAGAGCGAGCGGTACCACCGCTCTGTAAAAAGGGCATCTAAGTGCTTTGAAAACGAGCCCCAAAATGAGTTATACTAGTTTCTAAACTGATGTTTTTTTCACCCAAAACGTCAAAGAAATTTATTTTAAAAATAAAGAAAAAGACGAAGCCAATTTCCTCCTACTTGCAGAGCCAGCGTTTGAAAATTAACTAGATAAGGGAAATCATGTTGAATGTTACACGGGATCACCCATAGGTACACAACAGCAAGCAGTGTGAGATAAAAAGTAAATGTCCAATGTTCTTTCTCACTTGATAACCATACCTGGGATTTCAGATGATGAAAGAGCATTGAAAAACTCAATTACATTCAAGACTCTAGGGTAACACCTGGTGGCCAAAGCTGCACATGTCTGGATCTGAATAGGATTAAGCTGAAGTGAAATTTGCATCATACAAAACAATATTCTTAAAATTAGATGCCATTTATTTTTTTTTTTTACAGAAATTGTCTCACATCTTTAGAAATGAACAGGTCAGTATTCAAAATGATTTAAACTGGCTGAGGATAAGATCTTACATATTGAAATAGAATCTAGGGTATGGGAGTGATTCTGGGTTCCTCATTGGTTTATGGCTCTCAAGTGGAAGAGAACCTTTTTTAAGCTGAGGCAATTGAGGTTGATATGAGCTTTTTTCATTAGAGATATCAATAGAAATCAAACAAAATAAAACATGGAAAAGAAAATAAGATGATACCTTTTTTATTGGACACATACTTAATACATTTCTTGATTAGCTTTCGAAGGTTGCCCTTCTTCGTCAGATTGGAAATAAGCAAATGTGCTAGCTGACAGTGTATATAAGTGAAAACATTCAAGCATTACCATGACAGTCTGACAGGGTGGGAGGATGGGGGTGGATGGGAGGTATGCATGGGGACATCAAAGTATATCATTGATATTCTAACAGGATGGGTGTGGATAGGTGAGGGGTGGGGTGATCAACAGAGAAATACAGCTTTATGGTTTATAATGGGCTAGGAACCCCAGATCCTTGTTAAGTCCTTCATTAGGGTTGCATTTGCTCTCTTGGTTCAGATGATGATATTGCCCCATCTTGATTATTGTAATGTGCTGTATTTGGGGTTCGGTTCCAAATATCTAATAAGCTTCAACTTATATAAAAACTGCTGTAAGATTAATTTTTAAAGTGAATAGATTTACAAGTGTTTTGAGTTTTATGAAGATGTTACATTGGCTTCCGGTAGCTGAATGTATTTTATTTAAAGCATTCTGTTCACTACATCAGATTATTTATGGTTCCACTTCGCATTTATTGATTTGCTCGATTTCAATATCCCTTTTTGGTCATCTCCTAGGCTGCTTAAACAGCTTATTTTAAGTCCTTTGTCTTATGGTAAAATATGGTTTCTTAGGATACTTAATACGATTTTTGCTGTTGCTATAATACCATTATGGAACTCTCTCCCATTAATTATTAGAACTGCGATGAACTAGTTGAAATTTCATAGACAGTAGAAAGCTCATCTTTTTGAACGTTGTTACTAATTTACTACATCTATTATTAATCTTCTATTATGTCAATGGTGCTGTGTTTAATTTAGTATTTATTTTATTTGTACATCGCATTGAGCTCTAATTTTAGGGGAAATAGCGATTGATCAAGAACAATATTGACAACTAGTAAAAAAGGCCCGTTTCTGACACAAATGAAATGGGCGCTAGCAAGGTTTTCCTCGGAGTGTGTATGTTTGGGAGAGTGTATGTGAGAGTGACTGTTTGAGAGTCAGAGTGAAAGTGTGAGTCCAATCGATGCTCCTCTGTCACCTGGCCCCTCCATTCATCCCTATCCAGCAATTCCGCTCTCTCTCTGAGGCCTGCCCTGCAATCCATATGCATCCATGACCATCTGTCCCCTCCATTCGTCCCTATCCAGCAATTCCCCTCTCCCTGAGTCCTGCCCTTCCAATCCATGGCCATCCATGCTCCTTTGTCACCTGGCCCCTCCATTCATCCCTATCCAGCAATACCCCTCTCTCCCTGAGGCCTGCCCTGCAATCCATATCCATCCATGTCCATCTGTCCCCTCCATTTATCCCTATCCAGCAATTCCCCTCTCCCTGAGTCCTGCCCTTCCAATCCATGCTCCTCTGTCACCTGGCCCCTCCATTCATCCCTATCCAGCAATTCCCCTCTCTGCCTGAGGCCTGCCCTGCAATCCATATGCATCCATGCCCATCTGTGCCCTCCATTCATCCCTATCCAGCAATTCCCCTCTTCCTGAGTCCTGCCCTTCCAATCCATGCTCCTCTGTCACCTGGCCCCTCCATTCATCCCTATCCAGCAATTCCCCTCTCTACCTGAGGCCTGCCCTGCAATCCATATGCATCCATGCCCATCTGTCCCCTCCATTCATCCCTATCCAGCAATTCCCCTCTCCCTGAGTCCTGCCCTTCCAATCCATGCTCCTCTGTCACCTGGCCCCTCCATTCATCCCTATCCAGCAATTCCCCTCTCTGCCTGAGGCCTGCCCTGCAATCCATATGCATCCATGCCCATCTGTGCCCTCCATTCATCCCTATCCAGCAATTCCCCTCTTCCTGAGTCCTGCCCTTCCAATCCATGCCCATCCATGCTCCTTTGTCACCTGGCCCCTCCATTCATCCCTATCCAGCAATTCCCCTCTCTCCTTGAGGCCTGCCCTGCAATCCATATGCATCCATGTCCATCTGTCCCCTCCATTCATCCCTTTCCAGCAATTCCCCTCTCTCCCTGAGCCCTGCCCTCCCAATCCATGCCCATCCATGCTCCTCTGTCCCCTGCTCCCTCCATTCATCCCTTTCCAGCAATTCCCCTCTCTCCCTGAGCCCTCCCCTCCCAATCCATGGCCATCCATGCTCCTCTGTCCCCTGCCGCCTCCATTCATCCTTTTCCAGCAAGTCCCCTCTCTCCCTTCCATGTCCCCCCCTCGCATCCATGCTCCTCTCTCTCCCATGTCCCAGCCTGGCCCGCCCTCTTCTCCCCCCCCCCCCCTTGGAATCCATGCTGTCGTTTCTTCCCTGCCCTCCCGCTCCCATTGTTGTACTTTACTGGCCACCCTCTTCTGTCCCCCCAACATGCGTTTTTTTTTTCTTCTTGTAAAATGTACCTCCGTGGCGGTTCCGGCAGCGAAGCGTCAGGGAAGGAGGCGGCGCTCTCGACGTCTAGGTTTCCCTTCGCTGTGTTCCGCCTTCTTTTGACGTCATCCTTGACGTCAGAAGAAGGCGGAACACAGCGAAGGGAAGGCTAGACGTCGAGAGCGCCGCCTCCTTCCCTGACGCTTCGCTGCCGAGCGATGCGATTGGTTGTGTCATTGCTCCGCCCTCGACGTCATCACGTTTGACGCGTGGGTGGGGTAGACACAATGCGATCTCACCCCCTTCACTTTGCTAAGAGAGGCTTCATTAGAACGTTGGAGGTGCGTTTTATATAGAGAGATATTGACATTGACTTAACTGACCAGTCTTATCTCTGGGGCCCTTTTACTAAGGTGTGTAGGTGCCCTCACATGTCCAACGCGCATCAATTTGGAACTACCACTCAGCTACCGCATGTCCTGGGCAGTAATTCCATTTTTTTACGCCTGCCCAATATGTGTGGCAGAAAATATTTTCTATTTTCTACCACATAGCAGTAACCGTGTGGTAATTGGCAGTGTATATGTGCTGAGGATGACCACCCAGTTAATGCATGAGACCTTAGCACTAAGTCAATGGGTGGCGGTAAGGCCTCAGCCTGAGAATGGACGTGCACTGCTTTTAATTTTGCCCACATCCATTTTTTTACCACAAAAATACCTTTTTCCCAGGCACACTGGAAAATGATCCTGCGCACATCCAAAACATGCACCTACACCAGCGCAGGCCATTTTTTGGTCCACCTTAGTAAAAGGATCCCTTTATGCGGTAACCCATGACCCGTTAAGTGTTGAATATTGACTCAACCAGCTATGCATTTGTTGGCTCCACAAAAAAATGGATATTCAGTGCCAAATTGGGACATGATCTGCACTGAATATCTGGGAATAACGCCTCTGCCAGAATATTTACGACCAAAATAAAATGTCTGCACAAGTCCAGGGGAAAATGCTTCATAATGACAATAAAAATTTTTCTTCTTATGAGAAAGTGAGAAAGTACTTTAGTTTCCAACAATTTTTATTGATGACATAGCATAATATGCAACCAGCATCCAACAAGTACAATAAACTGTCAACAAAACCTGCGGATAATCCATTTACAACAAGGTCGTCATCCACTTTTCATTTTAAACCCCAGTGCCTCCCTCCCCTTCCAATCCTCTAACTTCCCTTTCCACCAAAAGCATAAACAGAAACACCTTTATAACTATTTTAAGTTTATCCATTATTATTACCATACATTGTGCCCAACTACTACAATTATCCTTCCCTCCTTCCAAGACTAAGTCCAAACTCACCCAGTTTACCATTCTATTGAATGATCTGACTGCTGGTTCCAATCACAACATTCTACATTCAGCTCCTTTCAATTAACCCTATCCTTAATCTGTAGCACCTAGGAAGGTTCAAACCTAGAAAGGCCTTGATCCTTCCTCGTTTAACAAATTCAATTTCCCTTATTTACTTCTCCCCTCCCCTCTACCCCCCCCTGTTATACCTTCCCCCCATCCCTACCCTCCCTATTATCCCCCCAATATTTCTATGCTGGGACTTTCAACACCAGATGGGCTCGTGACATTTGCCTCATAGAGAACCATCCTTTACATTGTGTTCACAATTAGGCTGCGATTCCGAGTACTGAGAAACTGTAGGTAAGATTTTCATAGTTGAAAAAATTGCTTCTTACGTCTAGGGGATCCCCTCGCCATCTTGGCCTCCCACATGACCAAGAGGTGTGTCTGATTCCTCCAGTGCCAAAAAGCTGGAGATTCCTATGAGGTCCAATACTGCAGTACAGTTTTCCAGGCTACCAAACTTAATTTACGACACAACATACTAGCGTATTTGGGCAGGGGACGAAAAGCTTTGGGTTTATCCAACAAGAATTGATCCTCTGACCCGTTAATTGTATAGCCCACTAATTGAATTAAAAATCTCCTAACTTGAGCTCAAAAGTTCCAAACCCTGGGGCATACCCACATGGCATGATAAAATGAATGAGGATGCTGCCTGTACTTGGAACATGCTGAACCTCCCTACCCTCCCATATGCAACAGCTGAGCTTTGGTCATATAGGCACGTAAGATCACTCTGTATCCACTTTCTCTTAGGGCATGAATACCCCTCAAAGAAGCTGCCACATCCCAATCCTCTAAAGAGACTCTAACATCCCGAGTCCAACTATCTTTAATAACATCATGATCTTTACAAGGTGTCCTTTTAACCAATGACCTATGAAGACCCGAGATTGTAAGCTCTTCATTTAAAGTCTCCTGAAAAAAGTCTCGAACACGGGTCCCCAAATGATTGCCCAGCATCAATTTATCCAATGATGCTATATAGTGTTTAATCTGGGCGTATGCAAAATGATTCCCCTATGTAGCCCCCACCCAAAGTTGTAACTCTTCAAACGAGATTAGATCTCCCTCTTCAACCACCAGCTGCTCCAGCTTTGTGACACCCTTCAATTCCCAGTTGGCAAATGTAGAATTATCCATCCCAGATGGAAATAGAATATTTCCTCTAACATTAAGCTGGTCTGACACACACAGGTTTCCCCCCCCCCCCCCCCCCCCCGGTTTTTTCACCAGCACCCTCCACACCTCCTGCACAGGATTTAGCAACACACTATCTCTGAGGTGTTCGGGTACCTGATTGGGCTTGAGATGTAAGACAGAGAAAAAAATCATAAGGATCATAATTCGACCATTCTAAGTCTATAGGCATATATTTCTGCAAGTGACCAAACCAATCTCCCAAGTGTCGTAGAAGGCAAGCCTGATTATACAATTGCAAGTTAGGAAACCCCACTCCTCCCTGATTCCAACTGCCCATCAGCAAGGCCTGTCTAATCTTCGGTTTCTTACCTGCCCAGCAAAAATGGCTAAAAATCCTATTAACCCGTTTTAAATCTTGTTGCCTAACTCTTAAAGGTAGTGTCTGTAACATGTATAACCACCTAGGAAACAAGACCATCCTTATCAGGTTCATCTTGCCCATCAATGACAAAGGAAGGGCCATCCACCCTTCCAAGCTCTTCTTGGTGTCTTCTATCAAAGCTGAAATATTAAGTCTATACAATGACAACACATCCATAGCCAACCAGATACCTAAGTATTTAAAAGAATTATCCGCCCATTTTAAAGGAAAATTCTGTCCCCAGGCCGCACACAATTGTCCAGACGAAGCCAAAGCCTCCGACTTAGCTAGATTTAATCGAAGGCCAGCATAATCCCAATACTCCCGAAATGTCTCAAGCAACACCTGGAGAGAAGCCTATGGGCTTGTAAGATGTACCAAAAGGTCGTCCGCATAAGCAACAACTTTAAAGCACTGAGGGCTTATCTGAATTCCCCAAATCAAGGGATTACCCATAATATTCCAAATAAGAGGGTCCAAAGCTAGTACAAAAAGAAATTGCGACAAAGGACACTTGTCTCGTTCCTGTCTGTATAGCAAAGTGCTCAGATTCCAAACCATTAACCAGAATCTTGGCCCTTGGATTAGAGTACAGTGCTTTAACAGTTGATACAAAATGCCGCAAAAACCCATATGCTTCCAAAAGAGGCAAAAAGAAAGTCCCAGTGAACCCAGTAGAAGGCCTTCTCCGTGTCAAAGCTAACAAGCAACGACTGCAGCACTGTCGACCCACTTCTAAGGAAGTCAGAATTTTTCTCAGATTTTTAGCCACTGATCTACCTCCAACAAAGCCAACTTGGGATTCATGAACTAAACCAGGCAAAAAATGCGCCATTCTATTAGCCATTACCTTCACCAACACTTTAGCCTCGTAGTTTAGTAGGGATATGGACTGATATGAGGCCAGTTCCACCACATCTGTACCAGGTTTAGGTAAAACTATGATTTGCTCCGAAGCGAGAGTAGGTGGCATATGCTCCAAATCTACAATTTTATTCAAAAACCTCGTAATCGTGGCTACAATTTCTGCACCCAGTAATTTGTAAAATTCAGCTTGGAAACCATCTGGTCCTGGGGTTTTCTGTAAGGGGCTCCCAGCTATTACCAAAGCGACCTTATCTTCTTGAATCGGGGCATTCAAGCATGCTGAAGCAGGCTGCGTAAGCAAAGGTAACATCAAATTTCCTAAATACAACCGACTAGATAGACCCACATCTGGGGGAGAAGAGTAAAGGTTATGTTAGTATTCCTGAAAGGCCTTATAAATATCCTCATCTGAATGTAAATGATCCCCCCTGCCATCTCTAAGTGTGAGAACTCTACGCTCACCCCCTTTAGGGTGAATGAGCCTAACTAATACTCTTCCCGCCTTATTGCCGTAACGATGTAGCTGATAATGGTAGTATATCTGAGACTTCAGTGCACAACCATGCAAAAGCTCATTCAGAGACGTCTGCAGGTCTAACATCCTTTGTTTATGAGCCTCCGCATGAGTTAAACCAAATTGCTGTCGGGCTCGACAAAGCCTTGAGTTCAACCTCAGTATTTCTCTATCACGTACTTTCTTAAAATGATGCGAGTAGCTTATAATTTCTCCCCTCAGCACCGCTTTGGCCGCTTCCCAAAACAGTATAGGATATCCCTTATGTTCCACATTTTGAGATGCATAATTCTTCCAAACCTTCAAAAGTTTTTCTCGAAATACCACATCTTTATATAAATCCAGAGGAAACATCCAACGCCTAAACCAGGTGTCTGTATTAATTGCCCTCCATTCCATCCACACCCATGCATGATCTGAAATAGCATATGGTCCTATTTTGGCCCTAGATACCTCCCCAAACAGCTGTCTCAAAATTAAGAAATAGTCTATACGTGATTGGGTCGAATGCGCTGTCGAGCAATGGGTATAGTCTCTGTTTGAGGGGTGCAATACTCGCCAAACATCCACTAAGTCTGACAAATGGCTCATTTGAAGCAAGCTCATATTAAGGTGGTAATGAGAGGGGAGGATCGTTGGACATGGATGAGAGGGGAAGGCAGGGCAGAGGAGAATCGCTGGACATGGATTGGATGCGATGGGAGGGGAGAATCGCTGGACATGGAGGGGAGGGCAGAATCGCGGGACACCGATGGGAGGGGAGGGCAGAGGAGAATCGCTGGACATGGATTGGATGGGAGGGGAGGGCAGAGGAGAATCGCTGGACATTGATGGGAGGGGAGAATCGGTGGACATGGAAGGGAGGGCAGGGGAGAGAGGAGAAATCGCTTAGACGAGAGCCTTCCTAGGGCCCGTTTCATTTTTCACGAAACGGGCTTTGTTGCTTGTATAGAATATGCTTAGCTGATATCACAGAGCTTAAAACTACATGCATCCATTTGCACCAAGGGAAATGTGGAGTAAATGCTGGCGCATAGATTTAGGCATATGGGGCATATTCTATAACAGTGTGTGTAAATTTTGGAACACCAACAGAATGCCCATAACCATGCCCCTTTTTGGTTGCACACATTAGAAATTAGGGGTAGTGCGTTATAGAATATGCTTAGCGAATTGTGCATGTAAATTCTAATTATTGCCAATTAGTGCTCATTATTGCTTGTTAAGATGTGTCATCAAAGCTGATTAGCTTGTTAAGCCAATTAAGTTACGCATATTGTTATACAATACACCTGGATTTTGGCACCAAACACTAACTCAATGGGCCAGATTCTATATATGGCGCCTAAAATTAACGCGCAGTAGATAATCACACCTAAGCATATTCTAAATACTGCATGTAAATCTACATGTAGTATTTAGAATGCTCTTAGGTGTAGTTCATGCGACTGAATTTACCTGCTACCATTTACACCAATGAAAAGCTGGTGTAAATCCCTGTGCACTAGATTTATGTGCACTAGCCCATATTTTATAACAACGCATGTAGATTTTGGAACACCCACAAAATGCTCATTTCCATGACCTTAACCATGACCCTTTTTGCCTGCGCATGTTAGAATTTAGGTGCAGTACATTACAGGTAGGAATGCGCTAGCGCCTACCGCAGCTTAGTAAAAAAGCCCCTTAGAGCTTACTGACCATATGTGAAAGGAAGAAAAGAGAGAAAGAGAAAAAGAAAGGGACAAGAAGAGGTAAGCAAGGAAGGCATGGTGTGAAAGGAAGGAAAACAGAAAGTGGTGATAATATACAAGCCAGTGGATGAGTGAAAACAGCATGAAAAGGTAGAAAATAAATGTCATGCCAAGATGTTAAACATTGTACTAGCAGATAAAATCAGTCCATGGCATCCCTGGCTAGCCCTTGGCCAAATCCCATGTGGTAGCATTTTTCAGTGACCCCTTCTATTGTATAGTTGTGCCTGATTATTGTTAGCAATTCCTTTAAGTTCCCACAGTGCTAATTGTTACACATTCCTTAATCACTCCTAGTGCTCTGTTCTTGTGGGGTTTGTAGACAGCCCTTCAGGGCAGCACAATGATACTTTGACCCTGGAAGGCCATGTCAATATAAGACTAGTGAGCACCAGCCAGAGCTGTTGCGAGCTTTGAGTAAAACAAGTTCATGAGCACGGTGCTCTGGCTGTAAATTTACATGCTTGTGGTGCTGAGATTAGTGGCAGCACTTTGAGCCGCTGAAAGCCATGCTTTAACTGATCGGGGTGTCTCTGGATTTCTTCAGCTGGCGGTGCTTGGGGATCTTTGCCAGGAACAGAATGGTGCATATTGCTGCTGGGTAGGCCTGAGGCAAAAGTGAATAGGCACAGACCAGCCCAGGTTCACCTGTGCCTATGCCCCTGGGTTTTGTACACGTAGCCCATACATGTATAAATTGTATCTACATTTTGTCTCTAAAGGTGGGGTTGGGACAGGGAGTATATACTTTTCAGAGAAGACACCTACACATATAGAAGGTATAGATTTGTGTGCATTCTTGTCCCAAGTCATTTCTGAAAGGGAAATTTTTCCTTTGTGCTCTGGGAGCAAATGCAGACATTGCCCATATGTATATTTTTTTGAAAGGTCTCCCCTTAAGAGATAAGCATTGATTGTGTTTAACTAGAATTATGTGCCATTATGGACTACCTGATACACTATTACAAACAGCAAGTAAAAATACTCAAAAGCACTGACCCTATGACAGAGAAGCAAGCATATAACCATAGAGAAATACTGAATAGATACAGCATAACTATAGATATCATCACAGATTTATATGCTGCTAGACACTAGTACTCTTAGTGCATTCCTTGCTACATCTGTACTGGGATCTTTTCCCACAGGGCTGCTACGTCCCAATACCAGAAAAGAACAGTAGAGTAGTACAGATAAAGACATCATGGACAGCTAGATACACACGCACTACATAAATACCATAACATGTTGAGTCTACAGCCAATGCTGAGATTCTGAATGCTGCTCATCGCTGGTAGCAGAGGACCAGGCTTAGGGTTTTCTTTCAGCAGAACCCTGGCTGCAGCTGAGAGCATACAGTTAGAGTGATGCTGTGCATATATCCTCTTTCTCTGCACAGGCCTGAGGGATTCTCTTGTCTCAAATGCTTTAATGTGCTCACCTTTCCTAATGGTGTAAATATTGGCACAAGACACACTCAGCCGAGCTACCATATCACATATTGGCTGATATCAAGGTGTTTTTCATTGCTGGTGATCTTGTTTCAAAGAGCAGCACATAAAAGTAATGTTGCTGAATCCCGATTCACTTGTTGTCCCTTTCAGTGAAACCTGAGCACACTGGGTTTGTTCATAGAAAAAGAAGCAAAAGGGAGAGTTTAAAATGAAAGAGTGTATAGAGTTTAGTAAACATAGGAACTTGTTGGTGTGAATGTGATAGGGGTGTGGGTGGGCCTGGGTGAACTGTGGACTGGCCTCACCGTTTTGGATTCAGGCTCACCAAGTCAATAGCATTGGCATGGGTCAGTGAAACTGGAGGGGGTGTCAGCATCTCTGGTGCACAGCTGCCACCCGTGTAGAGGTGTAGTCTAATGATTAGCCCACTGGGCTGAGAACCTGAAAAACTGGGTTCAATTCCCCCTGTGGCTCCTTATGATCCTGGTCAAACCACTTAACCCTCCATTGCCCCAGATACAAAAATTTAGCTTATGAGCCCACTAGGGACAGACAAAATACCTGCATATAATAAATGAAAAGCACTTTGGTTGTTCCCAGAAAGGCAGTTTATTAAATGCATGTCCCAAATATCAATCCTGGCTACACATTGGGCACAACTAAAAATATCCCCACTGTCCGTAGATAAACTAGAGACAATATCATCACAAAACGGAAAAAAAAAAAAAGAGAAAATATTGGCAGAAATCAACAGAAACAAATATTAGATGCTAAAATCTTAATAGCATTTAACAAACTATCAAAGAACTATTGAATAGTTATAGAAATCAACTTAGGCAAGCATGAAAATATAATGTATGCAAATAAAGGAATGGAATATAAAAAGAACCAGTTTAAGAAAAAGACTGGACATGGCCATGTTTCAGCAACAATTGCTGCCACAGTACAAAAGCTTTTTTGTGTCAATGTAATAATAAATTGCTTTGTTGTTGCTATTTATTGCATAGGGCAGTGGTTCCCAAATTTGGTCCTGGAAACACCCCAGCCAGTCAGGTTTTCATGATATCCACAATGTATATTCATGAGAGAGATTTGCATGCAGTGCCTCCACTGCATGCATATTATCTCTTTCATGAATATTCATTGTGGATATCCTGAAAACCTGACTGGTTGGCAAGCCCCCAGGACCAGGTTTGGGAACCACTGGCATAGGCATTAGAATGGTGGGAGGAGGGGGAGATACAAGCCCTGGCTCACCAAAATGTTCCTGACAGCCACCACCTTCTTTTACCTGCAGAGTGATGGGAGCTTGTCTTACCACTACTGCTTCTCTGCGATCCCTGGCCAACTCTGGTTGTAACCATTATGTGCTTGTTAAAATTGGAGTTTCTTGCAATAGTTCCTTTGAGGTGTTTTATTGATATATCAGTAATCCATGAGAACAGAGTCTGAGTTACTGAAGATGTCATTAATATCCTGAGATGGAATAGAAATCCATACAAAATAAGTCACATGTGCATGTAAGTTGACTAGACTCATTTCTAAACAGAAAACAATCAGGATGTGGATTCATTTCAAAATGAACTGTAAAATGTGGTAAATAAGGGCATTTACAATTTGTTTCCCTTTCAGTTACCTAAATGACTTTGAGATCAGAATGAGACAAAAATCATTTGTTTCCGTTAATTTTTACATCTGGTGGGCCAGGGAAAAAAAGCCTTTTCTCTTGACCAGACACATCAAAGCTACCTTGGGAAGAAGAAAGAAGAAGCAGGAGTCATTTGACCTATCATGTTGAAATTTTATGACAAGCAGTCCAACAAGTCCAGTCTTAACATCTTCAAAATCCAATGGATCATGGTGTCAGCAGGAAACTTAAAGCATAAAGCACCATCATTATGTATTCATTTCTTCCCTGGGTTTCAGATTGAAAGCTTGAGCTGTTAGAAGACACCAGCTAGAAGAGTTAAACAAGAAGTAAAGGAGACAATTTTGGAAGATTTGCATCTGTAAAAAAATTCATTTATCAGGGTAGTTTTATAACTGGTCACCTGTATTGAGAAGGCAAAAAGGCACCTATTTGCAGTCTGATTTATAAAGACATATAGGTACCACTGCATCTTGAAAAACCCTGGGCACCAGGTGGCTATGGCAACTAAAAAAAATAGGACATGGCGCCTAAGGTTTGTAGCTGGCACAAAAACATACCCATGAACAGGGCAGGCAATCTCTTCTCTCTCTTCTTAACAAGGCAGACAAAACTCTACTTTCTGGCCAATGAGATGCTGCTTTGCTTTGCCTGGGAATGAAAGCAGCATCTCATTGGCTGGGAAGGCAAGCAGCTCTCATTGGCTGGCAAGGCAGCAGCTTATGGAGCCTTTTGGAAGTCCATGCCATGTGGAAATACACATTTCTGATATTTTTCATTCCAGTCCCTATGTCTCTAGTTTTGCTCTGCATGCAGGGTCTGACTTAAGGATTTCATTTTTTGATTTGCCTTCATACCTCTATAGTACTCTTGCTGCTTGTTTTATGTTTGTTGGGGGTCCGGGGATAAATGTGGCATGATAGAAGAGTAATGTGTAGATATTAGTGCATTCTCACAACAGTTTCCTTCTGTTTCAATGTTGTGCTTACCCATTTCCCCTTTGTTTAATATTAAATGTGCCACTCAGTGCAACATATATGCCAATAATAGAGAAAATCAGGAGGGGGAGAAAACCTTTTTTACATCACTGTGTTTACTATTGCTTCATACATTAAGAAAAAATTCTATGTTTAAACTGATGCTGTAATAAGTTGTTTGTGGTATATCACCTTGGGTGATCCATAAGTATGCATAAATGCATAAAATACAGTTGGTCCAAATCTGGCTCCCAGATTTTACGTCTGGCTCTTAGGTCCTAAGAAAATTTGTCACGATCTATATTAATGGCTATGTGCTAATGTTATAGTACGATCTAAGTTAATCTGCTTGCTTAATAGTTCACTTATATATCCTTTATTATAGTTATGTTCACTATGAATTTTCTTCAGGCCTCAGTTTGGGGGATTAAGCATACCAATTTATGGTTGTGCCTAAAAATACCCCTACTCATCACTGCCCATTTAATTAATTTTCCTAGATTCAGGAATTATTTCAATGCTTCATCTTTTTCTAATGTTTGCCTTAATTTGCTTATAAAGAATTTCCCGTTAGGGTAATAGATTTTACTTAGCTTTTTCAGCATAGAAGGTGTCGGCCTCAGAGGGATATTTTTCTGAAATGAGTCATTTTTCACCGTCAAAAACGTTTTTTTCAAGGATACCCCCTAGGTGAAAGCATAATACATTTCTTTTACTTACTCATAATACACAAGTCTTATATCAATTTATGGGCGGAGCAAGGACATTTTATTTAGACTCATTTTACCTCTTGCTACTGCTGTGCTACCATGCCGACTGATCAGGGATTGTAAATCCTTTAAGATGGCGTCTAGGCGTCCTAGTTCACTATTTAAAGAACAAACCCAAACTGACATGAACCAATCAGGAAGCTAGAACTGTAATCGAACATCCAAGTTTAAAGGTTTAGGGGCCTTAGATAAGAGTAGACCACTCTAATTCCGCAACTAGTCCATTAGGATTAACTGTATTCAATGTGTAAATCAGGGGCGTAGCCAGACAGCAGATTTTGGGTGGGCCTAGTCAAGAAGTGGGTGGGCACCAAGTGTTCTCCCTCCCCCCCCTCCCCCATGCAATGAGGCCAGTATCAGCAGCTTAGGAAGCTTAGACTGCTGAAGTGAGAGCAGTGTTTTCAGCACCATCAGGGGGAGGTCTTCAATAGGCGGAGCTTGGGATCCCCACTAGCTAGCACTAAATATGTGCTGCTGTTGTGTGGGCCTGAGCCCTAAGTGGATGGGCCCCGGCCCACCCAGGCCCACCTGTGGCTATGCCACTGGTGTAAATCCAGAATTGTTCATGGTAGTTTAACAATCTGTCTGTTTGGCCACCCTCCCATCCTGTCGCTACCGTGTCTATGATTCGTCATTTAATGTCTTGCCAATTATGAGAACATTGTTGCCAATGTATGACCAACGAGGCTTGCAAATTTTCAGTATTAATCCTGGAGTTGCATTCATTTAGTCGCACCTTTATTGGACGACCACTTCTCCCGATGTATATTAAATTACATGGGCGTGTTAATGCATATATAACGCTACTGCTATCACAATTGGCCTGACTTTTTGCCTTAAGCTTATACAATCTACCTGGGACTGGGCAATCTCAACCCGTAAGTGCTAATGAGCACCATTGACAGTGCCCGCAAATATCTTGTTGTCCCCTGGTTAGAGGATTACTGGGTTGGTAATATCTCTGCAGTGTCAATAATTCACCTATTGTTTTACCCCTTTTGTAAGCTATCATTGGAAATTCCTCAAACCATGGATATTATTGCATAATATGCCAATGGGACCTTAATATTTGTATTTGGGAGAGATATCTGCTTAATATAAACAACAGGGGATATGTGCTAATGTTGCTATTAGTGCACAAAACTGTTATTTAGTACCAATTCACAACAATTATTGTCAATAATTGGTCTTTAGCACCAATCAGCAGCTAGTTATATAATTGTACAACCAATCAGCATCTAGTTATTATATTACTGTACACAGGTGTGTTTTTGGCGTAGGGGTTAGGGCTGTGCTCCCTGAATACAGGGGATGTGGGTTTGATTCCCATTGTGAGGTCTGGGGTTACTGTTTGTCTATAAAATACGGAGTGGAGTGGAACAGGTGCATGTGAGTTGCTTGTTTACTCTTTCCAAAAACACTAGGACTAGGGGGTATGCAATGAAGCTACTAAGTAGTAAACTGAAAACGAATAGGAGAAAATGTTTCTTCATTCAACGTGTAATTAAACTTGAATTCATTGGCAAAAAATGTGGTAAAAGCAGTTAGCTTAGCAGGGTTTTCAAAAGGTTTGTATACTTTTCTAAAAGAGAAAAAAGTCCACAAGCCATTATTAAGATGGACTTGGGGAAAATTCATTGCTTATTTCAAGGATAAACAGTATAAAGACTGTTTTACTGTTCTAGGATTTTGTCAGGTATTTGTGACCTAGATTGGCCACTGTTAGATGCTGGGCTTGATGGACCTTCAGTCTGTCCCAGTATGGCAAAGTTTATGATCTTACGTTAACTGACAGTATTCTATAACTTGTGCATGCAACTTTGAGCAGTAAGCGTAAACTGTGCACACAAGTTTGTGGAATTAGGTGGATATTGTATAAACTATGGAATTACGTGTAAATGACCTCTTTTAGAGTACTGACTACAGGAGAAGTACATGCCATGTTTTGATGGTGCGTACTTTGTCAGCGGGCATGTTCATGAGTCAAGTTTGGGCAGAGTATGCAGATATGCCTGCAAATTACAGTATTCTAAAATTCACGCATCTTCATTGGACCCTATCTGCCCTTCCAATTATCGTCCCATTTTCCTCCTCCCTTTCCTAAGCAAGTTACTTCAACATGCTGTTCACTGCTGTTGTCTTCACTTTCTTTCATCTCAAGCTATTCTTGATCCACTTCAATCTGGCTTTCACCCTCTATATTCAACTGAAATAGCCCTAAATGTTTGACACATTTGTGGCCACAAAGCCTAAAGTATGAGCAGCCTCTTCTCAAGTCCGGGTTTCATGCTTTTTCCACAAGCCACTTCCCCAGCAGATAAGAAAAAAATTAACACTGCCCTCATGTATTTTATTGTTAAAGATATGCAAACATTTAGTGTTGTTACAGATGAAGGGTTTTTGGCCTATTCTCAGTTTCTTAACGGATGTCATGCCGTGCCATCAGGTCAAACTTTAGGCAGAATGATTGAAGCTAAATATGATGATATGTCCATCTACATTTTGAGTCAGCTTCAAAGTGTGAGATATGCAAGCATTATCACAGATCTCTGAACCAGTAGAACCATGGCGGCTTATATTACAATTACTGCACTGGCATAGATGATGACTTTCATGCAATGAATATTGTGCTGGATACACAGTACATACCAGAGAGAGACATACAGGTGACAATATAGCAGATGCCGTGGAAAGTGCAGTGAAGAAATGGCAGCTAGAAGGCAAAGTTTTTGCAATTGTTACCAATAATGCTGCATCAATGAAAAAAGCAGCAGGGAAACTTATTTGAAAAGGAATCTGTACCACTCACTGTTGCTGCTTCAGACACACTCTGCAGTTATGTGTGGAAAATGGGCTGCAGTCTCGTCCAGCAATCTCTGATATCATCAATAAATTCCGTGATATCGTCAGCACTTTCCATCACAGTACTATACTTACAGAAAGCTTGAAAACTGCTCAAGAAATGCTGGGAATGCCAGTGAAGAAGCTGATTGGTGATGTGAAAACACATTGGAACAGTATTTGCATTATGTTGTGAAGTGCAGTTGAATTGAAGCAACCCATTGGCTTAGCTTTGAGCAGCAGCAATAAAATCACAAAGAAAGGTGCACCTGCCGATCGTGACTATGATCTTGCCCAAAACCTTGTTGGTGTTTTGCAGGCTTTTGAGGAAACCACAACAATTGCATCTGGAGAACAGCATGTTACTGTGTCTGTTGTTCATCCACTGGTTGAACACCTGATTAATTCAATTGATATAACATACGGGGAAGACTCAGGAGAGGAAGTTGATATCGATGATGAAGATACAGAATCAGCAAACCTGAAAGTTATCTCTGGCTTGAAAGAAGAGCTGAAGAAAAGTTTACTCCACAGATTTCAAGATACATTATTTGATAATTTCTATAGATTGTGCAGCTTCCTGAATCCTATGGTGAAGTACCAGATGTCATTGCAGTTGCAGCTCAAGACATCATAAAAATGCAAAGCCCTGATGTACCATTGCCAGTCAGCAGCAGCACTGCCGTGGAGATCACTCAGACATTATCAACTGTTCTAGAGTTTGGAACACATGATGTGGCTGTGCCTCGACAAAAACACAGTTTCTGGGAAACAGTGGAATATTCAAATGTTTCAGCTAAGAAAGCCAGACTTCCATCACAACCAGACTATGATAGCGATATTTGAATCAGATGCAGTGCAGAACTTGCTTGCTATAAACACAAACATCCTTTGGAAACTGGCGGTGATGTTTTTTGTTTCTGGCAGCAAAGTCAAATGAAATTGTCAATACTGAACCGTCTTGCACAGAAGTTTCTGTTTGTACGCCAGCTACCTCTATGCCCTCAGAAAGAATTTTTTTTCTGCTGATGGACAAATTATAGCTGCAAGACGCAGTTGTCTTAAGCCAGGCAAAGTGGACAAAATGATTTTTCTTAATAAAAATTGGAAGATGTAGTTCTTGAACTTCACTTTTCACATGATGTAACTCTGCATGGCATGCTCATACTAAAGTTTGACTTTGTTCAATTGCTGCTACCTGTTTTTTTTTTTTAATTTTTTTTACCCTGTGTGTTATAATATTAGCATGTGGGCCTCACTATTTCAATCAAGTTAAATTGAATCAAATCGAATAAAAAAAAACACATTTTTAAAAAAGAATCGAATCGTACCAAATCGAATTTTTTTTGACTTAATCAGACAGTACTACAATTTACAAAGGAAAGGTATTTGGCACACAAAGAGGGGCATAATTGAACGGGGCGCCCAAGTTTTCCTTTGGTCATGGGAGGAGCCAGTATTCATAGTGCACTAGTCCCCCTGAAATGCCAGGACACCAACCAGGCACCCTAGGGGGCACTGCAGTGGAGTAACTGATGCACTAACTGAACGGAAAAAGCCCTTCCTTTACCGATCCCTTAGCGATTCAGAAAGGAATGGGCATGCATGAAGGAAATCGCATGCAAATGAGCTGCTCACTGTTAGCTCATTTGCACAAGATTTCCTTCCTAAGGAGGGGAAGCCAGTGCAGAGCAGCCAAGCATTATTCGTGACTGCTCTGCGCATGCCAAAGACGGCTTCATACATGCAGACAAGCTGCGTGTATAATAACCGTCTACAACCTTAAATAAATTGCCATCTATAACCTTAGAAAAATACCAGATGAAAATGTCCAAGTGCTCCTCAGGGACGGCAGTTGAGGACGTCCAAAATGTGGATGTTGCTGTGAAAAGGACGTCCATGCCTGGATGGTTCTGTGAGTAGGATGTCCATGCCTGCTATGCCTCTGACACCCCCTTTATTTATTTGGATCATAAGTAGTAGCAGTGGGATTTAAACCAACCACCTCTGGATTGCAATACCAGTGCTCTAACCACTAGGCCACTCCTCCACTCCACTTCCTTGAAACTTGGCCATCTCTGTGGGGGAGGGCAGTTCAGGACATCCAAAATGTTTGAAAGAAGGACGTCTACGCCTTCGCTATGCCTCCGCTGACACACGCATACCTCCCCTCCCAGGGACCTGCATACTGCTGCGATGGACCTGAGTATGACATTTTAGGCTGGCAACAAAAGTTTTTAAAGTTGTTTTTTCAGGGTGGGAGGGAGTTAGTCACCACTGGGGGAGTCAGGGGAGGTCATCCCCGATTCCCTCCGGTGGTCATCTGGTCAGTTCGCACACCTTTTTGAGGCTTGGTCGTAAGAAAAAATGGACCAAGTAAAGTCGGCCAATTGCTTGTCAGGGACGCCCTTCTTTCTTCCATTATCTCTCGAGGACGCCCATCTGTTAGGCACGCCCCAGTCCCGCCTTCGCTACGCCTCCAACACGCCCCCGGGAACTTTGGTCGTCCCCGTGATGGGAAGCAGTTGGGGACGCCCAAAATTGGCTTTTGATTATGCCGATTTGGGCGACCCTGAGATGACGCCCATCTCCCGATTTGTGTCGAAAGATGGGCGCCCTTCTCTTTCAAAAATAAGCCTGAAAGTACCATAGGTTACTATGGTACTTAGCATTTCTAAGTGCTTTGAAAATGAGCCCCAAAGTCAAATAAACCATAAACTATTATATGACACACGACTTATCCTGTAGCATATAGTCCTTCTCAACTTTTGCTCCCAGCTAAAACTGCATTTCAACCACTTACCAAGGACATTTCAACTTGTCCTTGGTAACACTGAACAATGGTCAATCAGCATGTTTCTTCACAATGTCATGAGCAGAAGAACAAAATCTACACTTAGCAGCTAATTATAACTAGCATGTAAAATAGTTTTTGATCGCGCGTATTTTGAGTCTTGAAGCAGGTAAAGTCTCATGCTTATGCAAACTTTTAACAGCATATAAAGATGCTTTCAAGTGGTTTTGTGCATTGGCTCCACATGCTAAAGACAGCTGTGACTGGCACTCTTACTTTGTGATGTGTTTGGAGAGGAACACAGAAAGAATATGGAAGAGGAATGCTAGCAGCCTAGTTTTGGCACTTTTTACTGATCAATATCCACAGATGGGCAAAGTTAGTGTCATGAAACTCAGGGCTGTAAAAATTCTGTCTTAAGAAAAAAAAATCTCTTTCTGTTTAACCACATCATGAGGCTAGAATCTGATCCAACACTTTTTGAAGCTGTGTCAAGTTTTAAAAAAGGCCTTGAATGCTGGTTGCAGGTCAAACCAGGCAGAGCTCTTAACTGTCATCTTCCCATATAAATCCACCAGAAGCAATAAAATGAGTGGTTTCCCCCTTACATTCTGTCCTACCATGATGAAAATTGAAGCAGCTGTTCATAATAAGACAAGAATCCCAACTTTTAGAGGGTTTGAGGGTTGTAAACAGAGCTGCAAAAGCATGCACTGGGTAAATTGGTTGATAAGCTGGGAATTCGGGTCCATACTGGAAAAAAACTAGAAAGCTTATGCGGTTTGCTTGCTTGGTTTTCAAACAGCACCAATTTTGTCCAAGAATTGCTAGAAAGGGAAACATAATTCATAAAAAACAACTTGCTCAAGCAACTCATGCTACAAAAGTCACTATGCTGCTCATTTTCAAAACAGACAAATGTCTGAAAAGGGCCAGATGGGCATTCTGGTGAATTGGCCCAAATTGCCATAATCAAAACACATGCTCAGAAAATGTCCAAGAGGCAAGCTGCTCAGAAAAATATGTTTAGAGAAGGGGCATTTTGGGAGCATGTTATGGGTGGTGGTATGGAATGGGCATCTTCTAGCATAAAGGATATCAGGGTGATGTCCTGAGGTGGAAATGAAAATGTCCCAATTTAGACCTGCTATAAATGCAAACAAGTGAAGTCACAACCTGTCTTTGGACCCATATGTGCTTTTCCTGAGTTGGAGAGTGGAAAGGTGGATCTGGTCCTGGTGTCAAGGAGTGTGGAGCAGTGGCATAGCTAGGTGGGGCCACAGGGGCCTGGGCCTCCCAAATTTCATCTGGGCCCCTGGTTTTGCTGACGGGGGTCCACATCCCCCACCTGCTGAAGCCTTCTTCAGCGCCGGTCTCAGGCACGCCACATTCCCTGCCTCGTGCTCTTTCTTCCTCCTGAGGTCCTGCACATTCCTTTAAGTGCACAGGATGTCAGGAGGAAGAAAGAGTAGGGCAGCGAATGTGGCAGCACCAGAGACTGGCGCTGAAGAAGGCTTCAGCTGGCGGGGGTTGGGGACCCCCACCAGCAAAGGTATTTGCTGCTGTGGGGTGCAGAGGGGGTAGCAGTGAGGCAGTGGGGGGGGGGGGTGAGGCAGTGAGGTGGCAGACTAAAATGTACCCCCCACCTCGGACTCTGGGCCCCCTCCCACCGCAAGGTCTGGCTATGCCCCTGGTGTGAAGAGTTGCTGATTGGTTTGTTTGTTGTTTTGTCTGTCCCAATCTGAAACCTTTGTCTCCCCCCCCCCCCCATATTTCTTACCTCGTCTCTCCTCTATTTCACCTTCTAAACCCCCTCACCACACCTGCTAGCCCCCACCCCCACCCATCCCTTGCTGTCTCTTAGGCTCATTTCCCCCTTTGCTCTGTTCCTTACTCAAATACCCACACCTCCCTCCCTTTACTGAAATATTCTGTTTGGTGTTCAGTGGCGGCCAAAAAAGCAAACAGGGTGCTAGGAATTATTAGGAAACGGATGGTAAATAAGACAAGAATGCTAGCAGGCTTATTTTTGAAAGAGAAGGGCGCCCATCTTTTGACACAAATCAGGAGATGGGTGTCCTTCTCCCAGGGTCGCCCAAATCAGCATAATCAAAAGCCAATTTTGGGCGTCCTCAACTGCTTTCCGTCGTGGGGACGACCAAAGTTCAATGCGGCGTGTTGGAAGCATAGCGAAGGCGGGACTGTGGCGTGCCTAACACATGGGCATCCTTGACCGATAATGGAAAAAAGAAGGGCATCCCTGACGAGCACTTGGGCGACTTTACTTGGTCCATTTTTTCTTATGACCAAGCCTCAAAAAGGTGCCCGAACTGACCAGATGACTACCGGAGGGAATCGGGGATGACCTCCCCTTACTCCCCCAGTGGTCACTAACCCCCTCCCTCCCTAAAAAAAAACATTTTAAATATTTTTTGCCAGCCTCTATGCCAGCCTCAAATGTGATACCCAGCTCCCTGACAGCAGTATGCAGGTTCCTGGAGCAGTTTTAGTGGGTGCAGTGCACTTCAGCCAGGCGGACCCAGGCCCACCCCCCCTACCTGTTACACGTGGTGGTAAATGTGAGCCCTTCAAAACCCACCAGAAACCCATTGTACCCACATGTAGGTGCCCCCCTTCACCCCTAAGGGCTATGGTAGTGGTGTACAGTTGTGGGGAGTGGGTTTCGAGGGGGGGGTTGGGGGCTCCGCACCCAAGGTGGGGGAACTATGCACCTGGGAGCAATTTGTGAAGTCCACTGCAGTGCCCGCTAGGGTGCCCGGTTGGTGTCCTGGCATGTGAGGGGGACCAGTGCACTACGGATGCTGGCCCCTCCCACGACCAAATGGCTTGGATTTGGTCATTTATAGATGGGCGTTCTCAGTTTCCATTATCTCCGAAAACCGGGAACGGCCATCTCTAAGGATGACCATCTCCAAGGTCGACCTAAATTTATTTATTTATTTATTTAGATTTTGCTCACACCTTTTTCAGTAGTAGCTCAAGGTGAGTTACATTCAGGTACTCTGGATATTTCTCTGTCCCAGGAGGGCTCACAATCTAAGTTTGTACCTGAGGCAATGGAGGGTTAAGTGACTTCCCAAGATCACAAGAATCAGCAGTGGGATTTGAACAGGAGGACACTTATAGGAATAGGAAATCCTATCACTTTATGAACATGTAAATGGTGTGTGATGCCTATGTGGAGATAATGGATATGTCTGCTCGGACCCAGGGTCCTGCAATGACACATATCTACTTCAGCACTCAGAAATCTATCAAAACTTTGACCAAGGGCAAATCACTAGCAGCTGGTCCTCCCCCTGTGCCCCCTTCCCCTCACCCTCCAAAGACTTGCTACACACACCCATGTCTTTGATCTTTGTTTCCCCCAGGTGACAGAGGCTACCCTCATTCCCTCACTGTTCCTGCATTCTCCATCCCCATCCCCCATCCCTCACCATCCCCACAGTCTTAATTTTATTCCTCACATCTCCCCGCTCAAAGCTGAAAGAAAGATTTTATTAAATTTTATGGGCCTAACAGGCATTGTAAATAAACAATTTAGGCCTATAGTCTAAAAGACAAATACAAATATTTAATATTGAAAGTGAAACAATATTTAATATTGATAATGACATAATAATAATAATAATATGGTTCATTTTTTCAATCCATGAAGAAACAGTAAATTATTCACTATCTCCATGTTTAACTGAGTCCACCAATCCTCAATTGTATGACCAGCTAATGAGAACATACGTTCAGAAGATGTTTGTGTGGCTGGAATTGCCAAGATAATTTTGGCAACAGATGAAAGTTTTGGCCAGACATCAGCTTTGTCTGATGAATCTGTGGAAGCCAAATACAAATCCAACTCATCAGATTCTGGCTCTACAGAAATAACAAACAAGTCGCCAAGAAAATGATCATCACCTAGCTTCAGTTTTTTAGAAGAAGGTGGTTTGATTTCTTCATCAACAGTTGAGGAGTTCTCCATCAAATCAGTGACAGGACGATCTTATGGATGCTCTCCATGGCAGCCTGTCATTTTTCAGATTCCAAGAGGTTAGTATTATGCTTTGGGTGGGGATCCATAAGGGCAATCATATAGTGGAGTTCATGCAAAGGGAAATGGCTGTAAAGAAAATGACATAGTTCAGCTTCATCACCAAGGATTAAAAGATTTTTTGCCAGATTCACATGAACAACAACTACTAGATGCAATGTTGGTGTCTAATCAGATGAAACGAGTCTTGTCACATCACCAAAAGGTGCAACTGCCTTAAATTACATCCGAAAGAAGTCCTCAATTACAAGCAAGAGTTGCTTGGTAAGTATGCGGTCTTTTGCACTGTCAGCGAGTAACTTCAAGTGTTCCAGATTTTATGAGATAGATTTAAGCATTGTCAGTGTAGAAACAACCTGCTTTAATGTTGCTTCCAAATTGCGTTGTAGACAGGTGCACTTAATCCTAGTGACAGTTTATTTGCAAGTTGTAATTAGCTCAATAACTGGTCAAAATGGTGAATTATCCGCAATGGGCTTAGGGTCCAATGCATGAGACACAACCAAATTGATATTGTACCTCGTACATGGGAGACAGACCTGGTTGTGAAATGTAGCCTTTACAATTGCTCTATCTGTAACATAAACATTGTTTTTGACATACTGCATCAAAATCAATCAGAATTTTATGCATGACTCACCTGATCTTTCTCTCTCTCTCCTTGCAGTATTGCCTCTGTATTTCCCCCCATCCAATATCTCTTCTCTGTCTGTCTCCTCCTTGCATGCAGCTTTACTCTTGTCTTTCCTCCCTCCTGCACCACACAGCATTGCCCCTGCCAGTCTCTCTTCCACCATTTAGCACTACCCCTCTCTATCTATCTCTCTCCTCCTCCTATACAGTATTTTTCCTCTCTGCTCACTTTCACCATCTCCACCTCACCCAGCATTGTCTTTCTCTCCTTTCTCCTGGTGAAATGTTATACTAGTATTTATATAAATTCATTTTTAATTTCTCTGTAACCATATTTTAATTTCTCTTGTTTTTTTTTCTAACTATAGCAAAGTATTTGTTTCCACTTTTGGAGGTTTTTTTTTAAATTTTACTTTTATATATATATATATACTTTTATATATATATATATATATATATATATATATATATATATACTTTTATATATATATTTTTATTATTTCCATGGGTTGTTTGGTTCTGAAGGAAATGTTTCCTGTTATGTTTATACAAATTTTGGGCTTCATTTACAAAGCCGTGCTAGCGATTCTCATGCAGCAAATGAGACTACACTTCATTTAACTTAAAAGCATTACGTCCCCCTTCCCCATCTAACATGCTTTAAATTTAGCCTTTAATGCCCATTAACAACAAAATCCTTAATTTTAACCTTAGTATTTCTATGACCCTTAAAAGTGAAGGACAGGATTTAGGGTTGGCAAATAAAACTTGGAGCTTATTTGCCAACTCGAACTCTCATCCACTCTCTCATCACCTCTCGCCTTGACTACTGCAACCTACACCTCACTGGCCTCCCTCTTAATCATCTATCCTCCCTTCAATCCGTTCAGAACTCTGCTGCCCGTCTTATCTTCCGCCTAGACCGATATGCTCATATCACCCCTCTCCTCAAGTCATTTCACTGGCTTCCGATCAGGTACCGCATACAATTCAAGCTTCTCCTACTAACCTACAAATGCACTCAATCTGCAGCCCCCCATTACCTCTCTACCCTCATCTCCCCCTACGCCCCTACCCGTAACCTCCGCTTACAGGACAAATCCCTCCTCTCAGTACCCTTCTCCACCACCGCCAACTCCAGGCTCCACTCTTGCTGCCTCGCCTCACCCTATGCTTGGAATAAACTCCCTGAGCCCATACGCCAAGCCCCCTCCCTGCCCATCTTCAAATCCTTGCTTAAAGCCCACCTCTTCAATGTCGCTTTCGGCACCTAACCATTGGACCTCTACCCATGAAATCCAGAGTGCCCCAATTTGATTGACTGCATTTTTTGTCCTTTAGATTGTAAGCTCCTTTGAGCAGGGACTGTCCTTCTTTGTTAAATTGTTCAGCGCTGCGTAACCCTTGCAGCACTTTAGAAATGTTAAATAGTAGTAGTAGTAGTAGTAGCAGCAGTGACTTTCAGAACTAGAAGGCTGTGAAGGAGTGAGTGGTATGACAACAGGTATCCCCAAGACCACTCCCTCAATGGTGGTACAGTTAGGCCTCCATACAGCAGGTGGTGCTAAACAGCCATCTGAGAAGCTGAGTCAGAAGGGTGGGGCTCAGGCCAGAAACTGAGAAGCTGAGTCAGAAGGGTGGGGCTCAGGCTAGAATGGAATTGAATGACCTTAGATAGTGTAGAGGAAGAGGGTCCTGAGGACAGAAAGTCTCCTGCAGAGGTCCTGAGGGCAAAGATCACCACAAGGTGATCTGGCATAGGCTATAGTACCTGGCGGAGTTCGAGGGAAGAAGGGTAGCCCTAGCTGAGACCATGTATGCTGATTGAGAAGTCTGAAGCCTAAGCTTGAAGAAATTCCAGGGTTGAGTGCTTGTAAGAGAGAAGACTGCCAAGGTAGGCTCAGAATCCCTTGTTGCTGTACTATGGTTATGAGTAATGAAGATATTGTTTATGGAAGAGAGTACCCATGCCAGAGAAGGGCTATTGAAAATGAGATTGTGCTTGAGAGACTTCCATGAAGGGTATTGAGCCTGTGAGTAAACAGGCTTGTTTATTTCCTTTGTACATTGTAATAAAGTTTTCCTTTTTTACCTTACTCTGTTCTCTGGTGTGTTTTCTAAAGGTTCCATTCCACCTTGCCAAGTCACGCCATCACAAAGGCTAATTCTATAACCTAGGTTTTCATATTTACACACACTTTGGGCTAGATTCAGTAATGGCACTAAAAAAATCAGCACTGAACAGTATTCTATAAAGGCAATCAGGGATGGGCACCCTTTATAGAATCTTGTGTAACGCCGGAATCCATGCCCAACTTTGGGAACAAGCATTTACACCAACTGAAACCAGGTGCAAATCCTGGCACACAATTTGGGCATGGGTCCCCTGAATTCTAGAACACTGCGCGCATTTAAGGAAACACCCCTGACCTGCCCATGTCCCTCCCATTGGTACATCCCCCTTTTCAGATCTGAACAGAAACACTTAGGTGCTATTCTATAGCTGGACACATAAGTGTAGTTCTATTTTGGTGCTTTTTGGCACCAATTTGTTGGCTCAGAAATCGCTCATAACACTAGGCACCATATATAGAATTCCCTTATGTGCATATGTACAAACATTCCTGTGTAAACACTAGCAGGGCACCTAAATGGTATGCGTAGAGTTCCCATTTGGACAATTTCCCCTGGATAATTCCCACGCACCAATTACCTCCTGGATAATTACCATCTAGGTTAATTTCCCCCTAACCAATTCCCACCTGCAGAATTCCCCCTAGTAGATCCTACCCACCCATCCACTAATTTTCCCCGATATCTGAAGGCAAGAGTACGTTCATTAATATTGACATCACTGAGTATTTTGGCTCCTGGGCTGTTCAATTTAGTGCTTCATGATGCAAGTGAATCCTCCCTTTTTTTGCTATATCATCTGCAGTTTTATTACATGAAATACTATTGTAAAATACTATTAATGGTTGGATCGTTTTCATTATTGTAGTTTTTGCTTCTTTTATTCACTTGTATAATTACAGGTTTATTACTGGCATTTTTGACTGATTTGTGGCTTATGTGCACACATTTTTAGGTTCCTCTCGTGGGTGTACTTGCATTGTTTGTCAGCATAATTAGTGTTTTTCACTACATAGGTATAAAAGTTTTTTGATCTGTTGGTTTATAATCACAAGTTTTCTTTATTTGGTCTGCCAGTGATTAAGCACTTTCTGCTTCCACTATGCATTTGTATCATAATTGGTTACATGTAGGTAATATTCTTTTTTCTTGAGATATACCCTGTGTTAGAAGCATATTTGCCTTATAAACGTTATGGAGGGGAATTGTCCTTGCTGGGGGGTGGAGGGGGAATTAGTTAGGGGGAAATTATTAGTTAGATGGTAATTATCTAGGGGGTAATTGCTGGGTGTGAACTATTCTACAAATACCTGCTTAACTTACAGAATGCAAGGGGGTATACATGGAGGCAAAGCATGGGTTGGTCCTAAGAGAGACTCTCCTATGTGCATGTAACATACTGTGTTTTTGCTATCCTAACTGTAAACAAATAGTGCCTTGGTTAGCAGACTGAATACCGCTGCTGAATGTGTAACTCCTAGCTCTGCCTTTGCCTCTACCCCCCCCCCCCCGCCCCCCCGTCCACCAAGGCACTATCCAGATAGTCTCAGTATAATAAACTTGGCTTCAAAATAATTTATCTTTTTTTATATATGCACTTGAAAATGCTATAAATATTTTAAAGTGTTTTAAATGTGTTCAGACCATACCGTTTACACCCATTATATCCCCAAGAGGAATATGTGGTGGTATCACAATGGAACCATATGCATACACTGGTGATAAAGATCTACTTGGGCTCAGCTGTATGTACATACACAAATATTAGGAGGCGGAACATCGTATGTGCAACACCCCTATCCTTACTTTTCTCTCATTGATTCCCATCTAAACACATACACAGTTACAGCATTGCAAAATGTATCTGTACTAAGTGCTGTGAGCCTATATATGCAAAAAAAAAAAAAATATATATATCCAAACCCGTGTGGATTATGCATTCTTCGAAACCCACTGCCTCTACGGATTGGACCTGGGACCATACCTAGACAACGAATGCTGACAATATTCAGTAGTATCATCTGGATAATACTACTGAAAATCCAGGAATGACCAGGAAGGAGTCATTCCTACACAGATAAGTCCCACTGAATATCAACCCCTATGGGCTCAATATTGGCTGGTGGTGATCAGCGTTTTTCTGACCACTGCCAGTGTTATTCCTGGAAATTCAATGTCAAGCCACATCCAGGCACCAGCATTGAATTTCTGGGTATACAGAGGCAATGAAAACATAGTTGGTTAAGGGGCCCTTTTACTACACTGCGACAAAAGGGGCTCTGCAGTGTCCTCGGCTCATGGATTTGCTACGCGCTGAGGCCTATTTTGTGAAGAAAAAGGAAATGACTGTATGGTAAGTCTATACTTGCCACATGGCCACTTCCATGGGGAGTCCTTACCATTTCCTACCTGATTAGTGAAGGCACGCCTACTCTCCACTCATGAGCATGCCTCCCATGGTGAAAAATAAAAATATTTTCCATCGCGGGATTAGCATCCACTAAATGGGAAACTACCATAGGATGCCTCAGTGTGTCCTGCAGTAGTGCCCTTTTAGCATGCGGTAGGCCCACATTAGGCCTACTGTGACTTATTAAAAGGCCCCCTAACTGACTAGCATAGGAATGCCCACTCTCTGCCCCCTCAAACAAAAAAAATGGAAAAAGAAACCCCATTTAGGACATGGTTAGCACATGCACATTTGACACTTACCACTGGACATCTGAGCATGTCCTGCAGTGCATCATTTTTAGCTACATTAGGTGCCTGTTACTGCCTAATGCAGCTGGCCTCAAGGTAAGATAAAAATAATTTTTAAAAAAATATAACAAAATTATAAATAAACAAAATTGACTCCTGGCCATTTAAATTGCCTGCCTGGGGCTAGCCAGGAATTTTCAGTAGCAATTAACCAGACAGTGCTGATGAAAATGCCCGGTTAGCACCCCCAAGCCAAAACTGGCTATTTTGTGGGCATAATATGAGACACTGAAAACTCAGGATTGATATTAAAAAAATATTTCTTCAGAGAAGGGTTAGTGGAACATGGATCAGCCTCCCAAGAGAGTTGGTGGAAGTAAACTGCAGAGTTCAAGAAAGCTTAGGATATACAGAGTAGACTTAATTGCAAAGGAGTGGAGTGAAAGTCAGAAATCAGCTGGGGTCTGTGGCAGTGAGGAAGTAAGTTGTGCAGACAAGATGGACTTTGTTATATTCCTTATCTGCTGTCATGCTTCTACATTGCTGGTGATTTACTGATTGAATAGAGTAAATGTAGCCTGGGAATCTCAGACCAAACATCCCTAAGGGAGCCATGAATCTCATTTTTTCCAAGTTACATATCATATATAATTAGAGGCACTTCACAGAGACAAGCGATGTACGGTAACATGTTAACTAACAGTAGGCGGCATTAGGGAATCTCTTCTTGAAGTCTTTAGCACAGTTGATGCATTCCACGCCACAAATTATGATTACTGGGGAACAAAAAGCAGGATGTGTTTGTCTAGACAAATTTGGAGCTAATAGCATTGTTCTGCTAGCTCTCCCCCAAATCCGTAAAACATATCCTCAAAGGAGTTAATTGAAGGATCATGTATCAGGCAGGGCTTATGGAAGAGGTTACATTTTTTTTTTTCATTGTAATGTCTGAAAATGGAGCACTTAACAGCTGAGAGACTTAGAGGAATAGGAGTTTGCCGTGTTCTTGCAGCAATTAGATAATGACGTACCCCCGAAGCCTATATATGGCGCCTTAAGTTGTGCATACTAATTTAACCGCATGGCCAAATTGCAAGCACAACTTGATTAACAAACCAATCAGTGCTGATAATTAGTACTTAACAACCAATTAGTGGCACTAATTAGATTTAATTACAATTAATGCTCACAACTTTCTAGGCATATTCTATAATGCAGTGCGTGTAAATTCTAATGTGTGCAGTCAAAAAGGGAGCATGGCCATGGGCATGGAATAGGTGGGTTGTGGGCATTTCAAAAACACTATGCACACCATTATAGAATACTCCTAATCTCAGATGCAAGTATTTAGGCTTGGTTTTATGTGGCCTACATGGGTGCACCTAACGTTTAGTCACAAGAACAGTATGTGAGTGTATTCTATAAACTACACATAACTTTAGGCGTAGTTTATAGAATCACGCTAACCACGTGGTTTTTCAGCACCAGTTTTTAAGGCACCATATATAGATTCCCTCCTTACAGCTAGGGCTTTATTGAAGGGGATGTGGGAACATGTAGTGTCTGGTATGAATGCGCTGAGGAGTGCTTCGATATTCTGAAATAAAGGCAGTTGCAGAGTTCTAATCTGCTGGTATGTTCATGTTTGTTAAAATACTTGCTATCCCGCTAATAATGCGCCCATATCATAGCAGCTTACAATAAAAATTTTTATTAAATTTGGAAAAGAATGACAAATATAATATAAGAAAGGAGTAGGCCAATCAAACCAGAAGAAAGACAGAGGCAAACTGTAATCCATTGGGTTGGTCGTGAGCCCTTGGGCCCTGGCCGAGGCCAGCAGGGCGCCGACCCAGGCCAAGGAGAGACCGACCCACCACCGCACACCCCAGCTACACAATACCCCTTAAGCTACCCCTCCCCACAGTCCCTCAGGAAGAAGGGAAATAGGCATACAGGCGGGCCTCGTGGCCGAACCGGAACCCACGCACACAGAGCCACTCGTGCGAGCCTCACGGCTGAACTGGAACCCAATCACACACAGGGAGGGGTGAAAGAACCCAGAGGGCCCCAAGATGCCAGACACGCGCTGAACACCAGCAATAGGGCAGAGGGGGAAACAAAGGACCAGAGTAGGCCACGCCCACCCAGGGGACTAGCGCAGGACAGGGGAACTAACACAGCAACCCCCTCCCCCCCACCAGGGTAGGAGCCCCAGGCAGAAGCCAGAGGAACCAGACACAAAAGGAAGGCAGAAAGCCTTTGCCTCAAACCCACTGTAGACAGAGGCACACAGAACACAAAGGGTTAAGCTTGTACAGCCAGCACAGAGAGAGTGCCATAAATCAACAAACAATCAGAGAGAATGCTTCCCCTCCCGAGAGGGAGCGGGGCCCATCCAACAAACACACTGGCAGAGGCAGAAATACAATACACACAGTACACAAAGGGTTAAACTCACTGAGCCAGCAGGCCGGGATACTGGGAAGAGAAATCCTTAAAACAAACAAACAAAGGAGAACACTCTCACTCAGCCCAGAGCCCCGGAGGCTGAGCAATGCCCAGCCCCCACTAAACAAATGAGCAACTGACCCTGCTTACAGTGCTACACACACACACACACAGCAGCAGCTAACCCAGAGGGAAGGAAAAGAATACTCTAATACAACACAGATCCCTGTCAGAACCTAGAGCACATTCTGAGAGAAAGCTATCAGGCTTTCCTGTTACCACCAAGTAAGTAACGCAAAAGCAGAGAAACTCTTCAGCTGCAGGCTAAAGTACTATCCCCTGACGTCAGCACAACCCCTGGCAGCCAATCAGAAGAGACGTCCCCCCCCCCCCCCCCTCAGCCAAACCGGCAGAATCATAACACAAACACTACATACTGAAGATATGTGACCATTGCAACATTACAGTCCCTCAGGAAGACTTAGGGACAACACCAAAAGCTTGATCAAAGAAGTGGGTCTTCAAAAGGGTGTCAAGTCCATTCAGTCTTCTTGATATTTTGGACTTATCAGCCTTTATACCTTACATATTTTTAGTATTATCAATAAATTGTTTCCTCTGGTTGGAATTAAATTGGTCTCCCCCAATTGTTTTTCTTTGTTCTTGGGTTGTGCTTTGGGGGGCAGACTTCTTCTTTTCTCATTGACAAAAAGAAACAGGCAGATGAACGAACAGACTCATAGGGGGTCTTTTATGAAGCAGTGGTAAGCCCAACATGCGCTTACTGCTCGCTAATCTGGAACTACTACCGGGCTACTGCAACAGCCCAGTGGTAGTTCCCACCCCTAGCTGTGCCACTTCCGGTGTTAATCAGGTAGTGCCGTGTGCTGCCTGGTTACTGCTGGGTTAGTGCAGGAGTCCTCAGCGCCACCTCAATGGGTGGCAGTAAGTGCTCCCCCACGAAATGGCCATGCAGCAAATGATTCACTTGCCGCATTGCCATTTCTTTAAAAAAAAAAAAAAAAGACAGCCTTTTACTTGCAGCAGTAAAAGGGGGCCTCAGCGCACATTAAAAACACATGCTGATGCCAGTGCAGGCCCCCTTTTACCGCATCTTGGTAAAAGGACCCTGAAAAGGTGTGAGCAAAATCTAAATAAATAAACAATGAGCTAACTTAGAGGAAGGAAGAATTAATTGGTGGGAGTCCAATGAACGTAACGAGCGTGATGAGGTATAAAGAACTGTAGCAGAGGAGAGATAAGATGGGGATCTGAGGTGAAGTGCTTTATGAGTGAAACAGAGAACTTAGAACCAGCATCTATAAGAGATAGGTAACCAATACAACTTGATGAAGAGAGGAGTAACATGGTCAAAATGCTTGGCTTTACAAAGAAATCTAGCAGCAGAATTATGAAGGGTACTGCAGAACTGCACCAAAATAGTAGGCAGATAATAACCCAGGATAAAGCTCTAATAAATACGCAGACACAGCCTAGAATTAAGAATGAGAATTGAGAATCAGCAACTGAATCCAAACAGACAAAGGCCAGTTCTATCACAGTGTTGCCTATATACAGTCGCCCACTTTTCTTTACAGAATATTAGCATAACCAGATATATAACTCGAGACTACCTCTACTTCAGGAAGCAGGTAGAAAGGTAGAAGCCTGGCTCTTCTCCCAAGGCTTTAATACATAGGGTGACTGACTATACACCCATTCTGCACCTGGACTAGCTTGATACACACACTGTAACATAGATCAGTTTCTTATATCTTGTTTAACTGTACAAAGAACTTGCCTTGAGTTTAGCTAACCATCAAATTATCCCAACTGACTCTGTACCATGCATTTTGTTCCCATCATATATCTGAACTTGGCCCCTCTGCTATATGGTAGGCTGTATTGTGGAAAACCATTAGCATCATATCTATGTTAGTTGAATGTTCTAATGCATGCTTATTAGATGTTTCATTAGTATTATGCTAACATTGTACTATATCTCGGTTATTTGAATTTCAGTGTTGTTAAATGTGTATATTTTTGATCCTGTTCAATGGTAGTCCGATTATTAGGTTTCAATTTGCTGTTTTCCAGTTTACCTCATACAGGGAGTCTTTTACTAAGGCATGATAGTGTTTCTAGCATGCGTTAATATTTAGGATGCACTAAACGTTAGAGACATCCATATATTCCTATGGACGTCTGTAACATTTAGCTTGCCCTAATTATTAGCATGCACTAAAAATGTTAGCACTTCTTAGTAAAAGAGGCCCTTATTGTATTTATGTTTATACTTGGTCATTTTACTATTGTTATACTGTTAACATGATTGTAAGTTTTATGTTAAACTGTACCTGATGTACACCGTCTTGGGTGAATCTCTCCATAAAGGTGGTTAATAAATCCCAATAAATAAATAAATAAATATACAAATGTATAAGTCAGATGCGAGTACTTATTCCAGCCATAGAGCTATACATAATTCTATAAGTTACTGACACAAGTGTGAGTCCCACCTATGCTCTGCCCAGATGCTGTCCATGTGTACCGATAGTATAATATGTATTATGTGAGATATGCACATATTTACAGAAAGTTATTTGGCATTTACGTGGTTACTGTTCACCTGCTTTCAGGAAAGTTTCTGGCATTAAGGCCTCTAATGCTTTTTCTTTTATAAATCTGTACTCTCGTAAATTTTAACACTTTTTTGGGGAATAATAAAAGTACATTCCTAATCATAGTTATATCCATGGATTTTAAAATTCTGGGTTCACTATACTGCCGCCCATGCTGTATCCCAGATCTTATGTGTATCAGTATGGTGCTTGTACAGGGCTCTAAAAGAAAACAGGGGAGGCCCTGATTCAATTCCTGCTGCTGCTCCTTGTGATCCTGCGGAAGTCATTTAACTCTCCATTACCTCAGGTATAAAATTAGAGGTCAATGCTTAAAGATTCACAGTAAAGTCTTCACTCTACTGTGAAATTAGCCCAAAAAATAGCCACAGCACTGACAAGAAATTTGATATTTAGGAAAATAACCTCCACATGCTGCAGCATGCTTACCCCAACTACCAAGCTGCCACCTCTTCCTGCCACCCCCAAAAATATCCCTTGTGTCTAGCGGCACTGACCCTGACCACCTCCTCTGACCTAACTCGGCACCCCTCACTCCCCCAATGTAAAAAAAAAAAAAGATCCCCCTGCCTCACAAACTCTTTGGCGGTCTAGGGTCTTCTCCATCCTCCCCCCCCCCCCCCCACTCCTATAAACAAAACCACCCTGGGCCCACCTTACTCTGTGACCCCAACCCAAGCCTCCTGACCCTGTACATGGAAAGAGGCAGGAACAATGCCCACTCGCTCCTGCCTTCGAGTACTGTCATCTGCAAAATAGCAGCTCAAAGCCCTGAGTGGGGTCTCTTTACTATATAAGGGATAAATTCCCTTATATAGTAGACCGACCACACTATGGCTTTATGCATTGGCCCCTTAGTTATAAACTCTCCTAGTGTACTCCTAGTGCACCTGAATGTAACTTACTTTACTACTGAAAAAGGTATGAGCCAAGTCCAAATAAATAAATAAGATCCATAATACTGGAGAAGAGTCAAATAAAAAAAGCTTTCAAAGCATTTAAAATATTAATGTCTCCACAGGCACAAAACAAAATTCAGAATGAACAAGATGAAACTTAATGATTGTTTAACTGCCAAATGAATTATCTACATCATTACTGCTAGCATTGTTGCTTTAAGACAGAGTGTTCTGTCCCAAGACCGATACAAAAAATATGTACTAAAATCTCTTTGTCTCCTGTGGTTTGGTGGAAAAAGCTCTATGGATAAGTTTACTATATTTTAAATAATTTTTGGCTGTTTAATTTCTCTTGCTGTCTCTTAGATCCTAAGCTTCTTAAAAGTTATCTGGTCAATATTCAGCTGGTGATAGTGAGTGTTTTTTAAATGTTTATCATCGCTGGCTAAGTTAGACTTGCACATTCAATACTGGGCCATGTGCAGGCAGCAATATTGAATATCCGAGCCTGACTGGATAGGAAGGAAGTTTATTTCAAGCTTATTTAACTTTTGCTATACTGCCCTAGGGCACAGGCCATCAGAGTGGTTCACACAGTGAGAAAGGAAGGTGATGGGGAGGAGAGAAGAAGCAGAAACTCCATTAAACATAGGACAGAGAAGAACAGAATTGAGCGAGACAGAGTTATACAGGTCCCAGCTGATAACTGGCCTGGACCTGCATAAGGATGTTTGGCAGGTCTCAAGCCAGGGGCGTAGCTACGGGTGGGCCTGGGTGGGCCCAGGCCCACCCAATCTCGGCCTGGGCCCGCCCAGTCTTTTGGGACCCTCACCTACCATGACGACGATGACTTCGTTTTTTTGCCCGCAGCAGCCAGCGGGCGTAAAAGTAGCAAGCAGCGAGCCAGTCTCGACTCCGCGTCCTTCGCTTCCTGCCCTCTCAGCGTCTCGCCCGCCTGAAAGGAAATGACATCAGAGGAAGGCGGGATGGCACAGAGAGAGGGCAGGAAGCGAAGGACGGAGTCGAGACTGGCTCGCTGCTTGCTGCTTTTACGCTGCAACTTCGGGAGTGGAAGTGAGCCAGCCAGAAAGAAGCGATTTGGTTTCCACTCCTCCGCGCAGCCATCGCCGTTCGCTCAAAACACAGGGCAAGCAAACCTGTGAGCTGCTGCATCCACGTTGTCGTTCTTTTGAGGGGGGGGCAGGGGAGATGCCAGATAGAATGGGGAAGGGGATTGAAATAAACAGGATGGGCAGGGAAGAGAGGAGAATTGCCGGAAAACAGGGATTGATGGAGGGGGCAAGGGAGAGAGGAAATTTGCTGGAGATGGATGGAGGAGAAGGCAGGGGAGAATGGAGAGTTGCTGGATGGAGCGGAGGGAAGGGGAAGGAGGAGAATTGCTGGACATGGCTAGATGGAGGGAAAAAGGGAGAGAGGAAATTGGCTGGAGATAGATGGATGGAGGAGAGGGCAGGGGAGAATGGAGAGTTGCTGGACGGAGCGGAGGGCAGGGGAAGGGGAAGGAGGAGAATTGTTGGACATGGCTAGGTGGAGGGAAAAGGGGAGAGAGGAAATTGGCTGGAGATGGATGGATGGAGGAGAGGGCAGTGGAGAATGGAGAGTTGCTGGACGGAGCGGAGGGCAGGGGAAGGGGAAGGAGGAGAATTGCTGGACATGGCTAGATGGAGGGAAAAGGGGAGAGAGGAAATTGGCTGGAGATGGATGGATGGAGGAGAGGGCAGGGGAGAATGGAGAGTTGCTGGACGGAGCGGAGGGCAGGGGAAGGAGGAGAATTCCTGGACATGGATGGATGGAGGGAAAAGGGGAGAGAGGAAATTTGCTGGGTATGGTTGGATGGAGGAGAGGGCAGGGGAGAATGGAGAGTTGCTGGATGGAGCGGAGGGCAGGGGAAGGAGGAGAATTGCTGGACATGGCTAGATGGAGGGAAAAGGGGAGAGAGGAAATTGGCTGGAGATGGATGGATGGAGGGGAGGGCAGAGGAGAGAGGAGAATTGCTGGACGGAGCGGAGGGCAGGGGAAGGAGGAGAATTGCTGGACATGGATGGATGGAGGGGAAAGGGGAGAGAGGAAATTTGCTGGGTATGGATGGATGGAGGGGAGGGCAGAGGAGAGAGGAGAATTGCTGAACATGGATGGATGAATGCAGGGGACAGAGGACATTTGCTGGATATGGGTGGATGGAGGAGAGAGCAGGGGAGAATGGAGAGTTGCTGGATGGATGGAGGGAAGGGAGAGAAGTCAGGGAGGAGATGCGTATGGATGGAGGGGAGGGAAGAGAGGAGAAATGCTGGACATGGATGGAGTGGAGGACAGGGAAGAGAAGGAAAAATGTTGGACAAGGATGGAGGGGAGGGAAGACAGAGGAAGTAGAAGCACATGGATGGAGGGGAGTAAGGAGAAATGCTGGATATGGATGGAGGGAAAACTGCTGAGTTTAAGGGCTGGTTTGGAACACATTGAGGGCAGATACTGAAACTCGAGGAAGGATAGGGACAGGGCTACAGATGGTAGATAGGACACAGGAGGATGGTGGACATGGTGAGAGAAAAAATATCAGATGGAAAGAAGACACTGCATAAAACAGAAGACACTGGGACCAAAGCAAATAGAAAAACTAAATGATCAGACAACAAAGGTAGAAAAAAGTATTTTATTCAGAATTTATTAATTGGAATATGTCAGCTTTTGGAAATGTGAATCTGTGATATTTAGCATGTAAGTTTCAATTTTTCTGGTATTGCTGCATGCTGAGTCTGACTTCTTGAGTTAACTTTCCAGTTCAGTATTTTGCCTTCATATTTTTTGATTTCTAGTTCCTTGTGTCATGTCTGTTGTGTCATGTGTTTTTCATGTGTGATCAAGGTGCAGTATTCTGCTAGCATGTAGTATTTGCTGCCCTTTTTGTTTTGCTTTTTTGTTTTTCCACGAAGTAGTGTATTGGTGTTTTAGAGCCTAGTGTAATTAGTTCTGCCTTTTCAAGCATAAGGTTGTAGCTCGTCCTGTCCTTGGAATTAGTGCTGTTATGGTTTAGTAAGGATATGAGTGTGTTTTTGCACAAGTTTGTGTATAGCATTTTGCAGTGGAGAGATTGTGGGATAATGTAATTATATTTAAAAATATCAATTTTTCCATTAAGTATGTATGTGGTTATACTGATGCAGGGCAGCTGTTGGGCAGACTACTTAGAAATCCATCATCAAGTGAATTCTTAGGCATTATTTTGTAGGATCCCAAGAGACGCTACTCAAACTTATATAGACAGTGCGTGCCCACCCATATTAGCTCTGGGCCCACCCAAAATCTCAGGTCTGGCTACGCCACTGTCTCAAGCACTCCCCTCCCGATTCCGATCCCCCTCCCTTCCTTCTATTCTGTAACAGCTTCAGAACTCCTTTTCTGATCTCCCTCACTCCCTCCCAAACCCCTGGACAGCAACTGACCCCCCCCCCCCATGGATTCCCCCTTCTACCTGTATAGGTCTCCCTGGGCCTACCTTCTCAGCTCCTGGTAGTCTAGTGGTTGAAAGGGCAGGAGGGATACCCACTCGCTCCTGCCCATCACAGCTTCCACTTCAAAATTGATGCCATGACCTTAGTGACAGCCTTGTAGTACTACTGAAGTTCCATAAGACTGCTGTTAAAGGTCACAACAGCTATTTTGAAGGGGAAGTTATGATGGGCAGGAGCAAGTGAGCATTACTCCTGCCCTTTCTATTGCTAGACCATCAGGGATCAAGAAGGTAGGCCTGGGGGATTCTTGAAGAGGGGTCAATTGCTGGTCTGAAGGGGTGAGAGGCAGGGAGGGGGATTAGAAGGGTTGGGGCTGTTGCTGCTCCCAGAAAGTGAGGGGGTTGTATTGGAAGAGAGTCTGTTGCTGTTCTGGAGGGTGGGAGGGAGAGGGATCAATAAACAGGGTCTATTGCTATTCCAAGGGGTTGGAGAGAGAGAGGGAGGGGGGATAAGAGGAGGCGCTTGTTACAGTGGGTGGGAGGGGTGAGGCTTAAAATACTTCAGGACTGTACCTGGAAATTATGTGAGTGCTGGCCAATATTCAGTGTCAGCACCCACATAGCTAAGCAACATAGTTAGGACTGCTTTTTATGTTTTCTTATATTCCTGCATAGATATGCAGGCACTGGCACTGAATATTACCGGCATCAACATAACTGCCGGCTCCTCCCTGACTCCGCACCCATAATGATCCTGTGTTAGTCAGTTCCCAAATGAAGTGAGAGGGAGGGAAGGAGGATTGGAAGGAGGGTTCTGTTGCAGTTCTGGGTGGTTGGAAGGGGGATCTGTTGCTGCTCTTGGGGGTGGAGTGAGGAAGGGGGATCAGAAGGGGAGTCTGTTGCAGTTCTGGGAGGTTTTAGAGGAGGATTGGAAGATGGGATCTGTTGCTGTTCTGAGGGAGGGAAGGGGATCATAAGGGGCGTCTGTTGCTGTTTCAGGGGGATGGGAGGGAGAAGAGGGAGTCAGTTGCAGTTCTGAGGGTAGGAGTGATGATCAGAAAGGGATGTCTGTTGCTCTTCAGTGGGGCAGAGAGGTGTAAATGAGTGGATTAGAACACTTCAGCCTGGTACTCAGAAGTTATGCAGGTGCTGGCTATTATTCAAGGCCAGCACCAACATAGCTAGGCAGGCGCAGTTAAAACATAGGAACATAGAAATAGCCATAATGGATCTCAATTAATGGTCCATCCAGCTCAGTATCCTCCTCCCAAGAGTGGCCAATCCAGGTAGTGCTACTATCCACAGGGATAAGTAATGGCTTTCCCCGCCATGTCTATCTAGCTTCTGAGGCATTTTGCTATTACCCACCAGTCTTCACTGTGCTACTTCCGTCTGAGAGAGAGACTTTGCTTTGTAATACCAACTGTGAGAGATGCAGCGATCATGACCATGGCAATAGTTGATGATATCACTATCTCTTGACATAAAATCTCAATAGCTTCTGAGGTGTTTTGCTGTTACCCATCAGTCTCCACTGTGCTACTTCTATATGAGAGAAAGACTTTGCTTTGTAATACCAACTGTGGCAGAAGTAGCATTCATGATCATGTTGACAGTTGATGATGTCACTATCCTCTCAATATAAAATCTCACTAGCTTCTGAGACATTATTTGTTATTTGTTACATTTGTATCTCACATTTTCCCACCTATTTATGTCTCAGGTGTTGCACCAAAGGGGCATGCCAAAGAGGCACACCCTGCTCCTTTGTTCACCACTGAGTGCGCCATATGGCAAGTTTGTATATTATTATGATAATTTATTTGTTGCTGATAGACTAGAGGTTTACTTACTATGGAATGCTTAAAGCTGGTATTTTTTTTTGTTTGTTTGAATGGATGGGGTATTAATTTTTATTAAGTAATTTGTGGTAATCAGATTCCTGTAATTCAATTGAATTTTAAATATTCAAAATTTATATACAAGGATTTCATCATACTTGGGAGTTATTGGACTGTTCATAACAGTTTTTAAATAGGATTGAAACTGAAATTGGCCACAGACCAGTTACTTATCTATATCTATCTATCTATCTTTCTACCTATCTATCTATATACATTTCTTCGTCATCACAAAAAACCATGCATATCAGACATAATTTAAAAGTGGTGCCTCAGAATACTGTTGTTGATGCCCCTATTATCCTTATCCTTATTCCCCTGGGCATATACAAATATCCATTCAGTGGGGAACAAGACTCAGATCATTAGGGAGTGAATTAAGGATAATCAGCCAGGCTATTTCTTTTTAAACAAAATTTGGCTGACATCAGATGAAGATCCTCTTATTAATGAGATTTGCCCTTTAGGATGACGTACCAATAAATTGTTTGATGCTGAACTAGTAGCAGCTAAAAGAAATTGTACAAAATTGGAATGCTTTTTGCATAAAAATAAGACTGACAAATAAAACTAACTGGAGAAGTGCTATTCATGATCACAAGGTTTTGTGTAAATCAAAATGGAGAGAATATTATTCTATATTAGTAAGTACTGATGTTTCAAACACCCAAAACTTATTTAAATTAGTTAGGGATCCTTTTACCAAATGGCAATAAAAGGTTTGTGGTGGCATCAGCACATGGGATTGCTGCGTACCGAGGCCATCTTTTACAGCCGTGGGTAAAAGGTAATTTTCTTTAAAGGGCCATTAAATGGCTGTGCACTAACAAAACACATTAGTATGTGGTCATTTGCTAGGGAAGCCCTTACTGCTACTACTACTACTTAACATTTCTAAAGCACTACTAGGGTTACGCAGCGCTGTACAATTTAACATGGAAGGACAGTCCCTGCTCAAGGAGCTTACAATCTAAAAAGACAGGTGTACAATCTAAAGACAAGTGTAGAGTCCGTCTGGTAGGTAATACTGTATTTCATGAGAGGTTAGGTGCCGAACGCGGCATTGAAGAGGTGAGTTTTAAGCAGAGATTTGAAAATGGGTAGGGAGGGAGCTTCCATTGTAGGAGGTGGTGAGGGCTCTGGTGTTAACCCGGTGGTAACCAGCATGCTCCTGGCGCTAGAAATTTTTAAAAAAATTTCTAGCACCAGAAACCGTATGTGCTGGAAGCCGGAACTACCACCTGGCTCCCGAGCTGCGTGGAAGGGCATAATCGAATGATGCCGGCCAAATCGATGGCCATCCATCTTCAGGGCCGGCTCCGCAAAGGGGCGGAGCAAACCGTATTTTCGAAATACGGTTGGGGCCGGCTAAATCTATTTAGGAAGGATAGAGAGGGTCGTAAAGGTGGAGGAGTAGCTCTGTATGTGAGGAATGATATCACAGCGACTGAAATGACAGGGACCTGGGGAAAGGAAGAAGCAATATGGATCACCTTAAAAAGAGATGATAGAACCTCTGTCCACGTGGATGTTGTCTACAGACCCCCGACACAATTAGAGGAACTAGATAAAGATCTGATCGCAGATATTCAAAAATTAGGAAAGAAAAAAGAGGTTCTCTTGATGGGAGATTTCAATCTGCCGGTTGTAGATTGGAAGGTTCTGTCTGCCAAATCGGAAAGAAGTAGAGAGATCGTGGATGCTTTCCAAAGTGCTCTGCTCAGACAAATAGTGACAGAACCCACAAGGGAGGGAGCAACGCTGGATCTGGTGCTCACAAATGGGGATAGTGTGTCAAATGTCCGAGTGGGTGCACACCTGGGAAGCAGTGACCATCAAACGGTTTGGTTTGATATGACGGCTGAAGTGGAGGGCGGCAACTCTAAACTCAAAGTCCTGGATTTCAAGCGTGCTGACTTTACTAAAATGGGGGAATACCTGAGGAAGGAGCTGATGGGCTGGGAGGACGTACGAGAAGTGGAAGGGCAGTGGTCCAGGCTGAAAGAAGTAATAAATAGGGCCACAGACCTTTATGTAAGGAGAGTAAATAAAAGCAAGAGAAAAAGGAAACCGATATGGTTCTCCAAGCAAATGGCTGACAAAATAAAGGCTAAAGAATTAGCGTTCCAGAAATATAGAAAATCTCAAGAACAGGAACACGGGGAGGAATACCGGATGAAACTGAAAGAAGCCAAGAGAGAGGTACGTCTGGCGAAGGCACAAGCGGAAGAACAAATGGCTAGAAATGTAAGGAGGGGCGACAAAAATGTCTTCAGGTATATTAGTGAAAGGAGAATGACTAAAAAGGGAATTGTGAGACTAAAAGATACTGCGAACCGCTATGTAGATAATGATGAAGAAAAAGCCAATTTGCTAAATAGATACTTTTGTTCTGTTTTCACTGAAGAAAATCCTGGGGAAGGACCGCGAGGGACTGGCAAAAGTACACCTGAGAATGGAATGGATATAGCACCGTTCACGGAAGAGAGTGTGTATCAACAACTTGGAAAGCTAAAGGTGGACAAAGCCATGGGACCAGATGGGATCCACCCCAGAATATTGAGGGAGCTCAGAGAGATTCTGGCGGGTCCTCTTAAAGATTTGTTTAATAAATCCTTGGAGACGGGAGTGGTTCCGAGGGATTGGAAAACGGCGGAGGTGGTCCCTCTTCACAAAAGTGGTGATAGGGAAGAAGCTGGAAACTATAGGCCGGTAAGCCTCACTTCGGTTATTGGAAAAGTGATGGAAACGATGTTGAAGGAAAGGATAGTGAATTTCCTGGAAGCCAATAAGTTGCAAGATCCGAGACAACATGGTTTTACCAAAGGGAAATCGTGCCAAACGAATCTCATTGAATTCTTTGATTGGGTAACTGGAGAATTGAATCATCGACGTGCTATAGAGGTAATCTACTTAGATTTTAGCAAAGCTTTTGACACGGTACCCCACAGGAGGCTCTTAAATAAACTCGATGGGCTGAAGCTAGGTCCCGAAGTGGTGAACTGGATTAGGAACTGGTTGATGGACAGACGCCAGAGGGTGGTGGTGAATGGAGTTCGCTCGGAGGAGGGAAAGGTGAGTAGTGGAGTGCCTCAGGGATCGGTGCTGGGGCCGATTCTGTTCAATATATTTGTGAGTGACATTGCCGAAGGGTTAGAAGGTAAAGTTTGCTTATTTGCGGATGATACTAAGATTTGCAACAGAGTGGACACCCGGGAGGGAGTGTAAAGCATGAAACAGGATCTGAGGAAGCTAGAAGAATAGTCTAAGGTTTGGCAATTAAAATTCAATGCGAAGAAATGCAAAGTGATGCATTTAGGGAGTAGAAACCCACGAGAGACTTATGTGTTAGGCTGTGAGAGTCTGATAAGTATTGAGGGGGAGAGGGATCTTGGGGTGATAGTATCCGAGGATCTGAAGGCGACGAAACAGTGTGACAAGGCGATGGCCGTAGCGAGAAGGTTGCTAGGCTGTATAGAGAGAGGTGTGATCAGCAGAAGAAAGGAAGTGTTGATGCCCCTGTACAAGCCGTTGGTGAGGCCCCACCTGGAGTATTGTGTTCAGTTTTGGAGGCCGTACCTTGCGAAGGATGTTTAAAAAATGGAAGCGGTGCAAAGAAAAGCTACGAGAATGGTATGGGATTTGCGTTCCAAGACGTATGAAGAGAGACTTGCTGACCTGAACATGTATGCCCTGGAGGAAAGGAGGAACAGGGGTGATATGATATAGACGTTCAAATATTTGAAAGGTATTAATCCGCAAACAAATCTTTTCCGGAAATGGGAAGGCGGTAGAACGAGAGGACATGAAATGAGATTGAAGGGAAGCAGACTCAGGAAAGATGTCAGGAAGTATTTTTTCACAGAGAGGGTGGTGGACGCTTGGAATGCCCTCCCGCGGGAGATGAAAACGGTAACAGAATTCAAACATGCGTGTGATATGCATAGAGGAATCCTGTGCAGAAGGAATGGATCCTCAGAAGCTTAGCTGAAATTGGGTGGCGGAGCAGGTGGGGGGAAGAGGGGGTGGTGGTTGGGAGGCGAGGATAGAGGAGGGCAGACTTATACGGTCTGTGCCAGAGCCGGTGATGGGAGGCGGGACTGGTGGTTGGGAGGCGGGAAATACTGCTGGGCAGACTTGTACGGTCTATGCCCTGAAAAAGGCAGGTACAAATCAAGGTAAGGATACACATATGAGTTTATCTTGTTGGGCAGACTGGATGGACTGTACAGGTCTTTTTCTGCCGTCATCTACTATGTTACTATGTAAATCGATCGCCGGGTTTACATGAGATGGCCGGCTTTGTTTTCCAGTCATAATGGAAACCGGGCCCGGCCATCTCAAACCTGGCAAAATGCAAGCCATTTGGTCGTGGGAGGAACCAGCATTTCTAGTGCACTGGTCCCCCTGACATCCCAGGATACCAACCGGGCACCCTAGGGGGCACTTCTAAATATATTTTTAAAAAAAACAAAAAATAGGTGCCAGGAGTATAGCTCCCTTATCTTGTGTGCTGAGCCCCCCAATTTGCCCCCAAAACCCACTCGCAACAACTCTACACCATTACCATAGCCCTAAGGGGTGAAGGGGGGCACCTAGATGTGGGTACAGTGGGTTTTGAGGTGTTTTGAAGGGCTCAATATTTATCACCACAACTGTAGTAGGTGGGGGGGATGGGCCTGGGTCCACCTGCCTGAAGTGCACTGCACCCACTAAATACTGTTCCAGGGACCTGCATACTGCTGTCAAGGAGCTGGGTATGACATTTCAGGCTGGCATACAGGCTGGCAAAAAATGTTTTATTTTATTTTTTTTGGGGTGGGAGGGGGTTGGTGACCACTGGGGGAGTAAGGGGAGGTGATCCCCGCTTCCCTCTAGTGGTCATTTGGTCAATTGGGGCATTTTTTTGAGACTTGGTCCTAAAAATGAATGAACCAAGTCCACCTGGCGAAATGCTCGTTCGAACCGGCCACTTTTTTTCCATTATAAGGCGAAGCCGGCCATCTCGTACCCATGCCCCCGCCCTGCCCCCTGTCCCGCCTTCACTACCATACCAACACGCCCCCTTGAAGGTTGGCTGGCGCAGCGATGAAAAAGCAGTTGTGGCCGGCCAAAATCGGCTTTCGATAATACCGATTTGGCCAGGATCAGGAGATCGCCGGCGATTTCCAGATTTGTGTCGGAAGATCGCCGGCGATCACTTTTGAAAATGAACTGGATAATAAAAGAGCCCCTTAATGACTTAACAGACACCTGTTCATACTTGGGTGCCTCAGGTGATAAAAAACCTACCTTTTTTTAATTAGCTGACTACTTTTGAACTAAAATAATGTCTATTAATTCACAGTTTGGACTTCCGGTGGAGGCATGGAGCAGTGAGGACGTGAAACAGAGCTGCTCCGGGGCACCTATTTAAATCTGCGCTCGTAGAATCGCGCACCCACCCAAAAACAGAAGAATAAACCAGCGGAGGCATATTGCTCATGAACTGGCTGTTGGTGGCGGCTGAGGAGACGCGGATGGCTGCAAAAACGGCCCGTAAAGACTTGAAAGACAAAGCCCGCGCTGCGGAGAACAAAATGGTGGACAGGGCCGCTCCAGCATCGCCATCGCCTAGTCCATCGTGGGCGGCCGAGATCACGGAAGAAGTGAAGTCCGCGGTAGAGCAAGCGGTGGGTAATAAACTGCAGCTAATATTGGACAAATTAGAAGGGCTGACGGAGAGGCACACGTAACTGTTTAATGAACTTTAGGCGGTGCAGCAGCGAGTTGGGCAGGCGGAGGAGGATATACAAAAGGTCTCAGAGGAACAACCCAGAATACAGGCGTAGCTAGCGGAGGTGGAGGCAAAGCTCGACGACCTTGAAAATCGTTCAAGAAGGAACAATTTACGCCTCGTAGGGCTGCCTGAAACTTTGCCTGAGCGGAACCTTTGTGTATTCCTGGAAAAATGGCTCCCAGAGGCGCTTGGCAACGCGGAGTTGGCGGCGGCGCTAAGGGTGGAATGAGCACATAGACTTGGCACAAGGAGGGAGGACACAGGAAGATCCCGAGTGGTGATTTTTAAGATCCTGAACTATGCCCACAAAATACTTATCTTACAAGAACTGTGGGCAGGCAAGCAGCTGGAATATAAAGGCAAAAAAATCCTCTGTTTTCAGGACTATTCAACTGCAGTGTCTGCAGCGCGAAAAGGCTTTGCACCGCTGTGCACAAAACGTTTTGGGCTCAAGTACAGATTCAGCCTCCTTTACCCAGCTAAGCTCAAACTGCTGGAAAACGGACAAGCAGTATACTTCAAGAAAGTAGAAGCACTAAGTATGTAGACTGAATGCTGGCTGAGGGGCGTGAGAGCTGAGACCGAGAAGGAGTTTGAGCTCCCAGAGTATCGTTCATAAGTTAACAGCCCCAGCGGAGTTTGACTGGTGCCTATAAACGTAAGTTACTGATATGTTTGGGTTTAAGGAGTATCGATACCCAAGTTGCAAGTTACAATAAAGTTTGACTGGTTCATAATAAGGAACACCGCCCTCTGGGTCACTGCCAACCCCTATTGTCTGTTTTTAGAGAATTTGCAGTCTGCAGTGGGCCCAGCTGCTGGCAACCGTAAGGATACTTGGCATAGCAAACAGATGCTAACCGGTACAAGACAGAGGAGCAATGGGCATGGCTGATGTGGATTGTGATCACTTGGACCTTTGACTTGTCATGTTCCGAGCTGCCCGGGCTCAGATACAGGTTGGGTCTCCGCTACTCAGCCAGCCCAAATTGATGTAATGAGACACACAATACCTGAGAGCAGCATGAGGGCACGGAGCCCATACGATGGAGACACCATTACAAAGCTTTGGGGAAAAAGCAGTTTTGAGTACCTTACAGAGGGAGAGCCGGTGGCCTGCAGGGCTATGAAGTTGTAGTTCCAAGTAAAGTGGATAAATGTTGTTGTTAGCATCAGGAGACATGGAATTAGTTGGGCCACAACCTACCAAATGAACAGAGAGGGGCTGGCATGGCGGCTAGCCTGAGGAGAACTGAGTGTACCCACGATGGACATGAACAGAAGGGACAATATCGTGGATCTTGATTTAACACAAGAGGTTTGGTGAGAAAAAGTCCTGGAGATGGGTTGGGTGGGTGGGGATAGTCATAGACCCAGGAGGTGCCTTAGCCTTGGAAAGCTGGAAGTATGCCAACAGGCAAGGGGCAACAGATGGTGGGTATAGAGGGGGAGGGAGAGATGGTGGGTGGGGGGAGGGGGGTGGACGGGAGGGAGAGTGGGGGGATGGGATGGGGACATTCCTGTATGCATGGGGTGGGAAAGGGAGAAGTGTGAAAGGGAACCTAGGGGTGACCCAAAGGAGAGCGACGGAGGAATCCTTGGGGGCGGAGGGGGCGGAGGCTGGGACGCTCTCTCTGCACACAAGGAAAAAGAGTGTTTATAAAGTCTCACAATCAAAACACAGAACAGAGAGAGGAGTGACATGACTACTTTGCAGTGCATAACATGGAATGTGGGAGGCATTCACTCCCCGATTAAGAGGCAAAAAATATTGGAAGTGTTGAATGATAAAAAAGTGTCTATAGCATTTTTGCAGGAAACGCATCTTACAAAGGATGAACATGAGAAATTGAAAACCTGGTGGGTAGGGGAGCTATATGGTGCGCCAGCAGTCGGAAAAAAGGGAGGAGTGGTGATATTGATACGGAAAAACCTGAATGTAGAGGTCAAGAAGGTGGTGGTCGATAGAGGGGGAAGGTATGTTCTAGCCTCAGTGGTTGTGGAGAGGCAGCCACTTCTGCTATGCAACATCTATGCACCCAATACCTATGATAAGAAGTTTGTTAATCAAATCACACGTAAAATCCACATACTGGGTGATATTCCCATAGTGGTGGGAGGAGATCTGAATGATGTATTGGACCTGGCATGGGATAGGTCTCACCCAACCAGTGGCGTAGCCAGACTTGACTTTTTGGGTGGTTCCAGAGCTAATATGGGTGGGCACCCAGAAGCCCACCACCAGAGCCATTATTTTGGTTACAAGAGTAATCAAAATGCTCGCTGGTGGTGGGCTCTTCACTACCTAGGGCCAAAAAAAGGTATATTTTAATAATTAAATATACCTTTTTTGCCTTAGGCAGTGAAGTGCTTACCCCACCCAGAAGCCCACCACCACCAGCAAGTATTTTCAGACAAAAACGCAAATCAAAACATGACACGTTAAAAAATATTTTAAAATACATATGTATTTATTACCTGGCTCCCGTAGCTGTGTGGGGCAGCGGGGGAGTGCTGCTGCTGTGACTGTGCATAGACCCAGCCGGCAGGACAGGGCACAGGGTGGACTTGGAGCCGCGACCGCGACCTTTCCCATGCGGCGTTATGTGTGACGTGACGTAGCGCCATCGTGCTTTGCGCAACTGCACATTGTGGGCCCCGGCCAGGCGGGGGGCGGAGACGGTAGTGTGGTGGCGTGCGTGGCGCCAGCGCGCATGCGTGCGTGGTGCCGGTTGCAACTCCGCAAGACTTTCGCGCGAGATTACATGCGGCCCGGCGTCTGGCCGAGGAGGAGGAGCTGCCAGTGCGATTGCTGAGAAAACCAGGTGGGAGTGGCTGAGCGGGCCGACAGCAGATTGGGCAGAAACTAAGGCTGTGGCTGCTCAGCTGCTGTAAAACTGGGTGAGCCTGAGCCGAGATCGGGTGGGCCCGGGCCCACCCAGGCCCACCTGTAGCTATGCCCCTGCACCCAACTGGGAGGGATCTGGCTAGAAGGGAGAAAGGTAACTCTAGAATCTGTGACATATTAGAACTGGTGGATGTGTGGAGAACACTACATCCGACAGACAAGGATTTCTCACACTTCTCCAGAGCACATCAAACATTGTCTAGAATAGACTATATTTGGATCTCAAGGGAGCTACTAACAAAAGTGGAGGAGGCACAGATAGGCCCCATTATGATCTCTGATCACGCTTGGGTGAGAGTACAGATTACGGTAGGAGAAGGAGGATTTCAGATGGGGGCATGGCGTTTTCTAGCCTATCTCTACCGTGATCCCCAGTTCCTGCCTTTCCTGGTGGAGAAATGGAGGGATTATAGTAGTACCAATGCACAACATAGGATAGACCCTGTGCTCTTTTGGGAAACGGCGAAGGCAGTGCTTCGGGGAGATATAATATCTTATCTAGCTTTTAAAAAACGGGTCAGAAATAGGGAGGTGATGAGGCTGGAAAGACAGGTAGTAGAGCTGCGGAAGAAATATGGGGTACATCATGAGTTGCGATTCAAAAGACAATTACTGGAGGCGCAACAGGCCCTAAATGAACTTTTACATGAGAAGGCGCAGAAAACGAACATATACTATAAGTATCAGCTATATAGGTTTGCTAATAAAAGTGGTAGATTCCTAGCCAGGATTGCTCATAGGCGACTCAATGCCAAAAAAATACTTGTAATGGAGGATAGCATGGGAAAGCGGGTAACTACGGATGAAAGTACAGTTAAAATATTGGGGGACTTTTTTGGTCACCTGTATGCAAAACAAAAAGACCTAGTGAGACCAAGCGAGACTTATCTTCATAGTGTACAACTGCCACAGATCTCAGAAGAGGATGCAGAGGTGTTAAATGCACCAATTACAGAAGAGGAGGTAGACCTAGTAATTAGATGGAGCAAATTGGGGAAGGCACCAGGGCCGGATGGTCTGCGGAACGAATTTTACAAGCTTCTGAATAGTGAGATCAGCCCCATATTGACTGTAGTGTTTAATGACACCATACAACAGGGACAGATGCCCAGATATCTCAATAGAGCGCAAATTAGCTTATTGCCGAAACCAGGTAAGCCAGCAGATAAACCAGACTCGTATAGGCCGATATCGTTGCTGAATACTGCATTAAAACTATTTGCAAAGATAATAGCAAATCGGCTAGCCAGATTTCTACCATCTCTAATAATAGATTCACAAGTGGGGTTTACGTGAGGGAGAGTAATAGCTAAGAATATGCGTAGAATCTGGGTTGCTCTGGAGAAAATAAGACATGATAGGAACCCAGCTCTTCTTATTAGTTTTGATGCCGAAAAGGCATTTGACCGAGTAGATTGGAACTATTTGTTTGCAGTGTTGAAGGCTTATGGGATCACAGGATTATATGCAAGGGCAGTCAGAACTTTGTACACGGACCCGCAGGCTCAGATATTTGCCAATGGTTTAAGGTCCGCCTGGTTCCCGATAAAGAGAGGCATGAGACAGGGGTGTCCATTATCGCCACTACTCTTTATATTGGCATTGGACCCCCTCCTCAGAGAAATCCAACACAATACAGATATTCAGGGAGTTATGATACGTGACCATAGCTTTAAAACAGCAGCTTTTGCAGATGATCTGTTGGTATTAATCACTGATCCAAAGCGATCTCTGCCGCATCTTATGGAAAGTTTGGAGGAATATGGGGACTTCTCAGGGTTCCGACTGAACCTTATGAAATCTGAAGCTCTAGCTAGCAATGTAGAACTTGAGGGGGAGTGGGGAGATAGATTCCCTATACGGTGGGCAAGGGGTTCCTTTAGGTATCTGGGAATACAGCTCCCTATGGATACCAGGCAAATATATCACCTGAATATCGCCAAGTTGCTAAAGGACACTCAGGAACAATTATCCCGTTGGTCAGGGCTACCTGTGTCACTTATGGGTCGGATACAGCTATTTCGAATGATAGTATTCCCACGTTGGCTTTATGTACTGCAGGCGCTACCGTTACGCCTGGGAAGGCGGGAGCTGGTGGCATTGCGGAGATTAGTAGTGAAATATTGCTGGGCTGGTAGGAAACCTAGGATGAAGTGGCAATACCTTATTGGGAATTGGAGGCAGGGAGGGTTAGGCATCCCAGATATGAGGACATATAATCAGGCATGTCTCTTGCGGCACTTGAGAGATTGGATCCTTGATACACACACGTAGACAGATGTAGGTCTAGAAAGGGCATACTTTTATCCTTGGCACCTGAATTATTTAATACATGTTAGGAGAAAAGGACAAATGCCTGAAAAAATTAGAGATAGCATGTTGCTGGGACCATTATGGCATACATGGCGGGAATTGGCACAACGGTGGGGCCAGGACCCAGCGGCTAGTCGACTCCTCCCTCTGGTCGGGAATAGGGATTTCACACCGGGAAGTAATAATGCAGTGTTTCGCAAGCTACATGGCCAAGGTGTGGAGCTATTGGGCAGTTTTCTTAAGGACGATGACACTGTAATTTCCTTAGCTGACTTTCAAAGTAAATACTCAGGGGAGTCTTTAGGGATCCTGGCTTATCACCAGCTTTCTCATTACATACATAGTATCCCCAAAGAAGGGCTGACCCATAGATTTGAGATTAAGTTGCGGGAGTTCTTGGAGGGGGATGCGTTGGGACAGGTATCCATATCTTGGTTTTTTAGAGAACGAGAGAAAGGGCAACCGGAGAAGCAGGTGACAGAAGTGGCGATGAAGTGGGAAACTGAAATTCATAGGCCTATTTCTGAACGCAATTGAGGGGCATACAGAGGGTGATATACAGTGCAGAGTTGCAAGAGTGTCAATACAGAATATTACATAGGGCTTACCTCTCTCCCAGGAGGGCATTTCATGCACGGGTGACAGGGACGGATGAGTGCCTAAAATGTGGGCAGGGCAGTGCTAACTTAGCACACTGCATATGGCAGTGTAAGCCCATAAAGGCATTCTGGTGGAGAATAGGTAAATTCGCAAGGGAGGTCCTAGGCTCACAGGTTTTCATTACATTTGACAGAATGCTGCTGAGTGTACCTGAACAATGGGGTGTAGGGACTCAGGGAGAAAGAGTGTTCCTGAGCAAATCCTGTATAGTGGGGAAAAATATATTATGAATCATTGGATATCGGGCACACCCCCCTCTTACTGGTACTGGCGGAATAAGATGCACCAATTGATGTTATGGGAGGCGAGAGGGGCGAGAGTGACGCCAAAACGGCAAGCGCGGTTTTTGACTGTCTGGAGACAATATATAAACATGATTTCACCGAGAGCAAGAAGCCAAGTGCTCAATGGGTTGCCTTGGGAAGTGGGGAAGATAGATTGAGTTAAGTCTGACCCATGCTAACAGGAGGGAGGGGGAGAGGGGAAGAGGAGAAAATGAAGCATAGGATCTGGTTAATAAGATTGCGGTTAAGGTGTGGTAAGTGATGAGTGACTGTAATAAAACTGTCAAATTACTAGATGTATATTGAAGGAGGTGGAAAGGGGGAGAGGCGGGAGGGGAGAAAACAGATTAATGATAATCTATTCTAGGTTATTATGGTGTTGACTATATTACCACTGGAAGCTAGTGTATCTTGATTATGTATAGTAATATTTTTGGAGCATCATTAATAAAAATGACAAAAAAAAATTAAGAACACTGGGGAAGGGAGGGAGGGAGGGATAGGGGGTGGGGTGAAAAATGTTAAATTGTTTGATGACGGATGTTATCCTTTAGTTCGATTATGGATGTTTTGCTGCTGGCATTTCTATTTAGGCCATAATTTGAATGTTTTGTATTATGATTGTCATCAATAAAAAAAATATTGAAACTAATTCACAGTTTGATAATCAAAATACTTATTATATGTCTGAAAATCTATCATACTAGCAGGAGTCTATCCCTGTAGATAGGCTTTGGATAACCTTCTCTATTTTGAAGTGGGATATGTTTAACAAATTATTTGTCAAATACACTAAATTTTATCATCAATTGGACAGTTGTCCATCCGTCCTTATGAAATTGACTTCACAGAATTTTCATTTCCATCTTTTTAAATGGCTACAGTTTTTATTGTCTCAGAGTCTTTTTCCCTCAGAACTTGGGGAAATTATTGTTATTAACATAAATCTCAGGGTTTAAAAATATGTACTGATCCTCATGCATATGGAATCATAAAAATCAAATGGAGCAAAAAAACCTCAATAACTAGAAAGCAGCAGACTGCTGTTCACAGTGGCTTATGTTTGAATTCCAGTATAGCAGCAACTTTGATACTGTTTATACCCATTGAATATAGGTTTTAAGGAAATGAAAATCTGAAGTTAAAACACTTATCTTGTTATATGAAACAAACTTGGAAATTCAGAAACCCCTAAAGAAGACAATGTGCTGGGTGAAACGGGTTCCATTGGGATTATTAAACAGATAAGTGATTGATTACTTCCTTTTGGATTAATTTTTTGGTGTCATTGAATTTAATTTATGAATATTAAAATAGCTTTTGTAATCAAGTAAAATTCTCAGTGGAGGTTTTTTTTTATGACCGATGATGAACATGGAACCAGTGATTTAAGCAAAAAGAAATCATTGCTGCTTTCCAGTTATTGAGGTATTTTTCCTCCATTTGATTTTTATGTTTCTATATGCATGAGGATCAGTATATATTTTTCAGTCAAGCTCTGAGCTTTATGTTATTATTGGGTTTACTATTTCTCACATTTTGGTTATAAGTACATAAGTTCAGAAGTATTGCCATACTGGGAAAGACCAAAGGTCCATCAAGCCCAGCATCCTGTTTCCAACAGTGGCCAAACCAGATCACAAATACCTGGCGAGATCCCAAAAAAGTACAAAACATTTTATACTGCTTATCTCAGAAATAGTGGATTTTCCCTAAGTCCATTTAATAAGTTTATGGACTTTTCCTTTAGGAATCCGTCCAAACCTTTTTAAAACTCCGCTAAGCTAACCACCTTTACCACATTCTCTGGCAATGAATTCCAGAGTTTAATTACACGTTGAGTGAAGAAACATTTTCTCTGATTTGTTTTAATTGTAGCTTCATCGCATGCCCCCTAGTTCTAGTATTTTTGGAAAGCGTGAACAGACACTTCACATCTACCGGTTCAACTCCACTCATTATTTTATAAACCTCTATCATATCTCCCCTCAGCCACCTTTTCTCCAAGCTGAAGAGCCCTAGCCGCTTTAGCCTTTCCTCATATTGTTAGTTATTCCTATTTTGAAGAATATAAAAGAAGCACGACTTACCGTCTAATTACAGCATCCATCCATACCTTTTTTGTCAAACTATTAGAGGGATTAGTTACATCTCAGTTTACTGATTATCTTCAACATTACATCATTTTGCATGTATCTCAATCTGACTTTAGATCTGAGCATATTATGGATACAGTAGTAGGTTCTCTTTTGGGCTAAACACGTAAAATCCTTAAGGCCCCTTTTACAAAGCAGTGCTAAGCCCAATGCGGGCTTACAGCTCGCTACAAAGGAAGTACCGCCGGGCTACCCAGCGGTACTTCCCACCCCCAGCGTGCTGTCATATTTGGTGCTATGAAAATATATTTATTTTTGTAGTGACAGTGTGTACCCGGCAGGCTGCTGGCGTCGGCATTTAAAAAGGAGATAGAGCAGCTTTTAAACTAGAAATGGGGGGAAGGCCGACAATCGCTCAAAAGCGCATGGTTCGGGAAAAGGTATCTTGCAAAGATACCTCACAAACAGGGAAGATAGGGTTTCTGGATAGTGAGGTTGCACAACAGACCGTGGTAGGCCAGGTGCCCTTAAATACAACTAAAGATCAGACAAAAGATGTCAAATCAATAGTGTCAGGTACTAAGCATCATGCAAATAAGAACAACAAACATACTCTGAAATGTCTATATGCAAATGCTAGGAGTCTAAGAAATAAGATAGGAGAGTTGGAATATATTGCACTAAATGAAAAATTGGATATAATAGGCATTACTGAGACCTGGTGGAAGGAGGATAACCAGTGGGACACTGTCATACCGGGGTACAAAGTATATCGTAATGATAGGGTGGACCGGACTGGTGGAGGGGTAGCATTGTATATTAACGAGAGCCTTGACTCAGATAGATTACAAATTCAGCAGGACACAAATCACACCTTCGAATCATTGTGGGTTGAAATTCCATGTATAAAAGGAAAAAAATTGGTGATAGGAGTGTACTACCGTCCGCCTCGCCAGGATGAGCAGGTAGACACAGAAATGATAAAAGAAATCAGAGATGCGAACAAAATGGGCAATGTGATAATAATGGGTGACTTCAATTATCCAAATATAGACTGGGTAAATGTAACATCGGGACATGCTACAGAGATACAATTCCTTGATGAAATCAAGGACAGCTTTATGGAGCAGCTGGTGCAGGAGCCGACGAGAGAAGGAAAAATTCTAGACTTGGTCCTTCGTGGAGCGCATGATCTGGTGAGGGACGTTATGGTACTGGGGCCGCTTGATAACAGTGACCATAATATGATCAGTTTTGACATTGACCTTGAAGTAACTGTACACAGAAAGTCAAATACGTTAGCGTTTAACTTTAAAAAAGGAGACTATGATAAAATGAGAAGAACGGTAAAAAAAAAACTTAGGGGGGCAACTGAGAGAGTAAAAACTGTACAACAGGCGTGGACGCTGTTCAAAAATACCATCCTGGAGGCCCAGGCCATACATATTCCGCGAATTAGAAAAGAAAGACGGAAGTCCAAAAGACACCCAGCCTGGTTGAAAAGTGAGGTGAAGGAAGCTATTAGGGCTAAAAGAAACGCCTTCAGAAAATGGAAGAAGGAACCATCTGAAAATAACAAGAAACAGCATAAGGAGTGTCAAAGCAAATGCAAGGCACAGATTAAGAAGGCCAAGAGGGAGTACGAAAAAAAGATAGCATTAGAGGCAAAAAAACATAGTAAAAATTTTTTTCGGTATATTAAAAGCAGGAAGCCGGCAAAAGAATCGGTTGGGCCGCTGGATGACCGAGGGGTAAAAGGGGCGATCAAGGAAGACAAAGACGTAGCGGAGAGATTGAATGAATTCTTTGCTTTGGTCTTCACTGAGGAATATTTGGGAGGGATACCGGTGTCGGAAATGGTATTTCAAGTGGACGAATCAGAGAAACTTACTGACTTCATGGTAAACCTGGAGGACTTAATGGGGCAGTTCGGCAAACTGAAGAGTAGCAAATCTCCTGGACTGGATGGTATTTATCCTAGAGTACTGATAGAACTGAAAACGAGCTTGTGGAGCTACTGCTAGTGATATGCAACTTATCCTTAAAATCGAGCGTGGTACCGGAAGATTGGAGGGTGGCCAATGTAACGCCCATTTTTAAAAAAGGCTCCAGGGGAGATCCGGGAAATTATAGACCGGTGAGTCTGACGTCGGTGCCGGGGAAAATGGTAGAGGCTATTGTTAAAAACAAAATTACAGAGCACATCCGAGGACATGGATTACTGAGACCAAGTCAGCACGGCTTTGTGTGGGGAAATCTTGCCTGACCAATTTACTTCAATTCTTTGAAGGAGTGAACAAACATGTGGACAAAGGGGAGTCGGTTGATATTGTGTATCTGGATTTTCAAAAGGCGTTTGACAAGGTACCTCATGAAAGGCTACAGAGGAAATTGGAGGGTCATGGGATAGGAGGAAATGTCCTATTGTGGATTAAAAACTGGTTGAAGGATAGGAAACAGAGAGTGGGGTTAAATGGGCAGTATTCACAATGGAGAAGGGTAGTTAGTGGGGTTCCTCAGGGGTCCGCTGCTTGTTAATATATTTATAAATGATTTAGAGATGGGAGTAACTAGCGAGGTAATTAAATTTGCTGATGACACAAAGTTATTCAAAGTCGTTAACTCGCGACAGGATTGCGAAAAATTACAAGAGGACCTTACGAGACTGGGAGACTGGGCGGCTAAATGGCAGATGATGTTTAATGTGAGCAAGTGCTACGTCATGCAAGGTTCCACGTTAGGAGTTACGGACCAAGAAAGGGATCTGGGTGTCGTCGTCGATAACACACTGAAACCTTCTGCTCAGTGTGCTGCTGTGGCTAAGAAAGCGAATAGAATGTTGGGTATTATTAGGAAAGGTATGGAAAACAGGTGTGAGGATGTTATAATGCTGTTGTATCGCTCCATGGTGCGACCGCACCTTGAGTATTGTGTTCAATTCTGGTCGCCACATCTCAAGAAAGATATAGTAGAATTGGAAAAGGTGCAGCGAAGGGCGACTAAAATGATAGCGGGGATGGGACGACTTCCCTATGAAGAAAGACTAAGGAGGCTAGGGCTATTCAGCTTGGAGAAGAGACGGCTGAGGGGAGACATGATAGAGGTATATAAAATAATGAGTGGAGTGGAACAGGTGGATGTGAAGCGTCTGTTCACGCTTTCCAAAAATACTAGGACTAGGGGGAATGCGATGAAACTACAGTGTAGTAAATTTAAAACAAATCGGAGAAAAATTTTCTTCACCCAACATGTAATTAAACTCTGGAATTCGTTGCCGGAGAAAGTGGTGAAGGCGGTTAGCTTAGCAGAGTTTAAAAAGGGGTTGGACGGTTTCCTAAAGGACAAGTCCATAAACCGCTACTAAACCGACTTGGAAAAATCCAAAATTCCAGGAATAACATGTATAGAATGTTTGTACGTTTGGGAAGCTTGCCAGGTGCCCTTGGCCTGGATTGGCCGCTGTCGTGGACAGGATGCTGGGCTCGATGGACCCTTGGTCTTTTCCCAGTATGGCATTACTTATGTACATATGTACTAATTGGGCAGTGCCGTATGCTGTCCGGTTACCGCCGGGTTAGTGCGGGAGCCCTTACCGCCACCTCAATGGCCGCACGGCTCCCCCCGAAATGGCCGCCGGCAAGTGCTTTACTTGCCGCATGGCCGCAAGGATAAAACTGCTATTGTCCTTCAATTTGATCTCTCAAGTGTGTTGGATCTTGTGAATCATGATATTTTGTTAGATACACTTGAGAACATAGGAATAACAGGCCAAGTCTACGAATAGTTTCATGGGTTCCTTGCTAAGCAGTCATACAGTCAAGATGTCAAGCTGTCTTTCAGAGCAATGGTATTACTTCTGTGGTGTTTCGTAGGGCTCATCTGTATTGCCCATATTGTTCAACGTGTTTATGTATTCTTTGGGTTTGATGTGTCAGGAACATGTTGTTTATCTTATAGTTATGCAGACAATATCACCATTCTGATTCCTTTTACACATTCTATTCAGTTAGAGACTTTGAATATCAAAAAGGCCATTAATTTGGTGGAAGATTGGTTGCCTGTTCATAAATTGAAATTGGATATCGAGAAAACAACATTTTTATGGTGCCCTTTTACTAAGCCACATAGGTGCCTATGCGCCCAACGTGTGTCAATTTGGAATTACCGCCTGGCTACCATGTGGCCCGGATGGTAATTTCATTTTTTACACATGTCCACTACGCGCTAAGTGAATGGGTGAAGGTAAGGACTCAGACCCAAATTGGACACACGTCAATTTAAATTTTGCCGCACGTCCATTTTTGGTCCCCCCAGAAAAGGCACTTTTTACAAGTGAGCTGAAAAATGGATCTGCATGCGTCCAAAACATGCGCCTACACTAGCGCAGACCACTTGTCAGCGCACCTTAGTAAAAGGACCCCTATATCTTGATGATCATCCTAACCCTAATGTCTCTTTAAATATTGAAGCTTGAATTGGTTATTAGAATACTGGGAATTTATCTGCATAGTACTTTATCATTAGAACATCAGGTTAATCATTTAATTAAGAAATTTTTCATATTACTGAGAAAGTTTGTGTATTTCATAAATTATTTGAGGAAAAGCTACAAGCTCTTCTATTAAGTCAACTAGACTATCACAATATAATTTATTTAGGTTGTCCTAAACTGGTTTTGAAAAAGTTTAAGTCTATTCAAAACACGGCTATGAGAGTTATCTTTTTATTAAAAAGATATGATAAAGTTTCTCATTTTTACATTAAACTACACTGGCTTCCAGCAGAGACAAAGATTTTTATTTAAATTGGCATGTTTTTATTCAAGATTGTAAGGGCCCTCTTTACTAAGCGGCGCTAAGGGCATGCTAGCATTTTTAGAATGCACTAAATGCAAAAGTCGTGTCTCTAGCAGTTAGTGCATGCTAAAAACACTTGTGTGCCTTAGTAAACAGGGCCCCAAGGTCCAAATTCTATAAATGGTGCCTTAAAAAGCAGCGCAGAAAAACCATGCGCTTAGAGTGATTCTATAAACTACATCTAAAATTAGGCGTAGTTTATACAATATGCTCAATTGCTCTTGCGGCTAAAATTTAGGTGCTCCCATTTAGGCCACCTAAAACCAGGTCTAAATACCTCGCCTAACCTAGGCATAGATTGGCCATTCCAATCTGCCCATTCCACGCCCATGGCCACATCCCCTTTTTGGCTGTACGCATTAGAATTTATGCACAGCATGTTGAACAATACGCCTAGAAAGTTGTATGCATAAATTCTAATTAAAGGCATTTAGTGCTGCTAATTGGTTGTTAAGTACCAAATTAGTAGGCACACTTTATAGAATTTGGGGGTAAATGGATTAGCTCCTCATTACAGGTATGACCATAATTTATTTTCTAATTAATTTAAGTCTTATAGGAGACCAATTTTTTTTCTTTTTCCAACTTCTAAAGGCATAAAGAGATTGAAACTGTCTGAGAAACGTTTGGTGTATCAGGAAGCAAAATTTAATAAGCAGATCTCCACTCTTTTATTTATTTATTTGTTACATTTGTATCCCACATTTTCCCACCTATTTGCAGGCTCAATGTGGCTTACATAGTACCGGAGAGGCGTTTGCAGACTCGGGTGTGAACAAATACAAAGTGTTGTTATGGTAAGATAAAGTTCATGTGGAACAGTCACATTAGGGAATCGTAAAGCGGAAGAGTTGTGTTATGTCCATTACGTACTTTAGTTTTGTTGTGTTGCAGAGATCAGGCATTTAAGTTGGGTCGGTAGGGTATGCCTTTTTAAACAGGTTGGTTTTTAGTGATTTCTGGTCGTGCGTTTTTTTCAAGGCTTTTGGTAGTGCGTTCCACAGTTGTGTGCTTATGTAGGAAAAACTGGATGCGTAAGTTGATTTGTATTTAAGTCCTTTGCAGCTTGGGTAGTGCAGATTTAGATATGTTTGTGTTGATTCGGATGTGTTTCTGGTTGGTAGGTCAATGAGGTCTGTCATGTATCCCGGGGCTTCACCGAAGATAATTTTGTGAACCAGGGTGCATATTTTGAAAGCAATACATTCTTTGATTGGGAGCCAGTGTAGTTTTTCGCAGAGGGGTTTTGTGCTTTCAAATCGTGTTTTTCCAAATATAAACCTGGCTGCAGTGTTTTGAGTGGTCTGAAATTTCTTTAAGGTTTGTTCTTTGCATCCCGCATAAATTCCATTGCAGTAGTCTACGTGGCTTGGTACCATTGATTGTATCAGGTTGCGAAATGTTTCCCTTAGCTATTTCATTGACCTTTAAAATGTTTAGACAGAACAAAACATTCCTCTTTCAACAATATGTATTGGGTAACAAAAATTGGCAATGGATTATCATAGATTAGTGATGGTTTTATGATTATATTCTTTTTTTGTATTCCCTGGTTGCCAGCTTCTTGTGATTGCTAAGAAATGTAAGGTATGGCAGACTATAAATCTGAAATTGTTATATTATCTTATCTTAATAGCAGATTATGATCTTTTCCTCCAGGAAATTGTCCAAACCTTTATGAATTCATATACAGTAAATGCGGTTACTTCATCCTTTGGCAACAAGTTCCCCAGTTTAACTATTTGGTGAATGAAAAAATATTTTCTCCTATTTGTTTTAAAAGTTTTAACATGGAACTTTATTGAGTGTCCCCTAGTCTTTGTACTTTTTGAAAGAGTAAACACTTGATTCACATTTACCCATTGTACTCCACTCAGGATTTTGATCATATATTCCCCCCCCCCCCCCCATCTCTTCTCTGAATAGTCCTAACACTAAATACCTCTAGAGTGGGGATGTCAAACATCAGCCTTCACCAGGTCTGCTTTTCAAGATTTCCACTATGAATATGCATGAGATATATTTGCATACAATGGAGGCAATGCATGCAAATAGATCTCATTCTTAATCGTTGGGGAAATCCTGAAAACCTGACTGGATTCCAGTCCTCGAGGACTGAATTTGGACACCTTCTAAAGAAATGAAGGACAGCATCTTGAAATGTGATTGTACTAACACACCTAGAGGGGCATAATTGAATGAAAACGTCTATCTCCATGGGCGTTTATCTCCAAGAACGGGTCCGTGAAGGGGCGAACCGAACCGTATTTTCGCAAAAAATAGACGTCCATGTTTTATTCGACAATTTGTGAGCTGGGCGTTTTTGTTTTTCAGCGATAATGGAAAATGAAAGCGCCCAGCTCAAAAACGAATAAATCCAAGGCATTTGTTCGTGGGAGGGGCCAGGATTCATAGTGCTCTGGTCCCCCTCACATGCCAGGACACCAACCGGGCACCCTAGGGGGCACTTTTACAAAACCAAACAAAAAGGTAAAAGAGCTCCCAGGTGCATAGCACCCTTCCCTTGTGTGTTGAGCCCCCCAAATCCCCTTCAAAACCCACTGCCCACAAGTCTACACCATTACTATAGCCCTAAGGGGTGAAGGGGGGCACCTACATGTGGGTACAGTGGGTTTGGGGGGGGGGGGTTTGGAGGGCTCCCATTTACCAGCACAAGTGTAACAGGTGGGGGGGATGGGCCTGGGTCCATCTGCCTGAAGTACACTGCACCCCCTAATAACTGCTCCAGTGACCTGCATACTGCTGCCAGGGAGGTGGGTATGACATTTGAGGGTGAAATAAAAAGTTGTGAAACGGCATATTTTGTGGTGGGAGGGGGTTTGTGACCACTGGGGGAGTCAGGGGAGGACATCCCTGATTCCCTCCAGTGGTCATCTGGTCATTTAGGGCACTTTTTGGGGCCTTATTTGTGGAAAAACAGGGTCCAGGAAAAGTGCCCTAAATTCTCGCTAAAAACGCATATTTTTTTTCCATTATTGGCGAAAGGCGCCCATCTCTGATCGGCCGATAACCACGCCCCAGTTCCACCTTCACCACGCCTTCGACACACCCCCATCAACTTTGTCCACATCCGCGACGGAGTGCAGTTGAAAACGTCCAAATTCGGCTTCCGATTATACCGCTTTATTCGTTTTTGTGAGATAAACGTCTATGTCCCGATTTGGGTCACTATATAGGCGTTTTTCTCTTTCAATTATAAGCAGGCTAGTATGGGAAATAAGGTTTTGGATCTAGAGGCTCTGATAGAAGAGGCTGCCTTGGATTTAGCAGTGTTCATGATGACATGGTTCACAGAGAACCATACTAAGATGTAGTTATACCAGGCTATAATATTCTCAGGAAGTAGAGAGTAGGAAAAGGGAGGAGTGGCATAATATGTTAAAGATAAAATTAAAGTGACAGAGTTGTAGGACTTATGTGGTAAGGAAGAGGCACTGTGGTTTAATCTGAAAAGAGGAAATGGAAAATCTACTTACATTGGTGTGATATGTAGACCTCCTTCATAGAAAGATAGAGATTTAATTGAGAACATTCACACTATATCTATGAAAGGGAAAGTATTACTAATAGATGATTTTAATATGCTAGACATTGATTGTGGTGTCCCTGTTGTGGGGTCATCTAGAAGCAGAAAGATCCTGGATTCTCTAAAAATACAACTGTTCCAGCAGTTGGTAATGCAGGATGCAGCCATATTGGATCTGGTGCTTATGAATGGGGAGAGTGTTGCTCCATTTTCCACTAAAAAGGTGAAAACATTCAGAAATCATGGTTTACAGAAGAACTATCCATCCTAAAAAGGGAATGTTGACACCTTGAAAAGCAATGGAGAAAGAACAAAGACACTACTGATAAATCTAAATGGAAGTCAGCATTCTGATGCTACAAAAAGAAGGTAGCTGACTCAAAACGCCAGTACTATAGCAGCCTAATAGGTCACGATGATCTTGACAACAAAAAACTTCTCATTAGTTAAAAAACTAACTTCCAAAATGATGATGAACATTCACAGAAAATATGTCCCACTGCCCAAGACCTAGCTGATCATTTCTCCAATAAGATCCCCCAAATTAGGTCCGAACTATCTAGAACTACTCTGAGGAAAATAGTCCAACCCATAGTTCAGCCTTAATCACCAGAGATCCTACAATCCAAGGACTCAAAACTGACCAAAACTGGGAATCTTTTTAACCACTAACAGTTGAGGATGTAAGATCACTCCTGTTGAAATGCTACCGAGCTAACTGCTCCCTGGATCAATGCCCCAAATATCTACTCAAATCCATCCCTATGGAAGCAGTAAACTGGCTCCCCATTGCAGAAAGACTCAGGTTCAAAGCTGCTTGTTTAGTTTTTCATATCCTACAGGGTTTCACCTCGAAACTGCTAAGACCGCTTCGCTACATCTGGTCCAGTCTAACAGACTGAAAGAACAACTGATGCTAGCATCACCATTTCAAAAGATTTACAGTTCTGTATTCCCCGTACTTGGAGTTAAAATATGGAACTCTCTACCTATTTCCATCAGAACGGAAAACAGCAACCTTAGCTTCAGGAAGAGGCTAAAAACCTTTTTCTTCCCAAAGGCAGCTTCATAATAATCCATTATGCCTTCGACCTCCTAGTACCACCCTCTATCCTTTCTTATAATATTTTTGATCTCATACATTACATCAATGATATCCAATTTTCTCATACCTCACACTAACACTATCTGCTTTTGTCTCACCTATATTGTAAACCACACTGAACCCTGGAAAGGGGATATTAGTGGTATACAAGAATTGATTTGAATTAAATTGAATGTTGTAGTGGCATCTAGTGATCGCACGATGGTCTGGATCAATATAAAGACATGAGAGGAGAGGGTTTATGCAAAAGTGAAAGTTCTAGATGTCAAAAAAACTTACTTTTTAAAATTTTAACAAGGTCTTTTATTGAAACAATCACAGCATGAACATTAGATTACTAGCTTTAACAAGATGGGGGGGGGGGGGGGGGGGGGCGGACTCAATGAAGTGGGCATCCCAGAAATACCTAGTATTTTATACCCCTGATGCAGCCCTTTAAGGGTGACTGCAGTGAGTGACCTTTTGCTATATTGCTGTTTTACTAATCGGGAGTTTTCAAATCTGTTAATTCAATACATATTTATAAACTACCTATGGAAATAACGTGGTAAGCAGGGAGTCTATTATTGGGAGCTGGATAGCCTAATGCATTTGGTACACGTTTGGAAATACTTTCACCACTAGGTCAGTAGTCCAAGTTTCACTTAAGTCTGTTGCCGCACTTGATTAAGTTTGAATTGCCACTACCTTTAATGTATCTGTTTGGTGGTGGGGCAGTATATGTGTGTATGTGAGTGTGTGTGTGAGTGAGTGAGAGAGAGAGAGAGAGAGAGAGGAGAATGGTATGAGGGATAGGATGGGATGGGAGCTTGCATTTTTCTTTGATGGGGCAATGTGTGAACAAAGGCTGCAGTGTCCCTTCCCAAGCTGTGTGTGTGGGTATATATATATATATATATATATCTCCTATATAATAAAATGCACATCCAACGTTCTGAAGCTGAGAAAGTGAAGCATTGAAGCATTCGTGCTCTCTCTAAAGCTGTATCCATCTCCTGAAGTGACGTCAGCGTACCTCCAGGTACGTCACACGCAGCACTGACCAACCACATTTGGGAGGGTGGGCACACGGCGGCGATTGGCTCTACCTTTCAGTGGGCGTGCATGCTGAGCTGTGCACGGCAGTGGAGGTTGGGCAGTTGGCAGAAGGGCAGAGACTTGGGCAGTATGGTGCTGTAAGGGGAAAGAGAATCGCTGGGTGGCTGGAGGGGGGCAGGGGAGATAGGACAATCGCTGGCTGGCTGGAGTGGGAGCAGGGGAGACAGGAGGATCACTGGGTGGCTGGAGGGGGGCAGGGGAAAGAGGAGATTCGCTGGGTGGCTGGAGGGGGGGCAAGGGAAAAAGGAGAATCGCTGGGTGGCTGGAGAGGGGGCAGGGGATTCCATAAAGAAGGAGCTAAATTTTAAAAAGCTCGAGTCCTAGTTGAATTTAATCTAGCTCTTTATAGTAAAGGAACTATTAATCTATGGTCCAGTAAAGACCTCAGAACCCAACCAGGAGTGGTTTATGAATTTAAATACCCTGGCTATAATAAGTAATATGCCTTGTGAGTCTTAAATCTTATTCTTTAAAGAACTGATAGCCAATGATATTTCAAATATAGCAGTGTAATATGATCAAATTTCCTACTATTGCCTAACAAACTAACCCCCTTGTTTACTAAGCTGCACTAAGAGCTGTCGGTGCGGTAATACCGACACAGCCCATTCACTTTGAATGGGCTGTGTCATTACTGCATGCAGCAGCTGCTAGCACGACTTAGTAAAAGGGGGGTAAGTGCTGTATTTTGCAATGTCTAAAGAAGTCTCCTGTTGAATACTAAACACACTTGAGGCTGCACTCTCTACAGACTCCTGACACAGGTAGAAACACCAAAACACAGCATTGTGTTGAGTCGTAGAGGTGCACTCACCATAGTAAATTTTCTACCACAATGAATTCCATGTTTCCTGGTTTTCTGTTGGACGTACCATTGGATACCCTACTCCCTTGTTTTTTTCTGTGACATTTTGTACTGGTGTTTTTGTTCCTCTACCTTGTGGATTTCCTATCTAATGCAAGTGGAAGCAGGCTCTGGTATTTGACACTAGAGACAGCTGCCTATGCATCCTTCAGCCCCCATCTGGTTTCATGAGTTTCAAGGTCTAAAATACAAACTAATGCACGCATCAACCTTTTCCTACATGAGCACGCAATTCTGGAACGCGTTGCCATGCAACCTAAGAGCGATCTATGAACTGACCAACTTCCACAAACTACTGAAGACCCATCTCTTTGACAAAACATACCACAAAGATCAACACATGTGAAATACCCCACTTACATCCAGAAATGTCTAATAATGCCTTCTGCTTTATTATTATTATGTATTTCCTTACAACCCAAAATCCTTCTGTAACACCAAATATATATTCTTTTCTCATTTCCCTTATCCATGAAATATTGTAAGCCACTTTGAGCCTGCAAATAGGTGGGAAAATGTGGGATACAAATGCAATAAATAATAATAATACATCAAAAATAATAATAATACATCACACACATCCCATCAATAATCTTTCAGTTTCACTGTTCAAATGCTCACTGCTGAACTCTTTTATAAATCACTGGCTAAAGGTATGGAGGGAGTTCACAAACACAGCAGATGAAGCAAAATCTATTCTTTTCCTGAAGGTACATAAATAAATTTAGCTAAAGGTGGAATATGGCCTCTGTCTCCCTCTCTCTTCCTGTCCCCTCCCTTCATCTTTGCCTTATATCCATTTTCTGATTTTTTATTTATGACATCCCCTGAACCAATCTTTGGGTCTTGGCTCCTGGCTGCTGCTGTGGTAAAGAAGTGGCTTCTTTAGTCGATGAAAGCCAGGAAGTGTGAGTTTCAATAGCAGCCTAAATAACATTCCCATTGCATTCTGTTTACCATGCTTGCCACAAAGCCCTGGGGGAGTTCAAATTTTCGGATGCTTTCGATTAAAACAATTTCCTCACAAGCTATCAGCTTTTTAATTGCTTCTTCTTCTCTTTTTTTTTTTTGAAAGGGAGATGCTGCTCCTTGAGCTCATTTCACAAACATTTCCCTTTCCTAGGGAGAGGCTATTTATGCAATGCAATTAGAAAAGAGACAGCATAAGAATTAGTTACTTTCCAGTACAAATACTCTAACCAAATGATGATTCAAATGGATACAACCATGCTTTCATCGAGTGCCCTACATGTTGATTTCTTCCAGTATATTTATAAAATCAGTTAGAGAATTCTGCATTCTCCTGGATCAGCCATATTGCTACCCTATTATTGGTTTGATTTATAAAAATGTTCCCCATAGGATGAAAAGAAGACAAAACTCTTGGTTAATCAGGCCCCATGGCATAGTGCAATAATAAAATTGCCACAGGTTCCCAGGGAGCCTTCCTATGAGTGAAGCAGGGCTAATCAATTATCAGGGCTGGGCAGCCAGAAAAGTTTTGTTTTGTATCATTTCTTGAGACATTTCTGGGACTTTTATCTTGCTCTAAACCTTGTGCATTGCTTATACTATCTTAAAAACTGTTAAATCTCTGATATTTGATTGTTTACCACTGGTCTCGGTAAAAATTAGATATTTAGTATCTATGTCTCTCCTACTTAACATTGGGCCCTTTTACGAAGATGCACTAGTTTTTTTAGCAGCCTAAAAATAAGAATGCGCTAGACACTAGAGATACCCATATATTCCTATGGGCTTCTCTAGTGTTTAGCACACACTAATGATTATCATGAGCTAAAAACGGTAGTGTGCCTTACTAAAAGACACCCTTTATTTCTTTTAAAGTATTTTGTACTAGCCCTCCTGCCCCCTCCCCCACCTTTTCTCTACCCATTGCTAAAGCAGTCATCTGGTCTAGTAGAAAGGGTTTATTGCAAAGCAGATGTGTAGTGATGTGTTTTAATATAGCATTGGAGAGTGGTTTCACAGCTAACACAGTCCCCAGATCCTTGGTTGTTATCATTTGGCTTGAGCGTTTGGGCCTATCTATTCACTGATATTCAGCAGTACTTAACCAAACATCATCAGTAACTGCCTGAGAGGGAGTGAGTGATGTGGAAGGAGGATAACCAGTGGGACACTGTCATACCGGGGTACAAAGTATATCGTAGTGATAGGGTGGACCGGACTGGTGGAGGAGTTGCATTGTATATTAACGAGAGCCTTGACTCAGATAGATTACAAATTCAGCAGGACACAAATCACACCTTTGAATCATTGTGGGTTGAAATTTCATGTATAAAAGGGAAAAAAACGGTGATAGGAGTGTACTACCGTCCGCCTCGCCAGGATGAGCAGGTAGACGCAGAAATGATAAAAGAAATCAGAGACGCGAACAAAATGGGCAATGTGATAATAATGGGTGACTTCAATTATCCAAATATAGACTGGGTAAATGTAACATCGGGACACGCTACAGAGGTACAATTCCTTGATGAAATCAAGGACAGCTTTATGGAGCAGCTGGTGCAGGAGCCGACGAGAGAAGGAAAAATTCTAGACTTGGCCTTTAGTGGAGCGCATGATCTGGTGAGGAACGTTATGGTACTGGGGCCGCTTGATAACAGTGATCATAATATGATCAGTTTTGATATCGACCTTGAAGTAACTGTACACAGAAATACGTTAGCGTTTAACTTTAAAAAAGGAGACTATGATAAAATGAGAAGAACGGTAAAAATAAAAACTTATGGGGGCAACTGAGAGAGTAAAAACTGTACAACAGGCGTGGATGCTGTTCAAAAATACCATCCTGGAGGCCCAGGCCAAACATATTCCGCGAATTAGAAAAGAAAGACAGAAGTCCAAAAGACAGCCGGCCTGGTTGAAAAGTGAGGTGAAGGAAGCTATTAGGGCTAAAAGAAACGCCTTCAGAAAATGGAAGAAGGAACCGTCTGAAAATAACAAGAAGCAGCATAAGGAGTGTCAAAGCAAATGCAAGGCGCAGATAAAGAAGGCCATGAGGGATTACGAAAAAAAGATAGCATTAGAGGCAAAAAAAACATAGTAAAATTTTTTTTCAGTATATTAAAAGCAGGAAGCCGGCAAAAGAATCGGTTGGGCCGCTGGATGACCGAGGGGTAAAAGGGGCGATCAAGGAAGACAAAGACGTAGCGGAGAAACTGAATAAATTCTTTGTTTCAGTCTTCACCGAGGAAGATTTGGGTGGGATACCAGTGTCGGAAATGGTATTTCAAGCGGACGAGTCGTAGAAACTTATTGACTTCACGGTAAACCTGGAGGATGTAATGGGGCAGTTCAGCAAACTGAAGAGTAGCAAATCTCCTGGACCGGATGGTATTCATCCTAGAGTACTGATAGAACTGAAAAATGAGCTTGCGGAGCTACTGCTAGTGATATGCAACTTATCCTTAAAATCAAGCGTGGTACCGGAAGATTGGAGGGTGGCCAATGTAATGCCGATTTTTAAAAAAGGCTCCAGGGGAGATCCGGGAAATTATAGACCGGTGAGTCTGAGTCAGTGCCGGGGAAAATGGTAAAGGCTATTATTAAAAACAAAATTATAGAGCACATCTGAGGACATGGATTACTAAGACCGAGTCAGCACGGCTTTTGTGTGGGGAAATCTTGCCTGACCAATTTACTTCAATTCTTTGAAGGAGTAAACAAACATGTGGACAAAGGGGAACCGGTTGATATTGTGTATCTGGATTTTCAAAAGGCATTTGACAAGATACCTCATGAAAGGCTACAGAGGAAATTGGAGGGTCATGGGATAGGAGGAAATGTCCTATTGTGGATTAAAAACTGGTTGAAGGATAGGAAACAGAGAGCGGGGTTAAATGGGCAGTATTCACAATGGAGAAGGGTAGTTAGTGGAATTCCTCAGGGGTCTGTGCTAGGACCGCTGCTTGTTAATATATTTATAAATGATTTAGAGATGGGAGTAACTAGCGAGGTAATTAAATTTGCTGATGACACAAAGTTATTCAAAGTTGTTAAATCGTGACAGGATTGTGAAAAATTACAAGGGGACCTTACGAGACTGGGAGACTGGGCGGCTAAATGGCAGATGACGTTTAATGTGAGCAAGTGCAAGGTGATGCATGTGGGAAAAAAGAACCCGAATTATAGCTACGTCATGCAAGGTTCCACGTTAGGAGTTACGGACCAAGAAAGGGATCTGGGTGTCGTCGTCGATAGTACACTGAAACCTTCTGCTCAGTGTGCTGCTGCGACTAGGAAAGTGAATAGAATGTTGGGTATTATTAGGAAAGGTATGGAAAACAGGTGTGAGGATGTTATAATGCCGTTGTATCGCTCCATGGTGCGACCGCTCCTTGAGTATTGTGTTCAATTCTGGTCGCTGCATCTCAAGAAAGATATAGTAGAATTGGAAAAGGTGCAGCGAAGGGCGACTAAAATGATAGCGGGGATGGGACGACTTCCCTATGAAGAAAGATTAAGGAGGCTAGGGCTATTCAGCTTGGAGAAGAGACGGCTGAGGGGAGATATGATAGAGGTATATAAAATAATGAGTGGAGTGGAACAGGTGGATGTGAAGCGTCTATTCACGCTTTCCAAAAATACTAGGACTAGGGGGCATGCGATGAAACTACAGTGTAGTAAATTTAAAACAAATCGGAGAACATTTTTCTTAACCCAACGTATAATTAAACTCTGGAATTCGTTGCCGGAGAAAGTGGTGAAGGCGGTTAGCTTAGCAGAGTTTAAAAGGGGGTTGGACGGTTTTCTAAAGGACAAGTCCATAAACCGCTACTAAATGGACTGGGGAAAAATCCACAATTCCAGGAATAACATGTATAGAATGTTTGTACGTTTGGGAAGCTTGCCAGGTGCCCTTGCCCTGGATTGGCCGCTGTCGTGGACAGGATGCTGGGCATTACTTATGTACTTATGTACTAATATGATGTCTAAGTCTAACAGTCCAAACTTCAAGTGGGAATATAGCCATTTTCAAAACAGAAAAAGTCTATCTTTTTTTTTTTTTTTTGAAAATGGCTATTTGCTAGATGTTTTTGTGCTCTGTGCATTTATTTTTTTGGTCCATTTTCGAAAACAAAAAAGTCCAAGTGAAAACGTACAGAATCAAGCTATTGGGATGTAGGAGGAACCAGCATTCTTAGCAGACTGGCCACACAGACATCCTAGGAGAGCAATGGGCACCCTAAGGGGCAGTGCAGGACTTCAAATAAATGCTCCTAGTACACATCTCACCGTTGCTCCCTTACCTTGTCTGCTGGGCCCTCCAACCCCCCAAACCCACTACCCTGAACTGTACACCACTACAATAACCCTTATGGGTGAATGTGGCACCTATATATGGGTACAGTGGGTTTCTGGTGCGTTTTGGAGGGCTCATAGTTTCTACCACAAGTGTAACAGGTAGGAGGAGATAGGGGCCTGGGTCCACGTGTCTGCAATGCACTGCACCCAACACTACACTATCCAAGGGACCTGTATGCTACTCTAAAGGACCTGAGTATAATATCTGAGGCTGGCATAGAGGCTGGTAAGCAATGTTTTTAATCATTTTTTTGGGGGGGAGGGGGAGGGTGTTAGTGACCACTAAAGGACGAAGAGGAGGTTAACCCTGATTCCTTCCAGTGGTCATCTGGTCCATTTAGGGCACTTTTGTGTGGCTTATTCATTAATAAAACAGGTCTAGACCAAAATGTCCAACTTATAGCCCTGGAAGTTTTTGTTTTGTTCCATTAGGGCAGAAAAATGTCCAAGTGATAGGAACGCCCAGATCCCACCTATAACACGCCCCTTTGTAATTTGAATACAATTCTGACAGACTTCAAAGAAAAACATCTAAAAATTGGTTTAAAAAATACCAAATTGGACGTTTTTGTGAGAAAAATGTCCAAATTTATTTATTTTATTTATTTTAGGACATTTATACCTCGCCTTTTGCCACAGGTTTGCAGCCCCAAAGCGGCTTACAATGAACCAATAAAATAAATTAAATACATTTACATTTCAATAGGGCGGGAGAGCAGAATGAGAAGGGAAAGGGAAAGGTAAGGGAGACAAAGATGGGCAGCAGAAGTCCAGGTGGGCCAAGAGAGATGATGGAAATCCAGCCTAACAAGAACAGGTCCAGCAAGACGAATGACGATCTGAAGAAACAGCAGCAGCATGAAGAGGCAGGACGACGCTGGAGGCAGGTTTCCTCTGCGATGGAGTCAGTGGCGCAGGAGTCAAGATGGCGGACCAAACGGTAGTCCTCCGCAGCACCAACCGTCGAGGCTTTCCAAGCCAGAGACCTCCTCCACTGCCCTCCATCAGGCCAGCCAAAGAGAAGAACCAGGGTACAAATCCGACAGGCGGGCAGGAGGATACAAAGGCAGCAGACTCCCCGATGGATGAGATGACGAGCAGGGGAAAGGCAACAGCGCAGCACCCAGCAGTCAACGGTCTGCCCGGCAGCGACAGGGCTCAGGCAGAGCACGGCAGGCCAGTCCCGCAGAGCGGAGGAAACCGGCGGCACGGACGAACCAAGGGAGCCCGAAGACAGAAATCACCAGCCTAATCGAGCACCCCGCCCGACCTGGCACCCACAACCGCTCTGGCAAAGTGAACAGGCCGTCCACTGGCACCGAAAACTGGAAGATCGCCAGCGGCCCCCTGACACAGCTTGCTCCAAGACAGGTGGTAAGAGGAGCCCCAGATCTTCACAGACCCCAAAGATCAGATTCGGGCCAGTGCCCTGCTAGACAACGGGTGAGCTCCGAGAGGTGATTGGGAGCCGATGGATCGCCAGCCCGTTAGTCAGCGGCCATCTTGTCCATACAAGTAACAACTAAGTACCAAATGCAGATTTATGTCACTTTTTGGATGTTTTTCTCTTTTGAAAATGAGCTCCCTCCCTCACTGAGGTTATAGTTCATAGTCATAAAACAGTAGTCAAAGTAAAGTAAGGATCTAGAATGGTCGATAGGAAAGAACAAGAGAAACTTGCACACATGATAACATTAATTGACATTACAACAACAGAAGGGAAGGAAGAGAGAAAAGGAGGTAACAAGAGGAAGAGTGTGAAAATAAAATTGACACAACACCCAGTTTGATGGTAAGAAAGAGCCATGTTTTAACCAAAGTCTTAAATTTGTTTCAGGGATAGTTCAGAGCAAATAGTGAGAGGCAAATAGTTCCATAGGGCCGGGGTTACAAAGAAGAATGTTTGATGTCTGGTAGATTCCAGAGTGGCACACTTAGGGCTAGGAAGGACAAGTCTATGGTCATTTAGTGAGAAAAGTGTGGCAGGGGGAGTATGGAATGGTGAGAGCAGAGAGGTAAGCCGATCCTGAAAGCCTTAAAAGTGATGAAAAGAAGTTTTAAACTAATACACTGCTCGATGGGGAGCCAGTGATGGGACCTGAATAAGGAGGAACTATGATTATGGCAACAGGCATGACAGAGGAGTCTCAAAGCAGTATTTTGGAGAGATTGTAGCGTTTTCAAGAGTGAACAATTGCAACCGAGATAGATGATATTACAGTAATCGAGTCGGGTAGTGAGCAGTGACAAGGTAAGGCCATGGAAGGAGTCATGATCAAAATATCGCCAGACAGAACGTAACTGTCTAAGACCAAAAAAAAAAAAAAACCTGATTTGCAGACCTGAGAAATGTGGGCAGAGAAAGACAAGTGAGAATCCAAAATTACTCCAAGGTAATGGAATGATGCAACAGGTGTAATAGAAGTATTGAAAAGATTTAACAGGGAGCAAGGAGCAGCATGACCTCCTGTGAACCAACAGGCAACTGTTTTTTTGCTTTTTGAGAATTAATCTGTGATCCATGAGCCAAACCGAGACAGTGTTTACAGCAAGTTTGAGGAGGAAGAGTGTAGGGACCTGGGAGGAGTGTAAGGGACCAGATGTTGTGCAAGATATAAAGGTGTGTTGGAGTGGTTGATCTTGTGGGTCAGAGCAATAATCTTAAAATTGGATTTACATGAGCCATAGCAGTATTCAATAAGGATACATGTGCATAAATATTCTTATAGAATTAGCTTACTTAATATTGATATATGGCTACCCAGCTCAAGAAAACTACTCAGACAAGGGTTCGGCTAGATAACCAACTTAGAGAAGTCAAGAGGCAAGCAAAAGAAAAGCAGTGAATGCAAAGGGCTCATATCCTGACTCACACCAGGGAGATGTCTCTCCAAATGGAAGATTTTAAGAGACAACTGGAGAAAGAATTAGGAATCACAAAGAGCCTTTGCCGATGCCTTACAGATGGTCAACCAAGAGCTTGAGAGGGCTCTGGTGCAAAATGCCCTGGGAATGAACGATATACACCAGGGGGCTCTACTCCAAGCAGTTTCAGATTTGGTTCAGTGGAGAATCAAGAGTGTGGCAAGGGGGCAACCAGTATCAGAAGGGTCACACTGAATAGAGAGTAGCCTGACCAGTAGTGAGGAGGACCAGTCCAGTGCCCTTGGGTTCTGAAGAACAGTCGCCATGAATGTGGGAGTATTAAGTGAGTTGCTATAGGTCTATGAGGAAGCCACCATGAAGCAGCTAATGGACATGATGGTGAAGTTCTCAGAGAGTGGGAAACCTATGAGTTTTATGTTGAAGTTTCATCTCAAACTGTACAAGAAGTGGAGAGTTTGAAGGCCCAGCTTAAAAAGGAGTTTCAAACAAAGGCTATGTTGCTGGAGTATAAGAAGAGTCTGGAGGAACAATTGAGAGAGGCCAGAAGGAAGAGGAAGGAAAGGCAACTGGTACAGATTGCTAGCCCAGAGTTCGTGCTGCCTCAAAAGCACTGTGAGTTGAAATCCCAAGAGCAGATGATGATTTTGAGGCTGATAGTGTCAGATCAGGAAGAGTATAACCTTACTGATACTGAGGAGGATGGACAATCTGACACCCCAGAGGTGGGGGCAACAGTTAAGACTGTTGACTTGTGGAATGAGGTTCTTCATGGAGATGATGGCAGTGCTATGGAGAGAAGGACAGGCATCACTGTGGAAAGTTACTCTGTCCACTGAGTCGAGCACCTGAAGACACAGGTCCACAGGGGATGGATGGTTGAGTCCTAATGATGCAAGGTCATTGGTGTGATGGGGCCCAGTGCCTACTGTGCTTACTGTACCCTGTCCATATGGAAGTGATGGGCACAGTGCCTGTTCAGGATAGGTTTCTGGGTTTGTCCTAAGGACAGATTGGTAGTCCCCAGGTGTCAGTGAGAGCCCCAGATACCCTAGTGAGTGCTTCCCTCCAATCCCTAGATAGGGTGACCCAGGTATTGGCAAGCACTCAACCTAGTATGGTTGAGCTGAGGGGTAGGGTATGTGAGGAAGTGACATAGTGACAGGCGTCCCTAGAAACACTCCCTTATAGCAGGTGGTGCTAAACCTGCTATATCAGAGGGGTGAGGCTCAGGCAAGGAAAAGATTAAATTCCCTGAGCAAGAAGCCCCGATACAGAGGTTTCCAAGAGAGAGCGAAATGGAACCTGAGTGCAGAAGACTCCCAAAATCCTGTAATTGCCAGCAGGTCAAGCTTCAGTCAGGTAGGAGAAGTTTCCTTGAACCTCAGAGTTAAGAAAGTAAACGTTAACTAACCCTGTGAAGTGTATAAGAGAGACATTACAAGAGCCTAAGTTAAGAAGAAATGATATATTTACTCTGTGATGCCTCTGTCTGGAACAAGGTGCAGGAACCCTGAACCAAGAGGGAAAAGCAGTCTTTATTGAAGTATGGAACCTGTTAATCTTTCAGTAACCTTACTTTGGCTGCTTCATTCTGTCCCTTGCAGGAACTCTGAGGCCTGAATTCTAGACTACAATAAGAAAAGAATGAGGATTGCTTAAGGTAAGTCTTAATATCATTGTACCTCCAAGTACATCCAGCACAAAGGGGTATACAAGGTTTAGCAAAAGCAAAGAACCAATCAGGAAACAGGAACTAAGATGAACAGAAATCCAACTATGCATTGACTGGGAATAGCAAACTCTAAAGAGGCAGAATACCTTTTCCTGGAAGGCAGCTGCTTTCCAATCTGAAAGTTTCACAGATTCAAGGCTGGCTAGTATCTGAGAGAAAAGGTTGAAATTTAATGACACTGGAAATAAACTTATTTTCAGTTTTTTTCTTGTCCTTTTGGCTTAGAAATGATATGAAACAATGAGGAAAATGTATTTTCCATTTCCCTTGTCATTTCAAATGAATGTACTTCTCTAATAACGCCAATGCGAATTTGAGCACTGCAATTTTATGACTTTGAATATCTGTTATTCGTTGAATTTATGACCATAGCAGTGCTCTGTTGGTTTGAATTTACCAATATATCACAGTGACTATATCTGCCATTATTCATTATCATGTCAGACACCTGAAGTAGGTCATTCAGCCAAAACACAGCCCATGTCGAGCCAGTACTGAAAACAATCAATAAAGTCATTATCACATCATTGGTTACTATACTGTTCAATTGGTCATTTCCACTGGTTTTACGCTCCTGAATATTTAAAAAACTTTATTTATTAAAAGATATCTGAACAGTGCAAAAACACAGAAGTATCACATTTACTTTTAGTATTCTCACCAAAAATTATTAATGCACTGCTCTAGTCTTGCAAAATGTTGTTCTAAAGAGGTGTTACCCTGGTTAGCACTGTGGTGTTTGATATGGTGTCTGTAGGTTGATTCTTGTCTTTACCATCTGGCCTGCCTCACCAACATAACATACTTCTTCACACATTTTGCATTTAATAATATGCATTATATATACTAGAAGACAAAAATAATGATTGTTCAAGGTATCCTAGTTTTTGTCTTGCTCTAGTCTAATGTGCAATATGTCATATACTGCTTTTCCAGGTACAATCCTCGGAACAACAACACTGGAGTAACAGGAAACAAGCCCCTAGATGGAGCAACATGCCAAACCTGCCCTGAGCAGGTTCCTGATGGGCCAGTCAGGAAACAAGAAATAATATTACCAGAAATACAAGACACAGCTAGGAATGGACTGGCTATAGCAGACTTTCAAAAGGCAGAGTAGCTCCTCCTGGAAGGCAGCTGCCTCTAATCTAAGGGTCACATGTTTAAGGCTAGCTGGGGAAGGGGGGGAGGTGAAGTTTAACACTGGAAATAAACCTGATATTTCAGGGTTTATTTCTGTGATTCTTAGTTAGAAACAATATGAAATGACAAAAGAAATGGCCTTTACATTTCGCATGTCTTTCAAAGTAATATACATGTCAATGTAAGAGACACATGGTTGTTTCCAAGCCTGTCATTGGGAAACTACAGCTAATTGGGTTTTCAAGGTATCCATAATGATTATTTGTGAAAACATTTGCATATATTAGAGACAATATATGCAAAAATATCTCACACATGTTCTTTTTGGCTGTCCTGAAAACCTGAATGGCTGGGGATATCCAAAGACAATTTTTGGGACCATCAATCTAGGCTTTATTCATATATGTTTCCTCCCTGTCCCCAACTCTTCCTCATGGTAGATAGCTCAAAAACTTAGCAAGACATTGACCGTTAGTCTAACCAAGTTGAAATCCTATAACTCTGCCAAGATGTGTGGGTTTCACCTTCTCATATATTATGCATGTATGTATACACATTATGAAAACCTGTCATTTCGGAAGTTGCACATTAACAGCTCAAAATTAAAAGACTGGGAAGGGATATGCAATATGCTAATTATAAAGTTTCAAAAACCCTCTGGCTGGGCTGCCATACCATCATTTAGAGAAACACAAATCTTCAAAAGGATGGGGTTTTCTTCAGACCAAAGAAACCTGTTATTCTAATGCTCTGATAAGTATGGGAAGCAGCAGCAACAGCTCTAGAGGGAAATCTGTCCAACTCGGGTTTCCTTTGGCTTAGATTTCTTTGGCACTTCTCTGCATTCCACTCTCGACTGAGAATGGTCAATTGACTGTTGTAGTGCAGGCATGGAAAGGTCTAGACAGGCACTGTACAAGAAGAAATATCTTGTTCTATTATTTAACTAAGTATTTCAATTGGATCCCTGTGGGGCAGCATCTTTCAAGATGCTTGAACTGGGTTTTCCCTCAAAAGTATAAGAGACAGACCGAAAGGAAAAGACAGAGAGAGAAAGAGAAAAACTGAAGAGATCAAACAGAACTAGGAAAGGAAGTGTATCATTAGAGAAAAAATGATACTTTCCACGGAGGATTTAACCCATTAATCATGGGAATCCTATTTTTTTATTCTCTTCTCCATTCCTCAGTGGACATTTTATGTATCCCTTTTTCCAATAGTTTTAGCTCTATGTATACATTATAAGAAAATTGAATCTATTCTGTACTGTAATACATGTAGCAGGGGCATAGATACGGGTGGGCCTGGGTGGGCCCAGGCCCACCCAATCACAGGCCCACCAATCGATACCTATCTTCTTAGGTGCCGGTTAGGCTGCACAACAGCATGCAGCCATGTGGAAGCCTCCATCACAGAGGCAGCAAGCAAAGAAAAGCTCTCCTGCCTGCCTTTTAGATTCTTGCTGCAGCGCTCGGAAAATCAGGCATTGGGACTTGCTCTGGTACGCATCTGTATTTACCTCTGTCATCAAGACTGCTGCTACTGCATGCTGGTAGCTGTAGCCTGCACACACAGCACCAATGTCTCCCCTCGTGGCCCATACACATAGTGCCTCTCTGCCCCTGCAGCCGGCGCACATAGCGCCACTCTTTCCCCGCAGTCCACGTACACCCCACCTATCTCTCCCTGCAGCCTGCGAATACTGCTCATCTCCCCCATGGCCCACGTACACAGCGCCAGTCTCCCCTCATGGCCCGCCTGTGCACACTGGTCTGCCACGGCTCGGGTCTTCCCCCATACCAGGAAGACACAGTGTGTGAGTACTGAACAATGTGCTCCTAGAAACCGGACTCCTACATGCAGAATCATTGGGAGCAGTAGACTTCTATAGTAAGCTCAAGGCCAGGTAACAACAAAAAAGAGTTTTAATATGTGTATTGCTGGTGGGCTACTGGGTGGGGGTCAGCTCTGCACTACCCAGGTTTAAAAAAAAGTATTTAAATATAAAACTTTTTTTTTTTTAACCTGGGCATTGTAGAGCTCACTCCCACCCAGAAATCCACCAACATTAAATATAAATTCTGGTGGGTTTCTTTCTGGATGATGCGGGTGGATTCTGTAGTACCAAGGATGTGTGCATCAGGAAGGGGAGGGGTAGAGATATTGGGAAGGGCAGGAGAGATGCCAGACTATGGGGGATAGGTAGGAGGCAGGGCTTGGCTGACGCTAGGCTACTGGTGGGGGGGGGGGGGGGGTAGGGAAGGGTAGGGCAGATTCATAGGCGCCCTGTATAGGAGGCTTGGGGAGGCTAAGCCTTCCCAGCCCAACCGTGACCTTCCCCTGCTGCCCCCACAGGCACAGGGCTCCGACCTCCCGACTCAGCTCCCTGACTGGCAGCCCCCCCCCCCCCTGCATGCGCGCGCGCACGCGTGTGTGTGTTTTACCTTCCATGGCATCGATGTCAGTGAGGAAGAAGGCTCTGCAGGCTCGCCTCTGGCTCCAGTTTCTCCCTTTCCTCTTCACACAGTGTCCCGCCTTCGCCGATGATGCATTTCCTGTTTCCGCGAGGGCAGGACACTGTGTGAAGAGGGAAGGGAGAAGCTGGAGGCGAGCCTGCAGTGCCTTCTTCTTTACTGACATCGCTGCCATGGAAAGTAAAAGGGTTAAACGCTTGGGGGGGCAGGAAGGAATGGAGAGGAGGGCTGTCGGGGAGCTGAGGGAGGGCAGGGAGAATCGCTGGACATGGAGGCGAGGGGAGGGCAGGGGGAAGAGAACAGATCGCTGGACATAGAGAGGAGGGGAGGGCAGGGGAAGAGAAGAGATCGCTGGAGAGGAGATTTTGAAACCGAGCATGTGCAAGGAGAGAAAAAAGCAGGGGCAGGGCAGGCATGGAGTGAAGAGCCCCAAGGTACCTCAGTTGCGGCAGTGTCAATCCTGGGGGGAGGGGGGTGGGAGCAAAAATCTTGGGGGGGATGACGATCGGGGGGAAGCAGCAACAGCAGCCCTGCCCCATGCCCAGCATAGTCTCTTGGCGGCCCTGACTTTCTCTACAGTCCACTGCACAAACCACTAGACTGCTCCAGGGACCTGCCTGCTGCTCTAAGAGGAAAGCTGTCTGCTACTGTCATTAAGCCTGATATGTGCTGTCACTTACACTTCTTAGGGGAGTGGGAAGGGAAGGGGTCCGAGACTAGTGGGGGATTAAGAGGGATCATGCCTTCATCCCTACAATGGTGATCTGGTCAGTTTGGACATCTTTGAGCACTTAGTTGTTCTTGAAACAGGTCTAGACAAAAATATCCTATTTTTTGGCCTGGACATTTTGTCCATATTCTCAGTAGCTGCTACGGCACACAGATAAAGCCACGCAAAACCCCGTTGTGCATTAGATGCTACTTAACATTTGTTTTAGGCTGGCTACAACTGGTCTAAAGCAAACGTTGCAACCATGGTAAGCTTTGTGCATTGGCACCTCAGTCAGCTGTCTAGATAAACTTTGGACAGCCAGTTTCCTGTCCTAACTTTATCTAGAGACTTGTCCAGTTAGCAGACTAATATATCACTGCTAACCAGATAACAGCAAACTCCACCTCTGCCCTGCCCACAGATAACCCCAGCACTGCCTGGATAATACTAGAAGGACTATAAGGATGTTCAGCAGCACTATCTGAATAGCCACAGCTAAGGGAAATGTCTAGACATTTCCCTCTGAATTTTGACCTGTACCTGAAGCAATAGAGCAGCAGTGGGCAACCTTGGTCCTCGAGGGCTGCAACCCAGTCAGGTTATCAGTATTTCCTCAATGAATATGAATGAAACCTATTTTCATACAATGGAGATAGTACATGCAAATAGATCTCATGCATATTCATTGGGGAAATTCTGAAAACTCGACTGGTTACGGCCCTTGAGGACCAAGGTTGCCCACCTCTGCTATAGAGTCTTTGTGGAATGTACAGTCTTTCTTCTCTTTCAACCCATAGCTCTAACAATACAATACAAAATAGTCTTGAGGTCCACATATACCGTGAGGTTCAATGTGGCTAACAGTAAAAAGGATTTAAATATTTCCTATATACAGGATAAGAACATATTTCCCTTGTAGAACATAAGAACATAAGAGTAGATATACTGAGTCACACCAGTGGTCCACTTAGGATTTTGTAGACCTCTCACCTCAATCATATCTCCCCTAATCCATCTCTTTTCCAAGCTGAAGAGCCCTAACCTCTTTAGCCTTTCCTCATACGAGAGAAGTTCCATCCCCTTTATCATTTTGGTCACTCTTCTTTGAACTTTTTCTAATTCTGCTATATATTTTTTAAGATACAGCGACCAGAACTGAATGCATTACTCAAGGTGCAGATGCACCATGGAGCGATACAAAGGCATGATAGTATTTTCAGTCTTATTCGCCATCCCTTTCCTAACAATACGTCTAGTAGCGCTTTAGAAATGATAAGTAGTAAGTAGTAGTATTTCCTATCATCCTGTTTGCTTTTTTGGCCGCCGCCATACACTAAGCAGAAAATGTTAGCATGTTATCTATAACCAGGGCTTTTTTTGTGCCGGTACACACCGGTACGGCGCACCGGCACCTTTTTTTCCCCGGTGAGTCCTGCACCCTTCCTCTCTCTCTCCTGCTTACTGTTTTTTTTTTTACAGACTCAGCAGCACAAATGGTGCAGCGATTGAGAGAGGCTGGCAGCGTCGGAGCTTCCCTCTGCGAGTCCTGCCTACTTTGTTTCAATTTCCTGTTTCCCTCATCTCCATCCATGTGCATCTTCTTTTTTTTTCTTTCCTCCCCTCCATCCATGTCCAGCACTTCTCCTCTCTCCTCTCCTCCATCCATGTTCAGCATTTCTCCTCTCTCTTCCCTCCCCTGTATCCATATAAAGCAATAATTCTATCTTTCCCCTCTCCTCCATCCAAGTCCAGCATTTCTTCTCTCTCCCCACCAACCCCTCCATCCATCCATGTCCAGCAATTCTCCTCTATCTTCTGCTCTCCTCTCCATCCATTTCCAGCAGTTTTCCTCTCTTCCCTGCCCTTCCCTCCCATCCATGTGCATCTCCTTCCTCTTCCCTCCCCTCCATCCATGTCCAGCATGTCTCCTGTCTCCCCTGCCCTCCCCTCCCATCCATGTCCAGCAATTCTCCTCGCTCCCCTGCCCTCCTCTCCCATCCATGTCCAGCAATTCTCTCTTCCCTGCCCACCTCTTCCATCCATGTCCAGGAATTCTCTCTTCCCTGCCCTCCCCTCCCATCCATGTCCAGCGATTCTCCTCTCTCCCCTCCATGTCCAGCAATTCTCTCTTACCTGCTCTTCCCTCCCATCGATGTGCAGTGATTCTCCTCTCCCCTGCCCTCCAATCAAAATCCAGCAATTCTCCTCTCTCCCCTGCCATCCCCTCTCATCCATGTCCAGCGATTCTTCTTCCCCAGCCCATCCTCCTTCCTTCAGCCCATCCTCCTTCTCCACTGCCTGCCTGCCTGCCAGCCAGTGAAGCGATGAAGGCTGCCAGCGTCGTACTCAGCAGCAGGGGCGTAGTTTGGGCTCAGGCCCACCCAGCAGTGATGCACCCTTGCCAATGATGAAGCAAGCTAGGCTCCCACGTCTGTCTTCCCTCTGCAGCTGCTTCCATTCAAAAGGGTTGCCAGCAGCATATAAGAATCACTACCGCTGCTGCTGGCTTACCCGGAAGCCTTCGCTCTTCAACTATGCTAGTTTAAAGGGTTACTGGCAGCATGTTGTTGGATTATTTGTAGTAAATAATTAGCAGATTTTAGTACACACAGCTTCAGCTTTAGAAATGTTAATTTCTTTCTTCATCTCTCTCTCATACACCCCAGAATAATTCACTGCTGAGTCACTTTAAAGTTGAAGTAACAAAACATCTGTTTACTCACAGTTTGTAGTTAGATTATAATCAGACAGGCTTATATATACATATTACTATACATTTGTATTATCAGCTCCTTCCATGTGCTTAGATGGTAATGGATGCTCACACCACCATAGATCCTCTCAGGTTAGGAGAGATCATGAGCTCCATGTGCTCCATGTGCTGCATGTGCTGCATCTAACCCCCACAGGAAGTTGCATAGCTGTGTGACCTCTCTAAGTAATTCACATCAGAGGTCACAGAGTAATCACAGAGAAATAATAGGTGACAGGCAATGCATGTAAAATACAATTACATTCCAACAAACCCCTTCTCATGCATAACTGTCATGCAATTATTTATTCATACAAAGTCCAAGCTTTATACGCAGATTCACAAAATGTTCTCTGGGTAACGGTTTGGTCATGATGTCAGCTGTCATCTCACTGGTGTGACAATAGTGTAGACTGATGACCCCTTCTTTCGCCAACTCTCGCACGTTGTGGTATTTCGTTGCGATGTGCTTGGTACGTGACTGAACCTTGTCATTCTGTGACAGTCGGATGCAGCTCTGATTATCTTCCATTATCTGGATTGGTCTCTTTTCAGCTATTCCGAAATCCAGCAAAAGTTTTTCAATCCACATCAGTTCTCTGCACGCTTCCGATACTGCCACATATTCAGCTTCTGTAGAAGACAAACTCACAATACTTTGTTTATGACTGGCCCATGAAATTTGTACATTTCCATACATAAACACATATCCACTTGTGGATTTATAATCAGAATGATCCCCTGCCCAATCTGAATCACAGTAACATATTAGTTTTGGATTACTATTGGCTGAAATCTTTAATTTACAATCAATGGTACCCTTTAAATACCTTACCATCCTTTTAACTGCAGTCCAATCTGATTTGGTAGGTGAGCTGACCCTTCTGCTCAAAATTCCTACTGCATTTGCTATATCAGCCCTGTATGTGGTAGCTAGATATAAAAGCTTACCTATGGCTGATCTATATTGGATGTTATCTGGTAAAGGTTCTCTTACTGTTTCATCCTTCAGAAAATCAGTGATCATGGGAGTGCTTACAACTTGGGCATCTTGCATACCTAAACTTTCAATAAGCTCATTTATTTTCTGCTTCTGGCTTAGAAGATAAGAACCATCATTTTGTTTCTCAATTTCTATACCAAGATAGTATGACACATTACCAAGTTCTTTTATCTCAACATTGTGGTTTAAACACTTTACAATGTCCTTGTACTCTTGCTCACTTTTGCTTGCAATGAGCAGATCATCAACAAAAGCTAAAATGTATGCATATTGTCCATTTCTGCACCTAGTGTACAAGCATTTATCTGCTTCACCTTGCTTAAATCCTAAATTTGTCAATATTTCATGCAATTTATCATTCCAACATTCTGCACTTTGCTTTAATCCATAAAGACCTTTGTTTAATTTACACACTAGCTGTCTTTGTTTTGTATTTATGAAACCTGTTGGCTGTTCCATGTACAAGTCTTCAGTTATTTCTCCATGAAGAAACGCTGTTTTCACATCAATGTGGTTGACTTGCATGCCTTTTGAGACTGCAATGCTCAGAAGTGTTCTTATTGTCGTGTGTTTCACTACAGGTGCAAACACTTCATCAAAATCTTCTCCATATTTTTGAAGATATCCCTTTGCCACTAATCTGGCTTTATACCTTTCCACTTTTCCTTGTGCATTCCTTTTTAACTTGAATACCCATTTGCATCCTATAGCTTTCTTGCCAGGAGGTAATTTTGTAAGAATCCAAGTATTATTTTTATCCAATGCATCAATTTCTTCTTGTGCAGCTTTATGCCATTCAGCAGCTTCTTCTGCTGACATTTTCTCAATCTCATCCCATGTTAAGGGCTCTTGAGCTTCTGCTGACTTTTGTTAGGTAAGACAGTCTTGGGGGTGGAACACCTTTGTTTTCCCTGGATGAGCGTCTGACAACAGGTTGGTCTGACCTTTCTGCATCCTCTATATCTGAGAGTCCTTCTCCAATTGATTCCCCTTCTCCAACTGTACTGTCTTCTTCAATGATCCTTTCTGTGTCTGCTTCCTCTGCCTGTTCCTCGTTAGATACAGATGAGTTGCTTTCAGACATCTGCCTTGGTATGGCATTTATATACACTGGCATGTCTATTATGGTTCTAGTTTCATATTCTGGATGATAAGGCTCATCTGGGATAATCCAGCCTTTATCAACCCTTTTGTTTTCATCAAAATATGTAACATGTCTTATGCCAACAATGCCAGTTTTCAGATTCAAAATTCTATATCCTTTGTGTCCTGGAGCATAGCCAACTAAAATGCCCCTTTCTGTTGTGGAATCCAGCTTATGCCTTCTTTGCTTTGGTATATGAGCATATGCTGTACTTCCAAATGTTCTTATGTGTGACAGGTTTGGCTTCCTACCATGCCATGTCTCATGTGGTGTGCGCTCAGCGCCTTTAGTTGGCATTCTGTTTTGTAGGTACACTGCTGTGAGAATGGCTTCCCCCCATAGTCTTTTAGGGAGATTGCTATCTGACAGCATACATCTGGTCATTTCCACAAGTGACCTAAATTTTCTCTCTGCAACAGAATTTTGCTCTGGTGTATAAGCTACTGTTGTGATATGCTGAATGCCTTCTTGTTCTAGAAATGTGCGCATGCTTTGTGAAGTGAACTCACCACCATTGTCGGTCTGAAGAACCTTTGGTTTTCTTTCAAATTTATTGCTCACCATGGCTACGTATTTCTTCAGCATGTCTGTGACTTGACTTTTTTCTTTCAGCAAATAGACCACACAGTATCTAGAGAAATCATCCAATAATATTAGCACAAATCTGTTATTTCCCAATGATGGGATATTAAACGGTCCACATAAGTCACTGTGTATTAAGTCCAGCACTTTATTACTCCTATTTCCTGTGTATGCAGGAAATGAGGGTCTCACACCCTTTTGAGTGACATAGTCTATGCATTTCTCCATTTTACCAGCATCTGCACTTATCTGAATGCCGGTGGCCAGTTGCTTACTGTAAAGATCCTGGATCACCTTAGAATCACGATGTCCCAGGCGGCGGTGCCAGATTTCCGGACTACATTTACCATCATTCTTCCTTACTTGCGCCATATGTGAGGCTTCACCTGAAATGTTCAGCTTATAAACATCATTATGCATAAAAGCTTCAGCATACACTTCATCATTTTTAGAGATTGTGCACTTACTGTTTTCAAAATGAATCACAAATCCCTTCTTATCTAATGTAGATACACTAAGCATATTGCAAACTGCTTGGGGAATATACAAGACATCACTTACAGGAATTTCTTTAACTTCATTAGATACTTTGCATTTTAAGAATCCAATACCTTTTGCTTGGATCTTAGCAGTCCCTGCGTTTGCAGTTTTAAGAATACCTTCCTCTGGACACATTTCCTGAAAGAAATTCTTACAATTGGTTAAATGGCATGTGCTCCCCGAATCCAAAATCCAAGTACTTTCATTTGAATTATTATTTACCATAGTCAAAGATTTTTCTGCCATTAGAAAGCCCTTGTGTTTATCTTTGTCCTTCATACATTTCCTGGTTTGAAAATTCTTTAGTTCCATTGGCTTAGGTGAGCTAGAGGGAGTGTTTTGTGTTTCCTTACACCATTTAGATACATGTCCCTCCTTTCCACTTGAGTAGCAAATCAGCTTGCCCTTGGGTGGAGTTTTCCCATAGCTCCGCCTTCCTCTGTTCTTTGCCAAGAAATTTGTTTCATTTCTCTCTGACTTGCTTTGAGAACACATCTCCTCAGAATCATTTATTATGCATTCCTGCCTTAGTTTTGATGTTGCCTGTTCAAAAGATTGCCCTTCAATGGCCTCATTTACAGACCTAAAAACATCAAACTTCTTTGATAGTGAGGTAAAAAGAAATGCTCTTTTCAATGCATCACACATGGGAATTCCAGAAAGTTCTAGCTTTTGAAATGAAGACATAAGATGCATAATGTGATCATTACATTTACTTTTATCCCTTAATTTGGTTTCATTCAACTCTGCCAGCCAAATTGGTTGCTGCTTTGCATATGTAGTTGCATACATAGTTCTCAGTTTATATAAAATGTCCTTTGGTGTATCTTTTCCCTCCACTAATATGGCTTGTTTCTCTGAGAGAGCTTCCAAAAGCATGCACTTCACATAATAGTTTGCATTGTCCCATTCAGCCATATTTTCAGCTGTTCTGTCTTGGTCTAAGCATATATCTAATCTTTTTGCTCGAAGGAGACATATGAATCTTAGTTCCCACTGCTGATAATTAAACTCAGTTAATTTAGGCACCTTGAGAGAATAGAACAATGGTGAATTTCTTCCCTCAGCCATTTTCTTAGCCTTCTGTCTGCTGTGTGGGGGGGAGAGAGAGACAGACTGAATCTTTCCTTTAAAACTTAAGAGAAAAATGTGGCCTTTTTTTCTGCCTGGTAATATTTCTCTTCTTTTTCAATTCCTGGACCCTGGGCCCATAACCCTTTTGTTGGATTATTTGTAGTAAATAATTAGCAGATTTTAGTACACACAGCTTCAGCTTTAGAAATGTTAATTTCTTTCTTCATCTCTCTCTCATACACCCCAGAATAATTCACTGCTGAGTCACTTTAAAGTTGAAGTAACAAAACATCTGTTTACTCACAGTTTGTAGTTAGATTATAATCAGACAGGCTTATATATACATATTACTATACATTTGTATTATCAGCTCCTTCCATGTGCTTAGATGGTAATGGATGCTCACACCACCATAGATCCTCTCAGGTTAGGAGAGATCATGAGCTCCATGTGCTCCATGTGCTGCATGTGCTGCATCTAACCCCCACAGGAAGTTGCATAGCTGTGTGACCTCTCTAAGTAATTCACATCAGAGGTCACAGAGTAATCACAGAGAAATAATAGGTGACAGGCAATGCATGTAAAATACAATTACATTCCAACACATGTAAGAATTGCTGATGCTGCTTCCAGCTGAGCCAGAAGACTTCCCCGTGCTGCATTGAGACTGTGGAGTTCTACTTGCCTTTTGGTTCCTGTGCGTTGAATGCAGAGCATCTCTGAAAATGCTACCCTGGAGGAACTGGACTTCAGCTTTCTACCTAAGAGCCTAAATTTGGCTTCCAGAACCTCCCTCCCATATTTTCCTATTTCATTGGTTCCCACATGTACCAAGACAGCCAGGTCTCCCCAGCACTATTTAGATCCTGCCTAGGTGACGTGTGAGGTCCGCCACCTTCGCACCAGGCAGGCAAGTCACCAGGTGATCCTCACGTCCACCAGCCACCCAGCTATCTATATGCCTAATGATCGAATCACCAACTACAACAGCTCTCCTAACCTTTCCCTCCCGGTCAGCACTTGGAGACATATCCTCGGTGCGAGAAGATAATACATCCCCTGGTGGGCAGGTCCTGGCTACAGGAGTACTTTCTACTTCACCAGGATAATGCTCTCCTTCTAGGAGAACTCCCTCCTCCAAGGCAGCACAAGGGCTGCCAGACTAAAGGTGGGACTTCACTACAACATCCCTGTAGGTCTCCTCTATGTACCTCTCTGTCTCTCTCAGCTCCGCTACTCTAGACTCAAGAGAACAGACCCGTTCTCTGAGATCTAGGAGCTCTTTGCATCGGACACACACATACAGTGGTGGAAATAAGTATTTGATCCCTTGCTGATTTTGTAAGTTTGCCCACTGACAAAGACATGAGCAGCCCATAATTGAAGGGTAGGTTATTGGTAACAGTGAGAGATAGCACATCACAAATTAAATCCGGAAAATCACATTGTGGAAAGTATATGAATTTATTTGCATTCTGCAGAGGGAAATAAGTATTTGATCCCCCACCAACCAGTAAGAGATCTGGCCCCTACAGACCAGGTAGATGCTCCAAATCAACTCGTTACCTGCATGACAGACAGCTGTCGGCAATGGTCACCTGTATGAAAGACACCTGTCCACAGACTCAGTGAATCAGTCAGACTCTAACCTCTACAAAATGGCCAAGAGCAAGGAGCTGTCTAAGGATGTCAGGGACAAGATCATACACCTGCACAAGGCTGGAATGGGCTACAAAACCATCAGTAAGACGCTGGGCGAGAAGGAGACAACTGTTGGTGCCATAGTAAGAAAATGGAAGAAGTACAAAATGACTGTCAATCGACAAAGATCTGGGGCTCCACGCAAAATCTCACCTCGTGGGGTATCCTTGATCATGAGGAAGGTTAGAAATCAGCCTACAACTACAAGGGGGGAACTTGTCAATGATCTCAAGGCAGCTGGGACCACTGTCACCACGAAAACCATTGGTAACACATTACGACATAACGGATTGCAATCCTGCAGTGCCCGCAAGGTCCCCCTGCTCCGGAAGGCACATGTGACGGCCCGTCTGAAGTTTGCCAGTGAACACCTGGATGATGCCGAGAGTGATTGGGAGAAGGTGCTGTGGTCAGATGAGACAAAAATTGAGCTCTTTGGCATGAACTCAACTCGCCGTGTTTGGAGGAAGAGAAATGCTGCCTATGACCCAAAGAACACCGTCCCCACTGTCAAGCATGGAGGTGGAAATGTTATGTTTTGGGGGTGTTTCTCTGCTAAGGGCACAGGACTACTTCACCGCATCAATGGGAGAATGGATGGGGCCATGTACCGTACAATTCTGAGTGACAACCTCCTTCCCTCCGCCAGGGCCTTAAAAATGGGTCGTGGCTGGGTCTTCCAGCACGACAATGACCCAAAACATACAGCCAAGGCAACAAAGGAGTGGCTCAGGAAGAAGCACATTAGGGTCATGGAGTGGCCTAGCCAGTCACCAGACCTTAATCCCATTGAAAACTTATGGAGGGAGCTGAAGCTGCGAGTTGCCAAGCGACAGCCCAGAACTCTTAATGATTTAGAGATGATCTGCAAAGAGGAGTGGACCAAAATTCCTCCTGACATGTGTGCAAACCTCATCATCAACTACAGAAGACGTCTGACCGCTGTGCTTGCCAACAAGGGTTTTGCCACCAAGTATTAGGTCTTGTTTGCCAGAGGGATTAAATACTTATTTCCCTCTGCAGAATGCAAATAAATTCATATACTTTCCACAATGTGATTTTCCGGATTTAATTTGTGATGTGCTATCTCTCACTGTTACCAATAACCTACCCTTCAATTATGGGCTGCTCATGTCTTTGTCAGTGGGCAAACTTACAAAATCAGCAAGGGATCAAATACTTATTTCCACCACTGTATGACATCTCACCAACTGGGAGATAATCATACATGTGACACTCAATGCAAAAGACTGGATAGCACCCCTCTTGCTGCTAGACTACTGACACCATCTTAGTATTTTTGAGTTTTTCAATAATTTAAAGCTTGCTAAGGTATTAAGGATATTAGCCTATTATAAAAATGCCTTTAGTTTATATGGTATATTGTATGATTTATTTAGTGTTTTCTTCTTAGAAAGTAATGAAATGTAATTAAAACTCCTCACTTGTTATCCTAATTACAATAACTGACTATAAATGTTGGGTAGGGTTGGGCAGGACGAAGACTAAACTAGGTCCTGCATTGCCTGCTAGAGGCTATCTGTGAATGCTGTAGTACAAAGTTCAAGTTTTAAAACTAGGGGGGGGGGGGGGGAAGTATGGAGATTAGTTGATAAAGTTTGCTTTTTTATATTTTTATTCTGCCTATCACTAACCTACAATTCCTCCTTTAAACCCCAATCTTTAAGTTCCCAAAGCAAAATAATGTTCACTTACCAGAGAAATGTTCTCTTCTCTTAGAACTTCTCAGAAAGAAAGTTAAGTGGGACCTTTCCGCTTTATATAGTTTGAAGTTTAAGTTATTTGTTTTATCCATAAGGCAATTCATGGTTCTGCTCCTGATTCTTTGGTTAACCAATTGAAATTGTCTTCACCTTCCTTTAATAACATACATGATTCTAAGAATTTTTTTTAACCTTTTTTATTCTTCTCCTGTTGGATTAAGATACAGTAAACATGGGGAAGCTTCTATTTTTTCTGTCTAAGTTTGGAATGATTTGCCTTTGGCGTTTAGGTTGGACTCTTCATATTATTGTTCTAGGAAAAGATTGAAAACGTATCTTTTTGAGAAAGTTTTGTCTGTGTAATTACTAAACTATAATTGAATTCACCGTATCTTTTATTTTGACTATTACTGGTTTTTGGTCTAAGTTCTATATGATAGTCCTATCAAACATATAAACGGCGAGTGACCGTACTCACTCGCAAATGCGTAGTAGAGACTTCCCTGTCTGTCCCGCCCCCGCATCAATATGTGATGATGGGGGGGGGGACAGAGAGGGAAACTGCGCGAAGGGGAGGGAACTGCCGAGGTCGCCATCGCTACCCCCCCCCCGAGGTCGCCACCACTGGTACCCCCCCCCAGAGTCGCCGCTGCCACCACCCCTCCACCCGGTCGTCTCTTCGCTATTCAACTTACATCTCCGCAGCAGGCAGATCAGCTGAGCTGCCGTTGGCCTTCCTTCCCTGCCTGTGTCCCGCCCTCGCTGACATTACGTCACACGAGGGCGGGACACAGGCAGAGAAGGAAGGCCGACGGGAGCTCACCTGATCTCTGCTTGCTGCAGAGATGTAAGTTGAATAGCGAAGAGACGGCCGGGTGGAGGGGCGGCGGGGGTGGCGAACTCGGGGGGAGGGGGGCGGCGACCCACCAGCCCGTTTTAACGGGCTCAATGGCTAGTAATATCATAAACCACATAGGACCATTTGGATTTTGCAGTCTAGAAATCCATAGATTAGATTAGACTAGAAAAGATTTGTTGACACTTGCAAGAAGTGCAATGGTATTAATCCGCAAATAAATCTTTTCTGGAGATGGGAAGGCGGTAGAACTAGAGGAAATGAAATGAGGTTGAAGGGGGGCAGACTCAAGAAAAATGTCAGGAAGTATTTTTTACGGAGAGAGTGGTGGATACTTGGAATGCCCTTCCATGGGATGTGGTGGAGATGAAAACAGTAACGGAATTAAAAAATGCATGGGATAAACATAAAGGAATCCTGTTCAGAAGGAATGGATCCTCAGAAGCTTATCAGAGATTGGGTGGCAGCACCGGTGGTTGAGAGGCGGGGCAAGTACTGGGCAGATTTCTACCGTGTATGCCCCGAAAATGGCAAGGATAAATCAAGGTCAGGTATACATATAAAGCAGCACATATCAGTTTATATTGTTGGGCAGACTGGATGGACCGTACAGGTCTTTATCTGTCATCATCTACTATGTTACCACGTTACTATGTATGGTCAGCATGAACAACATCTGGAAGAGCAAGGACATCAGCCTGGCAACCAAATATAGATTGGTCAGTGCAATTATCTTCCCAATAGCAACGTATGGCTGCGAATCTTGGACATTGAGAAAGGCAGACAGGCAAAAAAATTGATGATTTGAATTGTGGTGCTGGAGACAACTGTTATGCAACCCATGGACAGCCAAAATAATAAACCAAGCACTTCTGGAATGTATCAAACCAAAAATCTCACTGGAGGCCACGGTACCAAAACAAAAGCTCTCCTATTTTGGTCACATCATGTGAAGCAAGTCCCTTGAAAAAGACATCATGCTTGGAATGGTTAGTGGCAAAATAAAAAGAGGCCGCCCAAGAATTCGCTGGATAGTTACTATCAAGGAAGATACTGGAATGAACATAGCAGAACTGAAAGAAGTTGTGAGAGATCAGAAGACATGGAGAACACTGATCCATAGAGTGACCGAGAGCTGTACTCGACTAATCGGATAAGGAAGGAAGGAAGATTTGTTGAATACTTTACCTTTTGATCTTGGACCTACTCAGATGTTCTGTTTTTTTTTTTTTTCCTGAAAGCAGGTAAAGGCATGTTTCCTTTAATTCCTGCTGTTTCAGTGGCTGTTGTGTTTACCGGTATCCTAGTTTTTGCACAATATGTATTTTGCTTTATTGTCATAGTTTTATTTGTTAATGATTTATTGTTATTTGCCTAGTACAGCACTTGATAGGTAGGATCTCAGTTATATTAAATAAATAAATACATTTTTATATATCAAAGTGGAATAACAAGTCAACCACAACACTTGATTCACTGAAGAAGTTATTAAACCTATTCTGTATTCTTTCCTTTCAAGACATCACCTAACAATTTCCGCACACAGGGTTAGGATGTTCCAATCAAAAGGTCATGTGAAAATAAATTAATAGCACTGTAAACAGACTGAGATTAAAAAGGTGGTTTTGGAGATTTACTGTATATCTTCTTTAAGAAGAAAACTATTTTTCTATTTAGCCCTGGAATACCATTTGCAAACATATTTATGGTACTAGTGAATTTTCAGTTAGAAATGAATGCAGACATCTCCTTTTCCTCCCCATACTCTCCTGTGAATGCTTAAGGCTGGCATGTGAATCTTTAACTAGTTAGCTAAGCAAATAGGACCTGAGAGCCCCTGAGCAGAGATAGGCACACAGTGATGCTTATTTTAAATTGTTTGGTGCCGCAATGTGGCAAAACTGTGTATTGCCACATCAAAGAGATAATAAATGATTAATTATAATTACAGTAAAAGTCTACCAGTTATAAAAATGACAACAGAATCACAAACTTTTCCTAATTATTTCTTCACCATTACAGGGTTACACTTGAAAGACCTGAGGGGTTGGCTGAATAAAGGGTCTGGATGGTCACAGTGTAGTGCACCACTATCTTTGTGAATTGGCCAAAATTGCATTTTTGTGCTTCATAGACACAGTGAGAGAGGTAATAATAATAAAATAAAAAACAATAATAAACCTATTTTAATATACTGTTATCTCCTTATAGCTCAGGAAGGTTTACAGTAGAGAATGACATGGGGACAGGGACCCGCGGTAACTGTGGGGATGGGGATGGGGACGGAGCCCATGGGGATGGAGCGGGGACAGAGTCTGCGGGGATGGGGCGGGAATAAGTACATATAAGTACAAACATATTGCCATACTGAGACAGACCAAAGGTCCATCAAGCCCAGCATCCTGTTTCCAACAGTGGTCAATCCAGGTCACAAATACCTGGCAAGATCCCAAAAAAAGAACAAAACATTTTATGCTGCTTATCCCAGAAATATTTTCCCCAATTTAATAATGGTCTATGGACTTTTCCTTTAGGAAGCTGTCCAAACCTTTTTAAAACTCTGCTAAGCTAATCGCCTTAACACATTTTCTGGCAACGAATTCCAGAGTTGAATTACATGTTGAGTGAAGAAAACTTTTCTCCGATTTGTTTTAAATTTACTACTTTGTAGCTTCATTGCATGCCCCCTAGTCCTAGTATTTTTGGAAAGCGTAAACAGATGCTTCACTTCTACCCGTTCCACTCCACTCATTATTTTATAGACCTCTATCATATCTCCCCTCAGCCATCTTTTCTCCAAGCTGGAGCCCTAGATGCTTCAGCCTTTTCTCATAGGGAAGTCATCCCATCTCCTTTATCATTTTCGTCGCCCTTCTCTGTACTATTTCTAATTCCACTATATGTTTTTTGAGATGCGGTGACCAGAATTGAACACAATATTCGAGGTGCAGTCGCACCATGGACCAGTACAAAGGTATTAACGTATTCACTTTTGGTTTCCATTCCTTTCCTAATAATACCTAACATTTACTTTCTTAGCTGCTGCATCTCACTGAGCAAAAGGTTTCAACATATCATCAACGACGACACCTAGATCCCTTTCTTGGTCCGTGACTCCTAACGTGGAACCTTGCACGATGTAGCTATAATTTGGGTTCCTCTTTCCCACATGCATCACTTTGCACTTGCTTACATTAAATGTCATCTGCCATTTAGACACCCAGTCTCCCAGTCTAGTAAGGTCCTCTTGTAACTTTTCACAATCCTCCCGTGATTTAACTACTTTGAATAACTTTATGTTGTCAGCAAATTTAATTACCTCACTAGCTACCCCCATCTCTAGGTCATTTATAAATATGTTAAAAAGCAGTGGTCCCAGCACAGACCCCTGGGGATCCCCACTAACTACACTTCTCCATTGAGAATACTGACTATTTAACCCTACTCTGTTTTCTATCTTTTAACCAGTTTTTAATCCACAATAGATACTACCTCCTATCCCATGACTCTCCAATTTCCTCTGGAGTCTTTCATGAGGTACTTTGTCAAACGCCTTCTGAAAATCTAGATACACAATATCAACCGGCTCACCTTTATCCACATGTTTGTTCACCCCTTCAAAGAAATGTAATAGATTGGTGAGGCAAGATTTCCCTTCACTAAATCATGTTGGCTTTGTCTCATTAATCCATGCTTTTGAATATGCTCTGTAATTTAGTCTCTACCATTTTGCCCGGCACTGACGTAAGCCTCACCAGTCTATAATTTCCCGGATCTCCCCTGGAGACAGATCCCATGAGGATGGGGACAAACTTTGTCCCTGTGTCATTTTCTACTTTGAAGACTGTTAATGGACTTGCTTGAGTGATACAGATGATGATATTTTGATTTTTTTGGGGAAAAACAAGCAAACATGTTGGCCACAACTAGCAAAATTTGCATGGAGGATTCTGTACATTCCTGCTACCTGCACATCTTCTAAGAAGATAAGTTGCTCATTTTTACTATTGTTTTCTATTTGTGATTTAGAAACAACAGTTGCACAGCATATTGTTCCTTTATATACTTTAATAAAAAGATTTATAAAATCATAAGTGTTCGAGGCTTCTGCAGATGAGGACAGAATCCATGGAGATGGGGTGGGGATGGGGCAGGGATGGAGACAGGGCCCACGTGGATTGGGCAGGCACAGAGACATAGCCTGAGGGAATGGGGAGGGATGGAAGAACCTGTGGGGAAAGGGTGGGAACGGAGAGAGAACCCACTGGGATGGGGACAAACTTTGTCCCTGTGTCATTCTGTTGTTTACAGTCTTTAAAAAAGAAAGAATGGACAGATTTACCATTTTGAAACATAACTGAATAATGATGAAATTGTAATACAAATATTATAAATAAAAACAAACCTAATAAGGATACACTGAGTCCAAAACACAAGACAATTTTAATGAAAATATTTCGAAATTAACCTTGTCTTTAGCAATCTCCAAAATCTAAGGATAAAGGTGAGCCGGTTGATATTGTGTATCTGGATTTTCAGAAGGCGTTTGACAAAGTACCTCATGAAAGACTCCAGAGGAAAGTGGAGGAGTGGCCTAGTGGTTAGGGTGGTGGACTTTGGTCCTGAGGAGCTGAGTTCAATTCCTGGCACAGGTAGCTCCTTGTGACTCTGGGCAAGTTACTTAACCCTCCATTGCCCACCGCATTGAGCCTGCCATGAGTGGGAAAGCGCGGGATACAAATGTAAAAAAAAATAAAAATATGATGGTTTTGTTGATCTCTAACTTCTAAAGGTAGAGCATTCCATCAATGAGAACAAGCAATAATGAATAATTTCAAAATGAAAAAAAAGTGAGTTTGAGAAGCAACTTATATGAATGTACTGAATGTTGACAGATTATATTTGGTCAGACCCTTAGTGAAAGCATGAGATATGAAGCACAGCCCACATACAATATACTGAAGACAAGACAAATACTTTGAATTCTATATGGGCAGCCAACGGCAACCAATATAGATCTTTAAGAACTGGGGAGACTAGATCAAACATAATAATCTTGGCTGCAGTATTTTGCAAGAGTTGTAGCCTTGATTGTAGAGATTTAGAAAGACCCAAATAAAGACAGTTGCAATAATCCTGTCATGAAAAAAAAAAAATAATAAAAGCATGTACCAGCTTCTGCAAGTTGTCTAGAGAAAAACACAAAATACCAAACAGCAGATACCAAATGACACCAAACAGCAGACTTGGGCTTGTCCATTTAACTGAGAGTCTATCCAAATTGCCAAACTTCAAAATTTATCCAGAAGTGAAATAGATTTGCCTTCTAATATAGGACCAATAAATGCACGAAGAATTGTTGTTTTCTATGAATTTAACATACGTAAACGATTTGTCATTCATTTAGAGATGTGTTGAAAAGAATGTATCATAAACTGATAAGTTTCCACAAGTGATGAAACCACAGGAAAAATAATTTGCACATCATCTGCTTAAATATAGTAGAGCAAACCCAAAGATTCAAGTTTATTTCCCAAGGAGCTGAAAAAAAAAAACAGTGAATGGGGAAAATGGAGTACCCTGGGGCACCCCTGGATCAGGGACCCAAATAAGAGAGATTTCCTATGCCTTTTTACCACATAACTGTGATTATTCATCAAAAATGCAGAAAACCATGATATAACTGAATGAACAATGCCAATATCCTCTAATTTCCCCAGCAGTAAGTTATGGTTGACTAAATCAAAAGCAGCTGATAAATTTAGATCAGCAGAGCAAGAGTTCCTTTATCTAGTAATGATCTCAATTCTATCATCAAGGCCAAAAAGCATGTTTCAGAACTAAATCCTGACAGAATGGGATCTAGCAAATTGGTCTAAACATTCTTGAAGTTGGTGGCAGACTAAAGACTCTGACGGCCCTGTTTACTAAGCCAGGCTGTAGGCACACTAGCATTTTTAGCACACAATAATGCTAGAGACACCCAAACAGGGGTGTAGCCAGATGGACAATTTTGGGTGGGCCTGAGCCCAAGGTGGGTGGACATAGAATTCATCCCCATCCCCCTCTGGTTTGCTCCTCTCTCCACCCCTCCCTGCCCACAAACCCCAAATATTAAATACTTGAGCTGATGGGGATCCCCAAATCCTGCCAGTTGAAGATTTCCTTCTGCTTCTCGAGGAGCCAGCACTCTTCCAAACGGCAGCCGGCAGCCAGCAGCACTTGCCTCAAACTGATGCTGCTACCAGCAGGCCGTGCATGCTCAGTGCTTTTGTATGTGCAAAAACTGAGCATGTGCAGAGGGGCCGGGCCGGTCTCAGCATCAGCTCAAGGCAAGTGCTGTTAGCTGACATTTGGAAGAGTGAGGGCTGCCCAAGGAGAAAAAATATTCAGCTGGCAAGGTCTGGGGATCCCCACCAGCCACAGCAAGAATGTCACAATTTTGGGTGGGCCTGAGTCCAAAGTGGGTGGGCCCTGGCCCACCCAGGCCACGCCACTGCACCCATACATTCCAATGGGTGTCTTTAGTGTTAGTGCGTGCTAATTTTTAGCATGTGCTAAAAATGCTAGCTTACCTTATTAAACAGGGCCCTGAAACGTTTGCCAAGAAGGAGATCTGGTAGTTGGTTGATAATTGGAGCAGAAGTCAGTTGATTTTGTTGTATCCTTTATAATAGGTGTCAAAATAATTGTTTCTAATTCCTTAGGGAAGCAGCCTTCCTTCAAAATCTGATTGAAAAAAGACAGCAGCCAGTTTATACCTTCAGATGGCAGAAGTCTTAACATGGCAGCAAGGCAAGTGTCAAGATACAAAAAACCTTAGAAAAAATGTTTTAATGTAATCAGTCAACAGTCATTATTACTTTTTTATTTTTTTTTTTGCAGTCGTCTATACCTTTAGGTATGGTGCAACAATGTTATTGAGACTTGGATATGAAACTATCAGTTAAAGTTATACAAGGAAAAAACAAAATTTTTACTGATAGGAAGACAAGGTAGTGACTCAGTTAAGTCTCTTAAAATAGAGAGTACTGAATACACGTTATCATCTATAAAATACTTGGTGTTATTTTAGATCAGACATTTTCTCTGGAATCGTAGTTAAATAATTTGGTTAAAAAAAATCATTCTTTCAGATGAGAAAGATGAGACAGATCCATACATTTTTTAAGGAATGTACTTATAGGCCCCTGTTTACAAAGCGGCGCTAGCGGCTGGCAGTTCAGTACTGCTGACACAGCCTCTTCACTTTGAATGGACTGTGTTGGCAATGCCACGTGGCAGCCGCTAGCACGGCTTTATAAACAGGAGGGGTTAGATTGTTGACTCAGTCTTTATTATTGTCAGTGTTTGATTATTGTAATATTATTTTTTGGATTGCCAAACTATTCAAAACAAAGCTCTTCATCTGGTCTTTTCTCTTTCTAAATCTACTTATCTTTCCCAATTACATTGGCTTCCTATGGATCTGTTTTAAATTTTATTGTTTGTTTTTTAAACTTTGAAATGGTCAGGCTCTAAATTATGGGGCACTTTTACAAAGGCGTGCTAATGTTTTTAGCACGTGCTAAAAATAAGCATGTGCTAAATGCTAGAGACACTCATATATGCCTATAAGTGTTTAGCAGATGATAATAATTAGCGCACTCTAAAACTGCTAGTGTGCCTTTGTAAAAGACCCTCTATATGTATAAGAGTATTACATGTTTAAGCCAGGGGCGTAGACAGACCTTGGCGGGAGGGGGAGGCCAGAGCCCGAGGTGGGGGGGCACTGTTTTGCCGCCGACCCCCTGTCACTTTGGACTGCAACCCCCCCGCCACCACTGCCCGCCCCCTACCCCGCCGCCACATCAGGTACCTTGTTTGCTGGCAGGGGTCCCCAATCCCCACCAGCTGAAGAGTCTTCTTCAGCGCCGGTTGACTCCGGCACCTTCGTGGTGTGATCATCTGTTTCTGACGCCTTACATCCTGCAAGGGGCTACGTGCACGGTGCAGGACATAAGGCATCAGAAACAGATGATCACACCACGAAAGCGCCGGAGTTGACCGGTGCTGAAGAAGACTCTTTGGCTGGCGGGGATTGGGGACCCACGCCAGCAAACAAGGTACCTGATCTGGTGGCAGGGCGGGCGGCGGCGGCGGCGGCAGGGGTTCAAATGTAGAGGGGGCCAGGGTGTAATCTGTGGTGGCCCATGCCCCCATGAACCCACTTAGCTATGCCCCTGGTAGAAACACTAATGCTCTATATTCACTTCGTGACTTTATTATTTTATTTTATTGCTTACCATAATCCTAAAGGGATAAGATTTAAAACATTGTTTAACCGATTATTTTCCTATCAGGGCGCAATTCATTGGAACAAATTACCTCTGTCCTTGTGATCTACTATCCGCCTTATAATCGAAAGAGAAAGATGCCCATATTGCGACCCAAATTGGGAGATGGGCGTCCGTTTCCCGTGGGCACCCAAATCAGTATAATCGAAACCCGATTTTTGGCATCCTCAACTGCAGTCCGTCATGGAGACAAACAAAGATCACTGGGGCATGTTGGAGGCGTGGCGAAGGTGGGACTGGGGCGTGGTTATCGGCCGAGGAGAGATGGGCGTCTTTAGCTGATAATCAAAACAAGAAGGGCGTTTTTGACGAGAATTTGGTCCGCTTTATTTGGACCCTATTTTTTCAGGTCCAAGTCCCAAAAAAGTGCCCCAACTGACCAGATGACCACCGAAGGGAATTGGGATGACCTCCCCTGACTCCCCCAGTGGTCACTAACCCCCTCCCACCAAAAAAAAAAACACTTTACAAACTTTTTTTTGCCAGCCTGTATGCCAGCCTCAAATGCCGTACCCACCTCCATGACAGCAGAATGTGTTCTATCCTCTGACAGCCTTTCCCTGGTTCTGATGTGGGTCTCAGGTGAGTGTGACACCTTTTCTGTTAAGGGCACTGCAGAGTCACATCAGCAATGAATTGTGGTGGGTGTAGGGTATTGGGCTCTGTGATTCCACTAGCTTGTGTTAGATGCTCACGATGTTGGTAGTTGGTAGGCTCTACTCCCATGGTGCTTTTCCCTCTGCTTACTGGGTCAGAGTGTGCCCTGTTTTGTTTCCGGTAGTCCATGAGGTAGTGGCCATTTGTGTAAGACACTTTTAGATCCCTTTCATGTGTTAGCCACATTACAGCACTTAGTTCTTACCTTGAATGTTGCTGAAAGAGGGCATTGTACACCATTCTGCCAGCTCGGACCTACTGCTAATCTCAGTACCAGCGAGACTCGTTGCCAGTGGGGCACAACCTCTGATCTGCAGTTAACTGTGAGTAAAGGTGCTTATTCAAATAAAGGACGTTTTCAGCGAGATTAGTCTTCAGGTGTCAACTGCTGTGCCAAGGTTATACACCAGCAACAAGTCCTGTCCCTGGAGCACTTTTAGTGGGTACTGCAGTGCACTTCAGGCAGGCAGACCCAGCCCCCCCCCCCCCCACCCGTAACACTTGTGGTGGTAAATGGGAGGCCTCTAAAACCCACTGTACCCCTTCACCCCTAAGAGCTATGGTAGTGTTGTACATTTGTCCCTCCCACGACCAAATGGCTTGGATTGAGATGTTTCTGAGCTGGGCATTTTTAGTTTCCATTATCACAAAAAAAAAAAAAACCATCGCAGAAGGGACCAGATCCATGGCATTTGGTCCATCCAAACCATATTTTCGAAACGAAAGATGGACGCCCATCTTTTTCGATAATACGGTCTGTCCCGCCTCTTCACATACCCGTTTTCGGACATAGAAGCCCACGTTCGATTATGCCCCTCCATGAATTACACTCATTTTAAAACAGATTTGAAGACTTTTTTGTTTCAGAAATTTCTGTTGAATCATTAGATATTTTTTATTTTATTTTCTTTGTAATTAATAATGTACAGTTTTTACTTTTATTTTTATCATGCACTTACTGGTTATTCTGAACCATTCTTTTGTCTGTAGTCCACATAGAACTTCATTGAGGTAATTGCAAAATATAAGAATGGACTGTTATGTTATGTCATGTTATATTCCACATTGACAGGATTAAAATGAATCCAAAAACAATGGCCTGGGATATCAGTGGAATCATTATGGATAGAAACATTTTTGTTTCCAGATCTTCTCCCAAGAAATAATAGTTGGTCTTCAATGATCTTAATATTTTCCTGAAAAAATTCACATAATTCAACAGCAGTTGAGCCAGATATTGAATACTGAGTACTTTTGTGAACAGTGTTTGTTTTTTGTAAAAATAAGTTGCAGGACTCATTTCTCCCTTGAGTGATTTTTATTTTAATAGTGTAATAAGATAATTTTTTTGCTAATAAAATCTTAATCTTGTATTGCTGATATTATCTTTCCATATTAATCTATCCGCCTCAAGGCGTATTTTGCATCAAACCCTTTCAGATTTTCTACATTAACATTTCTGAAACAATAGAGCAGAAGTATAATGGGGGATGGGAATATTCTAGCTCTTGTTCGTTCTAAAGGGGCTGTTTCATCAACTAAGCACACTAAGGACCAGATTCTATATGTGGCACCAAAAGAAAGTCAGTGCTGAAAAAACACGCTTAGCGCTATTCTATAAACCCCACCTAAAGTTAGGCATAGTTTATAGAATATATGTGGTGGCCGTTCCCATGACTAAAATTTAGGCGTAACCATTTATGCCAACTGAAACCTGGTGCAAATGCCCACGCCTTATTTAGGTGTGGATCAGGCATCTTCTGTAACAGTGCATGTAATTTTCAGGAACACCCATGACTCACACAAGGCCATGCCCCTTTTGTGATCCACGCATTAGAATTTGCACATATCACTTTTCAGAATATACTTAGGGCCCTGTTTACTAAGCCATGGTATAGGTGCACTAGCACCTATGGGTGTCTAGCGTTTACCTGGGGATTCTTTATAGTGTGCCTAGAGATTCACACCAAAATCCAGGCGCATTCTATTCTATAACTAGGCACGCAAGTTAATTGGCTTAATAAGCCCATCGACACTTTTAACAGCACTTAACAAGCAATAATGAGCAATAATTGGCAATAATTACAATTTACGTACACAACTCACTAAGGGACCCTTTGCTGAGGCGCGCCTAAAAGTGGCCTGCGCTGGTGTAGGCATGTGTTTTGGATGTGCACAGGTCAACTTTTCAGCGTGCCTGAAAAAAAGGCTTTTTTTGTGGTTGAAACTGGATGTGTGGCAAAATTAAAACCAGTGCATGTGTACTGCATGTGTGTAGAACCTAGGGCCCCTATGTGCTGGAATTTTGCAGTTTAAATGGCTATTGAGACTGCATTATTTGTGGAGGCATTTATAGAAATCTTGCATGTATGGGTACAGTTTTTTGCTGCAATGAATAATGATGTATGCATTTTATTGGTGATTTGTGTATTTTATTTTGTATGTTTTTACAGTAAATCACTTAAGCAATCTATAAATGTGAAAAATAGTTAATAAATAAGTACACACAATAATAATTTTGGCAGAATTTTTTTTTAATTAAGGGGCCTTTTTACCTGCGGCAAAAAGTGGTCTTTCCTCACCCTAACATGAGCCTTTCCCAAGCACTAAGGACAATTTTGCCATGCCCAGGAAATGACTGATTTTCTATTTCTGCATCAATGTTGTTATTAGCATTTGGCCATTACCATGTGGGCCCTTACCAGCACCCACTTGTTGGCAGTAAGGTTCCCAACACTAATTAGCTAGGGTGCGGCAATATGGCTGAGTTAACTGATTATTTATTTATTACATTTGTATCCCGCGCTTTCCCGCTCATCGCAGGCTCGATGCGGCTTACATAGTAACAAGAAAATACAATCTGTAGTATCAGAATCAACACAGGAGGTATGTGATAGGACAAATGAACAAGAAGTAAATGGAATAGAGAGATGTGAGAGAAAGGATAAGGGTAGGTAAGGAAGTGGGTGATAAAGGAGAAGTTGGTAAGAGCATGGAGGATAGAAGGTTGGTAGGAGATATTTTCTGAGTCGTTGTTGTTAATGATTAGTTGAACCGGGAATAGATGGATTGCATTCGGGTAAACCTGTTTTGAATAGATGGGTTTTCAATAGTTTCCTAAAGGAGATATTCACTAATTGACGAATGCTATCTGGGCAGAGCATTCCAGAGTTGGGATCCCAGGTAGGGAAAGTTAGATACATGGTAGGTTTGACTTTAGTCCTTGCAGTTGGGAAGGTGCAGTTTAAGGTATGATCGTGAAGATGTTGACATGTTTCTGGTCGGAAGGTTTAATAGATTGATGATGTAACTTGGTGATACTCCATGGATAATCTTGTGGATTAATGTTGATGGCCTTAAAGTTGACTCGTTCTTTAATTGGGAGTCAATGGAGTTTCATACACAGACATGCCTGCTCTCCACTCCAAACACACACACACCCCCATGGGATAAAATACATTTTATTTTTTAACATGCCAGTGGCACATTAGTGCTTACTGCAGCTTTGTAAAAGACCCTTAAGCGATTTTCTGAGATAAAAAATGGACCTATGAGGAATATGGTGATTGGCCAACACTGTGATCTTTGATTGAGCTCACCGTCTGGGGATCCAATTAAAAAACTTTTTTTGTGAGAGTTTTGATATAATGTTTTGTTTGAAAAGGAGATTATCCGCCTTATTTTTGAAAGTGATGGGCGCCCAGATTTCGACCCAAATCGGGAGATGGGCGTCTTTCTCCCATGGGCGCCCAAATCAGTGTAATCGAAAGCCGATTTTGGGCGTCTTCAACTGCAATCTGTCGCGGAAACGGCCAAAGTTGACGGGGGCATGTCGGAGGCATGATGAAGGCGGGACTGGGGTGTGTTTATCGGCCGAGGAGAGATGGGCGTCCTTGGCCGATAATCGAAAAAGAAAGGTGTTTTTAGCGCGAATTTGGGGTCACTTTTTTGGTAAAAAAAATTTTTTCCAGCCTGTATGCCAGCCTCAAATGTCATATCCAGCTCTATCACAGCAGTATGCAGGTCCCTGGAGCAGTTGTTAGTGGGTGCAATGGACTTCAGCCAGGTGGACCCAGGTCATCCCCCTACCTATTACACTTGTGGTGGTAAATGGGAGCCCTCCAAACCGCCCCCAAAACCCACTGTACCCACATCTAGGTGCCCCCCTTCAGCCAAAAGTGCTATGGTGATGGTGTAGAGTTGTAGGGAGTGGGTTTTGGGGGGGATTTGGGGGGCTCAGCACCCAAGGGAAGGGAGCTATGGACTTTTAGATGTAGTTAACTTAATTTTTTTAATTGTTACAAGTGCCCCCTAGGTGCCCGGTTGGTGTCCTGGCATGTGAGGGGGACCAGTGCACTACGAATCCTGGCCCCTCCCATGACCCAATGCCTTGGATTTGGTCATTTTTGAACTGGGCGCCTTCGGTTTCCATTATTACTGGAAACATACCACCCAGCTCAAATCCGTACAAATCCGATGCATTTGGCTGGCACAAACCGTAGGATCGGAAAAAAGATGGACCGCCCATTTTCTTCCAAATACGGTTTGCCCCCGCCCCTTCATGTACCCGTTCTAGGAGATAGACGCCCATGGAGATGGGCGTTCACGTTCGATTATGCCCCTCTATATCTTGTATAGAACTACAATCTACAGATGAAAAATATGACTAGCTTAGTTGAAAAGCTCTTTATCAAGGTTTTCCCTGTCCATTTCCCCTGTTGTGTTTTATAGATTTAGTAGGCTGTATTTTTAAATGAAAAGTGAATTCATTCATATAGTTATCAGACTAAATTATGAGTTGCTATAAAATCATCAATTAAAGTAATAAATTCAGTGTGGAGGAGACAGATAGACCAGTGCTTCTCAACCCTGTCCTTGAGGCTCTCCTGTCCCATCAGGTTTTCAGGATATCCACAATGAATATGCATGAGATAGATTTGCATGCACTGTCTCCATGTATGTAAATCTACCTCATGCACATTCACTGTGGATATCCTGAAAACCTGACGGGCCTACGTGTGCCTCAATGATTGGGTTGAGAAGCACTGAAATAGAGCACTGAAGGCAAGGCCAGCTTAAGAGTAGCAAGAGTTGGTACCAATACATGTTTATAGATAACATAAAATCTTTAAAATAATTTGTATTCATATCATGGGGACCTTCAAATGTAAATTAACATCACCTAAGCAAGATTGGTAATGAAATGTAAACAGTGTTGATGAATAATTTCCAAAACTAGATGTAGTGAATTTCTAGAGGTTTCTGGTGAATCACAAATCAGTAGACAACCAATTTGCTCGTGACTTTCAACAGAGCTCAGACCTAAGGAAATATATTCTATTCCTTCTTCTGAATGACTCTGAAGTATCCTAACTGATAACCAGGCTTAAAGTATACTAGTATCCCTCCACCTTTTTGAGGTGTTTTAGAATAATAAGAAATTTTGTATCCCAGTGGACATAGAAGGTTTAGTCTGGGACCTTTATGGATAGTGAGCCAAGTCTCAGTAACAAAAAACATTCCATAGTTAAGAGTCTTCTACTAAATCTCATATGATGACCAATTTGTTTCCAACTTTTCTAACATTAAAAATGGTGCAGGGCATGGGAGTAGAAGGGGTCTCAGAGATCTGAAGAGAAGATTTAATATGAATTAATGTTCTAGGTCTTACAACTTTACTTCTCTTAATAATTATATTATTCCTATACTTACCAAGCCCTAAGATAGTAGGAACTGATTTGTTTTGGACTAATACACCACAGTCAATTAGGTTAGTTGTACACCGTGGTCCTGTATAAAAACAATGAGTAGGAATTAAATATAATGATCTAAAAATATGGTCATCTATGCTAAAACTACCTGATTTAGTACATGTTAGAGCAACTGAAAAAAGTCCCAAAATTATAAAAGTTTCAAACCTCATAGCAGTATCTAAACAGAAAATTAACAAGATGGCTAAAGCTTAAAATAAAAAATGATGAAATTAAAAAGTAAGATTAAAAGTTATCCCACAAGTGTCCCAAAAGGTACATTAGGGGCAGGTCTCACCCCTTAGGCAGCCCCTTTAGCAGCACAGCTGAGGTAGCATGTCTCAGAACTTGGCATATTTAAATCAGGGACGCCATTAGTGATTATGTCACCATGGGGAGTGAAGCTAGTGGTACACCGCCAATCTCACAGCACCAAGGTTTCTCCTCATACACAGTACAGCAGATGGTGTTCTGAGATGGAATTGAGGTGCCAAGATAGTTCTAATAGATGAACCTTTATACAACAGTAAGGTTGCAGTTTCCTTGATTTTCTAGTGTTATGACATAATAGAGAATACTGTTACAAGATCTCATTACAACATACTTAGTGTACTTCATAATTGATCAAGGTGGGTGGCCAATTGAATTCAACCTCTTGTTTAACACAAGAACAATAATATACCATATTGGGTCAGACCAAAGGTCGATCAAGTTCAGTATCCTGTTTCTAACCAATCCAAGTCAAATGCACCTAGCAATATCCCAAAGAATCAACCTTTCCCAAGACTATCTGGCTAATTAAATCTTTTTCAGAGGGGACCTTTTCTCCAGAAACTTATTTAACCCCTTTTTAAACCTACCTATGTTAACTTCTTTCACCGTCTTCTGGCAACAATTCCACAACATAGTCATGTGTTGGGTGAACTTGTACTTCCTCAATTAATTATAAAAGTGTTATCTATTACCATTTCAAATGATGAACAATTTTCTCTACTTATCCACTCCACCTCACTCGTGATTTTATAGAACTTATTTATGTCTCCTTTCAGTTATGTTCTGTAAACTGAAGAACCCTAACTTCTTTAACCTTTCTCCAAACAGGAGCTGTTCCATCCCTTAATGATTTATTACCTTTTTCTAGTTCCATTTTGATTTCTTGAGATAAAGCTACCAAAACTGCACATGCAGATGGCAGTTGCTCCATGGTTTGACACAATATTAAAGTGATCGAAATGCAGGGGGCCCTGGGGGGATAAAAGAAGCAATATGGATCATCATCTGACAAAAACAGAGAAGCTTTGACAAAGATATTTTCATAGATATCCACAAGTTAGAAATGAAAGGGAAGGTGCTGTTGCTGGGATATTTCAACCTGCCAGATGCAGATTGGAAAGTCCCATCTGCATAATTGAAAGAAGTCAAGAGATTGAGGCTGGCTTTCAAATGCTCTGCTCAGACAAATGGTGACAGAACCACAAGAGAAAGGGTAAAACTGGATCTGGTGTTCACAAATTGGGAAAAGTGAATGCCCACTTGGCAGTAGTGATCATCACATAGTGTGATTTGATATATTATCTAAAGTGGAGTGCACCCACACAAAACTCAAAAGTCCTGGATTTCAAACAAAGAGCTGACGGACACACATATATATACAGAGGTGTCACTTCCTGCTATCCTATTGCTGTCCCTGTGGTGTATTGGCTAAGGTTCCTCCGTGTTTTTTTTTCTCTCTCTGTATTCCCAGAAGGAAGGGTGTGCCCATAACCTTTGATTGGCATTTGATCCACCACAAGATCTGCATGCTGGAAGAAATATGGTGTATGACATTTCCAAATGAGAAGTACTGCAGTGATGTAATGCAGTAGTATATAACTCTGATAAGGAGGAGTTAAGGGTCTACTGAGGGCAACTAGGACTCATGGAGTAAGCGGTTGCTAAGCTGAAGTGTGCCAGAGACAAAGATGGAAATCCTGGGAGGAGTCCTCTATTGTTGGTGAGCAGCCTGAGCCAAAGGAGGGCACCTGGATCTCATAGTGATGGTTCACTGGGCTGGAAGTTGCTTGCAATTGAGAATAGGAGTATGAGAGAACTCCAGTGAGGAAGGAGAAACAGGGATTATGCATTACAGATCCCAAGAAAAGGGAACCAGAAGGAGTAGAAGATCAAGGAGGAGATGGCTAGAATTGGAAATCAGTTAAGAAAAATTAGAAGATTTTGTTTCGTGTTCCACTCTTGTATGGTGGCATTTTACTTTGAAGAAATCACCACAGTTGTATTTTTATTCAAAGACATGTGGACAATGAAACTGCAGTGTGCCTAAGGTATGAACGAATTAGTTCAGCCAGAGGAGGAAGACAACACCCCACAGACGTAGGGCCTTGAAAGTTAACTCTCCCTGTTCCCACTGTATACCCTGGAGTAAGAAGCCTGGATTTTTACCTTACCCTACCCTGTATGCCTGAAGTCTTTTCTCTGCATCTTTCAAATCAAACAAAACATACAATTTATCTTTCTTTTTTTTTTTTTGTCACATCAAGAAATGTAAACAAGACACAAAGCTCTCGGTGTTTTGAGGTTGAGGAATAATAGAGGGTTTCCCTCATATGGTTTTCTTAAAGGCCATGTTTACATCAGTTTGGTTGTTAATTTGAGAGTCTTGTTTTTTTTTATTTTATTCCTTTGCAGGCAAATGGAAGAGGAGGAGGGAATGTGACCTTTCAAGATTGTTTATACAATCACAAACTTAACACTACCTGGATTCCAAGAAACAGCAAACATTTGACAATTGAAAAATTTGGGGTAGGGGATGTGTATATATAGAGAGAGCAATTAGGGTCAGGAGCTCACAGAAAGAATGAAATAGAAAAATAAAGATGGAAGAGGAGAAGCAGAACACACAGACAGAAAGACAATTTGGGAAAGACAAATGGGCTAATTATATAAACTGGAGCCCAGAGGTATACGCCACTTACATGCATCAAAAGCACCATTGATTGATAGGCAACCTATGTGCAGTAGGTGCTATGCTATAAAAGTAGTGCCTAAGTGCCATAGTGCCTAGCTGCAAGGGGGAACATATAGATAATGGGCGGGCCATGGATATACCTCCCAATTGATGGTGCTGCTATAAATTATGCATGTCACTGGTGTACGTACACCAACTTACACCTGCCTATAACATGGTGCAAGAGAACGCACCTAAATATGAGCACACCAATGCCAACATACATTAGTATTCTATAATAGAATCTTGGTACAAAGAATCCATTATATAAACTGGCGCTATGGAGGAGATTCTATATATGGCACCTAAAAAATTGGTGGTGAATCAGTGCCAACTAAGTGTATTTTAAATCGGCACCTAGATTTAGGCTCCGATTATAGAATATGCTTAGTTTATATTTCAGCATCGATATCTGCGTGCATGCATTTGCACCAATGAAAACCTGGTGTAAATCTCAGCACGTAAATTTAGGCGCACTGGGCCATATTCTATAACTAGGTGCCCAAAGTTTGGAATGCCCATGAAACACCCATTTCCCCGCCTATAACCATGCCCATTTTTGCCTCTGCACATTAGAAGTTTGGCACATATCATTACAGAATATGCTTAGTGAGTTATGTGCCTAAATTCTAATCAGTGCCAATTAGTGCTGATTATTGCTTGTTAAGTGCTGTTATCAGAGCTTATTAGCTTGTTAAAGTCATTATGTTACACGCAGTGTTATAGAATCCACGCTGATTTCTAAATCTAAGCGCACTGTATGGAATCCAGGGTTATGTGTATGGCATTGGAGCACATAAACTGAAGTGCCATTCTAGAGAATTTCCCTAAAAGAGCTTTATTAGCTAAGATTATTTTTATAGGTATAAAATGGAAAACATCCTACTCAATAAAGTTCAAAACAGAGACTAATAAGATCAAGTCAAAAAGGAAGGCAGAGAGAGAAAGAAGAAAGCAAGAAAGAAAGAAAAGAAAGAAAGAAGAAAGAAAGAAAGAAAGAAAGAAGAAAGAAAGAAAAAAGAAAGAAAGAAAGAAGTCTAGAGGTAGACTTGATACAATCAGCTGAGATCTTATCCAGCCTGATTGGCACAGACAGGATTTAATTCAACCCAAATTAGTCCCATTGATAACAGGGCCCCGTGCTACCTGATTTCTTATTATTTTAGCCTGGTTTTAATTGTTCCATAAACAAAAGCACACAATGGTTGGCTGCCCAAACGCCACTTTTCATCAGTCATGAGTGAGGGAAGCTTCACAGAGTGATTCATAAATTCAAAATAATTTCAAGGAAGATTCCTCTATCTGTATCATTCCAGACAAATGCTCGTTGAACCTACTGTTGAAAACATCAATTGTAGAATCTACCATCGTCCAAGTTAACAGTTTCCAGTGCTTGACCACCTTACATTTAGAAAGATTTTTCTAAAATCTGATCTAAATCTCCCATGCTGTAATTAAGACCACTTCTTATTCTCAAATAAAGAAACAGTCAGTCCTTTTCCATATTACACTTTTTTGGATTTAGCTCACACCTTTTTCACTTGCAGCTTAAAATGAGTTATACTCAGGTACAGTAGGTATTTTCCTTTCCCTAGAGAGCTTGTAATCTAAGAGGTGTAGTTATCAATGTGGGCTACCGTTAACATATATTATTTTACCACTAACTCATAGTATTTTACCACAGGTCCCATTTATGTAATGAGAATAAAAGTTGGGGTTACTATTTAGCACAGTTTAACAGGGCTGGAAGGCTCCTGCCCACGAGCCATGTTGATTGGGCCGGGAGCAGATATTCAATACATTTAATTGGAGAGTTTGCGCTCTGCTCTCTGGTTAGTGCCCGGGTGGTCTGTGGGTGGAGTTGGGTCCGTGGGTGGAGCTGGAGCTGAGCCAGTGATAATCAGCAATAGTACCTAGATAGCTACCAATGTCAACAACAACAAGGAGTGGATGAGTGGCCTACTGGTTAGAGCACTGGTCTTGACATCCAGAGGTGGCCAATTCAAATCCCCATTGCTGCTCCTTGTGATCTTGGGCAAGTTACTTAACCCTCTGTTGCCTTAGTACAAACTTAGATTGTGAGCCCTCCAGGGACAGGGAAATACCCAGTATACCTGAATGTAACTCACCTTGATCTACTACTGAAAAAGGTGTGAGCAAATCTAAATAAACTTAGGACAGCCTTTATATTAAATACTGGCAGTATCTAGGTACTTCCCAGTGACCACTCATATCCAGGTCTAATTCAGCTGGCAGCAGCCAGTGTTAAAAAAAATGCTAATCACTGCCACCTGAATACTGTTATATTTCACAGTTAATGAAGAAAGCCTGCCTTCAGTTTGAGTCTCTGCAATCTCTAGTACCCATTTAGACTGTGAGATCTCTGGGGAATGAACTCATTGAACCCCTATGCAGCTTCTTGTAGGGATTTTAGTACCAAGCAAGCAAGAGTCCATACTCCACCCACAGCAAACAGACAATGAACAACAGTGGATGTGATGAAAGTGGCTGGAAATCTTTAATAACAATTCCCTAATCTGACTCGACACGGTCATGTTTCTGGTGATAGGGCCTGTGTCATGGAGTCTGCTACTCTCACAAGGAGAATCTAGGTTTAGGATCAAAAAGTCCATTATCAACTGAGTTGTGAACCTGCCAACACTAGATATCAATTGTCAATTGGAAGCCACAGCTGCCACAATAAGTTAATCGCTGTCCACAGCAAATATAAACAACATGCCAAGTGATTCTTATGGATTTTTAGTACTCCATAACAGTTGTCAAACTAGCAGGACAAGAAGGAAGGCACAGTGCCGTAGACGAGGGTGCCAACACCTGCGGGCACGGCGCACCCCCCCTCCGGAGCGCCCCCCCCCCCCCGAAACGCACCCTCCCCCCCGTGAAACGCCCCTTACCTTGCAGCGGAGGGCAGGCGGGAGGGCCGATCCGCCCCCAGTGCACGTCACTGGGCAGCTGCGTCGGCTCAGCTGCTTCCCTGCTTTCTTTGCCTCTGAACCGGAAGTAGCCTGTTCCAGGGCAGAAAGAGCAGGGAACCAGCGAGCCGACACCCCCACAGCGGCGTGCACCCGGGGCGGACCGCCCCCACCCCCCCCCTTCCTACGCCACTGGGAAGGAAACTTGCTGCTAAGTCTGATTGGCTGCCTTTTTCTGCATACCTAATAAACACATAGGGGTTGCTAGTCAAAAGGGTTCAAACAGGCAGGAGATGCTTCTACCTGGTAAACCTCACTGAACTGGCTATTCCTAGGATATTCAGCAGCAGTTAACTGGATAGTACTTCCAGGAATGGCTCAAGCATTAGGCCATCTGAGGCGGCGCCTCAGGCAAACACTGTTTCAGGAGTGGCATCTCCCCCTTTCCTTCCTCTATCCCGTTCCCTGATTTTTACTTTCTTTTTAAGTTTTTTAAAAGACGGTGGCGGCAGAGATTCCCATATGATGCCCTGCTGTTGGCACCCCCCTCTTCCCTTTACTGTGGCTGCCTCTCTGTTGTAACTTCCTGTTTCCCCAGAGGAGGCTGCAGTAGAAAGAGGCCAGTGCCAGCCAGCAGGGCAGTGTATGGAAATCACTGCCACTGCATCTTTTTAAAAAATGTAAAAAGAGGGTAAATCGGGGAATGGGGGCGAGGAAGAAAAGGGAAGACACCAGAAGTTGGCCCGGGGGGGGGGGGGGGGGGGAAGCAGCATCTTGCCTCAGCATCATCTTGCCTTGGGTGCACTGAATACTGCTGATTATTCCCTCTGTCCACCAAAGCACTCACCAACTTGGTTAGGGCAGTCTGGTAATAGTGTATGGGCATAGCCAGCTCTTAACCAGGTTGTATTCAGGGCCAAATGCACAAAACCTAATGAGCCAGCATTATGGGTTTTACACTGGTTTCTAGCTGGTTTAGCGAGCATGGAGTTCAGGAGACATACACAAAGGGTTCTATGAGCTCTTTTCCTGTCACGGTAGCAGCTAATGAAATTGTATGCAAAGCTATTAGAATGAGCTAATTACCATACAAATGTGCATGCAAAGCGATACACAGACGTTTTCCAGTGATGCATAGAAGCAGCCCCTACCTTTACCATGGAAAATTTTACGCAAGGTCTGGACCTGTCGGTTCTGAAGTATTCATTGTCTTTACCTACTGTCCACGTCCGCAGCTCCCTCCGGCTCCTCCGCCGCGGGGGACGGGAGCCGGCGTCCAACTTTGGCGAGGGTCGATGATCTGGAAGCCACAGTGGGGAGCCGGGGCCTGGCCGCGGTGATGGCCGCCAATCCGGGGCCGAGGCCAGAGGCCGTCGATTGCGGCCGCCGGTCTCCGCGGTCGCTGGCTGTGGGGGCGGTGTTTGCGCTGCGGGAGGAGGCGGTGCCGAGGCGCGATGGCCGGCGTCCTCGTCTCTCCGGGCGTGGGGTCCGGAGCTCCGCTTCTGAGGTGCTGGATTGGGCAAGACAGAGCCAATCAGAAGGGGCTTTGTCAATAGCCAGGTTCGGGTTGGTCGGCTATACCTGCGGGGGCGGGGCGGCTGATGCTGAACAGTACTTAAGGAAGAGAATGAGTTAGAACTTTGCTTCAGGTTCGTTCCCGAGGCCACGTTTCCATTTTGTTCCTATGTTCCTCTGTGTTTCGTGTTCCTCTGGTTTTGACCTCTGGATTGTTCCTGGGTTTTTCCCTGCTCACTGCCTGCCTCGACCTCTTGTCGGATCTTACATAAGTACATAAGTAATGCCACACTGGAAAAGACCAAGGGTCCATCGAGCCCAGCATCCTGTCCACGACAGCGGCCAATCCAGGCCAAGGGCACCTGGCAAGCTTCCCAAACGTACAACATTCCACACCTGTATTCCTGGAATCTTGGATCTTTCCAAGTCCGTTAGTAGCGGTTTATGGAATTGTCCTTTAGGAAACCGTTCCACCCTTTTTAAACTCTGCTAAGCTAACCGCCTTCACCACTTTCTCCGGCAACGATTCCAGAGTTTAATTACACGTGGGTGAAGAAAAATGTTCTCCGATTTGTTTTAAATACTACACTGTAGTTTTCATCGCATGCCCCTAGTCCTAGTATTTTTGGAAAGTGTGAACAGAAGCTTCACATCCACCTGTTCCACTCCACTCATTATTTTATATACCTCTATCATGTCTCCCCTCAGCCGTCTCTTCTCCAAGCTGTATAGCCCTAGCCTCCTTAGTCTTTCTTCATAGGGAAGTCGTCCCATCCCCGCTATCATTTTAGTCGCCCTTCGCTGCACCTTTTCCAATTCTACTATATCTTTCTTGAGAGGCGACCAGAATTGAACAATACTCAAGGTGCGGTCGCACCATGGAGCGATACAATGGCATTATAACATCCTCACACCTGTTTTCCATACCTTTCCTTCGTTGTCTGCTGCTGCCCTGAACTTTGACTGTTATTGGATGTTCTCGTTCTCCATCTGCCCTCTGCTTTCCTGGTCCCTGTCGGGTCAGCTTGGCACCCCGCGGTTCCTGAAGTCCCGTTGACCGCCTGCAGCTGGGGGCTCAACCCTTGGTGAACGGCGGTCGCCGCGGGTGAAGACTTGGGGTTGCACGGCTGTTCTTTAAGGTCCCTTGGGGCCTTACGGGACCTAAGGGCTCACCGTCCTTGCACACAAGACAGGAACCTGAAGCCATGGGCAAATGCATTTCAACTAAAACTCAATAAAAAAAAAACTCATTGTCTCATCCTCTCATCCCAACACAGCGCGGACATCCCCACAAGTATCAGCACCCCAGATCACACCCTTCCTATCTCAGACAGCTTGAAAATCCTCGGCGTTACAATGGACTGTAACTTAACACTAGAGAGCCAAGTGGCATTCACAACAAAGAAAATGTTCCACTCAATGTGGAAACTCAAACGCGTGAAGCAATTCTTCCAGAGGGAAACATTTCACAACCTGATACAATCAATGGTACTAAGCCACTTAGACTACTGCAATGGAATTTATGCGGGATGTAAAAACAAACCTTAAAGAAACTTCAGACCACTCAAAACACGGCAGCTAGGCTTATATTGGAAAAACGCGATTTGAAAGCACAAAACCCTTCTGTGAAAAACTACACTGGCTCCCAATCAAAGAATGCATCGCCTTCAAATCTGCATCCTGGTTCACATAATCATCTACGGAGAAGCCCGAGTTACATGACAGAAATGATCAACTTACCAATTAGAAATACATCCGAATCAACACGATCTTATCTAAATCTGCACTACCCAAGCTGCAAAGGACTTAAATATAAAACAACTTACGCATCTAGTTTTTCCTACATAAGCACACAACGGTGGAATGCATTACCAAAAGCCTTGAAAATGACGTACGACCACCTAAAATTCCGGAAATCACTAAAAACCAACCTGTTTAAAAAGGCATACCCTACCGACCCAACTTAAATGTCTAATCTCTGCAACACAACCAAACTAAAGCACGTAATGGACATAACACAACTCTTCCCTAATGTGGCTGTGCCACATGAACTTGATCTTACCACAACATCACCCTATATTTGTTCACACCGGAGCCTGCAAAGGCCTCTCCGGTACTATCCACATTGAGCCTACAAATAGGTGGGAAAATGTGGGATACAAATGTAACAAATAAATAAATAAAATAAATATATCCCACGGTAACTTAAACTAACATGCATTATTGCTATTGAGTGCATGGAAATTGCTGATAGTAAAAGCCAGAACCCAACTAGACTCAGATCTTGAACTCATGTAGACAGAGGTGCACACTGGAACTTGCATATGGGAAGAAGTGGTATGGGAATAGAATTGGAATCAGATCCAAGCTGCAGGTTTTGAACTGGAGTTAGCAGGTAACTCATAAGGCTAAAACAGGCAGCAGAGTCAAATCAGAACAGCAGGCCTGCAACTTGGGGTCAGAAGCAGGTAATAGAGTGAAGCAGAAAAACTTGGCAGTGAGAATACTATAACACAGAGGTTGACAACAAATCACCTTAATATCTACCCGTCTAGGAGGCAGAATTGTCAGTAGAGTGGTGGGGAAGTCACCGCAAAAAAATCTGTGCCACAAGGTCTTTAAAAACTGCAGCGCATGAAAAAAGAGAGGTGTCTGGTAGAAGAAAGACCATGGCAAAAGAAGAAGAACAGAAATGCCAAACGCATCAAGAAGTGTCCCGTGCAAAGGAAGATGTTCTCCAAGGAGTAGGGAAGGGACGTGGGGCAACCAATCCAGGCGGGACACCAAAAGCTGAGTAGATAAAATCTTTATTGCCAATGACCAGATATAAAACACTGTTTCAGTTTCATTATACTAGTAGTGTTTTAATTCATTTTATGCATATGCATCACATTCTTTTAAGTGCACTCCAAGCATTTCTAATTTCTATTGTTGTACATGTGTGTTTTTGCATGACATGTATCATTTTATGTGTCCATTCATGGCCATTATGTATGTAATCTTTACATAGCAGATCATTAGTGGAAATCACAATCTTTATTAATATAGTTGCAGATAATAAATACTGCCCAACGCAGGCCGTGTTCGCCCAGCAGGGATACATCAGGGGCTATTTAGTAATCCTTACTACTAAATACTCGTAGAAGGTTGTGTTCTTGTTATTGCAGTGTAGACTTTTTCTTCATCAAACATTCACCCAAATTCCTCTCCTTAGTGTAAGCCACTATTGGGAACTGGATAAAATGAAGTAGAGAGGACAACATAGGCCAAAATGTCTTCAGTATTTTCACTGTTCTAGTGGCAGTAGAACACTCTCTCGAGTATTTAAGCCCACTCCCTGCTATCCCACTTTGTTTCAGGTCTGTCTCTGCCTCTGACCTTGCAAGTACCGGTTCATACTTTCATAAGTTGGCTATTAAAGGCACTTGCAAGATGAGCAAGGATTCAAGAAGGATCAGGGACAAGAAACAACTGAAACAGTTGCTGGCTTGTTTTAGTGGACAGGAATGGGGAACCTGTCCACCCCTACTAAATCCCAAAAGAAAGGAGATGGATGTCAGTTTGTGTTTCTGCTAAACAACCACACTTTGCCATATATACAGGACTAAAGGGTATAACAATCTACTATTTATTATCATCTTGTACTGGAGCCACCTATCAACAACTGGAGATTGGGAATAATAACTGAGCACTGATATTGTTTTACCTCTGTCAATATAAACAGCATATATCCTAAATTATGTGCTTGAAAAACCCTCACCAGTAAAGGCTCATTAAACAATTGATTTGCATGCACATCTTCAATCCGTGTCAAAAGTTTGATGCTGAAATCTCAGCACCATTTATAGAATCTATGCATAATGTATAGGACAATAAGTAGAGGAAAAACAATTTAAACTTTCTTTAACATAACTTTCTATTTTTGCTATAAGTGCCTGATTTTTGAGATTTCGCCTGCAGTGAACTCTGAGTTCTTTGGAGGATTTTAGTGTGCTGTAATTCCTTTTTAAGGGACTCTTTTACAAAGTGTGCATAAGGGCCTACACGCATCCAGCGTGTGCCAAATTGGCATTACCACCCAGCTACTGCATGCCCGGGTGGTAATTCTGAATTTGGAGCGCACCAAAAGCACACGGTAGAAAATATTTTCTATTGTGTGGCACTTACAGTGGGCATGTGCTGCATGCCTGCCACCCGGGTAGTGAGTGAGAACTAAGTCAATGGGTGGTAGTAAGGTCTGAGGCCAAAAATGTACGCGTGCTGGTTTTTATTTTGCTGCACATCCATTTTCCAGCCCCTTAAAAAAGGTCCTTTTTCCAGGATGCGGTATCAACTGGCTTGGTGCATGCCCAAAAGAGGTGCTCGCACTGCTGCAGACTAGTAAAGGTCTTGGGGCATCTGCTTTCCTCCATCCATTAGAACCTGTAAAATTATGATTTTTTTTCTACTATTTCTGAACATTCTCTAGGACAAATCCTCACCCCACTGATAGAGGAGCTACATATATAACATTAAGAACACATAAAGAACATAAGAGTAGCCATACTGGTCAAACCAAAGGTCCATCTAGCACAGTATCCTGTTTTCCAAACAGTGGCCAAGCCAGGTCACAAGTACTTAGTAGAAACCCAAATCATGGCAACATCCCATGCTATAAATCCCATGGCAAACAGTTGCTTCCCCATGTCTATCTCAATAGAAGACTATGAACTGTTCCTCCAGGAATTTGTCCATACCTTTTTTAAACCCAGATACGCTAACCGCTGTTACTACATCCTCCGGCAAAGAGTTCCAGAGATTAGAAAAATATTTCCTCCTATTTGTTTTAAAAGTATTCCATGTAACTTTCCTCAAGTGCCCCCTAGTCTTTGTACTTTTGGAATGAGTAAAAAATAGATTTACTTCTACACGTTCTACACCACTCAGGATTTTGTAGACCTCAATTATATCTCTCCTCATACATCTCTTTCCAAGCTGAAGAGTCCTAACCTCTTTAGCCTTTCCAAATATGAGAGAAGTTCCATCCCCTTTATCATTTTGGTCGCTCTTCTTTGAATCTTTTCTAATTCCGCTATATCTTTTTTTGAGATACGGCGACCAGAACTGAACGCAATACTCAAGGTGCGGACTCACCATGGAGCAATACAAAGGCATTATATTATTCTTATTCACCATCCCTTTCCTAATAATTCGTAGCATCCTGTTTGCTTTTTGGCTGCCGACGCACACTGAGCAGAAGATTTCAGTGTATTATCTACAACTACAACCAGATTTTTCTTGAGTGATGACCCCCAAGATGAGGATACAAAATAAATCTCCCCTACCCATAATTTTTTGACCTTCATATGCTCTGCTTCAGTTAACCACATCTCCTGGAGACATGCGATGCCAGCCCCATGCCTCCTCAATTTCATTAGGATTTTGTCCTTTTCATGGGGGCGGTAATACCCCCTAAATTCCAACTTATTCTGTTACATGGGGTCAGCATCCCACATCCACAGGAGAAGATGATATTTATATCGCACCTCTTTGACTGTTGGTCTGGGCGCCCAGCCCTCACCCAGTCTATAGGATATTCTCTGTGCCCACACTACATAGCCACATCCATTGGGGGAGCCACTCCAAAAATGTTTCAACTCAAATCTTCCCAGTCCCATAACACAAACGCAAAACATCACCATCAACCCATCCAGAACATTCCTTCCCTTTATTGTGCTTAGACCACTCCGTCTCCCCCCCCCCATCCTCCCCTACAACCCCTGGTTTCTGCCCTATACTCTGTAAGGACAGAATGAAGTCACAAACTAAGCAAGGGGTCCCGCTACCTCCTGCCTCTGCAGTTACAAAGATCCCCAGTCAGCACCCACAAACAATTTTATACCCTGTGGCACTGAAGACTCGCAGGTCTTGTTTTTTACCAGTCACAAAGGTGATGATATTCCATTATGATAGTGCTGTGCTGCTGTAGAGGAATCAAAAGTATGCCTCTGGCCCTCAGTGTTGATTTTTAGGAATAGGGTATAATAACATGAAACACAGTCCTTTAGTGTGACATGTGGAGCAAACCTGATGAATTTCTGGTGCCTCTCCTGAAGCGCCATTGAATAATCCTGAAAAATCAGGATGAACTCCTCTTCATATTTGAGCGATTCTCTTTTCTGTTTGAATCCTCTCAGGATCTCTCTTGTTAAGTGGCAATTATTGGCACTGATTGGCTTGTTAATTAATTAAGGGAAATGGAAATGGGACTTGATATACCACCTTTCTGAGGTTTTTGCAACTACATTCAAAGCGGTTTACATATATTCAGGTACTTATTTTGTACCAGGGGCAATGGAGCGTGAGGTGACTTGCCCAGAGTCCCAAGGAGCTGCAGTGGGAATTGAACTCAGTTCCCCAGAATCAAAGTCCACTGCACTAACCACTAGGCTACTCCTCCACTCCAGAACAGGGGTAGCCACGGTGGGCCTGGATGGGCCCAGGCCCACCCACTTTGCCTAAGGCCCGCCCATCCACTTCTTCTTCGCTGGCTGCCTTTTCTCCCCAGCTCCGCTTCGCTGCATCGCTCTGCATTCTTCTTCTCGCCTGTCACGCTGCACGCAGCGCTGCCATTCACACATGCAGCTGCGCTCCCCCCTACCGCATCTATCCGGTCCTAACAGGAAGTGCATCAGAGGACCGGATGGACGCGGCAAAGGAGAGTGCGCAGCTGCCTGTATGAATGGCAGCGCTGCGTGCAACGTGACTTGCGAGAAGAAGAATGCAGGGAGCAACGATCGTGCAGCGAAGTGGAGCCCGGGAAGAAGTGCGCATAGCTAAAAGTTTGGGCTCAGCCAAGGTACCGGGCAGGCAGCGGAGCAGAGGGAGAAATCAGTTGTATATAGCGGAGGAGAGGGAGAAATGCTGCCTGGAGGGAGAGGGGGATAGGGACAAGAGATAATGGGGTGGATGGAGAAGGAGAAATGTTGCACGGAGGGGGAGGGAGAACACAGGGAGAAATGTTGGACACAGAGGTGAAGGGAGGGATAGATGGTGCATGAGGGTGGAGGGGAGGAAGGGAGAGAGAGACAAAGGGGTAGAGGGGGGCAATAAAGGAAGAAATCTTGTATATGGGGGTAGAGGGAGGGAGAGATGGTGCCCAGAGAAGAAAGGGAGAAATGATGGACATGACAGTGGATGGGAGGAAGGGAGAGATGCTGTATGGGAGGAGGAGAAAGAGATATTGACCTCTGGGGCACAAGGGAGGGGGGAGACAGAGATGGTGGACAGTGGGAGAGAGGCAGAAATGTTGGACATGTGGAGGAAGGAAGAGAATGCTGCATGGGATGGCGGGGGAAGACAGATATTGGATCTGGGGTACAAGGAGGGGGAAAGAAGGATGTGGATAATGGGGGAGATGTAGGACATGGGGTTGGATGAGAGGCAGGGGAGATTCATAGGAGAGGGGAGAGGGAGGGATATTGGATCCAGGAGCAATGAGATGATGGAGAGATGCCAGACAATGGGAGTGAAGGAAGAGAGGGGAGAAATGCTGGACCATGGGGGACAGGGAGGAGAGAAGAGAAAGGACAGGGAGATGTTGGGCTACGAGAGCAGGGAGGGAAGAAAGAGGGAGTAATACTGAGCTAGAAGGGTGGATGGAGGAAGATGCTGGGAATGGTGGAACCATGTGGAAGAAGGTGGCAAGAAAATGGATGAGAGGATAGTGATTACAGAGGATAGAAATTTAGTAATGGGGAGTAGATTAAAGATGAAGGGAATGGCTGGAGAAGGAGTGAGTTGGGTAATGGAGAGGTAGTGGTGAGAGAAGAAGATGGCGATCTGATAGGCAGCTGTAAAGTAAAAAGAAGGAAAGAGAGTAAAATTTGAGTTGACAGGCAAAAAATAAAAAAAAAGAGGAAAGAGCTAAAAAGGAATGATCAGTATGTCAGAGGTAGATGTAGTGAGGGAATAGACAGTAGAGAGGAGAAAAGACAAATGGACAGCAGTCACTTGAAGGAGAATTAGTAGACGACAGACAGGAAATTAGAAGCAACATAATGGAAAAAATAAAATGTCCAGCATCAAAGGTAGAAAAAGCATTTTATTTGAATGTTTAAATGGAATATGTTAGCTTTGTGAAGCCCAGCCTACATGTCTGAGTTAATAGACTTACCACCCAGAATCGCTAAAAGATCATTCCGAACTTTCCTCAACCTCCACTTCCCTAATTGCAAGGGCTTGAAATACAAGGCGCTGCACGCATCAACCTTTTCTTACATGAGCACGCAGTTCTGGAACACACTGCCGCGCAACCTAAACGATCTACGAGCAAACCACCTTCCGCAAAATACTGAAGACCCATCTTTTTGAGAAAATTTACGGAAAGAACCAAAACACATAAAGCCCACACTCACTGTTCAGTAATGCATCAATACAGCCACTTCTGAACTCTCATCCCCCGAAATCTCACCACACTCATACCTTTACTCACAGAAAATGTATACCAAATGTTTTCCTGTTATTATATATTGCCCCTTTTTGTCTCCCTTGTTTCCTTCCAATTTTCAGTGCTTTTTCCATTATTATATTCCTTAACGATACTTTGACTTTGACTCAAATAACTCATCACAATGTAATCCATAACCGAGTTGTAACAAATTGTATTTCCATGATTCATAATGTATTGTAAGCCACACTGAGCCCACAAAAAGGTGGGAAAATGTGGGATACAAATGCAATAAATAAATAAATAAATGTCTTTGCATTGTGTTCAGTAGAAAGGAAATGCACTTTTGGTTTTTATTTCTCCAGGGTTGTAGTACATGTTAAGTTTAACTTCTTGGGTTCTCACTTCAATTTTTGTGTAAATATTTTTATTTCTAACTTGTGATCCCTTGTTTGTTTTGGTGAGGGTCTGTCAGTGTGATAGTAATGGCAGGTACAGAAATCGGAAGGGAGGCAGGGAAGAGGGGGATTGGAGAGAGTGCCCTCCTTTATTTTCTGACCTGGGCCAGAGCATGTCTAACACTGGCCCTTACCCTTGCTTTATAGCTGGTGGGGCTCCCCAAGCATCCCAGCTGAGGACCTCCTCCAAAGGCAGTCAGAACTTGCTTCTACCAAGCTCTGCAGTTGACAACAGCATCTATGAGTTACTGACAACTAAGGATGCAAGGGGTGCCAGCTTCGGTCGCTTAGGGATGTTGCTACTGCCTGCCAAGCTTGGTAAATGGAAGTTCTGGCCACTTTCAGAGGAAGTCTTCAGCTGACAGAGTTGAGGATCCTCATCAGCTAAAGTATTTATATTTTGAGGTGAAGGTAGGGCGAGGAAGAGAAACTTTTGTGCCACCCACTTTGGGCTCAGGCCCACCCAAAATTGGTTTTCTGGCTACGCCACTGCTCCAGAATATGACTGGATTTGTGCATACAACTTAAGTTGCTCTATATAGAATCCCGGGGACAATCTCATCACAAATTTGTATTGTAATTCTCACAATCGTACATTATCAGTAACTTCCCTCACTCCTACTACACACAATTTCAATTTTGCACCTTGGAGCTCTACTTGTAGTTCCTCCATCTACAGAGTAACCAAACAGGCATAATCTATCTCCAGCATCATCTCTTGTAAATATTTGTGATGATATGCCAACAGCACTTCCAATTGGGAGCCAAGGGTATACACTATAGACAACATTTCCAGCAGAAAAGCCTTATAAAACTACCCCTCACATATCATATTTTATGTTTCTCTGAGCTCAGAGCTACTAGTTCTGAGCACAGTGTGAACTACTACTAGCTCTGTCTGCTTCTGGTTGTCTCACTTCTCAAACTATTTCTCATTTCCCCACTTTTCTCTTAGACTGTGACATCTGGTCCCACACATTTACTTTTGAAAGACTACCTTGTATATTGGGAAGTGGAGCCAACTGGACGTTTGATAGTATCATGGAGATATACATAAGTACATAAGTATTGCCATACTGGACAGACCAAAGATCCATCAAGCCCAGCATCCTGTTTCCAACAGGGGCCAATCCAGGTCACAAGTACCCTAACAAGATCCTGAAAAAGTTGAATACATTTTATGCTGCTTATCCTAGAAATAGCAATGGATTTTCCCCAAGTAATTTTAATAATGGCTTATGGACTTTTCTTTTAGGAAGCCATGCAAACCTTTTTTTAAACCTCACTAAGCAAACTGCTTTTACTACACTATCTGGCAAAGAATCCAGAGTTTAATTACACATTGACAGGAGGTATGATCAGAGTGAAGAAATATTTTCTCCGATTTGTTTTAAATGTACTACTTTGTAGATTCATTGCGTGCCCCCTAGTCCTAGTATTTTTTGGAAAGAGTAAATAAGCGATTCACCTCTACCCATTCCATTCCACTCATTATTTTATAGACCTCTACCATATCTCCCCTCAGACACCTCTTCTCTAAGCTGAAGAGCCCAAGCCACTTTAGCCTTTCCTCATAGGGAAGTCATCCTATTCTCTTTATCATTTTCGTCACCCTTCTCTGTACCTTTTCTAATTCCACTATATATCTACTATGGACACAAGAATATAGTACAATGGGCCCAGATGGGATAAGGAAGACAGCAGAGCCTCAAACTGGAGGAAGCAAAGTTATTAAAAGACCCAATAAGACCTGTGTTTTTGCTGATTGCTGAATCAGGGGTCGTATATAATTGTTTCCTTAAGTGAAACAATATGAAGTCATCCATTTAGGCCACTACACACTATTCTTCTGTGACTTGGTTGTGTTGCTGTTTCTCTCGTGATTTGGGTATTTAATATATCTACTGTGGCAATGACAAAGTTGGGAGGAACAGTAATATTATCCAACTGCATTTAGACCTACTAAGGAATAAGGAGATAAAGGGAGTTGCCTTAGGTCATAGTCAGTTCAAGAGTGTTGTCTTGAGTCCTGAATGGATGGCAACACAGTGCTCTGACCACTAGATTATATGGCTTCTATTGTTGATTGAAGGCTCTTATAGTCAGGCTTTGCTCATTTTATGACTATGGCAGGGGTCCATAGTGAATAGACCTCACTATGCTCGGTTGTTGCTTTTTCCTATTTTGTGCCAGACATAGAAACAATGGAGGGAGGAGGAGGGAGCAAAAGCCTTCATGCAAGCCAGGAAGGGTGTGATTGTGACCAGATATCCTGTGCCAGATCTACGACATGCCAGCAGATGGAATGTGCAGACAGAGAGACTGAGAAAATGAGAAATGCTTTGTCAGCACCTCCTGGCCTCATCAGTACCCTGCCATGAAACTTTGTACCCCACTTATTTTTCTTCCCTGTTATTGTCTGGGCATTTCGAAGCTGGGATTTTTTTTTTTTAACATTTTCCTTTCAATGCTAAATAATGAAATGGTGCTAAGAATAGGGCAGGGAGAGTTGAATGGAGAAGGTTTGTGTCTCGATCTGAATTGATGCCTGATTGCTATATGCAAACGCTTGAAGTGGTTGCCGAGTGAGTCTTGAATCTAGGAGCTGAAGCCTGGGGTGTAGGTCAATGGAGTTGGCAATGCCCTTGGAGGATAACATTCCATGGGCAGCACATTGGAAACCAAGGGAGATTACAGTTGGGGTGAAGGTGTCCCAGAAAGGAGATCAAATAGCTATTTAAAAATGAAAGTAAATAGAAAAAGGAGAACAAAGATGGCAGGATACCAACCAGTGCACTTGAATACAGAATAGTAATGATTTGCTAATAAGCAAACAGCCGAGTTTAACTGAGCCACGCACACTTGGGAAGATAGGATATGCAATTAAAACATAATACATCTTTTTCTTCCCTGAATTTTATTTTCTCTTTCTCTCTCTTTCATTCTTATTTTCCCTTATTGCCTTTTTTCACCTTTTATTCCTCTTTTTCAAATTCTTTCTTTCTTTCATCTTTTCCTATTTGTTTTTTTCTTCTTTTTCCTTTGCTCTGTATTGTCTTTCTTTGATTTTGTTTCTTCCCTCTTCTATTCTAGTTCATTTCTATTTTTTGCTTCTCCTGTGATTTCTCTCACCCTATTTTTCTTTTCCCATTTGCATCTCTAGTGCACCAGGTTCCCAATGAGATTGCGATCAGATGTAATATATCAATGGCTTTATGTCATTTTGTAATCATGGGTTTAGAATAGAGTTTGGGTAAAGGAAGACCATTGGGTTGATATTCAGCCCATGGCAGTAAGTAGCCTGTAAACCATTCACAGCTGCAGGCTGAATTAACTCCAGAGATTCAGTGCTAGGGCATGTGCGGCCTCCAGAATTGACTACCTGAGTTAGTGCACCAACTCGGAAGCTATTTGCATACCATCTCTATTCAGACTGGTGTGCAGTTATCTTGGCAGATAAAGTTAGGACAGCCTTTGTCCACTCACTTAACCAGTTAGTGGACTGAGAGCCAGATGCACTAAGGTCATCGTAAAGAATCTCTCTGTATTTCCATCTTGGTAAAATTTACCGATTTTTGAAATGCAGAGGGATCCCAAAGCGAATTACATGCAAATGAGCTGCTCACTGCTTTTGTGAACAGTTCATTTGCATGTGATGGGGGGAAGCCAGTTGGTCAGCTGAGCATGTGCAGAACAGCCAATCGTAAAGCGTGGCTGCTCTGCACATGCTATAGATGGCTTTCATACATGCAGACAAGCTACTTGTATGAAAGCAATTTGGTAGCCTTTTTTGCTAGCATCTCATGGACAGCCATAATAACAAACCAAGCAGTTCTGGAATGTATCAAACAAAAAATCTCACTGTAGGACAAGGTAGCAAAACAAAAGTTCTCCTATTTGGTCACTGTCATGAAATGCCTAGCTACCCACCTGGGGTTGCCCTGCAGCCACTTAGAAGGTCTATCCTTAGCACAGCTCAGGTCCACCTGCACCTGCCGCTCATGCTCTACACTAGCACCCTCCTCCCACCGATTGGGTCACAACCGCCTCTGGGTTGAGTCTCCCACTCTCAAATTATCCCCATTGATTTCTAGGTTACTGAAGCCACACTCCCAGTGGTCCCACAGTTCCCAGAAAAAACTCACAGACCCAACACACAAACCACCAGGATTATTTATCAGTCCAGACAGGTAGAACAAACAAACAAATGTATTATTCTCAGAACTTGGAACAGTGGACAAAAAGCTGCAATTAGCAAACAGTAACAAGTAACTGAAAAATGGATCAATTAGAAAACTAACTAAACATTTGCATATTTCCTAGAAAGTACCTGGGGAGATCAGGACATAGCTGTTCACCAGTTATCAAATATAACTGGTTTTTACAGGGCTTCAGCAAAGAGCTCTCTCTCTCTCTCTCTCTCTCTCTTCTCCTGGGCTGAAACTAAAGCAACAACCAGGAACAACTGCTAGGTAATTTCAAACTCCAGGCCAATCAGAGCCCAGTCAACAAGTTTTAAAGGTATACTGCTGCTTGCTTCCTGCTTGTGTTAAAGAAAAAGAACATTCAGTTCTCTATAACAGCTTTACAGCAAAGAAACACACCTAATACATTTTACAGGCTTAAAACACACTGTTTCTTCACAGTCACATCATGCGAAGCAAGTCCCTTGAAAAAGACATCATTCTTGGAATGGCTAGTGTCAAAAGAAAAAAAGGCTTCCCAAGAATTCACTGGGTATATACTATCAAGAAAGATACTGGAATGAATGTAGCAGAACTGAAAAAAGCTGCGAGAGATCGGAAGGCATGGAGAACACTGATCCATAGAGTGACTGAAGCCGTATTCGACTGAATGGATAAGAAGGAGCCTTTGTGTTTTATTTTTTTTTTTGCATACATATTTTGTAATGATCTTTCAGCCACAGCTGGCTTGAGAATCCGTAGAAGATTAAACTGCTTTAAACATGAACAGAAATGTTTCCACTACAGCTGATGATTTCTTTTTGCAGCGGCACAGTTAAATTTTGCTGCCCTCGAGGAGGGTTGATGAAATGGCACTTCCTTCTTCAGTTTTCCTTCTGCTTGGTAGGGAGAGATGGCTACACTCCCCGAGAGTGGAGGAAATTAATATGTCATCACTGCTAGAGATGGGTTGCCAACTCGGAGGCATATCTAGTAGGTGTCTTGTGTGCAAGGACGGTGAGCCCTTAGGTCCCGTAAGGCCCCGAGGGACCTTAAAGAACAGCCGTGCAACCCCAAGTCTTCACCCGCGGCGACCGCCGTTCACCAAGGGTTGAGCCCCCTGCAGGCGGTCAACGGGACTTCAGGAACAGCGGGGTGCCAAGCTGACCCGAACAGGGACCAGGAAAGCAGAGGGCAGATGGAGAACGAGAACATCCAATAACAGTCAAAGTTCAGGGCAGGCAGCTTGATTTCATTGGTGATTTCTGTCAGTTTGGTTTTGTAAGGAATTGTGACATCGTCTGCATATATAAAAGGGTTAAGGCCATGGTTGGATAAGGATTTGACAAGTGGGGTCATCATTAAGTTGAACAGGATCGGTGATAGCGGTGATCCTTGCAGTACTCCACAGTCTGCTTTCCACGGTGATGATGTTTGAATTTGATACTGTGGAGGGGGTGAAAGCCTGACTGTGATTCGTGTAATATTGAGAATTTGTTTATGTAATCTGTAAGTTGTTTGGTTACCATGCGTTCCATCTTTGACCACCACAGGGATAGAGGCTACTGGATGGTAGTTAGTGATTTTGTTTGTTTTTTTCTTGGTATCTTAATAATAATGAGATGCATTTAAATGCATGCAAAATCTCATTATTAGAGATATTGAATGATGTAGCTGTGGTGAATACTACAAACTGTGTTATTCCCAGAAAATGATACCACCATCTTCTGAAGTGATTTTTGCTTTATATTCATAGGGCTGCTCCCTGATGCAGTAACCAAAACATGGCCCATGTCGACAGTTGGTCTGATAATGATAAGTATTTACTTCAGCAAATTTGACTTGTCAGTACGATTTAAGTGATAAAGAGTAATATAAATTATTATAGCAATAAATACAATTTAAATAGGCTGGAAAGTAACAAAACCACTATTAGTTCTGAACTGATGACGAAAAGAGGCGAGCCATGAGTATGTTGCTCATGTGAAAGTCCCCAATGATGGTTCAGCTGTGGTTTCGTCAATACAGTTACTAAGTTAAGGACAATTTAGCAAGTGTAGGATTTGGCATAGCCAGCAATAAGCTGGCATCATTTTTCCTGCCCAGGAGCATTCGATCACTAACATGTAGCCTGATGCTCCTGGGTGCCATATTAATGGGGCCAAAGCAAACTCTGTTTCTCCTGTCTCCTCATCAAAGACAGTTCCCCTGAACACAACCCACAGAAGATACACTATCTGAGCAGAACTCCTACCGATGAGCCCCTCTTACCCCTGACAGACACTACTTTCCTGTAGTTCCCCTCAACCCCCTCCCGGCTTACAGTAATGTATCCATGGGGCCTAGGGATTTCCAGAGGCCTATGTATACCTAGTATACCTGAATGTAACTCACCTTGAGCTACTACTGAAAAAGGTGTGAGCAAGTCTAAGTAAATAAATAATTGTGTACCCCTACCTGTAAAATATGGCTGCTAGGCGCCATTTTGTGAATAGTACAGTGGTGGAGAGCGATAAAACTGCAGACACTGCGAGAGGGCAACAATAGCGGGGGTTCAGCTCCTAATGAAGCGAATGCGAAACAGGAGCTTGCTTAGAGCGAACCTACTAGAAAACGCCCAAAAGGATAAGTGCTAATAGCTGCAATTAAAATTTAAAAAGTGTATGCGAATTAGCAACATAAAGAGGATTTTAGACTGATGAGGATGCCCACCTGTAACCACACTGGGTAAATCAATGACCAGCGGCAGAGCGGAGCGGTGCTTTTCAATACAGAATGAATTTGCACCAGGTTATCTGAAGTCTCTTACCTCTTAACAAAAGACTGTGTGGTACTTTGTAGTTTGCAATAGAGATATTAGATAGAGAATAATACATAGGCCAATTTTTGCCATTAACCTGTGCAAATATTTCTGTTGTTGATCCTGGTGCCTAATCTCTTCCTTCCATTCTCCCATTATGCTTTATTATTGCAGTAGAGGCAGTGCATGCAAATCTCTCTCATGAATATTCATTGCGAATATCCTGAAAAGCTGATTGGCTGGTTTGGGAATCACTGTGCTTAGCTATAGTGATAGTGGCTATATATTGCCACTATCTGTAGAGCTGGTGGAAATCAGCAATCTCTATCTACACTCAGTGCAGATAGCAGAGTTGACTATACATTATGGACTAAATTCAGTAAATGGTGCCTGAATATGGGGCGTGATAAAAATGTGTGCTGAGCAGAATTGCGAGTTGGATGATATTTATAAACTAGCGCGTAGTGTTGGGATCTGCACCCAACATTTTGGCCCACCTCTCTGCCGCCGCCCTCCCATCCCCCGCGGCCACTATCGCATCCCTGCTGCCACCCTCCTGCCACCCCCTCACCACCAATGAAAAGGTATCTTGGCTGGTGGGGGTCCCCAACCCGCCAGCTAAAGCGTTTGTCCCGCACTGGTCTCACAGTGCCTGCGCTCTGTTCTGTTTCAGTCACGGGACAAAAAGTAGCACATATGAGTTTATCTTGTTGGGCAGACTGGATGGACCGTGCAGGTCTTTTTCCTGCCGTCATCTACTATGTTTGCTTTAGCTGGCGGAGGTTAGGGACCCCCCACCAGCCAAACCGGGAACCCCAGAGCCAATTTGGGGGGCCCAGGCCCCCATGGGCCCCCATAGCTACGCCACTGCTTGTTACTCAATTAAATTGTGTATACAATTGGGCATGTAACTTTAAGTGCTGTTCACAGAATTTCTTTGGATATATATATAAACACTGTTGCCACAATTAAAAAAAATATGCTGATTTAAATATTTGACCCCCACAGGTTTTTACCCCATTATATGAAAAATTTGGTAAGGTAGAGGAGAGGGAAGATACCAACCCACAGTATCTGAGTTACCTCCCTGTCACTTACTGCAGACAGAATGAGCAAAGCGAAACTAATTTGGCTCCACTGTGTTCACGCCAGGTTCATGCTCAGTGGGATGTGACAGTTTTCATGACATGTGACAACAAAGACGGTTTGGGCGGAGGCAGTGTCAGGGCAGTATCCAAAGGGGACATAAAATTGGGTCATTCCCAGAGTTCAGGATGGAATACTTAGCCTTAAGATCAGCCAGGAACCTGAAGTAAGTAGAAACAGCTGAGAATAAGACTGTTTCAGGGAGCTTCCAAAGCTACACCTCTAGCCATAAGGGATTGGCTAGGGTTTAGGCAAAAATCCAGTGGCTGACCACCTTAACTTGCTGTCAAGCCTCTGGTTTGAGAAATCCTTGCTGTCAAGTCTTTCTGCTTCAGTCTATTACCTGCTTCTGACCTCAAGTTGCAGGCCTGCTGTTCCAGTTCACTTCCAATCATTATTCCAGCCTTGTTACCTGCTTTCTGAATCCAGATTCAGGTCTGGGGTCCTGGTTTGCCTGCTAACTCCAGTTCAAAACTTGCAGCCTAGATCTGTCTCCAGTTCTGTTACCAAATTATTTCTTCTTATTTGCAGGTTCCTGTCTGTGCCTCTGTCTGTGTGAGTTCACACACTGATTCCACTTGAGTTCCTGCTGGTAAAGTTCCAGATCAGACCTTGGTCTAACAGGTGCAGCTTCTAATTCCTGAGCACATTTTAGCCTAGGCCTGTCTCAGCTTGCATACCACACCTGGGCAGTAACCTGATAGGCAGATAGGGTAGTTATGGTGAGGTGACCTGCTGCACTCATTAGAAGAGGGGATTACTGTGTGTAGAGTGAAAATCTCTTCAATTAATGAATCTCAAAGCAGCCCCTGTCATGCAAGGAGTCCCCCCAAAAAGCAAGGGCCTAGTTGTATCCATTTCCTGATCTCCCTAACATTTCCCAGTGTTCTTTCCCAAATTATCACTTGAGGGCCCTTAATTTTAGCATATGCCACTCAGTCATTTGATTGGTTGAATAATGTTATGACTTATAACTACATTTATTATGTGAGTTGTGCATTTGTGCCAAGCAGACCTCGGTCAGTTCACAAAGCCATCCCGTATATATTTCTTTGAGTTCTTTCTCTTTACACAATGCATCTGTTCCCCATCCCCCAACATGTGTTTGCTGTTATATCCAGATGTCCACAGCTTGTATAAAATAAATATTTAGAATCAGACTTCTGGTGAACTCCCATTCCACTCCAATCCAATGTTTGTCCTGTGCCAATTCCTGAAAAGACCAGCAGGCCAACTGTCTAGTTAGAACAAATGGGGATACCTATGTGAGGGAGAGAAGGGGAAAGGTTGAGCTTTCAGTGTTTAATGGCAGTGGTATATCAACAAATTGCACAATCTTAATGCACTGACCCAACTATTTCAATATGCTCTGCCACTGCTGTATTATCCAGATTCTTAATATTATGTTTCAAGGGATGTGTTTCATCAAATGGTCATACATTAATATGAAAAGGTTACACAATAATTTGAAGCCGGTGAATGAACTCAGTGCATCCATTGCTCTAATAGACTCACATCTACTGCTGCACCAACCTTCAACACAACCACTTGCAAATCATCTAAATAAAGTCATGTTAGTGGCCACAAAATGAACAGATTGATCTTTTTAATGACTTGCTATGAGGAAATCATCCTCAGTACTTCTAGTGGCCAAGATAAGGGCTTCTCAAAACTCTCCGATGGACCTTTAACCAATCAGATTTAAAGGATATCCACAATCAATATGCATGAGGGATTAGCATGCAGTAGCTCCAGTTTATGTGTAACTCCTTTGGTCTCCGGATTCCATTCAGGGCCTCTAGCCTGAAGTGAGATTGGTTGCACACATTTCAGGGGCTGCAGCTCACAACACAACTAGGAATATAACTGCTGGTATCAGGGGTCCTGAGATGGAACCAGTTGTCACTGGGAGGCCATTGGCCAAGGGGTCTCTTAATCTAAGTACATAAGTATTGCCATACTGGGACAGACTGAAAGTCCATCAAGCCCAGCATCCTGTTTCCAACAGTGGCCAGGTTACAAGTACCTGGCAAGATCCCAAAACAGTATAATGCTGCCTATCCTAGAAATAAGCAGTGGATTTCCCAAGTCCATTTTAATAAAAACTAACTGCTTTTACTATATTCTCTGGCAATGAATACCAGAGTTTAATTACACATTGAGTTAAGAAATATTTTGTCTGATTCATTTTTAATTTACTACTTTGTAGCTTCATTGTCCTAGTTTTTTTGGAAAGAGTAAACAAGCAATTCACATCTACCTGTTCCACGCCACTCAGTTGTCTTTTCTCCAACCTGAATAACCCTAGCCGCTTTACCCTTTCCTCATAGGGAAGTCATCCCATCCCCTTTATCATTTTTTTCGACCTTCTCTGTACCTTTTCCAACAAAATTCACAGTCTAGTCCAAAAGAGTATTCTGAACCATAAATGCTTACAGAAAGTTAATTAAATAATTGGAAAGGTTAGGTCAGTTACACTGCAATTATCTTGTTTCATTTTCTTAGTTAGTCCAACTTCTTCTGGTAGAATGGGTTGGATTCCCTCCCCATATGTGGTCTATTCTAGTTTGATTATTTTTTTTGTACATTCCTAAGACTAATGATGACATTGCCTTTGTTTTCTTATAATCATATTTCATGTGTTTCAAGGTTTTCTTAATGGATATTGAAAGGTTGTAAAAGTAGTAAAAGGTGCACAGTTGAAGAAAAAAACCACACCAAGGTAGAAAATCATAAGATTTCAAATTTGTTGGATGTTCTTAAAGAAACTTTTAGCTTTCCAATGCTTTCCTCATTCTTCCTTCATTCCCCAAAATGATCTACTTTCTTTCTTCCTCAAAGACAAAGGAGCTTATATTCAAAGCGATTTAAGACAGTAGGAGAGGCTCCTGCCGCATAAATCACTTGTTACAGCCTGCCCCCTGATATTCAGTGGCACTAAAGTGTGCAGTGTCAGTCAATATCACCTCTGACCACTGTCAAAAAAGGGGGCAGTGTTAGGGAAGAGCCTAGGGTTATATGACTGCTAGTAATATTCAGTGCCAGCAACCGCATAGATAAGTGGCCAGATTTAGGACAGCTCAGAAGCTGTCCTAACTTTGGCCTGCCTAGCTATGCAGGTGTGTGCTGGGTAAAATGTTAGAGAAACTATTATAAACAACCAGTGGCGTAATGAGGGCAGGGCAGTGGGGACGGTCTGCCCCATGTGCACGCTGCAGTGGGGTACAGGGAGCAGCAGCATGGCTGTCAGCCCCGCTGGTTCCCTGCTTCCAAACCAGGGCAGGGAACTGGCGGAGCCAACAGCCACGCGACTGCTCCCAGCACCCCAGGAGGTGATGCGCCGGGAAAGGTGATGCATGGGGGGGATGTGATGCACTGAGGGGGGTGATGCAGCGGGGGGGGGGGGGGGGGTTGATGTGCCAGGGGGACAAGCAGCAGCAATCTGCCCTAAGTGCCAGCCAACCTAAGAACGCCACTGTTTGTTTATAATAGTTTCTCTAACGTTTTACACAGCACACACATCACGCTCACTAATCTGTAATTTCTTTGGTCATCCCAGGAACTCTTTTTGAAAACTGGTATTACATTGACCACCCTCCAATTTTCAGGTACTATAGATGATTTTAATGATATGTTACAGATTACATATAGTAGATGTGTACCTATTAAATGTATGCTTTGTAAGATACATGTGTATTTACAAAATAGTGCTTAGGCAGAAGTTTTGCATTTATGCACACATATACATGTATATGACATTATTTTAATAATTTACTACTACTACTATAAATCATTTGCATATCGCTACCAGTCGTACGCAGCGCGCATTGATAATCAGTATATAACAGTCAACATGTACTTTATAGGATTACCCTCCACATGATCAATAACAAGCTAGATCAGGCTTTTTTTTATTTTGCTGTGTTTCTACCCAGTAGTGTGTGGCTTACAAGGTAAACTCTCTTATTCCCTTCCAAGTCTGCCACCACTATCACTGTGGACTTTCTGAAGGATCTTTCCACCTGCTACTACTAATATTGTGCCTGTATGATAGTCTTCACTAAGGAACGGTCCCAATAATATAATCAGTTTGTAAGGTCAGAGTGCATTCATTCGTAAGTTTCATCATGGACTCACTCTATTCATTTGTGTCCTACCTCACTCATTACTGGCAAAATAACGTAGGGATAGAAGACATGCCATATCTCCACACTGACCATTGGATATAGTGTTCAATTTGGGACTAGGCTTGTTCTTCATCTTCCTGGGCATAAAAGGCTCTATCCTGGTTCAGCTTTGCTTCTACACTCATCCTGTTATTTTTCCAAGTGAAAACATGGTCTACTGCTTTGGCCACCCCATTCAATTCAGGGTTCAAGACCATCTTGAGGATACTCCCAAGGAAGGTTCATCAACAAGCAACCCCAAGGCTAAGCAGACAAAATCTAGCTTGGTCTCCAAAACAGGCAATCTGTGCTCTTGTCCTTCTTGATGAACCACAGACATGTACTAGACAGAGAAACAGTCTCTAATCCAGGCATTCTCTAACTTTCGCACTCTTCAACACAGTTGGCCTAGGTGAGTGGTGACATGGATAATAACCACCTTTCAAGTGGTGGGACCTCTCCTGACATCTCTTCATATATGCATTGAATGGTAACCCTTCCCTGACCCTGGACCTTTGGAACATCTTCCTCTTCTGTGCTTGGTCATATAGAAGACCTTAATTGAAGGTTTCTGCTTCTTCATCTACTGCCATTTTCACATATGGGGGAAAGTGCTGGTGGTGGATCTCCTTCAGCTCCCAACTCCTAGCAGACCCAGGGCACAAATGAATTTTGGGGGAAAGGCATCCCCCTCCCCAATACTCACCCCTTTCACAGCAGCTGATTGGGTCTCAGCACTCCTTAGAGTAGCACCTTGATTTACTCTGCTTTTAGTGCCCAACAGCACAGATGAACACTGATTGGCACTCAGCTCCACTGAGCTTTCTACACCAGTAGCTGGTGACTTAGTCCAAGGGCCATGCTTTGAATCTTGTTTCCTCCTGGGTCCTCTGGCTATTGACTGGCAGCGTGTCCAAGGAATTCTAAGACTTATAAATGGCATGACTGCAGAATACACATTTGAGAACCACAGGCTAAACCTCATGGTCACTGTGACAACTCTGGCATTTGGACGGGTCTCGGTAGTCTTTCCTTCCGTGGTTCACTTTGCATTGGTCCTTGGAATCTTCTGACTCCTTACACTCTCTTCAGAACCTCAGAGGAGTTCCTTTTCTTTCTACTTCAAAGGCCTCCTCTGGCCTTCCACTCCTTACTCAAAAACATGGTAGTGTAATGGCTTTAATAAGCCAGAAACAACAAACCTCTGTGGTATAGTGACTTAGCCAGCCAAAAACAATAACTTTGTCCAAGGCTTTGCTATTTATAAGATCATAATTCCTTCCATTTTTGGTCCAAACTCCTACTCTTTTAGATACTTTCCAGGTCTTGGAAGGTTCTGTAAGTATTGACAATAGCACTCCTTTTGACTGGTAAATACACTAGAGGTCTCTTTATATGCAAATTTTCTCTTGCATATTCATTGTGCATATCCTGAAAACCTGACTGTGGGGTCCCCATGACAGCTCTGGCTTAGATATTGTATCCCACTGGCCCTTAGTTGTAACATCAATAAATGGTGCCCTGTGGCCCTTAACTACCAAATAATGTCTTGCCAAGGGGCTCTTTCCTGCCGTGTTCCACTTATGGATGCATGTTTTGTTTTCATAAAGTAATTGAGAAAGGGGCATCTTACAGCCCCAAGCATCTCTTTCCAGCACATTATTGCTTGCTAGCATTTTTGGCATGAAGACAATCTACAATTAGAAACAGATTTATAGCAAAGCTGTAAAACACTGCAGATGAACAGGAACTGACTAGGTTGAAATGGTCTCTGTAGGTGCATAGCATTAAAATGTATCACTCTGCACTTTTTTGCAGGAGAAAATAATTCTGTAAGTCTGTGACCAAGTATACACAAGACGGAGAGGTAGAAAAAATCAATCAGGCAGCTGGTATTAACCCAAGCACAAAAGATATCAAATAAAGTTGAGCAGTAAGAAAAACAGCCATGGACTTCTGGCAAGGAAGAGAAAAAGAAATCCCTGGGTGGACTTCACAACCCTTATCACCTTACAGGGCAAACTAGAAGGCCATTTAGGTGCCCTTTTACAAAGGTGCACTGAAAAATGGCCTGCAGTAGTGTAGACGCGTGTTTTGGGCATGTGCAGAATCATCTTTCAGCGCACCTGTAAAAAATGCCTTTTTAAAATTTTTTCAGAAAATGGACATGCGGCAAAATGAAAATTGCCGTGCATCCATTTTGGGTCTGAGACCTTACCGCCAGCCATTGACCTAGCAGTAAAGTCTCACACAGTAACTGGGTAGTAATGACCTACGAGCGTCAAATGCCACTTGGCATACGCCCAATACGCGTGTCCGAAAATAAAATGCATTTTTCAGATGCACGTATCGGACGCGTACGAAAAATGAAGTTACCACAAGAGGCACATGGTAGCCAGGCGGTAACTCCATTTTGGCGGGTGTGCGTAGACGCTTATGCGGCTTAGTAAAAGGTCTCATTAAGTCTTTATCTGCTGTCATCTATTATGTTATTATGAGCTCAGAAAGCAAGAGCAATTGAGTTCTAACCATGCTCCCTCAGAAGGGTAGAAAAATACAAACAGAATAAGAAATTAGAGAAGGAGGGGAAAGAGCAGATAGCAAGAAAGACTGGGCAAAATCAAGGCCTGGAGAGCCACCAAATAGCTGGACCCATATAATGAATTTCAAGAGCAGACCCAGTAAATTCATTACATATACTGTAGTAAGGCTGAAGTACAGAGAGGAGACTCAGAACAAATTGCAGTGGGAGCATTGAGCAAAAATGGTGAATAAGCTCAGCTTTTCCCTCAGCAGAGTATCAATAGTTTTTTTTCTTTTTCTTTATTGAAATTTTCAATATTAAAGTCCGCTAACAGGAAAGCATCAAGAAAAGAAAAGAAAAACATTCCAGTAGCAATATAAGAAAGAAATTTAAATATCAATAGTTCTGCGTAGTTAGTACTATACTCAGAGTAGGTTTTTTGTTTTGTTGAATATTGCAAATAAGATTGTCAATCCTTAAGTATTTTTTTAAAAATCCCATTGATTGCTTTTTGTTTTGTTTTGTTGAGAAATCAAACAAAAATAGACAAAAATGTCTGTGCACACCCCTACAAAGACATTTCCTTTGGGTAATGAGGGTAATGAGGGTTTATAACTGTGCACAGTGGTGAATACAGATGTGTACATTTCACTCCACAAACTTTGCAGATATAGACCCCATTTTACATAAAATGTAGAGATGATAATTGAGACATCAGGTCAGCAGTTTTGATGTTATTTTAGAAAAGGCTTAGGGGCCCTTTTATTAAGCCACTGTAGGGCTACTGCGCACTACCACCGGGGTAGAATGGGCATCCAGCAGTAATTCCAAAGTTGGCATGCGCTGTTTCCTGCATAGAAAATAATTTTATATTTTCAACCATGGGGGCATTCCTGGCAGTAATTGGCAGCACAGCCATATTGCCGTACGCTGCCTGTTTACCACATGAGTAGCACGTGAGTCCTTATTTTCAAATAAATAGGTGGTGGTAAGGGCTCAGGCAGTAAATAGCCACGTGATACTTTTAATATTAGCACACGACCATTTACTGCCCCATTTATAAAAGGCCTTTTTACCCGCTGTGGTAACAAATGGCCCAGCTCACACCAATTTCATGCACCCACACTAGCACAGGCCACTTTTTACCACAGTTTAGTAAACGGGCCCTCGATTACACACACTGCCTGGTTACTGCTGGGTTAGCGCGGGAGCCCTTACTGCCACTTCAATGGGTGTCAGTAAGGGCTCCGGTCACATGACCATGTGTACTGGGGGCTTTTTTTCCCGCAGTGGTAAAAAGGTCCCTTGTGTACGGGAAAAACGTCCCCCGCCACCAGCGCAGGGCCCTTTTTCCCGCAGCTTGGTAAAATGTAACATGTAATAGATTTGGCAGCCACACTGCCAGGAACTTCAGGACACCGGTTAGGGTAAAAGGAAGGAGGATGGTGAACATGGAGCTTGATTGGGCATGCTCACTAGGCACAGGGTAATAATTGTATTTTTTTAAGCAGCATGTTGCTAAGGTTATTGTTAACAGGTTGTATCAGGCTTATAGTTTCCAGAATGTGGGTCTAGTAAGAGGTCACCCATGGGATACTAAAAAGCCCTTCCTTGCTCACACCAGAATCCTGAAGAAGCTAAACCTCAGAATAATGCTTTTGAAGACAGGTTAAAGAGACAGGTACAGCTTTTGATTTAAAAGTCCTGTCCTAGAACATTAGGGGATTGAACAATCCAATCAAGAACATGAAAATATTAGCTTATGCATGTGCAATCTATATATAAGAGGCATATTTAAATTTCAAAGACTCTGAATGGCTAGGTGGTATGACATGGTGAAAAAATGTAGCATGGCAGTACTGATACATAAGTTTTATAATATACGGTTGTCTCCCAGTGTGCTGACAAGGAAAGCAGATGGATTTATATCATAATAGTCCTAAGAGGCCAGAGCTTTGGGTTGTTCAAAATCTATGCCCCAATAGCAGAGCATCTCCTTTTTTAAGACTCTGGTAGAGATAATAATCAAACAAGAAGACACACCACTAGTGGTGGGAAGTGATTTCAATATGATCTTAGGCATTTTACTGAACAAGAAGTCAGGATCACCATTGAAAGCCTCTAAGCCAGACAAGTTTTGCAATAATGGGAGCTATGGGTTTAGAGGATGTCTAGAGAATTTATCATCCCAGTGAGAAGGATTACACTTTTTATTCACCACCTCATAACACATATTCACAAATGGATTTCTTTCTGGTCACCAAGCAATTATTATTCAATGTAGTTGTCTGAGATTTACTCAATTGTGATTTCAGACCATGCCACAATTTCTTGCATGCTAAGTAGCTTTGTGGAGTTGGATTACTCATGACGGTGGAATTTTAACTGTGGTCTGCTCAAAGTGCAGGGGTTTCAGCAGTATATGGAAAAAGTAATACAAGCTTATTTGAGTGAGTGTGGCTGCCAATATCCCCTTAGCAATATGCCTTCAAAGCTACAATTAGAGGTACCGTAATTGCATTTATGCAGGGTTCCACAAACAGCAGCAGGGCCAACTCCAGTAACTGGAGGCTGAGACGATATTCATAAAAGAATTCCAAGTACACTTAAAACTTCAGGTGTCAATACAACCAGCTTTATAGTACGCAATCTAGTAATTCTGTCTTCCAGCAAAAGGCATATTACTATGAAGAGGGCAATTGAGCAAGCTAAGCATAACATAGTAACACAATAACATAGTAGATGATCGCAGATAAAGACCTGTAAGGTCCATCCAGACTGCCCAACAAGATAAACTCATAGTATAAAGTATAATGTGATATTACATATGTATACTGGATCTTGATTTGTCCTTGCCATTTTCAGGGCACAGACTGTTGAAATCTGCCCAGCACTGACCTTGTTCTCCAAATACTGAAGTTGTCATCAAAGACCCACTTCAGTTCATCCAAATCTGTCCAGCCATGATCAGGGCACAGACTGTAGAAGTCTACCTAGCACTAGCCTTGTTTCCCAATTACTAGAGTTGCCATGGCCACTGCCTTGTCGCATTGTTTTGTTACCTTAAGATCCTTAAACACCATCACCCCAGGGTTCCTCTGCTGAGCTCTGCTGATCAATCTCTCTCCTATCATACATCTCCTGTGTTACTATTTTACATTTTTAACTCTATGGGTGTAAGGGAGGATCCCTGCTTTAACAATAGAGCAAAGTCAACAAGTTTTCACTCATGAAGAGATATTATCAACATTTATCAGTTATTATATGCATTGCACACTGTGAACACAAGAGGAGTTCAGGACATAATTACCTGATGTTTGAGTGAAATTCCTCACCTTAGATTGGACAAGAGACAGAGGGAGACACTTGAAGTGCCCAAAATAGCACAGACGATCCTCTATGCTATGCAAACTTTTCTACCACATAAATCACTTGGCCATGATGGGTTTTCCATGGAGTTCTACAGGATGTTATTGGGAAGTTGGCGTATTATTTTAATGCTCTAGTGGTATTAGAAGTATGAGTCCAAAATGGTACAAAATGGTATCACCCAATCTCATTGATTAATACAGACTGTAAGATATATTCTGGCCACAGTGCTGAGTAGGGTGCTGTCAAAGGTTTGGAGAGGAGCAAACTGGGTTTATGATTGGGAGATCCTCTACTGATAACATATGGTTTTTGTGTGACCTCCTTCAAATTGCCTTACACCAGGAGGACTTGGAGTTAGCAATGTCACTGAATGTGAAGAAGGCTTTTGATAACATGGAATGGGAGTAATGTTTTCATACTATTCAAAAATGGGATCAAACTGGTACCATTACCACTAGACTTTCTCAAAAGCCAGTTTGTATTTGGACCATTTCACTCATAGATACATAAAGAACCTTTTTTTACAAATACAAGGACCTCAAAGCTTCCTAGTGAGACTGTTCATTCCTGAACGATTCCTCCCTTGTTGATTATGTCCCCACTGTATCAGGAGCAAAGTTATATCATTGGTCCATATGTTATTCTATATAGGGTAAAAAACAAACCAATGAAAAAAACTCCCGTTATGGAGAAAAATCATTAGTTCCTCCAAAAAACCTTATGATCAAATAATGAATATCTGTGAGAAAAAGTGTCCGAATCTCTCAAAACTACAGTACTACAAAAATATATAATCTAATTCTAACTATTTGAACCCGACCACTGTATTTAAGCAAGCAGGGAATATTTAACACAACCATCCCACAAGTGGTGCACCACTTCACTTAGCTGCAAAAGAACAGATCCTTCTTAAGTTCTTTTCCGCTTCTGTTTATGGCTTTCACTTCTCCCCACTGCTGCTGATTCCTTCACCATTCACTATTTACCGGTTTTCAGCAGACTCCAGGATTCTTCCGGTTTCCCCGTGCTCAACGTCTGATCTCCTTCTATATAAAACATGGTCAAAGTTAAGTCACTCTTAGATTCCTCATTCTTCTACAAGAGCGCCTTGTTTTATGCTAGAAACTCGCTGCTTCAGGAAGACAAGTTGAATATCCATGTCCTGTTGCTTGTCCCCCTTGTCAATGTGCTTCTCTTGACACTAATATACCTCTTTAAGGGGACTAGGCAGGGATGCCCTCTTTCTCCCTGGTTAATTAACATTGCCATTGAACCTTTAATATTAGGGATTAAAAACAATCTGGTTATTATGAGCGTTTGTTTCTGAGTTATGGAAGAGCTGTATGGTGAGTGGATTCTAGTCACTGCAGACTTCCAATTTTATAAACTATTAAACTCCATCAAGTTTAAGAGAAATATGGTTGTGGACAAACTATGGGAAAATAATTGGGAAAAAGTATGGATGACACAGGGTGGAGAAAAGTATGGCAGTCAGTTCTCTCTGTTTCACCCTGTCACTACTACAATCCACTTATTTTAATATGCATAGAAAGGCATTTTGAAAGGACGGCCAAGTCAGAACATCCAAAATGGACTTTCATCTCATATGTATTTTCGAACAGGATATATAGCCTGTTCAAAAATAAGTGAGATGGACGTCCATGCACTAAAAACATCCACCATGAACATCCATTTTACAAACTAAAATGCTTAAAGTTTGAATGGAAGAAAACAAGGCGTATGGATGTCTGTATAGCAGCATTCTTAGAAAATGGCCACATAGACATCCATGCAGAGCAGAAGGTCAGTAGGTATTCTGTTTCTGGAGGGCTCACAATTAAAAACAAAAAAAGAGTTAAAGTTGGATTTAAATCTGGGTCCCTTGGTTTATAGTCCACTGCATTAACCACTAGCCTACCCCTCAGATCTGCTTCCTATTCTGTTAAGGAAGAGTGGAGGAGTGGCCTAATGGTTAGGGTACCCATCTTGACAGTCAGAGGTGGCCAGTTCAAATCCCACTGCTGCTCCTTATGAATTTGGGCAAGTCACTGACTTAACTCTCCATTGCCTCAGGTACAAACTTAGATTGTGAGCCCTCCAGGGACAGAGAAATACCCACTGTACCTGAATGTAACTCACCTTGCGCTACTAGTGAAAAGGTATGAGCAAAATCCAAATAAATAAATAATACCTGAAGCTGTCATGGAGCCTGGTATGTTCTGCTGGTTTCACTTTCAGGGGACAGGAAGGGGGACAACAACCACTGGGGGATTAAGGAGGTGTCACAGTGGAGAAGACATACTGTGCTGTAACTCAGCTCTGGTGTTTGTATGTGTATAGCATGCAATTTTATTTTAGTGTATTGTTTTTTAATTGTTGTATTTTTATTTATGCAGACCCTTAAACCAGGCATTTGCCGAAACATGGGCTATATCGGGTCTTACAATAAATTGCTTCCTCTGAATTCTGGCTCTGCCTTACTGTTCCATCTGTGGCTCTATGCACTGTCGCCGTTCCACAATTATTTGTGTTGCTGTTTCCCTCTGATTTGCTTGGTTTAATACCTCCACTGAATAACTGCTCAATCAGAGCTCCTTTCTGTAACCTGGGTATTCCTGAAACAGGTTTAAATAAAGACATCCTTCTTTTTAGACATGGATGTTTCTTCTCCTTCAGTAATTGCTAGTCCCATCCGAAACATACCCAGAACCCCCCCCCCCCCCCCCCCCCACCCCCCCCACCACCACCCCATGCTATTTGGATATACTGCAGTGTTGGACGTCCTTATTTTGCCTTTACAAAATCAGGATTTTGACATTTGAAGTACATGGACATCCGTTTTGGCCTTTTGACACATCTATATGCTTTGAAAATGAGCATAGTAGAGTAATATGTAGGGCCTGATTTCAAAGTGATTTAAGCAGGCAGGCGAGGCTTCTGCCCATTTAAAATCATGCTTCATAGGCCGATCACTGGTATTCAGCAGCACTTAACCAGGCAGTGCAGCTGAATGTTGGCACCAACTAGCCAAGTCAAAACCAAGCCGGAGAGACGTTCATGAACAGAGTCAGGGAGAAGTTATGTAGATGCTGACACTGAATATTGGCCGACTCCTGAATACCTTCTGGGTTGATGAGCCAATGCCCCACTTTCCATGCTCCCCCAATCGCTCTGCACTGTTTATCCACACACCCTAGTTCCAATGGTCCCCCCATGTTGGATCACCCCAATCCGCTTACCATGACCCCCCTCTGATCTCTGACTCCCCCTAAATTCATCTTTAAATTAGAAGCCCCTCCATAGTCTGAAGCTCCACTCCTCCCTCCCTTCCCCAGGCTCAGACCTCCCAAAACCCCCAAACTAGGGATGTTGCCATTTTTAGACCAAGAAGTGATGGGGCAGGAGCGAAAAAAGGATTGCTCCAGCCCCATCCTACTAGCACCACGGAGCTCCCCCAGGTAAGTCCCAGGAATGAAGAGGGGGTCTATGGATGTCCAGGGGGATAGGGAGGGGTGCAGCTTCAGACTATAGAGGAGCTTCTGATTTAAAAAACAAATTAAGGGGCTGGAGAGCAGTAAGGGGCTCATGATATGGAGATTGGTCTAGTAAAAGAAATTACAACCAGCAAAGAGTCCAGTTTACTTAGGGACCACTATAGCTGCTAGAGCTCTATGCTTTATTACATGGGAAGGACAAGTTTCATACTCTCCCTGGGACTATATCTCATGTTCCAAGGAAAACACCTTTTGAAAATGTAACTGGCCCAAACAATGGGAGTCTGTGTACTTCCCGTCTGCATGAAAACAAGTCCAAAGTATGGACAGGTACACACAGAAATTTGAAAATGAAGTCTCTATGTATATTCAAATGGCATTTTTATGCAGATAAATGCATGCTTGCCCTCATAAAACCTTTTGAGTATTGTCCCCAAAGAGACTGCAATGCCAGCCACCAATGTTGGAGTCAAACAATGGTAACAAAAGCAGCCAAACTGGACTAATGTACTTTTCTTACACCCACTGACATCTCTTCCATTTACTGCATGTTATTGATTGTTCCGCCTTACTTTTTTTTTCATCCGTTTTTTTTCTTCTCATAAATGGTATTTTAATTTGTCTTCCAGGAGGAAATGCCAGCATGCTTCACATCTGGAAATGGATTTGTCAGCATCTGGAACAAAGAGCTGCCCTGACTGAAACTGGGGTCTCAGACTAAGGAGGTTGAGACCACCAACAGGGAAAAAAGAGTGAAGGGATGTACTGCTGGGGGAAAGGTCTTCATGTTATAGCTTCTCAGGGTAGTATCCTGCATGCCCACTGATTGTTGATAAGACACATGAATTTCTAATGGTGCTGCATTAACATGCTCATGCTTATCCACTTCCTTACAGTATAGAGGGATTAATCAAAACTGTTGCAATGTGAGCTAGAAAGCATGCAATGAATTCTTAACAAATATGAAATGACCTATAAATGACAGGAGACCACTATCTGTAAAACATGAATTTGATTAATAAACAGCTGGTGTGCTAAACTCAGTAATGCTTTAATTGATGGCACGGCCCCATCTCTGTCTGGGCCCATGCTATCTTTGTGCTTGTGGCGTTAGACACACAGACTCAATATAACAGCAATATCATTGTGTGCACATGAATTTATTTCAATAAGAAAACCTCAGATCTGAGTATACTAACTACCAGGGCCTCAGAGTCTCTCTATGCTTTACCCCTCTGCTATTTACCGGGACTACTTGTTTTGTAAAACTTTAGCCTTTTTGTAAGAAGAAGTGAATATGGTATGATCTTAAAGGAAAAGACTTAGACTGGACTCGTTTTCAGTTTGCACAACAAACAAAATTACTCATTTTTCAAATTAAATATTAGGGTCTTAAAATTTCATAGGGGTCAATATTCAAGAATTACATGTTCAAAATCAGGAGTAGACTAATGGTAGAGGAACAGGCTGAGAACCAAGGAAGTCAGTCTCAAATACCACTGCTGCTCTTAGTAATCTTGGGCAAGTTACTCAACCTTCCATTGCCTCAGGTACAAATTTACTCCTTGATATTCAACTCATAACAATCAGCAATTTTAAAGCCACTGATGTGCTAAATTAGACCTTGATTGTCGATGCAGGGCCTAATCTGGGCACCAGCTTTGAATATTTCAGTCATGTATGGCTGCCGGCAGTTATCCAAGAGCAGGTCAATATTTAGATCAGTGCTCGGATAACTAAGGAGTATACTTATCAATATGGGCTACTATTAAGACATGTTATTTTCCATGGACTCATACTATTTTAGCAAAGGTCCCATTTGAAACAATGGGACCTAGTTACTAATAACCCAGGTTAAAAGTAAAATAACACATATAACAGTAGCCCATACTGATAATTTCCCCTCCTAATTAAAGAAAAAAAGAAATATCTCTAGAAATTGAAATCACTTCTATATGTAATAAATATGAGCCAAGTATAGGGCAATTGAGCCACTGTGACATCACTGAAGTGGTTGGCTCTTAGACATTGGTGGAATGAGTCATTATGACATCACAATATCAGCTCTGGTTATCATAGAAACAGAGGAACATAGAAAAATGTAGGCAGATAAAGACCACATGGCCTATCCAGTCTGCTCATCTATGCCATTTACTCTCACTCTCTTAGAGATCCTCTGTACTTGTTCCAAACTCTTTTGAATTCAGACATTGTTTTCGTCTCCAGCACTTCCACAAGGAGGCCGTTCGATGAATTCACCACCCTATCCATGAGGAAGTATTTCCTCAGATTACTTCAGAGTCTATCCCCTTTCACCTTAATCCTATGCCCCTTCATTCCAGAGCTTCCTTTCTGCTGAAAGAGAATCGCCTCCTGTGCATTTAGGCTCTGTAGGTATTTAAATGTCTCTATCATATGTCCCCTCTCCTGCCTTTCTTCCAAAGTATATTGATTGAGATTTTTAAGTCTAAAGGAGTCATATTAGCCTGGGTATTTAACATGACATAACATCAGTTATTTCTCAGTTATATCGTAAGTATATAAGCCTTGCCATACTGGAACAGACCAAAGGTCCATCAAGCCCAGTATCCTATTTCCAACAGTGACCAGTCCAGGTCACAAGTACCTGACAATATACCAAAGAGTAAACAGATTTTATGCTGCTTATCCTATAAAAAAGTTGTGGATTTTCCCAAGTTAATCTTCATAATGGCTTACAGACATTTGTTTTAGGAAATTATCCAAATCTCTTTTAAACCCTGCCAAGGTAACTGCTTTTGCCACATTCTCTGGCAACAAACTCCAGAGTTTAATTATATGTTGAGAGAAGGAATATTTTCTCCCGTTTGTTCTATACTCACACTGCACATAAATGGAACATTTTAGAAGCTATTATCAGGTTAACTAATCATAAATAAAGTAGGAAATATTTATCTTAAGAATATTGCATATCCAAATATCCAAATTTCAATCCTACTCTGATAAAAGTTCATAGATGAAATAAAATATTGATATTGTGGTATGGAATAAATGTTCATTACTTTGATCAAGACTGTAGTCTGTTGATATTGTCACCCCCTAGTGGCGGAGTAAAAAATTACAATAAATAAATAGTTTGATAGAAATGTCACGGTTTCTAGTAGGGTTCCCAAATAAACTCCATGCAACCAAAGGATTTGAGAAAAACTTTTTTTTAGATATTTTATTACGTAGTAATAATAAATGGAAACACTTGGATATGCTTCTTTAAGTTGGTACCAATTGTTAAAGTTAGATGGTACTAAAGAGAATGGCACAAGGTGTTAAATACTTTGTAATAAATTACAAAGGCAGTAAGATGCTTAAGTTTTGCAATTAAAGTTACCGACATTTCAATTTAACTTCTGTAATAACACAAAATTTGTTCTCAAATCTTAATTTTACTTTATAGGTTTTAGCGGATTCACACACATCCTGACTTCCCTCAGGTAAATATTTTACAGCGGGTGTGTACCAGTAGTTAGGAGGACCACCGAGAGTTGGGCAAGGGGGGCAAAATTCCCTGGGCCTGACCTCCAAGGGGAGTCCCGGGCCCAGCGCCGGCAAGCTTCTTCTTGCCGCCTGCTTCTGGGTCTGTCCTCCCCTGCTTCTGTGTGTCGCCCAGGACCCAGATGATTGCATTAGCGCGATATTGCATTAATGCAATCATCCGGGTTCTGACTCCGGGTTCAGACAGGAGCAGGAGAGGATAGATCATGGGAGTAGGCACGCAAAAAGTGGCTTGCCGGTGCCAGGTCTGGGCCCCCTCCCCCTTGGAGGCAAAGACAGAAAGGTAAGGGGGTGGGCAGCTATGGCAGTACGAGTGTGGGGGCAGCAAAGTGAGTATGGGGAGGGCGGCGGCGCGAGTGGGGGGCTGTGGCAGTCCGGCTCTAACCCGGGCCTGGCTATGTCTGTTGGCGGCCCTGGTAGTTAGTATACTCAGATCTGAGGTTTTCTTATTGAAATAAATTCATGTGCACACAATGATATTGCTGTAATAATAAGTCTTTTCTAGCGTTGCAGCTGTCTTGTAGTGGGTACTTTTGGCGTCTCCACATCCACATCTCCTCAGGTGTCAGTGTCAGCTCACTGACTCAAGAACTCCAGGTTACCTACAAGCCTGACTCAAACAAAACTCAAAAAGGGAAAACCTTGACTCCCTATCCTCGGTCTATGCATCTTAACCTTTGTCAGTATCTTCCTTGGCAACAGAGCCTTGTGAACTAACTGAATTTAAATTAAAGGATAAGCAAAGGGAATTTCTATCTAACTCTCCCAGCACATATCCCCTTTCTTGTTTTCTTTTTCCACCTGTTTTATACCCACTACTTGAACTGACAGGCAGTTAAACTAACCTTCCTAGAGGCAGGCCTCTAGTTGAAGGCACTCACAGAGGCATGCTTTCTGATGAGAGCACTCACTTCAGATTTCCTTCTCAGACATTCATGATTGCAGGCTTTTCTCTTCAGGACAGGCACTTAAATTGGTAGGCTTCTTCTGGTGCAGATAGACACTTAGGGGGGTCTTTTAATAAAGTTTAGCTTGAATTATCTGCAGCAGGGTCCATAGGAATACAATGGGCCCTGCTGCAGGTAACTCGAGCTAAGCTTTAGTAAAAGATACCCCTCACAGGTATAGAAGCTAAGACTAGACTGCTTCTTCTCAGGGCAGGCTCTTTTGTTCAAGACAGGCACTTGAAATGGTAGGCCCTCACACTAAATCCACTCAGATATAGGATCTCTTTCCCATTAGGTGCAGGTGGACACTCACAGTGGGCCATCAGGTGCAGGCATTTGCACAGCAGGCTTCATCTTCTCAGGACAAGCACTCATGCTGACAGACACTCAGCTTCTCACTGTTTTGGGGCTCCAGCCATGCAGCTCCCTTCCAGCTTCTTGCTCTTTCCCAGCTCTCTTAAGCTCTGCTCGGGACTGCACTGCTTTTTACTGCCCAACAATGCTCCCAGTACAACTCTGCACTGTTCCCAGTACAGATTTGGCCTATTCCCAGCATAGTACAGCTCCACAGTACAGTACTACTTTCTGCCCAGCCATTCTCAGTGCTCACCAGCACGGCCTTGTGAGTGTTCTGTTACCAGGTGCTCTCCTCATACTTCTGACCATTGCATCCCTTGCCAGAGCCTGTTTTCTGTCCTTTTCTTCTCAGCTCAACCACCGTCCAGTACTGTCCAGGGCTCTGCAGCTCTGCCCAGATATTTTCTGCCCTGCCCCACTTCCTCAGGACTCACCTTTGTTCACAAGGGCTCTCTCTCTCTCTCTCCCTTCCCCCTCCAGGGGATTCAATCTGCAGCTCCCTCTCTCCTCTTCTGGGCTTGCCCGGGCTTGTCTCTGCTGCTGTTGTGCCTTTCTCTGCTTGTGCCTTCTCTGTAGCCCAGCTGTCTCTCTCTCTTTCTCTCTCTCTCTCTTTCTTTCTCTCTCCTGCAACTCTCTGGCATACTCCCTCTAGGTATTGCCCACTTCTGGGATTGCTCTTCCTTTCTTCTCCTCCAATTGACTCTGATTTCACACCAGTCCTCCTTTTTGGCTGCCTCTGCTCCTCTCCCTGCAACTGGCCTTGCACCAGTGGCCCTCTTCTGGGTGCTGTGGCTCTCTTCCCAGCGTACCCCCTCTTTGCCATATCACCAGTGAGTGTGGTGGCTAACTCGGCTGCTCTGCCTGCCTCTTCCCTTTCCCATGGCCCAGAGTGTAGCCGTAAGTCATGATCTGCAGCACTTCTGGGTTCGCGGGTGTTGCTGTCCTGTCTCCCTATCTTCACTGCTGGTTCCTCCCAGAGCCAGCAGCCTGCCTAACGATGCTCCACTTCCCTCTTCCATCTTGAATCCCTCCCCTGGGACTTCCCCAATGCTGGCAACCACCCAAAGAGGGGACACAAGGTAAACTTTTTTTTCCCCTGTATTTGCATTATCTGTCCGATATTTAAAACCATTTAACCAGCCAGAAACCGCTCCAGGCTGGTTAAACGGCACTTAACCAGCTATCTGGCAATATTCAGCAGGAGATAGCTGGCTATCTCCTGCTGAATATTGCCGGTTAGTGCTTAGCAGATAGCTGGTTGTATCACTTGATATAACCAGCCATCCGTCGATATTCAGCGCATTGCCAGTTAAGTTTGGTGGCCAAATTAGTCTGCTAAAATAGTAGGTATATCTTTGAAAGGTTTAAACATAACCAAGCAGTGCTGAATATTAGCTGGTTAAATTTAAACCAGCCAAAAAACACCGGGATATTCAATGCCAGTCACTGGAAATGGCCCAGCACTGAATATCCAGGCTCAATGCTGACCGCAGGAGGCATCCTGGCAACTTTCTGCAGTCTGAAAATCGGATCCTATATATTTGGGTTTTGGTTCCTACCCTTTTTGTGGAATCATTTTTCCTCATAAGTGCTTCTAGGAACAGGAGTGGGGAGAGGATAACCCCTCCAGAGATGAGAGAATTCCCCTCCAAAGATATGCAGCAGTGATAGGGATGCCTCTTCCTCAGGATCTGTAGCTATTTCTCCCGAGCACTGCTAAATCTGAGTGGCACATCCCAGGTCCACCCTCCTAAAGGTATAGCAGCAGACTCATGGCAACTGGCCCTCCTTCCCCTTTATGGCTTATAGTAACATAGTAGATAGCAGCAGATACAGACCTGTACAGTCCATCCAGTCTGCCCAACAAGATAAACTCATAGCATAAGGTATGATGTAATACTTGATGCTGATTTCTCCTTGCCATTATCAGGTGCAGACCGTAGACCTCTGCCTGGCACTGGTCTTGTTCTCCAGTTACAGAAGATGAATCTGTCCAACCACGATCAGGGCACAGATCTTAGAAGTCTGCCTAGCACTGGCTTCACTTCCCAATTACTGGTGTTGCCATCTAATTACCACTAAGCTTATTTGGTTCCATGCCTTCTATACAGGATTCCTTTATGTTTATCCCAAGCATTTTTGAATTCTGTTACCATTTTCATCTCTACCACCTCCCGCGGGAGGGCATTCTAGGTATGTACCAACCTCTCCGTGAAAAAGTGCTTCCTGACATTATTCCTGAGTTGGCACCCCCTGCAACCTTAATTCATGTCCTCTAGTTCTACCAATTTCCGGTCTCTGGAAAAGGTTTATTTGTAAATTAATACCTTTCAAATATTTGTATGCCTGTACCATATCAACCCTGTCTCTCCTTTTCTCCAGGGTATACATGTTCAGGTCCTCAAGTCTCTCCTCATACGTCTCGTAATGCAATCCACATACCATTATGGTCTCTTTTCTCTGAACTGCTTCAAGACTTTTTATGTCCTTAGCAAGATGCAGCCTCAAAAACTCAATACTCCATGTGTGTCCTCACCAACAACTTTTAGAGGGGCATCAACACCTCCTTTCTTCTGCTGGTTATACCCCCTCTATGCAGCCTAGCATCCTTCTGGCCACCACCTTGTTGCATTGTTTGTCACCTTGAGATCCTCAGACACTATCACCCTAAGGTCCCTCTCCTGAGCTGTGTTTATCAATCTTTCTCCACCTATCTGGTGCATCTCCTTTGGATTTCTGCACCCCAAGAGCATTAAATTTGAACTGTCAGACCTTTGACAATTCTTCTAATTTTTGGAAATCTCTTCTCATGGTTTCTACTCCCTCCGGGATTTCTACTCTATTTGCTATCTTTGTGTCATCCACAAAAAGGCAAACTTTCCCCTCTAACCCTTCAACAATGTCTCTTACAAATTTATTAAACAGAATCACTCGATTGATATTTGGTTTAGGAAAATTCAGTGAAGTCAATCCTCTTTTGGACAATTTACATTGGTTAAGATTAGAATCTCGAATACATTTTAAAATAGCTTGTCAGATTTATAAATGTGTTTACGGCATGAATTCTGTTATGGCAGGAAATTTAATATCATCTTCAGGTCTTAGGGGACATCTGAGGAGTTCAAAAAATCTGACCCTTGACATTCCTTCCATAAGAAAAATGAAATTGAAATCTGGCTAGGAACATTCTTTTGTATTTCAGGGCTCAAAAATATGGAATAGTTTACTAGTGTCTATACAATTAATATCTAATTATATCTTTTTCAGAACATTTTAAAATCATATTTGCACTCCTTATAATATTAGATCTTTTTTTTAAAGAACTAACTATATATAGAACTTATATATTATATCTGAATGAGATATTTATTCTTGCTGTGAACTGCTTTGAAGTTTTGTTAAAAGTGGTATAAAAGTCATAGGATAGAATAGAATAGACTAGACCCAAGTACCAACCCTGAGACACTCCACTACTTACATCTCTTTCCTTTGGCATGGAGGAGTAGCCTAGTGGTTAGTGTAGTGGACTTTGTTCATAGAGAACTGGGTTTGATTCTCATTGCAGCTTCTTGTGACTCTGTGCAAGTCACTCAACCCTCCATTACCCCAGGTACAAATAAGTACCTGTATATACTATGTAAACCACCTTGAATGTAGTTGCAAAAACCACAGAAAGGTTGTAGAACCATATCAAAGGCTTTGTTGAAATCCAAATAGATTACATCTAGTGCATGTCCTTCATCCACTTGTTTGATTACTCAGTCAAAGAAATCAGACAGATTCTTTGGCAGGATTTTCCTTTGGAAAAGCCATATTGCCTCAGATCCTGCAACCCGTTGGATTATAGAAAGCTAACTATCCTTGCCTTCAACTGTGACTCCATTATTTTTTCTGCCATAACCATGAGGCTTACTGGCCTGTAGTTTCCCACTTCTTCCCTGTTCCCGCTCATCGCCAATCCCGCAGAACGTCTCCCATCTCTAAAGATCTGTTATACAAATCCTTAAGAGATCCTGCTAGGATTTCTCTGAGCTCCCTCAGTATCCTTGGATATAGCCCATCTGACTCCATTGCTTTGTCCACTTTCAAATTTTCCAGTTGTTTATAAACGCTTTCTTCTGTAAACGATGCAATATCCACTCCATTCCCAGATATACCCTCAGCAGCCGACCACAGTCCTTCTCTAGGATTTTCTTCTCTGATCACCGAAGTATTTGTTTAGTACGTTCATTTTATCTTCATCACTCTCCACATGTTCTCAGCATCTTTCAGTCTTCCAATGCACTTTTAATGGGATGGGTCTAATAAGATTCTGTTGCATAGGTTGTTCTGTATTGGTACAGAGGATGATGGGAATTGTGGAGGGGGTGCCTCTTTCACTGCAGGACCCTTAGGCATGTGCCTTCTCTGCTTAATTTGAAACCTGGAGCTGTTTGTTTGCAATGCCATGCAGAGGCATAACCAGGTTTTGGCATTAGGGGGAACAGACTTTTGTAAAACTGGTGCAAGTGGGAGGCTGAGGGGCCAGATGAGAGGGAAGTGCTAAAGCTATGCAGGGTGTATGGGAGAAGGCAAAGACACAGCCATGATGCTGTGACAGTTTTTGAAGCAATCGAACAAGTGGACTAGTGGAAGTCATATCAGGGAAATATTTGGAAACCACGAAAAACAGTACCATATTTCTAAAATCCACATAGGCGCCATTTCCATCCAAAATCCATTTCAGGGAGCAATCGCTCCCTTTGCATTCCCCCCCCCCCCCCCCCTTGCTACGCCGCTGGTGCCATGACCATGAGCGCCTATAATACTCAGCTTACTATTTAAAGCCTTCAAAATAATTACATTTTAGTGCTGAAGAACCAAATTTTAAATACTGTAAGGATTTAATGCTTACAGGATGATGACAAATTCTGTTTTGTCAGGATGCAATGGGAAAATGTCTTTTTGAATGGAGACATTCATTAAAAGCCAAGCTGCTCCAGGAGGATATTGTCTGAGTAGTTGGCATTGACGGTTCCTGTTTCCTTTTGGAATTCCCTTCCCGGCAAAGAGCAAAGATTCTTGGAAAGCTCTGGCATGCTCTGTACCCTGAGGGAAACCTAGTGGGCATTATTTTCACTGCTTGAGGTAGAAGAGAAGGTAGGAAAACTGTTAGCAGCCTTTACAGCTAACTCACAGGGGACAGGAGAAGAGAAGGGAGGGTAGGAGCAGAGGCAGGGAAGCCTTAGTCATGTAAATTTCCAGTTACAGAAGCTAATAAGCTTTCTCATAAGTGTTTCAAAGAAAGGGAAAACAAGGGAACTCAACAACAGGCTCTTCTCCTATCCAGAGATGAAATCAACGTGCACACACACACAAACACACAATCCCAAGACCAGATGTTTTGTCCTTAATTTACCACATCTGTCACTGAAAAATTGCACAAACCATGCAAGTTACGGGCATGGGGGTCACACTGAAAGAAATTGTTTTGTGTTTAGCATGAAATGTGTCCTATTACGCATGGATCGCTTTTTATGAGGTAAAGCTATATCCAGAATTACTTTCAGAGAAGTTTATGTATGCTTTTCACAATCTGCTGCAAGAATGGATTTTCCTCTGGACAAGGATTTGAGTTCATGGGCATAGATCAACTATTTAACCTCTTGCAAGCATAAAAATATATACTCTGGAAAGGAACAAAAAAGTAAAATGTCCACATACATTGGAAAGTAACGAAAAAGAAAAGTCTCAAAACAGTGTTTTGTCATTGGCCTAAGGCCATCTCATTTTCCTTTGCAGAATTCATTCATGGCATCTCATAGGCCCTGCACTTCTCCCCCACTCACTTTCTAAAAAATAATCACCAGAGACCACTTCCAATTGAAATATTGACTGTACTGAAATCACAGCCTTTGTCATGGGAATTGATTTATGTAAACCTTCCCAGCAAAGCTTTCTATGCCATTCCTTTGAATCCAGTTTTCACAGTCTGAGAAACTCAGGTACAAAGAGATAAAATATCTTCCCAAAGGTTCAGGAAAGCCTCCTGTTTAGAAAACATTTGGGCCAATATTCAGCAATGGTGGCCATCACATTCCCTTAAATGCTGGTGCTGGCATTTACATTAATAAAAAAATTCAGCACAGCTACACATATAGTCAACAGCATTGACTAAACATGTGAGGGTAATCTTATAACAGGCCACCTGATTAAGAGACCAAGTAGTTACTTTTATTGAAGATGGACCCAATTTGGTCAAGTTGGCTCCTTCTTCAGTAAAAGTATGTTGCTTGCATCATTGGTTGTTCCTCCTTCCTGGACCACCTTTGCTGTTCTTGTGCCTCCTGCTATTTTGTAGGATCCATTTTATATGCATGTGAAGGGCAATTCTATAACTAGGTAATTGAGACTGGATGCCCCTTTGTCCACATCTATGTGTGAAAAAGTAGCACTTACCTATTTAAGCACCTTAGGCACAGAGGCACCCATTAATTATGGGTGCCATGGTAAAACTTACTGAGTCGCAAACAGCGACTGATGCACAAAGGGGATTGCATGCAAATGAATGCATGGTCCCTTTTTGTGCATCGGTCGCTGTTTCTGGCTCGAAGTTGTGAGATGCATCTGACAGCTTGCCCAAGCACAAATCCCTGGTGGTTTGATGGACCCAACACCCTGGCACCCCTTCCCACCATCCCTGCACCCCCAACCACAAATCCATTGTGGTCTGGTGGACCCCGCCACCCCCGGCCCTCCATGCAATAAATCCCTGGTGATCCAGTGGACTCTGACACCCCCCAGCAAAAATCTTGCTGGTGGTCTAGTGACCCCCCCCCCTCCTGTACCTTAAAAAGTAGGAGGCAGGAGGGTAGGAACAATACCTCCTCCCTAATACCTCTTTAGAAGAGTAGATAGTGGGGTTCCCCAGGGGTCTGTGCTGAGATTGCTGCTTTTTAACATATTTATAAATGATCTAGAGATGGGAGTAACTAATGAGGTAATTAAATTTTCTGATGACACAAAGTTATTCAAGGTTCTTAAATCGCAAGAAGATTGTGAAAAATTACAAGAGGACATTACAAGACTGAGAGACTGGGCATGCAAATGGCAGATGATGTTAATGTGAACAAGTGTAAAGTGATGCATGTGGGAAAGAGGAACCCCAACTATAGCTACATAATGCAAGGTTTCCCAATAGGAGTCACCGACGAGGAAATGGATCTAGGTGTCATCGTTGATGGTACATTGAAACCCTCTGCTCAATGTGTTGCAGCGGCAAAGAAAGCAAATAGAATGTTAGGTATTATTAGGAAAGGAATAAAAAACAAAAATGAGGACGTTATAATGCCTTTGTATCTCTCCATGGTGCGACCGCACCTCTAATATTGTGTTCAATTCTGGTTACTGCATCTCAAAAAAGATATAGTGGAATTAGAAAAGGTACAGAGAAGGGCAATGAAAATAATAAAGGAGATGGAATGACTTCCCTATGAGGAAAGGCTAAAGTGGCTAGGGCTCTTCAGCTTGGAGAAAAGAGGGCTGAGGCAAGATATGATAGTGGTCTATAAAATAATGAGTGGAATGGAACAGGTAGACGTGAATTGCTTGTTTACTCTTTCCAATAATACCAGGACTAGGGGGCATTCAATGAAACTACAAAGTACTACAAAGTAATACATTTCAAATGAATCAGATAAAATATTTCTTTACTCAACTTGTAATTAAACTTGGAATTCTTTGTCAGAGAATGTAGTCAATGCAGTTCGCTTAGTGAGGTTTAAAAAAGTTTGGATAGCTTCCTAAAGAAAAGTCCAAGCCATTATTAAAGTGGACTTGGGGAAAATCCACTGCTTATTTCTAGGATAAAAAATCGCAAACAAAATATACACAAAGTGTATGAATGCAAATATAATGAACGTAGAGACTAAGTAGTTGTTGTAAAGTGAGGTAGAGTCTCATATATTCAACACGGTAATATTTTCTCACTCAATAGGTGAATAACTAACTCGTGTTCATAGCTTAATCATTGACTCAGCCTCCACCATCCTATTTCTATCATTAATTCATGACTATAAGCTTGTACAACATTCTTAATTCAAAAAATACACACAACGCTTATCTTAGGCAGGTTGGTGCACTCTAGGATAAGCAGCATAAGATGTACTGTTTTGGGATTTTGCCAGGTACTTGTAACCTGAAGTGGCAACTGATGGAAACAGGATGCTGGGCTTGATGGACCTTCAGTCTGTCCCAGTATGGTAATACTTATGCTCTTATCTTTTAAAGTGAGTTTCTCTAAACAAAAAAGGAGACTTTGGGTTCCATTTCACATGGTGACTTTCAAGTATTTCCATAGGTTCCAACAAATGTATTTTTCTGCACTGTTTCTTCCTAGTAAAGACCCTCTCTATGAAAAAAAAAGTTGGATTCTGATTTTTGGCATCATTACAAAGGTATCAACAATTTATCTAATGGGTGGGAAGCACAGCTAGTGTTTCATAGAGTAAACCATACTTCCTTCTCTCTGTCTCTCTCTTTCTCTCTCTCTTAAGACAACAATTTTCCATGAATAAACTGAGAAAATGTGCCTTGGAAGTTGCAGAGAATGGCTTACAAGTTAAAGGTCCCATGTTTACATGAACTTTCTGGGTTCCAAAAGCCCAAAACTTATCCACAGAAACTTTATTAATTGAAATATGCTTGACTGGGGTTTCAATGGGGTTACCTGTTTTGTTAGGATGTGAGTCAGGGATACATAAATCTAGTCATATAGATGTGGAAATGAACCCACAGAGAGGAACAATATTTCAACAAAGTCTCTAAGGGCAACACAGTATTTAAAACTGAGAGGTGTTCAATTGTCATTCACATAGCAGTAGGTACCAAAGCACAAACTGAGCTCATCATATTAGACAAACAAAATCTTAATCTTTACTCCTTTTTGAGTCATAGGTACAGGGAGTTATTACAAGAGGCCTATTCTCTCACTTCACTACGCTTGAATTGGGTTTCTGGTTTGGCAGCCCTTCATTCTCAGAGGTTGTGTTGGGTCTCTGAGGAGAACATTTTTAGTAATTTCTTATTCTATTAGAAATCACATTAAAAATGCAAGAGACTGATACTCAAAAGAGTTTAACAGGCCAGGAGAGGCTCCTGCCCCGTTAAACCCAGATGAGCTGGCTATCCGCCACTTAAGCAGGTAGTGCTGATAAATATTGCATGTGACCATGTCTAGTTAATGTTGGGGTACTCTAGAACTGGCACTTAGTAATGATATTCAATCTGCTAACTGGTTAAGCAAGGGCATACAGTTAGGACAGCTAAAGGGTTTCCTAACTTTATCCATCATGCTTGTCTTGACTCTACTACTAATAATTTCTATAGTGCTACTAGACATATGCAGTGCTGTACACATTATATGCAGGTACTTCCTCTGTCCCAAGTGGGCTCACAATCTAAGTTTTTGCACCTGGAGCAATAGATGATCAACTGACGCCCCAGGTCACAGAGAGCTGCACTAACCATTAGGCTACTTCTCCACTCTGCACCCTGTCCTACCCTCCTTCTTTATTCCATTTCCCCCAATTTTCAGCAGGCTGATTGTCGCCGGCTAAACTGTCTCCCGATATTCAGTGCCAGTCCATGTCCGGGCACCAGCACTGAATATCAGGGGATAATTTGGGGCAAGTAGGCCCAGAGGTTATGCAGGCCTGACCAATATTCAGCTGGAGCCGCATAAGGGTTATATGGCCCCGGTTGAATATCAGGCAGGAGCAACATAACTTTTTGTTTTGTTTTTATTAAAAAAAAAAAAAAAAAGCACCTGAGCACTGTCTCACCCCCCCCCCCCATTCCAATGTCTCCTCTTTCCCTCCTTCCCTCCCCCAAGCCTGCTTTAAGAGTCCCCAGCTAGACCCTTGCCCCCCCCAACCATACATCTCTGGAGGTCCAGCAGGGTTGTTGGGGCCAGAGCGCAGCCCCCTCATTCCTGCCCCTTACGGTGCTCTGTAAAATGGCTGCCAGGAGAGGTCACGGCAGCCATTATGCAGAGGCACTGCAAGGGGCAGGAGCAAGGGGGATTTGCTCCTGCCCCTAACAACTCTGCTGAACCACCAGGGGTGTAGCCAAGCCTGGGGGCTTACCTTCATGGTTGGGGGCAGGGGTACTTGCAGGGTGGATGCTGGCCTGATATTCAGAGATGGCACCCACATAGCTAAGTGGTCTTATTTAGGAGAGCTGTCCTAAATGAAGCTGCTTAGCTATGCAGGAAACAGCACTGAATTTGCCAGCACCCGCATAACCTGGGGCTCCTCCCCAGTGCCGCTCCTGACCTGCTCAGTTTTGTTTGGGCAGACTCATTTTATCTTTTAGCCATGACTGTTACTAAATGGCAATTTTTCACTGCTGCAGGTATTGTTTTTATATGCTAGCTACCTCTCTTCTATCTGATCACTTCTCACTGATGCAGTCTCCATTGAATAACTTTAAATGTTATTTGAGAATAGTTTTTCACTGCTACAGATACTAGATTGTATTTTGGCCATTCCTTTCTCTTATGACTCCTCAAGTCTGTAATACTGTATTTTGACTTTTAACCTTGTCTGTTATTCCACGGAACTTATTTATTTATTTATTGCATTTGTATCCCACATTTTCCCACCTATTTGCAGGTTCAATGTGGCTTACATTGCTCTGCCCTGGCTATTGCCAAGGCTGAATAGAAATACAATTGATAATAATAACACAAGAATATGAGTAACGTGGAGGGGAATAATCGAATGGCGCCGGCGAAATAGATGGCCGGCGATGTATTTTGGCGGCACCGCAAACAGCTGGCCAGACCCGTATTTCAAAAAAGATGGCCGGACATCTTTTATTTCGATAATACGGTTCTGGCCAGCCAAATGCATTGGATTTGGCCGGGGTTTGAGATGGCCGGCTTCGTTTTTTAGCGATAATGGAAAGTTATGTCGACCATCTCAAACCCCAGCCAAATTCAAGGCATTTGGCCGTGGGAGGAGCCAGCATTTTTAGTGCACTGGCCCCCCTGACATGCCAGGACACCAACCGGGCTCCCTAGGGGTCACTGCGGTGGACTTCAGAAAAGCTCCCACGTGCATAGCTCCCTTACTTTGGGAGCTGAGCCCCCCAACCCCCCCAAAACCCACTACCCACAAATGTACTGCACCCACTAAAACTGCTCCAGGGACCTGCATACAGCCTCTAGGACTTATTGCTGCTGTATAGCTTTGGCACACCAGTTCATACCTGAAGACTAATCTCTCTGAACAAGTCCTTTATTTGAATAAGCACGTTTATTCACAGTTAACTGCAGATCAGAGGTTGTGCCCCACTGGCAAATAGTCTCCCTGGTACTGAGATTAGCAGTAGGTCAGAGCTGGCAGAATAGTGTACAATGCCCTCTTCCAGCCATATTCAAGGTAATAACGTTTCTAACATGGGTGACACATGCAAGGGATCTACAACTGGCTTACAAAAATGGCCACTACCTCATGGACTACCAGAAACAAAACAGGGCACACTCTGATCCCAGTTAGCAGGGGGGAAAAGCTCCATGGGAGTAGAGCCCAGTACCCTACACCCACCACAATGCATTGCTGATGTGACTCTGCAGTGCAAATAACAGAAACGGTGCCACACTCACCCCAGAGCCACATCACAAGCAGGCAAAGGCTGTCGGAGGACAGAACACATTCTGCTGTCATGGAGGTGGGTACGGCATTTGAGGCTGGCATAGAGGCTGGCAAAAAAGTATTTGTAACCTGTTTTTTATGCTAGGAGGGGGTTGGTGGCCACTGGGGGAGTACGGGGAGGTCATCCCCGATTCCTTCCGGTGGTCGTGTGGTCAGTTCTGCCACCTTTTTGAAGCTTGGCGTTGGACCCAGGGTATGGAGGGAGGGGACAGAGATACTGGATGGGAGGGCAGTTGGGAAGAGAAAGGAAAAGATGATAGACCTGGGGGTGGTGTGAAGGGGGGGAGAGATACTAGATTGGAGGGCAGTTGCAAAGAGAAAGTGGGAGATGGTGGACCCGGGTTGGTGTGGAAGGAATGAGAGATGCTGAATGGGAGGGTATTCTGAAAGAAAGAGAAAGAAGCTGGAACTGGGGATAGGAGGGAGGGAAGAGAAGGAGAAATGTTGAATCTAGGGGTCGAAGGAAGGGATAGATGCTGAACAATGGGACTGGGGGAGGAAAGAGATGCAACATCAAGAGGGGAGGGAAGAAGAACATAAAAGAGAGGGAATAATGTTGGACCGTGTAGTGGGGGAGAGAGAGAGGAGGAGAGATGGACCATGGGGAGGGGCAGGAGGGAAAGATGCTTAGGGACACTGGAAAAGGGGCAGGGAGATATCAGGCAATGAGACTGGGGTAGGCTACAAAAGTGGAGAGAGGGAGAGGAGATTCTGGAAATGGTGGAACCATGTGGTAGAAGTCAAAGGGAGGTGGAAAGAAGATGAGTGAGAGGTGAATAGTCAGTACAGAGGTAGAAATGTGATAATAGGAAGTAGATGGAAGGAAACAGAAGGATGGGGAAAGAGTGAGAAAATGAGAGAGCTAGGAACTGAGAGGAGATGGCAAATTGTTAGGTAGCTGAAAATTAAAAAGAAGAAGGGTGAGCTAGAGAGAGTGAAATTTGAGTGGACAGAGGCAGAAAAGGAAAAAAGGGAAGAAATAGCTGAAAGAGAAAAATCAATATATTAGAGACAGGTGTAGTGAGGGAATGGAACAAGAAAGGAGAAAATAAAAATGGACAGCAGACACTGGAAAGAGAATTAGCAGAAGACAGACAAGAAAGCAGAAAAAGATAAACTGGGACTAAGATGGAAACACAAAATGACCAGAGAACAAAGGTAGAAAAAGATGTTTTATTTTGAATTTATTAACTGGAATATGTTAACTTTGGGATATGTGCATCACAGCTGTTTTTTGTATTGTATTTTGTGGCGTAGCCAGATGGCTGATTTGGGGGAGAGAGGGGGCTTGAGCCCAAAATGGGTGGGCACCAAAGTTTCTCCCCATCAGAATGCAAAATATAAATACTTGAGTTGGCAGGGATCTCCAAGCCCACCAACTGAAACGTCCTCTTCCAATCTGGCAGCCAGAAATCTCCAAGCTCTGCAGTTGAGGGCAGTATCCCCAAATCACCGCTACCTTCCCCACCACACCACCATGCATGTTCAGATTTCATGAATATGTGAAAGATGAACATGTTGGGGGGGGGGGGGGGGGAATACTGCTGCTAGCTACAGAGCTTCAAGAGTTTTTGTCACTGAACCTGAGGAGGGGAAGGAGGTGATCATCAACTGGTGAGGCTTGGGGAGCCCCACCAGCCACAGCAAGAGAGATGTAAATTTTTTTTTGGGAGGGGGCTAAGTTCTCTGCCCCCATTCATGGTTATGCCACTGATTGCAATCAGAAGAAAATGAAATGCATTTCTACTTTTATTTCTCTAGTGTTGAAGTACTTGCTGAGTTTAACTTCTTGGGGTTCCCAGTTCTTTTGGTGTTCATATTTCTAATCTGTGATCCTTTGTTCCATATTTGGTGAAGGTCTGTCTGTGTTTTGGTTGTGAAGAAGTCATATAAGGTTGCTTTATATATGGTAGTAATGATGGGTAGGGAAATTAAGGGAGGGGGCAGGGAAGATAGGGGATTGGGGGCCCCTTCCTTAATTTCTGCCCTGAGCCCCAGCATGTCTAACACTGGCCCTGCAGACAGATGTCTTCAGCAGCGGACAAAATATACCAATTCTGATAACACAAGAGCCTGTCCATGAAAAACAACAGTGTTAGGCCTCCTTGCTAATACCCAACACAGAACAACCACTACCAACTGAAAAGCTCACTAGACATGATAATAATGGGTCCAAAATATCAGCTAGTCTGAATAGAATGCGTGAAACAGCATACCAATTCCACACAACCAATACCCATTGGATACATCAAAGCAAGGTCCACAGTAAACAAAACAGAAACCATCAGAGACTGGCTAGAGGAGGAACAACTGGCTGGGCCTACATAACCGAAACATGGATAAGATTGCCCGATGACCTGGTTATCAGAGACATATGCCCACCAGGACACAAAATCTCACACAAAACCTGGACCGCTAAGAGAGGGGGTGGAATTGCCATTATCTACAAATCTTTCTTCAACCTTGAATGCACATCTGACCTCATAACCCTTTATCTGGAAATCATGACTTGTAAACTCAATGACCACTCACTCCAGGGAAATATCTGCTTTACCCTATTCTATCACCCATCTGGAAACTGGACAAATGCACAGGATGATTTTGTGAAGTTTATCAAAAACACCTGTACTTACAATGACAGCATGGTTATTCTTGGTGACACTAATTTACACCTAGACTGTCAGAATGATAGGAACACCCAAGACCTAATGGACTTCCTGGGCATGTGGAACTTCCAATGTACAACAACCAACATCACCCAAAGGAGAGAACACCAGCTAGACATGCTAGACTAAAGACCAGATCAACACAACGTACCTACAGCACATCTGTTGAACCATAGCACAACACACCGGAACCTTAGCCCGGAATATGCTGCCTTCAGTTCTGAATCCACATGAGTGGTTAGCACCAATACAGACTCCTCCCCTGTGCCAAACAAAAGGACAGGAAGACAGGTTACTCCCATGCATCACTACTCCTAGACACGGCCACCAGACCAGAGCCGTAGCAAGACCAGCAATGGGACACCTGACAACAAAACACAGGACACAGTCAACAGGACCAGAAAGGTGGTAAGTAACTGTAGAAGAACCTAACTTGCATGTCTAGGGTGCTAAATCTGACATAAATTTTGGCTTGACTAGATACATCTCTCTCCAAGCAAAAATGAAAGTGTCAATACCATCACTTTACAAAGAACCCAAAACTGATAATTGTATGCAATAGCTACAGTCTACAGAAACCAAACTACATGACTGATAAGATTGTAAACTAATTGGTCTGACATACTTCATGATATACAGAAAAAATCAAAGTAATTCATACCACTAACCCCCCCCCCCCCAAAAAAAAAAATCTATACTACACAAAAAGAAGACACAATGCACACCATAAAACTCCTCCTAGGTCTCTAAATCTTAACAGTAACTACCACAACAGGAGCTCTACCTCCAGATGCCACAACATTATACCCATACTATGCAACATACACCACACACCCAGACACACCACCTTCCATCATGTAAAAAAATGATCAATCAAAAGAAGAGATTCATCCACAAACCAAACACAGCAGATGACAAAAAAAAGGGACCAAACCAACTCAAGACAAACAGATGATAACTGGTAAAAATTCCCAAAATCACAATAGAAGAAAACTACCTACTAATTTGAGTGGGATACATAAACACCAAATCAGCTGTGAACAAAACAAAAACTATAAAGGACTGGATTATGGAGGAAGACCTCGGACTAGTTTTCCTTAACGAAACATGGATTCACAACAAAGAAGACCCTGTAATCTTGGACCTCTGTCCTCCAGGATATAAAATTCTATACTGGACCAGAAAGGGAAAGAGGGAGGCGGCATTGCATTAATAAACAGATCCCTCTTCCAACAGAAACCACTGCTGAATCCTTGACACTGCAAATTGAAATCACCTCTGATCAGGATAAAAGACAAGTCTCTACTTAACCATCCGTGCTGCATCATATTCTGCAGACCCCCGGGAAACTGGAGAAAAGCCCAGACAAACCTTATGGACTTTATATAAAACACATGTATAGCAAACCCAAATGTGTTACTAATAGGAGACAATAACCTATATCTAGAAGATCAAAAGACAAACTGCACAAGAGAGTTCAATGAATTTCTTCAACTATAGGAATTCCAATGGGTACAAGTGTACTCAACCCATGTAAAAGGTCACACACTAGACCTACTAGCGTACAAATTCTCAACAGACCAGATCTTCCAAAAAGAACCAAAAATGGACAGAAACTCCTTGGTCTGATCACCTCAGACTAAATATAACCCTCTACTGGAAAGAGAAGGGAGCTCGCCAAACACAAAGCCGAACCTCATACAAAACAAGAGGGAAAGTTGACTCAACAGCATTCTGGCAATCCATGTATGAAAATTAATGGTCATCACCAATCACCTCCATAGAATTTCTCATGGAATGGGACAAAAGATGCACTACCATCCTAGATAAAATAGAACCCATGCGAACCAAAACCTCACAAAAATGCAACACAATCCCATGGTACAATGAAGAATTGGAAGAACTAAAAACACAATGCAGGAGACAAGAACAAGAGCATGGAGAAAAAATAAAAATGAATATTCAATAACCACATGGAAGGAAACCCAAAAGAGGTACAAACACAAAATAAGACAAGCCAAAAGAAAATTCTATAAAGAACAAATAATTTCCGACTATAAAGACACAAAGAAACTATACAAGTTTGTAAACTTGTACAAGTAAACTTGTTTGTAAACTATACAAGTTTGTAAACAATCTACTAGACATCAAAAGTGACAACAATGAGTGAAGACCTCCCACCAGCAGAGGAACTAGCCAAATATTTCAAAGAAAAGATAATCAACTTAAGAAAAAATCAACCTCAGGAAGACACCAACCTTGACACCTTCATAGACGACGAACTAGATCCACCCCTAGAGGAAACACCTGTGGACTGGACCTAGACAAAATTTGCTCAACTTTCCTCTGAGACTAGCCCAAGTGATTAGAAAAATTTCTTCTGCTCACTGCTTACTAGATACATGTCCCTACTAAATTATGAAAACACCCCCTAACCATTTCATTGAAGAACTCACATCCCATCTAAACTGTGAAACAGCTTCTACCTCCAGTAGCATCATGGTATACAAGATTTCAAATGTCAAAGTTAAAAGAAGGCACCCCTTTCCCTATCTCACAGGCATTAGGCAGCTTTGTATCATGATCATGTTTGTATAGTTATAGAAATTCTAAAACACACACAATCATATCTTAGACCAATGGTTCCCAAACCTGGTCCTGGAGGCTAGTCAGGTTTTCAGGATACCCACAATGAATATTCATTGTGGATATCAGGTTTTCAGAATATCATTCTGCACTTTTTGTCCTTTAGATTGTAAGCTCCTTTGAGCAGGGACTATCCTTCTTTGTTAATTGTACAGTGCTGCGCAACCCTGGTAGTGCTTTAGAAATGTTAAATAGTAGTAGTAGTAATCCTGAAAACCTGACTGGCTGGGGTGCTTTCAGGATCAGATTTCAGAACCACTGGCTTAGACTGTACCATAATTAGGGAGACCCTAGACAATATCTCAAGGGGTATAGGCTGAATCAGTTGATTGAGCTAGAATGCTTTTTCTCCATTGCATGCATGGAGATGTCCTTTTGAGTTTTAAACTCATTTATCCCCCCCCCCCCCCAAAAAAAAACAATCAACAGAGAATCTCCAGCTACTCTATGCAGTGGTTAAGCTTATCCCCTCGACATGGAGTTCTATGCTGAACCTAACCATAATCAAGTGAAAAATTTGTTACAAATTTCAAACAATTGTTATTTTGTTGTTCAGTTAGTTTTGAAATGTGAATGTTGCCTTCGTGATTTTATTACCTTCCTATTTTTAATTACTTCTCACTAAGTACACAAGGTCAAAGGACATGAGAGCAATTAGAGAAAAACACCTTGAGCTTTGATGTTTCTTTTCACTGAGCAGTGACTACACATGTAAAAAGAACTAACAAATAATCAGTAAACTAATGGGGAGAAAAAAAGCTGTGTCAGGATCCTCTAAGGCTGGTCAGACAGGAATGGAAAGAATTCATCTAGCTTTGAAGTCATCATGCATATTTTCTCTATTATTGTTATTCCAAGTAAGTGCATGAGTTGGTATCCCTTGGGCCTACTGGCCGCCGCTGAGCTGTGAGTTGTAATCCCAGTGACTCACAAGAAAAGATATCTACAGACAAATGGTCTGATAGAAGTGCTAGACCACATAGAAAACTACAAACAATACCCACCCATTTTAATGAGTCACTCAAAGTCAGAATGGAAAGGGAAAGTTGTATCTGTTCAACCAAACATCAAGTCTGCACGACAATAGAATATGTGGGAGAGAAAGTGACTGGACTGTGGAATAGATGATACTCCACTTGAAAGAACAGCAATGAGTCAAGACTTACGAGGTATAAAAGAAAGAAACATAAGTTTAGGTATAGCATAGACTTTTTGAAAAATATACCCCCTGGTACTAAGCTCATGGTGGTCAGCTTATTATTTAAACATTGGCCACCATTCAGTGACAGTATCCAGATAACTGAATATCTAGATTGGTGTGCTGGTGACATATTTAGCTTCTATCCAGATAGCTTATCTGAAAGCACTGTGAAGGAGTGAGTAGTACAGCGGCAGGTGCCCCTAGGAACACTCTCTTACTGAAGTTCCAGTTTAGCCACCTTACTAGGGTTGCCAACTAGATCCCAATTCACTCAACAAGGTTGATCCACTCCTGGCCTTACTCCATTATATGCAGGGATTTGTGGTTCTGGTTTCCCCATTGGAATCTGTAAGAGAAGCTAGGCTACAAGTCCCTGCATGCATTGGGGTAAGCCCAGGACTGGATCAACCCTGTAGGGTGAATCTGGAACTATTTGGCAACCCTACAGTTTACAGGAGGTGGCACTAAACCTGTCATCTCACAGGCTGCGTCAGAGGGGCGGGGATCAGACGTGGAAGTTGTTAAATGCCCTGGAGCAGAGCGGATCAGGGTGGCCCCAAGGCAAGAGGTCTCCAGGAGAGATCCTGAGGGCAAGAATCCTCATAAGGTGATATGGCTTAGGCTATAGTACCAGGTGGAGTTCCAGGGAAGAAGTGTGGCCCTGGACAGACCTTGTATGTTGAATGAGAAGTCTGAAGCTTATGTGTGAAGGAATTCCAGGGCTGAGTGCTTGTAAGAGAGAAGACTTCCAAGGTACATACGTTCATAAGGGTTGCCATACTGGGACAGGACTGAAGTCCATCAAGCCCAGCATCCTGTTTCCAACAGTGGGCAATCTAGGTTACAAGTACTTGGCAAGATCCCAAACAGTACAATACATTTTATGCTGCTTATCCTAGAAATAAGCAGTGGATTATTCCCAAGTCCATCTTAATAATGGCTCATGAACTGTTCTTTTAGGAAGCTATCCAAACCTTTTTTTAACCCCGCTAAGCTAACTGCTTTTGCCACATTCTCTGGCAATGAATTCGAGAGTTTAATTACACGTTGAGTGAAGAAATATTTTCTCTGATTTGTTTAAATTTACTACTTTGTAGCTTCATTGCGTGCCCCCTAGTCCTAGTATTTTGGAAAGAGGTAAACAAGCAATTCATGTCTACCCGTTCCATTCCATTCAGTATTTTATAGACCTCTATCATATCTCCCCTCAGCCATCTTTTCTCCAAACTGAAGATCCCAAATAATATCAAGATTCAGGAATCCCAAAAAGTAGCAAGATTACAGAATCCCAAAGACTATTACTACTACTACTTATCATTCCTATAGTGCTACTAGATGTATGCAGCACTGTACACTTGAACGTGAAGAGACAGTTCCTGTTTGACAGAGCTTACAAACTAATCAGGACAGACAGGCAAGACAAACAAGGGATAAGGGAATTACTTAAGGTGAGAATGATAAAACAGACATGGGTACTGAACAAGTGAATAGAGGTTAGGAGATAAAAGCAGCCTCAAAAAGGTGGACTTTTAGCCTAGATTTGAAAATGGCCAGAGATAGAGCTTGATGTACTGGCTCAAGAAGTCTATTCCAGGTGTATGGTGCAGCAAGATAAAAGGAATGGAGTCTGGAGTTTGCAGTAGAGGAGAAGAATACATATAAGAGAGACTTATCCAATGAACAGAATTCCCGGGAAGGAGTGTAGGAAGAGATAAGAGTGGAGAGGTACTGAGGAGCTGCAGAGTGAATGCACTTGTAAGCAGGGGTGTAGCCAGACCTCAGCGGGAGGGGGGTCCAGAGTCCAAGGTGGGGGGGGCACATTTTAGCCCGCCTCCCCCAGCCACTGACCTCCCCCACCACATTCGACCCCCCTCCTGCCAACCTCTCCCACCATTTTCGACCCCCCCCCCCACCGTGGTTGCAAGGTACCTTTGCTGACGGGGATCCCCAACCCCCGCCAGCCTTAGTCTTCTTCAGCGCCAGTCTCTGGCCCATTTGCTCACTTCGCTAATCTGTGCTGTGAATCCTAACGTCCAGCACGTCCTGCACATTCCTTTAAGAGGTTGAAAGTGGCGAGGGAGGGTCGAAAGTGGAGGGGGCCCAGACTAAATCTGAGGGGGCCCATGCCCCCGTGGCCACACCTAGCTAAGCCCCTGCTTGTAAGTCAATAAGAGGAGTTTGAACTGTATGAGGAAATGAATAGGGAGCCAATGAAGTGACTTGAGGAGAGGGCTAATATGAGCCAGGGGCATAGCCACGGGTGGGCCTGGACGGGCCCAGGCCCACCCATTTTCCCTCCAGGCCTGCCCATCCTTCGCACGCTGTCGCTGCCCTTTTGTCCCGCGGAGGCAGCGTTCAGCGTTTCCTTCCTACCCTGTCTTTTCCCCAAGCTCCGCTGCATCGTCCCTGCAAATGGAATCCTTCTTCTTTTCGGCCGTCACGCTGCGCTGCCGTTCACACAGGCAGCTTCGCTCCTCCCCCGCGTCCATTCTGGCCCTCTCTGATGCACTTCCTGTTAGGGCCGGATGAACGCGGTGGGGGAGGAGCGAAGCTGCCTGTGTGAACGTCAGCGCAGCGTGACGGCCGAAAAGAAGAAGGATTCCACTTGGGGCGATGCAGCGGAGCTTGGGGAAAAGACAGGGCAGGAAGGAAACGCTGCCTCCGCGGGACAAAAGGGCAGCGGGAAGGTTGTGGATGGGCGGGCTGGAGGGAAAATGGCTGAGCTGCTGGGACATGGGAGGGAGAGGAGGAAGGGAGAGAGCTACTGGACATGGGAGGGAGAGGAAGAAGGGAATGGAGAGAAGGGAGAGAGCTGCTGGACATGGGATGGAGAGGAGGAGGGGATTGGATGGGAGAGAGCTACTGGACATGGGAGGGAGAGGAAGAAGGGACTGGAGGGGAGGGAGAGAGCTGCTGGACATGGGAGGGAGAGGAAGAAGGGACTGACGGGAAGGGAGAGCTGCTGGGACATGGGAGGGACTGGCGGGAAGGGAGAGAGCTACTGGACATGGGAGGGAGAGAGGAGGAAGGGGCTGGAGAGCTGCTGGACAAGGAAGGAAGAGGAAGAAGGGACTAGAGGGAAGAGAGCTGCTGGACATGGGAGGATAGGGAGAGGAAAGAGGGGAGATGGATGATAGGATGCAGAGAGAAAGGGGAGAAACTAGAAGGATGTGGAGAGAGGGAGGAGACTGAACAGAAAAGGGTTTAGAGCGATAAGACCACTGGATAGAAGGAGAGGGGAGATAGAGACACTAGATGGAAGGATCAGGAGAGAGGGTAGATGAGTGGAAGGATAAGGAGAGAAAGAGGGAAGACACTGGATGGAAGGGTAGGGAGAAAAAGGAGACGCTGGATGCAAAAGAAAGAGGGGAGACACTGGAAGGATGGGGATAGAAAGAGGGAGCTGCTGGATGGAAGAGGGAGAGGACAGAGTAGGGAAAGACTGGAGAATAAGAGGAAGGGGCATGTGGAGAACAAGGGTGAGGAAAAGATGAAAGCCATAGGTGATGAACGGACAGGAAACCCTGGCAAGAGAAAGACGAAGGAAGCAGAATCTAGAGACTGGGAGCAACACAATGAGAAAAAGTAAATGGCCATACAACAAAGGTAAGAAAATAATTTATTTTTAATTTAGGATAAAGTAATATGGTACCTGTGTTACTAAAGTTTCAGAGACCAATACTTCCTTCCTTAGGTCAAGAGAGGATATCGTAACAGCATTATACTGACCTGAGGCAGGAGGTTTTGGCCTCTGAAAGCTCACTGAAAAGTGTGACTAAATTTTGCTGGGGGAGGGGGGTAGAGAGAAAATTTTGTGCCCACCCACTTTGGGTTCAGGCCCACCCAAATTGGCAGTCTGGCTACGCCGCTGATATGAGCATAGTGGCACTGGTGGAATATAACTCCTGCAGCAGAATTTTGAACAGAATGAAGGGAGAGAGATGGCTTAGTGGGAGACCTGTTAGAAACAAGTTGCAATAGCCTATGTGAGAGGAGATAAGAGTGTGAATAAGGGTTTGATACTGTGCTTATCCACATCCATATTCAGAATACAAAGAAGAAGAGTAATTAAGGCAGAATTGATGTCAAAATCTAAGTAATCAAATAGCATTGTGAACATCACAGAGCTCCATCTGACAATTCACTTTTACCTCCTTGTTCATAATATTTTTGTTTACTAAATGTTACAGATTTCTCAATTTTAGATGTCTGTAATGCTTTAAGCTCATTGTGTGCCAAGTTCAAGTTCTAGTCTTAGAGCAATCTTTTATGCCTTTCCTCTAATTCAGTATTTTCCTCTCAAGCTCTGCCACATTGCACAATGTTTTCTTGTTGAAGTGCTATAACTAGAAGAGAAAATAATAATTCTCCTCAATATGGTCATCAGCTTCTCCCATCTTAACACAAGCTTGAAATCAGAAGTAGAACTGTAATTATAATGTCTTTAATGTCTTTGCAACAAGGGTTTCAGAGATTTTCAAGTATTTTTCCCCAACAGATAGGTTGATCCTAAAGTATGACAATAATTAATGATAATTAAAAGGAATAATTACACAATAGGTTAAAATACCAAATTTCTATGCTAACAGATATTAATAAAGAGTCTACCTCAGAAATATATTAAAACCCCAATACCAATATCACAATTATAAGTTTCAACATAATCATGATGTATAGATAGTAAACAAATAGTTCAGGTAAATGATAAACAAAATAATATTTCTATCTTAGATTCATAAGAACATAAGAGTAGCCACAATGGGTCAGACCAGTGGTCCATCTAGCCCAGTATCCTGTTTTCCAAACAGTGGCCAAGCCAGGTCACAAGTACCTGGCAGGAAACCCAAATAGTGGCAACACTCCCATACTACAACTATCAGAGCATGACGTTGCTTCCATGGTCTGTCCCAATAGCTGACTATGGACTTTTCCTCCAGGAATTTGTCCAACCTTTTTTTAAACCAGCTACGCTAACAGCTGTTAACACATCCTCCTCTGGCAAAGAGTTCCAGATCCTAACTATTCATTGAGGAAAAAAAATATTTCCGCCTACCTATTTTAAAAGTATTTCATGTAACTTCCTTGAGTGTCCCCTAGTCTTTGTACTTTTGGAACGAGTAAAAAAATCGATTTACTTCTACTCATTCTACACCACACAGAATTTTGTAGATCTCAATCATATCTCCTCTATCCGTCTCTTTTCTAAGCAGACGAGCCCTAACCTCTTTATCCTTTCCTCATATGAGAGGAGTTCCATCCCCTTTATCATTTTGGTTGCTCTCTTTGAATCTTTTCTAATTCCGCTATATCTTTTTGAGATACAGTGATCAGAACTGAACACAATACTTAAGGTGCAGATGCACCATGGAATGATACAAAGGCATTATAGTATTTTCATTCTTATCACCATCCCTTTCCTAATCGTAGCATCCTGTTTGCTTTTTTGGCCACCACCACACACTGGACAGAAGATTTCAACGTATTATCTACAACGACATCCAGTTCTTTTTCTTGAGCCCTGACCCCAAGGTGAACCCTAGCATCAGGTAACTATGATTCAGATTATTCTTTCCAATATGCATCACCTAGCATTTGTCCACATTACATTTCATCTGCCATTTGGATGCCCAGTCTTCCAATTTCCTAAGCTCTTCATGCAATATTTCACAGTCTACACGTGTTTTAACAACCTTGAATAGTTTTGTATCATCTGCAAATTTGATCACCTCATTCATCATTCCGATTACCATATCATTTATAATGATATTGTATAATGAAAGAAAAGAGAACAGAAAACAATACATACAAAAATCAAATAAATACCTCAAGAGATGTCTGTAAATTAATATGTCCTAGTGATGTAAAAGAATTCAGTTCAATTCCATTTCAGTTTATTGGATTTGTACCCCACATTATCCAAGTTGTGTACTCAGTTCTATGTGACTTACATAAATTACAGCAGATGCTGAACTACAGATCAACAATACATAGTGAGGCAGAGATCTGTATAGTTAAAATTACAAGAAGGGGGAGGTATCAAATGGGGTGTACTGCTGGAGGTGTGGCCCATATGCAGTGAATGAGAAAATTGAATAAATGAATGTCGGTGTGCCTTGCAAATATGATTCTATGTTTATCTGTTAGCAAGAATTTCTTGTATAGGAATGTTTTCAGTATTTAATGGAAATTTTCGTAGTTGTTGTCATGTCGTATGTCGTTGGACAGTGTATTCCACCATTTCACCGCGCTGTATGGTAAGCCTGCAGTGTAGACCGATTTATAGATGACCCCTTTACAGCTCGGGAGGTAGACAGTTGGCCTCTCAACTTCTCCTTGAGATTTGGTGGTGGTAGCTCAACTAGTAACATCATATAGCTGGGTGCATTGCCGTGGACAATCGCTATATGAAAGAGCATATTTTGAAAATCACTCTCACTCTTATTGGTAGCCAATGTAAGGACTGCAATAGTGGTGTGGCATGGTCAATTTAGATTCGCCGTAGATCAGACATGTGGCGGTGTTTTGTATTGTTTGTTTTCTGAGGCTGTATGCTTTGCAGCCTGCATAGACTACGTTACAGTAATCTATCTGGGATATAACATAGCTTTGGATCAAGATGCGATAGGTGTTAGTCGTTGTAGTTGCCATAGCGATCTGAATATTTTTGATGTTAGGGCTGACATTTGTGGTTCTAACGTTAGGTGTTTGTCAAGTGTTATTCCCAACACTTTGGTGTTGGTGTCTAAAGAGTATTTGGTTTGGTTGTGTGTTGGTTTGAATGGGCTGGTTATTGTCATAAATGTTCTCTTTTCTTTGTTGAGTTTTAGTTTAAATGTTGTGGCCCAAGTTTCCATCAGATCAAGCACTCGTTTGGTGTCTCCTATTGCATCCATAATGTTGTTTACAAAGGGGGTGCATATGGTTACGTCATCTGCATAAATGTAAGTATTGAAGCTGCTTGCCACCAGTTTATTTCTTTTGTTTGCATATTTTTATTAGGAGATTTATCAATTACAAATAAAGTAGATCACAACTTAACGTGTAAGAAGATAAACAGTTAACAATGGCTTCAATAATAATCAGCATGTACAAACACATCACCCTGTATAGTATCTTGGAAAAGAGAAGACTATATAGAAATTCAAAATTCAACCTTGATACTCAATTTGAGTTTGAAGACAAAAAGAGTGAAGAGGAGCCCAGATCTTAGATGCCATTTTGACCCTAAAGTTTATAGGCTAATAATGTTTCATATTTTCTGATTATACATATATAGCTCCACCATTCATTAAAGCATAAATTAGAGTTATTTTTCCAATTACAAATTATAAGATGAGTAGCTACAGCTAACATTGAATCAAATAGTTTCATTTCAGAGATTGGGAGATTAATGTCAGGTGAGATGAACGCAAGATTACAATTTTATAAGTGATGGTGAGGTTCATAGGTAAATGGAATATAAGGAGAATACGAGACCATATTAGATTCCAATAAGCTCTTACATTTTTACAATGGAAAATCATATGAGACAAGTCACCATTATTAGCAAGACATGACCAGCAATTCGAGGAGGATGATTTCTTGGTAATCTTAGCCAAATGTGAAGGGGTCCAATAAGCATGATGCATAATAAAAAAGGAGGATTGAGATATGGCTGCAGACTTTGTAGGGCGAAGAGTTTTAGTCCAGAAAGCACACCAATCAAAATTGATGATGATATGTCAAGTTCACGTTCCCAGGCTAGTTCTGTTGGAGTTTCATTTGTATTGTTCGCTTCTTGTAGTTTTTTGTAGATCGTTGAGGCTTTTTTCCCCAAGATTATGCTTTGACAAAGGGATAAAAATGTAGAAGAGGTTGGAGAAAGAGAGTTGGATGCTTGGAATGAGGAGATGTAAGAGGAGATACGTTTCCATAACTCAGAGTCTATAATAGAGATGTGGTATAATAATGAGATAGCTCACATAGACAGTAAATTACTAGATAAATATAATTGAGATAAAGACCGTATACCCTTTTTTCCACTCATATTCATAGTGAGATAATGGAGTAAAATTAAAATTGAGTTATACCATATTGGCGTATCTTCTAAAGTATCAGTTTATGGTTAAGACCTGTTTTAAACTCATTTAACACATGCTGAAGCCTTTAATAAAAGGATCTAGTATAAGGATACTTATCCATAAAAGGGAGAAGATGATGAATCAGAGAGGCTTCAAATGAGATCCATCTAGGAGTATCTAGAGATGCATCCTTTTGGAGCCAAAATAGAGATTGTGCCAATCTAAAGGCCATATGGTAATTTTTGAAATCAGGGATGTTAAGACCTCCTTTATCTTTAGCTAATTTGAGTTTTTTTGAGGGTTATACGGGGAGGTTTTTGCTTCCACCTAAACTTGTTCAATAAGGAATCAATACTTTTGTATATGGAGTTTGTAAAAGGAAGGGGGGTCATACTGAAGATGTAATTCAATTTGGGAACTAGAACCATCTTAATAGCTTCATTTCTGCCCCACCAAGTGATATATAGAGGGGACCATGTATTTAGAATAGAAGTGGTTAAAGAGAGAATGGGGCTTATTTTCGAAAGAGAAGGACATCCCTCTTTCAACATAAAACAGAAGATGGACGTCCTTCTCCCAAAGATGTCCAAATCAGTATAATCAAAACCTGATTTTGGATGTCTCCAACTGCAGTCCGTCGCAAGGACGTCCAAATTTCAAGGGGGCGTGTCGGAGGCATAGCGAAGGTGGGACTTGGGTGTGCCTAACACTTGGACATCTTTGACCCATAATCGAAAAAAGCAAGGACGTCCCTGACGAACACTTGGACGTTTTCACCTGGATGTGTTTTTTTTTTTACAAATAAGGCACAAAAGGGTGCCTGAAATAACCAGATGACCACCGGAGGGAATCGGGATGACCTCCCGTTACTCCCCCAGTGGTCACTAACCCCCCTCCATCATCAAAAAACATCTTTAAAATATTTTGTGCCAGTCTCTATGCCAGCCACAGATGTGATACTCAGGTCCATGACAGCGCATGCAGGTCCCGGGAGCAGTTTTAGTGGGTACTGCAGTGCACTCCAGACGGGCGGACCCAGGCCCAGACCTGTTACATTTGTGGAGGAAACAGCGAGCTCTCCAAAACCCACCACAAACCCACATATAGGTGCTCCCTTCACCCGTAAGGGCTATGGTAGTGGTGTACACTTGTGGGTAGTGGGTTTTGTGGGGCTCAGCACACAAGGTAAGGGAGCTATGTTCCTGGGAGCAATTTATGAAGTCCATGCAGTGCCCCTAGGGTGCCCGGTTGGTGTCCTGGCATGTCAGGGGGACCAGTGCACTAGAAATGCTGGCTCCTCCCATGTCCAAATGGCTTGCATTTGGACGTTTTTGACATGGACATCTTTGGTTTCGAAAATCGCCGAAAGTCAGAAATGTCCATGTCTAGGGACGTACAAATCTAGGGACATCCAAATTTAAGGATTTGGATGTCTCTGACGGTATTTTCAAAATGAAAGATGGACGTACATCTTTTTTTCGAAAATACGGGTTTCCCCGCCCCTGGATTTGGACATTTTGCAAAGACGTCCAAATCTCAACTTGGACGTTTCTTTTGAAAATGCCCCTCAATGTGATCCCTGATCTGAGACATTGACTTGTGAATTGAGTTGGAATACCATGTACTGAGGTATTTAATTTTGTTGGGTTCCCAGGTGAATGGTAAATGTGATATTTGATGTTTTGACAAAGGAGTTCAAAGGCATAACTGCTGATTTGGTCCAGTTGATTTTGTATCCTGAAAGTGGAAAAAAAGAATCTATTACCTTCAGCAGTGATGGGAGAGAATTTGGTGTGGTATACACTAATATATCGTCAGCGTATATGGAGATTTTATATACTTCGATATCAGGGAAGATTCCAACTATGCTGGAATTAGCTCTAATAGCGAGAGTTAGGGGTTTCAAAGCAATATTAAAAACAAAGGAGATAATGGGCATCCCTGTTTGGTACCTCTATTGAGATTGAAGAATTGTGATAAAGTACCGTTAACTGCAATTGAAGCTACTGGGTTACTATAGAGAAGTTGAACCATCTTAATAGAAAGAGGGCTAAAATTAGACCAGTGTAATACATGGAAAAGATAAGGCCATTCAATTCTATCAAATGTCTTTTCTGCATCAAGTGAAAAGGCAACAAAAGGTTCCTTGATATTTTCGGCATATGCGGGAATATTCCAGAAGAGTCTTGAGTTATCATTAGGGAGCCTATTAGGAGTAAAATCTTCCTACACCTACCTTCTAACGCTCATTTCCTTCTGCACCCAATTCCTCCTATGTTCAATTTACTTACCCATTAACCCCATTAATATTGCGTTTACTACAAATTGTATATTCTTTTTTACGACTTTTTAATTCTTCATATTGTTATTATGTAAGCCGCATTGAGCCTGCCATGTGTGGAAAAGCACGGGGTACAAATGTAATAAATAAATAAAAATAAAACCATTCTGATCTCTATGTATTATATCAGGGAGAACATTTTGTAAGCATAGAGCTAGGATTTTTGCATATATTTTGTTATCTATATTAATTAATGAAATAGGACGATAGTTGGCAACTTTAGTTGAATCTCTATCAGATTTCGGAATAACAATTATAGTGGATTGAAAAAGGAAACCGGTTTGATGACTTTCAGAGATTAAAGATTTATAAATAATATTCAACTTAGGAATCAGTAGATCTGCAAATACTTGGTAAAATTCGGTAGTAAAGTCATCTTTTCCGGGAGCTTTCCCTTTGAGAAGAGATTTAATAGCATCCAATATTTCTTGCAGAGAGAAAGGTTTATCCAGCATAGAGTTCTGGGAAGAGGTGACCAGAGGATGTTGAGAATCTTTTACAAACTGTTGGAAGGAGTCTTTGAAAAATGGATTTCCGAATTATAAAGTTGCTTATAATAGTTTTGGAATTGTTGAGCAATATCGTTGTCACTAGTGTGTGTGATGTCTGTAGAATCAATGATTTGAGATATTCTAGTCCTATTCAGTCTAGCTTTAAGATATTGAGCTAAAAGGTGACTTTATTATTTTCTGCAAATATGGTAGATTTTTGAAGGTGTATCAGTTCTAGAGCTTCCTTAAAAAAAGCCGTATTAAGGTCATATTTCATTGTTTGTAAAGTGAAGAGAGTGGCTGGGTCATTATCAACCAGAAATCTGTTTTCTAAGTTTTTAATATTAGAGATTTTGTCTGACAGACCCTTTTTACGTTCACGATTTTTCCCAGCCGAAAAGCTAATAATGTGTCCTCTTATATTGGCTTTGAATGCATCCCACCATATGAGAGCTTTATAGTCTCCAATAGGGTTAAATTTATAGTATTCTAGAATTTTGGTTTTGATGTATTGAACAAATTTATCATCTTGTAGCATTTTGGAGTTGAATCTCCATGATAGCTTATGGTGATTAACCATTATATCATCAAGGGAGAAAGATATAGGAGAATGATCAGACAAGATTTTGCTAAGAATTTCAGCGTTATTTGTAAAGGACACGAGCGAGGAGGAAATGAGACCAATTCTAGAATAGCTACTGTGTGGAGCTGAGTAAAAAGTGTAATCACGCTCCCTGGGGTGAAAAAGGAGCCACGGATCAACTAATCCTAGAGTAGATTTTAAATCTTAATCTTTGCTAAAGATTTGGTAGATCTATGGGGACAGTTAGATTTCCTGTCTAGGATAAGGTCTTGAACTTGATTAAAATCACCACCTTTTACAATATTATTAGAACCACATGAGATAATCTCTGAAATTACATTATGAAAAAACAGAGGTGAATTCACATTTGGAGCATACAAGTTAACTATCAAGAGATTTGAATTTTGTAGAGATAACATAAGTATTATCCATCTGCCTTCATTTTCAATAGAAAATTGCAAGGACTTGCGGATTAAAATTGCTGCTCCATTACGTTTATGAAAGGCAGGTGAGAAACCAGCAATAGAAAAACATTTATCTTGCAATTTCATACAATCTGATCTATTAAGGTGAGTTTCTTGAATAAGGATTATATCAGCATTTAAACGCTTGAAATATACTGAACAGTTTTTACGTTTTATAGGGTTGTTTAGCCCCTGTGCACTAAAACCTTCTGCCCATTCTGCCCTCTCTAACGATGGTGCTAGTCCAGCGTGTCAGGATTGCTGGAAGTCAAAATTATTGCTGGACATACTTTATTAATATGAAACGGGGACCAACCCTAGACAACGATTGCTGACACAGCGCTTATCACCGCTAGGGCTGACGTTACATTTTGAGCATCGACCCATTTTACCCCTGAGGTGATGGAGGGTTGCATGACTTGCCCGAGGTCACAAGGGGTCACCTGGCCTTTGCTGGTTCTTAGTCCACACAGCTCTAACCATTAGGCTTCGCCTCCATTCTGTTAAAGAAGATTTCTTGTAGCTGAAATGTCCTATTTCTGTGCAGGCAGAACAAAGTTGTAAAAGTGTCCAAAGTGTACTAATAGATTATAATGGGAGGCAGCACGCCAGCTCGGGCTTATGCCAGCCTGGAAAGGAAATCTCTAAGAGCAATGTAGAGTTCTTTAGTGTGGAGCTCAATGCTCATGAAACTAAATCACTCTACCCCCCAGCAAGTAAATAGCAGTGGTAAATCACACTATAAATAATTAACAGTAGGGTCACTTTCAGTGCAACAAATGCCAGCTAACTCTGGCAGATGTGCACAAGGCAAGTATCTGGTATGCATTCTCTAGCACCCTGCAGGAAGTCTTCCATTTATACAAAGCTGCTCATAAATTGCTATGACCTCCTAATGGCTTATCCTTGGGTCTGTGCTGATGGTTCTATCCAGGGATCCCAGAAGCCTGCTAGAACACTCTCAAGAATTAAAAAAAAACACACACTCACAAATGCATTTACAAATAGCACAAAATATTGTACTAAACATAGGGGGAGGCCTCCGAAAAACCCTTGGTATTTGTTATTATAATTGGTCATAAAAATGGACAATATTAGGTAACAAAACTCTTTTCTTTATTTTGTTACCTAATATTGTCCATCAGATGGATCATGAGCCTGAATCTTAAGTATCATAGTTGGGTTTATTTAGAGATATGTAAGACAATAATGGGTAATAGCATAAATATAATCTTGCTGCTCTTTGGGTTGTCAATTACTTATGACCTGGATTGGCCAGTGTTGGAAGCAGGATACTGGGCTTGATGGACCATTGTGGTCTGACCCAGTATGGCTATTCCTATGTTCTTATGGGTTTTTATGACCAATGATAAAAACAAATACCAGTGTAAAGTTTAGAGTTTGTTTCCCCTATATTAATTTGTGATATTGTATATACATTTGTGTAGGTTTTTTTTAAATGATCTTCACGGTTGTGCAGTAGCTCACTTCTTTGTGTATTTTAACTTAGATCCTCAGACTCAGAGCCCAGCAATATGCAACATAGAGGCATGACCCCAAGGGGTTCCAGATAGCCCTAGAACCTCAAAAACCTCACACATTTATCAGAGACAACTCTAAAACACATACAATGTGTCAAATTCAAGACCAATGTAAACCTCATTGCTCTATATAAATTGCAACAGTGTTCTATACATATTGTAACCATTTACTCTGAACACCTGTAAGCCACATTGAACCTACCAATAGGGTATAAGTGCATAAATAAATAAATTAACAAATACCATATTAATTCAGTTCAGTTCATATTTTTACTAACATGTGTGTTTATGCATTTGTTAACAGCTTCTGTATGCCCCTGTCACAACCCTTGTGTGGGTGAAACATGGCTTTGTCAGGCTTTTAGGTTTTTTAACTGAAAGTTGTGGTGTTCTTGGTTACACATAGGGCAGGGGTTGCTGATCCTTACCTTGTACTGAATCCCAGGAGATGAATATACTGGAGCTTCCAACAACAAAAATAAAATATTACTCAGGAGATTTTAACAAATCAGAGCCTTGAAGGGAGGGTGTGCGTTATACCCAAGGCAGCTATGGAAACTCAGACCTTCAGAATTGCACTAGAGTTATTTAGTTGAGCTGAAGTAGATGAAAAAGCAACAGAATGGTCCCCCAGAACAGCTACTTCCTTTCCAAAGGTAAGAAAGATTTTCATGCCCACAATAAGGTAATCAAAGCAAATCTCTCAGTCAGCAGCTGTCAATTAGCATCTTAACAAACCTAAACATAAGTCATTAACTTCTGGGATCTCAGCCAACGTCATTAATGACGTGGCTAGAGCGGCCTCGGTTGGCTTTGTGTTTAATGACAGTCCTACTCCACTTTCAATGTTTGTGCTCTCTTGCCTCCAGCTCTGAGGCCTCAGTCATGATTCCCTTATTCAGTTTCTTGCCTGTTCTTGCACTTTATCACAGGATTAAGTGTCTTGCCAAAAACATAAATCTCATCTCTACCCGACTTGGAGGGTGGCACCCTCATCTGAAAGTAGCAGTGATGCTGGAAAGATGTTTTCACATTCACTAAGCAGTTAGAACAATAACATCACTGAGACAGCCCACAAAGCCTTCTGATTGTTATTTCATACATTTTGAAAATGCCTCATATTCAGGCACACCTACCACTCAGCAAGCAAGTAATTTAGGACACTGCTAGGAGAATGTTGTCAGAAACGTACACAGTGGTGGAAGACTGCATACAGCTAAAGTTTAAAAGCAATGATGGGAAGAGGGGTCTCAGAAGACAAAGGGGACAATTGTAAACCCCCTAGTCATGGAGCAGGTAAATACACAATAATTAAAGAAATAAATATATAGAAATGTCACAGTTTCAAATAGGGTTCTCAAATAAACTCCACACAACCAAGGGATTTAACAAGAAAAGAAATATTAAAGATTTTATTAAAGGGTAAAGTAAATAGAAACACTGGGATATGTTCCTTAAAGTTGGTACCAATTTGATGGTATTAAATAAAACTAGTGCAAGGTGTTACATGCTTTGTGATAAGTTACAAAGGAAATAAAGGCAATAACATATTCAAAACTACAATTACAGTTACCAAGACCCCAACCCCACATCTGCAATACCATAAAACATCCCAAACATGTACACAGCTCTAATTAGTGTACTCAGATCTGATATATATTTTTCAGTTTGTGTGCACACAATAATGTTACCGGTATATCAAATCTTCACTAGCATCGCAGCTCTCTTGCGTTGGGTACCTTGGTACCTCTTGTGTTGGGTACCACATCCACGTCTCCTCGGTTGGTGAGGTCAGCTCACCGGCTCAGGAACTCCAGGATACCTACTGCTCTGACTCAAAAAAAAACCAAAAAAGAAAAACCCTGACTCCATGTGCTCAGTGTGTGTGCTGACCTCAATTAGTATTTTCTTTGGCAAAGGACCTTGTGAGCTAACTAAATTCAAATAAAAATAAGCAGGGGAAATTTCTATCTAACCCTCCCAAAACATGACCCCTTTTCTTTTGTTCTGCTATACAACCACCCTCTAATCACATGATGGACTGCTAAACTAAATCTCCTAAAGGCAGGCACTCACAGGACTCGAGTCATAGGCTGGCCAGCTTTTTTCCCCAGGGCAGGCTTCTGTCTGGATTCTCCTGAGCAGACACTCTCTGGCAGGTACTCAAAAAAAAAGTTCCTTTGGAGTCTGGGCACTCAGTGCGGGGGGGTGTCTCTCTTCTCTTTGTGGGGCTTCTTCCCTTTCTGGATAGGTCTCTTCTTTACGGGACAGGCGGTCACACGGCCGGCTCTCTCTTCTCTGTGGGCAGGCAAACACACACACACAGATGCACTGGGTGGACTTCCTGGTATTCTATTCAGTTCTACACTGCTCCCAACACGTCTCAGCTTCCCAGTGTGTTCCCTTCTTCCTCCTCTGCTTCTCTCTCTCTGTCTGAAGAATGGCCTCTGTGGGTCCTGCTACAGCTCCTCTTTTGCCCCAGCATGCTCCAGACCCCTTCTCCTCCTCTTCTGTTCCTGTCTGCTTCAGTCCCCGGCCCCTTTATAGGACTCACCAGTTTTCTCCCTCTTCATCAGCCTGCAGCATGCCTCCTCTGTCCCTGAGCTTGCACACTCCTGCCTGGATCGATTTTTTTTCCCTCAGACATGCTTGAAGCCTCCATTCTTTTCCTGGGCTTGTCTTCCTTCTTCTCAGGCTGCCTCTGGACTGCAAAACTAGTTCTTTGTTCCACCCCTCCTGTCCCCTGGATTGGCTTGAAATTTGCGCCAATCTATGGGTCAGACTGCCTCCTGCCACCTCATTGGTCCAAATTCGTGCCCTTTTGTAGATCCTGGCTCCTATTGGCTGTCTTCCACAATGTCCCTCCTCTAGTTCCCAGCTTGCTCTGGGGCCTCAGACAGCAAATCGGGAGCCTTGTAACAGATTTCACTCATCCTTTGTCTGACTCTTCAACCCACCCTCTTACTGCTTCAGAGTGTGTGTGAAAGCATTTTTTAAAACCCTAACCAGGGAACTCACAATTTGTAACATTTTATGGTTAAAACTTCAACAAAGAAAGTCAGAGCACACCTCTGGCATCTATGGGCCCTGAGTTATTTGTTTTATAACAGTGCTGGAGCATTTTACACACTTTAAACATCTTAACAAAAAGGTGTCAGTGCTGTTGCTGGGCTGCCCTGAGACCTCTGTACCTTCCTGTCCTCTGCAAGATGCCCCCCCCCCTCTCAGGGAGAAAGGGGGGAGACAAGGTAAAGGCTTCTTTTTTTTTTCTATATTTACACTGCTCCTGGGGTACACAAATGTTTCCCCAACATTTCTCCTAACACTTCATCATACATCACATTCACAGTTTTTAGGTTAGGCCCACCACAGTAACACTTCTTCCCCCATTACTCTGCCTGTCTCAATACAGGTAGTAATTATCTGACAGATAGCTGGAAGGGTACCCTTTATTTGATTGGGAGGACCTCCTGGGGGATACAGGTATTCCTGAGGGCCAACACTAGCCTCCTCTCTTATTACTTCAGGTTCTACTTCCCCTTCTACATCAGGCTCCATCCCTAAATCTGGCACTTCCCTGTTTGGGACTGTAACTTCCCTGGCAACGTAAGTACCAGGCTCTCCCAACAATAAATACAGTACACTGTCATTTTCATCATCACCATTTTCACTATCTCCAATATCTGATATCAGGTAACCCCAAAGTGGACCCTAAATCACACATGGCATCGGGTAACACCTTCACATGGTTTCTGTGCACTACTTTGACAGGACCACCTTCCTCAGGGACCACTTTCAGGCTACTTTCCCCAGGCTCATTCACCTGGTCTATTACGTATATTCTGTCATCCCACAGGTACTGAATCTTGTGGCGGCCGGCAAACCTCTGGACTCGCAGCAACCCTGTCTCCTTTCTTTAGTAGGGCCCCCTTTGAACTCCAGTCGTAGCACCTCTTCCAGATCTGTCCCTTCTTCTCAGCCACCTGCCTGGCGATTTCCCATGACAAGGCCATCTTGTCATGATGTTGTTTGACCCAGTCATCCAAGTTCGTTGCGGTGCCATCCTCTTCTCTAGCAAACACATCTGAGAACATTCGTGGATCTCTCCCAAACATGAGGTAGAATGGAGTGCCTGTCGACTGGTGAACCTGACTATTGTAGGCAAGCATCAGTTCAGATAGGTAGTCACCCCAATGTCTCTTCTTGGAGGGTGGTAGCGTTCTCAGCATCTCATATAGGGTTCAATTGAAGCGCTCACACTGCCCATTACCTTGAAGGTGATAGGGCGTTGTTTGGCTCTTTCTTATCCCATATAACTGGCAGAGGTTCTTGACCACCTCCAATTCGAAAGCCCGGCCCTGGTCTGAGTGTAGTCATTTTGGGGCACCATAGTGGACTATCCAGTGTTCGACTAGGGCTCTGGCGGCAGTCAATGCAGTCTGGTCTCTAGTAGGGATTGCCACAGTATACCGGGTGAACATGTCGGTTATAATCAGAACAGTTTCAGCCCCACTATCTTCTGGTTCCAGAACTATGAAATCTAGTGCAAGGACTTCTAATGGGTATGAAGTATTGAAACAATTTAGAGGGACCTTCTCTCTGGGTGCCACATCTCTTGCCAAGAGACAGTGTTTACAGTCTCGTCCCCTCTTTCGGACATCATCATGAATTTGCAACCAATAATATTTCTTTGGATGGCTCTTGTCACTGCCTCCTCAGCTCTGTGTCCCATCTCATCAGGTAGGTGGACAAGATTTCTGCTTTCAAACACTCTGGGACTACTAACTGATCAATTAGCTCTTGGTCTCTGGGGTTCTTAATCACTCTGTATAAGAGGCCATCTTCCAACTTCAGTCTCTCTCGCATTTTCCAAAACTTTTTGCTGTCTTCGGACCAAGTCTCAAAATTTTCTGTCCTGGCACTCAAAAGAGCTTTGATTATGGGGTTTAAGGTGCAATCTGTTCTCTGTAGCTCTCACAGTGAGGTCAGACAGGTAGAACACTTCATAAGTACATAAGTAATGTCATACTGGGAAAAGACCAAGGGTCCATCGAGCCAGCATCTTGTCCACGACAGCGGCCAATCCAGGCCAAGGGCACCTGGCAAGCTTCCCAAACATACAAACATTCTATACATGTTATTCCTGGGATTTTGGATTTTTCCAAGTCCGTTTAGTAGCGGTTTATGGACGTGTCCTTTAGGAAACTGTCCAACCCCTTTTTAAACTCTGCTAAGCTAACCGCCTTCACCACATTTTCCAGCAATGAATTCCAGAGTTTAATTACACGTTGGGTGAAGAAAGATTTTCTCCGATTTGCTTTAAATTTACTACACTGTAGTTTAATCGCATGCCCCCTAGTCCTAGTATTTTTGGAAAGCGTGAACAGACGCTTCACATCCACCTGTTCCATTCCACTCATTATTTTATACCTCTATAATGTCTCCCCTCAGCTGTCTCTTCTCCAAGCTGAATAGCCCTAGCCTCCTTAGTCTTTCTTCATAGGGAAGTCGTCCCATCCCCGCTATCATTTTAGTGGCCCTTCGCTGCACCTTTTCCAATTCTACTATATCTTTCTTGAGATGCGGTGACTAGAATTGAACACAATACTCAAGGTGCGGTCGCACCATGGAGCTATACAACGGCATTATAACATCCTCACACCTGTTTTCCATACCTTTCCTAATAATACCCAATATTCTATTCGCTTTCCTAGCCGCAGCAGCACACTGAGCAGAAGGTTTCAGTGTGTTATCGACGACGACACCCAGCCCTTTCTTGGTCCGTAACTTCAGACTCTGGTTCTCTCACAGGAGGGCTATTGGCTCCAGCATGGATGTTTTGGCTTTGGGCTTGGAACCGCTGCTGAATCTCGTTTGCCTCCACTATCCAGGATTCAGCACCACCATCTCCCCCAGCCTCTGATTCATGTAGTCGGGACAATATGTCACCATTGGTATTCTGTCTACCCGGCTTTTTTTTCTATATTTACACAATATTTAACAGAGCTATCAAGGGGGACGATCCACTCAACATGAGATATAGGGCCCACCTCAGCCTACCTCAGTCCAGCCTCAGCCCCGCCCTCCCCTGCCCATTGCTCTACCCAGCTCCACTCACAACTCTGGCCAGCTGATTCATGGCCAGTGGCTACAAGGGTTGTTTCACTGTTCAGCGGCAGCAGGAAACGCCTGCATAAAACATCATCTCCTGTGGGGTGTGGGATCAGCAGAAGCAGGAGATGGTGCATTATGACTGTGGCTAGATGGGAGGCCACTCGGTGGGAAATGACCTGTGAAAGCAGGTTACAGCGAGAGACTTGGCAGGTCTGATTTAAAGTGATTTTTACTGGCCAGAAAATGGCTCCAGGCCGCTTAAATTGCCTGTTCAGGGATAACCATGAATTTTCAGCACCACTTAATTGGTTAGTGCCACTGAAAATAACCGAATAGTGTTGAAATGAAAACTGGCAACTTTGGGGCATTCCAGAGGCGGAGTCAGCTCTTGGCCAGTTAAGTGCCGATTATCAGCACTTAACTGCCAATGTAACCACATAAATAGGATCACCTAAAAGTCAGACCTATTTTTATGCGGTAACTCATATCCAGTTAAATGGATATTCAATACCGAAGCCCAGACATGGCTTGGCATTGAACGTCTGGATTTAACCGTGACCGGCAGTCAGCAAAATGCTGATCACCACTGGCTGATTATTATCCTCCAAAATAAAAAGGTATCCAAAACCTGCCAAGGAAATATAAATAGCACAAGGGGATAAAAAGAAAGCGAAAGAGGTGGGATAGTGCATAGAATTTTCAGTACTGAATGTTGTACTAGTTTTTTTAAAAATTCTTTTCCTTTTATGGTCAATTGTGTCACTTGTATAAAGAGCAGAATTTGTCCATTTTAAATGTTCGCTCTTTTGTGATCCAGTGAGTGAATTTTTCAGAACTGTGCTGGAAATGTTTCAGGAATTTGCAGGAGATTAATAGATTTGCCATTTTTTTCCAGAACTGAAAGTGAGGGAGTATCCAGCATAAAATCAGAAGGAGATTTCACTAAAACACTGGGAGCTTGCAGGGCAGGTGTAATTCTAATGTAGCTGCTTCTAGCCAGCTTTGAAAATCAGCATTGTTTATTTTCTTTCAGGCTGATATTAAAAAAAAATAATTCATTCACTGGCAGCCAGCAATCAAATAATTCACTTAACCCTGTATTTTATAAAGTTACACAATAGTATCAGGCTGCTAACTGCTAATATTTAGCAGGAGATAACTGGTTATCTCTGCTGAATATTCTCAGCAGATAGCCATGAATATTCAGCACTGCCCAGCTATTTATGCAGTTCTATCTTTCTCTGCCATTAACTTAATCGGCCAGTGCTGAATATTCACTTAACCAGTCAAGTTAGAGCCAGCCAAAAAAACCTGGATATTCAATGCCAGTCACCAGAAACGGCCTGGCATTGAATATTTGGAGTCAGCGCTGACCATGGCACTTATGCAGGCTGCCTCCCGCCAGCTGAATATCAGCCCCTATGTATTTAACCCAGGGGTTCCCAAAATGTTTCGGTTTGCGGCATCCCTCTCCAGCCACACATCCCCCCATCACATGGGTTTCCGTGGTACCCCCCTGGACACAGAAGTCTCCAGTCCATATCCCCTCCCACATGGGTCTCCACCCCCCCCCCCCCAAATGGGTCTCCCTTTCCCTGCAGCCCCTTCCTCTCACACCAGCACACCTCTGCCTTCCCTAAATCCAGCATCGCTCACTACCTTCCTTCCTGCAAGTCCAAGATTGCTGCCACTTCCTTCTCCTTGCCCCGCCTCCGCTGCAGTGCTTGCAGCTTACATTTTCAGGCCATTCGCGATTCACACAGGCACTCTGGGTCTCTTCCCAGTCTGCCGTGTCCGGCCCTGTCTGAAGCAACTTCCTTTTGCAAAGGCCAGATGCGGCAGAGGGAACTCCCCGCAGTGGGAGGGAGCCTCAAGTACAATCCAGACTTTTGCTTGGTCTGATACAGCCTTGAGTCCCACCACAACAGAGCTAACCAACTCAAACAATTCACGCTTAATCAGGACATAGCCTAGGTGAGAAAACGTATTATTTTATTTATTTGTTACATTTGTATCTCACATTTTCCCACCTTTGCAGGCTCAATGTGGCTTACATAGTACTGTAAAGGCGTTTGCATGTAGTCAAAGTCAGACAGATGCAAAAGATGCCAGGTATCAACAAGGTCCAGACCCATTGTGAAAGAAGGGAGGATTCAATGGCTGGCCCTCCCAGAACCCTGCTGTGGAGATTTGTTATTAACCTTTGGGTCCATCACAAGATTTATAGGTCCTATCACTATCAGAAACTTATCAGAGTAAGGAAGGAGTCTTTGAAGCAACCCAGGATAGAAGGATCTATCAAATCGGGTAGGGCCATAAACCCAATAAGAATTCTCTGCTCTGCACCCACAGTCTTAAAAATAGTTAACACCCGTGAGCTCTGTTACAAATTTATAAATTAAAATTTTAAAAAAGAAAGCATATAACAGTTTAAAGTATGAGCACTGAAGTCATACAACCCAGTACTGAGCACTATTTAACTGGCCAGAAAGGCTGCTGACCAGTTAAATAGCGCTTATACGGCTATCCGCTGATAACCGGCTATCCTCCACTGAATATCCCCGGTAGTGGCTAGTGGCTAGCTGGTTATATCACGTGATAAAACTGACTATCCACCAATTTTTAAAGGGAGTTTGGTGGCCATATTTGGCCACATGAAAACGTAGAATATCTTTGGTCGGTTTCAAGATAACTGGCTAAATCTGATATCGACTTAGCTGGCGTCTTGAAACTGGCCAAAAAAAACCAGATATTCAATGCTAGTCACCGAAAATGGTCCAGCATTGAATATTTGGACTCAGTATTGACTGCTGGAATTAGCCAGTCTAACTTCCATGGTCTGAAAATTGACCTCATAGTGTTCAAAGTATAGAGCATGGAAATATCAAACAGCCTCCGGAGTGGTTCTTGAAGCTGGTTAACATAATCCTGGGCTACTCCAAAAGAATCACAAGCCAGCCACTAATTAATGTAGATTTTGAGAGTGGCAGGATATAGCAACATGAAACGAACGTTCTTCTTATGGAGAACGGAGCATAAAGGGGCAAACATCCGCTGCCTCTCCTGCAAAGATACTGAATAATCTTGGAAGATTTTGATAGGTTACGCTTCATATTGGAGGGTATCCCATTTCTGGAGGTATCCCCACAGTATCCCCACTTTGTGCACATTTTTTATTTTTGTTACATATGTACCCCGCTCTTTCCCACTCATGGCAGGCTCAATGCAGCTTACATGGGGCAATGGAGGGTTAAGTGACTTTCCCAGAGTCACAAGGAGCTGCCTGTGCCTGAAGTGGGAATCAAACTCAGTTCCTCAGTTCCCCAGGACCAAAGTCCACCACCCTAACCACTAGGCCACTGTGTTTTTTTAATAATTACCACTCTAGGCCTCCTCCTACCTTCCTGCATGTGGCCAATACAATGTGCTCTCTAGAGGCACAATGGTCCCATGCTATCAGACTGTGCACATTTTGTGGAGAGCCAGCACTCAAGAATTGAAGACAAAGACCACTCTGCAATCTGCTCAGGAAGGCCAACAATCCGCAGGATACTCCTATGTGACAGGTTCTAAAGGTCATCAAGTTTCTCTGTGTAGTCACAAACTTGTTTTTCTAGCACAGCTATGACAGCCTCAGAGTGGACACTCATTGTTCCAGCTCTCTTGTTCACCAATTAGTGTCCACCAGAAGTGCCTCAACACTGGTGAGCAGTGCAAAGTGTGGTTCGAGCTCATAGCCGATGGCTTCAGTATGTTGCAATAACTGTTGATCTGGCATTAGCATGGCACCCTCCATCTTGTTGTCTGCCTGACATGATTTTGCCTTCTCTTTTTTTAGTCCTTTGCTGGACATCTCACCCCACGATGCACACAAATATTTGTCCATATGATCTTAACCACAGGTAGGTGAGGAATTTTCTCATAATAAGGGTTTTCTTCAGTCAAAGCAGGTACCCCAGAGTGGAAGAAACACGTCTTGTGCTATTTAAAATATTTATAAATGATCTGGAAGGAGGAGACCACGTGATGCATTGAGAGGATAAGACTTGTTTCTTCCACTCTGGGGTACCTGCTTTGACTGAAGAAAACCCTTATTATGAGAAAATTCCCAGTCCCAGTACAGATCCCTGTGGCACTCTACTGTTCACCCTCCTCCATTGAGAGAAATGGCCATTTAATCCTACCCTCTGCTTTCTGTCCAATAGCCAATTCCTATTCCACAGGAGGACATTGCCTCCTATCCCATGACTTTTTATTTTTTTCAGGAGTCTCTCATGATGAAATTTGTCAAAAGCTTTCTGAAAATCTACATCAACTGGCTCACCTTTATCGACATGTTTATTCATGCCTTCAAAGAAATGAAGCAAATTGGTGAGGCAAGACTTCCCTTGGCTGAACCCATGCACTCACCCACTCTGTCTCATTAAACCCTATTTGTCTATGTGTTCCATAATTTTATTTTTATAATAGTTTCTACTATTTTCCCCAGCACTGAAGTCAGGCTTACCAGTCTGTAATTTTCTGGATCACTCATGGAACCCTTTTTAAAAATTAGCATTATATTGGCCACTCTCCAATCTTCAGGTACTACAGATGATTTTAACGACAGGTTACAGATCACTAATAGCAGATCAGCAATTTCATGTTTTAGTTCTTTCAGTACCCTGGGGGGGGTGTATGCCATCCAGTCCAGGTAATTTATCACTATTTAACTTGTTGATTTAGCTCAGTACGTCTTCCAGGCTCATCAAGATTTCTTTCAGTTCCTCCGCATCTTCACCCGTGAAAACCATTTCTTGTAAGGTATATCTCTTACATCTTCTTCCTTAAAGATCAAAGCAAATAATTCATTCAATATCTCTGCTATGGCCTTGTCCTGCCTTAATTCCCCTTTTGGTCCTTCATGATCAAACGGTACCACAGATTCTCTCACAAGCTTTCTGCTTCTGGTGTACCTGAAAAAGTTGTTACTATGAGTTTTTGTCTAAGCGGCAAGTTTTTTTCATATTCCCTTTTAGCCTTCTTTATGTTATGATCACTGTTTCCCAACGGATCATTAAACCATTACCTCTCATACCATGCTCTGCATTCCACTAAGGACTAGATCTAAATCGGCTCCCCTCTTGTCCGTTCTTGGACCAGTTGCTCGAAGAAGCAATCATTCATTATATCTAGGAATTTTACCTCCCTAGCGCTCCTGATGTTACATT